>NC_136367.1:16535000-22145000 GCF_037039965.1 Doryrhamphus excisus | reverse complement strand
AGCCCTAGCCCTAGCCCTAGCCCTAGCCCTAGCCCTAGCCCTAACCCTAACCCTAACCCTAACCCTAACCCTAACCCTAACCCTAACCCTAACCCTAACCCTAACCCTAACCCTAACCCTAACCCTAACCCTAACCCTAACCCTAACCCTAACCCTAACCCTAACCCTAACCCTAACCCTAACCCTAACCCTAACCCTAACCCTAACCCTAACCCTAACCCTAACCCTAACCCTAACCCTAACCCTAACCCTAGCCCTAGCCCTAGCCCTAGCCCTAGCCCTAGCCCTAGCCCTAGCCCTAGCCCTAGCCCTAGCCCTAGCCCTAGCCCTAGCCCTAGCCCTAGCCCTAGCCCTAGCCCTAGCCCTAGCCCTAGCCCTAGCCCTAGCCCTAGCCCTAGCCCTAGCCCTAGCCCTAGCCCTAGCCCTAGCCCTAGCCCTAGCCCTAGCCCTAGCCCTAGCCCTAGCCCTAGCCCTAGCCCTAGCCCTAGCCCTAGCCCTAGCCCTAGCCCTAGCCCTAGCCCTAGCCCTAGCCCTAGCCCTAGCCCTAGCCCTAGCCCTAGCCCTAGCCCTAGCCCTAGCCCTAGCCCTAGCCCTAGCCCTAGCCCTAGCCCTAGCCCTAGCCCTAGCCCTAGCCCTAGCCCTAGCCCTAGCCCTAGCCCTAGCCCTAGCCCTAGCCCTAGCCCTAGCCCTAGCCCTAGCCCTAGCCCTAGCCCTAGCCCTAACCCTAACCCTAACCCTAACCCTAACCCTAACCCTAACCCTAACCCTAACCCTAACCCTAACCCTAACCCTAACCCTAACCCTAACCCTAACCCTAACCCTAACCCTAACCCTAACCCTAACCCTAACCCTAACCCTAACCCTAACCCTAACCCTAACCCTAACCCTAACCCTAACCCTAACCCTAACCCTAACCCTAACCCTAACCCTAACCCTAACCCTAACCCTAACCCTAACCCTAACCCTAACCCTAACCCTAACCCTAACCCTAACCCTAACCCTAACCCTAACCCTAACCCTAACCCTAACCCTAACCCTAACCCTAACCCTAACCCTAACCCTAACCCTAACCCTAACCCTAACCCTAACCCTAACCCTAACCCTAACCCTAACCCTAACCCTAACCCTAACCCTAACCCTAACCCTAACCCTAACCCTAACCCTAACCCTAACCCTAACCCTAACCCTAACCCTAACCCTAACCCTAACCCTAACCCTAACCCTAACCCTAACCCTAACCCTAGCCCTAACCCTAACCCTAACCCTAACCCTAACCCTAACCCTAACCCCAGCCCTAACCCTAACCCTAACCCTAACCCTGGCCCCAACCCTAACCCTAACCCTAACCCTAACCCTAACCCTAACCCTAACCCTAACCCTAACCCTAACCCCAACCCTAACCCTAACCCTAACCCTAACCATAGCCCTAACCCTAACCCATTAATAAATAAATAAATATATAAATAAATATTTGAATAAATTACGTAATTAATAAATAAATAAATAAATAAAGAAGCATACATATTTAAAATGATGTGTAGATGGGTGTTTGTGTGTATGGGAGGAGTGTGGGGCAGTAAAACAACAGGGAGAGAGATTGGGAAGTTACTATGCTGTTGCTTTCTTTTTACTTTCACTTTCGTTTGGGTTGACAGCAGAAGCCTATATAAGGGAGAAGCAGAGGAAGAGTTGGTCACTCTTGAGTTGAGTGTGGAAGGAGAAGGACCTTTTGTTGGACTGGTGTGCTACGCCTGAGGAAGATCCTAGTCGATCGAAACGTTGCGACATAGCACACCAACTTTCTAAGTCTAATTTAGACATTTTATTTTGTTAAAACTTGTTGTTTGTTGTTTATTGTTTGTTGTTTGTTGTTGTTTTTTCTCTTCAAAAAAACTAAAAAAAACACAAAAAATTACAAAATAAAAAAGAAAAAAATATACATTTGATCATTATGTACCCCACGGATGGGGAATGGACTGTGGTGCGCTACGGTAGGGGGCGCTCTCGTGGCGACCAAAGTTCAAGGGAACGTCCCCAAATGAGGAACAGGGCGGGGGCTCGTTGGGTCCCTGCTTCCAGGGACCGGGAAGGAGGTCTGGCCCGGGGGAAGGACCGTGCGTTTCCCTCCTCCTCCTCAGCCAGAGGGGGAGGAGCTTACTCAAAGCCTAACCCTAACCCTAACCCTAACCCTAACCCTAACCCTAACCCTAGCCCTAACCCTAACCCTAACCCTTACCCCCTAACCCTAACCCTAACCCTAACCCTAACCCTAACCCTAACCCTAACCCTAACCCTAACCCTAACCCTAACCCTAACCCTAACCCTAACCCTAGCCCTAGCCCTAGCCCTAGCCCTAACCCTAACCCTAACCCTAACCCTAACCCTAACCCTAACCCTAACCCTAACCCTAACCCTAACCCTTACCCTAACCCTAACCCTAACCCTAACCCTAACCCTAACCCTAACCCTAACCCTAACCCTAACCCTAACCCTAACCCTAACCCTAACCCTAACCCTAACCCTAGCCCTAACCCTAACCCTAGCCCTAACCCTAACCCTAACCCTAACCCCAGCCCTAACCCTAACCCTAACCCTAACCCTGGCCCCAACCCTAACCCTAACCCTAACCCTAACCCTAACCCTAACCCTAACCCTAACCCTAACCCTAACCCCAACCCTAACCCTAACCCTAACCATAGCCCTAACCCTAACCCATTAATAAATAAATAAATATATAAATAAATAAATATTTGAATAAATTACGTAATTAATAAATAAATAAATAAATAAAGAAGCATACATATTTAAAATGATGTGTAGATAGGTGTTTGTGTGTATGGGAGGAGTGTGGGGCAGTAAAACAACAGGGAGAGAGATTGGGAAGTTACTATGCTGTTGCTTTCTTTTTACTTTCACTTTCGTTTGGGTTGACAGCAGAAGCCTATATAAGGGAGAAGCAGAGGAAGAGTTGGTCACTCTTGAGTTGAGTGTGGAAGGAGAAGGACCTTTTGTTGGACTGGTGTGCTACGCCTGAGGAAGATCCTAGTCGATCGAAACGTTGCGACATAGCACACCAACTTTCTAAGTCTAATTTAGACATTTTATTTTGTTAAAACTTGTTGTTTGTTGTTTATTGTTTGTTGTTTGTTGTTGTTTTTTCTCTTCAAAAAAACTAAAAAAAACACAAAAAATTACAAAAGAAAAAAGAAAAAAATATACATTTGATCATTATGTACCCCACGGATGGGGAATGGACTGTGGTGCGCTACGGTAGGGGGCGCTCTCGTGGCGACCAAAGTTCAAGGGAACGTCCCCAAATGAGGAACAGGGCGGGGGCTCGTTGGGTCCCTGCTTCCAGGGACCGGGAAGGAGGTCTGGCCCGGGGGAAGGACCGTGCGTTTCCCTCCTCCTCCTCAGCCAGAGGGGGAGGAGCTTACTCAAAGCCTAACCCTAACCCTAACCCTAACCCTAACCCTAACCCTAACCCTAACCCTAACCCTAACCCCTAACCCTAACCCTAACCCTAACCCTAACCCTAACCCTAACCCTAACCCTAGCCCTAACCCTAGCCCTAGCCCTAGCCCTAGCCCTAACCCTAACCCTAACCCTAACCCTAACCCTAACCCTAGCCCTAGCCCTAGCCCTAGCCCTAACCCTAACCCTAACCCTAACCCTAACCCTAACCCTAACCCTAACCCTAACCCTAACCCTAACCCTAGCCCTAGCCCTAACCCTAACCCTAACCCTAGCCCTAGCCCTAACCCTAACCCTAACCCTAACCCTAACCCTAACCCTAACCCTAACCCTAACCCTAACCCTAACCCTAACCCTAACCCTAACCCTAACCCTAACCCTAGCCCTAACCCTAACCCTAACCCTAACCCTAACCCTAACCCCAACCCTAACCCTAACCCTAACCCTAGCCCTAACCCTAACCCATTAATAAAAAAATAAATATATAAATAAATAAATATTTGAATAACTTACGTAATTAATAAATAAATAAATAAATAACGAAGCATACATATTTAAAATGATGTGTAGATAGGTGTTTGTGTGTATGGGAGGAGTGTGGGGCAGTAAAACAACAGGGAGAGAGATTGGAAAGTTTCTATGCTGCTGCTTTCTTTTTACTTTCACTTTTGTTTTGGTTGACAGCAGAAGCCTATATAAGGGAGAAGCAGAGGAAGAGTTGGTCACTCTTGAGTTGACTGTGGAAGGAGAAGGACCTTTGTTTTTGACTGGTGTGCTACGCCTGAGGAAGATCATAATCGATCGAAACGTTGCGACATAGCACACCAACTTTTTAAGTCGAATTTGGACATTTTATTTTGTTAAAACTTGTTGTTTGTTGTTGATTGTTTTTTGGTTTGTGCGACATAGCACATCAACTTTCTAGGTCTAGTTTAGACATTTTATTTTGTTAAAACTTGTTGTTTGTTGTTTATTGTTTGTTGTTTGTTGTTTGTTGTTGTTCTTTTCTCTTCAAAAATAACTAAAAAATCCACAAAAAATTACAAAATAAAAAAAGAAAAAAATATATACATCTGATCATTATGTACCCCACGGATGGGGAATGGACTGTGGTGCGCTACGGTAGGGGGCGCTCTCGTGGCGACCAAAGTTCTAGGGAACGTCCCCAAATGAGGAACAGGGCGGGGGCTCGTTGGGTCCCTGCTTCCAGGGACCGGGAAGGAGGTCTGGCCCGGGGGAAGGACCGTGCGTTTCCCTCCTCCTCCTCAGCCAGAGGGGGAGGAGCTTACTCAAAGCCTAACCCTAACCCTAACCCTAACCCTAACCCTAACCCTAGCCCTAGCCCTAGCCCTAGCCCTAGCCCTAGCCCTAACCCTAACCCTAACCCTTACCCTAACCCTAACCCTAGCCCTAGCCCTAGCCCTAACCCTAACCCTAACCCTAACCCTAACCCTAACCCTAACCCTAGCCCTAACCCTAACCCTAACCCTAACCCTAACCCTAACCCTAGCCCTAACCCTAACCCTAACCCTAACCCCAACCCTAACCCTAACCCTAACCCTAGCCCTAACCCTAACCCATTAATAAAAAAATAAATATATAAATAAATATTTGAATAAATTACGTAATTAATAAATAAATAAATAAATAACGAAGCATACATATTTAAAATGATGTGTAGATAGGTGTTTGTGTGTATGGGAGGAGTGTGGGGCAGTAAAACAACAGGGAGAGAGATTGGAAAGTTTCTATGCTGCTGCTTTCTTTTTACTTTCACTTTTGTTTTGGTTGACAGCAGAAGCCTATATAAGGGAGAAGCAGAGGAAGAGTTGGTCACTCTTGAGTTGACTGTGGAAGGAGAAGGACCTTTGTTTTTGACTGGTGTGCTACGCCTGAGGAAGATCATAATCGATCGAAACGTTGCGACATAGCACACCAACTTTTTAAGTCGAATTTGGACATTTTATTTTGTTAAAACTTGTTGTTTGTTGTTGATTGTTTTTTGGTTTGTGCGACATAGCACATCAACTTTCTAGGTCTAGTTTAGACATTTTATTTTGTTAAAACTTGTTGTTTGTTGTTTATTGTTTGTTGTTTGTTGTTTGTTGTTGTTCTTTTCTCTTCAAAAATAACTAAAAAATCCACAAAAAATTACAAAATAAAAAAAGAAAAAAATATATACATCTGATCATTATGTACCCCACGGATGGGGAATGGACTGTGGTGCGCTACGGTAGGGGGCGCTCTCGTGGCGACCAAAGTTCTAGGGAACGTCCCCAAATGAGGAACAGGGCGGGGGCTCGTTGGGTCCCTGCTTCCAGGGACCGGGAAGGAGGTCTGGCCCGGGGGAAGGACCGTGCGTTTCCCTCCTCCTCCTCAGCCAGAGGGGGAGGAGCTTACTCAAAGCCTAACCCTAAGGAGGTCTGGCCCGGGGGAAGGACCGTGCGTTTCCCTCCTCCTCCTCAGCCAGAGGGGGAGGAGCTTACTCAAAGCCTAACCCTAACCCTAACCCTAACCCTAACCCTAGCCCTAACCCTAACCCTAACCCTAGCCCTAACCCTAACCCTAACCCTAACCCTAGCCCTAACCCTAACCCTAACCCTAACCCTAACCCTAACCCTAACCCTAACCCTAACCCTAGTTTCTCTGTCTACAAGGTCAACTCTGTTCAAGAGAATTTTCATTTCCAACTCGTGACCACAAGTCTGTAAATGTTCCTGCAGGTGTTTCAATCCAACCCTAACCCTAACCCTAACCCTAACCCTAACCCTAACCCTAACCCTAGCCCTAACCCTAGCCCTAACCCTAACCCTAACCCTAACCCTAACCCTAGCCCTAACCCTAACCCTAACCCTAACCCCAACCCTAACCCTAACCCTAACCCTAACCCTAACCCTAACCCTAACCCTAGCCCTAACCCTAACCCTCTAACCCTAACCCTAACCCTAACCCTAGCCCTAACCCTAACCCTAACCCTAACCCTAACCCTAACCCTAACCCTCTAACCCTAACCCTAACCCTAACCCTAGCCCTAGCCCTAGCCCTAGCCCTAACCCTTACCCTAACCCTAACCCTAACCCTAACCCTAACCCTAGCCCTAGCCCTAGCCCTAACCCTAAACCTAACCCTAAACCTAAACCTAACCCTAGCCCTAGCCCTAACCCTAACCCCTAAACCCCTAAACCCTAGCCCTAACCCTAACCCTCCTCAGCCAGAGGGGGAGGAGCTTACTCAAAGCCTAACCCTAGCCCTACTAGCCCTACTAGCCCTACTAGCCCTACTAGCCCTACTAGCCCTACTAGCCCTACTAGCCCTACTAGCCCTAACCCTAACCTCCTCAGCCAGAGGGGGAGGAGCTTACTCAAAGCCTAACCCTAGCCCCTAGCCCTACTAGCCCTAACCCTAACCCTCCTCAGCCAGAGGGGGAGGAGCTTACTCAAAGCCTAGCCCTAGCCCCTAGCCCTACTAGCCCTACTAGCCCTAACCCTACAACTAATATTGTTCGGCTTACCCTAACCCTATGCCTCCATCTGGTGGCCACTTTAACTTACTGCTACTCTACTTGGGAAATTCCGCCATCTAGTGGTCACTTAAAATACTGCAACTTTGCCTGGGAAATTCCGCCATCTAGTGGTCACTTAAAATTACTGCAACTTAACCTGGGAATTTCCGCCATCTGGTGGTCACTTAAAATTACTGCAACTATACTTGGGAATTTCCGCCATCTAGTGGTCTTTTAAAATTACTGCAGCTATACTTGGGAATTTCCACCATCTAGTGGTCACTTAAAATTACTGCAACTTAACCTGGGAATTTCCGCCATCTGGTGGTCGCTTAAAAATACTGCAACTTTACTTTTGAATTTCCGCCATCTCGTGGTGTCTTTTAGGTACTGCTATTCCTGGGAAATTCCGCCATATAGTGGTCACTTGCATGCATTTAAAATACTATAAATCAGAGGTAGGGAACCTATGGCTCGGGAGCCAGGTAGTGCTCTTTTGATGACTGTATCTGGCTCTCAAGCATTTCTTACCACAATAAAAATGTATTTTTGCTAACATTTTAAAGTAAACCATCACTGAAATGACTGTTAAACATAATATTCAAAATCAACAACATTCTTATGCATTTTAATTCGTCCATCTATATTCTGCTGCAATACGGCCAACCATATCTATCTTTCCTGATGATATTTTCCAGGTCAAACACCAAAACTTGATTATTACTGGGTAATGCTGTAGTCTACCTCGGTCATTGAGATGTCAAAAAACATGTAAATGTAAACTTTCCTCCTTTAGTCAAATAGCTAAAGCTGCAGAACCAAGCCTTCTGACGAAGATGGCCAAAATAATGAAATACGTCTACGGAGTACAGTGCAAAACTATGCAGCAGCAGAAGTTGTATTAATGGCAACAAGTATTTGATTTATTATTAGACACTGCGCTGCTCACAAAAGTGAGCTGGCCACACACCATTGGCGTGGGGTAGTGTGCCTGGTCTACGTAATTAGAGCCCATTATCTAAAACTGTTGGTCTTACATAAAAATGCACAGATTTTATTGCATTCAATGTTTAAAAAAATGTATATGGCTCTCACAGATACACATTTTAAAATGTCTGGCCTTCATGGCTCTCTTCGCCAAAAAGGTTCCCGACCCCTGCTATAAATACTATTATTGAGTAAATAAAGATAGACGCAAATGGATTTAAAGGTCCAAAAAGTACACAAGTGGAGTGATGGTAACCCGGAAATAGTGAAAAACATTCCTTATACAAAGTGTGACATTATTTGTAAGTACTTACAGGACTAAATTCTTGCAAAATACTACTTCCATTGTTGTCAACAGATGCTCCACTCGTATAGATAAGTGTGACAGTTGGTTTAGCTTTAAGATTTTACAAAAAGTACAAGTGGTGATTAAGAAGAGAGTAGTTGTCAGAGCTGGGAAAACATGTAGGCCAATTATAATGACCTCCATGTGGCCGGCTAACATTGTACTGTAACAGCCAGAGCAACATTTACAGCCAAAGCATTAGTCATGGCACTCGTGTATGAATTGCATATCTTTTGTCATCTATTCATTTATCCTGTGTTATTGTGCTACATGTATGAAGGCCATCATGTCATTTACTTGAACAAGTCTTCCTACCTGTGAAGAACGCCGACGCCATGTTGTTGATGGTCTGCCAACACGATTACATGAGTCCTTCCCTGGGGGCCGACAGACTGCTGATGGACGCAAAAGGTTGAAGCTCCAGAAAATGCCGTCTTGTGCGTGCAATAGGTGAAACTGTCCACTGGAGAACCTATGGCATCAGATGACGCTCCCATTTGGAGCTCATGTTGAGATGGATGCAGAGGGATCCCACGGGCTGTTAAGCGACAAGCGGCTTTTCATCTGTAACAGAAGTTGTAAGATTAGCTGCTATTCCTTTGCTGTAATGAAATACTCAGTTTTATAAAATTAATTCCTGCATTGAATACTTATAAAATTAATAATAATAATACATTTTATTTGTATAGCGCTTTTCAAAATACTCAAAGACACTTTACAGAAGAATGGAGTTGAATAAAGTAAGTAAACAGATTAGAAGAATCACCAAAATACAACATTCATTGGTTAATACACAGTTAAAACATGAGTAAAAGCGGGGCGGGGCACAGCAGTCAGATATAAAAAAGTTAGACATTAAAAACAGATTTAAAGAGGTGGGTTTTGAGTTGTTTTTTGAAGGTGGGAAGGTCAGGGCAAGCACGGAGTGAATGGGGCAGAGAGTTCCAGAGGGTGAGGGCAGCGATGGAGAAGGCTCTGTCTCCCCAGGTTCGGAGCTTGGTTATTGTAATGATGCGGTGTACAGAAGTAAGTTTTTTTTAGGCGCCATTAAAATAGACCGAATAAGGGAGAAGGGTTATGAGTGTGCTTTCTCTTCGGTTGTCACAATGATGCTGAAAAATAAAATCAGCGGCTTACACTCACCTAGCAGATGACTAGCCTCTGACGGCAACAAGTTCCGACACAAACTGAACACGCCATGCACGCGACGTAACCAGGACATCAAGGGATTTTCAGTCAAACGAAATATTTCCAAATAAACCACTTTTAGCTTCAGTTGTCATTGACTGTGACGAGGGTAGCGATTTTTTAAAAGTATGTTTACTTTTAAAAAATCGTTGTCAATTTGGGCCAAAGTCGTTCACATTATGTTATGGATTGCAAATGAACCGGTTGAAACAATTGCTTCCGTCATTTCGAGCATTCTGCGCGCCAATTATGTCCACAAAATGGCGACCTCGGCTTCAGCTCGTCAACTTCGACATCGTTTATATACTGTATATTGTCCTATTGTCGGAGCGAAACGCCACTATTCGTGCTTCAACGTGACTTAAAACTTTGATACTGACCTTGTAGCATTGCTTGTGCAGCGTCTGAGTTACATCGCAACTCCAGTGTTCTCCGTCAGGGTGTTGGAACGCCGACTCGATACCGAATTAAATTGGCGCCATTGAAAACGATGGTGTTGCAAGACAAACCGTTTACTTCGGCACTTCTCCACGGTCGTGGCGGTGTTAACTGTCACTATTTTCAGTCCCAAACCGTGGTAAGGGGCGGCCTGACTTCGTCAGAGAAAGACAGACGGTTGCCTGCTGCTTCTGGTCGACTTTCTTTTTCGACGAGCCAGCAACGACAGAACTGCGCGCGCGCACACACACGAGATCCCCGCTCTTCTTGGTTCACGCTCAACCCGCCCCACATAGCTGGCCAAACACATGCCTGCAACAGCGTTGAAAACTTCAAAAAAATAAGCAATACACATGTAATATATTCTCAAGCATTTTCAATAAAGAGTTTCAACAATCACGCCTCTTAGTTTTACAAACAGTAGACGGCATTCCCTCTAGAATACTTCAACTTGGCTGCCAACAGGTTGACACAGCGTAATTGGGATCGTCGGCGCCATGTTCCGGACGAAACCAGGAAGTGCAAACAGGAAGTTACAGCGCGGATGTGACGTCGTGTTTCACAATGACTTTACACGCTATAACAAGAGAAAGAATACTTTATACTCCCGAAGCACCTTGGGCACCGTTTGTAGGGTGCTGTAAAAAGGAGGCATTATTTAATTTGTTGGATTTCACGTAATGGCACCACTTACTAGCGGATCAGTACGGTGGCCTGTGACGGACATACATCGATGATATCAGCCTCTATCACCCTCCTGTGGCCACTTCGAAAACACACAAACGTCTTTTTGAAGTGTACTGTATTTTGGACTAACAAGTATATGTTGAAAGCACACAAATGACACATGATACAGATAACATAGCCAAGAGTTGCATAAAAGTAATTTTTAAGGAGAAGAAATTCAAGAATCGAGGCCCTTAATTGACATCCTCCCTCGCCCGCATCATAATCAGCAGTTCCTTGTCCTCTTCATAATGTAGCTGATAGGCGCACATCCCAGCGTGCTTTGCGGTACTGTCTATGAAAGAATTAGCTGTTAAATTACTTCTTTTAAGCCACGTAAATGGGTTATTCTTGCACACGACTGGCCAAATCTGTTCTAAATCTATCTATTGTGTTGATTTTTGATGGGATTTTTTCATGACACCGTGACTGTAATCGTTATGCTGGGCAATCATATACTGTTTTTTTTCTCAACGGTAAAGTCGTGGCTAATGTAAGCTTTATCTTACTCTGCTGAAGAGTGCGGGACAGCGGACTGACGGCGACGGCGACGGCGACGGCGACGGCTAGAGAGCAATATGAAGGCGACGGCGACCAAAGAGCAATACGAAGCCGGCGGCAGGGCGCAGACTGCAGCGGCCTGCCGGCCTGCGGGCAAACTGGAAACGGTGGTCGGTGGGCAAACTGGAGGTGAGGGTTGGAACCTGAGGCCAAGCATCAAGCTAGGTCCACCAATTTTTCACCATATCATCAGACAATTATTCTGCACGAGTGTGCAAAATTTCAGGGACGGGACTCAACAGGAACCATGTTTCCTTCCCAAATAGATTGACCACGAAGCCGGTCGAAGGCCCTAAAAAAAACAAAACTTTAATAAATTCATCAAGCATCAAGCTAGGTCCACCAATTTTTCACCATATCATCAGACAATTATTCTGCACGAGTGTGCAAAATTTCAAGAGTCTAGCTCTAAAGGAACCTTGCCTAGTAATCGAACAGACTGCTAAAAGGTCATAGGTCACCATCAATTTGTTGAAATTAGAAACACTTTTTCTTGGAGTTTTTTTTTTCTTTATATTTAACTTTAATGATCCCAATACCGGAGAACGTTGTAAAACTCAAAGTAATCGCTATAAATTTCCATTTGTCTGGCACTGCCCCGTTCCGACTAGTCAATGACGTCAGGATCTGACGTGGACCGGAAACAACAACGCTGCTAATGCTGCTAGGGAAAACCCTCCAACTTGAGAGCGACCAAAACAAACAAGACGGTAGAGCAAAGAAAGCAACAAATGCTGTTATTACAATAATATATTTGCTTTGATTATCTGAAAGTAGTGTAAGCATTGTATCCACATTATAACAGTTTGGATAAGAGTTCCGCGATCTGCAGTACCGACTGTATGCTAGCCTCTCTTTAGCTTTAGCAACAGCTGTGCTAGCTATCGGTGTTGCTGTCAACAACTCATTTCGATATTGTTTGGTGTTGGTCACGCCACGTAAGCGATGATAGCAAAAATGCGGAGTAAGTTTTATGGGCTATCAGTTACTCGTTGACACCGCGTATCTATATGTCAGTGTACGTCTTGGATGTAGCTTTCTGGGTTTGTAGTCGAGATGAGTTGGTTCAACGCATCTCACTTGTCCACTTTCGCCAAACAAGCATTAACAACTGCTCAGAAATCAATTGATCGAGTGTTGGACATCAAAGAAGAGGGACAATGGAATGACACCACTGCCGTGTCTTATGACGGTAGGTTTTACGCCATTTGATGGTAGCATCTGGTGTCGTATTTCTGTAACAACATGTTAAGTAATTTCATCAATGTTTGCCCAGATGTGACATTGCCTGCCAAGCTGTCATTAAGTGGAGGGTGGGGGGTGACCCACTGGGAAGCAACACCCGAAGAAAAGACCCCCACACCTCCTTCTCCCTCTGTTGCCATTACTACACCTGTTACCCGTACAGTTATGGATGAATCTGAAAACTTCTTTAGTGCCTTCCTTTCACCTGGAGATACACAAGCTGGCACCAAATCCAATGTGGTGTCTGTACCACCAACGAAATCTCAAAGGCAGTCTCAGGAAAATGACAATAATATGAAGAACGCTGCAGCCCAAGAAGAGGTGGAGGTTCAAAAGACGGAGTCAGATGATAATGGTCATGATAATCGGACAGTTGTGGATGGTCAACCGGTGGAGAGTGAACCCTCCCATGCAGGCACCATTTTTCTCCAACCCGTTTCTCCCATTGTAAGTTGTGAACTTCCTTCTAGCATAGATGACAAGAAGACCGATACAAGTCAAGTACTACCAAACACTGACACGGAAGTGTCTGTAGACACAGTCACAGAGTGGTCACAAATTCCAGCTAAAGAACATGTTGAGAAAAAAAACCCCGATTCATCCGAACCTTGTACTGTTTCCTCTGAATCTAAAAAGGCTACACAATCTCACCCACCAGCATCCCACTCTCAAAAGGAAGTTCTTTTAGAGCAAAAAGACTCAAAGCCTGAAGACCGTCAGAGTGATACCCCCTCTCCTCCTGTTAGTGCCTTCTCTTCAGGAACATCTACCACCAGTGACATTGAAGTGCTGGATCATGAGAGTGTGTTGAGTGAGAGCTCTGCCAGCTCCAGACAAGAAACAGGAGAAGGAAAAGCTGGACTCCACTTAATGCATGGCTCATTTCAACTTCTGTCCGCTTCTGCCTGTGGAGATTTCACCCGTCTAGAGGACTATATGAAACTCACAGAGAGTTGCGGTTCTTCCTCAGATGCATTTGAACGCATTGATTCTTTCAGTGTACAGTCTCTGGATAGCCGGAGTGTCAGTGAGATTAACTCTGATGATGAGATCCCTGGCAGTCGGACGCTCGCTTCTGTTACTTCGCCCGCAGCCCCTGCAGCAGATATTCCACCAGGTGTATGCGAGAAGCAGGAAGTTCGAGTTGGGGAAAAGACTGGAGAGGCAAAAGAGGAGAAGGAAGATTCTTTGACTGGAGCTGTGAGGGAGCAGTCTCTGGACGAGATGGAGGAGAGTGGACGGAGTGTGACGCCTGTGAATAGTGAACCACCTGAAGAGTTGACTGAGCAGGAACAAGAATCTGAGGCCAACATTATACTGTCTGATCCCACCGACAATGCAGAACATGAGTTCACTCCACCAATCACTGAAGAAATGAAAAGTGTCTCAACCGTTCATTTTTTGGAGCTTCAAAAGGTAACAGCATCAGAGAGCTACATATTTGTTTTGTTTTAAACTATTGCAGTGAAAAAGTGAACATTTCCGGTGACAGCATGTACATTTCTCTCATAGGTCATTGATGAGCTGTCAGGCCGCCTTGAAAAGAGAGAATCTCAGCTTCTTGCAGTCAGCAAGGACAAGGCTAGACTGGAAGAAGAGTGTGACAATCTCAGAGAGTGAGTATATGCATTCTATAAATCATGTGAACAAGACCAGGATATTGATTCACCGAGATAAACTGATGGTACTTAACTGCAGTACTTAACTGTGCAGAAGAGGGATTCTTTCTGTCACCATCAATGCATAAATCACATGTCTCAAACTCGTGCCACGGAGGGCCAAGACATTACACAGTAGTTTAATTGAAGGAGCTGTTGATCATTAAAGTCACTGTAAAGAAAACTTTGGTCCTCCACGGCATGGGTTTGACACCCCTGGCATAAATCAAGTTTTAATTAACATGAATGCATTGCATTTTTCATCCTCTATTTGTTTTGATTAATTCTATGGTCTGACATTACTTGGCTTTAAATTTTCCTGTGAGAAAAAAACAAAGAACATCTACTTGAATTGATATGCAATAGGGCTGCAGCTGTTGAATGTTTTAGTCATCAAATTTAATATTTTGTTTGATTAATCGAGTATTTGGATACAATTATTTTTCAATTGCATTTGTCCAAAGGTAAGACACTGTGAAGACCAAATTGTATTGTTAAAAGAACCAAAGAACCACAAAGAAATTTATTAAAAAAATAAAAAAAAGATTTTTTTCTGTGTTAATACACTGATATGACAGTGGGCCATTTGTTTAAAGGGAAACTGCACTTTATTTTGGAATTTTGCCCATTATTCACAATCCTTATGTGAAACAATGAACGCATATTTCTGTCCCTTTTCTGTACATTGCAGCGCGAGAAAACTTGTTAACATGAGCTAGCTAACAATGGGTTAGGGTTAGGGAAATACATATTTTGATGCTAAAGCACTCGCAAAACAAACCAGACTTCTATATTAACCAAGCTACACGGACACTGTTATTGTAGCAGCTAACATGAAAAACTATATGCCTCTATATGTGGCGGATGAACACGACGCCTCGCTAGCTGTTCGTGTCCGCATCACTCACAGATGGAAGAGTGGAACCTAGCTCTCAATTTTACTACAAAGACTCAACAAGATGCTGGTTTGCTGTCAGCGGCTTTTACCCGAGGACTGGAGCACACGTCTTGTGCTGGAACACTCAGCCGCCCCAAGGAGAGGGGACATTGTGTTGTCGCTCTATCTATGCCATTGTTATTGACAGAAGTAGAGTGATCAGGGTTAGGCTCATATTAACTTGTTTTCTGGCATTATAATGCACAGAAAAGGGGAAGATGTGATGGGCAAAATTCTAAGAAGAAATTCCAGTTCCCCTCTAAATGTGAGCTGTTTTATTGCTTCATTGTGACACGTACACCTTGCTGTTTTCCTGCCCTTTTCTCTGTTTTCCCTCTCTCCGCTGTTCCTCTCCACACAGAATAACAACACACACCACACCACTCAAGTGTGCTCTATTGCAGAAATTGTGCAGAAACAATATTAAGTTCCGGTCACTCCATGTGGTCTGAATTTTCATTAGTTACATTCATTAAACATATAATCAAAACAACAGAATATAAATCAAAGCAATCGTTGCAGCTGTAGTCTAGAGGCTGCATGCATTTTGAGATTGAGATGTTAGTTAATGCGTGTGTTTGCCCTCTAGTGAAGTAATTAGTCTGAAGCAGGAGAGCTCCACTGTTCAGTCCTTAAAGGATGAGTTCACGCAGCGTATAGCAGACACCGAAAGGAAGGCTCAGCTGGCTTACAAAGAGAGGGATATAGCCAAGAAGGTAATTTTACTTATTGTGATGCAAGACTCTTCTACCTTTTAATATACTAATATATTGTCATGTAAGTTTAATTCTCATTTGATATAATTGAACGGTCAAATCTCCAACAGGACCCCTACGTGTTTATTTCAAGGCTGGCGTATTTTTACAGGAGATCAAGGGCCTGCGAGAAGAGCTTGTGACAAGATTTAACTCCGGTGATATAGTGGAGCTAGTCAAAGAGAAGGAAGAGCAGATCAAAGGCCTGCTAGAAGAAGGTAAGATGCATCCTAAATACCTTCACTTGAGACCAACTACATCTCCTAGAGATTTGGTGAATTGCTTGTGAACAATTGGCTCATGAACATGACCTTTATAGCAGTGGTCGGCAACCAACGGCTCTACGCACCCCTTGTTGCAGCTCCCATGCCAATACCGTAGTGGAGGAAATGTGCCTTTTATATCCGACTAGAGGTCCTTGAATGCACCTACAATGCGTTCTGACTGCTGATTAGATGAGCAAGGGAAGGAGGAGGTGGGCCAGTGTGATAATGACATTTGTCACTAAATAATTTAGTTTAATAGTTTAGTTTAATAGGTTAGTTTGTCACTAACCCTAACCCTAAGACAAAGGTTATGAAAAAAAGTTAAATTCGTATGTATTTCCTTTGTGTTCACTTCCATTGATGCTGCTTTACCCACCTGTGTGTAGTGAGAAATTAGCAAACGACAGAAAGTGTAACATTGAAAGGGATTTTCAAAGTAAGCACTCAGCTTTTTCGGAAGTACTACGGAAGGTTGAGCAGAGCAAACCTACTTTCAAGAGGTGGATGAAGGCTCCGCACTCAACTACAGCTGCTCGCGTTGTAGCTGACTTGCTTTACTGGAGAACGCAAGTGAGGCGGAGGAAGTCATTCACAGATGGAGAATTCATTCAGAAATTGGTCTGAAAATGAAAGAAATGGCCCTACATGCGTACATGCGAAGACACTCAAGGACAGGACCAGTAGAATGGCAGCAAACATCACCAGTAAGTTAATTGATGACATTCATTCAGTGCAAACATATTGAATTGCTTGGGATGAGTCAAGTGATTTCATCGATATCGAGTAGACATCCTGTGTGCTCTGAGTTTTACAGCAATATGGAACAACTCAAGAAAACCTACATAGTTCAGTGTTTGAATTATTTTCAAGAAAGCTTACACATGAACTCTGCACTTATCTTAGTTGTTAGTTGTAACAGGTAAAATTTGAAAAAGATTCAAGATTTACTACTCTAGGCCTCTTTCCTTTACTAGCCAAATGCTGCCAACCCTGATTATATTATTCAAACAATTAATTGATGGGCTAAATAAACATGCTTTGTTAATAAACTAAATCATGTAACGTTCCTCCAGGTGAGTCATGCAATAGGCGTGCCTCAGAAAGACACCTGAAAACAACATATGGCAACATATGTGGAAGCTTCAAGTGAAGCAGAAGGCTGGCATGGAGTGAAAAACAGGTTTGATGTAATAAAATATTTGTCACCTGTAGGGGAAAAGTTGTCTAAGCAGCAGCTGCAGCACAACAACATTATCAAGAAACTGCGTGTAAAGGAGAAGGAGAGTGACATAAGACTCACCAAGCAACAGAAAAAAATTAACGAGCTGGAAGATGAGCTAAGGCACATGCAGCAGGTGGGTGCCAGACACATTTCAAATGTATATTTGTATATGGTGTTGTGGTAGGGACATTCTTTCATCCAAAATGTTCATCTTTATACGGCAGAAAATCCTTAAAAATGATTTTTCACAAAGGAATTATTTTAAAGTATATATGAAATCAATGCAGTAATTAGCTTTTATGCCCATTCCCAATTGCTAATCTAATTTCTAGAACTTAACCTTGGCTCATCATCATTTCTTTTTTGCATAAAAGCAACCATATTTACCCGATTGGTATTTCTTCTTAATACATATAGGTTTTGGAGGGGAAAGAGGAGGTAGAGAAACAGCATAGGGAAAATATCAAGAAACTAAACTCAGCTGTGGAGTGTCAGGAGAAGGAGTTGAGCCGGCAGAAGATAGACTCTGAGGAGCTGCACGAGAAGAACAGAAGTCTCCAAGTGGCTCTTGACAAGTCCTACAAGTAAACACTGGCTTTCCGTGGCATCAATAATGAATGCTCTGTACCGGGGCTCTTCCATTACATCCAACCGCATAATGTCAAACATTGTATTGAGTTCTACCTTGCAGCATTTCCAGTCTGATTCGGTATATGCTTGGTCATCGCTAATATTTTTGTTTTAGGGAGCTAGCAGAACTTCACAAGGTCAATGCCAGCAGAGCCAGCGAGGTTGAAGAGGCAGCTCTTAGTAGGGAGATACAGGCCAAGAAGTTGGTAAGCGTGGCCCTTGAGAAGGCCCAGGATGAGGCCAGGATACAGCAGGAGGCTCTAGCCAACCAGGTAATGGCGGCTTAAGCAAGCATAAAGGCCTATGGGGTTTTACTTTCACTTTAGTAATTGGGCTTCGAATAAACTTCAGGACTCACATGGAAGCCAGATGATGTGGGAAATATTTGTGAATAATTCATCAGTATATCAGATATGATATGTATAGAAGGGTGTCTCGATGTCTACAGTGTAAAAAGGGGTTGTGTCCTGCCTGTGGGGTGTGTCTTTTCTTTCTCTGCTATTACAATAGCAACTTATTAGTGAAAAGAATAATTCAGGTTGTTAGTAGTGTCTACACTGTAAATATCAATTTGGAAAAGCCATCAATTTGACTTTGGAAATGGTATAGCAACCTTAAAGATCTCATTATTAACATGAACGACTCTTTCATTAACTTGTGCAGGTGGCCGACCTGAGATTGGCTCTGCAGAGGGCTGAGCTGCAGCAGGCAAGGAAGGAAGATTATTTGAGAGAGGAGATCAGTGAATTGCAGCAGGTAATAAAATGCTAGACAGATCAGTTCCACTTTTATTAATCTAGTTATCCTTACACAACATATTATTTGTCATCTCCCACAGAGGCTTCAGGATGCAGAGACAAGGAACCAGGAGCTCAGTCAAAGCGTTACCTCAGCAACAAGGCCTTTGTTGCGTCAAATAGAGAACCTACAGGCTTCACTGGGTGGACAAACTGCATCCTGGGAAAAACTAGAAAAGAACATATCTGACAGGCTCGGTAAGAGTTAAATGTTATATCTGTACGTAATAATTGTAACTTCTGGACTATAGAGTGCACTGGTATATTAGCGGAACTCACTAAATTTACGGAGAAAAAAAGATGGGATATTTAGAAAGATGATTTTTTTTTTTACACATTTGATTAAATGGATGCTTTTTTCCCAACAGTGTGTGTAATATAGCTAGTTAAACAATAGGCTACCAAAAAGTGCACTCTTCCTTCTGGCAACCGAAGCCACTAAAGTCATCGTCTTCAGCATCACAATTGAATAGCCTCATAATTCCTTCATCACAAACTTTGTAAGTCTCTCTCTCTCTCTCTCTCTCTCTCTTTCATTGCCACTCTCTGAGTTACTTTTGTCTTGTGGCAAATTGGACATTTACTTTGAGCTCTCCTCCTCAGTCCAGCCTTTCGAAATCTGTTACTGATAGTGGACGGTTGGCAAAGCTGTAGTAATTATACACTTGATCCAACTTATTTAAGATGTTTTGGAGATCGCTGCACAAGACTTCATGTAATATTTGCTTCTACTTCATTTCAACTTCGCTGCTTCCTGAAATGTCAGTCCAAGCATAATGGGGAAATGTAGTTTTTAGCCATAAATGAGCCGCATCACTAGGGTTGGGCATTAAGTTTCCAGCCTCAATGCGAACCGGGTTAAAATTCAGATTCTCCTGGGATCATTAAAAAAGTTTTATTTCCATTTCTAGTTTCGATGACCACTTGGTTGAGCGGAAGAAATAGCCGCAAACGTCGATGTAAAAGAAGCCAGCCGGCAAGCACCAGTGATGAAGCGGCAGCTAAAAAGTTTGGCTTTATTTGATCAAAAAAAGCAGTCGACTCAGTGCAACACAATATAATTCAAAGGAGGATGCACGATCGACATGATTCATGTTCACACATTCATGGTGTAGACACAGTACCTTGTCTTCGATGTGCTGAGTTTGACTTTGGATGCCAGCAGGTGTCCAATATAGTGATTAGTCCTAACTCCTCTCTTGCTCTCAGTGGAATCCCAGGCACAACTTGCTGTTGCAGTGGAGAAGGAACACTCAGTCACAGAAGAACTGGTCTCCGTCAAGTGTCAGCTGGCCTCTCTTGAGTCCCAAAATTCCTTGCTTCGCCAGGAGAAGGTCAGACTCCTTGCACTTGTGGAGACTGAGAAGAACAGAAGAGTGAAATTGGAAGATGACAGTTGCAGGTAGAGACAACATTGACCTATCAATTCAATACAAGTCATCCAACCATCACTTCTTGTGTTATGCATTGGGAAGTTGAACAACATTCATTTAGAAAGAGAAGCTGATTTTGGAAAATATTCTTGTTTACATAAGGTAGTAGGGTAGGGTATGTGCATCCTGTATAGTGAGTGTGATTGGCAGATTCAGCTTGCTTAAAAATGTTTGCTTAAAACTATATATTAGGACATACAATTTGTATTATTGGGTTCACTATGCAATTTAAGAGTTTGCGCGAGTAAAAATCCAAGTAATCAATATTCCGTATTCCTCTTTGGCTTTACCATTCAAATAACCTCGGTTAACTTCCACCACAGTGTGTTTTGTCGGTCAATATAAAAAAATGTATGCCACAATTTGCATGCATTTGCCATTGTCTTGTTGTGTTATCAATATGCTGTGTAAGTCCAACAGTGTTGTATATGTGTTTTATCACAAAGTGTTGTTGGCATCCTTAGCTTGCTAACAAAACGGCAACTGGAACCGGAATTCTGCTTTGTCACCCATCTATTATAGTTTTACAGTCATAAAACTATTGTGAGTGCATAATAATGAGGAATGAGAGGGATACATTTTAAGTAAGGCTACGTTTACCTTCATTGAAGATGTGACTTTTCCCAGACACGATGTGGCGGCCTGATCAACACCTTCCTCTTCCTTCCTCCACACTGCCGCCCTGTTTTACCATGCGTTATTCTTATTATTATTCAAATGCTGGCACTTGTAACTTTGCTGGCTCCATTTTGGGTTATTCATTCATTCATTTTCTACCGCTTTTCCTCACGAGCCTATCCCAGCTGTCTTCGGGCGAGAGGCGTGGTCTATTTAGGTTAGAAACACTATTGAATACAGGTGGTGTTGAAGAGGAAGGTGTATTCCTCACTGCCGCATCATATCTTAGGGAATAGTCTCGTCTTCAGTAAAGTTAAAAGATATCTTTTAAATCTTCATTTACATTTACTTTCATTCATCGCTTATATGTATTTGTAGGCATTTAGAATTGTTTTCTGCATGTAAAACTATAAAAAAAATTGTTGCTGTTTTTGGCATTATGGAATATTAATTTCCATTATTTCTAATGCTTAAAATTGATTCGGTTAGAGTCGGGCCTTCTGGAATGAATTAATGATGTTAACCAAGTTTCCACTGCATATTGTACAGTAATGGCGCATTATGTACTTGGTGCCAAATCCAACTCTTACAGAAGGTTTAAATTGTCAAAATAATTTTTGATTGGGCCAGTATTGCTTTCTGGTCAGTTGTTTTGTTTGAACACAGATTTTGATTTATTTGTTTTTTACATTTGCCGGAATCAGTGTCACGTAGAAGTTGACAGGGAGGCACCCCGGGAGAGCTAGTGTCCACATAAAACCTCTGTGTGGTTGTTTTTTCTAGGACAGCATTATTTAGCAAATGTGGCCCGTAGTCCAAATGCCAACTTATACAATGAAGTTCACGCGGATACCCATCCGTTCATCCAGCTGTACAATTTGTATGCTACCGTTACTTGTCCTCATTAGGTTTGCAATGAGGTGGAGCCTATCCCAGTTTACTTCTGGCACGGTGCACCCTGAACTGCCCTCCTTGACTAAATGTATATTTACACTCTCATGCATTTTCCATGTGGTGATAAGTCATGGATATTTCAGTCCTTGGGTCTTGAAGTCTATTGACCATTTTTTGTTTCTTGTTCAATGTAGAGAGCATATTGAGTTGGTGAATCTGCGAGGAGAACACAGTCGAATGCTGGAAGAAGCAAAGAAAGAAAAGGTATAGATTTGCTCGTTTTTATTGCTGCTGTCTTCACACAATGTCTCTTCTTTGACATGTAACCTCCTGTTTCCCACACCAGCTGCTGCTCACTAATCAAATAGAGATGGAGAAAATGAAGGTTGAACAAGAGAAGAAAAAATGTTACTTAGCACAAGAGGCACTCAAGGAAAAGGTGAGGGGGATATGTTTGGTTCATTTACGTTCTCTTTTTGAAAAGGGTGTGTGTTTTAAAACTGTTCTCTAATGGTGTTATTTTGCTTTCTGTTTTGAGGAGCAGAAAAGCATGACCCATGATGCCCCAGCTTCTTCCACACCCTCACTGTCTCGCTCTAGCTCCATTAGTGGGGCTGACAACGCTGGTTTTCACTCCTCTATTTTCTCTCAGGTGCTTGCTAGTAAGACACACATTTTCTGAAAAGAATAGTTCCTACTCTCAACATTGTTCAATTACTGGCAAGGTATCCAAGCCACTTAAACAAATACTACAGTGTGATCTCAATTTTTATTATGAATTTGTTCCAAAAATGTTTGACAGAAACCAAAATGTATGAAAACTAATGAAATAATTTTTGCACTGAAGAACTTACCAGGTGCACCCACAAAATTTAAAGAGAGACTTGCCGTAGGTGTCCACGTCATAACACAAGATATATAGTACAACTTCATTCATTTTCTACCCCTTATCCTCACGAGGGTCGGAAGGGGTGCTGGAGCCTATCCCAGCTGTCTGCGGGGTACACCCTGGACAGGTCGCCAGCCAATCACAGGGCACACACAGACAAACAACCATTCACACTCATATTCAAACCTGTGGCCAATTAA
Source organism: Doryrhamphus excisus (assembly GCF_037039965.1). NCBI lineage: Eukaryota > Metazoa > Chordata > Actinopteri > Syngnathiformes > Syngnathidae > Doryrhamphus > Doryrhamphus excisus. The sequence goes on along the minus strand of NC_136367.1, from coordinate 22,122,234 downwards.
CCTAACATGTTTTTGGAATGCGGGAGGAAATCAGAGTACCCGGAGAAAACCCACGCATGCACGGGAAGAACATGCAAACTCCACACAGAGGTGCCCGATGGTGGAATCAAACTCGGGTCTCCTAGCTGTGTGGCCTGTGCGCTAACCACTCTGTCGCTGTGCAGCCCTGTTTTAAGTTTTCTCTTGTCGCCCCCCCCCCCCCCTCCACAGGATGACTTGTTAGACCAGCCACTGGGCAGTGGAACTATGTCTTTGTCTATGTGTGGGCCCAACTTGTATGAAGCTGCCAGGCTGTCTGGTGGCTCCAACATCATCGAAAATCTCCAGTCTCAACTCAAACTGAGGGAAGGAGAGATAGTACAGCTACAGGTAGGAATAAACATATTCATATTAGGACAGTCAAATTATTAATAACCACTAGACATTTGAATCACACTTTAGCCATGTTATTATGAGCCATGAAGAGTTGCGTTTAAAGACACCAAGTAATTTAAGTCAAATTCACGTTTTCACTATAGATGTATTTTACGTAAATTCAAAAAATTGTACTTCCACAGTATGAGTTAGGTTAGTGAGTGATACGAATATCCACTTCTTGTTTTTCCTTTCTCTTTCTGTTTATTTAGACCACACACATGCACATAATTAAGACATTGTTGTGATTTTTGGAGTGTCCGCGAATGCATGTTATTAGGCTGTTATTTCGAGGAGGACGAGAGACGTGTTTTGCGAGTTGGAGATACACAGTCGGTGTTGGAATTGCACTGCTGTTGATGTGTTCCGGTCAGAATAAAATTCTAAAAGAGCGTCAGACTTTGTGTGCCTGTGGGGGGACACAACACTATGCTACCGTCTGCCGTCATAACAGCGAGGTATGGCTTCTTGACATGACGCACATGCGTGAAATTCTGCAAAACAAAGTAATTTCAACGTAATTTGAAATTAATTACTTACCCCCAAGTAACCCCCGTTAATGTGGTATTTTTGACAGCCCAAATGTATTTTTATATTTATATTTTAGTTTGGTAAGCGCTGCAGTTCAACACACTTTTGCTTTCGTCATGTCAGCTTGAGATTTCTAGTCTGGAGAGGAGTCGTTCTGTAATGGCAGAAGAGTTGGTTCGACTCACCAATCAAAATGATGACATGGAGGAGAAGGTAAAAGAGATCCCCAAGTTGAGAATTCAGCTCAAGGTGAGGACTACATAAAGGAAATGGATATACTCCAAACATAATAAAATGTTAAAGCTTTTGAGATGTTTCTCTATTTGGCTTTTTCGTTTTTTAGGATCTGGAACAGAGGCACAACACAATCTTGCAGATGTATGGAGAAAAAGCTGAAGAGGCAGAGGAGCTCAGGCTAGACCTTGAGGATGTAAAGAGCATGTACAAAACCCAAATTGATGAACTGCTGAAGAACCAGAAATAAAGACCATTGCACTCTTATTTTATGTAAGACACTCACAAACCAGGACAAGCATCTTGAAAATTTGGACATGATAATATGAATGATGTAAATTGCAAATTGTTGTTAGTTATTAATACAGTAGTCTTTAAACAAGGGTGTTGATGAAAATGGATTACCAAATCAGTATGAAGGAGACACTGATTAGGGTTAGGGACAAATTGTAGGCATTCAGATGCGAACTATTAAAGCCTTCAGAGAGACCACCCAAGATCATAGAATTATCTGACACAGCCACTACTCACATTCCATTTGTAACACCATTTAACATATATTACTGAGATCATTGTAAGCAGTGCTATTCACCAACTGCTTCTAAACACCAAATCAGGGATACTCTTTGTGAGCATTCATCCTGCCAGCGCGGTTGCCAGGACTTGCAGACGCCATCTCACCAAGAGTTGGTGTTGTTGGAGCCGTTGGTGAGTGGTTTTGCACTGCACACATTCTACCATGTTTGTATTATAACATGATTATTATATTTTAACCGATATATCAAAAGATGTACAGAAAACCTTCGTTCCTATGTCCTTATTAAATAGAAAAGTCCGTATACAGTTATTAAAATCTAAAGGAGTGAAACTGTATGAATGTAAATTAATTAACATTTATTTGAGTGATGAGAAATAAAGACATCCTTGGCATTAATTGTGTGAAATAACTCCCCATCCACCTGAAATTCTACCTAATGTATTCTAAACAATGTTCATTGGAGAAACAATGTGTAATGTCATGGCTGATATTTTATCAAGTGTGGCCTCGCCAATGCAAGAAAGATTACTTTATCCCCTCATAAAGCAACATTGTGTTTTTTTTTTAAATCACGAATAGTTGCATGCTGTACTTTATTTTCACCAGCCACATTATATACCTGAACAATGGGATACAATCACATACAATAGCAGCATCAAACAACCTAAATGTTTTATTCTAAATTGATTATTCATGTCATATATAATCTAGAAGATCCGGTGTGGCGACTCTGTAACCAGGAAAAAGCCGAAAGAAGCGAACAAATCTCACATATAATCTAGAACAGGACATACTGCATCCATTCATCCACTTCAATGACGCTTATCCTCACTAAGGTGTATAAACATGCATAGAATACCGATCTTTTTTGGTGTATGTGTTTTAATAATGTGCTGAGGTCCAATAAAGAAAACTTCCACTCTAAACAATTGGCCCCGGGGCCGCACTTTGACACCGCAGATTCTCAAAGGACGCCTATTTATATTCTGAAACCTTCAAAACTGAACGAGAGAATGGAATCTGGCGCCACCTGTGGTCATATAACACTCACTACACGCCGGTTTCCGGTGTAATGGCGTCTACCGGCGCCGCTAGCAGCGGTTCGCTGTCGCGAAGGTTTAAATCGCGCCTTCGGGTAAGCGTGAAACTTGTTTCAACTGCGTATCGATGACAGTTTGTGAGCTTTGTGCATCCAACACTTGTTTATTCGGCATGCGTTATTTGCTTTTTTTGCAGTTTTTCGCCACAATAGTGCATGTCATTAGCCGTGTAGCTTTGTTAGTGATCTGCTGTGAGCTGTAAACATTCTAAAAATGCATGGAACGTGTACTTCTTCGTGTTACTGGAACATATTTAATCCAGACTGCTGCAGCTAAACAATGCTTTATTACACTCAAAGTATATATTCGCGAATGTTAGCTAAAAGTTCACACTCGCTGGACACAAGTAAAAATCGGCACTTTAAATGGCGATGTGTGATTCCGATTTTGGGGTAAAATACTATTAATCTGGCGGGGAACCTTTGCTTAATTGTTAATATATGATAATAACATAATTAATATCGCAATTGTGGCTGGCGACCAGTCCAGGGTGGACCCAGCCTCTCGCCAGAAGGCAGCTGGGATAGGCTCCAGCACCCCCGTGACCCTCGTGAGGATAAGCGGTAGAAAATGAATGAAGGAATGAATATAGCAGTTGTTGGCTTCGAGCGAGCACTACAGTGTATCCGTTCAACTGTTTTGTTTACGTTTGCTCCTGTAAATGAACCTTAAAATGTTTTGATACGAACATGCCATAATGTTACAACACTAAACACTAAAATAGTCAGTGTTTCTATTTATAAAAGAGATGGGCAATACCACAACTGATACCACAAATTGTGGTATCAATCCGATAACTCAATATCACAGATACTGCATTTTCTAAGAGCATTGAATAATTTTGTGACATTTACCATTTAATTTGTTGATCATTAATACAAATAGAATAAAACACCAGGCAAAGATTTTAGTGTAACTAATTTTTAGTTTAACAAGACTGTAACAATATTTAATGCAACTATAAAACACAATGTAACAATCCCAACAAAACAATACAATTCCACAATTATTTGAGCAAAATAAAGGAAAAGCAAAAACTACTACTGTATTGGCTAGTTATCTTCAATAACTGTATTAATATTGGCCGCCACTGTAACAGCAATGTCACATTTTATGTGCTTCTATGTGGTTTATTTTTGATTGCCCTCCCAACTCCCAGCAGTCGAAATGAGCTCACCAGTGCCACATTTCCTGTAACAGACTTTTTCTTAGGTGGGACTCTAGAGCCGCTTGGAATTTAGTTCCCACAAACCTGACATGCCCACATGTTTTTCAATAGTGGTGTTTAGGGTTAGTCTCACACCCATGCTTACATGGTCTTTCTTCCTCTTTGCTTTTAAGCTTTGGTGAAGACAGGCAGATAAAACCAGTGTAATTCTGGCTATGCTGCTGTTGGTAGCGTTGGACATCTTCTTCTCTAATGCTGTGGTCACCAGTGAGTGCAGCAACCCACAGCCGTCAGTACCACAGCTCAATTACAGCAGCATTTCCCTGGCACCAGACCACATACCTTACTACCTCTACAACAACAAGAAGGTCGTCAAGCAATGCAGACTGGACCCGCTCTGTCCTTTTAAAGTAAGACTATATTTCTAATCACACATTTTGGCCAGTAATGGTCATGGTTTAGTTGAATTACAACATGCTTAACAAAGTTACATTGACATACATCACTCCTCTGGGTCTCAGCAATTTTGAATAGCACGTTGACTTCCTCTGTCCACCAATAAATAAATAATAAAATATGAATGTTTTGGGCTAGTGGTTAGCGCGCAGTCCAGACAGCTAGGATCCCCAGTTCGATTCCACCCATGGCCATGCGTGGGTTCTCTCCGGGGACTTCGGCTTCCTCCCACATTCCAAAAACATGCTAGGTTATTTAGCCACTCCAAATTGTCCATAGGTATGAATGTGGGTGTGAATGGTTGTTTGTCCATATGTGCCCTGTGATTGGCTGGGCACCAGTCCAGGGTGGACCCCACCTCTCACCCAAAGACAGCTGGGATAGGCTCCAGCACCCCCACGACCCTCGTGAGGATAAACGGTAGGAAGTGAATGAATGAATGTGAATATTTTACAATATTTGAGTACAGGATATATGACAGTTTAGTTCCAAATGTGGAAATTGTTGATAGTTCATTGTGTTATATTTGCAAATGAATTGTTAAATTTGCAAGTAAAAGTTATGCTTGAAGAGTATCTTTTCACACAAGGCTGTTTTGCTCCCTTTTTGTTGGGAGATTATATTTTCCCGAAACGTACCTATGTTTAAAGAGTGGAAAAAGGTAGAAACATTTTTTTTTCTGATGAAAGATCAGAGTGACTGCAGGTTGTACCCTGCCTCTAGCCCAAAGACAGCTGGGATAGGCTCCAGCACCCCCGGGACCTTCGTGAGGATAAGCGGTAGAAAATGAATGAATGAATGAATGAAGATGAGAGTTGTTTGTTTTGGTAGGTTCCATGTTTATATAGACATCGACCCCAATATTCTGTGTGCCTTGAAAAATCAGCCAAAATTGTCAAAAATGTACGGTACTGAAGGGGTTGAATTTTGAAAAATGGCTGGGATTGAACGAGTTCCTGCTTACCCATACAGCTTTCTACTCAAACTAGTAAATTCATGTTTGTTTTTACTACAGGATGCTCTGCTGGATTTGTCTTCCTGTTGGGGTTACGAAAAGAACTGTGATCCCGAGAAGCGCTTCGGCTATCCTGTCTGTTCTAAAGCTGACTCTGGATGGTACTGCTTGTTTGCATTTACCCTCTTGGATCGAGGCATTGTGCTGTGTACATTTCTGTCCTGTTAGGGTCGACTCGCTAGAGGCAGCACAGGAGCTTTTCTGGAAGCAGGCTGATTTTGGCTATGTGAAGGAGCGCCGCTCTGAGCTCAAAACAATTTGCAAGGCGACCAAGCCTGTAAGTCTGCTAATTTTCTTGGTTCCCACAAGGTTAGTAAGTCACCAGGAAAAACAGCAGGTAGGAACAAGAAGAGAGTCCACAAAGGGCCCAGCCAGGACTATTAGATGAAAAAAATCACAATATGAAAAAATAAATGGAAAGTACAGTAGTGGCTCTCATGAAATATCTGTTGTACCATTTTTCCAGGGGGACTCCTCTTTGAGGTGCAGTCGCCATGCGAGATTCTGCAAGGCAACTAACCTTTACCTGGACTTGCGAAAACCACGCAGAAGTCATGAAAGGTTCTAAAACGACAACACGCTGATTAAAATCTGTTGCAGCTCACTCGTGCTTATGCTGCAGGTACAAGGAGGACTTCATTCAGAAAGGTGAGATTGGTGGCCACTGCACACTCAAGCAGCAAGCACTTGCAGCAGCGGGGGAACACAAGAGCCCTTTGCAGTCTTGGTGAGATTGACCACATGTACTTACACACGAACAAATGAGAAGAAAAACCATAAAAAATGTATTCGCAATCAATAATGGTGCTAGGCACCTGGGCCATGGCACTGGACCTGATAAACTCTGTACAGGGATAGAATCGTTTTATCCAGCACTGTGTCTTTTGACCAGTTTCGTAGGAAGTGCTTGCCTTGATGTTGATACATGAAATAGCTGTGCTATTTGTTGCTATTGATGTTTCATTTTAAATATCTAATAGATTAAACTCCATAGTCATCTGTCATAATCATCATTCTCAGTCTCCTTATTAGAGAACTACCTGATGCTAACACTGCCGCATAATTTACTACCCTAGGCTTGCACAGTACAGTGAATTCCACTGTATCATATTTCACAATATTGATATTTTTTGTGTTGGTGCTTTTGTAGGTATGCAGAGCTTCAAACATACACAGAGTTGGACTTCCATCCCTTACACTCTGACTCATGTGACATCATCATTGAAAAACCTACTGTTTTCATGAAGCTGGATGCTGGTAAGAATCGGAGACAAGTATCTTTTTTGCTTCACTCTGAACCCATTTCACTAATTTGCCACCAAATATGTATTTATACATTTTTTTTTCAACTCTACCGCTTGCTCCCAAATACGTATTCATATGTTTTTTTTTGCAGCCCAACTGCTCACTCCCAAAGATGTATTTTTATGTTTAAGAGGTGATGGTGCAACTCAACAGTGATCAAGAGATCATGTTTGATGCAGTTTTAAGATTGAGTGAAACAACCACAAGTTGGCAGAAGTGAATTTAGAACTCGACCTGCATCTCTCCCACTGAAATATACCTGCACAGCAATTCTGGGGAAATTTTACCGCATGCACACACACAATTCAGTTGCAAATGTCTATCCGTCCATTTTCTATGCCGCTTATCCCCACCAGGGTGGGGTTATGCCGGAGCCTATCCCAGCTGTGTTCAGGCGAGAGGTGGTGAACACTCTGGTCTGGTCACCAGCCAATGGCAGAGTACATATAGGCAAACAACCATTCACACTCACATATTGGACAATTTGAAGTTGCCAATTAACCTAGCATTCATGTTCTTGGAGTGTGGGAGGAAAGCCGAGTACCCGGACAAAACCCACACACACGGGGAGAACATGCAAACTATAAAATAATTATACACTTGTATTGACAGCTGCCATTAAAATAAACAGTGCCTGTAGATTTGCATGAACGCTAGCTTGTTTAAAGTCAAATGTTGCTATCACTTGCTTCTATGGTTTCAGTGTGTAGTAAGATAATTCCTCTCAATAAGTAATTTTTGACATTTGTATGCATAATCACCGTTCCCATTGTCATGTGAAATGAATAATAATGCTTTTTTTGTTCACCAGGTGTGAACATGTACCACCATTTCTGCGATTTTGTGAACCTCTACATATCCCAGCACATTAACAACTCCTTCAGCTCTGATATCAACATAATCATGTGGGACACAGTGAGTACATATAAGGACGAAGGAAGCAGAACAAGCCAAAAAAAAAGCCCTGTGGCAGAATGTGGTGGTGAAGTTAATTGCACCAGCATAGTTGAAATAAAAAATGTGGACACACTTTGGGTTTTTATAGCATGGATGAGACAATGCTGACTTAAGAAGTATCTCACAAAAATAATAAACACACGGGCAGCACAGACATGGATAGGCACCTCTTTTGAGAAATGAGAAATGTTGATTTGTTTGGATTTAAATGCTAAGTCAATCAAGAGATGTGTGTTTACTTTACGTCGTTAAATGTCAACACTGTTGTACTGCTCAACCTTATCCGGGTTAGGTTGTACGTCTCTTCCCGGTGATAACATCACTACTACTATGCTACACAAAACATTGATTTCTTTTTTTATTTATGCTTCTGCTCTGAGACATGATGTTGTGTTTTCCGAAAGACTATAAAATAGTCACTTAATAGACACATAAAATAAAATCCTGCATTACAGATATGTTGCATTAAAATAGTCTCATTGTTTTTGCACCATTTCTGGCTGTATTCTGGTAAAAATATGCTGCAAAATGGCCACCCATTTTTATTGTTGTGGTGAGCCAAGTATCGCAAATTGTATTGTGCGATATCCTGAGATTCCCAGCCATAATATATGTTTAAGTATTTCTACTGCTAAAATACAGAAGCCCAGCCAATGTCTATTCAACATTTTCTTTTTGTTCTATGTATTTTGCAAGAGCTTTTATGAATATGGGGATTTGTTCAGTGAAACCTGGAAGGCCTTCTCACAGTACGATATTATTCACCTGAAGACCTATGATTCAAAAAGAGTAAGTGAAACACCACCTTTGTTGGAATTCCTTGTTTATTACTGGTTGCATTGGAGGTCATTGGAGGCTTTTACCAGGATTGTTTGTGGACTCTGGTATTTGGGTAACATCTTCAGAATGATTGCATAAACTCATCGCTATGCTATACTGAATGCTGACATAGCAGTTGTTCTTTACAAATGTCATGGTTTGTCGTAGGTATGTTTTAAAGACGCCTTTTTCTCCCTCCTCCCAAGAATGAGATATGGCCTGTTCTACAACACACCACTCGTAAGTTGATCAGTGCAATCTTCCAGTAGCCCGGACTTAAGAGCTGTGCAATATGGTGTAAACAAACCCAGCAGTAGTGCGCATTGTTCCCTAATAAATAAAATCTGCAAAGTAGCCAACATAATGTTTTTACAATTATTAGATACGTTTTAAGGCTGTAAAGCCCCTCACCATACACTTCATATACTTTTCTCAGACAGGTATTAATATTTTCTGACATTGCTCGTTTAAATACTCACTTCAATCATCTTTGAATTTCAATGATTTACCTAAGAGGTTTGACACAAGAAATTATTAGGTGACTCATGCGTGTTTCACTCCTGACCGTGCCTCTTTGTCATCCTGACACCATTCCACTGTATTGTAGTGTTTGTGTATCCTTGTTAAAACATATCTCCTGTCTCCTGTCTTGTATTTTCCCTTGTTTTCCTCCTCCTACCTTCCTCATTATGTACTCCACAGAGAAGATTGATTGACAATAGTCTACAGTCCCTTATCCAATCAGGATGCAGACGCAACACACAGGTTCTACCTGAGCCAATCAGGGCACAGACACAACACGCAAATTCTCTCTTAGCCAATCAGGAAGCAGAACACAATACACTCACCAGTCAATCATAGGACATGTGCTGCGTAGGAAAAAAAAGACATTCACACTTGCGAATGAAAATAATTGATCTGATGTATTTTTGATGGTAGATCTCAGATTGCTACGGTGAAGGGATATTTCGGGCATTCTCCCAACATGTCCTCCATCGGCTTAATGTACTGCAGTATGGACCTAAGGTAAGACAAACCCGACAGGGTGGTTACGAATTTGGCCGGTGAACACAGGTTCAAACATTTCTACACGCATCTGATCTGCGGTTACCAACAACAATATTTGGGTATGGTGACACATTCCAACATAAAAGATCCGCTGTGGCGACCCCATAATCCGTAAAAAGCCAAAAGAAAAAACAAAAACAAAAAAGTGACACCTTCCAACATAGTTAAGTCATGGTGACAGTTTGACTGAGTCATTTTTCAAGTTGTCTTCAGCTCATTGCTGGTCTTGTGGCTAGGATGTGGCATTCTTGACACTGGAGCCAGGGCTTGATTCCCAGTTAGGGAATGGTAAATTTCTGTTATTTTCACTTGTTTCAAGGGACTTTTCGCCTCTGTAAAAGAGCTTGAAAAAAGTTTGATTATGCTGCTCCCAGGAATATATTTGATTGCCGGTCGGGGAATCCCTGCTGTCTGTAATTGTCCCTTATTTTAAGAGATTTTCTTCTTAATGAGATAATGTCCTTCCCAGTATGAGAACTAGTACAAACTAGAATGAGTATGTGAACACCATGTTCCTCAGCGATCAACATACTTTGGGCCTTATTTGCACGTGCCGCTTTCAGTACAAAATTCTGTGGGTCCTGTCTGCCTAGGTGTAGACGAGTCGCCCCAACTGCACAGAGGATTCACATTACAAGTAATGGTGTGCAGTATGTTCAATTGCTACTCGTAGATACTGACTGCTGAACACATTCCTCACATTGACATTGGGCGACTGGTGCCTTCTTCAACTTCAAAGTACTTGGGCAAAAACAAAATATGTTTGGTGGTCATGTTGTCTCCCTGGTGGTCTTGTGGTCAAGGATTTGGGGCTTTCACCACCGCGGCCCAGGTTAGATTCACGGTCAGGTAATGGCTGCTTTCTGTTATTGTCCCTTGTTTCAAGAGATTTTTCCTTGGTGGGACCATGTCCTTCCCAGGACGAGAACTCCCCTGTGAACACCATGTTCCTCAGATATCAACATACTTTGGGTCTTTGCTGTGTTGCAGATTCAGGTTTCAGTAAAAGACTCTTTGGCCTCTATCGTCCTTGTCATAGATGCGTCACCCTGCCTACACCGAAAATGTATGTTACAAACCTGTGGCCATTACCCCATTGTGTATGTGAGACTAACTTCTGAACACATTTCTGACATGGCCCTAAAAGGCGACTGGTGCAAAATAATATGTTTAAAGGTCATGTTATCTCCCTGGTCGTCTAGTGGCAAGGTTTGATTCCCGATCAGGGAATATTTGCTCTCAGTTATTTTTTATTCTGGTGTGATGTCATAATATGCAAATTAGATTACTGAATTTACTCCCATCACAAACTTTGAGTAATACTGATGATTTCCTCATTTATAGTATTACTTTATCTCTAATCTTTTTCAAGGTATAACCTTTGGAAATGGTAATATCAAAACTGGATGTTTTATTTAAAAATGGGTTCAGCCTTTGAAGGCATCTGTGTTTTTATGGGTACTTACGTTCCCCTTTGTAGTGACACAGTGATAGTGGAAACAAGGAAATATGCAGACTGAAAAAGTATTTTAAAAACTTTTTTTTAGAGGTTTACATTTTCAATGACAATGTTTGCATTATTTTAAATGACCACAGTGTTTTTAACACTTTCATCCAGAATTAAATGTATTTTCTTTAGCCAGGACATGTTCGTGTCACCTTGCTGGCACGCAGCACAGAATACAGAAGGATATCAAACCAAGTGGAGGTGAGTATGCTTCTTCCTTCCTTCTTTAAAGGGGAACTGCACTTTTTTGGAATTTTGCCCTTAATTCACAACCCTCATGTATCCTCACATATTTTCTTTACCTTTTACCTTTTTACCTTTACCCTTCAATTAGTTAATATGAGCTAGCTAACAATGGATGTCATGGGAAATACGTATTTTGACGCTAAAATTGTTGCTGTCAGCATTTTTAACCTGAGGACTGGAGCAGACGTCTTGTGCTGGAAGACATAGCCATCCCAAGGAGAGCTGACATCGTAAGTGTTGTCGCAGTATCTACTGTATGCTGCTGCTGTTGACGGAAGTAGCATAAGCTCCTGGTCTAGTGTGTGAAATCAAAATCAATGCACCTAAGATAGAATTTTCTGTAATGTTTTACATCATCAATATACGGCAAGATACCGTAAGTATTATCAATGTGCTTGTTAGTGCATGATCACAGTATGGCTTTCAAATGATAAAACGTCGTTAGAGGTTTTTTTCAGAGGGCTTCATAGTTGAAATAGGTACGTCTCAATGACGTGCATTGTTAGCTAGCTCATACTAAGTCGTTTTCCCTTGTTAAAATGCACAGAGAAGGGAAAGAAATATGTGTTCATGTTTCACATAATGTGGATGATGGGCAAAATTCCAAACAAAATGAAAGTGCACTTACAAACTGAAAAGTTAATTTATGATCTTGTTCAAAGTAACTTATATTGAAAGCATTGTGGTGATAAATGTAGCATGAATTGTATCATGAGCTTATTTGATATCACTAACAAAATGCTTTTTTAATAGTTATTTATTTATTTGTAATATCGACTCACCTGCTAAGTTTCATAAGGTTTCATCATAGGGCTGGGAATCTGAGGATACGATACGATCTGATATGATTTGCAAAACTTTATAATTATATTTTATAGTATAATTTAACCAGAGACAATGAAATAATTCAAGTAAACTTGCGTTTCTTGATTGAACAACACAACATTTAGCATTTGAATAGAAAAATCTACATTCCTCTTACTAGGTTCCTAGCAAGGGTTGTGGCGATCGAGCTGACTGTGCATGTTTATTTTGTCATCTGTGTTTTCGTGAGACACTTCCTACATACAGCAAAGCCTTTTTCCAGTATTTCTTCCTTCCACCTGTTCGCTTGTTGCCTTATTCTCTCTCCCACTTGCCCTCCTTTTCCCATCTCCAATCAGCACCTTTTTTCTTTATGCAATACAAGCCTGCCTCAGTTACCCATTTTCACCATCCCCATTTCTTTCTAATTTTGTTGCCGGTCAACAAGTATCTGACCTAACTTAACCGTTCATATTTGTTTTCTTAATGAAATATCCTGTGCTGTCATTGCAGCTCATAAATGGTCTTAAAACAATGCTGCTGCTGGATGTCAACGTGGTCGACTACAAACACAAGTGAGTGAGCTTTTGGGAGGTTGTGTTGAAATTCTTCATAGGTGAGATTGCTGGCTTGGGAAACATAACAGGTGTGGTTGTCTGTGGGTCTTTTAGGGATATTCCCTTCCTGGAGCAGTTGAGGATCACCCACAACTCTGACATCTTCATCGGAATGCATGGTGCAGGACTTACACACCTCCTCTTTCTACCCGACTGGGCTGTGGTTTTTGAGCTGTAAGTGACATCATGTTTGCCTGTGAGTGTGACAGATACAAAGAGACAAAGGGGGGTGGAGCAAGCTGAAGCTGAGCGATGGGCTCGGCAGCAAGCTCTGCTCAAAGCTTCTCTCAGCTGCTCAGTATGTGGCTGTGAAATAATTAACCACGTACTCCTCACACCTGGCTTCCCCAGCGAGGTAGCGTGATTGAGTATATGTATGGGAGTGTTTTTGCTTTTTAGTGGGCGATTCAAAAACTGTGTGCATTCAGTAGCAATATTTAGCAAATAAGAGTGAAATACAGGCAGACTGAGGACAGCAATATAGAAAAGTTGTGCATCTGTCCCTCTCAGGTATAACTGTGAGGATGAGTGCTGCTATCGAGATTTGGCGCGGCTGCGTGGAATTCGCTATGTGACTTGGCAGAAAATGGATAAAGTATTCCCACAGGACAAGGTAAAAAGAACTCCAAGACCATTAACTGCTTTAACGTCTTTGTGCTCTGCTTCTTTTTCATAAATATATTAACCCATTATTTGCTACCAACGATCTATTTTTATGTTTTTCAAACCGAATCCCAAAGACTTATTTATACGTCTTTTAAGTTTTTTTGCACGAGAGGCAAAAAGACGTGATGACACAAGTGCACAATAGAAGTGACCATGTTTAGTGCAGCTTAAAGTTGTAAAAACGGCCACAAGGTGGCAGAAGTGCATGTTATAGGAGCTCAGCATGCATCTTTCCCATGTAATAACGCACTTCAAAGCAAGCAAGAAGTCGGAAAGCATGGCGGCAGGTCACAAGCACAAGGTTACAAATTGAAGTGAAGTGAGTCGCGGGCGTGCTATCCCAGCTGGCGGGGTACACCCTGGAGTGGTGGCCAGCCAATCCCAGGGCACATATAGACAAACAACCATTCCCACCCACATTCATACCTATGGACAATTTTGGGGGGGGGTCAGAGTACCCTGAGAAAAGCCACGCCTGCACGGGGAGAACAAGCAGACTCCACACAGAGATGGCTGTGGTTGGAATCGAATTTGGGTCTCCTAGCAAATACAAATATAATGCATTCAAAGACGCTGACAATGAGACAGGGTATGTAGTATTTCTGTGAATATTCTCATTCATCCAGGTCATTGTATTCTCAGGGCACTAAATCGATTTCAACTGGACTGTTCAGGTTGTGTTAGAAGATGTTTTGCCTCTGCTTTCATGTAAATCACGACTAGGTGAGACAAACACTAGTCTGAATAGATAGGACGGCTCTAGTCTTGACAATTTGGTGCAGGATCCAATGTATGTGTCCTCTAAAGGAGGGGCCATGTACAGAAAGGAATGCTTTTGCTCTTTTGTGGAGTTACACTCAGAAGAAAGTTGTACATATTTTTTCCCCTAAATGAAGTATTTTCAAGTACAAAAAGGGCTACATGAAGTAAAGGTGAAGGTGACTATAGGGATATTTAGTGGGCTCTAATAATGTTCAAAGGCATACCTTGAAGCATGTAAAAAGGTTTTCTATACTCCAACTTTCCATTTATACAGATGATCTTTACAAAGATTTTGCGGAAATTCACTTATCTTGGTTGGGTCTGGAACCAATTAACAGCAGTTCACGAGGGATTTCTGTATATGTAATTACTCATGTAAGCAAGTTCCCATTCACTGAGGGTCAGTGTGACTTCATAAAAACTCACAATGACTGAATGAATCTCCTCCCTCCCTAATGAATGCCCAATATCTTCCGTAGGGTCACCACCCTACACTTGGAGACCATCCCAAGTTCACCAACTACTCCTTTGACGTGGATGAGTTCATGCGCCTTGTGCTGGAGGCAGCAGATTATGTCACACAGCATCCCAAATGGCGACATCGCATCATGCACGATGAACTATAGAGTCCTTGAAGGGGTTAAAAAAAGCTTGCAATTAGCTGGGATCTAGAGACTTCTTGTGACTTTGGCAGTGAGATTTTTTGCAAAAATTAAATCAAACATCTCTGGATCTCGGTGGTACATAAAGCTATCCAAATTAAGTCACCTCCTGTCCCCTGGATTGATGAGTCCTGATGAGTGAAAGGTGCACATCCGGTAACTCAGATGAGACATTATCAACTGACACATCTGGAGAACTATAAGAAGTACTTCTTCATTACCTCCGCCACCACTGCTTCATTCCACACCGATAAAGTTAGCTAATGAGCAGCTGTTCCGGTGCCCCATAGCATGTGGCCTGTCGTCACATTTGATTAGTGTCACCTTGATTTGAGCCTCCTCAGAGCTGTTGACATTTTCATGTAAGAGTTTGAATACATCCACAACATATCAGTGTCATATGCTGGGATTCTGCCACATTGTTGCACAGAAGGATGCTTTTTTTTAAAATTATAAAATATTATGTTTGTGTCGGTAAGCATCTACATTCATATTTTTTCAACACAGAGATTGTAAATGTGCAGGAAAAATATTAGTTAAAAAAAAATCTGACACTCCAATGCAATTTTTATTCAGTGCTAAACTGCTAAGCTTTTTTCACAATTTATTTGTACCATGTGCGTTTTATTTTTTGTTTAAGTGTCTTTTTTTTCTTTCATATGTAGATATGATCAATATTTGCAGTAGAGCAGTGCTGTCCAAACCTTTACAGACTTTTACAGACCTTTGTCCAAACCATACAGAAAAATCACAGGATTCCAGGGACCAGAATGCCATTTTTTTATTTTGTAAAAAGGCTTGTATTGGTTTCTTTTAGCTTTTTCCTGATTTAAAAATAAAAAAGAGCATTTCATTTTATTTCAGCCTTTTGTGTTTACATTGTGCCTTCTTGCTCTGTATTTTTAGCCCATGCAATTGTCCACTGTCACTATCAGTATCTACTTTGACTACTTGTACTCCCCGGGGCACCATCACACCTGAAGTGGACCAGGAAGAGAACTGCATTGTCTTTCAAATGACCACACAATTTATTTTGTCTTCTGCCTTTTTTTGTCCACGGACCTCCATCTCAAACGGACTGAAAAACCACGCTTACACCTTAGATGCATTTTATGGAAATAAAGAAATGAGGAAGGTCTCCTTGGTGCTGTCAGTATTTTCTATTATAATAATAATCAGCACATTAGACACTGAGATATCACAAGTAGTGTATCATGTGTTTCATCTTACATTTATGTTGTATTTACCAAAGTGGAGACCTCATCAATGAGATTTTAGTCTAATGACTTGAAAATACTTGAGATTTTCAGTGAGTCCATCCATCCATTTCGCTTGTATCCGCGAACTGTGTATCGGTCACAACCCAAAGCTCATGACCATAAGTGAGGGTGGGAACATAGAGTGACCGATAAATTGAGAAAAACTCCACACACAGATGACCTGGCGGAGAATGAAACCCAGGTCTTCCCGATCTCCTGACTGCGTGGCCTACATGCTGCCACCACATTGTCCGCAAATAGCAGAGATGAGATCCTAAGGCCCCCGAAGCGGACTACTTCGACACCTTGCCTGTCAGTGAGTGTGTTAAATAAAATTTGTCACCATTCCAAGCATTCAACAAATTGATTGTTATGTCATTTTCAGGAGGACACCAACCTTTCTGCACCATTGAATTCATCTATTAATGTCTAAGCAGGTTTAAGAAGACAAAACGAAGGTGTGGCTTCCATTTCTGTGAGCGCCAGACTACTGGATGGATTACAGGGATTTGTCAACATGCTACCAAGGAATATTGCATTTTCATTGGCCTTTAATTGAAATATATTGTATTTTATTTGGTAAACATATAACAGTGCTTGGGGCTGCACGGCAGTCTAGTGGTTAGCGCGCAGACCTCCCAGCTAGGAGACCCGAGTTAAATCCCACACTCGGCCATCTCTGTGTGGAGTTTGCATGTTCTCCCCGTGCATGTGTGGGTTTTCTCCGGGGACTCCGGTTTCCTCCCACATTCCAAAAACATACTAGGTTAATTGGCCACTCCAAATAGTCCATAGGTATGAATGTGGGTGGGAATGGTTGTTTGTCTATATGTGCCCTGTGATTGGCTGGCCACCAGTCCAGGGTGTACCACGCCTCTCCCCCAAGACAGCTGGGATAGGCTCCAGCACCCCCACGACACTCGTGAGGATAAGCGGTAGAAAATGAATGAATGAATAACAGTGCTTATGACTTGTAAGCACTTGAACATTTCAAGCCCAAGACTTCGGACTTGTCTTGGACTGACACGTCTTTACTGGAGACTTGACTTGAGTGTTGGAATTAAACACTTGAGACTTGTCAATGCTATGACTTCAGATGTGACTTGAACTGTATTGTTCTGGCTTGGACATACACATCTTTACCCGAGACTTGATTTGAGTTTTGGGATTATAGACTTGAGACTTGTAATACATTGCATTTCTCACGTTTCTGGTATTCACCAAATAAACCAATGGAAACAGATTGACTTAGGTTTTAAAAATAAAAAATGTAGAATTTTGAATAAAGTTAAAAAACACAGTTTTTTGTCTGTGTTGGCCATGTTGGCATCACATATTTAATTCATCCACATTAAATCAATCGACCTTGAAGTGGAAAAGGCTGAACTTTCCCTCCTGACAGTTTTTGCTGATGCCGGTTTCATTATTTTAGGGGGTTCGGCGTTAAGGAAGGAAAGGAGTTCTTGCAAAAGGGCACTAGTTCACTTTTTATTGTCACCATAATAAATCTGGATGACCTCAAAAAACTGCCTCATTTAGCAGTAATGAATATTAGCCACACGGGGGCAGTACAACCCCACACATGAACCCAAACTCTGGTCATTGACAAGCCTCTCCATGCATGGATACTATTTATGTCCCAGCTCGGGTTACTGCCAGTGACCTCCTGAAGAATGAAGAATCACTATTCAGGTTGGGAATCAGAAGCAGGGGAACTCTCATTAACCTTGGTTGGCAGCTTAAAATCAATAACTAGGTATCTTAGCTCACATATATGCCCAATCAATGTATTCAATCTCTACTCATGTACACAAAAAAACACCTTTTCTCCCCCAAAGTGTTAGGCAAGCTTTGTTTGGATGCTGTCTATTGTGCAACATTTGAGATAAATGATTAAATCGAACTGAGATCAGGAAATTGCATTCCCATCGATTGTACATGTCAATGTTGGGGTCTTCAGAATGTGCTCTTACTTAACACATCTTATATATTTTTGAAAATGATAGCTTACACGCATAGTGCAAGCTTTTTGAGGATAAAACCGAGCACTATAGATTACATTTCACCGTAGCTGTTGTTGAGTAAAGTGGTAACATAACGTGGTTTCTTGGTCCTTCTTATAGGAAATAATGATAAGTGCTATGGTCTCTGGCTTCCATTATCTGGCCCACTTTCAAGTGATGCAGCGTCATACCACTTTTTTCCCTGTGCATTGTCAAAGTTTACCGTTGTCATTCTTTTGTCTCTGTCTCAGATGTGACTATTTGTTTGACATGAAGCACAGAAAAAGTGAAAAGAACAGTGACAGGACAATGTGTCGCTATCCTTGGTGTTGCAGCACCATTTATTGGAGTGCGGTACTGTAGCACCTCTCCTGCAGACCTAATAGAACCACACTGCATGTGTGTTCAATCTGAGCTTAATTTTAATGTGCACACACGGGTCAAAGTGTATGCATGAGGTCACCATATAAGGTTGCACTCATTACTGTCGCCTTAATTCTTGGTGCTCAAGTCTGCTTAACGTTGCAATCCACTGACAAATATCCATTGTGTTTTTTTCGCGCTTAGGACACAGAACAAGGCTATTCCGTCAATAAAAATAAATGTATGAGATTGGATACTCATCACCTTTGGTCGTAAGCACACATCGACCTCCAATCAATCGCCATCAACACATGAGAATATACCCGAGGACGGGATAATTGTTCAGCAAGTCTCTTGGTGCTGTAATGGAGAGGCGAGCATCATTAAATCCTGTGTAAGGGGTGTGGATGGGATGGTTTACATTTACACCATCGGCGTTCACATTCCCAGTATTGATGTCAATGCACCATGTGCATGGAACATGATCCAAAATGTGGAAGGAAGTGAGGAGGGGAATGCTGTATGGTAGTCAAGATGCGTAGTATGGAAAAGTATTTCCATAGTATGGAAAAGGTTTGGACACTTTTGACATTCTATAACTTCAGTAGCAATGTGAAGTGCATCTTAAAAATGACACTAGATCATCCAGTTTGCATATTAACTCCTTTGGTACAAGGTGTTAAGCAATCCAGGGGTCCATTTTGGACTTTCATAGTACTGGACCGCATATAGTTTCGGCTCCTTGCAAACTCCATGACATCAGCGTACAAAAAGCGGGTGTGTGGATGGGAGCGTGTGTGTCTTGGGGGGGGGGGGGGGGGGGTTACTGCTGAACTGGGCGGGCACTGTTGCACGTGTTCTGAATGGAGAAAGACGGAGCTCGCGTCTCACTTCTCAGGACCAATCGATCCCTGCACGGCCGGGTGGAGCGGCGACGGGGAGCGCAACTATCACAACTGCGCCACTGAACCGACATCACTCTTCTCGGCGGCTCTCCCCCTGGCTGTCACAAAGGGAGTCAAACTTGTGTGAAGAGTTCGCCTAAAAATATTATGCTCTGTTAGCTGGAATTACGCACCTAATTTTCGTGAGATGGGACTTTGCGAGTTGATAGCTCTTTGGAACTCACACTTGGCTCTTGATTTCGTGATCTTTTAGGAACTGGACCAAAGAGGCGGATTGTGAGGAAAATACATTGCAGCTCCAAGCAGACTGAAAAAGGCGCATTCTTCTGGATAATCTCCACAAACAAGCAGCCATGACATCTACTTTATAAATTTGGGTGAGTTGGTTAATTACTACTGAAATGCGACGCTTTTTGAATTCAATTTTAAATGTCTTTTTGAAAGCGTGGCTTTGACCACTTGATCGATTAACTTCTGATTTGAACGATATATTTGTAGTTGTGAATTAATATTACAACAAAAACCAAATTCTCGGGAAAACCTCGCCTGATCCACGACCATCTCCGTGCGTAAAAGCGCACCAGTGGCATCGATCGAGCGGAGCGTGTGTAGCCGTTTTTGTAGACAAGACCGAGTCCAGATTGATGCAGCGTGTGACTGCCACTGGCCTAAATAAACGATCGCTAGGAACTATCGAATGAGCAGGGTCTGGGTGAGCTGCTGAGGATGGCATGATGATGATGAGGTGGCTGAGAGCCGAATGAGAGGCTGCTGGAATGAAGGCGTGTTGCAGAATGCAACGGTCACATTCTATTGGGCGAAAATGCGCACACACACACTCTCGCTATCTTTCCCAATGCATGTTAACGTGCACAGTAATCATTCTTTAATTGTTAGCCTTCTTTCTCTCCACGCTCTTCTATCTCTGCTTTCCTGCTGCTTGCAATTTGTACTGTATTGAGAGCATGTAATTATTCCCCCCCCCCCATTGTCTTCAACTACTCCACACAGAGCAGTGTCATTAGTGGGGGAGAGGGAGGAGGTGTAGGAGAGGATGGAGAGGATCGGTCTAGGGACCTAATTCTCATTGACAGTCACATTAACACGGGAGCAGCACTCTTAATCCTGGGGAGATTACTCTCTCCAACCCAGTCTACCTCACACACACACACACACTCACACACACACTCACTCACTCACTCACTCACTCACTCACTCACTCACTCACTCACACACACACACACACACACGCACGCACACACACACACAGACACACACACACACACCTGCACGAGGGTCTTTTATATGTGCAGCTTTTCTGGCTCCTTTTCTACTTTTTCTCAGGCACAAACACTCTTGGCAATCACGTTTTGCCCCATGGCTTAATTGTATTCTCATCCGTACCTCTCCTCGATGGTCAAATCACAGCAATGGGACAGGCACCGTCCTCAAAGGGCCTTTGGACACGACATGTCTCACCAGCCTCCTTATCGACTTACCCAAGTGAGGGCTGTTCAGGATGACTGCCTGGGAGTGAGTGGGAATGTATTGTGTTCATTTGTGCTTGTGCATGAGGACACAGCTAAGCGCAGCAAGGCGGCAGCAGCAGCAGGGAGGAGGAAGGGCATGGGAGGTGAGAGAAATGAGCCAGAGAGACAAAAATAATATTTGCACGAGGCATTTGTGTGGTTTTGTGACAAGCATGATCTCTGCACAATCTGCGTGTGAGACCATGATGACATGTGTTCGTAAAAGGCATCGTGGGGGATATGCCGTGGCGCGTTGACAGCAGCGCGACAGATTGGAGATAACCTCTGCTCACACACTGGCTGTGATGACTGAGAGGAGATGGAGGGAGGAAATAAAGAGAGGGGAGACATTCGTCTATGAAAGATGGAGAGCGGGCTCCCATTTGTTAATGACAGCCTCCCAAAGCTCTTTCTTCCTCTCCAGTGTGTTGAGTCATAGTGCGTGAACAGGCATCTTTCAGCAGGAGTGGACAATAAGACCTTCGCTCATCCTCATGAAATTTTCTTCAGCGGAACATCATTCAAGTCCCCTGGCACGCAGATGAGGAGATGCATGGCTCTAATACAGAAACACACGATATGAAATCAATGTGTGCTTTGGTGCGGCATATATAGGTTTTCCTGCTGATCCACGAAACCACACTTAGACAGAGGTTATGACACTGGGGGGAGAAAACGACCAAAGTTCAGATCTGGCTGACAGGCAATGATGACCGCATGTTTTGATAACAGGATCGACTTGTGTAGCAGAAATGAGTGGAATGTATTGTGAGTTCTTGGTGTGGAATTATTAATAATAATAATTTTTCACTTCTTCTTGTACTGTAGTTCAAATCCCATTGTATATTTTCAAAGTAGTCTCTGAGTGGCTGACGTAATCCACAGACAGTCCAAATGCTTGACTTGGTGTGACGACAAGGAGTCTAGCGTTTGTGTAGTCTGACATCAGCTGACAGAATCCATTTATGTAAGCACATTCATCTTTGATCAAAACGCATTTCTTCTGAAAACTAGGAACTGCTGAAGTGGAACAATGAAATATTTGGAGTTCTATTGACCTTTTTCTGGAAAGTCAAAGTAGATTCTCCTAATATATGATTCCTTTTTCCCATTTTATCCACTTAACAGAAGTGTTGCCTCACTTGGTAAAAACTGCAGATTTTCATCCAGAAGAACATTTGTGAGGACACTCATGTCTGATGACAGGACGAGGATCACACTCTCTGAGATCTAGTTCATCCCAGGGGTGTTGCATGAGGTCAGGGCTATCACGTTCTTCCACATACAAGCATGGCTTTTTCATGGATCTTGCTTTGGGCACTGGGACACACTTACCTGTATCCAGCCTCCCCTAAACTAAACAATTTGTCAAAGGAGATACTTGCTTTTTGCGGAGGTTACCACACCCGAATGGTGAAAAACTCAGAGTAATTATGCCCATAACAATGTTTATTATTTCATGCACAGCTCGCTCCTCCAACTCCAAACCCTCCTACTAGCGTGGTGTTGACGTTCTCCTCTGATTTTGGATCATCAACATTTGCCAAAAAAGTTATTAGACGAGTACCCTTTCCGTCTGTCTTCAATTGTCATTTTTCATTCACAACAAAATCCAGGTTTAAGCACTAAATATGCCTCACATTTTAAAGTATAAAATGTATAGTTACTCAACATTAATGAATGGAAATGTCTGATGATTGATGATGACCAGATGAAGTCAGAGCCACGGTGTAGCCTTTAGCCTGGTCATTTGAATCTCCCAGCACACAACCATGGTGCATTCAAGGACCACCGAACAATGCTTGACAAAAAAACCTGATCAGTGAATCATAAAAAACATGAACAAATTGTGGCATTTTTACCAGTGATACGTGTATATTGTAGATTTGACCTGCATTATCCCACATTTATAAAGTATTGTGGCGCTCAGGGGTCTTGCAGTAGAGAAAGGCTTTTATTTTGAGAGCAGATGAAGTAAGTTCACACACACAACAACACAGCCGTTAGACTCCACCGGATGACCGCTCGGCATAACAGTTTCAGTCGCGGTGAGACAACAAGAAACCTAAAAACATCACACAGCAATGCAGCAGATAAATAAAAACAGATTAGAAACTCTCACTGGTTGAGTAGAACAACACCGAACAACTATGTGACTGTAAGCTAAACAAAATGAAGAGCTGTTTACATCGACGGTGCCGCAAAGCACCCCTGGGAACAAGGAAGTGTTCCCAGTCGACGCTACAGTATCATCAATTTATGGTGAGTGAAACGTGTTTTCTGCAACAAAATTTCCTATTTTCAGATATTTGCACATATTTGGGCTTGTTCTGTGTTTACATGAATGTTTTCAATATTTACGCCGAGTTTTCCTAGTTTTGATCCACTTTGAGGTCTGTTTTGAGATGTTTGTATTTCCACTCTCTACCGTTATTTCCGTTTTCATTACTATAGTAGACAAACGGCAGGTCAGTAACTTAAATGGTCAATACTAATATTTTAGTATAATATAAGCCTTTTACAGTACTATACCGTGTGTGATTTTTTCCAAATAGTAGAACATAATAATGACGAACTACCATATTTATGTTCATTATGTGGCTTGTAGAGTCATGTTGCTTCACTTCATGTTACCAAATATGGGTCCTTGCCTGATAAATAATATCATAATATTTTCCCAACTTGGGGTTTGTAGCTCATGTGTAAGTGCAGACATAATCCACTTGCTAGAAGTCGAATAAACTCCTCCTTCCGTGCCTCAAGGTGATTTCCTCAACAGCTCCAACTCACTTTGACCATGACAAATCTCCCTAAGTGATAGTAATGATTGTAATTGAACAGGCAGCGTCTCTTCCCACAGCGCTCTATCTATCACCTTGCTCGCATCTGCTGCCTGTGTAGGTATTAGCGTGTACGTCAGCCTGGGTGACGCTGCGTTCCCGCTCGCTCCCCTTTGGCAGCCACCAGATGTGGTCGTAACTGTGGGCGACAGTGCAAGGATGTGGCATTATGAAAAGCTCCCATCATGCACTGCGGGACGGGTCCACAGTGAAGCCGGTGTTAGGAAGTGAAGTAGCGGCTGAGCCTGGGGCGTCCATCACAGCCACCTTCTAACAACGTGAGCGGGGAGGAGAGTTTAACTGTGGGAGATGCAGAGCATGAAAGGTGGGTGGAGGGTGGAAAGGGAAGAGACGACAGGAAAGGAGCCTCGAGGAGAGAGCTGCATTGGATGATGTGTGAGAGAAATCTTCAACTGAGAGGGATATGGGTAGTCGGCACTGAGGGGGGAACCTGTCAAGGGAGTGAGTTTATGTATGAAAGTGTGTGTCTGTGTGCACTAGGCGTGTGTGTGTGTGTGCTGGAGGTGATGACTTTGTAATGAAAACAGCAGGCAGCCGGTGATCGAGGGTCCCTCTTGGTGGCTGACTGATGTCAGTCACCAGCGTGCAGCGGCCTCCCTTGGGGATAGCTGCTTGGTGCCGTGTGTGTTTCTGACTTATTTCACATTCATCCAGACAGCTGATTTAGCACTTTCCCACAAATCCCAACTACAATTAAATAGCTTTCAGTAATAGCTGATGCACAGTGTGTGAGTAATATCGTCTATGTGTGGGATTGAGAGGGGGTTAGAGGCCCCGATTGTCTTGCGAGAACAGAGTGAACAAGGTGTCATGCTCGGCAGACCCACAGACAAATTAATTCACTTATTGACACTGCTGACACGTCTCAGTGACTTTGTAAAATGAACAATTGATCAGGCTTCCTCTCTCTCTCTTCTGTGTGTCAGTGGTCGTGTCTTTATCTGTTTCTGCCTCACACTCTATTATTCTGACCTCTCTCTTTTTTCTCTGACATTCCACCAAACCGGCCACTGACTCCCAACTCCCTGCCTTGTTCCTGCCGTTCTCTGCCTCTTTCCTCCTACTCTGTCAAGCGCTCCTTTTCCTTTGACTAGCTAGTTGACAGCCGTGACAGGTGCGGTATTCAATATGATTATGTGCAAGTTCATCATGAGCAACAGAGGGGACTGGTAACATCAACTTGTGGTTCGTCTCTATTTGTGCACAGGTGTACTGTACATAGGTAGGTACGTATAGAGATTGCAAAAAGATTTGTGTCTGCGTGGGAGACACGACGATCACAACGGTGACGGTACAACTTCGCTCGCCACCGCCGGCCTGTAGAGGAAAGGCTTTCATAGGAATGGAGAGATGAATGTTTCTGTCAAGGATGTTTCCTTACAATGAATGATAATTTGCACCCACAGTACAACAAACGGCGTCCTGATTCTATATTAGTCTCTGTAAGTTTTTTGGAATGATTTTTCAAGTGCACATGCACAAAACGAGGCAAACAACCATATGCAGATACAGGCGTAGGAGTGACAACAGGTTTGTGTGGACCAGGTGTTGGCAACCCTGCGGCTTTTCACCCTCCTTCCTGTGGCGCCTTTCACAGTATTCAGTTAGTTTTTGAAAAGGCAATGAATGCATTGTAGCTGAGTTCTGACTGCTGATTGGATGAGCATGAGAAGGGGAGGGCTAGCCGGTGTTTGCCTGCCAGCGTTCGTTGAGACATGATAGAGACATCTAAGCTAACCAAAAATATGAAAAGAAACATTGCAGTCCCGTGATTCCTTTGTCTTCTCTGCCAATGATGCCGCCTTACCCGTATGGCGAGAAAATGAGCAAACAACAAAAAACATTCCAAAATTTTCAAAACAAGCGTGCAACATTTTCTGAAAAGTAGCAATTTATTTCAAAGTGGACCTACAGTGCTCATCCTCGCAGTACATCCATGAGGTTGCATCCGTTATACATGCACAATGCACTTCTGAAACTTTTAAAAGTGTATAAGCTGTTTTGCCTTGCAGATCTAGACTACTTTTCGTGAGTGGAAAAGGGGGGCACAATGGCTGTTTTGATAGTAAAAGTTGCCAACCCCTGGTCTACTCTGACTCTATTCCTCTCTCCCCGGAAGTAGATGGGAATCATCCAGGGAACCAGAGAATCATCCACAAGCCATTTAGATGTGCCTCGGGTGTGTTATTTGGGTTGGTGTGTGTACAATACATATCACCAATTGAGTATTTCTTCAGGCTCGCATCGACAGCGTTTATTTAATCTTCTGCCTTCCACTGCACTCACATCGGCAAATGTCTGATTCATATCTGATTTTTATCCACACACCATGAGGCATACTTCCATACATTCTCCACTGCTTACAATGCACATTCTAACTCAACCACATAGATGGTTGGATAGATGGAAATTTTTTCACTATCACACTGAATGAATAAAAATAAAATCAGCATAACTTTCCCAGAAAACTCCCACATTCTGCCCTTCTTTCCTGTTGCCCTCCCATTTTAACAGTTTCTCGTATTTTTCACTGATTATAACTTTGAAAAAAGATCATCTCTGGTACTGCCGTAGAGCACAACGTCCAGTCGGCATGACATATCCTGTAGCCTGTAAAATCTGGACTTTAAAATAAAAGCACACCAGTAAAGTGACATGGATACACCACAGTAGGCAGTCGGGCCTTTACATCAGTTTGTCTGATGGAAAGTCTGTGTTCTCTTGTTTTCCCTCATATTCCGGACTCTGTCCCTTATTTTCGTTGCAAATATTAAAGGGCATGATCTTTCAATCTGCTTTTTATCACACTCATATCTCACTGACAGAATCACCAAAATATAAGAAGCAATTCTCACACAGGATTGGCGTGTGTGTGTGTGTACTAAATAAAAATTGTAGCAGGATTTCCAACAGCAAGTGGCAGGCAGCACGACTAAAAGATTAACAACGGTGCCAAGGCATCAGTTGTGCAGCTACCGCTTGCCTCAATGTTGAGGAAAGAAACTCCCTTGTAAACTGTGCGGTACGTGGGCGTGTGCGGTCATCTAATAGTGTCTCCTTTGCTTTCTACCTTTCGATCCATCATGTATTGCAGAGGAACACTGACATTTAAAGGCCCTTTATTGCTTTATTAGAGCGTGCAGGATTTACGGCTCAGACCTGCACTCTGTCTGTCAGAGGAGCTTGTTCTGATCTATGTCGGCCAACGCCGGCTGTCTGAGCTTTAATCGACCAACGTGTAAAAGGGAAACCAGGGACTTGGCCAGTGGTTGCACTCGTGGTGTAAGCGAGCCAGTGTTTATTAGCCATTTAGTGTCCGTACTTTTTTCCTTCCATAAAACAAACCTACGTCTGTGTTCCCCCTCCCCCCACCCACTCCGCAGAGCGGAGAGGTTATTAAAAGACTTTAATGAGACGAGTCAGCCAGTTAGAGCGGGTGTGAACGTGACAAGCACATCGGCAAACAACCACACAATGAACCTTACAGTCGGTATGTGATATATTGTTATGAAAACATACAACCCGCAATAGGACAATGTGTCCGTGAAATTGGGTGTTGAAGAGAACGGGCCTTTAATAGAATAGCTCATTCAAGGAAAAGTTAAATCCCAAAACTGCACATTTTAAAAGGTACAGTTTGACCACAGGAACTAAGCTTGTTGTGGGAACAAAATACACAAACTGCCACAAGTGTGGCGTGGACAAGTGTCCAGCGATATAAAGAAGGAATTAAACATTGCAAGCGCTTAGCCTGTTGTGACCCCACTTTGTTTTCAGTGTGTATACCCATTTTTCTCAGTTTCCCTATTTTAATGTTCTGTACGCCTCGCATGTACCACCGTACGACCACATTTAATGGTTGCGCTGTGGTGTATGCGTCTTTGATACAACAGACTGGATATATTAAGTCACATGTACCATGCAGTGTAAATCCAATAAAATATGCAATTGCATTTCTTTGGATGTTAACAGTTCCCTATCCAAGTGACAACTTGTAACGAGGATGTTCAGTGCAGGCTGCTCAGTTGAGCTGTATTGCACCCCAGCGCCTAGCCCAAACTCCAGAATATATATATAATAAGACAACATTCAAAAACTCACAAATCTGGTCTTCTCCCCACTTGGCCATTTCACTAGACTTAGTAATTGCTTGTTGGTGTATTGAAGGAATCTGTATAAGTGTGCATACAAACAGGCACGTCACCATTATGGGTTCCTCACGTGGCCAGACTAAAAATATACTCATTTATACCTTAAATTTCATGGGTCACGGGCGGGCTGGAGCAAATCCCAGCTGACTGGGCAACAACAAAAATGTTTATTAACAAAAAGAGTTCACACACAGGGCAAAAGTACAAATGAACAGAACAGAGCAAAAATAACACCAGCCAGAACACGGTAACAAAAATACACTGCAGCTAAAGGCATACAGGCACAGCTGACAAAAGGTCAGCGGGCAAAAATAAAGTGACAACAGAAAACACTGGCAAAAACCAACACGGGCAAGTACTCCCAACCATATACTTTGAAGCCAGAAAGCAGAGGGACAATGGGAGCGTGCACGTGGCGGGAGCGTGCACGTGGCGGGAGCGTGCACGTGGCAAGCGACAAGCAGCAGACAAAACTGTGGAAGCTTGAGGCAATCTGGCGATTAGTGCAGCCGTGAGCAGAGCTCAAGTGGTAGTAGATGGATAATTGAACTCAGGTGTGTGCAGGAGTGGCCAGCTGCTGCTGATCAGGACGCTCTGCAATGAAAGAGCAGCAGGCGGCAGCAGAGCGACAACACACAGATCATCACAGTGTACTGCACGAATGCGTTTCACATAACATTCCTTTGGGATTTGTACACTTGCGGTTTCATTTTCAATATCTTTCCACCTAATAGGAGATACACTTTGTTTTACGCTGACATGCTTTTTGTTTGCTTGATTTGCAGCCAGGGCAGAAAATCAGCCAGTTGATAAACTTGTGTGACTCTTGCGTGGCTATCAGTCTCACTGAGTTATTACTTTCCACCCACTGGAGCTCAAAAGAAGCCCACAGAAAAGGCATCTTCTGCTACTAGCTGTGAGCTGTATGCTTTATTCATTACCGATTTTGGAAGAATATACTTTTCAGTGCTTTGCAAATGCATTAATTAACAAGAAAAACATCTCATTCATCTGTTTATAGACAGCATGGACTAAAATCTTATGACATTTATGCTCTAATTCATTTCCCAATTAATAAATCATGAATGCATATTCTCAATGTTTTAGAACTATATGCAGAGTTGAGATTGTCTTAAAGTCTTAAATGATATTTTCAAAATTTGTCCTTCCTGATGCAGGGGTCTCACACTCTGCGGCCCGCTGCATCAGTACCGCCCAGACTGCCCGGTACAGTCTGGGCGAGGCTGAGTGCCTCAAGTAGTCAACAAAAAAAGGGTCTCCAATATTCCCGAAAATATTTAAAACATAACCAAAAACATATTATGTATTTTAGTGTTGCTGGGAGTGTTTCCCAGCATGCCTTGCGGCACTGTGTTTCATACTGTGTTTCATTCATCACAGTAGTAGTAGTAGTCCTATAGGTGTATATGTTTACTTATGTTATATGTGATTGCACACTGTGATTGTAGTTAGTGTTGTGATTAGTGACCCCCCTGTTCATTTCACTGTGTGACATTTAATGAACCTGTTCCTATCAGCAAGCTGAAGTGCCTCCGACCACCTCTCGTTGGATGTGTGAATGCGGGCCACCGTAATACTACATTTTGATGTCAAATAGAGGGCCCCAAAATATTTAGGTAATACTGTTTTGTTTGTGATCCAGGCTGTTTTAATGGGGCAGAAAAGGTCACAGAGACTTGAGGTACAAGTGTAATTTGGGGACTTCATGTGCACGTGTAGTGGATCCTTTCATAAATGTGCAAATGTGCTCAGAGAGTGCCAGTGGAGGCTGCTGTTTGGATGCAGGACACAGAGATATGTTTGTGGGTGAGGCGGGATTGTGTCATTGCATGTCAATGAGCCCCCCGTGTCACTCCTGTGTGATGACTGCACAAAAAGACACAAATCAGCCTCGCTGTCCACGGAGACGCATGCACACACATCAAGAAGTGTGATGTTGGAGGAGGTGGATTTTAGCAGGAGTGACTCTTGTTAATCCGGACCATGTCTGTGCTCTGTTTGTTAATGTGTTTCACTCTGTGTGTGTGTGTATGTGTGTGTGTGTGTGTGTGTGTGCTGCCAACAATCAGTGTACGACGACCACCAGTGGAAAAATTGCTGCCTTTAAGTTCATTTAAAATATATACACATTTTATGTTGTTTGTTGAGCAATATTCACACTGTGTTCAACATATCTGTGATTTGTTGGTGTACCATAGCTTCTTGGTGCGGGGAATCCAGGCAATAACGCGCTCCAATAATGTCCAGACAGATGATCACGTTGGAATTAACATTGTTTATTTTGCACAAGTGAACTAAAAAAATACCCAATGTCCCAATGTCCAAGGTGGCAAATATGATGGCAGATTTATCTGAGGGGTAAAAGGGGTCAAAGTGGTGCAATGGTGTGCGTGTGAACGGTAAAAATCGTGTGACCTACCGTCACCCTAAATCACTTTTATACTCAACGCCTCCATACCGCCACCAGCGATCAACCAATTATAGCACTTACTACATTGCTCCAAAGCAAACTGAATTAAACCGAAAAGGCAGCATAAATGGCTCCTACAGTTAGTATTAAAGTCCACTATTAAAGATTGTCTTCTTTCTGAATACAATACATACAATAATCCCACATTTAGTCAAACCCCAATTTGAGTTGAAGTGAATGAGTTTTGTTGCGGGGGAATAGTTTCTGACTGGAAACGTTGTGTTAGACATTATAGAATACTCATTCATTCATTCATTTTCTACCGCTTTTTCCTCACGAGGGTCGCGGGGGTGCTGGAGCCTATCCCAGTTGTCCTCGGGCGAGAGGCGGGGTATACCCTGGACTGGTCGCCAGCCAATCCCAGGGCACATATAGACAAACAACCATTCCCACCCACATTCATACCTATGGTTAATGAAGCTAACATGTTGTAGGAATGGGGGAGGAAAGAGGAGAACATGCAAACTTGAGGGTGGAATCGGACTAGGGTCTCCTAGCTGTGGGGCCTGCTCGGCCGCCGTGCATTTGGCAAGAACAAATCCACAGGTACAGTTTGAGCACATGTAAGCTGGGAGGTGCTTGTCACTGCCGTCCTGAATGAATCAATATCACAGTCAAGATGGAGGATTATATACCCTAACTCAACAATTGGTGAGCACATTTTTACAACAATGTATCAAACCCTCCCTGGATTGAATATGCCCGTATGAATGCGTTTGGGCCCTTTTTGTCAAAATGTAACAACGGCAGCTACATTTGTTTTAATTCAGCCTCTTAACACAACTTCTGATCAGCGTTTGCTATTGGTAGGTTCTCGTGTCATTTTC
Organism: Doryrhamphus excisus; assembly: GCF_037039965.1. Lineage (NCBI taxonomy): Eukaryota > Metazoa > Chordata > Actinopteri > Syngnathiformes > Syngnathidae > Doryrhamphus > Doryrhamphus excisus. The sequence continues at coordinate 22,090,976 of NC_136367.1, read as the reverse complement.
CAGTTAAAAGATGCATATTCACCAAATAATAATTCATTTTAAAATGTCCACAGTCCTCTTGATGTGTTTTTGGGAGTCCACTGTCACAAAACACATCTTCCAACAGCTTAACATAGCATATGCATATGTGGCCATGACCACATCTGAGGTGGGCCATCCAAATGAGTCCCGGTAATAATTCATGTTCACCTCCACATGAGGACTAATATGCTATTTTAATGGGCATATTGGAGAACATGCAGCATGCCTAATCACTCAGGCATGCAGGCATGCAGGCATGCATCTTGCATACTTCTACAAACTGTACAGGCCGGATATGCAAGTGGTAAACAAATATACACACCGGTGCCAATCTAGCTATGCCAAAAAGGGTCCATGTCAATGAGGAAATTAACCTTTGTCTTTCTGTAATACATCCAAACCTTTGTCTTTCTGTAATGTATCCACGAGCCACGTCCTCTGCTGTGAGAGTACAAGAGGCACGCTGTGTGTACTCTGAAGAAGCCATTCATTTCCTTTGTGGAACATTTTAGCCAACACTTGATGTCATCCTGCCATTTGATATAAATGCTGCCACCTTTGCTCTCTCCCTCTCCCTCTCTTTGCCACAGCTCTCATGCCATTCACTATTCCTCCCACTCTCGCTGCGGGTGTTGCTCATCAATATTGCTGTGGAACAGTGTCACACTGTATACTCAAACAGTGCTGCTGTGTCACTTGCTTTCTCCTGATCATTTCGACATACAAATACATTCATGTTGCCTTGGGGTTGCTTGTCGCCAACACATGTGGGCTTATTTCTCTGGCAGCTTGACTCCACGTGATATAAATTGCAAAAAAAGGAATATGTATATGAAAAGGCACATAGTGGATGACTTTTTAAATTTTCCAAACAGTTTCAGATTGAAGAAATACGTATATATTAGTATGTTATAGGTGCAGATACAGTATAGATTAAAATTGCAAGACAGAGTTTATCTGTGACTCTTATCGATGTCTGTTTTTGTGTTGTCGTTATTTCTTTCCCCACTAGGGGGCAGTGGCACCCTATTGACTGCTCTACACAGACCTCAAGGTTGGTTGAAGCTCTTAAAAAGTTGCCAAGCATTTGTAGCAAGCCGAGGTAACCGTCGTGCTGAAGAATGGAGCTTTGAAAAGAAAACCTGTTGTCTTTTCTTTTGTTTGCTGAGTTAGTCCTTTGCAAAGGCAGGTGTGTTGACACATTCTTACAAGGGGGTAATTTACCCAGCTTGCATGCGTGCTGATGCTGTCACTCATTTCTGTGGCGGGAGAATATCCCTTGCTGTCTCTCAGTTTGAACTTAACTTGTGAGCGCTGTGCACAGATGCTCCAATTTTGCAGGTAAACGTGTTGAGACATTCAGGTCGTCTGGATCCACATTGCCCGTGCATGTGTTTGCGTGTGTGCAGCATGAGAGAAAAAGAGTGTCAGAGTTGTGTATTATGTCTAGAGTGGGGATCACATTGAGCCCCGGGGTAGGTGAACCTATTGTAAACAATGGATCTGACAGCATCTAGGCCTTCACATGTCTGCATTCATGCAAGGCCAGTGGAGGCTACCAAGGAACCCCAGAGCACGGTGACCTCTCTGACCCAGTGTCTTTGTACCTTCTCATTCCAGGGAGTTCTTCTGTTTGAGGGGAGGAAGAGGAAGAGGAGGTGAGCTGAGGTGTGAGTGGATGCAGTCATGGCCTGTACCTCCTGTTGTTCTTAGAGCGGCGACCCATTGGAGCAGACCCATTACAGACAGAGGGAACCAGGTAAACACTGTAAAATCACGTTAAGACATCATTACACACTTCACTCATTGATACATAATGATTCTCATTTCTTATTTAGATTTCATTTATTCATTTATTTAGACTTTACTCAACCATATTTGATCCTTTGAGCCCATAAGCTGCACCAATGTAACATGCCCCCGCACTGTGTTTGTTGTTAACTAATTATAGCAATTTGGAAAAGTTTTGTGCTTGGGTCTCCTTTTTCAGGATTACTTTAAACATCAGACCACATCAAATAACGTTGCCCCCGGGCCGTAATTTGCCCACACCTGCATTAAATTGTCGGTCGCTTCTCTGCACTGGCATACGAGACAGTGGTGAGTGTCAGCCGTGAACTGCAGTTACAGGTGGTTACCATGTTCCGAGTTTCTTAATAGTTACTTAATAGACACGAGACCCGCTCAAGAATGAGCTACAGCGTAAGGTTATGTGATGTGCAGCTCTCGCACGGCCACACTATTCTCAACGCTGGATGACCAACATTAACAAATATTATTATGACGTCTGTCCAACTATTGTGAGGATGACAAGGAGATGGTTGATCGACAATCTCTTTCTATATTCAAAAGAACTGGCGACTGATGACCGAAACACAACACCTCAACCATTCTCCTTACATTCCTTCTCTTGCACACACACTCGGGACACATGCTAAATTTGAGAATCACAGAACTCTGAATGGTTGTGTGTCCTGCGATTAACTGGCGATTGGCCCACGCCTCTCGCCCAACATCAGCTTGGATAGCCTCCAGCATACGTTCGCACCTTGCGACCCTGGGAGGAGTGACTGAGGAGTTATTTTAGCTATAGTTTAGATCGGGGGTCGGCAACCCGCGGCTCTTTAGCGCCGCCCTAGTGGCTCCCTGGAGCTTTTTGAAAAATGTTTGAAAATGGAAAAAGATTAAGGAGAGAAGTATATTGTTTGTTTTAATATGGTTTATGTAGGACAAACATGACACAAACATTCTTAACGTTTTCCAATGCTGTAAAAATGTGTGAGTAATTTTTTTTGTGTGTAGAGTAAATATTACATTTCAACATTTCTGTCAACGAAGATTTGCGTCATAGCCTGCGACACACGTTTCTATCAGCAGGTCGGAATGCCAGGCAGGTGCCTGTTGTAAACAAACCGGCGGCTGTGTGATGGGCCATGGATCCCAAAGGGAAAAAGAGAAAGATAACTGAGGACAGCAGAGGATTAAACGTTTCTTGGACCCAATCATTTCATTCATTGTATTCACCTTACATGCCCATGTTGAGAAGCTGACCAGTCATGTCCGAAAACAGAAGTCACATTAAACGGGTCAGAACACAATCCTGTCATCGGCACATTTTTAGTAACAAAGTGGCTGTTTTTATAAAGTGATTTCTGATTTTCGTCAGTGTGTATTTGGAATGACACCTAGGGATATTATTGTGTTTTGTTGCTCCGGTCAGTGCTACAGGCATTTGCCTTGGACAGCTATGTAGGGTGGACTTGCATGAACTTTGAACCAGGAAATTTAGTTGTACCAGCCATTAAAATGAACTGGTATCTAAAGAAACAAAGAGGTGTAATAATTTTTTTCCATGACTAGGCACAATAAACTAATTTGTATGCTGTTTAATTCTTAATTGTGTGCAATCTGTGCTACACCACTATTGGTGAGATGTGCTAGCCGGAAGTGTTCTCATATTTTTGGTTTAGAAAAATGTCAATTGGAGCGAGTTGCATACATACCTTATTGAAAATGCACTGCATGGCTGCCGATGAGGAATTGGAGTCACATAATTGCTCCAAGCCAATCCACCTGAAACAAATACGATGACATACATCATCATAATGAAATCTAGATGTCATATTTCAAAGCCACTATAGATAATAGTCAGATATTTCACTAGGTGCTCTATTAAGTGTTAAATTCCTGAGACGTAATGGCACGGAATGTGAATAATGAAATAATAATAAATAATGAAAGTGAATGTGGTCTAATTGATCCTTTTCCACACGTTATTTCTTTGATTGGTTGGGAATCTTCAATCTACCTATAATCATCATGTCTCAATAAAAAATGCAATTGCAACGCTGTGTAGTGTTTGTGTGACAACATCTGTGGGTTTGTCGGTTTCCACTGTTGACCTCTTGCTGCTTGTTTGAAAAAACTTTGCTCTGTTTGCTGTCTTGTCGCTTTTCGGGGGTTCAGCATCTAATAGACTCTTTTTCCCTCAGTCACTTCTTTGCTCCTGTTTTCTCCTCTTCCCCACGCGCAGGATGAAACTGTGGGGGACATCAGTTTGGCCTTTGCAGGTGGCCTACCTCGCTGCCTTGGCGATGCTCTGCATTGACCCTGTGTCCGCTGGCAACCGCAGTCATCGGGGATCGACAGGTACATCGGCTCTGAGCCTCGTTCCTCCAACACCACAAGAGGTTAATTACACTGTCAGTGCAGAAGCGCGACATGTTTCCTGAGGCTGAGCCATCCCAGTGCAGGCACAGGGGGCCTGTCCTCTTGACAGAATGTAATCCAGACAAGGCCTCATCTTGGGCTTGGATGCAAACACAGTCTTGGTGAATGATCGAGTGTGTCCAGATGCAAATGGCACTTAAGCTGTCAGGAGATGTCAACACAAATATTTCAGCGTGCGTGATCTACTGAGAGTGCTTGCAGACATCCAACAATTCAGAGGTGCTGCTGCCATCATTCAGTCCGCCCGTTAGTGGGCGCGGATTTGTCTTGATTTGATTTGATTCATCTCCCATGATGCCATAAATTGTGATCTGATGGATCATTAACATGCATCGCTTAACCGCCGTCAGTTAAATCCCAACTTTAGTTACATGCACTCAAACTAAATCCATTCTCTTGTTATTGGATGTGCAAAAGTCCAGTATATTAATAAATAAGCAGAATGATAGCTGTTGAATTCAAATTAATTAGTGTTGGCTGCAGGGACATTTGTGTCTTGTTGGCAACAACGTCTTTCACACAGTTAATTATGACAATTTCCTTAATTATCACTTGGTTTCTTTGCTCCCTGCGCTTGCATTTGGCAAGGTGACCTTTATTTGCTGTCGAAATGCGACCAGCCTGCAGTCTGGGCAGTGAGTGATGGTATTAGTTTTCCTTTTGATGGAGAGGAGGCAGCCTGCTTACGGCAGGGACACCACTAATTGCAGGCCTTGTGTATTGTGAAGGTCACGGGTGCCCACCCCCTTCTTAGTCACCCTCACTGTGGAACAAGATGACTTGCTCCAAAAGCGACTGCTGCTTTTAGCGAGAGTTTACTCTTAATTGGTAGAGTTTTAAGGCTTGTTGCTTGTGAATATCAGCATCATGCACACAAAGTAGCTTCAGGCTGAAAACTAATTGGCTGTTCTGTATGACTGCTCGATAAGGGCCTTGTATAAGAAAAATAAGATTTGCTCATGTTTTGTGACATAGTAGGCATTCGTTGGAGAACATGGCAGCTAAAGTTCTATCAGCTGCCACTGGGTGGCTCTATAGGTCAAAAAATGCTCCTGGATTGTGTTTCTTCTGCTGTGTGATCAATATTATAAATGGCATTTAAATAGACACAAGCTCATCATGTAGACTCGGCACAAGTCATTTCAACCCACTGACAGGTGTCACATACGCATAAAGTATGAAGGAGGGATATGCTGCCTGATGGACGGTACTGTAAAAATCTGCCATTGTCATGCATAAAATATGTAACAGAAATAAGTGGGTTGATAATAAGAAGAGTCAATAATACCAGACAAAACATTTGTTGTTGTGCAGAAAACATTCAGTATAATTGGCTAAAATATTTCCCCTGATCAGCACGGTTGCCTAGTGGTTAGCGCTTCTCCCGCGCATGTGTGGGCTTCCTCCGGGTCATCCGGCTTTTTCTCACATAACCAAAACATGCATATTGGGTTAATTGGGGGCTCTAATTGGACACGCTGTCTATATGTGAATGGTTGAATGGCATGCTGAGATACTCCAGCTCACTGGTATAGAAAATGAATGGATGAATTTGCACTGATGGGGTAACACTTTACAATAAAGCACGCCAACTTACAGTAGTTAATGAATGAACCTACCTTACCCTAACCACCACTCATTAGTTCCTCATACTTCTTCATTAGTTCTTCATGAACTACTCTAAATTTATTTGCCTTAGTCATTAGTTCTTCATTTGTTTCTCAGTAATTGCTGTGTTTTTGTGTACATATTGTCAAGTGAGACTCACTGATGGAAGTAACACCAAAGCATTGAAGATAAACAAAGGAAACAATCGAAAATATTCCAAAAATGCAGAGAGGATGATTTATCAATAAATGGCAGAAGTGCATTGTTTATATCAGTGATTTTCAACCACTGTGCCGCGGCACTCTAGTGTGCCGTGGGAAATCGCCAAGTGTGCGGTGAGGAATTATCCAATATCACTTTTTAAAAAATCACTTAAAAACAAACTTTCTTCAATTGCTGCCAGGATATCGGCTTTGTGTCCATCTATACAGGCCCAGGTTTCACGCTGAGCGAGTATAAATACATTGAGACATTATATTGTAATTAAATATACTGTACAGAGTGTCATTTTGTAACATTTTTGGTTCATGCTGTGCTGCAAAATTTTTCCACAGTAAAGTATTGTGGATTGTGACACGTGCGGGTATTTAGTGTAGATTGAATTGTCACACATGGACGCAGCCTCAGGCAACAGATATGTCAAGATATACAGTAAGAGAGTTCTTTAGTATGTCTGATCACTACATCATGACCTCTTGTACTGTGTTCTTTAGGTTGTACGACATTACACATGTTAGTTCTCTGGCATATTTGGTCGAAATGTCGTCTTTGTGGTGGGTGGACATTGACAGCCAGATGAATTGCATGACGGTCTCGCTCACCTGTGTTTTTCAGAAAACATCAGTTGGTTGGATAAGCCATCACTTCAAGGTGCCTTGGCTTGTTCACTGCCGAGTTCTGGTTGTCACCCCCTCCTACGGCACGCTACAGGAATAGAAGTGTTTAGCCATGCTTGAGAAATCTCTTCATCAGTGTGGTATGCTGTAATGGTAATGTAATGGTCATAACAGAATGCTTTAAAGGCAACATTGAAATATTAGACGCATTCTTATTATGTGTGCACAGCAGGATATCGACCTTCTCAACACATGAATCTTAAGTAGATGAGTACTGAGAGGCAGCTCCACTCTATCTGGGGGGACTCGCATGCCACTGTGCCCCAGTAGTCAACGCTACTGTCTGAGTTCTTTAGAGATGCTGGATATTGGCTTCCTTACCAAGATCCAATATAGCCATATTTTTGTCATGAGAGCATTGAAAACCTGTTTTTGACTTTCTAAATTCATTTATTAACATTAGAGGTCTCTAGACATGAAATAACAACCCTAAAGTCACCTTTACACTTGTTTTACCCAATATACAGTAGTAGACATTCATTCATTCATTTTCTACTGCTTATCCACACGAGGGTGGCGGGGGTGCTGGAGCCTATCCCAGCTGTCTTGGGGCGAGAGGCGGGGTCCACCCTAGACTGGTGGCCAGCCAATCCCAGGGCACATATAGACAAACAACCATTCCCACTCACATTCATACCTATGGACAATTTGGAGTAGCCAATGACGCTAGCATGTTTTTGGAATGGGGGAGGAAAGCGGAGTCCCCAGAGAGAACCCACGCATGCACAGGGAGAACATGCAAACTCCACACAGAGCTGGCTGAGGGAATCAATTGAAGTCGGGTCTCCTAGCTGTGAGGCCTGCGCGCTAACCACTAGACCGCCGTGCAGCCAAGTAGTAGACATGATGACAGAAAATAATACACATAATAATACACATTAGAGACAGGTTGACTGACATGTTAGTTACTTCTTGTTTCTTTACTGTGTTGGCTAGTGGCAGGTACAATACTACACAATGCCTTTGAATGCATCTTCTGAATGCCTTTTATTTATATTTTAGTTCATTTAGCCAGTTTTATACTTGCAAAATGATTGAAAAAAAATGTTTTAAATATTTTTTTAATCTATCACTGTGGAACGTTTTAATCACCGCTTTGCTTACAAGGGTGGAACACAACATTCCAACCCATTTTAGTATATCCCTGTTCGCGTGTGTGAGTGAATGAAATCCGACTGTGGAGTAAGGGAGGAAATGAAAGCAAAGGGATGATAGGAGAAGGGCACCCTTTGGGAGTGAGGGATCATTGATGGGGCTCTCTGGAGAAGGGAACAAACAAACTTTAAATCAGAAAGGATGAGAGGGGCCACGTCCTGCAGAAATGGAATCCCCTCCAGTGTGTGTATTGTATGTCTTTGTGTTTATGTGTGCACATTTGTGTCTTCCTGCAAAGCTAATTGAGCTTAGCATGAAAAGTTGTGGAGTCTGTGTAAAGTCACGCTCATAAATGACACTTGAGCTTATGCTTCAGTCTAAGTCTGCAAAGAGGCTTAACGGTTGCACCGTCGCCTGCAGGGTTTGCTCAGGAAATGGTTCTGGAGGCCGAGGGATGCATAGCAAGTCTGGAGATCAGTCCTCAGCAGTCCTTTTACACGCTGATAATGAAGATTTGATCTTACAAAAGTGTGGTCTCAACATGATCTATTATGTCCGCAAACTTTCTCAGTGTGAATGCTCAGTGAACTCTCTTCCTGCCTGTTTGGAAGCAGGAGATGAGGAAAACAGACACGCATGCACGTGGCAATGAAATAACTTTGTGTTGGCTGTATTTCATAGAAATAGTTAGAACTGCTCTCAATTACATTTAAGTTGGGTGAACAGGAAAAAATCAACTAACACTTTTTTGAGTTAGGGCTAAACATTTGAAAACACACTTGAAAACCAATGTTTAAAAAAATGATATCAGGGATGTCCGATATTGGCTTTTTTACTGACAAGAAATATGCTAATATTGTCCGGAATGAAAACATTTGTGTTGCCTTTTTGTTAAATATTGGTTTTGAAGTTATGTTTTTCAAGTTATGTTTTTTCCTGTTCATCCACCGCAAACGTAATTGAGACAGTAGTATATTAATATTTATTGTTAATATTAACAATAAATATTGTTATATATATATATATATATGTGTGTGTGTATATGTATATAATATATACATATATATATGTATATATATATATTTGAAGGGCTGTTTTACAGTTAGAAAATAAATAGTTCAAATAAAGAAACATAAAGAAACACCTACACGCACTAAGTGATACTTTTTGTTCACCAGGCAAGGAGGCTCTGGGTTACAAATGTATGTGAAGTTTAAACGTGTCCTTCTGTCTCATTACTGTCAGGAGAATGTTATAATTAACCAGACAGGGGTCCCTAGGGAGGTGTGTATGTAATCAAAGTAGATCATAAGCTGTTTGCGTGGTCGAGGTGTCAGGTGAAATGTAATTATGCATTTAGAAATAAATGACTTTCAAGAACACACTCGCAAGCAGACAGACTTTCTTTTTTTGAGTCTTAGCTTTGTCGGAGAGACAGGCATATGCAATGGGGCCCGCTATGTCTTACGATTAAAGCACATACCATGATATATCCATACATCCCTTTTCTATGCTGCTTATCCTCACTAGGATCGCGAGCCTATCCCAGCTGTCCAACTTGCCTTTCTGAATGTCTCTGAATATGTGGCAAATAATCTCCTCTCTGTCTGCCTGCAGTCTCCTACCAGGTGAAGCAGGGGACATGCGAGGTGGTAGCTATCCATCGCTGCTGTAACAAGAATAAGATCGAGGAGCGTTCCCAAACTGTCAAGTGTTCCTGTTTCCCTGGGCAGGTTGCTGGCACCACCAGAGCTAGACCCTCGTGTGTGGAAGGTAAACAACACCAACCCTGCAACACCGTTACTTTATGTGAGAGAACATGTGGTCAAATTGATGGCATGAGTCAATTCTGAACATACTGTTCATAATACAAAATATTATATTCTGTGCATATCTATACAGTTGCAACTGGGTTAGGGTTCGATGTTTGCAGCTTCACTATCCTGGTTTTTACAAATATATTGGCAATGGTGATGGTAATGGTTTAATGGTTTAAATTTGATTTGAACATGCATCGGGTTACAGTGGAATACATCCCATAATCAATTCACAGTTCCACATGTCCAAAAGGAGTAGGAAGAAGCAAAGCTTATTGAATCCTAACAAAAGTATAAGCTGATGTAACCATATAGTGACATAATGGTGATTTCTTTACAACCGTAACAATAATGATCATAGATGTAACCATCAAAATGGTGAGAACTAATAATAATAATCTAGATGCTTCTTAAAAGCGTCGACTCTGTCGTCTGAACGGAGTCTTTGGACAGTCTTTGTAGCCTCCGTCCGTCTTTTCTTTAATGATGGTTGTCAATTGTGAAGAGTGGTCTGTTATTCTACTTGGTCTGGTCATTTGGGGAAACAAACTCAAGCTATGCATTGTGTCTATAAAGTCATCAATTGTGTGGATTCGGAAGATCAATATGGAAGTCTCCACTTATGAAAATTACACGAATGAACACTCATGATTATTTGAAACAGTAATACTAACTGTTGGCAGTTTAACCAAAGATAATCACCATAGATAATCAAATCATAACAGCACATGATAGATTACACCAGGAAGCAACCAGGAAGGGAAACGGCATCCCGCCGTGTTATGCCAAGGAGGTTATGCTTTGATGGGAATCTTAATGCATGCAGAAGCAAAGTCGCACACGCACGCATGTGCACACAGTTCAGTTGCAAATGTGAAAATTTCACAGTTCATGGTTTTATAGTTGTACAAAAATGTTTATTTTCATGTAAAACAACCCTTTTTGTGTTTATGTTGTGTCATCATTGGCTAAATCTGCGTCAAAGTGAAAGTTATCCTTGAAATGTATCTTTTTACAAAAAGCCTTTTTCCCTCCCTTTTTTGTTGAGAGCTGATTTCTACTGGTGATTACTAAAGAGCGGAAAATGGTAGAAACAAACATTGTTTTCTGATGAAACATGAGAGTCTAATCTTTCTTGTGTACATACAGTGTGTCTATATACGTAGCCCAAGAACACAATATTCTGTGTGTCTTGAAAAATCTGGCAAAATAATCAAAAGCGTCCGGCTTACCGAGAGGGTCAGCTTTTGAAAAACGGCTGTGATGGAATGAGTTAAGATACAATTACAGTAATTCAACAAAAAATCAATGACAGTGATGCTATACCTTCACAAGGCCAGCAGAAGGTGCTTTCCCCATTCAGATGACATTCCCGCTGCATCTGCTTAACTCGTCCATGTTTATGCCATTTTCCCACAATAAAGAGCTAGATTTGTTGTTTAACCTCGCTGATGAGTTCCCAAATGAGAGCAATACCTAATAATGATGAAATCGGGCAACCATAGCAACAATGATTGTTTTGTAATGGAAACTGGGATGAATAAGGAACAATGTGAAATTCAGTCTAGACTTGACCAAGTTTGCTAATAGGAAGGAAAGAAAGCGAATAGCGGCAATTGCACGAATAAGAGGGATGAGTAATTAAAAGTCTCTCAGTGATAAATACCTTCAGATGATCCTTCTCGCCCCTGCAAACACATGCACACAAAGAAGGTCTCCTCAAACTTGTCAGGGGGCTTTCAATTTATTGAAATCTCACCTCTGAATCTCACCGTCTCTCAGTTCCGAATTCCGTGCTCTGAAGCACTCATCTCATGAGTCACGCTTGACCTCAGAGTTCACAGTTAGAAAAGCTCCCACCCCAGCCACACACACCTAGCCGCGCACGCCGGTGCCTCTCACACTCCTTCGCTGATGGAGAGAGACAAACCTCATTCTGTTGCCAGCCTTTGCAGAATGACCGTGGTGTAAATGGACTTGCATTATTGATGTGGCTGAAAGAGGAGTAAATGGCAGCAGGTCCCATTACCGGCTGCAGCCTAGTGAGGCCCATTCCTGTAGGCCAAACTTCTTCCAAATAAACAATTTGTCTCTTTTGTAGTTGATTTTTCTGAGTGATAAAAAGCCCACAACTTGTTTTCGAAAAACTAGTAGGCAACCCTGCTCCCTGCGCCCAAAGTAAGCTGGGATGGGCTCCAGCCTTCCCCCGAGGATTAAACGACATGGAGGAAGGATGGACGGATGATAGTGACGGTATGGTGGTGTGTGAGATGGAAAAGTTATTTTGGAAGTGTTTCAAATCAGTAGCGTTCAGTCTAAATGAGCACAAATCATCAAACAAAGATCGAGAGGTTAGCGTATTTAAGAATATTCTGCACAACAAACACAGCGCGCGCTGCTTGTGTGGCAGCACGCCTTTGAGGAATTAACTAATGGCTTTCAGATAGTGTATCTGTGACTGGAACCACACTGCGTGGGCCCTTCTCTGCTATGCTCTGTTTCACTGCCATGGCGTTGAGAAAACTACGATTTTTATGTCAATTACCTCTGCCAGGTTCAGTTATGCTCACAGTGCCAGCAGTGTTGGTTGGGTTTGTTCACATGCCTTCAAGTCGACAAAACTATTTAAAAAACAAAAGTTCTCTTCACTAAATGTGGGGTTCAATCCTCATTCATCGGTACACGTTGGCCTATTTATCATGTCTGCTATATGGCTAATACAAGTGTAAAGGTGGCTATGGGGTGTTAGTTCATGTCTGGAGGGCTGTAATCATGTTAAAAATCGTATTTAGAAGTTCCTAAACAGGCTGTCTATGCTTTAACTAGCAAAATGTTTCTGGAACAAAAGTATAATAGGAAAGTTATGCAAAATAAGGCAAAAATGGTAGTTTATCAGAAGGTACAGTGTATTTACAAGCAACCAGTTCCATTACATTTGAATCCATTCATTTGAATAGGTCTAGAGTTTTGACAGAGAATGTTTTGTTTTTATTTGTGGACATCTTTCTCTTGGAAGTAGATAAAACGCATGCATGTAGAGAAATTCCATGAAGGGTAGCAGAAATTGTCTTTTGCATTAGAGTTTCTTGGAACATACAAGCAGATCCTTATAAGCAGCTGGTGGCAAACCTCCTGAGTCCTACAAAGCCCTTGGCTGCAATATGTCCCTGAAGATACACTTTTTGCATTCCCATCTAGATATCTTTCTATTTTGTATATTTTGTATTTTCATATTTTGTATTTTTCATTCTTTTTTACTAGATGTGTATGCACCTACTATACCAAAACAAATTCCTAGTATGTGTTTGATCATACATGGCAATAAACCTTTTCTGATTCTGATTCTGATTCTTTCCATTGGACTGTGGAGAAGTAAGTGATTGGCGTTCAATAGGACAACGGCATGAACAGAGTGAGCCATTTTCTCAATCATACAATGCCCATTTGTACACGTACAAAACCCCACACCAACATGGATGAAAGACACTCGACACATAAACTGCATGCCAGCATTGTCCCACCGTGTGAGTCACTTTCTAAAGTATTAACGGCCAAACACTTAGCACATGCACACCTGAGTGCACATATTATTGCATTGCATGTAGAATCTGCACTTCTCTTAGGTCTTTTAATCAACACTAAATGATCCTATTGCTGTCTTTGGCTTGTGATACGGATATCATCCCTTGAAATAAAGGCTTGAATGTCATAAAAGTTCCATTCAACATCAAAATCAAATGATTCCCATGACATATTCAATTTTTCATGTCATTGTTTGAAGCAAGAGCAGGGCGCCTGACCCTAAATAACTTACACTTCAGATGATTAATTATTGCTAATGTGGTTTGAACTCCAATCTACAACTTCATTGCTGTACTTACTGAGAGTAGGATGTGTGAGTCATGGGTGAGGGTGGATGTGTAATATTACTGTGTGGTTGAAAAACCAGGCACCGTCAAGCACAAGTGGTTGGAGTTTCTGATTCCCTGCCAGCAAAAGAAATGCATTTTCATCTGTCAACACTATTTCACACGGGACTGTTTTGTAAACATGGGCCACTATGCAGCTGGACTCACCCACAAACTTGCTGAAGCCCTACGCCTTTACTTCTTACTTTTACTTCTTTACTTTTTTCTTTATTTCTTCTTCCTCTTGACTTCTTACTTCTTTCGTTACTCCTTACACACTCCTTACACACTGTAGTCAACTCATTTTATATAAGACTTATTCAAATAAGTTGACTAACAGTGTGTAGGAAGTAATATTACAGTCAACTATTACACAAGTACAAAAACAATATTAGAGCAACGTGGGGCATTTTAAAGGAAAGATAACAAGAAGACAGACTGCCCTCATTATTTCATGGTTGGAAACAAATAATGATGATATGAATGAGATAGCAATTCAACAACTACTTTGTCAATATTGGCCCAAAACTGGAAGAAGGGATTCCAAAACTAAGGACGAAGGAGGAAAGGAATGAAACAATAGAAAAGAATCCTCATTCTATGTTTCTGACAGATGTAACAAAAAAGGTGCCATGGAAAATTTCTGTTAGCACCGGCGGAGAGAAGAAATAAACTGCGACAGATCTGTCTTTTATGGGTATTTATTCTGCGAAAGGGAAGACAGTTGAAACAGACAGTCGAGCGTCTGCCGCAAGTGTCCCCCGAAGGATAGGACAGGAGCACAGTTATACAAACATTATCAGGACTTAACCGGATGCAAGGACATATCCCGGGTTAATCAGAACATGTTGACATGAAAACACCATTGGAGAAACTTGTATTGGAGACAGAGCGGCTATATGAAAACAGCTAAAGTATTTCCAGTTTTTAAAAATGGAGACAAACATCAATTCACAAACTACCGTCCAATCTCCTTACTACCACAATTCTCAAAAATGATCAAGAAGCTATTCACTAACATGTTGGACAAATGTATTAATGCAAATGAATTACTAGCAGAAAGTCAGTACGGATACGGAGCTAACATTTCTACCTCCATGCCACTGATTAAAATTAGGGAGGAACTCACTAATGCTATAGATCGATGTAGATAGATGTGCCACCGCAGTATTCATGGATCTGACAGAAGCCTTCGATACAATCAATCATGACATCCTAATAACTAAATTAGAACGGTACGGAACAAGAGGATTAGTTCTGAACTGGGTCAAAAGCTACTGACAAGTAGCAATATGTAAAGCTAGGAGAACACACATCTTCAAGTTGAAATATCTGTAGAGTACCCCAGGGGTCAATACTGGGACCAAAACTTTTTAACTTGTACATACATTTACAAAGTTACGGAAGACTTAAAGCTTGTATTATTTGTGGATGATACGACAGCCTTTTGTTCCGGAGGAAGCACAGAAGAAATCATTAGAAAGATCAGAGATGAATGGTCATATTAAAACCATTCATTCATTCATTCATTTTCTACTGCTTATCCTCACGATGTCCATCTCTGTGTGGAGTTTGCATGTTCTCCCCGTGCATGCGTGGCTTTTCTCCAGGTAATCCGGTTTCCTCCCCCATTCCAAGAACATGTTAGCTTGATTGGCCACTCCAAATTGTCCATAGAATGTGGGTGGGAATGGTTGTTTGTCTATATGTGCCCTGTGATTGGCTGGCCACCAGTCCAGGGTGGACCCCGCCTCTCGCCTGGGATAGGCTCCGGCACGCCAGCACGCCCCCGCGACCCTCGTGAGGATAAGCGGTATAAAATGAATGAATGAATGAGTAATGACCAACTAGTATACGATACTTATGATTATCATCAATGGTTTCCACAGGTAGGATTTCTTGTCCACATGTTTACAAAAAATGTATGGATGCATTTTTCATTCTTTATTTCAATTTTGTTAAAAATGAATTTCAAAAATGCCACCACATTAATGAAGTGTTTCCGGCAGCATGTAGATGCATTCCCCACTTTCTCCACTTGATGTCACAAACATTACAATCACAATGCGGGTAGATCTTTCGGAACTGATGAACTGCAGCTTTTTTGGGAAGTGCACTAGAGCAACCCTTCACACGCTAAAAGTATGAAAAGCTGTCACTTTCAGATTGGCATGTTGTCATCAGTGGGGTGAGGATTAGTGCTGCAGGCAGGCTCGTGGTGTTAAACATCTACAGACCTCATTTAGAGAAGCCTGGGGACATTGAAGGAGCCATGAAGGAATAACACAGCTTCAGTCGCTTGTGTTGCTTAATCATCTGCACCCTCAACAAAGCAGTGTTTGTCCTCAGCTCATCCTACGCTGAAAGTTTGGGAACCATTTTCACCGTAAACTATTCTAATACAGTGGTGGGACTGATAAATTCTGTGATTGAGCTTTTTTTTTAAATTAGTATATACACCTAACAAAATGTACAGTTTGAGCTATAGTTTAAGACAGGGCTGTCCAAACTTTTCTCACCGAGATTTGCATACTGAAAAATAAAAGGGAGCGAGCGCTGTTTTGATATTTTACATTTTGTAAACCAAGCCATGCAGATATTCTAAGATGTTCTATGTATTTCAATAAACAAGAAACTGCAGCTCAGTAATAAAAATATTATTAATTCACTATTATTTATGACACATTAGTTTTACATTTTTTTATTGACAATTTATTCTATTTTTGTGAATATTATGACTTTATTCCCACTATATTTTGACTTTATTCTCATAAATATTATAACTTTTTCCCTTCATTATCCTAAACATCACAACTTTTTTTCATGTTTCTCATATTACGAGTTTAAAAAAATCAAAATCAAATGTTTTTAACATTCAACTTTATGCTACTAAAATATTTGTGTTCATGGAATAACATTATTAATGTAAAAAAAATTCTCTTACTCTGAAAATGTTCAATCTTTATTCTCCTTTCTTTTTTTGTGTTGTTAGTTTTCTGTTTTAATGGTATTTTTAGAATATACAAAAAAAGAAGCCACTAATGAGTTTCAGTTTTCATTTCCATATGTTTGTTGAATGCTATTATGACACATTATGTAATTCAGATATTTGAAGATATCTGAAATTCGAACAATTTTACTTACAAAAATGTGCTGAGGTAAGGCAGACCAAAATGATATATCAGAAAGAATATTATCTCCTATTCCCAGGGTTTGATAGGAAAATAGATGTTTCTGGGTAAATAAGAAAGCTTGCTTATCTTGATTTTACATAAAGGTAGGACGTACTTTGCAAACATGAGAATGTTATCAGTGGTTTTATGCAGTAAACAGAGTCATCTAAAATGAATCTGGATCCACTTGGTGAAAGTAGCATTGAAATGCGAGGACGAATACGGGAGAACATGTTCGAGGGGCAATATGGAAGGTATTTATTGCTAATTTGTATTCAAAGCAGCCATCATCTGACACCTCTACCCATCCATGTTAATTCCCTGGGGTGCATATCTCTCAATGAACTGCTGCCCACTACCTCTGTAATCTCTGCAACATCGATCTGATGAGGCCTGTGTCTGAGCTCATCATGACATCACGGGCTGATCTCAGAAGTCTGTTTATTTTCAAACCTGACAGGCAGGTGCCGGACTGTCGGACTGGGTCCCGCCCACCCACTACACCCCCCCCCCCCCCCCCCCCCCGGAATAAGTTGCAAGGAAGTAATAGCGCTCACAGGCCATTAGCTCTAAATAACACTCAAAGCACCATCATTAGCACCATAATGGCAACATTAAGCAGCATTACACAGCCATTGGTTTTTAGAACCGCTAACTGCCGCTGAGTTCATGCATCATAACAGCCTGTTAAATGTTGCTCTTTGTGATAGCTGTGACTTTTTCATGGGCATGTGGATTTATTCTTGCGGCGCAATTTCTATCTTTATCGCAGCATTTGTGCACCTATAATCATCTACTCCAGCTTGTTAACCTCGCTTGTTGTGTTGCAGCTTAAGATGCCCCTCTCGTTCTTCTCATCTGGGTAGTTATCCGCAATCAGTTTTGTTCATTGCCACTCTCACGCTTCATTCCCGTTAGCTCCTCACTGAGGCTGTTTTTGGCAAACACTAATAATAAGCCTCCCTTTCTTCACCCAGCGATTTGACATAATACACTGCTCAAAAGTGGGGACACTTCAAAACACATATCCTGGATGTCAGTGAAGTAAATATTCCGGTTAAAAATCTTAAACATAGAGTGGTACTGTGTTTTTACCTGACCGTTAGAGCTGTATTCTTTCTCACTCAAAATTTAAATGTAAACTTCAGCAGCAGGCACAATCATCGTTACGCTGGCCTGGCTAACTATCTGACTGGTTAACTAACATGTCTCTCTTAAACTAGTCCCCCTGCAACCTTTGTTAACTAGGAACCATTATAACTACAGTCTAACAGACGCTACCTTTGCACATTGCAATCAGATAAACATTTTTTAAACAGCACTGACCCCACAGTGCTTCATAGGCAGAAGAAGGGAGACAAAATTCTATAGTTCTATAGATCTATAAACAAATACGTATATACGTGTATGTATTTTGTTTTATATATATATATATATATATATATATATATATATATATATATATATATCACATGATCAATGACCAGTCCAGTGGGTACCCAACCTTTCACCAAGTCACATTTTCACATTCTATTATGTACTTCATTCTGCAGTCTGTTCAATTTCCTCCTCTCTGTCTTTCCATGTTCCCCTTCCTGTGCCAGCCTCCATCGTAGCCCAGAAGTGGTGGTGCCAGATGCATCCGTGTATGGATGGAGAAGAGTGCAAGGTTTTGCCCGACTTGACCGGCTGGTCCTGCAGCACCGGCAATAAAGTCAAAACTACAAAGGTGAGAGTGTGTGTGTTGCTTGATTTCTGTGCGTGTAACTCCAGAAAAGGGTAAACCGTGTGTACAGTAAAAACCTCTACAGTTGAATGCTACTCGCGTGGTACATTTTGGAACATTTTTTGGGAAAATATGTTTCTAACATTGCATAAAACTTCAAATGAATGACTGAGCTAATTGTTGTCTATGCTTTGTCGTTAGCTTTGGGGTATGCCTCCACAGAAGAGCAAATAGGAAGAGTGATTGATGATTTCAGAGCAGAAAATGGAAGTTATTATTGCTCGCTAGTGTAGAGACAAAAGTGCCACACACGCCTTTGTCACTGCTGCTCATGGCAATGGGGATATAATAAGAACAGATGTATGGAATGTAGCCCAGAAAGTAAGCTGTAGTTTGCATAATGTGAAGAGACCCACCTCTCATCTCCAAATAGTAATCACCTTATGCACGTCTATCATATTTCAGTTTGACCCTGGAGCATGTTAATTTACTTTTCATTATATACTTTGGAGGAAAAGAATCCTTAGAAATCCAGTGGCTGTACCAGAATAGCACAATGAAAAGAAAGAAATAAATACCAATCAAAGTAGTTTTTCCCCACAAGATATCCCTTGAATCTGTTCTATGCGGCGCTCCCGAGGGGCTCGCAAAACTTTAGAAAATTCTGGCATAAATATTGTACATGAACCAAAAAACACGCTAATCTGGCCATGTTCTAATCTTGTGACATCTCCTTTACTTCAGAACGACTGCTAAACGTTTAAATACCATGACGCTCACGAGTCCCTGAGGCTAAAAAGGGCTTGTCAACCCATCGGAAATCGCAAGAGGTCAATTCAACTCAATTTAATTTAACAGTCTGACTGAGACTCCCTCTGGTGGACGGAGGGAGCTGAATGAAACATTGCAGCCTTCCGGCAGCCATGGCCAGAGAAATGCCTGATTGCTAAAAAGATGTATGGAGGGCAACGTACCGGTTGTCAATGTGTGAACGTGAATATGCGCCAATGATGACTCAGGCTCGGGCATGTTTGGAAAGGAGGCCAGGTGTACTTACACAGGTGCAAGGAGAAGGGAAGCCACACAGGCAACAGAAGAGTAATTGCTCAAGAGATGGCATAACAGCACAACATCTGTGGCATTCATTAGACTGCATTATGACACGGGCCTTCTGAGGAGGTTTTACAATTAAGGATCGTAATTAAGTTGGTAAATAGGAAGTACTGCGGAACAGCGACACTGTTGGGCTCAACCAGCCTGAGGCGGAGGATTTAATGACCCCGAGCCCAACAACAACTCTGGGACTGATAGGACAATTATCCTGATTCTTTTGCCTCTCCCCTCCATGTCTGTTTTGTCATTCCTACTGTGTCACTAACTGATCAGCTTAGAGGGGAAGAGGAGCTGAAGGGCTGACTGCATCAGTGGACATTCATTTGCATTTGCAAGGTGATTTGGGATCAGTCGACTGTTACTTGTGAGACTCTGTGGCAGATGTCACCGACGATTGTTGCAACGAGACATCGATTCCATGGCAACCGTTCGCACGGCCCTGCTCGCTCTCTCTCGTTATTGTCCAGCACTTCTCCTTCCACTCATGACCTCCCTTCACAACATCAACATTGCATTCACCAAGATTGTCAGTATGTGTCCAGTCCTCTTTCCTCCCACACAGCATCAGTGCGCCGTAAAAGGTGTGTAGACTGTCTGGTGGCAGTATCATTGTCCGATAAGAAGCATCTGCAACATAACATGCCTGTTTACACACATCTACGTCTAGATATAGAGTGGAATAGGGGAATCATATAAGTCACATTTCGACAGAATTAAGGAAAACCAGTTTAGCAGCTCTAGGTTTAGCAGCAGTTTTAAACTTTAAAAAGAGTAAAGATTCTGTCCAGCTACGTCATTAAGGATTGCTTAAACCAAGACATTTTCTATTGACAGCGGTTCCCAGCTTTGCTCGCGTTGCTTTGGATTGTGATTGGTGGTTCTCATATGCTAGTCTGGCGGTTTTTGTTTTTTCTCTTTTTCACGGTTAGTTATGCAGAATCTTACCAGTTTTTAGACTCACCAAATACAACATGACAACATTTTGACAATTGATAAGTTCAACTGTTTTCACAGCCATGACGTGATATACTCACGTGCTTCATGTAGGCACCTCGCTTGTCATCATGCTTTCTCTCGTTTTTTATAAAAAGGTAATGTGCATACAAAAACGTAAAGTTCCAGATCCAGTAAAGTTAGAGATTAAATATTTGATTAATGTGATTAATAAATGACTAAATATGGGTAATTAATCACAATGAATGCTTTAATTTGAGACCTCATATTTTTTTCACCAATATAATTAAAATATCTAAGTGGCCTTAGCAGTAAACATGTTAATGTACAATTTGATGTAGTCTCTTATATGTCAATCTGTATAGAATGTACTGTATATTGAGTGAAAAGATGATGTAAACGGAGTGTTTTGCACACCTTGAGTGTGGGAGGCATGGTACAGCATGTGGGCAGAAGCTGTATCTTAGTCTGATAATTCATTTGGTCATTTTGATGTGATGACTTGTTACACTGACATGTTCGCTGACTAGGGATGATGCCATCAAAAGTCCAATTATTTGCAATTATTTGTTGTATTGTTCCTTTTGTTTTAGGTCACACGATAACAAGAGTGCTACCTGAGCAAGAGGAACCATTCTTGGTGTGGACACAAAGAGTGGATGACTCACACATCGACTGTACAATGGGGAAAATATGATGTCAGCATATCCATCACAAAACTAGACAAATTGCACCCTCGATAAATGACATACTTGTGGCCATGTTGAGGAGACTACAATCATGGATGCCCGGAGTAGACATGGACCGGACTGGACAAAAGGTGGATTAATTGTAACGTCACCTCTGATCAAGCATTTCAAAGCATATCTTGTAGCAACACATTCGTGGATGAGTGAGATGTGCAATGCACGCCGTATGTTACTGGACACAGCCTAGGCCTTTTGTTAGCATCTTATATACTGGAGCAAAGAGATATCAGCTCATAACTAGCAAACTAGCATCAAATTGCTCTTATGGGTCCAGTCACCGCCACAAAGACTGTTTTGTGAGAGTCAATTTGCAGTTCTAATTAGGAATTGCAGTGTAGGACCATAACAACATACAGTATTAAAAATTCATGTATGATATTTGCACTGGTTGAACTCTCTTGGGAATGTTTTGTTTGTCCCGGTATCGCCCGCATCACTCTGTGGAGGTCATACTGAATTTAAAGTGAGCTGCTTTTAAAAGCTGACATTTAACAGGAAGACAAATATGAGTAAATGTATCACAGCCCATTCCATCTCTGTGGTTGACAACGTGTCAATCTTTGGTCTCATATTAATTGGTACAGTAAAAACGAGCAAAGCCATGCGTTCAAAAGGAGACCTTATCAAACGTCCTGGAAATGAGGGTGCATGAGTGATCTTTGTGTGGGAACGCCTGCTGTTTTCTCTCTGGACACCTCAAGCATATGTGCAAAACAACGTACTGGATGAGGGTCATTTGGAAGTACCTTTACAAGGAGCTGGAGGTGTTTGTCTGCATGCACTGATTTCCCCCCTGGAAGCCTTTCTGCATCAATATTTCAGTGAGATATGGTGAAGTAATTGCTACAAATAATGGCAGTTCAACCCTTTGCAGGCTTTCCCCACAGGGTCAGTCACTGATGCTGCACTGAGGAGATGGCAACAACCCTAAGCAACCATCTTACATTTCTCTATTCATTCTCTCCATCCTCCCTCTGCTTTTATAATCCCTTGTTTGTCTCCCCTTCCCACCTTAACTCTGCAACAGTTTTATATGTGTGAGTTACTTTTGTTTTCGAGATTTCCCAAATCTATTATTTCTCTCTTCAATCCACATCCAATTGTGCGTCCTTCCCGAAATGTGTCCCTCTGCCTGTCTGATATGTGAATGTGCCGGGTCATTGTGTCTCGGGGTAGGCCCGCCGGGGAATGCTCCTACCCGAATGAAACACTCTGCTTTCAGTCATGCTGCTTTATGAGCTATGATAAATCTGTAGGAGATGAGTTTGTGCCTCTCCTGCTCCTGTGCTCAGCTCTGAGCCAGAGGGAGCTCGGGGGGAAGGGGGGGTTGTGCAGGCCTACTAGTGGCAGGCAGCTCCACACTCTCATTACTGAGGGGCCAGCATAGCGCCGGGCTTCTCTCGGGATCGCTGTCATGGAATATTTTTAGGCACTGCAGTGTTGCCACTGTGGCCTCTTCTGGAGCAGCTTCTCAGCAACAATTGTCCGTTTAGGAGGGGGAATAGAGACCACTTTCTGCACACAAAAAGTCAGAAGCATCCCAACACACGCACAAACTACTTGGGGGAGAGTGAGTGATGAAGGTGTCATATTGCTTCTTAACACACAATATGAAGCTAAACGATCAAGATCAGGCCGCAAGAGGAGTCTGTTTACTTTCCATACATTCTCTTCATCTGTCTTCTTCTCTCACTTTCCTTCTCCGTTACTCTTCCCCAGAGCTTTGGTTGCGCAGTGGATGAGCCTGGCGCCTCGTTCCCCTCGTCCTACAAGCTCTCTGCAGTAGAATCAATATTTGAGAACAATTTGCACTGCTCCCCGTTGGCTGCTGTGTGACGATGCAACCTCGGCTTCAGGTCTTAAAGACACAGATCGTGTCAGAGGAAGCGTTTGCATTTGGACCTGCAGGTCATTCACATCTGTACCATGCATACGTTTAGAACATTTGTCTGGGATTGCCAGCAGTGCAGCACAGGAAATACACACCCTTTCTTGTTTTTGCCAATCGTATGAGAATAAAAGAAGACTACACTCATCAAGGGGCCTCAAGGGATTTCATATTAGCATATTCACCCATGATAGGATGCAAATTAAGCAGGCCTTGGAGCTATCCACAGGTACTGCATATAAATGCAACTATTTTTAAAGCTACAAATTCAGCTAGATTCAAATGTGCAAAAAAAGGAATCACAGAGATATTTTGGACTGGTAACATGCATGTTTGTGAGCCTGGTAGCTTTTATCCTCAAGGCGCTTAGCACCGATATGACCCAGAGTTCTGAACTCACAGAAGCAAACATGAAACATTGAGAAAATGACTGCTGAACAAACCTAATGATGCAGGGGATTGGCGTAAAAACTGGGGTGGGGGGTGGGGGCAAAAAGAGATACAGTGATAGCAAGTTAGAATTGTTTTAAGGAAGTCTTTGTTTATGCGCTAAGCCTAAGACGAGGGCACTTGCAATGTGACACCGAACGCCTCCAGTAGTCCGTTACCACACGGTGAGTTGTTATTGTCTTGGCTAGTGTACAGTAGTTAGGATCTAGTATTCTAGGAAAAAACAGTCCTGAATGAGAACGGCCATCTGTGAACCTGAAGGAGCAAAGAGCTGAATAACAACACTGTGAAATGTATGTAATGTATACACTATATATACTATATATGTATAATGTATACACTATACCTGTAAATGGACAGAAATCCCAGTACATTAAGCCTGAATACCAATTCCCCCCTTAGCCCGTCCCCTTCATTTTACCCCATTCCTTAAAGAGGAACTGCACTTTTTTTTTTGGGGGGGGGGGGGGGGGGTTGCCCATCAGTCACCATTCTTATGTGAAACATGAACACATATTTATTTCCCTTTTCTGTGCATTCTAGCGCGAGACAAGAAGTTAATATAAGCCTGCAAGCAATGGATGTCATGCAAAATACATATTTCCGATATCAAAAAGAAAAAAATGCCAATAGTGTTCCATTTACATACCTGACTTGTATATGAGCCAAGCTACAGCGATATTATTATTGCTAACCATTTTCATCTTACGAAATAACACGGCGCTTCGCTAACTGCTAGTCTCAGCGTCATTCACAGACGGAAGGGTGGCTAGCTAAGCTCTCCATCAGGCTACAAAGACTCAACAAAAAACTGGTCTGCCGTCAGCATTTTATTACCGGAGGACCGGAGCACACGTCTTGTACTGGAAGACACAGCCATGACATCGGAAGTGTTGTCGCTCTATCTATGCTGCTGTTGTTGACGGAACTAGCGTAGGTATGTGTATCAATGTGCCTAGGAAAGAGTTTGGCTCGTGTTTACATCATCCAAATAGGGAAAGATACTGCGTAAGATATGTACGTATTAATTCATGATCACGGCATGGATGTCAAACCATGCAACATCGTTAGAGAGCTTTTTATAGTTTTAGACGTCAGAGATCAAAATTGGTGTATCCCAAAGACAGCATTATTAGCTAGCTCACAGAAAAGGTAAAGAAATATGCGTTCATGTTTCCAATAAGGATTGGGAATGATGGGCAACATTCCAAACAAGTGCAGTGAAATGGGCCGCCACCTGATTCTCATTACATCATCACCGTTCCTCGCTTGCTGGCTCTGACGTAGGCAGTTGGGACAATGAAATTGTTCATAATAAAGCTTTGCTACCATAAAGTAAGATGCATACATGTCTACATTATTTCATTCTTATATACCTTTGCCAGTTTACCTTTTTCCCAAACTGTGACATCCATTGCCAAACAACTCGAATAAATAAAAAAACAGCACTGTAACAGCATTCATAAATTAAAAGTCATTTATTTCCAAGATTAGAAATATTAAATTGAATTTGTAAATTTTCAAACAACTAAAATAATGCGTAAAGGTAACAATAACCTCTTACCCAAAAATATAATGCAATACTTTTCTATATAAGATAGGAGAAATCTAAAGTCGAAACACGCTAAAAAGCCAAAGCTAAAGCCCATTTCAGTATGTGGAATGAAATGACGGAACGGATGAGGAAGGAAGTCAACGTACTGAATTGAGCCAATTGAAGAAGCAGTGCAAGCAGCTGATGTTTGCAAAATACAATTAAGGGAGAAGATACCTGTCCACAAAGTTCTGTCAAAAATGAAAAGATGAATATATTTTAACCTCCACCAGTCCAGGGTGGACCCCGCCT
The DNA here is from genome assembly GCF_037039965.1 of Doryrhamphus excisus. Lineage (NCBI taxonomy): Eukaryota > Metazoa > Chordata > Actinopteri > Syngnathiformes > Syngnathidae > Doryrhamphus > Doryrhamphus excisus. Next base: position 22,065,502 of record NC_136367.1, on the reverse strand, counting down.
CTCACCCGAAGACAGCTGGGATAGGCTCCAGCATACGCTCACCCGAGTGAGTATAAGCGGTATAGAAAATGGATGAATGGATGGAAATTTGAACGTACAGTGTGCCTGTGTGCAAGTAAGTTTCAAAGTGGACTTACGTAAATATCCCTATCTTTACTGGTTACATTTACAGACCTTACATTGAACGCTGACCTCGACCCCATCAAACATTTTTGGGATGAACTAGAACGAGCCAGGTCCTCAATATCTAACCCCAGGAACATTGCACCTCACAAAAGATGTTTTGAACATCTCTCCAAAAATCTTGTAGAAAGTCCTCCCAGAAGAGCGTGAGGAGAATGAATAGCAATTGCTCTACCATTTAAGCGCATGGCCAGCTGTCCTAATACTTTTGTCAATATGCTTTAAATCATCAGGAGATAATCTGATGAAGCAGATGCGCTGAGCATTTTCTGGTTGCCAGTCTTATCAGGTCCCTTCAGGGGGGGATGAATTAACCGAGCCAAAATGTTCCACGATTAAAGCCCCAAACAGTGAGATGGGGTTGCCCACCCCCCGAAAAAGGAATAAGGAACACCTTGTTGGCTAGGGTGGCCGACCCGATTGTCTCACTTCTACCGACGCGGTGAATGTTTCTTTCCCTTTTTTTGAATTTGTGTGAAATGATTATTCCACTATTTGACTCGAAGCTGAATTGATGCTTGTGTTACTTTTCCTCCCGTGTCCAGTTGTCTCCCAACCGTAGTGCAGAGGCTCAACAGGCATGCGGTGTCATTGTCAGGATTGCACAAACCCTATTGGCCCCAAACGTGAGCGCGCTGACACCGTGACGCCCCTGCAAGCGGTGCAGACAGAAGAGAGAGAGCCCTTGTGCCAAAATACAGAACTACATCACGCAGACTGCGACATTTTGGGACTGCCATTATTCTTAAAGGGACAGGCTCGACCTTTAACACTGGTGTAACATGGATATGTGTAAATGGGTATACATTTGGAAAATATGGGCCATTACTTTATTCCAAAAATAATGCAGAGGTAGGAAACCCACAGCTATGCATGTTAACGATGTTTAACTTTCTCCCAGAGCTCCCAGCACAGCTACTCTACTGTAATTTCCCGTTTTTATTTCATCTCATGTTTGGGCCCAAATGCTGATACTATGTGGGAAGGCATGAAGGTCAGATTTGATGATGTTGCTGACTGTTAACGTGCACATTTTTGGTTGGGTTAGTTAATACATGCTAGCGAAAGGCGACGTATAATCTTCTTTCTGAAAAACAACCTCCAAGCTCGTACTGGTGGATCGTGGGTCTGTATTCATTTCGTGCTTTTAATTTTACATTCTTTCTGTCTACAATATATTATAAAAATAATATATTTAAAAAAATTCTCCCGATAATACGGTTTTGAAATTCGAGACTATTCTCTTTTTTAAGGGACAACTGGCAACCCGCCAGTCAAATGTGCTCATGTGAACACACTGAGGCTCAGAAAAACACATCATCCAAAGCAAATTTAATTGTATTCAGACCTTTTATCATCACTCAGCTCACTCAAGAGCACAATTCAGTCAGTCCCCTTTGTTCAGCGTTGAAGTGCAGTGTAATAGAATAGCGGCCATGTGCATCTACCGGCTTCAGCGGTAAGTAGAAGTGAAGGTGAAGGTGTGAGGATTAATTGCATTAGCTCCACTCTCTTACACCGCACTGAATATGTGACAAAACACCACAACACGGCCTATTAAAATTCAATGAAACCAAGCGTAAAAAAGAGAGAAAACAATCAAAAGTGTCGTTAATATTAATTTTGCAGGAGGCCTGCGACGGGCTGATATTGATGGTGGAGTGAAAAGGGATTCATTAACATCTTCCTCCTAGCTGCTTCCTCTCACTGAGTCTTTCCTTGCTGTGTCGTCAAACTCACTTATCTCTCCCAAGCAATTAGCCACTGGAGGCTCTATTGACCGGAGTCTTTGTTAGACTAACTGGCTACATTAGCATGGCCGTAGCCTGGCAGTCTTGGCAATGCATGTGTCAGTGCCAATGTGAGCGGCGCCGATAAAGAGGGGCCCCGCAGTGCCCGTGCATGTGTGTGTGTGTTTGGAGAATAGAGCAGCTGCACCGATACATATTGACAAGTTTGTTGTCATTGGTTGTCTATAGTCTGTAGTCCATATATCCTCCGTGTGGACCGTGGTGAAGGGGGCTGAAAACACCGCAAGCAATTCTACAAATGTGTACGCATTATACAAATCCAAGTGCTGAATGCACAGGAGCACGGATAACATCACATATTGCATTACAATATGCATGCGCTCATGGTGTAATGTATGGTGCGGATGTGGTATATAAGATTACACACAATCGCTCAACAATATGTTCTTACAGCTGAATCTGCTTCTCTCGGTGCTTCTTGTGCATGTGTATACATGGAATACTGTACATGGACAAATAGCAAGAGCACTGCACGATGCGTGTGGTAATCATGGTACAGCACACAATTTTCTAATTTACATTTACTTGAACATCACACTGTGCAAAAGTCAACCGCGGACAGAGCAATTTAACATAGATACACACTTGAGAAAGATATGGCAGAGTCTTGCACGTGTTGAAGCCGTAACGGCTTGGACAAGTTGCAGTGTGTGTGTGTATGGGGGGGAGGATTTGTGAATGCAGGGGTCACTGATGTTGGACAAGACATCCTGGCTGAAAATCATTGTATAAGGTTCGAATTCAAACTGTTTGATGGCTTTGACATCAGGCCCTTTGCATCCAAGCACAACGTTGTTTACCTCGCTTTGTGTTCTGGAGAAGCGTCATTGTAGAACAGAAAGGAACCATCGTACACGCACAGTACCTCTTTAGATTTGGGTAAAAATCTCCTAAATCGTTTTTGTTTTTGACATTGCCAGTCTACCCACCCGTTCCTTTGACACATTGAAAAATGTACTGTAGGTGATATACGTACGTATAATCTTTGACCCATGCTGCTGGAGAACAGGGCACCCAAAGAGGAGTTCCGCACATCTACTTGGCAAGGCAACCAGATTCCAAGCCCTCACGCAGTCAGACTTTAGCCCAGACATCAACCTGCACAGACCCTCCAGGCCTCTCTAATACCTCCACCCTCAGCTTTCAGGGCTGTCCGCCTCTGTGGTTGCCTCCTCGCCAGCCTGACAGATGCCCCATCAGACACGATGTGAAGGCGCTGAGGCGGTGGGGGATGGCAGAATGGAGCTAAATCGTTCTGTAATCAACGTGTTGTGATGGGGGCTCAGCAGGCTTGCTAACAGTTACAATTGGCCAGGCAGCCCTTGTAAACAGGAATGCTTGTACAAAAGAGGCAGGCTGAATAATTGATAGGCTGTAAGAGGATCTGGCTTTGGGGGATTTTGGAACATCGATTCTGGCCGAGTGGGAGGGAGAAAATGACTTTTTTGGCCCCAACCCTTGTAAATGCATTTTTCTTTTAGGCCCCACTTTGTCCGGTCCTAATGATCTCATGCTCACAGGTAAGGCATTTCCTGTCTGCCCTGATTCTTTCCTCGGGTGTTTTCCTGTATTTTTATGGCTATCGAGCCGATGTCAGTCAACAGCGGGGTAAGTAAGAGCGCACATTGCAAGAAACTGATGCACTTTTAGTCCATGGTAGAATATGGAGGGCGGGCCTAAAGTCAGGTTACGGTTAATAAATAAATAAATAAATACATGTCAATAAATGTCCAAAAATGTAATATGTCAAAGTGCCTACTTTTGGCCCACTCTGTATGTTAATGTACCCCAATTATTGGTCTCTGCGCTGATCGAGTCTAACTTTTCTCCGAAAAAATCTGTAAGGATCGAGGCTCAAATGTACAGAAACAATACATCTGTGGATAGCACCGTATTGACAACACGAAATATAGAAATTGTGCATGTGTATACACACACAGACACACACACACTTGAATGTCACACTTAAATGTTTCAGATCATCAAACAAATATTAGTCAATGACAACTGAACACAATAAGCAGTTTTGAAATGAAACTTTTTATTATTATGGGAGAACTGGTTGGGCCACCAGTCCAGGGTGTACCCCGTCTCTCGCCCAAAGTCAGCTGGGATAGGCTCCACATTCCCCGTGACTCTAATGAGTATAAGCAGTATAAAAATTGGATAGATGGGTTGGGATGGTTGGGCCACCCTTAGCAGCAACAACTGCAATCAAGCGTTTGTGATAACTTGCAATGAGTCTCTTCCAGTGCTGTGGAGGAACTTTGGCCCACTCATCTTTGCAGAATTGTTGTCATTCAGCTACATGGGGGTTTCATTGGGCCATCTCAATAGGATTCAGGTCAGGACTTTGACTAGGCCACTTTGAGTCTTGGAGGAGCTGTGAGACATAATCCCTCCAGCGTGTCCTAGGTCTGCCCTGGGGGGCTTTTTCCCAGCTGGGCATGCCCGGAACACCTCACCAGGAGGCATCTGAACTAGATGCCCAAGCCACCTCAACTGGCTCGCGGCTCTACTCTGAGCCCCTCCCGGATGACTGAACTCCTCCCCCTATTTCTTAGGGTGAGTCCAGCTACCCTACGGAGGAAACTCATTTCAGCTGCTTGTATCCGCAATCTCGTTCTTTCGGTCATGACCCAAAGCTGACCATCAGACTACCACCAAATTTTACTGTTGGTATGATGTTTTTTTTCTGAAATGTGTAGTTACTTACGCCAGTACAACACCAGCCAATCACTTTTTCACACATGACCATGTAGGTTTGGATTGTTGTTCTCCCTTAATAATAATGGTTCATTTAAAAAACTGCATTTTGTGTTCAGTTGTGTTGTCATTGACTAATATTTCATTTGTTTGTTTGTTTATTTGCTGACGTGAAACATTTAAGTGGGACACACCTGCCAAAAAAATAAGAAATCAGGAAGGTGGCAAACACATACAATGACACAAAAGCACACTTGTTTGATAGATTTCAGATTTAGCCTATTAGCTCAGTGCATTTTCTACTTCTCCAACAACAATGCGGTCCCAAGAAGCGGATGAGAAATGGCTTTTACACATGCTATGCATTTTGAGAGGCAATAGTATACAGTATATATTCATTCCGCTTTGACGAAAAGAGGCCATGTTATTGATACGTAGCTCTTTTATCGACCAGTGCAGGGTCACTCGTTAAAAAGCTGCAGTCTTATTATTGTGTTGCAACCCCGTTCCATTCAAATGCAAATGTATGTAAGGAGCCAACACAAACATGTCACCTGCACAATGTACCATACAGCTGGAGAATAATCTCTGCTTCACATATTCGCCAGGCCCTCCTCGGTGCACCCGCTCCAGCTCTTCAAAGTTCGGTATTACTTTGCAGCTAATTGATGGAGATGTGGTTTGCAAATACTTTCCCTCTTTTGGCAACTCTATTTGGTTCCCTACTGAGCTGATATTTTTGAATATAGATTTTTTTAACTTTAAACTTGCACTGGGATTTGCTTTTCTGAAACTCATTTTCATGCCTAAAGTAAGGGAGAACAGTGGGTGGCCTTTCCCAGACAAGAGACATGTGTTTGTTCGGCATTGGGTGGGTGGGTTACATCATCTCGTTGTCCGCCTCATGGCTGTACACTCCTTTGTGCTGACATGAGGACAACGCGCTAAGACCATCATCAGAGGAAATTAGCTCAGTAGCATTGAAAGCGCTCGCTTCTCATAATAGCCAGTGGCCATGCTAAATCATTAGCCCTTCACTTCGCTGGGGTTGACTCCAATTATTTTCTCAATCCGCCTCCAAACCAAATTGCATTATTGCAATTATATCCATTGCATGACATATTGTCTAGTGCATGAGACAGGGAAAGGACAGAGAACAAAAAATGTGTCAGATAGAAGGGGGATTATTTTGGTGGCATTATCAAAGTGTAGAGTTTTAGTCTTGATGTGTCTGTAGAAGGGCATATTGATTGTTTTCTACTCCAAATTTATTGCATAATTTCTCCAATCCACACTCTTGAATCATGTCACAACAGGACAACCCTCGTCAGTCAGTTGGTTCCAGCTCCTACCACTCTAGGTGAATTTGCGCAAAGTAGGATACAACACTAAAGCTAGCGCAGAGCAAAAAGAGTTTTTATTAACATTAGGGCCTTGTAGACATAAATAACAACCCTATAGTCACCTTTTTACTGGTATTACCTATTATAGTAGACATAGTAAGCAACAATAAGACATAATAACTCACCTTTAGCCGTTTGCTTGTTGTTGTAGGATTGCAAACGTAATGTGGGATGATCACATGGCATTAAAAAAAGAAGATAGACAACAGCCTATTATCCAACATCATGAGGACGTTTGTCACTTCATTGACATACAGGACAGCTAATCAGCCAATCAGCTACCATACATAGTAGACGTGTGTTCGCAAACTTTGTTTACACCACATTACCCACCACTTTTGCACTTATACAGGATTTCACCACTTTAATAATAGCAGTCTACGGAGCTTCAGCGTTAGCCTCCAATTTATTTATTCTAAACTTAAGAATATGTTTGAAACTGATTGAGGGCAAAGGAATGTAAGTAAGAAGCCAAAAATGCACCACTTCCACACGGAATGGGAGGAGAACGTTTTTAACCATGTCATGTTGAACTGCAAGTATAGGTATTGTAATAGAAAGAAATTACTGATGCCTAGTGAACAGAATACTACATGGCTTGTCTTTGTATGTATTTACATATTTTTCATGTAGCGTGGGACGATCAAATGTCCTATATGGCTTATTTACATAAAGATGACGATGGGGTGTTAGATCATGTCCAGAGGGCTATAATAAAGTAAAAAAAAAAGAAAACCATTCAATTTCTAAGTAAGGAATCCAAATTCAAGGAAATTCATTGAGGAAATTCGGCCCTGTCTGGAAAGAGCGATAAACAAGGAATTACTGTGATGGGTTTCAACCTGACATTTGCATGCTAGTACTACAATGACAACTTACTCTTTTGGATCCATTAACCTCCACAAGTCATTCCACTGTCCCACTTTTTCTTCCCAGTCCCTGGCCACAGTTTTTGCTGTGGCGGCACTCATGCCAACAGGCTGTCAGCACTTACTGGAACATGGTACTGCTTATCAACTGTGCATCAGATCATTTTCCAGGCATTCCTCTCTGATGAAGTCCGAGGTATAAAGCAGCCAAGTCCTGTCAAAGCCGCTGGCTGTTTTCACACCACCTGCTCGACCTGATAGATCTGACTTCCTGCTAAGAGAGTCAGCGCTGCCGCTGGGATGTAAGAGCGTCACACTGAGATGTTCATCAGTCACAGCAGCAGACTTCATTCTGGTAGATTTCAACCTGCTGCTTGATCCGGGTTAGTTCTTGATTCATACACCATGTTGTCATTAGGGTTGGGGTTGGGGTTGCTCTGAAAGGGCATCATTTCTAACTGTAAGCTGACACTAATTGCCTCATTACCAGTCACCGTGATACACCTTAGGATATGATACACCCACTGACCTTGTAAAAATTATAGTTGGGTAAAAAATATGTATTTATTTAAAAAACATTACATATACTAATTATACCGGCTGCTTAAGCTGCAGTTCTCAAAGGGTCCCTGACATTTATGAAAAAGTGTTTGTCCCCTTCCCGATTCCCTTTTTCTTTTGCCTGTTTGTCACACTTAAATGTTTCAGATCATCAAACAAATTAAAATATGTACTAGTCATTGACAACACAACTGAGCACAAAAGGCAGTTTCTAAATGAAACATTTTATTATTAAGGGAGATTGGACTCCAGCAAGCCACAGTAAGAGCTACTACACTTTTGACAAAGAGGACTGTGAAATGACAGAAAGATAAGGAGAAGCACACATTTCAGCAGGAGAGGCCACAGGAATTTGCCTTTGTAGAAAAAGCAGGTTTGGCGGTGTGTCTAATATGCAGTAATAAAATTACAGTGACGAAACAAATATACGTAAAGTGGCATTTTGCCACGCGCCGTGCTGGGCTTGCACAGTTGGAAGACGGAATGCCAAGAGCGACTGGCTAAATGCAATTCCATGGAGAGGACAAGCTGATTGGTCTTCAGCCAACTTTGCTGCTTCTTTGGTGTGGAACGGAAAAGCCATTGAAAGACGACCAACATGCCAAAACCTTCATGCTTAATGGCAAGTTACATTTTTAAAGACTTTTTTTATGGACAGATAATCAAGATAATGAAATGTGTTTCCATTTGTCATGCTTTACATTTGAACCAACGTCAGTTTTTTCCTTTTAAGAGTTCATCCTAATAACCACTTTTAATACAATTGTGTCAACGCTGTCTTTGCACTGTTGTGTAAAAAGAACCGAGAGGACGCTGGTCTTTATTTTTTGTTTTATTCGATTTTTCTTTACAAATCTTGTAGATGAAACATACAGTATAAATTGTTATATGTTATATTTACTCTGAGAAACGATGAGTGCTTGTTTGCAAGTATGCCCTTGTGTATGCACTAAAGAGTGTCTGAAGGGAGACCTCGGACCCAATTAGACTTGGTAATGATGTGGCCTGTTTACAGCTTAAGCCCTCTGCTAATGATGAATGCAGTTGACGTAGTACGCGGCGGTCCAGAGAACAGTTAAAAAAAAAGATTTTGGGCCTTACTCCATGTCAGCTTGTCAGCCAGAATGACGTATCTTTCATTTAGAAGTCAACAAACGCTTTTCCAAATGAGTGATCACGTTGGTAAAGAAGCTGTCTAAATGATTTGTCTTTAACAGATGCATTCACAGCTGTTGCTCCTGTTTGGTGCGCTGGATTCACCTTTTGGTATCTAACATGAATGCATACTTTTTCTTAAAGTACCTGCTTTTTAAATGTCTGCAGTTGCAGCGTAAACATTTTGCATTGCATTTCATCATGAAAAGGATGATTCTCTGTTGGCCAATCGGCAGCGTGTCTCGCTTCATCCTTCTTTGAAACAGTGGTTGGTGCCCCACTCGGAAGGGTAGAAAAAATACATTTTCAATCCCTTCCAAAATCCATCCATCCATTTTCTATGCCGCTTATCTTCACTACGGCGGGTGGTGTCTTCGGCTGAGAGGCGGGGTCCACCCTGGACTGGTGGCCAGCCAATCGCAGGGCACATACGTATAGACAAACAACCATTCACACTCACATTCATACCTATGGACAATTTGGAGTGGCCAATCAAGCTAACATGTTTTTGGAATGTGGGAGGAAAGTGAACATGCAAACTCCACACAGAGATGGCCGAGGGTGGAATTGAACACGGGTCTCCTAGCTGTGAAGCTTGCATGCTAACCACTTCCTGCCATGCAGCCAATGGGGATGGGGGAGGAAAAGCGGTGTACCCCCATGCACGGGGAGAACAAGCAGAGATTCAACTCTTCCCAATCTCCTGACTATGTGGCCAACATGATAACCACTCTTCCACTGTGCAGCCCAGTTCCAAGATGTGTCAGAAAAGACTGATCAGCATTCTTGGCTGAGGGGAAGTGTCCACCACACTGGCAGACGATCAACCAGCATGTCTGCAAAGAGATCATGCACAAAAAAGTGAGTTGCAGCAAGATAACTTGTGGCTGCTTCACCATGACAACACGCCTTCTCACAATGCCGAGCATTCGACAATTCCTTCTCGAGGAGCCCATTGCTGTGTTGGACAACTGCTACTCACTGCACCTGGTTCCGTGCGATTTTTTTCTCTTTTGCAAGCTCAAAGGGGTGATCATGGGTTCCTGTTTAGTAGATGTGGATGACGTCAAGGTGGCTGTCACAACAACACATCGACCTTCATAAATAAGTGCATGAAGGTGTGGCAGAGTAGGCTGATTTTTTATGGTATGTTATGAAACACACAACTTTTAAACATTTACCAGACACCTTGATGGATGTGCACAAAGTATCAGATCAGCATCAGCAGTTACCAGCCTGAATTTTACTCAGTATCGGATCGAAAATTAAATCAGCGGTATCACCCATCACTAACTTTATCACTTCTTTTAACGTGAACTTTCCTTTAATGGCAGCATTTTTTTGGATCTATGATTAACACGCTTACGTTCTGTTTGAGCCTTGGCCCGCCCCGTGGACTGTGGAGCCTCAAGCGGGAACAAATATTCCGCAGGAAAGGCATTTCAGGCATTTGGGACCAAATATGAGAGGATAAAGAAAAATGGGTTATGGTTATAGACGTTTATCTGTGTAGCATGGGAGAAAGTTTAACCCCGTCTTGCCGCAAAGCGCCACTCACACTGACTCTGGTAGGCACTGCGGCGAGTGTCCGTCCTGGCTTGTGAGAACTTAAGAGTTCAGTGTTTTTTTGGTGCCTGTTGACTTCATACAATTAGTAAGTACAAAAACACATCTTTTTTCATGTTTATTAATGTTGACAGTCCTGCTTTCAATTTTGATAATGATTCTGAATCCAGTGCTCAGCAGATTGATGAATTGCGTTTTGTATTTATCATTTTTCACTCAACAAACTACACTTTGTAGTCAATAAAGATCGCGACTGCAAAATGTCATTCATTGAACTCTGGGATGTATTATTTTCCAGGGTACAGTATATCACGATACAAGCAATGTGTGACGAGGGTGAGGACTATGTGTGGGGAGTGCAGGTCCGTGTGCACATGTGAAGTAGCTACTCGGGCCCCCACCGGGGGGTGGGATGATGGCGTGATTGGGGCTAGTTGCACGGCTATTGTGACAGTGCCCAAAGCCAAACCGGGCCAGTGCTGCAGCCCCATCTGTGGCCCTTCTGTTCCTGTACTACCTGACCTTTGACTGTCTTTAGGTGTTACATGACAAGGATACCCAAGTCAAGGCCCTACAGGGCAGTTACTACTGCAGACGAGAAGGCACCAGAATGCTATAACATCACAGGACACAGAAGGAGTTGGCTTTAGATGTGATGCAGGGGGAAGTGGATGTGTTTGACAAGCTGACCCTGCTAATGAACTGTGGCTACATAGCTACACCCCATATGCTCTAATTTAGGCTGGAATATCCCAGGCAGTTAAAGCTTAGAGGAGTGAATAAAGAGAAAAACAAAGCATCATTTGCATTTCCCGAAGTGACTGTTGGCAGTCTTATTGAGAATGCTCATAAAGCCCGACTGGAAGCAGTGCAGGTAGCTTAGCATTTGGCCTGCATCCCACTCACCTCCATTCATTGAGTCAAAGAATAAGAATGACACATTTAAAGGTCAATCAAACCAACACATTCATTCACTTTCTACTGCTTATCCTCACCACGGTCGCAGGGGGTGCTGGAGCCTATCCCAGCTGTCTTTGGGCAAGAGATGGGGTCCACCCTGGACTGGTGGCCAGCCAATCCCAGGGCACATATAGACAAACAACCATTCCCACCCACATTCATACCTATGGACAATTTGGAGTGGCCAATCAAGCTAACATGTTTTTGGAATGTGGGAGGAAAGTGGAGTACCCACGCATGCACGGGGAGAACATGCAAACTCCACACAGAGATGGCCGAGGGTGGAATTGAAGTCGTGTCTCCTAGCTGTGAAGCTTGCGTGCTAACCACTTCCTGCCGTGCAGCCCCAAGCCAAGACAGCGGTTGGGAAAAAGCGACCACATTAACTTGAAATAACTCAACTGAACATCAGAGATTTTCCAGGCTTTGCTCCTGCCGTATGCTCCCTGTGTCTAGGAGGGTCTCCCATGAACATCTACTGTACGTATGGTCATCATGGGAAGCTTCAAGGTTAGCCGCCGTAGAAATGCTTCACTACTTGTCAACATTTGTATCTGTGAATTTGACAGAGTGAGGTAGTTTTTAGCCATATGGCAACATTTGCATGATGGATGGACGTTAAAAGTCCCCAGTCCCAGCCTGCTCTCATCCAACAATGCTGATTCGATACAACTGAGAAGAAGTTTTACAAGCTAATAGATTGTGTTTACTGTTATGACAAACCATTACCCAAATTTTACTTTAGGTCCTGGGTTGCTTTTTATTGTTTTTTTAGGGAGGGAGTTCTGTGGGCAGGGTTATTTACCCTTAAGCAGGTTCACAATATATAGGCAAATTATATATAGGCAACAATATATAGTTTTCATTATGATTTGAATTTTCATTCATATCTTGTTTGTCGAGATGGTCAGCATTCATTTCAGTGTCTATGTTGGCGTTACGGGATGATCGACCAAAGAATCTTCATATGCCAAAGGCAATGAGTTGTACAATTCACACAAAGTTTCTTTGACAAGAATAAAAATAAAATAAAATGCATGATGCACATTATCCTGTCATTCAATCATAAATTACAGTTAAGTTGTATCATTTTTCTTTAATATTAGCAGTAGCTAACTTACTTTTACACTTGACAGAGTCAAGGCAAACGGGGAGTTCAAAGGAAGACCCTCATCTCCCCAACGCGGCAAGAACCTGAGGAAGTCAGATCTTTTGCACATACCAAAATTCAGCTATTCCTCTCCATCGTCTTGTGGGTGGTGAAGCTCGTCGCCAGCCGGCTAGTGGCGAGCAGGTGGGGTGTGGCAAGATGTCAATACGCCAATAATTTAGTTCGATCCACTTAACAATGTAAAGAATAACAACAATTTTGCTACAGCTTGGTTAACGTGCAAGTCACATCATATGCAAATGGAGCGTTGTTGGTGCTTTTTGGAGTGTTTTTCAGAAGGCTTTATAAGAATAATATTACAGATAAGACTTCTCTTTGGAAGCATTCATCACTCCGGTCAACATTGTCATTGCAGTCCTACTCCTTGAAGTCAGTCCCACAGCAACGTCCATGCAGAGACCTGTTTCCTTTGAAACTTCAGGTGGATTACAAGAGGATGTTGGTTCCTCCGGACCTCCACTCTTCATGTTTTATTCATGTCATATGCTGTCGACTTGGACTCTCCTAACTGACTTCGCAAGTCATCCGTTCTTTCCTTGTCACAAATCAAATTAACCCAGGCTGTGATTAATCATCGGAAGGGGCTCCCTGTGAAAGGGGTCTGACACCTTATTAATTTTGTTAATTACATCTTGTATGAGGTTTCAGAATCGTGCCGTCTAATTATGCACCCTTTGACTCTCAACTCTTTCAACCTGGCTACACAAATTATTTGTGCAACCGGGGGTGTTTAAATGGGTTTCATTTAGTATCATCAATTGTGATTAATGCAACACAGCCTGAGCTAGGCACTCAGGTACGCTTGTAACTGACTGAGTTTGAGCTCTGAATTTGGATATTTAGGCTGCACACCTCGGTGAAAAGACACTAGTATTAGTTAGGATTGAGTTCCAGCTGATTATGTAGGTGCAATTAAAAACAAACCTGTTGTCATCATACTTTTTCTGTCTTCAAAGAGATGCGGCAGAGCCCTCCTTGAACAACTCTCACGGCCACATACTTCTCAAGAAGTATTTTGCTAAGGAAGAAACCAAGAAGTGAAGCAAGGCCTGTGTCGTCTGCTTCCACTGGTTGCTCTGATTCAAAGGGTTAGTTGATTGGGCAATGATGGAGTGGAGTAAATAGAAAAGGCACACTGCAGTGTGTGGATACATTTTTAGGACTACAGCAATCCCTCCTTGATCGTGGCTAATTGGCTCCAGTAAATTTTTGCAAAGTCGGATACCATATTTACATATTTAGAAATGAAGTATTTTTGTAGTTAGACCATAGAGAATCTGTTTTTCAACATTATTACAGCCCTCAACATGAAACAATACCCCTCCAGTCACCTTTACAATGGTCCCTTGGTAAATGGGTAAATCAGTTAAATCAGTTGCAGACCCGATCGTGACTTTTCCGTTATTTAAGCCATGTAGACATGAAATAACACCCCTTTATTTTAACCTTTAGACTGCTATGCTTCTTTACCTTAGGTGCGTTCGTCCTCGTCTTTGAGACATTTGATGCTGCTCATAGTTAGGTTACTGTATATTACCCCCCTAGTGTAGAGGTTAGGGTTAATAAATCCCCGTCTTGTAATCACTTGTTTGTAAAATAAGAATAGTGCTGTGTATTTGTCAAGGGTTCCCCCTTGTTATTTGTATTCATTTGCCCCATTTACCTGTGTTAACTCTGTAATAGGACACCCTCTGTGGGACTCGCAGACCAGTGGGCCTTATGCCCCGCCCTTACTGGCCACCCCATTAAGCCAATAATAGGCCAAAGACAAAAATTGATCAATCGATCGAAATGGCAATCATTAATTAATGTGATTTCTTGGAAATTATTGTGAGACAATTGGAACCTGCAATAAAAGTATGGTGATCAATTCTGATGACTGTTTGCCTCACCAAACATTACAGCAGCATTACTGACACCTAGTGGCCGGTGTAGAATCCAATATTAGATTAGATTAGATTAGTTTAGATTCAACTTTATTGTTATTGCTCATGTCACTGGCACAGGGCAACAAAATGCAGTTAGCATCCAACCAGAAGTGCAATTATATAAGTACCTTAGTATTAAGTAAATGTAGAAAAAAAATATGGACAGATCAATATATCAGTGTCTTGGAATGGCAATTTAATTAGACATGTTTATGCCTGAAATTGACTAATGGCTGTATTCAACCACGAAACAGCATGATTTATGAATCAATATATTTTAGAAAAACTCAAAGGGGTAACTCGATGCAAATATCATTCATATTTAAACAGTGACTGCACCCCTGCCTTGCTCAAGGGCACCAGCATCTCTCTGGCATCTAGTTTCAAATTTCTTCTTGTCTACAGCAGGACTCACACGTCTGACAGACTGAGATGCTGCCACTGCAAAAACGAGAAATGTTTTTTTGGCTAAAAAAGAACTTATATAACAGATATGTGGTTTTCAAAGTATATTTCTTGCAGTAAGCACTGTAGGGTTGACTGACAAGAACAAATTAAGGGAGTGGCTGGACGCTTATGTTGTGTGTTTTTATGTATGTAAAAAGTAGAAGTATGCAAGGTAATAACTTCCCAACTAAAGAGTTGCAACGCCTCCTCCTCTGCGTGCTTTATTCCCTTTCATGCTTGCAGCCAGCAGTGAGGTCTCTGAGGCAATTGTTTCACTTCCCAGACCAATGTTTGGGATGACTCAAGGAAAAACACACGGGCCCATAGTTTATGGTTAAAAATACTCACCTGTCAGCCCACTCCACGCTGCTGGGTCTTGCCCACCAATCGCCAGCATGCCACGTAATGTTTAAGGCTGGTCGATAAGGTTAGGTTTTGGGGGGGATTTGTTTGGTCCCTCTTTGGTGCAATCGCCTTGCAACATTTTCATTTGAGCTTGTGGGCGCATTGAAAGACTCATAGAGTATGTACGTACTGTGAAGGCAATTCTGGAGGTGCTGAAATGAAAAAGACAGATTATGTGGCTGAGTGCACACACCCTGCTTATGAATCATAGAAGAAGGTCTCTGCTGTTTAATCGATGACACAGTCCAGACATTCATTTACTAGTGGTTTCACACGAAGAGTGACTTTAAATAGTTTTGCTGTGAGCACTTGAGGAAAATGCACTGCCAGGGTTTTGTGAAATGAGAGCAGTGGCAGGGGACCCGCCCCCCGCACGAGTCCGCCGCTTGTTGTATTGGAGCATTACAATTTCTCACCTAGAGAACCTAATAAAAGCCTTTCTATTTTCGATTCATCTAATACCCAACACAAAGAGGTGCATTACATGGCTTCCAAATTGTTCAGTGTTCCACTGCAGGTGTGTTTTATATTTCATATGCACACCCTGAGGGGTGTTTGTATTCAAACCAAAATATGGACTTAGTACACTGTGTACTTGTATGACTCGAGTACTTTGACTGGAAACACTTGCAAATGTCTGTAGTGTTGATCTGCAGCCCTGACATAGTACCGTATGTGAAAACACACCTTACATACTCATGCATCGGAACAGGGCCTCGGAGACTCTCGCCCGTGTGTCAAAACAAACACAACTGGAACCTTTGGTATCATCCTCCTGTCAGGCGACATTGTGTGTTGGTGTGCCATGACGGATAAATATATTGTGTTGATGGCTCAGGCAGAAGTATGTCACTGCCAATGTGAATCAATGACCGACGTCTTGAGAAAGAGACAGCATTCTATTGGGATAATAGCTTTGGGAAAAACAAGGTGAGGAAGGTAATACAAAACAGAAATGCTCTGGACAGTCAGGCCCCGTTGCTGTCGTGGGAATAACATCTAAATTGGTTTCTGCTCTGTGGTCATGTTGACATTGTATTCTAGCAGCAGGGATGACTGCACCGCCTACTGAGATAAAGGAATGTTTTCTGCCCTTTTGTGTGCTTCTGTGCTCGCTGCTGCTCTATGGTGATTTGTTAACCAAACACGATTGTAGATTATGTATAAAATTTCACTTTGACGGCCTCCACGTGATTCAGCCTGGTACACCTGTGAGTGTTTTGGGCACAGTGGCGAGGTCTAGCATGCAACTTAGATTTCAACAGTCTTGGTCAAGCTGTGGTGGGTTGGGGTTAGGGTTAGCAGCCTTGGTGAATGCCCATGGAACTCTCATGGGGAAAAAGCCAGACAGGAGTAGCACGTCTGCCTCACAGTCAGGAAGTCTGGATTTGAATCTCAGTTGGAACATCTCTGTGTGGGTTTTCTCCAGGTATTCAGGCATTCCCACCATATCCCCAAAATGTGCACGTTAGGCTACTTGTAGACTCTCAATAGTCCATCGGTGTGAATGTGATTGTCGTAGTCCCGCATTCGTTTTGGTTCATTGGCTCCAGTTCATTTCTACCAAGTATTTTTTAGAAATGGAATATTTTATAATTAGAGCCCTCTGATGATCTATCCTCCCGTGATCATGTCAAAGTACCCTTGGGCCAGATACTGAACCCCCAGTTGCTCCTGGTGCGGGTCAAAGTGCTTTCAGTGGTGGAAATGGACGATACAATTGGCAAACAAGACCATTTGACCGTATTACCATAAAGCAACAACGCCCATTGCCACTGTTTCAAAAAAAGTCATATATTTCCTTTTTATTTATTATATGCAAGGATGCAAGGATGCAAGGATGCAAGGAATCAAGGATGCAATGATTGAGGACTGAACGCTCCTTGACCTTCAATGATGGTGTTTAAGCTTGAGGAGAATCAATGCAAACAGGATGCATTGACACATACATACATAAGACACGATATATGTATATATACGTGTGAATATATATGTGTATGTATATATATATACTAGTATTTATGTACATATTTCAAGTGCTTGAAACATGTAAAAATGAAGATTCCAAGAGGAACAGTATTTAGAAAATAAAGTAAGTTTCCAAGTTGGATTTTGCTTAAAAGGGTTATTATTGAATTGCATAGATAGATAAATACATGATATATGGTCAAATGTCTTAAACCCAGTCCCATGACAAAACTTGCAGTTTGGTGCTTTTTGTACATTGACTATATGTTTACTGTGGCGTGGTGTGTGGGCGGGTTCCACCGACATCAGTCTGCAAAAAGCCCGAAAGTCAGCTCGTTATGGCGGACTATTCATGCAAAGTTGGCTCAACAACATATATGCCGTGTTCTGACCCCCACGCAAAGCTCAACCTTTGTATTTTGTAGTTGACATTCCAAACGGCTCACGCTGTAAAACGACACTAAGTTGGAAAATGTAGGACTTGTAATGGTCGGTAAGGGCAAAAATGAGGAGATGTTTTATGGGATTGTTAGGGATTGATTTATAATGCAGAGGTTTTTATTTCTCAATCATCTAGCCAAGTTCATGTCACATAACCATAACAGCTGTTATATGCATATGTATATATGTATTGACTGGGGGTTTTCACTAGATCTTGCAAGACATAAACGTGGCAAGGTTTCCCGTTGGGACAACAGCTCTCTTGTGAGAACAGGGCAGCCAGAAGCCAATCGGATTGTGACCTATGCCGTCACTACGATGAATGATGCAACGAACCCCCAGAGTATTATGTTACGATTCGCAGAATAGATCTTGTCCAAAAATATGCATTTATTTACAATAGCTGACAGACCGAAGGCAAGATAGGCCAGAAGGACGAATGACCGGGATCCGCATTTTCAACATATTTAATCTTTGGTCCCGCAAAGTGTGCTGATGGATCTGATGAGGCCGATGGTGTCTTTTGGAGATGTGAACGGGCTTCCTCTGTCCCCTCCAGATAGACAGATACATAGATAAGATCTAAAGAGATGGAAAGACATAAGTAAACGATATAGCTGAATGAAGTTTACTGTACATCCACTTCTGTTGTTGTCATGGCAATGACTTAGTGCTGACATAGTGCTCCAAACCAGAATGATCGCATTGATTTCCATACCTAATACCTACTACTACCATTAATAGTAAGAAGAACGATAATAATAATGTTTCACTTATTGTCAGGAGACCAAGGGTTGAGCTTCTCTGAGTAGACTTTGTGTTTGCTCCTCGTGCGTGCGTGGGTTTTCCCCGGGTACGCCGGCTTCCTCCCATATTCCAAAAATGTACATATTTGATTAATTGTGTACATCAGGGGTCTCCAGGCTTCTTCTTTCTTTAAAACAATGAAAGTTGCTTTGTTTTGTTACATTTTCATAACCAAGTTTGGCCACAGCCAGGCTCCAGCACACATGGAGTACTTTAGTACTATAGTACTTTAGTACTAGAGTACTTTAGCCACACACACTTGCAGTCCTTTTGTTCACCACTGTTTCATGTATTTGCCATTTGTGGATAATGGCTCTCACTGTGGTTTGCTGGAGTCCCAAAGCTTTAGAAAGGGCTTTATAAATTTTTCCAGACTGACAGAGCCCAATTCATCACAGGGGGCAATCACTTTTTCATACAGGCCCATGTAGGTTTGGATTTATTTCTCCCTTAATAAATAATATCAGGGAATTTCTTTTTTTTTTTTTTTTTTACCAAAAATGGTATAAATAGCATAAAGATGTCAAAAAGGTTCCCGGAGATGTGCTGTAAGGAGACGGCTTTCTGACAGCTTCACCAAGCAGTAATTAACAACATCATGCCTTTGCTGTTTTAGTGCGTTGGCGTGGTCACCATTTAGCCTCACCCAGCACTCGAGTCCAACTGGACTGTGGTCCATCTCTCGGGTGGTCTGAGTCCGCCTGTTTGGCCGACTTCATACTTGACCAAGCGAACTGTACGGGCAGACGACCAAATTTTATTTGTGTGCGAATGCACCCTAACTGTAACCAGCAAACCAGCAAAGTTGACAAACTTACCAGTGGGGGCATTAATGAAGAAAAAGCCATGAACAGTACATTTGGCCTTGATTACATTCACCTTACAACGTAGACTGTTATTACGTGACGTAGCCAAAGGTCCTCAGGTAATAATGTCAATTACTATCATTGAGAACATATTTACAGTCATTAATAGAGACGCTCGCTTTGGACGAGCTAGGTCGTGCAAATGTTCTTTATAAAAGCACAATGACTCATGCCCATAATGACTGTAATCACAGAGCAGCACATTGCCAACGGTGTGCTCCATAAATTACAGGTACGTGGAATGATTAAGAAATATGAACGAGATAGCAAAGTGCAGGCAAAAATATTGGTCAAAGAGCAGAGCACTAAAAGCTCCTCAAGCCAACCAAGGGTTGAATATCTGCATGTACTTGTACGGTAAATGTACTTGAGATGCCCTTGAAAGTTAGGAACACAACAATCAACACACTTTGGGATCTTGATGTTAAAAGGGCCGTCCTTGCTGTCAGTGGCTGATTAGCCATCCAGAGAGACGAGGACTCAGATGCCTCAGCGGGAGGTCAGTGGGCCTTGATGGATGTCTCTCTTTTGAGATTACTCCGCAGTGTACAGAGATGCAGGAGGAGCCAGCTGTTGTTATCTATTCATGCTGTGTTCCTGTGTCTCTACCTAAAATGGAGAAGGACCTCACCACACAGCAAAGAAAATGACACCCATTCCACCTTTAAGCCAAAACCCACGACAAAACTATCTAGTTTTCCTTACAGGGCGACATCGTGGTAGCCCAAGGGGTAGCCATGACGCCATTATGTCCACCGGTTGACGATCGCATGTGTACCCACGTCATGAACATCACTTGGAGATGTCGTATGACATCAGGTAGATGACATTTAGCTTTGCAGCCCTTCGCAGCAAAGATGAAATGGCACACAGACAAGCGGCACACCAAAATACAACTTTCATCTTTATTATTCAAATTAGGGATAAAATGATTCAGTGGTAAGATGCCGATATCTATAACAAAAGTTATCTGTTCACTTGTAGCATGCACAAACAAAACGCTTGATGGCTCTGCTTCGTGTCCTCAACTACACCATAGAAATGTTCATTCCCTCTCCTTCTGTTTGTTCAAGTATTTTAAATGGAAAATGTGCCCATTTCTAAAAGCTCTTTATTATGTCTTGACTTTGGCTGCATTGTTTTGCATAATCATTTTCATTTCTTGTATATCAGTCATTTTTGATAGCAAATGCTTACTGGACGTAATGCATCAACTGTAGGTTTAACGAATGCTACCTAGCTATTTTGACTGGCATGCGCCGAGGTTATTTACCCAGCAATGACTGAATTGTGTACAATTCTTAATTACCATATTGATATAAAGTTACATCAACTACCCGTAAACTTCTAGCTGTGAATGTGGATTTAGTATATTAGTTACAAAGTTTACCGGTTAGATTTCATATACAGTACTTGATCACCATTTGGATATGTCTGTAATATGGCCATTTCAACTGTATTTTATTGAAAGAAAGATACATGATGATAATATACGTATATACGATGTATGAACAGCTCTAAATGAACTCAACATTTAAATCAAGCTTTACGTAACGCTAGGTTCTTCAATAGCAGCAGAACATTTGAATCTCACTTTAACAGCAACAAAGAGGCGCGTTATTATGAGCAATCGTTTAAGTTGAATTCATGTCTTGAGTGCATTTTCAAGGATTTCTGAGCATGCCTGAATGCAGCAAATTGTACTTCCACATTAAAAGTGACATGGTGAGTAATATGCACTTAAGGTTTTTTTCGGTTTCCACACATACACGCATAATAAATATGCTGATGTGTCAATGCCTGAGTGTCAGTGAATGCATCTCGTGCACAATGAGGAAGTGTTGTTCCGATGGCGAACGGACAAGACACGTTTTTTGGAGTTGGAGATATGAATTTGGTGTTGGCGTTGCACTCCGGTTCCTGTTCCTGTTCGGATCAGGATCAGGTTCTAAAAGATTGTCTGTGCCTGTGCTGCCGTTTGTTTTCCATGATGCATACGTGTTAAAACATGTTTTAACACGTACAGAAATAATGAATGAATGAGTTAGCGAGGTAGATCTTTGGGGTTGGTTATTTTAAAAGTAGCTTGTCCCCCGTGGTAATCCGTACTCAGACTTTGTTTGCACACTTAAAAATGTACAGATTATCATGCACGTGGTTATGAGTCTTTCTCTTGAGAACACAAAGAACAAAAAGCACGTTTTGCATATTTAGTCATAACTGTGGCACTGATGCATCTGTTATTGTGGCTCTGCACTCCATGAAACTTGACAATTTCTGCAGTGATAAATGTATACAAGCTCATCCGCTGGGAATCCCAAATGAGCTGAGAAGAGCTTGATATTGAAAATCATCTCCATGTTGGCCTG
Source organism: Doryrhamphus excisus (assembly GCF_037039965.1). Taxonomy (NCBI): domain Eukaryota; kingdom Metazoa; phylum Chordata; class Actinopteri; order Syngnathiformes; family Syngnathidae; genus Doryrhamphus; species Doryrhamphus excisus. The sequence continues at coordinate 22,043,886 of NC_136367.1, read as the reverse complement.
GCACAATATTGGAAACCTTGATTCTAATTGCCCGAATGAATGAAATGTGCTGTCCTGATAAATCCAGCCCACCACCAAGGGACGAGGATAAACGAAGCATCACTGAATGGTGTGTGTGTTTACTACACGTGTTTGTTTGCCTGGAAGTCACATTTCATATTCGCCTTGTGTTGTTTTTGATTGCCAATTCACTCAAGCAAAAAGTCTCTTCACAATGTTAATACATCCCATAAGTGACAAGATTGTGTGCCAAGGTATTACAGCACATCAAGCAGTCCTGTTTCTACTACAGGAAGGAACTGGAGGCAGCAAATCGGTATAGAAAAACACTTTTTATTTCTCATAAGGCTCTGCTGTAATGTACTTCTATCTACTTGGGGGATAACAGTATTTTTCTTGACTGCCAATACTTTGTGTTTACCAATATGTATCCTAAATATTCACTGTTTGGTGTATGAAGCATCTGTTCAACAACTGTCAAGGGTTGCTGAAGACCACTTTCTGCAGCAGAGACGGAGAATAAGGGCGTACTCACAGTAAAGCAATCTCACTGCGTGAGTCTTATGATGCGTGCTCGGGTTCGCCACTTCTTGAGATAGGTGGGCCGAGGCACGCCGCGGTAGCATGCACGCACACAATGTAGCCGAGTGCGATCGTTCCGTGCAGGTTCTTAATGATAAGCGACACATTTCATAATACAATGAAAAATAAATACTCTAAATCATCAAACCCACGGCACTCACCAGTGAATACAATTGTGTGTGGAATAACGACTCTGGCAAGTAATAAATAACACTATAGAAATAATGGGAACAACTCAAGACTGGCAATAATCCACGCAGTCAGGTAATAGAGCAGGTAATACAGCAGTGCAGAAGCAATGGGACACGCATGAATGCTCAGTCGGAGGCCAGAAGAAGGAGGGAGAATCTCGACCAAGTCCAGCACAGTCGGAATAGCCTAGTGTGAGTACGCCCGTCTTCCTGCAGGTGTTTGGCAACAGTGGACAATCTGAGTGGAAACCTCAGGCATTGTTGGTTTATGAGGCAGTCCTATACAGTGTTTTTCCTCATCTTGACAAACATGTCGTGGCTCAATGACCAAAGTGACAGATACTCATTGTTACAGTTATCAAGTAAAGCAGTCCTTTACACACCAAAGCAGGGCTCTGCACAAGTATGAATCGCACTTTTACTCAGAGAGGGGAAAGAACAATATTCCACTATGGGGGTCAAGCTCCTAGTAGAGTCTTAAATATACTTTGCAGCTTTTCGGCTCTGCTGGGGTACATGTCTTATTCATATCATTATATACACACAGGGGGTCTTACACAGAAAGAAAGGTAGCGCAGCCGAATGTACATACATGCCTTTCAGGTCAATGTTCATTATTGACCGCAAAGGTGAGGCCATAAGGGAAGACCTTAAAAAAGTCTTGATTATCTTCCTAAAAGCGGCTCATTTTGCCCCTCACTCCCACGCAGTCCTTGCAAAACCATCTTGTAATCTTGGAACACAAAGGCAGCAAGCCACACAGAAATAAAAGCATGTCAGGCCAATTCCCGCTTTTATGCTCTTAGTTCCGTGTTCACGTCCTCGTCGGCAGCTTTTTGACCAGCAAGGTGAACATCTTCACATCCTGTTCAGATGACCTCAAAATGTTCCCTACTGTGCTGCTTGTGTTTTTGAGGGACACGCTGAGTGAGGGCGGACTGGGAGGGAGCCGGACGGAAACTGGCCACAGTTGTGTGGAGGAGATCACCAACAGCCAACATCCTTGATCAAACAGGGGATTAGCGGTTTGAAATCCTTGGCAACACACCAGCAAAACTGTTTTATCTAGGTGGATATCCATTCCGTGGTCCCAGGTAATCCAGTCAGCAGCCGTGGATGTAATAGTTTTACAGCGTTCATGGGGAAGAGAAAGAGTAGATGAGGGGAAGAGGCTGGCATGAGGCTGGTCCTGTGATGAGAGCTCGCTGCTAGGTCCTGGGATTAATCTGCAACACAGAGGAGGAAGAGGAAAGGAGAGAAAACACACATGTGGTTAGATGGAACAAAAGAGATACAAGTGTACACGGATTGCACCCAGAGGGATTACTCTGTATGTGAGTCTCAAAAACACCAGGAGTCTTTGAACTGCTCTGTTCTTTGCACGGGCCTATTTCACCTCCCGGATCCCGCTGTTACTAAAAACAGAGCGCTTAGACAAGAGGAAACAATGGCGTCCCCCTTCATCCAGAGGTATACCATGTGATCTTCTCTCACCAATCTTAGACTCTCCATGCGGTGTACTGCAAATGTAAAAAGATGTTTTCAGATATAGCACAAATGTTTTTTCATCTCAACTCAACCTTAGCTTGCGTGCCCAGTAACAAGTAACAAAGCACCCGATCCCAGCTGAGGATGTTCTCCAAACCTAGTAAAACTCCTTTGGATTCACTAAATGGGATCAGCACCCCTGCTGTGGAATCTGAGCTGTCTGTCCATGACTCTGGTTCAGGGACTCTTATTCACCCCAGATTGCAGACTCGGACACGTTTCAATGGTATATTGAAACCTTTAGACTGCGACTGAATGGTCTGCTTTCGAGCATCTCCCTCAAGCCACAGCTCAGTTTCAACTCTGAGTGGATGTTGTCGAGTGCTACTACTTGCTTTGATGTCTTTGGGACGTATGCTGACATGAGAATGACGATACCGATATTGCGATATTACGATACCGCCCAAGTCCAAGACAAAACTAAAGTCACCTATGATTTGTTTGGTTTTTGAGCTGTTCTTCCGACAGAGAGTACTACAACTACAACCTAGCAACGCGTGGTTACAACTAGGAATGTGTACAGAAACTCTGGTCCATATTGGCACCGGTGCTGACGCAAGTAACGGGACCGTGACTCATTTCGGTGCTAAATGAATGCAAACCTCAGTGCTGGAAGGTGAAATTGATGCTCTTTTTCAACTTTACTGCTGACCATCAGTACTCAGTCCCGACACGGCACACGTATTTATCTGTCGCTGTCCAAAACAGCAACACAACACTGGCTCAGTGTCCACCAATAACAGACAGCAGAATTCTCAACATCAACACAAGCAGGTTTTTTTCCCGCACATTCTCTGAGTTTGTATTGCTGCGATGAAAATGATGACAATTTGTTGTGCATTTCTTTTCTTTTTAGAAAATGTATTAGTTATACATTTCAATTACATTTTGCACACACTTTGTGTCTTAAAAGATGATGCAAATAATTTGTGACTAAAAGTACGACTAAGAGATAAGATGAGATATGCCTTTATTCGTCCCTCGGTGGGGAAATTTACATTGCACAGCAGCAAGAGAACCGAATTAGTTAGGCAGTACACAATACACAATATCAACAATGTTCCCATCATGCTTAGAGAGCAGATTCAGGAAGTAGTGAATTGGAGTAGCGATGGGGAGGAATAAAGTATCTACCAAAGCGGATGCTAATATCACGTGTGGAAGTCTTATGTAGCGATTGTGTTTTGATCTCACAAATCTCTCGTCACATCAGATTTAATTTGTGATGTGTTGGTAGGATTACAAGGTTTATAGTGTGTCTTTCTGAATATCTCATAACAACGGGGCCACCTGTGGCTTGTAACCATGAACTTCTCCTCCAAAATGTTTCTCTTTAAATATTCGGGTGCCCTCCATCGTCCGGAAATTATGCTGTTAGTTATTGTTTCATTGATATTATTGACTGGCATCCTCCTGTCTACATGTCCCATAACGGTTCTTTTCCTCGATCTATTTTCTATACCACTTGTCCCAATTACAGCCACGGGTGGGCTGGAGCCTATCCCAGCTGACTTTTGATCGCACAGCCAGTACAGACAAACAACCGTTCACACTCGCATTCAGCCTAACTTGCATGTTGTGGAATGAAGACATGCAACGTCCGCACGAAATGCCCAAACCGACATTCAAGCCTCCTGACTGAAATGCCAACATGCTAACCTCTTTTGTTTTTGCTGTCATTTTACGTTCACGCCACATGCACTGGCCACAACAACACCTAAGCTATATCTATGACGGAGTGAGTGGTATCGATGTCCTGTTGCTACTTGAACGGGATCACAATGGGATGTTCATTCTCAGTAAAACAAAGAGAACATCTTTTTTGTCCAATTCCAAAATGCGACGACCGCTGTGACATTTGACTCTAAGGTTCCACTATCCCCACGACTTTTTTCTCATTAAGCATTATTTTACTTTTAGATTGTATTACGAACACACCTGGGGCCCGAGCAAACAAACTGGACCACTTAGAAATCCCATAATCCTGATCAGCAACAATACAGCTGTGACATTTTCAGCAGGCTTGGCAGGTGTGTGGGCCTGATTGCGAGAGGTGATATTTGGTATATTGCGCCATATCGCACTTACTAAATATCATATTGGCAGTTGATATTTGGGGGAGATTCATTACCTTGGTTTATTTTACATACATGACCCACTTGGCTGATAATCTGGAGTGAATAAATCTAAAAGTACATTAGGAGGTTGCCTCCAGCCACAGCTGTTAATGCCAGTTTTTAATGATATTATGCTACTTAGAGACCGTTGTCCTTTCAGTCACTCATGGCCATGGGTAAGGGTGGGAACGTAGATTGACTGGTCAATTGAGGGCTTTGCCTTTTGGCTCAGCCTCCCCTTCACCACAACGGACAGATGCCCGAGCCACCTCATGTGGTGCCCCACCATGAAGGCTTTCTCCCGGATGTCAGTGTGTCTCACTCTTTCTCCATCTCTACAGGACAGCCCAGCCACCCGACGGAGAAAGCTAATTTCAGCCCTGCACCCATGATCTTGTCCTCCGCTAGCCAAAGTTCATGACCAAATGTGAGGGTAGAAATGCAGATCGACCGCTAAAGTGAGAGCTCTGCCGTTCGGCTCAGCTCCCTCTTCGCTCCAACGGATCACATCACAGCAGACGCCGCACCAATCCGCCTGTCGATCTCGACTTCCACCCATCCCTCCCTCAACCTAGAGGTGCTTAAACTCCCCCCCAATGCGGCATTGCAAGTGGGTGGGGACCGTGGAATCAAACTTGGAGTTGCTGATTCTGCTTCACTCTGCGATCCATTGAGTGTTGAAGGTCACGGCCCGATGAACCCTAACCCTAACCACTGACCCAGTGACGATTGGAGACTGGACAATTCATTATTTAGAGAATTTACAGTACATATCCTCAAAATATTTACATGTACTGCTGCGCATGTATTAAATCATGTCATTGAATAGATCTTGGATATATTTGAAGAAAAACTACTTCAGCTGCACAGGACCCTCAAAACCACATTTGTCACATCCCTTAGTGCTTCCTTAAATACTGTTTCTCTTCTAGGTCTTGTCACATTTTCTTTCCATACAATTTGTTCATCTTTAATAAGCAGTCTTGTTCGCTTTTGTGTCCAACATTTGCATCAAAAGGTTGGATGGGGAAATGGCCTCTGTCAGAACACTATTTGTAACAGGTTGGGGATTGCAGCTCACTTTCCATCTCAGATATGATCCACCAGAGGTTTGTTAGCATAGAGGAGTTTATATGCTAATGCTGTCACTTCAATGTACAAGCACTAGGGTGTGTGTGTGTGTGTGTGTGTGTGTGCGTGTGTGTTTGACAAAGGTGTCCTTTGTTCTTTTTTGTCATCTGCCTCTTTAAACGAGCCATTTCCACCATATCCCATCCTTGCTAAGAGCAATGCTGAAAGCTTTCTAATTCAACAGATGCATTAAATTGCAATTTACTCAGGTTTCACTTTGTCAGGGTCTGGGCAAAATTACCCCAACAAAAGATTTGAAAGCAAACACGGGCGTAGCCTTCCCGTCGCTGTTGTTTAACAAATCAGGACATCCAGCTGCCATCAGCAGCCTTTAGAAATAGAAGACTCCATGGAACAATATGCATTAAGGCCCATTTCATGGGATTTAATGGGAAAAGTAGCACTTGGACTGGATTTCAAAATAAAATTGCCATGGCAATGCGTTGTACATTTTAAAATGTACACCATCAAACGTCAATTCTCGCTTGAGAATTTGAGGCCACTGGTTGATTATTAATCAGGAAAAGTCCGAACATTCATTTTTCACCGTCATGAGATGCAAGGTAAAAGAAGGTGAGAGAGACGACATTTCACGACAGCCTCTTTCATTCTGTCTCTTTTAGGGTGTATAATTGTTTGGAAGCACGAGGAAGTGACTGATCTATTCAGCCAGCGGAGAGGATAATGCAGATCTACGGTGGGCAATGGTTTTGGAAGGTGCTCCCCAACGTTTCTGTCACAAAACAAACGGGTCTGCTTCTACAGAGAAGTGCAGCCCCTCTCTGAAAGACATAAAGAAAAGAAGCATGGATGTCAGGCTCTGGCTTTGCCGAGGTTCTTGGTATCCATGCCAGTTCCTGTTCCAATTCCAATTGCGAACACGTGAATGTGCGAGCCAGCAGCATTGTGCTTTTCTGAGCAGAATGCAAACCTGCTGGTGTTTTTTTTCTTTTCAAACAAACAAATGTGGTGTTGTGGGCTTTCAAGCTTATTATGAAGGAACAAATAAAAAAGCAGCAATTTGGCCTGAGAAGAGGGTGAATGAGGAATGCTGATCAAAGGAGAGCAGAGTGCAGGATAAAAGGCCTTTCATGGAGCCAGCGGCCCGTGTTGTGTGCTGATAGTTGCTTCAACAAGACACGCAAAGGAGGATCGGGATATCAAGTGGCCTTTAACAAAAGCCGCAAAGCTAAGAGTAAAGGTGGATGTCTGGTGATGTTGTGCATGCATTTTGTGCATACGTGCCCATCGAGCAGGAGTGTGTCTCCATCAGCAGGAGCACACGGTGAACGGTAAGTAGCATGTCACAGATTAGTGCCAAATAGGATTGGCACAGCAGTGCGAGGAACTGTTAGCGGACCTGCACAGCAGCCAAAAACAAGAACAGGACGTGGAACAAAAGGGAAAATAAAAAAAAACCTTGTATGATACACTCTAGAGAGGTTTCTGCATTGAGGTTTAGGGATGTATGTTTCAAATGTTCATCCAACTGCGTCCATGCACATACTTTCCTTGGATGCTCTGCTGGTGCTCAGTGCTAAATATTTAGTGGGGGTGGTGGCGCATTCAGCATTTGTGTCACGCCTGCCTAATCATGCGCAGCATGTAAACACACACTTGATTATTTGGGCTAATGAGACATTATTGAACATGACTCGGTCCCACTTCCACTGCCTGACGCTGCTGACGTGACAGTGACCGGGAGAACAAAAAGAAAGAACAGCTGGAGGAAGACTAACCTTTACAGAAGCAAGAATGCAGCTCAATTTCGGTTGACGTTTCCTCTGCATTTTGCTTCCGGAAGCTAAAAAGGGGAGTATGGCTGGGTGTTCTGCAAAGAGAGGGTCAAGAGAAAAGTACATGTGTGTATTGGATAGAAAAGCAGCCTCATGCGTCACTACTTTGAGGATCTGATTGACCCGTGGAATTTTGAACGATAGTTGAGATTAAGATGCATTCTTTGGTGGGAGCGAAGCACCGGACCTACGGTCGTGCTGAAACCAACCCAGTGTGGCGGCCTGGCGAAAGGCTACAATCTGCTGTATAAATCTGAAGGACAACCTTGGCCAGCCCCATGTGGTCTAACCTTCACTGGGTACCCCCCTACCGTCACATTAGACTCCACTTCTATTCAAAGTCATTGTCGCCGAGCATTAAGAAAAGACGCTGATCGAGCTTAGGTGGGGGGTGAGTCGGTTAAAGGAATACAAATCGGGTGATCAACCTGTCACGGTGTACTGAACTGCTGGCTTGGTGGACTTAACTGCCTTCATTATTTTTGTATGCGGCGCTCAGCGTCAGCCTGCAGAGCCGAAGGGCAGTGGAGAGGAAGAGTGGCTGTTAACTTTATCTGAGTGAGGAGTGCGGTCAGAGGCACTGCCCACTCTTCCTTGCCTGCTTTATGATTGTGTTTTTGGGCTTTTTTACTACTACGGCCTTTTAGATGGCTTGCTTACACTGGCCAGAGTCTGCCTTGTTATAAACCAGACCACGGATGTGCTGTGGTTTGGAATTATGCTTTCTCACATGCGCCCTGCATAACTTTCATATAGCTTGTCCTTTTGAGAAGATGCGCTATAGTTAAGGCCGAAAGGATTCATACACTGGCCACAGTTAAAGTCGTTCTATATTTCTAGAATTTCTTTAGCTGCTGGGGAACGATTAGAAGATATTTTGTTGTGGGATGTCATGCTGTTCATGTCCCGGCTCATATTACTGTCACATGTATGAATCTTTCTCAAATGGTAAAAAAAATACTTTTGCCATTTTCCTGTCCCATGCTAGGAATAATATCGGCGTTATGTGTGAAAATGTTTATTGATAAGGTTAAAACACATGTGTACGATCATCAAGTAGACAGCTGTGAATTGTGCAGAGGCCTCACCCTCGTGGTCTTGACTTTATTTCCAGAGGAGCACATCCATCCAGAGTTGTCGGGCAGAGTCTTGCACTCTTCCCCCTCCAGGCACGGCTCCATCTCACACCACCATTTCCCAATTACGATGGACGCTGGGGAAGGTGAGCAAAGAGCCAAGGGACATAAAAGAGCCAGTTAGATCCTAAACAGCAAAGGAAACATTTAACAACATACGGCAGGTCTTGAGCCTGCGTTCCAAAGTGATGATGATTCCAGCAACACTGGAGAAAGTCATTGAAAGGGTGCCATCCACTTATACGGTGATATACAGCTTGAATATGTTGTGTTACATCTCGGCTTGGGCATTGTGGCGGGGCCCCAGTATGCAGAGAGCAGGACACCCAAGTGCAGATAAAACGTCTACTTTTCCAGGACTGTTGAAGAAATCAACATGTTGTTGAAACATTGCTCACAACCACACGGCATTTAGCTTCATTTGGGTGGTGAGGAATCACGATTATCCAGCCCGAGTGAATGAGACATTTATGATGGCCAATTAGTAACTGGATTATCAACTCTTATTTGCTGCCCACTTCATGAGTCTTGTAATTAGGTATGCTGACATTTGAGGGCATTGTCAGCCTGGTTCGGTACTGCATGGAGAGCACCTGACTGAACCTTCCTAGGAGTGGCTGGCCAACCAAAATGACCCAAAGAGAGCATCAACGACTCATCCAAGAGGTCACAAAAGACCCCCAAACAACATGCAAAGAACTGTTAAGGTCAGCGTTCATGACTCCACCATAAGAAGAAACTGGTCAAAAATGTTCCAAGACTGAACAAGAAGAAGATCAAGGCTTGTCTCAATTTTGCCAGTAAACATCTTGTTGACCCCCAAGACCTTTGAGAACGAGACAAAGCTGAACGTTTTGAAAGGTGTATGAATTGTGCTGTCTAACAAAAAAGGAGAATGTCTGCTTCATGACCTCAAGCTGAAATGTGGCTGAATTACAACAATTCTGCAAACATGAGTGGGACAAAATTCCTCCACAGTGCTGTAAGAGACTCAGTGCAAAATATGCAGAAATAAATCAGAAAGGGGCAAACGCTTTTTCACACCACTGTACGAGTCGTGAAGTTCGATTGGCCTGCAGAAAGTCCAAAGTACAACTGAAAGCTTGATTTATTCATTCATTTTATTGACTTAGTTATCAGGGTCGCACTAAAGGCTCTAAATGTGCCTCTAAATATTAGCCTGCAATCAATTGGTGACCAGTTGGCCAAAGTCTGCTGGAAAAGGACCCAGCTCACCGTGACCTTAATGAGCACGAGAGGCATTGATCATGGATGAAGGACGATGGCAACTTCTTCACTGGAGCCAAACGGTGTTTTTGTAGTTGTCTTCCCCCGTCTGGTCCTTGGCTCTACCTATGACACCCTTGGCACATCTGCTGGAATCAAAATAATTGTCTCAACTAGCTGCAACTGGCCAAGGCTGTCACAGCTAACAGAACATATCTGCAGCCGACGGGCTCGTGCATCTGTCCTCCTGACACAGTAGTGCACAAACAAGATGCATGGCTTAAAATAAACAGATTAAAAAAGCAAACAAATAACCAGATGACAGTTTGATTCAAGATCTTCTAGCAGGCCGCTTTGATGGGCAAACAAGCAAGAGTTGGACTGGAATTGATTGAAAAACATGAAGCGCCATGAACCTTTTACAAGTGCATCTGTCAGATCGCTGGTGAGAGAACTCTGTGATGGATTGAAGTCACTCACACATCCCTGCCAGGTAGCAGAATGTTTGAACATCTTGATGTACGACCAGGAAAATTGATTTCTGCCCGTGTCAAAAAGGAATACGTGACCATGGCTTTAATGAATAGTTAATGTCTTTTAACTTAGCACGCTGCAGAGAACATGGCTGACTTCCCTAAAACCCGGGATGCAAAACCAAGCCTTTTTCTTCTGTCTTTATTCACTTGAATTGTTTACTCAGCGTGAAGACCTACACAAGTCAAAGATATTATACCATTTCTTGTGTCGTTCTGTGAGGATTCACTCACGAGCCACGTGTACATGAGGAGATTTTCCTCTTTCCGAATGACCTTTCCGAAAACACTGTACACATGGAAAGGAATATTCCAATCTCTTGTCTTCATGCACCGCACCACCGAGTTTTTCTTCCACTTGTTGGAATAACTCAGTTTGGCCAGTTTTTCGTTCGTCCAGTTTAGTTTGGATCAAAAACAAACTTTCTGCAGCAGTCCAGTGCCGATTGCCGGCCTCCATTTTTAAAACGGAAGAACATCTCGAGCTGCATGTTGCGTCATATCTGAGCATGCGTTGAAAGAATGTACCATTCAATCTAGCCAATATTTTATAATTAAACTCGGGACATGTTTTATATAGATACATATTTTCTTTTTGAATAAAAACTGGACTTGTGAATAAAGTATAGAAGGGTTTAGATTCTGTATATATATATATATATATATATATATATATATATATATATGTATATATATATACATATATATGTATATATACATATATATATATTTACACACACACACACACATATATGTATATATATATATCTATATATACACATATACATACACACACACATATATATATGTACATATGTATGTACATGTATATGCATGTATATGTACTTATATACATATAAGGCTTTACCAGGGCATCACATTGCAAGCAATCCTTTCACCATCTGCTTGACCTGCAATGCAACTTTTGCAGCATTTTGCTTCCTTTCACTTAATGTCCGTGCGTCTTCCCCGTGGATGTATCTCAAATGTACCATGACAACCTGTCATGCTCGGCTTTATGGACCCGCGGCCAAACAGAAGGGTTCATTCCCCATCAGTGATCATGGGAATCTGCATGCGTCTCTTGTTGGGAGAGTTTCCTGCTACAGCGGCTCCATGACAACGCCAAGCGGTAGCATGCGTGCCTCCGAAGACATCGTGTGTGCCAGCCATTTCCTGCTTTTTGAGGATGTCCAAACTACGGCTGAGGGTTTACATTTCATAGACACTGGGATAAGTGCTGTGATGAGCACCTAATCTGAGTGCATGTGATTGGCCCAGCGCGGCTGGAGAGATAAGAGCGTTTGACTTGTTAAAAGGGATGTTCTTCACTAAGAGCCTCGTTGGCTGTGACATAACTGGGACATAGTTCTCCTTGTCAAAGCTAATAATCAATTCCCACTACAGGGATAATCTGACAGCAGACCCCGACTGAGCGTGACGCCTCCCCACACACACTGTCGCCACATCTCCGTATCTTCAGCCAAAACATCTTCCAATAGCAACTGAAAAAATACTGAGCTGGAATCGGAATGCTGAGCGATGATGCTGCCAAATAAAGAAACTGAGGACGATGACTATTTTTCACATTCCCAGATGACATGCAAAAATGCCCCCACCCGTGTTTTGAGAGATTATACTGAGTTTATTGACAAACAACTGTTGGGTCACAGGTCTGACTTTATTGGTACGCCGTGGGTATGATCTATTTGCTTTTGAAATAGGGACGCTCCGATCCATGGACCACCAATCGGTGTCGAACGATTTCCATGAAAACCACGTGATCGGCATATGCGATAAATGTCTTTCAATGCTGATCAGCTGCGGCTAGTACTGGTGCGGCCAGCAACCCCTGCGTGCATGTAGTCTTGCCCTGACGGAATCGGCAACATAAAACCTTGTTTCAATATGTAGATGCATAGAGACGACCGTTCACAATCACATGCTTGTCAATTTTGATGACTTGGACTCGACTTGACTATATCGTTGGACTTGCAACTCAATTTGGACTTTGACATCGATGACCCGGGGTATGACTTGGACTTGTATGACTTGGACTTGTATGACATGGACTTGAGTTTGATGACTTGAACATACTTTGAATTTTCAGTCAGTGTGTTGAGTAAAATGTATTCCCTTTCAAAGTATTCAACTAATGTTGTCGTTTCCAGCAAGACAAGTCTTCCGTGACTGTGTGAGGAAAAAGAATGGGAAGAACATGCAAACACCACACAGGCATGTGCGGGAAGCTCCACGACCAGGGCTACTTCACAATGAGCCCATGGGGGTTATATTGACGGGTCACAGACTAAACAATAAGGTCTCCGTTCACTGTGTGCATCGATGTTGGAGTTTGATACTAATAAAACATACACCTGATCAGGGAGACTGCAAAGATGACAAAGATCAAAAACACTTTCCACAAGGTTCTGCCTATTGTGCTGTCAAAACAAATGACCTCTGGAAAGAACCTATGTGACCGAAATAACACTGACATTTTGGGGGAATTGTGGATCTTTATGGACACATAACCTTTGTATAGTCCAGTGGTTGCAGGCGTCCCCAAGCGGGGGGATGAGATGAACATTAATAATGTACGGGACAGAGAACAGCTTTCTGGGACTGATCAAGATGTTTAATGTTTATTCCTTCTCCGCCACTTATGCTGTGAGCTGGAGGCTATAGATCATGGGTGTCAAACTCATGCCATGGAGGGCCGACACATTACAGGTTTTCTTTCCGAGCAGTTTCTCCAGCAGGTGATTTGATTGACAGCTCCTTCCCTCAAACCACAGGGGGGTTCATCATTCAAATCACCTGCTTTAGTGACCGGCTGGAAAGAAAACCCGGAGTGTCTCGGCCCTCCATGTCATGAGTTTGACACCCCAGCATAGATGATGCAGGGTTAGGGTTAGGCTATTATGTTTATATGTTTATTTATATGTGATGCAGGGTACCCCCATGTATGGGTCGCCAGTCATTTGCACTTACACTGTGTGTTTAATGACTGGTCTTGAAAGCCATCATTGTTAACTCATTTGTGGTTTTTGCATGAATTACATTTGGACAAAATCATACCAAAGTGAGACACACCTTAATAAATGGGAAATAGCTTTGATGGGGTGTTTGGCCCATCTTATTGGAGGTTCCACATGTGCTCAATACCGCCATTTCCATTTTGTTTGTATCACCACTTTACTTTGAAGTGCGTGTTCATCGATCCCAAATTTCTCGCCTTGGGCCCGAGATCCACTTAGGCGTTAAGTGGTAGCAACATTTTCTTCTTCTTCTTCTTTGCGTCTGAATCTTTGATTTGGTTGATTGTACCCAATATTTAACTTTTTTCTCGTGACGCAGTGAAAAAAGTGCCTCACCCTGCAGTTGCAGTCAGGAATTCTTCTTCTATCCAGCGAGCACGTCTATTATCATCAGCACGGAGGCATTTTTCTCAGACCGTCTGCGTGACGGTATCATTTTGGGGGAATTTTATTCACAGTAAACGGCTGTGATGTACATCTGGGGAAAGTCGCACATCGGTTTGTTTACACGCATGATTGTGTGAAGAGCTCTCGCTCGGCATGCTTGCGCCCGTGAGAGTGAAATGACAAAACAAGCACTGTGCTGTTTTCATCATCTTCCACTAGATGTCAAATCTTACAAAATGGGATCATTTACTGAATCAAATTCTAGTCCAGCTGTCACCAGGTAAGTGAAAGAAAAGCTTTTTAGTGCAACATGGGCATAAACGGAGTCAGTCTACGATCATGCTGCAACCCCACAGTTTCAGTTTGCTATCACACTCAAGAGTCCCTGCAAATCTAAAGGACCAAAAATATGGAATTATGCAGGCTTAATTCCTGAGCCTATTATGACGCATACGCTCCACGTAGTGTAGCTAGCTTGAGGCAGAAGAAAGTCCAAGGCATGCTTCAAATATGAAAACAAGTTAAATTAGGCTTTTTCAAAGGACATTGCAGTAAAGAAAGTTTCTCTGTCTACAAGGTCAACTCTGTTCAAGAGAATTTTCATTTCCAACTCGTGACCACAAGTCTGTAAATGTTCCTGCAGGTGTTTCAATCCAACCCTAACCCTAACCCTAACCCTAACCCTAACCCTAACCCTAACCCTAACCCTAACCCTAACCAACCCCAACCCTAACCCTAACCCTAACCCTAACCCTAACCCTAACCCTAACCCTAACCCTAACCCTAACCCTAACCCTAACCCTCACCCTGTATTAAGTGTCAGCGGGATAACCCACCCTGTGGACTCCATCCAGTGGGCCTGTCTGGCACTTCCTGTAACAGCACTCATAACCAGGATATTTTAGACGGATTTTTTGCTCAAAGGCAGACAGCGTGAACCCTGTGATCTCTTGCAAAGGTGGAGGTGAAAAGATCAAAATTGGGGAACAGTCAGAGCTTCTTGGGGGGAATGCTTTGCATTTCTATCTCAGTAGGTTTGTGACTTCCTGTCTGCTTTTTTTCTGTCCACCAATGTGCCCGATTGTTTTCCTCAGCTGAAGTAATTCAAGTGCTAGCCCGGAGCGTCCCCGACTTGTGTTTATTAGTTATTCATTTCCATCGGCCTGATCTGCCTTGGGCAAAGTGATCTGCGACGCGCTCCTTGCTCAGGTGTTCCCGAGCTCCGGGTCATCCTCTCGATGCCCAGCACCACGGGGCTATTGCCTGCCTGACGCCTGAATGCATCGTATTATAGGCACCGCTAAAGATGTTTAGCTTATTGTATTGTACGTACATACACCGTAGCACAGTGAGGCAGAAATCTCTTATCGTACTAACTGCACTCATGCACTTTGGTTTGCGGTATTATTTCAACAAACTTAAATGTGCAGTGCATCACTTTTTATGATCAACACAATTGATTTAAAAGCCCAGGTGATCAATTATGAGGCTTTCGGAACTGAGGCACCATACTTTTTTTTCATTTATGAGAGCACTCGATAAACAGTGTTGAGCTATTTCCTCACCGTCCACACATGAAGGTTTGTTGCGTGTTGTTCCGGCCACTTTGCCTGGTAAACAGGAGCACTTGACAGTCTGAGAGCGCTCCTCGATGCGGTTCTTGTTACAGCATCTGTGGGCCGCAATCACCTCGCACGTCCCTCCCTCTGTGGGCACAAGATATACCAAACCGTGAACAGAGACATCAACAAAAAGGGTAGGTGTATACCGGGATTTTACAAGTCATAGAATCAAAAAGGGTGGTGGGGCTGGTGGGGGGGGGGGGTCGAAGGAGAACGTAGACTTGGAAAAAGACGCTCAGGTCATATCAGGTTTCACAGATGTCGTCTCGTACACCTAAATGCATCTTCCTCTGTAGTAGCTGCTCCTCACGATTCATTACTAATCAAAATCTCATCAAATGCCTAAATTGGTCTAACGATGCCATTGTTTCATTTTCCTCCTCAACTGACCAAGCTTGTCACGTTGTGGCTGTAGTTTGCAGTATTGTTGCGGCACCATCCACACTTGGATACCTTATGTTAAAATATGAAACCTTCATAAACCTATTACTGCATTTTGCAAAAATATAAGAGACCTCCTTCCATCTTAAAAATGAACTTACTGAAAGTTTGGATGAAGAATAATTTAACATTTTAAGCTGTGATGTATGACATGTGACGTAAATGACGTAAATGACTATTTGACTACAAATATTTTTAGCTCATTCATTTGTCACTTTTTTTAGCGCTGACACTCAAGTCAGACTTGTAGTTATACTGTTTGAATACACGTATTAAAAGTATTTATGGCCTGCCGTGGTGTAGTGGTTAGTGTTCTGGACTTTGGAGCGGATGCCTCGGGTTCGAATCTCCACTGTAAGCATCATCTGTATTCATCAGGAAGTGCATCAAGCCAAAATCAGCATGCGGATCAAAAAGATCATGAAAATCCGAAATAAACAATTTATGATTTTTGTTGTTGTTTTACAGTAAAGTTTTGGGGGGTTGACTTGGGGGGTTATCTGGTGGCTGGCAAGCAGTCAAGAGCATAACCCGCCTCTCACCCCAAAGAAAGCTGGGATAGGCTCCAGCATACCCGCGACCCTGGTGAGGATAAGCGCCATATAGAAATGGATGGCGTTGTCTGGAGCTTGCTAGTTTTGAAGCTAAGTTAGTGTTTTTGTGTTTTTTCTTTTGTACTTGGAATTATTCAGATCCAAATCTTCCTTTACGAGTGCTGCCAGTCATTTTTTGTCTTAATGAAAACGTGTTACCACCCACTGAAGTTTAAAAGTAGTATATCGTAGCACCACGTGCCTGACCAGGAAAAGGGGGCGTGGAAAAGGGACAAACGACCTAAAGCTCTTTCTTGGGGAGCTGTGTGATTATCACACAGACTGAAAAAGTAAGCCTTGACTCATGAAATTTGCAAGTGTCACGGCCAAAGTCATCAGACGGACCTGGCAACACTGGAACATCCGGACCAAGAGCGTCATTGATGAACTTGCAGATGGAGCAAAGTCGGCTGGCATGACTTGCCATCGGCTCAGCACCATTTCTATATCTGTGTTTGATGTCTGTGGACGGTGAAGGTGTAGCTAATAAAGTGCCCAGTGGGTGTACTTATGTCCTGAATCA
Organism: Doryrhamphus excisus; assembly: GCF_037039965.1. Lineage (NCBI taxonomy): Eukaryota > Metazoa > Chordata > Actinopteri > Syngnathiformes > Syngnathidae > Doryrhamphus > Doryrhamphus excisus. The sequence continues at coordinate 22,027,021 of NC_136367.1, read as the reverse complement.
TTCGGTGCAACCCGTGGTTCCGAAGACCAGAACGGCTGAGGCCTCTGCGCTCCCATCCGGGCGACATGAACTCCAAGGTAGGTGTGACATGGTTCAGTTTGAAGGCAGCACAATAGCCGTGTGGCTGACAAAGAAAAGAAAAGGTGATGTGTTCAGATGGAGCTACTGGGTCAAAATAACAATAAGCAGGCTCGCCCGGGGGAGGGGCTGATGGAGCCCAGGGACATCCTGGAATAAGTGAGACGGCGAGAGGGAGCGCCAGAGGACGAGGTGTGTCTGCCTGCCAAGGAGCGGCCATGCCAGTGAGTAATGAGGCAGCCACTGGAAGTGCCCCCTTCACACAATTATAAAGCGACGGGCTAATGCAACCGGGGGGGCTGCAGGAGAGAGGCCTTCCATCACTCCACTCGCCTTTCCTGGTGCCCCGGGAAGAACTCTTTATCTTTTCTTGACAGGCACCGCAACATACACCTGCGTCGAACAATCCAAGTGGAACTCATCCCAGGACGGAGCCCAAAAGCGGGACCAGTAACAAGGGTTGCAGGTTTTGTCCATCCTCTCGGCTCTACCGACTGTGTGAAGCTCACTCAGACTGGGAAAGTCCACCGAATGGCACGTTCCATACTTGCGTGTCTTTTACTTCTCAGCTAGCTCTACGGGGAACACTCTTGTGGTGAAAAGAGCCGTTTATTCCCACTGACAACAACCGCTGGGTTTTTCCTTGACTGGAATGGCTCTTCAGATGAATTACGGAACTCTTCTTCCAGCAGCTCACACAAATGTGTTTTGTGTTTCGCTCCCGTGTCTCCATCGGTTTCTGCTGTGGTCACACCAAAGGCCACTCAGTCCTGGATGAAGAGGTAAACATTTGCAGTCCTGCTGGACCGCTCGGTCATGCACTATTAATGTACCTCTCTCAACACTTGTTAGGGATGAGGAACAACACACTCTAAAAGTAGCAGTAAAAATATCCCTTGAGTGTGCTAGCCCGAAACCCCACCATGTGTTGGCCTGTTGAATATTTTACCGGTGACCCTCCGACCTAGCATAAGCCGAGCGAAGAGTTTACATCGCATGGCACTCACCGCTGCCGCCTAACCTTGGCGATACGCTCCGCCGATTAGTAATACACATGCGTCGTCAGCAAACATTTGGCAAGACAGAAGACATCCCTCCATCAATTCTTTCCACATGACATTCACCCTTCCATTGTTTACGGCACATCCAATGTTCAACAACGCCATACAAACCTTCTCTTGTTTGTTCTAATCAGCCTTATCTTGATGAGGCTTTGAGTTATTGGGTGCCGGGTGGAACAATCCAAAAATGTAAGCAGCAACAGGACATCCGTTGGGAGATTACGCTGTGTACTTGGTCGTACAAAGCCCTTCAAATACATCAATACACATACTCTGAAAATCAAGTGCAAAACTCCAAACGTGGTCTGGGGGAGTTGGGAGCTCGAGGGAGTATTATTATTATTATTTATTATGAAATATTGTTGTTAAACATCTGCTCGAAATGTGGTGTGCTTTATGAAAACAATCAATTTTAGATTATACGGAGGTCCTGTTTTTCGGTTTATATTGGATATCTGTTGATGCAACATTCTGTATTCACACTTCATGCTCTGTGATTGGCCAGTCAAACACAGCCCGCCCCTCCCGAGACCTGCAACCAGCCAGAAATGCTTCAGGCCCGTGAAGCATTTCACTCCCACAAGAGAGCACAAACCGTCTTTCAGCCCTTTTTCATATTTTTTTGCTGTTGAAATAAACTCATAGAAAGTCAATCAAGCTGGAGTCAAATGTTTCCTACAACTGTTCTTTGTTTGTGTTGACGCCAATGATGTCACACTTGCCATGTTAGCAGATAGAAAAGATGACTTTTCTCTGAGACGCAAGTACCATCTCACTCACGCGCTAAAACGACATTTGTTTGTATGCATCCTAACTTTGCGTAGCGTGAAAAGAAAAGTGGTATTTACTGTGTAATCCTCACGAGAGCCTTGCCGCCGGAAAATACCTTCTCAAGCTAGTCTTGTGCTTCCAACCAAAATGAAGTTAGCTACGACATGTCAAAACGCGACCGTACATCGAGGCCTGTGAACTTAAAAAAATGAGATTGTCTGTGTGCCAATGTCATAAAAACTGGTGTAGCTTCTGTTCCATCATCAGTGCCTGACTGCTTTTACGTGCGGTTCCTTTATTTATGTGACAGGTGGGGTGTCGTCTACTCAGGTGCTGAGCAGTAGCTTTAGCGCTTTATGGTGTCACCACATGAGTGTGGCTTTTGATGGATGCTGTCCTCTGAGCCTATGAGACAGTCAAAGGGGTTAAACCAACCCGCTAAGATGGAGTGGGTGGCTGTGCTCTCCAGACTTTACTGAGGGGAGGTGAAGGGCATCGATGGGGCCATTGACTGGTCATTTTTCTCTGGGTGGCTCGCAGTGACAGCAGCCATTGAATGACTGGATGGGGTGATTATGTTTAAGGAGATCAATGGCTCATTGTTTTCAGCTTAGTGCAACGGCCAATTAAAAGCGGTTAATGAGAAAAGCTTGTGCATCTTGGGGGTGGATGTGGAGAAGATCATTCATCATATCTCAGGTTACCCAAATTGAACATTTCTGGTCAACGTTGGGGCAGTGCAAATGTGGTTAGCACGTCACCGCGTCGCATGTCTCTGTGGGGAGTTTGCAGGTTCCCGCCATGCTTGCGTGGATTTTCTTCAGGCGGTATGGTTTTCCGTTTTCCGAGTCCACAAACCTCCACACCACCTCCCATGGAAAACCTCCTCTACGTTGGAGCTGCCACAACTTCTGTACACTTTTTTTGTGACCTGCTGTCTTTTTGTCAATAAATTCATTGTAGAGCAACCAAAGTTCGATCCCGTGGTATTTGGGGCCTCTTCCACTTTATGGTTTCACATCCAGAAATGTCTTTGCATCTGCCAAGTGGCAAGCATGTTCCCAAGAATTCACTGCCTTGACTGGGGTCAAGGTCATACATTCCCTCGTCTTGGTCACCAATGTGTTCTCCACCAAGTGGAGGCCAAGGCCACCGCCAGTTAGCATTTCCGACCTTCTTTGCTCTGGAGACCCCCAAGAAGTCCTTTTAACAACTTACACTCAAGTGTGTGCACCTGCAAGCTAGCTTTTTGCTTTTGTTGTTCCAACCAAGCAGATGCAGCTTCAGCAACCCAGATCGTCTGTTTGCGTACGTGTGGGTTTGTTGTCCACCTGTGTCTCCACCATCGTGGTATCGACAAACAATACATGTTATGGGGGCTTTTGCAGAAACACGATGTGGGTGTTAAGCCTCAAGTCTACACAAATGTTCACTACTTTGTGTCATCTGTACAAGGGTGACAAAGTTTGAAAACAAGCTACACCGAATGTGAACGGGTACAAATGCTGTGATGCATGTTGGCTCCGCCTCCTTGCATCTTTTTGTTGCCAATGTCAAAGTCACAAATGAATCAGCATCGCTGAAAAAAAATAGGGTAAAATTGCACGTGCATATACGTTTTGTTAGAATAGAATAGAATAGAATAGAATAGAATAGAATAGAATAGAATAGAATAGAATAGAATAGAATAGAATAGAATAGAATAGAATAGAATAGAATAGAATAGAATAGAATAGAATAGTTTTTTTGTCACTATACACAAGTACAGAGCAGCTCCTTTAGTGCAAACATGGAACACAAAAAAATAGAAATAGATAAAACAGGTGAAAATAATTAGAATTACGCTGATTTTGCACATCTTAACAGTGTTTGTGTTTTTCTTAATTTTTAAACATGATTTCATTCATGCTAATGTTTTGATGATGCAATCCTTGGATTACTGTCAAACCCATGAGTGTAAAGGTTGAACGGAGGGCAGACGATGTGCTGCATTCCTAATGCGCTAACAAGCTAGGATCCCTGAACGGGAGTGAATGACGATACTTTGAACCGCGTGCCAGAAAAAGTCCAGCTGATTGTTCTTCCAACGTGAATTTATGCATGATGGAACATAACATTTTATTTACAAGTTTTTAAAAGAATTTTAAATGGTCAAACACATACCACAAACAAATAGTTTACTGTTTGGCCCAATTTGTTTTGTTTACCAAATAGCTGAAAAGAAAAGTTCTGAATGAGAAAATGCGTAGGGTGGCTTTGTGACAGCCGTCCCATTGCATATAAGTTTGATGAGGCTCATCAGAATTTCATAACTAGCCTGGAACTTCAACAACACCGCTACCCCCCCCCCACCCCCCCCCCCCCCCCGCTCCCCGATTACTGAGGATAATGTTTAAACATGCTACAAAGCATCGTTGAGCCGATTCCAAATGAGGGCCTTGCAGCCAGTGCCAGAAAACAAGTTTTCACGTCCCTCCTCTTGGCAGCTAATACCAATGTATATTTTATCACCAATTACACAATCATCATTTAGCCATGCCTGCTTGCGTAAGAGCACCAAAATGGATTGTGTGGGAAGATAAATCCCTGGGAGGAGTAGAAATAGACCGTACTGGATGATTTTAGTTTATCTTCACTGCTGTGCTGCTATAATGTCTTAATAAGCTGTCATAATAATCCCAGTGACATACAGCAATATTGGTGAGAAAAGGAGGATGTGACAAAGTGTAGAAGACACATGCTTCACTTGCCTGCGTGCTGGTCGGATTGGAGACATTGACACAAAGAATGACTTCACCGCAGAGGGATTTCATAGCTAGATATGGGAATCACACAAAAATATGAAACAAGGATGGAAGCCTCTATTTATTGATGTGAATCCACACAATTGTACACAGCGAGGATCCCCCCCCCCCCCCATTTTTGTTAACATTTAATTCCCAAATTGGATTTGGGTTTAATATCCCAGAATAATATATGATCCCTAATAAAACATAACCATTTCCAGTACGGATAGCTAGTCAGGTATATAATAAGAAATATGATTATTTGGTGACATTTTGCTTTAATACAGTGGCACCAAAGTTCCTGGACGTTGGGCGACGTCTAATTTGCTCAAAATTGAACTGTTTTTCCAACAGGAAGTAACGTTTAGGGATGAGCGAGTATCACGACTATCTGTATCTGTTGACCAATATAAATTATCTGTATTTTTTTAACCGTTCTCGGGGGGCGGGGCATAGTTTGGAAGAGGGTGTGGTTTAACCGTGTCTGTAAAACCGAGCGTCCCAAACCTTCTTTCAAACCTCCTTATCTGACACACGAGAATACGACACGGTAACATTTATTCACCCCACACATGAAAGTGAAAAAGTAAATCCAATGACCTCGATCATTTTTCAAAAGTCATGGCCATTTTTGACAACTTTGACTGATGTTCCGAGGCACACAGAATATTGTGTTCTATGGCCATGTAAACATGGAAGCTAGCAAAAGAAGGATAAGACGCCTGACGTTCACCGTAAAAAGTTGGTTTTGACCTTTTTCCCTTCTGTCGTAATCAGCAGTGGAACATCGCTATGGTTCACGCCCTCCAGACCTCCAAATGATTGACAGAAACCACCGACCCATCGATATTGGAGCCATGCAAATCAATGTCGGCTTTTCCTGCCACGGCTGGTGATTTACTCCAGAAGAGTGTTCAATGTCACTTCCTACAGTACACCAACAACGACGTTAGATGATTGAATTAAAAACTGTTATTTTGAATCCATGGAGACATGAAAATGACGACTAAGACTAAAGTGCGACTAACGAGTATGCCGCGGTGACGGCGGAATGACGCGTGTTGCCATCTTTAGCAGGTGGTTTTCATTCGGGTGAATAAGAGATGCGAGGCCATGCTGGCCACAGCCCAGGTCGATGCTTCATCACCTGTATGGGCCTCCTCTCACGGACCCGTGTGACTCCAATGCGCACATCTTTATGGTTATTACAGTTAACGATTGCAGCGTGCCTCATTTACCAAGGCTCTATCAATATCAGTTCAGCACCATGAAATTACCCCGGTCCGGAGGGAGCAGCGTGACAAAGCGGATTAAGGAGGCCTCTGTAATACTCTGGCATATATAATGCTCCGTGTCATGGACTCATTCAGGCCCGTGGCAAGCGGACCCACTGCCAAGCCCGAGCCCTGTGAATGAGGGGTTGTGGGGGGTACTTATAGTTTAAATGTCAATTTGGGGGTTTATTACACTCATGGGCGTTCGGAAAAGCGATGGAGGCAAATAGCTGGCAGACATGGCAAAAAGCCCAAACACGCTCTTTGGAGAAAACACATTAAAAGTTCTCCCGAGCTTTCCCACACGTGCATAGAAAAAGTTCATCTATGCAGAATGTAACCTACTTGGATGTTCTTTCAGGTGGAATGATAACTTTGTTGGATGCTATGAGCTAGGCCTTAGCATAGCAGTAACGGGAGAACGGCTGTGACAGGTAATGATGTGTGCAGGGATTTGTTGCGGCAGCCAGAGACGGCTGGGATAGGCTCCAGCATGTGGATATAAAGGTGCTCCCCACACGGAATTGAGTTTAAGCACGGCGTGGGTTTCAACCACAACAGTCGCCGTGTTTTGATCAGGGATTTTTATTGGGGATGAATGTGCCTGTTGTGAGGTAATTCTAACCTGCGGTAAAGTCTGGTGCTTGTGTGTCTCACTGAACATTTCTGCAACAGAATGAATGCATCTTCTGAATGCCTTGTTTGTATTTTCGTCAATTAGGCCATTTTAGGCATTTTAAGCATTTTTGACAAACAATTCAACCACAAAACAGTATGATTTATTCATTGATTCGTGTTTGAACTCAGATTGAGCGACTGACATTCAGATGTCCAAGTGGTGAGGGATGACACGAGTGCTAATGACCCACGGCCGGGTAAAGGTCTATGGATCCTTTCTCTACTATTGCGTCTTTAGAATGCCACAAAAGCATCAGCATGCCAAGTCCACTCCTCCTTGGGCTTGATTGCACCCGGGCTGAATTCCAGCCAATGTCCACATGACACAGGTCACTGCGCACTGTAAAAGAAAATGGGATTGGCGACTAAATTGTCCGTTTGATATCACCAAAGCTGCCTGTCTGAACGACACCATTGAGCACGCTTTAAAAAGTGTCATTCTTCTGCTGTCAGCCCTGCACGATGGATGCAATGCTCTCCACCAAAAAGCGAATGAAGAAAAATGAAATCGCAAAAAGTATTCCTAAACCCTGAAACTGAAGTCCGAACAAAATATGGGATATTTGGGTGTGATGCAGACCTTTACGAGCCCAGGTCTTTGGGGAGTGTCTCCTTTTACGAATCAAGACTGTGGTGACGGGGGACGCTGTAAAGTCCACCACGCAATGGCCTGTAAAAATCAAATCTGACCTGACTTGAATATTTACCAAGAAAGAAAAGCGCTGGGTCATGGCAGCAGCACCTTTTTAAAATAACACACAGAGGTTCAGGATGACACAGCATAAACGATCCATTATGACAAATTATGCATTGGCCGACACATGAAATCATGTTAAAGATGCATGAAAAGTCATTGTGTGTGTGTACAGTGTGAAGATTGCACTTTGCTTTACAAATAATATGCAGCAAGGTGGTGCATAATTGAAACGTACCAAACAGTGGATGTTCCTTTACTTGCCTTTCTCTCACTGACATTGGCGACTGTGCGTCTGATCTTACTGCTGGAATGCCGCGAGGCATGAGCGTTCACATGACTAACGAACTAACTCACAGGGGCGCTGCTGGGAGCGTGACCTTATAAGGGCATGCCTACAATGGACTTGAAGTCAAGATAATAGATTATTTACAGAAAATAGTGCCTACTTCATTGCCATGGCAACCAGCCGTCATCGACTTTGACAGTTTTACAATATTCAATTCAAGAATGAAAACACTGTGTAGCGTTTTGCGTCCAGTTGCGTGGGGATTTAATGCGTTTCATCGTTTAAACGCATGCCGTGTTGACATCACACGTTGCAGCCTAAAAGGTATAGTAAGTAAGGTATAGTATGGCTAACTACACGACTGCGTCCGCTCTGGGCAGAGTAACAGTTTAATGGTTGTTTGCAATAAAATGCTTACAATTGTTGCGTTTGCATTTTGAATTTGACGGCCTACCGAGAACCTCCTTAAGATCCAACGGTGCAAGATGCAAATAGGTACTTTTTGATGAGGAGTTCAATAGCTCCCTCACTTTCTCTCCATCTGTCTGTGTGAGTGCCTTACTGTATAAGCGAGGACAGGTGTGCCGAGCCACACTTGCTCCATTTGCACCTAATTACCATAATCAAGTTGTCTCCAAATCTGCCACTACCATTCAAGAATGTAGCCTCTTCTCACTTCCTCTAGCCCATTTGCAATTGGCTGGCTGCGGTTGCTTGGTTGTTATTCTCCCTCATCCTCCCTAGCACCATTTTCACCAGATGAGAAATGTGCTACACGCTCCTCGGTTCCCCGTATTTGCAGCTAATGCTTTCACACGTTCAGAGGTGCTGCTCCAACTTGGACTGTAAATGCCCACGCATTAGTTGTCTGGTCAAGCATGAATTAGGGATGGACCAATCCCGATACCTGAATTTGGATATCTGTCGATACAGATTACATGCCAATATCGCAGCTCTGTTGGCTTTAATATTATTTTGTTTATTAGGCAGCTATATGTACAAATATATGCATATATTAGGGATGAGCCAGATACTCCTTTTCAGACTTTAACTAAAGTACTGATACAAGCCCCGCCCACCCCGGCTAAACCACACCCACAAGCCCCGCCCCTTCCAAGTACAGATACAGATGATTTAGATGGTTGAACAGATGAGATACGGTGGTGTTAAACCTGTTAACAGGAAACTGTAAAATATGTACACAATTCCACATAACCATAGAAAACACAACATGATTTATTATAAATTATAATAGGACCACAGCTGCCAACATAGCTTCTGCGACATCACATACCGTGAAATTATTTTTTTAACTTGAACATCAATAGTCAGTAATCACACTTCATACACGGTCGTCCTTCGATATCTTCGATATATCGCAGATCACTCCCTCACTACGTTGCTGCTTTAAAAAAATAATAATACATGGTCGGTGTTCCGTGCTTGACTATTTTGCACCTGTGCAGAACAGTGTTGTCGGGACAGATCGTGTAGTGTGGCGACACGCACTCATGATGGCCGACTGGCATACCGGCTGGATCAGAGATCTCCACAGGTGGTCGTGGTCAATTTTGATGAGTGATGATTGATTATTAGTTATGCCCATACCGGATTAGATCCGCCCCATCCCTCCGATGCATGGCTCCAATGAGTCAAGACTCTTAAAACTATTGGCCAAACGGTGAGGCGTCTTTCACTGCTCGTTCCCTGCAGTTCCACTTGCCAACGTATCAACACGGGAATCGTTTTTACTGTAAATGACGCATTGATGAGCTGATACGGCATCGATTACTTCACTGACAACGGACTTCCACAGGACAAGCAGTCCAAGTAGAGAGAAAAAGCAAGAAAATCAATGTGCTAAACACGAAGAAGTGATTTGGAAATTCAGAGTCCTGTCAAATGTGACATTTGGAGGCTGACCTTCTCTCAGTAGCAGCAAGGACAGAAGAGTGCTGAGTGCGGAGAAACCAGGCCCATGAAGCTGTCATGAATAGATGTAATTTCTTATGAGTGAAGGACACTATCGACTGAAGAATTATTTTATTCACTGGAATCATGTTTTCTTATTAGCTTGTTCCATGGCTCAAGGGACACACGGTTGATTTTTTCCAAGACGTTTCAGCTGTAGAACATCTCGTCATGGTGGATGCATTGCCGGCAAACTAGGGTGTGGTCTTTTGGGAAGTGTTTTGCCAAATATTTTCAATTCAATGTCCGCATCCAGACTGTCTTGCGATGCTTTCTGCAAAGAGCTGTTAAACGTTATTGCAGACATGAACCGATTGTTTTGTGATTATATTTGATTTGTTTCGGCAGGAAAACTTTGAGGTTGGAGCTCATTATCTTACGGTATAAAAACATCACTAAGCACCGAGCTGATGGGGTGATATTTGCCATTATGTGGACAGTGGTGGTCCGCCACTGTTAGAGGTAATCATACAGCACACAGAGTATCCCACATACCTTTTAGCGACAATTTCCAAGTCCTGTTGGACACTTGAATGGAGACTATTGAGAGTCCATCACAATATAGCAATGTAGAGGAGATGAATTGTGGGCTAGTTGACATCAGACAATGATCATCTATTTTCATATCGCATGTCCCAGTGTCCTGAAATGGGTTTTTAACCAATTTCTCTACCCGTGGGAAAGAACCATGGCTATAATAGAACTGAGCTGGGGCTGTGTTGGAACACGGTGTTACGGACTATGAATGGGTTTTATTACAAAGATTTGACCAAAGTTTAGAATCAGATGACTCCAAATGATATCCATCAAAGCGTAATTCAGTCAGTCAGAATCATTCGTGTCTGCTTGATAAGCTTTTAAGCTGGAGATAATATCTTGATGTGGTAACATTTTGTCTTTGTTTCCCCACAGGGGCCACAACAGAGAGAAATGAGGCTGGTCCGGTGATTGTACCGTAACAATGTGGGAGACAATTCATTCCAGCCATGATTGATGACTGTATCATCAGCAAGCCTCCATCTCACATCCCAGAAGACATGAAAAAGACAATAGCATTTGCTCTCTGCTGGCATGATTTGTTTCTTCTGTATTTTGAAAGTTTGGATTTTATAATCTTGTGTGTCATCTTAGCAAGCAAAGATCTTTACATTGAGGTAAAAAGTGGCGCTTATTTTTGGGCCATCCATCCATCCACCCTCCATGCCGCTTGTCCTCACTGGGGTCGTGCGTATGCTGGAGCCTATCCCAGCCGTCTTTGGGCGAGAGGCGGGTGGCCAGCCAATGGCAGGGCGTTATTCAGGTCCAAATCTGTAAGAGAGACCCAAAGCGTGGATCCGGCTCATAGTTAAACGGCTCCATCTGTCTCCATGTGCACGGTTCTGCTTACTGCCCACAGCGCCAGCTGTCTTGCTCTGCCGTTTCCCCAGTAGCTGCAAAATGACCTCAAAGTACAAATGAATGGATATTTCAAAGAAACTAGATCCTAAAATGAGTCCTAAACCCACTGGCCATAGGGAGGAACATAAGTGATCCCGGAAGGCTCAGGGCCACCCTTGGCACCGTGTTGGTGTCTGACAATTTCAGATTCTCCACCTTTGATTTATACATCAGTGTAAATAACACGGTACCGTCTCGAGAGGTGAGTGAGTATTATCTATTCCTTAAGAAATCGGGAAACTCTGCTTCAGAGTATCCAATTGTAGATGACAAGTATTACTACGTATATAATGTGCTTGTGCTGCAGTGCCAGTTAAAAGATGAGCTGCAGCGTTCTGAACCATTTGGAGGTGAAGCGAGCGGGGCCCACTAACTCTTACATGAAGTATGTTCCAGTAATCCAGTCTAGAATGAACACAAACATGGATTACTGTTTCAAAGTGTTTAGTGGAGAGAATGGGGCTTATCTTTGCTAGCCGCCTCAGATGATATCAACTTGAACTCGCCATTTCCCTGATCTGGCTGTCAAGTAGAAGATGGGCTTCTATTTTAACCCCAGTTTGGTTGCAGTAGACCTAATATACTTTATGATCCCTTTTGTAGCCTGACGGCCATGGTGAATTCCAAAAAGCAACAATTGTCTGGTAAAAGTTCAGTGAAAGTGCTGGATTCATCAACAGAAAACGTCCAACTTTTGGGACATTAAGGAATTGTTGGCTATAAAGGTCTCATTAACCAGGCTGGCGGCTGGGACAAACAGAGTTGGGGCACCTAATCCGAGTAAACAGGCACCAGCCAGCTGTTGATAGGGCCGGGGTCCAATGAGCACCAGGAGATGCAGAAGCCAGGGATTAAACCATACTTATCTGAGGATTCGTGGCATGACGCCCAAGAAAGTTTTTCCTCCTCAGAAACTGGCTGCTTCATCTGCTCCAGTGAGATAGGGCAGAGGTGTGTCAAAGGTGAGATGGGATCCCCAACACAAGTGAAGGGGATCTGCATGGGGGAGCCAAAACTCAAGTATCCATGTCCAGACCGGCTGCTGGCTTTTTCAGCCATTTGGTGCCATTTTTTGTAGCACAACAAACAAAGTCCAGTCTTCTTGTGTCCAGTTATCTTCTGCCACCATATTGACCTATTGGACTAAATAATGTGCAGTTGGGCCCAATAGTCAGCACGTCAGTGTGAATTCCTTTGGACCATCTGTGTGTGGAGTTGCCGTGTTCTCCCAGTGCATCGGTCAGGTTCATTGGAGTCCCTAAATGTTTTTGGCACTGGCTGTATAAATTCCGATGATATGGTTGTATTCCATAAAGGCAGAGCCAGGGCTACTGGGATGCCAAAGATGCTGATACCATGACTCTATGACCGTATCTGCCTGTGATTGACTGGTGACTGCAGCCAAATTACGACAAGCGGTATGGATGGATGATGTGCAATATATAATGTCAGATATGTGTATTTAAATATATTTCAGTTTGTGATAGAATGAGTGAAACAGGAGAGTAAATGATCCCCTGTAGTAGCTGTAGTTCACAGTTCAAACCCTCTTCTCACCCAAACTCCATGACTAGCACCATGGTAGTCATCTCATCGTGGCATGCAGCCGTCATTAAGGACAACATTGGACTTCCTTTGCTCTTCTTGAAGAGGGAGTGGTTCATTTTTACAAGCAATGTATAGCGGAATCAATGCTGAACTGGAAGATGGCGTCATACCGTCACATCAAACTATTGCCAATCTATTAGATTTCATATCCATCCCAATGAGTGTCACAGGCTATTATAGCCATTAAAAACAATTATTGGAATGCTTACAGTACTTACAGTACTTTTTACTGCTTCCCTTACTTGCACTTTTGAACCACAGTTGAGTTTTCACTTCATACCCCTGTTACACAGAAGCGTGACATAATAAGTGAATTATAGAGCCTGAGCCCCACAGAATGAATATTGACAGCGTTTGTACTTCAGGCATTGTATTGTATTTTAACAGCCAAACCCTGGAGTTGGAATGAAATGAGAAGCTCGGTCTTCTCATCAGTCTTGCCTCTACATACTTGTAAATGTAATCAATGCCACCAGGGTGGACTATGAAATCATGCGGCTGCACGTCAAAGTGGGACCCAACTGGCTGTGAATACTAATGGCGAGCGGAGCATCTGCCGAGTTCGGAGATGAAGGCCAGCACACAAGGACAGGAGACCAGGAAACATTCCGGTCAAATCCTCACTCGATCTCTTGTTCAGTATCAGATTTAAAGCTTCAGGAAAAATAAAGCTACATTTTCAAATGAGACAAAATGCTTGACTTTTCAGTCAATGATTGTATTGTTATTGCAAAGCGTCGCATCCAAAGAGCATATCAATTTTGAACAAGATACGCTTGAGTTGATCAAGTGCCCAAAGCAGCAGACGTGGAATGTGTTCTTTTTATCAATACTGTTTGCTGCCTCATTTCACTGGTCATTGCTTATGTGCTGCTGATGCTCCAAATTGGGATTGGGCGATAAGTGATTCTCCCCTGACAGTCAGATGAGCCGTCTAGACGGGCAATGAAGAACAGATCTTCTTTTCCTCTTCTCTATACTGCTTTCCAACATCCTGGCCGTCTGACCGCCCACCCACCACCACCCATCCACTCATGCATCCACCCATCCACTCATCCTACCACCCATGCACTCATCCATCCACCCATCCATGGCTCTCCAAGGTAGGCCAAAGAAAGATCCTGTTTGGCAGCTCATTCCTCAATGTGACGAAGCTGCTTGTTAGAGACTGATCACGTTTCTGTGAGTCTCCCATGCACACACACCAGGTAGCACCATCTTGTCCAGGTAGCACCATCTTGTCCAGGTAGCACCATCTTATCCAGGTAGCACCATCTTGTCCAGGTAGCACCATCTTATCCAGGTAGCACCATCTTATCCAGGTAGCACCATCTTATCCAGGTAGCACCATCTTATCCAGGTAGCACCATCTTGTCCAGGTAGCACCATCTTATCCAGGTAGCACCATCTTATCCAGGTAGCACCATCTTGTCCAGGTAGCACCATCTTATCCAGGTAGCACCATCTTATCCAGGTAGCACCATCTTATCCTGGTAGCACCATCTTATCCAGGTAGCACCATCTTATCCAGGTAGCACCATCTTGTCCAGGTAGCACCATCTTATCCAGGTAGCACCATCTTATCCAGGTAGCACCATCTTATCCAGGTAGCACCATCTTATCCAGGTAGCACCATCTTGTCCAGGTAGCACCATCTTATCCAGGTAGCACCATCTCGTCCAGGTAGCATCATCTTATCCAGGTAGCACCATCTTTCAGTCCAATACTTGTCTTTGAATGTCTCTTGGCGTCAGCGCTAGCTCTTTCCTTCATCAGCTAACAGCTCAATCCACAAACACCACCACATTTCACTGTCGTCACTGACCAAGCTTCCTCCATAGACTCTTTTTCATCAATTCCAAAATATTTCCACACCATTAGTACACTGTCAAATAACAATTTCAAAGAGTGTTGTGACAATGGCTTCAACGAGGTTGTATGCAGCACAAGCTGATGCGCCGCAATGTGATAGAATTCCATTAGTTCTCTTGACACCTTTACCACGAGTTCCATCAAGCCGTAATTTGTACACTATTACACTAATATGTCACTTTAAACAGAATGAATTGCCGTGATGGCATTTGCAAGCTGTTTCTTACTCGCATATCAAATCAGAAGCCGCTCTGGTGGCTCAGCAACAGATGTCGGATGATAAGAGTAAAGCTCACGTCGTTGTGTTTGACATTCTTAATCAGTGTCTCCGTTTACTCGTTTACAAGCGTCCTTTCCAACAGACAGCAATCCATGCTGTTGAAACACACACTCGTTGAAATAAAACAGACCCATTCATCCTCACACCGTTGCTTGAAATGTACTCCTTTGTCAGAGGCCGATTCCAACTCACTTCAACACACAATTGCTCTCAAAGTTAATGAATCATGTTGGCTTTTAAGAAGAATTGGTTGTCAGTGTTGTAAGGACTTGGCACAACCTGTTTGGCCTTTTGTTTGTCTGTCTGCTCGGAAAACGTAAACAAACAGGGCGAGACGAAGAGTAAACATCTTTCCCATTGAAACAACCAGGAAGTGAAAAGGCATTCACTGCGTTGCGTGGGGAGGTTGTTGAAGGGACATTTTCATGCGTACACACACACAGTTGAGTTGTAAATATGAACATTTTAAATAGTTTACGGTGTTCTATTTGTAAAAATTAAAGGTTATTTTCATGCTTTTGGGTTATGCAAAGTTCTTTAAAGCTATGCTTGAAACTTGCCTACATTCGACTGATTACTATAGAACAGAAAAAGGTAGAAACAAGTTTCTTTTGGTATATACCATGTCTACACACCCCAAGAACACGATATTCCGTGTGCCTTGATCAAAATCATCAAACATGGCCAGTACCATTTTGACAAATGGCTGGGATTGAATGAGTTGGTGGCCCCGTCAACTACAAATCATCGAAATCCGACTAGAGCTCGGCTCACACGACGATATAAACATTTCTTCATTTTTGTTGAAGGGTAAAATCACATGGTTTTGATTGAAGGTGAAAAGTTGCCATATCAAGGGAATCATTTCCCAATATCAGTAGATGGCAATGTTCATGTATTCATCATTAATATGAAATATTGAAATATGCTGTAAACACATACCGTATTAAAAGAAGGTCCTTTCACCGTGCATGACAACAGTGGAAAACATTCTCAGCTTATAGGATATGGTTTCCTTTTAAAAAAACATTCGACTGATTTTGATTGCCTTTTTATATTTGAGATGCCAGGCTAAGTGAAGTCATAAAAAGCTCCAGTTGTGGCCCGATGAGACGCCAGATAAAAAGGATGAAAAGAGACAGAGCAACAGGCGGTTAATAAAAAAGACGAATGAAACAGGTTGCCAGCCACGGAGTTTGACAAAATGTTGTTTCTCCGATGATAAAACATCCGAGGGAACGTTTAGTCTTTCCCTTGCAAAGACTGAGACCAACCAAGACCTTTACAGACCTGCACCACATCCCTGGGTAGAGGACACACATTTGTATTTAAGACTTCTCTTCTGAGCGGTGATGTTTGCTACAATACCAGGATTTGTTATCATTTATCCTGCGGCTCTCTTCTGTCAAAGAAAATGTCACAAAGTTCCAAAAAAATCAAACTGGTGTCATTTGTAAGCACGATGCTGAGCTCGGAGCACTTCCTCTCTCAGGATTTGGATCGGAATTTTCACCCTTGTGGGTACGCATTTTGCTCACTGCATTTAGCAACACGGGAGCCTGTGATTGGTCAGCTTGTTGTATGGTGGAACCCGCGTTAGCGTCATCAATCCTTTCCATCTGGTCTGACTCTGACTGGCTAACCTTTCCTTTAAAAAAATCACGTCAATGCAATCACAGCCGTATTTGCGATTTGATTATCGCTCCTTCGCTTTATCGTGTTTTTTCACGCAAATTCATTTATCGCAGCTGGGTCTGAAACCAGCTAACAGCAGTTAATGAGGGCCAAGTGTAATCTGCTCCAGGAAGCCAAACATTTCAAGATAAAAGGTTTCTAGAGCTTTACAACGATGCGTTTACATAGAGAAAGTCACTTTCAATCCAAAGAAAGTTTAGTGAAAGTTTAGGTTCATCAGGTCATTAGCGCTTGTCTGGTACTGCAGATGCTAACTAGCTTTGGGTGGGGGGGTCACTGCGTGTAGAGCAGAGTGTCGGCCAGTAAAAACACTCCCTGAGTCTTAATGAATCAATCAGCTTCTCCCTGATAAATCACACTGAACGCCTGGAAACGGCCAACTGTGACCGAGATGGATTCCTCCATTCCGTGTAATAAGCTAGCTGGAAGTGATTTATCTGCGGGGCACAGGAGGCGCTCCATACAGTGGTGGACAGCGGCGAGAGACATGGAGTGAAGTTGAATATTTCCCATGCGGTCAGTAAATCGGGATGAGCTGTGGGGGAAACGCATCAGTTCAAAATCTTGTCGCTATTAAAAGATTTGAGTAAATCTCTGGTTCAGGCTTTGGGAGGCTGTGGTGTGTCGAGTGATTGGTCTCACACGCCGAAGGTCCCCTGAGCTTCTGTGGCCGGCACCACAATCCCAGCGTGTCTGCAGGGGGTCCATGCGGCCTCGGGTTATGTACTGAGCTCTCGTCTCGACTCCATGCATCACGCAATGGGACAGAGATAAGCGGGAGGAAGAAGTGTATTCTATTCTATATGCTATTGATTGCCTTTGCTCTGCCCTTTGCTGGGACCAGGATGGACCAGGATGGACCAGGATGGACCAGGATGGACCAGGATGGACCAGGATGGCCAATCAAGCTAGGAATGGGGGGGGGGGGGGGTGCAGCCATGCACGGGGAGAACATGCAAACTCCACACAGAGATGGCCTAGCTGTGTGGCCTGCACACTAACCACTCGGCCGGCGTGCAGCTCAATGCCAAATGTTCAAACAATAATAAACAATAAGAAATCAAACAGATGGATTCATTTATGAATGTGTTTTTCAACACGGCATGCTGATATTGAATTTGGCCGACAGTTATTAGAATTTCAGCAAATGTTTTGCACAAATGATGCTATTAAAAATATAAATATAAAATATAAATAAATATATAAATATATATATATTAAATATATAAATGGTATTTTCAAGCTCAATAAAATAAAATAGTGATAAAGACGCATGAAAGTTGTCAATCATACGTACGTGTATTCTACACTGGTTATCGGGGGGCAGTCATGTTGCTGTAATGTTTGTTCAGACACACAAGCACCAGACTTGATCACTTGGCGACCATGTCTATCAGTGCCCCGCCATTGGCTGGCGACCACTCTCACCCACACACAGCTGGGATAGGCTCCAGCATGCAAATGCATGTGTGGCTATTTGTGAAATTAGAAACTGAAAATGAAATTGAAAATGAAGAAAAGGCCGATCCCACTTTTGTCCCACATTTGATCTACGATGGCTGGTAATCTACCCGTAAAGTCTGACAGGATTACGGCGCTGGGAGATAATTGGACTTGTGACATTAAGTTGAAAAGTGATTCCTGTTTGAATTTATGACATTATGAGCACATTGAAAGGGCAACACTGAATTATCTTGAAATAATACGCATTTTAACGGAACCGTGGGAAGAGTTTGGGGCCCCCAAAAAACCAGATTGGAAGCCTTGATTGTTTATGTTGCTGTTTACATAAAATTGGAGACGGAAAAAATAAGTTCAACGTCTTTTCTGGCAACTTCCCAATGAAGGTCCTTGAATTAGCCCCTGAAGAGCAGTTTTGCCTCCTCATTATGACCACCTTTATGGTGCCATCTGATAATTAATGAAAAATAAATGAGATAATCCCTGAACTTACGGGCTGGAGAAATGGAAAGGTGATGTTGGGACTGGTCTTTAATGACTTGGGAAGGGTGATGATTAAAAGGCTGTCACGCTGGGGGGGGGGGGGGGGGGTGCAGGTCTGTGTTTGAACTCGTATGGATAGATCCAAACATCCAATCTCTTAATATGCATCTGAGGTCTCGTTTGAGTTCAAAGGTCAGCCTTAATTATACCGCAGCAAACACTTAATTACGATGGTGCGGGGCAGCTCACCTTGAAGAAGGACGACTCAGACGGGCAGACGGAGCCCTCGCTAACCTTTTTTCAAATACTGGAGTTTGTGTGTGTGCTCAGGCTTAATGAAGGTCTCGTGCTAGCGAGTGACCCTGCTGCGTTGTGACCTGTGGAATCTTTTTTTTAGAAGGGCAATTAGCCGAGATGATTGTCGGGAAAACATTCCAACATGTATTCCACGTATATATATTCCTCCTCGCTGCTGCACAAACACTCCGACTAAGATGGAGTTGACGTGTGGGAGAAAGTAAACAGGGTCACAACACAGCCGGGCAACTGTTGCCAAAGTCATTATTCCAAACATCATTTTCTCAACGGGGGGGCTCTTGCTGGGTTGCACCGCAGCATCGTTCCTATTCAAGCGCCGATGTTTTAAACGCACTTTTCACCTCACTTCAGTTCGACGGTGAGCTTCCTCCACAGCTCCGATATTGTCAGCTGAGCTGAGAAAGCAAAGCTCCGTGCGGAGCTGAAGTTGAGGAAAGTTCTTCAGTGCAAATGAAGTGAGCATTATGCAAAACTGCTCATTTTGTGTCACCTCAAATCGTCTCCGAGTGGCAGGCAAATACACTTGCACTCGACAGGCCGCTTTCCTCCGAGCAGTTGGCATCGCCGCGCCGGAGCGGCGGCGGCGTCTCCCGGCACAGTGTGTGATCATAAAGCGGGGCCACTGCCTTGCTCACTTTCTCTGGATGTGTTTGGTCCCTCACTCTCTCGCTCTTGAATACTCAAAGTCTCCCTTGTTCTCAGCAGGGAAGAACACAGTCAGGTTGAAAGACATGTCTGTTCCTTCATCTCAGCCAGCAATCAACCTGTTTTTTGGCGGCAGGAGACTTTGGCGTCTGTTACCGCCGAGGACGTGTCCCCTCCACTTCACTTATTTGGACTTAACAATGAATACCATTACACGTGTACAAATCGTGTCAGAGAGAGACTCAACTTGCAGTAGACGCCGGCCGCCAATTGGAACCCGTTGTGGTTTTTGGAAGACGCATCAATGCGGCTTTAGTGCGGACAACCCAAGGGAGGCGACGGCACGCTGATTTCTCGCCAGGCCTCCTCGGTTCTCCAAGTCTGCCAGTCTCAACCAGAGTGGAAAAAAGTCCCATTTTCTTGCGGGGCTGCAAACTGCACCACAGCAATGGAGGATCTACCATCGCTGTGGCTTGGAACCATTTCACCATCGGCCACTGGGGGGTGTTCACACTGGGCCATTCCTACTATGGTAGACTGACGAGCGCTTTCCACGCCTTGGCCCCCGCTGGCCTTCGCTGCACGATGCATTTTAGCCACTTCCTGTTTGCTTATCTCATCATGTATATTCATATCATGTATATTCATATCATGCATATTCATATCATGTATATTCATATCATATATATTCATATCATGTATATACATATCATGTTATCTGCTATATTCTTTTATTCTGTTATCCATCCATTCTCTATGCTACTTATCCTTCCGAGGTATGCTGGAGCCTATCCCAGACTTCGAGCGAGGGGCGGGGCCCTGGACTGATGGCACCCAGGGCACATATAGACAAACAACCAACCCCCCCCCCCCCCCCCCCCCTCATACCTATGGACAATATGGAGTGGCCAAGGAAGCTAACAAGTTTTTGGAATGAGGGGGGGGGCGAGTACCCGGAGAAAAGCCACGCATGCACGGGGAGAACATGCAAACTCCAATGCAATAACAGTCCGTGGTGGAGCTGATGAACATCAAAGGAATTTCTCATATCAAAACAAACATGCATCTTTACTATTTCCTATTGTACACACGAGCCCAAACGCACCACGCTTTAAAAGCAAATTGGTTTTGATGTTACAGTTTCTGATCCTGTGATGATGTATAATATTTATGTCAAGGATTATGAATGGCAGATTCCAAAGAAACACGAGCCATGCCAAGGAAGTATCGGACGCTACATGCGGGTAACAAGTGGCGAGCGGTTGATGTGAAGTGTGCATTAGAGTTCAAGCAACGGAAGATGACACAAACCAGCAGATGCTCGCTCTTCCTCCAGCGGGCCATCTTCCATCCATGTTTTCCCTCCCAGTCCCAGATGTGCACAACGACTGCCGATTGCCTTTCCTTCTCCTAAATGTGGGCATACGTTTGGCAACTTCTATCAAAACTGTTGCTGACACGTCCAAAACTGAAGCCTGTTTTGTCAACACACAGAAAAAATTCTAAAGTAATAAAAGTGCCGACTAAATCAAAAGTTCACAAAGAGGCTGAGAGGAGATGAATGGGGGGGGGGGGGGGCACATATGTAAATTGGCTGACTGACTTTAGGAAATGGCACTGAAACATCAATGAAACATCAATGCGTCTGCGACTCACATTGTTCACTTTCAACTTCCCGGATGTCCAACTTTTATTAGTGATATTAATTTGCTCCAAAAGGTCAGCCCAAAACTGAAATGTACCAAAAGCAAAGCAATTTTTCCCATAGGAAAAAATGCCCCAGAATACACATTTTGAAGAGCATGCTAATATTTTTACATGCAGAAAACATATCAAAATAATTACAAATGAGAAATGAATTTGGATAAATCACTCAAACATTGCCACCCAAAACCATACCACCCCCAACTTCTTAGCATCTCCTAGACGAGTTGGTGTAACATGGTGATTTGGGTTTACCAACTGAAGGAGCCTGACGGAACACTTACAGGATCCAAGATGGCGGAATAAACAAACACGGCAAGGAGCATTGTCCCTTGTCATCTTTATTAATACCACACCATTTCATGTACCCAAGGGTAAAAGGAAATGCCATTCCAAATGTAAAACAATGACAGCTGGCCAGCGTTTGACCCTCCAGGTTTCACTACATTTTTATGTTTCATTTTTCTATGTGTACATTAAGACTGCCTTTTTCTGCTTTGCTCTTATTCATATTTGAAGTTAACAGTAGTTGTATGCTGTAGTCCTTAGTTTTACGTCTTGATAACAATTTCCATTGAGTCATGTTGCTGAAGTGCAGGTAGAGAGTCTAAACGTTCTTTTGGTATGTGCAGAAAACAGATATGACAGTTCGGTCTGTGAAAAATAGTAAAAACTGTAGAATTAGTAGTATTCTCCAGATTCAAGCTGTAAACGTGCTGTCATTTTAGCTACATTTGTGATCATGTGTTTGAGCAGATGGAGAACAGGTGGAGAACATGTTCTCCCCCCAATGAATCCAGCAAGATTAGAAGAGTTACGCAACACACAGTCATTTTTTTAAAAACTATCAATAGTTGTTCCACAACAAATCCAACTGAAACAGCGTTTTTCTATGCTTGAATTTCAATTTGGTTTGAACATTCCATCTGGAGGACAACAGCCACCCATGGGAATGTGTGACACAGCGGACCGCGTGTTGGATGACCTGAAAGTGCTTCCTCCTGGCTTGCAGCGGCAGGTTCTCCTCAGACATGAAAGGCATCCTTGAGCATGAAGCGGTCCATCTGATATTTCTCATTTGAAAGCTAGGTGAGAGGGCACTGAGATGGTTTTGGCTGCAGTTGAAGACTTGGGGACGTCCGCTAAGGGTTGTCCCTACACTGGTCTGCGACTTCGTTTCAAGGACTCTCTCTGTGTCTGGCAAAGTCTCCATTAGACTGGCAATTGGAATGCACTATTTGAAATAAAGTCTCAAAATAAGCCAGGGGATGAGGGAGAAACCATCCTAGGTACTCCTGCTTTGCTACGCTACGGGAATGTGGAAAACAGTCAATAGTGTGAATATGTACTGAGTATTCTTCAAGTACAAACCTTGAGGCTTATTTTGGCTGGACTGTCCCACAAGTGTAAACTGGAAAATTCCTTCTGCATACATACAATAATGCTATCATAAGTCATAAGGCGAACAGTTGACTCTCTTGAGAATTTTCTTTCTATGCTATAATCATCATCATCTATAATCATGTTGTTAGTTCCCGTGGATCCCCCCCCCCATGGAGCCTGAAGCCACATGAGTCCCCAAAGTACCATCAAGAACAGCTCTAACGGGTGGGGGTGGGGGTTGGGGGGGGCTATGAGCTTCCTTTTATCTCATGCTTGGCTTCTACAGACCTGTGATTGAAAGCGGCAGCACTCCTTGTTTTTAGACCACATACCTGAGTTATGAATGTTTCATTCGGAAAACTAAATATGAACTGACCGAGTAAAAGCCTCCCCAGGAGCGCTGGGGAACAGAAGAGCCATGCATGCTAAGAACCGCCACGGCGAGAGAGGAAACAGGTATTGACACTAAAGTGGAGGAAACAACAACGTTAGCGCTCTGGCTGTGGTACGTTGTCGTGTCACTCGTGGTCTGTTTCAACTGCACATTGTCACCTTTAAAAAACCGACAGGAAAAGTTTCATCTGGGAAGAAATGATGGACGTTTTTGCTTTTGACATTTGTATTTGAGAAGTGTGTACATTTTTCCCGTGTGCTAAAGACCCCCAAGTGTGTGTAGCAAGCGTACCAGCAGGGTAGCTAGCAGTGTCTCCGCATTGATGGGCTATCAAACACCGCAGTGCGACCTTGCGGCCTAATGATGGCTAATACGCTTACAGTTGGGCCTGTGTTTTAAACCCCACAAGTATCTGTCACAAGTCAGCTTGGCTCCATATGTGTTGATTTCATGCCTTTAAAAAGTGTGTCAAAAATGCAGGATGGATGGCTAAATACTTCCTGCGCTAATTGGCCCTGCTGAGCGCCTCAGCATCCTCACTGTAAGGACCAAGAGACCAGAGATCAGAAGACTGAATACAACTCATCTTTCCATTACAGATATAACACTAATAGGCCACAGTCAACCACCAAACAGCAATGGCTAATTAGCATTTTTTACTATTTATGCAGGGAGGGGGTGACATTTGGACCACGATATAGCGAGGGACGACAGTGTACAGAGTTTTGGTAGAAGTTTCCTGCAGCGTGGGCGTTCGTCATGAAGTCGCGCTCTAGAAAGAGCAAGCAGCTGAAATGGATGAGTTGGACAACACGGCTAAATGCCAGCATCTTTGATATCATCAAGTTACATCATTTGGCATTCATGAGCGGATGAGTGGGCCAAAATATTCACTGCTAAAATAAACATTGTCATGTGGAATAATAGTAGCCACAACAACCTGTGTAGTGAATCAAACAGTGTTTTGGGAGTGCACACTAAAATGATATTTTCATGTCTTGTTGGAGTTCAAGTCTTCTTGTCACCTCCTGTCTTCATTTTTCAGTCTGGTCTTACGTAACGTACAACACATTTTATTCTATGGTGCATAGAGTAGATGGTGACATTGATGGAGGTGTTTGTCTCGTCTCTTTTCCGGCTCTAACACTTTGGAATGGGAATGTACCTGGGGCCGCAGCTTATTGTACTACGCTTGTGCTAGGTGACTCGCTCTTCATGGACATGTACCGTTGTACAGCCTGTTCTCTCCATGAATAAATGTTTTGCATCTTTCTCTATCAGTTCACACTCCCCAGCCCCCCGGGAACGTCTGTTCCAGAGTGCTGGAGAGAAGTCTATGACCGTTAGTCGTTCCTCTGCTACAGGAGATGCAATTGGGTTTACACCCGGGTTGTGCAAAACTGGACCAGCTCTCCATCCTCGCGAGGGTACTGGAGAGTGCAACCTCTGCTTTGTGGAGAAGGCATTTGACCATGCCCCTCGTGCCCCGTGGAGTGTAGTCCGGAACTGTGGGCCTCAGAAGCCAGAACAAGAGCCTGGTTTGCATTGCCAAGCAGTAAGTCCATCCTATTAATTAAGCCAAGGCTGCCTCACTGATTAAGAAAATATATGATTTTACTACTGGGCCTTTAAGTCATGGCAACAGCACCATGTCACAAGTACCGATTTGGCACCGCTGTCCGGATCCACAATGAAAGGAAAAACGCTGTTCCAGTTTGTTAATTCTATTTCTGTTTATCCAACCTGTCTGCTTCAACCTGTATTTTTACCTCAGCTATTTTTAAAAGCATCACTAAAATAGTGTGGGGTTGTGTTCCGGTGAACGGTGATCCTGTACGACCCCGCGTATTTCATTTTCTGTGTTCACTGTTTCTTCACACTTCCGCCATCATGGCCTGAATTTACCAGGATGGAACTTTTGCTGCCTGCTTGACTGCACTAACCAGAGACCGGAGACATACGCAGCTTTTTCTTGCAACCTGCAAAACACCTGAGAATTTGTTTGACATGACAAAGAACCTCTGAGGCCAGTCTGCGGCTCGGAACTCAGCCTGCCCCACACGTGTCCTCTGTGCATCTGTTTGCATGTGGACTGGTCGTGGGAGCCCGTACAACTTCTCTCAGGCCAAAAAAGTACAAACCTAGCCATTGGTACACGCCACTCATCCTCGCCAGTTAACAGTCTCCAAATAACAGTGCGAATTCATCATAGAAGCTAATCGTATGGAGCCAGTCCGCACCTTGCCTCAGAACAATATCGCTAACAACATTAGCCAAAGGCTGGTAATACCATGTGAGTTTCTGCTGTCACATAGAGCTGCTGATCGATGGCGTGATTCCGAGAAAGTCATTGTTGTCAAACACATGCACCAGACCCCCCATGGATACTTTCTAAAAGGTTTGCCCAACAGGCGTAAAAAATATGTGATGAAAAGAAATGTTGCTTGGCTAAGCTTAGTTTTACCAAATCCACCCTTGCAAAGCTATAATATGTTGGGAATTGTGCGCTTTACCAGAAGGGAGTCGTGTGTTGTGTTTTTCTTGAATGAAATAAATGTATGATGACTTTCAATCAACCTCTAAAA
The DNA here is from genome assembly GCF_037039965.1 of Doryrhamphus excisus. NCBI lineage: Eukaryota > Metazoa > Chordata > Actinopteri > Syngnathiformes > Syngnathidae > Doryrhamphus > Doryrhamphus excisus. The sequence goes on along the minus strand of NC_136367.1, from coordinate 22,001,554 downwards.
AGAAGTGACTTTACTTCGAGATGGGGTCTGCAGCTGTTTTATACAGAATAGCTACTTACACCATTAGCACTGGCACACGTCCTGGCATAGCAGCCAACAGCTTTACATGCACTAAACAAAATAACCATTATTATTGTGGTCCTGACGATCTGAGGAGAGGGGCTAAAGACTAATCGAACCATCCTACAAGTGGTAGAAACACAGCGACCTAAGCTCCTAAGATGAAATGACCACAAGTGCCCCCCAGCAATTCAGACACATGCAGCATTTGGCCAACCATCGACTGTGAAAAGCATACTTTTGCTTTGTTGAGTAGTTTGGCTCATAAGGCTTGGGTACCTTCAGGGGTACACGAGTACTTATCCTCACCAACTTTCCCACGAGCAACCTTTCATTCATTTTCCACTTGGTGTACACGATCTCTCTGGTCGGGATTGGCAGACACCGGACTCGGGTGAGGACCAAATAACCGGCCCCGGGTACGGTTACAAACTTGGTGTACAACATTTGTGGTTCATTCTGTGTTCTGCATGGCTTCTGGTTTTGCCGTGATGATTGTGACAATTTGTTGGGGCTTTTATGACATATCGGTGACTTTAGACCTGCGATAGACCCCACCACCCACCCGAAGTCAGCTGGGATGGGCTCCTTACCCTAACCCTAACCAACCCTAGTGAGGATAAGCGTCGTAGAAGATGGATGGACGCTCGGGGAATTTTTTACTTAGTTATCATTTTATTTATACTGTTGAAGTATTTAAATTGCTCATCTGTTCAACTTGCCTGTCACAAAATTTGGTAAAAATAAAAAGCCATTCTTGTATTTTAAAGTAGTTTCAACTTGACTGATTTGGCAGCGGTATCAGATATCAGATATGGATATACAGTAAAGTCTCGTTATATCGATATTGTCGGGAGTCGGAAAAAATATCGATATAACCGGATTGTCGATATATCCGATCCTGCGCCGAACTGCATTAAAAGTGGGAAATAATGCACTCGACATTATGCATAGTATAGAACAATGTCAAGCAGCTTAAATCAATCTTTGTTTAAGGATTTCAATACCAAAAAAGAACACGGCGAACGGCTGCTTCCAGTCAACTTTATGTTTCACACTTCCACCACCAGAGCACAGCACACACACCGATTCCCGCACTTCCTGGTTCACAGGTCATGCTCAACCCGCCCCACATAGCTGGCCAAACACATGCCTGCAACAGAAGAACCAACTGCGTTTGTGGTTTCTCTCGTGTGTATAGAATCTATACACACGAGAGAAACCACGAACGCCAGCATGTACATATGAAAAACAGTGATTATTGCAAGCGATAAAAAGATATCTGAATACAACACAATTAAATACATGTATTTGTACGCTTGTGTCTTCGTTGGAATAGGTGTGTATGCTATGTCAGTTGGTTCTTCTGTTGCAGGCATGTGTTTGGCCAGCTATGTGGGGCAGGTTGAGCATGACCTGTGAACCAGGAAGTGCGGGAATCGGTGTGTGTGCTGCGCTCTGGTGGTGAAAGTGTGAAAAATAAAGTTGACTGGAAGCAGCTGTTCGCCGTGTTCTTTTTTGGTATTGAAATCCTTAAGCAAAGATTGATTTAAGCTGCTTTTGTATCGATATAAGCAGACCAAATTGGCTGGCGGGAGATGAAAAGGGCATCGTAGTAACCGGATTATCATAATAACCGGGTATCGTACTAACGGAACTAATTATATCATAAAAGACTAGAAATTTGCCAGGAAATGAAAATAGTATCGTAATAAGCAGTACTTCGATATAACCGATATCGATATAACGAGACTTTACTGTATGGTCAACGATTTGTGCTGTCATTTCCACGTAGTTACATGTGCCTCGTTCAGGTGTTCAGCAAATGTAAACACAGTGATATAGTGGAAAAATGGGCTACTTTAAAATATACGATTAAAAATAAAATCATGAAGAGGGCGTGTAATCCAGGGTCTTCTATCCTGAAATAAGCAATGATCACTTTAGACTCCGTATTAGTCAGACTTCACCCTGCTGAGCTAAAAGCCACAATCTTGTTAAACGTGCAGTCCTGCCCTGAGCACTCACAGAGTGCTAATGTTTTTGGATGTCACATGACTTTGAGCCCTGCCTGCGCTCAGCACAGCGGCAGTCTGCTCGTGTTGTCGCTTTGCTGGGAGGCGCACGGCAGCCCCCCTTCTCACAAACCCCACCAAGGTCTTCCTCGCAGTCAAGCCATCCACATGGACTACCCACGTTGGTGCTGGCGATGCTGTGTGGGCTTTGCTGCCCGGCTTCATTGTTTGCCATCTGAGGTTTGGGCGTCCAGGCGGGCTGGGAAAAGGCAAGACCAGAATAAGAGCTACTCCATCTCCTGCCGAGCAAGTCTGGCAGTTGCTTTGCAGACAATCTAACTGTGCCAATGCACACAGAGTCCTGAGAGACACGAGTGTGAAAACTGAGGGAACAAAACATACTGCCATGAAAGGAAGGTCACAGTGTACAGACAAAGAAAAGAAATGGAAAATGTAATTCTCCGCTAACACTCTTAACAGCCATTATTGTCTGTGGCAGCATGCAATTATCACAGCATAGAGTTATTCACAGAATGGAAAACATACCACAACACGCTGACACAACATAGAACCACGTAAAGCGTGAAATCCAGCCAGAAGCTTTTGGGCAAACCATGACTGAAAGCAGACAGCACCGTCAGACCCACAAAACCCACTTTGATGCTTTCTGTTTTATTTCGTCCACTCACGGTCGGCCAAAGTCTTGCTGGCGAGTTCTTCCACAGAGTGATTGGACGTGTCACAATCCTGCCTGCAGGCCATGTTTGTCTTTAACTCTAAATAATTAAGATGACATCATGGAGATAAGCTGTGGGTTGCCATCTGCAGTTTGATGTCACCTTCCAAATGAAATAAAAGTGTCACGTCAAACTCATAATAAGTCTTTGGCTATAACAGTGGGCTAAAAATAGAGCTGGTTCTGGTCCGATTATACCATGAAGCTGTCAGCCCTCCTCCAGTTGTGTGCTTCGGGTCGGAGAGCTGTCAGCCCAAACCCGGTCAGCTGGTAGTGCTGGCAGCTAGCAGCACAGCGGCACAGAGGCCTAGTGCAGTCCACTAAGGCACTGTCCGTCTTTCCATCTTCAGCAGCGGCTTGCGAGGCTCAGGTGTAACAGAGAACCTGTCAAACCCCCGGTGAAAGGGCAGCCTTGATGGAGGATGGCCTGCGGCAGATGCTGCATGAGGATGGCAAGGTTAATGTGCTACCTCTCGCCCGGCGTGCATCAGCTTGTCAAAAATTAACAGAGGACAGCTTGGTAAAAACTGGCAGGAGGTAGATACAGGATATACATACAGCAGCATTTCCTATCTATTATTACTTGTGAATCCATCATGTTTATATACATCATTGTAAAAAAATCAGCAGATATACTGTAGCTAAACCCATTCATTTATTCATTTTCCATGCATGCTGGAGCCTACTCCAGCTGAATGTGGGCGGGAGGCCGTATCTTGAAAGGCGCTATATAAATCCAATCTATGATGAAAATGTATTTAAAAGTGTGACTTATGCAAGCACACACGCAATTATAGTTCCTCTTGCATAACATCCTGTATTGCTACGTTTGGGCTTGTGCATCGTGTCTCAACCCCGAGGATGGAGAGAGCAGGACCCAAATGCAGGTAAAAGGTATTCTTTCAATAGCTGTTAAGCAGGAAGTAAGTAGAAAATTAGAGCATCCAAAGAGAAAGTAAAGCCCAAAAAGGGAAGATGAACAAACTATGACGCAGGAACCTACACAGTACACTGTTTGATGCCAACCGTTAAGCCGTTATTGTGGCCAATTGGTTTTCTTGTTTCACAAATGAAGACATGTTTCCTCCATTCATTTTGCAGATGTTGGTCCAAAAGTGTGACTACCACCATCATTCCAAACACACATTCCACATCATGCCGTTGAAGTCAAACTATTAAAGTGGTCAAATGTCACAAGCGGCAGAAGGCAAACACTGGCAAAAATGTGCTGAAATGGAGTGGTAAATATTGCAGCAGCAAGTCAATGAAATGGATGTCACAGTGGGACGCGTGTTTCCATGGCTCGTGGCCTGAAGGTAAAACAGTGGAGTTCAACACCAAAGTCCCTCCACTGTTAAGTCCAGTCTGCTCTGTATTAACACCGTGTCAGTGTAATTCACTCGGACGGCTACATGTTTCTCTCTTTTTCCTAGGGCTGTATCATACTCTCAGATCATTTATAAATGAGTCGCCGGGACGTGTGCGTCACAAGACATGACCGTGTGCGGCGAGGGCACCATCATACCAGGAATTCTGGCTCGCCGTCAGTTTTCTCTGGCAAAGTGAGTTGTACCGAGGCTTATTGTGTGCGGTCACACTTACAGCCATTAAAATCTTTCTCCTTCTGCTGAGTCTTTGGCCCAGCGTTTGGTGTGAAATGCAATGGCAGCTTTTCAAATGATGACAAAGCTAGAATGAAGCTCACACATATGCTGGGGAACGTTCTGCTTCATCATTCCCAAGCATACTTCTCATCAGCTGGTGCTCAAAGACTAGGTAGGACAGCTCCAGTCTGACTAGATAGGACTGCCCCTAGTTTGACAGACTGGAGATTCCCTAACTAGTCAGACTAGAGCTGTCCTTCCTAGTCTTTTAGCATGGACTGATGAAGAGAGGCAAAATGTCTTCCAAGACTAGCACATAGAAAACATTTGCATGTATTTGCATATATAAACGAAATCAGTGACAAAGTATTCTTTTGAACATCATCTTCTCCAGGACTATTAGGTTTAAAACCCGTACACGTCATTTGCTGACAGACTTCCGAGTCAGTAAGCAACCATAGAAATGGTTGAACACAATATTTCATTCAATCCAGACTACTTTCTGAAACATGAGTACTAATACACGTATGCAAAAACACATCCTTTGTAAGCATTTTGTTGATATGTATAAATACTTCATTGTAAGAAAGGGATCCTGATTGAGTGAAGGTTGTGTCTGCCGTACCGTACCCGAGGTCCCTTCAGGGTTCGGATGCACACCTCCCCTCAGCACCAACCCCCACCTGCGGGTCTTCTGTACGACAGCCCTGACATTCCGCGTGTCACGGGACTTTCAGGCTTGTGTGGCCAGAGCTGTATTTCACATTTGAACCTTGGGGGGGTGGGGGGGGGGGGGGGTTGAGGACATGTGAGTACATCTGGACATGCAGCTGCCATTCATGGCAAGGGGCCAATGTGAAGGGCACACAGGTCCTCACGGGGCCACAGAATCTTCACCCTGAACAACCATGTCAGCAAATTGGGGTGAAGCGGGGAAAAAACGGGAATTCAACATGCATAGGTTGTACTTCTGTATGCAAAAAAGCCACAGGATTTAAAAATAGAGGCAAAGTGCTGTAAGTCTCAATCCACAGCTCCCTACAAGCAGAATAAAAGCAGTTGCGTAACAGCTGATCATCCCGGTTAGCAAGTCTAACTGGAGGCTTGGGATGAATTGGGGGGGACACAGTGGCGTCTTTACGTCCCCTGCTACTGACGGGGGTGCGGGGCTCTGCGTGGCCGCCCAGGGCCACACTGGATTATTTCTGGTCTTGGTTTCCTTTCATCTCCATTATTTATAGAGTTTAGAGCGAAGGGACCATCTCCCTCACGGCAGCTGGTTGGGCTTATGTCTCCATTAGCGTTGCATTACACCGGCCTTTATTTACACACACATCCCTTGTTAAGCATTGGCCTCACTGGAACCAGGCCGTTAGCTCTAGCTTCTGTAGAATCTACACCACTTTCAAGTGTCAAGCGTACTGCTATTAGTATTACTGAAAAATGGTACTTGTGAACAAAGTAATAGTAGTAAATGAGTTTTAAATCCATTAATCTGGGATTAACGCACCAGTTGTTTTACATTCCTTATATTTCAACCCTGCAGTCAATAAACCATATTTACAGCACGTTTAATTGGCTAAGAAAAGTTTGATTTGCTGTAGTTGTGATTTAGCACCGTGCTTTTTGGCTGCGGATTCGTGGATCCGTTGACGGCGTCCATTTATGATGCCGTCAAGTTCGTGGATTTTACATTTTTACACTATTTGGAAAAGGTCCAATTTTTATATGAAAATATCAAATGTCATGATCTTGTTGTTTATTCCTCTTTTTGCTGCCATAACCAACACCCGACTCAACTATGAAAAAAAGGAAAGGTGAAATCATTCATTTTCTATACCGCCTGTCCTCAATACGGTCATGGGGGAGCTGGAGCCTATCCCAGCTGACTGGCGGCTAGACGAACAAGCATTCACACACATTCATATCTCGGAACCATTTAGAGTCTCCAGCGAAGCTAATCCTGCATATTTTTGGAATGTGGGAGCTGGAGTACCTGGAAACAACCCACGCACCCACGGGGGGAGCATGCCAAGTCCACACAGACAGCTTCCGTAAAGCCCTGATGACCCCGGCCAATAGCTGCTTTGACCAATCAGGTGAGGTTGTGTGATGTATTGCTTGTCAACTTAATTCCATTTGACTGTGTACGTCTGCAGGAGCGCCTCAGTGGCCGCATATTGTACGTGTCAGTGGAGCAATGTGTTCAACTACGTATGAAAGTAATTACTTCCCAAGAATGAACAGTGTGAAAAAAATCTCGAGAATGCAATTATGCCCCTATTGAATAACTCATCCTCCCTGGCAAGAGCTAATTGCATTAAAATGGATTGCGTACAGTCCTGTAGCATGAACCATTAAGATTAACGCCAGGAGAGTTAATAGTGTGTCATTGCCTGAGCCGCAGAACCCTCCAAACCCTCCAAGCCCCCCAGAGCCTCCAAACCCCAAGCACCTCGCCCCTCCCCATACATGGAACATGAAAGTGGAAGTAGGCAGGAACGGCGGGTGCAGAGGATAGAAACCAGCGTTGTGTTTCTCCTCTCAGCATCTGCTCACCCAGCTGGGAAAAGACCAAACCTATTCATCAGACTTCTCTCCCTGTCTGCATGCGTTCTACTCACTCAAAGGTCACACAGCGAGAGCGGCAATCTGAAATCCTCTGGCCTGTTTTTAGACTTCAGTCGCTTCAACTAGACCACTATTTTAGGACAAGCTTATTTACATACGGCGTAGACCTGCGTGGGTAAATGTATGCACTGCTGTATCATTCATCAACACCGTGAGGCGTCCTGGGGCCCTGATGAGAATATGCCGTCTCATGCTTATGAAAGATGACATACATTACTTTGTTGGCCGTGAGAAGGGATTGTTTTGGGGCTTATCCCAACTTGGAAAACTTTGCAGCGGCTGAGAGGAATACATGGATAAATAATATAATAATAATTATTAATATTGTTGGTGTGGAGCAGCCACCAACTATTTCTTTTTCCGTCAGTTTGCACCCCTTAGGTCATTAAGGGGTGCAAACAAAACAGGTTCTTCCTTGTCCCATCAAGTGGGAATCACTATTTGTGCATGATCTGCTAGCACAAACACTACAGCGTATTTCCAAGAGTTAGCTTTCCTTCGCCTTGGTAGAGGTCTTTGTTGGTAAGCAGAAGGCAACAATCTTTACAATTTGACCAAATTTTGTAGAGGATGTCATGCGCCCAGAGTGAAACCATGAATTTGCCAGTCGGCCGTTGGACGTGACTTTCCTGGTGGGCCGTGGAGCATTTTGGGCAGCTCATGTGTACCAGCAGAGACTCGGTACCAGGTTTCGATATATTAAGTCCTTTGTTACAGAAATGCTACACGCTGGATGAGTGGTTAGGATATGGAAAGACCTGAGTTCGATTCTCTGCTTGGCCATCTCTGTGTGGAGTCTCCTGTACGTGGCTTTTCTTCGGGTAGCCCGCTTTCCTCCCCCATTCCAGCTGGGATAGGCTCCAGCATACCCCCACCCCAGCGAGGATAAGGGGCATTTCTTGGTGAACCTCTTGTGCAAATGCGCATTTAATAAGCATTCTGATGGAATTCAGTCAGTCACAACTAACTCAAAGATTAGGTGGGACACACCAGTCGGACTAGATAGGACAGCTCTAGTCTGCGATCACACTGCAAGATCCAATCTATTTAAGCTTTGGAGGAGGCTTTTCCCCTCATCGTTAGGATCCAACGAGGGGTGATATGGCCTTCCCTAGCATCCCATTCAGACGGAATGATGGACACGAACCCGCCTGAAACCAAATCCAAATGATTGAATCTTTTATGAAGGGATGAAAGGACAGCATTGTATGGGAAAAGGTGATGTCATAGACCACGCCCTCTGTTCGTCTCGAACTGATGAGTTAGCCCGTCAGTGGCCGCTTGGTTTCCCCAACATGAAAATCAGTGCATTCCTCACTGAACTGTACAACCCCCACCAAATTGTTTTTCTGGGTGTGGGCTGTCCTTTCCTGTGGGTCTTTGTTTATAGATAGCATTTTGTAAAATAACAATTCCACCACACTTGAAATGTTTTCATTTACAAGGCATCTTGAGGAAACGTCCAGTGCCGTCTCATCGCCAGGCTGAGTATCACAGTCTGGTCACTGTAGGTGAGTTGGAGGTGAGGGTGTGATTCCCGTGTCAGCCTCCATCCCCGTACCGGCCTGATGAAAATGTGGACGTATTCAGTTGTAAACCCTCCAAATGGCTCAACGTGCCGTGTCATAGTTCCTTGTCAGGCCCTCAGCGCTCCACCAAGCAGCTAATGCCTTGAAGAAATGGGCTCCCGAGCTTAACATTAATCCCTACAGCATTTCCGTCCGCACTTCCCTCCTTGGTTCCCGCCAGCGCCAATGTAATGTGACACATACTCAGAAGAGCAAGGTCCCTTGTAATTGTTTATGCTCTGGTTGATCTCAAGCGTTCACGATGGGGGTTATTCATGTGGCTGTAATGCTGGCATACCAAAATTCCCAGCAAGCAGGAACAAGTCCTGACTAATGGCGGCTGAGTTATGTTGAAAAAGAGACATTCCCGGTTAAATGATGTGTAAAACAGGTCCCACACAGGGGATGTTGCCCTGACTTTCCCCCCACTGCTCGAGCAAAGGGCATCTTGGATGTTGGTTTTACAGAGCATTTCCTCATCCATAAATACTGCATGCAATATGCAAAATGTATGCTGTGGACAGCCTTAAATTTAGGCTCTCTGTGAAAATATGTATAGGGCTACTGGTTTTATACCAGAGCTTCATCAAATATTCATCAGGGAGGTGTTTTGTGTCAGATACTGACACAGAGACTACAATGATTAAATGTGTTGTCAAATATCGTGAAAGATTAAAATAAATTCTAAAAAATAAGTGCCTCGTGATGGTGTTGGGCCACAATGAGCTGCCAGAAAAGCTTCAATGCAGTGCAAGTGGGATGAAAGCTGTTCCTCCAGAAGACATACTTGATGTTCTCTGTGTTCTGGTGAGGGTGATGGCGAGATGGAGAGTCTTGTGGATTTATATACAAACGCCCGGAAATGTTACTCTAGTTTGGTTCCCTTTATGGACCTTATTCAGGAGCAAAATACAAGTTTAAGGAGAAATGCTCCACTGTACAGCCTGGCACGCATACTCCACTGGGGGGCCGCCGTGTGACTGGCCAATCACAGCGCATGGGTGTGATTGAGCGTGAATACATAAGGAGGAGTTTCCATCATCACGATTACGTATATTGACAGGCTGGATACGTTTCATGCTAGTACTCGGCAAAACTGCATCATCCGTAACAAATATACATTTCAGAGCGACTTCTCAAGGCTTAAATTGACTTCCAACTGCTCAAGCTGAGGAAACACCAGTCGCCAATGTTCTGCCAAGCTAAACAGGAAAGTTGCTTTTCATGAATTCTATAGCGGAAGCATTTCTGCTTGGTTAACATCTTCCATTCCGTTTATTGCTGCCGACATTGTGCGTCTTTCAAGTGGGGGAGTTAATGCACGCAGAGCGAATACCTGACTTCCGATTCCGAGAGGGAATAGAGAAGCAACCAGTCATGTTATAAACCAGTCGTGTTGTCCTTCGTGTCTAATATAAGAAAGGTGAAAGAGAGGAGAAGAGAAACATTTTTTAGGCTTGTATAATCGCCCGGGCTAGCCCAAAGATCAACTGGTCGATCACGACCATCTGACACGTGTAGATGCTTCCCTTCCATAACTTCCTTTCACGTGGATAACGGACACATTTTCTCCACTTGCCATCTGCACTGCATGCGGACTAATAAAGTATCGCTGGCTAAGTGAATAAAATGAAGAATTACATTAGAGCAACTGATAGGCTTAGAAAATAAAATGGAAGGGGAACACGTGTTCCACGTGTTGATTTGAATGACCTGACAGGAGTCACGCCTAAACACACGCTGGGAGAACAACTGCAGTATCTGCCGAGCGACATTTTGGTTTTGCAGCCCATAGCCTGCCACTTCCGTGTCAGCGAGGCAGAGGCCCACGTGAGAGTACTTTGTGACTGGGATATTATCGCCAATAACCCAAATTTATAACAGGCACACATTAGTCCAATCCGTGCACAGTTGGGACGCTGAATTAATAATGCATCCAATCTGCTAGTGCAAAGCAATGGACGTACAGTAACCCAAGGAAGACATTTATGTGCTATTTGGAGGCAATATTTTCATTTTGTCCCACTCACTTTTGTTTTTCTTCACAGGTTTGTTATATAACTTTTACATAAGGCCAAGATACACGTCCACACACGATCACAAACAATTGTGTCTTTCTGCAGAACACACTGATTTGATCATTTGTGTTGAGTTAACGTGTGTCCAGTATATGGGATATTGTTGCTAATCAAGCTGCAGATTGTTGCAACATATTTAGTACATTGTTTCTCTTTCTTACTGTATTCACAGCAACCAACAGCAACGGAACGTCGGCAGCAACACATGTGTTATTATTAATTGCATTCTCTGTAATTCAATAGTATTGCTGCATGAGTACTACTGAACTACTATCCCATCTGTCTTACTTTCTCCGGCTTATCCTCTTCAGTGTCATTGGGAAGACGGTGCCTTGCACGATACTGATGGCGGGATTCTTCACTGATTCACAATCAGTTAAATGTGTCATACATTAAAACCGTAACTTCGGCATTATGCTTGTCAGCCATCACCTTTAAGGAACATTTTGGACTTTTTTTTAATTCAGGCAAATGTTTGTGCATCGTTTCTGCTTCTTGGAATAGGTTGGTCAATGGCAGTATTAGGTTCACATTATGTTTGTGTGAAGCTGTGAAAAATCTCCTTATGTGGTGCTGTCCACTTAGACATGCTACGTATACAGCCAGGTGAAATCCACACTAGCTGTAGGAGCTACAGGATGCAGAACACCGGTCCAGGGTGTATTCCACCTCTTACCCAAAGTCAGCAAGCATATGCGCACGCCCCCCCCCCCCACACCCCCCCCCAAAAAAAACAAACGGACAGTACAAAAACAGACAAGAAGAACAGCAACAGCAAGAACTGGAATGGCAAAAACATAAAAGGCCAAAATGGAGATTATCAAGAGCCAGAGAAATGTAAGAGTCAAACATATTAGTGAACGTTGTGAATGCATAACAGGGCAGTCAAAGGGGCATAGATGTTGTGCACCGATGAATAGTACATTGAAATAATGTGTGACTCATTTTTAAAGCACAGATCGTGATTCCACTAGCCACCTCAAATAAACGTCCAAGCATAGCAAAGAACGGTATTGTGCATTAACAAGTCCAGTTTGTGGCTGCTCTCAAAAAGGGAGGCTTTTTTGTCTTTCACCTTAAAACAAGCAGAAAGAGACTCTTTCCTGGCCTTCTGTCTCACACTACCTTTTAGAGACCCATTAAGCCCGGGGCAAATGGCTGATGGCACAGGAAGAACTCAATAATTCAGGAACTATTGTTTCCTGTGATGTGCACGGTGCTCCCAATTGACTTCTGCTCCTCTGCTGTTTTTCCTCCGCCAGCTTGATGGATCTCCTCACGAAGAAACAACTTGAGAAAGTCTCCAAAGACCTCAGGAATATAAATAAAAGCATAGCCGCAGGCCCCAATTGAGCAATCGGGGCTGCATTATATATGAAAAGCTACACATATGTTCATATCGCAACAAAAGCAGACAGAAAAGCTGGCGCATATGGACGGGACTTCTTCTTAAATAATCCTATCTGCTGACCAATGGCAGCCAGGCGTCAGCCCCACAGCTTGCACTGTCCCTTGGTGATGGATGAAGGACTTGGGCCCTGCTAGTCTCACTCGCTACGGGCTAAATAGCGAACCTGTTAGCAAACACATTCACATGCTCGGGCAAAATTTCAACGTGGCGTGCCCCCCCCCCCCCCCCCCCCCCCCCCCCCCCCCGCTGGAGAGTCACAGTCAAGTCACTCTCAGCCATGAAGAGCATATTAAAGTGCTGAACGTGCTTGCGTCTCTGGATGATGCTCACATCAAGTCAGATGATCAACGCACCAAGAACAGGAACAGGAAGTGTGAAACAAGGTCAAGCAGGGATATGCCCGTTCCACACACTCACCACAGGAATTTACTGTAAGAGGCGTGTAGCACCGTGAGTGGGGTTGAATACCACACCGGCAGGACGGCAGGTTCATCTATATTTAACCTGGTGCCGTGCACACTTCATGTAAAGAATTGGAAAAATGTCAATAGAGATGAATTGTGAAGATGTTTGCTCTCTACTTGTCCTTCGAGTAAGTTCTTTGCTATCTGCTGGACTTGCACAATGACTGTTGTGCCATACCATAGGGCTAATTAGGGGTAATTACTGCTTGGACTGATTATTTCCCCCGTTGGCAAACAGGAATCCATCATATCGATAGTCCGACGAGATCTCGAGGGGGATTCACCCTGACTGGATATTCATATCTTCTGTTTGTGGAGGCCACTTCCTAAATCCTCCATTGAAGTCGAGTGCAGTTCTTTTCCTCTGAGCTCCAGCGAAGTTTTCTTCAGCAGCAGCTCAAAACAAAGCGTTTTCCCCTGTCTGTGTATGACTCATTGAGGTTTTGTTCAAGTATCCGGAAAGCCACCATCTGGAAAAAAAATGAATAACTACTTTTTTTAAACTTAATCCCACAATTTTGGGACAGCACATTTGGGAATGATTGTAAGGATTATTCAAGCCTCCTCATAAACGTAATGCAATAGATGAAAGCAGACCAAAAGCTGCTGATGATCTGAGCGCCAAGATACTGCAGTCATACTTCTGCTCCTATCTCCGCACGGCCAATAGGATTAGCGGAAGTCATGATGAACTCGGCCTTCGCGTCATGGCAGAATGCAGCCGGCAGATTCAAACAGAAGTGGGGTGAAAGGAAAAAAGCTATTTTTTAGTGGCAGCACGCCTTGGTTTACAATACATCATGTAAAACTAGCTGGCTTTATCACGGGGAGATAATGTATGATGGATGGAAAAGCGGACTTCAATGACACCAAAACACATGATCTTTTTTTTAAACATGGAAATGTAATATATCAAAGGTTGCATGTTGACCCCCCCCCCAGCTCTGGTAATGGTTTTATTTCATTGGAACATGCATACTAGTTACAGTGTAGTCCTTCACATGATTCCATTTGCAGTTCCACATGTCCACAAGGAGGAGGAAGAAGCAAAGCTACACAATCTTGTTGCGGTGCCCTTTTTGTTGTTATTATTCATTTGATAGTTCATATTTTTGAATATTATGGCCGCTCGTTGTGTGGCAGGGATAGCAAGCCTGTCCACATTTCCAAAAGATGCCCATCGCCGTGTCAGACTGTCATGGTTGGCACATTTTGAGGACATTTGTTTTGATGCTGTGCCTCAAAAAGGGAAAGTTTGTGTTTCTTGTCAAATGTTTTGTTGATGCTGTTTGACAGGAAGCAGAAGTTTAGAAAAAAATTTGTACATTTTTTTTCAAAACTGATTTAAGCAACAAAGCCAAAGGACCGCTCACTTTTTACAAAAGATCCGTCCCTTCAAAATACGTACGTAGCTGAAACGGCCTTCACCAACACAGATGACGCTGCTAAATTCATTTGTATGTGTTAGCGCTCCAGAATAGTTAGCATAAGCTGCTGATAAAAGACATGCACACATATGACCTTCTTATCCTCCTGCTCCCACTGCCAGATTACAGCACTGCCTCCCGTGTCGTGATATACGTCATAGAAATGGAAATGGTCAGTGCTCCGTAAAAGAACAACAAAGCAAACGTGCTGCTTTGTAACGTGGACAAGAATGACTTGAATGACTTGACCGCACGTTTGTAGGCTACATGCTTGATTAGACACCGGTCTCGCCCAGTCTCCTGCATGAGGGGAAAGCCAGGGCGATAGGACGACGCAGACAGATCATATTAGGGGGTGCAATACAATCCAAAGAGTAACGCTAATGAAAGCTGACTGACATCATGAGAAATTAATGTTACACATCAACTGGGGGAGGGGGCATCCCTTTTTGGCTTCATTTATGGAGGTGATGGTGACTTGGCGATGTGTGAGGAAATGCAAGGATCTGTGACAAACATCTGTGGATTAATTAGTGGGCCATGTCTTGTTTAATAATAATAATAACGATCCCATCTAACAGGAATCAAGTGAAGCTCTTAGCACAAGCTTATTTGGTCAGGTGCATTGACTGGGACTCGAGCCTGCAACTGCTGCTACACGACACAGGAATATGTACTGTACATATTGCAGAACAGCATTGGACAATATGTGCAAGTAAAGTTCAATTCTAATCGTGTTTGCCAACAACAGACTGACATGGAAACCAAATGGAAAATCAAGCTAAAGGAAAACCTGAATGCTTCGGTTTAAGGATGTTCCGTTCCTAGACTAGAGATTGATAGAGTACAAAAGACTAAAGGTTGTACAACAAAATAGATCAAAGTGGAATAAGAAGAGAATGACTTAGGAAGCGGCAGAAGGTGCTCAGGTAGAAGGTGTAGGCTCACTTCCTGGATCGACATAAGGCTTACTGGGGTCTACAGTCTTGGTTCTGGTCTTTTCCTTTCCGTCAACAATAAGATGACATGTTGCTTAGTTATCAGAGTCGCTTTTGTAGGATCAGGAATATTTGACATGGTCAAGGATACGATCTTTATCCTGAATGACAGACATCACGGTTGACCTGCTCCAACCAAAAGTGCTGCCAATATCGGTGGGTGGGTCACCTCACTCGAAGGGTCCGAGAATGTTTATTTTCATTTCCAGGTTTTTCTCAGCCCACTTTCCCCAGAGGAGCATGCAATACTCGGTAGCCACAATGAAGCGCAGAACATCAGCTACAGAGCTAAGGATAGACCCCTGGGGGGCGCCGCAGTTAAAGGGTGCTGTGTAAATCCCAATTTTGTATGTAAGCATGGTTTGCATGTTTTTCAGCATGGCGACTCTAAGGACTGGTATGGTTCTGTTTATTGTGTAGCTGTCCCTATTGTTTTGGAATCTGGCGTTATTTCAAGCTATCTAGAGCAGGATGGATTGGTGGGAAGAAATGGGAGCGGTAGGCTGGATGAAAGCTGGTGGGACCATTTATAATTCCGTTTGGCCTTCGTCACGCCAAAACCCAAAGGCCGTTCATCTGCTCTTCATAGAGCAGTGGGAAGAACCGGCAAACGGCGGAGCCATTCTAACATCTGTATTTCACACTCTGGCTGGGGTTTGAACGTTCGCCCACAGCCCTTGACACAGCGAGCTGCCTGCCTTCTTACTTTGGCACTTAGTAAGCACAAACACACCCGGAGACACACTCCGGGAGCTTGAACACGCCCCAGCGGAGATACTGATAAACAGTTGAATAAAGAAGGCGGCAAGAAGATGAAATGTAAAAACAATCTGACTTTGCACAGGCAGCACGGTACACCCCCCCCCCCCCCACCCGTCCCTCCTTGCTGTTTGCGTTTTGCTATATAGTGAATGACGACTGAGAAAATCATAGAAATTACTAAACATGTGTTTTGTGCTGTAGTAATGCAGTACTGATGGGCAAGGTGGAAGCAAAGCTACATTGAAACTCCTTCTTTGGCTTGTGGGGCAATTATCCCGTGTAATAAATGTAAAATACCACATAACATCTTTGAATGCGTCTTTCCTGACTTATATTTGGATTCCCTTTAACACTTAAAAACTTTCTAGGCAAAATATAAGCAACAGCTTAAACGTGAATATATTTGGACTACCAATGGGCGTAATGGACCACTTTTATTCGTTCATATATAAAACCGTGATGGAGTGACTCGGCAAAGTGTCAAGTGCGACGCGGCAGTGGACTAGTCTACTTTGACGTTTGTCCAGTGGCCATGATGTTATCATTTGGTTGACAAATGGTGGCAGCTTACACCCATGCATTTTCATTCCTCCAATTTGGAGCAACGTTGTTTGTGTTTTGTGTAAATGGCGCCATGGCCCCCTTGATATCGTGTCTGTATGAAAATAGAGACTAAGTCTGTCCCCTGCGCAACATTGAACTTAGGTCCTTCTGTTTTGAGAACACCCTGTCAGCACCAGGCCCTTCAAGTGGGGTGGGTTGTCTTTTGTTCCTTTTAACGTTCTCTGCTTTCCTGGCTGATGCAGACAACACTTTTCACTGCCTCAAGCAGTTTGGCGGGAGTTTGTCTTCATTCGCCAAAATGAATACATAATGTGTTGAATGCATTTTTGCAAGCAGCGCATGAATAATTCATGCATTTGTAAGAGTATCCCTTCACTCACAAACCGAGGACGGCCGCCCACTGTGGTTTGTAACAATCGCTGATTTCTTCAGTGAAAGCGGGAAGTGTTGATTCCGGAGTTAAACGTCAGTTCCCAACTTAAGCATATTCCTCTTTTCAGTTGACATTGCAACGAATTCCAGCACACAGAAAGCTCTTGTTTTGGCTTCCTGTGCCCTCATATGACGTGGGCCCTGGAGGAGCAGCGCAAATGGAGGGTCTTTTTGCATGATGAGGAAATGATGGCAGTGGCATTAGTGTTGATGAAAAGAAATATGGAAATATGAAATATGTGGGGCCTAAAATTACCATTCCTGTGAGCATTGAATGGAGGGTGGCCGTGCTTCAGGCTTATGTGGCTTTTGTGTGCAGCGGGATGAAACACCGGCAATGTTGTTCGACAACCATGGAAAGCTACCGTTTCAGGATTTGCTTTCCGTCACCAGAAGAATCAAACAGAGATGCGAGAGCGTCAAAGAAATGAAAAAGGGGTTATGAAGCATGCCGTACTTCAATTTGCATTTCCATGTTGGAGTTTTGGGAAGTGGGGGTGAGGTGAATTGCACACCTCTAGGAGCAGGAGGTTGCGTCAGGAAATGACTTTAAAAACGCTGCATATCTCCAGACTGGTGTTTATGAAGAAGGAAATGCAAATGCATACATCTCATTTGGTGTCGCTTTCACTGCATGACTAATAACTTCTTATGCTGACTGGCTTTCGTGCGCAATTAAATCCCTTCATTAGTTGTGTGAGAATGCTGAGAGATTGCCAAAAAAACAAAGTTAGTAGAGCTATGGCTGAGGTGTATACATCACAGCATATCATATCAATCTCCAAACATGATTGAAATACGTATTCCAGGTAACGCTGTATGAAGGACAGCCTGATATTTGGCTGAAACCATGATATCGTCATGGTGATACGGTCTTAACAAACACCAAAACCCCAAGATGAGGCTGCCGCAAGCGTCTTGTGTCGCTGCACTGGGTTGGCTTGCTATTTGCCAGGCCGCTATGTTTGCAGAAAACTGTATTATACGCCCTGACAGCAGGGGAAACCAAGATGGCGGTGGTGGTCGAGCCCCCTGTCACATGGTGTCTTTGGGGACAGCACGCCAACAATCTCACCTTCCATAAAAATGTTCTCTTTGGACGGGATTCATTCATTGACATTTCTGATGGGAAACAATTGATCTTAGACTTTCGACTTCATGGCGCTCGCCAAGTTCCCACTGTAAACAATTCTCTGATATCATGTTCATTCTAGGAGATATCCTATATTTTGAAATGATCTATGTGTATTATATATATACTATGTATATATATATATATATACATACATGTATATATATATATATATGTATATATGTATGCATGAAGTATGGGATGGTATCGCCAATGCTAGCCTGAATTTTACTCTGTGCTGGATCGGAAAGGATCCAATACGTTGCCTTTCATATCCTTGGAGGCAAACAAGTAAAGTACTTAAAAACCGGTCAATATTTGGGATGAGAATAACAAGACCTCAATTATCTCAGGTCACAAGTCACAGATTTTGCCCATGCAGTCCGTCTGTGTGGAGAATGATAATTGGCGTAATAAAGCATAATGGCGAGATGAAGGATCATGTTTCGGGAAGCACAATGTGATTGAAAGAAAGGGACGTTATTCTACGATTGGCAATGCAACCCATAACCACTTAAGTCAAAAAGGTTTTTTTGGATGTTTATCTGTCAGACCAAAAGAAATAAAGCCAATTGGAACTTCTGCAAGTGCAAGTGCTCTATGGGTGCACCAAATGTGTGTGTTGAGACAAATGACAGTGTACACTCTGCAGGTATACTATTGGGGAGTCCACCGCTGATTAGCTCAGTGGGGGGGTAATGACTGTGAGGGAGAACAATGAAGAGGCCTCATAAAAAGAAAAGAACAGCGCAAAGGAAGATGGGACCGGCCTGTGCCCACTTGAAACTGCATCCACACTGCATGGCTGAAGTGACCTAATTCAGACCCCCCCTCCTGTGGCCCAGTTTGGATATACTTCCTGTGTCATAAATAAATTTCTTGACAGCGTAAGCAGCCATATTGTCATATTTGGCCGTTTTGGCCGCAGGGCGTCATGAAGCCCAAACAAAAACATGCCTGACGTTTGCGTCCGTTTGTGGCTCCTTGGCCTCCGCCATATCGTGTTAGCCCGTTAGCCCACATGCGGGTCGTTCATCTTGGACAGGGGATATGAATGTATGGCACACTCAAGTTGATATAAATAGGATGGGCATAAAAGAATTTTAAATCATGCACTTCCTCATGACTAAAATAGGTTTTCTGTACCAAATTCACAGGTTTTTCAATGAAGCAAACGCATTGCCTCCCATTTTGCGAGCCCTGTCGCCCCCACTCTCATATCATTTCATGGGAATTTGCATACAACAAACTAAAAATGTCAAATAATATTTTTTATGACGTCGTTATATAACATACCAGAAATCAAACTGAATCAATTGGAATATATTTGTTGTGTTTTTTTTACCAGCGGACCAAGAAGAGAACATTCCTGCAGGGGGTGTCCACCTGGGGGGTGTCCACATGAGGTTACACATTTTGTCTGTACACAACACTCCATGACACGGTGGTTCCTTTTCTTATTTAGAAGCACTCTAGAGTGCGTGCCCCTCCTTCTCCCGTGTCCCTGGCCTCTCCTTGCCCCCGTCTCTTCCTGTTTCCTTGAATCAGCTCCATTTCTGGCTCTCCGTGTTTGGGAGTGCTCCAGTTGTTCACCCGCCCTGGCCCGAGCCGAGGGATCGATGAAGGACCGCAGCTTTCTTACTGTAATCACTGACCCATTCCCCAGCCGCCATTCGACCCCTGACCTCCTTTTCCTTTGCTCTGAGCGCGGTGCTTCATTTCTCGCAAAGCCTGGTTCAAAAGGTCGCAATGATTCCAGATCACTGGGGTTAAAGCCCCTCGGCCCCCTCAGACTCACACAAGTTGGACACATTTGTCTGCCGTTGTCATCCGCTGATCTGACAGCTGAGCATAATTCAGCCATGTTGGCCCAACCTTCCACAGAAAGGACCACTTAGGGCTGCACACTCCTGACCATGTAAGACCAGTTTAAAATGGCCAGATTTGCTGCTGTTGGGTCTTAAGGACGTTCTTAGTGGAACTCCAAAATAGGAAAAGAAGAAATGGAAGTGAGACAACTGATCTTTTGAGTAAGCAACTTATTGCAAACAACCGTTGGACTGACACAGGACGTTCATTCCATGATCAAACATTTAAGACCATTGCTCAAAAACAGAAATAGCGTTTTCAAAAAAGGACTCGATAATGACCAGCTGTGTCGTTTTTGTTTTGTTTCGCCTTATGCAGCACAACAATATGACCCACCGCATTGAAAGACAAAGCTTGATTTCCCTTTGCCATCAAGACATCATGGCTGGGTGGATTTTGCCTCTTGAGGCCTGCGGTCTTAAACTTGAATACCTAATACGGAAGACGCTGTATAGACGAGATGAAGACGTTAAGGAGGACATGCAAAATAATACAAAATAATGAGCACGATGACACTGTCCCAAAAAAATGACATAACCTAAATATATCCAGTACATGTTTGCATAAGAGCAGCAGGACAATCGGTCATGGTGTGGTATGCAAATTCCAGTGCAGCAAAACCCTGATAGCTCTCATTTACCCCCCCCCCCCCCCCGCCCCCTTACCCTCCATGAGGTTGAACAAAAGTGAAAGAAAGATCTTTCTCCGCCCTGAGCTTGGCAGTTCATGTGGTTAATCACGGATCTCAGGGTACTCGTGCCGTCTTTTCAATAGCCCAAGGGTGCGCTTTCACAACAATAACTGCTACCAAGCGCAACCTCATAATTGGAGATACGCTGCTCAAAGTTTGAAGAAGATTTTTTGCATCATGCAGGCGGTTGAATGGGGTCACGACTCGTAACGACAACACTCTCCTTGAGATGCTGAATACTGAACCTATCTTCTCTGAATCCTCGGTGCCAAGTGAAGTCGCTTCCGGTGCCTCCTGCCATAGACCCTCCACCGCCAGCCTGCATTCGTGACGCCATCTTCTCAATAACACTCTTGCTTTTTCCATGTTCAGTGAGGCATTCAATTACAGTGTAAAATGAAAGGCCTGCACAGATGTACGCAGTCAGGCTGGTGTACTGTCTGCAAATCTCCCGTGGATTCTCATCCTGATTGGATGTTAAGATGAGGATGAGCAATGCCTGAGCGCTCTCTAATGTATGGGCCTTTCATTGGACGTATTTCTTCATTAGCTGAGGAATTCATTCAACCGAATCTTTAAAGATGAAGAAACAGAGGGCGTGTTTGTCATCATGCGATGCTTGAGTCCCACAGAAAGAGACAGATGAACTGAACTCTTATCAACTTATTTCTTCATTTTATGCTCGATACCCCCGTCGTGTAGGACTGCACTTGGTGCTTGTGGATCTTTAACCACGCATTTAGAGCTTTTTTCTCAAACATCTATTTGTACGTCCTTAAGTGACAACGATAGAAGAGAGCATGTTTGATGCAGCTTTAAGGTGGCAGAAATGCATTTTATAAGAACTTGGCCAGCATCGTTCCTGTTGGAATGCCCGCCCAAGAACCGTGAAGACGATAGATGAGATAAGATAAGATATGCCTTTATTCGTCACTCAGTGGGGCAGCAAAGAGGACAGAAACCAGTACAAAATAAACAATATAAAAATAAACAATAGAAACAACCTAAAAAGTATGAACAAATTAACAGAAGACGAGATAAAGGAAAGAATTAGCTTTTGCAGTTCCAAACCATTCCGGCTAAAAAACTACTGAATGCCATTATAAGTCAAAACTTCAAACTGTTATCTTGACCGGCCGTTAGCCAGTTGGCTAATTTCTCTTTCCAAATCGGCCTTTATCAATAGCTGATAGCCAATTGGTGCTGTCATTACGGCCAGAGATGCTTGATGCAGTGCTCCCTCGTTTATCACGGGGGATAGCCAGATAGATTTTTTTGCGATTAGTAGATATGTTTGAAGGCTGTTAAAACCCCTCACAATACACCTTATACACCTTTCACACGCAGGAGAAACACTCCAAGTTCAAATGGCTCTTGAATTTTAATGATCAACTACTAGGTTGGCCAGAAGAGGTCGCTAAGTGACTCCCGCGTATTTCACTCCTTTGACCATGCCTCTTTCTGCCACCATTCAGCTATAGCATTTTTATATCCTTGTTAAAACATATTGGTCCTGTTGTACTATTTGAATTGTAAATGCAATTCTCTTCTACGTGCATACGAAAACAACATACTCAATGTTAAAGCAAACACTGGATGGAGAAAGTAAAACCATCCTTGCTCTCTGGAGTCCTGCTTAGAGGTTTCATTCTGTGCTTTAAAATAGTTTGTTTATGCCAAATAATATATAATGAATTCATGGATTTCTTTCTTATGAGGCCGTTTCCTTTGAAGCAAGGTGGGCTTTTAAAAACTTTGGCACAGAGAATTTTCCAGGGGCTGCCTAATTACACTTCCAAGGCCTGACCGTCAAAAACATGTACTTTTTAACACGAGCGACAGTCTGCTCTCTGAGGGACAGTCCTAAAATTAGCCTGGCTAGATGGGGATTGATGTGAGTTTAGCTCGTCAAGCTATTCGCGTATATGGCCGAGCACACGACTGGCCGGGCTGAACGAAGCAGGAGTGTTTCATTGTGAATGAAGAAACCATCAATTGGAAGTCTATTGCGGACATATGTACATATGTTGTACATATGTACATATGTCCGCAATATGTTGTACATATGTACATATTTTTACATACATTTACTCAGTGTTACTTCAACCGTTACGAAACACAACAGACTATATTTTTGCCGTTGCCAGAACCTTTGGGCTTATTAAAAGCATAGTTCCAAAAAAAAAAAAAGCATAGTTACTGGTACGTAGAGCAGGAAGATCATGAATATGGGCGTGACAGAGCCTAACACATTGTGACATTCAGGCGCAGCATCCGGGCACAGGAGGAGATGCGAATCTCAATAAGTAATCATCAGGCTGTTCCAGAGCGAAGAGCTTCATGAACATCACACACTATAGCTAAATTGTAGGAAACAGGAAGCTCTCCCAGATTGGAATATACAAAGACAGTTATGAGGCTTCGCCTAGAATATGTATGATGAGAGATCAGATTCAATAAGTGTTCATAATTCTAATGTGACAATAATCTCTTCTAATTACATGTAGATGCGTGATCGCTTGTGCGTCTGCTCATGTCTTCCACGACGGCAGCGTGTGCAACGAGCTGGGATTCCCAGACAGCTCGGCCAAGTGGATGCCAACAAGTGTTGGGAAGCTGCATGACAAAACGCTAACTGGACGACTCCTCCGCAAGCTTTCAGTCGCAAAAGCGGCCTGCAGAATGATGCGTGTGCTCACGGGACGACACATGAGGAGGATCACGCCAGAGCGCCCAGCATGTCCACTCAGTGCTAAATGAACCAGTTGATGTCCCCGCGTGAGCATGTCGACTTCAGTGCTTCTCTTTGGCGGGAAAAGTTAACTCACACCTTCAGACTCAGACTCAAACGCTTCAGCGTCTTTGGCGTCTTTAGCGGGGGGAAAATGGCGGCAGACATCTCAATAACGCTAAAATGCATTCTTGACTTTCTCTCGACATTGGCCACTTCTCATGTTGAGTCATGGTGATGTGCGTGCAGGAGTCTGGCTGTGTTTAATGTCCCGGTCGTTAGGCGGCAGAGGAGGAAGCATGCAGGCCAGCGCCATCTGTTTCTTTACGATCCCCGCTTTCATTGTTTCTAACTTACTACATCCAATCAATTCCTTCTTAATGACCGCTCTCAAGAGACAAATGTCAAACTGAGGCCTTACTTGTAAAGAAGCATATCCACGACACCATAAAAGGCTTAAACTGTCTCTTCTGCGAGCGGCGCAGCCCATCAGCGTCCATTGATCAGGGGGGGGGGGGGTGAGGGTGCGGTGAGGCATCTTAGTTAGAAACCTTTTTGTGTCTGACGTAGGGTTATTTAGAATTTATGAGAGTATGGCTTGCTGCGACGGGACTTGAAGATATCATTTCCCACCACTATCTTTATATCTCCCTCCCTTGCCTGGCGGCCTATTTCTAATTTCGCTCACGATCTTCACAGACCCCCCCACCACCGAGATCCTCCTTGTTTAATCTATCATTTAAGGGAATTAGTTGGAGAGGGGCCTATTCAATTGAACTCACTTTGCCCATCTCCTCCCTTGCAAGTGTGCTTTTCTGACAAGACGGATAAAAGTCTGATTCCGGAGGTGCAGGGTTAAGCACTGGAGGTTGCCGGTGATTTGATACGTTTGAGTACAGACACAGAATATTCCGGTAGGACTGGATTCCTTATTCGTCAGTGTTAAACTTTCATACAGCAGACAACCAAGTATTATGGTGTATTGTGTATTATGATCCTGTATGTATAATGTATGCCATCATTTACTGCTCGTGTGGAGGTTATGTGTTTCTCATTTGTTTGATTGGGTTCATAATAACTTGAAAAGCTCTGAATGGATTCGGATGCAATATTCAGTAACCGTCGGGAATGGGATATGGAAGAATTGATGACATTTTGGGCTCCAAAATCCTGGATCCAGGAACATTTAAAACGATTCTTTAACATTTCAGCAAAATATTGCACTTGGAAAACCGGTTCTAGACTGAGGCTGATCCAGATAATGGAATCAAACCGGATGCTATGATCCAGGATGAAAAATTAGGGGGTCTTTGGAATTTCCATCATCGGAAGTTGACAAATGAAGCTATAAAGATGCGATAAAACACAATTATATACAGTATAGCTAAGGACTGTGGAATCTGGAGGGTGCCAAATAATTGGTTGTATCTTCAGCAGCTATGCAGCTAGATCCAGAACCGCCATCGGTTCATCATGGAAGGCAGGGTTCTATTCCTACATCATGGAAGGCAGGGTTCTATTCCCACATCATGAAAGGCAGGGTTCTCTTCCCACATCATGGAAGGCAGGTTCTATTCCCACATCATGGAAGGCAGGTTCTATTCCCACATCATGGAAGGCAGGGTTCTATTCCCACATCATGGAAGGCAGGGTTCTATTCCCACATCATGGAAGGCAGGGTTCTATTCCCACATCATGGAAGGCAGGTTCTATTCCCACATCATGGAAGGCAGGTTCTATTCCCACATCATGGAAGGCAGGGTTCTCTTCCCACATCATGGAAGGCAGGTTCTATTCCCACATCATGGAAGGCAGGGTTCTATTCCCACATCATGGAAGGCAGGCTTCTATTCCTGCTTGTGTGCATGGCATGTGAGTAATGCCATCGTCTTCATCTCTGAGGGCTTTTACCAGATCACATGTCTCATCCATGACCGACACGACCAAAGTGGTTTTCCCAACGCACCGCCAGTCCCGTCACATCAACATGAAATGTTGATCGTATGCAATCGGGAAGTGGAAGCCCGTTTGGTCGGCGTGCTCCTTGCAGGCAGCTCTGCTCATTGATTTTTGCTTGGGTTTTAAGGGTTTGGATTTCCTAACGATTCACCTGCGGTTCTGTTCCTCTTTGACCAGAAAGAGCGTACCCTCGGGATGTTACTGTACGCCATAACGGTCAATCTGCTGGGCCGCCCACCGCTGCAGCAAGGCCAACACCCCCCCGAGCCACGTAAACACAGCTCGGGCTGCACACTATCCCAATAAAAACTAGTCAACAAGCACAATGTGCTAAAGTCCTCTTTGGACGTAGCAAATGGACAAACATGAGACTAAAACGGCATAACATGAAGGATCTATCTCCAACAGGCTGTCCTCCATCATCTGACACCATGCTAATGTGTTCAGTGGACGATAATGACTGAGGGCATCCGAAGATCAGTGTCAACTTACTATCTTGAGTATTTGTTTTCTCAGCTGTTGTCACTCACTTATCCAGCCTCCTCACAGTCTCATACACGCTGACGGATGATTATTGACCCCCAGGTAATTAACGCGGAGCCGGCCTTATCATTCACTCGTTAGCAGCCCCTTCTAGTTGACAAATCCAGGGAGATCCAGACGAGCTTTTGTTTGAGTGTATCCAGCATCGGCCAGATTATGCTTTCAAACGAAATCAAAGTTTATTGCTACAGCAGCAACATCCTAATGGTGCAAAAACAGCAAAATCATCGTGTCAACTCAATCCAAGAGTTACAATTTAGCAACTAGCAATCAGTCTATTGGCTAATTGGCCTCCCATTAAATGAAGGCGCCGGTTGTGCAGTACTGTGATGGTTGTATGTTACACACATTAGCACATTACCATGTACATTCCAATCAGGATGGAGAACTAATAACCGCTTTGAGTTGCCGAAGCCTCCATCTGGGACCAAAGATAGCTTTCCTTTCCCTCTGAGCTATTAGTCGAGTGTGATATGTCTGCTTTTGTAATGGCTTTCCGCCACGGGCCCAGAGGTACCTTCACTGGAAATCTTAAACAAAGCAAAAGGTCTTTTGGCCCTGTCTGATTTGGGAGTGCTCGGAATGGGATTGGCTATTATCTTACGAGGGCTGCAGCCGAGGAGCCCAGCGAGGCTGCAGCGGGACCCCAGGTGCACTGATGTGCACGGAGGAAATTGAGCAAACAGGAGATAAGTGAGATGGAGGGCTGTCTCTGGCTATAGAGCAGCATCACAAAACCATCCCTGGCTATTAACTTGACACTCCTCCACGCTCCTCACCTCTCCTTCCCCGCCCTGATATCTTCAACATGAGGTGAAACATCAGTCTAGACTAAGTGCTTGGTGGTCAGGGAGGCCAGGGGGCAAATCACAGACCCTCACTGCTTTACCAAACCAAATTGACGTCACCAAAAGCCAGCGCTGGTTATTATGCTGCACAGTTGATTCTATAAATACGGCAAACTGGTGTGGATGGGAGTGGGAGGCAGCGGCAGGAATGGAAGCCCAAGCATTCCCAGTCCGAGCAGCTGCTTTAGCTGAAGCACCTCGAGGCGAGCGCAGCAGAGACAAAGCACAGACAAGACGCCCTCCGTGATGGTGTTGGCTTTGGCAGAGTGAAGGACCAGTCCCACCTGGGAGTCCGTAGCTGCCGTCCCCTCAACATGAACACGCCGTATACACGCTTTAGCTACAGATGGGGACGTCCCAATCACGGAACGGGCGCCACGGCGGCTTATCAGGCTGCCGGAACCGAGAAGTGGTGGCAGGCTCCGTATGGAAAAAAGGTCTGGGTGGCCTTGAGCACATGTCTGTACTCATCATAATATACCCCCACAGTGGGTGGATAGATGAAGAGGATGCTGCTGGCTGGAATGCATCACTTGGATGAAGACGAAGGGAGATGATTGCATGCCTTCCCGCACATTGTGTCTGATTCTAGCAAAGAAAGTGATGGGAACTGTGGGGGCCGTAAATGTCTCCTGTGTTTTCTCTACTGTTCAGAGGGGGCAGGTGTGTGTGGGTTATGGCAAAAATGGGAATAGGAGGATGAGAGTTGAGAGAAGTAAGTTGGCAAGGAAACAAGTTCATCCTTACAAAGAAGTTACAGCAACTCAGAAGCGGGAAAAATGTTGTCATTCTCCAAACATAAGTCACCATATTTTGTCCATCCATTTTAAGACGGGTATGATTGAAATATTCATTTGGATATTTGTGAATGAACTGAACTCCAGCACAAGTGTAAAGTACGTGGGCGGCTGCACAAAGTCCTATAATTAATTCCATGCTTGGTGTCTTGATTCACATGCGCGTTATATGTAGCTACCAGCAATTTTCATGATTTGACATAAACATGCGCACTTCCACGGAAACATGATGTAAAATAAGTGTATGGATTAGAAAACAGAAATATTTAGTAGATCTCCGAGCAGGAGTACCATGGAGCGATGTTAAATCAGTGTCACTTTTATTATTATCTGAATATGAATGAAATATGCACACAAAAGAGGAGGTTGGAATTGTTTTGTACTATTTGCTTCTTTGTCTTTCTGACAAGTTTTTTCATGTCACAAAATGGCAATGCGCAAAGGGGATTGACATCAGATCGTGTTTTGTACGACACAGACACAAAGATGACTCAACATTTGATGTGTTTGCAGTATATTTTCATATGACTGCAGTATTAAAGTACTGTAGTCTGCGCATCAGGCCCCACCAAGTGATATTCAATGGTGAATATATATTATATATATTCCATATATTTCATGCATCATGCATTTGACTTGCTGCTCAGTGGTAACCCTAACCCTAAAGAGCCCCCTCCCCCCCATGAAATGAATGTGAATAAGTAAGTCAATCATGCCTGCTGAAGATGGAAGATGGAAACAAAGACGTGTGAATTTGTGCGACCCTAACGTTCAGCTGCCATGATATTATTATGATATATTATTTATATATTATTTGTACTCGATGTGCTGAGAGAAACAAACAAAGAAAGCTTTTTTCTTTCCATGCAGTCCCCAGCGGTGTGATTGGAGCCGGGTGATAAATGGATGTGTTTGTGTTAGATTGGCCCAAATTAGCAGGGGGCCTTGCCATATCTTAATGAGTGCAGAGAGAGCCAGAAATGTTCCTGAACCTTTTCACTAATAATGGAGCATTTATTGCAGTAACTCAACCACTCGCTTGTTTCTTCCTTTGGGTGGCGTCCCTGTCGCTCCGCCGCAGCATTCAGGCAAAGCACGGGCTGGGTTCATGGTGTGGATGCTAAAACGCTTCCCTGCGAGGGCGTTTCTCTCTCCATGAATATGATTTACTGATGTTATGATCCCACGTGCTTGCACGGAGCTTGCTGAGATATGGGCAGAGTGCATCTCATGCAGCCACTACCATCACTTTTTTGAACCAACCAAACATCCAATTATGGAGTGGAAAGTAGCAAGGAGAAGCAGAATGGTGAGTATTGGAATGCGATTTATGAATCATTAAGAGAGAGTGGTATTAATATTTCATGACCTGTAGACCACCGACAAATGTCGGAGTAGATTCAGCAAACAGGCACGTGCACACTCCAACACCGTGACCAGCAGAGGCTGCGTTCATGCAGCAGTACATGAACGCATCGCGGCCATCATGTACATAATGCAGGTACGCACATGCCATGAGCTCACATTAAAATTGTTATGGATGAATTTGAATTGGGAACAATCTGACGTCAGTCCCCCTGGCTTGGTCTCCACCCCCCCCCCCCACCCCCCAATGGCTTATCCTCACCCCTAAAGCATAATTCATCTGGAGACGATGGTTGCAGACCTGAGGGACCTGAGACCTTTCCTGATCCGCCACCGAGAGCCTCCGGCGCCCATCAAACGTGTGTGTGTCTCTGCTGAGGTGTGTGTGACAATTTGCCGCCGCATGTGAGCCTTGTTCTCATTTGCGTACGGGTGTGTGAGCACATGTGCGTGTTTTCCTCCCTCACACTCAGGGTATTGTGCGCTAGATCAAAGCCGCAAACCCCCGTAGGCTTGACACACTCTAGCAAGGCTGTTGCAGCAACCAAGAAGCGCAGCAGTAATTCTGCTGATACAGTATGGTGGTAGAAAAAACGCCGAGGTGGGGGAGTGTGCTCTCTTTGCACGACGGGGGATCACAGAATATTCTCATTGTTCTGCGGAGGTGGTGCGTGTTGACACAATACGGCAGAGGAAGTTAGGGAGAAGAAAGTCATATGTGTTCACTTATGGAGAAGCCTTTCGTGCTTTGCTGAAATATTCCCCGGAGCGCTGAGAACACCAGCATTTCTCCAGGGGCTGACTGGTAAACGGGGGACTGGTGATGTACCCCGGGGGCTCCTCCCGCCTGGGCATGCCTGGAACACCTCACGGGGGGGGGCGTCCAGGAGCAGTGGCTCTACTCTGAGCTCCTCCCCATCTCTTAGGGTGGGAAAACTCATTTGGCAGCTTGTATCCACGTTCTCGCCAGTGGACGACTAACAAACTAACAAACTCTGGCAAGTCGCACCGCATAACAAAATTGTCTTCATAATAAAAGCTAAAGATGAAGACTGACGTCCCACTGACAGCGAAAAGAGGCGGGGTCCACCCTGGACTGGTGGCCAGCCAATCACATAGACATAGACTTTCTTGATTGTCATTGCACAATAACACAGCAGTGAAATTGCCAACGAAATGTCGTTGCCTGGCTCCCGTGTAATAATAAATAATAAATAGATTACGTCAAATATGAACAACAATGTACAGCGTAAACAGTAATTTGTACAAATAATTGAAATACTTTATGACTTTGTCATTTTTGAGGCTCCATCTTGTGTTAAATCCAAACGTGCTTTTATAGAAGAGGTGGAATGGCTTTAAGGAGGCGCCATCGTCTTGGCGACATGACTCCTCCTGGCCTGTGATCACGGTACTCGGGAAAACGTCAGCGCCATCAAGCATCGGAGCATGTTGAGTAGAATAACAGGTTACGTCCCTCCTGCGAAGAAGGTAGTGATGTTGATCGCAGTAGCAACATCCCACAAAGGTGGTCTTTTAAAGACACGGGTCGGACCACACAAGAGGACGGCGTCGGTTTCTGTCTCTCCCGCTGCTCATCGGGCCTTGATTATACACTTTAGTCCCATCTCATGAAAGCCTTGTGTTCTACAAAAGGATACAATTCTTCTTTCAAGGCTCCGTGGCAGGAAAGAATGGAGCAACTTTAAAGCAATCTCTCCATCTCTCCTCCTCCCGACACTCGCCATCTTAGGCACGGGCGACTCCATGAATAATGGAGACAACTGTGTGACCTTTGCAGAGTGAGTTCAGGCCGTCTCTGACTTTTTTCTGATCTGATGAACGCTTTTGATTGTAACGACACGAGAACACTGGGGATCCAGCGTGGTCAAAAGCCTACAGTCTCTGATTTGCCATTTTACGGCTCACAGACGTGGGTCCACACAGAAAGAAACTCGTTATTCATATAATAACTCCTCGCTCACTGCGGTTAATTGCTTCTTGGCCCGGCTGTAGGATTCCTTATTGGAAATTGAATCCTGTATTTTGATATTCTGTTTACGACTTTCCTGAAGATATGTTTGTTTTTAACGTTCAAGCCCTCTAGATATGAAATATCTGTCACCCACCCAATGTGGTAGACTCACACCGGACGAGATTCCTCCAGTGCGTATTGTCTCAGCGATGGGACTTCACTGACACCTAGTGACCAATCAACAACGTGGCGTCTTATTTTTATTTTTATTTGAGTTCACTTGGCATGACAATCTTTGACTCAGGCCAGAAATATGTTAAGTTTGCTTCTATATGCATGTGTTCTTATTACTAAAAATAGGCCTTAGTCAACCATGAAACAACTTTTAAAATGATATTCTCAAAAACGATGAAAGCCGTGAAATTTGAGGATATTGCAGCCGTGGATTTTAACGTCATTTTTTGTTTTGAGGAATATAAGATGACCTGGCATGATTTAAAAGCAAACAAATGCCCGTGATTCATGTTTCCTGTGTGTCTGGGTCGAATGACCAACCTCCAACTCCAAGCTCTTCATCTTCTCACACCACACGCATATCTGCCCACCTTTGGCTTTCACAGCCAAGACTTGTCCATGACGTTCCTGGGATTGTTCCTGGCAGTGTTCCTGGGATTGTTCCTGGAATTGTTCCTGGGATTGGGTTTTTTTGGGTTGAATGGAAAAGTTCCGGTATTATGCTGGCTTGTCTTTTCAGGACACCCAGAATGTTGTTTCCGTGTGGATGAGAGGCTGAAAGCATAAAATAGCGTACTTTACCGTTGCGACCTGACAACATTTCCGTGTGGACAGTCCCTTGAATAAGACCCTCTCACCTCAGGGGGAAACAAAGAGAAGACAGGCAAAGTGCAAAGGGAAGGTGAGAAAATGATGTCCTTTTTAAAGCATGATGTATCGTCTGGGAAAAACAGCGATCGCACAAACCACTTCCGTTCGGCTTGGGAGTGCCGGGATGTAAGGGAACATCCAGAAATCATGAGCTGTTGTGTGGGCGTTGGAGACAGAGTACGCCATTGGATGGTCCTGCCTCGTGAAGCATATGGTAAGGTCAGGTGTCATGGGGCGGCCAATGGAGGAGCCCCTTGTTCTGGGATGAAGACAGGCTGTATCACTTATGGCCTGACTATTGCAGTAACCAGATCCAAGAACCAATACAGTACCTGTGCCGTGTGTACATGTTGCTTGTACTGTACCTTTGTATTGTATTGCAGTAACATGTAATAACATATCACCTCAGCACCCATTCGGCCATCGCTACCCTTAAATGATCATGGAGGAAAGTCCTTAAGCACGGTTAAACCGCTCCAGTTAGATGGCTAGCCAAATGGGTTTTTAGCAATGTGGTTACTTGCAGTCAGGAAATACATATTATTTATTAATACATTATTAATACATATTATTTATTTTTACCTCACAGCCAGCGGAGCTTAAATCGTCACTCGACCCAGCTATGGCAGGCAGTATAACCTTTTCCAACACAGACGAAAGCCAAATGTAGATGGAGCTATGTAGTGTATGGGACGTTGGAGGAACCTTCTAATGAAATCCGTTGGTGAAACGTGAAGAATTGTTTATTTAATTGTTACATTATTGAGGTAGCGTGATGATAAAATTAACATCAGATAGTGTTTGGTATTTTCTCCATGGGTGATGAAGCCTGCGTTTTGCGTTGAGGAAAAAGGCCAGAAAAGCCTGACATGAAAATAAGGGTTTTATCGAGTGGCTCTGACATGACGGGAGATGGCGTCCTGTAAAATGATTTGCAGTGGAAGCGGTTATTGATGTGCTGTTTGCAAAATATGCAATATTGGAAAACTAATTACAATCGTTACCTTCCGTGTCCACCACCGTCACGCTTGTTAATGATGGTGAAATGCGCCTTCAATGCCTTCCGTTTTGATTACGTTGATCGCCATCTACCGGTAGATTGCCAAGGCAGTTTGGGTGGATCGTATAAATGTCACTTTGTGGATGTCTTTTGACATCAGTCAGCTGACATTAAGCTCCCCTCCTGATTGGGTCTGGCTCCCCTGCGGCGTTTCAAGCTACACATGTAGCTTCTTCATTCTGATGGCGGATGAACCAACTCGGCGCTAAGAAGTTATCTGTTCACACGTAGCGGCTAGCTATGTCGAAGAAAATGCACGTTTGTTGGGTTAGGGTTAGGGTTAGGGTTAGGTCCACTGAAGAAATTGTGTTTTTCTTAAGTGGACATTGCTGGAACCTTTTGAACATGTTGCCCTGACTCGGGCTGACTACGTGAACTGTGAGTCCCGATGAACCTTACGTGGCTATTTGGACTGACAGGCAGGTTATGCCGTTTTGAATATTATTACGATATCAACTACTGTACTCACTTCAACCTTTAAACTTTAAAAGTGTCAACATGAAATAACAATCACTAATGTTTCCAATAGTATTTCAAAGTTTGAATGTATACATGTTATGCTTTATAGAATGAGGGAGATCATCTAGTCTTCTCACCTGTACGCGCATCCCTGATATACACGTACAACGTACATAAATACATACTGTTTTTTAATGAATATAGTAGCTACATTCCTTTTATCGCAGGCAGTAGATCTCCGGGGCTCGGCCATTTAAAAGTAGCTTTCAGACTGAAAAAGTGTGTGCAGCCCCGTCATATCCATAATACCTGGAAGTCCACCTTAGTACGTTGTTACGAGGCTTTCCCAGGGAAGATGTTTTCCCAGGAAAAATATCCGCACGTATCCACGCCAGTCGCCTTTGCTGCATGATGATCCACAACGGGTGACCTTGTCACGCGAGAGTCTGGGTTGCAAAATCAACCTTGACAAAGTACTGATGAGTCACTTTTCCACAGATGGGTTAATTGCCGCCTACTTCCACGGCCCATTTAAAAATATAGAGAGGGACACAAAAGAAATCAAATAAGACAGTCTACCACCTGTGTTGGTCCCCTTGCCAAATCCTAATGGGCCGTGCTGAAAAAAGTCTGGGGAGTGGTAATTTGACAGCTGGACAAAATACAGACCAACTCAGCCAAAGTGTGAGTAAACACCACGAGGACGAAGGACTTCAATGTGTTTCCTACAAGCGTAGGATGCCATCAACATTCAATGTAACAAAATGCTTTTTCCAACTGGGAGCTTGAGAGGAGCGCTCATGTTAGCGGCGATGCTCTTGAGTCAATGAGTGACAATTAACCTCTCGTTATGATTACTGGCCTCAGCCAAGCCCTGCTAGCTGTGTAATTAGGATAAAATGCAGGAAAACGGAGAAGGTCTTCATGTGACTGACTTCTCATTGGTTATTCCTCTCCTCACCATCAGCCATTGAACCTTTCACCGGACCTGTGAATGTCATCAGAAAGCATAAAGCAGGTGCCTTTCACACAGCGTGCAGTGACATTCAGCAGCATAGCGACAACGCTTTTCTTGAGTGTGCAAATTGTCTTGTCAATGCCGCGTGGTCGGATGCGCAGTTCGGACGCGCGTCTAGTGGACGTCGTGATTTGATTTTCTATATTTTCTTGGGTGTTATTTTTCACACTTAAACATTGTTGCAGAAAGTTCCATGTTCAAATTGAGTCATCCTTCTTTTGCCAGGCATGCGGTGTTACTACCTTGTACAGTCGTCCCTTGCAGTATTATTAGATCACAAATGGATTCAAGTAGAATGGTTGCGGTTTCGTGGTAAACCGGTCTATTATTAGTCGATTCATATTGAAATACAAGTGATACAGTATGATATCAGATATTATTATGAACTTATTAGCCCAGTGGATTAGCTTCTCATAGACGTCCTTCTTGACACACACACGCTCACATAGTACAATCAGAGCCGCACAACACTTACATATGACATTGTTATGCTAGCCGAGCGACATTGCAGTATGTGTTCACGATTTGCTTGTGTTGTGTTTTAAAGCCAAACTGAATGCTTCTACTTTTCTTCCACACAGAACGCCGTCCAGAACTGTACTGCGTGCCTTCATGAAGTGCGTATGGTAGACGGGCAATTTATGCCGTCTGTTAGACTTGACTCATTGGATTTGCACCCATGGGCTAGTTTATAAGGAGGATCCGAGCAGCCACGGCGTCAGCCTTCACCAGCCAATATTTGCAAGTCTAGTCCATCTCGTGTTCAAGGCAGAAGTGTTGATGTGTTATTCCTCAGCGAGTGTTGTGCATAATGCAGTGTGTATGAAAATAGATCTGGGGCACTGAACTGGCAAAGATGGTCACAGAGATTAATCAACAGCACCGTGGAAGAGAGCCAGGATGCCGTGAGTGTGTCACACACGGATGCCGTCGTGTTACATGTCATGCGTGGGATTCCGGAATGACATTATTCCCCTTTTGCCGAGTTTTGTATAAAGTGAACAAAGCTGGCAAGAAGCTGGCAGGATCGGAGTCTGCTTCATGGCACGACTGAGGAATTCTTGCGTCAAAGGGATCTCTGAGAATGTCGGTGGTTGGAATCACTCATACACAATAGCAACTCATCAGCGTTAGCAAACGCTCAAGGCTGCGTTAGCACAATGGTGTCTGCTCTAACATCCAGATGGAGCTGATGGCCTCTCAAAGAAACGTCTTCACAGAGAGCACGAAATCAAATGTGTTGCCTTTGTAGACCACATTAGAAAAAGAACAACCACTACATGCAGAGTGCCAGATTAGGACCTGATTAAAACGTACCTGGACCACGTACCTGGACCACGTACCTGGACCACGTACCTGGACCGTGTCTGGGGTACTTGATGAGAATGAAATTAGAAAGATTACGTAGCTTTTAAGCCGCTGCAGGCTGGTCTTCATCGCCAGTAGCCTGACATTGCAACGCAGCACGTTCATTTTTGCCAGTGCGTTTGGATTTAGTGTCTCGGGAAAGTTGAAATTTTACGGTGGTCTCTTAAAGGCCCAATATCCAAAAGCTGGCCCGGCAGAGCTGTCAGCCAGCGAACAAGCGCAGGCCTGATATGGCAGCCTGTGGATTAGAATGTGTAATCTCCTATCGAGGTGGGAGGGAGACAAGGAGGGGATTCTTGCTTTTAATGTCGAACCTTTTAAAAACGGATTGGCAAGTGTGGCGAGATAAAGGCTTGGATTGGATCTGCAAAGACGTGCCCATCCTGCGACAAGACAATAGAAATAAAGACAGACGCTGTGCACTCTTCTCACGATGGTCTCATCCAGACATGAAGATGAGGATGAAGATGAAGATGAAGGTGTACATTTGCTCCAAATCCAGATGACCAAAGTCAACAATACAGTGCAGATTATGTGTTGAGATGATTTTATGATATCGCATGTGTATGGGGACTTTCCAGCAGGGACCCATTACAGCGATAACACAAAGTGCCAATCCAGATTGTATAATCTGTAATCCTAATTTCCTGAAGCACACGAAGGCTATGACTTGGCATCATTTATCTCTGACTTAGCCGGCAGTAAATAATGCCGGGCAGCCGCCAGCATGAAGCTCCAATAAGGAGGAACCTGTAGACGATGACAGATGGGTGTCCAGTCATCGGGCGAGGGACGAGAGATTGATGGGCCAAATTTTCTCACTGGTGGAACACTCGTCTCCTTCCTCAGTGAGAGTCAGGCTAAACCCAAATCCAATTGTCCTCGCTCAGTTATTTGGTCAAAAAGGACAGATTCCAGCATTTTGTCTGAATGAAAATTAGAGCGCCGGGTTGGTTTTGTTGCACAATATTTGTTTTATTGCTTCAGTGTGATATACAAGAATCTATTTCTGGCTTAGCGGCAGAGCCTGCCTTACTCCGACAGCGGAGAACTGATCCTCCACCGGGTCACCTCAGGCTGACATGGCTTGTTCCAGAAAGCTCATAAGACTTTAGGAGGGCAGAGCGTTCAGCCTTCAGCCTTCAGCTAAGCCAACTCCACCATCGTTGGCACCCGGCTGGAGGGGAACACTTATATTAATATTATAATAGGTTAATATGGGTTTGCCAGAAAGGACCAGGAAATCTACAGTTACTGGCAAATATGAACGTGAAATATGAATATGTCAATATCTGGCTGTTCAATTCGTGGCGTGTGGAGTGTTTCTCCATTTTGTTGTACAAGAAGTAACAAAGTACATCATCCTGAAAATATGCATGAGTTAGTACTATACCCATCCATTTTTTATGCCACTCAGAGTTTATGCAGTTTTATGCAGATTTGTTACTATAATGTTTCCCAACTAGAGCATACAAGAACAGGCACAGCATACTAATACAGTACAGATAATGCAATTGATATTACAGTATTTAAACATGGAAAGCCACATTTTCATCTTTTACACGCACACACACACACACACACCCGTGACCTGTCCAGCTGCAGCTGGAACACCTTGGAGACCCCCTCAAAAAAAGAAAATACACAGTAATTGTGTACTTGTGTGTACACACCTCGGATGTGCCTTTGCTCCCCAAAACAAGAAATCAAACCATCGATGTCTTGCCCCTGGCAGTCTGGGAGGCGACTATCAATCGACTATCAACACGTTTTGGAGGCAAGCGCCAAAGTACATCACAGGATTTGATGAAACGACAAGATGGGATTTCATTTCAACTGCTGCCTACTTTAGTATGTAAATGTTCTTTGTATGTAAAGATACTTTTAATGCTGCATTGAACTTCATCGCTTCCTAGATGATATCCATGTACTCCAATGGGTTGCATAGATTTTCTCCGGTACTTGTACCTCTACACATACAGTACCTGTGTGAAATCAGAGGAAAGGCGTGAGATTGACAGGTGGATCGGCACAGGGTCTACGGTACTACGGTACTGAGGTTGCTGTACTGGACCGTCCTGGTGGAGATTTACCGGCAGATTTGCACTCCTACACTCCTCATCGGTCCTGAAGAGCAAGATTGTAGTACAAGCAGCCAATATGCGTTTCCTCTGCAGGGTGGCTGGACTCGGCCATCCGGGAGGAGCTCGTGTGTGTCCCGTTCCTTCCCACGGTCCCATGGAGACGGGCCACTTGAGGTGGCATGTAGCAACCCAAACGCAGGTAAAAATGGATGGGCATGTTTGTGTTGCTTTGTGTTTTTCAGTTTGCACACTCCCACAACAATATTATCCCATGAGGGCCAAACAAATACACACAAGGTCATAAGAGGTATTACATTGTAATTAGCAGTGTGGATGTAAATACGCCAGGTAAAGGGTTACTCTTAGTAATTGTCTCTATTGTTTGTCATTTTTCCACGACTACCAACCACATTACAGCTGTGAAACAAACCTACAGGTTTTTGAACATGTATCTCCGCAATTCCTTTGCAGCTGCAGGTGTGGGTGACAAATCTCATTTGCTGAGGAATAGAACTGCCCACTCATGCAAATCATCTTAAATTGGAATAAGACTGCTGCACCAACATGCGGCTCTTCACGGCACGGTATGGCGGGATTTCCCTGATACGGAGAAGAGCTCCACCATCCAAGACACACGCTTCCACGTGATTTCCCCAAGAAAGCGAGAACGCAGCACGTACGATGTGAAGATGTTCATAAAGCAGTCGGACAGCGGATGCAAAGCTGAAGTGACTAAGTGTGTGAATGAGTCAAATTGGCGACTGGAGCTATTATTAGTGCTAAGAGGAGCCAGCTTTGCCTCCTCCTGGCAGCTCGCCTCCTGAAATGTGAGCTGCAATGTCGAGGGAAAAAGCTCCACGGGGTCGCCAGACGGGAAGTGAAGCAGGCTACGATTGCTGGACATCTACCAGTACCAGCCGAGCCAGCATAACCTGTTCCTTTAAAAGCCCCAAATCCCATCGCTACGTGTCGGTAAGGGAATACAGCGCAGGCCCTCGGCTTAGCCCCTCGGCTTAGCCCCTCGGCTAGTCGGGTCGTGAGTCGTGAGTACTGACAGTGGAAGGAGGAGCCAGAGCAGGGCTGACTTTAACGCTTAGGTAAACCGACAAAGACGGGTGGGGTAGAGACCTGGTAGAGAATAACCTGCCAGCTGTTTACAAAAAGCTAAGAGGTTTTATGTTTTGCATTTTATTCGCCTTAACCGAAGGTACTATGAGAAAACGTGAGTATGGCACGACGCCGCCAGTGGAAAATGGCATCTACGGGACGTGAAGAAGGGAAAACTTGCTGGCACCTGAACAAATGAATTTGTGTGAATGTGCTTCGAAAGAAATGATGGAGTGCTGCTCTTTCCCGTCCGTCACCAGGGAAATACTGTGTCAACCTAATAGACACTGATGTAGATTCACTACCCTCTTGGCAGAAAAAGAAATGTTTTTGATCAAATAAGAGGTCCAGTTTTATTACACTTCATTTCCAACGCTATTTGGCATGCATATGTGCCATTCATGCCTCCGAGAAATCTCCACACAAGAAGGGAAAAGATATTCTGTGCAGATCGGAGGGCATTTCAGTCTTTGGGCTCTCAATAATAATAATAGTGTTTTGTACACATGCACCAACCTCTACATTCAGGGAATTGATGGAGAAAGTGATGACGGTCCCTTTTCACACTCTTAACAGAAGGCTGGAAAAAGCTGAAGCCACTTTGAACCTCTGATGTCAGATCCCACTGAGAATGCACGTTTTCACCATCCAAACAGCCCAAAACCGCCAGAACCAGGAAGTGCTGTGTTCAGTCACACAGCGAAGGCATGACGATGGGGCTCAAATTCCAACAAATGAGCTACACGCGTACGAGGCAGAAAGGCGAGGAAGAAGAGTTCAAAGCATGAAGGTGGGATGGAGGACAAGAGCCAGTGGCGTATGTGAGCTAGAGAACGCTCCTTTGGGTCATTACGCCACAGACAGACCCATGCAGATGCCATCTCATTCCTCATTGTCTCTCCTGGCCAGCAGGCGCTGAGCGCTGAAGGTATCAGGGCATTGAGCCATGTTCAGTGAACCTGACATGTGCTGCAGATACCGGAGCAAATGAAGACACATTGCAGAGCTGCTGGATCCTAATTGTCCTCCCACATTTTCTACAGGCTGTCACCGTCGTGGCCAAGGACTGTTCGGGTGACTGGCACATTTAATACCAGGTAAAACGGCTCTATGGCGTATTTCTCGGAGTACTCGGCCGTGTCCATCTCACGTGTCTGAACCTTTTGAAAGTTAGACGGAGAAGACACGACCCGTCTGCCTCGGCACAGCAGGCATACAGATCCATCCCGGAAGATCAGACAAGACAAGCAGACCAAAGCCGGTGTTGACAAAGCGCCCAGCGTGGAGAATTTAGACGGACTTTCAATCACTCATTCCACAAGTGGAGACGTTTCTATAATTCCAAACCCAATAATCCATTTTTGCCCCGCCAGGGTGCGACTGAATACTTCATGAACAAAAGTCACCTTGGCGACAAACTGATTACACGTTGCTTTGAAATTGGAATTGAATAAAGCCACACGACGGTGGAGCGGAGACACAGTCGGGACATCCGGTTTCCTAGCGTCATTAGAGACTCCAAATTGTCCATAGGATGGATGTGGGTCATCCGGGACCCTAGCGAGGCAAGCGGCATAGACGACGGGCGGACAAGCAATCACTGGCTAAATACTTAAACACGACTGTGGATCTGTTGGCACGCGGTTTTCCAGACCACAAACGTGTTGAGTCAACAAAGAGATAAAAGATGGAGAAATAAAGTGAAGCCAAGCTAATTTGACTGCCACTGAGAAAACGCACAAGAAAGTCAGACAGAAACGCTGAAACACTCAAGGAGGCGCATTTCTTCCCCCCGAGTGGATTTAAATGATGCTAACGTAGCCTTGCTGCATCACAATTACCTGCTGGAATGTCTCCTTACTCTATTAACATAAGCCAGCTATTTCACTTGAAAAAACTGTGGTGGGGGGGGCTCTAAAGGGCTTGAGGGACTTGGAGGTGAGAGAGAAAGTGAATATGTTATAGTATGAATAAAGATGGTTATGATCTATGACACTGTATGAAAATGAGATGAGGTGAGAGGAGTTGGTATAAATAAGATTCTTCAGGATAAAAAACACGCTAAGTACATCAATAGAAAGTTAACGCTTTATGGGGAACTCATACAATACAATACAGATACAATTGTGACAGATATTTCAATGTTAATAGGTTTGTTGGACATAAAGGAATCCCTCGTTTATCACGGTCAATTGGTTCCAGACCCAACCGTGATAAGTGGATTTCCTAAATGGAATATTTTCAGGGAGTATAGAAAAGCTGTTTCCAACCTTCTAACTAGTGATGGAAATTTAGGTTCTTTTGGCCTGCCCACTAAGAAGAGACGGTCTTCAATTATTACCTTAGCAAATCATATGAGTTATGTAAATGAATGACTAATGTGACAAATGCATTATAGCAAGTGTTTTTTATTTCAATGGATTAATTTCCACCTCAATGAGCAGATACAAATATATATTGCGATATAATGATTTAAGGAAAGACTTGGGTGGAAAAGCATGGACACATCCTGACATATCTACCAATATCTACCAATATCTACTAATAGCTACCAATATCTACCAATATCTACCAATATCTACTAATAGCTACCAATATCTACCAATATCTACCAATATCTACCAATATCTACCAATATCTACCAATATCTACCAATATCTACTAATAGCTACCAATATCTACCAATATCTACCAATAGCTACCAATAGCTACCAATATCTACCAATATCTACTAATAGCTACCAATATCTACCAATATC
The DNA here is from genome assembly GCF_037039965.1 of Doryrhamphus excisus. NCBI lineage: Eukaryota > Metazoa > Chordata > Actinopteri > Syngnathiformes > Syngnathidae > Doryrhamphus > Doryrhamphus excisus. The sequence goes on along the minus strand of NC_136367.1, from coordinate 21,960,154 downwards.
TACTAATAGCTACCAATATCTACCAATATCTACCAATATCTACCAATATCTACTAATAGCTACCAATATCTACCAATATCTACCAATATCTACCAATATCTACTAATAGCTACCAATATCTACCAATATCTACCAATATCTACCAATATCTACTAATAGCTACCAATATCTACCAATATCTACCAATATCTACTAATAGCTACCAATATCTACCAATATCTACCAATATCTACCAATATCTACCAATATCTACCAATATCTACTAATAGCTACCAATATCTACCAATATCTACCAATAGCTACCAATAGCTACCAATATCTACCAATATCTACTAATAGCTACCAATATCTACCAATATCTACTAATAGCTACCAATATCTACCAATATCTACCAATATCTACTAATAGCTACCAATATCTACCAATATCTACTAATAGCTACCAATATCTACCAATATCTACCAATATCTACTAATAGCTACCAATATCTACCAATATCTACCAATATCTACCAATATCTACCAATATCTACTAATAGCTACCAATATCTACCAATATCTACCAATATCTACTAATAGCTACCAATATCTACCAATATCTACCAATATCTACCAATATCTACCAATAGCTACCAATATCTACCAATATCTACCAATATCTACCAATATCTACCAATAGCTACCAATACCTACCAATATCTACCAATATCTACTAATAGCTACCAATATCTACCAATATCTACCAATATCTACCAATATCTACTAATAGCTACCAATATCTACCAATATCTGGGTGACAATCGCAAAAGAAACCTGTTTTCATTAGGGATTTCTGTGACTGCTGTTTTGCTCCGGCGATCAGGTCTGGTGCTTGTGTGTCTTACTGAAGATTACAGTAACATTACTGACACAGATGACCAGTGGAGAATACTACATTTCATCAATGTCATTGAATGCATCTTCTGTACTTCAGTTGCTTCAATGGCAGGGAACGTTTGCTTGAATGGATACTTACTGTTTGCAAATGTAGCCCCATTGATGGAGCTGATCTGTAAGTAAATGTCTGAGTGGGGGTGGGGGGGGCAGTGGGGAATGGTACACAGGCCAAGAAAAGTACCAATTCAACCTCTACTCCTCCTGCCGTCTTTCTAGCCATAAAACGCAGTGTAATAGGATTCCTGAGCTTTTCCAGTGACTGCTTCCACTATCACAGAGACATTTAAGTGCACTAATCCATGACAAATTGTCTCATCTGATCCATGACAAATCGTCTGAGGGGCTGATAGCAGCGGGGAGATGGAGGGAGGTGGGGGGGGGGGCGGCCGGGTGCAAAGAGAGTGCTGTTTGGCACCTGAATGATCCGGCAGTTATTGCCTAGTTTTGTCTTGAAAGGCTGCTTTCATTACCTCGAAGGGCATTTTGTGTGTGTGTGTGTGTGTGTGTGTGTGAGCGAGAGAGAGAGAGAGAGAGAGAGAGAGAGAGAGAGAGAGAGCGATCCTACGGTGCTGATTAGCCGAACCTAAATCCCGGGTTTGCCAAGCAAGTCTACTCTAGTGCGGAGGTAGATTATAGGATTGTGGTTTATCTGTTTTGAAAAAGACGCAAACACTTCCACGTGAAGTAGCTGGAAGTCGAGTGCATGGCTGCTCTTTTGAGGAAGCAGCCCTTGATAGCATAGCAAACTCGTTTGAATCCGTAAAAATGTATGCCGCAACAAATGACATGACACAGTTATGACTGAATGTCAGCACTGTATTAACGGAATAATATGCGTATTACTGTGGTTGGAGTTTGCATCATACTTTTCCCTAAAACAAACTGCAGCCTCAGTAACAAACATATTATTTTGGTTTGTGAGGGCGGCTGATAGATAGTAATATTAATATTATTATATATTATTGTATATGTAATATCGGCCAACTGCACAACATTGGCTAATACTTGGATAGCGCCAATTCCGGGGGTGAAAATGTGTATCAAACTGGATGAGCGGCCTTCAGTTCCTGGGGCTTTGTTTTTCCATGGCAAGTGTTTGTCAGATGTTTGCCTACTCGAGCTGACACTGTTGCTTCCAAGTGGAGAAGTTAATGGCTGACGCTGTTAGCTTCACCACGGATACGCAGATACTGTACGTGTTCATTCCACGGCAGGAGAAATGTGATGTTGCACATGTCGCTTGAGAGTTGGACAATATCGGGATATCAGCAAAAACGCCGCTATCGGCTGAAGTGCTGAAATCAGAGAATATGACTCAAACTACGCATGAATTCGGTGCCACATTCAGCATGGCTTTTTTCAGTGGCTCTCAACTGACAAAGTGGACCTCCAAAACCGGAAACACTTGACGATCGGCACAAGGCACCCAAAGAACACCAACAAAAGACTTCCTGTCTTTCATTGCCATCCCGTTAGCTGTTATGATAAACACTAACGTTATTTTTCTTGTCTCTTTCCATTTGTAAATTGAACTTCTGTACTGTAAGTTGCTGGCATTTATCTCTGGTTTCCAAATTGCAGGTGGTTAGACGCCATTTTCCAGAATGGGCAAACTCACCAATGTCCGTTAGAGGAGCGAAAGAAGTTTACGTAATTCTTGTGTCAAAGGTGCAGTCGTGAAAACAAGAAGCCCCAGAAGAATACTGACATGGCAACAAATGGAAAAAAATGTCTCCTCATTATGTTTTGCATCTTGCTCATAATTTATTGTTTTTTTCCTTATGAACTGACAGTGCTTGACAAATCAAACGTTTTCAGCAACATCATCAAAATATGACTAGCACAGCATCTATTCACAAGGTTTAATTGAATTTTGTTTAGCCATAAATTCCCCACACTAATTAGTCCCTACTCCATAATGTGGATGCAAATTAAGCTGATTTAATGACTTAACAAAAGAACGGGCAGCTTATGTGGAAAGATGTTCTTGCGGGTAGAGTAGATGAATGCACCTCCGCAGAAAGAAGCCGCACAATTGCAAATGTGGACGTACCGTATGCGTTGGCTTGTGTGCTCCTCCTGCCGGCGCACAGCGGTTGTAATGAGGAGTCTACTTCAACTATGCAAATGAGCTCCGAGTTGAAAATGATTGCTTAACATTTCAAAACATTGCCTGACAATGCCAGGAATTCAGCTCAAAAGTTTGAGTGTGTATAGTTTCCATATCCGTCCTCATTTGCCAAAACACAGCTAGCCCTAAATCAAAACTCCAGGCTTCACTGCTCAACACGCTCAACACACTCAACACGCTTGACAAGCTCAACACGCTCAACACGCTCAACACACTCAACACACTCAACACACTCAACACACTCAACACACTCAACACACTCAACACACTCAACACACGCTTCACTGCTCAACACGCTCAACACACTCAACACACTCAACACGCTCAACACGCTCAACACACTCAACACACTCAACACGCTCAACACGCTCAACACACTCAACACACTCAACACACTCAACAAACTCAACACACTCAACACACTCAACACACTCAACACACTCAACACACGCTTCACTGCTTAACACGCTCAACACACTCAACACGCTTGACAAGCTCAACACGCTCAACACGCTCAACACGCTCAACACACTCAACACACTCAACACACTCAACACACTCAACACACGCTTCACTGCTCAACACGCTCAACACACTCAACACGCTTGACACACTCAACACACTCAACACGCTCAACACACGCTTCACTGCTCAACACACTCAACACACTCAACACGCTTGACACACTCAACACACTCAACATGCTCAACACACTCAACACACTCAACACACTCAACACGCTTGACACACTCAACACACTCAACATGCTCAACACACTCAACACACTCAACACACTCAACACGCTTGACAAGCTCAACACGCTCAACACGCTCAACACACTCAACACACTCAACACACTCAACACGCTCAACACGCTCAACACACTCAACACGCTCAACACACTCAACACGCTCAACACACGCAACACGCTCAACACACTCAACACGCTCAACACACTCAACACACTCAACACATGTTGGCAGAGTTTCATTGTGCAACGGCAATAGCAAGCCTTCAGTATACAGAATATATAGCCTTATTTCCATAAAGCCACATTTCAGCTTGATAGAATTTGAACATGTTCAAGTTATTCAACTGATCAAACACACGTTTTGCAGATGATCATACTGAGCTACATGTTATATTTGTTATGTTATGTTACGTTCATTTCAGACGTGATGAAGCAAAGAAAACCAAAGTCAATAAGTCTTAACACCATAAAGCATCAGTTAGCATTCAATAAGCAAACAATGGGTGCAGAATCAGCTATCAGTGCACAGATAACGGCTTTTCCATATTAAATAGTAATAATTCATTACAACGCACCACATTTCCCCATTTCTCGCTGCAAGCTAGCTAGCTGGGGTAGACTCCAGCGACCCGTAATTCTGCACAAAATGGAACAAAATGAAAGGAGATCTAGACTACTAAGATTCTTAGAGTTTTCCGGCTGGTTAGAGATTGATTTTCTACATATCGTGACATTATGGTACGTTAAACGGGACTTTTCCCCTTTTCCACAAATGTAGTTAGAATGCTGTATTCTGGTGTTAAACCATGCCAAAAAGAGGTGCAGATCCCGGAAGATCATAATAATAATAGGTCCCCTTTCAACATAAAATAGCTTTAATAGTAATCATCCGTAACTTTTATGGTTCAACCATAAACATCGTCTTCGTACCTTTGCTTAACATTCAGCATCTTCATCAGCACTCCAGCATGAGCCAGTCAAAACATACAATGTACCACGTCGGACGTAATATCAGGTGATTTATAGAAGAAGGGAGGACGCAGGGTCTAACATTGTGTATTAAAATGAAAAGCGCTGCGAAAACGGTAAATGCGACATCCGGCCCACGCTGCTTTAAGAGTAACAGGCCAGTTTTACAGCTGCACCCGGACCAGGAATCAGGCTGGTCTATTAGATCACAGGTTCTCATAAACCGCCCTGTCAGACTGGTAATAAAACAAAGCACCAGATAAAATGCCGTTATCTTTAGACTGTCCCTCTGGGTATTGAGGCACAATGAATATGGCATCCGTATACATTTGTTAGCTTAATAATGTGTATGTGGGCCATAATGACAACGTTATAAAACACTCGGTACGAGCAAATGAAGCTGGGGAATTCTTGTTTATTCTGCTACAATGAATCCTGACAGCACTGAAGGATGTACAACATAGCTTGGCTACACTTCCACCGGCTTGTGATGGAGTTTAAACCCGCGTGCTGTCAGACGCGGCCTGGTTTGTTCCGTATGTCGAGGCGGTGAGCATTTGTACGCGGCGCTTTGGCAGGTGCGGAAAGCGTAGGGGCCCGCCTTGTGGGTGTCATGTCACATTCAGCTCATCTGTCAATGAAGTGGATTATTTCTTGAGAGAGCAGAATTGGCTGCACACAATCAGGCCGCCATCAATCTTCGGGCGCGCAAGCGGGACACGAGGGAGGCAAGAAGCTCGCCAGAACGAGAGCGGCGGCGCTTCCTGAACAGGTGACGAAGCAGTCAGGCGACCGGTTACTCAATCTCTGCCTCAGTGCGCCCATTTGTCATGGAAACATTTGGGCGAGAGAAAAAACATCTTGAACTCTATCCGCACCTTTTTCAGGATGTGGCATCAGCAATTTGTTGCGGGAGGTAGATAAGGCCGATTCTCGGACATTATTCAGCGGGACTGATGACGATAACGTAACGCTCAGCTCAACATGACCTTGGCGACACTCCCCAGATAATGGCCGGCACATTATCTCCTTTGGGTGTCTTGTCCGTGGGCCGTGGTTGAATTACAGACAAAATGTGCTTTTAACACAATAGCTCATGTAACGTTCAACACCAGTGATTTTGCACAATTCTACCAAGAGTTTCTGAAAAGTGCAAACCCTAACAATCACTTCATCACACAAAGGATGTATGGATGCATGTAGGAATCCAAATACTTATACACAAGTTATTCTTCACTAAATACCTCTTTAGTCCCAAAAGCCAAATATACAATACACCGATTGTACGCACCAGAAGGTACGAGGTGCACCTACACATGAAATCTCCCATGAATCAATGCAGAGAGGCGTCACGCTGAGAGGCCTTTCTAACATGTTGGTTACCCTTCAGAGCTCCATGAGAGGGAGACCTCGTTAGGAAAACCTGACAATATGAAGCAGTGCAGCCCCAAAGTACTGTAGTACAATACAACCACAAAGATCAATGTGCTTTCTTTCAGTTACCAGTACTACAAAGTACGGCATGCCGTATATACGGAAGCTCACCACATTGCAGAGGTGCGCCTCATGAAGCTATCACATGTTTCCATCCTGCTTTGGCTAGGAACATATATCATTTGACTGCAGAAGAAAAAGCATCACAGGGTGACAGGCGATGGCTTTTACAAGCAGACGTCTGTATTTGCCCTGGAGCAACATCTATTTATATCCCAGCTGCTGGACTCAGTGAAACCAGAGAGGCTCTCAAATGATAAAATCAATTCTAATTCAAATATTCATCATAGCATTTCAATTTTGAGAAAGCAGTTCTGGTTAGTGGCACTTAACGGCTGAGGAAGATTGATGTCAGCTTAATCCTCTTCAAAAGAGAAACATGACACAGTACAGCTGCTACATTGCAGGGCAAAGAAAAGCATAGCAGGACATAATGCTTGTCACTACTCTTTGTGGTTGTTGGTAATGATTATTAATAACACGGAAAGCCAGGGGCGTCACAGTGAACGCAAACTCCTGGCGACATGATTCCGAATAAAGTCCCACCATCTAAATCCGAGTCTTGCATTCTCTACATTTTGCGTGTGTGACGGTTATAGTGAGTCATAACTTCCTGTTTGCTGGTCAAAATGTTACTTCAGCGGCCTGCAGTTGACTTGAGTTTGAGACCCCTGACTTAAGCCAGCCCAGTCCAAATCAGTCCTCAACAAAGTCAAGGTATAACTCATGAAAATATGCCCTGAATCAAACTCAGGGGTCCTCGTGCACGCCATGAAAATGTCCAAATGTCAGCAGGAAAACGCTCCGTGAATGTGAAAGTACGCACCGTACAGGTCTTCAGGTTTTGATGCAGTCCAAGAGCCTGGCAAGAAATGTTCCAGGGAGCTTTGAGACAACACAATCCTTGACGACTCCTCCAGATCGAGGCAGAGCTCGGCCGGTTGGAGGAGCAAGGCTATTTTTTTCTCCTCTGTCCCCTTTGGGACCATTGCATTATTCAAAAGACACTTACTGAGGCTTGCACGTACTTGTGCATCTTTGGCACCAAACCCAAATTGCCAAGCAGTCAGAAAAAAAGAAGAGCAGAAAGGAAAGCCGCCTTTAAAAATTCATTCATATTTCACGTTCGCCCATCCGTCACCCGCTTGTTCCAATTAATGGAGCAGGATACTTGGAGAACTTTCTATCATAGTTTGCATTTTTATGTGTCAGCTGTTTCATAGCACAAGGAGTCACATTTTTTACTTTCTGCTTAAAGCCCCGGAATTCCAACACCGGCATGGATTTTGGATGCCTTTTTTTGCTGCACATCAAATGTAATGCACTGCACAGGAAGCACTAAGCACAAGAAGCGTCTTTTGAACAGGCGCTTGGCTCCTGGAGCTTCTGCTAATGTCTGAGGGTTCAGCAAGAGAAGGGACACACGTTCTCAGAAGCTTAAAGAAAGCCTTGCTGCTTTCCAGCAAAAAGCTCCCCTGCCTGTAACGTTCTCTCTTACATTGCTACTAATGCCAGTAAGCTTTTTCATAATCAGAGAATTAAATCGGCCTCAACTGCTTCCCTCCCCGGTTGCCCCCGCGGTGGAGAGGCGTCTGGCTTAATTGCCAAAGGTTTTCATGACAAAAGAGAGCAACATAATTGCCATTTCCATCCAATGCACAGAGATCAAAGCTCCCTTGGTTACCGGCACATTAATGGAGGGCTTGGCCTGGAGCTCGGGGTCGTCATTTGCCAACAAGACTCAGGGTGTGGAAATGGCGTGCTTGCCAACGAACAGGAAGCAGCCCTTTCCCATCCACACCACTAAAGGTACGTACTATATGAAGACTGGAGTGTAACTAAATGTGAAGCAAATGAAAGTCACATTTAGTCATCATTCCTCCTTCCTATTGTGCACCGCTGCGAGCGTGGGGAATTATGTTACAGTACGCAACTGTGGCAAATCATTGTGACATATGCAGCACTTGCTTTTACTCAGCCAGAGCTGACAAGTGTGGCCCCCGTGGAGGGAGCGGGGCCTCCCACCCCCAATTCTGTGCTATGAAGGCAAATGGGACAAAGATGCACACTTACCCAGGGTGAGAATGTCGGTGCGACCGGGACGGGCAACATGGTGCTGCTGGATGGTCTGGTAGAGGGACGCCTGGCACAGCAGCAGGAAGCTGAGGCTGACCCACATGGCGAACAACCAGGACATCCTGAGGCCGGGTCTGCAGGACACAGATGACATGATGTCTGGACCTGCCGACTAAAGGCCTGACTGAAACGTTCAAGTTGAGGAACAGTCGGGCTTGTTCATTCAATTCCTAAAAAGCATGAAAAAGATACGTAGCTGTACAATGTGAAGTTCATGGAAAATAGTGGCAAACAAAACCTTGCGCTCATCTCACAATCATAAGTGGACACTTTTTGGATATCAGTACCTGAGTAGCATAATACATCTTTTACTCCCGTGTAGCCATTTGGCCCCGAACGTAGCCGAGCTTTTTCTCCGGTGTGTCAGAAGCAAAAGAGAAGGTGTTGGAGGAGCCTACCACAGGTGGCCATGCCAATTGTTGTTGGATTTCCAAAACCTGCGGTGCTTCACCAATATGTTTGCAAATTTTGCAAATCCAATCATTTCTAGGAAGCAATTACACTTCATATCATGCAGTCAATAAAGCCATGATTTTCATGTCAGGTTCTTGTGTCCTTGTTCCCTCTGTAATACCCACAATTCAATCGTCAAACAAGAAAAGACCAAACGTCATCCGTGATTCCTTTTATTCTTTTTATATATTTATGACTATACCTCAATAATGGAGCAGTTACAGCAGCTATGGAATTTCCATTTCCCCGCCGACTACCAATACATAGAATAGAAGATCCTTGTGAAGCGTCAAACAACCATTGACATTCACGCCTATGCACAACGGAGTCTGAAATGAACCAATAATTTGTGGGAGGAAACAGGAGCTCGCCTCCATGGAGTAAACCCATGCAAGCACAACGACAACATGCAAAGCCCGCGTTTGAGGTTTGGGCAGGATACAAACTCAGAAGCTCCCGGCGGTGAGGCAGATGTGCTCACAAATCATATCAAAGGTTTGGGTTATCTTGGAGGAGCATGTGTGGCGTTCCCTGGTCCAACTGGCAAATCATTTGTGAGCGAAACCAAAGCTTTTTATTAGTCGGGGACATGGACCCTACCATGATCTTGGCAAGGCGGAAGAGTCATTTTCTTGCCTACAGGGCGCTAACTTTTGAGTGTACTGCAAGCATTATATCCCGCCCACTTCCTGCTTTGAGGATGTAAGCTCTGCCCACTGTTTGTTGTCAGCTAACGATAGAAACTTAACAACATGCTAACATGCATGGCCATTTGTATGCGGTTGTACTGGTGATTCTTTTCTCTAGATTTAGCTATCGTCTATATTTCTTATTTATCTAGCCGCTACTGGTCATGTACGGTGGTGGTGCTGTTACAAAATTAATCTTGAGCCATGCATCAGCTTTCATTTGACAGCAATATAGTTGCTACATCCAGTTTATTTACAGGTGATGCTTTATTGGGATCAACGATGGCTCATCATGTTGCACGGCCGAATTTAGATGAGTTGAGGACACTTTGCACAGATCCCACATGTGTGATTTGCTGTCTCACTTTTTTTAAAATCCTTGACTTTTTTCAATGTGCCACAAATAACAGTGTAGCACAAGGTAAGAGAATATGAATCCAAGCTGTCCCCATTTCATCTGTGGACTCCGACTTTCAAGGAACACCGTACAGAAGTTAAGAAAACACAATCCCGAGGTAACAATAAGTGTCACATATTTCCTTTGTACGTACAGCGTGACTGCATGGCCGCATCAGCATGATTTTCAATTGGCTGATAGAAAGCCCACATTTGGCCTTGTCTCTGGCAGTGAGCAGACTGGAGAGAGATGAAAATTGGCTGCCATGACAACAATCTCCAAAATTCTAGCAAGGTAAAGGAGATGATTTGCAAGTTCAGCAGAGAGCAGCAGGAGCTCTCCACCTCCTCTCCACCTCCTCTCCACCTCCCCTCCACCTCCCCTCCAAGTCCGTGGCTCTTGGTAGGAGAGGCATCTTCCATGAAGACAAGGTAGCAACCACCAAGGTCGCTCCTTATCAGCATTTAGGACCGGTGGCGTAGGGAGTATGCCAATAAAAATTAAAATTGGCCTGACTACATAAGCGCCAAACACTGAGATTTACACAATGCGCTGGAAGGCCTCGTGTGAGGAGCCACAGCCGGAGGCAGGATGAGGTGGTCATTGTCCCGTGATTGTTGGGTGAACAAATAAGTACGTCTGATGATTCAAAGTGTTTCATCTTGAAGGTTTTCCAAGATCATTATGTGTATATATATATATATAGACTCATTAGCGTATCGTTGGTTTGGTGACTGGATGCACTGACTATGTTTGGAAGCCCCCAGTTAGTAAATGAAAGTAAATGTATTCCTCCACGGATAATGTGTGTTCTTTGGGGATTTCAGCCACTTCCTGTGGCGGTCCTTGAACGCACCATGTGTGAGGCAGATTGAGACAGGTAGACATGTTTACATGGGGAGTTTGAGCACATAAGCGGAACCCTGTTTTCGTTTCTTCCTTCCACTTTGCACAAAAGCACAGAGGTGATGTTTAATCACGCGAGCTCTGTGCTGCTGTCTTATTTCTATTTTGCTCGGTGCATAATTTAATAATCTAATGCTCCGTGTGCTGATGTCCATAAGCCTCATATTTCATTCATTTCCTTATGGATTTCTGTACATTATGCGTCTTAGTTTCATAATGATTGATAGTTATTACGTTGAGCTGTAATAATTGTCCTGATTATTTCCATGTTGTCCCAGACCAAAGTCCAGCACAAAAGGCTAAAGATCAGCTGACCACATCTTAGCACTCCACAGCCCGTCACCAGTTGTCATAAATAGATTGACCACCCTGTGAACCCATCCATCCATCCATCCATCCATTGATGCTGCTGATCCTAATTGAGGTTGCGGGGGTAGGCTGGAGCCTATCCCACACGGTACACCCTGGAGTGGTCGCCGGCCAATCGCATCACCCGCCAAGCTATATTTCACAATATATCCCAAATGGTTGATTGGACCCATTATGCTTTCCCACTTCTGATGAATAAATGTTGTTACATTGTTGTACCCTCTCCTCTAACACCGACTGCGTATCCCAAAGAAGCGCCTGCGAGTGTGACCAATCACAGTGGAGTGAGAGCCACATCCTCGCCCACATCTGGCCTGATACCGGCGTCGCATGTGGATGGTATTGCAAGTAAACATAGAAACCATAACACCCCCTTTTTAATGTGTCTGTTTGTAAGACAAGCAAAAGGTGGAAAACACCACTAAGCACGATGAGGACATGCAAATGTCAAATGTAGAGAATCATCCTTGACCATGTTAATCACAATGATTGGTAACTTTCTTTATACACGAGGTTGTATTTTAGTCAAATTCAACACAGTCAACTTCACGTCCTAATAAAAAAAAAAACATTGCATCTAGTTGTTTTGTGCTGTCAGTTTTATAGAAGAAAAGTGTGACTGAATTATGATCTTTTGTCTTCATAACACGTTCTTGTGTTATGTAAGATAAAATCAACCATTTGAGGCCGTGAAATGTATTTCATTGAAACAATCCCAATCAATGAAGAATAAAAGTCTCCATGACGTGCTGGACGTCTGCTCGGACGTCTGCTCGGACGTTTGCTCGGACGTCTGCTCGGACGTCTGCTCGGACACCGTTGACCATGTTGAGCTGGGATTTGATAGTTCCTGTTGTTTCCAGGTGGTGCAAGTCTTGAACAACGAATGCACGCCAGCGAGGCCGTTACAAAGGAAAAGGAGCCAACCTTCATCTCTTTTTTATCCAAGTCATCTGCTGCTTGAATTATTTCACGTATCGTGTCACTTTTTCACCCATGGTCTAATATTGTTGAATTAGTACTACTGCAGTGTCATATTTGATAACACAAAAGTCGGCTGTCAGTGTCAACGTCATATTAAAGCCTTCAATTCAATTCAATTCAATTCAATTACAGCCATAAATGACATGTCTGCAAAATGGAAGTATGAATATAGTATGCATGCAGTATAGCCTGTACTTGGATGTTGTTTTGATCTGCATGCTGACATCAGAGACTTGGGAAGAAAGTTAAGGTCATTAACCAAGGCATTTCACAATGAAATATCCCAAAAAATGAAGAAAAGCATTTTCATCCGAAAGCACCTCTCCTCTAGCTCCCCACTTGAGCGGAACACATCCATACAGGAAACATCTCATTCCAGCTCTGATTAGGCTGGAATTAATGAGCAGCAGTGACCAAAGGTGCTGCTGACTTGGGAAAAAAACATGGCTGCTATGGTTAGAAACTAAAATGTTTGTTTTTTTCTCTTTCAAGATGCCTCAACTAAAGAGCTTTAGTCTGAGATGTGGGATGGAAGCCAAGAGTGGACGGACGCTCCCGGGTGAGATTCCCAAATCTCCCTGTCCTGTCGCATGACGGCACTCGGCCTGAAAATGACTTGTCAACTCAGCCTGTGAGAACTTGAGAAAGACTTGGTAGATCACACCAGAAGCTGCTTGAAGAATACCTCCGTGTCGTTCATCGGCTCTGACGTAGTCTTTTTAAATTCCAGGAACCTTTTACTAACTGCAGTTGACTTATCAGTTGAATGTCGGAAAAATGAATCCCAAAGCAAAGTTTCTGGTGTGAACAGCACCCCCCCCATCCAAAATCACAAAGGTGCCCCTCAAAGTGACCCACACCCTTACCTGAGCACGGAGTGGAGGAGGACCAAGCCGGGTTAGGATGGCAGACTTACTCCCCCTCTTGAAAGGCATCCATTGTGGAGAAAGCAATCCCAGATTTCAGATGAGCCGAAGCCAACACAAAAGGGGATCTCAAATGTTCTTTTCTTTAGTGGGTAGTGGCTCCTCTGGACCAGCGCTTCTCACTTCCTTTCAATTCCTTGACAACACAAAGAGTCAGCAAAGCCAGCACCCCCTCAAGTCTGTGTCACCCCCTGGTCTGAGGACTAAGGGACTCATCACGTCACGGCTGTTTCAGCGTCTTATGTGGAAATCTCTTTTTCTCTTCTTTGCCTCCGCCGCTGCCTTGCTCTCCGTCAGTGGAAGTCCTATTTTGTGGTGACAGGGAGCTTTTTTGACACCCCCACCTTCAGCCTCCTTGTCATGCGTGCAGCGGAAAGCTCCGGAGGAATGACTGCTCTGTCTGCTCTTGGCTGCGTCCCCTCATTGAGAAGCTGCGAGCCCCGGTCCTCCCGGTCCTCCCGGTCCTCCCGGTCCTCCCCCAGCACTAAGTAGAGAGTCTGTGTCAGGGAGGCAGAGTGAGCATGTGTGGATTACAACCTGGTCCAGCTGGGAGGAGAGAGAGCGGGGAGAGGGAGGGAATGGAATCACATGCCTTAAAGTAAGACTGCCCACTTATGCATCAAGACTTCATCAGCAAATGAAGCGTGCTTGATCAAGCCACCATTCTTTACGTCCCATCGCCCATCCGCCGGGGCAGGGGCCGGGGCGGGGGGCATGCATTTATGTTTAGCCCTCAGCTGATGATGAACGTGTTTGAGTGCAGCCATGTGTGAAAACGTGTGTGCGTGCGTCTAAGAGGGTGCGGACGCTGCATGAGTGAATAAGCCCCCCCCCATCAGCCTGGAGCACTGGGGGCTTGAGAGTCTAATGTGCTCCAAGCATGGGACTTTTAATAGGCGTCAGAGTGGCTCATCAGAGCTTTGCAATCACCAAACGGCCAATTAGCAGCCGGCTACGCTCTTTCTAGCAGCTTGTGCAGCAACGAGCGTGGATGTGTGCTTTACGGCCGGTCCCCGTTGGGTCTGCACTTGGTGCCAGGAAAAGAATGCGAGCATCCCTCGGCGACTTCCCTCTGAAGGAAAAAACCTCCACAGTTTTCTGTGTGGGTGAATGTGTCTTGTGTGTGTGTTGCGTTGCGTTTGTGTGAAATATGTCTTTCTCCCGCATAAGCAGATGCCTTCTATGAACACATCGCCTGTTAGCCAAAGAGCTGGCAGAGATGCCAACGCCACACGAACGCTGTGGCTGACTCACTCACAGTGTGATGTTTCTGTGGGGCTAAACAAGGTGGCGACACTGTTGATGCTTTTGGGAAAACACAGACAGATTTATTGTATCGTGTGGCATCGTCGCTGTCTGATCAAAATGGATGCCCCATTTTCTGAAGTGTATTTTATGACTTGGTGATGCTCAATAAAAATATCAACACAACACTCGCTTTTGCCCCCGAAAAGAACACGATATAGCCAGGGAGCGATAATTGAAGTGCTTGATCGAGGGCATCCCAAACATGCTGGGCCACACTGAAGTACTGGGATGTTCTCAGCTTCCAGGAAGTGTCTCCAGATCCTTGATCGTGAGGTGAGGCTGCTGGGTGAATGTTGTGGATGGCCAACAATGAATTTGTTGTATTTCCATCATTTCCTGTGGGGAATATAGCCTAGAATGGGCTTTTAGACAGAGCCTTTGGAATGGGTTCATCACGAACGCCGGGCTTCCACCGTATGTGCGATACCGTATATGCCGTACGGTGTTGTATCGTCAACAGACCATTCATAACGTCCCTTGGATCTTCAGGGTGTGAAATCCCCATCAACGGTCCTGCTGAGACCCACAAGCCCAGAGGACCATTAAAACTCCACCAGTTCCTACATGGTTTTGGTTTCTATGTTGTTGAAGCATGGAAGAATGGGCTGTAGGACAACATCCTTGGATTGTGCTCGTTCTCACATCCTTTCTCAGGGGCCTCCGTCATTTCCAAACAGCTGTCACCTCGGACTGTGCCAATGCGTGCCCACAAATGGCCAAGCCTGGCCAAGTCCATGTTTGGACGCCAGTGTTTGCCAAAGCCATTCTCTTTATTGGAGCGTCTCACCCCTCTCTGCTTTGTGCCACCCCTCCCCACCCTCACCCCCCCAGTATAGCCAGCAAGCGTTCAAAGTAAATAAATACATTTACTCTGTTTCATGAAGTGGTGTCACCAACACAATTCTGTCATGAGTCAACATGGCCGTGTGTTTGTCGCTTCGACTTAGCCAGACTTTATTATTGCTTGGTTAGGGAAGCAGAAAAAGACTCACTCTTAAATAAAACGCCCACACTACGCGCTACGACTGGAGATACGCTAGCTAGAGGAAGACATTTGCAGAAAAGACGAGACAAGCGGCGGCACTTTTTGAAAAGGTAAGCAGTGGAACCTTGCTCACTCATGGATGCTGGAAAAGAGAAGATGATTAATGAATAAAAACATAAAAGAGCTATGCTTGAAATTGATTTCCCATTCATCGGAGCATACTTTTTCCGAGTTTGTGGAGTTGTTTTTTTTTTTATGTTTGCAGAGTACAGCTAAAACGTTCTCAAGCTAGGCCATGTCCTCACATTTGCCCCTCTCGCTGTCAAAAAGGAGAGCTTGTAAACTCTTTCCGTCCACATGAGTACGCATTCACAGGCCGGCTTGGTCATGCCAAAGTAATGGCGGCAACGCAGCCAATCAGAAGCGTCCATCACATCATTTCCGTAAACCGGAAATTGTCTTTTTTGTCTCCCTGCGTGTCTCATGTGGCATCGCTAGCTTGCTTGCTAGCTTGCTTGCTAGCTTGCTTGCTAGCTTGCTTGCTAGCTTGCTTGCTAGCTTGCTTGGTTGCTAGCTTGCTTGCTAGCTTGCTTGCTAGCTTGCTTGCTAGCTTGCTTGCTAGCTTGCTTGCTAGCTTGCTTGCTAGCTTGCTTGCTAGCTTGCTTGCTAGCTTGCTTGCAAATTTCTCCCCGATCAAAGCCACAATGTCGACAAATCGTTCTGCGCCATGACTACTGATGCTGCGTCATCAGTCGGTAAACGTAAACAGTATGAAAGCGCTTTGAACGCCGTGGAGGTGGAAAGGCGCTACACAAGTGAAAGAACATTTACTTTCCGTTGAGGTTCCTTCTCTGATTTTTGTGATCTAGGTTTAAGGCCTCCTGGGGATGGTAGCTGTCAATGTCCCACAAAATATAGAAGGACTGCAAAGAGATCAAGTGAAATTGCTTTCCAGGCATATCTTGTCCCCAACAGTTCGATCCCAGAAATAAAGAAGCATATTGGCCGAGCAAATGAAGCAAACAGCATCCATCTATTTCCAGATGAAGTTGTTTAGCGTGTGGAAACAGCAAATGAATGTGTACAAATGATGTATACTACAGTAATTGAAGCCCTCAAGGTCACGGAGTGCATTTATTATCATTCTTGCTTGTGTAAACAAACATGGAAACATATGTATTTTGATTCTTGAACCATAAATGTTTCCATTTAACATTTAGCACACGTATATATCTTTTTCTTGCGAGGAAAAGGCTGCCTACTGCTACGTTCCGTGACCCCATTCAGTGGAGTCAGTGACATGGATTAATTAAAGGCTTGGTCGAAGTCAAGCTAAGCAACATGACATGTAATACAGTTGCTACAAGCAGTCCGATTCCCAGTTCAAAGAAATGGTTTTCTTTTTTTTTCTTTTTTCTTCTTCCATTTTTACCGTTGTGGTTAACAACCGTGCCGCTTTTGCTCGCGTCGTCTTGTCTTGTACTTTCTCAAGAGCCGTTCATCTAAATCATGGAATTGATCAGCTGGTCTCTCCACGCAATTGACACGATCTTCTCGATGAGAAGCTCAGGTTCGGGGGAACCTGACTGCCCTGATGGAACGTTCACCGCCGGGAACGTGATGGACAGTTGGGGGAAGTGGAAGGTCATGTGCCTGGCCATTCTTTCCGTGGAGGACTTGGAAGACGTCTAACTATGGTAACCATGACAACAGGCCTGTTGCTGGCTGACCGGTCACTTTCCTGGTGTATCGCAGAATTGGTATGGAGTTGGCCCACAGCTGCCTGTCGTGAACGATTTGGCATGGACAAATATTGATATTTATATATTTCATGTTATCATGTGTTGCTTCCATTCAGTCATGTGACTGGCTAGAGACAGACTCGCATTCCAACTGAGCTCGGGCTGCTTGCTCAGTGAAAGTATCCATGCACACACATTAGATTAGGTTAGAGATTAGATCCCATGCGGAGGCCGAGCCGCCTCCACTAACACCGGCGAGGCACAATCAGTCTAATATTAAATGCAAAGTTTACAATATTTTTTCTTTTTTATTTTTATTATTTACGCCCCTCAATAAGATGCTGTGTTGTTTTAATGTGATGCACAAAATGACTAATAAATAAATATCTAATAATAATAATAATGATATCTAATGCATAGATTCTAGTTGAATTTCAACTGAAATGAAGTGAATGTGATACAATGTTGTGTTCTTGCGGCGTAACAGGCCGACCCCATCCCTGACCCGAGGAGGGAAGCGTGGCCGATGACTAACATGTGAGTCACACGCCGGAGACGTATTGAATTCTCTCCCATATGGTTGTAGACCACGGCCATGAATACATTAGGACCAATGGCTGTGACAACCAGAAGACTGATAAGCTCATGATGGCGTGTAACATCCACACAGGAACCCGGACCGAGACCCCCATCTGACTTCTCTCTCCTGCTGCATTCAAGGTACATGGAAAATGCATGTGTGATAAAGCGGCTGTGTGCTTCTCAGGGTAAGTGAGTGAACGGAGCGGCGCAATGTCGGCCTGATGCTGCTGAGGGACAAAGCCAACACGCTGACCTTCCTCACGCCAGCTTTGCTTCAGCAGGAGAGGAAGCTTTCATAAAGGGATTATTCTCTTCCGTCACCTTTGACCCGGATCCATGCTTTCCACTGTGGCTCAAGCAGCCTCCCCATCACTCAAAGAAAGGGAAGAGTGAGAGGGAGGGAGAGGAGGTTTCGGTGGGGGGGGTAGGCGGGGATTAAACCTTTGGCTGCCTTGCTGTGCTGGGATGGGATGATGGGGGGAGACGGGGGTTGCGACAACTGTACTGCTGACTCGTGTAAACCAGTCCCCGTAAGATGGGGGAACTCAAGTGACCTTTTTTTCCATCACTTGGGGGGGGGGGTGTTGGACATTTTTTCCTTCAAAAGCAGAAGGGAAGCATTAAAGAGAAGATCAGAGAAGAGAAAAGAAGCTTTTGAGTGCAATTAAAGAAGGAATTTTCAACAAGCCGGTGGAAAAACCCATTGCTCGTGGGCACTCCTGACACCCCCCAACACTACTACGCCCAGAATGCATTTTACTGTCAATGGAGTCCAAACAAATGCGGTCATATTTAAATGATGCAAAAAATACTTTAGCACTTTATTGTTCAGCAATATCCCAAATGAATAATAATTCCTGTCTCATTTTGTAGAGACAAACATTAAATATGATGTTTTTCATAGCTTATCATATTTCCTGCTCTGACTTCTGCATCATAGGTCAACAGCAGAATGATGTTTCATATGAAATAAAAATGGCACCAATAAAGCACCAGTGTAAATACATTTACTCATTGCCTGGGATAAAGATGCTTGTGACGAGACCCCCCCCCCCCCCATGAAACCCCTTAATGTCACGTCAATGTAATGATAACCTCATTGCATGGAGTGGCCATGAATCCGTGTTGATCATTAAACTTACCGCTCCAAGTAAAAGAGAGACGCTGCAACATATTTACAGTACTGCTTTACTCCCAATTCAACTGATATACTGCGTTTTGGTGTTGTAACTACTGCAGTTAGGGAGAATGTATACGAGGCATTTAAATCACAAACCGTAGCCTTGCTGTGACGTCATTTTCAAAGCATAAACTTTTGGGGACAGGAAGTTACACACCAAGCAAAGAAAGCTCGGCTATACCAGTCAGAGCTCAGACTCAATGATGAGAGATAACGACTCATCGCAAACGACTCATCGCAAACGACTCATTGCAAACGATTCATCGCAAACGACTCATTGCAAACGACTCATTGCAAACGACTCATCACAAACGATTCATCACAAACGACTCATCGCAAACGAGTCTCAGCTGGAATCTGAAAGGTGACGTTTCCCAGTTTCCCAGTTTCCCAGTTCTTTTCCAGGCCGTCCCAGCATGCCTCAGGTGGGCGATAGACTCCAGCGTTGTGGATGGCAAACTAATGAGGCTCATGATCAAGTGTTTGGACAAATGAAGCTGTTTGCACCTGTTGCCCACCGGCTGGATTAGTCTGGATTAATTAATCACCCACGACGTGCAAAGAAAATAGTTTATTTTTGCCACACTAAATTGCTCTTCACTCTTGAAGTATAGGAGGGGTAGAAATAAATGCAAAAAATAGGGTTGCCAAATTAGTGCATTAATTAATTAAAGCCCTATTTAGTGTGTTAATCTAATTTTTCATCTCTGACGTTACAGTTTCTGTATGAAAGTTGCTTTTGTGAAAATGAAAATATTTTGGTCTTCTTGAGTTTAAGATGTTGCGGTACACAACAATGGTCAGTCCCATCCTGAAGGGGACAAGGCTGGCCACCATTGAGCTTGGCATTGAGAGGGCACGGTGAGTAGCGGCCAGGAGAGATGAAAATGGAGAAGCAGCCAATGAACGGGAAATTTACATTTCCAAAATGCCCCAGTGGCGCCATTGATAACGGTGGGGTGCTTCTTTTTAAGGCGTTTGCTTCCACTGAAGCAGCTCAAGTTCAGCCTCCCACGTCAATGCATAGCGGCAAACTAACACCCTGCATATGTGCAAGTCTGCCAAATATGATGAAATATAACAACAATATGGGCTGATTTGAATAAAGAGGACAGACACATCACCGTGTACGTATCTACTGTGTAGCTTAGTTCCCACCCCAAAGATGAAGCAGCAAAGATGTCTATGTAGCTCATATCAACACAGCGCCACCGCATGTTGCAGGACACGCCTCCGTGCTCATTTGCTCCCTCATCCCGCCTCAGTTTACATCAAATGCGCGTACACGAGAAGCCGAATGCGGCCTGATATAAAAGTTATGAGAAAATTGCAAGTAGGAGGGAGTTGCATTGCTCAAGGGTGATCACAGGGGATGAGGTGAAAACGGCAGAAAAGGACGGGGAAGCATGAAGAGGGGAGAGCGAGGACTGATTGACAATTTGCATCCTCTTCACAAGGTATCACGGGACATGATTGAATCCAGTCGGGCTGAACCCATTAGGGGGGCGCTGCTGTCGGAGGCCAAGCAAAGAGCCAATGAAAGGTAGCCAGTCTGAGCTCTTGACTACTCTCCATTTATATTCATGCCGTGGAAAAGGAGCCAGTGAAACGGTTCACGTTCCACCAGCCATTCGCTATTTGGGAGCTGTGTAGTTCTTGCCGAGATCGCTCACTTAACCCGGGCTCGACCGAGTCCATTTGCATGTGATTTTCATGGGTCAATATGTTGGCTAAATTGGATTTAAATTGTAGACATTTAACATCTGAAAGCACTTAGAAACACAAGGGAGACCCATTTAAAAGCTCTTTAGGACATTTGCATGTTAAGCTCGCCTTCCTTGACAGCACTGCTGGAAGTTGAAGCTCCTGGGTGCTGTTTGTCTCGCCCCCCACCCCCCACCCAAACAGCTGATCCAAGCAGCCTTCCAGTGTGACTTGGTGACAAAGTAGGTGGACTACAATGGAGTCTTCCGTGACTTGCTGGTTATCTCACAAACGCAGCACGTAGCCCAAAGCTAAATTGGTGCAGCAGCTACTGCCGCTGTGGCTAAATGTTGGCGAACTTTCTTCCTTCTTCATAGAAAGATATTCTGTATCGGGCGCATGTACTGATGTTCAAAAGTAACGTTTGTTTTTACCACTTCTCAGTTGTTCTTTCAACATCGTCTTCCCCGTGTTTGAATTTAAGGTCAAGGTTCAAGCTCAAGGTCTCAACAGAAGGACCAATTGCAGTTTACAGAGAAACCTCGCGTTGCGTCATGACCCCTAGCAGGAGGTCGGACGGAAGACGAAACGCTCTGATCAAGACCAACCTATAAGAAACATCCCCTATAAGAGATGATGCTCATCCACTTAACCAATGAACGGATTTTAACGCATTTGATGAAGAATTAGAGTTTCACATGCAGATGATGAAGGAATGACATGCAGATCATGGACATCATTTTTAGCTTCTAAAGAAGCCTTTTAACATTGAAAGAGCCCTGGACATATTAAATAACACCCCTATAGTCACCTTTACTTCCAATATTATAGACATAAGACTAGCATAGAGTCCCACGTTAGCATTGGGATAGGTTCATGTTGTGACAGCATACTTCCTGCGGCAAATATTCTCTTTTGACTGTAACATTACTGACACCTAGTGGCCAGTGTGGAATACTGCATGTTGGGCTTTTGACTGTCTTCTGCTAATTCAGGCCAAGAGTACGTAACCTTTGCTTAAATGTGCTTTTGAGTAGCAAAACAGCCATCATTTATTGAAGTATTTTCAAAAACCGTGACAAAGTGAAGCCACGGAATTCAAGCTGTGGAGTGGCGATGGATGACGGTACAACTGTTTCAGGGCGTTCAGACAATGTTGTTATTATTACAAGAATCTGATCCTAAAAGTTAGCATGGACACATGGATATTGTGGAGCTGACGGAGGGGCGATTCCAACATTAGGACTATCCATCCGCATTCTATCAATCTGTACTCAGCCATTCTGTTTACCGGATGATCAAATTCGATCCCTCGAGTTTGCGCGTGTCTGCTGGTCTGCCTGCGTCGTTTGGGTCCCTGAGGTTCAGGAGTCACAGAGAGATCATGTTCAAGTTATGAATGTGCCAATTAGCTGGGGGTGGACGAGGAGGACTCCAAAGTGGTACTCAAGTGACTTGAGCAAAAACAGCTCTAGGCCATAGATTTTATTTAGGCCGGCTTAATGCAGGCTATTGACTTCTCAATGAGGACCAGGATTAGGTCAAATATACTTCACTCACTAATGCACACCTAATGGTTCTACTATAGATTTGCCATAAAAGTAGATGACAATACATATTGCTGGATTTTAAAACATTGATGAGTCCGACGCCCTGCTTTAAAAGTTATCGGTGACTGTGCAATGTTGAAAGTGGGAAACCTTTGAGCTCAGCAGAAGCGCCGTGCAGTTTTGCTGCAGTGTTTTTCGATGCGGTTGGCATCTTGCATGGCAGCATGATGATGGACTCTGTGATTTCTTCCTTTAACCTGTCCTGTTCAGCAGCTTGGGCGTGTTGCCCGAGTGACCCTTGCGATTGTTTTGCCAAAACAGCTTTCAGTCTGGAACACTCCTCCTGCGGGGGCAGAGAGCCCGGAAACCAAGCACCCCCAGCGTCCAAGGCCAAGAAACGCCATGCCCAGGAAATTGTGCTATATAAGAACACATAAATGACTCTTTTGCTTCTTGGCCGTGTCTCTCCAGGGACAGTTCTTACCGTTAGGGTTAGAGTTAGGGTTAGGGTTAGGGTTAGGTTAGGTTAGGGTTAGGTTAGGGTTAGGGTTAGGGTTAGGGTTAGGGTTAGGGTTAGGGTTAGGGTTAGGGTTAGGGTTAGGGTTAGGTTAGGGTTAGGGTTAGGGTTAGGGTTAGGGTTAGGGTTGGGTTAGGGTTAGGGTTAGGGTTAGGGTTAGGGTTAGGGTTAGGGTTAGGGTCATAGATGTACGTAGAAAGTGTTCACACGCTTCATCCACATCCTTAGCACTGTTGCGGTTCGGCATGTTGGCGTTGCGTTGCGAGGTTGTCCATGAAGGTGGCACAGTGGTCTGTTATTCTACTTGGTCTGGTCATTTGGGGAAACAAACTCAAGCTATACATTGTGTCTATAAAGTCATCAATTGTGTGGATTCGGAAGATCAATATGGAAGTCTCCACTTATGTCTAAAAAGGTTGTTTTGATCCAATCCTCAAACATTCTATCCTTGAATTTGGAGTTGTGTACAGACAACTTATGAAATATTTTTTTTCTTTACATATCTCAATGGTAATACATTTTAAAATATTGTCAATAGCAGTTGACATGTTCTTTACCACTTTGTAATGTAGTTGTTTGTCCACATACATGCAAATATTCCTTTTATGCTATCGTCATTTCTTTTTTTTTTTAACCCGTTCTGCTCTCCCCGCCTCCCTTGACAGCACGTCATGCACTTGAAGGCATATGATGCTGTTCTTGTTCTCCTTCCTCCCTCGTACTATTCCCTTCCCTGTAGTACACACTGAAAGCAGCACCTGGGTACACGTCAGTGATAAAAACAAACAGTTGTTTAAACCGGCGCTGCTCTTTTGTTGGATGTGAACGGGGTCAGGAGGAGGTTGGCGGCAGATAATGCGTGTCCGATGGATCGCTGGTCTGGAGTCAATTAACTGCGCTCTGTGCAAATGAACAGAACACGGTCGTAATCAGCTCCAATCTCCTGCTAAATCCTGCATCCTGACTCATCTATTAACGCATGCAAGATAAATTGACTGCACCAGATTGAAATGGATGGAAGTCTATGAGGGGCCAGCTTTTAGACAATTAGACACAAATGCAGTCCTTTGACTTACTTCTCTGAAACAGCATCATCGGGAAGCAGTGCAGCAAGGTCCATTACAGGCTATTACAAAAATAGCGAGCAGGAAGTCCATGTTGACTACTCGCAAGGATCAAGGTCTCTTTGTCCCTATGTTTCTGAGTTCATGTGATTTTTTTATTCATTTCTGGAAATAAGAGAAGAAAGTGTCAAAAGATACATAATCATTCAAATATTCTCCATTCCTATTGTTTTCTAAATGACGTTTACCACGGACATTTCTGGCCAATTTGTACGAAACGCAATATTTTCACATAGTTGACATTTTACCATTCATTTGGCTGGTGACCAGTCTGGGGTGGACAGCTGGGATAGGCTCCAGCAGCATAGAAAATGAATGAATGAATGTTTACATTCCATAGAAGTGATCCAAAAATCAAAGACTGTCATCCAACCTTTTCACGACTGCTCCGTTTGTTTAGCTAAGTCCATTTAGCTGTAGAAGTTCTTAAGTGTGTTGGTGGAAGCGGAGGTCAAAAGCAGTAGAAGTTAACAGAGTTACAATGTGCAACATCAGAAGTGAGTCAAGTCCTTAATGAAAAATGCTTTCTCCTCGTGCCGCCCTCATTTCATTTTGGTGCTGCTCTGTTCAGCGAGCAGGATAATCAAAGTTTGAAAGCCTGAAAAATCGGTCACTACGGTGAAAGGGAAAGAAAGTCATCAGCGGCAGGTTGAAGCAGATCAGAGGTTGCTTTTGTTGGAAGGTTTAGAGCGTCGGCTCCTCTCAGCTGGCACAATGGGGCCGAATCTGGGCTGTAGAACACACACCTACTTCAGGAGGTTACCGCCTTAGTGTGGTGACATCAGAGTGTCATCTGTATGTAAAGTACGTGGATGTACACGAAAAAACATTTGGCATATTACACATGTTCTCAGGAGGGCTCCGTGTTCATAACAATGTTGAATGCAATGCATGATGTGCAAAGGCTCAACATATACACGACCCCCGGCTTGTTTGCCAAAAATATGTAGTACAGTACAGTACAGTAGAGTACAGTACAGTACATGAGCGCCGAGCAGCACGTATCTTTTACTGAGCCAATAAAATAACTCCAGACAAGCGCTGACAGCTCTGTGCCGCCATTTGAACAGCCACATCCTACTGCATTATATTTCACACAGTAACCGTGGCGTGAATCCGTCCAGGTCCTGCAAAATGTAGGCCACCAAGCAGGAAACATTTCCATGGAAAACCAGGAAAACCAGACGGCTTTATGCTGACTTTGGACTGGATGTGGGTGAGACCATCCTTGCCGACATCCGGTACCACTTCAAGGCTTTTTCAAGCATTATGCATGACGTAACAATCATTTATTCAGTCACCGCACGGTGGAAAGTGGTTAATGTATTTTCGGTATGATACCATTCATTCATTCATTCATTCATTTGTTCGTTCATTTATTCATTTGTCTGTTTTTTCGTTCATTCATTCATTCATTTGTTCGTTCATTCATTCATTCGTTCATTCATTCATTCGTTCATTTGTTCATTCGTTCATCCGTTTATTCGTTCATTTTCTACCACTTATCCTCATTCATCCACAGGTATGCTGGAGCCTATCCCAGCTGTCCTGGGGACCTATGAAGCTAGCATATTTTTGGAATGGGGGAGGAAACGGGAATACCCGGAGAAAAGCCACGCATGCACGGGGAGAACATGCAAACTCCACCCAGAGACGGCCGAGCGTGGAATGGAACCCGCACCTCCCAGCCGTGTGGCCTGCACGCTAACCACTGGGCTCTTAATAAGCAGCTGGTGTTAATATGTGAAGGTACCTGACCAGTCATTAACCTCGCCGCATGTTGCTGTTTATGAATACATCATTTAGGGTTTGATTATTTCAGCTTGAAGGGTTCACTCGACTTGGCAGCCAAAGTTCAATTCCCACTGGAGTGAATGCAATACCTGCCTGTAAAGAGACGTGCTAACCGCACACGCCGCCATGTTTCCCTCATATTAGAGCACATTATATTGTGCAAATTACACGCTATCGAGCCAGCAGTGAAGGCGGCGAAACGGATTTGATTTCTCAGTGAGGCCAAAGAAAGACTACTTCAGAACTCCCTGGGGTGCCCCATATTGTTTTCCGTTCACCCTGCACTCGGCACACTTAATGGATTTTAATGGAATTTGTGCACTTTGTGTTTCCGCTATCATTGGAGCCAAAATGTCAGAGGACTAACACCGACGCTCCCCTCCTGACACAAGACTTAATTAAAGATCCACAATCCCTCTGTAAAGAGCACACACAAACAACAGCGTGATGAAAATGTGCAGCTTCTATGGTGATGGCGTGCGCCCACGTCACATGGCAGTCGTGCTTTCCACAAATAATAAGCCACTTTTGTGTTCCATCTGCCATTAATGATGTCTGCGAGCCACACAGGTCACAATTTGTTTTGCTCTTCTTGTCTACAAGCGCTGAAATGTGATGCAGAACACATTAAGCCCAACAGGGATAATAATGCCACACGGAAGACGTCCTTGTTATCCATGCTAGCGCAACATTGGCTGCTTGAGAAATATGCATCACATTTCTTTATCACCTTATCAACATGAACGATCAATAGCGCACTAATTATTATTTGCAGATCTATGACTTTTTCCCCTCAGGTAAACACTTGGCAAGTAGGTTGTTGTAAACTGGTAGACCTCAGAAAACTTTGAAAGTCCAGATGAGCAACATCACCATCTTAGCTGCAATATGAACGTTTGGTTGTCTGACTTCTCCGTTGGCTGAACGGCTCCTCCAGCCCGACTGCCGGGCAACCAGCAGCAGAAAAGTCCCCGGGGTTGAATCAACCAGCTGAGGAACTCGTGGCTGCGTTGACAACCTTCCAACCTTCCAACCTTCCACCCTTCCACCCTTCCACCCTTCCGTCCTTCCACCCTTCCGCCCTTCCACCCTTCTTCTAGCATGTTCTGCTGGCTGAAGTTAGAAGCGTTGGTTCAAGCAAATCCTGCGTCTATGAGAAGTACAGAAGTATACTATGTACTATTGAAGTACATATAGTTGTGATCTCTGATGAATGTATGACTATACCGTGCTCCCTCGCTTTTCAGACCCGGAACGCAGTCATTTATGCTGGCCGCATTTAACGTTTCCATCTCCAGCTGGGAAGTCGGTCAATCAGCAGTTTGGTTTTTAAAAAATAATAAATACAAAACAAATCCGACCAATGTATTGATTGTCCCCCGTTGTGAAATTTTCAGTTGAATTTCAAATCTCGAACTCACCCGAACTTCAGTTCAAAGACCTTCTGTTCACGATTCAGCACCATGGACAGCGCCATCCGGTCCTTGAGTCGGTCCAGCAGTTCAGCAAGGAAACCCGATACATTCTACAGGTGGGCCATACGTTGGATGTTTATTATTTTTATGTTTCATATCAGACCCCCAGCCCCCCGCCCTCTCCAGTGTTTAGTATGTTTGTGGGCACCTCCATCCGCCATCTCAAGCAGGGTGACTTCAACTGGTCTATGCACGTAGACCAGCACGTAGGTGTTTTCACAATAATGCTGATCACATGGAGCGCATTATATCAAGGAAAAGATGAATGATTATTTTTCCTATGTACGCAAAGCGATGGCCCACCTTGTAGCATGTAGCCACTTGCTAGACCACCTCAAGGACTTTCACCGTATGACAAGCAGCCAAGCTGGAGCGCTTTAGCTTTACAGTATAATTATTCTTTAATTACCTTGTTTACTGTTGAATTGCTCCTCGCCTCGGGGAGCGTCTGGAAGCATTAGAAGACAAAGCCTGGTTGTGATGGGCCTATCCTTCCACACGTTGTTAGTTCGACTTCCCTGCACAATACCACCCCCGTCTTATTGGGAATCATCGCCTTCATTAATACGGTAAGCCATGCAAGTTGTCACCCTGCCGGCTTGTCTGGTCTTTCAATGATCCCATGGTCATCCATTGTATGCCGGTGCTGCTATTCCAATGCTTTCCAAATATTTCTTCAACTCACTGGTTAGGCCTGAAAAACATATTCCGTGCTCGCAGATGAATTCAAGATTGTAAAATTGCCAGAAGGTGTGAGTGTTAAAGGTTGTCTGTCTCCATTTGTCAGCGCCGTAAATAACGGGTTACCGGTCCAGAGCGCATTCCTCCTCCAACGGAAGTCAGCTGGGATGGGCTCCAGTCTGGTGGGCAGAAGAGCTATGATTAGCTTTTTTTATGTCCCAAGTGCAGGCAACCTTGGTAATGCTCACTTTATTACGGACAAGAAATATGATCTCTGAATGATGTGCATATAAAAACGGGTGTCTAAACTAGCTAAATTATTGGTCTTTCAGTTATGCAGCTTTAAAAGTAAATTAGGAGTTTGGTACTTTGATGACATTATGGAAAAAGTCGTTTTGTGGTTGAATATGGCCTATTTTGTCAAAGAATACATTTTGTTTGGCAAAGTTAAGCATTTCCAAGCATAAAAATGGCTAAATGTACTCAAATACAAACATAAGGAAGTCAGAAGATGCATTCAAAGATGCTGTGAATGACATGTAATACTCCACACCGGCCACGAGGTGTCAGTCATGTAACTATAATGTTCAGTGAGACACACAAACACCAAACAGCAGGCTTTTATTGTAAATTTGAAGCATCACACAACAGGAGCAGCAGCCCAAGTCCCTAATCAAACACGGGCTACTCATATCCAAAAATCCAAAAATGTTCTTAATAGCGTTAAAATATATAGTTGTTCATGCAGAAAGTCATTAAAAATGCCAAGAAATGCACATAAAAGAATTCCAAATATTCAACTAACGTGTGCATTGCATGTTACTTCATTTCCAGCAAGACATTTTCCAAAAACCACAAGGGTGTGGATTGCGGCTTTTGACTTGACACTTGACTTGGATTAAAGACTTGAGACGTACTTGAGAAAAAGCAAAAGGCTGACTTTCGACCAAACATGGTTTCATTTTCCACAGCAAACAAAAATGAATCAGCATTTCTTATTTTTGTGCACACACACACACACACACACACACACACACAACAAGGTCATCAGTCATCCGTGGGAAATCTTGCAGTGTGGTCGTTCCAAAGCATCCGTGGATGCGTCATGCAAATGAGCCGATGGTTGGAAAGGTCCCGGACGATGAAACCCCAAGTGTGGCGCTTGCTGGACTGATAAGACTGTTTGTTTGCCCCTCCACGTGCTAAGCTAAAATTGAGTGGCGCTATCTAAAGCTTCTGGAGATGAGCTGACGTGCCGGAGAGTTCACGCTGTAAAGACTAATTAGGTTCATTAACCTGCATGCTTCCTTTCATGTAATTGAAATGCTGATTGGGCCCATCCTTCGGCTCACCCCTACAGCCGTCTGTTGTCATTCTTCTCCGGATTTGATATTGTTAGCCTTTCCCTGGCCCCCCACCTTTCTAAGCCGCCCTACATAAATCACTCTCTCTCTCTCTCCATTTTCATCATTGATTTTTTTGTTCTTGATGTTGGAAATGTGCGGAACAGCAAAGTGGCACACAAGAGTTTCTTGGCTTCTTCGGACAGCATCCTATGGAGAAGGCCGGTTTCTTTTCATTGCTTATGCTTTGTAAATGTTTCAACAAGGCCAGGTTTTATCGGACTTTGCTCCCAACCGTATTTCAATATAGCTGGACTACGTTGGACCCGTCCACATCTCTAAGGATGTTCTCACACCAAGCCGGACTTGGGCATGAGTCCACCTTCCCCCTGGCCTGATCTCACATTGAACATTCCCACTTTGACCCGTTAGCTGGTGGCGACACTTGCACACCACTGGAGTACCACAGGGCTCCTGATTAGTGCATCGTCTCAAGTGGATTCTATTGTGCAAACTCCTGCTTAGAAATTGCGGTTAAATGAGACCTTTTTAAGACGCGAGTTTCTGTTATGAAATGTGGAGATTGTCTTTTACAACTGGTGAGGATGCTGAGGATGTCATTCAATGGCAGTTCCTGACTAGAAAAGGGAGAAGAACGAAAAATATTTCAAAAATATTGAAATATTTTCAAAAATTCATATTTTTAAGTGAAAATGAATAAATGCATTGCATAAACAGATGTGATTTTGAGGTAAAACAACACCATTAAACATCTAGAGAACGTTAGCTAACCGGCACAGTTAGCACTCGATCGTCTCCACTTTTATCTGGAGTCCAAAAATGTAATCAACCAAGTGCTGTTTTTGGTCCCCCGCTACTTACCTAAGATGGAGCGAATGCAAGTTCCCGTGAGAAGCAAGCATGGTCTTCTCTGCTGGCTTTGCATCTGATGTTCTGATGTTCTTGCGTGCTCACGGGCTTCTTGTCTTTAATAGGAGAATAAACGAGGGGCGAAGTGATTGGCTTTGTTTGGTGTTGTTAGGAAATGACAAACTCTGAGGTTTGACAGAAAGGCACCGCAGGAATGCTTGGGGCCTGCTTGCCCCGTGAAGCGATATCGGCGTTCCCACCAGAGGGGTCCACGCCCGTCATTAATGACCTTTTCAAGCACAGAGGGTGAATACATTGCAGCAAGCTCTTTGTTCTCTCAAGTGTTAGGACTGCATAAATCAGAGCTTTAAAGATTTGGATATATGCCCTTTAGCACAATAAAAATGCCCTATTGAATTGGGGAGTGGGGGGGGCGGGGGCAGGAAAATGAATATTAGATCAACCCGCACTATACAGGAACTCCATCAAAAATCTGTCGCTCAACAATTCTAATCCAAATCCTCACTTAGCGTGACCTCCCAGTATGAAGCATGTTGAGCATCGTGCTGTGAAGTCAAACCTTCCTTTTGTTGCCTGTCTGGCGGGAACTGGGCGGAAAGACGTGGAACGGACTGTGAACTGTGGCATGGCGACTGCCAACGATAAAACCTAATAGTGAAGTGGCAGTGGGCAAGGCTGAACGGGAAGCACACATGAAACGCTTTGGGCACGCTATAAACCTTGCAAAGACGTTCCCAGCGTCGCTCACTCCTTCTTTCTTCAACAGCTGAGGAGCAGGGTTCATCGTTGTACATCATGGTCAAACATCATGCATCAACGTTACGTAACATTTGTCTCATCGTGGTCATGTGACAGTAGATAGGAGAGTTGAGTTTGCTGATGTTGTTTTCGCTCAGTCGCAGCTGACATCAGCTTGGTTTGTTTCTGCAATGGAGAGATTGTTTATTGATTGTCGTCCACGAGCTTTATCCTCAATGATGGCCGCCACCGTCCAATGTTGAGAGTAGACGAGCCACACATGGTGTTTGATTCCGCTCCGACTACCTGGAGTTGTCACAGCAAAAGTTGTACTTTTTATGCGACTGCTTTTGTCACCACAAAAGAGCGTTGTAGCGCAACGCTGTTGTACCCCAAAGACCGCCATCGTTCCTGATTGTAGGGACAATGGCCGTCCTAGAATAGACTGTGATAGATTTCAGGGCTTTAATGAAACTGTAATTATGCATCATCCAAAAGTTCGTTCTGACCGGACCAGGTTGGAATTCTATCATGGAATCCCTTTGATGACTATAAAAAGTGCTTCTTTTGAGTGAAGTGGGAAAGTTGGGGAAAATAGTCCAATTTAGGAGATGGATGAGGTGAGATGGTCCGGGCCTTGTTGGCTGTAACTCAGTCTCGGGTCATTTAAGTCGGTCATTACAAATGAGATTCCCTGCCCTTGGAAGTGGACATCCTACTTGGGGTGCACTCTTGCCTTCCACTCTAATGCGTCGAACAAGAGGCTGCAGGCCTCCGACCGTCATGTCTGCCTTCATGCATGCCATGCATGTGTGGTGTATGTCTGCCTTCATGCATGCCATGCGTGTGTGGTGTATGTCTGCCTTCATGCATGCCATGCGTGTGTGGTGTATGTCTGCCTTCATGCATGCCATGCGTGTGTGGTGTATGTCTGCCTTCATGCATGCCATGGTTTGGCATGCCCGGGTTGTGTCGAGGATTCCAAGCAGCACTTTTTGTCCACAAGTGGGACGCACTGATGCTCGCTGACATAAATGGTCCTGCATATTTGGTAACACATTGCCTGGCGATATGGCGAAGGTATTTGTTTCTCTCCTTGCTGGTTCTTTATAAAATACAGTAGCAGCTCCAATAGTTGGTGTTTTTTGTGTAAGCTAATGGTAGGTATCCACATATTACTTCCTGCTCACGGCGTCTTAGACTCGTGTGTTGAGGGCTGCCTTCATTCTGTGGTTGAGGGCATACGATGCTGTAACCGTTGCTCATAATAACATCACACGGTTGCTGCAGACGACACCCGCTCCTGCATGCCAACCATGTTCCCTTTCCAGCACTTCCACATGCTTTATTACACTTAGAGCTGCTGAGGAGGTTTGCCATGGACTGCATTTCCTCTCTTATTTAAGAAACCACTGGGACTTGACTGTCCTGGTGAAGCAGCCCTTCGGTGTCGTGAAGGGATGGCCGTGATTAGCATGAAAAAACATGCCTACCCTTCCTTCCCAGAGCACACCTTCATACCTGGGCTGGCCCCGTGACTTCCTATCAGGTGCAACGTGACCTGCCTTGAGCTTAAAGTGGTGGGGCGGGGGTCTTTTTGGCCACACCTCGTGACCGCAACAATTGATTGAGTGATGCCGGTCGGCACACAATTGTAATGATATGGAATGCTTCTGCCTGTATGTGTCTGTAAGTAATGTGTAACCGTAATCATGTCATTCTTTAGTAATCAGCAGTAGAACCCAAAAGGGAACTTTCATCAGTTGTCAAAAAAAGGCTCTTTGTGAGAAACATACATTTTGACACAAAAAGACACAAATGTTGCCAAATGTATTTTGCCAAAATGCCTAAACGCAACATAAACAACACGGTGCATTCAAACTTCTCTTCATCTGCCAAAGCTCCTATGTGCCACACGGCGAGATGCCTTTTCACTTCCTGGTTGCTGGGGAACTTCCTGGCGATGGGAGATGGGAAAGAAGCGTGCTGAGCACTTATAAACTTGTGGCCTTTTTGGGCTTAAAACCGCACCAAACTTGATCTCTTCCACTGTGCAGTTGCATCATCACCCCTTTGTGCCTCTGGTCCAAAAAATATGGGAAAGATGTATAAATACGCCTTTGACATGTTTTTGTTAGTGGATGAGTTGATTCTGAATATGAATTAGTTCCTAAATATTGTGTGTGTGGGGGGGGGGGGGCATGACACTCCTAAAGCCTCACTCCTAAATCGTGGATGCATTTCTTGACTCATGCAACTCATACTTGAGATACTTCATAGTATTTGGAGGAAACGGGAAGCTGTGGCATTTCAACAGAGCTCAATTGTTGATAAGGAGCCCAAAGTCGATGACATAATAGCAGTCAGTCCCATCGCGGTCACCTGGATGCCGACCATCGCGGTCACCTGGATGCCGACCATCGCGGTCACCTGGATGCCGACCATCGCGGTCACCTGGATGCCGACCATCGCGGTCACCTGGATGCCGACCATCGCGGTCACCTGGATGCCGACCATTGCGGTCACCTGGATGCCGACCATCGCGGTCACCTGGACGCCGACCATCGCGGTCACCTGGACGCCGACCATCGCGGTCACCTGGATGCCGACCATCGCGGTCACCTGGATGCCGACCATCGCGGTCACCTGGATGCCGACCATCGCGGTCACCTGGACGCCGACCATCGCGGTCACCTGGATGCCGACCATCGCGGTCACCTGGATGCCGACCATCGCGGTCACCTGGATGCCGACCGTGATGCTAACATCCAAATGCAGCAGGATCAATCAATTGATTCCCGATGCTGATTCCTTTTATTGGAACTACTTTATTCTACATGTCCTTTCATTTTGGCATCGCTATGTGAAAGCTTTCAAACAGAGAGAGGGTTCCTGTTTGGTGGCAGTTACGTAAGCGTGCACGTTAGCTGATCTGAACCCAGATCAGTGTCTGTAAACAAGACGTCTTCCTATACACACGGCTGCGCTGAGAAAAATAATTAGGCATGAGTAACAGCTTCTCTTTTTCTCTCCCGTGTCTTACCTGCCTCCACGCCGTCAATAGTGTTTGGAGAATGAAAGCGGCGTTTAGGTGAAATACAATAAAGGCATTTGGACCCTCAAGCCCACTAGCTCGGGATCGATGGCCGCCAGGCATGTTTTCCTGTAACTAACATCCGTGAATGCAATTACAAGATGGATCTGTTGTTAGTTACCGACATTGTTTTTCCCTAATGATTCCAAACAAGCCATGCGTGAAAAGAACATCAGCCCTTATTTGCCCTCGGGGTGACGACTACAGATTAAGGATATCTGCTAAATGTCAAAGATGATTTTTGCTTTTTTACATTGACATTTTACTGCTTCATTGGTTGTTGAACACACCGTGCTCAGCGCAGACTTAGAAAGTTATTTCCTGTATTTTCACCAAAGTAGGTTCCATTAAAAATGTATTTAATACCTTTTTATTCTACTACTGTATATAGCAAGCTAGCAAGCTAGCAAGCTAACCACTCTCCAGTTTACTTATTCTAAAGTTTTGTTTGTTTTTTGTGCTGCTTATCCTCACTAGGCGGGTAAGCTGGAGCCTATCCCAGCTGTCTTTGGATGAGAGGCGAGGTCCACCCTGGACTGGTGGCCAGCCAATCCCAGGGCACATATAGACAAACAACCATTCACACTCACATTCATACCTATGGACAATTTGGAGTGGCCAATCAATGGACGCATGCACGGGAAGAACATGCAAACTCCACACAGAGATGTCCGGGCAGGGAATCGAACCCAGGTATTCCCAATCTCCTGACTGTGAGGCCTACGTGCTAACCAGTCAAGCTGTTGACTTATTCTAAACTTAAGTGTGGGAGTAGAGAAGAGGGCGGCCATGAAGCCTGACCACTTCCACACAAAATGAGAGGAGAACCTTTTTTCATTGGCTGGCATGTCGGCTCAGGTCTGATGGCTCGGTAGCCAGTCTCCATGCAGTAAGAAATATGTAAACTTAATGTCATGTGACCAGAATCCTACATATGACATATAACATTTGATAATATAAAATGTTATATTTTTTTTGGAAAAGCATGCTATAGCGAGGGAGCGATATTCCAAAGCCGATGTAGCGAGGGATCGCTGTCATCTAATTTAAAATCAATAAATTAGGTTCATTGAAAGGATGCCCTCATATGGACTTTAGGATTGTCACTTAGGACTTTCCATAAAAGTTTAGACTTTTACCAACGGCATCGTGAACACGTACGTTGGGGGCTTAGGGTTTGGGTTAGGGTTAGGGTTAGAATTAGGGTTTGGGTTAGGGTTTGGGTTAGGGTTTGGGTTTGGGTTAGGGTTAGGGTTAGGGTTAGGGTTTGGGTTTGGGTTTGGGTTAGGGTTTGGGTTAGGGTTTGGGTTTGGGTTTGGGTTAGGGTTTGGGTTTGGGTTTGGGTTAGGGTTAGGGTTAGGGTTAGGGTTTGGGTTAGGGTTAGGGTTTGGGTTAGGGTTAGGGTTTGGGTTAGGGTTAGACTTTGTGGCAATAGAAATCAAATCCCTTTTGGACGTGCTTCCTGTTTCAGTCAGGAGTTTCACAGCACGCCTTTGGCTTCGGCTTGTCACATTTCGCTATTTGGTCTTTAGTCAATCCTTTCTTATGCACGCCTTGATAAGGAAGTACACAGGCAGGGGGGGCCGGGGGGCACAGCAAGTCAGCCTTTGTTTAAAAGGTTACACATGTGCACTCATGCTGACAAAAACCTAAAAGTGGCTGAAAGACACGGTGATCACTTATTTACCTGCTTGAGGGGGGGCGGTGTTTTTTATTCATATTCCCTTCAGCGCAGCAACAATCATTTCTACGCATCAATATGACATGACATTTCAACATTGTGGGGGTTTTCGGAGCGGAACGTTTGAATTGATGTGTTGTGATGAGCCATGCGGAGGAAGAATTAAGATCTGGAAGATATTTCATTGAAGGAAAAGTGACGCAATACTTCACTCACATGCATATGGCTTTGCATAAAAAGACACCGGCATGCCAAA
The DNA here is from genome assembly GCF_037039965.1 of Doryrhamphus excisus. Taxonomy (NCBI): domain Eukaryota; kingdom Metazoa; phylum Chordata; class Actinopteri; order Syngnathiformes; family Syngnathidae; genus Doryrhamphus; species Doryrhamphus excisus. The sequence continues at coordinate 21,924,368 of NC_136367.1, read as the reverse complement.
TGTTTACTTTATGACAAATATGTATATTTGCTCATTTCATTTGTGGTATGCGGAAGTAAGTATTCACTGAGTTGTTTGCCCGTCTCCATTTGTGATGTGAACATAAGCTTATTAAATATGCATGGTCTGCATTGCTGCCTTGGTTTGTGAAATGGTGGCACTCTCGCTGCCATCTGATGGAATAATAAAGATGTTATTAACATGACTCATTTCACCCTTAAGGGACTTTGCGTGCATACACGCTGATGGGAATGTTCAGGACCGGGAAAGTCTGCTCCTGCTAAAAGTATACGCACACTGACGTCAACGTGATGCCACGTGGAATATGTCATGAACTTCACGAGGGCGGTAAAACACTTTGTCTTATGCTAAAGTGGATTTCGGAAAGCCGCTGTACTTTTTGGCTTCATCAATAATCTTGCAAAGCTGACGTCAGGGCTGAACGTGACGGACTCTGATGGGGTCCTGGCCCAACGTCTTCCGGGCACTCATCACCAAATGGCCCTACAGCTTGGCGACCCTCTCTGCACCCACCCACGGTGTCCACTGCTCATGAACGCACCAGACAAGCTCCTTGTAATGTTTGGACTGCCCCCCCCCCAAGTCCAGCATCCTGAGGTTGTACACAACGCCAGAAGATGGAGGTGGAGGACTCACAGCCGCTATCCTGGAGGAAACAACCGACCTCCAAAAATACGTCAAGAAGTTGGCTCTCAGGGACGACTTGCCAGAAGCCCGGTGAAGAGGAGGAGCCAGATGAGCTGTCACGGAATGATCAGGCCCTGCACGGATGCACCACTGACTAATTTAAGAGGTGTGTGAGGTTGGAAAAAGAGGAATGGCGGCCAAGGTCTACCACATCCTGCAGGACCTCAGATGCAGACTGTCCAAGGATGCCCCAGAGACCGTGCGGTACATCACAGCATGCACCTCCATAAACGGGTAGCGGGCATAACGTACCAGAACATCTGAACCAAATAGGAGCTCCAGAGGCAAGATGGCCGACACTCGCGAACGTCGGTGAAAACAACGTCCAACATCCAATCAATGGCTGATTTTTAAATGTGGAAGGCGTTGGCTGGTACTCCCCCCCCCCCTTCCCCCCCATCGCCAAACAGTGTGTCACAAATTGATCTCAGGTCAGAGGAAATCAAATGTAGAAGACGAAATGAAACATTGAAGGGCGGGGGGGGGGGGGGGGTCTGGCCATCGCTGATCCATCCATAATGCATCAGCCACCATCAAGGACCAGAACCCTAACAGCGACCACAGCGACCACGGCAACCACGGCGACCACGGCGACCACGGCGACCACGGCGACCACGGCGACCACGGCGACCACGGCGACCACGGCGACCACGGCGACGACCATTCCAGTTGGCCAAAACAAGAATGTATTTTTTGGAGGATATCTTGTAGAAATGTGATGAGTCATTCAATATTCCTTGTTTGGTTTCTGTATATTCATTTGAATCATACGACATGTTTCGATGCCTTGCCAATCTTCCATGCTGCTGCTCTCATTGCTTTTGTGGAAATGGCCTTTTCACTTTCGTTTCTTCATGCGTCCACAACGCCTTAGTCATTTTATTGTCAAAAACATCTCCAATGTTGCCTCCAGAATACAAAGCATCTTCTTTTGTGGAAAGAATTCCAACACCCAAATCGGAGGCACCGGGAAGAGCCCTTCCATTGTTTGCACAAATGTCCCCAATGGGAGGTTGGCTGAAGGAGATGGAAGGCAGACGGCCACATGACTGAGTGGGCAGGCCGGCAAAGCACAGGCACAATGCACACGGGTTCACGGGTGCAGCAGGCTGATGGCAGGAGGTGCGTGAGGGGGCGATGAGAGCATGTGGGATTGGGTGGGGGGGGGGGGTGCAAGAGATCAACATTAGTCACAGACAAAACAAGACGCAGGTAGCTCATCACGTACATAAGCAGCAGGTTCTGGAGACGAGTGGGTGAAGAGCTGAGGTGCTGGCTTGATGATGTCATGGAGGGGCTGCGTCCACATTGACACGGATCAAAAACAATCATAAGGAAGATATGACGTCCTTTGGTATGAAATATGGCAACTATAAAAACATACACAATCTCTCTTTGTTGCTCTCTGGTTCTACCATATCTGACTTATTGTATGGAAATATGGACTAATAACTCTAAAAGCTTTGTGTTCTGGCTAAATGTACTGCAAAAAAGTTCAGTCGGGATGATCCATAATGCCGCCTACAGAGAACATACTAACTCCTTATTTCTAAATCACTAATATGTGAACTTGCTGATATAGTTCATCTTCAAACAGCTCAAATAATGCATAAGGCTAAAAATGAGCAATTAGCTAAAAATGCCATCCAATACTTCTCTACAAGAGAGGAGAAATATGATCTCAGGGAAGAAGTACATTTGAAACACTTCTATGCTAGGACTACGTTATGCTAGCCATAGCATTTCAGTATGTGGAATCAAACTATGGAATGGATTGAGTAAGGAAATCAAACAATGCAAGAAACAATACAATCAATATTTATTAGATTTGAAATAGAAACGTTGGGCCTATCCCAGCTGACACTGGACAAAAGACCCGCTACACCCTGGACGTACGTATATAGATACGTAGATGTACTATATATAGATATGTAGATGATATATAGATATATAGGTGATATACTATAAATACATAGATGATATGAAATATTTATAGTATAGTATATATAGTAGATATATAGAGGTAGTATATGACAGACAACTTTGGCGTCACTCCGTGGGTATCAAGCCCACGGTGTCTGTGTGAACCACTAAGCTATGAGGGAGGCGCCATAAAGGTTTACGGCGCTATTTTAAAGATCCGTCATCTCGCCATTTGACAGAAAGTAAAATAAGATTTACAGCTTATGTATAAACGTAGATTTGAAACGTGTGGATGAGTTATTTGTGTTTTTGTGTTTGTGACAGTAAATCATCGGCCGTTTGAGGGCCGGCCTGGTTCCGTCCATCGGCCCCCCGATGAAGAGGCGGCGTACTCCAAAGTACACACCAGGAAGTAGCGGCGTGTCTGCTGATGCTCTCATGAATTAAAGGCACGTGGTCCATGAAGCAGCGCATGGAAGGCAATAAAACACGTTTATGGTCCTCCGATGCCCACATTCTTTTTATCCACTTTTCATCTCCGTGACAAAATGCCCACTTCCTGCTACCATCGTAATTCTCAGCCCGCGGACAGCGCCGGCATTACGACTGGGAAGAGGCTGAGGTGAGAGGAAATAGGAGGTAACAACTGGGCTACTTAAAGTCCTCATGGCGGTCATAGATTATAGACTTTCCTTTGCTCTTCCTGGCAGGCGGACGGCGAGCATCGCCTGCATGCTGATTAGCTGAGGTGGGATGAGGGAGCAAAGACGGCAGACCGGGATCGTGTGGCCCGAGAACGGCCGTGAAGAGCAGCTGGTCCCACGCCGCCTTTGCACACCAGACGGCTCTCACTCGCCCGCTCGATAGATGGCGACAGGAAGGACCCGGGTGAGGCCACCAATGGGATGCAGCCGAGGCTTTGCGTCCATCAGCTTATTGTATATTTCCAAGCCCAAAAAAGAAGTCGTTGACTTAAGATAAGATAAGATAAGATAAGGTAAGTTGTACTACTATGAATCAAAAGGAACAATACAGGAAAAAAAAGATTTGGATGACAAAATAACTCTTTGAGATTTAGAACCAAACACAAATGAATCCTCCCTTTCCAGATGTCCGCACGTGCTTAGCTATTTATAGCTCCTACGTGTCTGCTGAGTATTTATAGACCAACAACAACAGCGACCATCACAGCCAGATAAACTCTATGCTAGTGGAAGCGGCCTTTGCTTTGGTCTCTGCTGAAGAAGACGCATTGGTCGCCATTTCCCTCTGCCGGGGCGCAATTCAACTTCTGTCTTCTTCATATCCAAGCTATTGCTGGATATTAATATATTCATTATATTGCTGCTATTAAGTCTGAAATTACAGGCATTGATCCCTTTGGGATTCCCTCAGGGGAAACTGACATCTTCATTGTTCACGTGTAGCATTGTTACACGTGTGTGGAATTAACACACGTGATGCCTGATGGAATGACAGTCATTCTTTGGCTCAGCTATGGAATCACTAGCCACTAGCCACTAGCCACTAGCCACTAGCCAATAGCCGATAGCCACTAGCCACTAGCCACTAGCCAATAGCCAATAGCCAATAGCCACTAGCCGATAGCCGATAGCCGATAGCCGATAGCCGATAGCCACTAGCCACTAGCCAATAGCCAATAGCCAATAGCCAATAGCCACTAGCCGATAGCCGATAGCCGATAGCCGATAGCCGATAGCCGATAGCCGATAGCCACTAGCCAATAGCCAATAGCCAATAGCCACTAGCCACTAGCCACTAGCCACTAGCCAATAGCCACTAGCCAATAGCCAATAGCCACTAGCCAATAGCCAATAGCCACTAGCCACTAGCCACTAGCTACAGTTTCCTGAATAAAGGACTCCGCTGATGTGTTTGACGCTAACACATACAGTTAGCCCCATTATCTGCAGATTAACAGCTGCATTTGGCTACATTACATAGCATATCCCAGATGAACAATCCCAGCCATCTGCTCGCTATGCCACACTATGCCATGCTATGCCACGCCACGCCACACTACGCCACGCCACGCCACGCCATGCTATGCCACGCCACGCCATGCTATGCCACGCCACGCCATGCTATGCCACGCCATGCTATGCCACGCCACGCCATGCTACGCCACGCCATGCTACGCCACGCCACGCTACGCCACGCCATGCTATGCCACGCCACGCTACGCCACGCCACGCTACGCCACGCCACGCCAATGTGACTTTGTTGTAATCAACACATTTCATTGGTCTAATAATAATTTGTAATTTGAGATTTACAGTACCGTTATCACAACATTGCTAATTTGCTGCTACTGCGTGTAACATGAAGTAGAAAGATTGTAAGATTGTACTTCCTACTCACGGTTGCTTCACGGTGACAAATCCAGAAGGTCTTCAGCAGGATGGGCCCTTGTCCTTCCATCACACGTCCGTCACCTTTCCGTCTTTCTCCTTTGCCTGCTCTCCTCTCTCCAGGCAGAACCAATTTGGTCCCCCCAACACTATTGTTGGGCTCCTCGGGAACCCGGCTCTCCTCAGCCACTTCCAGAAGGATTAGCATTGACTACGCATTCTTAGTGAGGCCGTAATAAAAGGCTGTATTCACCAGGTTCCCCGTGAGCGCTGAGCAGCATGCACATCTCCCCAAGGTCACGACAGCGCTGAATAGTCCACCTTCATTCATTTTGGGGGGATGCCAGTACTTTGGCATGCCCTCCATTTGCATGGCCTGGCGGCCCAGGTGTTGTTGCCGATTACACCGAGCACTCACACGGGCAAAGAGATGGTCTGTAATCAGGTTAGTTGAATAAAGAGACACATCTCCTCACCCTCTTCATGAAATCACAATGGTTGTCACCCTCAGGAGCAGATTTCCCCAGGCAGTCTGCCAGGCAGCATGGAAGCATGTGTGACTGGAAGTGGTTGGGAGAAACAGGAAACGAGGCTGAAGTGGAAATGGTGAGGTGAATCACAATGCAACGCAGCAGCCATCCGTCAAAATGGCCCACAACGCCTCCGTTCTCCGGAGACTTTTGGCAGACAGCTAAGCATCCACTATCGTTTTCAAATGTTGTTACAATTCCCCAGCCGCCTTATCAGCGAGCCGTCATGTGTTATGCAACGGCCACGCCGCCGCTCATGAATATATTGCCATTCACATTGCAGCCATCCATCTGGAAAATGACCCGGTAGGCCCTCCCGCCATGACCTACCACCCTCGGTCGGAAAACAAGGCATGCCCTCGAAGCAACATGCTAACAATGACTGAAAGAAACATTGTCTGCGTCTTGGAAAAATAATGAGCTCATACTTGCTCTTTAAAAACATATTGGTGTGGATTTATAAAGTGTCAGTTGGAGTTCCAAAAAGCAAACAACAAAACGAACACAAAACAAAGACACACAAAGCTGGAGGGGTGGTTGTAATTTATTGCAAATGTGATCCTTTCATCTGGGTATACTGTCAATCAGGTTTTATCACCCAATCTCACTGAAATTGTTCTGCTGGCTGCTGGCTCCCCACTGGAGTCACGTGGGGCTCATATTGCACAGCCCCCCCCCCCCCCCCCCCCACTGTCGCGCACACCGACTTTAGCCAGGAAAAATGGCAGCCTTGCACCTACCATATTTATTTCTCTTCTGCCTCTCGTATACTTACTGTACATACGTACTGTACATACGTACTGTACGTACAGAAGGTACCAAGCGTATTCATACGGTCTAGTATGCACACACCTATACCTATAGTGGTGATGAAGTACAAAAATAAAGTACCGTATAGGCGGCAGTGCATTATACACAGGAGTGCGTACTAACCAAATGCATGTTTAAAGGCAGGTTTCTATTCTGGGCACAGGCCCACAAAGTAGACCTGGGGGGCCTGTTAGCGTTTGGTCAGGGATCTGGGCAGAACTCTCCAGAGTTGGTGGACCACGTAGAGCCTTGACTGAAGGGAGGCACGGTGGGAAAACGGTTAGCGTCGAGGCAGGAGGCAAAGAACGAGATGAGTAATGCGACACCACCTCGTTTCCACAATGATTGACAGCACGATTGGCAGGATTCACCCGCTCACCTGTCGGTCCTTGGTGGTGTACAGGTACAGCTGCTGCCGGAGGGTGTGGCTTTGATTCCAGCGTACCTACATACCTCACATCTGCCTCACATTCATGAGGTCCAGGTTGAAATGTTCTCCCTGGTGTCGGGCTTGGTCTTCTTGTGTTGATGCTTGATGAATGAAATTGACCAGATTGACTCTCATCAGGGGGGCAAAGCAGGGCTTTAGTGCAAAGTAGAATGGGGAACAAACGTTTGAGTAGGAAAATGAACAAGGTGATTCAATTACCTGGAAAAGGAATTTTAAAAAGGTGCTTCTCTGAAATTCCGAGCTCAAAATTCCGAGAAAAAGAGATGATGGCAATAACCTAATGAGAGCTAAAATGTCCAAATCCCATTCTTTGAGGATGCCACCACCCTGTATCGTTCATTCAGGCCCTTATTTGTATTTTAATTCCCATATGGACAATTCCTGTTCTACCAAAAAGTCCCAGGTTGTGTGAGGCGGTCATGACTCAGCAGAGGACTGCAACATCTGCAACATCTGCAACATTAAGCCTCATTAAACCTTACAGTGCAGATGCCCCTGGAGCTATTACCATTTTCCATCACATGAGCAAAACTCAGGTAGTTTTTTTAAAGCCTTGTGAATAAAGTAACTGTTTCAATAAAACAGAATCAATTGTGTACTGCACATACAAGAGGTCACAAAAGGCCCCACAACAACATCCAGGAACTGCAGGCCTCACTTGCCTTAGTTCAGGTCAGTGTTCCACCGCAGAACAAAAGGAACATCAAGGCTTTGCCAGAAATCCTCTTGATGAGACCCAGGACCTTTGGGAAAAGACAGAGGCATGTTGTGGTGGTAGTGTGATGGCCTGGGGCTGGTTTGCTTTTTCAGAGCCTGAAGACTTGTTCTCATAAACACCACTAAAGGTGAAGCCCGATTCTTTTACCGACTCAATGACTTTCCCTGGTAGCTAATACATTTATGGAGGAGTCATTCCGTTGATCATTCAATTCGTTCTTTAACTACAACTCATGACTTTTCCGAAGTGATTTGACTGATGAAACATTGCACTTCGAGATGCCAAAAAAAAGCAAAAGTGTGAAAGCGCGAAAGCGAGAAAGCAGGTTGTGAGTCACAGATTATTTTTGTGCCGGATGCTTTCTCTTCCCAAGCATGGATTACCTTTCCTGTAACTTTACGGTACCTTCAACTTCTTATGACAAGAAATACAAGCGCTTGGAATCTTCGGGCTGTTGAAGCTGGCTTGTCCAAACGCGGACGACCCGTCTGTGTTGATGACTTGTAATTGCTATCATTTCAACCTGATATAATATCATTCATCCTGCCCGGCGGGAAGCCTTTGTCGCTGTCTGCACCAGAGCCGCCCCGTGCCGACTGCCAGACGCTCACCAGACGTCATCCTGGTGTGGACACACATCTCCCCGACTATTTTAGTCTCAAACACGGGCACCTGGCCGCTGCCTGCTGAGGGCAACTTAATGCCTGTCGGCTTGAGTAAAGGTCGGCCAGGAGTCTCTGCCGCCTCGGTGGATAGTCTCCTTCTGTCTGTCTGTGTGGGAAGGGTATCAGGCTCTTCTCTGCCTCCAGCCGGAATGAGTGTCCATCCCCAGAGAGGAGCTGTCATGGCCAGGAGGAAGACTCTTCCTCCGACCGCTGATCAGTGGCTTACTAACACAGGACTGGGAGGCGTGTGGGGGACGGATGTGGAGCAGCAAAGAACAACGCCATTTATTTCTACACATTTGGAGAGGTTTTTATCAAATCATGGTGCAGGTGGACGGCACTCCATTGGGACCGCTCACCGCTTTGGATGTGTCTGTGTTTACTTCTCCCAACTTCCTGTTTGTATTATTCCTCTCTTAACACTCCTTGTTGCAAAAAAGTGGCACTGGGATTTTTTTGTCTGCAGCATTTTCAGTTTGAGAATTTCTGAGGATTTCAACTAATAAATGGTTCCATTTCTCCTTTACTTACCCCGGACCATCCCTTCCAAGGGCAGCCTGGCCCAGGTGGGCGGCAGCAAGGCTGACAAAGCCGCAGATGAAAAAACAAACACCTATCCCAGATACGATGCTCCAGATTCCCACCAGATGACCAACTTCAAGGACTCGGGTTGCTTTAAAAGCACACCATGGAATGAGCTCTCTATCCAACTGTTCCTCGCTTTTCCTGAAATCTGATGGATTCTTTGACGTGATGGCATTGGAACTCTTTTCCTCCAAGCTCCCAGAATTTTGGCCAGCACGGATAAATTAGACAGCAACTCCAAGCAAAAGATGAATTTCTTCATGACCACATGGGCCAACACTGCTAACGGTGACAAGTCATCATCACATGTCATGTACGAAGGCGTGGCCATTTTGATCCTGAAATGGTGTGGAAGTAAATAAAAACCTGGACGACTTCAATGGGCCGCTTTACTGAACACTCAACGCTCACTCGTTCTATGAATGCTTTAAACTGTTTTACGATCGAGCTTTCTTAATGTATTTCATCTTATATATTATGTATTAGCATCAATCATTGTTATTAATAATTAATTGTACATAAATGCCAGATTACACATTGTAGCGTTATGACGATGGACACCTACTGTACTTCTACAGCACTTTGCTACGTTAATGGTAATTGATAAATCATTGGAACTGCAGCATTGGAATTGGAATTGGAGTTACATAGATCCACAATCCCGGGAGCGAACAGTTTGTCTGAAATGGAATCAGCAGAGAAACGAGGTGAGCGGAGCACACAAACGCAGCATAACATCCAAATGATAGAACTGCACCAAAGCCGATCGGGAGGCCTAATCATAACAATGCTAAGGGGGGGTGAAAAGCAGGAGCTGAGGTGGAACGGCGTGTCTGATGAGATTATTGGAGCGCACCTCGGCATCCATCTTGCCTTGGTCATGGGCCAAATAGAAATTGCGTGCTCAGCTCTCAGCTCTTTTGCTCTCTTGCGTGCAAATCTCTCAATGGTGACAAATCAAAGTATTTTTCCACAAAGGGACCATTGATTTCAATCCGAGATTCTGTTCAATACACTTGGAGAAAAGAAAAAAAGCACCAACATTTTTGTCAGTGCTCCAGCCAAGAAATCGAACAAGCCCAGATTATTCATGTAAACCGTTTTCACAACAAAAGTCGCTGGCTTACGAACCATGACATCGTGGGTATCAGCAACGTCTCAACGTTGCACCTCAGAGCCCGCCTGTGTGGCTCTATGAAATGTACACGCCACGCCCGGTGGGGGGGTGGGGGGGTGGGTTATGTAGGAGGTCGATCTGGCTCCGCTTTGAGTTTTTGTCAGGGAACTCCAAGAATCACCACGGAGTTACCATCCAATGAGCTCTGACGTCTGTCCAGTGTTTGTAGTGTGTAGATTAGATTAGATTAGATTAGATTAGATTAGATTAGATTAGATTAGTTTACATTAGATTAGATCAGATTACATTACATCACATTACATTAGATATACCTTTATTCGTCCCTCAGTGGGGAAGCTACATGAAGGCCTTTGAGGTGCTCAGTTAGCACTTTTCCCTCTGCACCCAGTTCCCTGATCAATAGGCACCACTTTTGACTCCACTATTGTATTTCTAAAGTGGGCCTGCATTAAACATGCGATACAGTGAAACCTTGGTTAGTGTATGTGACGGTTCATGTCAAAATGTATGCAAAAACGTTTGCCTCGGTTTGTGTACAGACATGAACGGTAGAAGTGAATTTCCGCAAAGTAGGATTGCTTGTACATAAGTAGAATATTTTCATAGCTATAGCATACCAAAACTGTTGATGACCTTGGAAATACAATTTTTGACATTATTCCATCCCTCCAGACATGAAGTAACAATACCCGCAAAGGTAGTTCATGTTTTTTTATTGGGGATTATTGTGCCTGAAACCTACAATAAAAGCCTGTTGTTCTGGCGATCAAGTCTCATGCACAGAATATTACCTTAAAGAGGGCCTAATATGCTATTTTTTGGCCCTTTGTATTGAGTTGTGGACTTCTATAGAGCAGCTACATACAATAACGTGCACAGAAAGCTTTCTAGATATTATTTGGTATTCTTTGGATTTCATGCAGTTTGTGCCGCCAGTTGCGAACCCAAGCCAAAAGGGTGATTTTTAAAATGTCGGCTTTTAACATCCAACCATATGTGTTAGATCCTGAACCTGATCCAGAAGTGGAGACTGGCCAGTCTCAAGTTTCTCAAGAGAAGAGGTTACTTCAAAACGTCTCTCAATGCTAAGTAGCTTTAGCATTTTAGCATTGGTAACGGTAATGTTTTTTGCAGGACTACCAGTGTGTAGAGCCACTGACTGTGGCGGGAAATGGCTATTAGCAACCCCCCCCCCCCCCCTCCCCGCTGTAATGCTACACAGACTAGCGCTTTAGCTCCATGACTTCCACTAAGTAAAGACACTTGGGACCCTGACCAACTCTTACTTACTGCTCGGGACCATAAGACCATCAGATAGCGCTCGCCCATGAGGTCAAGTGTTGGGCGGCCATTGAGAATCTGTGCATCTCCTGAAGTGCTCATGAACATGACTATAAAAAACATTCCTTTATGCTTCAGGTAGTCTCCAATGCTTTTATGAAGAAGACACACTAATAAAGCTCAGCCTGACACCATATTGTCGGAATGTGAACTGCTTTTGTCTCCATGCCCTCGCCTTCGAGAGCACCCTTGTTCATAACGTTCTCATGAATGTCTGTTGGTTCTCTCAGAGCAAGACCATATTTCACTTTTCTTTTGAAAAGACTGCACATTTGAGTTCATAATCACTCTCCCATTACACCAGGGGCCCATTCCTCTCTTGCGTCCCTGATTTATGTTTCAGTAATCTCTGTTCCTGCACTTGCATTGAGTGGGAATGTACTGTTGCTAGTGGCGGACCTGGAGTATCTGAAAGCATTATAAAGCACTACGGGGAGTCTTGGGCTTTGATAGATTGTACGCAAGGAGCACTGCTGTGAGTATACGTCCACTACTAATACTTTGGCTGCCCTGGGGGCTGCCCTGGGGGCTGCCCTGGGGGCCACCGTCAGGCTAGCATTAGGGCACACTCTTATTTATCTAAGCCCATCTTGCTGTCAGTACAATATTACACTATTACACTGCAGACAAGTGTGATGCTTTCATTGTTCATTCATACACATGGATACGACGTGGGGATTACAGACTTGCGTGGTGGACGTCCCAAACGGTGACCTGTCTTTTTTAGGGACGTATTTTGTCATGCAGTATCTACACGCCAGTGTGGTGTGTTCTTTTGCATGAATTAAAATGCCATACGTTATGCTGTATATTGAGTTTTTGTTCATCGAGAAGGCTGACCGATGATTCCGTCCATTTTGGTTGTCAGTGGGAAGTGCAAGCAGTAGCAGTTGATGTCGTTATTTCTGTGTAACGTGTAAATACGTGACTCAAATACACTCCTGGTCAACATTTGAAGACCAGTTGAAAAAATGCTGGAATTTACATTTTGCACTGAGGTTGTAGGTGGAGCTTCAGATTAAGAAAAGAAGACATGGAAGTGAAAGACGACTTTTTGGAGGAAGCCATTGGAAGCAAACCACTGCTGCTGACATGTGACTGACACGTGGTGTTCATCAGCTGATAAAAATGGAAGACGGCAGCCTTTAAAAGCCAAAAATGTGGCAAAAATGGCAAAAATATGGATTCAGCTCCTCATTGCTGAGGTTTATTGCTATTTTAGGGGCGTTTGGGGTGGGGGGGGGTTTCTTCACGTGTTCAACTTTCGATCAGTTGATGAACAGCCCAGTTCCTAAATAGTTGAGTGCAATAAATTGCTCACCTATGAAGCTCTACCTCCCTAAGCTCCAACAGTGCAAAATGTAGAGTCTTGCATGTTTTCAACTGATCTTCATCTTTTGGCGAGGAGCGTACGTATCTCTCCTGAAGTGATGTCTAATCCACTGTGGGAGCATAGGTCAGACATTTTACACTACAAATGAGAAAGAAGCAAAAACACAGGCGGTCGGGCGCACATTCAAAGAAGAGGCAAGAGAAATGGAGCGCGTGAGAGAAAGGAAGAGCCTCAGCATGCCGAAGCAGCCAAGTCCTTTGTTCTCATGCCATGCAACGCAAGAAGCCACTTCAATGTCGGCGGCTTTTTCAAGTGAGTGAGGGGGAGAGCGAGGCGAGAAGACGAAGAAAGTGATCCTAAACCATTTGAGATTCCGGAAGTGGCTCAGACCTCCCTGTCACTCGCCCATCCTTCCCAGGAAATACAAAGAGCATTATGCATGAAGCCCAGAAGGTGTCTGAGCACGTGCCATGCTGTCGTCTGGCTCCCAAAAAGTCACTCTGACATCAGCTGGCTGGGAATTCACAACGCTAACATAAAGCCTGATCAATAAGGGGTCAAGCATGGTTAATACTTCCAACCGCTGAGGTGGGAGTCACCACCCTCTGGCTTTCATGCCTGACATATTTCCCCCTTGTAGGCTAGGCAACTGGCTATGTATATACACATATATACATATATACATATATACATATATGTATATATATATGTATAATGGCTCTCACGGTGGTTTGCTGGAGTCCCAAAGCTTTAGAAATTGCTTTATAAACTTTTCCAGCCTGACTGACCAATCCAAGGATTGTTTTTCTTCCTTAATAATAAAACTGCATTTAGTGCTGACTTGTGTTGTCGTTGACTAATCTTCACATTCGTTGGCTGATGTGGAACACGTCAAAGTGTGACATGTGACCTCACGTGGAACTCCTGAACTGAACGTCCCTCTTTGTGGTCTTTGCCGCGTTCTGCAACCAGGCGATTATGTCTGCTGTAGGTGGAGGTTGACTACAGCACGCCACAGAGGGAGATATTGAAGTGCATCGTGTCCTTTACTGCAAAATCTGTCGTGGCTTTTTCAGATTTCTGTGGATTTTCTCCTGGGTAGAAGTTCAAAGCATCCATCTACGTTGCGGCAAAGTTCAGTGAAGGGAAGGAAGGGAGGAATGTGTCGACCATACAAATAATGTAAGTCATGTGGAGGTATCTTGCAGATATGGTAAAACACCGGAGGGAGGAGACCGTTTGCATGCGGCGGCACGCTAATGTGACGAGGAGAGGAGCCCTCGTTCCTCTTTTCATACTTTTCATTTTCTTTCGGCATTTCAAGAATGTATCAATTAAATCCTGTTAAATGATAACCTTTTTTGTTTTCATGCATTCTCTGTATTTTATAGTCCGCTTGGCCGCCATAACGATGCCACACTTCCACCAAGACGTGACACTGACTGTGGGAAGCCATGGCGGCCATGGAGCCAACTCAGCGCCATGGACCCAGCCCACAAAGCCCAGAGGAAACCCTCTAGGTTCCTACCCTGTATTTGATCAGGAAAGGTGCTAATTCAGCCATTTGTACTGAAGAAAATGATGAAAACAATTGGAATCCATTGGAAAATACATTTATACTACATTTCAATATTATGATCTTACATTCATCTTCCAATACACCCGAACGCATCGTCAGTGATGTTTCCTGGGGCCATCGGGTGTTTCGGGTGTCCCTGTGGGGGGCCTGACCAGATCCAGACCCTTCCGGAGTCCTCCTCTGCTGCCTGGGTGATGTTTCTGATGGCTTTGGTCAGCAAATGACCACTTGGACTTTTCGATGGTGTTGAAGCTGCTTTATTACAGCCTTTGTCAGCCATGAACTTCACACAATAAGAGCCCCTCTTATACAACACTTAGTATTTGCTGACTGGGGTCCGAGGGGTTAAACGTTCCAGGGGTTAAACGTTCCAGGGGTTAAACGTTCCAGGGGTTAAACGTTCCAGGGGTTAAACGTTCCAGGGGTTAAACGTTCCAGGGGTTAAACGTTCCAGGGGTTAAACGTTCCAGGGGTTAAACGTTCCAGGGGTTAAACGTTCCAGGGGTTAAACGTTCCAGGGGTTAAACGTTCCAGGGGTTAAACGTTCCAGGGGTTAAACGTCACAGCCAACAAATATTGGTTTGACGTCAAAAAGCCACTTGAAGGTTGGATGTGTTAATCCTCCCACTGATGGCGAGGCAAAGGCCTCCTTATTATTCCTGCCCCGGCCTCCCTTGCTGGGGGGGAGGGGGGGTGTCTCTACAAGGTTAATTAGTCGGCGGTCCCCTGAGGTTCCCCCTACAATGTGGGATGCGTTTGGGATAGCGGAGGTGCTTCTCCACAAACAAGGTTAATGGAGCCTCAGCCAAACGCCCCTACCCCCCCACCCACCCCCCGCGTCCATCCACATGTGTACAGCAAGTGTGCCTTTCTATTCATCAGCTGATGAGCTGGAGGGCCTTGCTACCGTGGCAACTTGAACTGTTTGTATTGGTATGGTGATTTTATTTACATTGCATTATCGCCCATTTAAAATGACACTATGGGTAACAGCCAAATGCTATTTTCAGCCGAAAGCCCAGGGCTCAATCATCATTTGTCAGTGTGCAGAAGAAAACATCTTCTGCTATGAGAGCGCGCATGATTTGACCTAAAATATGGCTGATGAAAAAAGCAACATCCATCATCATCCATTAGTCCTCTAGCAGTTGTTTGTTTTGATGAGAGTTGCCAAGTCCTGCCAAGCTAATGTTGGAGGCCTTCATGTATTTGTCATCGTTTCTTGGGAGAAGCACAAATATGCGCACACACATTTGGACTCGGTAGCTTCAACTGACTAAAGCGCACCATCTAGCATGCACACAGTTATAGCCCAAAAGTCCATGACTGAGCAGGCTGCACCCGGACATGCGGAAAGCTCTTCTACTTGCCTCCTCCTCTTGGCGCCCCTGTGACCTCCGTCAGGAACAAGATGATTTATCACCCCAATATCCCCTTCAGCACCATCTTGATTGCTTTGATGCCTCTATTGACATTTCCTACCAGCTCACCTGCATGCATTTTTCATGCTTGGCCCGGTATGGTGAGCATAGATCATAAAAACGATGGAGCTCCTGCTTCCACATAGTACATTTGGAAGCGTCTTACATACAAGGGCTTGCGTGGCTTCAGGCATTTGCTCATGGTAAGTGGGAGAAATGACCAATCATACAAGGAGTGTTAGTGTTTCCTCCAAAAGAAAAACAAATGGAGTTGTCCGCTTCACAAGCGTGTGAAAGAACCTTTTGCAGCTGAAAGCACAAGAGCAAAAACATCAGTTTACCTTCAGTGGACACCCTTGGCGACCATCCGCAGGAGTGAACCCGCCATGCCTAACAACCTGCGTGTGGCGCTTCTGATTCCAAAGCTTTCTCTTTGGAACCAGCCTCTTCTTGCGCCTCAGAAACCGTGTCTTCGGCTGGCATCCGCTCGCCGTTGATCCAAACCAGCAGCAACTCTCAACACCTTGGATTGTTGGTGACCTCTGTTGTTCCCACCGTTACTCCTTTTGCAACATGAGCTCACTAGATTAGGCTCTTATTCTTCAGGGGGATGCTTATTGTTGAAGAGGGCTTCCCAGGCATCCTGGCGAGACTGGCAACACAGATGCCATCTTCCAGATTTCAGATAACCTCTTTCTTGAATTCAATCGCGGTCTCCACCCGCTTTGGAACGTTGCTGTCACTTGCAACCTTCATTGGACTCGTAGAAGCAAACTGAGTTTGTCTGGGCAGGAGTCATCAACGCCGAAGGTCCATTGTTTGGCCATTGGATTGCGTACGTGTCTTATAGGCTGTCCTAGTCAAGTGTGAACTAAGTGTCGCAAGATTCCGTCTTGGGGCATGTTTCAAGATGGGGGGGTCAATAAAGCAAGCACGCCATTATTAAAAAGCTGTAGTCACGACTAATAGCACAAAGTCATTAATAACGAGAAGACTGCGAGTGAGCAATCAAAGCTAGCTATCGCTAGTCGGTCAAAAAGAACTGTGTAGAAAGCACATGAAATATCTGGAACATTTTTCTTAGTGGTCATTTGAGATGTTGAGGAACGACTGATGAGTGACTGCTTGTTTCCCGCAATGCCAACTTGTGAACCGGCTTTACGGAGGAAAGGTTGGCTGTGTGACTCCAAAGACAACTCGTTCTACCATTTGAGTACCCGGATACCTTATGTCGGAGAGTGCAAGTTATTGTGGTTTGCGATGCTGACGTATACGTAGAGCGATACTGGCTCTGCTGACTTTATTGAACATGGAAAATGTTCATTGTGTCATCGTCTGTAAAAGCCTTCAGGGCATTGGATGGAAGGATGAAAGTTAGGACTGGATCATACATATTCATAGCAGTGACATTGTGAACCAAAATGATGACTAAATATGTTTGCCATCTGTCATACGGAGAGATGTGCTGAATACGGAATACGGACAGTGACCGTCCCGTGCACTGCCCAGCTCCTTCACGTTCTCTACTCGTCCTATCTTTGCTGTGCAAGAGGTGTTTTTCTTGCATATTTCAGTTTCCTATCAAGGAGCTTGTGCCAAATGCCTTTGTGACTCAGCTGCAAGAATCCTTCCCTGTAGACTCAGCAGTTAAGTGCGTTCATTCCCGCTCACTATTCTCATTTTTGGGTGGTCAGAGCCACCTGAATCTGGCCGTAAATACACAACCTAAGGATGAAACTGCAAGACTTCCATCCTTGATGTTGGACATTGGGATTCAATGTCATTTACCTCCGCCAAGCACGTACGCAGCATGGTTAGGATTTTGCCAGTTTGCCCGTTTTGTTTGTTTGTGATCAAAATAACTCCAACAGTTCTGAACGGATTTGAATGACATTTTCAGACATTGTCAGAAACAAGATACAGAAGAACTGGTTACATTTTGTGGGGGATCCGGATCACCGTCTGGATCCAGGAATTTGTTGAAAGGATTGTTTAACATTGTAAGGTAGGACAATTTTGTGCATACGACGCCACAAAGTATAGCAGTCGGGGGAAAAATACAGGATACGTTTCCAACAGGTTCTCCAAAAGAGCAAAGACTCATCCCAAAATGCAGGATTATTATTTTGGTGTGAATCCCAATATGGGAATGATGGCGCTTGGCGGAAGTCCGCGCTCTCCGAGTGCTTTTCTAGTTTCAGTGCAACTGTTAAATAACACACCACGGGGCCAAAGGAAGTTACGAGTGCGTGAATTCAATAACGAAGGTGTTCAGACAGCACATGCTGCATTCCAGCATCCAGCCTTCGGATATGTCCAGCGGCCCCAAGCCTTGGTAAGTTCAACCAGTCCTGCCATGAACTGACTGTGGCGAGACAGCCACATTTAGGAAGTGACCTGGAATATGGTACGGCTTTCTTTCGTTCTTGATATTTCTTTCTGCTAATACAGTTCTCACACATTTCATCTTTGAAAGCAGGTTTAAGCAACGCAAGGCTTCTTGGGATTGTGGTTAGCAGTCAGTTCAGAGGCAGACAGGAGTTGAAAGAAAGACACGATGAATATACGAGAGGCGTTCCAATTCAAAGAGCCGCGGAAGGAAAGAACACTTGATGCAGGTGAGACGAGGGACAGAGATTGACAGTGTGGTGCACACTCGGGGCGGGGTGGCTCATCTTGGCAGCTCCTTGCTGTGAGCCGTGTCTGTTGTTTTGCGAGCACCCCTGCTGCACTTTAAGTGTGATTGAGGGCTTGTTTCCGACTGTAGAGCCTGTGGGGAGCCGCCGTGCTCCCTCGCTGGCATAATGACTTCGTGCTGAGTGTAAACTGATGATAGATTGTTGGGGGAAACCACAAATTAGTCTCTCTGCCTCCACATTCCTTGTTTTTCTCAGTGGAAAGGAGGCGAGGGAAACTTCATTAAACCTTTTGGAGCCCCTAAAATAGAAGTCAAGTAGGAAATTGTCATTTCGAGTGGATAAAGAAGTAGCTACATTTGTTTGGGTTTTTTGACTTGACTGTATGGCAACAAACATGAGCATGACTCGTACTTATGTCTTCAATGGCGTATAAGGGTGACTATAGGGATGTTATTTCATGTCTAAAGGTCTCTAAAATGTGAAAACCATATTTAGAAGGTTGTAAACATGTTTCTTTATGCCACTTAAACGAGGCACTACTGCATTCCTTTTTTTCTCTTAGTTTGGCTGTAAAAGTTGTTGGGGACCTTGCTGCTCTTCATCTCCTCCATGTCCGATCTTCACTGGTATGCTGACACCGCTTGGTTGGTTTCTCTCATCCTTCCTACTTTGCCCTTTGCCAAAATCACTGCTCTTCATGATGGCGTTGCCCTCTTTGCCCTTTCAAGATGTGCCACATAATGAGAGCTGTGGAGGACTGTCTGAGTGGGCTACTCGGCTATTCACAAAAGATCATCTTGTCGTTTTTAACAGGACATTGTGCTACTACCTCTAAGATGGATGGCTAACAAGGTCACACAATAGATGAAGAAAAGATTGCCGTGCTCGGCATTTTACATTTGCATTGGATTCACACCACTTTTAATATGGCTTGCTTTCAGTTATGAGTCCTCATACACTAAATGGACACTCAACACATTTGCCGTTCAAGTCCATGCATGACTTCAGGCGAGAGGCGGGGTCCAATCACAGGGCACATATAGACAAACAACCATTCACACTCACATTCGTACCTATGGACCATTTGGAGTGGCCAATCAAGCTAGCTCAGATCAGGGGACGTCATCTGTTGTTGCCTGCGTGTAAAACCCTTTGAGGCTCTTTAAAGAGGTCTGTATATGGGCAGAAAATACATACAGAAGTGGCAAAGGTGATAGATAAAAAATATAAAAAATAAAAAAAACTGAAGCGCCGAAGAACTGGAGTCTGAGGCGGATGTCGAATTTGGGAGAAAAGTTTATTCTCTTCACAAACTTTAACTTGCACTATTTGGTACGTGAGGCCTGAACGCCGTCTCGCGACCACCACAGGAAGAAAAGAGAAAAAAAAAAACCTGTCCCTCGCGCCCACCCCTCCGGGTGGCAACCACTCCCCTATCGATCGTTCCGGGGTGAATTATGTACCGGTAACCAGCACTACAAAACTAAAAGACTCTTCATTGTGGTTTACATTTTGAAAATATGTATTACAATTCTGGAAAATAGTTTCTTCCATTTCGAAAAATATGCATTTCTGTACTATTACCATCCGAAGAGGTCTGATAGTTTCCAATGTGGTGCATTGCAATTAAATACAAATGAGGAAGTTTGGCTTTCACTTGATTAAAGACAGGAAGTCAAAATAGCTAACGTCTCACCGTCTTACTTTTTAAATGTTTTTATGTCAGGACTTCCGATGTTGATGCAACAGTCATGCCGACTTCGCCCCTTCCCAAGATAAGCACCGCCCCTTTGTCGGCGGAAACCTGCGCGTCGTGGTGACGTCACCTCCACTCAGACTTCCGTGTCAACATGGCGGCATCCATGGCATCGCAGGCTGCAGCTGGAGGGTTGAGGACAGCCACCGCAAAGCACCTTCTTGTTGACAAACTGAAGGTACCCTTGTTACCTCTCCTTTCATAATGCATGCCTGCTCTCTGGTGTCGGAAGCCGGACATGTCCGCGCCTCCGTTCGGTCTGTAATCAGCCCTTTGGGTACTTTTAGTACGTTAGCATGTCCGGGAAAGGAGAGGGATGTCTGAGTAAAGTTGTGAGTGTGGCATCAGTTGTTGATGGAACAATTGTCTGCTGGAAAAACACTCCTACGTGTTTGTTGCATAGGTCATCTTTCCTGAAGAAAAACTGTGAAACGGGTAATGTCTAATTAAACAGATTACCCGAACGCATCTTAGATGGACCCTTCAACTCGATTGACCTTTTCACATGTGACTTATGAAGCTACCTTAACGGGTCCCAAAGCCTTCAATAGGGAATCGCTTCAAGCCGTGAAAGCACCACAGTTTGCCACCAGATAGGACTGCAGTGTAAAGGTTAACCTTTGTACCTTGAACACCACGTTTGTTCTGATTAAACTCAGCCTTTGTCCACAATGCAAATGGATCCCATGATAGACTACTGCCACGTGGGTTACCGTGGGTTACCGTGGGTTACCGTGGGTTACCGTGGGTTACCGTGGGTTACCGTGGGTTACCGTGGGTTACCGTGGGTTACCGTGGGTTACCGTGGGTTACCGTGGGTTACCGTGGGTTACATGGTTTTGCTCTACTCCTCCCTGCTCGAGATGTCCTCATTTGTCACAATGAAATTACTCACGGCCGAGTGGTTCGCTTGCAGGCCACGCAGCGAGGAAACACGAGTTGGATTCCACACTCGGCCATCTCTGTGTGGAGTTTGCATGTTCTCCCCGTGCATGCGTGGGAAGACTCCGGCTTCCTCCCCCATTCCAAAAACACGAATGCGAGGTTATTCCGCCACATCAAATTGGAGTTGAAATCCATAGGTATGAATGTGGGTGGGAATGGTTGTTTGTCTATATGTGCCCTGGGATTGGCTGGCCACCAGGCCAGGGCGGACCCCGCCTCTCGCCTAAAGACAGCTGGGATAGGCTCCAGCAAATGAATGAAATTACTCACACAATATCACCTCCAACACAAATATCGTTTCATAGATAACATGAATAAATTGTAAAGTCAACAAGATATTCAGTTCAGAGTCCGTGTTTACAGAGTGTCATTAAACACACCACACTGCTATTGCGTCCAGTCAAACCAGTGTTAGCTATGGCACTTCCCGGCTGTTGTTCAGCTTCCTTGATGGCAGAGATGGGATTTGCTGGCGCTACTGGTGTTCCTGCAAGTGCATGTTCTCGTTGCGGCTCCAGGGAATCCACAGCGCCGAGTCCGCCACACTGAATATGCCGTGTTCGGATTGCCTGGATGATTGGTTGCAGCTGGTGCTTCCTGCTGAAGGGAAGTGAGGAGGGTGGCTTACCAGGCACTTTGCCAGCCAAGTATAACGATGGCTTGCCGAGCCTGCAGAGCGGGGTTAAAAACAGATCAATATGAAGATATTGGGAATCAATATCATATTGGAAAGAAAAGTGTCATTCACTTACCAAGTTGGTATTGTAACCCACCCCTCGCTCTAATGTTTTTAAAAAATGTAATACATTTTTCAACATTCCCATGGTTTTCCCCACAGTGGCTTGTGACTTAGACTTGTATCTCATTTGTCTTTTGTTGCTGCAATTGACAATACAGCATCCTAATTAACACTTGATCAACAGATATTTGAAGATCTTGAATCGTGACCTTTAAATGTGCACCATTGGGGGCTGTGTGCAGTGTGCAATGCACCTAGCGTGGTGGGGGTCGGTGGTATTGGAGACGCGCCGGTGTGCAGCACCTGCTTGTCACCACCGTTTGCAGAGCATTGCTGTTTACCAGTGTGGGTGTATGCATGGTTAAGGTATTGGCCTCTGTTATTCTATTACATACTAGTATTTTATAATGGCACCATTGCCGTGCCAGTCGCTTGTGATCATTGAATCCTATCAAATAGTCAAATATTGATGATGATTGGCTCCTGACATGAGCTGCATAGCCCTCGTGCTTCATGCCTGTCCTGGCTGGGAAAGTGGCATATGGCAGCCAAGCAGCCAGCTGGCTTACCGTCTCCTGAGACGCGCTCTCCACAGAAATGATGATCAACGGCACTCTGGGGACAATCCTACCCACTCGTCATACCTAACTGCTGTGCTTAATGCCAATAATGCATGCACGCGTACATGTGGAAAGATACACAATGAATGTACTCTGGCATCGCATCCAAATGGGACCTGCAATAAACCTGCAATAAGTGTGCAGTAATCCTCGTCACATGAAACCAAAATTCTCCAAATAAGTCGCACATTGTGGTTTTGCTGGCTTTTACTTTTGGGATGGCTGCAGGCGATAGGTGTTGATATCGGAAGTGGCAAACTGCTGAGCTCAATGAATCCTGGCTTGGTCTTGGATTGCTGCAGATCGGGCAGGTCGTCAGCTAGCCAAAGTACACAAAGTGATGACGTAGCTGCACGTCCGTCCTATCGCTCTCATTTCCAGAATTCAGTCATTGTGTTTTTTCCTAAAACCTTTCTCACAGAATTCCAATTAGGCAGAGGAGAAAGGAACACACGTTCTCTGGAAAGGAAATTTGCTTTTAGGGGGCTTGAAGCAAGAGTCTTGACATTCAGAGAATGATCATAAAATGTCACGGTGATACGCTGTAGCGGGGATGGACACTTTGGTCTAGCTTGTTAGTGCTTTCATTTAAATTACGTGGACCACAGGCCTTAGGCATCGGCCTTTAACTCATCCAGCTATCCATTCAGCAGGTCATTTGTTTTCTGGACTGCTTGTTCTGTTCAGGGTCCTGGGCCGACTGAAAGGTGGACCAAAATATTTCATGCTGCAAATGTTGGTGAAGGCAATATATATAAATATAAAGGAAAATATATCTCATGCTGCAACCTTCTCCCATGTTGCATCATCACCAGACCACTAAACTGTGGTGGGCTTTTTTAAATGACGTATTTTTTTACTGATACATGTAACTTTTCAACAACTAGCAGAACATGCAGAGAATATTGCATAACCATTGCTGATCACACTGCCAACATTTCAATTGCACTTTATTAACAAAGCGCATCTCCACACTGTCTGCTCCTTTGTCGTCCAATGCAGGTGTCATGTTTGAGCATAACGGTAAGAGGTGGACTAGCCAGCCCCGTGCTGGCGTCACCGTCTAATGCTGCACACAATACGACGGCCACATGCGCACGTGCCAGCAAGACAGGGGCATGCTTATCAAAATGAAGCACAATGAAACATCTTTTGGATATTTTTAATAGTTTTCAACCTAAATGTGGTCAATATGTTGTAAATGATGAGCTATGTACGAGGTGTGTCTGAAAAGTACAGGGATGGGTGACACAATTTCTCAAGTCCAAACAACGGTTTACTTGGGTTCACCTTCAAAGTAATCCCCCTCAAGTCTAATGCACTTTTCCATCCTTCTCTGCCACGCTTGTACGCTTCGTTACAGCGCTCCTGATGGTCTCCACGTCTTCAAAACGGGTCCCCTTGATGACCCCCTTGAGCCTGGGGAAAAGAAAAAAGTCCCACAGACTAAAGTCAGGTGAATAGGGAGGTTGGTCCAGCACGGTGATGTACTTCTCGGCCAAGAACTGCCGGACGCTCGGGCCGTTGTGAGCAGCAGCATTGCCGTGAAAAAGATGACTTGTTTATAAAAGCGTGTAAGAAAACGGAAAGGTTGCAGAAAGATTAGTTCCGCACTCCCACGATATCCTGTTAGATGATAACACAATCTGCCCATAGCTCTTGACGGCAACCCAGTCCTGCTACTTTTCAAGTCTTTTTTTAGTTAAACATCTTTATGGTGTGGCGGCTTTTATTTTGTAGTGGCTCACCGCCACCGCCGTCCATCACAGGAGCAAAAACCCTGATATTTAGTCACAATAAATTGTGGCAAATTTCTCAACTTCAAGTTGAAAATCTGAAGACAAGTCACAAAGAAATTTGAAAAACATGCTGAATAAACACAAATGTCTTTTTCACAGAGCACTCGGGAGTGATCTTGGCAGTATCGATATCAGACTGTCAAGTCCTTGTCACAGCCGCACTCATCCATGAGAGACGTTGAAGAACAGCAAAGCTCCCGAAACAGCAGTTTACAAGGTCCATGTGGTATTCAGCACAGCATCTGGGCCTGATGGGGTCAGAATAGTGGAGTGTAAAGTTTCAGTAAGAGAAGGGCCAACATTGTCAAACCTCATTTATGGGAAGTGTCATCACTTTAGCACATAGGATTTCCGGGTGTAAAGTCATGTCATTCAATGCATGCGAAGGCTTTGACATTTGACCCTCTGATGTACAGTAGTTGCGCAATACCCTAAAACTGCGGCGCACTGGGAGAAGGCCGCTCTTGCAAACTGAAGCGCTCAGAAGCCGGTAGCCAAATCCTCTTGATTAGCATATTTCTCTTTCTGTTCCAGCCGCTTTTTCTCCTCCCCTCTTTGGTCTGATGTTTTTGTCGGCTTCCTCAGATGACGTTAGCAACACCCGCTGTCGCTCACAAGACTGGAGACATGTCCTCCAAGCGGACAATGTGTGTGAATCGTCAGGATAAGGAGTCTGAGTGGCCGTCCTGCGTGCGGATGTGCTCAGTATAATAAACAACAGAATGTGCTATCCAAGTCATATATGATGTCTTTCTTCCCAAGGAGAATGGCGCACATCTGTACAGATGTAATCACTCTACCCTACTCGTTTGGGAAAGTATTTCCTCTAACAGATGGAACCTGTAAAGTAGCTCATTCAGTCAAGACTTTAGGGACAAACAGTATTCAAATAGCTGTCATGCACATGTCACGGGAGGCGTTGGAGTTACCTCACTTCAAGCGGTCGCTTGATGACTTGACCATTGAGAGTTCTGATTGCGGTGGAAATTGGTAGTTTTGATTGGAGTGCAGTACTCGCTGTATTCACAGCCAAGTGTGAAGTAGCTGGGACGAGGATCAGCACACGCTATAGCCAATCCATGGTTCTGGGTTGGGGGATGAGGATGGGGATCCTGCCCCAATTGGAATCCTGCCTGAGGCAAGGATGGATTGCAAGGCCGAAAGGCGTCTACAGTGATGCGGACTCTGCATCTGTCCGTCATGTTGAAGGAGCTGAGCCCAAAGGCAAAGCTGTCAGGGTAGTGGTTGCTCTGTGGCCATAAGCCTGTAGTGGTGAGCAAAAGGACAAGATGGTGGGTGTAGGCGGTCGAAGTGAGCGTCCTACATAGAGTGTCTGGGCTCTCCCTTTCAGAAATAGGTTGCTGGATTTCCCAGGAGGAGCTGGACAAGCAGCAGCCGGGCAGAGGCAAGTCTGGGCTTCTTTGCTGAGGCTGCTGCACCCGTGGTCCAACTCTGGATAAAAATGGGGGCGGGAGGACTTGCTCCAATGCCGCTGTTGAGTCCCAACTCATTTTTTGCCTGAACAACAGCATGATGTGGCTAGCACGACTCCACCAGGCAGCAATATTCAGCTCAAAGGGGAACGGCACTTCTTTGGTATTCTTTGATGACGTCTCCTTCCGAGGCGCATAGATACACATGCTTATGCTAGTTCCGTCAACAACAGCAGCATAGATGCAGCGACAACACTTCCGATGTCCGCTCTCCTCGGGGCGGCTGTGTCTTCCAGCACAAGACGTGTGCTCCAGTCCTCTGGTAAACAATGCTGGCGGGAAACCAGCATCTTGTTGAGTCTTTGTAGCGAACATGAGAGCTACAGAAGGTATCTACTCTTCCATCTGTGGATGATGCTGAGACCCGCGTTTAGCGAGGTGTCGTGTTTTTTTCACGTTAGCGGCTACAATAATATCACTGTAGCTAGGTTGATTGACAAGTCAGTTATGTAAACAGAACAGTTGATGTCAGCAGGGGATAGGTTGACTCACCCCCCCTGGTTTAAGGACATGAGGCTCTGCCCCATATGAGTTGTCACTAGGCGGGCTTGGATGTGCTCTTCAGCTTCCTAAACTTTTGTTTTTGTTTCCCTGACGTCAGCTTCCGAGTGCTCTGTACATGCCATGTTCTCTTTTCCTTCAGCCTCTCCATTAGCCGCTTCAATTTCCAAGCCAGTTTTGCAGTCTTCGCTTGTTCTTTCACTTTCCACTAGCGTCTGGAGAGTGTGAGAGTTCCCCTTGAAGCTCTTCTTTCTCTGTCGTCTTATCTGCTGCCTTGTGAATGAAGTTAACTTTCTTTGTGAAGGAACCTTGAGCAGCAGCATTGTTTTCTTCGATGTGTCATGAGTTCTGTTGCTTGACCTTCCGTTTCAATAGACCTCAGCTTGCTCAGCAATTTGGCTTGGAACCTTAAAGGAACCTTAAAGGACTGCCTTTCCTGTCCATCAACTGCACCGTGGTTATCGACTGTTAAGTTGTGTTGGACTAATGCCAGCCTGAACCTGCAAAGGCTGACAAGATCATGGAGGACGCTCTATCAACTCAACTCCAGTAGATTTTCCCGAGTTTTATTTCACTCTTCAACAACTTACTTGTGCACAGGTTGGGTGGATAACTTTTGAATCAAAGAAAGAGTCTGTAACTTAGGATACATACTGGTTGCTACATACCAGGGGTCTCTCCGGTCTTCCCAATCATTTGAATAGCTGCAAGTATGCTATTTGATTAGTCTTCTTTGTCTATTAGATTTTAGCAATGACCTTGTACAACCGGCGAGTATCAATATAATGCGTGTCAGCCTTATGTCAGACGGCTATGAAAGAAGTCCCGATTGCCATCGTAATTTGTATCATTGATTTGAAAGACCCAGGCTTTTATCTTCGTGATGGGCGTAAGAATCGACATACTCGTGCAGTCATCTGATGCTTATTTTTAACAACATATTTGCAAATACGTCAAGTTGAACAGAGCAATGGACTGTGGGAAACAAAGGTTTCGGTGCATCTCCGTCTAATTTAATTAAAAACCGCCCGGTGAGGACGATGATGGTGTGTAGGAAGACACCGCAAATAGTGAAGTTTATCATAAAAGATGATCAAAGTTTATCCCTCGTGATGAGAGACGCTGCAGACGATGGCAGAAGGACGCTGCAGATCTTTCGCCACCATGACGCTGGAAAGGTGAAGCCTTGCCTAATAGCGTTATACACGGAATGGACATCCTTTCAGAAAGGTGTGAATGAGAGCGTCACGGATTACATTATCCGTGCAGAGACCGCCGTCATATCACTGCGGAATGTTTTAAAGAGACTTTGAGTGACAGCTCAATGATATAAAAAGGCCTCCTGATGTTTTTCAAGCGTTCTCTGTTCATGTTACCGACAGATGAAAAGTTGACATTTGCACAGTTGAAGACGAAGCTGAGGACGTTGGGTGCTGTTGGCTCAGCAGAGGACAGCCTGATGAAACTAAAAGGAAGAGACAATTGTCATGTCAAACTATTACCAACTATTACGGCTGCGGCCAGAAAGCTGCTGGTGAGCGCCGAGAGCAGAGACAGTGGTGTCATTTTTGTAAAGTGCAGCAGTCGCCATACATGGTTTTCTCAGGACATCACCTCAGCCAAAGCTGCAACATTCATCGTTAAAGGACAAAATCAGCTCACAAACACTGTAAGGCCTTTGTGGTTAATGTGCAGGACGGACCGTTTTATTTAAGTACTGTCAATAAAGTAGACTTGTGGACTTGTGAATAAAGTATAGAAGGGTTTAGATTTTTTAAAAAAAGTCACTTTATGGTTTGTCAGGATGAAACTGAAACAAAATGCTACAAAATGTCTTGATTGGAAATCAGTTGGTTCACTGTTGTGTTTTTCCATTGAGCAAAACAGAAAGGAGAAGACTATAATGACCATATGTGCTACTTAAAACAACCCGGACCGTGACCGTAAAGCCAAGTTACTTATTGAACCTTGATGATGGTGTACCATTCCACCCCCAGTGCTCACCATCTCCTGAGTTTGTCTCTTCTGTGAATGAGCAAACCAAAGTACTGTTTGACGATGTCAGTGTAGGGAAATGAATGTGGGGCGGAGTCAGCCAGCACTTCATGGCGTCACTGGGCTTGCTGGGCTTTTTGACCAACACTGTTTTGCCATGGATAGCTTTGAAATATTTATTGTAGACCCCCAGTCTGTGGAGGTTAACATCATCATTACGTGTCATGGGCAGGCCGAACCCCCTTGAAATGACACTGTCTAATTAGTGATGACAAATGGCTAGCGACTTAATTAACCAGAATGCTCCTACAGGGGCATTTTCATATGCTCAAGAAATGAAGCGATTGCCAGCTCACTAATTCCAAGTAATTGATTTGGTCTCTTTCAGGTTATGAACTCTATCCATTTAGCAAACCACGCCGACATTAAAGCCAACTTAATGCCGTCCACTTCGATGAGCACAGACATCAGAAAGTGTGAGACCCAGAAAAATGAAGATTATTGCCAGCTTTGCTGCAGTCGAATGTTTTTCTGCTAATGAGGTGGCAGTTTGGTTCCTCTTAATGACTCATGAATACAGGTTTCCTCATAGGCAGCCGTGGGAGAGGTGACGTGGAAAATAAAACGAGAGCAAGTCGCAAGTTGATGCAGCTCTTCTGCATGAACAGTTAAAGTGAATAATGAGCACGTGCCGTCTTAAAGCCGGTCATGTAGCACTTGTATGCCTTATGAGGCATTCATGTGTTCAGCAGAAAGCCATCGGGCTCGGCCTCATCTAATTCATCAACTAAATGAGTAGTACACATTGGAACCATGCTGGTCATACCAAAGATGATACAATAGTGAAACCTGAAATGAAATGTCATTCCTCAGGTCAACAAAGCATCGTAGTGCTGCCACTGTCTCGGTCGGCATGACGGACAACCTTTCCTCATCATTCCTCCCGTTCCCCAGTCAACCTCAAAGGCCGGGGCGAGTTGGCTCTGCTGCCCTGGTTCTCCCAGGCCGCGACGTGCTGGCTGGCTGGCTGTCATTCATGCTTCATGTATGAATGCCAAAACATTTCTGTGCCCCCGTGGGGGCATGACCACTGTCATAGGTGAGGATAGGAAAGTAGATAAGTTGAGCGCTTTGCCTTTCGGGTTGATATATATTCCTGGGGGGGGTCTAGCCCTAGTTCATTGTATTGAAGTATGGTACGTCGTACTGCTGTATTGGCTGTGTTGGCCTTTTGGCCATTTGTATGTATTTGTATGCGTCTGTATCCCTCGCCTGCCTACAAGCTAGTACGGTGTCGAGACAAAAGGCGTCCGTCAGTCAAAGACCAAGAACAGGACAGATGAGCTGAGGCAGGAGCAGTAGAGCGTGGCCTCCCGGATTTAGATCACAAAGATTTGCATCCTTGGCGGGGTGGCTCTAATCTCCTGTAGACAGGCTTAAGAAAGGAAAAACCTGATTGTTGTGTCTCTACAGGTATTTTAGTAATTAGCATAGCTAATAAGCTTGGATCTGGCTAGTCTTATTCCAAGGTGTCAGGCTTAGGAAAAGATAAAGTAGAAAGGCAAAGGTACAGCAAGGCAACAAAACTGTGTCAAAGTTTAGTGCGCTGTGTTTGACCTTTTGAGACCTGCATGCACACATCATGAAATGGTTATTAGCTACGTGCTGCAAGTTTGCTTCCTTGACACGTCTTATGATGTTCTGATATTTAAGTCAATCAGTACGTCTATGGACAAAATGGGTATGATTCTCTCTTCCATCTCTTGGATGGGCATCACTGGGAGGATTTCTTCATGCACGCACACGCACACACACACGCACACACACACACACACCCACGCACGCACGCACGCACGCACACACACACACACACACACACACACACACACACACACACATGCACATACCCCATGTTTAGTCTCATGTGCTTAGGTTTGACCTCATTATTAGACCTCCTAGTGTCTTGTTCTACTCTAAAGGATCTTCCTACTGCCTTTGTGCCCTTCTTCATGGGACGTCCCAGAACAGGACCTCTAATCAAGTCAAAAACACCGGATGCGTACCTACTGGACAGTACATTCATGCATGTACAGTACGAAGAAAAGTCAATGAATTCATGCAATCACTCCTCCCGTGAGCTGATGAATGATAGCCAGCACGCCTGGCTGGCCAGGGCAGCGGCGCCAATTAAGGCGGAAGTGTTGGCCGTCATTTACAAATGAGATTGCATGTTGGTGTCAATCAAGATGAGTTTTTTGCACAGCCCTGATGTTTGGTCTCCTGAATCCGTAATCCTTACTGCAGTTTACGTAATTCAATATTGAGCAACACTCCCATCTGCCTGTCCTGGACGTGAAGCTGTTAGCATTGTTATCACACATTGCATTCCCACTTTTAGAATGTGCCAACATTTAATAATGCCCATGTAAATGATTGAAAAGCCCTAAGCACCTCACTAGTTCCAGAAATGCCTATTAACCTTAGTCAAGCAGTATTCAAATCTAGTTAGTGCAAAGTTTGTCCCTCGCGGGAAGGAAATGTAAATGTGTTCTGGCTGAGACAGAGGGGGAAGCTGCCCGTTGTTTGAAGTTGCAAGCGGAGGGCTCTCCACCCCTCGGTGTAAAATATTCAGGACGGAGTCTCACTGAGGCATCTTTCTTCCCAGTTTGGCTGGGCAGCTGAAACTGTGCCGTTCATTAAGAGCGAAAACAGCTTGGCTAACAGTCATTGTGCTTTGCATAGGTCGGACAGGCCGTGAAAGAAGAAAATGGCAGCCACCACGAAGGATATATTCAGGTTGCGACTGTTGTGATTTGCTTCCTTCGGAGATTGGAGATAGTTTGCCAGTTTGGGCTTTGGACGTTTCTGTCATGGCTTCGTCCAACAAAGGATGAGACAGAGGATGCAGGCGTGTCCTGGGAAAAGAAATTCCTGTTCCGTGCCAAGCGGGCCCTGATGCAAACGGCCATATTTGAAACCGTCACTTTGGCGGGCAATGGCATATGAGGAATCAGAAGCCATTTGGAGATCGGGCATCGGACATCCAAAAGGCGAAGGGGTCCAAACATGATCATTTCAAACACTTGATGAAGTCGTCGTGGTCTGAAGGCTTGTTAATGGCTGAAACGATGTTCTTTTGGTCTAATTATTGGCCACTCTAATCTGATTATGAGGCAGCTGTCCTCAACCTAACGCTAAGGAAATAAGTGGCTTTGCTGCCACACCTTGCTAACACGGCAGCATCGTTTGAGGTACGTCTGTGGATACATGCACATCCATCCATCGTATGGTTATGGTTGAAGACGGTCTCAGCCAGCAAGCGTTACATGTTTCGTGTTTTGGAGGTCAGCCTGGTTCTGCAAGGCAGATGGCTCAACTTCATGGATCTTTTCAAAATCTGAGATTTGGAGCACGAGTGGTGAAATAAAAAATGAAGGGGGGTGATTAATAGGGGAGCCCATGTATGGCTTTCAACATCTCAATGTCTACCAACGTGTGTGTGCCTCATTAGCCGGGTCGGCACACCCCAAGGCCCAGGAGAAAACACCAGTCCGCTAGCAAGACTCGTTCATCCATGGCCATATTCTCCAATGTGCCAGTCACACATTGTGCTTGTGGAACACATTTGTGCAAGTGGATGAGAAATGCTCCCCCCCCTCCCCCACATGCTGTTTTCTACCTTTTACACCGACAGTTTACATGAGCGAGCTCCAATTCTATTGTTGGCAGAACTGTGTGACTAGACGTGCGATTTCGCTTTTCACCTGGTCTAGCTGTGGGGGAGGATGGTGCCCCAGGCTGGTGGCTGGTGGCTGACTGTAATTGGTAGAAGCCAGCTGCTTAAATAAGGATTATTTAACCTTTCATGAGTGTCTCATCACATCCCTGATTACTGCAGTTGGCTTAAAGTCTCAGTCTCATCCTGGCATCCGGCTTTCTCTTCCTCAGCTTGGGTGCACCTGGCTGAGTCCTAAAAGATGGCTGAATCTCCAAGAGTACCAGAGCAAAAAGCTGATGCAAGACTGTGGTGTGGCTGTCCAAAGGTTCTACGTAGCTGACACGGCCTCTGAGGCCTTGGAGGCTGCAAGGAGACTCGGTGAGTAGTAGAAAGACACATGTAACAAATCAGTGGAAAGTGAAACCAAAACACTGACTGGACTTGTTACCTAAAACTATTGAGTGTACCTGCCACATATGAGCCACATGCGCTCAATTTTCATTTTTTAAAATAAATATATATATATATATATATATGAAGTCTACGCATCATGGGGACTGTAGTTCTTATATACGTGTGTCTTTGCATCACCACACACATTCATACGTAAGTATAGGCCTACATAAACGATGAGTACGGCAGCTCGTTAGCCACATCATTTAGCCCCATCACTGTTTTAGCAAAGTAAAGAATATGTCCTCATCTGCCCCCAAATCTCTTTTGGCAAGTATAAATACACGTTTTTCATAATCCTGCATAAGAACACGAAGCCAGTAATATTTTCGCCAATGGTAAACAGAAGCTACAGCTACTGCATTTTGTTACTTTTCCCCCCAAAACGAAGAAACCGTAATGTGGCTGCAAATGCTATGATGGTATTTACGGAACAGCGTGAAATCCGAGCAGTCCTGTTAGTGTTGCATGACTCTTTGGCCCTGCTACAGGACATGCAAACTCATGTGATTAATCAAAGATGAAGTTTTATCAACATTAATCACGTCTTACAAATTTTTGCTAATGCACCGAAGCCCTTTTTTCCTTTTTAGCTTGATGATTGTGCCATCTCAGTTCTTCATCACGGCACTCAACCGCATAAATTTCTTCCACAAGCTCTCATGTTGAGTTTTTCACACATCGCATGGCTGTTGTTTGGATTTTCTTCTTCATAATTTGTTTATTTTAACCCTTGGTTGCAATTTGGATCGTTGCCTTGACACTTTAGCACCGCGCGAAGAAGCGTAGCGTGTCCTCGTGAACTTGGATTTTTTTTCCACAAAAGTTTCACATATCATTTTGACCAGAATGAGCAACAGATACATTTGTATGCACAAGACAAAAGCTTCATTTGGATCCCACCGTATCCCACCGTATCCCTGTTCCTCTCACCGCCCACTCAGCAAATGACCCAACACGTACGGCACCGGCTTGGTAGCAAGTGATGTGCAACTCTTTCCGCTGCTTGTCCTCAGGAACTCCAATACTGCTTGTCCATGCCCTCATTAAAGATGGAATTTGAATTGCTGCCTGAGGATAAACAGTAGATTTAGTTTAGACACGCTAGAGTGCCGGACAAAGTACATTTCTTTCAATCTTTTCCACTGGCCTATACATGTACTTAGGACTGCCCAGTCTCTACATCCGGGTCGGAGTCAGGGTCCACCACATCTGGTTGAATGTTAGAAGCCCACATTGTTAAAAGACGAATGAGCGTTTATTATCAACTCCTATACCGTTGGCAGCTAGCAGAACGAACCGGAACTCCTTTTCAGTACCAACCACAGCGGAGGGGGCCCTAATCATTGCAACAATATTTAGAAGGTTGCAAACATGTTTTATATACAATAGACTAAGGTCTGCATCTCCAAAGGGGGTGGGTAGATTCACCACGAGCCAAACCCACGGTAACGTACAAGTCCAGTTTGCTATATGAGCCTCATTAAATGCAGGCTCATGCGTTCCCCTTATTTGGTGATCAATAATAACAATAATAATAATGATAATAATAAGATTACAGTCACATATACTGTATCCAGCTCTTCATGAATCCAAGATACTTTTGTGGTGCTGATATGTATATGTGGTATGTTTATTAGCCCTGGGTTTACTACATACACACTTTAGTGAAATACTCCGACAACACAACAGCAATGCCTCAGAACGGTGCAAGTCTGTCCATACGAGGACGCACACAGGCCCTGGCACAAATGCAACTTTGGAAAAGTCTGCCGATAGATTTTAGCGTGGGCTGACTTGAAGTACTTCTTTTAGAGCTGGCTTCCAAATGCGCAAACCTTGTAATGTGACGCTTTGGCATGGTTGAACACGACAGTGCAACATTGTGACAACACTTATAGGTCAGACGAGTGGAAAGCATGTGATGTCCCCTTGAAAGTGAAATCCTTCATGATTCATTGACTCCCATTAACTTGAGTGGCAACTCATAGGGCTAATAGGGGAGAATTAACATTGTTGCCAGATGGGTGATTCAGAGCGTCAGCGGCTCATGGGAAGTATTGTTTTGATTTCTGTGGACTCTCACTGGGAGATGCATTCAAGGAGCGGTCATAAGGTCAACGTTTTTCTAATGTAGACTCCACTGGACGCACGCACACACACAGAAACCAGTAGCACAGGAGTAGTCCTCCTGTCTGCTAAATGCTAATGGCGCAGAGCCCATGAAGTGTAAACAGTTGAAATCTCTGTTAGCGTGTGTTTCCATGCATCTAATAAAATTACGCCACATTTTTGTGTACATTCTCGGATTCGTGTACAGCATGGTGCACGTCTTGCCGTGTTGTTAGTACACTGCGTCACAAAACATCCTTCCTTGCTAGCATCCTGTCAGCCAGCTAACAAAATGGCAGTCTCGACCGGAAGTCAGTTATGTTACGTCGCCCGTCTATGATGTCATCAGTGGTTGACTCCCAAAAATGTTAACACAAAACACATTTTTATAGTCTTCCAATTATAGTTGTATATGCTAAAACAATTCTAAATGTATATAGATGACATATGAAAGGATTAAATGAACATTTATGGTTACTTTTACCTTCCTTACCTTAAAGATGTGACTGATCCCGAAGAGACCATGTGGCAGCGAGATCAACAACCAGCACCCTCCTGTCTTCCCATGAATTCAATAGTATTTCTATACTATACTCAATAGTATTTCTATTCTCTTTCTTTGGCTCCATTATCGTTTTTAATGTGAGAAACACTATTGAATTAAAAAGCAACCCAAAACGCAAAGACGGTGTTGATCTCACTGCCACATTGTGTCTTTGGAAACACTCATGTTTGCCTGTCTTGGTTAGCATGCATTTCAGTTCGACTCGGACCTTCTGGAACAAAGGAATGGTGCTAACAAGGTTACAGTCCAGCACACTTCATGGAACCTTGGTTAGCATCATTAGAACGTCCGACTGCTAACAGAAACGTCTGTATGGCAGCCATGAGACCTTCGAATCTCATGTACTGTACATTAGTCTTTACAAAAGTACACATGTGGGCGAAATTCCATTTCGATATGGTGTTACTTGGATATCTGTGCTTTTGCTTTTCTGCTGGCAAGAAATTCTTTTTACTCTCCGCGGCGTTTGCAGCCCTGACATGACCTCAGCATGGCGGTCCGATCCATACGCTTCCCGGCAACGTGGCACACTGCCTGCCTGACCACGCTCTGCTATGCTAGCAGGGCCGTCAACAAGTGTCACAGTACACTTACTACGAGCCTGGCTGGGCGTCTGTGGTCACCGTAGACCCGTGCTCATAAAGTTGGCTTTGGTTTCACCTTTTCTTTCCTGTTCAATTCTCCGCCAATTATTCCTCTTTCAATCAATTTCCTCATTTTCTTGCATGAAATGTTGTCGTTGTACAATATCACTTTTTGACTTCACAAAGAGCCGAATCGTACGTGTAGACATGGCAGTTCCTTAGTTGCAGGCTGTTATTCTGGTTGCGTCGTGGCTGACTGGACCAACCCTCAGTGCTCATCCTCTGCTTTTGTGTTCCAACGGTGAAGCCGCCCGTGCCCCATTGCACTTCAAGCGCCTTTTCCAAATGACTTTCATCTTTTCTTTTCAGAAAATGAAGCACAGTGTCTCTGCTGAAAGGTGCTGACGCTAGCATTTAGTGCTGAGTAGAGTTGGCTTACCCACAACCTTACCGTCTTTGTCAGAAGTGCTGAGGATAAAATGACCCTCTTACAGCTTTGTTCGTGGTGTGTACGTGGGTGTGTGTGACTCTCCCCCGCTGGAGACACAGTTGTGATCTCTTCTGGTTGGTCACCTGCATACGACACATGACCCTTTTGATGGAACGCTTTTCTTTCACTTGATGGGAATTGATAGTCCGGTGAAGCAGGAAGTCAAGGCATCTCGTCCGCATGGAGGCCTGATGGTTAGCATGTGTGCCACGCAGGCAGGAGATTGGGAAGACCTGGGTCTGATTCTCCGTTGGGCAACTCGGTGTGGATCTTGCAGTGCAGACATTCCGGTTTCTTCCCACATTCCAAAACCATGCATGCTACTCTAAATTGAATGTTTTTGTCTAGGTGCCCTGCGACTGACTGCCGCCAGTTAGCTGGGATAGGCTCAGGCACTGTCCCGCGACCCTCATGCAACACTGGAAATGGATGGATGGATGGATGGATGGAAGACAGCATTCATCTGACTATTCTCCCTGTGTTTCCGTTCATGCTCTCATTCCCCCATTGCCTATCCTGCTAAATAAATACAACACCCAATGTGTTCCTAACTTCTCTCAAAGGGTACCTATGGTGCCTTTTCCTCTTTTCGGACTTTTAAAGGTAGTTAGAATGTTGTGTTCTGGTGTTATGCCATGCCAACGTTTCAGATGGTGAGCCCTGAAAGACGTTTGGGATGGATGAAAACGCTTGGTAAACCTGGACTTCCTCCTATAGTTCATAGTTAGGAAGCACTTGTGGCATGTGACCAATCACAGCAGCGTGGGCACACCCGCAGGCGGGTTGTGGGTGGAATAAATGAAAACGGAGCCTTTTGGCAGGAAGCACCAATCCAAGGAAATACAGCTGGGTAGGTGCAGATTCTGCAAAATCTAAAAAGTTTTCTGTGTGGGTTATTGCGTGTAGCTGCTCTCTAGGAGGCCACAACTCAATCCAAAGGGTGGAATCGTGAAGCATCAGCAGTACAGCACCATTACCCCAATATCCTTGTTTGCCATTTTGGTGTTTGGTACTGTATGGTGACTCCTATATGGTGAATGGCGAGGGAGCGCTCCGATTCACCACCACATCCTCCTGAGTCCCCCCTTAGGTGGACCTGTGACCAAGGAAGACCGATGGGTTCACCCTACCATCCACCATGACATGCACCTGATGAGGAGCCAGGATGCAGTTGGCCGGAGGTACAGTTGAAGAACTGGAGTGTCGGAGACGAGCTAACTTGGACAATGATGCATTTAAGGGTCAACAAAAGGTGCGCCAAAGCACACGGATGATACAAGAGCTTAGCGAGACACTTGCCAGTTATCTGGCTTCTCCAAGGGCCTGATGTCACAGCATAAATGACCTGGCTCTTTAGTCTGTGGTTTTGCTAAGGAGAAGCCATGGATTGGTAAATTGTCCTAACAGCCCTAAATAGGCTTTGCAGGCTAAAGCCGCCTGTCTCTCACGCACATGATTTTCATAAGCGGCTTAATGCTTCCACCTCCTCATTACGCACCCTAACCTATTCATGGTGAGGGTGAGACATGGAATTATTTCACACACATATGCTTCTCTATCGAATTAGGCTGAAGCGAACACGGAGGTTACTTGTTGCCAGGGTAGCTTGATGGTAACGTGTGTACACTGCAGTACACTGGTTGTATTAGAAACTTCTGATTAAAATATTATGGGCAATCATTGATGATCTATTGATATCATTTATAGCCGTTGCGCAATACTTCATTGATGCACCTTTGGCATTGATTTGAATATGATATGGATCTTTGGGCAGGTTGCCCATTATCTTTGCGGACCGCTCAAGCTCCACCGACTTGGATGGGCAGCATCCATGCACATTTCTCCGCAGATGTTCAAGATTTTCAAGTCTGGGCTCATCTTGAGTCTTTCGGGTGCTTTTGGCAACATCCTGCCGGGCGGCATTGTGTGGCGACTCCGCAGTATAGCCACATACGGTAGCATCCAACCATATGCTGTATATTGGCAGAAGGTCCTCATTGCTCCACATGGGAATGCTGGAGCTCGTTGTTCTTGGTCCCCTCCCAGACTACGGCCCTTCTCCTCCGATGGCTCGCTTTAGACAGCCAGCCAGCTTTAGAAAGGTTCCCAACGTGGGCCATTCACGGTTAATCCTCAGATTTGCGCCCCGATACGGTCCTGTCTCAGAGGTCTCTGGTTTCTCTCTGCTTTCAGTCGGCTCATACTGTAAAGTTTTCAGCCGAATAGAAAAGTAACATTGTTGGATTTCCAAATGCCATATGTCAAGAAAGACAGAATGAATGTTGTTTTTGTCCCATCACGACTGGAATGTGAAGCAATTTTCTCTCTGACCTTTTTGCAGTCTTGCAGAATTGTAAATGGTAAAATGCATATTGATATATTGAAAGCTGAAGTTAAAAGATAACGACAGTGTTGAATGAACTCATCTCGGAGGAGGTTTCAACATTTAACACAATCTTGAGCACTTACTGGTGCGAGTGGTGCCAGTGGGATAATGAACATTGAACGCGATTAAGAGGTTTTTAATCATTCGCCAGATGTGCTTGGGACCCGCACAGTGTTTCCATTGTCGGCAGCATTTAGTAAAACTGATTCTTCCATGTGCCTGGTAATCCAGGTAACTGGATGGTTCAACCTTCAGATGGTGCAACATCATTTTAGTAGAGAATATACTGAGGCATTACCTTGATCGGGCAAAGCGCTTCCTTCCGAGTGGCCCCAGTTTTAAGTGTTTGGTCAATAGTAGTGCTGTCATGGCAAGGGCAAACCTACGGGTACCGTTTGTTAAAGACATCTTTGTTTGAGTTCTTCTTACCTCCAGCTCTAAATTTTCCCAGCTGAGCTAGATCATTGTTCTTCCACTTCTTTTGCCTTTTTAAGATGAAGTTATTTCTTCTGTGCCATCCCTCTGCTGTTTATGCAATCAGGACACTTGATTTCATCTGGCTTTCAACTCTTTTTAATTTCATAATGTAGCACTTTTTATGAACATATTTATTCACTTATGACTCCTCAAACCACATTTGCGTATGAGCAGACCTTTATTCCTTCCTGCCTTCCTTCTCCTCAGCGGCTGTGAAGTCTCCACCAAGAATGGTCTCACTAGCGCGGTGTTAGTTTAATCCCTGCCATACTGTCAGAGACTATTTTCTCCGCTTCTTTTTCTCACTGTGATTGCAGCGAAGGCACTTTTAGGCATTTGTGGCTCCTGAGGCTGTCTAAATGTTCTCTTTCCTTTAGTGGCTTGGGATGAGCTTGTTTCCTGTTGTTTCCTGCCTCGAGGGTCAAGGTGTCTTTCTCACCTTTCTCTCAGCGCTGCACAGTACAAGCAAGCTGTCCATGTCCAACATGACGAGAGCAACCTGTCAATGGCTGTCCACTTACATAATAACCTTGCCCGAAACGACATTTCATCAACAGCACCAATCCCGTTTGGGATACCCAATAGGCATATGGGTAGGGTGAATGACGAGTGGGATGGTGGCTTCTCAGCTCTTGTGGGGTGAAAATGACAGTGAAGGTGATACTGTGGGATTCCAAATGTAAAGTCTTTTCCAACTGGCTCAAATGTTCAAATGTATGTCTGGGGATTATTCATTTGTGTTTGTGCAACTTTTAACAAAGTTTACATTTTCTGACCCTCAGGTACTTGCCAATTATTGTCATTTACAAGCTGAAGAGTGCACCAGCATGAAAGCCGCACCCACCAAATTTCAAGAGAAAAAAACATTTATATGTACGTATATACACGTACCTGTCTATGAGGCACGGTGTCCACACCGTACTATGGAATATTTAGGACACAGAAAGATTTTTGAGAAGAGTGCCGAACAGTGGCAATTACACGGCTAGTTAAACCGTAGCCTACCTGAGAAGTCATGCATCGCTGTCCTCCTCCTTCACTGTGGAATGAAACCACTCCCATTAATTAGTCATCACAATTGAACAACTTCAAAATTCCTTCATCACACACTTTGTCAGTCTCTCTCGTTCTTTCGTTGCCGCCCTGTGTGTTAGCCATTTAGCTTGCGCTAAAAGCCTTGATCATGCAGTCGTCTAGACTCCAGGTCGGTGGTCGAGTAGTCCAAACTGAAGCTGTAGTAATTCTGCACTTGATCAAACTTACTTAAGATGTGATATTCCCTCACCCGTGACACTACTTCCTTAAGCTGAGTATCACATGGGATGTAGTTTTTTAGCCATAAATGAGCTGCATCACTGTACACACTGCAGGTTTCAAAGCATGAGAAAAAGTACAGTCATCTACTTCAGAAATGACGGTAATCATAGTCGATCTTTCCAGTTAATTGACATGAATAAATACGTTGAAGTGTGCAGGAGGTACACGGTTGGGGTCAGATGTCTGTCAACCACTGCGTTGCAGTAATGATGAATAAAATCCCTTGCCAATGGGGTTGAACTGACGTCTTATGTTGAGCCCTGCATGGTAGTATTCCACATCTCTCAAGAGTTTTGGCCTCTTCTTTTCCTCCCTCAATCAGATCTGTCTCTTGTGTTTCAGATGCCAAAGAGATTGTTCTTAAGGCTCAGATTCTGGCCGGTGGGAGAGGCAAGGGAGTGTTTGATAGCGGACTCAAAGGGGGCGTACACCTAACGAAAGAGTGAGTATTCCCTGTTATGCATGTTGCTGTATGAGATGCATACTGTTTTGTTTTGTACAGTCAGGTGCGTCTGGGCTGAAAGTACTACCAGTCTTTTTGAGTGCTTCAGTGAGCTAATGTTGTTCTCTGGCTAAGAATGGCGTTCATGGGAGGACGCCACGGAGGAAGCCGCTGCTGAGAAAGAAAAACATTGCTGCACGTTTAATGTTTGCAAAAAGGCACTTAGATACTCCCCAGAACGACTGGCAAAATATTTAGTGGCCTGATGAAACCAAAGGTGAATTGTGTGGGAGGAACACACAACGTCATGTATGGAGGAAAAGCGGAACAGCTCCCCACCATCTTGAAGCACGGTGGAGGGAGCATCATGGTTTGCTGCCTCAGAGCCCGGCCAACATGCTATCATCCATGAGGAAATGAATTCAAACGTTTATCAGGACGTTTTGCTTTGCTTTGCACCGTGTTGCTTTGATGCCCAGATTGAGGTGTGGGGTTGGACTATTTAGAAGCTCCTCATATTGCACATGTTGTTCCTTAGGATCCTTCTTTTATGAGAAGTCGCTATAAAAGCCACACTTATCATACTTGTCCCCCAGCCCTGCCGTTGTTGGGGAGCTGGCCAATAAGATGTTGGGGTACAACCTGATGACCAAGCAGACGCCCAAAGACGGAGTGAAAGTGAAAACGGTAAGTGGTTGTGCAAGGAAGCCCCACATGATGAATGAATGATGGCTGTACGGGTGATTGTAGCTTCTCGTTTGTCAGACCAACCGTGTCCAAAACCACTTTGTGTGACCGAGATAAAGATGCTACTCTGTTTCAGAAGGTTCAAATGATTGGCGCAAACGTCCGAGGTGCAGAACGGTGCAGCACATTATTAAAAAGTGGCAGGCTAGCGGAGAACATCGCAGAGTGGTCCAAATTTCCCATCATCAGTACACGGCCTTGGCGGAAAGGACACCGCAGATACTCGTGGAGCTGCAGCCAAGGCGTGTTTTAATCAATCCAATTAATGATTACAGCGTGTGACCTTTTTGGGCCATATGCTCCTTTATTGTTGCTTTCCTGCCATCTGATTGCTGGTTGCAGCGCGTATGATCTGACCACAAGGACCACATTTACCAAGGGCCAAACAATACTCCTTGCATTATTTCCACAGGATTTTACCATCCGTTTACTACACTGCTCACAATACCTTGGGGATATTTCAAATACATTTGTATCAAATGTACTGCTGTGTACACGTTACAGGTAGTAACAGTAGTGCATATCCCCAACTAGTCTAACTAGTGGAACGTGGAAGACATAATAGCACATGATCAAGAAGGGACCCTGCAAGGCGGGGGGGGGGGGGGGGGTGTCCAACCCGTGCGATGAAGGTTTTCTTTCCAGCCGGTCTCTAAAGCGGATGTTAGCGACCATCACGTCCTTCAGTTTGAGGGAAGGAGCTCATCACCAGGTTGCAGAGAAAACCTGCAGGGTCTCGGCCCTCCATGACACGTGTGCTAGAAGGCATCATCACCAGGTGAGCTCCAGCGCTGACCACTGTTGACAGCCTGACCAAGTGTGGTCTTTTTACCGAGTCTGAACGTGTCCGGTCTTATGACAGCCAGCGCCGAGCTGTCAGCCTTCCAATGAAG
This sequence comes from Doryrhamphus excisus, assembly GCF_037039965.1. Lineage (NCBI taxonomy): Eukaryota > Metazoa > Chordata > Actinopteri > Syngnathiformes > Syngnathidae > Doryrhamphus > Doryrhamphus excisus. Next base: position 21,882,123 of record NC_136367.1, on the reverse strand, counting down.
CTTGAATTCACTCCCAGGCCTGACTGCACCACGGAGCAACAGCGCACAGTGAGGAGCGTTTGCCAATCGACGACATGAATTGGCTGTCCGGGTGCTGATGGAGGGATGAGCAGGGCCCACGAGTCAGGGGTACAGAATACGTTTGGGGAAGGAGACCATCCAAATAGCAGGCAGAATAAAGACTGTTGTGCTTTGTGGAAACACATGCTAGGTCAAAGGGCTACGTCAAGTCAATGGACTGTCAGACAGAAGCTGAATTAGCAGGAAATAAGAGCAAGAGAGTCTTGGTACCGCACAGGATAGCTAGGGCTAGGATGATGGCTTGGAAGCAGAATGAAAACCTTAGGAGGAAATAGTAAATAGTAAATAGTAGGAAATACTCTCCCTTAAATTATTCCTGTCCCAAATCTATTTCTTGGATTAGTGTTTCTCACCGTTTTCACCCAAATACTGCGACTTGCCACTTTCTTTTTAGGTTCATGGAGTGAGAAACATGTCCACATTGTGTCTTTGGGAACAATCCCTAGGAACCTAACATGCTTTCTGTCCTCATTTCAGTGTTTTTATATGCATTTCAAATTCTTTTCTTTATGACAAACTATAAGTGTAAAACTGTAGAAATGTGTTTTTGCTAACACTTTTGCTTCCTGGAACACATTTGCTGATTGTACGTGATTTATTTATGGTTCATGGGAACATTGTGTCGGTTAGAGTCGGAATTAATGCCGCTAACCGAGGTTCCACTGTACTCCATTTGCAACGCCCAAGGGGATGGTAGAAAATGAGCTTTTCGGGGTCACATTTTCTAGCCTCCCTGCAATGACGGTTGCGGTATCGTATGCAACCATTCATACGTCTGCCCCCATTCTCCAGGTGATGGTCGCTGAGGCCTTGGACATTAGCAGAGAGACCTACTTTGCCATTCTAATGGATCGTTCTTGTAATGGTCCTGTCATGGTGGGAAGTCCGCAGGGAGGGATGGATATCGAGGAGGTAGCGGCCAGCACTCCGGACCTCATCTTTAAGGTATGCCATTAACACAGGCGTTCTCCCACTTTTTGGCCTCCATCATTGTTGTCAGTAGAAACCAAACTCCTTGTAACTTTATGTCATCATACAAATGTATTTTGTACGCATTGCCACTTTGGCCCATATCCAATTCCTTGGATACGTGTCCGTTGTAAAGTTGAAAGAAACTAACAAATGCTGGATTTAGAATCCTTCCCTTACCAGACCAGAGATTGGCAGGGAATGAATTAGACTGATGCAGGTGAAAGATGACATAACATATGGTTGAATAAAAGTATGTACCGCACGACTGTACTTTAGGTACCACAGCATACTTGTCTTGGGTTGGAGGTAAAAGGTCTGTTCATATGCAGTCGTTGGTGCGTATGCATATGCATATGTTCATGTGCATTGAGCGCATGACCAGAAGAAGATGCCAGCCATCCCAAATATGTCTTGGGACTCGTAGGTGTTCCTGCTGGAGCACATTGCATCATGGGTGCTCTCCATGCTCTCAGTCACATTCTTGTTTTCTTGTGTGTGCGGTATCTGGGACCGTGATCGTTGATTGCTTCATTTATGAACATCTGCACTGTGCTCCAATAATAGTGTCGCCTTTTAGTCACCCTTCTTCCACTTGTGATCTTCCACCCTCCCCCCCCCCACCCCCTTCCTCCAATTTCATAGGAAGTCATAGATATATTTGAAGGTGTGCAGGATGACCAGGCCCTTTGCATGGCAGCTAATTTGGGCTTCAAAGGACCGCTGCAGAGACAGGTAAAAAGAAGCGTGTTGCACACACACCGATGTACCGTATATGCTATACTCTGCATGCCCGGAGACAGCAGCATAGTTATTAATAGACAGATCCAACTTTGCTATTATTAGTTTTCCAGAGGCAAGCTGTGACGTGTCGGTGCACGAGGCACGCTAGCCGCAGGGTCGACTGTCACATCTGCCAGTGATGTACAGTCCCATGCAAGTGGTATCTCCCTGGGTTGCTTTCAGAGGGGAACTAATCACATTGAAAGCAGGAACATTTGTATTTCCACATGAGAGGGAGTGACATCGCCATGCAAATATGGCGTCAATGTGTGAACACATGATACAATTTCACATGATATGAAATGGTCGTTTGTTCTCCTTTACCAGGAACCTATGATAATTGTTGCCTGTGTGGGACGCTGATTGGTGTCGGTGGGCCCGGCTGCTCAGATCCAAACCATCGGGTAATTACTGTTCTCTGCGGACTTTGCAGGCGGCAGATCAGATTAAGAAGCTGTATGATCTCTTCCTGAAAGTCGATGCCACTCAAGTTGAAGTCAACCCTCTTGGAGAAACTCCCCAAGGCCAAGGTACCACCCATCATTGGCAGTTTGTGGATGAATTTTGGCACCAAAACTGCCCATCAATGGGTCCCACCCAGCAACACGGCCGGTCGGGATGCAGCGCAGCTTTCATGTTCTTATGCTCTTGATTAAACCTTTTGTTCTCTGTGTGCTTTACCACAGACCGACAAGAAATGTGTATTCTTATATTTATACTTATATTTCATGAATATTAATGAGTATGTGAGCTCACAACGGTGACTTTCTAGCGAGAGCCAGGAATCCTCCCATGTTGGCCTGTTCTTTGGCTTTGGGTCTTCTGGGAAGTGAAAGTGTTTTCTGGCAGGTTTGGTGATGTAATGTATGTAGATGTATATGCTATACATTTGATGGGTCTAGTTTGAATGGATGCCCTGAAATAATAGCTTGATGAAGCGGAACCAAAAGGAGCAGCTTAAGAGGAAGTAGTAGACTGGAATAGAACGTAGGTCGCTATTTGGTGAAGCCAGAAAATACCAACTAAACCTCAGCATTCGGCAGTAATCTCCTCTCCTGAGGTTTTGGCTGCACTTGAGTGTTTAAAGAGCAATAGATGCAGAAGGGATCATTGATGTTGCGTTTACAGTAGCATTTATCTGGCTTATTATTGAGTTACCGTAAATGTCTTTAGAAATGGAATTTACAGGGCGTTATACAAGTAATTGAGGTGGTATTAGTACTGCATTATGGAAGAAACGACTAGGACTAACTAGTGGTGTAGTGCCTGGTGTTTTTTGCAGGTCGCCTAATGAATATGTCTCTTTGAAGTGTAAAGGAGATATACACCTACTGTAATGTCTATCCCTTCAAGGCAGCGAGGGGGCAACAATTTATTAGCATACTAACCTCTGAAATAATTTATGCCAGCGGGGCAATGGGGATACCTTCCATTTAATTTCAGGTTTAAGAGTTTATAATGAGTTCCTTTTTCCCGCTGCCCTCGTGTTATTATTTCAATGGATCTTCTGCTGTCCCCTGGCTAACACCCCCCCCCCCTTCTCTTACTGCATGGCCAGTGGTTTGCTTTGACGCCAAGATCAACTTTGATGACAATGCCGAGTTCCGTCAAAAGACTGTCTTTGCAATGGACGACATGACTGAGAGCGACCCCACGGAGATGGAAGCCGCCAAGTGGGATCTCAAATACATCGGCCTGGACGGGAACATCGCCTGCTTCGGTATGGAAACGAGACCCGACCACTTCCACCAGCAAACAGGAATATGGCTTCATTCCCTAAAGTGCAAAGCTCGGACACAGTGAAATCCTGGTCCATGTAAAGGCACCCTGGGCTCTCCTCTAATCCACATCACAAGCAGTTTTCCGAGGACTCCAGAAGGGATGCCAGCATAACCAATGCGTTGTAATTAGCCATAATCCAGTCTGAAATTCTCCAGTGAGCTGGATTGTAAGCATTCTCATTAAAGGCCCACATTATGTCATAAATCCAAGCTTTTACGTTGTGCAGCAGCACTAACAGGTTCCCCTTTGCCTCATAAACACACCATTTCCTTTAGCGCCATCAGTGATGACTTCCTGTTTCCCCAGATACTTTCAAAATAAGAACAGTTCTAAAAAGAATCCTTCCATGTGTCCTTTCTAGTGAATGGAGCCGGTTTGGCCATGGCTACGTGTGACATCATCGACCTCCATGGAGGAAAGCCAGCCAATTTCCTGGATCTTGGAGGAGGAGTCAAAGAGAGGCAGGTGTACGAGGCCTTCAAGCTCCTGACTGCTGATCCCAAGGTAAGAACTAAAAGACGGCAGCGGCTCAGAAGTACGAACCGTGGCTCCAAGGGGAGCCCTGGACAAGCCCTGGACCCCGGGCATCGTTTCAGCTTTGTCAGAATGACGTGATCGTTTGCCACAGTGATGATTATCGTGCAGCCCGAGTAGTTGTCACGCTGGAAGAGCCATCTTCAGGGTTGTGGCTGAGTCCAGGAGGTTCTCATCCACCAATCATGGCGCCATTCATCGGCTGCCTGGAGGCTGAGACATCTTCCTGCACACTTCCCAGGGAAATGACCCCCAAGCGGGGGGGACGTCATGCTCAGCATTCCACTGCCTCCAAGCGTGACTCTAGTTGATGCCAATTCGCGCAAAGTTCCTCTCCAGATGGTCCTAAACCTTGTCCTTCTGTAGCAGGGACCTGGCAGCCACTGCATGGTCTCGAGCCATCGTGCTACCTGACGTGTGGTCCCCCTGTGGTCCCATAATAAATAAGATGATTGTTGGAGCTGATTTCAAGTCGACATGGCCGCATGGCATCCACCTCTGTGCCTCGGGACGCGGACTGAGGAGTGTTGCAGATGTGTGACGCGTGACAGCCATCTGCTGATGTTGCATAATCAGTGTGATCGTGAACGCTCCCGATGGTGACGAGAGGTTAAGAAGAGGATGACGTGGTCCGTACCAAGACTCCACATTCAGTTGGACACTTCATGTCTCACTGTAATGACGCCATAACCACATTTTTAGCAGCCCCCCCACTCCTTCACATGTTTTTGTCTCCATCTTGACGGAGCTCTCAGGCGCCCCCACCGAGTGGGTCCTTTGATGTATCGGGCTCATTGTGCTGAGAGCAGTGGAAGCCATGCGGGTGCACGAGTGGCGCTGAATAGCAGACACTGGGCTTGAAATGACAAAGACTCCTTTCTCCCTTTTTGCACACTTCCATCTACTCTCGGCTTTTATTACCTTAAGCATTATTATGCCCTGAAAGGAAATGGAACCAGGGAAGCTGATGAAATTGCCCTGCTCTCTGTGGAAACGACATAGGAAAACATATTTAGAATGAAATGACTGTGTTGCTAAGATATGTTATGACAGCTTTTGCAGCTCAGGTCAGCAGCAGACCGTTCATTTTTCTTTGTTTACATTTTATTCAAGGCTTTGGCATTTCCGGCGCCAATATACAATTTGCAGACAGCGCCAATTAAAAGACCTTTCTCCATATCCACATCTAGGAATTCCTGATTTATGGATGTTTACTTGGTGTCACCTTAGGCAAGACGCCCGTGAAGGCGGCACACGGCAAATAAGCCGGTTATTGCCGATATTGCCTGGTGCCGTGCAGTAAAGAACGTGACAGATGGCTGTTTGGTCCAGCTCAACATCCATTTTGTTCTCAGGACTTAAGGCTGCTTTCTCAAACCTAAACAAATAATGCCTTTTCCCAAAAGGCAGCAACGGTGGCACGCTGGTGGAAATACGTGGCATTTGTCTGGCATGCTTAAACGCATGGTTGGTGCTGGATGAAAACAGAATCCCGTAACGTCTATATGTCTATATAGTCTATATGAGGCAAATATTCAAATATTCAGCTACGTCTGCATGCATGTTATGTCGTGTTTTCTGTCTTTGGTCAGTTCCTCATCCACCGTGGTCCTCTTTTGGCTCCTTGAACCTGAGGTCTCTTATGTCCCATTTCATGATTGCTGTCTTTCAAACAGCACCCATCCCTCCAAAAGTGTTTAGAAGTGCTCAATTGATCGCAACTTACCTGGTGAATCACTCTTAAAACCTGCAGACTCCCCACTGTGCCTTCCACCGACCACCATCATCCCGTTGTCATTTTCTGCCCGTCTTTTCACCACAGCTTTTCATCTTGTGAAATCACGTTACTGTCAGGGCAAGGAGCCCTCCTTAGGGCCATAGCCCCGCCCACTGCTGTTTCCTTCCCCTAATAAAGATCAAGTCTTATGCCCACCAGCCAGCCAGGTAAACCAGGAAGATTGGTTTTGTACAAAGTACGTTAGTCCATTTGGTTGGAGCGGAAAGGAGGAGGAGGGCAGGCCTCCATCACATGAGCATGGATCCTAACGTCGTTTGTCACACATAATGTACTCTGCAAATGCTTTCAGCGTTGAGGGACCCTGGTAACTTCAAGAGTTGTGAACGTGTCAATTCAGTAGTGGGCTATTTTAGACGGAGAAATCACCACTCGCCTGCAGCGGGGGCCTGGGGGGGTGCCCGGTCCCCTGTGTTGTAAACACAAGGAGTGCAAGCCCAAAAGAATAAAACAAGCTATCACGATAATGACGTTCATTCCCAGTGTGCAGAATATTAGACAATCCTAAGTATGGAGTCGGCCTTGCTGGACTTCTACTTAGCCGGGCTACAATCTGGCAAAGCACGGTCAGTGTGTGTGATGGGGTGGGGTGGGGGGGGGGGGGGTGTCCTGCAGTTTTCTGCAGTTTTGCCAACAATGCTCCGGAGTCTTGCTGTTGTGACAGATGAGGCGTCGGCTTTCATACGTCGTCAACAATTTGGGTGCAATGCATTTGAAATCATAGCAGTGATAAGAGAAGTCGGGTGTGATGATGATTGACATTCCTATGATTGACGACATCCATCTGTCTTTAATGTTTCACTTGGGGCGGCCTACAGATCTGCCATCGTTTGTACAATATATAATCAATATTGGGGGAAAGCATTGGGTTTAAGCATGGCAGACGTCATATGGATGTTTTGGTCATGGGAGGTGTCGTGGATCTGTGGAATATCCGCTTGTTCTTATTTGACTCACTTCATTCAGGATTCGTGTTTACTTTATTTCCCCCCCTTTTAAGTGGCTTCTATGAGAATAATATGCCAAGTCATGGAGTGCAAAGGTTTGTCCTCCCCCAGATGCTGCTTTATGGTCCAGTAGCGGCGACGCTTAGTGATGTCATCATCCAGCGCGGCCTGTCCAGGTCATATGTGCTGTATCACATTTGCAGTGATGTCGGAGAGTGACGCGTCACTTGGTGACTCCTTTTCAGTTGTAGCGACGGCTAAGCAACGGTGGTCGGGATGGCCGTATTCATTGGCCGTTTATTCTCCAAACCGACATAAGGCGCTTACTGTCCTGCTGGCAGGCCGAGCTACCCACGCCAACACGCAGCGGTGCTTCCTTAGAACTTGTTCTACTCCCTTTTCTTCCAAACGCCCCCAACCCGCAAGCTGAAGCCAAGGTTTCAGCACGTCCTTGAAGATACCGTAGCACGTTCATTTGCGTAATGTCCTTCACCCGTGGGTGCAAAGTGCACGTTTGCATTGCACTATTTCAAATAAACAACGAATCTTTGTCGACTGCTTGAACTCATTTCTTTGTAGTCATTGATCATTTATTCTTAAGTACATCAGCATTATTAATATTTATACCTGATTCCTTTACAGAAAATAACAGAATGTCGAAAACTCCACCTGCAGTGTCCGCCATCCTGCTATTTACTCCGCGGTTGAATTTTAGGCTACAAAGTTATTGAATGGATTTGGATGGAATGAAGTCCTGAATCGGATGGCGTCGTTCTAAATGAACCAATATTGTCCTTGAATGGTACGGGCAACCATGACTCATGGTGCGAATCAATAGTTACTGAAACAAATGGTTACGCCCCTAATGGGTGTAACGTCTAACGTCCCAGACTAAAGCCGGGTTGACTGACTGTGGCTCATCCATAATTATCCACTTTTTGTGTCGTTATGCATTCAGCACAATCGGTTCATTCATTAGAGCAGTGGTCACTAACCTGCCTTGCACCTGGGCAACCAGGACGGGAACCTTTAGATATGTACGTGTCCTCTACTGCAGTATATGCACAGTACTGCACGGGCCAAAACTTCTCAGTCAAGTACTTTTGTCTAAACCGTGTGTGATCCGGAGCTCATCCATCACTGAAATGGCAGCAACCACCCGACTGACTGCCCTGAGCTGCTGAACCTCCGTCTCCCTCTCTCTCTCCCTGTCCGAACCTCGGTCACCCACACGCTGCTTCTCTAAGTCCTCAGCTGGGCGCCCGTGCCGCGGTCAATGAGACCGAGAAAGGCCACGGGACGTGATGGAGCACCTAGGAAGTCACTCACAGCGTGTGTTGACGACCGCGCTGCGTCCTGCACAAAGTTCTTGTCTCTGTCTCAGTCACCGTCTCACCGTGTGAAAAGTGGCCCCCCCTTATGTGCTGTTAAAAGCCAGCCAAGCCAGTCGCACATTTGAGATATGCGAGATACGCGCTTAGCGTGTTTGCACGTCCATTTTCAACGATGCATCTGCCTTGACTTTGGGGTCGTGTTCGTAGTGGCTGTCTGTTGTTGAGCTGTAGCAAATGTTGGCCTGGAAGTATGTTCTCTAATTAGCTGCTAGCGTGTAGAAGGGATTTACAATTGGAATTAGCATGAGCTAGTGCATCAGACGGATGCAGAAGGCAGGGTTGGGTGGAAGCCATTGATTGGCTGTGGGCGCCCCTGGAGGGAAAAGCCCAAAGAGAAAGTAGATGGCGCTGATGCGTTTGTTTCAATGCATTTTCGAGAAATGATTCCGGGTTCAGCTTCACGTCTTTCAAGGGGAAGGCTTGGAATGGAACTCAAGTGGAGTCTTTCTAAAGGACCTGTTATCTGCCAGACGCACCAGGTCCTCCGGGCCTGGGCCACCAGATCCCAAGACCATTCCTACCGCTGGACTATTTCAGCAAGGAACTCAAACACGAGCGCTTACAGTAAATCGATGTCATGTTGTGATATTGTATTCTTCATGCTATGCTGCTTTTCCCGCACAGCTGTCTTATTCATTCAGCCATTTTATGTTGTGTCCAAATGGGTATGCAAATATACGCTGGTTTATTGTATATCTCACTGTGACGTGTTGCTCTTGGCTGAGCTAGCATCTAAATGGAAGTGTAGCAACAGTTGAGCTGTCGATGTAAAGTCAGTACAAAAAGTTGAGTTTTGTTGTTGTGATTTGAGACACAGCAGTATTAGTATTAGCAGTATTAGTTTGCCATAATAAAATATACTTTTGACTGGTCAGTCAAGCGTGTCGACATACAAAACATTTCAGTACTTTTGAACATGAATGGACCAATCAAAGGACGAGAAAAGAAACCGGACTTGAAGGTTTTGATACTTGTTTGTTACTGTACATGAGGAAATACATGATGTACAACATGTGATGTATTTGACATTTCCACCTTTAGTGATCCTCTGATGTTGACATTGGCACATATTTTTGTACTTTTCAAAGAAGCAGTTTCCCGGTTGCGAGTACATCTCTGAATCTCCAGATTGCGAGGTACACTTTGCTCCCGGCGCTGGAAGGCTGGATCTATAAAAGGGATGCATAGGGTTGTCACACGTTCAGGCCCTCGTTCATCTTGTGAAGGTTAATTTGGAGAAGTGAAGGAACTGGGCTACAAAAGCACCATGGAACTCAGCACTTGTCAAATTGATTTGCCCCTCAGGGAACTTTTGTCTCGTCTGTCTCCTCCACCATCACATGGTAGTGCAGGCCATGTTTGGAAAAGGCAGGAGTAGTACTTAACCGCCATGGATGCATTAAGACTTTGGGCTGCTAATCACCTTGTCCGGTCCATCCCTGCGGATTCCCACACGCCAGGGACATGTTCCACGGGCACGTCTGATTGAGCGTTCCCTGTCCGCCGTTCCTTATCTGCGAGGAAAATCAATAGAGGATCCGGAATTGGAGCTGCGGCTAATTGAGCTCTGTCCTCTCCGTTCTCTTATTGCTGCCAGGAATGTTTTGTCATCCCAGCGTGCTCCATGCTGCTTCGCCAAGGGGAGCCTGGCGTCATCACATCGGGCCTGTGGATGCCCCCCCGGGGTGACTAACATCGGTAATGGAGGCATTGCAACCACGGAACTACATTACGTAGAAAACTCATGAGCCGTACGTTTTTGTCACCGCGAGTCGACCATCTTGTGTAGCACTACCGTGTTCGTTTGCGACGTTCGATGTTTTTACTGATGGTTTCTGAAATTCTGGACATTGTGCTACACAAGATGGCACTGTGTTGTGTTGTGTCCGGGTGTGAGCGTTCTACGTCTTTCTATTTCTTCTTCTTTAACCTGAAGCCTTTCTGTTGGAAATGCCTGCTAAAAAGGAATCCTAAATAGTGAAGTGTACCACTCTAAAACGCTACATTGCTAGAGTACTCCGTCATAATCCCCCGTCTTGTTTTCCAGCTGCTGCAATGAAGCAAGTTCTTGCATTTATTTGCATTCGTTTCCCATCCAACTGTTAACCAGGAGACACCGAGGGAGCAAATTCAAATGCATTTAAGTCAGCGTCTTTGCAGCTCCGCAACAACGTTAACTCTCCATGAGCAAGACAGATGTATTATTTACATTTCACATATGCTTTCTTTTACATTGTACAAATGCTATGCTCTCAACAAATTCCCGACATAACGTGGTATTCCGTCGTTAGCCCGTGTGGGCGTTTACACCCCTCTGCTATATGAGGGACCACATCAGCCCACCCAGCCAAGCCATTCTCCGCCACACCCGGCCGTAAATCCGGTCCTCTTCGTCGGTCCAAGATGGGTGTCAACGTCATAGACAGCGGTAAAATTGACTGCAGGGGGAGGGGGACCGTTCGACCTCCCTCGTTTCACGCTTCCCTGACGCTTATGTATTCCCATGCACACAGATTATGTGAAGCCACTCAAACGTGGTGGTTGATGTTCTCTGAGGCGTCTACTAACACTGTAAACACTGTGCCCTTGTCTGTCCGGAGCCATTACTGCAGTGGGGGGGGGGCTGGGGGGCTGAAGCCACGCCTCATTGAATCACAGGTTGACTTCATGGAGAGCTGTTCAATGCTGCAAATGAATTACCAGAGTGAAATATGAGGGCCCTGGCAACTGTTATTCATCCCTTTGGTTTGAGGGGGTCAACGGGCATGGCGGCACATGACCCCAGGTATGAGTCCCTGTGAGGCCCTAATTCATTGGGAGTGCACGGAGAGCGGGGACATTTGATGGCATACACACTCCATACTGTCTTTCTCAAGAGGACCTCGGTAGCTGAAGCACCAACAGTACACTGAACGCTACTACTAAGGCTTTGTTTTCATGCACACGGCCACAAGGGTATTTATTTAGCCGGATCCTTTTATTGCTACCCTGTAGTTTGGACTTGTGGAGAACATTTTGAGAAGCACTCTCATGCGGATCCTGTCACCACAAACGCTGTTGTCTTTGTTTGATGCAGCTCTCATTAGGACGGGAAAGGACCGCCTCCTGTAGTGGACGCTAGCGGTGTCATTTGTAGACCGATGCGTACGCGTGCTCTCTGCCTCGGCTTTTCCTCACTCCCCGTTTCACGTGTACGTTCCTTTGTATCACCATGACAAGCCGGGCGCAGTACAGCAGATTATTGTCAGTGTAATTGGCTTTTCCAGGCCTGATCTAATACTGGCGTCTTGTCTGATCCTCCCGTGTCTATATTATCCGGCATAATAGAGAGATGATGAGGCTCACTTGTAACATTGGCTGCCTAATATCTGCAGACAAATATACTGTACCTGTGCTATTTGGTCTGTGTGCTCGGGGTCCACATGGAGAGGAACACCAACGCCGTTAATGCAAAGCACGACAGGGCTTCAAATATTCAGGCTTCACTCTATCAGGGATTATCCAAATATGTTTAATAATAAATCCTGCTGTTTCATGTTGAATATGGACTTGTATTCTTAGAAAACATATTAAACATATTGCATATTAAAGGCCACCTATCATGCTTTTTCCACTTTTCTGGTTCAAGTTATTCCACTGTTGTATTGTGTTAAACCATGCCAAAGTTCAGCTAATTAAAGATGTTTGGGATGGCTCTGAACACTCGCTCAGATGTTACTGTAATGTTCTGTGGTGTACACAAACACCAGAGTCCATGCCAGAACAACAGGCTTTTATTGCAGGTTTGAATGATCATTATTAACAGACACAATCATTCCCAATAAAAGTTGCTAATAAAACGCAGTTGCTGCAGTAACTCAACTCTGAACCTCCAAAGTCTCTCCTTGTCTGAGATTCAGCTCCCTCGGGAAGACATTCTTAGCAACACACACGAGCATAAGCCTTAGGCTCGGCTCACACTCACACTCCCCGCTGTGGTTCCGGCCCTCAAAGCACCGCCCACACTGGCTCTGGTAAGCACCGCGGCAAATACCGCGGCAAGGCGCCGCCGTATTTGCCTGCTCGGGTCACGGTGTCGTACATTCATGTGGGGTTTTTTGGTACAAAACTATCTTTTGCCGTGTGTATTATTATTAAATAGCGTTAAATTCATATTGTTGTTTGTTCTTAGAGTGTACATTGTTGATATATGACCAGACATTGCTGTTGCCTTATCAAATATGCATATCTACTGTATATAGGCCAACATTCTAAAAAAGGAAAGCTGCCTGTGTTGTCTAGATAGCACACTGTGTCTCCAGTTGCTTCATCCATTTCTTATCGTTTCTGCCTTGTGATAAGTGACGGCCAGCAGAAAGAGTTGCTATCATCTTGTGCGATCCAGCGCTACGCTCGTTTGCCGTCTGGACTGACATGACAATCTGATGCGGAGCTGCCGTGTTCACAAAGCCACACAGACAATGTCGGAGGCCTCAGCGATGTCGTTATCTCGCTCGCTATCTGCTTCTGCCAGATGTGGCTGCAGATAGACAAGATTTGCACCCGCAAACGCAACATTGTCACAGAAGGGAAAATAGACTTGTGTTAACGTTAGCGTAAATTGCAGGATTCCATTGTTTGCTCGTTGTGCTCATTGTCTTTTTTGGGTATTTGAGTCTCATCTTCTGTCGCTTGCAGGGCACCTATTCTGGGTAAAGCTGTTGGGGGGGGGGGGGGGGTGGTAATGAACATTTGAAGGCATCTGTGGCAAAATGTGGCGTTGTGTCTGAGGTGGCAGCTTCTAAAGGCATCATCAGGTTGGGAAAATGTCCATGTAGTTTCTTCATATGGAAGATGGCTTCATATGGAAGATGGCTCAATAACGATAACAAGAAGGCACGGCATCACTTTACGCTGCATACGTAAAGTCCTCCAATGGGTTCCATCAGAAGCACATCATTTTAACGTCCCTGCACCAGAACCATATACAGTATGAATCATTTTCCTGCATTTTCCCCTCTTGGATTTTTCCCCACACTTGCATGTCTGCCTTTTGTTTGTTGTGTTGTTGTTCAACAACTTCCACATTGACCTAAACGCTAGACGGGCGTCCAATATGGAGATGATGAGGAGACTGGCAGACTGGCAATGGAGTGATAAAGACGGCCAGATGACAGATAGTTGGGGTTGTCATGAAAACTGCAGGGAAAGGGCGCCCAAAATGGCGGCTGTGGAGGGGTTGTGGAGTCAGGGGTTCTTGCAATGATTACATTGTCCATCAGGCCACAGGATGGCCCGCATCAGCCCACAGGATTGATGTTTGACAGAATAATTAGAAAACTGTCTCTGCCTGTAATCACTGGAGCTCATCTTGCAGGAGAAGACTTCCATTTGCTGTCTGACACGCGTGCACACCCAACACACACCAGCAGTCCCAGCATCTGATGTTGGCTGCTATATGGGGCAGTGGCTTGACAGGGCGCTAAGCTGGGTGTGTGTGTGTGTGTGTGTGTGTGTGCGTGTGTGTGCGTGTGTGTGCGTCTGTGCACGCTCACACCACATCCTCAGGACCAGAAGGTGTGTGGAAGAGGTGACCGTGGCTCGCTTTTACTGGTGCACTAAAGGCAGGGAGGGAGAACATCCAGGAACTGGGGGTTTCTGGCCTGAGGAAATGCTTGAAGTCATGTTTTAGTACGATGCTACTATGCTAGGCTAGTGTCAAAGATGTGAGCAGTGTGCATGCAGGGAAGCCATTTGAGGGAATTTCATCTATTGTTATGTATTTTCGTGAATTTGATGTTGTAACGTTTGCACTTGGTTCTACCGACCTACCGGCCACACAGTCACACAAACGCTGCGTTGCCGTCCTTTCTGTTCTCCTGCCGCATTGCATAACCTGTCAAACCTACCCAAAACGTGCATAAGAAGCCAACAAGAGTTCAATTACTGAGGCCGTGAAATATGACTTAGTATAATAGCTTCAAGCTTCACCTGGAGTTCAGTCATCACGGTACCCTCGCATGCAAGCACCTCGCATGCCCTTTCTGACATGGGACAAGCCTCCATCCATCTGAGATCTCCTCTTCTTCCTCCTGAGGCTTTTGCTAATCCTTGGCATACCTGAGCACAACCTTAATGCTGTTCTGGTGACGAGAGCTCCATCAGATGTCTGCAGGGCAAGATGTCAGCTTTGGAGCCATTGGTGGGACACAGAAGAGGCGTGGAGCCGGCACGGCCCCAAAGGATGAGATTACCATATAAAGATGATCTGTTGTGAAAATATCCAGATAGCATGTATTGATTTGTCAACAGCTTCACCGCGTACTCCTGCGCTGTAATGTATGTGTAATACATTACAGGCATGCGTGCAAGCGCATGCTGCGCCGCACGTGTGACAGCCAAAGGGGAAATTGACAAGGCCCTTAGCACTTGATAGGTGATGATTTCATTACGTGCTGTATCCTTTCTGCGTGGAACATGTTCGTTTTGAAGGTGAAAATGGCACGTGCCGTGTTGGGGAGTGAGAACAAAGCCTGTGAACACTTGAGGTGAGAAACTTGAGGTTTTTCAGCGAATGCGTTATTCGTGCTGCTGCCAGCTGTCAACAGTTACGCGCGTTTCTCCACAGCCTGCACGTTGACCCTTAAAGACACTTTATTGTATTTTGGCGGGTTGTGACTCGTTTAGAGGGCGGACAACGCCACCAGTACATTCTTGTCCGATTTTGCACCCGCTGCCAATGATCAAGCATTGATTAGTTTTAGCTGCAATAACACCGCCTCTTTTTAATTACAATCATCCGCCCGCGATGGGAAGCTAACAGGCTAAGCATATGTTGGAGAATGCTCCGCTCTCCCAATTTGGTGTTACAAACGTCTCCATCAGAAGAAAAAAAAATCAACCACACCTGAATTTGCAGCGCATGGTAAAGCCTTTGCCCATCAATGTGGTGTATACGTTCCATGGACATCAGTGCTAGCGTAATGGAACACAGGACACATTGACACTGTTTTTTCAACGACGTTATGAGGCACGAAAACTTTATTTTTTGTTTGTAAATAATAATAATTGTTAATGTTTAACATTAATGTCACATTTTTGATAACCCAAACCAAACATCTCCATTGGGATAACAGCAGGGGTGCCACATTGCAACCTGCGGCTCGTTTTTTTTTTTTTTGGGGGGGGGGGTTGGCCTGCTGCACATTGTAGAAATAAAATTGAACAAACAAAAACAAGAAATCGATCTTATAACAAGAAATAAAAACAATACACAGTGGGCCCTTGGTTAACATCTGTCTTGGTTAACATGTTTTTCAGTTAAAAGCCAAAATTTTGCCTCAGCTCACGTACATTTTCCAGTTGGCATGCAATACGGTTTTGTGTTTTTAATACACGAGTACGTACTCATATGTGAGTCCAACTGTGCTGTCACAAAAAGCCCCGTTAGCATCCTTAGCCGACTAACGGAATGGCAGCTATGTCGCCCATCTATGATGTCATCAGCAGTTGACTCTCAAAAAACACAAAACATATTTTAGGTGATTGGAGTCCATTACACGGATATAAAATCCCAAATATTTCTCAGCAACATAGGTAGCTAACTATTTCTACACATTGTATGTTTGCTCTTCGGGGCATGTAAGTGTTTATTCCTGATGAAAGGAAAACAGTCAAAGGTGAGCAAATGACTTGCAAATGGTGAGGGAGTGTCAAAGAAAAAAGCAGGGCCAATAATTTGCCTTGCAAAGTACCCCCATCTGCCCTTTCGGTGCCTCATTGGCTCCCACCATCATGGAACAATCTGAAATGGAATTCTTTGCTTAATTGACCTTCTGTGTGCATACATTAGAATCAATTAATCCGGGTCAGCCATGCACCATTAGGAACAACGCTGGGAATGTTGGCTTTTATATTCAGCCTTCTGTAGCCATCCTGACGTCATTCCGCTTGCCGTTTCCCAACTATTGTGCAATCTTGCTGGGATGGGGCTGGAGGAGACGCAGCACGGCCCTGAACACCTCTGGCATCTTGGTCTGCAAAGCATTGCTCACACCTACCATGTGGGGCTTCTTGTCCGCTGCAGTTTTTCACGTCTCCGTAAGTGACCTTGCTGTTTCAATGAAGGTGTCCACATTGTGTCTACACCAGGCCCACGTGGCCCCATGTGGGCCCGCCTGTCCCGCGGCTGTCTGATGGACAGCCATTAACCCACGGTGAAGGGGTTGAGGAATATTTATGTCTGCCCGTCAGCAGTGACATGACACCCTCTGGAGATGAAGAATAGTCCGCTCGTCCACGCTCGGCCACGCTCGTCCACGCTCGTCCACGCTCGTCCACGCTCGTCCACGCTTGTCCACGCTCGGCCACGCTCGGCCACGCTCGGCCACGCTCAGCCACGCTCGGCCACGCTCGGCCACGCTCGTCCACGCTTGTCCACGCTCGGCCACGCTCGGCCACGCTCGGCCACGCTCGGCCACGCTCGGCCACGCTCGGCCACGCTCGGCCACGCTCGGCCACGCTCGGCCACGCTCGGCCACGCTCGGCCACGCTCGGCCACGCTCGTCCACGCTTGTCCACGCTCGGCCACGCTCGGCCACGCTCGGCCACGCTCGGCCACGCTCGGCCACGCTCATTCACGCTCTGCATCTCATGACTTTAGAACTGGAAGCAACAATTAATATGGCACTATGTACACGTAACCAAATAGTATTTATTTCCCAGTCCATAAATTCATGATCCGCTTTTTGGCCTTTATGTTCTGTACTTCACACAGAGTGAAAGCTCTACCCACATTCCTGATTCCTGATATGGCAGATTTGAATTAACAGGCACAATAATCCCAAATAAAACATGACTTGCCGTTACAGCCGTAACGCCCAGCAAGCTAAAACTCAACTCTTAACCCCCCGATGTCACTTCCTGTCCACCCACCACTCTGCTCTTCTAGCATGGGAACACATTTCTAGCAATACACAGGAGAATGAGTCTTATTGTTTTTCTTATTGTCTACTGTATCGGGTGATATGAGTGGAAAGGTGACTACATGGGGGGGGTCTTTCACCCCCTGGGGGTCTACTCATGTAAAAAACAAGGTCATAAACATATGCTCTAACTATTTTCATTCTAAATAAGGACTTCTACTTGGTGGAAAAATTCACTTATCACGGTGGATTAACCAATTCATCACGATAAGCGAGGGATTACTTTTGGCAATTTTGGGTTGGCCAAAATCCATTCCACTTGTTTGCCGGGCCTCCATGTTGGCACATCGCCTGAGGCAACAGGCTCACCGAGTCCTTTGTTGCTGCAGTAGGCTGGGCGGGTCAGAGGTCATAGAGGGACAATACTATGTTGGTGCTGATTTTCCTAGTTTTCCGATGTAAGTCCAATACCAGTCTGGCCAGCAGCACTGGCTGATGCCAGTGGAGTACGTAGATCGTTTTGTACTGCTTCTTGTAGCTGCACGTTTTAGCCCCTTTTTCCATGACACTGTTCTGTATAAGCGGCGTTGACAGAACGGGGGCACCAAGTTTTTGTGTAGAAGAGCCCAGTGGTTCCTTGCTTGAAGATTTCAAATGTGTTTTCCGGCTGCAAGTGCGAGTATTTTGCCATGAGACCAAGTTCACAGATTCGAACAGAATAAAACATGACATTTACGGTGACTGTTAGCGGGGGTAAGACTCGGTACAGAACCTTCCTTTCCCAAACCCAACCAGACCTTTCTCCACATGTTTGGATCGTAATGGAGACTTCCAGTAGTCTGGTGTGGAAATGGTATGTTCACACATGAGCTTGATGACATTGGTCCTTCCAATAAAAAGATCTCTGCCGGACCTCCATCAAGACAGGTGGGTAGCCGATACGTCAGCTTTCAGATGCCACAGTGTCAGGATCTGTGCTGGTGACGTGGCCAATCTTTGACATAATGCTCCGTCTGTCTCCAGACCTGAGAAGGGGCTGTCATGCTTCAGCAGGCCGGGTAATTATTTCCCTCTTATCCCTCCTTGCCAGGGCCGGTCTTAGCCTTCAATAGAAGCCAGGGACCGCGCCGCTTCCCATCGCCTCTTTCCGTCGGCTTTTTTCCTCCATCTATCTTCTTCCATTGGTTTCACTTCGTCTCACTGCAGGATTCCAAGAGCCTCTTTTCACGCGGCCTGCCTTTTTTTCGGTATCCACAATAAGAGATTTACACGGGCCAAATAGCTTTGCAGTTTTAGAAGACTTTATGCTGCATAAGTCAAGCGGCATAGAGTATCTTTATTGCTCTATATGGCTTGCATTGCTCGTTCAATCTCCTTGACTTCTGCACGGACACCAACATTGACGCTTTCTTTGATGAACGCAATCGTACGACCGCCGTGATCCCCTGGCGTTTAAGCAGCAAAACCAAACGTCACATGGCAGGATTGGAGAGCAGATAATCAAAAAAAAAAGAGATTTAGAACTACGGAAATACTGCATTCATAAATCAGGAATACTACAGGAATTCACTCACCACAGCTGGGTCTGGAACCAATTAACAGCGGTAAACGAGGGATTACTGGAGGTGGAAAACATGATTGGATGCTTTCAGCATTCAGTCCTTGCTAACAGGTCCAAACATGTCAGTCCATGAGGGTCCTCGTCGGGTCACATGGCAGATTTCCAGTTGGCTTCTGGAGTCTTGACTCCGATGAAGCTATTTCCGTACATGCCTGCTCCGTGCTCTTTTGGTACCGCTTCTTCTTCTTGTCTTTTATCAGTAAAACGGGGCCTACGCTAAGTGAATTACTTTTGCGGGAAATGTTGGGGAGACAAAAGGCAGAGCGTGGATGGGATGATGAGACCAGTGACAGGAATTCTAACGACAAGGTCTTTCAACGTGGACCGAAGCGCAGTAATCACATCTCAGTAAGACGAGCTGTCTCATTATTCCAGGAGATGTGTGATTACAGACCGCAGGCCTGCCTTCATGGGGAGTTGTGCATGTTAACCTGTGGCCGTGGGGCATTGAGTGGGGATGGAAAACAAACAAACACGGCCTGCCAGAGCACGTGGTGACAGTCGCGGCTGTCTACTGGAGATAAGACACAACAATGGCCGCTAATAGGCCACAGAGGGACACACGCCCAAGTCCAGCCCTGCCTTTTTCAAAGCCTATCTGCTTTCTGCTAACAAAGGAAACACGATGCGTTCCCGTTTGGCTCCTTCCTGCCGGGAGATTAGGAGTGCTTAACGGGGGTACGGCCGTGGAAATGTGGATCGCTCTGATAATTCAGTAACACTTGCAGAACTCTTGGAACCAGCCTGGGCAAAATGAGAAGAAAACGCTGTGCCCCCCTTTGGTTAAATCTGGGGGGGGGGCGTATGCACAATGCCCCCCTCTTTATCAGCCCGTGGATGTTTTATATAAGTGCTGACATCATAGTTTGTCAAGATGAAAAATGTGCATGCAGCACATTTCTTGGACTGTAGGTGTTTTTCTTAGTTTGGCGAGTCATGTGACTTCTAGTTGGGTGCTCCTATACCAAAGACTATGTATCGGCTTTTTAAATGTGAACCACCATGAGCCGAGTGGTGAACGTCGGCATTGAAAGCCGAGGGTGCGCCAGGCTTGTGACACGCCTGACGGAACGTTTGGACCAGGTGAAGAACTGCAAGAACTGACATTGCACACTTGGATCTGATGGAGGCTCCACGTGGAGCTCCAACGTCCAATAGAAGAAATGGGAGTGAGACAAAGCAGATGTGGAGGCAGCAACAAGCATAAAAGACGTGGATCCAATGTGGATCCAATGTGGATCCAATGTGGATCCAACGTGTTCACACCGTCACGGTCTCCTGGCGGCAAAGGCGCTACATAAGCCAGGCTCCTCCCAGCTCGCTATTGCTGCTAATGTTGGACACTTTTAAAGTCCTTAAAATACTCTGAGGGCTACTGAACAAAAAGTCAAGTGATAGGCCCAAAAAATGCCCGAATGGCCCGAGCCGGAAGATCTGCTTGGCTGTCCATCAAGACACAGGACCACCATGATGGCTGTCACTGGTGCCGAGTGCAGACCATCAGACGGCATCTTGGATAGCGGGGTTTTAGGAAGGAAAAACATCTTCAAGGCCTCTTCTCCTCAACACCAAAAAAACGTTCCCGTTTGGAGCATGAAACAGGGCACACTGAAAGGTGGATGAAAGTACTTTTCTCCACCTGATGAGTCAAAATGGAACCTGAAGACTTCTCGCCTTACTGGCATGACAAGAGCATCCCATTTTAAAAATGTTATGAGGAGCGTGTACGTCGCTCCTGAACCCCAGAGGAAATCAACTGAAGCTTGACGGAAAGACTGAACAAGAGTTCCAAAAGGAGCTGCTGAGAAGAAGACAACGGTTGTCCACCAGCAGCAGGGAGAGTGAAGGATCTCAGCGATGTGGGAGGAGATGAGCTCGCTGAACTTGCTTGTTGGACTAGCTCGCCTATTCCGCCTCCTGGGCATCTTCATGCTCTTGTGTATCTCCATGACTTGCCTGCAACTTGTAGTCCGTAGTGATTTGTAGTCCCAAGGTACGGCCGTCATGCCAGATGTCATTGCATGGTGTGTCATATTGTGCTAAATGTTTTGGCTTTAATTGGAGTTGACAGAGCGGCCATTTTTCTCATAAGACCATTTCTTTCTTCACTTCGACTGGAAATGCCGTGGAAGGTTGGAGATAGCAAAATGGGAATAATTCCACATGGCAGCGAGGTTGCAGTCAGCAGCTCATGCTGTAACACCGCCCGAAAGAAGGCATGGATGGTCGAACGAGAGAGAGAGAGAGAGCTAGCTAGAACATTAGATGTGATGATGTCACATTAAATGAGATTGCTCGCATGCGCTGAGCTCCCATGAAAGAAATCTACCCTGCTGCCGACTTACTTCACCTGCTTCTGTGACAGCAAGTATATTGCTAGCGAGTGTAATGTTGGCCGCAGATTGGAGCCCTTCATCCCTCTGAACGCCATCTTTGACAACCCCAACCAGGCAGGGCAGTCACATGATGATGATGAAGATCCAATAAAAAAGTCCAATACTGTACGTCACCTATCAAGTCAGACAGTCAAAGCTTGGACTAATGCTGCTAATAATGCTAATGCTGCTAATACTGCTATTGCTGCTAATGCTGCTAATAATGCTATTAATGCTAATAATGCTAATGCTGCTAATACTGCTAATAATGCTAATGCTGCTAATACTGCTAATAATGCTAATGCTGCTAAGACTGCTAATACTGCTATTAATGCTAATAATGCTAATACTGCTAATAATGCTAATGCTGCTAATACTGCTAATAATACTAATGCTGCTAATACTGCTATTAATGCTAATACTGCTATTAATGCTAATACTGCTAATAATGGCAATCATGCTAATGCTGCTAATAGTACTAATAATGCTAATGCTGCTAATACTGCTAATGCTACTAATAATGCTAATGCTAATGTGCTGCTGATGGAAATGTTTCTTTGCCAGGTTCCGACATGAGTATCGTGCACCCACTGCTCCGATTGTGTCACATTTAATCACCTCCAATGACTTCATTTCTTTTTTGGAGACCTACATTACAGTACCTCGTCCTATTTTCCCCAAGCAGTATAGTACATGGTACAGTATGCGCCATGTAGACCAGATTTACGAAGAAAACAAAAACCTTGCAGAAAGTCTAGCACAGTCCTTGACACGTGTATATTGTTATAAACAAGACTTAGCTCTCTGCCAAGCAACATAAATCAACATAAATCTTTGTGTATATATCATTTATACACATGGATGTCAATAGGAGATGCATGAATGGAAGAAATATGGCTCTTCCCAAAAGAGACAGCATTGAAAAATGTGTTGCAAACGCCTGGAGAGCAGAATCGGCTGGCAACATGCGTTTGAATCTCTGCTGTCCCCTGGTGGAAGCCGTGTGGTGTAGCGAGCAGGCCCGGTGAATGGCTCTGGCTTGGGGCTGGTGAGAGTCCAACGGCATGCCGTCCGATGCCGACCCTGCATTTCATTTAGCGTGTGCACACTGAGCTCACGTTCCTGATCCAGAAGACGCAGCCAAGTCCGAAACACAGCTAACAAACTATCAGAATGGAGGACTAGAGCTGAATCTCACGTGGAATCGATATTATATATTATATATCATGTATTTATTCACGCTGCCTTCCAGCCGTCAAACGGCCTCCTGCTCCTCTCCTTCGCCGCATTTGTGGCTGTGTCAAAAGCACCGTAGTACAGCCGGTGATGTGTTTATAATTTATTGCGATGATGATGCTTACTCTTATGATGCTAATTATTGATTCATTTCTTTACAGGATTTTTCTTTAGTGGTAGGGGTATTTGTATGGCATTTCAGCCATTTTGACCACATCAAACATGGCCGAGGGCCGGCTCTCTCATCATGGTGTGATTACATTTAGTTGCAATGCGAGGAATCAGTCCTTCATTTGGATCATTTCAGCCCACCGCTACCTGCCTTCCTTGTTTGCTGCAGGGTTGGCCCGGTCGGCGGTGTTTACAAGGAGATGCTCATTTGGATAGCACATAAAGGACGATGCCTTGACCGTCACTCTAATAGCCATCCGAGTCCTTGATCTTCTCTCCTAGTAAACATCATTACCACACACTGCAAGCGTACGCTCAGTGGGCAAACACGGACCCGCGTCCGAGACCACTCGCAAGCCGCTCGTCCAAATCGGCAGCAGCAGATTAGAAGTGATTATAAACAAACATGGAGGATTAATCCTGTGTGCTCTTGTCTGCTTTTCCAGTCAGCTAGCCAGGCTAATTATCATGTGAGAGATTGTTAGTGTAATCGCACACTTAGACACACAAACACGTTCGCTAAGCTGCCCGTCTTTGCTTGTTCAACACATCACTTCCTGTCGCTTCTTTCCTTTCATTCTACCAGGAAGTGGCCTTGTCTGTGTTTGAGTTAGTCTTATTGATACAGCGGTATTCCGTCACTTGGTATTCCTGTTCTGGCCAGTAGGTCATTCCAAAAGTTTGGACGAAAACCCAAACATGCAAAAAGGGAAGTTATTTTCCCCGGTTTTACAGGAAACAATGTAAATAATTCTGCACGACGGATGTATGCCAACTTCCTGTCCATGCTGGCGACATCTGCTTGAATAACGTTCTTGGTTGCTGAAAAGTTCTTTAAAAAGTCAGTCAGTGTGGGCACTCAGTTCGGCAGAACGACGGGGGTCAGCAACCCGCGTCACCTTTGCCGTTGCATGTTAGATTAAAAAGTAAGATTAAAAGTTTTTGCAGCTCCAGACAATTTTTCTTGAGTGGGGAGGAAGCAAAATAGCCCTTTTGATAGTAAAAGCCGCCGCCCCCTGGTTTGCTGCAAACCGACAAGTTGCACCGAGGCGGCGTACGTCGACAGAGACAAGATTTTCGAGAAAGAGCAAATCATATGATAGCCTGGAATTGTACTGCAGGTTCATTATCAAGGTAGCACAAGGCTTGTCGTCATCAACACCATTCCTTTTTTTAAGCATTAGTGTTTGCAACAAGGATGTCATCCATTGTTCTCCTAAGTGTTGATGTTGTTTACTCTTCCTGCAGTCTGTTATTCAGGCTGTGAGATTTCAGTCTGAAAATAATGACTTGTTCCCTGACAGCTTCTCCAAAACTTACTTTTGGACTTCAAATCTCCAAACATCTGATTTCATACGCTCTTTACATGTTTTACTATCCTGGCACATACCATGCTTGCTTTGCCTTCTTCTAAATGCGCTTCTTCAACCTTTGATTCTCAGGTGGAGGCCATTCTTGTCAACATTTTTGGGGGGATCGTCAACTGCGCCATCATTGCCAACGGTATCACCAAGGCATGTCGAGAGCTGGAGCTAAAGGTGCCTCTAGTGGTCAGGCTCGAAGGTAAGGAAACACCACCTTGCCGAAAGCAATGATTCCGTATACAGTGTTCCCTCGTTTATCACGGGAGATATGTAGGTTCCCAAAGCAGCCCGCAATAAGTGAAATATGCAAAGTAGTTATTATAAGTTTTATGTCCACCATACCATTTATCAACCTGTCAGTTTGGACACAAAAATTCATGACTTCCGCATATTTCACTCCTGATGGTACCTCTTTGTCATAGCGCTGTTCCGCTGTAGCGTTTTTGTATCCTTGTTAAAACATATTGCTCATATTTTCATCCTCCTCGTTTTCCTCCTCGATTCATTAATTCCGTAATGGAAGTCCCACACACGGCAGGAAGACATGCTTGCTCCGGATGCTGCAGTGGGGGCGGAGCTGATCGGCGGATCGATCGGCACCCCTAGTTTTAATGATGATGATCTTTTCATGTTTTCCTGATCTTTTGGTCTGTCATCGTGTGAGTAGAGGGCCTCGCCTTGACCTCAACGGGTTTTTTTTTCCTGATTTGTATTCACTTTTGTCGCTGTGACCTATTTGCTCCTGGGACAGCCAGCCCCGCCCACAGCCTAATGCCAACAGGAAATATGGATGCGTAATGAGCAGTAGGCCACCCACTTGTTATACGAGTCGAACACAACGTTCAGACTAACAGGCCCGTTGCTCCCAACAGTAGCATCAAGGTAACAGGAAGTAGGAAGCACCAATTAGTCTCCCTGGTTTCAACTTTGAAACCTGTGTTATCGCTGCTCCACGAGCGTATTCGTATCCGTCTCCATCGCAGGCCTGCGTCCCAGCCGCAAGCATCGTGCATTTCTCACATGTCACATTCCAGCGCGGCCGTCATTAGCGGCGGCCAGAAGAACGGCAGAGACGCCGCTGATAGGCTCACCTTTCAACCTCTGCATGCTAATGAAACCCGCATTAGCATCACTTCCCTAATATTGTTTGCAGGTAAGGGTGCCAGCTGTGCATTCAGGCCCCCCCAGGGCCACTCAAGCACAGAATGAAGCTGCTATGTGTGCCAGGCCTTTTTATACGTCTGCTTTTCCCTCAGAAATCATGTGGGTGTGAAAAGTGTGGTTTACAGCATCCACAGCTGTAACAAGAGCAGATGTGTTCCCGACACCAAATAACACTTTGCAGGCCACTTGCTAGCAAATAGGTTGCCTTAAATATGGCGCGCGTGTGAAATCCGTCTTTATGTGGCTAATTACAAACAGCCAATTGGATTCGACTCTTACGAGCCACTAAAATGCTGCACTTGTTTTAATGCTGTTTATATTTTATACGGTGGCAATATAATACAAGGCTTCCACTCGTCATCCCAGGCGCTATCATCCAACCCCATTGGCCGAGCCCAGAAGGTCGCTGCTGGTGTCCGGACCGGCCATGTTTGCCCGACCCGGGCCTTATTTTACATCTTGGGTTGCAGTCTGGGGGGAAAATTGCTTGGGAATCAATCAGCACAGCTTGCTGGGCTGGCTCCGGGGCAGCGGGAACGGCCCGGCGCTCAACTGGATCAGAATGGATTAACTGGCACACTTTTAATTGGGAAATCTCTTTTAAATGGCTCTGCTTGATTGCCTTGGCCGTGATTGTGTATTCCCGTTTGGAAGGACGGGCGTGGGCTCGCCATGCTGGCAAAGCCGAAGGAGGGAGTCGAACCACTTCCATAAGGTGTTTTTCTAGGGTACAAAACTCCTTTTATCCCTGACCTCCAAAGGATGTCTTCCAATGTCTGGCTGAATGAAGCTGCACTGCCCTCTCTGGTGGTCCGTGAAAGTGGAACCTACTTCCTGTCATTTTGGAGGAAAAAATGGGCTTAAATTGTCCCGAGGGTGCAGCAACCAATGGGAAGGCTTTGGCTCAGCTCCGTTCCTGGCGGATTGATTTACTCCGTAGTCCCTTCATTGTCCCAAACAGCAGAAATGGCTTCTCCTTGACAAGAGATTCACCCATACTTGGAAGGGAGAAGTGGGCTAAAAAGAAGTGGGTTAAATGCAGAGCATCC
Source organism: Doryrhamphus excisus (assembly GCF_037039965.1). Lineage (NCBI taxonomy): Eukaryota > Metazoa > Chordata > Actinopteri > Syngnathiformes > Syngnathidae > Doryrhamphus > Doryrhamphus excisus. The sequence goes on along the minus strand of NC_136367.1, from coordinate 21,855,955 downwards.
ACCTCAGGTCAATCACAGATCAATGGCCGTATGGATAAGGTGTGGCGTTGGCCGCCATCTTTATATGTTGATCAGCCGCCAAGACAATGGAAGCAACATGCAGACGGGATTAATGACTGGCAGCACATGAAAGGCAAATGTATCTGCCCCGCGAAAGACGGTCTGGCAAGCCTTGGGATGACGACTATTTGATGTTTGACTCACGGGATCCTGATGGGAGGAGCTTTGGGCCGCAAAGAGAAGAGTCACGCTGTCTTGCTGCTGATCGTTCAAGAGTCCGAACAAGGATGATGACATCGGCTGATGGAATGAAATGTTTTCACATATTTAAATCTCCAGTTTCCGTTGCATTAGATGATCTATACAGTCTTTGCCACTTCCTGATTTCTTATTTTTGCCATGTTTGTCACGTCAAACGACTTTAAATATTAGTCAACGACAACACAACTGGTTATACTGGTTATACTGGTTATACTGCTGGCATGCTCCTCACCTCCGTTTTTCTTAGTTCTATTTATTTCTTCATTACTCTTTGCTTGCAAGAAGTGTCACCACCATTTTCAGTGTTTCCGTTTTAAATACTCAAATGCATGAATTTAGGTGGAATTCTGTGAATTTGGTGGAATAAATAAAAAAAAAACATTGTGGAAGTCCAAGTCCATCCAGCTGGAATAGGTGCAGATTCTGGAAGATCTGGAAAGCTTTCTGCGTGTGTAGCTGCTCTATAGGAGTCCGCAAGTCAAAACAAAGGGCCGAAAATTAGCATCATAGTCCCCTTGAAGGTATCGTGATGGGGACAGACCCGTTCCATCTTGAGGTCAGGCTGGACGCGTCCAAAGGGTTTTCTGGTCAGTGGGTGCGCCATGCTGCGCCAATAAACAAATAATAATAACCACAAGGAGAATCATCTCCAAGAATACACGCCCTGTTGTGACCCCCCCCCACATGGGTTTCCCCCCAAGTATGAAACTAAAACAGGCAGTTTGCTCTTCATCACTCCTGAGTGTTTGAACCTGAGCTCGTTAAAGCAGAATTTGGCCCAAAGTTGGGATGTTTGCATGAGGAACGCTCCTCTGACACCCAAATCTGGCACCGCCCCAAACCTTATTATCCTGGTGAAATATGGCGTCCTGGAATTGAGTCACACATTAAAGTGACATTCTCACACTCGCACCGTAAGCTTGCTAATTAGCGTGGAGACGCAACATAAATATGTGGAAGTGGCAATATTTCATACGTGGCAACCGGGTGTTTAGCGGCCCCCCGCCAAGCGGGCTTGTAGGGACGCTGACCAAAACGGTCGTGGAAAGAACTGGACAGGAAATTGCTGACTGCGTGCTTTTCAACCAACTGAAGCTTCTGGTCGCGGCTCGTCAAAGGAGAAACCAGAATAATGAGCAGCTGTGGATATTTCACACGTCCTGGCTGCCGTCACGCTGGAACTAAAGCAGGAGCAGGAAGACCTAATGAATTCTAAAAGCCATGTTCACCCAATCCAGGATGAGAGAAGGTCTCTAGCAGCACCTAGTGGTCGCAGGTGAGCACATACCATCCACTTGGACACACACCCACCCTGCATTGGTTCCTGCCTTTGCTGCTGAGAGCCATCAGCTGTCGTTGTGTCTTTATTAGACGCCAGCAGCTAAACGCCAGGTAAACGTGGGCGGCGTCTTTGCATTGGGAGACGTCACATGAATATTTACTTTGTCACAGCACTGGATGCTCTCGCTGTAGACGTTTGTCTTTATGCATCATGGATTTGCATCAGTTTGCCTCCTTTGATCCGTTGCTGCTTCAAGTCCTGAAGTGGTGGTGCAGATGGATTCTAACGATGGGACAGACCATGCGGTCCACATGGTCATAACCAGATGTCAAGTTGGAGACTACTGCAAGTAAAGTAGGCACCCTGGTCCATGAAGGTAAACCAATCAGGACGCCCCACCCTGGTGTGGGGGGGGGGCTCTTTCTGCTCTTCTGCTAATCCATTAGATTAAAGATTGGTTGCGGGTTTTAGCCGTGGGAATGTGTTGGAATGACTTCCCATCCTGTAGACAAACATGACAGAGACTCTTAATATTCATGTTAATAACATTGCTGACCAAAGGGCTCTCGGCCACGCAAGCTAGGAGAGCTACAGCCTGCTCGGGACTCCAAGTTGTCACCAAGCGTGGCGTTTGGTGAAAGACTTGGTCACCAACAACAACTTGGTCGAAATGCATGTTGTACTTAGCGTTCCCACAGTCCCACTTCCTCTGAACACATCAACAGTGACATTCCAGCACCGTGTGGACCTCCAGCTGGCAAACATGTCCGTCCGTCCGTCCTCGGACAACACCTCCTCCCACGAGGTGCATTCACAGCCACGCTCAAACTCCGAACATCACAACACCTTCATTGCACGTGCATGTGTGGTCTACTGTAAATGGAGATGTGGTCTACTGTAAATGGAGATGTGGTCTACTGTAAATGGAGATGTGGTCTACTGTAAATGGAGAGACAGACACATGAAAAGAAGACGTGGATGTCCTCATCACGTACACTCCAAGTAACTGGCACCTAAAACATAATCACTCAACTGACTTATGGCTTCAACATCGGCCACAAAGGATGGACCCCCCCCCCCCCCCAACTGTGCCCACCGTGCATCTTCTTGGCAACTCTTAATGCGTGCGTCCCATTGGCGGCGTAGGTTGGAAATCCCAGAGAATCCACTCCAAGTGGAACAACGTGAACTCCAAAGACCCGTGTAGCATAACGTAAACGCATCGGGCTGTTTTGGCTTCATTTAACCTTGGTGGTCTTCTGTCTCGCTCGCTGGTATTCCCCCGGCAGACCTGGCTCCTCACTGGCAGGGTCCTTACCCCCCCCCCCCCCCCCCCCGCTGTGACAGCTTTGTGGCAGCCAGTCAAGGGCCGCTGGCTCATATGTCTTTGTGTGTCTTTGTGTGTCTTTGTGTGTCTTTGTGTTTGGGTTGGGCTGGACCAGGGCACCGGGCCGCCGTGTCAGCCAGCACCTGCCCTCCTCCATCCAAACTGCAGCCAAGGAAGCGGCCCACATTGTTTGTGTGTGGAAGCGTCCACGGTGCGGATGGCCAGATGGTCCACAAAGCTGCTTCCTGTGCTGCTGCTTTTTTAGGCCGTTTCGGTCTGAAGCAAAAATTGGAAAGGATATCTGATGCTCACTTTAGTCTGACACATTTTCTTAAAAAAAACTAATTTATAAATATACAAACATGCACCAAGATGAGTTTAAAATGAAAACACATTCATTTGTTGAAACGTTCCCATAATGCATTGCATCAGAGCAAAACTTTCCATTGGAGGGCACACAGCATAGAAAATGGATGTATGGATGGTACTGCAGTGCTGCAGGAGGCTGACGTCATTGCAGCATCCTGTTTCATGCTATCTTAACGTCAGCATAACTTCTCCTCTTCTGTGACTGACGGCCGGCCAGCCCACCGTCTACCCCGCCCCTCATTTGCCGAGTCTGGTTGCTTTGTGTGCGTTTTGGTGCAGTTTGCTTTGGTACAGTTTGCTTTGGTGCAGTTTGCTTTGGTGCAGTTTGCTTTGGTGCAGTTTGCTTTGGTGCAGTTTGCTTCGGTGCAGTTTGCTTTGGTGCAGTTTGCTTTGGTGCAGTTTGCTTTGGTGCAGTTTGCTTTGGTGCAGTTTGCTTTGGTGCAGTTTGCTTCGGTGCAGTTTGCTTTGGTGCAGTTTGCTTTGGTGCAGCCTGCACAATAACAACCTGCATCCAGCAAGGACATGATTGACTTACGACGTGATGGAACTCAAGTAGTGCAAAACAAAACTCTGGCCACTGCGTTAAATAGTTTGGACGATTGCCTTCGCTCTTGAGCAAACGCACCGGAGTTTGTTTTAACCAATCCAAACATGATGTGTGATTCCACCCTCAATTGGACTTTCTTGTGTCTTTTAGGGACCAACGTCCATGAAGCCAAACGGATTCTAACCGAGAGCGGCCTGCCCATCACATCGGCGGACAACCTGGACGACGCCGCTAAGAAAGCAGTGGCCGCCATCAAGAAATAGAAACGACAAATGGAGAACGTCCAAGTGGCCTTAGCGTCTGTCCAGCGGCGTTGTCAGTCACGTGACCAACGTGGGTTTAGGCCTGGGCCTCAGCAGGCTTGTTTTTAACCAGCTGTCATCACTACAGATCATCAGATGCTTTATGAGCTTGATGAGACGTTCAATTCTCCTCCGTCGTGCAGATTGCCTGCTCACATTTCCTCTTTTCCTCTCGTCTCTCCGCTGATTGGCGTTAATTGTCATTCCGATGTTGCTTTTTACTTTTCCATCACGGAAGTCAATCAGACAGTAACTGCAATCTCCATAAGAGATTAGACGGAGACCTCAGACTTTTCTATTCCATTTCCAACCTATTTTGTTTAGTTTTTCTGCAATTGTTGACATGAAGCTAATTTCCAGAAGAGGCGTTGCCACCTTAATCATTCATCTGGTCTTTGCTAGAAGATGGGGCAGGATTGGAGGAGCAGCCAATGTCACCGTGACAAGTGAATGCATCTTGGTCAAACGGAAACAGCCGTGATGATGAGATCATGAGTTGTCTCTCTGCAGCCAATAATAATAATAATGAATATTTTTCATATTTTAATTATCCCTCAACTTAGATGAATATCAACTTAGACGAATATCAACTTAGACGAATATCAACTTAGACGAATATCAACTTAGACGAATATCAACTTAGACGAATATCAACTTAGACGAATATCAACTTAGACGAATATCAACTTAGACGAATATCAACTTAGACGAATATCAACTTAGACGAATATCAACTTAGACGAATATCAACTTAGATGAATATCAACTTAGATGAATATCAACTTAGACGAATATCAACTTAGACGAATATCAACTTAGACGAATATCAACTTAGACGAATATCAACTTAGACGAATATCAACTTAGACGAATATCAACTTAGATGAATATCAACTTAGATGAATATCAACTTAGACGAATATCAACTTAGACGAATATCAACTTAGACGAATATCAACTTAGATGAGTATCCACAGGGAAGGCGCTGCCAACTAACGACCCCCCATGTCTTATTGGAGCTGTTTACCTATTTAGGCCATAGTAGAGCTGTGCCTACAACTGCTTGGTATCTCCTTCCGTTCCACCAACATCTTGATTCAGATGTTTTGAAAAGCAACCAAAGATGGTTTAAGTATGGAATAAATCAAGTGATGTTCCAGAAGTGTCGAAAGCCAAAAAGGCTAACGTGAGAATACAAATTTCCATCCATTACACTATTCTTGTTTTGTCAAAAATTAAAAATCTATTTCAATCCTAATTTGGTCCAAATAAAAACTTCTACACGAGTACAAACTGGTCCAATAGTCGGTTCTTTTCTTTTGTTGCCTCCAATCACAGTTTCCGCCCGTGAATTAAGACCGCAGCAGCAATATGTGCTTTGAATCAAAGAAAAACTCAATAAGGACTTTTTGGGAGACGTTTGGGGGTCCTTGTAGGTTTGGACTTTGTAAATATTCAACTCCTCTGCATTTACTCAATGGCTTTCAGAACGAAACAACTGTTAACTTCAAAGCCACACTTCGTCTTTAGCCAGCTAAATCATTTGACACGGTTGTTAGCCTCAATGCTAGCAAGAACTTCTTGTGGTTTCTTGTCACACAGAGTAAACGCGTTTAAATATAGTATATATACGTATGTATACTGTATCACATATACTAGTAAAAGATGTGTTAAAGATGAAGTGCTATACAAGTGTTAAGATGCATTGACACTTTTAGTGCTTCCTTCTTCCTGCCCCAAAATATCTGATCTGGCCTACTTTCCTTTTCTTGGAATATATCGTTTGGACGATAATTATTGGCCCGATATCAGCATAAAAATGCCATATTTGCCCCGATCATGAAAAAGGATATTTAAAGAAATGCAATGATCACGTGTTCATGGCACCCCAGGAGATAAGTCATATTGCACACATCGGTATCGGCTCATATCGGTATCGGAAATTGAGAGTTGGACAATAACGGCATATCGGTTTCCGGCAACAGAGCCAATATCGGACACGTTCTAAGTCAACACAAATCCGACACCCCAGCTCGACGTTGGAGTTACAGAATTGTCACATATTCCGTTTGCACGTGAGTTTCTACTTGAAGTCTTTCAAGTCCCGCTTGTCATTTTCTAATAAAACCCCCAGAGACCCGAGAGGAGCGGCTGTCCTTCATCGGCCCCGTCAGACGCTGCAACCGTGTGATGGATTATCTGTCAAGACAACGGGCTCGGCTAGCACCTGCGCTACCAAAACGGCATTCGCTAGAGGAACGGTTTGTCACCACTGTTGGATGTTCTTGTGTCTGTAGAAGATGTGAGGACTCCATGCGGCTCCCCGGGTGCTCGCCGTGCATCGTTGTTTTGACGTCGCCAGCCTCGAATGCCGGAGAACGATGTCTACAAGTCAAAACAGTTTTGGAAGTCACACTTTTCTCCACGCAAGGTGAACTGTGAGTGTGAGGCGGGGGGGGGGGGGGGCAGCCCTAATTTATTTATCATGTTTTAATTTCCATGGCTCCTATCGGGGAGTCATCTGAAGACAAGAACTCGCTCAGGTGGGCTCCCACGCTCCCCCCACGCCTGCCAGCCACGCCTGCCAGCCAAGCCTAGGAAATGGGCTGAAGGGTTCAATAATTGCCTTATTTCATGCTCCCGGCTGCGTGAGGCTCCAGGCGGCGTGAGGCTCCAGGCGTGGGATGGATGATGGATCGGACGGAGGAATTGAAGGCTTGTTAAAGCAGCCTCGTCGGCCCTCGTATTCTTTCATTCAGTGTCAAGCTGGAGGTCACAATGAAATGTGCACACTGATTTACTGGGCAAAATTAGTGCCGCTCCGTCATATAAATATAGATGAAGGGGGGGGGCTTTGGAGGTCAGCCTGGAGACTTCCGTCATGCAGCGTTTTTGAAGAGCACCATAAAGCTTGCCTAGAAAGGTCCTTGGAGAAAGGACCGCTGCGGGGGGGGGATTTTGGTTTGTTTTTTGCATTCTGAAAACATAGCAGGTTTTGTTCTCTATATCGGGGGGGGCAAATATTTCATCTGGTAAGGATGGAAATATTCCGCCTGGTAGAGATGGAAATATTTCCATATGTGTATACTTTGTGTATACTTTGTGTATACTTGGTCTGTCAGGGACGCCGCTGCTTCAACATTTTCCCGGCCGTGGACCATTCCCCGGATATATTGTGTGTGCATTCATATGGGTTGTGGTTTTATGGCGAGAAAGTCACACAAAAAGGCGCATAAAAGGGAGGACGCGAGCGCCTCGGTTGCGTGTGGCGTTCCCGTGTGCCGCGTCGGCCTTGGCTCGCAAAGGAGCGGAAAAATCAATGTCCCTCTTTCCAAACTGTTGTCCGTGTGTGGAACTGAAGGACTTGGAATCGATTAAAATTTCCTTGGCTGTCTGGAGAAATTGAGCGAGGCGGAGGCGAGTTTAAAAAGTTGCAATAATCATGATCGCATGTCCGCAAACTTCATTTGTGGCCTGATAATCTCTGCTTTGCACCTTGGCGGATGATGGCATAATCAATATTCAACATAAACATCCTGATTACACACAAATGTTCCAATGCTTCCATAATGCTTCCATAATGCTTCCATAATGCTTCCATAATGCTTCCATAATGCTTCCATAATGCTTCCATAATGCTTCCATAATGCTTCCATATTGCTTCCATATTGCTTCCATATTGCTTCCATAATGCTTCCATATTGCTTCCATAATGCTTCCATAATGCTTCCATATTGCTTCCATAATGCTTCCATAATGCTTCCATATTGCTTCCATAATGCTTCCATATTGCTTCCATATTGCTTCCATAATGCTTCCATATTGCTTCCATAATGCTTCCATAATGCTTCCATATTGCTTCCATAATGCTTCCATAATGCTTCCATATTGCTTCCATAATGCTTCCATATTGCTTCCATATTGCTTCCATAATGCTTCCATAATGCTTCCATATTGCTTCCATAATGCTTCCATAATGCTTCCATAATGCTTCCATAATGCTTCCATATTGCTTCCATAATGCTTCCATAATGCTTCCATAATGCTTCCATAATGCTTCCATAATGCTTCCATAATGCTTCCATTCTTCTCTGCTTCCTCCCGTCACAGGTCACCATGTTACCACCATCATATACTGCTGTGTGTGTATATATACTATATATACTATATGTACTATATGTACTATATACTCTATATACTACATGTATATGTATTTGTACATGTATACATATGTATACACATACATGTACAAATGCATATACATGTAGTATATACTATACTATATACTGTAGTACATACTATATGTACTATATGTACTATATACTCTATATACTACATGTATATGTATTTGTACATGTATACATATGTATACGTATACATGTACAAATGCATATACATATAGTATATACGGGGGGGGACGCCGCGGTGCTTCAAAGCTGATTTGGCGTGACCCCTGAAAGGCAATCCCCCGATTAGAGAATGCGCTTTCAATGACTTGATGATCAGACTCCCAAGTCGTCCTGATGGGGCCCTCATCGGGGGGCCCGACACCCCCCCCCACATATCGCCCCCATCAGTAGCGTGTTTGGTTTTCCTCCTGGATGTGATGTTTGCGTACACGCACTCCCAATAGCGCTCGTTCCATCAACTCCGGGAATCGTGCGAGCCGATCCGTGCTTGTGGTCCCGGGTTTGGACCACATGGTGAAGGTGACCTTTGACCCTTCATAGCAACAACGCTAGCTTTGCCTCTACCGTCTACCAGTAGCTGGAATCAACAAAACCAATGCCGTCGCAGTCAAACCACTCAGGTAGGAAAAGGGTCTGTCAACCCCCCCACCCCCACCCTTGGAATCTCACAGAAAATAGATTTTCAGTTCAACAGACAAATTATTAAAATAGAAAATGTCTTTCTTTGCTTTTTAAAATACTGACGCTGTGGCTTGTCAGCTACGTCGTGTTCAATGCCGCCTTATTTTCATCCAAACTGGACATTCCATTCATAGGCTATCGCCATGCTAGGCTAGACGCACTTTTTCATTGCAGGCATTGGTGTGTGCGTGTGCGTGTGTGTGTGTGTGTGTGTGTGTGTGTAGATGGATGCTAGGCACACTCTCCCGAGATGAACACATTACCGCACATCCAAAGGATATTTCAAACACTTCCCCTTGTAAAATTCTCCATTACACGGGTCAATAGAGGGCAATGGAGAAGAATAAATATGGCCACCTTCTTTTGCCTGCACACACTCACACACACACGTGCACACACACACGTGCACACACACTCACACACACGAGCTGACACTGGCTGTCAGCCCATCTGATTGCCTGTTAGCAAGCGCTAACGGAGCCCCTTTCCACCAAGACCCCCCCCCCCCCCATGTCAGATATGGAGCTATTAATCAATGCACGATGACAGTACTTAGGGAACAGCGCCGCATTCCCGCCTCGGCAAATTTTCCCGTCGGTCACTTTGGTCGGACAGCAAAGCGAAGGAGTCACGGGAAGAAAACAGGAGCAGGTCCCAAACTCATCTCCTCTTCCAGATTAGGAATCATCTTCAAAGCGGCGCAGCCCTATTAGGGTGACATCAGGGTGACATCAGGGCGACATCAGGGTGACATTAGGGTGACATCAGGGCGACATCAGGGTGACATCAGGGCGACATCAGGGTGACATCAGGGCAACATCAGGGTGACATCAGGGCGACATTAGGGCGACATCAGGGTGACATCAGGGCGACATCAGGGTGACATTAGGACGACATCAGGGTGACATCAGGGCGACATCAGGGTGACATTAGGGTGACATCAGGGCGACATCAGGGCGACATTAGGGTGACATTAGGGTGACATCAGGGCGACATCAGGGTGACATCAGGGCGACATCAGGGCGACATTAGGGTGACATTAGGGTGACTCTCGGGGCCCCCATGCAAATAGAGGCGTGATTGGCCGGCGCCGAGCTGGGCGGGAGACTCGTGGATGCGAGGGAGGACGAGGACGCTGGCGGCGGGAGTCGCTGGATGGAAGCTCTTGGATCTGCTGATGTTTCTCTCGTGTCTTCATGACTTCATCACATTGGAAATCGTCTTTGCCATTCCCGGCGTTCCAAACCTGCCGTGGCTGGGCCGTGTGAGGGCGCTGGTCCGCCCCCACGGGCTGGTCTACGAAGGGTATGAGTATGGGTATGAAGCCCAAAGCCGGATCCTCCTACAGGAAAAAGGAGGTGACGCTACTCTCCCATCATGCATCACTGCAGAGCAAATGTAGAACATAAAAACGGCCACAAGGTGGCAGAAGTGCGTTCGATAAGAGCTCGGCGGGGCCGTTCATGGGAAACATCACAGGTGAAAGGAAGCAGGAAGTGAGACGGCGTGGAGGAGTGTAGCTTACAGGAGGTTATGGATTGTCGGGAACATTGAACGCATCGGGAATAAAATCCTGATGAAATATGGAGGTCCAATCTTTCCCTTGGTAGCTCCCACGTTTATCCACCGTGTGGGCCTTGAAACATGGCCGCCATCGTCTTACGACGTCCAACGACCGTACTGACTTGACTTTTGGAGAAGGAGTGAAAGTCCTTCCAGCTGATGAAGGATTGCTCCTCGGGGCCGGGCCACCATTAACGATGTCCTGTAAGGACCCGTCTTCTCACTTCATATTTCATAACCACATCCATCCAGAAGGTGAAGCTGGGTGAGTTCACACGTCGTGAAAAATCCACGTCTGATGCCTTTTGAATCATATCAAATATTTATTTATATGAATAAGTTGAACTTTATGGAAGATGTTCTAATAACAATAACACCTTTCCTTCAAATGTCAATATTTCAGTTTTAAGAAGAGGAAATCAGGAAAGATCTGGAACCTGCTGCCCCCCCCCCCCCCCCCCCCCGAGTTATCAATACGTCCAGCATCTTCTTGTACTGAGCTGCCTGTACTTCGGCTCCACTTTTAGCAAAGTTCTATACTCTGCCTTTTCCGAATGACATGTCGACTAATTGTATTGTCTGCTCATTGCCTGGGGGGTCGGGGGGGGGGGGACATTTACCCTTCCTGGCTTCTCTGCTATGTTCTAACTGAGCCATGGCTACTCAATTAGCTCACAAGACGTCTTCTGCAAAAAGCTGTCTCATGATGGGTTTGTGTCCATTTACACACACACACACACACACAGACACGCACGCACACACATACACACACACATACACACACACATACACACACACATACACACACACATACACACACGCATACACACACACACACGCCCAGGTTGACACCAAATGGGCCAAATGATTGGGTGACATCTAAAGGCCTAATGAGAAATCTCTCCCCTAATTAAGAAGCATGAATAATCCAAGTGTTGCTACGCTAATTAGCATTCCGTCAGTCCTCTGTGACCGTGACGGCCCAGGGGGGCCAGGGGTCCCAGGGGGGCCTGTGGATGTAGATGGTGGCTGCATCGTGGGGCTGATGTACCGTGATACTGTATGTACTGAATGTACTGTACTGTACTGTATTGTATGTACTGTACTGTATGTACTGTACTGTATTGTATGTACTGTATGTACTGTACTGTATGTACTGTATTGTATGTACTGTACTGTACTGTATTGTATGCATTGTATGTACTGTACTGTACTGTACTGTACTGTACTGACTAACTGCAGTGATCCCGTAGCCTGAGCTATTTTGGGATGCAAACAAAGAATACTAGGAGTGTAAAAGTAATAGTAGTAGTAGTAAAGGTGACTATAGGGGTGTTATTTCATGTCTGTACGGCTCTAATAATGTCAAAAGCTGTATTTCGAAAGTTAAAACACGTTTCCTATGTTCTAACTATAAAGATATTCTGTTTATTAATATTGAATCCTACTTATTGCAGTCAAATCTGGAGCCAATTGGTGGGGGGGGGGTACAACTGTATTTTCATACTTAAAACATAAAAAAACCCGTTTTTGTCTTTCTAAATGTGGGGTTTTAACATTATGAGAGTCCTCTAGACATGAAATAGCACCCCTACAGTCACTTCTGCATTTGTAATTTCCAATATTGTATAAAAATATGAGTGAATAAACCATTTCAGGCATAAATCAGACGTGTGCTGGCGTGTTGATATAAATAGATTCCCTCGGGGACTTGAAGGAGAGGAGGACAGGAAGTGACGTGGGGTTTTATTTAAATTAATAATATAATAATAAATAATAATTCAAAGCTGCAATAAAAGCGATGCTCAATCTGGTGCTTGTGTGTCTCGGAACATCGCAGTACCAAAAGCGACAGCAGCGTAAATACGTAATCAAGGCAAAGAATACCCAATTCCTAAATGCACGTATGTTTGGAGTATCTCCAATTTCGTTGGATCTTGGATCCTGACAATAAAGGCCATTCCATTTATTGGAAGACAAATCAGGATGATTTTGGAATGAAGAAACCTAGAAGCTAGAAAGCGTGCCACGTGGGGGGGTGGGCTGAGGCGAAGGAAGCCCCCCCATGGATCCTGGCCCGCGTGAGCGGATGGCGCCCCGGGGAGACAGCCTGGGGTTTTGCGGCGTCTTTGAGCCGGGGTTAACCTTGGCTGCGGGCTAAACACGCCGGGAACGTTGGGAGGGGACCTTCGGCCATCAGCAGCAGCTTTTCATATACTGCTTCACTCCTGGGGGAGCGCCACCACAAACACAGCTATTGATCCGCTGTCAGCCCCCCACCCCCACCCCCTCCGGCGTTTCTCTCTTCCTGCCTTGTGCGTGTGTGTGTGTGTGTGTGTGTGTGTCAGGCTAACAAATATCCTCTAAAGTGGTTCCAAATCCATGATGTGGGATGAGGACTATCGATGTGTTTATGGGTCTCCTGGTGTCCTGGTGTCCTGGTGTCCTGGTGTCCTGTGGACTTTGGCTTTTGCATTATATTTCTGTTTATTCTACGTGTGTCTATTAATAGCCTGACATGTCATGAAGACGTAGCATTCCAAGAGCACGCACGGATTTTTTACTTTAGGACTGGAAAACATTTCCTTATGCGCTGACTTCATGTTGGAATATAAAAGTTGGAAACTACTTGAAGACGTTCCGTAATTACCATCAACAATTAGCATCAGGCAACACGTAGCTTGGTCATACGGGGACAGGAAAGGCCGTTTGTTTGGGGCCCCCTGCTGATGGGGATCACTTCCATCACTGCGACATTCCGCTTCCCAACCGGATGGTTGCTGATTCCGTCCTCCAAGCCTTAGTAAACGCTCCCACTGCTGGTGACGTCACCCGGTAAAGGTGACATGGAAAATGGGTCACATGGGTCCGACATGCTGGGTCCGACATGCTGACATGCAGGCTGTGCTTAATGGCGGGAAATAACAATAAACGGCTCCATTAAGCCAAGGCTATGGCACATCTGGGGGGGTACATCTGGGGGGGGTCTGTGCACTCTTTGAAGCCCCCGCATCATCTTTGGAACAACGCTCACCTTGGTGCCTCACCTCCTCAATTAGCACCTTGGCCGACCCCCCCGGTCTTCCATTTCCTGTCCACTGCAGGTGAAAGCTAAACTGCCGACAACCAGCACTGCGGCCTGGCCAGGGGCCAATCAGCGGCGACCTCCAAGTCAGCTGACTACGGAGTTAGGATGGCGGCGCCGCCGTTCTCTGATGACTCATCAGATTTGATCCGCCACTCAGCACCAGTCCTGACCATCTGGACCACGAGATGACCCTCATTCCTAGATCTCCCGGCCAATGGTCAAAGATGGCAAAATGCCCAAATATTATTACTGCAAATATCAAATACTGTAGGTCGTCATGTGGTTTCATATTGTTGTATACATTATTGTATATCACTATAGTACTACATAGCGATATACAACAAGTATTATTACTGCAAATATCAAATACTGTAGGTCGTAATGTGGTTTCATATTGTTGTATATCACTATAGTACTACATAGCGATATACAACAAATATTATTACTACAAATATCAAATACTGTAGGTCGTCATGTGGTTTGATATTGTTGTATATCACTATAGTACTACATAGCGATATACAACAAATATTATTACTGCAAATATCAAATACTGTAGGTCGTCATGTGGTTTGATATTGTTGTATACATTGTTGTATATCACTACATATAGTACATACATAGCGATATACAACAAGTATTATTACTGCAAATATCAAATACTGTAGGTCGTCATGTGGTTTGATATTGTTGTATATATTGTTGTATATCACTACATATAGTACATACATAGCGATATACAACAAGTATTATTATGCCTTTTCCATGAGTTCCTCAGTAACCACTCTAAATGCATGCGCCCTATCCATCGGATCCTCGCCGCGTGTGAGGAAGCACCAGCAGGCCAATCCTGTCCTGTCGTGTTGGGCGGACGCGTCGAGGGCGATGCGGTTCAGGTTGGCCTTCACGGCCGCGCCGATCCCCGAGTGTCCGCGAGTCGGACATCGGTCCTAAGCGGATGAGGGCAAGAAGACCAAAAGCAGCTTCCAGACAGTCGGCCATGGCAGCGTTCCCAGCGTCTGGCCCATCAGAGTCCAATCAAATATTGGATTACATCATTCTCCAATTTCTGCCCCCATCAGCCTCGGGGCCCAGGGGCCTTGCTAGCGCTGTCGGCCGATGGAAATGTTTCCTCGGCAGCCATCTGTGGTGATGGGAGGACATATTGGAAATCAAAGCAGGAACAGGAGGAGGGTGCAGAGTGCAGGTCCCCGGGCTCCGGACAGGCTCCTCTTTGACCAGGATTCTCTGCCGGAGAGGAGGAGTCGGACAAGGTGAGCCTCGGCACGCACGCGTTCCCTCCAGATCCAGATGAGCCAGATTAGACTTGTACTCCCCTCTAATCTCCCAGGATGGTGTAAAAGCATAAGACCAGAAGATGAGGGCTCACGCTGGTCCATCTGCCCTCTTCCTCCATTTGGGCCGCTTCCTGCCGTGCGCCGCTCCGATGGAAATAACGCTTCCTTCAGGAGACGTTTCCCAAGGCCGGCGCTCCTATCTTCCCGACACAGCTGCTCCGTGCCGCCGTGCCGCCGTGCCGCCGTGCCAGCGATGCGCTGCGGCTGCTGAGATTAAGCCTGAATAAAAGCCAAAGTGCTCAAATAGGACGTTGCAAATATAGAAGCATCCTCTGCCGATCAAATGATTTCTAATATAAATGCTATCGACTCAAATCCTCATTTAAGGCTTTGGGATGAAGTCATATGTCGTATCCTACACAAAGGTTGGTGAGACACAAGCACCAGACCTGATGGTCAAACTTCCAGCTAAAACTCTGAAAAACATGAAAAACATTTACAGCAACACATACGCAGTATTTATGTCTTAAATGCCATATTTATCATTTAGTATTAGTATTTATGGTTACTATATTGGCTAATATGTAAAATGTAAAGGTGACTATAGGGCTGTTATTTTATGACGACAGGGCTCTAACCATGATAAAAACTGTATTTGTGTACTCTCACTACTACAATATTCCATAAGGAATCCTACTTTGTAGAAATAGTCCTGTTTTCACCCCAACTGTATCGCGATCCCGGACGGCTGATACCATCCCGTGGACTGCCCTGCAAACACGTTGGGCGCTTTGGGCAGGGGGGGTGTGAGCTGTGGTCGCCCCCCCCCCCCCAGGACCACCTTCTTCACCCCCCCTCTTCTGGGCGTTGTGGGGGCTCCCTAACCTTATGAATTATGCAGCCTGAAGCATCACGAGCAGGTCGCTGCTTCTTGATTGTTGGACTGAAATATGAAAATATAATACAAATATAATAATGATATCATATTATAATAAGTGGGAAAGGTGAATGGTCGGACGGTAAAAAGACACCACATTCAAATCCACACACACAACACCCGTCCCAGCTGGAGACCCTCGCGCTGTGACAGGACAGCAGGGGCTCTGTAGGTGGGAGGGGGGTCAGGAGGACGCCAAAGGATAGTGAGCGGAAGGCCATGTGGAAGTATCTGTTTGGGGGGGGGGGGGGGGGTCCACTAATAGGGCCGGAAGATCACGCCAAGGTCACAGCCAGCATGCGTCTTTACCACACAAACCTTCCTCTATTCTGATTGGACATTCAGCTACTGTGTGTTCATGTGTGTGTTCATGTGTGTGTGTTCATGTGTGTGTTCATGTGTGTGTGTGCGTGTGTGTGTGTGCGTGTGCGTGTGTGCGTGTGACTCACCTGCGAGCGACCGTGCTGGCCGGAAGGCAGCGCTTTGTCTTTGTGCTGACAGGGTGAAAATGATTGAAGGTGGCGCTCCTCCAGTGCGCCTCCGCAGAGAAGGAGAGCTCTTAAACGATAAGTAGCCCCCGCTACGTGTTGGAGCATCACTCGGGGTCCGCACACGCGTCCGCACGTCTGGGATTGGGACAGATTCCTTTCTAAAGCCAAATGGAAGAAAAGAGGGTCAGCGGTCCAGAGGAAGTCCACCTCTGATGGTTCTGAATGGAAGGCACAGCTCAGAAGGATTACGTAATACCTAGGAAGTACTCATGAGTATAAACGAATACAAATCAGGTATCATGGTAGCGTAGTGTTTGGCACGTCTGCCTTACAGTCAGGAGACCCGTGCTCAAATCCTCAGAGTACTCCAGCTTGGTGGTAAAGTGGAGACTTTGAACACTTTAGTCGTTTCCCTGGTTTCCACTCGGGTTCGGACCCTAAGGTGGCCTAAAGGAACTAAAGCTGTCTGGGTTTCCACTCAGGTTCGGACCCTAAGGTGGCCTAAAGGAACTAAAGCTGTCTGGGTTTCCACTCGGGTTCGGACCCTAAGGTGGCCTAAAGGAACTAAAGCTGCCTGGGTTTCCACTCGGGTTCAGACCCTAAGGTGGCCTAAAGGAACTAAAGCTGCCTGGGTTTCCACTCGGGTTCGGACCCTAAGGTGGCCTAAAGGAACTAAAGCTGCCTGGGTTTCCACTCGGGTTCGGACCCTAAGGTGGCCTAAAGGAACTAAAGCTGCCTAGGTTTCCACTCGGGTTCGGACCCTAAGGTGGCCTAAAGGAACTAAAGCTGCCTGGGTTTCCACTCGGGTTCGGACCCCAAGGTGGCCTAAAGGAACTAAAGCTGCCTGGGTTTCCACTCGGGTTCGGACCCTAAGGTGGCCTAAAGGAACTAAAGCTGCCTGGGTTTCCACTCGGGTTCGGACCCTAAGGTGGCCTAAAGGAACTAAAGCTGCCTGGGTTTCCACTCGGGTTCGGACGCTTTGCCTGGGACGGGCCGAGACACATTCAGCAGTTCAATGTGTGTTTATCACATTTAGAGTTTTCAGTGTTATGACCAGCAAATGACATAAGGAAATAAGGAAATAAGGAAATAAGGAAATAAGGAAATAAGGAAATAAGGAAATAATGATCCAATAATGATCCAATGGATTAGGAAGATGAAAGCAGGCGTTGGGCCGCGGTGTTTGTCCCCCCCCCCCCTCCCCGATATCATATTTCCCAGGCTGTTTACGTTGACAGGCGGGTGGTGAAGTGGAGTTTGGTTCGAGTCCCAGGGGCGCGTGTGATGTTGTTGGAAGGATTTGCAAAGCATAGAAGCAGCCCGGCTAGACGGGGGCCATAAGAACGCGACGCAGGCCTTAATCACAGCACACGTGGGCGGCACCATGAAGGGGGCGGTTGGGGGCGTGTCTGCGAGGCAAAGAGGCGGAGTGGACGCTGGTTGGCTCCCGAGGTGGACTCATTTGACAAACCTTTCCCAAATGTGGAGGTTGGACGTTGGTCACCCAGGATGCACCTTTGTGACCTTCACTTGCCCTTCATCTCCATCCAGCACCGTGCCTCCTCTTGCTTTAACTGTCCACTTCCTGTCACTGTCCCACTCACCTTCTGGCGCTCCTGGTGCGCCGATATCCCCGCTGCATCTTCACCCCCCCTCCTGCAAATTCATTACTATGATTTACATAAAGCCAGCCAAGGCTCTAAAATAAGCCGCGTTGGTGACAGAGCCAATGTGTTATGTGTGGCAAAGACCGGGGGGGCCAGGGGGGTGGGGGGCTGCCGGGTGGGGAGCGTGGAGGCTCCCGGGGGGCCTGCTGGCCTGGAAATGACACAGAGTGAGAGAAGAGCCCCCGTGGCCCAGAATCATCTCATCTCATCTGCAGGGGCGAGGAGGAAGGACGAAGACGCACAAACGCACCACACACGCCGCACTCGAACACAACATCTCGAATCTGGCTTAGAGCAGGATTATGCTGGGATGATACGGGCTGGGTGCGCCTTTAGAAGGACCCTGTGTCCAAAGTCTGGGGGTGGGGGGCAGGGGGCCGGGGCGTCTTTATTGGCCCGTGGCATTCTGGGAAAAACCCATTGATACTTGAATCGACGTAGACCCACTCGGCTGTAAGACACGCCAGAGACACGCCACACTTCAGGTTCCTGGTCATTTCAATGCTGGCACACCGAGTTCCTATTTGGACCAATGTAACCATGGCAACAGAAAATAGCTCGTACGAGTTCCATGTTGGTGGGGCTCACCTTCACCTTCCACCTTTGACCTACGCCAGCTGATGATGGCAGATATCTGCAGAACCCCCACCAACGTCATTGACCTTCACCAGGAAGTACATGTGGTGGCACACCGGAGGTTCAAATACGCCCCCGCCAGGAATATCCTCTACAGTAAGAAGCCGCCGGCGCTGCCCGGTGGCACGGCTGTGACATCACGCCAATCATGCAGAGAGCCAACATGGCAACATGCCAATATGTCAACATAACAACATGCTAACATGCCAATATGTCAACATGCTAACATGTCAACATGCCAATATGTCAACATGGCAACATGCCAATATGTCAACATGCTAACATGCCAATATGTCAACATGCTAACATGCCAATATGTCAATATGCTAACATGTCAACACATCAACATGCCAACATGCCAACATGTCAACATGCTAACATGTCGACATGCCAACATGTCAGCATGACAACATGTCAAAATGCTAACATGTCAACATGCCAACATATGCAAACATATGCCAACATGCCAACATATGCCAACATGCCAACATGCCAACATGCCAACATGCCAACATGCCAACATGGAAGGTCCCTGCAGGAGCTGAAGCAAAGAGATGAAGCAGGAACGCTGCTGGGACAATTAGCTTGAAACCTTCATGCAACATTTTCCTCCCTGCGCTTCATCCTAATTACGGCCATGCGAGCCATGCAAATGTGAGTGGCTGCTTATGCTGGGAATTCATAATCCCAGAGCAGAATGAATTACCGGGCGAGGAAGGCCCCATATTTGATATGCACAAAGCATCCAGTCGTTACTGGCCTCGTGTTTCAGCCTCATGCAGGCGGGTGTCGGCGTGTCGGCGTGTTGGCACTAATCAAATGTAAACGTTGACAACAACACATTCCCTAATCAATATGGCATGGGGGGGGGGGGGTGATGGTGGAATTCTAATCTGTCTCCCCTCGTGTGTCTTCATCTGAGTCAATATCGTGTTAGCAGTAATTCATTAGCTCTACTGTGCTCATCGGGTTTCCTCCCTTTTCTAAAGCATGACTTTAATGTGCCGTTCTTCACATAATCCAGCAGATTAAGTGGAGTCAAATGCCGTCGGCAGGGAGTGAGAAGTGTGGAAGATCTCAGTTGACACCCCAGGTATGATCCTGAGAAGATGGAGCGTGAGGATGCCGGGTGGGGGGGCCAGGCGGAGGGGAGGAAGCCGTGGGTCCATCCGTGGATGGAGCAACACTGACCTCTGCTGGAACTTCAACTCCCATCCGGCGGCTTTGAAACGGCTTCCTTAAATCGTCCCCACGCCGGTGAGGGGAAGATCAATCAAACACGCTGAGGACCAGAAAGGATGAGAAAAAGCAAAGACGCACAAAGCGGCGTGCCAGTTACTGGCCGGGTTCCACTTTGCTCCTGGAAAAATGCCATCAATCACTGGAACATACGGGGGGCCGCCCACGATGTCGGCCGCCGTTTAACGCCCCGCTGCTGGGGCAGAGGAAGGTCACCGAGGAAGAGCTTCTAGTGAAGATGCTGGGTGAGGAGCACCCGATGACGGCAGGATGTCACTCTTCCGCTTCCATGAAGGCGTTCATCTTTCATTCCAGGACCCCCCTGAAAGGACCCCCCTGGAAGGATCCCCCTGGAAGGATCCCCCTGGAAGGACCCCCTGGAAGGACCCCGGTCTCTTCTGAAAGCTTCCAGGCAGCCGCGGGGGCTTTAAGATCCCCAGGATCTTAATATTGGCCTTATTAATGTCTCCAGGCCTGCAGGTATGGAGGCCCACCTGCATGACCATGACTGCTCTACTCCGTGGAGTAAGTACCACAATTACCTCAATAAGTACCACAATAAGTACCACAATAAGTACCACAATAAATACCAGAATAAGTACCAGAGTAATTACCAGAACAATTACCAGAATAATTACCACAATTATTACCACAGTAATTACCAGAATGAGTACCAGAATAATTACCACAGTAATTACCAGAATAATTACCAGAGTAATTACCAGAGTAATTACCAGAATAAGTACCAGGAAAAATGACATATACCAGCAGAACATACTTTGATACCCAACGGTTTATTGTTCATGGTTGATATTGCTGTCGCATGTGGCCTACCCAGCATGCCTTGCGGGCTTAAATAACTTACGTGTTATGTTTAGCACTTTGTTGTTTATCAGCCATGTAGTAGTAGTAGTAGTAGTAGTAGTAGTAGTAGTAGTAGTAGTTGATTTATGCGATGTGCTAACTTGTTGTGGACGTGTTTTGGTTTGGTTGCACCGTGAGCAAGTATGTGGTGTTTCGTGACCACCTATACATAAACGGCCCCTTGGCCTTCCCTGATCTATAGAGTTCTAGAATTTGTAGTGCCCTGTGCATCCGCCCCCTTTCCCCCCAGTCAGCCGGGATAGGCTCCAGCCGGACCAGGATGGGGGGTAGAAGATGCCCCCAATATCATCTTCATTAGAAGGAAGCCATCAAAGAGGACAACCATTAGCTTCCACAGCGACGGACAGCCGGCGTGGCGGAGTCTCACAGTCCTCCACCGCCGTTGATGACGTGCAGGCGGCGCAGTCATTCAGGGGGCTGGCACGTGTCAACGGCCCCGGCGCCCCCCGCGCCTCCACGCCCCCCGCCCACAGTTAAGCGATATGTCCAGCTGGCTTAATGGCGCACCAGACCAGACCCAACAGATTTCTGGCAGCCAAAGTCACCCAGCCATCCGCTGGCTCAGCACCTAGAAATCTCAACAAGCAAGCAAGCAGAGGAGTGAGCGCCCTGCTGGGTTACAACACGGTCGTCACGGTGGCCCCCCTTTGGCTGTCCTTTCCCTGCTTTTTCCTGCTTTTCCTGCTTTCCCTGCTTTTCCTGCTTTCCCTGCTTTCCCTGCTTTTCCTGCTTTCCCTGCTTTTCCTGCTTTCCCTGCTTTCCCTGCTTTTCCTGCTTTTCCTGCTTTCCCTGCTTTTCCTGCTTTTCCTGCTTTTCCTGCTTTCCCTGCTTTTCCTGCTTTCCCTGCTTTTCCTGCTTTCCCTGCTTTCCCTGCTCCTACATCTTATTCCTGCTCTACCAGTCTTCTTTTTGGTCCATCACATTCCTCCCCTGCTTGTCTCTCACTGGGCAACACTGGTGTGTGTGTGTGTGTGTGTGTGTGTGTGCATGTGTGTGTGTGCACGTGTGTGTGCATGCGTGTGTGTGTGTGTGCATGTGTGTGTCCATGCGTGTGTGTGTGTGTGTGATGCAAGCTGATGCACTCTATGACATATTGAGGTAATAAAAAGCTCTTCCGCAGGGACGGCTGCAGCCCGCTAATTAAACACCTCGGATGCGACCTTATTGCAGGCGTTGCCACAGTCAGCTGCCTGGTTTGGGCCGTGCATCAAACGTCCCCATCTTGTTCCCCTCCTGGATGGTGGAAGACTAAAGAAGAGGAGAATTTGCAAGGTCATTGCTTGGGCAACCCAATCATATTGTTGTGTATGCCAAATCATCTCCTTGACACGGTGGAGGTATTAAAATGCAGGACGCGGTCTCCATCTTCTGCAACAGTTACCATGACAATCAGAGAAGAAAATCATCTTGATATGCTCGCTTCAAAGGTAGGAGATTGTTTTGGCTGATTTTTATTCAATGTCAGCTGACTGAATGAAAGTTGAAAGTTTGGAGTGGCTGTGATTGGCTGTCATATTCAACATAATAATACGCTGGACGAGTGGTTAGCATGTTGGCCCCCCAGTCAGGATTCCAGTCAAGTTCCAGTCAGGAACTTGATCCTACTCATAGAGGATGTTGAGGTTTTTGGAAGTCACATTCTACTGACTTCCAAATGACTGAAAATTACTGTCGCCCCCCCATTATCTTACATAGAAGACTAAACTCATCACACAGCAATTTAACACCTATGATATACAAACATGGCCCAAAACAAATTTCCATTTTTTCCAAAGTATTTCCCATAATGCACTGCTTTTGAGCAAGGCATTAATTGGTTCCTGACAGGGCACTGCAATGATGTCAGCCTCCCTCTGGGCTCCTCTGGCTCCCTCTGTTGGACAGAGGCAGCATTGCAGCACCATCCATCCATGGCCCGTGTGCCATGATAGGCGTGTCATGCCATGGACACGTATGGCTTGTAGTCCGGTGCACTTTAGACTCTATTGTGTTTTTCCTTCTAAATGTAAGGATTTTAAACCAGATTTAGGGTCTCCTTACGCATTCTATGCCTCAGGTACTGCAACACATGCGTTACATTTGACGTGATGAGACGTGAGAAGATATGTTTTGGATATGAGCAGAGATTGTGAAAGCATTCCTGATCACTGAGATGGAAAAGGTGCTTTTGGTCTGAAGATGACGTTCATCAGCGTGGTGGTTGGTGTCATTGAGATGCTGAATAAACAAACAGATACTGACAGCATATCAATTGAATCTGGGTTTGATTGCACAGAATATGAGGCTCGCACTAACGTGTGAAGTCCATGTTTATCAAGTGTTTCCGTTCCAAAACAGGTTATGGCCACAGGAAATTGGATGAAGCCATCATTTGTTTGGATTTCATCTTCCATGAGTATGGAAGTATGACAGCAGCGTCAACGTTAATCACGATTGGTGTCTCCGTGTTTGATGTGAAGGAACCTCAACTTTGGCTACTTTCATCTGGAGATCGGAAATACAAAGATATCTTTTTAGCAAGTCCAAAACCGCCTGGTGTCTCTGACCGCCATCCGCTTGCTCTGCGGCCATGTTTCATTGTCAAGCTGGACCAGGACGGACATTGGGGCCGACTGGGGCTGACTGGGGCCGACTGGGGCTGACTGGGGCCGACTGGGGCTGACTGGGGCCGACTGGGGCTGACTGGGGCCTGAATGTGCTGTCTGCAGATGCTGACATGCCCATACCCGGGAGGTATGCTGGAGCCTATCCCAGCTGTTTGGGTGATGGTGGGTCCTGCGACCAAATCAGCTGAGGACCACTACATGAGGGAAAACCAACTGCACCACCCATGAGCAAGCACTTGGTGATGGATGCAAGGGAAAAGCCACTCAGGCTAGAAACTTCGAACAGACTCAGGGGGGTTGAATGTGCCGGTCTTGCCCCCCCCAGAATGTATCACAAACGCTCCTTAAACTTGCTCTGTGCTGCTAACTTTCAACTGCACTTCCTTTTCATTCAGTATCAAATACCTGAGTAGAAAATGTCTGCCATTCGGGTCGCGGCTTTTACGGCTGCTGATGGGTCCTGCAGCCAAACCAGTCTAAGAGGACAGTTGGCCTCCTGTCGGAGCAGGCTCCATCAGGTCATGCTCCAAGACGACATTCCATGGGATGCCGAGTGTCCATCATCCACGGTAGTGGCGACCCAGAGGACAGTACTTTCCTCCTTTGTCGTACTCATTGCATCTTCCTGTGTTTTCTCCCGTGTACTGGCGCCAGTCCAGCCACACCATCCATGTACTTCCTGCAGGCGAGCCTTTCAAGATGCTGGCTGAGTGTGCCGTCCCCGTGAGAGTCCATCAAACTCTGCGGACCCGACGGAGAGCAAGCTGGAGTGACTGCGGAAGGACTTCCCGATGATGGCCAGCGAGGGCCGGTGACCAAAGGCAGCACGGCGCTGGAAAGGTCGATGCATTCACTTTGTTGCCTTAAAGGACGACACGTGAGAGGCGAGAGACTGCAGCGCTGCGGGGGGGTGAAGTGGAAGGTGTGGGAAGAACGAAGGGAGGAACGGGGGGAGAAAGGACCAAGGACAGCACGCATGGCAGGAATGAACCGGCCTGCGGCGTTGGTACCCAGCATGCCTTTGTCTCACCTTACTTGGGGACACGCAGAGGAAGCAGACGACGAGAAGGGACAAAAAATAGCTCCAAACCCACTTTCCGTTTCCACCTGGGGGGCGTGGTGGGGGTGGTGCCCCAGATAGCTGCAGAAATCCGACCCGAGCGCTGCGGGAGTGATGCTGAGTGAATTAGCATGTCAGCGGCCCGGTGCCCCGTCATGCCGGCCCCCACGTGCACACATAATAAACACACTCCATCACCCCTCCACCCCCACCCCCCCCCGGCCCGAAGAGAGCATATTCATTATAGATGTATGTTAAATTACTTTCATTAGCTCCCCTGCTCAGTCGGTGGGATGATGGATGGACGAGGCTTTGGATACCTCCCCCAAGAAGTAAACGCTCTATTACTCTCACACATCCTTCCTCTTCCTCTCCCTCTTCCTCTTCCTCGTCATTGCGTGGCAAACGTTACCCGGATCAACACCTGACGGGGCAAACGACCGACTGGCCTCAAGGAGAGAGGATAGCGGCGGCTCGAGGCCCACCAAGGACTGGGATGGGGGCGTCAACAATTTCACTTTGACAACAACTCAAACTGTGCAGCTCTTCCCAATGGGAATTTTATGGGATCGTGCAGGAAGACATTCCAAGCTTTTTTCTGATCAAAAAGAAATACTTCAATGTCTGCTTGTCACCTTGACATTCTCGCTTCACTTGGAATTTCCAAGCAAGTCAGTTAGGAATATTTAATCATCCAATGCACAGGGAAATGTGTTACTACCATGAGGTTATATTCATATTCATATTCATATTTAGATATATTATAGTTGGAAGTGCACCACTGAGAGCAGCCATAACTGTGATGTGGTCTGGCACCCGTGCTCCAAGGACAAATATTACTGTATTACTGTTATAACATCGTGAAAAATGAATGTGGGGGGGGAGGATACATCAAAATACATAAAGTAAAAAAAAATCAACCAGAGGACAATTACAATGCGTCAAAGGAAATGTTTTCAGAACTTTCTGGAAGCGCATTCCAATTCAGGCTGGTGCAGGCAGGGGGGGGGGGGGGGGGGGTAATACCCCATCTACTCATTCCAGTTGCACTCGATAAACATTTGAGCCTTCCATTCCTATTTTCTCATGCCTAAGTGCAATATTGCATTGCATTGGCTGCGTATGCTAAGAGGATCATATGCCATACTGGAAGATAGCTGACATGAAGGCTGGAGATTTGGGACTTCTGTCTATGGTTTCCATGCAGACGGAGAAAAGAAAAAGATGGATTATAGAAATTTGTGTCAGAGATGCTGGATGTTGGTTTCCTTTCTGATATCTGATAAGACTGAATTAGCATCATGGATATCCGCTGTAATAAACGCCACTGGATGCGTTTCACACAATAAGGTGAGCAGAACGTCGTATTCATTTTCAACATGAGTCAATCTATGAAACATTCCATAGGATACATGAGATCTGTGTGATGAAATATCTCACCTGCATCATCCCATCTTCTGGAGGGCTGATCTCATCCCAGGCGAAGGGAAGCGTGACATCGGACCTATTTCATCTCTGCTGCTCTCCAGATCCCATTCAGTTCTTCTCCTGACCTTGTGGGAGCACATCCTTCCCTTCCTGCTCGGCTCCGGCTGTCCGCTGATGTCAGAACTTTCCAGATTCATCAGGTCGGCCACCAATTGTAAACAAAGCAGACTTCCAGATTCCTACAGATGCAAAGGTCAGAAGAAGGGATGATGACCAACATCTAGACACGCTTGTTCATCTCTTAAGCAGTAGAAGATGATGAACATTGGCTTTGGTTTCAGCCGGTTTATTTAATTACGATCCAGCAGCCTCAAGTTGGCACCTTGGTAACAGGAAGTGACATGAACAGGAATGAAGGCCCATCACATTAGAACTTGGTGCCGCTTGCTGCTCAGTCTTCATTGCTGTCACTCACTTCCTGTTCATGGACCAGAGATTTGATGTCCTGGCATATGCAGAACTCACAAGACTTACTTTGCTGCTGACGTGGCAGGACCACGCAACGTTGAAGGCAACATAACATGAGAATCTATGCTTCCACAAACAAGACTTCAAAAGCTATGGAAGATACCTGCACTATCCAGCCATCCTTTGCTTATGCTTATGCTTATGCTTATGTTTATGTTTATGCCAACCATAGCAGAAGGTAGGATTCCTTATTTATGAATCAAATAGTTTCATAGTTAAAACTTGTTCAAGACCTTCTGAAGATGTTTTTAACATCATTAGAGCCCTCTAGACATGAAGTAACACCCCTAGAGTTACTTTGACATTTGGCCTGAAACAACATGGCCGACGTATCTGATGTGTTATTCCTTCCCGTCGTTGCTTTTGCCCATTGTTAATAATTGTTCATATTCCAGACGGTGACTTTTCCAAAACTATTCCATGTCAAACAAGACTTCGAAGTCATCGAACTTCGATACATTAGGTCAAAGGTCAGCTCGGGAGTTCCATGTACAGTAAATAATCAACTGGGGACAAAGTTCAGCAAACCTAAACAGATTCAGCCATTATTGCAAGAAACTTCTCTTTTTAATTGCTTGGGCCCCGGGTATCTGGGGTTAAAGGTCACACTGGGCATGTGCATCAAAACGTACAAGAAACAGATAAGAGTTTAAAGCTACCCAGGATGCGTGGTGGAACTGCAATGAAAGGACAAAGCAGACTTCCACAGGGATGGGGGGGGGGTGAGGGTATCAGCAGCCTATCAAAGCGGACTTTGGGCAAGACCCAAGACCACAATCTGTTGACCTGTCATCAGTCAATCCCAGGGTCGCTGGTCTCAGTAACAGTTCATCTTATTAGTTTCATGCATGTGGCGTCCATTTTACTGGCTTAGCGTCCCTTGTCTCCCGAGACCCCCCCCATGTGGCACGGTCAAAGGGCGAGGATAGTACCCCCCCATGTGGCGCGGTCAAAGGGCGAGGATAGTACCCCCCCATGTGGCACGGTCAAAGGGCGAGGATAGTACCCCCCCACGTGGCACGGTCAAAGGGCGAGGATAGTACCCCCCCATGTGGCACGGTCAAAGGGCGAGGATTGTACCCCCCCATGTGGCACGGTCAAAGGGCGAGGATAGTACCCCCCATGTGGCACGGTCAAAGGGCGAGGATTGTACCCCCCCATGTGGCACGGTCAAAGGGCGAGGAATGTACCCCCCCATGTGGCACGGTCAAAGGGCGAGGATAGTACCCCCCCATGTGGCACGATCAAAGGGCAAGGATAGTACCCCCCCATGTGGCACGATCAAAGGGCGAGGATAGTACCCCCCCATGTGGCGCGGTCAAAGGGTGAGGATAGTACCCCCCCATGTGGCGCGGTCAAAGGGCGAGGATAGTACCCCCCCATGTGGCACGGTCAAAGGGCGAGGATAGTACCCCCCCATGTGGCGCGGTCAAAGGGCGAGGATAGTACCCCCCCATGTGGCGCGGTCAAAGGGCGAGGATAGTACCCCCCCATGTGGCGCGGTCAAAGGGCGAGGATAGTACCCGGCCCAGGACAGAGCTCCAAAAGTGCACGCTGCATCCTTTTTGCCCACATTCATAATTTAGTGCCCCGCTGATTTGCTGATGTGCGTGAAGTTGGACAAGTCGGGGCGGCGGCCCAAAACATCCAGGCCGTGCTTCATTAGGTGCTCGCCCTTAAGCTGCTGACATTTCCAAATGTGTTCCCCAGCCCCGTAATTGTGGTGAAAAATTGGCCCCAGCCCCCCGTGCTGGAAAGCCGCATGGCAGATGTTGATCTGAAGGCTTTTCAGTTGCATCGCCGCGTGAAGGCGTCAATGCGGGACGAGCCTTCGCTGTCCCGATTCCACAAGGATTCATGGTGGAAAAGAAGACGCAATATTCTTTGGCGTCACGACAACAAACAGATTGAGCGACAACGTTTGGATGCAGGAAACGTGACGATTT
Source organism: Doryrhamphus excisus (assembly GCF_037039965.1). Lineage (NCBI taxonomy): Eukaryota > Metazoa > Chordata > Actinopteri > Syngnathiformes > Syngnathidae > Doryrhamphus > Doryrhamphus excisus. The sequence goes on along the minus strand of NC_136367.1, from coordinate 21,827,624 downwards.
GAAAGAACAGAATAAATGAGTAGTCAGAAAGGCTTTTATGATCATTTAGAAATGGTGCCATCGCCCATCCGTACATAAGCTACACACCGTACAATATATGTGGGGGGGTACACAGGACAGGTTGGGGAGGGGTAAGGGACCAAACTAGTCCAAACCAGGCACCTATGGGGAAATACAGTGTGGAAGTGGTAAAAAGATGCTGCAACATTGGGACAAATAAGCACACGTTACAACATAGGAACTCTGAGACTTGCACCAGGGGAGAGGGTGGTGGGGTGGTGGGGTGGTGGGGGGGGGTGTTCCAGCACAGGCTGGCAGCCAGCCACAGCAATTGCAGTCTGTAGTGGAATGTTCTGCGTACATTAGCAAGAGGTCAGTGACTTGGTTAGACTGGACTTTGTCTGCATCATAAGATGGCGTCCAACACGTACAGTAGAAAACAAGACGTGAACGTGTACGCCTCTGTAAACATTTCTGTTCAAGTTCAATGGTTTGATATTTCTATACGGGAAAATAGCACTCTGATAAATTCATAGAAAAGTCCTTCATAAAAAGTTCATAGAATTAAAAAAGCAGGGACTTTCAGAAATGTCAGCCAAGAAGAGAATAGTTGGGGAGCCGCAATCGCTAATAGTCCAGCCTTAGCCCTGTCAAGTCCTGGTATCATCACCTAGACATATTTATGGTTAGCCTACAGTAGCTAGTAAGCTCAAACACGGCTTAGACTCCTTGGCCCGGTCCCGTGAAAATGTAGACATAATTGATAGGATTTTATAACCGAGCAGCAACATTTTAGCAATGGCGGCGCATCGGGAAGATAATCTTGTGATTGCCAGCCACGAGCCTGACCGACTAAAGGAGCAAACAACTCCAAGGATGTAAAACGCTACTTCACATGTCAAAATTAAATGGGTATTTCAAAGTATTCTGAACTTGCTGGTCCCCCCTGGGGGTCACTCCCGTTTTCTTTTTCAGGCACAGCAGACTCTTTCCCAAGACAACTGGGATGGAGTTTGTTCTGCGTCTCGGCCTGGTCCCGGTCTTCCACGGTTTGGGGGTTCTGTAGTCTGCTCCTCTGGTTTTCCAGCATGTGATGGTTGAAGATGTTCATGATGCAGAGGAAGAGGCCGCCGGTCACAATGACGGCGCCACACATCAGGAAGAGGTACTTGTAGTCATCAAATATGTCCACCAGTAAAGCTGCATTGAGACAAAAGCCACACATCTGACATCAATGTCAAAATAAAAGCGCTTCTTCCTGAATGAATTCACGATTGGATGTGCGTGAGGGGAATTGGAGGGGGGGCCAAATTGAGAGGCAACATGTTGGAAAACGACCACGGACCATTACACCCCTCATGGCCGTCCCTGCGTCTCTGAGAAGGCAATTTGGACAGCTGCTACCCAAACCGATGAGAAGAGAGCCAAGTCTGCAGAAAAGTGACAAATGCGCTTTGGATCAGGTTTAGGCCGTCAGATTTCCAGAACCTCCGGAGCCCAGACACGGATCAATTGGCAGGTGTTTATCTCTCTCACTTTCGGTGTGAACGATGATCTATTTCTGTCTTTGTATCGCCAAATGGCCGTCTCGCTTTCATTGTCTTAGATCAATGGCTGAGGGATTCTATTATTTCAAGCGAGTCTACCTGACTGAAGGCCACAGGATTTTAAAAACATGCTGTCAGCGTGTGTGACCATGCACACGGACGGCCCATGTCCTGCTGGCGTTATCCCGTCCTGGCCTTTGAGGTCTAGTTTAGTAGAAAGTCCTCCATACGTTGGCAATAAAAGGCTTTCATTGGGTCTGAACCTTGGCTGACGCGAGGCCACCCCATCCCTGAGAGGCTGCCATTTGGGCAGATAGTTGAATTGATGATGCCAAAAAGCCAAAGCGATAGCAAAACATATGGGGGACGTCGTGGACAGTGGTGGGTAAGATTCCCATGTTTTTGCAACGGAGGGCACATTTTTCCTTTATTGTCCTGTTTTTCTGTTTTGGAGCCTTTCTGTCTTTGGTTCTGTCAAATAGCAATGTCCAATCCCTACAGAGGAGGCATACTTTAAATGTATCCTTGAGTAAGGTTCAGGTATGGTTGGATTATCAGTCCTGATATCACCCTGTTCAACCCAATAAGTTCTGACACATCCATTGACAAAGCCCTAAACCCCTAAACCCCTAAACCCCTAAACCGACGGCTTCTACTCGAGAACTGGCCACTTTGCGTCAGTGTCATCTGATTGATAGCGGTCATCTGGCGAAGGTACACAAATGACCATCACCCTCATTAAGACGGGCTTTGATTGGCGGAGCATTAATGGGGTCCATCTGGCATATTAACCTCTTGTTTTAATATATTCACAGTTTAATTACGGCCCAGGTACAATGGCCACAGTGACAGGAGTTTGAAGGGGACATCATTAAACACCCAAAGCAAGACGCTAATTACATACGCCTCCCTTTCATCTAATTGGACTGAGCCAAAGGTTTGGGGGAACAGTAACAAGCCGAGTAGTTTGGGGAGACGTAATGACTGTGCCCTCTGGAGGACGATACTAGACGTGCAGGGAGACACTTATTTACCCTCTTAAATGAGCGCCTCAGATCAGGGTCGCACCACACAGACCGGGGGCCTATAAATCCCCCCTCATTAAATCTCAGGTTGCAGGCACAGTAAGTTTGTGGCTGTTGTTGGCGGGCACAGCTGATTACGTTGTGCAGCGTCAGTGTTTCTTCACCGCCCAGCCGCCGCTGAATGATCTTTCAAGTCGATCTAAATTGACACGCAGGAAGTCAAGGGCGACGAAGCGTATTTACAGGATTGGCTTCCATTAACGTTGTCAGAAGTCCAATCCACCACCGTGGCCGTCAGCAGGAAGACATTTGAAGCTAACCAGTTAGCCTTGAATTTATTTCTTCTGAAGCCAAAATCTTGCCACTTCCACACGCAATGTCTCATGGGTGTTTTGTGTCATTACGGCCGCATAATAACCACAATACCACATATCCCTTGTATGTATATCCCTTGTATATATCCCAATATGTTTTGCAATTCATTCATTTCTAAAAAAAAAAAAAAAAAAGCAAGACAGCAAAAGAGTGATAATGGAACCACAAACTGAAATATGAATAACTAAAATGATAACATGCACCCAAAAACTATGGCAGACCAGAGCACCATGAATCATGTATAAATGTACTATAAACTATAAATATACTATAAACGTATAAATGTATCATCTCATGCCAGTTCTTACCTGCAGTAGGAGGGCCCAGCAGCATGGGGAAGCACTCGATGATCGTCACCAGTCCGACGGCACTGGGGAAGCGTTCACTCCCCATCAGATCCATCAGACACTCAAAAATGAGGGCGAAAACCATGCCGAAACCCACACCAAAAAACACAGCGTACACCACCAGGAAGGCGTAGCTTTGGATGAGCGGGCATAGCAAATGGCACGTGCCGTTGAACACCATGGCAAAGCTGAAGAAGAACTGGACTCTGGGTCTGATCCACTTGCTGTTGGCAATCAGGCCGGTGCCAGGCCGAACAAACATGTCCACGAAACCCATAATGGAGAGCAGGTAGGCTGCCGAGTATTGGTCTACACCCTGCCTAACAGCGTGGGCCGACAGGAACATGATGGGGGCGTAGGCACCAAAAATAAACAAGACGTTCCCTATGAGGTAAATGATAAAGCCTCTATCTTTGAAGAAGGACAAATCCAAGAACTTCTTGGCACGGCTGACGCAACTTTGTTTCCGTGGCTCAGTGTTGGTGGTGCAGTCATCCCACTGCTCCTTGGCCTTCTTCTGCAGTGCAGCAGGAGGTGTGCAAGAGCCGACGGGTCTCATCAAGGCCCCAGCTACGCAACAATTGAGCATCAGGGCCCCAAGGATGAGAAGGCTCCCTCTCCACCCAAACTTGTCCAGAAGGTATTGATTGAGAGGCGCCAGGAAGCAAAGGAAAACAGGACTCCCAGCCATCGCCAGCCCGTTGGCGAGCGGACGCTTGGCCAGAAAATACTTGCTTATGATGGTGAGTGATGCGTTCAGGTTTAAGGCCAGTCCGCAACCTGAGTGGAGACACACGGAAAGAGGAGAGTCTGTCACCTTGGTTTACCTATCCTGCATGAGCGCAGCGCCAAAGCAAATGCTGTGGAACCATGAAAGCATGATCAGAAGACGAGACAAAAGCAGCGCTGCTACTGTCATGAGGTATCTTCCGTGTCACTCTCATCAACCAAATGTCGTGTACGTTGGGTGTGAGCATTCCAACTAGGATTTCTCAAACGCATGACAGAACTTTGGTAGTTTGGAAACTATTTTTTGAGATCTTTTTTCTGTCCTCCACGGTCCTCCGTACGTGGCCGCAGCTCTGTGTACTGCATGTCTCCATGGAAGGTAGTTAAAGTGCCTTGTTGAGTCAGGGTGTGAGAACAGGACACATATGCCCCCTGGTAGCACACAGGGCCAATTGCTGAGCTTATTAATCCTCATGCAGTTGTCCTTGCTGGGGTAATGAGCCACTAAAGGTGACAACTGAGAGAGGAGCACAAGCGGGAGAACAGTAGGCCACTTTAGCCGTGCTCTCAGGGACCCATATGTTTTGGCTTTTTTCTGAATTGACCATCCTGATGCTGCCCCACTTTAGGCACCCTGATGCCACTGGTGACAGAGGCCACCTCGTCAATCACTAACTAGCAATGGGGTCAGCCTGCAGGTAACGGGTGGTAATGATAACCATCCTGAACTGGGAAAACAAAGAGTCTGTAGTACTGTACCAGCAATGACTCCGATGCATAAGTAAAGGTAAATGATGGCGTTCCCAAAGGAAGCAGCAATCATGGAGATTCCACACATTAGGCCCCCCAGTATTACTATTGGTCGACTTCCGTAGCGATTGACCAAAGCACTGCTCACTGGTCCTGTGAAAACAAGAGAACACAAAGTTAAAGCTGATCCGCTCCAATAAAATAGCATAACATAGCATTAGCTGATAGAAGGTTCATAATTACAGCGTCTTACAAAAGGGAGTACACCCCTCACAACTCTACAACCATAATACCATGTATCCTCTTAAGGGCCAGTTCCAAACAAATGGGGATTTAATAGTCAGTGCACACCGCAACTGTAGCATAGGAGATGTATTAACCAATGAGAAGGACCCAACACAAAGCTGGCAACATGAACGGATAGGAAGATCATTGTCTCCAGTCAAGCATGGTGGTGGAAGTGTCATGGTCTGGGGCTGCATGAGTGCTGCTGAAGAAGAAGAAGAAGAAGAAGAAAATACTGGAAATACAAAGTACACTTTGAGTATCTCCAGAGTATTTCACTCATACTTCATCCCTCTGATCCTTGGTCCCAGTAGGACATCTTCCACCATTGCCACCATTTCCACAGGCACCCTAAGTTAATCATTTGGACTCCTTGAGTTAAAGGTTTTGTGAAAGGCTGTCCTGTCCGTCCCCTGGGGGGGGGGGGGGGGGTTGATGAGAGACCCCTCTGCTGATGTATTTGCGCTGTCTCCTTCCGCCACTTGGTGACATTGCTGAAGCCTGGCCAAGGACGATATGATGAAGCCCAGTGCCTGGGCCGAAGCTGCAGCATATATTTCATATTTCACCAGCTCGGCCTTTCCAGTCGAGTTCAGGGAAGAACAGACCTTGTTGTCATTTAACCTTGAAAAGAGTTCCGTGTCTCCACGAAGACCTGCTGTAGAACTTTGTGTTGCCTTTAGCTGTGTCACCTTCCAACTAAACAGTCCAATATGCACGGAAGGGCTGCCGTTCGTCTTTTGTCTTGTTGGTGCTTTTCCTCAATGCCAGGACATTGCACTTTATCACGAGCAGGAGTTTCTTATGTCTCATTGACTTATTATGTCTACCATGTTGGGCAATACGAGTGTAAAGGTGACTTTAGGGGTGTTAGTTCATGTCTAGAGAACTCTAATAATGTTAAAAAGCATATTTAGAAGGTGATGAACAGGATTAAAAATAAGGAATCCACTTAACAGAACGAGAGATGAGAGTACAACCGGGACGTTGGTGGTGAGCGTGAATAGTTGAGGTCAGGTGAGGAGACCACACCAACAGCATTTAGAAGAATCTCCTTCGTTGGAAGCAATCCAATGTGTGCGGTCAGTCATGTGAAGTTCATTTATCAATTTGACGTGCCCTGCAGCGTTTCCATTGCTACAATGCTTAGCTCTGTGCAGAAATATCCATTCATAATGCATAATACATGGTCACACTGAGGGACAATTCCTTTTTCCTCACCACGCAAGGTTCAGCTTGGATTTGCCTGGTCTGGTCTTGGCTTCTCATCTTTCATCAAATAAATGCCAATTTACAAAAGTAACCAGATACCAAATTCTTTCCCCTCGGAGGCTGGGGGCCAACGTCTGGGTGGTTGGGGGCCAACGTCTGGGTTCAGGCAACTGTATCCTACCATGTACCAATGAAATGAGAATAATCTCCTCGATTCTCCATCCCCAGCCGTCTTTGCTATTATCCTTGGAATCCATTTGGGTGACAAGGAAATGCTGTTAAAGCATGCGTGCTAAGTCCATGGATTTAAAGAAGGCGAGCGTTCCGTTCTGATTCATAGCATCAACACTTAAGAGGCCAGTCACAATGAGCGTACAGTATGGGGTGTACAGCCGTGTATCACGTATGTCATGGAACGCGTCAGCACATTGTTCAGCAAGCCGCGAATGATTCGCTTTTTCTTTGTGCTTTTGCAGGCATATTGTGATGGATACACAATGGATCCTCTTCCGTAAATCACATTGGACCTCAGCATACTTCACTGAGCATCCAAGGATTAACAGTGCGTGTTTTGCTTTTTCTTTGGCTTTTGCGAAGATGAGTGACAATCCAGAATGTTACAAAGTCTGCAACCCATTAGATATTTGGCAACTTTTGTTTGTTTTGTACTTTTCACCAGCAGCAGTGCTCAACTTACTTTTACACTTGCATTACAATTTGACTTGAACATTGCCTGTATGATTACTAGAGGTTTAGTTCCGTGACTGGACGTAAAGGTTTCTATATGTCATGCCGGGTGCAAAACAAGAACACACATGACTCCTAATATGATATTTTGGTTATTCTGTTATGAGAGAAAACAGCCTGCCCCAGTCAACTTACCCCCGGCGTACATAGCTGCTAGCATGATGGAAGAAACCCATGCTACGTCGCTGTCGCTGGCCTGCAGGTCTGCTTGGATCGCCTTGAAGAAAATGGAGAGGGCTTTGGGAGTAGAATAGGCAAACCCAATGGAGATATGAGCCCCGATCACCACCATCCACCCCCAGCCCCCATCTGGAGGTTTGAAGGCCAGACCACTGGTTGGTGCAGGGGACATGTTCCTGGTGAGAGTGAGCGGCATCTGTCAGTCATTTGAAAGCATAAAGAAATGTACAACAAAGTCCTGATTGACTGACTGTAAGCCTGGGGTGTCCACCGAGGGCCACCGACGGAAAAATTAAAGAACGCAGGGCCACTTTGATAGCGACACGGTACAGTAGATATGCCAAGAAGTTATATATACTGCAGAAAAAACTGCTTTGTGGTGAAAACGTGTATGATTACTATCAACGATTTTTTGGTGGGGTTTTGTCCCAAACATTTCAACTTTCTTCTAATATATTTGTATATTTTCTGAGATTTAAAATTATTCTTAATTATTCTTAATTTCGTCTTAGTTTTTCCTGAAATTATGCTGTAAGCAAAGTGTTGCTAACTTCAGTCCAAGGGTGAGTATGTAGTGCTGTTTGCTCACAAGACACTTGGAAACAAAGAAGATCAAATAAAGTATAGCTGTAGCTTGTCAAGTACTTTGGTTGCTCGACACCTGACAGTGGATGCATTATTCACGTACACCTAACCCAGTCGTAGACTCATCAATGATAACCGTGGCATCTTATTCATGAGCTATTTATCTTGCTGGGCCGAGCCAATTTCAAACTGGAATAATCACTGAAGTATTTCAATGTTTATCAAATAGTACCACAGTCGACAACAAATACTTTATCAATGTATAGAAGCGAAATAGCGGAGTGGCCGTTAAAGTAACCGCGAAATCGAAGTAAAGTTTTTCTCCTGATAGCAGCATGAACATTACCGAATACTTTTACCGAATACTTGTGTATTTAATGTGAGCTTACCGTTCCGTTCTGTAAGAGCCCTGGCAGCAACAAATGGCAGTTAGCCTAAGTTCCCATAGCCTGCTCCGATGATCACGTGTCACGCGGCGTGGAGGCAGGCTTTTAGATAGCACGAGACCGGCGTGCTTTGCCGTGTTCAACTGTTTCATGACGTCACCGTATAAATGAATGGGCGTGTCAGGCGACGTGGAGGCGTGCTTTGTCCGTGTTCAACCGTTTCATGACGTCACCGTACAAATGAATGGGCGGGGGGGGGGGGGGGGTTGGGGGCTGGCTAGCACCTGAGGGGCGTTCCGTTGTGCAACCGTTTCTTGACGTCACCGTACAGACTGAGCGAACATCTGTTTACTTTTCATTTGTTTTATTTTCAAATTCTGTGCAAGGTGAATTTCACAGTTGAGCTCAACCACCACTAGAAAGCATTGCCCAAAGAGACACCATCCACGTGGAGGAAAGGAAAGCAGGAGGAACATCGTGAAATAGCACCCAAACCATACAGTTGATAAAAATGAGCTTAGCATGGCAACCTGGGGCCACGAAGAACATGGCAACACTTCCCTAGCTTGTTTTACTGTAGTTCTGACTGGTGTTTCACATGTACTCTGCTGAGGTGTAATGCTTATATCTGGTGAGCTAGCACTGTCCGAGAGTGGGAAAACGATTCAAATGTATCACTCGTGCATGTAATCTTGGCAGAGCAGGATTAATCTACCTTAACTAAACAGAAAATAACGTAACAAAGGGACAGGGTACTACAGACAAACACAAAAACACCTATTATTCAAGTTATAAAAGAAAGTGAAGTTTAAAAACTGTGCAAGTACAGCAAACCTATAGTACAGTATATTACACATAACAAAAACAATTAAAAATACAGTACTGTGTTTCAGTAGAAATCCTGAGAGCTCTCTGTTACAGCTTCACCAACTGCAGACGTATGGATGAAGCCTAAACATGAACTGTGAATCTGAGTGAAAGCTCGTATTAATTCTCCAATCTTTCATAAATGGCTACTTCTTCTCATGTCATTCTCTTGGATGAGTGTTAGGACTGAACCTCTTTCAGAATGGGGGCCACTCTTGAGCTAGAAAGGGACGTGTAGTGCAAAGATGACACGGGGACTTGGGTGAAGAAACTGACGCTACTGAAAATGTCAGAGGGACAAGAAAACACCACGTAGCCATGGTAGTACTTCTGTCCAGATTGTCACAAAACAAAGGAAAGGAGCACCGGCACCAGCTGTTGGTCCTCTGAATGGTGGCATGTAAAAATGGTGGCATGTAATTTCTGGACTTCTCAGAAGGGTGCTGCAGAAGAGCGACCGCAACGGCAGTCCGCGACTGGTGACGTGGAGAGGGATTCAGTGCAATGCCGAGTTAAGACTTTTCAGATATTGTTCATCAAGAGGAACACTTTTGGGTCAGATGCCCCTTCTTGCAGCCACAGGCACATTGGCATCTTGAGCGACCTGCCCTAAATTAGCCTGCACCCATGCACCAATGGAACTAAAGTGATTTCACTACCAGACACAAGCACACTAAACAATCAACACACTTTCACTAAAGTCATATAAAGACACATAGCCTAATCACAGCTCCAAGAATTATTGCTACTACAAAATTCTTTTCAACATCCAGATCAGCTATTACAAGACCTCAAATGCATTTTTGGCATTTAAGTGGATTTAACCGGTTAGCGTCGCGCTAAGCAACCTACACAGAGCCCAATGCTCCATTGAGCTGTTCACACGGTTGCTTCACCAACACGAAATGGCCTGAAATGTCCTTGTTATTGTTCTCCTCCCAATGGAACATCTTTGAAGTCTCTGAGGTAAGCCTGGTAGTTGGTCGGAACTTCACACTTAGTATTGACACAAACTTCACTATTGTCATTTCTCCAATGTGGAGAGGGAGTATTTGAACATTACACGTGAAACTTGTCTTCGCATGTGACATAAAATGGACGCCAACTCAAAGGTGGGGTGGGGTGGGGTGGTGTGAGCCACCCATGCAACTGGACTCTCAAAAGCCAACGTGAAAGTAGCTCAGAAGCCACAAATAGTGTATCGGACACAGTGGCGCTTGTGGCGGAAGAGCGTTGGACATTATATTTTACAAGCGTCAGGGACGCTATTGGAAATAACGACAGTCCAAAATAAAAGCCACCTATAAAAGGCGCTTCAGATTTGACTTGCACGGGCACAAACCTCACAGCCAGCAAACTAATAATGAGCTACGGTACTCATCTTACCCGTATGAATATATAGTTTGTATAAGTATTTCTATTTATAGAAGTATATATAGCTCTTTACTTTATGCTAAGATGTAGCATCCATATCTCCAGAGAGCACATCCTTGTAACCTGCTTTTTAGGATCCTTACCTTTGTCTCTAAAACAAATTAGAACAGCATGGCTCAAAAAACAAGCAAGCAAAGTTGTATAATTGCACTTATGATTCATTGTACGGTTTTCTAGGGCAAGCATCAGTGTGTGGAGTCGGTGCCGTCTGGAAAAAAAATACTGCAATCTTTAAAAGCACCCCTGTCTTGATCGGCTTATGACTTATCAAAAAAAAAGGTCTTTGTGGTGCAAACCCGAGGTAAGACCAGGCACAAAGGCAGGCAGGACCACACCATTCCCTCCGCCTCTCAGATTGGGTTCACAGAACCAGCCGCGCTCCCTCAGAGCACCCTCTGTAGACACTGTGGGTAGAGTTTGGCCACCACACATTCAAAATGGCGGCCCAAATCCCAGAGGCGATCGGGTGTCTCATAGACTTTGGTCCATAAGTCCGCCTCGTCGTCATACTGGTAAAGGGAGTTCTTGCGGCTGGTGCGAAACACATGCTCCTCCACCATGACCTGTGTGGCCCGTACAAACAGGTGTAGTGTGCCTTGCAGCAGCATGGCCTTGATGTATGGGCTCGTGGCATGGTCAAAAGGCAGATCTCTCTTACGGCTCCAGCTGTTCTTTTCAATGTCGTAGACCTCCACAGTGAAGGTACGCTGGTGATTCTTGCAGATGCCCGCAATGTAGTAAACGCAGTTCTTGTAGAGGGCAGCAAGACCCTGGCTTCGAGGGACGCTCATCGGGGAAAGATGGCTCCAATAGTCCTTGCGAGGGTCAAAGCAGAAGAAATATTCACCTGTGGAGAGGGAAAGGCAATTTTGAGCCGCACTGTGCAGATATCTTAAACTGAGTACTACTACTAATCTACTATTCATAAGGGCCATCAGGAAAACTAAATACATGTGTCTCATGGCAAAAACGTGCACTATAGTGTAGCAGATGCTTATAAAACTAGTTTGTCGTGGTAAGTAAAAGTAACACAAAGACATGTAAAAAACTGAATAAATAAAATAAATTGACTGCAGCAGCTTGAAATGTAAAATAGCATTTTCAGGGTTGCTGTGGAAGTGTGTTATTAAAAACAAGTTCAGACATGAAAATATATACAGTAGAAGCTAACAAATTTTGCATTGTGTATCTGCGTACACAAAAATCCTTTCCGCTACGACGCATAAACATACCTTGGAGGACATAGATTCGATCTCTGTACTCCACAGCACTGTGAAACTCCATGGCCATGGGCATGGGACTCACTGCCGTCCAGCAGTTGTCCCTGGCATCATAGCACTCAACTGACTTTAATGCGTTTCGACCATCCCCTTCGTACACTCTGCCACCTAGTGCATAAAGTTTCCCACAGCAGTGCACCAGTCGACAGCCAATCCTCGCTCTCAATAAAGGTGCATGTGGTAGCCATCGGTTTCCTGCGTGTTCATACTGCCAGAAGTCACTCTCTGCCCGATGGTCTATGGACACCTCACTATTGCTTGGCCGGTAGCCCCCCGCGATGTAGATGTCATTTTCTGAGGACACCAGGATACCAACCTCTCGGAGATCATTGGGCGGTTTACACAGTTTGAACACCCTCCCCGTGGCTGTGTCCAGGCAAGGCACCGTCTGCTTCTTCCCTGAGTGTTTATGAGCGGCATCGAAGCAGATAACCATCTCTGAAGCAGTCATTCCCAGACGCTGGGGGCAACCATTGGTGCCAGTGAGGCGGGCTTTGGCCTCAACGGGGTCCTTAGACAGGGACAGGGCACAAGCAAACGGTGCAGGTATCCGACTGAGGAAGGTGTCATCAAGCAAAGGCAGACGAATGCACTGGGAAAACACCTCGGCAAGGTGGGCCTCACGGCCAGGTAGATCGTGCTCCAGCCAGCGGACTATGCTCTCATAAACATGCTCTTCTTTCTCCACGTTGAGGTCATCATTGTTCAAAATGCTGACCATCTGTTCCTTCGTCATTTGAAGGAACTCTTGCTCTCGTGATACACACAGGAACTATCAAAAAAAACAAAAACAATTCAATTTAGTTAGGAACACACACACACAAATCATGAACTGTTTTTCACAGGTTAAGAATTGACCACCATGCTCATGCAGAATCACACTTCCATGTCACAAAGGACAGAGTGAAATGATCTCACTTATCACTCTTACTTGGTGAGTCTCAGGAATTGATGCCAGAGTTGGTGAGCACGTGTGTTACTGGCTCAGAACGCTTGTTTAGTTGGCCTGCTGGTTCCTATTCATACAGTAGTTATGTACTTTTTAACCATACACCGTGACTGAACGTATTCATATTTTTTGGCTTACCCTCAACCTATGACTCAGGGACCCCTGAGGGTCCCCAGACTCCAATTTGACAACATTGGCCCATAATCTTCAATCAAGGTTTGATTTGCCATTTTTGTATTGGCTCAGCTCTACTTTACTCTCTATGGAGCGGTCTGGTTTCCACATCAGAACGATACCACAGGAAACTACGAAAACCAAGCCGCACTGACTATATCAGTTGGAACAAGACTTGCTAAACATCATGTAAAAAATGTAGAGCAGGTAATGATAACATGATTAATAAAACATGTTCAATTCCCTGTCCAATGAGCCACCTTGTGCCAAGTTAAACTGACCTTTTTACGAATGTAGTCTTGTGAGCGCTCCTTCAGCTCCTGATGCCCATAGGCATCTGCAAACATAAAGACCCCTATACAGTTCTGGGGGTCCAGCCTGCTGATCATAAACTGGGCACATTGGTCCTGGAGGGCAGGAATCTGAAAAATGCTGGCTGCGGTGAAGAGGGCTTGGACATTGGACTCAGACAGCGTGACCCTGGACGTATAGGCATAGTCTAAGACGAGGTGCATAGATTCTGATTCCACCCCAACAATCCTGACCTCCCGCTGGCTGCTCTCTGTAAGGCCACTGGTGAACATGGACCTGCAGGTGGTCGGGAGAAGAGACAAAATGTGGAAAACAATGCAACTTCTCACGCAAAACTGAGATCTGATTCATTGTGAACCTTGAAAGCGACATTTTATCTGCACTCAACACTTACCTAAAATAGGGGCTGATGGCAGCAAGGACATTCCGGTGGCACGAGAACGTCTTGCCATGGTCCACCTCTACGACAATGTCTGTTAGCTGCGCTTCATCGTACAAGGCTTTGAGCTGCTGAAGTATGTTGCAGGCGTGAACGGCGTCTACTCCATTGTAGTTGGTGCTTGGAGGTGTCCCATTTTGAACTTGTAACAGCTTCCCTACCTCTGGCCAACACCACAATGACACAAACATAAGATCAACACAGGAGGAAAGCCATTTGACCCGACAAATTCCAATGGGAATGCAAATGTGTTGAAAATTTTGCCAATATATATTTCAGGTGTAGTACCACATGCCTTCCAATACACTCATTTTTTGAGTGTACCACCCACTGAGTCCGGGCTGTTGTCAGATTTACACAACGCGCTGTGAAGCTGTGATTTTGAATGTGCCTTTAAAAGGCGGTGCCTAGTGAGTGACAGATTGCTGTTTCCTTACTCATTTATAATGTGTCAACACACAGCTTACTGAGTTCAAACTGACTATTATTATTTTAAGGGCAAACGATAACAGGCCTAAAGAATAGGTACCTTTTTAGTTTCACATGAATTATATTAATAAGGTTGTACCTGATAAATGTGCTTCTAAATGCAATAGAAGTGTAATTTATTAGCACTAAGCACTTTGCTTAGACCAGAAGTCGGCCATCTTTAGAATGAAAAGAGCCATTTTGACTCCTCTTCCAGTAAAAAAAAAATGTCTGGTCTGGAGATGCAAAACATGACACAGCTGGTGAACTGGCAAAAGTTTTAATCTTTTTTTTCAAAATCGCACCCGTTATAACAAAATTCAATTATATAGCTCAACATGGTTTCCATCACCAGACTCATCAAAGGCAATTCTGTTCTCGACTGTATTTCCAGGGAGGAGCATTTCTTTCTTTTTCGGAATAACTTCTTGTTTATTTCTTTATTCAGAGAATAGATGCTGTGATATTTGTATGAACAATTCTTGCATTTGGACCAATAGGATGGCAACAAAGATAACCAGTAGGCAAATTAATGACATCCGTTCAGTGCAAGCATCTCCAGAATCTCCATCTGTCAATGAATACCTCTTCCTCACCATCTCCAGCGCAGTCACAGTGCTAGCAACTTCAGTTCAGAGCCTTCATCCACTTCTTGAAAGTATATTTGCTCTGCTCAACCTTCCATAGTAGTTCTGCAATGCCTGCCTTATGCTCATTTGCATTTGGCTACTTTTCATAAAAGCAGAGTGCGAATTTTGAAAATGTCTTTCTATGTTACATTTTACGTTTGGTAATTTCTTGCCACAGATCAAGCACACATGCGGTGCTGGAGCCGTGGGTTGCCGACCACTGACGTAGGGTGAGGTACAGAATATAAAAAAGTGCCAGATGCAAAATATGCTCAAGTAAGTAATCAATACATACCGTGTGTGTGTGTGTGTATATAGCAGACCGGAGTACCTCCATTATGTCAAGATAGGGCTGGGCGATACATAAATATTTGAAATTTACTTAAAGCACGATATCAAAACCAAGCATATGGTTGATATCGATAAAGACTGGATTTGCGCTGTGTCTCCCTCATGCCTACATGCATGTGTGCCATGTCTGTCCCGCACCTGTTACGTTCCTCATGAAAGTAGAAGCGACCTCCTCACACTGCTAATATATGGTCCCCGTTGCAACAGTGGAAAAAACGGCTTTTAAAGCCTGCTGGAAACGATGGCCTCGCCATGTCCACCAAAGTGTTGAAGCCCCAATTATTAGCACAAGCACAAATGTACAGACAGCTGCTAATGAGCCTGATGCAGTATTGCTGCCACAAAATAAGGACACGCTTGTGTGCTCTGGTTAAGTATTTTTGAATTGCTGACATTTTAAAATATCCCCATGTTAATTATTTCTTTTATTTACGACTTGCCACATATATTTGCCTTTGATTTTGTCTAAACTCACTTGGTAGAAAAAATAGAGATATGTATGGTGTATGGATACTCAATCTAAATATATTGGAATGGGTTTTTGGTCCATATCGCCCAGCCCTATCTCAAGATAAAGACGAGGAAGAGGGTCACACTCAATGGATGGTGAGAAGATATGGGCTGAATATTCCAACTTTGAAGCACTGAAGCCTAAAATCCCAGTCAGTGCGTGTTTTGTAGTGTGGCGGTGTTGACCAAAGGGGGGTCGTATATTCAAAAAGGACAGTTTAAAAACACTGGCCACTGCGTCATTCGGTATTGACCGGGACATTTACAAAGCCAACCACTTACACTTTTGGATTTAAAGACAAACGGTTACATCTATCTATCTAAGTTTATGGTTCGTCAGCCCGTCCAATGTAAACATGTTTCTTGACACACGTGTTAAGGCACGTTGGTGAATCCAAAGAGTAACAACACTCCGTAATGCCTCTTAAGTTCTCAGCTCGACGGCAAACGTTAAAGTTTGTGAAGAAACACCTCGCGGTGAGCAACGCTTGCTTCTTGACAGGACAAAGACTTCCAAGGAGGGGATTGCAAAACACTCCGCAGCAGTTGGTTAGCAAGCCTGCTAGCAAAACATTCACCGATACCCTCAGTGTAAAGGTGGCTACCTTTACCGGATTACAACTTTTACAACAACAACCCCTTTACATGATATGTATAATGTGAATAGCCGGAACCTTGACAATGTTTGTTAAAATCCCCAGAAGTGCGTTACACTTGATTTAGCTGGTAAACATCGACGCTAAACTTTTAGCAACGGCTAGTCACCAAGCTAATGTTTAGCAAGTCATCTCCCAAGCATTACCAGATAAAATCCCACGATAAAAACTTTGGTTACTTTTAGACCAAACACCTTACTTATGACTAAACATAACAATATATGCCACAGCTTCGGCGTCTTTTATTTTCCTAATAAGCAACGACTACAACTTTTCAAACCTTTATCGCTTGTCATTAACAAGTGTTTACACAATCAGCTGTGGGTAGCAAGCTAACCGGCCGAAAGTTAGCCAGACGGCTAACGTTAGCCGCAAAGCTAGCGATAGCCAACACTTTTGAGGAGTCATTTAGACCCGGGCCTCCAATAACAAGAACCCAACATGTCGCGTATATATATAATAGTGTTTCACAACATAGCCGACAAGCAAACAACCACGCAATTCACAACTTAAACCGTGTTATTGACAACTGGTTAGCACACGAGACGATGAAGATTTTTGCTAACCTGCACTGGCAGCCATTCTCTCCAGTCTGTCTCAGGGCAGACCGAAAACGTCAGAGAACGCAGAGTGGAGCCCCGGAAACAAGGGGGAGCCAATCAGAGGCCAGAGCACACGTGTAACAGCCAATTAAAACGCTTCGATCTAAAACGGGGAAAAAACTTTATGGCTTAATGAAGCGATGATATACATGATGCATTTAGGGTGAGAAGAATAAAACAAACTGTCACTGTTGGACCTCAAGACCCAATCCTATTTAGACAATTATACCTAGTAGGCAGAACAAATATGCCCTGTACTACACATGCATGGTTTTATAATACACAATTTCTTTTTGTACGTCATATTTCTCTAGCGTCGCTCAATTTGCCACTTGTGGGCTCACGGTTGAAATATTTGATGAAGAATAAGGCTGAATCCCAATTCTAGCCCTTCGTCGTACTGTGTGACAGTCAGTGCAATAATAAACGGGCAATAATAAACATATTGTTCAATGAATACCCCAGTGTCCATGATAACACAACAACATTTGCTGCAGCTTTCATGTGCTGGTGTGCATAATGGTGTGGGTGGCTGCCGCATATTTCGCCACTGGCTTTAGAGGCCCATTTTAAATTCGAAGTTTAATATTCAGTTTTGGTTTGTTTTTGCATTTTTTGCATCTTTTCATTGAGAGACAGGTTCTTCAATAAAACAACAAGGTCGGTGATTTATAGAAAAGCCCTCTGGCCCAAACAAGCCCACGATTGTTTCTGACTATTTCATCAGTACTCATTTTATACAGTATCATAGTAGTATACCGTGTTTAGAATCCATTGGGTATTGTTACACACACACTACACACACTACTTGTTAATAATGATAATGGCGCTACAGGGAATATTGTTAGACAACTGCGACCAATAACGTGGTGTAGTCCCCAAGGAAATGATTTCGGATTGAAAATGAGATGAAAATAGGAAGTGGTTCAGTAACAATAGAAAGATATGTATCAATTTGACCTTTTGACCTGAGATCTTTTGCATCACTCTGGATGTCTCTGCAAGTCTGCAGGGCTGTGGCTCGGCAAAGAGAGAAGGTTTCTGCCTGAAAGTTTGAAAATACTTGGTAGAATATTGAACATACGGGAATATGACCTCACCCAAAGATGTTTCCTGGGTACTCTGGCTTCCTTTCACATCCCCAAAGCATGCGTGTTAGCTTCATTGGAGTCTCCAAATTGTCCATGGGTGTTAATGTCTACTCAGTATGTGTCCAATAAATGGCTGGCCACCAGGCCAGGGTCGACCCCACCTCTCGTCCAAAGAGTAGCCGGATGTTTCACTCAACACGCCCATCCTCAAGCGCCATCATCTTGGCTATGGAACCGAAGACCGGGTACTAGCCACATGCTGACCAATGAACGGATGCAAGGGTCATTTTGATATTTCTATGCCAGGAAGTTGGATATACTCGAGAAAAAAAACGTACTGATGACAAAGCGTATTATTAGTATGAACTTTGGTCTTGACTTTTCTTCCTAGTTCAGCTGTTGTTTTTTTGTCTTCTTGTAATGTCCAACTTTGATTTGTTGTGTTTGTTTATCATGATACTAAACTTGCTGATCT
The DNA here is from genome assembly GCF_037039965.1 of Doryrhamphus excisus. NCBI lineage: Eukaryota > Metazoa > Chordata > Actinopteri > Syngnathiformes > Syngnathidae > Doryrhamphus > Doryrhamphus excisus. The sequence continues at coordinate 21,809,219 of NC_136367.1, read as the reverse complement.
GGTAAACGTTCAACCAGCTCGAATGGTGCAGAAAGCAAACAATAAACTACCAAAAAAACGAATTCTTCTCAACAAGAGAGGGACAAAGGAGGTCCCGAATAAAAGTGAAGTAACAGGAGGAACGGGTAGGTAGGGAGGATCTGGTGGATCAGCTCCACACCTTGGGAGCGGCTGTTTCTGAAACAACAGCACACAGTAGGAACAGGGAAAACCAGCCAGGAAATGAATGGAAATATGCTCAAATATGCTATATATATATACTGATATATATACTGTCTATATACTGTCTATATACTGATATAGTATACTGTATATACTGTATATACTGTATATACTGTCTACATATTGTCTATGTACTGTGTATATACCGTGACGGCCAAGACACCCGGCAGGGCGCTTGCAGGTCCAATAGCTGGAGCGGATTACAGGACCCCCCCCCCCCCCCCCCCCCCCCCCGACACGTGCTGCTACGCAACCATGTGTGCCCGTCATCAATACCGGGGCCATGGCGCAGGGAGATCCATCAGCAACTGCGATTGCATGTCGGACCAGAAAGCGCTGGGGTGGGCTTCACTCCCCTCCTTCTACTTGCCACTTTGCCCCAGGAGAGCATCTCCATCATGTCAACATCATGTAGCTCACAGAGGCAATCATGCAGCCCCTGTGGCGTCGGGGGGCTACCGACTAGGTGGAGCAAATGCAACTTTGGCGCTTAATCAGCGACGCATAGATGTTGCACCGGTCTCCAGTCCATGTGAAGGTTTTGGCTCAGCATGAAACCAGATCTTCACGGTGGGCTCATGCAGCTGTGAGCTGATTGGTGGATTTCACACGTTCACCCTTTCCTGATTGAGAGCCGGTAACCTACCTTGCTGGCAAGGCTCCATGCCTGCTGAAACAGGGATTCATGAGCCCTATCTCCTCGCCATCGCCGTCGCACACCGTGCAGGATTCGGTGGATACTTAGCAATATTCGCTACGGTGCTGATCCTGGATTTTGTCCATTTGTCCACGTCCAAAGACATGAACAGGCAACAGGTTTTGGTAGCTTTATTTTGCCACATGAACAACAATACATGGCATCCATTCTTTTGTATTGGATTGAGGGGAATACATTTTATGTACATAGAACATTTGTTGGTTTCTCCACCAAAAAACCCAGGTTTGAGGCTGTCGCTTGGCAATTGAAAGTGTCATCTGCCTCCAGAGATTATCTCTGGGATTAGGCTTCGCAACTGGACACGCCACCATTGCCTAAAGGACCCAAAGGACTATTTCTCTCAGTGGACAAGACTTGATGATTGATGGAAATAAAAGACGATGCGAGTAAGAAATGTGACACCTGGTGGGAAGTAAGAGCGTCGAGTATTTGGAATCATCGGGAGATTGATTGGCTGCCTGCATTGCCTCAGGGGAAGACATAGTCAAAGGACAAACAAGACCGCTCCAAATGGATGTCGGAATCAGCCTCGGGGGGGTGCCCTTGCTTGGCTGCACTCGGCCCCAACAAGCCCGTGTATTATTCACCATTCCCACTGTGTGATGAATAGGACACTTGGATCGGAGAACATGGAACTATCTCCTTGAATCCGATGACCGCTGGCCAAGCCACTGACTTCGTGGGCAGGCTGTTGAAATGCAGGGCATGCCTGTTTAACCCGGAGGTGTAGCCATCATGATGTAATGGCTGACTTAGAAGCAGCATCTTTAAGAGCCCGATTACGGTTAACCATGATGGTTATATTTCCTGGAATGGGTTTGAAAGGAGGACACATTGGTCCGGTCCAGTAGGGCCAGTAGGGCCAGTTGGGTGTCTGTAAGGACCTGTACTTCCTGCTTTATCAAATGAATTAGGTTGAAATACTGTGAAGAGGGAGTCTCCTGACCCCCCCCCCCCCATCTCGAACCGAGCCCATCTCTATCTGTGCCTCGACTTGCCGCTTCTCTCTTGGCTTCTTGTTTCAGCTGCCATCCCCATAATGTGCCCGTCTGCCCACGTCTCTGCGTTTCCTCACCTATCGTTTTACACCCAACTTTTCCGAGTGCATTTGAAGTCTTACCCACTTCCACTCCCAATCCCTCTTAGCCGGCAGGGAAAAAAGAATAAAAGAAAAGGAAGGAATGACCCGGCTGCTGCGCTGCCGATGCCAGCAGTAGCGTGGTCGTGCTTGAGCTACTCAGGAGCTCCTCGTGGCCTTGAGGAACCTCTACTATAAACCAAGTGTATTCATGAGATGGCAGATAACCCCTGTGCTTTTATTTGCATCAGGGGAAGAATAATGACCCCCTCATTTATCTCCACAGCTCCATGTGCTCCATCTGTGGCAAGGATGCGTCCATTTTATATCACATATATAATCGAATATATATCAATACAAAAATACACGTACGTACAGAATACACATCTCATCAGACACGCGGCGTTAAGGCACATTGGCTAAACAAATCTGAGATACTTTTTCCACTTTACTTTGATACTTTGGGTCCTTATAAATGTACAACTTTTTTCTCGTTAATTTCTGACTTTCTTCATGATTTATTACATACATTTACTACTTTGCAAATGTGTGACTTTTTCCTGATAAATTTACATTTCTTTCTTTCAAATTAACAAATGATTCAAATTTTTGGTAAATGTACAACTTTATTGCCATAAGTTTACATTGCATTGAGATGTGGCACTTGGTCCCGTGTCCTTGAACGCAGCATACAGCAGGTGTTCTGTTTAGGACCTCTTGAGTAGAAAAACAGACAAGGTACCCCGGGTATGTTTTGGGTGAAGAATCATTAGTCCACCTAGAAATGGATACAGCAGGTCTAAGCAGTCCAATCTCATGATCAATAAGTCTGCTCGGACGAGTTTTAGGCGTGTGGAATACAGGAGAGGCTTTGTTTCAAAGAGCAGCATTGCCATCTATCATCGGGATGAAGGAATGCACGTGGAACACTTGGACATCTCTACACATGGATGAGAAGCAAGGAATCTTACTGAGGAAAATCATGTTGGAACTTTAAGGAACTGTATTGATGAAGAGTAGGGTTAGGGTTTAGGTTGGGGTTAGGGTTAGGGTTAGGGTTTAGGTTGGGGCTGGGGTTGGGGTTCAGCATGTGATGACTCCTCACTCAGTCCCGCTCGAGATGTCACCGATGACCATGATGATTCTTGCATGAGGAATGCCGCCTTCTTGCCTTGGAATGGGAACATTCCTCAGCGTCAGCGTGAGATTTATTCCGTAGGCCTGAAGTGGAGGGCAGTGATGCTTCCGCTATAAGATTCCATTTCTCTTAAATTTAGTGAGGAAGTTTTCCGTGAGATCCCATATGTTCCTGAGATTTCTTTACAAACTCTTCCAATAATTCATCCCAAAAGATGTGTGCTCTTGACCCTCTTTTCCTAAAAGGAGGCATATCCAAATGGGATCTTTGCTGTAATCTTTTCCCCCGGCCTTAAACTGATCCCCCCCCCACACACACACACACACACACTCTTTTTGCGTCCTTTCCCCCCATCCATCCTTTGCTCTTCAGCTTTAACAGCCCTTGACAGCTGGAGATGAAATAGAAATTTTGATATCAGACACCTAGAGAAGGAGGGATGACCTTTGATCAATGTGCCGTTTCATGTTGTGACATGAAATTTGCATGACGGGGGCCGGGCGGCGGACGCTCGTGCAAAGGGCTAATGTCAGAAGGCTGTCAGGGAGCCAAGAAGGTCAAGGATCTATTAGGAAAGAACAAGCCCCCCATCCCACACAAGAGCCCGGCACGGTATTTGATGTTCAGTACCCAGAAATAGATCTGGGCGTACAAAGCAGTCGGGTCCAGCATTCGCTCACGGGGGGGGGGATGGTGCAAGAGAGGAATTCCGCATACCTCATACTGAATGCTGGAAAACGGCATTCAGTAGAATACTAGTAGTACTAACAGTACTACTCCCAGAGCGTGCCGCTGGTTTAGGATGGGTGAGCTAATATTGCTTATCGTTATCGTTTGTGGAAGTTCATCAGTTCCCGACCCGGGAAATCCTGGATTCCTGAAATCCACTATTTGGGCAGTTTGAGCGTAGGAAACATGTTTACTGGAATTTCATTATGAACTGTAATACAAAATAAGGTTAAAAGTATTACTGGCTGTAGGTGACGTTCCTGACCCAGGTTCCCCTGGGTCAGGAACCCAGTACTAACGCTGGGGGGGACTTCCTTCACATGAGCACAGCCGACCTTTTCCTGACTGTGTCCGTGTGTCCATGTGTCCTTCTCCACTTTTATGGTCATGATGCCGTGTGGGTGAAGCATGGCGTGGGTGGAGCGTTCCATAGGAATATTGTTTCCGTGAGGGGGTGCTGGGACCCCGTAGCAAGTGTTACAGTCCTAAATCCATTTGGTTGCTTCTGTCAGAACACGCCACGTTCCTCCCGAGTGTTGTCTGTTGATCTGCGGCCAGATGGAGCGGTGGCCTCCTGAAGATGTTTCATTATTCACAGCAGCACGTCATTGTTCATGCCCAGTCCTGCTCCAGAGGACCAAAATACACCCCTCACTCCCGGGGTCCGTCTTTCATGCGGCCATCAGCTTGCAGCCTCATTAGCTCCACAGGGCAGGTGAGGTGTGGGGGGGGGGGGGCACGCTGGCGTTTTCCCATTCTCTATCTATCTATCTATCTATCTATCTATCTATCTATCTATCTATCTATCTATCTATCTATCTATCTATCTATCTATCTATCTATCTATCTATCTATCTATCTATCTATCTATCTATCTATCTATCTATCTATCTATCTATCTATCTATCTATCTATCTATCTATCTATCTATCTATCTATCTATCTATCTATCTATCTATCTATCTATCTATCTATCTATCTATCTATCTATCTATCTATCTATCTATCTATCTATCTATCTATCTATCTATCTATCTATCTATCTATCTATCTATCTATCTATCTATCTATCTATCTATCTATCTATCTATCTATCTATCTATCTATCTATCTATCTATCTATCTATCTATCTATCTATCTATCTATATCTACGTATATCTATATCTATCCATATGTATATGTATATGTATATGTATATGTATATGCATATGTATATGTATATGTATATGTATATGTATATGCATATGCATATGCATATGCATATGCATATGCATATGCATATGCATATGTATATGTATATGTATATGTATATGTATATGTATATGTATATGCATATGCATATGCATATGCATATGCATATGCATATGCATATGCATATGTATATGTATATGTATATGTATATGTATATGTATATGTATATGTATATGTATATACATATACAGGCCAAGGAAGGCCAAAGGACCAGGATGTTAACGTGGTGGTTGATCTCCACTTGAAGGAGGAGGACGGAGACCCCAGGAGGAGACGAGAGAAGCGTCTTGTCAGACAGACTAGAGGATTCGGGGCTGAGCAGGTCTCCTCTGATGTCCCACGTTAATAAATAGAAACAGTTTGCCATAAATATATAAATATATCAGATATAGAAATATATATATGTGTCATTCTGGGGGGAGAAGCTTTGATGATGTTTTTGTTTTGTTACGTTCCCGGTTCCGACCTCGTTGATTCTCCAGCGCCAATTCCTGATTAGCAACATGCTGCCTCCATGTTCCTCAAACAGACTCCGGGGATGGATGAAAAGACCCATGAGTACATATTGCATTACCTCACTCGCCGTATGTCTTGGCAAGTTTACGAGGCGAGGCTGAGCAGGTCAACGGTTTTAAGAGTTCGCCGTCCTGATCAATAATTAGTTGTCTGTAATTATCTCACCATCGTACTCATTAATGACACGTTCAAGGCTCATTTCTTGGCCCCAGATGTCCATCCCCTGGGGGCTTCCGGGGGGGCGAGGCCTTCAGGCCTGATTAATACTCTGTCTGTCCGTCTACGGTTGGCCGCCATTCACGGGGGCCGAGACGCAGGCGCTCTGTCATACGAGACGTCAGCAGGCGGGAGATAAATGAGCTGGCGGCCAAATCGATAACTTCCTCTTATGAGTCAACTACAGAGAGTTCTGCCTCTAGGGACGCTACCACGTGGGGGGGGGGGGGGGGGGGGCACAGTCCAGCTCAGCTCTTCCGGTCCACCCCAAGGCTGGTATTCCCACTTAGCCGCTCCAGATCCACTTTGGTAGCATGAAGCGCTAAAAGAGCTCCAAAAGGAACCGATTGAAGGATACTGGTACTGGTACTGTACTGGTACTGTACCGGTACTGGTACTGTACTGTACCGATACAGTACCAGTACACAAAGCCAATACACTTTGTATTTGTCATCATTGTATACTTTTATACTGCAGTACAACTGCGTGTCCCTGAAGTAGGAGGAAATCAGAACAAAGGAAGCCATCTATGGAACAAGGAGACTTTAGGAGGAGGCCATCGGGAAGGGGGGGGGGGCGTCGGGAAGGGGGGGGCATAGCAGGATGACCAGGATGCAGCTACAAACAGCGTCATGTACATTACATACATGTAAATACACATGTCGCCTTACATATGTCGTCTAACACGGTGGGAGGGGGGCAAAGCCGGCATCAATGGGACCTTACACGTTCCTCATTGGGGGGGGGGGGCTTATTAGAGGGATAAGATACCATAAGGTCAAATCATGGAAATCCTAGACGTTTCTTTTCTGTCCACCAGGGGGCAAACTCTGACCACATTTGCATACGCAGGCCTGAAGTCAGGACGTGGATCAGGATTGGACTGCTGATCAAAACCTGAAAACCAGCTGGAAAATGGCAAGAACTGAATGTTGGCTCTTGAGGAGATGCTAGCATGGTAGGACCAGCACAGGGATCAAAGAAGGCGGTTGCTCTCTTTTATCAGCGCTCATGTGGTTATTGTACTTCATCTTTTTATTGCTGTGTTTTATGTCCTTTTAGCTCATTGGGTACAGGGGCAGCGACTCGGGACTTCATTCGGGTGGACCACACACTAAAACCTGAGGACCACCTGTAGATACTTACTTTCATCCAAAGAATTCAGCAAATTTGATGTTCTGTCATCCAATATGAAACATGAGTTCATTTAAAGGCGGCTTTATGAAGTAGATCATCGTTTTTCCTCTCAGAAGCCATCGGTATTCCCAGCTAGGAAATTCATTTTCCACCCGATAGACAAAGCTTTCCTCCCTTTTTGTGCCCTTTTCCTTGCTGGAGGCAGGAAGGGAACACAGGAGGTTTTGTCCCGGGCTGCAGTGGGGGTTTTCACACAGAACCACCCCCCCCCCACCCCAAGTCAACTTGATGTTGGGAGATGAGACGGGAAACAGGTGTCACCCATGACCTTCAGTGTTCAAACACCACAGGCTTCAAGGAGGGGGGGCGCCTGGCCTCCTGGCAAGCTACTTGAATGGGTCCTCTGCTCTCGCCTTAGCAGCCTGGACAAATACTGCATAACCTCGCACTGGAGATTATTTCTGTCACACCTGACGTGGTTCAGGGTTGGGTCATCGGGATTTCAATCCCAAGTACCGCACTTCTGGTGCCACCTCCACACCTCCTCACCTCCACCCGTACAGCACCCCGAGACGCTGAAGGCAACACTAGCAATAACCGGCGGGGGGGGGGGGGGGGGGGGGGGCTGTATGCGTCTGTCCTCACCACGTCTGTCAGCACCTCTGCTATCACCCACTCCGACTCCCTCACGAGAAAAAGATCATCTGGTGGAATTAAGTACTTCCTGTTAGCCAGCAAGGACGTGACAATTCACGCTGACTCAGCGTTGGGCCTTCTTCCTACATCATGCTAGGTGTTAGCATGCTAATGCTAACAAAACTAGCATTTTTAGCTATTGTCATGGTTAGACACATAGATAAACATTAAGTGTTAGCATGCTATAGTTAGCATGTTAGCATTGCTAGCATGTTAATATTGGCATGGTCACACTTTTAGCCACTTATATAAAGACTTAGCACGATTATGCTTGGTGTTAGCATGCTAACATGGCTTATTAGCACTTTTATACCGAGACACATATATAAACACCTGGTACTATCATGCGTTTGCATGCTAGTGTTAGCATTGCTAGCATACTAACATTAGCATTCCAGGTCTGCTCTCTCGGAGTGCCTTTCTAGTTATCTCTAACTTCTGTAACATTTAAAATAAGGTACACAAAATTACAGTACTTCATTTTGTAGTACTTTATTTTGGAGCGTTTGGAACAGATGAATCTGATTGACATCATTTCCTGCAGGACAAATGGCTGATTTTAGTACATTTCGTTTTCTGCCAAACCTTTTAATAACAAAAATTGCTGCCTAAGAGTGAGAATATGCTAATCTAAGCTAATATGCTAAACGTCCACTGTCAAAATTTGATCTGATAGAAAAGCTGAATCCCAACAGTCAGCTGTGATGATGCGGTGCTGCCAAGGGAAAGCACACACATAAAGGATTTGTGGCGGACTAATGGTTATTCGGGTGGTGTGTCTGTGGCATGAAACTGCCGAGCAACTGTTGGGCCAGAGAGGCCACAGAGACAGATGGCGACCAAATGCCTTTACGGGCTTCCTGCAGCACATGTGCGCCGCCATCACATCAGTCATGAACACGACGTTTCTCTCTCCTCCACCGCTGGCTAGTCACATCTGAAATGAATGGCGTCGTAGCGTCAACGCCATTAGGACTGTTGCACGCCGTCGTCGTGCATATGAGCGTACGCATGCCACTGTACTCTCCGGTCCCCGTCCAAAGTCTGGGCACGCCATGTCACCTGTGGGTACGCCTGCGTGTGCACGTGCATACGTACGTGCATACGTGCATACGTGCATACGTGCATACGTGCATACGTGCATACGTGCATACGTGCATACGTGCATACGTGCATACGTGCATACGTGCATACGTGCATACGTGCATACGTGCTGCATATACAGTACACGCTGGAGATGTCAGCATGTCATGTTGCCGAGCCTGGAGCCACGAGTCGCACCGGGTGTGTGTGAGAGTCGTTCACCAGCTGCTCGTGATCGAGTGTCAGATGCACACACACACACACACACACACACACACACACACACACACACACGTCAACACTAAAACACACATACTGTATGGCTGCTGCGTTCCCAACACGTACACATACGTATGTACTTATACCTCTTGGTGTCACCAACAACCTATACTGTATACCTGTACTACAATATGTTGCATACAAACGTGACAATGTACGAAACATATGTCCAATGTATCAGATGGTGACTATGACGCGTTATGAAGCGTTGTTTATTTTCACGTGAGGACGGGTGGACTTCATAGGACGGATGCTTCACAGCTGCTAAAATGTCCTGCTTTCATTTCCTCCACAGCAGATGCTGCCAGCACCTGACAGGCCAACGTCACGGGAAGCACGCCTTCTTCCAGAATAACAACATGCTAGTCAGGGGTCCAATCAGGTCTTGTTCCAAATGACCATTGCTGGGGGTGGGGTGGGGGGGGGGCCTATAGCAAAACAGCAGCAACGTCCTCCGAAGCCCACAACGACGCATACGAATAAGAAAGCATAAGAATGGAGGACATTGCTGTCAGTATGCCGCCATTAATCACATGAGGAGCATCCTTTATACCAATAAAAGACTATGCCCCCCCCCCCCCCAAATACTTGTTGGTGCTCGCATAGGGACGAGCGATGAGGGCGAGGTGAGAGGCAAGGAAACCATCATGCCCCCTTCTGAGATGGACAAGACCCCATTATCCCTCCTTGGACCAGCCTTCTCCTTGTCTGAGTGGGGGGGGGGGCTCATAATTGGACCTTTGTGCCGTGTGTGAATTCTTCGCACATGCCCCCCCCCTTTCCCAGACCGTGTCCAGCCACCAAACAGATGGGGTTTGTATGCGGAGGACACACACAAAGTACGTCCACGGGACATGTGGCGCCCCCTCGCCAGGCCCCCCTTGCCCCCATCAATGCAGCCAAGTTCGTATACAGCTGAGCTACCCAGCATGCCTTGCGGGAACCCAGCATGCCCATCTGATAAATGTTTTAAACCAATGTGGCCCACGAGTCAAAAACATCCTGGTTTAGAGCCTAGGGGCTACGGGAATAAAACGGACAAACAATTGGCTCCTAACACCCATAATTACGAGTGCGCCTGAACGCCTCAGAAAGAGACACATTATACGAAGAAGTAAATTAGCTTGATGATCATGTTATGGATTAAGATTGAATTTATGTTGGTGTTCCATCGCCTAGATTGTGAAAACCTGCCAACCATTTTTGATAGCTAACGTTTTATCTCATGACTGATTTTCCAGTTCCAGATGTGGGAATATGATTTCCATCACCAGACATGATGGAAATATGACAAACTGCTCCGGTGTCTTTTTGTTCAGGCTTTCAAGCTTTACAAGAAACAGCTTCCTGTCCCCAAAGGGGCGCTCCAGGTTGTCTCTCATCCTTTTTAGGCTCTACAAATTGGAACGGGCATTTTTGTAACTCAAAGCATCCAAGCACGACGGATCGGGCAGGAATTCCGTCCAAACGGATAGCCGTGCTTTTTGGATGGAATGTAGATGGAACATCTGCCGCCCGGGGTCGGACTAACGGGTGGCACGGAGCAGCAAAGTGGCGTGACAACACGCCGTCTGGTGGGAGCACGGCAAGGCCAGGTGCTGCGTGACGGTCTACAATGTGGGGGGGGGGGGGGGGGGGGGGCAAAGAAGAAAAGAAGGCTGGACCAGGACCCAGCAGGCTTGGTGGTTTTCCAGTATCAGACTGGAAAACTGATCACTGATCTGTGATAACATCTGTGATGACATCATACGCTGTACTGGAATGCAACACTGTGAGCATCATTGTGCTAGTTCCATGCTAATGGCTAACGCTAGCAAAACACTGCTAACTTTACCAATCTAAATACTCTTTTTTCTCCATTTCCCACCAGTATTTGTTCCAGCTTGGGGCTACAGCGTTACCGTGCGTCAACCAAACTACGGTGGGGGTCGAGGGTCAAACAGGAAGAGCGCACGTTAATCGCGCATCGTCAAAGGGAACTTCCGTTAACTTACTTCCGTTAACTTTGGCAGCCCGAATTTCTTCTTCTTATGCAGCAATTTTTCCGAGGATCTTCCATGCTGTGGCGTCATTTCCACGACATCCTGACCGTGGGAAAATGTGAGTCTCCGGATGTGAGCGTTGGAAAACCTTGGCCACTTGCCAGGCTTCCCAATCTTGGAGACAAGATTACGATATTTGACTTGACTTTTTTCAGAGGAAAGCAGCGATGGGAAATACGAGGGCCGAGCTGGACTCGTACTCCAACTATTAGAGGAGTACGGAGCAGAGGTCAAAGAGGTCGTTGGGATACACGGCTGAGCTTTCTGGAGACAGACGGAAAACAAGTGAAATGTTGATGTTTCTTATTTTGTCTGTATTGACATAGCTGTTCTCGGGTTCCGGCCCGTCCTGTCTTTTCACAAACACACCCAGGTGCATGCTGGGAGCGCAGCCGCCAGCCATCCTTGTCATTCCAAGCCCTCGCAGCCCAGAGGAACTGATGACTTCCAACAATCTGACGTGTGTCAAACACACGGAAAGTATTTGGACGTGAAGCTGATGACAAAAATAACTTGGTCCAGTACATAATGGGGCATTTCCAGCAACCGGGGTTTTGGTCCCATTTGGAGGTCTGACATGTGCCGTGGTTTTGGACGAAAGGGCAACTGTAAAATCCAGCTGTTGGATGTGACAGCTGGTCTGCGCCGGTGAAAGAGTATGGTGGTCCAGTATGGTCCAGTATGGTCCAGTATGGTCCAGTATGGTGTACTAAACATACGCATGGTGCTAGTATATGAAAACATCTATGCAAACATTCGTGTAAAATGCAGGTCGGCAGGTGGCCGGTGAGGTGACGGTTGTGGATTTGGGGTCTGGGCTCTCTCTTGAGGTCCGTATGGAGTTTGTGCCGGCGGGGGTTGACACCACTTATTGCCCTTTTCTCCCTCCCGCAGTCCAAAAGGCATTCATGCTAGGCAGCAAGGATGAAGTACTGGAATCCAATACTGGCCTCTGTGAAGTACAGTAGTTCACGTCCTGATTGATGTTTTATCCAGCGGGGATGATTTGCAGGTTTAATATCACTGACTGACAGGAGGATGATGTATCTTTAAAATGTGCGTTTAACTGTAAAACCGTTGGGTGGAAGGCATTATGCGCTCGGCCAGTGGAGGAAAAAACATGGACTGGATGAGTCTGCGGACAAAAGGCGTCCATTTCGAGGAGAATTGTACTCAAACATGCTTTTCCTTTGCAGCGTTCAACACCCACAGCCTTATAAAGCCACGGTTCATCCAAGAGGTCACAAAAGACCCCACAGCAACATTCAAAGAACTGCAGGCCTGACTTGCCTCAGTCCAGGTCGGTGTTCATGACTTCACCATAAGAAAGACACTGGGGGAAAACCAGTTCTAAGACCAAAACCACTGCTGAACAAAATGAACGTTAAGGTCGGCCTCCAAGTTGCTAGAAAACATCTCGATGATCCCCAAGAGCTTTGGGAAATACTGAAGTTGAACTTTCTTTAAGGTCTGTGTAATCTGGTGTCAAAGTAACGCCACATTTCCCATAAAGAGCATCATAGCAACATAGCATCAATCATCATAGCAACAGTAAAATATGGTGGTGGTAGTGTGATGGTCTGGGGCCGTTTTGCTTTTTAGGGCTGTTTTCATTGAAAAACTGCATTTAGTACTTAGCTGTGTTGTCACTGACTAATATTTACATTTCTTGGATGATGTGAAACAATGAAAACTGAAACATAAGAAACCCCAAAGGGGGCAAACCCTAAACCTGACCCTGCTTTTGCTATCTGTGGTGCAGATCTAATAGGGACCGTCATAATGAAGGTTCTCCAGAGCTGGAATTACCACGATGTTCTCCAACTGCTCTGCTTTTTACCAGATTGTCCTGCCAACGCTGCATACAGACAAGCCCCCCCCCCCATTGTGCCATTCCCTCATGCCCCCCCCCCCCCCCCCCCCCGCTGTAACAAAAGTGTGTGTTAAAGGTGAAAAGGTCTGCTCTTCTCCTCATCTGATGGGCATCCATTGGCCTGAATTTGCAAGTCTAATGAAAACCAGACACCTGTCCTGCCAACCTCCCCCCTTATCTGCAGATCCCGGCCCCCACAAGGAGAAGAGAAGTCCAGGGAAGTGAAAGGAAACCGTAAGAGTCCTTATCGGAGCTGAGATATCACGTTACCACTGGGAGGACAGATTTGGTTGCGAGCCGCCGAATCCACGGGAGAAAAGGTCTTCTCACACCGAAGGTATCATGATATGATGCCCCCCCCCCGTCGGAACAGTCTAGGGACCCAGTCACACCTGTGTGAGAAAATAGAAGGGGGGGGGGCACATTGGCCGACATAGCAAACAAATTGCTGAACGGATAAGAGCGAACATGGGAAATAAAAATGCATGCTAGAATCCAAAATGGCAGACGTTTAAAGTGCAGCCGTACGGTTTCTCCAGTGGCGTCCCTCAAAGGCCCGCCCACCCAGGACATGAACTTCATACACAACACGTGCAGGAGAACCTTGTGGGTGTTGCTGTTACACAACAGAAACTGGATATGCTTTGATTGCTGACATCGGGTCCCTGTCCTGCCCTCAGCGCCCCCACTCCATTATGTGGGTGACGAAAGAAGGCCAGAAAGAATGTGCCGGTCTCCGGTCCAGTCGGGGCCGAGCACTGGTCAGTCCTTGGTCCATGGGAATGTGGATGAAGAGCTGGAGGAATGAGCTCACATTATTGGCCAAAAGGAGACTTGAGCTGTAGACTCAATACTGCTAACTCTGTTTAGGGGGCCCAGCCCAGTTAGCCAGGTAGCGGCCTCGTGTGACGCCCACACGTACGTCCCCAGTGAGTGAAACGTACCACAGATGGCCTTAGATGAAGCACACCTAGCCCAACCTAGCACAACTCATACACCAAGCTCACGATCTCACAGCTACCAATTTTCTTACGGAGGGCGAGCGCCAAGCACGTGGGCGTGTGGGCGTGCGGTAACACTAATAATGGTATCATCCATCCATTTTCTACACCGCTTATCCTCACTAAGGTATGCTGGAGCCTATCCCAGCTGTCTTGGGAGAGGCGGCGTCCACCCTGGACTGGTGGCCAGCCAATCCCAGGGCACATATAGACAAACAACCATTCACACTCACATCCCTACCTATGGACAATTTGGAGTGGCCAATGGTATCGCTACTAATAAAATAAATGACAGAATTATTTCATACACAAATCACATGCAACACATGCAAGCAGCAGTCAAAGGACTACTTAGCATAAGACAAGCCGTTAGCATTCATCCATACACAGTTGACATCCAACATGATTGAAAGGACATAGGGACATGGGGACATGGGGACATATAGGGACATGGGGACATGGGCACATGGGGACATATCGGGACATAGGGACATGGGGACATAGGGACATGGGGACATATAGGGACATGGGGACATGGGCACATGGGGACATATCGGGACATAGGGACATGGGGACATGGGGACATAGGGACATGGGGACATATAGGGACATGGGGACATGGGGACATAGGGACATGGGGACATAGGGACAGATAGGGACATGGGGACATAGGGACATGGGGACATAGGGACAGATAGGGACATGGGGACATATAGGGACATAGGGACATGGGGACATAGGGACATAGCCACCTGGTCATCTGTGTTAATTCTAAATGGGGGGGCACAAGGGGGAAGATGAGCTGGACAGCTGCCTCTGCAGACCCCCATTTATTTAGGAGGGCAGGAACATACGCACACACTCCAGACTGCAGCCCGTGTGCGTCGTCCACTCCACTGAGCGCGGCATCCCCGGGGTCCAACATGGCTGAAAAGTCCTCCAATTGAGCCAGGTGGAAGTAGGGAAAAGTTCAACATAGCAGCCGCTAAACTCTTCTCAAAGCTTTTTCCATTTCTTTCTCCATTGGTGGAGGTTCCAACAACAACAACTAAAGACAAAATGTCTTCCTCGGGTTCATCCATCATCTTTCTCCAGCATTCTGCCTCAAGACGAGAGCTTTGATTTACAAAGAAAGACTTCTATTTGTCAGAAATGTTGGGAAATGTGCAAAAAACATCTTGTCACCAGGTCACCAGGTCACCAGGTCCATTTCAGCGACTTCTTTCCTAATTCACGTGGTGGAGGAACATCTTCATCTTCCTCTTTTGACATACAACATGGAGGAGATGGTGGCCCTCCATCCAAACAGCATCCTAATGCATGTGGTGGAGGAACATCTTCATCTTCCTCTTTTGACATACAACATGGAGGAGATGGTGCAATCTGTGATGGCGCTGCTCCGCCATCGCTTGGGGCGTGGCCTGATAGATAGCGCTGCCTTTAATTGGGATACCAGCCTTTCCAGAAACCTGAAACCTCACAGGTGGAACTGACGGAAGCACACGTGCACACGCACACACACACACACACACACAGAGTTATGTTGGGATATGACGACACGCCACACGCCAGCAGAAGATGGAGTCAAATTGTCCGCCAACACAGAGGAGAACATGAAGGCAGAGGGAGCCTAGGAATGGCGAAGGTGGCGTGATGTGAAGCGATACGTGGAGAAGGACAAGCGTGACGAAGGCGATGTTACCCAATAGCAGACCGTGTCATATTCGACACGGACGCTTGGTGATGTTTCACTGGCTGACAGCTGATGGATGGAAGTTGACCTTGGCCGTCATGATGGTCATTTAGTGCTCCTCCTGTGGAAAAGCCAGCAGGTATGCGTCATGTAAACCACCCCTCAGGTTCCCCGTGCAGATGTGATGCACTTGGCCTCTTGTGGAAGCATCGTCCCGAAGTCCAGACAGAAGCGAAACAGTGGAGTGAGGTATCGAACCTTTGGGTGTAAGAGTGGTGTGGCTAGTAAAGCCATTGGCATGAAGGAGCAACACGGGAGCCATTCATGTCCTCCTACTTCAATTGTTTTCATCAGTTCTTTGTGTGGACCAGTTGGTCCTAATTTGTATCGATAAACACCAGTCAACGCTTTATTATAAGGGCATGCCCCCGGACAATACAATTGTATCTATCCCTGTCAGCCTGCCTTCCCTCAACGATTTAGCAAAACAGGAACATGACATCAAAAGTGAGAAAATCATCTTCACTTATTTGCTACTTTTGAGGAACCGAAAGGTTGGTTTCCAAGTTGAATTTCCTGATGCCATAAACAAAACAGACAGGAAATGAGGACAGGAAGTCCTGGGGTTGATTGTGGATCCCAGGGATGGGTCCAGGGATCCGTTCACCAAGCACTTAGCAACCATTATGGTTTTAGCGCAGTAAGGTGAACTGCTGGACTATATAAAGACCGGGCGGCTTTGTGGCCCAGCCTTTGAATAGCCTCAGTCTTCACTGTGAAGTGGCATCAGTGACCCCGAAGTCCGAAGTCCTAAGTCCGTCACTTCAAAGACGATTAGCGGCACACAGTACGACCTATTTCATCATTCTATCATCAAACGCTGGAGATTTATTGCATTTCTGCGTGAGACAAAGCCGGCCGCCTGAACCTGGCCGTTCCCGGCTGCTGGCCTCAGGCCGGCGCCGCCAACAGCATCCCGCCAAAGATAAATAAAGAAGAAGTGGCGATCGGCTGCAAGTTGAGAGCAGCTGTTGCTAGCAGCGGCGAGCAGAACGAGCTGGCTGACGACGGCATGGGAAGGCGGAGGTGTTGGGAGTGCTGCAGGGAACACCGGGATGAAAGGGATCAGGATCACATGGTGTCCGGCCAAGCCTGAGGAAGTATCATATGTGACGCGTTCATGCGAGGTGGTCTGGACTGGAGCGGTCCCTGGGACCGCCCGCCGGGGACAAGCTGACAAATACGCAAAAGGAATCCCAAGCGGTTGTACGCACGTCAGCATTATGGATGAGATGAGGTGCCCCCCCCCCCTCCATGTACACTACGTGGGGGGGTACGGCTTGTCAGTGAGGCGGTACGACTTTTCCACCCCGGTCGCCGCCAGTGTCGATATTCATAATGCCTCATACTTCATATTCAATTCACTAGCAAGACGTCATAATGCATATACTGGTCATATACTGGTCATATACTGGTCATATACTGGTCATATACTGGTCATATACTGGTCATATACTGGTCATATCTTTCATACATACAAACTGTATTTGTATATAATTTGTCGACGTCACGTCCTGTCCAACCCCCAGCGGAACGTATTGATAGCAATACATATTTATGTCTGACATGGCTTATTTACTCTTATTATGTCCGCTCTAGCAGGTAATACGAGCATCACAGTGACTATAGGGGTGTTATTTTGTGTCTGGAGGTCTCTCAGATTGTTAAGTGTATTTAGAAGGTCGTACAGGTCGAAACAGGTTTCACACGCTCAAACTAGGCCAGATTTGATTTACGAAGAAGGAAATATGCCCTGTGGTCTGGAGGCAATTAATGGTGTCAAACGAGGGATAACCGTCATTAAAAATGAAAGTAAAGTGAATTCATTTTCTCTTTTTGCTGTTCCCATCCTATTGAGCTACTCGTTTCAACACATCAAATCTCCAAACGTCACCGCTCGTCACCGCTCGTCACCGCTCGTCACCGCTCGTCACCGCTCGGTAGCCATCTTGGGAGGCCATTGTTTGTGGTTGGGGTTCGTCCCTTTTCATCCTTTTATCAGAACAACCTTACTCATGCTTTGGAAAACACAAGAGCTTAAAACAAAGCCATGATATGAAGCAGATGTTTTATAGAAGACAATGAAATCATTTGTTCCATCCCAACATTCCTCATGGATGAAAGGATTTCATGAATGAATCCAGAACGGTAAAGCGTTCGTATCCATCATCGTCCTTCAAAGACATAAAAGGAAGGGAAAAATGTTGATGTTTTCATGTTTGTATCTTTTATCATCACACGCATCCTCCGTCCTCGGTACACTGGTCCCATCGCCATGTGATGCTGTCAGACAGACCCTTAGTGGGGGGGCGGGGGGGGCTGCTTCTCCATTCCACCTGAAGCTGTCCCAGCACTCGTGATTGACAGCACAACTCTCAATAATTCATCTGGCCTGAGCTGTGAAGGTCAGGGGATCATCTGTGAGGGGTGCCGAGGAGAGGAGACACGATCATCAAATATTCATAACAGACTGTACAGCACTGCTGATACGCCATCGCCTCCTCCGAATACACCACACCTTTGTCCCCTGCAGCGCATCCATCCATCCATCCAACCATGCATCCATACATCCATCCAACCATGCATCCATCATCCATCCATCCATCCAACCAACCATGCATCCATCATCCATCCATCCATCCATCCATCCAACCATGCATCCATCATCCATCCATCCATCCATCCATCCAACCAACCATGCATCCATCCATCCATCCAACCATGCATCCATCCATCCATCCAACCATGCATCCATTCATCCATCCATCCATCCAACCATGCATCCATCCATCCATCCATCCAACCATGCATCCATCCATCCATCCATCCATCCATCCAACCATGCATCCATCCATCCATCCATCCATCCATCCATCCAACCATGCATCCATCCATCCATCCATCCATCCATCCATCCAACCATGCATCCATCATCCATCCATCCATCCAACCAACCATGCATCCATCATCCATCCATCCATCCATCCATCCAACCATGCATCCATCATCCATCCATCCATCCAACCATGCATCCATCATCCATCCATCCATCCATCCAACCAACCATGCATCCATCCATCCATCCAACCATGCATCCATCCATCCAACCAACCATGCATCCATCCATCCATCCATCCAACCATGCATCCATCCATCCATCCAACCAACCATGCATCCATCATCCATCCATCCATCCATTCATCCAACCATGCATCCATCCATCCATCCATCTGTTTTTCCGTTTTCTATGCCACTTATCCTCCCTAGGGTGGGGGTGCTGGAGCCTATCCCAGCTGTCTTGGGGCGAGAGGCGGGGTCCACCCTGGCCTGGTGGCCAGCCAATCACAGGGCACATATAGACAAACAACCATTCCCACCCACATTCATACCTATGGACAATTTGGGGGGGGGGGGGGGTGAAGCTGACATGTTTTTGGAATGGGGGAGGAAAGCGGAGTACAAGAAGAAAAGCCACACATGCATGAGGAGAACATGCAAACTCCACACAGAGATGGCCAGTGGAGATTCAAACCCAGGTCTTCCCATCTCCTGACTGTGTGGCCTGCATGCTAACCACTCATCCACCGTGTGGCCTCATCCAAAATATGATCATTCCTATTTCCTTAACAAATAGCTTGGCATGAATAAATAATAAATAATGTGACGGTGGTCCCAATACCAACGATGAATGATGGATGCCCACCAACAGGTTCAGACAGAAGTGTCACCAATATTTGAGAGGCGTTTGTGGACATCAAGAATGTTTGGCATCTTTCAGTTCAGCTCTTTTCAATTGGTGAAAAACCAAAATATTCGCCTGTAGATTCTGTTGCCCGCGTCTCCACTCTGCAGGACCATCAAGACTGTGAACACGGTCTGGACAGCAGATGGTTTTTTGCAGCTGATGGAAAACCCCATCTGGGGGAAAACTATAGACACACGGAATTTTAAAAAATGTATTTGTCTGCAAAAATGTGCAGCGAGGGTTGAACCTGGAAGGTCTGATGGATTGCTTCAGTTATCCAGGAGAAAACAAGAGTTGGTCTCACACCCACAACATGATGGAGAGAAGACCTGGGTACTTTGCTAAATATTTACTACAAACACATGTTTTTTAAACCAAATATGATGGAGTGGGACTTTTGGGGAGGATGGAGAATGCGTCATAGAACAGGGAACATTTGGTGAAAGTTTCTGAAGACATCATCCAATACTGCATCTTCTTCTGGGACCTATTTTTAGCTGGACTCACTATGGGGTTGCACAGACTTAAGGAGCCAATAGGCCTCATCTACCTCATCGTCTGTGATCTCTGATCTCTTGTTCATTCATTTGGGTTTCTGACTTCATCCATCATCCATCATCCATCATCCATCATCCATCATCCATAATCTGATGATGGCTGCACTGACGTGTCCGAAGAAGCACGCGTGTCGTCTGAGGGTAGGAGGAATCTACGAGCAGTTGGTTGGGACTCAGCGATCGGAGCCACAGGTGTTAAACAGCTAAGCGCTTTAGCTGCCCCGGGCGGAAAGATGTTATTGAAGCAGGAAGGCTTCTCAAACACCCCCCCCCCCCCCTTTGCAGGCCCACTCAGAGCCCAGAGGTCAAAGGCCACAGCGAACAGCAATGGAAGCCATTTGTTTGGTTGTCACGGCTCAACAGGTGAGCCCGGGTTGGGGGCCGGGGCCCCTGGAATAAAAGAAAATAGCCCCACCACACATGGTCAGTCACT
Organism: Doryrhamphus excisus; assembly: GCF_037039965.1. Classification (NCBI taxonomy): domain Eukaryota; kingdom Metazoa; phylum Chordata; class Actinopteri; order Syngnathiformes; family Syngnathidae; genus Doryrhamphus; species Doryrhamphus excisus. The sequence goes on along the minus strand of NC_136367.1, from coordinate 21,788,751 downwards.
CACCACGTCCACGTCTCCACAAGCCGTGTCTGCTGCCGTTCACACGGCCATGTTTGTTTTGGAGGGAGGCTGGCCTCGTAAAAACTAGCGGCGAGAAGAAGAAAAGCCGCGGCCGCCACCGATGTTTGTTTTTCTTTCAGTGTCACAAGGTCTGTGCCCCCCCCCCCAAAACACACACTGCCTGCACCTGTGGACCAACGGCCCACCAGTGGTAGCGCCGTTCCAAAACAGACTTATCATCACCCTGAACAGGCCGCAATGGTTCTGACTGGGAAGGGAGGAATGACGTGATCCGATTCTCCCTCTGGTCCGTCTGGTCCCGGTGGTCCCTCTGGTCCCTCTGGTCCCTCTGGTCCCTCTGGTCCCGGTGGTCCCTCTGGTCCCTCTGGTTCCTCTGGTCCCTCTGGTCCCTCTGGTCCCTCTGGTCCCTCTCGTCCCGGTGGTCCCTCTCGTCCCGGTGGTCCCTCTCGTCCCAGTGGTCCCTCTGGTCCAGATTTTGTCATGACTTTTTTCTCGAGACAAAATGTTGACAAAATGAGACTTTTTCTTGAACTTCCATCGGACGGGTCCTATCCTGCCCAAACAGAGGTGACCTGTGAAACGCGTCCACTAGCATCACAGTAAAAGAAGCATCAAGTGTTCATCGCGCCAGATGTCAACCGTCATGGAAGCAAGGGAAGAAACGGCATTGGGAAGTCAATATGGAGCATCTCTACGTATCTGAGGCTTTTATTTACGGAAGGTTCCGGGGGACTTTTTCAAAATATGCTGGGCTTCCAAACCAATTGAGGAGAAATGTGTCTGGAGCGGGACCCTTGCCTGAATGACGTACTTATCCAGAGGGACTGGTAGCTCCATCCCAGTCAGGTTAGCGGTCCAGGACAGGTCCCGGTGCTACCATCCCCCGGCGGCTGCAGGGGCGACAGATAAAGACATCGTATGGACGCTGAGCTTGCTATCCAAACATGGGCTGTTTTTGCAGATGGTACCTTGGTCTACTAACAAGCATGGAGTCATGGTCCAAAGCCCAATGTGACAGTGGTTTAGATGAATCACCAAAGGGGATCGGTGGCACTTCCAAAGCTGTAAAAACAAGAGCAGACCTTCCAAACATCTGCTCGGTGTGTGGAGAGCAGGTGAGAGGCTGAAATATGGTGAATTACAGCTAAGAAAAATATGAAGAACATTATCAGATTTTTCCAGGCTTGAGCGTACACACACAAGCACGTATGATGCCCCCCCCCCCCCCCCTTGATGGGCCGTGCAATGGAGATAATAACATTTAAACACAGCCCTTTCAAGATAAAGCAGCAGTAGAAGCAATGATGGCTTATTTCCCATCTGTCCGTGCTCGGCTCTGCAGCCCAACCCGTGAATGCTCCTCAGTGTTCCGAGCGCCGGAGCGGCTTCCCAGCCACAACTCCTGGCACCAATTACGTCAGAATAATACCAAGCATCCAAACCATCCCAATAATTGGTAGAAAAACACAATAAAAACTGGAAAGACCACAGCAACATGTGGAGGAACACAAATACACTCTTGTACTTCACCACAACACTTGGCACGGCGCAGACTCACGACTCTAGAACCCTGACCAGCAGAACAGCCGTCAGAGGGGGTGAAACCCTCCATCCACCCATCCATCATCTATCATCCATCATACATACATCATCCATCCAGCCATCATCCATCCATCCATACATCCATCCAACATCCATCATCCATCATCCATCATACATCATACATCATACATCATACATCATACATCATACATCATACATCATACATCATACATCATACATCATACATCATACATCATACATCATACATCATACATCATACATCATACATCATACATCATACATCATACATCCATCATACATACATCATCCATCCAGCCATCATCCACCCATCCATCATCCATCATCCATCATACATACATCATCCATCCAGCCATCATCCATCCATCCATACATCCATCCAACATCCATCATACATCATACATCATACATCATACATCATACATCATACATCATACATCATACATACATCATACATCAATCCAACATCCATCATACATCATACATCATACATCATACATCATACATCATACATCATACATCATACATCATACATCATACATCATACATCATACATCATACATCATACATCCATCATACATCATACATCATACATACATCATACATCAATCCAACATCCATCATACATCATACATCATACATCATACATCATACATCATACATCATACATCATACATCCATCATACATCATACATCATACATCATACATCATACATCATACATACATCATACATCAATCCAACATCCATCATACATCATACATCATACATCCATCATACATCATACATCATACATCATACATCATACATCATACATCATACATACATCATACATCAATCCAACATCCATCATACATCATGCATCCATCCATCATCCATCATCCATCATCCCTCATCCATCATCCATCCATCATCCATCCATCCATCCATCCATCATCCATCCATCATCCATCATCATACATCAATACATCATCAATCCATCATACATCCATCCATCCAACATCCATCCATCCAACATCCATCATACATCCATCCATCATCCATCCATCCATCATCCAACATCCATCATACATCCATCCATCATCCATCCATCCATCATCCATCCATCCATCATCCATCCATCCATCCATCCATCAATCATCCATCATCCATCCATCCATCCATCCATCCATCATACATCCATCCATCCATCCATCCATCCATCATACATCCATCCATCCATCATCCATCCATCCATCCATCATCCATCCATCCATCATCCATCCATCCATCCATCCATCCATCCATCCATCATCCATCCATCCATCCATCCATCCATCCATCATACATCCATCCAACATCCATCCATCCATCGTGAATGAGATGAAAAGGTATTAAGGTCATTAAGGTGAAGGGACCCCTTTTTCCCATCTTCCCAGATCAGTGTCCCCCACAAAGGTTCCTCCTTTTGGTCACTTTGACTTTCAGCTCCCTCTTCAGTGAACCAAGTCCTGGACTGGTTGAGGGCTGCATTCTAACCTGCTCCTTTCCCTGGTGGATGAATAAGGGAAGCTGCCTTTCTTCTTCCTGCCAGCACCTGCACAGGCGGGGAATAACGATATGCAAACTCTCCATCTCCTTTGCCCCACGGCACCTTGCCCCCCCCCCCCCCCAAACTTCCAGGCTCCTTTCACAAGGTCTCTATTGAAGCCAGGGAAAAAGGCTCAGCAGCAGCAGCTGGTCGCTCTTCAAGGCAGGTATAGAAGGGCTTGGGAGCTCTCCGCATGAGCGAGCCCGGCCCCCCCGCCCCATTCAGCCCTGCCCCGGCCTCCATTATTCACCCAGGGCTACTTTGTCAGGGGCAAGGCAGCACGGAGAGAAAGGACGGATCTCCTTTTTTACTCTTTGTGCTCCACGTCGCTATACAAGTGTTCCCAAAGCCTCGACTAATGAGCCAGCCCGCCCGCCACAGAATATGGACCCTTTCTTCTGGCTGATGGAATGTCCGCCGTGGCCTGCTGGCTGGTTTTGTGGTATCCTTTAGAATACCTTGAGAATACCTTGAGAATACCTTTAGAATACCTTGAGAATGCCTTGAGAATACCTTGAGAATACCTTGAGAATACCTTGAGAATACCTTGAGAATACCTTGAGAATACCTTTAGAATACCTTGAGAATGCCTTGAGAATACCTTGAGAATACCTTGAGAATACCTTGAGAATGCCTTGAGAATACCTTGAGAATACCTTGAGAATACCTTGAGAATACCTTGAGAACACCTTGAGAATACCTTGAGAACACCTTGAGAATACCCAAAGGAAGTCCATGACAGGGGAAGCTTCTACTGAATGTGCCTGTGTGCACGGAGCAAACTACAGCCTGATTCTGCCACTGCCACATAGGCCTTCGGGGGGGCGGGGGGTAAACCTGTTTGGGGGAATCAAAACCAGTGGATCCACGGTGACCCACACTGGAGGGCTTAGAGTGTGTTCAATTGGGGCAAACGTTTTGTTCTTCATGTGGAAAGAAAACCTTTGGACACCCCTGGTGTAAAGTATCCAAATATTTGGATATTCAAATTCATATTCCTATTCCCCAGCGTCCTGCCTCCCTCTCGGCATCTCGGCCACCGCTGCAGTCTCCCTTGGACTGCAGTATGACTTTTGTACAAATAGTTATGCTTTCATCCTATTCTCATGATATTTTCAATATGATAACTATATTTCAATATGATATATTTCAGTACGATATATAATTTTTGCTGATGTTTGTTGAACAATTAGTGCACTTTATTATTCTTTTTTATTGTCAGCCACCAGACGAAGACCCGCTTGGCCAGAGAACGAGCAGTGGACCGAGCGATGAGTCATGCGGATCGTCAACGAAAGTCCTCGGCGAGCGAGGGTGAGAAAAAGACGTCACGAGATGTCTTGGTGGTTGAAATGCATGTGCAGTAAAAACAGAGGAAGAAAGCGTGCTGGCAGACACAGACGTACAAGACAGAGGCCACCTTTCAAAGAGGGAAACGAGAACATTCCTCTCCTCGCGTGGAACACAAACAGTTCCAGGCCATCGCTTCTTTTATGAAATCTTCCACTGACAGGCTTATTAAAACAAACACAGGAGATACACAAGAGTTGCCCGTCCTGAGCCGCCTTGCCGCTCCGCCGTTTGTCTGCGTGGTGTCGACACGAGTAAACACCTGCTGAAAAGACGTGGAAGGGAATGGGAATTCTGCTCATTCCTTCAACAATGCATACCTTCACTGCGGCTTAAACTGTTAGCATAACACACAGGGCGGGCACCTACAGCCACGCCCGCCACCTGATGGGACAGGTCGGGTCCGGGATGTGGAATTGTTGTGTCTGTCATCACTCGCCACCAGGCCACCGAGAACCGAGTCCACCTGGTGACAGAACCTTGGTACAGAAATCATCCCCTCGTTAGACAAACCCTGAGAAGAAGGCCAGACGGAAAATAATGGCACTGACGGGGGCCAGCACTTGTGTTTGGACCCCCCCCCCCCCCCCCCCCCACATCTGCTCACCTCCAGCTACTATCATTCCATTCACCGCCCGGTTCAACCTCGGCAAGGAGGCTGAAATACGCCGGAACCTCTGAGGTCCTGCGCCGCCACCTTTAGGGCCCTCTAGGGTGTCGAGACCCCAAGAGTGCTGATACAGCATTCAAGATTTAGACAGTACCAAAATGTGAAATGTTTGTTCTTAAACCTGTTAGACACCAAAAGATGCATTCAATGAGGCAGACCTTCTGGGAAATGTTGCTGTCTTGCTGGAAATGATATAATAACCATATAATAATAACCTTATCGTAATAACCATCACGTTAGTCCAATTATTTTACTGGGGACTCATTTTATTCAACACACTGACTGAAAAGCTCAAGTGTTTTCAAGTCATCAAATGAAAGTCCAAGCCAAGTCCCAAGTCACGGATGTCTGAGTGGAGATATTTGCTGATATTGTCAAGATGATCAAGTCCAAAGTCATCCTAATTAGGACCAGTCTGACTCCAATCCAGCCATCAAAGGTTCCCCGCTGCTGTCTGACAGACTGCCTCCCATTTGGAGGTGAAATATTCCCAATCCAAACATTCCACATGTGTACACAGGATTGGCTTTGCATTTTAAGATGTCTGAAAGGCTTTTGAATTTGCACTAGACTGCAATTAGCATATCCTGTCTGCGCCACACGCACACAATCCCATTGGCTTGCCTTGCAGGTCTGATTCTCTTCTTCTTGGTTGTTGCTCTAGTCGAGGGGTCGCCAAACCCCCGATGGCAATAAGACATTAGGAACGCCCTGCCCTCCCGGAGACGGACCAACAGACATGCCGTCTCGTGCGCATTTTGACCGCACCCCCTCCAGGCATGAACGGTCCCTGTGCCAGCTCAGGCCAGACTCTCGCCCCGCAAGCCGAAAGTGTTGCAAGATGCGCGCCTCCTAAACAACCTCGGAGCTGCGGCCACGCGGATCGTTAAGGCTGACAGTCGCCCGCGACATTAAGCCGTCAGGCAAATAAAGTTGGGCTTCGCTCACACAGCTGATGCCACCCCCCCCCCCCCCCGACAAAGAGCCACCAAAGCAGTGCCCAAAGTGCAGCCCAGGGCCATCGGTTGGGCTTGGGTGGTGGAACCTGCCCAAGGTCATGAGCCAGAGCAGGCATCTGGGGCACCCAAAGGTTGGCCCCCACTGCTCCAGCTGGCGTATGTTTGGGCTGGGAGTTGGAGTTATGCCTGTGATGTGTCTCAGCTGGCTCTCCTTTTCGACAAAGAGGCATCCTTCCCGTTTTAGACGGGAATTTTAACATGACTTCAATGTCCACATTTCCACTTTCACCCTGCCCAAATGGCAGCCACCCCTGTGAAGCGCCCCTTAGCAGGTCCGTACGGACACAAGCGCAGCTTTTCCTGACGGCTGCCATCATGAAGTATGGTCCTATCGTTCATCTCGCCTTCCTCCATCTGTCTGCAGCGTAGCAGGGAACACGGTCTCAGCAGGCCGTGTTTCTGCTTCCTGTTAGCCAAGCATCTCCACGCCCCTGCAGCACCCGTTAGCCGTCCCGCGGCAGGATGGTCGCTTGGCGGCCTTTCACGCCTCTCTCTTTTATGGTTGATGAACGGCTGCAGCAGATGCTTTGTTATCTTTGAAGATTGCAGAAAGACAAGCATGATGAATCCACCTCAGGCCGTGCATATCCATCATCCATCCACTCGACACCGTGATGTCTCTAGCTTCCCTCCGACGGAAGACCAAGCGTGAACGTCTGGTGGATTTGTTCAGCATTTTTATGGCAGCTTTGCACTGCAGAGGAGCTGCTGTTTACCCAGCATATGTCTCCCCCAGCTGTGAAAACACCCATACAGCCGCTGTCAGAAAGCTCTACAAAGACCAGGGACCAGGACTCATCTGGTGGGGCCATTAACGTGGAAGACTCAGGTCCACTCTTCTCATTGGGCAAAACTCTACACAACACGCGAGCCTTGGAGTCCATGAGTGGAGTGGAACGTGTTATGGTGCATTCCTTTCCATGGGAACCCTGTGCACCACTCATGCGCACACGCTAATAAATCTCCGTAACCATCACCTCAAGATGGCGGCGTGTGAAATGTCTGAGGCTGAAGGCAAACAGGTCCAGTTTGAGGGGAAGACAGTGGACACACGTTCCATTCTATCATGGAAGGCTGAGTTTACACACCTTCCACAGCCTGTGGAAGGGTCAAAGTGTCAACCTGGGGGCTTTCTACCCGAGTTTGGTTCCACGCGGGTCATTCACCGGTCCCCTTGAAGGAGATCCCAAAAGCACCTGATGCATCTGTCTGTTGAAGGAGCATCAAAATACTACGTTTTAAAGACCTCTTGTCATGATGCCTGTACTGCAGGTACAAATACGATAAACTGCAAATATATAAGCTCTGGACATTCTAATTGGAATGTAAAAAGACCATTTGGTATTTGCTGACGTTAATGCTAGTTTACATAGGAGCTGGTGCTCTGACACCGTGGCAGACCTACGGAGAAAGAAGGTGAATCCTATTCATCCGTTCCAGAAAGTCATACTGTACACCAGCCAGAAAATGTATGCCAGACTTTGAAATCCTTGCGAACCAGGGCGGACACTAACCGAGGTTCCACTGTAGGTCCAAAATATTACCTGAGACTACGCTCATTTGCAGGCAATTTGGAAGACGTTTTATGTTCTTAAAGCCTTCTCTCGTAGAAGCCTTCACTCAGCACGAGCAAGAACCTTCATTTGGGCAGAAGATCGTCCCCTGTCTTGACGGACAGCCAATCGGATCACTCTTTTGGGTCTACCACCCGAACCCGAAGCAGCACTGTAGTCTCTTGGTACACATTGAAGTCACGGTGTGAAAGGGTCTCGTTGCCCAGACGGTTTCCTGGTCTCGCCTGTGGCCCACTACTCACTCGCACTTGTTGCAATGTGAAACCTTTGCTATTCTTTGGAAAAGGAACGAGGAACTGTGCAAGTAAAGTGCCTGCAGTGCTGCAGGTGTGAATATCTGAGTCCCTGCAAGCGTGATTAATAGCAATGAAATGTGGGCCTTCTCCCAACACGAAACAATCGCACCGGCTCTTATGAAAGTCAATCAATACAACGTGTCAGTGCCTGGAAAAAATGTTATGAAAAAAATTATTTGTAGGGCCAGGAGGCTGACGGGAACGCTGATTTATTGCAGATGTGCATTGCTGGGGCGACTCTCACCATTTTAGCGCCGTGCTATTATATGGCTGTTGAAAATGTCATTTTGTTGAAAGAATCGCATGCATGGGTGTGCCTGCATGTTCAAGTACACCGAGCACACTCAGGTGAGCACGCCATGCATGAGCAAATCATAAGCAAATAGAAAGCAGGAAGTAGCCTGCCAAGTAGCCTCGTGTATTTCACTATTCCATCCAACCTGTTTGGTTTGAAACGTAGATTTTGGATATGTCCTTAAAGGTCATTGCTACATGGACACAGACGCGATTGGATGACAATCTGATAAATGTGCTGCAATTCCAATTCTAGACAGAGCTTTAGCAATAGCCCAACAATTCAGCAAATTAACTGAATATCATGCAGAGTGTGTTTCCTGGTCTTTTGTCAACTTCATTACGCCAGCAACATAGTTAAATAACATAGTGGGGTTTATAAAACTGTGTTAAAAATAACTGTGATTAAAAAAACAAACCAAGTTCCTTATTTAAGTACCGCCTTTGATGATTTAATCGTTTCTTTGAGGCCTCGCATTAAAAAGTAATGGCATTTTAAAACCGGTCGTGAGATTATAGCTTGTTATAAAGCGATTAGCGGAGCTGGCCCTTTAAGAAGCAGCGAGAGTGAGTGATAGGAGGCGGGGTTTCAGCTTTCACACCCCGGGTGGGAAACATGGGCGGGCCCTGACACCGCTGACTGACAGCAGCTCAAAAACGCTCCAACGCTGCGGTGCACGGAGAGCCCGAACCAACCAATAAGGGCAGAGCTCTGTGGACACGTCATTTGCCAATAGCCAATCGCATCGAGCCAAAGCAGGACCCTGGGATCGCTGTTGTGCTTCCAACGTGGGACTCGGCCGACCGAGCAGAAAAAAGGAAAAGTAAGTTAGAGGACAAAACTCACGGTGGCGGGACTCGGTCTTGTTACTGCTAACCGGAATGTTTTGGTTTTGGGACTACGGTCTTCCACCGAGACGCCGTTGGACCCGGACTGACCATCTATTGGCGTTTGGGTGCATTCCGAAGTTGGAGCAGGAGCTTTGGATTTAAGGAGTCGAGACTGAGATTTGGACGTCAACTTATATGGGCTGACTTTTGCTGTGCGTGGACGTGAAAGCACACGGACACCAGTCACCGTGAAAGTTACCTTTGCCGGCGGTTATGGTCACCGTTAACTCTGTAGAACGTTTGCAAACATGTCACCATAAGTTGGTGGCCGCGCACAGAATGGTAGTTAACGCTGGTAGTTAAACTAGTTAGTGCTATAACTCACTACAAGTGCTAAACTCCTGTCGTAGCTGTGAGCCACCTTTACGTTTGGACTGGTGACAAAGTTGGGAGTGCGTCCTAAGCGAACGCTCGGGTGTGGGATTTTAGAAACTAATGGACGTTTGTCATGTTTTAAAAAGTGTCTTTTCTCCGTGCAAGGCTGCACTAGCTCCCAGTTTGCGGGTTCGAGGACTGAACTCGCCCCCCGCTATTGAAACTGGATACAAAATGGCGGCCTCCCCGGGACGATTTGGATGTGCTTCTCGTGTTTTTTATTTATTTTTGGCACTCCAACTTTGTATCGCCGGTGGATGGAGTTCCGAGTTGCGGTGTGTCCAGAACTGTACCTGCGAGGGGGATTCGGTGGACTGCAGCAACCTACAGCTGACAGCTCCGCCCGTGGACCTGCCTGCCCGGACCGTTTCCTTGTAAGTCAACCTCTCCGTGCCTCGGCTATTTATTACTCAGCCCGTGCCGTCATTCCACTATGCCATCATTCCACCATGCCACCATGCCACCATGCCACTATGCCACCATGCCAATATTAATGCACATGAAGTGAACCTTGCAATGGCCCTACTGGTCCAGGTCGTGGAGATCACCTGTCACTATTTGCAAACTACTTGCTGAGACCAGAGCCAGTCCACATCAGTCCACATCAGTCCATATTTGTCTTGGCATAAGCGTCAGTAAAGAGCTCCTTGAATGTGTTTCTTATCTGGAGGTGATGTTCAGTTCCTTGTGTTTCTCCAGCGTTTGGAGGCCCCAGATCAGACCATATTTAGTCCTGCGGGTGTACTGTTGTCCATTGCATCATCTCCAGATGCTGGTTTACATTGCTGAAAGTGAGCACGTCCAATAATGGCTGGAAGAACAATTTGAACCTTTTTGTTGCATTTGTGCAGCAACAGCAACCCAGAGAAGGTCCTCGGAATGACTGTCATTGCCATGGAAGTACCCCATGTAATTAAGCCTTTATTACAGCAGCTGTCGTTAGCACCACAAAGCACTTTGAGTTGCTTTGACTTGGTTGTGTTTGACGTCCTGCTGTAGGTACTAGGTGCTCTAGGTACTAGGTGCTCTAGGTACTAGGTGCTCTAGGTACTAGGTGCTCTAGGTACTAGGTGCTCTAGGTACTAGGTGCTCTAGGTTCTAGGTACTAGGTGCTCTAGGTACTAGGTGCTCTAGGTACTAGGTGCTCTAGGTTCTAGGTACTAGGTGCACTAGGTGCTCTAGGTACTAGGTGCTCTAGGTACTAGGTGCTCTAGGTGCTCTAGGTACTAGGTGCTCTAGGTACTAGGTGCTCTAGGTTCTAGGTGCTCTAGGTACTAGGTGCTCTAGGTAGTGACAAATATAGACATAGTCTATATTACATCTTCACGTAGAAGTGAAGATGCGTCTCTTTCCTTTGGAAAAGTCCTCTTCAGCACGTGGACAGCAGTGCTGGCACCTTGGCCATGTTCAGGTCTTCATGGGATGCGGGGGCCGCTGTTGGCTACCTCATCCGTGACGGCTGCCTCCGGTTGAGTTGTTGGCTGCTAGCCTCTCGCTAGTTCAACTTTTCTTACCTGGGGCGGACCCTAACAGGCTCTGCAGCTTGAAATGATTGTTTAGAAACGGCGCCTTACATATTTACTTCATGGATCCCAGCCCTTTATAGGCTTTTTTCAAGTACCACAAATAGACAAGAAGGTCTTCGTGAAGTACTTTATTGTGCAAAAACACTCATACGACCGGCATGTGAACAAATTATGATAATTACAGAATGGCTGGGGGGCGTTGGCCAAATCAGAAGTAAAAATATGATTTGTGTCTTTTTTTCCATTTTCACTACATGACTGATTTTGTTTGGAGATGTTGATGACCTGCGATGCTAAAGTGTAGTTTGCATACTTCCACAGCCCCCGAGCCTACGCAATCCAAATTGCTGGACAACCAGAACATGATGAGGTTTTGTCTGGCGATAATCAACCAATCGATTAGTCACACAATGGGTGAAAAGGAGCCGGCCTCCATAGTACATGCCTTGTACGTGTTTCCTTCATCTCTCGCCTCCAGGCGGCTAGCAACAGGCTTCGCTTCTTTGCCTTGGTATCTTTGCCTGTCTTTGCGATATCAAAAGGATGATTGAACAGAGTGTGTATATGCGTACGTTCTGTATGATATGAGAGGTAGCCCCCCCCGTCCTGTGGTACAATAGTACCTCTGACATCCAACAAGTGGACCACCACTCTGGGATGTTTGCCTGTTACTTCCTATTGATGCACTAATGACATTGAAAGCAGGTTTCCTGTCGTGCAGTCACATATTCCTCTCAGGAGTGGCGCCTCATCTTATTTTCGGCCATAGTAATATGGATAAAAAGCACTTTGGCCACGGCACCGCTGGCATAATGGGATTTTGCCAGTTAAACATTATGAAATTTGACTGTGATTTTGGTGATGGGCAGACTGGCTTTCCAATCTTATTTGGTACACAAAGCGCAGTCTTTTGGATTTTGGATAGGAGCATTTCTCCTTCTTGTCACCGTTCACATCTCAGAAGCAGCTCCAAGAAAGTCTGGTCTCCAGCCAGCGGAAGCCAACCATTGAATGATCCTCTTTGTAGGCCGGCAATTCCCATGTGGTTTCCCAAGTTCCCCAATGTGCTTGGCATACTCTGCTGCTACTTAACCCCAAACCACAGCCCAAACCTCACGGAGCAGCCTTATTGGTCAACACCAGCCTCCACAGTTGGCTTTGGCGTCTGCACTCAGGAAATGAATTTGTGTTGGTGGTTTCCTGATAGTGGCTGGCGGCGGGGTTGCGGACCGGACAGCGGAGGGAGGGGTTCCAGATTACCTGGCCTCTTGGGAATGCGGTATGAGGGATATCGGGAAGTGGCGGCGCTGGGGAGTTCTACACGTCCTGCATGTAAATGTTTTGGCAGCGTCATACGCTCACACCGGTCCCACATGTTGCTGAAAGTCCCGTCACTAGTCAAAAACTCCAACCGCTGCCACATGTGTCCAATGCCACTGTCACATTGTCGGCTGGTAATTTGGTGTCAAGATGGGCAGACCGGTCAGCAACCAACTGCTTGGTAGGAACATTCTAGCAGACATGCAGCAAAAGCAGCAGCTCTCAGCAGGACTTAGCCCTTGCGGTTTGGGGGCCATTTCACACTACGCAGCGTTGTAATCTGGTGGTGTTGGGAGTGATTATATAGCACGTTTGTTTATTGCCACAGTTTCCCTTGCTGTGTGGCTGGCGTGTTCCCTGGCACATATTTTAAAGGCGCAGCATGGGTGTCAGATGGGTTCCAGATCACGTTGTCCTTGGCACTTTTTCTTTTTATCTCTGAGGCTCTTTGGTGGGAAGTCGCATTGGAAGTATAGTCCCGATTGCTGTCATCAACTAATGTAGCTCGTACATTTAAACACATTTGGAGAAGGCTGGAGAACTGCTCGGATGGACCGCACGGGCACATGCACTCGTTTAATGGAACCAAACAGCTGCTGCCACAAGTCATTCTAAAGGAATCCGTCAGTGGGATAGACGGGCCTTTTGTGAAGACACTCAAGGGGAGAGGGCGCCTGTTTCCCTCTCCCCCGATGTCTACAAAGTGGGTCCGATCAATGAATCGTCATTCGACATGTGGTAAGCGTTTGGAAATCAGAAGAAAATGTTGGCATAAAAAAGTGATGCAACTTCCACAAACCGAGTAATAAATGATCAATAACTTACATATACTTCACCTTCAACCTGAGGGGGTCATGGTACGTAGCTGAGCTGTTTGCACAGATTTCCTAAAGAGATCATTTCAAGGTAAACATGAATGTCGGATATTGGTGCTGATGATGAGTGTACATCCTGTATATGAATACAAGATGGGTCTGTGTTGTTGCCATCTGGGGCGTCCAGGCTGGCGTCTTTAAGTCCGGCCGTAGGGTCACGCTGTGCCTCCGGCGATTGGAGTCCTTTCTGCCCAAATGTGTGTTTGGACAGCCTTGCCTGTGTGCAATGAACAGGGGTGCACGTGGCCCCAACATGTGGCCACCCATCCTTGGTGGGAAACCTTCAATAACTGACTTGGACTCAGAGTCCGGAGGAACGGCTACTTTGGGACTCGGGCTGGCTTAAACCATTATTTTTGTAATCCATTAATCTAGAAAATAGTTATTTGATGCATGGATTCATCTAATGATTCATTTTGAAATCCGATTTGATTTCGATTCCATCAATTATCTCTCCATAATTTGACATTAAAGCTAATGTATCTCCATGAATAAAATATATTTTTATGGAGAGGTTCAAAAATGAATACAACAATAACGTGCACAGTGGAATCCTATAATAACACAATAATAAATTAAACTTTCTTTCAATAAATCTATACACAATATGAATAAAAAACATAATACAAAAAATAAAAACATAAATTTAATAAAAAAAAATAACAGCAGCTGTGTGTGTTCCTGCTAGAGGACTTTATCTTTCCCTCTTGCTTTCCACCACTACTCTCACTCTCCGTGTGTGTGTGTGTGTGTGTGTGTGTGTGTGTGTGTCTGATGCTCCAAAGGGAAATACAATTCTTCAACAATTTGGTGAGATTCTGTAGCTCTTCTTAGTCAGACAGCAAGATGCTTATGAAATAAAACCTAAAGTCCAACATTAAGGTTCTCAGCCTGAGATGGCAGGGTAAAGTTATTATACTATTATATTATTTATAAATAACTATTTATTCTGTCATCTTGACCTTTCCACTTTTGTTCAAAGCTCATCCGCCTGTCTCAGCTTTCTACATAATGTTTGTACTACATCATGTACTGTATGCTGTATATATCATGCACTGGAATACTGTCTATCACAGAACTCATATTTAAGTCATTATCGGAGAAATAACAAATCTTGTTGTCAGCTCATGCTTTTAACGTCACTTAACACTGATGGTGGGCAAAGTTGGCACTAGTTAGCCATGATAGGACCAGGAAGAGCAATGATGATGTACGCTACCTCTGGATGTGCAAGTCCCGCTTCTGTTGCCGTTGCCGCCCAGATGCGCGCTGTGACATCACTCGACACCCCAGGGTTTCTTTTGGTCCCCCAGCGCCCACAGCCCAGCTATTTTTTCCTGACTTAATAAGTTCAATAACCAACTTGCTAAACCGGCTACTTCCACCATCAAAAGGTTGGCTCAGGCCATGATGCCAGGTTGGACGTTAAGATGAAATGAAGTACTTTGGAAAGAACGGGCGGGCCGCAGTCAAACACGTGGCGGGCCGGATGTGGCCCCCGGGCCGTAGTTTGCCCACCTCTGCGGTAGGTGTTAAACGCTGCAGACCTGCAGAGAAAGCCATTGTGAGTTCATGCCACAGTTGAGAAAAGCCGCGGCACATAAACAAAAGGACCGGTTTAGTTTGTGTGCTGTGGCCTTTAGCACCAGTAAGGCAGGTTTTCCACTCAAACGGGACTTTTCCCAGCCTTGCTGTTTATACACGGTCAAAGTACTCGTTTCGAAAGCTGCATCTTGGACGGGCTGGAACTGTCCTGAGATGGAGGTGTGTGTGTGTGTGTGCTCCCCGGGGGTGGGGGGTGCATGTTATGCATTTCCATATTCCTGAGGCTCAGGCGGATCATGGCTGTGATTTTATTCATCTTCTCCCACTTACTGGAGCATCCCCATAACGAGGTAATTGGCTCCTGTTGCAGGGGACACCCATTTAGTGACAATAGGAGGTGTCCCATTAAACCATCATCACACACCTCCCTGTCAAGCCTGTGCCTGGGGGGCAGGCACGGGCTCTGCTATTATCTCGTCCCCATTTCAAACAAGGAGGATCACTCTGGAGGAAGCGGCCATTAGCAGTAATCAAGAAAGGGAAATCTGGCAAGTGACACCAGGCTCCATTTGCATGAAACCGTATTTGTTACAGGTTTCTTTATTCACAGTATATTTTGTTGTAGCCAGGAGTTCGATTCCAGGCCTATCTCTTTCCTTGTTCATGTTAGAAATCGGAGGCAATGCTGACAAGAAGTCATTTTCCAATCAGGATAAGGAATGTGGTGCATCAGGTAGGAGTGTCCCTGAACAAGAAGTCATCTCTCAGCAAGGCTGCTAAACATTCCTGGTTTGTCTCTCACGTCTGGACACAAGGATTGGGGGGGTGGAGCTGTGGGCCCCATTTGTCTCACCCAGCCTAACCCAGCAGCAAAGACCAACACTGACCAACACTGCAGCCCTCCTACTGCCGTACTGCATACTGCATACTGCATACTGCATACTGCCGTACTGCATAGTGCAGGACCCGCTTGTCTAATGTCATGATTATGACATAAGAAGCTGACTGCTACATGCAGATGTGGGTGGGTGAACCCCCCCCCCCCCTCCCACCGACTCGTCATAGGTAACTCTATATTACTGGACAAATCAATCTCTAATAAGCCTTGTGAAAGTGGAGTGGGTGTTATTAAAACTAATGTTTGACTGAAGTGCAAATTGACTGGTGCAGATAAATGTCCTGTGGGGGGGGGCGGGGGGGGAGTCAATAGTATTGATCTTGACCTGCTTCACCTCAACGGGATGATATAACGCTGTGTTCTGTGTATGGGTTTGCCCTCCTGGCACCCACCAGGCAAACTGGTGCTACTGGTTTATTTCCAATACTGCATGAACGCATATGACTGGTATTCCAACAAGGAATACACGGTATCGCTTTTCACTCTAAATGCTATCAGGGTCATCAATTCAAATGCATTGACATCACCTTCAATTTCCCCCCCCAGAAATCTTGGCCACAACAAGCTGTCTGCCATCGACGTGAACGCGTTCGCCAAGCTGCCCAATTTACGAGAGCTGTAAGTATTCATGCATCACATTTGGATGTGGAACAATCGGGTACATGAGGTACCTGATGTACATGAGGTACCTGATGTACATGAGGTACCTGATGTACTGGTCACTGGTGGGACAAAATGAAAGGGCTGATGCTGCGTTCTATCTTTCAGCTTGGTACAGTATTGTTGCTGTGTGATATATGTATGTATGTTAGTATATATATATATATATATATATATATATATATGTATATATATACATATGTTGACTAGTGAGCATGAAGGCCCAAGATGTAGGACACCAACAGAGCCATCATAAACGAAGCATCTACAATAATCCCAGTTTGCTTGGCAAAGGTCGCAGGGTCATGTACTATATGTGGGGAGAAACCTAAACGTAGTAAATACGTAAATACTGTGAAATTTGCAGAGCAAAGGTTCAGGCCTGCAGGATGTCAACTGGGCAAGTTTGCGGTCGCCACTTCCTGGCAGCTTCCTCATACGTTACCTTCGACTAAGTCCAATTGAGAATAAGTGGCGGTTTTCTAAATTAAGCCATCCTCCCACCACCTGACACTGTGGCCAACGCCGGACTTATAAATATTTGATACGGCGAGGAGAGGACTCGGCTCAGTTTCACTCGGCACCGCAACACGCGGGACGGAACGGAACAGGGCGATACCCGCTGGCCACATCGCCGTCAGATCGGTCACACGCTCCTCCGTATCGTTGGCGTTATTTTGGCTTTTTAAAGGCCAGGCTTGCTACAGACGTGACTTTGGTGTTTGAAATGTTTGTATTGATTATTTGCAATTGAGTGAAAGCCGATTGTGCTTCTTGTGTTGAACTTGCAGGCGGCTGGACCACAATGAGCTGACCTCCATACCCGATTTGGGCCACGCCGCCTCGAAGATGGTATCCCTCTACCTGTGAGTATCACCTGAAGACCTGCTCTTACTGGAGTCCAAATCCTCACCTCACTTTTAGAGCAGCATCAACATGTTGGAGTCTAAAGGCTATCAGTTTCCACTCCAATTCACAGCGAAGGGTCAAAGGTTAAAGGTCAAAGGTGTTGTGTCAAGCAGCCATACAGTACATGCTGTGTGAGCAGACCGCTCGCTTGGGGCGACTGTTGGCGTAAACTTCCGACTTGGTCGCTCCAAGTCGTGAAATTGTGCCTGTGGGGGCCGCCTCCATCGGCATCTCGCTGGAGATTTACTGCCGTATTTGGGAGGGGCAAGTATGCGCTCGTCCTTGTCAAAAATATAAGCCCGGCAGTCAATCAACAACCAGGAGTTACCAGCGTAAATTGATATCTTCAACGTATCTAATACGCCGCTACATCCAACCTGTGATCTATGGGACGTGTTCTTGGTACTTGCTGAAAGACCAGACGGAATGTCAAGAATATAAGACGTCCTCAACAAACACTGCAAGCTGGAAGGTTGTCTGAGGTACCAGCTACAATGTTGGCAACCGCTGACACCGACATGACTTTTTAGGCAGGGAGAATCCAGCCATCGTGTTTTATTGCGTTTGACGAGGAGATCTTCTCTGCTCTTCTGGTCTTTTCCCGTCCACCTTAAGTGAGCGTAGTGCGAAGTCCGGGGGTCACGCCTTCCCGTTTCCTCTCTGTGTCATCCACTTCCTTCTCAGAACTGACGGTGACGCAGTCATGCTGTCCATAAGCTGCCGTGTCCTTCTGCTGCAGGACATTGGAGCTTTCATGACCCCCCCCCCCCCCCACACCCACATTTCTTTGTTCCTTTCTGCCGTGTCCATCAGAGACACCCAACAGTTCCTTCATCTTCCTCACTCCAAGCATTGAGTAACCCCCCCCCCCCCCCGATCGGGGGTCTTTTTTTGGCCCGACCTGGAGCCTGTTGCCAGGGTAAGGCCCGTGTGTCAGATGGGAGTAGAGGCGAGGGGGGGGTGGAATATTTACAAAGCCAGCAGCTGCAGCTGTCCGTCACATGGCTTTACAGTAAACGGGGAGGCGGGACAAGGGTGACATCGCTCTATGTGGGGGACTCATGAAGGCCGGGGAGGCGGGACAAGGGTGACATCGCTCTATGTGGGGGACTCATGAAGGCCGGGGAGGCGGGACAAGGGTGACATCGCTCTATGTGGGGGACTCATGAAGGCCGGGGAGGCGGGACAAGGGTGACATCGCTCTATGTGGGGGACTCATGAAGGCTGGGGAGCCATTCCATCCCATTCCATTTCCCTCTGTCAGCATTCTCAGTAAGGAAGTCCAGACTTCCCGATCTCCGGCCAGCGCTCCGCAGCAGGCGGGGCGATTCATACAATTCATACAAGCTCATGTCAAAAAATCACAGCTAGAAATGAAAAAGGCGTCAAACAGACTTTGGATGACTCAGCCTTCCCACTGTCGGCCATGTTGTCCCAAAGGGAGCAGCTCGGGATGAAACGGGCTGGGGCATGGTTCCAATTCTAATTCTCTCTTGGTTCCGTCAGGAAGGGACCTGCTAGCCGCCCTCCCGGACACTGGGAACCTGCTGGGCTATGCAAATGAGATGTCCGAGGGGCGTGGTCATGACATTTGCTACGAAGTCGAAGGAAAAGTCAATCGGGTCCAACATGGAAGGCTGCAACCGCACTGGAGTGCCTTTCCATCCCAGATGTCACCGGCCGTGTGATGGCGTTCCATAAACGCTACTATTGTATTTGCAGACTTCAAACACGCTGAGGCACAGCTGGGCTCTCCATCGTGGGAGGGGGGCCGGGCTGGGGGGGTTGGAGTGCTGGAAGGAGAAGGAGCGAGCGAAGGAGAGAGAGAGGTCAATCTCCTCCACCAGTTTGAGACTGATCTGTTTTTCCCAGCAGAGGTCACCAGCTGCTGACCCGCCCCCGCGTCCCCCCTCCATCCCCCCTCCCCCATTCATTCCCTTCATACTCGGCTCAAAGTAGCCACTGTGTGTTGCTGTCCCATGCGTGCATTTTGCTGTTTGCACGCTTCATCCTTAAGCATTTTAGCCTGTGTTTTTT
Source organism: Doryrhamphus excisus (assembly GCF_037039965.1). NCBI lineage: Eukaryota > Metazoa > Chordata > Actinopteri > Syngnathiformes > Syngnathidae > Doryrhamphus > Doryrhamphus excisus. The sequence goes on along the minus strand of NC_136367.1, from coordinate 21,769,341 downwards.
CAGGTGGGACGCCCCCCCCACCCCACCCCCACGCTCACCAGTGAATGACTGTGGGTCCATTATGTCCGTGTGTGTGACAACGGAAGGAGGGACTGACCTTGTTTTGAGTTTGACTGCTCTACACACCTTCTCTTTCCTCCGCTTCCTTTGGCTCTTTCCGAATATCGCCGACACCGCCGTACCGAAATAATCATGGCCTAATTTAATGGTCTAGTTCCTGCATCTTGGCCCCCTGTTAGTTACCACATACGTAGTTTGCTCCACCTCCTTTTTCCGGATCGCTGCTTCTGAAAATGGAGTACATGAAAGACTGCCGAGACCACAACTACCTTCTGGGACCTGTGGAGAAGCTCAGGCTCCTGGGAATAGTTGATTAGCGGGTGAAATATTCTAGGCTCTAGGCTGTGCGTACTGGTCTACGGTTCCACCCTATCGTGGACTTCATGCACGAGGGGGAACAAAACCACAGTTGATGGGGGAAGTATCATACTGAGGTCTTTGTATCGTTTCTGTTCTCCAAAAATCTTTTTTGTGTCATTTTGCAGACATCATAACAAAATCAGTAGCATTGAGGGTCCACGGACCAGAGACCTTGTTTCTCTGGAGACCTTAGACCTGAGCAACAATGACATCACCGAACTACGAGGACACTCCTTCCCTGCCGACCTCCAGATTAGAGATTTGTAAGTATTGCTGGGAGGAGCAGATCCCGTCTGACTAGATCCCGCCATGCTGCCGCCCACACGCCTGATGTGCTGCTGTGTCCGTGCCCCCCCAGGTACCTCAGCAACAACAAGATCGCTACATTGGAGCAGGGAGCGCTGGACCATCTGGGCTCCACTCTCCAGGTCCTGAGATTGAGCCGAAACCGCATCAGTCAGATTCCCGTGAAGGCATTCCAACTCCCGAGGCTCACCCAGCTGTGAGTACCACTGGATCTCCATCAGTTGATCGACATGAGATCGGTTTCACGTCCCGCAGAAACGCTACATTTTACCGTCGTGTGAAGGTTTGGCGTTCGACTTGTGACAAGTTTCTAATGTTTGGGTGCTGCCTTGTTGAAGCTCTGGTTTATGGATCTGATAATGGCGTGACAAGGTCACCATGGAAACATGGTGGGTGCAACAGGACTCTTTGGGCGGATGCACCAGGGATGGTTGTCAGTTCTATGCTGATAAGGTTTCAAATGTCGTGTAGTATTATTTGATTCTATCACTGTCAGGTAGTATTAATCCCTCATTCACTATCATCGGTTACAGACGTGCGTTCTTAATCTACGTTCCTGATCAAAACATGAAATGAATGTAGAGCAAATATTGTCAATCCATAAAAAGAGTTATATATTTTGTGTGTCTTTGTAGCGAGCTGAACAGGAATCGTATCCGCCAAGTGGAGGGTTTGACCTTCCAGGGCCTTTCCAGCTTGGAGGTGCTGAAGCTGCAAAGGAACAGCATCAGCAAGCTGACTGATGGTGCCTTCTGGGACCTCGCCAAGATGAAAGTCCTGTACGTATCTTTGAGAAGAAGTAGAAGAAAAGCAATGCTTTCCTACATCAGAAATGGAGCCATCGATGATTTCTCACCAAAGAATGATCCAATTCGTTTGAACCAACCTGCAACTGCACACAGGAAAAATAACCTCTGGCTTACCTGGAGGTAAAGCCAGAGAATTGAAAGCTCTTCATCTTGATGATGAATTCACACTGCAATAGATGTTAAGCTAAAAAGCTAAACCGCCTGGCTCCAGCATCTTGTCCTTCTGTAAATCTGTCTATGTTGTCCGTCCATCCAACCCATCTGATGTGTTGCTTGATGCTACCGATGCAGACACCTGGACTACAACAGCCTGACGGAGGTGAACAGCGGATCCCTCTACGGCCTGACTTCTCTTCAGCAGCTTTTCCTCAGCAACAACTCCATAACCCGCATCAATCCTGACGGCTGGAAGTTCTGCCAGAGGCTAAGGGAACTGTGAGTACCTCAAAGTTGACCTTTTGCCTGAAATGTACAACCCCGTGGCTTTTCAGCGGTGCGGCTAACTTAGCTAATCTTGTGACGTAAGCTCTAGTTCATGATTGGCTCCTGTCAAATAAAGAGCTACCTGGTTCACTCAGAATCAAGCAAGAACTTCTTGGTTGCGGTACCATTCAGTACTGTCTCATTTGCTTTGTTATTCACGCTTATGGTCCTTTGACGTAAGCCATAACGCTAGCCAGATCATCTCCTTCCACAAGGCTGGAATGACGTTGGCGTTTGCACTCAAGGATAATGCCGTTCATCCCATCGTCCATCCCACCTGAGCTCAGCAGCACCCAATCTCTCTATTATGATATCAGGATATAATAATATGTGTTTCTTTATGTTTTTGTGTCTGGGTGTTTTTACGATCCCGTGGGTGATCCTCCACTGGGCCTGTACTGGTAACCACACCAGGATCACATTCACCCTGGCTGAAGGTTGAGGCATTATCGCAGATGCTTCCCTTGTCTGTTGACATGGTCGTCACTCGCTGCCGCTAAGTGCTCGGCTCAGCTGAGGCATTGCTAACCTAAAGTGTTTGTTGATGCGGAACAGCAGGACGGCATCGTGGGTCGGACGGCTTTGATATCAGTTTACTGTCCGTATCGCCAGGCCACATCCTGCTAGCATGGCGACTCGTACCAATGACAAATTGCCCCCTGCACCGCAATATGGCTTTATTTGAGTTACTGTCATCCTGGCCTTGGGGGGGGGGGCATGACATGACCTGGCTGTAATGAGGACACGTCAAGGTTTATTCCCTTTATGGAGGCGTACCGCTCTAACTAGTAGATACCAAGTCGTCATATTATGGTCATATTGGTCATATTATGAAAAAAGTATTTTCTTTTATGTCAACATTGTTGTATGAAAATGACTTTATTTGTCCTCATATTAGCAATTTTTACTTGTTAGTCTTCTTTCTCTCAATATTATTATTATAATAGTATTATGACTTTATTCTTGTAAAATTTCTCAATTTTTCCCAAAGATAAATTCTATCCTAAGAATGTGCCACGGGCCACAAATGGCCCCCGGGCCGCACCTCTGACACCCCAAACCGAGACTTTGCCAAAGGCTCAAGAAGGACTACTAGTGGGTGTTAGGAATGTCAAATGTGTTCCTTTTCTTCTCCGTCGTTAATTTAATGTCACAAAGCGTCCAGGAGACCTTGAAGGGGCCATGAAGGCCACGTCTGATCATCTTTGGAGCTACTTTAGTTCTCTCATCTCCTTCCAGACCTCACACAGAACATTTGTGTTTTTCCACTTTCTGTCTGCGTGGACTCCCTTTCTGTCCTCTCTTCTGTCTCGCTCGTGCTTCTCCTCTCAGGAATCTGTCGTACAACAACCTGACTCGTCTGGATGAAGGCAGTCTGGCCGTGCTGGGGGATCTCCACAGCCTCCGTCTGGGGCACAACTCCATAAGCCACATCGCTGAAGGAGCCTTCAGAGGCCTCAGGGCTGTACGCATCCTGTAAGTCAACACCCCTGGTTTGCTGTGAGCAAGGCCAAGTCCCTGGGAGCCCCCCCACGATAATAATTAGGTGGAGAGGTGCCGCAGGGGAACAATGAAACTGATGATGAGATGATACCGCACTTTGCCGTCCTACCAGCTGACTTTAGAAGGTGTGAGATGTTTGCGTGGTTAAGTTGGCTCACATCGGTCCTGGAGCCTTTGTGTTCCGGCTTCACCTTTGTCACGGTTTCTGTGGCAACTTTTTGTGTCTTTGTTGCTTTGTTTCTTTTGTCCGGTTGTGTTTTGGTCTTAAGGGGCTCCTTGTTCCTCGCTTCCCTCCAGAACACTGGCATCCCTTTTGGAAGCCGGGTGACAGGTTAACACTTTTTGCTCCTGGCTCTGTTGGCCAAAAGGGCCAAACTAGTTAAAAAAACCACAGTGGGGGGAGGGACACCACCGGGGGATCAGCGTCTGGTGTTTCTCTCACGGTGACTCCTTGTTTGTCTGCTGTGTGAGCTGGCCGCCATTACACGGTCTCGTCTCTCACTGGACCTGCTGGTTGTCTTACCTTGGAGGTGAGACCAGCGTCAGAGTCAACATGGAGGCGGGAGTGTGAGCTGGACTTTTCCCGCGCCGCCATGCTGCTGTCCAACCAGTATTTTCCATGTCAGACCAGACGCTGGCGTGAAGGTCATCTCGCAGGATGCCGTGTCAGGGGGTGGAGTCCCGCTTGGAGCTATGCTAGGTCCGTGTGAAGGGCGTGCCGTGGCCACTCCCGCAGGGCTGATGCGCCAATGTTGGAGATGTACGCGTTAAAGAGGCCGCTCCTTTGAGGCAGACCTAATCTAATCAGCGCAGGGAGGATGGCCGTAGCCTGGGCCCTGAAAGTTAGCCGGGGGAGCTTTAATTGGGGCTGCGCTGCCGGGCGAGCTGGCATTGCACCGGAGCCCGCAGAGGGGTGTGAAAGCCCCAAACAGGCCGGTCTGCCCCGTCGTTGGGCCACGGGGGTTGTTGGCCCATCGTACAGCCCTCACCCTTCACCCCGACCTCCCCGCTTCCTCCTACCCACGGTCCCTTGCTCCTCAGCCGCCCCCCCCCCCGGCCTTGCTTTAACAAGCCAACAGCCATTCACAGCCAGCCAGCCAGAAAGAGTAGGAAATTGGCAGCCCCGATTTGATGGCCAGTGGGGGTTGAAAAGAGCGAGAAAGAAGCGGGAGGGGGTGGGGGAGGGGGGGCATGGGAATGACGTTACTATGGAGAAGCTTTAGAATATCATGGTTTCCTCTGCCACCTTCCAAGATAGTTCTTTCTTCCCCGGCTTTGTGAGAGAAACCACTGAAGGCAAGTGTTTAGAAAGTCCTGAAAGAAGCCATTGCTAAGCTTGCCCCCCCCCCCCCCCCCCCCCCCCGCCCCCCCATCAAGACTGTTGGCTGGGCTACACCTGCCACTGTCAGACAAACAGACCAACACTAAACACTTGCTGCCAACACCCACCCGCTCATCCGTTCTACACGCATTTGCCTGCACGCACGTACACACACACATGCACGTACACACACACATGCACGTACACACACACATGCACGTACACACACACATGCACGTACACACACACATGCACGTACACACACACATGCACGTACACACACACACGCACCAACATGCATGCTCCTCTGCCTCTCCAAGGAAAGAATGCATGTGGGGGGTGAGTAGGGCTGCAGAGAGGCTCTTTGGGCCAGGTGTGTGTGTGGGGGGGGGGCGAAGGGAAAGTGGGTGAGGGGGCAACCCGTGGGCTCCAGACCGGCTCTGCCAAGGCCGTGAGAGGCTTCAGTTGTGGCAGACTGAACTCGTTCTCCACCTCCCTCCTTCCACTCTTTTATCCTAACCGCTCCTCCCTCCTTCCCCACAGGGAGCTGGACCACAACCACATCTCAGGCACAATAGAGGACACCAACGGGGCCTTCTCCGGACTGGACAGCCTCAGCAAGCTGTGAGTCCCGCCTCCTTTGTAGCTCCTCTCCTCGTTCAAAGGCTTGGTTGGACATTTGGGCGGGATCAGGCCGTACTTGACCTGTTTGCCTCATCCAATCAGCCAATAGCAGACATCTTTACCACTCAGCAGTGAGGAGTGCAGCCTGCAGAAGGCGATGCACGTGCACGCGGGCGTGCACACGGGCGTGCACCAACGGCGGGTCGTGCCAAGACAAATGACAAATCCTTGCTGGTGTATTTGGAGAAGATCTGGATGGGAAGTGTTATGAAACGGCGTAGAGGTGTTTCCGTATTTCAGCTGCCACAAAAGCAAAAACATTAGCTTCAAAATTAGCCTTGAATTTTCTCCCTTTTTGTAGCAAACGGATGTTTTCCAGAAACGTGGTGACGTTCTCCTGCTGATTAGCACCAAATGGAAAAACAGTAGAACGAAAACGTTCTTTCTGATAAAAGACGGGAGTCTAACCTTTCTTTTGGCTCGGAGTGAATGAGCTCCTGAGCGTTTTCAAGGCGGCCTGCTTATTTCCACTTGGCCAACGAATAGGTCCGTGGATGTGGGGGTCTGGCATTGAGCAGCGGTAAAGCCATCTACCTGCGGGATGAAAGGGCGGTGTCCAGCCAAGACGCTTCCCAGTGTGAGCACCGCGGCGGGAGAATGGACGGGAGAAGCGGGAAGGGAAAGGGCTTTTCTTCTCCCTGGCGGGGGTTGGCTCCCCGACAGGCTTAGCTCCATTTCTTCCCCGGGCCCGTGCTCCCCTCGCCCCCGCTCTCGAGCTGGCTGTTGTTGGGAGCTGAGAGAGGGTGAAATTGGGGGCCGCATTCAGTCGTCAAAATCAAACGCCTCACACGCCCCCCGCTCTGACCCCGTCCTCTTTTGTCAAGTGTTGGCTCAGCGGCCCGCTGCATCTTAAGCCTGCTCGGGGGGGCGCTGTGCAGAAAAGAAAAGGGGGTGGCGGCACATCAAAGTGTACATACAATACAGCTTATTGTCTTATTATTATTATTATTATTATCATCATCATCATCATTAGAACTCATTCCTTCAAAATAATAGTTGGCATTTGTTTGTCCTAATGGATTTGTTGGGAACTCTTCCTGGTTGAAGGCTGGGTCAGGGTTGGGGGGGGGCAGAGACTGAGACTAGACACCCCCTCACATGCTTGCATGAATACCCCCAAAGTCTGCAGGGTCCTTGCTAATAAAATTCTAATAAAGATAAAAGTAGTCTTTGAAGAGCGGCACAGAGCCCCACTCGCTTAAGCGCACACATGCACACACGCACACATGCACACACGCACGCACACACGCACACATGCACACACACACACACACCTCTTTCACCTTCCTCTTGGCTAATCTCCACACAGTTCAAATTTCCAATTCTTCAATCCCTTCCCTTATCAGATTGAGCCTTGCTAATTGTGCTGCACTCTGTCTGCCCCCCCCCCCCCCCCCCCCCGCCCCCACCACCCTGTCCCCACCCCCTCCGCCTATTGACACCCTTTATGTTTGGAAACGTCAGAACTCTGTTTGGAAACAAGATCAAGTCGGTGGCAAAGAAAGCCTTCGCTGGCCTAGAGACCCTGGAACGCCTGTGAGTATTCCACTCGAGGGGGGGGCTCTATTAGCCCCCACCTGCCTGTTGCTCATTAGCCTAGCATTCTTTTATTCCCTTCCTTCTAAAGCGTCAATCTGTTTGACTTCAATCCCGACCAGGAAGCTCTTACGTTCTTTAGTTGGCTGGAACTTTGAATCGGAATGTCCCATCCACATTGTTTGGCTTCCTATCCCGTTTTTTCATCGTCTCGCCGATCTGATCCAAATGAACTTTTTTTATAATAAGCTTTGGTTCCAAATGTGAATTTGTGGAATTTAATATAGTTATGAAAATAATACAACCAAAGTATGCGGGATTTCCTTTTTATTACGCAGCCTTGCTCCAACATTGTTTGTCCGTCAGTCGGGTCCCTAATCCAATGAAAGGTCCAATAAAAGTCCATCCAATTAGAGACCACATTGGAAGCTAAAAAAAAGAAATTGGGGCTAGCTGGATATTTTGGGATGAAAATGCACAAACAGTATATTAATAACACAAGACGTACGCTAACCAGAAAAAGCGAGACAAAATGTAGCCGTGAATCTTCCAAAAACACCAAGGATGGACCCTCCTGGAAAAACGTTTCAAAGATTGTAAGTCATTGAGATGCACCTGTATGGAAGGACCTGGTAGTGGTAGTGGTAGTGGTTATGGTTATGGTTATGGTCATGGTTATGGTTATGGTTATGGTCATGGTTATGGTCATGGTTATGGTTATGGTCATGGTTATGGTCATGGTCATGGTTATGGTCATGGTTATGGTCATGGTCATGGTCATGGTCATGGTTATGGTTATGGTTATGGTTATGGTCATGGTTATGGTTATGGTCATGGTTATGGTCATGGTCATGGTTATAGTAATGACAACAAACAGCATGAGTGAAGATTGTGCTGTACTCCAACAGGAACCTGGGGGAGAACGCTATTCGCTCAATCCAGCCCGATGCCTTCAGCGAGATGAAGAACCTGAAAACCCTGTGAGTGTTTTTGACAGGTTGCCATGATTTAGGTGCCCAAACCCGCCAAATCCGAGGCCCTGAACCAGCATCTATTGAAACACTCAGCCAGCCATGTCTTTGGTCCGTAGTCTCATCCAGAGCGACAGCTTCCTGTGCGACTGCCAGCTCCAATGGCTGCCCGAGTGGCTGCGGAGCCGGGGTTTACAAGCCGCTGTCAACGCCACATGCGCCCACCCTGAAAGCCTGAAGGGCACCAGCGTTTTCCAGGCTCCGCCCAGCAGTTTTGTGTGTGGTGAGTATTGTCTCGGTGCTGTCGTGCTTTGGATCGTGCCAAGGTCAGGGTCCATTGGGGGGTTCGGAAGGACGCCGTCCGTAGACTTACGTCAAATGAGTCCAATTCCCCAAATCAATGGGTCCTGACTGAGATCCCCGTTTCCATGCACGACTTCTACGTCAGCCCGTGGCCACACCCCCTGTGCCTCTGAAACTAGCAGTATTACCTGGGGGGGGCGGCGTGTGCACAGAATCCCAAACAGGAAGCCGCTTTCCCCGTCATCATAAGGTGTTGACATGCGTTTTGAAAAGAGTCTAACTCTTTCTAGATCTATTTCTATTTATTTACGTATATTCCATAGCATAATAGCAATAGCATAATGGCCGCTTTTGACTAATATTCATCCAGTTAGCTCTGGTCTTTCACGTCTTTTGTTGGTGAAGATCCACGTCGGCAGATGTTAACCCGGTTACTTCTTCTCCCCACCCCCACCCCCACCCCTCTAGATGACCTTCCCAAGCCTCAGATCACGGTTCAGCCAGAAACCACCATCACGGTTCTCGGAAGCAACGTACGTCTTACCTGCACGGCCGCGAGCAGCAGCTCCTCCCCCATGACCTTCGCCTGGCGCAAGGACCAGGAGCTGCTCCGCCACGCCGAGACGGAGAACTATGCTCACGTCCGCACCCAGCGCCACGACGCGGCGTCCGATGGGCCAGGTGGAGGAGCCGGAAGCGTGATGGAGTACACCACCATCCTGCACCTGCGGCACGTCACCTTCGCACACGAGGGGCGTTACCAGTGCATCATCACCAACCACTTTGGCTCCACCTACTCCGGCAAGGCCCGCCTCATTGTTAACGGTAAGCGCCAGTCTTTACTTTGACATCATTCATGGGGAGGGACAGTGGAACCATGCGTCGACGCCCCCTGGTCTGCCTGACCCTGGTGGGCCTAACCAAACAGGCGGCGACTTTGCTGGCGTGCTCCGTTGATGGACGTTGTGTGGTCTGCTCTGTGTGCAGTGCTGCCATCTTTCATCAAGACCCCCAGGGACGGCACCATCAGGACCGGCCACACCGCCAGGCTGGAGTGCGCCGCCGAGGGCCACCCGGCGCCGCAGATTGCCTGGCAGAAGGACGGAGGCACCGATTTTCCTGCCGCTCGCGAACGCAGGATGCACGTCATGCCTGACGATGACGTGTTCTTCATTATGGACGTCAAGCCGGAAGACATGGGCGTGTACAGCTGCACCGCCAAAAACACGGCAGGGACCGTGTCTGCCAACGCCACCCTCACCGTGCTGGGTAAATGTCCGCACATCCGCCTGGCTAAGCTCCGTAGTTTTCCCACATCTCTTGTAAATAGCGGCGCCCGCGTGTGGGAAGCGCTGGAATGGTCGGCTTGATGTTTTTCTTTTCCTCAGCAGCTGTGGCCTTGCTGGGGGTCAGGGGTCAAAGGCCGCCGTTGGGGGTCAAAGGGGATTGGTGGGGGAGCAAGAGCGGCTCACAGAGGGATGTTTGTCAGGCATTCCCAAAACAACCCCCCCCCCCCCCCCGCCCCTCGCCGCTCTGTGGGAGCAGTCATGGCTGCTTCACTGCAGGCCTCAGTGCTCCCAGTGCTCCCAGTGCTCCCAGTGCTCCCAGTGCTCCCAGTGCTCCCAGTGCTCCCAGTGCTCCCAGTGCTCCCAGTGCTCCCAGTGCTCCCAGTTTATTGGCAGCTTCACCTTGTTGATTCCGAGAAATGGAGCCGCTCTCCTCCACCGACATCAACCTGGGAAGAATGGAGAGAATAAGCAGGGATTGTTGGCCGTACGAGAGCGAGGCTGGGATTGGGATGGCTGGAATGTACTCGAGGCCGTTGGAATAATCCACTCGGAAAAGTCAAACGTAGACGAAAGCTGCCGTGCTGATGGACTCCCGAATCGGAATCTGGGATGTTTGGCTTTGAAGGGAAGAGCGAGCGGCGTGGAGGGGGTTTAAGCGGCCTTCAAGGGGGCCCCTGTCTGGAAAAATTGTGTCTGAGAGAAAAATGGGAGCGCTGGAAAGGAGGGGGGTGGGGGGGGGTGTAAGGACCGTGGAGAGAGTGAGAGAGGATTGATAGAAAAGAGACGGACGACTGAACGACTGAAGTGGGTTAAGTGAGATCTCTTAATCTGTGTGTCCCACTGTGAGGGGAAGTGCTCACACACTCATACTGGGGGGGGGGGGGCAGGGGGGGCACCGGCATCATTGTTCCCAGGAGGAGCAATGCTCGTGAGATGTTTGGCGATGCTAGCAGACGGCAGCGTGCGTCGCTACGGCGTCCAAGTGGGAATAACGTGTTCTCCTCACCTCCAGAAACGCCCCACCTGGCCCAGGAGTTGGAGGACCGCAGCGTGGCTGTGGGCGACACGGTGGCCCTGCAGTGCAAGGCGCTGGGCAGCCCGCCGCCCCGCATCACCTGGCTGCACGACGACCAGCCGCTGCGGCCCTCGGACCGACACCACTTCACCCCCGGCAACCGGCTGCTGGTCATCGGCGCGGCGTCGCTGGAGGACGCCGGCCGCTACACGTGCCTCATGTCCAACACGCTGGGCACGGAGCGCGCTCACAGCCAGCTGCTGGTCACGCAGCGCCGCGGGCCCTGCGCCCCGCCCGCCGGCCTGAGCACGGTCACCATCGGCATCATTGTCATCGCCGTGGTGACCAGTATCGTGGTGACCTCGCTGGTGTGGGTGTGCATCATCTACCAGACCAGGAAGAAGAGCGAGGACTGCAGTGTCACCAACACAGGTGAGAACGTCTGCGAGAACAACGGAATATGATTTTAGTCTTTTTTATACGATGAAAAACCAACAACGGATGAGGTTGCCGTTTTTTAGACAGTTGGGTTGAGGAAAAACTGATGATCCCGGGATAAAGTAAAATATGGGAATAACGTGAGAATTGGCATCAATTATTACAAAATTGATGAAGAAAGTTGAAATATTTGGGAAAGTTTAACAGAAGGAGGACCAGGCTGAAGTTGGTCCTCCTCCAGGAGATCCCAAACCACCCATCAGGATCAGTGTTGGCTTGGTTGGCCTTGAACATGGAACTATGGAAATATGGGCATTGTGTAAAAGTAGCCTCACAAGAACATGCAAACATGAAGATCATGTAGAACCCTCCTGGTGCTTCTGACTCCTGTAGATGAGACCGTTGTTCCTCCCGACGTGCCCAGCTACCTGTCCTCTCAGGGAACTTTGTCCGAGCGCCAGGACGTGTGCATCCGAGTGGAGGCCGCCGGTGGCCCTCAGCCTAACGGACATGTTGGAGAACCAACAGGTACCTCCTTCTCCTGAACTCACATTCTGTTTGGACGTCTGATCCAAGAGTCTGTTGGTCAAACCATTGCGTTGGCGTCCCGTTGTCATTAGGAGGGGGACTCGGCAACGTGGGGCCGATCACTGGGGGCAACAATCATGTATGCTAATTAGCATGCTAGTTAGCATGCTAGTTAGCACTCATTTCTCATCTTCTATCATTTGAGATCTCATCTTTTCCAATGAAAACAATAAATGTTCCAACTGGTCAATGAAGAGACCGCCCCTCCCTGGCGGACCCCCGCGGCCATTTCAACCATCCTCTTATCACCTCCAGGTTTGGACGGTCCAGTCGTGTGCACAGATTGCATGGAGACCAGCAGCCAGTACTCCAAAGACCTGGACTACCAGAAGCAGGACTTTGCTCCGGCGGGGGTTACGGAATACCACCAGCACCCTTCCCCCCCTCCTTACGCTCACTGTTACCCGGGCGAGCACACGGCACCTCTGTGCAACGGCGTTCCAAAGGACACTCAAGGATTTTCCGACAATCCCAACGGTAGAAAAGGTAAGATGACACACTTGGCTGGAATGTGGGAACGTCTGAGATGGTCCTTGTTGATTGATGGGCTCCGACCGGCAGCACCTGACAGTGTAGCGGCCTTGGGGGTGGGGGGGCTGTCCAACTCTGAATGACGTGTCTCAGCTTGTCCTGCTCACCACTGAACCCTAGCGGCCCCCCTAGCGGCCCCCATAGCAGCCCCCCTAGCGGCCCCCCTAGCAGCCCCCCGAGCACGGTAGCATTGTTTAAAGAAGTGATCAGAGATGGTGTAAATGACAGGATCATACCCGTCGATGCCAGACTTTCCAGGTATGACGGCGTAGCTAACCAGCTTCTTCTTCTCTACTTCCGCAGCGAGCGCCAGAGGAGGAACGTCGTCGGCTCACACGTCGCGGGAAGATTCGTACCACCCTCCAGTGAAGCTGACCGGCCGCGGACACGGGAACGTTGACTGTGAGCCTGAGCTCAAGCAGACTCTGCTGTCCAATGGACACGCCCTCAGGGCGTCGCCCAATGAGAGCGCCCCCCTGAGGAGAGCCAGCGACTAGCGGCGTAGCGCTGACTTTTTATTGTCTTTCTTTGCACTGGGACATAAACTGCTACCTCATATCGAGGCAAATCCGCCCCCCTCCCCGCACCTTGGGCCAGGGGGTGGGTGATCCGGAGTTTTGAAGGCGGAGCTTGTGTGGGTGGCGTCCCATCTGAGCGTTACGTGCTGTACATAGTTTTAAACAACCTTCCGTTGGGAGGTGACCACTAAGAATTAGCTCCGAAAAATGTGACTTGCATTTGAAGCGTGTGAATGTCGGCCAGCGTGCAGGGACAACACTGTACATAAGAGTATTCTTATATTATATATGATATCACTTTTACAAAAAGACTATTTGGATTTACGTGCATGACAAAGAAAGGAGTGAATATTTTTCTTCAAAAAAAAACAAAGAAAAAAAACCCAGCCCTTTTCAGCTTTTACCAAGTCAGCTGCGGTGCCTTATTGCGTGTCAAAGGAAACACTGGTTTTTACTGAGATTGCAAACTCAACACTTGATTGCACTCGTCTTCTCTTCGGTCATCCTGCCAGTCACACGGCGTTACGCAACCAAATGGTTATTTATGGATGTGGAATGAAGGACCAGCTTGGGAGCCGCCATCGTCACATGATGCAGTCACATGATGCAGTACCTTGTTTCTCTCTGTCGTCGGCTTCTTTTTTAACGCTTCGCATTCTCCACTTTCAACGGTTGAAAGTGAAGCGGCGAGCCTTTTGTTGTGGCCAGCATCCTGAGCCGGTCACTTCTGCTCCTCAAACTCAAACGTTTTATCTGAACTGTGACCCCATCCGGATGTACTGACACGGATACTGAGGGATGCGCACACTGGATGGCAGCGATCACGTGACCAGGCTAAAGGGACAAATGACTAATTTATTAATAAAACACCTTGGATGTCAGTGTAAAAAACTATGGATTAAGTGTCTATCATGGCATTGAAGTGTGTAATAAAATCACATTTGGCTTTATTAAAAGTCCTACTTCTTGTTTTTGCCGCAACCAACAGCCGGATGTAACCCTGTGCCTAACCCTCAAAGTTCCGCAGTGCGCTTGAACGCCTCATCATATGCACAGCACAGGTAGTACAGTACACAGGAAAGACCGCAAACAAGACGTTGTTAAATACAGTGAGATGATTACTGTATGTTGGTGTTTATTTCACGTATTTAAGTATTTCAAAATAAATACTCCATACTGTTCTCCATGTCAGGATGGAAAACTAATCGATGCATTGCAATCTTTATGTATTATTATCTTCACTGCTTTTCTACGCCGCTTATCCTGTGCAGGGGGATGCTGGAGCCTACCCCATCTGACTTTGGGTGACAAGGCGCCAGCCAATCATAGGGCACATGCAGAGAAAGCCCACAGCCGTGGTTTTTGATGGCAACCATGCTAGATGTTCACGGAGGTGGAAGGGAGAAGGAACACAGTGGATGTCTCCTGCTGACTGAGGATATGCAGGAAGAGGAATAACAACGTGAACATGAATGTTCAAACTTCATCCGCCGGCTGCAGAGGCAGCAGTGGCGGTCCGGACAGGACGTTCTTCCACACGTTCTTGGAGGCCCCCAGGACAGTCAGTTCTCTCAGTTCAGCTTTCGCTACGGCAGAAGAGTGCGCCGCACTTTCTCGTAGGCGCCCAGGAAAATGAAGCCGCCCACGCTGATGGAGGTCATCCTGGGTATGCTGCCTGCAAACAGCCTGCAGACCAAGAAGGGAAGCCGATATTTTAGAGTTGAATTTCTACATTGAAGTTCCGATACGTACAATTCTCCAATAAAGACCGCAGTTATGGAATCACATGACATAGCCCAGCCAGAAACCAGCCCCAAATCGAACTGGAAATCTGTGAACACTTTTTAAATGAAACTTTTTACCCCAGACCATCACACTACCACCACCATATTTTACTGTTGCTTTGAAAACACTTGCTCGGACTTTCCTTGTTCAGGGTGTGACATTTGCCCGGCGAAGTGAAGTCTGATCCGAACGCAACGCAACGGTGCACTGCAGTGTCATGCTGTGTTTGTAGAAGGCATTCGGAATGTGGAGCCGGTGCTCACACACCTGAAGCCCATCTGGAGATATTCTCTTTCCGAATCCGCCTGCAGAGCTGAGCTCCGCTCGGCGGATCGTCTGTCACGCCGCTACCTGAGAATGTGGGCTAGCGCTGCAGCTGGCGAGCGTGAGAGAACCACCGGGAAGGTGTTGTTGCAACGCTGGAAGGATGCAATGTGACCTCCCCGGCACCTCCCCGGCACCTCCCCGGCACCTCCCCGGCACCTCCTGGCTTCACGCAGCTGTTTTGGGGATTAGGCTTTTCAACCTCTGGGCCCGTCTGTCTGTCCCTCACTGATGGTCAGATGACATGCACACATGTCCATCCAGCCCCCCCCCCCGCCTGGCGGTCAGGGTCAGCCCCCACAGCTGGCTCACGCTTGTGGGGGTTTCTCCTTCCCTCGCCTTTCCTGCTGCGTCAGCCCACGTTTCAACACGTTCTTCATACGGCCTCTCCTCTTTGCCGGTCTTTGCTTTCACTCTGACAATGGCTGACAAACGCTCTACTAGTAGTAGTACTAGTAGTAGTACTAGTAGTAGTACTAGTAGTAGTACTAGTAGTAGTACTAGTAGTAGTAGCAGTAAGTCTTATCATAACAGAATGTTTTTTTTGCGAAGCACCAAGATTCCAACAGTCCTTGAACGTGCTACCAAAGACGCTGGGGGGGGGGGGGCGTTACGTCAGCAGAACCCGATTTACCCGATTGGTCTGGTCTGGTCTGACTGCTGCCAGGTGGGACTGTTCCCCAGGATTCTTGGAGGCCCTGGAGGCTCCACCACAAGAGAACCCTGCCAATCGGCACGCTGCTAAGTGGTCCGGTCACACGGACAAAAACTGTCCATCAACTTGGTAGAACATCAGCAGGTCCACCATGTTTACTCACCCACTCAGCCCTCGGCTCTTCCACACGTCACAGAGCACCAGTGGGATGTTGCCGCTCGCTGTGGTCGATCCAGCCTTGGAGGGAGAGACAATGGAGGCGTGATGACGGATAAAACGGTCTGCTTCCCTTCCTGCTCCTCGGAGAGAGACACTGTTTAGTCTTCCTCAACCCCCCCTTCTTGCTCATGGACAGCTGTGTCAGCGCAGGTGACACCTCCAACACCCCCCCGGACACCCCCCCGGGCACCCACCCAGCAGCCAAACACACAACAGTCTGGTGCTGCTTATTTCCACAATACGGATTTTCCTGGCCGAGAGCTCCGAGTCCATCACTGAAGGACGGCAGACCGCCGGGATGGGTCGGCAGCCCCCCAGCAAGGAGGGAAGGGGTCAAGTCAGCTGACGTGGCAAAGCGGCAGACAGGCAGTACGTGTGGCTCACCGAGCATGAAGGAAACAGTGGGAAGCATCTGCTGGGAATCCTGACGGCAGATCGGCCGGAACGAAAGGATTCCCTACCGCATCCATACGAGAGGATATGCTCCTCATGGATGTGGAGACCAGAATGCCCCGATGCCGGAAGACCAGCTGGCCGCAGCGTTAGAGCGTCCGGCTCCAGCGGGAACACCAAGGCGCTCCCAGATCCTAAACTTGTAACATTATCAGGATGAAATGTTCCTTATTGTAGTGCAGAGTGGAAATGTTTGATTTTTTAAATTGTCATTTTATATGGAAAAAAAGTAAATAAAGTAGGAAGATCCAGTTGGGAAAAAAGAGGAGAAAAAAATTCCGGGAATAAAGTGGTGTAACATTTCCCAAGATGAAGAGCAAATGGGAATGATAGCATAGCTTAGCATGTCTACTCTAAAGCCTGGTTGGCCAGTCAGGTCTGGTGCTTGTGTGTCTGGTCCATCGCTGACCGACTGGCTGTGCTCAAACCCGTGGCGACTTGGCGTGTGACTAAAACATCAACAAGCAGTCCGCCTACGCAGCCTCGCTAAAGTCTAAACACGCCAAGTCGCTGCGCTGGTGGGAAACCACGGCAGCTGCTTTTCAAATATTCCATTCCCAGTCCATTCCCAGTCCATTCCCAGTCCATTCCCAGTCCATTCCCAGTCCATTCCCAGTCCATTCCCAGTCCATTCCCAGTCAATTCCCAGTAAACCGCCTCTTTAGGGCATCCAACCTGGTGTGCTACGTTCATTCCGCTATGTAATTCCAATGTGTGTGTGTGTGGGGGGGGGGCTGATTAGAGTCAGAACACCCTACCTTGCTTACACAGAAGACCCAGTGAGGGAAGCCAGGCAGTCAGAGGAGGACGAGGAGGAGGAGCAAAGAAAGAGGGGGCTAAAAAAGGGAAGCTCCAGAAGTGTGTGTCTACGTGTGTGTGTCTACGTGTGTGTGTGTGTGTGTGTGATGTCCAGCGAGAAGAGGAGTTAACCGTGTGGAACCTCCTGGTTGACCTCTGAGAGACAAGCGGCCTTGAGCCGGGAAGTGGTCTGAGGGTCCTGACCGGCCCTCCCCTCTAAGACAAACCAACATGTCTCCCAGCACGGTGGGATCACCTGACCGTGAGTACACGTGTTGTGCATACCTTAGCGAGCATGATCCTGGTCTTGGCCACATCAAGAGGAGTGGTAAGAAATGCGGCCACCGCACCTTCGGGAACACAAACGTTAGTCAAGACGCATAAAAGACAAAAGCAGTAGCGGATGTGGACATCTGGGGGACATCTGGGGGACATCTGGGGGCCCACGGCTCGTTACCGCTAGCAGTTAGGCCACCATGTCGAGATGGCACATTTTGGGAACGTGAACCACGCATGGTGGATCCGTCTGCTCCAACTACTTCTGAACCTTCACATAAACACTAAACACTCAAATAATGGCTGCCATTGTGTTGCTTTGCTGTCGGTTGTCTACACAACAACATGGCAGCTGGAACGTATTTGAATGTCACACTAGACCAACGAGCTGTTTGGAGCTGGTGCCGGGCCGTTATGTCCCCACGTGCAGCAATACATCACATGCTATGATATGCTATGATATGCTATGATATGATGACTAACACCAGCTAAAAAGGACCAAAGGTCCCACCGTACCGTTACCACATTACCAGTTGCCTTTACCACATTACCAGTTGCCTTTACCACATTACCAGTTGCCTTTACCACATTACCAGTTGCCTTTACCACATTACCAGTTGCCTTTACCACATTACCAGTTGCCGTTACCACATTACCAGTTGCCGTTACCACATTACCAGTTGCCTTTACCACATTACCAGTTGCCGTTACCACATTACCAGTTGCCTTTACCACATTACCAGTTGCCTTTACCACATTACCAGTTGCCTTTACCACATTACCAGTTGCCTTTACCACATTACCAGTTGCCTTTACCACATTACCAGTTGCCTTTACCACATTACCAGTTGCCGTTACCACATTACCAGTTGCCTTTACCACATTACCAGTTGCCTTTACCACATTACCAGTTGCCGTTACCACATTACCAGTTGCCGTTACCACATTACCAGTTGCCTTTACCACATTACCAGTTGCCTTTACCACATTACCAGTTGCCTTTACCACATTACCAGTTGCCTTTACCACATTACCAGTTGCCGTTACCACATTACCAGTTGCCTTTACCACATTACCAGTTGCCTTTACCACATTACCAGTTGCCTTTACCACATTACCAGTTGCCTTTACCACATTACCAGTTGCCGTTACCACATTACCAGTTGCCGTTACCACATTACCAGTTGCCTTTACCACATTACCAGTTGCCGTTACCACATTACCAGTTGCCTTTACCACATTACCAGTTGCCTTTACCACATTACCAGTTGCCTTTACCACATTACCAGTTGCCTTTACCACATTACCAGTTGCCGTTACCACATTACCAGTTGCCTTTACCACATTACCAGTTGCCGTTACCACATTACCAGTTGCCTTTACCACATTACCAGTTGCCGTTACCACATTACCAGTTGCCTTTACCACATTACCAGTTGCCGTTACCACATTACCAGTTGCCTTTACCACATTACCAGTTGCCTTTACCACATTACCAGTTGCCTTTACCACATTACCAGTTGCCTTTACCACATTACCAGTTGCCTTTACCACATTACCAGTTGCCGTTACCACATTACCAGTTGCCTTTACCACATTACCAGTTGCCGTTACCACATTACCAGTTGCCGTTACCACATTACCAGTTGCCTTTACCACATTACCAGTTGCCTTTACCACATTACTAGTTGCCTTTACCACATTACCAGTTGCCTTTACCACATTACCAGTTGCCGTTACCACATTACCAGTTGCCTTTACCACATTACCAGTTGCCGTTACCACATTACCAGTTGCCTTTACCACATTACCAGTTGCCTTTACCACATTACCAGTTGCCGTTACCACATTACCAGTTGCTGTTACCACATTACCAGTTGCCTTTACCACATTACCAGTTGCCTTTACCACATTACCAGTTGCCTTTACCACATTACCAGTTGCCTTTACCACATTACCAGTTGCCTTTACCACATTACCAGTTGCCGTTACCACATTACCAGTTGCCTTTACCACATTACCAGTTGCCTTTACCACATTACCAGTTGCCTTTACCACATTACCAGTTGCCTTTACCACATTACCAGTTGCCTTTACCACATTACCAGTTGCCTTTACCACATTACCAGTTGCAGCTACTACCCAATTCCCATGCTATCCTGTTTTAGCCAAACCCTCACTAGTCTTCCACAAACCACGTCAGGCCCCGGTGCTCAGGGGGTCACACAGCTGCAGGGACCCATTCCCCGGACCCCGCCCCCCCCGACACTCATCCAGGCTGAGAGGGACCATAAAGCCTGACTTGGTGTGCCGTCGGCTGACATCTTCCTTCTTGACAATGCCAAGTTGCTGGAGTGCAGATTTCCAATGGAATGCTGATTTTCAGTCTGGAATTCCGTTCCCTCCATTTGTCTCTGAGCCAACCTCTCCAGTGGATTTGCTACGTGAGTGACCGTGACTTTTACCATCAGAGATCACGTCTGTGGACGCCCGGTTTGTCCCCCTGACCCCCCTTTCACCTATGCAGCCATCCCTCCCCGACTAGCATTTCCCATAATCCCCTGCACCTGCAAAGGCTCCGCATACTGCAGCCTGCCAAGAGTGGAGCGTCTGACCTCTCCTCCGTGACCAGCGAGTCTGGAAGAAAGAGAGGAAAGTTGAGGAACAACAAATGAGGGGAATGAGGATGTGGGAAGAACCAGCTGGAGCAAATCTTTGAAGGAATATTGTATTCCTGAAGGCTAGCTGTGCAGCTACGCTTAGGGTTTAGGCAAATCCGAGTACTGGAAGACTCCAGCATGCAGTACTACACAACCACAACACGTGTACTCCATAACAGCAAGTGTCTCCTCCTTGGCCAAATGGTCTCCTGGCATATGGGAAGTGAGGACAGGAACCTCCTCCTCCATCAGTCCTGGCCATATGGGTGCTGCTGATGTTGGTCGCCTGAACTGCTTTTCTCTCAACCTTCAGGGTCTACACCAGGTTTCTCCACCAGGTTTCAACACTAGGTTTCTACACCAGGTTTCTCCGCCAGGTTTCTACGCCAGGTTTCTACGCCAGGTTTCTACGCCAGGTTTCTACGCCAGGTTTCTACGCCAGGTTTCTACGCCAGGTTTCTACACCAGGTTTCAACACCAGGTTTCTCCACCAGGTTTCTCCACCAGGTTTCTCCACCAGGTTTCAACACCAGGTTTCAACACCAGGTTTCTCCACCAGTTTTCAACGCCAGGTTTCTACGCCAGGTTTCTACGCCAGGTTTCTACGCCAGGTTTCTACGCCAGGTTTCTACGCCAGGTTTCTCCACCAGGTTTCTCCACCAGGTTTCTACACCAGGTTTCTCCACCAGGTTTCTCCACCAGGTTTCTCCACCAGGTTTCTAGACCAGGTTTCTAGACCAGGTTTCTAGACCAGGTTTCTACGCCAGGTTTCTACGCCAGGTTTCTACGCCAGGTTTCTACATCAGGTTTCTACACCAGGTTTCTCCACCAGGTTTCTACACCAGGTTTCTCCACCAGGTTTCTCCACCAGGTTTCTCCACCAGGTTACTCCACCAGGTTTCTATGGCAGGTTAACCTCTTTGTAAAATGCTGGTAGACAGCCGGGCGGCCTTGGGCCCTGCAAGGTACGATTATGTGTCGGAGGGCCATCCAGCTGGAGCACGGAGCAATTAAAGCTATTTTCTTTGTCGGTCCGGCCCCCCAAGCCTTACTTGTGAAAGGTTAATCTGCTGCATGTTATCCCCCCCCCCCATTTCACACACGTGTTCATCACAAAGGGCATGTGTTCCCCGAGCAGGGATGCTTCCCGTGTGTTCCGATAGACGGCCAACTAAAAAGAACATTCCTATTCCCACATCCTCCTCCTCCTCTTGCTTCATAGAAGGCTTATTCCTAAAGAAGTGACATCATGGATGACATCACACCAGCATGTCAGACCAGACCACGCAAAGATCCAAGGATCCTGCCCCTTTTGGGTCATTTTCATATTATTATTTACTCCCTTCAGAGGAGGGGTGTGGCCAAAGCAGGGGGCAGGAAAAAGAAGGTGGAGGAACAAAAAGAGAAGGATGGGTCCTGAGAAGGCCTTTGACGGAGGACAAGTGACCCTTGTAGATACCACAATCCAAGTCAGAAATGAAGTAGAAATATCGTAGCGTACACAAACGGGCACGCACACACGGCCGTGCCGCGTATTTCCAATCCTAGCTGGGTTGTTGCCCCCCCCAACATGGATGTCCACCTTTCATGCCCCCGGAGACATGATGTCACTCCAACACAACGCTGTCTTCTCAAAGACAAATGGCTTTTAATATGACCACTGTCACGCAATGGAAGGGGCCGGGGGGGGGGGCTGGGAGACACGGGTGAGAGAGACACATTAAGAGACGTCATTCCATTGGAAAGCGGAAAAGGAGACAGATACACAAATGGATTTGCTCACAGCTGGTGATAAATTCTCATCCAGGTTAATGGCAGGTGAAATAAGCCATGAAGCATCGCTGCCACTATTCCGGAATAGAAGGCATGCTCTGCTGCAAATATGCCAACGGTGTGTTAATCACTGGGCCCCGTGATAAGAAGATCGATGCAACAAAGGAACAGGACGTGATGCATACAAACGTACCTTGAAATATTCCCAAAGTGGAAACTGCACCAGAGAGAACGGGATCTGAAAAACACAAAGTTGCATCGTGTTTAACATCTGCAAGAATATGGATGTTCATCTTGAAGCTCAAGTTCATCTCCATAGCCCCCCCCCCCCCTGTTAATGCTGCCGCCTTCCTTCTCACCGCGGGTGATTCATGAACGAGGTGGCCTGGCAGGCCTGGATGAATGTGAACGCAGCATAGAAGGAGACAACTAGAAAGGAAGAAAAGGAGGACGCCTGACTGGAAACTGGAAACCATGAATCAACACACAGGAAGTTACTGATCAACGGTGACCCACATGTGGACCAGCCGCCACACGCATAAACGCACAATCACAGAAAGATGATGGAAAAGATGATATTAGTGTAAGATCACATGATTCATCCATCCCGGCTTCCTGCTCCAATCGTTTCATCACAAACACACAACCGTGTTTATGGCGTTCAACGGCCAATTAAACACTCCGACCAAAATGAGCTGACCTCATAAAAACAACACGGCCAAGTCCGTCCACAGCAGAAACTGAAACAGAAGCTTCACTCGAACTTACAATGGATTCCAGCTTGGCTTAAGAATGGGCTGTTTCAGTACTGCTCTGGTGATGAAAGTTGGGCTGAACCGGGTTCGGGTTCGGGTTCGGGAGCAGGTCGGTCCCAGTTGTAATAGAAAGTAAATAGCAGCATTCCCCATTGTAATAATAATGATGTCTCCGGGAACGGTAATAGCTTGAGAGCAATCTTTCTTACTCATCTAAGTGGTATTAATCAAAAGGGTAATCATAATAGTACAGTAAAACGGATGAAGTTTTCACACTTTCAGGGGATCAAGCTGAGCTGGCGTGAGAAGCTACAATAAACACGCTAATCCTTTCTTTGTCTTCTCCATGCAGACTAAAGGAAAATGCTTGGAGATGTTGGCTAATGTGATTGCATGAAGGTCTCCTGGTGTCCTGCCAGCACAATATGAAGTGTTACACAATGAGGAATGAGACCTTCCCTTGTTTTCCGGCTGTGAGCGGAGAGAATGAGCTTTGTGCACCTGTATTTTATTACAACCCCAAAGGGTTCTGCAATGTTCCAAGCGAAGAAGACAAACAAAGAAAACAATTCACAGACGGCCCAAATGGAGTGAGACTATACCGCACGTGCCGAGCTTGAAGTTCATTAAGAGCAAAAGTAAGCGAACATCTCCACGCCCATTTTCAAATTTGATGTGGCTTTGACATTGGAAAATGGCTGAAGGAGCAAAGCCTCCGACCGAAATTGAAGGAATAACGTACTGACCTGAATCTAAGACGACCCCTCAAACTCAAGACTGAAAAGTCCTCCAACCTCAGTGGGACACTTTGGTCTGAATTTTTCCCCAAATTTTCCCCAATTAACGTGACGGGAAAAGAAAGATACCAGCTGCTTGTTTGTTGCCATGTTCCTACCGTATTGGACATCAGTCAAAACCAACAGGATTCTTGGAGTGGTATAGAAGAATAAGATTCCAAGAAGATTGGCTGAGAATTCAACCCAGTGGGGTGCGGACAGACCCCCTTGCCACACGGATGGTCATGGATTGGCTCCAAATCTTACGTACTCGCTTGGCGTGGACTACAATAAAAACTGGTACAGCGATTACGTGGAGCTGCGTATTTTCTGGCACAAATCCTGTCAAAAGAAGGCTGTGGATCTTGGCTATATAGTAAGAACTTTGTTCCGGAATCTCAGCGGCATCTGCTCCCAAAGCCTGCAAACATCTGTGTCATGCAGCTGGCTTGCAGGGCGAGGACTCCACGGCTGGGAAACACAAGAGCAGCCCGACGTCCTGCATAGGGGCATCCTACATTTTGGCATGCACGTGATCATATTTCATCGGACGCACTGAGCAGATGATCAAACATGACAGCGCCACATGCCGTGACGTTCCTGTAGCACATTGATATAGGAGATGCTCCGCAGACCCCAGCTCTCTCAGTGTATTTGCCAAGTGTATTAAGCGCAGACTACATTAGTATTCCGAGAGGCTTCGGCCTGTCACAGGTCCTTAGGCACTCAGTGGAGGGCGGGAAAAACACATGTCAAAATATATTTCTCATGAGCCTGACTGCAGGACAAGCCAGTTGGCTGCAATTTGACAAACGACTTTTAATAGGGCATCGCACACCTTGCACATACTGATGAGGTTCTAAAAAAGAGAGAGAGAGACGGTGGATGTCAGAGACAAGTAGACCCGTATGGAGGCGCCCGGCCCAACAAATCAGAGGCCTCATCCATCTCTGCCAGCAGACTTCTTCTCCCCGATCTGTCATCCCTGGAAGTGTACACATGGTACCTGCTGGTCCCCAGGAACAGATAGCTGAGTGTACTAGTCTTCCAATATACAGTACATCGGCTCATCGCTGTACTTTTGGCAAACTCCAAGCTGACCTTGCTAATTCCTGGTCTCGGTCTTCTGGTGTAGTCATCGTACTTTTGTTCATGAAGTCTTCTCCATACTGTTGATAGTGACACCCTCCCTCCTGCCCTGATGTCAAACTTTTGGGGGTTTACTTTACTCTCACCATCTTTTTGTTGTCAACTTCTACCTGTTGGACATCTGCTACCAAGTACAATCGGGGTTTCTTTCCACTTCAGGAGATTCCAAATGGTTGCACTGCATTTGACCAATGTTAGCACCGGGTGATAAACAACAGCAGATCATTTCTACCGTATGATCCCAATGTTGACCTGTAATGCCGTGTGACGACGAGGCGGCATCGCTGAGCAGTGAAACCCCACATGTGGCCGCAGAAAGGCATCAGGAGAGCGAAAGTGAGCCACCTGCAAAGGTAGAGTGCAGTGGAAAAAGGGGCCGGAATCGAACCTGGAAAATAGATCAGGTACAAGTATGTGCTGAGTCTGTTCCACACTTGCCACCAGATGTGGAGTCAATGATTCATGAGCTGGAGAATGTTGTTGGATCCCGTGTAAGCACTTGATACCCAATGAGCACTTCCAATCCATCTGTCAAAATGTCCCAAAGCCCCTGGATTTGGAAACCACGTGAATCATACCCGATGATGCACTTGGAATTTCATTTCTACGATGAAGGAACAAAACTAGATGGTGAACAAGCAGGGATGGATAGAGGATTGAGATGGCGATCGTACCGCTGCAGCACATTGTGGCGAGTCCTTTCCCACTAAATGTGTTCAAATAATATCGGAAAAGACACAAAGAAGGTGAACAGAAATCCACAAGGCCACACCAACACCTGAGTCTAAGTCCACATTTATGATCTGCTAACACAACATGGCTGCTAGATGGATTGGCTTGCAAAGTGAAACAAGCGTACATAAACACTCCGCATTCTGCCACACCCACATTCCATCCTTGAAGTGTCACAAAAGTGTGACGATGGACTGAGACTCGTCATGTGATTAATGCTGACGTAGGGCGTACCGGCCAATGGTGCCACATGTTGACCCACTTCACACCTAAAGCACCACACTTTTGGCTGGTGTGAGCGCACTTCCTGCCCAAGCAGAGTATTGGCCAGGTAGGCCAGGTAGGCCAGGTAGGCCAGGTAGGCCAGGTACAACGTAGCCCAGTCAGAGCATGACTGTAATGCTCCTCACATTATTGATGAAGAAGGAATCAACATCAATAAAACACAAAGTCACAGCACAGTCACTCGCCTAACACCTGCACGCGTGTGCTTCTAACCATAGAGCCAAGGCTGTGTAAGAACTGATGTTGCTGCAAACTGTAACGTATATAAAGCATTTAGCGGCCGTTTCTGCTGAAACCAAATTTGTCACAGATGAGGGAATGTTAGAACCCCCCCCCCACACTCTGCAGGAGCAGGGGCCGTTTTAGGAGCGTTCGGCCTTAAGCGATTGGCAATCACTCATCCGAGCCTTTCCAACTCCCTTGCGCTGTAAAAACTAGAACGGGTCTGACTGCACTTGCTGAAGAATTCCACCTGACAGTTTTGTTGCCAAGGGCGCCACAGAATGTGTTTGTGTTTTTAAACCAGCCAAATGATAGAAGCTAAAACCCGTAGGAGCCAATCAAACCTGCTGCTGGTCTACGAAGGCCAGCGCAGGGCGGTATTATTTAGGAGGAGAATGGAGAGACAGGAGGCCGCCGCTGAAAAGAGAAGGTAGAACGGAGAGAAACAACGTGCTGCAAGAGAGTCATTAGCATGGGAGAAATGCTTCCTTGGAAGACCGGAGCATATTTATGTTACGTTGGTCTGCAGCCTCAATCGGAACCTGTGATGGGCACGGGACAAGTCCCTGTCGGGGGCTGCCGCCAATGCAACTCAGCAGCCAAACACGTGAATTCATGTGCCGCCGCACACGTTACGGAATCCATCACGGAGCAGCAGATGTTGTTTTAAGCCCAGCTGGCATATAAACATCATTCTGCAGTAGAATATTTGCTCATAAATCTAACCAATCAAAAGCATATCGAGTGACGGTACCAGTGCATGCTCGGCACTGACGGTGGGCGTGGCCTGACAGGCCCGTAGAAAGATAGGGGCATGCTGGAGGTGTCAGTACCAAAAGGTTCAAGTGCCAACAGGAAGTACGGTACTGGGGCAGAGTCTTAGACATAAAGAAACATCATCAAGTGATGAATCTGGCGTGGTCTACCAGTCAACCCAATGGTTGTCAAAAACCAGTAAAACCAGTAAAACCGGTATTAGCAGTTGTTGGCAGTACCGTTTCGCATTTAACAATCCTAATATTTTGAATTTGAACTGTATATGCTAAATTGTGCATTTGCATAAAAGCAGGTTTTGTTTTTGCTGTTTAGTGGGACTTCTCTGGGTGGAGCATGTTCTCCCCCCTGTGGGGGCTTTTCTCCGGGTACCCCCCATTCCAAAAACACGCTAGGTTAATTGGCCACTCCAAATTGTCCATAGGTATGAATGTGAGTGTGAATGGTTGTTTGTCTATATGTGCCCTGGGATTGGCTGGCCACCAGTCCAGGGTGGACCCCGCCCCTCCTCCAAAACAGCTGGGATAGGCTCCAGCATACCCCACCCTAGTGAGGTCAGCGGCATAGAAACTGGATGGACGTTCAGTGGTGTGGAGTCTGCGTGGTGTATTTATGGAAAGACGAGGACGCTGGAACAAATCAGGAATCAATATGCAGCATTCCTTATCCTTATCGCTTCCAACGCACCAAATGAATACCAATGGCCGCATCCATACATGGACGACCTGCAAACAAACACGCTATGTTCTCTGGGAGCAGCGTCCACGGCAATGAAAGATGACATTCCAGCTGACCAATCGCTGGCCAAGGGACAAATGAAAGTTTTTTCACGTGGTTGCATCACACACGGAGCCAATCAGCCGGGAATCAGATAGGAACACCAGCAGCACAGCTGGAAGTAACCGAACCTGGCAGCAACCTCTGAAAGGCGCACACACAGATGAGTCAGTCAAACAAAGCACGCATGGGCCTGATCGATCCGTTGCAGGCCTAAACTACGTGATGCTCATCTACTCCTGCCTTTTTACTGCCAAGCGCGGAATACACAGAAAATAAATCCAGGGAAAGGTCTTGGCAAACCAAACTTCGACATCTCACTCTGGACTAATCTGAGTAACGGATCAACCGACGACCAGCCACGCCAATCAGGATACTAGACAGTTAAAAGTATTGAATGTATTTAATGTAGTATTTCAAGACTTCTACGGCTTTGTTAAGGACAAAAGCTTAAAGTCATTATGATGCAATAAAAGTGTTTTGCAAATTACAAATTACAGGTAAAGAATGAGATACAATGACATTAAGTACCCGCGACCCTTGTGAGGATGAGCGGCAGAAAATGAATGAATGAATGAATGAATGAATGAATGACATGAAGTAGTGTTCCATCCTTAAATTCTAAGCCAAGGAGTGAGGCCAGTGCCATTTCCCCATGTACGGTTTCCTACTACTTTTTGAAGGTGCTTTGTGGTTGAACTATGACATAAAGAGAAATAATTACGCCTGATTAAAGCATTATGGCACTAGCGACCTTTGCACAGCACGGTATCATCAAGCAGAAACGCTGAAGGTGAAAACCCTCAGCCATCATGAACTCCCACTCGGCCTGTGCCGTGAAAGTGGAATGAATTAGTTTGAACCGCTAACCTCCACTGGGGCCGAGAGAGCTAAAAGCTCTCACTGCAGCTGACACTTTATATTTCTTTCTTCCGTTGGACACCAACAGTGACGTCACATCGTGCCCCCCCCCCCCGGCTGTCAGGCGCTCAATGGAAGGATGGCGGTTACGCAGACGTAACGGGGGCGTCGTTGGAGGGGTTGGGGCTCTTCTGATGACAAAGAACCAGCCATCATTTCATGATCTGTGATTAGAAAACAATGGAAGGCAAACTCGGATTGAAGCTGTTATGATTATTTATGAGATATCAATGGAAAGGGTTATTAGTGCCGTATATCTTGGCCATTTGTTTTCATCCCGTTTCAGCTTTAATTCCATGTATAGATCTCCTGGGGGCAATAAAAAGCCCCGTGGAGGCCCCTGCCATGCTTTAACGTCAGCTCAAGTCCAGTAGTCCAGTAGTCCAGTAGTCCAGTAGTCCAGTAGTCCAGTAGTCCAGTAGTCCAGTAGTCCAGTAGTCCAGTAGTCCAGTAGAACAGTAGAACAGTAGAACAAGCATCCTAGTCAAACATTGCCGTCGGGGGAATTCTGCTTCACTCCCAATCTGCTTTTACCGGCATGAGATTTCAAACTCCAAGGGCATATTGTTGCAGCTTATTTCCTCGGACATGACATCCAATCCACTCCTGGTCCAGGTTCCCCATTTCCAAAAGCTACTTCCTCCCACACTGGCTGTCTGGCCTGGGTCTGCATGTTATTAGAAACACGTGCGGAGCGCCCCAGGTTTTCTGCATGGATTGACACAAACACGCATAAAGTTGTGGGAAGAAAGCACGGCCTCAAGACTCCAAATGTAAACATGGCCTGAAAGTTCAACACAATGGGAGCATAATAGGTCCCCTCTAAGAAATCCAGAAACAGGTTTCCCTTGCTCCAACTCCAAAAATACGTTGTTTCTAAATCACGAGTGGCTTCAAGGCCCTGATGACCAACGGTCCAAAGGTCATCTCAGGCCTCCAACAGGTGACACAACTTTAGTGCACTAATACAAGAAAGCAAGGAGCCGGCCGTCATGACCTTCACGTTCCCTTGAAGACAATAGACGTAGCACTTTCTCATTTCGACTATTGATGCTTCCTTCTGCTCCCTCTGCTGTCTTCAGACGCATGGGGGTGTATGGACACAAGACCTGAAGGATCAGTGTCTACTGACAAGAGGATATGAGAGTGGTTCACCTCATCTCTCCGGTCTCATCCTGCAACACAACCAATGAAAGAGGCTGGTTTCTGGAAAAGGCACGCCAGGGTCAGCTCCCGGCCGCTGCTTCCCGATTGAGATGGTTTTAGCATCCGAGCAGAGGAAGTGGAAGCCCCCCCCCTCCACTGCTCTGCATGACGGCTATAACTCAGCCTCCATGCTGCAACATCTGCCACTGGACGGGAGCTTCTTGGGATGCTTTTAAACCTGCTATGATACGGTCAGCAAATGTCACGTTGTCCCGGGGCGTGTCCCGGGGCGTGTCCCGGGGCGTGTCCCGGGGCGTGTCCCGTGGCATAATAGGCATAATAAAACATGTTGAGTAACCTCCAAGAAGATTATGTGTCTTAGGTTATATGTAGTACTCTTATTGACTATAATCAGGATTATTATTTGAAGACTTACATTAGGTTAATTGTTGTATTTTATAATACATAAAAATGGAATTATATCAAATGTGTAACAATAATATCTTATTTTATTCATTTCAAAGGCCAAGCATACTATAAAAGATAAGAACATTGAAAGCATCTTTAAGTAAACAATGCCAATGTCACATTTTCACGTCTTGAATTGCCTCCCTTGTTTCTAAGGTGTGAGCCCCCCCCCGGCAGCCAATCTGGGCTGGAGGGGCCTCAGACGCTGTCAGCTTCGCTTCCAACCAAGCACTCATAGCCGCCATAGCAATAAATGATCCCTAATAACTCATCTCCGACTCATCAGGCCAAGTCAAATTTGTGCAGTGTAGATCAGATTAAATGTCACCTTGCAGGGATTTCGAGGAAAAGGAGGATCCATAGTCGGTGGAATGGCCTCTAGCTGAAGGCTGGAGGAGAAAGAAGCAGCCATCAGATGTGAGCTTATGCTGCCACCTAGCGGTGAGGCAAGGCGCCGTCAAAGCAGGCCAGAAGGCAGCAAGTGGCCCTGCTGGCACACATCATCCGCCATTAGCCACTGGGGCCTTTCACACAGAATGATGTCACCATGACAGACAATACTTGAGAACCACTCGTTCGGAATGTAGAATCTCGCCTGTCATTTTTCTTGCAGCTGGAACCGAGAAACTGCTTTTCTCTGAAGGAAAAGCGCAGGAACAAAAAGGATTTATAAAATGACCAAATTGCCCACGGACCAATACGATGTGAGTTACACGAAGGTCACCACCTCCCTGAAAAATAAATACGGAACACTGCTGGCAAGCAGGACGGCTGTCTTCACCCCTCCCACCGTGGTGAAAATGGCTTTTTAGCGTGGAACCAGTTTTGGAGTACTTGACTCAAACCTGCGTTCCATTAGATGGAGTAATATGAATGCATTGGGAACATTTATGGGAGCATATGTGGACGTTATTTTGAGACGTTATATCCCGACAATATCTTATATTTCATGACGAAGAAATGTGTGCCACTATGTAGCTGATGGAAGGTTACCCAGCATGCCTTGTGGGCTGCTGAAAATAAAAGTTAGGTTTTGCATGTATTTCTGCTTGTGAGTGTTATTTTGATACTATTTTGCTTGTGTTTAACTGCACTGTGTTCTGTTTGCATCGACCTGTGTTGGTTTTGTCCACACCTGAGTTAGCCAGGCTAGGCTAGTTTCAAACAGCACGACTGAGCATCAAGTATCAAAAGACCAGCTGCATGAAGAAGTCCTCCCCTTGGGGGTAGATTACTTTCAAATGGTTCTGGTCTGCCGTCAAAGGTCACATAAAGCACCCCGTTATTCCTTCATTCCACGGATATTTTAGGAACTATTTTGATTCCCACAGTCATCCGGGACAAAGCGCGTCCATTTTTTTTCTAAATATGGGACTATTCTGTTTTTCAAGCGACAGTTGGCAGCCCTGACCTGCGTCTAAAACCTGCCCACCCTCAACCCCCCCTAATGCGCCATCATGCCCATCACAAATGCCTTCTGAAGGTTGCGTAATGACTATATAGCACAGGTAGCACCCCAATTAGTTGGCGGGCAGGGGTGTTAGGCAGCACGCCGCAGCACATAAACAAACTTATCTTGACAGAGTCGCTTGGCCAAAAGTGGAGGATAGGTGGCTTGCGAAGGGGGGGCAGAGAGAAAATGAATTACCTTCCTGACAAACGTCAAAGCCAATCACCGCGCGGGATCCTCTGCTGTTGCTGCGCCGCATATCCCTGCTGCCACGTTGCGATTCATCTGCCCGTGTTAGTATGCACGCAGGCCGCGCGCCAGCCTACAAATGTATTCATTTATTCAGAGGCCCTCCGAGAAATCACAGTGTCTTGTTGTCCTTTTTTCCCCAGCTGTCCAGATGGAATTTGCGTGAATAACATCAGTTTAGTGAGGCAGAAAATAAGTACAGGCCAGCACAGAGGAGGGGACTAGATTACGTTCTGGCCCACCCCCGCCCTCTCCCCAAAAAGACAGAAAGACAAGTGTCACCTTCATATACTTGGCTGTGTGTCACACTTTCTTATTTTCCCAGTCAGATAGCGGGCCAGCAACGTCGGGAGGCATCACCGGGACCGAGGCGGGACTCTACTTTTAGATATTAGCTTATACTGTATCTTAGCAACCACTGGCTGCCATTTATAACGGGAGAACTCCATTCACTCCTTCACTCGTTCAATCCCAGCCATTGTTCCAAAGTGGCGGCCACTTTAGTGGACTTGAACTTGGACTGACTTTGCGAGGCACAGCAGCCACACAGGCACGGAAGCTGCTGGAAGAAAGATGAGACACCCGTCTTTCATCAGAAAAAAGCTTTCGCCTTGTCGAGTAATCAGCAGTAGTTTCAGGGAAATATCAGTTCCCAACAAAGAAGGTGAAAATACATAATAGATTTTGCCGTTGATGGACTTAAATGTTCTTGACGTCAGGGGCTGGTGCCAAGGCTAAAAACAGTAGCTAATGAAAAATGTGATTTCCAATCCAAGTAGTGCTTGTATCTATGACTGAGAATTAGTCTTACATTTCATGGGCCAAATGGCAAGGTTTGTTCCGGCAGCTTTTTTGACAATCCTTCAAAGTAAGAGTCCAGAAGGATTTTTTCATTTTGCCAGGCAAAAGCCAAAGGTAGGCAATAGGCTCAATAACTGTCATACTTGGATTAGCGGCCCATCAGTGGATGCCGCATTGTCCTTTTCAGTCATACAGTCTGGATGGTAAGCGGCCGTCCTCGTGTTCGACCGGCACACGACGCAAGCGATGGAATGAAAATGGAAATAAACCCACCTCTCTGAGAAGCGTACTCCTGAATCCTCTGTACAAGCCCCCAACACCCTGTTGATTGGGACAGAAAGAAACACAAACATAAACATGGCTGCACTATAGCAATGGGAATAAATCGTCTCAAACTGGAAGTGTCACACAAAGGTTCAGGTGATCCGTATCCGGCAGTGCATGCGTGTACGACATACGCCTAGTTTGGCACTTTTTAGGGTAAGATTTTAGGATGAGTACTCCAGAAGTGAGAGGAGAAATAAAGAGTGAAGAGGACGTCTGAAGGAACCATTTTTGATTGAGTATGTAGGGTCCGTTTATACGGCTGCTCCTTGAACCTTGACGACACGGGCATAAATACAAAACACCCAAACCCGACAAGTGGCGTACCTCTTCTCGGAGCGTAACCAACAGCACGTGGTATGTGCTGGACGAGGGGGACGCCTGGGTCCTCTGTTTGACCACCTCCGTGGGCACCCGGATCAGACACGCTACCTGCAGGGCAGAAAGGGATTTCATGTAAATGCATTCAAATGCATACGGCACTATCCAATAAGAGCTTGTGGGTTTCTTTTTGCTGGTGGCGGGGGCCCCAACTAAGGGGTGGTTACAGAGAGCCAGCAGGCAAACATGTGTTTGTGTGCCATATTTCAGCCAATTAACATGGCAGAACAAACAGCAGACATGACACCTGAGCAACAGGTAAAAAGGTCGTACATCAGGCATACTGTGTCTGTATCCAAGCAACATGTGCTGCCATCACACACACACACACACACACACACACACACACACACACCTCAGGTCCCACAGTTCCAACTGGTCAACCATACCGGTAGCAAAGACAGACATGAATATGTTGGTGTCATAACCCCCTCCACCCTGAAGCGGCAACTAGATGATCCTGCTTCTGATGGGGGGGGGTGAGCCTCCTCCCTGCGGCGAGTCCCCTCATCACGCAGATGCCAGCCTGTCAGCGTGACTCCCACCATGCCGCACAGCAGGAAGGAAGGCACAAGGAACTTTCGCTTTCGCTCCATCTCCTGATTCTGATTCAGGCCTCAAAAAGGTTTGAGGAGATGGTCCCTTGAGGAGCAGCTCTTAATCACTACGTTATGGGGGGGGGGTGAAGTCAACCCACAGCAGGTCTTATTCACACCCGTCAACCACTGATCCCGTCGTACACCACGAACAACTTGGCTGCCAGAAATAGCCTGATGTGTGTGAAAGTAAAGGACAGCTTCGAGCTTAGTGTCTCTCCATCAGGGGTGTCAAACTCCTGCCATGGGGGCCGAGGCGCGACAGGTTTTCTTTCCAGCCAGTCACTGAAGCAGGTGATTTGAATGATGAACCCTCCTTTGGTTTGAGGGAAGGAGCTGGTCTATGAAATGCCCTGCTGGAGAACCTGCTTGGAAAGAGAAGCTGCAGCGCTAGAGACTCTGTGGACTCTGTGGACTCTGTGGACTCCACATCAACATAGACCTGCTGCTTTGTCAGTGGGGAGGATTGTATTAACCATAACCTTTGTAATGCTTCAATGGAGAACCAGCTGAGATGGAGCCTGAAAGGCCTTGCCTGATTTAACCATGGAGCAATAGCACCACCCTGTGGCCGAATGCCCACATTGTCGAGCCCCAGGCCACCAATGCATTGCATTCCAATTGACCAACCAGTTGGTGAAGTAACCATTTATGGTACATCGCTTGTCATGTTTTCCCTAAACTATGGCAACTAAATCCAAATAATAATGCCAAGTAAGTACTAGATATGCTCCATATACTGTATATAGTCCAGCACATTATTACATTATTACCCCATAAATGAACATTATGCTTATTTTACTGAATGCCAGATTCACAAATAAACACTGTTTGTACAGTGTAGTGTAGTTTGTGTAGTTTGATGAGGTGTCATTTGCACGCCGATGATCATAATGGCAGAAAAAAAATGACACCAGATCACATTTTTGTGCCAATATCGGCCAAAAAAACAGGACAGGCCCGTAGCTGCAAATATAGATGCTTCGCTTCTAAGAAAAGTGCAAGAACCCACAACAGCAGAAGTATCAAAAGAACACAAGAGCAGTGAAAGTGCGAATAGATTCTAGCGAATAGAAGTCAAGTTATATTGGACGGCTTATTGCATGTTATTGCACAATTTGCTGCACAGTTATTGTACAGGATTTTTGGATTAGTACATTTTCTTATTAGTACACATTAAATAGTTATATCATCAAATCAGTAAATTGGGTTTTACTCGCTATTTGGAGGGCCTATGTTAAAGAGCAAATGACTTTTGCCAAATTAGCATAATTAGCATAATTGAATGATGGTATATATTGGTCTTAATGAGGAGAAAGACAGGTTGGCAAAATTGTTGGGCCATTTTAGGCAACCTGCAAAGGATAATCAAGGATATATAATCAAGTATAATTACTCTCCCTGGGTATGCACGCCAATGGCTACCAACCAGTAAGTAAGTATTCGCCGTCTGCCAGCCTTCGCTCCCGCGTCTATTTCTTCTCCACTTTTCAATACTTCCATTCCCAGTGCGGCCCCCTGACATTTGTCATCGCTTGACCACCAATTCTCATGAAGCTCAGGAGGAATACGGCAATACAAGAGAGCCGGAGAAGAAGCGGGGGGGGGGGTCATGTAGAGAAAAGCAAGGTGCGTACGTATCCCCCAGCTTCCCAGCTTTGAAACAATAGCCAATAAATCACAGAGAACGGTGGCGCTCCGAGGCACATATTCCAGTGCCAACATCAAGTAGCTGCCAGTTTTACCACCAAAGACCCTCCCCCCTGCCCCCGCACTGTCCCCCTACCCCGTCATGTCACACTACATTTTACAGCAAACCCTCCTGCAGATGTGTAGTGGGGGGAGGGGGGCGTATGGATGCAAGAGAAGGCGGCCGCCTGGCTTTGACAAATGAGCTTTCACGCCAGACGTCGAGCGAATGGGAATGAAGATAAATCTGATCTAATGGCTGGATAACAGCCTGCTAGGGCCTGACAGCCACCATCATCTTACACATTCTTTATGGGGGCGGCCCACAAACATGGAGACACTGATGTTCGCTGAGCGTTTCTTGGATAACTTTGGATAACTTCCTTTCAATGACACACTTTTGCTTTGCATGCTAACGAGCCATTTTTAAAATGATTCCAGTTATTACAGAGACAGTCATTGATGAATGCAGGTCGGCAGAATCAAAATACAAATATTCATATTTGTCAATTCTGTGTAGTAAATGTATTTGGCGTGTGCCTCCCAACTTTGGGCTCCCAAAAGGAACATTTATTAGACGCCGTGGCTTTCTACAGCTCCTCTAATGTCTAAGTCTGACATGGCTTTTCTTGCTAATCAGGCTGCAAACATCAGAGAAAGGTTCTCCAGAGGTGCTGCAGTACACGACTAAAACAATGAAAATCCCATTCTTGACTTTGACTTATTCACCAAGACGAAGTTTCAATGGGCCTTTGAGTCATAGCCGCTCATGGCCTCCTTGCCATCTACTGAAGGCTCGTGCCATTTCCAACTTACCATGGAATAAGGTCTTTTCTATGTCATGTTCCATGGACATTCCCAGCAAAGTCACACGCAGCTGGGATTGCCGGGATTGCCGGGATTGCATAATAGAGCCAACATTCAGGCCTCGGATACGTCGCTATCGTAAGGCGGTGCTTTCATGGCTAAGCCCAAAGATTACCGTCTTTGAAGAGAACACAGACTCCAGAGGGATACACAATCTGCTCTGCGCTCCCGATTTGACTCTTTCATGTACTCAAATCCAGGGCAGAGGGAAAGGGGTTCACGCCGGTCGCGGCCTGGGCCTCACCTTTCCCACTTAGCCGGGGTGAGCCGGTAACAAGAAGTTGATGCCAAGAGTACATTCAGTGACGGCTCTATTCAAGTGAAAGTGCTGACTAAATATGCACTAATGTGAGAGTCACACGAAGGCAACGTGGAGCCACCGCAGAGACAAAGACTGTACACCCCCCTGCAAGGACGCATCCCATTTCATAAACATGCAAACACGCAAAAATGACATCAATCCAAAAGCCATGAATACTGAAAACCCCGTACTGTGGGGTAGCGGGGGGCAGGCCCTCCTCGTACCCCCATCGCGCTACTTCTACACTTCGTGCCAATATGAATACCAGGTGCCCACTGCGAGTGACTGGGAGGGGAAATTACGCTGCCACTAGGCTTCAGTCCCTGGTGGAGTCTGTGGAGGCCGGCTGTGGAAGTAAATGAGTCTATGGATGTTGTTTCAACCCAGCTGGTGGGGTAAATGCGGGGGTAGGAGAGGAAGCCCACTCAACTCAACCAGCTGGACACTATGGCCTTAAAGGGGAAGTGCACTCTTTTTGGAATCATCCCCATCCTCCACCATCCTTATGTCAACACATACGTCTTTTCTGTGGGTTCTAAAGATATACAAACAGGTAAAAAGACAGCGCTAACAATGCTACATCTACATGATGAGACAAGCCCCAGTGCCATTGTTATTATTATTGCTAATAACATAGTTACACCCAGGAACTAATGACTGGCAGAGCGACACCTCGCCGCACCAGGCTAGCGACTAGCTTCACCACACACACTCGCTCCTCGGGCGTCAGACCACGAGCAAAAGGTTGAAACTACACGTTGGAGCTTCCGCTACTGCTGCTGTGTTTTTGTCTTCCATGGAAAACTTCATGCTAGGTGTAGCGTTTGTTTCTGGGTTGCTATGTGAAACCAACGGGAAGGCTTAAACAACCAAAGTGCGGCAACATTGTGGAAGTATTACATGTGATCATGAACGGGCTGTTGCTAATGGTTGCAGCAACTTTCGAAAAGGATAAAACGTTTTGGGCGGTGTTTTAATAGCGGGCATTCTAAGCTGTGCATTGATGGGCTGCTTCTTTCTCGCCGTTATTAGATCTTTGGAAAAGTGAAAGACGTGTGTTGACGTCTCACGTAAGCATCGTGGATGATGGGCAACATTCCACAAAAGTGGCGTTTCCTTTTAAGGCGGGGCCACCTACACAAAGGCAACAGCGTAGACTAAAAGGGTCAGCCCTTACTTACCGTTTCACCCAAGGAGGCGGATAGCATGTGAGTGAGCGGCGCCACTGGCGCCTCTGCGAGCGCCCCATGAGAGCCAAGGAGGGACTTTGCACAGTCGTAGGTGACGAAGAAGGCAGACGCTGAAAACATGCGGACAGAGAACAAGATAACTCAAATAGATTACTGAATACTTCATTAAGTATTGACTGTGGTCTATTATTAGTTCATAAATATGCATATTTCAGCAAAATCAACTAACACGCAAATACAAGGCATTCGGAAGATTTATATTCCACACTGGTCACCAAGTGTCAGTCATGTTACTGTGATGTTTCGTTAGACACACAAGCACCAGACTTTGGCGTCGGAACAACAGGCTTTTATGACAGGTATGAATTATCGTACGGCCGGCATAATAATCCCGAACACGGACTATCGCTGCGGCCGGAACCCACGCCAAGCTACAAGTCAACTCTGAACGCTCAACTTCCCTTCATGTCTGCCTTACTTTAGATTTTCTTATTACCACAGATATGACATTCTCAAGAAACACAAACCACCATGATGGCCTTCAACAGCACAATGCCGTATTTGCTACAATCACAATCACCGTCTTACCACTGGGAAAGGAGCCGAGTGCAGCAGATGGGACCCCTGCATAAATTCCCCGGAAGCCCCCAGCCCTGTAGAACCCTTGCTGGCTCTGCAGTCTAGTCTTAATAGTGTCCAGGGGGAAGAGGGCGAGATCCACACACATCCCTGCGCTGCCTCCAGCCTGGATAGATGAGGTCAAAGAAAATATTGTAACCAACAACGGAACTACAGGTTTGTGTTTGCCCCAAAAGCATAGTACAAGAAACTGGTTTTTATTGAAAGTCCATTATTTTCCTCCAATGAGGGGAGCTTTATTTTCTATATGGCTTGTCTTCATTGCAGTCAAAGGTGAGCTGGAGCCTATCCCAGTCAATCACAGGCACATAAAGACCAAAAAAGCATCTGATGCCATGCTTCTACCATGTTGACAAACACATTACACTCTATGGGGGGGGGGGATGCTGACCAAGGGTGCACCGACAGTCACCGACAGTCACCAGTGGTCTTAGACCGGACCACAACTGTGCCAAGTACAACCTTGACCTTGATCCTGATCTTAGGAGTACTAAAGTGACGAGACAAATTCGTGTTTTGGTGTTACAAGGTTAAGCAATAAGAACCATCCAAAATGAATTGGTCAATTTAACATCGAGTCAATAAAGAGGCAGCTTTTGTGTCATTTAGTAGCTGAGTGGATTTGTTAAACAGTCCCCAACCCAAAGTTCCACTGACAAACACACAGTTCCGGTGCAAGAACGATGTTCTAAGAACGGGTTAAAGTCACTACTTTGAAAGGAAAGATCGGGAAATCCATACCACAAGGGACGCGACGAACTCCCGTCTCTCCATCTTCAGCTTTCGCAGACGAGCAATTGACTGCTTTGCTATGTTTACATCTGTTCATGTTTTCACAGAGAACATGCCTGCCAAGGACGCTGCCATGTTGACGGAACGACTTCCGCCTTGCGTCATGACGTCATGTAGTCACATGACACAAAAACGTTACACGCAACTCAGACACCTTCTGCTCTGCCAAAAGCCAAGCAGCCGAAAGATCACAATGGGTATTGTCATTTTATTTATATGATAAACGCTTGTTTTATATACTAAAATGAACAAATAAATAATAAATACTTTGATACTTGATAATTTCGTTACTTTAAAAAATATTGAAAATAAAAAATGCACCAAATACAATAAGTGTCTTGTAATTTCCAACATAGTGTTTACATATTTTTAGCTAGCAAAGCACTTGTAGTATTATATTGTGAGTTACAGTACATGCTTTCAATGTCGTACCGCAGGGGTGTCCAAAGTGCGGTGCAGTGACCATTTCAAGACTGCAGTTTTTTTCCCTGGCATTTTGTAAAAACCTATTGTAAAAATTATTAGATATGAATTCATTGTGACCTATAACACAAAGCTAAGATGTTCAGGTAGCCTAGCATATATCAACCTACAATGATTTTAGCACCTTAAATTGTTCTGGTTTGGACATGCTTGTAGTGGCCATTGTTGCGCTTTCATGACCTTGTGAACAGGAAGTAATTTGGTCAGCGTTCATAAGGGTTGGCAGCTTTCAAGCACCCAAAGGAGGATGTGACCGTCTCCGACAGCAACTGAAACAACAGATGCTTCTTTGACGGGTCCCTTTGCTGCACATCTTCTTCATGAGTTGGTGGCTTGTGTCCTAAGTTTGACTTTGCTGTCCCAGCTTCCGCCCCCGCCTCTTTCCAAGTGGGCTGCCTGGCAGACTGGGTCATAACCAGTCATGACTGGGTCATAACCAGTCATGACTGGGTTTCTGCTGGCTTGGCTCCGTTCTTCTCATCAGTGTCCTCGTCATCATCAGGCTCCAATGCTGGACTAAGGTAACGAGGGGCTGAACTTTGTTCTGACAAAGAGTAAGAAGCTCAAGGCTGATGCAGGTTTGGGTTGTTGGACCATGAAAGGGTCAGGTGGGTCTTCCATAACGCCTCCAATGTGTCTGCATCAGGAAATGTTTTGAAGCGAGAGCTGCGATGAGGCGCAGCCAGCCAGTAAAGCGCTTGATCGTATAAATAGTCAAGTCACGTGCTCCTGTGACCTACCTTGTGCTCATCTTCTGCCAATCCACACGCCACTCCTGGACCTCACCTCTCACTGATGATGCTGTTGAGCGCTCAGGTGAATGTGTTCTTTTCCAATGACGGGGTTATTTATGGGCTACTGTCAGCGAGCAGCGTCTCCTATTAGGGAAGCGCAGGCGAGGGGCCGCCACCTCTTTATTCAGCCCGGACCCAATGATGTCTGGGCTGAGTGCGCCCGGTCTGAAGCGCGGTGCCCGTCATCCATCTTGTTGAAGCGGGTCTCTGAGGGATCCCTTCCAAAGTGAGGCTCAGCTGGATCTGCCCGTGGATTGTGTCTGGCTGTCCTGATATGTAATAAGCCCAAGGAAGGTTATATCACATCCTGATGCTCTGCTTCTGGTCTTTGTTGCCTCCCGTCTGTGCCCAGGGGTCCACGGCTGCTGTGTCCACTACTTTCTTGGCAACACTGCAAGCAAAAGGCTGCCGTTCTTCTTGGTGGAGGTCACGAGTAAAGAAAAAGAAAGTCACAAGTGCGGCGGCTATAGTTTCCAAGATGCGGTATTGGGTGAAAATAGGAAAAGTACGCCAAATAAGGCAAAAAGGGTGGTTTGGTAGAAGGTACTCTACCTCTACTTCTATCTGGAAGTCTGTCTGCACATTCCAATACATTCATTCATATGTCATGAAACTATGTCATGCTTTGTTTTTATTTGCAGAAACCTCTCTCTTGGAAGCGGACCTAATGCAAGCATGGAGAGACATTCCATGAAGGGAGCAGAAGTTGACTTTGGCTGCAAACGAAGTCCTTGGCTGTCATAAAGCTGAGAGAATCAAGCCCAAGTATTGATGAATGAATAAGTATCTATGTTTGTAAATGCTAAGTATTGATGAATGAATAAGTATCCATGTGTTTGTAAATGCTAAGTATTGATGAATGAATAAGTATCCATGTGTTTGTAAATGCTAAGTATTGATGAATGAATAAGTATCCATGTGTTTGTAAATGCTAAGTATTGATGAATGAATAAGTATCCATGTGTTTGTAAATGCTAAGTATTGATGAATGAATAAGTATCCATGTGTTTGTAAATGCTAAGTATTGATGAATGAATAAGTATCCATGTTTGTAAATGCTAAGTATTGATGAATGAATAAGTATCCATGTGTTTGTAAATGCTAAGTATTGATGAATGAATAAGTATCCATGTGTTTGTAAATGCTAAGTATTGATGAATGAATAAGTATCCATGTTTGTAAATGCTAAGTATTGATGAATGAATAAGTATCCATGTGTTTGTAAATGCTAAGTATTGATGAATGAATAAGTATCCATGTTTGTAAATGCTAAGTATTGATGAATGAATAAGTATCCATGTTTGTAAATGCTAAGTATTGATGAATGAATAAGTATCCATGTGTTTGTAAATGCTAAGTATTGATGAATGAATAAGTATCCATGTGTTTGTAAATGCTAAGTATTGATGAATGAATAAGTATCCATGTTTGTAAATGCTAAGTATTGATGAATGAATAAGTATCCATGTGTTTGTAAATGCTAAGTATTGATGAATGAATAAGTATCCATGTTTGTAAATGCTAAGTATTGATGAATGAATAAGTATCCATGTGTTTGTAAATGCTAAGTATTGATGAATGAATAAGTATCCATGTGTTTGTAAATGGTAAGGTGAAGGGCGGCTTCCCACCACCCAGCAAGTAAAACTAGAATCCTAAAACTATAAAAAAGTGTTCCCTGTTAAAATGTCAACGTTTAACGGAATGGATGAATTGGATTCCATCATTTGGGACTTGCAGTCGGACCTTCTGGAAGAAGGTGCAGACAGAAACCGGGTTCCAGTAGCCTCCCTGGTGACGTTCTTTCAGCGGGATGCCAGGCGTACCCCCCAAGGTGGTGGTGCAGCTACATTTGAACTCTCCGTGAACTTGAACAAATAATGGATTTGCACTTGTTGGTGGAAGCATCACCACAGAGAACTCCAAGGCTGCCTGCATGAGGTGTGAGGTCAACGAGGAGCACCCAGAGTCTTTACAGATTTGCAGGGAGCACCATTGATCTCGCCCCAGTCAGAGTCTGATCTAAGAGATAAAAGTGAGCAAACGAGAGGGAAACCGACTCGCTGTCAGCCGCAAGTCAGCAAAGGGCAATTCTAGCCTGCAGGCTGCCTTTGAAAACGTGAAGGGCGAAGCATGGCGGATGAAGCCACGAGGCGGGGGGGGGGGGGGGGGGGGGGGGGGGGGAGCCGCAGCGGCTGTAGTGTTTTGTGTATTGTGAGAACACGGAGGGAGCACGCAATATCTACTCGCTGACAGGTTGGCCTTTTATTGGCAAGCATGCCAGTGAGGGCATCTGCCATGCCTTTTCATGAATGTGTGCACTCATCTTTGTACCTGTTCTGTCTTGTATATAGGGCACGGGTAAGGGAGGGCAAGGGCAAGGGCAAGGGCAAGGGCAAGGGCAAGGGCAAGGGCAAGGGCAGGGGCAAGGGCGGGGGGGGCAATGAAGCTAACGGGGGAGGGAAGGCGGAGTAGCCAACATGCAAACAGGGACGGTGTGCAGGCCCACAGGTCAGTCGTACGGCCCCCCTTTCTGTGGCCTGATTGCATATAAAGAAGCCTGATTGGCCACTCCCCCTTTCCACCGGTCCGGTCCATCTTGGCACCCCCATCCGGGTTGCGCTGGGGTGATGTAAGGCTTGCATGCATCTGC
Organism: Doryrhamphus excisus; assembly: GCF_037039965.1. Classification (NCBI taxonomy): domain Eukaryota; kingdom Metazoa; phylum Chordata; class Actinopteri; order Syngnathiformes; family Syngnathidae; genus Doryrhamphus; species Doryrhamphus excisus. Next base: position 21,726,469 of record NC_136367.1, on the reverse strand, counting down.
TCAGATATGAAATATTCCACAAGGCTGGCAGTTCTTATGTTGATGCTAATGCTACAGGAAGTCAGCAACTTTGACACACTGCCCGCCTCAGCAGTCGGCGATGACCCCCTTCCGAAACCTCCCGGGGGCTGACATAAAACTCTTCCACGACTCCACAATGGTTTTATTGAACGAAGCAGAGGCCCAATAGTTTGTTCTTTTGGTGTCGTTGCAACTTTCCCTGACCTTGAGCGTTCCGTCTGAGCAGATTGCTTACACGGAATGGAAATGTTCCGCTGCGTCTTTAGACATTCCTGGTATTTCTTAAAGCTACGGTATGATACGAGCAAACGCCATCTGTAATGGCGGCTCCGCCTGAGTTTGGAGCAACACACATCTTGATGGTGACACGGTGATATTATTCATGAGGCGGAGCGGCCGAGCCGTTCGCTAAACTTGAGCCAAACAAAACTGCTGCTCATTAGGCAGTGGGACATTTGCATCACTGCCCCCCCCCCCCCCCCCCCCCCCACGACAGCAGGCGCAGGCGGGGATGCGGGAAGCGCCTTTCAAAGAAATCTTAGTTTTAGCTCTGAGGATGATAGGCTACACGGGATTGTGACAGGGAAGGAGAGGTCCGGGGGGGGGCGGATTTCTGGAGAAGAGAGGAGGGAGGTGACAGAGAAGGGAGAAAAGGAGAAGAGAAAGGTTAGCGAGGAAGAGGTGAATAAAAGAAGGTTCATTATAGATTCACTGAATCGACAAGCTGTCAGGCCGGCGAGGCCGCGTTCATGTCGCGGCCCTCACCCCCCCCCCCCCCCCCCCCCCCCACCTACCACCCCCCCACCCAAAACCTCGGCCTTCTTTCTTCACCTTTGGCTACATTCACATCCTGTCTTTGTGCTCTGACCCCAACCAACTTAACCAAAGTCCTCCCATCATCCCCGCTTGCCCCCTCCGCCTGCTCATCACTGGCGGGCCAGCGGTGAAATATGAGCTGCCGGTAGCTTATTGATCCCTCGCTCTGAAGATGGATTGATCAGAGACAAGACAAAGCGATCCTCGTGCGTCCCGCTTCTGCAGCAGAAGCCGTGCCAGCGGCTTCAACGCTTCCAATTGATTCATGTGATCAATCTGGCCATGATGCACCGAGTGGGACGCCGTGCTTCCATGCCGCCCTTGTTTCACTTCAAACGGGGCAGGTGAGGAAACGCACACCTTTATCTGATGGGAAGGAGGCGTGGCCTAGCTCTCTCGGAGGCTGCATCGGTCTGTCTCGCTTCGGTGTTTCAGACCATCAATGGGGGCTGCATGGTGGAGGAGTGGTTACCGCGGAGGCCTCACAGCTAAGAGACCTGGGTTCAATTCCACCCTCGGCCATCTCTGGGTGGAGTTTGGATGTTCTCCCCATGCAAGTGTGGCTTTTCTCCGGGTACTCCACTTCCCTCCCCCATTCCAAAAACATGCTAGCTTCATTGACCCCCCCCCCCCCCCTTGTATGAAGTCAAGACGTTGTGGTCTTGATCATCTGCTGAAGACCACTCCCGTCATGCAGCATGTGTCATTTCTCTGACTGGACCCATGCGTGTCCATCAACAACATGGCCTGCATGTCCCGGTCCAAATTAAGGAGAACAACGTATGTAGAAATGTACGGGGTGCATCATCACACCCATATCTCATGGAAAAGGAGGAAATGGCAGATTTCCCACAAATGTGGGTGTTTTTGTGCATGCGTGTCCATTGAGGCGCTGAGTCTGCGGCGGTACCGTCGCTCTTCCCCCATCACAGTAAAATATGCACAAACATGCTCGGCAATCTCGTCCTGTCTATTGTGTATATGTGGAACCTAATAGAAGTATGGATCTGCTGGCATATGTTCTGCGGCACGGTGACATTTGATTTCATGAGCTCAATACCCCGCCTGGCCCCAATCTGGTGTCCATGTGACACGCTGACACTTTGGGCAACTCTTGACAAATTGTCAACATGTAAGTGAGAAATGTTTTCACGCCGCCGGGATGAACTTCCTCATGAGAATGCAGGGAATATAACTCAGCCCACATTAGAAGGGCCCTCTTCACCTCTGGGTGACAGGAGAAAACTTTGTGTGGTAGCGATCAGCGTTACGCCCTGTGATAGACAATGATTATAATTCTGCAACATAAATGTTACATCAGATTGTCCTCTGCTTGCAAATGATGACCTTTCAAACAGCAACGAGTGAGCACTGAGGGAAAAGCTAACCTTTAGATTTAAGGACGAGTTGCTGCGGTGTCACAGTGCCATCTAACGGTGGAAAATTGCACTACACGCATACTTTCTTTGGGGATACTGAAAGGCAATTTATGTCCTTCAAAGGCTCATGTTCAATGAGGGTACGTGTGAATTAGACGTCTTTGTCAATTGGAAATGTACATCGTTAGCTCTGCATGTATAATTCATGGCTCAGCTGTCAGGTGCGATATTTTATGCATTTTCCTTTTGTGCATATGGAAGCATTTCCAATCTAGCATCTGTGGTCGGAAGAAAGTCCTTTTGGACTGACATGTTTGATTGCGTGGTTTTAAAAAAAGAGTTCATGCGCTAATTTCACAATTCATCTCTCCGATAATTGCCGCCATCAATATCAGTGGAGACATTTTTGCCCTCATTTGCAGAAACATAGTTTGGGATTTTTTCAAATGTCTAGCAGTTATGATTAATCCAGGCTGACAAAGGGTAGAACGCCATCCCACAATGGAGCACAATGACTTTGGGGTACTTTGAAGGGGAAGCCATGCAGGGGGAATGAGTATACAGTATGTGCAAACAATACATGACATCCATCCATTTTCTGTACTAGAGTATGCTGGAGCCTACCCCAGCTGTACAATACATAACATAAAATATCTTCTGAATAAGAATTATTCCTTATTTCTCACAACTTATTGTCCACATTTAATGTACAGTGGTGCGAAAAATGTTTGAGCCATTTTTGAGTTCTCCTTTTTTTCATGTTTGTCACACTTTCATGTCTCAGCTCATCACACAAACGTAAATATTAGCTAAGGACAACGCCACTCAACACAAAATGAAGTTCTTATATGAAACTGTTTTATTATTGAGGGAGAAAAAAATCCAAACCGACATGGCTCGAAGAACGTAGGGACAACTCATCCAAGAGGTCACAAAAGGCCAATCTTGCTTTTCCTATCACTTCTACTTTGCTGAATTAGTACAATTTCCCTGACCTGGTGGATTATTATGTCCAGTTTTTCTCAGGGTAGGCTGATTGCAGGCCGGCGGGGGCCAGGAGGGAGGGGACTCATGCTCAAGTCCAGCCTGGATGAATGGCCCAGTGTGAGCACCCCCCAAGGAATGGCTGCCAGGTCGGATTCAGTGGTGCCTCGTAACACCACGACACAAATGTGTGCCTTCATTTCAAACCAAAGATACTTACATACGTTTGGAAGAATGAGTTATGGTAATGAATATCGCTTATGCAAAATTTCTCACTTATTTTACGTGTTTCCACGTTTCCACGGACGCCATCTTGGCTCAGACCCATTTCTCGTCTTGGTTTGAAAGTTTGAAAACAAGTAGGCTACATGGAGGGATGAACCGAAATTGACACTTTATAACAAGTCATGTTTGTTCGGGATATCTCTGCACCTCAATCGGTGCTGAGTGACTACTTAGCCGTTATTTCGGTATCTTGTCTCCGTGCGTCTGGGAGATCCTTGTAGTAAAGCAAGCAGCTTGACTTTCCCCTCCAGACCGGTAGGAGCGCCGTTGAGTCGAGTCACTCGTCCGCGCGTCCTGTACACTGTCAGCCATCTGGCGCAGTCAGCTAGCTCCATTAGGATTTGGAAAATGGAGGCTTGACCCAGCGAGGAATAAACGAGTGCTCATCGTCTGTATTTCTCTCGTGTAGGTGGGTAGAGCAATTCGGGTGTCATTTTAGTTGCTTTTACTTGATGTATGTGAGATGCACTGGTTCTTTTACTACTGTACAATTTGCAAGGTTTGTCCAGTTAACGCCTACTGCCGTAACGCCATGCAAGGTTGAAGGTGCTTAGGCTCGCGTTAACTTAACTCATCACATAACTCAGATTTAATCAACACTGGTGTTGATAATCGATTTAAATAAGAATATCCACTAATTTATTCATGCACCCTTGAATTGTTGTTATAGGACACGCAACTAGCAAGTTCTTTGGCTAGCTAGCGAGCTCATGCTCGTGGTTGACTGTTGAGCTACAAGTGCATTAACCAAATGTCGACATCATCGTTTGTTTCCAACATAATACCAACTACGATTCGTTTAGTACGTAAAATTGACGTGATCCGGTTGGTTTGGGCAAGACACCGTGATTTATCACATGCCCCCATGTCACACTGTGCTTGTTTGCACTTTGCTTGAGCTAACACCGTTTAGCGGGTCGCTAGCACCATTAGCAAAGATGGCTGAGCGGCCATTATCAGACAGAGTGTGATGCGAGAATATATGCTCGTGGCGTCGTTCCTTCATTGTTTTTCAACACTAAAGTTGAATTCAGCAGTCTGTCGACATTTTACGTGATTGTAAATCCTGCTGTGATGAAGGTGTTTGCGGTCCCGGGATCATGCGTATTTAAGGCCGTGTGCAGCCTTGTGCTGGGCCAGCTACGTCACCGGCTAGCAGAAGCGCTACTCGCAACGGCCTGGTTGACATGTTTACATAGAAAAATACATCGTAGTCCTCGCTTTCTTGCGTGCTTATATTTGTGATAGATACATTTGATAATCATCCGTACCGTCACTGCTTTTGGGGTATTAGACGCCCCCCCAGTCACGTGGCTCGGTACCGCCACACAGGCGCAATGTCGGTGGCGTTTCAATCCCCTGCCGCCAATGTTGCGTGTCATTTATTCTATTCGATTGAACTTTTAAGAATATCCTAAGAAGAAAACGTTAAACAACGTTAAAATGGTTCTACTATGACTGCTACTACTACGACTATTGTGCGATTGTTTCACTGACCCCTATAAAAGAAAAAAAAGCCATCACAATTCTTGATGACCTGTGTAATATTTGTTGGAATCAATTGTAATTGACAGCTGGAGACCCCTGTGATTAGTATACTGTTGTGAATAACATTAAGGTAATAGTTCATGTGGGCCATTTCAGAAATAATGTCTTCATTGTTTACATATTGGCCAAAAGCTCATATCTTGAGCTGTGGTTTATTTATCTGGCAGATCTATGTTTAGTTTGAATAATGGAAGGTACTGTTGTCCAAATTGTATTCTAGTTCTATTTTTTATATCATCCACCTGTTGACAATTGACATGAACTTTGTTGACTGCTGGAAATGAAGCACATATTCAGAATAATGACTCAAACTGTTATTGTTGATTTTTATGTCAACTTTGGTTCACTGACCTGTTTTGTAACATTAGGCCATGCATTATGGTCATTTACAGATCTTGCCACCTGCGTTTCACTTCAGCACTTACATTATAGAATCTAATATTTGCAGGTTGCAGTATTTTAACCTAGTGAGAGTCAATGGAAATTTGTTTTACACGTGGTAGCATATTTTCATAAAACACTAAACGCGATCATTGTGACTTTGAAGGCACGTAGTATATGATAAAGGACTTGTTGGAACTCACTGACTTGCTTCCTCTCTGTGCAACATGCGGCTCTAACAGTTGGGCAGTTTTAAACGTAGACCTGCACAAATCAGATTTTCCAAATGAGTTGATCTACCTCCATTGCAATATATTAGTGACCCTGTTGTGCTCTTCTCTTATACATTCAGTTTGAAAGTAGTGATTGACTCCATCATCCATGGAGGAGAATGTGAGCCCTGAGTTCACTGTAGCTCCTGAGCCAGAACAGAGCCAGGACCAGAACTGCTCTCAAGGTATCTTGAATGAGCTTCTTCTCCCTTAATAATGCGGCCCTGGGAGGCCTGCGCTGTACCGGGTGGAACTGTGGTGTCACTTCATCTGCAGATCACGTTGGTGGTTGGAAATTGAAGGCACATAAGAGCCAAATTTGAGCACCCCCCCCACACCCACCCGTATTTGAAAAATGCTAAAGCTTCGCCGTAGCAAGTGCTGTGATTTCTTTTCTGTGATCGTCTGTCCACAGGTGATGAAGAGCGGCCCAGTGAGCAAAAGCAGACAGAAAGTGAAGATGTGGTTGAACAGACAATAGAAAAATCTTCCAAAGCCAGTGGTGAATTAAAGAAAACTTGGGGGTTCCGTCGATCCACTGTTGCAAAGAGAGAGATGCCGGTGGAGGCAGCGACTGACAACACGGACAGACGTTATCCTGTACGCCGCAGTGGCAGGCAGGCCAAGCGTACAGACAAACTGGAGGAATTCCTCTCTACTAAAAGAGTGCAACGAAAGAGCGCTCCCCCAACTCTGGAAAGTGCAGATCCTCCTTCACAAACCCCAACTGATGCAGAAACTGCATCCGAGGCCAGCTTAGATGGCACAGCAGACACAAAAACGCTGGAGGACAAGCCTGAGCCGTCCGACAGGAGAACGCGAAGTAGCACGAGGGAGCAGCAGGCTCGAAAGTCGGCGCGATGTGGCAGATGGACACGACAAAGCGCCACAGTCGAGGGAAGCTCCGACAACGAGGACAGCAGAGATGGCACTGAGACACAGGAAAAGGATGCGGTCAAAACCGGGGACTCGACTCACTCCAAAATAGACGAGGGAGGTACCAGTAGGGATCAGCGCCAGCCGGAGATGGATTCAAAGGAAAAGGAGGAAAATGAGCAAGCCGACACCGGGGGCGACGAGGAGAGCACCAAAACCGAAAGTGAACAGAGTGCAGAAAAAGCTGGACTGCCGGTAAAGCGTGGACCAATTAGAACATACATTAATAAAAAAAGGGCCGCCAATGTGAACAGTAGCAACGCAAAGGGGTCTGGCTCCGGGCAGGCTGTTGGCACCACAAGCAAGTCTCAAGCACAGGAGGACAGTGACGACGATGACGATGATGCGTCTTCCTGTTCCTCTTCATCTTCAAGCAGCGAGTCTGATGGAGGCTATGACCCCAACGCACTTTATTGCATCTGTCGGCAGAAACACAACAAAAGGTTTGTTTTCAATGTTTACCTGCTCTAAATGTCAACACGCTGTCTGGGTTTAGGGTTAGGATAATACCTACATCTGCGTACTCCTTTAAATGCTTACACAATGCCAGAAGTCCGACTCGTGCAATAAATCAGAATGTACACAAAGAAATGTTTAACTGTACTGTTAAGCTACCAATGATGTGGATGATGATGTGTATTGGACAGCATGAGGACATTTGAACACAGTGAAGCTATGGGAAATGCTAGTCAGGTGGATTGGACACAGAGTAGCAACACCCCCCCCTCCCATTCATTCAGTTTGTGTGAATAGAACCAGTTCTCTAGAACTGGGGTTTACAAACAGTCTCAACCTGGGACCCACATTTTCAATTAGTCATTTGTCACGGCCCACTTTTATTTATCGCAAACAAAGCAAATGTATTTATATGATTTTTATCATCTTTTTCAACATCAATATTCGTGACATTGAAAAGGCACTCACTGGCTGGGAAGAGAATCAGCACCTCCAAGGAACCTCCATGGTTCTCGGCCGTAAAATGGGAGTGTCATCTCTGGGTCGGGGTGGGACCCTGCCCCAAGTGGAGGATTTTAAGTACCTCGGGTTCTTGTTCACAAGTGAGGGAGGGGTGACGCACGAGATTGACAGGCAGACTGGGATGGTGTCTGGAGTGATGCAGACTTTGGCTTTGGGTAGTGGTTGCTCAAAGTGACCAAAAAGAGTTTTTTCTGTTGGGGTGGCTGGACTCTCCCTTGAGACATCACGTGAGAAGCACTGCCATGCGGGACAAACTCCAAGTAGAGTCGCGGCGAGTCAGATGAGGCGGGCTTCCCGGACGCCTACATGGGGAGGTTTTCAGGGCACTCCGGCCTCAGGGAAGACCCACGACTCACCTGGGAACGCCTCAGGATCTGCCGGGAGGAGCATGACAAAGTGGCTGGGGAGAGGGAAAGTTCGGGCTGTGGCCCCTGTGATCCGAACTTTGATAGGCGGAACAAGATGAATTGATGAGGAGGAACATACCTCCATGGATACAAATTGCATAGATATGCCTTTATTCGTCCCTCAGTGGGGAAATTTGTAGACTACATAGACTACAAATATGCAATAAGCTATACGACAAAGAAGACTAAAATATTGCTCAATTTTCCTTCATAATACAAAAATAAGTCCAATTGTTTAAATGTTGCATATTTAAATGTAGTCTTTGCCTAGCTCTCTGAGCCACCCAGAATGGAGCCGTGAGCCACATTTGGATCCCGGCCCACCAGTTGAGTATCACTCAGAGACAACTCAATGCATGAGTGCTTGTTGTTGATCAACTCTTAATAATGCAACCCCCCAATGTTGATAAGGGGTACAGACTCTGGAATGTAGGACATTTGCACTCCTGCCACATCTTAAGCCCGCTTAATTGTAAACTTTCATCACATCTGGAAATTCAATAATAAAAGGATAAACCGGATCGGATTAAGTCTGATCCCCCTAAATTGACCAATGAGCAATCTGGATACAGTACGTTAGCAAAAATGTTTTTTCTGTCTTTGATAGATGATGAAAGCATATACTATACATATATATTTATAATGAAATATTTCTATACAGACAAACTTTGTATTTTGATAGCAAGAAAGTAAACGAGTGAAAATGCTTTGATAAAAAAAAAACACAAACTTGAACACTTCATATCAGAAGACAGTCAAACTCAAGCTGCGAAGTAATAAATATATATTCAGGATTGAATTTGTACGCCAAGTCCACAAATACTAGCTATGTATTTTGAAGCAGGAGAAATTGACAGAACGGACTTTGCTGCCATTACAAGTGTCCTTGCTCACTAGGTTCATGATCTGCTGCGACCGCTGCGAAGAGTGGTTCCATGGCGACTGTGTGGGCATCACAGAGGCTCGGGGGCGTCTGATGGAGAGGAATGGCGAGGATTACATCTGCCCCAACTGCACGGCTAAGAAGAGCCAGGTGATCAGGCCGGCGACCTCCACGCTGTCTATGAGCATAGACATGGGCAAGCCCAAAGCCGGCACGGCTCTTCAGATGTCAGCGCTGCAGATGGCTGCGGGTTTTGCACCTTACGCCGACTTCAGTACCGCAACCAGTCCAAGTTTGGCAGCGCCCCCATCTGCTGGAAGTGAGGACATGGGTATCAAAGGCAGGATTGAGAAGGCCTCAAACCCAACGGGGAAAAAGAAGATAAAAATCTTTCAGCCGGTAGGTCCTAACAAATATTCTGAGCTTGTTTATGATGAAAAACGGATCTAAGTTTAAATGTGTGATTAATGTCCCAAATCACAGGAAAGTTGGGGGGAGAACGCCCCCATTATTAGTTACTGTGATGTTCTTAAGGTGCTTCACAAAACATTTCTTACTGCCTTGCTCATCGTTAGCTGTTGATTGTATTGTGTACCGACCTCAAGCAATCACCACAGCCGGTGCCACCACATGCTGTCCAGAAGGGGGCGCCAAAGCCGGGAAAGACTGCGGCGGCCACATCAGAGCTGAAAGCGCCACAGATGGAGCAGAAGGTGGCTTCAAACGTGGAGGTGAAAACAACGGCGACGGCGGCAGCAGAAGAGAAAACTAAGTTGGCGGCACCGGAGGATACTTCGCTTCCCAAATGTATTGGGCCCGGCTGTGGGAACAACGCCCAGCCCGACTCGGTGTACTGTGGAAACGACTGCATCCTGAAACATGCTGCCGTGACTGTGAAGGCATTCACTGATGTCAAAGAGCCCAAGGACTCGGCTCAGAAATCCAACTCTGCGTCAAAGGTAATCTTGACTGCCTTACGTTGAGACAAGATGTTCTTTACCTTCACATAACGTTTATCTCGTGGGCTTCTACTGCTTTGATATATTGCGCAGATGTAACTGCCAATAATGCCTTCTCGCTGTACTGGCATATTTAGCCTTCTCCACACGCGTCCACACGTGCAACATAGTATGACCACAGACTATTGATGTGAACACGACTGGGAGTCCAGAAATATTTGTTTTCACTATTTTGTCAGGCTGTAACGGTGCCACATTAGTTACCTTGCTATTAAGGGGACAGTCTGGGTACAAATACATTTTTGGGCATAATATGCTCAAGTAACAAATTACATCTGAATGAATACAATTGGCCATCAGGTTACAATTTTTTGTTTTTAGGAAAGCATAACACTGCAGGTAAGTAAAGCAGTAAGCATGAATGATATTTAGAATATGTAAATTATTTGTTGGCAAGAAAGTTCCAGCTTGTAGCTTTTATCTTTGTCGGTTTGCGTCTGGGCTTGCCTTTTTTTAAGGCCAACTTTTACCTTTTAAAAGATCAAGACAAATCTTTTTTTAATTTTCAATTCTATGTATTGAAATGTTACATTATCCATAATTCCATAATTTTTGCAGTTTGTGCTGCGGGTCAAAGAAATAAACAAGCCATGGTCTGCAATTTTTGGACACCCCTGGTTTACCCATTTCACCAGGAAGGCTTGTCTAGTCAGAGGATAGGCTGCATGCTTCCACGCCTTGCCTTTCATGGCGGTGGTAATGCACACTCCCCGGGCTTGTGGCGGTACCGTGCATGCCTGAATAATCTGCCTTTTCATGACAGCTTGTAGTTGGTTGCAGACCAAACGCACGATACCAGAAACCTGTCGCGTCTTTTACTTACGATGGGAATTTGGTTGGCCTCAGCGGACTGAAAGATCTCAACACATGTACCGTTACACCCCTCCCGTTTCGTCTTTTTGTCACTATATGACTAAACGCTTTAAACGCTTTGTGATGTCAAGTGTGATGTGATCACAGCTTGCAAGCTTACTCAAGTTTGCAGCCTGCCTCTTAAAGGGCCATACACGCTGCTAAAGTGTTGGTGCGTGCCATTCTTGGTCACCTGTAAGTAAATATTGCTACCTTGAACGGATTTGGCATTTATTTAAAACGGTAGGCGGATACATACTCTACAGGCTTTGCTGTAGCTGTGCATCACAGTCATTTGGGTATTTCATCATAATAATTCTTAGTACTTTTATTTCTATATGAAGTATTCACTCGCTGTACCTGGTGCAAAACAGGGCATAGAGACTGGTGCTGCATCTGCATATGAATCATGACAGCTAATGAACAATTCCTGCCCATACACCAGGAAGCTCTTAAATGCAGCTACTCATCACTTCAGTCAAGTAGAGGAGAAAATAGGAATGGATCTTGAACAGATTCTCTTGGGCTTGTCAAAGCGCCTGGGTAGAGGTATTCATTCAATCTCCTCATAGCACCTCACTGTGTAGAAATAACTCCTTGTCCACCCTTGTAAATGATGTTCAATGTCGCAAGGAATCAATGAGCTTCGTCTGGAATGAAGTTTGTGTAGCTTAGTTGAGTAAGGACGGGTTTTTTGCTGTAAGAAAGGATGACGTTCTTTGAAAAAAAAAATATATATATAAGACCGCCGCCACTGCCAGCTAGCATATATTAGCAGTAGTGCTTAAAAGGAACACATGGTTTTGCACAATTCCAAATGAAACTGCATAGAAATTGTCTTGAAATTGAGTATGGCGTGAATAAAGTAACCGGCGTTCATGGCTGGAGTGTGTGGTGCCTCCACGCACACAACAGCAGTCTCAAGTGAGGCCATAAACGATTTCCATTCATGTTATGACGAGACATGCACGGATGGCTAACGTGAGTAGCTAAACTTAGCCAAATTGCTATCCTTGGCTGACTACAAACATTGCTAGTGCGAGTGCGCGAGGGTGAGTCTGCGTCCTCTAGGCAGCAAGAGCAAATTGGCGCCCTCTAGGCAGCTGGAGGAACCTGGTGCATGCATCCCCCTGAATGCGTGTTTTATGTATGTACCGTACAGTCTATTTGGTTGTCCCAGTCATCCAATCCAAGCTGTGGAACTCATTAGGGGAATAATGAGAAGTCTAAATCGTTTGTGTTCCCTAGCAACGGTGTCCCAAGATGTTAGTTTTGACTCCTGGTGTTAGCTGTGATTGCACAAGGATGAATAGTCGGACAAAAAAAACCTTTTCAAACGACAAGACTGCACGAGTGGAAGCTCCAAACAAAGACGTGCGAGTGTGGCTCCGAGTGCCGCGTTAAACTCCATTGGCTGCCACTAAACTGCGTGAATGCGTGTGCTTGGTTTGACCCCATCCAGACCGGAGCTGCCAGCGGGACTAAGAGCCCTAAGGACAGCAGGGGGGATGCGGAGAGCGATGAAGGTGGAAACTGCATTCCTGATGATGACGACGAGGATGCTCATGCTGTGGAAGAGCGACCCTCGCCTGCCACCGCGTCCTGGTCCAGCGACCATAATTACATTGCAGTACCACCAGAAAAGACTACACCCATATCAGCAACAGTGTTAAACAAAAAGTGTATGTATCTCTCTGAGGGTCTTCTTGTTACTTGTACTTTGTTTTTCCATCCTAAATGTGCTGCCCTTCATGCTAACCTAAAACAGGAGGGCTTGTCGTAGTTGTTAAGTGTTGTGATTTGAATGATGTAAGCATGCGCCCCCGGATGGCATGGTGGCAGCTGCTGCAAAGGTAAGTGCGTGATCTGGCTTTTGGGTGAGTATGATCTAATTCGGTGTAGACAGATCCTCCACATCAGCTTCAGATGATCAGATTTTGAAGGGCACACCTTTTATGAATCTCCATGAGGGTTGTCTGTGGCAGTGTGGCGGTGACCGTAATTGTCCCGCCCTGCCGGAATTGGCAATCTGCATTAGCGGTGCTTGCTAAATGAGGATGCTTGGGCCTCTGCTGCTACATTCTCTTGAGGGGAAGACCAGCTGAGAAAGCATTTAACATCCTGATGCCCATAGATGCCCATAGATGCCCTAAAATCATTTTGGTTGGAGCGGGTAGTTTGTTGGTCTGTGTGGAGGGTCATTTCCAAGAATGTCAAGTGTGAGTTCCTGACACGAGCAGGTAGGTCTCCCAACACCTTTCATCTAAAGTATGAATTTGTCAAGCAAGTGGCATTCTTTTCCCCTGTAGGCTGGCATGGCGTCCTTTTTTGAACCTTTTCAACTCATTAAATCCAATGCATCACTGACCGTGGGAAACTGGCTCAAAATAAAAAGATGTGACAGATTTATGGATGCCTTCATTGATTGATTTCTGAGCAGTGTTGGCTTGCTGTTGGATAGCCCGTCAGGTTGAACTGAACAAGAGCGTATGCAGCTGCTAAATAAACACGCAGAAGGTGGAGGTGAAGATGCTCGCCCGCATGACCAGCAGCCGAAGCAAGAGCTGCTGGCTGACTCCGTCCAGGGTGCGGAGTCCAAGGTCACTTGGAGAGGCTGCAGACAAGTTGAGAGGCGTGAGAAGATGGGCTGGGATTTAACAACACACGGACTCACAGAAACCTCTGAAGATGGGATGTGATTGGACCAACACGGCGTCACCCAAGTGTCCCCATGTGGAAACGTTTGAGTGGGGCCGTGTCACACCTTAGTCTGGATGCTTTGTATGTTTCTCTGGAGTGCCGCTGAGGACCCTGCTAGACCTTTTATGAGTGAATGATCACTTTGGACACATGGCAAAGGAGAAGTCAACATGATCCATAGTCACAGGAAAAGGGCTGATCATAGAACAGCTCGTGGTGGTTGGCTTACAATTTTATGAACACTCCTTTCATTTTGGTTTGTGAGGAATAATGACTGCAGTGACATGAAGATGGATGGTGAGGGAATGTTGCTGAGCTCATCAAGTTCGGTTTGAAGATTCATGATGTTTGTGTCCAGACCAACCAAACTAATAGTGGTGGTCCAAATTGTAGTGCTTTAGGGTGAAACAACTTCCATGTTGAAGTCTGGTGCTTTTAAAAGTTGGCGAATGTTAATGTCAAGTATTGTCAGTGGCGTTCTTCTTAATCTTCACAGCATGTTCACCTTGCTCCGACTTTTTTAGTGAGGGAAGTGTGTCCATAATGGGCTAAAACAGCATGACGTGTTTGCTGTTTTCACAAATAAACACGAGTTATGCAATCAATGCAGGCACACGTGATGTAAACTCAATGACTGGCTAATCTGTGTTGCAATATGATTTGAATGCTTTGAGTGATGCTGTGGAAATGGAGCTGGATTGTCATGCTATATCTAAACATGTTGGTATTTTGTGATTTCCAGCCTCAGCCAAAGAAGAGAAGCAGACTAAGGAAGCAGCCCCAACTCATGAGAAACCCTCCTCTGAGTCCAAGACCGTAGTAAAGGGGAAGAAGACCATGACCACCAGGTCCTCCAAGGTGTCTCCAAAGGGGAAGAAGCCTTCCCCTCAGTCCACCAGTTCCAAGGCGACAAAGAGGCCCGCGACTCCTCCCAATAAATCGTCAGTAAAGTCCAAGAAACTGCGGACGGCGACCACCCCTACCCCGTCTCCGTACCCCCCAGGCCCCATCCACGTCACAGGAGCTCTGAGAGTCACAAAGTCCAACTTTACTATTCCCAAGAAGCAGCCTCAACAAAAAGACCCCCCATCCCGCAGTCCGTCCTCGTCCTCTCCAAGAGTCCCATCATCTCCAATGTCTTCAGCTCCCCCCAGTCACTCTTCCTCACCAAGACCTCACCATCCATCCTCCTCAGCCCCGCCCGTATCGCATATGCCGCCTCCCCCCAATCACCAAATGAGACAGAATATCCGTCGCTCTCTCACAGACATCCTCTATAAGAGGTGAGAATCCTCAGAACAGGTTTTCCAACTCCATAAAGCATGTTCCATGATGTTCTGCTTCCAACGCCTGTGTTGTCCTTCCCACCCACAGAGTGAGTGACAGCGATGATCTGAAAATGACCGAGAGCGAGGTCGCCCGGCTGTCCTTTGCCATTGAAAAGGAGATGTTTAACCTATGCCTGAGCACAGACAGCAAGTACAAAAACAAGTACAGGTCGCTCATGTTCAACCTCAAGGACCCCAAAAACAAAGTGAGTCAACACACTAGTGTTTGCATGACAGGAAACGCTAATGCCGGCAATTCCAATGTGCCATGTACGTCAGGGCCTGTTCTACAAGGTGATCGGAGGTGAGGTCACACCCTTCCGACTGGTCAGGCTGAGTGCTGAAGAAATGGTTTCCAAGGAGATGTCAGAGTGGAAGAAGCCAGATCCACCTCAGGTAAAGGTTTTTCATCTTCAAACTACAAAGACATTTGGGTCTATGACATGCAGACTTTATGATGAGGTGTCGTTGTTGGACCCCCAGGCGCTGTCATCCAGTTCAAGGGCCCACTCAGGGCGTGCCAAACAAGGCAGTAGGTATGACTCCCACAGCATGGATGTGGAGGATGTCCCACCGTCATCGGATGCGGATGTATGTATCTCTGCCACAACTTCATCTGCTCGCATGGCTTCTGCTGTAGTAAGTGGTGGCGCTCTCCTTCTACCACTTTCACACTTTCACTTTCCACTTTCACCTTCAAGTAAACACGGTAGCATGGCTAGTACTGTCCTTCCTCTCTTCTACCGTGCCCCACACCGTGCCCCACACCGTGCCCCACACCGTGCCCCACACCGTGCCCCACACCGTGCCCCACACCGTGCCCCACACCGTGCCCTGAATGACAGTATGAGCATCAAGCCAGTTGCTAGGCTTTCTATTAGGGTTTCAGGACAAGCCTTTTATTGTGCCCCCAGGACCAAGATGAGCCTGGCCTCGCTCCTCCGGCTGCCAACCAGTCGACCGCTGAGGGGAGCAGCAGCATGCCTGATATTTTCAGTAGATTGCTCAAAGACACCACTTCAGAGCACAGGACTCACCTGTTTGACCTCAACTGTAAAATATGCACAGGTAAGTAGAGAAATGACACACTTGTCCTGATCTCTGTTGTTGTGTATTGTTTTACCTTCTGTAACTTCACCGCAACTGCAGAATTCTCAGTCCAGCGTGACATTGGCAATTTATGGTGCCATACCAAAATCTGATTACTAATAGAAATATTTTTATTAGGCCTGCTTTCCATTCGTCGTTTGCACGTTTTCCTCCAAATTAACCGTTATATTAACTGTATTTTCAAACACAAAATGTTAATTGCTACAAAATTAGAACTATATAATTACAATTTCTATATTTATTCACTTTTTAATTTTTATTATGAATACTATCCCTCCTTGCATTGTCACCCCTAAATAACGGGTTACTGCCGTTGCTAAGGGTATTAAAAAAAAAGCCAAACGTCTTTGCGTGATGCCTGTAAATTACCCTTCAGGTCAGAAAACAGAAGAGGAGCTAGCATCAAAGAGAAGTAAACACACCAAGAAGCCCGACCACCCCAGACAAGAGTTTCAGTCAGCCTCTTCTGGCGGCCAGCCACAAGTGTACCAGCAGCACGTCCCTCCGCCGTACCAGTCTGGCCTAGAGCCGCTTGTTCCAGACCCACAGACACAGCTTTACCAGGAGGACCCCAACAGCATGGCCCCACCTGTCCAGACCCCCCCGGCCATCGTCCCCACCATTTCATCTGTCAGCATCACACGCCGAGACCCGCGCATGGCCAGACATGGATCAGGCGTTACTGTCACCTACACTGCTCCGGAAAAACCCATCAACAACATGGTGGAGTCGCTCCCAGGTCCCGCCACTCTTCCCATGGAGGTTGCAGCTAAGGGACCCCTACCCATGCCCCCTGCTCCACCACCGCCGCCGCCCTCAGTGGCTTTGTCCAAGCCACCAAAAACAAGGTAATTCATGACAATCTGACCAATGGATGCACGCCACTGAAGGAAGTTATAACAGTTCATTTGAAAACGGTTGTCAGTCTCCCGATCTTCAGCAAGGGGTTAAATGGGGTGACACGTGATCAATCAACCTTTGAACATTTCTCCTAAATTGGCTTTGCTCCTTGCAGTACCTCTGATCCGCCTCTTGAGGGGGAGACTGCAATCTTCCTCCACGGCCAAGAGAAGATATGGAAGGGCTTTATCAACATGCAGTCTGTGGCCAAGTTTGTAACTAAAGCTTACCTGGTTTCCGGCTCTTTTGAGTACATAAAAGAGGTAAATAGCATACTACTATTTAGGGATTTGTTCAGATTTGATGAGAAATGTCCGACTCCTCACATCTGATGCATGTTGTGCAGGATTTGCCAGACACCATTCATGTGGGAGGACGAATCTCTCCAAATACAGTGTGGGACTATGTCGGGAAGCTGAAAACCTCATTGTCCAAGGTTGGTTTGCACAAACATTTCATTGTATTATATCATTGTAAAAAGCTGCTCATTAATTCCTTTGCTTCATCACAGGAGCTCTGTCTGATCCGGTTCCACCCAGCCACAGAAGAAGAGGAATTGGCCTACGTGTCGCTCTTCTCTTACTTTAGCAGCAAGAAAAAATTTGGTGTGGTGGCCAACAGCAACCGGCGGATCAAAGATCTCTATCTCATCCCGTTGAGCTCGAAGGACCCACTGCCCTCCGAACTTTTACCGTTTGATGGACCAGGTAAGCTTTTAGACTTGAGGAAGCGCTCATGGGTGTGAACTAGAATTTAGATTCATGCGTTTGTACTGTAGGGGGCGCTCTGACCATGTAACATTGACTGCTGTGTGCTTTGCATCTCTTTTCTTCCCCATAACTGATGTCAATTAATCAGTGCTTATCTTCCACAAATGCACATTTTTATCAATAGAAAGGTTATAGATATGGAGGTTATGGGTAGGGGTGCTCATCAGCATCTAAACAAACGTAATGAAAAACACAACATGACACAACAGTCCTGTCTCACCTGCCTCCCCTGACTGAAGTCACTGAAGAACATGATGAAGTGTTTGGTCTAGACTTAAGGTTGTCCTTGTGAAGCTCTTGGCATCCTGTTGGTTATGTTTACCGTTTTTAATTGCTCCATTTGCAGGACTTGAACCAGCTCGGCCCAACCTGCTCCTGGGGCTCCTCATCTGCCAGAAGGACAGAAAGCGTGCTGCTCCTCCGCTGGAAGCTGACGAGAAACGTTCTAAAATTCAAATGAAAGATGCAGACGACACCGGGCTTCCGAAGCCACTCCCCCCTGTCAAAGTGGAGCGAAGCACACGCCAAAGTTTAGAAATTCCCTTCAGCACAACCCCTCCAGGGTCTCCTCCAGCCAGCTCCTCCGAGACGTCAAGCTCTGCTGTGCCCACCTCATCCGTCTTTTCTCTCTTGTCGTCCGTTAAAGCGCCTGCCACATCGACTGTGGCTGAAGTGGAATCCCCATCCTCCTCCAGCGCTGCGGCTTCTGCAGCAGCAGCTGCCACTCCTCTGCAAACCATCCTCAACACGCTTTTTGGGAAGAAGAAGCATGACTCGGAAGCTTCTAACTCTCCATCTGAGCAGGGCGCAGAACATTCCATCCCACGCGCTACAATGTTAGATCCAATCGTGCAGCAGTTTGCACAGATTTCAAAAGACAAACAGGTAGACGAGGATGAAGATGACCGGCCCTATGACCCCGAGGAAGAGTATGACCCCAGTATGGGCTACAGTGTGACTAATAAACCAGCTGAGGTCATAAACGCACCCGTGACAGCACAGAGCGAAGTAGATGATATAGCGTATGACCCTGAGGATGACTCAATATTTGATGAGGTCAATACTGTGGCAGGTGGAACTGTTTCAGGAGAGTATGGTAGCGATCCCGAAACGATCCCAGACAGCCTGAAGCAGAAAGGAGATCCGACACTGCAAAAACAAGAAGAAGCGCAGATGCCATCTGCTGGCTCCGCCGGGGCTTCACTGATTCCCCCGACCCTTTTGGGGAGCAGTCAGCTACTGCAGCTAGGCAAAAAAGTGGAAGAGCTTGTGAAAGCTTCGACTGCTCCGCTAATCAACCAGAGCAGGGACCCTCGTCAGATGCCTCGCAAGGTGGAAGGTAGCACGAAACCAACAGATGAACCCGAGGACAAAGAGGAGTCGTCGACAGGCAGCTCTTCTCCACCACAGCATTCGCTTCACGAGCCACGGTTGCCGACCGCCGCTGACCCACCCGACTCTTCACCAGACTCTCAGATACCGCCGTCGGAGGAAGCCAAACCCGAGTCCCTGCCCTTCATGGACACCGCAAAGACAGAGGTGTCCATTCCTTTACTGGGAGAGACGGTGGACCCTGACATCGAGTTCCACTACACGGACGACAAAGAAGAAGAAAGCAAGCAAGCTGAGCCAGTCAAGGCTGAAAAGGAGATGGACAAATACAGTATTTGGCCAAATGCAGCAAGTATTCTAAGAAGTACTGAGGAGTCACAATATGACGACACTAGCCAAGACGCAGCCATTTCTATCTCCAGCATTGAGCCCTCAAATTCGACTTCCACAATACCAGTTCTCACTCATAGTCTACCTGGGAGTGACACTCACTCCCACCATGTGCGACATCACCTGCCGGCATCGGGATTTGACGAGTACAGGCCTCCAGCCGACATCCCTCCTCCGTCAAATTTCCTCCTACCCCAGCAGATGCAGGGACAGAACCCCGTGATGAGGCCTCCACCAATGTCAATACCACCACCCATACAAGGTCTTCCTTCAATGTCCGCTCCCCCTCCTATGCAAGGGCCCCCTCCATCCATTTACCCCCCCGGACACGGTCCTCCTCCGATGCAAGCTGACAGCAACCGTCAGTTCGGTCCTCCTCCAGCTCCCTTCCCTCCCTACCAAAGCCAGTGGCCACGCAGCCAAGGGCCACCACAGCAGCAGCCACCCCCGAGACCACCTCAGAACCTTATACCACCCAGAGTACCCCCACCCTACCCGCCAATTGGCCAGAGAGGACCTCCACCTCAAATATTTGATCCTCTCATCCCTCCCCAGCACACCGGACAACAAGGACTTCCTCCAGGCCTTCCTCCTCCTGCTACCTTTGATGCACAGAATCAGCTGCCCCTGCGATTTACCGGCCCACCTCCACCCTTTAGTTTCCCTGGAAACAGGGGTCCTCCTCCTCCTTTCTCAGGACCCCCACCGGGACATTTTGATACCAGGCATCCTCCTCCGTCCCACTTCCCGGGGTCAAGGGGCCCCGCTCAATCACAGTACGGTGACCATGCAAGTCAAACGGCAATCCAGGCCCAGCCACCAATGTTGGACCAAACCCGCGGGCAAAGGGACCAGTACAACAAAGAGGGGCACTCGTTCACTCATGTGGACCAGCATCAGAACCATCCTCACCATCCTTTTAAAGACGGTCCGGCTCAATCACTTGGTCCGGTTTATCGTGGCCCCCCTGCTCCCCCGTATGAGGACTCAAGAGGCCCACCTTCCGGTGTGGAGATGAGTCCGCTTAACCAATTTGGGGGTTCGAGGCTGCACTCGCCACCACATCGAGGATCTTTTGATGAGCGCATACCTGTTCCTCCTCCTCTTCAGGAGGGCAGAGCCCCTTTTGGTGGGTCGGAACGTTACCGCTTTGATCGGTTTTCAGACGACGCTAGACCCATCCGTCACAGTGGTCCCCTGCTCCCGACTCCAACAGAAGCCCCCATTGGTCTTCCAAATCGCAAGGGAGGCCACAGTCCAGACCGGCGACGGGATGACTACTGGCGTCGCCATTCCCCGGAAATCTTGAGGAGAACCAGCATCAACCGAGAGGACTCAGAACCCCGGAGCACGGATCTCTTCAGTCACTTTGAAACGGCCCTCAGAGAATCCAGTTCTGGTCCCTCCCAGTCATTAGAAGAAAGACTGAAGGAGCTCTCTGGTGATCACAGAAGAGACAGAGAGCGTGACGTCACTCACCCTGGGAGGACCTTACTGTGGGAGAGGAGCAAGCGCTGGAGCAGAGAGCGAGACTGGGACAGAAGCCGAGAACGGGACGTCAATCGGGAGCCGAGCCGTGAACGAGATCGCAGCAAAGGGAAGGAGGCTGAGAAGCATCAAGAGGCAGACGTGGAGCGACATGGAAGTCAAGACGCAGACAAGAGGAGAGACCGCGACAGAGAGAGGGACAAGGACAGGACCAGGGACAGGGAGGCTGACAGGAGGGATTCCGATCGCGACAGAGGAAGAAATGTCCGTGACAGAGAGCGAGAACAGGACCACGAGCGGGATAAGAGACGGGACAGGTCTCGAAGCAGAGACCGGGATCGGGGCAAAGACCGGGCGGGTCGGGAAAAAGACAAAGAAAAGGACGGTGACAGAGACAAGGACAGGGAGCGGGACAGAGACAAAGATCGGGACACTGACAGAGACAAGGACAGGGACCGGGATCGAGACAAGGACAGGGACAGGGACCGGGATCGAGACAAGGACAGGGACCGGGATCGAGACAAGGACAGGGACAGAGACAAGGACAGGGAACGGGACAGGGAGCGGGACCGAGACAAGGACAGGGAACGGGACCGAGACAAGGACAGGGAGCGGGACCGAGACAAGGACAGGGAGCGGGACCGAGACAAGGACAGGGACCGGGACAAAGATCGTGAGACTGATAGAGACAAAGACAGGGAGCGGGACAAAGACAGGGAAAGAGAAAAGGACCGGGAGAGAGACAGAGAGAAAGAAAGAGACAAGGACAAAGACCGAGACAAAGACAGAGATCGAGACCGAGACAAAGACAGGGACAGAGAGAAAGAGCGAGATAAAGACAGACACCGAGACAGGGACCGAGACAGGGATCGTGACAGAGACCGTGACAGAGAACGAGACCGGGACCGCGACCGGGATCGGGACAGAGAACGAGACAGGGACCGAGACCGAGACCGGGACCGCCGAGAAAGGAGGGAAGACAAGAAGGACAGTAAACACGAAGCGTCCAAGGAGAGAGAGAAGACTACAGAAAACGATAAAAGCGTTTCCTAGTGTGTTTTACCGACACGACTCCATTTGGAGGAGAGACTTTCGATTTGCGACCACTGGAATTGACCGATGTGGACGCCAGTGGCCATATTTCATTTCCATGGATTCCACGTTTTCTATTTTCTATCATACGAGGTTATGAAGTTGTTTTATCGCGTCGGCAAAACAAAAGCCAAGGCCAATTGGGGTCACGTGACTTTGCTGCGTCCTAATACTCATCACTCTTGTCCAACACGTTTTAACAAGAAAACGACATCCGGTCTCACACACCATGTAAATATGAATGTATCTGTGTACATACTGATGTTTTTAATAATACTTTTCTAAGTAGACAAAATAAAGCCATATACCTTGATGGATGATGACGTAACTGAACCGCTGGGCTGCACAGGAACAAATGGCTTCCTTCATCTACAGTACCTAACACCTTTGTTTCAGATCAACCGATTAAACATTTTTCATCACATTGGATCTGTCTGTGGAATTCTTAAAGGGCATCCCAAATTCTCAACACGGATAAGGTTGATGGATTTAACCAAGGTTGGACAACACCAGACTGTCACACATTCCCGCCACAAACCAAAAAGCTGCCTCCTGCCGTCCACACGGTAGGACGCATGACCAATGAAGTGGTTTAGAAGGCCAGCGTTGCAGATGCTCTTCATCTGATGATGCGGCCTCCGGTCCTCTGATGTGACCCCAATTAGCACGACATGGAGTTGAAAACCCAGCAGATGCTCCTCAAAACCTCTGTGAGCCTTGCAAATGACACGCAGCCCGTGTGCTGTTAATGAGGAGGCTGGGGGGTCACTCAGGGACCAAGTGTGCTTGGTAAAGGTCAGCCTCTCCAGCTCCTGCTTGAGTCCACACAGCGGTACTTCAGGCGAGCCACGCCCTCCATGCTCACCTTCTGGTAAATTAGAAGAAAGGAGGGAAGGCCAGTCGCTTCCAACGTGGGGCGAAGCAACCCGAAAGAGGAACCCAAAGGCTGAAGCAGCTCCAAACATGTTTGGACACCATCTAGTTGTGGTTACCAACTTCATGGAGCATTGAAACCGAAATCAACCCTCCAGAAGTCTATATCTGTTTTCATGAAACCTGGTTACAGATATATGTGCTATTATAGCTTCATAAAAGGTTTGAAGTGGTGCGTTAAATATCAATAAACCAGCATGACCAGTCAGCAGGGACAATTAGCACCTCGTCCAATATGCTTGAGGTTGGAGCTGGTTGGAGCTAGCTGGCGCAGAGAAGGAAGTTTCTCTTCCAATCTCATTATTGTGCTAGGCTGACCGCCGGTGATGGTATTTATGGTATTTATGGTATTTTCACTATTTACCAGCATTCTTGTGCGTGTTAGCGTCAGTTAGCATTGGCTAGCTACGGTGACGTTGCTAAGATGGCCATCGCCACCGTATTTGGACTTTCTTGGTCGGACTCTAACCTTCAAGGTATCACAGTTGATGTAACCAACTTGTTGTGCGTCTCTTCGTGTCAGCAGCGTAGAATGTGGTTTTTATGCAACTTCATCGTACAAATCGGGTGTCCCTTCTCAGCCACCGTAGCCGGCAACAGTGGCAAATCACAAATGATCGTCCGTTTGAGGAAAATGGCGATTTAAAAAGCTTTTACGTTGCTTAGGATCATTTGATGCAGCATAAATATTACAACAGACTGTGTATAGAATATATTATAATCCAGTTTTACTTTAAAATAAATTTAAAGCACAGTTGAGAAAAAAATTGACACTGGTAGAACAGCGCCCCTATCTGGTCGCAATGAGGAGTGTGCGGATGTATCCTGTGGGTTTGCTCATTGTCGTGTATTGGAATGTATAGTACACTCTAGAATTAGTACAATTATTGATACTTCATAGTCTAGTACTACATTGGTGAACTCCATTGAACGGAAGGTCAGTATGTTTTCTACGTACCTAATCCTTCTTTACAAACTTATTTCAGTCATGTTTAGCTGACTCTGACTGGGATTAAACATCATCATGGTATAAAATAAAATCATGGTATAATTATGTACCCTTTGTTGCCGCTAGAGAGCAGCATTGCCGCATGTCAGTTTTGTGCACAGCAAAGCCCGCAAGGCACATGGTGAGCACTAACCTGACGCTCATAAACGCAATGAAACACATTTATTGGAAAGAATCCAATTTTACAGCTACTTTTTATCTTCGCTATCATTTAGTCACTTTGAGGACAGCCATGGTTTCAAATGAGTGTTAAATTGAGTTAGAATAGAATGACTGAGCCCTTCCAGCATGGTGGTCCTAAATGGCAACTCAAGTTTTCATCTGCAGGTGGCGCTGGCGACCTTTCATAAAATGTCCAATGTCTGCGTCCACAATCATTTTGATGGCGGGTTGATGGCAAGTACGGATATGCTGGCAAACCAGAAGGACAAATCTTCTAAATGATAATCCCGGTAATCCAAAGATACCCAAGATACCAAAGATACGGTTCCTCACAAACAGAATATTCAATCCACTCTTACTGCACGGCGATGGAGTGGTTAGTGTGCAGGCCACACAGCTAGGAGACCAGAGTTCGATTCCACCCTGTGGAATGTTCTCCCCCTGCAAGCAATGACTCTCGGGAAAGGTCTCATTGGAGATTGGAGGCCAGCTTCAGGCGGAAGTGGTTGGAGTTGCTTGGACGGTCCAAGAGTACCAAGCAGGACCTCCTACAGTCCGTGTCAGGTCTTCACATCTTCATGTCTTTAATGTAAGCCCGACGTGCCTCACCAGCCGTGAACCTCCCTGCTCTTGGTGAAGACGTTCTGCTGTTGATGGCTCTTTCATGTCCAGCCTGGCAGTCAGGAATGCAGGATTCAATGGGGGGGGGGGGGGACCAAGGCCTTTGCAGGAGTAACTAGCTCTAACCTGGCAGGAATATTGGCAGCCTGAAAAGAAAACAGACGCATTCAGTCTTTGCAGAGCTTGGCTAAGTAGTCATCTGTGCTGGGGGAGAAGGGGGGGGGGGGGGGCACAAGGAACGGTGAAGCAAGTAAGACGAACGTTACTGTTTATTCAAATTGATCAAACGTGAGGAAATCAGGATTTGTGTTGGGAAAAGTGGTGATAATAGAAGTTCATTTGGGAGCTAATTGCTCATTACTTTTCATTTCCAGGCAATTTTCTGCTTGTGAGGAACAGCTTGGGAAAGGCTGCTAGTTTTCCACGCTTGTCTCGTTTGGTGTCAGACAGATTGCCTGCTTGACGAATAGCAGTTTAGGCTGAGTGGGGAAGCAGCCATTAGACGGCTGCTCATGATTGGCAGGACCCCCGAAGAAGAAGAAGAAGAAGACATCATGAAGTGGCGCCCAAGACCGTGTTGCAAACATAATGACGTTCAGGTTCGATTCACCCAACAACTCTGAACATGTGAGCGTGTTAACGGCGTTTACTTTTCTTGGACGAGCGACTGATGTGCACGACCTTTGACCCAGCAGCGAACGCAGCGGTGACTGTGGAGGTCCAAGCAGGAGTAAACGAGGAGCATAAATGGCAGAGGAAAGCGACTAGAATTGAACCTTGAACCTTTAGCTCCCCAAGGCTGGTAGCCAGCATCCACACCAGGATCAGCAAAAGAAGACAAACGCAGTCGTAGGGTTAAGGTTAGGGATGCGGCCAGGCTGTGGCCAGCGACAGATTCATGACGTGGGGGTGTCTTCATCGGTGGCGGGGGGGCCTTGGTAAACGACAGGCTGTAAAAAGTGTGACAGTAAGGAGCGAAGTGGGGGCAGGTTGAAGAAAAACCCCAAAGGACGAAATGCAAAAGTCCTCCAAGTTGAGTCCAAGCACTTGAAGAAGTCGTCACAGGGAAGAATCAAATCAAACATGGGAAGCGTTCGGGAACATCGTCTTTGAACAGCAATGAAAAAGATCCGGCCACGGAGCACGAGACAAACAAAGAGCCATCCATTATGTCGGATAAGAAATATATCCTTCAACAATGTTCAGGCGTGGGTGCGGAGGGAAGGAGCGGGACGTCGGTTCCCAGTGGAGAAATGAAGCCAAGTTATTCATCGTCCTTTAGCCGGGATGTGTTGAAGATTGACAACCCCAACTGTTAATCTTTGGGAATGAGCAAGTAGTCAGATCTTTGCACTAAATAATTCACTCGCCCGTGCCTGACTTTTATTCCATTTAGGACTTTTTACTCCTGTCAGCTGTGAGGATGCAAGTCATTGTGGTTGGATCGTGTAGTACTTTGTTCTGCTCCCGGCCTGCGCTCAATTATGCACTGACTGAAGAACTAAAAGAAAAGGAAAAGGATGCTCTCTGCTGTACGGAGACTATTTAGTAGCGAGTATCTGCCACATCCCAGTGGGATCCGGTCCTGGGATCCAGTCATAGACGCATGCTCGTAAAGCATAAAAGACCATCCTTATGTCTCCCGAGGATTGGGGATGACAGCAGTATAGTGTTTACCATATAGTATACTGTATACTGTATACTGTATATAGTAGTATAAGAACACAAGTGCTGGCTAAACTCTGTTTGGCGTGAATACAATAATTGGCGTTGATGCCGGTCATGCAGAGCTAGCATTCACCAACACAAAAGCAGTCTGCCAGACTAGTTACTGACTATTTACTGACTATTTATACACTATTTACAGTCTATTTACTGACTATTTACTGACTATTTACAGACTAATTATTGACTATTTACAGACTAATTACAGACTATTTACTGACTATTTACAGACTAATTACAGACTATTTACAGACTAATTACAGACTATTTACTGACTATTTACAGACTATTTACTGACTATTTACTGATTACTGACTATTTACAGTCTATTTACTGACTATTTACTGACTATTTACATCGATGTTGCTGCTTCAATAGGCTATGAAGTCAATGATAGCTAGCGCCAGCGTATTCCAAGTACCAGTAGTCGTACTGATTGGCCTAGTACCGGTATTTTATTGATTGGCCAAGTCCCAGCAGTCGTACTGATTGTCCAAGTATCACCCACATTGCGGCCATCAGGGGTATCTCAGTAGAGGGTAGATCCCATGGGGGTGAAATGATGGCCTCGTCTTTCCTATCGTACTATTTTTGTTGAAGCCAGCGCTTGAAAAATGCTTTATTTTTATCATTCTGTGATATAACGACTTTCATATTCCATTGAGCGTCTTTGCTGGTCTGCTGAGCAGGAAGCAGACGTTTCCATCAGCAGAGCGGCGCCTGGCATTCATCATCAAAGGTCTATGCAGGAAACCCAAAGCTTATGCTGATCAGCATCTGCTTGGTATGCCAATGGTGTGAACATCCTCTTCATCCTGCCCACACTGTTATTTCTCATTAGCATACACGCTACGCTCTGGCTACTCATTTGGTAGGTACACACAAATAAAACTAATGCCGTATAATTAATAGTCTGTCCATACTGCCAATTATGTCCCATTGTATAGAAAGTGCTTGAAAGAGGAGTTAACTCACGCTTACTAACACGACATTAGACGTCACAGCAGGTATCTTTTATTGTTTATACTGTATGAGTTACACCTCATGGATCATACCACAAAATGACTCAAACCAAATATTACCATTGCTAGTAGCAATAAAGTTATACGGTCCAAGAGAGGATCAAGCTCTGTTTTTAACTGTCAGATTAAGGCTGCTACTAATTAATTCACTTCTTAGTCAATTCATCTCAAGCTCGTTGTTTGCATTAATGGAGTTATGGTTTGGGCCTCCGCCATTGCTTCTCGTCTGGCGGGGAGTGAACGTAAAGTGGGTTGCCGGGTCACGGGTCACCATGGTAACGTGACCACCCGCTGTCTGTGAATGCACCTCCCATTCTTGGGGAAGGACACGAGTGGGGACTCAACACGCCGGCCGTCGTGCACACAGCTGCAGATACCCGCTGGAGCGTCTCAGCGCTGCAGCTCTCCTGTTGCAAACACTTCCTTTAAATGTGCGACGTTTGGGTGGAAAACCTCCACAATTTGGGTGACTGCTTGTCATTGCGGCGTGATGGCGGGTCCCGCAGCTAAACCCGTTGAGAGCGAGCCGATGCCCGAGACGGACCAAATCAATATTCCTATCGACGGAAGATGCGGCCTTCAAAGTTGGCGTGGAATTGTAGGCAAACATTTCTCTGGATTTCTATGCCACAGTAGGTGTTCTGCTGAAGGTGTAGCCTTCCACCCCGTGTATCGATTCCCTCCGGTCGGTGGTCCCTGGCCAAGCATGGAAGCCAGTGAGGCGATGATTAATGGAAAGAGAGTTTTACCGCCTTTCAAAGTTCTTTATCCTCTGAAGAACTGATGG
Organism: Doryrhamphus excisus; assembly: GCF_037039965.1. Lineage (NCBI taxonomy): Eukaryota > Metazoa > Chordata > Actinopteri > Syngnathiformes > Syngnathidae > Doryrhamphus > Doryrhamphus excisus. Next base: position 21,698,339 of record NC_136367.1, on the reverse strand, counting down.
TGGCCTACCAGCTGGAGGACTGGAGGGCTGGGACTGCTAAGATCCACCAGTCTTTGGCGGGGGCATGCTGGAGCCTATCCCACATAGACAACCATTCATACCCAGGTATGGTACGAACCGGGTCTTCCCATCTCAGGACTGTGTGGCCTACATGCTAACCACTCGTCCACCGTGCGGCCTGTTGCAATATTCGATACTAATATTGTCACTGTAATACCTCAGGGCAGAGTATAGTAATGGTAGCAACAATATGTAATACTTTACATTCCATGGAATGTCATGTCGATGTCAACCACGGATGACCTTTCTTCTTGGTGGGTCGACCTTGTACTCAAACTGCTGAGACATTACCTTTGCGTCCACTAGATGTACATTTCTTTTCTTTTTGTCAAATAACAGAAATTGCATGATCCACATTTTCCATGTCTGCGGAGGTCAGCAGTTAGGCGACAAGAAGAGATCAAACGTTGATATCAGCTTTAGAGGAAATAAAGACAGAAATGATGGAGAAACTGGTGGAAACAGTAGAGGATATTTTAACGTTCTTTCCAAAGCCACGTTGAGGAATATCAGGTGGTTGCACACCAACATGGCCAAAAGTAGGAAGAATCCGTCCCACCTGGTCTCCGTGTGTCTGTGTCTTGTGTTAGTCGGCTTAGTAGCTTAGCATGGGGGCATTTTCTAGTCGGGAAGAAGAGAGTAAATAATGTGAATGAAGAAATGGCTTCTTTATGACGTCTTCCCGTAGTTAGGCACATTAGACGTTAGCATGGTGTGGAAAACGCTAAAATGCTAAAGCTACTTAGCATTGAGAGGCGTATTGAAGTTTCTTGAGAGACTTGGGACTGGCCAGTCTCTACTTCTGGATGGGATTGGGGGTCCAACACACATGGGCGGATGTTAAAAGGCCACATTTGAAAAAGATAACTCCTATAAAGTCTTTCTAAAGTAGCTGTTTATGATCAGCTCATAGTTAATAGTTTGAGCAGAAACCGTAAGTGTTTCTATGCCCTTGGCAATGTGACCAACCACATCAGAGTGGGCGTGTCTGGAGGCGGGCCATGGGCGGGATCAATTAAAACAGACGGTTTTCACAAGAACCACAAAATCCAAAGCAATACAGATGAATAGGTGCAGATTCTGGAAGAACTTTGGGTGCTGGTTATTGTGTGGAGCTGCTCTATAGGAGATGGATTGGATTTGCATGATTTCACAAGAGGAAAATGGATTCGGTTAGAGTATGTTTCAGTTTGAGGTGCCTCAGAGCGGATCATTTATTACTTAGCACATAAGCGGGAAAAAAAGGTGTGGTGTTGGCCGCTAAAGGCACGGCGAGAATGAGAATTCAAAGCAAGTGCTTGACGAGTGAAGGTACACGTATGCGAATAACTCCCCGCGTGTTCCCTGAATATGCTGCAGGGACTGAATGAAGCCACCTTGAAACGCCACATTTTTTAAAAGAGCCCCTTTTGACGTTCAGTAATTGTCAGGCATCCGCTCGGCTCCTGTATGCAGGTGAGGAAGTCATTAAGCGATAAACATTTCAATACTTTCAGCGCTCATGAAGAACTGCTGCCCGAGGACCTTGGTCTTGCTCCCTTGAAAAGATCTCTGTGCGCCTATGCTGGGATTAATTAGCTGCATCAAAGTGCTGTGTGTGATTTCTCTCAGGGTCGGAGCTAAAGAACTGATCTATAGAACCTAATACAAAATACAAACAATTACCAATTGCTTCTTACAACCCACTACTTCCTTTTTGGTACATATGATAAGGAAAAAAAGATGCCCATCCACAATCCTGAAGGGACGCAAGAAGACCCTTTCCCATTCTGTCCGTTCTGGATTGCCACCTGCTGGTAGTTTTTTGTTCATAACAATACGCTTAGTAACGGTGTGAGGATCAACACTGAAATATTGATACTTCCTGTAGCCGCTCTTCATGCTCTAAAACTGATTCCCAAATCACTCAAGTCGTTGAAGGGAATATCTGTCTGAAACATTTGGAAACCACGGCAAGGTTTTAGCACCAACTATTCTTGGTTGGTTGGCATGCGGTCTCTTGGATCATGAACCTTTCCATCCATGGTAAGGGCGGCACATTCACCCCCCCCCCCATTCTCATCACCCTCTCTTCTTGCTTCTAAAATCTGGAGCTCATCCGTCATCCTTTCCGCCTGAAAAGATACAGTTGTGGCGTCTCCTTGGTCCCAAAGTCTGCTGGGTGTTGTTGTGGTTGACGGAAGGACCGTTTCAAGCATAAAACCTTGAAGGGCGTTGATGTTTTTTAGAGGGCTTTATTGTTGGAATAGGTGAATTATTACTCATATTACTGCATTGCTAGTGAAAAACCACCAGCATCAGGCGGCTATTTGGAACACACAGAAAAGACGTGTGGTCTTGTCTCACATTGGGATTGTGGATGATAGACAAAATTCCATAAAAAGCACAGTTTTCCCTGAAGAATCTAAACTTGCTGAAAAAAATACCTTTGACAGCCATCAGGCAACGCTGCATGACATAACCGCTTGCCATTAGCTGCAATACTTGGCCTTGGTTGGTTGGTTGGATATTGGTTGGTTGGTTGGTTGGACATTGGCATTGGTTGGTTGAATATTGGTTGGTTGGATATTGGTTGGGTGGTTCGTTGGACATTGGCATTGGTTGGTTGAATATTGGTTGGTTGGACATTGGCATTGGTTGGTTGGATATTGGTTGGATATTGGTTGGTTGGACATTGGCATTGGTTGGTTGAATATTGGTTGGTTGGACATTGGCTTTGGTTGGATATTGGTTGGTTGGATATTGGTTGGGTGGTTGGTTGGACATTGACATTGGTTGGTTGGATATTGGTTGGTTGGACATTGGCATTGGTTGGTTGAATATTGGTTGGTTGGATATTGGTTGGGTGGTTCGTTGGACATTGGCATTGGTTGGTTGAATATTGGTTGGTTGGACATTGGCATTGGTTGGTTGGATATTGGTTGGATATTGGTTGGTTGGACATTGGCATTGGTTGGTTGGATATTGGTTGGTTGGACATTGACATTGGTTGGTTGGATATTGGTTGGTTGGATATTGGTTGGTTGGACATTGGTTGGGTGGTTGGTTGGACATTGGCATTGGTTGGTTGGATATTGGTTGGTTGGACATTGGCATTGGTTGGTTGGATATTGGTTGGATATTGGTTGGTTGGATATTGGTTGGTTGGACATTGGTTGGGTGGTTGGTTGGACATTGGCATTGGTTGGTTGGATATTGGTTGGTTGGACATTGGCATTGGTTGTCTACATTTTTAACCCAGCCAAGCAGAAATAATTAGAGAGATTGAAGTTGCTTCTAATTCATCTTGAGCCCAACATACTTTGAGTTATTACTTCTCCCAGTTCAAATATGTCACTTTCCATAATGAAGCCAATTTGTTTGTAATAAAGCAGCAATAACTATTCATATAGAAATTGTAGCACTGGTGAAACAATCATTTTCTGTATTTTGTTTATGCTGCGATGAAGTGAAACACTTTCACTTTGATGGAGCCGATTTCACTATTCCCAAAAAGATACACAGCACCAAGATGTCTGCTGTTTAAATTGGATGTAAAAGGTAAAGGTTATTTTTTAAACCGTGTGTGTGTGTGTGCGTGTGTGCGTGTGTGTGCGTCCTGCCTGCAGCTAACTTGGCTCCGTGGGGCTGTGCATCCCTTGGAGAGGTGATTAAACAAAGAACCGGGAGGCCTCGGTCTGCCTCTGCTGGAGTCCAGCTGGATGGGCCAGTTCCTGTGGTGCTTCACCTGACCCTCACATCCTCCGTGATCCGACATGCTCAGATTACACGCTGAAAGACAGAAACTGCAGTACAAGTGCAAATCCTTACTTGCAACACTTTGGGGAAACATCAGCGACTCCATTATTTTCCAACTGGCATGATCATGGACGCTTATGAATAATTCTTGCTGGATGGTCTGCAAGGGTTCATACTCAAATGATGGGAAATACATTTATATTCATATGAATTCATCATTTCTCCAAGGTGTTTTCCTTTGGTAGCCGCTAGCGAGCAGGTCACGGCATCAGGTGGAGATCTTGAGCTGATCAAAAACGATAAGTCCTCTGAGAATCCGGCCTCACCCCCGCTGCATCCAAACCCCCGACAGCACCTTTTTACGACTTCTGTGACAGCATCGTGTTTTGTTTTTACTCTTCTAGCAGCTTCTTTCGTTGCGGAATTGGTTGATTTAAGTTCACAAGGTTCTTCTATACTTTTACCTTCTAAGTGTGACATTTGAAAGAACTTTTTACTCTTCATCGTCACTCGACTCCGAGGGAGCCAAGAACCGCTGGCAGTCATTCAAATGATGAAATGTGGCCGCCTGTTTTGTTTCGGAACAATCAGCCTGCAAGGAAGCACCCCCCCCCCCGTGTCATGTGACAGTTTGTTTAGGTGGACTTGTGTAACCGTTAGTCGCCGTGCCCTCCACTGGTACTTGGGTAATGTATGGCACGCCAATCTAGTCAAAGCGCTAAAGCAGCTCGTGGCGCTTTTATATTTTCGAGGATAAAGTTTATCCTCCGCTTCTTATAAAAGGAGAAAGTTGAAATTGTAATAAATGGCGATTGAATGAAAAGAGATGCTGCACATCCGTTTGACCGAGTACTTGCAGCTCAAGGCCACCCCGGGCGGGTGGGGGGCGGGTAGGGGGACTGTATTATTAACATTCTTTGTGTGGTCTACCTGCCTCTCTTAAATAATGTACAGCATACGCCTGCGTGGCGCGCGTTTATAATAAAATCAACTACAAGGTTTTCCCATCCGATGTCGGAAGGCTTAGTCTTCTGTGGATGATAAAGGTCGGATAAAAACAGACTGAGATGATCAATTGAGTTATAGAAGTGTAATAGAACGGTATCATACTCATTAACCAGCGACGTGCGGACTGGGGAGGCAAAATGATCAATGATAATTCATGTGCTTCAAAAACAGCATGAGAACCAGTCAGAAGCATTGACCAACATCGGTTATGGCCAGTTGAAACATCGGTGAGGAACCGGTGGTGAACTAAGTGAATAAGTAAGCTGCAAGTAAATAATCATGAAATCAGAAACAACCTGCAGCAGGTTCCACTATCCATTCTTCATAGAAGACTTCATGAACAACCATCCAATGGCAGCCATTGGCAGCCAGAAGATGTTAGCAGGACTCTTAACAAGGTCTGGAATGATCCTCACAACGAATGGTCCGTGGAGCTTCTGTCTCACACCAGCTTTGTGTTCTTAGCGTGGAAGGACTGTCCAGCCTGGAAGGTCTCCGTCGCCAGAGGTTCTCCCCTCGTGGAGCATTGGACCCAAAGGCAAGGATGTATTGACGTGGAGGAAGGCGTACGGTGCCTTGAGTGGTGTGCCAGCAGACAGTAATGTATGGCTTTTAAACCTGAAGAAAGGCGAGGTGAAGTCATTTAGAAACATTCAGCGTTCAGAGTGAAATCCGACCAGGAATGCTGACACCAGCACGACTCCCGAGGGTTCTGGGTAATGCTCTCCTCTCCAAAAGCAAACATCCACAGTCAGCCTTAAATAAACTGCTGACAATTTCCTATCAAACTCCCATAAACAGTAAAGACGTACGAGTGCAAGCTAAGCTCCGCATCAAATGGAAACAGCAGGATGGAAGATTCCGAAATGATTCCATTGTGTCGGACTTCCATCTAGGAAGAGGACACAATGGGGGGGGACGTCTTCAAAGGCTTTGTGGCCACGTCACGATAGATCACAGCAACGTTTGAGAGGCAGCAGAGTGGGGGTCGTTTCTAAAAGAGCTCCCGCCCCCGTGGGTCGGCGCTGCAAAGTAAGCGTCCCATTGCAGTAACAATAACCCCACTGCGACTGGCAACGCGGCATGCCGCCGCTTTGGTACCTCTGATGATGAACGATGCCGCTCGGAACTTCTTTCAGACGAGCATCACACCGGCTCTCATTTCGCCAGGCACCGTTTCACGCAGCAGGCCGGGAACGGCCCGGAAAATAATATCCATCAACATCCAGCCAAGCACTTGCGCTAACAGCCAACACAATTTGGAGCGCCCACCCCACCCCCGCCAAAGCCCCCCCGTTTGCGTCATGATGAACTGCTGGTATGGCTCATTGGAGGAACACGTTTGATAACGTGGACGTGATAAGAAGGACTCGTTTGGATTTGGGAGGATACTTCCTGCAGGTCTTGTGAAAAAGTCATTAGAAGATATTATTCATGCAAAAGTGTTGTTTCATGTTAATATTCATTGGACATATGAATTGGACATGATCTTTGTGTGTAGGCAGCGCTTGCTAGTAATGACTTTTTTATTTTACTGTCCCGGGATAATCCTTAATTAGGGTTCATTATGCTTGCTTGTCTATACGTGCCCTGGGATTGGCTGGCCACCAGTCCTGGGTGGACCCCGCCTCTCGCCCCAAGACAGCTGGGATAGGCTCCAGCATGCCCCCACATTTGTGCTCCACATCCAGCAGCTGGTTTATACAAATATATCTAATGAATGATATATGAATATGAATGATGCTGTTTGGGCTTGAATATGGGGAATTATTCTTTTTATGAATATGCATATTGAAGCAAATGTCATGTATTTTGTCAAGCATAAAAAGGAACTAAAAGACAGTGTGAACGATATGTAGTATTACACACTAGTCACTAGGTGTCAGTAACATTACTGTAATGTTCGGGGAGACAAACAAGCACCAGACTCTGCTCCTCCAGCATTTACATTTCCAGCAACACCAGACGGCCACTTTGGTGTACTTGCTAGTTTTTCACGATGCTTAAAAAGTACTTTCCTAATCGTAGAACTCTAATGTTCCGGCAGGCTCCATCAGTGGTTGACAAGATGAATTCCTCCTGAAGTCCGCTTGGATCCCATCTGGGTGCCACTGGAGGGAACCATGGACGCCGTAAACCTCTGGAGACCCCGTTGAAAGGATGGATGACGACTACTACCTCCCAATTCATTCAGAGTGAAAGACCCCCCCCAAACACAAATGGAGGTCCCAGTTGAAGACAACCTGCACTCTGAGAGGTAAAGAGCTTGAGGGTTTGTTTTTGAACTATTTGGGTTCCTGATAGCGGCGGTTAAAGGGAGGTTATGCCCGCTTTAATTATGCACGGATCACTTTATGAATGCGGCTCTTTGTCTTTGCGTTCAACGTTCCTTATCTCCAACTGGCTGGAAATGGAATTATGTAAATGCATGTTATGTTTAAAAACAAGCGCGTCTATTGAGACAAAACTTCTAAATGTGTCTTCTGGGACTCGGAGTGGAATGTGAATACAAACAGGATGAAAGAATTCCCAGATAATAATAATGCTACTGATATGCTAATCATTGGCTTAAAAGGCCCCTCGTGTCTTTCCAATGTTTTATGTGAAATGATGGATGGTCATCATGAGGGCCGTCTTGGTGACCAGCAACATGCGAAGTGAAGTATCAGAAGTAGTATTCGCTTTACCACCAAAGTACACACATGAACTGCCATGCAAATCTTCTAATATCTTATTCGCTAGCAGCCTTCCCGGCGCTGGTTTGGATGGCGAACGTGTCAACAACACAATTTCACAGCCCACAGATTAATCTCATCACCCCCCCCCCCCACCAACGATATTAAAAGTGCATTTAGTCTTGGTGTTTATGAACACAATCTTACTTATTCGTGTTCTCGTGTACGTGCGGAACAACGTGCTGGATGAGGAACATCGGTCACTGTCACTTTCTTTGGAATCTTTCTTTTATTGCCTTCATGACTTTCACATCATCCATCACATGTTTTGAGATGGGGGGGGGCGCTGAAAGAGGAGTTCAGCACAGCAGGGGACATTAGAACAGCAGAGGTGGCTTCTTCCTGCTTTTGGAAACCATTTTGAAAGGGTAGAAGTTGTTTTCCATTTTCTGCTCCTCACTACTGTATTAGCCTAGCCTAGCCTAGCTGCTAGCTCGTTCATCTTAGCAGTATGTTTAGCAGACAGGAATATAAACAAACATTGATTCCACTGTTGAAAGTGTTACTTTAACTATCTTATCTTATCTTATCTTATTGTAAATGTTTGACTCCACCACTGAAGCACAGCTTTTGGAATTGTGTAGCCGATAGCCGACAGTAAAGTTGATTTTGAAAAGTAGTTGCTGTTTAAGATGACAAAAAGAACGATGAAGAAGTGGCGCATAGTAACAAAGACAGAGTACTTTAGTTGGATTTACTGCCAAGTGCCTCCAAGGAATAAAGCCAAATCCTTGTTGTAGGACCATACGGAATTCCACTTTTCCCTTTGCTGATTTGCATCATGTTGAATTGGATCATATGGAATCAGATCGCATTGACTTGAACTAAATGATTATCGTATCGCATCGTGAAGAGGGTGAAATGTGTATTATGGAATCGTCCTCCATGCTGAGCCTCCGCCACCGAAATGAAGAGCTCACCGCTGACTAATGATACCCCCCCCCCCATCACATGAAGCAGCCACCCCCAATTTGCAGTCTGCCTCTCTCGTACAGTAGATGGAGGCGTAGCGATGGAGAGTCGATGCCAAAGAAAAGTTGGACAAGACAGTTGATAACTAAGCAGCCATTTTGGTATAACGCCAGCTAGCATATGATGTACGCTAGTACGCTTGGCTAGCTTTCATTATGGATAAAAGCTAAACAACACAAAGGGTATCTTTGTCATCACCTCAGATGCAGCATTGTGTTGTTGGTGTTGGACAAAAGATGCAATGCAGTCATTAGGGGCAGTTGCATCCACCACCGAAGTCACATGTTACATAGCATAGCATAGCATAAAATAGCATAGCATAATATAGCATAACATAGCATAATATGGCATAGCATAATATAGCATAGCATAGCATAATATAGCATAGCATAGCATAATATAGCATAGCATAGCATAATATGGCATAGCATAATATAGCATAGCATAGCATAATATGGCATAGCATAATATAGCATAGCATAGCATAATATAGCATAGCATAGCATGATATAGCATAGCATAGCATAATATGGCATAGCATAATATAGCATAGCATAGCATAGCATAGCGTAATATAGCATAGCACCTGGGCCGGTGGCCAGCCAATCCCAGGGCACCTGGCTGCGGTCCAGTCTTCCACAAGTCATTGGATGGGAATGGCAACGATGTGTTCAATGTCATTGTGGAAAGTTGTGGATAGATCTTTCAACTTCAATCCAAAAGGAACACAAAGTTGCCCCCACCACAAGACGCAAGGGAGCACATTAGCGTGCCTGGAAGCAACAAAAGCATATTTTACGTAGCTGCTGTCATAATTGTGCTTTCCTTTTCTCCCCATTATCCTCGTCCACTCGGGATTTCTTCTCTCCAGCATCTCCAGTGAGGACGCTTGTTAGCTAGTTTGTCTCTTCGTGTACGCACTGGCCGGTAGTGATTGTGTGCACGCCAACTTTGACCCTGAAATGGCGTAGTAGTACAATAAGTGTCCTGTATATTATTATTAAACGAAAGTAAGTACGAGAAAGCCAGTGGATACTTCATCTTCATCTTCACATCACCACGGATACGCCAACTTGGTAGCCTGTTAGTGGATCCATGGATCCATGGATCCAACTTCCTCCAGCCAGATGTCATCAGCGGAAGTAAAACGACTCCAACGTCATCTGGAGCAGTTCCCAATCAATATGTGACAAAACGTAGCATTTCAAAATAAAAGACATCTGCATTGATGGTCCATCAGCCAATTTGGGCGTCAATGGAAGGACAGTCAAATGCGGACACGACTGAGGGCCCGCCGTCGGGAAAGGAAGATCATCAACTGCTGGGAATAAATGAGTACAACATCACGGAGCAAATACTGCAAATACTGGTGTATTTGTACATGTAGGCCAGCAGGGGATGCTTAGCTGACCTGCAGGCCGCCATTGCCCTTAATATGAACATAATAGCATATTAGCATATTAGCATATTAGCATAATAGCATAGGCAGCTGACTCAAAAGTGCAGGTGGGACTCTTGATTTAGTTTATCTTGCAGTACATGTTGGGGGGGGGGGGCAGGCCTGTTGGTCTGGTCCCATGTTGTCATGTCCTGGCAAGGATGCGTTCAAAGCACAGAAAGGCAGTCTGCCATTTGAGCGTTATGATTTATTTAGGAAACAACAAAAACACATGGAAGAAGATTTGCTGGTTGCTTCCCGTTAAAGTGGAATGAGATGCCGTGTGGAAGCTTGTCGTCTGGTGTCCTCATCGCCCATCCTAGATTTCCTTCTTTACGTGAAATCCTTTGGATTGAAATCATCAATCGCTTTCTAAGGCAACACAAACTCTATTTTGCATTCTGTTGGTCAAGAATCGTGTTTTTCTTTGAGTCACGCCTTCTTCCACATCCTCTAACGCAGGAGACGATGCCGTTTTCTGTGGCCGGTGTTAATCCTGAAACCGGGAACCGAGTGTTTTTACTGGGACAATACGCCTCTTTATTTGATTCAGCCTTTACTGTGCTACCAACTGTAAATGACCCCTAACTCACCACCGTCCTTCCAAGTGGAAACACCACCAAACCGGATTGATGGAAAAGCGTGAGCAGATGAACGCCAGCACTTGTTACTTGGCGAAGGTCGGGATCAGCGGTGCAGTTAATGGCGGTCCTCCATCCGTTGGAGAAAGACAGCTGACCTCACACGGTCTCCAAACAAATGTCACCGGAGTCAGTCTTCCTGGGATTCAGTGGCGCCCGCCGGAGTCCGGCCAATTGCCGGCAGACAACAGAAGAAGATGGGAAGACGATAATACGGAAGAGCCTCGCAGGTGACATTTTGAAAAGGCTTGTTATTGGCCCGCAAGGTGGAATTACGGCACGTGTAGCTGTAAAGACCTCGGCGCGGCGTCTGGAAAGATGTCAGCCGCGTTAACAATATGTCAAGCTAGCAGGCCGAGCAAAGAAAACAAAACCAGGAAGACAGAAAGCATCGGAGCGGCGAGGTAATTGGCGGTATCAATAAGGAGGCAGGCTCGCCACAGAAGCATCGTAAATGTAATCAGCGTTGGCCGGGAGAACGGCTCCTTCAGGATCCATTTGGGGGGGGGCGGTTAACATACTGCCGTACTTGAAACAACATAAATCATGGAGGGGGGGGTCATTTGTCATTATTTGTAATATGACAATATGACAGTCATGCCAATTGATGACTCAGTCGGCTTTAGGGTTCGTTCCTTTCAAGCCCTCATCATTTTCCTGCTGACATCCATGACGTGGCTCCGCCCATGATGTATGGGACCGTCAGCGGGACGCCATCATCTAATTATTCCAGAGGTCATTTCAAATGGCGTAAGAGGGAGTCCACTTGGCCAACGCAACATCCGTCTGGAGGCAATTCCTTCCTGGGATGAATAGTCAAAAGGAAGATTTAGCGGCAGAACGAAGTGTCCTGCTGGACGCCATTATGGCTGCTATTTCTTTCCATGTCCATCTCCGCTACCTGTTGATGCTTGCACCTCCTCCTGTGTGATGTTCCATAATTAATGTGTGATGTGTCGCAGACGCACGGTAGAGTACATGCGGTTCCAAGTCCTTTTTGATGGACTCGTACCGTGTGCCATGTACAATTCAAGATGAAATGAGACGATTAAATCAGGACTATGTTGTGATGTACGCTCTGAGACCAGCCGTGAACAGCACAAACGACGAGTCGTCCACTAAAACCTGGACTAGCTAAGACTAGCTACGACTCGCTAGGACTAGCTAATACGGCCATAATATAATCGTACCATAACGTGCGTTCCCCTCACTACAGGTTCTTTACTTCCTGCTGTATGTCTCCAGCCAATTACAAATGGGCCCAGGCTCCAGGGCCACACGTTGGGCACCCTTGACTTTGTGGCCCTTCATCGGCGTTTGGCACGCGGCGTTGGCTCAAACTCCTTATGGCTCCATTTCTTCTTGTCGTGGGCGAGCGATGGTGGTTGAGGTGAGAGGAGCAGGGGGTTATCCTCCCATTCCGTGTGGAAGTGGTAAGTTTTTGGCTTCTTCAGTTTAGAAGAAAGAAATTGGAACATGCCAACTCCACACAGAGATGGCCGAGGGATGTTCCCATCTCCTGACTGTGTGGCCTCCATGCTGCTAGCATATATTTTGACTTGAATATTATATATATATATGTTATTAATGTTTACGTAGATTTTGCCACAATATGAAATATGAGTGCAAGTGCATTTTGTTTTTATTGCATTGTTGTGAACGTGAGACATCGAAGATGACTTCAGAGGACCAATTGAAGCTTTGTTGCCATGGGAACAAGACGTCGGTTTGTCCCATCAGTCATGATTTGTTGCTGGCAGGGCATCAAGCCTGGCAGAGAACGGCAGAGCACAGCTTGGAGACAACAATAAAGTTCCATCGTTCTTATTGACAACTTTCCGGGATAGTTGGGAAGTAGAGTCGGGAGGTTGTCAAGACTGGACCTGGGCCTGGGGCAGGCTTGGAGCCGGGTGAAGTGGAATCTGGATAGTTTTGGGATGGGAAGCAGGACTCCAGAACCCAGGCAGCTTGCGGAGGGAAGCAATGAATGACGTGCGAGTCAGGCTGAGGAGTCTTTTCCCGAGTTGAGAGAGAGAAAAGATATTTAAAGCGGCGCCGTGATTGATTGTTGACAGCCGCCGGCCTGACTCCCACACTCCAGACTCGGCAGACTTCAGATTAAACACCAACGGGGGGGGGGGGGGAGAATCCTACACGCGGGTAAAGGTCCAGACGTAAAGGTCTGTAGTAACTGGTGGATCTAGTCATTTGTAAAAAGTAATTATTATTTTTTGGATGTGAGGGCCCCAAAATCTATTTTTGCTTAGGGGCCCATGGAGCAAGGCACCATTGTCGTAGTTAGAAAACACGTGTGACTTTGTAAATATGCTTTTTAACACGATCAGAGCCCTGCAGACATGAAATAGCATCCCTATGGTGAACCTTCCACTCGTCTGCTACGAGACGCCACATTGAGAACTTAGACTGGATCTCTAATAATAATAATAATAATAATAAGACTTACTAATAATAACACTGATAGCAGCCATCTTGGAGACGTGGGCTGTCTTGTTTGCAGTATTGGATTCATGCTCAAGGATAGTTCTGGATGGAAGTACAAACTTCCATTGAGGGCGCTGTGTGCATGGGAACCGTACCCCCCCACCCCACCCCCCCGACATCAAGGCCTCTGTCATACTTTTTGAAGTGAAATAAACATTCACAAATGAATAATTGATTTTATATGCATTATTTGGGGGGGGGCTTGGGAATATGCATGTTTTGGGTTCTTCAAAGAAATACCTAATGCATAAGTAATGCTTTACACTTTCAAGTGTAAAGTCCCTATTTTGCCTCAGGTATCTTCTTTCTTTTCTTTATTTTTTTGCATCTGCTTCTTTATTCTTTACAAACAAAAATGAATAAAGTGAGATTGTAACAAAGACATGAAGGATTAAGATGAATTATTATTACTAAAGCAGGCTTGCTTACTTCTATTGTTTATACACGCAGTACGTACATCACGTCACTTACTAGTACTTCATAAAATACACAGGAAACCATGAACAACACCGTGTCGCTCTCCTTTATTCATGTTGGAAGAGGATCAGGGATTCTGTAGGCTCTGCTGCTCATGCGATGAGGCGTTCAAGGCCTTCAGACGTCAGCCAATCACAGGACTTTACCGTACGCCTGCTAGCTGGCCTTGTGAGGGAAATCTGAACTCCAACCGGTTAAAGAAGCGGATCCTCGATCTTATTGGCTCTTTATTTGCTCTAATCTGCATAACCAAGAGTTTGAAGGAAGGACAGAGTCGCCCTCTCCGTGGTCCCCGGGGGTCGTAGTCATCCACCCGGTAGCAACATGTGATTACGTAACAGCCTGCAGGCCTCCTGTAGCCTGAGCCGGTCACCAGTTACGGGATGGATAATGGAAATGTAATTCCGATGAAGAGATTAGATTCCGGCGACTTGACCCTGCGGCCTAGCTTAGCTCTCGCCGTAGCACATCTGTTTGGACGTTAATTGGCTCCCGTGGTTCAGGAGTCCTGCTTGGACCGGAGCTGGGCCGAGGGAGGAAGGAGGAAACATGGCGCAGACTTCTTTTAATCGATGTCATCCTCAGGGGTCGGCGTACAGGAAGCCATTAAGGAGACAACGACAGGCGCAGGAGGATTTGACACTTTCATTGGAGGCTATTTAACAGATACCAGGAACACTGGTATCTGGTGTACACGCTGGTATATTCTCTCATGTCACGGCTTCTTTGGCTTAGGTAATTAGCAGTCACATGATAACGGGATTGGATCTTGGCTTCCCAACATGGATTTAAGGTTGGACTAAGGTACAATCTCAATATCTTCTATATTGTCGCTCTTCAATGACAAGCGTGTTTGTCAAAGGGTATTGATCCAAATACGGAACAGTGGACTCTTACTGTGGTTAGTATTTCATATACGTATTGTATTCATATATATATATATATATGTATATATACATGTGGGTACCAACCCTGCTATTGGCCCATAATCATACAAGGATAATAAGATGTTATTTTGTTTACAGTAAAATCTGCCACTGACGTTCGCTTGATGTCAAAGTGTCCAGTTGGGCACCAGAGGCTGAAATTGCATAACAAGTCCTGATGTGGTATTAGCGTGAAGCATCACACGGTCATCCTGCCAAAATCAATATCCTTTCAGACTATATATTTATAGAAAGGACAATATCGGTAGAAGAAGAAATAGATGAAAGGCAAAAGTAAAGATGTGTTTTTCACGCGTGCAGCCATGATGGACCAGTGGATCAGTGTTTTATAAAGGCGACGAGGGTATTGAGTACTTGTTGTGAAGCTAAGTGCAGCAGCATATTATGCTACTGACGTTTCAACATTTAGCACTGAGAGTCCTTCCAGCCTCTCCCCACCCGGTTGGCCACAGTACTGGTACTGATTTACAAATCAAACACCCCAGCTAAAGACATGGCAAGGCGGGGAAATCAATGGAAAGTGTGGATGAGCTCGGTGACGCGCACGCTAGCGTCTTGGGGTTACTGAACAAATGCTGCTGATTGGACCGTGTGTCTTAAAGCTACACTCGCACTGACTTGGGTCATTTCCCGTTGACTCCGATCCTCCGGGAGAGAGTAGAGATATACTTGCTTAATTATTTTTCTTCCGCTGGAGCAGGGATTCTGCAGATAGTAGCATGCATGCAGAAATAATAAAAACTGAATGACTGATACGGCAGCGAGGGACTCGAGTGTCTCAGGCACGCTCAATCCCAAAAGGAATGACATTTCATTCATTGTGTCTTAATGAGCTGAAAACAAAAGCAACATCAGTCGTATCATTGATTAACTTCACATCAGCAACTAAAGTACTCTAGCTGGAACGTGTCGGTTTCAGCACCATGGCCAGCGTCTCATCAAGCATCGTTGGATGGTATTGAACAAGTCAGGCTCTTCTCTACTTGAATACGACCTATTATTATTATTAGTCACAACACTTGCACATTTAAGCACATGGTATGTTGTTTGGCCTAAACGAGGCACTAAATACTAAATCATGAACTAAAATACAAATAATATGTAGACATATTACAATGGGCTCTATGTGCCCTGTGATTGGCTGGCCACCAGTCCAGGGTGTACCCTGCCTCTGGCTCCAAGACGGCTGGGATAGGCTCCAGCATACCCCCACCCTAGTGAGGATAATAGTGGATGAATTATATAAAAATTTAAAATAATGATAAATAATAATTAAAAATTATATCATAATGTATTATAATGACTTTGATTACCTGCAAACTTTAAAATGTGAAATATTCATCATAGTATGTCGTTTCCAAGTGGACCTTATTCATATTTGATATCCTTTACTTTTTATATACTTTATATTTCGTATTCTTCAAGCCTGTGGTTAGAGATGGACCGTGTTGACTTATAACTCGTATGCTGAAAAGGTGCCTGCACCCCCGCCATCCATACTTTGCTATATTTATCGGCCCTCGTAGGCCTCGTGTGAGCCCCCTGGTACGCACATACGATGAAGGAAAGCGAGGTGGAGCCCTTGGACACCTCCAACAGCGAAAGTTGGCCCCACGGGTGAAAAGGTTAAGAACCTGCGCTGCGTATGAGCATTCAGCCCCACAAGCAGCACGCCGCCTCGCCACTCCCCCGGTCACTCGCGTGCGTCACGTTGCATAACCAAGGTTGCCACAGAAAGAACGGCTGACGGTAAAACGCTGAAGCCCATCAGTCGGCCAATTAGCGTGAACTCGACAGCCTCGCCTGTCCTTGCTAGGACTGAAATCAATGGCGTCAGGGTCGACTCACTATCTTCCACGCACATTTGGCTTAGAAGACCCAAGACTCTAAAGTGGATCGGTGGCACGCAGGACATGTAACACTGAAGGTACGGCGTCGTGGACATGACACGTTGGTACCTTCAGAGACAGGAAGCCAAGAGAAGAGAAGGAAGCGCCAGTGGTCACATGGAATTCATCAACGCATGATGAATGAATCCATTCAGGCCGTGGCCGAATCCGCATTTTGGTAAACAAAGTGAAACAATGTGCAAGAGGAGCAAGATGCCCGCGGTGACGACACAGATGAGTATTCCTGCTGTAGGCCTAATGAGGCCTGGTTCCATGTGTCTTGTTCTCGTGCTTATAATGAGGGTCAGCCCGTTAGCCCAGTCAGCTCGGATCCCTCAAAGAAGGAACGAGGAGGAGAGGAAGACAAAAAGTCGACGGTCGGGTTTTCTAGTCTGCTGCTCCTGGTTTATTTTAGCGTGGAAATAGGATACCCTGAATGCATCTTAAAGATTCTCTTTGATTTTCTCTTCTATCAGCAATTAACGACGAAGCAGCTGATACACAGAGAAGCCAATTCTAATTACGCTTGGATTCACGCACACGTTGCCTCCACCGCGTCGGCTCAGCAGAGGCTCTGTCGTCTGCTGGCTGCTCACATTTCTTCACCCTTCAGCAGCAAACCAAGCGGCCAAATAAAAAGAGTAAAAATCAATCCATTAAAAGGTCCCTGGTGGCGGGAACATGGAAAACACGTGGAAGGAGGAGAAATTACTGCGCTGTCCAATTCCACTTCCTGGTCGCTGAGGTCACTCGGAATTAACTGGGCCAAATTATTAATGAGTGTGTTGAAGTGGAAAAACCCGCAATAAGATCAAAGGGATGCCATGTTTTTGGGAACAAGCGCCTGATAATGACCCATGATAATTCATTTTCCACGGTTAATAAAATCAATCTTCTGTCGGTTTCAAGATTGAAGTGATTGAAGAAAAAAACCCAGCAGTGGTCCCTCGCCAATATCACGGCTTCACTTTCAAAAGGACACCCATTCATTAAGCAACCATGTGGGTTCATGGAATGTTGTTTGGAAAAATGCACATTTAAGCTAATTGTACACATGTTTTTAATGAAGCCTTTTCAAGCATAAAAATGGCAAAATGATCCAAAACACAAATATCAGCCATTCAGCCGATGCATTCAAAGACGCTAGGAATGACATGCATGCTTCACTGCTCACTTGGTGTCAGTAATGTTACCTTCAACTTTGGGGAGACACACACGCACACACACACACACACACACACACATAACCCACAGCACTTAAACGCAACTCTGAACCCCTGATGTCACTTCCTGTCTGCCGCCACTCAGCTCCCCAATGGAACACATTTACAGCAACTCACACTTATTGATGTCTTAAAGGGCTCATTTACCCTTATTATTTACCCTTATTTACCCTTATTATTTACCCTTATTATTTACCCTTATTATTTACCCTTATTATTCACCCTTATTATTGACCCTTATTATTGACCCTTATTATTTACCCTTATTATTTACCCTTATTATTCACCCTTATTATTTACCCTTATTATTTACCCTTATTATTGACCCTTATTACTGACCCTTATTATTGACCCTTATTATTTACCCTTATTATTGACCCTTATTATTGACCCTTATTACTGACCCTTATTATTGACCCTTATTATTTACCCTTATTATTGACCCTTATTATTGACCCTTATTATTGACCCTTATTATTGACCCTTATTATTTACCCTTATTATTCACCCTTATTATTTACCCTTATTATTGACCCTTATTATTGACCCTTATTATTTACCCTTATTATTCACCCTTATTATTGACCCTTATTATTTACCCTTATTATTTACCCTTATTATTGACCCTTATTATTTACCCTTATTATTGACCCTTATTATTTACCCTTATTATTCACCCTTATTATTCACCCTTATTATTTACCCTTATTATTTACCCTTATTATTTACCCTTATTATGTCTATTGTCAGTATTTTACTATTCACCATATTTGGTACTCACCGTATTCTATAACCTTGTGATGACCTTGAAGGCCAGCTCTTAAATGTTTGTCAGGTCTTTGAACCACGAGGGTCCTCAGTGGACGCTTTTCCAATGTCACTTGATCCCGGGGATCCCCAAGCAACGGTCTGTGGTTTTGGAAAGGGGGCCATTATCGATACTGTGTTTCTGTGCGGGCTTGGAGGGAGGTGGTGGAGCCTACCCCAGCTGACATTGAGAGGGGATGGACTGATGAGGAGGGATGAGGACGGATATTTCCAACATAAGTTGGAAGTGCTTTGTGTTCCATGCTGGTACTTAATATTAATATAAGTACTGTAATATTACTGTAATATTCAGTAAAACTTCAGAGTTCCAACTGGTGTTATGACTATCGGTCAATAATCAACGGGGATGGGTGGTTGGACTGTTTTCAAGCTGTAACCCCCCCCCTCCCCCCCAAGGTTCTACTAGGTTCTACTCCCTTGAAACCGAGTTTACTTCATTACTTTCCAAACATTTGAATGCACATAACACTCTCTGAAAGCTTCCTCATGAAGAAGATATGGCGGAGCTAAACGCTAACAATTCCAAACACACCTCAGCAACATCAAGGACTTTTAAGTCTTTGGCTTCGTGGGGCTCGTCTTTTAGAAAAGGGAAAGGTCAACTGCCGTTTGAGCGCTCCGTCTAAGTGGATTGTTGTGTGCTGAAATTCAAAGGAATTTGGGAATTATTGAACCACCTTACACTTTGTTTTCTTTCCCTCTTTTTCCCGTCACTTTCTATCCTAGAGAACCAGTACGAGAGGATTGGAACCACTTCAAAAGCAATGATGGGCGCCCAATTTGCCCTCATCTGTCCCAGATAATGAACTGACTTCCCTCCGGCTTGTGCTGCACGACTATGGATTACAACGCTTAGCCGCCTGTCTAAAGTTACACCTGCCGGGTGGTGTAGACGCTAATTTGGTTAGCTTTATTGACATTAAGGTAAAGACAAATGATCCTGAACGACATCAAACGCTAAATCGCTCAATTCCAAATGTTTCATTTCCTTCTACGGAGTCCAGCTTTCTTCTGAGATGGAGTCAGATAGACGTTTTCATCACTGGGGGGTCCCAACGCTGCGCAACTGCTCTCTGCTCCAGCGCCACTGAAATCAATTTGCAGGCCTTAAAATGAGCTGTGTCCAATTCCCATGGATATGTTTATTTCATTCACTCCAAATGAGATTACACAACAACGGAGTGACCCTGAAAATTCCCATGGCAAATTCATTTCTCCATGCATGGAACGTGTGGCGCTCGTGGAGGAAGTGCACCAAGGCGGTCTGTGAGCACCGAAAACTATTATGTGAGATCGTTGACAAAATACAAACATAGACGTTGGAGTTTATGATAAGAGCATATGGTTCAAATATACGTATGTTTGCTCCTCTGGCTGGCTTGTAGTAGTAGTGGGTAGGAACTGCAGGAACTGTAGGAACTGCAACCAGGATGTCAATCATGATGTCTGCAATGAACCGAATAAGGAAGATATCAAAGCCATCGGGGTTTGGTGCTGCCGATACCAATCCCGATCATCCATGAGTGAAATCGTCCGATACGATCATATACAGGTACATGCAGTATCACTGTTTAAATGTACTACTGGCTATATGGGGGGGGGGGGGGGGCAGGGCTTTTCTAGTGAGATACTTTACAAAATAAAAACGGTGAAGAGCTGCTCATTTTGGTAACATTTATTTTCATATTTTATTCCAAGGCAAACAAAGCCCCCAACATGGCGTCAGTGGGCAACAACAAAACCTCCACGGTGTTTTTCTTGCAAAACAGCAGAAGTCGTGGGCATGCCCCCCCCCCCCGGTGGACACGTCTGTGTTGGCACGTTTGGCGACCTTGAGTCCCCAGAGAGCTGACTCATGGCCTCTGATCTGATTAATTAGATGAACTCATGTGAACTAAGCCCAGCTCTATGCAAACTAAACAGAAACCACAAATCCATCCGAGTTTCAGCCTCTGGAAATTGCTGCGTAAAAACATCTCTGAGAACCAGAAGAGGGGCACAGATCAAGTCCTACTTCATTGGACACCAATTTCAAATCACTCAGAGTGATACACTTAGCTGGGGGGGTGAGTGGGGGGCGGCCCGGAGCCCACCGTAATGAGATTCATATAGCCGCTACCAATCTTGGGCCAGCGCTGACATCCCAGCTCCGTCCTCAAACTTCCTCACTTGTCACTCAGCCTTTCTTTTCAGTGCACGTGGCGTCCGATGTCCATTAGCGATAACGCAAGGAGGTTATGATGTCATCGTGGACGGGGGAGCATGGCGCCAATTCCAACGCTAAATCCACTGGATGCGGTTTTACATTATCCATACGTCTAATTTGGCCTGGCCCGCGTACGTACGGCGCCCCCGGAGAAAATGCACGGGGAGAACATGCTAACTCCACGCAGAGATGGCTGAGGGTGGAATTGAACTCGGGTCTCCTAGCTGTGTGGCCTACACGCTAACCACTCATCCGCCTTGCAGCCCGCTGCCGCTGTTTGATGACATCATAAGTAATTGCGAGTGTTCAGTGCGCTGAGGCGGGCCTACGTTTACTGTATTCTACTGTACTCTTTCATTAAACGTACATTTCTATTTCACAATAATGTCTATTATTATATTTCATTCATTCTAACATGTTTGCATCCGTTTTTAGAGCTGAAAGTCAAATAAAAACTAATTGGCTTGGAGCCCTCGTACACCATTCCCACTTTCACCCCCGCGTGCGGGTGCGTGTGATCACTGGGACCTGCTGAGCGCACCCAAGCGCACCCAGAGGGGGGCAGGGGACAGCTGCCAGGGAGGGCCAGGAGTGGAGGCTGCCAAGCGGCATTAGTCACGCCCATTACTCGTGGACTCGGGGCTGGCAGACACACAAGCCACGGCGCCCCCGACGTCCACGTAGCACAAAACTCTCATTAGGAATTTCACGGGAAGAAACGGTAGGGGGGCAATTAGAGATGGGCTCAAGATGCTTTGCAGAAAGCGATGAAGGATCATCATCATCAGTCCTTGGCACGGTAACACGCTCAGACATTAGCGTGAATTCCCCGGGGTCGTCTTGCCCAAAATAACAAAATGCTAGCAAACGCCGGCTAATCTATCCTGACAGTCCGAGAAGTCTGGGAATGTGCTTCCAAGGTTTCGCTCGGCCTCTCCCACCTTGCCGTGCCTCGAAGGACAAGTACGTGTAAAGTAGCGATGATGATGGTGATGATGATGATGATGATGATGATGATGATGATGATGGTCCCATGCACAGAGATGCGATCTAGGCCAGGCGTTCGTCTTCCTCTTTTAGAAGCCTGCTAATGAAGTCGCAAACAGGCGGACCCTGCGGGACATGCCCCGCCTCCAACGCCAAGGCGGAGTGCGGCATGCCGACTAATTGGGAGCATCCGTGCTTCCGGTGAAGAGTCACCTTGGCGGGTCACCAGGAGACACCGGATGAATTGACCCCGGTGTTGGCGAATGAAGTCGCATTTTTGGGCCGGAGTTTGTTTGATGTCCCCTCTGCTGTGACTAACAAACGCTTGCAGCCGTTTTCCTTTTATAGAATTCCCCATGATCATCATTCCGCAGCTCTACTCCCACCAGCCCACTCTAATGGGTCAGAGTGTGAGGCTGTAATGGCGGTGCTTTTAGCTTGCTCATGTGCACGGGAGTGCGGGGGAAAACAAGCTGGCCAAATATTTGAAGTGGGATGTAAATCATGACCAGGAAGTCAAGTCTGTTGTTTGCCATGTGGAATTTTCCAAGGATGGTGAAACTCGGTGTAGAAGACTCCCTCCTTTATTGCGGTTAATTGGTTGTGGATAAGTGATAAGTGAATTTCTGCAACCTGATTACGACCCTCTAAATACAGCTTTTAATGTTATTATATTATTGGAGTCCTCAAGCCATGAAATAGCACCCCTATAGTCACATTTCCAGTTGTATGGACATAAGAAGAGAAAACAGCGATGATTTATCGATGAATACATTCTGAAGTCCATAATGGAGAGAATCTGCTTGTGGCAAGGAGACGACTGTAAAAGGAACCATGTGACGCCATTTTGGTGCGTTGAATCTTACATTCCTGTTCAAGGTCATCCGTCACCTCTATTTCTGCAACATGGTGACCTTGCTGTGCTAGTCCGGGTTGATATTTGCAAGGCTCATAAGTCTGGTCCAAGGCTGAGGGCCTGGTCTTTAGTCAATGTCAAAGGTCTGGCCAGATCAGCTCTTCCGTGTTGATGACTCAGCAGGTTTGCACGCTCTCCGGAGATGCAGGTACCACCACGGAGATGGCAGTCAGAGAGTGTGGAATCATCAAATTAGGCCTGATTTCAATTCATATGAACTGTCTGGTCTCCTGCAGGTCTCCTGCAGGTCTCTTGCAGGCCTCTTGCAGGTCTCTTGCAGGTCTCTTGCAGGTCTCTTGCAGGTCTCTTGCAGGTCTCTTGCAGGTCTCCTGCAGGTCTCCTGCAGGTCTCCTGCAGGTCTCTTGCAGGTCTCTTGCAGGTCTCCTGCAGGTCTCTTGCAGGTCTCCTGCAGGTCTCTTGCAGGTCTCTTGCAGGTCTCTTGCAGGTCTCCTGCAGGTCTCTTGCAGGTCTCCTGCAGGTCTCTTGCAGGTCTCTTGCAGGTCTCTTGCAGGTCTCTTGCAGGTCTCTTGCAAACAGAGGACTGACGGAAGCCAAAGAGTCTGCTGGATGTCACGCAGGACGCAGCGAGACGAGGCGGACCCAAACCCCAGGACTGCATCACGGATACGGAATGTGGTGGTGACCATGCATAGCCATGTGGGAACAATGCGTGGGCGTGGTCAGTTTTGCCACCATTTTCGGGCACAAATTGCGTGCCAAAGTATGCGGAAGCAGGACCCAAACTAGTCTTCAGGCGTTGTTGCCACGTCGGATCAGAAGCAAAGAATCCAGCAGTTGTTGATTTGCTGCTTTGGTGGATTGATTTGACTTTCAGGGCAAAAAGACAAAGCAACTAAAATGTGAACGTGAACACGAAGGCGCCCACCAAATGAACTTCAGAATAAATAAAAGAGCAAAAAAACTTGTTGTGATCAAAATTCCTTAGTTCATTTCCATGCTGATGTTGTAGTTGGCCGCGGAGCAAAGCAGGAGCTGGAACCTTCTCTGATGCCTTCTCAGTAACGCGTCTGCTGGAGTTGCTGCTTTGCTGCTGGAATTGGTCCCGTGTCTCCGAGTGTGCTCTCAGAGGAAGGATGGAGTTTGATGGGCCTGACCTTTCATTTGCGTGCGCCTCCATGCACGGTGCACGGTGCGCCGGGCCAGAGAACACTTGTCAACAGCGTGCGCTCAAACAATATGTTTGTGAAGTCAGAGCAGGAGGAAGGAAAAAGGAGGCGGACGAGGAAAGGTGAAAAGGTCCTCCTCCTGCTCTTCCACTTTGTGCAGGCGGTAAAACCTGTTGGCGGAGTTTGGAATAAATGTGTTACACGAGGACGGGGGGGGGGGGGGGGGGGGAGGAACATGGGCCAAGCCAAATGTCAACATGATAAATCCAACCTTTACAAGAAGTCTCCGCCCCGAGCCGGCTTGTGTTCCGGGATTAATAATCACATCTCTCAAATTGTCTTGGAATCATTCATTCCCAGAGTTTGTCATACGTCGCCACTGCCGGCTCCATAAATCCTGCGCTTGTGGCTAATATATTCGCTGAGTCGTCTCCGTGAGACGCCTGCGGGGGAAAAAGGAGCGTTTTATTGGCGGCGAGGATGCTGCTTGTTAAACAAGCCTCATCAAAGCTGGACGGGCGCCGAGCTTGTGTGTCAGGTGGGGGGGGGCATCGTCATACACCTCGGCCGCACTGAATGCACCACACGACGTGCTGTCAGACGCCGTGCCTGCCTCGGACGCCTCGGACACCTCAAGGCTTCAGAAGTAAGATGGCGACCTCGTTCGAGTCTGCGCACCGTCGATTATTCCTTGTGTGGAAGACATTGGTGAGGAAAGAGCCGGAACACTCGATGTTTTTGTTCATTCCTCGGGATAAGAGAATCCTCATTCAGTAAATGAATAAAAGTCACTTCCTTAAACTTGATCTTCCTGCCATCACGTTCCTCACCACACAAACAAATCCGACTTTATGACCCCAAAACCTACGAGGGGCGTATTAGCCTGATGACATGAATGCTACTAATCCAATAGCCATTCTCTATATGATCTCCATCTAGGTCAACATTTCTATCCAGTATTTCCTGAGTTGCTTCCTGAGCTGTGTAGCCCCCCCCCCCCCCCAGCACTTAATTAGTGCAACGCGGAGGGCAAAGATTGATGGTTTTCATTGAGATAAAGGTAACCTTATCACATGACTCTTAATAAAACATTATTCACCAGGTCGGTGATGAAGCGCCCGTCAGTTCCTTCCCATGCTGGCCACGGACAGGCGGGTTCGACTCCCGCATGCTAGCTCTTTCATCTCAGCTCGCTAATAGGGGGTCACGTCTTTTAACCTGCCTCGGCAGAATAACGCACAATAATACGTTACGGAATTCACACCGCATCGGGAATCATTGGGAATGTAGCGTACATGCAGTCCTTCTTTTTAAATCATTTAAAAAATACTCTATATGAATTCATATAGCATGATATTTCATGCTTGAATACGCCATATTAGTATAAAAATATGCAGATTGAAGCAAATTCTACATATTTTTTCCCCCAAGTTGATCATTTTCAAGCATAAAAATGTCTAGATGAATATATATATATATATATATATATATATATATATATATATCAGGGACATTCAATGAAGAGCCAGCAATCTCAATAATCTGTAATCAGAATAATCTCGTCTACTGTTGCTACAGCAGCCCGCATCAAGCTAAAACTCAACACTGATGTCACTTCCTGTCTGTCTGCCACTCTGCTCCCCCATTGGACTCTTCTATAGCAACACAAGTTAACATGAGCCTATTAATCTCCTAAAGGCTTAATCACCCTCGTTATGTTTGCTATATTGGACAGTATGAGCGTAAAGGTGACTATACGGGTATTTCATGTCCCAAGAGTTCTAATAAAAATAATACAACTTTATTTAAAGGGTAGTGACCACACTCAAAGATTAGGTGGGACACGCCCATCAGACTAGATAGGACGGCCCTCGTCTAGTCCAAGTTCCTGCTAGATAGGACAGCTTTAGTCTGACCAGACCTGAGGAGAGCTGTCCTATCTAGTCCGACTGCTGTGTGTCCCACCTGGTCTTTGGGCAGGAACTGACGAAGCCGGCTCGGATGGGAGGCGGAACATCGGAACATCTTCAACGACAACCTGAACATTCCAGTTGTGACTGATTTCATCTGGGAATGGAATGACCTGGATGAATAAGAATATGGATGAGAAGTTGGTCAAAATATGTCATCCAGTATACGTACAGCATTTCTATACGGGAGCATCACTCCCCCCCCCCCCAATTGTGATGCCAGCCTTGAAGCATCACAGACCACTTTACAGTTGAATTTACAGGAGTTATTCAACTTAAGGTCTCACTGCTCAAATATCGGCTTTGTGGGCGAGAACGTGAGAACGTTATAAAAATTCCCCAGGACCCCCCAGGGACAAACGACAGACGACTGTACTGCCGTCGCTGGTTCATGAATATGTTTGGAAGCATGCCTTGCTCGTGCTCGTCCTGCTGGCTTGGCTCGGGCGCGCCCATTGATCTCCGCTTTTCAGTTGAATCAAAGTCGGTGGCGGCCGGCGTCTCCGGGCTTCGCCAGTTCAGGCGTACGCGCTTTTTGAAATGAAGACCGTTCTCAGGCGCTGGGCTCAACGAGCCAAAAGCATCTTTTCCTTGCATGTATTCTCGGCTTTTGCGGTCTCGCGCCGTGGGGCAGCACGGCTTTTAAACCAGGCTTCTTGAACTCATCTTTCCAGGGGCGGGGCTTGACTGGATGATCACTAACAGCAGCAGGCTGGTCCACCGCTGCGTTCAAGGCAGGACGGTGGGGATTCCAAGAAGGACAAATTGCCTTGCTCTTTTAAAGTCAAGTAAAACGCTGCTGAAAGTAGAAAACATCTAGTAGAATCTCAGGAGGCGGAGTCCGCCTCGCTGGATTAGCATACGTGCTAAACAGCTACACAACTTGTTGGTTGAAGCATCACATGCGGACTTAAACGCTGGATGGGGACTTTATTCTAGCATTATGTAACAGACGGCAGCTGGTGAGAAGCTACGTTGGAAGACCTCGCTCCCTGATGCCTTCACAGTCGCACTGGACATCAAGTCGGCAGCTTGGGATTTTAGCTGGACGGCCAGCTTGGTTAGAAGATGAGGTGAAGAGCGTAGTACTCTATATCTGGTGTGTAGTCAAGTCGTAGTGCAAGTACTAGTAGTAGTACAAGTGGTAGTAGACTGGACTAGGTGGGTTACAACTACACACGACAACAGACCAAACATGTTTAATAAAGTGACGTAGGCCGATCATCAGCTGAGACCTTAGCTGGGCTTTGGTCTCTTAGGTAGTATCAGTAGTACGTAGTTACGTAGTAATCAGTAGTACGTAGTTACGTAGTAATCAGTAGCAGCACCAGTCTTCTTAACCCTAAGAACCATCTGGGCATGCCTTATGCCAGCGTTTCCAGGAGGCTGATGGGAATGTTGCTCCAGGTGGTGAAGATGTCGTTGATGTTTTGGGCGTTGGGACTCTGCTGTTAATCTTTAACCATTTAACCTTTAACCCATATCAAGACTCACATGTGAATGTGGTAGACGCGTGTTGTTATGTGCACCGTAATAATGAGCCATAGCATCTACCACGCGACTAGATGCTATGGCTCATTGTCTGTCCTGAGTGATAACACCAGATAGATCCAAAGCAACGGAAGCGACAGGAAGCGATGTCGCGATAAGATACAACAAGGACACGGAGCTCCATCATGTGCGGCCATCTTTCCAAATGACTTTATTCCTTTTCTTCCCAGCTCTTATCAACCAGCAATAATTAAAGTCACGAGGGACTATTTTATGCTGGACATATAAACCTATTCAAAGGCGAATTAAAGATGTTATCGCCTAAGCTGAAATAACAAAAATCCTGTGGGGAATTATCACCTCGGGCTCCTCTCTCCGCTTCCATCATCCTGAATTCAAAGGAAATACGTCCTCAAATTGGAATATGAAAAAACAAACTATCTTGCTGATCTGAAGCATGTGTCATTTCCTCATGCCTTGACATAGCATGCTCACGTACAAAAGCAGACCTGCGTTACTGTGCATTTTGGACTTCAAGCAAGCGTCAGTGAAGAATCCGTGTGTGAATATTTCTTCCAGCGCAGGGAGCATGATGAGGAATGATTTTCACTGAAATTCACACGATGGAAAACGGGACACAAAGCCCCAGAAGAACCTGCGAGGGAGTTTCCATTTTATTGAACATACAGCGTCCCACATAATCACAACCTTCTCCTCGGGCCTATTATTCCGACTGGGTCATGGCGACCCCTCATGGAACGGCAGGCTGTGTTCCATTACCGTATTTCAAGACTAATAACGCTGAGACTTTCTGTCTGGAACACAATAAGGAATACGTGGGAGGCCGCCCGCTTTCGTTATGACTCGTATCTCATGAGCTTCTCATCAAGTCATTCAGCGTCTCTGCTCTCTGAATAAAATATATATATATTATATCTGAATAAAATATATATATATTATATCTGAATAAAATATATATATATTATATCTGAATAAAATATATATATATTATATCTGAATAAATATATATATATTATATCTGAATAAAAAATATATATATATATTATATCTGAATAAAATATATATATATATATATATATCTGAATAAAATAGGGGCTGCATTTGTTGGAACACAGCCTGGGAGCCTGACACTCCTAATCCAGATTTCAGAGTTAAAAATCGGACTTATTTACATTTTGCGGTGTTGGACCCAAAGGAGGTTCTCAGTTTTCAGTCTTCAGAACGCAAACCAAGCATTAAAGTCTTGTTAAACGGGCTGTTGATCAGCTGATCAAAGGTTTAAGACCACAACCTTTAAAAGCCAAAATCTTATGAATTCAATGTCATCTTTTGTCAGGGATTCACACTGGCATGGTCTTTTCATGGCAAAGGCAAAAGCTTTCTCTCTTTGTCTTGTACTTCCATTTTATTTTGTATTTTATGCTTGGAAATGCTTCATTTAGGCCAGGAATAAATACTGTATAATTAGGTTAATGAGCATATTGCTTTTAGTAATAATCGGCTATAAATAGGCTATATTTAACCACAAAAGTGATCTTTTATGGATTGATTCCTCTGTGAAGAACCGTGACAGAGCGAGGACGTGATGTTCAAACCACTTCAGTAAGTGACTTGTCATGTTCCTTTTCGATCTTCCTGCTCCGCCTGATGGCGTTCCCATCCACCTCTGCTGGCAATTAGCCGTGTTTCTTCAACCTTCTTCACGGATTTGGGATCTGCAATAAAAGTGTTGTAGCACATCCATTAGTTCCAGATGAAGAAGCTCTCTGCATGGTGCTCAAGCTGCCATTGTTTGTTGGCGTCAAGCTAAGTAGCGGACCAGCATCATGGTCTCCGCTGAAAACACTGGCCTTAGCGCTTGGACGGAGAAGTCCACGGTACACGGCCGTGACGGTGTGATGACGATACAGTCACGGCAGAAGGACAAAGAGCCATCTTCATCATCCTTGGACCATCCTGCATGTTCCCTTGATCAAAAGCCAATTGAGAACTTTTGGAGATGGCTAGCAAGCGGAGTTTGCAAAAGTGGACGTGAGTTCCAGGTAGTGGATGCCCCCCCCCGTGAGGCCATCTTCACAGCCTGGAGGAACGTTCCCACTGGGCTCCTGGAAACGCTGGCATCGAGCATGCCCAAACCTATTTTTGAGGTGATTAAGAAGAACGGTGCAGCGATGTTATTTCCATCATGGGGGGGGGGGGGGGGGGGGGGGGTTGTGTTTTTAGCTATGATCTTCAACGTTTGATCAGCTGATGAACATCCTGGTGACTCAAACGTTTTGTTGTCTCCCATTTGGAAGCTGGACTGAGAACCTCTTTAAGATGGAACACTGCAAAATGGTCTGGGGTAGTACAATAGCGTTCACAACTAATCTGGTGGGCGGAAGGTATAAAGGTACGTAGTAGTCATTACAGCCAAGTATTTCACACCAGTAAAATCAACGATACAATACTAGCGGTATTGTAGTACTAAGCGGTATACTACAGTATATTGTACTCCAAGCTACAGCCGCATATAAAGTCAAATGTCCACTTGGGTTGCCTGACGCAGTGTTATCCTTCTCGGTAGCTTTGCGTTTCTCCAACACTAAGTGCGTGATTAAAACCTCATTTGAGCAGTAATTCCAGCGTTAAGCACCTTTCCTTGTCCCGGGTTGGATTCTCATAATCCTCCCCGTGACGTACGCCTCTGCCTTGCCGAGGCCATTCCAACCTGCCAGTGCAACAAATGTTTTAATTAAAGGAGGAAAAAGCGAGCGCGGGCCGTTAGACATGCTTAATTGAGGTTGAGCGATGGGCCTTTCAATGTCAGAGGAAAACAAACAAAGAGACAAAGCTTTTTCAAAACGGGGAGAGCGAGATGGCGGAGATTTGGTTAGACAAACAGCTCACACTCGCATCAGCAGAGCAGGAGCTGGCACCATTAGGAACATCAAATAACGCGCTGAAGGACTGAGGCATTAAATATGAATGGGTGCCAGATGAAATCCTTCCTTGAGTAGGAGTTTGCCATCTTTTCCGATTGGTACGTTTGCATTCGGTTTGTTTGGACTTCCTTCCATCCGTGTTTACTTTGAGTTTAAAAGCACACATGATGGTGGTGGGAATTTGATATACGTCAGGCTCCTTCCCGCCGGCAGCAGGAGCACAGAAGCATGAAAAATGGTGCCGTCAATAGCATGGACTTATTTCACCATCCGATATCTTATTCATCGTCAGGTCAGGAACACTTTATGATTCATTTAACGGCCTTAGAAAATCTACGCTATTGTATCATCTCTGGATTTGCTAAGAATTGGACCTCGTTTCATAACTGGAACCAAATTCAAAGCAGAACGAGATGGCTGATTCGGGGTTGGACCAGTTCGTATGGGAGATGGGATGTTTTTGTAATTTGGTGTTATCAGAATGGACGCCCGCTCCATTATTCAGATATCCCGGAGACCGGTCCAACACATGCCTCGCCTGGGGCAAAAGTCTGACTTTATTGCAGGGAATGAAGCAGCCCGTGGTAGCACTCGGGTATACGCATGCAATCAGGAAAACTAAAATTGTTGCTCGATGACGCAATAGCAGTGCAATTGATCTGAACCTGGGTAATGGACGCTATAGGGACATTGGGTCTGGGGGTCTTCACTGAAACGCCACGCCAAAGTTCACCACCACAAAACGGTTGGAACGCTCTTTCCGTGCACTCCATGGGGTACTTAGTGTACAGTACACATACAGTACACATGTGTAGAATGTATACATGTATACATGCAGTATACATGTATATTTTTGGTTGGCAATGACTTGGGGCGACGTTGATGGCTGTTGAAGCAGTGACTCCTTTTAGGGGTTTTTTCACGTTGCTCATTAAGAGGATGACAAAAAAACAGAATAATTGACTTTGGTTGAATATAAAACCACCTGGCGAGCCCGGAGACCCTGTCTTACTATCGCCATCATACTATCGCCATCATACTATCGCCATCATACTATCGCCATCATACTATCGCCATCATAATGCCGGACACACTATGCTCATTAAACAACCACACAAAAAGTGTTTGGAGTACAAGACATAATTAGTTCATGACAACAAGAGAGTAAAAGTGTTCAGTGACGCTTGAGAGACTTAGTAGGACCTCATGAACATCATCCATCAACTTGCTGCTTCCCTGTGGGACAAAATCAGCTCCAAACTAACCACACCGCTTGTTTGTTTTAAAAACAACATGTCACTGTGGTAAAAAGTCACATTTGGAGCCCAAAGATGAGAAGCTAGGCGGCCAGTGACAGCGAGGTAACGCGTGTGAAGAAAGATGAACGGCAGTAGGTTTGGCAAGGGAGGGAATCAAACACGCTGGCATCAAAAGGCGTCGCCTGCGTCAAGCTGTCAAACTCAAACCATTGAGCTTTTACAGACGACTGTTGGTTCTCGTGGCAATACGGCCCAAGTCCTTCCTTTGTAGGCTCAGTACGGGTGTTGGCTACCATATGTGACACAGCAGACATGCACATTCATGTCATACATGTCATACATGTCATACATGTCATACATGTCATACATGTCGTTCATGTCGTTCATGTCGTTCATGTCATACATGTCATACATGTCATACATGTCATACATGTCATACATGTCATACATGTCGTTCATGTCGTTCATGTCATACATGTCATACATGTCATACATGTCGTTCATGTCATACATGTCATACATGTCATACATGTCATACATGTCATACATGTCATACATGTCGTTCATGTCGTTCATGTCGTTCATGTCGTTCATGTCATACATGTCATACATGTCATACATGTCATACATGTCATTCATGTCATACATGTCATACATGTCATACATGTCATACATGTCATACATGTCATACATGTCATTCATGTCATTCATGTCGTACATGTCGTACATGTCGTACATGTCGTTCATGTCGTTCATGTCGTTCATGTCGTTCATGTCGTTCATGTCGTTCATGTCATACATGTCATACATGTCATACATGTCATACATGTCATACATGTCATTCATGTCATACATGTCATACATGTCATACATGTCATACATGTCATACATGTCATACATGTCATACATGTCATTCATGTCATACATGTCATACATGTCATACATGTCATACATGTCATACATGTCATACATGTCATACATGTCATACATGTCATACATGTCATACATGTCGATCATGTCGTTCATGTCAAAAACATGTCAGCTTCTTTGGCCACTCCAAATTGTCCATAGGTATGAATGTGAGTGTGAATGGTTGTTTGTCTATATGTGCCCTGGGATTGGCTGGCCACCAGTCCAGGGTGGACCCCGCCTCTCGCCCGAAGACAGCTGGGATAGACTCCAGCATACCCTCGCGACCCCAGTGAGGATAAGCAACATAAAAAAAATCAGTGCATCCGAAGTCAAAAATAGTTGGAATCATCGAGAAAATAGCTTAGAGTTGAGTTGAAAGGACAAACTTTCTATTATGATTTGTTTTTTATTCATGAGGGTCTCTGCCTCCCCTGCCCCCCTTGACTGCCCGTCACTGATGGTTGGGGAAAGAAGTATTTGATCCCCTGATTATTTTACCCCCTAAAAAGCACATGGAGAGTCGAGATGTTTTTTGCCATGTTTACTGTTACTTTAATGTTTACTGAGAGAAAACAATATTTGATCAAGTTTAGAAATGAATTAGTGTTTGTATTCCATCCATCCTTTTTCGATGCCGCTTATCCTCACAGGGGTCGCGGGGGCACCCTGGAGCCCACACATCTGTATCATAGTCCCAAACGAGGGCAAGCTCTAGCTTAGTTATTTTTAATTATTCTTTTGTTGACAAAGTCATTTTATAAATCATGTAAATCATATACTGATGCAGAGGCAAAAATTAGCATCCTTAAATGTGGAAAAGCCTTTGGAAGATAAATAGTGAATAAGATAGCAGGCGTGTTGAGAAAGTGGAATCTGATATTAATAAATGTAACCTTCTGACAGCTATAATAGAGCTGTGAAGCCGACCTCGGAGAATTGAGGCATGAGGCGTGTTAAAGTGAAAGTGTTGAGGTCAGCCTATTGGAATGCAATATTGAATATGTATATAACCCGACTTGGAGAGGGCAGCGCTCGTTCACGTTCGCCGTGGTAATGACGCTTCCGGGCATGCGGCCGTTGAAGGCATGTGTTGAGTAATTGGCATACAGGGGCAGTTTGTGGAACGCTGACCCCTAGGGGTCAATCAACGGTCAATATTAATCGCCCAAGAGCAGGATGTCTAGACAGGAGTGAATATTAAACTCCAGCTATTACTTCACGTCACATGTTTTTAGTTCCAGTACAATAGTGTCGTAGACATGGGTCTAGGGTCTAAAATCGCCATCTTTTACATTTTTCAAAAGATCGCCCATTTGAGACTATTTTGGTGGATTTTTGGGAATATTGCCCATCATTCCCAATCCGTATGTGAAACATGAAGGCATATTTCTTTCCCTTTTCTGTGCATTCTAGCTAAGCTAGCTAGCAATGGACGTTATGGGAAATGATGACCAAGCAACAGCGGCGTTATTATTACTGTAGCAGCTAACATGAAAAACCATTCTTATGAGGCGAACTAAGACGATGCGTCGCTCTCCACTCAACAAGATGCTGGTTTGCCGTCAGCATTTGTCAAGAAGACACGCATGAATCAAGTTACTGAAATGGAGATGTGTGGCGGGGTACACGCTGACACGTGTCACTTTAGTCTGCAGGCTTTTGGCGGCTGTCAATACAATAATAATAACAATGCGGCTTCTATTGAAATGCAATATGAGAAGAGAATGTCATCACCCGTGTTAAATTTCCCCTCCGGAAAGTGGACGGCAATAAATCAGTGTGCCTTGTAAAATTGGAGGCGTTGAGCAAAGTCGGACAATCTGTGAGGTCCAGCTTAAACAATAGACAATGTGTGCTCATGGCTGCATTGGGTGATTAATTACACTTGATGCAGCTTTTTTATGTAGGTCTATAGTATGGACCCTCCTATTGCTGCCGTTGACTTTATATTGTAGAGATGCACGCTCTTACCCCAGATAAAAACCTTTAACAATGCTGTGTCTGCTGCAGTGAGGCTCCATCCATCAACACCGATGCTGAGTTAGGGTGTTTACGTAGCGAACACGAGACGCCTGCCAACCAGCTGAGAAGGAAAAAAGCTCTCAATCATTGATAATGATCCATCGCTATTTCCAGAGGCAGGAAGCAGACAGGTAGCTTCGGCAGGAAGTGAATGAATTTTCTTTAAGCTCCGGAAAGTAAATCACTTCCAAGACAAGCCGCCGCCCTCCAATACAAATGTGTGTGCGTGGTGCGCTTGAACGTTCTGGCCACCGGCAGGTTTTGGTGACGCGTCTGCACTGTCCGCCGATTTACCGTCACGTAGGCTGCGCACAGCGGTGCGCTGGACCAAATTACCGCTGCGCCACCTTGCGCTGCGCCACCTTGCGCTGCGAAAGTCATAAACAGGTCTTGTATGCTCTGGCTATGAAAATATTCCATGTATTAATATTGAATCGAACTTCTTGGAAACGCCCGTATCGAGGTCGGCTCTAGAACCAATTAACTGAGATAAACGAGGGATGCCTGCAAATCTTGAACAGACAGCTCATGTAGAATTGTCATTAACAGTGAATGAACCAAATCGTTTATTAAGAAATGATATCATCCTCATTCAAGAACATATTGACACCAGATCACCTCCAGATGGCAGCCATGATGGGCGTACTGTACCCTCACCAGATCACCTCCAGATGGCAGCCATGATGGGCGTGCTGTACCCTCACCAGATCACCTCCAGATGGCAGCCATGATGGGCGTACTGTACCCTCACCAGATCACCTCCAGATGGCAGCCATGATGGGCGTACTGTACCCTCACCAGATCACCTCCAGATGGCAGCCATGATGGGCGTGCTGTACCCTCACCAGATCACCTCCAGATGGCAGCCATGATGGGCGTACTGTACCCTCACCAGATCACCTCCAGATGGCAGCCATGATGGGCGTGCTGTATATACACGATCATGCTGTAGGTATGTCAGAACTGGTGAGAAGCTGTCAGTGAGACATGTAATGGCAACCCATCGGACCATTAGAGCTGCCCATTAGACCCGTGATGATCGTTGTCTGTCCGGGCCCCACGCCCCCAGTCCCACTTTGTCTTTGACCCAGGGCATTACCTCCCAAACAGCGACAGGGCTGACACTTAATGACTTTTCGCGATCCCACATGGGACTCGGCACATTCCCCCGTGTGCTGTTTGATCGGGAACGGCCGCCATCCAGACAGGGAATTGGAGTGTTCACCCAAGGCTAGAAAGAAAAAAGTCATGAAGTCATTTCAGCGCAGAGAATATTAAGTGAAATCACTCGTGCCCCGGGAGAGAAAACATTATGGAGGAAATGGGAGTGAAGATTCGCTATATTAAATCATCATCTGTCAGCACCAACAGTTTGCAGGTACTACTTCTTCACTCAACATTTGAAATGAAAAGAAAACACAGCCTTTCGGAACATTTTGCCAGAGGTAGAAATCAATAAGAAAACATCCACAAATTTCAGGGAGCATCCAATGCAGTCGGAGTGGATGATAATCCCGAGGCTGCAGTCGGCATTGTCCGGCTCCTTCCTCAGCTTTGTCAAAACACGATGGTCTCTAGCATGACACGTCAAATTCTATCTAATTAGAGCTCAGAGCCAATAGCACATCGATCCTTTCCTCATCCGGCTGGAGTACGCCATGTACTCGATGTATTCCTGCCAGGAGAAACAAATGGGGAATTAGGATGGTGTCCACAATCCCTACAGGCTGCCTCTCCTCCTGTTCCAACACCAGAGGTATTGTGGTAGGCTCCGGGAAATGGGAAGCTCATTTTGTTGTTGGCTGTCAACAACAATTTTAAGCATGTTCCTTTTAGAAGAGAACAGCAAATTGTTACATTCCGAGACACGATTCATTAAAAGACCCATCAAAATGTTGATTTGTGACGCTCGAATAAAGCCTGGATGATGATGC
Source organism: Doryrhamphus excisus (assembly GCF_037039965.1). Taxonomy (NCBI): domain Eukaryota; kingdom Metazoa; phylum Chordata; class Actinopteri; order Syngnathiformes; family Syngnathidae; genus Doryrhamphus; species Doryrhamphus excisus. The sequence continues at coordinate 21,662,112 of NC_136367.1, read as the reverse complement.
TCACCCCCCCCCCCCCCCCCCCCAAACCCTTCAGCTCGCTCCATGCTGACATTCTCGTTAGCTCTTAGTTCAGGTACAACAACCCTCCCATCTTTCTTTAATTGCCATTGTTCGCTCACGACAAAGGAAGCTAACAAGCTAAATGCATAGAAGCGTAATCCAGCCTTAATCCCCACGTCACCATAACCCACACTCTGGTCAACGAACCCTGGTTAGCATCGTTTATCTGTTCCAGAAGGGCAGACTCAAACCAAAACATATTTTTTCCCATAACAAATAATGCGGAGTTTGCATGTTCTCCCCGTGCATGCGTGGGTTTTCTCCGGGTACTCCGGTTTCCTCCCACATTCCAAAAACATGCTAGGTTAATTAGCCACTCCAAATTGTCCATAGGTATGAATGTGAGTGTGAATGGTTGTTTGTCTATATGTGCCCTGGGATTGGCTGGCGACCAGTCCAGAGTGTACCCCGCCTCTCGTCCGAAGACAGCTGGGATAGGCTCCAGCACCCCCACGACCCTCGTGAGGATAAGTGGTAGAAAATGAATGAATGAGTAAGATTTGGAGTTGAAAAACAATGGCCTCTTACTAGCCCGGGACAGCCATAGCGGCTGAAATGTACACCAGACCAGGGTGGAGAGTTTATTTTCCAAGACAGTGCAGCAGCATTTCCCCCAGCACACACAACAGGCCTCTCTCAAACCAGTTCACCCAGCCCCTTTCACCTGTGAAGGGCCAACCACAGGTCCCAATGAGAGGGTGAAGCAAGTCCAAAAGGTACCCGATTTACATTCCCAACACCCTTCATATTAAATATATTAAATATAAGTCCTTCAGGAGTCCCCCACTGAAGGGTCACTTTCTTCCACTTCCTACCTCCTATATATATACGTATATATATATATATATATATGTATATATAAACACTCAAGTACACCTAACAACTTGGATTCCCCAACGACCACCCAGTCAATCCCCCCCTCCTCCAGGTGGCATTTGGGAGAGTCCAATTGAGGTGATCAGCCTCTGGCCTGCACTCCCATGGGCGCGCCTCCATGTTTGGTTTGACGACCAATCGCCTCAAACAAAAGGAGAAAGTGATGAGAAATTAGGAAGAACACAAATGACTTCTAAATGAAAAACTAACTAACTCAAGTGGCACTTAAACTTCAATGGCAAACAAATATGATTACAGCACTAACCAAAATATATGTAAATAACTAAAGCCAACTATATACACAAAGAGAAACCGGACAGTGTAGGCGGGGCATACACCTGATCAGTGAGGGAAGATGGCAGCTCCCTCACAATATGAATGAACAAATAATGCACAGTTAGAGTCATAATGTATATTAATAACATGACACGACGTGCGCCAGATTAGATGCTAACTGGAAACTGCATGCAAAATTTTGGTGGTATTTTCTATGTAAACCGCTACATGGTAACCGGGGTGTACGCTAACCAAGGTTCTGATAAGGTTTAAATAAAACAGATCATCAGGTTTTGGACTCCATTGGGGTCAGAGTCTCCTAAAGCTTTAAGAACAAAAGCTGATGATATCCAGCCATCCACTTTCTATGCCACTTACCCTCACTAGGGCTCGGGGGTGTGCTGGAGCCTATCCCAGCTGTCTTTGGGCGATAGGCGGGGTCCACCCTAGACACCCTAGACTGGTGGCCAGCCAATCGTAGGTGTCTGTTCCTTCCCCAACATGCCATGGCTGTTATTGTGTGTAACACAAAAAGGTAAGCTAAGACATGTCTTTATTAGTCCCTCAGGGGTTAGGGTTAGGACATTCCAGATTAAAGCAGCAAAAGGTTCTACAAAATCAAGGAGCTCTATCCAGTATTTACAGTCGTGTACATGTTGATGGGCATGGGCATGATATACATCATGGGTATAACGTGGGCATTTGCACACTTTATGATGCACTTTATTATACATTGATATTGGACGGGATTTTTGGAGCAGTTCATATTGTATTGTGTTGTATTTGCCCACAACACCCCCACCAAGATGGTGATTTGGGACAGGACCGGTCAGACCTCCTGCTGGTGGGGCAATCATTATTTCGTTTTTTATATATGCCTGTTTTGTGCTACATAACTACTGTCACGGATCGAACATGTTTTATGAAGATGTGCCCGGTGATGGACCAGCAACCAATCTCGGGTGACCCCCGCGTCTGGCCCAACCCTCCAACGGCGGCTCTTAGAGCACAAGCGCCATAGAAAATGAGAAAAAGGAAAGAAAAAGAAAAGGCAACGGCATCCGGCCACCTGTAGGTCTCGCTGACCCCACAGTTTATTGTTTAGTGTTGCACTTAGGCAGGGTACTTTCATGTAAACACACGCTGTAAGTCAGTCCACCGCTAGCTACACTTTGGTCGCTATTTATTTCCGTTAAAGGTCAGAAATGACACGCAATCCCAACACCATTGCCGCGACACATACAAATGTGTTTGCTCAACATTTTCAAATACCACAGTAGCTTATTTCCTTTTGACACTTTAATACGTAACATAAAGTACCAAGGTGCAGTAAAACATGGAATACGTCTCGTGCTATCTGGGCGGGGTAAAGCACGGAGTAGCCTCTGTCTTCATCGAACAAATAGCATCGTTGGCATCAGTCATCTGTTCACGAAGGTCACATTCAAATATACATATTATTATTCTACTTTCCCAATAACAGGTAATACTACTATGTGTTCCAGACACCAAAACATTTACTGTCACTTTTACTTTGTTTGAAGGCTGGATTGTTGACAAAAACGGCCAGTCTAACAGGGACGTTTTGTGTTAAAAATGTTCCAAATAGACTATTACACGCAGCGTATTAATAACGCGACAAAATGCATCCCATATTCCACACGAATGGAGGCGAACCGAGGCAAAATATTTGTGTGCATTTGTGACATAAACTGGCAAATACGTACGCCAACCAAGGTCCGTTGTATTTTAGGAATCAACCAAGACTAGGGAATTAAAACCTGGTGCTATTTCAGCAGTAAAATATTGTTCATGCACATTATTAGCGTAGCTTTCAACCTTCTACTTCAATAATGCCGTACGTTTCTTCACCATTTTAATTATGACTCAGAAGCCTGCAAACATATGCCGAGGAAAAACAAGCCCCTCAGAAGTTTATACTCGGCTTGAATCACTACTTCACTTTTTCAGCTGGCAAAACTCTGTTCCGCCCACCCTCGGCCCCCCAGCGGTGAGCATAGTGGAGCATTTAGCAGCATGAGAGTGGCCGTGATGGTAATCATATGCCGTTGCCTTCAGTGTCCAATATCATCCTTCTGAACATGAATATCATGGATTTTCCCCCTGCGGATCATTTTGGATGACTTTCTTCAATAAAGTCTGCGTCTCACAGTTGTCGCTTGGACCTACGGAGATAATCCTTGGACTTTTAAAGATCGATTGACCACACAAAATATATCAGACGTATTTGGCTCTGTGTCGCTGGCGTTTATTCTTCTACAGCAGCAGAGGTCTGGGATGAGGACGTGTATATTTGTATGTATTCATATGCATTTGGAATAAAGAAAGATTTTTGTGTTGACCAGTTAATGGATTTACATTATTTCTCATGGGATACTCGGTTAAGGCTGCTTTGGTTAGAGTCAGACCGTGTGGAAAGCATTAGTGACGCTAACTGCATCACTGTGATGGATACAGTAGAGTATATGACATTTGTATCGTTATCCGGACCCATCCATAACGTCTGAAAATGAGGAGAAGAAATAGAAATAGATATCAAAGATGATGAAGACAAAGCTTTGAGTTTTCAAAGGGAGGCGGATATCAGGGCTTTCAAACCGCTTGACCGGGTCTGACATTTCCACTTACTTACCTTTCATGTGAAGGGCTGGCCCTTGGAAAGAAATGATGGAAGGCTGTTCAATATTTAAATACATCCGGGCCTCACAAGTTCATGCTTCTATTCAGAACCGCCATGAATATTGAAAACCCTCGTTCATGATCTCCAAATGCTGTTTAGGAAGACCCAATGAATGAATCATCTCTGGGGGGGTGATGAGGAGGCTTAATCATACTTGGGGGACTTGCTGACAAACGTCACGTGAAGGGGTTAGTTATTAATTATTATGCAGTAATTGTAGTCAACGGGTGATTGGAGAATGTTGGGTTGGTTAGTTGACTATAATAATACTTCATTCTATCCATTGTATATGATTATTATTGTGACATAAATATGTGTATATTCACAAACAAACACACATATATGAAGAAAACCAATGACACGCTAGCGGTCAAAGGTTTTAGAACACCAGTTCTTTGTAGAAATTCAGGTTGTTCAAGTCCGATGATTAGTTGGAAATGGACCAGAGGTTTAAAAAGGATAAGGTCAGAAATTGTGTGTATTTCAGATTTATACAAAAATGCCTTCAGGTATGCTTCAGGTACCCCAAAATGGGTCAACAGTTTAAATCAAGCCTTGGCAGTTGGTGCAACCAATTCCTACAGGAAGCGAGGCGAACCGTCTTAACACTTGTAGGTTTTTCCTCCAGAGAAATTGGAGTGTTCCTATACTTTTGACCGGTGGGTCCATTGGAGACAAAGTGGCGAATTGAGCGGCCGGGGGTTCCGTTTGAGACTGCTTAACGATGTGTCATCTTGAATAGAATCCCTTTGTTTGAATCCAGTCTGCAGGTCACACAGACTGAGTTTTTGCGCACGACTCCGCAGGAAGGGAAACATGACAACACCGCGAGTCAAAGCCATTTGCTCCACTTAGCTGCCATTCTGTCCACACGACGGCTTGTGGGAGTTTTATTCACAGCGCGAGGATGAAATACATGAATGGCGGACGACAAAGAGGCCGATTTCTGTTTCCATATGTTCACTCCCACATCTGCTGTAGCTCAGAAACAAACTTTCCAGAAGAGTCCACCGTGTGGGAGGCGCAGGGCATGCCGAGACACTTGCTTTAGCGGAGGAGCGCTACCTGGGAGACGGTACAAGCTGGTTATTGGATTCCAGCACATCTTGTTAATACAGGCCTTCTACTCCTGTTTGCCACTGCAATTTCATTTCGATGCATAATGCACAACATTAATATCAATACGCGCCCTATTGATTTTTCCACACTGCCTGTTTTGAAAGATAGGGAATTTTAGTGCTGAGAAAAGGGACATTCGATTGCACGGAATCCAATTAGCTGCTTTCACATCAGCCCAGATATCCTGAATCCGACCGGCTCCTCTGTTGGACTCAGACGTTAGAGACGCTTTGATTCTGGATCTCCTCCATCACACCTAAAACCCAGTGCCAAGATCCTAATTGATCATAATTATGATTGATCAATGCGCTTGACAAAGATGATGATGAACACATGCTCGCTTATCTGAAACCAATCCATGCTGAAGCGTCTATATTGGGAGTCCGGATCAATCATTAGTCTGCCATTATTGGCGGCAGGTTGTATATATATGACGTCATGAGGCGTTATTGCCATAACTTACCGTCCATTAGCAACCTTGTTTGTCTTTGTACTTTATGAGATCAAATGCAAATAGGAGGATGGCTGTCGCTTTCACGAGATGAAAATATTTCCATCGACGCCCCTTAGTGGGGAACGGCTGTAGCAAAGCAACCTGATTGGACGCCATTTGTCATGGTTGCACAATACAATAGCCCAATAGCATTTCTTACAGCGGTCTGTTTTGTTTTGCTTTTCACATTCGAGCGCACTCATGATGGTACAGGAAGTCGATTCCATCGAGTCTACCAATTAGAGACGCCATGAGCCACCGGATCACATCGGTGTCGGCTTTACTGGTAATTCTGTACGTTGGTAAAAGCTGGCTCCCTCAATCCTAAGGTTGACAGTCCGGGCTTTTGGCCCAACGATCAGCGCTCTCGTCCCGCATTCCGAAGGTCCTGTGTTCGAGCCCCAGTGTGGGGCAGCCTGACACAGGCGGGTGACCCGGGTGGGGTTGGAGGGGGTGTAACTGACGCTAGCCAGAGCGACTGCACAAGCGTATGTTGGTAAAACCTGCGCTGAACATTGGGTCAACAGTCTGGGCTTTCGGACGCTCCCGTCTTCCATTCCAAACCTTGATGCGATTTCTCAGCTTGCGGTATTGCCTGAATTGTCACAAAATTTGAACTCCCATCCTGTCAAGTGCGTTGAATGCATTCATCCGCCAATTCCCAAGCTTTCCTTTCACCCTTCCCTTTCACACCACAGAGGTCAGGGATTTAAGTGTGGGAGATGGAGGAAAACAGCTGAAGTGAGTATGGGGAGAAGCTGTCGTCAGGTCTCCTGTGCCAAAGAACCCCTCGGTGTCAGTGTGCCCCCCACCTCACCTTGCCCTGATCAGGGCCTGATATCAGCTTTCATCCGTCGTACAAGTGCAGACACTGAGTGTGAGTGCCCACTCGAGCGTGACAACTTGCTCCTTTTTCTCCATGTGCTTCTGTGAGGAAAGTGTGTGTATGTGCCCCCCCACCCCCCAGCCCCCCCGGCTCCACCGTGCTCAACTGTTCAATATTTATCTACGGCACATGTGGTGAAGACTGACTTGAGGATTAATGCAGTCTTCAGTCAGAATACAACATGTCAGATTTTCACACCGCCCCTTTCCCCTGGTGGCCAGATGTGATGGTTTTCAAAAGGAGGAGTGAAGCCCCCCCGCCCCCCCCCAAACCACCAAAAGGAGAGCCGCAGTCACACTGCTGCAGTTTACTGACACTCAAAGAAATAGAGCTCAACATTTCCGTTGCCCGTGCTCTACAGAACGTGAAAGTAGCCGACATGTCTTCGTTCCGGGGTCCGCTTTAGCTTCCCTTCGCCAGCACCCCCTTTGGTTGCTTCTCAAACGCTGGGGCGGGGTGCAAGAGGCAGGGAGTACTTTCAATGCTAGTGCAGACCTGCCAACATGTACAGAATCGGGGGGGGGGGGTTGAGAAGCACTGCGTTAGAGGAAGCATCATCATCATCATCTTACTCAAATGTAGCAGAAATGATCCTGCTCCATGGGAAGCCATGTTTGGTGTGGAACAACATGAACGGAGCCCTGACCTCAAACCCCATCTGCCACATATGGGACCCACCACAATAGATAAACTGGACATGTTGCTCCTGGAAATGGGCCAACATGTCGTCAGTTGCATAAAACGATGTGAGGACAGACCTTCTATCCACGTTTGAAGATTTTTTCAAAGGAAGAAAATGTGAAGGTTGAATTTTATTGTTTTGTCTTTGGAGCTGCGTTGGCTTCCTGGATCACGAGCACCAGAGCTGTGGTCAGGCTGTGGACTTCCTTGCTCCCAAACAGGTTCAATGCCCTTTTCTTTGCAGCCCAAAAGTGCATCTCCAGCATTTTTAGTCCCTGGATGGAGTCATTCATGGACAGCCCCTGACACACACACACACACATGCGCACACGCACACACACACACATGCGCACACGCACACACACACACGCACACACATTTGCCTTTGTCCATCCATCCTCAAGCAGCAAACATTGGGTTTCCCTGTAGAGAAATGTTCTTGCTGTGGTGTTTTAACAAAAGACCAGGTATTGTATTCTATACTGTTTATCCTGTGCTGTGCAGAGTCACTGGGAGCTGGAGCCTATCCCATCTGACAGTGGGGGAGATAAGTCCAGGCATTGTGTCTATTGTGTGTGTGTGTGTGTGTGTGTGTGTGTGTGTACAAGCTTGAAATGAGCCTCCCATGGTGTTGTTCCTGTCAGATTTCTTCTCTGCTTTGTGCTTGACTAACACGTTGGAGTACCGACAGGATACAACATTTGTCTGCTCCATTGTTGTTATTGTATGGATTGCAGGTTTCTCTGCCTCTGATTAAATCCAGCCTTACTTGGGCTCTTCCATCGCCGCCTGTTCATCTGCCGTTTGCAGATTGTTTGAAACCAAAAATAGAAGCGTTTACCAAATGAATCCATGGATTTGTAATTCATTGGAATCATGAAAGAATGTCCATGTCATAAAGATGATAGAAGCCCTTTGATACGGAATACCACAAATTACTGCATATTTCATGTTAGTAGGGATGCCCAGCCTAGCCCAGCTTAGCCCAGCCTAGCCCAGCCTAGCCCAGCCTAGCCCAGCCTAGCCCAGCTTAGCCCAGCCTAGCCCAGCTTAGCCCAGCCTAGCCCAGCCCAGCCTAGCCCAGCCCAGCCTAGCCCAGCCTAGCCCAGCCTAGCCCAGCCCAGCCTAGCCCAGCCCAGCCCAGCCCAGCCCAGCCCAGCCCAGCCTGCCCAGGACAATCTGCCCTAATGGACTCGCTTGCCCGCCTCGGCTTGTCCGAGTTCCCTCACTTGACAAATTTCAAGTGAGGGACCAAAATGTGAGGTTTTGGGCAACATGTACATGCTAACACTAGCTTTAGCCAAGAACTGGACGTCATTCATCGTACTTGTTTGGTCTTTGCATGGTTATGCTAAGCTTTGTCTATTCAGCATCATAAGACTGTCCAACACACAAGACGTTTATGTTCACGTTCAATGACAATTTAAAAAATGATACCATTGAAAGCATCATGGAGACCTTCCACCCAAGAACTTGGTTTGCCACCTTACCTCTGAAAAATATCGGCATGGAGAAACCAAGATCAAAACAAGGAATCGGAACCGGAATCGCTCCAAGTCCAAACGATGCCAACTCATGTGACAGTTTGCCGTCGTATTCTGGAGTCAATCCAGCAACATGTTGTCCGCTTCATTATGCATGGCGCGGTTCTCCGCAGCCGCAGATCTTCCCAAACACCAGCTGCTTTACGCGTTTTATGGAAAACGTCCGTCTGTGGAGGACCCGTTGGCCTCTTGGTGACCTCAAGTCCATTTGCACATACAAGTTCATCTGTCACGTATGGCCCGCTCATGTTTGATCCCCCGCTTGCCGGCCCATCCCCGCTGCTGCCTGACAGGAAGCAAACCGGTCCTGACGGGGTCCTCGACGGTGTCACAAGCTCACCGCAGAGAGCGCTACCTGTCTCCGCTTATTTCCTCTTTTCTGCTCTTGTGACCTGAACTCAACCGCTCTGAACCTCAGATGCCCCCCACACCCCCCCCCCCCCCAGCTCTCTGCTGAAACTGCTTTTCGCTTTTCCGTTCTGCTAGGTTTTTTGTAGTCATTCTGTGCTCCTTTGTGCAGGCGATGCATATTGTTATGTTCAAGAACCGTGACAAAGCAGCAACGACTACACAGTGATGAGCGCCACCCATGAGCGTTTCTTTCACTTTTTTAGCTCTGGTCTTCATGCCTTTCATTTTGTATTACTTTCGTTTTTGGTCCGTCCTGCTTTCCTCCTGTTTTACCGTTTTCTTCTCTCCTGCTGCCAATTTGTGTTTTGGATGATTTGGTTCAGCCGGTAGCGTGATCCGCTGTCGGAGCGTTGTTTGACGTATGCCGTTGTTGATTGTCAATGCGACTGCTCAGCTGTGGATCCTGCCTCTGCATAGCAAGACTCAATCATAAAAAGACTTTTACCTGCACTCGGGTCCTCGCTCTCCGCATCCCTGGGGTGGAGCCACAGTGCCGCCGGCGTGAAACGTGACGATGATCCGATATGAGCATGTTGTGGATGCTGTCATTCTCGGTGGGTTGAGACTAAAGTATTCTAAGTATTAATACTAGAGGATTAAAATGTGTCCCACAAAGAACAGGACATCATCAGGCAAAAATATCAAAATAACAAAACAAGTAACACATCAACACAACATGTAACTGCAGTATAAACACAAACGTACACACTCAGCAAAATCTCAGTTCTCAACAGAAAAGGGAGAAGAAAGGCTTTTTGTGAAAATAAACATGACGAAATAAACATCTACAATTTACAGCAACTGAACTGTTTGTGCATTCGTTAAAAAGTGTAACCTCTTATTGGCTACTCGGCGAGACGCCTTTTCACTTCCTGGTTGTTACGGAGGTGGAGAGACGCATGCCGAGGTCTTATGAAATGCACTTCCGCCACCAAACATGATGTCTTTTACTGTGGGGTTGCATCATCACCTCGGTGTACATCTCGTGCAAGAAAATGTAAAAGACGTATAACTACATATCTGGGAGCGAGCGGTTGGGTTGATAAAACGTATAAATACTTTGGTATCTTTGGTATCAAATGAGTTAAATGGCAAACGTATGCTAACTGCTGCAAAAGCTGATTTTTCTAAGAAAGTGACTAAAGTATGAGTACAGTGTGGTTGGCCATCATGGAAGCCAATGAAACGAGTGAATTGGATAAATGACAACATATGACATCCGCAGTCCCGGGGAATCGACCATTCATGCAGGATAACAGATCCCAGTTGCCCCATTTGTGTCTGGGAAAGATGTTTAAATGGCTGAAAATCGGCCCTCATTTGATGTTTGATCCCGCTCACCCGTAACGCAGAATGGTCTAACGTGTGATCCTGTCCATTGAGGGACACGATGAAAGCATCTCCACATCTCACGTCTGTTGAAAAGAACGTTGGTGCCAATGAATGTTGATGAATGTGCTGCCTTTTTTCCCCGAGAGATGACAGATATCATTTCATTCCCCAAAGCACACGGTTGGACCACACGTCCAAACTTCACAAGCGTTTTAAAGACGCTTCAAATCTTCATCCCTCTTCAGGCCACGTTGCCTTCAGAACGCTTTCTAACCGTTTTCCGACAGAGCGGCTCCAGGGGAAGAGAGGGTGACCCTGCTAATGGAAGAACTCATCTGCTTCTTCCTGGCTAATTAGTCCAATTAGCCAACCCCCTCCTCGCTGAGGTGACCCCAACACAGACGTAAGCGTTTGATGTGCAGGAAGTCTCTGCAGCGAGGATTAGCTCCTGGCTTCAATGTGCCACTATTGTTCGCTCCGCTTGTTGAAATCTGCTGTTTTAGATGTAATCAATGGGAGCTTTGATCATCATCCAATCATCATTTGGCTCTTTGGAATGGAAATAGTGTTGTTGTCTCTCATAATCTGACGGCTTGATTCAAACGTAAGTTAAATTAAAAAAACAAATCTTTGTCATCTTAAAGTCTAAAGAGTCTAAATATTTCACGAGATGATGATTGTGTAGTACATCAACGGTGACTAACCCCGCCCATCGTCCCGTGAGCCCAGTTCTGGTCGGATTTTGGTGAAAAAGACTGCTTGGTTTTCCGGGGCTACTGAAGTAAAAACATGGTTTCTGATCAGGAAATCGGCAAATTCAACCATTTTTGACTAAGAAAATGATAAAAAAAACGATGTGAACCAAAAGGAAAATGCATTTGTAATACAGTTCAATGGGGAAATATTCATATTTATCTTATGCGATGTATTGTTTATTGCTATCCATGAGCCATCTGGGTAAATGGCTTTCCAGCAACATGCAATCTGTCCAATTCCAACCTTTTATCATCTCTCTCCATAAAAAGTGGTGGTGCAGGCTCTGTTTCCTTAACCTACCCAGTCCCCTTAATGTCTGAATTATGATTTCATCCTTGGCTGACTAACAGCAGGTTGGACCTCCACTGCCTTTTTGTGCTTGACTGGCCATTGAAATGTCTTGGAAGTGTAGCCGATTCCCTGCTCGCTTTGTTTCTTCCCGTTATCCGCCAGCATGTACTGTATGTTTACAGGCAATTATTTGTAGGCATGTGAAGGTCGTCTCTCACATCCTTGTGCGTGTGCACCGCCGGATGAATGTCAGCCTGTGCAAGAGCTTTAGTAATGCCCTTAAAATACGGCGCCCATCCATTCCATTCATTATTTGTGCTCTTAGAAATAGAGGACTGTAAAGCCTGCATGCATCAGCGTGCTTTAATTATCCACGATTAGAAACATTATAGACTAGCCCATTTCATTTTTTACCATTTAGTATATGCTGGGGTTACAGGATAATTATCGCTTTGATACCAGGATCTAAGATGTCAGTGTCTGGAAAGCCTACGAAGACATCGGCACTGCTGAAGAAGCTGGGATGGAACGACTTCATATTAGTGATTTCAGGTACAGGTACAGGTACAGGTACAGGTACAGGTACAGGTACAGGTACAGGTACAGGTACAGGTACAGGTACAGGTACAGGTACAGGTACAGTTTGTGATTTTTAAAAAGTCATAAATAAGTTATCGGTTATCGTATGAGATATTGGTATTGAGAAGCAGAAAGTTGTCGGTATCGGTTTAAAAAGAACATGGTCCATCCCCCGTGTATACCTTCCCCCCATTGTGTTTATTTTCTCCTCCATTTCCTGTCAGGTTGCTCCCACACATCCCGGCTTCTCCCTGACTTTCCAAGTGAATATTTAACCTTGGCGAGGCTCAGGGAGCAGATGGTGGGCCCTTATGTGTGTCTGGCATGATCCACTGCTAATGAAGTGATGTTTCTATAAACACCTGACAGTGGGTCGACCTGGACCGGTTTTGGCTCTCGTGAGGCTGCCACTACATCATAACCGGGCTCTTTACTGCCACACTCCTGCGCCCGCCAACACTGTCCTCATATTGCAATATCTAATACCGCTCATCAAGCTCAAATGAGATACGCTCTCGTACTTGGTGTGTTTTAGTGTTGGAACCAAAACAGCCGAGCAAAGAAAGCATGGAGCTCCAGGTAGGAATGAGCCAGATACTCCTTATGAACCAGTATCCAGTACGGATAACGCATTTTTAATGGATACGAGTATAAACGAGTCATTTCGTCTTTATATGTATTCATGTTTTTAAAAATGGATGGTTCGATGACTGATTGGCTCCATTTCTATTCTTTATTTAGGAAGTCAAGAGCATATAAAACCTGTTTTTTTAACATATTAGAGCCTTCCAAATATGAAATAACACCCCTATAGTCACCTTTGCATGCCAAATGTTTAGTTTCTAGAGACATAACAGACTGACATGTTAGCATGGGGCACTTCCTTATTCCTGCTGTGGCGGATATTGGCTAATCATGTAACGTTACTGACACCTAGTGACCAGTGGGGAATACTACATCTCACGTCTTTGAATCATCCTCTGAATGCCTTTCTATGCGTGAACATGCTTAATTTACAACTTCCCAACTTCACTTTGTGTAAAGTCAAGTTATGTAATATGATGACATAATGTTCTCATCACAAAGCCACTCCTTTATACACTTCCTGTTGTTTTTTCCATTCCTCCCGTTGTCAGCACTGGGGCCACACTTTGGACACCCCTGCTCTAATCTATTTTTTTTGAGTCAACGTCCGGTCTGGTTTCCAGCCTGTCCTGGTTTTCGGTAATAAAAATATGGCGGCCCTAAGTTTTCCTCTCCTATCAGAAGCGTGCTGCTTTGGAAGTCGACAGAGTAAAAAAAGTCTGGTACGGGGTCAGTGTAAAATAAGGTGGACCAGGAAAAGTAAGCCTGTTTTTAGAAAGAGCTTGTTCAACACTGCCGGGAAAATGACCCCGCCATTATTCCACTCGTCTTGTTTGCACCCACGTTAGGTTCAAGCTGTCATACGCTGCTGCAGGCACACGGCGACGCTTGGAACTAGGCTAAGCTTAAAATGGACGGTTCACGTTTGCCAAGGCCTCGCATCTTTGTCAATAAACCACATGGATTGTCCAACAATTCAAATAAAACAACGTAAGAAAATGCACGGTATTAAAAATAAATACACAAAAACAGGACATCAGTTTTAATAAATGCTGTTTTTCACCACCGCAGGGAAAATGCAGAATATGAAAATGTATTCATCACTTCCCTTCCTGCTGGAGGCAAATTTTCAAATGTTCTTTGTCTTGCATCTTGAAGACAAAAGAGCTGTTTTAGTACGTCTAATTTTACGCCTCAACTCTCTGCTGGAGTCTGTGTAATCTTGGCTTAAGCAAAGCATTTGAGTGGCAATTGTTAGCCTTCGCTTGGTAAAACACCGCATTAGCTTTAGTCGTCCTGCGGTGGAATACGGCAGACGGGCGGACCGTATTCACGGTCCCACTTTTCATTAAGCCGATTAGCTTGGTGCAATCAAGACAAACATTGTCAAATACTCTTCCTTCTTTTCAGAGTCGTTTCTTCCACGTTGGTTGCCTCCGCTTCCCTGAGTCTTTAGGGATCATCATCAGTCTTCATTTTCAAACACAACGAGTCGCCGCAATGAGAAAATGGTCGCCGCAGCAAAAACCTCACAAAAACGTTACTGTTCAAGTCTTGGAAACATTTGGATGACAGACCAGGACAATCCTGTCCCGGCTGATTATGACGACACACACGTACTGCGAGCTGGGGTGCATCATCACCACTTCCTGGGGTGCATCATCACCACTTCCTGGGGTGCATCATCACCACTTCCTGGGGTGCATCATCACCACTTCCTGGGGTGCATCATCACCACTTCCTGGGGTGCATCATCACCACTTCCTGGGGTGCATCATCACCACTTCCTGGGGTGCATCATCACCACTTCCTGGGGTGCATCATCACCACTTCCTGGGGTGGATCATGACCACCACTTCCTGGGGTGCATCATCACCACTTCCTGGGGTGCATCATCACCACTTCCTGGGGTGCATCATCACCACTTCCTGGGGTGCATCATCACCACTTCCTGGGGTGGATCATGACCACTTCCTGGGGTGCATCATCACCACTTCCTGGGGTGCATCATCACCACTTCCTGGGGTGGATCATCACCACTTCCTGGGGTGCATCATCACCACTTCCTGGGGTGGATCATGACCACTTCCTGGGGTGGATCATCACCACTTCCTGGGGTGGATCATCACCACTTCCTGGGGTGCATCATCACCACTTCCTGGGGTGCATCATCACCACTTCCTGGGGTGCATCATCACCACTTCCTGGGGTGCATCATCACCACTTCCTGGGGTGCATCATCACCACTTCCTGGGGTGGATCATCACCACTTCCTGGGGTGCATCATCACCACTTCCTGGGGTGGATCATGACCACTTCCTGGGGTGGATCATGACCACTTCCTGGGGTCCATCATCACCACTTCCTGGGGTGGATCATGACCACTTCCTGGGGTGGATCATGACCACTTCCTGGGGTGGATCATGACCACTTCCTGGGGTCCATCATCACCACTTCCTGGGGTGGATCATGACCACTTCCTGGGGTGGATCATGACCACTTCCTGGGGTGGATCATGACCACTTCCTGGGGTGGATCATGACCACTTCCTGGGGTGAATCATGACCACTTCCTGGGGTGCGTCATCACCACTTCCTGGGGTGGATCATGACCACTTCCTGGGGTGGATCATGACCACTTCCTGGGGTGCGTCATGACCACTTCCTGGGGTGGATCATGACCACTTCCTGGGGTGCTTCATCACCACTTCCTGGGGTGCATCATCAGCACTTCCTGGGGTGCATCATCACCACTTCCTGGGGTGGATCATGACCACTTCCTGGGGTGGATCATGACCACTTCCTGGGGTGAATCATGACCACTTCCTGGGATGGATCATGACCACTTCCCAGGGTGAATCATGACCACTTCCTGGGATGGATCATGACCACTTCCTGCACATTATGCTATTCTGTGTACAGTGTGTTTATGTTTCCCACTCACTCATTTCTGGTTTGGTGATTTGGTGTCTGTCCATATTTTTATATTCTGTCATCGAGCCTACAGAGTCTACAGGTCTATAGATCTATAGGTCTACAGAGGTCTACAGAGGTCTATAGATCTATAGGTCTACAGAGGTCTATAGAGGCCTATAGATCTATAGGTCTATAGAGGTCTATAGAGGTCTATAGATCTATAGGTCTACAGAGGTCTACAGAGGTCTATAGAGGCCTATAGATCTATAGGTCTACAGAGGTCTATAGAGGCCTATAGATCTATAGGTCTATAGAGGTCTATAGAGGTCTATAGAGGTCTATAGATCTATAGGTCTACAGAGGTCTACAGAGGTCTAGAGAGGCCTTTAGATCTATAGGTCTATAGAGGTCTATAGAGGTCTATAGATCTATAGGTCTACAGAGGTCTACAGAGGTCTATAGAGGCCTTTAGATCTATAGGTCTATAGAGGTCTATAGAGGTCTATAGAGGCCTTTAGATCTATAGGTCTATAGAGGTCTATAGAGGTCTATAGATCTATAGGTCTACAGAGGTCTACAGAGGTCTACAGAGGTCCATAGAGGTCTATAGCAGCCCACATGGTTTGCCATCATGACTATAGATATTTCCTCATCCATGCTTTCATTGTCTGTTAAATCCTCAGCCATTGTATATACTGTATGCCTCCTGCTTCTGCCCCCCCCCCCCGCCCCCCCTTGCTGTGCCAGCACTTTGATAGCAGAGTACAGCAGCGTGGCTTAATGGGGGTTTGAGAACAGCCCAGCATGAGAACAGTCAATATTTCATATCTCAACCTGGAAGGAGACGTAGAGGGCAAAGTCAATTCAAATAGGGCGAGACGTATGACAACCCCCCCACCATTGTAAGCATTTTGTCAATGGGGGCCGCCACAGACGGCCGTGTGACGGACAGCTCCTGGATTCTATTAATTTGAACATTTGCAAACAGCCTCCGGTTTACAAAAGAAGGAAGCTGAAGATTGAGCTGATAGACGACAATAGACGTGACGCCACTTTAGCATTTACTACATTGTCCCACTGGGATGGATTCTGGACATAATGTGGGCAAGGCCAGGACGGCGTTGAATAGAAGTGAAGGCTAGTTTGGCTCTCGGCGCTGACGTGCCATTATGCTCGGCTGTTTTCAGCTTTGTGGCAAACTGATCCATTGTAGGGACCAAACCTCCTGTTTTCCCAGGATACGACTTGATTCTGAACCCCAACGTCACTTCCTGTTGGGTACTGGGAGTGTAAAGGTGACTATAGGGGTGTTAGTCCATGGCTAGAGGGCTCTAATCATGTTAAAAATTCTATTTAGAATTTAGTCACCTAAACAGGTCTTTTATGCGCTAACAACGAAAATATTTGATTTCTAAAGAAATCCTACTTCATGAATTTCCTCATCCTGACCGGGTCTGGTACCGATGAACTGCAATGAACGAGAGATTTCCGTCTAACTCTTCTATCGATGCAGAGGAGGCATAGTCTATTTTTTTTACTTTTCTAATTACTTTATTGTAATTATAATGAACTCAATAATTCCAAGTAAGATCTTTGATTATGCCTCTGCTGTGCCGACTGCCCTGGGCTTCTGTCCTGGAAATATGGCCACCGTATGATAGATGAATATGGTTAAAAGGGGTGTTGCCTTTTGAGCCGCCAAGACCAATTCCACCATCTGAACTCAATCATCATCCAGGCCTTTTCGCCGACGCTTGAACAAGTCATATTGGCTTCCGTTGCCCAGAGAATACGTTTACAATCAGTCGACATTTCTTCCAATATGCCCACAGGTTGGGGACATCTGCTCCCCTTCAGCCCCCCCCCCCCCCCCCCCCCCCCCCGCCACTCACAAAGGAACTCCTGGCTTGTCAGGGTTGAAATAGTTACTCAGAATGAGACAGAGAATCATGGCATGTTATTGTTATTCGCCCACACGGATGCTTATTTCTATGCTAATGTATTAGCCATTTCTAACATTTTCTTACAGCAAAATCAATAAAGGCAAAGAAGGCTGAGTTGTCTCCATTGTCTCCATCGTCTCCATCGTCTCCATCGTCTCCATCGTCGCCATCGTCTCCATCGTCTCCATCGTCTCCATCGTCGCCATCGTCAGCCATCCGAGCACAAGGATGCGGGTTCACCTGATGCAAATGAGTTTGGAGGCCAACGGTTCAATGATCTCTCTGTGAAAACGATGTCCTTTTTCAATGCAAGCGTGACAGGCGGAGTCCACGGCGTTGTACCTGCGGCTTTGTCTGGCCCTGCTTAAATGCTGCAGCTTGTGTTTGATCTTTACGCAGAACGGAATTTGGCTCCTGAACAGGGCCTCGCCACCCGGGTTCTGAACTGCTCTTTCCAGTTCTGTGTTTGTTTGTTTAACGCCAGCCTCTGCTGCACAGACATAATTAAATCAAGCCTAATCCACTATTTATGCATTCTCCTACTGAATTATTTGCTCAACATTTTTATGTGTTATTGCTTTTTTCCAAACACTGATGTGCTTGTGCCATTATTTGATGGAGCTTGCCTCCGCATCCGCACTTTTATTAATTAACCCGCACATCGCATCATATCCAAAGCAGACTCCATCAAAAAGCAGTAAATATGCATACTGCTCCTTTGGAAAGGACATCAACTACCGAGAGATGTAATACAGCACTAAATATTTCAGCAGATTTGGGCTTCACTTTAAATGGAACAAAGTGACACCCCTGTTTTTGGAATCGAGTGTGCAAGCAAAGCTTTATTATATGAATCATAGTTGCACATTACTTACAGACACAATCTCCGAGGCAGAATTACAAAGCGTTCCGTAGCAAAGAGCAACCAGAATGCCTTCTGTCATTTATTTTGTTTGCCCAAACTGTTGCGAGTCAACACAAGCGCAACTCAGTGAATGCTTGCAAAAACTTAAAGGCAGAACACGTTCAATTACACATCTACATTTTGATACATACGTCGCATCTGATGATACGAAAAGTGTGCCATCTAATTCAAAACACATGATAGTCACCTGATACTTGACCTGCGTGCTTCCATTACTGTATGTCCAAATCCGACGTTATCAGCCTTGTTTACTATTCTTTTTTCTATTTGCTATTTTCTATTTCCTTAATGTCTGACAATGAAGTTGGTGAAAGAGCAGCCAGGAATGTGGAATGCCCGTCCTGAGTTTGGAATCAGTTTGGAAAACAGACGGCTGTCAAAGTTTGCTAAGATGAAACGGACAGAAACATTTTGGAATGTTCCCACTCAAATGAAAATAAAACGCCTGGGTCCAGTATCCGTCACGGCCCAGAGGCTGGTCATGTTGTATTGAAATAGCAGTGAAATAGGATTGATGTCGGCATCCGCATGCGCTAATTATGGAGGCCCATAATACTCTCAGGGCACAGTTGTACTGTCTGTAATAACAAGGGATCCATTATACATTCTCCATGTCAATATTTGGACACCCGAGTCGAGTCTCAACCACAGAAAGTGCTTAACGATCATTGGAAGAACCGTATGATTTAATGATGGCAGCATAAAAACGTGATCATTAGTGACCTTTGGCTGTGTTGGGTGAACATATTTTCAACCTGGACTTTCCGCTTCACAGATCATTTGCTTCTTGTGCTTTTCCTTCACCCACACATATCATCAATATCTGGCAAATATGAAACTGGAGTGTGATAGCTCTCCATTGAAAGTGTCCAGGCAGGTCAACTCATGTTTCTGCCACAATGGAGGATGACCCGGGTTGCCATGGCAACAATGAGGCACGACTCTGCTTAACGCCAGCTCGTGTGTCATCAAAGCTTTTATTTGTATAATTATTTTACGTATATGCTGTTTCTCACTTTATTGATCCCCAATTGGCTAAATTGTCCTTACGCCAAGAAGACATGGACGTGATCTTTCCTTCTAAGCTGCCACCATGAGGGAATAGCGACAGACCTAAACTTCAATTCATTACTCAAAACGGTTTGGAAAAGCCTCAGCAGAATCGGAGCACGCATTTTTGCAGGACTGGAATCATGTAGTGCGGCATTAAACCAATTCACTTAGCCAGAGTTCACAGAATGACGGTGGAGACCGTTAGCCATCCCGCTGAAAGCCCGAGCTGTCATCTCGGAGTCTTATGGTGTCTGGGAAGGAAGTTACCTCTCTGTGCTTTTTCACAGCAACACTGGATGCCATCCGGGTGACGGCCCCAAAAGTAACCCCCCCATCCGGTACACTCGCTCCCATTGACAGCGACAGTCAAACTAATTCACGGTTGTATCTTCTTCCAAGCACCACATTCAGCTTCTGCCCCCCCCATACTTGTCTCCTGGTGATCCTGGTCTATGTAAACAGAGCTATGACTCATTCTGCTGCACAATTAAAAGACACCTCCAGCTACATTTGGTAGTTAGATGCAGACGCTACAAACCGGGGTCAAAGATCAAGCACACAATGGGGGGGCGATTGTTGTGTTGCCTCAGGTCTTTGCATTTGGATGCATGCAGGCTTTCTGGGTAGGGTGGGAAAGGAGCTGGAGGACTAAAAACCAACATTTTCACACATTTCTGCACATTGGATGCCAGATATTCACGAGTCAGCATTTGGATTTTGGAATGTCCCGTAATTGTTTGTGTGTAATCTTTGCTCAAACAGACCATTCTCTCCGCTAGAAACTCCTGAAGCTGAAAGCCAGACCAGACTAAGATGAAATATGGAGTTTAGTGGTTTATGCAGTTTTCATTTATTGTAACTGTTACACAAACGGCTCACAGACAGACTCGCCCTTCTGGAACAATCTGCCCAGAGAATGTTCTGCCAGAAGAGGAGGAGGAGTACCATACATTTAGAATAAAAATATTCCTACTTGAACTCACCACACAACAATAGATACATGAGACCAACACGGCCAGTTTGAAAGCTATTGAACGTCCAACAACGTACGTACGTACGTACGTACATACGTAGAACGCCTGCCCAGTGGCCCAGTGGCCAATCATGGAGGAATTCCTGGAGCAAAGGAAGGGCAGAGGCAGGAGTATATGTGTGCTGCGGTGATTGACACCCCAGTACTGTCCTATTCCTTTTGATGGGATTAAATTGTCATGACCTCTCAGATATGGAAATTGAGGCACGGATCAGAGGCTTTGGAAATGTCAACATTATTAAATTGTGAGACCAGTTAAAGGCACAGTTCACACACTTCCCAGGCAATTATTTGGGTGGGGGCCACGTGGAACAACTGTTACCTGACCTGCTATATAACGTCTCATAACGCTCCAGTCACAGAGAAGCTTTAGTACACAGGTCGGCTGATGGCGGTGACTACACTTGCAGAAAAAGGAGATGGCTTCATCTCGGTGGCGTTTTTCTGCCGTTAATGAGTGATGACCTATTTCATGGGGAAGGCGGAAGGGAGAAGGCCAGACATGCTAATCTTGCTAATCTAAACTGCTGGTTTTTGCTGCCACACTCTAAATAAAAATGGCCTGAAGCAGGAGGAAAGTTTCCTTCCTTCCTGAATTGTTTTGTGGAAAAAAGTCCAATCTCAGTTTTATATGAAATAAATAACCCTTTGAAAAACAAGTTTCATGTGATGGTGTATGCTTGTCTCTCAGTGTATACAAAGTATACAGTATGCAGTATGTAGTATCCAGTATACATTTTCACCATAGAATTAGAGTATTTTTCTCCCTTGTCGGTATCCACAAAAGGTCATTTTTAAATTCCAAGGTGAATCATGTCTGTGTGAAGTTCAGAGCCCATGGACATCATGAAACTTTGAGAGTCTTCCCTGGAGATGCTGGACTGAAAGCACCTTCACTTGCTGCCTTCACTCCACAGCGGCTTGAGATGGCGAGTGAGCTGGAGCCCGTCCAGTCCTGCAAAGGTCATCCCCAATTAAGCTAACATGATGTTTGGGTTGGGGGGGGGGGGGACGAGTGCTCAGACAAAAGCACGCAGGCAAATGGCAAAATAAGTGAAATATCAACAGAAGTGGAGAAGACAGGACACGTTTTGACTTTAAATGCAGGAAGTGCAAGAAGGTGCACATTTTTATATATTTTCATAAACGGTGGATCCCCAAGACGTAGTGGTCTTTGACATTTTTGTGTGAGGGGCAAAAAGAGGTGATGATGTAACTGCATGCTAAAAGAGGTCACTGTTCCATCGGTTTTAAGCCGTAAAAACCACCATGAGGTGGCTGCTAATGGAATATGCTCACTGGAGCTTGTTGGTGACGTGAGTACTGACATAAGTAACACCTTGAATTGTACATGAAACTTACCTGAGATTAAAGGTAGGCTCAATGTTTATATTTTATTTATTATCTTTGTCATGATAGAAATAGCATGTTCCGTATTGGATACAGTTGTTGAGTTTTTGGTTGAGCAATTGTCAAAATAAGGTTTGGCCTGTTGGAGTTTGGGTCAACCACCTTGGGTGGATGCTTGCCTTGGTGTGGTCCCATTGACGTTTTGGATGCACAAACGGCCTGAGTGGGACGGTGCGACCACTCCAGCATTAAGGCAACAAAACATTCCCTTTTTCCATCCATGATGTGTCAGTAGAGCCAAATTCCAAGCCCCTCGCCCTGCCCGCCCCCCCCCCCGTTGGAGGTGGGAGGGGTCGCGGTGACGCGGGGATCCGGCGGTACCGGCTCCCTCCGTGCGACCAGCCTCAGCATCTCTGCTCAGCGGCACTTGGGCGCCAGACAAGTAGGACGTTTTCTCCCTCCGCTCCAGAGGAAGAGACAAGATCCGGGATTTACCGAGACCCTCCATCCGTCCCGAAGTCGCATTTTGCAAAGATGAACGTAGGCTGCGCCATCCTGGCGTGCACCTTATTCGCGGGAGCGTCCTGGGTAAGATGAGTTCAATGCTTCGTGTGTTGGTCCTCCGTGGACTCCGTGGGCTTCCACGCTGACGGCACTTCCTGCTGCAGCGATGCGCTAAAAAGCCTCAGCGTTTAAAGTTGACAATATTCGTCGAAGATGGGCTGAAAAAGTCAGCGGCAAGTCGGCTCTTTCCGCTAATAGAAGCCGCATCGCGGTTAGAAGATCCACTCCGTGTTGGGGGGGGGGGCGGGGGGGGGTGCCATCAACTTGGTCAGCCAGGCTGGCTTCTACTTTGCTTTGGTTATTGCAAGGCGCCATCCATGCCAAATTAATTATGGTATGGATTTAACAGTACTTTGATTATTTGGGGTTGTACTATGCAGTAGTGTAGTACTGCACTGCTGTCTACGCAACGTATGAGATGTATTTGTACTTATTTGTTTCATTAACAAAATATGAAGTTAAGTTCATTTGTGGCTGCACGGGGGTAGAGTGGTTAGTGTGCAGACCTCACAGCTAGGAGACCAGGGTTCAATTCCACCCTCGGCCATCTCTGTGTAGAGTTTGCATGTTCTCCCCGTGCATGCGTGGGTTTTCTCCGGGTACTCCGGTTTCCTCCCACATTCCAAAAATTGGCCACTCCAAATTGTCCATAGGTATGAATGTGAGTGTGAATGGTTGTTTGTCTATATGTGCCCTGGGATTGGACAGCTGGGATAGGCTCCAGCACCCCCGTGACGCTCGTGAGGATAAGCTATATAAAATGAATGAATGAAAAGTTCATTTGTTCAATGAGCTGGGGTAGGCTCCAGCACCTCCGTAACGCTCGTGAGGATAAGCGGTATAAAATGAATGAATGAAAAGTTCATTTGTTCAATGAGCTGGGGTAGGCTCCAGCCCACTCATGACCGAAGAGGTGAGCCATAAAGTGAATGAATGATGGATACCTTCATGGTATTCATAGAAAGTACACGTCTGCCTTTAAGCTGTAGTACCGACACATGAGATGGTGTACAAAGCAATGCTGGTTCCCCGCCAAGCCGCCTCTCGGCGAGCTGCTGGTCACCATCGTTGGCGTTGTCATGATGATGCCAGTTGCTACGAGTGTTGCAACGACGCTAATAACAATCATCAAGATTAGCCATCAGCATTGTTATGGTCATTGTGCAGCAAATGTTACCCTGGATGTCGATTTCCTTTCTCCGACGTCCACTCCAAGGTACGGGAAAGCATCAGCGTCGCCACAGCCAATGCTGCATTCAATGGCATTGTAAAAAGGCGGTGAAACCATCTATTACCATCTATTAGCTTGCCGATGCTCACCAGTCCGCCTGCTTTTAATTCACAGGGGAGTAAGGCGGGCCTGTCCCTGAAACCTCCATGCAGACCAGGCTTCTCCCAGAACTTCTACACAGTCATAGTCCCCAGACTTGTACTGCATGGTCAGAACATTCTCAAAGGTACGTGCGCTGCCTCTGTTGAATCTCATTTCTCGAGTTGTCATTGAATGGCTCTCCAGTTGGTTTCTCTCCATCATACTGTAGAAGGTCAGAGTGCATTGTGGTCCTGAAGTGCGGACTAGAGCAGAAAAGAGGTAGCAATGGCTTAAAAACGTCCTGTTTTCTCTGCGGTGGTTGTCATGTTCCAAGTATTTGTTGCCGGGTACACAACTTCATGTGAGAAAGAATGCATTTTACTTTGCGTTCTCCCAACGTGGACTCATTTGAACGTCTTGGTGCCTCCTGTGGATGTTCACACCGATGTGGATGTTCACACCTGGAAGAACTAAGCTATTTTATTCCCTTGGTTTGTTTGCTTTTTGTCTTGTCAGTGCAGCCCGTCTTCAGCATCTACTGTGAGGTTCATTCCTGCCATGAGAAATCATGCTGCATGTTCTCCCGTCGGTCTCCTCTTTGTGCCGGGGAATCTGTCGGAAGGGAAAAATCTATCACAACCGCAGCCCGGTGTCTTGTTTTGCATGACTGACTGATAAACTGAGCAAAAAAGAGCCAAAAGCAAAAGGACGTAGTGATTAGTATGTCTAGTCCAGATTGACTTTACAGGAACGGTTTTGGTTTTGGTTTTGGCAACCTGCTCCCATTTTCCTGTTGAGCTGAACACGACCATGACAGTTTCCTTCAGCAGCCCAACATTTGTCTATTGTTTGGTCAAATCTAGCAGGAGGAAATGGCGTTCACGTAGTCGTAGCGGTTTGGACGTTTTGCGGCTCCCAGGAAAACAACTGAATTATTCTGCAGTTAATTTTGTTATTTTGAAGGCAGAGGAGGATTGCACCGCCGGTCAGCGGGGAACACGTCTGCCTGAAGGGCCTTTGGACTCAAGGTTTCTGCCTGTTTGGAAATGGGCCGAGGTGTCCTTGCCGACCCAAACTACGTTAGCCAAGTGAAGTACGTCCACTAGCCCGATAATTCATCTTGATAATTCCTCTTGTTGTCGCCGGATACCTTGTCGTCACTAAGGTTCATCGTGATTCATTAGCTCAGACTTTTCAATCTGGTAACCATGAAGTTTCCTCCAAATGCTTGGACTCCAGCAGCATCATCTCTGCTGCAGTGATAAATGTGCACTAGCTTGATTTCTATACGGTAGGACGCTAAGCCAGATGGATTCTTTATTTAGTATTAACGCCGTAACATTGTATGTGTAACCTGAAACTGTCAGGTTCCAAGAATACCAACGGGTCAGGGATGATATAATGGGGGTCCGGGCTGCTGGACCATTGGGACCGTGGCTGTTGTCTCCCTGGGGACTCTGACAGTGAACAATAGCGGAAGGACCAAAGAGGACTCGGTGTGAAGCAGCCTTGTGTTTTTCGCGGCATCGAGCCTGGAGCAGCAGCGGAATGGGAGTTGTTTTGTTGTCAAGTGTGGGTGGTGTGGATGTGATGACATTATAATTTTTAACACTAATTGACCCCATTCTGCATGCATTTGCTGCACGTCTTGTCAGTGAGTAAACACTAGCTTGTGTTTACTTTCATTTCGCTCTCTTCTCACTTCTTAAATAAGGTCTTATTAGCAATCGTTGATCAGTACCTGGAGGATACACACTAGCCACAGCCCTCATTAGCATGTTTCCTTCATTTGTCATCTACCCCTGGTCTTACAATGTGATGTTCATGAATCCATCTTCTAATTGGATGGACACCAAACCTGGCCTTTGTATGAAGTGAAGAAGAAGAAGAAAACATAAAGTTGGTCGTTCCTCTTTTTGGAAGTACCGTATTTTACAAACTATGAGTCTGATTTTTGTCATGGTTTGGCTGGTCCTGCCACTTTTACCCCGGTGCGACATTTATATGCTTTTATTCACACTGACAGCCACGAGAGGGCGCTGTAGGCTTGTAGGCCAGCATCTGCTACCCCTACCACTGCTCTACCATTGCGAATGTAAACAATGTACAACGTAAACACCAACTTAAAAAGACAAAGCAGAACGACAGAACACAAACACCAATCATACGGACACTGGGGTGTTTCTGTAGCTTCTGCCATATCGTTCCCTAGAATAGGATGTTTGATCATTGCCCAGAGTGGACTCTTGCAGATCTGATACCTCTCAAAATGTTCTTGGAAGATAATGAATACATTTTGAGCTCCCTGAAAAACGAAAAGACAAGGCCCCTTCTACTTTTGTCAATCTTTATTTTACCTCTTGAGTATCTGCACTTGAGTTGTATCCTGCCTGCCTGCACATAGAAAGTGGAGGAGCCTTGATGGTTGCTGTGAATAAGTCATCCTAGCGATGGAGATGTTTGTCTGAGAGCTGGGCAGGACTGGGGCCCCAATGGGTGGAGGGCTGGGGCGGAGGGCTGGGGCGGGAGGCTGGGGCGGGAGGCTGTGGCGAGACTTGGGTTGCAGTCGTGGTTCGTGCAGATTCCCGCTGTGGGCAGATAAGCCATGAAAAGAAATATTCCAGCGATTGTGCATTGCTGTGTAAACCGTCACCTTGCTCCAAGAGCCCGAACAGACACCTTATCTCGTTCTCTCTCTCTCTCTCTCTCTCTCCCTCACACACATGCTCTATAGAACTTGTTCAGTGTCAGGAACGGCAGCAGTGAGGTGTAGCACGTGGAAGAACACGCTTCTAACACGCTTTCTACGTGTTGCCAAGATGAGTACTTTGATGTCTGTAAAATCCACCCAGCGTTTCGCAATGGTTGACTTGTTCTTATTCCCCAGCCTTCGTCCTATAGACAGTCGATTAAAACTGTGCCATTGTTAAATAAAATGCAAAGTATGAAGAAAGAACATGAAACCCTTGGTAGTGTTGAAGTTATTTTAATGGTAACATTTGTGTACCATAGCATACCATTTATTGGAATAAGAATTTCTTGTTTATCGATCAAATATGTTCATAGTTAGCACAAACCTGTTTACAACCTTCTAAATACGCTTTTTAACATTATTAACGTTTGAAACGACACTCATATTGACTCGTATTGCCCAACATAGCGGCAATATATAGAACAGGAAATAAGACCGAACATAGATTGGCACAATCAGATCAGAGTTGCCAGGTCCACTAATTTTGCGAGTTATTTGCTTAGTTTTGGTAAAATGGCGTTGGTGGTTTTAGGGAATTGGTTCTTCAGTGGGACCTGACAACACTGACATTCCTGTAGCCCCTTTTAGGCATGACAAGAGAGAAGAACCGTGATATCTGTCTTGAAAACAAAACACGCTAAAAGTAAAAGTTGAAGTACAAAGTACGGCCGATGACTACATTTGTCATTTCGATTGGATTGATTCATTTTATTGTTCTATTCTTCTGTTTTATGAACCGTATGACTGAGAAAGTACACAGACATCCGAGCATCCATTTCTTACCGCTTCATGTTCAGGGTCACAGGAAGGATGCATCCCTCCCCAGCCCACGATGGCCGCCATTCATATTCACAACTATTGTCACAGAGTGGAAGATAAAGCCACGCTGACTGGGATATACAAGCATATACAGTATACACTGTGTATACAGTACTTTTACTGTACATACAGTACATATTGATATTTGTGAATTCAGTTAGAGGAAGGTAAAATTAGGCAGGTGGGCTCTTGTCCCCCTTATTTGCTCTCATATCTAAAGAGATGAAGTGCCTTTCCTTACTGGTCTCGTCCCAATGCTTTTGATTTATGGCCTCCTTGCAGCACCATTATGAACTGCTTCAGCTTTTGCAGGGCAGAAAAAAAATCACTCTCCGGTACGGTAGAAGATAAATTTAAGTAGGATCACGCCCTCAACAGCTAAACACTTCAGCACGTTTCCTATTGTTTTGTTCAGCTTCTAAAAGTTACTCACACGAAATGACTTGCATGGTGACCCCAATTAGACGACACAAGGGAAATCTGGCGAGGAGCCATATCTGCTCCGCAACAGCCCAATATTCGCTCCACACCAAATCAACGCGCTTCTGTAAGTTTGTCCAGACACAAGAAGTGTGTGTGTGTGTGTGTGTTTGTGTGTGTGTGAAGCGTTGGGAGGGATTATGTGTCCCTGCATTTGATAAGTGGGATGCCATTTTTTCTTTGACTCCTGAAGGTCTCTCTTGTCCTCCTGAGACTCTTTCATCTGTGTAGCCAGGACCTGCGTGTGGAGCAAGCTGATAGAATACAGGTAGAGACGAGGAGCCACATCATTTCTCTTTATCTCACTAGCCTTCCCACAAACCGTGGTGCGCTCCTTTATTCCTCAAAGGCCCTGCGACATGACACGCTAACAGAGCCAATTCCATGGAGCAAGCCACCCAAGACTTGGTACGCGCCACCGCACAGTTCTTCTCATCCTGGTCTGTGGTTGTTTGCTCTGTGGAGGTCGTCCATACAAAGTGGTCAGATTGATAGACTGCGGATGGTCTGTGTGGTAGGAGAACTATATGGACTTCAGTTATTATTTGTGTACCCTATTAGTCCCTGTCCACTGACCTTTGACCTGTGTTTGGGATCTTCCGGTGGCCGTGTGTTGGGTCATGCCATCGTCTACGTTCATGCAGGAGCTTTAGGTGATTATATCCTGGTGTTGTCACGTACTGTGGAGCGGTCCAATGGCCGGACCTCGGTCTGAATGTGGGCGTCTCTAAAGTCAGTCTCTACTGACTGACTGGTCACCAGTCAGCCAGTCCTGGAATAGGTTCCACCTCCCCGAAATTCTACTTGGTTTTTCTTTTCGTTTTGGGTGAGCTTTCTTATTTTTGGTTATTTGAGTAAAGATTTGCCATTGTTGATACTGACATTATGATACGTTATGATACATTATGATACATTATGATACATTATGATACTGTATGCCTCGGTTATCATCTGGCCAAACAGAGCCAAGCAATCATCTTGATATGTGGGTAGGTGGTTTATTCACTCACAAGAAGCAGTCTTCTCCTGCTAACGTTATCATACTAGCATGTTCACATACTCCCATACTCGTTTTTGCTACTTTCTTATGTAGACTCACAAAAACACTTACCACTGCATAGTAGCATTTTCAGCCATTTTCATAGGTAGACAGTTATGATAAGTGTTAGCATGCTAATGTTGGGATGTTAGCATTCTTTAAGTCATTCATCCCTTCCATTGTATGTTTTGGTCAAGGAATCTAAATAAGGAGTTAAATAAATGCAGGACTAATATTCAAGGTGGAAAAGACAATATGGGGGCAACTATGGCACTCCACGAATGCTTTCTAGTTTTTAATTTGAGCCTTAGTTAACTTTAGTTTTACATAGTTAACGGAATGAAACGGCAACCGCGTGGCTCCTCCCCCCTTCATCAATAAGATGTCGTAGCCGATTCCATCATTTAAAATCTTTGAACCAGAAGACGTCTTCACCAACGGGCTGACGCGGATGCTAAAAGTTGAGATTTAATCATCTGAGTTTGGTAAAAAGCCAAAAAGGCCTGTGATGACTTCCAGTGGTTAACACCCCCATGGATTGCCCTCTTCCCGGTGCCACTGCATTTTCTAACAAAATACGTGCAAACTAATAGTGCTCCGGATTCTGACCTTCAAATGGAGGTAAATGCAGCCTCCAGCCCGCATCTGCAAAAAGGCTGTGTGGGAAATCATGAAGCAATTATGTGAAAAAGGCCGAAAGTAGGTAGCTCTGATGGTGCCAAAACTCCAGTCGTTGGCAAGGGAATGAGGACGCCGTCGAACAGGAAATTAGAGGCAGCGTAGTTCATTAAATGGGGTAAATGTACCTTTCTTTCATGTTTCTTGGAAACAAATGACCCATCTGCTTTTACACTGTGCCATCAGAGAAGGACATGGATTGATACACGATGTACATTGATGGCAATAATTTATTATCATAAACCTATTTTCTATCGGCCGATCCATTTGTATCTCTGAGACCTCTGTGGCAACTACTTTTGCTGTAAATGTAAATCCGAATCTTACGGTTCATTACCAAGGTTTTTACCCCCGCCCTTTGACCCCAGGATTTACATTCATCTGAATTTCATCAGAATATCATCAGCATTTAAGATGATTTGTCACTGATATGCTGTCCTGTGTGGATGACCTGCTATTGTGGAGATGTCTCCGTCTTTTAGTCGGTTATTGGATTGGTAATAACCGGCCCAGCAGGTCAAATGTACTCACAACCAGACCCTGAAGTAAGACAATCTCAATCTCATAAAGTGGAATAACATTTTCCTGATCCTGACCCACTTCCCCTCAGAGCAGCACCCTGGTCAGCTTGTCAACAAATGATCATTCTTGTATTTATCTATTTATTTAGTTATTTATTTATTTATCTATTGGACTTTTATTACTGTGCGTGACTGACATTGGAGTTCATTTAGGTATAATAATAATAATAATAATAATAATAGTACAGTGCAGTAATATCGGTATCAGACCTGAAACCAAACTTGTCTGACATCACCGTCTTGGACTGTGCGTGATATATTCATGATATATAGTATAGTGTATGTATTATCAGTAGGGCTGCCACCAGCCAATCCGATCACAAGACGAGACGATACATGAGATTTGGTCTCTGAAAGATGACATGAGATCAAACATTACTTTTAGGAAACGTGCAGTGAAACAATTTATGGCAATATATTACAGTCTACTGTAATATCATCCTTTCGTTTATGCTGGCAAAGCTTGGATTACATCATCCAGCTTTTAGGATGACACTAATGAAAATGAATGGGGATGAGGTTTGAATAATAGCATCCTTTTAATAAAGTCATAATGAAAGGAAAAGGCTGCAATAAATGAAGCATCGATGAGACGTGTATCCAAGGTATTTTGCCATGTTTTATTTTGCCGTGGACAGAAGTCTTATATTTAAACTGTACCAAGTCTTTGGCACTGGAGAAGAATATATGTGTATGCACGACCCAGTCGTACTCCCATCATTTGTAAAACATCCAACATTTTCAGGGTAATCCGGAGCGTCGGACCTGGCTTCATACTCTCTTTCTGGGGAGTCACCATAGCTTTGCTCTTTATGGATGAGTTATGGCCAAACACTTTGACCTTGTGCTGCCACTTGACCTTGCACGTTCTGTGGCGCACTCAGCCGCCAGCGCTCGAGGAGATGAGAAACATGGGCCGATCCAAATGATTTACTTGTGGTCTGGCGTGGCGCATAGATCCCTTCCTGTGAGAGCAGCCACGGGTCCTCGCTAGGAATTCATGGATAAAATGCCACAATGTCAAAACGCCTCTGTGCCCCACGTTGACACAGGAATCTTCGATCAGTGGCTGCTTGCTGTTATTTACCAACACTTATTTATATGTGAATGGATCTGATTTGGTGTTTACTGGCAGTGGAGAAACAAAAGGATTACCAAGCAGCAACTTAATCCAGCCATCAATCTTAAGGCTCATTAGTAAGCAATGGAGAGGACTCCAAAATATATACTGAAAGAGAACGAGCGAGAGAGAGGGACTGGGTCCAAAAAGAAAAGGTAAACGAAACGTTTGGCACAAACGTAGCTCGTTATGGATTATTATAGATGTCCATCGTACGAGCGATACAAGCACAGGATGCGGGGGGTGCCATTAAAACGGGAAGGGGGAAAGTCATAGAATGATGACGGGATTTCAGTTTTAATCAACGATCACCACAGTCAATCACAGGCAAGCTGGAGCCTATCCCAGCTGACTTTGGGTGGAGGTCGCCAGTCCGTCACATGGCGCAGACCATTCACACCGTGGGGGCTTTTTAAGCCTCCTGATCTGAAACTCTGGATGGTTTAGCACCAGAATACAACATTCTAACTCCATGTAGAGGTCAGGAAAGTGGAAAAGCGTCACACGTCCCCTTTGAAAAAGTCATGTTTCTAGCTGGTTATTGTTTTCCGTTTGGCTAATATCACTCGCCTGTCTGGAAAATACGGTATTATGACAAAATTCCACATGGCTTTCTTGGAAAACGAGCCAGTAGTCAGCGATGGCCGCCCCAGGAAACGCAGGCAGTCTGGCAGGGAAACATCACTTTGAATTTTCACTGACTTTTTAACCGCTCGCTCACTTCATGACACATTTGCGCTGGAATGATCGTCAACATCTGGAAATACACATGAAGTATGTGCATGATGTCAAACACAAGCGCCTTTCTTTTGTCGAGCGCACCATAAGACAGCACATCTTTTGTCTTTACTTTGAGAGGGAGCCTGCTGATTTGCGAAAGAGAATATGCAGAGACAACCTAGATTTTTGACTGAAATACAAATCAATAGATCCTCCTTTTTGCTGCCAATGCACGTTGCCGGGACTTGTTGGTAGCATCGATTCCGGCTTCAGAGGAATCCGAGTTTTTGCCGCTGTCTTGTTTTGTCTGTCAGTGCGCCTCCCTTCCACTCTCATTCTTTTCTCGTCTATCCTCTCTGTAGCCTCCAAGCCTTTCAGATAAGAATAATAGCTCAGTGAACTCGTGGAGAAGACAGGCATGGAGGTGGAGGAGGGGCCGGTGCTGGTGACAGTGTTTACGCTTTGCACCACAGCAGTAAGACAGAAGAGACGCTAACTGAGGCCACTGGGAATAGGAGCCTTCCTGTTGCCATAAGCGGCTGTTTCGCCCGGGAAGAAGAGCGCCAGATGTGAGGGAATGGGATGGCGGCCGCCAAGTGAACGATGAATGGAACATGCCCCACCTTGGGGACGCCTCCCCCAATTTAAAATACCGATCATGCTAGTTATTTATTGTACTGTATAGACTGACATCCAAAGTGAAAGCAGGGAACTGCGACAAAACGGAGCGCTGAAGCATTCAAGCGTATCGAAGAGTCAGACCAATTTCCACATGATGGCAGATCTGCGCTAACATTGAAAGTCCCCTCGTGCCCCCCCAACAGTTCCCCACTTCAGTCTGGCTTGCTAAAGTGTGGTGCAGGGGCCATCTGTGGAACGTGGCCCAAATGTTGATACCAATGACCAATAAAACCGATAAAACCGACAAAAACCAAGAGATTTGTCTCCATGATTGACAGATGATTTGCCTGTGATAAAATACGTAACACAAACACCAACGCTGCTACTTGACAGAGAAAGATGACGGAACTATTGAATTAGAGTATTCTTTTTTTTACTATATACGTTGCATAAAACCTCCAAATCTGGCAACTAATTGGACATTTAAATGATGAGGCATAATAAACATAACATACGCTCCGGTAAACATTTCGTACGGCTCAAAAAGAGGCAGGTCTGGCACATTGCACATCCCGACGGCGCTAAAAACATGTTCAAAAGTCAAATTCATTATTCAATATTCAAAAGGAAGAAGCTGAGCAGAGTTTGTTTTAAAAAGTTTGCAGCAGCCCGTTTTCTTGGTCTGTTATTGGAAGTGGAAAGCGTCCAATTCCAAAGTGAGCTGAGAAGAGCCGATGCTCTGCAGAGTAAACGTAGCAAGAGAGACAGCCGTTTACATTAGAACCTGGCCGATGTTCCGTGAGCTTGTTCCTGCCTGTCCAAGGCCTTCTTCCGTGACCCCAACATACCGAATGGCCTTCATGTGAGCTAGTGATGCTAACAGCTGCGTCATTGTGTCTCCAGAGCTGAGCATCATTTCAGGTAATAATTACAGCGTTAAACAGATTTTGCCTTTTTCAGGCAGCAATTTGGCACACTCCCTTTCTTGCACTCAAAAGACTGGAGCAGATTTTGAAATTGTTCTTCACAGGAATCTCAGAATGTGCTTATTTTAGATGGAGGCCGAACACTGAAAGATTTACATCCCTGTTAAAGCGAGCATCAAATTTATAGCTGTGTAAAGCACTTTAGCATCAAGGCTGA
This sequence comes from Doryrhamphus excisus, assembly GCF_037039965.1. Lineage (NCBI taxonomy): Eukaryota > Metazoa > Chordata > Actinopteri > Syngnathiformes > Syngnathidae > Doryrhamphus > Doryrhamphus excisus. Next base: position 21,628,474 of record NC_136367.1, on the reverse strand, counting down.
TCCTGACAATGCCGAGCCGGAATTGACACATCGTGAATGATGTCCTGCACGGGCTGGACGGAATACTTCAGATCACCGGGCCTGTGTGTTTGCTAAAAGCAGAGGGATTGTGGCTTTGCTGGAATTGGAACACAGCCGTGTCTGAGCTTCCACATGTAGCCTTTGTGATTTGCAGCCCACAGGTTACCGACTTAACAGCCTGTCGTCTTTTTCAATCCAGCCATCTGAATTTTAACCACGGGATAAAGCTTTGGACGGCTCTCTAAAGGTACTCTTGGAAAACACAGAGTAAAATGTCTGCTTGAATGAGAGCGGCTATCTGCAATGGGCCACCATCACCCACCCATCCATTCATCCATCCATCCATCCATCCAACCATCCATCCATTCATCCATCCATCCATCCATCCAACCATCCATCCATCCATCCATCCACCCACCAGCCATCCATCCAACCATCCATCCATTCATCCATCCATCCATCCATCCATCCATCCATCCATTCATCCATCCATCCATCCATCCATCCATCCATCCAACCATCCATCCATTCATCCATCCATCCATCCAACCATCCATCCATCCATCCATCCATCCACCCACCAGCCATCCACCATCTACCCATCCATGCGTCCATCCACCCACCAACCATCCACCATCCATCCATCCATCCACCATCCATGCATCCATCCATCCATCCATCCACCATCCATCTATCCACCCACCCACCCATGGTGATGGTGATTCACTGCTTGATTTGCATTTTCCCTTTTCTTCTGTATGAAAGCATCAAATGACGTGAGTGTGAAGCCAGGATTGGACCCACGTCTGCTGTTGTCAAGTAACACACGTGCCCCTTTGGGTCAGACCCAGAACTCATTAACGGAGTGCAGGCTCAGTGTTGGATGGCTGCGATAGAATGTGAACCCTTAAGGCCTGACGTGGGGGGGTGCATGAAGTAGGAGGAGTTGGCAGAAGACATGAACATCCATGCATTCATCTGAGTGATCATCATGGCGAGTTGCAAACAAGCCCTGCGCTCAAGGGGAGTGATTATATAAAATGGATTCACCACACACATCGGAAACGGATCGGACTTGATCGTCGTTCGCTTTGCTAAACCTCGTTGGCTGCCTTGCAGGCTCTTGTATGGAGTCTGCACGCTTCATAGTCTTAGTGAGGCCTTCACGATCAGCTTTGTCAAAGATAAAAATGTCAACTTCTGATGGACTCAGTGAGCGGCACCAACGTTGGATGTTTTTATTTACTCTTCAGGTGCACCAGCTGTGTTGGACTGAGGTGCTTATTAGCCGTACTTGTGTCATGCCTTTTAATTAGTACAGGGAGAATTGTTACTTCTACCTTAAATGGAAAGCAATGTGTGATTTCACCTTCAACATTTGTCACACCTGCCATCCGCTCTGGAGGACATTTTTGTGGAAGATCTGGAATTTTTTATCATGAGAATATTGATATTCTTTGTTCTTATGAGTAACACAAAACCAGGGTTGCGGGCGTGCTGGAGCCTATCCCAGCTATCTTTGGGCGAGAGGCAGGCTACACCCTGGACTGGTGGCCGGCCAATCCCAGGGCACATACGTATAGACAACCAGCGAAAACAATGAACCACTACGAAGGAGGAATTAGGAAATGGGCATTCATCTACCTTCGGCATCGAATCCACACACACACACACACGCACACGCACACAGGCAAAGGTCATTTGATACACTGGTGTCATTGTAATAGTTTGAAGAGAAGTTGGCTGCTGACTTAATGAACTCTTGTCATACTTTACCTTTCCCCGTCTCTTCCACTTTAAGACTTTTAGCTCCACTTAGCAGTCTCGCTGTGTCTGCTGCCATCTTTACAGCTTCAGTGTACGCACCCCGAAGCTCTTTGTGAACTTCTCCACACACTCCAGAGATTGTGTATCCCATGTAATCACGGTGTGAGATGTTGACTCGCATCTACTATCATTTCAGTATTTCTCCAAAATGTCTGATGCATATAGTCTATATTTTCATTTATATGGTTGCATTTCTTTTTTTCTTTTTTTTTGCCCGTGTATCTTCTCTCTATTTTCAATCATTTTTACCACACGCCGCCATAAGTCAGTACCCTTGCAGGCTGCATTCTAAATACTCTCAAGGCTAGAGGCAAAGCAACATGAATTTTAATGAATTATTAAAGAGGATTATTTATTTACTTCCTCCGCACCCTGAGCCACCTAACTGCCAAAGCATTTTTTGAACCTGTGGCAAATTTGTATGCATAATTTACACTCGCGGTTGAATATTTTCTTTAGGTTGTCAACTGGAGTCTTTTCTCAGTGCACGTTGGGGAATCCTTCCGCTGGACGTTTGTTGTAACGCTAATGGACTTGGATTGTACATTCCATTACATCGGGGCTCCGGAAGCCATTGCACATGAAATGACAATTAGCATGGTTTGTTTTGTGGCAATCGTGCGGGGCACCTGTATTTGGCTTAAAACCATGACATGGTGGGAATCAAGTGGTATTGTTCTGGTGCTGGTGGGAGTGTGTGTGTGTGTGTGTGTGTGTGTGTGTGTGTGTGTGTGCGGACTACGTTGGCTGCGGGTGAAAGAGATGAATAAGCGAACGGAGAACAGGAGACCTGCCAGCTTGTGAGACTCTGACGCACTGCAGATGAACCAAGCCTCCATTCATTGACATGGAGCTCTTCATGTTGCAGTGACCCTTTAGCACCCACGTGTGCATGTGTGCGGGTAAGATGCTATGCATAGCGTCATTCAGATTATGGAGACCCTGGAGCCTCCACCATTGGATTTCCTATCAAACTTTAATGAGAGACCCCGGTGAATCTCACAGTAAGCATCATTATTTATGAATGTTGCCTCAGATTAGCGGTCACTGACCTTTTTGAGCCCAGGATTCCTGGTCTTGGCCATGAACCTGCTCAACATCTCTGGAGGTGCACGTCCTATGGAGTTATATTTGGGCCGCAGTTTTGAGGTAGCAGAAAAATAAGCCAGAAATAAAATAGTTTGAGCCAAATGAATTTTGTGCAATAAACGTGTTTGCATATTTGCAATTATGCATATGAATGTTGAATTCAGGTACGCTGCCTGTCAACTTCTGCACTCTCTCAACGCCTGTTGCTTGCGAGGCGAGCTACGCCGGTGTGGCGATGGGTGATAGTACATTTCTTGTTCCTAATATATAGCGGAATAGGAAAGGAATGGAATGGATGAATGTGGGTGGGAACAGTTGTGCCCTGTGATTGGCTGGCCACCAGTTCAGACAGCTGGGATAGGCTCCAGCCTTCCCCCACCCTAGTGAGTATAAGCATCATAGAAAATGGATGGATGTTTTTTAGTCCCAGGTCCAGCCGTCCTATGAAAAAGGCCAGACTTATAGTCAGGAAAATACAGTACTACTTTCTTCCAGTATATGAATTTGCTAATGATTCAGACATTTTTATATCACAAATGATACTTTTCATTTTATATTAGTCAAATGATGTCACTCTGTATTCTGCTAGCAAGGAGGTTTCAGTAGGTTTTTTTGGTCACAATTTTATTAACGCACGTATTTGTACACACATCTTAAATATTGGATGAAAAAAGTGCGTGCCTGAGAATCTTGGTGGGGATCATTTGATTTCAGTATGCATTTATTCACAAACAGTATGGCACATGAATGAAATAAACATGCAAATGTATGCGGGCTAAACATGCTTGCAGCAAGTATTCCTCTGACTGTCAATATCTTGATCTTGAAGTCGTATTTTGAATACAAGATCAAAAGTCCTTTTCTGTGAAATGATATCCAAGTGCAAAGATGCGGAAAGGTGAAAGCAAATCGGTTTCTTTATCAACAGTGAAATCCAAGAAGAAGTTTGAAGATGCCCAAAGACAAAAAGTCAAAATTCACTCCTACACAAAAAGTTTTAAGGGAGTAGCTGTGCGTTTTTATATTATAATGAAACTTCATTTTCTTTTCCTCAGTACTTTCAAGTTTTTGTCATCATAAATATTCATCTCAGAATAATCCTGACTGCCACACATCAAAAGGTCTTACTTAAATGTTGCATGGCACCCTTGTTTTACTGTCGCCGTCATGGCACCCCACCGTGTGGCGCAAGCATTTCCCAGTTCAGGCTATGCCGAGAACTATGAATGGTGATGGTGGTGTAAATGGTGTAAAGGGGAATCCCGATTCTACCCCTTTGGCCTTCACCTTCGTCTTACCCCTTCCCCTTAAACCCCAGGGCCAAGGGGAGGAAGCCACTCGTTACATCATCGCTGGTGTCCATGGGACAGATGCTACACAAACCTTTAATGAAATGAATGTTTCTCAGTGGCAAACGGTGTGTGCAATACAACTTGTTAAACAGTAGCCTCTAGAGAATCCATTTATTGCTGTCCTCATCCTCCTCCTGAGAACTAAACCCACCAAAGTTGTCCTCTTCAAGTACCAAAGTACCGGTTGAGGTGGCTTGTGTGCTTTCTCCAAGACTTGAAAAAGTAGAGGGAAGATTGGTCAAATTGGCCTGTAGTTGTTTCCTTTCCCCCCCGTAATGGCAGAATCTGTCACTGGTTCTCACAAAGCCCCGTGGGAATGACGGGAATGATTGTTCTGCACATGAGAACAGTCAGGCCAAAGGCATGCATCATCATCCTGCACGTTTCTAGTGTGTAGATATGGAAAGTATACAACATGTGTACAATGATGTGAGGCTTTGATGACTGTGCTGACTGCGCTGTTTTAGTCCTGCAGCGGTACCCCCCCTCGCCCCCCCACGGCAGGTTCACCGCCATGCTGCTCGGCCCTGGATGTTGCTTTGAAGTGCGGCTGGAAGGTTAACTGCTGACATAGCTGTATAATGGCCTCCTCGGGTTGCGTTATGCTGAGGGAAGAGCCAGACGCTGTTGTGGAACGCCTGGTTGGAACGCTCGGTTGGAACGCTCGGTTGGAACGCTCGGTTGGAACGCTCGGTTGGAACGCTCGGTTGGAACGCTCGGTTGGAACGCTCGGTTGGAACGCTCGGTTGGAACGCCTGGTTGGAACGCTCGGTTGGAACGCTCGGTTGGAACGCTCGGTTGGAACGCTCGGTTTGAAAGCTCGGTTGGAACGCTCGGTTGGAACAATCTGAACTGCTGCTATACCAAATCCAGCAGTGCTCGGCTTACACGGTTGTCATCATTTGACAGGATGCCAACCAGTTTTGGGCAATTTTTGCTGACCTTCCAAGGAATAGTTAAAAAACGGAGTTTTAGGATTATATAAACACTGAAACTATGTCAAGAAACTTCAGGCTCTCTTCTTTCATCAGAAAAAAAGATTTTGTCTTTGTGTTTTAAATCGTCAGAGCAACATCAGGTGATTTTGACCAAAGAGCTTTTTCTGCAGAGAAGCAAATTCAAGCAGAACGGTGACTGACGTCCGTATTTTTGGTTTTAGTGACACCTCAAACATCTGAACACCTGCTTACTTCTACGAAACAACAAAACTACACAGGAAAAAGATTTGGATTTGCACAGACTATTTATAGACCAACAACCAATGGGGTGACCAATGCCCCCCCCCCCCATCCTTTGTGTTCACAGCCAGACAAACTCTTTGCCATCTAAGCTGCCGTACTTTGTCTCTGCCGGATTCCTCGCACCGTGGTCCGTCATCAATACCAGATCTTGAGAGCCAGAGCCAATGTGTGCCATAATGAGATCTACGTAAAGGCAGTCCAATGAAATATTACACTGTAGTATACAGTATGTATATATATTTTGGCCACACAGCGTATACATATCCGTTATTGCTCATTACAAACACAAAGAAGCCATTTTGAGTTAGTTGAACTTTATCTGTCACTAAAGAAGCCAACTTTTATAGATTGGAGTAAACCAATAAATCCTCCAAGTAAAATGTGTAGCGGTGGCCAAAATAGAAGTGGAGGTTGGTAAGCTCGGGCTGCACTCTATATTCATTTTCCATCTGTATCATTTTTCTTTGGCCCGTACTTTTTGACATTCACAGCCCTCATTCTTCTTCCCGCTCATTGAAAAATCTTTGGTGTGGTCTCTCGTCCTTTCTGGAGTTGAAGCGCTCTGTAATGCCGGCGCCTGTTTTATTTGTTTGAGTGAATCAAGGCCACAACAGTCAGGTCTGACAGCCCCCTCCATCATGCTTGGCCAGGTGATTGATCTCAGATGGGCTTCTGGAGATTAAGGACCAACAAAACAAAAGGTGTGCACAGACAAATACTGCATGTGTGCAGAGCCTTTCACGCTTGCCAACCTTTCTCAGAGGCGGTGGACGTTAGGCTAAACGCAGGTGGAAGTATAATGAATGAAATTCCTTCGTTTGGGGTGAACACGTTGTCAGCTTGGATATGAGCTCTTTCTGTCAAAATGACCTTTAATTCACACTTCTTGATGTTAGGCACCATCAGTCAATGAGCATAGACGCTGCAGTCCCTGGCAAAACCTCGTTTTCAGACATCCAGCTTAATCATTTACCCCCGCTCGTACCGACGTTCATATCAGGCACCGCATGCTCCTCGGTGCCTCTGCAATTGTATAAATCAATACGGTGCTGAATAAATCACATTCAGATGAAGGACAGAATTCATTATTTACATTTTGTCGATGCAGCAACTCGCCCTGAATTCCCCGATAGCATTTTTCAAAGGCGTGACTGCCACACTTGCCTCTTTGGAACTGACATCCAAAGTTGACGGCGAGATGCTTCCACTAGACAGAGGATGTCATTCATAAGCGATGACAGCAAACTTGAGCATAATGCTGGAGTTTTGTGACAGATGGACAATCTGATGTCCATCACAGTTGGCTTCTGGAGGCAGTTTGCGACACCAGCACTTTGGAATTTGGGATGATTTTGTGCTCATCAAAGGCTGCCAATGGATGGCTTCGTTCCGGGAGTGGAAACTTTGCCATCTTAAAAACTTCATTCTGCGTTCATCAACTCATTGTTGCAGCTCTAAAGATCTAACACTGACGCCTAAAAAAATGGCAGTTTGAAAGGTCGGCTATCACTCGCTGATATCCTTTGGCCTTTCGCCATACTAGCATACAGTACGTCTATTACATCATAGTACTACATCCATTAACAGACTGTAGAGTACTCCACTCCGTTTTGAATAGCAGGATTTCGCCAGTGATACTTGTTATCGTTGCTCACTCACGTGTCAGCAAATGCGACATTTAGCCCGTTCCGACTTCCGGTTCATTTTATTGTGATGATAGCGGTTGTCACTCTGGATGCACATATCAGGTCACATGTTTCGGAAAACACCGCATCAAGGCTGCTCTGGGCGTCTGAAGGTGGGAGGCTAATTCCTTTCAGGGTGAGAGGCCGGGGTAACTGGAACACTAAATCATTAGTCTTTAATTGAATTGGAGTTGTAGTATTTTCCTGGTTATTTGCTGAAGCAACAGAATGGCCTCTCATCAGCTCAGCCAGGGACAGAGTTAAAGCGAGAGTGAGAGAGACAGAAAGGATGAGTGAGTAAGGTAATGAAATTCCCGCGTGGCTTGTCCATCTCGGAGCTCGGCGCATTAACGGATGCGCAGAACCGGCCTGTCACTCTGGAATTGGAGTGCACACACAACAATAGCCCTTTGCCTGATGAGGAGCACAGTGCAGGAGGGCTTCAATTTGCTTCTCCTCTCCCACAGAGCTTGGCATTCAGCAGAGCGTTCCTTATTCAGTGAAAGCATCTGCGGCAAAATAAAACTAGCGCCATCTGCTCCGTCTCTCCTTGTGGCTTCCCGCCACAAAGCGTACGATTGTCGACTGGGGCCTGCTCAGCTTCAGCCGGGCAGGACAGTTGGGCTGGATTGGGAAACTCTGGAAGTTTCGGTCTCGGTGTCGTGTACATTCCGGGGAATGTTTGTTCTTTGTACACATGATTCATTGGCATTTTCTAAAATATGAGGTGTTTGAAATGCCATGCATAATTACGGCTTATGTAACTGTCTGAATGCAGGCGCTTGTATTCTAGTTTTAGCAGAACTGCCATGGTGATAATGGGCCGCCTTACATCTTATAATTGCGTGCTCTTTGAAGGCTGATATTTTCGCTTTTATATCTCTATTGGCACTGACAGACACTCTCGGGCCGCACGACCGAACGCCACGACGTCCTGAAACCATGGGTGCGTTTGACTAATTCTTCATGCTTTCTGTTGGTGGTACATGACTGGTTGGTAGTAAGTGTCCTTTGTACACTATAGCCTAGCCAATTGAAAAGGTCACCGCTTGGATTTAACTCAAATTTAGCAAATAGGATTGTTGGTCAGGTCCAGGTTCTAGCTAGTAGAATGCTAAAACTACTTACCATTGAGAAACATCTTGAAGTAAACACTTTTCTTGAGAAACTTTGGACTGTCCAGTCTCTACTTCCGGACCGGATTCAGGATCCGACGCATATGACTGGATGTTAAAAAGATCAATCTGAGTTCATCAGCGCCTATAAAGTCTTTCTATGCCCTGGCAGTGGCCGAAATCGCCATTTATGATCAACTACCGTTTATGAACTCCTAAATAGTTAGCAGCACAAATCAGAAGTGTTTCTCTGTCCTCGGAAGTGTGAGCAACCACAGCAGAGTGGGCGTGCCCGGAGGCGGGTCATGAGTGGAATACATTAAAACAGACAGTTTTCACAGGACCACGAAATCCAAAGAAATAAAGATGAATGGGTGCAGATTGTGGAAGATCTAGAAAGCTTTGTGTGCTGGTTATGGTTGAGTCCACAACTCAATCTAAAAGGCCAAAATGAGCATAATTGGTTGGCAATAACGTTTAGACTGTGTTGCATCACAAGACCATCTTACATCTCACTTACAATGTCACCTTCAAGCACTTGGTGGCCGAGTCTGCGCTAGTGTTGCACCAAAAGGAGGCACCACTAGCCGGTTGTAGACCCCAATTACTCCCGTCTGTGCCATTGTGGTACCGCTGGTATGCATCCCTGTGTAGGAACAAGAACTACAGTGCAGTGTTCTCCAGGTCACATCATTTATGGTTTGATAAACTTAGCACTGCACCTTATGGTGGTGTAGATCATCCTCAACACAGCTCCAGCTCTGCCAAGCGCTGGGTCAGGTCAAGGGATTCAAAGTTGGAAAGAGTATGAATCCAGCCAATTGCTGCATCCTTGACGTTGCACACCACAGTAAAAATAGACAGGAAAAGACAAGAATAACCGCGTTTCCGCAATGACATCTCGTCCAGAAAATGAACAAGCTAGCAATTAAAAAGTGGTAACATTCCATGAAACGCACAGCATCCTGTCCTCGACGGCACCCCAGGTTCCCCTCCTGCATGGTCCTGCATTCTCAGGGGCTCTCCTGGTTGAGGCTCATCACAGATGGATAATTCAAGTCTTGCCTTTGTAGAGCTCACACTTAACGCTTGAGTCGCTGCCACGGCGTGTGTGCTGGGGATTTTCAGAACCAGTTGACTGCAAATTAAAATGTTTTGCTGTTTGAACAAGTTTCAACACTCAGCAACCCCCCCTCCGCCCCCCAAAACACACATATATTTGTGAGCGATTTGTAAAAGATCAGGAATTAATTTGGAACTAATTAGGAGCCGAGTGGCACAGACAGTTTGCAGTCTAGCAAACCTTGTTCCTCTCATCAGAGTAAACAGGATGTGTTCAATCAATTCATCAATTGGATTTAGGTACACCACTGTAGCAAATAGTTGTCCTTGTTGGTCCTCGTTGTGGAGCGACATCGTCCCTGCATTCCGTCCTCTTACTTCTAGCTTTTTCTGCGACAATAACCGTGGATTACAAAGAATGTGGGATATTCTCTGGAGCCACAATGGGATGCAGTGTCTTCCGCGGCGGCATTCAATTTGAAAGCTTCCTCTTTTGTGTTGCTTAGCGGCATTCTCTGAGCTTGTCACCGTCACATGATTTCAGACAAGTGTATGCCCTGCCTGTCATTGTACATACAATGTCCACCCGATCTCCAAACGCTCCCCCTTGTCCGCCTTAATCCGATTTGCAGCCTATTTGTATGCCTTATAAAAGCCTTTAGTCCGACACTTGGGTTAGACGCTTTTTTTTTGTTTTTCCCTTTCTGTTTTTCACGTCTCAGATCTTGGAGACAGAGATGACGTGAGGACAGGGGGAAAGTGGAGACCAACGATCGGGACAAAATGCATTACGGTGAAGCCGCCGTCACAGACAAAGCGGCATGCAGACAAGAACACATGCAGTCATCATATTGTCTTACGTCTGTGGGGTCTGTGGGGTCTGTGGGGTCTGTGGGGTCTGTGGGGTCTGTGGGGTCTGTGGGGTCTGTGGGGTCTGTGGGGTCTGTGGGGTCTGTGGGGTGAGGATAAAACATAACCACATGCCAGCAGGCGATAGAGTGTGTTGCAAACAAATAAATGAAACAGAAAAGGGGCTGTTTGCTGTAGGAGGTCATGCTAAGATGTATGCCAGCTTCCAAAAATGAACAGCCAGAGGGAGGAAGGAGGTTTTATACATTTGCTGTTTATCAAAGCTGAAAAAGGACCGGCTTGTTCAAGCTACGTTTTGGAACAAACCTGATGACACAGTAGAATCAGTTCAACGCAGCGGTGCATGGAGCCATTTGATGTCCGTGATTGATGAGCAGTTCCCATTGAAAAGCATCTCTGTCTTTGAGTCGGTGGCACCGGGTCCTCGATTTACTTCCTTTGCCCGCTATTTAAAAATCAGGTGACGTGAGAGCTTTGGGGCACAATTTACGTTGACTGAGATTCATAAAGTTTATATGTGACTCATTAAATCAGAAGAGTCATTAAATGGGATCAGAGCCGGAATAATGTGAACATTAGGGCAACCCATGAGCAATGTAGATGCAAATAGAAGGGGGCACAAATATTTAAATTTGGCCAATCTAATATTGAAGCCATTGTTACAAAACACTGGGAGGGAATCTAAATGAGAACAGAAGTGATCATCTTTTTCGCAAACAGGAATGTTTTACCATGCTGTCACACACACACACACGCACGCACACGCACACACACACACACACACACATTTTTCATTATTTGATGCTTTGATAATAGTCATCTGATCTTCAAAGGGCTTTGCATACATGATTAAGTGTACATCTATTTGCATGTGCATATCATTTCCATATCTGTGTGTGATGGCATGTGAAAGATTTTTCCTCCAGAGCCCCATACCCCCCCCCCCAACCCCCCCCCACCCCTGATGGATTGTGATGTTATAATTTGGCAGGACAGCCTGTAAAGGATAGAAGAAAGAGCGAGTGCGGGAGAATCATCAGGGATGGGCTGAAAGATAATGTTTCATTAGCTTGGGCATTCGTCACTTGGCCCGCCATTACTCTGCTGTAAGCCTTCTGTCGCTTCCTGTCAGGTAGAGCGCCAGCTGCTGCCGTGCGAGGGACGCCGAGGTTAGTACCGGAGATGCACAGAGGGAATGGAGAAGGAACTCAATCGGTACTGCTCTATCCGTTCCAATATGTCTTATATGTAAATACATCACCTTAATAACTCACCTACCTTGACCCTTGACCTTCACAAGCTGCCGTTTGTTGATGTCAAAACTACACGTGGTTGGTCGTGTCATTGTGTTGTTCTGCAATCCCATGAAAGATCTTTTTACTGTTTCCATTAAAGGTGACAATGTATTGATACTTGGGAGTACGTGAATGGGGTGGGGGGAGTCCATGGTGGACAGTGAAGAAAAGTCTGGGCGGCGGCATCGGGTAGATAAGTCGGTGAACCACATTGCACATAGTGCAAAAAAACCAGAGGTCACAAAGAAACAATGTTACTTCAGCATGGAAGCTAGCCGCTGTTAGCATCAGAGACTTAGTGACAATCTGGTCTTCTTCCGGGGGGGGGGCAGTTCCATCCATTTCCTATACCGCTTGTCCTCATGGGGGCTGTGGGGGAATGCTTGTATTTTAGAATGACTATTTATGGCCGCCCACCATGCGCTACCATCACCAATTTAGAAGGTAGGCTGCAAGTATGTGTGACAAGTACGTATGAATATATGTACATATCTCCTCCACAGCAAACCAATCTCCTCCATCCAACCCTGTCTTCTGCATCTGTCTCTCTCCCATGTCCCAACCATCTCAGTCTGGCCTAAAGGACTTTATCTCCAAGGTCTCGAACATGTAATGTCCCTCTGATGTACTCCTTCTTGATCCTATCCATCCTGGTCACTCCCAATGAGAACCTCAGCATCCTCATCTCTGCTACCTCCAGTTCTGCTTCCTGTCTCTAGACCAAACAACAAAGCTGGTCTCACCACAGTTTTACTTTCATTTTAGCCAAAAGTCTTCTATCATACATCACGTCCCTTTGTTGTTGTTGTTGTTGTTGTTTTTAAAAAATACGACTCAGCGTTTCATTAGTGTTAGAATACGGTTTGCACTCATACCAAGATGAGGACATTTTAAATATAATTTCTTCTACGATCAATGCAGTGTATTTGGAGTACTTTAGACTGAGTCATGCAGTACAGTGGGTGTAAAATCAAGGTTATGTTTAAGGTACTGCTGTGTACAACAGGCATTTCATGTTAATGCCTAAGTGCTTCCTCGTCAACTCCTGTACTGAGAACCGTGATTCTGTGTATCAAGTATCAGTACATCAACATAACAATATACGGCAGTAATTCAATGTCAATGTATTTGTAAATATGGCGTGTGTTCATAATCCCGGAATAACAGCACAGGACCGCAATGAGCTATTAAAGCAGGCCAACAGGTCCGAACAGACGAAATCCAGTCTCTTCTGAGCAGCAAGATGATGTAGCAGACAGTCCCGCTCATTGTTAAGCTAGCAGCAGTCTGGGGGGGTTGGGGGGTAGCTGGGATGAGGACTATCAAGTTCATCCAGGGGATGAATAGAAGATTTGATAAAAGCAACAAGTGTGACCCCACTTTGAATGAGGCCACGTTTATGTTCAGACTGATGGGGGGGGGGGGGGGGGTAGAGGGTAGAGGTCAATAGAGAGAATTGGCGAATAGGGAAGCAGCGGGATGAGGCAGGCAACAAACAAAGCCTGGCATTTTGTGTCCCCCCCCCCCCCCCTCCTTTGGGAACCTTGGCTGAATGGTCCTCTCCAGGAGAACAACTCAGTCAAGGCAACCATGCTTTGCTCTTCATTTATCGGAATAACAAGTCAAATGAGGCCGAGGAAAAGGAACAGCGAGTGGATGCCATATGATATATAATATATCAGATCATATCATATCTGCAATGTATTGTCTTACTCAACATGTCCTGGTGTTGGCTGATAAATGCTAAACCAAACATGTTCATCTTCCTCGCTCCAGATGTCTCCTGTGTAGCAGACGTGGAGCTCTAATCCCGTTGGTGTTCCCCGAGGCGGCGGGGGGGGGGGTATTTGGGGGTGCTCCTCTGTGCTCCTCTATGACTGTCTTGTCTTGGCTAGCATCTCTTTGGGCCCTTGTCCATTTCATATCAAGCTGGTGCCAGCACAGGAGAAACCTGCGGTCCACTTGGTGCACCCAGTCATTGGGATCGATTGTCTGCTGCTAGCTCAACGGCAACATTCCTGTGAATATTCCCATCCAGGTCGCTGTATTCTCAGGGCATTGAATCCATCGCAACGAGATTTATAAACATAACAGTGCAGTTAAATCCCGGAGAACTCAATGGGAACCGTTTGGAAAAAGATGTCTTATGTTCCAAAGCACCAAAGCAACTTAGTCAAGCACCTTGGATCCAGAACACAAATTATGAGCCAGGACTCACACATTTTCCTCTGGATGGACTTAACCAAATGAATTCCCATAGACAAACTCCAGAGCTCCCAGTACTGCATCATCAGTCAATGATTGACAGGACAATGTACCCTGAACACATCAATGGCCGTCAAAGCCCAAGCCCACGTAGCTTTGGCCATGATGTTTCACTGACGCCTCTGCCAGTGGGAAGTGACGTCAGCTGGTAGAAAGCTTTGTTTTGTCTGCCATTCCTGCTGTATTACTCAGCCATACCCAATCCCCAATCCACTGTTGCCCTGCGTTCTATTTAAGCCTCCTCGGCCGAGACGCCTGTTAACACGCTAGCGGTGAACAAGCACTTTAGCCTACCTTAGAACAGGTGATCCTTCACAGATGGAAGATGGCGTACCCAAGAGAGTTCATGCTCTATCGTTTGCATCTTCGGCTCATAAATCTTTTATAAAGGATGTCAGTTTTGCTTACACAGAGGGGAAGTGAATGCCCCACAGGACCGGGATACGGGTACAAAAGGCCTTCATTGGGTTGCATGTCTGCATGCTTCTGAGGACAGACCAACTTCTCTCTGTCTTTTCATCTGGTTATTTCACAGCGGTTCCCTTTGGCGATAACGTCTTCCAGCACATTTACCGTAATATCGCGGCTCTAAACATTCAAATGAACGAGTCCCGTTGGGAATGCCCTCACTCCTTTCATGGTAGCGATATTGTCATACAAAAGCTTCACAACACATCATTAAATGTCAGCGACATGTTTACACGGATGTACGCTGTGGCTCTGCGGAACGCCGTTTGTCCTGCGTCCCGCTTGCCTTCACTTTGTTTGCTGTTCGGAATCCGGTGGTTCAGGGACTGTCAGCTGTGTCTAGCTCTAACTACCTTCGACAGCACTGCTGCTCACTTTCATCTTAGCATATTTTTCTGGGCCACAACACATTTAATGTGAAAACAGGACTGTCAGAAAGTCACCGAAACAAATGCCACTGGCTCATACTGCATTCTGTCAACACGCCGTTGCCGCGGAAGACTTCTTCTCTGTAATCTGCTGTGCATTGGAAACGGGATTAACTTCAATTACACAGACTGGATATTCATCGCCATTCTTTACCATCAATTATACTTTAATATTCAGTATTCTCAACTGATGGGTAACTGTTTTCAGTGTGTCGTGGAAAACATGCATGCATGCCCAGTGTGTCCGCCCGACACAGCTGCAGATATCTGCAGGAGAAGAGATTGCCCTAAAGAGAGATCCAAGCGTCTCACTGGCTTATGTTGTGCTGCATGGGGGAATTCCGCCCAAAATGTGGACTCCCAGGTGCGACGGCAAAGCAGACATACAGTGAAGAAAATAAGTATTTGAACACCCTGCTATTTTGCTATTTCTCCCACTTAGAAATCATGGAGGGGTCTGAAATTTTCATCGTAGGTGCATGTCCACTGTGAGAGAGATAAACTAAAAAGAAAAATCCAGAAATCACAATGCATGATTTTTTAACAATTTATTTGTGTGATACAGCTGCAAATAAGTATTTGAACACCTGTGTATCATCTAGAATTCTGACCCTGAAAGACCTGTTAGTCTGCCCATTAGAAGTCCACCTGCACTCCATGTATCATCCTGAATCAGATGCACCTGTTTGAGGTCGTTAGCTGCATAAAGACACCTGTCCACCCCATACAATCAGTAAGACTTTAACTTGTAACATGGCGAAGACCAAAGAGCTGTCCAAAGACACCAGAGACAAAATTGTACACCTCCACAAGGCTGGAAAGGGCTACGGAGCAATTACCAAGCAGCTTGGTGAAAAAAGGTCCACTGTTGGAGCTATCATTAGAAAATGGAAGAAGCTAAACATGACGGTCAATCTCAATCGGAGTGGAGCCCCATGCAAGATATCACCTCGTGGGGTCTCAATGATTCTAAGAAAGGTGAGGAATCAGCCCAGAACTACACGACAGGACTTGGTCAATGACCTGAAAAGAGCTGGGACCACCGTTTCCAAGGTTACTGTAGGTAATACACTAAGACGTCATGATGTGAAATCATGCATGGCACGAAAGGTTCCCCTGCTTAAACCAGCACATGTCAAGGCCCGTCTTAAGTTTGCATATGACCATTTGGATGATACAGAGGAGTCATGGGAGAAAGTTTTATGGTCAGATGAGACCAAAATAGAACTTTTTGGTCATAATTCCAATAAGCGTGTTTGGAGGAAGAAGAATGAAGAGTACAATCCGAAGAACACCATCCCTACTGTGAAGCATGGGGGTGGTAGCATCATGCTTTGGGGGTGTTTTTCTGCACATGGGACAGGACGAGTGCACTGCATTAAAGAGAGGATGACTGGGGCCGTGTATTGTGAGATTTTGGGGAACAACCTCCTTCCCTCTGTCAGAGCATTGAAGATGGGTCGTGGCTGGGTCTTCCAACACGACAACGACCCGAAGCACACAGCCAGGAAAACCAAGGAGTGGCTCCGTAAGAAGCATATCAAGGTTCTAGCATGGCCCAGCCAGTCTCCAGACCTGAACCCAATCGAAAATCTTTGGAGGGAGCTCAAACTCCGTGTTTCTCAGCGACAGCCCAGAAACCTGACTGATCTAGAGAAGATCTGTGTGGAGGAGTGGGCCAAGATCCCTCCTGCAGTGTGTGCAAACCTGGTGAAAAACTACAGGAAACGTTTGACCTCTGTAATAGCAAACAAAGGCTACTGTACCAAATATTAACATTCATTTTCTCAGGTGTTCAAATACTTATTAGCAGCTGTATCACACAAATAAATTGTTAAAAAATCATGCATTGTGATTTCTGGATTTTTCTTTTTAGTTTATCTCTCTCACAGTGGACATGCACCTACGATGAAAATTTCAGACCCCTCCATGATTTCTAAGTGGGAGAAATAGCAAAATAGCAGGGTGTTCAAATACTTATTTTCTTCACTGTATTGTGTTTCATGCCCAATTGGAAGGAATGGTCCTCCTGTTATTAGTAAACTTGGTTCCCTCGTGACAGTTTGTTTGGTTTCCGTTTTGGACTCTTATGTTGGTATGTAACTTCCTGTTTTGCCCTGTCTTTGTCCGTTGTCATAGTTACCCACACCTGTCCCTAATTTCAGTGTCTATTTAGTTCTGGTGTGTGCTTCTCCCTGTGTGGGATTATTGTTAGTTTGTCCGTCAGCCAGTTGAGTTGCTTTTTCCTGTTGCTGCTATTATTACACAAAATAAATATAATTTACCTGCAATTGGTCCTGCTCTCTGCATCCTGGGGTCGCACCGCAACACAGACATGCCGTACCGTGACAGAATAATCCCACCAAGTGACGACGACCTCGCGGAGAGCGATTTTTGGACCTGGCAGCGTTTGAAGGCCATGCAGGACGAGGAAATGGTGATACCGCTATGGGAGATGGAGGACTTGGTGCACGGTCCGGACGACACGTTCGTTGCTACGGCGTGGCTGTATCCCGGACCCACCGACGACGCTCCAGACCGCCCGCGACGCCGACGCAAGCCGCGGCGCCATAGAGCGACGCCTAGCTCGTCTTCCCCTCCACGCCAAGTCGAGGTGCACCCGCCCTCATGCCCTGCCGGCTTCAACGAACCCGACGACGATCTCGCGGAGCTCGACGAATGGGCCCGGCAGTTCTTCAAGGCGATGGAGCAGGAATGAAGGTACACGCCACAGGAACTGGAGACCATGGTGTTCATTATTACACAAAATAAATATAATTTACTTGCAATTGGTCCTGCTCTCTGCATCCTGGGGTCGAACTTTAAAGCTCTCGAGACCGACCGCGACAAAACTGACCTAATGGATTAATCAAATGGTCCGATCCATTCCCAGTCCATTGCAAATGTCAGCCAAAGGGAAAACCTAAACAGAAATGTTGTATTTAGGATGTTAACTGAAAACGTGCTAACCGGGGTGTACGTTAACCAACGCACCACTTACCATGACTGACAACCTTGACAGGCACTACAGACACCCCTAAATAGTATAAACATTACTCTTCCTGAAATGAGCATAAAACTTGCTTTCTCCTGACCCTACCTCTAGTTCCAACTGCATTTTCATGAAAAATCCAATTTTTGAGAAATTCGAGTTCAGAAATGTCAGCAGTTTGGGTCGCCGCCTGTCATTTCAGGGCAATGTCGGCTCCCACGGCCAAACCAGTTGACAACAACTGGGGAGAATGGGACAGCTCATTGTCCAACTTGGCCTGGAGCCGCACACTGTACAAGACAATCATTGGGAATCAAGTCGGAAAGGATTCACCTTCCTGCTCCGTCTGTAAATGTCAATGTGCATTTACGCTGGAGGAAAGCCAGTGGCAACTGCTGATAAGTTCCGCCACACTGAAGTCATTGTTGCCATACGCAGTAATTGTATTTGCACGGCTTACCTGTTTGCTGGGGGAGCGATTCCGGCTCTGGAAATCAAATTATGTGGTTTATTCTACCTCTAATGAGCGATTTAATGATATAAGTGTGCTGGGCTAATGCCAACCGACGGCCATAAGGAAACATCGTCCCACTCAGGCAGAGTCAGCAGCCAAATGGATGCCATTATTACTCGTGTTGTGCATGAGTGGAGATGATGAACAGGAAAACAGCGGCGCTGTCTTCTGTTTGATTCTTCCGTTTTCAGCTCGCTGACAATTTTCAGCCACACACACGCCTCATCTTGATCATCATCATCATCATGACATTGCATAGATCCTTTTGCTGCCTTTTTTCCATAAGATTCCATACGTAGGAAGAACAATCATTCATTGGGCCAGCTGTTTTTATTCATGTGTATAAAATGCTTTTTAAGATGGCCATTGTTTCATAAAGACATATTAATGGGTGTTTACTCCTGTTGGTGAACTTGCACTAGAACAGTTGAAGTCGTAGCATTGGTGATGCATTCCTAGATCATTTCCGTATGATCGTATGCTTGGACTAATAATCCATCGCAGTTTACCGCAAAACGGCAAACATAGCGAGGGAGCGATCTTCGAGCCGCGTCATTGCAACTACTATATTCCTGAAAGTGCAATAAATTCAACCAAATGTATTTTTTACGTATGGATTAGAAATCCACACGGGCTGCAGGACTGAAAAAGAAATGGAAAGTAAAGGTGAAACTCTGTCCGTCAGAAGGAAGGACCTCATATCTCTTCCTCGTCCCGGTTTGAAGGCAACAGGAAGTGGGCTCGCTACATGTTTTTTTTCCGTTGATTTGAAAGGCGAGTAAATGACAATCGATTGGCCAGCCGCAGAGTTGGGTGGCCTGCTAACTGCCAGTCTGGCAGAGAGGCTATTATTAGCATTGCTCAGCATGTCGTGCCGGGATCAGGTAAGTGGCTGTCTCTGACAAATGCTGTTTGCCAGTTCAGTCCATTATCTGTGGGGAGCACGATGACCGCTGAGCCTCAGTGCTAATATGCAAGGAAATGCTTATCAGATCATATTAAGAGGAAGCCCTCCCTGGGACCGGGGGCCGTAATTGTTTTTGACAGGCCACAGCTCCGCAGCCGTGAAGCCTCCAAAGACCAAATAGAGGCTACACTTCAGAGGATTGAAAGCCGAGGGTGAGGCTGACTGGGGCACGCGGATATGGGCCCCCCGTGTTTGGGCCCACCTCTTCTGGTTCTCGTGGACCCAATCTTGTGCATCGTCCCGTCTTGCAAGTTGGGTGCCTGGTGACACCCCAAGTAAATACCCCCGGAAGGCGGGGTTTGTAATTGCCGCTTTTTTTACTGCCTATTGTACACTTAATTTGATAGTGTGACCAAAAAAAAGCTGCAGCTGGTGCTCACAAATGTGGGGGAAAAGGGTACGTGTTTTGGAAGATTGCACATAAATGCTGCTCCAGGTGGGGCCATCGCTGTTGCTGAATTACAATCGAATTGGAACAGCAGGGGATCGCCGTGGAAGAGAAGGGAAAAAGAAGAGTGATAGACTTAGTGCAAGATGCGGTGCTTGGACATCTTCAAAATGATGGGGGGGGGGGGGTATATTTATATATATATATATATATATATATATATTCCGTTCAGGATTATGCTGCTGATACCGATATTGATAATCCATGAGTGAAATCCTCCCATTCTGAAACCGAATGTGTAAATGTACTACTGGCTGTATTGGGGGAATCTTAATCCAGACTCTGATGCCGCTCCCACACACAACCAAAGTTCCTCCTGCACTAAAAGTACCACATAATGTCTGCATGCTACCAAATCCATTGTAGTACTACTCATACTACTGCTCATCCCCAAATGCTGCAATGTGCAATGATCATAACATCTAAAGCCACCAAAGAAACCTGTACATTTCCAAACCTAGCTAGCATCGCAGCTCTCTGAAGTGATGATCAACAAGCTGCCTTAACAAACAACAAATCAAATTAGCATCGCACACGGAGGTCACATCTCAAGCAGCAAATGGAAGCGCTTCAGTCAACTTCCCTTGATAAACAAAACCAAAATACGTCATCCTCAAAGATTCCACTTGACGCCCTAATCTACGACGGTTGACAAGAGGCAAACACACGCAAGCAGTCGCAGCGGCGAGATCTGAAACCAATTTAATAGCTGTCATGTCCCCACTAAAATCACAGTGTTAATTACACCTTATAAAAAGCCTGTCATGTTTCATAATCCCACAAGCGGCGACAATTCAAACTCTATCAGCCACTTAGATCTGGCATTGAATTAGCACCACTTTGGATGTGTAATTGAATGGTTGTACCGGCCGGGCTCAAGGTCGCCAATTTAAACATGTTTATTATTCCCATCTCCATCTCATATCTGACCTTGAAGCCGCCCGGGCTCATTCTTCCTCCTCGCTGCTCGTTGTGAAGGATGTAGCGAGCTGCCAGTTTGCCAGAGGACGAGTGCCTTTGAGATGCAGATCACGTCAACCTGCCGTCGGCTGGGGGGGTGGGGGGTGGGGGGCTGCTCAGAAGCGGACTAGTGCTCGCTCATCTGACCCGGTTGCTTCTGTTTGTTCTGCTTCGTTCACTCCACCTACACGCAGCCATTTATTTCCTCTGTGCAACTTTGTCAATAGACATATCCTCCCTTAGAAGGGGGGGGGGACTTAGGGGGGGGGCATGCTCTTTCTTCAGAGGAACTCGTCTTTCCTTTGTTTTTCTCCATTCAAAGGGGAGCATTACTAACCCAAAAAATAACACACTAAGCAAAGATTATCCGTACTTGGGAATGGCTAATTCAACATATGATCCTCCATCACGATGTTTTGGTCAAGGAACTTTTGTGTGAAATCACACGGGCGGAAAAATGAAAAGAGAATGAGAGGGACTTGACACTTGGGGGTCTTTCTCATGTCTGCCATGGGATGGAGATTGGGTTATGGATTACAGGATTATTTTTTAAGGGAAAACTTCCCTTTATTGAAATTTTGCCAATAATTCCCAATGTGAGACAAAATCACACATCCTTCTCCTGTCTGGGTCCTAAAGCCACTGCTTAAAAACGTCCAACATCCATTTCCATACCTGCTGTACATATAGTAACAGGCACGTTCATCATAACACGTAATACATGACTTTACATAATACATTATTTTGGTCACCTTAAGCATTGTAACTTTTTCCTGGGCACATTCCTTTCATAGCATAGCAACTAACACTCATCAGCCTCAGCGTATTCTGTGGTTGCTATCGCTAACCGTGGCAGGCTTCACAAGAGCCGCTGCTGACGACTACTTTGGGACAAATGGGGATCCGGAATGTTATCTTTTTGAGCCTGAATATACGGAGGATGAGCTTCAGCTTTTAGAAGCTGACGGGTTCTGGGAGACTCGGGACCGGTGCCGGCATGACTCGGTGGTGTAAATACAGAGCTTGCCAAGCCGTGCCGACAGAATGTCTGCTGAGTGTTTCTGCTGCACGGAGTGGGACCCACTAGGAGTGGGACCCACTAGGAGTGGGACCCACCATCCATGGAAAGGCAAGGAGGATCCTGCTCCAAGAGAGTCTATCGTAACAAAGGGGCAAAATCACCACCTACCCAAAATCACCTGGAAAACACTCCCAGGTGAGCTGGACCAGACTGACAGCTGTCCATTGAATGAGTCAGCATACGGTGTTCGATACCAGAGCTGTACACCCAGCTAATTGAGCTGATTGCGTTCTCCATCCATCCATCCCCCATCCATCCATCCTCCATCCATCCATCCGTCCTCCATCCAGCCGTCCTCCATCCATCCATGACATCGTATTGCCTCAGTTTTTAGTTGGTTTTGCTGTCGGAATACTGTTGAAAACTCCAAAAACACGGCACATTGAAGGCATTATTGGGAATGAGACTTGCAACAACAACAGCGGAGGAGAACAAAGGTGTCCTGTAGTTTATTTTCAGCATGTGGCTGACTTTTATTCAAGTGGCGACGGGGGGGGGCAGAAAGAAAATGGATTGCTGCATCAAACTGGAGATTGTATTGGGATTGTACTAACCACTAATCATAGGGCAAATTCCTTCACTTGTCTTTCATAACCTTATGCTAATCTTAATAATATACGTGTTTGGGGAGCGGATGCCAAACCATCCCAACCTGAATCTTTGGCTGTGAGCAGCAAAGCTAAACATTCCGGTTGATTACATTTCAGAAGTGAATGCAGTTCTGAGTTTTGTGAAGTCGACTTAGAACAGTGCGGAAATGACAAAGGTGTTGTGGTGTTTAGGAACTACAAGGAAGTCATTTTTAGGAAGTCAGTTATTTTCCGTAAATGTCCCTTCTGATTGGATGTCCATGTTCACAGGTATATTTGAGGTGCTCCAACATCTCAGCACCTTTTCAGAGCTTTAAATACAATGACAGGAAGGTTGTCCGACCAATGCTAGTGCAAGTATTAGGTAGTACAACCATTGGTATTTTGGAACGCATTAGTATTCATCCCTGGAGACATACGTATCTTTGCATAGTAGGTCTTTGCATCCAACCCGTCTGTGAGATCCGACACAAATGCAGCCTACCTGCGCTAGAAAAGTGCTTCATATGCGCCAGAAGAAAGAAGTCAGAATGGGGCTCAGGGGCTGAGCAAAAACATTGCAACACCCTGGGGAGACGGCGGTTCGGTGCATTGCTCAAGGGCACCTCTGCTAGTCCCAAAAAGCCACCTTCAATCCATCCCGATGTGCATCCTTTGCGGTCTGTGGCAGAGCTGTCGTAGCTTAAATCCTTAATGCACACGTGCCAACGGAGGGCCCAAGTACGGCACGTTTTCTCTCCAGCGGATCATTCCATTGATGGATCCTCCCTCAATTGTTGCTTTGGTGACCGGCCCTCCATGGCCCCCCAGTTCGACACCCCTGCCTTGAAGGTCTGTTTTTCTCATATGGGCTCCAACGTCCAGATGTAAGGACCATGACATCATCAGGCGTATCAAAGCCAAATTGTACCAGACTTAAGATGCAGATGAATGAAGAAGTCAGTATTATCTTCACATGACCTAAATGATCCCCGGATGTTATGAAACAAGGACATTTTAGTTGTGTTCTTCATTTTCCTTAACCCTCCCCCATTTGAGAAGGAGTTCTATTCCCTTCCTCTTCTTTTCTCCGTGCGTGTAAAGCGTTTTTTATGCTGTTGCCCATTCTCTCATGGGTGAAATGAATATCCGGTGCTGCATGGATGGGTACCTGGCCACGTTAAAGTCACTTTGACAGATCCTAATAGCCTGGTCAGTGCATTAAACGAAGTATTGAGATACGTTATGTTGAAGACTGCCCTTCTAAAACCCATCATGGATCTGGCTCTTATTTTCAGCAGTCATGACAGCTGAGTTGAAAAGCAAATCCATATATTTATATGGACCTGTATACTATATGCGAGGGGAGCAATAATACGTGTACTTGTAAATCCATATACTTTTATGTATATATATGCTAGGGGAGCAATAATACATGTATTTGTATCGAACTGTTCGAGTCTTAAACGTATTGGCTGCACTTTGACGTCCTGATTGATCATGATTGATGACTGAGGTGCGGCTTGTGGAAATGGAAGTGTTCAGGGGCCAGCTAAAAACACGAGCAACGGAGCAGATCATTGGAGCCATTGGCCAAACGATCTGTGGTCCGTTTAAATGCGAGAAGCTTAATATGGAGTCAAAGGCTTTTTTCCCCGCCCTTCTCTCCTGCGCTCCCTTCCATGAGCGCTCCGGAGGACCACGTTTAGCTCTGCTGACATGAACAATGGTACCATGGCTTCAGTCGCGCTAGAAGGAGCAGCCTGACAATTGGCACTGATTGTTCCCAAATTGGCCGGGTGGGAGAGAATCACCTCTTCCGCTTTGAAGCTTTAAAGTACCTCGGCTTCCGCTGGGGCAAGCTTCTCCGATCCCCGCAAATTTTTCATTTTTCAATCCACCCCTCCCTTTGTTTTGTAAGGGTGAGAGATTGGAAGCGTGGTGGTGGAATTCCGGTTGTGATGCTCAAGAAAAATCCAGCACAGCACAGAGGAGCAGCGCTTTATTCCAGGGCCCAATTCATCTCAGTCGGCGGCAATCTGCTGAGAGAAAATACATTTTGCTATCTTGATGTGTTTGTGTTCTTACCAAAATATTGTTTGGACCCCCCAGCCCCCACCACCTCCGCCCTCCACCACCAGCCCTTCGTCAGACCATATGTTTGTTACATTTGTGCCACTCACAGCTGAGAAGTGGAGATGCTGCATTAAAGTGAAAGATGGATTATTTTGTTCTGCACTCCATCACGCCACCCACCGCCTGAATAAACCCCATAACAGTTAGAAGCACTTAGCGCCAGTCAAAAGAGCATTTTCAGCCCCACAACAACATTGTGGAATTTACTGTCGCTGACAAGCACCTTCTCATGCTAGTAGATCAGTGGCGATGGCGATAGCCTCAGTGTTGAATGGCTACAGTTGAGACCAAATGACAGTATTCATATCCTCGTCAGAGGAAGGTCATTGGACATTTTTCTAAATTCAACTTCTTTAGTATCGGCCAATTTAGACAATTCGGACTCTTTTTACTCTCTTTTATAAGGCGCATGGAATGCTGTGCTCTATGGCTATGGCATTTTGCCTCTTTGCGGGACGGCAGCCATGTTGTGTCATGTGACAGGGATTAGCACGACACCCATGCACATGCATGTATCTTGTTTGAACCCTGGCCTGCCTTTGAACCCATTATCTCTGACAAGAAAGAGCTATGTGCGACCTTCTGGGCTGGGCTTATCACCCGCCGCTCTATAGCTGTCACCTTGTCTCAAGCTTGTCCATCCCTGGCACTCGCGACGACCTTTGCCCTGTGAACGAAACCCAGACCTTTTTGAAGGATGCTGCTGCGCTAATCCCACCCTGGCTCTGCATTGACGGCCGATGTCTATAAGCCAGCGTAGCAACAACTGAAGGAGACACGGCATGAGTGGGGAAAAATATAGATTGCAGAAATCAATATGAGTTGCGGTAGCCAGCTTGAAAAAACAACGAGGAACGGCTCGTGATGATTTGTTAACGAAGAAACCATCAAGTCTTCACACTAAACTTTGTCATCTGGCCGCATTTTGCAGAACTTGGGGAAGAAAATAAAAAGAAGAACCCTATCCATCCAGTTTCTATAGCTCTTGTTCTTGTGGGGGTGGGGCGTGCACTTTGGTGGAGAGGCGGCGTCAATCACAAAGATTTAAATATGGATCTCCTGGCTGCGAGGCAGACGTGCCAGCCAGCAGGCCAACACGCTGCTTTCACCCCACATTGCAGTGAAGCATCCTTGGACGATGGCGGCCTGGTGGAGGTTATTGTCTTCACGTTGCCAAGGCTATTAGGCATCCATTAGGAAATTACAACCAATGGGATTCTGTCGTATACCCCCCCCCCCTTCAGCCGTGAGTGTAACTCATCCTGTAGTCTTGGCGGCATGCAAACTGTAGCCACCGTGAGTGATGAAAAGCTGCTTGTTGGGGCTGCGTCTTAATGTGGCTATTGGATTTCCCGTCCGTATTGATCAGCAAAGAAAAGCTGCAGATGCGGTTGTTTTGCCTCAACCACATTATTACTCCCGGCATGTATTTGTACATGCTGTTTTGCAATAATTGCACTGCATCCTGTTCTTTCCCTTTCACATCAAATGTTATGATCACTATAATTGATGCCCAATTTCCCGTCTGTGCAGCAACGTCACCGTTGAATGAATGACAAGCGCAAGCAACACATGAAACTGTCAGCTAGATTAGAAACAGGCATGGGCAGTATGGCCTCAAATCCATATTACGATATATATTGCAGCCTCTTGTATATACAGTTGGTCCTCGTTTATTGCGGTTAATTGCTTTCAGACCTGACCGCGTTAAATTAATATCTGCAAATTTGATTCAATGTTGATGAATGGAATAGACGCCATTTGTAGTTAGATAATAGAAAACCCATTTATGACTTTCTAAATACTTTTTTAACATTATTAGAGCCTTGTAGACATGAAATAACACCCCTACAGTCATCTTTATTTTTACTCCTATTGTTCATTGTCACTCCTATTATTATTATTATTATACTGGAACATGTATGCAAACCAAGGTAAAACTGAAAAACCAGGACGCACATCAATGTGGGAGGAAACCGTAGAACGGGGAGAACATGCAATGCAACTTTATGTAAGACATTTTTCACGACACCCTTATTTTGTTTGCACAATTAGACAGAATGCGGCACTCTTATTGTGAAGGCCGGAAGCGTATCGGGTGTGTTTAGCTGGAAGCTAAAATATACGTTTGTGTGAGATAACATTCAATACTTCCTCCGATGACCTGTTGGGTGGAGAGAGAGGGGAAATCATATATGTCCATATATGATCCACTTTGTTGTTATTTGTTGAGACCAGAATTTCCAGAAAACAACACACTTGTGATTTTTCATCCTAAAGGTAGCGTACTGCAAATGCGTTGAACGCAACAAATCCGATGTAATGAGCTCATATGAGCGTGGCGACTTAAATAGATCATCCCAATGAATTTGCCTGGTTGGCTTTCGTGTTTGAAGGCGTTTCATGATGAATACCACACTCGGTTATTCTCCCATCTTGAGGCTCTAATAAGCCCAGGGACCCCGTCAATGCTCCAAAGAGTAGCCGGATTTAAACCAATGTAACAGAGCATGATTTACGAGGTCGGGCTTCCTGCGGCGCTGCTCATTTCTTACACGGCCTCCTCTGTAGCCAATCATAGCCCGGCACTCAACATGTCCTGCCTGGGCTGACTGCGGTACAATCGCTTGCACTCGTGTCACTGGCTCCAACCTGCTTGATGAATTATCTGCCTAATCTTTGCTATTCCCGCACCGTGTCTTTCAGGGAAGCTGGAAGGGTATTTGATACGCTCATGTCATTGTACTTCATCTTTATGGTGAATATACATATACTATACTGCATATCCAATACCTACTATATGCTCCAACATGTTTCTCTGCAGCTTCACCCAACAGCAATAAGACTTTGGACCTGACCCCAGTATGACAAATACTACCTTCAATCACATAAACCTTCCTAGCAAATACCCCTAAAGCTGGGTGCCACCAACGTTTGACTAAAATGGACATTCCCAAGCAGGTTTTGGTGACCAAAAAGCCAAAAGAGCCTTTATGACGCATGTCATCAGAGGGGCAAAGCACTGCAGGTTTTTTTCCAACCAGTTTCTCCAGCAGGTCATGTCATTGACCAGCTCCGTTAATCATTCAACTGATAATCAATCATTCAATTTATCAGCTGCTTAGTGACCGACTGTAAATAAAACCCCCATGCCAGGAGTTTGACACCCCTGCTTTATGACTTTATGTTCTACTCGGCCTTTAGAAGCTCTTGAGGGGATACGAAGTGTACGTATATATTTTAAGCCTCTTGTAGTGAAATGGCACCGGGAACAAAAAGTCACAACCTTTGACCTCCAAGTATGGCCAGAAGATGTCATTTGAGAGTTGACTCACTGTGACAAAATGACTTGTATCTTCTCAAATGTGAGGAGAAGATGGACCAAGGTGTGTGCTGTCTGGACAACATAGGAATTCAATCAGAGAGAGATAACACAGAAAGCTCAATAACATTGAATGAACTTCGAGTTACTCAAAAAAAAGTGTTCACACTTTTGTCTTAACATTTTTGACTTCCTGGATAGGATGAGGTTGATGGATGTTAGAGTTGGAGTTGGACCTTCTGGAGCAGATTCATGAGGTTTTGATCATTTTCCAAGACTAATACAAGTAGGAAAGTAGCTAATGAACGATGGTGTGATTGCCAGGTCCATTTCCTTCCGATGCAAACGCAAGCTCTCACCTGTACCTTTACACCCCCCCCCCCGTCCTCCATTAACGTGTAGACGTGCTGCACGTGTGTCACTGCTCGCAGCCAATAATCACCAACTGTCAAGCCGCCCGTCATGCAGCAGTCTTGCAGCTCGATATCTGTAACAGTGGGGATGCACTCCAACATGAAAGCACCCGTATTAAAATGCTTCTTTAAAAAAATGGAACAAAGTCGCTCTGCGTCTGATGTCTTAAGCGGATTGAGAGAAAATCCATCTGCTTTAATGTCAGCTCTGCTGTCTATAGAGAAGTACTTTTTATGGATGCTGATGTCAGTGAAGTGGACTCAAGCCGTGACAGCCAAAGGTGAAAAGGGGAGTTGGATGTTTCTAGCGATGACGGTGAAGGTGAGCAGACTCCGTGGCGGATCTGCAAGGCGCGGTGGTGGTGATTAGGGGTGGGGGTCATACACAAATCGTAACTCCAACGCGCGATGGCACGTCCTCGTATTTGCGTAGGACTCCCAAATGTTTGTGTACGTGCATGTTAGATGCGTCGTTGTTGAGTCCATGTGATGTGTTGATTCTACGTGTGTGAATGAAACCATGAAGGCATCGGACGGTTGGCCGGCGTATCTACTGGACGTGTTGCTATAAACAAACAAAATCCCTTTTAATTCCGCCTTCTGGGAAATGACTGCAAACACAAGCATTTTCTTAGCGGTCATTAGTAGTTGGAAGCAAGTGAGTGCATTATTTGCCAAGGACCAGCATACATTTTCAGTGCAATATAACATGCAGATTTTATGAAAGGAAATTTAAATTTCCATTCCCCTCGCTGATTGTACTTAATGCTACTTGCAAACTAAACTGATGGTGATTTAATCAAACTGCCAAGTGCTTCTAATTTAAATCAAGAAGCACATTGTAGCTTATTATGCAAAAATAGCTCTCGCTTATGAGAATCGCAGGAAACTGCTGAAGAGCAAGGGAGCGGCTGAGAACAGAACCCGCAGCAACAGATGTTTAGTCTCCATGTACAGTATATGTATAAGTACGTATGTATAATATACACATCATGCAAATAACCGCTATACTTGACACCTCAGCTTATTATGAATTGAAATGAACAAGAGCGAAAGATCCAGGATGCTAACAGCATGTGATGGGTGTCCTGCTGTATGTTTGGCCTGGCGTGTGATGCGTGTTAATGTTAGATGGACCTCCCGGGCAGCACTTGCATGGCACAACTTTCCCTCAGGGATCACTGACTCATTTCCGCCGTCCTTTGCACAATCCGCCATATGCTTATGCATTATGTTTTTCGTGATCTGTTAACACTTTTTTCCCATCCCTGCGCTCAAACACCTCCTACTATGCCGGACAGCGTGGAACAGGACACGGTGATTAAAAGCAAATGTCACTGCATTCATTGATAATTCCTCTGAGTACTGCTGGGCTCGCTGAGCTCGTTCGGGAATTGTCCTGTGTGGAATGTGAGTGCGTGTACGGTCCGTGTTATATTTCCTCACTCAAACAGCTGGCCGCTCACTTTGTCTTTAGCGTACTTCGCTCCAACCTCGTGTTTTCTGTTTCCGCTACGTCTTCTGGCCCCCGGGGGACGGCCACAGCTGGCCAGACATGGAGGCACGGTGATGCCGGAGGGAGCGCCGTGAAGCCGGCAGATGGACGGCCAGTGTATGGAAATCATTCTGTATATGTACTGTAGGTCGGTAAACATCGTGGTTCCTCAACCCCCCCCCCCGCCGCCACCCAATCCTATGGTTTTTCTTTTTGCTTCACAAAGCGTGAAACGTGTAAGGCAGCAAATAAAAGACCTCTGTAGGTTTGGTTTATTGATAAGCCATGGAAATATTGGAAAAATCATAGAAATAAGCCCTTCGCTTTTCTTATCCTGCACTTTAAGATGAAAAAGAGTGGAAGCTCCTGATCCACCTGTTCCAAAGGGTCCATCTAAAACCAAAACCCACAACAGCTGGAGCTCGTTTCCTCCTCGGGAACAATGTAACACCCAAACAAGTTAACACATCACACATTCAATGTGGCGTGATTAGCGTTCATCAGAGCCAATTATAGGACATCAGACAGCTCTTTGAAATGCATTTAAATGCAGGTTATATATAAATATTCCATTTATAAATTAAAGAGTCCTATTTTGCAGACATTCATTTATCACTGTTGAGTCAGGAACCAATAAAGTGTGAAAAACGAGGGATTACTTTCTTGTTTCCTTTCCGCTTTTTCCTGATTACGGAGTCGCCACAGCAGATCTTTTTGATCCGCATCCTGATGTTTGGCTTACGATATCGTGTACAACGAGTACAGCAAGATTTGGTTTTGGGTGTGATCCAAAATGGCTGGCTGAACAACATCCAACATGGCTGGACGAACAACCAATGCCATCCATCCACTGTATTACAAGCTGACAATCTTGATTATGTAGGGTTTATAAT
Organism: Doryrhamphus excisus; assembly: GCF_037039965.1. Taxonomy (NCBI): domain Eukaryota; kingdom Metazoa; phylum Chordata; class Actinopteri; order Syngnathiformes; family Syngnathidae; genus Doryrhamphus; species Doryrhamphus excisus. The sequence goes on along the minus strand of NC_136367.1, from coordinate 21,597,966 downwards.
ATACTTCCAATTGAATTGGGGGGGGGGGGTTAGGGGGTGCGTCTCCTCCCTTGCTGAGGCCCATTTTTTCTTGTAGCATTTCTTCCGCGTCTTAATGAACCGCATTGTTAAGCTGCGTGTCGGAATGGAAGCTGTCACCGTGTTACTCTACCAATTGTGATGCGTCTTTGTCAGGAAGACAAGCAAGCGAGTCGCTGAGTCACATCGAAACGGAGGCTGACACCGACGGTATCGAGTTCCTGCCCAATGGCTGCATTGCAGACTCGACTTGAGAACACGCATTTGTCCTTAGACATTTCAATTATTCATCAGAGTGACTCCGTGGCACTAATCCAGTGGAAATTCAATATGGAAGTATGAAGTTGGGGTCGATGTGGACACCCCCCCCCCCCCCAACCTCGTTTTGTATTATTAGTGTCATTGGACAATCAGGCAAAGTGTGGTAGTTCACACGTTCAACTTCCGTGCTGGCCGTGTGGGTTTAGTTCCCACTAAGGGAATACAGGAATACTTGGATTGGCATGACTCATCCCAGTTGACATTTTCTCCATATTTTGGGTCTACGGAACCTGAAGACGGACTTAGTGCATGTTCTTTCTTCTTTGGTAGTTTTGGTATCACCTGGTTGGTTCTGTCAGCACCGCAGGCACCTTGTATACTTCATGTGTATATATCAAGTGATACTTTACTACCTCATCTATTACATCATGTGATACTTTACTACCTCATCTATTACATCACGTGATACTTTACTACCTCATCTATTACATCATGTGATCCTTTACTACCTCATCTTTTACATCATGTGATACTTTACTACCTCATCTTTTACATCATGTGATACTTTACTACCTCATCTATTACATCATGTTATACTTTACTACCTCATCTATTACATCACGTGATACATTACTACCTCATCTTTTACATCATGTGATCCTTTACTACCTCATCTATTACATCATGTGATACCATGTTACCATGGTTACCATGTGGAGCAACTAACTCGGTGTAGCAACGTAGCACAAAGCTAATGGCGAGGACTAGCGTGGAGTCAACCAAGACTGGAGAAGAAATCCACAGACTAACCAGAGGACAAGAAACAGACAAGAAAGACGGTAGAGGAAGTAAAAAGTCACTTGACTGACGCAGGAGAGTTTTTGCAGATGAATGTGATGCCATTCATGCATGATGAATTAATAAGTCATTAACGAGCCGCCCGTGCACGGTTCAGCTTTGCCCCCTGCTGTGCCAGGGTTGAAGTGGAGGCTGGGTAGTCGTGCCTCTCCTGCGGCCATTCTGCTGGCGTTAACGTGTTTGTACAGCTTCACGTTGTGTAAATGGCAGAAGGGTCAGCGTGTGCGACAACGTGTTAGGAGGCGATAGGAACCCGTACAGCCTCGGGTCTGGGCTTCAGCGTCGGGGGCGGATGAGGCGGACTCGGTGTCACAGCAAAGCCTTTGTTCGGCGTCCGCCGCCTTGCACTCAGCTGGAATTCCATTTCTTTCCGTTGACTGGAATCAAGTCACATTGATTGTTGGCTGAGGTGGATGATTGGAAGTAGTGGCGGGAAAATGTGGAAAAGGAACGAGTGATGGAGGAGCAGAGATAAAGAAAGAAGCAGATGGACGTGGAAGGAGACAGGCCAAGAGATGGTGGTGGGAGATAGAAAATGCTGGAAGACCACGAGCTTCTGCTAAACTATGATAGGACTTGAAAGGGACAACAACACAGGGAAGGGGGGATGCGGGATGAAAGAAGGGGAGCTTGGCATCACCGCCATGGAAGCGGGCGCTGCCTGTGACGGACTCGTGCTCAGATCCCACCCGGCGGGATGCCTCTTCCACATTCCTACCTCGATTTTAACTATTAGAAGAGAGTGGAGGGACGTGGGAATCCGCTTCCAATCATTCATCTTATGACATCATTGGTAATGGGAATGGTAATGGGAATGGGAATGGGAATGGGAATGGGAATGGGAATGGTAATGGTAATGGTAATGGTTTTATTTCATTTGAACATGCATAAGATTCCAATTGAGTGCATCCCATAATCAGTTCCCAGTTCCACATGTCCAAAAGGAGTAGGAAGAAGCAAAGCTTATTAAATCCTACCCCTCCATCTGGTACTTTTACAATCACTAACTGTTACATTTGTTCACTTCCTGCTTTCCATAATACAGTTTAAGGGTTGTTTTTTGTTTTTTTTAATAATGTACCTCGTAGCGAAGTACTGGGTGATATGAGTATCCAATGCCATAATGGGTACCATAGTAAGTGTCAATATAGTGATATATATAGCACATCATGACTGGTTCAAGACTCTTCATCCTTGTATTTAGCAAACATCAAGTGCATTCATCTTCATCTGATTCCCTCACAAAATCTACAGTAGGAAACTTCGTCTGCACTGTCCAGTATCCGGGTTTTCATTTCAGTCAGACTGGTTGACGTTTTGGCAAAGATGTTACGGAATCGATTTAAAGTTACTGAATTGTTTTGATGAATGTGAGTGTGAATGGTTGTTTGTCTATATGTGCCCTGTGATTGGCTGGCCACCAGTCCAGGGTGGACCCCTGAATGAAGGAATTGTTTTGGACGCTATCATTATAAATGAAGCAATATCATCCTTGAATCGTATCAGTTATACTCCGAACACGCAGTATAAATGGCGTATACATGCAGTATACGCACAGTATACATTCCGTATACAATATTCATTCCATTTGCTGCTGGCTGTTCCCCAGCCAACCATCGGGTTTTGAACAGCAACCAGCCCAGTGAGCCTTACCTGTGGCTGGTGTAATTCAGGCTCACAGACGCTCTCTCCCGGGAGACAAATTTAGCTTCGTTGTTATGAATGTGCTCGGCAAATTCAGCTGAGCTTTGAAGATACCCGATCGTGTCTGGTTGTCACGCGCGCACACACACACAGCACGCATACACACACACACAGCACATATACACACACACACACACACACACACACACAGCCGTGCATTTTAGCTTCCATAAAAATGCAGCAGGGAATTGCACAGACAGAAAAAAGCCCAAAAAGATGACATCAAAGTGGAGTGGTCAAGTGTGGAGCTCCACCTTTCCCGAGCAGCTTTCAGTCTATCCATTTTATTTCTATCTGTCAGTCCAGACTCCATTCCCTCTCCACGCGTTGACTCCAGGGAGATTTGGCTGACATGCCTCCGGCTAAAGGGAATTTGCTCTGCACATCAAGTATGCATCATGATGTGTCTGTGGGCAAGACGCTCCCGAATATGTGAAACAGAGATAAAAGCCCATGTTGAATTATTGCAAAGTAGCCATTCTCCATATTGGAAACGTGGGAAGCTGCTTTTACCGCGGCTCAATGTTGCATTGCGGAAGATAAGTTGCATGCTTGTAATGTCTGCTGTACTCTTTGGAATGGGAATTTCCCTTCCAATGGAAATGATCCACGCGTAATTGGCAGCACCCGTGGCCAATGTGGGTGCCGCCCTATGAGCCGATGAATAAACGGCATATAGTGTACATTTCAGCCCGAAATCATTCATACGCTTCAGTTGGCGTGATTGTCACCTCCTTGCTGGAAATGGCTCCAGGAAGTGGCCAACGACTAAAACGGGGCGTTCAAGCTCTACTTAGGGTCTCATGCAGAAACATCAGAAAATGAGGGTGGCCTTTTTGATATTTTTAATGACAAATATCATTTGTGCTGTTTTTTGGTAATTATATATTTTTAACAATTATATTTGATCGTGAAGCAGTAAAAAATAAGCTGCAGGCTGAAAATAGCCGCCAAGCTGCTCTTTAGACGATGTGTTGAAGATAGTAATTTAGAGGATTAGAAGACATTTTGAAGGAAAACCTCCACTTTGAGGTCCCTAATTATTTATACTCCCTCTCAGTACTGGCATATCTAAATAGAAGAAAAAAACTATCCTTTGGTCTGGTCTGGTTTTGACCTGCCCCCTTCCCTCTAATGCAGCGAATGGGACCAGTCTTTCATTTTGACACAGTAAGGTGTAGACCTACCGCGTTGTTAGCATATATGCTAGCTAGACCTGCCAAATTATGGTGTGAGAAATAGGGAAAAAGCTAGTGGCGTAGTCTGACCGCTACAGAGACATTTTTCCTCGTCTGGATGGATTAATATTGAACAGCACTTGGAATTACTGACTCCCTGAAATGCAGCATGGTTGTTGCGGGGCGCAACTGTCAGTGAAGCGGAACAGAAGTTGCATGTACTTTATTCAATGGCGGTACCATTTTAAAAATCATCACCTACAACCGTACTTCAATGACATATACGTATATTTATATTTGTATTACATATTTTTTTGATGAGTACACGACTTAATACAATACATCTCAGTTTAGTACCTTGTAGTAGTTTGTGTCACAACTCTTCACTGCTTTAATCGGTTCCACATCCTGCCATCCCCGCTCAACTGCCCAGTGGAACCAGTGACGCTCCAGGGACAGAACCCCCCCATGGCCAATTAAACCATTAATTGCTTATCAGATCCAATTTCGAAAGGCAGCAAATGAGGCATAGTATTCTCAAATCTGTGTGTGTGTGTGTGTGTGTGTGTTGGTGCCAGTGTTTGCATGCATATGCGAGTGTGTTGCCCCTGTCATCCCCAATCAGTGGAATTGAGATACCTAATTGCTTAGCTCCTGCTCATTTGCTTTCCAAACTTTCCTTTGTTTTCCTAATCAGACAGGCGCGTGGAATTGGACCCGAGCTACACTAGGGGCTCTTGGTGCACGCATGCACACACACACACACACATACACACACACAGAAGCACACACACACCAACCAAATATGGCATGATAGTGCTGCCTAACAATGCAATACTCCAGTACCATTCTTGAAAATGCTAACTTTGTTTTGATGGCAGGTGCTACACTAGGGGGGCAGTGCTTGGTGTTCCCCAACATCTTCAGTACATCTTCATCTTCAGTAGGACCGAGAGTGGAAAATGATGACTGAATGCATGTCTAAAGTCTAAAGTATATTCATGTAATACATCGGTACAATCAATGAGGGCCACCCCCCCACCAGTAATTACCCAAGCCTTGATTTAGTGAACATTTTGAGAGTCAGGTGCTCATCCACACCCGTACAAACTAAAACCGTATTGGTACACCCCCAGAAAGTGGCAGTGACAAGTGAACAGGATTATTTTAACAGGGCAGATTTTTGTGCTTAAGTGCTTGTATGAGATCTCATTAGTTGGTGTACGTTTGGGAAATGTGTTAAGTGCACACACTAGCAAAAAGCCACTCACACGTCTCATTATATTTAACAGCACAACATCTCATTAAACCTGGAGTTGACTTGTTTAGGGGGGGTTTGTGTCATTATTTGTGTTGTTTATTTATTTTCTCTGGGAAAGTCACCGGGTCACAAAAGTGAACGGCAAGGGTCACGTAGCTGGCCGCCCCCAAAAGGGCTTCACACTGTCTGTGCAATTTAATCCAAACCAAATTCCTGTTTGGAATAAGCTGCTTGATATAATGATCTGCTTTTGGGAGGCCAAGGTTTTTATGCGATTTGATTCTCAACAAAAAGTAAAAAAGTACTGCACCCAACAAACTAGTCTGTGGAATCGGGCGGCCAAACAAATCATCCAGACGTTGGTGACTGAAGAATGGTGGTTGTTTTTTACAAATATTCCCAGCCGGGAACCCTTAATCGTCTTTGTTATGCGTGTGGGCGGGTTATTTGCTCATGGAATGCGCACAGAAAGATAATCAACTTGTATATGTTCCATTTCTTCCACCTAATAAACCCAATGAGGCGTTTAAGCGCACTGCGTATTTCTGTTACAGGAATCTGTGCTTTTTAAAAATGTAATGCAACTGTAAAAAAGACACAAGTGCCAGAACTTTGATCAAGAAGGTGAGGAAGTATTGAAGCTTAAAAGTACCTTTCAGCAAAGTACGAAGGTAGCCGCTGTCAAGTTTATTTTTAGCTAGCATAGCTTGCAGGGGGGGTGGTTTAACAGACAACAAAATAACTATGCCTACTAATATGTTGTTTTGCATCAAAATGACTTTAAGTTTTTTATCTTATTATTTTAACTTCTTTACTTTAACTTGAGTTTATAACTATTTACAATTTTCACATTTAGAACTGAACTGTGTGTGCACATGCTTTCCTGAAGGTCTGCATGTGACACTCCTCCATGTAACACTTCCATGTAACACTCTTCCATGTAACACTCCTCCATGTAACACTCCTCCATGTAACACTTCCATGTAACACTTCCATGTAACACTCTTCCATGTAACACTCCTCCATGTAACACTTCCATGTAACACTTCCATGTAACACTCTTCCATGTAACACTCCTCCATGTAACACTCCTCCATGTAACACTTCCATGTAACACTCTTCCATGTAACACTCCTCCATGTAACACTTCCATGTAACACTTCCATGTAACACTCTTCCATGTAACACTTCCATGTAACACTTCCATGTAACACTTCCATGTAACACTTCCATGTAACACTTCCATGTAACACTTCTCCATGTAACACTTCCATGTAACACACTTCCATGTAACACTCCTCCATGTAACACTTCCATGTAACACTCCTCCATGTGACACTCCTCCATGTAACACTCCTCCATGTAACACTACTCCATGTAACACTCCTCCATGTAACACTCCTCCATGTAACACTTCCATGTAACACTTCCATGTAACACTTCCATGTAACACTCTTCCATGTAACACTCCTCCATGTAACACTTCCATGTAGCACTCTTCCATGTAACACTTCCATGTAACACTCTTCCATGTAACACTTCCATGTAACACTCCTCCATATAAGACTTCCATGTAACACTCTTCCATGTAACACTTCCATGTAACACTCTTCCATGTAACACTTCCATGTAACACTCTTCCATGTAACACTTCCATGTAACACTCCTCCATATAAGACTTCCATGTAACACTCTTCCATGTAACACTTCCATGTAACACTCCTCCATATAAGACTTCCATGTAACACTCTTCCATGTAACACTCTTCCATGTAACACTTCCATGTAACACTCTTCCATGTAACACTTCCATGTAACACTCCTCCATATAAGACTTCCATGTAACACTCGTCCATGTAACACTCGTCCATGTAACACTCGTCCATGCTTCTCCACTTGGTCTGCCCCGTGGGGGGCACGTCGCTTGTCCAATCAGACACTTGAATGAAGCGTCTGTGCCTTTAGGCGTGTTTACCTTTCATGGTTAAAAACATACGCTTCCACATTAGAGACTTGGTCTTATTTATTTAGCGGATACAAAATCCCAAGGACATCGTGTGTCAAAAGCCCTCCAAAGCTCTCAGGACCGAATACGTGTCGGCGAACAGGACGGATCTCGACATTAGTTCTTCTAAGTGGCTGTTCAAGGATGTCTGCACTTATTTCCTCCTCTCCGCTTTGTCTCCCGTTGTCTCGCTAGTGGAATAATGCATGCAATGCGCTTATTTCCCAAACACACACTTTGCTGTGGGATACTTTGTATTATTATTTGTGCAGCGCCAAGCTGGCAACAAATGATGAGAGGAGGAGGGGAAACACTCTGGTGTTTACATACTTCTGATAAATGACTGGCTGTTTGCTTTAATAGCTACAGTGAATACAGAGACGCATGTAATTGCCTTTATGTTGATAATGGAGTCGGTTGGATGCCGGAGGCATACACACTCAAGCACATGCACAAACGGAGTGCACAAACGTGACAATTCCCTCATCCCTCACCTCTTCTATTACCGGGTGGCTTTTTTCACCTCCGGGCTTGATTTAGATGAAATGTCACTTTTAATGGAAAATGTGATGGACGCAAAACAACAGCCTGGAATATTGCCTGTGTTGGGAGCAGAAGAGGAGCTAGGTGCCAGGGCAAGGTCAGCGCTAGGGGTCCCCCCCCCCCATGTTGACCATAACATTTAAGGAATTCACGGGCTGCCTGTTGGATATCAGCATGGAGGCAAAGCAGGCTGTTCTTCGTCATAGATTAGCTTGACCGTGGGAAGTCCTGGTTCGGGGCTCGCTTCGGAAGGGCGGGGGTGGGGGCGGGCGGTGCACAGCAGCAGTAAGCGTCACGGCAGCCCGTCTTATTAGGACTTTCATTTATGTCCATCTGACTTATGGTGTCTTAATTGCTTTCATATCTTAGCTTTGCATGAGTTGCTCGACTTTAATGAGTCCCAAACATCCCTTGCGAGCCAGCCTTTTGTTTTTGTTGCACATGTCTGTCATGCACGCAGTTGCATCAAACCCCCGGTGGTTATTTTTCAGCATCAGTGATGCACAAACGGGGAAAGCGTGCCACAGGCTCCCACGTGCTCTTCCTCGAACCTCATTTGTTGCAGGATGCCAGCCTTCAGACGTTCTGTTGACCGCTATGCAGCCATGTGTTCTTACACTTCCTTTGCCAATACTCCCATTCGCCTGCGTCGTAATGAATTCATCTATTGATCGCATCACGTATATCCCTCACGCCAGGGCGGCCTGAAAGCTAAAAGCTGCATTGTTGATTGAATACACCATCCATCTCCAGATTGCAAATCAGGCCTCGGGGGGATAGCTTGGTGTACGCCGGATCAGATTTTGTTCACTGCAGAGGTGATGATTCATTTCGTAGTATGCAAGACTGTCATCCCGGATTTGGGGGGGCCGCAGTCTTTGGCCCGCTCATGTCATGTCCTGTCAGGTCTTGGAAGAGTTGTTTCCAAAACGGCGTTGATATCCATCAGAAAGGAGGCAAACCAATTAGCCCAAAACACACTAAACCCCACTAAACACTTTTGGGTGTCCTTTTACTCTCCACTGCTGGATCTTTTTCAGATTTTGACGTCTGTTCTTCTCTTTAGCGGACGCCATTGTTCTAATCTATACGGGCTCTATACGGGCGCTGCTGGGGCCACAAAGGAGTCCAGAAGATTGGAGATGCTGGCAGACATCATCCATACTTGCTTTTTGCTGATATCGATGATCAATATGGGATTGGGACGCCCCAATCCGCACGGATGACACCTTCATGCTTTGCATTTGTTGAATTCAGTGGTCTTGTACCAAAATGTACCAAATGGAGATTCCAACCGAGGTCTTCCCATCTCCTGACTGTGTGGCCTACATGACCACAAACCACTCATCCACCGTGCGTGCCAAGAGGGAACATTTTTGCGTGAATTCTCACCTTAACCGTGAATCACGCTAACCAGGTGCACGCTAACCAAGGTTCCACTGTATTTAGATGGGCTTCATTATTTAGTCGTGGCGCCACGATGAATGACAGGCGGCGGAAGCCCTGCCATTTTGTTTATGAGCAATCCACGGGAGTGGAAAGGAAGGGAGTGAAGAAAGGATTCTTCAAGAGCCAACCAGCATCAAGTTGCTTTGAGTAAAATCCAAAGATGAGAGCCTACTTACGTTTGAACCCAGAGGTGCTCCTCTCGTATTAATAGCTATTGAAGAAACAAAAGTGAGCCAGTGGAAGGGACAAATATTCGTAAAATGCTAATGCCTGTAAACGTAGGAGACAGGAGAAGCCGACCGACAAACCGATGTGCTCGGAGTGAGGTTTGATTAGCTCACCTGAAGTCAGTCTGTGTGGCAGAAATGACATGGAAGTTGGGAGAGTGGTGTTGTCATGGAAACTGAATTTTGTTCAGCTGACAGGCAGGGCGGCGGATAGGCTGTGTTCCTCCCGTACGTGACAATGCCCGCCGATAAAGACGTCATCCTGAGAAAAATGCCGCCTGTCAATCATGGTGAGTGTTGACATGGTTTTCGCCGAGGCCACACCGTCCTCGGTGGTCCGCTGGGGGCTCTGAAGCTAACTCTACTGGATCTGTATTTTCCTAGGATTTGAACAGTTTAGGAAAACAGACGTGACGTGGCGGCCACGTGTCGCGAGAGGATGGCGAGTGGCTGCAGTGTGTCAAAGTACAGGACTTGAACGTCTTGTCATAAACCAACACACCCAAGAAGGATAAGACAAAGAATTACTATTAGAGGACGATGGCCGTGTCATCCTTCCACCAACAAGTATGCCGCAAATAATATCAAATATGCGGAATATTCCATTTGCTTTCCTGACATGCTTGGTGGTTTGGAGGCACAACTCCTGGTTTAATCCAAGCTGACGGCAACGGTAGCTGCAGTTTTTCAATTAAAACTGTCCCCATGGTCCTGAATACCGAGAGGTGTGATCACTGCCTGTCACTTCAACTCAGCGCAAACATGTTTATTTTTGGTCCCGTATTCATTTAATGGGCTTGTCAAAGCTGATGGAAATGAGAGCAGGCAGAGAGCGCTGATAAGCCCCCCCCCCCCGCTATTAGATGGGCCGGGGCTCTTATTTGTAAGGCCGAGTACGAGCGAGCCGGGAGTAAAACAAACACCATCCTGCGTGTCTCATTGTACGATTTTGCCAGAGTCAAACTTTTAAGGATACATCCCATATTTCACACTCCTCGTCTGTGAAGAAGTCCCACGGAGGAGAGCAGCGACTCCACACTGCTTGTGCTTCTGAAATGTAGGGGAGATGTGGACGCATGGGAGCAGACATTCTGCTCTTATTCTCTTTGGAGCTCTCTTCTATTTGTTGTCGCGACTGAACATGCAGGAGAAAGAAAAGACTTGGATTTTTTTCCCATCCAGTTGTCTCGGGAGGGCTAATAGCTTACATGGCGCATGCTGTACTTCAAACAAAATACATCAATATCGGCATCAAATGAAACAGGGACAGATGCCATCGTATCATAAAATACAAAGAAGATACATTTTCACACACACGGAGGACCGCATAGTGAAAAATGATGCATTCAAGAACCACTTTGATGTTTTTTAAACCCGCAAGTGTAAAATAAATCAAATCAATCTTGCGCTCGTGGGTCTCCTGGATGTGTGGACAGGAAGTGACGTCAGGGATTCAGAGTTGAGTTTTGGTGTCTTTTGCGATCGAGTCCGGCGTGTGTTGCTGGTGACACCTAGTGGCCGGTGTAGAGTACTGCACATTAATGTGTGGTATTGCCTGAAACTGCATTTGTATTTCAGCTCATTCGCCACATTTTTATGTTTGGAAAGCCACCTTGTTCATCACCTCACAAGATTAGACTCCCATCTTGCATCAGGAATAAAAGTGTGTTTCTACCTGCTCCCATTCTCTAGTAATCAGCATTAGAACATGGGCAGGTTTCAGGAAAATATCAGTTCCCGACTAGAAAAGCTACATTATTTGTTGCTTCTGTAATAACTGAAATATGAAAAGAACAACACCGACATAAAGAACAGCACAATAGCAACTTCTTTACAAATACAACACAAGGAGGTGTTTACCATTTTCACATTTGGAGCTGAAATATGTGTGTGTACGTGTGTGTGTGTGTACGTGTGTGTGTGTGTGCACGCTTTAATGTTTCCCGACAATGCTAACCTTCAGCGCCCTACACTCCTCCACGCTCTCTCACTTCCTCCTTCCTGTCATGTGTCATTCTTACTTTGAGGTGTTAATGCACGAGTGGAGAGTTGCATCATCACCTTTTTTTGCCCCTCAACGTCAAAGATGTAAAAATACATTGTTGGGATCAGGCATAGCAAATGTATACTGGTATGGACAGCGTTAATGGGAACATTATTTCTGTTTGGGTTCAACAACTGGCAACACAAACAATGTTTGCAAGTGTCTTGCCGAGGAAGCTGAAGGTGAAGGTAATGGGGTGTCCAAGTAGGGACCCCCAAACCTTAACTGTCATGAACTGCAGATGTTTGCGCCCCAGAAAGGTGCTGACCACACACTGAAGGAGAAGGAAATGCATCAAGCATTCTGCTTTCACAATCTAATCTATAATGTATTTACTTTTACGCCGGCATATAAAGAACGTCGCCGAGCACAAGCGCTCCAACACGTGCAAACGTGTGAACGCGTATAAAAGCCACTGAAATGCAACTGCTGCAACGCCGCTTTCCTACTTTATGGGAATGCTTTGAAATGTGTTTGCTGTTTGACATCTGCACTTTACTTGCTTGCCGCTCATGTGAGCCACTCTGGCTGCCTTTTTTTGCTGCCATTTTGCTTGAACTATAAACAAAACCTTGACTTGGAATATCAACATGAGAAACAAAGTACCATCGTGGCACTTTGGGGCCATTTTACGAAATGAAAAATACCAGGGAGTTGGTGGAAATATCCGAGGGAAACATTTTCCTAAAGCTTTTTTTCCTTGTCTTTTGTCTGCTTTAGACTGGAGATCAATGTCGATGAGTTTGTATCTGGCCTGGTTTGGGGTGTTCCCTCACTACATGGGGGTTCACCTTTTGGAGATTTACTGCTTTGCATTTTAATTTTCTTTACAGCATATGAACGTTCCTGTGCTTATGTCTGCTATATTGGGTAATACAAGTGTAAGGTGACTATAGGGATGTTATTTCATGGCTGGAGGGCTTTAATCCTCTTTAAAGTCAGTATTTAGAAGGTTGTAAACGAGTTTTAAATGCTTAAAACATACTCTGTGAAAATATTTCATTTATATATACCAGTCCAGGGTGTACCCCACTTCTCGCCCAATGTCCGCTGGGATAGGCTCCAGCATACCCACACGACCCAAATGAGGATAAATGCAGAGAAAATTGAGGGATGGATGGATGGATGAGAAATTGTGGAAGTTCACTTATCAGGATGGGCTAAGGAACCAATTAAGCGATCAGCAAGGCATTACTGTAATGCGTTTATTTTACGATATCAATATCAGGGACGAGCTGATACCGAAGTCAGTTCTGACTGATATTGTTGTTGGTGCTGGACAGCATTGGTATATATTAGATTTTAAAAAGCCGTTTTCAGAGTTGAACATGTTGATCTAAAACTATAAGCTGTTTTCTTAATATTTCCCTCAGGGATTCAACCTCTGTTTGCATATGTCTTTATCACAATCCTGCCAGTCTAGCAATATTTGTAAAACAGAAACAGATTCCACTCTTCGCCCCTACATCCCAAAATGCAATTTTACAAAGAGTTGGAATTAAATGCGTTTGACTACTTGACATCTTGCGAATGTTCTCGCCCTTTTATGACAGCCCTTTCCACCAGATTGCTCCTCTTTTCCAAATGATACCATACAGGAGCGCTGATGAAAGAGCGTTGGCATGCATCTCATCATCTACCACACAGCTTCACCAGCCGACACATAATAGACTGGGAAGAGACCCAAGGGAGATTGTTAAAATAGAACGGCAGGTTAACTAAGACCAGCAGTGAAGTATTCCCACGTGGGGATCATCAAATAGATACCTAAGAGATGGATGGCAGCCTTTAGTTGCCTTCTAATAGTCACACATTGGACACATAACTGCAAGGATGGCTCCCAGGTGGACGGGGAATACTTCACAGCGCCCATTACCTCCGTGGTTGTCAGTGGAATCAAAGCTATGGAAGGACGCAAGGCAGACTGGCGAGCAGGCAAGGCGGCCTCTTTTTGGCTTAATGTCTAAATGGGACTGTTGGGGGGTGCAACAGGGTGCCCGAGATGGTGACAATGTGACACGGAGCACAACAGAGGTGCACTTGTTTGGAAGAGTTTAGCTCTTAGAAATGCATTAGCTAAGATGGAAGCTTGGGGGTCAATAAAAGCACACGGGGGCTTTGAAAAGTGCTTCAGTGTCCATGTTTGTTTTCCACCATCTTCATCTCCTCCCTTGCACTGAATCCACAGGATCTAACTAATCACCTTGTGCCCGGACCAACACACCCAGCTCCTCATCTCCCCGGGCCGTCGACCAGCCTTCACTGCTCTTAATAACACACATTCGTTTCATTCAAGCGGCTGGGAAATGAGATTAGTTTCAGAGGATAGAACACGGCTGCAGACCAGGGAGCAGAAGATGAGAGAGAAAGAAAGTGAGAATTTGTGTGTCAATTAGCCCATCAAGCAACCCCCCCCCCAGCTTGGAGCTCAGCGTATCGCCGTATCGTATAGCATGATGGTGCAAGCGGACTTGATGATGACGAGTTGTTTTTGTCGTCTGTCGCTGATACCGTTCCACTGGCACGGAGAAAGATGCTGCTGATTCCGTCTTTATTGGCAGATATTTCTTTATATTTCTCTAAATCTGCAGTCGTGCCTCCGCTGAGATACGGCTTCCCTGGAAATCGCAGCGTAAGATACCATATGTTAGTGGAAGCACTGAGTCAGCTGCGCCTTTGTGGGTGTGTGTCCATTTCAATGTGTGAGCCACTGCAGTCGCCCCCCCCCGAGGTATGACACAGTCCACAGTGAGAAGATTGCGACAGGAGACCTGGGATGCTGGACTAAAGCTCTCCTTGCCGATATGCATGCACATACAAATGTACACACTCAGCTAAACGTCAATTGTGTGAGATAAAGCATACACAGCCCCCGGCTGGGGCGGCAGAGGGGGGCACTAGGCTGCCTAAAGCCCCCCAGCACGTGTCAGCTCCTCCTACCGTCCCTCGTTGGGGCTTTGCATTTCAACTAAACATCTGGCTGTGTCAGCACCAGTTCATCACACCCCCCCATCCCCCAATCTGGGCTTGTTGGGCGGCGTAAGAAACCTCTATGTTACCAAGTATGATCACATTGGTCCGTTCCTGGCTCACTGAGTTCAGTCCACGTGGAGAAGTAAGAACTGAACCAGCATGAATCGGTGCCGGTGTCCGTGCACGTAAGCCAAGACGTGTTTACACAAGCAATGCAGAAAGGGAAGAAAGCCGCCACCCACTGGGCTGCAGCTATTAATCGGTTAGCAGTACAATGGCGACAGGGCCATTAGCTGGTTTTAGCCTCCAGGAAGAGTGCTTCAGTATTAACTGGATTGTTATTCAAAGGGTGGCAGCACACATTTTACATTAACGCAAGCACTTTACACAAGACCAATGGTTTGGACCTTAAATTGCCAACAAGAGGTTAAGACCATGACTAGCAGAGGAAGGACGGGGGGTACGCTGTGGAGATGTACATTAGAGGTGAGCGAGTACACCGCTACCTGGATCTGGATCCGGATCTGGATCCAGAACTGCATCTGGCTCTGGATTTGGATCCGGATCTGGATCCAGAACTGCATCTGGCTCTGGATTTGGATCTGGATCTGGATCCAGAACTGGATCTGGATCCGGATCCGGATCTGGATCTGGATCTGGATCCAGAACTGCATCTGGATCTGGATTTGGATATGGAGCTGGCTCTGGATTTGGATCCAGATCCAGATCCGGAACTGGATCTGGATCTGGATCTAGAACTGCATCCGGATCTGGATCCAGAACTGCATCTGGATCTGGATCTGGATCTGGATTTGGATCTGGATTTGGAGCTGGCTCTGGATCTGGATCAGTGTCCATATCCGGATCTGTATCCTTATTCATATCCGTATCTGAATACATAATGAGTATTTTCTTGAACCACAAATAATGATGAAATGTACTTGTACTAAACGCGTCCTCCATAACAACTCATCCTTATGTAAACGTAATACAGCCCCAAAAGCCACAAGCCGGCATCATCATCACTCTTTATTTTGGCTTTGCGTTAAGTAACATCATCATCACTGAGGCCGCTTTCCAAAACATCAACCCTCGCATACTTTCCTTTTCCCTTTTCTTCCTTCGGACACCCCTGGACTAGTCCTGTGTTGGATAGTCCCTATATTGGAGATAAAGGACCACATGAATGGAGGAGACAAAACAAATTCCCTTCTGGCAGCGGTTATGTTTTATGTGTCGCAACGGCCACTGCAGCAAGTTGGCCCCCCCGGCGGGGCCCTCATACCACGCAATGTCGGCGCTCCGTCTTCTTCTTCCATTCACAAACTTTGGTGGCATAATTGATGAAAATGAACATACAGCGTGCGACAATAAGACTTTATATTCTGCAGTAATCAGACAAGTCATTAGGCAGTAATGAGCCGACGCTGAATGCTCTCGTCGGGTTTGGGGGTAGTTTGGGCGCACGGGGAGTGTCTGCATGCGTGTGAGTGTGTGTGCAAAATGACACATTAGTACGCATTCACCCCGACACACAAACACACACTAGCCGGCACTCCTGGAGTCCCACTCCAATTACGGCATCATCTCACCCGGGAAGAAGCCCACTTACCCAGCATTCACTTCATGAATAATTGATTCTTTGTGCCAGTCTTGTATTTGTAAATACATGTTTGCTCTCTGATTAATACTTTTCTAGACATTCTCATTGCTTCCATGTGATTACATTTAAATGTATTATTTATTAGGCCAAAATGTTTTCTGCTTATTAGGTATCAAAGGGGCCGCGACAATATTTGCCCTAATCTCACATCTACATGCAAACACGCACGCTCGCCGCACACTTGGGCTCCCCGCAGGTGGTATTGTGTTAGCGTGGTGGAACATGATGAGCTGGACCCTTTGGATGACTCGCAACGTGTGAATGCCGGCTCCATTCACAGCTTCCTTTAATTGTCGGTCAACAAACAAGCGCTTTCAAGAATGTTTTACCTATGGTCGTTGCATCCACTGTACGTACCGTATATACTGTATTTTAACTGTCAAGTAGTAATCATGTCCTGTACTACACATCTAGAACATTCCCATTGGTGGTTGGCACTCTAAGTCTTCCGAGAGCTTACTAAACGGACTTAAGGATGTATCGTCTGTGTGATTTGGGGTGAACTCGTGTCGATGAAATGTGACCCCACAATGGCGACAAATGGACACTAATTCAAACGGAAGCAGTGGAGCCAACCCCAAATTGCCTTACGGGTTATATACGTGTAGCTGTAATGGCCGTCGGCTGTGTGAGGCTTCAATCATTGTGTTCCACATCATGGTGCAATGTTTTGGCTGAAAATATTGAAATGAAATACGAAGAGATCATAGACGAGCCGTGCACCGAGTGGCTTTCTCTGTGCACGGCGCATCATTACTGCGCGCGAGCATATCTGTAAACGTACACACATTTGTTAGTTTATTGCATTTTGTGTCGGTGTACTCCTCAGGAGTGCGAGCTCGCCAAATGAAAAGACGTGAAAAAGCAGCGCTGCTCTGCACCATATGCCAAATCCACGCCTGCCTGCCAATTTGTGTGGGATACTGGCAAGTGCTAGCAAGGCTGAATTTTGACAGCGGGAGATGAATAATTGAACATGTGCGGAGGGAAGTTCTATTGGGATATCCATGCAGAGAGAGAATAGAGATATGCAAGCCTTTCCGCCAGCAAAACCCTCATTTGTATGGGGGTGTTTCCTTTTTCAAGTCAATAAAGGCAGCCACTAATATGAACTTGGATCGTGTTTTCGGATGAGGCACGGCCTATACGGAAGAAAACTTGACAAATGTTTGTTGTAACGAGCAAACAAAGGCGGAAAACAAAGCAGCTCTATGGAAACGTGAAGTCATACAGCAAATGTACTTTATACTAAACTACAAATAATAACAACTCTTTTGCTTTTGCTCCCATTTTTCAAAGATTTTTAAAACTATTCTGAAATGTCGTTGACAAGCCTGAGTTGATGTGCATTCACGATTCGTCCACCTCTCAGGTGTGGCATATCAAGATGCTGAATGGACAGCACGAGGAATGCACAGTGGCCACAACAAAAGGTCACTCAAATATTGCAGTTTAACTGTAATGAGGAGCATCCAAAAATCAGTCGCTATCCGGTGGGACCCTACTTGCCTCTAATACCGTAACGCCAAGCGTGTTTGAACTGGCCTGCGCTAACGGTGACGACTAGCAGCTTACAGTTGGAAGCCCTTACATCACCGTGGTGCACGGAACCCCCCTTTTCTACAAAAGAGTGGATGGAGAATATTTTTGGAGTCCATGCTTTTCAATGTAGTTTACGACACGACTTGTTCACAAGTCACCAATCCTTTCAAAGTATTTCAAGGCTTAACGGGGGGTGGGGGGGCATATCCACACAGGTAAAGAGGTCAAACGAAATGCTGTGCAACATACAGTACATCAACATCAATCCAACAGAGCAGGTTTAGCCTTGAAATAAAAATAAATACAAGCGTGACTTTGGCTGTCTTGCCGCCAGCGATAGAATATGAGAAACCTTTCATGAGGGCTTCCAGCATATGAGCTTCCAGCATATGAGCTTCCAGCATATGATCTTCCAGCATATGAGCTTCCAGCATATGAACTTCCAGCATATGAACTTCCAGCATATGAGCTATCCCCACGCCACTTGCTGCATATTTCCATTACATTTGGTGTCATCATTTCAGGTCTGCCATCCATCAACATCCTCTTTATCAAGTCTATTAAACATCATTGGTCACAGGGAAGACGTATAGTAAAATGAGGCTGTTATTTTACGATTAACTACAATAAATCAGCCCTGGGAAAGATGGAAGACAAATGTTTTAACCCTTTTACCACCTGACAAAACATTACCAGAATTAAGGGAACAGCGTCTAGGGCAGATTTCAAGCGACTAATCCGTGCCTTTGTCTCCAGCAGGCTAGACGACCGGAACGACGTTCTCACCGGGTTCTCGAAATGAGCCGTAACTAGGACCACATTAGTCCAGTACCAGGGTCTCCAACTGGCCTCCTGTGGCTTTTGTGTATCTTTGTATGTTTTATGGAAGGATTTTTTGGGGTGATTTACCCTTCTTTTCCTTAAAGCACTTTGAACCACCTCGCGTCCGAATGGCGCTCGATAAATAACCTTGCCTTTCCTTGCCGCGCCTCGCCCTTGCCATTCCACAAGTGTCTTAGCCTTACATGTCACTGGAATGTTTAGTTTGTTGACATTTGAATGAGATACACGATTCCAGGCTACTGTTATTATGATTATGATATTGTAACTCAGGATACTACGATAACTACGGACTTGTGTTAGACCGCAATGCAATTTACCTTTGAAGCCTCACGGTAAACAAAGCAGACAAAAGTACGAATAAAAAGCTGCTGTTATGATGAGTTTGTGACGACTGTGACCAAATGAGCCCAAATATCACGCCTTAGGAATCCTCGATCCTAACTTTAGTAAAAAGTGTGTAAAGTATGCATTTGTTGTCCAATTATTGTTAAAAGTCACGTCCAAACCTCCAAACTATGTTTATGAAAAAATACAGGCAACCCTGAAAAATATATTTAAACTCCTATTCCTTAAACACAGTCTGAAACTCTTCCACAGAACCAAACGCCAACAGGACTGAAGTACTTTACATGTACTTTGGGTACCACATTTCGGGGTGCTGTAGTCGGGGTACCCTGGAATATTTCCAGCTTAATACCTAATTAAAGGCAGGAGCAGCGTGTTGCGGAACCTCATTTGGATGTAAAGCGGATATGATCACGGTTAGTGTTTGCTTTATTGATGTAGAAAGGTTCCCTGATTAAAATATGTCAGCCAGGAATGTAAACAAGGGCCATGGAGATTGCTTGTGATCAAATGTGAACAAGCTGGAGGACACCACAAGGGCAGGCGAGCGCTTTCTATCACTCAGCCATAATGCCGGCACTCCAATGAATACCACCCAAGACAATGCACCGAAATGTGGGCAATTTCTATGCAATAGTCGTGTTTGCCATCGAGCACAAGAAGGACGATGACAGCGACGTGAACCCTGCCATATCTTGAGGAAATATTGAATGACGGCTACGGCGGTCTGTATCGACCGGCCCTTGGTTTCGCCGTGGAAGCGTCTTGATGCTGATATGAAAGGAACCACAATCGCCTAAGCTCGTCTTGGTGGGGAAGCACAAAGCCGCAGACGGCATTTACATTTTCTCCCAGCCATGTTTTGTTTCTCTGCAGCATGCCATGACAAATGTTGCAACAAGGAGAGGATAGTCAAATGGACGTCGTTATGAAAGCAGCATCCACAGGCCCGTGTGGCCAATCATAATTTGGATTTACCTCATTTCTTCCTCGACCTACTTAGCCAATTTACCCCCTCTTGGCTACCACGGTATTTAATGATGAGCCAATATGGAACGTATTTCTCGCTGTGTTGTCCATTTGTACTCGTTGCGCTGGATGACACGCTAGCCTCCCACTCATCACGTTATTAAAGACTTCCCAAGTGGGCGCCACAGGTTCATGACACATAAAAAAGGTTCTTGATGTTGTTTTGGATCTACTCCGTACGTGCGCTCGACTTTACTGAACTCATGGAGCATAATTAGCATAAATATGCAATGGCTAAAATCTGCTTGGATCAGTCAAGTCATGAATGGACGCCACTTCAATGATTTGGTGGTGGGAGACAACAACAAAATACAACGCAAAATATCTGCAGTTTCTGTATCTCTCTGGTCAGATTGTGATACCGGAGCTACACAAAAGTACAAAGTCCCCGGGGAGCTTACAGGAAAACTGCACTTTTTGGGAGAATGTTGCCCATCATCCACATCATGTGAGACATGAACGCGTCTCTCCTTCCTGTCAGTTTTAAAGGTAGAGATACACACAGCTTAGTACTGTATGGAATGGAATCCACGATGAAAACACCTCCCACAACTCCAACAGTGTTTTATATCCATGCTGTGACCATGTAGTAGCAGGTACATTCATGATCACATGGAGTACTTACAGTGTTTGGCTGTATTTTGGACATTCCAAGCATTACTGTAACTTTGGCGCTTTGATATCACATAGCAACATAGAAATGAACGTCTACGTCAGCAGTGATGTCATCGCTAATGTGTCGCCTTACCCCTTTTGTGGTGGTCTGAGGGGCCGTGAAGGCGATGTTGATGCGACATTGACGCGACATTGTTGACATTGTCGTCACTGTTGACGAGTATGTTGTGATGCTAGCCACTAGCCGACTTGTTGCCAGCTGCTGTGTTATGACTAAGTGTCAACACACCATCGCTTGCTCATATTCATGTTACATTATATGTAAATGAGCCATAATTGGCGCTTTTTTGAGTATTTTTCAGAAAACGTAGGTCCAATAAATGCAGTAATGAATGTCTGTTTTTATCTGTTTGTATATCTTTAGAATGACCTGTTCATGTCTCACATCAGGACTGTGGATGATGGGCACGGTTCCAAAATAGTTCCTTGGAAAGTGCTCCTTGGAAAGGGCGGAGCACATACTTTGTCCCCGTAGTGTCAGACGGAGACACAGAAAAGAAGCTGAAAAAGTTCATTGCCAAACCGTAACAGGTTCCAGGTACCAAACGTATCACAAACATCCTGGTTTTCCACCCATCACACGTCACTCTCCCACCACATCACGCCTGAGATGCCTTCACTGACTGATGTTCAAGACCACATGAAGAACATTACTGAGCCATAGCTGGCATTGCCGATATCACCCAGGCTGTAAAACAATACCACAATACCACCAGCTTCAGATAGATACATAGATACTGTATGCAGTATACTGTATGCAGTATACTGTATGCAGTATACTGTATGCAGTACTGCCGCCCCACGTGATCAGCGTGTTTCCCGGGTTGACTTAAACTTAGGACTGAGTTCCTGCTGGTCTAAAGTCTAGTATGAACATCAGTTTGGATCCTCTGTTTACATGAACAATTTGGGACTTTCCCAAAAATGCGTCCCGGCACGAGGCGGGAAAGCCGAGCAAAGCATTAGCCTTATCTCTGACTTTATAATCCAAGTTATTCTTTCGCATGAAAATACTCTGCCGTATCTACGTCTGTACTGCTGAGTCGCCACGTTACGTGATATTTCACCATGAAAGACGGCAAGAAGAAAACGAAAGTAATGAGTGGATTTGAAGCGAGCGGAGGAAATGTTGGGGCAAGGTCTGCGTGCCCTTGGACCGTTTAAGCAGCCATGGAGCAAACGTCTCTTCACTCACCAGCCCACCCGCCGTCCCCCAAAAATCAATAAACATAATAAACATGACAGTATGCCATACCTACCGTGGAGAATACTTTACACGGTCTTCCTCCCCGTGCCGTACATCAGGGCTCCACTCCGCCCCCTTCGGCTTTGAATCATCTTGCAGGCCTTCTTCACGTGAAGTGGCTGCCGGCTCATCCTCATCCTCATCCTCATCCTCATCCTCTCACAGCTTAATTGGCTCCACCTGAGGCTGGAGGGCAAGGTGTAATTGCGATAAGAGAAAATGCTGCGCTTGGCTGGTTTTAGTGCCCTTATCTATAATCTCCGGATTGATTATGGTTTTTCTGCCTGCCGTGCAAATTGGTCAACCCCATCAGCTGCCAGTGGAACCCACCTTAACTCATCTTGGCCACCGCACAGCACGCATCAGCGCACGATGAACTGCATGATGCATGTACTGCTGATCGGGCTGCTGTATGACGGCTGGCCCATCGCTGCTTTTTCACCCGTAGTCTGTAGTCATCGTCGTATCTACATGAAGGGCTTCTGGTGGGCCCTTGGAACATGCGGACATCCAGATGTTTGTTGTGCAACAAAGCACTGAGATGTTTCTCAGGCATTTTGAAATGAACTCGTACGTCTCTTAAATGTAAATGTATCCGAGATCAAATGTCAGCTTGCCAACTGATAGCGAACTACAAAGGTTCCAGCAAACGCCAAAACGATTTTTTTCGACAACAAAAAACCAAATGCATGCGACAACTTCCTGCGTTATCATGTCCGCTTTGTTTTCCAGTGAATGGATCTTCCCAAGCTAACCAATGTTTCCAGCAACCGTTGTTCTTGCGGCTGATGTTTCTTCTTCTGCTGACGGTGAAAACCTTCCGCACGTTCCTCATTGTCATGCTTTTGCAAATGTTTGATCAAATGTGTGGCATTGAAATGTCCAACGTTGCTGCAGCGTCGAGAGACACTGACTTGTAATGATTTCCAAATCAAAGCTAATATTCAGATAAAAGAGCAGCTGGTGTTTGACTCCAATGGAGCCAGGTGAAGTACGAGGTGAAGCACAATTTCTGCTTGATCTGTCCCTGCAAAACGCCACAGAGTAGAAGGCTTCTCCTGCGTCTTTGCTGCACTACCAATTAAAGCTGTTTTTCTGCCGCATATCTTGAGCGAATGGAGGCAGCCGCTAAAAGCTCTTGAAGCCAAGTCACAAAGGACTCGTGTGGCAGATGGTTTGTGTAAAGGTATGTGCAAAGAGGTAGCGGCGAAGAACGGAGCAAACAAGCATGAAAATAGCAGGCTGTCTCCAGTGTGCCCCCCGCTTTACCGCATACCCTTACCGAATTTGGAACTTGGGGCGGATGCCCGTATGCCTGGCTTGGTTCCTTCTTGAGGGGCTTCCTCTAATCCTCAGCTACTCATTTATATTATTATTTCGGCATTTCAGGTATTTCTCACATAAGCTAGCTACTTGATTTGAGCTCGGACTGCTGCTGAATGGAAATGAAGGTGGACACGTCACGGCACCGAAGGCCGAGGGCTTGGCGGATGAACGGCCATTTTCATCCACCGGATTTGATGCTAAAGTAGGATAAAGCTTGATATCGCCTCGGTATTTTTACTGGCCGGACAACTTAGTATTCTTATCACATTCATCAACGTTTAGGGCTCAATCCCGTGTCACTTACAAGCCAAGTGTTTGTTACCTAGCAACAGAAGGTGCCTTAACTTGAGCAACTTTGTGAAATCTGATGGATGTTCTCATTAAAATATAAAAAGGGAGATATCATGGCCACTTCAAGATAAATTAGTCGTGTTCATGAGAACCTTTAAAAATACTTCTAAAAATGTCTTTTTGAATGTTGGCCATTTTTGAAAAACAGGGACTGAAATAATCCTCTTCCTTTGGAACAGGTGAGACTCGGCATATTTTGGGTTCTTAGCTGCTCACCTGTGTAAATCATTATTGGATTCTACCGTAAGCTGCTTAAAAATACATCTCAGTCGTACGCTGGCTGCTCCCATAATCACACAGCTTTATTATTTCAGCCGTGGCGTATTCTTGACCAATTAGTTCACACTTTATTTCAACACGAGCTGGGACTAATCATACACCATTTCCTTTGGCTAATTATAGCGCCATTATGGGACATTAACAGGATAGGAAGGATAGGAAGCAGGGGCGTGCTCCTATTTGTCACACTCCTGATGGCCAGTCACTACAGCATAGACCCCCCCCCCAAACACTTCGTTTGGGGTGGGGGGGTTATTCCGTTATTCACCATGACCGTTATTCACCATGACCGTTATTCAGCTTCAGTGGCCGCTGTGGGAGGCATGAGAAAAAAGCATATTGGAATATCAACGCTGACACTTGAATGAGCCTCAGCCCTCAGAGTGGGCTTATTGCTTGTGATTGACACCTGAGTTTTGCCGTTTCCATAAAGAGCATTAAGTTTTGTCTTCTAAAAAAAGAAGTCATATTTTTCCAATCATTTCACCTCAGACTCAACTTCTTCAGGAGCGTCTGGCTTCCTTTCATGCAAACTATACTGAGGCCATTTCTGTGGATGCCTTTTAACTTTGGTGCTTTCGGTTCCTGTCTGTCAGGTGGGCGTTACGGCAGGAACAATTTACCTGCCAGTCAGCTCTACCTCTCGGTGCACCCGACATGTACGCATTCCATTGCAGAACAAAGCGGGCCTTCGTCTTCTCTTCGCATTTGAATGTTTTTTATGCCTAAGTGGGAGGATTGGCCTTTTGGGGTGCACTTCATAATCTCTCACTTTCATACAATTACTCCTGAAAATCATTAGCTCTTCATATCCCTAATGACTCCATCTACTGACTGGTGATTGACATGCTGTCATACATACATACATACATACATACATACATACATACATACATACATACATACATACATACATACATACATACATACATACATACATACATACATACATACATACATACATGCATACATACATACATACATACATACTACATACATACATACTACATACATACATACATACATACATACATACATACAAGCATACATACATACATGCATACATACATACAAGCATACATACATACATACATACATACATACAAGCATACATACATACAAGCTGTGGGGTCACTACAGGAATGCCAGACGGCCGCCGCTTTAAGCCACGGGGTACTTCTTGGTACTTCTTGGTATTTCTTGGTATTTCCTGGTATTTCTCAATATTTCTTGGTATTTCTCCGTATTTGCGTTGCTCTCGCTACCATGTGGTGTCTTTGGCAAGAATCCCATCTTCAGAGTAAAAGTAACCCTAAATGTTCATTCGTATGAAGTCTTGATGTCCATAAGCAGCATTAAAGTGTTTAATGAAGTTTTTATAACGATTGCTTATGGCCACTTGAAGGCAAATGCCACAAAAACACATTTCACTAACTAGACGGCTACACACAAATTACCAATTGTGTCGAGCAAAAATGGCCAAGCATATTGTTTTCATTGCAATTACTGTTGATGAGCGAACTCCTCATCACCAGCAAGGTGCCCCCACCCAAGAGAAATGCTATTTTCATTTGATGCATCTTTTAATGTATCTCTTATTCTGCCTTTTCCACTCCGGGATACAAATACAGTCTCCGCGTGCGCCTTGATTTCCATCCTCGGGGCTCAGACACTGAAATAGCTCTGGGACTGCGAGACATTGCAAGCCTTCTTTTTGTGGAGAGAAAGCTAAGAAACATTGTATTCTCCCTCCGACGAGAAAATGAAATGAATGTTTTCTGTGAAGTATGAAGAGAGACATTTTTCACCTGTGACAATCTCTAATTCGCTCTGCTCCCTCGTCACGCAACTGTCACAATCATTTTACTCCAACTGTTTTATCCCCATTCCGTGTCCAAGGTAGCATGTCGCCGTCAACCAGTGATTCGCACGCAGCGCCTTACGCTCGTTGGTGACCTTAGATGTTGCAATATCGGCCCAATTTCATGATGTTACACATTCTTAATATTATCTAGAATTGATGTTTTGTTTTTGTGTTACTTCTAGTTTATCTTCCATTTCCACATCAGATCACGTTATGTTGACTTTTTAGTCCGTCCGATCTGCTTTTTAAGTCTTCCTCCATGCAAACGCATGGTCAATATGCTCGTTATATTTCTTTCATTTATTTAATTCATGGATCTACTCTATTTAATTCTATTAAAACACAACACAAAATAAACAAATGTTAGCAATATTGCTGACTCTCATGGAGTTAAGACGTTACACCAGGAACTTCGTAGGGCTGGGCGATATGTCAGTATTTTTAAATATTGATATTTACTTGATATCTACACGATATCAAAACCAACCATGAAGCTTCAAAATGTGGCTTTGGCATGGATTGATATCGGGATATATATCCTATATCGATATTTGACCTAAATATATCAGGATGTGAGCTTTTGGACCATATGGCCCAGTCCTGGGTCATAGACTTTATACATGGTATACTTGAGCTGATGCTAGGCTAACCGCGTTCGGGGTAGCAGGTGGGGTCGTGGTGGGTTGTCAAAAGACCGGTAATTAATGGCGCCCCCGTTTTGAATTGATGGAATTGTTCTACACCCCTTTGGGACAGCGTGTTGTTGGTTCCGCTTCTTCCTCTCAGCCACCCAGACTGTAGATGGCTATATCGGACCTGCACAGGTCTGGTGGTGAAATTAGGCCAGGCTGAATCAAACATTAATCAGCTGTTGTTTTCGACGACTCAGGCAAGACATGCCCCCCCCCCGACCTACTACAAATTGTTAATGTGACTGCCATGACTCATTAATGAGCAGTCCCAGCTGGCATATGAACACATTCAGTTTGGTTTGGTTTGGGTTCGGCCCAGGCCTTCAGGAGTCTGTCAGTCTTCATGAATACTCTGCAATTGGTGAAGCAAATGAACACACAAAGATAAACGAACACAACTGCAAGGAACATGGATTTATAAATTAAAGTTGATGATTTGTATTCATAAAACAGGCTGTCGTGATCAGATTATCATCGGACACAAGTCCATGGTAAGACAAAGTGCCTCGCCTGTGCAGACATCCACCCGATGAGTTAGAGCCCAGGACTCGGTCTTGTATCAGCGCAGGTCGTCAAACAGGGAGCGTTGCCGTCAGTGCCAGACTGTGTGGCCCAAATTCCAGAGCGGAGGGGAAATGGGAGTCTGAGTAGACCCGAGTAGCTGAGTTGAGGAAGCGTGCCAAAGAGAGAGGAGTGCAATCGTGTTGGAACGTGGATGCGTCCGTGTTGGACTGTGTCGCTGTTAGCTTGTTTGCAGCATCCTCATAAAAACGTGTGAAGTGGTGGACGGCCCAGAATCCCACAAATTGCCACGCGATCCCGTTTCCCATGAGGCTCTTTGTCTCACCTTTCCCCCCTCGGCACCGTCAGTTCAATAGCGCCGAGTGGATCGAGTCCACCGAAGCCGCCCTGCCTTCATGCATGTTTAATGCCTCCACTAGAATTACCGCAGATGGAACTCTGCACCGCATGTCAACATTTTGCATGTTGGCGTTTCCGTGTTGGCCGCGTGTACAAATGCTCATGCCTGAAACATATCAAGAGCTTTGAAGAGTGTTTTTTACATGCGGAATATTTGAGCTGTTATCACTCAGCCCGGCTTCACAGATTGCAGGATGTCTTCCCGTCTCCGGCGCCTGGCTGTGAAGCCTCGGATATTTCAGGCTTAGGGGGGAAACATGCAGTAGAAATAGATAGCGTATAGCCTGTGGCTAAATGTTAGATACTTCTCCCAGAGTGTGACACAGTACACATACACACTTGGATATTTTTCCCCAATGGGATTACTAATCCCCGAGAGATGAAAGGCAGCTCCCTTTGCGCTCTGATCCCGGTATCCAGATGGGGCGGCTCATTTGGTGCTTGATGGACAGAGACCGGTCCGGTTGATGCTCCCCCACCTGATGTCCTTGACCGAGACGCCAACATGGCCGAGCCCCATATAGACCCGGAGATGGCCGTTAGAAATCGATGTCTGTTTGACTTGCCTTTCATTCAAGCTTTTTGTTGTGCTGCCATTTAACCATGGGGGGGGCACGATGGAGACACCTTCACACCTCATGATGTTTCCTCATCGGAACCACATGACCTATCTGCTCTTAGCTAGCAGCCGCCTGGTTCACATGATTCCCAGCAAACACAGACCCAAGCGTGATAAGCGAATTTCAGCAAAGTAGGAGTCCTTATTTATCAAACTATTATTTCTTTATTGAAAGCATTGAAAATCAGTTTGCAGCCTTCTAAATATGTGTTTTTATTCTGATGATGATGTCATTATTATTCCAATAGGATCCCATGCGTGGCTGTAGAGTACTGCAGCAGCTGGCCCATCCACGTCTACGTAGGACTCCTCAATATCACGAGTGTAAAAGGATGCATAATTAACTCCAAGAGCCCTGATGCAGCACAACACGCTACGAAAAGGAAATTAGCGCCCTCCGCCCTCTACATTTAATCACAAACACGGTCCAGATGACCATCTCCACATCTGATCCTTAATTCCCTGCTTGACTGGCGTCCTGATGAAAACTTAAAAGAACGAAAAAAAACATGAATCAGCATTGGCTCAAGGTGTTTTTTCCTTCAATCTGCATCCTTTTATGATGACAAGGACTCGCCTGGTCCTCATCCATGTGCACTCAGAGTGGAAAGCGTTAGAGTTGAGTGACCTGGCCTTGCTCTTTGTTGCACAATGGCTCAAATGTTTTATTAATCTTCTTCCACGATCATCATACTTACCTTTGTCATCAGAAGAACATATTTTTACCACATGAATACAGTCGTAGTCATTATTCGTTTGCCCAAAAGCTCAGAGGAAGACTGAAATGTACTATTTTTAATGAAGGAAATCATGTAAATACAATGAATCCACATATTTTATAAAACACCCCCCCCAGCCTGGCCATTATTCTTTCTTGACAGGAAGACCATGGAGATGATCCTACTTTTCCTGCAAGTCATGTCCAAGTGTTTCAGTGTTGAGTTGAAGGTTCCAAACTATTCTGTTCATCTTATCGGACACTTTAAAGGCGAGGCTAAAACAGGTTTCACACCGGCTCTCGCCTCATAAATAACCATGGTGGATGTTGGGGCGGTGTCGTACACAAGGGGGTCACCGCCGCGCAAGTAGGGCACGCTTGTCTACGCCAGATTGGGAGGGCGGAGGTGGGGACCCTCCCAATCTGGGAGTCTATTCAGGAATGGCTTCGCTCAACAGTTTTCCAGCTGCGGGTACCTGATTAATATTTAGGACAAAGCAGGCTGAACAATTGTTCTCCCCGAGGCTCTCCTTTCCTTTCTCCTCCCGCGTCGGCCGTGCGACGCCTGTCTCTTCAGCTGCGGATGTGATCAATGGAACGGCGTTTGAGCAGAACATAAAATGCCCCCCCTGGGGCAACAAATAAAAGCAGACCTCTAAGACATCTTGAACCTGATTGCTTAAAGAACAAAGACGCCCCCCCAGAGATCCGGCCTGATCAACCACCTCATCACACCGCCCCTGATAGCTATGCATTCATAAAAAGGTATACACACGCAGTACATACACCAACTGGAAGGTCTTCCTCTCGTCTGGCAGGACTTCTACAAGATTTTGGACTGTCTGGGGCTTTGGGGTCTTTGTGTCAGATCAGATATGTTGATGTTGGACCTCATGGAGGTGGTTCATGTATTTAGATATGTTGGACCTCATGGAGGTGGTTCATGTATTTAGATATGTTGGACCTTATGGAGGTGGTTCATGTATTTAGATATGTTGGACCTCATGGAGGTGGTTCATGTATTTAGATATGTTGGACCTTATGGAGGTGGTTCATGTATTTAGATATGTTGGACCTCATGGAGGTGGTTCATGTATTTAGATATGTTGGACCTTATGGAGGTGTTTGATGTATTTAGAGATGTTGACATTGGACCTTATGGAGGTGGTTGATGTATTTAGAGATGTTGGACCTTATGGAGGTG
The DNA here is from genome assembly GCF_037039965.1 of Doryrhamphus excisus. NCBI lineage: Eukaryota > Metazoa > Chordata > Actinopteri > Syngnathiformes > Syngnathidae > Doryrhamphus > Doryrhamphus excisus. The sequence continues at coordinate 21,568,129 of NC_136367.1, read as the reverse complement.
GTTGATGTATTTAGAGATGTTGACATTGGACCTTATGGAGGTGGTTGATGTATTTAGAGATGTTGACATTGGACCTTATGGAGGTGGTTGATGTATTTAGAGATGTTGACATTGGACCTTATGGAGGTGGTTGATGTATTTAGAGATGTTGACATTGGACCTTATGGAGGTGGTTGATGTATTTAGAGATGTTGACATTGGACCTTATGGAGGTGGTTGATGTATTTAGAGATGTTGGACCTCATGGAGGTGGTTGATGTATTTAGATATGTTGATGTTGGACCTTATGGAGGTGGTTGATGTATTTAGAGATGTTGGACCTTATGGAGGTGGTTGATGTATTTAGAGATGTTGACATTGGACCTTATGGAAGGCCTTTGATCCACTTTGTGTCCTCGTTCATCCCAAAGGTCTTTGGTGAGGTTAAAATATTTGAAGTTATTCCTCACCAAACTAATCCGACCAAGCCTTGACCATCTGGAGCAGAGTCATGGAACAAAAAAGTGCTGGAATTGTTTCTGTTGCCTTGAATGGGTGACACACCGTCTCACAACTTGTGTCCTTAGAGTTGGACCAGTGTCTTTTAAAACGCTGCTTGTGTTCATTGTGGCAATTAAAGGGATGCTGTACGGCGCTTTCTAGGAAACGTGATTCACTTCATTGTCACACTGTCTTTGTTGTTGTTCTATTGTTGCATCATAAGTCGAGGAGGCGAGGCCCTGCTACGCGGTGGCCGAAGGGACAGACGACACGTACCTACCTTCTCCCGAGGAGCCCAGCACTCGTGGTTGATGTCATCGCAGCCTGGATGTCAGACGGCGCTACATTAGTTGGCTATTTATATTTCATGACATGCATGTCCAAGTGTTGCCTCGTGGGGCGTTCAAAAGCAGATGCCGAAATAGTTTTGTCGAGCAGATAAATCCGCCAACAGAAAGACGGCTGCAGGTGGTTCATAATGAAAGTGCAACCAAAATCGGAAAACTATTCGGCATCGGTTGCAATCCAACGTCCCCAGTCAGACGAATAACCACGAGGAAAAAGGTGTAACGTGCAGGAAGGAGCCGTGTCGCACGACAATGACAAATCGTCAACATCATACATTTTGCATCGTTAATTAATACTAAATGACTTACATCGCTCTTGCTTTGCTGAACAGTGATTGCGCTATGCTCGCTGTCATGTGACACGGTTAACTGTCATGGAAGCACGGCAGACTAGTCCTGCTGCACGCCGCCCATCCCGTCCACCATCACACGTTCAGCTAGGAGAACAGAATGACCTGGTTCTGCCAAAACCCTTCCATCTCCTCGCTCTCTCTCTCTCTCGCGCTCGCTCGCTCACACACACACACACACACACACACACACACCAGGCTATGCTGGGTTCAGGCTTCCAGCGAGCATGCTCCCTCTGCGGACCGGTTAAGTGATTAGCTCGCACAGTTCATACATTAAAACTGCCAGCTAGTTTTATTCCACCTTTGGCGCTCCAGCCTGATCTGATGAGCAAGCGATTCGCTCCAGAGTGCGGCTTTGTCCTTCATGAGGTAAAATGGGCTCTTTTCACAACATCCTGTCTGAGTGGTCTGACAGCTGTGGCTCTGGGGCTGGGAAGCACACTTAGGGCTGCTTACCATAATAAGTTACCATAATAATACGGCAAAAGAAGAACAGTGGCCGGGCGTAAGGGGTGCAATTATGAAATGACGAATGGATGTATGCTATAACTAAATACCCCTCAACAATAACAATAAATACCTGATGATAATCAATAAGCAATTATCTGATGAGCTGGCGAGCCACCGTCTGGTTCACTGAGGCCAATGTAGAGACGGATGGTACCATTCTGATCCAGGGGTGTTCCATGAAAGTGGACATTTAGCATGGTACTATAATATGTACTACATCCCTCCACAGGTAAACATGTTTTTAATGTAGTGACTAACTGGACTAAACCAAGGCAGCTACGGTCTTTGGTCTATGGTTCCATTTGAACTTTTATTGTGAAGTGGTTGTGCTCACCTTCCCTTTGGGGCGGCTGGGGCTCAGGGAGTCGAGCAGGTCGTCCAGAAACCGGAAGGTTTGTTCCCGTACACCGCTTCCTCCTTCCCAATCACTTCCCAATTGTGGCGGCACAATTGGGAACCAGCAACCTGATAGTTCCCTCCGCGACCATGCTGAAGTATCTTTGGGCAAGATAGTGAACCCCCATTTCCTCCTGAATGCGCTACCTTGGAGTACCGGGAAGGTAGAAACGTAATATCCAAGCCAAAGCTCCCCGGCATGCTTGCTCATTTTCTTGCTTCCCCTTTTCTCTTTTTTCTCTCCTTAGACGTTTGATGGCCTTTTGTGTCTTTTTTTGCTCCTCATCTTCAACATTTGACGCATTCCACCCTTTTTGACGCACCTTGGAGGCTGAAAGGTTTTCTTGCATTAATAAGTGTGACTTGGAACTGTCAGTGACACCGCCGGCAAGAACCGTCATTAATTCAATTTGTTTCACTTTCGCTTTTATGTACGTGCGATCTCTACGTGAAATATTAGCTGCGTGACTCATTTTGGCTTTCTTTGGTTGGAGCCATATTTTTCTCTTTTCTCTTTTCTCTTTTTCATTTTTATTGAATAACTGGACAAAACTATTGAGCGTTTATATGTTTCTAACGGACACACATTCAGTCACAGTAGCAGTTTTATCAGAACTGGACAATGTTTATTCATCAACTTTGGGTTTTTTTGGCCTGCTGGCGAATGTAAAACTATTTATGTTTTCCATTTCATATGAAAATGCATCCATCCATTTTCTGTGCCACTTAATGCTCATGGGGGTCGCAGGGGTGTGCTGGAGCCTATCCCAGCTGACTTTGGGCAAGAGGCGGGTACACCCTGAACTAGACAAACGATGATGAAAATGCAATTTGAGAAAAAAAAATCAAGGATCAAAATCAAGGATTGCAAGGTTTAAGGATTGTAATACATTTTGCCCCCCCACCCCATAACGGATTATTTGGCGATTCGCTGATCACACCTTGGAAAGGTTTTCTCGTTGTCATGAAACTTCCTGGCCGGGTGTGCATGCTTTTTCTGCTGCAGAACAATTCTAGTTTGATATTTGCATGCCCAGATCTGACTGTGCATGCCCTTATTTAATTTGGATCGGCCTCTACTCTCGATACTCTCGACACTCACACGACCAACAGGGCCCAGGGCACGATTCTTCCCAAATGGATGTGGAGTCAATAACATTCCTGACAATGATTTGTTTTTGAAAGATTTGGATGTGGATGTGCTTCTCCTTCAATCTGCTTCTTGCAAGACAGCAGACTAATTGGACTTGGCAGCGCAGCACCAAAACTAGCCGCTACAAGTGGTTACAGAAGTAGGCGGTGACGTTGGCACGCTGGACCCAAACAACCTTGGATGGACGGCATAGGCGCCCTGGTCCCTGGTCCCTGGTCCCTGGTCCCTGGTCCCTGGTCCCTGGTCCCTGGTCCCTGGTCCCTGGTCCCTGGTCCCTGGTCCCTGGTTCCTGGTCCCTGGTCCAGAGCATGTCCGTCCCTGCTTTTATGCTGAAAAGAACCGAAGACCATCATAACCACTCAAACCACAGCAAGTCCGCACTTTCTTTCATTTCAGCCAAAATGCAAACTTGCTCTCATTCGATAGTGAAAGATGAATATTTGATGAGCAGATTCAGCGAGCGGCGGCGCTGCGGAAGTTCATTTCAATCTTCCTGGATCAGTGTTCCCTGCCACTTCCCATCAGATCTTCATTATCGCCCCGTCCTTCGATTATTTTCATCGATGAATAAGCACAGCCAGAACAGGCAGAAGATGTTCTAGCATCCACATGACAACAGAAAGCAGCCATGATGGACTCCTTCTTCCCATTTTCCTTCACTGCCCGGCTAAAGGCAGGCGGGAATAGCGCCAGTTTGAAGGATTGACACAGTGAGTCAGAGCGAGCCGAGAGGAGCGTGAAGGAAGGGCGTGAAGGAAGGGCGTGAAGTCGTTCCGACGTCTCACTCCTGCCGTCTGACAAAGCTCGCTTGAGCATGCGGGGTTTGGCTCCCGGGTTTTACCGATGTTGGCATCGCAGTCGGGGCCCAACCCCGACCTTTTCTTACACAAACATCCCGTCTTCTCATGGCGACTTACGCCGTGAGGCCGGATCCTCTTTCACGAGGGGAGTCGCTCAGGAGAAAAGGCTGTCATGACTTGACAGATGGGCCTCGCCGTCTCGTGCGCTGGTAGCTCGGCGTAGTGATGGCCGCTGCCATCTGCGCCCCGCAACAGATGCTGCAGACCATACCGAGAATCTTTTTTCATACTCGACTGTACACGCCCGCCCCGCGCGGGGCATTTGTTTGGGGGTGTCGGCCCGACGGAACGTTGTTTGATTTCTGCTGCTCGGTGCCGTAAACCTCATTCTGTCGCTCTCATTTCTCTTTCCTCCCGCCCGCCTCGCTGTCTGTCTGCCACTCCGGCACGTCTACTTCCTGTCTGTTGGCCTCTCTTCTTCCTCGTCTCCCGCCTGCTGCCTCCTTTCCTCCTTTCCTCCTTTCCTCCTTCCTACCCACCGTAGTTATGAGTGAACATGAAAGATGAGAAAACATGCCGCCTGTCACCGGATTCATTTCCAAGCCCGGTGTTCTCCAGCTTTCTCCCTGACTGCCCCCCCACCCCCCCACCCCCCACCCCTTCTCCTGCTCCCTCTTGGATGGAGCTGAAATGGGAAATGCATTGTTTCCTTCATTCACTGCAACCAAAGAGTAATTGCGACCTGCCTGACTTTCGTCTGTGGTGAAGCTGGGAAGATTAGCAGCTCTGTTGGCGGAGATGGAATCTGGGTTTTACCCCATGAAATAAAAATGTCACCTGACAGCAGTCTTGACATTTCCTACCAACGCGTTTCTTGGAGACGCTCGTTCACAACTTTTTGTCCTTGCAGCACAATTGAAGGAAATGCCACGTCAGGCCGTAATGTTCATAATGTTCATATAAACACAATCATCATTAGCGGCTCTCCTGGTTGTGTTGAATAAAAAATATCTTATGGTCGTCCCTGGTCGATGGCGGGTCATTGTTTCCAGACTCCATTGTGGTCAGTTCGCTTCCACTTTATTTTTGTCTTATTTGAAGCGTTGAGCAGGGGGTGTTGACTTTGTCGTGCATAAGGACACACTGTACTGTTATTGTACTACATTGTACTACATTGTACTTAACCTTGGCTCACTTTGCCCCAGACGCCATCAAAGGAGACTTGATTTAACGGGATTCAGTCTCTTCCTTCTGTCTGTTCTTGCATAATCCTTCTCTCGGGTCAAATGTCTCCCATTTGCAAGGCTTTTAGATTTCACACGTTTTCATATATGATGGTACCCTATAGAGGTGCTCAGTGAGTAGTTATCGGGTCTTTAGGTAGTCCCGGTAGTCCATCAGTCTGTCTCCTTTATTATCTAGTCCAGTTCGCTGGGCTGTGCCCCGAGTTTGGGAGAAGTGCTGACAAAGCCAAAAGGCTCCAGTCTTCAGGCTCAGGAGTGGCTGGATCAATGCTGTGCCATCGCTAGGGCCCGGGGGGGGGGGGCACCCATCATCCTTCATACCGCACCGGATGTCCTCATCTGCCTCTCCGTCACCACTCTGCCGAGAGCAAGGCTGAGATTTATGCACAGCAGACAGCTCAAGTCCTAGCATATGTTGCGGGTTTGCAAGCTAGCAAGGACAGAAGTGGCGCTGTTGGCTTTTGCTAAGACGGGCTCAGTGTCGGAAACGTCCGTTTCACAACATTTACGTTGACAGCCAAATAGAACTGCAGGTAAACACGTCCCGAAGGGGTTAATAGTATAGTAAATAATAATAGTAAAAGTAAAATAATTCTGATTCTGATCGGATTTCAATATTCACAAACATTTCCTGCACTCGATTTGTCATAATTTGAATATTGAAATAACATCTCATCATGTATTCTTATTATATGTCAACGTATTTTACAAATTGTAATCTTTGGGGGGAAAATAAAAGCAATTTTTCCCAATTCCAGCATCCTGGTGTGAGTCGTCAACTTGTGCTTCTGCTGCATTATCCAATGCAAACAATGAAAACGAGGGCGATGTCGAGAGAGCGGCGCCTGCCTTGCAGACACTCCAACTGTTGATTGCTTGAGTATTTGTATTTTGTTTTTCCACGTCTGGCCTTCAGCCACGTTTTGTTTGCCAAAACTGTCGGCTGCCGCACATCAAGTGTCGGCGATGAGAGTTTTCAGCGGCGGTAATTCATCCCAATGAAAGAAAGTCGTGGAAAGAACGACCTTAATGGACCTTGCTCAAGTAGAGCAATTAACAACCCCCCCCCCCCCCCACGCTCAGTGTGATAACATGTTAACTTATCCGCACCTTTTAACTAACTTGCCATGACTCCTGATCGATTAATGACTGCTCTCCAGTTATTTTATCACAAGGTCGTGTGTGATGCATTATCAGTTAATGAGAAATAGGGAAATGTCCGCTTCCAGAGATGCAGGGAGGCGGTAAACACGCACACACACGTCAGGAGACACTCTCCCATTTGACCTTTCCAAAGGCTTTTTGGCGGCCGTGGTGAGTTGTCCTGCAGTGATAAGAATAATGGTTTGGCTGCACGGCCCATCGGAGACCAACCTCCCATTTCCTCTCATCGTTGAGCCGAGCTGCTCGGCCTCGCCTATTGTGTCTCCTTCATCGATAGCAGACAATGAGGCTTAGTCGTTCCCTCTTATGGGATTGCTCTGCGCCGACTTGAAGCATCACCGACGATCCTTCTGATAACTGTCGCTCTGGGACTGGAAGACGGGACAAGAGCCGGACACGGTTTGCCATTCATCCGCCAATCGCAGTCAGCCCAAAAACGGCAACACCTAACCTTGGTTTAAAAATAACCGCACCGAGTTTTGAGCAACAACATGAAGCAGACGGTCCTGACTGAGATCCTGCCGTCACTATCGCTGGGATCTCAGCGTTTCCACGCTCAGACGCTGGAAAAAGGAAAGTGAAAATGTTGGGTGCAAATGTATTAGTCATGTCTTAATTGATTTTTTTGGCGGGGTTACTTCAAAGCAAAAAGCTGTTAAAAGGAAATCAGATTTGTGGCTTTTTTTCGAGAGGATTAAACTCTGGAAGGCCAAGGTAGTCTTTTCATATTCAAGTGTCTACAAGCTCCGAAGGGAACGTGATAAATCCGAGTACATATGTTTGAAAAGAGTTGATGAATAGCTGTTGAACTCTTCAAATGCTTGCGCTCGCTCATACTGGCTCACGGGAACACACTTTGCTCGAATAAACACACAACGGTACATTTTCTACATGTTCATCTTGCTAATGGTAATGGTAATGGTAATGGTAATGGTAATGGTAATGGTAATGGTAATGGTAATGGCAATGGCAATGGTAATGGTAATGGTAATGGTAATGGTAATGGTAATGTAATGGTAATGGTAATGGTAATGGTAATGGTAATGGTAATGGTAATGGTAATGGTTTTATTTCATTTGAACATGCATCAGATTCCAATTGAGTGCATCCCATAATCAGTTCCCAGTTCCACATGTCCAAAAGGAGTAGGAAGAAGCAAAGCTTATTAAATCCTACCCCTCCATCTGGTACTTTTACAATCACTAACTGTTACATTTGTTCACTTCCTGCTTTCCATAATACATTTTTTTTGTTTTTTTTTAATAATGCACCAATAATGATATAATATGAGCATCCAATGCCATAATGGGTACCATAGTAAGTGTCAATATAGTGATATATATAGCACATCATGACTGGTTAGCATAACGTAGTCCTTGAAGTGTAAAGCGTAGCCTAATGCAGGACGCTCATCTCGCCTAATTGCTTTAGGAAATAATTGCAGGCTAAAAATCCATTGCACAGTGAAATTGCCATCATCATCAAATTCAAGTTAACCGCCCCAACGTGAGGTTATGCATATTTTCCCAGGAAATCGAACCCACTAATTCTAGCGGTTTCACTTTCTTCCAAATTCAAAGCATCTTTTCTTGATAACTTTGAGAGATATTGCAGCCACAATCATCACCTGATACGATCGCAGCACAAGTCATGGATACTCTACTTGGGGAATTACTCACACGGAGAACAACAGGTAGCATCAGTAGACCATGGGCAGTTTAGTCCCTTGTCTTGGGGACCTGAAGGGGCCTTGGGGGGCAGGGGGGGGGCAGGGTCAACAATGGACGAGACTTGAGTGTAGTGGAGCTGAAGTGGAATCACAGGCTTTTTCAGACCTTCGTACTGGAGAAGTAGAGAAGATCAGACTCCTTATTTCTCAGCACTGATTTCCAAATACTGTATGTTGTTTTTATACGCGCTTATACACCTTTCATCAGAAAATATTGTCTCCCCCCCAGCGTCCCAAACCTTGAATTAGACTGTCAGGCCTAGTAAGATGTCTCCGCTCGTTCCTCTGTGGATATTCCTAATGCTAATTAGACTAATTGTAGGGAATCAAATAAAGAGCAGCTAAACAATCACCGGGGAAGGATTGCAACGCAGTTATGCTAATAACACACGGGGGGGGGGGGGGGGCGGAGAGAGAAAATGAGGCAAATCACAGACAATGAAGGTTGATTTTAGCAGATAGTGAGGGCATGAAAAGGGGGGGGGGTCGCCTGGTCGCCACGACTCTTGGAGACGCTCGTCCCAAAGTTCACCAGAAGGAAGTTCTGCTCCGTGTCGCTTACGATGAAGTTGAAGCCTTATCTCCAACTAAAAGTTTGCTCTTCACATGAAAGCACGTCCTTTAGAGCCGCGTGGAACCTCCAAAAACTACTTACATGAGAATAATGACTTTTCATCACTCATTATATGCTCCGCTGAAAGGCGCTGATATTACCCACAAGGCCTTTTGTTCACTGATCCGCACCCAAAGTTCACTCGGCCCAAGTGATGTCCCGCCACCTCGTGGGGGGGGCATTTAAAAGCGTAAATGGCAGCGTGAGATAAGAGACATTGTGTAGACAGACTTTGCCTTCAGGCCGTTTCCTCGCTTCACCTCTTTATAAAAAAGATATGGCTACGATAAAGCGTCGCTCCTTTTCTGCCTGCGCTAATCGAAGGGGGGCCCCCGGGCGAGGTCCGGCCGTCCGTCTGGAGAACAAAAGGAAAGCGATGATGTGTTTGCTATATTTCAAAAGGAACAATTCAAATGATCCCGGGACAGAGAAAAAGGCCACTGGATCAATGGGGAACATTTCCGAGGCATCGTTTGCCATCTTCGTGTACGTTCCGTGTAGAAACGGGTTTGATGGCCAGCCAGATTCCGGGTCCTCGGCGTGGGCAGCTGCTTAGCCAACAGGCTTGCAAAGTACATTTCAAGGGGGCGGCTGTTCATTAAAGTTCCCAGCTGTGTGAACCCACGGAAGGTTTTCACCATTTCCATGCTATTTCTGAACCCAGGGGTAAAAGATGATTGCGGGTCTTAAAGTAAAAACGTTGCAGTCAGCAATTTTATGACGTTTGGCTGCAGACAAGGACGAACCTGCTCAAGCACGGCGTAGAACAACAAGCATTTGAATGTGACACAATGATATAGTGGAGGCATAAAAGAGCTCCGCTAACCAAAAAAGCAAAACACACAAGAGAAGTAGCTTAGCACGAGGGGGGGCAGGGGGGGGGCTGTATCAATCACTGACGCCTGCAACTACAGTCTGTGACCTACTCTTTTAATTGCATCCGCTCTGCTTGCCTCCCACTCGCCTGCTTTATCTGCTTCCTTCCTCTTTGTCATTCCTCAAGCCTCCATGAGGGCAGGAAAACACGGAGATAAGCCGCAGGGCCCAAGGATGGTCGAAACATCTACCTGGAGTGGGCCGGCCCTCGGTCACAGCTCCGTGACTGGATAGGCTAAAAGGAGTGACAGACTTCGTGCTGTCATCACTGTCCATTTCATCGGAGCGGATCCTTTCACGTCTTGGAGAATATCATCGTCTTCTTTCAGCAGCTTGAGTTCTCCATCCAGAAACGTCTTGAGATGTTTGATTGGACTTTCACTTGCAGGCGCTGTCACCTGATGCGTCTGCCTCAGTGCCTCACTGCCTGGGATTAGTCCAATTTAATCCAGATTAAGTAGAAATAGTTCACAGAAAAGAGCAAAGGTGACGTTCCCGTCAGCGTAGCGTTGAGACTCCGCCAGTTGGCCAATTTATTTGGCGTCTGCCTATTTATGACTGCGCCATGCTCACGTAACGGTTCAGCTTTGTACACTATTAATAATTCATGGCCCGATGTTCATAGCCATGAAGCGGCACCGTAAAGCGATCACCATGTGGCCTACACGACAACCAGCAGTGAAGACCTCCGCATCATGACCATCTCCGTGGCTCCCAGCCTTTACTGCTCTTTCACGGATGTTCCACCTGCAAAGGGACGAGGTGGCGGGTGGGAAGAAAGAAGGCTGGGTGGATGCCACAAGTGTGGGGGCGGAAGTTGGACGTCGACGAGAACGTGAACCGCTGAAGTGAGAAGGTCTCAGTCAATCCTGGAGGTCCACCAAACCAAGCAAGTGTTAGAAAAGAGAAACCAGCCGGCAGACACAAGACGTCTAATGTATTCTTCCACGTACAAGTACAGCGACACGGCTATGCTAGCAGTCATTAGCTGCAATAATTGGACATGCGAAGATCGCCTCACATGATCACACGCTCACGGCCGTCTCGCTCGCCCTCACTCGCTCACACGCTCAAGCGCTCACCGCCAGACTCACACGTATGTTCGCTACAGACGTCTGCTTTCTGAGTTGGCAGTTGGCGGTGGGGGGGGGGGGGTGATGGCTTTGGAGAAATTCACTTAGTTTTAAAACCAGCAACATGAAATGTAAATATGAAATACAAGCTTTTTGTTGGGGGCTGGCTTTTAGTGTAAAAGGGTCTGGATGAACACCATGGGTCGCCCCGAGGTGGCGGCGCTACAAAAACTATAATAACATCAAATAATATGAATATTTGTCCATTGAACCGTATTACAAATGCATATTGGTTATGATTTCCACTAATGGAACAATAAAATACAGTATAGGGGTCAGGCCTGCGTGAGCTGGAAGGTGCTTGTCACTGCCATCCTTCCACAGAGAAAAAGACAGCGCTTGTGGTTTTATTTCTTTTCGCTTGCGAGTTGAAAACCCAATGCGTCCAATACATTTCTGTGCTCTAATGAATGAATGAACGATGAAGGATTTGATATCCAAACTCACCAGGAGGTGATCGGACCTTTACAACAAAGCATCATGACTTTCAAGAACACAAATCGTTTATAAAAACTAAAGAAATGTGTCTAAGAGGTATCCGAAAAACCAAAGAAAGTGAATGATTCTCCCCTCTTTGGTTGTCCTCTCCAAGCAGGCTGCAACGAGGCCTTCCTGGCCACCGACGCCAGACGTATTCCAGACAAATTGTAAAACTATAAAAACGTGTTTGGAATGGCATGATTGGATGGACATCATGTCTTATGGAAAAATTGATTCAGTTAGCATCCATTTCGGGTGGAGACAGACCTTCTAGAATGGATTAATGATGCTAACCAAGGTTCCATTTTATTTTTAATAGCAGAAGAGAGGATATTATTATTATTATTATTATTATTATTATTATTATACTGTATACTCTCGTTCTGTGCTTCTTAACGCTTACGATGCATTCAATTTGCATTAACTCTGACTAAAAGCAGTGGTTGTGAGGACCACCCGCAGGTATAATAAGTACCTTCACTCCCAGGCTTGGAGGAAGCTGAAGGACGTAAAGAGCATGCTGGGTCGGTGCTGGCATGGGGGGGGGGGCTTCGTGGGCCGTTTTGTCCAATTGGGGATGGCTGAATTGTAACCTTTGGGATTTAATGACTCGGGCTGAGTCTTAATGTAATTAAATAAATCCTGCCACACAAATGAGTGAAGCTTGCTGGTGACGTTTCCCAATGGAATTATGGTCATGGCAATTCCACACTCGTGGTATGAGTGGTGAGTGAGTTATGATCAAATGAAGTCAGTATTTTACGTCACTTCATTTTGCCATGAGATGCGCTGTTGTCTGTCCCAGCTTCAACCTTGGCTGTGCACCAGTTATGACTTCCATTGGCTGCTAGCTAAGCACCGGAGCAGCTGTTTACTTAGCAATATGGCGTTATTGTTATGCTCATCCACACTTCAACTAAACGTGCTGAAATCAATAACTCCTTGACAGTGAGTGAGTGCATAACCCTGAACTCTCGTAGTTGATATATGCGTGCATGCTTGGAAAAAAAAACCAACCCGAGGACAGTTTGGGTGCTTCTCATACGCTGGTTATTAACTGACTGCAATAAACGTTCATATTTCTACCACCACTCTTGTACTGCAGAACCTGATAAGATCCAATGAGAACAGTTCTTTGGCTCTTTGAGGTGTTTTGTAGCAATCAGTTCTTCTGTGTGGTCTTTTTCAGCAGTAGCGGTCCATCAAGGTGGTCAATCTGTGGATGGAGACATTTGGGAGGCGGGAACTTGAATATTGGGTGGGCAACACGGGCGACTGGGCAATGCGGTGCAAGAGCATGTTGTTCTATTTGGAGGTTGGCCGTCATAGCTGTCTGGCCACTCCATGTTAGCCCCACCCGCGCTATGCTAGCCGCTCTGTTGGGCTCCATGTTCTTTGCCGTGTGTGGAGGCCTGAGTAACCAAGCAGAATGACAACACCCTCAGCAGCCTGTCAGATGATGCCGTGGGTCGCAGAGACACGCATGACAATGTTCGCAAACAGACACGACCATACACTTCAGATGCTGGCCTATTAGGAATTTCATGTGCAGAAAAATCAGCAAATATTTCTGTTGGAATGCAAGATATTGGCGTGTACGCGTATTGTTGTTGATGTGCCACTCACTAAAAGAAGTGAGTCCTCACAGTAGAATCACCTACAAAGCTGACGACACGATCAGGTGATCAGTCAAAAAAGAGGGAGCACACCTGGGAAGGCTAACATAACAAGCCAGCACGTCCAACAAGCAGGGTACCAGTCAGCGATTTCACCGAGCTCCCGATCTCATTCCACATTGTTGACGACACGATCAGGTGATCAGTCAAAAAAGAGGGAGCACACCTGGGAAGGCTAACATAACAAGCCAGCACGTCCAACAAGCAGGGTACCAGTCAGCGAGTTCACCGAGCTCCCGATCTCATTCCACATTGTTGACGACACGATCAGGTGATCAGTCAAAAAAGAGGGAGCACACCTGGGAAGGCTAACATAACAAGCCAGCACGTCCAACAAGCAGGGTACCAGTCAGCGAGTTCACCGAGCTCCCGATCTCATTCCACATTGTTGACGACACGATCAGGTGATCAGTCAAAAAAGAGGGAGCACACCTGGGAATGCTAACATAACAAGCCAGCACGTCCAACAAGCAGGGTACCAGTCAGCGAGTTCACCAAGCTCCCGATCTCATTCCACATTGTTGAATGGCAGCATAAAGTGTAGCTGTCGCTAGCTTAGAGTGCCCTCTTGTGGCTGCCGATGGTAATGTCCACTCGCTGGTTCACATCAGTGTGTATGAATAAACATAGCAGCATTAGCACCGACTATAAGTCACAGATGGGAAAAAATGTCTGGTGTGTGTTAGCATAGCTGCTAGCTATGTTCAGACTGCATGCAATTATCTTCTCGTATAGGAATTGTCTTGTTGAGACTGTTTAGTGTGCTCTATTATTATCAATATTTATGATTATTATTTCAATCTGACAGTTGGCAAGCACCGTTGCTGCCATCCCCGAGGACATAAATAGCAAATGAATAAAACCAGGGTCAAGTACTCACCCCCCCCCCCCCCCCCGGAAAAACAACCCTGGTTCCCTTGTCTAAGGATCCAAAACTCCCTGTTTTCATGAACCAGATTAAGGTTTGCATGCCAGATAATGAACCCTGGTGGTTTTCCAGGACCCCTTGAGACCTTGTTGGCGTGATTATGGAATCAAGAGTAAAATGACAATATATGCAGCGGCTCAGTTGTCAAACTCCTCCGCACGTTCCGACACAGGAACACCGACTCACATGAAAAGCGAAAGTGGCACGTGTCCTCGCCCCCCCCCCCTCGGGCAGCACCACAAGAGACCTGCCTGGCTGACAACAATTAGCCCGCTGGCTTCAAGTAAATGGAAGCCATTTCCATAATACATGCCTGCCATCACAGTTTTAGCAGGTCTTTGTTATCTTGTCGCAACCTGTTGTTAAATCGCCTACCGCTTTTTGCCTGGCATGAAGCCAAGCGGTAATGGCGTCAGGACATTGTTCAGCGCCACGGCTTGTTTTCGTGGAAATACAAAGACGGAGCCACACACCGCATTTCACAGCAGCGCCGTTCGTTGGGCGCAGAGGTGCCTCGGCGGCGAAGAGTCCTTTTATTAGCCTGTTGTTTGGGTGCTACTTTGACAGGAAGCTGAGCCATAAATTAAAAAGATGGCTTGATAAAAAGCCGCTGTGTAAAATTCTTCAGTCTGGATTTTTGAAAAATCACTCTGCCACGCTCGTAACAGGAGCTCAAATGCCTGAGTGATTTATGAAATCAATTTGTCTTCTTATCAGCAGCCAGACTTTGAGATATGATCACAGCGCATGCGTTTCAACTTGGCGTCCGGGCGTCTGAACGCGGCAGGCGAGCTGCAAACAGCCATCGTTCAGCCATCGTTCATTCTCCGCACGCGTGCCGTTGCGCCATGCTGCGACTCGTGTGATGGGCTGATGATGATGATGATGATGCATCGACTGTTGATTCAATTTGGCACCGGGATGGAATTGTGCTGTCTGGGATGCTGTCGCTTTGTTCTCGGTCTGCGTATTCGTGTCAGCTGTCACTAGAATATCTGCTCTCGTGTTCATACGTCTGCAATGTTTCCGCCGTGGACACGCCTTCATCAATGGCGGCTCCGGCTCCATCGCCGACTCCCCACTAAATCCATGCTGTCGTTTAGTCGGAACAGTTGCGGGAAGCCCCTTTTCTGCTGAAGCATGACTGTTCCCGGTGCATAAAGCCGGTTTCATAAAGACGTGCTTAGATGAGATTAGTGTGGGAAAACTTGGGAGCCCCGACTTTGGCGCTAATGCCTCTTTTGGATCAACTGACAAACAGACGCATCCCTAATCTTGAACAAAGTCTTGCTGGAAGAGAACAGAGAGACCTACAGTAGTTCCTTCTCTTGTCAGCTGTCACTGGAGGTTCGGTCATCGGTCTTCTCAAATGGAAAGATGCACCAAAACACCAAAAGCGGCTTCCCACGTGCCTCAAAGCAACAGGATGTCCATTTGGCCGAGCAGGAAATGGTAGCGTAATCGTCGTTTATCGCGGGTCGTTGGTTCCACAGCCAACTGTGAGAAGATTCCTTATTTATAAATGGAATGTTTTCATAGAAAACCTGCTTACATCCTCGAAATCCACAAAAAAATATTAGAGCCCTGTAGACATAAAACAACACCCCTATAGTCACGTTCATGTTCAAGTTAGCCAATATAACACATTCAAATCAAAATAAAGAAAATAAGACGTAATATAGAGTCACAGGTTAGCATCGGGGGGGGGGTACTTTTTTAAACTTTGGGTTTCTGTGCAGTACTTCCTCATCAGTATTACATAACTGACAGTTTGGGACCAGCGCATCTTCTTTGTATTTGAAGTTATGTAGCCATTTTTATGCTTGAAAATACTTCATTGAGGCATTTTGTGTATTTTGGAACGAATAGACATATTCAACCACAAATTTATGAATGAATACAGTATTGTTTTGAAAAACGGTGATGGAGCAACGTGGGAAAATTCCACCAGAGTGATTTGGGATTGGGCCAGGCAGCCTCCTATCTTTTGGAGCGACTGCTTACGTTCCCGGGAGAAGTTGAGAGAAATTCTGTTTTGACATGGCTATCTGTCTAGTTTGGGGGGGAAAGGATACAAAAGAGAATAAGGCTCCCCCGTGTATGCGCTTCAGAAAAAAGATAAGCAGTTCATTTTGCCAGAGATGTCAAAGGGAGGACTCATAAGTGACAGCAAAGGGGATGAGATATCTCCAGATATGTTTTGATGGCTGCAGGTTCATCTTAAAATGTGTCAAGGATTTGCAAAACCCTCATGGAGTAAATCTCACTTTCATGTTCTTTAATTCTGTAACCTCTCTCTCTCCGTGTCTCTCCACAGTCAAGTTCGAGGACTGCCAGCACAGCAGAGAGGTGGGCTTTGTTAGCAGCGAGCCCAACTTCGGCGTGAGGCCTGATGGGACGGTGTACGCCGAGCAGGAGTTTTCCAACCTGTCAGAGCCCGTCCAGTTCATGGTGACGGCCCGGGAGCTCTTTGACCCCCACATCTGGGAGACCACCGTTAAGCTGGCGCCACCTGGACACGCCCACACTTTACCCCTGACGAAGGTACTCCATTGGAGAGAACGTTTATTATGTCATCACATTGTTTCCCAAATCAGCAAAAGCAACGCTGGGTCCTCATCACACTGAAATAGATATAGACGCCATGACATAGAATGAAGTGTTTCCTGTAAGGGTGGCTATATGGGTACATGTCCTTGGTCCTTGGTCCTTGGTCCTTGGTCCTATGGGACCACGGATGGGGGAGAGGAGGGAAAAGTTCGGACAATTCCAAGGGCCCCTGACTGGGCCCCGGTGTCGCAAAACCGAGACAGTGTGAAAAGTATCCACAGCTTTTCCACTAAGGGCCACATACTGAAATATCAAAGCATGTGGGGGCCACTTTTACGTGGTCTCCAGCAACCTATGTAGATATCACGCAATGTTGTCAGTGACGACGTGCGTTACTCGGATGGCGGCGGCTCAGGAGGTCCAGCAGGTCGTCCAGAAATCAGATTGGCGGTTCCATCATTTGTGTCCCTGGGCAAGGCCCCCACCGGTGCCCCCCCAGGTGCATGTGAATGAGTGTTTGGTGCTGGTCAGAGAGGCCGTAGGCGCACATTGGCAGTTTCTGCCAGGCCAGCTGTGGATACAGATGTAGCTACCGCCACCAGTGAAAGGGGGGTGAGGAATGGGTCCGCTTCATTGGGAAGCGCATTGGGTGCCTTGAATAGCACTATATAAAATCTGTTATTATTATTATTATTATGTTGATTAATGAAGATTTTCTCCTTGCATTACTTTTTATTGCAGATTTTTTGTATTTTTTATTATTCTTTTTTGTTTTCATGATATTATGACTTTATTCTTAGAATATTTTAAACTGCCACTAAATAGTCCCGGGCCGCGCCGCACCGCACCCCCGGGGACTATAACGTAACAACATCATGATTGTAAATTGATATGAATATTTGGGCCAAACGTTGATTCCTATTGACTGTCATTTGTAGCATGCTAACCGGTGTTATTCTCCTCATGTTTGTTGGCCTAAAAAATGTCCGCCCTATTTAGCTTGTGGTTTCCAAGTGAGATGCATCTTTTTCTCCGCTGATGAAGAAGTACAGACAAGCCTCTTGTTTTCAAAACATCATTAGCAAGCGTGCAGCAACGCAATGCCACACTTCCTATACACCCGCTAATGCCAGCGCCATTATCATTTCTCTTCTATTCTGGTTCGTTGCTAGCGGGCCTAATGCGCGCTTGTGATTTTAATCATAATAAAAAAATCTCCAAACTAATACAATAACTGTATTCCCAAAGTGGGGGCCTAGATATGCCCATGACTGCAATATCGGGGCAACCTTTTAGCACGTTTGTATGTTCTTTATTCATGTGAAAATGAGCTTATTTTGCAGACGGTAGAACATCTTCTCTTTCTTTTCTTCTGCAACATGGCAACATCACATTAGCATAGCAGCTCAAGAAAGCGCCAAAAGCTGAGACATAATGTCAATGTCACGCTAGACTCCAGCAGGCGCGTTCATTTGCTTTTAATAACGCCTGCTCACGTGTTTGAGCGACAGGAAATAGCTGAGCTGTAATGTTGGTTTTCCAGTGTCTAAAAGCGCGTATTTGGCCTGGACGCGCTTCTGCTGTGTTTACGCTCTCTATTGCTATCACGCCTCACACAGGTAGGGCTTCTCATTGAGTGCTCTCCAAGCCATTCTGATTTCACGGCACTTTGGCTGGCGTCCCCCAGCAGCTTAGAGACCATTAGTTATGCACCAATGCATCTCAAAACCACTGCCTCCCGAACAGGTTTTTAGTGCTTATTTCATTTGCATTTTTACCACACTCTGTTCAGGATAGTCTCACCTGTTCAAGGTAGATTACAACCGGAGCTGGCTGGCTGCTCGCTGAGCCCCCGCACACTCGCAGGTCACTGGAAACAAATGTCTGCAAGGTGGAAGTGTGGCGCTTGCTGCGATAGGAAGCGTTTATGGGATTCCATGTGTGTCTTGTCTATTTAAAACACGTCATTTCTTTGATTTTATTCTTCACTACGGTTTCTTCAAAGCATCTCTTGGGAGGGTATGTTCACACTGAACTTCAGCAAGGGGAAATTGTACTACAACCGACGACAAAACGTAGCTATCAAAGACCTGGATGAAATATTCCAAAGTACAGAATGCTCATATGGAATTGTTCTGCCTGTTTGTCCAACTGAAAACTTCCAGATGTCAGCTCCACAGCTTGAGGGGCTTCAGGCTTGCAGAACGTGCAATGTGTCCGCCAGCGGAGAGCTGCCAGCTGGCCCTGGCCGCCTCTGGCTTTCCGAGGCCGAGGTACACGAGGGACACGCTCACGACTCCATGGCGTGCCCGCACGAGCCCACGAACACACCGCGAACACACCGCGACACATACAAACGTGTCAATGCATACAATATGTCGTAGCAGAGTGAAGAAGAATGCTTTCACACACAATTATGCTTACAGCCTCCACATGACTGGAAATAGTCCATAGCAGCACATTCTGCAATTACTCGAGGATTTTGACTGAGCACGCCGCATCTTGCTGGAATCCCTCGGGGGGAATGGGCAGCTAATGCCTGCTTCACTGCCCCGTGACGCCCCAGCTGATACCCTGATACCATGACCACGGAGTCTATATGTTTGGTTTGGTGTCGCCTGGCCAACCTCTCGTTGTCATTTGTCTTTGGCTTCGTTTGTAAAGCATTGTTTCAAACGCGTTAGTGAAGTCAGCACGCTGCTAGCATCCAGCAGGTAGTCAGTCGTCAGGTCGTTTGGTATATTCATTCTTACTTCTGATTGAAGGATCACCATGCAGCCTTCATCACAGGATTAGCAAAGCATGCTGACTTAAGAACTGCAGAGCATCAAAGCGGAGCAAAACATGCTAGGTTGCACATGATGTCACGTTCGGGTGCAGTCGGAAATCAGCTTATTTGTAGCGAGAAGTCGTGTCACATACGTGTGGTGTCTCTGCGTACATGGGTCTGCTCAAAGGGGGCCTCCAAGGCCAACAGGCGAGGTGTCCCTGACGCCTCCACATCCCGGTTCTCCCGACCTCCAAAGCAGCACCACAGCTAAAACGGTGAGATGAAATTCTCCACAATCTACTAAAGGCCTCAGGGAAGTCAAATTCACCTCCCGTTTTGTGTTCGTTAATCTCCAATTAAGAGAAGAAATATGACCTACACACCAGGAGAAGGTTAGCAAAAATGGATTCTAACCATGTCAGACAGAATTCAATCACAGGCTTTCAGAGCTCTGGGCTAAATGTTTCTTCTAATGTTCTCCTGCGGCCTCCTGACCAGAAGAAGAAATCGGCCCCTCTGCCTTTTGTAGTGGTCTCTTCAGACCACCGGAACCAAGATACGCCAAGATATCTCATACTTCTGATTTTTTGGTGGTCTTTCCCTGACATGGCAGTCTTTCATCAGCCCCTTTTTCTGTACAGAACAGAACCTGCCGAATAGAACCCGCCCACTGTCATAGCGGACGCCATAGGAGAAAGAAGGATCATGCGTTGTCTGGGTTTTTAACGGTCCAAGTAGGAGACCGTGATAGACAGGCAAGACCATTCCCTCTCATCAGCTGGAGCGAGTGATGTACTGTTTTGGGTTTTTTTCCAATATGTCCGATTCCATTCAGATTTCAATTGGCTGCAATGAGCCCAGGCAAAGAGTGTGAACAAACACAATCCTTCTACCTGCTGCTGTTGGCTGCTCGCCTCGTGCCAGTCAGGACCTGCGAGTGCTTTGGTTGATTGGCGCTGGAAAAGAGCTATCTTATCAGGGAAACACATCTGGTCCCCCTGCCCCAAACATACCCCCCCCCAGTCCCCACATTGTGCTGCTGTCCAGCTCCATCCAAACCCCTCCCTGCCGGTCCAGAGTCGGCCTGCAGTGAGCTCGGGTTCCAGTTCTGTCAACTGCAAAGGTGTGAGGTGTTAAAGAACAGATGAAGCGTATTCCTTGTTTGCTCGGGGAGCTTATAGCCTGGCTCCCTCCCAGGTAAACATGTATACCTGGACGGGACGTGTGTACACCTGCGACCTGTAATCACGTATGACTGTGTTGTTCTCAGTGTCTTCCTGTTGGGATACGCAGGAACATTTCTACTGTGCTTCAGGTGCCAAAATAGATCAGGTTTTGTGTGTGTGTGTGTGTGTGTGTGTGTGTATTGTGAAAGACAACAATAGGATTAGGTGGATTACACCAATACAAACATCTTACAAGGGAGGACACCATAGAAGATAATACAATAAAAAATACATTTCCCCAGCATCCTAAACCTCATTTCACCCGATGACAATATCATCTTTTGGTGCAAGCGGCACGTGATATCATGGGAACATGAACAAATAGTTCCCTGCTTTGGGGGGTTGCTTTCACAGCTACACTGATCATCTAGCCATCCATCTATCCATCTTTATCCATCCCTCCATCTCCATCCATCTATCATCTCTATCCATCCATCCATTCATCTCATCCATCCATCTCCATCTATCCATCTCTATCCATCCATCCACTCATCTCCATCCATCTCATCCATCTATCCATCTCTATCCACCCATCTCCATCCATCCATCTATTCATCTCTATCCATCCATTCATCTCATCCACCCATCTCCATCTATCCATTTCTATCCACCTATCTCCATCCATCCATCCATCCATCTCCATTCATCTATCCACCTCTATCCATCCATCTCCATCTATCCATCCATCCACCCATCCATCCATCCATCCATCGCCATCCATCCATCTCCATCCATCCATCCATCAAAAAACATAATAATCATGTTGTTGCTGCAAATCATGCTGCAAATGAAAAATAAATGTTATGTATATTTTTAACTTTAAAAAAATGAAAATGTCCATTTTGGTAACATTTATTTCCATATCTTATTTCAAGGCAAATGAACCTAAAGTTCATGTTTTTCCAGATTACAAACCAGATCTGTGTAGCATGCTAACCGCTAGATACGTACCATTGTCTACCTGAAAGATGCAAAAGCAGACCACCTTTGACCCCCCGCCCCCCCCAGGCTGCTTAGCTATGTTGCCAAGAGTCTCATAAAACAAAAAATGTTTTGTGACACCAGATATTTTAGATTGTCTTCTTGAACATTTGCAAAATAATAACGTCTTTGAAATATAAATATGTGGTACTCTAGTACTCTATACACCGTATGTTGACACATCTGATAGCATATTTTGGGTTTTTGTCTCCAGGTTGGAATCGAAGAAATGCTATCAAGAGTGTGGGACTCCCAGCCCAGAGTCATCAAGTTTGCCCGCAAGCATCAGAGAAGTTCCTATGCTAATGGCCTAAGACGACAGAAGAGGGACTGGGTCATCCCACCCATCAACGTTCCTGAGAATTCCAGAGGGCCCTTCCCGCATATGCTTGTCAGAGTGAGTGACATATTTTCAAATCATTTCGGTTTATGCTATTCTACAGTTGTTTTCTCTTTCGGCGGATGCCTGCAGGGGGCGTTCCCAGCTCCTCAATCGGATTAATGCTTTTGGCTTAGTTTGTACCTACTTTGTACCTGCTTTGTACCTACTTTGTACCTACGTATATATCAGATACCGACATATTTGTCATTCAGCATTCACGGCCTCATACATTTTTGGTCAAAATAAACTTCCTTTGAACTGAAGCCATTTTTCTGACTGGAAACGTATTTTATTGACCCTGAGTCGGTCGGAATTTCTAAATATGTGATAATTCATGTCAAGTAGGATTCCTCAGTTACAGCAAAGAAAACCTTCCAGAACCTTCTAGACATGAACTAACACCCCAGCTGGTGTGTTGCTTTAAATGTGTTGCCGTGGGGAGCTGAGTGGCGGGCAGACAGGAAGTCCAGAGTTGAGTTTTAGCCTGCCGTGGGTTACTGCAGCAACAGTAGACCTTGTTTTTATTAGAGGTTTCTATGAGGGATTATTATGTGATTGAATAAAAACAGTTTTTATGTGTCCTGAGACACAAATCTCACCAAATATTACAGTTTATACATTGTATAATATAAGATATTATATGACATATCATTCACAGCGTCTTCCAATGAGTCTACTGCCAAGGAGTCAGAGAAAAACATATAAAACTGTTGGAGATATAAGTCATAATGGCGGAAGATGTGCCCCATTTAGCGAGAACAGAAGGCGTACATATGCCAGTCATGCGGGGTCTCGGAGGAATACATCGAAGGATTACTCAAGAGCTCGTTCTCTCGGCTCCTGTTAGTAGTGGAGTATTTTTCACATCTCAGTTCATCTCTTATAATAGACCACTGACATTAATTACTGGAGTTATCAAAACGCCCACATTTGCCAACTTTAGGGAGCACAAACTCTCGGGAAATGAATGTTTGTTCATTTGCTGTGAGGGTTTTTTTTCCATGTAATAAAAGTTGACAATAAAGCAAACGCATCGTATAGCGTCCTTGAGTTCCATGATATTTATCAGCCTGAAAACATGGTCATGGTAATGGTAGTGGTAATGGTAATGGTAATGGTAATGGTAATGGTAATGGTAATGGTAATGGTAATGGTAATGGTAATGGTAATGGTAATGGTTTTATTTCATTTGAACATGCATCAGATTCCAATTGAGTGCATCCCATAATCAGTTCCCAGTTCCACATGTCCAAAAGGAGTAGGAAGAAGCAAAGCTTATTAAATCTTACCCCTCCATCTGGTACTTTTACAATCACTAACTGTTACATTTGTTCACTTCCTGCTTTCCATAATACAGTTTAAGGTGTTTTTTGTTTTTTTTTTGTACTGAAGTACTGGGTGATATGAGCATCCAATGCCATAATGGGTACCACAGTGCGTGTCAATATAGTGATATATATAGCACATCATGACTGGTTCAAGACTCTTCATCCTTGTATTTAGCAAACATCAACTGCTTGTATTGTTTCTTGAATTGGCTCATCGTTGTGCATTGTTTGATTTCCTTACTCAATCCATTCCATAGTTTGATTCCACATACTGAAATGCTATGGCTAGCATAACGTAGTCCTAGCATAGAAGCGTTTCAAATGGAGTTCTTTCATATGGGTTACATCTTGCCAGAAATACAGTATATGTGTGGAACATTTGGGGTTGAGCAGGTCGCTAGCAGGTGCAATACAAATATTTGAAGACATGAAAATAAGAAATAGCAAAGGAATGAAAGAATTGGTTGTAAACCAAAAAAAGGATGTTCTCATCAGTTCTCATCTTTTGAACCTGCTGTGCTACACTGGGATGTTCTGTATTCATTTTAAGGATCTCTGTTCTGTGGTTCTGTGGTCACACACACGCCCCTGTAGGTGCAAGTGAGAGCTGATTGCCTATATTTTTGGGAGAAGCAGTTTTGGTGACAGCTTTATACGTACCCCTTTATGATTGGAGCCAGCTGAGGACAATTCAAATAGGAACGTGTCCCTGGAAGGCATGGAAGGCATACTGTTACGGTTGCCGCGTTGCTGCTGTTGTTGATGAGCAGCTTCTCCATTAGGCCAATTTGGGAGATTGTGTTTAGGGGAACGATTAACTGTCCTAACCGGATGCACGGCCAACACCTCGCTAAGGTTGTTTTCTTGCTTCGGCTTCCGCTGCTTCCGCTGCTGCTGCTCTGGCCGCTTCTTATCAGTCACCCAGACAGACATGCGGCTTTTCTGCTGGCATTTCTAGCGCACACACAAATACCCACACAAAGTCCCTTACGCCCATTTGTACATGGAGGCTTACATTGCCGCATTACAGAAATCGCCTTTCCCAAGAGTGCTGGCATGAGGGCAGATTTTGCTCTAAAGCACGGGAACAAAAACACACATAAGATGGAGGGCGAGAGAAGGAACCAGACTGTGATGCCCTCACTGAGAAATAGAAACTCCTTCATTCCCCTTTCTATGTTGGAAGTTGGATTTCCACTCGGCAGATTCCCTTTTTGCTTCCTATTTTTACGTCTATGCATCCGTGTGAACAACTGGAGCCAAATAAGGATGTTGGAAATATGATTATATCCTTACCAGGGTGGTTTTCCAGCCAGTTTCTGCCTGCATGCCAGGCGAGGCCTTGCCGTGGAGTCAGTCCAAAGAACCATTTACGCTTGGATACCACAAATGTTTCTCATCAGATGTTCAAGACTGTCCGGTGTTTCTACGTCTTTCACGCCGTTGTCTTTGAGTTTCCTGCCTTTGCAATCAGTCAAATCGATCACAAAGACCGATCTGTCCAGGGAACTAACGACTGCGGCTGGGATAGACTCCAGCTCATTTGGGATAGACTCTTCATTTCATTTGGAAAACCAAGGTCCCAAAGTCTGGAGGAAGACTGGAGAGGCACAAATGTTTCCCTCCAGAATCTGTACAAAATATGGGTTTCATATTCTGAAATATTGAACATTTCCTGATACTTTTTAGATGTACGTACCTGTACTTCTTAGTGGTGCTCAGTACAGACAAGAAGTGACTAAGTCTAACAGCAGAATACGGCTCTACGGTTACACCACTTATTGGTTGAATTGCGCAACAGGCTGTCCCTCCACTTGAGTATATGATGTAAACTCCTGTCTGCCCATCAAACCTTCCTCTCCAAAGGCCACTTGGACACTTTTGGAAGGTCCTAACAGTCCAGACACTCCGCCAAAGGCTCCTTCTTCACCTTTCTACCAAAGAGGCTCCAAACCTTAAGTTCCTCTTCACTGTTGATGCTGAGCCTGGTGGCCTTGTGGTATCATTTAATGAAGCTTTCAGTTGAAGCATCTTCTTCCAAAAAGACATACTAAGGGTTTTTTGCAGGTCCTAACAGTCCAGACACTCCGCAAAAGGCTCCGTCTTTACCTTTCTACCAAAGAGGCTCCAAACCTTAAGTTCCTCTTCACTGTTGATGCTGAGCCTTGTGTGATAGTCGTATCATTTAATGAAGCAGCTTCTTCCAAACCGACATACTATGAAGTACTTTTCCTGCAACTCACTTCTGTACCCTGGCATCCGTCTTATCATTCTATTTTTATGAAGAGTTATTTAGTGAAAAATAATACCACATTCCGCTGCTCAAGGCTTCTGAGATATCCACTCCACTTCCTCAGATGTCAAAATAAATGTCGTTTTTGGCTTTGTCAGGTGAAGAATCCACTGTACAAACGCTGCGTCCGAGGAAGGTCAATTGTATTGCGACCTTTAATTAACAGAGCTCCCTTCTATTGAAAGAATTTCCCGAGTGGTCCCTAATGATCAATTAGCCTTTTTCAAACGAGCGTGTGGCATTTTTGGGCCACAGGAGTGAATGCTGAACGCTGGATGGATTGGCTGAGGAAAAAATACATTTCTGTAGATATTCCAATAGAAACCTGCCTTTTCCTGATAAGACGTTCATTTACCACATCAATGACGTCTAGCTGGGCCCTCGGTCTCCAAAATGAGGTACGCTAATTGCCGTCGGGGAAGTGGCTACATTAGCGCCTAGCACTGGGAGTTACATACAGCAAAGAAGTTGTTCATAGTTCTGTGTGCCTTGTATGAAAAATGACGTATAATTCATGATTCTATTGTGCATTGTTTAATGTTGAAGATTTATTATCATTTACATTACATGCTAAATGAGAGCTGTGGTGCCGTGACGACCGTAGTTGAGCTGTGAATTTGCGGCTCTATAGCGTGAGGTTTGTGTAATGACGAGGAACGCTCGTTTGCCTCGAGACGAAAAACAACAAGCGAGACAGAAAAAAAGAGGGAGACTGACAACGTGTGTGACAAAGGAAATACGATGCTGTTCTGACGCTATCGTAGTGGTTTTAGGGTACTGTTAGATGTGACATGCCCTATTTAGAAATTCCAGGTTTACGGCATTGAAAGTAGAAGAGCACACGAGAATATAGCACAAAGCAGATCAAGTGCAAAATCAAGGCAATACAAATCCAGAAGTTCTATTCACTATAAGCAGCTGTATACATGTTGACCGAGCCACGGGTTTATTGCACGGTTTATTGCATGGTTTATTGCAGGGTCTGACAGCATTCATTTCATCAAAAGTTTAAAAAGTCCTAGCGTGTCATCTTTCTGTGTACCACATGTTGCATATTACAACATGGACGCCTACAGCTTCTCCTCTGCCGTCCAGAGGTTATTATAATTGCATAATTGACATATAAAGTATGTCAGAAAGCCCACAGTTTTGCTTCTTTATGTTATTTATGGTTCACCAATAATGTGTTTTGGGGGGGTCGTGACGGCCACTTTATTGGCCTGTCCTTGAATGCACCATAGTCGTGAGCCGTACAATGCAGATGGAGACCCGCATGGCTTTTTCCAACGCTGCTTTCTATTCCTCCTTTCACCTCGTCCTTGTTCACAACTGTTAATGGTGTGCGTAAATGCGTGGCGGGAGGTTTAATAATGTTGTTAGTGCTAGGCTAAGTGTACATATTTGTTGCTGCGTAATTGTTTGCTGCATAATTTCTTGTTTTTGTTAGCTCATGTTTATTTAGCTCAGTAATACGTTTTGTAGGCGATTGAGTTAACGTCCTCATTCATTTTGATAAGCTGTGTTTTCTTTTCATGATACATACATAATATACATAATAATATACATACTGTGTGGTACTCTGCACCTAATATATTCTAATTACGAAGTGCATGTTGCTGCAGGTCTCACAATATGAACCATGAACCAGGACAGTCTGGTCCTGGAAATATAGCGAGGAAGGATGTGAAGGATGACGCATTTTAGGAATTGAAGCTTGAACAAAGAGGTTTTTTTGGGAGGGTGGGGGTGTGATTTTTCCAAGCAGCGTGGCTTGCGTGAGGGCGTGTCACTCGCAGTGTTCCCAGTCGGACAATTAGAAGGTGACAGTCCCATTAGCGGCGGCCCAGTCGTACAAAGGCTGAGCGCTGTTGTGGTGACACAAAGCTCAGCTTCTCACTAAATAACTGTCAGTCCGCCCTCAACCACTCCGACCTCACTGGCAGCCTCGCTCTGAACCAGTCTGACTCCCCTCTGGACTCTCATTGGCAGCCTGAGCGGCTCCCAGAGCCAAACACGGCCCCCCTTTCAAGCCCGGCCTTTAACTGATTGGTTGGAGCCTGCCCGCCTTGGGCATGCCAGAAGGGCTTTCAACTGGCCTCGGGGTGCTGCTGATTGGCCAGGCTGTCAAGGCCCCCGCGCCCCCTCTGGGAGCACACAGCAGCAGTTTGGGCTGAAGGATGCAAGTTGACAGTGAAGATACAGTAGGTGGGATGAAATGTGCAAAAACAGCACAAAGCGTCTCAGCACACCCGACTGCCCCGTCCGTACGTCTTATTATGGCGATATGTCATTTTCCAGACGGCCACCAGCCCCCATGGAAGACCCAGGGTCTGGTTTACTGTTTGTCCTTGTATTGTGGCTCCGCGCATACAATAGGACAATAACGCCATTTGGACCGACAGTCGGCAGCCTGTTTTGTAATTAAGACAATGTCGGCCCCCGCCTCCGCCATCCCATCACATTATACACTAAATATCTCCCTCCTTCTTTAGAAAGGAACTTAATAGGCGTATTTGCTCCATTCTTCTCCCACGCTGTGGAATTAATGCTGTTGTTAATGCAGAGAGACCGCCGGTCCATTTCAACAGGATTCCCTTTTCTTGCAGAGCTCCTCTAAATTGCTTGGCTAATGTCATAATTGGGTTTGTTCGTCACTTCTTAACTTCCATTAATATTTGTTCTTCCTGTAATTGCTTCTTTTTTTAGCCCGATCCTCCATTCCGTTCCTGCGTCTGCTTAATGGTCTGATGGGGAAGCAGTGACTCGCATGCGTGAGCGCCAGGCCACGGCTGAGGAAGCAGCTCATCTATATTTTAAAAATACAAACTGTTAAAAAGGTGGAACGACTCTGGCCTGCGGGTAACGCGTGAGGAATAAGACAATGAAGCTGATCATCTTTCATAAGCGGAGCCTGTAAGGTGAAATACACAAAGACTACTGTATTTGAAATATTGGATTTATAGTCAGCAGGGGGTTCCTCGTCACAGCCACCCGAGCTAGACTGCTAGCTCGTCTGGGGTTGCTATATTGCTTATTGCGGTTAGTTGCTTCCAGAACCGAGCGTGATAAGTGAATTTGGTGAAGTAGGAACAGAATATTGTTGCAGTTAGACCACAGAAAACCTGTTCCCTTCTTTCGAAATATGGTTTGTATCATTATTAGAGCACTGTAGACATGAGATAACACCCCTATAGTCACAGTTGCAGTCCTATTATTCTTTGTTTACGACATAACGCGAAGGCTACGGGCTTCAGCTAGTTGAGTAAAAAAAATTGAGTGAAAAAAGTTGAACTTTGAATTGTGACAAATGTTGACATTTTTGGTCAATCTGTCCCTTTAAACTACTCAATTTAGCGACTGCCCTCAATGGTAATTATTTCCTCTAATTACCTTTGAGTTGCATTCAGCTAAATAAATGGTTAAAGGCTAATGATGGGAAAGATAAATGGCCAAAAATAATAATAATACACAAAATCATACCCCATTACGCTTCCATCCAATTCCACGCCTCGGAAGCTAGCTTGGGGCACCCGAGTCGCTTCAACCGATCGATTCAATTGACTCTGCTCGGAAGTGAAAAGAACAGTTAAATGGCGCTATCCGCGGCAGAGCACATAAACCTTCATGCGGCGACTCCTTTATATTGACAGGATTGTAGTTTCCTCCTGGCCGATGGGGAAACGGTGGCAATGAGGGAAATGGGGGGGTGGGGGGGGGCTGATGTGCCAACACAAACATGGACAGAACGGGCGAACACATTTAATGATAGGGAGGGAGCTTTACGGAGTTTTATTTATTGTGTGTTCTGTTCCGATCCATAATAGACTAGCGCCCCCCCCCCCCCACTCCCCCCCAGGAGTATCAGGGAAGACTGTGGACGACGTTGGCTGTCAGCACATCTCACTTGAGCGATATTAAAGCCGAGCTCTGCAGCTTCTCTCCTGTGTGACTATTTTTAAAGCCAGCCGCAACGCCCCCCCCCCCGATGACACCACTAAACTGAGCCCCCCACACGCACACACCCCAGACTCTTTATCGCCATGCATGTAAGCATGTTCTCGTATTTTGCAGCAAATGAAGCGGGAAGGTTGTCTCCATCTTTTTTTCAGTTTGTTCTTATGTCAAATAGTCTGGAGTTTGAGTGCCTGAACCTACCAGACCGCAATCACAAGAACATGGCATCATCTTGGACCAGCAGCAGAACGGCAGGCGCCAAAACTCAAATTTAGGAGGAGGTTAAAAAGCGCATGCTCATCAAAGAAGTAGATACTAGAACAGCAGGGAGAAATGGGACGCCATCTTCAAGGATGTGGTTTTTTTCGAAGCTTTTGATGCTGCAGTCTTACATCTATTTCAGCATAGCAACGTGTACTTAGGAGCTCACGTTCCCAGGTCCGCGTGCCACAACTGGGCAGCCCGGCCTGGCAATGAAACATCTCCTTCTCCAACAATTGGGTGCTCGGCTACGTTCACACAATTCCCATGTTTTGACTCGTATCTTTCATATTTTCATTTAAGCATGAACGGTCCAATTTCAATTTTTTTTCAAATGTGAGTGTAGATGTGATCCAATCTGTATCCGATCTACTGGAGAGTCAGGTTGTGTATATCGGACCTAAACGTCCTCAAAAGGTGTGCACTGTTAAAAAAAATCCGTAGTAAAAAAAACTGTCAGCTGTGTTTGCCAGAATAATCCTGAAAAAATGAAATGTAGAAAAGTAGAAATGTAAACAGTCTAAAAATCAAAATGTCAGACATGGCCGCAAGTTCTCCTCGAGCTGCCTGGAGCCAAAATCACAAAATCCAAATCAGTGTTTACTTCCGCCACGCATGCACGTTACTCCATCACTTCCTGGACTGGCTTTCCCGTTTCAGGTTGCATTTTCCAAAGGTTGGATTTTAGCACAAAATGCTAATTGGTCATCAACCCTGCACTTGTTGGACTCGTTAGCCAATAGACGAGATGACGGATTCAAACTCCATTCCGTCACAGGTAGTGGTGGTCTAGTCATGTGGAAAACTGAGGAGACGTACGACGTATGGGCATGCCCCAGCAAAGATGCTGTTTGAAGCCGTTTTGCTGGGATTGTGTATATAAGTGCTTATCGGTCCCCCAAGGTGTTTGCACCAAACGTCGTGATCATTCTTGACATTTTCCCATGTCAGCACGTACGTGTCTCTTTGGTGTAGCCAGCATGTCATCGTAAAGGTCGTACTAAATGTAGATTGGCGCCATCAGGTGACAAACTAAAAACAAGCGTACCAAATGGAAAAGGAAACGAGGAGTCATTTGATTCCTTGTTATTTTATAGGTTCCTTTTGTCCCTGGTGACTGATATGCTTTGCTAACCTGCGGGGGGCTTTCAAGCACCCTGGCGGGAGAGTGAGGTGAAATAAAAGGCAGCGAGAGGACGCCAAACACGCCCGAAGCGTTAAGTGGACACGAGACATAAAAGAGCCTATCAAAGAGTGAAAAGCCACACTTTGTCCTTTTTGTGTGACGTGGACCCACAGCAGCCAGCAGCCCGTATGGAGGCAGGGGGCGCCTACAGCTTTAAGGACTTCGGTTTTTCGAATGGAGCGAATGCAGGAAAAAGAAAAACTTTTTGGCTGCTGGGTCGATCACACAGGGTCAGATCATTGAAGAGAGATTTGGAAAGACGGCGCGTTCATATCTCACTAATTAGGCAGCAAGTCGCTCTGCTCAACGACCATCCTTCTGTTTGCACGGCCTCCGTCACCCCCAGGAGCTTCACAGAACAATAATTCTTCATCTAATCTTCCCAACTCCCCACTGCTTTGGCTTCCTCCATCCATGGCAATTTTTCTTCTCACGCTGATAGCTTGTCCCAGAGGATCCAGTGGTTGTCAGTAATCAAGGAAATCACTCTCAAAGAGCTACAAATAGGTCACTTATCTGATGTCTGGTCTGATCTGAGGGAGACAGACATCAAGTTAAGTCCCTCGCATCTGCCTCTGCTATTTTTAGTGTGATTAGTATCCCGTGGCTCCACCGGGAGCTAGTCGAGTACGGAAGGGAATGAGCGATACGGACTGAAAGAAAGGCAGGGCGAAGAGAGGATTAGAAAAAAATCCCAGCTTTTGTCATTAGCATTCCGTGCGGATGCTTCAATTGCGCACTTGTCACTCATGGGGTTCCCGGGACTCGGAGAAGTCACGTTTCTTCATTATTCCACTTATTCATATCAAGTCCGCTTATTAAGACGCAGCCGAAATGTGACATGTGGTCCCAGGTGACCCGGCTGCGGAATGTTAAGCGGGCTTGGCGGCAGAGGTCACATGACGCCTGAGAAATCCGCATCAACCTGGCAAGTACACGGGGCTGCTTTACGGTTCCTGTCAAAAGAACACGTTTGTTATTGTCATGTTATGTCTTTCCCGTTTGACTGGATTTGGAATTATTGAACCGAGCGGATCCTTTAGATCCGTGACCACATCGTGACCAGCGCTTCACACGCCAAGCTTCTCTTGGGCCCACGGAGATGCTGGCATATAGAAGTACCAGGAAGCTATTTATAGTCCGTAACGCGGTTTTTCACAGACAGGATCCGTGTTCATCACGGACATCACGCCGTTGGTTTACTTTTACTACTAGTTTTTACTGAATGATTGGTATTGATAACGTATGAGGGTTCTTGGTCCTTGGTTGGGTCTGACTTTACCATAAGGTACACAAAAATACAGTACTTACTGTGATTAAGGGACATACATTTAGAGTAGTTACTGAGGAACTAATGACTAAGGCACATACATTTAGAGTAGTTACTGAGGAGCTAGTGATTAAGAGACATACATTTAGAGTAGTTACTGAGGAACTAATGATTAAGGCACATACATTTAGAGTAGTTATACTGCGGAATTAATGATTAAGGCACATACATTTAGAGTAGTTACTGAGGAACTAATGATTAAGGGACATACATTTAGAGTAGTTATACTGAGGAACTAATGATTAAGGCACATACATTTAGAGTAGTTATACTTAGTAGCTAATGTTTAAGGGACATACATTTAGAGTAGTTATATTGAGGAACTAATGATTAAGGCACATACATTTAGAGTAGTTACTAAAAAACTAATGATTAAGGGGCATAGTACATTTAGAGTAGTTACAGAGGAACTAATGGTTAAGGCACATACATTTAGAGTAGTTACTAAAAAACTAATGATTAAGGGACATAGTACATTTAGAGTAGTTACAGAGGAACTAATGGTTAAGGCACATACATTTAGAGTAGTTACAAAGGAGCTAAGGATTAAGGGACATAGTACATTTAGAGTAGTTACTGAGGAGCTATGAGGAACTGACAATAAATGTTTGCCCATATTTCCCCTCATACTTGCCAAAATGACACACATACAGCATCTTCCTACCGCAAAGCATGCTGGGTCATTATGCTAATGAGGTAAGTGTGTCCTCTGATATGAAGTATAATTGGGGGGGGGGATCTGTCACTCAGCAGGCAGCGGCAGCGTATGTGACGGAAACGGTCAGAGAAGCTTCCTAAAGGTGATATTTATCAGCCATTTGTTTTTTTACCGTCGGCCTTCATGGTTTGGGGAGTTTTTGCAGTTTTTGCTTGTTCATAGTTGAGACAGTAAATCACACATCCTTTATTGGTGTTCATCCCAGGTGTCTTTTTTGTTCAAAAATAATCAAAATATGTAAAAACCAGTTTCAAGTGTTCTGAGGAACAGAAGACAAATGACGTGACTATTTAGCTTGAACCAATTCAGCCAAGAGTAAAGAATTCGGTTCTGGATCCGAGATCATGTTAGCTATGGTGGGCATTATGAATAATAAATGTAATCAGAGCAACAATAACACAGTACGTGATTACATGCAGTACATGCCAAGACCAACAGCCTGAGCGCTCTGACTGATTGATGTACTTTCCATGGCATCTGGACATGCGGGGTCTCCGTGCTGATTGAAGTGAGCCCGGGGAGGAAAACGGGAGCCTGTGAAAGCATGGCAGCAAACTTCTGTTCCGTGGGTGTGGGAGGACGACTGTGGAAATTAAAAGAGAGGGTATCGTGTTCAAACAGAGAGATGTTTTATGCAGAAGCCTCCGTCAAAGCTGAACGGATGAAGTCATTTCATTTTCATGCATGATCTGCAGCCCCACAGACCAGGGAAATTGCATGGGAAAGGAAGAGGAAGATAGAAAGAAAAGAAGATTCAAGCCTTCCTTTTTCTCCATTTCAATCTGTGATTATTGCCTCTGAATTGGAACCGTAGCAATGGTCCAGACCCCTTTGGAAAACACCGCTGGGACATTTAGTGAGTCCGGGCTGCGTATCGCAAAGCAGCATGCAGGAGATGGTGATGTTCCAATCTGGGTTTGCTTCTGGAGAGATGCGAGTATGCCTGCGAGCGCTGTTGAGCAAGGCACCGAACCCGCCAAAGTCATCCTAAGCGGTCGGCACCTTTGCACCAACCTTAGAAAAGGAGATCATGCCTTGTTGGGAATTTGGATGCGGACACAAATATGTGAAAATTCATGAAAAGGTGGAATAGGTGGAAATCCGTCCATGAGTAACTGGAACAACTGGAACGTCCCAGTCTAGTCCCATTAGTGACATCAGCGAGTCAGATGTCTTCTCGGGACGTAATGAAAATCAATGCTGCTGAAAGAAGCGCTACAGATCCATCTTCTTTTGTCAGGAAGGTGCTGAGCGAAAGTATTGATATTTTTATTGTCGAAGCAACACGGGAAGACTAAAGATACTAACGATAAATAACAGCTAAGATATACACGGGATATTACACTTCAAAGACTCGCTGTTTGCAATTCTCACTTTCACATCAACGTGGAAGGAAGCCTTTCATACGAGAACGCCATGAACTCGTCAGTCTGTTGCAGAGAACCTGGCGTTTAGACAGAACAGCGTATGTCCCTTTACCACGATGCGCGCCTATTCATCACAAAGTGGAACAGAAACAACCAAAGGCGGCCTTCGCCGTGACGACCGTTTTCACTCATTTTTCCAGGCGCACAAAATATTTCATCCTAAATATCCTATAATGTTATATCCTACCTTTTTCCCTTCTTTAGTAATCAGTCGTAGATACATTTCAAGTAACTTTCACTTTCAATATAAAAAATATAAAAATATATTTATCCAAAATATATAACTATGCACAAGATAAAAAACATAAAAATGACAAATTATTTACAAGTATAACACCATGAACTCATCGTATCAGGCTGCTCCCCCATGTTTTTTCACAACCTTTTTATGGCTTAATACTCCATACCAGGGGTCAGCAACCTACGGCTCCAGAGCCGCATGTGGCTCTTCAGCCTCCTTGTTGTGGCTCCCTTTGCAATGCTCAAATGTTTGTTTTAACACCCAAATGAGGAAAATATGCATCTTTTGAACAAAATCTGACTTTCAGTGAGGCCGTATACTAGCAAGAGTACTTGATCAACTCCGCTTTTTCTCTACTTTGATATCCCAAAATTCCCTCAATCAAAATCTTGGGAGACTAGCAAATTGCTCTGGATGTGAGCATGTTGCTACACATTTCTTAAGGCGTGCATGGGGAGAACATGCAAACTCCACACAGAGATAGCCGAGAGTGGGATTGAACTCGGGTCTCCTAGCTGTGAGGTCTGCACGCTACCCACTCGACCGCTATGCAGCCCCTATATTCTGCTGTTAAATTATGTTTCGCGGCTCCATTCTATTTTTCTTCAGTGAGTGAGGGGGTAAAATGGCTCTTTTGATAGTAAAGGTTGCCGACCCCTGCTCTATACACTAAGCACCATCTCTGCTATTGTGCAAATAAACATAAAAGACCATGAATAGGTTTTTGGTTTGGGGCTCGGGGTTCGGGTTTGGTGGTGTCTTTGTTAAAAGTACTAGGAAGAATAGGAAGGCAGGCTGGGATTGGCCAAATTGGCCTCAAACATTGTATGGACTGAAGATGTACGAGTACGTGTCCATTAAGACCTTCTCACTTGTCTTCTTTCTCTGATTCTTTCTCAGATTCGCTCAGACCAGGACAAGGATGTGGGAATCCGCTACAGCATCACCGGGGCAGGCGCCGACCAGCCCCCCAGTGGCATCTATAATATTGACCCTATTAGTGGCAACATGTTCGTCACCCAACCCTTGGACAGAGAAGAGAGAGCCTCCTTCCACGTAAGGCAGAATTTGTTTGTCTTGTCTGTCGGGTTCCTTTTCCCTTTTCCCTTTCCCTTAGTTAGCTCCCAATTATCCCGAGTGGGAATGTTGCCCGACATTTGGTCTTCTGTCTACTTTTCATTCTGCATTGATGTTCCAAAACAGAAGCACAGCCCCGATGACGCAGTGCTTGTGTTCCATCACTCCATCCCTCTATCCCTCCATCCCTCCATCCTTCCATCCCTCTGTCCCTCCATCACTCCATCCCTCTATCCCTCCATCCCTCCATCCCTCCATCCCTCCATCCCTCCATCCCTCCATCCCTCCATCAGAGCTCATGAGCAGGTCACTTCCATGTAGTAATAGAAACGCTCTGGTTGCTGTATTGTGAGTTTAGGTCAGGGGTCAGGAACTACCTTTGGATGTTTGCTTCTGGCCCTCACTGGTTTCTTAACACTTTAAATGTTTTTATTTCTTTGGGAACGGCTGTCCTTCCGGTAGTTTCCAGTCAGATGCCTCTACATGATTAGAATTGGCTAACATGGTAGCCTACTGCGGCGTTGAGAGGTTAAGAGGTCAACTTCGCTAACACTATCTTGCCAAAAAGAAACTAGGAAGAGGGCGTGCCCAGAGATACCTTCCAAATGCTAGCTAGCTAGCTAGCTAGCGTAACTTCTTCCATGGATGTGCTTGGAGCTGACAAGTGATGTCAGGTGATGTCAGGTGATGCCAGGTGATGCCAGGTGATGCCAGGTGATGTCAGGTGATGCCAGGTGATGTCAGGTGATGCCAGGTGATGTCAGGTGATGTCAGGTGATGCCAGGTGATGCCAGGTGATGTCAGGTGATGCCAGGTGATGTCAGGTGATGCCAGATGATGCCAGGTGATGCCACGTGAAATAATACTATATGGCTGTCATGGAAATGCATTTTTAAAATTGTGGCTTTCATGGCTGGTTTAGGAAGTTGAGGTCCCTCCCCCACCGCCGCTGCCTCTTGGTGTTCATGACCTTTCACCTGAGTGTCCCGCCGCTCTGTTTAGCCAAGGCAGCGCGACACAACGCTACGAGTCAGTCAGCCTGCAGGTTTCCCCAACACTTCCTGTACAGCCGCGTGGTGGCAAAGGATGGCGGCGTCCATATCGTACACATCTTTGCGGAGCCGTGAATTAAACATGCAGACCACATGAGAGATCTGTTAACACGGGGTCGTTGGCTAATATAAACACATTCCAGGTTGGGCTTGATGTCGCCAAGGAGTGTGACACCTCCACTCAAGGTGCGCCGGCGTCACCGCCGTGTAGCCCGCCAGCCTGTCATCGTGATAGATGGCCGCGCCGCTGATAGAACTAATTCAAAAGCATGCGCCTGTCTCGGAGGAGAGATGGAATAAAGGAGAGTTGATCTCTTCAGAGTCTCCGTCAACACACACGTTATAGACGGCGTGCACACGTGCGGCGTGCGCGGCATCAACAAACACAAAGATTCAGATGATTGTCTTCTTGATTGAATTGTCTTGTACTTTGGAGGGTTTTTCCATTTTCTTTGAGACGAGGGCCTTGTTACCGCGTGCGCCGCCAGCGAACACCGACGCCTATTCCGGTTTGTTGTTTGTCGACTCTGCATGATTTCCCTTTCACAGAAGCGGTGAATCGGGATCAATAACACTCCAGATTATTGGTCCCCAGGAAAGAAGAGGCCCACGGAATACGGCTCTTACATTCCACTCCCTGTTGAGAGGTTGAGGGCACTTCAGGTTGAATGTGGCTCCTCATTAGACTTGTGTGGACCCACGCCGCTTGGCCGCTTGGCCGTTTGGCCGTTTGGCCGCTTGGCCGCTTGGCCGCTTGGCCGCTTGCAATGTGATGTATGATTTAGGGTTAGGAATGTTGCAAGCGATCGGCCCAGGGGAAATTTAGTCCATCGCTCATTTTATTTCAACTTGACAGGAAGTTCTAAGTACTGCTGAGCTCCTGCAGGCCAAACTTTGCTTGTTAGTCCACGGCTCGAACCAAAAGAGAGAAGAGCCTGCTGTTTTTGACAGAGCGGCACCGTGGGGAAGTGGAGAGACTGGATCGTGGTCGGAGCTTTGGCTTTGTCCGACACACAGCTATTGGACGAGTGGCGTTTCATTTGTCATGCATGGGTGTGTTGCGGCACGACAAATGTCAGTAAATCTGCAGCGTTACAGGATGGAAATTGGAATTGTTTCTTCAGATATTATAATGTGCACTGGAACCTCGGGTTTTCTCATTAATCCCTTCCAAAAGGTCAAAACCCAAACGTACAAAGACCGAATCATGACGCTAATCGAATGAATCCAAAAATATGAACACAAACATATTTCATGGATTATACTTTGAACATAATTCCCAGTAAACAAGCCGCAACTTTTTTCTCCAACTTTCAATCCTGCAGCTTTTGTTGTGATGCGGCTAATTGATAGCTAAAAGTAAATGTACCGTGATGCTTGGAGTGGCGTCAGGAAGCAGTGATGCGCACGAGTCCAGCGGAAGGTAATATCACGTTTTGAAGATTGATTTGGCGATCATGTTTTGATCAGACACATCTTAAGTACATTTGATCAAGTGTAGAATTAAAGATCTGGCCTGCTCGGTCTGCCAACCATTCATTCATTCATTCATTTTCTACTGCTTTTCCTCACAAGGGTCGCGTGGGGTGCTGGAGCCTATCCCAGGCCGCCTGCCAACCATTTTACGTATAATAAAATGACACTAATGACCACTATCAGCAAAAGGCTGGACTATTGCTTTCTGAAAACGGTTAACATGCCTCGAGTCAAACGTGACTCAACGAAAGAGAGAGGCTGACAAAATGTGTGATGAAGGAATTATGGCTGTTCAGCTCTGATGCTGAAGAAGATGACTTTAGTGGTCCTAGTTTCCAGGAGGAACCCTCATCCCTAGCTGACATGTTCCAAGCAGGAAGAGTTCAGGATATAATGCTTGCAATCCTCGGTATGTTGGCGCCTTTGAAGCAGCCGGAGGAATCCACTGCAATCACTCCCTTAAAGTGGACCAGTGGGCCAAATACAAGCCGTATTTCTCCCGAGTGTGGTCCACTTACGCCAAAGCCGACTCTGCAGAATGCTGATGGCATTGCACACATGCATTTGGAATCTGCACAAACACATAAACTCCTTCAGGCCCACAGATCACGTTTCCATTTCTTCCAGCAGACACAGAAAGACCCCCCCCCCCCCCACTG
Source organism: Doryrhamphus excisus (assembly GCF_037039965.1). Taxonomy (NCBI): domain Eukaryota; kingdom Metazoa; phylum Chordata; class Actinopteri; order Syngnathiformes; family Syngnathidae; genus Doryrhamphus; species Doryrhamphus excisus. The sequence continues at coordinate 21,529,336 of NC_136367.1, read as the reverse complement.
CAGGCTCCGTCCAATCGGGAAAAGCTCATACAAATCGGCAAACAACAGGACCAAAATAAACAACGCCACAAATGAATGCAACCAGAGATGCAGATTGATGATCACACACGCTCGCTCAGACGCAGTCACGCATCTTTCAGCGTGCTGCATTCAATGCCGAGACAACAGATTGGGCTGTCGGCTTTCTTAGTTATCTTCATGTTTTTCTTGTTGTTGTTGCTGTCATTCAGCCAATGGGAAAATTGCATTCTGAGGGTCATTAAGTGGCTGGCGGAGGCTCTTTTAAACGGCCGTGCGTCTCCCTGGGGTGTACTGTACGCGTGCCTGCATCAGCACTGTTGTACGGTGAGCGCATACGTCCTGTAGATATATTTACTACAGACGTCCTGACAAGCAAAGATTGGCATATTTAATGGTGTCACAGTGGAGGCAGGTGCGGACTTTAAAGCAAAGGGTATTCAAATGGGCTCCCACGTACTCTAGGTCTTCTTTAACGCGTCTACGGGGAATAAAATGCGGCTATACGGTAAAAGAGAGCAGCCATTTCTGCAAGGATGTGAATTTCTAGTACAAAGAGATGAATGGAAGCCTGAGTGAAACATGCCGTGTGGTTATACGGCCATTACAGAGCCCTAATTCCTATCAGACGTCGTTACTGGTAATTGGTGGGGAGCCATGGAGATGAAGACATCTCACTCTGGACGGAGATTGCTTTTGTCAGCCCAAACCAACCAGCCTCGTCTCTCCGCGCCTATTTGAGTCCCCCCCATCACTCAGACCTTTTTATGTATGTGGGGGTTTGGTTAGTTTGCTTTAATGATAAAAAGAAAATGTACAATAGTTGAATTTTACAGGATTAACACACAATATTATGATGAAATTGAATTGAAATTGAAATTAATAAGAAGATATATTTAATATGTGCTGTGATTGGCTGGCCACCCCATTGTCAGCAGTGACTAATGGTGCTCTCTGCCGTGTGTTCACAGTTGCGAGCCCATGCGGTGGACATGAACGGCAACCAGGTGGAGAACCCAATAGATTTGTACATCTACGTCATCGACATGAACGACAACCGACCAGAGTTTAAGAACCAGGTGTACAACGGCTCTGTGGCCGAAGGATCCAAGCCAGGTAAGACCGCTGCCGGAGGGAACCCAAACCAGTCCGTCAAAGACTCAACTGGGCATGTTGGCGTTGTTGAAGAACGGATGGTAGATGCCCACCTTTCACAGGAAGGAAGCATTTCCAAGAATAAAAATTACTAAATGCCAGATGTGTTTACCTGGAAATGTTAAAATGATCCCACGCCAGGTACATTAATAATAACTTCATCACCATAAGAATACCACAGGCTCCCCACGAAAAGCTACTGCATCTTCTATTTACTTGCTTACTCGTATTACTTCTTCTCTACTGGGTAATACGAGTGTAAAGCCATTTAAAGCCGCCACCACATTGCACTGATGAGACAATAGCCACCGTGGGAACAAAGAAACAAGGAACTGCTAACATGGGAGTCTGTGTTATCTTGTTTTTATTATATCTCCACTACTATGCTGGGACTGTAAAGGTGGCTATATGGGTGTTTCATGTCTAGACGCTTCTTATCATGTTAAAAACGTACTTAGAAGATGCTAAACAGGGTTTCTATGTCATAACTCTGAAAATATGCACTGCATTAATATTGAATCCAATTTCTGCACGGTGGTCAAGTGGTTAGCATGTTAACCACACAGTCAGGAGATGGGAAGACCTGGGTTAGAATCTGCCCTTGGGCATATTCTCCCCTTGTGAAGCATGCTAGCTTGATTGGCCACTCCAAATGGTCCATAAGTATGAATGTGAGTGTGAATGGTTGTTTGTCTATATGTGCCCTGGGATTGGCTGGCCACCAGTCCAGGGTGGACCCCCCCCCCTCCGATTTCAGGGAACAGAGCTGTGGTCAGTGCCAAGCTGAGGATGAGAGCAAAATGTCGAAGTATCTTTCCTGTGCGGAATGGAAGAACCGGGGCCCCGAGGACCCACGTTTGCCTTCACAGCGTTCAGTTATTGTTCTGTTGCAAAGTTTGATCTCCTGGGGATTTGTAAACAATATAGGAAGGCAGGATGTGTGCCTGTGCGTGAGGCTGCGGGCTTCTTCTCAGTGGAGCGTGGCTCCATACCGTACAGAGAACCTCATTAGAGAAAGCAGCCAGACATTCGCTGTCTTTATTTCACGTTATCATGTTTAGACGCCGTGCTCGATTCCAAATGGAAACATGAAAGGGTCATTCCACTGCATCGGGATGCAGTTGGGATGATGGAAATGAGCAGACCATATTGCGTGATGTTTGGCATAGTCGCTCCACTCCCTGTAAAGTCAGGTGTTAACTGTTTGATGTAGAAAGAAAAACAGGCTTTTTGTGGAGCACAAAGCTCCCCTTTCTCTCTTCTTGCTCCCTGGATTGATTCATTTGAATTAAGAAACCAGGCAGCACAGCCTGTTCCCAAGAACAGAACTAGACTGGCTGGGATTTGGTACATGGTGCCAAATCCTTGTTACTCCGATAGCTTTATTCCCGCCCCCACCGCCTTGATAACGGACCCAGTTTCGGACCATTGGAAGTCAGGTGTACAAAACCAAATCATTGTTTTCATGATAGGCAGCTTTGCTGAGCAGTTGAACATGGGTGTGGAAGCTAAACACGAAACAGGAAAAGGTGATTTCAATCAATGATGTTGGTTTTTAGGATGTACATCAGGGGTATTGAACTCAAACTCAAATAATACTCTAATACTCAAGCTGAGGTCCGGTAAAATTGAAACCATTCATGGTGTATAGGTCCAGTTTGGTACTGGACCATGTTTGGGTCCTGACTTGGACTGCGGTCTTCCGGTTACTAATCTCTGCTATACATCCATTGACCTCCATTTTAACCTACTAGAATTTGGACACACAAAACGAGTCAAAGAATGTTGGGTTTGATAAGACGAGACCTGTCATCAAATATCCCAGCATGACGAGCATTCAAACATCCAAAATGGCAGCTTCTCAGAGGTACAAACCCAGGCTCCGAGGAGGTTATTAGCCAATATCTTATCAATATCAACGACGGTTAGGGCTGCTTGTCCACCCCTAGCCCCTCCCACATCACAGATCGCTTTCGCCCTTGGGTCGTTGTTTTGCACTTTTTCCAAGAGCATGGCGATAGGAACAAGCCCCGGGCATCGTAGCAATGCCGGCACTTCCTTTGGCTTATGTTTTCTTTCTCCCTCATCACAGAGCATGTGAAATGCTTCCTTCTGAAACAGTCAATGTTTAAAGTGACAAAAGGCTACGAACGTTCCAATCTTACCATCACTGCGTTTGCCCCCCCGCCCCAGTAAAATCACATTCAAAAAATTCCTTAGAGGAGCAAATCCGCAAAAAGTCAACCGCGATGGAGCGAGGATATTGTTTAATACCCACCAAGAAAAGGGCTCACTCTGTTCATGCCGTTGTTCAATAGAGGTGGTGGAACCAATGCACAGAGTGAGACCTCTTCCTGCCGTTTGTTGCCGTTTCTAAGCGGAGGCAACATGTCATCATGACTGTCAGCATTAAGACTAATATTCATCCACAGGTGAGACTTCCGGACTATTCTGCTGATTTATTCCAACATCGGAAGCGCAGTGAAACATGAAACCTTGAGCAGCGGCGGCGGTGGCGGCGGCGGCATTGGATGCGTACCTGCAGACACACTTATCAGAGGTCGACTGAAGCACTACGACACATGTCCCGATCTAATGTAGCATGAAGAAGATCTACAGGGAGCTATTACCATCACCAGATGTTCCACTGGGAGAGATCCAAGCTAGCATCAGGCAAACATACCAATTTGAATCAGCTTTATTTGTCACTTTGTCACCACGACACACAAAGATTCCTTCACCTGGCAGAATGATAGCGTTCGTCTATTCTCTTGTTTTTGTTGACATGCATACCCAAATTCCAGTTACTAGCTAGTTTGGCAATATTTGCAAAGGATTACATTAGATTAGATTACATTAGATTCTATACGGTCACAGTTTTGTAGGAGATTGTTCCTGCCAACCAATTAGTCAGTGATTAGGGAAATTGCATACAATATCACGTTGACAGAAGGATGTTCACATTCATATGAATTGTGTTCATTGGTGGATTCAACTCGGATATTGTCAATAATTCTATTTCCACTCCTCGTTTGGAAATACTAGTTGAAATGAGGATTAGCCTAAAATGCTGTTAGCCTAAAATGTCGTGTCCTCTGCTTTTGTTGATTTAGTGTTTCGGCCTTTCAGGGTGGGAAGTCACCTTCCCAAGCATCTTCTTTTATCAGATCCCAAAGGTTTACCTATTCAACCTGGGATATACAGGATCTGTAATAGTTTCATATATTCCGGTATTCAGATTTGGGCATTTAACTTCATTTTGTGTGCACAGTATTACAAATACACACTGTAATTTGCTCTGGTGCTGTTGGAAGACGCTGTAATCAATTTCAGCTCATCACATTATGATAATGATTATGATTGGAAGAGGAACAACCGATTCAAACATGACGAGAATGTTATGACTTTCTCCCAAAACTCTTTAATTGGCACAAATTGTCTCCAAAGCTTTTGGTCGGAACACCGCCATGATCCACGCATACCCTGCAGTGTACGCGTGGAAATACTACTATGGCTCTCTCATTTGCATATTTGCATATGCATATATAGACAAACAACCATTGGGGGGGGGCAATGAAGCTAACATGCATGTTCCACCACGTTATCCCAATTCGCCAAATGCTAGTTGTCTGTTGGCACCACTAGTGTACTACTAGTTATACGTACTGTACCTGTTGGCACCAGTAGTGTACTACTAGTTATACGTACTGTACCTGTTGGCACCACTAGTGTACTACTAGTTATACGTACTGTACCTGTTGGCACCAGTAGTGTACTACTAGTTATACGTACTGTACCTGTTGGCACCACTAGTGTACTACTAGTTATACGTACTGTACCTGTTGGCACCACTAGTGTACTACTAGTTATACGTACTGTACCTGTTGGCACCACTAGTGTACTACTAGTTATACGTACTGTACCTGTTGGCACCAGTAGTGTACTACTAGTTATACGTACTGTACCTGTTGGCACCACTAGTGTACTACTAGTTATACGTACTGTACCTGTTGGCACCACTAGTGTACTACTAGTTATACGTACTGTACCTGTTGGCACCACTAGTGTACTACTAGTTATACGTACTGTACCTGTTGGCACCACTAGTGTACTACTAGTTATACGTACTGTACCTGTTGGCACCACTAGTGTACTACTAGTTATACGTACTGTACCTGTTGGCACCACTAGTGTACTACTAGTTATACGTACTGTACCTGTTGGCACCACTAGTGTACTACTAGTTATACGTACTGTACCTGTTGGCACCACTAGTGTACTACTAGTTATACGTACTGTACCTGTTGGCACCACTAGTGTACTACTAGTTATACGTACTGTACCTGTTGGCACCAGTAGTGTACTACTAGTTATACGTACTGTACCTGTTGGCACCACTAGTGTACTACTAGTTATACGTACTGTACCTGTTGGCACCACTAGTGTACTACTAGTTATACGTACTGTACCTGTTGGCACCACTAGTGTACTACTAGTTATACGTACTGTACCTGTTGGCACCAGTAGTGTACTACTAGTTATACGTACTGTACCTGTTGGCACCACTAGTGTACTACTAGTTATACGTACTGTACCTGTTGGCACCACTAGTGTACTACTAGTTATACGTACTGTACCTGTTGGCACCACTAGTGTACTACTAGTTATACGTACTGTACCTGTTGGCACCACTAGTGTACTACTAGTTATACGTACTGTACCTGTTGGCACCACTAGTGTACTACTAGTTATACGTACTGTACCTGTTGGCACCAGTAGTGTACTACTAGTTATACGTACTGTACCTGTTGGCACCACTAGTGTACTACTAGTTATACGTACTGTACCTGTTGGCACCACTAGTGTACTACTAGTTATACGTACTGTACCTGTTGGCACCACTAGTGTACTACTAGTTATACGTACTGTACCTGTTGGCACCAGTAGTGTACTACTAGTTATACGTACTGTACCTGTTGGCACCACTAGTGTACTACTAGTTATACGTACTGTACCTGTTGGCACCACTAGTGTGCTACTAGTTATACGTACTGTACCTGTTGGCACCAGTAGTGTACTACTAGTTATACGTACTGTACCTGTTGGCACCACTAGTGTACTACTAGTTATACGTACTGTACCTGTTGGCACCAGTAGTGTACTACTAGTTATACGTACTGTACCTGTTGGCACCAGTAGTGTACTACTAGTTATACGTACTGTACCTGTTGGCACCACTAGTGTACTACTAGTTAGACTGTATTCTGTGTTCTACGGTGTTCTGTTGTAGCAGGTAGAATTAAGAAATATTGAAACCTTTAAAAGTTTCTAAGATGTCATGTTTTACGCTTCCAGGCAATTTTTCGTTAATGGTGGAATGAGCAAAATGGCTGTTTTGATAGTAAAGGTTGCCGACCCCCGGTCGAGACCGTATGTGTCATTTGGCAGGCCACAAACAAATCTTGTTGAGGGCCACAAAAAGCCCGGGGCCTGGACTGGTGGTTGTATCTAAATTCAGATCTCCAGCTCTCGTCTGACTATCTCCACTTGTCCGCACCGAGAGGAACATCAGCCCCTGGGGACATTGGGTAATCTGAGCTCCACATACACGGCGTCTCTGAGAAGCACCCCATGCCTTTAATGTGACCTTTTCATTGGTACGAAGGATCGGGACTGACCGAGTTTCCAGTGGCTGGTTTTCCCAACTTTCCACCCTTTTGTCCCTTCGGCAGTCAGCCCCATTAGAGACTGTGTGATCATGGTACCCACTCATTGTTTCAGCCCTTACGACCTCTGCCCCCCCCCCACCCCCCCACACTGATAAGAGCAGACCATCCATCCATGCTCGCTATTTGGACTTTTTTACTTCCCTTCCATCCCTTCTGCTGCCTGGCGTTCCATTCTCCGTATTGCTCTCCAGCCATCGTCCTCTTCCTTTCCAATATTCCCTCTAATTGAGAGGCAGATGTTGACACTGGCAGACTTTATCTAGCCGGCGGATATAGCTCACATGATGATGTCACATGACCAACAATACGCTAAAATGATTTTGGTGAAAAAGCAATTAGGATTTGGTATTAGCGTTGAAATGAAAGTGGAATTAAACAGGCTCAGAGATGAAGCCTTTTGGGTCATCTTTGGATATGAGATGGGGCTATCGTCAATCCTTGTTATGATGGAGAAAAGCGGTAGAGTCCTCATGTGGAGGGGCTGATGCTAATTGAAGCAGGAGGCCGCACTGTCTTTCCTTTCCGGCGTTCCACGGACCGTCTCCGTCTCCGTCTCCTTCTCCTTTTGGATGCGACAAACCTGCTTAGAAACTTAATGAGCTTTGAAATGGAATTCTTGGCCACAATTATCCTGCCCACCAAGGTGGTCACAGGAGCCGTTGTGCCATCTAGAGCCAATTACCTGCCTGTACCCGCTCACCTTCTTAAACACCAAACCATCTTCCTAAAATGGATGAATATTAGAAACTCTCCAAGTGAAAGACATTTCTATTTGTTGTGGAACCTCAACATCATCCAAAGCCACTATATTGGGACGTTGACTCTCTTATTTATTTTTATATTTTTATTTTAATGCGGAAGAAGAGAAATGCTTCCACCGTCTCACTCAAGCACGCTAGAGCTTCAGTCCTCTCGTTCCTCAGCTGGCCGCCTCTGGCGAGACAGTTGTTTCTCTCCGCAGTCGCAGCAGCCTGCAAATGGCTGCCTGATGCAAAGTGACATTTCCACAGAACCCTGGCGGAGAGACGAGGTAATCTCTCCTTGTTCCCGCACAAAGTGTTTCTAATTGCCTGGTTGCACCCGACGGCCCAGCTGTCAACACGTGTTGATCAATAATTCCCAAGGAAGGCGGCGGCGGCGGCGGCGGCGGTGGCGGCGGCGGCAACAGGCTCCCTGTAAACACGTCATGGCGACACGTGTATGCATGCAGATAACCCCCCCACCCCCACCACCCCCCCACACCTCCAACATGCAATACGGCTATGAACTGCTGCACTGACAATTACCGTAGTACTACTACTACTACTACTACTACTACTACTACTACTACTTGACTGAAGCACCTTTCTTACCTGGACATTTACCTGCACACCCTAGCCTGTCTCTTCACCTGGAAGGAAGGAAGGGAGGAAGAAAGAAAGGAAGTGAGGAAGGAAGAAAGGAAGGAAGGGAGGATGGAAGGGAGGAAAGATGGAAGGTAGGACAGAAGGAAGGGAGTGAGGAAGGAAGGAAGGAAGGAGGAGGGAAGGAATGATGGAAAGTAAGAAGGATGGAAGGGAGGGAGGGAGGAAGGAACATAGGAAGGAAGGAAGGAAGGAAGAGAGGAAGGAAGGAGATGATGAAGGAAGGAAGGTAAGAAGGAAATAAAGGATGGGAGGAAGGAATGAAGGAAGGGAGGAAGGAAGGAAGAAAAGAAGGGAGGAAGGAAGGAAGGAAGGAAGGAGACAAGGAAGGAAGGAGGGGAGGAAGGAAGGAAGGAATGAAGGAAGGAAGGAGACAAGGAAGGAAGGAAGGAAGGAGACAATGAAGGAAGGAAGGAGGGGAGGAAGGAAGGAAGGAAGGAAGGAAGGAAGGAAGGAAGGAAGGAAGGAGACAAGGAAGGAAGGAAGGAAGGAGACAATGAAGGAAGGAAGGAGGGGAGGAAGGAAGGAAGGAAGGAAGGAAGGAAGGAGACAAGGAAGGAAGGAAGGAAGGAGACAATGAAGGAAGGAAGGAGGGGAGGAAGGAAGGAAGGAAGGAAGGAAGGAAGGAGACAAGGAAGGAAGGAAGGAAGGAGACAATGAAGGAAGGAAGGAGGGGAGGAAGGAAGGAAGGAGACAAGGAAGGAAGGAAGGAAGGAGGGGAGGAAGGAAGGAAGGAGGGGAGGAAGGAAGGAAGGAAGGAGGGGAGGAAGGAAGGAAGGACGGAAGGAAGGATGGAGACAATGAAGGAAGTAAGAAGCCACAGTGAAAGAGCATCGTAGCGTCCACGGCAGCCACCGTGTTGCCGAATGCTGAACTAATGTGTGCCAGAAAGGCCAAGATGGCGGCGCCGGTCACCAAATGGACTTCAGCGATGGAAGGATGTTCTTCCAGCTCGGCTCTAAGCAGAAGACAAACGTTGGCGCTCGGAATAAGAGCTTATATAACTGGTTTTGTTTTGGTGCTCTTCCGGATAAAAGCTCCGGCTGGAAAAGTCTCTGCCAGATAAGACGGGATGTCAGAGCAATTTGCAAAGTCTGATTGACTCGTTCGGGGGGTTGTAAGTGAAATTCCCGGCCTATGATATCGTGCCAAAAGCCATTAATGACGGCATTAATCAGCCAACCCGCTGAGCGCTAAATCTTCTTTGTAGTTCGACAAACACCGTGTGCTTTTTTCCACAGGCTCATCGGTTATGCAAGTGACAGCCAGCGACTCGGACGACTCCACCACAGCCAACGGCATGGTTCGATACCGCATCCTCTCCCAGACCCCCCACAGTCCGATTCCCAACATGTTCACCATCAACAGTGAGACCGGAGACATCGTGACGGTTGCAGCCGGCCTGGACAGAGAGGTGCGTGGGGGTCGTTCATCACGTCATCCGTCCGTGTCCTTGGTAGCCAAAGGTCATAACCCGGCCACCGTGTGGGTCGCCAACACAAAACACAAACACAAAAAAAAGAGGGAATTATGATAAAATGCCCGTCTAAAATTATTTCAGCCATTTTGGGAAGCTCTTCCCCCCCAGGAAAGGAGGGAACAAGGACGTTAAATACCGACATGCTCCAGCCTCCTCTGGAAGGACGATGCATCTCTAACAGCATCATCTCCCTCAGCCGAGGAGGTCTTCTTTTCTCATCAGCTGCTGGAACGCGTGTTCACCAACCTACACAGCAACGCCACCGCATCACGTCCCTGCACCCTCGTCTAGCTTCTTCTGCTAATGAGGGCCATCACGCAGCTTCTCCAGCACTTTAGCCACGGTCGAGGCCAGCAGTGCATCCCGTTCTTGCCGCAGGAACCCCAAAATGGAAAGATTGAAATTCCGATCCTGTCGTGGTGACTATAATTTGGTCCTCATAACTTAGTTGGTTGGCTTTTAGGGCGGCCATAAAAGCACTATTGATTGTATGTCATAATGTTTATACTCTGAAAAGTCCCGGCGGTCCTGCTCAGCACTAAACCCAGCCAGTCATCGCTTTTCCATGGAAGCTGGGTTTAACAGGGAAGTGAGCATCATTAGAAAGAAAAAAAGCTTCAAGTTAAAATCTAAAGAGCAACAGCAGAATCAGTCCCAAAAGTCCCCCTGGCCCCCCACTGAAGGGGGGAGGGCCAGACTCACGTGGGGGTATTTGCTGAAGCATGACATAAGATCACTCCATTCATGAATACTTCCTGCGTGAACAATGTAAACACCTTCATGTGCTGGTTCTCGCCTTCTCTCACAGTTCAGCTAATCCTCATCCACCACGCTGGTGTCTAATTCAAATATTCATTGCTAATTAACAGCCGCAGGTGGGGGGGGGGGGGTACATGGGTTTAGCGTAGCCATGGTTTCCCTCGACGTTACTGAAAGACAATTATTGTTGTTAGCATTCTCCTCCAATAGCCTTGCTCATCCGCCCCCACATTGTGACCCCACGTGCCCCCGCTTGCCCCAGTCAACAAGCTACCAGCGTTGCTACACGAGCATGTCGATGTTGTCCGTGTGCATCATCCTGGCGGGAGGACGCTTGCAGGCTTTTCCCACGGATTGTGGTATTCTTCCGAGTAATTCGTGTTTAACGTCACTGCAACTGCTCATTAGTCCTTTTCTCGTGATACAAGAAATACTTCAACGTTGAGGAGAAGAACTCAACAACTAATGCTATAATTGATCTGATGATCATTTGACACAAATACTATAAATAATCGCAAAGAGTGATGAAGTCATGACACTAGAAATAAAGCTCCAAGGTCGCTGTGACATCATCGTCTCCACGCCATTCTCCACTGGGATAGCTCAAGAAGAGTAGCAGCACACTTGCGGCATGTGGTAAACATCCTCCATCGCCACTTTGTGGTTGGACTACAGCCAATTAGTCCACGTAGATGGATATTTAAGTCAATGCTAATTATTCTTTGCCTAAATGATGCATCTCAACAATCCAAATGTGTAAACGGACTAAAAGGAGCTCATCACACGAGCACAAGTTGTTTCATTTCAGTCTCTTATTATGTCTACTATTTCGAGAAATGTGAGTAAAGATGACTATAGGGGTGTTATTTCATGTCCAGAGGGCTCTAATAATGTTCAGGACCCTATTTAGGTGGTTGTAAACAGGTTTTCTATTCTCTAACTACGAAACTATTCCATCCATAAATAAGGACTCGTACTTCTCAGAAATTGACTTATCATGGGTCTGGAACCAATTACCTGCAATAAATGGGGGTTCAATACCCGTACCAGAGAATAGTCTACCCTTGAAGGTGTTTTGCTGGACCTCTTCTGGTGTGGCATCCATGCCGCCGCCTACCAGGAAGCTGCTAATTATCACAACTCCACGTGACATAAACATGGCGCGCCCCAGCCATGCTCGCCGCCACAGCTGGTGTGGAACTGGTCTTTTGTAAGCAGCGGCTGTCCTGGCAAAGCGAGCCGCTGTCTTTCATTACCCCGGGATGTCTCAATCCCACACGAAGCCCAGCCTGGAAGCGTCTGGTGTGGCATGATGTGATGTGGCTCGACGCCAGGCTCTCTGCCGTGCGGATGCCAGCCCAGAGCGGGACCGCCTGGCCTGGGGTTCCTGCAGGGGATGGCTTCCTGCAATCTGGCCCCATTAGTGCCTTTGGAGTCCAAGCGCAGAAACAGGCAGCGGGTCCGCATCCTTGAAACAGGCCGGGGGCCGTATTGTCTCTAAACTCACAGCAGCGCATCCACGGACGGGAGCGGGCCAGCGAGTCCACGTGAGGATTGTGAGCAGGTTGGCGAATGAAGAGGAGGCGGAGGATGTGGTTTTGGAGCCGTCACTGAATCAAGAGAGCAGGAGAAGGCGTTCACAATACGGTTTTTACATCATTTTGTGTTGAACTTGGCTTGGTTTTCTTCCCTGCTCAAGATGCTAAACGACACGTTTGCTTTTCAACACCAGGCAACATGTTCCATTCTTATGACATCAACATATCAGATGATTTGGACCCATCTGACCTTCTTTCTTGGGCCATTTTCTTATGTTTAATGATTGCGTACCTGCGCCATGTTGGTCATGCCCCTGTTTACTTCCTGCGTTGTCATGGTGATTTGGATGGTGGTCTGTTGTTCTTCATTCTTGCTGGTGCATCGATGTGATGTCTGTTTGATTTAGTTTGTGAGCTGCGCTTAATATGACAGACATGTCTAAGTATTGATTTTATTTCTCTCTACAAAAAGGATGAATAATTACCATACTTTTTCATCTGAAAAATGAAACTCAATGAAAAGGGGCGGGGGCGGGGGGGGGGGGGGGGGGGGGGATTTGGAGCTGCTCACAGCCAGGAGATGGAGGACTTGAACATGTTGTGAATTCGGTGTGATCGATTATGGATAGTTGTCAGTCTGTCGGTGCCCGCCAACTGGGGGGCGGACTGGCGATTGGCTACCAGTCTTCATGGGGTTTGTGTGTAGATCTGGACTGTACAAATAGAAATACCACAAGTCCTAAATTGCTTCCAGACTCGACTGTGACAAGTGAATTTTCTCAACCTGGGATTCCTTATTTATAAGTTGAATTTAGTTGTAGTTTATAGTAATTATAATTAGTTATAATTTAAAAACCTTCTTGTGACATTTTAACATTATTAGTTAGAGCCCTCTAGAAATGGAATAACACCCCTATAGTGACCTTTACACTCATATTAGCCAATGTAGTAGACTAAAAAGTCGTTGCTATGAATGTTAACTTGATTCAGGCCATGAAGTTTGCTAAAACATGCTAATGGACAGGAATGATTTATCAATTAGTATATTTGGTAAAAACATGACAGTGAAGCTGAGTGAAGACGACTGCAAGCGAAGAAAGCCACGAGAGTAGAACTGAAAAGAGGATGTGTTCTGTTCTAATGACCAGGGTGATGGTCAGCACCGTTGCCTCCCAGGAACCTCCCCAGGTTTGTTCTTCAGAGCTTTCCGTGTGGATTTTACGTCTTGACCCACGTCCGTCACTGTAGTTCTCCCATAAGCCAAAAGCATCCATGTTTTTATTGCCCGGCGTTATGGATGTGAGTGTAAATGGTTGTTTATCAATCTCACCCTCTCATGGAGTCAAGTCGCACTCTCCTTTGGTTCTTCGTCCGCCATCCCCCGAGCTCTTTGGTTTTGTTTACTTTTCCTACCTTGTCCTTGGCCGTGAATTAAGCCTTAAGCAAACACAACCACGAGCAGCCGCTATGTTTTTATCTGATCAAGTGCTTGCTTACGACCTGACTCGCTAATGAAGTGACCCTGCTGAAAAGTCAGTCGTGGAAAAGCAGCGTAAAACACGCACTTGCATGCGGACGACATGGATGGAAGATATCATTCCGCTTGACGTTGTCTATCGGGATGAACGTCTGTGCTGGGATTTTGGGACAAGGTCGTGCTAGGCTGTGATTGAATTGCTTTGCATTTCCCAAAGACTAATTAGAGAGCTTCTTAGTAGCTGGTTTGGCCAATTTGGCCGTGTGTGTGCGTACGTTAGTTTCCCACCTGTTCATTCTTACTGGAGCGTGCACGTGGGCCCTGGAAGGTCCATAAACATGGAAGTACCCTCTGATGAAAGATAAAACCCTGCGAGAAAGGCTTCGCTCTCATTCCCGACTACGACAGAGCTCCGCCTGCTGGCGGCCTGGAAGAAGGAGGGGTCCATCATAGCTTTGCGTTGTCAGTATCCACCGTATTTATGTTCTGATGTACGTGATCGGCTCTTAATGAGACTGCTGAGCCACTCGTTCAGTCTGAAGTACTTAATGAAGGGCCGAAGTTATTGATATTTCATTCTTACACTAATAAAGGTCAGGCTGCTAAATGCGTCTTCATGAATAGGATTGTTTGGGTGTGGACTAATGAGAGTCTGTGCACTTAATAATGACTCAGGGAGATCTTAACGATCTCAGTTGACGTCCACTACGGTCTTGATGGGGCGGTCCATCCAACATCAGCTGCATGTTTAATTACCAAAAAGCGTTGGTCGGAGAAAATGAAAAAAGGAGTTGTGGAACCAACATGTGATCAGAAGTACAGTAGAACCTCGGTCTTCAGACGCCATGTTTTTTGTCCGATTCAGTTTTCGACAAAAATGTCTCCTAAATATATGTCTCAGTTATTGTATGGCCAAACCGCGGCCAAAGAAAGCATCCAAGCGTTGGTTCCTCAGTCTCAGTGAGTAATGGATAGGGCCTCATTTACAGTTGGGACACTATAGACAGATTCCAGCCAGGGAAGCCCTTTATTGATTCATAGACATGGAATGCAAACATAACGATGACCAACTCTGTTTCTACCTCCTTTCTTCCTCCTTACAAGCAATGTTGAGGATGTGCTCAATTGCGTAATCCAGAGTGTTACGTGTACCTTTTTCGAGTACAGTTGCAAACTAACCCCCGATGACGCCATCTTACAGTATATTCATGGGTAGTATCAGTTTGTAGCCGACATCTAAAAACATGCTAGCTTCATTGTCCACTCCAAATTGTCCATAGGTATGTGGGTGGGAGTGGTTGTTTGTCTATATGTGGCCTGTGATTGGCTGGCCACCAGTCCAGGGTGGACCCCGCCTCAGCTGGGATAGGCTCCAGCAAACCCTTGTGGCCCTAATGACGATCAAGCAGCATCGAAAATGGATGGGACAGAATGAAACAGCGTCCACACCCCCCCATTCAATCATCACCGTGTTCAACAAGAGTTCAATAAAGCACAACTTTATTTATAAGGGTTAATTATCCATGTCATTCATCATTTAGATGTATTTTGCATTATTTTCTGCTTGTAAAAATGTCATTATCTTTTACAAAATATGTTCCTTCTTCATATTTTTGGGCCTTGTGATCGGATTAATTGGATATTCATGATCTCCTGTGGGAAAAGTTGCTTCAATTGCCCTACGTTTGGCTTTCCCTCATGCGTTTACCCATACTGTACATTGAGAGATCAAACCTACGTTGAAAACGCGACCGACCAAGAGCACACAATAAACTCAATCATCTCAACAAAAATGAAAAGAAACGCCTGACCCGACTGCGGTGTCATAGCCCTCTCATCTTTTCCTAGAAGCGCCTTTATTATTCTCCCCTCAGGCAGCCCTGACATCAGCGGGGCTTGTTGTGAAACCTTTTAAAAACACAAGCCTGAGGTGAAGAAGCCAAAACTAGCCAGGCAACACAAGACCATCAGTGGAATTCATTGTGAATGTTCAATAAAGCAGCAGGCTTTGTCGACACTGACCTGTCCTTGACGTCCATTCTCTCCTCCTTTATCTATGCAACCCGACACAGTGAAGGCTGGCACCAGATGGATCGTTTAAGGGAAAGGAGACCAGACTATACTGATTTCTTTGGATGGAGACACACAAAAACTTTCTTTTAAAACAAGCAAGTTCCACGACCCCAACTTCGGCGCATAAGAATGGAAGTAAACGGGAAATGGCCGTTGTTTGGAATTTTATATCAACTATTGTGATGTCAGAGATCATTAATGCTGGGCAAGAAGTCTTTCATGGGGTTCTTCCACAAGCGTTTTTCTGACTTGCTTTGGGCACTGATACATGAAATATGAATACATCCCAAAAAAGATGGAGGCAGGCGTACATTTAAATGTACAACATGTATTGTGGCATTCTGAAGCAGAGCATGATCCCCACCCCCCCACCCCCGAACGCACCTCCAAGATGGCAACTGCCTGCCAAGTACGCTCAACAAAAATAGAAATGCAACACTCTTGGTCTTGGGCTGAACCCAAAGATCTAAAACTTTTTCCGTCCACAAAAGGCCGACTTCTGTCGAGTATTGGTCCCAGATGAGTCTGAGTCTGTGTTGCACTTCTCCGTTCCGTCCGCTAAAACTACACCTTTTACAGCGGCCTTTTACTGTGGCCAGTCTGAGAGTCACCTGTGCATCCAAGTGAGGCGTGTGTAGTAGGTTCCTACCTACGCGTATACGGTCTGGTGTCATACAGTACACAACATAAATCATGTTTGCATTCACTTCTGGTGGGCAGTCTGAACTTTCAGCACCACGGACAGCTCCCAGATAATGAGCCAGTGTTGCAGCCGGTTTCCGTGCCTGAGTAGGTGTTTTGCTTCAATGCTGGTGTATAATATTAGTAACTGTACGTTTCATCTTGTTTCTCGCTACTTGTCTGTGCAGAAAGTCTCCCAGTACACCATTATTGTCCAGGCCACGGATATGGAGGGAAACCTCAACTTTGGCTTGTCCAACACGGCCACCGCCTTAATCTCCATTACGGACATCAACGATAATCCCCCGGAACTGACCGTCAGGACGGTGAGTGAGCATTCATCTGTTTTTATGTCCTGTAAGGCTTACTGTTCAATGGCGATCCTACTGCTCTAATTTAGTTAGACTTATATTGTTAAGGATACCAGATTACAAAACACCGTATGATAATAATTAAAGAACACATAATATTATTGGATTTGAAAAAATGCAGCTCAGAAAGAAAAGTCTACCTAGCTTGAGGTTCCGTGTGAATGTTTGTAGCCCGACTTGCATCTTTGACATATGGCGTATACTGTAGCACACGGCCTTCAGACTCAACTTACCTGGGGGCCGCCGGGGGTAGAGTCAGGGTGAGGCTGGTCCACATCGAGTATTCAAAAAAAGTTTCAAGTATTCCAAAGAAAGTATAAAACATAAATATCAATATATTGTAGAGTAGCTGGAAGTGCTTCCAGCTGCCTAGCATGCCTTGCGGCACTTGTTTTGGAAGAAGCTACTAAAGTTACGTGTTTAGATTTGATGTAGTAGTGTAGTATTCTGCATGATAGCAGTATTTGTCCTTTTAGTGTGTAATCACCTGTCCCACTGATGTTGGAGTTTGTTCCCCTTCTGAGTGATAAGTTGACCGTTTCAGGCGAGCAGCGGGACGACTTTAATATCAAGAAAGGCGCCACAGAATAGGACCCGAACTTGCTCTAGCGTCCCTTTTTCATTTTCAGGCCAATCGCCCCTGATAGTTGGATGTTGATGCACGGGCACCCAGCAGGTCCCCATGCTGGCTTTCTGAGATTCTAAACGGAAACAGATGCTTTCTGCAGCAGAACCTCGTGCATCAGCGTCACACGCCGCGATCCCGCTCCCCTCGGCCTGACTGCCATTACCGCATGCCAAAGCAGTTCCGGCCGCATGCTCTGATAAGAGCTCCCCAGTTGGCGGGACTGGAGTCCCCAAACTGGCCTGCCAGTCCTCCCACAAGGGCTTGGTCTCCATCTGGCCCCAGACTATAGTCCTCACGCTAACAGACACACGACATTGGTGACAATTGTCAAATGTAATATTGCAGATATTATTTGCATGATATTGCAGTGGTGTACATGGTGTACTATTTAATACACGGTTTCTGTTGTACGCTGTAGTCCACCTTGAACATCCACGTGGATCTCGTTGAAACTTTGCCGTCTTTGTCAACAATCAAAGTAAAATAACCAAAAATATAAATGTATCCCTCGCATTTGTCATTTATATAAATATATAAATATATTTATGGACATTTTCTTTTTGTTTTATTTCACCTTTGCATGGTATCTCAGTAGGTGGTGTAATCACCAAGCAGCTTCATGACACCCATTTATTTTATTTTATTTTATTTTATTTTATTTTATTTTATTTTATTTTATTTTATTTTATTTTATTTTATTTTATTTTATTTTATTTTATTTTATTTTATTTATTTATTTATTTATTTATTCCTGCCGCATTTCAACTCAGGACGGCATGACTCAGCAATTACAGTTTGCCATTTATATTGCTGCATATAGAAATAATAATGCTATCTATTATGACCGACTTATGGCAGACACTAGAAGGCCTTGTAACTAGAAGGCCTTATAACATATATGTTATGTATGTTACATATATATATATATATATATATATATATATATATATATATATATATATATATATATATATATGTTATGAATCCAGTCCAGATTGTCTTTTCCTTTCCTACTGCTGCACTGTGCTTTAGCTACCACCATTAGCCTTTTAGCCATGCTAAACGCATACAATTCCCCCCATAAAAACGATGCTGGCACTAAGATATATTTTTCAATCACTATCATTCCGTTGCAATTTTCAAGATGTGTTGACAATAAAGCGGAATTAGCCTTTTATTTTGCATGTAAAGCGCCACGCGAGGAGGCTTAATGCGGCAAATACGTTTCATGGTATAGCCAGCCAGGCCTCGCCTGTTTTCTCTGCTTCCTTTCAATTTGATATTCCGCTCGTAAAAAGGACCGAGCTCTCAGCGGCCATTAACCGCGATTGGATCTAGTTTGCCCCCCACACTCCAAAAGTCTGTTTAGAGAGTTAGAATTTTGGATGGTGCCCCCCCCCAACAGTCGGCATAATTGTGTATGCCTCCGAGGCGGACGAGCAGCGCTGCCAAACAAGCTTGGAAGGTTCTTGGTCGTGTTTGTGCTAAAAGCTGGAGGTGAAGATGAAATGGAGGAGCTGCTGGGCCTGAGACGGGACATGCATTTTTAATGTTGGACTCTGCACTTAGCAGCCAGGTCGGCCCCAAGGGGGGGGGGGGTGGATTTGGGTGGCTGGGATGCTGCTATGATGATGATGATGGTGATGATGATGCTGATGCCATTAGCGAACAGCAGCTGGCAGACACACTTCATAAACAAGTTGAACTCATCACGAGAGGAAATGTGGATAATTGTTTGACAATGAGAGTCCTTCGTGTGTGTGTGTGTGTGTGTGTGTGTGTGTGTGTGTACCTTTTATTAGCCATCCCTCTGTTGCCAGATACAGTAAATCCCTAGCGAGAAAAGCTGAGAAAATCCGACTACATCGTCACCAAGCTTCGTTCAGAAGGGACATGTTTCAGATTTAATTTTAATGAAGCTCATTAGTGAAACACGACTCCCTGCTGTCGCCTTAATTACACTCATCAAGTTCCATATTGGGGGAGATATGGCAAAATGTAAATATGTACATGTGGTAAGTTGGTTGGTTGTGAGAAATGGATGGCATCCGCATCACCTTCTCCTGCTCTCGGCCTTGTGGTGTAGTTTTCCGGAGAGGTTCCGGAGAACAAGGTGAACGTGGTGGTGGCCAACCTGACCGTGGTGGACAGAGACCAGCCTCACAGCCCCAACTGGAACGCCGTGTACCGCATCGTCAGTGGAGACCCCTCCGGCCATTTCACCATCCGTACCAATCCTGTCACCAACGAGGGGATGCTGACTGTCATTAAGGTGAGAGAAACGGACATTTTGGAAGGGACCCTAATCATCAATATGTCAATACCATCATTATGACAATATCATCAATATGTCAATATCATCAATATGTCAATATCATCAATATGACAATATCGTCAATATGTCAATATCATCAATATGTCAATATCATCAATATGACAATGTCATCAATATGACAATATCATCAATATGTCAATATCATCAATATGTCAATATCATCAATATGACAATATCGTCAATATGTCAATATCATCAATATGACAATATCATCAATATGTCAATATCATCAATATGTCAATATCATCAATATGTCAATATCATCAATATGACAATATCGTCAATATGTCAATATCATCAATATGACAATATCGTCAATATGTCAATATCATCAATATGTCAATATCATCAATATGACAATATCGTCAATATGACAATATCATCAATATGTCAATATCGTCAATATGACAATATCATCAATATGTCAATATCATCAATATGTCAATATCGTCAATATGTCAATATCATCAATATGACAATATCGTCAATATGTCAATATCATCAATATGACAATATCATCAATATGACAATATCGTCAATATGTCAATATCATCAATATGACAATATCGTCAATATGTCAATATCGTCAATATGTCAATATCATCAATATGTCAATATCATCAATATGACAATATCGTCAATATGTCAATATCATCAATATGTCAATATCATCAATATGACAATATCGTCAATATGACAATATCATCAATATGTCAATATCGTCAATATGACAATATCATCAATATGTCAATATCATCAATATGTCAATATCGTCAATATGTCAATATCATCAATATGTCAATATCGTCAATATGTCAATATCATCAATATGTCAATATCGTCAATATGTCAATATCATCAATATGACAATATCGTCAATATGTCAATATCGTCAATATGTCAATATCATCAATATGTCAATATCATCAATATGACAATATCATCATCGTC
Source organism: Doryrhamphus excisus (assembly GCF_037039965.1). NCBI lineage: Eukaryota > Metazoa > Chordata > Actinopteri > Syngnathiformes > Syngnathidae > Doryrhamphus > Doryrhamphus excisus. The sequence continues at coordinate 21,508,738 of NC_136367.1, read as the reverse complement.
TTTTGGTTTTATGTTGCTGCTCTCACCAAAACTCTTGACTCCACCCCCCCCCCCAGCCAGTGGACTTTGAGATGAACCGGGCCTTCATGCTGACCGTGGTCGTGTCCAACCAAGCCCACCTGGCCAGTGGCATCCAGTCGTCCCTTCAGTCCACAGCGGGGGTCACCATCTCAGTGCAGGACGTCAACGAGCCCCCCGTCTTCCCCGTGAACCCCAAGATGATCCGCTTCGAGGAAGGTGTTCCGGCGGGGACCACCCTGACTGTGTTCTCTGCTCAGGACCCGGACCACTTCGTCCATCAGATTGTCAGGTGATCAGAACGATGACATCACAAATCCAATATCCTTGAGGCCAACAGGATGGGAATCAAATGTTAAACTACGTAAAAACAAGACGTTGCTGCACAGGAAGTGAGTTTATTTCGGCGACTTATGAAGCGTAGCCTAGCCTAGCGCACTTTTGAGCTACAAGCGGAGTTGGGATGTCCTATTCGGGTGTTAAAACGTTTCACACGTTTTGGTCTTTTGTCCGTGGGAGCCCTGTTCCTTCTTCCTTCCCTGTTCCCTTGAGTGGATCCTTCTTCCTAACCGTCCCTCCCCCCAACTTAAGAAGTGGTTACTTCCAACGGCTGGCGTGAGGACTGAGGAGGTCATCCTAAAGCGAGCGGGACATTGTCTGTTTCGCTTGCTCGGTTCCCCGTCCTCTCCTGTCCTCCTTATTGATTACGTTGTCCATCCTTTCTAATGGGGCTGACACACAATGGGCATCGTGCCACCCAGGCATCGACCCTGCCCCCCCCACATGCCCTCCAAGGTCTAGTGATCTTTCTTAATGTCGCCGAGATGATCTCTTCCCACTGCGTACCTCCGTACCGCCGCCTACCACAGCGGCCGTGTCGCCATTTACGAAAAGGAAGAAGCAGCTCCTGTCTTCTTCGTCAGTGCGGTTCCTTAGTGGTGGGAGCTCAGCGCTACTGTCTCCACCGAAGCAGCTTGTCGGCAGATGCTCACCCCCCCCCCCCCCCCCCCCCTTCTTTGACGGCGCTGTCTCTCCTGCTGCTGCCGCTCGCGCTTTGGATGACCTTGCTTGAACCTCCGCACTCGCACACAAAAGAATCAGAGATGCTCAAAAAGTATTTCTTTAAACACCCGCCATGATGCCAAATTGCTTTTTGGACGTTTCCTTTGTTGCGGAGAATAAGGTAGCACCGCTTAGACCATAAGAGCTGAGCAGGATGGGATGTGACTCGGGTTCCGTGGGTCCAGGGAATGTTTTGCAATGCAGTCAAGCTTGCTTAGCATCGCTAACGTCGGTTCCAGAAGGTCTGACTGGAACCGAAACGGCCGCTAACCAGCCGATCTTATCCCAGAAGACAAAATGCACCTCCACCTCCATTTGTTTCGGAACGCCGAGAACATGAACATTAAACCACAACACCTTTCCCAACTTTTGGGAATGGCTTTTGTGACACTTGCTTTGGGAATGCCTGGCCCGTGGTTTTCCGACCACGCTGTGTTTGAAATGCTTTTACTTCCTGATGAGACAGTTAGGATTTCTCAGTTGAAGCAAGCGAGAATCTCCTCTCACTCGCTGCTGATGTTGGATCCGCTAATTGGATTTGCAGCCTGTAATTGGACGTGTCGCTTTCAGCCCCGTTGACATCGACGTCAGTGACAAAAGCGGTTGGAGTAGCTGTCACTCCTTCTAGGTATGAGGAGCAGCGACGTGTGCTTCATGCCAGGTTTTCATCCTTCGTCTTTTTCTAAATGAGCTCCTCTTTCATACGCCTGGCAAACTAACGTTCATTCATGTAGTTTGGGTGTTCAAACCTCGGTTTGCCAAGCCCAAGATTTTTTTTTTTGCCAATTTTTTCCTCAAATTTTGTTTGAAGGTTTTCCTTCAGTCTTGAACGTACCAAACTAGACCATTAAAACTAGACCAGCACTGTGTCGTTTATGGTCTACACGTTGCTGCGACTGCTAAATAACCTGCCATGGGGCCAAAGAAAGTACATCACTAAAATTAACCAGGATGTACAAGAAGTCTGCATCGCCAACGGGTTCCATTCATTCATTTTTTAGATTTATTTTATGTTCTCTTCTGAATGTACAGTTATTAGTATTCACCATGAAATGTGTATTTTGTCGGGCCGTCACATGAATAAAAGTTGTAACGACCCGCTCATCTCTGTGGTACCTACTCTGTAGATACTCCAAGCTATCGGATCCAGCCAACTGGCTGAAGATCAACAGGACCAACGGTCACATCACCACGATGGCCCTGCTTGACAGAGAGTCCATGTACGTCAAAAACAACGTCTATGAGGCCACCTTTCTGGCCTTCGACAATGGTAAGTCTGGTAAGTGAGGATGACTGTGGTTGTCATGGTGATGATGTCAACCGTGGACCCCCACAAATGTTGCTGAGTGTTTAAATTAGTGACACCTGTCAACTTGTACACTTGTTTGAACTGTTTCCCGCTTTATGGCGGAAGTTTTTACAGCTTTTTGCAACACTAGACAGGAAGTACGGAAGCCACTTCAAGGCTATTTTATTTTTATTTTGTTTGGAACGGAAGGAAGCAAAGTCATTTCCAATAAAGTCCATTAGATTGGGTAACTATAAAAAACTCCTTTATGCATTCTGAACGTAACAAGAATAATAATAATAATAATAATAATAATAATAATAATAATAATAATAATAATAATAATAATAATAATAATAATAATAATAATAATAATAATAATAATAAATGTAACTTATAATGGGACTCAATGAAGAATTGACAGAAGGGGGCGTGACATCATACATACTAATACTACTAATGTTACTACGTTCATTCATTTTCTACCGCTTATCCTCACGAGGGTCACAGGCGTGCTGGAGCCTATCCCAGCTGTCTTCAGCCGAGAAGCGGGTTACACCCCGGACCCTGGACCACTCACATTCATACCTATGGACAATATGGAGTCACCAATTAACCTAGCATGTTTTTGGAATGTGGGAGGAAACCGGAGTCCCTGGAGAAAACCCCGTTACACAGAGACGGCCGTGGGTGGGATTGAACACGGGTCTCCTATCTATGAGGTCTGCACGCTAACCACTCGACCGTTACATGTTATCCAGTATTATAGATTGAATGTTGTTTCAGTACCTAATTGTGATTGTGTGCATGCATGCGGTGCCCCCCCCCCCCCCCCATAGAAACAATGTTATCGTAGATGTTCGAGTTTAAGGCTTCGTGACCCTGAGGCACGCCAGCTGATGCTGAAAGTGTCATCCGTCTATCGATTGTCGTGCCGACAGTCAACAAGGCAACATGATCCACTCGGACTGAGATGGTTTTTATCCATTCAAGTGTAGCAAGACGCAAGAGGAAGCAACAAGACGCCATCCAATCAGAGCTGACAAGACGGTCAATGGGCCTGGGGGGGCCGTGGCAGCAGACCCCGGCATCGTCGATGCATCAAGTTACTGTCTCTCAGAGAAAACACGGTCCAAGTGGCGTTGATGGGCTGCGGGTGAAAACTGTCCGTGCTCGCACCGCATCAGTAATTTAGTGCAGCTTGCTGACAGCGTGTGAGCGGGGGGGGGGTTGGCAAACAGAATATGAAGGCAACAATATGCTCCGCCGTAGTCTGTTTGTTTAGCAGAGCAGCACATGTACTTTTACTTTGAAAGGCGTAGTCTTGGGAGTAGATGAAACCACCTCACCTCCATTTGGGAGGCTGCTTGACCCCTGCTTGACCCCGCCATTGTTACTCAAGACAATAATGGCAACACATCAAACCGGAAATTAAATGTACAGACATTTTGTAGCTAGCATTTAGCATTTGGACACTCTTACCTGGCACATGTGTGTAAAAGGAAGTGGAGGGCGCCAACAGGTTTGCCCCCTTTTTGGCGTGTTTGCCACACTTAAATGGTTCAGACCATCAAGCAAATGTCAATACTAGTCGATGACAACGCATTCAACAAAAACTAATATTTTTTTAGTGAAACTTTTTATTACTAAAAAAAAATTACTAGAAAAACTATCCAAGCCTCCATGCCAAGGTTATAAAGCCATTTCTAAGCATTGGGACTCCAGCAAACCACAGTGAGAGCCAATATCCACAAGCAGCGATAACATGGAACCGTGGTGAACCTTCCCAGGAAATCAGGAAGGGGATAAACGCTTTTTCCCACCGCTGTATATCACGCCCTCATAAGCCACGCCCCACATGACACACCCCCGTTGATGTCAGCTTATGGTAGTGATTTGGCAACGTTTCATCGTAACAACATTCTTCCGAACCAGTCTTGGCTGTGTTTTTATTTTGGTTGAAAAAAAAGTGACTTTAAGCCCGTTGCAAATAATCCCTTTAATTTGATGACGTCTTACATTCGCCAAATTATACGACCTTGGGGCATTTGACTTTGGCTGGAGTGTATTTTGGTAAAACTGCAGAAAACTTCCACCAACGTCTCCCATAAGCTAATCCTTCAGCTGTGCCGCTTCGAGTCGGCGTTCCTCGTCAAAGTCCGTGTCCGCCTGCAGTGCCGAGGAAAGATAAGAGAATTCCTCATTTCCAGACGGCCTCAAACTCTCCTCTCTTGTTTCATGCCATCTGCATTCATTTGAAGCTCACCTCTTCCTCCCCCCCCCCCCCCAGAGTGTTTATCCTCCTGCCTCATTTGATCAATTGGCCCCCTCTCCCCTCCCCCCTCCCCGCAGGTTCGCCCCAAGCCAGCGGGACGGGAACCCTCCAGATCTACCTGAACGATGTGAACGACAACCCACCAGTACTGATCCCGCAGGAGGCCCAGGTGTGTCAACGGGCACGCTCCAATTCCAGGATAAATATCACCGCTTCGGACGCCGACTCCGACCCCAACGTGGGACCGTTTGGGTTTGACCTGCCGTCCTTTCCTCCCAGCGTGCGCCACAACTGGACCATTAGCAGACTTAGCGGTAATTAGCCTGCTATTTCATGTCAGGTCAAATTCCGAGATGCTAGTGGCGGGATGAATCCGTAAACGTAAAACACGGGATGCAGAAATGATTGGAAAATGAAATAAATAGCAGCATCACGCCTGGAACCGAGTCCAAGTCTCACGCTGAGCGATACCGGGTCTATCCGGGGTTGACATGTGATCTATCATTGGAGACAAATGAGATCCATTCATCTCCTTGTCCCCCCAGTCGCCCATCTGTCAACTGATCCACCCGGATGGATGGATCACAACTGTTGCCTTCGGGACAAATCCCATCACCTGGATTCTTCTCCCGCTGGGACTCGGGTCTCTGCGACTGACGGATGCATGCTGGATGTTTGATGCTGCGTGTCGGTCTTTCATCCTCACGTATCCACGCGTCAATCTTTCTCTGTGTTCATCCCGTAGGTGACCACGCTCAGCTCCGATTGAGGATTCCCTACTTGGAGGCCGGCGTGTACGAGATTCCCATCACTGTGTCCGATTCCGGGAACCCCCAACTGTCCAACCGCTCCATGATCAGAATCAAAGTGTGTCCCTGCGACAACAACGGGGACTGCAGCGCCACGGGGGCCGTGGCGGCCGCCGGCCTCGGGACGGGGGCCATCATCGCCATACTCATGTGTATCATCGTGCTGCTCAGTAAGTACCAGCGGGTACCCGGCAGCCATTGGCTATTTGGTATCATCGTGCTGCTCAGTAAGTACCAGTGGGAGTACCAGCGGGTACCCGGCAGCCATTGGCTATTTGGTATCATCGTGCTACTCAGTAAGTACCAGTGGGAGTACCAGCGGGTACCCGGCAGCCATTGGCTATTTGGTATCATCGTGCTGCTCAGTAAGTACCAGCGGGTACCCGGCAGCCATTGGCTATTTGGTATCATCGTGCTGCTCAGTAAGTACCAGCGGGTACCCGGCAGCCATTGGCTATTTGGTATCATCGTGCTGCTCAGTAAGTACCAGCGGGAGTACCAGCGGGTACCCGGCAGCCATTGGCTATGTGGGCCTCCTTTATGGGACAGATGTCTGACTTGTATTACCCTGGGGGGCTGCCATGCGGTCACAGCGGACACCCGCTTATTCCCAACTCATTCACACATTTTTTTCATCATAACATTTATTTGTGGGAAGTGGAACTTCCAAGGAATGATCCGGACTAGCTGGCTAACTGGGGGTTTGTTCATGAACGAGTCTTCTGGGGGGGTTGTGTGTGTTTTTGGCTTTTGCGGGATTTTTCCTTTGCATTTATTTTGATCCTGTAGGATTCCTGTGATGGCAGCATCGAACTCGCCTTTTCTGTTGTGTTTTGTGGAGTTTTTTGACTTTTGCGTCATTTGTGCGTCTGCGTGCTCCAACGACTTCCTGTAAGCGAGCATCTGCTTCCTGATGTTCTCTGCAGGCATGGTGCTCCTGTTCGTGGTGTGGATGAAGCGCAGGGAGAAGGAAAAGCAGGCAAAGCCGCTGCTGATCGACCCCGAAGACGATGTCAGAGACAATATTCTCAAATACGACGAGGAAGGCGGAGGAGAGGAAGATCAGGTACACGGCGAGCGTATTTACCCCCAGCCAAAATCATAAAAAGCCGTTATCAGACGCATGCGTCCCTGACATGCTGAACACAAAACTTCCATTACCTCCTCAAATAAAAGAGCGCTAACACGGAGAAGAACTCCCTGGTGGTGTAGAACTGAACAAGACTTGGCAAATTGAGGTCAGCGGGACTGCAGGTTTGCTTTGTGTGGAGCAGAAAATGCTTTTCTCACAGCGAGATAAATGTGCTCTCTGCGCTGAAGCGAGGGCTGCTGCTCCGAGCGAGTCTACCGCAGTTCCGCTTTCTTCAATCTGGAATGTTCTGTGATGTTCTCGGATACGCCTGCTAATAATGTTGACGTGCTGGGAAATTCTCTTGTACCGTTCTACGGCCCAGCGCACCGAGAAGAAGAAGAAGATCAGCACAGGATGAGACGTGGAAGAACCGGGGGGGTCAAAATCCCCGGTGGTGACCTCCCGCCTCATGGATGTTCTTGTCCAAAATGATACAGAAGGTCTTCCTTGGAAGTGGACCTTGTGGCTGCACCTTATCTTTCCTGACAGCCAGCTGTCCCAATACTTTTGCCCATATCGTAATATTTTTCTTTCTCGCCCAAAACCTTAATCGCTGATGCGCACATTGATTATTTGTCCTGCTTCCCAACTCCTACGCACACGGTTGGATTGAATAAAGACGCACGACGTCGGGCTGTCTGGCCCTGTGGGGGGGTTCAACAGGTGCCGCCGTGCTCTGTTTGTGACATAGCGTGTTGCTATTTCTATTGACAAATGAGACATGAATTTAGCCTTCCAGAAAGCAGCAATGAATATTAATTTGCCAGCACTTCAGAGTAATTAGCATATGAATAGCAGCCAATGGGTTCGCCGGGCTTTGTGTTGTGCGCCTGAGTGGGTGTGCGGATGTCGAGCTGTTTACGTAGCACGGAACAAATGTTGAGGCTAAATTATTTCTAATTGCTCCGAGTGGGCTGCCTTTTCCAAGGCTTGCTCTTAAACACTGAAAGACACAAAAACGTTCAAATGAAATCAAAGTTTTTTGCATCCTCGTCTGGCTTGTTTTATGTTTTAAATCCCAACCAGCAGCTCCGCTTAGCCACCGCACGACTAAAACAACAAATGTAACCGCCCGAACATGCTAGCCACTGAATAGTGACGTCTGATTTGGAATTAAAGTTTTTTGATGTTTATTTCCCACTTCCCACTTTTCTGACCTTGATCCAGGACTACGACCTGAGCCAGCTCCAGCAACCAGAGTCTTTGGACCACATCATCAGTAAGCCAACAGGAGTACGCAGGGTGGATGAGAGGCCCGTCATCCCCGAGTCGCAGTATCCCGTTCGACCCAGCCTGCCCCACCCTGGAGATATCGGCGACTTCATTCATGATGTATGACGGTCCATGCAGTTCTTGGACTTTTCTTTGTAGACCAGAATCTCTGCTCGGAGACGACGACTCTGGATCCCACAAACCTTTTCTGGATTTTCCAAAACACAGGCGGTGTTGTTAAAGGGGTCTTCAAATTTTCTCCAAATTTCAGGGGCTTTTGAAATGATATTGGATCCTCGTGAGGCGCTAAAATACTCAATAAATATCAAGTTGGGTACGGCGTCATACTCTGCTGCCATTGGTTGAGGGTTGGCTCCAGCCCCCTACACCCACCCACAAGACACGCCCCCTCAAGCGGTGACATGTGAATGGTTATCAGGGTAATCGAAGTAGTGGCCTCCATGGTAGGTCTTTAGCTCCCCTGAAAACCAGACCACTTCCATTTATGATAGTCACGCTATGTAGAACAGCAGTAGAACCTCAGTTAAAGAATGTTTTGGTTTACAGTCGTCCCTCATTTATTGTGTTTGACTGGTTCCTGATAAATGAATTTCTGTGAAGTATGATTCAACATTAGGAACTAGAATATTTTGGCACTGATAGAATATAAAACCAAGTTATGGTTAAGACCGTCTACTGATTTTACCACCGTTTATTCCGTATTAGCATTGACAGCGTACTTCCTGGTGGTTATTGTCTCCTAGCGGAAGGATACTGGCCGGTGTAGGATACTACTCTACGGTCGCTATGGGAACATTGGGCGATAACTCACCTCTCTCGTGCCTCCAGGGTCTTCGGGCGGCAGACAACGACCCCACAGCCCCCCCTTATGATTCCCTGCTGGTGTTCGACTACGAGGGCAACGGTTCAACCGCCGGTTCGGTCAGCTCACTCAACTCCACCAGCTCAGGGGACCAGGACTACGACTACCTCAACGACTGGGGCCCTCGCTTCAAGAAGCTGGCTGACCTCTACGGAGGAGGGGACGATGACTGAGAGCGGAGGTGGGGCGGGGGAGGGTGCGGGGTCTTCGGGGTCTTGAATGGGTCGCAGCCAGGAACGTGACCCAGGCCCACATGGCGGCAGCGGACCCTCGCACGGGCCGCATTGGCTCGCCGGAAGTCTGGAAGCATCGATTCCACGGCAACTGTGTTCTGGCTTTATACTTGTCTATGGCAAATTTGTAGGGTGGTGTTTTTATGTTCTCTCGCCGTGCTGGACCCCAAGCTGGACCCCAAGCTGGACCCCAGCTGGACCCCGAGCTGCCTGGGGACGAATCAAGGCGGCACTGAGAGGCACACGTGCTGAACTTCTGCTTTTAATGATTGTTTCAACGACAAACATACAATCTGTTGCTTTAGTCTGACACTGAAGAGAATGTTTGTGGGAAGATGCCCTCGGACTCGGACTCGGACTCGGACTCGGACTTTACGCTCTCAACTTGAATTTCCTTAGAACAGAAGCACTGTCATTTTATAAAGTGCCTTTTGTGCTGTGTTTTTCTATCAGACTCCTGCTATCTCAGGATCGCTTGCCATTCATGCAGTACAGGGAAGGTCCTATCTTATCATCGCCCCCCCCCCCCCCCCTCGCGCCAATCTTGCCTGTCAATCTCCTTTCCCTTCGCAGGTCCGGGAGGGGGGCTCCAATCCGGGCACACTTAGAGATCCCACCCCAGATGACCCGACAAGCGTTGGCCAAACGGACAAAGATCAGCTGTCATGAACCGACATCGTGCGACGCCATTTTTCTAGTAGTTTGGGATTTGTAAATTAGCGGGAACGCCTGCCTTCCTCTGCGGACTCTGGAATTTAGGAGCCTTGATGTTGAGATGCTTGCCTGCCCTGTTTGGTTTCGTGTTGCTTTCTCCACAGTGTAAGCGTACTTCTAGGCATGAGCGGACGAAAGCGGGGACCTGAAATGACTCGGAATCGGAATGAAGGCCTCCCGAAACTCCACAAACATTCCCGTTTTTACAGGCCAACAAACACGATTAAGGTGCATGTTTTTTTTTTTCTTTCTCCAAATTGTTTTCCTCACAGCACTTATTAGTATGTGGTGAGAATGTGAAAGTAGAAACTGTATGGATATACTCTGTATAAAGACACTGAGAAAATAAAATACTGTAACATACCTCTTTTGGAAGTATCCATGACGTCACCTTTTCCCGTTGCTCTCCTTGGGGCCAACGTTCTTTCTTCTGATGTGGTTTGCTTTTCTGTTCATCTCTACACTACAATACAGATTCCAATGCTTGCCTACAGAGTCTGTAGCCTCTTATTTGACATTTTGCATACAGTACTTAAAAAGTACTCCTTTTATAGAGCCACCCACTTGTACTTCAGACAGTACGTATTCCTCCCACTGGTCTCAAGCCAAAAGAACAAAAGAGATTGACAGCTTATGTCTGCAGGCCGTTGTTCTATCGTTGGTTCAGATATTGGATGTGTGCTTTACAAATAAAGGAGACGTGTTTTTAAAGGATGTATCCATCATTTGGGAATATTGCTGTCCTCCATTATTTCTCCGGTGACCAACGCAGCCTTTGGCGTTCCCGAGGCCACACCGAGGTCACTAAAGGTGCAGTGCAACATCCAAATATGCTTTTTGACTTCCATGTATTCTGTAATGTTAGGTTGTGGACTGCTATAGAGCAGATAGATGCAATGACCCGCGTAGAAAGCTTTCTAGAGCTTCCAGGTCCTGCAGCGCTTCCTGCAGGGTTTCCATTGACTTCCTGCTTAAGAGCTCGGTGGTCTGTTTAATTTACTGCACCCCCGGCCCTCCTCCAGATACGCCCACTTTGCAGTGATTGGTCACACTCCCAAGCGCTCCCGAGGACTTCCGGCAGACAGTCTGCAGACCATATAAGGAAGTCTGGATGACTTTGGAAACGCAAGTGTACGGAAGATAGACAGTCGCTACAGTACTTACTGGGGCCCCTGTCAGTCCTGGGCCCTTGGGGTTGTCCCCACCTTCCGTAGAACACCAGTAGTCACTTGATGGTCAAAATGAAATCATTTCAGAAGTGGAATTGTTGTATTTGTGTGACTTTGAAAAAAAGGTTAAAAAAAGTCATTTTTCTTCGGACTGTTGGCCCTTATCGTGGGATGGAAGTTTTTCCCACTTCTTGGATGGAAAACAGAGCGGGGGTGCAGCCATGTGGGGTCAGGGTCTATATTTGTGTCCATTCCTGTGATTTCAATTACTCAGCCAAAGTGGCAAAAACCCACCAGGGACTTAAAGGATTTAAATCCTCTCTGGCTGTATGTCTATCAATTAGCCACACCATTAATCCCCACGGCGTAATCTCATTAGATAGAGCGCCTTTAATGAGACACCCGGAGAGCAAGCCAGGCAGTCAGCGAGGAGAAAAATGAGGTGGTGGCGATCTGCAGGTAGGCCGTGTGGAGAAGTGATTAGCAGGATGGGGGGAGGGGGGGGCAAGGAGGAGGATTTAAGAGCAGGGCCAAAGCACTTCATTGGAAAATGTTTGAGAAGAAGTTGAAAATAAATTTTGTTCAGCGTGCAGACATTAGAGGAGAGTTGAAGGATCTGAGGTGAACCCCACGGACGCTCTGGAAGCATCGTCAGGTCCACCTGCAGATCTCACGCCAGGTTTGTTCTTGTGGTTGGAGCTTTCAGGTCAAAGTAGGATGTTGGATCTTGAACATAAGTCACATAAGTATGTAAGTAAGTAACATAAGTATGGCTTTGGCCACTCCCAGCAACTAGAAAGCACTTTGACCTCTAAGAGTGTCCAGGATAGGAATCATTTAGTGGTCCAGAGGAAGTGGATTATGGCGCTAAAAATTATTTAGTTTTGGTTCCTACTGACAATTTCTTGTTGCTCCTCTTTTTCTTTTACATTTTCCAAATATTTCAGCTTTCTTCTCGTAGCGTTTCTGACTTTATTCCCATAATCTGGTGGCTCTATTCTGCCTCTATTTCCAGGAAAGATATCATAATAATAAATAATATCATAATAAAGACGTTGCTTATGGATGAGATTCATGAGACATCACTGGGTACCGGTTGGCTCCCAAACCTCCAAATGTTAATCACGTTGGTAGAAGGTCATGAAGGTCAACAGTTGCCATGACAGAAGTATAACTGGGGGGTCTTTGCAGCCTCCCTGGACGATGAGCATGAAGGAAGTCTACTTGATGAACAAAACATGGAGGCTGAGATTTGACTGCTGGCGTGCAGCCAGCGTCTTATGTGTTGGAAATATATTTCTCCTCTTTCAACGTGTTCTTCTTACGCTTTCCATTTCCCCTCCACGGCCCTGGTGAGCATGGTGGGCTTTGCATCTTGGGACCGCTCCAATCGCAACAACTCTACGGGATGTTGCTGGTGATGCTGGATGTCTAAACGGTTGTTTAGGGGTCCGGTGTTTACGTTCTCATTCAGCTGACGTACACAAATGTGAGGGATGGATTCTATTTTTGGATTCAGAGAAGCTGAAGAAATATGAGGTAATCATGGGAGAAAAGAACTTGTCACCTTGTCTTCAACTTCCGGTCATTTGTTAATCCATGGCTAAGTTACTTCCTCACAACTAAATGCTGTGATGTCTGAGTCAGTGATGAAACCGTCACTAATCACGATGAGACTGTGGACCCGTAGGAAATGGCAGGAAGTCAACATAACAGTCTGCCTCACGGTGTCATTACACAAATAACTTTAAATCATCACACAGGAACTTAACACTCAAAAGGTATCAGTAAGAAATATGCAAACAAGTACCAACATGAGTTTAAAATGAACAAAACAAGTATAATAAGGTTTTCCCATGATGCATTGCCTCTGAGCATTCATTCATTGGTGCCTGCCAGGGTGCGGCAACTATAGCAGGGCTCCTCTGGCGGCCTCTAGTGGACAGATGCAGCATTGCAGCGCCATCCATCCATCTATCTTCTATGCCGCTGACTCAGATGCCTCAGATGGATGTGGAACAGTGAAACATGTTCCATTCCAGGCTGGAATTGGATGTGAAACAGTGAAACATTTTCCATTCCAGCCTGGAATTGGATGTGGAACAGTGAAACATGTTCCATTCCAGGTTGGAATTGGATGTGGAACAGTGAAACATGTTCCATTCCAGGTTGGAATTGGATGTGGAACAGTGAAACATGTTCCATTCCAGGTTGGAATTGGGTGTGGAACAGTGAAACATGTTCCATTCCAGGTTGGAATTGGATGTGGAACAGTGAAACATGTTCCATTCCAGGTTGGAATTGGATGTGGAACAGTGAAACATGTTCCATTCCAGGTTGGAATTGGATGTGAAACAGTGAAACATGTTCCATTCCAGGTTGGAATTGGATGTGGAACAGTGAAACATGTTCCATTCCAGGTTGGAATTGGATGTGGAACAGTGAAACATGTTCCATTCCAGGCTGGAATTGGATGTGGAACAGTGAAACATGTTCCATTCCAGGCTGGAATTGGATGTGAAACAGTGAAACATGTTCCATTCCAGGTTGGAATTGGATGTGAAACAGTGAAACATGTTCCATTCCAGGTTGGAATTGGATGTGGAACAGTGAAACATGTTCCATTCCAGGTTGGAATTGGATGTGGAACAGTGAAACATGTTCCATTCCAGGTTGGAATTGGATGTGGAACAGTGAAACATGTTCCATTCCAGGCTGGAATTGGATGTGGAACAGTGAAACATGTTCCATTCCAGGCTGGAATTGGATGTGGAACAGTAAAACATGCTCCATCCCAGCCTGGAAAAGAGTGTCTTCATCATGTCTTCATCATTTGGGTGAAATTCCTCCCCTCAGCTGCAGGTTAAATGTCTTCCAGGGAAAGCGACTCCGGTATTAAAGATGATTCTTTTCCGCTTCACGAGTCGCACCCTGACGTCCTTTAGGTACATTCCCATCTGCCCCCCCCCATGTCCCTCCGCCAGCCTCTCTCCAGGAGGACAGCCGAGCTGGGGATGAATAATAGATGTATAGCAAAGTCATTAGTAGAGATACATAATTGATCACCACACGTGTCCGGGATTATTCTTGTAAATGTTATGATGATATTACAGTAACATGACAGCGAGGAACGGCGAGCTTTCAGGTCGTCTGCTTGATGAAAGGCGATTAGTCCCAGCGTGACATCAACGCTCTAATGGAGTGTTGTTTTCTTTGTTTCCTGATGAAAGGTGCGTCATATATCATTCATTTGTGTCTTATATCATGTCTCTACTCTGTGCCTTTGCTGCGTGCTAATTCATTCATATTCATGTTCTCCATGTGGTCACACTTAACGAGAAACACCTCTCGTTAAATGGGAACATGCAAACAAACATCCAACCCGAACCCAGGACACCCATCTCATGACTGGCTGACCTGCATGCTAACCACTTGGCCACAGTGCAGCCCTGGCGAAAATCTTACTTATTAAAGGCATCTTAAATGGTAAAATATTTAAGACCAGCTGCTCATAATGAACGACGACGCTGGCGATGATGAAAGTTGAGGTGCGGCGTCGAAAGCTCAAGACGACGCGTCAAACTTTAAAGATGGTCTCCTGCTTTCCTTCCTTCGTTGACTCCATAATGGCGGCGTCATCACCGTTTCTGTTGCTCATTTCCTGTGAATGTGGCACCACCAGCAGGAAGTGCAGGGTAGCGTGTTGGGGGGGGGGGGGGGTGCGTGTGGAATTCCCGGTATGACCCGTGTTAACACTGATGACTCCGTGAGTGACATAGTGGTTGGAGTTGATGACCCTCTGTTCTTCTGTGCAGTGTGGGTGGGTGTTTGCTAGCTGCTAGTAGCAAAGAAAAGAGCACTTCCTCGTTGAAGCTCTGCTCATTTCCTGCCCCCCCACCCCCCCACTAGGTTGCATAATTCAGTTATGAATGAGTTATTACGTTTACACAAGTACACACAATTATATAATAATAATTATTATATTTGTAATTAGCCTATTATTATTACTACCATCATTATTCTTCTTCTGATTATTACTACTACTACTACTAGTAGTAGTAGTAGGCTAGTATTAGCCTGCTTATTAGCTTGCTTATTAGCTTGCTTTTGCTCTATTATATGAAATTTGTCAGATATTTTTTGTAGAATAACAAATTTTGAAAATCAATAAAAAATATCAAATTATTTAGGGGGACTTAAGAACATTTTAGGTGGGCTGACACCTTAATAAAAAAGGCAAATTTAATTGTAATTATCCCCCCCCCCCATCCTATGGCAGTAATGTGATTACTGAGGGTAGTTTGGTGTAAATAAATCCCCCCCCCCACATTAGATTTCATCATTTCAATTAAAATAGGCCTAATGACGCCACTGTCTTGAGCCTCATGTTGTGTCCTGTGACTGCGTGGGTCGGTCTGACATCCAACACCGCCCCGTAAGACCAGGCTAGCGTGGCGCATCGCCGTGCGTGGGACACATTTCCCATATGCTCAACACATTTTGGGACCTGCCCCATCCTGCAGCACACAGGCGATGACTTTGTAAGAGGGAAGGTTCCTCTCCTGCAGACCGCCACTGCTGCCGCCAGGCCCGATGCGGCTCCATTAAAGAGGGCAACAAGCTATTAACCCCCACATCAATACCTTGCAGGTGCGACTATACTTGCTAACCGTTCCAACAGCAGTCATAAACAGAGGTCCTATTATAGCATCTGCGGGCCAAAGCAAAGCGCCCTGCCGGACCTCGTGACAAAAGAGTACTCAAGTCGGCATTAACCCTGCTGCCACCAGGTCACGGACACGCACACGCTGGAGCGGAGACGGACTTGTTAGGAGGCGCAAACACACCCAAACCGCTGATGCATGCGGCTGAAAAAGCCTAATCAAAGTGGTTAAAGGTCAGTGGGTTTGGGGATGATGAAATGCGGTCAGTAAATCACAGAACGCATCATTCTCGTGTCCATCTTTGATTATTTCAGAGTATTTTTTTTCTCAGGAGGAAGAAATGAGCAGTTTCTGGCTAATCTAAATGAGTTTTATGGACGGGTTATTTCTCCCTTTATGCCTTCCTGCTTCTTTGGGTCAGAGGTCAGTGGTGAAAGTACACAAAGTCTATATGGCAGCCCCAGTATTTTTACATCAGTCGTATGTAAGTGTTGTGCAACTGTGACTGTGCCAAGTCTAACCGTATTTTACAATACAATCTTTCCTCAGTAGCGACACTACTATGTATTATTCCGCCAACCTCGTACTCTTGTGTACTCATGTTTTTATTCTTAGCCCCTCATGCTGACCCACCTGGGAAGTGTGAACCAACCTTAGCAAACTACAGGCGTGCTGCTAATTTGATGATTGATGAATATTATGATTATGATTAAAGATAGAAAACACATTTCCAGAAACGGGTTGTGATTTCGTTGTGGTTTTGTTATCGATTAGTTGATAAAACAAATCAAAAACCATAACTCAATCATTACATCCTGAAACGTATCCCGGCAGAGCCGGTCCCACCAGGTTGTTGACTAATGGATAAAGTATAAGCCCACCCCGGGGTAGCAAAGAAAATGACATTTCCAAAGCAGTGGCTTTAATGTGTCAGAGTAAGGAGAGGGTGATGTTACTTCTCCCCGGTTCCCTCTGGCAAGCTCAGGGTGTTTACCCAACACCCTCAGGTGCAGTGACTGAGACGTCGCTAGGCAACCTCATCATCCCTGTTGCTGCACTGCCTACGGCGCTCAAGTGGGAGCTTATGTGGACTTAAGTCAGAAAGAGCAGCACTGGAGAAGAGTGGAGGAGGGCTTACCGTGAAAAATATTGGACTGGCTGAGGGACAAGGGCGACGGCTTACCTGGACCACCGCGCCGTCAAACAAACAATGGTGGGGGGGGGGGGGGGGGCAATCATGATACATTTTAAAATTGGGCTGATATTTCAGTTTGGTTTTCTCGCTTTTCTTTAAAAAAAAAAACACACATTTGTGTTATTGTGTCATTTCAACATTTTGTCCTTAAATCCTTCATTTTAACTGTTAGTAATTGGAGCTGGACATGACTGTCTTGGTGAAAATCCGATACCGGTCATTGTGACGTAAGCTCACTGGCCCACAGGCAGGAATGCTTTTTGTGCTGGGCTCAAATTGGCCTCCAAAAGTGCGTCCTTACCAACCAGGAATGTCTCCCTGAATGATGCTGTTCAATCACGTGCCCTGTGATTGGCTGCCCCCCCCCCCGTCTTGGGTGTACCCCGCCTGGTGCCCAAAGCCAGCTGGGATAGGCTCCAGCCTACCCCTGTGACCCTACTGAGGACAAGCTGAAATGCATGAATGGGTGGCTGTCATGTTTTCCATACAATGCTGCCCTCTGGTGGAGACAATATGACAAATATTATTTTGGCAAAACAGACAAATTTACTGCAAAATGTTAATTTATTCAAAATGTTCAATAGATAAACATTATTTTTTTATACATGGGTCAATTCTTAAAATATGTAAAAGTTAATATGTAGCATTTACAAATATACATGACGGGTTTTTGAGTCATAGATTGTAAAAGATAAAGGGGAGATATAGCGTACTCAGGTGGAACAGGTGACCGTGGACAGGTAGACGCTCTTCTTGGCATTATTCTAATGAATTTCTGAGACATAAAAATGAAGTGATTTTAAGAAATAATAAAAAGCATTCACTCTCACACGGTGAAATCTACACACCCAAAGAGTTAAAAATCATTAGCAATTACATGGAGCGCAGTCAAATGCACATTTCCATTTGATATATAAATGAAATTGATAAATAAGTACACATTTCCTCCAGCACATATTGAGTAAATCAATACGGTGGGAGTATTGGTGCAGCAAGAAGAAGTTACAGCAGAAGAATATGGCTTATAGTTACAAAGGCAACTCAGTAGCTCACAGTTTGAATGCAAACTGCTGATCAAACTTTTAAGACCTGTTGAAAAATTGCAAGAATTTACATTTTTTCACTGTTGGATGATAAGTAGAGCTCTGAAATGCAAAAAGAAGAAATGGGATGAAGCTAAATGTCATTAAAAGTAAATGAAAGTGGACTCAATGTGATTATCAGTCAGGTACTCACAGTCATGACCTCTCCGTGGCAAAGGCAAACGTTGCCTGACTTTGAAGGTCAGATTGTTGAGCTCCTTAAGCAAGGCCTCTGAGGCTGGATGTTAGAAACAATCATTTTAAACTTCTTAAAAGATCCTGGAACCAAAAAGTCATGTAGTAGACCCCCCCCACCCCCCAAAAAATGTCACTGGGCCCGAGCCGCAAGATCCGACTTGATGCCTGTCAAGACACGAGGCGATCCTCGGAGGAAAGGAAAGTTGTTACCGGTGCCGAGTGGAACCAAAAATGTCTTCCGCGCCCTCGTCTCTTTCAACGCCAACCAAACGTGAGACGTTGAACGGTGGAAGAAAGTTGGATTCTCTGATGAGATAACATTCAACAAGAAGATCCCACCTGAGATGTTTCCGCTTTTTTCCTTCACGGAACAATGGAGCTTCAGTTTGTGCAGGGGTGTCAAATGTGGAGATGTTGCAGGGGGCATCCCTCCTGACTGAAGGCATGCGTCATGCCTTATTTCCAAATTGTACTTCTATTTTAGCATTGTTTAAGGTTTTTGTGCTATGGCCTGAAACTTTAGATCATCTAATGAACTTCCCATCTCAGCTGAAGGCTTGTTTACAATACTCTTTTTTTTTTTTTTCCTCACTCCCCTTTGCTTTCGTGCATTGTGAGCCGTACTTAGAACCTCCCTAAGATCCAATAGTGCAAAATGTAAACACCTGCCATTGTTCCAACAGCCTTAAAAGCCTGACCAGGAGTGTATTACTAATTCCGTTAAGTAAAAGATCATCATTTCCTAGAAAGTAGCAAGGTGGTTTCAGTGCTTCCAAGCCTAATGCACACACCAAGAGTAAGAAAATGAATAACTAGCGAGTTACAGTGCATACTAACATTTGCAAAAAGCTTTTCCAGAAAGTCCATTGCTGCTCAGGAAAGGTCATCGAGTCCTTAGGGGGAGGTAGAGAGTGATTCAATATATACAGTGATCTGACAACAAAGGGAAATCCAATAAGGGCCTCTTCTGCCCTCTCGTCACACACCAGACCCCCCGGCCTCCTATTGGACACCTTACCTATTTGAGAAAGCCCTTGTATAAGAAATAGGAGTTACTGGTAAATCTCTCGTTCTCCAAACAGAAGAGCAAGTCCCTGAGATTGACACGCGTGATGCGTTGCCGTGTGGGTCTGGATCCTGAAGAACCGGCGCCTCCTGACAGAGATGGAGACGATCCCTGCCAGGAGAGAGAAACCAGTAAGTGCTCAACAAACTTTGTCTGGTGTAGTCAGAAAGATAACGGCACAGTCGACAAATGTTCGCCCTCTTGTGGGCAGATCAGGAGTATGTCAGTTGAGTTAGGACAAATTAGGACACTCAATGTAGAAAGCAAAACATAACCCTAACACCCCCCCCATGGCTTTAACGGGGACTACAGGAGGTATGGTGGCCCCTCTGGAACATCACACCTTATGCACCTTAAACAAATTCATCCATCACCCAATAAATGAAGAAGAATGTGATTGTTTTTCTGGCACATCACAGTGGAAACGTAAAGAAGATCAGGGGTTACTGTTCTGGTAGACATGGTGGATGTAACCACAGTAAACATTACCTCCGCTACAGCAGAGGCGGAAGGCGAGTCCGGAATCTTCCTCTTCTTTCTTGGGCCGATGGCAGCCAAAGCCGTCAGATTAGCCTCCCTCTGTCTCATCTGGGCCAGCTCCTGCTGCTGCATCTGAGTGGAACACATGTTCCAGCACGGCCGTCAATCACGTGAATAAAAACAGACATCTTGGCTTCTCGACTCCTCTCACCTCTTTTGCTTTCTGCTTCAAACGTAGCTGCTCTGGGTCTTCTTGACGAGCTCGAGACTGCAGTGGCAAAAACAAGAACCATCCACACACACGTACTGTCAGCACAAAGACTCGTGAGCGGGTTCTAGACGACGAACAAAAATGTCAGAATTGTGTGTACGAGAAAATGTTGAGATGGACCATGTCCCAATCAACAAACTGTTACAATAGCAGGTCATTTTCATTTAGTAGTAGTCACAGGATGTGCGTGCTTCTACAAGTACTGTAACATTACATTATGGACAGGTTGAAATAGTATTTGTGACCTTACGATGTCCAACAATGTCCTGAATTAGAGAGGCGAAGGCGACCGTGCCACCTTTGCTGTACCTTAGCGGCCTTTAAAAGGATCTCCCTCTCCTGCTCTTCCTTCCGCTGTTTCTCCAACTGGTCCAGCTGCTCAAAGAACTTCAGCTGAGCACGAACATCGCTGCTCTGTTCATGGTTGTCCTCCTCCTGCCAGCAGAGTGGTAATTACTAAATAGTGAAATAAGAGCACTGACAACCATTTAAATGTTGGCTTCTACTTTACAAACGATATTTCCTGAATGTCCTTCTGCCAACAGACAGGTAACAGCAACAGAACACGTCAAATGCAAGTTTGTGCATGCAAACGAGACGGACCAACCTGGGAGTTCAAACATTTATTCTATACCACTCACGGGCGGGCTGGAGCCTATTCCAGCTGACTTTTGGGCAAGAGGCAGGGTACACCATAAAACATACAAATGTGATGCAAATGTTCAAACACAGGCAAATACTCCAAACCGGAAGGTCTGAGCTGGATTACGACCAGAACTGATGTGCTAACAACACTGCCACCGGCCAGCCAGGTTAAATGTAAAACAATAAATATTGACTGCATGCTAAAAAAAATATGTTGAGCCTGAGCAAGAATGTTTCACAAGCGTAATAATAATACGATCTGATTCTAAATGATAGGGGACCAGGGACCGACTATGAATGCAATAAACCTATGAACAAACCTTGAAATTTCCGTTTTTCTGCTGGGCCACGAGTGAAACCCTTTCCACCAGATCGCGGAGTCGCTGCTGAGTGGCGTGTGAGACGAAATTGATCACCTCTGAACTGAAGTCCGTCACGCCAAACCTGCGGCCTGGAGGGGAAGCGCTGTTACGTTCCGCTCTCAACATCATGAGGAGGAGCGCAAGTTAGTGAGAACGTATGAGCACATCAATGTCTCACCAATCTCCAGCATTCTCCTCTGCAACACGGCACAGGAAATAAAAGCCTCGTCCTTGCAGGAACGTGTCACCACTCCTACGAGTCCTGAATTGGTTGCTAGGATGTTGGCACTTTCCTCGGATAGATTTACTCCAGCCATGGACGCTACATCATTAATGTCATCGTCATCTCTGCGAAAACACGTGCACATCCAAACCCCCCAGGTTGGAAAAACTCTGATGCTTAACCAACACACGTGTAGATAAAGTAGTTAGGTGCAGGGACCATGTTGATCAAGAAGTTAGTAACCAGGTGAAAGTATCCAAACACCACCATGACACTTACTTGAAAGTACTGCCCGCTTCTTTCAGCCTATTCTTTTGAGCTAGAGCCAAGACTGCAGGCGAGCTCTGCCTACAAACAGGTGACCCCTCGGACTTCACAGGAACTGCCAGAAACAGAGCAGACGTTCTGCATCAGAAGCCACCTTCATGGGGGGAAAGCATGCACTGGACACACTCAGCAAGACGTGATCTCCTTACACTGCTGCAGCTCCTTCAGCTGGACCTGCGGCTGTCCCAGCACGATGCGACCAGGGGCCTGATGCCTGAGATTCACCATGGGAGACACTGCTAAGGGGACCTGAGGTCTCAGCACTGCTCTCTGATGCTGAGGCTGGAGAACCTAGCCAGAGTTAAGATTACTATGACTTTAAAAAGTCGTTCTACAGTTGAGTTTGTAATGTGTGGCAGATATCTACAAGCGACGGAGTCTGCCCGGGCTTGCTGGCGTTCGTCTGAAGCTGGGGTCTGTTGATCTGAGCTGTGAGCCGAGGAGCATGGCTACTCAGTACCACTGTGGTGGGGCTAGGTGAGGAGGACACGACAGGACTGGATGCTGGCTGGGGAAGCTGACTCTGCTGGATGAAGGCAGCTGAGTCTGGGGTAAGTTGCCTCAAGGCAGGAAGATTTTTCTGCAGAGAAAATGGAAAATATTGTTAGCTATAATCACCCAAAGCTGCTTGTAGCAAAGTTAGAGACATTTACTGAACATGAAGACGGATGCGCACCTCAAGGAAAGGCACGAGGTATGGTTGTGGCGAGGAGTTGAGCTCTTTATATAGTCTGCTGGTGAATTCCTCAGCTTCCAGTTTATTCTCCTGACCAAACATAAAGAAGACGAGAAATTGCCAAAGAGAACAACGGCATGTTCATACCATACACTCCTCCCACAGGGCCTGTCACTCACCAGCAGGTCTTTAACCAGCTGTTTCACACTGGCTGCAGCCTCGCTTGATCGCTTGCCAGTACAGGTCAGCTTGATCAGCGTAGACAGGAAGTTCCGACATTTGTTGACATTTTCCATTGTCTCCTAACAGGATTCATTAAGGATTAATTAAAAGGATTCATTAAGATTGGTTTTGACTTTGTTTTGCAGAAAGACACATTTGCTATACATCGTACAACATCAACTATCCTGTCATGAACACCACACCAGCTCTATCTCACCACGGTGACATGACTCACTTTACTCATTGTGACTGATGTAACTGTGGTCCCAGCTGTTTGAATCCTCTGGGTTATTCCGGGTACTGCCGTCCCCGCTGAACTCTAAAGAGAGGGAGAGAGCATGAATTATCGTCATCATTTCATCTACTTGTTTCATCTTGGAAAAATAGGGTCTAGAGACCTATGATAAAGGCCATAAGGTCACTTTCACACATTAGCTAGTAATGTATATAGCTCAAAGAACAACAGTCATGTAACAAATGGTTACATTTTGTGATCAAATTTCAGGACTGCCAAATAAGCTTAAAAAGCATTGAAACATTGATATAGGCTTACCTGAAGAATAGGAGGCCTATGAAGAGTGGTGGTGGCAGGCAGTGTGGTCGGAGTCGGACAGCCCTGCCGGATAATGGTGGTGGGAGCTGTTGGCCTGCTGATGGTGGGATTTCCAGGAGCCTGTGAAAAGGCAGGAACAGAAACATATTTGTATGATATTCTTCACATTATGTCTTTTTGTTCTATTTTCCCATTGTTTATGTTTTTCCCCTAACACCTGCTTCAGACCATAAAAAAATGGAGCTACTGGGCACAAATGGCCCTATGGACACTCCTGGTGTAATATCACCTGGCCTGGAGACATGTTTGTTGGTGTAGCAGTCCGGGGAGCCATGCCTCCTTGCGCCTGTGCCTGCATCTGGGCCAGAGCCTGCTGAGGAATCATCAACAGCTGCCCACTCTCACTGCGTACAAGCACCATCCCTGTAGCAAGTTCGTGAATATATGATTACAGGACTTTTTCAAGAGGAAACTATATGCTGTAAAGTTCATTTGGCAAATCAAAGATCTTAAAATATGACAGACTGCCATGTCAGGCATTTTAACATAGAGTATTCCAAGAAATTCCAACTTTATTTGGTTTTAGGAGGAATTACACACTACTTACAAAATAATAAATCCTCACAATATCGAGGGAATCCATTATCAGGTGTCATAGTCTTGGTCTGATGATGTCAACAGCAGGAAATGTATTGGCATGGTATAGTATGTATTTGTGAATTTTGCGACTCAGTTCCTTGTCACAGAACCGCACGTTGTGCAAAAAGTACTGAAACTTTAAAAAGTTAGAATCGAGTGTTGAAAAGTTTAGTGAAAGTCCAAGAAAGTTGGCCTACATGTTAAATTCCATGTTAGATTCATCCTGGGATTCTGTGAGTATAGCGTATGTGGAATGTGCATAGGACACTCACCGGGGGGAAGTTGGATGTTATGGATACTGGGCTGACCGGTGGATGGCAGAGGGAGCCTGGGTGACAATATCTGTTGCGTCAATGTTTGGATCCCACCTGGACCAGCAGCTCGAGGGGCATCTGAGGTGGCAACCTGCTGCTGTGGAGCCTGTATGGTGGAGGTGGGCTCTTCCTTGATGGTGCGCGCCACCGAGTTGAACGACTGAATACCCGTCTGGCTGGTTGTCTTGGCAACCGCCACAGGTTTCTCGTCATTGTTCCCGTTTAGAGTCGGACCCGCTTGCACCGTGTGCACAGGAGGCCGAACCAGAGTCACAGTGGCTCCCGATGCCGGAGTCACGGTCGGAGTTGAGGCGATCACACCCTGCGAGTGGGGGACAGGAGTCTGGATGACAGTGGGGGCCATGGCGGCAGCGCCGGGCCCCTTAGACAAAACGAGTCCAGCGCCACTGACAGTTGTGACAGATGTCATGGGACAGCTGCCGCTGCTACAACTTGTCGCTGTCGTCCCCACGGGAGGAACAGCGCTTCCTGAACTGTGACAGTTCATTCTTGGTGGTCGAAAAGTCCGCGCAGAGTCTGCGCCCACTTCCGCTTGACGAGTGAAGAGATAAGTCACTCCAACTCTGATAATGAGTGTTTTGTCAACGTCGTGTCCCGTGGTAAAGTCCGTCGACTAACCATGGGGGCGTCGTGACGTCGAGACCCCATTCACTTAACTTTCCAGCGAAGAAAGTGATGGGGCTACGCTTTGATACATGTACTCATCCCCCTGTCAGCTTGTTCCTTCCTGCACAGGGAGAGCAACACAGCGTTAGGCGTGATAGCGTACCTGCCTAGCTACCTTCTTGACCAAGTCCCAGCTGAATGTTTAACCGCTACAACCCATGAGTTACATGTAATAACAACGTGTATCGTGCCTTCCCTAGTGGTTATTGTGAGGCGAGAACGACAATGGTGAGTCTACAAAGCGTACAACATGACAAACTACGGCTTTATTCACCTCTGTGTGTAATTTAAGATCGTCCAGCAGACCAGGGACAGCCGCCATCTTTACTCTCCCGCGAGCGAGCGAGAAGTGACTACTCGTGAGGTACTTACCAAGTGACTCGCGCATGCGCTAACACACTGGGCGTCCTTGGTGGGGGCACTTAGCTGGGCTGTGATTGGCTGTTCCGGAGCGTATAAGGCGGTCCTAATGGCTTCAACTGTCATTCCAGAGGATTCGCTACCGGCTGTAAACACCGTCGGTGGTTTCCGAGTGTTTTCGCCGAGTAATGCGTCGAAAACGGCCAGCTCCAAATGTACAATCGCCCATTGTGACTTTTAGTGAATTTTCACTGTTTTTACAGAAGACGAAGGCTCCTTTTTCCGGATTAGAAGCACTGTAGGGTCGCGGTGCAAAGATGGCTGCACTGCTGTGGCTCGAAGTGAAGTTGCCGTTGAGAGGAGGCGGAGTGGGCGTCACACCCGCCCAGTAGAGGAAACACAGCTGTCAGTCTCCAGTGTGCGTGTGCGTGTGCGTGTACACAACCGAGGTCAATTCTTGTCCACGACAACCATAAATAAACAAATAGTTGTACATTTTAAGAAGAATTCCACGCCTGTTTAAGAAGAGGCTGTTGCGTCACAAAGCGTGACAATACGGTATTGTGTGATTTAATTGTGAGGGAATTGATCAGAAAACAATGCAAATCAATTGTTATAGACGCATACCATGTGAGTATGCATTTGTTGTGTGTGTCGGGCATAATGTGTACTCATATCGTATATTCCAAAATAAGTTAAATGCCCCCCCCCCCATTTATCGACACATCGGTGTACGCCAGTTGAGGAAAGAAGCCAACCCTTGTTGCCTTGAGTTGCGTCACTGCCGATCTTATAAATGACACAGGTGCGTTTAATAGTGCACCTTGCTGCTGATAAATGTCTGATGAGTCTTGGCGCCTCTTTCGGTCTTTGTTTGCTTAAACTGCTGGAAGCATGAGTGCCAGAGGTGGGACGCCATACATCGGCAGCAAGATAAGTTTGATATCGAAAGCACAGATTCGTTATGAAGGTATATTGTCCTCCGTGGACACTGATAGGTCCACTGTTGCTTTAGCCAAAGGTAAGTTTTTATGCTGTGTCTAAAATTGTATCCAGCTGCAGTCACTCCGTTTCATTTTAAACAGTTAAGGCCTATGGGACAGAGGACCGACACACTGGCAGCCCGGTGCCGCCTAAAGATGAAATGTATGAATATATAATATTTCGAGGAAGTGACATAAAGGACATCACTGTGTCTGAACCAGCAAAGCCACACCATGGCCCCCCCCGAGACCCTGCTATCCTACAGGTGTGTGTTTGGCTTTCTCTCGGAACGGTTGTGGTTGAACTGAGAAAATGGTTACACTTCATTTTTGCCGTTTAAGTCGTCTCTCAGCAGCTCCTGTGGTGGCTACCACCCACGCTGGAGCCCCTACAGAGACTACAACTACCCTTACAATCCCATGGCGGCTGGCCCCCTCCTCAACCAGCAGTACAATGCAGCGCTGGGTCTAGGTACAGCTTCTTGGGCTCCGGCCCCCCCAGTGTACGTGCTTCTTTACCGCAATTTGTCTCCCAGTTCCAGGATTCCACGGTATCCCCACCAGAAGAGCCCCCATGGTTGAACAAGCTGTTCAGACCGTACCGTTGGCTAGCAATGCTCAGAAAAAAGGAAAGTCCTGGACCCAGCCGCAGGTCAAACCGGCTGCTCGTCCGCCCCAACGGTCTGGCCCCCAGGTTCAGAAAGAAAATGTACCCACCAGTAAGATTCCGTTTTTCGTTCTGCGCAAACAGCTGTTGGTATTCACCTACATGCTTGTGGCGCGTACACACAAGCGGTCTGAACAATTCATGTTGCTTTACGTTCAACATGAGTAGCTAAACATTGCCTAATCGCTATCTAGCTGACAAATGGTGTGTGCATGTTATGCAGGTACAGAGGGCAGGACATTAGTTTGAATGTTGGCGCCCCCTCGGCATGTTGCATACAGCCCCTTTAACACCCAAGACCCCAGTAGGCCACCCATCTGCATTCCTGTGACGCATCTCGTCTTTTAGGTCAAACGGCCTCCCTTCCAACTCCAGGCAAGACTGAAGGCCAAAGCTCGGACGCTGGCAAACAAAGAGCAAAACAAGGTATCGTCTGGAATGATGCATTTATTGGCCGTTGGAGCAAAAGTAACCCAAATTTGTCTTTCCTCTTGTACCAAAAGGAAGTCGCAGGTCCAGGAACCGGAGCAGAGGCCAGCTTCTTGTAAAAAACTCCAAGTCCACAACTTTGAAGTTTGAGTCAGATTTTGATTTTGAAACTGCAAATGCTCAGTTTAAAGACGATCTGACGAAGGAGATTGTAGGTATGTTCCTGCAAATGGATCATTTGGCGATATTTAGCCAAGGTAACGTTGGTCAACCTGCTGCAGTGGAGAAGGAGGACCCTGGGAATGCCCCCAAGGGCCCGTGTCCACAGGAAGAGGAGACGCCTGGGGGGGATAAGTACTACGACAAGACTAAGGGCTTCTTCGACAACATCTCCTCAGACACGAAGCCCAGGTGATGGTGCCGCCTTTTCTCCTTTTGTTCTGGTTTCCCGAGATGGTTGGTGATCGTTTGTGCATTCCCAGGAGGACAACGTGGGCCGAGGAGAAAAAATTGAATATGGAGACTTTTGGAGTACCAGGCCGCTTCTTGAGAGGCAGAGGATTCCGGGGGCGGGCCCGCAGAGGGCAAAGCACGGCCGAGCAGCGACCCCTCCCAAAAATTGTGGGTGGGAGAGTATAAAGATTTTTGTTTTTTTTGTAAATAGATTGTAATTTTCTACCTAAGTGCCTCCCCTTTTTCAATTTGAAGCACTAAGTGTTTTTGTTTATCCCAAACGGCATTTATGGGAGTGTTGTACATTTTGTATTTTCTATCATGGGAGAGAGATTTGTTTTAATGCAGCAGCTGTACACAAAGTCAACGTATACATTAGTAGTTTAGCATGCAAAGTAAGACTTGTCCTGGAACGGCGCATCAGACATGCAATTTCATTTAGTTTCTGTAGTTGTGGATGTTATACTACCTGCTCGACTGTCCAAACTGGCCTTCAAGATGGTTTTTTTATGTTCTTTATTTTCCCCGACCTGTAATGTTGAAACACTGAAGTTAAGTGGAACAGTTGCTATTAAATAAGTGGTTGGTAGAAACATTTCTCCTTGTCTCTGTGCCGCCAATGCCCATGCAAGAAGAAATATGGGGCGGAACCTTAAAATACTCAAAATACACCTTCCACTTTTGACAGGAATGTCGCTGATCAAAACCTGGGCACCATGTCCGGAGGACAATCTTTTATACGCTAAATATCTGCTTTTCATCAGCTATTGTCATGAATTTGACATTTGCAATTAAAGTGATAGATTAGATACAACTCCAGAACCCTCCTGTCTCCAATTGCTGTTGCTCATGACAACAATGGTTAAATATGCATTACACGCTTAATACATTGAAATGATAAAATGTATAGGTACTCTCCACTGATGAATGATAAAGATGGTTAAAACAGATGGAATCCGTCATCAGGTTGACCTTTATCCTGGTGATCAGGTTGACCTTTATCCTGGTCATCAGGCTAGCGCTGCAACTACACTTGTCTGCCGTGGCACCGTGTATTTTGCTCAAGTGGTTAGCGTTTTTTAAATAGTCTAAATTTGAATGCATTTTTTGACCAACACGCCTACAAATGTGCAGGAACGTGAAAGCTGAATCGCTAGTATGCAGGATCCACGACAGCGTGATGGAGAAAGTGTCGACCAGCATCCAGCACGGGGCCACCATCAGTGCTTCTGGGGTTCTGGCACCTTGACGCCACTAGTAATTACACTCAGTCACGCTGAAGTTAGCAATTCTGTGCATGTCAGACATTTTTACATCAGGGATGCTGACTGATGGTACTTTAGCTGAGTAGTTTTATGACCTGCTGTTATATTTGGCTTGCATAATATTGCTAGGAAGACCAGAGGCAGGACTAAGGACTAAGCCCCTGCTTTGCCTTGAAATCCACCAGGATCTCCAAAGGCTGTGATGCTGATCATAGTGGAGACCACGGCCATTCAGTCCTTGCATGTTCAATGTAACCCCTCCTCCTCCTCGGGCAACAACATATTACTCTTACTCAAGGTATGAAAATAAAGATTGTTGGCCTGGATGTCGGATATGTCATCTTTAGTCTTGACTTTAAATAACCTTGCAAAGCAACAACTGCAACGGCGCGGTTGACCTCACAATTCTCTGGATGAATGGACAAACATTCCCAAAGCGCAGTCCAACATCTTGTAGAAAGTCTTCCCAGAAAGTGGGGGCCAGTTCCCTGTAGTACTAAAGCTGTTATTAAAGACAGAATGAAGAATCATCAATAAAAAAAAGATATCTTCCCTGTCATCATCAAGCATTCCCCATGCAAAACAATGGAGAAAGTCATTACTCTATGAAAGCTAAAGTGAAGAATTCTGGGAAATCGTTTTTAGGGCTTTTTCTTTAATATTCAACAAAGAACACAATAGGGAATACAACCATCATTGGGACATTTTAAAATACAAACGTGTGTTAAAGCTAAGGAATCATTCCACGGCGCTCCTATTGCTGCAGCCAAACAGGAAGTTGCAGCTATTTACTCCAATGCTGGCCAGCCCAAACCAATCGCTGGACTTTTCCCTGCTGGATGAAATCATCATGAGGAACATTCGCCATCGACTGAAACTTGTCAAGCATCAAATTGACCCAGCTGTATCCTGCATGGTGATTGGAAAAGCTTCTGTCAGGTTCCAAGTGTCAAGTTGGGAGACTTATGGTATTTCCCAGACTATACGCCACATCTAAAACGCATCAAGAATATAGAAATTAAAGTCCAAGACTCCCTCCTCCCAAAGTAGTGAAGGCTCTCAGGAGTGATAAGTGTGTTGTGTAGATTATACTCATAAGTCTTATGACTGCAGGTGGTGGGGGGGTTCATGCCAACCTCCTCCTTACAAAGTCACACCTTTCACCGCCTCCGTCTTGGTCTTAGTCTTCAGGGGCGCTACTGTCCGCTTAACGGCGCTGCTGTGGGCGACGTGATTATCCGCCACCGCCCCACACGTCTTTTCGATGTTGGCATTGTTAGTCTGACTGTCACAGGAGGAG
Organism: Doryrhamphus excisus; assembly: GCF_037039965.1. Classification (NCBI taxonomy): domain Eukaryota; kingdom Metazoa; phylum Chordata; class Actinopteri; order Syngnathiformes; family Syngnathidae; genus Doryrhamphus; species Doryrhamphus excisus. The sequence continues at coordinate 21,478,882 of NC_136367.1, read as the reverse complement.
TTTGAAGAAGAGGAAGATGTGCGAGATCTCAGGTCAAGACCCTGAACGCCAAGTGGAAAGAGTCCATTAGTGATTGATCCCTCGGGGTTGTTGTTTCCGTTCCCTGAAAGTCAAAAGGAAAACATGTTAGATCCGCGTTTGGGAAGCTTTATGTTCCCAGCCATTCCTTTACCAGGCATTGTGGAGTTCAGGAGGTTGTCTTCCCCCCCGGAACTCAAGAAGACATCCACAGCCTCCTGGTCAGAGATGTCAATCAGCTCCATCTGGTCTAGCAAGTCCACATTCACCTCCATAGATGAGATGCTCCCAATGGGGGCTGCAAGGAGAGTATTGGGTGCATTAGGTCCATGCGTAAGAAGCTGGGCGAAAGATGCCGCCATGCCAGCTCACGTCTGGCGTAGTCTCGAATGGAGAGGTGTGCCGAGGACAGGAAGACGTCCACATCATGCTGGAAGATCTCCTCAAAGAAACGCTGTCTCTCTCGAAGTTTCAGCTGCTGGGCTGCATCCATCTCCGGAATCCTCTGGCCGCATTCTGGCTCGGCTGGAGATAGCATACATCATGGCAGATATAAAGCTGTGCCTGGTCATGTGATGCAGACGGCAGCCAATCCAACACTGCCGGCCCAAAGAAGGGTCACCACCTGGATTTCATTACACAAATGGCTAAAATCCTCCCATTGGATAATCACATGTGGTACTGGGACTGGTCAGTGGATGCCAGCTCATTCAAGGATGTTCATCTGCTTCAGAATGGGGTCAACTTATCGGAGTGGTGATCGGGTGAAGAACTGTCCAACACATTATTAAAAAGTGGAAGGATGCTGCAAATTCCCTGTCATCAATACAACATCTTGTGAATAATTAAGGACCATTTATTTAGCCAGGCAGCGTATCGCATACATCCTCTACCACAGCAATCAACTTATGTTCTGAACGAGGTACTTCACTTCTGAATTACTAACAAAGCTCCATTTCAACAGATACTGCGAACTCCAGCCCCATTGTAATGTCACACAGACACCAGAAGGGGGAGACATTGAGTATAAAGTGGACTGTAATGGGAGGTGGAAGTAACTTCTTTTAATTTTAATGTATCTTTTACTCTGTTTACTTGCTTTTATTCAACTCCATTCTTCTGTAAAGTGTCTTTGAGTATTTTGAAAAGCGCTATACAAATAAAATATATTATTATTATATTATTATTAACTCTTGTGTGCTGAGAGTCTTGTTGTGCTCTTTGACTTTGGGGTCATCATAGCCAGTCCCGGAACACCCCTCCCACCTTTGGCTTTGGGACCACAGCTACACTAACAATGGCTGGGGAAAAGTTATTATTATATCAAAGTAGTTGACAATTCAATCTGAATTGTGATAACCAAAAAGAAAAAAATATGATAATTAAGTATATGAGTAAATGCTGAGCATCTCTATCAATAATACATTTAAGTCATGGATGAAGATAAGAAACAGACAAGTTGACACAAATGTGACACTGATACTTCATAATGAAGTACTGTATAGTACACATTACTGTCACATGGCTGTCATTGTTACGCTGAGATAAAGCAGCGGCCTGTCTGCACCAATTAGTCAGACTTCTTCCGTGTCTCAGCACAATCCCTCCATGAGTGGAGTCCACCCAGAACCCCGTGCGTCTGCATCACGCCTGCCATCAGCACTGTGCTGCGTTCAGGGTGACGGCATGTCTCATGGGCGCAGAATCTTGCTTCCTCTTCAATGTAGTCATGTTGTTTGTTTCTGCACGGTCAAGTCCTTAGACCGTCTGAGTATCCAGAGTAGTTTCCACTGACACTCTTTATTTGTAATTTCATTACAAATACTTATCTGAATATAATAGTCAACAAGCAACCTGACTATTCATCATATGCTAATATTGGCACATATGTAGATTGTCCAGAAGTGCAAATATGAATTTGTGTTTGCGCCCTGTGATTGACAGTTTACCGTGTGTGCTGGGATAGGCTCAGGACAGGACATGGTGGCCTCCTTTGTGCTTTATGACTGGCTGTGGAAAACATGTCCGCTGTTGTACTTGGTATGCTGCGACATGCTTTCCATCTGTGTATGTTCGCAGGGGGACTCTTGGTTGACTTTTATTTTGAAATGTGTTCAGAAGAGAGGTCGGGTAAGACGGCATTCCAGTATGCCACACCCTCTTTATGGAATGACCTGCAAAATGACTTCGGTTGGTTTGAACCTGTGACTTGAAATAAAGAATTGAAATGGAGTCAGACAGACGGTTCTGGTGTTTGTGTGTCTAAGTGGAGCTTTAAGCAACGTGAGCATCCTGGATGTTCTTAAGCTCACTTAAGCTCATTGATGGCATCATTGATTGCTGCGACGTACGTAATGCTGTATCCCATAGATAGCTAAAGGTTAGCTACAGATGCACATCTTCAGATTGATTTGGCTTCTTTAGTCCAGGTTTCCTACCGAGGCATCATGATTGATGTGGCGTTCCCTTGCCTCCAACAACCTCTGTGACCTCTGATGAGCGCCATTGGCATGGGAAAGCCGTCTGGTTTTAGGAAACTACGATGCTGATAATGCTGAGAGAGCGAGTCATATTTATACTTTTATTTGACAAAATGCTGATTTTATTGGACTCTTCCTGCTTGTCTATATTTGTTTTTATAGCCATCTTTCTTCTGTCTCTGTTTTTCCATCTCGAGTCCAGAGTCTTTCTCTCCGAGTGTCCTTCCTGTTCCCTCGCCATGTGCTTTTGGGAGTTGAGAAAGAAAAGGTCATAGTCGAGGGCTCAGGACCAGCTGGAAATGCGGAGTGACAGGAACAGGCAGAAAGGCGGAGGTACAGGACGTGCCTGCGTGACATTCTGTCTTCCCACAAAAAGACAGACGTCCACTCTGAGGGCCGGCGTCTATTCAGAGCTGCATAAAAGCACAGCTCCGAGGGAAGGTGGCCGACCCGGACCGCTGAGACGTGATGCAAGGTACAGGAAATCACTTTGGATGCGGTGGAGCGTGAATACATCTAACCTTGAAAGTGTTGGACTTGGCCTCTCACGGGACATACAGATTCTAAACCTTCTGTTTGCTCATGTGAGTAGTCACATGATGAGGCCTCACCGTCAGTCAACAAACAAATATAATGCATCATGTCCATGTGACATGGGACATCAGTCGTAGAGTCGTAGAGTCGTAGAGTCGTAGAGTCGTAGAGTCGTAGAGTCGTAGAGTCGTAGAGTCGTAGAGTCGTAGAGTCGTAGAGTCATAGAGTCATAGAGTCATAGAGTCATTGAGTCATTGAGTCATTGAGTCATTGAGTCATTGAGTCATAGAGTCATAGAGTCATAGAGTCATAGAGTCATTGAGTCATAGAGTCATAGAGTCATAGAGTCATAGAGTCATAGAGTCATAGAGTCATAGAGTCATAGAGTCATAGAGTCATAGAGTCTTAGAGTCTTAGAGTCTTAGAGTCTTAGAGTCTTGATTTACTTCTCTGATTTAATGTCTCCACTTATTCAAACATTTTTCTATTGATTGTTGACAATTTACTTTTCTATATATTTCAACACCTTCCCCCATTTTCACCAAAAAGTGAGCAACGTGATGAACGTGTGAAGCATGTCTGAAACAAACAAACCAAGCCATGCCAACTTTAGGGGACACGTTGAGGGGATCCGGCATGACTGGTGCACAAAGCCACGTCTGCTTGCAGGAGTTTGGTGTGAAGGAAACTTCACAGAACCTTGACTTCAAGCCCTTCAAATACCTTTGGGATGAACTAGAGCGGCGACTGTGAGCCACGCCCCCCCACAACATCAGTGACCTCAGACCTCACAAATGTTCTTCTGGAAGAACGGGTTGAAATCCCTACAGACACGCTCACATTTCACAGCTTTGTAGTCAGACTTCCCAGAAGAATGACCAGCTCCATTGTTTCTTTTCAGTTTTTTTACGTATGGACGCCCTGGCCTGCATGTCAATCATTCACACTCACATTCACAGCAAACGCCACACAGTGATGCCCGAGCAAAGAATCAAACCCGGGTCTTCCCGATCTCCGGACTGTGTGGCCTACTTACAGTCCATAGCAACAGGAAGTGTGTCCAGGCTTTTGATTGGCATATTCCGGAATGATCCAGCCCAGTTTGTCAGCCTAACAATCACGTCACTAAGCAACACCAAGCATGTCCTGTCCTGCATCCCAACCACGCTTACGACAATGGGACTGTTTGTAGGTCACTTGGTAGCCCCACTGCCTCTATAAGCCCAAAATAACCACAGGATTTATATTCTATTTACAATCTCTTTATCCAGACACACTTGCTACTTAAGACACTCCGGTACCGTGGTTCTCAACTCGTTAGGCGTCTAATATCATCGCATTAGCTGCTCTCCTTTGCCACTGACGTTTCTGTTCTAGTTTGTTAGCAAAAACATGTTTTCATATGGAAATGGAAATGTTCATATATTTTTGGAGCCTTTTCCAGGCTACTTTTTCAGGTGGCATAAGTAAGTCCCAGTCCCATAATGAGTTGTCTCTTTTTATCTGTTTTTATATCTTTCAAATACAGTGTTTGTGACTCACATAAGGATTGTTGACCATGGGCAACATTCCACAATTTTAAGCTGCACCGACTAAATTTAGAGAGAAAAGCAGATTTCTTCAAACTTTGATGACCTTTTAAAAGCGTTGGAATCCAGAATCATTATGAACAGGAATCGTTCAAATTCAAACCATGCCCAACCCTAACTGTGATGGTGCATAGAATCTCCTGGAAAAATGAGAAGAGAAGTTCCAAGCCATTGTGGTGGTGACAATGAATTACAACCAGGGGCGGACCTACCATGGGGCAAACACAGGCACCTGCCTGGCCCCCCAAGATGTCCAGGGGCCCTCAAACCTTTCATAAAAACTCATTAGTGATTTTTCTCCTTTGCTTTAAAGTATACTCTTTCTTCATAGCAGCTCTGGAGATGGAGCCGCTCTAGTCGTCGGGTGAAGTCCAGAGTCTCGGAGCAAGGCACCAGATGGCTGACTGGAGTCAAAGTTTGATCCTTCATGGCACATTGATCTCAGGCCTGCAGTCTGGTGGTATCTCATTAGAAATAAGAGGCCATTGTTTGGAGACCCATGGTGGCCCCATCCGGTGCGTGTACGTGCTTGGTGTTGTACTCTAGTATGTATTAGAGTATTATGTATTGTACTCGAGTGGAATTAGTGGACATTACTCAGGCTGATGAGTCAACATTCCTGCCTGATTTTGGCTGCTAGTGCAGTCACTTCCAGAAGCATCACAGCACAGCTGTCAGGCAGCCTGACGTAATATCCATCACAGACAGCAGTACTGTAATATCCATCACAGACAGCAGTACTGTAATATCCATCACAGACAGCAGTACTGTAATATCCATCACAGACAGCAGTACTGTAATATCCATCACAGACAGCAGTACTGTAATATCCATCACAGACAGCAGTACTGTAATATCCATCACAGACAGCAGTACTGTAATATCCATCACAGACAGCAGTACTGTAATATCCATCACAGAAACGCAGTACTGTAATATCCATCACAGACAGCAGTACTGTAATATCCATCACAGAAACGCAGTACTGTAATATCCATCACAGACAGCAGTACTGTAATATCCATCACAGACAGCAGTACTGTAATATCCATCACAGACAGCAGTACTGTAATATCCATCACAGACAGCAGTACTGTAATATCCATCACAGACAGCAGTACTGTAATATCCATCACAGAAACGTAGTACTGTAATATCCATCACAGACAGCAGTACTGTAATATCCAGCACAGACAGCAGTACTGTAATATCCATCACAGAAACGTAGTACTGTAATATCCACCACAGACAGCAGTACTGTAGGTAGACCTGGACAACTGAGGTGAGACTATGTCACTACTCTAAACTCACAGGCATGATGAGAAAAGTAGTCATTTCTCTTCTTCTGAGTTCTTATGAACACAAATACAAATAAATCCGCATCCTATTCTCATGTCACCCTTTCATGTGCAAATATTCCAGACACCCAAATACGGAACAAAGCATTTTGTCATTTCAGAACAAAGATGACGACGTGACTTACAGGGAAGACGCTTGTGGTGAAGGTTGCCTGATGAGGAGCTCATGTCGTTTGGGTGATCAAACACTCTGATGTACGGTTAGAGTTAGTGGGAGACTTCAGCAGACAGACCGTCCATCATCATCTCCCACCTTCTCTGCATCCCGGACCAATTGAGGCTGAGTCCCACACCGCAATTTTCCCCTCTTTGCCTCGGCCGACTATGCGCCCCTCGCATCGGAGAGGGGAGAAGTTTGAGGCTTTGTGGAGCCGAGCAGCTGACCAATGACGGGGAGGAGGGGGGAGGGAAGAGGGAGGAGGGAGGAGATAGGAGATAGGAGGGGGGAGAGAGAGGAAGGGATTGAGACGAAGGGTTTTATGTAACAAGGTGTTATTTTTGTCTTCCTGTATACAGTACACTCTTGTCCCCTTCAAGTAATTTGAATCATAAATCCAGTCACAATATGTGACTAATTCCCAGGCAATTTTTCTCAATATTATTATTTTTTTCCGTCATATTTTGTCCTTTAACTCCTTCACACCATTCAAGCATCAAGTGGTTTATCTCGTTCATTAGCATAGTAGCATTTTTAGCTTTCATGTAGCACTGTCATGCTAGGCTTAGCATGCTAATGTCAACATGCTAACATTAGCATTGTAGCGTTATTGCTGTTTTCATGACTAGAACCAATATAAACATTTAATGCGATCATGTCTGGTGTTAGCATGTTCGCACTAGCATGCTAATGTTAGCACAGAGTGTTAGGAAGCGCTTCCGAATAAAGTAAAACAACAACTAGCTTCAGGCTACGAGTTCTTTGCTGGCGCTCGCTGTCGGCTGTGGGTCACGAGGTCGAGCAGGTTGTCCAGAAGCCAGAAGGTTGGCGGTTTGATCCTCTACCCAGTCACCGCCGTTGTGTCCCTTTGGCAAGCTTGGACCAAGAGGGGGGCCACGTTGAATGGGTCCTGGTCTCGTACACCCTGCCCCGTCTTGTCCCCTGTCCCAAGGGGGCTACCATTGTCTCCTGAGACAGAGGGATGTCTACTACCAGGTCATTTTCACCTTTCGTCTTAATATTTATTATTTTTCAGTTCTACAAAGGTAAAAAAAAAATCTTTTAAAAATAAGTATTTCCAGCTTAAAGGTCCTACTTCATTTAGATATCAAAGTATGAAATCTAGTATACTGCAAAGAGCTGTTTGTTATTTTAGCTGAGCTGTGCTAGCGCCTTAATTCCGAGTATCCGCTGTCAGCCTTAAAGGAAATGCTACTTATTCCTCCCTTTTATGTCATATGTGTAGGACCAAGAGTCCTTTTGTTAAACTGCGTTACAATACACAACCTTTTTAAAGAAGGAAAAACAAATATTTATACTGTAGACCAAAAAAGCCAATAACTTGACTCTGAGTTGTCTGCAGTGATGTAAAAACTATGGACTAAGTGCATCGCTTCAGACCACTTTGTAGAATGACTCCATAGACGGGCTTACGGGCCCAAAATGAGGTCATAAAGAAGGTGTGGTTCCATCTAGACGCATACCTGCTTCATTTTCCATGTTCTGTAACAAGACGTCAATGTTGGATTGCTTCTTCTGTTCACCTTTGGGTCATTGCAAGCGTGGCTGCTGGTGAGCTGCAAATAAGAACAATACCACCCCCTTGTGTGGACCTTGGTCCATCCTCGTCCTCCAGGACGCTGCCGAGGGAGCATTTGCTGTGCTGCAGACTGATGCCACGTTTCTTAAAACGATCCCATGTCAACACGCTCAGCTCATTCATGACAAGCTGGCTACCGAGATCAGGATTTACCGAGAAGTCCAGTATTTACTGTAGTTTTATATTTTCTGTTTGTAAATGAGTTGGTCTCTACTGGTGGGAAATCATTTTTAATATTTCATTGCTGTGACATTGCTCAGGAGGTGGCCGCACGGTGGACGAGTGGTTAGCGTGTAGGCCACATGGTCGATGGGGAAGTAGTCTCATGTCGGCCTAAGTGGTTGTACAGTACAGTACAGTACAGTACAGTACAGTACAGTACAGTACAGTACAGTACAGTACAGACATAGACTCTGCGCAGGTTAAACAAACATGTCTTCACAAAGAAGCTGAAATCTGATTGGACAAAATAATGAGCATCCAACCGTGCGACCAAGAGACACGCTACCAATGAAGATCCTAGATTGTTGGGAATAAATGAAATGAGAGCATTGTAGGCCAGCAGAGAAGACCTTGCTGGCCCTGGTGGCCCACCACTGTGCAGAACACATGCAAAGGTGCAAAACCCGATGTGTAACTCATGAGCATGAATCCCTGCCATCCTTCCGGAAGCTACCGTACCGTACGTACGCAGCAAAGACCTGGACGTGATTATTTATTAGGTCTGCTGTAATTTCCCGTACACCCGACTTGGCCCCGGTGTCTGTTGAAGACCAGTCCAAACCAGTGAAGCTTAAGTTCTGCTTCATCTCCTCCAGTCCTTCCAGAACACGATGTTCAGACTGGTGGTTAAAAGTTCACGAGACGTCCAATTCATAATCAATCTGATTTGAACGGTCACAACGGAAATCCATAGACAGTACCTGGTCCAAACGGGAAGTCCAGTCCAGTCCAAGTATCCCGTAGTGCCTACTTCCAAGTTGCACGGATGAATACAAAAATAGGCAGAGCAACCAGTGGGGGGTCTAATTGCTCAGCTGCTGGTCATAAATATTCCCAAACATAAAACAATTCCGTGACGGACAATAAAGCATCCCCTGCCTCTTGGTGAAAGCATCCCTCAGAAACGGGCTGACGTAAGGACGCTCGTGGCTCAGTGACAGCCGCAGGACCGGACCACCATGTTGCGGTACTTCTTGAGGATGACGTTGGAACTGTCGTCAAAGTAGAGCACGGAGATCCCGTGGAGCTGCGTGGGAGCACAGCAGGGCTTGGGCACGGTTCCGGGGTTGATAAAGTGTACCTGCGGGTCCAAGAAGCAGAGGTCAGGTGACACGTTTGTCCCGGAACACCAAGTCTTGACTTCCCAGACTTACTGGACTTACCAGGGTTTGAACGATAGCGTGATTGGTGGCGTTCATGTAGGAGTTGAGAGGGAAGGCGCACTCCCCCTCGCAGTAGTACGCCGCATAGCCTTCTGGTGCGATGATCCAGTCCTTGGTCCAGACCAGGATCCAGCAGACAGAGTCAGTGAATATGTTTTTTATATACAATAAAATCCTAACTAGTCCACATACCTGCCATCCCAAATCTCTGAAGCTGACATACAGCTCACGTTTTTTGCATCCATCCTTGGAGATGCCCAGATGATCTAAAAAGGAAACAAATATTAACAATTAAAATGTGTATACATACAGTAGATACAGTATTTAGGTAGTATCACTACTATCGCTTTACTTAAAAAAAATTATATTTCAACAAATTGTAGGTATTGTTGGCCCAAATGATGCATCAAACGTCATAATGTTACATCATAATATACATCATAATATACATCATAATGTACATTATAATGTACATCATAATGTTACATCATAATATACATCATAATGTTACATCATAATGTTACATCATAATGTACATCATAATGTACATCATAATTTATATTATTATGTACATGATAATGTTATGTCATAATGTACATCATAATGTTACATCATAATTTATATCATAATGTACATTATAATGTTATGTCATAATGTACATCATAATGTACATCATAATGTTACATCATAATGTACATCATAATATACATCATAATGTTACATCATAATGTACATCATAATGTACATCATAATTTATATTATTATGTACATGATAATGTTATGTCATAATGTACATCATAATGTTACATCATAATGTACATCATAATGTTACATCATAATTTATATCATAATGTACATTATAATGTTATGTCATAATGTACATTATAATGTGCAAATAATACCAGTGTTAAGGTGACTATAGGGGTGTTATCTCATGTCTTGGGGGCTCTAATGGTTAAAAACAAACGTGTTTTCTATTCTCTAACTATAAAAATATTTAATGTATTAATATTTAATTCTTCTCAGTAGAAATTCACTCATGGTGGTCACGTCTGGAAGCCATTAACCGTAACGAACGATGGACTGTTTACCCGTTGCGGCCTCGACTGCCTTGAGCGCGTCTTGGACAGTCCTCTGGGGTTTTGAACGGTTGGAATGGCGCCCCTTGTGGCCGTGAGCGGAGCGGATGTTGCGAAAGCGAACCTCGTTGGATTTGAAGAAGGCGACCAGGAAGGGCTGCTTGTCTCGTGCCCCGCTGCCCGTCAGCAGCCCGGCCAGGCGGGGGTTCCTCCTGTGGCCTGGTGGGGTAGCGTGATGATGGGAATAGCATTACGGACTGACGGACCAGGCGGATGGTTTTTGGTTTGTGTTCAGTAGTTATGTTGATTTTTTACTTTGCTTGAATAAAGAAATAAACCAGACGTGAAAGCATCTAGGATCCTAAGGATCTAGGATCTAGGATCCTAACTGACCATGGCTGTCCTGCAGCACCAGATGAAGGCCAAGGTTGTGTTCCGGGTTGCCCAGCCAAAGATTGCTGGTGGCAGTCAGGTCAAACATGAGCCAGCCCTCCTCTGCAGCCCACACCTCTCTTTGGTCCACCAGCAGCAGATCCACTTCGCTGGGGGGGGGGGACAACACGGGTAAGGAGAAGAACTTGCCAAACATGTGATTGTGGTTTTGGTATACACACAACAACTTGAGGTAAGTGTAAAAGTACTACATCAGAGGTTCATCAATCAAGTTCAATATGATTTTGTTTTTTCATGAACTTGATAAAGCAGCCAGTCAACTATCGAACTATCCAAAAACATCCCTTTAAAAGTACCGCTATGCTAAAGTACCACCACCAAGTGGCACTTTGACTGGTGTGTGGTCTCTACAACAACAAATACGGGTAAGTGTCATCTTACAGGCCGACAATAGGAGCCATGTTCAACCCCCAGGCAGACGTCTGTCTTTTGTCCTGACGCCCGCTCGTCTGCGCCGAGTGGCCTTTATGTGTGGGTCTGCGAATGACAATGGTCTAGCCCTCATCTGCGTCGCCGACCCCCCTGTCACCGATGAAGGACCCCCCCCCCTCACACGAGGTACTGCCAACGCTACAGTAGTGATGCTACCGTACTATTAACTGTTGTCAACACTTATTTTGGCTGTAAAAGTGTCATATCATCTGCTTGGATCTCTCTGGCAGCTGTTGCTACAGGTGTAGTTTACCACCAGCAGTGTATGACTGAGAAGTGAATGGTTCACTTCACTGGGAAGTACTCTGAGTGCCTTGAAAAGAAGTATTCATGAAATCAAATCCATTATTATTATTTTATATGATTAATGAAGGCGGCACGGCGGTCTAGTGGTTAGCGCGCAGACCTCACAGCTGGGAGACCAGGGTTAGGGTTAGGGTTAGGGTTAGGGTTCCTCGGCCATCTCTGTGTGGAGTTTGCATGTTCTCCCCATGCATGCGTGGGCTTTCTCCAGGTACTCCGGTTTCCTCCCACATTCCAAAAACATGCTAGGTTAATTAGCCATTCCAAATTGTCCATAGGTATGAATGTGAGTGTGAATGGTTGTTTGTCTATATGTGCCCTGTGATTGGCTGGCCAGGGTCCAGGGTGTACCCCGCCTCTCGCCCGAAGACAGCTGGGATAGGCTCCAGCACCCCCGCGACCCTCGTGAGGAAAAAGCGGTAGAAAATGAATGAATGATTAATGAAGGTTGTTTGTCTATATGTGCCCTGTGATTGGCTGGCCACCAGTCCAGAGTGGACCCCGCCTCTCGCCCCAAGACAGCTGGGATGAATGAATATTCTAATTGTACTATTACTATCAAAAGACAGTACACAACATAATACTAACCAGAGGGATGCCAAAAGTAGTTTACCTGAGTGCGGTCTCCCGTAAGACCTGGTAGATGCTGACTCGGAACGTCTCATTCTCGTAGCTTTCCTGGATGAAATCTTTAAAAATCCTGAATTCCGCCGCCGTGACGGCCTCTCCCTCCGGAATACGGGAAAGGTCAAATCGGAATTCCCTTTGGTGCTTCTGGTACAGAAGTTCTTTATCCTGATCAACTGAAAAAACAGAGACGGGACATTGCGTATTTCGATATTCCAGTCTAACATCTGGCAGAAATGTAAATCAACATTTGATTGAGGCTTTCATGTGCAATAAATTTACTAGCGTTATAATAAAGGACATGACAATAACAGCAGGCTTTATTGGTTTCGAGCAGCTGCCGCACGTTAAACACACAAAGGTTTCTCCCTTGGGAAGAAAAGTCAAGCCGCTGGGAGACGCCGAGCCAGTCAGTGATGTCAAGTTCTGTCAAAGCTGTTACAGACTCCAACCGTCCTCTGATGTGTGTCGCCTTTCGCCACATCTCGGAAGCGCCGCAGCAGGAATAGAAAAACTCTCGCCTCAGTCTGCAACGCCATTGATCTAAACATCACTTAAGTCCGCCCGACATGCCAACAGGGGGGTTAAAACACACCCTGCACCCAGTTTGGCTCACACATGTGCGGACCACAAGAAAAGGCCCATTAAAGCGCTGCCCGGAAAACCGCAGCTGCCAGGGTGCTTTTCCAAACACATTCACATTCAGGATGGAAATCCACACAATTCATGCCCCTGCCAGACTGTCCCGCACACACCTCCCGGATCATTTTCCCATGGGTCACCGCCCCGGGACTTCATCCTGATTGTTGACGATGGACGTCAAGCTTTGTGGCACTGTGGGTTCCCGTCCTGCTTCCAGGACTCTGGCTTTCCAAAGGAGAGACCCCAACGCTTCCCCCATCTTTCTGCAGCATTAGTCAACGTGTTTGCCCTGGGAAGGGGCGCCAAAGGTCTCCAGCGGCGGTGAAGCGGCGCAGCCATTAGACAGCCCGCTGACATCACCGTGACGTCATACGTCACAATTCCAATGTCTCAGATTGGCTCAGCCTTCTAAAAACACACGGCCGCCCGCTCCGAGGAAGTGTGCGTTCGGAGCCCTGCTAGCCATTTGTGTGACCGCAATTAAATGCTGGAGGGAACGGGGGGGGGGGGGGGGGGGGTATTTTTATGAAAGCAATAATTGCTTGTAAGGACTCGGTGTGTTTATGTTAGGGACCATTAGCTGCAAAGATCAGACCTCAGATATGCAAACTTCCCTCTGGGAGGCATTTCAACACTTCACTTTGCCCCTGACACCCCCACTCCCCCCCGCCCCGCCACAGACGTGGGGCTTCCATTAACCATTCGGGATTTTATGGGCGGGTTTTTTTAACAATCCGCTTGGGTGGGTTTCAGACGTATTCCAGTGGCCGCAAGTGTGGCCACACCGTTTTTTCGAATGACTCCCCAAGACTGAAAATATCGTCTTCCGATGTCCGTCCCTCAGGAGAAGATGTGATTCATTCACAGCATTGAACATTTTTCTTGCCGATTATCACAGCTTCTGCCACCGCGGTGAGGATAAGCGGCCTGGAAAATGGAGGGATGGATGACCTCAGCGATCAAAAGGACCCCGTCTAAGCAACGTAGGCTTACATCCGCGTCAGGAACGTCTGCTGGTTGGACAAAGTGTCTCATCTGCAAACGCCTGCAGGGATGACAGCAGGGGTGTGCAAACTGTTCCATAGACTGTAATCCCTCATTTATCACGGATAATTGCATGGCTGAAATTCCACAAAGTACCATTCCTTATTTAGGAATCTAATATTTTTGTACTTAGAGCATAGAAAAATATGAAATAAATATGAAATAAATATTAGAGTCCTCTAGACATGGAATAACACGCCTATAGTCGGTATAGCACCGGTTTCTGTGTAGCCGGTGTTTTTATTTGGGATTTTATTGCAGATTTATTCGGCATTATTGTGCCTTTTGTGAGATCATTCACACCTGCTATAAAAGCCTGATGTTCCATCAATCAAGTGGGCCGTTTGTGTGTCTCATCACACATTGCAGTATCATCACTGATAGTCTTTGAATTTGCCCTAAATGCTGAATGTGTTCCCGAAACGTATTCCTACTGCTGATTAGTAAAGAACAGAAAAGGGAAGAAACGTGATAGAAGATGGGAGCCCATGTTTTTGCAGAAATAGGACATAATATTCTGTGTGGCTTGAAGTCTAGAATGGCCTAGAATGGTCTAGAATGGTCTAGAATGGCCGCTATGAAGGGGTTATCTTTTGAAAAAAGGCTGTGATTGAATAGTTCATGAAGGTCCCAGATACAGCAAGATGTGCAACGTGCAAGTCGAATCTCTGGGATGCATGGCGTATACGCTTTTACACCTCTAGAATCACACTGATTCCCCCCACCCCCCACCCCCCCCCCAACCCAGGCTAATAAAATGAACACCCAAGCACTCCCCACCTGCAGGATACACCTTCATCTGCTGCAGGCTGTGATCTTTGCAGCGGAAATACCATAATCCATTTAAGTCTTGAAGTCATCATGCGGGGACCACCAGCACAATGGGGGGGGGGGGGCTAGAAACTCCAAAAAACGACCGGCCTGGGATGCTTTGGTGTGCTCCAGGAAGAAACACCCCCACTAATTATGTCTGTCTGCATTCCCATTCTTCCATTTTGGAGCGGGAAATGCCGCCCGGCTGATCTTCATGGTGGGGTTTTCTCAAATGGTCTGAATTTGGGGGTTCACACCAAATATCTCTTGGTTGGTGTGAAACCTGTCGCCCTCCACACACTAAGAGGACGAAGACTTCACCGGAAAGTGAAGTGAAGAAGAAGTGGTAGGATGAAATGAACTCCTTTTCCTTTCCAGACATGTTGAATATCATAATAATAATATAATGTCACTTATTAATAATCACGTCTAAAAGGTTAGACAAGCTAAACTTTGGGGCTGCTTGGAGAAAAGAGGCCCACTTCCACTTCCACTTCCACAGCATTCCCATCCCAAACTCACCCAGATTGACAAAACTCATCACCATGTCGGCGTCATCCAGGAAGCGGCTGTCCTGCAGGGTGACCGTGTTGGGGGCCAGGTGGGGGTCGAAGCCGGAGTATCTGCTGTGCGGTGCGTCCGCCGAGGCCGTGTTGTACAGGTCCAGCATGAACATCGGCGCCGCGGTGTGTCTGCTCCGGACGGGAGCGGGTCGCGGCCGGTGGGGCAGCCCCAAGATGGAGAGGATCTCCCGCTGGATGTCCCTGCGCTCCTGGCTCCTCAGTCGGCGCTGGATGAAGCTGGAGCGCACCTCGTTGTCCGCGGAGAAGTTGGAGAAGGAGAGTCCGCAACTGCAAGTCATTACAAAAACCATGACAGTCCCCAAGGCGCATGGAAGCCTTTGAAGCATATTTTACGCGCGTCTCTAAAAGATGTTTGTGGAGTAACAAAAGGCCCATAAACATCACCGACGTGCGGATGTTGTACACGATGTTCTTCTAAATGTCCATCTGCAATCATCTGCTGCTATGCCGGGCTGCTTTGTGGGATCCAGTCGTGCGTCTTTCTTATGGCTTTCTTGGAGGTGGCTGGTCCGATAGTAATACCGACGGCGTCGATACCACAAGTGGTGGTGATATCGGATCGATACCAGTGTGATGAGATCGATATTTTCGGTTGTGTTTTACGTTTATGTTCACAAATACAATGTTGTTTGTATGGTTGCATTTATGAAGAACCCTGCAGAGATCTTCTAGGAAGGATCTTCATTCTACGATTTTTTGATTTCTTTTTTGCATGCCTGTCACACTTGGACGTTTCAGATCATCAAACAAATGTAAATATTAGACAATACAACACAACTGAACACAAAATGCAGTTTTTATTAAAAAGTGATTCCCCCCTAAAGCTGATAAATGGTTGGCCCCCCTTAGCAGCAACAACTGCAATCAAACGTTTGCGATAACTTGCTATGAGTCTCCTCCAGAGCTGTGGAGGACTTTGGCCCACTCGTCTTTCGGCCTTCAGGATTCATGCTTCCATTTATCACAGCGAGTCTTCCAGGTCGTGAAGCAGCCAAACGGCCCCGGACCATCACACTACCACCACCATCTTTTACTGTTGCTATGATGTCCTCTTCTGAAATTACTTTAACAGCATTTTTGTCTTGTGTTTTTTTCTCATTATAAGCATGAGCAGTTACATAAAAGGGGGTATGGGGTCCCAACATCTTCTTGAAAGTGTACTTGGTATCGTATAGATACCTATACGTGCTGTATCGCCCACCCTGTTCCAGACCCTATTTCAGGGGAGGAGGGGCGGATTCAGGGTGGGATTAACATCAGTAAAAGAGCAGATGAGGAATGGTTCAGCGTCCTGAAGCCTCCTGTCCCGAATAGGTGAGGAGGAACTTTGTTTGGATTGCCTTCCCTGCAAATGTTGCTACTAGTCCTATACTTTGGAGATATGAGCATCCAGCATCACAGTAAGATGCCTTACATGTCATTACAGGCTCAGGGTCCGGTGTGGCTACCTCCATATACGACTCTCCTCTAGATGCTCATCAGGTGATGAAGAATAAAAACAAGTAATCCCCTTGTCAGCCCAGACATCTTTGAACTCAAACAATAAACTCGGTCCCACCCGAGTTATTTGGGGGTGATCAGCTGCAGATCAGGGGCATGAAGGGACTTGCCGATGGCCCAAGTGAATTAGTGCAACAATGTGCAAAGTGCTGTTACTTAATGGCTGCGGGTGTGATGAATGACAACAGTTAAATCCAGCCATGAGGTGCTGACGATGGTGATTGAATCAAATAGCACTCCTGAATTGGTGTGACGCTAACCAAATATTTACTTTTGACTCTTCATCCCATCCTAAATGAATATGTCGTCTAGGCACTGTGTAGGCTAGCAGGGTTTTCAAAGTCTGAGGTAGTCAGTGGACCTCCTGTGGGAGGCGTCACAAGACTGCTTGACACAAGACTTTATGGGGAGGTGCAGCAGTTTCAGAAAAATCAAGAAAAACAACCCGCAAAGCTAACTTCACATAAAAGTGATGTTTCATTCCTAAAGTGAGCAGGAATTCATGGAGAAGGAGAGGCCTCGACCCGATTGAACTTTGAAAAACCCTGATTGTGTTGATTTACTGTCTTTCTTTGTTTCACATTGACATTCATGTAGAACAGGGGTGGGCAAACCGCAACATAATACGGCCCACCGGGCATTTCCAAATTCTTTTCTTTAAATCTTTAACATCAAGACAGTAGCCGGTGAGATGACTTTCAGTGCTATTGTGGCACGCTTGAGTCATCAAAACAGACATGCAATCTGTAGAACGCCATCCAAACAACACACCTCATCAACACACCAGGTGACCTACCTGCTGCACTGTGTGAGCATTCAAATGTCAATGCAAAATACCCATGCCAAAAAAATTTGGACTTTGCAAACCTCATCCCCTGAAGACCCGCTACTGGGCCTTCAAATAGCTTGTTAATGTAACAACCTGTACTAAAGAAAATCTCTTCTAGTTCTTCACTTTTCAGAACTATCAAGTCAGTGAAACTTATGTAAATTCATTTTGAAAGTAAAAATGCCTGGTGACTGTCTGGTGAGGGTGGGGTTGCAGAATTTGACGCTACGGCCCTGTTGACTGACTTGTGTAACACAACCCTATTCCCCGTGTCACTACCATTCTGTCCTACACTGCCCCCAAGCGTCAAGTCTGCAAAGCGCATCGTCTTCCTGGTGCCTCCTACGTCACTAAACCGCGACGCACCGCAAAACAGCGCCACATTTTGGGTTGCGCCGAATAATTTCGACATATACAGATCAGTGCAGCCGTCGAGTCGGAGATTACCAAATACACGGTATGTATACCATTCGACAAGGGGCGGCGTGTACCGATTAAATAGTGTCTTTAACATGGTTGCTAGCGGGAAGCTAACCGGTACCAACCAGAGTGGAAGGTTTCCAACGTAGGCTAGCTAATAGTAGCTAGCGCTGCTATTCGTAACAGTTATCACTGGCAAAATACTGCGTCATTGAATCACAATGCGTTAAGTGCACGCATAAAACACATGCATGTCACATTATTCATCTTATGAGAGTAGTAGAAATGAACTCCAGTGTTGGCATTTGTTCGTTGACTATTAAGACTTTTACATGCACCAGCACCAGAAGATGATCCCAACCTGTAATATTGATGGGCGCCGAGTGGACCAATGTGTACATTCTTTCTCTCACCAGGCATAGATCAGGAGTTACAGTAATGCACCATGAGCCTATTTGGCACAAACTCCGGGTTTGGAACAACGGGCACTAGTGTGTTTGGAAGCACAACGGCTGATACACATAATCCCATGAAGGTAAAGCTCCCTTTTGCATTGATTTCTTTTGGTTATTGTGGTTATCGTGGCTCAACCTAAACAGCTCAACTTTTGTCTGAAATTCTGTGGGTGAGTGATTTATTTGTCATTTTGTGATGTGTCTCAGGATGTTGAAGTGACCTCCCCGCCAGATGATAGCATCAGCTGCCTGGCTTTCAGCCCACCCACCATGCCAGGAAACTTTCTCATCGGAGGATCCTGGGCTAATGATGTGAGTTATTGAAGGTGTTGGGCCATGAGAACTGTACTAGAAGTACGTGGGAGGTGCGAGGCCAGCTCAAACCACCGGCAGCATACAGCAGTCTGAGATATAACAATAATTCACATTTCTTGTTGCCATCAGGTCCGATGCTGGGAAGTACAGGACAATGGCCAAACGGTGCCCAAAGCCCAACAGATGCACACGGGTCCTGTGTTAGATGCCTGCTGGAGTGATGTAAGTCCCACCATACCGTACATCTACAGCATTGTCGTAGGTCACAAAGGAATATTCCTACGGTTCCTTTTCCTCAGGATGGGAGTAAAGTGTTTACTGCGTCATGTGACAAGACAGCCAAGATGTGGGATCTCAACAGTAATCAAGCAATGCAGATTGCACAGGTAGTTTGAGGGAGAATCTTTGGAAGCGTGATGTATTCATACCGTATATTCTTCACACCTCTTTTCTTTTAATATATTTTCCATTTTTTGTTGACAGCATGATGGCCCAATCAAATCAATTCACTGGATAAAAGCCCCCAACTACAGCTGTGTCATGACGGGCAGCTGGGACAAAACACTGAAGGTACATGTCCCACATGTCGGCACTAGGAAATACATGCAGTACATTTCATGTAGGACAGTACATGACATGATTTTGCTGTTTTTATTCCAGTTCTGGGACACCCGCTCCCCCAATCCTATGATGTCTCTGCAGATGCCAGAGAGGTGTTATTGTGCAGATGTTGTACGTTGACTAGCGTGTTTCATTCTCAGTTCTCCCAGTGGATGAGCTTTAGAGGTTTTTCCCTAAATATCTCTGTGACTTGGCCCATAGGTGTACCCCATGGCAGTCGTGGCCACAGCTGAGCGAGGTCTCATCGTGTACCAGTTGGAGAACCAGCCGTCTGAATTTCGCAGACTTGAATCCCCTCTTAAACATCAGGTGACTACTTGGAATGCATTCTTTATTTTCATGTACATATCCTATCGTTTAAATGTCATCTACTGCATTTGTTCAATTCCAAAATGTAATGTTATGATCACCGTCTACGGATTGTAGCACCGCTGTGTGGCCATATTCAAGGACAAGCAGAACAAGCCAACTGGATTTGCACTGGGAAGCATTGAGGGTCGTGTCGCCATCCACTATATCAACCCCCCAAACCCGTAAGCATCTAAACTAAAAATGCATTACTGTGAATATTCGCAGATTCAGCATCATTGTTCATGCTGGCAAACTGGCAAAGGACAGCGTGACACAAACGTCTGTCTTTTTTTTTTTTTACAATCAGAGCCAAAGATAACTTCACCTTCAAGTGCCACAGGTCTAACGGGACAAACACAGCCACTCCACAGGACATCTATGCCGTAAGCGTTCTAGTGTCTTATGTTTTATAACGGCTGTCTCTCCATCTGTGCATCCAATCAGAACAGGTACACGAGATGTGCATCACTGTTACATACAGTGGAAAGAGACACCTTTGCACTCAATTGAAAACAGACAAGTGTTAGGAATGGAATATTTTAAACAAGACATTTTGATGGTTTGTTGGTAATAGAGAGGGAAAATATTCCATTCCTAACATAGCCTTCCGATATCATGCTCGGTATGATGCATTTAAGCTAAGGTGGTCAGCACTATTTCAGGTTATACCTCAAACAGTCCAGTGCAACAAACTGATTGTTATTTTCTGCAACCAGGTCAACGCCATCTCCTTCCATCCTGTTCACGGAACTTTGGCAACCGTAGGCTCAGACGGACGCTTCAGCTTTTGGGACAAAGACGCCCGCACCAAGTTGAAGACATCGGAGCAGCTTGATCAGCCCATTACAGCCTGCTGCTTCAACCACAATGGCAACATCTTTGCATATGCTTCCAGCTACGACTGGTCCAAGGTACGGGGGCTCCAACTTCACCTTATTTTAACTCCGACTTTTGGGGGTTCTTCAATGGTGCACCGCATGCCTCTAACGGCCACTCTGATTCCCTCAGGGCCATGAGTACTACAACCCCCAGAAGAAGAACTACATCTTCTTGAGGAACGCTGCAGAGGAGCTGAAGCCTCGGAACAAGAAATGGTGAGAGACAGGAAGCGATTGTCCATTAGCCTGGAGACCGTCTTCACCGAATGGGATCCTCCATTCCTCAATGCGCTCGTGGCGTACGCCGGGCCTTTGCGACCGCCTCGCAGCCACGAGCATGCAGACAAAGCCACAACTTCTACACGTAGAGATTGTAGCAAAGTTGTTGAGTGGGGATGGTGCTCTACCGAAGTGAGCTAAATCACTTTGATGGCTTGCGTGGTTTCTGCTGCTGTAGCACCTCAACTGTGTGCCGTGGAGCCTGCAGGGTTTGCTTTTAACTGACCTTTGGGTCAACCTTAGCCTGGTGTGCTAAATGCTATTTATTGAAACGCAAGGGGTGAAACGGTCATTTATAATTTATAAATAATCCACTGTTATTTTTGCTCTTCATATTCTGAAATAAACAGCCTCCAAAAACTGTTCTCTTCGACTGATTGCCTCCCCTCTTTTTCCCCCCTAGATTATCCGTGCCAAGTCGCATCTGGCGTGGGAAACCGCGGACGACCGGGTGCTTTAGTGTACGTATACGCTCAAGAGAGACTCCTTCCTTTCAACAAACGCCTGGACCAGCTGCTGTGAGGCTGCATCCTGTGTACGGACCAATCAGAAACCTACCCAACCCGGCACCGCTGACGGCTGCTTGATAACCGGTCATGTATGTTATCACACACATGGAGGGTTTGTTATTCATTTAGATCGGGGGGGGTTCTTCTGTGTCCTTATTTTTGCTTGTTTTTTACACATCTCCAAAGACTTTTAATTTGACGTTACTCTGTGGTTCAGCTCCGTGAATGAAATTTGGATGTAAAATAAACAATTAAGTGCATAAGCTTTGATTTGGTGAGCATGGTTATTCCACAGTAAGCTGATGTATATTGGTCTTTGTATTTTATTGAACATTTCTAAGTGGATGCATATTTCAGAGGTAGGCCTAGACAACATTTCTTTTTGTGTCGGGTGAACGTTTGTTTTCATCCACGTTCACCAGCAGGTGGAGCATTTAGTCTTGTAGCTGTTCTCTGAAGGTGTCTGGCCCAGAAGGACACATGAGATCAAAGGTCCTTGATACATGTTGAGTGTTTTGACCTAGGGAGACAGCTGGGGGGGCGGGGGGGTTACCAAGAGGATATGACTGAGGTGACAGTGGCGGGCAACAAAGCCCATGTGTGAAAAGTGAACCAGTTCATAGAGCAGAAGGTGTGAATTAAATGCCACTTTATTGAGGTTATTAGAGTATCACCTCACTGTCAGCCTGACCCTGGGTACTTAGCAGAAGACCTCCAAGGCACCATGGGTGGGAACGTTTACTCCAGTGTCTCCTCAATGTCCATGAAAGCAACTGGCACCACTTTATTACACCGCGGTCCTCTTTTTTTTCTGTGTTTCTCTGTCAACTCCGTGAGATGATATGACAGGGCCAAAGTCAAATAGTCACCCAGAAAACAAAAGTTGCATTTTTTGCCTGAATTCATTGGCTTGGGTGAAAGTAAAATGGCACAATAGTGTTTTTGTTATCACAAAATGTATTTTTATGCAACAACCTTTGCAGAGGGTAGCGGTATGAACTGCCAACTGAATAATTGATTCATATTTTCTACGTTTTGAGTTTTATGTAGTATATTCTATCCATCTATGTAAGGTCGCGGGTATGCTGGAGCCTATCCCAGCTGTCTTTGGGCGAGACACCCTGGAAGCACTGACACTTGCGGCTTGGACTTTTTAATTAGTTAATTTAATGCCCACACTTTTCCCGTCATATTATGAATGACACTGCAAACATTGTTTACATGTGAGGAGTCATCGTGTTGGCATTGTAAGCTAGGCTACCCTAGCTTAAATGCTTCAGGTTAAAGGACAACGGCAGGTGCCACGGTGTGTCCAAGTGGGCGGGACTAAACCAGACGTTGGCAGGCCGGGTCTACTCTTATTGGTTATACAGTGTGGGGGCGTGGCCGCGTCCCCGGCATCTATATAAAGGGACTTCTCATTGTGGTGGAGAAGCAACCAGTTGTGCACGCGACCAATCGGAGAGCTCCCGCGTCGTAGCTTAGCTAGCGGATGTTTCAACTTTTACTACGACAATTGACTCTTGTTGTAGTATTTGTAAGCTCTTGTTGTAGTATTTGTAAGCCGCTAATGCCGGGCCGTCACTGAAGCCCGTTAGTTTGACTCAGCGTGTCCGCGGTGCTTCAGCCGGCTCGCCAATGCTTCTGCATCAGTTCATGAACGGAGCCCTGGAAGCCATGCATCCCACACTGCTACAGAAAGACACCACTTTTACCAAGATCTTCGTGGGCGGCCTGCCCTACCACACCAGCGACGCCTCGCTCAGAAAATACTTCGAGTCTTTCGGGGACATTGACGAGGCTGTGGTGATAACGGACAGGCAGACCGGTAAATCCCGGGGATACGGCTTTGTAAGTACAACAACATGGAAAACACAACATGTCCATATGAATATGAATATGATTATGATCTGCCACTTGCCCTTTCATGTGTATGACGAAACGTATAAGAGGATCCATGTCAACTTTATTCCCTGATCGTCTAATTGACTTGTTTTTTTATCTTAATGAGGATAAGGACTCAAACAAGTTGGATGACTAAGAAGATTATATTTTTTCCACATATGTCTACCCCCAAAGACCCCCCTCCCATTCTGGCTTATGGCTTAGCAGTGAAGGAGAGACTGTCTGCACTTTGTTCCTTTATATGGTTACTTTGGAGAAGCAGACGGGCTGACCTTGTACAGCATGGCTTCTATGGCCATCGACACCCTTTGCATGATTTCCGCTGATGCATCGCTGCTTCGGAAGCAGAAGCTGCTTATCATTTGGAGGTAGAAGTCGTGGCCCCCCCGCTCGAGTTTAGGGTCTCCAGTGGGACATGGCAGCTATGTAAAGTGAACTCTGTGAGCCTCTGGTATTTTCCTGGCTAATAGGTGACTTATCCCACCCGCCCAGCCGTTCCCCCCGCCGACACAAAGCCCAGAAGCCATGCAAGCAATGCAAATATTTACCAGAACTTTGGAAAGACCCATCTTGCTCTGTCAGGCCAAAGAAGGAGTGGAAAAGGGTTCTATGCGTGTGTTTACAGGCACAATGCGAGACAATAGCTTGGTGTTTACACATAAGCGTCCCCAACCAGACAAAACTGTCCTGCCAGGCGTGTTGCTAACGGTTGAGTCGGGAGACGGGTGTTTCCGGTTAAACAGGCTCGTTGGGATGTGGGTGCTGTTGCAAATGTACACAGTGAGCCGGCTGACCAGCAACTTGGAATTGCCCGTTGCTCTGGTGTGGGTTCCAGCGAAGGAGTGGGATTCTGCACAAAATATCAATCTGTATTTCTTGCTTTGAATTACGATTGGCACTTTTCAACTAATATTATTATTAGACTTCTCAATATCTCGTTTTGCTTTATTTTTCATGGAAGGTCCCGGAAGAATAGTTGAAGACTTTTTTTCATACAAAAACAAAATAAGTCTCATCACATACCTGTGTGAAGTCACCCCCTCCTGCCTATGCCGTTTGTGCCGTTAAAACAGATCATCAATAGTCTTAAATTGTAGATCAATTGGATTGTTTTTGTAATTTTAAAGGTCGGCGTTTTCTCCAAATTACCAATGCCTGTAGTCACAATCATTAGGGTTGGTGTAGTTTTTGGGTTATTAAAAAATGATTACCCCCGCTCTGAACGAAACCAAAATAGTCTTATTGTTTTGTGCTGATTGTGCTATGTTAGTAGTTGATGAGTAAGCCTATTACAACTAAGTTCATCCACGGCGTGTTTACTCACTCCGCAGATTACATCCATGCGTGTCATAAAGAAAGTCCAAGGAAAAGTCAATGAATGGATGCGATCGCTGATTAATGATGGTCAGCCATATTGCCAGCCAGGGCGAGTTGACGCCGCTGCCCTGGACTGGCTGGGATGGGAGAGTGAGGAGTAAAAGCTTGCTAAATAAAAGCTTGCCTGAAGCAGGAGGGAAGTTTCTTCCTTCTTGAAGAGCGATGGTCATATTTTCCTTCTGACACGTAATATTACCACTTTGTTAATTTACCATTTTATTCTCATATGGTACAACTTTTCTCTCGTAAATGTATGACTTTACTCTTGTGGACGACAACCTTTTTTCTCAGAAATGTATGACCTTATTCTCAAAATCTCAGATTAAATGTTAAATGTAGAATCTAGAAATTTGATGGCAACCTTTTGCACACCCTGGTCCTAGCTGGGTATAAAGCTGGCAGAAGGGGCGGGGGCTGCCCCAAAGCTAAGCTCACCTTTTATCCAAACACACTTCAGTGGTGGATTAGTGGAACCCCCCCAGAACGGCTCCACACCGTGTAAACAAAGCCTTGTTCCTTCCTGTGTGTTGACAAGGCAGACATCCGAGTGGGCTCTGTCGCCTAAAGAGGCGTACTATCTTTTAAAATGGCCCTTTTTCCTAAAACCACGCTCGCCATGGCCTACATTCACAGCTCGGTCCGCACGCCGAGATGACGGAGTTGGCAGACGTGGCAATCAAAACAGAAGGGATTGTGTAATACCAAGAGGGGGCAAGGAGGGGGCGGACTAAGACGGTCTGCTTAATATTCCATCCCTAATTGAATAAGCGCTTTAATTGTTACTCTGCTCTGATCCATATTTCAGCAGATGTTCCTCAGCTGCTGCTGAGGGCAGCTTTAAAGGACTACATTTGTATTTTGAATGCTCAATGAGGAAAGTGTGCTGCTAATCGTTTAAAAAGCATGCTAGCGTACTAGAGACGGGGCATTGGGCCAAATCAACAGTTACCAACTAGTACTTAAAATGCTTTAGAAGAATCTCTGTGGATGTTGACTAAAGGTGTCCAGCAGAGGTTTGAAGTGATGTAGCATCTCGTCCCTGATGTCAGGTTTGGACCGCAATCTAGCTGAAACGGCGCCTCCTCTGGTTGCCCGAGTACCACACCGCCTTCACCATCAACGACTCCATGATTGACGCCTGCGTCTGTTCTCCTCCCACCAGGTCACCATGACAGAGCGAGGAGCGGCCGAGAGAGCCTGCAAGGATCCTAACCCCATCATTGACGGCAGGAAGGCCAACGTCAACCTCGCCTACCTCGGCGCCAAACCCCGCAGCATACAGACAGGTGAGACATGTTTGTTTGTTCACACTGCGTCCCCATCCTGACCGTATTTTGGCTTCCGAGACCTTTTTACCAAACGTGCACTTAGCAGCATTAAGTAGGGCTTAAACGGGCAATCTAGCCTTTTAATGACTCTGTGGATCACAAACATCTGGTCATATGCCCTCAGGGATAAGAATCCATCTTTGACAAACGTAATGTCGGTCAGCGGGGTTCTCCTATTGCACATTGTTTGCGCTAAAACCGAAACAGACCCTGCCTCTGTCTACCCATGCCCTCTGTTTATTGTTCCCCGGCCCTCCTCTGTAAATGCAAATGCGTGCGTTTGTATATGTCTTGTGTCTTGACAGTCGGCCTCATATCTTCCAGGCTTATCCATCGGAGTGCAGCCCATTCACCCAGCATTCATCCAGAGGCAGTATGGGTAAGTCAGCCGGAGTGGGCGCTTGTTTTGTGCTCTTGTGTTGGATGCTTTGTGCCATGCCACCAAGCGACCGCAGTGGTTCTCGGACAAAGGGGGCCTCTGCCAAGTCGATGGTAGTTCTGGCCCGGCGTGCGACTCCAGAGTGAGTACGATTAGCATATTAGCGTTTCTAGGCCAGGGAGGTTGCTCGCATATCTGTGGTAACGAGGAGCATTCCAGAGGTGAATGTGTGACTCACTTGTTAAGTTTTGTCAGGCGCTTATTGACTTGTGGGCTCGGCATCCTGGAGGCAGCCATGTTGTAGAAACAGCCTGGCTAGCGTCACAGAGACTTTGCGCTGCGCGGCTAATCGGTAGCCACAAGTGAGCTGGAACCTACCCCGGCTCACTTCCATCCATTTTCTATGCCGCTTACTTCCTTACCCAGCTGGCGGGAATTTCTGAGAAGTAGGATGGGATATTTTTGTAGTTTTTAGGAACTTCTCAATATAACACAACATGACCATTATTAGAGTCCTCTAGACATGAAATAACACCCCTATAGTCACTGTTAGATTCATATTACCCAATCTAGTAGATATAATGATGACATCAATAAAACTTGGTGGTTTTAGCTTAGCTTAAGGAGCCATGTTTTAGTGATTTTTGGAATGGGGGGAGGAAAGCGGAGTACCCGGAGAAAAGCCCAAATATGGTCATTTTTCCTACTATTCATACTTTCATATAGATTATGGTTTCAATTTCAGGGCTGTACTGAAACAAGACTGATAGACTCTATCGTATGAGGAAGGTGCTCTTCCTCCAGCAGTGCTTCCCAAGATTGTCTGTCCTCCGCAGAGACGATGACAAAATAAGATGGTGGCTCTGGAGGTCGCTGAACCTCCTAAAAAAGCTCTTGAACTGGTAGTGATTCTCCACTCATGTCCCCTTCAAGCCATACTGGGTCTGAATGATCCACTGGGACTATGTCCCATCTTGTTCCTAGACCTTAGGAGGACCCCGGAAAGTCCCCTGGCCATGCCTCTGTTACCATGGAGACCACTGCCTGTACAAAAAGACCTCAAGGGTTTAAAATGTGGAGCTCGCTGGTGGTTTGAGGTATCTGGCCGACAGGTGCTGGCTCATATTACAGTTCTTTACGCCCCCTAATCACCCATGACCACCACCCCAGAGACGTGGAGGGCCACGCGAGGCACCTGTCCCCCCCCCCCCCCATGCCTCTGAGTCTTCTAGATGGTGAGTGACAGACGCAGGCCTCCCTAAGACGCACAGCGCTCAAGTGGCTTTTCTTTCAGCCCCCCCTTGACAACATATGGCGTGCTGACATGGTCAGAAGTGGCCTTGTAAGCAAAACTGGAGTATTACAAAGTTTGTGGATGTGGGCTGCAGACTGGAAGGCTGGGCGCATGGGGGGCGGGCGAGGCGTGGAGCCTTCTTTCCATAGGATGACCTCCATTACATTGAGGCCGTCCTCCTGCATGCTTGTTTTATTGAAAGCCATCTCCAGGCCGGCTGGCAATGGCGGTGTGAAAGCTGACACCTCGGTGAGACTGGGTGGGGGTTTAGTCGGGATGGTTTGCTTCATTCTGGGGCTGACGTGTAATGAGGCAGCATGCTTCCGAGGACGCGCACCAATGTACAGTAGGTGTGAAACGCCCCACCCCAGTATTCAACCTCAACGGAAACTAAAAACTAACGAGCTCGTCTCGGCCGATCGTTTATACGCCAACAGCATTTTGGGACACATGCCAGCCTATGGCTCATTATTCATGAACGGCAGAACATATGGCGGGAAAACAAGCTTGATAACGTTGCTCCAGCGGAGATGCTGGTATACTAAGTATTTCAAAAGTACTCCACTGCCTTGCAAATTGCAGTACTTTTTGTAGATGCCACATTGCTCCATTTTGCCGCAGCCTCAGCGCCGCTTTCTGGACGATATTCGATGAGGAGTCGGGGAAATGCCGAAAATACATTCATAAGACAGTTGATTCATAACCATTATTTAGGCCCCCCCCAGTCCCTTCTCATTCACTTCATGTGCTGCACTGAGTAAACTGATCCAACTTCATTTGTGGTAATGAGTAGAAAGCCCTAATGAGTAGAAAGCGTATCGTGTGGCCTGTTAGTGGCCATCACGTATTGGGCTTATTCCACGCTTTGTACACACGCCGCGTTCAGCGTCAAGTGTGTGTTTGGGGCCGTCCGTCAGCTCCAAACCAGCTGACCTGGGATTCCTGGCCAGTGTCCACGGTAATGATGCTCATTGCTGACTTCTTCTGTAGCCGACGAGTGGAGAAAAGCATCCAGTTTTATCCCAATTCCCTCCTTGTCCCGTCGTTCTCCTGCTGTAGAGATGTGATTATGAAACATAATTTCAAATGATTATTGTAAAGCATTTGTGAGCTCCTCGTGACAGCCCAGTGTCTTGATGTGATGATGCCTTCATGTTTCTGCCTCACCATAATCCTCCTCCTGTCCAACTTTCTGCCACGGTCGCTGCCAGCTGATGATGGGAAGACCTAGTCTTGAGGAGGGCTTTGACGGCACATGTCCCACCCCCGCCACCCCCCCTCTGCAAGGTGCCAGCGATGGCTTGGGAGTGCAGTGCGGTGTGCTGTGATGGATTGGAGTGCCTTTTTATCTTTTGCGTTTTGTGTGCGAGTGATGTGGAGTGAAGAGGATGCACTGATTGCGCTCTGACTCTTTCCCTATTATGGCATGGTGTGGGGTTTGCCGTGCTTCCTGGTGTGTGTGTGTGTGTGTGTGTGTGTGTGTGTGTGAGCGTGATGACATCCCTATCCTTGCATGCTTCCAGCTCTTGCTGTGTCCATTGCGTCCAAGGCCGCCTCTCATTATTGATAAATGAAGACTAAAGCAGCACATGATGTGTTTTTATCAGCACTGGGAGGCGGCTGAAGAGTGTGTGACGTGTTGTGATGCTCTTGTCTCTGTCTAGGAATGCTTCCCCATTCCGATGTGTCCCGTACAACGTTATTTCAACACCACCTTCTTCCTAGTACAGCAGTCCCAACAGCTGCTCCCTTGACCTCTGCACTCGTATTAGCTAATGTACGGTCGTAGATGTAATCAGACGTGTGGCGTGTGGCCAGGAAGTGACATCAGGGATTCAGAACTGAGTTTTAGCTGGATGACGGCAGCTACGGTTGCGGCATGATTCAAACCTGCAATAAAAGGCTCTTGTTCTGGCAATCACGTCTGGCGCTTGTATGCTTCGCCTACTGACCCAGCGTGTGGAGGACTGCGTATCACAGTTTGAAAACCTGCTCTTTATGCAGTGGCTCAGTTATTTCCTGCCATGCCACCGCCGGGGCATCATTGAAAATGGAGAGCAGCAGGTCTGCACTAACATTGAAAGTCCTCCCTGCTTCTCGCCGTGCCCGCCCCACTGGTGGAGAAACACTAACTAACTACTAACAAACACTACTGGTCCTGACCGGAACTGTTAGGTCGGGCCGCGTCTTTACCAAACGATTTAATGGAGGCGATGAGGAAGGAAGAAGGCAAGACTTTGGGCTGTGGCAGTTTGTGGCGAACTAGCGACGTCTGTTTCTAGGAGCGAGTGGGGGAGGAGTCGGAGCCAGGAGTGGGGGGGGCATTGACGTAAAAAAAATGGATGCGTGGGTCAGGACAAAGGTGCTCCATGGCTTGTACCTGACTTTTAGTTGTATACTCCTACACGGGGGGGTTCCAATAAGTGGCACAAAGCACATTTGATGCATGTGTGTACCAGTCCAGTTAAGTGGGAACCTAGTTTTGGAGACCCCGCCCCGTCCCCCACAGCTTTAATCACCTGTCTAAGAGGCCCCCCACGAGGCACCCCATGAGGCACCATCCTCCATAAGCTCCCTTGCCACCATCACATCTCTCAGCACGCCTCCTCACTCACCTGCACTGGATGGATGGCGTGATGTTTACACGCTACCTGAGGACAAGGCTACTTCTGCTCTGCACTTCTCTTTTTGTGTGTGTGTGTGTGCGTGTGTGTGGTTAAGTGAAAAGCAGCAGCTGTTAAAACACTCTGCCGGTGCCTGAGCTTGAAAAGCTGCCAGTAACGGCTGACTCTATCATTCACCCGCCCCTCCCCAGCCGAGCTCAGGAGGTCCCACCTAACGTGTTTGGTAGGTTTTGCTAACCGACGCAGACTCCTAACCTTTGCCTCTCGGCTCGGTAGCGCTTTAGTAGTGGCGGATATCCGCGTGGGAGACCTTTTCCACCCTGGGAGAAAAGTCGTTTCCTAGAGTTGGCTGTCGCCGCCCCGTTTCGGTAACACGATTTGTTTTTTGTGTCTGCGCAGGTTGGCCCAACCCTACATCTACCCCCAGACGTATGTGCAGCCCAGCCTGGTGCTGCCCACCCAGCTCTCCAGCTCCGTGAGCAGCAGCCCTTACCTGGACTACAGTGCGGCCTACGCCCAGGCCGCCTTTGAGCAGCAGTATCCCTACGCCGCCTCCCCGGCCGGCTTCCTGGGTTACAGCTACGCTGCCAGCCCCGGCGCCACCGCGGGGCCGGCCCCCGCTGCCACAGCGCCCACCACTGTCCACCCCACCTTGCCCTCGGCCGCCGGCCCGGCCCCGGCCTTCCTGCACTACGCTCAGCAGCAGCAGATCCAGCCCGACCGCATGCAGTGAGCAGGCGGGGGGCAAGGAAGGGGGACTTTATGAACAGAGGAGGGGAAAATGCCCTTTGGGGTGACCCCGTTTTCATGTACGGGGGGTTCAGCGAAAGGGGTGGGACTATTGCACTATATGCTAAATATCAGGAGTGCCCCTTTGCTGATGTGATTGGGTTAAAAAGGGTAAAGGTGGGAGGGATGGGGGGGCGGGGCTGAGAAGCTTTAACGTGTTTGATTGCTTCCAACAGCTTCTTGAAGCTGACACTTCATTTATTATTATTATTATTATTATGATTGTTCTTTATATATCAATGTCATGTCGTATTCTAGTTACCTGCAGAATGACGTCTGTGGTACATGTTGACGTTTGAGAGCTTTCTGGGACATATTTCACGCTCCAAAGTATCTCAGCTGGATGTGAGGGCGACTGCTGCTTTTGGACGCGGCGGGGGCATTGGGAGATTACCTTGAGACGCCGCCCGCTATCTGGAGTCCTCGTGCTCTCCACGTGGTGAGGTAAAGCTCTACGCCGTGACCAACAAGCCCCACCCTGGAGGACACCATGTTTCACCTGCAAAAAAACAGGAAGTCTCAACATGCAAGACTTGGCGCCGCATGGTACTCGGCCTGGAGTCGTATCAGGAAGACGTTTTATTCTTTTTATTAAAGGGGCCTTAATAAATACAAAAGCACGCCTTTTTTAATCTCCCGAAGTCCCAAGAACTCATCTTGCCAGAGAACTGTTTTCCCCGACCCGCTGCTGTCTGGGTTGTTCCACATGGATGTAGACCACCACAAGCAGGATGCGGCGCTTTGGGTCCGAGCCCGGCAGGCCGCCTATCCGTATTAGATGGTAGCTGACACTGAGCGCAAACACCCGTGCGTTGTTCTGTCTCCTCCGTATGTCGCTGTCCTAGCACTGCATTCAACATATTCAGTCCTCAAGTACATGGACAATATTTATATGTAGGTATTTATAAGAGGTACTAAGTTAAGAGCTTTTTTACTATGTAGTGTAGCACTGATGCCATTTAACCTGCACAAGCATACCCGCACGCTGGCTGGGTCGTATCACCGTGTCAGTGGATATGCGTGGGTGCTGCTGCAGATGATGCCTATTTGTAGATGTTTATCTGACGTCGTCAGCAAATGTCTTTTATAGTCCCTTCAAGGAAAGCCATACAACAAAATGAGAATAAAGACTTTGTACTTGGCAAGGACTCCAGACCTGTTTTTCCTCAGTCCTATTTCATATTGGGTCACAGGGTTCACGTGTGTGTGCTTGTTATCAAGGCGCTGTGTGTGTGGGGGGGGGTGCAGGAGGCCCCTGACTTATCAGGTCTCAACACCACCACCTGCCAGGGTGCCGTGTGTTCCCTCGGCTTTACTGACGTTTGGGGGCTGTCCCAAAGCCTTTTGCGTGCGGCCCTGTCACCCCCCCCCCCAACCTCAGGCGGGGGCACGTGTGCTCCCTTGCTGCTCGACCAGCTCAGCTAGATTGTTTGTTTTTTACTCCTGGCGTCTGTACTTGTTCCTGCTTACATCAGCTCTTGGAGAAGATGTGTCACTTCCACACGCCGCAAAATAACGGCGGAAAGAAGAAGCTTCATCTTCATCCATCTATAGCGGTGTAGTCTTTCACCAAAAACTGGTCTTTTCAAGAGATACATGTTTATTTTAAAGAGAATACTGGGATACTGGTACTCATGTTGACTGTTTTTATTGTTTTGTTGCCTTCCTTTAGCACCTCCACAGGCTTATAATATTTGAAATGCCTCGGAGCATCATGCTGTGGTCCACACCACAGCAGAAACATACATCGGTTTTCATTACAAATTCCTCTCAAAGGATCAGACAAAAACCAAAAGAAATGATTTAATCTAACCCCCAAAATATTAACAAAAAATACATTTTCTAGACAATAGAACACTGCTTTTACCTTAAGTACAGTAATCCCTCAACTATTGGGATAAGTGAATTCCCACAAAGTAGGATTGCTTATTTCTAAATGAAATAGAGGCTTCATAGAGCAAAGAAAACGTGTTTACCAACCTTCTAAATATTGCTGCAACATCTTAAAAGCCCTGTAGACATGAACTAACACCCCTACAGTCACCTTAATCCCAATAAGCCATTTAAGACATCAATACGATTTGTGCTTGTGTGTTGCAATAAACGTGCTCCCTCGGTGAACGAGTGGTGGGACAGACAGGAAGTGACATCAAGGGTTCAGAGTTGAGTTTTAGCTTGTTGTGTTTTTGATTTAGCCATAATAAGGCAAAATATATCCAAAATGTGCTTAAATATGCTAATGATGGGCCATATTCAATCACAAAAGGATTTCTGATAGATAGAGTGCAGCCATAAAATTCAAGGGGACGACTGTAAGATTGAATAATGAAAAATATGATATTGTTTATTGGGCTCTGGCTATGGAATATGGAATCTGTGTGCTGCCTTCATTTTACCGTGTCTGGTTTTCCGGAACATTCAGGATGTGTGCAGAGATAACGCAACAACAAAGATGTGCTGTTGTGGCATGGAAGTGCCGTGTTACAATGGATTTGTTCTACTTCCTGTTTAGCCTGAAATACTCCCACGGCTTTTTAAAAATGTTGTTTTCCTTCTCTGCCATCGTCATTGTCGTTTTCAAGCACTACGGGGCTTTCTGTGCTGGTTTCGGAGTTAGCTGCTCCATAGGAGTCCACGACTCGACAGAAATGAGCATAATAGGCCCCCTTCAAGGTCACGGTTGAGCTGGCCTCAGGTACACCCTGTCAATCACAACCATTCACACTCAAGCCCCTTTTCAGCCGCAGGAACCTTTCAGGAACGTTGAAAAACCCCACTGCCTTTTAGGAAAATTACCAGGGTAAAAGAGTTCCCCCGACAGACCAGATAAGTTCCTCCACGGAGCCACCAAGGATCCTTTTTAAGAAGCCCAGGAACTTGTGTGGGGCAGTCTGTGATGAAGAATGCTGATTGGTGGAACACCTGCCGTTCTCTCCTACGGACAACTTGACAGGTTCCGTTAGCACCTCTAGACCTGCGTGTTTGGGATGTAGTCCAGAGCGGGTTAGAGCGGCTCAGTGGCAGTTGGATTTTTGGACTGTGAGGCACGCGTACTGTACCGGTTTTTACCCAGCTTTCTTCCAGTACAAAACAGCGTTCCAAAATCCATGGTGGTATTCAGATAGACGTAAAAAGCAGGGAAGGCAATGTGTCGTTATCCAACCATGACCTCTCCTGTTTTTTTCCTTGTCTTTGTGACTGTTTATCTTTCACTATCTCACCTCCCTCTTCCATGGCTGTGCTCTCACTCACACCCTCGTCTACTCAACCCCGCCTGTCATTTGTGTTTTTCTTTCCCTGACATTTGGACCACTCTCTTCCACTCTGGTGAGCGCAGTGCTGCTCCTCCTCGCGCACCATTGCTTCTTCTCCCACCCTCGTCTTCCTTTCCTTTTTGCCTTTTTGCCTTTCCTCCTCTCCTCTCCTCTCCTCTCCTTGTGGAGACCCCAGAGAGAGAGAGAGAGCCCAAACCAAGCTGACAAGTGTGTCAGCTCGATAAAACAAGCTTGCGCAGGCCCCCCTTGTAATGCTGCGTCAGCATGAGACCGACCCCCCCCCCCATTCACATGCACATGTAAATAGGTTCAAGTCACATCTCACTCTCTGCACGCTTCTCGCTCTGATGTGCAACTCCGACATCGTGGGATTCCTCACAAGTGTCCCAAAACCCGCCCCTTAAACCCGCCTTATCAGACCTCTGCTGTACACAAACACCCAGCGTGTGTCACTGGACCAGTATCACCTCGGCCCTGGGTCCTTCCCAAAGTGGGGTAGTTGATGTGTTGCTTTTCCATGCAGGACTCTTCATGAAAGAGCAGATTCGTGCGTCTTTACTTACTGTGATTAACTACTGAACAGGTTTACATGATCGGGCCTTTGTACTTCGGGGCTGTTTACACGAGACTGTTCTTAAACAAAAAGGTGGAGGTTTAGCACAGAAATAATTATTACAACATTAAGCATGGATTGACTTTTTATCAGGGCAGTCAAATTGTAATAAATTAATCACAGTTTTCATCTTAGTTAATTATTATTAATCACCACGGTCATCATTTTTTACTGTGTTTTATGAACAGGGATTAATGACAGGACAGTATTAGAAATATTTATAAATGTCCGAAAATGTATTGGCCGAACACTCTTTGATAGCAGCAGAATCACACTCTAATGGTGTTTATAATGAAGAGTTGTGTTCAAAGACACCACGTAATTTCAGTTGAATACACGGGCTTTGCGTGAGATGTATTTTCTGGGATTTCTGAGCCTACTCAAATGCAGCAAATTTGACTCCCGTTGTAAGGTTTACGTTAGTGGGGAATGTTATTGTTTCTTTGTTCTTTGTTTTTTTGTTTATTTACGCTACAGATACAGTACATTCATAATAAAGACGTTGTTGTGAGTTTCGGAGTGTTCCTGAATGCATCTCGTGGTCACCTGGTGACAATGCGGAAGTGCCGTTCCCAGGACGAGCGGGCGGACTAGAGACGTGTTAGAAATATACAAATGGTGTTCAAATTGCTTTGCTGTTCGTGTGTTCAGGTCAGAATCAAGTTAACTATTAACTATGATCGTAAAACTTTAAAATAGTTTTGTGTAAACATCGTTTATAGTGGTTCATATGTTCATATAAGATTCACTAGCTATGTTCTGTGTTTGTGTTTGTTTGGACTCATTGTGTGTTTCTGTATGCCTAGAACACCTGAGTGCTGGGCAGGGGCGTGGCCAGGGGCGTGGCCAGGGGCGTGGCCAGGGAGCAGACACACCTGTGGCAGATTGGAAATCAGCCCTGCTTCAGCCAGCTGTTCCAGCTGAGGGATGCAGAGTTGTTTGTAGCACATGCTAGCGCTTTATTGCTGTTTGATTGCTTGTCCTCTACCTGCTGTGGCAAGTACCAGTTTTTCTGCTTTGCTCTGCCATCTTCCGCGTCTCCTTTGGCCTGCTGCCTTTTTTGTTGTGCTCGCATTCTGCCTTGTGAAGCTTTTTGCTAGCATTGTGCTATGCTGTGGGTAGCCACGGTGCTGCGCATTATGTTGGACTATAATTGTTGGACTGTAATCGGACCTCAAAGACTTTGTTTTTTGCTGCCTCATAACATTTTACACAGCTATTCACTGTTTACATTGCATTTTGCAACTCTTATGCTGCAGGGACTTCAGCTAGACATCTGCTAGTGAGCTGAGTTAGCCTCAAATTTATGTGTTCTAAACTTTTTAAAAAGCCCCAATATTACCACTTCCACAAGGAAGGGGAGGATAGCCATATTAAGTATGAAGTTAATGTGCTGCCAAGTGAATAGAATGCTCCATACAGTAGGCCAACGTCTACAATGACCTTTTATCTAGCAAGGGAGCGCTAATCAAGCCATGATATTGCGAAGGATGACTAATTGGATCAACATTATTTCCTATGAGAAATGATTGTTATTGTATGCCTTGGTTTGAGTTGGACCTTCTGGAAGGGATTAATGATGCTAACCAAGGTTCTAAGTACAACTATTTTACGGTTTTATTATGGGGGTTTGATAACCTAAAAAACTTTTAATATCTTGTTTCATCAATAATGTTTAATTAATGTGAAGGAAAACAGCAATTGCTTGCAGTAAAAGTACAAATCGAAAGAACAAATATTTCCAAGCTTCTTTCGGGGGCCACATAAAAGGATATGGCAGGCCAGATCTGGTCCCCCGGCCTGGAGTTTGACACTGGTGCTGTATATGGTTATTCCAGCTATGCTGAAGCACACTACAATGGTGGACTCGGACCTTCCCATACAAGTGTATGTGACAGAGATGTGACGAGGGTACTCGGTGTCAGTGTTGTCTCCAGCAGACGCTAGTGCTCTGGACCTTGTCAGCCGTCTGCCGTCCCGCCTCCAGCTTCTGCTGGCACTTGGACTGGTGATGGTGATGATGAAGAGATCCAGAGAGGACCGATATACTCGCTGAGGTTTATCAGAGTGAAGAGGGACGGCTTGACTCGGCTGCAGGTGATTCTGGTGGATGTTCTTGTATCAGCAACAGGTGACTTCACAGGCGTCTGTCGTCTGGTTATCTGAACTGTGAGCTTGTAACGCGATCTAAATGGGGCTCAGTCAAACAGAGCTTTGGGAAGGCTGCGCTGTAATCACGTGCATGGTCACCTCCACCCCCAACACTGCAACCCCCACCCACTCTCTACACAAGGCAAGAGAGGACGTGACTGTCTTTGGGCCTTTGGTGGGATATTATAAAAATGCCCGACCGGTGAGTCGCTAACACGTTGGGTGCTTTGTTTGGCCATTTGTTTCCACAACAATACAATACAGGACAGACCAACTAGTTTCTTGCTTCAGTACCGTATGAAAACCAAGACCGTGTACAAAAACTAAGGCAAAATGTTCTAGAACATTTTTACCAAAACCAAATCATACAAAAGTCAAGGTTGGCTGTTTCTTTATCTCAGGAACTCTTTGGTTGTTGTTCTTTCAGCACTTTCATCCTGAGGCAAATTAGCTCTTTAGCGTGAGTGCTCCTCTTCATCACGCAGCAGTCCAGCCTTTCAAAACCTGATTACTGATAGTGGATTCTTTTCTTGATCAAACTTAAGATTTGTCAGTTCAAAATGTGATATTGGCATCCAATTGACTCCTTCCTGAAGTTGAACTATAAGCTTCAGTTCTTCAGGGTTGAAAGCGTGCCAAAAGTAGCTTTAAACCCTGGAAATGACCTACCCATTAGTGTAAATCTCTTATTTTATTGACCAACAGGACCCTGCCATTGGCTGCTGACCAGTCCGGGGTGTACCTGAAATTAGCTGGGATAGGCTCCAGCATACCCGCGACCCTGATGAGGCTAAGAGGATGGATGGATATTGAGCAATGGTGGAATGAGGACCAACTGAGGCATGAAGATTCCTGTTTCTCATCTCTGTGTTTCTACTGCCTTGAAAGTTTGTGTTTGTGTTAACCAAACTATGTTCAGGGCGAACTGTGTTCTTGGTCTTCCTCTCTCTGAGTTGTATTTTATTTTGCAGCAGACATCACTGCCCCCTCTTGGACTGGAGTGGAACCACAAATGTACAGTATTTCCTGTCAGGTGGGACTGGTATTCCCCTTTTCAACACTTGAGTGCTTCTATGTGAATGTTGCATTTAGAGTTATGAGCGGGGTGGGGGTGGGGGTGGGGTGGAGGGTCCTTATCTCTGGCCAGCATACTTGCAGTGACGAGTGTGGCCTCCACCTCAACCTCAAACCCAGCCGGCCCTGCCGGGGGGCAGAAAACAGACGGAAGGGAGGAAAAGAAAGCGTTACGGGAGGGCTGAGGGTATAAACGACAGCGGCGAAGAAACAAGAGACGTCTCTTGACAGCCGAGCTTCCGCTCTCTGAGGCGCGTTTGACCACAAACTGGCAGCGGTACACAAACACAATCGATCCACTTCAGCTGCATGCGCGCCCGAGCGGTCCCGCATGCATGACTCCCGTTCTGCGTGAGTGGATATTATGTAACGAGTGCTGTTGACCGGCCGCTGACTTTGGTTTCATCTCACTGAGCCATGATGAGCTAGTTTTTGTTTGTGCTGAGCAAACCACAAGTCTCAGTGGGCAACAGGTGCTCCAAAAGAGGATGTCGAGACACAATTTATGCCCCCTCTTGACTTTCTTATCACCGCTGGTGAAGGAGGGCAGCTGTGAAAATGTCCCCCCTTTTCGCTTCCCACAGAGCCCGGTAAACAATATCTCCATGTCAGTTGCTGCACTCCATGTGACCCGCAGAGACGCTGGGATCTCCATTAGCCAGCACATGACCTGTACATCACTGATGGCGTTATTTCATGAAAGGTGGGGGCGGGGTCGCAGCAGACATGAGACGACCGCCGCAGTGAATAAGATATGGGGATAGATCACATTAGTCGCTGATGTTGCAGCTGCTGCTTTTGGTCATGTGTCACGCAATAAAGTTCCCCAGTGAAACGACCACCTTTATGTTGACTGAAACCCGATCACTTAAACAGATGGGGTGCTCAACAGGAACTCAATGGTAGAGATCGACTTGGTTGTTTTCATACACTTCTGGGAGAAAGTACATGTACACGTAACACGTAGAGAAGTACATTCTAGAGTAGTACACTTCCATTTTTTAAATAAAACCACTGGTTAGACTTAAAAAAAAAACTTTTAAATGAAAGGTTTGATTGGACCCTCCTTTTTCCAGGTCCAGATGTACGATGAATGGATTCATGGCAGCGTTGGAACGCTCTACCTAAGCCTCAACCCGAGTTCACGCTGGATCTGTCGCAGCTGCGGTCCTGATCCAATCCGTCTTTCCGCAAAGGTCCACTCCCGCTGAAACCGGTAGGCACTGCGGTGAGCGTCCATTCTGACTGACGAAAGAGACTGGATGCTCACCGGGTCTCGTTATTGATGCACCAACACAGATGTGAACTACACGCTCTGGCAGAGGAAACTGTGCTCACGGAAGCAGATGTTCACGCGATAACTAGCCTTGTACAGGAAGTTAACGTAAACATAGCTGGATTTGCCTGCACGGTGTTGTACAGCCTATTTTTGGACCAAATTTTGCAAGGTCGCGAATGTGCGGGCATCCACTATATGAAAGGACGGCATCAGGACAGGACAGGATGTGTTGCACGTTCCTAAAATTTAAGCACAAGCAGGGCCATCCTCCAAACGTGAGCAGATCTTTGTAAAACTGTTGAATCTGTCCTGACAACGTGAGAGCCAAAAAGGGGCATGCGCTACGTCCATGCGGAGACGATGGAAGATGGCTTTGTGTAAAGTCCATCCTCAGATATTTTGGTCACATGTTCATGCGTATCGTACTTCTTAATCTATCGCACCCTCTTAACCTCTCGGGCCGGGAACCTCCCCCCATCATTCAACGCTCCCATCATTTCTTCTTGGAGGTTTCCTCTAACGTCTCCTAATTTAGTATGTTCTCCCAACTGCATGTGAAAAAAAAGCCTCACTAAGCTCTCTGTCCTGTCTCACTCGTAAAACATCATAAGCCTGAGTGTGTGTGTGTGTGTGTGTGTGTGTTTCCATGTCCATACAATTATATTTCCAGTCCTGGAGGGAGTAATCAGGGCTCCAGGAGGGTCGTCCACTCGGATTCACCACCAGCTCTTTATAAGGAGAAGGGAAAAGGGCCTGCTGTCTATATTTAGATGGACTTTATTGGGCCTCTTGTCTTCATCCCCCTCTCTTTCTGTGCTGCTGCTACTCTTCAAAATCTCCCAGCATGTGGGCGGCCGGCCCTCCTCTCCATGGCAGCGAGGGGAGAGCGAGCCTAATAATGATGCTGATAAGAAGAGTGCAAAGGCAACACCACAGCAAGGACGGCAGAGAGGTGGTGGGTGGTGAGAGACGTCTTTCCCTGTGGTTCCTTCGATGACTCTCATCCGCAAGGCCTGTCTCGGGAAAGGAGAGGGATGCAGTCATGTTCTTTCATGTTCAATTTCCTGCCATTTTGTGCCTTTCATGTCCATACCTTTGCAGTCATATTGTGAAAAATGCTGGAATAGGGAGTATTTTTTTCTATTCTTTCTTATGCGAATGCATTTCTGTATAGTAGTAGTATAGAAGTCCTCTTGTCTCCCACACAGACGATGCTGGGCCAACGGGTCCTTCACGG
Organism: Doryrhamphus excisus; assembly: GCF_037039965.1. Lineage (NCBI taxonomy): Eukaryota > Metazoa > Chordata > Actinopteri > Syngnathiformes > Syngnathidae > Doryrhamphus > Doryrhamphus excisus. The sequence continues at coordinate 21,438,302 of NC_136367.1, read as the reverse complement.
TATCTTCAAAATGACTAAAGCACGTCTGTCCATGGACACTTTCCATCTTTAGAAACACAATAACTCTATTACTGTAATGACTAATGACTGGTTTGATTTCTTTATTTTGCTCTTCTTTCCCGTTACCATCCACCTACCCACCCATCCATCTCCTTCCCACTTTTCCCAGGTGGGGGCATGGGAGCAGTACCCTAAGCAAGGAGACCCAGACTTCCATCTGCTCCCAGTTGAGTGTCCTGGGTCTCTCCCCCACGGCCTCCTCCTGGTCAGACATGCTCAGGGTGGCGTCCTGACCAGATACCCGAACATCTCACCTGGCTCCTCTGACTTTCTCCTGCGTTCGTTCCACCTGAGCGGACCAGGGGATGGTGTCCCTAATTGGGGAATAAGACAATCAAGAAAGCATTGCACCCTGCGCCCACGTTGGTGAGCTCCTCTAAACACCCAGATACTAGACCTTAGGCTGCAAGTGTATCTTCTATGGATGATGCCAGCTGCTCCACAAGGCTGTTTGTTCAACCAGGCAGCCAGCGAGTACGTTCAGCTAAATATGTCTGCATGATGGAACCCATTAAGTACATCTCCATGGTAACGCTACAGGGACAAAAATACCGGGCATGTGGCCGTTGCACCTTTAGGAGAATATGGAATTGATCATCATCATCATACATCTAGCACCCAGGCGTTCATAGACCAATTGCTTTGTTTAGATCGTGTAGGCGGCACTAGAGGCGGACTTTTGGTTCAGCTGTCTGTATTCAGGCGTGACCCTCCATGTCAGCATGATAATTAACTTAAAGGAGGACTGCACTTTTGGGGATTTGGCCCATCATCCACAGTCCGTATGTCCCGTCCATTCTAAAGATATAATGAGGTGCAGTCATGGGCCACCTCTTTTTACTTTTTCCTATCTTTGGAACGCACACACAAGAGAAGGACGCGTGTTCATGTCTTACATAACTATCATACATGATGGGCCAAATATCCAAAAGTGGCGTTTTCCTTCCAGCTTCATTCCTGCAGTGAACGCGGCCCACCTGGGAGAAGAAAATGGGATTTGCATCAATTCAGGAGTCCAAAAGAAAAACATCAACTGCCATGCAAATGAGAAACAAATAATATTCAAAGGAGAAGGGGGTGGCCAATTGTCGCCGTCCCCCCTCCCCCCCCTCCTCGGTCACAGGGCTGAAAGGTCGTTCAAGCTTTACCACAACAGCAGCAACAACAGTTGCACTGCAGGACACGCCGTGACATCAGAATAGTAGAAGCAGCATCCCAGACAATGGTTCTCTGTCCCGGAGGAGAATAGCCCAAGTTGGACCCCGGCTGGACAGAGGCTCCTGTCAGCCAGCGTGTCGGCAGCACACACGTTCTATTCAGCACGGCTCGTAGGAAATTGGCATAGCATGTGGACAAAGCGGCGACAGTTAGAACATGTTCCATGCTCATCGCTCTGTATGAGGGAGGGTGTTTACATGTGAGCTCCTCTCTGTCCGTGCTCAGGAACGTGGAGGCGGAGGCGGAGTAGGAGGAAAGCCCCAAAGAAAGAAGCGTGGAGCGTACAAAGCACAGAGCTGTGCTCGATAGAAGCACCCCTGGAACAGCGCAAGGTATGGCAGAGGAGTATTTTCACTTAGCCGGGTACACGAGGAATTCAGACGCAAATATAGCCATCATTCAGCCTGACATCTCTGAACATCTCCGTGGAGATGCTCTGCAGCTTGATTAGTGAATGACTGGAGATGGCAGTATTTCTTGGCAGAATAATAACGTCCTCTGGTGATATGCGTCCAAGTCCTTTCCAAGGAACGAGACACCTTTTGGAGTTCATATAGTAGAAATGTGCGATACCACTCATTTCCTCTCTGATCAGATACTGCAAAAACATTTGGCTGATATCGGCCTTACCAATCCGATACTGAGACAGTAATCCCTCGCCACATCGTGCAGTCAACATCACCGTTTTTCATCCTTCCTTATTTTCTATGCCGCTTATCCTTACTAGGTTCTCAGAGGTATGCAGGAGCCTATCCCAGCCGCCACCCTGGACTGGTGGCCAGCCAATGGCAGGGCACATCCAGACAACCGTTCCCACTCGCATTCACACCTACAGACCTATTTGGAGTCGCCAAGGGGCGAACGTGCAAATCCACACGAAGATTCCCAAGCGGAGATTCCAACCCAGGTCTTCCAGATCTCCCGACCTTGTGGCCAAAATGAAGCATTTTCAAGCATACAAGAGGATAAATGAACCCACATACGAATATAAAGCATTCAGAAAACTCATTCAAAGACACTGTCAGGATGACGTTGCATACCCCCCCTTTCTGTCCAGGCGTGTTTACTTTGGAATCTAACGGTATGCACTTGTGTGATATCAGCATCTTGAGGCAGCGTATACTGTATAGTTCAACTTGAAATATTTGACCAAAGACCCTCCAGTGAAGAGCCTGCCCTCTCCAAACAGCCATGAAGGTTTACAGGCCGTGACAGGGACAAGTGAAGAAGCTCACCTCCTAGCTGAATTTCACATGCACAAAGGGGGGGGGGCTAATGCCGGATGGAGAGCCTTAACAGATCCCAGACACTGTTTGGAAAAAACACCTGCACTGTCCAAAGTGGACTTTGGAGCAGCTCAAGGCAAATAGTGAATATGTGTGTGTGTGTGTGTGTGTGTGTGTGTGCATGTGTGTGCGCACGCTGCTTTATGATACAAAACCCACCTGCCCTTCAGCTCGGGTCTGATGACAACAAATGCAACAAAGGCTCCATGGTGGTAGCACACAGCCCCCGGGGGCCGCATGCTCGTCTGTATTCTTTCAATAGCCGTGTATATTTAAAAATGCTTTCATAGTGATGGGAACACGGCGTTATGAATTAGCATAGAGGATGTTTGCCTAAACAAGGGTGGGGGTGTACTGGACTGGACTATTGTTGGAGTCATCCAAGGACACTGAAGGCCTTTTTGTCTGCTAACATCCAAGCTAGGAAATAGTGCGTTTCCTTCACGTGCGCCACTAAAAGTATTGTTGTGTACAAACAAATGGGTGGGCCTCTTGTCAAGTTAACGCAATCGCTTTATAAAAACCTCATGTGTTCATAAAACCCAAAAATCATAACCACGTTAGCAAACAATCTGCTCCAAATTGAACATTGCAGCAAAGGTGTAAAATGTTGACCTAAAACTTTTATGGTAATTTTAATATGATTTATGTTTATGTTATATACATTGTTATATTATTGAATCACAAATATTTGAATATTTGTATTTCCCCAAGGTCATTTTTCACGAGCTAAAACGTTTTCCTTTTGTTTTAAAACGTTTATTTAATATATTATATAATGTGTAAAGTATATTACTATTACTGTAGAATATAATATCAAGTATCTTAAACATAAATCCGGAGGATCCTTTTGGGATCTGCTTTTTTGTGCGCCGAGTCATAAGAAACGATTCTTTAGCTTTAAAGGGGCGTGAGTGCCATCTAGTGGTGGATAAGGAGAAGCACCGCTACGTGTCTTTAGAAAACAATAAAGCCAACGTGAATATGCACATTTGAGGCAAGTTTTTGCAGGGTGCAAAACTTCTATCACTCTCACCAAGACAGGAAGTCCCGCACACGGCAGACATGCTTGTTCCGGGTGCTGCAGTGAGGGCGGAGCTGATCGGCAGAGGGGATTGGTGATTTAAAGCAAGTATCAGCCCGTGTCAATTCTATCCTTTTCCCACTGATATCGATCATAGCGCCCATAACATACAGTATATATAAAATATGAACGTATAAATGAATAATAAACATATTCCAGTCAAATGCTAACAGTAACTTCTCCAGTCCGGATTGAAGTACTGTAGTACTGTAGTACTGTAGTACAAAAGCAGTGTCAAGACTCAACATATACAACAACAGCCTTTAATTGGTATTTATACAAACACTGTTTTCAAGACATACCAACAGCAAAGAAAAAAGGCAACATAAAAAAGCAATGTAACAAAAAGTGTGATGAATAACAAATTGAACCATTGAGTACCAAGTACCTAAGCAATGCTGAACAGCCGCCTGCAAGGACCTCCATCTTTATAAGTTCTAGATGCAGCAGCGTGTGTGACTGGAGTGGAAACATTCTCCCTCCCATTTTGGGTCTTCTTCATCCATCCAGTAACTTGAGTATGCTTTCCCGCTCCTTCAGAGCTTTCCAAGCTTGGTCTTTCTCCTTCTTGGTCGGCGTACGCTTCTTTTGTCTGGCTGCCATGATTCGCCGAAATCCCTCCATGACCTCGTTGTCAGACACCCTGACTCTCTGCCTCAGCTCCTGCTTGTGCATCTCCTCTTTTGCCAACCTGAGGAGCAGAAAGTGAATGTCTAATGGACCCAAAACACGGATGACTGTGTGGGACTGTACATCTTCTGGGTCGCCTCACCTGAGCAGCTCCTGCTTGCGAGCTCTGTTGTGAGCAATCAGGGCTTTCAGCTCCGCCTGCCTCTTCTGGAGCTCCACCAGGACCTCGTCCTCACAGTCTCCTCCTGGACCGGGACGCTCCTCAGAGTCCAGGAGTCCCTGAGCGATCAGCTCCTCTTTGATCCGAGCTTCCAGAGAGCGTGTGTGAGGAGCACTGCAGAGGAACATACAAGATCCTTGAACACTGCATCCACCACACTTTCCTCTACCAGAGGAGTTTCTCCCGGCCGACCTCCATGGACGTATGGCAGGATAGCGTATCCGGCATCTTGGATTCTACCATAGGAAGCCAGTACGTCCATCTTGCCATGGAGGTGCCCACACGTACGGCCGGTGAGTGAAGCATGCAACCTCCATGAAGCTATGTGCTCAACTAACTTCTTGAAAATGTTCTTCTCTTAAAAATATGACTTTATTGACATTATTCAGATATCCAACTTTTCCCCCAACCTAATTTCCAAATACCATTTTGTTTGTCACAATATTACATCTTTTTTTTCATTTTTTCCCCATTTTTGCTGCTGTTTTTTTAAAGTTGTTTTCTATTATATTTTTAGACAATAAAAAACACCCACAGGCTGTAAATGGCTCCCGGGCCACACTTTAGACACCCGTACTCTAAAAGACACAATGTACCGGAGCGTTGAACAAATACCTAAAAGCTTTCCCTTGGCTTCGAGGAGAGGTCCCAGCGCCATCATTGGCATCCTTCCCTGAGATGTCTGGGATAGGAGAATCTTCCATGGGGGAGATGATGTTCTCCTGGAGGGGCCAGAAAAGGCTCGTATTGAAACCAGCTGAAATCTTCACACAAAGCCGTGGATCATGTCCACCGCATTTACCTCCACGAGAGCCTGGAGCAGACGTTGAGTGAGCGGACCGAAGGGACAGCCGTCTTCTGGAGACTCGTGTTGGGACTCGGACTTTTTCAGCAGAGAGTCCACATCTGCATGAGGATGAAAGACAGAGCCCACCATTCATTCTGATGTTTAGACTTATTGTAGGTGACAAAGCAAAAGTACGGTGGACCTCCGTTTGCGTGCTTTGGTTAACATGGAAAATTCCCACCACCCGGGATTGTGTGCATCGCCTGCTTTGTGTCCAATATGGCACACATCTTGTCGCGTTATTAATATACTGTATTTTTATTTATTTACTTTTTTTAAACCAAAAAACATCCTGCCCTGTTCTCTACGATGTTATCACTGGTTGACGCGCTAAAAGTTTAACAGTAGTAAAACAATGTACAATGTATGTAAATATTCAGGGGGTTGAACATTGCCAAAATCATGTTGCTAAACCTTCCATCATGCTATTGCTATTCGGGCTGATCCTAACAAATCGACTCCCATGATGAAAACAGAGCGCCATCAAACGGTGTCTTTTTAAGGACACAAGCAAGCAGGATGCCTTCACCTTTTGCATCAAGTTCAGACAGCGGACCGCCCAAAATACTCTTCTTCTTGTCATTGGCCCGAGCTCCTTCTCTTTGCTCCTCCAGCAGATCCTCCTGAGCCCACCGCTGTGAGTAGTGTTTCCCTAAAGCTGGAATCTACAATTCACATCAACGCTAAATATTAGCAAACGGTCAAACACAATCTGGTATTCTGGAGGAGAGGCTTATTATGTCATACTTTAAAGTACTCCGCTTCATCATCTGGGGGTTTTAGAAGTTCCTCCAGCAACCGGATCTCTTCGTTTGTTATGTCAGCACAGTACGGCTCAACAGATGCCCAGAACCTGAAAAGACCAACAATCATTGCATTCATTTTAGTATGTAGACCCCCAGTATGGACCAGGGCTCACCTGTTGGGAGCATCATTTTTAGGAGTGCGGGGAATGTCTTGAGTGTCATCTGTAAATTCATATTCTTGGACTTTTGGTTGCAGGTTTTTGGATTTTGGTCTGCCCGGGCCCGGGCCTGGCGCATGACTACTCTTGACATCTAATTTCTGCTTCTTTGGTTTGTGGCGAGATGACGCAGCAGGGTCCGGGTCTTTCCCCAGCTTCAGGAACCGTTTGTCTCCCTTTTTGTCCTGCCAGTCTGTGAGGATCTGCAATACAGGAACATTTTACCGAGTACGTGTTTTGACAACCGCACAGCCGGTAGAATGCAGGGGTGGTTCCCTTGGGGTGGTTCCCTTGTGCTGCTCACCTGTCTCTGCTCCTCCAGAGCTCGGAGGCGACGGTTGGCCGAGGACAAGAGCGTCTCCAACTCCAGCTGCAAAGTGTCCAGCTCCTCGATTCCAATGCCGTCGTCCTCCGAGCGGCCCAGCACAGCAGTGTACCGGGGACACGCCTTGACGTGCTCCACTGGCTTGAAGTCATAGTACTTCAGAGGGGGGCAGTCCTTCAGCTCGCTCATGATGACGGGTAACTGACGCCTGACTATATTGGCATAAACTGCACAGAAACAACATGGACACAGAAACAATGAGGAACGATGAAGAGTGTGAACCTGTTGCGTCAATCATCATATCCAATTTTAAAAAGTGTGTAAAAAAATGGCGGTTTGGTTCATACATTGCCAGCCCGCAGGGCCTAAACGGGGGAAGAGTGTTGGAAAATACCAACATCTACGACCGTACTTGCAAGGATACGCTTACCTATATTTTATGTAAATACGTTATATAGATCGTTGAGCGACATTAATGAACACGTTAGATATATATTTGTGAATTTTTACAAGCAACGATATTTACCGTCAGCGAGTGGCCTCCATGATGGAAAATACCATTGTTGGAAGAGGGATGTAAAACGTTAACTATACCTAAGATTGTGACAGATACATGATATTTCAACAGCCATCTAAGAGCACAATGACGTTTTTGGGTAAATAAAAATGTTTGCTAAATCAAGATTTCTCCAGTATTCAGAACGGATAATAACTTTACGATACTCGCTCTGATCCGGGAATGGTAGTGTCGGGTTAAACCATACTGTGGTATGGCATAGGTGAAAAGGATAAACCAATTCCGTCTCGCACCCTTTAATCTAGTTATTTGGCTATAGTAGTAAAATTATTCAATTTTGTTTAAGAAAATTCTTTATACGGTGGCAGCTTTTAAATCAACATAAACACAATCACTAAACAAACACCCCTTGCTCAGGCCAAGGAATTGAGTCATCCTTTAGGGTATGTTCGTTTCATTCAAAGTGTACACTCCACCTGGGCTGAGTGATGAGATTTAACAGTAGCACTGTATATTGCGTATCGAAATCTACTTCCGCATACAAAAAGATTGTAAACACAAGCGCGCCGTTTCGTTTCTGGAGTGTGTAGGATTTACGGAAGTGGAGTCACAGGCGTGGCTTAGGAACTTCCGTCTTTTACAGCGAAAAAATGGTAAGCGTTCTCTTCAAGTGTGTCTTTACTTACTTTATACTTGTGCATTGTTTGTTTAAGACTAGATAAATGTTTGCCTGCTACCGTGGTGTTCCTGTAAACTGGGTCTTTCTGATGGCTTTAATGGAAGGACTCTATCCTCGTATAGATTAAAGCCACTCATCGTTATGCTGTCTTCCTGAATCGCCGTTCATTATATTTCTATTATCATTTGTGACGTCAGCTCTATATTCATTCACAGGGGATGCAAAGTAATGTTGAGAGATTCAAGAAAGCATCGCATCCACAACCATAACCATAAAGCAATGCATTAGCATGCATCATATTGAGGAATATTATAATTTGCTCGGTAATTGGTTTGTCTCCAATTATGGCCATTATGTCCTTCATCGTAGCTTATCTTTAAACCGGACTGCCTTGGCCTTCATCCCATCCAAGTTTTATTTTGTGTAATCCATTTTTTAGACAGCGACTCTGCGTCCCTACTTAAATGCTGTGAAGGCCACCCTGCAGGCGGCCCTATGCCTTGAGAACTTCTCCTCTCAGGTGGTGGAGCGTCACAACAAGCCCGAGGTGGAGGTCAGGTATGTGGAGGATCTGCTGGCATCACACAAGTTAGAACGTGTGCAAGCTTGAGGTTGGAAATCTACGAGGGAGGAGAAATGGTGCAAGCACAGGCAAGGTGTGAAGCTGCACACTCTTGGCAGGCATCAGGAGAACAAGATGACATTTTTCATATGGGACCACAGGGTGGGTGGGGGTCTGTTTAAAGCCCCCGGACTGATTTGGGATGGGTATAAAAGTGCAGCATGTCCAAATGCTTGCCCCTATGATCCACCGTATTCCATTGTCGGTGCTTTCTTGTCGTTAGCCCAATGCTAACACGATGTCTGATGATTGCAGGAGCAGTAAGGAGCTGCTGCTTCAGCCTGTCGTGATCAGCCGCAATGACAAGGAGAAGGTTCTCATCGAGGGATCCATCAACTCCGTCAGAGTCAGCATTGCTGTCAAACAGGTGATGGGCTGACCCGCAAAGGCCCCTGAGGTCATACAATTGGGAAGTCAACACATTTTCACAAAAGTATGCAGCCAAATTAGCATCAGATTATAGCATTGATTATATGGGAGACCATGGTGTCCATGGTTGATTATTTGGTAGACCATGGTGTCCATGGTTGATTAAATGGGAGACCGAGGTGTCCACGGTCAATTATTTGGTAGACCATGATGTCCATGGTTGATTATTTGGTAGACCATGGTGTCCATGGTTGATTAAATGGGAGACCAAGGTGTCCATGGTTGATTATTTGGGAGACCATGGTGTCCATGGTTGATTATATGCGTCCTGTGATTGACCGCCGACCAGTCCAGGTTGTTTTTTTTTTTTTTTTCCAGAAAAACCTGCTTACTATTTTTTTCCCACCACAGGCTGATGAGATTGAGAAGATCCTTTGCCACAAGTTCATGCGCTTCATGATGATGAGGGCAGAGAACTTCTTTATCCTGAGGAGGAAACCAGTAGAGGTAAGGAAGCGTGCTGTGAGTGTTTGTAGAGAAGGTAAAGTGACAGGATGTGAGGAAAATGGCGGCCCACGACGAATAAATGAAGTAATGAAAGTGGTGACAAGCGGCAAATTTAGTCAACATTTTTTGGAAAGCATATGTCGCTTTTCTCCATGTGCGTTGTTACCCAAAAGAACGGCCACAACTCAGTACAAAGGGTGGAGAAATGAGCGGATTGCATTAATTAGCTGCCTGTTTTAGCTGTTTTTATATCTTTAGAACACAGACAAGAGAAAGACTTGTGTTCATGTTCATGCACTTTGACTATATGACTAAATCCACTCCCCCCCCATTTGACAACCCACTCCCACGCATGCGTATGGTTGATTCGTGGTTGATGTACGTCCGTGTGATGCAGGGCTATGACATCAGCTTCTTGATCACCAACTTCCACACGGAGCAGATGTACAAACACAAGCTGGTGGACTTTGTCATCCATTTCATGGAGGAGATCGACAAGGAGATCAGCGAGATGAAGTTGTCCGTTAATGCCAGAGCCCGTATCGTCGCAGAGGAATTCCTTAAGAACGTAAGAAACTCGTAGTCTGCACGTCTGTGAGCGTTCATTTGGTGCTTTGGTCTACAATATAAGCACTCCTTCTTAAATCATGTGTACATAAAGACAAAAAGAGTTACGTGGACCCTTTGGGGTTGTCTTTTTTTCTCTCCCCCCACAGTTCTGATGACTGCCTCCATCGCTCTCCCACACAAAGTCTGTCACAGCCAATCAGGAGAGAGGGACTGGGTGCCTACCGCCAGTAGCGAGGGATTGACAACCAACGTGACTTACCCAGCAGTGGCGCTCGTTGGCTTTGTCTCCACGTGTCATCTCTGTAGTCATGCATATCAGTGACTGTATATAAAGAAATACTGTCTGCCACTGAGAACAGATGCCCACACAAGCCAAGGCGGGTCCTTCTAGTATGAAACACGCTGATATCCACGAATACAGAGACCACCAAATAGTCTGTCAGTCCGTCAGCCATTCGTCATTGTCTGTCTTGTCCTCAAATTCACATGCGGAAACTTGTGGAAACTAGTCCCCAAAATGAATGTGTAAAATAAATAAAATTCCAGTGTTTCTACGTTCTGGCTTGGAATGATCTTTCAGTTCCCAGTGGGTGTGGATGTGGATGGCGCTCAACTGACTTTGTTGAAGCAGCAATCTGGAGGATTCTGCCATGCAAAATAGGACTCCCACGTTCAAACGAGATAACAATAAAATGAATCAATATGCAAACTAATTATGCATAACTGTATCCCACTGCTGTACATTCAGGTTTATACTTCTCTGATGTGTGTAGGCTGCCATTTAACTATTTAATCCACTTTTATTTACATCTTTTTGTGATAATGTCTGTGTACATTAAATGTATTTTTCTTAGCAATCCGAGTTGAATTGAATTAGCCATACAAGACATCTGTATGTATTGTTTGTATTGAACTGTAGTAGGGGAGCTCTGGCCACCAGGGGGCGCGGCTTCGCTCCAGTTTGGGTAATAGTCTTCCTAAAACAGTTGTTTTCCATGTCAAATTGTACATTTAAGCTCCTCTCTATATGTATTGTAGCCTTTTCCACAATGTGTTTATAATATAATATACTAAACAGTTAGTGCTATTGTGATGGTAAATATATAGTTTCGGTTATTAGCTAGTTAACGAGTTCGTTTATTGACATCTACGTCGACGGCGCCGCAATATTGGATGTGGCCTTAACTTCCACAGGTAAGACTTAAAAATGACTTTCAACTGTATTCGGCCACCCTAACATATTTTTTTTACTGGTTTTGTGACTAAGAGGACGTTCCCGCGGTGAAACCAGCTTGGAAACAATGAAGAAAGGCACTTTATGAAATCCAGAACTTTCCTCACATTAGTTCCATATCCAACATGGCGGCCCAAACAGGTGAGGCTGTGCTTAGGTACAAATGTCTATTTAGAGATCTATACTGATGGTAGCTTTGATGCTGGTAGGAAAGTCCAGTTGGTTGTTGTCACATATTCCATATAGATATATATATTTACATACTAGTACATATACACATACATGAATGATGTATTTGTAAGTTCTGTTGCATTCACACCCGATGTGGTGCAGCAGCTTTCAAATCGCAATTCACACCAGCCAACACGCATGTCGTCATAAGTCGACATAAGTCTATCTTTGACGCGTTTACACATAAACCAACAGGAGGAGTAGAAGTAGGAGAATTGGTCTTTTTAACCAAATAAAAGCCTGAAAGACCTTGTGTTATGTAACCAGCGTTCATTGCAGCTAAGACGATGGGTGACGACTAATTCTTTGAAGTGGAGAAATGTAACCGTTGATATGACCCAAAACACCAGTTTCACAAAGACAACATAAGAAAAAAACCCACAGCGGAGTGGGCGTGGTCGGAGGTGGGCTGTAGGTGGATCACATTAAAACAGACCGTTTTCACGGGAAGCCTGAAATCCAAAGAAGTACAGCTGAATAGTTGCAGATTCTGGAAGAACTTGAAAGCTTCCTGTGCTGGTTATTGAATGTAGCTGCTCTATAGGAGTCCACAATTCCATACAAAGAGCCGAAAAATGAGCATAATTGATCCCTTTTAAATCGACATGAATAAAACGCTGCTCGGACGTGACGTCTACGATACACGTGTAGCATGAAGTCGAGCTTAGTTAGACATTATCAGTTGAGGCTAAAAATAGCATGTCTGCCTGCACGCTTCTTATCACATGTTATGTACTGTATATACTGTCTTATTGTCATGTCCAACACACACAAGTACACCAACAGCTTATTCCAAATTCCTTCATTCTTCTCTTGGGAATACCGTATACAGCAGGCAAATAACAAATAAGTTAATATCATAAAAAAGTAACTAACTGTAATAGTGGACTGGTTACATGGTTGTAGTTTTAGTTCTTTACACTTAGTACACGTACCTTTGAGACAGTCATGCACGCTCCCACAAATTCCTGACCAAGCTGAGTACATGGAATACTGCATGTAGTGCACTCTTTTTTTAACTGGCCCCCTTTTCTCGGGAACTTCCACGTGTAGTTTTCACACTGGGAAGTGAAAGGAGACGGAGCACAGGGAGATACCATTGAGCCATAAAAGGACAAAGAAATGGATAATCATAGTTTGGATACGCCCACGTTTAAAGGGAACATAGAGAAAACAGATGTGTAGTGGGGGTTGGGGGGCGGGAGGGGGGGGGCGAGTATATTGAACAGAGTTAAGACAAAGGGACAGCAACATTGTCACCGCTGTTTCCTGTCTCACAGTCTTTATCCGATGGCGCGGAGACGGGCGTGTCTCGCAAGTTGTTTGGTCCACAGTTTGCCTGTCCTCCACTTTTGCTGGGCAAGTCTCCCGTAGACTCGGCTTCGGGTTCTTGCTGTGGAGCCGTGGCTAAAAACACAACAAAGTGTCAAATGCGGTATGGAATGGGGAACACAGCGCCCCCTCTGGATGCCCACCTGACTGAGTGCAGGACTTCATGTGTTCGGGCCAGTGAGCCTGCTGGCAGGGGTAATCACAGTAGCTGGTGTTCCAGCAGCAGTAGAAGATGGCCTCCTTGCGGCAGTTAGCGCACCACTGTTTCTTCTTGGTTTCATCCACCGCTTGTTGCTTCTCCTGCTCCAGCTGTTTCTTCACCTCCGTCACCAGTCGCTCTCGTTCCTGCTCCAGACTTTGCCTCATCTCAGCCATTGTAAGCTCTGGAGAGATGTACACAAAGTACGCAAGGACACAATATAATATTATACACGCAGTATCAATCATTGACAAGTATTATCATTGATTCATTTTCTACCGCTTATCCTCACTAGAGTCACAGGGGGTATGCTGGAGCCTATCCCAGCAGACTACGGCCAAGAGGCGGGGTCCACCCTGCACTGGTGGCCAGCCAATCACAGGGCACATATAGACAAACAACCATTCACACTCACATTCATACCTATGGACAATTTGGAGTGGCCAATTAACCTAGCATGTTTTTGGAATGGGGGGGAACGAACGGTGGAGGGTGGAATCGAACTCGGGTCTCTTAGCTGTGTGGCCTGCGTGGAAGACTATATTGATGTGTTGTTTGCAACACACACGCAATTTCTGCTCCACAGATATTATTGACAGACTCGAGCAACATTGGAAATCCCTACCATTATTAGGATTATTATGATTATTAGATTATGTTTTGGTGACTGCAAGGTTTGGCCACATGTAACACATTGTAACACAACATAACATGTATAGGTCAGCAAAGCCTCATTGGGGGCCACTGAAGGGCCCAGACCACATGGGTCCACTATCACACACACACGATTGATTGATGATTGATAAATCCATACCGAGGTTGTGCTTCATCTCCGCCAACTCCTGCTGATGTAACCACTGTAACTTTTCAATTTCAATCCTAAGTCGTCTCATCTGAAAGCAACCATAGATGAGACTAAGCAACTTCATGGACACAAAGACCCTGTTAGGGTGCGGTATCATAATACCGTACGTAGACTGCAAACACCTACTTCGGTAATAGTACTTCCTGAAGAGCTCTTTGAAAGGTCACTGTAGATTTCAGTCACCGTACCTTTGATCGCATCCATGATCTGGAAGACACAACAAAGTCATGCCACGCGTGTAGCATATGATCAACCTAACGTTCCCGGTTCATAATGCCTACTTTGTTGGTGTACTTGGCGATATCTGCCGCAACATCTGCCGAGGCTGTGGAGATGTACTGCTCGCTCTCCACCGATGAGGATGAAGAAGATGTGCCTAAACCAGACGCTAAGGCAGGACTGCTGGACACCAGGGTGACCGCTGATGTACTCAGTGGTGTGTCCTTCAGGTGCACGGCTGTCATGGAATATTCACACGTCATTCATTGGAAACAAAGAGCTTGATGTTGTGGCGGCTGCTCAACGGAACCTGAAGTTGATGTGATGTACCTTTAATGGCCTGTCTGGTCTGGTAACGTGTGCTTTGGGAAGATGCTGAAGATGAGGACGCTAACGTGGAGCCGTTGTCGGACGCTTGCGTCTGGCCCTGTCTGGGCGATGACGCTTGAATTTGGGCGGCCGCCCCGGGCTGCTGGCTCTGTTGCTGACGCACGGGCCACTTCTGCGAGGGGGTCTGGAGCTTGGCGGTGGGATTCCACACCACAGCGCTCTGCACTACTGGCACGGTCTCACGGGGCAGCAGAGGGCGCTGTTTTTTCAAAGCGGGTGTGGTAGAGGCTGACGAGGACGAGGAAGAGGGTGGGGTCGCAGGGGCACTGGAGACCGTGGCCAGGCTAACATTTGCTGGAGAAGGTGTGGTCAAGGAGATCATGGTGACAGGAACTGCCATCGGGGACTGCGAGGAAACACTGGAGGGCGTGGAAGGGGTTGTGCTGTTTTGGGATGGAAGCGTGGAAGGGGTCAGGGATTTACCTTCAAGAGGAAGTACAGTACATTCGTTATTTGCCTATTTGACACATGAATCTGTCCGGATCGTGAATAAGGACCTCTCACCTTCACATTTGGCAGCAGATGACTCTTTAACAGTGCTATCCTTTTTACGTCTTCTCTTGTCCTTGTTGCCTTGCTCCTCCCCGAGGTCAATAACCAGCTCCCGCTCGGAATCAGAATCCTCCACGGGCACACGTTGCATCGCCTCTTCTGGCACCTGACCCTTCTCCCTGGACACGGGCGATGCTGGGGGAGATGTGCTTTTCTCTGGGCTCTCTTTCTCTTTGCTTACTTTCTCTTCAGGCGAAGTTCCTGACGGCGTTGCACTGACATCCGCTGCTGCAGACTTAGATATGAGAGGGGCATCGGGTTTGTCCGCATGGCTGCATGGAGATGTTTGATCTTTGGCCATGCTCTCCTTCTGGACTTTCTCAGGGGGCGCGGAGTCCTGAGCATCTTTGACCTTTGGTCCCTCATCACTAGCATACTCACTGTCGCTAAAATCAGATTTATCAGAGTCCTCAGAGTCACTGTGTTCCACACCTTTGTACACATCAGCAGAGATCTCCTCGATACCTGCAAGGCATGGGAAGATGATGGAACACCAGGCAGTACTAGGTGGGCTGACTGGATTGATGGCAACTTCAGCTGCTGGTTTCGCCTTTGGATCTGTTCTATCCAGTTCAGGGTACTGATGAAGAGGCTCAACTTCTAAGACAACCTGACCAGTCAAGTTGCCATCAATTCAATTCCCCGGTTTGAATGACATGCCACCCTACGAGATGTTGCGTAATACTGTGTTCACGTATGACACTCATGTGTTTTTCGGATGGATGTGTACTGACCAAGCTGTGCCTTACAGCTCTCAATGGTTTTGTCCAAGTTCAACTGGAAACGGCTCTTGATTTGTCTTTTTGGAGAGGTGAGAACAGGCGTGGTTCCCAGCTTCTGTTGAACGGTTTCACTCAGCTCTTTCAGGTCCATGTCTGCCTTACTGCGATCTGGAAGTACACGACAGGAGTAAATCCCTAGCGACAACGCTACACGCATACATATACAACAAAAGTGTTCATGTCAATCACTAAAGGCCAAGAACATCACCTAGATGAAGGTTTAGGATGCTGCCTGTCAGCTGTGCCTTCTCCTGCTTGGGGTTGCTAAGAGATTGCGGGTGGGAAGGTTTGGGACTGTCCGATAAATTGGCAGCCTGACCAGTTCGAGCATGAGTCGGTGATGCTGGGGGAGGCGGAGAGATTTACCAGTGAAGGAAAACATGGAAGTTGAAATTGTATACAATTGTATAAAACGATTACCTGTAGGTTCTATGAATTCTTCTCCCATGCTTGCCTGGCTGTTTGGGGCTTTCATCTGGGACCTGTCTGCTGTGTCCTCCCCATCTGATCCAGTATGGGTTGAGGAGTTGGTGCTCATGGGGGAGCGAGGCATGTCACTCGGCAGTCTGCGACCTGTAGCGATCCCTCCGATGCCACTTCCACATAACATGGTTCTGGTTAAGGAGATCTTTGGGGATGATGTCATGTCAAAGCTGAGCTTGATTTTTTCCTGCTTCTCTGACTTGACGCTAGTGGATAAGGGGTCGGCGGGATCTTGCAGCATTTGAAAGCTGTTGTCTGGCGTGTAGGGTGTCCTGAAGGGAGCGTAGTTAAATACGCCAAACTTCTTCCTCATGTTCTCCACGTAGACTTCCATCTCTTGCATGGCATTGTTGAAGATGCTTTTGGTCTTCTTCACAGAGAAAGGTATCTCTTTGGACATGAGGTAACAGTTATTTAAAGGGACCCAGGCCCTACAGGATCACATGAAATGTTAGCGACAAAAGGCTTGAGAGTTGACCACGCATTCAAACAAGGGAAGTCCAAAGAACCGAGACCTGTCATGCTGACCGAAGAAGCGAGCATCCACTTGGCCGTCTTTATCCCGCAGAGCTTTAGCTGGCCAAAAGGGAAACCCTTTCAATTTAGCCCAGACCAGAGGGTGCGGGTTGCCCTGCGGACGCAGTCAAACTTAGCAAACTTAGCGGAGCACTGTTGCTCCAATGGTGAATGCTGGAAGTGGTACAACGCCTGGTGCTTACACACGGCTCACAGAACCAGTTGTCCCTCTTTTGGCAAGCAGACAGATAACACTCGGGACAGACTTCAATCTCATTCATCTGCAGAATAAAGATTGAAAATGAGGTTTGCTGAACCGATCGCTAATAATTAATCTTCAATACAAGAAATGACACAGACCGCATATTCACCTCATGTTCACAGATCTTAACGATGACTTTAGCGGTGGCTGTCAGTTTGTGATTGCCTGAAAGGGGAAATAACAGTTAAACAATTGATAGTCGTGATGCGACGGAAGAGAATGTAATGCAGAGAATCAGTCGCTACTTAACCAGATTTTTTTGAGCTGATGTATTCTTCTCAACACATTATTTTGAGAAGCTTACTTAAGCGGCCCCACTAACTAGCCGGAACCACGTTCCCGATCACCGAAATCCGACCAGAACTCACGGGACAAAGTGGGGGATAAGTCACAGTTGATGCACTACACTGCAGACGGAGGTGTCATACAGCCTCATGTCCAAAAATCCCAACTATCCAGTCAGTAATTCTAACTCAATCATCAGATGATGTCAACTGGTCATTTTGTGGCTGGGCTGAAATGCAGTGGAAATGGTGGGTTTGGGATTAAGTTCATTTTCATGACTAAGAGGGACTTTGCAATTCATACAGTAGATACAGTAGATTAATACAAGAGGCTAGAATATGCAACACACCTCCGTTGTATATGATGCAGTTGTGCAAAATCCATTTTGCATCTGCCAGGAAAGCCTCGGTGCAGCCGTACATTTTCTTTTTGACATTCTGTGTTGCAGAGAAAAAAGTGAATGTATATCATGCACGTGTATTTAACATGTCGATATCTAATATGAGTGTTTACCTTCTCAAGAGTGCAAAGATCCATCGGGTGAAAAATGTATTCGGAATAATCTGGGTGCTGTTCAAGAGAAACAGGTTTCTGGAAGAGCTCGGTCTTTAAAACGGAGCAAAAGAAAAGATGAGGTTACGCTCAACTTGCATCGAATTCATTGCAAAGCCTTCCCCCTCTATCGCAGATGAGCACTCTACGGCCATGCCACTACCAAATAGTCTAAAAGCCGAATCCAACAAAAGGAGCACAACCATGGAAGGAAGAAATCAAGACAGGGACTTGTTAGTGGTGTAATTGATTACCCAATTAAAAGTCTTTCTCTGCGTGGAAGCTGCATGGGGAGAGCGAGATGGCAAGCGAGGATGATCCTGAAAGAGAGCGAGAGGGGCAGCTGTATCCTTACCATCAGCTAGCATGTTTACTTTCAAGGTTCCCGGCCGTGACGGCCTTGCGAAGGTTGTGTGTGTTACATGAGATTATTTGGCCATGCAAATGAATAGTCTATCATGCTGGACCGCTCAAGGGCGCGTTCAAGGGAAGACTGATGAGATACAGTAGGATGATCGTAAAGCAGTGCATTGGCTGTCATAAGCGCTCTACACTGACCTGCCGGGAAAAACATGCTCACAACATGAAAATGGTTCGGACTTATAAATGGAAAAATATGACTTGACTTTGTGTTGTGTTGAAGCTTCATGCCCCAAATCCCCAGAGAGAGAGAGAGAGCGATGCCGGAATACTTACACCGGGTTGTTTCATCTTCTGGAGAGCAAACTTAAGTAGATAAGACAGCTGCTCTATCGTCAGCATCATCATGGCTTTGCTCTGAGTCTCTATACATTCCGCAACTGTTATTTTCTACAAAACAACAACAACAAAAACAATGAGAGGAAAATTTGCTTTTGTGGTGTAACGTCCCAACTAAAGTCCCGTGTTTGACAATCACGGCAAGAAGGTTCGAGGGTAGTCTTCAAATTTCTTGTTTCCAACACCCTTCCACTATGAATATTCCTGGGTGAGTACCTCGCACTCCGGACAGAACCAGTCGCCTTCAGGCTCGGCTGGTAGTTTTAAGCACTTGGCGTGGTACACCCTGGGGCAGAGCTCACAGCAGAGCACCTGACCCTCGCGGTGGCACAGCCAGCAGTAGAAGTCATTCCTGCCATCCTGCGGTACAACATCAACAGGGTCTGTGGTGAGTGCTGGCTGCTTCACATAGTAAAAGGGACCATGTCTTAGTTCTGACTGGAACGCAGGCAAAAGAAACACAAGGTCGGGGGGGTCAAAATCAAGCCAAAGCTAAAGAAGCCAAGCAGAGATGCACAACAAGAGCAGACAGTTGCAATTGCTAACAACAGTTTTGCTAAACCGTGGCAGACTTTTAATAGGCCCTGTTCTCATCACTTCTCTTCTAATATTAGCTAATATTGTGGATAAAGCCCTCCAATGTTGCATACTAAAGCCAAGTCCAGTATCTTTGGCTTTTGATTGTGTTCCAAAGATAAGATTCCCAGCTGATTTGGAGATATAGGACTTAGCGTCCTGCTGGTGCATAATACATTGCAGACTGCTGACATTGCAGTGTCGTATCGCTTGTCCTTAGAAACACAATCGGCTGATCTCTGGTGTTTCTGGTGGTTCGGTCCTTGTGTCCGTTTACGGTCCACATAGACCTGGCCTAAGTCCTAGGTGTGGCCATGAAGGAGTAAGACCTACGCTTTATGTGATCATTCTCGTCTATTTACTGATCTGAGTACATTTGCTTTGTTGAGGGCGATGGAGCAACACTTTGGTTATACTGTACTCCCATGATGAGTACTGCCTTGTGTACTACCTGGTCTTTGCTGCTGGTAACGGCACCTGGTTTCTTTTTCTTTTTCACGGGTCCGGGGGAGGTGTCAGCAGACGAGTGACCATTGGATGAGTGGGAGGGACTTGGCATCTTTCGTTTCTGGGTCGCCCGCTCTGTTGACCCCGTGTCTAAAATTGATATGAATCAGCTCAGAATCGCTGATGGGCCCATTTAAGCTCATACTGGATGTTGAAGTTGAAGCCTTAGGAAACGCTTCTCACCTTTAGATCGTGTTGAGTTCTCCATTTCCTCAGTTACAGTGTCAATCGTCTTCACTTCCTCTGCCACGCTGAAGTAGACAATAAGGTTTGGTTAATACTACTCATGTACTGCAACTTGCAGCATAAAAGTGCTGACATAAGGTAAGATGCAAAACCGGACAGAAGACAACAGGACAGACGCCAACAAAGACACGCACAGTTGATCTGTGAGCTAGTTTATTATATTTTCCACTCACCCCCATATTCTCACCACCCACGCTTGCCCTTGGAAAGACTTTTTGCTGTTTTGTTGTGTGTATTCATTGAAAGAGAACACCGACACTGGCTCAGCAACCTTTGGTGAGCCATTGGACACTAAGGATTGGTTCATAGTAGGTGCTGACGTCTTGGGTCAAAAACATACAGTAGCAGCTACAAATTGTGCAAAGAAGCCTCCGTTAATGTTCATACAAAGACTGAGCGTAGACCTCAGCGCCACAGGGATGATGTAGCTGTGTGTGAGTGAGACCAGGGATGGCACCACTGAGATACCACCAGGAATGATCCCACTATGAAGACAAAAGGCTGCTGTGGAGGAACCTAATAATGCACATCAACATCAGTCCCTGCCACTCCTGACCATAGCAGACCATGTCCCCCCAAAAGGTAATCCTGGGAACGCCAAACACCTCGCCAAACCCCCAACTGGAGAGTACGGTCTTCAGAATGGCTCAATGCCAACTGACA
Source organism: Doryrhamphus excisus (assembly GCF_037039965.1). Classification (NCBI taxonomy): domain Eukaryota; kingdom Metazoa; phylum Chordata; class Actinopteri; order Syngnathiformes; family Syngnathidae; genus Doryrhamphus; species Doryrhamphus excisus. The sequence continues at coordinate 21,417,751 of NC_136367.1, read as the reverse complement.
CACCTTCCTGCACTGCAACCCACCCAACCGTCCAAGCCTGATGAGATACCTGTGTTGTTTCCTTTTTACATTTTGTAATATGCACAGGCAGACGTGCTGCTTGCCAACAGGCAAGGCAAGCAAATGTTTGGGGCCATGGGCCAGGAGGGGGCCCCCCCGAGGCATGACCTACTTTGAATCACTCCAGACAAGAGCAATGGGAAGACAGTGTTCCGCCGACCAGGAACTCCAAAAAGGGTCCACGACTCATTCTGCAGGTGCGTCCAGCGAATTTACCTCAGAGCTTTGAAACGTTCCTGGTGAATCTCTAAAGGTCCTCACGGCACCGGTGTTTTGGGAGTCCAAATCTGGCATTTTTTGCAAATGCCTCCCAGAGTAGACCAATGCCAAAAGGACATAGATTGTCATACACACCAATAAACAAATGGCCATTCGCTGTTGACGAAGTCACCCTTGATGCCAGCAGTGGTGGAAGACAACGCAACATAATGTAAGAGGGTTCTTCCTACATTCTGCATAGTCAGCGTTTTTCCATCTGTGTAAATTCACACTCTTGCTATCATATATTATATGTTGTTTCTTCTTCTATACCTTCCCCCCAACTATCTGCAAGGAGCGCCTCCCGGATGACACATAATCATTTAAAAAGAAATACAATGAGAACGTATTGATAATTTCCCCCCTGGCTGACATCGTAAAGTAATTACGTAGTTTGACAGCCCCCATTGACCGACCAATACGCATGACAATGGGAAAGCTCATGGAGGTAAATGAAGATGGAAGGAAAATCATAGACGAGCGCCATTTCCAAAGCTACTGGTTGAAACAGCTACACCAGTAAGACTTAGTTGGATGTGTTCACCCCCACGTCTGATAGAAAACCAACTCCGTCACCCTCAGATGAATTGTTGTGTATGTACGGTAAAAACACAGGAAACTGGAAACTGCTGGAACACCAGTTTCACATTCCACGGTCATGCTGGTTTTAGATGACCATGAACTGAGTGGGTGCCAAAACCCAACACCTTCAAGCAGGCCTGAAACTTGCAGCTGCCCATAAGAACAAATGATGACAAAAGTTTGATGATGAAATGAGGAGGACGATGGAGCTATTTAGCCACAAAGACAAGAAGTGCTGTATGTTTGGAGGAGTCAAGGTACGGCTTGCAAACCAAAAAAAACCCACTACCAAGGAAGCAGACCAAACCAACTACCAAGTATGATGGCGGTAGCGTCATACCCTGAGGATGTTTTGCTGCCAATGGTACTGGTCCACTGCACAACAATGAAGTAGGAGGACGGCCATCAAATTCACTTCAAATCAACAGCTAGATGAAACTGAAACTTGGACACAACTAAGTATTCCAACAGGGCAGTGATCCCAGAAGAACACCAAAACTCTTTTGGAACGAATAAAGCAGGCTAAATTAAGATACTTGAACGGTCTTCCCAAAGCCCTGACCTAAGCCCTGACCCTCATAGAACATTCATGGGCTATGTTGAAACCAACCAATAATACACAAACGCCTTGAAGAGTGGTCCATTGTCCAGCCAGAATCATGCCAGAAGCTCGTTGATGGCGACCAAAATATTATCAGCAAAGTTGCATCCATCTACCTGAACCTTGTTTATGCCCAAGATGAATATATGTCAACCTCTGGCGGCAAATGGACATGTGACCTAAACACCTCAGCGCCAACCCTTGCGTCCTTGTAGCCAGATTGCATTCACGACTGCATGACGTGGAGGTGGTATTCTGTAACATGAAGAAGTCTGCAATGAAACGTCAACATCGGAACAGCTCTAGTGAGACGATGCTCCCAAATGAAAATCATTGTGAACCCAATCTCTGTCCACTGAATCCAGGTCTATAAATAACACAGAACACTATAATCCAATGTGACCGAGTGAAAAACAGAACAGACTCCTGGGTTGCCTTCAACCACCAAGTCAGGTTTGTTGATCGGGGCTCTTAACAGATAAGCATCATGCTTTGTTAAATAGCCCCAACATTTCATTGATGTGCAAAATATGGAGTCCAAATGCCCACCGCTTATTTGTCAGCATCAGACCACCGTTCACTTTTTAATAATGATGTTGACAAAGCCCCCAAACACCTCACCCGTCCTCCTCCTCTATCGCACAAGATAGACGAGGAGGAGATGAAATGTGAGTGGTCTCCCGTGAATGCCAACCATAGACGGAGAGAGACAGGAGTGCAGTGATGTGACATTACCGGCCTCCTCGTTCGTTCTGTTTGGATAGTCTCACGCAATTCATCCCAGCGACGGGCTTTGTAGGTCAGGAACACGGCAACAGACAACACGAGACATGTCAGACATCCCATCCTCTGGTAGAAATAGCATCACACATTACAGCCTAGGTGCATACTGATACAACCATTTTCTACATGCCGCATCCATCGCTACATCCATGCTGAAATGAAGGAAATGAACAGCATGCTTTGGTCTTTACTCACATAAAGACTCTTCTCCTATGCTTTCATGCTTTGCAGTGATAGAGGCCGTTGTGGAATGAGGGAAAAGATGGGTCCAGGTATCCCAGAAGGCCTCCTCTCCCTGCTGCTTCCTCCTGCATTTGTCAATCTTTAACCTCAGCTGCGGGTTTCTGATTGGTTTGAGCAGAACTCGGAGAAGTCTGATTGGATGGAAAGCTCCATGTAGCACACAGGCTTTTCTGCTCCTCGGTCTTCTTAGCCTCTTTACTGCTGCAATGCAGAGGACTGCTTTTCACCCTTCCTGAAAACCAAGTCCCTCTTCCCCCCCAGTCAAGGCACAGCGAGCCTGTGCGCCTTTTAGCAGGCACGTGAAATGCAGCTCCACGGGCTGGACAGCGAGCGGATCAGCTTCCCTCCTCTCTGTGCTCTCCGCGGCGTATATGTATGGCATCCATTTTGATGAGGCTTTCCCTCTCTCTCTCTTTCCGACAGCTCATACCGCAGACAAAACAAGTCCACGGCACCAGTTGAATGTTGAGAACAAGGACCACATGCCGCTTGTTACGTACCCCAGGGTGTTACTATGCAGTGGACACCAAGACCGGAGCTAAATGTCACAGGCCTCCCAAGGCAGCTCAGAAGACAAAAGCAGTGACCGCCCCTTTCTCTGTTGCGTCCTCACTTTACATCGTGTAGGATATATCCTTTCTCTGCAACAAATCCTTGCCTGCGCAATGAAAATATAAATATGCAGCCCACGAACACGCCCAGGAGACAATGCCGGATTCAGTTGCAAAATTTGATGGACTGGTGGGGACCAACAAGAAAAAGACTCTAAAGTTGCATTGATGGTTTTCAACAGCGGGAAAGGAAAGTCAGTCTACAGAACGTCATCCTCGACTCAAACATTCGGTCAAACATTTTTGGATTTAGACTCCCACGGCGGCAAGGTGTGAATAATATACTGTAAAGACAGAAACTGGCTGCAATAGCTTAAATCAACAACTCCATGGTGTGATTTTACCCGACTCATGCGTGCAGAAGGAAAACAAGCAACCGATATAGACGCTACATAGACACAAAGTCAGTCTAACCTGTTTGTCTTAGACAGGTTTTGGAGCCAAGGATGACATGAGATTTCGGTGCAGCGCTTCCCTGCTCCTTTCCTCCCTCTCACGTTCAAGTTAGACAAGGGAAGCTCTCTAAGATGGCTGACACTCGGAAGCAGAGAAGACCGGGAGGCAGTGCTGACCGTTTAAGATTCAGCAATTCCTCCATCCTTGTGATACTACATAAAATACTATGCATCATTTCACAACACATACCCCAACACTGCTGAGTAGTCTACAGTCCTAGGCCGGTTTGAGACGGGTTTTTATTCCTAAGGGGGCATTATGTGTTACAGTGACGCACGTTTTATGTGAATGAAGAAAAATGTGGACTTTGGTCAAATAAATCTATTGGTCACGGTCAGCTGCCAATAGCGCCCAGCCGTCCTGCGCTCATGCCAGTCAGAGGCCTAAATTAAACTTGCTGTGCTGTCAGTTTACCATCTGTTAATAACTGCGGGTGTCCCCTTTGCAATGGTGCTTGTCTCTCCGTCGGCTGTATGCTTCCCTCAGCAGGCCGGACACCTTGAGAGACCAGGCCGCTGGGATTCACCGACATTCCTCGTTTCTGTTGACACTTTCAGTCAACAGAGAGACCTCAGGGTTGGCTGGTGGCCTCAAACTGGGCATGTTCAGAGAGCAAATCCTGTTTAGCATTGGTAGTCTATGACAAAACATTTCCTCCCCTCCCCCGGGATTTGAAGGCATGGCTCATACGTGGCTGATGCCTCCCCAACAGAGCAATACAAGTGAAAGAATGAAAATAGGGCTTACCTCTGTGGATGCATGTCTAACAATTCTGTGTGATATGTCAGTGCTTATGACAACATGGAGGACAGCCCTGTCAGCCCTCACCCTGCTCAGAGCACGGCCACGCTCTCCAAGCTGTCGGACGTGCTGCTCTCTTGTAAGGCTCGTCCTGACTGGACGGACAGGCGGGCGGAATGTAAGGCAGCTGCTGATTGGCTGCTGCGTTTCCGGGCTGCTCGTCTTTTGTGTCGCTCCGACAGGCGGAACCACGAAAGACGGAGCTTGAAATGCAGATCTCAGCATTCAGGTGTTGTGGTTTTATAGCTTTAATGGAGAAAGGCAGGGCTAAGACCGCGTTTCCATTAAAAGGAAGTCCATCCATGTACCCGCCTTTCATTTAAACAACACAGGAACCTTCACATGTCTTTTCATTTAAAAAGTAAGGCTTTGGTGCAATTGGACTTGAGGTAGTCTCTGGATTTTAGGCTAGGGATTATCATTAATATATTTAAGCCGTTCAGAAATATAAAGTACTTGGCTAGGAAACGGACATAAGTAAGAGTCAAAAACACAACTGGACTGACAATTTTTAATAGACTGGAATGACCTTTGACCACAGGTCAAGCATCTTGGGTCAGACTTGTTGTACTTAGTGTACTACTGTACGACTGTTCTACTGTAGCACAGTTACTTAGCCATATAACCCTGTAAATGGATAGCGTCGTTCACATACAAGCTAGGGCTTGATTCGCCTGATTGGCCGGATCACGACTGGTAGTGGATTAGCCTTCAGCCACTGCGACCGTACCTTAGTCATCATTGAAAGTGGGGAGGGATCCCTGGGACAGCCAACTGGCCCTATAGCTCAGTGGTTAGAGCACTGGTCTTGTAAACCAGGGGTCGCGAGTTCAATTCTCGCTGGGGCCTTCTCATTTTAAGGTTGGTCAACAGGGTTTAAGTTTCTGGATTAGCGGAAACGATATGTAGCTTTTTACCAATAATACCTTTTTGTACTGCCTAAAAAGTAACAGTTTCCATACCAGTTGAATTATGGCTGACAGTACACTGAAAAGGAAAATATATGTATACATATACATAAACATGTAGCCCTTCTTTTTCTGCCACGATACCAGCACTTACCTGCCATGTGCTTCTTTTTCTCGGAAGTCGTTCCGAGAAAAAGAAGCCCATCAATGACCTCTTGTGGTAAACATACACTGCAGCATCCCAGACAGTCCAATGATTTACCCTCAATGGTATCGTATGATCCATCCACAGGTAGTATCAGTATCGATACTAACATGGTTAGTTGATATATGACTATTGACTTTCACAAATATCAGTGTTTTGTTGTTGTTCATATCATGATATCATTATGTTGTTGTGTTGTTTACAAACACAGGGATCAGGTTATTGGAAACCGGACGTCCGTGGGGGCAAAAAGCCAAAGAGTTGAATAACAGCCATAGTATTTTTTGCTTTTAAAGGAGTGATTTTATTTTATGCATTAAAGGGAATAATTGTATTCATTTCTTGATATTGTTACATTGTCTCAATTGTATTATCCGACGGCATAGTGGGACCAAAAAAGTCAGACATTACGAGAATAACGTTGTTTATTTACGAGAAGAAAGTCTTAAATTTCCGAGAATTACTTGAATGACTTCCATAATACGACGGCATATTAGGGCCATATTGACAAAAATCTAACACTTAATAAAGGTGTACATTTACGAGAATAAAGTCTTAAATTTCCAAGAAAAAAGTCGTACATTTCCAAGAATGACTCAAGCGACTTTCGTAATGTGACTGAGTATTTGGGCCACATTGAAAAAAACCTGATATTTCCGTCAATGTCGTACATTTACAAGAAATAAAGTTGTTAATTTATAAGGAAAAAAGTTGTAAATTAAAATAATGAGAGATGATTATAAATGACCTTATGTTACAGGCATCGCCTGAGACAGCTACGAAAAGGGGGGACTTGGGACCCTATGTGACCTTTGCTCTTGGGCAAGTGGAGGGGGCGGAGTAAGGAAGGTGCACGTGAGAAGGGCTAGCCATGCTAATGTAAATGCTAAATGTCAACTGCTGTTTTGCTGCCATATTATAAATAAAAGCTTGCCTCAAACAAGAAGCTATGCTCTATTTTCCCTCTGAAACAATAACATGTAATATTACGACTTTATTCTCGAAATCTCTGATGTGTTTTTCAATGTGGCCCTAATACCCCGTCGTATATTTGTATATTATATTATTATTTATTAGAGCATCGCCCACCCGGCTGGCAGGTTTCAATGATGATCTGTCATGTAATGCCTCCGGCAGGCCTCAAGATGGCGCTGTAGTGAGCCATTCCATTGGTTTTCACATGACATGAATAATACTGTATTCACGTTGCACTTTGATTGTGAGGCTGGGATTCAGGATTCGGGATTCAGGGACGTGTCTGCTTAATATTATGATAGAATCAGGCAGTTTCAGGACCCAAGTAGCAGTAAATGTCAAAGAGTACTTGAAGAAGAAGAGAAATAGCACCTTGTTATTGCGGCATATGAAACAACATGGACAAATGGAGGTTAGCATAGATGATGTCAGATGGCACCAGTGGTTGTTAGCCTTGTTATTGCTTAGGGATGACATTGGAAAGGTTCACTTGGAAAAACTCAATCAGATAATGCAATGCAAAACGGATGTGTATATTTAAAACAGCATTTGTTAATTTAAACATTTTAGAAATGTTTTTGATGTACTGAACCCGGAGCATGAAAGAACGCTTGATGTTAGCCGTTTGCAGGTAAACCAATCTGAATACAATAATGATTATGGGGCTATCTCCTGTCCTTTCAAACTGTTATCTCCTGTCCTTTCAAAGTAGCTTGACTGAATGAGGAGGGGGATGGAATTAAGTGTCTCACACTGGCTGAGGGGGAAGGTCAGTTTTGCATGTTTTGTTGGGGGATGGGGCACAAACAGGGGCCTCATGGCCCCTCTGTGGCTGGAATGTAATTGACTCTCTCTCTCACCCTGCAAATGTATGAACAGCCCCAAAAAGCACCACAATGACAAATTTGCTGAGCGGTCCTTTTATTTGTTGATTGTTGTGTGAGTTAGATAATAAACGTCCATATCGCACAGGTCTACTGTATAATATGCTACAATGCATTCTTGGATATCCTGAGTGTGTTTGGTTAATTGCATACAAGGCCAATGACAATGAACTTCACTGATTTAGCTATACAATTGATATCAAATATCATATTTCAATCAGGGGTGTCCGAACTATTGAAAAATAAATGGATGCAGGTTGTATTTATTTAGTTAAAAGGCTAAATGATATTATATACAGAAATGAGAATCAAAATCAAAACCTCTACATTGTGCCTTTTTTGCTCCCTTTTTCTCACATTGTTGCATTTTTATGGGGGGGGGTGATTTTAATTGTATGTTGCAGCAATAAAGAAATGAAGCAATTTCAGCCATTATGTTTCCATATGGATATCATTAAGAACTGCATTATTATCTTTTCTTAATGCATGCAAGGTAAAGCTTACCTGTACCTTCTCACCAGATGATGGCCTACTCCTGATGAAGCAGAGGCTAATCATGCTGACATTAAAGCTGTGGATTAATAATATAATAATTAATATGGATGAAAGAAATGTAAAATATATAATAATAATAACCACGAACGAGATCAGTGACTCTAGTTCATACCCATTGTGTGTTTTGTGCGCGCGCAAAGTGGCGTTCGCTTTAATGCGGTTTACATTGGCTGTAAAACTACATTACCCAGAATCCCCGGCGCTCTGCCCACAAGCTGGCTCTCCGCTCAGGGAGTGTTTCCCATTTAAACAAACACGGTCCTGCTGAAGATGGCGGAGAGTTTGTAGAGACGTAAAAGAAACTGTTTCCCTCAATGAAAACGTCGAAGTCGGTGAGTTTATCCCAACTGCTTTTGTTGCCCTTCGGCGGCCGAGTTGAGGACACTGTTGCGTAGCTTGCGTTCGATTGCGTCCGTTCGTCCCAGACACAGTTGGTGTAGCTATGCCCGTTTCCGAAGCAGGCTGCGGTCCCTAAGCTGCCGCGGTACAACCAGACACCTTTCCGTTGCCACTTTCTTCTTGGCTTCTCGTTTATTCGCGACAACACAAATGGCACATTTATGCATCGGATACAGCGATTAAATTCGATCCAACGGCGAGGCTTATAGCGCTTTGATTGCACAAACTTCAGCGTAATATCCAGTACGCTGTCTTGGTCGCCGGTTGCAGCAGGATACCCGATCACAGTCACAGTGGCTTCATGTATTGGCATCGATATAGTACATGGATGATTGTTTATTTCTTGCCCCGGCGGACCGTGTGCTTGTACACAATACAACAGCTTTGCTTTGGGGGGGGGGGGCGGTATTTTTAGCCAGACGGGCTGACTTAACGTTCGCTCTTTTTTCAACTACCACTGGAGAAATTGCCTTTTAGAGTCGGTTACAAACTGACTCTAAATAGTTTGAATGCTGGCTGGGTAACCCCCCCTACACCCCCCCACTCCCACCCCACTTGGACTTCACTGCCTCCTGTAGTTGGCATTTTAGTCATAAACCTGACCCAGTAAGGGTGAGCTAACACTTGTCATTTTTGGTCTGGTTGTGGTGGACTGTGAATGCAGTCCAGGACCAAAAGGACTGGACCAAACAGGTGGGCCGAGACCACCTGAGATGGTTTCTGGTGTGCAACCTCTATAGATGCTTCATTGCCAGCAATATTTGGTCACACGTCATGTGATCAGACGGTGTGAACTCACTCCTCGGTTCCATCGATGTTGGTCCCGTCTGCATCCCGGCACTGAGGCCAATTACTCGCCTCCGTGTTTGCGTTGACCAATAGGAGCTTAGAGCGGACCAGCAAACTTGACCCGACATTTCCACAACATCTGTCTGTTATTTATTATTTGTAATCTCTGGTGACGTCCCAGTGCATGCTTTAATGGTATGTTGATTGTCAACATGGAGCCAGCGTGGACGGCTGCCTCGGTGCAGGGCAGCACCAACACCCCTAGATCGGGTGTACTTAGATCAGTGTACTTTGGTGGTAAGCAGTGCCACTTTCAGATATCTTGTACGGCATGAGTGAAATTTCTTCAAAGGACGGGCGTTTCCACTGGTGATGGACTCCTCCATGTTGGCTTATCTCCACCAGGAGCAGCTTTGCCACATGACGTTGGCGTCTTTGCTTTAGTTGGTCGTGCAAAGTCTCATTCTGACTCCGTGATCTCTGGGTTGGATTTGGCTCTCTTTGCTAGCGGCCATTCTTTCCAGTTCCTGCTTAATTTACACATGCATGTCGAAAGCCAAGTCGTCCACTCGACTTACTTCTTAAAACCGGAGGTGTTCCGCCCTGCAGAATCCTCCTGCTGACACAAGTTCTTGCAGAAAGTTTGCATAAAGCTGTGGTATGTTCATAATGTGGGTATTTAAGTTGCGTGACGCCGGGGATGAGCGAGTGAGGTTTAGCTGTCAGATGAGCTAACCCATCCTCATTTTGATTCCCATGGAATGCCGTTCCTCATGCCCACCTACGTGGTATTTTTGAAAGTGTCAGAATGACCACTGTGGGAATCTGTCCAATAGACTGCTTCTGCTCATATTCTTCGTAAATGGAGCCCCCTGTCCCCCATTCTCTGTCCTTTTATCTAGCACTTTTCTTTCTCCCTCACAGGGTGTCAGGCTGTGTTAACAATGAATCAATCTTTGGGGGCATTCTTTGACTGCAGATGGGGTGAAGAAGTGACTGGGATGCATGGCTTTGGCTCTTTGTCTGTCAGCCTGGTGCTCTCAATAATTCATTAACTTATCACTTTTTCTCATGAGACGGAGAAAAGTCTGTCTACAGTGGCAAATTCTTTGGTTGCATAAGCGTTATCAACTTCTGACTGCTCAAAATCCGGGGTGTCACTGAAAATGCAGTTTGGTTATATTGCTGATATTTGGTAGTGGTTTTCAACCAGTTGGTTTCATTTGACCATATGCACTTCCCGAATTTGTGGATTGGTTCCCGGTCTTCTATTGAGTACGTTTTGTGCACCGCCGTAATAAAAACAACATGACACAGATTGATGGACATTTGGAAAAAAATCAGCCTACTGCGATCATGTGATACAGTGAAGAAAATAAGTATTTGAACACCCTGCTATTTTGCTATTTCTCCCACTTAGAAATCATGGAGGGGTCTGAAATTTTCATCGTAGGTGCATGTCCACTGTGAGAGAGATAAACTAAAAAGAAAAATCCAGAAATCACAATGCATGATTTTTTAACAATTTATTTGTGTGATACAGCTGCAAATAAGTATTTGAACACCTGAGAAAATGAATGTTAATATTTGGTACAGTAGCCTTTGTTTGCTATTACAGAGGTCAAACGTTTCCTGTAGTTTTTCACCAGGTTTGCACACACTGCAGGAGGGATCTTGGCCCACTCCTCCACACAGATCTTCTCTAGATCAGTCAGGTTTCTGGGCTGTCGCTGAGAAACACGGAGTTTGAGCTCCCTCCAAAGATTTTCGATTGGGTTCAGGTCTGGAGACTGGCTGGGCCATGCTAGAACCTTGATATGCTTCTTACGGAGCCACTCCTTGGTTTTCCTGGCTGTGTGCTTCGGGTCGTTGTCGTGTTGGAAGACCCAGCCACGACCCATCTTCAATGCTCTGACAGAGGGAAGGAGGTTGTTCCCCAAAATCTCACAATACACGGCCCCAGTCATCCTCTCTTTAATGCAGTGCACTCGTCCTGTCCCATGTGCAGAAAAACACCCCCAAAGCATGATGCTACCACCCCCATGCTTCACAGTAGGGATGGTGTTCTTCGGATTGTACTCTTCATTCTTCTTCCTCCAAACACGCTTATTGGAATTATGACCAAAAAGTTCTATTTTGGTCTCATCTGACCATAAAACTTTCTCCCATGACTCCTCTGTATCATCCAAATGGTCATATGCAAACTTAAGACGGGCCTTGACATGTGCTGGTTTAAGCAGGGGAACCTTTCGTGCCATGCATGATTTCACATCATGACGTCTTAGTGTATTACCTACAGTAACCTTGGAAACGGTGGTCCCAGCTCTTTTCAGGTCATTGACCAAGTCCTGTCGTGTAGTTCTGGGCTGATTCCTCACCTTTCTTAGAATCATTGAGACCCCACGAGGTGATATCTTGCATGGGGCTCCACTCCGATTGAGATTGACCGTCATGTTTAGCTTCTTCCATTTTCTAATGATAGCTCCAACAGTGGACCTTTTTTCACCAAGCTGCTTGGTAATTGCTCCGTAGCCCTTTCCAGCCTTGTGGAGGTGTACAATTTTGTCTCTGGTGTCTTTGGACAGCTCTTTGGTCTTCGCCATGTTACAAGTTAAAGTCTTACTGATTGTATGGGGTGGACAGGTGTCTTTATGCAGCTAACGACCTCAAACAGGTGCATCTGATTCAGGATGATACATGGAGTGCAGGTGGACTTCTAATGGGCAGACTAACAGGTCTTTCAGGGTCAGAATTCTAGATGATACACAGGTGTTCAAATACTTATTAGCAGCTGTATCACACAAATAAATTGTTAAAAAATCATGCATTGTGATTTCTGGATTTTTCTTTTTAGTTTATCTCTCTCACAGTGGACATGCACCTACGATGAAAATTTCAGACCCCTCCATGATTTCTAAGTGGGAGAAATAGCAAAATAGCAGGGTGTTCAAATACTTATTTTCTTCACTGTATGTAGTTCTCTGTCCAGTTCTGTCACATAAGGTATCGCTTTTGGAAAGGACTCCATGTTTGACCGCTATCGGCGAGAGGTGGTAAAAACAAGGATAGTGTGTGGCAGTTCTATTTTTGATAGCTGTCACCAATCTGTTTTTGTCAGACCACATTTTTTTTCACTGATGTATGAATAGATAGAATTCCTTTCGTGCTAGTCTGTTTCTCCGCAGAGACTGGGATGAAGATAAGTTTCATTTGAAGCAACTGGCAGTCAGCAAGGTGGCATGTGTTCGTTTTAAGTTTTAAAAGACTGTTCTGTGGGATTTGCAGATTTCTATGCAGGCAAAGAATGCCTCGAGGCTGAATTACCTGTCTGACAGAAAATGTGGAACTTCAGCGTTGAACTGAGCCACATGGTCCCTAGCTCGCGATTTCACATGGAAAATCTGCGACGATGTCTATGCTTATCTGCTGGGTAGCCATTTAATTTCCATGCTTTGTTTTCACGTCGCTGGCAAGTCACGTTCTGCTTTTTATGACAACCATGGTGTCCTCTGTGCTACTGGACTAGAAACATCTTAAGTTTGACAAAGTGTTCGGCCTACTCTTCAAATGCTTAGAGATCAGTTAAGTCACTTGGTTATTCTCCATCAGTGAGAACGTATCAATTGCAGTTTTAGTCAATTAGAACTCCCACCCGTCCCTCCTCCTCCTCCTCCTCCTAAAGTTCAGTAGACTTGACCTTAGATTACCAGTGTGTAGATGAGCCGGAGTCACAGTAGTCGTGACAACACAGCTGAAAGGGAAGCCTGATTGTATCCCCTAATTGAAATATGACTCCTAGGGCTGTTTGTCAGGCTGAAGTACCAGGCGGTTCAGAACTCGTCGAGAGAAAAAAACACCAGGGTTGTTCACTAGGGGGCACGGTGAAATGTTTAATGTTGGTCATTGAATTTGAAATTGAAACTTTGTAGAGTTTTAGAGAATAAATATAATGAGCGTTTGTAAAACCCCTCAAAGTTCAAGTTTGTGTCGTACCGGTGCTCTTGATCACCCTCAACAGGTAGGTTTGCTTTTTCTGCCGTCGTTTGCGCAGCTAAATATAGAAAACTCTGCCTAACAAGACAGGCGTGTTTCCACTGCTAAAATATTTACTGCTACTTTGCCCAAACAAGTGAGAGTATGAGGCCAGCCGCTCATACCAGATTGTTATTCACAGCTCAGAGGAAGCCAGACAGCCGGCTCTCGGAGTCGAGTCAAGCGGTGCAGGTTGCACTCGGACTCTATTTGAAGTCCCATCTCAGTCACCCGCTCATCCCCGAGTGTCAGGCACGCCGAGCCATATGTGGGCCACGCACACGTCTCAAAGCCAAACGGGCAGCCTGAAGCAATCATTGCACCCAATTCCAGTTTATAACCAGCAAGGATTTGGAACAGTTAACCCTCTGTAGTCTTTGCTGATTGGACCAAGCCGAGAGTTTATTGGCGACGGGGGTGCCAAGAGCATTGTCCCCCTCCCCTCCTTGCCCTTCCTCTTTAACTTCAACTCTCTCTTTAACTTTCTCTCCCCCAGCTGAAGAATGCCCATAAAACGGGTTCACCTGAACAAGCCCGTGGGGGGGGTGGGGCTATCCCTGCCCCAGTTTTGGTGCCATTGTAAAGTCTTAGCAAGACCTTGTTTGTGTTTTGTTTGGGGCCGAGTGTCTAAGAAATGCTTTGGGAGAGAGAGCGAGAGGGTGACAAGTTTGGTTTGTGTGCTAACTGCTACCAGATGCTCTCTCTGCCTGTTTGGCAGCTTCAAGTCAGGCAAGAGAGACTAGTGGGGGGGCGGGGGGGGGGTAAGACACTGCTGTCATTTCTGGGCAAACTTCTGAAATTGTACTTGGACTTTCTCCAAAAGCAGTTTTTCTGTTTTTTTTTTATACTTTGCAAAAGGAAAAATATTTTTGAGGCAGTGTTATAAATATTGTCACAGTTATCGGCAGTGACTGTTGTATTATGGTCGTTTGTTTTTGTGATGCGTTTTAAGACAAATTTTTGAATCTGGGTCCTAGAACATATTATGGAACCAATTTGAGGGTTTGGGCTTCTACGGAAGACTTTGGAAGACTATACTTTATCATATTACGCGTCATTGTTAAAGGGATAGATTGCATTTTTTTTGACATTCTTTGTGTGGCATCCCCATCAGCAGTGTAGTGTCTCAACGGCGAGCAAAAAAAAATCCAATCTGTGCCTTTAATTCACAGAACGTCTGTGTATTGAACATTCTAGTCTTTGGCAAGGCCATTATCACACTGTCAACACTTTATAACATTGCACAAAACTTTTCGTGTTCCCAATTGATTAGTTGTTCAGCAGTGTTGCATCGTAGGTGAAGGGTCTTTCCTTTTTGATTACATTCCTCTGAGATTTACAACGCAGAACGAGACAGCATTTTCAGTCTCTTCAAGTGCAATTTTGACTTTATAGCCACCTTCATTTCAAAGCTGAGTCTCGTCGGGAACAATCCCACAGCGCAGTTAAGGGCTCCAGACAAACTGCAGCATGTTGACGCCGGTGAGGCATGTGCCGTATCGTTGGTTTTTGACAACCTCTGAATCTTAAACGCCACATTGTCTGATGCTCTTTGGCGCTAATAGCATTCTGTATCCTTGCAATAGAACAACTGGCAACGTACAGGGATTCTCATGCTTTATTTTGCTCACTGTCAATGTTCAAGTTCATTAGTGACGGGCTCTAACGGCCAGTCGTAATAAGGCAAGCTATCGGTGCATTCAAACAGGAACCCCCCAAGAATCTACAAATGGTTGTAACTGTGTTCATCCACAGTGGTTGGATCCAGGGAAGCATTCTCCTTCCATGAATAGAGAGGATAAAGGAGCAGCGGAATCATCAAAGGTTGAGGTGACCTCACAAAAGTCATTTTCCTCTGATAATTCTACCAAAATTGAGTTGAATGAAATATGATTAATCTGTGTTTAATCCGTGACATCGGGTGAGCAGGTTTGTAAGTAAAAAGCACAATCAGGCTGATAATTGACAGATTCAATCAATGACATAATAAATAAAGGAGCCATTGGACCAGCTTTGGACCGAATGAGAGAAATAAGAAGCAACCCATGTACAATCCTTTTGTAATAATTATACCGTATCTCCGCCATGTCTTTACTTCTCTACAAAGCAAAGTGCACACTTCCTTGTTTTGCACCTATCACGCACCACGGTCACATCAGGTCATACATAAGGCCCCTTCACTGATCTCTGGAATTTAGAAACACCCAGGTAAATAACTTCCCAGACTGCTGACGTTACCCAGTCGGTCACAATTGAGTACCTTTCACCAATTTGGAGTCGTTCATGAAAGGGTGCATAGGTAGATGCTGTAAATAAAGACGTTCTTTAAACCGACACCCTGCTCCCTCTTGTGACTGAATGGGTTGTCATATATCGGTTTATTTCAAGTCACTAATCTGATCCTGTTAAGTCCAATGTCAACACCTAGCCATCCTTACAAAAAGTTCTTACTAACAGTTGTGTGCCCGGATCCTATGGACGGGAACTGGGGGTGCAAGGATGGTTCTGGCATTGGCCATCGGCCCATATTTTTCCAGCCACCGTCTTCTTTAGCTTTGGCAGCCTGACAGCTAGCAATGGAGCTAAGGCTAGGGCTAACGCTAAAGCTAAAGCTAGGCAGAATAAAAGGAGCGATATGAGCAGGTAAAAGAGCCAAAGTTACCGTGAGGACATTTCAAGGGCATTCAGGGAATTGGACCACCAGGCATTAGTTTGTTTGGTAGAACTACATCACATTGTGATTTCCTTTATTTGTAAAAGAAAATGCTGATGTGCTCTTTATCTTTATTTTAGTAAGAGTAAGTTTTGTTTTTAAAATGTGCAAAATAAAAGACTAAATGAAGTGTTATATTTTAGTCATTTGGCCATTTGAATGTATTTTTGGCATAACTATCTCATGTGCAGTTCAAACAATAGTTTTGTATTGTTCCGTGTTTTGGAACAGTGAAGGTGCTAAACTGGTATCGGTAGGTCAGGCTTTTCAAAGATAGGTGAATATTGTAATGGGTGCGCCCCCAAAAAGGAGCAAATAGGGAGAGCGGTTCTGAGGCTGGCGTCACACCATCCTTTGAGTAAAATTCTTTGTAGGGGTCAGAGTTCAGGTGGCGCAGTATGGCGCTGTGATTGGCTGAGGAAAGGTGAAATGAAAACCACGGTAAACTTTTGACCCCGGCGCAGGAGCGCTGCAGGAACGCCCAGCCTCAGCTCTGGCGTGGTGGAACAGAGCCCGCTCTCTTCCTGTGTTTACTCCAGCAATCCAACAGGAACGTGGGGGGAGGGGTGGAGAGCACAGAGTGGGTGGAGAGAAAACACACAAGGAGGGGAGAGAGCGAGCGAGCGAGAGAGAGAGAGAGAGGGAATCAGTGCTGCCCTGCAGTCTGAAAATGACTGTGAAAAATGTTCATGTACACACAGCCCCTGAAATGCAATTCTCAGTCCAAGCAGCTCATTTTGTCTCAACATTGGTTCATTTTTCAAAAATTGCATCAAATATTCATAACGGCTGACATATCCTCGCGCTGAATTACGCCTGGTAAGATGAGGGTTTTTTCAACGAGGTGTTATCACGACGGTAGCATGAATGCTGCTCCGACCCTGGCGCTGTGGTTCTGCTGATAAATGGTGGGTTCGCCATTGATTAATGAACTCATTTCCATAATGTCGGACTTGTGCGGTCCCCGTTGCCATCGCTTAGTTCAACGCTCGTCACTTCCTCACCCAGGCCTTACTGTTGAAGGGCAATCTGGCACCTTAGGAAAGAGAGGCCTTCATTAGATCGTAACTGTGTTGACGTTGGGAGCTCCTTGCTCGAATCCACGTGGGTCCTTTCCTGTTTCTTTCTGTTCTTTGTCTGCATTAATGATGGATTGTTGCAGGAGAATCGCACACACACACACGCACACACACCGTGGAATCTGCTTCCTCTTTGTTTCCACCTTCATTTATTTCTCGTTTGCAATTTGTAAGAAAATGGCAAGATCCTCACACGGCCTGCTAGAGCTAGCGCGTGTATGTTGTGTGATGGCTGAGGGTGGGGGTTGTTTTTTTCGAGGGAAAAACACTCCTATGAAAGCTGCTTTGAATTATTGCCTCTTCCTTACCGCTGTCATGGTTGGACATGGCGTGGTCGGACATGGCGTGCTCGCCCAGACTGACCAGGACGAGTACCTGAGTTGGTGTTTTGAATCATGGTATTGATGTGCTTTTTAAATGCCACTTCAGCAGCATTCATTGGTCAGATTTGGGTTGTTGCACTGCGGTTTAAGCTGGGCTATTGATAACTGACTCCATGTACGGTACACATCTTTTTACATCCTCGCCTGCACCGTCTGGATGTTGTTCAGATTGTTAAGATGGAGCATGGCGTACTTTTTAAGATTTATATGCAAGTTACATTTCAAATTGCGCTATGTATAAGCACATTTAAGCAAATGTCACATATTTGTGGCCTAAATTGAGCATAAAAGTACTGTGTATTGTACTGTGAAGTACAATGTAAGGCTTTCAGAAAACATACTGTACTCAGCGATTCAAAGACTGTCTTAAATATGTCCTATACTCTACCAGTCAACACTATAGTATATGTCTTTTCTCTCGTGATGTCTGATACAAGTGTAAAGGTGAAAAGTTATTTTATGTTGGAGGGGGTTGTAATGTTAAAAATTGTTTTCGGCCAATCAGTAATGTTGAATTTGGATTTGTAGTTGATGTACAGTGAAGAGGAATCACTCATTTCCATCAGCAACACTGTCCTATTCATCAGAGGTTTTCCTTCTGGGCTTCAGCTAAGACGTATCCTGGAGGCTGTGGAGGCAGGCTGGATAGGAGGTGAGGAAGTTGTTGGAAGAAAAAGAAAGTCTTTCTGTATTTCCTTTATTGCACTTGATGGCCTGCGCTCACATGGAGCAGTACAATCTCTTTTCCTACCTTGTTGACGGCCAGATCAGTGGTGACCACAAGACGACTTGTCTCTAAATCCTCCTTTGGTGCTGCTTTTTTCTTCTTTTGCCGTGTTCATGTGCACGCACCCCAGTTTGTTTTGGGTGGGTCCGTGTTTATTGTTGGCCTACTAGTCATTGTCTCAGAGAGCTCAAGTTTCAGGCTTTTATTTCTGCTGAGCAGGAATGTCCTCTTCACTATTCTGGTCCTGGCTGCGTGACACTGCTGCTGTTCTGAGCTTTCGGGGCTGCTTACACAAATACAAATAAAAGTGGCTCGTTTACTCGTCATTGTTGGGAGTCAAAACACAAACAACTAAAAACTTTTGTCAGAGTTAACATATTTGAATGCCACCGTTGTTGTTCCCATACGAGCACGCAAAGATGGTTGCTCGTGCCGCTCAGAATAATGTGCTTGATAAGAGGGAAGTCTTTAAGCGCGTCGCTCACTGAAACACACCGAGCTGAGTATTAAAATGAAAACTGAGAATAACCAGTTGGGGCAAGTCGGCACCTGGCACAGATACAACATGCTAATTACAGTGTCTTAAGGTGCTTTTGCACGACAATGAAAAATCTAAACATCTATTGCACAAGATTATTCACCAGTAAAAGTAGCCACATGAAAAGCGGTGCATGACATATGCTTCTTAAAAACGGGCAACACGCGTTTATGCTGAGTTGCTGTGAGTCACCCAAAAAGGAAAACATTGTCATGAATGCTAAACATTTTCTGTCCTGGTGAGAGTTGAAGGAGTGCAACCAACAACGCATCTATTTTGTCTTGCACCCTGAGTGGAAAGTCCAATAATGGTTAGCAATATATATATTATATACTAATCATACTGTATATAAACAAACATGATTAACAACAAGCACAATTTTAGAATTTGACCACATTTTGGGGCAAAGGTTCGCCTTCATGGTTACACCAAAACCTGGGGTCTAATCCCGACTCGCGCCCCATTCAGCCATCACCAAAATATGAACTCTGTGAAAAGAGAGTGCCATTTTGGAAGTAGCTGCTCACGCTAGCTGCAGGTTAACTAGCACATGATTAGTTTGGGACGGCGTACGCCAGCGCCATGGCAGCAGGAGGTGATGTGACGTCAAGTTGAGCAGAAGGCAGAGCAGAAGGAGCAGAAGGAGCAGGGAGCCGCGGTTGCGAGGCTTAAGAGACGGGGAAATCCAGAAATCGGGGTTGACTGCTAACATTAGTTGTCTACTCCGCTCCAGCCGACCAACTTGCCAATATACGGGTCATCGGTTATCGAAATCAACACAAAACATTGCCTCTTCGGTTCGCGTGGCTTTTATGAACTTTGGAAACCTAGCGTCTAGATCTCAATTAAGTTTCTTTTTTCCCTCCCCCATTTTCACACTCTTTATCTACCAAGTCTGCATTGACTCCTCCCCCTGCCCTTACTCTACCAGTTGATGCTGCGGCCACGTAACAAAGGACATCGGCATCATTTGGCATCGTCTCAGCAACCTTCAGAGTCCAATCCGGGTAGCAGTGAAATTCGGGAGTTGAGTTTTTCCAGTTGACAAAAAGAGAAGCCTTTTGTCTGGCTGTTGAATTATTCAGCCGTGGCGTGCCGTCACAGCAGAGAGCCACCATCATGAACGATGTGATCAGTGGTCCGCCTCGAAGCGACAGACATGTGACGGTTAGAAAACTTTTATTACACGCGTGCTTGCGTTTATGGCCATGACTGAGATGCGGTGGTGGCGATATGCTTGATTTATGGTTTATAGTTTTCAGCTCCACCATCAGCTGAACGGTTCTTTGGATACAAGAATTTGCCTCGGCTCGTTGGTTGGCGGCAGGATGCTGGCGTGAGTGTGATCCTGAAGGCAAGTCCTCGTAGTATTTGGGTCAGGGTTGGGACAAATCCCTTGATACTGGCGTGTGGCTTGAAATATAGTGCAAATGACTTTCTTAAAATGGGATAACTGCACACGGACATTCGGGAGCGGCCTGACAATGTCTAGTTTATGTCTTGATGGGTTAGAACTACGACAGGTCAGTCAAGCTGTGTTTTTCCCACGAAGCCAGTAATTCTGGATGGGACGGTAGGTGATGGTGTGGCAGGTGTGAAGAAAACATTTCATGACGTTATGTATTTAATTCAGACTTTTCCTACACTGTATGAGTACATTACCCCGGTTGTCAAGTATTTGTGCTTACTAAGCTTCCCGTGGTCAAAGCATGAGTATAAACCAGAGTGACTTGTCAGAAGCAGCCTGATAAAAACAGTATGCAAATAGTGTGGATGAAATGGCAGCGGGCACACTTCCAGGAAAGGGAAGTGATGACGCAGTGGAACAAGCAGAGCGACGACCAAAACAGGATGCAACTTAATGTGGCTTTCTTGCTGAATTTTAGAAATCATTTATTCCCGTGCATTTCTGTGAAGCCGTTTGCAATGTTGCAGCAGGGATAACCTGTCAATCACGTTGAGATGTTTAGCCTTCATGATTTGGTTTGCTTTTTTAGGAGATGACGGCACACTGACGTCGCCCGGGGAACCTGGATGGCGCTGAGCTGGGGATTCTACACACCGAGGT
Source organism: Doryrhamphus excisus (assembly GCF_037039965.1). Classification (NCBI taxonomy): domain Eukaryota; kingdom Metazoa; phylum Chordata; class Actinopteri; order Syngnathiformes; family Syngnathidae; genus Doryrhamphus; species Doryrhamphus excisus. The sequence continues at coordinate 21,397,101 of NC_136367.1, read as the reverse complement.
GAGCATGCAGTATATCACAAAAGTCGGTACGCCCCTCACATATCACCTTCTCACACACACTACGATATCTGTAGAACTTGGATACAACTTGGATCTGTAGGTGGACATTTCAGAAAGTCCAAGTACTGTCGTCCTTATGCATATTTAAGCTATTTAAGCAAACCCTATTATTTGCCTGAATTGATCCAGTCTGGATCAAAGTGCCGCTCATGCTGACCCCAGCAGGCACAGCGGCCCATGGAAACCCACAGCTGGACCACAGGGTGCTCTGGCGTCTGCGGCGTGTCAAACAAAAGTTCTTTTTTTTAGTGGCTAGTACATGTATACTGTACACTGACTACTCTAAAATATGGATATCCATATTTCCTGTCCCTTGAGAAATGAGAATTGAGAAATTGAGAAATGTGAGGTGTGTACTCACTTTGGAGAGAGACACACATTCATACAATTTATTAATTATTAGATGCCTGGCTGATTTTCAAGCCATCTCACAAGATGAAAACGTGACGAGTTCTCATTCGGGAAAAATACGTAATCACAAAATAATTGAAAATGACCCCGATGATGTTGCTGGCCTCAGTATTTTGCCGTGTGGACGCTTGTCTGTGTTCCTCGCCCCCGCCTCCAAGCAGGCTGGAAAGTTCACTCTGTCCGTAGGTTTCAGCACCTGGGTGCATTTGGTCCATAGAACAACGGCATGAGCAGAGTGAGCCCTTTTGTCAGTCATACAGTGGGTGGAGGCGGGGCTGCTAGCATCCACACAGGGTACAAGAGACAGCAACATGGTAGAAATGATATTAGACACCCCCTCTAATTTCCATATTTCTGTGTTAAAACACGTAGAAACCTGTTCCCCACAACCAGAATAGAAAAGGCCACATTCCCAAAGGCTCCCAGCCGCACTCCAGCCAGCTCTGCTCTTTCTCTGTCTCAGGATGTGATGACGTCTGAGTTTTGATGTCATCTTTCTCCACCGCCGCAGAGGTGAGCCGCAGGACAGGAAGGAAGGAAGTAAAGAAAGAAAGAAGGGACCACAGCCCGAGGCAGGGACTTCTAGCTGGAGCAGGACAGAAGATTGAATGTGGAGTGGTGAAAGCTAGACGGACCAGCAGATTTATAGCATGGAGTGCGACTGTGAGACGGAACACCGTTCCACCACACAGCACCGGCAGTAGTTGTGTATATTGATGGCAGTAGTGGCGATGGCGGCGGTGGGGGGGGGGGGCATAGCTGCATGTCCTAGCCTGAAACTGTGGCGCTGGAGTTTGCATAATTGCTCTCATCCGTTCTACACTTTTCAACCCAGGAATGAGCTCACTCTTTTGTGCTGAAAGACTGCTTGTTCCCGTGCGTTTTCCCCCATGCAGACACTCCGTCTAGGACGGCGTGCTAGCGTAGCAGAGGGCTCCAGTGCGGGAATAGGAATGAGGAATGACTTCACACGCTGGCTAACAAGGTTTCCTTCGACGTGCACCGAGATGAGGTCAGACTCGGAGCGAGCTGTAGAAGAGAACGAAGTGCAGCGTCACCAGCGCAGTAGTTGCGTCCCAACTAACCGAGGCAGGGGGAGAAGGGGAGGGGTTGTCTGAGGTTGGTATGCAAGGAAAGAGCAGTTAAAACCTTCTGGAGGGAAGAACGGATGTAGCCTAGCGGAGAAAGCCCAGTAAATAGAATGCATACAGGAGTGCCTGAAATACTAAACTACAGCAAGGAGCCCTGCCTAGCAGTTTCCCTTTTCTTTTTCTGCTCATGCAGTCCGACGGCGAAGCGTTCCGCCGACTCCGGCATTCGCCTCGCGCACAGTGCGCTGCAGCATGCCTAAGCATGTACGTGCGGCAGAAAGTGTACTATATACAGTACGTATGTGTCGCCGCTGCCGGCACACTGAAGAGGTACCATTCTAGCGGCCGAGCTGGCTGAACGCAGGATGACCCGTCTCCCCCGAGGCTTCAAATCACCACATCATCATCAGTCGCTCCTCACAGTGGAGCAGATGAGATTTCATTCCCATCAAGAACCAAGGCTGCTTTACTAACTGGATAGTCTTCCCTCATAAATCAGAGTGGAAGCCGTCGCGTTTATAAGCCCAGCTGCTTAGCGACTTGCTTCATTTTTTTTTTTTTCTACTTCAACTTGACACCCGGCGCTCAACATCGGCCTGAGGTTTGACATATTTTTCTGACATCAGAGGGCACTTATCCTTTGATCAGATTGTATACTAGCATGTGCACATAAAACCACACTCCCGGCTCATTCCGTCTGATTTATTGCACTCTTTGTTTGCCAGTGGACGTGCTTAATATGTGGCTGTAAATTTCCAGGCGCTGATATGCTCTGACGATGAGCGGCATAGGAGACAACTCATTGGAGCCGCTGTGCTCGGACCGGAAACGTAAACTGTCCACCTGCGACACACCAGGCATAGGGTGAGTGCTGTTATGTTGAAATATGGAATATACGACCGTTAAATGTGATTTCATTGACTGAGCCGGCCCACGCCGTGCTGCTGCTTCAGGTATTCGTGTGTTTGTGCTGCCTTGCAACTATGTCAAGTAACGGAACAGTGTACCGTGCATACTGAGGGGCGAGGTTGTCTTGGCAACATGTCTAATCCCTATGGCGCCCTGGCAGGTGTGACAAGCGCCGACGGGAACAGGAGACCAAGTACATCGAGGAGCTGGCTGAGCTCATCTCCGCTAACCTGTCTAACATTGATAGCTTCAACGTGAAGCCTGACAAATGTGCAATCCTCAAGGAGACCGTGCGGCAGATCAGACAAATCAAAGAGCAAGGTACAAGCTCCGCCGTCCCACACCTACACCCCATGAGCGCCGAATGCTGCGCGTGTCCTCTTTACTTGTATTCGGGGAATGGAGAGCGAATATGGTCTGGCGCCATCAAGTGCCCGTCTGCGGAGCAGATGATGCTGGTGATGAAGTGGTGCTTCTGGTTCGCGGCCAGGCCTCGGATCGACGGCCAGTTTGGCCGTGTCGTGGAGGGTAAATGAACACGAGTAATGGACACCGATCCTTGGTGGTCATGGCTCAAGGCCGCCAGCGACACAACAGATCTATTAGTCCCAAAGCCTTCTTCCCATTGGAGACTAATGACCATCGGAACAATCTTATCTCTCAGCCATTTTGTGACTGCTTTACCGTGATTGAATATGCAAATGAGGGCATTCTCCTGGCATGTATTAGCTTGATTGAGATGACACCTTTGCGTTTAAGTGGGCATGGAAGAGCAAGATAGACCTCAAGCTGGCTTCACGGTCTTATGTCCAGCATCACGGGACCGTCAGGTTGCCATCGACGGAAGGAAGGCCGCCTTCCTAAATGTCATCACATCTTCTCCTCCTTATGTACACATACTTTGAGGAGTGCAGTGGGATGGCAGATGGATGTGATTGGTCTCTGCGAGCGTGCTGTAGTCGAACCTGTTATGCTAGCATGAGTTATCTGTAAAAGGACATGAATTCCAAGGTTACTATATTGTATGGCGTACTTGGCACTCCAGAGATAGCCCTGCTATATTGAGGGCTGTATAAGAAAGACTCAGACACATGCTGAATTTAAAAATAGAAAGGCATGTCAAGCCTGCATACGTGACTGGTGCTGCCACCTGGTGATGTGGAAAAGTCATTACATGCAATGGTTGAAATGCTGTTTTTCTTTCAAAAAGCTCAGTGCTGGGGGATTATCCTTCATCTTTGCTGTGCATCGTTTTCTCAGGTAAAAATCCTTGCAACGCTGATGATGTCCAGAAGGCGGATGTGTCCTCCACTGGTCAAGGGGTCATTGACAAGGACCACCTGGGACCACTGCTTCTACAGGTGAGCACCCGGGCCACAAAGCCAACACAACGTGCCTTGCCGTCCTCACAAGGCTTGCAGTTGACAAACGCCTCCACTCTTTCTCTCTTGGCTCCTTGCAGGCTCTGGATGGGTTTCTGTTTGTGGTGAACAGAGAGGGCAGCATCGTGTTTGTGTCGGATAATGTGATGCAATACCTGCAGTACAAACAAGAGGAGCTGATCAACACCAGCGTGTACAACATCATCCATGACGACGACCGGGAGGAGTTCCACAAAAACTTACCCAAATCAAGTGGTGAGACAAGATACACAAACACGAGTATAATGTAGTAGTAGAATTACTCACAGAACACAGTGTCTTGGCAGTAACTTTCTTTTGTGTCTAACCCTTGTAGTACCAAACGGGGCATCATGGGCGGGAGAGGCACCCAGACAAAAGAGCCACACATTCAACTGTCGCATGTTGGTGAACTTAGTCCATGGGTTGTCAGAAGAGAGGACCGGCGGTCAGCGCTATGAGACAATGCAGTGTTTTGCGCTCACCCAGCCCCGGGCCATGATGGAGGAGGGGGAAGGTATCCTTGGTCTCCTAATAAACATATAATGGCAATATAATTCCAGTCAATCAATGGAATATGGCATTGAACAATTGTACTGTATCATGTCCCTATTCAGATCTCCAGTCGTGTATGATCTGCGTGGCCCGACGCATCACAGCGGTCGAGAGGACAGAGCGGTTTAGCACTCGTCATGAACTGTCTGGTAAGCGTCGACAGCAACGATTGGAGGATACGATGTGGTCATCTGACCACGCATTTCTACCTCCATACATTGCAAGCCTATTATTCTTATGTTTCATACACGGATATTCCACCTTGTCACCCTGCGTTCAATTCCTCCACTGCAGGTAAACTTATTGAAATTGAGCAGCAGAGCACTCTTCACACCACTATGCGTCCTGGGTGGGAGGACTTGGTGAGACGCTGCATGCAGATGTTCCTCAATCGAAGCGAAGGACAGCCATGGTCTTACAAACGCCACTATCAAGATGGTTTGTATTTTGGAGGTTGCCAGTCAAGCACTGTGAAACTTTATGTCTGGATATTATTATTATTATTATTATTATTATTATAATTATTATTATAAATGATCTCTCTGGACTACAATTTGTTCAATTAGAAAAGTTTTTTTTTCCTGCTCAACAGCTGTCCACCACGGTCACGCTGAGACTCCACTGTACCGATTCTCACTCTCTGATGGCACCCCTGTCACGGCCCAGACCAGGAGCGACCTCTGCAGGAATCCCACCACCAACGAGCCCCACTCTTTTCTATCCACCCACTTGCTTCAGAGGTGAGAATTTAACCTTCGTTTAAAATGAATGTGATTGATCATACGGCACCATTGCCTCGCCGTCACTTAAATGGATATATTTTTAGGGAGCAGAATGGCTATCGAGGAAACCAGGTTGGAGGCATGAGGCCCCAAGCCATGGGGGTGAACAACCCCAGCCAACAGATGGGCATGGCCTATGGAATGGCTGACCAGGGAAACTCGGCCCAAAGAGGAGTGCCTCCTTACGCCGGGGGCAACCGCATGAATCAAATGAATCCCATGCATCAGATGAATCCCATGCATCAGATGAACAACATGGGCCCGATGAATTCCATGCATTCTATGAACTCACTGAACCAAATGGGGCAGATGAATCAGATGGGGCACCATGGCATGCATCAGCACCAGCATCAGCACCAACACCAGCATCAGCAGCAGCATCAGCACCAACACCAGCATCAACACCAGCAGATGGGTCAGTTCCATGGAGGTGGACCTGGATGTGGAGGATATGGGATGAGAATGACCAGTCCCCCACAGGCCAGTCCAGGGATTAATGCCCCCACACACAATGTCATGGGTTCGCCTCGAGTCAGGGGAAGTCCCAAGATGGGTGCCAGCCCCTTCTCTCCTGGAGGTATGGACCACGTGTCTCTAGATCTTTCAGCTTCATCACAAGAACAAGATCTTAATTTCTCCTTGTGGCTTCACTTTTAGGGATGAACTCTCCCATGAGCTCCGGTCACCCGGGGAACTCGGGAAGTGGGACCACCACCTACTCCAGCAGCTCACTGAATGCTCTCCAAGCCATCAGCGAGGGTGTGGGCAACCCGTTGCCCTCCCCTCTTACCTCCCCCACCACACACAAGCCTGACAGCTCACCAGGTATCAATTCCACCAACCAGGCAGCCGGTGGGCCGTGCAAGCCCAGCCTCCCATCTCACTGCGACTCCAAGAGTCCGGGCAGCTCCTTGGGGCCACCGGGGGACCAACAGTCTCAGCAGCACTCCCACACGCCCACCGGCGACTGCCCCCCAGACAAGCCAGACAGCCAGGCTGGCAGAGAGACGGGACCAAATATGGGAGAGTTAAATCGACGGGTACCTGACAAAAGCCACAAGAAGCTTTTGCAGCTCCTTACTTCCCCGACAGATGATCTGGCACCTCCTAACCACCCACCAAGCTCCATGCCCGATGGCAAAGAAGGAACAACGGGTGTCACCAGTCCGTCCTCCTCCAGTGGCGTGTCTTCCTCTACAGGCGGGGGCCATGGCGCGGTGTCCTCCTCGGGCAATGCGGGCCACTTTACAAGTCAGTCACTCCAAGAGAAGCACAAGATCCTCCACAAGCTCCTAAAAAATGGGAACACTCCAGATGAGGTGGCTCGCATCACAGCCGAGGCCACTGGGAAGAGTAGCTTAGATTCCGGCATGTCCGAGGTCGGAACTGCATCCGTGGGGGGAGGTAGAGGATCAGATCCAAAGCAGGAGCAGCACAGCCCCAAGAAGGAGAAACCCCATGCACTGCTTCACTACCTCCTCAATAAGGATGACACAAAAGAGGGTGTTGATATCAAACCAAAACTGGAAGAGCTCGAGGGGAGAGGAGCTCAAGGGGCAGGAGTCTCCAGCTCCGAGTCCCACAGCATGGACAGCAAAGTCAAGCTGGAGCCGTCTGATGAGGTAACAGTTGGACCCCACACGAGCGTCCTCGGCTTCAGTAATACGTTTGACCAAAAACATGATTTGTGATTTTTCCAGACGGAGACCCTGGAGACCATCCTAGGAACCAGGAGTGTCTCGGCATTCTATCCGGAGCCCGATTCCAGGTCAGGAAAAGATGCGGGAAACAAACCGGGAAATCTGCCTGACGGTTTGCTTGGTAAGATGTCAGATTAGATATTAATATAGCATTATTGTTTTATTTTACTATTGACATTTCCAACCATGGTTTCTGTTGTCTGGACGCTAACCCTTCTGTCTGGACGCTAACCCTTCTGTCTGGACGCTAACCCTTCTGTCTGGACGCTAACCCTTCTGTCTGGACGCTAACCCTTCTGTCTGGACGCTAACCCTTCTGTCTGGACGCTAACCCTTCTGTCTGGACGCTAACCCTTCTGTCTGGACGCTAACCCTTCTGTCTGGATGCTAACCCTTCTGTCTGGATGCTAACCCTTCTGTCTGGATGCTAACCCTTCTGTCTGGATGCTAACCCTTCTGTCTGGATGCTAACCCTTCTGTCTGGATGCTAACCCTTCTGTCTGGATGCTAACCCTTCTGCCTGGACGCTAACCCTTCTGTCTGGATGCTAACCCTTCTGCCTGGACGCTAACCCTTCTGCCTGGACGCTAACCCTTCTGCCTGGACGCTAACCCTTCTGCCTGGACGCTAACCCTTCTGCCTGGACGCTAACCCTTCTGCCTGGACGCTAACCCTTCTGCCTGGACGCTAACCCTTCTGCCTGGACGCTAACCCTTCTGCCTGGACGCTAACCCTTCTGCCTGGACGCTAACCCTTCTGCCTGGACGCTAACCCTTCTGCCTGGACGCTAACCCTTCTGCCTGGACGCTAACCCTTCTGCCTGGACGCTAACCCTTCTGCCTGGACGCTAACCCTTCTGCCTGGACGCTAACCCTTCTGCCTGGACGCTAACCCTTCTGCCTGGACGCTAACCCTTCTGCCTGGACGCTAACCCTTCTGCCTGGACGCTAACCCTTCTGCCTGGACGCTAACCCTTCTGCCTGGACGCTAACCCTTCTGCCTGGACGCTAACCCTTCTGCTGTTTTGTGTCTTAAGATGGAGAAAAGTGTGCCATGGCTCCAGGTCAGCAGGGGCCCTACAAAAGAGCCTTGTCCATGGATGCCAAGTCGATGGGTGGGGAAGTGGGAGTTGGAGGGGGCTTGGCTGGAAGAAGGAATGTCCCCTGTCCCACACTCATAAAACAAGAGAACATGGATGCTCCGATCCGACCTGGGGGTGTTCCCAATGGCTTTCCAGGAGGCCCGGGAGTGTGCCCGCCACGAGGCAATCCAAGTAAAAAATCAAATTCTTAAAACCAATTAGAATCTAGTCCACCACCCAGAACCAGAACCAGTATCTGTCGGGCCGCTAAGCTTTGCTGTCCATGACTCCCTTGTGTTGAACAGGAGGCATGGGTAGAGGGATGGGAATGCCACAGCGCCCTCCAATGGCGGGGCCGGGGGACTGGGGGATGGTGAGATCCAACGCCCACCCCATGACTGGACCAGGTCACCCCGGTCGCTCTGGCCCAATGGGCGGACCCATGATCAACCGCTCCAACAGTGTGCCGGGAAACACCAGGTCCATCCTGCAGCAACAACTCATGGATATGGGTATGCCTTCTGTCCTTACTTGGATGTGGAAGGTGCTCCAATATAAGGCACCGTGTGTGTGTGTACACTACTTTTGGCGACTGGAGTAGATGGTAGCATTGTCTAAACAGTCATCTCCATGGCAACAGATGTGTCTGCAACATCCTTTGGTCAAAATAGCCTCCACTAGCAATCACATGATGTGCAGACGGCCCCTTTTAAGTCAACGTTTATTGTAATATAGAAGTTTAAAATGGCTACTATATGTTTTTAACATGGCCTTTGGACCCCCCACTATTCCCTCTGTAGGTACCAATGATGGCAATATGGGTATGAGTCCATTTGGCGGGCACGGCCCTCCACCACACTCCCCTTCTTGGCCGGACTCCGCCATCGGGATGGACCGACCGCAGACCAACGCCAATAGGTAAATACACTTTGCTCTGCTGGCCGGGGGTCGTGTGTCGTTCATCATGTTTGGCGCCTCACATTTCAGTCCTGACCAGGCGTGTGTTTCCGTGCACGGCCATGGGCAGGAAGGTCCTGCCACACCAATGACTTCATACCTCCTGTTATCTTTTGTGACAGGGAACAGTTTGGCAACCCGCTGGACGACCTCCTCGTTGCCAGCAGTGAGGGACCGAGTGATGAGCGGGTGCTTCTGGATCAGCTGGACTCTCTACTCAACACCGCTGACATTATTGCGCTGCAGGAAATAGACCGAGCCCTTGGCATCCCTGAAATAGTGGGCCAGGTATGGGAGGGGCTAAGGATCAACTGGTTACCCGGCACACGTCCGGTCTTCTTTAGGAAACCCGCATGCTCTCCGTGGTCTTTAAACCAGCTTCACTCCGCATTCAGATTCAAATCCACTGTCTCCTCTGCACTGTAGACCCAGGGACCGGACGGCCAGGATCAGGGACCGCCTCAGTGTGCCCCATCAGAGCCTTTCTCACGTCCGGACTCAACCATCGGCAATGAGCAAAAGCCCATGTATGGCCAGGGGTACCCCGGGCCACCCGGACCGCCCTCGATGGGCATGCAGCCTGCTTACGGTGGCAATGCGGTACCGGGCCAATCTCCAGCAGGATTCAACCCCATGATGAATCAGATGGGCCAGACGGGAGGCTTCCCGGGCATGGGGGGCATGGGAAATCCCCGTGCCAACATGATGAGACCTCGCATGATGACGGCCACCAAGCCTCTCAGACTGCAGCTCCAGCAGAGGCTTCAAGGTCAACAGGTGGGGAGTTGATGTGGTGGTACATACATAAAGTACTACATACAGTACTACATACAGTACATCCACTTCATCAAGTACTGTTGTTTTCCTTGTCTGACAGTTTATGAACCAGACCCGCCAAGGAATGAAGATGGACGCCACCCCTGGGGGAAACCCTGCCATGCGTGCCGGCATGCGGCCGGGCATGCAGCCGGGCATGCAGCCTGGCATCCAACCCGGCATCCAACCCGGCATGCAGGCTGGCATGCAGCACGGAATGCAGTCCGGGATGAGTGGTCAGGTACGCCGTCGCCCATCCATCACATTTCAAGCGCTGCGTCCATTTTGCACCCGGAGTCAGTGTTTTTTGTTTTTGCTGGTTTGCGTTAGCCGGGTTTCCTGAATGCTCAGATGATGGCCCAGCGCAGCAGGGAAATGATGACCATGCAGATGAGGAAGCAGCGAATGCTGATGCTGATGCAGCAGCAGCAGCAGCAGCAGCCGCAGCAACAACAGGCGCAGGCACAGGCGGCAGCAGCAGGATTCAGTCCTCCTCCCAATGTGACTGCGCCGGGAGGGATGGACAACGCCATGGGAGGTCCTGCCATGAGCAAACCAGGACAGCCGGGATTCAACTACGGAGGTAACTATGGTGAGTCCAGCGAATGGAGAAGTTCATCACCATGCTTGTTTGTGTAGTTCTGATGAGCTAGTCATGGACGGGACACTCGGCCCCTTTCCACTGATGACATTTTGTTGCATGGCAGGGATGAGCCAGCAGGGGGAGCCATCATTTCTGGCCCCGGGTAGCAGCCCACCGGGAAACATGATGGCAGCGCGGATGGGAGGTCCTTCTCAGAACAACATGATGTCAGGAATGCAAGGAAATCCCCAGGGAGGGGCCATGTACCCATCGGGAGACATGAAGGGCTGGCCCCCGGGGGGAATGCCTCGCAAAAAGTATGCAGCCTCCAACGTCCTCCAGCAGATATTTCCACTATTTCAAATCTTACAAGTCGTCGATTTTTACATTTTTTAACTTTATGGCAATTTTTCTCTTAAAAGGGGGCCTATTATTATTATTATTATTATTATTATTATGCTAATTTTCTACCCTTTATATCAAATTGTGGACTCTGCAGATGCACAGAAAACTTTTTGGATTTTGCAGAATCTGCACCCATTTTTGTTGTTTTTTTGTCTTTTCATGTTTAATTGTATTTTTACAAAGTGCTGATTTAAAACGACAAAACCAGCTGCATGCCGCACTGTTATCACCCTGGTGTAAAGATTCTTTCTGTGCTTGGCTCAGGTCTTCTTGTCTGTCTTCCAGCTCGTATCCCCAGCAACAGTTCCCACAGCAGAGCAACCAGGGCCAGTTTGGGAACATGATGATGAACAACTCCATTGGCAGGCCCGGTGCAGTCGCTGGGGCCGGCTCGGCACAAATGGGCCAGATGCAGGGCCAGATGCCGGGCCAGATGCAGGGGCCCATGCCGGGCCAGATGCAGGGTCAGATGCCGGGGCCCATGCAGGGTCAGATGGGCATGAACCCCATGGGAATGGGTCGCATGCCAATGGGTCCGGATCAGGTAAGACGCTGCTTCTAACGTGTCACTCTGCTGATGTCGCACAACACATCTCCTCACCTGGTTTCCCTTTGCAGAAATATTGCTGAGGACACGTGGGGCCCTTGCTAGGAGGGGCCCGAAGAGGCCCTGAAAACACACATTCTCCAGCATCAAACATGACACCAACATAAGACAACTCACTGCTCATCCAGGAGGAAGTTTGCCCCGAGGATAGCTGTGTGCCAGGTTTTATCTCCAACTGAAGCCTTGTGTGTGTGTGTGTGTGTGTGTGTGTGTGCACGTGCGTGCACGTGTGTATGACTGTTGAGCAGAACGGGATGACGGTACAACTGTCTCTGGCTGCACTTTAACCTGGAGGTTTCTGTATGGGGGAAAAAAAGGATTGACGCAATATTTCCTCATCTCTACAGCCTTTCTGAAATATCGATGCCTTCATAATTCTGGGTTTCCTTTTTTTTTTTTTTTTTTTTTTTAAATGTTCTTTTCTTCCAGTGGTCTGGGTGCGCCTCATGTTCAAGTCATTGGAAGCTAAAAGCACAGAGTTTACTATGGTATGCAGATTGGAGCAATAACGTGTCTGTTCGTTTCGACTGTAACTGAGCATCTCAACCTCTGTTTTAGGCAAACAAACGGTACTGCAGTATTAGATGTCTCAAACATCGTCTGTGAATACGAATTGTAAATATTCTGCAAAATATATCAAACATGATTTTAAAGGCCTATTATTGCACAGAGAGTCAGACTTGCTTGTATTTTGGTGTCCAGTAGGTCAAAGCTCATTTGGTCGGTTTGTTTTTTTTCCACCCCCAAACCTTTCCAAATATTACAGGTCTGATGGGCTCTCCCTTCCCTTCTTTGTCGTCTCTTTTTTTTTTTTTAAACGCTGTATTTTTGTATTCTCTGAAAATGTGTTTATTTCACGTCTTAGTGAGGCACTTTTTAAATGTGACATGGATCTGACAAACTGAAGGTTTGAGCTTTCACACAAGTTTTATTGGAAGGGTTTTTCTGGACTGTGGGTCACGTAAAGCTATTTTATTGGGTGGCGTGCGAGAAGGGCTTTGTGTGTGCGTCTGACTGCAGCACCACCAACACAACAACAACACTTGTGGTCCTTGCAGTCTTCTCCTTCCTGCTCAGTTTCCATGGAGTGTATTTTTTTAGCCATTTTCGTTTGGACTCCGATTCTACCTTTTCAACATGCGCAATCCAAAGATATTTTTCCACGCATCTTTGTATAGTTTCTAAAGGTTTCTGGTGTACATTTGATGATGTGCGTTATTTTATTCAGATGGTAAATGGGTACATATCATAAATCTGTCAGCACGTATCCATCAGGAAAAGTTTTTCAACCCACGCCAGAAGACTCCACCTCAAGACATATCAATAGCTCATCTATTTTTTTAAGAAACAGCTTCATTTTATGGCCAGATTTTGTTACCTTTTTGGGGGGGATAACTTTTTAATGTTTGAATGAAGTGCAAAGAGATGCAAGAGATCCTATAGCTGTGTTCTCTTTGAGGTATGAAAAGCTGTCATTTTACAGGATGTATATTACAGATTTTTTCCCCAGTTGATGTTGATATTGATGTAAATACAAATTTCTATTTAAACACTCTGATTGTGGTCCTCTGATTATCAGCGGGCACATCACCTGGTATATTATGTTTACAAAATAAACGACTAAAAAAAAACACTACGTGTCATCTTATTGGTGGGAAAATATGGACTATATGTGCGGTATTGTGACACACCAGACCAGGTAGGAGGAACAGCCCTCTATTAAAGTCCACAATTCACAACATGGGCTCCTGTCACAGCCGGAAGCAGCCACACGTCACTTCCTGTTTGCGCTCTACTTTCCTACCCTAACCCCGTAACTCATTTTTTAATGGCAACACATAACAAAAAGGTAATTACAGTATTTTCTGACTACACACTGAAATACCGTCGAAGTATTTATATAAAAAAAATAGGCTAGGCTGTTGAATTGCTTCGCATTCATCATTTGGAGTGTAACATCCGGGGACTGTTGCAATACAGTCCCCGGATGTTACACACAATGTCGGTATGAGAGCACCCGCACGTGCAAGCCAAGAGCTGAAGAAGCGAACTGAAACGTCCATGATTTGAAGACGCACCTCGCGCTTTGGCCAGCAGGGGGCAATGTTGCCTTTCAACGGTGCCTCGCTTTCACCTCCTTACTGCTATTGCATGAAATAGGCGTTAGAGGGCGCTAGAAACAACTTAACTACGAATATTGGAGCCCTTTATGTCCATGAAAGTCAATGGCAGGTTACCAAGGTTGAAAAAAAGACATCATGTTGACAAACTACATGATACTTTCTTTTAATATTGTTTTAAATAAGGGGTGTTTTTTCTGAATAAAGGATTTTGTCGTTGCCATACATATACTAGAAAGTGTAAAGCGAAAGTTTAAAAGTGCATTTGAAGAAATAAGTTGTCTGTATTCCCAGAGCTGTATGTGTGCAAATGATGACGTGTGTAGCAGATCTCTATCACAAGCGTGTAGTGTGGGAATCTCTGCCAAAGAGCGAGCCTCCCTCCCTCCCTCCCGCCCTCCCCGCGTGCTGGCGTGGTTCCCGGCCCATCTGCGGCCTGGCCCGTGGATTAGTGTTTGTTAATGTTTCAATCAGCTGTGTGTTGAGGAATGTGGAGCTATTTAACCTGAACTTCCCCAGGTGTGCCGAGGCGCCGCTCTGTCTAGGCCCCGCCGCCCTCCCCTGCCCTTGGCACAAAGCTATCACACAAACACAATCACACACTGGCCACGCCGGCCTGCAGCTGTGCGCATCGCACCGCAGGGAAATGGGAAAAACATTGCACCAGGGAGACAGAATAAATCTTCCAACGAATGGCCTCCCTCGCCAGAGCCGTGTTTTAACCCCTGATTTACACCAGAACACATCCAAACGCCACTTTTAACCGACGCCTTTTCTATCTGGCTGACACTCGGTCACGTCACCCGTGCAGGAAGCCGTGATGGGTTTTTACCATTAGAAAGTTTTTGGATCCCTTCTGACACATTGAAAACCAGTAGGCCGACTATTAAAACGGTCTAAGTCGTTGGACGATTTAGGTCAAACTTTGCTTCTCTTTGGTGGACTTCAAGTGAAAGGTCCTCTTGCAACATGATCCCTTAATGAGCCAAATGAGCAGGTTTACTGTCTATGAGCACCGGCTTGGGGGTTTTATGCTCTCAGATGTAACCTTGGCTGACTTCACAGCTTCTCTGGAGCGTCCAAACTTTCCAGCAATGCTCGTAAACTCTGATACATTTCTCATTTTGGGCATTCAAGACCCCAAAAAAGGATTCCATGTAGGTCAATATATGCTTAAACTTCCTGATATTTCCTTTGGGTTATAGGTGATATTAATAAGGAATACATTTTTGGACTATACAGGGGGCCACACATTGGACACCCCTACCTTAGGATGGGTGTACTCATAGCATGACGAAGAAGATCAACAATGAACACATCACAGCCGGTATTTATAACCATAACCACGTGTAGGGAATTATATCATGTATATCAGGCGTGTCCAAAGTGTAGCTCGGGGGCTAATTTGGGCCCCAACTCATTTTTATTGGTCTTTAGTGCAGTCTAAAAATACAATAAATTGATTAATGAGCTATAGGTGTCCCCTATAACTGGGGGTGGGGGGACCTATCAATGTTATTGATTATATTCCGATTGGTAGTCATGTTTTCTCGTGTTTTATTTTTATGAACAATTTAAAGGCACCAAAACAAGAAAGAAATAAGTGAAAACTAACATTTGACTTATTATCAGATCAATACCAACCTCTCGCCTATAACACAAAGGTTATGTTATTTACATAACTTGGCATATATTGCCCTACAATTGAGCCCATTTAATGAACAAAATGTATGAAACATTATTTAAAATATACTTTTGAAAGCTTGGACGCAAGCGTGTATTGCAAAGATAAACACACAGAGTCTCTTGTAGTTGAAAAATAATGGTCTTGTTTTAATAAAAAAACATGTAGATTGTAAGAAAACAATATGTTCACATAATGTGGCATTGTAATATACAATACAGTTTGTCGCTCAGGAATCTGAGAAAAGTTTCTTTACAGAAATGTGGAACGATGTCTTAAACGCAAGATACAAGAATGGAACGGAGTCTTGCAGGTTGTGCAGGACTGGCGTCGGTCCCCCCCACACCGGGGGCCAACCCGTCTCCGTGCGGACACCTTCCTCTGTCAGGACCCTCAGATGAACGGAGAGCCTCGATGAGACATCCTTAATCGGACATCTTCTCCACTGAGGAATGTCCATGCGACCTTTTGGGGGGAGGGAAGTGTAAAACGTCCCAACACAGTTCAAGGTTCCTCCTGGATGGTGAGATCCCGGAAGCCTTGTGGGGTTCTTGGGGATGCTCCGTGAGCTCTTAACGGCACATGATCCTGTCATCCGAGCAGCCGTTCTGAAAGGAGAAGAAGGTAGGCTTCCGTTAGAACATTCAGACTTTTGAAGACGTTTTTCAGCAGCCGACCAAGACCAAGCATGAGAAGACGCTCACCTCCACTGCGATGCTGGCGAGCTCCGCGTTCAGGGTCGTGAGCGGTGTGCGCTGCACGCTGCCCACCGCCTGATGACGGCTCTTCTCAGGCTCGTCCAGCTCGACCTGCAGGTCCCAGATGTAGTCGATGACGTGCTGCAGGATCTCCACTTTGCTCGCCTTCTTGTTGGTGGGCAAGGTGGGCACCAGCTCCTTGAGTTTGCTGTAGCAGCTGTTCATGTCCTGGAGGAAGGCGCTCATCTGCTCATCCAGCAGCGGGATCTTGCATTTGGAGATGGTCAGGCTCTGCTCGGAGAGGCACCGGACCACGTCCTCGCCGCCGACTTTGCTTTTCAAGGCGCATGTAGATCCCACAACCTTCATGTTGAGATGTTCTCGGCTCGTACGTTCCAAAGTGGAAAAGGTTTCTGTGCTCGGTTCTCCTCCGCGAGTCAATGTTGACAGTTCGCGACTTCCACATGGAGTGGCTTCCGGGTTTATATAGCGGCGCGGCGGCTGGGGGCGTGGTCTATCCGCCTCCTTTTCGAGGAGCCCAGCCAATCGCGTGGCCGCATTTGAATGAAAGGGCTGTACCCGCTCGACAATTCCAGCCAATGATGGAGCTCGCCTGGTTATCGGGATTTACAATCTGTTTGAGGGATGGCGTTACAAATGGAAACAAATGTGTGTCTTTTATGGCTAATATGTGGGAATCCAGCTGTCCACGGCTTGGGGACCGTGCAGGTGTGGATTGCCCGTGGAGAGTCTTGGAATGAATGCTTCGTGTTAATTAGGCGCCACACATTTGCCCATTGTTGGTGGCAGTGCAGATGTGCTGCACCGAACTAGCCTATAGCTAGCTTAGTTAGCTTAGCTAGCTTAGCTAGCTAGAAGAGCTAAAGACGATCCGGTGATGAGAGTTTTAGTGGCTTTTTTTGCACATTCCTTCACATGCTTCAATGCTTCACATGTCTCAATAACAACGTTATAGCAGGTCTAGTCGCTTCTCTTCTGTGTTTATTTTCACACGGATTTGTTTTTGTTTTTGTCACGGTGTTAGATTGTTGAGATATTCAGATATTGTTTTGTCTCTGTTTGCTTATTTTACATGATAAAGTCAACAAAATAAGTACATTCGCATGATAATGTTCGCCGTGTTTTCTGATTAAAACCATAATCAATTAGTGAAAGGTTTCGTTATCGAGTCGATACCAAAATGTGCAGGCAGTATCGCGCCCTGTACAGCAGCCCCCCCCTCCCCCCAGCTCCCTCCCTCCCTCCTCTCGGATTGTCCAAACAAGCCCGCGCAGACTGGCAGGCGCCAGCGCGGTGACGTCACCCATTCATTGGAGCCTTGACGCCTGTCAGCCTGGCGCCGCTCGGGCGGTCTCCATGGAGACGTCAAACAAGAGAACTCGCACTCCTCGCTCGTCCATTCACCTGCCCTGAGAACAAACCAGCTCCGGAGCTTTGTCTTCCATTTATCACCTTTAAGCAGCGAGATGACATTACCGCCCCGCGCACCTGCACAGGCGCCACCGTGGGGGGGGGGGGGGGGGGGGGGGGGGGAGGAGGAGAAGGAAGAGGAAGGGTCTAAATTAACATTTGAAAACAACATCACTTGCATTCTTTCACATGATCACTTTCACACTTTTGCTACTGACGGTTTTTCCCTCCTAATTCCTGCTTTGAAAAGTACAGAAATAGAATCATATCTTAGCCAAAACTATATTTATGAACTGCTAGCTTAGTTTTAAGCATTTTTTAAATGACACAACCCCAATTTTACAGTTTTTAAAAATCCCATAAGAGTATCATTAAATGAACACATTGAATCAACCCATTAAAAAGATATATATAGCTATATATATTATTATATACATTTATTTTTGATGAACCAATACTCATGAGCATGTTAGCACAGCAGTATTTGTCACTGTTTTCAAAGGAAAACTATTATGTAAACACTTATGCTAGGTGCTAGCATGCTAACGTTAGCATGCGGGCATGAGCATAGTAGCATTTTAGCTGTTTTCAGCCATTTATATTTTATTATATCAATTTATTTTTGATGAACAAATATTAATGAGCATGTTAGCATTGGTAGCACGCTAACATTTGCACTGCAGTATTTGTCAATGTTTTCAAAGGAAAACTATTATGTAAACACTTATGCTAGGTGCTAGCATGCTAACGTTAGCATAGTAGCATTTTAGCCGTTTTCAAAAGTAAAGTATTATGTAAACACCTCTCCATTTCTTTTACTGTTTGAAATATATAATATGGTATATATGACACACAGGAAGTGAAGAAATGATTGCTGTTGTATTATTCGTGAATGTTGAAGCGTGCAGGTGATGTAACTTTGTTAAACGTGTTTCTTTGTTTTGTAGCACACTGTAGATATTTGCATGCCTCGCTACAATAAAATGAAACATGTGACTCGTTCTGACGTGAAATCAGCCATCCTGTCGCCACATTAGGAGACGTTTCTTTCCACACATCCAAGCAGCTCCAAAGCTGCTGCCGTAACCTGCAAAAACTTTTTCTTCCAAACTTTCTTTTTTCCCCTGCTGGCCCCCCTCTGCCCTCTGTCCCAGGTCGCAGCTGACGGGGCGGTGGGAGGGCCGGGTGGGCAGAACAATGGGAGTGCGATGCAGGGATTGTGGGAGAGAATCTAGGCTGGAGCCACAGTGTCTGGAGCACCCCTCCGCTCCCCTCATCCAGCTTTTGTTCAGCTGCAAAAGCTATCAGCACTTCCTACCGACACCTACAATAACTCCACACAGCTGGGCCCTTTTTTAGCCTGTTTACAGCACATCAAGGCGGGACAAGACACAAGGAAGAAAAGTGAAACATTTGAAGCGACACGACGTCGGTGCCTGCTTCCAGCGCCCCCTTCCCTCCTTCGTTACTGACACGGGATCCATTTCCCAGAGGACTCGTTATGATCACTATTTTATATCGCTGACAGGCTCCCGTTTGTGGCAGTCCCTCGCAACACCCTGCGGCTTTCCAACTGATTGATTTTCTGATTGTTTGCCGGAGGGGAAACAGATTTAGTAATACGCCCTGCAAATAAAGCACATTGCAGGAAGTTATCCGGGAAAAGTTGGGCGCAGTAATTCCTTCAGAGGAAATACGACATTCCAGCACACTGCTGCTGGAACAATACGTAGTGCTTATACTACTTCCTGAAACCAGACAAATGGCCGCCAGGAATAAATAGGTTCTTAGACAGAGGCCTTTACTATCAAGTGATTCATATGTTTAATGTACGCTTTATTTGTTGAGCACATGATTGAAAAGTTGCATTCAGGAAAAATATGGTTAAAATATTACACGGAACAAACTAATCATTTTTCCCTGAACCGTATCGTTCCACAGAATGCTAGCCTACACTGCATGTTTGTGACCACACCCTGCTTATTTTATTCAGTATTGGACTGGTGGCCAGCCAATCACAGGGCACATATAGACAAACAACCATTCACACTCACATTCATACCTATGGAGTGGAATTTGGAGTGGCTAATTAACCTAGCATGTTTTTGGAATGTGGGAGGAAACTTGAGTATCCGGAGAAAAGCCACGCATGCACGGGGAGAACATGCAAACTCCACGCAGGTGGAATTGAACTCCTGTGTGGCTTGTGTGCTAACCACTTGTCCACCGTGCTGCCAAAAATTTCCAACTTTATTCCCGTCATTTTAACTTTATTCCTGAGATCTCTGTTTTTTAATGTCAAATATTTACATTATTATATTGGTATTTTTTATACTAGTTGACACAATATTCCATTTTTCCATTTAAGTCTGATGACCTCCCGTGTTTAGGTGCTGTTATTCCGTAATCCAAAAGAATAGGGAATGTTTACGAATGGACAGATTGCTAATTCAGTGATGAAAGAAAGAAAAGAAACTGTTGGAAACAAATGAGAACAAAACACATCACATCATCCACAATCTGTGCACACGCACACACACACTCACACACACACACACACACTCACACACACACACACACACACACTCAAGCTGCCTCCTCGCAGCTGTGGGATTAGTTTCCAATTCCCAGTCGGGCTCTTCCTGTTTGCTAGATAATGATCACACCTGTGTGCAGGTGTGGAGAGGGCACATGGAGGGGGGGGGCGTCAAGGTTTTACCCCATCATAACGTCCCATGGTTTGTGTGGCAAGGACGGACGGGGGACAGGAAGTCGAACGTGCGATTCGGTGTATCAGCTGCCATGCGGTGGATTCCTGGAGACGCTGGTGCGCCGTGGTGCGCCGTGGTGCGGCTTGGCACCTCCCTGGAAGCGGCCCGGCCTCTGTAATGACTGAGGACCCGTGGTCGGGAGTCACTTCCTGTGGGAGTCCTGGTTCAGAGATGTGTCATCAGCAGCGCAGACTGGCCGGAGCCGTCTGTTGGGTGTTTTTTTTCCCCGACTGGGTGGGTGGATGCCCTTCTCTGGGAGCTACTGGGCAGGTTGCAATCTGCTGGTTAGTTGGTTATCTTTGAAGGCCCACAGGTGTCTTTTGGTGTGCGTCCTTGGCTCGACAGCGACAGTTTGGTCTCGCCTTCGTGTGTGTGTGTGTGTGTGTGTGCATTCAGCAGACCCCTCCTAACACCCCTGCGTCCATCTCCCTGTGCCTGGTTCCCACACACACTATCAAAGCCCTTTAATGGCTTCTAATTAGCTCCCCATCTGCTGGTGACAGCGCACTGGTGGCATGCTAAAGCACCCATTGAGAGCAAAGACATTGTGCTCTGGAATACTTTCCACTCCAGTGGCAATTGCCTGGAGAGAGAGCTTTAGTCGGGGGTGTGAGCGTGGAGGGGGGGTGTTTGGTGAGATGGAGGGGATGCTTGGTAGTGTTCTCTACGATCGGGCTCGGGGGGAGGGCGGGGTGGGAGGGAACACAATGGGAGACAGTGTTACGGCTTGTTGCGAATTTAATAACGCCCAAGTCCCTCATCCGTCCACTTCTTGTTTTTACCCCCCTTCTCTCACTTCTTCCAGCAAACCGTTCTGCCGGAGACATCTCACCCCCCCCCTCCCCCCACGCACACACAGTGGATGGTCGGCTGAGTTTACATTGACTTCGCATTGAGGTCACAGTAAAACTGCCAACACAACCTGATGAGCTTCTCCATTGTCCCGATGAGGCCAGCAGCAATACAGTGAACAATAGACGCACCTCCAAAGAAACTGTAAGTGTAGCCTAATGAGGCCTCTTCATTAGCGGAACCCGTCTAAGTGTGAATGCTAACCTCCCAGGCTATGTCCTCTCCAGGACTCCAGCAGAGTCCGGGTCCACCGGTAGCAGAAGGGGGACCAGCTGTTCCCAGCTGGTAGCCAGAAGATGGCCGTGGGGGGACAATGCTGATGGCTGCTGGCCAGCTGCCCCGGCCAACCACCCCCCCTCTCAGTCCCCTTAATATCAAACAAACAGCTATCATAACCTTCTTTTCAACTTTCAACTTGTGATCAACTTGCTATCCACGCGGTATTTCATGGTTTCAGACTCTCAACCGCACGGAATCAGCATTCTGGGGGCCCTGAAACACCACCTGTTGAAACCCGCATCCGGAGTGGGAAAATCTTGTTGCTTCCATAGACGAGCAATCTGATGCTTTTTTGGAATTATCATGTCACTGACCTGTGTGGACTATCTGTACTATCTATACTTCTATACTATCTATATATCTAGTATACTATCTATACATCTATACATCTATACTATCTATACATCTATACTATCTATACATCTATACATCTATACTATCTATACATCTATACATCTATACTATCTATACATCTATACTATCTGTACATCTATACTATCTATACATCTATACTATCTATACATCTATACTATCTATACATCTATACTATCTATACATCTATACATCTATACTATCTATACATCTATACATCTATACTATCTATACATCTATACTATCTGTACATCTATACTATCTATACATCTATACTATATGTACATCTACACTATCTATACATCTATACTATCTATACATCTATACATCTATACATCTATACTATCTATACATCTATACTATCTAGACATCTATACTATCTGTACATCTATACTATCTATACATCTGATCAGCTTAACCTAATATTTGTCATATGATCCCACATATGGTTTGTCTGTACTGGAATCACATGACCGTTTGATTGGCGCTCGTTGCAAATGGCTCAGCGCTGACTTTCAAGGTTTCATAACATACTTCATACATAGAGGAGACCCGGGTGGACAATTTCACTACTTTGTTGCTATATTTAGCCAGCAAGGGTGCATCATGGGAGGACCAGTTTACCAGTATGTTATATAAAGAACTAACCCATGTACCCCTTTAGCTTCTGAGGTGTAGTTTTATCCGCAGTGTAGTGGAGGCTAGGCTAGGCTAGGCTAGGCTAGGCTAGGCTAGGCTAGGCTAGGCTAGGCTAGGTTGAGGTGCTCAGTTAAACCCAGACCCTGTTACACAGAACATAATGGATTTATTTGTTCTGTGTCCACTCTGTACAGGGGAACCTCACTTTTCCTTCTTAATTAAATAAAGTTTAATGTAATTCCTTCTGTATATAACTGGGCAAAACTGTTGATTTTGTTAATACTTGGGTTGTTTATATTGTTTATTTTTCTATATTGTGTATTTTGTACTGCTTAACTGATTCTGTACTCTTGCTGCTTGCTGCTTGACGAATAAAGGCATGTCTTAATCTTAATCTCAATTTGTTCCAAAAGGTCCAAAACATATGCAGTATGTCCCGTAAGACAATAAAAATGCAGTGGGGGTCACTCCATCTCGTGGAATGATCCAGTAAACCGACTGATTTGTTCCGTGCAATCCCGTATTTCGACCTATGAAAAGCGAGGCATCCAAAAACCGAGCTTCGAGTGGACACCCAAAAAGGTCACGGCGCCTCCACGGTCACTGAGACCAAGCCGATACCGGTTGTGGACTTTTTTACACTTTAGCGTGCGCATGTCCGTTGTACAAAGACAAGCAGCTTGTTTTGTGCTTTAGGGGACTTAGCTCACAGAAACTTAACCACAGGGAAAAGTTCAAAGGTCAGGAAGTAATTACTGGCAAGAGCCCGAAACCGAACACCCACGTTAAGTACACCATTTGACCAAACCTAAAAAAATCGATAGAAATAGCCAAAGAGTGTATTTTTTTGGACCGGACATGGCAGGTTTCCAAAGATTCCACGGAAAGCAAAGTTAAAAATGACAAGCGAGAGACTCCATTTGTGCGAGAGACGAATAGCCCGTCACCTGACCTCTGTGTTCATCTGGCGCTCAAACAAACACTCACATCCCCACAGCTGCACAGAGGCGTCCAGTCAGCACGGCCAGGGGACATGGGAGCCAAAGCCCAAAAGATGGAGCGTGGACAGTGGCAGCTGGGGAGCTGACAAAGCCCCATTCAGAGGGCCCGGGCCCGGGGACAATGGCTGGGCCAGGCTGAGCCCTCTCCTCCACTCTTCCACCCAAAGATTAATACTTCAGATGGGCTTCCCGGTGGCAGGCAGGGCTAAAAGGAGAGCCCTCCTGTTTGCGGCCGGGCATTGTGCGAGTCGCCTGAGAACCAACCTCTCGGATGGGCTTGACAAATGAGAGCCGCCATTGACAGTGAACACATTGGGCCCGACACTTTTGTTTTGATTGTGGAGCGGCTATAATCAAGTTATTTGGGCCTCGGGGAGGTTTTTGTTTCTCTCTCCTGACGCTCTTGACACTTAAGTCGCACCTCCAGCTTGTCGGGCCGCGCTCAGGTTTCCGCGCTCGCTTGTTCTTTCTATTTATCCCGTCTGTATGGAGGCTGCAACAACAAGAGGAAGTTAATTTTCATGGGTGTGGGAATCTCTCGGCCCATTCATGCGCCCTCCGGACGGCGATTCAGGTGCGACAGGTGTAGGTACGTGTATTCTTGGCGCAGTCAATAGGGCCACGCCGCGGTGTCATCGGGATGTGTTTCTGTCCCCCGGATAATGCGGCAAAGTACTCGGCAACCGGAGATCCTGTTAAGTAAAATGAGATAAGACGCCGAGCGTCCCCGACCCCCCCCCCCCCCTTCCCCCGACCTCCCGTTTCTAGCTCACTCTGCGTTGCAGGTGTTTAGCCCCCAGCAAGGCGGCAGTTCAGGTTAAACTGCAGGAACGCCGCCCGCCCTCACACTGGGAACCAGAAGTGGCTGCAGAGTACACAACGCCACACCTGCACACCTGCTCCCGAATGTTTGTTTTGCTGCTCCGATCGCATCGTTTCACAACAAGGAAATATTCCGGCACACCATCTCGCCCAAAGGGAAACACATACGGTATTTCATCACAGTTTTATAGGTTTTGGCCTGCTCGACAACAAAATTCCATCACTCTTGCAACTGCCTGTTTTATTAGGCAACATGATTCAGGGATTTAGTTCCCACGTGATGTGTTTGTTTGTGAACAGTAGCTACAGTACGCCGGGCCTGACGCCATCTGCCGTGTCTGCTCGGCTGTTATTATTGTGCGTCCGCCCGCCATTCTCACGATGAAGGAATGCGCCCCTTGTAAACATACACGGACCCCCCGCGACTGCCAGGGGCTTCACTCCGCTCCTTTCATCGCTCCAGTCAGTGTCCCCATCACCTCCACCCCCGCTCTGCCCAGGAGCATCCTCCCCTGGTTCCCACGTGAGAAACCCGCATCCAGGGCCCGCTTCCAGGAACGGGATGGCGTGAAGCTCCTATGCGGCAGAAGGTGCCCTACTTCCCAACTTCATTCTTCTCCCGGGAATTGTGTCGATGAAGGGGAAAGCAGGGTGTGCATTTAGGTTATACTTGTGTGGGCGTGCACGTGAGGGGGGGGCAGGGGGATTATAAAGAGGAAGTAAATGGGAAGTACACACTTGGTGACAAAATAAGAGGGAGACATTCCTTTGCTGCCCCTCCCTCGCTCCCTGTCCCGCTCCGCTGTGGCAGGGCCTGGGAAAATCAAACAGGTGGTTTGGGCCTGGCAGGAAAGCTGGCTGGGCCCGGGGTGGGCAGGCCTACAGGCTGCCGGGGGCTATCAAAAGCTCTTAGGCCCAGCTTTAGGCCGGCACTCTGAATGGCCCCGGGCTTCATTATCATGTGAATTCTGGGAACGGCCCTGGGCCCCCAGTAACACCAGTGAGCTGCCCATATGGCGTTCGCTTGGCAACTGGGGAGACCCGGCAACCCCCTCCCGCCCCTCTCTCCCGTTTTACTCCTCCATTCCAGCACTCTTGATATCAAAGGAGGACAAGGAGGCAGAGAACATGCCCCCCCCCTCCCAAATAAAAACTTTTCTATAGGGGGGTCGGACCACACAGAGGAGTATTGGCCGGTCCTTAGGGACCCTGGATGACACATTTACCCCACGGGGCATTGCGGTGAACCTGGGTGTGGAACGATGTCGCCATTCAACCGGCGTTAAAGACGCATTCCCGAGCTGTCAATTCCACATCACCGTCCCGTCCGGAACGCCAACAGATAAAGATGTCAGCAGCCTCTTGTCTTTTTTCAGCCATTATTTTCATATTGGCGGCCTCGGGCTCCGCCTGTCTTCGTACAGGTGGCTTTCTGCAGGCCATTCTGTAGACTTGTGGCTACAATAATTCTTACAATTATAATTCATAAGTATTTCATAAGTATTCTTAGCTTTGTAAGGCTGTATGACAATAAAATAATACAAATTGGAAAAGGGAAGGTATAGATTATTTACCAAGGAGAAGCCATACATTCAGTATATTGTGTGTATCTGGACACTATACATTGAGGGTGTCCAAAGTGTGGTCTAGGGGCCATTTGCGGCCCGGGTTCTTGTCTTAAATTGGGTTGTGACACAATGTTGAAACAAAAATGAAAAAAATAAAGCAAACTGGAACCAGGCGACCAGTACTGGGTGTACCCCGTTGTCACTGGGATAGGCTCCAGCATACCTAATGAGGGTTTTTATAACGCCGCCAGAGGCAACAAGAGATGATGACGTAACCGCACACTAATTTTAAAAATAAAATCCATTCTTCTGATGCATTGGGGTCCAATGGTGCTTAGAATAATAAGAAGGTAGGAAAAACGCTTTATTTAGAATCATGAATGAAAATGCAACCGCATCAGTTCATGCACGGACACCACATCTGCATCGGCATTGTCCATCCCTAGCAACAGGTGTCCCAGCCCTACCCCCTCACCCCCCTCCCCACCGCCCACCCCCGTAGGCATCCATATATTGTGTATGCATCTGTCGTAAACAACCTCATGAGTCATATGCTGTTCCTGGATGGGGACACCTTTGCTCAAGGGACATGTCACTAAACAACAGAGCTGGAATGTTGCTCCGGCTGCTGCAGTCGGCCACCTGCACTGCCGTGGCGTGTGTGTGTGTGTGTGTGTGTGTGTGTGTGTGTGGACAAGGAGGAAGTGTGCAAGTTGTATGTGTCACATGATCTCATGCTGATGAAGAACCTTTGGATGACTCCGGCATTGTTCATTGTGAATAGGCATGTGTGTGTGTGTGTGTGCGTGTGTGTGTTTGTGTGCTGAAGATGAGTTTTTAAAAGCATACTTAGTGCGGTCATGTTTCCATTTGTGCAGTTTTAAACGTCCACTTCCTATTTAGCACACGAGAATTACACATCTTCCCAAACGGTGACGGTGCAGCAGCAGTCAGAGAAGGTCGTGCATAAACCCCCCAGCAATAATAACATTAAATATTAATATTTGTCCAGCAATCAGTGTTATAAATGTATTTTGTATGTGATTCCAATCACTTTAACCCCACCCACCCACTCCACAGGACAATCGGAATAGCAGAATAGGCTCCTCTTTGAAGTGTGAGGTATGGATCAGATGATATGAAGCAGAGGAGAACTAGGAGGAGAATTTTGAGGAAATGTGCGGGTGATTCATACAATTACACACGCAGCAACCCCCTCCCTCTGCAGCTGTACGGGTCACATGTCCAATATGATTTCACAACATCTTGCCTGTCCTTGGAAATTCCTTTTATTCACGCACGCTACCCCCTCCCTTCGTTCCTCCCGTCAGGGTTCGAGCATGAAAGCGAGGCAGGTGCACGGCTTAGTCATCCTTCTCCACAACTGCTCGCTGAGCCGTTAGTCAGCTGGAAAGTTTGGTGCAAAAGACCTTGCTGGAGTCTTGCTATCTTACAGTAGGCTTCACGCTGCCCCTAGTGGTGGGATGTTATCTTCACACAGATGCCGTTTATGTCAACAGCCAGCTGACAGCTTGATAAGTGACGGAGATGGAGACTTAGCGCTTCAGGCTCTGCGGTGGTCATCCCTGCTGACGTTTTTATTTCTCATTAATATATTAATACTCATATTCATACTCATACTCATACTCATACTCATACTCATACTCATACTACACTACACTAACACTAACATTGACACTGACAAATACTAATACTAATACTCATACTAACACTAACAACACTAAGACTAACACTAATACTAATATTGACACTAACACTAACACTAATACTAATACTAATGCTAACACTAACGCTACTAACGCTACTAACACTACTAACACTACTAACACTACTAACACTACTAACACTAAGACTAACACGAACACTAACACTAACACTAACACTAACACTAATACTAATGCTAACGCTAACACTAACGCTAACACTAACACTAACACTAACACTACTAATGCTAACGCTAACACTAACACTAACACTAACACTAACACTAACACTAACACTAACACTAATACTAATACTAATGCTAACGCTAACACTAACACTAACACTAACACTAATACTAATGCTAATGCTAACACTAACGCTACTAACACTACTAACACTAATACTAATACTGACACTAATACTAACACTACTAACACTAATACTAATACTGACACTAACACTAATACTAATACTGACACTAATACTAACACTACTAACACTAATACTAATACTGACACTAACACTAATACTAATACTGACACTAATACTAACACTACTAACACTAACACTACTAACACTAATACTAATACTGACACAAACACTAATACTGACACTAATACTAACACTACTAACACTAACACTAACACTACTAACACTACTAATACTAATACTGACACTAATACTAACACTACTAATACTAATACTGACACTAATACTAACACTACTAACACTAATACTAATACTAATACTGACACTAACACTAACACTAATACTAACACTAACACTAACACTAACACTAACACTAACACTAACACTAACACTAACACTAACACTACTAACACTACTAACACTACTAATACTGACACTAATACTAACACTACTAACACTAACGCTAACGCTAACGTTAACACTACTAACACTACTAACACTAATACTGACACTACTAACACTAACACTAATACTGACACTAATACTAACACTAATACTAATACTGACACTAATACTAACACTACTAACACTAATACTAATACTAATACTGACACTAAAACTAACGCTACTAACACTAATACTAATACTAACACTAACACTAATACTAATACTGACACTAATACTAACACTAATACTAATACTGACACTAATACTAACACTAATACTGACACTAACGCTACTAACACTAGAATTGTTCCTCTTTTTGCCTCTTGCCCCCCAAAAAACATACAAGACATACTATAAATAAAATATGTCTTGTTATTGAAAACATTAAGAGCAACAAATAACTCATACCATACCGTACTATTGTTTTGTTTTTGTTATCATTTATTTTGTGTTTGAGTCATCTCTCTCTGGGGCAAAGTGCAGTCAGCCCCAAATATGAAAAGGCCTGCTGGTCACGATGACCTCTGAACTCTGGCCAGCAATTCCTCCAGTGATAATTTATTCCAAGTATTGCTCTCTTTCTGGTATACCGTTCCTGTCCAGATGTTATCCAGGGGAGCATCTGTCTGTGTTCCCACCCAGGATTACGTGTGTGTGTGTGTGTGTGTGTGTGTGTGTGTGTGTCGGCACAGTGATTCATCCCACAGCTGCCCCACAACTGGATGAAGCTCCGTAGTCCAGCGTGTTGAGCTTTCTATGCTTACAACAAGCTGCTTTCACTCATGGAGACCAAAAAGGTTTCATTGACCAAGACATGGGATTAGTGTGTACTTACGTAACAACACGTTTGCATTATGAGGCATAGGCAAAGTTCAGTGGATCATAACACAAAATCTACGCTAAATTAAATCACAGACAGAAAATAAACCGACTTAGTTGTGACAAAAGGAGAAGGCTGATAATAAATATGAGATCATTTGATATTGGGGCTCCACCCTCGGCCATCTCTATGTGGAGTTTGTAGGTAGGGCACACACCAGTCAGACTATGTAGGACAGCTCTAGTCTAGTCTGAGGACTAAGTAGGACACACACCAGTCAGACTATGTAAGACAGCTCTAGTCTAGTCTGAGGACTAAGTAGGATACACACCAGTCAGACTATGTAGGACAGCTCTAGTCTAGTCTGAGGACTAAGTAGGACACACACCAGTCAGACTATGTAGGACAGCTCTAGTCTAGTCTGAGGACTAAGTAGGACACACACCAGTCAGACTATGTAGGACAGCTCTAGTCTAGTCTGAGGACTAAGTAGGACACACACCAGTCAGACTATGTAAGACAGCTCTAGTCTAGTCTGAGGACTAAGTAGGACACACACCAGTCAGACTATGTAGGACAGCTCTAGTCTAGTCTGAGGACTAAGTAGGACACACACCAGTCAGACTATGTAGGACAGCTCTAGTCTAGTCTGAGAGCTAGGTAAGACACACACCAGTCAGACTATGTAGGACAGCTCCAGTCTAGTCTGAGGACTAAGTAGGACACACACCAGTCAGGCTAGATAGGACAGCTGGATTCTCAGAGCCGGGAGCAAAATCCAGTCTATTTGGCTATCTGATTAGGGCTGTCCTATCTGGTGTTTGTCCCAACACACATGCTGTATACGGAACCATTTTCAAGCTGTCGACCCCAATAATAATAACACGGACGACCCGGACTGGATGAGTTGATGACGCATCCGGTTTGGCGCCATAATCGGGTTCGATACGTAGATGATGCGTAGTTTCACGTGTCCGTTAGAATCGTCTGAAATGAATGATCGTCTTAAATGATGTTGGTGGCCCACCGGTCGGACGGGGGTTCCATTTCGAATTGATTTGGACCAGCTCTTTGATGGCGCCATACAGTTTGCGTCGGGAGCTGTATTCATCGTGTCATCAAGCATTCCAATTTCTAATCCTCCTCTTCTCTCACACACATCTCTTAACCCTCTTGGCGCCAAAGAGCCAGCAGGACAAGCTGAAAGAAAAGTAGAATGGGCCATGGAATGGCGAGGAACCGGAGAGGAGCCGAGGAACAAGCGAGCGAGTGAGAGAATGAGAAAATGAGAGGGAGAGACAGCATGGATTCTTTTCTTTGGGGCCTTAAAGACATGTTTCCCTCAGATGTTGGCTCTTCTTCAGATGCTAATGGTTGGCTCTTATTCCCAAGCCGGGCCTTAGCATAACAATGCAGTGGAAGTGAAAGAGCTAAACCTCTGCTTTCTTAAAGAAGGCAAAGCCGGGCTTTTCTTGTGGACTAATGCCCCCTTGGCTCTTTGTGCTCCCAGTGAAAGGCCTGTGGAACGCAAAGGCCAGGTGATCACAGAGTGACTGAAAATGAGACTGAAACAACACACGGGCTCGGGTTCAAATTGCTCGGGTGAAGTCATTAGAAGCCTGGAGAAATGACCAAATGCAAGATGGTGGCCCGGAGCCGAGGCGCTGTCTCGAGCGTGATGACAGAAGCTGTATTGAATATTATCAGCTTTTGCTTTCAAAGCTGTACCCAATTATGTCTGTTGCTTGAATCCAACCCAAATGTTTTGACTTTGCGTCTCGTGCTGACTCGGAGACGTGCCGGTCCCATCTGAGTAGCGCTCGCCGGCCCGGAGGATTTTTGACCTTGACGCGGCATCTGTAGATATGCTTCTGAGGCCCCGATAGAGTCGGATAACAAACGGGGAGCGTGTGCGTCTTTCCTGTTATCCTTTATCAGGCGAGAGCGAGTCGACACGCGGGAGGACACCGAGATATTGTACAGGTCGCACGGAGACGTGATGACTTCATCTTATCCGTGGTCGCGTGAAGTCAAACTGTTCTTTTGTGTCATTCAGATGTCTGGATCTTCACCAGAACAGCCGTTGGGGGGGGGGGGGGGGGGGGTTGGGGGTTTCACAACCACAATAATAGGGAATCGCTTTGTGTTTACGACACCTTGGTCGTAACATTAGGTACACCTGGCTGCTTGGATGGACGCTGTGTGTTTAGTAGAGGACGCATCCTGTTACTCATGAAGAACTCATGAAGAACTCATGAGTAAAGCAATCACATTTAGAGTAGTTACCAAGGAACGCATGAATAACTCACGAGGAACTGATGAGTAGTTACTGATGAACTAAGACACATACATTTAGAGTAGTTACTGAGGAACTCGTGAAGAACCAATGAGGAACTGATGAGTAGTTACTGATGAACTAAGACACATACATTTAGAGTAGTTACTGAAGAACTCACGAAGAACTAATGAGGAACTGATGAGTAGTTACTGATGAACTAAGACACATACATTTAGAGTAGTTACTGAGGAACTCGTGAAGAACCAATGAGGAACTGATGAGTAGTTACTGATGAACTAAGACACATACATTTAGAGTAGTTACTGAGGAACTCGTGAAGAACTAATGAGGAACTGATGAGTAGTTACTGATGAACTAAGACACATACATTTAGAGTAGTTACTGAAGAACTCACGAAGAACTAATGAGGAACTGATGAGTAGTTACTGATGAACTAAGACATACATTTAGAGTAGTTACTGAGGAACTCATGAAGAACTAATGAGGAACTGATGAGTAGTTACTGATGAAGTAAGACACATACATTTAGAGTAGTTACTGAGGAACTCATGAAGAACTAATGAGGAACTGATGAGTAGTTACTGATGAACTAAGACACATACATTTAGAGTAGTTACTGAGGAACTCATGAAGAACTAATGAGGGACTGATGAGTAGTTACTGATAAACTAAGACACATACATTTAGAGTAGTTACTGAGGAACTTGTGAAGAACTAATGAGGAACTGATGAGTAGTTACTGATGAACTAAGACACATAGATTTTGAGTAGTTAGTGAGGAACCCATGAAGAACTCGTGACTAAGGCACATACATTTAGAGTAGTTACTGAGGAACTCATGAAGAACTCGTGACTAAGGCACATACATTTAGAGTAGTTACTGAGGATCTCATGAAGAACTCACGACTAAGGCACATACATTTAGAGTAGTTACTGAGGAACTCATGAAGAACTCGTGACTAAGGCACATACATTTAGAGTAGTTACTGAGGATCTCACGAAGAACTCACGACTAAGGCAATTACATTTACAGTAGTTACTGATTAACTTATTACTAAGGCACATACATTTAGAGTGGTTATTGAGGACCTCAAGAAGAACTAATGAGGACTTAATGAGTAGTTACTGAAGAACAAAGACACATATATTTAGAGTAGTTACCGAGGAAGTCAAAACGAAGGCAAATACATTTAGAGTAGTTACTGAGGAACTCCGTGCATGTGAGTTGTGCCCGGGACTGAGGTAGACGTGCTACCCCATTTGTGATCAATGCTAACTTGCACTTTGATCAATAATAATCACCTTTCTTATTGGGATGTCATCTGTTGGCCCCGGCTGTGCCAATACTTGTCTAAGTACCCCTCAATGATCAGGTTTTACCCCATTAACACCTCTGATGCCCCCCCCCATGCCTCATGCCTCTTTATGCAAATGAGCAGTCAGTCCAGGTGCAGCAATGAGGAAGTTAGCACCTTTTCAACACAGCAACACGTTCTATTTACATGCAAAATGACGGCTTAGGCGCTGAATGTGTGAACACAGGTGTGTGTGTGTCTGTGTGTGTTTGTGTGTGTGTGTGTGTTGTCACCGGATGGACTAATCCGTTTGTCCTGATGTTGTCTTGTTTGCTCGGACACCGTTGATTTGCGCTAATGTGTGACATTTCATCCCGTACTACTCCATAGTCATGGATGGCGGAGGCCGCATGGGGGCAAACACAAGCCTGCGTTCCCTCGGCTTGCAGGAAACGGTCGGCGGTGGCACCCGAAGTCATCTTAAGCGCAGCGCCTGGCGCCACAGCATCGGGGACATCACTCACTGGTGCCAGGCCGCTTTTCCCAGCTCGGCTAAATGACACACAGCTGGCGGCGGGGAGACAGATGTGACTGCTGTTATCCCGACCGGCCTCCCTCCCTCCCTTCCTCCTCTCTCACACTCTGGCGTTCAGCTGGGCCGCCCCCCTTCCTCCTCCCTTCCAGGATCCAGACTTGGTGGAGCCGATGCAGCAAAAACTCGCTTCCTGGAGCTTGTGTTCACTTCCTTTGCTTTTTGTGGGACTTCCTGTGCTGCCTCTGTGATGGGCTGCTTGGAGGCGACTCTTTGGGAGCGACATCCTGATGCACAGACAGCTGCACTGATCATTCTCTGCTTCTGCTTCTGTCAGGGCTTTTATTCTTTCGCCCTCCGTGTGCATCTCCAGAGCCCCCACATTCCCTGCGTACCGTGCTTCCGTTTCATTCCCAAAGCTGAGCTGTGTATCATTTAGTGGAGCTAGCACGTACAGGCTAACGTAGCGCTACCGTGACAGGTGGACCGATGGTCATGTACCGATGCCCACCTGAATGGGAGCCAGGGAATGCAGAGGTCGTGGTTGTGAGGAAAGGCTTCACCGCTCGTCTCAAAGCATGGTCAGCTGTTCTGGGATACGAAGACCAAGTGAGGAATTTCACTTAGCAAGAATGGAATCACATCAGAAATATGCCTTAAACAACCGGGATGACTTGGCCCTAACTGTAAAGCCCATAATTACCCTCACATTGTAATTGTGCTTCACACGTGCACGCTTATATAACACCGAGCGGACTACAGCCCAATACATCAATCTGTCCAGTTTGTTTTATTTTCTTCAAGTTCTGGACTAATCAAATTGTGTTGCATGCCGCAAACCGTCATGAATACTACAAATAATGTCACCTCCTTTCAGTGTCAGCGGCATTTGAAAGACCAAGAGCGAAATCCCACCATTTGGGCTTAGGGTTGATGTCCAGTTGGGCCCATAACCCAAAGTAGGCATTGGGTTTTGGCCGCCTGAGTGATTGAGTTTTTGGTTGATGTCGAGATTTTGAGTTTTTGCCGGGAATCACAATGATGACGGATCCCTGTTGGAAATGAAGATTATTAGGACGTAAACACGGCCACGGAAGCACCTCTGGCGAGTGTTGAGGCGGAGGCGAACGCAGACATCCCGCAAGGAGGGGGCCTTGGTGGGTGAGCAAACATCGAAACAGGGAGCTATAGAGGAAAAGCAGCACAAGGAGACAGAGTGTAGGAGGTGCAGTGTTTGATTTGAGACGCCTCTCTGTCTGAGGGGCCTCTCGGTCGTTCCCATTCTGCAACGCATCACCTATCATCCATGAATGTTATCTTAGTTCATAATAGAACAATGTGACTCTGATACCAACTTCAGCATATGTTCACCTTATGAGGCTTTATTTGGGGGGGGGGGCACCTGGGCCACATGTGACAGCCATGTAGGAGCAGGGTCAGGCTTGTGGAGAGATGACAGTGGGGAGCAGGACCAGCCTGAGGATAAAGGGTCATATCCTGGTGTGCAGGTCAATGCGGCTTACGGTGAGGCTACGGACCGCTGAGAGTGACTAAGCTACCTGGGGTCGACCAGTGTGAGCCCTCTTTCAACTGGTGGGATGCAGCCAACACGTGGGCCATGTCCATGTCCCTGAGTTGGACCTTTTTGCCGTGGACAGATTCCCATATAGGAGGTCTTTGTCAGGGGTATTGAATAATGAACTGCTGTTGTTTCACCTGAACAGTCAATCTCCAGCCAAACAAGCCCAAGGGATGGAAGTGAGGTTGGACAGCTGCTGATGGGCTGCATCGCCTAAGCAGATAACATCAGTAGTCTAGAATCTCAACTATTCTGCACACACAAAAATAGCTGAGTGATAACAAACAAGTCAAGATTCCTCGGAGTGTTTCTCTTGCCGAGCTAGAAAAAACAACCGCGGGATCAGATTTTATCAGCGCAATCTCACTCTCAATCCGTCATAATTAAGATTGTGTAGTACTTGGCACTCATCCTCGGGAATAGCGAGGAGGATCCCAGGACTGATTCCTCAGCCTGCATGGTTCAGCATCGGATGGCCGCTGAGTGACAGGAGGACATGGCAGCCTGGTCTCCACACGTAGTCCACTTCCTGAGATGTGTGCACCCCCCCAGGATCTCCACATGGCAGCGGGCTAAGTACGCACACAGGAAGAGGTGACATCTGAAATAGCAAATAGCGTAGCGGCTTGTTTGTTTCTTGTGTCAGGTGAAAGTTTGGAGTCGTGTAGATGAAATGTACACCATTGTTGTGTACATTTGTGTAAACTAATCCTATTTATTTTGGACCAAAATTGATAATCTAATACTTGCAAGTCCGTCTATCCACCCAAGCATTTACTTGACCGACTATCCCAGCTGGGAATGTCACCATAACAAACGTTCCTGGTTGGTAATTGTGCTACAAATGATCATCAATAATTGATTTTATTGGTCATTTTAGACAATTTTGTGGTTCCAGCGCCTCCAGAGGTGGTAAACCCGTGGGGCTAAAAGCTTGGCTGGCACTTTTTCCCGAGGCGGTTCGGTTCCAACATGACGATCGGATGAGACGAAGGTGGACCGGTTGCCAGTCGGTGAGGCGTATCGAGAGAGAGACCAGCCTCGCCATCGCTAAGTGGGACCAGAACCCACACTGGCTGCTCAGCCACTTTCCATGTGATGATGATTTTTCACACCAAAGCTGCTGGCATGGCTCGTGTATGTGGCACAGAAAAGCCAATAAAAATTATGTCATTAAACTAGTTCATATTTTGTGGTCAACCACTTGTGTTTTGTTACTTGAACTTAATATTTTGGTATGTAACTAACAAATTCAACATGTGGAAGCAGTGAGTTCACAACAGAGAAAAAAAATATGATATGATGAAAAAAAAAAACGTATTAGTGTGGAATAAATTAGAGCACGTTTTGTTTGATAGAAAAGGAGATGCTTTAGGAAAGCCCAGGGATGAATGTGTAATGATCTCGAAATAACCTAAAGCACATTTTTTTCTTTTCCTCTCTTTTCTGTGTCCTCCCTCCCTCCTCCCTCTTCGCTCCCTCCTCCCCTGGCTGTCCTTTTTTCTCCTCTTTTGGGAAACATGCCTTTCCCAGCTGCACAGCCCCCACAGCAAGAGGCCAGGCCAGGAGCACAGCTGGCCAGACTTGGTGGAGCCAGTCGACAGGCGCATGGAGCGCAGCCCGCCCAGGGCCCGCTTCCTCCACAAACATGCCCAGGTGTGGGGCCTCCGAGCTGGGCTTCTGATCTCCGAGCAGCACACTGTGTGTGTGTGTGTGTGTGTGTGTGTGTAGGGAGGGATGATAGGATGAGGGATCAAGAAGGCAGAAGGGGGGATATGGTGTGGATGTGTGTGTGGGAACGGGGCGGGGGGGGGTGCTATCCCTGCCGAAGCTGTGTCAACATTGTGTGTTAATGTGTTTGAGTATGTGCATCTGTATCTGCATGTGTTTGCCTTTCGGGAAGCGAGGGTCACCCCTGGGGTAGACGGTGGGCAACAACAATTAGCGCAGCATTGGAGCCCAATTGTTCACGCCGGCCCACGGCGGACTGGTGCCATCATGAGGGGAACGTTGAGATTCCGGCTGTCTAATAGATGCATTGACTGTCCGTAGTAAATAGTCCGTATCTGACACTCGAGGTGTTCCTGCTGCGCCGTGGCTTGAAACGAAAACACACAGAACATATCTCACTGAGCTCCGCCGTTACTCACTTCCTAAATCAAATTCATGTTGGTTTGCTCCATAACTGTCATATTGGCTAATTTGCTACGTGACCTTCCGTGACCTTTCTCTTGTGTTACAACTGATGGTGACCTTGCACTGGCCTGGTGGTCGTCCAAAACAAGCATTCACAAACTCCAAGACAATTTCAAACTCATAAATGCACCACAGGAACTCAAACACATTTCGCCAGATGAACAGGAGGCGTAAGTGCCGAGGTCAGATCAGATAAGGCGAGACCAGACAGCCTCGGATAAGCTCTTAGAACGGCTCTATCTGCAGCGTCAGCGCCAGCGTCAGCGTCAGCGTCAGCGTCAGAGAGACATTCACCCTGCAGCCGTCTCACATGATGACTGGCGGCCATGCAGCTGATGCTGGCTTGTTTGCGGCCTAGCACTGCTACTAATTAACCGGGAGAGCCCAGGGCCTTCTGACTGACTGCCTTGTCTCTTGCAACCCCCCCCCCCACACTCAGGATTGCTCATGCATGCATGACAGACACTCACGCAAATACATGCACAGACACACAGGCTCCTATCTGTTGAGGACCGCTGGAAGTCTCACATGGTGGAGGAGGCCCTCTTGTGGAGGGATACCAAACATGGGCGTCTGTGGCGCCTCCAACTTTTACAACAGTGGCAGCCAGCACCTCCAAATCACCTCCATGTCTAAATTAAGCTGAAAAGTGCAACATAATTACGCTGTATGTTGGATGCACCTATGCATTATATTGTCAACAAACACGTATTGCACAAATTTTAAACTATACGTTAAATGAAATAAATGGCCTCCAAATTGCATCACATTAAAAGAAAGACACACTTCTTAAAATACAGTAAGAACAAGAAAATGTGACATAGCACAAAATAAGTATTTAATCCTGCTTAGTTTTCAGTTTTGCAGTGTGTGCAATGTGCATCTCCATCATACGCCCCACCCGCTTGTGTGCCAACCACACAATAAATTGACGACACAACACAGTAGAGCCCCACTATTTGCCAGACCACCCGTGGATAGAAAGTAAATGCACGTAGTAGAGACGCCCACAAAAATGTCTATTGTTGACACCCTAATACAGCCTGGATTATGCTGCCGCATCGAGGCGCCATCGTACGCTACGCAGACTGGCTCCTCCCCCTTCAAAGGTGTCCTCCATCTCGACATTGACTTTTGAACATTTGCAACAAAAGTGACTGCAGCGTTCCCTTTCTTTCTCCAAGTTAATCTTTCACAGATTTGCTGTTTGGTGGAATTTTGTTGTGTTTTTTTGAATAACTTTTAATAATTTAATAATTAAGGGTTGGAACGGATGGGCCTGGCCCTTCAGGAAGAATTGCATTATGGGATGTTAATCTCTGTCTGATTGGCTGCACCGCCCACTGTCTTCTGCATCCTGATTGGCTGTAGACCATTGTCAATCAGTCACCTTGGTCCCACCCTGCCAAGTCTCCTGTGTCATCGTGAGCTAGCTTGCTAGCTTAAATTCGTTAGCCCAGCCATGTTTCTTCGGCGTGTTTGTTCACGTGAATGCCTGGTACAGCAAAAGGTACATTTGTTTTTACAAATGTAATCATGACAGCATAAATAGGTCGTACGAGTGTAATTTAAGCATGTATATTTAACTGTTTCCATGGTTTTCTTGATAATCACTTGTGTTCATACATCTATAGCATTGGGTATTCCATGTTGTCATGTTCATTGTATTCTTCTGGTAACATACTTATAGTGGTAACACACATTAAAATTGACAAGGAATTGAAGAAACAAGGCTTCAATTGGACTTCTGGACATGCAACGGCCAGATAATATCCCATCGAGTTGTGGAATGTCATCATTGCTTGTGTCTACGAGGTAAAGGTGACTATAGGGCGTTAATTAGCTGTCACATACAGTACAGGCTACTGATGACAGTCTGCTTGGAAGTGTGTTGTTCCTGCTCCCACAGAGCGGAGGTTAAAGCCGACTTAACCTCAAATGTCCAGGAGAATTCCACAAGCTGTCAGCTGTTTTTGCAGGAGCGTCCCATCGAGGGTCAGGGCCTCCACGCTAGCAAATCTCTCGATGTATCTCCGCGACAAGTATCAACACAATTAAATTGTTTGAACAACCCCCGATGCGCATGCGGGGAGGGGGGGCGTCTGTGTGAGCGCCGCCTGTGTGAGCGCCGCTGCTACCGGCATCTCACAGCGAGCGAGGACGCGTGACTTTAGGAGGATCGGGCGGGATTTGTGTGAGTGTCAATTTGTGCGTTTCATTGTTTTGTTTGTGTACTCAGGCTCACCTGTTCACACATACACACACGAACACACTCATCCACATTGTGACCTCTGCATCTTTCCCCGTACTCACCTGTTTGCTCAGAGGACGCCTGCACCCCATCAATTTA
Source organism: Doryrhamphus excisus (assembly GCF_037039965.1). Classification (NCBI taxonomy): domain Eukaryota; kingdom Metazoa; phylum Chordata; class Actinopteri; order Syngnathiformes; family Syngnathidae; genus Doryrhamphus; species Doryrhamphus excisus. The sequence goes on along the minus strand of NC_136367.1, from coordinate 21,357,835 downwards.
AACACAGCTCCAATGTTCCCATGCTACCTGTTTGAACAGCTGAGTGAAGCGTTGACTCTCACACTCGGCACAATAGCGCACACACACACACACACACACACACACACACAGGCCTCTTGCTTCTGTGTCCCTTCATGTGGACTTGGATGTGTTAGATGCTGACCCACTGAAAGACATTTTCCTCCTTCCTTTTAAATAGCTCCCTGATGGACTACAATGACAAATGTGGTTTTAAGTGCATGTTTGTGGTCTGCATTGCTTACTATATATGGTCCAAGTCCTCCGGTCCAACGTCTAATTATGTGTTGCACATTGATGCAAGGACTACACACACACACACTAAAACACACACACTAAAACACACTCACACACTCACATCCAGCTGGAATCTGTTTGAATTTGTGTAAACGCACTCTGTGGATATAAAGTTGGGAAGCATCGGGAAGCAGTGAGCTATTGAAGGAATGCCCTGGTGCCAGTGAGACTGGGACGCCCAGTGAAACCGGGACGCCCTCTGAGACCGGGACGCCCAGTGAGACCGGGACGCAGGCGGCAGACGATCTGTGGTGAAGCTAAATGAGGAGAGACACCAAGACGCACTCCTCTCTGATCTATCGGCAGCTGCACACTGTCGGGCATCCGCCGCACTCGTGTTCGTGTAAATATGCTCAGACGCACATCAAAACAAGACATTAAAGGCTATACATGGAAACGGGGATGGTATTTATTGTGGTCTGTTCTCACCAGGCTTCATTGGCGCTACGGGAATCTGGGAAGCTGAGGCCCAACATCTGCACTTTATACCAGTACTTATACCAGTACTTATACCAGTACTTATACCAGTACTACCCCCACCAAAGTAGACGTATTGGCACGTCATGGGAAGTGGGACTAGTCTTATCCATCTTATGAACGTGACTTTTACATGGGCAATGCAACATCATACAGCCTCATTTTCAGCATGAATGAAAGCATTGGCTCCCATTGGTTCCAATTGGCTCCCATTGGCTCCCATTGGTTCCCATTGGCTTCCATTGGCTTCCATTGGCTCCCATTGGCTCCCATTGGCTCCCATTGGTTCCAATTGGCTTCCATTGGTTCCCATTGGCTTCCATTGGCTTCCATTGGGTCCCATTGGCTCCCATTGGCTCCCATTGACTCCCATTGCCTCCTGTTGGCTCCCATTGGCTCCCATTGACTCCCATTGCCTCCTGTTGGCTCCCATTGGCTCCCATTGGTTCCTATTGGCTTCCATTGGCTCCCATTGGCTCCTATTGGTTCCCATTGGCTTCCATTGGCTCACATTGGTTCCCATTGGCTTCCATTGGCTCCCATTGACTCCCATTGCCTCTTGTTGGCTCCCATTGACTCCCATTGCCTCCTGTTGGCTCCCATTGGTTCCTATTGGCTCCCATTGCCTCCCTTTGCCTCTTGTTGGCTCCCATTGGTTCCCATTGGCTCCCATTAGCTCTCATTACCTCTCGTTGGCTCCCATTGGTTCTCATTGGCTTCCATTGGTTCCCATTGGCTCTCATTGGCTCTCATTGGCTCTGGGCTTGACTCAAACTGGGCTTGACTCATCCCAATCAATCTGGACTCGGGCAACAAAGCAACAAATGCTTGGAAATGAGACAAACGATGGCAGTTCGCGAATTTTATCCAAGCCGAGACTGAGGGCAACAAGACAACGGGTCACAGCAGATCCAAGGCCCGGCAAACAGGCTATGCTAATGTTAGCATGTGTTTGATTTTTGACTTTTTTTGCTAGGGTCTGCTTCGCCATTGCAGCCATCCTCCATCCTTCCCAGTCACACGATGTCGTACAAAAACATCCCTTCCAAAAGCAGACACTTTAAATGCATCCACTATGAATTTCGAGGCTCCAAAATGTCAACCAAATGACCAAAATGACAAGTTTGATCCCCTTTCAATTCAAACGTGCCGTGTGAACGGCTCCTTTGGAGTCGGCTTTATCGAATATAGGCAGTCAGGCAGACAATTACGGTCCGATTTAGCACACTGGGCTCATTGGCGTCTTGCTGTCGCCGGCCAGCCAAGTTTGGGGGTCCGTGCGGAGGGGTTTTGTGGCTGCGGTGCAGCCTGAGGCCTGGCTGGACTGATTTACAGGCGGCGTGGGGACGTGTGCTGGGGATACTCCCAGAGCAGCCTGGTGGGGGCCAGAGAAGCCACTCCGCTGCTGCCTGCACATCTGGAGTCTAGACTGAGTGGCTCTGCCGAGCGCCCCCCCCTCCCTCCCTCCCTTCTTCACTGTGCACATCCACATCCATCCATCCCCGTGTGCCCCTCCCACCTTCACCCACTGTTTGCGTAGCTGCCGAGATGCAATAGAAATAGAAGAACAGCTCTCACTTTTTCCCTCTCGCCCACTCACTTTCCTCTCTCTTGTCTCTCTCTCGCCCGTCTCCCTGATTCCTGGCCAGCACATCTGATCATGGACAAAATGCTCCCAAAATGAAGTGTGTCATGATGCCCGTGCGGAAGGAATTGTTGTTGCTCCCTCTGGAAGCTGAAAAGTCTTCACAGGGAGGGGGGCCCCTCCAGGGATCTTTCAAGGAATTGAGGATCAGGCCACCGAGCTAAAGATCAGCCATTGAAACACTTTGGCTCTGACGTACCAGCAGCATCACTGGCGGCTCCTATTGGTGGCTGTCAGTAAAATACTCCTCTTTGGGCTTGACTGACATGTTAACCCCCCCATGGCCATTCCTTTCCCAGGACATCAGGCGTCCAACGAGAGGGTATTTCCAGTCTTGTACTGCAGTAGCATATCTGATATTTATGGTAATGGTAATGGTAATGGTAATGGTAATGGTAATGGTAATGGTAATGGTAATGGTAATGGTAATGGTAATGGTAATGGTAATGGTAATGGTTTTATTTCATTTGAACATGCATCAGATTCCAATTGAGTGCATCCCATAATCAGTTCCCAGTTCCACATGTCCAAAAGGAGTAGGAAGAAGCAAAGCTTATTAAATCCTACCCCTCCATCTGGTACTTTTACAATCACTAACTGTTACATTTGTTCACTTCCTGCTTTCCATAATACAGTTTAAGGTTTTTTTTTAATGTATTTATTTTTTTAAAGTAATGTACCTCGTCCCGAAGTCCGAGGTGATATGAGCATCCAATGCCATAATGGGTACCATAATAAGTGTCAATATAGTGATATATATAGCACATCATGACTGGTTCAAGACTCTTCATCCTTGTATTTAGCAAACATCAACTGCTTGTATTGTTTCTTGAATTGGCTCATCGTTGTGCATTGTTTGATTTCCTTACTCAATCCATTCCATAGTTTGATTCCACATACTGAAATGCTATGGCTAGCATAACGTAGTCCTAGCATAGAAGTGTTTCAAATGTACTTCTTCCCTGAGATCATATTTCTCCTCTCTTGTAGAGAAGTATTGGATGACATTTTAGCAAATTGGTTGTTTTTAGCCTTATGCATTATTTTAGCTGTTTGAAAATTAACTATTTATCCATGGATGGAAGGATGCCTGGTAACATTTGTTACCCTCACGCCGCCAGGACAGACACCGCACATCCAGACTGGGCCACAAAGCTCCTCGTAACTGCCAAAAAGTAGAATATTATAAATATTCCAGAATATTCCAGCTAGACTCAACAAAAGCACCTTAAATTGGTGTACTGAAATCCAATGTTCAGCTTTTGCATGATATTTCAACCTACTGACACCTGGGGCATCCACGAGGGAGGATGAATGTACCACCAACATGACACGTCACAGGGAATATCGTTTGCATGCCCTCAAATATACTTATACCATATACCAATATCCCGTAAACAACACCATGACCATCATGGCTTCCTTCCAACAGGCAGAAAGATGCTGTGATCCGTGTCACTATACGTATATTTATATATAATTTATTAACTAACAAGAGGCCTCCCTTTTTTCCATGTTGCCTGATTTCCTCTCCCAGTTTTTTTTACAACTCCGCTCACCCTATCTTATTCGCAGCGTGCCCTAAACTGTAGGATAAATGGTTGCGTTCAGCTGTGGGGTGTTTAACAGCTCATAAAACACGGCTACGTGATACTCTCCAACAAGGCTTGAACCTGTGTGGCTGCTCGCCTGACTGTCGCCTGCCCGGCCCACCCCCTTCCTCCCCTCAAATGGAACAAATTATCCAGCTGCTTGGGTAAAACAAGGTAATATTCATTTTACAGAGAAGGCGAGGGAGAAAGAAACACACAAAAAGAAAACATCTGGATATCAGCGCTTGGTGTTTGCCTTCTCTGGAAGCCATTAGCAAACAAACATGGCTCCTGGTTTCAATGCTCTCCTCTCACTCTCACATTAACGCAGGGATTCAACCTTCAGCCGTCCTCTTAGCTCCTGCATCAACTGGGGTTTGAGATGGTTGGGAAAAGAATTCCAGCATAAAATAACCGAGTCGTGCAAATCCAGACTCAGGAATAAAGGAATACATTTTCTTATGTTGCCTGATTTTATGATGCTGCCTCCCGGGGTGTCACAGTCCAAGACAGAGGTCAATATTAATATGTGCAGTCCAAACAGTCGGTTGATGGACGTCAGTGTGTCAGAGGTGTGAATCCTCCCTCACTGACACCCCCAGCCAAGGAACTTACCAAAACCAGGGACAGCTGGAAACAGCTGGATGGTAAACAGCTCAATGAAACGCACCAAAGCTTCCCCCAGTCTGAGATAAGTTAGGTGTTTAGTTCAACGTCCTTGCACAATAAGCCCTGACTGCTTGGGTGTGTGTACTTGTGGTGTGTGTCCAAACCTGCACATTTACACAACTCATGGTGGGACTCATCGAGTTTAAAAAGCAGCTTCAACACAGAGTTACCCAACATAGCAAACGTGGTGCAGGCATATTATTATTTGTTAGCTTTGTGTTTCAAGCGGGGAAGACGCACGTTTCAACATGTTATCAGGCATCTTAGAATCAGGCAGGAAGAAATGCAAGCAGGCGGGCCAGAGGTGTTCTGGCGTGGTGGTGTACATGATGTGTACAGGATTTGAACGCTGACAAAGAGGCGACAGAGGAGGGACAGTTGTCAAGATAAACTATGACGCTGAAGTGGAAGTGGGAAGTGCTGTTTAAATATTCTGCTCAGTTTGGTTTTTTTTTTCTTTCCAAAACGTTATGCCCTGTAATAATTGTCAAAAGGGTAGTAGAAAAAGCGGTGTGCTATTTATTTAACATTATTATTGAAGGAAGACGATTTACAGTCATTGCCAACTGCATACTTACCATCCACAGATAAAAGGTGAAATAATTCCACACCGAAGAAACCTTATTTTATGCTAGCGTTGGCCGGGTGCTGATACAATCCATCCATTTTCCGTATGCTGGAGCCTACCCCAGCTGACTTTCAATCCCAGGGCATTCATACCTATGGACAATTTGGAGTGGCCAAAGAAGCTAACATGCTAACATGTTTTTGGAATGGGAGGAGGAAAGCGGAGTACCCTAAGAAAAGCCACACATAGGGAGATGCCAAAGTGGAGATTCCAACCCAGGTCTTCCCATCTCCTGACTGTGTGGCCATCATGCTAACCACTCCAACCAAAAACAGCCCAATCCTTTTTGGTCCGTTGTTTACAAGATAATGGTGCCTTGCAAAAAAAAATGCAAACCTAAAGGAGTGAGGTGTCCAAAATGTTTTTGGATAAGACGAGGAGGACATTTTACTGTTTACCAAAATGGAAGCGCTGTAGCTGTCTCTGACAACTAGAACCAAAACATGCTCGCTGAGAGGAAACACGAGATAATTCCTGAAATTAGAGATCATTGTTGAAGAATGTCTGTGCAGGTGTCGGAGTGGGAGTGAGTGTAGTTGTCCAACCTGTCAGGCGTGGACTTTGAACCGCCCCTTTATTGTGGACCTGCCGAAGTTAGAAACCGCTCCAAGTGTGGTAACTTGGTGGCTTGACTTGAGGGTTTGGACAGCCATGTCATGACGTCCACAAGGGTCCATCATCTGCAGATGGCACACCATCGTTTACTTCACCTTGTCTTTTGCGGGGCTTATTACTTACACAGGACACTGGAACTGTAAACTGGAAGGGATTATTTACCATCAAGCTGTTTCCATCAGCAGTCTTAGGGACCCAGAACAGCAGAAGCGCAGCATTGCATTGGCGTCCCGTAGCAGCTGGTTCACAACAGGACCAGTAAAAACAGTGGCGGTATTACAACAACAACAATTTCGAGGGATATTTACACAGATTATGCGCTGCTCTACCCAAGTGTTGTGCATTGTTGTTTCATCTGCAAAGGCTTTGTCAACACCTTCAGAAGAACTGCAGAGGCCGTCTCCATGTTGCTGCTTTGGCGCCTAAAAATAGAAGCCATATAGGATCAAATAAATCGTAAGATAAGAAAAACGATGAAACGGCATGGAGAAGTTCAGGATCTCGCCCAAGGAAACATCAACCGGGCCGAGCAGGAACGGACCGTAGGAAAAGCATTCCAAATGATGGAAGATGGTTTCTCCAAATAAGAGCTGAGAGTTACAACTGCAAAGTGTCCTTTCAGTGACCTTTGTGCCTCGGGGAAATAATGAAAACTAAACACATAGCTTTGATGTGGACTCATGCAGCAGGGATCTACAAGTTATTGCTTCACTCCTCTCTCTATTGCGTCCCGTTATTCTGGGATGATTTCATGTAATCCGGGCGGATTCTTGCCCCCGTGTACCAATTTTAACCTCGGGGATGAGAGATGCCATAAAGAAGGATGTCTGCCGTTCACCTCGTAAGATTGTTGTTGCATCCAGCCATCCACTTTCTCGGGTTGCTGGGGTGTATGCTGGAGCCTACCCCAGCTGACTTTGGTGTTACAGTAGTTGTTTAATTCCTTTCAAATTGATTTTTACTAACAATTAAACAATATCATTCAGTATTCATCTCAACAGCAGAAGCTTGTATGCAAACATAACAATATTCAGCAATATTAGTTGTGTTATTATTTATGTAACAGTTTTTCATTGTTTTTTTCCACTATTTATTTTTATTTAATTTTCCTTTATGTTGAATTGTGCAAGCGTAAATGTGATGTAACTTGTTAAGCACGTCCAAAACTAATAACCATCCCAATAAACACAAATAAGGACATTAATACAATAATATGTTGCAGCATTATCTTAAACAAACTTCACTTCAACCTGTTCTGCTGTTCTGGGGTCAGCTGCTCCTGGTGGCTTAGTGTATTCGCTATGCCGGTGGCGCCCTCTAGTGTCGAAAGGAAAACCAATGATTTCTAAAGCCGTCTAAAAAAACCTGACCTGCACCGGCCAGAAACAGGTATTAATATGTCAGTCCACTTTACAAAATGTACCGGTAAATAATCCAACACGTATACATCCAATTCAAGATGGCCATCCTTCATAAGCTCAGTAAAAGTTCACTATTGGCATTCATCCCACTTTACTGTCTAGCAATGTGTTTAGCAGCTGAAATATATACATACAGATGTAGCTGACCGACCGTCAGCTGACCAACAGTCAGCTGACCAAGTCATATGGCTGCTCCTGATTAGGGTGGTGGCAAGACATGGATTCCAAATGGCTGTGAGGGAGTCACGTGATGGGAGGCTTTCTGTTTGTAACGATTCATTCCGTGACATTTTGTTGAAGCTTTCCGGGTCTAGTAGTGGCGCTTCGCCAGTCATTATGCAAATTATCTTGATTTAAAATGCATTTAAATAATATTTAAATAAAAGGAAAACATCCGAGCGGTTTTGTAAACTATCAGCATGTGGCGCTGTGAACCAACGCGAGACCACAGATAGCGGATATGACGTCATGACAAACAAGGTACTGGGAAAAGTTCAGATTAATAATCAGTGACATTTTATGAGCTTTCGGGGTAAAATACACGCATAGATCTGTTATAGAATATTTATATATTCTATATTTGGTACTAGCGAATGAAAGTATGTTATATATACGGTGCTAGGTACTGCTATGCAGTAGGTGGCAGTACGCACCTTTGAAGTTATTGTTGCACTTCACCATTCAACCAACGTAAAGTTTTACACTTTATAAAGTGCAGGTTTATTCAAATAACCTTAATGGCAAAGACACGGTGAAATCCGATGGCTCCATCATAACACAACATTAGGTATGATATCTCTTACAAAGTTACAATAACATCAGTTTGGGTTGCAAATGGTGCTTGGTGTAATTATTCATCTAGCTAGCTGAAGGCCACAGATCCATATTCTTCATGTCCTCCTTTCCCGGCAGCTCAGCTTCACCTGAGAGTGGCTGGCATGTTCAGTAGAATAGTCAAGGTAAGAGACATTAGCTTTTATATGAGGAACAAGAAATATTCTCATATTGTCAGTCTTCATGTTGTATGTCAGGTACTATTTTCCATTGGGCAAGCACATCTGCAAAAATAGGAATGGACTCTTTTTCTACTTATTTCTATTTGTGTCTAAGCCGGTTCTCGTTCTGTTCAACCCATTGACAGTCAAAGTGACGGAAATCTCCACTACACTAGGAATGTATAATTAAGTCATAAGCTGTCATAGTAAAACTGTAGAGGGGTGTTCCATCAGCCAAGCAAGAATACACTAAAGCTTGCTGAAAATGTGGGTGGAGGTGTACATGCAGTACATGATATTATTTCCACAGTAGGAGTCAATCAATCAACCGGTGATGTAAGACGCTTGCACGCTACTGTACCATTGTACCTGCACCATGTACTGTATCTCTGTAACTGTACCATAACTGTACCATCTCCCATCAGGCAACAGAATATGATTCTTCCCCGTCTTAAGTTTGCTGCTCACGCTCTCGCTGAAGGAACTCAAATCAACCAATTTTGTGTTCGTCATAAGTGAAGTTAGCTTAGCAGGTTAGAAAAAGGACTTTTTGTCTTTCTCATACAGATGTGCCTCCCTCGAGTCTTCTGGCGCTGCAACATTGAACCATTTGGGACGAAACAGTTACAGTCCGATACTAAGGTCAGCAAATAAGTAAGTATAAGTATAATCATTTATGAAGACAGTTCCATAATGACGGTGTCATTGGCAGTGGAGTCCAACTGCTGTGTCTGATAATTCTCATATTTTCTTAACCAGGTGTCAAGGTACGATTGTGTTAGTAGCCAAAATTGTTATCATTTGCTGATGACGACTGTGGGGAGCGTGGCTTGCAATGTGCAAAGTTAATTGCAATATTTTTGGAGCATAGAAAACCTGTTTCCTATCATCTAAATATGTTTTTTTTTACGACTATTACAGCTCCAGACAGGAAATAACACCCCTAGTGTCACCGTTACACTTGTATTAGCCAATATAGTCGACATAATCTTAGAAATAAGCCATCTCAGACATAAATAAAACAAGATTCACACGTTAGCGTTGACAGTGTATTTCCTGGTGGCTACTGCCTTGTCAGGGTAATATTACATTACTGACAAGTTATGTAATAATGGTTAAGGAGAGACTCACCATGTATTAACGATCAGAGAACACATGTGGTGAACATGCACACAGGAGCTGCTGCCAGACACTCTCTACACTGCTGCTTAAATACGTATGTGTATATTCTTTACTAGTAATAGTAAATTCCAGCATGAAACGCTGATCACTTAATTCACTCATTTTTGAAAAATATAGCGAGGGACGACTGTTGTCTGAAATGCAAAACAATTTTCGCCAGCAGTCTAAATAAAGCCCGACTGATAAAGGTAGTCTTCTTCACAGGAAGTACCTTTAGGTGATTCCCACCAGGGTCAGCAACGTGGTGAGTTGTATTTCTGCAGGTAGCACAACCAATGGTTTGATGGAATCAGTGCATACGTGTATGCACGTCACGTTTCCTAGGTGCTCATTCCACGTTGGCCCCGTGTTTGCTCTCCTCCGCTGGTGTATGATCGCCGCCATCCATCTGTGCTCATCGCCAGCCTGACTTTGTCTGTCCTCTGAATGGTTTCCAAACGCCTCCTGGTTTGATGTGTTCCTGCTTCTAATGAGCCAAGTGTTCTTGTGTTCCATTCCCCCCAGGGAGCACGGCGTGGCAAACACAACCAGTTGAAAACATAGTCACCGCAGTGGGAGGGATTGAGGCTGACGAAAAACAAACCCTCTCCTCCGAGCGTGCCAAAAGTGAAAAATGTGTTAATGACAGTTTGTGACAGCGCATTCTTTTCCTGTCAATTAGGCTGTGGTTATTCAAAAGCAATTTGCAACTCCCCGCAGTGGAAAATGGACGCCATCTCCCGGGGCCTTACGCTGTGATTGTGGAAGTGATGGATCCATTCCATTTCTCTGTGGGTCCTGGCTGCAGAAATATTATTAAGGATATATACAAGCAACAGCACTCCATCTTTCACAGGAAGGTAGGAGGTGTGTGTGTGTGTGTGTGTGTGTGTGTGTGTGCTGAAAGACTTAGAGTGCAGTTTGGTATCGATATAGCCAGTGTTGCTGTTCCTGATTAATTGACATGACATTTGGCTGTTCTTGCTAAATGCCACATCCCATGCTGTGCGCTGGGTTCATGGACGCCTGCCCATTGCCCCCCCCCCCCCCCCCCCCGTTGTCTCCCTCCGCCATCCACCTCTCCATCAAAAGGTTACGTGTGATTTATGAGCAAGAATAGACACGTGAGCGGGATCTCTTTTGAAGTCCGTCCTTTGACAGTTAGTCCAGGTGGGTTAGCAAGCTAGCAACACCTGAGCTTCAGACTCATCCTCAGTTGAAAAGGAGCTTAAGGTTGTGTCCTTCACTTGAGTTGGCAGTGAGAGTGGAATGATGAGAGCTGGGGAAGAGCTCTACCTTCACGCGTGCGTGTCCCCACAGACCCAATTTAGGTTTGTCTCTATATCTCTGAGAATTTGGAGGTGGGCGAGGGGGGGGCGAAGGTATGGAGAATTAGCTTTCATTCTGGAGTGAATGAGTTTGCTCTATCTTAATGAGGTTTGCCGTGTCAGAGGAAATAGTTCACAGCCTGCATGCTAAACAGGCAGCGTGGACCGGAGTGTTAGCACCCAAATTACAAGCATACATTCTCTCCCACAAGAGGCGGAATTCCAACTCCGCCACGCAATTACCCTCATACACAATTTTATCTTGTCACTTCCAAATGGGAAGAAAAGCATCTTATATTTTTCTTTCTTTTTGCAGAAAACTAATTCCAGAATCTAATTAACTGCGAAAAACATGCCACCAGTTATGCAAATGAGGCAGAGAATTGCAGGATGTCGTCTGACAGAACCTCATTCTGGGTGGTGCCGGGCCAGATAGAGAGATTACTCAGCCGTATCTGAGTGCAGGCAAACAGGAAGCGATGAGCCCCGTAATTTATTGTGTTGGTATTTCTCTTGTTTGACTTCAGACAGCTCATTAAGGGAGCGGCTTGTCACAAGGCCGGACAGAAAGACAGACTTTAATAAGCCATCCTCTGCTCCGTCAGCATCAGCGCTGCTCTGCCCTGCACTGTGACGTCTTTAAAATGCATCGCCGGATGAGGTTTTGCACAATTCATCATCTCGCTCCCTCTCCCGGGAAGGAGTTATTATTTCATCCTCCCACTTGTCGTTAGTCTGCTTACAGGGCTGCTCCGGGGCAGCTATTCAGACATGGCCACTGGGTACAAATAAGATGAGAGGCGCTGTGTTTGGAGTAGGCGCTAAAGTGTCACTCTGCAGAGCCCACTAAAGGCCGTGCATATGCTCGGTGATCAACGTCCCATAAAACATCTTCATTTTTTTGGCAGGATTTAGTATGGAGGAGTCCAGAGGTAAAAATACTAGAACACCTCCCCGCAGCACTTGTGTGTGTGTGTGTGTGTGTGTGTTCCATTGTGGGGCCATTTGTCTAGCTTAGACCACGCCACCTCCTCTCTGCATTAGTGTTGGCTTGCAAATGCACATAGCCACACAAAAAGGAGAAAAGTCCACTCTGGTACAAACAAGCTATTAATTATTGAGAACACCAAACATGGCTGCTTGCTCATTTGCATATCTGTTTAAAGTCTTTTGATTTACAATTCAGGCCCCTCAGTCTCACTACTGACTTTAACATTTGCATTGAAGTGCACTTGAAACTGCAATGGAATGCTAATGTTGGAGGCAGGACATGGAATCGGAATTCTCCATATTCATTCACAACACATCGGATATTTTGGCTCCAGTTTGTGTCGGACTACATTGCAGTATACAATATAAATATATCCATAAAGTGGCCAAACGACGTACACTCATAAGACACTTGATGTAAGTCATCCAGTCAAGTGCAGTACTCTCCAGTACTCATCAGTACTCACCGAGGCGGAAAGATGGCTGGCGGCGTATCAACACAAAGGATCCCAAAAAATGGTAAAAATTAATAATAGACTGTTTGCAACTACAAAACAGCATGCTTTATTAACTCATTCAATACCAGCCATATTAAACGATTAGGACGGATCTTTTGAGGCGCACGGAATACCGTGTTCTATGGCTGGAACCTACCAAAGGGAATACTTCAGTAGACTCCCGTCTTTCATCACAAAAAATAGTTTGTTTCTACCTTTTTGGCTTCTTGAGTAATCAACAATAGAACATAGGTAAGTTTCCGGGAAATATCAGTTCCTGACTAAAAAGAGGAGTAAACCAGCTTTGTGTGAAAAGTTACATTTCATGGATAACTTTCACTTTGACGGCTCAAATATTGCAACAACTATTCCACATATTCCATGGACGTATAAATACGTCTTTGGTATGGAATGACTTCATTGGTAGCGTATTCCGGCATCCATGAAGCATTATTTGGTCCCGTGTGACGCCACGCTAAAGCAGTTTTGCTAGCTTACTTAATTCCTCAGTTTGCAAGGGACCTACAGGATGTTGAACTCCAGAGAAGCCCTCACTCCGTAAAAGAAAATGTATGTCAACATTAGGGATTATCTGGCAACATTAGGGATTATGCATTATCTCTCAGCTGCAGAAAGGGAATGCGGAAAGAGCAGGAAGAAAGCATAAACCTAACTAGAAAAAAGAAAGGCTGACGGAATTGCTGACTAGAAGACGTTGCTTTGGGAATTCTGGTTAGTTATTCATGGAATTCACAAGGAAGATCCAAGAGACTACACAAATAACTTGAGAATTCTCCCCGACTTGCTCCAGAAGTAGTGGAAAAGTTCATCCATCCACCTGACTGAGACTCCATTGGATACGCACCACCCGCATTGTTTGTCAATAAGTTCAGAAGATAGCTCCAACATTTCAAATTTTCTTTGTTCACTGGAACGCAGCCCCCAAAGTTGACACATCCTCCACACCTGTTTACCACAAATGTACTAATTGGTATGCAAAATTACGTTGCGGTGGTTGTGATGTCACAGTGATGGCAAGCAAATGTTCTTCTTCTGGTGTGAAATTGTCAGTCCTTGTGATTTAGCTCCTCAGCTTCGCGGCCCTGACAACGCATCAAACTGATTACAAATGTATTTGTGCCGAACACACTGGGGTGCCTTGTTAGACAAGCCCACAAGCGCTTCTTATTTCATGTTTGGCAGATATTAGGCTGAGCGCCGTACATTAGGAATGCAAATACCATGGCGTCAAAGGGGGTTCAGCTAATTATCCGGAGATAGGCTGGCTCTTGGCCCAAAGCACCTTGAGCTCCTTGAAATCTCAGACCTCTCGGGAAGACGGGTGTTTGATTGCGGGGTGGTGGGTGCTCTTTGATCTGCGGCTCCCACGGTTTACAAGCAGTTCTTCAATGGCTGTCACCCTGCAGTTTACTTGAACATACTGGGACGTGTGTGACTGGGCACCATGTTCATAAAACCCTGTGTGAACGTTTCATACTGATGTTCTAATTATGAAATTCATTTTTTCTATTTAGTGGTGTACTGTAGTCGGACACCTGCCCCGAGGAGACTCGGTGCTGCCATAATTAACGGTAACTGTGATTAAGGTTGCAGACAAGTCCAAACATCTACTATGAATTTCGATCTAACAAATATGAAGTAACTTTGATCAAACGCACTAGCTAAGATGTTTGTGTGAGAGCACACAGGAAAACATTTTCAGAGAATAACAAGCTGAATGGCCAACCCTCCGCTCTTTTCCTCCTCAAACCCTTGCAACTAAAGGTCAATTAATCTCCAGCCTGTTGTTTCGATTAATCCGGTATCGGTTTGGCCCGAGATGGACCAAATCAATATGAACCAAAGTTAGCGGTTTGGTTTGCAATACTATATCAGAAAAGGGGCCAAAATAGTTGTCAATTGATTGAATCGTTGATTAATCATCGATTGTCAGATTAATTGTTGCAGATGATTCACATCTATCGGAGTCTGGAAAACGTAGTATATGGAATTTTAAAATGTCAAATCCGTGGGAACCCTGTAAATAAATAACTTGACCTTATTAAAAACACGTACACAGGAGGGACAGTTGTATCCGGGGGGGCACTAGTGACCATGAACCAATAACCTAAAGAATAATTGGAGCAGCCGGAGAGAGGAATATAATACAATACAACGGTGTACTGATCAGAGCCCCCCCCCCCCCCCCCCCCTCATGCGGCCAGCTGACAAGGGAATATTTTTATCAGGCTGGCACAGCCTGTACAGAAAAGGAGCAAATTCATTTGTAACCACACACTCCCAGTCAAGGACACGATCTTAGCAGGATGGAACACTGCTGCCTCTCTGCACTATCATTCATGGCTATTTATGCACCCGCTTCTTTATTATTGTAAAATGCTTCCTTGCAAGGTCTCGCTCTGCTCCTGTCCCCAAGAAAACTCAAAACACCCCCCCCCCGAGGCCTGTTTTGTCTCAGTGAAATCAAATCATTCTTTTGTTGCTCGTCTCTTCATTACTCTTTTACGTTTTTGTTAGATTTGGAATACATCTGTTGATCTGTGCTAAATCCAATTCCAAGCAGGCCAGACGACTCATCTGAGGAGCGCGTGAGCCGGAGAGTTGGAATATAAATAATCCATGCGCCTAAGTAGTGTCACTGGGCTGCTGTGTTGGCATGTCGGCACCGTTCAGTAAAAACATGGCCGCCTCGGGGGCATTGTCTGGGTTCCAGCATCCGAAAGTTCGATGACTCCTTTAATAGGCAGCGCCACAGCTTCAGACATCATCTCGTATGCATCGGGAGAAACTTTCCATTAAGGACTTTCCGACTGAAGGAGGAAAACCCAGTGTATCCTGAATATAGTATAGCATTTTTACACTTTGAATCTTTTTACACCAACAGGAATTCAGCTTGGCTAAGCTGACAGATAAATGATCCATTGCAGGGCTTGTAATTGAAAACGCTGAGAGGGGGTGCACAATTAATCTTTTTCCACCCCTACCTCAAATTTCCATGGAGAAATACCAGAAAATTCAGATAATAGATTAGGGCGATGTTGTTTGGATGGCGAGGGAGGAGAGGCGAGGAGTTCTCCATCACTAATCCCTCTGGCGGTGACTGCATCTAAATAACCTGCAGAAAAGGATAAAGACCTGCATCCATCACGGGACTAGGATCGGGGACAGTGATTGATGCCTCGGCCCGCCGCTTTGCCTCTCCCTCCGTGGTCGGGGGTGGGAGGTGACACCCGTACTCGGGAGAAATATCTGGGATAAAACTGGCAGGAAAAAGCTTGGACCTCATTGGGACTGAGGGATTCGGGGTACACTGCAGGTTCTGTGTAGATTTGAATAGTCCTATCTCTCAGGTCTCTTCTGGGTTATCGGTTCAGATCGATAGAAAGTGCTTTTGTGTCACCCACATTGAGTCCCTGGTTGTCTCCTATGTGTGCCTGTAGGACCCCGATCCTCTGCCTTGTGTGCCTGGACCGACTGTGCAGCTTCCTGGCCCCGAAGGTGGCAGTCTGATGGATATTGTGTGTGTGCCAGGCTGTGCGAGCCTTTCCTCCCCACCCTAAGATTGATCCCTCATTACCTCCCATTCCTTTCTCTTGCCCCCCCCCCCCCCCCCCCCCCCGAGTGCCTCTGCCTTTATCGGCGTGTGAATAGTTGAAGCTGGCTGGCTCCAACAGATGGCCACGGCTCAGGACACAAAAGTAAGCATCTGAAAACAGAAAAGCTGAAAAGTTTTGGCCGCTGGGAGAGCAGGCGAGGCGACAAACGTAAACAGCCAAGATAACCCCGGTGACAACATGCTCTGTGGTGAGTGAAGAAGAAGAAGAAGAGAAGCGTTGGAGGGTTGGAGTCCAGCAAAATTGAATTGTAGATTGAGTGAACCTCTCTCCTCCCTCTTTCCCTCCCTCTTGTATTTATCCAGTGTGAGACCACGCCTCCCTCCTTTCACTTGTCAGTGCGTCTAGAACAGTGAGCTATCTGCACCGGGGCTGCGCGGGGGGGTGAGAGCGATCCTCACTCTGCCAGCGCAGGCGAGCGGATCCGAGCAGACCGGACAGGACTAGATGCTGCGGACTTGCAGGAGCAGGTGTGTGATTTCTATTTGCGTGCATGCGTGACATATCGGGAAAGGGAGGACTTGTCTCGGGTACGGTGAAGGAGCTTTGCCCTAGTTTACACTTCAATACTCTGATGGCTTCTGTTCCTCCCTGAGATTTGTGCACCAAGTCATTACAGCGATGCGATGCTCAACGGGGCTCCAGTGTTCAGCACCGAGACTGGGCTCTTTATGTGCTGCTGGACTTGCACTAACCTGGGTAGTTGATGTATATTTCTATTTATTATACAAGTTGTTACTGTTAGGCTTCACGGTCATTTAATGCTTCCCTGTTGTGTTGAGCCTTCATAGGGGAAAAAAGTCACTTCAGCCTTCTCAGCACTCTTTGTCTCCATGGGGGGGCCGCTTTTTAAAACATGCTACGCTCATTGTCTCAGTCTCGGTTTACTCATCCAAATATAATCAGGACAGTTGCTGAATGCTGTGGAGTGCTTCTCTAAATTTAGAAGCAGAACTGCAAGGCGGAATCCGTTTGCTTAAATGCAGGACACTTTTGGATTGTTTACCTCTTACAGAGTTATTTTTTACAGCCCCCCAACATCTGTCAAAGGTCGCCACGACGGCAGCCACTGCCCCTCCTATAAAAGGCGTCCGGTGGTCTCGGCTGAAGCCAATATTCTCGCCATCGGTGTGTTGTCGATATATTTATGGGTCAAAGCCCGTGTCCCCACTAAGCTGTGGTAGTTATCATAGCGGAGGGGGTCCGTGAGAGGGGACCTGGAGGTTGAAATATTCATGCCGGAGCCTGCTCAATGGGCCGTGCTGTTTGCAGCGATATGGGTGGATGGATGAACAAATGCAAGGATGGAGGCGAGTAAAGAAGCTCAGGGAGATACGTGTTCTTACAGCATTCATTATTTATCACAACGCACTCTGCCATGGAAGCTCTAACCCCCACATCAACTGGCCTCTTTTTCTCACCGAGACGCCCGTGGACCCAAGGAGGCGGATGCTCCTGCTAAGTCTACCTGTCAGGTTGTCCCCAGGCATGTTCCGGTTGCAGCCAAAAGCACACCCGCGCAAACCCACGCATGCGCCCGACGTCTTCTCTCCACATACGATTTGTTGCAGCCACACTGCCTTAAAAGGAAGTGACCACAAAATCAGCCGCTTGTGTGCTCCCGTCCGTCCGTTTTTCACCTTCACTGGTCTCCTTTTGTGAGGCTAATGGACGCCGCTCACAATCGGTAGGAGTGGTGACCTTGAGACCTGTTGATGTTGTTTTTCGGCCGCCGTGCCGTGAATTCGTAAGAGACCGCGTGGGATTTGGGAGGCACTTGACATGCCGTTTTGTAAAGTGGCTGGAAAATGTGCAGAAGAGGTGGCGACGCAGCCAAGGCGCCGGCATGAATATGGATTGTATGCTAATGCAACGGCTGTTGACTCAAGCTGTTGATAAAAGCAAAGGACATGTCCCTCATGGCGTTGATGCGGCCACCATCGCTAGCCGCAGGGTGACGGGTGGCAGATATCCGTGACAGTCGCCAAGGTGACACCGCATCATGATAGAATGGCTTCTGCCCATTACGGTACCGGCTGGGGTTGGGCTTGGGGGGTTATCTTAATGGGCCTGAAGTCCATGACTGGCAGATTCTGGTCCTCTCGTTATCCACTTCCAGCACTTATGCCATATTTACATACGTGAAGTGTTTAATTGGGGATGTCTGGGATTGGCGAAAGCTGATATGCTGATATTGTCCAAATTTCAACTACTACATTCAGCTAATTAGGGTCGGCATGGTTTACATATACGATGGTGGTGCTGGTACTTTGGGAACTTTTAGTGTGCCCAAGCCGGTACTACATAGGAATATTTGTCCACAAACATTCATTCATTCATTCATTCATTTTTTACTGCTTATCCTCACGAGGGTGCTGGAGCCTATCCCAGCTGTCTTAAGGCGAGAGGCGGGGTCCACCCTGGACTGGTGGCCAGCCAATCACAGGGCACATATAGACAAACAACCATTCACACTCACATTCATACCTATGGACAATTTGGAGTGGCCAATTAACCTAGCATGTTTTTGGAATGTGGGAGGAAACCGGAGTACCCGGAGAAAACCCACACATGCAAGGTGGTATTGAACTTGGGTCTCCTAGCTGTGAGGTCTGCGCGCTAACCACTCAACCGCCGTGCAGCCTGTGTCCAGAAACAAAGCTTTTTTATTTTTACGTCATTTTGTTGACCGCGATAGTAATTTAAATACTTCAATACGAAGTTGAAATTAACTTGATCAGTATGAATTCAAGTCCACAACAAACTGTCCTAACGACCACAGAAAGAAACAGCCAGAATACACAACACGGGGAATGTGGAAAAGTACTTTATGGTCATAGTAATGGTAATGGTAATGGTAATGGTAATGGTAATGGTTTTATTTCATTTGAACATGCATCAGATTCCAATTGAGTGCATCCCATAATCAGTTCCCAGTTCCACATGTCCAAAAGGAGTAGGAAGAAGCAAAGCTTATTAAATCCTACCCCTCCATCTGGTACTTTTACAAACACTAATTGTTACATTTGTTCACTTCCTGCTTTCCATAATACAGTTTAAGGTTTTTTTTGTTTTTTTTTTTTTAAATAATACTTCGGTACGAGGTGATATGAGCATCCAATGCCATAATGGGTACCATAGTAACTGTCAATATAGTGATATATATAACACAGCATGACAGTTACTATGGCAACTTTAACTTTAAGTAAAATAAAGTTTAAAAAGCGTGTGGGAATGTTGCTTTACACGACGTTATTTGCACAATGTCACCTTCCAACACGTAATGAAGAAATGAGGCACTGATAGCCTCTTTGTACGCCGCCGGCACCGGTGCTACGACGATACGGTTTAAGTACGCTTCGTTATAAGTACAATACACGTCAAAGAAGCATGCTGTTACACATCGGAGTTGAGAAGAATATTTATATCTGTTGAGTGGAAACACTGGTGTGTTCCAGTGTGAGAGGAAGCTGGAGTTTACCGGCAGCACATCTCAATGCTGCGTCTCCTCTCTGCGCTAACGATAACACAGCAGAGGGGCTCTCCGAATACAGCTTGCACACCATCCCACCGCCGTGGAGGGAGGAAAGGAGCAGAGAGGAGCACACAGCAAAAAGCACGGCTGTGACCGTCCAGTCCGTGTTCCGGTCCGTGTGCTGTACTCCAGCGTGGTTGGGCGATGTGAGAACAATCAGATTCCAATCATGGCTTAGTGTGGCTGAGCTGGGCTGCTGCAGCGGGAGCCTGCCAGCCAAAGAGAAGGGCTTCATGGCTCCTTCTGTCTCAGGAGACATGCCACCATTAAACCGGAAAGCTCGCACTAAAAACCTGCAATATCGCCACATTTTATGTCGGGGGGGCTTCGACCACTGGCTGTTCGATCCCGGGGCTATCCGTGGCCTTTTCGCCAGTTTTGTCACAGTGGTGTCAAACTTATGTGCCGATGTTAACATGCTCCGAGCCGTAATTGGCAGGCCGGGACGGGAGACATGCTTCTAGACATATCTCGTCCAATAAGCCGTATCTCATCACCATAATTACCACGTCTTTATTTTTATCCGCATTATCCACAGTTTGAGTGTCAGATGTAGATTTGAAGAGTTTTATCAACATTTTTAATCTTCTTGTCTCATCCAGCATCTAATGAGCGTCTCCTCCGGTGCCCCCAAATGGCTCCTGAGGTGTGTGCACATGTGCTCGCAATTAATATGGCAGACGCACTCCACTCGCCCCGGCTTAGTGAAACAGTCATTAAGAGCACTCAGACAACGACAGCCCGACAGGCGCTTTCATGTCACAATGAAATGCGTAGTGAGCGTACGGGAGATGTGCTGGGGTGTTAGAGCATTGATCCGCTCAAATATTGTTTTCTCTCGTTTGCTTGAGAGAAAACATCACGCCGTCAGATTTTTTACCGTGTGATTTGATTCTAGGAGGGTTGAAAAAGGATTGCTGCACTTGAACGTCACACGTCTCAAGGATTGAAAATCGAGATCTCTGTCATCTAGCATCAGTGACCGCACATCCAAAAACATACTGTGTACTGTATGCTGTAAACTGTATACTGCAGATATTTGAAGTTGGCGGCTTCACTCTATCACAGTTTTTCAGACATATTACTTCATAAATCATACCATTTCGTGGTTGGCGTAGTATTAGCCAAAGATGTGCATATGTAAGCAAATTGTACATACACTTTTTGCCCAAATGAAGCATTTTCAAGCAACCATACAATCCAATGGAAGCATTCCAATCGTGAATGTAGTATTTTAAGTTGGTCACCAGGGGTCGGTATTTGTGCGTGTTGAGACAAGCACCAGACTTGATCTTAGGCTTTTATTGCAGGTTTAACTTATCTCACAACAAGCATGAAAATAATGACATAATAATAATAGTCGTTATCATGAAAAAACCTCCC
Source organism: Doryrhamphus excisus (assembly GCF_037039965.1). Taxonomy (NCBI): domain Eukaryota; kingdom Metazoa; phylum Chordata; class Actinopteri; order Syngnathiformes; family Syngnathidae; genus Doryrhamphus; species Doryrhamphus excisus. The sequence continues at coordinate 21,336,949 of NC_136367.1, read as the reverse complement.
AAAAGCTAAAACTCAACTCTGAACCCATGACATCACTTCCTGTCCTCCATATGGAACACATTTACTGCGACACACACAAGAACAGGTTTTATTTATGTCTTAAATGGTACTGTGACATCTGACTATAGGGGTGTTATTTCATGTCTAGAGGACTCTAATGTTGAAGATTGTAAATAGGTAATAAGGATTGATTGCAGTGATAGGGATTTGGCAAAGTTTAGCTATCACTGTATGGCCTATCATGACCACACAATGACTCTAAATTGATTATGTGTACGTGCACATGTATGTGTGTGTACGTGCATGTGAAGAGAAGGGCATGATGACAAATATAGATATTTATTTGTCCACTATCGGTACCATCTGATAGCCAGTGGTGGTTTTATACTTTTTATGTGTTTTTTGTTTGTAAAAACAGCACCTTTACTCTGAATCCGAGCCGCTCGTCTTAGCTGCTTTCAGTCTTCCTTGTCTTCGTGACAGAAAGCAACTTTCCCTGATTTTCCACCCTCCAACTAACTTCCATTTCTGTGTCCATCACCCTGCCCACGCCCCGTGTTGAGCCTGGTCACAGCTTCAGCTCACACGCCGCCTCTCCGCTTGCTCGCCTGCACGCCTCCACGCCTCCACGCCTCAGGGTGCAACAACCATTGTGTTGCCGTAATAAGGTTTATGGAATTACAGATCTCTGAAATTGGATTTTCTCCCTCCACCAAAGCAGTGTGACTACAGGTTTAGAACCGCGTGCATCGGGGCACATGTGACCTGCGTCTGAACTGCTTTGTGAGCATAGTGCTGCTGTAATGTTTCTGTACAGAAAGACAAGCTGGCAATTCAATGAAATTACAGTCATGACTTCCTCCTGTTCCTAAGTCAACCAGAAATTCTACTTCTTGGAACTTTGTCTGTATTGATCTAATTCCTAGCCTCTGCTGCCTTTGCTCTACTTTGCCTGACACTCACATTGCTTTAATCCCTCCAATCCGGCTTCCGGTGGAGAAGTATAGCAAACACTACATGCTTAAATTTAATGAACGCTGAGATTCCTTGGCGGTCCCATCAAGCAGATCCTCCCAAATACCACCAGCATTGTCCAGTAGCTGGGAAGCGATGCGGAAAATGGGGAAGGGAGTGAGACGGGCGGCTTTGCGAGAACAACATGGAGGTGTTGGTAGGTACTTGGTATTCATTAGGAGTATTCTATAGTGGCGGCTTAGTGAACTCTTAATTGGAGAAGAGACAGCACTAGGGATGCGGGATCAATAAGATCAGTCCAGGGGTTCCAGCCCACTGAAATCAATCCGCCTCCCACCAGAGGAGAAGGCAGACAATCAGAGAAAAGACAATCCTGGGTTCCTGCCTGTTACTCCCCCAACTTCATCTGGATCAGCCTGGACCGGCATGAAGTAGTCCTGGGGGGATCGAGCCCGTAGCTTGCATCTGTTCATCAATGCACTTTTGGATTTTATGCCAATAGTGTAACTGTAATAAAAGGTGATTGATTGATACACCCGTTAGGAGACGCATGCTGCTAAAAATAGACACTTTCTCCTCGTTTTCTTCCACCTCGTTTTTTCTCGCCAGCTCTCTCTCCCTGACTTTTTGATGTATTGTGCGCTTATTCACATCAAGGACAAGGCCAGGTGTCGCATTTTCCCTCGGTTGTCATGCTCGTCACACCACAATGGCGCCCGCAGCTCGTTCCATTCCACGCCGCTCTTCTTCTTCGTTCTATTGAGTCTGTCACTTCTTGGGTTTCGTGAGACAAACGGCAAGTATATCTCCTCTGCAGGAGCCACAAGCTAATGTGGATGTCACGTTGGTCCAGCTAATCCCGCCAAAATAAATCATGTCTGCAGTGTTGGCCAATCATGGCTTCTCATTCTTGTGTCCTTGGCTCCGCCGTGTTGTCCAGATAGAATAAAGGCAGCTTTGACCAAGGCTGATCATCTTATTGGATGTCATAGATGGCACACGTGTCCACCACCTCTCCTTTTGCATGCCCAGTCGGGAACAGAGACACATACCTCTTGGCCCCGCCCCCAATACCGTGTGTGCGGCCATACATCGTGCAAACGCTGTCACCTGTCCAGTCAGAACATGGATCAGTCGGCCAAGCCAAACCCCCAAGACTTGACCTCAGACACCCACACACTGAAATAAAAGACCCAGGAGAACCAGGTGGAAACGCCCTTTTGTTTGTTTCTATGATGTCATCACCAGTTTACTCTGTAGTCCTTAGCTAACTAACACACTTAAACACCAAGTCTGTTTGCTTTAGTGGGGAATCATCCACAATGAAGCCAAAGAAAGCTGCAGTGGCAGCATTATAATAACAAAATGTTCATGCATCCCTTTTATTCATCTTTTAGGAGTATTTATTTGTGTTCCTAATTGTTTCCCCGCATGTAAAACTATTGTTGTTTCAAATGAAAGGTGTTTTGTATTAACATTTTTGGGTGTTTTGCAGTAACATTTTGCATCATTTATGTGAAGAATGTATTCACTTAGTGTCTGTCTGCGATTCGGGAACAGATTCATGATGCTAATCAACATTCCCACGTCCTTTTGGATCATAGTCATGGATCTGTGGCTGATGTCAACAACACGGATACAGTACATGCATTCCGCTGTCTTGCCAAGACGTAGACCTTAGGTTTCCTTAGGTTTCCTTAGGTTTCCTTAGGTTTCCTTAGGTTTCCTTAGGTTTCCTTAGGTTTCCTTAGGTTTCCTTAGGTTTCCCGTGTTGCATGAACACGTTCAGTGTGGTCAGTGTCTGTGAGAGGAAGGAGTGCTGCTGATTATTCTTACTATTATTTAGTAGCATCTGGATTCCTTTGGAGTGTGGTGAAGAGAGACAGGGATGATGCAGAAGGAGATTCTAGTATAAAACGTGCTCAGAATTGGAATGTTGTTTTGTCACAACTACTTATCTATTCTTTGCGTTTGCTTCAAAGAGGGTGGAGTCTAACGCAGAGGGTGGAGTCTAACGCAGAGGGTGGAGTCTAACGTAGAGGACGCCTGCTTCATTTTGAGTCAGGTAAGATTTTGTGTTCACAATTCCTTATGTCATGTGATCAACTTGCAGCCTGCAGTGAATTTGTAATACTTGGTAATATTTAGGGATGCTCTGATCAGGGTTCTATGCTGCCGATTCCGGGTACCGATCTTTCATGAGTGAAATCGATTACCGATAGCCATCCCATATATGAACTATAAATGTTCCAATTCATTAATGATGAGTATTCATCACAGAGGAATAAAATATACACACACAGTTTCAGGTCAAATGTGTGAAGGGGGACATGACTAAAAAGTCTGGGAACAATTGCTACCTCCCAGACCATTTGTGTTCCTCACTGTACGTACATTCACATTTGGGTGCGTCAGCCATCAAACGCGTCAGCATCAAAGGAGAGGCCCTCCATGCAAGGCCAGGCATCATCAGGTAGATGACATGAAACATCACAAACTCATCCAAGTCACGACTGTCAGATTAGCTATGGCTTCACTCTACATTGTGGATGATGAATTATTGGCTTTGGTGTTTTTTGTTCTTGTTATACTCGGTTAATGTGCATGTTTTTATTAGCACAAGAACGTGTGCACGTTTGATCTCTGAAGTGTAATCTCAGCAGCTCGTTCTGTGGGTGCTTTATTATTCATCAGCCATAAGCAATCAATCCACAGGCACCACATCAAGCACATCTAATGCCATCCAGACCGTCTGCTTTTACCACGATAATGTCAGTGCCGGTAAAGACATCAGGATTCGTACTCTTCTCAATGCAGCGTTTTTCTCATCCAAGTCTTTGTATTAGACCTCTTTGGCCTCATGGCCTTACCTGATAAACTGGTCATTTAACTCATCCAGTCCCAGACAAGCAGAACCGGCTAGTTTAGACCATTTTGCCTGATCTTTTAAAGGCATGTAGAATATTGTGTTCTACGGCTACATAAACATGGAACCTCCCAAATGAAAGTTTGTTTCTACGTTTTTCTGTTCCTCAGTAATCAGCAGTAGAACTTAGGAGACTTTCAGGAAAATATCAGTTCCCGACTAAAAAAGTTTTTACATCAAAATAACAATTTTATTACAAATGTAACACCTTGAACTATAGAGGTGGGGGCCGCATGGTGGACGAGTTATCAAACGCACGTCTGCCACCCTGTGGCTGTTTTTATGGCTTAAAAGTGCTCCAAGTGTTAATGCATTAGTGGAGCGTTGCATCATCACCTCTTCTAGTCTCTCGTGCAAACCCCATAAAATTCATATCTACATATATATAAATTAGGGATGTTTCACCTTCCTTCAAAGAGCCATGCAGTCAAGATGGATTGATTGTTCCTGCTGTTGTTAATTCATCAAATTGGTTGAAGCAAACAATACTGCAGACTTTTAACGTCAACACCCCACCCCCGTGGGGGATCAATTCATTACATCCAGAGACAAGCAAGGCATCATGCAGATTCCGCTTCATCACCTCAGTTTATCTGGCTGACAGTGATTAGCACAAAGAATAGCGGGAATGCGTCTATGACGGTAGAGCTGCGTAGTGGTCCCGGCATATTCCCTTTCTCTGGCTGTCAAGGCCATATGCTAATTAGGAAACGATGAGTATAGACTGAAATGAAAGAGCTCGTGAAGAGGGATGCTTGTGAGCAAAAGAAAATATATGAGAATTAATTAGCAAAGCAAGAAAAGTCAGGGATTATAAAGCAATTGCTGAAATATAGCCTTTGCTTCTCAAAGCTTTGGACTGTAAAGCCTCTTCCCCACAAAACAGGACATATTTGTGCTTGATGCTTTGCACTTCTGGGCTTTTAACCACATTTCCACAGTTAGAGCGTAGAAAACATGACCTTCTGTATATAATTAGTAACAGTATCAGAGCATTCCAGACATGAAATAACACCCCTATAGTCACTTTTACACCTTTTATTAGCCAGTTTTGCAGAGAAAATAACAGAAAATTAGACATAAAGAAGACCTACATAGACTCCCATGTTAGCTTCCAACGGGCGCCATTGTCCCACCAAGGTTACATTGCTGCCACCTAGTGACCAGTTTAGAATGCACTTTGCGACCGTATCCTCCGGATGCCTTAAGTTGATGTTTTTGTTCATTCAGTCACTTCTGTGCTTGACAGTACTTCTTTTAGGCCCGTCAACGAAACTGCAATGATTTCTGAACGTATTTTGAAAAAACACCAAATTAGCAACACAAATAAAAATACATGGCAACTCGGAGGAGGGGCCTGCCATTCATGCGGAATCTTTTCTTTACCGATCACCGGAGGCGGCAGAACTTTGATTCTTCTTGTCTCCGTGACGTTACCACGAGTCGACAGGTGAATGACGTGTCTTTGGTAAGCTATTCTGTTTGAGGTCTTCTCAACCCCGGCGTGAGGACAGCATTCCCGTTTCTCTTTCTTCCTCCTCGTCTGGATGGCAGGGGCCTTCAGCGGTGCAGTACCAAACCCCCAAATTCTTCCAATCAGAAAAGTGTTTCAAAGGCACGGTTCATCTGGCGTGTGAAGACCTCATCAATTCAGTTTTCTCCTCTAACGTCAACATCCCGCTCGCGGAGCTCAGCTTGTTTATGTGCCAGTTATATTTTTGCCGCGTTCCTTCCACTCGGTTGCACGTGTGTGATGTGCTTTCATATCCCGTGAGGCACTTGAGGTGATTTCCCCTTTGCAACGAGACCGGCTTGTTGTTGGAGGCTATTTCTCGCCTCCTCACTGATGTACGCCACGCACGTCGTCGAGCACGACGGGACCCCTTTTCTGACCCTCGTTTTCTACATCAGCAAGACCAGAAGTGCCAGCTTGCTTCCACGCTCCGCTGATTAGAAGTCAAATATTAAAGTGCTGTGTTGTGAGCTCAGCCTAATTGATTCCTTCCGCCTGGTGCACACATAATGGCCTGACAGCAGGCGATACCGCGCTTTGTCAACAACGGGCACGGTGCCCGGGACGACACCCCGGGAAGGCCCCCTGTGAGTGTGCCAGCCTGTGGCCCCACATGCTGAGAGGCCGCTTGGCAGACTCCCGAGGCCCAACGCCACATACTCCAGACAGCTCATTATCTGTGTCATCAGTCGGCTCTTTACAGGCGAGGGAGCGTGTGTGTGTGTGCGTCCCAAAATATATGACTTTTTTTTAAACAACTTACACGCTAACTTCCGCTGCTTCGGATAAATTAAGGGAGTTCCATTACCCGTCCGCGGTTATCACACCATTAAGGTAATTACGTGAATAGCTTTTGATGACGCTCTTTAACAAGGACCTACACATCTACGCAAACACGGGTGCCGCGATGGAGGCCGTCGCCGTCCAGCGTTGTTGAAAAATGCAGGTAACATATCCCCATCCCTCTCTTGTCTGCTTAACCCGGGAATTTATAGGCCGTTTTACGTACATCTTGAATGGACTTGGCTCCCTATTTATTTTTAATGCCTTTCTATTTCACCCGCTGGAGTGCAAGCAAGGACCCCGCGTTATACGATGTTCATCCACGCTGCCTTTCTCATGAATCTGATTGACCTTCTTGCTCGCCGTGATCCCCACTAAAAGGTTAAAGGTGCCTATTAATCTCCAGGTGCTCAGAAAGCTTACCCAATCCCCGGTCCCGTGTGATGTTTAATGTTCCATAGGAGCTGATGGATGCCGCGTGAAAAGGTGGGGGGGTTGATGTCGCAGGGCTTGTCGACAGGTGCACTAATCACACTATTACCGAAACAGAACCGCGATGACATTAATTGTGACACGGGGGTGATGAACTCCATCAAGGCTCTGCTGTTTTCTATTTAATGGAAAAGAGTGCGGCGTGCTTGGGAGAGAGCGGGATGCACGGTGGCTGCCGGGGATTGTGGGAGATGTCGAAGAGGACAAAATCCCAACATGTACCTTTTTTCCACCCGTGCAAATCCATTGAATTTTGTACTTGAACGTTTTCACATCCCATTTCGGTCTGACCAATCAGCGGCACGACCGCGGAACCCAGGGCGGCTTCGCCTCTAAAGACCCAGGAAAAGTAATCACAGTGTCCTCTCCCCCGGGACCCCGGCAGGGCTTTCATTTGTACCTCCGTCCCACTACTCTCCTGCCATAGATCCCAGGGGGGGTGACGTCTGACAGGAGGTCATGATTGCAACCACGGGAGGGGTGACAGTTGGCTTCCTTTCTGACAGCAGTCTAATAGATGGCTAATGGGGGTCCCAAACCCCCCCCCCCCTCTGTTGTCCCGTTGGAGGAAAGGGACTGAAAGGTGAAGCTCAAGAACATGCTGGCAGGCTGGTCCTTTCATCTTCTGTTCTGTTATTTCAATATTCTGTTACATTTATTAATATTGAATCCAATGTAAGGCGGCACGGTGGTGGAGTGGTTGGCATGCCGGCCACACAGCTAGGCAGTTTGATTCTGGTTTCTTCCCCCATTCCAATGGTGTGAATGGTTGTTTGTCTATATGTGCCTTGGGATTGGCTGGCCACCAGTCCAGGGTGTACCCCGCATTTCGTTGAAGACAGCTGGGATAGGCTCCAGCACGACCGTGACCCTCGTGTGGATAAGCGGTAGAAAATGAATGAATGAATGCAATCACGGTCTGAACCAATTAACCGTAATAAACGAGTAATGGCATATACATATACATGAACTCACATGCGTGTTCATATAATGAAGTTAAAACGATGAACAACTCGGTGTCTATTTCCTTTCTTTGTGTCAGAACAGGGTCAATCCAGCGCTGCACTGCTCATTTGATAAGACGTTCAAGTGCACTTCGTGTCAGGCAAATTCTTTCAGACATCAACCAATCAGAGGACAGGAAAATGCTGACGTTATTATATGATTTACAAATCTGAAATCTGGTTAAAACAACAGCCACAATACCAATAGTTTAGGTGACATGGGCCAGCACTTCCAACTCTGAAGGCCCTGGGCAGATTTCTGCCATGGCAACACATAAAAAGCTGTGTGATTGTCTGACAACTACAAAACGAAACATACTGAGTAGTAGCAGAAGAAGCAGACTTCCTACTAATAGATGACTATATATGGTAATATTGTGGTGGTGATTCAAGTACCAACAAATGGAATTGTGAGTAAAAAACCCGTCTGTGTTTAGCAGTTGGCCCCCACTTCTATGCATCTGTTTGTGTGCGCCAGAGGGATGAGATTCCCCCGCCCTCTGATGGAGATCAGAGGGCAGTCAGTCCTCTGGAAAAAGCCAATAAGAAGCGTCCATTGTAAAGGGATAACGAACGACGACCACCTGATCAATCAGAGCGCTCATTAAAAGGCTGCCAAGGCCTTTGCAACCCAATACGACATCAATACCGTAGCACCGCAGCGAGCCCCCCCAGAGCCGTTTGGCAAGCCGCTGGCAGCCTCGCTGTCATTGCAGGGTGGGCACCACGCCAAGGACCCCCTTTTGAGGACCACTTAGGCTCCCGTGGTCCCCAAACACAGGTCGGGACAGACAGATGGGCCGTGATGGAGGGAGAGGGATGGATCCTGGCCTGCAGAGGAGGAGACGGCCATGTGCTTCCCCCTGCATAATGGATGCTTTGTAATTTGACGATAGTTACACGCAGCTGCCGGGCTTTTATCCCGGGCCTTTTGGTAGAATTTCCATGCGCATCACAAACAAACCGACGGAGCTTCCAAGGTGCTACACACAAACAAAAGAGCCGCCCGAAAGAAGAGAGATGCGCTGCATCTCCCAAAGTCCCCGTTGGGAAGGCCACTTTGAGTGGATCCGTCTCTGTGGCGTTCTTTAAGCAATCATGTGGAGGAAATCTAAGTAGCCTTGCAGAGAAAGCCTCTGTAATTCCAATCATTGAGCCAAGGTCTCCCCTCTGTGCTCCAATCTTAACCCCCTACGTGGTTCCAATGGGGACGGAGAGATCAGCGTGTGCGTGTCTAAATCCCCATTAATCCCATGACAAAAGGTCCCACAGAGAGCGAGCTCGCCAAGCTGGGGGGTTACGAGCAAAAAGTGAAGGAGTGGTGGATGCCCCCTCCAACCTCCAAATGTGCGCTTAACACCAGAGAGAGACACCGCCCCCTGGGACCTCCGGCACCCCGTAAAATTGTACAGCACGTCGTGATGGCCTTCAGGTTTCCAAAGATGATTCCAAGGGAGCATCCGTAGTGGAACAGTAACCTCCCGCCAGGATGGCCATTTCCTCTCTGAATAATTGAGCAGGATGGGGACTGCTGAGGGATGCTGGCTGTAATCATGGTGTGTAACACCTGTTTACCTAAAATGATGCTAGGTACCATTCCAGTAATGGATGATTGTCCTATAATAGGCTGGCCATCAGAAGACTAGCTTTAGCTCAAGGAAGGAGTAGGCAGGAAACTGAATGATTTTAAGTACAATATACTCCAACAAAAGAACCTCCCACAGTTTTTAGAGGAACCCACATCAGGGTTTAGAACTGTCAGTCAGAAGGTAGAGGTGGTAAAGGGGTAGTGGCAAGGTGTGAAAATGTGGGTGGGGGGTCACATGGGGAACAGCCCCCTACCAGCTGATGGGAGTCAATGTGTCTCAGGTGCTGGAGTGATTGGCCCCCAACCTGAATGTCGCGGGTTCGATCCACCGTCCTCTGGTGATCATTTTGAAGTATCCTTGGGCAAGAAACTGAGTCCCCGGGTGCTAAATGTGCTAAATGGTGTCAAAGGGTTTTGAGTCCCTCGAGGGGGGGCGTTTACCATTTTGTAGACTCTAGGCCTGTAGCTCCGCAATTCCGCAATCCATCACAACATGTAGTGTTTCTTTTTCCAAGATGGCCGGAGAGTGACCGGGGTGGCCACCCCGTAACTCCAGTGCGCAATTGGTAGTGCTGCACCTCGTGACCAAATGACGTCACGCCAACATTGAACCGGCAGCAACAAATAGTGAGAATTAAGGATACACAGGTATGCACAGAATTTGGTAGTACTGTAGAGACTGGACTGAAACTGAAACTGAAACTGAAACTGAAACTGAAAGCAGGACAATGCAATAAAATGGACGACAGTGAAGCATACCGGCGTTTCGAAGAGTCAAATTGTTGTGTTGCACGCGATGAATCTTGAACATACGGACAGGTCTGCACTTCCACACAAAGTTGCCCCTGCCTCCCTGCCAGGGGGACCCGCCCCACCTTTTGGGAAGCACTGAGCTAAGCCAAGACCATTAACAAAAGTCCCCCACTGCAGGTGCTAATTGGATTGTTGATGATAAATAAAACACATCAATGCCAGAGTATCCTTTTATTCAGACAGCAACAATAATAGTGGCCAGAAAAAAATATTTAGCAACGATGTCTTTCATCCGTTTTTTTGTTGGGATAAAGTGTTTAACAAATCATAACATGTCTAATTGCTCATTAGTGCTTCAGCAGTGCAAAGTCACGCAGAAGTGCATTGACTTTGTGAATTGGTTTTATGAGACGAACAATGAGCCCCAGCAGATTTGTCTGTAATCCATTTAGCCGAGATGTGATTCACTGTAGGAGGGCTTCGCCTGTTCTAAGTACGTGGCAGCCAGAAACAGCCATCACTCAGTAGGCTGTCCCGTCCGCCGGCTTGCTCACTTGTTTCAGCTGTCAGCCCCCGTCTCAAAGGAGCAGGCCATGGGCCGCCCTGTCAGAGGTACCACAAATGGCTCCTTATCTAAACCACAATAGGACAGGAAAGGCACGGACATGTGCGGACTGCAGAGCAGCCCAATATCCTCTCCACATGAGAAGAAAAACATTCTGATGTGAAAACAGTTACCGATTTACAAAAGTACTCTTTTTCTTCCTTCAAATTCAGACAGGCGGCAGTTTGGGTGGGGGGATGGGGGGGTGCTAAGACCCCAAGCGGGGACAATCGGGGCTCTGTTTGTGTTTTCTTTTACACCTCTGTGTTCTCCTTTGGGACCTCTTGGAGCGCACCACTGGCTTGCACAGGAGGAGGGGGTAAATGTCGCGACCTTGCAGGGGACCCTTGCCTGAGACCACCGCGTTTGCAAGACATGCCGCTTGGTTGCTGCTGGAGACAGCGGAGCAGACAAGAGGGAATGGAGAAATCGGTGTGGACTTTGGGGACCGGAAACATGGCAACCCAAGACTGACATGAACAGCAAAGATCAGGGGCATCCATTGGGTCCACATAAAAAACAAATAATCCGATGTCACATGACGGGTGGCTTCAGCTGACATCTTTTCTGACACGCGGGTCATCACGCATTCCAGTGCTGCAAAACTCGAGTCATTCATGCTTCCGTTCAGTGCAAGGTATCGGAGTAGGGTCATGATAAAAAATGGAAGGAGTTGTATTGTCCATGCAGTAATCCAAGTACCCCAACATACAGTATATGTTAAAAATAAGGTGCATGGGCATTTAGCATTGGGCTAAAAGAAAGCCTTGTGCAAGTGCAAGCTGGATGGTTTGTACAGAAGAATCACAGTGCAGGTCTTCCCAAAAGTACACCCTGTTCAAATCCTGCACATTCAAATATTGTCTAACTCTTGTCCAGGCTTTTTGTTCCCAAGATCTCTTATGTCTGACAACAGCATGCATGCGTGTGTGTTGGGTGAGCATTTATAGGAATGTGTCACACCTTTGTTCTCCAGAGAGAAGACATCTTGACGGGCCTTGTAGTGTCGACTAAGACCATCATACACTTCACTTTCAGCCCGTCTCTGCTCTCCCCGTCTTTGCCTTCTTGACGTCTCTGCTTTTGCTCCTGGTCTTTTTATTTGCCAGTAAAGTCTTTGTCCAGCATCCCATCTGTCTCCCGAGTCAAACCATTTCCAAGATAATGGACCTTGCAGATCACAGAGTTGCAAGGATGGCACACGAGCATGATTAATATTTCTTTTCCGCGTCTGGGTGCAGGCCAAGCTCTTAAATTGTCGGGAATCCTTCCAAAAGGAGAGTAGGACTCCTCGGGATAGCTTACCAGTAGGCATGTTTCCTCATGTGGTGGCCATGCCGCTTATTTATTGACTGGACAAAGCTCTTTAAGGGAAGCCTTTATTTATACAAACGCTTATGTAAGGGTGGAGCGAGGCGAGCTGATTGGTCGACTAAGAGAGTAAGTACTTCTACGTTCCGGTAGGAATGAGAAGAGGAACTGCTTCACGTTGGCTTGACCTTTTAGTTCCCATTTGCTTCCTATCAATAATGCATGAACTGGATGATAGGACAGGTTGTTCTATCTAGTCGGACTGGTTTGTGTCAAGCTGTCCTATCTAGTCATGAACCGGATGAGGGCTGTCCTATCTGGTCTGGCTGGTGTGTGTCCCACCTAGTCTTTGGGCAAAAACTGGATGAGAGCTGTCCTATCTGGTGTGGCTGGTGTGTGTCAAGCTGTCCTATCTAGTCATGAACTGCATGAGGGCTGTCCTATCTGGTGTGTGTCCCACCTAGTCTTTGAGCAAGAACTGATTGAGAGAGCTGTCCTATCTGGTCTGGCTGGTGTGCGTCAAGCTATCCTATCTAGTCATGAACCGGATGAGGGCTGTCCTATCTGGTCTGGCTGGTGTGTGTCCCACCTAGTCTTTGGGCAAAAACTGGATGAGAGCTGTCCTATCTGGTGTGGCTGGTGTGTGTCAAGCTGTCCTATCTAGTCATGAACTGCATGAGGGCTGTCCTATCTGGTGTGTGTCCCACCTAGTCTTTGTGCAAGAACTAGATGAGAACTGTCCTATCTGGTCTGGCTGGGCTGAGTCAAGCTACCCTATCTAGTCATGAACTGGATGAGAGCTGTCCTATCTGGTGTGGCTGGTGTGTGTCAAGCTGTCCTATTTAGTCATGAACTGCATGAGGGCTGTCCTATCTGGTGTGTGTCCCACCTAGTCTTTGTGCAAGAACTAGATGAGAACTGTCCTATCTGGTCTGGCTGGTGTGTGTCAAGCTATCCTATCTAGTCATGAACTAGATGAGAGCTGTCCTATCTGGTGTGGCTGGTGTGTGTCCCGCCTAGTCTTTGAGCAAGAACTGAATGAGAGCTGTCCTACCTGGTCTGGCTGGTGTCTTTGAGCAAGAACTGTTGAGACCACCTGGGGTGAGAGGCAAAACGTCTGCTGAGCCAAGCGGACCAGTCCATCTGCACCCGCGAGGACGCCCTGAGAATACGATGACCTGGATGAGAGAGAATATTCCCAGGCAGGAATCTGGAGCCAGCATCTCTCTAAGAGCATCCAGATGTGTTTTTGTTTGTATGTTTTATTAATTAAATGATTTGTTTCTTTTCAACTTGCTGTTTTTTAGCTTGTTTTGCCAAAAGCGCTAAGCCTTTGTTCTTGTAAGCGACACATCCAGCATTGTGTGCTACTTGGGGATGGCACACAATGGGAGGAAAATAAAATCCGTTTCATAAATGCTGTGTTACAGCGGAGAGATGGTTTATGATTTAAAGATGTGTGCTCTTTCTTTCCTCGGTGCTACCACACCAGCATGTAGCTTACCGCCATGTTGAAATGTAGCCCTCATAAAGGACGTTACGGCCCCATAGTGGGACCACTTGTTACCGTCTTCTGTCGGGTAAAAAAAGGCCGATGCCGGCATAGCATTAGCGTGGAGGCCATGTTTGAAGGAGGATCTACAGCATATCAGTAGATTGATTTGTTTACGACCGTGCCTTCCATATTATCTCCATCTTCTGTTATGCCTATGTTGGAATATATAATCATAAGCTCTCAAATGCGCCTTCTCAGTGAAATTGGAACACCCACACATTATTCTTTTTGTCGGATTCCAAAACCTTAGGCATGATAGCGATAACAGCTCCACTATTCTAGGAAAGATTTATTAGATTTTTGCTGCAGGGATTTGCTGTTCTTCAACCAATTGTGCTGATTATTAAGTTGGCTGGCTACTCTGCAATAAGCTTGACCTTGCGATTCTCCCGAAGCTCCAGCCGGATTCTTCCAGTTGTGCCAAAACGCTGTTGCATGAATGCAATATGCTATCGTTATGCCCCCTGTTGCTATGATTTAGGAAGCAAGTGGTCCTGAACCTTAGCCGGACGTTTCATCTTTTCATGGTGATTATCTTAGATCAAAGGACGATGGAAGCTCGGTTTTTGTACACCACAGTTTTTTATGAAAATGTCATAAATATGTATCAGGCGGACCAAAGTGTGCGCTGAACAAACTGGTCGATTTCCTGAACAAAGATGCGGAAGCGACTCTACCATGGTCAATGTGACACACTTTTCAAGGGGCGTTTAGGATTGGGGGAAATGTTCCACCCAAGAAGACAAAAAGCATGTCCGCCGCCTACGCTCACGTAAACGTATACCGCTAAGTAGACCACGCTTAACAATTGACATGCTGCACAAACCTCATTTTCACACTTTGGAAGCCCAAAGGATGCATTTCCTGTCTGCATATTGGAGCAGAAGAGTGGAATTGGGGTTCTGACTCATCTGAAAATGTCTGCAAAGTGCCGAGCTTATCAGAACCTGAAGGAAATCTAAATTCAATCTTGCCTCGGAATGGGGATATCGGCCTTGGCGTTCATGACTTGTCATTCCCAATGACTGCAGTTTGCAATCAGGAAGTCAAGGTGCTTCCAAAGGTATTCCCGGATGTCCTCTTAAGAGCTGTTGGAAAGTTTTTCAGCAGGATTTCCATGAGATCCTTCTAAAGGAGCACCGTTTGGGAATGTGAATGAGCTAGCAGTGTAGGTGGTGGTAGAAGATATGGGTTCAACGTAGGACTTGTCTGTGCTACCAGTCTGTTTTCTATGGAATATCTTGGAGAATATCAACAGTGTGTTAGCTGAAGTCATGCTAGGTGTTCACAGAAAGCAGTTCCCACCACACAAAAACACCACAAAGACTGTTCAACAAAAGTTCCCGGACTTCCGAAAAAAGATCCTGGGAGTTAGATGGTACTTTTCTGGACGTTTTCCTCGGGTAATTTTAGTGAAAATGTAATCATTTTTTTTCAAAGGCCCATTGAATTTGAAAAGTTCCATAAAGTTTTGGCGGTGGAAAGTTCTACTGATACCTTTTTCAGTTGAGACAATGGTACCTCTCATCCTAACTATACTATTGTACAGCCGACTTAAAGGGGACCTATTAAGCTCATTTTCGGCCCTTTGTATTGCATTGTGGACTCCTATAGAGCCGCTACCCACAATAACCAGCACAGAAAGCTTTCTAGATCTTCCATGTGTCCATGGACTTCCTGCTTCCTTTACTCCACCCCCTGCCCTCCTCTAAGTATGCCTACTTCACTGCAATTGCTCAAACCCCAAGCACTCCAGAGGACTTCCCAGCCCACTTTTGCAAAGTCTTCTCCTCTTGTTTGGGCGGAACACGTACAATAAAAGTGTAAAAGGGAATAGTTCCAGCGCCAACAATCTGGATCAGGGCTGCAACCAACCATGATTCCAATAATTTGAGTATCTTGATTACAAAAGATATTCTAGTTTTTTTTATCTACTTCCAGGAATCCCTGACGTCACCCACCAACGCCCGTACGTCAGGGTGTAGTGTAGGTATTACATAATGCATGCCGGGATTAAGCAACTGGACAATGTGGAGTGGAGCAGAAAGTGATGGATGGAGGATGGCAATGTTGTGACAATCACAGATCTCTCAGCCCCCCCCCCCCCCCCCCCCCCCCCCCACATACACACACAACATAGATGTGTGCCGTTGTTGAATTTACATCTCAATGCCAACTTTCCTCGGTAAATTGAAGGGTCCTTGGAGAGATTTTTCCGCATTCTGTTCCGAGCGAGACATGCCAATGGGAACAAAGTCACACTTAAGCTAAGCCCTGCCAGCCTGGATTAGGACCAAAAGGACCGGCTTGACGGTGTCGCAGTGAAACCGCATTCAGCCCCCAACGTTGTCATTTCAAGGTTGCTGCCAACTTCCCGATTGGTGCAGGCACCAGGATGGAGAAGACAAACGTTCTCACGCAGAGGTTGCATTTGGAAGTGTTTAGTTCCACTTTATGAAGACCTCGTGTGCATCTTCTTGTGGAGAGAACTCCATCTGCAGTGGAGGTGCTTGGGCTTTGTTCTCGCTTGACGTTACGCCTCGAGCTTCTTTTCTGTTCTCACATTTTTCTCCGCACCTCGTTCACGCTCAATATAAGTTAGAAGGAGAATTCTGGAGACGGTCTTTGGCCTCTGTGTCTCACCAAACACGGCTGATTAGATGACGTGCTTTATATATATATATATATATATATATATATATATATATATACAGTATGTAGTACATACACAAAGTATGTACATGCATACATGTGTATATGCATGCTGCATGCGCCCGGCTGGTTTTCCGTCAGTATCTAATCAAGTATTTTTCCCTCTGTTTTCTCATATTCTAGGTTTCAGTCAGTCTCTGGGGGGGGCAGAATGGATGAATCAGACTGGATGCCTTTCAACACTCGGTGTGTTTTATTTATAGGGAAAGAGTACATTAACGCCTCTGCGGTCTTTGGAAGATTCATCAAGCACTTTCCCAGCTTCTCTGCTCGCTTGAGTTGTGGAACTTTAAGAGTTGGGGGGGGGGGGGGGGGGGGTGACATCCCCATGCGGTGTGCGTATCCACCCATGTCACAGTTGTACAGTCATGTCCGTGCTGTGACACGGTCGGCCGTGTTGTCACATGATTTAGAATTCAGGCTCATCAATAAAACATACGCGGCATTAAGTTTTGATCCGCTGATGCAGGGCTCCCGTCTCCCCGAGCCTCTTCCAAGCACATGACTTTACTTCCTGTGCTGACTTACAGGCATCGCTTGGCATTAGCATAGCCTTACATCATCCCTGATCCTTCAATATGATGTCATATTCTGGACTTTCTGCCTTCAATTTTAGATTTATTATTTTACTCAAAACAAAAATAGTAATGTCACAATATTGAAGGAACAAGAAATACTCTTTTTGAATTAAAAGTATTTTTCTGAATTTTTTCCCCCCCACAAAAGCATGAAGATACATATTATTAGAGCCCTGTTGACATGAAATAACACCCCTATAGTCATCTTTACACTCTTATTACCAATATAGTTGATATAATCAGAGAAAATACGCCATTGTGTGTTGCAATAAATGTGCTACGGACGTGTGGACAGGAAGTGATGTCGGGGGTACAGAGTTGAGTTTAGTGGCATGACGGCCACAACAATAGCCGCATGTTGTTATTAATCAAGTCAAGTCTGGCGCTTTTATGTTTCACCTACTGACCTCTAGTGGCCAGTGTAGAATAATGCATATTACAATTTGAATATAATAGACCAAAAATAGAAAAATAGACAAAATAGACCAAATCAGGCACATGGCTAAATGTAGTATATGTAGTGTTCTCCACTGGCCACTAGGTGTCAGTACCATTACTTTAATGTTCGGTGAGACACAGAGGCAGTAGACTTGATCGCCGGAACAACAGGTTGTTTTTTTCAGGTTTGAATAATCTCACAATATACACAATCATCCTAATAAGAATCCCTAATAGGAACGCCGGTTCCAAGCTAGTCTGCTTTCCCGGCACTGGAACACGTTTATGGCAACACATATTGGGTAACACAGGGGTAAAGGTGACTATAGGGGTGTTATTTCATGTCTAGAGGTCTCTAATGTGAAAAGGTGTATTTAAAAGGCCATAAACAGGATTTCTATGCTCAAACTATGAAAGCATCATGGAAATGTATGCTTCGCAGATTATTCTCATCGTTTTTTCCAGTTTTTCACCGTAGCCTTAATAATGACTTCACTCGCCCGCCACATTTCACGCTGCATGTCGTCCAGACTGATAACAAAGAGAGACAAGAAAGCAGCAAAGTGGATAGAAAGTCATATATGTGTCGGTTGGAGCTGATAAAAGCCTGGAAATCCAATTAGTCTCCGGGTATCAGGTGGCGGGAGCAGGCCTCCCGGGAGTAATGTCAGGAATTATCCAGCGCTGCGGCGTGTCAATAGCACCACCTATTTACATACGCCGCTATTGATAGAACGGTGCGTAATGTTGAGCTTAATGTGTTCCCGGGACTATATTTGGCGCTCTTTTCCTCTGCGTTGTCCACGGCAGGCCAGGCAAACATTTATCAAAGGCAATAACTGTACATTCCACACCACAAATGATGAAAAGAAGAGCTAGTGGAAGAAGATCTTTTGAATGTGAGCACACTGAGTCCATTCTTCCTTGCCCATAGATGCCCTTGAATCCATTTTGGTAGCCGGGTATTCACTGCTAGTAGCAGACAGAGCCTGTTAAGGGACTTTCTTTCTGTTGCCAAGGTTTTTTCCCCTTGGGTTTTCTTTTGTACTTGCTCTTTCTTCACATGCCAACAAGGAAAAAGGATACAGACAGGAGGAAAGTCTAACTTCTGTGGTTCTATGAGGAGTTTGGTCATATGCTGTATCTGTGCTCCGTTCCCGGGTCTGATTGGGTCTTATTTGGGGACTGCTCCTTGTGTCTTCTCACATGTCTTCTGTCATCCTTGTGGTTCGTTTCTTCCCCTGTGCTCCTGTTTTGTATTTCTGGATCCTCACGTTGTCCACCTGCCTCGTCTCCGCTTCCCCAGCTCTGACAATAACATGAAGCCATGCTTGAATGGCTTCTGTGTGGAGGAACTTGGCTAGCCTGGACGAGCCCTGAGGTGGGATGGCCGCAAGCTTCGGTCCTTGTGATCATACATGTCTGGTATCATGCATGCATGCAGGGAAGGAAAGCATCTCTACGTAGGTATATCTAATCTAATCTAATCTAATCTAATCTAATCTCATCTGGAGGCTGTCACTTCCCATCTCATATAGTATTCCAGCCATGTTGTTGCAAAGGAGGAGCAGAAGTCCCAGCAGGCTGAAGTGTTGTTATTGTCTTCATCTGCTGACAAGATTTGTTCTGGCCACATCCTCATTGTGGTTACACACACACACGCACACACACACACACTTCTCTCTGACAGCCCAGCATCTCAGTGGACATGCTTCAGCTGCCCCCAGGCTGTTTATGATTCTGGTCACTGGGGTGTCTGCTTTGATTGTGCCATTAGATAAACACGTTATTGCAGCGTCTTAGTTCTGCTTGCCGGCTTAATAGTTTGGATTTGCTGTCACATTCTTTGGCTATTTGACTTATTTAGTCCAATCCTGAAGAACAATCCTGTTATCTGCTGAGATGCTGGAGGTGCTATTCCCTCTACCAGGCAGTGAAAGCATGAACACGTGAATCGTTGTTAGTGTGCGCAAATCACAAAATTTAAAAAAGAATGTATTTTTTTAAATAATGATTTTAATTAGGGCTGTTGAAAATACAGCGTTAATGTCGGAAACTCATTTAGTTATTGTGTCGACTCCTATAGAGCAGCCACACACCATAAGCTTTCTAGTTCTTCCAGAATCTGCACCTATTCAGATGGATTTCTTTGGATTTCATGGTTCCTGTGAAAACGGTCCGTTTTAATGTATTCCACCCACGGCCCGCCTCCAGGCACGCCCACTGCGCTGTGGTTGGTCACACTCACAAGCGCATAAAATGATGTCCGGTTTGTGCCGCTAGCTGCAAACGGCAATATATCTTTTTAAAATACGGGCTTTTAAAATACAGTTTTGCAACGTCCTCTGAAACCCAGCAGGAGGCATCCCAAACCTCTTTTAGGGTTCGCTTCATTATCTGGAACAGTGAGGTGCGTTCGCAGACACAATTTGCTGCATCTTAGTTTGCTGGGAAATCCCAGAGAATATGTCTACATTCATTTACAAGCAAAACCTGAATCCACTTTAAACTATGTGGTGTCTTTGAACGCAACCCACCATGGCTCATAACGGCGTTAAAGTGTCATTCAAATGTTCTCCTATTGAAGAGGTTGTGGTTCCAAATTCATTTGGAGCTAACACATACAAATATATATATTATATATATTATATATATATATATATATATACATATTTCACACATGGTTGGTAATCGTGATTCAATTGTTGGAAAACTGATTTATTTGATGACAGTTTTTACTAATTTACTTTTTAGGAATTGTTCATTGTTTAATGTCATATCTCCTGCCGAGTAGTACAACAGCAGTTTCTGATATGCGATGTAATAAATAATGCGGACCTGCTACTGTATTCCCCCCGCGTTTTGTCTGCTCCTGTACTACCAGTTTGTCCTGTTAATCAAACTGGAATTATCCCTCGATTTGCCCTCCACATTACTGCTCACTGACCCCGCCCCCATCCTCTCCTCATCCCCTTTCCCTTTCGCCCGTCACTCACCTTTGCCCCCGTCCCTCCTTCACCCTCTCCCCGGGTGGCGAGGGCCGCGTTGGCCCCCATCCAGGTCCATTAGCCCCAGCCTTGCAGGCATGTGTTCATCGCCAGAGATCATTACAGCCAGCCAATGACACCACTCTAATGCATCATTAATGATTGATTAACGAGCTGAGCTCAGCTCAAACGGGCGCATTTGTGTGGAGGAGCAGCCCGTAATGGCCGTGCAGATGCTATTTTTTACCCGCTCCCGTTCATGTGTGCGTGTGTGCGTATATCCTCGTCTCTCAGGTGGAGGAAGCTAGCTGAGGCTGAAAGGAACGACCGAGACGAGGCGATCGTGATGGCGGAGCCTCTTCCGCTTCTTCTGCTTCTCCTTCTCCTTGGAGGAGTTCTACCAGTGGCGCAGGGTTCTAGCTACCTGTCTGGATACCGCATGAGGTCTCGCTTGCAAAGGGACCGGCAAATGCGCAACATCCGACCAAATATCATCCTCGTCCTGACAGATGATCAGGATATCGAACTGGGTGAGTATGATTACGTTCCTCCATCTGTCCGGAAAGGGAATGTTGGCCTAATAAGAGTCAAAGTCACGCGCTCCCCTCACCGCCTCCCATCACTGGCAGGAAATACCGGCTGCCTATGCCCGCCATTGTTCAGGTGCCAAACGCCGCCCCCCCCCCCCCCACTTACGTTCTTCAGTGGCGTATTGGAGTGGAGTGGCCGTATAATAGCCCGGGTGACATCCTTTGTCCTCCTCTGATGGCTAGTGAGAGGACTCTCATTGAAAAGCAGGAATTTATGGTCAAGCATCTGTTTCCCCAAACAATTACCATCAGCTTGGGAAGCTTTTACTACACAGGAGTCCCAATGGGTCACACTTAAGCAGAAGGATTTATGCCGTAACGCTTTGCTCTCCGGTGCCCCATCTTTATATTTTCCATCTTTTCCACCTCGAAACCTCACCTAAACCTCCGAGTCTCTTCTCAGGCTCCATGCAGGCCATGAACAAAACCCGCCACATTATGGAGAAGGGCGGCACGCATTTCTCCAACGCTTTCTCCACCACGCCCATGTGCTGCCCGTCCCGCTCCTCCATCCTGACGGGGAAGTACGTGCACAACCACCACACCTACACCAACAACGAGAACTGCTCCTCGCCGTCCTGGCAGGCCCACCACGAGCCGCACACCTTCGCCGTGCACCTTAACAACTCCGGCTACAGGACGGGTAAACGTCACGTCAGAATGTTTGTCATTCGCATGAAATCACACCGTGTGCTTTGTTTTTAGCTTTTTTTGGAAAGTATCTCAATGAGTACAACGGATCCTACGTTCCCCCTGGCTGGAGGGAATGGGTCGCCCTGGTCAAGAACTCGCGCTTCTACAACTACACTCTTTGTCGGAACGGGGTTCGGGAGAAACACAGCAGTGACTATCCCAAGGTGAGAGAAAGATTGGAATTCCACGCTATCCTGGGATGATGATTGCTGATGCTTGGCCGTGCCGTCAGTGTAATGTGGAGAGTCGACGCCAACATCAGTGCTCGCTTTCAACATGGTCTTCAAAGCCACCGCCATTTTAGGTTTCATTTTCCCATCCAAAACTCTTGGAATGGTGACCACTAAAAACCTCCACTGACATCCAACAAAGATCGTCACAGATTGATTTGCGAGCGTCCCAGTATTAGTAGTACAATTAGTAGTACTTCTGAAGTAAAGGTGATGTCACAAGAGTAGGATTTAGCCATAAATTAGCCGCAGCGCTACAGTTTAAAGGGGACCTATGATGCTTTTTCCGCTTTTCCGACCTAAAAATGTTGGATTCTGGTGTTAAACCGGTCAACGTTTAAGATCATGAGGTGTGGACATTTGGATGTGAGCCCTGAAAGACATTTCGGGTGGCTCTGAACGCTCGGTTCCACTGTGATGTCACAGTGAGCCGGACTTTTTTTTTTTCAAAAAACATTTTCTAAATTCAGCTGGAATAGGTGCAGATTCTGTAAGATCTAGAGAGATTTCTGTGTGGGTTATTGAGTGTAGCTGCTCTACAGGAGTCCACGTGTCAATACAAAGGGTGGAAAATGACATAATAGTTCCCCTTTAAGAAAAAAGTAGTAAATCAAAGATCTTTGTGGCTGACGTCCATTACGCGTCTCATCTCCACAGGACTACCTGACGGACGTCATTACCAACGACAGCATCAGCTACTTTCGGACGTCCAAGAGGATGTATCCCAACCGCCCCGTCATGATGGTTCTGAGCCACGTTGCGCCCCACGGTCCAGAGGACTCCGCCCCTCAGTACAGCACTGCCTTTCCCAACGCTTCTCAGCACATGTAAGGACCCGAGTCGTGTCGTTTTGAGCGAACGCACCTTTTCCATCCTTGGCCCGACACGGCAAGCCTCGTGAATCCTCAAAGTCGATCTTACATTCCGACATCTAATTCTGTTTACTCGCTCATGAGACGTCTTCATTCTCGCTTCATTTCATTTTGCCATAATTCAATAACCGATTCAATCATCTCATCTCCATCTTATCTTCCCGCTGGCAGGACGCTCTTGGCAACGGAGCCTCGTCTGAGCGAGGCTGCTCGGCCCACTCCAGTTCACGCTCGCGCCGCCGTTGTAACGAGCCCTGCTAATTTGTACCATTTTGTCAGCCATGATCAAAGAGCGGCATGAACGTTGTCAATGTAATGCATAGCTAATGATGACGGACGCATCCACCCACGCGGCAGCCAGGCCTCGGTCCGCTTGACGTATCGGACTCCTGATTGGTCGACCGGCGCTGCTGGCTAATAGAGGGTCTGCTATTGGCCCCCGGAGACAGATCCAGGACCAGTAATTAGACTGCAGTTGCTACCCTTTCCCTCCGGCTTCCCATTCTTCTGATTAATCTACCCCCCCCCACCCCCCACCCCCCATCATTAACCTGTGCCAGGCAGACTTTAGACCCAGAATAGTCTTCAAATTTGGCCCCAGTGCTTCCATACTAACTTTTAATTGCTCCTTCTCCGTACATTTGCATCCCTTGGGTCATTGTTCAATGTATACTTATTTTTTCACTGCATGCCCCCCCCCATTCTCATTACTACATTAAGAGAGAGGCAGTGATTTCCTGTTGTACTGTTGATAAAACTTCTCACCTTGTTTACACTACATTACATTTGCGACCGTAAGCTAGGCCACAAGACATTAGCAGTTATTTAGAGTCTAATCGATCCTTTTAAAGATTAAATTCATTTGCTTCTTGGATGTCCTTGGTGATTTAGCATTGTTTATTCCCAAATAATTGAAGGGCCGTGTGATTTGTAGAGGATATTGATCACCGCGCTCACCGCCATCGATTGCACTGCTTTGCATTTCACGTGTTTGGCACAGCTTCCTGTCCGGGGTTGCATTAACATCCTGACGTCTACTTCGGGAATGAAAAGGTCAGCAGACACGGACAAAGGTCATTGGCGTGAGAACACAGCCAAGACTCGATGCAGCACTTTGTGCTCCACAGTGGAACCTTTTGAGGTCAAACTCAGTCCATTCTGGTTTTGTCCAATCTCCACTTAGGAAATAATGAACACGTCATCCATCGGCCGGAACTTTTCAAGCCGTCGTCCAAGCATGAAAAGGACTTCATAAAAAGAATCAAGCGCATATTCCCCAAACGTACAAAGTGAAGTAAGTTATGCTCCAGTGCCACTGAGCAACGCCAGCTGGCATCGCACCCGCCAAGCCCTTCCACTTAGCTCCGTGTGCACCTCCAAAAAAATGCAAACTGCGGACTGCAGCGCTATAATTAGTCTGCTTTTTTCATGCATCGTTTCCACTTCCACTCTCGGAAGCGCCGAAACGTCCACCATAACAAAGGAGGCGAAGAAGTCAGCAAATATGAAGCCCTACTGCATGCCATACGGGAATCGTACAAGTGCTGCGGCTGGCGATTCAGACAAGACAACATTTTCCATCAGGACGACACTTTGACAAGACATGATGTTGTTTAACAGTTGGCAACGATACTGTACCAGAAATAGTTCCTCAATGTATAAAATAGCCGTGAGAGACATCGTGTACGATTTATGGTTACGCTGTGGGACCCACCGTCACCCCTCGGTGATCCAAATTACAGAACACACAAACCTGTCAAATATGTTGACTTTAACGAGACTGTTGGAAACACAACACTGTCCTGTCTTCATGGCATGCTCTTCTCCAGCAGATATCTGCAGCTGTGTCCTTGCCCTTCAACGCCCATAAACACCCTGTGGCGGCGCATCGAGTGGCGAGCACACACAAGAACACGAGATGCATTCGCAGACATTGGGTCATCAGATTTAGATCCGCAAAGTGGCTCAGTGGCTCAGGCTTCCACCTGAAGGTTGCGGGTTTGATCCTCTGTCCTCCCGTGATCATGTCGAAGTATCCTTGGCGAGCTACTGAAGCCCGTTGCTCCTGATTTAACGTGATCAGTCGGTAAAAGTGGCGGAAAAGCACACATGAAGGACCATTAATGTTGCAAAAAGGCCCATTTCTGGTTCTGCGGTTGTTGTCATAAAACTGGAAAAGGCCAAAGAAAAAGCAAAACACTGATGGAATGAATCAATTAGACGATCTCTGAGCTGTGGTTTCATGCACTATACAGGAATGAAACAGAATAATGTTGTTTATGAGGTTGTATGTGTTTTACTGTAACAATGATGGCTGGACTGTAGAACATGCAAACCAGTACTCTACCTGCAAAAACCAGTGACTTACTGCTTTCTCCTCAAGGTTCGAAAGAAAATCTGAATTGTCTCCCATTCCTGTGTGTTCCTCTTCCAGAACTCCAAGCTACAACTACGCCCCCAACCCCGACAAACACTGGATCCTCCGCTACACGGGGCCCATGAAGCCCGTCCACATGCAGTTCACCAACATGCTGCAGCGCAGGAGGATGCAGACGCTGCTGTCCGTGGATGACAGCATGGAGAAGGTGGGAGGCCGACTGCAAGTAGTACCGCCTCCCCCAAGTAGTACACACATTCCCACAAGCGCCCAAAAGAAAAGCAAGTCCTGAGAGACCTGCGCTTATCTAACTGGGACTGTTTCATGTATTCACTGACACGCTTGTTACATCATTCAAGTTCCTTTTCTTTTAAATCGCATGAGCGTCTTGCATCTCCTGTAGGTGTACGCCATGTTGGTGGAGACGGGTGAGGTGGATAACACCTACATCATCTACACGTCAGACCACGGCTACCATATCGGTCAATTTGGGCTGGTGAAAGGCAAGTCAATGCCTTATGAGTTTGATATCCGTGTTCCCTTCTACGTGCGGGGACCGAACGTGGAGCAAGGTGCCATGTGAGTGAAAGGTGCCCGTTGGGATGCCCCTTGGCTTGGTTTTCAGTCCTCATGGTGTTCTTCTTGTGGTCTTTCTTGCCTTGCAGTAACCCGCATATGGTGCTGAATATCGATTTGGCGCCAACGCTGCTGGACATGGCTGGCGTTGATATTCCCGCTGAGATGGATGGCAAGTCCATCCTCAAGCTGCTGGACGCCGAGAAACCAGTCAACAGGTAGACACTCCCTCACTGGTATTTTTATCTTGGCATTCAAAAAGCAATTTAAGAACGCCGTTTGTGTTGGACTTGAGGACCACAATCTATTGCGGCATTTGCTTTGGCCTCATTATTTTAGGGCCCTCAATCTGACAATTTGGAGAATGACATTTGAAATGTTGGTTGAGCGCAAATATCACACATTTTATTCCTCCCTTTTAACAGGTTCCATTTAAACAGGAAAAGTAAAGCTTGGAGAGATTCCTTCCTGGTGGAGCGAGGGTATGCCGCATCCACTGACCTTTCATTGGAGGCCTTGTTTCCTGCTAATTCCTGGCTTCCTGGAAGTCTGGACTATGATTCATTCCCTGTTCTTTCAGAAAGCCTCCTCACAAGAGAGCCGATGGGAAGGAAATGGCCCAGGAGGAGAACTTCCTGCCCAAATACCAGCGAGTTAGGGAGCTGTGCCAGAAGGCAGAGTACCAGACTTCCTGTCAGCAGCCGGGACAGGTATCTGACCTTCACCCTTCCGGAGTGCAGCTGTGACGTATGCTGGGAGAGTTTGGTTGAAGGGAAGTTCATGAGGAGCAGGCAGCTTGTCAATTCGCAGGAGCCGATCATGAGCTATGAAAAAACTCACCATGAGCTTGCCAACCCTTTGGAAATTGCAAAAGCATTTCATTGGAGGACAAGTGGCATAGAAGACGCATGGATGCTGCTTCTGTCCACTAGAGGGAGCCAGAGGAGCCCAGAGGGAGGCTGATGTCATTGAAGTGGGGCCATCAATGAAATGCTTTGCTTGGACAAGATGCATTCAAATATTTTTGTATTTTAAACTCCTATTGATACTTTGATATTTCTTAGCTACCTTTTGAGTGTTAAGTTACTGTGTGATGATTTTAGCACTCTTTGTAAAGTGACACTGTGAGCTATTTCCAGTGGGTCGACAAGCTCGTTGTAAGTTCACTGATTGGCTCCTGCCATATTTCAACGATTAGTCGTAGTTCTGAAGTCAAGGAGATGCCACAAGATTAGAATTTGGCCATAAATTAGTCGCACGGCTGTATAAGCCACAGAGTTCAAACTTTAAGTTTAAAAGTAGCGTCTTGTACACCAGAAATTAAGGTAATCCTTTGACATGAAATGTCGATTTTTTTTAATATGATTCCATCTTGTATTTACTGTATCTTGTCATTCATTTGATTGCGATTCAGAAGTGGCAGTGCGTGGAGGACCCGACTGGCAAGCTGAGGCTGTATAAGTGCAAGGGCATGGCCAGTCTCTACGCCCCACGGATGCAGGCCCTGATGGCCAGCGGCGGCCCCCAGCTGCTTCCCTCCGCCTCTGCCGACAGCTGCAACTGCGGCATTGTGGGTGTGAAAACATTGGCCTTGAAGCGAAAGAAACTGCTCACTAAAAAGAGTAAGAACACTTTTTCAATCACTTATTCTTATCCTAGTCCCATTTCACTTGAAATGTGGCCTACAAATTTTTGCATTTATTTCCCACTAAAACCGATGAAAGAAGGCTGTGTATGTGCTGCCCCCCAGTGGCATACCAGGGGAAGACAGGGTATCAAATGAATCTGGTGTATGAGATAAAAATATGGAGGCTTGGTGTCATCTTGTCCTTTTCAGAGATGAAATCTATCAAGTCTGAGTCCAGGAAGCGTTGGGCTCGCTCGCTGTCATTTGAGCTTGATGGAGACTTGTACGCTGTGGACCTGGAGGATTCCCACCACCATCCCACGGGCTTCCGGAACAGCAGCGGGCCCGGAGATGGAAGCAGAGGATGGGGGCACGGGCAGGACGATGAAGAGTCCAGTGGCATGGGGGTCACGGCCAGGCCCACCACGAACATGATTAGTCCGCCTTCTGCTCTCAAGGTCACATACAGGTGTGTAACTGTTATTATAGGAATACTAATAACACTAAATTAGTTATTTATTCACTACCTTTGTTTTTGATGTGTTCAGGTGCTCCATTCTCATGAATGACACAGTAAAATGCGATGGTGGTCTTTATAAGTCCCTGCAGGCATGGAAGGACCACAAGCTGCATATTGAGCACGAGGTACGGCCGTATTCATATGCAGTTGTTCCTCGCTACATTGCGTTTTTTTTTGGTAAAATTCATGAATAAATGTATGATCATTGTTTTGTGGTCAGCTGGGATAGGCTCCAGCATACCCCCCTGACCCTAATGAGGATGTTTTGGGGTTGACTCTGGCCATTTATTAGTCAAAAACACTGAAAGACAAGTTATACTGTATGTAGTATTCAAGAAATGAATGTAGTATCAAGTGTCCAAAATGACATGTTGAAAAAAAGCTATCCTCCCATTCCGTGTGGAAGTGGTATAATAGTGGTCGAATAAATCATTTGTAGACAAACTAGTTAGCATGGTATATTGCTATTGTTATAGACAGTAGTAGTTGTATGTACATGTACACCGGATGCATGTCATCCTGGCTGTCCTGTTTATCAAGCGAGTGACAAACATCCTAGTGAGCATGGATGATAGGCTGACATCAATCCTAATGTTAAAGTGTGAGTTATCATGTCTATTATTATGTCTGCTACATCCGCCAATACGAGCATCAAGGTGACTATAGGGTTGTTATTTCATGCCTACAGGGCTCTAATAATGTTAACCACTCTTAAACACAGCTTTTCAAAAATATTCCCTTTACTGATATTGAATCCTACTTGGCAGAAAGTCACTTGTTGTGGTCAGGAACCAATTAACCGCGATGAAGGAGGGATGACTGTACAGCATATGAATATATAAGTAGTGTACATATATTTATATCAGCATGCTTATCGTGTGTCTCTATCGTGTGCCTACTTCTGTTTAGATTGAAACCTTGCAGACCAAAATAAAGAACCTGCGTGAGGTCAAAGGTCACCTGAAAAAGGTGCGGCCGGAGGATTGTCAGTGTACCGCACCCAGGTGACAAACGTTCCACCACATGAAGTTTAGTGGTTTATTTTTGTTGTCCTAACTATTTTCAATATTGTCTTTTTAAGTTATCCCCTGGAGAGCAAAGACAACTTTATGTTCAGCACCGGCCGTCTGCATTCACTCAGGTAAGGGTGGTGCTAAACCTAACGTTGCACAGATTGCCCTCTCTCGGGGTTCTAATATTTTCCTTCTGGTCAGAGTGCCGTCAAAGCAGAAGGCGCAGTGGCTGCAGAAGGAGCAGAAGCGTCGCAAGAAATTACGGAAATTCCTCAAGAGGCTCCAGAACAACGACACCTGCAGCATGCCGGGCCTCACTTGCTTCACACATGACAATCACCACTGGCAGACTGCCCCCTTCTGGACAAGTGAGGACTTACACACATTTAAATACATATATACTTATATACTCTATATAGTCCATAGTCTATATGTCTATGTCTCTATATGTCTATATATGCCCTGCCTCAGCTGGGATAGGCTCCAGCATACCCTTACGGGCCCTGTGAGGGCAAGCGGCATAGAAAATGAATGAATGTGCTGCGGGCGGCAAACGCCCCCCATACCACACCAGGGCCTAACTGTTTAGTCGATTAATCGATTAATCAACTTAGAAAATAATCATTAGTTACAGCCCTAATAATATATAGTAGATAAAAATAATTCAGGATACACATCATTCACAAATTCAGGATAAGTTTGGACACTTTCAAACGAGTGTGTCCAATTTTTTGTTCCGGAAATGTGAGAACTTTCTGAAAAATCAAGCGAAAACGAGAGTGGACAAATGGTGTGATGTCCTTAACTCGGCGTGTGGTCTCGTCACGCTGCAGTGCGTCACGTAAGGAACACGGCGATAGATGGATGGCTGGAATCATCCCAGCGGTGCCGCGTGGTGGAAAACGTCTCTATGTTTAGCTCCCGTACATTCCAGTACAGCTTTGATGAAAACAATAGTTTGGAACAAGGTTGTTCTATCCGCTTCCCACCTTTCCAACCTCCCCCCCCCCAGTGGGCCCGTTCTGTGCGTGCACCAGTGCCAACAACAACACCTACTGGTGCCTGAGGACCATCAACGACACGCACAACTTCCTCTTTTGTGAGTTTGCTACTGGCTTCCTGGAGTATTTTGACCTCAACACCGACCCGTACCAGGTATCCTCCATTCCCCAGTCAGGAAATGACGTCCCATCTGGCAACATTTTGGCAAAGCTTCACGTTGTTTGTGTTCTTCTCGCAGCTGATGAATGCTGTCAGCGGCCTGGACCGCAACGCTTTGAATTCGATGCATCAGCAGCTCATGGACTTGCGTGGTTGCAAGGGACACAAGCAGTGCAACCCTGAAAAGGGTGAGGAGGAAGAAGCCCCTCAAGGCAAAAGTGATGGATTGTAACGTCTCCGCTCCTGTCAGCGCGGGACTGACGTTACGTTTCTAATGTTACTTCTGTTTCTATTCAGGAGGCAAAGAGCGAAACTACTTTAGTGAGTACAGGTACGTTTCCCCCTTCCTTTCTTCTGATTACTTTTACAAACCCTCACAGATGGGATTCATGTTCCCATAAGAACCCGGGGCGCTTTCAGCTGAAATCGGACTCCTCAAACAGAAGCCTGTGATTGGCCGCAATGCAGGAACCCTGTTCAGTGTTCGCTCTCCTGTTTTTTTCGGAATGAAGTCTAATTGATTGTCTCTGCTGTGTGTGTGTGTGTGTGTGTGTGTGTGTGTGTGTATATGTGTGCACGTGTGTGTGTTTGTCTACATTTGCTCTGCACGTGTACTCGTGCCGTGCATGCTTCAGGCCAGTTCATCGTCGAAAGAGGCCAAAAGTGAAGAAACCTTCCTCCAAATCGCTGTGAGTTTGTCATCACCAATTTGTTATCCTGTAGCTAGCCAAGCCTCCTCCCCCCATCCACATTTGACGGTGGGCAAGCTGCGGCCCGCGGGCAGACAACCAAATATCTACATACAATACCCATGCCAAAATGTGTTGATTGGGTCGTAAACAAGGAATAGTTAACATATTGTTATTGTTCAAACGTCATATTGTTGTTGCAGCTGGACTACCCAGCATGCCTTGCGGGCATTTGGAAAGAGCAGTTTTCAGTTACTCGCTATGTGTAGCGCTTGCTTAACTTTCTGTGTTGCTTTTGTTTCGTTGCACCGTGAGCAAGTCTGTCATCCCGCTCGATGCCGCCTAGCTACAGACGGCCCCTTTTAACCCTACGTGGCCCGCCAGTCAAAACGTTTGCCCACCTTGTCTCTCGATTCCATGTACCCGCATTGCAAACACGCCCCACCCTTCCAAGAAAAAAGGCCATGAAGAAGCCGTGTTGCGTCACCGTGTCATGTGACCGTCTCTGTAGTTTCAGTTCTTCCTCTCCACAGTCCTGGCCTGGCAGGATCAGACCCCAACTGGATCCCTGCTCGGTAGCCAGCATCGCCGGTCATGACTCAACTTGCTGTGTTCTCTCGACAGGGGGCAGATTTGGGAAGGATGGGTGGGTTAACCTGCCCGCCTCCCGCTACCAACCGCCAGACATCCGATGGACCATCACCTGAACTTCATGCGTCTGGGCTCTGATTGATGACGGAGCCACTCCCACCGACAGGAGGCATAAAGAAAGTGGCGAGGAAGCTTGCGGAACTCATTTCATTCTCATGTTAACTCCATCGGCCGAGACCGTCCACGTGAACGGAGGGCTGCCATTCCACTGACGGGACAGTCGGTATGCTCCTCAAAGCTCCTCCGTCCCGATGCTTTGTAGATAATTAAGTATTAGCTTTAATCAGCTTTCACCCGTGTGACACCGGACTGGGAGGACGGAGCCGCCAACGCCGCTGCTACTCATTCACGTCGTTCTGTGGCAACGCTTTCCTTTGTCCGCACGACACTTGTACAAACTTCCTTCCTTCAACTCTTACTGATGAATGTCCTCAGTGAACCCGCCTCCTCAAACCAGTGAGGACGTGAGGCGCGGTCATCAAACTCCACGCAGTGTTAGCCACACCCTGAAAAGGTACAATCGTTGGCAGAATGTGTACAGGTATTAGCGACTCCCATCCTTCTCCTTTTGTACGGTCAGTAGCCCACAGTAGATGTCTCCATCCAGCTTGCTGTGCCATGGTGCTACAAGATAACAACACAGACATGATGCCCTGTGCTCCACACTACACTTGGTAACCGAATGTATGTTGTGCAATTCATATAAATGTTTACAGTATTTTTATAATAGCGAAGAGGCGGACCTCACTGTGTGAGTCGAAACAAATGGACTTATAGATAGAAGAATGTAGATTGATCAATTCTGATGCCTGCAATTTGTATGTACCTGCAATATGTATGTCCTTTGCTTCTTTACTGGGAAACGCACTTAAAGGATTCACTGTGAATACATCAACCTGTAAAGTTTATGAACAACACGACGATATCTTGTACTTCATGATGGGATTTTAATCTATCTACCTTTTTTCTCCCTCCCCCACTTTGTTCGATTTTGTTTTAGTGGCAGTCCGTAGGCCTGAGTGCTGGTAGTCGTTGTGAATAAAGTGTTGTTTGACCACACTGTGTCCAGCAGAGGTCGCTGTCTGTCCGTTTGATGCTTTCTTAACGTTCACTTTTACTCCACGGCCATGCTGAAACATTGAAATTAAAAATATGAGATTATAATGGCATTTAACTTTGAAATGCTAAAACTGAAATTGTGTTTTTCGTGTGTTGCTTAGCAACCGGATCTAGCTGGCAGAAGGCTAGGTAAAACAGCCCAACTCATTGACTTGATGCATAACAAAAGTAAGCACACAAAAGGTTCCTGGGATCGTGTTACTAAATGAATTTAACATAACGCCTAAGGTGAAGTTGAGCCAACAAAAAGTTGCAATGTTGGTTGTTCAAGACCAAAGATGGGAAGTTCGGCTCTTTTCCGAAGAGTTGTTTGAATTGTTTTGGCTTGTTTCCCAAACGGCTGTTCGCATCGTAGTCATAAATTATCGAATCATGTGTGGACAAGCCCCTTTGCATTGTGTTAAACGATGCCGTATATATGATTCATATAAAGAAACCAATTGAATCCTTTTTGTTATATACAGTTGCCTGAGCTAAATAAGTCAACAAAAGCAAAAACTACTAGTGACACACATTTAAATATATTCCTTGAGTTTGTAAACAGTATAATTCTATATTCAATATATTTGAAAAACGAAACAGAAGAAAACTGAAACACATCGATCGAGTCACCGCTACTGTTGCTATATTTGGATCGATCCGCTCACCTGGAGTGACAACCGACACTTGTGATTCACCCAAAAGCATCGATTCTTTTGCACGTCACCGCTTCAGACAGGGTGACCCCATACTGACTCACGTGCGGGGGGCGGAGACTCCTTTTCGGATTGACCAGTCTGGGTCGCCCCTCCTCCCCTCCTCCTCCCCCTGCCCCTCCTCCCCCACGCAACACTCGGCTCAGTGTGCTTCGTGGAAACTTCATCTCGGACCTCTGCAGCACAATCCTATCTTTCAGATTGCACCATTTGAGTCGAGTTTTGTTACAATGTAAAGAAAATGTCCGGGACAAGGTAAGCTGTGTTTTAATGTGAAGCTAGCGGGTGAACATGGAGGGTCAGGCTGGTCGGTGAGCGGCATGCCGCATTCAGCTCTGCTCTTCGGATTCTTTACTATTGTTTGTGTGAGTAGCTTTGGTAACTTTGAAAGCTCAATCAGGAAATATTGTTCGTTTTTAGTAACTTTTAAAGATGAGGCAGTAAACATTGTTTGTTTTTCTATGTTTGAATCGTGACGTCGTTAATGCCTTGAACGTACAGCACGTAAGCTAAAGTGAAGTTTTTATGTTCGACTTACGTGGAGGTGGAAACGGCTGTGCTCAACTAGCAGCCCTATATCGGGGCTGTATGTGGCTTCTTCTCATCCAGTTGTCCATTTGGTTTAGTCGGAGTGATGTGGTTTAAGGCGGCCTATAACCGAAACGGAAGGCAGATGTTCCGCGCTTCTACTACAGGATCCTGGTCTTATGGTCTCCACATGGTGGTTTCCTGGTTTCCTCAGTGCCAACCTTGACTGCTTTTCACTTTTATTACTTCCATGTGCAACGCGCCTTACGTTCTGTGTGCAGCTACTGAAATATGTGCATTTAATAGCGGTGTAACGGGACACCTTAACCGCACCACGGTTCGGTACGTGCTGCACTTTTAAGGTCACGGTTCGGTTCATTTTGGGTGCAGTAAGGGAACGAAATCCAAAGCATAAACACAAAAGGCTGCAAAGGAGTGGCTGGGAATTCTGTCAAGTAAAACTGAAGACGGAGCACTTCCTATTCTGATATGTTATGGACCAAACCACTAAGGATTACGTTTGTCTTTGGATTGTGTTGATTTGGTTCGTTTCGGGCCTGACCGATTATCGGAGGAATTGAAACGGTAAATAGTGGTTAGTTGCAGTCCTCGTTCCAACCTGCGGCTCCATTCCTGATCTCTGCTGGCACATGGATTTCTTCTTATCCACTTGCCGTTTGTCCGTTTACGCAACTTCAACGACAGAAGAGGGTCTCCAAGCCATGCCACCGACTGTACAGAGTACAGGAAGCAATGCCATTGGCTGAGCCACATTCCAAAAGTGCAGACTGACCGAACACAGAAATGAATGAATAAATGACTGTCGTATACTTTTAGCCAAAACATATTGGAATATAAATGTGTATTTTGATCACAAGATGGCAGTAATGACATAAAACATTGAGCCATTACCTTACATTGCATTACCTTAACACCGCATAAAGTCATGAAGCTCTCCTCCCATTCTGTGTGGAAGTGGTATTTTTTGGCTTCTTAAGTTTAGGAGAAATTGAGCCTCACTGGTTTGTTGGCTAGCTGGTTAGCTCGCTAGCTGGTGGGCGTCTCGATGCCATGCAGCATAAGAGTTGTGCAATGTGTTGTAAACCATGAATAGTATGAGTGTAACTACACAAATAATTCGTTTGTTAACATTGAATCACGGAAATGAATTCATCATGGTCGGAACCAATTCACCGCTATGAACGAGGGATGACTATATTTCCAATAACCGAGTTATGGTTAAAAGATTGTGCTTGGGGCGCCGGCGGAAGGGACACAAGTTATCCTGGGAGATTGTAGGGAAATTGTTTTTATCGTTTCTTCTGTAATAATCCAAAGTAGGAGGATTGCTATTGTTTTGCCTTTGTAAAAGCTATGCTGTCCTCAGCAGTTCAACTGTAAAAGTACAGGAACAATGTGGAACGCTTCATATCTTCGTCGTCTGTCTCCATCCTCAGGCAATGCCGTGGTTGACTTACGCTGTATATATTAGCTCAGCGCTATTCCCCTCACTTCTGTATGAAATTGGAAATATTTTGGGTATTATTTCTCCAGGGACTGCATACTGGAAGCTTGACAGACTTAGCAACAGTAACTATGGGAGGGGGGGGGCAGGTCTTAGCGCAAGGTCACTTTCATGCCAACTTGCTTGTCCACATTTTTGTAATGTAATAGGTCAACTGGGGGGTTTGGTCTAGTCTGCCCAAGACTAAAGTCCTTACACGGAACATAGTGTTGTCCGTGGTAACGGAGGCCACCGTACATTTTATACAAAACGTCTGAGGTCACGTTAGATTTGGCAAATAGAGCAGACTCCTCATTCACTCTTGATTCAGTAGTCTCTTAAATCCTAATCCGCCCCACTCTCCCGTCTTCAGACCCACATAGAACCACATGGACCCACATAGACCCGCATTGATCCACATTGACCCATAGACCAATCATTAACATCTTCACAGGACACTTCTACTTCCTTTCGAGGACTTCCTTTCAGTCCGGTTCTTTCCTGTGTGGCTCCCCGGTCTGCCGCTGACCCCCTTCTCACCCTGTAACTCTACTCTGGGATTAGACGGTGGCCTCGTTTGTCATGTCAGCAGGGAGGTGTTCAGGGGGATGGTCGGGTCTGGATGACCATGAGTGGTCGTTTAGTCGGCTGAGGTTGTCGGTCTTGCCAGATACCGCGTGGCCCTGAGTAATCTAACAAGATCATTCTCAGGTAACTTGATGATTGAGCACTGTTCCATCCTAACGGGTTCATTGAACCTCTTGTTTGAACAAGCGGCCCCATTGTGGCCCCATTGTGGCCCCATTGCGGCCCCATTGTCCCTGCTCAGACAGCTGGGGTAGTGGGCAGCAAGGCCTCCCTGCGTGGAGTAAACACACTCATCCTCCCCACTCCCAGCGTTCCCTGCACATGTTCACACTCGTCCACGGTCCTGGCCCCAAACATGGACACATGTTCCTAGAGTAGGGAAAAAGGGGGGGATTTTAGGGCGGACGGTGACTTGTGTTTGGTCAGGAGGCAACTTGAGGCTCAGACAAGAAGCGTGGCTGTTGAGCAGAGCGGTTGCTTGCGGACGATGCCTGCTTGGGGCAAGATGAGAGTGTACTCTTCTGGTGGAAACGAGCAAGGCAGGACTGGTTTTTATTGACTTGGCTGACACCTTCTACTGGAATTGGCGCAAAGGTAGGCAATACTATCTTCAACCTTGATGGGATTCTGAAGGGCGAAGTATTTTGCAGCAAGGAGATGATAATCAACCCGTCCGGGGTGTATAGAAAACTTCTGGATCGGAAAGTAGCATGGGAATGCCCGGCTTTGGCCGATTGACCTTGTTGGATCCGGTCTAATCTGGTGTCAACGTTGAAGGGAAGCAAGCCAAGTTTTCTGGATTAGGACAGCTGTTAAAAGACGTCACCCGAGAACTGATGGACTCGCCTCCCCTTTGCAGCTCTGATTGGCCTGTCCCGCCAGCGTGTGAGTCGCCCCCGAGTGAAGTCCGCCTGTTGATTGGACAATGGTCGGCATTGTCGTGGACCATCCCAGGCCGGGAAGGGGCTGCGTTTCATGGGCTTTGTAATGCATATGACTGGGAGTCATCACAGGACATTCCTGCAACTTGGTAACCATCGCAAATCTGAGCAAGACCACAGGCGTGACTGTTGGTGGGCTAAATGAGAAGAGAGGCTTTATTGTGGGGGGGGGGGCTGTTACATGGGAGACTTTAACGGAAATGGGATAAAAGCTGGCATTTGGGAGCTCTTTTTTATGGTAAATGCATTTTGGAGATGTTTTGGAAAAATGCATCTCTTTGAAAAAGAATAACATGCACATGCAATATGTGTTCATATGTGTTCATATGTGTTAAGTGTTGAACGAGGGCCTGCATGAGTACATCATGCCCTGAAGGTATTATCACATAGTACTATGTGAGATTATAACACCGAAGCAAAGTGATTTACTGCATCACAACTGCTGTGCTGTTGGCCGGCCATTCCTGGGAAGGTTGTCCTCGCCATTTGTGGATAGCAGCTCTCACTGTGGTTTGCTGGAGTCCCAAAGCTTTACAAATGTCTTTTATAACCTTTTCCAGACTGATAGATCTCCATTCATTTCAGTTCCGTGTTAACTGGGGGGGAGCCATTTGTTGTTTTTTTCCGCCTCTTTGACACTATCCTCTCACCTTTCGGCGCCTAACTCCAAACCTGCTGCCTATGTGCTGAGTCAAGACAACGTTCTGTCCAGTTTGACACGTTTATGCTGTGAAAGACGACCACTCAACCAATGGCAGCACAGTCCACAGGAATTGACACTGACAACTGCTACTGAGGGATGGAAACATGGGGGGGGGGCATTTTGAAGGGCTTTCGCATTTTCTATGCAGTCAGGTTTTCGTTTTAGCCTCTGAATATTGGTATCCATGCACTGAAAGTAGTTGTATCATTTATGCAAATATTTACAGAAAAGCATGCAACGTGCCAGTCAAAATAGAACCAACCAAGATGGTATCTTCAACGATGGTAACTGGCTGGACATCCACAATTTGTGCTTTTCACACGCTGCAATGATAAGAACAAGCCCCGGGCCCCCGGTGTTGCAACAATGCTGGCTGATGTGTTGAAGCGTAACGTTTATCCCCCGTTTTTATAGAGCATTAGGGGCATTTGGCAAAATGTGCCCCCCCCCCGCTCCGAAACCGTGACAAGTCCCACACGGGACTGTTTACATGTGAGCTCAGGGGAATTTAGGCTAACCCACCTACAGCACAGACGAGGAATCTCACCTCATTTTATCCATTTTTTAAACCGGTAGTGTGAGCTCATTTGTAATATTATTGGATGTATTGGTATGTAGTCATAATTTAGAGTTTGGGTGTAAGGTAGACAAACACGTATGCATTGCACACGATGTCAAACATTATGTAACTGCTCAGAAGTCTGTTACTCTTTACAGACTCATCTGCTCTTGGCGTACTTTGTAATTGTACACGTGCACGGTGCTGCAAGTTTTACTGCCTTCGACGCTGGTGACACGCCGGGAATCAGAGGTGTCCAACAAAAGGGCCAAAGAATGTGATTGACAGGTGCAGTGCTTTTTTCTGTCATGTGGAACATGCACTCTCCCCTCTCATTCTCGCTGCTTTGGATGCCTGAGTGACGTAGAGAAGCCTGTGCGTCTGCACACAGACACACACACACACACACACACACACACTTGGAGCTTTTCTTTCAAATGTATTCCTTATTGGCAGCTTCCTTGAAAGTAGTCCTACTTTTTAGGCTATATAATGGGTTATATAATAGTCGCGATAATGCAATGTGAATAGATAAATGCAGCAAAAATAGATTTTGTAGGTTTCACAGTCACGGTTTTGGTTTGGAACTTTGAACAAGGCATGTTTGATATGATATGGTGTTATATTCCTGTTTATTTGGGGCAGACTGTCTGTGGATATACCCTATATCAGAGGTAGGGAACCTATGGCTCGGGAGCCAGGTAGGGCTCTTTTGATGACTGTATCTGGCTCTCAAGCATTTCTTTCCACAATAAAAATGTATTTTGCTAACATTTTAAAGTAAACATCACAGAAATCAACTTTTTTATGCATTTTAATTCGTCCATCTATTTTCTACTGCAATACGGCCAACCATATCCATCTTTTCTGATATTTTCCAAGTCAAACACCAAAACTCGATTATTACTGGGTAATGCGGTAGTCTACCTCGGTCATTGAGATGTCAACATGTAAATATAAACTTTTCTCTTTTAGTCAAATAGTCACCTAGCTAAAGCTGCAGAACCAAGCCTTCTGGCAAAGATGGCCAAAAGAATGAAATATACTGAATATGGTGCAAAATTATGCAGCAGCAGAAGTTGAAGTTGTAAGTTGTAAGTATTTGATTTATTATTAGACACTGCGCTGCTCACGAAAGTGTGCTGGCCACACCCCATTGGCGTGGGGTAGTGTGCCTGGTCTACGTAATTAGAGCCCATTATATCTAAAACTGTTGGTCTTACATAAAAATGCACACATTTTATTGCATTTAATGTTTAAAAAAATGTATATGGCTCTCACAGATACACATTTTAAAATATCTGGCCTTCATGGCTCTCTTAGCCAAAAAGGTTCCCGACCCCTGCCCTATATGGATATTCTACCTAAATATATTAGGATATGAGTTTTGGTCCATATGGCCCAGCCCAGGCAGACACTAATAGTTTATTTGATCCAAAATGCATCTGTAGTTGAAATAGCAATTCTCCAACCAGTTGTGGTCACCCTAGACCCTAGACCCTAGACCCGAGACACGCTGCCTGCAGCACAGTTGTCCTTCGTATCCAAGAGCTTGTTTTCCAATATTTAGATAAGGAAGTTGCCTAGCAGCCACCTTCATTGGATGTTGTACAAGGTTGGCAAACAACCTTTACACAGAGGAAAAGGCCACTCAAAGTGGACTCTGTAACAGCACCCCCCCTCTGAGTCTTCAGGCTTCCACCCTGGATAGTTCATTTGGCATCCTGGTCGGGGTAAACGCTTCTATTCTAAGTCATTACTTATTTTAGGAATGGTATCTAAGGAGAAAGTATGGTCCTGTCCTGTGTCTCTAAAGAGGAAAATGGGGTGCCGAGGGCGGGCCTTGGCACCTATTGATGTGCCTGGAGAACAGACAGCTAAGGTTTCTGAGATGAATGGCGAGCCCTGTGAGAGAATGCACCCACAACAGCCAGCTTAGAGTAGCCTGTTGTTGGAAAGGTCAAAGGTGACCTGAAGAAATAGCTAAATAGTAATGGCGGCCTAACAGGCTTTTTGTCTCACTTGAACAACCCGGTGTGGTGGACACGGCGTGGAACAGAGAAGACTGTGTGCCAGGACTAAGGTCTCTGATTACCGAAGCTTTATTTGGTCAAACTCTTTTTTTTCTCTCCGTTGATTTTAGCTTTAGCTCATTTAGCTCGAATCGTTAAACTTCCAGCATCGGACAATGACGCGAGGCCGCGTGTTGGCCGCTTCCAAGTCTACGTATTGTCCTGGCCTGTTTACTGCTGCTGGGTGGGAAAAGTGCCAGTTGGAACAATGGGGCAGATTCCATGAACTATATTCCGGTGTTTCCCTCACACCGGGGAAAACTGAACTCATTTCTAGTTATTTTTGGCGTCGAATGAACGCTGTGGATGATTGATGTAGTTCTCCTTCACAAGGAGGACTCTGGTTGATCATACTTTGAGTAGCAAGAAGGTTAAGAATGAGCATTTATGTAACCGTGTCTTGCTGTGTTGGTCTATTTATGCCTTAGGACTCAATGGTACGCTCTGGAGAGACTTCTTTAGCAATTTGTTAAGGTTTATTTTTAGTTGCCATGAAATAATGAGTGACCATAGTAAGCACAAGTTCTCCTTGACCCCCAAGAACAAAGACCAAGTGTACCCAAGATCTCCATAGACCTCAGGCAAACGAGAACAACTCTCTTCATATTGATTATCTAATAGATGAGGGTAAATTAGGGCCTCACGGCGATGTAATAGTTAGCGTGGCATAGCGTCTAGATCAGGGGTGGGCAAACTACGGCCCGGGGGCCACATCCTGCCCGCCAAGTGTTTGAATACGGCCCGCCCAATCTTTCCAAAGTATTTCATTTAAACTCAACATACAACCTGGCATCATGGCCTGAGCCAACCTTTTGATGGTTTTATCAATTTCGTTTTTTGACATGGTCTGTTGTTTACAAAGTGCTCCTGAAAAAAGGGACACAAGCACATAATAAAAATAATAATAATAATAATAATAATAATAATAATAATAATAATAATAATAATTATTATTATTATTATTATTATTATTATTATGTGCTTGTGCTTATTATTATTATTATTACATTATTATAATTATTATTAGAACTATTATGATTATTATAATTATTATATTAATGCTAATTATTATATTAATTATACATATTATTGTTATATTGCATATTTTACATAATAATAATATAATAATTATTTTAATTTTATTGTAATTATTATAATATTTTATTATTTTTTAAATATTTAAATATAAATATAAAATAATAAATAATAATAGCAGATTGCATGACAATTTTACAGATACAATAATACCAGGTGGACTGTTACGTATAAAATATATAGTCTGCCCCCCCCCCCCCGTAAATTTTGTCATATCAAAAAGTTTGCCCACCCCTGGTCTAGATGCTACATGCGTGTTTTCTCCGGGTTTCCTCCCACTTTCCAAAAAACATACATGTTCGGTTCATTTTCGACTAAATTGCCCACAGCGTGAATGGTTGTTAGGCCATTGGTGTACTCCGCCTCTCGCCCAAAGTCAGCTGGGATAGGCTCCAGCTTAGCTCTGTGACCCTAATGAGGACAAGCAGTCTAGAAAGTGAATGATTGAAGGTGAAAATAATAAGGTCAGTCCCTAGAAATATTTAATTTTACACAGAAAGAGTGAATAAAGAGAGTATTTCTTATGTACTGGAGGTGTACTCAAACAGCCGTGTGTGCGAGAAGTTAATTTTAGATCAATCAAACATTTCTTTTGGAGATTGGCTGACCCGGTGCCGACTGCATTCCAGACCATTTATGAACATTGGCAGGACTAGGCAGGCTTCCACGGTACGATGGAGTTGTACTCTCTCTACTTTAATGCCTCACTCTCCTCTCCGTCAGCACAAAAGCACTCATTTGCATGGAATTACCAAAACCTCTCAACAATGAATAACGACGAGTGCAGCTCCGCTCAGGCTTTTATTAGACTGCCCGTTCCGGGCAATTATATTTAGATTGCTTATTTACTTTTCATTGTGTGTTGACAGCCAAATCCTGTCCGCTTCTTTTATATCATCCGTGTCATGGAAGTCTCTTACGTTGAGTACTCCTTAACGGATGTTTCAGGAATTTTAGGCTCTGAACTCCGGACTGTCTTCCTGCTTATCTGGTCCTGTCAACAAAGCCCAACAGGTTGACACTCTGCTCCAACTGCTGTTTATTTATCCAGAGGGAACGGCCCTTGAGCAACCGTGACACCACGTGTGAAGGAAACAGTCGGCCGTGCCCTCAAAAGTTGAGCCTTCAAAGCCTGGCTTCCTGTCGGGGTGTTTGGGACGCCATCCCAGTGTGACATTTTAGCAGGCGACCAGGACACAGTATGAGGCGCACAGCCTCAACCTTCTTGGGTCTGTTTGGATTTGGACATTAAGATGGAATTCCAGCACGCTTGGGAATACTGCATTAAGAGAGATCATATTCTCTGCATTTGAATGCTGCTTTTGGAGGGCGGGGGGCGGGGGCCGGGGGTGGGGGGAGCAGCAAAGGATCAAGGCTCCCTACTATGTGTGGGGGCGGTGTTGACGGTTTGGGCTTGCCTTTCAATGCTCCATTATTTGCGAGGCTTCCTGTCTAAGTGTTGCACGTCAGGTTTGGGGCCGTTTACACGAAACCCGGTGGAAAATGGATGAATCGTTCACGGATGGATGAATCGTTCACGGCCAAATGCTAACAACGACATGTAACAACATGTAAAGATGAATTTTGATGACATTTTACAGATGTTCTTGTCAGTTCCAAAAGGTGAGGAGCAGATTTCATGGTGATTGCCAAGGACTGTAGTACAGCACTAGTACAGTATAAGTACAGCACTAGTATAGCACTAGTACCATACAGCACTAGTATAGCACTAGTACCATACTGCATCAGTACAGTACAGCACTAGTACAGTATTAGTACAGCACTAGTACCGTAGAGCATTAGTACAGCACTAGTACAGTACAGCCTTAGTACAGCATTAGTACAGTACAGCACTAGTACAGTACAACACTAGTACAGCATTTTCTGTTTTTTTCCGCCTGAGGCTTGTTGTACATTTTGTCACCTTTTCTTCTTCAACTTTCCCATTTCAATGAGGTTTATTGTCCTGTCAGCAGACACGTCCAATCATCTTGTCATAGTTGGAACCCTGCTGCTCTCACGGCTCCCATCACCAAACATGTGGACACCTTCCCAAATGTCCTGCCTTACCTGGTAGCGTTAAAAGGCGGAGCTT
The DNA here is from genome assembly GCF_037039965.1 of Doryrhamphus excisus. Classification (NCBI taxonomy): domain Eukaryota; kingdom Metazoa; phylum Chordata; class Actinopteri; order Syngnathiformes; family Syngnathidae; genus Doryrhamphus; species Doryrhamphus excisus. The sequence continues at coordinate 21,293,832 of NC_136367.1, read as the reverse complement.
GAGCACGGTGCACGTGGAGGCCCATAAGGTCAGGGCTGTGTGCTCGGTGTGAGGGACCGGACCAGATGGCCTCCCAGCATAGAGTCCAGGGACTCATGCGTGGACAGTATGAGGAACACTCTTGTTGGCGAATAAATATAGGGTCATGTTTTTACCCGATGACGTACTGAACTGATGTCGTTGATTAAAAGGTACAGAAGAGTAAGTCAAGGCTTTGCAGGTAAACGATGGATGGATGATTGTATGGATGACGTGCACCAGGGCGGGCTTGGCAGCAGCTTGGGAACAAATGCGGCTATTTGACGGACACCGAAGGTTGCATTATCCATGCTATGCTTCACATCCCCTTTGATCATTCCGGATTGGCTGCACATAGAACGGTTAATAACCAGGACAAGGGTCAAAGGTGACGCTGGAAGGGTCCTGCTAACGTTTTGTAGACTTCTTGCCCCCATGTGGTGTTGTTTTTTCCACCAAGGTAGTATGCCCTGAGAGCTACTCATGCTAATCTGTTACATAAAGGATTAGTTTTTATGTATGTAGTCACAGCATACATGCGTAACTTGGCAATATCATTGAGTTGCAGCACCATTACTGTAGTATTACTCTACCGTTACTGCTCTGTCATTTCTCTGAAATGTCGTTCATGCTGTAATTATTGTTCTGTAACCGTTTGTCCGGCTTATCTGTGCCCTTTGTACTTTTCTGGAAACTGTGTTGTCCCCTTCTGTATTTTGGGTATTTTTCACTTTTGGGCCTCACTACTGTCTCATTTTGTTGTTGTGTACGAGTATTCTGCTGAGCTGGCTGCTGCCACTCAGTGATTGTCGCTAAGCGCAGTGGTTTTTGTGTCAGCGGCGCTCGGCAGCGTATGTTCCTCTTTGTGCTCTGCTGACTCCGTGCCTGGTGGCTCGCAGGGAGCGTCCACCTGTCGCCTTGTTCAGGAAACACACAAGCACCAGCACTCCTTTGCTCCTGCCCAGTGCCTAAAAAGAGATGGCCATAGAAGGATCTCTGCTCACATGGAAAGTCAAAGAATATATGGATTGTAGATCTTGAAGAAGAAATGAAAGCATATCTCCACGTTGGCATCGACTACGGCAAATGCTTTGGCGTCATATTAATTTTAACATTAACTTTAATTTTAAAGATTAACATTAATATTAATCTAATATAGCCATAGTGGCAATAAAAAAGGAGTTGAGAACAGTCAAAGATTATCCCATCTATTGATTGCAAGCCAAGTGAGCAATAAGCGAGTTATTTAAATGTGGGCGAAAAGGCCAAAGCACCGCCAGCGTTTGTGTCGGTTTACCGCTCGTGGGTAATGGCCGCAATGACTAACGCCCACCTTCTCCATCTTGTTTTCATCCAGCTCTGATTGGGTGGAGATCCTGGAGCCCCGCTCCCGTGAGCGTATGTATGTGAACCTGACCACCGGCGAGTGCGGCTGGGATCCTCCTCTCGGCGCCCCTGTCCGCCAGGCAGACGGGAACCAATGGTGGGAGCTGTTTGACCCTCAAAGTGGACGCTTCTACTACTACAACTCCAGCGGGCGCCGTACAGTCTGGCATCGGCCGCAAGGGGCCGATATCGTTCCTCTTTCTCAGCTTCAGGCCATGAAGCGTTGCAGTGACGCCAAGCGAGTGGGAGTGGGTGTGGACAGGCCCCGCCACGGGACCACAGGGAGTGTGGGCAGCATAGGGAGCCAAGGACAGGGCACCTCTTTGCCTGAGCAAGATGGAGACAGCCACGAGGCCATCGAGGTTGCGTCTCACCCAGAGCCGGACCCGGCTGTGGATGTCAGGTCGCAGGGAGACGGGTGCAGCAACCAACACCGAGAACCGCAGAGGTAAGCCTTTTAAATGAGACGTGACCTCAACAGGAAGTGCAGGGGGAAATCATCTGTGGCTTCAGTGACCGGGGAAAAAGGGATGGTGAGATGTAGAATGTAGCATAATAGCTTCCAAATGTTTCCCAAATGAGAAGTTGAAGCATTATTTTGACTTTCGACCAGTTGGATCTCAAACTGTGTTTCCATTTTCCTTGACTTATCTGACCGTTCCATATGTTCAATGCTTTCTGTTCTACCGCCGTCGGAGTAAATGGCTACCAAATGGCCAGAATAGCCGGTTGTCCAACACGACCCCCCCAGATGCAGAGCGGCCCCAAACACTAAGTCATTGAAAGAGCCCATCATATGCTTGACGTTGTGGCCTTGTCCAAACCACCATCTCCTCCCTTAAATTCCACGCATGCCACTTTTGTTTCGTCTGGCAAACAGCCCCTGGAAGCGTCTTAGTGTCCTTCTGTGTGCTCGCCACCGTCCCGGGCCGCTCTGATCCGACGCTCATTTCATTTTCCTAAAACAAACCCAGGCTCCGGGCCATCAAAGACCGTAAGGCCTCTTCGGGGTGAGAGTCTGTGCGGTCGCATGAGAAGCATGTGAGCGTGTAGCCGGTGATTAATAGCAAGCCCAGACGCTACATTCCAGCTACATACAAACACGGCTAACACTGCTAGACTTGCCGAAGCTTTGCCCCGGTGGCTCTACTTTCTGGCTCTTCTCACAGCCCACCGTCGCCATTGGGGGGTCCCTCCTGTGGCCTTCTTGTCTTTGGGATGGCGTAGAGTTGCAGGGTGAGCTAATCGATTAGCCATGCCTTCTCAAAGAAACAAACATGGCCAGTTAACGTAAATCAAGGGCTGTGATTGGTCGGCTTTTAGTACGTCATTTTCAGTCTGCATATGACTCTTTGAGGCCCACTTTTGTGGGTAATATACCGGTAATATACCAGCGGTGTGCTCTATAGTCCGGAAATTACGGTAAACAGAATATTAGTGTGGATGAAAGGACATAATGTAGACTAAAAGCACAGCTTTGCTAGTTGCCATAAATGTGTAAACAATGTTGACTTATCTAAGTATTGTTGTCCTCCGTGTTATGGCGTATGCAGTGCGGTGGAAGCTCCTTTTTAGAGTCTTCTCACGGTGCACGCATGGACGCTGGCCATCGTAAAAGACGGCACTTGGTTGGTGTAGTGACTATGAAGAAGTGTCAAGTTTCCCACTCGGCCCCGGTGACTCAACCTTTCCTCAAGCGGCCATTTATGTGTGTTCCTAAAACAATGACCAGCTTGACCGTACAGCCCCCTCGCAGGCTGACAAGATAGCACATCTTGGCAGGTAGTTAGAACGCTGGTCCAAAAGCACAGAGAAGGTGGAATGTGACAGCTGAAAATGTCTGAAGTCAAACAGCGAGCCGTGTTCGTCCTCAGATAGTACTCACCTTATTGATAATGACACTGATGAATGGCTGAGGGAGAAAGTTGAAATAAATATAAAGCTGAAATGGTCTCATGGTTTGCGGTTCTTCCATAAGTGTGTTCCACCCTTTATGGAAGGCTTTGATGGCGATATAGCTGTCTTTAGAAATGATGTTTGCTTTGAATATATCTTCCAGAGATCATGTCTCTGCTTGTTTGCTTTTGTTTTGCTTCATTGCTGAGATCTTAGGAGAGATTGAATGACTTTTGACATTTGGAAAAACAAAACTGTCCTCTGTGGAGCGAGGAAATCCCGGTTGTTCCACCACCAGTTTCCCTTTGTTTTTGGTTATTAATAAATCTGCTCAGGATAGATAAGACAGTTTTCATTGTTTGCCCATGCAGTCTGCCAAAGGTGAGATAATGTTTGAATTTAGTAAACGGAACCTCAGCGTCTGGCAGGAATCCGTTCCAAAAGGTTTGACAAAAGCCAAAACGTCCAAATAACGAATGAAATGGAGGAATGGACATTGAACATCACTTTTATCTTGACTGAAAAGACCTGTTGGTGAGCACGAGGATGAGGATGGAAGAGTCACCATCACGCTGCTTCATTCTTCACTCAGAAATATGCGCTGCTCTTGAATGCAGAATCTGTCTCTAGTGTCCTATAGCGTCACCAATATGTGGACACTTGACTATTTTGCTCAGTGCCCTGCCCTGCTTGATGATAAGCCACACAGCGTATGAAAACCATCAATAATCTTGGTCATGTTATGTTTTAAAGCCGTGTCAACAGGACTACTGCATCCAGGCGAAGGGCTGCAACACGTATATGTAAACAACATAATCATAACTCCCAAAGATTATTATGGTTATAACCCATCTTTGACTTTGAGTGGAAACCTTTTTAAAACTATTGTCAGATTTCGGATATTTGGTGCGAACATGAGAACCTTTCTAGAAAGACGGAGAACCACAGTTTTTGCTCATCATATGTATAACCAAGCTTGAGGGAACCGACTGTTAGTGATTGGCTGAGTCTTATCACATGTCCTGGGAGTCCTGGGGTACTTAAAGCCTGTGGAGCTCATCAGGAAACTGCGGTTTCCACAGGTAAACATGCCAGTCACGTGTGGTTAGCGGTGCAGGAAACACACAATCTGATCTCTTTCCATGATGTGGAATGGTAAGCGTTATAAATAACATGTGTTGATTTCCACCGCCGTTTCAATGCGTGTGTCTGTTTGCTGTTGCCATGAGCCGAAGAACATCTGCAAGGTATTTGGCTGCACATAGTTTGCGACGCAAGTGTGAGCAGACCAGTGTGTGTGGGCTTCCTTCCAAAGAGCTTTCAAGTCGGTGGAAGACGGCCTATGTGGTTGACTTGGGCTGCTTAAGTTGTCTGTAGTCGTACGGGCGGGCCGTAGCTGCGAAACATAATGAAGCACTAAAAAGAACAAAGGCTAAAGCCGGTTGTTCCTCTGGTCAAATAAAAGCTTTCTCTTGGCAGCGAGCCAAAGTGGCGAGGGCTAGCAACACTAGCATGGCTTGTTTGCCTTCTCGTTTAGCGCGGGAATCTTCCAGTCATGATGCAGCGTTAGCATCGTGCTTCAAAAAACAGCTACAAAATCTCTAATATTATGACACCCTTATTTTGTTTACACAATGAAACATTATGTGGCAAACAGTGCTCTTATTTTGAAGGCAGGAAGTGTCTGCTGACATGTACTCAAAACACAGCAGGCATCGTAAAACCCTCCCCTGCGTTAAGGAGCGATAAGACCCTCACACAGCTTCACTAGCATGCTCTGCTAAACTGAGCTAACCCCGCTAGCTTACCATTTATACTCCATAAGCGAGGAGAGGCGTTTTTAAGGTTTTTTTCTGTCAACTTTCGCCTGCGTTTCAGGTGGCCGTTTGGACGTTTTAGTTCACGAGGAGTCGGCTAGTGTTGTTAGCTAGTGATGATTCCACCAAGGAAATGTTTGCCCAAACAAACCTGACAGCATTTAGCTCACATTTCTATGAAATTCCTCGTTTAACTGTAGATTCTGTTTTCCCGACCAATTCCACGATTTCGTTTGCAATTCTTGTACGGCCGAATCAAAGGGCCCTCACTTAAGCAGCGTTTCTCAAATAGTAGAGCTTGTCTATTTCATCAACCTGCCAACATGTACACATTGATAGTACTCGAATAAATATGATCAGTTTCTCTAGTATTTCAAAGCGGGTGGGGCGGGGGATCAACTACAAGAATGGTGTGTGTGTGTGTAAGGAAACAAAAGTGTAAAACACCAAAACAAACGTCTGGCACGGAGTCCCGTGGAAGTCCTCATCAGAGTCCATTGGGCTGGTTCAGGAAAGGTTTGGTAGAAGTTTCCTTCTTTCTGTTCTTAATGAGCCCCACATTGTGTACATGCGTACAACGCTGCTCTTTGAATGCTTTTCCATCTGTCGCCAGCCTGGAGCATGTCAGTACAGACGTTTTATGTTTATTGATTTTTTTTCATCTTTGTGCTTCTGGTGTGGTTAGCTCGTTTCCAGCTTTTTCCCGCATGAGCCTGTTTAGAATCACAAATGAGGGTTTTGTTGCGTTTTTTTTGACACTCATATTTTAAGGGCTTTAGTCTCCAATCGGCCGACATGTCTTTGAACGTTCATGTTTTCAAACGATATGGGTACGCCTCTCTCGCGCCGTATCAGTGCTGGCGCATTTTTTCCTTCAATCGCTGCTTATGTCATTTTTCTTGTCGTTTGTCTTTTATTTTTTTTTGCATTTTACACTTATTTTTACACTTATTTTTACCAGCATAGCATGTGTGCTTTTTGGCTTCGTGAATAAAATATTCGTTAATGAAATGAAAAAATCCATACAATACATCCATGGACAATTTAGCCCAGTAATTAAGAATATGATGTAGCCTAGCTAACTTTTCTAATGCACACATTGCTACGTAGTCTTCCACAAACTGTAATGTCTCAGCTTGTAGTCGCAGGTGCAATTCCAACTGCATAGGTGTTGGATTTTGTTTTATTTTTACACAGACATGGAGAAAACGGCACTCTTATTTTGAAGGACGGTCATAGAAGTGTGTGTGTGGAGAATGTGTGTTTGAATAATAAACGTGCTTCTTGGAATCGTTTCTCCCATTAAATCCGTAAAACACAACGCGGTGAAAATGTACTCATCGAGCCCGAGTCACGCACACACAACCACACGAACGTGCTAAACTACGCTACTAACCCCCGCTAGCTTCCATTCACGCTCCTGTTTAGGTCAGGAGGGGGCCGTTTAGCGTTCATATCCGCCACGCTTGAGCCATCCGTGGGGAAATACTCCCCCACACTCCTCACGAGGACGACGTTCATTCACATTACGTCAATTCCCGTGAGATTCCGTGCTGTAACAGGAGCTACCCTCACAAAAAAAGAGGTGTTCAGGAATCCCAAATTCCAGAGGCGGGTCGACTGGATCTTGCTTCATGCTAGCCGTCAATACGATAGCAGTGGCTGCTGCGTGGCGGAGCTTGGCACTTCTCACGGCGGCAGCCTGGCAGCAGAGACATGCACAGCTGGTAGACATCTTGGCTCGGAAGGAGGCGGTCAGTTCAGCTGTTGCTGGACACATGACTCTCCAGCAGCGTCTTGGAAATGTTAAAAAAAAAACAAGGCAAAAGTATAACAATTTGTTGCCTAGCAAATCCAATACAAGGAAAAAAACACATTAAGATACGGAATACCAAATTGTCCCGAGCAAAATGCCTTTTGTCTTTTTCAGTTTCCTTCCCCCACAAAGATTCCAGTGATCCCGTCTGGACGGTCTAGTGAGGTGTTTGTGTAGCAGAAGCTTGGCTTGTGCAAACTCATTTCCTCTTCCTTCAGAGCCAATGTTAATAATAACCACTGTTTTCCGACACCACTATTCCCGGGGTGTATATTTAAGAACAAATCAGATCCATAAACGTCTCTGCCAAGGGACTCCGTGGATGGTTTTCCAACACCTGCAGCAATCGCAGTGGAGAACGACCACAGTAACGGTCCAAACAGCGAGGGGGGTATCGGACACTTTGCTATGTGAATGCGAGACCCAGACCTGCTGAGACTAATTGAAGTTTGCTGACCGTTAAGTTGATTTGCTGCCTCAGAAGCCAATCGGATTAGGATGCAGGTTTCCCAAAGGGCCTCTCTCTAACTTCATTTCATCCCATATTTCTCTGATTCCTAAAGGTCTCACAGCTCACGTTGGGCTTTGAATGAAGGAGATTGTCTCTCGTGATGTGATCTGTTTGAAGACATGCTTCCTTGCCGGAAGAGCAGTCATTTATCTTTTCGGAAAGAAAATGAAGTTGTGGCAAATTGACGTGAGTCTTTCTGCTACCCGCCTTTTGCCGTTCTTTGTTTGGTGTTGTCAGAGCCTGTTGGACCAACTCTGGAGGTTGATGATTCAGGTTCAGCCTCAGTCCAATCCTCCCCCACCTTGCACTGGCTTTGTCATCTCCAGAGGCGTCTCCGTGACGATGGCACAGCCATGCATTGTCAGAGACGCCCCACACAGCCACAGAGGCCCCTTGAAAGAGCTCTGAGGAATGCCAGCTTTCTCGCTCATTCCCTTGCTGCACTCTCCCACGACTAATCCCAGCCCCTTCTCATTTCCACATGCCCTTACGCTCCTCTCTTGTCTCTGCTCTCCCTCACTCCCACATTGCTCTTTCCACGGCTTCTTGCCGCTCCCGCTTTCTTCTCTACCGCTTTTCTTTGGTCAGGTCATACTTTATTTAGCCGGTCCTGGGTTTACTTACTGTAGATGCAAGTGGTGTTCTAGATGAGTGATGGCTTTGGATAGCAACCAAAGACGTGACACAGCATAGCCTTCCTGCTGGAGGTAGCTACTGACTGACCACTTTGGATAGCAACCAAAGACGTGACACAGCATAGCCTAGGTAGCTACTGACTGACCACTTTGGATAGCAACCAAAGACGTGACACAGCATAGCCTTCCAGCTGGAGGTAGCTACTGACTGACCACTTTGGATAGCAACCAAAGACGTGACACAGCATAGCCTTCCTGCTGGAGGTAGCTACTGACTGACCACTTTGGATAGCAACCAAAGACGCGACACAGCATAGCCTAGGTAGCTACTGACTGACCACAACGTCATACTCGTCAACATGAGCTCATATTTGTAATATTAGTATGTCAATCAAACCGTTTTCACGGGAAGCACGGAATCCAAAGAAATACTGCTGGAATGGGTGCAGATTCTGGAAGATCTAGAAAGCTTTCTGCGCTGGTTATTGTGTGTAGCTGTTTTCTATCTTTGTATTTAGTCCACAGCTCGATGCAAAGGGCCAAAAAAGGAGCATGAAAGGTCTTCGTTAAGGAGGCTAATGAGGTGGGAGCCCACGGCAGCGAGTCCGCCTGCTATGATACCTCCAATAGCAGTGGGTTTCAAGGTCGGCTCTACAGTAAATCTTGATGTTGATGGCTGGGTTTGCTTGAGAGATGAGGACGAGTATCAGAAGTGGATCAGACGTTTTGACGCCTGTCGGTGTCGTCGAGACGGGGGCGGACCATTTCTGAGCCCGGTGACGTCATAATGTGCAAATTAGATGACACAAACGTTGCTTTTTATTTTTTTTTACCATTTTTTAAGCTGCTGCCGTTTGAAATATTAATGTAATATTAATGTCCAATGTAATATTAATGTCCAACCTGAATATTTTCTTGAAGAAACGCTGGCAGCTGAAGGGTTAAGATATGACCGTGAGGTTTTTAAGCCAATGGTGGTAAATAACAGACATCCTATAGTAAAGATTCTCCTTCCTTGTGATAAATACAGGGTGTTTGTGCAGAATGAAAGGAACCCCCCCCCCTTCCCATCCACCAATCATTCTCCTCTCCTCAGTCTCAGGAAATGCTGGCCGCTACTGTCTCGGGGTCAGTTGATGTGGAAATAAAAAGAGAAGGGAGAAGGGAGGTCGCATGGCCATTGCATGAACCCCAGAAGTTGATTTGTTTTGTTCCTGATGTGTTTGCTGATAAAAAAGAGGAATGTGGTGATTGCGGTTTCACGTGTGAGGTCTTTTGCTTCTCAGCCCACCAGAAGAAGAACCTTGAAGCTCCATGTGTGACTTGCTTCTGGTCTGGCAACCTGGTGCAAAGTGGTCAGCTGTGTGTCGACTGCCAAGGCGGCAATGTTTGTCTTGGTGAGGAAAAACCATACAGTGCTTTAAAGAGTACAACCCCCCCCCCCCCCCCCCCCCGTAACACGTCACACTAGCTTGTGACAACCAAACACTGGTGATGAAGGGCGAGCTTCTCGTCTTCACACGCGTCCTATTGTGTGTCGGGCAGTAAACCGCTCTGATTGGTGCCGGGGGGGAGAGTGTTTTGGCGCCTTCCCAACAGCCGGGGGTGTCTTGGGGCGGCCTTAGCTGGCGTGGACCCAGCTGTTTGTAGGCAAAGCTTGGATGGTCAATCTATGGGAGCGTTTGAAGATGAGAGCTTGTTTACGTTCAAACTCTTGTGGTGCGACTCTCCACACGCTCAGCCGAGTCGAGTCACAGAGCGAGGGGAGGCCGCGTTTCATTTGGGGGGGGGGGGGGGTTACAGGAAGTTTACCGTTGGACTTTGGGCCTTCAGGGAATTGTTTCAGCATTGTTCCAGAGAGATGTGGTGAGAAGGAGCGGGGGTGGGAGGGGGCTCACTCCGCCTTCTTCCCTCCTCCTTCGCGTCCCCTTCCTGCTGTTCCCGTCCAATTCTCAACAGACTCGTAGTGCACTTGGAAAAAGGGAAGCCTTTGAACATTTGCTTGGGACTCTGAAGTGTTTACATCTGGATTAACGCGACAGGAGGCGATCAACTGCGTTTTCCTTCGTCACGTCGATGTTAAGTCCAGACAATTAAGGTACGTCTGTCGCGGCGTTCCGGTTATGACTTGGATGTACGTATGTTGAGATTGCCCCGTCTTTCCTGCGTCACATGTTAATTCCTGCGTTTGTTCAACTAAAGAGCTGGCCTAAGAAGGAATGATAAGTCCCAATTTGCGGGGAAGATTACGAGGCGGCACAAGAAAGGAAGGCAGCAGACCACAGCAGTGTGACCAGATTGATGGCAGATTGCTCCAGGTTAGCTCAGCCGCTCAACCAAAAGGAGACCAATTAACCTTTGGAACCAAGCAAAGGTCTTCTCAGTCATGAGCGACTGCAAGCCTGACTTCTATGGACTTCTGCCGGCTAACTTTGCCAAGGGTCTTATGAACGTCTGTGGAAAATACGTGGACTTCATAGTGTGTTTTTTCAAACAACTGATCCTTCTAATCAACTCAATCATGATCATTTACATGCTTTTCTGCACTGTATCTTCTTCTCAGGGATGCCCCCCAAAGATGGCAGCCTGCACCGGGTTCTAAGGCGGCCATGTTGGTAAAGGTGAACAGCATGAGTCGGAGCCAGCCAATCCCGGCTTCGCAGCAACAGCAGCCACCGCAAGTCCAGCACAACAAAGCCAACACCTTCACGCTCCACCCATCCAGCAGTAAGACCCCAGGCGGATGCATAAGCCCCACCCAAGGATACAAAACCGCCCCCCCTGGCAAAGCGGCAGTGGACCCGCGCCAGGCACATCACCTGAGAAAAGCCAGCAACGGCAGCTTTTGTTTAGCGACGGCAGACAGCGGCCACCCCAGCCCCCTCCTTCACAGGTCCCAGACCAGCACGCCACGCCCGGTCTCCCCCCAGTACGGTTGCGGTGCCCCCATCTATGACGTGCCAGTTACAGACTGTCCCATATATGACGAACCCCCAGTGGACATGGAGGTGGAGGGGGCGCACCTCTACGCTGGGCAGCCGCTGTCTCGCCTGACACCCACCCAGAGCCTCCAGAAACCGAGACTTCTCCAGCACCCTGCCCCGCCCCCCCCAGGTTCCAGACACAGAAGAAACCCTTCTGCGTCTGACTATAGCCCAGCTGGTCTGGAGTGCATCAAACATATGATCAACGTGGACCCCAAACAGGGGCTCCTATCCGGCTCCCCCGTACCCACACGCACCCCTTCGCCGATCGCCAGGCAAGACCTCGTCCCGCCCCAAGCTCAGGCTCAGCCACACCCCCAAGCGCAGGCTCATTCCTTGCCCCAAGTTCGAGGCCAGCTGAGGGACAGAGAAGCGCTGCCCCCGGGCCCGAGTACCCTGGATAAGAAGCAGAACTGGCGAGTCCTGGAGGCCACGGTGCAGCGCGCCATGGAGGCCCGGCACAGCAGGCAGAGCAGCCAGGCTTCGCAGGACTTCACTTCCTCTACACCGCAGGCGGCCGCCAACTACCAGGATTCCGGCTACTCCACCGGGCCTTCCCCGAGTCTGAGAAGGAAAAGCCGGAGAAGGATGGGACCCGGGGGGGGCGCCGGAGGCAGGCCCGGGTCGGTGGGCAGCAGTGGGGAGTTGTGTGCCCTCAACGAGAGGCTGATGGCCGAGATGAGGGAAGTCGTGAGTCGTTCCAACACGATGAGGGAGGTGCGAGTGGGCCTGGATCCCGACATCGGCGAGAGGGTGATCGTGTCCCGGACCCGCTCCCCCGCAGACTCGCTCCGCTGGTATGGAGGAGGGGGAGGGGCATCAGCCAGCGGGTGCTCATCCCGAGAGGACATCGCCGGGGCTTCCCGCTCTCCCGGGAAGGCGGGTAGCGCTGCCCTGACCCCTCTGGAGATCCCGGGGCGACAGAAAAGGACGTATGAAAAGGTGGACACCTTGGAGATGAGCATGAACAGCCAGGCCAGCCTGTCTTCACCCGAGACTCCGGGGCCACCCTCCCAGGTAAGCCTCGCCGCACCAAAAACTGTGGCGATTTTTCACAATAAAACGCCAACATGCATCTTGATTGAGCAAACCCGGTGTAGCTAATCCATCCGTACACGTGGTCCGTGATCTTAAAGGATCTTTAAGAAGGATCTTTAAGATTAGGGCTTTATTTGTCACATGTGCAACGTACAGTGAAACATGGCGTTATTATAAGTAGCAAGCATGTGATAGGAATGATGATAAGGTCTAGGTCCAAGAGAAGCTGGAAAGAGAGGAAACCAAATAGAAAACCAACCATTCTTAGTACTTCTCCCCCACCAGCAAATATCTCCTGGATTAGCAGGCCAGCCTGGACAGATCATAGTGGCCATGTTCCCGGCGTTACCTGTCATCTTCCATCTGTCCTGCTCCGTAGGAACCGTATACTCCCGTGCCAGCTCCATGCTTGGCATCTGGGGCCCGAGCCAGACCAGAGAGATTCAGGACATGGCCTCCCTCCTCCAGGAAGGAGGGACGCTGGGGTCCATATGGTCCATGCTTGGCAGCAACATTGCAGGAGAGGAAGACGAGCACCAAGCCGTGTTTGTCACACTGTCGCTTTTGTTTGGTCCAGGCAGGTCCTACTAAGTCTGTCATGGAATGTTCCTCAGACCTGCTGGCAAATGGCGATGACTGCCATATTTGAACAGTTTTACTGCAAGACCTTCCACTGAACTTGTTCACTGAGAATAAACTTTTCCGGCAAATTCCAGTGACTCCTTTTGAGGCACAGCATTTGTCAACGTAACATCGTGTGGAGTTCAGATACGTCTGGCTATTTGGCCCAACTGCAACAGCCTGAACTTAGACCCGCTCCAGTAGACCGAGAAACCACACAACTAGAAGTCCAACCAAAGTTTACAAAGTCTGGCATGAAGTGTTCCGCGTTGCATCAGGATCAGAGTTTGGATTCTGGCTGATTTGGGTTTATGATGGGACAGGACCAGGTCTTTGCTTTGCATGGGCCTATTGGTGGGGGGGGGCAGAGTGTCACTGGTTGCCAAGACTACACTTTTATTTTCCATTTTCAAAGGAAACTTAAATGCAGATCTCAACTTCCCCTGAAGCATCGGCGGCGCTAGAGAGCAGGATCGCCATCTTCCCGCTAAACTTCCCGCTTCCTGTTCTCCTGTAGGTGGGCACCCTTGAACTGCAGGCTCAGTCGGAGAACAGAAAGAAGGACCTGCTGGACGGACGGAGCGCATCGCTCGGCCCGCATCGGCCCGCCAACCACGACAACCGGGAGGGATCCGATGGAACGAAAGCCGCGGAAACGTCCTACCAGTTCTCCTACGCCACCCTGCGACAGCCACCACCTCCAGACATGGGCATGGAGGACTGGGCCAGCAAGCACCTCAACATGCACACGCAAGGCCTGTTCCGGCGCCGCGTCTCCATCGCCAACATGTTATCCTGGAACCGAGGTTCCATCAAGAAGCCCATGCTGGTCACCAGCAACCGTGCTGTCAGGAAGGAGGCTTGCGAAATGTTCAAGCTGGTCCAGGCCTACATGGGGGACAGGCCGTCTCGTCTGGACCGCCGTCACAGCGCCCTGCTCATCGTCACCAAGTGCTGGGACATGCCGGGCCTGCGGGACGAGCTCTACGTGCAGCTGGTCCGGCAGACCACGGGGAACGCCAGCCCCCGAAGCTTGGCGGCGGGGTGGGAGCTGATGGCCGTCAGCTTGGCCTTCTTCGCCCCATCGCCCAAGTTCCGCTGTTACCTGGAAGGCTACATCCAGAGACACACGGAGCCCACCAGCGACAAGAAATGTGAGTCTCAGACTGAGCAGCACGGTGGGTCACCTTTTCTTCCCCTTCCAAAACTCCGTCTTGTCTGCCTGTCGGCTTTACTTCTGTGAGGCGCAAACCGTTTCATGTTGAAGGAAATGCGTCGGGAATGCCGTGTGACCTTCACGTCTGTCTTCTGCAGTGACTCAGTTCATCTTGGAACAACAGGAAGTGAAATTAAAGAAGAACTCAAAATCCAGGAAAAAGCGGAAACAAAACACAGACGAGGAAGAAGGTACGTTAAATCATTTATCCTCCTCCAAAATGGAAGCTTGCCCCCCCCCTGAGTGGAACAGTTTTCAGTGGGAGGGAAAATTGAGCTTGACAGACGCTATCGGATGAAGCCGAATGACTTTCACAGAACATTTCTACGTGGGAGGAGAATTTCAGAAGGTTCTGTTTTCTCTCAATGGGACCGTCTGTGAATCACATCAGTGGTCTCCAAACCTCACGGGCACGCGGCCTCATTAGAGGAACCCACACTGCCTGCTGCCATGATGATGATGATGATGTCATCCGTGAGGACCACAGTCATCACCTCTCACATGGTGGTGCAGTGACTCACGCTCGCCGCTCTACGCTGACTAAGACATCGTAGAGAGACCCCGGTGGGGGGGCGGTCACCTCAGTGACTCGTCACTAACCAGAAATCCCAGCATGTTTAAAAATGACTTTTACTGCTAGAGGATGTGAAACACTTACTGTATGGTCTGAGTTTCAGTATGAAGAAGCTGCTTTGTTTTCAGCTGGCCTGGTAAACAGCAGCATCATCATCATCATCATCACACTCGACATGTCCGCTATTTTGGTTCACTTCGCTGCCGTGTGGCAGCGAGTGTGCCCGCCCCTCCCCCTTTGTACCGTACGCTCAAGCCAAACGAGCTCACATTATCGCTTTGGACTTTGGTGGCCGAGTTCATAACAAGCTGGTAAATATAGAACGGCGGCCATGTTCAAGCACCCACTCTGACAGGTCCGTGCAGGTTTGGCTTTCTGTGGGAATAATCCCCCGGTCCAAGATCCCCCACGCTCCCCTTCTCACCAGACATAATTACCGTGGAGCGGTTGAGTCAGATCAGCAACAGTTTGGGTGGACTCGACGTTGCGTGGGAGTCACCTGGTTGCTATAAATCTGACGAAAGGGAACATGATGGAACATGTTTGCTACTCTTGGAGAGCCCGTCAGTGAGCCTGTCCATCTGGCCGTGGTTCAGCTTCCTGGTGTGTTGGAGGACTGTGGAAAGTGAGATGATAGATACATTTACTTGGGGCAGGGGTGGGCAAACTTTTTGACTCGCGGGCCGCATTGATATGACAAAATTTAAGGGGGGGGGCAGACTATATGTATATTTTACACGTAACAGTCCACCTGGTATTATTGTATCTGTAAAATTGTCATGCAATCTGCTATTATTATTATTTATTATTTTATATTTATATTTAAATATTTTTAAAATAATAAAATATTATAATAATTACAATAAAATTAAAATAATAATTATTATATTATTATTATTATGTAAAATGTGCAAATATAACAATAATATTATATATAATTAATATAATACTTAGCATTAATATAATAATCATAATAGTTCTAATAATAATTATAATAATCTAATAATCTAATAATAATTTAATAATAATAATAATTATTATTATTATGTGCTTGTGTCCCTTTTTTCAGGAGCACTTTGTAAACAACAGACCATGTCAAAAAACGAAATTGATAAAACCATCAAAAGGTTGGCTCAGGCCATGATGCCAGGTTGCATGTTGGGTTTAAATGAAATACTTTGGAAAGATTGGGCGGGCCGTATGTGGCCCCCAGGCCGTAGTTTGCCCACCCCTGGCTTAGGGTATTCATGGCGCATGAAGATCTAAACTACATCCATGGACTACATCCATGAGATGTAATAAGAAAAGGGTGCTTTTACTTTGTATGGCTGCCCTTGTAATCTGGATCTTGGCCTTCTAGTAGTTCTAGACCTCTTGGTGTTCCCCCCCAAGGCCTTCACGTGTGTATAGTGATGAATCACCTGGACGTTGAACGTGTAGGCGGACTCTTTGTCTAAAGCTTTTGTTGACCAGCAGTAAATCTTCTCTCAAGCCGACACTTTAACCAGGCCCCCCCTAATCCCCATATGCTGGAATCACCCCGTCAACATGTCTCCAATTACCACTCCTTGCCTCTACGACCGGCTTCGACATTTGTGGGAAACGTACCTCATGTCTTCTTGTACTCACTTAGTTTTTCATGTTTTTAAATGTATTTCAACTAATGCCTGCCCGAGGGGCCTCGTTGCCTCGTTGCCTCGTTGCTGAATTCCCTTCCTCTCTGAACCAACAGGCTTGCCTATCAGCACATATGCCAAGTTCTGCCATCGGAAGCTGCAGAAGGTGGCCATCACGGGGGGCAAGAAGGTACAACAGGAGTCCAGTCCACCTGATCTTCCCAAATATAGTTCACCTGTCATCTGAATAGTGGTTCATGTACAGTTGGGACACTATAGACAGAATCCAGCCAGGGAAACCTTTAATTCAGTCATTCATTTTCTACCGCTTATCCTCACACGGAACCTTTTGATTAGCCTGGCTGCACAGTCAAGTGCCAGAACTATGATAAAGAAGGTAAGAAAGGCCAATGAACACCAAAGTACCAAGTTAGCTGGTTTGTAACGTCAAGGTTCCTTGGATGCGATGTTGCAGGGGGGAGGCTTTAAGGGGGGCACGTTACAGAAGGTTTCAGGAACATTTGACCTGCTGCTGAAGTTCCATGTGGAACAGCATCCTATCATTTCTATTCCTTTTGCTTTTCCTGCCTGTAGAACTGTACATATTCCATATAGAACGTTTGAATACGTTTGGCTACCTGGAATGGATTTATTGGGTCTACATGATTTGTAATTTATTTGGATTTTAATGACATTAGGCAGCTAGAAGACAAACATGAAGACTTATTTGTATCTGCGTAGTGGATGGGAACCTCGCCTCGGGTTAATGTTGGCATTTTTAATGAAGAACATCAAAGTGGCTCCGGCATCTTTCCGTTTTTCTGCTCTGCACTCCTTTGGGAAATATTCGGAAGCCCTGCTGTAGATGCTCACAGGTGAGGTCTGACATCAGCAAAACGACTTCCAGCCATGTTCTTCCCAGACGTTGTGGTTCACTTCCAACTCGTACAGCTTCAAGGACATCCGTGTGTAGTTAAGTGGTGTTGCGGCCCACGGCTGTCAAAGTTGATCCTTCCACGCGTGTGATTCATCTTCTAGTCACACTGCTACTCATAGTAGGAGACGTAATTACAGCGTCGCAGGTAGACGCCAACATAGACCCGCCGCAGCTGTAGACGGGCCATGATTGCTGGAATGGTTCCTGACATTGTCAGCTAGTAAATCTGTCACTCTTTGCCCTTCTTGCTGCCTGCCAGGGGCTACGGAAGCCCACCTTGGAGGAGGTGGACCACAGTCGGCGAGCCATCATCACCCCATCCCTGTTTGGAAGCTCGTTGGAGGAAGTCATGGAGCGCCAGAGCGAACTCTTCCCAGACAGGAAGTTGCCCTGGGTGCAAGTTCAACTTTCCCAGTATGTTCTTGCCCTGGGTGGGGCTCAGACGGAGGGCATCTTCAGGTAAGCCACTCCCAAGGCGGCCATATTCATGCCTCTACATGAACACACGGAGAGTCCGGGAAATGGGAAGGGGGTCTTGGTCTTGAAGGTGGCACCCTGGAGTCTGGCACCATTTCAAATGATGCATCATAATGTGTCATCTGTTTCTCCAAATCACATTCTATTATTAGATGTTGTTATTTTTAACCCAAATTCAGAATAAGACCCAACAGGAACTCTCTGCTCTCATAGTCCAAGTACAGTGTAAAGGTAGTACGAGGGCTCCCTCTTGTGGCCACGTTGAGTAACCGACGTGCTTCTCGTCCGTCTCTTTTAGAGTCCCCGGCGACATCGATGAAGTCAACGCATTGAAACTTCAAGTGGACCAATGGAGGATCCCCGAGAACCTGTCGGATCCCAATGTTCCAGGTGAGGAGTGATGCTGTCACGTGGCAGATGGGGTTTGTGTACCCGGGTACTGAACAATGTCTCCGTCAGCCTCCCTGATGAAGCTGTGGTACCGGGAGCTGGAGGAGCCCCTCATCCCCATGAACTTCTATAAGCAGTGTGTCAACAACTGCGATGACCCGGTGGCCGCCATTGCTGTGGTCCAGTCTCTGCCTGAGCTGAACAGGCTGGTGCTCTGCTACTTCATCCATTTCCTTCAGGTACAGGTGTTGTTGTTTGGACTGATATCAGTATAATCTAATAGGTCACTATTTCAGTTGCAGTACTCGTATTTTCCTGAAACAACATCCATTATGTGATATAGCACATAAAATGTAATATACTATAATATAATACAGAAGAACCTGCTAAAGTTTAGTCTCACATACGTCACCAACCATCAAGTCCCGGTCCGATTTCAACATTTTTATAATCCTGCACATCCGATCCCAACAACGTATAGTATATATATGTCTTTTGAATTATTTTTTTGCACAGGAGGCAAAAAGCATTAAGAGGAAAAAAGAGGCACTAAAGCATTAACGAGTAAGAGCAAATGTAATGCATAAAACGGCCACACGGTGGCAGAAGTGCATTTGATAAGAGCTCAGCAGGGATCTGTTCATGGAAAAATTCTAAATGAAAAGTTGGAGACTGAAGGCTGTCATATGGATAATTCTTCTCTTATACGTCGCCATGTGTTGTTGAAATTCAACTTCCAAAATAAGCCTTATGACATAGGATTTTTATTGCCATTGTGGTCTCGACGCAGCAGCTCGGTTAGATAACAGATTATTGTGATATCAGCAGGATGACAAATCAGCCTTTTCATATTGCCGTCTCCAAGATGGCGCCGTATACTTCACAGCAGGCAGTGCAGGCTCGGCAACTCCTCTGGTCTCTTGGTACCCCCACCAGCAGGCTGCCTGCCCCCTGTAGCCCAAGCCTTGAATCACAGCTCAATCTCATACTTTCATTGCCACGGTTTGCCTGGAAAGACAAGAATCAACAGTGGAACGATGATTCTTGTTCATTGAATGCCTGGCACCAACTAATGGTACTGTTGTAGGTTTAAGGATATTTCATCATCACTCCTTCTCCTTTGTTCCGTGGACAACGTCATAAGTCTGAAGGGCGTCGAGATCAGCCGGTGTGTTAACCATTTACACTGTTTGCAGTTGATAACCCGAGGAAGATACTGGTGTTCACACAAGTTTATCTACGCTAAAAAGGTTAAGAACAAGCGACGACGCGTTTTGGTTCCTGTTCTGATGGCGTTGTTATTGTTTGCATCTTGGCAGGTGTTTGCTCAGCCGTCTAACGTGGCCATAACCAAGATGGATGTGAACAACCTGGCCATGGTGATGGCCCCAAACTGCCTCCGATGCCAATCAGACGACCCGCGCATCATCTTCGAGAACACGCGCAAAGAGATGTCCTTCCTGAGAATGCTGATAGTTCACCTGGACACCGGTTTCATTGAAGGGGTGGTGTAGGCTCACCACGCCCCCGCCGGGTCCTCGCCGTCTCTCTGCCGACAACACTGGAAACCCTTCGCACATGACATCTTGTTCACAAAGGCGTGTGATGACAAAGAACTGTTTCCTACCAGAAGTAAGCACATAGAGGACTTAGACCCATGGAGTCCACCTGAGCTCATCCAGTACTTGGACCCATGGAGCCGATGCTTAACTTCTGTGGTATCAATCACGTGTTCTGTCGTGTCGTTTGGTGCTCCCAAGTAGTTCATCCGGTCACCGGTCTTGTCCCATACGAGGGAAATACCAAGAAAGCTATTTTTATTGAGGTTTGCTGATTTTCTTAATTTGCGTCTTTGTGATGTGGGAGCTTAATTCTTCAACCATGATTCTGTGTCAGAAACCTTTCAGTTGGATTTGTGTTCTTTAGTCTCTGATCTGTGTGTTTTGTGGCTCAGGTCTTAGGATAAAACGGGTGGTGGGGGGGGGGGGGGCTACGTGAATAAACATCAACATGTCGACACCCCCAGAAGGGAGTGTTGTTGGACTCAAGCACTATGAGAATGTAGATGAAGCTTAGTGAGTCTTCCAGGACTTTCCCAGTGTACATACAGAGTGTAAATAGTATTAATACTACAAGTGTATCCAAAATGAAGGCTAAGGGTGAGCGTGGCTGTGAGAGAAATTTAAAAAAAGTTTGTCATTTGTTTTTTGTTCTGCTGTAACCGCCTGCCTTTTGAACATAGGACTGACTCAAACCACTCGTGTGTGTGTGTGTGTGTGTGTGTATGGTGTACCTCCTTGTATGAATATGGAACAATTGTTGGGAAATAAAGCTTTGTTCAATTCTACGTATTGTCTTTTTGGAATGGTGAGAGATGAAAATGGGAATGAACACCATTAATGTCTCCCAACTGAACATTACCTCATAATTTAGTCAAATTTGATATTTTCTTGCACATTACAAATTGGCACATACAGCATTTCACTCAAAATAAATTGTCTTGTTTGACGTACAGTGGATCCCAATCTGACCTCAGCGTTATCGTAATTTACTTGAAACAAAAATAAGCAACAGCAGTAAATGATGTACATACTAATACTGTATTCAGTGCTAATTGTGGACAGAATATACATACTGTATAGTATTCAATCTTTTTAGAACGATCATGAATTTTCTCATTGGTATACACACGAAATAATTTCAATGCATTATTAATGAATGCATAATTCGAATGCATTAAAATGGGAATAAAATTGTATTTGACTATGTTTTTGTAGTTCACCGTATCATCACAACACATACTCGAGGGTGACGCCAGGGACCGTTGCCCGCGCATGCGCACCGGCGAGCCAGGCAGCCCGCGCCGGTGGTGAATGCAACGGAGAGAAATTCAACTGCGTGATCTGCGAAGCAGGCAGGCGGAGGCGGCGGTACCTGTTCTCGGAAGGATTACGCCTCTTATTCTATACCCACCCGGACACAACGTGATTGGGGAACAGGTAAGGCGGCCGGATTGTATTCTTGACTTCATAATTGGCAAATAGAGCCTTTGGGTGGAAGCATCAACAACGTAGCTGGCTTGATGCCGCATGTCGGCTTTTTGAGTTCAAAACAAATGCGACAAAGTCGGTAAGACGATGTTGATCCGGGTCATACGCGGTATATTTTGTGTGCTTGCCGGCGTGTGATCTTGTCTGGCTTCCATGTCGGTGCCGTTTGGGCGGCTGTGAGCTTTTATACTTGAGGAAGTTGAAGGCTTTGTGTTCCCACGCCGTGCGCTCCTAGCAAGAAAAGTATGGAGAAGTAAAGGCCTAGCGCGAGGCCCAGCGCGTTTATTGAGTGACAGCCGCTTGGCCAATCAGACAACCCAGACGAGACTCAATGCACCAATCCTATTGGCCGTCACGCTTTACGTCCGCAAACGTTACGCCCACTGGTTATAAAACCGTACAATAAAAGTATGACGTCCTGGCTAAGATGTCCAACAACACAGCAAATAAGTATATGGTTACAACACTTAAAGGCGTCCTATAGCGCCCTTATGCAAAGTGTTTATGAAACACATACGCACGTTTTGTAATCGATTAATAATCGATGATATCACACACAAGTGCATTGTTCCTGTAGTTACCTGTTTTTTAGTCATCGCGTGTCTTTGGTCATGGCTGTGGCATCCTAGCGTGTCGCTTCCTGTGTGGCCGGGCTTCTGTCTGGCTGCCACTATAGCGTCCTTGGTCCGACCATAAAACACATCATGTTTCATTAGAATTTGGTCATTTTACACTTTTCAGCTTTTTATGTTTTTTATCACAATGTCGGCATAATGCCAGTGCCTGTTAGCATCGCCTCCCATTGTGTCTGAACGTGAGTGAACACGTGGGCCGAGCAGCGCGTGGCGACATCCGGTTTGTAGGTTAGGCTGAAAGACACTTGCTCTGTCTGCATTGTCCCTTGTACGTAAGATATTGCTATTTTATTACATCCATATATGGATTTGGTGGCTCAACTCGTCCCCTGAATGTCACCCGTAAGACGCGCTATTATGGGCAGGGCTTGGTCATCGTCTATGATCCACAAAAGACCATCCTTGACCGGTGTGCCTTATATAACGACGGGACGTTACCAGTGGAGCGTGGTCTTTTGTTTGATTCTTTTAGAAGATGGATCAAATGTTTGCCATATAGTCGTACAATGGGGCTGGTTAGTGCAATGATGTTGCTGAACTCACCATCTATCATTGGACATGCTTGATTCCTATGGTGGAGTGTTTTTTCCTTTCTAAGGTGAGGGGGACGCTGATCCTGAACCTTAACAATATTTGTAATTCATCTCATTATCATTCAGGGGCCTGGCTCACCTTAGCATCTTAGTTTCCCCTTGCTGTGTTGCATCAGCAATAAAACCTTGTGGGACCTTGTGACACTCTCCTCACAAGTTGTTCAATTGGGATGCAGTGGTAGTGATTTAATGGTAAATAAATAGTCAGCGGAGGCATCATTTACCAGTAGCTTAACGGAAGTCGTTGTAGTTTTTAACGGAGCGTTCATTGGCTGATGTGTGTGTTTGTGTGTGTGTACAGGAAGAGAGCCTTGATGTGTGCAGTATGAGTAAGACGCCCCCTAACAGAAGAGGGATAACATTTGAGGTGGGAGCTCAGCTTGAGGCCAGAGATAGCCTCAAACACTGGTGAGTCATGGCCTCGTTCATTCCTCTCCATCCACATTCACTTTTGCTTTACACGCCTTTTGGGACAGCATCGAGTTTTTGGCTCTGTCTGCTGTAGCTACTCGTACTTTGCATTATGTCATTGTTCCTCTGGAATCAGCGGTATGATATCGCAAGTTGATATCAAAGCGCTCTCGAAGGCGTATCAGTCAGCCACGAGGAAGCCCTCATGTAATGTGATTGTTTACACCGTAATACTAACCACAAGAACGACATGCCCGCTTTTCTTTCAGGCAGACTTGCACAAGGTAGAATTATAATTGTCCTTGTATTTTCGTGGGTCCAGTCATTGATCACTACACGAGGTGCACGTATGCATTCTCCTTCTGGAACTAATTAATGATGCTAACCAAGGTCCCACCGTCGTGTGAGGGATCCACTTCTGGGTTACCGTATATCCTGCCATCAAGACGGACGCGTGCGCACAATGCAGGCTCGATTGACGGATCGATGGTTGCACTTACTTGCAAGAGGGAGCTGGTTTCCAGGCGCATAATCTAGGCATGATAATCCAAAGTCAGACATGATCTAATTAAGGTGTTTACATGTGTTTAAAAAATAATTTGTGTTTTTTCATGTAACCGTTCTGGCTGACGTAAAAAGGACTGTATTATGCACGTCAGACCAGTAAGTCGCCAACCACACTGAACGGCTTGCCCCCCCCACTCCACTGTCTTGTGAATACCTGAATCAGCACATGTGTCAATGAAGACTGCGTCAAGTAGCGTGACTCCACTTGACGCAGTAGCATTGTACTAAAGATAAATGGACTATGGTGTTTTGCTGGAGAAAGCGTTGTAGTGCGATCGTACTACGGAACTGTGTTCCACCAACTCATGCATGCATGCCCAAATCCTCAAACAGTTTCCACCGTATGGACTTGGACATGGTCAAAATTCTTGTACTGGAGCTAATAAGGGTGTCACAAGAGCTCATGTCTCGAAATCTCCCAAGATTAAAACGTGATGGTATTTCTTGTTCAGTCTGTCAGACTGTGAACTATGGCTACTGTGAATGATAATACACGTAACATGGGAGCAGCGTTGTGCCAGGCAGGACTGGAACCGCACATTAAGTGCTTTACACACACTATAAACCTTGCTATCCTACCTGAACTCGGCGTTCCCAGCATCACTCGCTTGTGACCTGTGACTATAGCGGTCTTATGTCATGTCCACGGGGCCCTAATAATGTTAAACTGTATTTAGAAAGTCATAAACTATGAAAATATTGTTTATAAACATTGAGTCATATATTACGTATACGTACATATCGTTGGAAGGAATCAACCACCCGCTATAAGGAAGTGATGACTGTTTAGTGATTTTTAGAATATTACTACCCTCGTATCTTATCCAGTAACCTCAAAGCAGCAGAATATACTGCATATACTTTTTATTGGGCCATGAAGGGCTCAATATGTGCTTACCTTTGCTCCGTAGGTATGCTGCCAACATTGAAAAGATTGATTACGATGACGAGAAAGTGCTGATTCATTACCGTCAGTGGAGCCACCGTTACGACGAGTGGTTTGACTGGACAAGTCCGTACTTGAGACCCGTGGAGAGGGTCCAGCTGAGGCGTCAAGGCCTGCAGGACGACGCTCCTGGGCCTGTAAGTCAGGAAGGCTGTTGGCTTCCATTTCTTTGTTTATTCCGTGACGCCATGTTCCTGTGTTAGTCAGTCTAGTGATGCAGCAGGCAAATATGATTAATATGCAACAATTAGTAAAACATTTTTGAATTTAATGATTTGTCTATTTTCTGAAAAGCCTACGTGAGGGGACCATAGCAACAAATCCGACCCCATCGCCTTCATTTCAATGCAGTAGACAATACTGTGTTGAGGGGGGGCTGAAATGTTTGTTTTGTTTTTCAGGGTTTTCAAGTGAACGATAAGGTCCTGGCAAGCTGGTCTGACTGCCGATTCTATCCTGCTAAAGTCATCTCCGTCAATAAAGATGGTGGGTGAATTCACAGAGCGTATGACATGCTGTATGTTCCATGTGGAGTAAACGTATCATTTCTAATATGTCCAAGTAGTTGTTTTTGATGAAGACTATTTACTCTTATTGTCCTGCTCAGCATCGTACACTGTGAGGTTCTTTGATGGCGTCATTCAGACAGTGAAGGGAATACACGTGAAACCTTTTAAAGAGGTACTTGAGATAAATATCCATAAAACCCGGCCTTGCTACTCGACTACGTCATTTCCTAACCCGGTGTCTTTGCTCGGCCAAAAACAGAGAGGTGCGGGGAAACCTCGGAGCTTGGAAAGAAATATGGTTCGGAGAGTGGCCAACCGCAGGAGGCCCCAAGTGAACGGGGACCCCAGGACCAAGCGGGCTCGACGCAGCACCTCTGACCAGGAGGATGAGAGCAACAGTGAAGACGACGAGCATGAAGCCAGAATGGCGAACAGGAAAAACAAGAGAGCAAATGGTAAAATGGAGCCCTCCCCCGCTCTGAAACAGGCAGAGGAGAAAATAGTTCAGGCGGACCAGAAGAAGCCCGGTGATGCAGAAGCAGGCGCTCGGCTTACAAATGGCGCCGCTGACTGTCATAAGGAGGATGAGGAGCTGCGTGTAAATGGCCAAGTGCCAAAGGAGGAAGCGGACATTGAGGCGGGCGCAGCACAGCCATATCCTGACACAGACAAGCCATACACACCGGTGCCCGACCACGCCCAGCCCGCGCCCGCAGACTCCAATGGCGACGTGGAGCAGAAACCAAGCATCCAATCGGAGAGCTCTCAGCCCTCAGAGGATGTAGCGCCGCCGCCGCCTCCTCAGCCTGTGAAGCGTAAGTCTTTTTACACTAAAGAAGGAATGTATACTTCCTGTGAAAGTAGAACGAGTGGACACTAAGGAAAGATGGTGACTTTTATTTATTGACAGCGGTGAGGAAGCAGGGCTTCCACAATCCAAACAGATTCAGCAGAGAACCACGTGAGTACATCCTAAAATGTGTGCTTTCGGTACTTTGTAATGGAAGCTCCTGACTCATGCTGGACTTGTCCCGTGGCACCTTGCAGTGTACCGCGTTATCAAAAACCAACCCCCTCCCGTACTCTCCATCAACCTGGACCATAACCCCTTCAAGTGTAGCGCCCCTGGCTGCACCAAGTCATTCCGTAAAGCCAAGCTGCTGCACTACCACATGAAATATTACCACGGCGAGGAGCAACCTCTGGAGGCCGAGTGCAGCCCCTCCAGGAGCATCCAGACCAGGGCGTCGGAGAAGCAGGCCGCCGGCTCCGGCTTGGACGGCCCAAAGAGAAGGCGAACCATCTCTGCTTCTATGCGTGAGTTCTGTTGGGAGTTTTGTCTTTTCTAATTGGATAAATGGAGGAATTTAGCACCAGTGTGCTAATCAAGCAGATTAAGCTGCTTCTGAACTGGTTGTGTTCCTCTCAACACTCATTGTCTACTGGCGGAAACGTTATTGGTTACTGTGTGGTTACTGTACCAGCCGTCTCAACTGGCCCGACGCTTGGCATGTTTCCGCAGACACCGTCGTAGCTGCTGCAGCCACTCGAGGTGAAGTGAAGGCTGCGGGCAGACGCACGTCCGCTCCCTCTGCAATCAGCACACATGGCCATCAGCAGAGGGCGCTACTGAGGGAGAAAAGCAAGGAGAACCAGCTTGACAGAAACGGGTGCCAGCAGGATAAAGTGACAGACAAGTGCGGCTTCGACAACGGTCAGCAATATTTCTCCCGTCAGGAACCACCACACTATTGGGGGGGCGGGATTAACATTTGACAACTTTCCTAGGTCCCATCAAAGAGAGGCCAAAAGAAAAACCCAAACAGAAGGACTTCCTCCGCATCAAGCTAAAGAAGAGGAAGAAAAAGAAGAAAGTCCAGTCTGGTAAGCGGGGATTTGGCGCACCAAGCCGCATTGCAAACATCCGCTACGCTGCATGTGCACTCACTCACATTGTGGAAGTGGCTTGGCTGCACCGTGTGGAAGCCCTCCATTTTGTCCTCTTGGTGTGGTGGCTGAACCTTTGTGTGTGGGAGAAGTGTTGCATTGGCGACTGGACCCTTCACCGCATTAAGCCAACCCAACAATGTTGTCTCACATCTCTTAGGTTAATTCACGGTAATTAAAATGCAGATTGTAGTGCTGTGGAATTGATAAGAACTAAAACACATTCACGCCATATTCTCTGTTTTGCATGTTATACGTATGCCCTCCGCAGATGTCACATGATAACCTCCAATGTGGTACAGCACATCTAAATTGTGATACTGTTCTCCAATTGATCACATTGTTCCATCATGCTTGTCCCCCCCCCCCAAAGGGCATATGTCAAATGAACTCTCTTTTCAAACTTGTTCTACGTCTGCTTCCTCCTTTCCCTGTATTAACAGACTGCACAGGTAGTGAGGAGAATATTGACATCTCAGTATTGTGCCCTCCACCCAAATTGAAAATGCCACTCAAACATCCCCCCTCACACAATCACAAGGCTGAGGCCTACCCCAGCAGGCCCGGATACAGCGACTCAATGCTGATAAATGTGGATGGTGGGTATCTCCGACTGTGTGTGTACCCTGTACCCTGTACCCTGTATGCGTGTGACTGTCCCATGGCCTCCGAGCCCTTTCATTCTTCTCCTTCCATCCTTGCCTGTCAGCTTCAGCACGCCTGCTTTCCGTGTCCAAATGCTCATGTCACGCAGGACTCTGCTTAGATGATGATGGCTTAGCTGTTCCTTAACTCGTCGTTTTAGCATGTATCCCACAAATATTTATTGCTGGGTGGCACGTCACGTTGCAGTATTGACCGAAAATAAATAAAATAAAATAAAACTATAGATTGGCAATTTCCTCATACTGCTTTTAAATGGCTTAATTGTCTCCATGACAGCAGTTAGAGTATGTAGCACAAAAGAAGCACCAGCACCCCCCCCCCCCAAGCCCAAAAATGCCATCTTTTTGATAGTAAATGTAAAGCCAAAGTAGTTTTCTCAAATGTACAAAAATAATTGAATTGTGCTTAAAACCAGCAATGTAATGTTTGGCATTGCACACATGAAATAAACTCAATACGTTAAGAATGATATTATCTATTATTATTATTATTATTATGTAATATTATCTATTCTGGTCTGAATGTGTCGTTTTCATTGCTGCTGTGTCATCGCTGTTCTTTGGTGTCGGCATGTTGTCGCTGCTCTAGATGAAGATAGCTTAAGTGACTGGTCCACCGACAGCTGTGGGTGGAGCGACGAGGACTATGGGGTGGATGTGACCACCCCACCCCTGAGCCTGGACTCTGGTGCCGTGAGCAACGACCAGGAGATCGTACGATGCATCTGTGAGGTGGAAGAAGAGAACGACTTCATGATCCAGGTGGGATTATTTGGATTTAGTCTATTCTCTTCATGTCTTTCATTGTTTTGACAATTGGTCATTTTCAGTGTGAAGAATGTTTGTGCTGGCAGCATGGTGCGTGCATGGGCTTGCTGGAAGACAACGTTCCAGATAGATACGCGTGTTATATCTGCAGAGACCCCCCAGGTGAGGAACCTTTTATCCAGTTCTTGGACATAACATTTTGAAGACCATGTCTCCTGTGATGCAATGGTTTCCAGGCCAGAGGCAGAGTCTGCGCTACTGGTATGACCGCGAGTGGCTGAGCAACGGCCATATGTACGGCTTGTCCTTCTTGGATGAAAACTACTCTCACCAGAACTCCAAGAAGATCACCACCACACACCAGCTGCTGGGAGATGTCCATCATGTGGTGGAGATCCTCAACGGACTGCATCTGAAGATGAACATTTTACAGTGAGTCCAGGGGCGCTGCATGAAGCCGATTTTTGTTGTTGTTGTTTTTTACAACAAAAATGGAGAAAGCAAATCTCCCCCCCCCCCCCCTCAGGAGCAACACCCATCCTGACCTGAAGCTGTGGCGCCAACCTTGGAAGCGCATCGCGAGGCCAGCGGCGAACCCTGACTCCTGCCGCGGCAGCAACACGGCTCCCTCTCCCGTGACCCCTGATGAGGACATGAGTCGAGGCGAGATTTTAATGTCCAATGCCCTGGAGAAGCTGAGCCGGGCCGCTGCCACCTCGTCTTCGTCGTCATCCTCGTCCTCGTCCCCATTCCCGTCATTCCAGGACTCGTACATCACCAGCGAACACTGCTACCAAAAACCGTGGGCATACTACCCGGCGGTGGAGCAGCGGCTGGTCGTGGAGACCCGCCAGGGCTCGGAGCTGGAAGACAGCATGAGGAGCACAGAGGAGCTGCTGGAGCGAGAGCAGCGTTTTGGCAGCCTGCTGGAGGCGGACAAACCCAAATCCATCACCGTCAAGAACAAGGTTGGTTCTCCAATCAAGGGATTGCTGCTATGAGGCGGGGGGGTCGTCAGTCATTAGAATAATTTAGTTACAATAGTTGTGTACATAAACAGTAGTATGTCAGTGAAAATAGCTAGAGTACGTAGTTCATGATGCATCCTTGATGTATTGCGTCCACTTAGCACTTCTAGATGCCGGCTTGGTATAATCTGGCTTTTTTTGCTGCTATTCATATCGGATGGGGACACCCCGTTTGTTTTGCTAGCAGCACACCAGCCACGAGGCCATAGGCTACAGTGATGGGGACAAAGCACCCCACATGAATAAAAGTTAACTTTGTTCAGTTATCTCTAACGCAATCAGCCGCTTGGGAAGAACGTGTAGTAAATTTGTTACGTTTTAGGAGAAATGTAATTTCTTGATTAGATGTAAGCTGTCATCTAAAATGAACTACATTCATTGAATGATATTGAGATAAACCCGTCTTTGGTGTCTACATTTGGCTTCATTCATGTTGCGTCATCCTTTTGTGTCGCTTGCATGTGTTTGTCTGTGTGGTTTCATTTTTCAACACGGACATCCGCAGGCTGTGACGGGAAGCTCTTGGTCTGAGGTGGAGATGAAGAGGGAGGCCTGGCATCACCCCGACGAGACTGCAGACACCAGACCACAACAGCAGTGGCAGATCAACTTACTGGACCACATCGATGCAGTCCAGGACGAGGTCTCTCACAGGATGGACTTCATTGAGCGCGAGTTGGATGGTAAGCCTTGGATTTCATTTGCAACCGTCATGGTAAATGTGAAGGGAATGCAGCTACTCGATGTTTGAAATGTGATCTCTGAGTATTTTCAGGCAAATTGCATACGTGACTAAATAAATATATTTCCAACAAATGATTCATGTATTGCAGAGATGGGTGGGAGGTTAGTTACATTTGATATTTTTCCTCAGTGCTGGAAAGCTGGTTGGACTACACCGGGGAGCTGGAGCCTCCTGAGCCGCTGGCCCGTCTGCCTCAGCTCAAACACCGCATGAAGCGGCTGATGTCCCAGCTGGGAAAGGTGCAGCAGATCGCCGTGTTTAGCTCCACATGAGGGCGCCAGAGAACAGCAGCAGAGAAACTGCACGCAGTCAATGGACGACACGACACTGGTTGTCCAGTAGTTGTCTCTGAGCTGAAGTTTGCGGCCGTTTCTCCTCCTTTTTAGGGGTTCCACGCGGTGAAATGGGATGCGACAGGGAGGTGTACTACTGACACACTTACACAAACACGTAAGGGAAAGGTCAGCGTTATCAATCAGGATTAAACACAATGAGTAACCTCGTAAATGCAATTGAAAGTCCTTTGGACCAGATGACACAATGGTTCCCATGCAACCTGACAAAATGCCTTTTGTCTGCCATACAGCTAAAGGTCCTCGTGTATTCTTCTCGGTGCACACTGCAGTAAAGACGAGCTTTATATTCCGGTTGTCGTTAAGTTCCGCCGTTGATTTGAAGAAATGGCCGCGGTTTTTGCATCTGCAATGTTCCCTTATTGTATCGTTACAGTGTCATCTTCAACACGGCGTCTTGTTATGGAATGGCACTTTACAGCCTTGTCAAACTCTTCCATCTCTTGCTCACTTCCTGGATGCTTTTGGTTTTCTTCTGCACTGTGAAGTTATTTTTGTCCTCAATCAAAGGTATCTTCTTACAGAAACGGTGACATGCGTGGATTCTGTTTTTGTCCCTACTGGCGCGTCTCTCTCGCTCCCAGTTTCCTCATCAGTGTGCTGTTGTTTGTGTTTCAGTTACAGTATTCCTTAATCCGACTGTTTGCTTATTGCTGCTGTAGCACTTAACTACTCATTCTAGATTCATTCTAGACCGTCTCCCTCCTTCAGTTCGCTCTGTAGACAACCTGGAAATGTCTTGTTCTGTTTCTCCTTACTATAGTTTCACTCGTTGGTTTACAATACTTTGGTTGTTTGTAAATATGTTCATTTAAATATGCCCTTTCCTGAAAACATTCTCCAAATACAGATGTCCTCAGCTACTGTACTATCTGGTGTAGAGCAGGGAAAATGTCGACACATTTGCTGGTACATAAATAAACTATCATTATTAATCATAATGCAAAGTTGTTGTTTTTTTTTTTATCAGGCTACTGTCACAAAATTGAAGTTGCATCATTTGCAATTTGATGTAACATGTTTTCTTAGCCGATTTGGGCTCTTACACAATCGGATCTAAGTGGGGGCCAGCAGTCTGTGACTAAATGTTTCCTGAGCTACAGAATAAACACGGCTGATTCCTTTCCCGATGCCATGCCCCATGAGCATGGCATTCATTCCCCTGACGACGCCATGCCTTGACGGGGGAAGAGGCACAGACACACCGAAACGGATTTGCATCCATATTTGATATAGTTTCATAGCCGATTTGTACCGTTACATAATCAGATTGAAAATGGGCATTTGATGGCAGTTTTACTCAGTTAATCCCTCAATATTATAACCGGCAACCGGCCTGGTGATGGAGCAACATGAATTGTGCCATAGCCATACACATGACGTGAAAAAAGTGAAATATATCTTTATTTCACACCACTGGTGTTAAAAGTGCTCGTCCTGTTCAATTCATTATTAGATGATACACAAAGCCGAGATTTTGGCTAGTTTTTGATAGCTTAAATACATTGACCTATACTGGATTCATGTTAGCATCTTTAATGTACAAAAGTGTCCTGTAAGTTAAACGCTTTATGTGTTTCACAACACTCCCGAGTCGGAGGACTGGAGCTAATGTAGAATACATATATTGGAAATTACAATTAAATCGCATTATTTGTTAAAGAGAAGCTAGTTTATATAGCTAGCTCTTAATACTCGGAAGCGTCTTTTGTCTTCCTGGTCGCATTTTTCGCGGTCTTCAATATTCAGGGCAGAGTATGACCTCTATCTCTTCTTCCTGTCTCTGCCGCTCAGCGCCGGCTCTGATTGGCTGCCCGATGTCTCCGACGCAGCGTGTAGCTCCGCCCACAATCACGTCGAAATACTAGTTAGAGCAGAGGAAGCGGCAGCCGAGTGCGGCGTATTTTTATTTTGCATTTGACGTTCAAATCCCATATCGGCAAAACCCGCAGTGGACTTGAGTGAAACTCACCGGAGAATTATTGTATCGTCCAGGTAAGCCGACCCACGTAGTAGTTAAAGATGTGCCCGGATAGATGGTGGATTTTCCAACCTGTTCGTGTTCCTGTCATGGAGTCGTTTGCCGGAGTCGTCGTGACCGCCGTCGCTACAGCCTGAATGCGTTCGTTGCAACATGCTGGATGGCTTCAAATAGTCCGGACATGCAGTTTCAATGGAATGAGTTCGCTGCTGTTCACAGTGGCGCTGCCGTGTAGCTCTCTCCCTTCCGCACTCGTCTCGTCACTTTTGCAGCCTGACTTTATCTTCTGTTGTCTTGCATTACATCGAACATCTAACATCGTTTCAGAGATTTGGAGCACAACGAGGCTGTAGTCCCGATGACTGACACCCTGAGTGTGGGCTCCGGCTATAAATAGTAACATTTCTGTCGATTAGCTTTAGCTTGCTCCTGTACTTCCGATCTATCACATTCACGTCAACATGTGCATTAGGTTCTTATTTTGTGATTATGCATAATGATTATGATTATTTGTGGTGGAATCACGCTTGCTCCACTGGAGTCATCATCATTCCAACTGGTGGCTGCTTCAGCTCAGATGAGCCACCTTAGGACTTTGTTAGATAGAACCACATCTGCCACGCTAGCCCTCTAGCTCTTTCACTTGGTACACCCCCCACCCCCCACCACCCAAACAGTGTCTGGGACATTTTGATCCATCATTTGCAGTGCGATCAATTCAAATGATATCAGAGCAGTCAGCACTTGATGGCAGGCAATGTCACGGCGACCCTGCGAAGGTCACACAGGTAGGACGTCAGGTGACGTGACGTAGGCAGCAGGTGTTTGCCCATCTTGGATTTGCCCCCCATGTATTGTCGTACCCTCAAAAAGGGCATCTTAAAATGCACTTTGATTGACAAGTTACCGTAAGACAGTCCATATCTGTCACACGAATTTGCTGAATTTGGGTTTTCATGCCCCCCCCCCCCCCCCCTTCCCTGAGCAGTGTCTCATGACCAGGAAGTCTTGAATCCCGTTGATGCAATAAACAGCCAGCAGTCACGCTTGTTTACAGTCACAACACTGGCATTGTTGGCACATGTAGCGTCCATAGCGAGCTAGCAACAGAAAGCCTCGCCTTTGTTGACATGGCACAATGTGGGTTTATTGGCGTATCCTTGGAGGCGCTTGTCCTGGTTGATTATTGAAGGAAAAGTATCAGGAGTTGTTCATTAAACCATTCGTTGGAGTGGAGATGGTAGGATAAGATCGCTTTTCAACGGTGCCCTGAAGACGAAGGCGTGTCAAGTATTCCACTTCAGGCTTTCTTTACGTTGGTGTGTAATAAAAACACCTTGCTGTGGGTGCCGTGGTTGGACACATCTTGCGTCACCGTTCATTGTGACCCGAGCCACATCAGGTCTCTACAATGTGCCTGGCTACACAAACATACAGCAGAACCATGAGACCAGATAGTATTTCATATTACTTTAAAGAATACTACAATGACTGGACAGAGTCTGGACAATGCGGGTACATTGTGAAATGAAATATAACTTAGCGTGTATGATGCAACGTAATGTAAATAAAAAGAGGAAGCACAACAAAGACACGTTGACAATGAGGGACGAACGTGTCGTCACTTCTCCAGGAACATGACACTTAGGCTAGGCTAACGTGTTAACAAAGTAGCAAGGGGCAGACATGATGGCGTCCTGTGGCTGTGTTTTGACCAAAGAGAGGAAACTATCACAATGACAATGACGATGGAATCTTTTTACAAATATATTCCTTGAGACGTTTTCCTGACTTTCTTCTTATTTCATTGAAATTAGTGGAATGTTATCTCTTATCACAGTAGTTCATTGCACGGCTCGACAAATGATACTTCTAACAAATAGTACATATGCATTACAGGGATTAGAATCCTATAAAGCAAGAAGAGCTTTTTGGGCAGGGATGAGTGTCGGGGAAGAATATCCACGGGAGAGACGAGGATGGTAATTAATCCACAATGCTGACAGCTCGTCTTCCTCGTGTTCGGTCGCTTCCTCACAACCGTCTTTGTGTGTGACGGAGTTGTGACATTTACAGTAACTTTGACAAATGAAAGCTCCTTGGCTGTGCATCCTTCTCAGTCCCAGCAAACCGTTTTGGAACCATTGTTACTCAGACCTGTTCTCAACGGTTTCTTTGGGGGGGTTAGTAACTGAGCCGCATCTATCATTGAAGCTGTTGCAGGTGTAGAATTACACAACCGCTTCAAAACCACAGAAGAAAAACAGCTGAGACTAACACAACAACGGATCCCTGCACCCCTGCAGCGTGCACAGTGTCCGTCCCTGCTGGGATCACTGCTGGAACAATACGTCTTGCAGGCCACACATTGAAGACGCTTTGTCCTTTTGGTGGCTGTTCACACGGGAAGAAGGTGCACCTTGTGTCATTTAGGGCTGCAGGCTTCATGTAAGCCTTCCTTCACTAAGAAGAAGAAGGATTCTCTGTCTTAGTTGGCATTGGCATTAAGATTGCAAAAAATCGGAATTTCGATTTTTTTTTTCATTGTGATTCACTGATATTATTTATTTACATTTGCTTGCCTTTTAAAGAAATAACACTTTAAAAAATCATAATTATATATCATTATTATTATTATTAATATTAGCTTCCTCATTGTCTTTCTGATTTAAGGAAACTTCCCTTGGTTCACCGGCTGTTCTTCATGGGAGGCTTAAGGACAGGGGTGTCCAAACTATGACTCGAGGGCCATTTGAGGCCTGCAGCTGTTTTTTTTTATTCTTAGCAAAACACTGTAGCAAAAACCAAAAAGAGCAAAAGGTGTACTAATAGGTGAATAGGTGGCTTTTTACAACGTAAAAAGTATCAAAATGGCCTCCGCATTTTTTGGCTTTTCCATATGTGGCCTTTGTGGGAAAAGTTTGGACACCCCCATTAGTTGTTCCGTTACATGTTGTTCCATTAGTAATTCTACAAAGGATCCTGAGATGAGTAGAAGGATTTTATGTAAATGACGAGGGGGGGGAAAGGTCATTGGATCTGAGCGCTGTTACCACGGACACCGCCCGCCTCCTCGGCGCCGGCTTGGGAGCGGTCCGGCCGGAGGAGCCACCCCTGTTTCTCAGGGAGATTGGGTTGTCTGTGTTGAGTCCTTGTGACAGGCACGCTGACCGCACGGATCTCTCCATTAGCCGAGGTCGTGTTCCGATGAGGAAGCACGTCTCTTAGCAGCGATTCCGACACTGACTCACGCCGAGACGTGCTGGGCATTCACAGACGGAGGTCTGTCGATCCTCGCAGCGCACGACCTCTCCTGCCTGTGTGCTGTCTTCATATTTAATGAGTACTCTTTCTTAGGAAGAGTGCTGGTGGGCGCAGCTGCCTTCACCTGACCTTTGGCCTCTCACTGAAGTACACACCTTGCTTACGCTGAAAAGGCCGCCATGTTCAACTCCATTGCTTTCAACCTGCCGTCCAGCACAGTGCAGCATTTCCACTGTGGGCTATGTGGACGGGGGGGAGACGGTTGCATCAGCTATGGAAATAATATGACATCATAGCAGCATGAATTCATCACAACCAAGTCAACAAAGGCGCTAATGGAGGACATCCAGCCTCTAGCGTTGTCTCTTGTAGGCATGTTTACTGCCAGAAGATGGCGGTAGTTTTCCGATCCTCACATTACCTTCTCATTACTTTTAAGAAAACTACAATGACAAAAAATATTGCAATGCATTTCTGTGTTCTATTTCTTCTGCACTCTGTGTGTAGGCTAGCAGCCCCGCCTCCACCCAACGAGACAAAGTGACCATAAGAGCCAAAAGTCTCACTCTGAACATGCTGTTGTTCTATAGAATGAATGTGCCAAGGTCTAGGTTTGTTATGGTCCCAAGCCTAGTGCCCACGAGAACGTGTATTGTATACGCATGTGTTCACTCTTCCTCCAAGAGGGAGTCAATCGTAATGATGGACGGACGGATGGATGGAACACTTCTAATTGTGGTTTCACAAACAAGTCTTTTGGAATTTGAGGAGTAAAACCTGCGTTCTGGTCTTTGTACTTGCTCTACTGGATGAGTTTTTTGTAAATTGGCACTGGCCTGTTTTTAGTTTCCAAAAGTGGCGGCTAAGAAGAGGCGGCTATGATGGAGTAGAGACAGAAGAAGACATCAGAGAGATATTTCATCATTGTTTTTGCGATGCTGTCAGAAGAAGCAAAGGGATCTGTCAGCTTGTTGTCAGGAGAAGCCTATAAACTTCAAGGATGGCAATGGAGTCTAAGAACGGGTATAATTAAGCATGGGGTGTGCGTGTGCGTGTGCGTGTGCGCGTGTGTGTGTGGGCTGCACGATTCTGCAAAAAATGTGATTCGCCATTTTCTGGCTTATAATTGAGACGGGGTTTTTGTGCAAGTGTTCATGGGCAATCCCGCCCATGAAGTCGCACCATCCAGCGCCCAACCGTGGGGTGCCTCGGTCCACAGGATGTCATCGCGATATCGCAGCAGTTGCCATGGAGACCACCGTGACCGGGCCCCAGTCGGTTAGAAATCAACAGAAGTGGGTGAAAGACCGCAACCATTCATAGTCACAGTCACAGTCAGAGTGTCAGAGTGCTAACAGCTTTAGCCGCCATGTCAATCATGAGGGGCGGCTGATGGGCACGTTGGACTGCTGTCACCGTCTTCTGAATTCTGTC
Source organism: Doryrhamphus excisus (assembly GCF_037039965.1). NCBI lineage: Eukaryota > Metazoa > Chordata > Actinopteri > Syngnathiformes > Syngnathidae > Doryrhamphus > Doryrhamphus excisus. The sequence continues at coordinate 21,257,004 of NC_136367.1, read as the reverse complement.
TAATCCAATCAGCAACAGAGCGTCATAGTTCCAGATAGGGAGGTGTCTTCCATGTGATCAAGCGAAAGAATCGGCCTATGAGCATCTTTCCTTCCATGTGGACAGGTTGTCCTGAACGAACCTGAGCTTCTCCTTGAGAAGATTGTGTCAAATGCATGGAGAGACGAGTTAATTGGCATGATTCAGTTTTGAAGAGCGAGGACTAAACAAGACGTGGGAATCGTGGGAAGACGAAGACGAAGACGAGGGAGAGGAGAGGGAAAAGACATGGCTTTAGTCATTCATAGCTGCTAGCATCTGATGGCAGACATAAGCACCCAGACTAACATTAGCTTGACCTGAGGTTGGGATGCTGCGGTATTATACTTTACAGCCTCCACTTTGCTGCAGTGTTCTCTTCAAGTCTCCTCGTATAAAAGAGCTAAGGCAAGACAACACTCTGCGGTGAAAAAAAGTGGCATTTTTCGATAAGTCATTCAATTGGCAGGGAGTGGCGTTTTTAAATTGAGGAGTTGGGTGCCATCTCAGCAGTGCACATTTAACGTGCGCTAGCGTAGCACAAAGAAAAAGGGACATATCCATTAGGCTTTATTGTTTGGTTGGTGGCAGCGTCTCTGGAATTTGTTCTGGCCCAGTTTGTGTCACGGTGCCAAGGCTGCTCGCTCCTTGTCAACGCCGGGCTCCGGTTGAGCACAGATATGTTGTCGAAGAACGCAGCCCATGGAATATGTATTTGTGCTTGTAAAACTGAGGAAGAACATCACTTTGGTTCTTATTTGTGAACTTTGACCTGCATTATGTCCCCAGGCTTGAGGCAGACTGATGAATGACATGAATATGGTGTTTGTATAAAACAATGACCCATATATGATGAACCTAAAGGGTACATAAATTGTCATTACATAAACATTAAGGTGCTCGTATCTGGAATGGACTGCGTGTATCATAGCGCTTATATCGGAGATTTTAGATGCCGGCCAGTATAATCCCATTTTTCACATGGGGAGGGCCCTACATTTAGGTACAAATTCACCAAAACACAACAGACTCAACTGAAGGACCATCTGTATTGTTTCCCTTCTATAGTTTAACGGTAGCTTCCCTTCAATGCACTCAGAGGTTTGTAAATATAGGTCACTTCATTTCCTCTGTGATTAAAACCAATCTAGGTTACCAGTGAATACCAGTGAACTGCAGAGTTTGTGCATGGTCCCGGTTATTTCTATCATGCGGTATTAGGGGATTACTTCATCACTACACAGCCCTCGACCCCAAGCCACATTTGCTATAAACACACTGGACGTCATCTGTGAGTGCTGACGTCAAAGGGACACTTATGGTGTTCTTCCTTTGCTAGCATGGCAATATGCCCAGTGGATTTACTCCAGGGAGAATCTCCAGAGATCCAGAAGCAGGTTAATACCAGGGAGCCACATCGGCATTAACCTTGATCAACCTGCACGAGAGGATGTCAGGTTTAAAGTCCAGTCATGACGTAAAAGAGGTTGGCTGTGAATGAATGTGGCACAAAACAGCTGCCTGGCTTTTATTGGACTTATCAGGCTTAAAGGTTCCCCACACTGACTGATTGAGTGTGAAGAGAAGAGGAGGAGGAGGCCATGTTGCTCATTGATCACTCGACGCCATCTGCTAAAGTGGCAGCTATCGGGCTCCGTGCGATAAGCTCTATAAATCCTCAATAGGTGTTTTGACCTCTCGTCCACATGCAGGTTCTATTCCCCGTGACGCTCCAGGGTACCCGAGTTCTGGTCTGACCGAGAGCTGACTGTAGACTCGAAGAAACAAAGTTGTTACTTTCATTTCATCCAAGTGCAGGAGCGTTTACAGCGAATACTGGCATCACACAAAGTGTTTATGAGAGCAGTTTGCCTCTCCAGATAGTCGTACGGCGAAGGCCACAGAGACTTGTTCTGCATCATTAGCTCTATCAATCCTCTCGCTCCACAGCAACACTAACGGCACAAAGATGAGGCAAGCGCTGTGGATCGCTAATGGGGTTTCCCTCCTATTGCATCGGACGACATTGCATCAATTCAACACTGAGCTTTGCTGTTGCATTCAATGTCCATCACGGCGTGAGGGTTGACTTTCACCGTCTTGAGCTGCACCGCAATCAGTGCTAATTCCTACCACAATCCACTCCCCTGGTTTCCTCGCCCCAAATCTTTCCGTTGGGGATATCCCATCTTGGAATTAAGCATCAGCAACAAGCTTAGTATCCATGGCAACCATTGCATATGCTGAACAGTGCATGGGTACCAACTACCGACCTTCTGTCGGGATTTGATGTCAGGTTGTGAGGAGATGCTTGATGTTTTCAAAAGGAAACTAAACATCGAAACACTGGCTATAATTTGGTGATTAGTTAAGGTGTATTATTTTCAGGAAATGAAAGTAGCCTCCTCGACCAAAAGGCAAACACCGTCAAACAGGTCTCTCAGTAAAATGTTCCAATTTGGAATTTAATCCAAATTAAAAGTTCTTTTGCCAAAATGTAGGCCAATTATGGCTCCTCCGGTGAGAATGAGCCAGGTTCAGCACCAGGACGGTAGAGTCCTAAGTCCCAAAGAACAACAGAGTCCAATAAAGCCAATGGTTATCATTGGAAAACTAGCCAAGATACGGATTCTTCTATTGGAATATTGATTTTCATCCTTTTTAAAAGCTAACCCGCCAATTTAGGGTGTGGCTGTGATGTGAATAGAACATTGTTAGCATTTTTGAGGGGGCATTAGCGTCAAAATACATATTTCCCATGACACCCATTGTTAGCTAGCTCACATGAACTAGTTTCCCCATGCTAGAATGAACAGAAAAAGGTAAGAAATCTTGCTATTTGGAGTCGTGGAGTGATGGCACCTTTAAGGTGTACCATGTGTAGATGTCCCATAACACCTCTAGTGTGGTTGGCCGCCCTTTCAATTCAATATAAAGGGTCGGTGGGGTTGGGCTGAACCCCAGTCAAGCCTGTTCATTGGTCATGCACACCCAGATTACCCGACTGACCAGTTACAAGTCAATCATTCTGTGCCTCCATTGCACTTTCACGAACAGCCCAAGGAAGTGTTGGATTGGTCCGTCCAATCCGCTCAAGCATGCCGAGTATTTGTTGTCCTTTATTCCTTGTTCAGTTGTCTAAATATTATTTAGTCCACGCTTGAGCCGGATTTGTCAGCAGGGATTTTGCTGGGCTTGTTTTCCCTCCCAGTCATGCAGATTGTTGAGCGTTTTTTCTAGGTTGTTTTATGTAATTATAGGATTGTATCCAGCTGCTTTCCGAGTTGTTCCCAAGCAAGTGACGGGATCTCTTGACCTCTGACACGATACGTGCGTCAGCAGGACGCTTGTCTGTTCAGGCAGTCCGAGGATGTAACAGACACTCACCCATAGCATCGCTGCTGCTACCCCACGCTGGTTTTTGGCCGCTCTCTCCAAGCGGTCTTCAAGGTCACTTCATAACAGCAGCCCAAGGTCATTGCATAGGTTGCTGTGCTGCATCAGGACGTGTTGGGCGGCCCTTCCACTTATCTTTGTGTACTGTGGATTGTGTTGCACTGATGGGATCTCGGTCTAAGGGAACTTTGGGGGGGTGCTCAGGCAGATTCCATTTGCATTGACCGAGACCAGCCCTGCTGTTGTGAAAGATGCGCCGCTGTCCATGGCACTGCCAGGTAACTCGAGAGCACTTCCTGTCGCCACCTGATGTAAGAGGCCAATCCTAATTTCACAGAGAGTGGGAGTGCTTCTTGTTCAGTAATTAGGAACAGGGACAAAGATCGGACTTCAAGGGGAAAACAAACGAGGGTGGGGTTTGGAGCTTCTTGTAAAACCTGGCCTGAGCCATCTTATGGTGTTTGTGTATTAATGAGTGTCTGAACACCACCTGTGCCGACTGGACGTTTGACCTTTCCGAGAGAACACGTTGCATGGTGCATTATGGGAGGATGGAGACGGAAAAGGCTCTTCTTTTCTTCTTCTCTTCCGCATTCATTCCATCTCTACTTGATTGATAACACAGGACCTGACACCGAATAATGTCGATACGTACTTGGGATGTGTCCATCAGGCTTTTTTTGTGCTGCCGATTCCATCTGAGTGAGATCGGCTGATAGCGATCGCATGGATTAACTGTACATTTTTCAATGTTTTTATGATGAGTTATGATGAGTCGCCATTGGGCAATTCCAAGGCCGCTGTCCAATGTGACAAGACATAATTAACATAACAAGAATACACTTGCAAAAAGGTAGTACTATGTACCCGATGGATGTAAGACCCACTTTGGGACAAAACTAGCCACATTGCTAGTTCACTTCACTGTACCTTATAAAACATATCAATACAGTATTATAATTAACTTATTGTTGATGCAGATCTTCCGTACGCCCTGACAAGATCAAATTCAATTTGTGTTTTATCACCTCCTTCAAATTACTGGCATTCACACTTTTCTTTGCCCCCATGGCGGGTCATGATACGGATATGGCAAGAGAATGGGCCGATCAGGACTAATACTTTCCTTCTTGTCTGAAGCAATTGACAGGAACCAAACAGGATCATGGATGAGCTCCAGGACGTCCAGCTGACGGAGATCAAGCCCCTCCTCACCAATAAGGTACGTCGCTTGTGACCCTCGCCGCAGCGTGTACGCAAACACCACATAAACACAACGGGCACGGGCCGCTCCGTGTCTGAGAACCGCAAACAGCACTCTCGGTCAAATGCATACGCTAATACTGCAGGAATGCATACTCTGCAGTACTGTTCATCAAAGTGAATTATTCATATGTACTCAACTGAGAGGTAGAAAAAAGGGAGAGGGATAGAAAAATAGAAAACGGGCACAAGTAAATTTGTTTTCTTTTTTTTACTTTGCAAGGGCAAATCATATGAGTGCGGGGGGGGGACTCTGCCTCTTTGTCAGCCTCTGATATGCTGACCAAAAACAGCATATGTCTAGGGAGCCATTGGAGTGTTTTGTTGTGGTTTTGAATGAATTGATGCCTGAGAGCACAGGCCTTTGACGTATCAGATATTACCTCCGTGGTGGCTTGGATGCCATGCGGAGGATGACATCTCTGCATGAGAGACCGGCCCTGAGTTCTCGCACCACCTAGTGGCTAGCTCTTTTAAGACAAAAACACAGAAGGACACACAAGATGCACAAGGGACTGAAATGCAACACGGTGATGCCACCGGGGGCCCCAGCACAGTTAATTAAGAACACGTAGCAAGGCATCACTGGTTTGTGGAAATCATGCACCCCACTGAGCCCCACAGCTCGCTTCTTTGAGGCTTGCTTCCTGCAAGGGATGCTGCTGCAGTACGTAGCATCTAGCTAGAATTTGTATTTGATGTTGGATGATGAAAATGTACTGTTTGGTAAAAATACACACATAAGCTCATCAAGACGGCCATCGTTGTGAAGTGTGTTGTCAATAGCTCTACATTTGCATGTCACATTCTAAAAACGACTAAATGTATTCTTTCCTTTTTGCAGAATGCACGCAACTTTCAGGATTTTGACTGTCAGGTGAGTATTTTCTGTTTTTTTTGACTTATTTATTTACTGTATATAGGTGTTATTTGCCGATATATTTGCCAATATATTGGTGTCAATGTCAGTGATCTATTGAGTGTTTACAAAACGCCAGCCACATACTGTAGATAGATACTAGTGTTGTGCAGTTAGGGCCAGCAAGGCCTTCTCTGCTGGCCTAACCGTTACCAGCAGCACTTACATTTCAAATTTAAATTATTTACTTTTTTCATGACATTATCTACCTTTATTCTCTGTATATTTAAGTCTATGGTCTTCATTTTGTGGTGTGGATCCAGCAACAGAGTAGTAAATTGATCATAAATATGATTATTCATTATTTCTGAAATTGATCGACATGTACGTTCATTGTGATGTAGTTTAAAAGGTAAATATCATTTTTAGAGGTTCAAATCTCATATTATTATGTCAGCATTGCTGAAGGTGTCCTATTTTAGGATTGTTTTCCCTCTGCGGTGCCCCAACAGAAGGCTGGTCCAGGTACAAATGGTTGTTTGTTGCTTGCTTGTTTTAATGACCCTTTTCACAGCAGACATTTTGGCAAAGTAAACGGTAAATAGAAGGGCAGATAGTGGGATTATATCATCCAACATGAACAGGGCTGTGTATTGTTCCTTTTGACGAGCCCACTTGCAGTACAATTGAGCCTCATCCTGCTGATGGAGGGACAAAGCCAGCTTCTCCTGTTCTTGTGGAACTAAAGGTCCCCTGGCATTCCAGCAGCCGTGCTGGAGGATGCATGGCTGTGTGTACAGCAAGGTAGCACGCAGAGCGAGTCGGGAGAGGACAACCTCTGTGCTAGGTGTGGTCCTGCTGCAGTCCTGTGCTATTTATGACATTCCCGCTGTACGAGGGTGGCGTGACTCAGCGTCCTCCACCCATGGGAACTGCCGGGCTTTTAATGCGCATTTAGGAACACAGGGCTGTTTTATCCTGATGAAAATGTTCTGCAGCAGGTGGTGCCTTAAATTGAAAATCTCCCCCGTCTCCTCCTTTTTTTTTTTTTTTACCTTTTCTTCAACTTGTAATAGCAGTTTTTTGTAGTATTTATCATAATTTGTAACGTATTCATTATTACTTGAAATGTTTTGCTTGTAATGGCAAAATATCACTGTAGTTTCCTGTTGTGCCCAGCAGAGGGCATCATTAGTCCGTTTATGGGATGGCTGTAGCAATTGCTGTGAAGTGTAGTGCACTTCCATTCTTCTATATAAGCATGCACAAATGAAGTTTTCTACTATTAAATTAGATAAGAAGCACCATTACCAGGTCTTGAAATATAGTCCAATACAATGCATACAAGCTACTAGGGCTGCAAGACCGTAACAATGATGAGAGATTCTAACCTTTGGCAACAATCTGTGGAAATGTTCTTCCTGTCCCAGCGTGACTGTGCCCCAACGCCCGTGGTCCACAATGTTTTGATTAGTTTGGTATGGAAGAACATGACTAGCTTACACAGCTGTAGCCCCAGCCCCATCAAAACCACTGTAATGAATGAAAACAGAAAATGGAAATGTCCATCTTCATCTGAGGTTGGGTTGCGAGGGCAACATCCCAAGCCTAGACCTCCTGGCTGATCCCAAGGAGTTTCCAGGCCAGCTGAGAGACTTAGTCTCTGGTCGGTGGAATGTGCCCTGAACACCCCCCGGCGAAAATCTGGCATTTTTCCCCATTTCAAGTAATGACCAGCTGCCCCAACACTTTTGTCCGTAATAGTTCCTTTGTGCCAGTAGCGCCCTCTGGTGGTCGGTTTTATAAATGGAATTGGTCTACAACCAGCATGCTGTTGCGTGCTCATCCCATCTGACCAATGAGAGGCCCGTGTTTTCCAGAGTCCCTCCCCCTGCTGTTGGCAATAGGCTGCCAGGGGTGCCCTCCACAACTACATAGAGGACAAAGGAGGGGGTGGAAATCAATACACTGAGCAGATCACATGACTGGAGAAAATGGGACCGTTTTGCTATTAAATCCTGCTGAGCGTTTTACCACACCGAGATGACGATATTGGTTTAGTGTGGCGTACATTGACATGATGGTAGGCAATGTGATGAGCCCATTTTTTGGGGAGGGGGGGTGCGGGGGGGGGGGGGGGGGCTGGGGAGTGGTCAAAGTCAGTCTTTTCATCATTTTCTCAGCGTCACTGCATGATGTCAGCAGCCTTCCTGTTTTCCTGGACGGCCTCTGCATCCTTTGCACCCCCATCAGCGCCCCCCCCCCCCCCCCCCATCAGCCCCCCTCTCTCTCTTTTCTGTTTTTCCCCCTATAGCTCCACCTTCCACCCACCTGACCCTCCGCAATCCAATTAGATGCACCGTTGGCTGACTGTGCGGACGCACTGTGACTACTAAGCACAGTCTGCGCTCTCCCACTCCTCCCACTGTCTTTCCCTCGTCTCTCTCCCTCTCTGTCGATCGGCATCCTCGCCGCCCCTCATCCTCCGCTTCCATTCAGATTATTTACCATCTCTCCTTCGCTCCCTCTCTTGTCTCTCCGTGTCGTGTTGCTGCTCTCTCCACCTAAGCCTCCATCCCTTCCTTCCTTCCAACATTCCCTGCCCTATTCCTCCTCCTGCCGGAGCTCTTCCTCGCTGCCGAGCACACTCTGGTGCATAGCATAACACAGCCCTCTCCAGTGTGGGGAACAATGTCAGCTATTCTGGATCTGGACCAGATCGCATGCTCTGGCAATGGAGTGGTGAGTGACAAACGTATCCTGCTACACCTGACTGGATGCTTGCAGCTAAGCAGCTAAGGGCTTTGCTTCAGACTGGGGGGGTCTGGGGGGGGGGGGGGGGGTTGGTGTGTGATTTCCCCATAGACTCGCTAAAAGCAGCCGAGAAGGACGAAGCTGCTGGTGGTCCTTCAGGCTCCTTGTCACCACCTTCGGGGCACTGGGACTTTTTGGGGGGGAAACGGGCAGCTGCTATCATGGCGTGACCATTTGGTGTGTGTGTGTGTATGTGTGTGTGTGTTTTGTGTGTGCGTGTCCATACGCAGAGGCGGCTCAGCATGTAAAAATACTCTGGGTGAAGTGCTGTGACTAGTCTGTTTCCTGTGTAGCAGCCGCCAGCGAGGGTCCATGAGGGTCCATGAGGGTCCATGAGGGTCACGTATGTTTGGGTGTCCATCCCACCCGGGGGCGTGCTTGTGTCAGTCCACCGTGTGTTGCTTTCTGTGTGTCATCATTGTTTGTGAAAGGTTCAACTTGTTTCATTGTAGTCTTCTGAAGAGGTCACACTGTAGCAGCGCCCCCCCCCCCTACCTTGCAGAGACCTTGAAGGGGAGCTTTCAAGCTTTGATGATATACAAACATTGCCAGATTGGGGAAGGTTGTGTCATAAGCGATGAAAGAAAGACTTTATTCCTGTAGAGCATACATACAGTACGTACATGTACTATGTGTACTCTGTGTACTCTGTGTGTACACTTGTCATTTGGAAGCTGCTGACTGCTCAGGGTTTCTGCTCTGTAACGCTGCACTCGGGTGATTGATATCACTCCAGGCAGGGCGGGGTGAACATGGGGGGGGTTTGATAAGAGATTGCGGGAAGAAGGAGAGCATGGCATACTGCTCTCCTTCTTTACTGCACCCCACCTTATTCCATTCTCTTGTATTTCAGGCTCCCAGTTGCCTTTAGCAACCGTCCTAATACCAACCCTCAGTCATCAAAGCAGCCACAAAACAAGAAGAAAGAAACACGCCGCCGTTGCCATGTTGAAATCCTTTTTCTGTCTTAAGCTGCAGCCCCACCCCATGTCTGCTTTCCTGTCATGCTGCTGCTGTATGTTTGTGTTGGACAGGAAATGATTTGAGAAGCATCTCCCAGATCAATAGAGCTTGCCGGTGGCTAAATGCATAGAAGCTACTCTCTCGCTTTGTCTAATCCTTTTTTGCGTCCCATTTATGGGAAGGCATGATATATTAAACCGATGCCTCCCTTCCGTTTCACTTGGTCACACCAGACTTCTTTTTCCTCCCGCATCTGTCAGTTACGCTCTACTTGCTCCCATCCGTTTATGAACTCCCCAGATCTTTTTTTTTCCGTCTTTGTGCCTTATCAACTTGTTCTCATTGCTGTTTTTGTCACATTCCGCTGGTGGGACGTACTTGCCGGCCTACATAAAGTGTGCCACACACCTCCTTTAACGTCCTTGTGTCGGATTTTCAAAGTCACAATTCCTCAACGGCAGGAGGAGTACTTGTAACAAGTTGGTGGATCTCCATCCGCACATGCCACCCAGGCCGTTTATACGAGAAGGCCTTCAGCGCCATGACAACAGGAAATGTCTTTATCTTTAGTCGCTGTAGATTAGGACTCGGTGATGCTGCAATCAGTTTTGTTTTGCTGCGCATCGCCGTGCGAGTCGGCACCCACGCGAAACGAGGATATCTGATTTAGTGGTGTCGGGGGCGCCATGCCGTGGTCACCGCTGATTGCTCTCGGAAACGACTGCAGCCTTGTCCTTGAGACCTTGGGGGGGCGGGGGGTCGAGGTTAGAGGTTGTGGCTCATGCATCATGGAGAGATGGGAGATTGAACCCGTCGGTACCCAGCCTGCTCGTCACGACTGACACCCAGCAGGCCTTGGGACCAGGCTAGCGCTAGCAGCCTGACCGTGACCGTGCAAGTGTCGGTGTGCTGTCTCGTAAAGTGAAGCCGTTACTCCTTTCACTCGTATCACCTCCCACATGGTGTTCGCTAGCTACCATTCACACCGCTTCCACAATGGACTCTGTTGTTGTTTGGCCAAAGCAGGGTACAAAAGAAAGAGGTGAATAGAATGATGAGGCTGGAGTGAGTGCTCTGAATTTTAATGCGGCCCTCTGCAGAGACTCTGCAAAGCATTTTTTCTGCAGAGTCATGCTTGTGAAAGGCTGTGCATTTTCAACCCTCTTTTCAAGTGTGTTCATGTTAAATTCTTCTTCCTTTTAGTGGGGGGGGGGCATGCTTTATCAAAAGATGCAAATGCATTAGTTTTTGTTCAATGGGACTTTTCAACTATTTATCCTGTTTAGAAAACACAATCATCAACCAGAATTACAGATTTATTTCAGCTTTAAGTGGAATGTCACTCTACCTTATGAATAGCATATTAGATGCTCTACAGTATTCTATGGTATTCGTCATCTTTCACAGCCCAAGATTGTATCAGTGCTCTGAATGAAATACACATATATTGCCTCTATTATCCACTTTAATAATTCATTACTAATTACCTCTCTCAAGGATGTTATGTTTTCACTGCTGTTGATCTGGTTCTTTATGTTTAAAATAACTTGAAAAGTTATCAGACTTGTCATTGAAATTTTAAGGGGATGAAACTGTCACTGAGCTTGTCCTACGGGTCCCTTTGGAGTCACAAAAAGCTAAAATGGGGGGGTGGACGGACAGGGAGACCCTAAAACATAAAAAAATAATAAAAACTCCAAAGGATTCAGACGTGTTAATGTACTATATACATAGTTATGAATGCTATCAGGCTAAAATGAAATGTTTGTGCTGTTTGCTATAATTCAGTCATGAGATGTGTGACAAAACTCGTCATGCAGCTTTTCTGTTTCTTAAATCCCCCCCCCCAACCCCCCTCTCTCTCTGCGGCTGCAGGAGCACGACATTGAGACTCCTCATGGCGTTCTTCATGTGACGATGAGAGGCGTTCCCAAGGGCAACAGACCCATCATCCTCACCTACCACGACATCGGTCTCAATCGTGAGTCAACGTTTTCCAAAATATTTAGTTTTTAGTGTGAACTCATTTTTGTCCTGCGCCTTCCCAGACAAGTCCTGCTTCAACACCCTGTTTAACTATGAGGACATGCAGGAGATCACGCAGCACTTTGCAGTGGTTCACGTAGATGCACCCGGACAGCAGGAGGCGGCCCCCCCCTTCCCCAGCGGGTGCGTGCCAAAATTAAGATCACATATGTTATGGCTGGCGTGAGCTGGCAGTTCATTTGCTAATGGAAGTACATGCCTGTACTCCCAACCTGTGTGTGTACAGTATTATATACAGTATTTATACAGTATTTATGATGAACCGGACTTCCTGTATTCATTTGCACGTAAAGAAGCAGTCCAATGGCATGTCATCTGTCCTCAGCTATCGCTATCCAACCATGGACGAGTTGGCCGAGATGCTGCCGTCTGTGATGACTCAGCTCAAGTGAGCGTCCCTCTCCTTGATAGCCGATCAATAATTGCATGCATTCACTGAGTGACGGTCTTCAGTCTTACGCCAGCCGTGGTTTCGCCACAGGGTCAACAGCGTCATCGGCATCGGCGTGGGAGCAGGCGCGTACGTCCTCAGCCGTTTTGCGGTGAGTGCCATTTTTCTCCCAATCGATCCTCCTTTTGCTTCGCCCTGTAATCAATGACGCTTGTCCAGGCCTCACATCTCGTTATGCCGGATACCAAGCCTCCCATTATTCCTCTGGGCCGGCCCCCCCAGGGCGGCATGGTCCTCAACAGTCTGTCTCGCTGATGAATCACCTTGTTGGCTCCGTGCCCCCTTTCCACGCTCCACGCTTTAGCCCTGCAATGAGTGGCAAGTGTGTTCATCAGCAGAGCTGTGCAGTAACATACAGTAGATGGGGGGGGGTGCAGGTTAGAAACCCAGTGTGAGGGAATGTTGCTGCACTTGTCTTGTGAAAAGAGCGAATGAAGGGAAATTGGTTCTGACATTAATTTGCTGTAACCGACTTGGAACACGGAGTTCTCCCGTGGTGGATTCATGGCCGCTGTGGCAGGGCGCCATTTGTATTCCGCTCTTATCCAGCATTTAAAATGGAGGAAGGAGGTTTTTGCTGCTGATGGTTGCCTTTGGGTTCTACCAGCATTGCTATGCTATGCAGTACAGTTTCAGTTCAGCTTCATGTTGTTCAAAATACACATTTTATAAATAATATGTAAGTGGAAACGTCATGGGCGTTTACAGTAAGTTTTACTTTAGCAGGATACCTTTAAGTGTTAAATCTTGCAGGGGGAATCCTGGTTAAAACAAATGGCGTGTAGTTTCTACCCCACACTCTGCATCGCTCCGTGCCACGCACACGGAGCGCTACTTCCTGCATTATTACTTAGTGAGGTCGCACCCCGTCTTAGTGTCGGAGGTCCCTGATGCAGCTCGTAAGTATGAAGCAGCGCTGCAACGCTGCAACTGTGAAACTCAACTCAAACGCACTCACAGCCAAATGGCATCCTCTAATGGGTGGTCTCTTTCCAGCTGAACAATCCCACCCTGGTGGAGGGGCTGGTGCTCATCAATGTGGACCCGTGTGCTGAAGGCTGGATCGACTGGGCGGCTTCCAAAGTCAGTACGAGCGCGGTACCCTTTGCAGCATTTCAATTATTTACCTTCCATCCTCTGTGCCGTCTTTCTTTGCACACCATTGTACTGCTACTTGCTTACATATGCTGACTGCTTACCTATGCTGACTGCTTACATATGCTGACTGCTTACATATGCTGACTGCTTACCTATGCTGACTGCTTACCTATGCTGACTGCTTACCTATGCTGACTGCTTACCTATGCTGACTGCTTACATATGCTGACTGCTTACCTATGCTGACTGCTTACCTATGCTGACTGCTTACCTATGCTGACTGCTTACCTATGCTATTCATAGGCCGTAAAGCTAAACGGATCCGTCCTCTGAAAGCAGAATTATGGATGCTTCTTTTATTAACTATGGATGTCACTGGACAAAGGGAGAAGCGAAGGGTTTGTTGTCTTGTATTTTTGTCATTGTGAACTTAAGCGATCGCACATGTCTTGTCGTCCCCAGCTGTCTGGATGGACCAGTAACCTGGTGGACATCGTCATGGCTCACCACTTTAGCACTGTGAGTTGATGCTGCTTTTATTTCTTTGTCTTCACTTGAAACGACACACTTTATTTTCAATACCAAGTTAGAGTTGGGGCTATGCTGGAGCCTATCAAACTCCATGCAAACTCCACACAGGGATCCCCAGGTGGAGATTCCAACCCAGGTCTTCCCCTGCAGTGCATTCAAAAGGTCTAACCGCTCTGCCCAAGACGGGTTCATACGTTTTTATAAACCCAAACACGGGGAGAACGTGAACTTGGATGGGAAAAACATGGATGACAGGACAGGAAGGAGGAAGTGGAAGAACGTGGAGCAGTGTAGCGTGCAGAAGGTCACGTATTGTAAGGAAATATGAACAGTTCAGTCCCGAATGTGGAAATGGTAAATAGTTCATGATGTAAATAAATATTATTTTGATGTAAAATAACCCTTTTTTGTGTTGAGATATTTCAGCTATCACAAAAGCAAAAAAATAGTAAAAAAGTGAAAGTTATGCTCGGAATCATTTTCCAAAAAGTCGGGAATTGGTGTATTCTTGAAGCTATTACATCCTGGGTGTTTTCTCCATGAGATCTGCATTTCGAGATCTGGCCAACAACGAATCATCTTTTCATCCTGTCCGTTATCGGCATGAAAGCGGTGCAATCGCTGTTTTCCATTCCCAGGATGAGCTGACCGAAAACCAGGAACTGATCCAGACCTACCGTTTGCACATCGCCCAAGACATCAACCAGGACAACCTGGCCCTCTTCTGCGGCTCCTACCAATAGTAAGATCAACACCACATATTCCGGTGAGCTCATTGGAGCTCATTCCCATCCGTGTTGTTGCTCTGACGCCCAACAGTCGCCAGGACCTGGACATTGAGCGGCCGGTTGTGGGTTTGAACGAGCACTCTGTCAAAACGCTGACGTAAGCAAACCTGGCTGCCGTTATTTCAAACACGTAAGCCTTTATTAGGGTGCGGTTCGCTAACATCTCACCTCCTGTCCATCCAGGTGCCCCGCTTTGCTGGTAGTTGGAGATACGTCACCTGCTGTGGACGCCGTGGTAACCTTGCACTCCATCCCTCTTAGTTAGCTAACAAGCTTTTAGAAGGAGAAGGACTCTTGATTGTTTTTCTTTGGAGTTGAACAAGCTGTATGGCTCTTTCAGGTGGAGTGCAATTCCAGGTTAAATCCAACCAAGACCACCCTGCTAAAGGTGAATACTGCCGATGTGCTTTTCTCCAAACGGGGGTGGGCGTAATAACGTATGGGTTGACTCGGTCATTCTTCCATTCCGTTCTACTGGAGCCATTCAAGTCCATTTCAACTGATGATGTTTCTCCATGTTCTTCTCTTAGATGGCCGACTGTGGGGGCTTACCCCAGGTTGTTCAGGTGGGTAGTGTTGCTCCTTCAGACGTGCACATCCATCACGTTTCTTAAATTTGACTTTACACCTTCTCTGACTTCTTCTCCTGACAGCCGGGGAAACTGGCTGAGGCCTTCAAGTACTTCGTTCAGGGCATGGGCTACAGTAAGTAATCATGTCCTGTACTGCAAAAGTAATAATGATGTCTATAATAATATCTCTTTGTGCTGATGATGCATTTGTGGCCACAGCCTGTCATGGCCGTGTCTTGTAAACGAGCACCAGTAGACGATAATCTGGTTTCCTCTCTGCTCCCTGCAGTGTTTGCTAGCACTGCTAACTCTCTGTAGGTGAGGCGGGGCTGAAATGCTGTGTCTCTCGCTCTCTCGCTCTCTCGCTCGCTCTCTCTCTGTCTCTCGCTCTCTTTTTGCTGTGCACCGTTAAAGAGGCCTCCATGTCTTCCGTGACTAAAGCACATTAATGTCCACTTTTTTACTTGTCAATTTATGACTTTATTGTCATGATATTACAACTCTTTGTTGTAAATGTACAACTTTGACAAAAAATAGACTTTTCTTGTAATATTACAACTAATTTTCATAAAATCATGACTTTGTTCTTGTAAATTTAAGATTTTTTAATCTTGTAAATGTATGACTTTTTCGCTTTTAAATGTACCACTTTATTGTAAATTTATAACTTTTTTGTAATTGTACTACTTTTTTACCATTAATATACGAGAATAAAGTCATGATAAAGTAGTGAAAAATTAAAACTTTATACTCAGAATATTACTTTTCTGTAAATGTAAAATTTATTCTCTTGAACTTGACTTTTTTTCATAAATGTATGACTTTGTTTTTGTCCGATTTTTGTTCTTTTAAAAGTCCAACTTTTATTCTTGTCGATGTAGGACTTTATCGTGGTAAATGTACATTCACGTTGTGTAAATCCCAGATCTATTAGACCCGTCTTAGGGCGTCAGTGGAGCCAATATGGGGGTACCTGGTAGGAATTTGTCACGTGACGAGTGTGCAAGTGCACCAGATGTTGTTGTTGAGTGTACATGATGAAATGGCACGTGAGGAAGCTGGAAGGATGGAGATGCGGTGCCTAAATGAGAAGCGCTAACGATAGTTAACTATAGTTTCTACGTCATCATATCGCTATCCTTGTCCAGGGTGACTACAGAATGCTCTCATTTATCATCTGAAAAAGACTAAAATGCTGTCCATTTATGAAATGATTGTATATAATTTGCAGAGGCTAATATAAGATGTGATCCCATGACGCCACTTTAAACACACGGAGGTGTGTTCAAATCAGGCGTGAACTTGTGACGCCGTGTCATTCGGTCCAAAATATGTACTTGTGTTGTGCCCCCCTTCCCCAACCGTGAGAGGCCCCCTTTGGCGCTTTGCTTTAAAGGCCACCGAGTCCTCCTGTGGAGTAAATGCCACTGAAGGATTAGCCCAGATTAAAAAGAGCGTTTCCATGCAGAGGAAAGTGTGGAAAATAAATGTGAACACACCTCAGCGTGCTCCCGAAAGCCGCTTTCACCTCCTTAACACAATGGCGCTGCGTGCATGGCAGGAAAGGAGTCATGGGAGGGGGGACGCTTTGCACTTGGGCTTTTCTTGCTCGGTTGCTGGACTTCCAGTACTGAGTCAGGAATCAGTGGATCCTCCACACATTCGGCATTCTTTAAAAAAATGTTTTATTTTTAGTTTTCAGAAAACACCATGATGAGTCCGTGCTAAAGTGTCAACACTAGGGTTGTCACTTTTAGACCACAATCCTTTAGTCTGAGGCTCTTTAATGACCTGATTGTGACCTGCTCATTTTACATTTTATGGGCGTGTGTTTTTCTGCGGCCCCCTTACCCCCCCTGTGGGGAAAAAAGCATCTACTGCATGCTGAGTTGGACTGAAACAAGGAAAGCCTTTCACCCTTTCTTCCTCTTTCTTTCCCTCTTGAATGTTTGCCTCCAGTTCCATATGTTCTTCTCAGTCATCTGAGCAACGAATCAGGTACCCGGGTCTTAAGAAGCTGCCCGCTTTGAAGCCATATGGCCTCACAACCCCCCCATGGTGGATGAATGTCATGTAGAAAGTATGCAGAAATTCCGTGTTTATCTGTTGAGGAGGATATCTGGCATACTTTGACACACATTCATCCAATTGTAGGAGCTGCTGAGCTTCTTTAGCATGCTTTCTGTTGTTGCTGCATGGACTGATGGTGCTTTATTTTCTTGTCGTGATACCTGGACACATGCAGACCTTCTTTTTCAGCTCACTCCCCCCATAGTTATACGACGTGTAAGACGTGTGTGCATGCCTAGCACAGCACTTAAATGTTAGCGCTTTTGGATCAGACCATCCAAATGTCCCCATAGGATACTTTCCTTACACTTTTTTGTCCCCCCCCCAGTGCCGTCTGTCGGGATGACTCGCCTGGCTCGCTCACGCACCACCTCCTCCTCAAGCATCACCTCCATGGAAAGCAGCCGCAGCCGCCAGAACCTGAACAGCCTGCTGGAGAACAGCGCCACTGCGGGGCTCGACCGCCAGGCCAGACCCCAGACCATGGAGGTGTCCTGCTAAGGCCCCCATGCGCACGCCCCCCCCCTTGTAACTTATGTACCCTCGCTCCCCCGCTTTCTCTCTCAGTCCAGTGCCCGCAGGTTCTGTAATGAACTTGGAGCTTAGAAGAAAAGAGAATGTTCTAGTTCTATTAACAAAAGCATATGGGTGAATATTAAACCCAAAACGTTCCTGAGACCACGACTACCGCTGCATTCAGACGTCTTGTATGTTCAGATGTGATCTTGTCTCTTGTATTTATTTCATTCCTAAGTCCACCCCCGCCCCATGTGGTCGGTATATACAGTATTTCCTGTCTACATAAGGTACTATTTCCATCTCTTTGGTTTCAAGTCTAATCACGCAGCCTACATGGATTGTGACTCACTGTGTTGCGTTCGTGTGTTTTTTGAAGTTGATGCAGGGAGCTATAAAAACCGACGTGGCGGCAGAAGTTCCATGATGCCAGTTTGGAGAAACAGGAAGTGTTAGATGTCTTTACCCTTGTTTACATGGCCGTAGCTTTCACTCTTTTTTTCCTGATTGTTGTGTTGCATTCAATCATAACGCAGACTTGAAACTGCCTGCCACGCCTGGTCCAGGGGTTCCTTTCACTTGTCTTCTGATCCATCTCCTTTATATTACTACTGACTACTGAATAAACAGGTAGAGTATGACTGGCTTCCACGTGTTTGCTTCCGTGCGTATAACAACAAACGTTTAAAAGAGAGCCTTTTGCGTCACCTCCTCTTATTGCAAAAGTGAGCTGATTGTGGGGAGTTGGTTTCTAGCCGCACTTTTTATTTCCACAGTTCAAGTCTTTGTTACAGACTACCTTGTCTATACTTAGTGCACATTGAAAGAACGGTGGCTTTTCTGTGAAAGAGGTATAATTCAACACTAAAATGGAATAAATGACGAAAATGTCCACTAACTTTTTTAATGCATTTTTAAATAATATACATCTGATATTGTTTTGTATACTGCACACAATAATAAGCCATTTCTAAAAGTCCACATCATATGACTATTCCACAAACATGATTTATATTCCTCTTTCTTCCTGATTGTGTTGAGTGATTTAAATGATAACACAAATGAACACAAAATACATATTGAAACTTAGTATCACTAAAGGAGAAAAAATCCAAACTTTCATGGCCTTGAGTGAAAAAGTGGTTTCCCCCTAAACTTTAACTTAGCAGCAACCACTGCAATCAAGTGGTAACTTGCTATGAGTCTCTTCCAGCGCTTTCGGGGAACTTTGGCCCACTCCTCTTTGCAGAATTGTTGTCATTCGGTCACACTGAGGTCACCAACGGTTGTGCGGACATTCTCCTTCAGGCAGAATTCATTCTTCCATTCATCACAGCAAGTCTTCCAGGTCCCGAAGCCGCCAAACGGCCCCAGACCGTCACACTGCCACCACCGTATGTTACTGTTGGGATGATGTTCTTTCATCCATAGAGTAGACAGTTTGGAGGCCCTAAACGTCCCAGGAAGCCATAGCCATGACATGCTGTATGTTGTGTACATCATGCACAGACGCAAACACTCCCTCCTACGTTGCTACTTCCTGGTGCACAGCAGTCATAGTGAGGCATAGCTTGAGTGACGCAGAACCTGAGCTTCCATTTGTGTGCTGGAGGCAGATTCCTTCATGGATTGAATCACTTCTAGAGAAGACGTGGACGTTTCAGACATTTTCCTTTGAGGATGGTGAGATTGTTGGTAAGTTTTGGAGCATTTTTAAATGATTACAAACATCATCACTGCGTGTCGTGCTGGTGTGTCCTCCTGTATCATCACCCTTTATCTATGTTGTGGAACTAATCTGTTTGAAGGGATTTCAATGCATTTTCCAGTAGCTCCTTATCTCTTAGCCACAGCAGCTTCTTCAAATCAGCAGGAGGCTAAAAAAAAACAACCCAAACATGGGTATCTGCTCGTCCAGATGCAGATCCAACCCAGCAGCCTTACCAAATTCACCAGACTCTCCTTCATCCATGCTCAAGACGTCCTTGCACAAATAAACCAAAATAAGACCTTTTGCAGCCTCTGAAGAGAACCTGGTTGCTCTCTACGACTTCCCATCGTTTGGTAGCACCAAGCTGATCAGAGACAGAGTGGGCCCCGCTCTGTCTGGTTTTAATAAAGTTATTATTTCCCTATCAGAAATGATGGTGTTTAGATGGTACGGTCCACTATCACATACATAAGACAAAATAAATAAGGCTGTGAATACTTATGTACATGTGATTATCTTAAAGGGGTTTTAAGTACCGATCATTGAGAGACAACATCCTTCATACTCGTCCTACGGTAAAAAACCAATTCTGCACTTCTTTGCGCCGCCTTCTCTCTGAAGCACCTGGTGGACCTCTATTCAGGTTGTACAGTACAATCCTCCAGCTCTTATTTCTGATGGAATAAAAAGTGAAACATTTTTAACATCCATCACTTTTACAGAGTCGGCAGATCTAAGCGAGCCATGCTTCATTCGGGGTTTGGACCCCCCAGGAGGGAATAGGAGGGCCACACACTGGAGGTGCATCAGCAGGTGGGGTCTACTTTTACTTGGATTCGGGACTCCAGAAGACATTGATGTATCTATGAGCGAGAAGGTGTCATGAAGGAACTGTTTTGTAGATCCATGATGCTGAAGAGGACCAGAACACGTTTAGACGGGTCAGTCCTGAGCGAGGGCCTGTGGGAAGCCGTCAGCTCCTATACTACCTTCAAATGACTGCAACAATCATGGCTGGGACATTTGAGCAAATAGAAGAATTTATACCGCTGTACAGTACATTTTATTCTTGTATTATTTTATTCTGTAAAACTGCCAGTGTTGTACTGTAATAACATAATCCAATAAAACAGAGTCAGAAAAAAATCACATGCAAGTCACTGGGTTATTGATATAAAAGTTCTACATGAACACAAATGATTATAATTGACAATAAGTGAATTGTGATAAATACTGAAGTTTCATGCAGTCACACAGGGTACATACATGTATAGAAAATAAATCAATAAATACATAATATAATTATGCACAACATAATTATGCATAAATGCATAATTAGGCTGTAGTCTTGGTGACTACATCACGGCATATCATAACAGTCTTTGGCTACTACGTAAATATACCCCAATATTCCCCAATAGTTACATCGTGTATCCATGACAGTATATTGCTGCAGTGCGCATCTCTGCCAGCAGATGGCGCCAAATTCCCCCGAATGGCCGATCGGAGCATTTACTTCCTGCCTGAGCAGCTCACTTCAGGAAGAAGAAATAATGGCGACGCTTAAGGGGTCCGAGACCCTCTGTACAAGAGCAAAACAAAGAAATTGCAAAAGTAACATCGTGTTCAAATTGACGGACAGTAAAATTACAGGCCAGACGTTCAGTCGTGGGACGCAGGTAAGAGCTATACATTCGTCCGTAAAGACACCCGAAAGTTGGTGGCGTCAGACCAGGGACTTGCGTTGTGCGGTGCTGCCTGAACCCAAGACGCTATCGGGCAGACGTGATTGACGATGCGGTCTGTAATTTCACTTAGAATTGTGCTTCCGGCGGTGACATTTGGAGCATTTCTCAAAACAGTACGAAGGAAACACGTAGCCCTCCTTAGCGTCGTCTTGTTGCTGATAAGGCAGAAATGTTAGCAACACTGTAAGCATCATCTTTTGTTGTTAGCCTCACGTTAGCTTAGCAAAGGAAATAAGGAGCTGAGTCGAGAGGACGGAGGTTGACACAACGTTTCATTGTTTAATTGTTCAGTTTAATAACGAATCCGTATTTACAGTACGGACGCGTAAAGAAAACCGTGGGAGGTTTTGTTTGGACACCCGGCGTGTTAATATGATTGGCCAAGCTAACTAGCTAGCTAAGCTAGTTGAACGATTCAGGCGATTACGTAACGCCCAGCAAGCACAACAAGAATGGTTTCCATAAAAGGACGCACAGCAGCTGTATTGATCAATGAACCTCATCGATCAACCTTATCAATGATGTGCAATACTGCACCGCGACTAAACAATACATTTCAACATGTTTGGCTTTTAAGTCAAGGCCCACCTGTCCTGGCATTTTAACACATGACACCCGGACACTTCATTAGGTACATTTGCACACCATAAAAAACATCTTTCTGTCTTTACATTCATAATAATGTGGCAGAATGAGTGAGCATGAATGTAATAATACACAGAGTAATACTTTGCTTCATTGGTGATGTGTACCTGTAAGGTACATGAAAGGTGGGGATAGAATAGAACAGTATTAGTATTAGTAAGTACTGGAACATATTCAATTTTTGCCCACTTGTGTTTTGGTGTTTGGGGTGAATTATAAGTAATTAGTCAAAATCTGCATAGATAAGCATCATCATAGATTTGCTTTCATTTTCCACACTAGCATTATTATTAATACTGACAGCACTTGGTTCGAGCTAAGGCAGCTCCTTGTGGGCGCCGTGTGTAACCATGAACAGCACCCGTGATGTTGCATGGTAGTATTTTTCTGCAGTGTATGCAGTAACTGTGTACTGTAGCTCCCAGGAAGCCTCCTTCAAGAGCGAGACAAACGGGCCAAGTGGCAAGGCATCCCTACTCTGCTGCAGAAGCTCTACGAGAGCAGCCATCCCAACAGTGACCTCTCGCACGCCCATGGCCTACTGAAGGTACACTTGGTCTTCCTTTCTTAGCTTCTTCTTGAACTTCTCTGTAGAGGACTGTAAGGGTCTTGGTGAGGTGGATTTATATGTCATATTTATATGTCATATTTAAAATATGGTGGAGACGTGCGATCAGGGAGGGTATGTGTGTAGGATTGAAGAAGTTGTCCCAAACTTGGAATGTCATCCTGATAACACAGCGGTTGCCGTGGAGACAGGCGTGGGCGGGCCCAGGCCGAGACAAGAAGCAACAGGTGTTCATGAAGAAGAGCAGCTCAACTGCAGCAATCTCCTGGAGGAGTTGACGACCTTGGATGGGGTGGGGGCAAACAGTGGACTGTTTGGATTTTGTACGAGTAGACCCAGCTTCCTCTGTTTGTCCATTCTGGTCTCTGGATCGATCCATGTTTTCCTTGTTGTGGTTCAGTCCGTGCTAACGGCTTCCACCACATCGTCATGATGGGCAGCTTCTCCTGCCTTCCCAGTTCTGATACGCCAGTGCAGTATTATCATGGTTGCCAATAGGTGGACTTCTTAGATGTCCTCCATGGGAAGAGTGGAGGTCGGAGGTGTGGAATTAAACATTTAAACCCGACTTTACTTTGTTTGTGTCCAGGTGTTATTGTCCCAGCTGTCCATGGAGGCCATGTCTTTTGTCACCGAGGACAGGAAGACCATCCAGGAGTCCACCTTCCCCAACACACACACCTTTGACCTTTTTGGTGGAGTCGATGTAAGGCTCTATTTGTCTTTTTTTGCTTATCATCTTTGTATCATTCCATTTCTTGTCATTGTAGCTGCTGGTTGAGCTCTTGATGAGACCCACACTAACTATGCAGAAGAAAAAGGCCAAAAGTAAGAAAGAATTCAGTGTGGCGCTTGATCCTAGTCACCTAATTCCACTCATTTCTGTGCTTTTGTTGTTCTAGTGAATGATGATTTGGTGAAGGACTGCCTTAGTATTCTCTACAATTGTTGTATCTGCGTAAGTATCCTCATTTTCTTATTTACGTGTCACTTTTTGCTTCATCGTTTACAAATGGTCATCTTCGGATTCCCAGGCGGACGGGGTGACCAAAAGCTTGGCGGCTCGGGACGACTTTGTTCTCTTCCTTTTCACCTTGATGACAAACAAGGAGACCTTCTTGCAGACCGCCACGCTGATGGAAGACATTCTTGGAGTTAAAAAGGTAAGCGCTCTTACCGTCCATCTTGAGCTGAAGCCTGCCGGGGTTTAAGGTAGTAAAACTGAGCTGTGGTTGGTCAGAGTTGATGTCATGTCGTGGCCAACCAACCCTGACCTTTACACAGCAGGGGTGTCCAAAGTGTGGGCCAGGGGCCATTTGCGGTCCGTAGTTTGTTTTTTTTATCAGCCTGAGGCACGCTGCATTTTTACGTCACTCTTTTTTTTTTTTTTAGCTGTGGACTATTATTATCAATAAATATTGAAAGACAAGTTATATATAGTATTATGGCCACTAGACGTGATAGTGACATTAGATCAGATTACCTTCACACATGGGATGTCCAACATGATAGTTCTCCCATTCCGTGTGGAAGTGGTACTTTTCTATCTTTTTTACTTTGTCGTTCTTCCCCTCAGTCTGAAACGCTTCCTCACAGAGATGTTTTTTCTTTTAGGAGATGATCCATTTAGATAGCATCCCCAACCTATCAGGCCTGGTCCAGAGCTTCGACCAGCAACAGCTGGCCAACTTCTGCCGCATCCTGTCCGTCACCATCTCGGAACCCGATTTGGGGAACGACGACAAGCACACCCTGTTGGCGAAAAACGCCCAGCAAAAACGCAACTCGAGCCCCTCGCGTGCAGAGGTCAATCAAGGTGAGCTTTGGTCCGAGTGCAACTTGAAGGCCTCGCCGTCCAGACTGATAACGACTCGCCTGTTTCTTCAGTCACCTTGCTGAACATCCCCGAATTTATTGAGCGCCTGTGTAAGCTCGCCACAAGGAAGGTGTCGGAGGCCACGGGCGCCAACTTCCTGCAGGAGCTGGAGGAGTGGTACACGTGGCTGGACAACGCTCTGGTGCTGGACTCCCTCATGCAGATGGCGACGGAGGAGGCGGAACAAAGCAGCACAGGCAAGGCGGCTCTCGTCACGGTGGTCCTTGAACACCACGGGTGCCACAAGTGAAGCCTTCAATGCTGGTGTGGAGGCGAGGCGTGGAAAGCAACCACACATCACACGGCGGACATTTTTTTCTGGAGATGAAATCTGGCGGCACCGCCATTTGAACATCCATATGACATCTTGTCTCGTCTCCAGAGTCATCAGATGAAAGCTCCCTGGCCACCAGCCCGCTGAGACATCGGCTGCCACCATCCATGAAGATCGTCCATGAGATCATGTACAAAGTGGAGGTGCTCTACGTTCTCTGTGTGCTTCTCATGGGCAGACAGAGGAACCAGGTGGAGTCTTCACGCTGAAGTCCAGAATCCAGCCGAGGTCCGAGTGTCCTCCTGACCTTCTTTGTCCCTCCAGGTCCATAAGATGCTGGCTGAGTTCCGTCTCATACCAGGCCTCAACAATCTGTTTGACAAGCTCATCTGGCGGAAATACACCGTCACCAACCATGTCGTCCATGGCCAGAACGAGAACTGCGACTGTAGCCCCGTACGTACTTATGGTGTCCAGATATCATCTCCATATATAATCATCTCTTCCTCTCGTGGCGTAGGAAATCTCTTTCAAGATCCAGTTTCTGCGTCTTCTCCAAAGTTTCAGCGACCATCACGAGTAAGAAAGCCTTGAGTCAACTTTGGTTTGCGGTTTAACTTCTTGGTTCTTCCTTCCTGAGCAAAAGTCTTGGTTTCAGGAACAAGTACCTCCTGTTGAACAGCCAAGAGCTGAATGAGCTGAGTGCCATATCCATGAAGGCCAATATTCCCGAGGTGGAGGCTCTGGTCAACACCGATAGAAGTCTTGTGTGCGATGGGAAGAAGGGCCTCCTGACGCGCCTCCTCACTGTTATGAAGAGGGAGCCTCCGGACTCCTCCTTCAGGTCAGACACGCTTTTTCACCGTGGACCTCCTGTTTGTAAACATATTTGTGTTGTGGTATAGGTTCTGGCAGGCGAGGGCGGTGGAAAGTTTCCTGAGAGGAGCCACTTCCTACGCCGACCAAATGTTCCTCCTGAAGAGAGGACTACTGGAGGTGCGAGTCTGGCAAGCGAATACGTTTGACTTGTCACCGTAGCAAGGATGATTGACTTGAGGCTGACATGTCCATCCGACCAGGTCTGCCCCCCATATTTGGCGGCAAAAAATCCAATTTTATCTTAAATGTTGGTCAATATAAAGACCCCACAGACCAAATGTAACGGAAACATCCTGGTAGGATCCAATCATAGCTCATCCAGCTGCCGGATGCAAGACTAGGCACACAAGCAGATGGTGGTCCTCCATAAGAGTGTGTTCTTGCACACTTTGGGACTTGGTCCCGTGTGAACCGATGTCCCCTAACTCCTCCCTTTCCTGTGACAGCACATCCTGTTCTGCATCATCGACAGTGGCTGCACTTCCAGAGACGTCCTGCAGAGCTACTTTGACCTTCTCGGGGAGCTCATGAAGTTCAACATCGACGCCTTCAAAAGGTTCAACAAATACGTCAACGCCCCCGAGAAGGTGGGACGGATACTTTTATGGGACGGATACTTTGGTGGGACGGATACCGAGTCTCACATGGGCGATTTGTCTTCTCAGTTCCAGATGTTTCTGACCCAGATCAACAGTTCTCTGGTGGACTCCAACATGCTGGTGCGCTGCATCGTGTTGTCCTTGGACCGCTTTCAGAGCCAAACCGAGGATGTCAAAGGTAAGGATGGTCCTGGACACCAGCCCATGTAGGTCTAGGTTCTAGTCTGTTGCTGTGCTGCTAGGAAACAAAACGTGACAAGACAAGGATTATGTGGGGGGGGGCAGCGTCGAATCTTCCCTATGAATTAATTAGCCTCTGTGCCCCCCCCAGTGGTGGAGGTGCTGTCGGAGTGCTGTCTGCTGTCCTACATGGCCCGGGTGGAGAACCGACTCTCCTTCCTGTTCCGCCTGGTCAACATCATCAACGTGCAGACGCTCACACAGGTCTGAGGTCCGAGCGCTGGTTTGGGTGCACGGTCCCTCTTCCTCACTTCTGTCTTGCCCCCCCCCCCACACACCTTCCTCAGGAGAACGTCAGCTGTTTGAACACCAGTTTGGTCATCCTGATGTTGGCCCGCAGGAAGGCCAAGCTGCCCTTCTACCTGAGCGCCCTGCGTGAGAAGGAGTACGCCGAGAAGTACCCCGGCTGTCTGCTCAACAACTTCCGTAATCTCCTTCGCTTCTGGCAGTGCCACTACCTCAACAAGGACAAAGACAGCACCTGCCTGGAGAATGTGAGTGGCCCCGCCCACCTCGCCATTCCAGCACATCCGTGTCATTCTTACTGACGCCACAGCCGGTAGTAGCTAGCTTGGGTAGCTTCATGTGAACGTCGCCGCCGGCTGCTTCTTCATCGATGAACTGGCCAATCCTCAGAATCCTTGGTGTAGACACCACTCTGAACGCCATGAACGTTATTTATGTCTTTATTATCTCAACGGCGTATTCATATGTAAAGAGAGGCGATGATGCAACTCTCCACTGGTGCATTTCACTACAGAGCACTTTGACGTCTATTTGGGCCCTGCCATTGGCTGGCCTCCAGTCAGCTGGGATAGGCTCCAGCATGCCCCCGTGAGCCTAGTGAGGATAAGCGGCATAGAAAGTGGATGGATACGTAAAAGGACTACAAATCATATAGAAGCAATATTTACAAGGAGTGTAGAAATACGGTAACTAGAAGGAAGTGTAGATGTTCCACGTTCACCATGGTCTTCATGCCTTCAAAGATCAGTCAAAATGGTCAAAAATGGCCGAGTTAAGTACATCTAAGGGAACAAATGGCCGACAGCCCGCTTGGTCCGTGTTGATGATGAGAAGCGTTGTTGTCGTTTACGTTGCTACGGCAACGCCAAAGTGAAAATGTCTTCTCCCCCCCAGAGCTCCTGTATCCCCTTCAGCTATTGGAAGGAGACGGTGTCGGTGCTCCTGGGCTCAGACAGGACTTCTCTGTGCGCAATAGCCAGCTACATCGACGAGCCCTTTATGGACCTGGACAGAGACCTGCTGGAAGATTGACCATCGCCGTGGAGACGGCAAGCGTGGACGCCTGACGCTCGTGCGGACGCCACTGAGCCCCGGCGGCTCGCCCGCGTGCCGCACGTTCCTTCCCACGGAGTCTTGTCTCCAGGTCCTCCGCAAAGGAAGCACACCCCTCCGTGAGGACTACGGACCTTTTGGGAATGACCCCCGCATTGGTTGTTGCTTTAGTTGGAATCAAAGTAGAGCTTTTATATTCATCCAAAATTCTATGGCGAAAAATGTTTCATTCGGCAAACGGTTCTGATCGCAATCAACAGGCTTCGGACGTGGCCGCGCCCCCGCCCCCCGACCCCCCGCCCCTGGTCCCTCAGCACACCTCCATGGCCTCATGAAGGAAATAGGGACTCCTCGGCCATCTTTATTTCCTCTCCTTCTTGTCGTCGGTGCTCTCTGGTTGCATCGGTTAGCTGGACCGCAGGATGCGTTCACACGTTCAAACCCCCACATTCATTCTCCGTTGGGCGACGTCGTTCATTTGCTTTTAGCTGTAGAATAAAACGGTGCACAGATGCGTGTGTTGTTATTGTTTATTATACGTTTTGTTGATGAATCTCATTAATTTTGTATCCTTGTGGGAACCGCTTTGGGAAGAGAATAAACTATGCAGGCGCTCCAGGTTTTACTTTAGCCGTTTGATTTCTGACATCCATCCTCCGCTGGCTTTCTCCCGACGACAATCTGGCAGAGTGGCGGCTCTTTTGCACGTTTCGGGGAGTAGGGAGGTGCGGACGCGGCGTCTCCACGGAGGATGCTGACGTGGAAATGGATGAGCTACCTCATTGCATCGCTCAGACGGGACACTTGGCCCCCCCGGCATGTCGAGTCGCGACACGTCACGTGTGAATGTACCACTTCCACATTGCTGCTGCCTTTGGGTTGCCCACAGGCGCTCAGACCTTTTCTTTGCATCTTCCGTCACTTAGCATGTCTTCGACTCGAATGCGATGCTCGTGCCAGTTTGAAGAAGTTCAAGTGTGTTTTGTCGCGAGCGTCGCCAAGGAGGAGATGACACGGTCGCTCGCTGCTGTGAATCCTAAATGATGAGTCACGGTTGCTCTGCTACTTTGCAGGTTAGCTGCTTTACGAGCGTGAATGTTCTGGATCAGTTCACGTGTAAACTCGACGCCATCGCTTTTGTACGCTGGATGGATGTCAAATAAGCCTTAGCGTGAAAAAGTGATGCGGGGGCGCGGCTCAAAACCTTGCTGATGCATCGTGTGAATGTTTCCACTCTTTGACGTGAACTTCAGCACAACGAGGACGTGTCCAGTAGAAGTTCATCGATGGTCCTACTCGCATGCAGGGAGACTTCCTCATGGAAGAACACAGGAAACACTCATGGCGTTTATTCAAACATCTGCTGGTACAATTTGTGCTTGAAAATAGCAAAGCTTGTTACAATCACAGTAAACATGGTTTGGCGTCTGTAAGAACCTCCTTCTGATCTCCACGTTGAGCTTCATTTCCTTTGTTTAACCATTGTTTGTCCAATAAAGTCACTTCTTCAGACCGTTACTGTTGGATTGTGGGGTTCTTCTACGGTAAATTCACACAAAGCCTCCAAGCCGCGGTCGCCGCCGTCTGGGGGACGTCCGAACGCGGCCTGTCCATCACTCCGCCTGTCCATCACTCCGCCAGCTGGAAGACAAAGAGGAGGTGTTTGAGCTTTGAGTCGGTGTGAAGAAGCAAAGTCGCCCACCTTGGTCCCTTGGTCTCGGGTGCGGACGCGGAGCTTGTTGACTTGGGTTTCGGCCATGTCGGCTCTCTCCTCCGCATCGTCCAACTCGTGCTGGATCTTCCTGTACTTGGCCAGGTTGGTGTTGGCCTGCTCCTCCTTCATGCCGGAAAACCAGGATGAGAAGATTTCTTTTCCTCAAGGTGACCAAATAAAAACTCACCGCTTCCTCAGCCTGTCGTTTGTAGCTCTTCACTTTGGCCTGCAGCTTGTCAATCAGATCCTGAAGGCGGACCAGACTCTTCTTGTCTTCCTCGGCCTCGACAAAGCAACAAGAGCAACACCTTGAAGGACAACGTACCTCCTGACGTGGCGCGTGCACCGACAACCTGTACCTGATAGGACAGCTCTTTGACCCTCCTCTCGTATTTGCGGACTGTCTTCTGCTGCTCTTGGTTCCTCTTTTGCTCCGACTCCAGCTCGTTCTCCAGTTCCTTCACCTGAAGAGCACAAGATGGTCAGGAGCAGCGAGGAGCATTGAGGAGCAGCGAAAAGACGAGCTCTCACTCTGGCTTCCAGCTTCTGAAGCTGCTTTTTGCCGCCCTTGAGGGCGATCTGCTCAGCCTCGTCCAGACGCATCTGCAGGTCTTTGATGGTCTGCTCCATGTTCTTCTTCATCCTCTCCAGATGGGCGCTGGTGTCTTGCTCTTTCTTCAGCTCCTCCGCCATCATGGCCGCCTGCGAGGACACCCGTCACCGTTAAAGGAGCGTGATTCATCTTAGGAGGCGTGCCTTACATCAGTGATGGCTTTCTTGGCCTTCTCCTCTGCGTTGCGGCACTCCTGCACCGCGTCGTCCACCTCGTTTGACAGCATGGACAGATCGCTCTCCAGCTTCTTCTTCTGGTTGATCAGCCCGGTGTTCTGGAGCCCGGAGGTCACATGACCAGCGGTGAAAAACGGATACGTCGACGGAAAAGAAGGCCGCGGGATTTCTTCTCACCTGCGAGTGCAGAAGGTTGACCCTCTCGCTGGCTTCCAGCAGCTCGTGTTCGGCCAGCTTGCGAGCGCGGTCGTTCTGCTCCTGGAGAACCCTGAGCTCCTCCACCTCAGCGGCCAGAAGGTTGTTGCGGCGCTCGGTCACGGCCACCTGCTCCTTCAGCTCCTCGTTCTTGTGAACGCTGTCGTCCAGCTCCAGTTGCGTGTCCTGCACGCCGCCGTCAAGACGTTTGATTCTGTGGCGTGCAAGTGAGGACGCGCGTGTCCGTCGGTCACTCACCTTGAGCTGAACCTGCAGGTTCCTCAGGAGCTTCTGGGACTCGGAGGCCTGCCTGTTGGCGTGGTTCAGCTGCACCTCCATCTCGTTCAGGTCGCCCTCCATCTTCTTCCTCAGCCTCACCGCCTCGTTGCGAGACTTGGCCTCAGCGTCCAAGGTGGCCTGCATGGAGTCCAGGGCTCTCTGGTGGTTGCGGCTGAGACGTGAGGCGGAAGGCTTCAGTGGCGGCTTGGCCATCGCCATCACCATCGCCATCGCACGACAACGAAGCGAAACTCACCGAAGGTTGTCGATTTCTTCGTCCTTCTCCGCCAACTTCCTGTCCACGTCCGCCTTGATCTGGTTGAGCTCCAGCTGGATCCGCAGAGATTTGCTCTCTTCGTGTTCCAGCGTGCCCTGGGACGCAAACAATGGGATGACCTCGTCAATCGCTGGTCGCCTCGCCGTTCGCTGTGCTGCCTTCAGGGCTGCTGGGAAATTTCACACCCGTGCCTCACAAGGTCTAATCTCAAGGCGTTTCAGCGTAGTGTTAGTAGTAGTAGTAATGATAATAATAAATAATAATACTTTATTCTAATAACACCAACACTATTTTTTATTGTTTTATTTTATAAGTGTTAGTATTACGAGAATTATGAGAATTTATGACTGTATTCAGGTAAATGCATCATTTTATTAACTTTTTCCCTGTAAATTTAAGACTTTATTAAAAAAAAATGTATACCTTTATTTTTGTAAATTGATGACTTTTTTATTCTCCTCAATGTTCAACTTTATTCTTGCACTTTTTCCTGTACAAATAAGCCTTTATTTTATATATTTACCACTGTAAATATTGTAATTTTTGGACTTCTAGTAAATTAAAAACTTTATTGTAGTAAATGTACGACTTTAAATATCTAACTTTATTCTTGTAACTTGATGGCTTTTTTAACTTTATTCTAAATACACGCTTTTATTCTGGTAAATGAATATTCTTTCCTGTAAACGTCCAACTATCTTCTGGTATCTTCTGTCCAAGGTTCTACTCGACTATCTTGTTCATTTCTTGGTTGATTGATCATCTTCCAGCGACGGTGATCCCGCCAAAACTTACTTCGACTTCCTCCAGCGCTGCTTGGATCTCGCTTTTCTCCATCTCCAGAGCCTTCTTGAGCTTCTCCAGCTCCTGGATGGTCTTGGTTCCTTGGCTGATTTGGTCAGACAGGTCAGCGATCTCCTCTGAAGGAGAGGAGGTGATCGGGACGACATCAGAATGAGCCGAGCGTTCCAAGTTGTCTTCTAAGGAGACACGCAGGTCTCACACACGTACCTTGCAGGTTCTTGTTCTCCCGCTTGATGGTCTCAAGATGATCCAGTGTCTCCTCGTAGGAGTTCTTCAGCTTGAAGAGCTCGGTGCTCAGGCCACGAGCCTCCTTCTGAGAACTTTCCAGCTCCGTCTGACACTCCTCATACTTCTGTTTCCACTCAGCCAGCACCTGAAGAAGAAGCAGGGAACGTTTGAGCTCCTCCAAACGTCAGGTCCATCCGTTCCTCCATCGCTACCTTGTCAAAGTTCCGTTGCTTCTTGTCCAGGGCGGCAGCCGCAGCGTTGGCCCGCTCCAAATCGATGATCAGGTCTTCGATCTCTGTCTGGAGTCTTTGCTTGGTCTTCTCCAGAGAGGAGCACTTGGCATTGGAGGCCTCCATGGTCTCCTCGGCCTCCTGCAGACGCGTCACCAGCTTCTTCCTGAGGGTTGATGCGCGTATGAAGGCTGACGTTGCTGCTTTTATACGTAATACAGAGCAGCGAGTCCATATGATTCATCATGCTGTTATGTAGTCTATATTACATGCTATGATCATCTCAAGATGATCCAAGAGGAGGTTCAGAACCGACGGACGTGGTCGGCGACTCACTTGGCTTCCTCCAGCTCTTCAGTCCTCTGGATGGCGTCCGTTTCGTATTTGGTCCTCCACTGTGCAACCTCAGCGTTGGCCTTGGACAAAGCTCTCTGCAGCTCCGCCTTGGCCTCCTGCTCCTCGTCGTACTGCTCCCTGAGGAGATCGCAGTCGTGGCGAGAAGACTGAAGGGCGTGCCCCAGGGCGCTCTTCGCCTGGAGATGCGAGCCGCCGGGTGAGAGGAGAGACGGCGGGGCCGTGAAGCTTCACACGGCCAAGAACTCACCTTGGTTTCTTCTTCCAGCTGCTTCTTCAGCTCCTCCGCATTTTGGCCGAAGGAGGTCTTGGCACGCTGGAGCTGGGAGACGGTGGATTCCCGTTCTTCCAGCTTCCTGCCCAGCTCGGCTGTGAGGGGTCGGATAAAACGGATGTTAAAAGTCCGCTCATCAAATTTGGACTTTGGTGCAGATCTACATCTTCTACATCTACATGAGTTTCTAAGTCCAACGTCAGGTTCCTCACCGCTTTCAGCCTGAGCGCGGGCCTTGAGGGTGCCGCTCTCGTTGAGCTGCCTCTGCAGCTCCTCCGCTTTGGCTTTGGCCTCGTTCATCTGGTCTTCATACAGACGACACGTCTTCTCCGTGTTGGCCTGCAAGGCAAAGAAGAGGGTCGTTTGTGGCCAATGCCACGCCAGGCGTCCTCCCGAACGCTACCTTGGCCTTGGAGAGCTGCTCCACGGTGGAGGCCAGGTCGTCGGCCTCCATCTTGGCCTCGCTCCTCTCCTTCTCCAGCTTCTGCTTGACTCGCTGCAGGCTGTCGATCTGCTCGCTCAGCTCGGCGACGCTGTCGGCGTGCTTCTTCCTCAGGGCGGCCGTGGTGGCCTCGTGGTGCAGCATGGCTTCCTCCAGGTCTCGCCGCAGCTTCAGGAAGTCCGCCTCTCGCTTCTTGTTGATCTCGATCTGGACCGACGTCGCCCCGCCGGCCTCCTCCAGACGCTCGCTCAGGTCCTCCAGCTCCCTGGCCACGTCGCCGCGCTGCTTCTCCACTTTGGCCCGGCAGGCCCTGTCGGCTTCCAGCTCCTCCTCCAGCTCCTCGGTGCGGGCCTGGGGAGGGAAGCGTTATTGCTTTTACTTCCTGGTGCTTTTCTCGGGTGAGTACGATTCCCACCAGCAACTCCTTGATCTTCTTCTGGAGCTGGTTGACCAACGCCTGTTCGTCCTCGATCTTGGAGCTCATCTCGTTCATCTCAAAGTCTTTCCTGGCAGACAGACGCAGGATTTTAACGACACGCGCGTCTTAGACCCGTCACAGGCGGCAAAGGAATCAACGCTACTTTTTCAGACGTTCCTCGGTCTGCTGTTTGTCGTTCTCCAGATCCATGAGCGACTCCAAGGACAGCTTCAGGTCCCCCTCCAGCTTCCGTTTGGCTCGTTCCAAGTCCATGCGCAGCTTCTTCTCCTGTTCCAGGGAGCCCTCCAGCTGAAGGACACAAACAAGCCCCCCCCATCCATGATGAAGACGTTTATAAAGTCACCAACATCGGAGAACCTTCACCCTCATTTCACATTTATGATTTTTTTTATTTCACAAATATTTCTTCAATAAGCTTCATACATTTTAGCATCATAATAATAACGTGAATTTATTATTATTATTTATTATACCTTTTTCTCCAACCTCATTTTCAAAAAGTACAACTTTATTTTGTTTCTCATAATATTACAACTTTTACAAGTTTTTACAGTACTTTTTACAGTACAGTACTTTTGCTGTTCATATTTCCACTGTATGCTACTAAAATGACATCATTTTTCATCATAATATTACAACTCTATCGTTCTTGTGAAATTCATTTGTTTATTGTCAATAGAATCATATATTTCATTGTGATTAATCGCATCTGTCCATAGTTAACTCAGAATTATTACATCTAATCACAGACAGAGAAATATTTTATTAATAAAAAGTAAAGATTAAGGATTATTTATTGTTTGGTTTGCTTCTCTTAATATTAGATTTTTTTTTTTTAAAACTTTGTTTGTCTTTAACATGGAAACTTTATGCTCCTAAAATGATGTTATGAACTAAATGTTAGCTTAATCGCTAGTTGGACGTTCCAGCAGACACGACTGTCACGGAGCAAGGAGCTCTCTCTCTGGCTTCATATTTTTGGAATGATATTTTCGGATGAATTGGATTAGGATAATTTCTAACAGGAAAAATAGATTGGGATTTGGCACGTTTGACTTTTTGGTTCAACCTTTTGATGCAACCTGAGGTTCCACTGTTGGAGCAACCAAGACCTACGTCATCCACTTGCTGCTCCAGCTTGGCCTTGGCTTTGGTCAGAGTGTTGACTTTGTCTTCTTCTGCCTGAAGGTCATCCAGGGTCTGCTGGTGGGCCTCTTGGAGGGCTTTCTTCTCCTTGGTCAGCTTCATGATGTTTTCATCCAGAGCGGACATTTCCTCGATCAGGTTCTTCACCTGCGAGATAACCAGTGTGTCAACCACAAGGACCATCTTTACAGAAATGGAAATACATCAAAATATTGTTGGATCATAACTCAATGAATGTTGCAGTATTTAGTCGGGCACTTTTATGGACAGCCGTGGTTCCTGATGGTTCCTGATGGTTCCTAATGGGGTCCACTGAATGGGAAGGTCAGATCACATGCACCCCAAAACCCCCCAACAGTGCCACCTGGTGGCCACCACAAGGTTCTTTGTTTTTTGATGTCCCAGCTGTGCAATGTTGAGCTTTGTAGGCTATCATCGTAGAATTAA
Source organism: Doryrhamphus excisus (assembly GCF_037039965.1). Taxonomy (NCBI): domain Eukaryota; kingdom Metazoa; phylum Chordata; class Actinopteri; order Syngnathiformes; family Syngnathidae; genus Doryrhamphus; species Doryrhamphus excisus. The sequence continues at coordinate 21,222,162 of NC_136367.1, read as the reverse complement.
TCAGTGTGGACACGCCCAGCGTTATTCCGCCAGCGGCCCCTCCTCGCTCTATCGGCGGCGACACTGTTGCTGTTAGCCACTTTGGCTAATAGCGCCGTAGTCTGCTATTGTTGTATTTACGTATTTGAAAGTAAAGTTCTTGTCATGCGTGGCTTCACCTTATTCTCCGTGGCGTGTTTCTCCTTCTCCACTTTGGCCAAGGTGATCTCCAGGTCGTCGATGTCCTTCTTCAGCTCGGCACACTCGTCCTCCAGCTTCCGCTTCTTGGCCAACACATTAGCGCTCATCTCCTCCTCGTCCTCCAGCCTCTCCAGGAGTTCCTTGACTTTGGCTTCCAGCTGGATCTTGGTTTTGATCAGCAGGTCGCAGCGGTCTTCAGCGTCCGCAAGATTATCTTGCTCCTGCGGGGGGGAAAGAGACGAGGCAGACTATTGGCGTGCTCGTCCGACACCCGACAACGACGTGTACGCTTTGGGAAGAAACACTCACCGCCTGCAGCTGGAGGGAGAGGTCGTTCTTCTCCTGGATCAGACTGACCTGCCGTTCCTCCAGCTCCTTACGCTTCACCTCCGATTTGTCCAAGGCCTCCTTCAGCTGGGTCATCTCCTCCTTGAGAGCGGCCAGCTCCTTCTCGGTGGCCGCGCTTCTCAGGAGGGGTTTGATCTTGAAGAAGAGCTTCATCCAGGGCCAGTTCTTCACCGTGTTGAAGGCCCGAATGTTCCACTGGATGATCATCAGAGCCTCCCTGCAAGCAATAGCAACGTTATCCATACCTTATCAATACATTATTAATACTTTATCAATACATTATCAATACATTATCAATACATTATCAATACATTATTAATACTTTATCAATCCATTATCAATAGTTTATCAATACATTATCAATACTTTATTAATACCGTATCAATACATTATCAATACCTTATCAATAGTTTATCAATCCACTATCAATACTTTATTAATACCTTATCAATACATTATCAATACCTTATCAATAAATTATTAATACATTATCAATACTTTATCAATACATTATCAATCCATTGTCAATACTTTATCAATACATTATCAAGAAATTATTAATACATGATCAATACATTATCAATACTTTATCAATATTAGGGGTGGAACCATCAGCCTAGGAGAAACACGACATGCTACAGATGCTGCAGACGGGAGCACTGTGGCGCGTCCCCACGCGAGATGCATTCAGGGACACTCTGAACATCAGAAACATTGTTGCTAATGGTGATTAAGGATGGTTAACTCATTTAAAACTGTGATTAATCTGACTAAAATCATTTGCCAGCCACATTTTATATTAGTCTTTATTATTTTTATTTGTACATATTTATTTTATTTTTATATTTTATTTTGTATTTGTCCATGTAATCCATTTTTTGTGTTAGTATATTCAACCTAGTATCATTGTGTAAGTATATTCAACCTAGTGTATATTTAATGTGTATTTAATTCTTCAGTATTTGTATTTACGTGTATATAATAATGATATTTTCATTTTCGACTAATTGTTTTTCATTTTGTATTTCTGTAAATGTTGCTTGAAATGAACTATTGTGTTGTTATTTTTTGACGAGCCAAGAAGGAGGCGCCCCCGGCCCCCGGCCCCCGGCCCCCATAGACGCGCATTTGAAGAAGCTGATGAAAAGTGTAATTGTAGAGTTGCGTATTTCTTTATTTAGTGACTCGCCCTTGATGCCGAGTGTCTGTAATCGCACGTGGAAGGATGCGATGCCGTGAAACGATACACCCAACCCCGCTTTTGATGTTTCAGGCGGACCCCGCCGGGTTAGCGGATTGATTTAGTCTCGGTAGGGCGGCTTCTCACAGCCCTAAATATGGAGCCGCAAGCCAGCGTCAAGGACTTCCCGTCGGTTTAGAGGGTGAATTTTAGTGGCGGCGCACACGCCCCGGGTGACCGCGGGAGGTCGAGTGGGCCCATTTCATTTTTGACATGACTCCGCGCCGGGCGCCCCTCAAAGGTGGGCGTCTGTGTTTTTATAGCAACCCAAACCTTCTGTCCGACGGCAGGCTTTAATCCTCCGTCACCCACCACGCATCCCATCCACGCACTCGCTCAGAAGCACAGGCGCCGCGGACAAAAGGGGCCAGAGGCCACCGGGCACCAAGGAGGGGGGGCTATTTTTAGGGCGGCCTGAGCAGCTGCCGCCTGACACATGTCGCCATGTGGCTCTGAGGACAGAGTCAGCATTGTTTGCTCCACTGAGAGAATGGCGTACGAGCGTGCGTCCGTGTGCGGCGGGACATGCCTGGAAACCGTAAAAGGCCAAGCGCACGCCTCGCACACGCCGACAACACCGGCCTGGCGTGCCGCACGTCAAACAGCACGGGAGGGAACGCCGAGGCGTGGCGTGTCACAAGATGATCCGGTTGCCGTTTGCTGAAACAGCTGCTGGGTTTTTTGAGACGTCTCCATCTTTTACCTCCTTTCCGTCATCTTCCTCAGCTCCATCCTCATGATTTTGCCTCGGGCGACGGCTTGCAGCAGCGTCAGAACTTTAGCCAGACGCTCATCCCTCATTTCCTCCAAGTGGCCCAGCAGGCCGGCCTTGAAGAAGACCTGCAGTCCAGCAAAAATGCATCATAATAATCATAATAATAACTGACGAGTCATGGTGCCTTCATGGTACCTTCGTGTGTCCAAATCTATACTGGTTATGGTCGATATCCAAGGACGCCAGCAGCTTCTCTGCTCCTTTCCTGCTGTCCACAAACTTATCATCTGGGATGGCTTGGGGGTTCAGGATACGGTAGCTGCATGAATGCAACACAACATTTTCAGTTATTTCATGTACAATCATGTCTAGCATATATGTATGTAAAATAATGTCTAGCATATATGTAGAATAATGTCTAGCATATATGTATGTAAAATAATGTCTAGCATATATGTATGTAAAATGATCTCTAGCATATATGTAAAATAATGTCTAGCATATATGTATGTAAAATGATCTCTAGCATATATGTAAAATAATGTCCAGCATATATGTAAAATAATGTCCAGCATATATGTAGTCATATACTCTACATTCATACATACATTCTTACAAAATCCATCATTATGTTATAAAGAAAAAGCTTCCAAAGTTGTTGAAATGCATATTTTATGAAACTCAGTAACTAACAACAAGTTCACCTCCACGATGGCGCTCGTCACGTACGCCTTGACCTTGCCTTAAAGGTCACCCTGCACAAGTACACCTCCTAGCGCTAGCGTACGAGCCGACATTTTAGACATTCCACAATTCATGATGAACAGCGGGGGTGTCCATAGTGCCGACCGGGGGGTATTTGCCACCCTTGGCACATTCTAAAAATATAATTACTGTAAACGAGGGTAGGAATACGGGAATCATTTTATCAAAATAAAGTCAAAATATTAGTTGAATATCGTAAAAATCTGAATAATATTAGGAGGGAATAATATGGAGCGATGGGTTAGCTAGCTGGTAAGAATAATGGAGTGATGGGTTAGCTGGCTGCTCGGAATAATGGAGTGATGGGTTAGCTTGCTGCTCGGAATAATGGGTTATCTTTTTGTGACATGTCGGACAGTAAAAATAGACCCGATGTATTTAGTTTTTATATGCGAGTGTTGCTATTTGAATATGTTCAAATGTTTCTTACCGTTGCTTAAACTCGGCGTAGAGGATGCGGTTGGGAAAGCCCTTTCTGCAGATCCTGATGCCCTCCAGCACCCCGTTGCAGCGGAGCTGGTGCAGCACCAGAAAGGAGTCCATGATCCCTGCAGGTTTAAAGTTAGATCGGCCTGACAAAGCCAAAGGTGACTAAGCCGAGCCTACCTGGCGTCTTGGTCTCGTTGGGGATGATGCAGCGCACAAAGTGAGGCTGGGTGCTGCGCAGGTTCGTCATCAGCTTGTTCAGATTTTCCTGAATGGAATAAAACGACGAATGAGATAAAAAGGCTGCAGAAAATTTAATTTAATTTTGAAAAATAAATGTATAAAAGTTGTGAGACTGACGCAATGTGGGAGGAGCCAGCACAGACTTAAAGTGATGTTCATGTGATCATTGCCCTAAACATCACTGCAAGTCTTAACTGCCTCCATCCCAGAGCTCCTCTGATGGCCGCCATCCTTCCCAGCCTAAGCACGGCTGAAATGCAACAGCACACCTTGTGAAGCTGAGACACGGTCTGGAAGGAGGCGGCCTTCTTCCTCTTCTCCTTGCCGCCCGTCTTGGGATCTGACAAGCGAAGGTCAGCACAGGGATGACGTTGAGCGGCATCACAACGGATCCTCCTTTGGAGAAGCGTACCACACAAGTCTACCTGAATCCGAGCCGATGTAATTCTCGTAGAGCGAGGCCAGCAGCTTGTTGGACGACTTCTGGAAACACGCCACCACCGTCTCATTCAGGGGGTCTTTGTTTTTGTCCAACCAGCCAATGATGTTGTACGGCACCTGCCAAACGAAAGCAATGTTGAGTACTCAAGTCAATCAGTCAGTGAACGCAGCTTCCCGTCAACTCACCACTCCCGCGTAGTGCACCAGCTCGAAGTGGGACTCGTACTTGCGCTTCTTGTCCGGTCGTGGCTTTTGGAAATTGGGCGACTTGCCGATGTGATTGTCGTACATCTTGGCTTTGAAGCTGCTGTCTGTGGCTTTGGGGAACATGCACTCCTCCTCCAGGATGGACATGATGCCGAGAGGCTGCAGGGACCACCACAGGTTCATCACAGATGGACATTAATTAGGATTCATTAGGACGTTAGAACGTTCTTAGTCATAGAACATTTGAATCACACTTTAAAATGCGTTATTACCAGCAAAGGCATCATCGAGTTTGAGGTCAATTTTCTCGTTTTCCGTGTTTTGTCCAGCATACTTAAATGTAGCGAAGTGTATATCCGAAGTGAATGATGGGAATATCCACGTCATGTTTTTCTTTATCTTCCTCTTTATTTACACACCTGCTGTTTTTGTGATGATTGCAGTGTCCCTGAATGCATCTCGCGTTCTTGTACGCATGTCTGTGAGTATACGATGTTGTAAAAGAGGCCTGGGTGGGGACGCTACACGGTGCTAACGGGGAGGCGTGCTAGCTCTCGTGTCCATGTGTTAATTACATGCCAGAATGTGACGTAATTAATGAAAAAATGTGCTATTTTTGACAGCCCTATTTGTTACAGTAGAAGAACATCCTGATGATAAAAGGACTCATCTACCTTCTCAATGAGATCAATGCAGGCTTGAAGGTCCAGGCCGAAGTCAATGAAGGTCCATTCAATGCCCTCCTTCTTGTACTCCTCCTGCTCCAGGATGAACATGTGATGGTTGAAGAACTGTTGCAGTTTCTCATTGGTGAAGTTGATGCACAGCTGCTCGAAGCTGTTGAGCTGCAAGGAAGCACGAAAAGGAGACCTCACACAAAGAGTCCAAGCGGAGTCCACACTAGAGATCAGAATCGGCTCATTTACGTGAAAAATCACACAACGCCGCAGCGATCCGTGCGCGCCTTAACTAACATCTCACACTTTCCTCCACAGTCCTGGAAGATCCGTATCTGATCGGAGCATCCCGGGTCCACACCACCCACAAATGACCGTCCGTCACGAAACTTACGTCAAAGATCTCAAAACCAGCGATGTCCAGAACTCCTATGAAGAACTGGCGAGGCAGCGAGGTGTACAGGGTCCTGTTGATCCTTCCCACCAGCCATTTGAACATGCGGTCGTATGTGGCTTTGGCCAGCGCGCCTACAGCATAGTTAACCTACACACACACACACACACACACACACACACATTGAGAAGGGTGCAGCTGTCATTCACACTTATAGCATCAGTTGCTTGGAGACCAGCGAGTGTATTGATGGAGTGAGGATTATGATCGTCCATCATGATGTGTGTGCGTGTGCGTGCGTGTGTGTGTGTGTCCTCACCTGTTCAACATTCTGCCCCTTCACCACATACTCATTGCCCACTTTCACTCTGGGGTGAAGGAGGCCTTTGATGAGGTCGGCTGAGCTGACTCCCATCAGGTAGGAGGCCTTGTCCGCACCTAACGAAAACAGCAACGCATCACATGACTCGTCTTTCACACTTTGGCTCTCATTCTGCGCCCACTGTGGACTCTCACTCTCGGTGCCATCGGCCTCCGCCTGCTCCTCACGCTGCTTTTGCTTGAACTTCATGTTGCCGAAGTGCATTATGGCGCCCACTATTTTATAGCAGCCGTACTTCTCGTCGGGCAGGAAGCCCAGGATGTCCATGGCGTGCTGCAGAAAGACCCACAAAGATTACCTGATGGAGCCCAACAAGGAATATCACAGAAGATCTGATCTCCTACATCAGTGGCCATGAGCTCCTGTCCATCGTCCAGGTTCTCCACAGTGGTCACCCCCTGGGAGCAGAAGTGGTAGTCGTACGGGTTGGAGGACACCAGCAGCATGTCTACAACAAAGAAGATCATATTTCACATCACACACTCCAAAGTTATGAAAGTCAATAAAACAATGAAGGACCCACCTAAAAGTTCTGGTTTCTTCTGAGACATGATCTGGTAGTAGATGTGGTAGCTCCTCTCGCCCGGCTGCTGGAAAATAACTCTGGATTTTTCCAGAAGATCTGAGGAGCAAACGATCACATAGGAGGAAGTAATAAAAAATGAGAAATAAATAACTTACTATGACTATAAATAATAACTTACATATGTCGATGTCAGCGGAAGCCAGTTTTCCCGTAGGGCCGAAGTGAATCCGGATAAACTTTCCCTGAATGAAATAATGACAACAAGTTATGAAGACAATAATAAAAACTATTCATTATGAAATCAATTCCCGAGAGCTATTTTTCGAGTCCTCACAAAACGGGATGAGTTGTCATTCCTCAGAGTTTTGGCATTCCCAAAGGCCTCCATGGCAGGGTTGGCCTCGATGATTTGGTCTTCCAAGGTCCCCTGGAAGACAGGCAAAATGTAAAGGCGCCCGGCCCCGATGCATGAGCGACTCTTAGACGGACGCCACTCACCCCCGTCTTGGTGGCAGGACCCTGCTGCTACGAAGACAAAGCAAACGGAGCGTGAGCGTGGCATCGTGATCATGCTGCTCTCAGCCAAAACATTAGGAACTGGTGGTTCAAGCAATGTTTTACGTGATGAGGCGTGGGTGACAACATAGAAAAATCCAAAATGGAAGAAAAACTTTAGAAAATATCTGCAGCAAAACAAAAATGAGAGGGGAAAGAAAAAGAATTGAAAATGTCAAAGGGGCTGCACAGCACATGAGGTTGGAGACATGAATGGAATCGGTTACGTATGGGAATACGATAAAGGATTCCTGCTGGGAAAAAAGGAAACAAAATGCAGCAAAAAAATCCAAATAAAAAGGACTGCAAAAGGGAAAAAGGGAGGAGAGGAACCAAAATATGTGTTGCCATGTTGGCCTTACTGCTTTCTTAGCAGATGCTTCCCCGAGAGCTGCCACAATGGCAAAATACTGAATGACACGTTTCGTGTTGACAGTTTTGCCAGCACCGGATTCTCCGCTAGTGTGAAAAATAACAGGTGAAAAGAGGAAAGAGAACTAGCAAAAGAAAAGCAAAAAAAAATGTCAAAAAGGAAAAATACCTTTATGAATTGCCAGCTCATGTACATATCATTCAAGTTGTTGTTTTTTTTAAAAGTGAATTTCTCGATAGAAATGTTTGGAGATACGTACGTGATGAGCATGGACTGGTTCTCCCGATCTGAAAGAGACACAATTTGTCTTATTGATATGATTGTGTGTTGTGTACTATGTAGTGTACTATGTAGTATACTAAGTTGTATACTATGTCGTGCGTGTGTGAGCACTCACTACGCAGCATGTCATTGTAGGCATTATCTGCGATGGAGTAGATGTGCGGCGGCGCCTCGGAGCGCCGTTTGCCTTTGTAGGCGGCAACCACGGGGGGCGTGTAGACCGGCAGCCATTTGTACGGGTTCACCGTAACGCAGAAGAGGCCTGAGTATGTCTGAGGTGACACCGAAAGGTCAGTAAAGGTCGCAGGGGTCGCGTTGGGGTTGAGTATACTCACGTAGATCATCCAGGACGAGTAGCGCCTGCGCAGGTTGTAGAGGACGGAGGCCTCGTTGAGGTGCGTCAACATGGCCATGTCTTCTATCATGTCGTACTTGGGTGGGTTCATCTGCTGGATGTCGCCATCCCTCACGGTCCGGGTCTGTGCAGACACGACAAGGATGAAGCTCCGGAAGAACAATAAGTGGGATTCTTGTTCCGTGCGGAATACCTTCCCATCTTTGGTCTGAACGATGACTTTGTCACCAGCCAGCTCCTTGATCTCAATTTCGATGTACGCTTCTTTCTCATCAGGGATCCACGCTCGCTTCTTGCCTACAAGACAGAGCAAAGGGCAAATTATTATTTTTAATAATGGAAAAAAGTGTGATTGGCTGCTGGTGACAATATTCCAATAATCCAAACTCAGCCGGGAATGGTATAGAAAATGGATGCATAAACATGTGTATTAAAATATGAATCCATCATCTCGTATGGAGTATTTTGTATGTAAAAGTATAATACAGGTTGATAATGGGGTTCAATGGAAGAATCATACTATCATATTGTCTATTAATATAAAATATGTTAATATGTTAATGTAAATGTTCATCATTAGAGTACAACAAACCAAATGTCATTCTATTAGCAGTCATTTCCTCCATCTTCTTTTCTAATTTTGCTGATTTGATTACATTCCTGCAAACCGTAAATCAGGCCAAACTGCATGTTTATCTCCTGCACATCGAATGTGCCTCAATACATCCCCGTCAAATACCGCGGAAGGAGGCCTACCGTCGAACGGGATGGTTTGCAGCGCCAACTGCTCCAGTTCGGACTTGCGTAAAAACGGCGCCGCTTCACCGAACTCCTTCACGTCGAAATGAGACATGGCTCCGACTCCTCACCGGGCCCGGGCAGACAGACGACTGGGGGCGAGACTTGCATGCAAACGCAACAAAGCAGGTTAGGATTAGATCACCACTACCGTTGACTTTTACGCGCTTGAGGTGCAAAGCAAACGCGTAAAAGTCAACCCAAAGTATGACAATACTCTCCAAAACTGTGACACAACGCTACGTCAGACGAAGAAATAAACAATCTCTGAAACAGGATCAAGAAAGATGAATAAAAGGCGTCGGCATCGCGCCTTAGCGAGGAGACAAGCCGTGCGTAAAAGTGGAACCTACCAAAGGAAATGCGCAAAGTCGCCCGCTGACGAGGAAATAACAGCAGGGCGAGAAGTGCCGTCCTTTATAGTGCGTGGCCAAGGTCACGGTCAGTGGACATTTGTCCCTCATTAGCTTACGCCGCCTCCTCCGGCGCCCATTGGTGCGGAGCTGCCGTCTCAATTGACACAAAAGGAAAGCCACGTTTTTGTCATTGCTGGCTATTTTTGCAGCCCGCTTATTAACACCGAGAGAGGACATGGCGGCATCCCTGTGGAGGGAAACATCGTCCACTCCTGCAACTGTAAGTCAAATCGCAGTGACGTCATTAGCACGTGAGGCATTGAAAACGCCATGGAGTCATCTCGTTGTGAGGAACTTTTATGTTGTGTTGCGTGGATGTTTGCTATTGTGCCTCCATGGCCTCCACGAGGATGCAACCTTAGAGGAGATTATTTCAGGAGCTGTGCGGCATTAAACAAGCGTCTATAAATACGCTAGCTTTTATTAATAGAGAGAAAATGGCGTGGGCGGCACCTACAAACAAACCTACAAACAAAGTGCGCTTCAACCGTTTGTAAGTCACACATGGGAGTGCCGATATGGAATAAACGGATTGGGAATGTGACTCCGAGGATCGCCGCTTGGGCCTCGGATGGGCACACGTGCTTTTTGTCTTTCATTTACGGGGTCATTTCATGGCGGCCCTCGTAGGCTGGCTCTCCTGGATCTGACCTTGACAGCAAGGGGAGAGGTTGGTATGGGAGCGGGGTGACAGTGCAGCTTGGGGGGTGCGGGGGGTGGGGGTGTAGTACAAGCTCTCAGAATAGACAAAGCCAGAGCCCAGCATTCCACATCGGGACCCGGACGCCGCGGATTCTTCCAAAAGTAGCAAAACGAACCCGTGCGGCCGTTGGTGAGCCGCCTGGACACAGTTAGTGTCTCAAAATGGCCACCTTCTGTTGTTGATGGCGTTATCTGTGTTGCCGTGGCAGACGCTGAGGTGTCGCCGTGATGGCTGAAACTTTGCGAGATATCGAGGGGGCCGGCGCTATTCTGGGACCAAGGCTTCTTCAGAGAGGCTGCTTTATGTTCTATGTCACTCGCTGCAGCGTTTGAAACGCTGGCATGCTGATAACACATGCGGGGCCGCATGAATCCGCAAAGTCCCCAGAGCTACTGGCTTGAAATAAGTGTGTAAACACACACAGATACACAAACACGCAGCGCTAGCGGCGCCCCCCCGCCACATCTCTCCGCAACAGCTGACTTCTGCAGGCTTCTCCTTACGTCCCCAGTGTTCTTCAAAATCATTTACGCTAATGTGGCCGGGCCTGGCTATGCTCGTGTTTTCCCGATTGGACATTTGCGCAGGTTCCGGTTACCTTCTCGGATAAAACAAATGGAGTCGGGTCCGGCTGAGCGGTAGGCCAGACCTCCACGCCTCCATTCTGGGGATTGGGCCCGGCTGTCATGTTGGTGATGTGCAAGCCAGAGGACGACATTTTGGGCATCAAGACTTGATCTGTGGGCCGCTGACAGTTGTTTTAGATCGTCATGCGCCAAATGCCTGCGGGATTAGGCGGGGAGATGGAGAGAGATTGGGAATTACGGCCGCAGTCGTTTTCATCAGCGCTTAATCGCTCTTGACGCAGCCCAACTCCATCTCCACGTCGGACCCGTGCACAGGTGCCGGCGCTGATCACCAGGTCAAATACCAAAAATCAAAAATGCAACTGCTGCTGCTGCCTTTCAAAATATCTTGTCAACATTCCATGGCCGTCAAGTACAGGCAAACCTCCATTTTGTTGGACAATATTGCACTTGCGGACGAGTCCATTCGCCCTGTCCCGTATTGTCCCACTAAATGGGTGGCCCAAATAAAGTTGCAGAGTCCATGCATTTCTTTGTTGCATGTGACTGCAAAATAACCCACCATGGGGCCGCACTTTGGTAAAGAGGGTAAAGAACACAACGGAATGTGATGAAGCTAGGATGTACGTCATTTATAATTATGTCATATTATCCTCTGTATATGTGTTGATATTTTGGCTTTCCGGGACAGATTCATTGTATGGGCATTATTCCCTGAGGGAAAAATTGCCTTGGTTTATGTTGAACCTTTTGGAATGAATTCATAAGAAAAACTGAGGTAAAACTATATTCCATTTATTTATCTTTGATACAAATAAAAGTATTTAGACACTTGACATGACAACACCTGAAAAGTAAGGATATGTAAAATAATTATACAAAGATATACAATATATAATATATAAATATATATCATAATTATACAATAATACAAAATGTAATAAAAGTTCATTAAACATGTATGTTTAATGACCTTTTATGACAATTTTTTATTTTCATTTTAATAATAATAATAAAGCAAAATGTAATAAAAGTTCATTAAACATATATGTTTAACGACCTTTTATTACATTTTGTAATATTATCTGGCCTTGTCATGCATAGTTGTCCCTTTTGACCAAAAGTTATAAGCAACAAACAATACTTGAGTTTTTTGGAGATACGTGCTTCTGGATGGACGACACTGAACAGGTTTTTCATGTCTCGTATAACTCAAGGTTATAACTCAAGAAATAAATATCACAACGCCCCCGAAGAATAAAAAGGTCGGTGAGGCTGCGTTTGGATCAAAGCATTCATCGCCGGTGGGTATTTCTGTAATCGCCCCGTGCCGTAACCACAATGCCTTGCAGCGCTGCTGTGGGCTCAGGTCTTAGCCGCCGGGTCATCGCAGTGGAGACGGGCTGGCGCGTGGCACAAACACACCCTAAAGCCCCAATTATCCCCCCCCTCGAGACACACAGGCCGGCTAATCAGCGTTGTAGCTATTAGCCTGTGGCTCCAGACAATAGCCACATCTCTCATTGTCGTCTGAGTCAGTCGGCCCGGCCCGGCTTGCCCGGCCAGACCCGCCCTCACTATGCACGGCCGCCCTCAGCTGTCTTTCTATTTCAGGACGACGGAGGCATACCTCGACCCAGCTGGGGCAGCGGAGACAATGGACATGCCGCCTTATCCAAACATAGGCCCGCAGACAATCTGACGCACTCCAGGATCTTAGAGGGAGCCTCATCGCTCCAATAAAACCCAGGGAAAGAGTTAACAAGGCTGCATACACATGCTGTACGTTATGATTGATGGGAATGTCGTAGTCCGTCTCCACTCTGTTAAATCACATGCCAGTATATCACTTACATGTTTTTGTGACACAGAACGTCACCTTTAGGACGCTGACAGTCACATCTACTGTATAGACAAGCTCCATTCACACACATGCACTTTATGCATTGGAGATGCTAAAACCGATCCATAATAGGTCAAATATACTAATATACATGCATAAAAGCTAACAAACGAACTAGTGGAATATATTTAATTCATTAAGAGATATGTTCTATAGCCCTCAGTAATTACCAGGTAGCAAAAGAACCTTCAATTTATTGATATGATTCTTTTGAGGTTCATTTTACCATTTTTGGAAATTGAAATCGAGGAGTATAGTGACAAAAAAAACAAAAAAAACAACATTTTCATGGATGAGAAAGCCTAAGAAGGTAACCAAGAGATGAGAAGCAAATTTGATGGTAACTTATTGTTTCATTAACACAAGAGATAATACCAAAAAAAGCTAACACAAGAGGAAGGTTAACTCGTTCAAACCTTTCACTACCGGCCATTTTAGACCATTTTGGTGGATTTTTCATGCCATACAGAATAATGTGTTCTACGGCGATATAAACAAGGGACCTACCAAAACAAAGATTAGACTTGCATCTTTCATTTGAAGATAAAGGGCGTGTATACCTTTTTTTTTGTTGTGCTTTAACCAGCAGTAAAACATACTGGAGGTCATTTCAGCTTAGAAAAGGGAGGAAAAACACCTTCACAACATGGACAACACAAAAAGGGTAGTTTTACGTGGAAATAACAATATATCGACAAATATAACACCATGAACTATTTATAATTTTCACATTTGGAACATGCGTAGCGTGGGATAAAATTTCCCTACGTAACATACACGTAACTTTGTACATGCTACACTCCTCCACGCTCGCTCACTTCCTATTTGCTGTTGGGTGTGTTTTTACAGGCAAAGCATCCATGCCAAGCTCTTATCAGATGCTCTTCTGCCACCTTGTGGCTTAAAACTGCTGGAAAAGTCTTTGGGAGCCAGTTTTCCGTTTTTTTTTTTATGTATAATACATCTTTGCCATTGAATGAGTTAAATATGCAGAAAAATCCATGAAAAAATGGCTGCAGTTTGGACACCCCTAATCTACCCTGTTCAGGGTCCCGGATGAGCTGAAGCCTATCCCAGCTGACTTTCCTGGACTGTCTGCCAGTCAATCACACAAAGTCTTGTCCATCTTCCATCAAGAGATGTTTGCTGTCCGTCCAATGAGAGCGCCTGACAGACGTTTAGGATGCAGATGGCCAGCTCATGTTCATCGTAACCGTCTCTTTGTTAACTCAGGGCCCCGCGGGGGCCTTGCTACTTCATTCCTACACGCGTGCACGTGCATTTTCTCACCTGTCATTCTTGGCAACTGGTGGAACACCAAGAGTAGGAAATGTGTTGGGAGTTGAACTGAACTGAAACAATGGATGCACGGGGGAAACTTAACTTTAAAAGCTATTTTAATATCACTCCCGTTGCAGCAGTAACAATGAATGTGATTTGTATCAACCTAAGAACCGCTTTAAAATGCAAATCAATCAGTGTCCAGGGGCATTGTCTTCATACTTTAAGGTACCATTTCATAAACTACCATATGACCACATACAGGAAGTACAAATGGTGGGCAAATGGTGTTATTTTAATTCAGCGGTTTTCAAACTGGGGGTGACGTGGCTCCCATAAACTCTTCAGAAATGTTCAGAATGTTCCACACACTACTTGCTACATTTAATCAGATTTAAACTATCTATAATTACACTCCTCCCTTGTTTATCACCGTTAATTGGTTCCAGACTCCAGCGTGGTAAGTGAATATCCACAAAGTAGGTTTCAAGATGAATAAATATAATTTTTCATAGTTAGAGCCTGTTTATATCTTTCCAATTACGACTTTTCATTATGATACATGATATAGTCTTTGTGTACAAGCCATTACTGAAGTATTATGTCCAAGCTATGGCATCACTACAACGACACAAAAGATGGCCGCCGCTAGCATAGCATGCTACCGCTTAACTAGTTGGACTCTCCAATTTTGTTACTCTAACTTAGGAAGGTGTTTGAAAATAAGAAGCCAATATCTTACCACTTCCATATAGAAGAGCAGAAGAAGAACTGGGATGAGTAAGGAGTATAAGTGGCGTCAGACATTCCACGGCTGACAACATGACGTGTGAATGAAGGCAAGCCTGTTATGTTATGGAACATTACTGACACCTAGTGGCCAGAATACTACACTGCTTTTCCAATGTTGATTGACAAGTACTAGTCCGTAGTCTGCCACAAAACAGAGGTCATCTGTTCATTCATTTCAGAAAATCTGCAATATAGCGAGGAAGCAATGTTCGAAAACATGAGTTGTTTTGACATTGAATTCTAATAAACCTTTGAGATAAATGATATGACATTACATCATGTCCCGCTGAAGCCACGATGTGAGGCCCCCCGATGCCGAGCAGGATGTGGGGCCAAAAACAGGAGCAGGTGAAGACGGTCCTGAGGGGATGCCTCCCTCCCCGAGACGCAACAGAAGGATCAGCTTGGAATTCAGCAGCGCTGCAGACGTTTGGACAGCTGTTACTGGGAGTCTGGACTCTCCTCTCATCTTCTGCCCACCGCAGCGTGTCAGCCGCCTGTTGTCATCTCCAAGTTGTCAGGTTCTCCTCTTACATGAGGGAAAAGGCGAAGCTGAAACATCTGAATATGACATACTGTAGCTACTGTCTGTGACTCGAAATACTTGAGGCTGCCCAATGGTGCCCCCTACTGGCAAAAATATGCGTGGCAGTTTGCTGCCAATGCAGACTTGTGATTCAGTGTCAACATTTTCTGATAGGGAGAGAAAATAATAGAGAACATGCTAATAATAATAATAATAATAATAATAATAATAATAATAATAATAATAATAATAATAATAATAATAATAATAATATTAATAATAATAATAATAATAATAATAATAATAATAATAGCGAATGTGCAGTAATATATAGATAGCTCAGCCAGAGCTGAAGAAAAGCAACAAAAAAGGCAATACAATCAAATGGGAGTACAAACACATGACAGAATATTTGTGCAGGAATAAAGAAAATAAAAAATTAAATACATCCTATCGCAGTGAATACATTTTTAAAAAGTTGTAATTAATAATTAGTTTCAAAAAGTGAAATTAATATTTTACACATTGTTCTTGGTGGTTTTGTCTGTGAGGCGTTAATACTTTATAGCCAGCAGAGGGCGACAAACTCCTGTTTCTCAGCATTACTAAATTGATTTGAGCGAAAACAAACATATTCGGGCAATACATGGTTTAAATGACAGGGGGCGCTGACGTCTGCACTGCACTGGTATTGACACATAACTCGGAAAAAAAAAATCCCACACTCATATTTTGCGGTCAGAATGCCTTCTGTGCTTTAGAAGGTGGAGTCGAACAAGAGAAGCAAAGAAATCCTTAAAGGCAACCTGCAGCAAAACTGAAAACACTGATTACAGATGGGATGTATACTATTCTTATACAAATACACAACTTGGTTTACTGCAAATAAGCATGGAAATTGCTGTCTTGAGTCCTGGGCTGTTTAGGACTCGGTAGTAGTAGTTTTGTCTGGTCAATAATCTTGGACTCTGACTTGGATATGGATGTGAAAAACGTCGACTATCAGGCCAGCAAAGTCAGCCTGAATGGGAGGAAGTTTTGTAACAGTGACTCATAAATTAGTTTGATTGCCAGGAAGCTCGGAAATTCTGCTGCAGCCTCTTGAAAGTTTGGAGAACAAGTGATCCTATTGTATTTACATTTATGCAAGCCATAATAAATGCCATTTAGCATAGTCAGGGGTCATTTTTAGCTGCACATGATAACATTTTCGACACATTTGTAAAATGAAATTGCGTCAAAGTCCACTGTTCTGTATGTTTGTGGACGCCTTAAGGAGGACCAGGCCTTGGTTTGATGTTGTTTGTCAACTCTACCGATGACTCCGCCTTCTGCATGTGGAAAACAGCACCTTCTACTGTTAGCTCAGGATATTCTCAAGCCTCTCCGGGCCTGCTCACATGCGGTCCAGAGGAACGGGGTTTCAGTTACTGAAGATCTAAACTAAAAGAGTCTGCCCAAGAGCCTACTCGTGGCTTCACGGTGGCATTCACTCTAGAATATTGCTCATTTGAACAAAGCGATTGAAATAGTAGTGTTTCTCAATGACAGGAAGGGGCTATCGCATAGGAAGTGGAAGTAGGAGCGTCCCTCTCACAGTCACAAAAGCCCCCACGGTCGGCCACTCGCCTGCCCATCCTGTAGCCGAGCGCCGTGCGAGCCAGGAACACCCCCTCTCCGCAGGCCGATGGTTGCCTGCTAGTATTTTGGTAGTCGTCATCCTCTCTGACCTGCTGGCCCGATCCTGGCGCCAGGAGTCTCCACACACACTCTCCACCTCCCCCGGCCGCCTACCCCCCACCCCACGGATAATTCAAACCAGCTGTTGCAAGGTGCCGGCGTGCAACCGATGCCAAAGTAAAAGCACCACAGCAGCAATGTAAACACGCATGAGATAGTGAAAGGTATTTGAAGTACTAGTACTAGTTCTTTGTCTGAAGTATGACATCACGTCGTCCGTACTGCCTGCAAGAACGGCGGCGCTGTAGCTGACGCAGGTGGAAACACTTTGAAGCGCTTCATGCACAAGTTTATTCTCTGGGACGGCAGATCAATGAATGGCCTTGCATTGATTAATACGAGAGCAGAGACACACTAAGAGGCCGGGAGGCACAAATCTGTTTTTAGTTTTTGGACTTTTTTCTAATCATTTGAACATTTTCATTGGAATGAAAGCATGTGACAGCTGAGAAAAGAAAACGTTCTTATGCGGAGGCTGCTGACGTTCCCCGGACAAGCGAGCTCAGCTTTAGCACACTTAGCTTTTTGTCTCACAAGAGCTGACGTATTATCGCTTCATTCACACCAAAGTCATGGGACGCGTTACAGAAGCGGCAAATATTCGGCCTTTATGTTCCACTGAGACGGGCGATGGCTATGTTTTTATGATGTTATTTGTCAACTGCTAATACTGTAGCGTCAAAATGTCAAATGTATGTATGTACTGTGTCTAATCTACTACAGTACTGTGCAGTGTGGCTCTACGTCCATTCTAAGTAGTCTTGTGACCCGTGGCTGTTTTTTATTGGCTCCTGCATTAGAGAAATACAATGAAACTGCAATAAACCAGTAAAAGATGGTGGTGGTAGTGTGATGGCCTGGGGCTGTTTTCTTGCTTCAGGACCTGGAAGACTTGCTGTGATGGATCTGTGATTTCATATCATCAAACAAATTTAAATATTAGTCAACGACAACACAACTGAACCAAAATACTTTTTATTATTAAGGGAGAAAGAAATCCAAAGCTACATGTCCCTGTTTGATTAGTTCTAATAAGTGCTTGGGCAACAACTGCAATCAAGCGTTTGCAATAACTTGCAATGAGTCTCTTCCAGTCTTTCCAACCCATTGGAGGCTTTTCCATCATGAAGCCTTTCAAGGTCATACCACAGCATCTCCATAGGATCCAGGTCTGGACTTGGACCAGGACACTCCAAAGTCTTCATTTGGTTTTTCTTCAGTCATTCGGAGGTGGACCTGCTGGTCCTGCTGGAGAACCCAAGTTGGTTCCAACAGATGGCCGGACATTCTTCTTCAGGATTCATGCTTCCATCCATCACAGGAAGTCTTCCAGGTCCTGAAGCAGCAAACCGGCCCCAGACCATTACACTACCACCACCATCTTTTACTGTTGCTGTGATGTTTCTTTTCTGAAAGGCGGCCTTCCAAAAAGTTAAAAGGCACTTTTGCTTCAAAGTAAACAAAACATTGATAAGTAAAATGGCCCCCAAGCCCTATGCGGCCCTCGGTGGGGAAGGACCGGACACCCCCAGGGGCTTTCTTCCTGGTTCCTGCTCTGTACGAGTGGTGGATTGGATGAATTGTTGAGGCGGCTTTTGTGGAAGTTGCTCTTTCTGGTCCGTCAGTGCCCTCTTCCGTTCCTGCGACTGACCTAATGAAAAGGAATGTGTGTCACAGTGAAATGGGGGAGGCGTACAGAATTCAGCTCCTCATTGGAATCACATGAAGAGCATGTGCATCTTCCGTGATCAAGTGATACAGAGAGGAGATTTGCGATAATTGGCCAGGAATGTTTGTCGTGAGCACAGAGGACGCTGACGGAAGAGAAGGAACGGCAGGAAGAAAACATGAATATTTTACAGCGTATGCGTGTTTCTTTTTTCACTTGAGTGTTTTTGGCATTTGGGGGGGGGTCTGTGCGAAATAAGGTGCCTCGCTGTCTGTGGCCTGACCACAGCGGGACATTGTGCTGAGATTTAGGGGAACCCCAAGCTTTTGATCCCCAATCCGCAACCCCCAGCGCTGCTGAGTAATGGCCCACAAGTGAACTGAGTACATATGTGTGTGACAGAGGTTGGGATTGTTTTTCTCAAGGCGCTAGCGCTGCGGTTGCCTCCTCCAACAGCAGTGGATGGTTATCAGAGACAGAGGCCCGATGGAGGGGGCGGGAGAACGCTACAAAGAGCTGCTCTGGTGGAACGCTGGAGAAAAATAGTTCATGCTGCATTGGGATTTCCTGCCTTTGCCCAGGCTGCCCCCCCCCTTCTGGTGCCTGCCCTCTCCTCAGTAGTAAGAACCGTATTTCACTGTGAGACTCAGATTCCCATAATTCCATTTCCTTCTCCCTTCTTCATCTGAGGTTCTTCATCACAGGTGAAGGGAAAAGGAACCCACATGCGGCAACATATCTGGATGCTGTTATCTGATCTCTGGTCGCCCACAGCTGGAATACACGTTGCCCGGCTCCATGTGGATCCTGTGAATGGAGCGGCACAAGCCAGCCGCCTTCCCTCTCCTGCTCAACGCAGCCCGGACAGGTGCCCGGCCATTTGGCCGCCATCAGACGTATCGCGTGGGTGTCAAGGAGGAACGGCTCCAAAAGAACGGGGGCGCCGAAGCGGTCGCCTTCTCCTCTTCCAGGGCTTTGATCTTAGGTGCGAGCGCTGCAGCTTAGGGGCATGTGTCAGCCATTAGCATTGTGGTGAGAGTGAGATGGCTCACAGGTTGGAGCGGAGTGGGAAGGATGTTGTGAAAACGTCTGCTCACGGGGTGTTCCTGCTAATAAACTCTGAAGGTGGCTGGGGGGGGTGAGGGGGGATGGGTCGCAAAAAAACCAACAATGAGGGAGGAAAGAGGTGTACTTGTGAGTAATACCTGCGTCGGGCTTTGTGGTGCACACAAACTGATCACACAGGAAGTGAGATAGACCATTTCATTGAAAAGCCTCGCTGCCAGCAATCACCGTCTTGGGAAAGGGGGAAATGGAAACCAGATGTCCGAGATCCACCATGAATATGTCAGAGCTCCTGGACTATGTCAAATCCCTTATGTCCCTTTCTGCAGCGTCATCACTAACGGTGGTATATAATACACCCTAATACACCCTCCCAATGGCGTCTTGGCACAATCCACAATGCAAACACTTTCTCCGTCCCATAAGATGATTTTGCTTCTTCCTGAAAGCTTTTTGCACATTCTTCACATTTTAGGGTAACTTGCCGTACCCCAAGGCTGAGTCGGGTGGCAAATCTCTCAGCGCTCCTTCGTAGATGGAGTGCTTTCTCCGGCTTGAGAAAATAACAAGCTATAGAGTAATGACTTAACAAGCGGCGGGATAATGACTTCAACATGTGCTGCTAGCTGGGAGGACTCGGGCCGGTGCCAGCGCTCTTACGTGCTTGTGTGTACCTATTGTTTGCAGGGCCTTGTTTGGAAGCGTGTGAGCACATCGCCTTGTTCCCCCGCCGGAGCCTTGAAGACTAGGTTTGGGGTGGTGGTGGTGGGGGGGGGGGGGCGTCGGTGGTGTGTCACAATGACAGGGTCGGCTGGTGGGGTGCCTGTGGGAGAGCCGGGTGTTTTCCATCATAACCAGCTGCAGCAATGGCCTCCCACACAGAGTAATGCTGCTCCGTGTACATGCTTGTGTGATAAGCTATGTCCGTGTGTGTGTGTGTGTCCCAGGATGAAGAGTGGAGAACAGCATGTTCGGTAATCATAAAATATGTCAGTTATTCATTTGAACCCCCAAACTCGCTCTATTGTAAATTGTGTCTCCACACCGCACAAATAAAGTTAAGTTCATCCCACTTTTGTCAGACGACTCATTCCAGGCCATCCGTCCGTTCTGCTGCCCCATATTAAGACATGCTGGTCCATGGTGAACATTCACCAGGAGGCAACGCGGTTCCTCTCTGGAAGATGCGAGCCGTATCATCCCAACATGCTTCTCAGTGGTGTTTATTAGTCACATGATTGCGTTTGATGTCTGAAGAGACAAATGCGAAGCACTCAACGCTTCCACTGTCATACAAACCCCAGAGGGGTCCTTGAGCAGCCCTCATGTGACGGCACGGCCACTGGATGAACAGCCTTCTTCCTGTCAGGTGTAAAGGCCCGCCATGTTCCGCTCGGCATGACCAGACTTGCCACATCAAGTTTTATAACACAAAGTCCAGGAGAGACAATGTGGTTCTCAACTTGCTGTGCCATGATGTTTACATGCTGTTATGCACCGACGTGTCACGGCAGGTGCACGCCCATCTGCAGCAGGTCTTTCATAACACTCGTGTTAAGGCCTGCGGGGACTCCTCAACGTCCTTTTGCACCTTGTCTGGGAAAATATGCTCAGGTGCATTCCTCCGTGACGCAAATGATATTTTATAAATGGCCAAAAGGTGAGAACCACGTTTCGAGTTCTGCTTTACTCATCAGCAGTGGCGTCATTAGGCCTATTTCATTATATTTCACGGGGGTATTTCTATTTATATTTATATTCCTTAAGTCCCCCTAAATAAGTTGATATTTTTTATTGATTTTTAAAAAAAAATTTAACAAAAAAAATCACAACAATAACAAATTTTATATAATAAGGCAAAAGCAGGCTAATAAGCAAGCCAATACGCAGGCTAATATACTGGCCTACTACTACTACTAGAAGTAGTAGTAATAATCAGAAGAAGAATAACGATGATAGTAATAATAATAATAATAGGCTAATTAATAATATAATAATGATTATTATATAATTGTTTGTAATTGTGTAAATAATTTGATATTTTATTTTTTTTTCAAAAAAATCACAACAATAACAAATTTTATATAATATGGCAAAAGTAGGTTAATAAGCAAGCCAATAAGCAGGCTAATATACTAGCCTAGTACTACTACTACTAATCAGAAGAAAAATAATGATGATAGTAATAATAATAATAGGCTAATTAATAATATAATAATGATTATTATATAATGTTTGTACTTGTGTAAATAATTTGATATTTTTTATTGATTTTTTTTTCAAAAAATCACAACAGTAACAAATTTTATATAATCAAAAGTAGGTTAATAAGCAAGCCAATAAGCAGGCTAATATACTAGCCTACTACTACTACTACTACTACTACTACTAGAAGCAGTAGTAATAATCAGAAGAAAAATAACTCATGATAGTAATAATAATAATAGGCTAATTAATAATATAATAATGATTATTATATAATTGTGTGTACTTGTGTACATTTAATGGTGGCCTAAAACAAACTACTAAATCTGTCCAAAAGTGGGAATATATCCCGGTCCTTGTTCCTTATTTGGATTTTGGATGTCTACTACATTCATTCAGATCCTGTGCACCTCCAGGGGGCTAAGTACCCCCCCGTCCTCAGAACCCAGTGACGCCCCTGCTCATCAGCCCCGAAGAAGCAACGTTTCAGTGTGTTCAGACACCGCTGATGATGAAATCAGGATTCGTCAGCATTTTGGTTGCTTGGATTACTCCTAAATTTCCTGACACGCCGCACAAGAATTGGGGAGTTCTGACAGCAAGGGACGCTCGGTCAAGACACTCTGACACTTGTCTTGTTTCCTGTCGCTGTAAAAGCTGCCGTTGTTTCCCCCCCGTTCCTCCTCCTCAAATATCTCCTTCCCCATCTACTGCAATGTGAGGCAACGTCCCAAGGGACCCAGGAAAAGCAGAGAACCCAGACACCCCCCCACCATCCCCCCCTCCCAGCGCTCTGCTTCTCGCTGGCAAAGAGTGTGCAGCAACACATGTCTCTGATCAAGTCCAGCCTGCGTCATCAGTTAGTAAACTCCAGGCTCCAGGAAAACCAACAGAGAGCACATTCATGGCTGACGACCCTGTGACTGAGTGTGTGATTCATTACTCTTTAATACGCGCCCGACCCCCTCCGATCCCGGGGCAACTCCGCAGCCTGATCAAGTCCATCATTAAACACACTCGTGGTGTGACCGCCGTTGGCTCTCGGCTGCGAGATGCAGCGGTTTTGTGGCGGCCATGTTTGCAGCTCGGCAGGGCGGAATTACTGACATTTAAAACCTGAAGAACATAGCACATCATTTGGTAGAACATGAAAGGAGAGCCATGAAGTTCTAGGCTTTGGTGATACATGAGCTGTGAGGTGGGAGTACAGATAGGATGGGCCGATAGCGAGGCTGCTCATCTCGATTTGAGGCCATGCCCTCAACTAAAATGCCCATTTATTCAAGAAATCCGGACCACACAGTGGACTATTAAATAATTTCTTCTTCTTTGCA
This sequence comes from Doryrhamphus excisus, assembly GCF_037039965.1. Taxonomy (NCBI): domain Eukaryota; kingdom Metazoa; phylum Chordata; class Actinopteri; order Syngnathiformes; family Syngnathidae; genus Doryrhamphus; species Doryrhamphus excisus. The sequence goes on along the minus strand of NC_136367.1, from coordinate 21,199,034 downwards.
CGTTGGGTTGATCCACCAGTGACTCTCAGGTGATGGTCACAAGCGGAGACCCCCGGTCTACGCTATCTGCTCATGTGAGCTGGGGGCCGTTTCCCTGCCAGCGCGTCATGAGTCCTGTTTACAGGATGCTACTTCCTTTCCTTCTGAGCTCCAACTGCTGCCATACCCCACAAGACACTCCACCCCTCAACCTTGGCCCGTTTGAGCAGCCGTGGGTGGGACAGCTGATGGGGGTGGATGTGGGGGTGGGGGTGGTCGCTCTGCAGAAGAAACACAGCACTTGATCTCTGCAGCTTCTCAGCCCGGCCTGCTTTTTTTGGAGAAAGTAGGCCAATATAAACTCCAACTTCCTGTCGGCCTTGTCTCAGAGGGAGAGAGATGATCCTTCTGTGAGGAATGACACACACACACACACACACACACACACACACGGATAAATAGAATTAGTGCCGAGAGTGGCTGGGAGAAGGAGCAAGGAATACACAAACATGACGGGGGTGAGGAATGTTAAACACATGCTTTATGGCATAAATAGCAGCCACTTTTGGTAAATTACAGTGAGTGTTTTGGCACCGTGAAGCCCACAGCAGGAAAACGCTCTCAAATTTCACATTCGGGGCCTCTGCGCTCCTCCAGGAACAAGACGTTGGGAGCGTGTTGTGTTTTCATTTCTCTATAAAAAGGCAGAAATCAGTCCGGCGGAGAGATGCAGCGTAGCTTTAAGAGTTTAGCTTGGCCGAGTCAGGCTTTTGTGGCCACGGCAAAGGCGCAGAGACGAGGCGGGATTTAAATAAAAAAGATGACATCATTCCTGATATGAGCTTTTCTTTTCAGCGTTTGAAAATTGCAAATGTCCCCACTGAGGGACGAATAAAAGCATAAGATAAGACATCTTCCAGAGACACAGATGGACAAAGACAAAAGTCCATGTCCCGACCTCGGGACGTGTTGCCAGCTGACATTTTGAAAATAGTCCTGAACTAACTGGCAACAGCTGAGCCTATTAAACTGGACAGGCTCATCCTGGATGAGCCGCAAGACCGCCACTGCCAAAAGTCGGCCGCCATCATTGATTTCAAAGCCACGGTGTGGACTTGTTGCAGACGTTTCCCGATCCTTCACGTCTTTAACGTATGAATGCGTGAGCGAGGCTACGCAGCCGCCGTCCTGCCACATAGATCCCTGAGTCAGGAGGAAATAAGACACTGGCGTGGAACAGTTTACCTCACTCTGGGTTGGCTCAGCCCACGCAGCCCGACAGCCCGACAGCCTGACTAGCGGTCTGACTTAGCGACGAGAGCAAAGGAGCCACGGGAATGTGAGCCTCCAGTCTGCTCGCTCTCTGACTCATTGTCTAGAAGCACAAGTTCTATTCTCCAGATGAGAAAGGCGTAGAACGTACGCTTCAGCCACGCCGGTGTTGGAATTAGCAGTCGTTTATTGGGGGTAGGCTTTGCAGTGCAATGGAGTCCAAAGCATGGCCCGGGGGCCATTTAGGGCTTTGTTCGAAAAAATACAAGAAAACTAAACAAAACAAAAGTACAACTAGAAGAGACTAAATCATACAATTATAAGAAAAATGGCGTCAAGTTGAAAAATGTAATTCTTTAAACAGTTATAATAGCACAAGAAACTAAAATAAAGTGAAGAATATTAAAAAATAAAAAATAAAAAATAAAAAATAAAAAATAAAAAATAAAAAATAAAAAATAAAAAATAAAAAATAAAAAATAAAAAATAAAAAATAAAAAATACATAGTATTAAGAGACAAATGTGTTAAAACCAAAAATTGAAAAAAAAGCCTATTCATACTCGTACTAATAATCTAATAAGCTGCTGGTCCTTCCATCCTGCAGCCCAGGGTGAAACAAGCCTGGACCCCCCCCCGCTGTAGACCCCCACTGCATCACACTGGGGGTTCTTAATGGTTCCGTTAGCTTATTTAGCACGTAACAGGCACAGAAGATGTTTTTGAAAATGCAAAGCAGTTGCACAAGACTGCAAACTAAGTGGATAAAGATGTTCAAAACCCCGAAAGACAGAAATTGATTTTTTTTTACTGATAATCAGAAGAATACATCGTACCAATGGCGAGTTCCATGGAGGAAGCCGAAGTTCTTGTCGTCACTGAGATCAAGGAACTGGAGAACATTGAAGGTGACATCATCTGGACGAGAAGGAAAGACTTGATGCGGCCTCGGTGGGTTTAGTTACTTCAATGATTATTTATTGCTTTGATTGGAACTCCTGGGGGCTTTTTGGTAGATTTCTTAACACTTTAGGGATGTGGCGATAAATCGGCCACCAATACGTCCGTGATCGACACGTGCCGATAAATACCTTTCAAAGCCGTGCGTGACTATTCAGGTCATGACAACCAAACGTGACAAGAGGTTGACAACATCGTATTGAACCGACGAGGAACGTGGGAGAAGCAACACTCCAATGGTTTCCGTTTCAGCCAACCGACAATGCCAACTCCTCTTGCATCTTCCCGTACACACAACCAGATTTAGCCGCCTAGCTAGTGAGAATTAGCCGCCTAGCTAGCGAGAATTAGCCGGCTAGGTAGCGAGAATTAGCCGGCTAGGTAGCGAGAATTAGCCGCCTAGCTTGCGAGAATTAGCTGCCTAGCTAGCGAGAATTAGCCGCCTAGCTAGCGAGAATTAGCTGCCTAGCTTGCACGAATTAACCGCCTAGCTAGCAAGAATTAGCTGCCTAGCTTGCAAGAATCAGCCGCCTAGCTAGCAAGAATTAGCTGCCTAGCTTGTGAGAATTAGCCGCCTAGGTAGCGAGAATTAGCCACCTAGCTTGCGAGAATTAGCCGTCTAGCTAGCAAGAATTAACCGCCTAGCTTGCGAGAATTAGCTGCCTAGCTTGCGAGAATTAGCCGCCTAGCTTGCGAGAATTAGCCACCTAGCTAGTAAGAATTAGCTGCCTAGCTTGCGAGAATTAGCCGCCTAGGTAGCGAGAATTAGCCACCTAGCTTGCGAGAATTAGCCGCCTAGCTAGCAAGAATTAACCGCCTAGCTAGAGAGAATTAGCCACCTAGGTAGTGAGAATTAGTCGCCTAGCGAGTGAGAATTAGCCGCCTAGCTTGCGAGAATTAGCCGCCTAGCTAGCAAGAATTAGCTGCCTAGCTTGTGAGAATTAGCCGCCTAGCTTGCGAGAATTAGCCGCCTAGCTAGCAAGAATTAGCTGCCTAGCTTGTGAGAATTAGCCGCCTAGGTAGCGAGAATTAGCCACCTAGCTTGCGAGAATTAGCTGCCTAGCTAGCAAGAATTAACCGCCTTGCTAGCGTGAATTAACCGCCTAGCTTGCGAGAATTAGCCGCCTAGCTAGCACAGTACACACACTACCACAGCGACAAGCAATGCGGTTAGTTTGGAGCTTGTTTTGGTACTACCTTTTTCACGTGTCTATGAGTGTCCTCCAAGCGAGTGGTTAGCATGTAGGCCACACAGTCAGGAGATGGGGAAGACCTGGGTTGGAATCTCCGCTTGGGCGTCTCTGTGGCATCTCCGTGTGGAGTTTCTCCGAGTACTCTGCTTCCCCCCCCATTCCAAAAACACGCTAGCTTCATTGGCCACTCCAAATTGTCCATAAGTATGAATGTGAGTGTGAATGGTCGTTTGTCTATATGTGCCCTGTGATTGGCTGGCCACCAGTATACTCCCTAACTGTATACTCCCACCCTAGTGAGGATAAGCGGCATAGAAAACGGATGGATGTTTAATGGCCAGGGGCCTTGGAATTGTGTAATGGCGACCCTGGCCAATGTATAGCTGATCCATGTGATGGGACGGTCGGTATCGGACTCGGCAGCATCAACCCTGAGAACTGTAAGCCTCAACACATCAACGTTGTGTATGACCCTTTCAGCCATGTTGCCCCTAATGTGACTAGTTTAGCATACCTGAGACAAAAACACAAATACATTTTCAAGCTGTGTTACTGCGCTTCCACTAACTGGTATGCGTCCCCAACGCCGCGGCCATGTTTGCACAGTGACGGCAGCGAGAAGCAGCAGGCAGGTGTAAAGAGCCAACAGGTGCGTTTCATTTGTTTCCCGTCCGTCATGCGGTGTGTTCACCTGCACATCTGCAGAGCCGCGCTCTCCAACAACGGCCGCCTCACTCGCCACGTCCAATATCAAGATGCCCAAGTGGCGGTTAATGATTAGACAGACCTTGTTTGACCATAACGTCAACGCAGGTGCGGCACGCCTGGCCTCCTCCACGGCCGCGTACGCCATCCACAGCAGTATTAATAAACATAAATTACTTTATTGAATGCAAATCAGAATGGTATTTGACATACACAAAGTAGTGAACACACAAGCAGGTACACAATGGAAAGAACACATTGCACTATAAAACACTGCCGTATAAATGTTTAGGACATTTTAAAATTCATCGTGTCTCCACGGTGTAAACTTTGCAAATCTTTGGTCCCAGCCTTTTTGTCATCATCGATGTGAATACTGCAAACGTTGACGAAAGCCACAAGTAGAAGTGAGGTAAAGAAAAAGACAAAAGATAAAAACAAATGATTTCACGTATGGCTTTGACTGCTATTATTAACACTGTGGTAACCTGGAGTGCAGCACTTTTTATCGCTATTTCCTAACTCATGGGATTAAAGGGTGTCGTCAAAATAGAGGCTTAAGATGACAAAGACGATATTCCTTAGTGAGGACAAAGCGAGGCCGATGGACGTCACCTGCTGCCCGCCAGCGAAGGTCACTGCCGGAGCACCTGTTAGCACCTCGTCCGTCGACACCGCCGTACCAGGGACAGCTGTGTGTGCCATGGCTTTTGTGTGTGCGTGTCCGGGGGGCCCGCCGAGGGGTCCGCACCACCCACGCACCCCTACCTCTCGGCAGCTGTATCTGGGCTGCGATCCTGAGCTGTCCGCCGCCGGGACGGAGACAGGAAAGAACACCTTTTACCCCGACGACTTCAGCACATATTTGGTCTTTGGAATGCACACAACGGCGACAAAGGGGCTGATATCAAGTCCAGCGTCACTTCGCTTCAGATTTGGTCCGACGGCTTCAAAACCGCACAAAAGAGCGAAGAGGCGCGTACAGTTCAGATCCACGCGAAGACGAGATCCTTCCTATGATCATGTCTCCCAATCCGTGGCCACCAGTTCTCCACCATCCTGAGCTCGGGGTTTCGTCCCACCACATCCGGCCCCCGGGGGCGCCTCACGCCGAGGCAGAGCAGCACCCCGAGGAGCTGTGTTTCTGCAGCAACGACATGCGGCTGAAGGTGCGAGAGCAGACGCCGCACTGGTACTTCTTGACCTCGGCGTGGGTCTGCAGGTGAGCTCGCAGGTTGGAGCGGTCAGCGAACGCTCGGTTGCAGTGAGGGCAGGAGAAGGGGCGCTCACCTGCGGAGGGCGGAACAAAAGAGTGTTAGCATTTAGCAGGTGGCAACGCGCCATTAACACCTGACTCTGTGGATAATGAATAAATGCATGGAAGCCGACGCAATTAGCATGATTAAATCACAGCCAAATGAGATTAGCATGCTCGCAAGTTGCCGCGAGTGCTCGTGATAAGACAAGAGTCTGGAGGCATTCTTCCAAGCCTTTGTCTTCACCCCGTCGTCCTCCCCAGAAGCAACGATAAGATCATTAGCGAGGGAGGCATTGTTGTCGGCGCATTAAACACAATGAGCGATCAATGAGTCTACGGACGGCTTCCCCGTGTGACTGATTGTCCCGGATACCCCCCCCCACTCGGTGGGACCCCCACATGAGCTCACCTGTGTGCGTGCGGATGTGGCCGCGCAGCAGCCAGGGCCTGGAGAAGGCCTTTCCGCACGTGGTGCACACACAAGGCAGGGTGTGCGAGCGGATGTGCATCTTGAGCGCCCCCAGGCTGGTGTACTCTTTGGGGCAGTGCTTGCAGAGGAACGCGGGCCTGGTTGCTGTCACGGGGGCCTCCCGCTCCTCCTCTTCCTCCGGAGGGCCGGCGCGGGCCATGACACCCGTGCATTTCATTCGTTGACGCGGGGCGTACGTGTGCACCGGTTCCGGGCTGGGGGGGTCCGAAGTGCGGCCTTCGTCCTCCTCGCCGCTGCTGCTGGCGTTGCTGCTGAGGCTGGACGGGGAGCTAAGGTCCAAAGGGCCCGGGGTGGCGGAGGGCTCCGTTTGGGAGGCGGGTAAGTAGAGCGTCGGCAGGACGCTGAGGTCCCACACCAGGCCGGTCGTCAGGCAGGTGGCCGTGGAAGTGTTGATTCCCGACGAGAGCTCAGCGAGAGGATTCCTGTCCAGTGACGAATCTGCCAAAAAGAATCATTCAAAGAAATGAACCAAAGATTTTAGACACGACAACACACATCCATCTTCCCAGGCGGAGGAGCCGTGTTTGGGCGTGAAGTTGCAACCATTGGAAGGCTTCGTGGGCCGTTTCCTCCCACGTCCTCACAGGGTTTGGACCATGAATGGAGCTCTGTCCGTGGCAGCAAAGGGGAAAGAGCATAACGGCCACAACTCCACTTCACTCAACTTACTAGCCCACCAATACAGGAGGAAAACAGAACCCACACCATAATCCACGCTTCTTGCATCCACACTGGGGACCGGGGGCTTTCCGGCCAACGTGCACAATTACGTAAGGGTTTCTTAACCCAACCAAATACCAACAGAGAGGACTTGAACACTCACCATTTTGATATTCCAGTTCACTGTAGTTTGGCTTTTGTTTGGCAAAGTACTTTTTAACCAAGAAAGACCGAGGCATTGTCCTTTTGGGGTGTTAAAAACTGCCTCAAAGTATCCGCTGGTGGTTATGGAATGAGCAGGTCAATTCAAGCGACCCTCTGCCAAGTTGAAACATGAAAAAAAACACATCTACGGTTGGTCCGGTAGTCCAAGATCTGGAGAGAAACTCAGCAGACCAGGAAGCATGCAGCTTTCATGCAGAATGACTAAATGCTGGCCTCTGTTCTGAAATACTGACATAGGCGGTAGGGGTGTGCTCACCCCGAGGGCCCTCCCCGCCGCCTCCTCCACCCCCTCCACCTCCTCCTCCCATGGTGCTGCTCCGCTGTGGAAGAAAAAAAACCCTTCATACTTGCACCCCTCTCCACAACCCAAACACGAAGCTCGCAGCGTTTGCAGACAGGATTCCAGCAGTGCTGACCTGCAGACGAGCCAAGGTGACGGAACGCTGCAAACTATGCAAACACATCAGACAAGCCGCTTGGAAGATCATCACCAGCAACATTAAGTGTCGTAGCGGCCCTGGCCAGACGCTGGAGAGAAATATAACACAAAGGCCGACTAGAACTGACACGCAGAACAGATGCCTCATTGAGTGTAAAAATGGTAGGAATCATCCGCTGACGGAATCATACGCACACGCTCACCAGATCACATTAGCTCAACAACTTTGGGAGCTTCGGGGGCCGAGAAGATAAAGCAAAACACCATAAATTCAAATTCAACGCATACATTTTCTATGCCGCTTATCCACACCAAGGTATGCTGGAGCCTATCCCAGCCGACAACTTAGATTGGTGGAGCACATGAACAATATATTACAGACTTTAGGGACACCATATATTAGTTTTAGCATCCTTAAAACGTACCAAACTGGCGTCCTTCCATTTTTAGGTCACGCAAATATTGACTTTATTTTTGAGGAATTGAGTTAATTTTATGTTTGTCTGTGTTGGGAATGTACATTTGTTCATGTTTCTTGGAATCTGTATTCTCTTCCTATGGCTGACTTCCAGGAGTTCTAGACAGGCTCGTCACGGATACCGAGGTAGTAGATGGATAGTTTACTTGATGTTATTTAAAACATGTCACACTTTATTAGTGTAAAAAAAGAAAGCACTTGACATGAAGCACATGCTGTCAATTGGGGACGCCCTTGTTTAGCGTTGTTTCAAGTAGAGCAAACGCCCCCTCTGGTGGACAAAAAGAGTAGTGAACCATTGCCTCGGTCATTGGGATCGTCCCTCGATCAAGACGGTCGTTTTGGTTTTTAAATGTTGGGGGAAAGCGTATACGAAGTGTTTAAAAAAGCATAAGTCGTTTTCAAGACGTTGTTATGATATCACAGAGTGTTGCGTACCGTGGAAGCTTGGCTTGAAATGCTGCCTTAAAAAGGTTTCGCTTCGGATTCAGATAATCGACATTCACCCACACCAACACGTGTCATTCGCTAGCATTTGGGTAACCGACAAATGTGAAATGTACTGCACAGGGTAACTATCTTGACAGCAAAGTTTGCTCTTTGGCGACTCTTCATTACCGCATGTAAAAGGACGGGGAGGGGGGGTATGTGGACTCTGATTGGCGGTTTTTAATGTGGGTGGAAACGGAGGCGTAGCCACTGTGAGTAATATGGTCTCTGATTGGCGGTTCTTCATATAAACGAGACAAAGGCGTAACCACTGTGAGCATGTGATCTCTGATTGGCGGTTCTTCATGTGGGTGGAGACAAAGGCGTAGCCACTGTGGGTATGTGGTTTCTGATTGGCGGTTCTTCATGTGGGTGTAGACAAAGGCGTAGCCACTGATTTCTCATTGGTCAAATATTTGAATTGCAAACAACAGCTCTTCGCATTGACCAACGTTTAAGATTTGCGGACTTTGGTCAAAATCTAAAAATTATTGAATGACAGTCGGTCTTATTGAGAAGAATTAAGATCAGGTAAGACTCGCCATGTATCTGTTCAAATTTATTGTCAACAATAGTTATGATTGACCGTAGCGTCTCATTGTAATTTGGTTGTGTTTATGAAATAAAGTATTTATGTAATGTTATGGGCTGTTTTGATGAAAAGTTCAGTAACATTACTGTTGTCTCGTGCATCTTATTGTTGTTGTTACTGAACCTCAGTTAATGTGCAACAAACTGGATTAAAAAGGGTTTTTCTCATTAAAGACCCCTCCCCTCGTCTCGAGACAGATGGACTCGAACAATGACATTCGGGGGGGGGGTCGATGTTTCATAGGACATTTTAGTCAGCTGTCTAAAAATTGCTGGTCTGTTGTAAATAATAAGATGAATAAATTTTTTCCATGTGACCAATCAGTATTTGTATTCTCCTCACCAGTTAAAGAGATGTTAAAAAGGCTGGCTCGTCTGCTCTTTGGGGGACAGGAGGCCCCCCCTGGGGAGGTCCAGCCTGAAGAAGTGGTGGAAGAAGAATGGCTTGTGGTCAGTCATCAAGGTTGGTTCTTAGCTGCTTTAAGACTTGGAGCCGAGATGACATGAAGCCTGTTGTGAGTATTTCACTGGTTTTACTGCCATTGGCTGACGACCAGTCCAGGGTGTACCCCACCCCTCGGCTGACGTCAGCTGGGATAGGCGCCAGCTTACCCCCACCGCCGTGATGAGGATGAAGCAGCAGTAGAAAATGAGACATAAATGAGACACGTTTTTTCTGTATGCAGGCTATTTCATCATCAGTGAATTGTAGTGGGGGCTTTAAATGATTTTACGAAAATAGTAAGGCTTAGGTGAATTGTGGTCCCAACAGTAGCCCGTGTTATTCTTATGATTATTGTGTTATTATTATTCCAAACTTTATTGGCGATCACGTCTGGCTATTGTCTCTCAACAGTGACACCCAGTGGCCATTTAGAGTACAGCACTATATTCACAAGCAGAATGTTTCTTCTGCCTTGTATTTGTTTTTTACTTCCTTTAGTTCATTTAGTCATTTTATGCTTAATTTAGCGCAAGAATAATACAAATGTCTTACATATGTATATTATTATTAATAATAGGCTGCATTCAACCAGGAAACAGCAATCATGCCCTAATTACTCTGTGAAAAACCACGCTAGAGTGAGGGTGCCACAGTCTGTTGTTCAGTATTTTTAACAGCATGAACTGATTGAGCTTTGTTCCATTCTTTGCAGAGGCAGCGTCTGCCGGGACCGGGAGCGTGGGGGCCTCCAGTCTACCCCCTGACTCCGATTCTAATACAGTTGCTACTACACCAGTAGATACGGATGCAAGGTAAATCAGTAAGTTTGCTGTAGATTTGATGATATCTCTTCAGGATGTCATCACCAACGACATATATTTTCCATGTTTCTGTCAGCACAACAGAACCAGAGAGCGAGCAGTCGACAGATCAAAGCAGAGGAACTGCCAGTAAGCGTGGAATCCCCTCAGCATTACTCTCTCCGCCCGAAGCTTTGCAGGAGCTCACAAAGTTAACCTGCAGGAAAGCATCCCGCACGTCCAGCCATTGCATGTCCCGAAATGCTATTCAGCGTCAGAATCGTGTTCGCCAAGGCTGCCAACAACACTCCTTCCCTCTCCAACAGCCGGGTCATCGCACCCTCAGCCGCTGAAGTAAATACTCTAACCTAAAAAACACAAACACAAGACATCTACTCTTGCCATAGTTGAGTATTGCACTTTAAAAAAAAACAACCAATCGCCATCTTTATTGCACGCAATAATCATTGCGTTTAGATGCACTATTTTTTATCTATAACAAAGTGATTTGTGATGTGTTGTATTTTTTGTGTCAAAACAGTAAAAAAAATGTTGCTTCCCTTTTATCATGTGCATTATTGCTATACATTCATGGTTGACCTCCATTGATGGGATCTGATTGGGTGAGGTAATTACACCAGCGGTATAATTCTACCTCACGGGAAGACTCCCAACCTGCACAACGTGATTTTTAGTAGACGATTAGCGATAGCCATTAGCAAACAATCCGCTATTAGTTACAAAAGGTTGGAATCCCTGCGTTTGGCAGGTGGTTCCATGCCAGGTAGGTGATGCAAATAAGAGCATGAAAAGGTTAGCGGCAGTTCACTGACCTTGACTAACCTTGACATTCTATTATTGACACCATAATAAAGGAGACGCAAGGACCTGCAGAGTCTTGACTCTTCATCTTTGAGTCCCATTTTGGGAATTCTATGCTCCCAGTGTTAGACACCAGTTTGGGGTATAAAACTAGTATAAAGTACTACCATATTTCTAATATGGTAGCTCATGGGGTGCTTACCCAGTTACTGTGTCAACTGTACTCTTGATTGTGTACTATCGGGGTGTAGTCACAATAGGTGGCCCGCGGGCCACATACAGCCCACCAAACACCCAAACCATGTCTCATTCACGCAGTATTTATTTTGGCCTGCAAGGGGCACCAGTGAGGCGCACTGGTCACAATAAAGCAGCAGTAAAAGTCAGTGTGTTGTCTACTCTTGAAAAGAATGAAAAGTAGGCACTGAAAATTGGCCTTTTTACGGTGACTGGGCCATAAAATATGATATAATATTATATTTAGCCAAATAAAGATGACCCAGACCCAGACTAAATGCTGCTTTGAGGGAGTATAACCTGCGGAGGAGGTACTTCAAGCATTCGTATTTTAAACAAAGGAAGCTTCCAGCAACAACGCACCTCAGGATGTTTACATTTCCTGTATCACTTCTGCCACGATGCTGCAGATTTACCTTGGTGACAAGTCATCATTACTGTTTATATATGTGCTTCATAGTTGCACTCTGCTGTATGCTATCATCATCATCATCATCATCATCATCTAATGGCGTCTCAGCTCTTTGATGGTTGAGTGTTGGTTTCGGACCATGGATGCTAACAGCAGTCGGAGTTCTTGACAATCATGGCTCTAGTGTGGATGCAGCCATGATGCCGCACTGTTTTTTAATGTTTGATGCATTCAGGGACATCACATGGTTACATTTGCACAGTTCAACATGGCTGAAAAGGAAGTAGGAAGAAGATTGCCAAGATGATTTTATGTTTGGTCCTCCAGTTGGACCACCATTGAAATGTGTGTTTAGTTTAGTATTTGGGAAGGTGGGTACAAGGTGGGTACCATAGTTCATGAATAAAGTACGTAGTATTTGCTGTATGAGATGGGAAAGCCCAACTTCCTGTTGCACGGCAGCTGAAAAACCCACACTTGCACGTCTACACCAGAAATATTCCACATTTTTAACTGACATCTGTCAGTGACGTCCCAAGTTGAAATCGTGAATGACTAAATGTCTTGAAGAACTAGTTCTGTTCACATGGTTGGCCAGAAGATATGGATCTCACTCGGCTCTCCACCATTTGGCGTGGAGAGTCCACGCCATCCAAAAGACCAAGCCAACGGCTGGACAAGCGGCAGTCACGTGACGTGATGGCCTCCTGGTGACAACATAAGTGTGGTATTTGCTTTCGGTGCACGCTGACATTCCTTCACCTTATCGCCGTTCTCTGAGCAAACCATTCGGTAGCAGGATGGTATCTCGCTCGGGCATCATTACCAGCCTCATCCTTGAATATTCCGGGCCAAACAAAACTGGCAGGCAATATCACAACAGCAACAACGTGAAGGATCCTAGCACCCGAGCTAACATATCAGATCATTGATGTCGTCAGTTTGGTCTCTGAATCGAGAAACAGAAACCAGCCTGGGAGGAGGCCTTGCAGACTTTGAATGAAAGCCCCCACAGAGGTGAAAGGTTGAGAACAGTCGTCCACGGAATCCTGAGGAACCAAGATGTCACTCAGGAAATTATTTTCCTTGTCTTTCATGAACTTATACATATGTCAATATAATGTAAATACGTAAAGGTGTATCTTACATTTTCTGTTTAGCATCTTAGATCAATAATACTATCAGCCAACTATCAACAAAACATATAAATAGACTCTCGAATGATGAATAATTGCTTACAGTAAGTACTTTTGCCCCACAATAAACCCCGAGTATTTAGCTGCGTGCATGCGCCCTTGGATGAGCGTCAAAGTTGTTACATAAACCTGATGTGCATCAAGATACTGTCAGACGACATGCCAGCCGCATCACATGGTCGGACGTATCACGAGTGGGGCGTGAGGACAAACATGTCATTCAAAACGCTCTACCTTCTAGAACAGTGACGGGGAACGCTTCTGCTCACCTAATGAGTTAAAGCCTACACCGCCCTGCTTTCCTTTGCATGCTGGGAAATAAATGGGCTTCAATTAGAAGTCATGTATTTATGTAGCTTCAATTAATTATTACCTCATAAGAAACGAGTGGAATGAGTATCAACCTTTAATGGGTACTCCTGGTATTTGCCATTTTGCCGTTTTGACATGTTTTGTCATCACTGTTCCTTCTGCATGATCTACCAGCCTCTTCCAAAGTTAGGGTCAGGTCCAGGCTAATTAATAATGGTAATGGTAATGGTAGTGGTAATGGTAATGGTAATGGTAATGGTAATGGTAATGGTAATGGTAGTGGTAATGGTAATGGTAATGGTAATGGTAATGGTAATGGTAATGGTAATGGTAATGGTAATGGTAATGGTAATGGTAATGGTAATGGTTTTATTTCATTTGAACATGCATCAGATTCCAATTGAGTGCATCCCATAATCAGTTCCCAGTTCCACATGTCCGAAAGGAGTAGGAAGAAGCAAAGCTTATTAAATCCTACCCCTCCATCTGGTACTTTGACAATCAGTAACTGTTACATTTGTTCACCTCCTGCTTTCCTAATATAGTTAAAAAATTGTTTTTTATTATTTTATTTTTTTTAATTTATTTTTGTCACATACCGAAGTACTCGGTGATATGAGCATCCAATGCCATAATGGGTACCATAGTAAGTGTCAATATAGTGATATATATAGCACATCATGACTGGTTCAAGACTCTTCATCCTTGTATTTAGCAAACGTCATAATAATAATAAACATATTTTTAATTACCCAAGAAATCCCCAACTCAGCTTCTTACTCTTGATAAGATCGCACCACAGCAAAATAGGTCAAAAAAACAAACAAAATGAGTACAAAGTAGTCCAAATATTTTTGTCAGGCTGCTGTCATCCGCCCGTAAGCAACTAAAAAACAAAGGCGTGAAATGAAGTTGTGACTTTCAAACGCCCCCCAGCGAGTTTTCTAAACCGCCAGTGAGAAATAGTTGCATTCAAAATATGTTGTGAAAATGATACTGTGTTGAGGTAGGTATGATATATGAAAAAACAGGAAAAAACGTGTCCACGGCAGGTATGTTTGTATGCAGGTATGCAGGTATGAGTGACACAAACAGCTCTATGCAGACTGATAGAAAGCGGAGCAGTGAACGGCCATCGCTGTTTTGCTCGCCCCGGCTTGGCTTGTTGGATATTCCTGGTATAAAATAATAAGGATCTACTTCCTGGAACTGACAGATCAACTGCTAGCGGCTACAAGTGACAACGGTCCATAACAATCTGAAATGTAGAACACAAAGTCAACCAAATCTGACCACATCAATACCCGGGCGCGTCCGGGTGGGAGCGTTGTCAGTGAAACGTTACTTCCTCTTTCTCGAGACTGGTTTCAGTGACAAAAAGTGTAAAAAATGTAAATATCCGAGCAGAAACTAACACAGGAATACTTTTGACAGAGGAAATAAGTGTAGTGTTTTGGTGTCTTTTAGCCCTTGAAGCTTAACAATGATTTAGCTACATGTTGCATATTTAGTGAACGGTGGGAGGATAGGGATAAGCTTTTCATTGTTCTGCATTGTTCCGGGGGAATATTTCTTCACTCCGTTTAAAGGGATGAGTGGTGGTACCAATACGTGCTCCTGCGAGAACATTGTATTCTACGTAAACAATGTTGTTTTGCACCACTTCAGAGTGAAACCATTCTTGTTTGGGGCGTGTCTCTACCCTTTGAATCCTGCACCATCCCCTCAGACCAGAACTGTCCTAATGAAGCCGTCTTTGACGAGGAACTGATGAAACCTGCTCGGATGAGAGGCGGAATGTCTTCTCAGACGGCCTGAACAGTCCAGCTGGAATGGATTCAACAGACGGAACACGGGCTGGAAAAAACGCGCATAACCAGAAAACCGCGTTTGTGTGCCAGTTGTTTACTCTTTAACCTCATGAACCCCAATCATCTTTGACATGAAATCTGTATTTTGGGTGTAAATAATGTTAGTTTTGTGTATGAATTGTGTGAATTATTTCATTGCTTTAATGAGCAGAATAATGACTAAACGAGTCTAAATACATTTCTTAGATTCCTATTAATATGAATGAGACTGCAAGAAACGTTTTTTCTTCTTGCTTCCACGCTTATTTCGCCATCTTGGTTCCATCTTTTCATCATTTGACATGAAAAAGTAGGAGATGAAAAAATGTCTTATGTATCTTAAACATGATTGTATGTTGCCAAAGCCACCATTAAACACGTATTTCTTTGTGCCCATGAACCATGCTGAGGTATGGCGGCCATGCTGAGGTATGGCAGCCATGTTGGCGATGGATGTCATTTGGTACAGCACGTCCAAGGCTGCGACTAAATGGAATAGGAGTTAGGAATCACAGTTCTGGAATAATCTAGTGTTCCTCTTCCAAAGTGAAAGCTCCACATGTATTGATGATTATTAATAATCCAACGATGTCATTTGATTCCCCAGCCAACAACAGGAGCAAACTTATGTTGGATTGTGGAATCAAACATGCGGCATTTCTGTCCTTGAGGTACAGGAACGGACTGCATCCGGAAAAACACGGCGGATTATCTAATCCGAGTTGCAGTCACGCACCGCCATGACATGTGTGCAGAGTTTAGGGCGGAGAAGAAGAGCTGGGGCGGGGGGGCGTGGTCGGTCACAGCCGGGTCACAATGAGAACCAGCGAAGAAGAAAGTCACAGTCACCTCGTCGGGACGTCAGAAGACGAGGAGGAGGTTGTGTGAATATTTCAAACATGACAAGCTGACGACTAATTGTCGGCGGCGAGGAAGTAACCCATCTCTTAGGTAATATAGCCACCTTTACGCAGCACACGACGAATGTTTACATAAATTTATTGTTACATTTCAGTTCCGTGTAACACCTGTTGACCGTATTGGCTTTCAATGGAGCCCACTCCGGTGTTGAAGGAGAAGTTTTTCATCGTAATACGCGGGAAGTCGAGGAAAGGCTTCTGCCGGGGTTGCATCGGCCGGGTGGAGGCAGAGACGCACGGCGGGGAGCTGATGGGGCTCCTGTACTGCGGGGGTTCTAACGGCGGGACCCCCAAGAAGGGCGGCCTGGTTCGGAGCGAGGACACCTACCCACTGACTCGCTACCAGGCCCAGCTTCTGCTCTTCATCTCGTCCGTCGGCAAACGCCTGGAGCTGCTGTGCAACCCTCAGCTCTTCTTGGCCATCTGCGAGCTGACCGTGGATGACCTGGTGGTGGTGAAGAGCAAGAAGGGTCACAAGCCGGGCTTGGTGAAGAACCTGATGCAGATCGGGAAGAAGGAGAACAAAGATGATCTGCAAATGTTGGCCTTCGAGGTGGAATTTGTGGTGGGTTTTGCTGTTTTATTATTTGAACCGAACAACCGCCATCTTGTGTGAGTTGCACAGGTACATAGTGTTACATAACTAGATTGGCTGTTTATCCACATGACCTCCTGGAGCTGCCACCTTGGAATGACATGAGGATTAGATGTACCAACTGTGTACTTTTGGCACTGTTAGAGCATCTGTGTTTGCTTCTATCTTTCAGGACGGCGATCAGAACTTATCGTCTAAAAAGCCTGCTCCTCCAACCCTGTTCAGCGCAGCAGACATCATCCAGGTGGTCCCATCCTACTCTGTCCCACTCGGACTAAACCTGGGAGGCGGCCAACATCACGGTATGCATGTGGCCATTGTGGCATTATCAGAAAATGGGGGATCAAACGTCCCCTTGGGGGTTGTGGAAGAACTGGTCCAGTGGCTCAGGAATGCAGACGAGTGGTGTCATCACATGACATGGCATGGCGTGTGTTCAGCTGTCTTGGGTTGTGTACATACCTCAAACATATTGTCTACCTGTGCGGTGTTAGCCGGAGGTCATCTTGAGCAGCAGTGGCATATCTCCAGATTGAAGATAAGTATGATTATTTAACCGGGAACCTCCCTACATTCTCCACAGGAACAAACAAAAAAACGGTGGCACGCATCAACTCCATGCCAAATATTGGCTCCAATGGACGGATGAAAGCAACCCACGCGCAGCGGAGCGTCATTCCCAGTCAGAATAACAGCACGTCGCGTGCACCTCTGGAAGTGGGGTCCTTGGTGGAGGTGGTGTCCAACACGGGGGTCACGGTGTACGGAGTCGTGAGATGGCTTGGCGTCCCCGCAGGAAAGACTGCGGAGTGGGCAGGCATCGAACTGGTGAGTCATAATCGTTACAGGCTTTAACATGATGATGTTTTTGGTTATTTTTTGAATGGATGAAATCTTCTTTTCTGCCTCAATATTGTCAGGACTATGACGTGAACGGCTGCTCTGATGGGACATATGGAGGCCAGCGACTGTTCACCTGCAAAAAAAACAGAGCTCTGTTTGTCCCCGTCACCAAATGCAGCCCTGATGGCAGGTTTTCCTTCTCTTCGACAGCAAGCGACGCCGCCAGCCAAATTGAAATACCTACAGGTTGGTTGATTGATGCAATTAAGCAGCTTGCGTTATGTAATCATTTAATAACATTCACATGAACTCATTCAGTCCCTGACATTTTTTCAAAAGAAATCCCTTTCTGTATCGGCCATTTTAGATGATTTTGACTGATCTTTCAATGCACACAGATAATTGTGTTCGATGGTAATATATTTATGGACTAAACGAAAGATTGCACTCTTGACTTTCATCAGAAAAAAAATCTCTTATCGCTAAAAAGCTCTTATCAAATGCACTTCTGCCACCTTGTGGCCGTTTCTATGGCTTCAAATTGCTCTGAAGCGCAACGCATTAGTGTAGAGTTGCATCATCACCTCTTTTTGCCTCCTGTGCAAAACAAAAAAAAGACATAAATACATTTTGGGATCGGGCGTTCAGGATTATAAAAACATCTAAACTTTGTCTGTTGAATAAGTTAAGTTAGTGTTTCATTACTGCAGAATAGTACATACCACTTGTATTTCTGAATGATTTGACTAACAATAGCCCATAGTGTACCACCAAAGAGTGGCCATGAATTCATTTTTGTAGTAAAAATATGATTATGCTGCCAGCATCACAAAGAATGGAAGAACAGGTTGATTGTGAGAAGAAAGTCACAACTGTAGGCTTTTAAAGCAGCTTGTCCCAAATGGGTCTATTTTATTTGACTCATTTTTATCAGTAGTTTACATTTCTATTTTGTGTTGTCAGCTGATTTAAGAGTGCCAAATTCTAATCTAAAGTATTTATTAGGCACGATTAAAAACTTGAATTGTTGCATGCTACTCTCACTGTAATTGAGATTTAATAGAACTGGGAGTTTCTTGAAGGCCTATGTTATAATTTAATTGTTTTTTGTGTGCACAGTTACGATTAAAATGTTTATGAACATGTTTTACATGCATTGCAAACCGTAAAACTGTGTGTTTTTTTTGGTGTAGTACCTCCATACGTGGACTCTGACGAGTATGTGGCACCCATTCCCGAATCAGAGGTCACGTCTTTGTTGGTGGGAAGAATGAAAGGGATTCAGGGTCACATCAACTCCTGTTATCTGGATGCCACACTCTTCAGGTAAAACCAGTCCAACACCCTTAAGTCAAGTCGTGTAGCGTTGTTACCTCACCTCTGATCTTGAACGTTGCCAGGAGAAGTGACATGTGCACAATGAGCTGCATCCAGATAAACACTGACTTGTTTCCTTTCCTCAGTTTGTTCAGCTCCTCTGTGACCCTGGATAATATCTGCCAGAAGCCTGCTGACACAGCGCAGCCCATTACTTCCACGCTGAGAAAAATAGTCAACCGTTTACGCAGGTATGAATGACATCCGCTCATCCGATGGCTTGTTTTTCCACACACCTCCCATGTTGCTTCAAAATAAGGACATTAACGAGAGTGTCTACACGTATTCCGAACATATGGGGTGTGTTTCTATGTTTTGTTGTGAACAGTGTTTATTTCTTTCTTTTTTTAATGGAAACTCACTAACAATGAATGCATTGTTGCAGACAAGGATTTGTGCCTGCTGCAAATGTGATGAATTTCCGCAATCAGCTTGGCTGTGACACATTTCGAACAGAGGAAAAAGGTTCATATTTTTCCAAGTGCTGTGTAATAGACGGTCTGCTTTCTTTGTGTAACAACTTCTAAGACTCTTTGTATTTACTTGCAGATCCAGAGGAGTTCATCACAGTTCTCTTCCAGAAGGTTCTTGGCATTGAGCCGCTGCTTAAACTCCGGTATGACCTCGTTCAGGCCACTTTTAATCATCGGGTCCTTGTACGCGAGATGTGAGGTGGGGGTTCCTGACTACAGCTTTCTCCTAGGTCAAGAGGTGAAAGTTATCAGGGGGCGTACACTTTCCAGATCTTTCTGGAGAAAGAGCAGATGGCGCACATACCCACCGTTCAGCAGTTGATGGACACTTCCTGTCTGTCATGTGACGTCAAGTTTGAAGAGGTACAGCAAAGAGGAACTGCTTCACCATACAGTAACATCACGCTAATACTCGATTGTTTTCCTTTAGATGCCATCGTGTCTGATAGTTCAGATGCCAAGATTTGGAAAGAAATATAAAATGTTTTCTCACATCATTCCCTCCATGGAGTTGGACATCACAGATCTCCTGTACAACTGTAAGGACGAGATCACCAAGAGAGCATCAAATAGTTATTCAACAATACTGTACATTTGGGTGTGTATTCTTCCAGCTCCTCGACAGTGTTTCATCTGCGGCCAGTTGGCAGAGCACGAGTGTCTCCAGTGTCTGCCAGATCATAAACTACACCAAGGGAGAATCAAACAGTACTGCGCCACCTGCAACACGCAGGTGAGGCAAATATTTGTTGTAAACAATGCTATTGTTAGCCACGCCTGTTAATTGCACCTTATTTTAAAGGTGCACACTCATCCCTCAAGACAAGGGCATTCGCCAAAGCCTCTGTCGGTTCCAGCTGACGTAGCCGCAGCTTCCCCTGCACCCCGGCACACGATGCAGCTGTTTGCCGTGCTCTGCATTCACACCAGCCACTATGTGTCCTTTGTCAAATTTGGCTCGGACCCGCACTCGTGGCTCTTCTTTGACAGCATGGCGGACAGATACGGTGAGGATATTTTGGATTAGCATCTTTCTTAATGGGCAAAT
Organism: Doryrhamphus excisus; assembly: GCF_037039965.1. Classification (NCBI taxonomy): domain Eukaryota; kingdom Metazoa; phylum Chordata; class Actinopteri; order Syngnathiformes; family Syngnathidae; genus Doryrhamphus; species Doryrhamphus excisus. The sequence continues at coordinate 21,178,966 of NC_136367.1, read as the reverse complement.
ATTTTCCTTCCGTGCAAACCCTGACGTGTTTTGCTTTGTGAATGAAACTGTTACTCGTGACCCGTGTGTTTCTCTTCTGATAACGCAGCCTCAACCAAGACGGATAAGATGGCCGTGTGACGTTGTTGACTGTCGTATCTCTTCTCCATCTGGAATATCATAATCTTACCGTTACTCTTTTTTGCAGGTGACGACCAAAGGGGCTTCAACATCCCCGAGATCCGATCGTGTCCGGAGCTGGGTAACTTTTTGTCCCAGTCGGAGGAGGAGCAGGCCCGGACCAATCCTTCATACGCTCCTGAACTCGTGCGCCGGCTGCTGTGCGACTCCTACATGTTTTTATACCAGAACCCGGCGGTGCCTCGTTCCAATTCAAACCATCGTTGAGGACAAGGACACTATGTTCTTGCAGCAGTGCCTTCATAATAGCTTTGCACTTTATCAACCCGAATTTGTTTATTGTGTCCAAATAGCAGTGATGGGAATCTGTGTGTTGACATACTGTAAAAAAAAAACAAAAAAAAAACTGTATGGCGGCTCACTATAATTTTGACAGTAAAGTGAGCAGTAAAACAATCGCTTTAAAACTGGAAATGTTTTTCTTACCTGTCATTTATCGTTGCTTTTGTCATTGTTTCCCCTTTTATGTAATAAATTGAAGTAATCTTCTGGCAGTTGTTGTGGTGTACTATTAATTGTGTATTGTGTACCACAGTAGTCCTTGAGTTAAGTATTTGAAGCCTCATTGAGCACAATGGAAAGGCAAAAATCGTACATTTTGTTTTTTGCTATAAATAGCATTGTATACGTCATCAAATGTATGTCAACACTGCAGTTGGACGTTTTATTTACTCCCACGGAGAATCACGTGTCTTTAGCACCGGTTTTACATTTTATTATTGACATTCCTTGTTTTCTAAAAAAGCATCCTGGTCCTGTGGGGGTCGGAGACGATAGTAATTTACGTTTAACGCCCTCTGGTGGGTGGAAGTGGGTTTTGCGTAGTCAGCAGGACTTCATCAAACTGAGTGAGACGTCATTTCACGTCATGTTATTTTGCCTGCACCTACAGTAGGTCCACCCAACCATGCATCAGACACGTTTTAAGTTACCATTGATCGGACAACTTGTATATAAAATACTGTGATCAACTAATTCGTAAATATTTATATATTATTTAAAGGGGAACCACACTGAAAACTTATTTCGAACATGTGCTGTTAATATATAGAAACATTGAGTTCGTGGTCGCACATCAGCTGTATAGTCTGAATGTCTTGAGTTGTCATATGATAGGGCTGTGTGCTTTCAAGGTTATTGAGGGCAGGTTGGCCTGCTGCGTGTTCTGGGACGCATTCTGGGCACCTCCATATTTGAAGTCATGGCACACAAGACCTGAAAGAAGCGTGTCCTATGAACAACCTATGCAACTATTTCTTTCACGTTACATATTGTATATGTTATGTAGTTAGAGTGCTGAAAGACAGTGCGCCCTGGGGGGACTTGAGCTGAAAAAGCAACACGTTTCGTCAAAGGAGGAGCCTCACTGCTGCTACCATTTAAATTTACGCGCATGCGCACTTTGCTACAAACCGGACTTGGTGTCTTACACAACCCAGTCCTTTCTTCATTCTGCCTGCATTTGCTCGCCGGTGTGTGAAAGCCCCTCACGTTTCTCATTTTTTAATTTTTTTTCCAGTCAATCGCTGCTTAGGAAATGAGCGGGGATCATTCCCACAACGAGGACCAGGTAACGGTGATCCTATTTTGTAACGCAATCGTCAGTGGTTAACGCGTACATGTTTGTTAGCATTTAAATTGTTTGGCTTGACAGGGTAACTTGGCTAACTGTGAACAGTGCTAATTCGCCCTGGCCGAGTGTTTTCAAGCCGGCTCGTCTTGTCCGTAACTGGACTGACAACTTATTGATTTGGTAATAATGACCGGACGAGTTATAACATCGCTGTCTCCGGTCAGACATCAACACGTATAAAGAGTGTGGCCAGACTCCATTTAATGTGGCGTTAGCATTTAGCTTTAGCAGTCTATGTAGCCTATTAGCCGCTAAGTCATATTACTAGCCAGCGTAGCGAGCTAACTTGCCTAGCTGGGAAGCTAAGATACTGTGGCTTTGCCATCCTGCAAGTTCAAAGTTAGTTAGCCGGCTGGTTAGCATTGGCCAAATGTAACCATTATCTGTTTTATGTGATTTTCTTTCAGATTGACAGTGGCTCTCGCGTCAACGGTAAGCGTGTTACGTTTATTGTGTACATCATTATTTTATTTGATCCAATTTGTACATATTCCCGACGATAAAATACAACATGAGATTAGTTTAGAGCAGGGAGGACAGAAATGGCGTCCAGAGACTAAGTCCTCTCTTTCACTCACAAGCGTCTATTGTTCAAAAGGGAGGTCTTGCCACAGCTGTTCTGAAGACATTATTCTCAACTCGAATCACTATTTGGACAAAACTGGAGGTGTTTTATCGATTGAATGTGTTAAATCGGCCAGTTGGCGCGCTTAAATCGGTACATTTTCCATCTGAAAGTGAGGGTTTGGGGGTTGAGGACTTAGTCTCTGCGCCATTTTCTTTTTCGGCGCAGCGGCCTGACTCTGCTGCAAGCTGAACCGTATCTGCGCGGTGTGCATGGCTGAGAGGAACCGAGAAGGCTCCAGGCAGCCTCTTTTAAAACTACAATTAACGAGTTAATGTAACGCGCGTTATCAGTATCCTTATTTCTGACATTATTACCGGTGGTTCGGCCACAGAGGGTTAAATCCTCCTTCCAAGAAGAGACCAACTTTTGACAGCACCAGACATACTTTTGACTTTTTTCAAGCGGATCATTGACATTTTAATTGCAATTAGCTGAACCCAGACTGCTACTTAATATGCAAATAGATTTTACATTTTCATGTATCATCCCCTATAAGAGTTAACTAAAAGTAACATTAGGAGTCTCTGAGCAACACTGTGCGGCATAATGTAATGAAAGCTCACAAATGATGCAAACTGCTGTTACAGTCGTACAACAATGACATTATGCTCGAGTCAGGCCCATCCAGTTCTCTTTATTCTATTTGGAAAGGCTGTTGCACCACCTACAATTAACTGGCTAGATGTTCACCTTGTTCCTTGTATTTTACTATGTATTCCTTTTTAAGCACTCACTGGCTTTCAATACATTATTCAATACTTTATGACTGATTAATGGCTATTGTTTTATATATCGTCCAATTGTTTTTTATCATACATTTCAACTGTAGTTTTCAGGCTGTTTAGTTTGTGCATTTAGTGTATTTGTGACAAATTTGTTGGGGCTATATGAGGGTTTAGAGCAGGGGTGTCAAACTCATGCCACGGAAGGCCGACACACTGCAGGTTTTCTTTCTAACCGGTCACCAAAGCTGGTAATATTAATGATCAACACCCTCGGTTTGAGGGAAGGAGCTCATCAATGAAATCACCTGCTGGAGAAGCTGGTTGAAAAGAAAACCAGCAGTGTCTCGGCCCTCTATCTACACATGGGCTTTAGAGTATTAACCGATTATTGACTAACTACTGTAATGCTATTGACTCATTCAATGATCGGATACACGGATGTGTAGCTTTTAGACCGACATTGGCATACATTTAGGATGTATTTGGGCAATGCAGTTAACATTGTCCACATTTTAACCCACCTAGATGCCAACTCTAATTTAGCCCCCATAATAAAATTCCCAGTTTGTCTCTGCCTGGTTCTGTGTGCCTTGGCTGAGCCGCAAAAAAAACTTTGCTCACTTACATGTTTTGACCTGTCACAGATTCCCATTATCTCCAACAATGGCTCCTGTAGCCACAAAGGGTACTCTGAGGTTGTTATTCATTTGAAGTTTTGTTTTTTTTACAGAAAATCCTCACTGAAAAATATTTAAACTAAATATTTACAGTCACTATACCATCTTAACGTTGTGTGGAAATACTGTGATCATTACTGGTATGTAAGAATCTTGTTTTCTTCTTGTAGATTCCCACAAGCATAAAGACAAATATAAAGAACACAAACACAAGGACCATAAGAGGGATAAGGAACGGGAAAAACTAAAGCATGGCAACGGGTAAAGCCTCAATACTTCCAACTTTAAAGTGCATACCTTCCTGTCTTAGGTTGGCTTAAGGGTTGTTCCACTAAATATTTTTTTGTTTGAATTGACACACAAGTGACCACTCAACTGACAAAAAACACAGAGACAAAGATAAGGAAAGGATCAAGCACAAAGATGGCAGCACAGATAAATACAAGGACAAGCACAAGGAGAAGAAGGTGAGTTGCATGCATGGGACATGTAACAACGAGAGGTCCTATTTAGCCTTAAAGTTCACACCAGAGTAATATATTGCTACCAACTAATACATCTATTTAACAGATAAAAGTCATTGATGGGAAAGTCAAAAAGGAGAAAGAGAATGGTTTTGCCAGGTATGTATGCCCAATTTTCTATTTAAAAGGAATCATCATGTATAAATCAAAGCTTGATTGTGCTAAAAAATATCAATTTTTTTAGCCCACCGCATGTTAAGTGTGAACCTGAGGATGACTTTTACCACTCCCCTAAACACGAGAAGTCTCTAAAGAGAGAGCGGGATGATGACGATGAGTGAGTTATCCATAAGCGTGCAGCATACCCGGTGTAGTTAAGGTGACCAGAATGATTCACTGACTTATTGTGTTTGTTTCAGTTATGACTTTAAGGCCAAAAAAATAAAGACAGAAAATGACAAGAAGGACAAGAAAAGGAAACAAACCGAGGTAAGTGTTGATCATGCGGTACTGCCTTTTCCTCACGCTTTGAATTCTGTTATATAGCAGTGATGCTAATATGGTCATTGTTCTAATCTTGAAACACCACGTATACCTACTTCACCACAGCCATTTTGCTCCTTATGCACATGCCCTCATGGGAAACCCCAAAAGAAATGCATATGATGCGGCTTTCAAGTTTAAAGGTGATCAAATAGGCGGTCAAAGAATGAAACAGGACTGTTGCACGTAAGATTGGCATCAATGGTGAGGCGTTGGAAATGGCATCGTGAAAAGCTAACACGATGCAAAAACACAAACGCTTTCAGAGGTAAGAAGCAGATGGCCTGTACTTGAAGACGCAGAGCAGATGGCCAAGGTGTTTCCACTGTGTAGATCTGACTAAAAGCTAAAACAATTGCCACTGAAAAGTGGACCATCACCATCGCCACCATTTCGGTGGACCACCACGGTGTCTGAGATTTATGACACGAAAAGGTCTGTCCAAGGCATGTGCGGCTGTGTCAGCACTCCCAATTATGAGTAAAAAGTTACAAACTCCATGCAACCAGATGTCGTAAGGATGAGGTACCTCTGACGTGTGACCTGCCTGTCACTAGGACTCTGAACAATTTCTTATTTCTAAATGGAATTTGTAGTTGGAGCTTAGAAAACATGTTTACAACCTTAAAAGATGGCTCCTCCAGTCATGTCACCTACACTCACATTACCCATCATATTTGACAAAATAAAAGTACATGGGACAAATAAGACGCGTGTGTCACTATAAATATGTTCCTCACGGAGACCTGAGTGAGGGACGGACAGGAAATGGTGTCTGGTGTTCAGTTGAGGTGCAGCTTTGCATGGATAGTGGCCGGAACAGTAGCCTGTGTTATGATTTTGCATGTTGAGATCATTTACAACAGCAGTAAAAGTTGCTTAGCCTACTGAACATCGACTGATATCTACTAGAGATCCGTGTAGAATATTGTCATTTATACATGTAGCCATTTTCTGGTTACATGCTTCATTAATTGAGACAGAAATAGCTAACATTTGCTTAAATGTGTATGTGTTTTGACTAATTATAGGCTGCATTCAACCCCAAAACATGTTTTATTGATTTGAAAGGTCCCATGATTCTATTTCCAATATTTATCAAATGGGCTTAAGGGTTTTTTTGTGTTGAAGTCCACTTTACAAAGTGTGCTGCCGGCAAACATTCAGAGACAACTTCTGGGGGGACTATTTAGTTATTTTTTTATTTTTTTATTTCAGTCAATGTCAACTAATTTTGCTCACTTCCCTTTTTAGGATATCAAGTCTAAAAAGACTAAAGATAAAAAAGGAGAAACTGCTGATGGAAAAAAGAAAGCAAAAAAGGAACCAGAGGAGAAGTGGAAATGGTGAGTTGTGCTGTGGAAGCCAAGTTGTGCATGCCGTCAAGCTTTACATTTTAGGCTGATTCCAGGTGGGAAGAGGAGAGGTACACTGATGGTGTCAAATGGAAATTTCTGGAGCACAAAGGACCAGTTTTTGCACCACCTTATGAGCCCCTCCCCAGCAACGTCAACTTCTACTATGATGGTAAGACACCCGGACTGAGATTTTCCATCACACCAAATGTCAAATGCTAATTAACGCATTCTATCTTTAAGGTAAGCAGATGAAGCTCAGTCCAGAGGCAGAAGAGGTGGCCACATTCTTTGCCAAAATGCTAGACCACGAGTACACCACAAAGGACATCTTTCGCAAAAACTTTTTTAAAGATTGGCGTAAAGTAAGTGGAGAAAAATCTACAGCTGTCCTGTCAGTGGGATGTGCTTATCGTTATGTAATATGGATATTTTTCCAATTCAGGAAATGACCTCTGAGGAAAAGGCTAAGCTCACAGACTTGAAGAAGTGCAACTTCTCTGAGATGGCGGAATACTTCAAGGCTCAATCTGAAGCGAGGAAGGCCATGTCCAAGGAGGAAAAACTGGTACACATCTATGTAGCACTAGCCCGGAACTTCTGTCAGCTTTGTTAAACTGCTACCATACTGACATCTTACGAAGGACGGACATCATTGGAATCGCTTGGAAATTACTCAAGAACTTCATGAAAAGATTCACATGATGGTGTTCTGCAGCACTTATAGTCGCTTTTTTTTACAAATTCCACACACATAGTCACACTCAATATGATTCAACACCCTGCGGTAAATATTTATTTGCGGAGTTTATGAACTTGCAGTAGTTGGCAATAGACAACCAAAACATGGTAACTATTCAGCTTTGCCATCTCTTGCCAAAGTTTGTACATTTTGCAAACGTAATTTAGTTTTTGCTTGATCACAACATGTTAAATAAGCTTATAATGTACTGGAAATGTTTGCGCGCTATGACCGCCGATACCCGCATCTCCAGGGAGTTCAACAGTGACACGCATACCCCCATCAAACATGTAGTCGTGTTGTGATGGAAACCCACATGTCCTCCATGTTCAACAAATCTGAGCCAAGTGAGCATGTTGTATCCTCGCACACCTCATCCATCAATGACATTTGTGTGTTTTTTATTTTCCCACCGCTTGCAGTTTCTCATTCCAATTGCCTTTGTGACCCCGCAGAAAATTAAAGAGGAAAATGAGCGCATTTTGCAAGAGTACGGCTTCTGCATCATGGACAACCACAGGGAACGCATCGCCAACTTCCGCATCGAGCCTCCCGGTCTGTTCCGTGGTCGTGGGGACCATCCCAAAATGGGCATGCTTAAACGGCGAATCAGACCTAAAGATATCATCGTCAACTGCAGCAAGTCAGTACTCTTCCTGAAGGCCTGAAGGCCTTTTCTTTGTCTGTGGCATAAACATTGAATGATTCCGCACACAGGGACTCCAAGCACCCACAGCCTCCCCCGGGCACTAAATGGAAAGAGGTTCGTCACGACAACAAGGTGACATGGCTGGTGTCGTGGACTGAGAACATCCAAGGCTCCATAAAGTACATCATGTTGAACCCCAGCTCGAGGATTAAGGTAGGCTTGTACTACACGACTTTGTACAGAAATCCATTTTCATTTTTCTCCCCAAATTCAGATTTAGTTTTTTACGTTTTACACTTATTTTACCACCACAGGAGTGTAGTTTTGCGACGGTAAATAAAATGTCAAAGATCCTTACATTTTAATGCAAAACCTCACTGGCCAATTTTGTCCAGTATTTCAGACACAGACGGAGCCTGGCTAACTTTTTTGATTTAATGTCAGCCTCTGCTCACATTTGTAGCGAACAGCGCTTATTTTTACGGCTGGGAGTATGTTGTGTATTTAGTTTTTGTGATGAGATTCTGCCAAGATTGAGTGGTTCTGTTATGTGAATTTCCACGCAATTCCACGTTCAACAGTTATTTTGAATGTTATGTTTTCCAGCTAGTGATTGAGGCTGTTGTGCAAGAACAGTTTTTTTTGTCCATCTTAGAAATAATGTACTGGCTCTTTAATTATAATTGCTGATTTGCTTTGTCTGCAGGGAGAGAAAGACTGGCAGAAATATGAAACAGCCCGTAGACTAAAGAAATGTGTGGACCGCATCAGAACCCAGTATCGCGACGACTGGAAGTCCAAGGAGATGAGAATCCGACAGAGGGCTGTGGCGCTCTACTTCATAGACAAGGTAAGCCCACTTGACGCACGTGTGCACGCAGCTCACAGACGCACCGTAATGCCGCCATGTCGCGCTGCAGTTGGCTCTGAGAGCAGGTAACGAGAAGGAGGAAGGAGAGACCGCCGACACCGTGGGCTGCTGCTCACTTCGAGTTGAGCACCTCAAACTCTACCCAGAGAATGACGGTCAAGAGTTTGTGGTGGAGTTTGACTTCCTGGGTAAAGATTCCATCCGCTACTACAACAAAGTCCCTGTGGAGAAAAGGGTAAGCAGTGTTGTGTTTTCCAGTCAATACCTCCAAGCCTGTTACTTTGAAGACTGGTCTTCCTGGGGAAAAATAGGCACATTTTTTTTTATTTTCTCCAGTGTATTTAACGTCTTTGTATCATTTAGACAGAATCTGCCTACTAGGGAGAGATTTAGGCATGTTATCTCAGAAGAGCACAAAGCCATGCCTGTACTCCCATATGGTTCAAGGACAGCTTTCCATTTGCTTTGAGTACACCTCTCAGGTGTGAAGGCGTTTAAAGATTTTTTTGTGTTCTGGCATCTCTTTAAAAAATAGCATGGCCTTCTAGGGTTAGCTGGGGTGCCTTGAGTGTGCTGATGCCCCCCACCCACTCCCCGTTATCGTTAAGGGTTGCACTCTGAAGCAGCACAATCTGCATGTGCAAGCACTTCATCATTTCATCGCTCTGCTTTTGTCCTCTTAGGTATTTAAAAACCTTCAGTTGTTCATGGAGAACAAGGAGCCAGATGACGACTTGTTTGATCGCCTGAATGTAAGCCAGACAGCATTTACTGTGTTTGAATATTTGGACATGGTGCTCGGTGTTCGATTCCTTCTAATTGTATTTCTGCAGACATCGATTCTCAACAAGCACCTTCAGGAGCTGATGGACGGTCTGACAGCTAAAGTCTTCCGTACATACAACGCCTCGATTACCCTGCAACAGCAGCTAAAAGAGCTCACCAGTGGTATGCCGCCATTGGCATGGCTCTTTTTATATACATATATATTTTTTTAAGATCAATTAGAGGAATGCTTTATATTAAGCATTTCACTATGGTACCCGTGTCCCTTTCTAGCGGATGAGAACGTTCCAGCCAAGATCCTGTCCTACAACAGGGCCAACAGAGCTGTGGCCATCCTGTGTAACCACCAGAGGGCTCCACCCAAGACGTTTGAGAAGTCCATGCAGAATCTGCAGACCAAGGTGAGCTTGTCGCTCGGGCCGCCGGTGATGGATGGCTCCAGCACAAGAACTGGAGTCACATTGCTGGGGAATGTATATCCTCCGCACGTTTGCAATGATAACGATTCCCGCCGTTACCAGAACAGACTACTTTTTGAAGGGCGCCCGTACACGTGCTCGTTAACATGCAGATAATGTAACCAAGTACAATCAGTCTGAGTGGCGTCACCTTCATTTGTCTCAGATCGAAGCGAAAAGGGACCAGCTGTCTGATGCAAAGAGGGAGCTGAAGAGTGCCAAGGCTGACGCCAAAGTACGGAAAGATGAAAAGTCCAAAAAGTAAGTCAACTTCCCGCCATGATGCCATCCCGACATCGCGGGGCTGGCCGGTTCTCTCGTGTCACGTCACCCATGAACGTTCACCTTGCAGGGCTGTGGAGACCAAAAAGAAGGCGGTTCAGAGGATAGAGGAGCAGCTGATGAAGCTGGAAGTGCAGGCGACCGATCGTGAAGAGAACAAGCAAATCGCCCTCGGCACTTCCAAGCTCAACTATCTCGACCCTCGCATCTCTGTGGCTTGGTAAGCGATGTGGGAGGAAAAGAACTGACCGTATAGTCATGCTTTAAGTTGGAGATGCTCGATATTACCGATATTGTCAAGCACTTCATTTCCGATACGGATATAAGCGGCAGCCCAATGCTACTCGGTGCGTTTCACAAATGAGCAATTTCTGCAAAATATGAATCCTGCAATACGTCATGGAAAGTGACATATTTATTTGTAACTATATCTACAAAATAGTCATAAAGATTTTGGCCAACAGTCAACTAAAATAACATGTCCTACTACCGGTAAGCCTTAAAGTTCACAAATAGAAGCAATTTAAATTACGCTGCACATCCTTAACGTGGGACAAACATCCTGATAGTAACCTGGGCTCATTTACAACATCACGCATGAATGCAACATATTGGATTCCTCGCCTAACCGGCGCTCACTGCCAATGACATATTCACAATCTGGAGGCAAAACCTGGAAATGCTTCCAGACTGCCGACATACTGAGCTAGCAAGCGGCACCATCGGCAAAAAGAGCCATGAGTTTTCTGACAGATATTGTCACACAAAGCAAGTTTAAATCCACCCCCCCATGTTCCTCTTCACAGGTGTAAGAAGTGGGGCATTCCCGTTGAGAAGATCTACAACAAAACCCAGCGTGAGAAGTTTGCCTGGGCCATCGACATGGCGGATGATGACTTTGAATTTTAAATCCCAGGTTGTGGTTTTAACTTTTTATTCGGATCCTTCTTTTTACTATAATGAATTTTTCTCAATGGACACAGCTGATAAGGAATTTCAGGAGGTTTTAGCAGGGAAAAAATGACAAAAGATGAGATGGGGCCACAATCAAGTGGCAGGTCTAAACATCCGTTCCGATATCAGGCATCACCGCGGAACTAAACCCACAACTCGGCATCAAGGTCATAGTGGCAGTAATTGGATTACCGACCCCTCCCTCCCACCTTTTCTCCTTCTGGAGACCATGCCTGAACTTTGAACTCTGTGGTCCTATTGCTTCTGTATTAAGCAAAAAAAGAAAATGCTTTGTATCATTGTATCTTCACTTGCTGTTATTTTAGCCCCTCATGTATTATTATTATTAATGAATCTATATTTTGATAGATACACTTCAAACAAATCAATTCCTTAATACCACCCACAGGCCTTTTGAGGACAAGGACAAATGTGAGCTTGATTTGAGCGAGTGTGTAGGAGTGCATGTGTGTATGTATGAGCCCCACCCCTTTCCCCCACCAACCATAAAAGCTGTCTGTTTTGGGGTGCTTTTATTTTGAAATAGCTGAGCAAGTCTGGGAAGTGGGCACGCTTTGGGCGGGTGCTGAGGAACACTGCAACCATGTCAACAATTACTTAAGCAAGCAGAATGTGAATTCATGTTTTACATCAGGGACTTCTTTTTCAGCGTCAATGTGAACCAATCATTTGTATCCTGTTGGTGGCAAACCCCGCCCCCACCCCTCTGAAGCCGCTGCTTAACCACGCCCATGTCCCCATTGAACTTCATTTGTTCCAAGGAAAAAAGTCCCCCTGTTACTTGAAGACAATGTATTTAAATCCGTACGTGGAAAAGTGTTTCTCATCAGAGAGAAATGTGTGTGAGGGATTTCAACTTTGCCAAAAAAAAAAAAAATCACCAATCTGTTACAATTTTAGGTAGTTTTTAATTGTGTAAAGAATGCGGAAAAGGCAGTGTAACATTTTAATGTGAATTCATTTGATTCCACTCTTACGATAGGAACGTTGATGTAAGTAGCTGTAAAGTCAACATCCTATTCCTGTTTTACCTTTTATGTCCTAGCATTTGATCATGTTAAGTTTTAATGCTCATTGTAGGTTAAGAAAATGAATAAAAACCCTACACAGAAAAACACCACTCTGGCTTTTTTTGGGTTGTTTCTCCCCCCCAGCATCATCGATTGGGCTTGTCCTTGCGTCTGATTAAAATTCTCACCCTGTGGCACTCCAGTTAAAACTTCTAAATCAATTTCCACATAATTCCCAAAATGAATAAAAGTTGCTGGTTCCAGTTATGGGGTTGGCATCCGGCAGCCTAGCAGCCCCACGTGATGCCACCATGTTTCCCGCCCCGTCCCTTGACTAGGGGGCTCATTGTCTACCAAACGCACATTTCAGGCCAACCTCCCATCTTGCCTTCCAGACAACAAAAAGAGAAATGGAAACCAGCCTGAACGCCTCTCATTGTGCCAGTTTGGCCGCTGTACTGTCACCTGCTCACCAGCAGGGGGCCCCCAAAGCACTGCTCGGTGCTCATTCATTCATTTCAAACATGCTGTACTCGCTGGTGTCTTTCCAGACCTGCTGCAAGGTAGGCTGCTGTGAATGATATTGCCTTTAGTTTGCTAATCACAATTACAGTGACGCACGGTACAAACATGTTAGGCAAAATGAAGGGTAATACACTACCTTTGATTACATATGTTAATCTAATAACTTATTCTCTGTATTTATAAACAATATATACTGTCCTCCCACGCTAATTGCGGCTATTTGGTTCACGGCAACCGCGATATAGGATTCAATGTTAATACATGGAATATTATTGTTGGTGAGCATAAGAAAACAGTTAATGACTTTCCAAATATGTTTTTAACATTATTAGAACCCCGTAGAACTGAAACAGACCTATAGTCACCTTTACTGTCCTGTTATCCAAGACTTCCATCAATCATATTGCCCAACTCTTACGGTCCAATGACTCCGGAGGCGCGAGCTAGCAAGCTAGCTAGCTAGCTAGCTAGCTAGCAAGTTAACACCATCATTAGCCTGTTAGCCTCGAATTTATTTCTTCTAAACTTAACGCCCTCAGAACCACACTTTTAATCTTGGACAAAAACAAAAGACCAACTTTTACTGATTTTTACTCCCACATAAAACTTGGAAGGAAAAGACAACGTAAGACAAAATACTACCACGTACAAAAATAAACAAATATGAGAAAACTAACAATTAACATAATATCAATACAACCGAAAAAGACTGGTTAAATGGCCATCTCATCACACTATCAATCAATAATGTCAATCAATGTCAGTCCCATACTGATGCCACCCTGGGTACCGATATTGACGTTTGGCTCGGCCCGCCTACGCAAACCTACAAGGTGTGTTAGCACAGGCATTATATTACAATTTTTTTCTCATAAATTTACAAGAATAAAATACAAGAAAACTCATATTACAAGAAAAAGTAAATTGTTATTTTATTATTTTATTTATTTCTCGTGAAATTACAAGAACAAAATGCAATAAAAAAGTCACTTTTATGAGAAAAACTAATTTTCTTGTGAATTTTTCAATTTTTTGTCTCTGAATCTCAGATTATGATTTTTTTCAACGTGGCCCTAATACGCCATCATAATAACCCACAAAACAGCGATCATTTATTAATTGAAAACTGCAGTAGCGCGAGTGATGAACATCTAATTCCATATTCCCTTGTTGACAGTCGACAACCTTCAGAGTGCATCCGGGTATTTGAACAAACAACAGAAGGCGTCTGCGTGGTGAGTATTCGCTTTATTCTGTAAAGATTCAGAGAAAGTGTAGAAAGGATGATACAACAGTGCTTTATGATCAGGCTATTTCATAAAATGTTTGTTTTCTTTTTTTTTTTCCTCGTAAGTGATCATTCCACCGTAAGTCCAGATTCCATTGATCTCAAAGCAAAAGAAATGTGTAACATTCGACACGAGTGCATACACTGCTGGTAGGAGATGAACCTCCAATTTCACTTTGGATGGTATAGCACCGTTCTTAGCTATTAGCAGCTTGACAAGGATGCAGCTTCATAGGATATCCATGTAGTGACGGTTAGCTTTTGTAGAAAATCCAGAGAATTTCTCCTTATTTGGCTCTCTAGCTCCAAGGACATCTCACTCTGTCAGCATCGAAAGGATCCAATTCATAATTTTGCTTGGCCGGTCACGATATTTGATACCATGTTACAGTTACAGCTCAAACGAAACATCTCCAAGTGTACACAAAGCAGCACAAGATTTTTCACAGATACAGACCAACAGCAATCCTTGATGCACTGGCTTATTTTTTTGTGTCTGGATGTGTGTGTGTGTGTGTGTAACTTTACGGACAGCACAGTAGCTGGAAAGCGAGATGATGGACAGACAGGTCATATAAACAAATGGACAGAGCTGAGTAAGGCAACGTTAGCGTGACAGGCTTGTCTCTGTTTCGTTTGCAGGGCGTTGTAGTGTTTCGATCCGCCGCAAAGATGTCAATACCTTTGCAGCGGGGCCGTGTGATTTTCAGCGTCGCTGTCTTCATTAGTGCATTGAACGTAGTCTAGTTTGCGTGTAGCCCAACCACAAAGTGATCACCAACATTGATACAGGTCTAAAGAAAACATGTTTGATTGCATCTGGACTTACAGTGACTATAGAAGAGTAAATAGAATTGGAAAAAGCGAAGAAAAAAAAAAGTCAAATTCAAGGCAGTGCTGAAGTACTGGTTGCTAAAAAAGTAAAAAATATCACAAAGCCAACAATAACATTTCTTTTGACACATCTTTTGTCCATTCAGTCAGTACAAACCCCCTTTATAGTGCAGTTTTCATCATATATATATTTATATGTGTGTGTATGCATATATATATATATATATATATATATATATATATATATATACACACACACACACACACTGTATAGAGATTTATTTCTCACGCTGACCCCAAGACATTATCTCTCGGCCTCATCCTATCCTATTTGCGTTCATTCAAGTCACTTTTCCAGTCAGTGTGCGTCTTCTCGTTCTTGTCTTTGATCCCTCATACTGACCTCATTGTGCACCCTCTCCACACGACCACGAAGAAGCATGAAAGGCTGAAACATCACAGGACTCAAGAAGGTGACAAGTTCTTTCTTCAGACGATGGGAGGAAGTGATGGCAGATGGAGGAGGAAGAGGAAGAGTAGGGGGTGGGAGGGGGGGTATTCACAGTTACAGTCAGAGTCTTACGGTCCAGCTACAATCACATTTGCTGTCATGACAAACACTCTTTTTTTTTTTCTTGTTGTTTTGTTTTTTTTCCCAGCCCGGCCAGGGAGCGAAGCGGCCTCGTACGCGTTTGGGTGGGTTTCATCACACCTCCAGCAGCTCCATCCTCAGGCGGTCCCTAATGTGGACGCAAAAACACAACATGGACACACACCCAAGGTGAGGAAGGTTACGGAGTGGGAGGGCGCCTCGGCCCCCTCGACACAATTGTCATGATTTATTCACATGTATTAGCATGCGCTCGCTATCTATAATTCAATGGGCAAGACTCCCACTTAGCTAAAAATAGATTTTTAAACATAGACCCTTGATTGGTTGGATGTAGCATGGCTGTCTTTTTGTGTCGGAGTCATTTATGCTTTCTTTGGCTTTAGTTGCAAGTCGCAGTTAAAAAGTAGAGAAGAAGAAGACGAATACAGTAGTCCCTCGTTTATCGCGGCAAAATGGTTCCAGACCCTATCGTGATAAGTGAATTCACGCAAAGTAGCATTCTTTATACTGTACATAAATTCTATATTTGCATAATTAAATCACAAAAACAATATGATTAGAGCCCTCTAGGCATAAAATAACACCCCTATAGTCACCTTTACATTCATGCTGTTGTTATTCCTTTTGTACTGTCTTATCAAAGTAACATTACTGACACCTAGTGACGAGTGCTGAATATTACATTTCATCACAATGTCTTTGCATGAGTCTTCTGAATGCCTTATATTTGCATTTTGCTTCATTTAGCCTTTTTTTGCTTGAAAATGCATGATTTAGGCACAAAAATACACAAAATACACAAAAAAATGTTTGAGTATGTGTTTTTTTAGTAATACTAGGCTGTATTCAACCATGAAAAATGGACGTATATCTGAAAAAAACACAACATTTGAAGCGCAAAGTAGCGAGGGATTACTGTAATGGCATTTTCGCTAAGTACGCTATGACAGTCATTGATTTGGGTTGCATTTTTAAATGCGTTATATTGAAATGTGAGAACCAAAAGAAAAAATGTAGGTGGAGGAAAAGTTCTGATATTCCAAGAATAAAGTTAAACTATTATGGGAAATATGGAAAAACAGATCATGAGAAATGAGAAGAAAAGTAAGGAGCGTTCTGGTCACCTGGTCTTGTTGGCATCGCTGGGTTGTTCGATGAGGGGCTGGCTGGCGGGCAGCCGCTGGTGGTCCTCTACTCGGTCCGGCCAGGGGTCCTTCAAGACCCCCGGCTGCGCGGAGGTCTCGGCTTTGATTATCTCGCCGCTCCCCTCTGACCCCATTAGACCCCGCAGCGGCGAGTTTGAACCCTGCCAGAGAACCCGCTGGCTAGCGTTCAGTCCCGCTTCTCCTTCCAGGGCTTTGTTCACGTCTCGTTCAAGAAGTTTCTTTTTGGCGGCCGGCGATCTGGCGTCAGCGTCCCCGTGGCCCCTCGCGTTCTCCGCCTCCACGGGGGGCCGCAGGTAGGTCTCCAGCCACTTGAGCTGTCCGTTCTTGTGGCTGTGCCGGCTGTCGCTGAACCAGCGTACCACCTCGGACTTGGGGAGGCCCGTCTGGTTGCTCAAGTCCTCGTACTGCTGACTGTTGGGCCAGCGCGTGCCGGAGAAAGCCTGCCGAAGGATGCGCAGCTGCTGGGGGTTCTTGTTGGCCCAGGGGGGCGAGAAGGACCCTTCGGCTATCTCCGACTTGTGTTCTTGATGTGCAATCTCAGATGTGCTCTCGCTTTCATTCATTTTCAGCCTCTTGAAGTTGATCTTGATGGGTTCAATCTTCAGCTCGGAGCAGCTTCTGTCTCCAGCAAAAAGGTCGTCCTCCTTGATGAGCTGCTGCAAGATTGACATGCCTTTTATGCTGAACTCCTTGTTGCGTTTGCCCTGATCCATCACAGACGAACAACTTTTTGTGATGACGGTGGTGCTGGTGCTTTGAGTCGGGGAAGTGCTGCCGTGGTTCAGGCGGGGAACACTGTCTTTCGAGGCGGGGGTTTCTGCCGTAATACTGCTGTCGTTCATGTGGAGCTGCTCGTCCTTCCTGGAGGCGTCAGCCTGCTCGCCGCCGCTGTTGTGGTCGTTACAGGAGACATTTACATTGCTGGTGTGGTTCACGGCGACGTGACTCTCTTCCGGTCCTGTCAGTACATCGTCGCGCTTGTCGTTAGCGGCAGCAACGCAGTGCAAATCGTTATTGCTGATGTTGGCGCAGCTAGCGGCGAAGCTGTTGACGCCGTTGGTTGGGATGGCGCTATTCACCGTTTTCCTGGAGACGTTCTCGCCACCGTTACTGCTGCCCGAATAGCTGGTGATGCTGCTGCTACTGCTGCAAGTGCTGCTGCTACTGCTGCTGCGATTACCTCCGCCACCCGCCACATCCACTCCGAGGCCGTCGCTCTTGTCGGGGTCCGCGGTGAGCGGAATACTCTTGGTCAGTACCTGCGTTGTTCTGAGCACAGAGGGAACCTTCTGGGGCAGAATCGGGGCGGAATACGAGACCCTCGTGACATGAGGATTGGTTGACATTTTGGGCTGTTTGGCTACGACTCCAACGGGTCTGGTTTTGCCACCGCCATAGGGGACTTTGGCCATGTTAAAGTTTGGTCCTTTGGAACCCGGAGGAGCTGTGACGGTGTGGTGAGTAACAATGTGATTGACATGACGCTGCGGGGCGGCTTGCTTCTGCGGCGCTCCGCCCTGGAACACGGTGTTGAACATCTTCCTCCTGGCCTCTTCGATTTCCTCCGGAGACCAGCTTATGCCCTGCTTGAGTCTTTGGGCCGTAAACCACAGTTTGATTTGCTCTTCGGGGAACTCTGACACCACCGTCAGGTAGCAGAGCTCGGCTTTGGTCGGGTAGGGGAACTTGCCAAAGGATGTCTTAAGAAAGCTGCTGGTGTCCATGGCGGCATCGTAGGTGGGGATGCTGCTGAGGGGGATCATCACCTTTGGAAGGTCTTTATTGGAATCGCAGGAGGGGGGGGAGTACAGGGAGGGAGTGTGCTGGTGAAAGACTGGGTTGGACACTGTCGTCGCAATCATGTGACTAACAGTTGACCTCGGCATAGCTTGGGCACCAGAAATACTGAGAGCCCCGTTTTGGAGTTCAGGCACATTTGTCAGCATGTTGGGCTCCGCCTCCTTCCCGCTGGCTTTCCTCAATACTTCCACCGTGTGAGACACTACAATCTTTTTGTGCTCTCCCTTGGCTTTCATCATCTTTGCGATGGGGGTTTTGCTGAGGGAGATTCCGGATTCTCTGCAGTCGTCTTCGTTGTCTGTAAAGAGGCTTTGCTCCACCGCCGTGACGCCATCCCTCTTGTTGACACTCAGGGAGGCGGTCATCAAGCCCTCCATGATCTTGGGATGAGTGTTGGCGTTGTGCAGAGCCAGCGCCTCGAAGCGGACCACCGAGACCCCGCAGTTCAGGCAGTAGAAGGTGGGCTGGGCCCTGAAGTCCAAGTGGCAGTTGTGCATGTGGTCCAAAAAGTAGTTCAAATCTCTGGACTCGAACGCGCAGGGCGGGCAGCTGTATGTTCCTCCTTTCTGCACCTCGCTGCCGCATTCAGATTTGGATGAGCTGTGAGAGACGTGGCCAGACTCCACTCCAGAGATGCTGAGTATGCCGTCTTCCGGGATTGTTGGTAGGAGTTCTGGCAGCGAGCCCAGTATGATTTCCTCGCGCACATGTTTGGATTTGGACGGTATCATGCAGGGCACGGTGGATTTCCTCTTGCTGGCCATGGTGCGGCTTTGTGGAGATGGGGGTGAGGCGGTGATTGATTGTCCGGTTTGATGAGAGCAGAGGGCGAGCGGAGTTTAGTGTCATGGATCAGCCACGGTGTTGCTTCATGCCGTCTGCCGCCGTAGGACCGCCGTCCGGCTGGAAAAGCTCCCGGGGGACCTGCGCGAGAAAAAAATCAGTCAAAGTCATCTGTCACCAAACGGGACGGTACAGAATAGGTGGGATGCGGCTGTTTAAGCAACACAAAGTATTTATACACAACAGTAAGCGCCAACGGAGAAAGCTAACATCCCCACGCAGAGTAATGAGTGGAGGTGGAAATACAGTGTGACAGTGTAGGTGGTGTTGCTCTACAATCACAGCGTTGAAGTAAAACACCTCCGGGGCCGTTGCTCTCCTTGCGCTTCAAATAAAAGAAGCTTATATCAAATTACGGCACTACATATCGACGTACAGCCGATATTTTACACCCTGGCTTGAAAAGCTATTGATAGCATCAAAGTGCGAATTGATGATTTGTCTGACTGGTCTTAAAAAAGTGGTTTTGAAATGCAAGTGACTACACACACACACACATGATGGCATTTCAACAAGATAAGGGCTGAGGGCGACACACACGCACACGCACACACGTCACCTGTCAGTGTTGTGTTTATTTATTTGGATTTTCAGACTTCTGTCTTGCTGTCACTTTTTATCAATTCAAAAAGAGAGCATGAAAATCAACAGCGCCAACAATGACAGTGTCTCATCTCTGCCATATTTGTTGTCTTCCTTGACTGCTGCCTTAGCTTTGGCTCGGCTAATTATTAATGGCATGTGTCCACGGTTATTTTTAGCACAGCCTCATGATACTAACGACAAAAAAAAAGAGTAATTAAACTGTAGGCTGGCATGCCGACTATAGCCAAGGTGCGTACCCTGTAATGTGATTTTCAGGGTTTGAATGAGAGCGCCGTATTTGTTGCCAGATGCCACCTGGCTCCCTCAAGGAAGGGAGTGTATTATCAGTGAATAAATATTAGCCGCACACTTCCTCAGGGATTCTCAGCCTATTGAGTGCTGTGTGTTTTACCCCCTCCGTTGATTGATAGTGCCGCATCTACCCAACCCTTTCCAGCTGTTTGCAAGGAAAATTATACAAAAATATGCACGCCGGCTTGTGGATTTCTCATTGCTGTGAGGCTGTGTTCAAGGAAAACTGCACTTTTTTTTTTCTTATTTTGCCCATCCTTCCCAATCCTTATGTGAGGCTTGGATACATATGTTCATTCTAAAGATATAAGAACAGCTAAAAAGGCTATGTTCATTCTAAAGATATAAGAACAGCTAAAAAGACAATGTTCGTTCTAAAGATATAAGAACAGCTAAAAAAGACATAATACAGTGTTCATATCATTTCATATCATCATATCATTTGACCTTATGCTCCACAAATGGCCAACAATGCTAAATATAGCTTTTGAGGTGTACCTAACGTTAAGAATGCATTTTTGGCGTCGCACGTGAGCGTTATAAACACATTTTCAATTCATTGTGCCGGCTCAAATGACGGCGTGGCACATTTGCTCAGGAAGCACGCATCCAACCCAAGTACACATCACGCTGAATGCACAAATCCGTGTGCAAACCTCGCCCACTGTGTCTTATAACACTCCAGTCATGAATTTCTCTCCTTTCTTCGCTGTATTATTATGAGGTGAAAAATATGCCCCTCACCAAGTCATACATATTCAAATTGGCAGGGCTACTACCTCGCCGCTTAGCGTCGTATCAGCAATACTGGCAATACAGCTGGCTTTAATCTCTGCGTCGGAATGGAAAGTAAAAGAGGAGGAAAAACCAGGAAGAAAAAGTGAAGTCAATTCTTCACCCTTGGCCTCTGTGTGAACTTGTGACACACACACAACCTCCGATCATATTTCTCTTATTTTCTTTCTCCGGGACTGCAGGATTGTTGACGTGTGGCGTGCTCGGGAGAGAGACTCGCTCCCGCTGTATCCATATCGCTCCCGTTTAACCTCATCTTGCCGGCTTATCGCGGCGCTGAGAGCGGAAATTCAACATTCATGCAATAAAGTGCTGACACTTGGTGTGATATTGCTTTGGTTATATAGTTACGTATTTTCAACTTTCAACTTCTCCTGGTCACGTGGCATTTGTACACGCTGAAAAGCACTTCCACAGACATTCATTTTAAAGCAGCCACCACGGCGGGCGGGCGGGCGGGCGGCCTGGTAAATAAAACATGAACCTGTTCCTGAATTAAAACCCTCAAATGACCGGCCGACGGCACTCGCTGACCCGCATGGGGGCCAGCTACCCCTTATTTATTGTTTTTCATTACACAAGCGCTTCCTATGGCCATCAAATGAGAAAAAAAGAAAGAAAACAAAACAAACAGTAAAAAAGTAGGTCACCAGCATCTTATGCAGTAATCCCGGTTCGCTGCATCCAGACACAGGCATGTGCTGTATGTTCTGCTGCCAGACAGGTCATGATATCCTCTGATGGAACACTCAATTAACCCCTGCTAAGGACACTGGGTTTGCTCACTGAACAAAGGATTTACAAGTGTGTTCACGCAACAGACGGACGGAGGGAGTCATGCACGTCTCAAACATCTGCATGAAAGATGCCATTATGCTTTTGGAGCGACAAATCAATGTTGACCACATTTAGCTGTGAGGACTCTCTTTGTAAACGCAGATGGAGACACTTGGGAGCCATGGTTAGCACCGATGCCACACAGCGAGAGGGATCCAGGTTCAAATCTCAGTTTGCACCTCTCTCGCAGTCCAACGACACGCACGGAGACCGGCTTTTCTTGATGTGAATGACTGGGAAAACTCAAAGGTCCTATTACATGACATCACGTTTACATGAAAAGGATTTTTACAATGTTTTGGCCTTTTCAACTTGCCGGCTATATTGCCAAAAATTCTTTTTTGCGGAATTTTGCCCATTTATTTCCCTTTTCTGTGCATTATAACACGAGAAAACAAGTTAATACGAGCTAGCTAACAACGGACGGCATGGGAAATACCTATATTGACACTAAAGCCATAACATTGAATGAAATAAGCCATTTACATAACTGACTTGTATGTTAACCAAGGTACAGTGATATTACTGTTGTAGCAGCTAGCATGAAAAACTAGCCTCAGCGTCTTTCAGGCGGAAGAGTGGATACCTAGCTCTCCGTTTGGCTAGATGCTGGTGGACCAAGGCATGCTCGCTGCCCTTTGTTGATGTAACAGGTAACATTTTAAAAAGTTTAAAAACCAGACAATGTTTTGCGGCTTCAGACTTTTTTTTTTTAATAAACTGTAAGAGGAGGCAAAAACGTCTAAGGGTTGCCGACCCCTGGTCTACGTGCCCCGGAGATTGTTTCAGTAACTTTTTTGACTCTTTGTGAACCCTTTCATAAAAATAGTATGCAAAAACCTCAGGGCCTGTTTACACCAGAGCGATGTTTTATATTTATTTTTATTTATGTTTTGTGTGCAGAAAACAAGAACTCTTCTCATACAGGCGGGGCTCCAAAAAGAGCGACTGTATCGACGCTGGAGCTCACCAACACGTGCACCATCCCGGCCTTACCCAGAAGCAAATATTTGGTTTGGGAATGATCTGTTAAAATGGGAATGATGATTTTCTTTCTCAAAATGCAGATTACAATTCCGTGGGAGGACTTTTTTCCACACACACGCACACACAATGACGATTACGAGACGACTCATTGTCCTTTGGAACCTTCCAGTCGTTTCTCTGCTCTTCCACATGGAAGTCTGAGAAGGACATTTTTTAAATAGAAAGGCAAAATAAGACAATCAAAAGAAAAGTCAATTAATAAGTGCGGTGAATAATAGTCAGCGGGGCTTGTGGAGGGTCGGGGAGAGCGTGTCGGCGTGTCGGCCCCCACGCTAAAGACAATGCAGTCTGAGTCCTCGTGCAAAATGGCAGTTTGTTTAGAATTATAAAATTAGAATATAATGTTACACAGAATAAGACATACATATATTATATACAGTATATAAAAAATAATATATATAATATCATATTTTAATTACAAATGCTCTGGTGTAAATAGATCCATCGTCGTTGCCGTGTAAATTACAAGTCCTAATAAAATAAATAGAAATGTCAATTGATTGAAAAATACATGGAGTATATACAATTGTTGTGGCTCGCTCGGGGCTACCTCTTGGAGACTCGGTTTTACACTCGGCATAATATTCAAGACCTTGATAGGACGCATGCTGGCGTGTTGGCACGCGCCGCCTATTTGGCTTCCGCACGTTAAAAACATGTCACATGCCTGTCATTCCGTCTTCTAAATGAGTCGACGTGTCTTTTCTCCCGCTGCTCCGTGACATCCAAAACACCGTCCTGCGTCCGTGGAGCGGGAGAGAGTTTGCAACACCCGGCATGGAAATGCATAGCTGGAGGAGGCGGTCCCGGCCACATTCAAATGTAAAAAAGCAGCTCGCTCCAAGCACGGAGAACCCGAAACCGGCTAACAGTCGGCGATGCTCCATAAAAGAGTCAAGTCACCTATCAAAATAATGGGCGGCTTTATCCGGAGAGCACGATGCGCCATTAGACGCCAAACAAGGGCTTCCCAAGACCAGGGAGCCATTGAACGCGGCCCGTGAAAAGCCAGGATTTGTGTTTGGGTGACAAGGTGGACAACGCCGTCCCCCTAGGGTGTCACAGGCACCTCGGAGAAAGCACACAGCCCCGCTGTTAAACCCAACTCAGCTTGAGCCGTTCCCATCCAAATGGGATTAGAGTGAATTCTAGTGCGGTTTATACCTTCAGCCTTGATTTAATAGCAGCATTATGATTTCCACCAGGCCCCTCCTATGCGCCTTTACGCCGTCATTTCCATAACAATGCTATATTTACATGTCATTAATGTAGCATTATAATCTCCACTTTTCTACGGCTGAGTGCTTCTACCTCCGCCAGCAGCACGGGCGCCCTTTCATCACTTCATAAACGGCTGCGGCAATTAGAATATTACAACGTGAAAAACGCGGCCAGTCTACAGCGCGCCGCGCCGCACCGCACCGCCACCGGAAAGAGAGGCGAGGCTGCAAAGTGGTTGCTAGACATTAAAATTTAATTCAAAACAGCCCGCTGATTCAGACACTCCCAGATTGTTGGGTCAGCTACAGTTGACACGAACAAACACAGATTTGTGTTTTGCACCACGCCGCCTGTCACATGAAGGGGAACGTGGCGGCTGGCGGAAGAAGCAGGACAAAGGAAGACAAGACTCAGACGTCTGGGAGCAAAGCGTGAGGATGACTGATGATGATGACAGGCTGCGCTCTTTCAATATTCCTCCCTGCTGACACCTCCTAGTCGGGCGTCTACACACTGTCACACACTCCCTCCTCACCTCCGCAACATTTAGCGCCTTCCACGTTCTCAAATCTTCCTCTTTGAAGCAAATAACTGGCAAGGAGTCTCTTGATGCCGCCGTAGCGCAAGAGCTAAAAAGCAAAAGACAACAATCCTTCACAAGACATTTTGTGGTTCATTTGCACCGACTGATCCGCGCATGTTGTTATTTTTTAGTCTTGTTAAATGTGTCTAAAAATGGACAAAAGCCACGACGGATCCATTTGGAAGATCTGAAAATCTGCCCAGAGGGGGAATTTTACGGCTAGGTGTCCGACGGAGAGTTGAATGTCATGTGAGGGGATCAGCTGGACGCTAAATATAAGCCAGAGACGGACGATTATCGTCTTTGGAAATTACAAACAATGCTGGCTCATTTATGAGGCAAACGTGATTCCGAGCTTCGGAATATCTGGCTGCGATTGTTTCGCTTGCCGTACGTCTCCCGTGCCCGTCGTGAGGCGCTGCGGGACCCGTGTGTGGTTTTCTTTTACGGCGGAAGAGTGGGTGGGTTTCGCTTCGTGCGTGTCACTGTACGCCCGGCGGTATGAATAAGCGTGCGGCGGGAGTGATACGTGTGCTGAAATCCAAGTGGGAGATGTCAGGGTGATTAGCACAGTGCTAATAGAGCGCCGTCCGCGCCGCCTGTCCAGCTCCAGACAAAATGTGACCTCAGATCGTCTTCGTCTCGTCTGGGCTCTCTTTTTTTTTGCCACGACGGGGACGTGCTCGTGTGTCTGAACGTCTGCGCCGCAGGTGCTGTCAGCCATCTCGCCTTCGTCTTCCTCCTTTGCCTCTCCCATTCACACACACACACACACACACACACACACAACCCCCCCACTCCTCCTTTACCTCCATGACTGTAGCCCCGTCCACTGGGAGACCGGTCGGTCGTGCCACTCATGTGTTAACATTGCCATGGCAACCCTTCTCCTCCCCTTGCCCACTTTGCCACACACACACACACACACACACACAGCCGAGACACTCGCCCACACCCACCAACCTCAAGACTCATACACAGTGAGAAATTCCTGGGACTGCATCCGGTGCAGGACAAACTTTAATCCACGCGGGCCCGCCAACCACATCAGTGAAAAGTCCATTCACAGTCCGAGTCTCTTTCAGGCGACTTCGGGTGAGGTCTGAGGCCTTTTCTTTCCGGGCGACATAAACCCGTCGCCGCCGCCGCCGTCTTCCCGAGGTTTCATTAAAGAAATAGCACAAGTGAACGCGTCGCATCTTTCTCCGTCGGATGCCACGTTTTCCTGCTTGGTCCTGTTATGTGTTAGGGCGCAGCTCGCTGTGGAAAGCGCACATTGTTCTGCAAAGCCTTCTATCTGCGGCCCAGATGAATGACGGACAAATAAACCATGGCGCGCCGAAAAAAAATATCTGAGTCACGCATCCTTTTACATCACTTTTCATGAATAACTTCTTCAGTTCTGTAGCCAAGACTACAGGCATTCATTTGGCAACTTAAGAAGAAAAGCAAGAAAGATGGCGGCGTACCACACATTGTACTGTCCATCCTAAAATGGCTGACATCACAGCCTCCTCTACGCTTGGCAACTGCCAACTCCTGCATGGGACAGAGAAAGTGGCAGGGGTTCTTTCCCCACAAGTCCCACGCTTTTTCTCCCGCTGCCCACCCCCCTCCACCCCCCAGCACAAGTGTTTCTTTTGCTTGGAACTGTGCAAACATGCTGTTTTAGCGAGGCTGCGGAGCGGGCCGGGCTTCGATATGGCTAAGAACGAACCACACAAAAGCGACACTAAAAAAAAAAAAAAGGCTGAGCTGAAAGGCCCGACGGGATTGCACCTGCGTACTGTAAGACCCCGTCCCTTTCTGGAGAAATAAACAGGACTCTGTGTTGCGGTTGCGAGCATTGACTGTGAGAATCATGAGGCAGGCGGCCATCATGAATGCTTGTTTGTAGGAAAAACAGCAGGAAATGTGATCGGTTTGGCATTAAGATAGTTGATTCTCTTCTTAGAAGTCGAGGAATGTTGAACACTCCAAGTCAGCTAAATCTGCAAACCATGACCATATGACCTTCCTTGGTATTCTCAGGCGGGGAATTCATTGGGAGCTGTGGGAGGCACGAGCACAATACCTACAATGTGCTGTCAGAACACCACAGAAGTCCATTACCGCAGGTACACCGAGGTGCCGCGTGCCGCCTTCGCAGTATTCCCGCATTGTCGATGGATACGAGCGCCGTAATAGAAACGGAAAGAGTTCCGATATGGGATATGTTCAGGAAGATATGCTTCTAAAGTGGCACCAAATCATCCGTTTGAGGACGTCGGGACATCAAAGTGATGTTCCCCCACTTTTATTGAGCCAGGGCACGTATTTTACATCATCGGCAAACCCCCGCAACCCTCGTCAGGACGAGAATTACAAAAAACGGATAGATGGACACACGAGCAAACCACCAAACAAAAATACCAATGGCAACAGGTGGCGACTTGTACGCAAATCGAGAAAATCTCCATTTTGGCCTGTAAACCGACCCCAGAAGTACTTAGGAGTGGCAGCCATACTCATCTTACCATCGTTATGTTGTGTTACTCAATAAACTCATATGTGACATCTGTATACATCTGTATACACCATTCATTATTTGACCCATTCATCATTGCAGTAAAATTAATATATCTGCAATATGTCTGCAATACATATCTGCTCCTGTGCAATATTATGTGTATATCTGTATGTATCTTGTTTAACTGTCTTTTTTTACTTTACTTTTTGTATACTTTTTTTTAACTTGACTATTGCACTGAAAGGAGAAGCTCTCCAATCTCGTTGTACATCTTGTATAATGATAATAAAGGCCATTCCATTCCATTCCATTCCATTCCATACATAATTATGTATACACGTTGTACTGTAAGGATGGTCCATCAACCATCTCTACTACTGACAGCCGAACTACACCGAAACACTCTCGATACTCTCTCAATACACACACACTCTCAATACTCAAGTCTCAATACAATACTCACTCTCAATACTCTCAATACCTCACCTACTCTTTCTAGGTAGTACAAATCCAGACCTTGTAGAGCCCAAATGTACCTGGTTTTCACCAAGCAAAGACAGAGCTTGACGTACACCCAATGAAAAAACAACAACAAAAAACTATGGCCCAAAGGGAGGGGGCGTCTCAGTGAAGAAATATGCATTACGCAAATATGATTATGAAATAAATATGAGTGGTTTCAGGGCAACGTGCACAATAAAAGTAACTGATGCTCCACATCGATTAGTTCCAGCTTCAAAAACGATCTGGATGCCGCGGTGGCCATTGTTCAGTGCGACACCCGAAACTGAACCGCTCGTCAAAGAGTTGTTTTATAGTCACAACGAGCTATAAATGAATCAAAACGCTGTCAGAAGAGCCGACGCCGCCATGACGTTCAAACATAATTCAGGCTTTGCTCAATAAGTCAAGACTATTAAGGAAAGAACAGAAAGTGAGCTGTGCGTGGCGTTCGTACCTGGAAGGGAGTTTCAAGTGTTTACATTCTGGATTAGATTAGATTAGATTAGATTAGAAATACGAAAAGAACTGCATGTAAATTGTAGTTATTGCGAGGGACTCGAACAAAGTGGTAGAGCAATAGCTCGACACGGCATGGTTTCTGCTTTTGTGCCTGACATTTTCCAGCTTGGGAACATACCTCCACTTTCTCGGCCCCCGGCACTCCAGCGTTTAGCCCCATGGGGTACTTTAGCGTAGACTTTAGCACTGAAGCACAAAAACGGACCCCTACTGTAGTCCTATTTGTGACAGTGCGGAGCGAGGCATGAAAGGCGGGCCGGCTGGCCTCATTAGAGCGCTTCTGAAGACACGGGAGCCTGTTCCCAGCGCACATCCCGCCGGAGTGAAAACCTCCACGCACGCACAACTCACCGGGCCGAGCTGCCAAAACGACAACAAGCCAAGAGCTCGTCTACCCGCGTCTTGCTGGTCAGAGCGCACACGCCCACAAACGCCGGAGTGCTCTGGAACGCCCCCGTGGAAAACCTGGGTCCTTTCCTTGACCTACATTATATGGAACGCCCTCGCATGGTGAAACAATTAAAGCCCATTCCCAAATTTGCCGGTGAATCATACCCGTCTAGCTGCCACCATTCATTTGGCCTCTTGGTTGGTGGACCCACTGTGGCAACATTACTCAGCACCCGGGTCCCTCCCCGTCAGGCAGAGGGGACACATGCTTTTCAAACCTGGGTCAATAATTATGTGCAGTGTAGGGGGGGGTACATTCCTATACCGGAAGTGATACGTTGAACAGCTCTGGACAACCCACAGCGAGCAAAACACGTAGAAAAGAGCAAGTCGCCTCTGCCCGTGTTTACGTGTAGATGTGTATATGTGTGTAGATGTGCGTGTGCGTGTGCGTGTGCGTGTGCGAGTGGGTGTGTGCGAGCAGGGCAGAAGCACATGTTGGCGGGAGGAAGAGGAGGAAATGAAAGAAAGGGTCCCGTCCGTGCGTTCGGGCCTAGCACAGCGGGACGCGCTTACGGAGACCGCATATGGAGCCCATACCGCTCGGCGGCGGCGCGGCGGGTCGAGCAACCCCAACCATCGTATCCGCCACACCGGAGAGCCACTCCGGCGGCGGCACGGCGGGCTCCGAGTGTGACGAAGTGACGCGTAAAGCCATTCCAAGTCCATTCACGCCACCTCGGAGACACTTGCCGACGGCCAGCCGACGGCCAGCCGGCAACCTACACCAGCTTTAGCGGAGTCGACCCTCCTCCCAAAAATAAAAAAAACAGCCCCTCCACCTACTGTCGCCATTTTATACATAGGCGACTTCATGTAAACTACACCCGATCAACATCCACAATTCCGAGAGCTCGGCGTACATTTTGGTAAACAACTTTGGAGCTCGGCTGCTCCGCCTCCCGAAGAGTCGATGTGTCCTTACCTCAACGCGGCCGACGGGAATCCGACATGAATATATAGAAATGGATAATATCGGATGAGCTCCGATCGGCCGAGCTGGGAGCAGAAGAGGCGAGCGGGGCGGTGGGGGCTCTCCTCAAGTGAACCCGGTGAACTGGCGTGAACCCGTCAGTGACCACGGCGAGGTGCATTACATGACATGAGCTGCCGAGCGACTACTGTCCGCCATGCAGGACCGGGCGGCTCCAAAAAATGATAGCGAGTGTATTTCCTAGGAGCACGTGATTGGGAGCGTCATCCAAAATCCAAAAGCCCTTTCATCTCAAATTTTGGAGAGGGGCGGGGATGCGTGTGTGTGTGTGTGTGTGTGTGTGTGTGTGTGTGGGGGGAATAAAAAGGAGGGGGGGACGTATAGACTGGAGGTGGGCTGGTCGATCCGCATATCGATATTACTGCTGCCATGGCAGTACAGTATATCGATATTAGCATAATTATACTTTCAGCTGGCTTCTATTCTCACAAATATCAGTTTTTTTGTTGTCTTGTCAAATATGTGGAGATATTGTTATATTGTTTACAAGTTATGGGGGCCAAAAAGTCAAGCCAATCATGGTTTTAGCTTTTTAGCTGTAGTGTTTTTGTTGTTGTTGTTGCATGATTGACCTGATTTTTGCTGAATTGCGTGTAATAAAAATGAATAAGGGATTCGTTTTATGACGTTGCTGACATTGTTACAGCTACAGGGGGACCGCACTCCAGGTTTATTGGAGTGCTGGAGAAAGAAGCGCCGCCGCTAGCAACGGGAGGGGCAATGTGGTTTTCGCCCTGGTCTTGATATGGCACTGGAGTTTGCACAACCGGTCTACGTGTGCATTGTGAATTTGGAAAAGGCATTTCACCCATCTGGTACAACCGGAGCAGGCGCATGTTCACTGTGAATGTTGGCCTCCGCCAAGGCTGCCTGGCTTTGTCATTGCTTCACTTCATTATTTTTATGAAGGTATAATATCTTGTATAGCAGCCACGGCGCAGCCACGGCGCAGCCACGGCGCAGCCACGGCGCAGCCACGGCGCAGCCACGGCGCAGCCACGGCGCAGCCACGGCGCAGCCACGGCGCAGCCACGGCGCAGCCACGGCGCAGCCACGGCGCAGCCACGGCGCAGCCACGGCGCAGCCACGGCGCAGCCACGGCGCAGCCACGGCGCAGCCACGGCGCAGCCACGGCGCAGCCACGGCGCAGCCACGGCGCAGCCAAGGCGCTTCGGGTGTCCACTTCAGGAGCCTTAACATCTCATCTTTTCTATTTATGGATGATGTGGTCCTGATGGTCTCATCAAGCCTTTACTGGTTCATTGGGGAGCTTCTGGGATGGGATGAGACTCAGCACCTCCAAATCTGAGGCCATGGTTCTCGGGTCCTGCGCCGGGTGGATGGGTTCAAGTGTCTCAGGACCGGCGCCTCGGCGCAGCATCTGCAGTTATGATCTACGGCCATGTAGCTTTGGGTACACAGGACCAGTGTAGTGACCAAGCAGGTTTAAGTCGCTAATAATTGATATGGCAATAAAACATGTCCAGCATAACAATGCAACATACAAGTGCGTAACATCGTGATGCAGGCGTTGCGGCGGCAGACTCGCCAGACTCCAAACGTGCAGCCAGGTGAACGCCAGTTACTGTCCGATCGCAGGTCCTTTCTGGAATGACAACAGGAAGCAGTGTGGATTATGTAAATGAGGCATTGGAGGAACGCCTGCATCGTGTCAGGACCCAGCGGCTTGCGTAGCAGCGGAGTCGTGTACCACCACTTTGGACCACTTTAGAGTTGCACCCCAAAGTGGCAGCATGACAACCAGGTCAAAGGTTAGACCGGGGCTATGATGCCATCTCTTTTCCTGTCAGCTTACATTAGCATTCATTAGTGGCGACTAGCTAAACATTTTACCATTGAACAAGTATGTGAGTGAAATTATAGGGTCAAATTATAGCATCAAAAATCGGCATTTTGGGCTTTTTGGCCGTATTTCCAGAGGCTCTCTAATCGTTATGAATAGCGGGGATCTACTGTACTGCATTTGTGAGAAATGGATGCTACCACATAGAAAAACACGTGATGGCATGTGACAGCGTTGCTGTTTCTCAACTTAATAAAGTGCAGGCTTTGTGTGGGGTGAGCCAGTTATTACTTTTGTCAGTCCGACCACTTATTGGTTATGAAATATCGGCCTTTCCTGCAAGAAAGACAAAAGAAAACGATGAGGTGATGATAGATGTCTTGGATTCACAGCAAGATTGTATCACTAACTTGTTAAGATGACTCGAGCACAGATGCACGCTTTATTGGCATTACCGTGACGTATTAACCCGCATTATGGCCCCCAATTTGGCATTTGACTTCAACATTCTGAGGGAATATCAACTAGTAATAACAGCCAATGCAATAAATAGCAATTACTAAATTCACAAACGGCGGGGAGAGTCATCAGTTACGGTGATGCAGATGAAAACAAGCTAGGAATGTTATTTATAACAAACAGTAGACGCATACGGAACCACTGCAGTGGTGCGTTTGTGGGGCGATGCGTGTTTTATACGTATCTGACCTTTTGTTTTTTAGAAATACACTCTATGTCCTTTTCCCTGCCTTTCCAGTTAGCCCAGACATTGCGTGTATGTAGCACTCAGGAACAACAAGATAATGAATCATTAAATCCTAACTGAAAAACAAAAATGTGGGTGTGGCGGCGAGCTGTTATGTTCTCTATTGCAGGTACTCTTTAGTGTCGGGATTGTATACAATCCCTGTCATTAAGTTAAGGAATCTAGCAATTAAATAACTCAGGTCCACGGGTACATACTGTATGTTGGGACTTGTTGAATAAGTACTACCATCCATATTTCAACAAGTTGTATAATGTAATGTAATGTATGATGGATGGTTCGATTCCCCTATTTTAATAATTCCTACATTTGATTCCACTTTCAATACCTACAACATACAATATTGCCTTTTGTACCTTGATTAGATTAGGGTTTGACGATACAGCAAATTTGGTATCAATTTGATAGCAAGTAGTGCCAGAATTGCTGATATGAATACTTGAGAATTTCCAAGCTGATTAAATGATTTTGGATTTAATTTATTAACACAAAATAACAATTATTCCCTGATTTCTTTTTATTGCATCAAATTGTTAGAGAAAAATAATGCTAAATAATTAAATAGCAGCAAAAACTGATGGCTCTCATTAAAATCTTTGACTTTTTGCCACCAAAGCCGTCCTTTCTCCGCCGTATTCCCTGAGTTTGAAAACAATATAGTGTGTAAAAGTAAGGATATCAACAATGTTACATAAAAGAGAACTGTAAATCATCAATCTTATCACGCAGCTATCGACCATCGGTATCGATGTGATCGATATTCGGATCGAGTCGCCCTCCCCGAGGTGAGATAGCAGGACACGATCATCGGACAGTAAAACTAGTTCAATGTTGGCCAACCGTACCAAAGCTATTCTTACACACAGGAGCTAAATGTCTCAACAGGAAGTAGAAGTCGTAGAAACCCCGTAGATCCAATTCATCTTTCACATGTATCGGCGATATTGTTAACATTTATACCAACCAATAAAGTTAAAGTTCACCTCGTGATCTTTTTAGAACAACACGTTTAAGGGCCGAGAAAACACTACAGAGTGAAACCTCTTGCTGTTGCCGAAGGAGGGCAGAGCGAAGGGACGTCCACGAGCCATGTTTGCATCCAAACCAGCCAATCAAATAGTGTTTACATTAAAATGACAGTCCCACTTGGCCAATCGAGAGCCAGAATTCAAGTACGAGGGTTCCTAGACAGCCAATCGCGACACAGGACGAGGAGGAAGAGAGTTAAACCACAAAATACGAACCTGCGTACCTGCAGGTGAAAAAGCCTCCACCCGCGGGACGGTTAGACGCTTTTGGGGTTTGAAGCTCTCAAGAGGGCAGAAGCAATGGCGCTGTCTCAGTGCTTGGAAGACTCGCCGCTCGGGGCGAGCTCAACACACAGAGGACGGTGTAACATCCAAGAGGTGTACAATGAGAGACACCGGCTGGCGTTGGAGGAGCTGCTGTCCGGCGGGGTCGACAACTTCCTGGACTTCCTCAGGAAAGAGGACATTGCCAACTTCCTGTCGGACGAGGAGATCCAGCGGATCCTCGGCGACGCCACGGCCCCGCGGTGCGTGTCGTTCCTCGGCGAGGACCCGGCGCTGGAGCAGTCTCTCGGCAGCTCCATGGACTGCTCGTCCGTTACGTATTTCCCCGAGGTGTCGGACGTGGAGCCGCCGCCTCTGGAGATCGGCTGGCCCGCCTTCACCGCGGGGTCTTACCGGGGAGTCACCAGGGCTGTGGCGCACTTCCAGCCCAGCTATGGGGAGAGTATTTACGCCTGCAAGGAGGCTGTCAGGAAAATGATCAACAGTGCCAGAGAGGTATGTTTTATTGGAATATTTTCTTTTCGTGTGTGTGTGTGTGTCTGTGTGTATATTAATAACAGGATCAATTATTTCCATGCAAATGCAGTCAATGAATTGGAATATAATGCATTTATTTAAAAACTAAAAGCATGGTCACCATGGTATATTGTTTGATCAGCTAATTTCCTTTCCTGCAGATTTTAATGACAGCAGAATGACCAAAGGGAGGTGCAATAAAAAGCAGGATGAATATTCAATATTCATTGAGGTGTCATAACGCCTTATTTGAGCTGACAAGCCGGTCTAGTCTTCCAAGAAGAAGAAACCATCCGAGCGTCAGGAGCTCCTCAGGCCTTTGCACACACTTGCAGCAGATGCGCCTCAACTTGCTTTGCTGCTGTCGTTTTGAAGTTGCTCTTTTATTCGAGAGCGTTACAAATTCTGCCTTTTGTCAGTTTTGTGGAAAAGGAGTCGACGCAACCTGTTAAATCTGGAAATTTTGTATTAGCTAAGACGGCAGATAATAGCCTTTTGTGATGGTAAGGAACTTCTGGCACAAAAGACTGGAACTGTGCATAATTATCAGCGGGAAGACATTTCTCTGTTTTGGCACATCCTCCTTAAAATAATCCATGCATTTTCATTCAAATAAGGCAGATGAGATTGTACGCGTCCACGGCCAGACTGAAGTCTTAAATCTGAGATTAATGTTAACATCCATGTCTAATCCTGCGTACACAACAGCATGTGAAATTCCACCCCATGTGGAAAATCTCACTGCAAAACAAATCCCTTATAAAAGGTTCTTGTCTCTTTTTTTTGGGAGGGGGGGGGTCATTTGTTTGCTGACCAAGTGTTACTGCAGATCGCCATAGTAACAGGCGACTGTTGGAAGCGGGCGCCTCAGCACACTTATTAAAGGGGAGCGTGTCTGACTGAGATTCCCGGTTATTCCCAGTTTTATTTGAGCGAGGCCTTGCATTTGATGATCAGGACGACGCGGTCCTGTCGAACATCTCGACGAGCACCGCCGCTACCACACCGCAGCAGCCCGAAAGTCATTGTGTAATTTTCCACTGCAGGTGATTGCCATAGTTACAGACTCCCTGACAGACCTGGATATCTTTAAGGATCTTCAAGAGGCATGCTCGGTCCGCAAGGTCCCCGTTTACGTTCTGCTGGACCAGTCCAGCTGCCCCGCTTTCCTCAAGATGTGCAGAAACGTTGGCGTGCGCCTGGATGACCTTCAGGTATGCTTCCGGTTCCTTAAGTGAACATCTGCTGGTGTTAAGTCCAAATATTTCCTTTGAGAGTTGGTATAACCGGGCAAGTCTGATCACTGCTCTTTTGTCTCGTTCTTTAAAAAAAACAAAAAAAACCCTTAAAGCAAATGAGAGTGCGAACCATAACTGGGACGACTTATTACACAAGATCGGGAGCAAGGATCACCGGGAGAGTTCACGAGCGCTTCATGCTTATCGATGGCATCCGAGCGGCTACCGGCTCATACAGGTGACTATTTATTCCAGGTAGAGTCTTAATGTATCCTCCAGGATCTCCTATGAGGAGCCGATATTCCTCCAAAGTCCAGGGTTGTTCAGGAAGAATGAGCGGATTTCATGGCGCATTCGGTTCTCAAGCATCGTCCTTGAACGAGTCAGTGACCGTTTGAAAGGCGAGTTTTGTAAGATCTGAATGGGTGCCACAGGGGGGCACATGGTTCCTCCGGAAATGTTGGTCGGAAGGGGGCCCCAACCGAGATCATGCCAGATCCTCAGACCTCGCCGTTGGGGATATGGAAAGGATCTCGTTTATGCTCCACCGCTAACATCGTTGACCTTAAACATTAGAATAAAGCAACCAACTGAGTGGATCGGGATGTGCTGATTCCCGTCAGAGAGGAATATCGCCCTTTGAAATCCGTTCATTCTTTTTGAACAGCCCATAATATCATATTTGGCTTTTGGTTCATGTCTTGTTTTATTTAATTCACATTTAAAGGAAAACTGCACTTTTGGGGGGAATCTTCTTCTTTCTCTTTCGGCTTTCCCCTTCAGCACAATAGAGCAGCTACACACAATAACCCGCACATAAGACGTTTTCCATTTGGGAGAATCTGCAACCATTCCAGCTGTATTTCCTGGGATTTGGGCTTCCTGCAAAAACGCTCTGTTTTAATTTATTCCAACCACGGAATAACACCCTGCTGCGATAGAAAGCACGTTAGGCGTGTGACCAAACCATATAAGGAAGCCCGCTCCTCTGTGACATCACAAAGGAGCAGTTTTACCACGCCTTCTGAAACCGAGCGTTTTGAGCCTTCCCAAACTTCCTTCAGGGCAGATCTCCAAATGTTACCTGGAACTTTGGCATGGTTCCACACGAGAATACAACATTGTAACTACATTTATAGGTCAGAAAAGTGGAAAAGCACAGTAGGTCCGCTTTAAGTGGCTTCTGTATTTATTTAATTTTCACACAAAGCCTCCATACCAAGGATGCTTCCGTTCAATTCCTCTGAGAATCCTTACAGACGTCAATGGGCGGATGTCAGCAATACGGACCTGATGAAAGTCTGAAGACCAGACTAGCTAGAATTGACCTGTTCCACATTTGGATCTTAATGAGGTTTCAAGTAGAGCTCCGACATGCAAAACCCAGAAGGGGAGTGTGACAAAAAGCACTCAGAAAAAGTCATTTATTGAAAAGGATAATTCAACTGGAGGAGGCTGTTTATCAGCCGATCAAAAGTTTAAGACCATCACTCCAAAAATGACAAAAAACTCTCCAAACAAGGACAAAACATGCCTGAGTAGGACTCGGTAATGAGTAGCGCCACCGTTCTTGTTCATTACTTCAAAAATGGGTTCGGGCACGCTTGACGCGAGTTGACTGTTTCCAGCAGGCTACTGGGAACGTTGGTCCAAGGGGTGAAGATGGCTTCACCAACTGGTAGGAGCTGATGGCCATTTTTATAAACATCCTTGACATTCGTCCCCAAATGTTCTCCGTGGGGTTTCAATCAGGGGGACATGCGGGATGGTCCAAAAGACTGATGTTCTTGCTGAAGAAGTCCTTGGTTTTAAGATTTTCATCAGGTCTGTAAATCAGTCGTTATCGAGTTAACAAAACTGTAAGCAAACATAAATAAAAGAGTGAAATATATATAAAAAAAGAGAATCGTCCGTGCATAATAGCTTCTCTTTTGGGGAAAAAATGTGCACAGAGGATCCGTCAAAAGTTTCATCTGGTTCTAATCTGGACCGCACATGTGGTAGCAATTGGAATTTAACATGGACATTCCCGTTTCACGTGTCCGATGCACCACGGATCCGACAACACGCATGCACGCTGAAGACAAATCAAACGGTGGAACTACACCGATTTGCTATTTATTTGGTTGTTGACCAACACACGGCAAGCGGGCCACACAGATGGCGCCAGGAAGCACGATGGTGGGTCTCCATCAGTTGCTTGGTTTATGTATATCGTCTCCACAGCGGGACTTGAACCATTTTCACATGAGCCACGCTCACCGTTTTGGTCTTAAAAGACGGAGCTTCTGATGGTCCTTCATGTTGGTTCCTGTCCATCTTGCACGCAGGTTTAACTGGACCGACGGGAAATTGAACACCAGCAACCTGATTGAGCTTTCTGGGCAGATAACGGAGAAATTTGACGAAGAGTTCCGCATCCTTTACGCGCAGTCTCTACCCATAAACGGCCGAGGACCTCCGAGCGTCCGAAACAGCGGGATCTTTGAGCACATTCCCGCCAAACATCTGCTCACTTCCTCGCCATACCCGAGGAGGGAGAGGCCTGCGGAGTCGGTGCGCGGGACCAGCACGCCGGGCCGTCGGCTCCCGCCGCTAACACTGCATCCGCAGCGGGAGGCTTCCTCTCCACAAGCGGGTGAAAGCGGCGGCGCCGCCTCAGACGAGTCCACCGCGGGTGATGACGTCCAAGAAGACGTCCTCGCTAGCGCTTTAGCTTCCCCAGCAGAGCAGCCTGCAGAAACCAAACTAGCGCCCGTCGGCGTAGCGTTCTGCCATGCGGCCACTCAGACTACCTCGTCGGCGGCGGATGGCGACACGCAAACCGACCTCCAGTTTGCGCAGGACCCCGACCTCACCCCGTATATCGGCACCCGGAGCCCGAAGCGGGTGACCTCTCCCGGCCAAGCGGCCCCGGCCGGCACCTTGAAGGACTGCCTTCATAATCTGACCAAAGAGCGCCAGCACCACTACTCGGCCATCCGCTCCAAGCTGGAGCACCTCATGGCCGCTCTGTCCCAACGGCGAGAGCTAGCAGACATCGCCGCCATAACTCACGGGGTGCACGGCGTACCGAAAGACGTCCCGTGGACAGACCCTGGACTGGTTCCCGATAAAGCCATGGTCACATGGCCAAGCGCTAGATGCGTTCACTAGTTGGACTTTAGGGTTTTTTCTCCCTGAGCCGCTGCATTTCTTTGAGTCCTTTCTACGCAATTCTTACGAAATACTACTTAATACTGCAGAAATTGTGCAATACTACTGTCACTGTAATTACTGACCTTCCCAGAAATGTAAAAGTGCCTTTGTGCTGATGGAATCAAACACGGCTGTGCTAAACGCATCTAAATATACTCGTCGTTGTGCCTCGCTAATAATAAAGTGGCCTTTTTGCTCTTTAGTGGCGTGCTGTGTTCACTTTAAGCCCGATTACACTTTTTAAAAACTGCAAACAAGTTGTCATCAAGTGACGGGATCAGAAGCTTCAGAGCACACGAGGAAGCAAACCCTGCCAACGTGGCGCGACAAAGACAATAAGCACGGCCGTCTTCTGCACTAAATGAGCGGAGACAACATCTGGGCCGGCGGCGCCTCTTTGGAGAAGCTCCGTCATTGATGCTGATTATTTACACGCGCTTATTAAACGCCGTCTCATAGACTCTTACGAAGCAGTCAGAAGATATATTTGCAGACAGGAGAAGAAGCAGGAGGTAGGAATGTGTGCATAACTCCATATTAGCAATGCTCTACTGAGCGTCCTCCTGAATCTCCACATAATAGCGGCTTTGCACGGGCGCTAACGCCGCTGAGCCTGGCATGAGGAGTGTTTTCAACTTCCTGTCGTGCACCAAAGGTCCTGCTGTGAATGATCAAAACACATCAGAGTCTTGGCTGGAGTAGTGAGAAGTGTGTTCAGTTTTAGTCCCGCTGAGCTGGATGTGTCGAATGTTTCGCCGCCCGAGGTGCGAGTGTTCCACATCAATGTATACAGATTTAGGAACCCACGGAGGACAAAGCCTACTTTGCACGGCAACATCTAATGCTTGCGGATCCGGAGCAACGTGTTAATTAGTAGGAAAACATTCCCGTTATTTGCACTCGTTTTGTTCATTTCCCATAAGGAATTTTTCCAGTTTATGAAACACTAAACCGTTATTGTAAGATCTTGCATGAAAAATCAATATAAAAGTATTTGGTGATTTAGGTCTCATTTTTTGGTTTCATTTTTATCTGTTTGTGTTCAAAATAACCTCAAAAGTTCTCAATGGATTTGGATGTAATTTTCATTAATTGTCAAAAATGGGATCTAGAACAGTTGACTACATTTTTTTTGGGGGGGGGGGTTGCGGATCACCGTCTGTTTTTTGAAAGGATTCTTTAACCCTGCGAGATAGGACCATTTTGGCCATTTATGCATAAAACTCCACAAAAACGGTCAGAGCACATGGAACAAAAATACAGGACAGGTTTCCAACAGGTTGTAGAAAATATCAAAATGTGGGATTATTATTATTATTATTATTATTATTATTATGTTGTTGAATCACAATGTAACTATTTCTATTTCTTACTATATTTCATAAACAGAAACGTAAACAAACAATGCACAACGATGAGCCAATTCAAGAAACAATACAAGCAGTTGATGTTTGCTAAATACAAGGATGAAGAGTCTTCAACCAGTCATGATATATCATCAATATATAAGTATATATTAATATAATAAATAATAATTATTAATAAATATATAAGTGTCAATATATCACTATATTGACACTTACGATGGTACCCATTATGTCATTGGATGCTCATATCACCTCCTACTTCAGTACGAGGTGCATTATTTAAAAAAAACAACAAAAACTTTATTATGGAAAGCAGGAAGTGAACAAAAGTAACAGTTAGTGATTGTAAAAGTACCAGATGGAGGGGTAGGATTTAATAAGCTTTGCTTCTTCCTACTCCTTTTGGACATGTGGAACTGGGAACTGATTATGTGATGCATTCAATTGTAATCTGATGCATGTTCAAATGAAATAAAACCATTACCATTACCATTACCATTACCATTACCATAAATGACGGGACAGGTAACTTTACACGACACAGCCAACGGTGGAAAACGTTTCGGACACGCCCGATGTGGCGAAACGGCACCTTGAAGATGAACGTCTGGTCAGATAATGGTCCAGAAGTAACGGCGCTGTGATGACATTGTCTGGATGCAACACTCTATCCATCTGGAAGTGCGTCGGCTTTGTTAGCGTAGCTCGAATGCACTTGGCTGAGATAATGAATGGAATGAGCTCAGGTGTTTTTTACCAGCACATCTCACGCTTTCGCAAATCACATCCAACAAAAGCCTTTTGTCGGACGTGAATAGCGAGGCTTTAAATGAGTCCGGAGTAGTTATGAAGATGCATTTTAGCATTTGTATGACTCCAACCATCTCAGCATGTGGTCGCCTTTCAGCCTATGCATTGAACAAGCCGCTGCACGTTCCCCTTATGAATGCTAATCACCAGGCGACTGGTTAATGGCAACCCAATGTTTTAACCATGTACAAAATAACGTATATTTCACTGACATTGGGACTCTTCAGGCTTAATTCAGCCAGCGCTCTAAACGCTTGCAAAGGAAGAAGGTAAGAACACGAGGCCCTGCGGCGGCTCCTCCTGCCGAGCGTGCATCTCCTCGCAGGCAAACACATCAAACGCCTGTGCGTTCATTATGTAAAACGGCACAGCTGAAGGGGACTGATCTCCAAGCAAGTACAATGGAAGTAATACGGGAGAGAACGCTATTTGATTTGAATAGGCTGCTGCAAAGCAACCACTGGCTGTAATTAGGGAAGCGCTAGGGGATGCACAGCACAACAGTCTGCACCTATTAGCTTAGGCTCACAGGTAAACACGGAACCTTTTCATATTTCATCTCACGCGTGATGAAAAAATGAAAAGGCGGTATCAAGGATTTTGTTGCCTCCTCACTTTTGGAGGGTCTTGCAGCAGGAAGCATCACTAGCAGCTTCCGGCCACCAGAGAGTGCCCTGTTCTTGCGTATGGAAAACCTCCGCTGCAGGTCTGGGCTGTGTTAGCATTCAGGATTTGTTATGATGATTACTAAATGATATGAAATGATAAACATGTACAGTACATATGGACGCTACTACAATCATTTTGGTACTCGGTTCAAAGCATTGAGACTAAGTTGGACTTATTCCTTGACCGTCTCAATCAGGGGTCTCAAACTCAATTTACTTGGGGGCCACTGGAACTTGGGTCTGGGTGAGACTGGGCCGCATCAGGTTTTCCAAAAAAAAAAACCCCAAAAAACACATTTATTAAAAACAAAACAATTTTAAAAACTGCTTTGGTTCCAATTTTCTACAAGAAAAGCTCTGATAAAACATTCCACTGTTCTCAAATATCTTACTTTTTATTTTTCTACACAAAATAAGATGAAAAATGAATAAACAAATCAAGAATAAAGAAAATCAATCAATCAGTAATAAATAAATAAATATAATAATAATAATAAAACGGCAAATAATAAAAACCACATATAGTTGGTGGGTAGACAAATGATTTTTTCCAGATTAAAATGAACAAAGCATTATTAGAGCCCTGTAGACATGACAAAACACGACTATAGTCACATTTATACTCTTTTTTTTATTTACAACATATTGCGCAACTGCAGGGTCTTGAGACACATGCTAACTCGCAAACTAGAGAGCTAGCCACCTAAACGGTAGCCTTCAAGTTATTTCCTTTAAACTTAAATAGCCAAAAACTTACCACTTCCACACGGATAGGGAGGATAACTATTAACAGTTATTTAACCTTTAACATGAACATGAATCAAACGTAATCATTTTTTCTGGGTACATGAACATCAAACTAACATTAAACTTTCCTATCAAACTAGTGTCCTGCGGGCCACATTTGGCCCGCGGGCCGCGTGTTTGAGACCCCTGGTCTAAATTGAGTTTGAGCACGTAGAAAAGCATGATAGAAATGGGATGTATTGTTATTATTATTACTATTATTAATAACGGATGTTTGACGGACGGCGTCCTCTTCGGGTCACCTTATGATCCCCGGAGGTTGCATGCTGGCTAAAATCCTTGTAGATGTCAGCAAGTCTGACAAAAGGTGTAAGATCGCTGCCTTCCAAATATTGTTAGCGTCGGGCTCTCGTCCAGTTAGCCAGCATGTCTGGAATCACAAGTCAAGTGCTATGCCAATGTGTAATCACCCTTTTTAATTCATCATTATTATTATTATTATTATTATTGTTGTGTTTTATTGGGATAGCTACAAATAGCACGCCACAGGTTCATAAAATGTGCTTTGCAGTTTGTCCCCAGTTAAGAACACGTATGATGATGGGTCCGCTGGGATGGCGGACATGGTCGTTTTTGGAAGGCCAGCTGCTTTATTGTGTTCCACCATGTTGGTATTTTATGACGCAGACACGGTGAAGTGGTCCCGATGGATTATTGGATGGATACACGTCACCGCGTTAGGCTGCTTCAGTGACTGACAGACGGGACCGAGGTGGATTGATGCCTTGACTAGTCTTCATCAGTGGGACTGGTACTTGGCGTCGTACTCCGGGAAGGCGGCAGTAGGGAACCGCACTCCCGATACTGACCTTTTAATTATGGCAACCACGCTTGACGAGTTAGAAGCTTGATTACTTGGCCTTCATTAGCCAAATTGTGAGCTGCAGTGACTCCCAGAGGCACAATTTGGCATCTCCAAAGACTCCCAACCAAATTGGTTTCGCACCAGCATGGGTGTCCAAAATGTTGCACGGGGGCCGTTTCATCCTGCGGCTTGTTTTTTTATTGGCCCTCAGCATGCTCTTAAAAAAACTAATGAGATGCAGGGGCTTGGCC
This sequence comes from Doryrhamphus excisus, assembly GCF_037039965.1. Taxonomy (NCBI): domain Eukaryota; kingdom Metazoa; phylum Chordata; class Actinopteri; order Syngnathiformes; family Syngnathidae; genus Doryrhamphus; species Doryrhamphus excisus. The sequence continues at coordinate 21,136,020 of NC_136367.1, read as the reverse complement.
CCGCCCTCATTTCTTATTTTTTATGTTTGTCACACTTCGATGTTTCAGATCATCAAATGTAGACATTAGTCAACGATAACAGAGCTGAACTTTTCATTATGAAGGGAGAAAAAAATCCCTGTGTGAAACAGCGACGCCCCCCCCAAATCAGTGGTTGGGCCCCCCGTTTGTGATACTTTGCTTCAACCCCATTGGAGGCTTTTCCTGCATGAAGCCTTTTAAGGTCACACCACAGCATCTCCATAGGATCCAGGTCTGGACTCGGACCAGGCCTCTCCAAAGTCTTCATTTGTTTTTTCTTCAGCCTTTTCAGAGGTGGCTCATTGGATCATTGCTGGAGAACCCAAGGTGGTTTCAGCTGGAGGTCACCAACAGATGGACGGACACTTTTTGCTAGTCAGCAGAATTCATGAAAGCGATAATAAATGCTAAATGATAAGATATCATGTGACTTTTACTTTGCTGGAAGACTTGATTGTTGACAAAGACGACGATGACGAGCAGCGAGGGAGGAGAAGAAACCCCCGAGGATGACACCCGTGTTTTGCTTGGTGTTATTTCTTGAAGCCAACCTTCTTCACCTTCCTTATCAAATGCTGGCACTGGAAACTCGACTTGTCTCATTTTTTGGCTTATTTAGCAGCTGTGACGCTTTCCAAACGTGCAGACGTTAGACAACTGCTGATTACAAATAAAAACAAATGGCACAAACAAAAAGTTGAAATATTGATAGTAATAACCAATAATAATAGTGTATGTCTGTCCACTGCAGCTCAAAGCGGCTGTTTTTTCTGTAAACACTTCTTAGCGTTTTGAATTTGGCTTTCAGCCCGTTTACCAAATTATAAACATTAAAAAATCCCCCCCCACGCATCCTTCTGTTGAAAGTGTTTGTACCAAGTCCTCCAATACGCATGACTGCATACTGCATGTATTTTTATCAGCAGGTGTGGATATACAGTTTGTACTTCCATGGAGAGGATGAACATGACTGGAAGAAAACACTGATAAAATGAGCTTAGTCTGCCCCCCCCCCGCGCCGTCTCAGACCACGAGGTGCTGATTGTGAATGTTTTGCCGTGTTAAAGTCAAATGTATGATTCCGTAGTCCCGATCCTCCTGTTGTTTGGGGGTGCGAGTCAGAGTCAGAGCGCCACCACTGACGTGGACTTCCTGAGTGGTAGCGCTGATGCGAGGCCTCGGGCGGGGCCGGTGCAGGTGGGAGGCATTGTTGATAAGCTCTCCGTGCCGAACCGCATGTTGACTCCAACGCGTCCTGCTGAGGCCTTCATGTTATATTTAGGGTACAGCTGCTCCTCAGCAGCCACCCCTCAAAACAGCCATTCTCCGGAGATTTATGGCACGGCCCATTAGGAGCAGCTGTAGTGTCTTGACACTTGAGCTGAAGGATGGGGGGGGGGGGGCGTCGCACGTATTGTGTTTACGACGCGGCGTATTCCCAGCAGCTGACACGGTGTGGAACGCACGTTATCAGAGAGCGGGATGCTGCTGATGGACAATGGAACAACAACCCGTGTCCAAGCACTGACTCACGATCTGCTCACGGACGCACCTGAGTCAAAACACAACATTGGCGGGAAAGACGCTCACACGCGGAACATCAACTATCTCATCACGCTTTTCACCTCAAATTCAGCATACGCCATGTCTGCTGGCCCAGCAGGAAGTGGGATGTATTCGGCTTCCAGGAATTGTGTACAGACCCTGGCGACACGGGGCCGTGCATTATCCTGCCGTAACATGAGGGGATGCTTGTGGACGGACAGCACAGCGATGGCTGTCTCATCACGGTATCTTCCTACCTACTTCCTGCCCCCTTTTGGGGACATTAGAATACCCAAAAAGTATTTGCGTGATGCGTGTTGGAAATCAAATCAACAACTACGATTACCATTAAAATACCCGGCACGGCAAATCAATCATATCAATTATTCATTATAATCAACTACAGCTGTTGACTCATTTATTTCATTAATTATGGGAAATTTATTTGCGTAATTGATGCATACGTGTGAGCAGCGGCGGTGGCGTCGGCGACAGCATTCTGACTCATCAGCAGTACAGTATGTATCTCCAACTCCAAACTATCACGCCAATGACACTTCCTCATTGTCACTAGATAGACCGCATGATGCATTCAGGGACACTCAGAACATCACAACGCCTTTATTAAATGCAAAGAAAAACTCACTTTGTTTGCTGCATTTATGCTCAAAAGTGCAGAAAAATTCACTCGAAACTTGTCAATACAACTGAAATGACGCGGTGTCTTTGAATGCAACTCGTCATTGCTCATAATAACAGTTTAAGTGTGACTGAAATGTCGTGTTATTAAAGCAACCACTTTATTTGGGGCTGTTAGTACATATAAATATACACGTATACACGACCCCGCCCTGCTGTTTATTTTTATTTCAATAAAATACAATAAAAATGTGCATATTTCAGACATGGTAATTCATGGTGATGATTATAAATATGAATAATATGAATCTCTAGTATACTGTATGTCGATAAACATCTATCTCCTGGCGAGGTTCTTGTTGTGAGCCATAATACAGCCAGCCCTGAGGCCAATAAAGACATGTGGCTGTTTGAATGATAAACTAGCACCGTGTTGGATGACAGGATGAGACGGGTTCATGGACACCCTTGGATGTACGTTACATACGGAACCACTGTTCTGTAATAAATAGCAAGGACTTGCTAGAATGAAAAAACGCTAGCTGTGTGAAAGTAAAACAAGGCGCCAGGCGCTGGTGTCCGGCCTCTCCAAATGACGCGGCGTGTTTGCTGTGTGCGTTATTCAACTGGACACCTAATCAGCCAGGACGTCCCGTATTAGCCATCTGCACCGTGTGCCGCACACGATGATGTTCTACGCTGGTGTCTATTTCAGCAGCTCTCTATCCATTTATTGATGCATGTCCTGCATTGATTGGCTCATTGACTGGCCTCGCCATCCGTTCCCCATCTGCGTGTCTCAGCAGGCTTCCAGATGATCCATAAGACGCAGCTATTAAAAGGAGTAGTGGCGAAGTCCAAAGGTTGGCGATACATTCATGGAGAAAAGTGTGTGTGTGTTCTCGGCTTCTTGGGTTGCTGTGTGATGCCAGGCACAAGTGCTACGAGGGTGTGACATTTAGGGAATACGAACGACATGACATATCGCTGCGGCGGTGGCCTCCTCAGACATCAATCATCTTTCTGGCCAGAAAACAAAATGCCAGGACCGGACTGAATCACACCTCAACAGTATTTAAAGGGTCATAAATGACATAAATATCTTATTATGTTTATGAGCGGTATATTTTAGTGTATTTTTCCTCAAAATAGTAGTCATGCCAAAATGTCGTGTTGCTGCTGGATGTTCACATTATTCAAATGACATTAAAAGTTCCAAAAGAGGGAGGTTTAAGACAAAAACGGGCGAGGCGAGTGCAGAGAACATAACTGTTTACAAGGAACATCTTTACATGAAACATTTGTTTGGAAAGTTATGTATAAACACATTTTTAAAAAGCTGTGAATATGAATATGAATGAATGATTCATGTTTTAAAAAATGGGAAAAAATGTTAGTGGTGCGATTATGCTGCATTGTTGATGCTCAATAAAGAAAATGATGACCTTCTATTTTTCTAGCCTTGAATATCATTAAGTGTCTGCTTTGCTTTGCACACATTCTAAACCAGTTTATTTTTTTTCCAAGGAATACTTATATATTATATTAAGCAATATTAGCAATATTTATATTTTGAGCTCCCCCCCCCGAACATTTTAGTGCGCTGTAAAGTAAATTGAGCCGTGTCCCGGCCGGTAAACCGGTATCATTTCTAAGGTTATACAAGGTCGCAAATGCAATGACAGATGTTTATTTATGTTTATTTCCTTATTGCAGGGCAGTTCATTATCCAAATCATTTGGATTTCAAGTAAAGCCCGAACATTATTATTATTATTATTATTTTGATGTAGCATTATTGACTATTTTTGCAAAATACAGGTTTACATTTCCTACTGTGACTAAAAAAGCCAAAGCACGAGGGTCTGGTTTTGTAACTTCCTGTAAGAAAACAGTGTGGGGGGAACAAAGAAAATGGCAGCAGCTGGAGGGTGCTTGAGATTGAGACGCAAGATGGATTCATATATATTCATGAATTCAGTTAGAAAAAGTCAAACGGAGGCAGTATGATAATCTCGCAGCCATTGTGTTTCCCCCTCCGACTGTTTTGGGCAAAACCGGCGCCACATCAGACGGCGTTCGCGAGGGAAGGCGGCGAGCGGCGGATACACTCTGACCCTGTACTTAAGGCCGGTCAATCCGCGGGGGGGTCAAGTGGTGGTTATGCCAAATCCATTCCATTCACGGGTAATGGGATGGCTATAATTTGTCCTGGGATGGTCAATGATATGTTTAATTAAAGCAGACAGATATCAGATAATTGAACTATCGACTGGCCTCTTTGAGTGGTATTTGTCCCGTGACTCAGGGAGGGTACGGCACATTTGGGCCGAGATCCTGATGAGAGTGGGTCTCGGGTCTTTTCATCCACTTGGCGGAATCCTCTGATGACGCTAACCTCTGACCGAGGTGCTATTTTCTTAAATGTTCACACTTCTCGCTCTTGCCTCGGGATAAGAACTACAAGCTGAGAAAAAAGGAACACCCGTAGGACCGTATTTCAAGCTGCCGTGTTTTTTCCCCCCTCGCTTGTCAGTCTGTGGATACATGTCAGCAGCCATCTAAAAAGTGCTGACATCGCCATCCGACGGCCTGCTGCCTCGACGTGAACTTAGATTTAGCTCAAGGGTATAGCTACCCTGCTAATGTGATGTAGCGCCAAGAAGGAAACAAATTGGCCTGACGTCTCATACGCTGCCTTGTCTTGATTGTGTGATGACTTCCACCGCTAATACGTTACGATGGGTAGGCCGGCCCCACCAGGGAGTGTGTGCGTGCGAGAGAGCGAACGAGCGAGCGAGCGAGAGCGAGAGAGAGAGAGAGGTTGGGGGAGGGTCTCGGTCTGCAAGATCAGCAAAAGTGGAATTGCATTGATTCAGTTAACTGCAGAGTTGGAGCGTGATGTGGAATTCTGTTTATCACCAGTGGGATTACCGCCACAGACCACATTTGAATATGATTCTCTATATTGTCTTCATAGCCGCCAAAACCATGATGATACACACAGCAGTTTGGGATTCATGTGTTCATTTTTACATATTGTTTGTCCTCATTTGGGTCACCGGTGGGTTGGACACAAACAACCGTCCACTCCCACGGACAATGTAGACTCTCCAAATATTACAGATAATTTCTTACTTTCTTAACCATGTCCAATGTCGTCCGTTGGCGATACCGATATAGGAAGCAGCTCCTCCCTCACATGAATGTTGGGAAATAAAAATATGCTTCCTTTACTATGAAATAGTAGTAGTAAATAGTAATGTGAAAATATTCATATTTAAGAACGTTTTTTTCAAGCATAAAGACATTTTGATGATGTACAGTATAGTATTCAGTAATGTTGTGAGACACACAAGCACCAGATTTGATGAGCTCTTTCAATACCAAACACTCGTCATACCCAACAACGTATTTATGTTGTACGTCATTTTACAGTTTGGTTTTTTTTTTGGCGCAAGAGGCAAAAATAGTAAACAACAATGGCCACTAGGTGGCAGAAGCGCATTTGATGAGAGCTCGGCAGGGAAGTGATAGACGTGGAGGAGTGTAGCAGGCAGAAGGTCACACATTGTAGGGAAATTTGCATGCACACAAATACAGTAGCTGCGTTACAAATGTGAAAATTGTAAATAGTTCATAGTTTTATGTTTGTAAATAAATTGATATGTTGATGTTTATGTTGGTATGGTTATTTAGACGTCACAAAAGCCACGAATAACCAAAACCTTTTCACGAAAAGCTGTTTTTCCTCCCTTTTTAGTTAGGAACTGATATTTTCCTGAAACTTACCATTCTATTACTGATTACTAAAGAACAGAAAAGGGTAAGATTTTTTTTTTCTTTTGGTAAGTTCCATGTTTATACAGCCATAGAACACAATATTGGCACTGCCCATGAAATATGCAGAACATTTTGGGGGATTCAAACCGAAGCCGAAGAGCTGAATCCTATCACTGAAGTCACAGAATTGCCCCCTTTAGGATGAATGTTTTACATCTGTATGTTATTGTAAACAATAATGACATCAATAGGTGGCTCATGTATTACATCCTTCTTAAAAACTCATTTTAATAACACGTGCCCATGTTTCCTCTAATTGTAAAGAATTTCCTTGTCGGGGTTTATCCGAGTGTCCTCATATTTTGCCTCCATACTCGGCCATTTTGCTGATCCCGACACTTTCAGCTGTTTCAGTATTCTTATCGTTGGCTGCCAGTAAGAGGATCCATTTCACTTATTTGCTCCAAGTGCGACTGTAGTCTAAGTCAATAACTCCACAATGAATTTGGAGGATGGAGGGCAAGTTGAGGAGGCGCAGCTAGTTAGCGGAGGTGGTGATAGCGGTGGCGCGGCGCACCTTTTTATCCAGAGTCAGCAAGGGTAAAATGTCAAGCATTTCTTAGGGAAGAGGCTCCATAGGGTTCTATTCAAAGCTTTAATCTTAAATGAGAGCGTTGCACATTGATATTCCATAGGCCTCTTTGCCCTTCTTCTCTCAGCTACTTTCATTTAGAGGACAGCCGTGCCGCACCAGAGCATGGGGATTGCTTTGTCAGACAGCCAAGAGGCAAAAGGCAAGGTCAAGCTCTCTTTGTGATGGTGGCTCACGATGGAGCAAAGGCATCACCTTTTTCACGCCCTGGGTTCCTTTTATCCACTGTATTTGCATCTTCGTAAAATAAAAGAAAGGCTCATTTCTGTCACAGAACCTGAGTCGCTTGCAAAAAAAAACATCGGAATGATTTGAAACTGAGAATTTAAGCCAGTGTGGGACAGCAAATTGACAAATATTCACTCACACTTTCCAAAACCAATCCTCCGGAAAGCTGCAGGATTTTAGAGCTGCAGAACAGAGATCCTATCCTATCGCCGATGCCTTGAGATGCTATTCAAACATCAATTTGTTCTTATTGTGGAATCAATCAATACTCAGTCAATCGATGACATCGATGAAGGCAATGATTGACGTTGAATGGATCAATTCCTTCAACCACAAAAGGCATTAAGAACATTATTACCAGCATAGTCTCTGTTTGAAGTACCTTGGATGGAGTAACTTCCTCTCAAACAAACATAAAGGAATGCTGTTAGTTGGAATATTAAATAGTTTATAGTTATCAGCGGATGGATGAACGTTAACCCCAACTGATCCGCCATCCTCCTACCAAGTGGTCTGGCAGATGAAACGATAAGGACTGTGTCGCCAAGAAGTACTTACTCTCTAGCCAAGAGAGGAAAGTGTGGGACACCAAGGTTCTCGCTACTCCTGTGGGAAGCTACCTTTCCCCAGGTGGAAAAAAAATCCACAGACACATAAAACCTGTTTACCTCTGACAGCACAGCCCCTATCCGTGGGCCTGAGGACCAGGCTCGCCTCCAGTTCTCATGCTCGTGTCCCAGTCCACTGCTGACGCAGATGGGCTGCCGAGATAGCGATGAAGGTGTGTGCATGTTGAAGTAGCCCTGGAGGCGAGTTGTTCTGAAAACAGTCAAGACTGAAGGCATAACTGACGTGCTATCTGCCACACTTCTATCATCAATCTCGTGTTTATTTGACATATTAACTGCTTTGGAACGTCTGCATGGAAAACTCCGGCTACCTCAACTCAAGTCTGGATTAAAAGTACCTCAGTTTTCATTAGTATTTTTTTCCAAAAGGTTCAAGAAAAAAAAAATTCACATAGAAACTAATGTAAATCAAATGTATCCGCACCCAAAAATATGAACAAAATTACATTTTATTGAGTAAATTCCAACTACAAATGACAAATGAAATGAAAAAGTCGGACGGGAGGAGACCCCATCTTCATACTTTGCAATTTTCATTGGCCCCATGGCGGGTTATTTGGCAGTCTCACTCAATAAAAAAATGCAATGGGTCACCAACACATGGCTTAGGGTGCTTTATTTGAGCACCTGATTTTGCAGAATAATAGAATTCGAGTCAACCGGCTAGTTCATTACGATCGATATTGTACGATAAACGAGTCGAAAAGCCAATCATAAAAAAAGTCAGCTTTGACTGTATTTGTTCTACCTCCAATGAACACAAGTTGTTGCCGAGGAGCCGCGGTTCTGACAGGTCTATCCGGTGATGGGAGCTTGATAAAGCTGTGGAGAAACTGCTCCAATTTCAAAGTCTACGCCGTGTGGGAAAGCAAAAGTCTTGCGCTTTCCACCGGCTCCGCCAATCAGTGACCGGCAACCTTTGCAAACACCTCAGCTGCCGCCAACATGTCAACACAGTTTAACAGCGCATCCGCCGTCCCAACACGGAAGATCAACTCCTCATCATCTCCTCCTAAAAGAACGGGATCACATTTTCTGAGCAATCAATAAAAGCTATTCCAAGAGGACAGCGATGACAGACACAATCTAATAATGTAAGCGACAGATGTCATAATCAAGTATCCTAAAATAATGATTGTCATCAGGTCATACGGATGCTGACAATGTTGTGTGGAAACAGGGTCCACACGTGAGTCAAAGTCCTGTTCCTTCTTGCTTTTAAATATAGACCGGTCGCCCTTACTGCTGTCACTCACACACTTGCGCTGCCCTTTTGACCTCACATGTACAAAAGAGACTTGAAGCTGACACTCTTACAGCAAATGTTTTTCACCACTGCAGGCTAACTGGGGCGGGCGTACGACGCACGGCGCTGCCCCAGCCGAGGCGGATTACCACCCTTTTGTGTTCTTTCAATGGAAACAACAATCTAAATGACTTGGGCTTCCCACGTAACTTTGAGGGGGGGTCTCACCACTATTATAGTCAAATGTTGCTTAACATCTGATGGTGTGCAAGCAGGGTTCAGGGGTTGCTGGGTTTTCGCCAAAGGCCCCCAACGTGTTGCTGTGCAGCCTGGACATGCTCCTCAGCCACGTGTGGGCGGTGTGTTTCCTTACACGTTTCACTTTCTCTTCTGTGACGCCCAGCTGCTGCTGTATCTCAGCCAAGGCCGAGGCCATCATCAGGACTTTGGGGAGGAATATCCGAATGTAATTTATGTTACGGTAATCCCTCCTTTATCATTTAGTCATTTAGTTCTGGACCAGTTGGTGATAAGTGAATTTCCAATAAATAGGATTCCTTATTTAGAAATCAAAACCTATTTACGACCTATTAGCTGCACGGTGGTTGAGTGGTGGAGACCCGAGTTCAATCCCACCCTTGGCCATCTCTGTGTGGAGTTTGCATGTTCTCCCCGTGCATGCGGGTATTCCGGTTTCTTCCCACATTCCAAAAACATGCTAGGTTAATTAGCCACTCCAAATCGTCCAAAGGTATGAATATGAGTGTGAATGGTTGTTTGCCACCCTGTGATTGGTCGCGGGTGTACCCCGCCTTTTTCTCTAAATAAAGTTTCATAAGGTTTATTGTACATTTGTTGATGTTCATAAAGTTGTTATGTTGTTATTTTGATTTCATATGGATATTTGATATTGGTATTTGATTTCTAATTTTATAACGGTGTTACAGTGTTGGTTCGATCATTTGTCCATTTGACAACTATCAGTATGTAGCATTCTCTTTCTCCACCCAAACAAGCTGAAACGAGGCACACAGTGTTTGGCCAACAATGGAATTCGAGATGCAAGTAAAAAGGAACTTGACATTCTATTCTAAAAAAACTATTTTGGGAATGCAACTTTTTTTAGTGTGTAACCCGCCTGATCCAACCATCCCCGCATTCTGAGGCATGACTGTCAAAAGTGCTCGCCATTGAGCCAACATCTTGGACTGTCACGTCCACGGCATCCGATATTCAAGCGGTTTCTATCCAATGGCTTCAAGTTTGCCAGCCACCTTTGGATAACTATGAGGGACAAGTTATGACACTAACATGACACATTAGTGGGAGAGTGACACACCCAGTTTCAAGCAGACTTGTTGCACTTCTCCAGAACATATGACACCACCGCCATAGTCTCGTGTCCGCCGTGTTGAGGCGATAAACACAGACTCACATCTTACAGTAAAGCATACCTAATGTATAAAAAAACATATAAAAACTAAATCCATAAACAAGGATGCTGCGTAGCGGAGATGCGACGTGTCGTACAGTGGAGATAGCAAGTGCTGACTGGAGGTCAGCCCTTCTTCCATAGTTTGCACATACGTGTGCAGAAGCTGACCCTTAAATCAGCGGAGCTCTGCTTAACAGCAACTAAGAGACACAATGATCGGCCCTAAAGATAGGTGGGCTGTATACCAGGGTCAGGAACTGTGGAAAGGGAAGAGGCTGTTAGGCGGCTGGGGAGGTGGTGGTGGTGGTGGTGTTGGTGGGGGGAGGGGGGCAAAGGTGGCTGAGTTAACCTCTATGGCTCGTGTTTCTACTGTGCACTAATAGATGTCTGTCATTATTATGGACAGAAACAGGAGGGCGCCTGCCAGCTGCACGACCCCCATAAAACAGAACAGGAAATCCTAACAGGGAAAGAAAGGGAAAGAGGTCGACTCTCTTGGATAATCCCCCCCCCTGTGTTGACCGGCCTCATTTATCCTGTAAAGTTGCAGTGTCACAACAATGAAGCCGAAAACATGAACATCCTTCAGTCTATATGAAGATCTCGTCCAATGTTGTTCCCTCACAACGAGAGACATCTGTATAATTATTACATACAGTAGTTCACCCTTTGCTCTACGACCAAAGTCCGGACCCGGTAATGAAACAGGACTTTGTCAAAGCTGTCTCTGTGGTGTCCAGTGAAACGTGACAAGCTCTTTATCAGCGCAGCGCTCTGTCCTATCAGATGGCGAGAAGTTCATGCACAAAGACACTGAACACCACGTCTCCAGGAAGCCTTGCGGCAGCCAATAAGGGAGGTCTTCAAACTTTATTATGCTTCCAGAGCTACACATTAATCCGCTCAGTTGTATCTTGTCGTAGCATGTCATGTGATAACATTAGTCATTACCGGTAGTACATTCGTAATTACTGAGGAATCTGTCAGGATGTGGGAGCCAGTGAAAAATGCCTCTGAGGTCTAAGCATAAAGAAAATCAGTAATGGTGATGGTTTTATTTCATCTGAACATGCATCAGATTACAATTGAATGCATCACATAATCAGTTCACAGTTCCACATGTCCGAAAGGAGTAGGAAGAAGCAAAGCTTATTAAATCCTACCCCTCCATCTGGTACTTTTACAATCAGTAACTGTTACATTTGTTCACTTCCTGCTTTCCTAATATAGTTTAAGGTTTTTTATTTTTATTTTTTTTATTTTATTTAAATTTTATTTGTTTTTAATTTTTAAAATGTTTTACATTTTAAAAATTAATTTTAATTTGTTTTTATTTTTTAAATTTTTAAAATGTTTTGTCCCGCACCGAAGTACTAGGTGATATGAGCATCCAATGCCATAATGGGTACCATAGTAAGTGTCAATATAGTGATATATATAACACATCATGACTGGTTCAAGACTCTTCATCCTTGCTTGTATTGTTTCTTGAATTGGCTCATCGTTGTGCATTGTTTGATTTCCTTACTCAATCCATTCCATAGTTTGATTCCACATACTGAAATGCTATGGCTTTTTATCATCTTTTATCTAGCAGTAAAAGAAGAAATAAATGTAACAAACGCGTACATTTCGCTTCCCATCAATCCGGCTAAACTTGCACTCATTTTGCATTTGTGTGTGCCCTCCCCACGGAGACGCATGAGTGTGCGTGTGTGATCACCGCATGATTCACAGTGTCACAACTGCCCAGAAACGACTGGACATCCTGAACGGAAACCGCAGCCATCCAAGCTGTGTTTTCCTGCGACATACAAGCTTAACGCTCTCACAAAGAGTCACTTGACTGCGTCCCCATATAGGAAGTGAAAGAGGAAGCCCCTCGTCCATCCTGTCGTCCGTCCAAATCACCGCTTCATGTGTAGCTGTGCTCTCGGACAAATCATTAATGCGAGCTTCTACTGTTGCAAAACTGGAACTGGAACCCGCCTGACGTTGGGACCGTCGAAAAAAAAACAATTATCAGCGTTAGCAAAGAAGCCCCTCCTTGATCAGCAGTGTTTGTTTGAGTAAACAAATGTTTACTCTGCTGATGAGCTAATGCTACTTTCTATCTAATCTCCGACAGTCACTCAGGAGCTCTTCGCCAACAAATCTTGTTTCACGGGTCCAAAAGCTAAGTGATGCTGGACTCTGTCGGCCCGGGCCTCCTCTTGAGGCTCCAGGCCTCTGGCTGTGATCATTGGTGTCCGTGTGCCTGCATTCCTCTGACTCTGGCCACACAATGGCAACTCTCTGCAGCATTCTTCTGTCTGTGTCCACTGTCTCTCTGACGCAGCCCGACATTGGCAAAGCTTCACTGGAAAGCGTTTGGATGTCGTATTGGTCACGCTGATTAATAAAGGCCACAGTGGTAGGGATTTTGAAACAATACAAGACGTGATTACGCTTCCTCTTTAACCTGCTTCATCATCGTGTTCCTTTTTTTGTGCAATCCTTCCCTTTCTCCATTCTGATGCCACAGACGTGCAGACACCTTTCCCTCCTGCTGACTCAGTAGCCTGCCTCAGGCGCTGTGGGCTTGGGGTGTTTGCGGCGGGGCGTCGGGGGTGGGGGAAATGTGTGCCTCTCACATCAGCCGCTCCAGCCTATCACAAGCGAGGGAAAAGAGCTGGCTAATCGTTTCTACAATGGCACCCCGTACATTGTCACACAGCACCACAAAGCCCCTCTTCCCTGCCGGTACGGGCGCTGCATTATCCAGCCCACGCTTAGAAATCCACACGGCAGGCCTGAACGCGGTCAAAGATAGTAACGCACAAGAAAGGCACTTCTTGAAAGGGCTGAAACGTCTCGGAGCAAGTCGAGTAAATAAACAAAGGCTGTGTGCACCAGCAACTCCCCTATTATTATGTAATGATTGCACATGTGGCATCATATCATTTACAAAGTTAATCATTAAGAATGAATTGCCGTAAACAATGTGTCTTTTCCCACATATAATCATTCACATTTTGAATATAAGCCTTAGCTAAAAGCAGTCTAAAGCCACATGCCCCGCCTAAAGCAAACCTACTATCAGTAATAAACATATTCATCTTTGGTAATGCCACTGCCACCATATTATCTGCTTGGTGAAGTCCCAAAGCAGGAGGTGCTTTTCAGGGAGGAAAGTGCTTTTGCACCTGTGGTGAGAGGGTCGCGTGGGGAACTGTCAGGGGTCACCCATGAAAAGAAAAGAGAAGGGATGGTGCAATTACGTCAGCCACCTGTTTGGAAAAAGTGTCAGAAAGTCTTCTCTGACGGTGTTGTCGGTTCCAAACGCTCTTCTCAATAGCCTCGCTTATCACATTGGCCTGGGAAGCACGGTGGTCATCTAAATATTATTGCACTCGTGAACGGAGAAGGTTCCGTGTTCAGGATATTTGCTTGCGGATTACAAAATGGCTAACAGGACAGAACTGTATGGAGGGGGGGGGGGGGGGTATCAAGTGCAAACATTCCCCTGGAAGTGTCCAGAGGAACGCCAAGTCGGCTGCGGTGGTTCGCGGCTTCTCTCTTCCTCTGTCACCGAGTGCAGATGTGATTTGTTTGACTGAGGAAGAGAGTAGAGGAGTCGAGGGGAAGCCTGGTTTCCACTGCATTTTATCTGCTCCCCGCAGCCCCTGCCAGCCTGCCTCCTGTGCTTTCACATGACGGGATCCCACAGGAAGCAGTGCTCCTTGAAGGGTAAAGGTCAGAGAAGGAGAGAGGGCCACTTGTCCCCTCGTTCACCGCAAAAACAAAGACTCTGCAATTGTGCATATACCGATCCCAGTATATGTTAGGCGCTAGAATACCCATTAGGTTGAAAAAGTGGACAGTACATTCCATCATGTTTGGCTCTTTTCAGGATACAAATTACATATAATTACCTAATTTACCTTTGCCTGAGCCTCCCTTCTTAGGTAACATGCACTCTTTTATGCATTTGCGAAGGACTCAATAACTACAATATTCTATAGCTTCATATGTGACATAACATAAAAGAGCAAATGTGCACGTGGAATGTTTGTATTGCAAATTCCATGAAGAGATGAGAATTAGTTGAAAAAGTCACAAGAGGTTTATTGATCCATAGTTGATGAAAAACACAAAAAAACATTTTGCATAATTGTCGTTTCCTAAAAAAGACAAGCAAGTCAAGAAGACATCTGTCCAGCAGAAGCTCAGCTCAGCTCGATAGTGATAACAAAACTGGCACGGTTATTCTGGTCAATGTTTCAAAGAAGCAAGAACAGAAACTGGTAAGAAAAAAAAAAAACAAAGCCAAATCAGCAAAATGGATTCAAAGAAATAACAGGAATAGGAATCATTTGCAGAGGATGTGATTTCAAACAGAAGCTGTCACACATGTCCTGCATGCATGCTTTATTGGGCTCTTCTCATTCAGAACTTGTTGAATCTTTCTATCTCTTACTTTTACGTGGGATCTCAGAGTCCCACAACTTGAATTCAGTGTGAAGAATCCATCCATGGGACTGATTGTTTAAGAGCAAAGTCGACTGCTGGTTATTGATAAGAATCAGTTCTCTGGGAAAATCAGCGCATCTCACATTAAATACTCTGGCGAGGAAGGGTTGTCGCTGGTGGACCCGGTTTCGTGGTAACAGTTTGCACCAGACAGCTTCTCACATTTCAGTTTGTACGCATCTCTCTCCCGGATAAGTCTGTTCAGTTCGTGTTTGAGCTGCTCCACCTGGGACACCAGGCTGGTCTTTTCGTGCTCCAAGATGTGCTTCTGCTGGACGCGCTTGAAGCGGCACGACTGCGCGTAGCCTCGGTTTTTCAGGGTTCGCCGCTTCTGCTTGAGACGCATGACTTCGTCCTTGCTGAGGCCCCTGAGGAGCCGATTGAGCTCCCTGACCGACATGGACACCAGCTGGTCATCGGAGAAGTTCACGTCGGCGTTGGCTCGCCTGTGCTGCCCCTGCAGGAGGTGGTGGTGATGATGGTGGCCCACACCGGTGGCCTCGAGCTGCTCGTCCGGGGACTGAGGGGACGCGCTGCGCATGTCATTCTTCAGATAGGGGTCTTGGCAGTGGCTGCTCGGGAGCATATCTGGGGGAGCAGAGAGCTCCGAGTAGTGGTGGGCCGTCTCGCTGAGCTGGTTGTAGCTTTCGTACTCAACGGGGAAAGGCGGCTGGTGGTGGCTGTGAGGCGCCGGGGGATGTCCCTGCTGCGTTGTGGCCCCGATGAGGGCCTCCACCGCGTCCTCGGGCGTGAGCCCAAACGCTTGGGGGTACATTTGGTGAGGGTAAGCCCCGTTGTTGGGTATCCAAAAGGGGTCACCCTCTGGGTTGTTACGTAGCTCGTTTGGCGGGAGGTTCGGTGACGAGGGTACAGAGTTGCCGGGTGTGCTGCCAGGGGTGGAAGACACCGAGTCCGGTCTGTGGAGCTGGCCGCATGGCCCGATGAGGGAGCGTTCTATCGCCTGCATCGTCTCCTTTTTGACCCCGAACTTCATCAAGTCGAAGTCGCTGACAAAACTCATGGGGGGTTTCTGCAGTCCCAGATGTGAATGCGCATCGGTGCTCATCTTAACAGCTTTCTTGTCTCGTCAAAGAGCTGCTAAATGTCCACAAGTTCATGCAGTCGATCCAAAAACTCCAAAACATGGATATCCGCCCAGAAGGTCAAATGACTCCCACAGCATCAAAGTGTGCAGCAGTCAGCCTTCTTAGGAAATAAGAACCAAGTGAAACTCCACCAGTGTCTGAGGACTTGGACCACACGTCTGACTGTGCAAGCGGGGCACAGTTACTTCATAAAGCTGCACGGCACCGCGTCCCCGCCCCCCAGACTACACCTCCACGCTCTTGTCCAATGAGAAGGCTCCACAGGAAATTTGCATACAAGCTGCTCGTGACCGTCACTTGACTAACACGCGTTAATGCATCTAGCCTGCATCTAGCTTTTGCTTCTCTCATCACGTATTCTATTACTGACATGTATATGTGTATGATAAATACCATCGTTGCTCGAGCAGACGCGAAACATCCGTACAAGCGATCAATTATTCAATCGTCACCTGAGGCGTTTATCGATCATTAACTAGACTCTGCTTGCAGCCCTGATGAGCTTACTTAGCAACAAAATATTCACGTCCGACACTCCGGCTGTTGATTTCTGACTGCGCTGGCAAATGCTGACATCTGGTGGCCATCTGTCCACATTACAAGTGTCTCAGTACAGTGGCTGTACAGCATAAGTGTCTCATAATGTATAAATTATATATAAACGTTATTTACAAGTTCATCAATCAGTTTTTATTTATTTATTGATATTATTTGTAAAGGATGATTTTTTGTACATGTTTTGGCATTTCTGTATTTAAAATGTAAGAACCCACACTCTGGTTTTACAGCTACAAAAAGTACACAATGCCGTCAAGTGGTTGTGCATCATTTCTTTGTGTTTATCCCATGTGTGTATACATAACATGGTGCTTGGCTTCGGTGTCTTTCAGTGTATATTTTGTAAACACCTCAACGTCTGGAGTGAGCATCTGCTTTATACCCACTCTCTGGTCAATAGACAAACATGGAGCGAAGAAGTAGCATCCGGAGAAATGCCATGGATAGACAACACAAGGCTGAAGTTATGATTGCTGGAGAACAACTCAGGTATTTCATATTCATATTTCAAATTCTGTCAAGGTTAGACGGATGATGTCAGTTTCGCTTCAAGGTTGAGGCTTCATGATGGAAAACTGATCAAGGAGAGACGCTACCATCTCAGAACATATCCAAATTGCTTTGTAGCGCAGGAGCTCATAGCTTGGCTCGTGAGCCATAAGGAGGCCCCGGATCGGGCCACTGCCGTTTGTCTGATGCAGCACCTCATGGACCAGGACATTGTTCACCATGGTAATGAAGCACCGAGACACTCCTGTACAAGGTGATAGTAATGCTAAAAAAAAATTCTGTTTTGTTGTAGTTTGTGATAAGAGGTCAGAGTTCAAGGACGCCAAACTGCTGTACCGTTTCCGCAAAGATGACGGCACATCCCCCTTCAATACAGAAGTGAAAATCTTTATGAGAGGACAACGACTGTATGAACAGTAAGAGCTTTTGGTGTACAGCCCTGCGTTCGTTTTAGTTTGCAGAAATAACGAAAAATATAGAATAGTAAAAATGCACAGTGGAGGAGTGGTTAGCATGTTGGCCACACAGTCGGGAGACGGGGAGACCTGGGTTCCAATCTCTGCTTGGGCATCTCTGTGTGGAGTTTGCATGTTCTCCCCGTGCCTGCGTGGCTTTTCTCCAGGTGTCCAGCTAATCAAACTAATTCTGATCTCATTTGCAGGACACATCTTATTTTGCAATATAATCCTATCAGATAGCGAGGACACTTCAGGTAACCCCAAAGATTACATTCAAACTCAGGTTGATGAGTTGGTTGAAACTCGATGCTGTACTGACAGCTTTTTAGTTGAGTTAGTTTAGTTTACTTAGGTACGGTTTTCATGCCATCCATTTGGAATCATACCTGAAAACACTAAACTACTCAATCTTCTTTCCGTTTGGGGACTTGTTTGTTTTTGCAAAGCTTTGGCAGGCAGTACACAGCCTCGCGCACAACCACTCAGACATTCATGCAGCTCCTTTAATGTTGCCTTGTGAGAGCCTCCATGGCCAAAGTATTTTACATAAAATGTTGGGTTTTGTCATTTAAAACACTGACAAAAGTGTTAGGAACACTTTGCAGCATAATTGACTAATTCATAATCACCCACACATGAAGGTTTTCTATGGATATGCTCTATTTCTTACATAAGAATTTATACTTTATACAGTATTTCCCGCAGGACTGTAATCTATTTGTGGTGGTGGGTTGTGGAGAGAGGGGGATAGATGGTGTAATCTAATTTGCGTAATTGGCAATGGTGCACCTGCACCTCTATGCACACTGGAGGAGACAAAAAATAAGCAAAAACCATGAAAAGCAAAACAAGACAAAATAACTGGGATAGGCTCCAGCATACCGCGACCCTCGGGAGGATAAGCATCATGAACAATGGATGAACATAAATATGAATATAGCCTCATGATATTATTATGTATTACACTTGCCCATCCATTTGATTATTATATTTTAACTTTAACTTGCTTTAAAATGGGAGGGGAAGTATTTATTTTGATAACATGGGGCATGAAGTTTAGAGGAACAACACGCAGTATAATTTATTGGTGAAAATGAAAGAACAAATATCTTTAGAAGGAAAAAGGTGCAGTGCATTATGGAGAAACATTATTCCCAGGCTTTCACGGGCCACATCTGGCCCCCAGGCCTTGAGTTGGAGACGTGTGATCAAGAGTCTGAATACTGGCTCATTGAGTTGGCAACACTGATCCCTCCTGCTACGCCCAGGTGCGTATGAGGTGGACCAAGAGCTCCATTCACAGACAGTCCCGTGATAATGTGTTTATTCGGTGCCACTACAAATAACTGACTGTATGGGAAACGCTTTATGCAGCCTCATAGGGGACAAGCAGTCAATTCTGCAGCTGAGAGAGGAGCTTGGTGTTGCCTATCAGCGCTCTTTTCCTGGTTGCCAGCTCATTGATTGGTTACTTCAAAATGGAGAGGCAGAGAGCCGGCGCCGCGGCCTTGAGCTGTGCCGTGCTTTACAAGAGCATGGCATCATTCAGCACGGTGAGAGAACAGCATGACAAAAAAACAAGTCTGAGGAAAAATATGAGCAATAACATTTTGCTCTCTCTCACTCTCGTCAACAGTGGCTAAAAAACACGATTTCTTTGACAGTGGACTCCTCTATCAGTTTTGCATCAATTTCCGCCGCAGACGACGCCTGTCGGAGCTGCTGAATGAGAGTGAGCAAGATGATGATGAAGGCACAGTGGTGTCAACGCATGAAGACAACCACCCTGAGAGTCCATTTGTTCTGCGCAAAAAACAACCCCAGGAGGCCGAAGGCGCTTTTTCGTTAGGTCGGAAAAATGATTTCCCCATATGGTGGCATACTCCTGTTCTACTCCGGTTGACTTTCACACCATTTAATGACAGTGGGAGCCAGTAAAGACCCGAAACAGGTGACTAGCGGGCGTCGAGGAAGCTTGAGTTCCCTTCAGCTTCACTCTGCTGGATTTCCTCCTTTTGCCCCGCTGTCATCAAACCCGGTCATAAGATGCAACCCTAAATCTGGCAAGTGTACATTAAAGTCTGGCTCTTTTGTTGCAACTATTTGGAGAAATGACAGTCACGCTCTTGCAGTTCTTAAAAGACATTTTACTTGTGAAGAGTTACTGGCACCAGGAGCACCCTTCACAAAGAGAGTGTTGACGGTGAGTTGCTGTAGCAACTATCGTTTATTGCAGTGTTTCCATATATTAGTGGTATTAGTGGACCACCACAAATAGATTTGGCTCCACGTGTTCACCCTCAAACACATTGAAATATATGGGGATTTGTTCTGGGTTCTAATTCGGTTCTGACTTTTCAGTTCTCCCCATGCTTGTGTGGGTTCACTCCAACTACTCTGGTTAACTCCCACAGTCCAAACACACGCATGTTAGGTTAATTGGAGATTCTCAATTGGCCATAGATGCAAATGTAAGCATAAATGTTTGTTAAATTAATATAAAATGTTAACTCACTGTTATCCCAGGTGACCGGCGATGCACTGGGATGGGGCTTCGTGGTTCGGGGAGTGGCTCCTTGTTATGTACAAGCTGTTGACCCTGGAAGCCCTGCAGCAGCTGCCGGAGTAAAGGTGATGCATATTAAACTGGGAATAAAAACATATATAAACAACAAAACTATGAACATTGATTATTCAAACCATGGCCTTTTTCAGGTGCGGCAATTTGTCTGTCAGTTGAACGGACAGTGTGTACTCCCTTTGGACTACAGGACGTTGACCACATTGGTGATGACAGGACCTCGCATTGTTGTCCTTGAAGTGATGGAACCACTGGAATAACGTTATGTGCCGGGAGCATAGGGATTTTCTGATCAGACATGTCACTGAATTGCATCACACCAGGTGCTTTTGATATTTTGACCTTCTCGTGGAGCTAACCGCACAATAGCGCTATAAAAGTACAGGATGTTTAAGAAGTTCTTTGTGTAATCGGAGCTAGTAGAAATAGCTTAATATTAAGCTGCAAATGTTTCCCAATGACTGCTTACTTTATGTTTCATTTTATTGCACAGGTCAATGACAAAAACGCCAATGTCGTTATTATTGGGGTTTTTTTTAGGTTTGGACTACAACAGAGTACCAAACGACAGGTGTGAAAGCAGCTTTGAAGGTTGAGCAATTTACCAAAAGAATAGAGATGCCAATTTTAAGATTATGGTTAAGAATGAAAACCTCAAGTAGAGTGCAAAATATATCTTGTTTGCATTTGCGGGTCAAATTCTCCTACATTATGGGAGTGTCTCGAATTATTACTACTGGGATGTAGAACGGTGGGTGTCGTACATCTGGCAACCTTACCGACTGTTGCCGAATGGAAAATGGCAATTTATCATACGAGAAGCTTCAAATGATCGTATTTTGAGGTACATTATCGTACATACATGATTTGACGTTGGTCGAGAATAAAACTTTACCACATACCACATATACAATAGTTTACATACAGTTTTACCGAACAAAAAAGACCACTATTGGAAAATGCTGCCACTGGCAGAACAACGCCCCCTTCCGGCTGTGAGACACTTGAGGTAATGCACAACATTGGGCGCAGTGCAGAGTCGTGTAACCTGTTTGTTGTCGCTAATAGCCAGGTATTTTAAACTGTTCTAAATTATCGTGGATAATTGTGTATTGTGGATTACATATACAGTACATCCACTGGCTACCGCCAAGGCTCTTCCTCTCTTTTTCCGCACTGGCACTAACCCAGCAAGCAAACGCCACTGCCCCCTGCAGTTACACCGTGAATTACAGTTCAAAACATCTACAACACAATACTACCATCGGAACAATGTTTTTTACTTGCATACTGTACATATTTCTGCTATTTAGAAGTATAATCTATCGTTTTTGGTCAAATTTACCGTTATTGTTGTATTATTTATATTACAACAACAGCAACACCCCCGTCGTGGTCAATCACAACTATTAGTATATCTTTGTAAAACAGTGAAACAAGGATGGAGATATTTTGCACTGTAAATAGTGCAACGTAACCCAATATTACGTGTATTTATTCCAGTGTGTTTATGAGTGGTAGTAGTGAGCGATAATAAAATAAATATTCGTATGAAATAAAATAATGTTCAAATCAAATTCCACAATAGCGTAGCAGAGCTGGTTGCTCCTTACGACTTCCGCCTGCCTACGCCATTTTGGATTTCGAGTCGGCTTACTTTGGTTTGATACCACAAGCTAGCAGGTTTTAATTGTCCACTGTTGCAACTTTTTACACAGTGCACTGGGTGGTGCTGACAAACATTTTTCTCGGGGACGTTCTTTTCCCACGGATGCCCATTACTTACATCCTGCGTCGTATCCTTCCGTCGTGCCAGTGGTTGTGATAGCGCCCTGACTGGTTAGCTTTTTAGCTAGCCTCGAAGCACAGCTCCTGCACCGGCTTTTTCAGCTGAAGAAACATCAACAGGCCGCTAAATATTTTTTCGTTGTTTGTGCACTGAGGTTATCGGCCCACCTGGCTTATCGCAAGGTGAGTAAAATATACGCAGATTGTAGAAAGTAAGGACTGCTGTGTGGCAAAGGGATGCTAAGACGTTCAAAAGGCTAACCAAGCTGAGTGGAGCTAATAAAACAGCTAATACATTCACACTGGCGGGAAACATCCAATATAATGTACACATCTCGTATTCGATAGCTCCGATAATGGTGGGCATCTACAGTTGGCAGCAATAAGAGGGCGCTTCATCGCAGTTACAGGCAGATTGATCCTCGGTAGATTGAAGCCCCTTTACTGAAGCGTACCCGCCTAAAAACATCCATCCATCGGGCCTTCTAGTCAATCGTCACATGGGTCACTTATGTGCTAAAATAACGGTACTCTCAAAGTACTGAGATTGGCGAACGACTCCTTGTATCATGACCGCATGTGAACGTTGTGTGTGGCAGGAGAAATGTATCAAGTCCCAGTGACCGACGTGACAACACTCAGGAAAGCTCGGACAAAAGTTAAAATTGCTCTTGAAGATATTGGATTGGAGTATTGCAAGGAGGTGGTAAAGGTGAGTATGATTAGTTGATGTGTTCCATAACTCGTTTTGTAATCGTAATACTCCTTCGCATTCTTTCTTTTTTTCCTCTTTTGGGATTTGAAGGACTTTTGCTCAGATGAGGAACTTTCCAATGATATGCCACATACTGATGTCTGTTTGTGGCACCCTGCTTACTCTAAAATACAGGTAAATATGTTGTTGTTGTTATTTTGTTCAACGTTTTCATATTACTTAAGTTGACATTGTAATATGTGATGTAATGTACTCCCTGTTACCATTTAGGGATATCGATCGAGGCCTTTTTGGTGCGGAGTATGTCATTTTTCTTCCAGAAGCTACCCAAGCTACCAGAATCACTTCCGTAATGCACACAAAAAAACAGTTCAAAACAGACTTCTTCTCAAATGCTCTTACTGTGTATTTATTGGGAAAAAGTCAACGTTGGACATCCATGTAAGAATATTCCACAAAGACAAGCTAGAACAGCAGCAGGCTGCGAGGATAGCTGCCACGAGACAGCGGCAGTTACAGCCAAAGAGGGCCACCAATGGTGGTGTAAGGCCAATGTACTATTGCAAAAAATGCATGTACCGCGACACTCTCTACAACGGCGTGAGGAGGCACATCTACAGGGAACATTTTAAGCACGTCGCCACACCGTATCTGGGTATGGTTTCCAAATCATCCGTTCAAAATGGCGCCCCATTCAACGGCGATAACATCCTATGTAAACGCTGCAGGTTTACCACAAAAAGCTACGAGTCACTTGTGCAGCATGTCATTGAGTACCATGAGCGCATTGGTGCTCAAGTGACCACCATGATAGGACATTCTAATGTTACGGTCTCCAGTTTACCAAGCATGTCCCAGAAGTCCTCTATGGTTGTCAACGGGGGATCACCAATGGTGGTTAATACGACGTCGCAAGTCATTGGCTACTTAAAGCCAGCGGCTCCTGTTTTTAAAAATCAGTCGGTGGTCGCTGCCAAAGAGGACCCCGTTCCTACCACCAAGAGCACCGCCGATGAAAGTAGCGGGCCTGGTCTTAGTACAGGCCAGACACAGAAGTGGAAGATATGCACCGTGTGCAATGAGCTCTTTCCTGAGAACCTCTACAGTGCTCATTTTGAAAGTGCTCACAAGGCAAGGAGAGTGTGGGCTCTGGCCAAGTATATCATGAAAATCCATAACTTCACGAGCAAGTGTTTGCTCTGCAACCGCTACCTGCCCAGTGATACACTGTTGAACCACATGCTAATACACGGAATCACTTGTCCGCAGTGTCACTCCGCTTTCCACAGTGTTGAAAAACTTCTTGACCATGAGCGCCAGGTTCACCTTGAGGCTTATGTCGGACCCCCGGGAGCATCACCCTTAACATTTGATCTCACCATCAAACAGAACATCCAGCTTCACATTCTCACCTTTAACATGAAGAAGGCAGACGGCCAAGATCATTCGGTGGGCGGCTTGAATATGGGCAGCCCTCACGGCAAAGCGACACCGTCCACATTTTCAGAGCTATCGAATCAATCGCCGGACATGTTCTATACGGTGATGGAAGCCAATGAGATAGAGAGGCCAATGTGTCCGCTGTGTTGCGCCATTTTAAAAGATCCCGCCCCCGATGCTTTGGTAATTCATCTGAGACAGCGACATCAAGTACTCCAAACAATGCATCCCGTTGAAAAAAGATTGACATACAAGTGCATTCATTGCTTGGGAGTGTACACTAGTAACATGGTGGCTTCCACAATTACGCTGCATCTTGTCCAGTGCCGAGGAGTCGGGAGGAACCCGGGAATGCAAGGTCCCAAGGCAGCGTTGCCCCTTCACTCTTCAGGAGTGAACATCATTAAGAAACAGCTGCCAACACGTGCGGTAACTCACCCAAGGAAGGTGAAAATGGCTCACGCTGGTCAAGACGGCCTGGCGCTAAAACCTAAAATCAATGAGAATAAGACATATGAGGCTCGGAAAAACTTCTTAAAGGCCTACTTCAATCAAAAACCATACCTTTCCCCCAAAGAAGAGAAGAAACTGTCTGCGAGTCTGTGGGTTTGGAAAGCGGACATCTGTAAGCACTTTGAAACCATGCAAAATGTGTGTAAAAGACAATGTGAAACATCAAACGCATCCGTGCTGCTGGGCTTTGACATGCAGGCTCTCAAGAAAGTGAAGCACGACATCGTCTTTGAGAACATCCAGCGTGACGGTACGTCAGAGGCCAGGCCTGGTGGCCTCAAGTCCGGTACTCCAAACATGACACAAAAGTCTACAAAACTATTACCGCAGAGCATGCCCCCTGCCAGACGGATCATATGCAATGAGCCCATCTTGATTGACTCAGATAGTGAACCAGAAACAGAACCCATACTTGTTGCTAACACAAATGGTGACCCAGACCAGCTGAAGATTGAATCCCGAAAGCCGGCAAAGTCAACAAAAACAGAGCTAATGTCTGTTGATAACACAAATAATCAGTCAGCCCTGCAGGTGACTGAATCCCAACAGCCGGAATCAACAGAAACGGAACCGATGCCAGTTGATGACACAGATGACTCGGATCTGGAGAAGACTGAATCCCGACAGCCACAATCAGCAGAACCAGTACCTGTTGATGACACAGATGACTCGGACCTGGAGAAGTCTGAATCCCGACTGCCAGAATCAACAGAAACAGAACCAGTGCCCGTTGATGACACAGATGACACAGATGACTCAGACCTGGAGAAGACCGAATCCCGAAAGCCAGAATCAACAGAAACAGAACCAGTGCCTGTTGATGACACAGATGACTCGGACCTAGAGAAGACCGAATCCCAACAACCAGAATCAAAAGAAACAGAACCAGTGCCTGTTGATGACACAGATGACTCGGACCTGGAGAAGACCGAATCCCAACAACCAGAATCAAAAGAAACAGAACCAGTGCCTGTTGATGACACAGATGATGACTCGGACCTGGAGAAGACTGAATGCCAACAACCAGCAGAATCAGGAGAAATTGAATCAATGCCTGTTGCTAATAGTAACGATGGCTCGGACCCCCAGAAGACTGAACCCCAACAGCCGGTAGAAATAACAGAAACAGAACCAATGCTTGTAGATGACACAGATGGTGACCCGGACCTGCAAAAGACTGAATCCCAACAGCCAGCAGAATCAACAGCAAAGGTGGCACATGTAAGCACATTCGAGCCTTTAAACGCCAATGAAGAATCTTTGCAAGACGGACTTAGAGAGGCTTGAAACCCTTCCTGTTGGTGTCCGTGTTGCAAGTGTGCCTTCAAGCAATCATCTGAACAAGGAGTTCCATTGGCTCGTATTGTCCAATGAAAGTATGTGTCTTTTTCTTAATTGTTGAAAAAAAGGGAGGGTTGGATAAAATGTTACGGACATGCATGCGTATTGTTCGGCGGCAGTGTTATCACATGACCACACATTCACATTGTTCCAGGGGTTATCTGTGTATATACTTTATCTAACACTTATAAACGACATGTTCTCATTTCTGAGAGATATATTTTTAATGAGCTGACTTCAAACTGTACTATATTGCCAGTGTTTATTTGGAAACTGTATAGTTATTGAAAAAAATTGAATAAAATGTTATTTAATAAAAAACAAAAATACTTTTCCCCTCCCCCGAGTCATTTTTTGAAAATCAACCAAAAGGTTAATGTGTATCTGTATATATCATTATACTTCAGGGTTGACTACATGATATTTTTGAACTATGTTAATATTCCAAAAGGCTGCAGTAACTCAGTAAACCAGGATGAAGGCTGAGTGCACATGCAGTACTCAAGTCTAACAGCAGGGGGTGCTAATGCTTGGTCTAACAACCTGAGTTTAGTCCATAAACAATAGCCCAGCACACTGGAATTACTTAACAATGTCATTGACTAAAATAGTTTCCTTTAGCATTAGACAGGTTTTTAATTATTTGACGGCGTCAATCAGATTGTCATGGTAAAGGTAGATTATGTGTGAATAAAAAGTACAAAGCTTCTATTTTATTTCTGAAATGACTAGATTCTGCTGATATTTCATTACAATCAGTCTATTTTCAGCTTTCAAATAAATATTTCAGAAAATGCATTCTCTTCATGGATATCCAACTTTATCCACTGTGAGCCGTATACTGAAAATAATCAGATTTGTATAAATAAAGGCAAAATTATGTGTTATTAGTATCAACATTTCAGACATTTTCTCAGTGTGCTTTTATCTGTATTTTTTCCATGTTTGCAGTTTTGGACCTTTTTTTTCTCTGATGTAAAAAAAAATATATAGGAGACTCAGAGAAAGTACCTTATACCAAGTACCACATACCAATACCAATAAAGAGCAAGTGCATGTAGTATTTCTAGTTTAGTGCCAAATACAGGCCAGTGAAGTAAACACAACATACACAGCGTTATCTGTCAAGGGTTTACATCCTGTATTGTCAGTTGGGGGGGGGGGGTGGAATTGCAGTGCCTCTTGACTTCCTTGGTGTGGCGCCTGTGTACCAATATTGTATGAATGCTGAATGCTATGAGGCTAAATGATGTCAAATACACATCATGCTTGGTACACGAGAGTTTATTATGAATAGAACATATTATAGAAGGCAGGGTGGAAACTGATTTGGCATTTTACACTTGGACCAAACCAAGTGCAAGCCCTGGGAGGGCCATTCCATAATATGATTTACATAAAGTGATGACAGCTCCATTCCGTTGTTATTGGCTGGTTTCCCCTGTTCCTCATTTTCTCAATTGTCCTTTTTTATTTGACGTTTAATTATCACCCCCTCATCGTCGACACCACAACTAGCAGTCAACTAACTCCTGTTGACTCACTCACAATTTGGTCATTTTTCTAGGGAAATAATACTAATATGCTGATTGTGCCGTGTGTGTTGGACACTCCACTTCATTTGGGGACTGCCCACCTGTAGAGGGCATGAAATGAAATAAGCGCAGAGCATAAATAACCCCCAACCCCCTCCCCCCCGAGCCTTAAATGCCTCCCTGGGCACTTGCCCGTGTGGCCCGTAGCTGAAACCGCCACAGCTTGTGTGTAAATGTCAGAAGGCCTGTGGTTGCTAATCTATTCTGTCATTTGTTCCCCACAACGTAGTTGCTCACTGCAGATAAACAGCAGATG
Source organism: Doryrhamphus excisus (assembly GCF_037039965.1). Classification (NCBI taxonomy): domain Eukaryota; kingdom Metazoa; phylum Chordata; class Actinopteri; order Syngnathiformes; family Syngnathidae; genus Doryrhamphus; species Doryrhamphus excisus. The sequence continues at coordinate 21,108,470 of NC_136367.1, read as the reverse complement.
AGCAGTTGGAGGGGAGGGGGGGGGTATAAATCTTGCATGTCAGTGCTGTTTAATGGAACGGTGCCTTTCATGATCTTAGACAGTGCAAGTGTCATTTTCACACTAAATATATGATGTTCAACTGGAACACTAAAGGTTGTTTCCACATGACTGAGACCAGTCAAAACAAGCATAATGTGAGTACTATTAATTCTCCACAACACGTATACTTCTTATACTTCTTTGCACGCTTGCAAAAGGCCAATGGGTGTCCCCCGGGGGCCACACTGTGAGTTGCCTGCGGGGAGTGTGAGCATGAAGATGCCAGCAGCAGGTGACTGGTCTGAGGTCTGCAATGTCACTGATAACTTATCAGCTACGCCTCATTGATGTGTGCTAGCAGCGATGCTTCTCAGCATCAAGTACGCAGTCAATGCTAAGTATCCTCCCGAATAGCTAGTAGTACCACAAACACCGACTACCCCCGTCACGTCTTTAAGGGACAAAACTATGTCATATCAGCTTGGATCAAATGCAGGGCTTACTACGTGTCCACTCCATCACTTTCTCAGCTGTCATATACACTTTGTACTGTTGGATGTGAAGGAGGATTTAAGTAGAAAGAAGAATTGACGAAAAATTGACGAAGCAATTTATTGCAAACAAACATTAAGGTGAAATAGGCTGATCGTCCACTGATCATCATAAGATCATCTTTCAAAAGCAAAATCTTGGTAATGCTAATGGTAATGGTAATGGTAATGGTAATGGAAATGGTAATGGTAATGGTAATGGTAATGGAAATGGTAATGGTAATGGAAATGGTAATGGTAATAGTAATGGTAATGGTAATGGTAATGGTAATGGTAATGGTAATGGTTTTATTTCATTTGAACATGCATCAGATTCCAATTGAGTGCATCCCATAATCAGTTCCCAGTTCCACATGTCCAAAAAAAGGAGTAGGAAGAAGCAAAGCTTATTAAATCCTACCCCTCCATCTGGTACTTTTACAATCACTAACTGTTACATTTGTTCACTTCCTGCTTTCCTAATATAGTTTAAGTTTTTGTTTTTCATTCATTCATTTTCTACCGCTTTTCCTCACGAGGGTCGCGGGGGTGCTGGAGCCTATCCCAGCTGTCTTCGGGCGAGAGGCGGGGTACACCCTGGACTGGTGGCCAGGTTGGACTGGTGGTTTGCATGTTCTCCCCGTGTTTTGTCCGGTTTCCTCCCACATTCCAAAAACATGCTAGGTTAATTAGCCACTCCAAATTGTCCATAGGTATGAATGTGAGTGTGAATGGTTGTTTGTCTATATCTGCCCTGGGATTGGCTGGCCACCAGTCCTGGGTGGACCCCACCTCCCGGCCGGAAGACAGCTGGAACAGGCTCCAGCACCCCCCCCCCACCACGACCCTAATTAAACGGTAAAAAATGAGTGAATGAACCAAAGTCAACAATGAGAGTTTAGTGAACGAATCATTTCAGTGAGTCCACAGCCATCCTGAATCGATTCTCATATTTTATTCGTTTGCGTGTAATTCAGACGCCATGACACGCTGAGCAGATACACATACCATAAGTGATAGAAAAGGACATCAAGTTTGTGCGTTTATGTGACCGGCGGACCTCCGTCACACCAAAGTGGGCACCATGCCGGCGCTGTGGTGGTGCGTGTACGGCAAAGGGGCGGCGGCATGCAGGTGCGGCTGGCTCGCCACAAAGTGCGGTGCGTGGCTGTAGGTCAGAAGAGTGGAGGGGCTGAGGGCGAAGGGCCCCCCGGTGTCCTCCATGGAAGGCGGCTGGGGGACTTCTGCAAACGTCTCCAACATGGCCGCCTTCTTGCTCTTCTTGTTCTTATTCGACACCTTCCTGTTGCGGGTTTGGATGCCATCTTTCTTCATGGTGAGAGGTCGGTTAACCTGGGATTTAAAAACCGTGTCAGTAGTCAAATACCCGATGGTCAACATCCTGAGTTCGGAGTGACTCACATTGTGTAGTTTAAAGTAGAGTCCGCACGCGTTGCACACGGGCTCGCCGTTTGCATTGCGTCGCCACAGCGTTGTCGTGCTGGTGTGACAGTTGGCGCACAGCGTTCCCGCCCGCTTGCTGACGATCTGGAACAAAGTAAAACAGGATCTTTCTCTGGAATTCTTTCTCTCCCGCCTTTAAGACGTCAGCATCCTACCAGTCTCTTCTTGGGTCGGATCAGGGGTCGGTTCTGGCCGTTCATTTTATGGTACAGTCCACAGGCATTGCAAAGATAGTGGCCTGTACCATCACGACGCCACAGGGGGGTCGCTGTCGCTCCGCAGTTAACACACTCTCGGGCCTCTGTGTCGGGAATTAAGTGTTATTAGTGTTGATGCAGACTTCCTGTTCATTCCGAAGATCTAATTAAGTCATCACGGTGCCGGGATAAGGTTTTTTTTGCCCCCATGGCGGGTTATTTAAGAGCGGAACTCGGAAAATTGTGAATTTGATTTTGTGACATTTTGGCGAAACCTTTCAACAGGAAATGAATCATAGAAAAACTGGCTGTGAGAAAACGGAGGTTCGACTGTACCGTCAAAGTGGTCGGAATGTTACGTTCAATTCCAAGGTTTGTATGAGTACACTCCGCCTGGAGTCATTCCAGGATTACAAACTTGGATCTCGGAGACACCTTAGTGCCAATTCCGAACCAAGGTCCAGGATGACCGCTGGTCCTCGTTAGCGTCGGCGGTAATCTGGACTGGTCGCCGGCCAATCACAGGGCATCAGAATCAGAGTCATTGAGCAAATATTTCTATACTTCTAGCAAATACTTCTAGCAAGTATTTCTATAATGCCTCATATTAACTCAATATCTCATCTCATTTCATAGTATCTGATACTGTATTTGTATATAATTCTGGGTAAAATTGTTGATTTGTGAATACTTGGGTTATTTATATTGTTTATTGTTATATTGTGTATTTTGTACTGCTTAAGTGATTTTGTACTCTTGCTGCTGTGCAATGCAAATTAAATATCTTATCTTATATTAAAAACCTGATCATTCTGAATATTCGGTCATATAAACACGAAAATGTAAAAATGCTTTCTAGAATATTAAATAATTATTGCTGATATTGCGTTTCTCGGGTGAAGATGAAAGAAATACATCAACAGATAACTTCAAGTATTTTGTCTTTGGGGTCCAAAAAGCAAAAGTTTGTTTCTTTGATGAATATTTAGTACGTATAAATATATCATTGATGTTTGTGTTATGGATCATAATATTTATTGCGCTCACCCGGTGTGGATATTCTCATCTTGCTGCGAAGTTTCGGCGAGAACGAGGGGCTCATCCAGGCCCCCGGGTTGCCGTAGTATCCGGCTGCTCCGTAGTCCTGAGAGGCCGCCATGTAGGAGCCGTAAGGGTTCAGCATGTGGGGGTGGGGGTGGGGGTGGGGGTGGGGCGACGGCGTGTACAGGCCCCCAACAGCAGGGGTTAGATTTAGAAAACTGCCGCAGGACGTGGAGCCCCCCAACGGGCTCATACGCTCGGCCTTGAGGGCCTCCTGAGGCTGGGGGCTCTCCCTGCTCCCCCCGCTTGGAGACGAGTATCCTTCTCTGGTGGGGTTGGAGGAGGACACCCCCGGGTACGAAGATGTCGGGAGTGCGGTTTTGGTCAGAGGACTGCTGGTCCAGGTGCCGGCTGCAGGGCCGTACGGTGAGGGACTGGTGGGCCCGTCCAGCAGCTGGAAGTTGCTGAGGAGACTCGGCGAGGAGAACACCTGGCGGACTTTTGGACAGAACGGAATTCATTAAAATCCTTTATCGTACGGTGAAAGGATTCAAATGATGTTTGGGGAGCCTTGATGGGGGACCACCGACACCCACCTGAGCTGTGTCTGTAGGTGGACGCTGCTCGACTCGGACTTGGACTGGAGAAGAAGGATGATAAACTGGTGTAATCTGCGTCCTGGCAGGAGAAGAAGGCATCGCTGTTTTCTCCTGGTGGTAGCAGACTAGACTCGGAGGAGAAGGCCACCAGAGGATCTGAGCCCAGCAGTGATGAAGACACCCAATGAGATGGCTCTGAGGAATCCTCCATTTTACCTAGGAGAACACGTCACGTGCATCAATTTATGGAAACCGGTGAAAAGTGTTCTTCAGTGGGAATGGTGATGGTCCTGAGGATGACTGCTGGACTGCCAACAACCTCGTGAAGGTAAACGTTTAGTCTTCAGGTTCTTCAAAAGATACAGGAACATTGAACCAGCAGTTCTTTGGATGTTATTGTGGGGTCTTTTGGGACCTCTTGGATGTGTTGTCTCTTGGGGTCATTTTTGGTTCCCTACTGTTCCATGTTTTTGCCATTTGTGGATAACAGCTCTCACCGTAGTTTGCTGGAGTCCCAAAGCTTTAGCAATAGCTTTAGAACTTTTTCTAGACTGACAGATTAATCTGACTCAATTAATCTAAATTAATTTTGAATTAAATTTAAAAATGTTAACTGCATTTTGTGCTCAGTTGTGTTCGATTTATTTGATGATCATAAACATTGACGCGTGACAAACATAAAGCATTTTAATATGCAGCAAAAGAATAAAAAAGTCATGTAAAAATTATTTGTTATTATTAATATTAAATATTACTGAATAGAAAGATATGATAGAAATACATCCTTAGAATTTTATGAATGAACAAAATGTCTGCCAGAAAGATAAAAAGGTTTTATATCTTTTTAATATGTTATGTTATGTTATGTTATGTTATGTCATGTTATGTTAAAAAAAATGATTTGTTATTATTAATATTAAATATTACTGAATAGAACGCTATGATAGAAATACATCCTTAGAATTTTATGAATGAACAAAATGTTTGCCAGAAAAATAAAAAGTTTTATATCTTTTTATATAGGTTATAGGTTTTGTATTTATATTATATTACATTATATTATATTTTATATTTATATATCCCCGCAACCCTTGTGAGGAAAAAGCTGTAGAAAATGAATGAATGAATATTTATATATTATATTATGTTATGTTATATGACATGATATGATAAATTAAATTAAATTAAATTAAATTAAATTAAATTAAATTAAATTAAATTAAATTAAATTAAATTAAATTAAATTAAATTAAATTAAATTAAATTAATTATTATTATTATTAAAAGCAGTAAATTGATGCATGGCAAGCCCAATGAACAGAAGACCCCCCGCAGTCCCAATTCAAGAAATAAAACGTCCAAGTACAAAACAGGCCACAGGAGGCATCTTCATCCAAGAACCAAGAATAATAAATTTATGAACATTTTCTTAGCATTAGAAAGTCTATAAAAAGGCTAAAATAAAAATGAAAGGGGGGGGGTCACTTACCTTAATGAGGAGAGGTCAGATGTTTATGTCCTGTCGGGTGGAGGGCGGCACAACTTCAGTGACCTTCTCATTGACTCGAGAAAAAAACTTTTGGGGCCAACAGTTAGAGGGAGGGATGGGGGCCAGCTTTTATGGAGACACGCCTCCATCCGGAGAGAAAGTCACGTGACCGCCTAAATTCTAAATTCCCAATTGTGCAATGCAGTCATGGCTCCTGGCGTCCCCAAACCTCGGCCGGTATCAACTTGCGGCTGCAGATAAAAGTGCGGCTGCGTGGGATGTTGAATGGCGGCGTGTACGCTACTTTGGCGAGCGTTTGACGGACAAGTGAACAAAACAAAAGAGCGTCACGGCGATGCAAAGCGCCGCAGTCATGGAGAGAGATGCGCTTTGATAGCACATGGCCTGCATGCGGACATGGCGGCCATTTGATAGTCAAAACAGCCCTGCAACTCTCTCCTCTTTCTCTCTTTGTTCATTTACAGTTTTCAGGGAAATTAGAGGACGGGAAGAAAAAAGTCCAATCATCCCGCTGCCTCCACCGGCGTGTGAACGGGAATGGATGTTTGGGGGAGGCCGCGGAGGTCGTAGGAACAACTCGGCAGCCACGTTTGCCGCCAGACTACCCCAGGGCAGCTGTGACTACAGATGTAGTTTACCACCATTGGTGGAAAAGCATGGTATAAAATCCCATCCATTACTGATAAGGTCCGGTGTGATATCACTGATTTTGTGTCAGATCCGGGTCAAATTCAGTCTGGTATCGTTTTTTCCAAAGTTTCCGAAAAACATTACTCCAATGATTAGTATCAATTGTCAATCAAAGTATCAATTGTCTGACTTTACAATAAGGTGGATAAAAAAACAGTAGTTACTGAGAAGCTAATGAGGAACTAATGAGTATTGATTAGGTTTGAGTTAGGTTTGTTCCTCATGAACTACTGTCATTCTGTGCATTGATATCTGTATCTATACATATATATTGTTGATATCAGTAATTAATAATTAGGTCCTTTCATTTCAATGAAATTCATTTCAGACCATCGCACTACCACCACCATATTTTACTCTTGGTAAGATGTTCTTTTTCTGAAATGGGGTGTTACTTTTACGGCGTATATAATGGGACACAAACCTTTCCAAACTTTCATCTTTTGTCTCTTCAGACCACAAAATATTTTCCCAAAGTTCTTAAGGATCATCAGGATGTTTTCTGGCAAAATTGACACAAGCAAGTCTGTTTTTGCCCGATGGTAGAGTCATGAACACGAACCTTAACGGAGGCAAGTGAGGCCTCCTGTTTTTTGGATCTTGTTGTGGGGTCTTTCGTGACCTCTTGGATGAGTCGTCGTTGAGGGTTTTTTTGGGGTCATTATTTTGGTCAGCCGGCCACTCCTGGGAAGGTTGTTTTCGCCAATTGTGGATAGTGGCTCTCACTGTGGTTTGCTGGAGTCCCAAAACTTTAGAAATAGCTTTTCACACAGAACCATGTGGCTTTGGACTTTTTTTCTGCCTTAATAATAATACAACAATTCATTTAAAACTGCATTTTGTGTTCAGTTGTGTTGGCCTTGACTAATATTTACATTTGCTTGATTATCTGAAACATGCAAATATGCGTGTCAGATGTGTTTGTAATATTTTGGTTACATTCTTTAGCGTCCCTAAACCCCCAATTTTGGGTTCATTCTGAAATTTCATCTTAAAGCTGAATAGCTCAAACTTTTTGTGAGTCGTGTAAATAGTGAAAAAGAGGGCAGGAGTGTGTGTGTGTGTGTGAATGTGTGTGTGTGAGTGTGTGTGTGAGAGAGAGAGAGAGAGAGATGAGGACAGCCGGGCAGGGATGCGTCTTGTGCTGCTGTGTGAGAGGAGATAAGAGCTTATCACGATGAAAGGAGGGAGGCCAGGAATTAGCCGCTGGCTGACAGACACAACTTAGACACACAACACACACATACACACACACGCAACACAGTGACTGTTGGTTGAGTGTGCACGTGCCCGTTCGAGTAAAAGCAGCAGACGCAAGGCCCCCCCGGTTATGGTCTCCTTTGGACGCTCCGGTGCGACGGCTCTTGGCGTCGTCCGTCACTGCGGTGGATTCAAGGGACTGACGGCCACTTCTCAGGAAATCAACTTGTGTATAGACAGCGCTCTTATCTCTGCCACGCAGGGCCTTCTGGGACGTCCACCACAGCACACACACACACACACACACTTTGGTGGACTTTACTATGCCGGGGACGTTACGTTAACTTATTGGAACGGCAGGAGGAACCTGCTGAGCACCTCTAGACCAGGAGGTCCATTTGGGCTTCAGTTTCTTTTTAAACAATAAAACACGGCCTCATAACGTCATCAGTAATGCTTCCATCATAACGATAATCACAATTATTTTTCAACTTCCGAAACTGCAAGAACATCCAAACATTTGTAAATCGCATCAATAAACTTGTACATTCATAAGAAAAAACTAATTATATTGTAAATGTACAAGAATGAAGTACATTTACTACAAAAACTCATAAATTACGAGCATAATGTTATAAATTCACGACAAAAAAGGCGGAAAATTGCCCAAGGCCAAAGGTCACATAAGCCCCAACTTTTCATAGCTGTCTCAGGCAATGCCTGTATTGCCTGAGTATTAAAATAATTTGAGCTATCCGGAATAAGGTTGTAAATTTATCAGAAAAATATGTGAGATATAATAACAAAATAAAGTTGTAAATGTACAGTCGTAAATTTACAAGGAAATGTCGTACATTACGATATGACATTTTATGACATTTTCAAAAGTCGGAAATTAACCAGAAAAGATGTCTGAATATATACAGCCTAATACTATATTACGTCTAATACCCTATTACTCTGTCGTTCTCATTTATGAAAGCATTAATATTTTTTTAACATGAATTTTTCCTCTTCGTTACAGCACATACTGTCCTCCGGCAGTTTAGTTTATTCAACATGAATGCGACAACCTGCTGTTTTCTTTAATGTCCACAAGGTGGCGACAGTGTGTGGCAGGTATTTAGATCAAATCAAATGATTCATGACTCTGATGATACTGGCAGACGACAGTCTTACAATTGAAGACTCTACTGCCCTCCTGTGGTGAATCTAGAAACGGCCACCCAATGGCGTGTTGATTTGGTTTGATACGAGCGCTCATCCCAAATATCATTTAATGGTTGTTTTTTGTTTCGCCAGTTTTTGTGGGGTTGTTTTTTGTTATCCTGGAATGAAATACTTGATTTTTTATTTTTTCACTGGAGATATGTCTTATTATATATATTGGTATTGGCTGATATCAGAGATTGACAGTTGGACAATATCACACATATTGATTTTTTTTCTCATAAATTGACTTTATCAATGGAGAACAATTTTATTGAGGGTTGTTCTTTTTGGGGGGGTGTCCCAGATAAGCACAAAGCCCGTGTATGTTTAAGATGTTTATTTTTTGATGATAAAAGATACATTACTTCCTACAGTACAAAAAAACACACATTGGAAAATACAGGACATTTCCAGGTAACCTGCAATCAGCCCAGAGAAACAACCGTCGGTGCCCAGAGCAGCTCGTCCCAACACGGGAGGGAAAGTTCAGAAACACCCGGGCGCCGCTGCTGATGAGCTATCTAACAAGGGCGCAAAAAAGAGCCACCCCGCAAAGGTACTGAGGAAGGAAAGGACACAATTGTATACCACATGGAGAGAGGAACAAACTTATTCCATTTTTTTTTTTGTTGCTTTTTTTTTTCTTGTAGAACCTTCAGCTTATGATCTAACTTAAGGCATCACTACCAAAATACACGGCTGTTGCATGCATGTCTAGTTTGGTTGAACAGACACACCGACACGCACAAAAAAATGAATGCATGTGAAGACAAAGTTCTTTCGGAGAACGCTAGAGGAGGAGATGCGAGCAGGAGGGAAGAAAAACCGAAACGAGCCAGTGCAGTTGGACGACACATTCACACTCCCAACTGAAAACAATCAAGGAGACTAGATATAGTTTTATATAGATTTCTGTATAGATTTCTTTCTTTGACAAGTAAAGACACAAAAAGGCAATCAAGATGACCGTGATGTGAAAACGCTCTGACAGGTGATTCTATCAAAGGCCCAGATGTTGCTTTGCTTTTATTCTGTGCTCTGATGAATGAACTCATTTACAAGTGATGCAAGCTTTCTGCCCAAGACAACCTCACACAGGTCTGCACGGAGTCGTGGAAGGGGGGGAAATGTCAATTTATTCAATGGATTCACATACATCCTTGAAGCGGGTGGTGGGGTGGTGTGGGGGGGGGGGGGGGGGGGGGGCATGCCTACTAATAATACCATTGGACATTGTAAAATAAAATAAGAAATGAAAAGAGGTGAGATAGCACATTCGTGAGCATAAAAAGCATGTGACAACAAAGCGGGATGTTAAGGGCGGTGGGTGTGAACCCTGTGGAACTCCATGTTTGGCAAACAAAGCAACACGTGCAAAGCAACGCGTGGAGAAAGTCGTAGTAAACAAAAGTCTAAGCTCTCCCTGGGTCCACTTCAAGTTCCCTTCAGTCCTAGAACCTCTGCGCTTCTACTTGGAACAAATAGAAAAGTCTGGCTCTTCATCACAAGCATCTCAATAACAACAACACACAACCAAGTGATGCTGACTTTTAAAAATATAGTGGCGACGTCAACGGCCACGGTCTGCCCACAAACACAAACTACTGGAGGGGGGGGGGGTGAAGAATAGTTAAAAAAAAGTGATGTCTTTAAAAATGCACACAACATACACACAGGAGAAGGACAAAGAAAAAGCTTAAAAAATACAAAAATAAACTACACAAAAAGATCTTCTGCGCCTTTTGCTTGCTAATTTTTTGGGAAGATTTTGCAAGATTTTTTTTCCCTGCGTGCGCGCTGCAAGTCTCAGTCGTAGCAAAGTTGGTGGTTGATTCTCTACAAATGTGTTCCTCGTGTCCGCATCCTGATGCCACCAGTCCTCGTCTTGGGGTAAAAATCGCAGTGATGACGTTCCCGGGAGTCCGCCGAGGTGACTTGGCGGACTTGGTTCTCCAAGAAGCAAATGGGAGCATAAAAGAAAGGGGTGGGGGGGTGGGGGTGATGTCCTGTCGTCAAGGACAAGTGCTTTATTTGTTTCCATACCAATTTTCCCTCCCGTCTAATCGAATGCCTCCACCATGTTGTTCCAACACTGTACATTTCATGTAGTCTCTCTCTACATCCCGGATGGACAAAACAAAGACAAAAAGTAACGTAGCGCTCGGGCTGCTCCCAGTTTGTGAAATATGTAAATGCTTCTCTATACTGCTCAACTACTGAAACAAGCCAAAAAAAGAACGTTAAAATGACGGAGGGGGGGGGGATAATGTGCTTCTAAGTTTATGTTGCTCTACAAATAGCATGGCCAACAGAACCAGGACGAAAGGGGGGGGGGGGGTATCTACAGAAAGATCTCAGATTGCTTCCATCTGGGCTTCATCGGGCTGTGGTCTGAGATGGTGATTAGGATGGCGTTGAGGATGAAGAGGTGGAGGGGTCGAAGGTCAGTCTTCCTGATAAAAGGACAGCGAGTAGGAAAAGGACAAAAGGGGAGGAATCTCTGGGCAGCCTCACTGGTCCGTCCTTGCTTTCTTTGGACCAGTAGCCTTACTGGAAGAGCACAGATAAAAAGCAGTTGAGTACAGCGTGTTTCCGAGCTCGGAAGGTAAGATGAGGTCCTTACGTATCAGGAGAGGTGCCCGGTCTTTTGGCAGCTGGTTTTGCAGAGGCAGCGTCTTTGCCGGATTCTACAAAGCCAAAGGTGGATTGATGAAACGGGATGCTCTTATTGTTCTAGCATTTAGTCCGAGTGGCCCATCTTACCCTGCAGCCATCGCACTTGAGTGGCAGGACCGTAGCCCTTCTCGTTGCGGGCGGCGATGCGGAAGATGATTGCTGGCTTGGTGGTGTAGTCGATGTGGGCGTTGGAGAGGCTGGACGACTGCACCAAGCAGGAGGGGTTGGGTCCACAGTACACGCGCATAAACGCTAGCTGGGCCGGGGTGGAGGCCTTGGCCTCAGCCGTCTGGTTGCTCTGGATGGCCAGATACACGGAATACTCGATGATCTTCCCCGACGTCACAGAGGGAGGCTCCCAGGTCAGGTGAGCGCCGTCTGAGCTCTGTGAGACAGGAAACCGGGGTGGCGTTGACACGTCTGGCCAAACGGCAGCAGCCAAAAGCAACAGGAACTACTTTTGAGTTTACCTTGCTGATTTTGATGGCGCAGGGTGCTCCGGGAAACCCGGGTAGGCAGGTCTTGAAAGCAGATATCTCGGAGAAGGCGCCACGGCCGCAAGCATTGATTCCAGCCACACGGAACTTGTATGCGGTCCCAGGCTGAAGCTCCATTTTCTTCATCTGGCTGTAGTCTGGCATGATGCCCGAGTCGTCCTATTGGACACCAGAGCACAGCATTAGCCAACGAAGCACGAGAGGGGGCCACCAGAGATACCTACATCTCCTTGAGAATCGTCTGCTGGCACGTAGAAGTGAGTGACAACCATATTTGTCACTTTGACAATCCCGACATCGAACCATTGGTTCTCTTTCTTGACAACAGGCTTGGCTGGGGCAGGCTGGGGGGCTTGCTTCTGCATACAAACAACACGCCACACGTTCAGTTCAATGTTATTCTCCGTAACTAAAGGCAGCATGAGGATTGGGCAACGCCTCACCTCTCCTTCGATGCCATTGGCTACTTCAGCTAGCGCAGCTGCTGCTTGCAGCTTAGCTGGACTCGCCACCGACACGGAGGGTGCAAATGTGCTTGAGGGGGCTAGCGCTGTGGAAGAGGAAGACGGGAGAGATCAAGACACGTTTTGAAGAAAACATCGCCGGTGAAAAGAACACTCTTACTCTCTGCGGTGGTCCGCGGCAGCAGGGAGGCCACGGCACTTGTGACTGCAGCAGTCATCTCACTGTGTCCATTGCTCTCCACGGAAGGGTCGTTGAGGCTGTCGGCGGGAGCGAGGCCCTCGGTGGGCAAGCTTGCGTCTACTGTGCCCTGCTGGGCGGCAGCCTGGGCTTCTTGCAGCTGCTGCTGCTGCTGCACCAGCGCCGCCAGCTCCTGCTGGGTCAACATGATGGGGATGTTGGTGGTTTGCTGGCCCTCTGCGGCTGCTTCACCTTCATCTGCACGCAAAGTATTTTTGTCAGGTATGACAATTTGGGCTGTTGAAAATGATTCATAAAAATAAAAAAACAAACAGCCAAAACTAGACTTACTCATTACAGCTTGCTGAGCAGCCTGAAGGACAGCCTGGATAGCGAGGGCCTGAGCTTCTTCAGTAGCTGCTGCCTGAGCGGCGGCCTCTGCTGCAGCAGTCACAGCCAGTTCCTCGTCTGACAGACCCGTCACCATCAGTGTGGTTCCCTGGCCCTCGGACATGAGCTCAGACGGCAGGTTCAAGGCTGTGGCCGTGGCTACTGGTACTGCTGATGCTTCCCCCTGACAGAAACATGAGAGCGAAGGCATGGCATCAAAAGACTGGTGATGTACAAAAACGCTTTCCCCGATTGAACACTGGCTAGCTTTACTTACCTCCGCCTGAGTCTCCATAGGAGTCGCTCCTTCTACTGCAGGTGCGGCTTCTGCTGATGCCGCTTCGTCCGTCTGCATGGGTTCCTCTGTGGAGCTGGCAGCAGCGCTCACCCCCTCTGTGATTGACGAAATCGACTGGGGGGGGGAAACGGACATCAAAAGGCCCATTAGCAAAAACACCACAGACATGACCCATTCACAGCTTCATCAGTTTAAGATGAGCTCTACGCTGTCATGAAGAGAGCCTTTCTTACAGGTACAGAAGGCCCGGGGGCAGGTGTCGACTGAGTGACGGTCGTAATGGCCCTGCCCTGGGTGGTGGTCACTACGCCAGCCGCTGGAGTGGTGGAGGCCTCCTCGGTGCTGCTTGTGCCTTCAGTTGCATCCTCTGGCTGCTGAGCTGCTGACAGACAACAAATGTAATATCGTACAAAAACATTTGAAATACATAAAGAAACACGTGATGCAAAAAACAGTCATCTTGGTACCTGTGCCATCTCCTGTCTCGAGACTGCTGGTGGCAGTGGTGGCTGTGTTGGTGGTCCCAGTCTCGTGGGTTTCACAGGGCGGGTTTGAGCAAACCCTCTGAACTGTGCCGGTCGCTGTGCTGGTCTGGTCTCCTCCCATGTTGGAGGTGGCTGTGGATGGCGTGTTAGTCGTCCCCGTCTCGTGGGTTTCACAAGGCGGGTTGGAGCAAACCCTCTGCACTGTGCCACTTTGGCCTTCGCTCATGTTGGAAGACGCCTGGGTGGCTGTGTTGGTGGTGCCGGTCACGTGGGTTTCACAGGGTGGGTTGGAGCACACCTGCTGGGCGCCCCCCATGTTGGCAGATGCTGTGGTCGCTGTGTTAGTTGTCCCGGTTTCGTGGGTCTCGCACGGCGGGTTCGAGCACACACGCAGAGAAGTCATATTTGATGCTGCGGTTGTAGCCGTGTTGGTGGTTCCCGTTTCATGGGTCTCACACGGAGGGTTGGAGCACACCTGCCCTGGTCCAATCGTAGCGGAGGAGGTGGTGGCTGTGTTTGTGGTTCCCGTTTCGTGGGTTTCACAGGGTGGGTTGGAGCAAACCTGCCCTGCTCCGATGGTGGCAGAGGACGTCGTGGCTGTATTCGTGGTTCCTGTGTCGTGCGTCTCACAAGGCGGGTTGGAGCAGACCAGTGTGACCGTGCCGGACCCGTCCCCGGCAGCGGCAGCCTCAGATGAGCTGGGCTGCTCAGAGGTGGGCGAAGCCAGGATGGACACTGGGAGATCCTGCACCGGCTGGGCTTCTACACCACTGGGAGTTGTGATCAGTGTCACCTGGGTGGGCTGCTTCAGGGGGAAATTATGACAAATGTAAGCAATATTATAAAATCACATAGACAACTTGCCTATTTGCCTCTCAAGGCAGCTCATTTGTACTTTCAGAAATTACTCAGGACTCAAAACAGACAAAAATGTCGCCGCATGTCACCTGCACTGTGATGGTGGACGAGGGCAGTGTGGTGGCAGACGTTAAGGTGGTCTGGGCGGCCGACACGGTAATTGCAGGTGAACTGATGACCTGGCTGGACAGGGTCGCAATGGTCCCCAACGTGGTGATGGGAGTAACCAGTGATGCATTAGCAGTATCCACGGCGGCGCCCGCCAGGCTGGTGGAGACTGTACCGGTCACTGTGCCAAGAGAGGTGACGCCTAGACGGGAGGCAAACCGTGTTAAAGGAACGTTCAAAAGCAAAAGCGTTTATAATATATGCTCGAAATTTCATTCCATACCAGTTGTTCCCTTGACAACCAGGGTTGTGACCGTGGGTTTAACAGCAGATACCGTCACGGGCGTAACAAGGCGAACACCACCAACTGTGTTCATGGGAAGAGTACGCAAAATAGTCCCCGGTTGGCCAGGAGCACCCTTCAACACAACCTACAGACAACATTCAGGATGAGTCTTATTTGAAATAAATCTGCACAGGAGCTATAATATAATATCATATGACATGCCAAAGCATCAGCAGTGAGTTTAGTATTGTACATGTTACTGCCGTGTACCTGCGTCAAACCCTGTTGGCCAGCTGCAGTCGCCAGCTTGGGCACCGCGGTGATGATTTTACCAGGTGTTCCAGTCGTCATCACCTTCGTCGTCAGGATTGTGATGGGTGTTTTGATGCCCGTACTGCTTGTTACACCTACAGAAGCAACAGCACAAATGCCAACTGTAAAAACTGAAATGTGACAGTTGTGACGGGTGAGGGACAGCAACAAAGTTCAAATGTTCAGACCTGTCGCTCCAGGCTGGGTCATGATGGCCGCCATGGGGATGGTCTTAATGATTGTGGGACCCTGTTTAGTGGTATTTGGAGACACCCCACTGATGTTGAGGATTGTGGGCTTGTTTCCTGTGCCGCCAGCCTGGGAGGTGGTGATGATTGTTGCAGGCTTCCCATCTGCAGAGGTCACCAGCTTCAGAATAGTGCCAGCTGGCAGGGGACCCTTTGTCTGGTGAGTGAGAGGGCCAAAGTTATGCCTGTCTGATGTGCTGTACAGGAATAGAACAGAAAACTGTTCTTCATTCACGAGTGCAGACAGCTGACCTGGAGGATTTGGGTGAGAGGGTTCGTGGAAGCCTGTCCTGTGACCGCAGATGTCTGCACTGGTTTGGTTTGAACCACCGACATCATCTTGCCAAGGTTGGAGATCTGCCAATATGAGAAGAGACTAATCATTCAAGCTTAATTGACTCATTGTCATGCATATCAATAACACCGCCCTGTGCTCACATTCTTTATTTTACAATAAAATGAGACTTTCTTCTTACCAGAGTTCCACCACTGCCCATTGTGAGGGGACTCTTAACCAGGGCAATGGTCTTTGTGACTCCTCCCATCACAGTGGTTACCACCTGGGCCTGTTGAGCCACGGTGACCGCGCCAGACTTGTGCACAGTGATGATAGGTCTGGTGGTGGTGGTGGGAGAGGCCGTTGCTGTGCCCACCTGGGCTGCAGCAGTCTTCAGCATACGGGTGGCGGGGTTGCTGACCTGGACAGACAAAACCATTTGAACGCCTGGCTCGGTGCTTCTGCACGTGCACATTTGGAAATGGAAACGTTTCGATATGTACCATGACCGGGGAAGCCATTTTCACTGTGGTTGTGCCAGGGGAAACGGCTACTGTTTTGAGAATCGTGGCACCTGCAGGAACGTTGAGCACGGTTGCTGCAGAGGACGGCGGGATCTTCTGTGTTGCTGCAGCCGCAGCAGCTAATGCTGCCATACCGCTCATCTGAGGGCTACTTCCGATTGGCTGAAACGCGAGGACAGTCAACTTACTCATCTGACCATGCATCTATGAAGAAATGCTGCAACATGTACATACCGATCCTTGGGTGGCCTGGGCAGGCACAACCATTCGGACACCAGGAGGAAGGGATGTCACAGTGACGGGGGATTTCCCGGGCTGGCTCGGGCGGACTGTGACAACAGATGCACCTGTGGCAGATTGCTGAGCAACCTTCAAAACAGCTGCAAAATTGACAAAGATGCAACAAGCCTTTATGCACAAAGCACACAGAGTTGAGCTTTCTTTTGGAGGTGTGAGGAGGAAAGACAGTTGTAATACCAGTTTGTGGAAGGCTCTGTGGGGACGGGGCTGCAGCAGCCGGTGCTGGACTCTTGGGAGAGTTCAAAGGCTGCGTAGGGGTTGTACTCATGGCTGGCGAGGCTGCAGCTGGAGTCGCGGGGATGTCGTACTTCTGCAGCTGTAACAGGTACGTGTCTGCGGTGGATACTGCACCCCAGCTCACCTCCAGGGAGTTTGTGTTGGCACGGACTAACTGCACCCGAGCAGGCGCATGCGGCCGCTCTGTCAGTGCGGAGAACAAGAAACGTCAACAGCTCTGACTGACGGCAAGATGACGGGACAAAACCAATCAAGGTAAGCATACCAGTTTCCAGGTACCAGAGGTCTTTACAACAGACTTGGTTGTTCCATGCTTTACGGTATCCGTCACGGCCGCTCCAAACGTACAGCCTGGAGTTGATGGCCACCGCACAATGGCCAGCACGAGCCCTGGGAATGTTGTCTTCAAGAGTGTCCATCAACACCGTCTCCCAACACATGGTGTCTACAGAAAAAATGAAAAGTTAAATCTTGCACCCAAATGACTTCAATAACAGAAGTAGAATTAGACCTACCGAGATTTAAGCAAGCCAGAGTGTTTGTGCACTTCCACTCTTTCTCATGCGTGGCAACTTTCACATCATCCATGACCAACGGAACCCATCCTCCAAAAACATACATCCTGCACAGCAAACACGTGAATCATAATGAGTTGCTTGTGTCTGGAATTCCAAACAAACCAATAATCAGCAAGTTGTCTCACTTGTTAGTGATGGTGGTGGCAGAGTGAAGACTCCTGGGAAGAGGCGCCGTACCGCTCACTGATGGTTTGTTCCACGCCAGGGTATCTGGAGGTAGGAACAATGCATTTGTTACAAAAAAGCAGCGTCTCAAAGGGCTGCATAATCAGGTCATAACCTCTACCGATATCAAGAGTCCACAAATCTCCAAGACGGCACCCGCTCATCCCGCCGTAGATTATAAGACGAGATTTTCTGCTTGTCTTTTCTGTGTAAACCACCGCTGTATGGCTCTCTCTGGGAGGAGGCAGGACTCCATAAGTGATGGGAATATCCCATGCAACCACGCTGGATCCGGCACGGAGCTCGAGTATGTACAGATCATTCAGGTATCTGGGAACAATCACGCTACACATTAACCGAGATCATGTTGCACAATCGTAACACACAGGGTCAAACATTATTGGTGACTGTACCTGGGAATGTTATTTTTCGGGTCCTCGCTGTCATTGGCAAGCCCCCCAAATAAGTAGCATTTGTTTCCCACCAGGGAAAAACTGTGACCAAGACGTGGACAAGGAGGGGGGCCATTTTTGGGATTTTTGGCTTTTAACTTTTTCCATTCCCATCTGCTGGCCTGAAACAGAACACAACCTCAAGGTTTTTCATTGATAAATTGACCTACATTTACGTTCCACACCTACTAGCAAATGACATTGGTAATTGGTAATTAATAAAAATGTATACATTTAACACACAGCTCACTAAATGTGACGGTTGGCATTATGACATTCAGCTCCAGAATACTCTCTTCAATTGCCATTGTACACTAGCAAAGAAAGCTAACTAGCTAAATGCACATTCCCGTGGAATCCTCCCTTCAACCTTGACAAAATTCATTTGATGTTCTTTTTGTTGCAAAGTTATTTCGGTTCAAACACAGTATGAGTCACATCCTGGTTGATAGCACTTGCCTTTACCTGCAGGCGGCTTCTTTGGTATGCGTTATTTTGCAGAAAAAAAAGTTTATTTCAGACCCGTCTGTTTTTTTTGTATGTTGCAATGCTTCGTTGACTGCTCGCTGAGAAAGAACATTGAAGAGGATGTCTGCACACTGAAATGGCCTTGTCAAAAAGCACTTCTAATTTTATTTTTATTTATTTCAAATTGCTAATCTACAACTATGGTGTTTTTTTAAGTGAATTAATTTCAAATTTAATTTTTAAAAATTAATTACATTTTAATTTAACTCAAAGCAGGCGTACACGCAAACTGCACTTCTGTTTGTTGTATTCTGTATTATAATAAATAGAACAAAAAAAAGGATGAAAACTTTTCAAAATGGATTTATACGCTGCGTTATGTATTGCAGCTCCAGCAAATATTAATTTGCTTTAGTGAAAGAGGTGCACAATGGCTCTTTTAATATTAAAAAGGCTGCCGATGCCTGAGCTCGACCTAAAACAGACCGCTGTTTTTTGTGCAAAGCACAGTCCAACTGCAAGTCAGACCGACAGATAATTTCATTGTAGCATTTGAAGTTAGGGTTCTACAAAGACACAAATCGACACAAGAATGACAACAAGTGTAAGTTACCTGTAGTTCATAAAGGTCATTGCTGTACTTTCCATATTCCACCATACCACCAAACACCAACAACCTTGTGCCATCACAGACAAATCCATAGGCAGCACAGCCCGGTGGAATGTCACCACGAACCGCAGGGATAAACCACTGGTTTGTTGCTGGAAATTGAAAACAATAACATCAACAGGACATTTAACATGAACAATTTGGACAGCAATTTGCCTAAAAGTGGCATTGAAACACATACACGCAAGGAGTACATGTGCAAAAATACATCCAAACAGCTTTCTATCGACTGTCTGTCATTTGTGCATCCATTTTATTTTAGCCCGCCTTTTTTAATAATCAATGTCGACTCTTCTCCAGCAGAGGGAGACATATTCACTTAAACTTCAAACTGTTCAGGCCTGCTGCGGCCTGTAAGCGTCAATATCCTGCATGTAAACAGTCAATTTTTACGAAATAAATGTTGCTCATTTCTAGACGTAGATATTCGATAGATAATAACATGTTACGGCTTACATTGTGACACTGATATGTGTATGTATATTACTAATAAATAGGAAGTGAACGTGTAAGTTCAAAAAGATTCTTACCAGTATTGTAGACATGTAATTCATCGACTATCCCTTCGTTTCCTCCGCCAAACACAACCATCAATTCTTTAATCGCCACGGCTCTGTGCCCATGTCTGGGCCGGGGAACAGGACCGGACCATCCGAGGACCCGTTTCCACCGCGGCTGCAGAACCGACGCCGAGGTTCCAGTCACCGCGGAACCAGGGACAGACATGATTCTATCAGAAAAAGAACACTGGAGCATTAGTCCACTGATATGACGACTAGCGACCGCATATCCTCAACATAAAAACAATAACTCTGCACCGGGGAAACTTTGCAGTTTGTGCGCCGATAGCTTTACAGTTTCTGATAAACTAGTCCATAAAACGAAATTCAAGTGAGAGCTTTGAGAAACATCTAACACATGTCAGTGAATAAAATCACAGTTATACAAGTTTGGTATTGGTTGTTTCTAACCATTGAATACAATCCATGGAAGCAGCCATCTTGTAACCAAACAAGCCCCGGCTAACGCTATTGCCAGTCTGAAAAATGGCGGAAGCGAATGAA
This sequence comes from Doryrhamphus excisus, assembly GCF_037039965.1. NCBI lineage: Eukaryota > Metazoa > Chordata > Actinopteri > Syngnathiformes > Syngnathidae > Doryrhamphus > Doryrhamphus excisus. The sequence goes on along the minus strand of NC_136367.1, from coordinate 21,088,471 downwards.
AGAGGAAAAATACACGACCGCCGAATACATTTACACAGAAATGTTAACCGATGCAGCAATTAAAAATAACTAGAATGTGTCACCGCAAAGAACCATACAAAACGACTACTCACGTTTTAATCACAGTTAAAACTCATGAACAGGAGTCGGCTTTTTTCATGCCTCTCTGGGAGTCGCCATATTGTAGCTAATAAACTTAGCATTCTCCAGAGCCGTTCCGACGCATATACTAACAACGGAACACAGCATTTAAGTTCACCAAACAACACCAAATACTGTAATAACCTGATGTCTTACAACCCGCATACAGTACAGCAAAACGCACATTTATTACGTTCGCTAGCTTGAATTTTGTTAGCACTAGCGGCTAGCTGCTCAATCCAAGAACCCATGCTAACAGGGTTAGCTTAAGCGGCTAGCATCTGTCAAAGCGTCGCACAATTTTACAATTAAATGCAATGTATTTTCACACTATTTTGACATGCAAACGTTACCTTCTACGACCAACGTTGCAACAAAATCCTCTGAGTATAGCTAAACCGTGTCCAACTGCAAAAACATAGTGTTATTATGTTTCATGCCGTCAGTGGAAGCAGCCATCTTTTCACAATTGGCCTAGTTCTACGGCTCCCTCAAGAAAAATGGCCGGGCGGTTTGCCACAACAAAACATTACAAAATAAAGACGGGCAAATATATGTAGAATGCACGTACCTAATTCGATTCAGTAATTGCAAAAGCACTGATGGGCGGTCTGAGGTTGTGGTAATAATCCAGATTCATTCAGTTTGCGAAGAAATATTTCCTCTCATGCCTGCCTGGAAGCTGCCATCTTCTTGACAACCAGAGGCGGAGGAAAATGGAAGAGAGTTGGCGTCACCCAAAGCAAACATGGCGACGGAGAACAACTTGCTGACTATGTTGGACAGAAATTAATACACATTTTCACTTTGCGTCAGTAAATCGGTATACAATTGCATTCGCGACGAAGGTATTTAATGAACGCTACAAATTAATATTATTGCACCGTATAATATTCGTTTCAACAAATTACACGAAGTTACAATATCGTCCAAGGTTTATTGTCCCTTACTAAAGATGGCGACATCCGTTTTTGAGTCTCTTTTTATTTCAATGTTGCAGGTTGTTTTCGCCCCACACAAATAAAAGTATACATGCATATTCATTCACAATTATCACATTTAAGCAATAACATAAATATTTTTTTCTCATGCTTTATAGAGTTACCACGCCCACATTCGTTGTAGCAATATAGTTACGCCCTCCATCGAAACATTATTTTGTACAAACAAGTCATCCATTCATCCATGCATTTGCTCTACCACTTATCCCCACGAGGGTCGTATTTTCATATATTTAAATAATATAATATTTTATGGTATTTATTATATATTATACGATTTTTTATCTTAAATTGCTGTAACAAGTGAAAATGCGAGTACATGTATTCTTGTTCTTGTTCTTGTTCTTGTTAATTAATTCTTGCTAAATAATGTAATATAATAATATAGTAGAACCAGAATAACACATCATATGCATAGGATAACAGGATAACATACCCAAGGAAGTCAAATAACCAAATTACCGGTGGATATATATTTATTATTAATTTCCAATGATTCCAATGTTTGTTTGGTTCTGACATTACACCAAAATAGGAAAAGTTATGAATCCACCAGATGTCAGGCTTTCTCTTGTTTTGCCTTGGTGACTTCCACCAGCAGGCAGCTAGTTTAGATTATTTTTTTTTCTTGTTGCCATTTTCAGTAAGAGGTCAGTATAGAATAGTTATTTCATGAATGCTAAAAAGATCCCTGTAAAAAAACGTACAGAGAAAACCAAATAGATTTTAGTATTTGTTGCAGGCCAACATGATTTGTCAGTATTTTGATTTGAATCTTAGCTCAGTTTGTCTCAAGCCTGTATGGTGTTGCATTTATTCGGGTCCTCGTTCAGATGGTCGCAGTATGTTCTCCAAGTTCTAGAATGAAGGTGATTGCCATGGAAGTTAAAACCGTCCCTTGTGTTATTCAGGTTCATAGATAAATGCTTGTTTAAAACAAGCACACGCATTGCAACGTTTTCAGTGCTCAGCATATCATACGCAGCAACTGGGAGAGTGACTGGAAGCTGGTTTAAATGGGTCAGTAAGGCTCAGAGATCTTGATCTTCTGCACTGCTTTGAGCTGCCTGTAAGGGTTTATACACAGTAAGAGCATTAGGGAACAATCATTAAAACAACTTTGAAACCCTAAAGAGATCGTGATGTCAAAGCCAGGGATCGGCTGTAGACTGGCAAGCACTGCAAACAAGACTTTGAAAAGCGCTAAGCATTTTGCATTTTTATATTATTTCATTTGACTTTTCAATTTGAATATACTGGAGTGGATGGCTGCCAATGTGTTTGTGATTGACACGTTGCTACGGTGTTTTCTGTTGATAAAAGTGAGGAAACCCATACGTCACCCACTTTAATACTAACAGAAAGAAGGTTACTCAGGGACAGATTAGCACGTGTAATAGTTTGGAGACAAGATTAAGTAATTTCAAAGCAATTCCTTGCACATGTACGAAGCAGTTATAGGGTCGCGTTGAAAAAAATGAGAAAGTCGCAACTTTACGAGAAAAAGTTGTACATTCACATGAGTAAAGTCATACATTTACCAGAAAATGTTCTCACCTTCAGCCAAACCAAAGGATTACTGACATAATGTCAGAGGGTCCTTTTGTAACAGGGCTGAAATGCTGTGGAATTGCTGTTGTTGGGATCATGCTCATTTTCCTGACTAGGAGGGACTTTGCAATTCATCTAATCTTCACAACATTCTGGAGTATATGCACATTGCCATTCTAAAAACCTTTGTGTCAGTCTCAAAACCTGTACAAGCATCAACATACTGCATTGAATTGTTGGTTTTCCCAGTTGTATGATGTTGTCAGTATCTTGTGCCGTGAAGAAGGGAAAATGCCAAAGAGGTAACACAAATCTCTAGTTAAACCCACAGAGTGGATTACGCAGGGCTACAGCAAGTGAGATTATAGGATTTGATGCTGCCGGAAACCAGATTAGTAGGTAAAGGCCTGCTGTGCTCTTCCTTAAGAAAGTGGGATTAACCTGTTTAAAGTGATTTGTTGGAGAGGACTAAAGTTCATGATTAGCTGCAAAAGCACATTTTGACCCTGCCATCGCTGTGACGTACACCATGTTGCCAAAAGTATTTGCTCACCCATTCAAATGATGAGAATCAGGCATCCGAATGAAGTGTATAAAATCAATTCCAGCGTGGAACTGTCATCGGATGCCACCTGTGCAACAAATCCAGTTGTGAAGTTTTCTCGCTCCAAAATATTCCACAGTCAACCGTCAGCCGTAATATAAGAAATGGAAGAGTTTGGGAACAACAGCAAGTCAGCCACAAAGTGGTCGGCCATGTCAACTGATGCTGAGGTGCATAGTGCAAAGACGTCGTCACGCTTTTGCCATCTGGCAATCTGATGGACGAGCCTGGGTTTGGAGGTTGCCAGGGGAATGGTACATTTTCCACAATTTGGTGGAGGAGGAATTACGGTGTGGGGTTGTTTTTCAGGAATTGGGCTTGGCCCCTTCCAAGTGAAAGAAACATTGAATGCTCCAGGATACCAAAACATTTTGGACAATTCCATGCTCCCAACCTTGTGGGAACAGTTTGGAGCGGACCCCTTCCTCTTCCGACATGACTATGCACCAGTGCACAAAGCAAGGTCCATAAAGACATGGATGACAGAGTCTGGTGTGGATGGACTTGATTGGCCTGCACAGAGTCCTGACCTGAACCCGATGGAACACCTTTGGAATGAATTGGAGCGGAGACTTAGAGCCAGGCCTTCTCCAATGTGACCTCACCAATGTGCTTTTGGAAGAATGGTCAATAAACATACTCCTCAACCTTGTGGACAGCCTTCCAGGAAGAGTTGAAGGGGGTTAGGACGGGATGGCACTTAAGTTCATATGTGAGTCACGGCAGGTGAGCAAATACTTTTGGTCATGTCTTTGTGGGTACAGTTTGAGCAACATATTTAAAGACACAAATTGATGCAATGTGCCCCGTGTGCTCTTGACATTGAGATCACGCCTCCCAAAACTTGAATCCAAGAGCTGTTTAACCTATTTGGCAGCAAAGACAGAACAGGAAACCGCTAAATGAATTACATCGATTAATGCAAACTTAAATCAGTTAGTCAATTAGAGAAGTGATTTATCCATTAATGAGGATAAGTGTTTTTTTTGGTTCCTTATATAAACGCTCCTCCCAACGAGCCAAGGAAGACTGTAGGGACGCTGGCGATGCAGTAGTACATGTGATTGCTTGAGCCATATCATAAACAAGGAACTGGTGAGGCAAAATGAGGGGAAATCGAGGCAACGAGCTGCCAGAAGACTTCTGGATACCCATCCCGCTGGACACAAACAACATCACATCGCTAAGTCCGTTCCTGGTTCCTCAGGACCATCTGGGGAGCGCAGCCACCTTCTACGGCATGGCTGGATTCATGTTCTTTGTGTTTATGGTTGGCACCGCGATCAACGCTCTCACCGTTGCTTGCACCGTCCAATACAAGAAACTCAGGTCCCACCTGAACTACATCCTGGTGAACTTGGCGGTGGCAAACCTACTTGTGTCTTGTGTGGGCTCGTTCACTGCCTTCTGCTCTTTTTCGTCAAGATATTTCATCTTTGGAGCGCTGGCATGCAAGATTGAAGGTTTCCTGGCGACACTTGGCGGTGAGCGATAACCAGCAATGCACCAAACTCAACTGTAACGATATCAACCCTGATTTCAATGCCTCTTTGTTTTGCCCCAGGTATGGTTAGCCTTTGGTCTCTTGCTGTGATTGCCTTTGAACGGTGGCTGGTCATCTGCAAGCCGCTTGGGAACTTTATTTTCAAGCCCGACCACGCCTTGGCATGCTGTCTCTTCACTTGGATCTTTGCGCTAATTGCTTCAGCCCCTCCGTTATTCGGATGGAGTCGGTCGGTATCTGCAATCCCGTACCTTTCTTCTCACCGCACAGACAGAAAAAGATCATTTGTGTTTTCCAGATATATCCCTGAAGGCCTGCAGTGCTCCTGTGGTCCAGACTGGTACACCACAAACAATAAATACAACAATGAGTCCTACGTGATGTTCCTCTTTGGCTTCTGCTTTTCCGTTCCCTTTGCCACCATCGTCTTCTGCTACGCTCAGCTGCTCATCACACTGAAAATGGTGACGTCAATTTGTGTGTTTTCTGTCTGTTTAAGTGTCTCATCAAACGGTTCCTCACTCGCAGGCAGCAAAAGCCCAGGCGGAGTCGGCCTCCACTCAGAAAGCAGAGAGGGAGGTGACCAGGATGGTGGTCCTCATGGTGTTCGGCTTCCTGGTGTGCTGGCTGCCCTACGCCTCCTTTGCTCTTTGGGTTGTCAATAACCGTGGGCAAACCTTTGACCTACGACTGGCCACCATACCTTCCTGCTTTTCAAAGGCCTCCGCAGTCTACAACCCCATCATCTATGTCGTCTTTAACAAACAGGTCTGTTCAATGCCGTGCTAGTCGTCCACTTAGACGGGTGCCATTTTAGTGCCGAAGAAGAAACCCATAGATCCCAAAGTGAGAGCCCGGTGTGGAACTAACACATTCATTTGCTATCCTTCTTCCCATAACAGTTCCGTTCATGCATGATGGGTATGATGGGAATGAGTAGTGGTGAGGAAGAGACATCAACATCAACAACATCAGTGACTGAAGTCTCCAAAGTTGGGCCTGCTTAGACCGTGGACGTCTTCATTTGTATGCCACTAATGAGTTGTGTGAGTCAGTTGTAAATAACTACAAATGCATGTTTTCGCATATTAAAAAAATCAAAAAAATCATTATAATAAAAAAATTCTTTAGCAAATTGCTGAATTGTATACAATGCATTCAAAAACAACACAATAATGGAAACACACAACAAACATTTTTCACATAATAATAATAATAATAAAGCGCATTAATAGATATTACATTCACTCCGCAGTCAGTAGTGGTGGTAAACTACATGCGTAGGCACAGCCGCAATGCATTTGCATTCATTCACATGTATTTTTATAAACTATATTTGTATTTTTTTATGTGTTTATTTTACATACTTTACTCTATTCTATAGTCATGCAAGCCAAAGAGGGTGCGTCCGCAGCGCAGTTGAGCAATTCTTATTTTGCATATTTGCACATTTTGGACTCCCACTGGGTTTCAAACATGCAGCCCTCCTTCCTTTGAGCCCAAATGTGAACCGCTTTAGAAGTATATTTTTGAAGTATTTTATAAAATAACTTACATTTTCAACCCAGAAAACCATTCAATAGAATATTAATATGAATATTTATTAACATTAAATATAATTTTGTAAAAATACAATTTAATTTAATGAAAAAATATTAAACACAGTACATCTCTGTGTGTGGCTGGGTTTTCTCCGGGTTCGCTGGCTTCTTCCCACATTCCCAAAATGCCTGTTAGGTTCATTGGAGACTGTATGAATATGAGTATGGATGGCGGTTTGTCTTTATGTGCCCTGCCATCGCCTGGCCAGCAGTCTGGGGTGTACTCTGCCTCTTACCAAAAGTCAGCTGGGATAGGCTCCAGCATTCCCCGTGAGGGTATGGATGGAGTACCCGGAAAAAACCCACACACGCACGGGGAGAACATGCAAACTCCACATAAAGATACTCGAACCCAGATCTCGCACACGACCTAACTGTGAGGCCAACATGCTAACCACCCCATAGTAATCCAGGAAACTGGTATATCATATGCATAATCGATAAGCGCTACATAACAGAATCTCAAATCAAGCGTAGCGTGTGCGCCCGTCTGGGGGTTTAAACCAAATCTTTAAATCCTTCCCTTGAGCCAATTAAGAGAAGCCTTCAAAGTTCCTACAAATGCAGCTTTAGGTCACAATAAGAGAGAGACACAAGACGACCGACCTGCATTGTCAAACCATAATCATCTTTTTCAGTTATTATTCTAGTCGCCAGACAGAAAAATGAGAAGAAATCACCCCATGGAGCTCCCGGATGACTTTTGGATCCCCGTCCCTTTGGACACGGACAACATGACTCTATTCAGCCCTTTCCTCGTTCCCCAGGATCACCTCGGGACCAAGGCCATCTTTTATTCCATGTCGGCTTTTATGTTCTTCATATTTATCACCGGCACCACCATCAATGTCCTCACTATCGCGTGCACCGCCCAACACAAGAAGCTACGGTCTCACCTCAACTACATTCTGGTCAACTTGGCTGTGGCAAACCTGATCGTCTCCTCCGTAGGCTCCTTCACGTGTTTTTATTGCTTCGCCTTCCGATACATGGTCCTTGGGCCCCTGGGGTGCAAGATTGAGGGATTTACAGCAACTCTTGGGGGTAAGTATACGTGAAAGGATACTGTGGTACTGTGATACTGTGATATGTGTTGTGAATAAGATGCTTAGTTTATTTACGATGGCAATAATCGCATCTCATGTCGACCAAACTAAAGATGTTAGAGTTGAAGTGATACCACGTTGCTAACTTACATCTTAGTACAATTAAAGGATGCTGCAGCAATCATGTGACTGTACTGTACCACGGTATACGATATACCATATAAATAAGACGAATATTCAGGTAAATATGGGCATAAGCATCTTTGAGTGTCTTGAAAAGCGATATACAAAAAGCACGGTGGTCAAGTGGTTAGCATGTAGGCCACAGTCAGGAGGTAGTGAAGACCTGAGTTTGAATCTCTGCTTGGGCATCTCATCTCATGTGGGTTTTTTCGGATACTCCGCTTTCCTCCCACATTCCAAAAAGGGTTCATTGGTGACTCCAAATTGTCCATAGGTATGAATGTGGGTGGGAATGGTTGTTTGTCTATGTGTGCCACCAGTCCAGGGTGTACCCCGCCTCTCCCCCAAAGACAGCTGGGACCCGAGTGAGGATAAGTCACATAAAGGATGTAGGGATGGAGGAAGTCCATTCACATAAAATTACGTCTTTTTTTCCGCTGGAATGCAATTTTTAATTTAATTTAATTTAATTTAATTTAATTTAATTTAATTTAATTTAATTTAATTTAATTTAATTTAATTTAATTTAATTTAATTTAATTTAATTTAATTTAATTTATGTCCACAAAGCGTACATTTACAGAGGAAAGTAATGACTGTTTATGCATTCTGTCTTCTTCCAGGTATGGTCAGCCTCTGGTCTCTGGCAGTGATCGCTTTGGAAAGGTGGCTGGTTGTGTGCAAACCTCTTGGAAACTTTGTTTTTAGACCCAACCATGCTATAGCTTGCTGTGCGGCCACTTGGGTCTTTGCTTTGATGGCTGCAGTTCCTCCACTGCTTGGATGGAGCAGGTACTATAAGATACTGCACGATTTGTGCTGCTTTTGTGATAGTCATGCTATCTTGTTTCATGCCGTGTTTGTGTGCCTTCAGGTACATTCCGGAGGGAATGCAGTGCTCCTGTGGTCCGGATTGGTACACCACCAACAACAAGTTCAACAATGAGTCCTATGTGATGTTCCTCTTCTGCTTCTGCTTCGCAGTGCCATTCACCACTATTGTTTTCTGCTACTCACAGTTGCTTTTTGTGCTGAAATCTGTACGTTTCATGTTACTTGGTGTCATTTCATGATTTCCTGAGTATCAGCAAGTCTGTTCTCTCGCATTAAACAGGCGGCAAAAGCCCAGGCGGAGTCTGTTTCTACCCAAAAAGCAGAGAAGGAGGTGAGCAGGATGGTTGTCGTCATGGTCCTGGGTTTCCTGGTGTGCTGGTTGCCCTATGCCTCCTTTGCTGTTTGGGTTGTAAATAACCGCGGGCAACCTTTTGACTTGAGGCTCGCCACCATCCCGTCCTGCCTCTCCAAAGCGTCCACAGTCTACAACCCAGTTATCTACATCATCCTCAATAAACAGGTTGGAATCTTGCCACATTCAGAATTCTGAACTGTAGCCGATCTGCAAACTTTAATTCTGTTTAACATAAAAAGTAACACTACAAATATGGCCCTTTTTTGCACCTGGCTTTGTTTAAATAATTATTGCACACTTTCTGTAAATCCTATAAACTTCATTTCATTCCCCATCTATCACTGCGTTGGTCTGCTATATGATATATTTAACTGAAATTGCTGATGCCAACAACCAGTGATTTAGAAAAGGAAAGTCTTTATTATCTGGGATGTCCAAACTTGTTCATACCATTGTATATGTATTTATGGCATACAAAAATACTACTTTATCAAGCTCTCTTCTTCCCCTCAGTTCCGCTCTTGTCTCAAGAAGATGATCGGGCTCAGTGGAGGTGATGATGAGGAAACATCAGCAAGTCAGTCAGTCACTGAAGTCTCTAAAGTTGGACCTGCTTAAATTCTTCATGGTAAATGATGATAAAAGAAAAATACAGACTTTTGTTAACACATTCGAGGTGTGTTTTAGAGAAAGACAGAGATTGTTGTAGAAAAGGTGGGGTCTTACTTACATTGCAAGTTTGTTAAAATGTGTGTAAATGAAGGACATGCTGTTAGTAAATACAGCACAAAATTAATATGAAAACAAACGTCTTTTAACAAAATAAATGATTATGTTGGCATGGTGTCTTCTTTCTTTCAATATTAATTTATTTTGGGTTTCTTTTTTTATTGACGATATGAACGCCGTTACAAATAGAGCCTGGCCCTTTAAGAAGAATTGCATTGTGTGAAGTTGAGTCAATCTCTCTCTTTCTCTCTCTCTCTCACTCGCTTTCTCTCTTTGTCGTCTGTCTGCACCGCCTATTGTTTTCTGCGTCCTGATTGGCTGTAGATCATTGTCAATCAAGCACCTTCGCCCGCCCCCGCCCTGTCGCCTACATGTGTCACCGTAGCTTGCCTGCATGCTAGCTTGTAATGGCTCTTCGGTTCCAAAGGGGAGGATGGCAACAGGAGGAGTAGTGCTACGATGTTTTAACAAGGATATAAAACCACTACAATATCACAGGAGTGAAACATCTGTGAGTGACTTTATAATTTATTATGTCAGTCATGTAGGTTGATGATTAAAAATCAGTCGATGTTTGAACGTTTTTGAGAGTGATTCAACAAGAGAGAGATGTTACTGCTTGTCTGTGAAAGTGTATAGCGATGGGTTTTACAGCCTTTAAACATATATTAATTGTATTAAAAAAGATTCACTTATTGCAGGCTATTTTGGGAACTTATCACTGCGATAAACGAGGGGAAATTGTACACTCAAAACATGTGAATTCAACTTAAATTGCGCAAGAAACTGATTAATTATAGATCATAGATCAACATTTGGATAGCATAAGAAAACACATTCAAAGTTATCCAAATAATTCAAAGTTTAGATACTGATCAATAGATTATCATAGCATATAGCAATTAGCAATAGAATGACTGTTTTCTCTTAAGTACAGTAACAGTTGCAACAGAACGTTCGTTCTCCCGCTTACATAACTTTTATTTTGAAGTTATACCGGATGTTACGCACCTCGTATTGCGCATGCTCACGTCATCGACATAGCCAAGCACGTGAAGTCCGTCCGTGTGGAAAGAGCTATGTCTAAATCAAGTACGCAGCTTTTCAAGTTAGACATTGTCTCAAAATCAACACGATTTTAATTGTGTACTCAATATATTGTATTTTACAGAACAAAAACGAGCGAAGCGCCTTGGTTTTCTTGGAAAGTGTAAGGTAAGCGCCCACTGACAAATGTCCGCCTCGGCTAACTTGTGTTGACGCTTGACTCGCATACAGTGGTAAAGAATGATTATTGTTTGTATGCGGCACCATTTTGTGCCATATTAACCTACTATTTTTGGCGAAATCAGCTGGTGTGAATGTCATAGAGCTGTGTGGGATTGTTTATCATTTAGAGGCTGCAAATTACTTATATTTTTAGACATGCCATCAAATATATTCCTGATTTCTCGTGCTAACTAAGCTTGCAAGTATTTTGTATTATGTCTGCACATAACGAGAAACACATTCTACTTATGAAGTCTTCTGGGGAAAAAAATCAAAATGTTTATTCTCCACAGAGTAAAGATGGGAGAAAGGCGGATGCTTCGGGCCAGACAACGAATAAAGAGCAGCAATCTGCACAGCAAACCAAGGACAAAAAGCCAGAAGAAGTCAGGAAGCAACGGGTAATAAATCTGTGAGACTTTTACCTGGTTTAAGGTGACGTGTACAGTAAACTTTGTATTTCTTTTTGCCAAATAAGCTTCAAGCGTTCCAAGAAAGGCAGAAAATCTCCAGAGAACAACAGCTGTTGAAGAGGAGGAATTTACAGAGCTTTCAAAATGACATCCTGCAGAGGCAGAGAGAGTTTGAGCAGAGGGTAAATATCCAGCAGATGTTTGTGCCCTGTGATTGGCTGGCGACCTGTCCATTTTCAAACATTCAAACACTTTAAGTTTTCCCTTGAGGCATTGCGTCTGAACATTTGTTGGGGCACTGCAATGATGTCAGCCTCCCTCTGGGCTCTGTCCATCGATGGCTCCTCTGGCTTCCTCTGGTGGACAGAGGCAGTATTGCAGTGCCATCCATCTATGTCGCTTGTAGTCCAATGAACTCCTACCCACTAATCAACTTCTGCAATTTCTATGGTAACAGTTTATTTGTGTTCACAGGAAACGGCGATGCAGGGTTTGGAAAAACATGTGAACTTTGAAAATGAGAATTCAAGAAAAGCATATTATCGAGAATTTAAAAAGGTCAGCTTTGTTCCACGATGTTGTTTCATTATGTACACCATGATGAGTCCTTTGCACTATGATGGAATTGTTTTTAAACCATATCTTGCAGGTAGTGGAGGCAGCAGATGTGATCCTGGAGGTTTTGGATGCACGCGATCCTCTAGGGTGCAGATGTCCTCAGGTTGAGCAGGCAGTCATTCAAAGTGGAACAAACAAAAAGATTGTGTTGGTGCTCAATAAAATCGGCAAGTTCGACCCGGCACACGGAGCGATGGCATCCAATGTTAAAATGCTTGAAAATTCAAGGTGCTTGACTTAAATGTGTCTGCCTTGAAATGCTTTATGCCGATTCTAGATTTGGTGTCAAAAGAAATCGTGGAGAAGTGGATCAAGTATCTGCGGAATGAGTTTCCCACCGTGGCTTTCAAAGCGTCTACTCAACAACAGTCCAAAAATTTGGTATCTGTCAAACGTTTCCGCATGTTTTTCATTTATTTTATTCCAAGTACTTTGAGCCATTTTCAGGGATGCATTGTTTAATAACGCGTTATTCTTCTCGGCTTTGACAGAAACGCAGTAATGTCCCAGTGACTCAAGCCCCCACAGAGCTTCTCAGCAGCAGCGCTTGTGTTGGAGCAGATTGCTTGATGAAGTTACTCGGTAATTACTGCCGCAACCTGGACATAAAAACGGCCATCACCGTAGGCGTTGTAGGTAAGAACGCAACTGAACACTCACTTCATTTGTACACAACGTGTATTTTGTTTGGATCTGTGGTTACCCATTCTGAAGCTGTACTTAACGTATTCAGTACCAAAGCTGGAGTTGTACATTTTTATAAACCCCAGTACCTGATCCCAACAAAGTATTTCTACATCTTTTACTTTTTTTTTGTGTGAGAGGCATAAAGTGGTGATAATGCTGTGTACTTTTTTTTCTTTTTACCAGGGTTTCCTAATGTGGGAAAGAGCAGTTTGATCAACAGTCTAAAACGTGCAAGAGCATGTAGTGTCGGTGCGACTCCCGGTGTCACCAAGTGAGTAAATGTTAGAAATGATGCTGCTAAGCTCTGCCATACTATCATTTGTGTAAATGTGACTGTCAAGATTAGGGATGGGTACCGACAACTCTACTTTTATAGGCACCAAAACAGCCATAAGTGTAGCTTCCCTGTCTTCTACACAAAGCAATTCAGCGACCCCTAGTGGTCGTGGTAGTGTATAACATGACAACATTATTTTTACTCCATTCTCTTTTGCTCATTTGTTTTCAACTGATTTGTCCCCTGTGGACACGGAGTTATCAGTTCAAATGTCAAAGGCACCCATCCCTAGTCTAGATAGACTCCATTGTTGAACTTGTTGTAATATTCATTCTCATTCAAACTCGTTCTGTGGACAGCTCATCTAATTATTCATACTCGGGTCACGTTTTGAGTTCAATTTTTGTTTTTTAAATGGGTATCTTATGACTGTTGATAACCAAGCTCCCCTATTCTCTGCAACATTTGAGGTGCCTTCAAGAGGTGCATTTGGACAAACACATTAAGCTGCTTGATTGTCCTGGAATTGTCATGGCAACGTCAACAACCGACGCAGCTATGATTCTACGTAATTGTGTAAAAATTGAGCAGCTTGTTGATCCACTTCCTCCAGTTGAAGCCATCTTGCGACGCTGCAACAAGGCACAGGTATGTTGCTGTCTCGTCAGACTGTCAGTTCAGTGAGCGAGTGTTCAAGCGACGACACTAGCGTGACACCGCTTTTCATGGATGCACAGATCGTTGAACACTACGGCGTCCCCGACTTTAATACAGCTCCAGAGTTCTTGGCATTGCTGGCACGACGTCAGGGCAAGCTGAGAAAGGGAGGGCTGCCTGACACTGACAAAGCAGCGAAGAGCGTGTTAATGGACTGGACGGGGTGCGTAAAATGTTTGATTTTCAAGCCTTTACAGAGCTATATTCCATTACGGTGTTAATCCCGGTGTGTAACGCTATTCAGGGGAAGGATCAGTTACTTCACACACCCCCCTGAGACACACACTCTTCCTACGCACGTCAGCGCCGAGATTGTGACGGAGATGGGTAAAGCTTTTGACTGGGATGAACTTGAAAAAGGCAATCAGGAGGTTCTCGCAGGTAAGGGTCACTCATGCTGTTATGTACTGCATGTTTTCAACTCCACTTTTGCGGCTACACATTCTTTTAGATGCCGGAGCATCTTATGGACATGTCCTTCAGTTCCTAAGAGCCATAGGTTCTTTAATGATAAATAATGGCATGTGTTGCAGGATGCAAACAGAGTGATGAAAAGACGATCTTTTGTGAATAGTTAGTTTATTATTAAATGAAGAATCACCAGTGACACTTTATTGTAGATGTGATATGCTTTCATTGTGTTCCAGATTCATCTTGTGCTGATATTCCAATGGCATTTTGCATTGAGACCACTGGAATGACGTATGGCGACCAGACTCAAGCGCCCTCTTACCAGGAAATGGAAGGTGAGGAGCCCGAATTGAAAGACGAAGCTGAATCTATGGAGGATGGTCAGGATCCTGAGGTATGGCAAAAACGACCGACTTATCCAATTATATCTCGGTGGAGTGTTTCTTGAACTTTGTCACGGTCTGTCCCGCCATCATAGTTTGGACCAATGACAGTGGCAATCAAATCTCAGAAGTCAAAGAGTGATTTGCGGGAAAGTGATCCTGCGCCCAAGGCTCCAGATTTGAAGGATATCGTGAAGGTGGATCCATTACAGCAAGGCCAGGCCCTGGTTGCTGCCAACAAGAAGAGGAAGAAGCAACAAAAAAGAGCTGGTTTGTATCTCAACTTCCAAGTGTAAATGCTTATGCTACTCTGTTTCATTTTGCTTTAATGTTTTTTTTGTTTCTTTCTTCTGCAGACAAACTTGCTACCAAACTCTCAGACACTTTGACATCTGCAATGGATTTTTCATTTTGTGATAGTTGATTAAAGAAATAATTAAAGATTGTCTTTATATATGGATACTTTTTGGTTGTTACAACATGATAAAAGTGGTGTGCTTTTTGTTTTGCTTAATGGCATTTACAATGGAACAGAAACGTGTTAGACAGGACTACGTTGTATGATTTAGCAAATTACATAACTGCCTCCATTAAGTCAACAACTTCCGGGTTAAAGTGGGAGGGAGGGGGGATGACCTCAGCGCGTTGGCCCGAGGTAAACAAGCTGGTCGGGGCGGCCATGGCTAAGGGCTGCTGCTATTAATGAAACTACTTGGAAATGGCCACAGAAACAGTCAACTTTGTGGCTTCATGGCTTTGATCCCGTCGGACACTGTTTGTGATACAGTACGTTTAAAAGTCCTATCTTTAGCCATGTTGTTTGAACCAGGTTAGCTACATTTAGCTTCTTTGGCAATTATTCATTTAGCTAGTTAGCTAGCTAAGCCACAACTTCCCCTTTTTTACTGACGCTGTGCTTTTTACTCTTAAACACTGATTGTCTCTTTAGTTTTTCAGCTAGTGCGTAGAAGGAAAAAATAAACGTAGCCGCTAGTTATTTGAACCTCGTCGTATACGATATCGATCTTGAGTGTTAAGTTGGAATGTAGTGGGCCTGTCAACACACAGCTGTCAATTTGGCGACGTAACATGCGTGCACACGGAAACGGCTCTGGTTCAATTAGCTATGAATAAAACGCTGTAACAGTCTAAACAATTAAATAGTATTATGGAGTGTGTGTTGCATGACAGCCAATGAACACCCCTTTAGTGTTGAAGTCGCTTTAAATAGTCTCATGATGACAAATACTTAACGTAACCAGCTCGTTGGAATAAGTAGCAACTTGTTGAAGGTCCCATATATTGCACATAATAGAGACTAAATATAGACACTAAAGGGCATAATTATCCCTTATTTGTTACATGCTAGCAACATTGCACCCGAGTTGCCCTGATGTGATCAATCTTATTGATGTGTTAACTGTAGAAGATCCTGCTGCATGCTGATTAATGGTCTTTTGTTGTGTAGGTTAAAAAACAGACAAATGATAGCCTACCTATTGTGCCACCTAAAGAGTGGCAAAATGACCCGGATGATGTAGATGAGGTGAAAATGTCATTTTCTTTTACACATTATTTCTGTGAACAAATGATGGTGACTGAAAGTAGTGTCAGGAGTCTTTTGTGACAGAAGAGCAGTGAAAGTGAAGGGAAAGAAGTAGAAGATGACGGTACGACGAGGCCTGATGTATGATCTGGAGACAACGCTGACGATTATAATTTATTGGGAGTGAAAAGGATGAACAGGATTAGAAATGAGCAGTTCAGAGGAACATCCCAAATGAGACGTCTGGGAGACGAGGTCAGAGATGCTTGGTGAGGCAAGGATGTGACAAGGATGCTCTAGATCAGGGGTGTCCAAACTCTTTACTGAGAAATTAAAGGATGCAAAGGCCACTTTTGGAAATCAAGATATGGTAACAATTTATATATATTTTAAGAAAAAACTGTGACAGGTGGAAAAACTTTCATGAGCCCTGCTGTAGATGGAGCTGCCAGAGAGGAAGAGAAAGGGAACGCCAAAGAGGAAGTTTCTACATGTGGTTAGAGAGGACCACCTGCATGGTTGGACTGAAATGGGACAATCTGAAAGAAAAAAGATGTAACAAAGCAAAGATGAACGTCTCAATGCTGTTCTTCTCCTTTGCTCTTATAGCTCCATATTAGACCGTGATCGCTCTCCTCAGCCATGTCGTCACGCGTGTTGATGCGGCAGCAGCTGATGCGAGAACAAGCTCGGGAGCAGGAGAGGCGAGAAGCCCAGCAGCAGGCCTCCGCCTCTCAGCTCCGGGCCCCGGACTCCACTCCAGCCATCTCTGTCACACTGCATCCAAATACAGCCCGGCCACCTCCAGCGCAGGTGCCTGTGGAGGTGCTAAAAGTAAGAGCGTCCTTCCTGTTTCCCGTCTAAGGTGTATGAAGTATGTGTATGGGGTAAGAGAAGCTGCCGTTGAAATGTTGCAGGTGCAGACCCACTTGGAGAACCCCACCAAGTATCACATCCAGCAGGCGCAGAGGCAGCAGGTGAAGCAGTACCTCTCGACCACGCTGAGTAACAACGCCGTCACTCAGACCCTAGGTGTGTCGCCTGGGCCACAGTGCAGTTCTGCCCCCGAGGTGGCCCCCACTGCCAACAGCGCCCCTAACAGCCCGATGGCGCTACTTAACATCGGCTCCAACAAGGAGGAAGTATGCCCGATTCTTTATTTTTCAGCCGCACTTTTCTGATACAGTAGACGGTACAACGTTGTTGTTGAGAAAGACGTTTGAGGCCAAGCCTTCTGCTCACTTTGTACCTAATTACTTTCTGTTTGTTCGGCGGCGATGCGCCCCCAAGTCCCACTGTGATGTTGCATGCCTTTTGTCATCATATACTTGTTGGCTCGGTGTCACAATATGACGTTAAATACTGCACCCACAGATTGCCAGCCCTCCTCTCGCACGCGCCTGCATCTTTAGACATGAGGCAGAATTATTTTTACCATTCAAAGTGAATCCGTTTTCACCACATACTGTACATTGTGTGTGAACGCTACTTGTGAATACGTAACGCCTGTCACCTGACTTATATTGCGCCGCGTGTGTTTGTTCTCTAGATTGAAGACGTTATTGACGACATCATTAGTCTGGAGTCCAGTTTTAATGATGACATCATTACATTGATTGACTCAGGTCTTCAGTTACCGAGCACGGTAAGACGTTTCCACATTTACGTCTTTCAAAAAGTGTTCTCACCAGGGATGCTCCGATCAGTATCAGCTGATTTCTGTGAAATTGGCAAGATCACCTGCGGCTAGCACTATTGCAGCCTGCAGCCATCCTGTCCTGCAGCGCCCTAACATCTGGAGCAAGGTCGTTCTCCCACAAAACATCAACAATCACATCTGCCATGTGGAACTCAGCTGCCAACACATGCCCAAAAACGATCTTGTGGGGGTAGGACCTTAAAAAGCTTTATAAATACGGCATTAATGGGAGATTTTGAGGCGCTCTGTGTGATCATCAGTGCAGCTAACTTAGCCATGTGGACAACAACCTCCCCTGTGTGTGAGATGGTCAGAAGACTAAGCTAATAACTCTAATTGAATCCATCGGACGAGATGACCACCCTTTCTAATCGGGTGTCGTCGAGTGCTCGCTTTGACTTACGTGGAAGTCCTGCTAGAACTCCACCAATGTACTCTCACATCCTCATCCTCTGTAAGTTTCACCAGTGACCTATGTTCTCTTCAGTCCTGATGATCAGAATTGACAGCTTAAAAGTCTGATCAGAGCATCCCAGGTTTTCACTAATAAATGACATAAGCAGTCATACAGTCTTTGTAGATATATATAGTTTGGTTTCCTTGAATGCACTGTCTCTTTAAAGCCAGGTATTCTAGTTGTAGGAGTAAATATATGCTTTTGGCACTCACTCACCATTTGTCACAAACGTGCTGCCTGGGCGGGGTATGTTATCAGAAGATACGAGGCAGAGAAGTCCGACCAAGTTGTTAGCGCTCACTGAAGACTAGCCTGCAAAGCTGCCACATTTACAGGCGCATAGCACTCGCTACTTCACAGAAAATGAGGATTATGGTGATGTTGGAGGAAAGAAAAAAGAAGCACATCGAGGTAAAGCCAGTTTGTGATCTTTGGAAGGGATACATGCTGGGTGTTTGTTTACGTGTGGATCACATTGAGTTGTAGCACCAGGAATCGGAAGGTCATGCTGTAACACAATGCCTTAGAAGTATTTTTTTAACAATGTTGTTTCCTTTAGCTCCCAGGAAATCTACTGGATGTCTATCACAGCCCTGGAATGGCAGCACCCACTCTCACAGTTAGCAACTCCTGCCCTGCTGATCTTCCCAAAATAAAAACAGAAGTTACTGGTATGGACAAATTTGCTATTTGTTTTAATCCAGTGGTCCCATTTTTTGTGTGTGTTCTGCGTCCTGATTGGTTAAGGAACTGTAGACCATTTCAGTCAAACTCCTCCATGCAAGTTTTCTCCCCGACAAAACATTCTGCACAGGAAGATGCTAACCAAAAGAAAGTTGGAGTTTTGGACATGTCAAAGGAAGGTAGACATTATGCGACTGTAGGGCACCATTATGGAATCATCTTCCTTACATGGGTGTGCCTGGGTACAAGTGTTTTAAATGTATGCCGAGGGGTTTGCAGCCTTAAAACATTTATGATAAAAATCTACTTGATTGCGGCTTATTGTTAGAACCTCACCCCCACACTGAACAAGGGACCACTGTACGTTGAAAAACCTCCAGTCCAACACGTTTGAAGTAGTTTCAGAAGGCATTATTTCCCTATCAGATGCTGACACAAAGGCCCTCCTGAAGGAAAGACAGAAAAAAGACAACCACAACCTGAGTAAGTTGACACTTGTGATTACGAAATGCAGTTCTGTTGTTGAATGCAGTTAACAACAATTCTTTCACTATTTGTCCTGAACAGTTGAGAGGAGGAGAAGATTCAATATTAACGATCGTATAAAGGAGCTCGGTACTCTCATACCAAAGTCCAGTGACCCGTAAGTGTAACGTTTGCTCAGCAGCAGCAGCGGCAGAAAGCCGATGTAATATTCCCGCATCTGCATATTCCTGTGCTGTTCACAGTGAGATGCGCTGGAATAAAGGCACCATTCTGAAGGCCTCTGTGGATTACATCCGGAAGTTACAGAAGGAGCAACTGCGAGCCAAGGACATCGAACTGCGCCAGAAAAAACTGGAGCAGGCGAATCACAGTTTAATGTTGCGTATCCAGGTTGGTATTCAAATGTGTGGATGGATTTGAGGCGGCTCATAGCCTCCTCCGCGATCGAGGTCGTTACATTGAAGCACAAGCGTGTACGGTGTTTCTTTCTGCTGCTCTTTCTATGGGAGGGGCTCTGTCTCACTTCCTGTTTAGTCGTATTTTACAATGCAAAGCACCTGCTTTGCTAAGCAGGGAAGCCCAGACTTCCTCTCAGCAGATCCTGAGGCGTTCCCAGGCCAGTTGAGAAGACGGCCTTTCCAACGTGTCCTGGGTCTTTCCCCAGGGACGTGTCCGCGAGGCCGCCTCATCTGGCTCCTCTGAATGTGGAGGAGTAGCGGTTCTGATCAGTTTCTCCCGGATGACAGTGCTTGTCACCTCCTCCTTATCTGTAAGGGAGAGCCCAGCCACCCTAATTTGGACCTCTTGCACCCGCGATCTTGTAGCTTGGTCGCTTTGGTTGTACAGATAATGTTGCCAGTGCCAAAGGAGCTACAGTGTTTTTGAGACATAAGAGTCAATTAGCACAAATGAATATATTGCGGTTCTCCTCAGGAACTGGAAATCCAGGCACGCGTCCACGGCCTCTCTTCTAGCAGCAGCATCTCCTCTGGTCTGACCTCCAATCCGGCCCTGCTGCAGCAGCCGCAAGCCCCGCAGAACGGCCAGTGCTTACCCCACGCTGCAGAAGCAACGTCCGGGCATAACCTCCTCAGTCTGGGTGCAGCAGCCATCGGACACCCTCTGCCCACCGCCTTCCTGTCACCACCTTCATCAGAGTCCCCTGCTGGAGTCACCATCAGCAGCCCGTTGGACCTGGGCAGCCTGAGCTTCGCCGAGCTGGAAGACACCTCCGCTTCGGCGCTCTACCCTGATGTGGGCTTGGGAGACATTCTTATGGACGACGGGTGCGCCCTCTCCCCGGAGGCGGCGGCTGAACCCCTGTTCTCTCCTTTGTCACCGGGTGCCTCTAAAAGCAGCAGCCGCAGGAGCAGCTTGGATATGGATGAGGACTTATGATGAGTCCTGAGTGCTCGCAGAGACTGAATGTCAGCATGCAGTCTGCCATCACGGTAGGTGAGTCTAGACCAGGCCTGGGCGGATAAGTTACCAAGGGCCCACGTGACAAACAACATCCTGCCAAGGGCCGGCCAGCCGGGCTTAGCAATACAAAATAAGATCAGCAAATTTCATCAACAAAACAAAGCATTCGAAATAGAACATTTTTGAAAGGCAACAACTTTTTAGAGACAACAGAGTGGGACGTGGCCCAGGGACTGTATTTTGCCCAGGTCTGGTCTAGAAAGTTGGCCAGAAACATTTAAAGAAAAAAAAGTCAGATTGAAACTAACCTATATGTTTTTTTTAACTGTTTTTGTTCACTTTGAATGATTATGTGTGTGTTTGTAAATGCAATAGTATAAAATATAATATTGTCCACTAGGGATGCTTACATTTTTATACATTTCAATTAATTAACATTCTCAGATATTTTTTAAAGATTAAGAGTAATATAAATTTTGCTTGAATTTATTATAGGGAATATTTTTGTTTTATCACATGACAATATTGGCGTAAGCAAATGTTGAAGCAGAGATATAGCTGTTATTTTTTGACTGGAATCAGGGTTTGCCTGCTTGTTCTGGCGGGGGCGTCTGGAGCAGGTACAAAAGGGATATTCTGAAAATCAATTGGCACATGGTGAAATATTTTCCCTCCTTTGTATATAAGAATATTTTATTTAGAGCAATTGCACTGCACCTTATGTTATTGCAGTCTATGCATTTAATGAAATATTATATCCGTTTTCCTACAGTGACACACAGTGTAGTGCAACCCCCCACCCCCAACCCACTACCCACCACCCAAATGAGCTGCTGCAGCTAGTTAGCCAAAGCAGGACTTCTTCCGGTGTAGCCACATCAATTCTTACTGTTCTATTTTTCAGTTTCTTCAGCTTATAAGAAATGCAGTTGGGTTTTGCTGTAGTTGATATTTTTGATACCCGAGTAATTTGTTTACTTTTGAGTAGTTCTTTTGTGACTTGTCTCCATTGACCTTGGTGATCACTGGCTGATTTTACCAGTTCATATTTTGTCGTGGAGGTGGAAGTGTGTGTGATCTAAGAATGCATCATGTCCCAAGTAGACCACTATTTTCTACGATGCGGTTCATCTAAGAAGTACCCATAAAAAGGCATTTCATTCATTAAACGTGTCATGCAACTTTTGGGAATGAATGTGTTGATTTTTTCAAGACACTTTAGTACTGTATTTCAGATAAAGTATTTTCAATAATTATATGCTTGAATTTCCCATGGCTGCCAGCAAAAAAACACAAACTGAAACCTTAAAGGCGTATTGATGATTATTTATTAGGAGTTAAATTTGTATTTTTTTCTTGGTGCCACTGGTGTGGATGGTAATTCCCAGATCAGACACCAAACTGTTTTACACAACAAGCACGTCCGACCCTTTCACAAATGTACATGTTTTGTGTCTTCCGCAATAGAGCACATTTGAACAAATAAACCGTTCTTTTCAGATGCGTCTCTAAGTGTGATCATATGCTTGCTGCCAAGTAGGCCTGTCGCTATAACATCAAATTTAGGCCATATAAGCGTATTGATCTACCATCAGTAGTTTTTTCCCAGCTGGGAAAACTGAAAAGGATGGTTGTGTTTTAGGTGTGCAGACAATGTGGCATAATTATTGATTATTGTTATTAATTCACATATCCGTCATAGTGACAGGCCTGCCGCCAAGACTGCTGCTAGTGGTATAACATTTGTGAGATTTCCATGGCCAGGTCCAGGCACTCTGTAGCCTGGAGGCAGAGATCGCAGATACTGCAGTCGCAATGGGAGCAGCACAGATCTTGGCAGCTGCCACAGTATCGGGCGATATCGAGGAGAGGCTGAAGGGTGGTGGACTCGCAGCAGAACAGCGTGGAGAATAGCGACCAAACGCACTGGTTACACCCGCTCACCGTGGCCAGTAAACAGTCCAGAGGGCGGCAGAACAGGCAGGCCAACAGGATGGCGGCGCAGAGGTCTCAGGGAAGGACATCATGACAAATGAGGTGAACATTGGATGTTATGACCAGGTTATGCTGATCCCAGGGCACTGAATCCATCGCAACTGGACTCTTCAGGTTGTCTTAGGAGATGCTTTGCCTCATCAGTTCATGCTCAAAGAGAAAGAGCCGATGATTTGAAAGAGGAGTGAGGGAAACTATCTCTAACAGAGGACTGCGACACCACCTGATTCAATATTCAGCCTCCGAACCAATAAACAAGGCGCAGCCATCTTGGTTTGAGGTGGGTCAATGGTCATCTAGTCTTTGAGCATGAGCTGATGAAAGCTGTCTTCTAAGACAACCTGAACTGTGGATTGGATGCCCTGAGAAGAATAGCATGATGCATGATGAGAAGGTGTGCTGATCTTACCATCTTCATCTAGTGGCTTCATGGTGGAGGTGTTTGTTCTCATCTGCCCTTGACTCTTCTCCGATGTCAACGACTGGCTCACATCTGTGGCACACGGCAACGCACACGGGTGCGCCACAGAACTGGAGTTGTTGATGGGTAGGTCTGAAGCCTGGACTGCTGGGCTTTTGCTGTTCTGCACGTCCACTTCTTGGGTCTCTGAGTAACACAAATGTCTCCAAAAATAACACTGGAAGTATACAAACAATACAAACGATTTTCATTTTCATGGGTCTCAAATTCTATGTTGAAAAAAGAAGTCAGAAACTTTGTTTTGATGGAGTAGTCCCTCGTTTATCACGGCTAATCGGTTCCAGACCTGACCGTGATAAAGTCAATTACCGCAAAGTAGTATTTCTCATTTGTAAATGGAATATTTTCATACTTAAAGCATAGAAAACTGGTTTCTAAACTTCTAAATACAGCTTTTAACATGATTAGAGCCCTCCAGACATGAAATAACACCCCTCCCTATGGTCACCTTTACACTCCATCCATCCATCATTTTCTATGCCGCTTATTCTCATTAGGGTCAGCTTATCCCAGCAGGTACACCCTGGATTGGTCAACATTTATACTCCTATTACCAAATATAGTAAACATAGTAAGAAAAAATAAGACATGAATAAGAATCGTGTGTTGCTATAAATGTGTTCCCTAGGGGAGCTGAGTGGCGGGTGGACAGGAAGTGACAAATATTAGTCACATTACTGACACCTAGTGGCCAGTGCAGAATACTCATTCACAGTGTCAGGTATTCAGTGTCTTATATTTGTATTTTACTTCATTTATGCTTGAAAATGCTTCAATGAAGCAAAAAAAAAATTGAATATATTTTCTAAGAAATATGATAGCGTCACTCACAAATACCTGTTTTACAGGAAGTCAAGCTGTCGGGTGGAATGGAGGTCTCCAAAACCGTTCTTTCTTCCGCCAAGTCCTCACATCCATCATCCATCCCCTCAGGCCTCTCTGCAGCGTTTGGTTTAGCATCCATAACATCCACCACAACAATATTCAACTCAAAATCAACTAAAGCTAAAATATGGGAGAAATATTCATGAATTATTATTAATACTTCATTCAAATGTATCGATTACACGGTAAGATTAACTTCATTTCATTTGATTCAATTGCACAAGGAATAATTTATTCCCTGCCTACTCGGTTCGGATGCACCGGCTTGTGTGTTACGATCTTGTCAAGTCTTGGAAAAAGCAGCAAAGTTAATCTATTATTAAAATCCCTTTTGGAAACATTGATAAGATGAAAGGCTGTGCCAATATGCCAATATGCTGACAGCTGTATGAGAATTGCTATTGATGAATAATACATGCTTTCAGGTGCCTCGCCTTGTGTGAAAGGTTGACATTTTTCTTCTTTTAATTTAAGGACAGAATAACACCAACTTCAACATTTTGAAATATGACTTTGGGGGGGCAGGCGGCCATCAAATGGAGTCAACAGAATCGATCCTTTCTGACTAAAAATATAACACTCCTGTGATTTGCATGCGGAATAAAAGATCCCATTTACTGACTGATTTCAGTTGCATTTTAGACACTGAAAATGTATTTTTGGTACAGTTTCTTATTACAATTATGATATTTAAGCTATAGGTATCCCCTCAAGAAACAAACAACTGTACTCACGTGGAATGCCATCATTTGGTTGATGAAAAAATACCTAAATAAAACCAAGGATATTCCCTTCCTGTGATACACTGTAGCCCTCATTCATCAGAGTTGTAGCATCATGCAGGAACTCATGCTCTCATGCTAGAATGTGTGTGTGTGTGTGTGTGTGTGTGTGTAGTCACACCAGCAAATGGCTGTAATAAATCAGGCTGAGATGGTGCGGGTGAAGATAATTAAATACACACATATTTATGAAACAACAAATGAATAAAAATGCAATTATATGTATTATTTGTTCCACCTTTATCCATGCCAACTTGATGCCATTCTACATCAAGATGAATCAATTTATAATTACCACTTATGATGAATAATATAAGAATAAGATGAGATAAAAAACTATATTTTATAAATATGTATAAGATAAATAAATATATCCCATAATATACAGTACATACAAGGCTACTGTAAACATTGAAACACTGCAGGCAATGTCTTGAAGAGGGCGCCCGAATTTCTAGCTACTTGTTTGCAGCCATAGAAGAAGAAGATTGTCCAATGAGAATTGAGGCTTCTCCGAGTAGAGACGACTCTTGCCGATTGGGATGACGTCATTTTCGTAGGTCAGCTCCGAGCTATTGGCTAGCGCTGGTTAGCGCGCTTAGAGATTCGCTGCCTTTCGCGACATTAACTGTTGTTTTTATTTCTTGTACGTCCCTCAGCTATAGGAAACTCGTTTTAATGGTAAGTGTTGACGTGTGCTTATGTAAGACTTAACTAAATTTGCTGTTTTTCGTTGGCTGATCTAAATATGGCCTAACTTCCGCTAGCAGTGTAATCAGTACCTCGTAAGTGTTGTTTCTCATCCCAGCACGATAAGCTAATGTTTTCGGTGCAGATATTGTGATAAAGTAGCATTAACTTTAACATTAGAATTCTCCTTAACCTTAAATTAACACTGAGGTGTAGCACTTGCATAGCTTAGCGTCTACACGTTGTAAACAAGCCACTCGTCGGTTTTAAGTAACTTAAAATGCAATGGATTCTTTGCATTTCCCAGGAAAGCGAAGCGTCTGACGTCGATCCTGCACCAGGACCAGAATCCGGCGGTATGGACGGGGAGAATGCACCATTGTATTGCATCTGCAGGAAACCACACATCAACTGTTTCATGATGTATGCACACACCGGCCCTGCTGCTTCATTCTTACGGTCTGTAAAATAAATGCTATTTCTTCCTTTCAGCGGCTGTGATAACTGCAATGAATGGTTCCATGGCAACTGCATTAACATCACGGAGAAGATGGCCAAGGCTATCCGGGAGTGGTACTGCATGACATGCAGAGGTGATGTATCAAAACACGTTAGCCTTGCCTCTTGTTTGTAAGAAAATGATGTAAGAAAATACAGCAACAATGACCTATTTCCTTCTCCTCTCCCCAGATGAAAACCCATTCCTAGAAATAAAGTATAGAAAAGAAAAGAAAAACCGCGACAAGGAACCGGACTCTGATAGAACCCAATACAGCACCCCGAGTACTCCAGACTACAAAAGTGAAAGGCGGCGTGGATCAAAAGTGAGTTGTTCAGGCTTGGAGAATCCAAATTAGAAAACAAGGACTCTCTAGTGAACCAATATTAATGAAACTGGTCCTTGCAGTAAATCTGCTCCTTGTGTTCTGCAGGTCAAGCGCTCCGTGCGAATGTGCGGTGAATGTGAGCCCTGCCGAAGGACCGAAGACTGTGCCCAGTGTGACTTCTGCAAAGACATGAAGAAGTTTGGGGGACCCAATAAAATAAGGCAGAAATGCAGATTTCGGCAGTGTGAAGTGCGAGCAAGGGTAGGTGTTTGTCTTGGAAAACCATTCTGATATGTTAGAGTCTGGATTCGTCTCAATCCAGGGGTGTCTAAACGTTTTCCAACGAAGACCACATACTGGAATATGAAATGTGCATAGGCTAATAAATTCTATATATATTTATAGAAAAAATGGCAATGGTATTAGTGTGTATTAGTATCTATACAGTTTCCACATTTGGAATTGAACTGTGCACGTGTGCATGCATTAAAATTTCCCATCACTGTGTACCCTCGTGGGCGCTACAAGCTCTTGCTGAGCTCTTCTAAAATACACTGCTGCCACCTTGTGGCTGTTTTTATATCTTAAAACTGCACCAGACATGATCTTTTCTGTTGTGCAGTTGCATCATCACATCTTTTTGCCACTTTTTTGCGCAAAAAACATTTTCCAAAAAACAATTTTATTAGTGTTTGTTTCTCCTAGTATTATGATTTTAAAAAACCATCTTTCCAACCTTTTTCTACTTTTTCTTGTGAAAGAAATTATAACTTTGTCTCCTGATATTTTGTCTTTATTTTTGTAAAATTCCAGCTGGCTTTTCCATTTTTGCTGTTTTCTCCACTTAATTATATTTTTCCAATGCGCCACAAATGCCATCTAGCATTCCACATTTGGAAACTCTGAACTAACTCTGGGACTTTTTGTTGCTCGGTGTGATAGAAAATGCTCCGCGTAAAAGAAGAGGAGATGTCCTTGCGAGAGAGAAGAGACAACTACCACCACAGACGGAGACGATACTCCGAAGACTACGACAGCGAGCTGGATCTCTACCAGCAGTACCGAGCGGCAGGGATGGACGACAACATGGTAGCAACATTTCATCTTCAAGCGCTACTCATTTTAAGGCGTCGTGTTAGCAACTCCATGCTTGCCTCTTCACCAGGGCTGGGCGACGGACGACGACGACGAGCCGCCTTTCAGTCCTGTCGTGCGAAAGAAGGCTGTGAAGGTGAAACATGTCAAGAGACGAGAAAAGAAGTTTGACAAGAAAGTAAGTACGTTATCTTCTTATGAAACTGTGGTGACATCGAAGATAACATTTGGGGTATAAAAAAAAAATGATGTGTTCAGAAAGAGTCCCGGCGCCACAAGCAAAAGCAGAAGCACAAGGACCGAAACCGACACAGCGAGAGGGGTGACGTGCGGGATCACGGAGGGCGGCATCAGTGTCTCGGGCCGAACTGCGTTGACTCTGCCAGAGCCAACTCCAAATACTGCTCAGAGGAATGTGGCATGAAGTTAGCGGCCAAGTAAGAGATGTCACTTTTCTTTTCGGCTCCTTTAGTGCCGTGCACATGATTAAGCGCGTAAGCGTAAGTAAGTGCGTTTGCACCCCCTAGCGTCCACACAGGTCATTTAACCTGTTTTGGTTGCTTTGCACTTCGAAAAGTTCTGTCAAAAGACAAATATTCTCACACTCATATCACACTTATGCGCTGACTGCTTGTATCCCAGGCGCTTTTATAATATTCTGCTCTCATTTTACAAACGATGTGCATTATTCTACAACGGTCTCTTGTAAAGAGCGCCTGAGGACAAATGGTGCTCTTCACGCTGATCGCACAGCGTCTGTATGTGACTTTAATGTCACTTGTCATGCTACATTTGCCATTTTTCATATACAGCAGAGTATAAAGGGCATTTATAATTCAATGTTCGCCACAGGACTGCAATCTAAGCAAAAGCAAAACATATATATGTAACATATGTGTTGTATTACAAATATGTCTTTTGTTTTATGAGCGATGGTGTACAGGTACACTTAGTGGTGTGAAAATTTTCAAAAAAATCGAAAACATTTTCGACCTGGAATTACTAATAAACCAAAAAGTGAATGAAGGTGTGCAGGGGCTGGAGCTGCAGGGCGGCAGGTCAAATGCCTGGAAGGGTACTCGACCGTAAAGGTTTAGAAAGCGTTGTGTAGTGTCCCATAGGACTCATGTGTGCACGGCTCTCCACAGCCGCATCTACGAGATCCTCCCTCAGCGGATCCAGCAGTGGCAGCAGAGTCCGTGCATTGCGGAGGAGCACGGCAAGAAGCAACTGGAGCGCATTCGCAGGGAGCAGCAGAACGCTCGCTTGCGCCTCACCGAAATGGAGCGCCGCTTCCACGAGCTGGAAGGCATCATCGCCAAGGCCAAGCAGCAGGCGGTGCAGCAGGACGAGGAGGTGATGATTCGCTCTTCCATCGCTGTGTTGTCAGCAGGCTCATGTTTCGTCTTTTGTGTTTCGTCTCCTGTTTTCAGGTGAACGAAGGGGATGGTGATGACACAGACCTTCAGATTTTTTGCGTGTCCTGCAGCCATCCCGTCAATCCAAAAGTGGCACTGAGACATATGGAGAGGTGCTATGCTAAGGTGATGTTTCTTACATTTGGTTACTGCGTCTTTAAGATGAGGCCGCATCATAACGTGTCTTTTTATCTTCGCAGTATGAGAGTCAGACCTCCTTTGGTTCCATGTATCCGACAAGAATTGAAGGGTAGGAAAAACCTAACATCCTGTCAGTTTAGTCATGTCGCTATTTTTTATTGTTTTGTATTTTCCCCCCCACACAGAGCGACCAGACTCTTTTGTGATGTGTACAATCCCCAAAGCAAAACATACTGCAAGAGGCTTCAGGTTTTGTGTCCGGAACATTCCAGAGACCCAAAGGTGACCGCAACCTTTCTGTCATCGTAGGCCTGTCACGATAATAGATACATCCATTAATCCAATGATTAAAATAATTTAGTCCCCGATGAATTGACATGTGAATGTTTCATCCTCCTTTCATTCTGGTGTCCAGGTTCCTGTGGACGAGGTGTGCGGGTGTCCGTTGGTGAAAAATGTCTTTGAGTTGACGGGCGAATACTGCAGGGTGTCCAAACGGAAGTGCAACAAACATTACAACTGGGAAAAGCTCAGGCGGGCTGAAGTGGATTTGGAGCGAGTCAGGGTGGTGGGTATACAGTATTCATAAAGTATTAGATTAAAGGTGTGTACTGTATTGTTCCCGCTATTGTAGTAACTTGTATCATTTCTGCACCCGCAGTGGTACAAGTTGGACGAGCTGTTTGAACAAGAACGGAATGTCAGGGCCGCCATGACCAACAGAGCTGGTCTACTCGCTCTGATGTTGCACCAAACCATTCAACATGAT
Source organism: Doryrhamphus excisus (assembly GCF_037039965.1). Taxonomy (NCBI): domain Eukaryota; kingdom Metazoa; phylum Chordata; class Actinopteri; order Syngnathiformes; family Syngnathidae; genus Doryrhamphus; species Doryrhamphus excisus. Next base: position 21,058,770 of record NC_136367.1, on the reverse strand, counting down.
CCCTTGACAACTGACCTGCGTTGTAATAAGGATAGATAGTGGAATCCATCCGAGAAACATGAAACAATGAAAAGTGATTTTCTATTTGAATAATTATAATTTTTTTATCATAATGAACTTGAGGTGGTAACGTGAGTATATATTTTCCTGACTGTGTAGAGAGAGACTAACCAACTTTTTGCTATGAACATTTCCAGTGAGGGCAGCATACTGTGCTTTTAAAAAAAAAAATCCTGTTTATTTCTATATATTTGTTACATTTTGTAAAAAGGCTAAAAAAAAATGCTATATATTTAAAGAGAAAGCTTTTTCTAGTTTTTACTATCAACATTTCAGCCTTTTCTCTGAACAATTTGCTGTATTTTTCGCTTTTCTTTTGGTTTAAATGATTTCTACAATGTGTTGCGAGCCAATAAGTGATGAATCACGGGCTGCAAATGGACCCTGTCCTGCACTTTGGACACCGCTGCTGTAAATAAACTCCTTCAAATGTCTTACTGGGTCATCTGTGTGTCAATTATGTGCCTGATTAGTTGTGAATGACATTAAATTATATCATATGCAACCTCGTGTGAAATAAGAACATGTATTTGGGTAAGATATCCTTAAATAATGACTGTGAAAGTAGTTCTTTATGAGGCCTTTCATTGTTTGGTAAAATACATAAACGGGGGACTGCATTAATAGGAACCACTGCGTATTACTGGTAACTCCATCTTGCAAATTGTAATTTTGTCATTTTCAAGTATGGATGTCCAACTTTGCTATTTGAGCTGTATGTGTTTTAGACCAACGAGTATGATTGAAATGAGAATAATCCACCCCAGTAAACTTATTTGCCAAGAAAAAACTGTTCTGGTAACTTTCTAGACAGGCATCTTCGGTTGCCTCCTATGTTTAGGTCCCACCGTCGCTTCCGTCGGTGCTACATTTATGCTAGCTAGCAACATTAGCACCCCTTAACAGGAGAACAGTGGTGTTACTAGTGTCAGGCATCGAGGATATCGTACGCTAAAGGTATGTGTTTTTGTTGACCCAACGAACCGACAGCGTGAATTGAGCGGTAAAATACTTACGGATTTTGGCATTTCTCCATTAGAAGTAGGAAGTGTAGCTGTAGCATTTGGTTGCTAACGTTAGCATAGCTGTGACTTCAGTGTTTCATACAACGACATCTAGTACATAATAACAATATTGTGGGATGTGTGTTTGCCCGGCGATGAACGGTAACAATGTTATAGCCTTGGTTAATTTAGTAGGAACATTAGTACGTTTTTTAATGCACTCGGCGAGTTCAACAATGTTGATTCCTGGTTAATATTTGCTACATATAAGTGCTTGTTAGTCACCATGCCTAACCAGCAGTATCACGTTAAGTATATATACGAAATGTTGTGTTGATTGCATGTTATTGGCAAACCATTCATGCGTGAACAGTGTGTATACTTAGAAAAACATGAATGTATGGTGGTTTACTAACAACCCTTTCTTTGCCAAACTCATGTTTAGTAACAAGACAAGTCATTAGCCCCTGACCAACACCAGAGGCCGCAGGGAGGAGACAGAATTCTCATATGGTGTGAAAACGCTCCAAATAGGATGCTGTAATATAAACCAACACTACCACCCCTCCTCCCCCCACAAGAGGACTGTTTTTAGTTTAAATTGTTGTACCAATGGAGGAGGAATCATTGCCGCCTTCTGGGAGCGACCCTGTGGAAAAAGATGTTGAACAAAGGGCAGAGGAGAACACAGAAAAACAAGATGGAGCAGAAAAACCTGCATGGGATCCTGTTGGACAAACCCAAGAAGAGGAGGAGAAGCAAATAAAAGATGAAAAAAAGGACCATGTTGGTAATCCTCCTGTTGACTGGCTGGAACCACTTGAAGATGACGAGCAAAGTGATGGTGATCAGGAAAGCTTGGCAGGAGAAAGCGAAAAGAGTCATAGTTTTGGGGGCAGTGAAAATGCCTTTAAACAAACGAAGTAAGTTATTTGTTCTTCTACTTGTCATGAGTTTAAATCAATGCGAGATAGACTTGATGACACAAAATGACACATAGAATTGGAGTATTCGTCACAATACTATAAAAGGAAATGCAGTTTACCTGAGGATTTTGTTTATATTTATAGAAATCTATTTTGAGGCAGTCTCTGTAGGTACTAATAATCATCAACCATTTGCATTCAATCTTCCTCTGTACTATTTTTCCATTATTTTGATTTATGAATGATTGCAAGGAACTTAATCATAAAGTTTGCAATGAAAGTCACAACTGCACTACATTAGCTAGCAACCACATCAGAAAAATGTGTGTCTTGGTTGCCTTAGCATTTAGCAAGCTCTCACTTTGTGGCCTGAAGCTTATTTGTATCTGCATTTGTAACATGTATGGTCACTATTTATTTTGAAGGCGTGCAGGAAACCGACGCAATGGAGGCTTTATACGCAAGCGTTCACGTCCCGAAGAAGGCTGGGTTGACGTCCCCGATCTTGGAGCGGGCTGGAAACGGAAAGAGGTTATCCGGCGCTCCGGTTGCAGCATCGGCCAAAAGGATGTGTATTACCTCAGGTATTGCACGGGTTCTGGTCAGGCGGAAACAAAATGTTGCATACTTTGTCAGATATTGTATTTTCTTATTCTTCTTTGAATGTAAGAGTTGGATTCGACATTAGATATTTCCAGTAAACAGAACAAATCTTGAAGCAAACTTAAAATAATTCAACCTGTGGTACTGTTGAGCTTTCCACCCTCCCTCATCATACCCCTTTGGTTTATTAAAACTTGTACATACACACAAAAACTAAGAAAATAAAAGTTGCATTCATCACTGACCTGTTTTTGAATTCACAGCCCAGATGGCGATCGGGTGAGGAGCAAAGTCGAGCTGATGGCGTTGCTTGTGGGAGTTGACATGTCAAATTTTGACTTTAAAGCGGGGAGGTTCTACAATGGCCAAGGACAGAAACCTCGAGGCAGAGGAAAGGTATTGCTGTGGTTTGACATATTTAAGATAATGTTATGTTGACTGCTCTTTTTGAACCACCAGAGGAAAATGCAGGACCGCAGCTACACTGAATCAAGCTGGATGAACACGGGAGACGGGACGGACACTCCAGACTCCCCCTATGTCCCTCCCAACGACTGGCCCAAAGATGTATGTTCCGACCAAATGCTTTTTTCCGAGCAGAGCACAATGGGAAATTCTTATCACCCCCAAAATGCCGGCAATGACAATGTGGTACCCAGTATTAAAATTAAGATTCATCGACCGCCGTCATCTCGACCGCTGCCTTCAATAAACGGAGAAATGGCCACAGACGAAAATCAACTGTGAGTCCTGAGCTTTAAATGTCTTTTCAATCACCGGTGAACGACCTGTTGATACAACGCTACTTCTATTGCAATCCTAAACTCAAGTACGGCGGGACTGAGGGTTGTTGTGTTTCTCCACAGGAAATGTTGGAGATGCGGTGTGCTCTTTATTGGCACTTGGTACGATAGGCAAAGAAAGAGGCCCTTCTGTCCGCCATGTTGGGGTATGTCAAAACTATCATTCTGAAGAATTATTATTGAAGTATTACAGGGTTTCCTACAGGACAGCAATCTATTTGTGGTGGTGGTGGAGGGTGATCATGTAATGGTGAAATTTGCATTATTGGCCATGACACATTTGCATTTCCGTGGTATGGGAAACACTGTAGTATTGCATAAATATGGATGTAATTGCTCACTATTGACTTTTCTCTCTCTTTGATATATTTTAACAGCCTCAAAAGCAAATGAACACCCAATGGTTCGTTTCCGGAAGGTAATGCCCCCTCTAATGTTCAGCATATTTTTTCCATTCCGCATCAGTCAGCAGTCTTGCATATAGTTTGTATTAGAGTTTATTTTGGCTTATATATTGGTCCCGATTAATACCTATAAACCATGTTTCAGATTTTTTTAGCTTTGTACTATATGTTGCCAAATATTTTAATCAATTAGATTAGTAGTTACAAATTGCATCAGCAAAATATTCTAACCTTTAAATGCAATAATAATAATAATAACTGCTTTTCTCATCACGTTTCCACCAACTTTAGTGGTTTCCGTGCGGGCAGTGTGTGGGATGTCGTACCACAGCAAACTGTGGCCAGTGTGCCAACTGCAAGAATGGACTACAAGGACCAGAGAACAGAAAACGAGTGTGCCGAATGCGCAAATGCATCTGTCCCATTCGCAAGGTGGGCTTAGGAAATACGCTGGTTATTGTTAAGTAGTTACACTTCTTTACATGTCTGTCTGTCGCCATCATGATTTCCTATCAGGGCTCTGAAAGTGAAGACCTCCTCCCACAGAAAATGTCACAAAGTGACATTTCAGAATTCCTGGACGATAGCATGAGTTTTCAGGTATTTGACTTTTCTGCATTTACAATGCATGTAGGTTTAGAATTATCTAGACCATGACGACCTTTTCATGATTTTACATTACTCATATAGCTCAACCTTTAGCTAATAATGTCTTTTATGTTCATGTTCTGCAGAGGGAAATTCAAGACTTACAGGTAGGCTTTCCCGGTGTCTTATCATTTACATGGAAAAAATTAAGATTTGTGTTCAACATTTAATGCGTGGTTACTCTTGCAGCACCAGAGTTTAGACCAGAGTCTAAAAAGCAGTGACACTGAGAACTTTTCTGCTATTATGGACTTCGATGATGAGGAGGACTTGTCAACCGACGACGATGATGATGTGAGTGTATTGTCTTTGGTTCACGTTAGTGTTTAGTTTGATTTCTATAAAACTGTAGTAACATGCTCATACGTACAGTAGTTCTGCTATCCTCGGGGTTACATTCCGAGACCCGCCGCGAATTATTTCTAACGCTCTAATGAAGCCTGGATTATGTTGCCTCATCAAAGCGCCACCGTATTCTACACCGGCTCCCTCATCCCCCTCAAACGCTCCTGCTAGCATCTCGTTTTGCAAACGTAACAAGGTGAACATCCTTAGCTGCACCCTTGCTTAAGGGGTCGGCATGGCAACAAAACAGTCAGAAAGTAAATCATAAGGACTATTAAACACTAAAAACGCAGCAGAAGATACGGAGCAGCAAAACTAGCTTGCACTTGGGCGGCGCCATCTTGAAACATGAGACCTCCGCATCCAATCCAGTCTTTGTCGATATGAACGATATACTTGTTTTTCATATCGTGCTTAAAAGAAATATCGATATTTTAAAAATATCGATACATCGCCCAGCCCTAAGTTGCATCCTATTGCTCTTGTTTTCAGTGGCATAAGAAGCGTAAACGGCGCGCTTGTGGAAAATGCAACGCGTGTCTCTGCAGGAAGGACTGCGGCACGTGCGATTTCTGCGTGGACAAACCCAAGTTTGGTGGCAGAAACAAAAAGAGGCAGAAGTGTCGCCTGCGACAGTGTCAGAGACAGGCGATGGTACGACGTTGCTAGTACCCCAAGTCGCGTCCGAGCGGTCGTGACGTACTCACTTGACAACGCTGGATTGCTTTTCTTTCTGCAGAGGCACCTGCTGCCCTTCCAGATGACCCACGCCGATTGCAAGTCCGCCGACCCGTCGCTGCCAGGCCGGCCAAGGCCTCACTACACGTACAGTCGAAAGACAAATTCAAAGAAGACTAAAACCACATTCCCCTTGGAGTTCTCCGACGATGACCTGCCAGACGTTAGTTTTTTATTTTTTTTTTTACCATTTCTAGGTGTTGTTTCCTACATGTGTTCTCTCAGACCCAATGAACTCTCTGCTTGGCTGTTTTAGATGGGTTGGGGCTCCGAACCTTCCAGCAGTAGCAAATACTTGGACATCAACCCGAAACCCGACTCTACTAAACAGGTGTGACAATAGAATTTCAACACAGCAGGCGAACGTCATCAGAAGAAACGTGTACTCCTTTCTTTCCGCAGTTAGTTCGTTCCAATTTGGAAGATCAAGTGCGAATGGCAAGACCAGATATTGACCGAAGCAGCCATAAAAGCTCCCATCAGGTAAGTGTATGTTTATATTATCCTGCTGTGCTTCTGAACTGAACAACAAGATCATCCTATTGATGATTTATTTGAATATAAAACGGCTGTCTCGTATGGGGGCGTGCAGTTGTAAAATATTCAGAAATGAATACCTCTCTGATGGTGTCAGTCAAACGTGAGCATATTTATTGTAACAGGAGGCATGTACTATATGTAGTATACTGACGCACACGGTAGTCAGTCAGTGTATTTGTACTCTATATTGTGCATACAGTATCAGTTGGCATACGGTGTGGTCATTGTTGTTGTTTTTATTCTAGTACTACATGAAGTGTGCATGTTTCGTGCTTATTGTTTGCAGGAAGTGCTAAATGAATGGGATGAAGATGATTCTCACCTTGACACGGACGTTCCAATACAAATAGAAGATGAGGAAGAGTTGCCAATGGTAAGCGACGGGTTATGTGTCAAAAAAAAAAAAAAAAAAAGGATGGCGATATCGTCCAAAGAATGAGGTTCACTTCAGTATCAGATTTTGGTATCAGCTGATACTGATATCAGGGTGTAAGTGATGACGTGCATCAAGCTTACTAGCTCGCCATGTCCACGGTGTGGAATTACTCCCACGTGTGGCCTTTGGATGGTAAATATGTGGAAGCCAGGGTCTTAATTAAAACACCACAAAAGGACGACGGGCTCGGCCGGCGCTTCTTATCAGACGCAGCTTTGTCTCACTTACACCACACGGCCATCAAGCCCCAAAGACAAAAGAGCACACTTCCTGCCTTCACAATAAAAACATGCTGCAGCAGTACATCCTGTCAGACGATATCTAACAAAGCAAGGATCTCGGAAAAATAGCTTCCATTGGCAAACAAAGCTGCCATTATGCCAGGGTGAGTGAGGCATCTTTAATTGCTCAAGATTTCTGACTGACCATTTCTTTCATTATTTGACTTCTTCAGATCACGCAGATCTTCAGTTTGGCTGATAACCCTGCCGTCAGCACGGAAGAACTCGACGAACACCTCAAGAAACTGCTGGCCTCTTTGCGCGACACGACACTGCCGATCCTGTGGTACGCCATCATGGCGGAGGGCCCACAGCTTCAGCTCATCCAATGTGCCAAACAGTCCAGCATGTCGGACACCGTCGTGCTGATCGACCCCGGCTTCTTCTTTCAGATCACCGTCCAAAATCAACCGCTGTCACCCACTCACCCGCTCTATGACGATTACCCACCCAAGCTGACCTCTGTGACTGAAGTGGTCACTTTGCTTTTGGGCCTGGAGAACTACGTTCTGTGCCAGGGGCTGCCCCCCCGACGGCCGTTGTCCAGTAACGGCCCCATCACATTGGAGCGGGCCTCGACGTGCGATTTCTTAGTGGAGAGAAACGTGGACATCTGCTCGAACTGCAAGTTGCTCCGTGGATGAGGATGTTCAACCTCAGACCGAGAGGGCGCTGTTGCATTATGGAATTCTTCTGTCCTGGAATGCTGGGATTGAAGCGTCACCAAAAGCATTCCTTGGACATTCTTTCTTTGAACATCTGAATTTGGGCAGGGCGATGGCCCCTATGTGTGGTAAGTGGTGCTGGCCGATCCACTTTTACTTGAGGAAGCAATACCCCCGTCCCGTTTTGGAATATTTCCACTTCTCTTGCCCCACCTATGCCTCAGGTGTGACGATCCCCGTTAATTCCCTGTTGTAGCTTTTTTACCAAAACGTTTGGGTGGGGTTGTGTCTTTTGTCTACTTGTTTTTCTCCATGGATTATTGATATCATTCCATATTTTGTAATCGCATCACAAAGAGCTTTATAAAGGTGTCTACAACATACCCCTGTCTTACTAAATTCATCCATACATTTGGCCTGATTTGGACAGATTTGCTAGTATGTGCATATACTGTATGGTGATAGGATCATTATCAGGAACAGATGCAGTTCTTATGCAACATCTTGGTACGTTCTGAATTGGAGGCTGTGGTCTTGTAGCCTTTATGATCCTAGATCATACAGGATATGTTCATGCATTCATTTCACAGCTCATGGACTCGGCTTTGGTTCAATATATTACACGTAAGCCATAGCTCCTAATATTGTCATACATTACTGTAAATTCATGTTTTATACCAACAAAATATTGTGGGGAAAAGGCTGTGAAGTTTTTGTTTTTTACTCACACATACTTCAAAATACTACAATACTAAAGGTTTAACTGACACATGTTGTCTACTTTGTGTGCCTGGCAGATGGCAAAGTATGCTGGGCCCTTTTTCTGGGGTGGAATCATCATACGATGCACACATTTTAATAATTGGGTGCAAAGTTGGAATTATCTAAACTGGTTTCTGCCACAGATCCACCTTTTAAACAGAGTCTCGTCCACACATGTTGAATAGGTTGACGTCCGTCTGGGATGGTCATCCAATCGGATGACCCCATTGTGGCCCAGGTACAGCTGCTGCCAGATCTTTCGTGGTCTGAGCCTCCCTGTGGAGCGTGACGCTGGTGTTGCTGGTGTTGCTGGTGTTGCTGGTGTTCATGTCAGACTCCAGTCTTTTTGGTTCCTCAACATCCTAAGCAATATCGCTTCATCTAAGGGTTACAGTTTGGGTCTTCTTCCAACCACAATCAGGCTGGAATATACTCACAGTCGCCAGTGGTCTTTAAATAGACAAGGTCAAACCCTAGTAACGTTTAGTGACCATGATGAAACACAGCCATTTTCAACCACTTCACATTCCAAATGATCACTTCAAGCAGCTGAAAAGTACGAGTGTTTGAATGCATCAGCACTGACTGCCCTGGTCCCTGGTGGGGGCAGAGAGCTCGGAATGTCAGGAAGGGCATTCGTTGTAAGAAGTAATCCACAGTCATCGATGCGATTGACCCGCTGTGGTGACTGACCCCCCCTGGCATGGAAAACCAGAGTGGGGGAAAATGTGTGACTATGAACCCGCTTTAGTGGAATTCCCCACTTAAGACCTGATATCATCATTCCACCTTGGAAAAACAATGGCTAAAATTGGGAGTCATGAAGGGCCCCCATTCGATAACATTCACACCCCCAGGTAAACATTTAAGCAGGACTGTATATGTGGGGAAAGTCTTTTTGGTTCCTTCAAATGCAGCTTTGAGATTTTGCACTTTATTCAGCTGTCCCTGAACGCACCATGGTTGCATTGAGATGCAAAAGTGAAGCTTCTATAAACACCAGCGCCATCTGTTGTATTGATCATCTGACATCATCACCCGTTGGTGGGGCGTCTGAGGCACAATGGAGAATAATCCAATCGTTTATAGTCACTCTTATTGCAAATGTTGATCTGAAATTAGAAAAAATGTGAATTTTGGAGGGGGGAGCGAGCAGTGTCAAAAATAGACCTGAGATTCGCTGACGGTCCTGGAAGGCGACATCTGCGAAAAGCCGGGCTGTCGTCCAGTTTCCTCAAGTAACTGTGGATCTCTTCAATATTGTCTTAAATATTTGGAGAATTCTGTTGAAATAAATATTCATTTCAGCCTCGTTCCGAGGGTCCATTAAAAGTGACTTTATTCCGTGGTGTGCCGTGTTACCTTAAGAGTTTATTCTTGGCAGGTCCACACCTGGGGGGGAGGGCTTGGGACCCCTGATAGTTCATTAGGACGCACACCTTTATTTTCACCACCACTTCCCTTACACCTTTTACTGCCTTGCTATTTTAAGCAAGCGTATTAAAGCCCTTAGTCGAAAACACGGAGCACAATCCTCCTGCACCTTCTCTCCTGAGGGCGATGCTGTCGTTGCTATTTTAGTCATCAACATGTTTTCTTTGTTGTGGTGCTCCAAGAGAGACAGACGTCTATTTCATGCGGTGTTTAGCGTTGCGTGTCGCGCTCGCTGCCAGGTGTACCTCATTTTGTGGCCATCCGCCATGATTATTCATACACTTTAATCCTGTTGATCTTTTCTGCAAAATCCTCTTGCGGCTAAATTAGAATAAAATGGAGGTTCCCATTTTTGTTCAGGCAAGGCCCAGGACCGTAAAAATGTCAGACTGTGGAAAACAAACACCAGAAAAGTACTGTACTGTATTGTACTGTACTGTACTGTACTACCATTGGATATGCTGTTAAATATCAGCGTTCATTAATGTAGTACACACACTACAACTGAAATAAAACTATTTGATTTTTTATTTATGACGTACCGTCATGTGGCCATTTGTTGCCAGGCGGAATTCATAGGGCTGTGTCACAACTGCCCCATTAGCCAATGAAAAAAGGCCTTTGCGGGATCAGCCACGCCCACTAAGTTGTTTATAATCAATAATTAAACACAGGACCAACATTGCTGATACTGGTAATGATGTCGACACTTTTTACTTGAAATGTTTACATTTTTTCTTCTAATTCATCAGTACATAAATACAATAATATGAAACTAACAATATTAACAAAATAATAAAGCGATACGTTTTGGGTCAAATTGGTAAAATACAAATAAAACAGGACTGAAAAATTAATCTGATGCTGATAGTATCCTTAGTATCATCCATATTTGGACTGATCCTCCCAGAGCCATCAGATACACGTGAATTAAATTATAAGCACACATTTTGTTATGATTATTGTGCAAGAAAATAACAATACTACGTAAAAAGATAAAAGTGAAGAAAAAGCGCCGACTGCTGGACAGGAGGACGAACTGCCGTTCCATGTTCTGTTGAGTCGCCAGAGGGTGGAGCTTCCGTTGGTGAATTACAACTATGATTATAACTCCTCAAGAATATGGATTAAAACATAAAAAAAGCACACTCGTATCTATCATACACGACTTTGCCCACATTTATGGCTGACTTGTTACTTTGGAAGCCCAAGGATGCTAGAACTCGTCCGTTCGTTTGATTGCACCTGGGGCGTGCAGCGTGTGGGCGGGGTTTGGCTGTTGCGGAGGGCGGGCTTTGACGCGCTTGTTTCCGGTGGTAGCTCAGCTGAGATGCGCACGGTTCTGGCGACGAGACTAAAGCGGGCGGCGAGGTCGTGAATTCGAATCGGGACGAGGAGCCGCCATGAACGGGCGCGTTTGTTGGCGTTTTACGTCCTGGTGAAGATTCCTCGGGGGGGGGGGGATTTCGCCCTGTCGTGTCGCCCCGGTAAGGCTTCTTATTCCCGGACCATGGAGACCTCCTAAGCCATCGGTCATGCTCTCCGGTAAGGGGGATTCTTCTCCGAGGTGTAACATTCATGCTAGCATGTGTATCATGTATGTGTCATTGACGGGGCCTTACCGGAACGTCTGTTTCATATTGTGGTCTGCGTCTATGCAGATAAATGTCTGTATGTTGGGGGTGGGGGGAATGGGGGGGTCATGATGAGCAATGGAATGTTTATTTTTTTAAACGTATGTTCCTTCAGTTTAAGGTAAAAAAAAAAAACGAACGCGTGTCGGTTTGTATGAGTGAGTCATTAAATGCAGCACATGTCCCGGATTGCGAGTGCATGCGTTCAAACCTTGCAGGAGAAATGCGTGTCATGCCCCCCCCCCCCCCTTGCTAAAATGTTTTTACAGCCAAAATATACACAAATGTTTATGGTTGCCATTTATAAATGCAGCAGTGCAGAGAAGGCCTATCATGATCAGATTCCTCAACAAGGATGTCTTGTCGGGTTCTGGTGGGGGGGTGATGGTGGTGGTAGTGGTGGGGGGGCTCCCAATTGTATTGTGAGGGTCAGTCAATGCCTGCAGGGGGGGATTCTCTGCAAGTCTTTGCCGTGCTGTTTGCTAAACACATCTCTGTTTTTCCAATGTGACTTTAAAGCCAAACAGTTGGGAAAGTTAGTCACGCCTTCAACTGATTGGCCTTCACACCTTCCCCCCCCCCCAAAAGGGCTGGGTTGGTTTGATTTATGACAGCCTTAATGGCCGCTTTCATCCTGATCTTTTCTACACATGCTGCCGCCGCCGTGTTTGTTTTCCCTGCTTTTCTCACGGCCGAGTCGTCAATGAGCCGCTCCCTCGCTCCATCGCTCCATCGCTCCATCGCTTGGTATGTTGCTAGGCAAGCATCATGGGAGTGGACCTTGACCCCCCCATCAGTGCAGATTTTGCTATTAAGCTCAGTCAAGGTGACATTATCTCGTGACTGTGCCCACAAGACATCAACCCGATGCAGTCGGCAACTTTTTTTTGTTTTTTAAATACAGGAATGCATTTCAAAACAAGCCCATATAACCTTTGGTGAGTTCAGGGAATCAGGGAAGTCCCAAAGCTTATCAAGAGGTGTGAGTGGGAGCAACACACACACACACACCAGCAAAGCAGATTAGAGTCGTCCAAACCCGGACAATACACACACATCCCTCAGGTGTTACGCAGAAAAGGGAAAATGTACGGAAATAATCCCCTCAGACGTCTGAGCCACATTCTTCACTTTATTCCCCCCCCCCACATTGGCTTAACAGAATCCAGGTGGATAGCCATCTCACTTTCCTTGCTGTCAAAAGTGCAAGGGTGAGCGCGGAGGCGCGGGAGCGCCGGTCAGTGCAGATAAGCGTGTTATGAATCCGTATTTGATGAATATGGAAAGCAGAATAAGCTCACGCTAGGACCCGTGTAGCGCTTTAGCCGCTCAGCTCGGCGGGGGCCGGCTGCCCGGTCGGGTTTAAACGGACACGGTCCTGTCAGCGTGACGTGCAACGGCTCTTTGGGTTCAGAACTTTTGGATCTGGATGATCATGGATGATCCAGAACGGTTGAAGGGAAATAACCCGTATAGTCGGCCGTCGCCATGCGGTTGGAATTTCGCGGCTTCAATCCTTCACGGTGTATAAAAAAAAACATACTGTTTTCTGTTTGAATAAAGCCAATTATTAGCCAAAACATAAACATATTTAGCACATTTTCAGTATCAGTAAAAAGCTAAATGATTTAAATGAGTTAAAAATGTTCAATTCCATGACCATGACTCCTCCGACTCGCCGCTGTTATCAAGTGTCCGATATTGTTGGAGCCGGCAGAGCCAAGTCAGATGTCTGCAGCTTATCAAACAAACAAGACAAAGTCGTCAGGATTTGTCCGAAGAAGCAGCGTCCTTCTCGTCTCAGCGGGAGACGTGCGGTCGCGACCCGTCTTGGTTGGCGTTGAGCCGTCGGTGTTGTCAACAGCAGCAGCTGTGTCAACACCGACGGTTAAGGTGACGACCGCACGGCCTCACCTGTGCTGCGTGAAAGCGTCACGTGTCTCAGCTGCTCTTTTACGTGTCAGCTGTTCCACGACGGCGAGTTGACGAGGAACGACCACGAACTGATAAACCTTAAAACGTGGATGAAAGTGTTGGGATCGTTCTGTCGGGAGAATGGAGCTAAATATTGGGCGTTGTTGCAGATCTTATCTTTTTTTATTTTTCTCAAAGATTTAAAAGTCTGCCTCACAATCTGTCATCCAAAATGGCCGACACTGAAGGTGTTGTCTTTTGAAAAATGTCCGGGATTGAGTGATTTTAATAAATGCAAAAATGCTCACATTTATTGACGCCATACATCATGGACCGATTTTCCCAACATTTCCGAAACGGATGTAGCTCTGCTAACTTTATTGAGATGTCAACCGCTTCACGGTACTACGAAATCCTCAACCAGATGTAACGCCTGGACTTGTGGTTCAGGGAGACATCGGCTCCGATTCCGCAATTCCACCTGCGTATTTAACTCAATTTTTCAAGGGTTCTTGGATTATATATCAGTGCTTCTCAATCAGTGGGGCGGGCCCCCTTTTGGGGGCACAGGGGGCTGTACAAATGTCTAGTACCCAACTATGTTTGTGCCCGCGTGGATTTCTATGAGAAAAATGCAGACTCAATTCTTATAAAATCCACTTCTGCCACCTTGTGGTCGTGTTTTTTGCATCATCACCTCTTATGCAAAAAACGTACAAGATGTTTTAGTACATCTTTAATGAGTTCATGTAAAATATTTTAGTACGACGCCATTATTTAGTTGACAGCATCGTATCTTCTTCTACGACCAAAAGCGTGTTGTGTGTATTGGCAGTTTGTTGACGGTGACGACAAGCCGGCAGCAAGAATAAACACGCCTCTTGACCTAACTTCACTCCGACGTAGCGCGGCGTCTGCGGGCGTCGTACAAGGCTTGTTTGCATGAACAAGCGGTTAAAAACTTGGTGTAAACACTCGCACAGCCCCGAGGGGGCCACACGGAACACTTCATGTTCCAGCCTCTCATCCGCAGGGCAACGGCGTTCCGGGTGACCTGAAACGGCATCTGACAACGTTGGCTCATGGTCGTCTTTCACCGACCCGGCTCGTGACGTAATATCTGACTAGGACGTTCTCCTGGTATTTGGCGTCTCATCCTCCAAAATGAAGTAACTGCACCTCGTCCCAAGTTCAGGAAGACTTATGGATGTGGATGCGTTGGTTCCGTTGGCGGGACAATTAAAAAGAAGGTACATCATTAGCCACGTTTACATGAGGAGTTTTTGACTTTCCGAATGACCTTTCCGAAAGGAATATTCCAATCCCGTGTCTACATGCGGCGCTATAATCAACCAGAATAGTCAATGGGGCATGCCCAGTAAAACGTAAACACCAACATCACGTGATACCGACTTCCTCGAGTTTTTCTTTCCCTTGTTGGAAACCCGCCACTGGATCATCAGTGGCTATATCTTACGTAAAGCTACTGACGTTCTATCGAGACCGAGGGCCTTATCAAAGGTGACAGCGGAGTCCTGGTAATCCTGGTGAGACGCCAACAAAATGTACCTCGGCTTCCCTTTTGAATGCGGCCGTTTAAAATGTGAGAAGCCGCAAAGCGAGCCGAGGCGTCGCGGGATTTGAACCCGCGTCACAGACTCTCTCAGCGTTTGGCCCGGCAGACTTGAATATTAAACTCCTTGTTGATTTGCATTCGTGTGATGCGGAGCTGCACAGAGGAAGCGCGCTCGCACCGCAGCTCATGTTTTAACCAACATGGCCCCCGCACCTCCTCGCCCCCCCCCCCCGACCCCCTTCCCCTATCCGTGCAAAAACAAAACATGTGTTCCATAATCGCCCGGCGTTCATATCTCTGCCTCCATCCTCCCTTTGATGCGGCGCCCGCTTTATCTGATCCCTCAGGCTCCTCTAAGGAATGCGATGCGGTCCACGCTGGTGTACCTGTATCTCCCAGGCATCTGCGCTCCAGATGTTCCAGCACTTGGTGCTTCCACTGCTCATCCTGAGGTGCGTTGCTGTTTATGGGACGGCGTGTTGCACCATGCAACCCATCCCGTAGGCTGTTATTACGCTCCTCGGATAAAGTCTTCCTGGCGTTTTCTTCCTGATACATCAACTCCAGTGGCCGTCCCATTAGTCACCTCACAGGGGGGGGCGTGCCCATCGTCACCATCCATTTGGTGTTTGAACAACCATTTGTTTGACAAATTGACAAGGACAAATGCTGCTCCCGTGCGCTCCGGACCTCAGCTGTTCAAGCTCGGCTCAAGCGGACGCGTCCAAACATTTTCCACCAGGAATCACGTCAGGAAAATGAAAGGATGTTTCTTTCCCAAATTATGTCAACTTTCTTATTTTTACCATTTTGACTTCATTCCCGTAATAGTTTGACGTGATTCCTGTAACATTGTAACGTTTTCCGCAAACTAATTTTCCAAGAATTCCAACTTTATTTGTTGTGTGTTGGCCACTCAAGAGTTGGGAAGTGCGAAGGATGAAAAACATTTTGACATTTTGTCCAAACCCGGGTGAAGTTTGTCTTGCATCCCGAAAAAAACGCAAACGTCTGTAGAGGTTGTCGGACATGACTAGGAACCGCTGGAAGACCAGCACGTCACGCACGTTGGATCCCGTTGGAGATCTAAGCCTAAGTCAACACAAACATCAAGCCTACCTCGCTAAACTAAACTATAAACACAGAGGTGATGATGACTGAACTGTAACCAAAAATCCACCATTTTATCTGGAAGATCACCTTTCTGGTCCGTGTCACCCCGTTACAAAGTGTCCTGGAAACGGGTTCCCTGGTTTTTCCTTGTCCTGCTAACTTCCGTGCTAGGTGGGGGCCATACAGACACCCTGCGTCGGGCGTTTAAGGCCCACACGTAAAAAGGTAGCACCTGTTTTCCAGGCAAACGTTACGGTTTCCAGACTTTTGGCTCCCTTGTTGAGCTGCCTAGCAACCGTCCAGGAGAAGAACTCCACCAACAGTCTGCCCCCTTAGAGACTTTAGTGCTTAGGTGTGCAGATCACCAGAGTGCAGACATGACAAAGCAGCCCCCCGATGGAACTCCTGCTCATTGGAAAGAATGACTTGAAACCCCATGGCTGATCTGGTTCTGTGTAATAGGACTCATGTGGTCTTTAGTCTGAGCGGTGTCTAGTCTCTAGTCTGTCAATAGGTGGAGGATGGCGTTGGTTTTCACACGTTACTCATCCAGACCCCGGACGGGAGTCAGTGCAAACTCGGTGGAAGCATTCCAAGTACGTGTGTACACGAAGCGCACCTCAATCTTGATGTAGTTTGAGCCGGGAAAACAAAACCCTAGATCTTCTCGTCTGACCCAAAAAGCCCGTCTAGCTCGGAGACGACTGCTCTTTTCCCAAACTATAAAACTTAAACTGAAAAGGTCGGATCCCCGTGGTGGTTTGGTTTGCAGTTTTCTCTTGTATGTAAAGTCCCGTGATACGTTATCTCTTATCCGATCATCGGCCCAACGCCGTGTGCCTCCAATACGCTAGCCGCTAGCGGCTAGGGGCTGATTGTGGTCGTTTCAGCATCTTCAATATGCGGGGGGAGGGAGCTCTGAGGTGCGCTGGGTGATGTTTAAATGCCATCTGCTGCGTCTCATGTGGTTACGGCTCTTTTAAAAAGGCACTGAAAAAAAATGAAGGTGAGAAACGCTATTGAATTGTCAAAGTTCTTTGCATCGTTGTAGGCTATTCTGTAGTGAAACACATGCAGAAAGGAGCCAGACACAGAGTTGTTTATTGTTCTGTGTGTGTTCTACGGGCAAATAAACTGCCCCCACACATACATGATTAGAACATTCCCTGAATGACATTTGTGACTCAAAAAGAAACACTATTTGATCTTTGCAGAGACGCGGTCACCAATACGTGGATCTTTTATTTAGACACTTTAACCCAATTTTTGGCAATGATTTTCCTGGAAAACCGAATCGAGGTTCCACCGTACATACAAGTGAATTTCCAGTGGCGTACCCAACACGGTTTAACCCGACCCTCCACCAGTTTAAGTCTCATGAAGGTGTTACCCCAATTCTCCTTAAAAACTGGGAGCCCGTTTGGATCCGGCCTTCAAGGATTCCCATGGAGATTTGCGGCTTGAGCAGAATCATGTCATGATTTAGTCCGCTGGCATGCAGACAGCAAGATGCTCGTTTCTGCCGCTGATTTGTGAGCGCTGTCGACGGAGAGGCTTTTGGCAGAAAACACTGATGCTATTTTTGGATGGCAGCCCTAAATTGGGCTGCTAATGAAACCCTGTCATGTGACCAAAAGTGCACGTCGGACGATACTTAGAAGGTCCACGTTTCATCAAGCAAGAGTCAAAGTGCATTTTAATGTTAATCCCATTCATAAAGTGTGTCGTATGCCAGATTACAGCGTATAATCTGTGATGGCAAAGTTTGTCCTCTCCGGCATTTGCTATTTTTGTACATCACACAGTTGGAGCTCCTTTGTCTGAATATAATATTAATATTACTTCAGCACCTCTTCACAAATGACTTGCTAATTAATTCACTGAGCTAATTTTAAACTCTTCGCCTTGAGGACCTTTTTTTTTTTTATAATTTATGAACTTAAAACAGATAACAAACTAGACTTTTGTCACATTGTCAATCTAGAAAGTGATGTGTTTCCGTTTCTTCTTTCCACCAAGTTTGGGAGAAATAAGTTAACTTTGGTGTCAATCGGCCGATGTTCCATTCCGAAATGTCATCCATTTCAATTGTTGTCCCGGCTGGAGCCTATCCCAGCTGACTTTGAACGAGAGGCGGGGTCCACCCCGGCCAATGGCAGGGCTCTAATCATAGGACATATAAAGCCCCGTTCCCACCCCCACCTTCACATAGCGTGCATGTTGTGGGAAGACGTTCCCGACCCGGATGTCCTGGCAGGTGTGCCATCATGTCCGCCATCATGCTCCCCTATAATCCGTATAATCATAGATTACATTCCATGCATTGAAATATCTCCCAACGGATTCCGTTGTCAGCTCCTGAGGTCTCCCGATGCCGCGACTGAATGAGGAGACGCCCGAATTCATCCACTGCTGACCTACCGACTCAACGCATGGCCGATACGAGGTGAGCCACACATGACGGACAACGCAACTTTTCCATGTGGGCGTCCGCCTCATCCTGCGGCTGATCCCGTATTTGGCTTCCTCAGGTTGGGAGCGCGGCTGGGAGCGTGAATCCTTCTAGTCCCCGTTATTACATCACATGGAGGTCAAAGGCCATCTGATCACCTCCATGGGTTTGGTGGGAGCTCCAGGTGAGCCGTGACGTGACTTCCCACACTCTTGTGTGTGTGTGTGTGTGTGTGTGTGTGTGAAGGCACACACCTTCGTGTCCGGACAAGCCTGGAATGGCCTGGAGGAATTCCCAGCGTGTTTTTACTGGCGGTCCAAGCCAATGAAAACACGAGAGTTTGTCTCAAGGGAACGAGCAACTGGAACAACAGCTGCCAGCGTCAAGGCCTTTTGTTCTCACGCCGACACCTCAGCTGTCTGATCATCTTATCACGGCTGTGTGTGTGTGTGTGTGTGTGTGTGTGTGTGTGTGTGTGTGTGTGTGAGACTGGGAGCTGACGCCCCAAAATACACACTTTCTAGACAACTATTGTCAAAGTGGAAAAAACACCCCCACCCTCCAAAAGCTGCCATGTAATTGGTAGCTGCTGCAAGGGTAATCATGTGTATCATGTGTGTCATGTGTGTCATATGTGTCATGCGTGTAGATGTTCAAGGCTGCCAGGACGGCAAGCTGCAGGCCGAGCGGGTCACGGCTCTCCAAGAGAGGAAGCAGGCCCTGGAGGCTCTGCTTAACACCCGCGTGGAGGAGCTCAAACTGGTCTGCTTGCAGGAAGCAGTGAGTACTAAGTATTAAGTACCCCCCTCCCCCGCCACCACACTGTGCTTTGCATGTTATGTAGTATAACCTTTGACCTTAGCACTGCCTACAAACCGCATCTTAGCTTATTGAAAATCCACAGAATCAGCGAGACTCAACATTTTCAGCTTTTTTTCCTTTGCAGTATCTGACTTTATTATTATTTAATCTTTATTTTTATTGTTTTTGGTCATTGTTGGACTTAGCCTATGACTTTTTTTTAATGCGGTGCTTTTCCAGAAGTGTCTTTCTTCTGGCTTTTGGTTGAAGATAAAGATCATGTAAAATGATGCACTAAAAACAAAGTATCTTTAGTTCAGATAACAAATCTGCAATCAAGTTCTCATCATATTGTATGTACATCTTTAAATAAGATGAAAAATGATTGGAAACAACGCAAAGATAAAATAGAATTGCTTAGAAGGAAACCATTTATTCATTCATTTTCTACAGCTTATCCTCACGAGGGTTGTGGGGGGTGCTGGAGCCTATCCCAGCTGTCTTAGGGCGAGAGGCGGGGTCCACCCTGGACTGGTGGCCAGCCAATCACAGGGCACATATAGACAAACAACCATTCACACTCACATTCATACCTATGGACAATTAACCTAGTAGCAAGAATGGAATACCTGGAGGGAGAACATGCAAATTGGAATTGAATTTCTGGAATTGAACTCGCTTCTTCTAGCTGTGATGCACTAACCACTCATCCGCCGTACAATACAATTGAAAACAATTAATTAATGTATTTTTAGACTATTCTTCTGCGTATCCGGGGGCATCCGGATTTGAACCGGAGACCTCTTGATCTGCAGTCAAACGCTCTACCACTGAGCTACACCCCCACTGGATAGACACTATTTTATTTTATGGACATCTCAGCCTATGTTTTTCTTTTTTTTTTGCACCTGATGCATGGAAACAAGTTGGTGTCACGATCCTGTTCATGTTCGATTCCGGAAGTAGTCATTGTTGAAACAATGCAAACTGGTCTCCGTCTTATAGACGCACGTCTGTCTCAGCTCTTGATTGACAGCCGTCGAAGACTCTTTGCCAACACCTTTTATTGTGAGCTCTACTCACGTCCCCCCCCCCGTTACTGCTGTAGGGGTATTTTATGGCAGCAACATTACCTCTGCCATAACGGCTTCACAGCAGCAAGGCATTTATCGGATGGTTTTTATAGCGACTTAAAGCAATCTGTTAAGTGGTGTCCTTTTTATGAAATCCTTCCGATCCTTTGGCCGCCGCGATGAGGGATTTCAGTTAATTGATTTCCTCCACAGGAGCTGACTGGGAAGTTGCCACGAGCCTTCCCTCTGGAGACGGGGGAGAAACCCCCCGCCGTGCAGCGCAGGGCTGGCCTGCCGCCCAACGGCAAGGCGGAAGTAAGTCGTCAACCTTGAATATCAATTCTGCTCCGCCGGCTTTGACTTGCGCGCTCCGGTTTAACGCAAATGATCAAATGGCCTTCGGTCTGCAGGATGAAGCCGCCCAGAGAAGGCAGATGAAAACCATCTTTAGCGGTGCCCTGTACCGACACGCGGACTCGGACAGGAACCTTCCAAATAGCAAAAGGACGGTTCATCGGGGGTGTCACACAGGTAACACGCACCTTTAACTGAGGTCTTCGTTAAATAAAATACAGTCAAACTCAGAGTTTTTATATGATTTGGTTTTCCGAATACAAACCGTCTCGGGTTTCATACAGTATTTCACGTAAACAAACTAGTTTGCCCTGTGGTGTCCCTAAGTGGCCAAACAAAGCACTCTACTCTTTATTGAGTGTGACTGCCAAATAACCCACCACGGGGCCAAAGACAGACGTTTCTAAAGAAGGTGAGAAACACGATTGAAAATCTGACCAGGGGTCAGCAACCCACAGCTCCGGAGCCGCATGTAGCTCTTAAGCCTCTTTGTTGTGGCTCAAGTATTTTTTTTTAACACCGTAATGGCGAAAATACGCATCTTTGTAATGATTTTTTTTTAAATCTGGCTTTCTGTGAGACCCGATAGTCAACTCTGCTTTTTCTCCTCCGAACTACTTTGATACCCCCAAATTCCCTCCAAAATATTCGGAGACTCGCAATTGCTTGCACATTTCCTCAGGCGTCAGGTATTGAAGTTTAAGCAAGATGATACTATCATTACACTACGAGTTGGCGGCCATCACACTTGAACACTGTACTTCTATTTGTTGGATTCTGCTGTTGAAACTTGTTAAAATAAAAAAGTCAAACTTTTGAAAGATATTTAATCTACATATTTGTTTGTTTTTAGATGTTTTTCTTTAGTGAGCGAGGGGTTAAAATGGCTCTTTTGATAGTAAAGGTTGCCGACCCCTGTACTGGGGGTACTTTCATTCTTCTCTATTACTCTATTTTGGTTTTGGACGTCTTTAACGGATTAGAAAGCTTGTCATTTAGCAGCAGAAGGACCACAGTACACATGAGTATTTATTTACTGCACTTGAACTGTACAGTTGGGTGTACAGTGTAACCCGTTCATATCACAAGTGACCAAAACCCAAAATGTACTTTAGACTTTGGGCCGAGACATAAAGAGAAGGATTCCTTGAACCCGCGGCAACAATCCAAACGTACTCACAGGAGCCGTTATTTTGTCTTCCAGAAGATAGCGTCATGTCAGAGAGCACAAGCTCGATGTCGGATTCAACGTCTCACGACAACGGTAGGACCCGTCTTCACGTTGAACACGCTCGCTATACATTTCACATTCCAAGTCACGTCAACCTCCTTTTTCCACGTCTGTGGATTTCCTCTCCAAAGAGTCCTCCCCCAGTGTGGCTGCCGACCAGCGCTCGCTGTCCCAGCCTCGGCTCACCGTGGGGAGTCCCGACCACAGGATCAGCAGGAAACTCTCCCCTGTGGAGATTTACTACGAAATGCGGACACGCCGCAACTCCGTCACGAGCTCCGTCAGGTACCTGAAGTCAACGTTTGGAGTTAGCGAGGTTTGGCTCGCACGTGATGTGCGGGATAAACACATAAAACATTACTTTGCCCTTTCGTAGCCCGACTCACTCGTTACCAAGAAGTACAACGAATGCTGAAGGCCGAAGCGTTCCGGCCACGCCTCTCTTGGCCCGAACGGCACCCATCAGCGTTCATGTCAGGTAATGTTTGATCCCGGTTCATTTCGGCATGATTTAGGGATTAAGAGCTTTGGGAATGGGCCATCCTTGACCGACGTAGGAATACAGATGGTGTATCAGTACTTCAGTAGCTGATTGGGCTAGTTAATGACACATGTCGGTCTTGGGGGCCCCCTAGTGGCCGCAGGACATGACGCACGCCTGGCTGTGTTGTCCTTAAACTGGACAGGTATGAAGGTTTTATTTTTTATTTTTAATTTATTACAGACATGCATACTATGTTACATGAAGGTTTCTCACATATACATTTAATATTTATTCATATACTTACATATATGTACACATATACATACTATACATATATATACATACACACACATATTCATACACATATATATACATACACAACACCTATTACTACACATGTCTTAAAAGGAGCAGGAAGAAGCAGAGCTTAGTAAATCCTACCCAGTTACCAATTCAATAAGTGATTTTTTTTCCACATATAATCATATAAGACATAAGAATCTTACATAAGACAGAACAACAAAAAAGAGTGGGAACATCAGGACCCCCCCCCCCCCCCCCATCAAAACCCCAGGACATTGCTGAAGCACCCAGCCAGCCAACCGACCTTGATTCTCTCCCCTGTCCCCCACAGGTCGGATGGTCCTGGGGGCAACGGCCTAAAGCAGTGGTCCGGCAGTCTCGATGTGCCATACATGATACCGCTGGCCCAGGAGGGCCCCTCTGACCGCAGAGGCTGCCCGTACAACTCCAGGGCCAGGCGCAGCAACAGCTCGGAGGCCCTGCTAGACCGGTCCAGTCTCCCCGACGATCCAGCACCCAGAAATGGAATGCACCCAAAAGGAGGTCCCTACAAGAGCTCCGAGACCCTCACGGACGGAAAGCTGCGCCACATTCACCTCGGCAGCCCCGAGAAACACGCCGACGGCTCCGGAGAAAAGGCCAAGATGCGTCTCTCCATGGGGGGCAGAGGGGCCGGGGCGGGCTACAACGAGCTGCTGATGGACTACATCTGGGGAAAGCAGCAGAGGATGCAAGTCCAGCATCACCTCTTCCAGTCCACAGGCAGGATCTGGCAGGACTTGCCCCCTCACTGCCCCTCTAGCGGAGGGGTGGCCCCCCATGCCAACGGTTTCTCCCATTCCCAGGTGCACCTCCCGAGCGCCGCACCTCCTTACAGCCCCATGGTGGGCCGGGGGTCTCAAGCCGACATGCGCAGGGTCAAAGTGACCAGAACCAAATCCTGCGGGCCCTTCATTCCTTTGCAGCAGCAACCCCAGGACGCCATCCTGCTGTCTGCGTACGAGTCGCAGCTTCCTGCGTCTGGTACGACCACTTCCTCCATCCCCAACCTGCTTCCCTACCAGACTGAACTCTCCGGCCCCGCTTTCGGCCGAAGACCCCCGCAGTTCTCCCTCCCTACCCCGGAAGACTCAACACGGAGCCTCCACAAAGCCCTGGCTCTGGAGGGGCTAAGGGACTGGTACCTGAGGAACGCGCTTGGGTACCCCCCCAAGGGCCACGAAGCAGGGATCTCTCGTCTGTCGCACCCCTACCCTCTGGTGGGACAGGCCCAGACTGTCCAGGGTGAAGCCGCCAACCCCCACCGGCCTCAGATGCCGCCCTCAGCCAGCTTCCACGGGCACCCGCTGCACGGCAGGTGTGTGTTAAGGTCATGTCGTGATATTTCATGTCGTGATATTTCATGTCGTGATATTTCATGTCGTGATATTTCATGTCATCATATTTCATGTCATGATATTTGACATCTCTCGTTTCCCCAACAGGTCGATGGAGCTGTCCCTCTATCAGGAGACTCCTCAAACACAAGAAGGGACCTCGAAGGAAGCCAACACAGATCCAGGCACCCTTGTCTGACGCAGCAGAACACACACACACACACACACACACACACACACACGCTCCAGGTAGCACCATGCATCCACCCTAAGACAAACGAGTGGACCCAACGAGACCTCAACAGTGAAATAAAACATTGCAACCTCAGCAGAAAAGGACTGAAGACCAAGTGTAGATGTCCAGTGTCAAAACGCCTCGTCAAGTCTCTCAACGTAACTCCTTAAGGCGGCGGGGGTGCATTTACTAACAATATGGCCACGCTCTACTACTTATATATTTTTGCTCCAACATGAGCCGTAAGATAACACAAAAAAAAAATATTCTCCCGAGATATACTTTTTTACACATTGAAATGACTATTTTGTATCTTGTGGGATATGAACAGTTATATTAAGAAGAAGGAATAATATATTGCTCATGAATCACGTGTGTTGACCAAGTATTACGACATGCCGGTGTGTTTGTGGATCACGTTTGTCGACGTTGATGTCACGCG
The DNA here is from genome assembly GCF_037039965.1 of Doryrhamphus excisus. Classification (NCBI taxonomy): domain Eukaryota; kingdom Metazoa; phylum Chordata; class Actinopteri; order Syngnathiformes; family Syngnathidae; genus Doryrhamphus; species Doryrhamphus excisus. The sequence continues at coordinate 21,034,133 of NC_136367.1, read as the reverse complement.
CCAACGATGGATCTGCGCTCACAATGGATGGTATATTAATGCGCCCGGGATGGATGTGTGTAGTTTGTTTAGATGCCAACAGATGGCAGCGCTGAGCGTTGTTACTTACGAGAATCAACAAGAAGTCCATGCATGCAAATTTCAAATCTTTGATTAATTGTCAAGCAGTTCACTTTGTTACCGTTCTCGGCGGGGGGAGTGTGAACCCTAGCCCTAACCCTAACCCTAACCCTAGCCCTAGCCCTAACCCTGTCATTGTATGCAATTAGCAGATCAACGATTGTTATAACGATTATATCGTCAGTGTGGTGCCAAAGCATCGGTCTCCAGCGCAAGGCAGTTACATCCATTGTGAGCGTGGAAATCGATCGATTTGTGCGCTAACGATGGATCCATCTCGGGCGCAGCGCTGTCACTCCATCTCGCAGATCCATCGTTAGCGTGTAATATTTCTACATGAAACGTATGCTTTATGAACGCTAGCTAACCGGCGTAGCAGACAGGAGTGCCTCCATATTTTTAATAGAGCAGAACTAAACGTTGGTTAGATGACTTTAAGGTCACGTAAAAACGATGTGTATTCTCGTATTAAGCCTCCGTACGTAAGCGTAGTCGTACTGTATCACCTCGAGCGGTTGATGATGTCACTAAAATTGATGTCATTCATGGGCATCGGCGCTGGTTGATATTTGTAGCTTTTTCGGCCTCATTTCTAGATGGAAGACTTTGAGGAAGAAGCCGAGGCCTGTTATGAGATCTACGGGACGGCAGTAGCACACGACCGTATGACGAGAGACCAGCTCGTTCTTCCGAATGCGGTGGCGGCGTGGACGTGACTGTCGTACGGAGAGCACTTTATGAACATCTTAAGCCTTAAATTCCCGATGATTTGTCACCCGGAGAGGAGACGGGCGCTAGTGCTGCCAAGGATCGCTAAAAGGGACAAACGAAGCCTTGTCGTCTTCTGCGGGACGCCTGTCTGAGTCTGTACATAGTGTGGATTGTACTGAGCTTTTATTCCCTTACTAACAATATACAGTCATTGTTACAACCAACCACAGGTAATAATAATAATAATAATAATCATGAGTCTGCACCGACTCGAGTGGCACGATCAGAAGAGGGCTGCGGTTCTGAATGACGGCGTGAGCAGGCCTCACTCCAGACTATTTGTCAAAGTTCATACTTTTTTTTTTATTACCATTTGCAATGATTTTAGCATTTCAATTCATTTGTATGATTTTTTTAATGTCTATATTTCTAATGAAAGTGCAACATAAACCTCTGAAAATGTGATTATGACATAAAATGGTAGCATATTTTGGGACATATTGAGTTGCCATACACAATGTTTGACTCGTTTGAATGTATTTGATCCCTCATCCTGTATGTCCACGTCGTATTTTCTACTCTGGTACAAAGTATAGCACCCTGTGGAACAATACGCTTTCTTGTACTGTACACAGCGTACAGTTTTGTGCCGAGACCAAAAGTCTGTGCACTGGAGGTGAAAATTTATTTTTCTTCAAGTTGAAAAGAAACGCTGTAGCTCTAAAAGCCGTGTATTCCTAAACTTGAAGACTTTGTAGCAATCTACTGTGGCTCCTTCTCATCAGTCAGCGCGGGGATGAATTTGTTATGTTACAAACGTTATATTCAGCAGTGTGACTTGTTAATATTTGAAAAACTATATTTAAGTACCTCCCTTTATTAGCAGGTCTATGACATCAGGCTATACTGATACTGTATGTACACGTACGTATGAGTGTGCGTTCATTCTACTACAATAAAGTCTCATCTTGCAGTTGACACATTTGGAGTGGACCGTTTTATTTTGGTTTCCAAACCTTGTGGATGGGAAGATGGATACGACAAGGCTGCAAGAAATACGTTTTTTGGACGTATTTCTTTTGGACATGGACAAAGGTCCATTTCAGGAATTGTTGGAAATATTGGGATATGGGCGATCCGGATCACCATCTCTATCCAGGAATTGGTTAACATTGTGAGATTTTTGGCAATTGTGTATGCAACTCCACAAAAAATGGTCAAAGCACTTGGAAAAAAAAACACAGATTTGATAAAATATCAAATACTGATCCAAAAATGTAGTATTATTATTTTCTTTCTTAACTATTTTAACTTCTTTAGTTCTATTTGGTAATATTCCATGTGACTGTGGTGACTTCATTGACCATTCAAGTTGAAAATGAGCCCCCCTCCAGGTCCTACCATGATTATAAGATGCTTGCAACCTGCAGTATGGAACGCTGGGCCAAAAGGTAAACAACAGGGACCCCCATTCCAAATTTCCATAATCATATTTCTAGTGTTTCTTCCTTGCTTTTATGACATTTCTTACCAGTGTGTCCGATCCCGCTCTTCTCTAAGTAAGGATAATAAGACTACTGTGTAGACGTTAAAATACGGGACTGGGTATTATGCCAGGAATTGAAGCATTGATTAGGACAAAAAAAGCCTTCCAATATTAATATTAATTTTTACAAGGTTTGCCTTGCTAAGTTTTTTTTTTCCTGTGTTTATTTCACCTCAGTTTTGGCTTATGACTCTTATCACTCTTTGAATGGTCCCAACCGCTTGACTGTTGCGACCATATGGCAAAGGGGTTATGGATTCTGTGCGCTGTTACGAGGAGATCTGGGAGGAGACATTATCCATATTTTAAGAAGCCCTGCAAAACAAGCACATGAATAAACATAAGCAGTTGTTCTATTTTTACTACTGTTACATTTTTTGTATTTCATCTTTTTAAAACTTAATTTCATATAATAACATAAGCGACAGATCATACGCTTGTGTGCTGACCAAGCGTGAGCACCCCTGCAGGGGGGGGCGGGGTGCAGCAGTTGGAGGAAGAGCTATGCAAGAATGCAGCGTGCTCTTCCAGTGGTCGGCTATTCCTGGGATAAGTGTTGTGGGTCCCACAGCCCAGCAGGCCGAGACGGAGCCTATGAGACTGTGGGTGGGGGACCTGGTGTACACGTGCACGGTGTGACCTCCCTCCTTGGAGACCAAAAGTGGACGTACAGCAGGTAGGTTGGCTCCTCTCTACTGTTTAGTACTTGTGCCGTGTACTAGGTTGGAGTATGTTCAAGAACAACTAGTATAATAGTCGCTGTCATAGTGTTGCAGAGATCTTTCATGACACTCAGTTTGAGTTCCTGGTAATTTGGTCCTCCTGACAACTTTACATGTAAAGTTACCAAGTCACTCATTTTCTTTCCTACTTTATGCAATACGAGGAAGAGTTTCTGTTTCAGTTGTGAGCTTGACTTGCTATTTTGTCTGGCTAAAAATAAACGTGCACATTTGCCGCATGGCTCCTTTGAAATGTCATAGCCAACAAGGCCGTACAACCAGCGACACAAACAACCCACGCATGGCATCGAGTGACACCACAGACGTGCCTTTCCGTATCGTGCATGACTGGATGCCACCAGCAGGGGCGCAGTTGAGCAACTAGCAAGGACAATGGTACAATGGTGGCGTACTTTCTTTTATTCATTATCATATTCATTATCATATTCCAAATGTTGGAGGGGTCAGTGTAGTGGTTCACTGGGCTGGCTGGCATGCAGTCTGCATTACTTCACACTCTTTACCTTTAAGTCTGACTGAATGTTTGTCTCAGCCGAGATTGGCTTCAACTCTCATCAGCCTGAATAAGGATATTGATAATATTGATGGATGTAGAGCTGCAACAATTAATCGATCATCCCATTAATCGACAAATATTTTGATATCTTATTCATTGTTTTTTTTTTTTATTTAGCCTCACAAATATTTTAAAAAGTCCATCATCCATGAAAGCAGACCTGTTATCTTTATACAGGTATAGTATGTGTATTATATATGTATGTATGTGTATATTATATATATATGTATGTGTATTATCTAGGTCAGAGGTCAGCAACCTTTACTATCAAAAGAGCCATTTTACCCCCTCGCTCACTAAAGAAAACTAGGCTGGAGCCGCAAAACATAATTTAAAAACAATATCTGATAAACTTTCAAAAGTTTGAATCTTTCTTTATTTTAAGTTTATCTTAAGTTTTAAGAGCAGAATCCAACAAGTAGAAGTACAGTGTTCTGTAATGGAAGCCAACTCAAAGCGTGATGATCTTGGTGAAACCTCAATACCTGGCACCTTAAGAAATGTGTAGCGACGTGTTCAAATCCACAACGAATTGCGTGTCTCCCAAGACTTTGATTGATTGCCAGATTTGGAGGGAATTTTGGGGTATCAAAGTAGTTCAGAGGAGAAAAAGTGGAGTTGATCAAGTACTCTAGCTAGTATACGGACTCACAGAAAGTCAGATATTTTTCCAAAACTCATTACAAAGATGCGTATTTTTCTCATTCTAGTGTTAAAAAATACTTGAGCATTGCGAAGGGAGCCACGACAGAGACGCTGAAGAGCCACATGCGGCTCTGGCGCCGTGGGTTGCTGACCCCTGATCTAGGTAAATCAAGATATTCAGCTTTGACTTTGGATCTTTGATGGACATTTTTGCATATTTCCTGATACTTTGTGGACCAACCATTAATTATTTGTGTTTGATTCCTGGATGAATCAACTCAGAAAACAGCCCTCAATGGATGGATGTTAGCCTGCTGACAAACTGATGCAGATGTTGCGTTACTCTTTCAGTCTGGACTCACCAGCCGCCTGATGAAAATGTCGTCTTCGTACGCTGCCACTATATCCGCCCTTGTTAAAGCCAGATCTCCTCGCTCTGCTCCAGACCCGCCTGCTAGTCCCAAATCTGTCTCCGTTCTGCAACATCCCGCCCCCCCTGAGGCTGTGGGACCATATGATGACCAGGAGAACCCTGCAGAATACGGGATAGGTAGACAGCACACACACACTAACCCTCAGCCCCCTCGGGGACGCCCTTCATTTTCATTCTGTGTTGCAGGAGGTTATTATCCTGTAGACATTGGCGAGATCTTTGTGGACCGATACCAGGTTGTGAAAAAGTTGGGATGGGGCCACTTTTCAACCGTGTGGCTCTGCTGGGATATGACGTAAGTATGGATCATGTGATCCGGAATACCGCTCATGAATGATGCGTGGTCATGGATGCAGAAAAGGCCGTTTTGTGGCTCTGAAGGTGGTGAAAAGTGCGGCGACATACCGAGAGACGGCACTGGATGAGATCAAACTTCTCAAATGCGTCAGTGAGACCCTTTTATTGTTATTGTACTACAATATATATTTTCTTTAATATTTGCTGAGCTTGAATATGAATTTGTCCATCCATCATCAGGTGAGGGACAGCGATCCCAGAGATTTGAACCGTGACTGCGTTGTTCACCTCATCGATGACTTCAGGATCTTTGGAGTGAACGGGGAGCGTATCCTATATTGCTGCCGTCTTAATGAAGTCGTTAAATAATAAAAAAAAACATCTGTCCTTAATTGCTCATCAGATGTGTGCATGGTTCTGGAGGTGCTGGGCCAACACGTCCTCAAGTGGATCATCAAATCCAACTATACTGGTCTTCCACTTCCGTGTGTCAAGAGCATCATCAGACAGGTGACATGTAACGGACAAGTACAAAGAAAGACTGTTTCCCAGCATGCCTTGCGGCACCTTTGTGTGAATAGTTAATCAAAGTATATGTTTAGAGTTAACTAAGTTATTGTTTATTATCCTCCACTCGCAAAAAAAACTGCTCTTTTTGCTTGTTAGCATTGGGAATGTGTCGAGTGCACTCAAAAAGCTAAGTGTAAGTATACAAGTATGCAAATGGGAACCCGGCCCATATCTTGCGGCTACACGGCCTATTTATAGAGCAGCATGATGGTGCTCGTGGTTATGACGGCTGCCTCACAGCCGGGTGGTTCCGGGCTCCAATCTCCGCCCGTACTCCGTGTGGCGTTTGGGGGCTTCCAAACACGCGCTGTATGCTAGCTTCACTGCAGACTAACTTGCCCACGAGTGAGAATGTGAAATTGCTTGTGTTTACCTTCCATATTTCAGGTTCTGCAGGGTTTGGATTATTTGCACACCAAGTGCAAGATCATTCACACAGACATCAAGCCGGAGAACATCCTCCTGCGGGTGGATGACGTTTACGTTCAGAAAATGGCAGCCAACACCAAACTGTGGCAACTGCCGGACTTCCCTGCGTTGCCTGGTGAGCCCAGTTTGTCATTCATTCCTTTTCTGCCGCTTAACCTCACGAGGGTGGGGGTGCTGGAGCCTATCCACCCTGGGTACACCATGGACTGGTGGCCAGCCAATCACAGGGCATATATAGACAAACAACCATTCCCACTCACATTCATACCTATGGACAATCTGGAGTGGCCAATTAACCTAGCATGTTTTTGGAATGTGGGAGGAAACCGGAGTACCCGGAGAAAACCCACGCATGCACGGAGAGAACATGCAAACTCCACACAGAGATGGGTGGAATCGAACTCAGGTCTTCTAGCTGTGTGGCCTGCGTGCTAACCGCTCAGCATGTTTGCTCTGTTGAGCATACCTTAATTGCACAAAAAAAACAATGAATGACTCCAGATTAATTAGCACCGTTAACACGTCATTTTTTACAGCGCTAACGAATATATTTGTGTTTGATTGATGGAAAACACCAAACATGAGCCTACCGTGATTTATGATTTCATATCATACCGCTGGGTGGCACGGCAGACGAGTGGTTAGCGCGCAGACCTCACAGGTAGGAGGACCAGGGTTCGATTCCACCCTCTGTCATCTCTGTGTGGAGTTTGCATGTTCTCCACATGCATGCGTACGTTTTCTTCGGGTACTCCGGTTTCCTCCCACATTCCAAAAACATGCTAGGTTAATTAGCCACTCCAAATTGTCCATAGGTATGAATGTGAGTGTGAATGGCTGTTTGTCTATATGTGCCCTGTGATTGGCTGGCCACAAGTCCAGGGTGTACCCCGCCTCTCGCCCGAAGACAGCTGGGATAGGCTCCAGCACCCTCGTGAGGAAAAAGCGGTAGAAAATGAATGAATGAATGAATGAATAATGCCGCCACTGAGTTTTATATTCTAATACTAATATTTTGCATTTTACTCCAGTGGACTCCAGCACCAAACAAAAAAAAGTAAGTTTATAATCTCAGTCTTTCAACCAAGATATTTAGATCCGATTTCATGTCTCCTAAACCTTTTTTTAGACATTGTCCAACTTAATGGGAAGGCTTACGGGCGTTTTCCAAACCATAGGAAATTGGGTAAGTTTGTGTACTTGGAAGGAACCCACACAAGCACACCGAATCACTCGTTATTCCCTCATTTCCTTGCAGTCCAGCAAGGCTTCAAGATCCCAACTCAAACGACTGATGAGGAAGGAGAAGAAGCAGCAACAAGGACAAGAGAGCGACCACAATCCAAATGAAACGGTCACAACACCCACCAGCACACGAAGCGCAACCTGTCAATCACTGCTTCCATCTGCTGACCTCAAATTACGGAGGCAGACCTTGCTGCTGTCGGATGGGCCCGACTCACCTGCGCTCCATCACAGAAAGCTCACCTCTTCATTGCCAGACATCCCCAAAGAGGCTCCCAGATCCGGAATTTTACACCAGACTGCAGACAAAGTCTCTTCCCCTCACGGTCAGTGGCGGTGCTGGTTTTGTGGACGCATATGAACAAATGTTAACGAATCCTTTATAAAAAATGATTAGATCCAGACGGTGATCAGCCCCAACATTTAACAGTTCTTCCATATCCCGTTTCCGACAATTTCTGAAAATTTCATCCAAATCCATTTCGAACTTTTCAAGTTCTTTTGAGCACAAACAGATAAAGGCCTGCACAAACATAACCTCAGTTGCACTTTCCAGAGGTCAAAATGTTGTTGGGCTGCTTGGAACAGATTCATTGGATTTATTTATTGTTTGATGTTGGAAACATTGCTTTGGATTTCATACTTTTGGAATCATTTGATATGAAAACCCGTGCAGATCTAAATGGCTTAGCCAGGTACAAAGACGGACTGACTGAAAAGAAGGGCAGGATAAGTGAACTCACGAGACTAGACCCAAAACAAAAGGACAAGGTGACCAACCAAAACTAGTACCGTTTATACTGGTTTGTGCTGTTTTCCATTTTGAGTTATTAGAGATTATTTGGTAGATTAATCAAAGTCCGCCCAGCCCCCTATCTGCTGAAAATGAAACAAAGTTAGTCCAGATTGTTTGTGCTGTCATACTTGAATGTATTTTAGGAAGCAGCAACTGTGATGTGCCTCTTGACCTCCTGCTGCCACACAACGCCGACAAGCTGCTCATTAAGATCGCCGACCTGGGCAACGCTTGCTGGGTGGTGAGTAACAAACATAACCAGAAAGAAATATTTTTTTATAAAAATTTGCAGACTAGAGAACATTTTGTGTGCTTATACGCCATCCGTGTGACCATGTAGCACAAACACTTTACCGAGGACATCCAAACATGTCAGTACCGCTCCGTGGAGGTCCTGATCGGGGCCGACTACAGCACTCCGGCTGACATCTGGAGTACTGCCTGCATGGTGAGAAGAGCAGCTTTTTTCTAAGCGCTTCAATGCAATGCAGACCAACTGTGTCCGTCTTTGCATACGACAGGCTTTTGAGCTGGCAACAGGAGACTATCTTTTTGACCCTCAGTCAGGGGCCACGTTCTCCCGTGAAGAAGGTGGATCTTCTACAAATGGATATGTGTTTGTAATTGACAAAACAAATAAGATGTTGTTGTGTCATTTTAGATCACATTGCTCACATTATTGAACTGCTGGGAGCCCTTCCGTCACAGTTTGCCCTCTCTGGGAAGAAATACAAAATATTCTTCAACCACAAAGGTAAAAAGTCAATAAAAGATGTCTGGTCAGAACATTAAATTTAAGACAAAGTCAGGAATTTACAAGAAAAAAAAACTCGGAATTTTACAAAAATAAAGTCCCGTAAATTCCCTAGAACCAACCTGTAATATTACGAGAATAAAGTTGTATATTCTTCTTTTCAACTGCTCTTTTGATGAGGATGTTCCATCAGAAGGACTCAAACCGAATAAGACATTGAAGCCCATCATAAGTGAATGTTACACTTCTGACCCCAACTGTATTTCCAAAGCTCAAATCCCAAGGATAAACAATTGAATCGACAAATCTGTTCTCGATTCCATCCAGGACAACTGAGGCACATCTCGAAGCTGAAGCCGTGGAGCTTGTTAGAAATTCTGTTGGATAAGTACGAGTGGGCCGAGGATGAAGCGGCCCAGTTCAGCTCCTTCCTCCTGACCATGTTGCGGCTTCAGCCAGAAAAAAGAGCCACAGCAGCTCAATGTCTGCAACACCCGTGGATCACATCCTGAAAAGTCTGCTTTACGCGTTCCATGCCACCCTGGGCTTGGAGGCTATCGGAGGCCATTGAGTCTGGTGCTGGCATCACAGGCAAAGCTTTATTCGCTTTGAATCCGGGCACAGCGACCAACTGTATGAGTACCACTGTATGAGTATCTGCTAAGTATTGTTACAACCTTAGTGTTAATTAGATGGTAGATACAGCAGCAAGATGGAGTATTAAAGTTATGACACAATAAGTGTGAAGTCTTATGCAGTTACCGTGTTAGTACGCTTGCGTGACAAGCGTTTGTCCTCTTTTACCATGAACATGTTACGTGGTTTGCTTTTTCTTTCCCATTCTTTGCCTCACAACACAAGGAAGACACGTTGGTTGATGGTGTTCTCACGGCAGTCTGTAGCCAGTGTTTATTCAACAATATATCTTACTCTTCTTTCATCTGCATTCAATAGTATCACACAGTATCAATAGTCTACCTGCAAGTCCCTTATTGTCCATGCAAGTACACAAAATGCAACATTTTACTCAGTCATTTCTTGTACATTTGTAATAATGATCACGAACAATCAATAAAAAGTGATTGTGAAGTGAAAGTGATTGTGGCACACACAAGACCTCACACACACAAGTTGTTCTTGAGTTTGTTTTACTTTTTTAAAAACATATGCAAGATATTTCATTATGCAATTTGCTTTGGTGGTTCAGTTTTCCCCAAACTTGTCACAGAATATTTTTCCCCCTTTCCAAGTTTTTTTTTTTTAGTTCGCACTGTGGTTCGCACAGAAGTCCAATAACACCACACCGCACGGGTTCAGATCAGGGAGGCCGTTCCTCCAAATCACGCCCCTCCAGGTCACACTGTCATTGCCCACATGGGCGTTGAAGTCTCCCAGTAGAACGACGGAGTCACCAGCTGGGGTGCTCTCCAGCACCTCCCTGATGGACTCCAAGAAGGCCGGGTACTCTGAACTGCCGTTTGGCGCGTACGCACATAGCCGGGGGGCTATTAATAAGTCGCCCAGGCACCCGCCCTTGACCGCCACCCAACACACAATGCACCGGACCCTTATGCTTTCCCCGGTAGGTGGTGGGTCTACGAGGGAGAGATCCCATGTGGCTTCTTCGGGCTGGGCCCGGCCGGGCTCCACGGGTGAAGGCCCGACCACCAGGCGCTCGCCTGCGAGCCACTCCCTCCGGGCCTGGCTCCAGGGTGAGGCCCCGGTATCCCACATCCGGGTGAGGTACGGTTCCTCCTCTTGTTTTTATTCATTTGGGTCTTCAGAATCACTCTTGGTCCGTCCCGTCACCTCGGACCTGTTTGCCTTGGGAGACCCTACCAGGGGCATATAGCCCCAGACAACATAGCTCCTCGGATCACTCGGGAACTCAAACCCCTCCACCACGATAAGGTGGTGATTCACGGAGGAGAATCAAAACCCATTAGCAGGGCTAGCACAAACAGAGTGGTTCAACAAAGCAGGGTTGGCACAAACAGAGCAGCATTTCAACAAGGCATGGTATGGTTAGCAGTAAAACAGTAAAAACAATGCATACACAGTTAAGCGAGCCCAAAAATAAAAAAACGGGATATATCAGCCCAACAGGGCAGGGTATGGTCAACGGGGCAGGGTTGGCACAAAGGGAGTGGGTAAACAGGGCAGGGTTGGCACAAAGGGAGTGGGTAAACAGGGCAGGGTATGGCCAACAGGGCAGGGTATGGCCAACAGGGCAGGGTATGGCCAACAGGGCAGGGTATGGCCAACAGGGCAGGGTATGGCCAATAGGGCAGGGTATGAACAGAGCGGCATTTCAACAAGGCAGGGTTGGCACAAACACAGCGGCATTTCAACAAGGCATGGTATGGTTAGCAGGGTTGGCACAAAGAGAGCATTTCAACAGTAAGTCAAGTAAAATGTATTCATATAGCACCTTTCAGACAGGAGGTCACAAAGTGCTTCACAATCAAAATTTGAACAGTAAAACAGTAAAAACAATGCATACACAGTTAAGCGAGCGAAAAAATAAAAAAACGGAATATATCAGCTTAACAGGGCAGGGTATGGTCAACAGGGCAGGGTTGGCACAAAGGGAGCAGGTCAAGAGGGCAGGGTATGGTCAAGAGGGCAGGGTTGGCACAAAGTGAGCGGGTCAACAGGGCAAGGTTGGCACAAAGGGAGCGCGTCAAGAGGGCAGGGTATGGTCAAGAGGGCAGGGTTGGCACAAAGTGAGCGGGTCAACAGGGCAGGGTTGGCACAAAGGGAGTGGGTCAACAGGGCAGGGTTGGCACAAACAGAGCGGCATTTCAACAAGGTAGGGTTGGCACAAACAGAGCGGCATTTCAACAAGGTAGGGTTGGCACAAACAGAGCGGCATTTGAACAAGGCATGGTTTGCACAAACAGAGCGGTTCAACAAGGCAGATTTGGCACAAAGAGAGGGCAGGGTATGGTCAACAGGGCGGGTCAAGAGGGCAGGGCTGGCACAAACAGAGTGGTTCAACAAAGCAGGGTTGGCACAAACAGAGCAGCATTTCAACAAGGCATGGTATGGTTAGCAGTAAAACAGTAAAAACATTGCATACACAGTTAAGCGAGCCCAAAAATAAAAAAACGGGATATATCAGCCCAACAGGGCAGGGTATGGTCAACGGGGCAGGGGTGGCACATAGTGAGAGGGTCAACAGGGCAGGGTTGGCACAAAGGGAGTGGGTAAACAGGGCAGGGTTGGCACAAAGCGAGTGGGTCAACAGGGCAGGGTATGGCCAACAGGGCAGCGTATGGTCAATAGGGCAGGGTATAAACAGAGCGGCATTTCAACAAGGCAGGGTTGGCACAAACAGAGCGGCATTTCAACAAGGCAGGGTTGGCACAAACAGAGCGGCATTTCAACAAGGCAGAGTTGGCACAAACAAAGCAGCATTTCAACAAGGCATGGTTTGCACAAACAGAGCGGTTCAACAAGGAAGATTTGGCACAGAGAGGGCAGGGTATTGTCAACAGGGCGGGTCAAGAGGGCAGGGCTAGCACAAACAGAGTGGTTCAACAAAGCAGGGTTGGCACAAACAGAGCAGCATTTCAACAAGGCATGGTATGGTTAGCAGTAAAACAGTAAAAACAATGCATACACAGTTAAGCGAGCCGAAAAATAAAAAAACAGGATATATCAGTTCAACAGGGCAGGGTATGGTCAACGGGGCAGGGTTGGCACAAAGTGAGCGGGTCAATAGGGCAGGGTTGGCACAAAGGGAGTGGGTCAACAGGGCAGGGTTGGCACAAAGGGAGTGGGTCAACAGGGCAGGGTTGGCACAAAGGGAGTGGGTCAACAGGGCAGGGTATGGCCAACAGGGCAGGGTTGGCACAGAGGGAATGGGTAAACAGGGCAGGGTTGGCACAAAGCGAGTGGGTCAACAGGGCAGGGTATGGCCAACAGGGCAGCGTATGGTCAATAGGGCAGAGTATAAACAGAGCGGCATTTCAACAAGGCAGGGTTGGCACAAACAGAGCGGCATTTCAACAAGGCAGGGTTGGCACAAACAGAGCAGCATTTCAACAAGGCATGGTTTGCACAAACAGAGCGGTTCAACAAGGCAGATTTGGCACAAAGAGAGGGCAGGGTATGGTCAACAGGGCGGGTCAAGAGGGCAGGGCTGGCACAAACAGAGTGGTTCAACAAAGCAGGGTTGACACAAACAGAGCAGCATTTCAACAAGGCATGGTATGGTTAGCAGTAAAACAGTAAAAACATTGCATACACAGTTAAGCGAGCCCAAAAATAAAAAAACGGGATATATCAGCCCAACAGGGCAGGGTATGGTCAACGGGGCAGGGTTGGCACATAGTGAGAGGGTCAACAGGGCAGGGTTGGCACAAAGGTAGTGGGTAAACAGGGCAGGGTTGGCACAAAGCGAGTGGGTCAACAGGGCAGGGTATGGCCAACAGGGCAGCGTATGGTCATAGGGCAGGGTATAAACAAAGCGGCATTTCAACAAGGCAGGGTTGGCACAAACACAGCGGCATTTCAACAAGGCAGGGTTGGCACAAACAGAGCGGCATTTCAACAAGGCAGGGTTGGCACAAACAGAGCAGCATTTCAACAAGGCAGGGTTTGCACAAACAGAGCGGTTCAACAAGGCAGATTTGGCACAGAGAAGGCAGAGTATGGTTAACAGGGCGGGTCAAGAGGGCAGGGCTAGCACAAACAGAGTGGTTCAACAAAGCAGGGTTGGCACAAACAGAGCAGCATTTCAACAAGGCATGGTATGGTTAGCAGTAAAACAGTAAAAACATTGCATACACAGTTAAGCGAGCCCAAAAATAAAAAAACGGGATATATCAGCCCAACAGGGCAGGGTATGGTCAACGGGGCAGGGTTGGCACAAAGTGAGCGGGTCAATAGGGCAGGGTTGGCACAAAGGGAGTGGGTCAACAGGGCAGGGTATGGCCAACAGGGCAGGGTTGGCACAGAGGGAGTGGGTAAACAGGGCAGGGTTGGCACAAAGCAAGTGGGTCAACAGGGCAGGGTTGGCACAAAGCGAGTGGGTCAACAGGGCAGGGTATGGCCAACAGGGCAGCATATGGTCAATAGGGCAGGGTATAAACAGAGCAGCATTTCAACAAGGCAGGGTTGGCACAAACAGAGCGGCATTTCAACAAGGCAGGGTTGGCACAAACAGAGCAGCATTTCAACAAGGCAGGGTTGGCACAAACAGAGCAGCATTTCAACAAGGCATGGTATGGTTAGCAGTAAAACAGTAAAAACAATGCATACACAGTTAAGCGAGCCCAAAAATAAAAAAACGGGATATATAACAGGGCAGGGTATGGTCAACGGGGCAGGGTTGGCACAAAGTGAGCGGGTCAATAGGGCAGGGTTGGCACAAAGGGAGTGGGTCAACAGGGCAGGGTTGGCTAAAGGGAGTGGGTCAACAGGGCAGGGTTGGCTAAAGGGAGTGGGTCAACAGGGCAGGGTATGGTCAATAGGGCAGGGTATGAACAGAGCGGCATTTCAACAAGGCAGGGTTGGCAAAAACACAGCGGCATTTCAACAAGGCAGGGTTGGCACAAACACAGCGGCATTTCAACAATGCATGGTATGGTTAGCAGGGTTGGCACAAAGAGAGCATTTCAACAGTAAGTCAAGTAAAATGTATTCATATAGCACCTTTCAGACAGGAGGTCCCAAAGTGCTTCACAATCAAAACTAAAATTTGAACAGTAAAACAGTAAAAACAATGCATGCACAGTTAAGCAAGCGAAAAAATAAAAAAACGGAATATATCAGCTTAACAGGGCAGGGTATGGTCAACAGGGCAGGGTTGGCACAAAGGGAGCGGGTAAACAGGGCAGGGTTGGCACAAAGGGAGCAGGTCAAGAGGGCAGGGTTGGCACAAAGTGAGCGGGTCAACAGGGCAAGGTTGGCACAAAGGGAGCGCGTCAAGAGGGCAGGGTATGGTCAAGAGGGCAGGGTTGGCACAAAGTGAGCGGGTCAACAGGGCAGGGTTGGCACAAAGAGAGTGGGTCAACAGGGCAGGGTTGGCACAAACAGAGCGGCATTTCAACAAGGTAGGGTTGGCACAAACAGAGCGGCATTTCAACAAGGTAGGGTTGGCACAAACAGAGCGGCATTTGAACAAGGCATGGTTTGCACAAACAGAGCGGTTCAACAAGGCAGATTTGGCACAAAGAGAGGGCAGGGTATGGTCAACAGGGCGGGTCAAGAGGGCAGGGCTGGCACAAACAGAGTGGTTCAACAAAGCAGGGTTGGCACAAACAGAGCAGCATTTCAACAAGGCATGGTATGGTTAGCAGTAAAACAGTAAAAACATTGCATACACAGTTAAGCGAGCCCAAAAATAAAAAAACGGGATATATCAGCCCAACAGGGCAGGGTATGGTCAACGGGGCAGGGTTGGCACAAAGGGAGTGGGTAAACAGGGCAGGGTTGGCACAAAGCGAGTGGGTCAACAGGGCAGGGTATGGCCAACAGGGCAGCGTATGGTCAATAGGGCAGGGTATAAACAAAGCGGCATTTCAACAAGGCAGGGTTGGCACAAACAGAGCGGCATTTCAACAAGGCAGGGTTGGCACAAACAAAGCAGCATTTCAACAAGGCATGGTTTGCACAAACAGAGCGGTTCAACAAGGCAGATTTGGCACAGAGAGGGCAGGGTATGGTCAACAGGGCGGGTCAAGAGGGCAGGGCTAGCACAAACAGAGTGGTTCAACAAAGCAGGGTTGGCACAAACAGAGCAGCATTTCAACAAGGCATGGTATGGTTAGCAGTAAAACAGTAAAAACAATGCATACACAGTTAAGCGAGCCCAAAAATTAAAAAATGGGATATATCAGCCCAACAGGGCAGGGTATGGTCAACGGGGCAGGGTTGGCACAAAGTGAGAGGGTCAACAGGGCAGGGTTGGCACAAAGCGAGTGGGTCAACAGGGCAGGGTTGGCACAAAGCGAGTGGGTCAACAGGGCAGGGTATGGCCGACAGGGCAGCGTATGGTCAATAGGGCAGGGTATAAACAGAGCGGCATTTCAACAAGGCAGGGTTGGCACAAACAGAGCGGCATTTCAACAAGGCAGGGTTGGCACAAACAGAGCAGCATTTCAACAAGGTAGGGTTGGCACAAACAGAGCGGCATTTCAACAAGGCAGGGTTGGCACAAACAGAGCGGCATTTCAACAAGGCAGGGTTGGCACAAACAGAGCGGCATTTCAACAAGGCAGGGTTGGCACAAACAGAGCAGCATTTCAACAAGGCAGGGTTGGCACAAACAGAGCAGCATGTCAACAAGGTAGGGTTGGCACAAACAGAGCGGCATTTCAACAAGGCATGGTTTGCACAAACAGAGCGGTTCAACAAGGCAGATTTGGCACAAAGAGAGGGCAGGGTATGGTCAACAGGGCGGGTCAAGAGGGCAGGGCTGGCACAAACAGAGTGGTTCAACAAAGCAGGGTTGACACAAACAGAGCAGCATTTCAACAAGGCATGGTATGGTTAGCAGTAAAACAGTAAAAACAATGCATACACAGTTAAGCGAGCCCAAAAATAAAAAAATGGGATATATCAGCCCAACAGGGCAGGGTATGGTCAATGGGGCAGGGTTGGCACAAAAGTGAGCGGGTCAACAGGGCAGGGTTGGCACAAAGCGAGTGGGTCAACAGGGCAGGGTATGGCCAACAGGGCAGCGTATGGTCAATAGGGCAGGGTATGAACAGAGCAGCATTTCAACAAGGCAGGGTTGGCACAAACAGAGCGGCATTTCAACAAGGCAGGGTTGGCACAAACAGAGCAGCATTTCAACAAGGCAGGGTTGGCACAAACAGAGCAGCATTTCCAAAAGGCAGGGTATGGTTAGCAGGGTTGGCACCAAGGCTTGGCACCAAGGGTTGGCACCAAGCGAGCAGGTCAACAGGGCAGAGTTGGCACAAAGAGCAGTTCAACAAGGCATGGTTTGCACAAACAGAGTGGTTCAACAAAGCAGATTTGGCACAAAGAGAGCAGCATTTCAACAAGGCATGGTATGGTTAGCAGGGTTGGCACAAAGAGAGCATTTCAACAGCAAGTCAAGTAAAATGTATTCATATAGCACCTTTCAGACAGGAGGTCACAAAGTGCTTCACAATGAATATTAAAATTTGAACAGTAAAACAGTGAAAACAATGCATACACAGCGAGCCCAAAAATAAAACAACAGTGGATATATCAGCCCAACAGGGCAGGGTATGGTCAACAGGGCAGGGTATGGTCAACAGGGCAGGGTTGGCACAAACAGAGCAGCATTTCAACAAGGCAGGGTTGGCACAAACAGAGTGGAATTCCAACGAGGCAGGGTTGGCACAAACGAGTGGATCAACAGGGCAGGATGTGGATCAACAGGGCAGGGCTGGCACAAAGCGAGCGGTTCAACAGGGCAGGGTTGGCACAAGGAGAACGGTTCACAACAAGGCAGTGTTATCACAAAGACTGCAGCTCAACAAGGCATTGTATGGTTATCAAGGTTAGCACAAGGAGATCAGTTCAACAGGGCAGGGTTAGCACAAGGAGAGCAGTTCACAACAAGGCATGGTTAGCACAAAGAGAGCAGCTCAACAAGGCAGGGTTAGCACAAAGAGAGCAGCTCAACAAGGCAGGGTTAGCACAAAGAGAGCAGTTCAACAAGGCAGGGTTAGCACAAGGAGAGCAGCTCAACAAGGCATGGTATGGTTAGCGAGGTTAGCACAAGAAGAGCAGTTCAACATGGCAGGGTTAGCACAAGGAGAGCAGTTCAACAAGGCAGGGTTAGCACAAGGATAGCAGTTCAACATGGCAGGGTTAGCACAAAAACTGCAGCTCAACAAAGCATGGTATGGTTAGCGAGGTTAGAACATGGAGAGCAGTTCAACAAGGCAGGGTTAGCACAAGGAGATCAGTTCAACAAGGCATGGTATGGTTAGCAAGGTTAGCACAAGAAGAGCAGTTGAACATGGCAGGGTTAGCACAAGAGGAGCAGTTCAACATGGCAGGGTTAGCACAAGAGGAGCAGTTCAACAAGGCAGGGTTAGCACAAGGAGAGCAGTTCAACAAGGCAGGGTTAGCACAAGGAGAGCAGCTCAACAAGGCATGGTATGGTTAGCGAAGTTAGCACAAAGAGAGCAGCTCAACAAGGCAGGGTTAGCACAAGGAGAGCAGCTAAACAAGGCATGGTATGGTTAGCGAGGTTAGCACAAGAAGAGCAGTTCAACATGGCAGGGTTAGCACAAGGAGAGCAGCTCAACAAGGCATGGTATGGTTAGCGAGGTTTGCACAAGAAGAGCAGTTCAACAAGGCAGGGTTAGCACAAGGAGAGCAGCTCAACAAGGCATGGTAGGGTTAGCGAGGTTAGCACAAGAAGAGCAGTTCAACATGGCAGGGTTAGCACAAGGAGAGCAGTTCAACAAGGCAGGGTTAGCACAAGGATAGCAGTTCAACATGGCAGGGTTAGCACAAAAACTGCAGCTCAACAAGGCATGGTATGGTTAGCGAGGTTAGAACATGGAGAGCAGTTCAACAAGGCAGGGTTAGCATAAGGAGAGCAGTTCAACAAGGCAGGGTTAGCACAAGGAGAGCAGCTCAACAAGGCATGGTATGGTTAGCGAGGTTAGCACAAGAGGAGCAGTTCAACATGGCAGGGTTAGCACAAGGAGAGCAGTTCAACAAGGCAGGGTTAGCACAAAGACTGTAGCTCAACAAGGCATGGTATGGTTAGCGAGATTAGAACATGGAGATCAGTTCAACAAGGCAAAGTTAGCTGGGTTGCACAAAGACTGCAGTTCAACAAGGCACGGTTCGCTGGTCGTGGGAACCCTGAAGTTCAATAGTTAGCTGGGCTGCAGTTCAACAAGGTGTGGTATAGTTAGCTGGGTTTCACCAAAACTGCAGCTCACCAAGGCATGGTTCGCTGGTCGCGGGAACCACTGCAGTTCAACAGGCACGGTTCCCTGGTCGCGGGAACCACTGCAGGTCAACAGGTGCGGTTCACTGGCCACAGGAACCACTGCAGTTCAACAGGCCCGGCTCACTGGTCACGGGAACCCTGCAGTTTAATAGTTAGCTGGATTGCACAAAGACTGCAGTTCAACAAGGTGTGGTATAGTTAGCTGGGTTTCACAAAGACTGCAGTTCAACAAGGCATAGTTAGCTGGGTTTCACAAAGACTGCAGTTCAACAAGGTGTGGTATAGTTAGCTGGGTTTCACAAAGACTGCAGTTGAACAAGGCATAGTTAGCTGGGTTGCACATAGGACTGCAGTTCAACAAGGCATAGTTAGCTGGGTTGCACAAAGACTGCAGTTCAACAAGGCATAGTTAGCTGGGTTTCAAAAAGACTACAGTTCAACAAGGCATAGTTAGCTGGGTTTCAAAAAGACCACAGTTCAACAAGGCATAGTTAGCTGGGTTGCACAAAGACTGCAGTTCAACAAGGCATAGTTAGCTGGGTTTCAAAAAGACTACAGTTCAACAAGGCATAGTTAGCTGGGTTTCAAAAAGACCACAGTTCAACAAGGCATAGTTAGCTGGGTTGCACAAAGACTGCAGTTCAACAAGGCATAGTTAGCTGGGTTTCAAAAAGACCACAGTTCAACAAGGCATAGTTAGCTGGGTTGCACAAAAACTGCAGCTCAACAAGGCACGGTTCGCTGGTCACGGGAACCACTGCAGTTCAACAGGCACGGTTCGCTGGTCGCGGGAACCACTGCAGTTCAACAGGCCCGGCTCGCTGGTCGCGGTAACCACTGAAGTTCAACAGGAGCGGTTCGCTGGTCACGGGAACCACTGGAGTTCAACAGGCCCGGTTCGCTGGTTGCGGGAACCCTGCAGTTTAATAGTTAGCTGGATTGTACAAAGACTGCAGTTCAACAAGGTGTGGTATAGTTAGCTGGGTTTCACAAAGACTGCAGTTGAACAAGGCATAGTTCGCTGGGTTTCACAAAGACTGCAGTTGAACAAGGCATAGTTAGCTGGGTTTCAAAAAGACTGCAGTTCAACAAGGCATAGTTAGCTGGGTTTCACAAAGACTGCAGTTCAACAAGGTGTGGTATAGTTAGCTGGGTTTCACAAAGACTGCAGTTCAACAAGGTATAGTTAGCTGGGTTGCACATAAGACTGCAGTTCAACAAGGCATAGTTAGCTGGGTTTCACAAAGACTGCAGTTCAACAAGGCATAGTTAGCTGGGTTTCACAAAGACTGCAGTTCAACAAGGTGTGGTATAGTTAGCTGGGTTTCACAAAGACTGCAGTTCAACAAGGCATAGTTAGCTGGGTTTCACAGAGACTGCAGTTCAACAAGGCATAGTTAGCTGGGTTTCACAGAGACTGCAGTTCAACAAGGCATAGTTAGCTGGGTTGCACAGAGACTGCAGTTCAACAAGGCATAGTTAGCTGGGTTGCACAAAAACTGCAGCTCAACAAGGCACGGTTCGCTGGTCACGGGAACCACTGCAGTTCAACAGGCATGGTTCGCTGGTCGCAGGAACCACTGCAGTTCATCAGGCGCGGTTCGCTGGTCGCGGGAACTACTGCAGTTCAACAGGCCCGGCTCGCTGGTTGCGGTAACCACTGAAGTTCAACAGGAGCGGTTCGCTGGTCACGGGAACCACTGGAGTTCAACAGGCCCGGTTCGCTGGTTGCGGGAACCCTGCAGTTTAATAGTTAGCTGGGTTGCACAAAGACTGCAGTTCAACAAGGCATAGTTAGCTGGGTTTCACAAAGACTGCAGTTCAACAAGGTGTGGTATAGTTAGCTGGGTTTCACAAAGACTACAGTTGAACAAGGCATAGTTAGCTGGGTTTCAAAGAGACTGCAGTTCAACAAGGCATAGTTAGCTGGGTTTCACAAAGACTGCAGTTCAACAAGGCATAGTTAGCTGGGTTGCACAAAGACTGCAGTTCAACAAGGTA
Source organism: Doryrhamphus excisus (assembly GCF_037039965.1). Taxonomy (NCBI): domain Eukaryota; kingdom Metazoa; phylum Chordata; class Actinopteri; order Syngnathiformes; family Syngnathidae; genus Doryrhamphus; species Doryrhamphus excisus. Next base: position 21,013,368 of record NC_136367.1, on the reverse strand, counting down.
TAGTTAGCTGGGTTTCACAAAGACTACAGTTGAACAAGGCATAGTTAGCTGGGTTTCAAAAAGACTGCAGTTCAACAAGGCATAGTTAGCTGGGTTTCACAAAGACTGCAGTTCAACAAGGCATAGTTAGCTGGGTTGCACAAAGACTGCAGTTCAACAAGGTATAGTTAGCTGGGTTGCACATAAGACTGCAGTTCAACAAGGTATAGTTAGCTGGGTTGCACATAAGACTGCAGTTCAACAAGGCATAGTTAGCTGGGTTTCACAAAGACTGCAGTTCAACAAGGTATAGTTAGCTGGGTTGCACATAAGACTGCAGTTCAACAAGGCATAGTTAGCTGGGTTTCACAAAGACTGCAGTTCAACAAGGCATAGTTAGCTGGGTTTCACAAAGACTGCAGTTCAACAAGGCATAGTTAGCTGGGTTTCACAAAGACTGCAGTTCAACAAGGTGTGGTATAGTTAGCTGGGTTTCACAAAGACTGCAGTTCAACAAGGCATAGTTAGCTGGGTTTCACAAAGACTGCAGCTCAACAAGGCACAGTTCGCTGGTCACGGGAACCACTGCAGTTCAACAGGCACGGTTCGCTGGTCGGAGGACCCACTGCAGTTCATCAGGCGCGGTTCGCTGGTCGCGGGAACCACTGCAGTTCAACAGGAGCGGTTCGCTGGTCACGGGAACCACTGGAGTTCAACAGGCGCGGTTCGCTGGTCGCGGGAACCCTGCAATTTAATAGTTAGCTGGGTTGCACAAAGGCTGCAGTTCAACGAGCAATAGTTAGCTGGGTTGCAAAAAGACTGCAGTTCAACAAGGCATAGTTAGCTGGGTTTCACAAAGACTGCAGTTCAACAAGGTGTGGTATAGTTAGCTGGGTTTCACAAAGACTGCAGTTCAACAATGCATAGTTAGCTGGGTTGCACAAAGACTGCAGTTCAACAAGGCATAGTTAGCTGGGTTTCAAAAAGACTACAGTTCAACAAGGCATAGTTAGCTGGGTTTCAAAAAGACTACAGTTCAACAAGGCATAGTTAGCTGGGTTGCACATAAGACTGCAGTTCAACAAGGTGTGGTATAGTTAGCTGGGTTTCACAGAGACTGCAGTTCAACAAGGCACAGTTAGCTGGGTTGCACAAAAACTGCAGCTCAACAAGGCACGGTTCGCTGGTCACGGGAACCACTGCAGTTCATCAGGCGCGGTTCGCTGGTCGCGGGAACCATTGCAGTTCATCAGGCGCGGTTCGCTGGTCGCAGGAACCACTGCAGTTCAACAGGCCCGGCTCGCTGGTCGCGGTAACCACTGAAGTTCAACAGGAGCGGTTCGCTGGTCACGGGAACCACTGGAGTTCAACAGGCCCGGTTCGCTGGTTGCGGGAACCCTGCAGTTTAATAGTTAGCTGGATTGCACAAAGACTGCAGTTCAACAAGGTGTGGTATAGTTAGCTGGGTTTCACAAAGACTGCAGTTCAACAAGGCATAGTTAGCTGGGTTTCACAAAGACTGCAGTTGAACAAGGCATAGTTAGCTGGGTTTCACAAAGACTGCAGTTGAACAAGGTGTGGTATAGTTAGCTGGGTTTCACAAAGACTGCAGTTCAACAAGGTATAGTTAGCTGGGTTGCACATAAGACTGCAGTTCAACAAGGCATAGTTAGCTGGGTTTCAAAAAGACTGCAGTTCAACAAGGCATAGTTAGCTGGGTTTCACAAAGACTGCAGTTCAACAAGGCATAGTTAGCTGGGTTGCAAAAAGACTGCAGTTCAACAAGGTAGAGTTAGCTGGGTTTCACAAAGACTGCAGTTCAACAAGGCATAGTTAGCTGGGTTTCACATAAAACTGCAGTTCAACAAGGCATAGTTAGCTGGGTTTCAAAAAGACTGCAGTTCAACAAGGCATAGTTAGCTGGGTTTCAAAAAGACTGCAGTTCAACAAGGCATAGTTAGCTGGGTTTCAAAAAGACTGCAGTTCAACAAGGCATAGTTAGCTGGGTTTCACAAAGACTGCAGTTCAACAGGCACGGTTCGCTGGTCGGAGGAACCACTGCAGTTCAACAGGCACGGTTCGCTGGTCGGAGGAACCACTGCAGTTCATCAGGCGTGGTTCGCTGGTCGCGGGAACCACTGCAGTTCAACAGGCCCGGCTCACTGGTCGCTGTAACCACTGCAGTTCAACAGGAGCGGTTCGCTGGTCACGGGAACCACTGGAGTTCAACAGGCCTGGTTCGCTGGTCGCAGGAACCCTGCAGTTTAATAGTTAGCTGTGTTGCACAAATACTGCAGTTCAACAAGGTGTGGTATAGTTAGCTGGGTTGCAAAAAGACTGCAGTTCAACAAGGCATAGTTAGCTGGGCTTCACAAAGACTGCAGTTCAACAAGGCATGGTTAGCTGGGTTTCACAAAGACTGCAGTTCAACAAGGTGTGGTACAGTTAGCTGGGTTGCACAAAGACTGCAGTTCAACAAGCAATAGTTAGCTGGGTTGCAAAAAGACTGCAGTTCAACAAGGTGTGGTATAGTTAGCTGGGTTTCACAAAAACTGCAGTTCAACAAGGTGTGGTATAGTTAGCTGGGTTTCACATAAGACTGCAGCTCAACAAGGCATAGTTAGCTGGGTTTCACAAAGACTGCAGTTCAACAAGGCATAGTTAGCTGGGTTTCACAAAGACTGCAGTTCAACAAGGCATAGTTAGCTGGGTTTCAAAAAGACTGCAGTTCAACAAGGCATAGTTAGCTGGGTTGCACATAAGACTGCAGTTCAACAAAGTGTGGTATAGTTAGCTGGGTTGCACAAAGACTGCAGCTCAACAAGGCACGGTTCGCTGGTCGCAGGAACCACTGCAGTTCAACAAGCGCGGTTCACTGGTCGTGGGAACCACTGCAGTTCATCAGGCCCGGCTCGCTGGTCGCGGTAACCACTGCAGTTCAACAGGCGCGGTTCGCTGGTCGCGGGAACCACTGCAGTTCAACAGGCGCGGTTCGCTGGTCGCGGGAACCCTGCAGTTTAATAGTTAGCAGGGTTGCACAAAGACTGCTGTTCAACAAGGTGTGGTATAGTTAGCTGGGTTGCACAAAGACTGCAGTTCAACAAGGCATAGTTAGCTGGGTTTCAAAAAGACTGCAGTTTAACAAGGCGTGGTTAGCTGGGTTGCACATAAGACTGCAGTTCAACAAAGTGTGGTATAGTTAGCTGGGTTTCACAAAGACTGCAGTTCAACAAAGTGTGGTATAGTTAGCTGGGTTTCACAAAGACTGCAGTTCAACAAGGCATAGTTAGCTGGGTCGCACAAAGACTGCAGCTCAACAAGGCACGGTTCGCTGGTCGCGGGAACCCTGTAGTTTAATAGTTAGCTGGGTTGCACAAAGACTGCAGTTCAACAAGGTGTGGTATAGTTAGCTGGGTTGCACAAAGACTGCAGTTCAACAAGGCATAGTTAGCTGGGTTGAACATAAGACTGCAGTTCAACAAGGCATAGTTAGCTGGGTTGCACAAAGACTGCAGTTCCACAAGTTGTGGTATAGTTAGCTGGGTTGCACATAAGACTGCAGTTCAACAAGGTATAGTTAGCTGGGTTACACAAAGACTGCAGTTCAACAAGGCATAGTTAGCTGGGTTGCACAAAGACTGCAGTTCAATAATGTATAGTTAGCTGGGTTGCAGAAAGACTGCAATTCAACAGGCACACTTCATTGGGCGCGGCAATAATGCAGTTCAACACGTACACTTCGCTGGGCGTGGGAATACTGCAGATCAAGAGGCACACTTCGCAGGGCGCAGGAATACTGGACCTTTGGGCTCAGGCTGATACTTGCACTTGGGGGCATGGCACTGGGCCTGATAGCAGACAAACCATGTGATGATCTTATTATCTCATACTATTTAATCAAAAGACCATTTTATTTCAAGAATTTGTTCAGTTTATTATATGTATTACATGTATATGTAAACAATGTAAACACAATAATTTCAACAATATATCAACAGTCTTATCTTATCAATATGTCCTACAATTAAAGTTCTATTAATCAAGTTTTGTTTGTTTGGCTACTGGAGAAACCAAAGGAATGTTTATATTAACAGTGATATTTCCTGTCACTTGAGTGGAGTTCAGAAAGGAGCCCACTTCATTACCTTGGAGTTTTGTATGTAGCATGGTTGAAGACTGGAGACTGTACTGGTGGCACACGCCAGTGCGCTGTTCTCTGATTGGTTGTTTCGAAGGCCTGATACCAGAGCAGCGCTCTCTGAGTGGACAGCTAATACTAGCTAAAACTAGTAACCAGCTAAAACTGGGCTAATACTGGACATGGTTAAATCTATATTTTCTCAGTCTCACTGCCCAAAAGTTGCTTCTCAAACGCCAGGCTAGAAGTTACCAACAGGTAGCCGGTTATTCATTATTCTTCGCATACGTGAGATATTTAGCCGGGCACTGTCTTGCGTTTGCGGTGTGTCAAACCGTTTAGCTAACTAGAGCTAGCTAACAGGTAGCTTACCTTTGCAGCATGATTTGTATCTTCCAAAGGCTCCACGGAAGTCCAAAATACTTGACCAGGAAGACGAGGGTGCATACTCGGTGTCTGCCTGTTTTTCGGACCCCAACAACACAGACATGTCTTGTTTAACGTCGCTCATTTGTCCAGGTACGAAGCTCACACATTCCGCATCATAAATGGCGCCATTGGCGGATCTATGTAGGTGACGTCATCGCAATCGCCATTTTTTTTCAATTCTCGAAGGACACGGTTTGGGCTCTTTGTACGTTGAATATTTACTTTTGATATATAAAATCAATCCATTTTTAAAGATGGTGGTTGGAGCAAAACCAGGAATGTATTTTGTGATACAATTCTGGTTTGCGGTGTTTGGCAGCGGTGGGCGGGGCCTAGATTTTCGAAGACCTATTCCAGTCATTCGAAGAGATGATGGCTGATACCAGTTACCGATACCATTCTTTTAGTATTTTGAAAATACCGATGCCGATACTTTTTTCGGGTAAATCAATAGAAAATGAATAAAGTTAACATATAAATCTGGAGAAAAGGTCAATGCATCAATTCAGGATTAAATTCTATTTCATTCACAAAAAACAAACAAACACGAACTGCCGACAAATTGAAGCATAAATGTTATATTTGCCAAGGGCAAATTACACTGAATTTTTCCCTGACAATTTAACACCCCCTGGAGGCCACGGTGCCCTTAGCATGTGACTAAATTGCCTAATGTCCAGCTGCACATACAATCCACATAGAGCTCCTGTAATCTATATTTGTTGTGTAGGTGTGTGCTGTACAAAACCATGAGATTAGGTCTTGGGTGCATTCCTTGCATGCTCAGATTGAGCTGAGCTCAAGAGGGGGATGGAGGGGAGATGGAGGGCAGCGGAGGGAGGAGTTAGACGCAGAAGCAAGCACGTGTCCAGGTGTCGGAAAATCAAGTTTTTCCTCAAGCAGTGAAGACACAAGGTCTGCCGCCAGCCCTCAAACGTAAGTATGATTTTTCTGCTCAACAGGTTTGCCTTTGTGGCGCAATGAAGATCATGACTAGGATTCATTGGATGAATTCCTTCGTTAAGAAGCCCTGCTCAAACACAGGCTTCTCTATTATACTTGTATGGTTTAGTGCATGAGAGAAATAATGCATTGGCAATAACATTCCAGTCTTGTTATCCACCTGATTTGCGTGGCATGATGCACATTTCTATTTTTTAATCTTCATTTCTCCAAGCCATCCTATCCGATGACTTTCTGTGCCTGAATTTCACGTGAGCGTGCACAAGGATGCAATGTGCGGGTCTGTGCGGTGCAAAGTAAAGGTTAAACTCCCAGCAATTTTCCCTTAGTGACAGCGTTCCTAACCCCCAGCCAGTTGCCATGCGACTCAAACCCCAAATCAAAAGGAATCAGCTCAAACGCGGCTGGTCTTTCACAGCGTGATTGTAGGAAGGTAAAGCCGACGTTCTGTAGCTCGACCAGATCCACACAAAATCAGCTTCTGCTTGTGCTTGCTGTTTGCTTCATTTCTGATTCCTATCCCAATCTCATCCGAGTCGATAAATGATGTCACCAAATATCGTTGTGCCGTGTGCTCACTGTGCTTATTGCGCTTGGTATTATGTGATATCCATCACACAGTGTGTCTGGGCGCTCAGGCGGAGAGGATGAAAGCGGGAAGAGCATCCCTGCATAGTAAACACCCATCTCATTAGCCCTGCACAAAGGAAGAGCGAGGGTCAGGGGACGTGTGAGAGCTCTTAGATATTTTAGCTTCTTCCTTAGTTCTTTAGTTTCTTCATACATAATCAATATATTTGTGCTAATTACTGTAAAGGAAAGCAATCAATACAGTATCTAATCTGATTAAATAACACATAAAGGAAACATACTTTACAACCAATACAGCAGGGGTCTCAAACTCAATTTACCTGGGGGCCACTGGAGCTAGGGTCTGGGTGAGGCTGGGCCGCATCAGGTAAAAAAGAAATAAATTATATATATAAAGAAAAAATATAATAAAAATATTAATAATTATTAACAATATGAAATATTAATACATATATATATAATAGTCTTCAATGCTTCTGCTATACCCTCCACTTTTTCAGTGCAAGAGCTCTGATAAAACATTAAATTATAATAAATTATTATAAATGAATTTTTTTTCATTATTAAATTATTAAATAAATGTTGAATGTTAATTTTTATTTTTTGACACAAAATAAGATGGGAAAATAAATAAGCAAATCAAAAAACAAATGAAACAAATGAACAAATTCATTTTTATTTATTATTAAATTATTAAATAAATGTTTAATGTTAATTTTTATTTTTCAACACAAAATGAGATGGAAAAATAAATAAGCAAATCAAAAAACAAATTAAACAAATTAATTTTAATTTTCATATCAAGGCGGGGGCCTCAAACTGGCGCCCCTTGGGCCGCATTTGGCCCGTGGGCCGTGAGTTTGAGACCCCTGCAATACAGTCAAACCTCGGTTTTCATACGCCCCGGTTTTTGTATGATTCTGTTTCCATCAAACATTTCCTCCAAAATTTTTCCTTTGACATTATTTGTTATGTTTGTTATAATTGTCCCCCAGCCGTGGTGGGTGGGGGTGGGGCCACTGGGGTTGGCCACCCCTGGACCCCTGCAACATATCACACACCGCATTCAGTTCTCCTCTCTTACTTGGTTGCAGGATGTGGTGGATTCTTGGCTACTGCACCGGCGGAGCGATCCTTCTCTATGCTATGTACAGATGGTTGATCCCTGGTCTGGTACAGTATCACGGAGGCCTGGCGCTCATGTGGCACGATGTCATTGTGGAGTGGATACTGGACACGCTGACCCAGTCCACGCGTCCTCAGGTGGGACCTCAACACAGCTTCCTGTTTGAAACTAAACGGCGGTGCACCAACCACTCAGTGGAGACGCCACATAAGATGAAAAGTATCGTCTTAATGTCTCCACCAACAAGGCGTTCCTCATAAGCTCGCTGATATTATCATCCATTCATCCATCCAACCACTTTCCATGCTGCTTTTCCTGTTCACGCCCACACTGAGTGGGAACTGATACACAGCTGGGTGTCATCCGGGTGAACCACCACACCAGGGGGGGGGGGGTCCAAAGTGTGGCTCTGAGATCACTGCCTTCTTTTTGATTGGCCCATTGTAGAAATAAAATGAAACAAAGAAACAGCAAAATGGGTAAAAACGCTCTCGATGGAACTGAAAGATGGCTGGAGACCGGGAAGTCTGGACTTCCCGACTGAGACATAGACCCACATAAGCGGAAGAAAATGGATGGATGGATCTTTACTTGTTGCTTTTCCAACAGTGGCAACAACACCCATACTTTGGATCCGGGGGCAAGGTCAAATGGATGCCCGATGTGTGATGGGCAGGTGATGCAATGGGTTATGTATGTGATCCTTTTCCTTATCAGTCTTGGTTTTTTAGAGTCCATAATAGTCCGGTCAGTTGACATGGCATATGCTCATGCCTCTACATCCATCCATATATATGCAGATGGATGTACGGTATACTGTACATACATCACTCATAGGTCAAAACAGACACAGCATTCTACTTCCAACCGTCTACTTGTTTGATGATAAAGGCAGACAGTTTTTAACTCGACATGAAATGTTCATGTACTGTATTTCTACCCCACCCACCCCCCAGCGGCTCCTAGCTGCAGTACAGAGGAAGGCCAGCAGAGGGAACCCTCTTAGCGTGGTCAAAGCCATCGACGAGTTCTGCAGCCACAATGAGTGGGCAATGAACGTGGGGGATGAGAAAGGTAATGGCTCTCTCCATGTCTATACAGTACCCACGCCTATACAGTACATACAGTACATACAGTACACACAGTACATACAGTACATGGATGTTCTCGCACTTGTGCCATAGGCTGCATTCTTGACTCAGTGGTGTCAGACGTGAAGCCCGTCCATGTCCTGGAGCTGGGCACCTACTGTGGATACTCCACAGTGAGGATAGCCAGCATGCTGCAGCCCCACGCCAGGCTCATCACGCTTGAATTTAACCGGGATTACGCTGCCGTCGCTCAGCAGGTGATTGCATGGGCAGGTGTGGAGAACAAGGTAAAAGCGTCTCTATTAAATTGAACTGACGGGCAGTTGAAGATGTTGCACCAATGCGCTTCTTTTTGCAGGTGCAGTTAGTCGTAGGAGAATCTGGCGAGTGGATCCCCAAACTTAAGGCGCAGTTTGGGGTGAAAACCTTCGACTTGGTCTTCTTGGATCACTGGAAGAATCGATACCTTCTAGATACCAAACTGATAGAGGCGAGTCTCCTTTCATTTCATTTTATACTGATAGTATTGTGACCTTTGCACCATGACCCCAACCTTATGACTGTTTCATCAGGAGTGTGGCCTCCTGAGGAAAGGAAGCGTCCTGCTCGCTGATAATGTCATCTGTCCTGGTACTCCAGACTACCTGCAGTATGTCCGAACTAGTCCAAAGTATGAAAGCCAGTACTTCAAATCTCACCTGGAGTACACCAAAGCCGAAGACGGCCTGGAGAAGTCGGTATTCTTAGGGTAGTTTTTGAGTAAATCTCAGTGTAAATGTACATTTATACACATTCTTTGTCTTAGAGTGACTGACTTTCTAATAATAACACTGAAGCAAACAATAAAGATAAACTAAAATGAAAGCAAATTGTGGCGTCTGTGTAACATGAGATGCTGAGTCTTGTATGAAAGGGGTCATTACACTGCATAGCGACATGATAGCCAAGCTTGTAATTGACAGATGATGGGCTGCCATCTGATCCTGTTGGTTGCATTTACTAGGATCAATAATACATTTGAACATTCAACACGGAACACAATCCGTTTCACTATGCTGGTTGGAGTTTAATTTTTAAAGATAATATATTATAAAAATACAGGGCCAATCAAAACTTTGGAGACAGGCTCTCATTCAACAGAATGGAAAAGTGTGTTGAAAATGTTCACTGGTGTTTCACATTGCAGTCCAGGACAGCAGCGTCAAGCACCCCCTCTTCAGGATGAGGTCAGTACTGCAGCATCTCCCATTTCATATACCTGTGTATTTTATTGTCTGATTATTAAGGCTGTCAAATGATTAATCACACTCTGACTACAAAAATATTCCATGTATGAACATTGAATCCTATATGGCAAACATTTGTTTGCTACAAATGACGGACTAAATTAAGACAATTCAAATTAAGAATAATCGTGAATAATAAATATTAAAATAATATGGCCATTCCATTCCAAATATGCCAATTCTTACTGTATCTCATGATAATATTATGTATTTTAATCGTGACATAACATTTAATTGACACATAAACCCTGTTATTCCGGGCCGTGACGAGTTGCCTTCAAAGACACCAAGCAGTTTAAGGTAAATTCCATTTTTGAATGTAGAAGTTTTTTTTTCTGGGATTTCTAAGCATAATTAAAAGCATTAAATTGTACTTCCACAGAAATACTTAGAATGTCCACTTATTGTTTGTCTTTCTGTTTATTTACACCAGACATTTATGCACATAATGAAATATTCTCTGGTTTACGGAGTGGCCATCAATGTATCTCGTGGCCGTCTCGTGACAATGAGGAAGTGTTGCTAGGTGGATGTTTCTGCAACATTACAGTATTATTGGCGACTAACAAAACAATTGAACACACATTCAAACTAAACAAAATCAATTGTTATTTTGATGTAAAACAACCCTATTTGTTTTCTTTAGATATTTGAGTTCTCACAAAAGCTGATATTTTCCTGAAACTTACAGATGATTTACTGCTGATTACTAAAGAGGTTAAAGAAAAGTAGAAACCAATGAAAGAAGGGAGTCTAATCTTTGTTTTGGTAGGTTCCGTGTTTATATAGACACAGAACACAATCAGTCAAAATGGTCTGAAATGGCCTGAATGGTCCTGAAGGGGTCCAGTGTGAACGGTTCGGGTCTTTTGGTCCAAGAATGCTTGGACGGACTGCAGCTCCCTGCGACTCCGATGACCGCCACACTTCAGTGGTAGCATAAAAAACACTAAAAGCCAAAGAAAAAGAAAAGGCCACCGGTGGAGTTAATAATTGCGTGATGGCATTTGGACTTTTGAGCCCTAATTTGTGTTTCCCATGTAAATGTAAGCAAGCAACGTGCCATTGTTGGCAGGTGTGTGTGTGTGTGTGTGTGTGTGTGTGTGTGTGGCATGTTAGTGTGTGTGAGCGTATGAATCAAATCACTCATCTAATCTCTCAAAGTGACACAGGTCCATCATAGTGGGGGGTGGAGAGATCCTGCATTGGGTTCATCTGTATGAAAAAAAAAGTGGGCTAGTCCACCTCGTGGCTTCTTCACAGACGCCTGCATGATAATCCCAATCTGTGGCCATTAGTGCTCTGAGAGACGGAGCGAGGAGAGAGTTCAGCAACGAGAGTGAGTGAGATGGACAGAGCGGGAGGGGAAGTGGAGGGGGGGTGGGGGCGGGGGTGCCCCGGACAGAGATGCGCACAGAGGGAAAAGAACCAGCGAGAGCATGAGAGAGCTTTTAAGGGATTTGCCAGTGATTTGTAGAATCTCACTGCGCTGACATTGTGCTTTTTTTTCCCCTCCCTCGCTCACACTTTCCTCGGCTCTGCCATGATACCATGCCCTAAAGATTCCAAAGTCGGGATTTCATTTTGGTTTGGAACAACTTCCACTTTTCGGTGTGCTGTGGCGGCTTTTTGCAGCTGAGATGATCAAGGATTCGTCTTCGGCGTGGTGAGGAGAGCCTTGCCTTGGAGATAGAATCACGCCTTGGAGGATGGACGCTGTGGAGCACAAGTGATGGATACAATCAAAAGTGGTCCATGAAGAATGGGAAGGTAAGTTTCTTCTTTCTTGCTCCTGTCATGAAGGTTCCAGATGCCGCATGAGAAGCTTCATAACAAGTAAAATGATCTTTATATGCTCGGAAACCTTTTCACTTACACTCGAAGTAAAACACGTTTATTTTGGCATTCCATTACATCCCTTGTTTGCACGGCAGAGACGGTTTTGCAAAATTGATAATGTTTACCATGATGGGCTCTGAGCTACCCGTGATAAAAGCATCCTATATTTACTATTTGATAGCGTTGGTAGATGTTTATGATTTTTACTCAAATACATGTTGTTCATTGAACAAATGCAAATACAGCTGTCAATTGCAATTCATATCCATTTGCAGCCCCCCCCCCAGCATGCTTAGCAGTCTTGAAAAGTGCTTTAATACTGCACATAGTCATACACCCACACAACCACCCACCCACCCACCCACCCACGCTCTCACAATCTAATCAATTCATGCAAAAACTGCATGAAAGGTCTGCCTATGACACAAAGAATAAATCTCAGCATCTTGTGAAGAAAACACGGCAAAACCATTTCAGTGTGGGTGGCCATACCAGGCAGCATCTTTCAATTCAATTCATTTTGCTATCTACAATTTTCATGAATTAATACATTTCTACTAAATAAATATTACATTTCTTTAAGTCAATACACTGAATTTAAGTCAATACATTTTTTTCAGTGATTTCTGAAAGTCAACAATATATGAAGCCCTCGAGGGAACATGAGGGAAAATCATTTTGATGGGTGAAAAACAAAAACAAAATAAAAGTATTTTATAATAATAGTATTTGTAGTAATATTCAGTGGCCATTATCAGTTGTTAAACCTCAATGGTGATATTGTGATCAGGAACTACATTAGATGATATAATATTTAGGAGGTACAAAATCCAAACTGTGATTAAAATGCTGTGGCGTCGGATTTTTTCAAATGAAGAGCATCACACTTGTAGAGTTTTTGACATGACAAGGGTTACTTGGAGGACAAGCAGTACACGCAAGTGAAAGAATCCAATGTATGGCTAATCAATGTACCGTCATTTCCAGTGAATAAGCCGCTACTTTTATGGATAAATTCTAATCTCGTGACATCTCATTTACTTCCGAACTACTACTAATTCTTTAAATACTGTGTCGCTTGCAAGTCAGTGAGGAAACAGTAGCTCTTTTTTTGGTAGGAGCCAATCACAAGCTACCAATGCTCTCACAACGAGCTTGTCAACCCAGTGGATATTGCAGGAGGCCATTTTATAGAACAGTATAACAACACAAGGTGTCACTTTACTAACAGCACTAAATTCATCACACGGTGACTTAACACCCCACAGGGACACCTCTGTAGTATACAAACATGAACCAATACGAGTTTCAAATGACAGCATTATGTCTGAGCAACGCATTCATTGAGGCACTGCAGTGACGTCAGCCTCCCGCTGTATCCTCTGGCTGCCTCTAGTGGACAGACGCAGATCTGCAGTGTTTTTCCACCATTTTCTATTCTATGCTGCTTGTCCTCCAATGGGAGAAATGGGAAAACATTGTGTCGCGTATCTGAAACTTTTGTACAACCTTTTTTTTAACCCATCAAAATGATTTTCCCTTTGTCACCTCGGGGGCTCCGTAACAATAAGAGTAGATGATTAAGGTTTCCTAATCTAATTTGTAAATATTAATGATGTAATTCTTGGATTGTCAAAACCACACCCAGCAAAAATGTATTTCTTCTAACGTTTTCATTGTTTTCTTTTTAGTCATCTGTCCCTGATCACCTTCCGTCATGTTCTCATCCAGGCTCTTATTAATGTTATTGTTCAACAACAAAAAACAAGCTACTTGCCACAAATGGCCCCCAGGCTAGACTGTTGTAATACAAGCCATATAATCATATTTGCACTGCTGCCAATTGCAAGCCCAACAATAACCATATTTCTAAATGATGACCTCTCTGCCAGCATCCATAAAACACCAGCATTTATATACGTAGTTGTTATTAGTTTGAGCAAGTGTAGCTCATGAAGTGTCCAGGGAGTATGCATACGGTGTCTGAGGTAACAAGCTATCTTGGACGTGAAGCACACACACACACACACACACATTGGACCTAATGAGATGATGATTGGACCTTCTCCATGAATGTCCCCAGGTGGCGAAGGTAGAAGTAGAGGCACGGTGCTCCAAGTACCTCCGCTGGTGAGCATCATGACACCAGAAGCCCTCTCTTCTCATCAGTGCAGCTCTCCCTGGAATTGGTCGGGGCTGCTGTGGGTGCTACTAGTCGGGAACCTTCCGGGCACGTGGGGCCAACAGGGCACGCAGCCTCAGTCCATCAAAATTGAGGGTGACATCACCCTAGGGGGGCTGTTCCCGGTGCATTCTCGGGGGCCAGTAGGAGTGGCCTGCGGGGATGTCAAGAGGGAAAAAGGAATCCATCGACTGGAGGCCATGCTGTACGCTTTGGATCAGATCAACAGCGACCCCGAACTGCTGCCCAACATCACCCTGGGGGCCCGAATATTGGACACTTGCTCCAGAGACACCTACGCCCTGGAGCAGTCGCTGACTTTTGTCCAAGCCCTGATCCAGAAGGACACCTCAGACGTGCGCTGCTCCAATGGCGAGCCTCCCATCATCCCCAAACCAGAGAGGGTGGTTGGTGTGATCGGGGCGTCTGGCAGCTCGGTATCCATCATGGTGGCCAACGTGCTCAGGCTGTTTGCGGTGAGCTTACTACTTCTTTTACTACTTCCGCTTAAACGCTATTTGACCAAAGATGAATGGAACAAAAAAACCTTGAGAAGAAACCGCAGAAGAGGGTTCATAGGCAAGTAACAGAACCTTAATGTAGCATCTTTGATGAACTGGCAGCCAGTGCTGGTTGGCTAGTTCTGGAGAAAGATGTTGAATTTACTGGACCGTTCTTGTGAAAAGACGAGCTGAGGTATTTGATACCAACTGCAGGCTTTGCAGACTAGACATCGGAAGGCCGGAAAGCAGCACCTTACAGCAATCAAGGTGAGACGTGACAAATGCATGCCCGGTTCGGACCATCCCACGGACTGGTACCGAGCTGCGACCCAGTGGTTGGGGACCCCTGATATAAGGGAACAAATCATGCTATTGGTAATATAATGCTTCACTTCTGCCTTTATGGAGCTGGGCCAATGCTGAGTCGCAAATATACGGAGATCCGTTGTCCAGGATGCCATTGTTCGATAATGAATAAGTTGAATAAATAAAGATAATGAATAAAGTTGGCACTCATTTCGACCTGAGTACATTTCCATCATGTCCAATTACATCATGTTTCCATTCAAATGAAATGATGCAGAATATGAATGAAATTCCGAGTTGATGTCCTGCTCAGGGAATCACCCAGGATTGTTGTGGCTTGATCTCCATCGGCTAATCTCTATTCGCTAGCTTTTTTTGTCTTGTACAGATGATTGACCTTTGATAATTGATTACACTGCTCATAGCAATGCTGGGTCAGAGCGCAAATCCCACATTATGGGATGTTCTCGTGGAATTACAGGCTGGGAACGTAGATGCCATGCCTAAAGATACGGCCCATTTGGAACAAGCCGAGGTTTCGGTGTATAAAAAGATGAAGTGCATTTCTACTTCTTCCTCCGGGCAACTTGCATTCTTTATGATAAGGATGCTAGCCGGGAGCCAAGGAGCAGCAGCCTGCACACGGGGCAGATGTTAACTACAGAATTATAGATCCCAACCTTCACTAAGCCCCTCTCAGCAGCTCAGGACCCTGGGCTGAAAATAGAGCATCAGGCCAGAGGATGACATTGGTTCCAGGATAACAGCAACTTGTGGCCTCGCCGGGGAGGAGCAGATTTAGCTAAATGATGGGTTTCTACCCAGCCTCCATATGTGCCGCACTCTGGACGGCGCGCGCTTCCACAGTCATGTCCACTCTTCTGTACGCTGAACATCTGCTCTACGCCAGAGCTGAGATGCCTCGGGATACCTTCACTCACCCACCCGCCGCCAAACTGGTCATGCTGGAGCTTTTTGCAGCAATCGGTTCTCATGGTGTTCTCAAATGCCAATAAGGCTGCACCACGTCAGGCTGTGAACCGGGGTCCCAGGCCCTCATACCATCCGAGTGGAGCCTTGTTAGGACAGTTCCTTCTGGGATAGGTAGAACTAATCTTTGACTTTTTTAGGGTTGATATGATATGAGAGGCGGGGTCCACCCTGGACTGGTGGCCAGCCAATCACAGGGCACATATAGACAAACAACCATTCACACTCACATTCATACCTATGGACAATTGGGAGTGACCGATGAAGCTGACAATGGAATGGGAGGATGAGGGAGGAAAGCGGACTACCCGGAAAAAACCCACGCAGAGAATCAAACCAGGGTCTAGCTGTGTGGCCTGTGCGGTACCACTCGTCCACCGTGCAGCTTATGAGAGTGATATGAATGGCTTCTTTCCTTTTGGCCTTATGTCCGCCGAAGCCGGAGCTGCTCGGCACGGAGCTCGTGTGAGCTTCCGACATGGATGTCAACCTTGCGGAATGCTTCCGGCGGCCGCCACGGATTCAGGGTGATCCCGGGGTCAAAGATGACCGCACCGCATGACCACAGATGAGCAGTTCCTGGAAGTTCTTTCCAGTACAAAGTGGTCTGTGGCGGTTCTGAATGATAAAAGCTGACCTCCATGGGGTTAACACAGAACGCAAACGCAGAATGAAATATATTGTATGGCTTACAGCTGAGAAATGCTAACCTTTTTCTTGTCCCTTGATCTCTGTCTCTCCCTCTGTGCTTAACGTAATTTGACTAAAACCCCTCTAATCCTTCCAGATAATCTGTGAAATGGTTCTCTCGCTCCTCTCCGCTTCTCCCTTCGCTACCCCTTGTGTCTACCTTTCTCTCCACGTGGCTCCAGAGGGCCCGCCGCTAAGCCACGCATAGGGGCCGGCATTAGCAGGGTCGGCGCTGAAACCGACCACATGAACTGTGTCATTAAAGATGGCGTACACCCGTAAATTAATCTTCTCATCTATTTTCCCCTTCAAACAAATGCTTCTGCAGCTGCGGTTGCGACCATCTGCATTTCACTGTGACGCCATGTTGTCAGCGCAAACCAGGCGAAGATCATGGAATTACCGAGAGACGAATACTCTCTATGATAGTCCAATTTTTGGATGTTAATCCCCTGCAGTGTCAGCTCTCTTTTCAGAGGCCTCCATTTACAGTACAGTACAGTCCCTTGCCACGCCGCTGGTCTAATTTCTGTTTTCCAAGATTTATTCATAAATAAATCACAGTTATATTAGTACAAAATATTGTATGTATTTTTTGCTCAGCTAAATGAGATGAAATACAAATATAAGACATTCAGAAGATGCATTTGCATTCTGTAAAATCTAAAAAGTTTTCTGTGCGGGTTATTGTGTGTAGCTGCTCTATAGGAGTCCACAACAACAAAGGGTGGAAAAAAGAGCCCCATACAGTAGGTATCGTTCATGCCGTATGCAAAATGTCGTTTTGGGGATGAAGCTGAGAGTGACGCTTTTCATCACAAAGATGTGAGTATTAAAGCGCTAAACTATATTAAATGTTGCTTAATGTTCGCTTTAGCGTTGAGATGATTCACTTGTTAGGTAATAATAATCCCACAGGAGGATTTTAAGGACTTTATGTAGCTCAGGAAATAAGGGAATTTTTTCATATGTAGATGATAAACATTAATATTTAAAATCGTTTTTTTTTGGGGAGGGGGTACGTAAACATGGCTAGCATGTGGCTAGCAACTTAAGCTGACAGATAACTTTAACAGATTTCAAAAGCAGGACAAAAAGCGTTTAAATTACACTCACCTTTTGTAAAAATGGAAAAATCAAGGGTTGTCTTTCTTCTTCTGTACGGGACACCGTGACCTAATATCAGCAGTCGATGCAACGCTTCTGGTCACCACAAACTCATGGATGTGTTTCAGATCCCTCAGATCAGCTACGCCTCCACCGCGCCGGAACTGAGCGACAACAGCCGATACGAGTTCTTCTCTCGCGTGGTGCCTCCGGACTCCTACCAGGCCCAGGCCATGGTGGACATCGTCAAAGCCATGGGTTGGAACTACGTGTCAACAATAGCATCGGAAGGCAACTACGGCGAGAGCGGCGTCGATGCGTTCCTGCAGATTTCCAGAGAAGCAGGTTGTGTAGTCATTTGCACAGATGAAGCATATTCACCCCAAAAACCCGAGTCGTTGTTGTGCATGCAGGTAGAATTTGGTCTTGGTCATGGATTTGTGACAAAGTCCAAAAACTGAACCTTTTGTGACGGTTGGCACAGAATAATTTTTAAACCAGTTGGAAAACTTTGACATTTTTCACTGTTAGATCCTAAAATAAACCTTCACTTTGTTGGATTTTTTGCTCATAATTCCCAATCCTTATGTGATACTTGAAGTTTTGTAAGTTCTGAATATTGAAAAACTGCTAGCAAGAGGCAGCTAATAATGCAACGCGTGCAGCACACAGAATGTGATAAAGCGAGAGGCACGTGCAAAACACATGCTGACGATGCGTTCTATGGTTGCAACACAGGAGGGCTGTGTATTGCACAGTCCATCAAGATCCCCAGGGAGCCCAGACCCGGGGAGTTTGAAAAGATCATCAAGAGACTCATGGAGACGTCGAACGCCCGTGGGGTCATCATCTTTGCCAATGAGGACGACATCAAGTGAGTGCAGAAAAAGCTGATGTGGTTTGATGGATCTCTATTTTTACTAAAGCGGATGAAAATATTAAAGAGTATTCTTTTCAGGCAGGCAACGTATTTTTATATTTTGTGTGTTTCTTGTCTGATAACGCTACAGAATTAGAAATTCATCGCAATTTGGTTTCTTCCAGGCGAGTGTTGCAAGCTGCCAAAAAGGCCAATCTGACCGGCCACTTCCTGTTTGTTGGCTCCGACAGCTGGGGAGCCAAGAGTTCCCCCATCCAAGACCAGGAGGAAGTGGCGGAGGGGGCCGTCACTATCTTGCCGAAAAGAGCCTCCATCGACGGTAGGCGGGAGAAAGACATACTGCGTGACATCGTAAAACTTGCACTTATTAGTAGATATTGATATTATGATATTGATGGAAACTTTGCTTACTTCCATACTTAGACCTGTCCAAGGTTTTGTAGTACAGAAGTGTGCCCAGGGGAGGAGGGGTTCATTCCCGCGTAATCTTTCATTGGGACTAGACTCGGAATGCAAGTGTTGCCCCTCCACCACCTGGAGGTGTTGTATGCCTTGAAAATCCTGTGGTACAGAATAAGGAAGACAATCCAAAATGACTTGACGTATATTCACCCTCGGGATTTATTCTTCATCTCAAAAATAACAACACTTCAGATGTCATAAGATGATTACATCAACAATTACCAATTTGTTTCCAGACACATTTCACATTTTTCAATTAGCCTGCTTCATGCTATTAACTGTACATTAAAGCGGGCTAGCATTAGCCATTTCGCTTATGTTCAAATGCTCTACAACACATTTTGTAACAAACATTTAGCAGTCAGCTGTTTACTCTAGCAACTTTCTAAACTCTTTACAGCCGTTAAAATATAAATTATCTCTACGTTGTACTAACCTGTGGTACAGAATAAGGAAGACAATCCACGACGACTTGACGTATTTTCACCCTCTGGATTTATTCTTCCTCTGTGGTTTTGTCACCTACTCTATACCGCCATCGCTGCTAGCACCCCCTAGTGGACCTTGCGGTATTACACCCAAACGCCAACAATGGAGAGTTGGTTATTTTAGAAAAAAACATATAAAAAAAATTGTAGGGTGTCTTTTTTCTTTTACAACTGAATTTTATATGTATGAACGATTACTATTCTTAAATGCTCTAACCATATTTAAGCATTTTAAACCATGTTACCTTATCTTTTCTGTACCTTACATAAGCACAATATTTGTGATGCGATTCAGGATTTGATGAGTACTTCACCACGAGATCTCTGGAGAACAACCGAAGGAACATCTGGTTTGCTGAATTCTGGGAGGATGACTTCAAGTGTAAATTGACTCGGCCTGGCATCAAATACGAAGCCGGAAGACGGAAATGCACAGGTAAAGCCACACAGAGGAACCGATGTGTATTTGACTGTGTATTTTTGTTCTCCAGTGAGATCTTGGTGTTCCTGCAGGTGAGGAGAGAATAAGTCGAGACTCTCAGTATGAGCAAGAAGGGAAGGTGCAGTTTGTGATCGATGCGGTCTACGCCATGGCTCACGCCTTACACAGCATGCACCTGGACCTGTGTCCTGGCTCCATGGGCGTTTGCGAGAAGATGGACCCCGTGGAAGGACGGATGCTGCTCCAATACATCCGCTCTGTCAATTTCAATGGTATGATTTCCGAACCGAACCTTCTTATATTACGTATGGTGGTGCACTCATGAAAAAAGGAGAAGTTTTCCACTCTTGCGAGGTAGAAATTAGGGATTTTAGGAAAGGGGAACATCAAAAAGGGAAGCAAGCTTTGAGATGCGTCGACTCATGTACCAAGGTACTCGTGTACCATCACTTCAAAACACGCCTCCTCCCTGCAGGCCACCTCCTCGCTCCTTCACCGACGCTCAAGGCTTTTCATCCACATCTTTCATAAAATAGTCACAGTTTTGAAAAAGGAAAAATGTGTTCTATGACAGCAAGACTAGCGCTCGCCTCCCGCTGGACGACCTTGGCTTGTATGGAGGATTTTTCTGATTGTTTTCCTGCAAGGAACTGAAAGGAACATCCAGTGACGTTAGGGCGACGGAGCAAAGTGCACTGAAAGGCCATTCAAGTCCAGGACAGCCTTCACTAAAGAGCACGCTGCACTTAGCTTTCACCGTATAGCACAAGAGTGACAAAAGCCAGCACAAGATGCATTCAATGTGCGTGTGGGTGGGAGAGTTTTTTTTTTCCCACCACAAAATGGAACTATGGCTTTGACAGATGGTATTTCATGACAGGCCATTAATATGTTGTCTCCATCACACAGGAAGTGCAGGAACCGGTGTGATGTTCAATGAGAACGGAGACGCTCCCGGACGTTACGACATCTTCCAGTACCAGCTTTCCAATGTCAGCTACCCCGGATATAAGGTCATCGGCCAATGGACAAACCATCTCCGGCTCAATGTAAATATCGCTTTATCGTACAAATGGAATGTTTTTTTGGGCCGGAAAAAGCATCTAATATCCTGCACATTCTTCAATATATTCATTATTAGAATTAATCACAATGATTATTTTAGCCACATTTAAGACTAAGGAAATTTAAACATTGGACAGGCTGAAAACAGGATATTTACATTCTTCATTGAAACGATGGATCAACGATCAAAATAGATGTCAATTAATTGGATAATCGAGTATGGTCAATTAATTGATTAATAATTTTTAAAATTTTATGAATATGTAATTATATGATCGATTACAACAATTACAATCCCCACACCTTTTTTTCAGAAAAGTCGGTAATAATTTACACTGTAAACCCCAATGTTCAAAGTACTTCAATAAATGAAGTTATGCATACTCAAAGTTCTTTAAAAAGTTTTTAACATGTTGTTCCATTTTGAGTACTTTTAACATATGTTTTGATGAAATTGAACTATGGCTATATTAAGTAAGATTAACTTAAAAACATGGTTAAGACACTGAAAATCTGAGCTGAATCTGACCACATGACCGTCCATCCCAGCCAGAGGAAATGCAGTGGTCGGGCGGCGACCGCAAGATCCCGGAGTCGGTGTGCAGCTTCCCCTGCGAGTCTGGGGAGAGGAAGAAGATGGTGAAGGGCGTCCCGTGCTGCTGGCACTGCGAGCTCTGCGACGGCTACCAGTACCTGCTGGACGAGTTCAGCTGCGACACGTGCCCCTTCGATATGAGACCCCTGAAGAACCGTACGGGATGCCGGCCCACGCCCATCATCAAGCTGGAGTGGAGCTCCCCCTGGGCCATAATCCCCGTCTTCCTGGCCATCCTGGGCATCCTGGCCACCACGGGGGTTATCGTTACGTTCATCCGCTTCAACGACACCCCCATCGTTCGGGCGTCCGGCAGAGAACTCAGCTATGTGCTGCTCACGGGCATCTTCCTCATCTACCTCATCACCTTCCTCATGATCGCCGAGCCCAGTGTGGCCGTGTGCGCCTTCCGCCGGCTGCTGCTGGGGCTGGGCATGTGCATCAGCTACGCCGCCATGTTGACCAAAACCAATCGCATCTATCGCATTTTTGAACAAGGCAAAAAGTCGGTAACGCCGCCCAAGTTCATCAGTCCGACTTCTCAACTCATCATCACCTTCATTCTCATCTCAGTGCAGGTAGGTGCGTGTCCCCTTCACTGACCTTGGCGGCGAGGTCTCAGTCGGATTTCGCTTGTTTCCCACCCAGGTGCTCGGTGTGTTCATTTGGTTTGGCGTGATGCCCCCCCACACCATCATCGACTACGAAGAGCAGAAGCCGCCGAATCCTGAGTTTGCGCGAGGGGTTCTGAAATGCGACATGTCCGACCTGTCCCTCATCCTGTGTTTGAGCTACAGCCTCGTCCTGATGATCACCTGCACGGTGTACGCCATCAAAAGCAGGGGGGTTCCCGAGACCTTCAACGAGGCCAAGCCCATCGGCTTCACCATGTACACCACGTGTATCGTCTGGCTGGCCTTTGTACCCATCTTCTTCGGCACGGCGCAATCGACTGAGAAGGTACACGGGCGGGGTTTAGTCTTTGTGTGGCTTGGATCGTACAACCAAACAGCATAAATGAAGAAGTTCCACGGGTTCCGACTCTCACCGCAACGGACGCTAACCCGATCTATTTTTTTAATTAAGTAAATCCACTGAATCCATTCCAGAACGTTACTTATACCGTCATTGAAGACGTGACAGTTCCCACGTGGCAGCGATACGCCACACTGACACCACCTTCCTGTTTTGCCATGAGTTATTTTATTTCATTCAGTTTCTCACCTCAATAATCCAAAACGGAGCCAAAAAAAGTTGCCAGCATGTTGATAAAAAAGGTGAGAAACACGACTGAATTCCATAAATAAGCCATGACAAAGCAGGAAGATGGTGTCCAGGTGATGTCTCTCCGCCACACCGGGCCTTCAGTGAAGGCTTAAGTAACCTTAAATGTTGATTAATCCCTTACGTTCATCATTTATATGCATTGTCAAATTTTTAAAAATGGTTTTATGCTTCGGGTTACTTGTTGCTCGTTTGTTAGCAAGCTATGCTCACAAGGACGTTTGTGATCAAAAATACATTAAAACACAATTTGACTCACACGGTGTATAGCTAACGCGGAAAGCTACGTGTCAAGTTCTACGCTAATCGGAAAATAGGAAAATTTGGGCATAAGTTTTCGATAAAAACATGCTAACTGGGGCGGACGCTAACACATCACAAATGGTGATTAATCATGATTAATTAATTTGAAAACTCTGATTAATCTGATTAAAATTGTAATAATTATCAGGAGATGGGAAGACTGAGGTTGGAATCTCCGCTTGTTCCAAAAACATGCTAGCATGTTAGCTTCATTGGCCACTCTAAATTGTCCATAGGTATGAATGTGAGTGTGAATGGTTGTTTGTCTATATGTGCCCTGTGATTGGCTGGCCACCAGTCCAGGGTGTATTCAGATTATTGTCAGGTTATTGACAAATCCACAGATTATTTTGCACACTAAAATATGTGACTTTGTTGTGCAATACAATAATTACCTCTATATAATGCGCTACAGTCATAGAGATGTGATACTGTAGTATTGAGGCCAATGGAAATGATACTAAGTGTAATTAAACCCTTCGGATGTTCTACATGAAACCTGAGTTGGTAGGTCCTCCTACAGGAAGTCCCGTCCCCTTTTACTGAAAACCAGCCCCTCTTAGGAACTTTTACTGTCACAATGCACGTATGACTGTTGGGCGAATATACATATATATATGTAAATATATATATATTTGAAAAAGCAGATCAGCTGACTAATGGAGAGCTGTATTATAAAGCGGTCAACCTGCAACAATTAAAGCCTGAAGCGCTTTGGGAATCTTTTCACCTCTTCCTAATGGAAATGAAGCGTCCAAAGAGAGGACAGAAGGAAAAAATGGGTCAGATGATCCCAGCGATGGTCGAGCACCCTCTTCATTCGCATCCCATTCAATAAATCATCACTCAAAAAGGCTTCCAAATATAGACTTTGACTTTTGTCTGGCTCATGAAAATATTATCCGTTCTTCCATCATGTGCAGGACCACGTGTGGGTTGGTGAGGGGGGTTCGGGTGGGGGGGCACTACCTGCTTGCTGTCAGTATCCACGTATACGCAGTCCCCATTCACTATTTCTAAGCCGGTATATCGACTGGCCTCGGGCTGTAAGCGCATAAATCCGACGCATATATTCTTTGAGAAACGGGCACGGGGGTCATTGAGTGAAACTGATTAAAAGCATGGATGAGCTTATAAAAGAAGCCATTCAGAAGAGATATTAAAGCAGGAGATGCAGGACATGTTGCTGCCGGAGATGAGTGCTGGGTAGTGTACAATTTATAACTTATTTATGGCGTAAATATATCTTATTTATGGCGCATGTGTGTTGATTTATTCATAAACAGTACAGTTTGCTTGAATAATGAGTTCATAATTCATTGGAGTCAATCTCAGGAGAAGTCACCCCTCGTTATCGCTGTTGGCTTTGCAATGGAAGAAGAGCAACGTGGTCAAAGCCCATAAATAGAGATTCCTTTCCTGAATACATAGTATAGCGGGTCGTGAATCATTAATCTGGGTGGGGGGGGGGGGGCATGGCCACTTGTGCTTTGGAATGAAAACAGCCTGGACGGCGATGTGACAACTGATGGTGTGTGCGTGGTGCGTTCACTGGCAGCTCTGATTGATATTTATTGATGACATACTGGCGGCTGACGAAGGCAATCAGTTTTAATACAAGTGGGCTAAATATGCTTTATTATATGAACACCTAAGTCACTCACACGGAATACGTGAAGGACATAAAATACAGCAACAATACGCTAAGTACAAGGATTAAGCAACCTTTCCATCTCAATAATCAGTCCACTACGCTGCTTCGGTATTAGTGTCGCTTTCATAGGAGCAGATCCTTTAACATGTTAAAGGATACTGTAGTTATGTGCCTTCCAAATGTGACAGGCCTGTCCTGACTGTGTGTGGATGGGTGAGGGACGAGATGATGTTTGCTGATGTTGTTTTGGCGTGGTTACGGCCGACAGTAGCCTTAGTTTTATTTTTGCGATAGTTAATTTACCACCTATTTACAATATTACAATATTCAACAATATTAAGCAATACATTTCATTTAAATAAGTTCTGTCGGATATAGTTTTTTTTGCCAAATACCGATATGCTGATATTGGACAACTCAATTTCCGCTACCGATATGTGTAACATGACATATCTCCTGTGGTGGAATGAACACATACCGGATGTGTAAAATCGGGAACAAATAACGATATCAACTAATATCGCATTTTTAATGCTGATATCGGAACAATAATGATCAGACATCGCTATTAATATTGAATCCTATGAGGGATGGCTAATCACAAAATCAAAGATCTCGAAAAAGTTTTATGTGAAATGTATCACTATAGGTATCGGCAATAGTGGCCTTGTATGTACTTTGTATCAGATCGATACCATAAATGGTCATATCACCCGCCTCTAGTTAGCAGTACTGTATAACTGTACATCATACTGAAAGTCGTTTTTATATTTTGCTCTTCTCACGCATCCAAATAATGTAAAGTGAACACAATGTGGAGTTCAACCAGGTTGGAAATCAAGCGAGGTCACAGAAAATATTGTATTTGTGTTCCAAACACGACTCCATTCGCCCCGATAAAGATAAAAGCTGAATCCAGCACCTCGCCGACGGCGTCTGCCATGCAGCGTGTGGATGAAAGCTGTTCTGTATTCCAGATGTTCATCCAGACCACCACCCTGACGGTGTCCATGAGCCTGAGCGCAACCGTGTCCCTGGGCATGCTGTACGTCCCCAAAGTCTACGTCATCATCTTCCACCCGGAGCAGAACGTCCAGAAGCGAAAGCGGAGCTTCAAGGCCGTGGTGCAGGCGGCCACCGTGTCCACGCACCTCTCCCAGAAATCCAACGACAAACAGAACGGCGAGTCCAAGATCGAACCGGACAGATCACAGTGAAGGAGACTCAGATGGGACGTGATCAGGAAAGACAGGAAGTATTTATCCTGGGACAGTTCTTCCCCTTCCTTTTTGAATATGACGCCAGCAACTATTTGGAATGTTGCACCAAAGGGAACCTGGAATTTGATCTACTTTGAATAGAATCACTAAAGGACTGGTGGACGATGAGAATTAACTTCCACACTGCAAAATATCTTTTTTTTTTATATATCATGCCAATTTTCTATGCTCTTCAACTTGTCAAGGTGGTGTTTTTCATTTTCCCTGGGAAAAAGAAGCGATGTGGTGACCTGTGTCCCGCGAAAAGACATTTATGATTGATAAGGAAAATTATTTATTCACCCGAAAAGCACTGCATGAATTTTGTCTTGTGGTTATTATGATATTTTACTCCTATGGGGGGAGGGTTGGTTGCACCGGGTGTCGTTTTTAAACACTTCTAATTTCAGTCTGGGACCCTGACCAGCAGAGCCAACCCAAAGTGGCGCCCTGGGGAGATTTTATATGGTGCCCCCCCCCGTCGGCTTACAAAACAAATGGAAAAATATTGTTTTTACTGTTGTAAAAACTGTTGTCACCCATTTACATGATTCATACATTAAATATATTTCAATAAAATAGCGAATAAATCATCATAGAAATGAAGCATAAATAGAACAATCAACATCAAAGGGGAGCGATTATGCTCATTTTTCATCCGTTTGTATTGAGTCGTGGACTCCTATAGAGCAGCTACACACAATAACCAGCACGGAAAGCTTTCTAGTTCTTCCAGAATCTGCACCTATTCTGCTGGATTTCTGCTTTACATTCAAACTAGTTTTAATATATTGAAGGTGTCCCCCCCCAACAGCACTACCTTACGCGAGTGTGATGACAAAATCACTAAAGTACGACAACGACGGCTTCAATTCCCGCAGCGTTCTTCAAAGTGAACAGCGTTTCCTTATCCCTTGCAGTAGCCGAGCTTCCGCAAGCAACGTTGTGTACACCGCCCTTTTGTTGGAGAGCGCCCCTCACTTGGAAGAAGACTCCACATCATCACTAAAAGGATTTGGTTTATTAATTACAATTTAACTAAAAAATATACTTTGACTATAATACATCAGACTTGGAATCTGTTTCAAAAAAAGACTACGGCGGAAAATTCTGCATACACTCACTCAGTCTCCCATACCAATAGTTCAGAGTCGCCCCAAGAAAAAGAAAAAGCTGAGAGCGTTCCCACGCAAACACACAGCAAGAAGAAAATGTGCTAATGTCATGAAAAGAAAACAGGAAGTGGTCGCCCACTTGTTTTTAAATAGATAGTTGGGGGTGAAAGGTGAAAACTAATAGCGTACACTTCACAAGCCGCATCCTGCCAGGTGACTTCCTCATTCAAGGAAGCTGTCCAGCGTCAGGCAGGTTGGCATCTTGGGGGGGGGCCTGCTCACCTTTTTCCTTTTAGCTTTCATCAGCGGGCGGATCTCTGCCAGCGGAGACTGCGAGGTTAAGGAACACCTCGGCAGCTAAAGTTGCGCTTCCCCGCTTTGACCTCAACGAGATGGCGACATATTCATTTCTAGTCAACTCCTCCGTGCGCGTACAGCGAAGGGAAGACGACACAAGCCGGATTAACGGAAGGATACAGGTTGGATGAATTTGGTCCGTCCTCCTAATCCATCGTAGCCACTTTTCACCTGAAATGAGAAGTAACTTTGGTCATGACCGTTTCAGGAGATGCCGGAGCGGACGTGGCGGCTGTGCTCGTGTGCACGTACGGCTCCAAACTTCCTCTGGGGGTCCAACATGCTCCCAAAGGTCTTCTTTCTGAAGAGGAGGGAGTTCCTCAAAAAAGGATCCACGGACGCATCTTCTCTGGCCTGAGTGACAAAACGCTCCGGTTGGTCCATGGATGTGGAAAGACACACGTGAAGCACGATATGGGACGTACCTTGCTCAAAGATGAAGCC
Source organism: Doryrhamphus excisus (assembly GCF_037039965.1). Lineage (NCBI taxonomy): Eukaryota > Metazoa > Chordata > Actinopteri > Syngnathiformes > Syngnathidae > Doryrhamphus > Doryrhamphus excisus. The sequence continues at coordinate 20,985,800 of NC_136367.1, read as the reverse complement.
TTCTCGTCATGTTTTGACCTGGCGATGGAAGCATTTTTAATGATTACACGTCCTTCTTCAAGCAGTCATTAATTGTGTAATCTGGCTATTTGGACCAAATCAATACAATATACAGTACAGTATCACATTTCAACAACAACTTAAGGGTATTATCTTCAAGGGATAATTGCGGTGGTTAACTGCTTCCAGACGTATGGTTCCTTATTCATTAACCTGTTCACAACCTTCAAAATACGGTTTTTAACATCATTACAGCCCTCTAGATAAGAAATAATGCCTCTATGGTCACCCAATATAGTCAACATAATAATACTATAGACTCCGGTTTCTGGATAGTACTACCTGAGGTGGCTACTGTCTCATCAGTGTAACATAACTGGAGGATTAAGGCAGTATTAGTTAAATAAGTATTGACACCAAGATACCAAGTTTCATTAGTACGGTATTGTCTCTTGGAAGATATATTGATAAAATGGCGGCTGAAATGTAAGATAGCTATTCAACCACACACACACACAATACATACGGTTGATGGTGTAAATGCATCTTCTTGGATGGGGCCTTCATTGGTCTCTTGGCCACGTCATCGGGGGTGACTACCTCATAGGTCATGTTGAGGTCAATGTCATCGCCGCCTACTGGGTGGTGGAGGTGAGGCTGTTTCAGCTCCATGGGAGCCGGGCTGAGAGGGTCCGAGAGCACGGATGAGCACACAGGAGGAAGTGTTCGGACAGGAGCGCGCTCACCTCTCAAAGATGAGCCGACTGAGTGCCTCGTTGGTCCGTGTCGGCGTGCTCAGGGACTTCTGCAGGAACTCCACCTTCTTCTTCAGACTCTGAGTGAACATACAGTACACGTGTGCGTGTACTCTTGCCAACATGGAGCCCGTCACGTGTAGGATTCTGTTGCAGTGACTTACAGAGATCTCTTTGTCCGCAGTAGCCAGATCGTTTTGCAGCGATTTCATGTCCTCTTTTGTTTGATTCACTTCCGTCGAGGCTTTTTGTAACTGAATAAAACACGCAAAGCAAAGCAGGTCACCAAAGTGAGCACGCCCTTCACCCGTCTGATCGGGACACCGCTATATTGTATATTATATCTTTTCATGGGACAACACGAAATAAACAGCACTTTGATGCAGTGTAAAGTAAGCAGTGTACAGCTTCGATAACTGTACATTTACAGACCCTTAAAATAACTAGACTATTGTTTGGGCTCAACCACGTCCGGGCTCATCCACGGACATCTCCATGGCAACCGCTGTGCCATTGCAATCACACCCTGCGAACTGAGGCTCCAAGATTGGGCACCTTTTGGGGAACTTCAAACACCTCGGGGAACACCTTTGCGCTATGGTGCTCCCCCTGGTGCGGGCGGGACGTGGACCACAGGTTGCACCAGAGCTGGCTGCTGGCCATGCTGGGATCTCCACCTTCCCTTTCCCCTTCGTGGCACTCATCTTATGTTCATGTTGTGCAAAAAATGTGTTTACTTGTGCAAATGTATGCTAAGGTTTTTTTTGTTTTTTTTTTAAAGAGCCACACTCTGTGCTCCCTTGTAGGTGGTTTAGTTTAAGTCTAATGCCTATGCGATTGCACGATTAATCAAAACAAGCGTCAGATTAATCAACTAATAAAATAATTTGTTGCAGCCCCAGTTGACTTACTGAATAGAGAATTTACACAGTCATCTCAGCTGTACGCTGACTACTTTACATTATAGAACTTGTTTCTTTACTGTTGTCTCATATTTGCTGAAATGTAAGTCACCCGTGTGACATAATGTACATAAACACAAGCGTAGCAACCAGAAATGTGATCATTCGTGTGGTGGAACCTTGTTGTTGGAGGTGAGCACTTCCCTCCTCAGCCTCTCGCACATGTCGTTAGACGATTTCAGGCTTCCTTTTAAGCTGTCATACTCTCTGAAAAGAACGGAATTCATGCACTATGTTACATTTACATCCAATGAGACCTCGGCTCTCGTTGAAGAAGCTTGATGAAGACCTTCCACTTACTTTTTCAGAGAGATACAGTAGATGGAGAGCTGCTCCACAGCAGCCTGACTAACACCCATGTCTGTAATCATGGACTCCACTTCTGATCTTTGACCTTGTAATAAAACATCCAGGCTGGAGCCAGACCAGCGGCGTGAGCACAGTGTTGTTAGAAGAACAATAATCACATCGATATATTTTATCTGGTCAGGCTAATGAGTTGGACTGCAATTACCTTTCATATGTTTTCATTTTGGTCCTCAGTCTGCGGGCCTCATCCTTTGCAGCCTGAGCGTCATTATGTTGCGTTTCCAGATAGGTCATTTGTTTCTGGGAAGTCAAGTTAGACAACAAGAAAAACTGAGTATTTACGGACTCAAAGAGGACTGCATTATTAAACCAAATGTGTTTCAACAGACTGCATACTCTGAGAGCAGAACACAGCATCTCTTTCTCGACGACATCTTTCCGCATGCTGTCCAAGTCTCTCCTCTGCTTGTCCACAGTGTCCTTAAGACCATCCACTGTTTTCTGTTTGTCACGCCAGTCTCTTTCTACATCATTTAAGTTGGTGAAATTTCAGTGTCTAGGTTTCATTACCTCACAAAACAATTTAAATGTTACCTTTAGAGCTTAAAAGGGCCTTCAGTCTGTCAAGCTCATTCTGAAAATGAGAGCGGAGACACACAGGGACTTTGGTCAAAAGGACATACGTAAATATGTATTGCTCCTCATCAAACAATAGGACCGGTACCTGCAAGGATTCAGGGTCTGCTGAACTCTCTTCCTCCCCAATGTCAAAGAAGAGTTTGCTGATAATGTGCCTGTTGCTGACCTGTACGATGAAGTAGCCATTAGATCATTCACTGAAGCAGTACGAGGAGTCTGCTGATGGACCGTCCTTACCTGCTTCCTACACTGCGGGCATGTTTTTGTCGTGGCTGTTTGAAACCACCGAAGCAGGCTAACAGAAGATGGAAGAATTTCACAATCAAAAAGATATATTTGTATTAAGAAATATTCAACTTCTTAGATGACATTACCAGTCATGATGGAAAGTGTGGCCGCAGTGGATAGCGGCGACATCTTTGGAGTGATCGAAGAAATCGGAGCAAATTGTACAATAAGCTCGAATAGGCATCCTAATTCCCAGCGAAGCGTTCTGTTACTGTTGGCAAACCGCGGTGAGGTATAGACTATCATACATATACGTATATCATACACGGCGGCATGCATTTGAGAAGCATGATAAAGAACAGCTAGCTAACACGTTTAGCTACGACCACTAATTGCCCGATCACTGGTCGGTCGCCATACTTGAGAACGTTATGTTACTGCACCATCCGCCGTAATAAGCACTTATCAATATTATGTGCGTGCCATTTGGAATATTGATGTTGACTGTCGAAATGCAGTTAGTTAATCACCACATATATAACACGTCGACGTTACGCCATTATGTTTCCCCGCTGTACGTTCAAACACAAGCTCCACCCCACATGGTGCGTTCAGGGGTCCTCGTAAACAGTATTTCGTTTGGTTAAAGTTAAAATCAACAGGAAGATTACAATTTTGAAGAAAGTGTACAGTTAGCATTCCTAATTTTGTTTACAATATATATTTTACATGATACTATAATTAGTCTGTAATTGCGTTAATAAAGCCGGATTACGGATCATAATCAACACATATTACAACAACTATTTTGTGTGACAGCTGTTTCTTCTCGAACGCATCTCTCGCGTGATTAGGGAAGAGAAGTTCATGTCCCTACTTCCGCATCCGGGCAGAGGCATGTTGACGAACGTCAGAAAACGAAGACGAAGTGAGACTATTATCTGCAAACAAGTTGTCAGCGGTGGATGTTTGAAGAAACCGAAAGGAATGAAAGGTAGTGATTTGTAAAAAGAAAAAAAAATCCAAAACTCAATTAACTCTTCAAGTGCTTTATCAGGAGCAAAACAATGATATAACTCTGCACTACAGTAGTTCGCCAACTTGTGATCGAATCTAATCTAACATTAGCTGTCAGGTCATTTTCATTTCTGACGTTTTTTCGGTGTGGAAAACAATGAATTGCGTATTTTAGTTTTTTGTTAACACTTCTAAGTATTTTTATGTGCTGTCTTCACACTTCACACCTTTATTAACCGTAGCTGGGAGTGACAGCAGTGAGTCATGACGAAGGTTATTCACTGGCCATAACATTAGGTGTGTACAAACAATCAAATCATTTTCATAGTGTTAAGCTGATTGACATTAGGATCTATACATTTAATGTGAAAACGAAACTGTCATTAAACAGGTGTAATAATAATAATAATGTCATATTTTGCCCTGTTTATGTACCTTCAAAAGGAAACAACCAATTCCCCATTCTATGATGCTGTGTAGGGATGCTGTGAATTTGAATCACATAAACATTGTAGGGTAAAAAAAAAAAAGTAAAAGAAAAATGCAACAACAAAGTGGCAACAACACTGTTTGGCTGGTTGTGTTTTGCTCTGGTCTGGGCATATTAAAAGTTAAAAAAAAAACAACTGAAGTTGACTTTTCTCCAAGGTATGCATCCGGACTGCCAATAATAGTGATGGATGGAGACAGCCAAAGGCATTCCGTGCCATGGGAAAACGGTACCCTGGCACCGGTGGACCGTCTTCGCTCCGAGAGGTCTGACAGTCCCACACCGGGTCTGGTGGAGGGAACAGAACCAGGTGAGGCGGTCTAACATTAAGCTGCAGATGTCGCATTTGGAATCAAGCCTCAACTTTCCAGCATCTGTACTTAATTTGCAATTAATTTGCCTTGTCAAAGTAAATCCTAAATAAAAATTGTTGATTAAAAGTACAATTTTCTACACATCCCAATATTTGCAGTTGTCACAATGTTAAATGTTAATACGCAGCAGGCTTTTGCATATTATTCAAACCATTAAAGATGGTGGCATACAGGATCAGCGCTATTATGCATGCTCAGTCTCTTGACAGGCTTTATGGGAACAATTGAAGGAACAGTCATCCTTGGTTAATGTTAGTGTTCAGTGTTTCCACCTGTGCTTTTCCTGCATTGACAAGGAACAGTAGTTTCTGCAGGGAAAAGTACCCATTGTTCCATGAAGAAACATGCATACTAAATGACATTGTCACTTATTAACTTGGGGTGAAAGCGTTCACGTGTTGGGTTGCCACAGACAAGCTGTTGCCTGCCACGCAGCACCATGTAGTTTAACTTGTTTTTATGCTCATTAATTGTCGACAATTGTTAACATTTGTTCTGTGAGAAATTACTGTTCATTTTTTTCCCAGTTTTCTGCATCTTGCTCATTGAGATGGTACTTGTGTGTACGTTGAGCCTTACTCTGGTTCACACAGGTGCTGGTCAGAAGAGTGCCATGTTTGTTCATGCACGGTCTTTTGAGGATCTGACTGCTGAGGCTGAAGATGCCGAGGTGCTCGGATCTCGAGACTGCGCAGAGGGCATCAGAGCGCTGGTGGGAGATGAACGAGTCGAGGAGCAACATAACGTTCCATCAGACTGTAGAACTAAAGAGGAGGATGTGTCCAGCGAGGCATGGAGAAGCCACAAAAAGCACATGTTTGTGCTGAGCGAGGCCGGAAAGCCAATTTACACCCGCTATGGCACAGAGGAGGCTCTGTCCAGCACCATGGGTGTGATGATGGCCCTCGTGTCCTTTGTTGAGGCTGAGAAGAATATCATTCGCTCTATTCACGCAGGTCAGAACAAACGCTTATTTTATGAAACAAAAAATACAGTGGAACTTTTGTTGTTCAACGCACACAGATCTGTATTTGGTCAACATCTTCAGGAAAAATCTGCCTCTAAAATTCCAAACTTTGGGACATCAGGCAAGACCTCAGAGTACATGAAAGCTAGCGTTACACCTCAATAAACACAATGTTGCTAAAAGGAAGTGTCTATGCAAATGAGCAGAAATAGGCCTAGAAATAGCGGACATTAGAAATATGTTTTGGTTTCGACTGCTAAATGTTGTGTAATCAATACACTTTGGGAATTTATCGTTGAACTGACTTTATTTTTAGAATTGAATGACATCGCAAACATTGCCAATGTCAACGTTTGCAGGCCTGACTATGTGACCTCTTTCATCAGATGGATGCAAAGTGGTTTTCCTCACCAAGAGTCCGCTGGTCCTGGTGGGCGTTTCCCGCACCTGTCAATCAGACAAGGAGCTTCTGAGGGAGCTGCAGTATGTCTACTACCAAATCGTTAGCCTCCTCACCCTCACCCAGCTCAACCACATCTTCCAGCACAAGCAGAACTACGACCTGCGGCGCTTACTGGCTGGTTCAGAGTATCTCACCGACAACCTGCTGTATCGGCTGGACCACGACCCCGGCCTGCTGCTTAGCGCTGTCACCTGCCTGCCTCTGCCCAGCTCTTCCAGGGACGTCATCTCGTCCAGCCTGCAGGCTGCCAAATCCAAAAACCTGGTCTTCTCCATTCTGCTGGCAGGAGACCGCCTGGTCACTCTGGTTAGGAAAAAGGACCAGTTCCTGCACCATATAGATTTGCACCTTGTCTTCAACCTCGTTGGCTCCTCCTCATCTTTTCGAGAGGGTGAAGGTTGGACACCGATCTGTCTGCCCAAGTTCAACACTGCAGGATTCTTCCATGCTCATATTTCCTACCTGGAGCCCAAGTCCGAGCTGTGTCTTATTCTAGTCTCAACGGATCGAGAGGACTTTTTTAACATGTCCGAGTGCAAGCAGAAGTTTCTAGACAGGGTCAGTAAACGCAGTGCCTATCAAGCCCTGAAGGAGGGGCTGAAGTCTCCCAGCTATTCTTTGGCACAGATTGGCATTCCAGAACTCAGACACTTCCTGTACAAATCCAAGAGCTCTGGACTATATACCAGGTGGGCTTATCAACATGTATTGTTTTTTTTTCCCACTATGGGTCACTGTGAAAGAACCACTGAATAATATTGCCTCAGAATAGTCAATTAAAGCTAATGGGTTTGTTTTCTGCCACCAGTCCAGAGTTCCCTATGGTGTACCAGTCAGATGAAGAGCAGGAGAGGCTAATGGGTTTGTACCAGGACCTTCACAGTTACTTGCACCATCCCACCAGACCCTTACGCTACTTTTACCGCTGTGGTGAAACTGAAAACATGATGGCCTGGGTAAGAGATGTGTTGACGACGCTCACATTTCGGCAACCTTTTTATTATATTTTTATTATATCTATCTTCTCAAGGGACAGATATACAGTAACTTAGAGTCTACCATCGCTAGCACGCAGCCGTTATATAGCTGACAAGTAATCCTGTTACGCTGCTACACTTTGCCTGAATGATAATTGGCCGACAAATTATTGCTAATAAAATTATAAATAAATATTGTCAACATTACTTTTTTCATGATAATAATGTGAGTACACATCATTAAAAGCAATAAACTTTAATTTCTCATCAGTATTTAACATTGTAACTGAAATTGTCAATCAAAAGACAAAAAACCTGGTGACAATGCAGACCCAAATTTGAACAAGATGTACTGTAGCATGTAAATAATTTTTTTTTTCTCCCTACACTCTCCCCGTAGGTGACAAGCGGCTTCGAGCTTTACATGTGTTTCAGTCCCCTGGGCACAAAGGCGTTGGCTATTTCTGCTGTCAACAAACTGCTGAAATGGATCAGGAAGGAGGAGGATCGCCTGTTCATCTTGAGTCATCTCACTTACTGAGGCTTCTTTGCACAAACGTTGCACACAATGACCTGCGATGACGCACACATTCGGTGTCTGTTTGGGTGTCAAGGCTATGCACGTCTGGTTTCCGCTAAATTCATTCACAGTTATGTGATCAAAGCAGGTATTGTATGATAGTAAATTACAGCTCTTTTTAGCTGCTTGTTTTAAAAGTGTTTTTTAGTATGAATGAAAGCATCATGCTATATACACTATAGTATCTCCCATCATGAATGATGACATTTATATACTGTTAGAACCATTCCACAAAAAACTGTTCTAGAATTGAACAGGCTTCAGTGCTAAAATATAATAACTGGAATTCTTTTGCTCTGAGTTACGCGGTGGCATGAGCTATCGCAGTCCTGTTGTGTTGTCTGCACAGGATGACCTTTAACGATGACGAGCGTGGATGACAATTTACCTCCGTGCATATCCTTGAAGGAAAAAAAAGCACTCCCTAAAGAATTGTCCTGAATTTACAGTGTTTATTTTATGAAACCATCGTCTTAATGGAAGGGTACTAATCTGCTTTGTGTGTTTTTAATTTAAACGCTACTGAATTGACGAGTTGAGCTTTCATCAGTTTGTATTTCAGTAAATTGATCTTTTCATGGAGCGTTACTCTCAGCTTCTCTATGCCTGCTTGAAAAATTCATCAACAGTTCAACATTAAGTTCAAATGTCAACTGGGCTGGGACCCCACATGTTGCCTGCCTTGCCCCCCCCCCCTCCCTGCTCTTATGGTGCAGGTTAGTTCCAGCTGCACTATAGCATAAAAATATACTTCTTTTTAAAATATCTTACCGGAATCATGCTTTATTTTGCAGTAAGACTGAATGACACTGAAACTGTTGTTGCCAAACTGTTCTTGCCAGGGAACCTGCATAAAACATACTCTTGTTTCCTAAACAAGTTAACATAAGGAAACTGTACATTACATTAGGTACACCTGCCTGCTCTTCATCAGATGCAAAGGTGTTAAAACTCAAAGATACAGTAGTTGTGGTTGGGTTTGACAAGGGTATTTTTGAATAGTGGTTGTACTTTACAATTGTGTACAACTGTACTGCATTGTACTGTACAGTAACGAGAAGTTTGTTAGGATGGTGCAAATAATAACCTTAATTGTTATGATTCAATCTGAACGTGCACAGCAACATGGAATAGTCCATTGCACGAGAATGGAGGGGGAGCTGTCGAAACGATCGTGATAGATTATGAATTATGATGTAGTTTCAAGAACAGGAATTAAGACCAGAAAATAGTAGTACGAGCTTTAAATCGAAAGGGGAACCAAACAGCTTTTATCAACCTTTTTCACAGACACCCCGCATGGAGATGCTAGGTCAGCACCCCCACTGTCAGCCCAGGAGAATGCAGTTTTCCTCAGATGAAGCTGAGTGATGCTTCGTAAGTATTCAAGCGGTAAACTACATTAAATGTGTCTTAAAGTTCTTATCAATGACAGTAAAAGCGTTAGGTAGTAATACCCTCGCCCCAGGAAGATTTTAAGGACTTTTAAGGAAATTGTTAGACACAATTGTTAGATGATAATATGTAAAATAGTTTTTTGGGGGTGTATAAAACTATAGCAACTTAAGCTAACACATAGCTTGTAACATTTAAAAAGCAGGAAAAAAGTGTACTAAGTCAACGTTTCGTATAAATGAAATAAAAAGATGACGAGGGCCCCCCCAATGGCTAGGTACGGCCCTGGCTCCCTTGCACCAGCATGGCATCGAGTGGACGACAACACCACGCAGGGCAGGGAGGAGGGGCGAGCAGGCTAACCAAGGTCGGTCCAACAGTGGAGAAAGCAATCCAGGTTGCAGGTTCCAGGTTAATACATCTACCAGCCCTCAAGGAGACCAGTCTTCTCTAGCCAAACACTTTGAGCTTTTACCGCACTTTTCATCTGACGAAAGAGTTCACATCACTCGGGAAACGACCTGTGTGGGTAAGGTGTCTTTCCTTTTTTAAAACTACTGGATATATACCGGTTTCATTGCTGTATTAAGTATTATGACCATAAATATGTAGAAAAGTTAACACAATAAACTTGATGAGCACCTCACGGAAGTACTATAGATATTGTTGTTCAGGTTTGTGCAGTAATTAGAATATTCCTATTATGTCGAGGGCAGCGTATAAAACAATCATGGTTCTGCTGAAGTAAACAAGCAGAAAACCATCTAAAACAATTAGTTAACTATTAGTTAAAACCAGTGCAATAATAAAACTAGCTAGTTGTCTTATTCTTAGAGCCATGTCGAAGCTGACTTTGAAAAATACTTTACAATTAAATCATTCCTTCCCAAGTGGATAAATAAATGGCAGCCATCTGTGTGGATCCACACCGCATCCTTTGTACTCATTTGGGTTGCTTGACTTCCACTTGATCGATACCTGACCTGGGGACCAGCACATCTAACATAATAATAATAATAATCATCTGACCTTCTCAAAGCCCAGTGAATGCATCTTCCTTGACTTTATTACAATCCTGCAACATTTGGCATGGCCCTGATATCAAGTCAATACTAGTCCCAGTACCTTTTCTTTGAAAATTGGTCGTAATTAAGCAAAGACACAGAACAAAGATTTTAAGCAAAACTTGTTTATCCATTTTATTCAAAACAGCAAAATAAAACAATGTACTAATGTCAACCACAATAATATGCTTTCCTTTTACCTTATTCACTAACTACTACACATGGTCCTTGGGAACGAACGAACAAGTTCCGTTTGTAGACTGTGACGTACATCGAATTTGTGTTTCTTTTGTATTGTACTATATCTGAAGAGCAGTTGAGTTTGCTGATGTTGTTGTGGCGCATTTGCAGCCGACAGTAGCAATAAAGAGATGATTGCTTCACCACCTCACCATCCTTACAACGTCCGAGTAGATATTACAACGTGATCTTTATCCTTTCCGATTGCAAACATACTCAATAACAATGAAAACAACAAAAAGCAATACAAATACAGATATTCGTATGTGAGGAATATTCATCCCATCATGCTAGTATCAATCCCATATTGATACCACGTGTATTTGTATCGTTCTGTCCACCCCAAACAAGCAGCAAGGAACCTATTGTTGTCATTGTTGCATTTCGATTAGTTACAAATCATCCACGTTAGCATGCTAAGTTGCTGTCTGTTTAGGAACTTGCTGCTTTCATAGCAGCATGTTCAATTAGAGACTCGTTGCATCTTCTCAATTTCAGCCATGTTTTATTAAACATGAGCAATGTGACGTAATCGGATCCCTCGTGTCCCCTTTGCTCTTAAACACCACCCCAAAAACTCACTTTCCCCTGTTAAAATGTAACGCACCAGTTGTGTACCTTCCACGTGTATTTTTAGAAAGTATTTTTGTTTTTTAGGTTTGTTTTGCTGCTGACGTAAGTATCGGAACCTGATGAAATGCTCTGACATGATCAGACAAGCCGTCTCATTGAGACTTTGTCAGACCATCGGTCCGTGGACATCATTTCCCTTGCAGGGCACGTAGCGGTTGTGACATGAATGCCAACTAGAGAGGCCGGGGGTTTGTGAGTGCAGCCTAACTGATGCACCCGGTTAATGATCAACCAGGTAATGTCTGCTCGTGATGGAGACTACTTTCAAGCTCCAAATAAGGAACATGCGTCACGTGCAGTACCGAGACATCCAGACAGTATCACAGTATTTCATTGGCAAGGCATACTTAGTACTGATAACACAACCAACCTCACATGATGTTCTCTTTCGAGAGTAATGTGGGAGTCAAATGACACAAGTACAATAAATGTCTGATTCACTACAAACAATGTGAGGTAATATTTACACAATCAAACTGAGAGTCATGGTGGTACGGCTCGCTGAGGGTAGTAAACCGTGAATCAAGCTGTTCTTAGCGTGACTTCCTGCCAAGGTTATCCACGACTGTCTTGTCATTATTTACTTTTGGCAAACTAGTCAGCAATAAGTCATGGTGGTCAGTTGGAAGAATACAAGCGGCGTTGGGCGTGTCTTTTCATAAATACATTTCAAGGTACCACAAACTGACTAAGATAGTTAGGAAGAGTGGATAAACATATGTCAGTGTTGTGTAGTTCCATGCTACTACTTTTATGAAATGAATACAGTATGTCTTTGTACAGTAGAAGCACATTGGGTATTATTTACACGGCATAGAACACCACACAATAAGTTGCCTATTATTACTCCAAACTAGGGTTGTCTAATGGTTATCTGTACCCATAATTAGTAGTATCAAAATGTAATATCGGTCAATATGATTTTCGGATATTTATATAATGCTTTATACCACAGGAGATATGTCATGTTACACATATTGGTATCGGGATATTGAGAGTTGGACAGCCAATATCGGACATCCTTACTCATAACATATACATATTTAATCTAATGTTCCACATTGTTTTGCCAAAATTAAGCATTTCTCATCATAAAAATGTACTTACTTGACTACTGTATTGATGGCATTGTGAAAGCAGGTACAGTAGATACTGTGACGAGCGCCTGAGGCCGGTTGTGTCATTCATCCACCATCATCACCTCATGTTGCAGCATGATAATAATGTGGCCCCGTGTTGCAAGGATCTGTACACAATTCCCAGAAGCTGAAAACATCCCAGTACTTGCATGGCCAGCATACTCACCCGACATGTCACCCATTGAGCATGTTAGGGATGCTCTGAATAAGCGTGGACGGTATTTGGAGCAAATGATGGTCACAGCAGATACTGACTGCTTTACACTAAAAACTGCACAATTTATTGTGGGCAATAACCATGTTGTTTCATCGGCATCTTGATAGTGGAGAAGTGGAGAGATAACTATGACAATATTGCATTTATAAATAAAGAAATTCACTTATCACACTCAGGTCTGGAACCCATTAAGCATGATAAACGAGGGATTACTGTATATTGAATTAATCCATTAATCGATTATTACTTGTACATCAAGATTATAAATTATTAAGTCTAATGAAGATTGTGAAGATTGAACGTGATTGTTCCTTTTGTCCATCCTAACTTTGCAGGTATCATTGGCTGGCGTTAAAGATGCTTTTGTCCCGACGTCATACCTGGAGGTAACCCTGTTTTTCTGTGCTGCCGGCCCCCGAGCACCCCAGGGTGGTGATGGTCAACTGGACCCCCCAGTGGGGGACATGTGTCTGGCTTCAGACTCTTCTGACCTTGGCCTCGTCCGGCTGTCCCTCACTGGCCCCAAACCCGGTCAACTTCTCAGTGGTTTACACCATGCCGTTCTTCCAAGCACGGGGCCCCATCCAGAACATCGTGAACAACTCACTTTACCAGGAGGTGTACGTCGCTTCTCAGAATGTGATCGAAGCGGTCAACAGAAGCTTGGAGAAGACGTGGGGGCTTCGCACCGGCCCCGTGGGAAGTCCAGAGTGTCAGGTTTGCGATCAGTGTCAAATTGACAAAGACCCCAATTTCCTGGAAGACACAAACAATCAGGTGTTGCTGTTGGACACTCTCTTTATGTACTTGTATTCCTGTGGAAGCTCCCAATATGGCGTATGCTACTTTCACCAACTCAACGCTAACGGAGAGCCACCTTCTCTTTCCAAGTGTTTGTTCCGGGCTAATTCCAACTCTGCCGCCTACTGTCCTGACTGTGTGGCCAGCCCTCTCGGCACCAAAGTCACCATGGTGGAAGAGGGTCAGACGGTCTACTTCTTTGTTGCCACCACTGTCAACGAAAGCGTAACTCAGCGCTACGGCAGGAAGTCCATATCGGTGCGGCGACCGCTGGCAACGGAGGATGGCTTCTACAGTGACGTTCGCGGCCTGACCGTCCTTCCTGGGCTGAGGAGGACTTACCATATTGAATACGTGTACAGCTTTTTCACTCAGGAGTTTGTCTACTTCCTGTCGGTTCAAAGAGAGAGCCCGGATCAGGATTCATCGCCCTTTCAAACCCGCCTCGGCCGTCTGCCGCGCAATGAATGGGAGATGAGACGATACCGCGAGGTCATCCTCGAGTGTCGCTTTGAACCCAAACGGCGCAGGAGGAATGCGGTCAGCGAACCCTACAAGGATGTGGTGTACAATGTGGTTCAGGCAGCCCATTTTGGCAAAGCAGGCAGGGAGCTAGCGGAGGAGTTGGGAGCGGAGGAAGAGGATGACATCCTCTACGGGGTTTTTGCTGTGACCGACGACAGCGGAGTCACCGAGCATGATTCAGCCCTTTGCGCCTTCCCTATGGACAACGTGAATAAAGCGATCGCGGTTGGGGTGGACGACTGCTGTAACTCCGGACCGGAGCAACTCTCCAGGGGGCTCTGCCACTTCCAGCCCTGTGAGAGCTGTCCTCATGAGGTGAGTCAAGACGTCCAGTACCATGGGATACAAAATGGCGTAGCTATTATGTAAGAGAGTTCAGCAGTTTGTGACTACATCACAAGAAATACGGTATAAAAAAAAGCATGGGATTTTCGAGGGTTCACTCTGTGCATCGGTTTCAGCACCTTGCCACGTGTGTTCCATAGAACAACGGCATAAACGGAGTGAACCCTTTTGCCAGTCTCGGTGGGTGGAGGCGGGGCCGCTAGCATACACACAGAGTGAAAAAGAGTGTTGCCTTGTGAGGAACAATGCAAGGTAATATTTAGAAATTAAATTTATACATTGCAGTACATTGTCATTTTTCTTAAAAGTAGTGCTATAATGTCGTCTCTCTACACAGACCCAGTCTTGGTCTTTAACCGGGTGTCTCGTGACACCCTGACTTTAGCTTACTAAAAATGCTGAGCGGTTAGCATGTTGCTTTTCTCTGGCTTGGCTGAATGGTTGCTAGTTAGATCCCACAGGAAGCCTAATTAATCTAACTGAATGAGAAGCAATACTTCAATTACAGTCATTCAGGCTTTGCTTCTGTTTTTGCTGTGATTCTTGTTTGTTTTGCTCCTGCTACTGCTAGTTTATCGAAAATCCAAGAGATGTTGAGCTTTTCAGCTTGCAGTGATGTGTCAGTCAGTTATTTGGTTTGGCACTCGACACGAGTAAAAGACAACAAAATGTACGCTTTCACCGAGCTCCAGGGTTTAGCCCCCTCTTGAGGTCTTCTTGTTAGTTTTGGCCGCTGAGCTCAACGGTAGATAACCTGCCAGCGGGACTGGCCAACAAAAATCTTTCATTCCATCACAACAGCAATGTTGCCAATCACGTCACAAATGTATTTTTTTAACATTTAGGTTAACTCAGGAAGAACACACAAGGTCTATTATTATTATTATTATTATTATCACTTGTCATCCAGTATTTGAAATACTGTGTCTCTATAGCTGCAGTACACTGCAAACTTTCTGTAATAATATCATAAATTCCAATGGGATAGGCTCCAATTCACCTGTGATCTGCTGAGGTGGTAGAAATGAATGAATCGAGTACTTGTGGCCTTTCTACCAGAGCATGGAGAACAACGCCACATGCAAAGACCATCCAACAATGGTTTCCAAGCCGTACTACCGAGTGGACCTATTCAACCGACAGATGACAAATGTTCTTCTCACCTCCCTGTTGGTCACCACAATTGACAACAAGACCGTCGCCCACATCGGCACCTCCACCGGTCGATTACTTCAGGTACAATACACTCATTTATTCAGTGATGCAATCTGGTGATGCAATATGTCCTGTCCTGTTCCCATCATATTTTGTGTTTGTGTTCGCAGCTCGTGCTGACAAGATCAAGTCCCATTATCTTTGCTAACTACTCTTTGGTGGAGAACCAGAGGGTTTCATCCATTGCTGCGGTGTACTCGTCGGAGTATCTCCTGTTTGTGGTTGGAGACAAGGTACAGAATACTCACCATACGCTTACGGGGGCAACAACCGTCCAACACAGTGGGCATTACATTTATAAATAGGTGGAGGGTGTGACTGAATGATGCTGTAGGCCTCAGTGAGAAAGTCAAGAAGAATCAATAGTTTTTTATTATATACCTACATATATATTATATATATATATTTGAGTTGCTGGAGTGCAGAGGTGTCCAAACCTTTTCCAGCGAGGGCCGCATACTGACAAATGAAAGGATGCAGGGGCTCCTTTGATATGTTGGAAAGCAACCGATATCGTATTTTTATGTTTATCAGGCTGATGATTATCGGTAACGTTAATTATTGAACATCAACTTTATTTTGTGTCGTTTGTCTCTCATAGTATAACGACTTTTTATGATTTCAACTTCCACAGGGCACATATAGACAAACAACCATTCCCACTCACATTCATACCTATGGACAATTTGGGGTGGCCAATGAAGCTAGCAGGTTTTTGGAATGGTGGAGTGAACCGGTGTACCCGAAGAAAACCCACGCATGCACGGGGAGAACATGCAAACTCCACACAGAGATGTCAAACGGAGGATTGAACCAAGGTTTTTAGATTGTGCCACAGACCAATAAAAAACGTCTGACGGCTACAAATGGCTCCTGGGCCGCACTTTGGAGAGCCTGAGTGCATGCTTGTATGTTGGAGGGGCTGTAACATCAGAACCAGGATTAATCTAATGGCACGATATGACCAGGGTTTGATTTCCATTTTGGTCAACTGTTTATGATTAATGGTAATGGTAATGGTTTTATTTCATTTGAACATGCATCAGATTACAATTGAGTGCATCCCATAATCAGTTCCCAGTTCCACATGTCCAAAAGGAGTAGGAAGAAGCAAAGCTTATTAAATCCTACCCCTCCATTTGGTACTTTTACAATCAGTAACTGTTACATTTGTTCACTTCCTGCTTTCCAAAATACATTTTTTTTGTTTTTTTTTTAAATAATGCACCTCGTACCGAAGTAAGGTTTCATGTGAATTGCCTCTGAAGTTCCGTGAAATGAGTTTGAATGCGACATGATGTTGAGGAAAGAGAACGGTCTAAAGCCACGGCCTAATTTGGGTTCATACCAGGAAGCAGTCTTTGTCCTCTGATTGAGTTAAACAATCATCTCTCTTCCAGATGATTCAGGTTCCCCAGAGAGGACCCGGCTGTCAACACTTCCTGACCTGCGCCGTGTGTCTGACGGCCCCTAAATTCATGGGCTGTGGCTGGTGCTCGGGTGTCTGCTCATGGGAGAGCGAGTGCTCTAATCGGTGGAGGAATGAGTCCTGCCCACCTGGGATCACCGGGGTCAGGCTAGTTCTAGACCCCGTTTTCAAAGAAACGGTTTTCTAACTAATACACATGATTTAATTCAAAGTAGTGCTACATATTCTGCTTTATTGACACAGTTTTTTCCACGGACTGCTCCCCCTGATGGTCAAACAGAGCTAACGGTGTGTGGATGGGAGTTCCAGTCCCCTTTAAGACCCGCTATTACGTCCAGAAGCCACCAAGTACGACTGGGACAGACCTTATGCGCTGTGCTTCCAGTCAAGAGTAACAACACACAGTGAGTACATACACAAGAGCAAATACTACAAATACTCTCAGGGAGCCTTCATCATGTCCTTGAACTTCTGCAGTACAGTACCTAATACACTTTAATACTTGATATCATCAAACTTGTGTTTTTGTTGTACCTGTACCTGAACATATTAAAGTTCAGGTACATACTGTATTTCTTTTCCATGTATAACAAGCTGTAAAGCCAGTAGTATAACCTTGTATAATATAATCACGGCCATGTTGTGTGTTTTTTTTAGCCTGGTCTGTAAGATTCGCTCCAGCGCCACTGACCTGTCTAAGCCAGTCACCATTACAGTGGAAGTGCATGAGGGCAAGTTGGAGGGACGCTACTCTATTGACGGGAAGGCAGAAATGCCAGGCTTCACATTTCTGGTAACCAGTGGCGGGCGGTGCGTTTGGTACCTGGGCCTCCAGTGGGGACCCAAGCCACCTCTTAATACCTCCAGTATCATGTCACAAGTATACAAACCATCAGTAATACTATATCGTCTCTTAACAACTACTGACCTCTATACAGAAGTAATATTTATTATCTAATAACATTTTATATACTGTATATAGACATACAGTGGTGTGAAAAAGTGTTTGCCCCCTTCCTGATACACTTAGGTAAATGTCATCATCAAACAAATATAAACGTTAATCAATGACAACACAACCAAACACAAAATACAGTTTTTAAACGAAACTCATTTATTTGTTGTTATGACGCACAAAGGAGGATGAACAACACCAAGTCTGTCTCCTTATTAATTGAGCTCCACTGTTCATGTCATCATGTGGTGATGCATTCAAGCACACTGGTAACTTCGAGCATCAACAGTGTTGTCAGTGTTGACGGTTGACGTCAGTGTAAGAAACTATAAGAAACAGCCCATTTAGGCCAGCACACCTGATTCTGAAGGCCTTGGGTAGATGACACTGACAAGGCAACACACAAAAGCTGAAATGTGATTGGACAAAAAAGTACCATACACGCAAAGTACAGCCACGGCACAACAAAATGAATATAACGGACTGATGGGAACAAATGAATACAATTCCAGGGAACAAATATTGTACTGTAATTTAAGTTGGTAAAATTATGGCCAGCAGAGAAGGCTCTGACGGCTGGGAACTGACTATTACCTGCAACACATCAACCTGTAAATATGTCATAACTTATCCTAACGTCTCCTCTGCAGATTCCCAACATCACCGAAATCCAACCCAACTACGGGCCTCGCATTGGCGGCACGTTGATCACAATAACCGGAGCTCACCTGGATGCCGGAACCACAAGGAGAGTCACACTCGACGATGTGCCGTGCCCAATTGTGAGGTATGAAAATCTATTGTGTTGTTTTTAGATTGACATAGTTGATGCGTTCATGTAGGAATTTAGGAGTGGAGACTGCGGCTTAATTTGGCACAACACGGGGAACCTCACCCGGCCCGGTTACGAGTCTTATGGAAATTAGTGTTCCCAGAGCGGTTTTATGATATAGGAAGGATAAACTAGAATTGATGTTTATGACATGCAAAACACGATGGCTCTCTATGATTTCATTCTGATTATTCCCATTCACTGTCCTCTTTGCAGCGTCACAGAGCCTAAAGGCAATATGTCCTCCATCATCTGCCGCTCCCAGCCCATCTCAGAGGTGCGGGACGTCCCTCTAGGTGTTTTCATTGACAAGTCTCCTGTGGTCACAACAAAGGTCTTCTACTACAAAGAAAACCCAAAGATTACAGCCGTGCTGCCCGACTGCAGCTTTGACAGGTAAAGGTAGTGGCACCGGCAGAACTTCAATTCCAGTCATTGAAATGTCATCATTTGGTATATTTGTATGAATTCCAGGGGGTCGAAAATAGCCATCGAAGGAGAGAACCTTGATTCTGTTTATCGGACCATCATCCGCTTTAAACCCAACGAGAGCCACCTGAAGCCTGTGACACGGGTACGATGTAGTAGTACTGTAGTAATACATGGATGTATGCCTTAAAGTATGAGCTCCTTTGCGTATAGGAGTGCATCAGCAAGGCCTCGTCCAAGAGGATGGAATGCATCACTCCTGTCTTCCCAAGGGATGAGTCAGAAGAAGGAGAGCTTTCTTTCGACATGGATGGTGCAAAGGGACTTTGGAACAAGGAGTTTTCCTACCACCCCTACGGCCGACCAATACCTTTTGAAACAGAAGGACATGAGCTGCATTTGTACCCCGGGTTTGATGAAGTTTCACTCCATGTAAGGATGGATCAATATGTAATTGATCCATCTTCTCCGATATCATGGTTTCGATTTGCCTTGGTTTCCGCAGCATCAGAAACTGAACCTGGTGAGCTCCTGCATGACCATCGTTATGACGGTGGCGGGCGTCGATTGTGATGCTAAAGTCCTGGACAATGAAATCACCTGCAGGATACCCAAAAACATAACAATCCCCGGCGAGGGGCTGCCAGTAAAGGTTGGTCAGGATACTGCTTTCTATGATTACCTGAAATGCACCACAAATTCTGTACAGTCTATTTATTGTACGCTCAAAACACGATGATTCATACATAATTGTGATGTAAAGGTCCATATTTTATATTAATTTATATATTAATTAATTATTAATAGATACTACAACGACATTGGCTCACAAAAGTTGACTATAGAAAAGGTCCATATCGCCACTATTGTCATTTGTTGATCGCCCAATGAGCAAAAAGATGCAAAAACCAATACAATGCAGGTCAGTATATTGTACTATAAGTAGGGATGTCTGATACTGGCTTTTTCATCAAAAACCAATACGCCGATATTGTCCAACTGTCAATTTTGCGATACTGATATGTGCAACATGATATACCTCCTGCGGTGGAATGAACACATACAGTATGAGTTGTATAAAGCATTTTTTTAATATCAGTTTTAATGATCGGGGAAAAAAATCAGCTCAATATTGCATTTTTATGCTGATATCAGGCCGATAATCATCAGACATCCCTAACTATAAGCCATATAAGCGTTGTGTTATAGGTGACAAAGCCAATTAGTTTAATTTAAGCTGAAAATGACCCCCGGACTGGCCTTTGGACTCTCATGTACCGGGTCCGAGTCACCGGAAATGATACATTTGTACATTATACATGTATCACAGAATGCCTGGCCTTTTGGGCTGATTTCAGGCAGTCTGTCCCTCACTTGAAATATGTTCCGTATGGGAAATTGGACATTTCACCATGTTGGATTGAAAAACCGCTGGTCCATAAGATCAGTTTTCCTGTACATGGTAAAACCATACCAGTGCAAAAATGGAATGAAATACCAAAAATACTTTATTCATGTTTGAATACATTACATCACGTGCATGTGTTACGGTCGGGCCATTAGGGGGGCCATAGGCTTGTAGGGTGATGGCTGCATACATTAGGCACGATGAAGTACATATACCCTGGAGAGTATTTGTTACCCATACAGTATATACAAGTAAGGAAATGCATTCATCTTGAGTCTGGGATGAATATTTAAAAATGGTTTCCCGTTGCAATGAAAAGCCTTTATTTAAAATGTATGATGACTCTTCGTTCCAGATCTCCATTAACGGACAAGTCCACAATGTGGGTACCGTGATCCGGGTCAGCAACCACTACATGGTCGGGATAGTGCTGGGGATCTTAGCGGCTCTGGTGGCCGGGGCCGTGCTAGCCTTC
This sequence comes from Doryrhamphus excisus, assembly GCF_037039965.1. Classification (NCBI taxonomy): domain Eukaryota; kingdom Metazoa; phylum Chordata; class Actinopteri; order Syngnathiformes; family Syngnathidae; genus Doryrhamphus; species Doryrhamphus excisus. Next base: position 20,964,937 of record NC_136367.1, on the reverse strand, counting down.
GTTGTCATGAAGCACTTGCGGAAGAAAAAGAAAGGTAGCCTGTTTGGACCTTGTTCAGACCTGTTTATGCAGCAGTTAGCTGCATAGCTGCTGGTGAATTACGCAGCTCTTCCAACCAGAACATCCTTGGTGTTTCATTGTCTATGTTTGTCTGCTCTCCTCATCGGTGGTTGATAATTAAAACAATGTTGTGAAATGTTTCTCAGCCTCCATGGTGGAGACCCGTTTGGCTCACAGTGCTAGCCGTTCCGCGTCAAATAGCGTGGAGATGTCACCCGTTGGGGACTACAGGAGAGGTGCCATTCTAGCCAAGACCCCCCAAGACATGCTGTGGTGCCATTTTCTCTGTCCTTAATAAATGTCTGTGCTTTCACTAGTAGTGTCCCTCAATCCTCCGACTCCCATGGTTGGGTCCGTGGCCTTCCCCAGCTTGGCCTACGCTGCAAGCAGCATAGACGTGACCCTCACCCCTCTCATGGCGGCAGAGAAAATCTCCATTTCCAGTTTTAGGCCGGAGCTGCTGGAGGAAGTGAAGGATGTTCTCATTCCTGCTGAAATGCTGATCGTGCAGCACCATCGGATCATTGGCAAAGGTAAAACAAAAAATACTATTATAGTACAGTGGACCCCCGCCCTTTCTCCATTTTGGAGTCTGCCACTGTTGCCAGACCACACCGACTCATGTTTTTATGCTTCAATGTTTTTTGTTTTTGAGATTTTGCACTTTTTCCAGCGGTCCCTGAACACACCACAGTTGTGTGCGCTTCATCCATCATCTATATTATTTAGCAGTGAGCACCTATGGGGGTGGCACCAATGAGACAGTAGATCGGGTCTACGAGAGCGAGGCTGTTAGGTTGTCTGTAGGTACGAGTATGGCCGTAAAAGGTTGCTTGTCTGGATGTCATTTTGGCCTCCAAGCATTGGTTGCCTGTTGGCTTTAGGATTGATTTTAAGATTTTATTGTTTGTTTTTAAGGCGTTGAATGGGCTGGCCCCCAAATACATCTCGGACCTCATCCAAATTTACTCTCCAGTCATTGAGGTCCGAGGGCCAGCTCCAACTTGTGGTGCTCAAGATGAGAATTAAGACCAGGGGGGACCGAGCCTTTTTGTGTGGTTGGCCCCAAGCTGTGGAACTCTCTCCCCTCCCAAGTAAAAAAGGCCCCCAACATTGAAGTCTCGTCTTAAAAGCCACTTTTATTCTCTGGCTTTTAACTCGGAGTGAGTCGTATGCTTCTGTGTCTTTTAGTTCTTTCTTTTTATTTTAATTGGTTTTATTTTTTTATATACTTTTATTGCTTTGCTTCTTGTTTTTAATATATCTATTTTACTATTTTATTTCTTATTTGATCTTTTAGTTTTGGATTAAATTCAATTTGTACCTTTATTGTATTTTATTTTTACTTTTTATTTATATTTATACGAGTCTGTGCAGCACTTTGGAAACTGTTTATAAAATGTGCTATATAAATAAAGTGGATTGGATTGGATATGTGCCCCGCGTTGACTGGCCACCCGCCTCAGGCAGCTGGGATCGGCCCCAGCATGCCCCCACAACCTAATTGAGGATAAGAGGAATAAAAGAAGGATGGGTGGCCGTTGATTGCATTTGCTGGTAGGCGTGGAACGTACCTTCTGGGAAAGACGGGGATGTACTGTAAAGAGAGTATAGCGAGTTTGGCAAGTTCTCTGCCATTGTGCTTTTTTTTGGGTTTCTCTTGCAGGTCATTTTGGAACAGTCTATCATGGCTACTTCACTGACCACAACAGCAGAGAAATACACTGTGCTGTCAAATCTTTAAATAGTGAGTCAGTCATCGGTACTCGTTTACCATCTGTACTGTTCAAGAGTTGTACTCCTACTAAAAAGTCCGTGTGCCATCAGGAATAACAGACGTGGAGGAGGTGGAGCAGTTTCTGAAAGAAGGCATCATAATGAAGGGGTTCCATCACACCAATGTGCTGTCTCTGCTGGGCATCCTTCTCCCACAAGAAGGTCTCCCGCTGGTGGTTCTCCCCTACATGAAACACGGGGACTTGCGTCATTTCATACGCTGCGAAAAGAGGGTGGGACTTTAGCGTTCCAAGAGTGGATATTCCCGATCTGATTCACGTACTGATGAAACACCTTAACCCCTTCTTAATTTGTTTTTTATTCTGGCTTTTACATAGAACCCCACTGTGAAGGATCTGATCGGCTTCGGGCTGCAGGTTGCCAAGGGGATGGAGTATTTGGCTCAGAAGAAATTTGTTCACAGAGACCTTGCGGCACGCAACTGCATGTGAGTCACACAAACACTCCATTCCTCCACCGACGTGGTGTCGCCACATGTGATGTTGCCTTTTGTCTCAGGCTGGATGAGTCCTACACAGTCAAGGTGGCAGACTTTGGCATGGCCAGGGATGTTTTCGATAAGGAGTACTACAGTATCCAAGACCACAGAAAGGCAAAACTACCCGTCAAATGGATGGCCATCGAGAGTCTACGGACGCAGAAATTTACTTCAAAGTCCGATGTGGTGAGCAAATAAAGCTAAGGTGCTGACTTGCCCTCTTCCTGGTCTGACATTGATAGGCATTTGGCAAAGTTTAGCTACTCATGTTAGCTGTCATTGAATGTATCACCACTTAATAACTGCAAATTGTTGGTTGCTTCTCTGAGACTGCTTTCTGTGTTTGGCGTGTTCATACGTGCATGGACGTGCGAGACAGCCATGAGTGACAGGTAGGTAGGCGGGTAGGTAGGTAGGTAGGTAGGTAGGCAAGTAGGTAGGTGGGTAGGTGGGTAGGTAGGTAGGTAGGTAGGTGGGTAGGTGGGTAGGTACAGTCATGAATCTGAGTCATCTTATTTGACCATTTATTATAGTTTAAGTTTATAGTTTTAGGTTTTCATAGACTGTGCTACACTTTGAAAACCTGTGATCTACAAAGCTAAAGCTAGGATGTTTGCTTCTGGATTTCTGGATGTTTAATAAAATTTGAAGTAAATTTATAACAAAAATGATAATCAACGCTGCATTCAATTGCAATACAATTAGTCCATATTTTGTGTGTCCTCCTGACGCAGTGGTCCTTTGGTGTGCTGATGTGGGAGATGCTGACCAGAGGAGCGAGCCCTTACCCAGAAGTGGACCCCTATGACATAACACACTACTTACTGAAGGGCAGAAGGCTCCCCCAGCCTCAGTACTGCCCTGGCCCTTTGTAAGTGTCACCGATAAAAAATCAGATTACTTTTCTGAATCAGTCTGACGATGATTCCTGGCTGTGTTCGTGCAGGGTTAGTAGTAACTTAGGACTAGGATGAATAATGTTTAGTTTCCAGAAGGGTAGCTTTGAACCGGCACAGTGCGCATATGATGACTCAGCAATGTGAAATCTGTAAATTGTCCACCACTTGGTATTTCAGCACAGTTAGAGGAGATGTGTTGAGGTTAATGTTTACACCAGAAACACGTACGCTTGAGAAACGTTACTATTAAACTTGTTTTTGCAGTTTTAGAAAATATTCTAATGACAAATCTCATTGTGTGCGTTAGATTACAATAGATGAGCCATCTATACTTTGCATCTTGTTCCACGTCCGACTTCAGTTAAGGGGCTATGGAAAGTTGGTCTACGTTACCGTGAATATTTGTCGAGTCTCTTCACCTCAGCAGAGCCGCCGCTGGCCAAACTGCGGCCCCAAGCCGAACATGCTGCTGTGTGTAAAGGCAAACACAAACAGAATAATCATCACTTTGATCAAATGTGTCAAACTCAAGACACCCCATCATTCTATATCGCCCATGGAAGCCTGGGAATCATGTTTGCCAATTATGCACTGCAATGCGGCCTTGCAGATAGTCCCTGCAGTCAAGACCACAACGGACATTAACTTCATATACCCCCATAGCAATAGACCCTGCAGATCTCATATTGGACTTTTCAGTCGCCTCAAAACTAACCATTAGAAGAAGAGAAGCCATCCTTAGATACGATGGATTATCATAAACTAACGAGTTTGACACCCCAGTGTTTGGGGGAGATCCCATAAAGGTTTGAATGAATGTATTATTTGTAGCCGAGTTAATGAGTTTAATGAGTTAAAATGATGCAACTGAACGACTCAGACAGTCCATCTTTTTCCAGGTATAGCATTATGCTCGAGTGCTGGGACCCCGATCCAGAGTTGCGGCCTAACTTTGCTACGCTGGCGTCGGCCGTCACCACGATCCTATCCAGCCTCGAGGGAGAACACTACATCAGTCTCAATGTCACTTATGTCAACCTGGACCAGCCACGCCCCTACCCGGCTCTCACCGAATCTGCTGATGAATGTGACTCAACTGATGCTGAAGACGACGGCTCCATCTCCTCCTGATCCCTGAACTCAAGTGGAACAAACTATGGAACCAAATACAAACCGTGCCTGCTTTTCTACCGTACAGTGCAGCTGTAGAGCCTCTAGTCATGTCTTAATTGGTATGGCTTCACACATTTGCTTCTAATTCTTCTGCAGTTCATTAATTGTTCTGTATCCTTTGTATCACACTTTTAGTTCTATGTGCAAAACAAAGCTAAATATAATGTTACTTGTATGGACCCGATGTTTGAGATAGTGTAATAAATTAAAATATTTATTTGTTTATAATTTTGTCAAGATGCGATTTCATGACCTTTTTGATTGTGTAAGTTACGTGCAGTGACCGCTAGAGGTCGGCATTGCGCTAAGGTGAGTACTTTAATGTTTGCTGCACGCTGTAAGCACACAAAGAGCCAGGTTTGTTCCACACAATCTCTTTAAATCACCCAAATAAGCTATGCAGATGATACATACGGTAGGGGTGTTCAAAGTGCAGCTTGGGAGACACTTTTTATCGGCTTGCTGCAAAAAGGCACACTGTAAGAGAAACGGTTGAAAAGGTTCGTCGTTACGTATTTGTTGCTCCCATCTAAACTATTTATTTTCCTCTTAGGAGTTGCCAGGCAAACTACTACATCCCAAATTAAAAGAGGGGATGACACAATCAATCTGTCAGCCCCTCAAATAAACCCAACGGCCCCCGCATGGCATCAAATGAGTCCCTGAACGGAGCACGCCCATCCACAAGGAACACATATCTCCCACAGCAACGAAGAAGGAAATAAATATCATATTGTTGTTGATATCCGGCCCCGAGTGTGACGGGCCCCTTTGATATAGAGAAAGAGCGATCCCGATGTAGATGTCAAAATCTTAAGTGTGCAAAGCATCCTTCTGCGTCTCTTCCCTTCCCTTCGCTGTTATCTGGGGGCAATAAAAGGCAAACAACTGCGTGAGCATCTCCGAGCTTTTCTCCTGAGCTGGGTTCACCATAAGGTCCTGCTCTATAGTGGAGGAACTTTGATGTCTTTTCCACAATGTTGCTTCTTTTTTGCCGTCAGTGTTCAAGCTGTCTTACGATTGGCAGTAGCGGTTTGTCTGCTTATTATCGCACGTCAGCCTCATTAGAGGAGCATCGTTGCTGCTATGAGTGTAAACATTCTGTTAGATTTAGTTTCTGATGGTTACCTGCAAAGTCATCAAACAGTTGCATGCTACACACAGTACATATTTATTGTCCAAAATATACTTTGTACTAAAATAAGTCGTATTTTCCGCACGTACCACAAGGTAATAATCGGAAGTGATCGCTTCGAACATCGCTCATTTACAGTGTCGTATTTTCTTATAAAATGATCAATAAATGGTTGCTGTTTTGTGGTTGACTTTGGCGTTTTAGCAAGTCCATAACTTACTTGTGCAACGGCTGACTTTATCTGCCTTTTGGGTACAGAACGTCTCAGAACGCCATCGCTAGCATTCAAATGCTAATTGTTAGCGCCGATGCAACAGGAAACAAGGTAAGGCGGCAAGAAGGAGATTGATTGACAGTTGTCTACAGCCAATCAGGACTCAGAAGACAATGGGAGGTGTAGAAGAGAAATGGAGAGAAGACGCCTAAAACTACACTCCCTTTTCCCATAATGCAATTCTTCTTAAAGGGCCAGGCTCGGTATTTAACAGCGTCCAAAAAATCTTATTTATGTTTAATACAACTTATTTTTCAAGATTATATCTACTACATTCGGTAAAAGGAGTTGTCTCTGCCATAACTGAATATATTCCACTTTTCAAGATTTTATTGATTGTCAAACAGATTGTCAAATCTGTTCTTGAATCATCTTACATTTTCATTTATTAGTGCTGTCCCTACGGGGCAACATTTTGTACTTTAAATATGTTTAATAAGTGTGTGAGGCCTGTTGAAGAGAGTCAGCGTCAAGCTAGCAGGAAGGGTTAGAGGTTAAGCCAGCCGTGTATCAGAAACAGAAACATTTTTCCTCGTGCCTCAATTTTTCCCGGATGTAACCGCCATCATCTGCTGTATATACAAATAACCATTTATTTATTTACACATACAGTACACTACCTGAGTGGACAATGATCCTCTGCTGGCTGCACGGAAGATCTCGCCTATCTCAGCAACAGATTCGATGTTGCTTTTGTAGCTTATTAATAATGCTATGCTATTGAAAACGCATCATTGGTTTGTATTTGTGCGGACTTGCGACCCAGTGGCTATAATTAACTCTACATGACCCGTAGTATTGACTCCATATCAAAGAAGCTGCAGTTTAACACACACACTCGCACGTATGTGCACACAAACACATTCTTGAGAGATCTGACCTGCATCTTTAATGGAGGGCCATTAATAATTCAAACAACTCCCCTACTCTTGTTTTACAGTCAGAAGAAAAATCAAACTTTTCTTTCCTCAGTTGTTGACAGCGGAGAGGAGACGATGCACAGGAGTCCGCAGCGCAAACTTGTAACCACAATGATGTTAAAAGCCATTGATTTGACAACATCATGCAGGTCCAGTCGGCAGACTGAAGGTCAGGACAGACCAGGTCTACTTTTAAAGGCGGCGAAGGAAGAATTCTGACAAATGTGGCTCTGTGGTGCAGAACATTAGTTCCGCTATTTCACTGCAGCACACAACTTTCCGTGGGAGAGTGCTGGATAATATTATTATTATTATTATTGGGTGTTGTTTTCTATTTCAGGGGTGTCCAAAGTGCAAGATGGTATAGTTTACGTAGAAATTATCATAATTCATATTTTAAAGGCTAATATCGTCACCTGGTTTGTAGCTGCATGCATGACTGGGATCATAAAAAATATATTTTCACTGTCACTCATCAGTTGGCGTGTTCCCTCTATGGTGAACAAAACCCAGCCGTACTCAAACTCCGACTCGGAGATGGCGCTTCACCCTTTTCCTTAAAAAACAAGGACAAAAAAGACGGATACTCTTTAAAAACATGGTGTCGAGCACGCTGAATCTCAGTCTTTTAGGAAATGAAGACAAAGATTGAAATCGTCAAACAAAACATTTACTGTCCTTAGGTCATGGAATATTGATTAGACGTCTCCTTCTCTGTGCCATGGCCCTCATGTAAAATTCAACAAGTCATTACTGCTGTCCTTCGATGACAAAGATACCTGGAGGAATATTGATAAGGAAGATGTTCTACCAGGGTAGCGCAGGTTCTCTTGAATAACCAAGGTGAAGATAATGCGAGCTGACTGCGTTTGTAGGAACTGAACAGTAGTGACACTGACACGCCGCGTGAAAATTAACGTTATGATGGTATTAAAAGCATTTTTGGAAGGTAATTTGATGTCGAAAATATATGCCCGGTTTGGGCACTGCTTCTTCTTTATAGCTCAGAGCTACCCCGAGAAGGTTTAAGGAGAGGAATGCTAAAAAAGACTAGTGTAAATATTCCTGGAGCTAAATAAACATCATACATCACGGTACTTGGAATATATCAAATTAATGATACTTGGCCCAATTTAGTACTTTTGGGATGTCTTTTTTGTCTTATGGGCTCATTTTATTTCGAGACAACGCGCAGTAAAAGTTTGGATCATCACTCACTGGCACAACTTGAAGATCATTCCAGGTTCTACTGTCCTGCAGCATCGCTTCCTGTTCATCTTGTTTACATCTTTTTCCAGGGTCAGCGGAGGTTCAAGCATGCAAATTATTTTCATCACTTACTACAACATTGAATTATTATGCCCTTGGGTTACAGTTGGGCCGGGTGATGCGCAACAAAAATATTGTTATCGTCCTCGCCACATTTTGCAGTTTGACTCGATCACGGTCAGAATATATTCATTCTTTTTGTGGTTGAATAGTTTAAAAATGCATATTTAAAGGGAAACTGCACAATTTTGTATTTTGCATGATTTTTTTTCATTCACAATCCTTATGTGAAACATGAACACATATTTCTTATAACGCCAGAAAATTAGTCAATATGAGCTAGCTAACAATGCACACCCAATTTGACTACGAAGCAGCATTTTATCAATTGAAATACATGCTATCATCATGCACGAACAAGTACCCTGATGATAACAAGTAATACTTACAGTATCTAGCTGTACTATTGGTAATTTATACATTTTCTATCTATTTTTATATCTATTTCTAATTTCCTATCATAGCCCAGGAGCTTATTACGCTAGTTCTATCAACAACAGCAGCATAGACACAGCGACAACACATACCATGTCCGCTCTCCTTGGGATGGCTGTATCTTCCAGCACGAGACCTGGCCTCCAGTCCTCAGGTAAGAACCGCATCTTGTTGAGTGTTTGTAGTGAAATTGAGAGCTAGGTATCCACTTGAAGTGTGTTTAGACACATTTGTGAGCAACATTTGAGAGAGATAAGCCTATTTGTGTACACGGGAAATGTTTTATATCTTTGAGTCGAGCTCATGAGAACTGAGAGCGAGAACAATGTGTTTTTGTTGAGTATATTTTGCCAAAGGAGCCCCCAGTCAGTACATATAAGTACATATAAAAATACATATAAGAGCTAAAACCTAAAAAGCAGCCTCAAATGTCGGAAAGTCCGGGCAAGCGGCAGCGGCCAATTATTGCCACCTTTGTGGAAGTTCCTTTGCTTGATCCTTGTATTGTATTTACTTGCGGCAATGTCCATCTTCTTTGACATTATGTCGCTAATTTGTGATAACGCAACACAATGCAAGGGCATGAATAGAGCCGGGTGATCATTACGCTTTCTTATCAGCTGTTCTTGGCGGCCATAATGGAATGTTCTTTATACTGTGCCCCGCATATCTTTTGGGGTGGTGGAAATGTGATAGAGCGACCAATTTAGCACAATAACAACATTATCATGGCAGTTAATCAGAGCGCCTATGATGCATGGGCTAAGCTGTTCATTTGGAGATTGCGCCGCCTGGTAATAGCTTTATTGATCTGGTTAATGAGCTTCTGGAAATCGGATGATTTAATTGCTAATGTAAAAAATAAAAATCATCGAATCAAATACTGGAATTAGCATAAAATAATAATGTAGCCAGGGTTTTGTGGAAATCATACTACAGTAAAGTCTCATTATATCGATATTCTCTATCGATATAACCGGACTATCCATATATCCGATCCTGCGACCAACTGCATTAAAAGTGGGCGGGTTGAGCATGACCTGTGAACCAGGAAGTGCGGGAATCGGTGTGTGTGCTGCGCTCTGGTGGTGGAAGTATGAAAAATAAAGTTGACTCGAAGCAGCCGTTCGCCTGAGGGCTGCAGGCAACCGCTTGATGACGCCATCAGGACCAACTCCATGGCGTATAGACAAGACGTCCACGTGTCACCAAACATTCTCCACACCTTGGCTGCGCTTCAAATGATATCCATGAAGATAATAATAATCATAACATTCACCAAAGACCTCCAGGTCTCCGACTTCTGATTGTACAGGGACGGCACGGCCTGTAGTAAAAGTAACGAGGCGGCTGTCGTTAATTGCGTTTGGAGTTCCTGGCCACCCGGTGAATGTAAAGCCGTTCCAGGATTTAAGTGCGTTGTTGGGAGCTCGGAGAGCATTGTGGCCTTCAACCAGTCTTCAACCAGACTGGAAGAGTCTTCAACCAGTCATGATGTAATGGTAATGGTAATGGTAATGGTAATGGTAATGGTAATGGTAATGGTAATGGTAATGGTAATGGTAATGGTTTTATTTCATTTGAACATGCATCAGATTCCAATTGAGTGCATCCCATAATCAGTTCCCAGTTCCACATGTCCAAAAGGAGTAGGAAGAAGCAAAGCTTATTAAATCCTACCCCTCCATCTGGTACTTTTACAATCAGTAACTGTTACATTTGTTCACTTCCTGCTTTCCATAATACTGTTTAGGTTTTAAAAAAATTAAAAATTAAAAATTAAAAATTAAAAATTAAAAATTAAAAATTAAAAATTAAAAATTAAAAATTAAAAATTAAAAATTAAAAATTAAAAATTAAAAATTAAAAATTAAAAATTAAAAAAATTAAAAATTAAAAAAAATTAAAAATTAAAATTAGAGCTAGAATATTACAGCAGCATTAACATTTACAAAACAGGACCTTCAGGGATTACAATCCAAAAGCGCTGTTTTTTCCCAGCCTCCCACACTAATCTGAAGTATTTGTTCCCGAACTTCCAGACAAAGTACACGCTGGTGTCTTTTATTCTAATTCTGTCTGCTATTATACGGCATATAATGCTTTTCTGAGTCAGCATATTGTGTACGCAACAGTGGGAGGATGGCAGACACAAACAACCATCAACTCACCGCGTTTGAAACATGCAAATTAGAGCTGCCCACCGCTCAGTGCTGACACATGGATCATATTAATAATGCGGACATTTCTTATTCATGCTTTCCTATACAGCATCCCTTCTCTCATTCATCACCGCGTGCACCGTGTGTCTCATTTCTACCGAGATGACATGCATATGATTTGCGCATCACGAGGACGCCATCAATCTTGGATATCTCTCCGGGGACGGGCCGCTCTCTCAGCACGCCGAGCTCGCTCATCGTGATCAATAACTCATCAATGAGTGCCGTAGCAGGTGCCAACTATCTGACTTTTAACCCGTAGATGTTCCGGGACGTTTTCACGCGTGTCCTCGCTCACATCAGCATCCATTTTTAACCACGGTACAGTTTGTGGTCTTGCCGCTCGTCAAGTAGCTCAGCTTCCTGTCAGTGTGGGCTCGCTGAGAGGATAAGAGCTCTCACTGCTGCCGTGTGGAAATAGATGTGCTGTTGTTACTGCCCACCTCTCCCGGACCATCTGTAGAGTGGCTGCGCGATGTGACCATTACGTAAGGTGTTCACCACAGGACCTCTCGTCCCGATGTTCTGCTAACGAGTCCTTCACATCATTTCCATTTCTGTCTGGAAAGTCTAATCTGATTTGATAGTCAGGGTCTTCAGGCGGTGAGGAACATTTCTGACAATATTATGGGGTGTTGGTACCTGGGCCTTCGGTGGTGACTTCCCCAGAGAGAATTTTGGTAGATGTTATTACCTGTGGAATCAAACTATGGAATGGATTGAGTAAGGAAATCGAACAATGCACAATGATGAGCCGATTCAAGAAACAATACAAGCAGTTGATGTTTGCTAAATACAAGGATGAAGAGTCTTCAACCAGTCATGATGTAATGGTAATGGTAATGGTAATGGTAATGGTAATGGTAATGGTAATGGTAATGGTAACGGTAACGGTAACGGTAACGGTAACGGTAACGGTAACGGTAATGGTAACAGTAATGGTAATGGTAATGGTAATGGTAATGGTAATGGTAATGGTTTAATTTCATTTGAACATCAGATTATAATTGAGTGCATCCCATAATCAGTTCCCAGTTCCACAGTTCCAAAAGGAGTAGGAAGAAGCAAAGCTTATTAAATCCTACCCCTCCATCTGGTACTTTTACAATCACTAACTGTTACATTTGTTCACTTCCTGCTTTCCATAATACAGTTTAGGTTTTTTTTTTAATAATGTGCAATATAGTGCTATATCACTATATTGACAGTTACTATGGTAATGAAAAAATGAAAAAATGAAAAAATGAAAAAATGAACAAATGAAAAAATGAAAAAATGAAAAAATGAAAAAATGAAAAAATTAAATTATACTATATTATGAAAGCAGGAAGTGAACAAATGTAACAGTTAGTGATTGTAAAAGTACCAGATGGAGGGGTAGGATTTAATAAGCTTTGCTTCTTCCTACTCCTTTTGGACATGTGGAACTGGGAACTGATTATGGGATGCACTCAATTGGAATCTGATGCATGTTCAAATGAAATAAAACCATTACCATTACCATTACCATTACCATTACCATTACCATTACCATTACCATTACCATTACCATTACCATTACCATTAACAGTTAGTTATTAAAAAAGGCGTCACAATAATAAATTAATTGATCCCAATAAATGTTGTTGGATGAAGCAACAGGTCCATCATAAGTTTGCTGAAGAAGAGCAGCCCAGGATGACATGGAAGGGACTGGTTCATGGTCTCAGGGGAGATGGGACCATATCCACATGCCTCAAGAAGACCGGTACGCAGGCCCGTTTAAAGTTTGCCAATGAACTTCTGAAGGAGAACTAGTCAGGTGAGTAAACTTACAAAACCAACAGGAGATCCAGTACTGATGTATTGCTAATTCTTCTTCCTGTTTGTCGCATCTCAAAGATGCTCACGGCCGCTGGTTCCGGTTCTTATGAGTGAAATTCTTGCATGTCCAGCTACTGCACAAGATCGGTCCCAAAAGATGAAGTTGTTTCACGTGGAAAAAAAACAACATCACCGAAATGCATCATCATCATCCTGTCCGTCAAAGGAAGATCCAAAATCAAATCACCTAAATTAGCATAATTGGTCTTAAATCCAGGCTTGACAGCCAATGGTATGATTTTATGCTTGTACGTGAACATGGCTCTTTGTTTAATTACGTGCGGCCCATTAAGGTTATACGAGGGGAGCATCATAAATTCAAATAGACCTTAAATATTCCAAGCCACAAAGTAATGCTGATGTGTCATTCTGAATCACGGTTCAGCACATTTACTTCTCTTGCTACCGCTGCTGGCGAGCTCGTGCACGATTCCGTGTGTGGCCTATATTTCAGCATAGTGACTGCAAAGCGGGACGCTGGCTTGCAAATATACTCGTAGCAGCGTACACGTGTTGGACACCCATTTCCTTACACGGCGACACTAATTCCGCTGTGATGCATGAAGCCTCGCTGCAGAAATAACAAGATGGACGGACTTATATTTGCAGTACACACGTGTGTAGTACACAAAAGTGGATTATACACTTTGTTGATCCTGTGATTGGTAGAAAGGAGGACACAACTGCACAAAGAACCATCAAATTATCGTGTCTTTCATAGCCAAATGTGATTTTATGACATTTTGTCTAATATTGTTTTGGCCCTTTCCACTTTAAGGATGACACATAAATAAACTCATGAAGCTCATAAAGTGATGACATTGTAATCCAAAAGTCTGTTATTATGGCTTCTGGAAGTCATAACTCATCCATTTTATTCACTAAAGGTAAGGGGATTTTCGTTTTTAATACCAGATTGGAGCGATCCATCAAATAGATGAAAAGCATTTTTAAGGACTAAATTTAATATATGAATACCCATAACAGAAAAAGATGATTTGTATTTCATTCACTAATAATATCATTCAAGAAATGTGCATTAGCTGCTGACTGGGTCAATTTTGGGTTTCATTGGGCAGCATTTGATCCATTTCAGTGCATGGTTGCATGAAGAAGTGTCGGTAAAAGGTTCAATTCCTCTCCTCCGATGGGAGAATGGTCCTCAATTTTTAGAAATCGTCATTCTCGACTTTGTTTACATTCTCAACGCCGCTTACGAGCATGACCGCACGGCTGGGGTGTGTGTACTTCGGTATTCCTGAGATCTCAGCGAGGAGTCGAAGGTCGTGATGAAGTTCAATCCAATCCAATCCCAAAGGTTTTGTCAAGAAACCAGACCCGATACAACGGAGATTGGTACCTAGGTGTTCCACATACCAACCACTATGCCACCGAAATATGAACAAAAACGAATACTTGAATGGTACAATCTCCATCACAACATTTTCTTTTGATTCCAACACCAGATCGACAATCCAATCCGACTCCTTTGACTCGAATCATCGACTCTTCTAAGACACGCTTGCAATTAAGCACTTAAAACTACCGACTCCACTTTCTAGTGGAGTCTCTAGTGAAATCTGTCACACTGGCCCACAGGATTTAGTGTAGATTCCATATCTATAATGGTTCCATATCTATAATGGTTCCATATCGGAGTCATGCTGAGATGAGATGAACGATGGATGCTGCTGCCTTTCAGTGCATCTTTTATCCCCGCAGCCAGGAAGGGAAATACTATTTATTCTGGGATACCTCCAGCCCAGGGCATGACACACAAATACATATTTCCCTTTTAGGCATGTCACTGAGCCGGGGGGGGATTTGTAAAATGAACTGAGGCGAACACAGTCGCACCGAGTGACGTGTCCACTTCGCCAAGTGGCCCCACTGGAAGGCGATGACGCACAGCCACGGCGCCACCAAGAGCATGGCGATGAACATTTAAAAAATGGTTCACATGAGGCCACTAATATTCTTATTGCTTTCATATTTGCATGCTCAGAAGCGATGAGGTCAGTTTAGTCATTTCATGCCTGCCTGGGATTTTGTTTACATAATGATAATGGTGATGGTGATGGTGATGGTGATGGTGATGGTGATGGTGATGGTGATGGTGATGGTGATGGTGATGGTGATGGTGATGGTGATGGTGATGGTGATGGTGATGGTAATGGTAATGGTGATGGTAATGGTAATGTAATGGTTTATTTCATTTGAACATGCATCAGATTCCAATTGAGTGCATCCCATAATCAGTTCCCAATTTCACATGTCCAAAAGGAGTAGGAAGAAGCAAAGCTTATTTTTACAATCACTAACTGTTACATTTGTTCACTTCCTGCTTTCCATAATACAGTTTAAGTTTTTTTTTGTTTTTTTTTTAATAATGTACCTCGTACCAAAGTACAAGGTGATATATTCATATATTATTGTTATGATGTTACTTTTCAAAACTTAAAAACATCAAAAAAAATTGTAAACATCACTAATGCGGGTTCTCAGGCATAATTAAATAGATCATACTTAAAATACTCATTGGTCAACAAAATGCATCGTGCCAGCGAACCACGGGAAGATGGAAAATCTCCCATCGACAAAGCCGATTACGCGTCCCCAACACATGATGGTATTATATGACAGCTTTATGGCAGAGTCATTTTACTTATTGTCGCTGTCATAAAAGCAATTTATCCTCGTCTCCGAGGGCTGAGGCTCGGACGGCAAATCATTCCACGTCCTCCAGCTGGAAGCTCATGATTACCGAGATACAGCCTGGAATTGTGGAATGCACTAGAGCGTGACAGCTTATATGTGTCACAAACAAATTAATTACACTTTGCCGCTGATAGGATTGTATTTGTTTATTTACTTGATTTATGGAGGGGATGTATCGTAGTTGATTTTTGCATTTCAAATAAATCAACAGGTGTCGGGAAAACGTTGCAGCGGTGACAGGCGGAAAATAAACACATGACAAGCCTCCTACATCCCATAATTTGATCAACATATGAAATGCAAATGGATACTGGGGAGTCAAATTCATGAGGGCATAAGACAGACCCTTGAGGATCGCAAATTCTGTTCATTCTGTGCGGCATCATGATTTTGTCCGATTGTGGCAACATCCCTGCACATCAACTGTTCAACCAATCAAATGCGTCCCTGCACAGCCCCGCCCACCACCTGACGTTCTCGTTTACATCCACGTCTCTCGTCTCCCACAAACCAACAAAAACGATCTGGATGTCTACCTTTATCAAGCACGCGTTATGTGTTGAGGTTCAGAGTTCCGACGTCCGTGAAGACACACGAGTGTGTTTGGTGAAGGTTGTCCGGGTCTTCGTAATGTAATCCGATTACTTGCTATGGAAAACCGGATTAGTAATGCCGTTTTTTTAGACACCAATCATGAAATACTTCAATGATTTTAAGAATTCTACGAGCATTGTCAAGATAATAATCATCACTGAAGGTCGTGTTCTCCTTCAAAAGTCGTCTCCAGTTGGGAATACCACAAGTCATGTCCCCAACTTCCTGATAATCCAAGCCCAGTTGGCAAAGTGGACTTAAATCTGGCATGGTGTCGTTTAGAAGGTCGGCTGTCATCATGTCCAGCATCTCCAACAGTTCCGGCCCGGATTTGGGTGCCTTGTTACCGCAACACATGTACACACGCAAACACACACAAGGACACACACCTTCATGGCAGACAGGTGAAAGCCATGTGATGGTCTCTAATGAAGCACTGAAACGTCAAGGATCTTGTGGACCTACACCTACCTACACTTCTACTAACTCACAATCACACCGTCTGGTATTGAACCAGCTGTCAGACAAAAGCAAATCAAGGGAACTTTCTCGCGACAAGGGGCTCCAGACCTGGGGTGTATTCGTCTTTAAAGTCAGAAGTGGAGCGTCGCCAACCGCTAATTGAACAACTGAATGGTTCCGTATTTTGTCTGACGGAATCAGTCTGTTGTGAAGACGGAGCTTCGACATTCCTGCACTCATCGATGGTTATGATCTTCAGGTAGCGATCCAAAGCGCCATGTAGGCCCTCCCTTGGGAATAAGAGAAGAAAATAAAACTAAGGGATACGATGACAAGCACTGTCATCCAGGAGAAACTCGGAGTTGAACCGCTGCCGTTCTGCATTGAAAGGAACCTTAAAAGGCGGTTGGGGCATGGATGCCCTCCTGGGGAGATCGGCATCCGCCTGGAGGAGCCGCAGAGAGGGAAGTCTGATCCCTAGGATGAGATAAGCTAAGGAACCAGGACTTTAGGTACGACCCAACACAGCATCCAAGCCCTGGTGTTGGGGAACATCCATAAAAAGTATAAAATATCCAATATTTCTTTCTACGGCTGCTGCCAGACGACAGTGAGTGTACAGTAAATGTCCTTGATTATATAAATTTATCACAAGCTCCCAGCCTCCACGCTACAGTGCAGTTTGTTTGTCTCCGAGCCTGCAGTCATTGTGGTGTGCTTGTTGCCACGGTAACAGGTGTTTTCACAATGAGAATGTGTAGGACGCCAGCAATAATGCCAGGCTTTGGTTCAACATAGATAACCCAGGCTTTCCTCGTAGCCTGCTGCCGTCGCTTCCAGTTGAATTAATAACTTTTCACAAAGCAAACCCGGACACTATTCCAGTGTTCTGCGTATTCCAGAGGTGGAATTCTTGTAAATAATAGATTAGAATCGATATAAAGAAAGTGAAAGCCAGGCCGAGTTATTCTCAGAAAAAGGAGCACTAAATCAAATAGAAATACAAATAATAGGCCAACCTTTTTCAGGGTAGAAGATGCTTAGCGTACAAATGGTAGGCATTACCGGAGAATAGCCAAACTTTCTAAACACGTCACACACAGGACTTCCCAGATCACTGATACTGGACTACAATAACGCCTCATTTGTATTCTTGTTTATTTAGCAATTTCCATGCCGGAAAAGGCTTCATTTCGGCCATTTTGGCTTAAATATGCTTATCTTTATTAATAAAATTAATACAGTTTCTACTGTATTTTGGTTAATCCAGCAACTCTACATCAAAGTCAGGCTTCTTTTGAAGTTTTACTCCTAGCAAGCCACCGATGGGAAGCTTTGGTTTTATTTGGGAGCCACAATCGGTCCACGGGCCACGCATGAAGCACAGGTTTTTTTTTTTAAATGAAGTCGTCGCACTGTGAGGATAAACACGGCCCACTCGAGGTCACTAAAAAGAAGGCGGCTTTAATGAGCTGAGGCTCCAATAAGAGTTCCGTATATTTCAGTGTAGGCTTCCGGTCCCATCGTGCCAAAGACAGCTGCTGCTGGTGCTGCTGGTGCCCCACATACAGCAAGTCACGTAGGCTTTGGCCCGAGGACCAGACCAGGAGGGAGGTACTTACCTGCACTGGACGAGTGATTCACTGAATAATTCAAGCGGGTCAGGGAAGTTTAAACATTGATGGCTGAGTGGGAGTTTCTCCGAGCTCCTCCCTGGGGACACGCAGGAGCTGAGCACCCACTCTAATTGCTAACTCTTGTCCAATATAAGTCTTTAATTAAAGTGTATGGAGCACGCTTGAATCTTCTTGGAGTTCAGCTCGCCGACCTTCTTGGAGAGTGACAAATAAATTGGTCGTCCTCTCACAGCTTTATTGACATATTGGCCTTGACTGGAAGAAACCACATTAGCTGAGCCGGTTCTGAGATTTGAATCCACTCATGTGCGGTTTATGAAAGGCGACTTATCAGAGTTTGTGTCCGCTTGAGCCTCCTTGCTCCCCCGAGGACTTAATGGCGGTACATCCTTCACGTGCCTTATTGTCGAGGAATGAAGCTGAAGATTGGAATCAGTAAAACTACACCCAGCAGAGAAGAGACCTCCGCCTGGCCAAGGGTCTGCTGAGCAGGGCAGCGGGAGTGAGCTCCATCTCCGTAACGCGGTGCCAAGCAGGTCTGAACGCTGGAAAAAAGCTTCCACAGTGCAACCCAACCTTGGACCAACATTGCCCAGAAGGCAGAGCTTGGCAAAACATTCCTGGAGCAAGGCTCGTAGTCGACTCAAAATAAACAAAAAAAAACATATGCGGGGAAAGGCGTCATGTAAAAACACAAAGATTTGTCTTTTAAAGATATTTATTTACTATTAAAGTACCGCTGAACAGCCCTAACATAAACAGACAAAAACAAGTAGATTTTTATTTTTATTTTATGAATGTGAGTGTGAATGGTTGTTTGTCTATATGTGCCCTGTGATTATTTTATTTTATTTTATTTTATTTTATTTTATTTTATTTTATTTTATTTTATTTTATTTTATTTTATTTTATTTTATTTTATTTTATTTTATTTTATTTTATTTTATTTTATTTTATTTTCATTCTCATTCTCATTCTCATTCTCATTCTCATTCTCATTCTCATTTTCATTTTTTAATTTTAATTTTAATTTTAATTTTAATTTTAATTTTAATTTTAATTTTAATTTTAATTTCAATTTCAATTTCAATTTCAATTTCAATTTCAATTTCAATTTCAATTTCAATTTCAATTTTAATTTTAATTTTAATTTTAATTTTAATTTTAATTTTAATTTTAATTTTAATTTTAATTATAGTGGTTTACTTGGTCTCAAAACATTTTAACAATAATATCTTTGAGCGTGAATTTACGGGACAATAAACCTTATAAAAATCACCTGCATTGTTCTGTGTCTCGGTTTGTTTGTCCAGTCATATTTGATGTCATATGTCATATTTTTTCATTGCACATTGCAGCCAATATCATGCATGTCCCGCCTTGTGACAGCAATAAATTGAACCCAAAGCATTATTATACTTATATATACTACTAATCTGCTGATGCCAAAAAGGTATGATTTGTGGCCCATTACTGCACAAAAACATGAATATGTATTGAAATCTTTGCCAAAGAAGTACATGTCGTGGTGACCACGTACAGTAACTAATGCAGCAACGTGCAGCGCTAAGCCACAGCAGAATCAATACCCAAACAACCGTCTCCTCTCAAGCAGACTATTTCAAGGCTCAATTAGGTTGCGTAACTTGACAACCATGGCCGACAGCAACACGGCTCATGGAGAAACCAGGATGCTGTGGAAACAAAGCACGAGCGTATTGAAGAAGAGCTAGTCGTTCATTAGCATGTGGGACTGAAATCAAACTGATTGACGACTATAAACCATCATGACAGGAGGCCATTTTTAATTAGCGGTCTTCTCATTAGGTAAAAATATTGCTCTTATTTCTTCATCAAAGTGCTGTGAAATGTGACGAATCAATCGCCATAATCCCGCTAATCAATCAAGCGCCTATCTGAAGTCGGAATTCCAAAATATTTAGCATCGGTTGTTAGCATGTGGCGTAGCTACCTACAGGTATTATCGCTGATGTGTCGCAGTCAAATAGCAGCCATTTTTAGCCGAGTGGCGGTCCGTGCGTTTGCACCAACAAACCCGATTGATCACGACACCGACAGAAGTGCCATGAAGGGCCCTCACACCGGCCCCCTCCCCCCTCCCTTAAAGACCATTAGCGGCACCACGGCCACCTCCGCTTCACAGGTCTGCCTATCAACACTTCCACAAGCCGCCCACCTGCCCCCCCCCCAACTTGATGCACTTTTGACCTGACTGACGTCAGCCGCTTCCGTGTTGCGTTTGCTGGCGCTTCTATTGATTACCATTAATAATCACGTCCTTTCCACCTAATTACCTGGGCATGGCTCAAGTTTGGAAGGCTCCTCCGAATGTTCCTTGTTATGTTATGTCCCATCTAAAGCCGTCCCACCATCCGGACGTACCATCCCGACTATGCAGTTTTTGGTAGATTTGTTCCCAAAAATGAGTTCCCGGCACATAGAGGAAGTATATCATCAGAGGGATTGCGAGTGAGTCAAATTTATAATCAATCGACCACATTTCGGTATCGGGCGATATCAGTGAAAAAAGACAGTATGGACATCGGCCAATACTTGTTTTAAAACGCCGATCAGCTCCGCCCCCGCTGTAACATCCAGAACAGGGATGCAAATAAATGTTCGAAAAACAGGCAGCTCTTGGCCATTTTCATTTTGTAAAAGTAGCTATCACAAGAAAAACGTGCTTTTTAGCTTGGATCGGTATTGGTATCGATTTCACTCCTGGATTATTGTATCGGCGGTCGTATTGGTCTGAATTTGTCACCCTCTTAAGAATAGTTATGTGAATTTTTTCGACTTTTCATAATAAAAATTCCAGAGGAGTCGTTCATACCGAAGGAATCGCTTAAATACGCAGATTGCTGTAAGCTCTCTGTGTTCTTTGTGAGATGTTATTGAACCTTCTTGTCCTTCCATGTAGGCTCCACCCAATCATAGCAGAAGTTTATTAAGATTATTAAGATTAGTATTAGTATTTCCTGGGGGAGATCACCGCTTATCATTCAGATACTGTAATTAGCGGAGGAATCAAGTCACTTTGTCCAAATTTCACAGTCCTAGACAATAAAATGATTGTAACTTCAATCAAACAATCCACATGTAACTAAAATGCATTAATAGAAATAGAATTAATATAATTATCTGGGTGCAGCCCACCTAAAACATAACAAATCAGTCATTGTGAACACATGGAGCTGTGCACACTGTTTGATAAGAGGATTTGGTGCCAGATTACACCATTGTTGATTCAGTTCAAACGTCGTACAAAATGTTCTCAAAGAAATCTGAAATAAATAATCATAAATTGGGATTGTCTTCTTGTGAATTTTGGATTAGGAATGCAGTTGCAAACGTTGCCAAAATATTACAGTTGCAGGCCATGTTTGTTTTTCCTGCAAATAAAAATGGACAGCATCCAATAGCGGAAATGAAGGTGTATTTATTCCGTATATTTTTATTTTTGTCTTTGTGTTCTCGCTAAGCAGGATTCCAATTCTGTGCTCCTCGTCTGCGCACAACCTCTGAACAGGAGACTTACTTTCTGACGTTATGAATAATTCCAGTTTTTTTTTTTTGCAATAACTATGGCAACCAGCCCCAAAGTCTGAGTCTGTTGTAAGACACAAGACGTTTTATTACAGCAGATGTTCTCCAGAGACTTTTGGCCGGGTGAACGCGGTGCATCTTCCCAGTCAATGGAGAGCCTCTCATCTTCCTGAGAAGAACTTACCATCTACCCACGAGCTCACGTCGACCACATCCACCACCTACCAGCGGCTGGTGAAGCAGACGCTGTGTGGGGGCTTTTCACACGGCGGCTCGCCATTGCCATATATTTCATCTCCGCTCATTGTTGATTTTTCTTGCTCCTCCTGTTTTGTTTGTTTTTATTCCACTCATAGAGAAGATTCTGACTTCCTTTCCGAGACAATCATATGCAATGATCTTTGGGCTGCCAACGTCGGAGCTCCCAACAGGTAGCGCCGTCAAAAATAGCCACTGTTGGAGTTTGTGTGCTTGCGGTTGCGCCCTCGGGTCTCGGCACACAGACGTCCTCTGAGGATGCACAGCGGGACGCTTGCCGTAGGAAATAACTCCTGTGGCTGACATTTGTTTATTTGTTCGCCTTGTCAGGTCGCAGTCATTGCTCCTGCAGGGCGAAGGCGACAGGACCGGAGTCATCGGGTTTAAAAAGACGCTTAATGTGCTGGAAAGATACTTTAATAAGTACAAAGGTTAAACAACAATGAAATTACGGTTGTTTAATTACGCTTCAACTGGGTCCATCAATATTCATGGTTTTATGAATATATTGCGCTCCCTTCACTGACAAATGGTGTTTTTTGGGGGGGGTTGGAATTTTACTGCAGCAGCTCAAATCTTCTGCAGCCCACGAGTCTGGCACTGTTTCACAAAAAATAATTTACCCAATAGTACGAGCTATTTAAACGACATCTTTTTATGCTTAATTTAATTCCGGAGCTGTTTGTGCAAACCTTCTAAAAGCTTCAAGTTGGGAGGATTTGATAGGAATAAAGTCATTAAAAATGTATTAACACATTTAAATCATAACAATTATAATATAAAAATAAATAAGAATGAAGAAATAATCGCACGATGGCCACACAGTCAGAAGACCCAAGTTCGATTCCACCCTAGGCCATTTCTGTGTGGAGTTTGCATGTTCTCCCCGTGCATGCGTGGCTTTTCTCCGGGTACTCCGGTTTCCTGCCACATTCCAAAAACATTCCAAATTGTCCATAGGTATGAATGTGAGTGTGAATGGTTGTTTGTCTATACGTGCCCTGTGATTGGCTGGCCACCAGTCCAGGGTGGACCCCGCCTCTCGCCCGAAGACACCCCCCGCGACTCTCGTGAGGAAAAGCAGTAGAAAATGAATGAATGAATGAATAAGAATAAATAAATAATAGCATGATGGCCACATAGTCAGAAGACCTAAGTTCGATTCCCGGCTCGGCCAATTCTGTGTGGAGTGTTTGCATCCATGTTTGCATGTTCTCCCCATGCATGTGTGGGTTTTCTCCACGTACTCCCCCCCCCATTCCATTCTGGTAGTGTAATGGTACAGCTGCTCCATTGGTTCAATCCCAGCTTTCTGTTATTTTGCAGTAAAATAATGTCCCCATGTTTTTGTAGTCCAAAATATGCATCTAATTAAATTCAGCTTCAAGTAAAATAGTATACAAATATTTTTAATAGGCCAGTTAGGTCCTGGAGATGTGGCGACCACAGCTGCCCAGGGGTGTCCATAGTGTAGTTTTTTCCTGGTGCCTAGAATTCCTGGCAGCGTCCCTGGGACATATTCACACCACACTTGTTTTTCAATGTGCTTTTGGGATAAACAGTCAGAGAAAAAGAATAACATAATGTGATCTGTGCAGTAACAAAACTCATGTTCGGGGAGAGGTAGCCCGTCTTCTAGCAGCACCCGCCGTTGCAGCTGGACGGCCCCAGGGATCAACAGCGTTTGTGTCCGGTGGGCTCAAAGCCAGAGACAAGTGGGTCATAATAGCAACACAGCAGTGCTGAGTATTGGAAAATTGTTATGCTCTCTTGCATGTTTGATATGTGGGAGAAATTGCTGAAGAGAATGCTAGAACAATAGAAAGACATTAAAGACATCTACAGGATGATGTATGACCCCCCCACCCCCCCCATACTGCTCTAATATCTTGTGAAATAGAACGTTTGTAGTTAGAGCATGGAAGACCTGTTTCTGAACTTTTAAACACAGTTCTGACATTGTTAGAGACTTTCAGACATGAAATAACACCCCTACAGTCGCCTGAACAAGTAAATTGATGATAAAGTAATACTTACTGTAATTTGCCATACTTTGAAGTAGCACATTACTTTCAGTGCGTTCACAAAAAGCAGACATCAACATTACATTAGCATTTTTTTTGCATATTTCTGTATTGCTGCTGGTTTTTCTGTTTTTCTGTGATTTGATTTTATTTCATATTATTGAATTTATTACTTAGATTTCTTGTATTTGTACTCTTCTGTTCAACTTGTTCGAATTGAAAAGCCGTTGTTTTTTAACGCTACTGTTGACAGTTACTCACAATGTCACTTCCTGTCTGCCCGCCACTCGGCCCCCCAAGGAACACATTTATAGCAACACACTGGGACACAAGTGTTGGAAATGGCTTATTTACGCTTGTTTTGTTTACCATGGGGCGGCACGCTGGGCGAGTGGTTAGCGCGCAGACCTCACAGCTAGGAGGACCAGGGTTCAATTCCACCCTCGGCCATCTCTGTGTGGAGTTTGCATGTTCTCCCCGTGCATGCGTGGGTTTTCTCCGGGTACTCCGGTTTCCTCCCACATTCCAAAATTGGCCACTCCAAATTGTCCATAGATATGAATGTGAGTGTGAATGGTTGTTTGTCTATATGTGTCCTGTGATTGGCTGGCCACCAGTCCAGGTGTACCCCGCCTCTCGCTCCAGCACCCCCGCGACCCTCATGAGGAAAAAGCGGTAGAAAATGAATGAATGAATGTTTACCATGTTGGATACGAGTGTATAGGGTTGTTATATCATGTCTGGAGAGCTCTACAAATGATAAAACCTATATTTATAAGGTCGGAAACTATTTTTTCTGTGCTGTAATTATGAAAATATTCCATTGATATGAAAGGAATTACTACTTCATATAAATTCATTCCTCACGTTGGGGTCCGGAACCAATTAACCACAATAAAGCAGCGATGGCTGTACTGCTGTCACTATGGACACCGTATCCTCCATCATAGACTGGATGCTACTGAAACATTTATGTACTATATACAGTATGTATATTTACTGTGCAGTATACGGTATATGCCTTTCTGCCTCAAATTACTGTATATTATTATACTACGGTGTATTCATACTGTATATTTATAGTGTATACATTTGCATGTATTATAATATGGGCGTGTAAGCTTATAGGCAGTGGTCCATTTGTCCTCGGAGACCCTGGGATGTACGCTTCCTTCTCCATGCTGACATTCCATGTGATTTCGGAAGAGGAGACCAATAGATGTCCATTGATGGAAGCACATTTGCATTGCATCTGGTAGATATGCGTCGGTGGATGGAACCCATCCCAGCAGGCATTGGGAGATGGATGACAGCAAAATGAAAGATGCTTGTTCGCTTCAAAATTCTATTTCCTTCATATCTACAGGGACATAATAAGGCATGGCTGCGGCGTTCTTGTCTACCATGCGTAGATCTGTAGCAGCCATACTCGCCAGTCAAGCGACGAGGGTTTTTCCTCAAGGGAATGTTTGTAAAATTGGATTCCGCCTGTTTTTTTTTATCCATTATCAGCATGCGCTGATCACACATGACGGCACGTTGGGCTGGAGTATGAAGAAGGAGTCAAGACAAGGTCAGCTCCTCCTAGAACATCCAGTATAAGACCGGATCCTTGACAATCACGCATAAGTTTATCATCTGAATGGCGTTTTAGACGCACTCATCAGGCACGGTGGGAGGTTGGAGACGAGATGTCAGCAGTAATCTCACTCCGCATGTGGGAATTTTTGGCTTTCCTTCGGAAGAAGATCACTCTTTCTTAACAACGTGCACCCGACGTTCGCTCGTCACCGATGGCTTGACAGGCAAACACAGCCTGCCTTCTGGTTCTTCACTCGGCTGATGCAAGTTCATCCAAAACTGCTGATCATGTCAAGTCTTCCCCAACAGTGACGGCCAGCGGCCCCCAGCGGGTGTTGATACCGGCAGCCCATCGCTGTAGTATTCATGAGCCAACCAGGAAGTACACAAAAAGGTCACTTTTTTCCACATTAATTGAGGAAGTTTGAAACAAGTCAAAGTGTTTCAATGATTTACTGTGGGGGGGGGGGGGGGGGGGGCTGCAGGCAGTCACAACATAGGCGGCACAGAAGGAAGAAAATCTTTTCTCTCAGCAACTGTGACGTCAGACCCCCTCCTCAATAATTTCCTTCTGAAAAATTAACCAACTCCCTCCCTGATGCGACACACACACGGTGTGTTGACTTCTTATAGCACTTTTAGCGCAACCTTGTCGAGCATCCTTGATTGGTTCTAGAAGGTCTGACTAACTGATACGAAACGCCTATAAGGAATAATGAGATCTAGATGTTCCCCATCCATCCAACCATCCATCCATCCATCCATCCAACCATCCATCCATCATCACGCCATCCATCCATTCAACCATCAACCATCCAACCATCCATCCATCCATCCATCCAACATCACGCCATCCATCAATCCATTCATCCATCCATCCAACCATCAAACATCCAACCATCCAACCATCCATCCATCCAACCATCCATCAATCCAAACCATCCATCTATCCATCCAACCATCCATCCATCCTCCCATCCATCCATCCATCCATCCATCATCACGCCATCCATCCATTCAACCATCCATCCATCCAACCATCAACCATCCAACCATACATCCATCCATCCATCCAACATCATGCCATCTATCCATTCATCCATCCATCCATCCATCCAACATCAATCATCCAACAATCATCCATCCATCCAACAATCCATCAATCCAACCATCCATCTATCCATCCAACCGTCCATCCATCCTCCCATCCATCCATCCATCCATCCATCCATCATCACGCCATCCATCCATCCATCCATTCAACCATCCATCCATCCAACCATCAACCATCCAACCATACATCCATCCAACATCACGCCATCCATCCATTCATCCATCCATCCATCCATCCATCCAACATCAATCATCCAACCATCCATCCATCCATCCAACAATCTATCAATCCAACCATCCATCTATCCATCCAACCATCCATCCATCCTCCCATCCATCCAACCATCCATCCATCCATCCATCCAACCAACCATCCATCCATCCATCAATCCAACCATTCATCCAACATCCATCCATCCATCACGCCATCCATCCAATCATCCAACCATCCGTCCATCCATCCATCCAACCATTCATACCTTTCATCCATCCATCCAACATCCATCCATCCATCCAACCATCCATCCAACATCCATCCATCCATCCCACCATCCATCAACATCCATCCATCCAAGCCATTCCAGTGAAATGAGTTATGACTAAATGCCATTTCTACCACATTACGCATCCCAACATGAATCATAAAGTCCGTCATGCCTCAGCAGGTACAAAGACGCATAGCGCTCCACCTGAGTGTCAAGGCTGAAAGGATTACACAACCAGGCCGCCTTCGTCGCCTCATCAACAGCCTGTCATCGTGCTGGATCCTGTTCACCACGTTACCATGGTACCATCGCATCACTAAGCTTATGTTAGTTTATCTGCAATGGGTGCCTTTCGTTTTTCAATGAATAATCATGTTGGGAAAAGCCTGCCAACACACTTTTTGTACTTTGACTCTCATCTCCGTCCTTCCGTTATCCCAGTGTTGCGTGGAACACTTGAATGGCGAGGGGGTAAATGACCTGTTGAGCGTCTTTGGCAGGTTGTGCACATCTTTAGAGAGATTTTGGTCCACTCCTCCTTGCAGAAACACTCAAAATCCTGAAGGTTTTGAGGCTGTCGCTTGGCAAACTGTTGTAAATTCAGTTGGTCACTTGATCAATCCATCCCTTTTCTGTACTGCTTGTCCTCGTTAGGGCTGCCAGTGAGCTATACAAACACCGGGGGTGTCCAAAGTGCAGTCTGGGGGCCATTTGTGGCTCATGGCTGTTTTTTTATTGGCACATTAAAAATATAATTTGCCAAGAAAACTAAAAAAAAAAAAAAACAATGACAGCAAAAATGGAAAAAAACAGCCTTAAGTTTACTATAATGAGGAAGAAGTTGTTATCTAACAAGAAAAAGTCATAATGTCGTAAGATTAAGAAGAAAAAATAGCATAATTTAAGTAGCATAAAGTTGAAATTTTAGAGAAAAAGGCATTATTTATTTCAGCTCGCAATATAAAGAAAAAAAACCCTCAACGAATAAAGTTGTAAGTTACAGAAAAAGTTTATGTTAATGTTATGAGAATAAAGTCAAAATATTGTGGAAATAAGAGAAAAAAATGGTTGTATTATTGGCAATTTACAGCCCTGATTTTCCGTTTTTGTTGGAACTATTTTTTCACTGAAGTAAACTCCATTTGAATCTTTTATTGAGTCGTTTATTGCGACACATTAACGTCAGTGTCTGGAGATGAATGCAGCCATAATCCGCATGCAAGGATTTGATTGGCCTCCACCTGAATAAACCTCCGTCATTGTGCAGCATCGCTGTTCAAATTGCACAGAGGAGCGTGCTCTCACTGCTCTCACCGCTCTCACCTCTTATAGCTGACTGGGAGGCTGCTTTTCCCCACACTTTTGATCACGTTTATAGCGCTAATCAAATACTGTTGTCATAGAAACCATCAGTGAAGCACCTGTGTTGTACAAAGCAGCTATGATTCAAAAGTAGTTCACGGTGGGGCAACACACTTCATCTAACCATCAACTCACATACAGTACGGTATGAGCACAACTAGCACCTTTCGCCGAGACCATTCCACTGGGATTAGGAGTCAAAAGGAGTAGGAAGAAGCAAAGCTTATTAAATCCTACTCCTCCATCTGGTACTTTTACAATCAGTAACAAGTAGTACAAGTAGTATTTGTTCACTTCCTGCTTTCCATAATACAGTTTAAGTTTTTTTTCGTTTTTTTTTAAATAATGCACCTCGTACCGAAGTACAAGGTGATATGATACAATGACATAGTAATTAATAGTAAGTGTCAATATAGTGATATATATAGCACATCATGACTGGTTCAAGACTCTTCATCCTTGGATTTAGCAAACATCAACTGCTTGTATTGTTTCTTGAATTGGCTCATCGTTGTGCATCGTTTGCGCATGTAAACATGCAAATGTAAACACAAAATGTAAGCAAAAGAAACATTGTGACAACATGTAGAATGGTGTGAATTAAGTATCTTTAATGGACTTTTACAACAATTTCACCCAGGAAAAATACGTGTGATGTTACACATTGGTATCGGTTGATATTGGGATAATCAAAAATTGGACAATATTGATTATCAGCAAAAAAGCCCTGGTAGGATTAAATATTTCCTACTCCTTTTCCGATGAATAGACCAACTGTGGGTGTTTGCAATGCCGATGAATTCCATTGCTTCATATTGATAAGTATTTCTAATACCTATTTGTGGTTAAATAAGGTTACCCAAAGAGTAACACCCGTCACTAAAAGTACCTTATCTGATTGCATTATGAAACTAGCAAACGTGACCGTCATGTGACTGTACTGTATGTGTGTATGAATGCTCCACTTGACATATGGCGTCCTGCTCTGACATAACCTCTCCTCGTTAGGGAACGGAAGTTCCCGAGGAGCAAATGTAAGGTGTATTTACGGCCTACAAATGGCTGCTGTCCCATTTCTGAACTGGAGTATAAACGAGCGTCCGAAAGTAAAGCTGAGCACTACGATTGAAGGCATGATAAATATTTCCAAGGTGCAAAAGGCCCATAAACACCCCCTCACTGAGAGGCTTATAGCGCCACATGGCCCCCCCTCGGAGTCCACCTTTATCTCCATATTCCCCGAGCAGTAAGATCCAAATGGGGTGCGACAGACATAACGCCAGTGGCTCGGCAGCTGTCAGCGTCTGATCAAGTTGGGGGCAACTTTGCCGAGAGCTCAACCTGGGAGATGAGAAGCTGATGAGAAGCTGATGAGAAGCTGATGCGTCATGGAACAGCTGATGGATAAAATGATCATACCTTTGACACATGTGTCCCTCCGCCTGGGGCGGCGTACGAGCAGCATGGCGGTGACAAGCAGCCCCTACCACGTGGGTGACCAGCTCTTTGCTGTGCCCCCCCCCCACCCCAGATGGATGCCAATGACAGCAATGAGCACCAATTTCTCATTACAAGACAGAACCTTTCACGGGAACGCATCCTGTCCAGACGCTGCCGACTGGAATGATGCTTTTTACTCAGCTCTCATCCAATTTGATCCAGGTTGATGGATTGTATTTTCATGGAATTTTTTTAGGTGTGTTGTTGAGTGTAACACAACCCAAGTAAACACATGTCGACTATGTCTGCATTTGGCACGGTGCCATCTCGCGTCCTCCTGCACAACAGGATAATAACAATGTCGCTATGCGTCCGATCCGTTGGTGGGATGTCAGTCTGACAGATGGACCCGAAGAGCCGTGCGCGACGGGCTGCTGGGGACTCAGCACATTTTGCAGGGCAACAATCGTAATAATACACCTGAATGCGTTCATAGTTGGCTGTCGTAGTTATTGCCTGCCAATATTAATTATAGCGTTAAATTTAAATCATATTTCAGGTCTAAATTCTTCAGACCTTTCCTTCTACAAAATATAAAAATACAAATAAGGTTGAAATAAACCTTCATTCACAATACAGGCAATCTTTCAAGCAACATTTAATTGTCACTAGTTTTATAAGCATAAAAATAATTCAACCACTTTTACTATAATCCACTCTTTACTAGACATACTATATGTATAGTCATTATGCATAATTTGTGTAATCCACTATATCTCTACAGTAAATCCCTTAATTCACATGAAATACATGCATTCATTATAGTTGTAAATATGATTTTTCATTTTTACCCTCTAATTTTACCCTCTAATCCCAACCTCTTACCTTAACCCGAACCCTCTAATCCTAAAACCAACCAAACCCTAGCTTCTTACATTAACCCTTACCCTCTAACCATAACCCCAACCTACCCTAACCCTAACCTCTTATCTTAACCCTAATCCCAACCCTCTAACCCTACCCTAACTTAACCCCAACACTTACCCTCTAACCCTAAACCCAACCAAACCCTAACCTCTTATCTTAACCCTAACCCTAATCACAACCCTCTAACCCTACCCTAACTTTACCCCAAACTTACCCTCAAACCCTAAACCCAACCAAATCCTAGCCTCTTACCTTAACCTTAACCCTGACCCGAACACTAATCCTTAACCCATAACCCATAACCCATAACCCATAACCCATAACCCATAACCCATAACAATAAACCTTACCCTCTAACCCTAAACCCAACCAAACCCTAGCCTCTTACCTTAACCCTAACCCGAACACTAACCCTTAACCCATAACCCATAACCCATAACCCATAACCCATAACCCATAACCCATAACGCATAACAATAAACCTTACCCTCTAACCCTAAACCCAACCTAACCCTAGCCTCTTACCTTAACCCTAACCCTAACCCCTTACCTTAACCCTAACCCTAACCCTAACCCTAACCCTAACCCAAACACTAACCCTTAACCCATAACCCATAACCCATAACCCATAACCCATAACCCATAACCCTTACCCTCTCACCCCAACCCTAACCCTTCCAATTGCGAGAGGAGCTGCTCCCACAGAAGACACCAACCACAAAGGACAGGCCTCCATTTTGGAGGGATTACCAAATAATCTGTGGAAAGAGATCATCTCTGACTATTTGTGGGACGGACTCCACGGTTTGCCCACACCTTTTTAGAGTCAGTAAAGAACCAACTTGGTAGAGCGCCAATAAAACCAGGAGGACCTGGTCACCATTGGTCCTGCTCAGTCATCAGTAGAGACGGTGGATTTCTTGGCCAATGCTACCACAATTATTACGCTTCAGTGCTGCAGAAATTGTGGCTCGCTGACTAAAGGGGGTCCGCCTCCTGCTAAAAATAACAAGGCGGATACAAAACAAACACGTTGTTAGGCACAGCTGCATAATCTAATTTGGCAACATGGTTTGAGGTGACACTTTCCGTTGGCGCCATGTTGGCTTTGTTGTGTGTTCACCAACCTCACTCGGGGAAAACAGACTCCGCATGGAGCCAGTGGACGGTGCATGCCCATAGAGCCTGCCCACGCTAACCTGTCCTCAGTTGGTAGCTCAGGGCTGTGAAACAGCTGGCGCTCCATGAGTGGACCGCAGATGGATGCATGAGGACATATGTACATTGGGACTATTTGTTGACATTACAAACTATTTGTAATAAATTCAAAATTCAAAATGTGTTGGAAAAATATTAAGATTTTTTTTTTCATCATACAGGAGAAGTTTTAGGGCTAATTTTGTGTGGGCTTTATCACCATGATTATAATCCAGATTAAGGTCTGAAAGCCTTTGACAAAAATGAGCTTACTGGGTTATTTCTGGGGAGACGGAAATAGCACAGATTGTCTTGGCAAGTATCGATACACAATAGCTGCCATAAATAAACAGACATGAAGACGTTTGAATGTTGGACGGCCCTTCCACTTGGCTGCTTGTCGCCAATGAAAACCAGCTCAGGCCCACTCCTGATAACTCCACGAATATCTGCTTTCTAGCACAAATTTACTTGGAGAAACACATTAGAATCATTTTCCTGCTGAGGTTTTAAGATTTAGCATGTCTAATTCATGCAAAGGATTAAAGGATGTGGCAAAAGCCCACAAGATCTAGGTCTCTTTAGTTTCATAGAAAGTTGGACCGATAGTGGATGCTAAGTCTCATGAGACGGGGTCAGAAAGTCAGTTACCTAAAGTAACCTATACCCTCAAGGCGTCATGAAAAACATCCTTTCCGAATGGCGCTATAACGCGGTAAAAGCTGATTTTAGAAATCTCATCTGGATCCCAGTTCAAATCTTGGCCATGACGTAGGATGCTACACAAATCGCTGCTAAAGGCTAATTTCATGGATCCAAGAACTGTAAAAATGTTGAGATGACGTCACATCATCCATCCCTCAGAGAGATTTTGCACCCCCCATGAAACAGTCTTGTCAAGGAATTATCACAAAGTAATGCGTTCCTCCGCCCCAAAATAATAACAACACAAGGACATCATGTCATCGTAAAGTTGATTTGTTTTCCCACTTACGGTTACACAGATGGCGAACTGAACAATTGAGGGAACACTGATCAGAAAGTTCCTAGGCATCTGAGAAGAAGCAATGAAGTTGCAGTCTCTACTACCCCCTCGGGATGTGCCCTATTTTGAACGAGCACAAAGAGTCTGTAAGACAGAAAAGACGAACTCAAGACCAGCAAATACACAGCGGAACCGCCAAAGTCGAATACCTTAAAAGTTCTGAAGTTTGGAGTTCAATCCAATTTTCCTGCAAAAATATATCTCCAAAGTTCTACAAAAACAGGGAAAACCAGTGCTTACATGATTGTCATAGAACCAAAGGTTGTCCAAGGTGTGTAGAGCCGAGGTCACAACCAGTGATAAAGGGGGTCTATGTGCAAAAAAAACGTAGACTGGCTGTAGACCGGCCACTGTTTTTGTGAGGTACTCTAATCACTAAAAGGTCCCAACCAAGGTAAGGTATCCATGGTGCGAGCAAGTACTGCTTCACTGCAATTGTACATACGATCACTGTGAAATGCCGGTCGGAAAGCTGCATAAACCCCTCCACAATGCAACCCAGCAACGGAGCAAGTAGGCAGAGCTTGGACACCCTCGTCCGTCGCTTGGCAACAATTCACCTTCCTGTCAAAACATGCAAAAAGTATTGATAATTTATCATCAATTTGTGGGACAATAAACAGTTTAAAATATAAATGCATAGTTTTGTGACTCGGTTATATCAGATTTGTTTGTCAAGTCATATTTTTTGTTGTACTTTTCTTAAAATTAATGTCAAAATCTCAGTATTGAATATAAATATATATGCAATATATGCAAATATATGCAATACCTTTTATTGAATGATTGTTTTCAAATGAGAACGCAATGGAAGTGGACTCGTACCACGCAACAGATTGAGGCTTTGGACCGACCAAGCAGGTTTCCATAGTATTTTGGCCATAAGTAACACACGCATGTATTACACAAGACAAAGCGACTGTCAAAGTGTTGCTTGACGCCTTCGGCTGTGACCTTTTCAAGGAGGGTCTGAAGTGCCAGCATGCGGCCCCTATGAAGGGGTGATATCAGATCACGCTGTGCCCTTTGTGATTTTACATCCTGTTGGAGAGCTTGTTTGGGGAGATGCTGCCATGGTGCACATTTTGTGCCAGAGGAAACATCAGTCATGGATGGTTAGCCACAGTGAGGCATATATTATAGTTATTACATCACGTTTCGTGTTCTTGCACATTTCCCTAATGAGGAACAATAACAGGTTGACATTTATTGCTCTACTAGCGTTTAGAAAGCCTGGCATTGTGGTGCAGATGCCGCCGTCTTGCCGATGACTGATTATAAAGTCATTTTTTCCCTCATCATCGCTTCAATATGCTCACAAACAGAGGAATAATGCTTCCGATCACCGGTTGCTATAGCAACTCCAGCTTGAGTGCGGTGATGCTACAAGGCCACGGTTGCTGTTGCGATATCAGGCACTTGCAGAGAAAACAGCAGGTCTCTCTGTGACTGGAAGTACAAGGCTCGCTACAGAAACATCGGAGGAGAGCGGCGGCGGCGGTGGCGGCGGCGGCGGGGCGACAGGATGTCTCCGATAATTAGCTTAGAACCACCGTGACCTAAATGGTACTTTCTGTGCTCAACTGCCGGGATAAAACACACATTAGATACACCTCTCGCAGGAAGGAAGTCTACTTTGTGACCGGAACCCGTGAGTCTCCCTAAAGAGCACAACACCCCTGTGACAGATTACCAGCTGTCACTTTTGTACCAGGACTGACAAATTACAGCTTAGTCTACTTTCTGCGGAAAAGAGAACTTGGCTGGGTTACACCAGCCATATAATCATGACAGGAAATAAAGTGACTCACTCTTAGTGCTAAACCTATCAGACATGCTGTGAAGCGACACCCACTTTTTAGGTCTTGCTGAATGACTTTGCATTGTTTCACACCTCCAATGTTTTCCAATGCTTGGTGGGCATTCAACTTTTTTAAATATGAGAAAAATCACAGTTTTCTTTTGTTCCGGTAATGGTACCCTGAGATAAAACCCAACACTGGAAATGTACGTCCATCATCAAGATTTCCTTCATAAGACTACAGTATTCGCTCATCCTCTCATTGTCAAATTAATATAATTGCTTATTTGATTTGGGAAGTCTCATTTTTGGCACGTTTGAAAAAAAAATAAAACAAGAATAGTCTCCATTGTCACTGTATAAGGCAGACAGGGGTGTCCAAACTTATTCCACCAAAGGCCACATACTGAAAAACCAAATGAAACGGGGTCCGACTGACATTTTTAGATATATTTGATTTTATAAAAACAGGCCATAAATTATTAGTCAACATGTCAGTTTATTTCTTTACATTTTCCCCATTTTTCATATTGTTTATTTTTATTCCCACAATGTGCCACGGGCTGCAAATTTGGACACCCCAGGTATAAGCTGTCATATAACAAAATTAAGCTTGCTCCTTTGAGTCTTTCGGGTTTGCACCATTTCTCATAAACCTGACAAGCCTGATTCGAACCGCTCAGAATCCCAGTCCGACCCCATAAGTGACCAATATGGCAGGGGGGCTTTTCTGCTGACGCTCGGATACGCCAGGGTCATCGGGCCTTGTTCACCTCCAGTCCCAGCAAAAAAAAAAAAGTCAGTTTTACAAGATGTATGTTACGTTCGGGTATTTCCTTTCTATTCATGCTCACTAACATGTTAAGCACATTTAAAGGCCACATTTGTAGCGTTTTATCGACTCTATTGCAGGGGTGTCCAACCTTTCCATCGAGGGCCGAGTAGGCTTCATCAGTTCATTAAATCCTAGGTGGGACACACACCAGTCAGACTAGATAGGACAGCCCTAGCCTTCTTTTAAAGTCAACCTGAATGGTCCGGTTGGATCGATTGAACCCTGAAAATATGATGATGATTAGATAAATGGGAATATTCATATGAACTTATTCTTCTAAACGCAACCTTCTTTTTCTCGTTTTTACATTTCTCTTGTTGTTTTATTCAAATATTTCAACATGTACATTTTCTTCTTTATTCTCATCATATTTGTAATGTTTTATATTTTCTCCCAACCCAATTTTCCAAAATGTGCAAATTCATTCTTTGTTTTGTTTCTCATCATTAGAAAACAACAACTTTCCTCTTTAATATTTCAAATTTATGCTTCTAAAAATGACATGTTTTTGCTCAGGATATTATGACTGTAGTCTCATAAATGTTTGTAAATGACCACTTTTTTCCTGTAAAATAAAAATTCTCTTAATATTATGACTTTAATTAGTATTACAAGTTTAGAATTTTTTTTTTCACCTAAAACGCATCACGTGGTCCAAATTATTGGGGTGATAGCAGAGGGACGTTTAAAATGATACGCAGTTAAAAGTGCTGTACTGCGTGTCTTTTTATCTTTAAACTTATATCTGTAAAAGTGTCATGCAACCTGCTATATGTGCTAGCGTCCCTTTTTTGTATGTTAAGTTTCAATGAAATACTTTGGAACTTGGACTTGGCGAGCTGGATGTGGGCCCCGGGCCGTAGTTTGCCCACCACTGGTGTAGATTATTGCCACGTGCTGTATTGCCTACGTGTATTGTAAGCGCCAATTGTATTGTACCCTTCACGTGCACTGAGTATGGGTGTACGTCACGTGACGCCGATGGGATCGGAATGAATGTAAAGTGTCCACACACTATTAAAAAGTGTACGTACAGTAAATATTAGTAGCATATAACATTAAATATCTATACTATATCACCGGAAACTCCGCTAACCGCTCAATAGAGGCGTCAATGAAGAACGACGAGGTGAAATGGAGCCAGCGTGTGTCTGCGTGTTGTTGTGTTCGCTGGGCGAGGACACCCCCACCCTCCTCCCCGTCCACGGAGCTCGACGCTCAGTGTCACGGCAGATGGTGCACCGCACACTACTCCGGGCTGCAGCTAGGGCGCAAAACCTGCTTGAGAACAACTTCCATTCCCAGCAACTTTACCCGTATTGAGCGTCGACCAGGTGGACCCGGAGGACCACATAGTCTACCTTTACCAGGAATCGTTCGGAGACGGAACTCGGGGTCCAGGTGAGTTGGTTTTAATCATTTGCCTTCCGTGTTTCCAACTAAAAGAGTCGAAGTGATTTGAAATGAGATAAGATCTTATTTGAACACAAGTTTGGTAAAAACTGGTAGCATTTATGGTTTGGAATTGTGAATGAAGTGAAGACATCCGTCTTGTCTTTTTGGGAATTATTACTCCAAGTACTCCGGAGTATACTTGGTGCTGATGCTGCAATTCAGTGGTTTCGTAACTTTTGTCATGTTTAACCATCACACACATTTAGGAGACATTTTTATGCCCTATTAGGCGTGAGTGATACTCTACATTTTGGTGTCTACTTGTTATAATATCAGTAATTAGTACAATGTACTAATAACAATACTTTGTCAAGATCAGTATGTGATTTTTTTTTCCTTTTTTGTGATCATTATTGTTATAAAAAAATAAAACACTGTACAAAGGCTTTCAACAATAGCAATTGTTTCATACATAAACAATTATAATAATTATTGCAGTAAAAATACTCTTCATCATGTAAATAAAAGATATATGATAAAATCCCCTGTTGTTGATACAGTTGATATTGGGACAATTTAGAGCCTCTAATTAGGCGTGTTTTTGGCATGTAGGAAGAACCTGAGGAAGGGAGGGGGACAAGTATGGAAAAACATGCAAACTCCACACCTTGAATTGTGACGTTTGTGCTTTGTGCACGAAGGATGCGAGTTGACGAGGATGAAGTTGTGCTACTGTGACCGTGCACTAGATGAGACTTTTTACTATGGCTGCCTTTGCCACACTGACACTAATCTGTCTGAACTCGTTCATGTTCCCAGCCACAGAAGGATATTAGCTCGGGGCCGTTGAAACATTCCTACGGTCCGTTCAGTTGACTGGAACCATGGCCGCCGCCAAGTTTTTGTTGAGAAAATGGCTGGTAAAAGCACAGCTGCTATGAAACACGAAGGAAACGTTTTAAGTCTGCTTTGCTTTGGGTGCAGGGTATAATTCAATCTCAAGATTATTCAGGAATTCTGGAGTGACATGTGTTTCCCAACGTCAGAAAGCTTGGTCAGGGGTCCTCCACCAGGATGACGACCCCAAACACAGTAAGGGACGACTCTAAAGTGGCTTCTAATGAGCCCTGATTTACACTAAATCCTACTGAACATCCATGGAAAGAAGAGAATCGAACAGTTAGAGCAGGTTGCGTACCTGTTGACAGGTGCAGGGCTTGATTGCAGTACCCAAATATTAAGTTAGGCCAGGATTTATTTTGGACTAAAAACACACATATGCTGCACCTTAGCCAAAACAAGATATTCACACATATCAGCGTTGGCTATGGAAAACAGTCTTGGGAATTTTTGTCTATTTTCTGATATGTTACGGATCCAACCACCAACTGTAGGGGTTCGCTTCATGTTAATCTGAGCCATCTATGTTCGAACCCATGACTCCATGGACTGAAACGATCTACATACGTCAGAACAGGAGCTGTTACTACTTTGCAATCTGAAGTTAATTTGCTATTGTGACACAGTAGACGACTAATGTGACGATTATTCTGTAGCGTGAAGTGGCTAATAAATCCATGCTAACTGAATTTATGATCAAGAATATGTGGAAAATATGCGGCTCTAACGCTAAATATTATATCCAAACACCACATTTGGATGGAACCTGTTGGGTTTACATTGCTTTCGAACCAAAATCTGTCTCACTTCACAAAGCGGTCACATCGCATAGGTGGGCAGCGAGAAAATGGCGAAATGAACTACAATACCTGTATAAGGCATTCTGAGACGCGATGCTCTGTAGTATTCTACACTGGTCACTAGGTGTCAGTAATGTTTTCACACACAAACATCACTTTTGATCGCCGGAACAGCAGGCTTTTATTGCAGGTTTGAATTATCTCACCACCAACACAATAATAACACGAGCTAATGTTACAGCTGTAATCCAATCTAAGCTTAAACTCAACTCTGAACCCCCAACCTCACTTCCTCTCTTCCATGCTCTCATTTGTGTGTTTTCTACGTTGGGTAATACATGTGTGAAGGTGACTATAGGGGTGTTATTTGATGTCTAGAGCGCTCTAATGATGTTAAAAACCATATTTAGAATGTTGTGAATGTTTTTTTTAGGCTCCCGGTATGAAAATATTCGTTTTATAAATGAAGAATCCTACTTTGTCTGGTCAGGAACCAATTAAGTTGACCATCGACAAACGATGCTGTCGTGTAGTGTGTTGATGTAGTTGTCAGTTGTTTGTTTTAAACGTTTGAAACCTTTTCATCGTTATCACGGTCATCAGTTTCCAAATACGTGAGTGATTCTTCCTTCTTCGGTGGAAGCATCTGAGCGATTTCAGCCAAGTGTGTACAACGGCAGCATTTGCACGAGAGGTTAAAGTCATTCACCCATGTGTCATAAGAGACTTTCAAGTGAGAGATTCACACCGGGGCACCACTGAGCCATATGTAATGATTCGCTGGGCTTCATAAGAGGTCCGTCCCTGCACTGGACCCAGGGCGGGTCATGGCAGCAGCTGCTGCTGCTGCTGGAAAGAGCAGCAGATTCCTGAATACGCTCGCAATTTGTGTAGAATTGGATCCCCGGGGAGAGCGGCTTCGAGTGCTCTTGATTCTGTGCGCCGTGGCAGAGTCATTGGGAAATTGGGAGGATTGCAGACTTGTGAAATGCTGCTCAAAATGATGCTTCAGTGAAAGACGAGCCATTCGCCTCCTTTATATGACTTCCCGAGTAAACAGTCACACTCTCAGCAGGCGCTACGGGCTTGTTTGGGCCTTTACAGGTGGTCCGCTCACCTTAGTCCCAAGTCCCAAGGACATTATGTCGATATTTACTCTCCATGCAGAATGGGTTTTTATTTTTGTGCTGATTAAAATTACTATGGGACCTCAGAGAGTCCTGTGCAAGACCCATGCTGCAAAACTGTTGTCACACAGCGAGTTCTGTGCTTAATGCTCGCGTCGGAACACACACTGCAGCACTATAGCGGCAAACAGGCAATTAGTGCTGCGGCAGAGATGTCATGTGGAGGCCCGAACAGGTCATTTGAGACACGCTACTGTGTTTTAATCAAAAATAATATGCTCTTGTCTTTCAAATTGTGGTTATGGATGCAGAACTTCTATTGACCTTTTTTTTATGGAATATTCTGAAGAGAATATAATAACGCACACACCAGTACACAGGAAATGGCACGCCTGTTCTTACTTGCATGTGTGGCGTTTTATGATATTGTTGCCCAGTTGGAATAAGGGCATGCCTGTATTCAAGCAGTGGCGTGACGTGATGTTTACGGCTTGAGAGTTTTTTTTATGTTCATACACATTGGTCATTAAGAGGATTTTGTACTTTTATACTTTGTTGTAAAAACTTTGATCACCACCTGGTGAGCTTGGGAATCGTGGAGCTGTTCGGTTCTGAGAGTGAAGAAGACGACTTTAGTGCTTTGAGTTCCCAGGAGGAGGATGAGGACAGAGATCAATGACTTTTCCGGTGGACTATTGTTTAACCTGGCCAATTACCCTCACTGGGCACGGCTTATATACCAGTGAGCTCTATTGTTCGGAGATGATGTTAGATTTACCCACAATAAAATAATATAGTCGGGTTCAAGATGCTCAATGAAGCATTTAAATCCGTCTGAACGAATCTTTTCTGTTATAGCTAATGACTTCTTCTTGTCCTGTGAGATGCTGCTTCTAATGGTGGATGAGTTTGGTCGCATTAAACTTCCCCGGTTCTGTGACACCAGGGGAAACTTAGCTTCAACGTCTTTTTCAGACTTTAACAAAAAAAATACACTCCTCTGTTAGCATGTTAGCACTTTGGATCTGTCTGGCCGCCCGTTTGCCTTTCCTGAAAGGGATGAATTGGATTTCCATTATTTCTTATGGCAAATATTTGGTTACAGTACGTTTAAGCTAGAGTCTGACGGTAAAAGACGCTAACCAAGGTTCCAGTGTAATAATACTACTAATGTATTGGATTTATGTAGTGCCTTTCAAGACACCCAAAACGTTTTCCAGTGAAACCCATTATTCATCACTAGAACGTCACACACTAGTAATGGTAAACTACATCTGTAGTCACAGCTGCCCTGGGGTAGATATACATTCATTCCCATTCATACAGCAGTGCGGGTTGCACTGCACATAAGACGGGATGCAAGTATCTTCCTTATGGGCACAACGAGGCTTCATATTCGGAGGCTCCACCGCAGGTGTCATTTCTCTGATCCCTCGACGGATGCGAGCTATAAACTACCGTGAAAGACAAACTAACTGTTTTGAAATGTGACTGCAAGATGCAGACCCTAAGACGTGTTAGCATACGAAGAAGAAAACAGTTTCACGGAACCTGCGGACACCAGGGAGACAGTGATTACCGCTACTGCGCCGCCATCTGAGGGTTTGAACCATTGCAAATCGGACAATAAGCTGCATGCACACGACTCCAACAATGTCATCGCATTATGGGCATTTCACACCCCCACACATGCATATTTATACATATATACTTATTTATTAATCATTTTGGCCTTGACACAAAACATCACTGATACGATCTCAGCTTTAAATATTGATAAATGTTTTTTTTTTAATTTATCTGTTTTCAAAGACATTTTCATTGTATACTTGTCAAGATCAGAAATGGCCAAGTGAAAATGCCTTCTTTGTATAAGTGACCATCTTCTTCGGAAGGGATTTGGGGAGTAAGTGTCGTCTTGCTCACTTGCAGCCGTGCCAAATCTCAGCCAGAGAAATCAAACCTCCAAACAGATGACAGAGGAGATGGTGACACGGCAGATGGAAGGGTTTGTTTCACAAGTCCATGTGGGTCAGAGCTCTTTGAGGTTTGCACATTTGGAAGTGAGCTCAAAATGAAACCGTTCCTTTATGACCTCACAGAGGGGCGGACTTCCTTATATGGTTCATAGTTAGGAAGCGCCTTGGTGCGTGTGACCAATCACAGCAGAGTGGGCGTGCCCGGAGGCGGGCCGTGGGTGGGTGGAATATATTTTTGCAGATTCTGCAAAATCTTTTGTGCGGGTTATTGTGTGTCGCGCCTCTATAGGAGACCACAACTCAATACAAAGGGCAGGAAAATGCGCATAAAGGTCCCCTTTAAGATTAGAACAAATAATAATAGTTAGCTTGTGATTTGCTATATGCTATGAGCGGAGGCCGTGTCTTATGTCCCCGCGCATTCGTGTTGCGTAATGTGGTGTAATAAAGAATAGTATGACTATAGGGGTGCTATTTCATGTCTATGAGCTCTAATAATAGTAAAAGGCGTATTATAAAAGTTTTGCTAAATATTCAGTTCATTAATGTCGAACCAATTAACCGATTTGAACCAATTAATCGATGTGTTTTATCCCGGGACCAGTGTTCATATAAAAAGACGTGCTACGTTAACAAGCCGTCTCGCTGCTAAAACATCCCAGACCAATGAAGATAATGGGCAGACAAGAAAGCAGACAGACAGCAGCTACTTAAAATATGTTTTTGTTGCTTCCAGGCATGCTAATCAGCCAAATCCCTTGTGTTGTGTGCGGGGAGAAATTTGTTGTTCCTTCATTTTGGATTAAAGTTTAAAGGAAAAGTCACTCACCCACATCAAACCATGTGATCTCATCCTTTCATTGGGAAACAAACCGGTGTTTGGGAATTTGATATGGAGCTTTTCTTTGTTTAATACATTACATAGGATTACGATGAGGTACCTTTTTTACTCTTATTTTTGTAGAGGATCTCGGGGAGGTGAGCTAGGATGTCAGGATGTCCGTTGAGAAATGAAGACGACCGCTACACAATCCTACACACCATCCCCATGCTATACCGTTGGAAGGGAAGAATAGACCGGTTGTTTGCGTTGATGACACAGCCGCTGCCTCGTTACTACAGGAGGCTGCTGCTCATCACTTAAGACAGTGAGACTGATTCATGAAGTCGACGTCAATCGGCTGCAGCATCATTCATTGTAAATGTCTGGCGATCCAATGGAGGGGATCCGGTCTGCCCTCAAGTCTCATGTATAGTGGAAGGGTTACTCACAGCATCATGGAACTTCAAAGGGCAATCCTGCCTATCATCCACAAATAGAATGTTTGAAGTGGAATTCTAAATGGAATGGATTAATATTTCACCTCGACATTGATTCACGCGGAGACTGTAGGCCTGTTCATCTGCGGGTGTGCTGCTAATGCAAATGCACGTGGAGGTTACAGTAGTCTTGATCTTCACCCACTGTGCAGCAGAGGTGATGGGCGGTCATCGGTGTTATTACCACCGTGACCCCGGCTGTTTCCTCAGGGTGTTCTTCATCGTGGAAAGTAGTAATAATTAAAGGCTTAGACCTGACGAAGACTGTGGTGTTAATCTTCAGTTTTTGTGGCTTGTATCCTATTATATTCCATCATATTCCATAGATCTACAGTGGGTTGCATTTCTTCTGTATCATCTAAAAAATAGAGTGAAACTGTAGTTATGTGCAGCATGAATATAAAATGTTATAAAATGTTATATTAGAGACCTCTAGAAAAAAAATTTGGGCACCCCTGATCATTTTCAAGATGTTCTTTTCTAAATGACTGCTTGTTGGGATCATCCGTTCCAGGTAAATGTACCATACAGCAGACCAACACAGTGATAGATGAGAAGTGAAATCAAGTTTATAGGATTTACAGAACTGTTATTTTAAGAACATTTGGTCACCCCAACCAAAAAACGCCATCAATATTTAGTGGATCCTCCTTTTACAGAAATAAAAGCTTCCTATAGCTTCCAGTGAGGGTCTGGATTCTGGTTGAAGGTATTTTGGACCATTGCTCTTTCCAAAACATCTCCACTTGAGTCAGATTTGATGGTTTTGCTTTAAATCCCACCACAGATTTGGAATACTATTTAGGTCTGGGGGCTGAGATGGCCAACGTTCGGACTTCCTCTGCATTGAATGCCTTCATCGAACTGGAGCAGGGTTTAGGGTCATTGTCTTGTTGGAAGTATCCAGCCCAGGCCCAACTTCAACTTTGTCACTG
This sequence comes from Doryrhamphus excisus, assembly GCF_037039965.1. Lineage (NCBI taxonomy): Eukaryota > Metazoa > Chordata > Actinopteri > Syngnathiformes > Syngnathidae > Doryrhamphus > Doryrhamphus excisus. The sequence continues at coordinate 20,920,850 of NC_136367.1, read as the reverse complement.
ATTCTTGAAGACTCTTGGCAACAATTTGCTGATACTGTCTGGAATCCATGCCACCTTCAACTTGAAGCATGATGGAACCACCACCAAATGTTACTGTGGGTAGCAACTGTTTGTCTTGGGATGCTGTGTTCTTCATCCGCCATGCATACCGCCAACTTGGTATGTCCCAATAACTACATTTGACTTTCATCGAAAATTCACACTGACTAGCGTACTTCCTGCAGTGTCTCATCAATGTAACATTACTGATACCTCGTGACCAGTGTAGAATACCACCTCCTAAAAACGTGTATCTTCTCAACTACATTTGTATTTCAGTTTATTTAGCTTGAAAATTATTATGCTTGAAAATGTTTGAGTTAGGCCAGAAATACATACAATTAGCTAAATATGTCGTAGTCAACCAAGGATTTAGAAATCCACGATAGAGTGAAGCTGTGGAATTTGAAGTACAAAGTGGTAAAATGAAAACGGACCTTGTACTAATTTAGGGTGATATTCATAGTAAGCATCTACTCTCTACTGTATTTTATTCTTTTCTTGATTGCCATCTATTTTTTCCAAATATGAATGAAGTACTAGACATATAAAAACACACGTGCAGAAAATGAGAAATGATTGAATAAAATGTGGCCTACATTTCTGCAGCATAGATTATGAACCCCCCACCCCCACCCCACCCCCTGCGTTTCTCTGCATTGAGCAGGAACAGTACAGTACTGCTATGCCATACTGAAGGACGTGTAACCACGGCAACCAACAACAGGCGCATAGAACGGTCAGATTAGCCTGTGAAGTGTGAAGAGGAAGCCATTCTAAATAGTCAATGTTTTGCATTAATAGCATTAAAGCAGAACTAGCGTGGATTTAGGACCCACCATGTCAAGCATCCAAGCATAGCATAGCATAGCATAGCATAGCATAGCATAGCATAGCATAGCATAGCACGGGAGGTTTGTGCAAAGGTAAACCAGGCCATGAGATGAGCAAAGCCGAGGAAAGAGTTTGGCGGAGGAGGATGCTCCATTAGCGCCAATAATTCACACCACAGTCATTCATCTCGTCACCTCCCACCACGCTGACCTCCTGTCACATGTTCCCGTGTCGCTGGCTTGACGCCACTCCTCCCTGCTTGTTTGCTCAGCGTGTTATGTGCTCTCCTCATTGAGCGCCACCACGCACCAGATTACAACAAAACAGATTAACTGTATCGCTGCTGACACCAGGAATGTATATTTAGATACAGACTGCTACTACTGACTGGAGAAAAGGCCTCTGAGATTACATTTGCTCTTTTGCGTGGGAGGAAAAGAAGCTGGAGTCCAGCTTTGCGGTGGAAAGAAGATTTTGTAGTACGCCGAGTCTGCTCCTCCAGCCCCATTAGCGTATATGAGAAAGGCCAAACGCGCATCAGAGGACCAACCCCATGGGCTTTTAGTGTTGTGGCTCCAAATTTGCCAGCACACATTGTGCCGTAGCCACTTGTTTGCCTTTATGAGTCAGTCGGTTAAAATTGGCTCCTTTGTGCCCGCACAGTTTCATTTCATGTCAACGCCGTCACGGGGATGTAATTAGAACACAACGTTTTGCATACAGTGAGTGGAAACAGAGTTTTACATGGAGGAAAGAATAGAATGCAATGGAATCACTTCCCAAACTTTGTCGTTTGGAGTCGTTGTGATGATGCATTTGGTGCAAGGTTGCGTGAATAAGTGACATCCCTAATGAGAGGGTGCGCTGTGGGTTTGGGTTTTCCAACATTTCAATTTGGGCTGTATGCTCTTTGAACGGGTCAGATACACACAGAAAGTCACGTTCTAAAAGCCCACCAATCACAGCCTTGATGGTGTACGACACAAGAGGGCCCGCAGGGAGGAGCGAGCCGGTCTAATGTACGCTGAAACTGAAACCAGCCAAAGGTCTAAAGGCATGCCGAATAGGAAACATGCATGTTGGCCCGGTCGCACTCATACTGAAAGTCCCCGCTGCCTCTCGGGTCCATGGAAGCTTGTTTCCGCCACTGAAAAAAAATTATCCCAATGGTACATCGAAATAATGAGATAAATAGTCGAAATCATGGGACAAATAGTCAAAATTATGAGATAAAAAGTCAAAATAATGAGAGCAAAAGTCGAAATTACGAGATAAAAAGTCAAACTTTTAAGATAGGAAAGTCAAAATTATGAGATAGAAAGTCATAATTAAGAAAGTGTAAATAGAGATAGAGATAAAAAGTTGAAATTACAAGATAAAAAGTTATAATAATGAGATAGAAAGTCATAATAATGAGATAAAAAGTCAAAATAACGAGATAAAAAGTCTAAATTATGAGATAAAAAGTCAAAATAATGAGAGAAAAAGTCAAAATTATGAGATAAAAAGTCAAACTTTTAAGATAGGAAAGTCAAAATTATGAGATAGAAAGTTATAATAATGAGTTAAGAAAGTGTAAATTATGATATAGCTTTGTAGAAGAGTCACAGCAGCAGCTCTTCTCTCCTGTTCAGACATGGATTGTGAGTACATTGAGGAGTACTTTATGTGTGGCTTTACAAGTGATGAAATACTTTGTACTAAGCACGTACATTGGAAAGAATTTTGAGGCGTTGAAATAATAAATATTAATAATAAAAATGTGGCTGTTCATAACTATTTAGCCATTTTGCCAAGTGACGAAGACGACTGGGAAAAAGATGGTGCAGTTGATATCCCATAATTTCGACTTTCTTATCTCAAAATTTTGACTTTTTATCTTGTAATTTTGACTTTTTATCTCATAATTTCGGCTTTCTATCTTGTAATTTTGACTTTTTATCTCATCGACTTTCAATTTAACTTAAATTTTTTTTCACTGGCGGAAACGGGCTTCCATACAGGTCAGATAAATATGGCAGATAAAACTTAAAACCAAAATTTCCAAAGACGATGACGTCCACCTTAACATCTCTTTGGAAGAGCCTGGAGACGAGGGCCTGAGAACGGATAGTTGACCCTCCAGGTCTTTACAGATGGAGCCTAATCCTCTTGCGTCTGAAGAAGGTCCTGTCCTGCAGCGATCTAGCTTCCTGCATTGTGTGTGTCTAACAGGAAATGTGGCCAGTATGTCGAGTGTTAGTCAGTGCTGTGATCCCACATGGACCGTCAGGACCATATGCAGGACGGCTCACCACCCCTTTTGGAGTCACTGCTCACAATAGGGCACGACACATGTGCTGAGGAGAGGAAGACGACGGCAGGCAAGGTTCTTTATCCTTGAGGAATACGTTGTCTCCTGCAGGTCCCTTCCTGCTAATTCACCGACGTTACCATGGAGACAAGGCTATTATCTGCCATTTATATCACATGCAAGCTTTTAGGTCTGCTGTTTTGTGACTCGGTTGCTTAAAAAGCCATCAGTGAGGTCGGCAACATCTGTTGACCTGCACAAAAGCCGACAGAAACACAGCTGCTACACTCTGCTGCAATTTGTAAAACTCTCTCACCAAGAATCTATCCTAATTTTCATGAACATTCTGTCAAGTGAGATTATCTTTAATTCTGCTGGATTTTCTCCCAGAGAGAGAATAGTTAGTAAGGCTGGAAAGCACAGAATACAAACTTCTAATATGTCTTCTGACAAATAAAAGAAGAATTACAGTAGTAGTTAGAACCTTCCTAACATTATTAGAGCCCTCAACATGAAATAACACCCCTATGGTCACCTTTACACTCGTAATAACCAATAGAACAGACATAATATGAGTGAGGGACAGACAGGAAGTAAGGGGTTAGGGGTCTGGAGTTCAGTTTCAGTTTGGCGTGGGTTTCAGTAGCCTGTTTTTATTAGCGAGAAAATTCATACCTGCAATACTAGCGACCAGGTCTGGTGCTTGTGTGTCTCTCCAAATATTACAGTAATATCACTAACACCTATATTAACTTATATTTGTATTTTAGTTAATTTAGCTGAGGGTGGCGTGTCAAATTCCATGACAGCAGTATGACCAAAATATTGATGAAGTGAGTACTGTCATTTTGGGGTCATGAGCACTTCAAGTCCAAAAAAAACTTGATTTCGGTTCGATTTTCCAAAACTTCCCTTGGATTTCACACCAACCAAGACCACGGACAGCAAGTGTGCAGTACAGCAACCTGTCAACTCCTTTCCCTTCTAAGAACCTTGTAACACACTTGGAAGAAGCAGCAGCGTGGCTTCCTGGCCCAGGAGCCAGGAAGCCTCTTCATGCTGTTCATTCACAATAAAAGGGAATTGCAATGAACATGCATACACATTTGGTTTATGATTTGAATTGCAGACATCTACACTTACTAGCTTTTCAACAATGTGTAGGTCATTAAGTATATTATGTTGCTTTCCATGTTTGATTGTTTCTACCACATCCTGGAAAGACACTCAGCATAGACAAACAATATACACAACAAGGTCCAGCTGGGGTCCAAAACCCCCAATCCACCATATATGTGGGCGTAAATGTCAGTTAGAGATGTGTTCATTTGCCGGGCCAGATTAAATTCATAATTTATTATTTGCTTGCTAAAGTGTTTCTAACACATCCCTAGCTTGTGTGTCATTGGTTACACCGCTGGCTCAGCTAGCATTGAACATCCGCTGACTGCAAGGATATCACAGCACAGGTGTCGGTTCTGGAGGTCTGTGGAGATGGTAAATGATTCACCCTTGAATCACCAAGGACATCTGGAGAAACAGGTTGTTATGAGGAGGAGGTCCATCCCATGGGGGGACAGCTGAGGGATTTCTGGAACCAATTGTGCGACTCTACTGTACGGTACGTTGAGTGGAAAGAAGGAAAACTAAAGAAGACTTTTGTTAACCTTACCCATACACCAACACTTAATTGTTGTATTCATCAGTTGTGTAAGTGTATTTATATAAGTTAAAGATAGCTCTGGCTCGCCGTACTATGTTGATATACTGTAAATTGGGTATGCACTAATGCAAAATAAGGAAGTCGCTTACAGATTCCGGGTGTCTTTGTGATGTAAATCTCGGGCCAACATTTAAATATGACATCCTTGTCACAATAAGATGAGGCCTTTAGTGACCCTCCGTGTCAATGATCCCAGTCAAACAAACATTACGCATACATGTGTTGCTATTTCAGTGGCCCGTAGCATATGCATATTATGCATTATATTCAGTCACAAAACACCCCTAACCTTGACACTACACAGCTTATTAGGTTAGCGGTATTATGTATCTGCATAAACAGAGCTGGAGTCCATTTTAAGTGGCAATTAGTGTACTAATTGTGAACCTTGGCATTGCGCTTGCAAAACACCAGCAAATAAATGAGGAATACTTTGACTGTGTTAACATGCTAAGGTTGGCATTTTACCTTCGGGCTACGCTGTCAGGAACCGCGTGAAAGCATGTGATGTTCCGAATTGAACTTAAAGAAATGCGCATAAGTCCATCTGTGTAGATATGAGCGTGGCGTTCCTGGTGGCAATGGCAGCTTTAGATCAAAGTCCGAGATGGATGTCGCTGCAGATGAGGACTCAAAACCAAATAATGGACGCCAAATAACATGCTTGATATATAATTTAATGTGATTATGCATCTTACCACTGTCAGGGCATATCAGTCACAGAGGATGATGGTGCACAGATGGAGTACGGACCAGACTCCTACTGGTGATGACTCCATTAAAGGAGATGTTATTAAACACAGTCAAATTATGAGTCAAACAGCAAAATTATTCGATGTATGTTAGAATGACATGTGATGCAAGTTGGTACTAGAATGCTAGATTTAGGCTGAATCCCTTTACTCTTACCCCTAGGCTTTGCACATTCATGAGAATCAAGCGGCGTCCCAGTTCTCCTTCAACCAAGGGGTAAAGGGTAAGTGGTGAGTGCGAAGGCTAAGGGGTAAAAATGGGATTCAGGCTAGGTCGGGTCCACTGTAGCCCAAGGTCACCTCATCACAAGAGAGCGGCATGAAGTATTGTTGATGGTTTCTAAATGATGTCAATTTCCATGAGCCTCTCGGCTTCATCAATGTTTAAATGTACGCCTCGTGATTCGCAAAGTCAGCATTCCGGGCACGCTTTCAATTACTGTGAGCCTGACGTTTAAAACATGCCATATTTATTTACAGCAGCTATTAGGGGGTTATATTCTCTGTAGTGTTGATTTTATGTGAGCAATGTACATTTTTGTCCACACAAGCAGCATGGAGGAGCTGGCTAGTAATTGGATCGGTGCATAACTTGTGTGTGTCTTTATGGACACGGCAGGGAAAAATCATATTCTCTATGTGGTTGTTGAGCCCAAACTCTAATATGCATTCAAATGGTTCATATTCTATTGGACGCACTTCAATGTTTCCGATCATAACATTTCAATATTAGCCAATGACAACACAACTGCACACAAAATGCTATTTCTAAAGGGAACCTTTTATTATTCAGGGAGAAAAAAAAGCTAAAGCTAATAAGTGGTTGGGCCATCCTGAGCAGCAACAACTGTAATCAGACGTTTGCGATATCTTGCTATGAGTCTCTTCCAGCGCTGTGGGGGAAGCACAGCATCGCATTAGGATTCCAGTCAGGACTTGACTAGGCCACTTCAAAGTCTTCATTTGGTTTTCCTTAGCCCCTCAAAGATGGACCTGCAGGTGTGTTTTGGATCATTGTCCTGCTGCACAAACCAAGTTGGATACAGCTTAAGGAACACAGCGGAATCCATGCTTCCATTCATCACAAGTTTTTCAGGTCCTGATGCAGCAAAACAGCCGCAGACCGTCACACTACCACCACCATATTTGACTGTTGGTATAATGTTCTTTTTCTGAAATGTGGCGTTACTTTTACGTCAGATGTAATTGGACACACACTTCACTTTCATTAATAATAGGACATAGCCAACCACAAAACAGCAATCATTTATGGATTAATTTTCGAGTGAGTGATTTTCAAAGTGCAAAGTGGTGAGGGACAACTGTACAGTATATACTGTATATTCTGTTTGCTGTGTTAGTACTGTACCTTAACGGATGTATATTGTAAGAATGCTTCCAGAACTACACACCTCAGTTTCTGAATCTGATATAATCCCTGGTTACATATGGCTGAGAATGTGTCTCCAATTAGGACGCCAACACCGCCCTGCGTCCAACTAAAAATGATATGTAGGTACGGCGTTTTGACAGGAAGGATCTGTGTTGGGTTAAAATTAGAAGTAGTAAATGTATCCTTTGCAAATAGGAGAGGACATACAGTGCATTAGGTTGGACGTGCTTGGAGGCATACAAGCATGTTTACATGCTCATACATACCCCCCCCTCACCCCCCCAGGATGGATTGTCGGTGGCATTTTTTGTCAAACCAAGCTCACATGCTCTCCTCAGTGAATATGCATATGGTATATATCGTATTAACTAAGAAACCTGAAGGGAAGTCATTCCTTAGTTCTTTTGTTCCAGCGGTTATTCCGTTCAGGTGACTTTGGGCAGAAGGCATCACGGTGCTTAGCATGTCACGGATTGCAGTTAGCGTATGTTAGTGATCGTTGATGTCGTTTCTAATGTGCGTATCCACCAGACTTATTTTAATTCTTCTTATCAAACAACGATACAACACAATCTACTTTTAGTGCTGAGTTTCTGTTCCGTGCCATCATTAATGAAAGCACTAAGTAAGCTTCCTGGTTGAGGTTCTACAGTATATTTGAAAAGATAATGAATCCGTTGATCTTCAGGGGTCAAAGGAAGCAATGTTACTGTATATAAACCATATTCCTGAATGTGTTGAATTTTAAATGCAGGAAATGCAACCTTCCCCTTGGCAAACCAAAGTAAGCCTCACTAGCAGCGTCAGCTTCTTCGTTCATTTTAATAATTGATGGAACAAAACCGGAGAATTTCATATTCATGATGCATTTGTGCAATCGAGACAGAAATTCAAGAAAATATGTTTCGGCTCGGTCGGTATTGTACTCACATTTGCTCCCACAGTCCAAAAACGTACAGGTTTTAGATTTCAATGTGTCCATTGGTGTGAATGGGAGGGGGAAAAGTCGGGGTAACTCTTCTCAGGTCGGGTGTTTGCTGTGTCACCCAAGTCACCAGGAACTAAATGAATGAATGTTTCGGCAGGTACTATACACCAGTCCTACCATTTTACAATAGAATAGAATAGACTACAATAGAATAGAATAGTTCTACCACTTCTTGGTCAAATTGACATGCTGGTTTACGGCAAATGAAAACACAGCAATATGATCAGCTTTTTTCCAGGTTTGAAGTCACATCTAGGAAGAAATAAAAAATATAAATTCATGTTTTTCTAGCCTGGTTTTATTGCTCATGGGCTCCAAGGAGCAGTTGGCCGGCTTTGCTATAACATAAATATGATTTCAATGGTTATTCTTCCTCAAGACAACAGTGCTTTGCTCGGCTCCGCTGAAGCCAAACAATAACGTCGAGGTGGTCAGCAGGTAAAAACTGGACTCACGGCTCTAAGTTTGTGTTTCAGGGACTTGTTCCAATAATGTGACCTTTTGAAAAAGCTCTAAGGTGCCATTTGCCTTGAGATACTTGAGCTGATTGACGGAGGGAAGAGAGGATTTCTTTTTTCAAATAAAACCTTAAAATGTAAGGCAGCAGACAAAATCCACGGCCTTGGATACAATCCTGAAATGAAATAGCATTATTCCTCAGGCTCCAATCCTTCACGCTGTCTGGCAAACAAATGAGAGATGTAATCGATTCTTGAGAGATTTGCTGTGTGAATCTTCCAGAGATAAGCCATGCATTGTGCTGACGTGGGATTAGAGGATGGGTGAAAGGAGAAGGCTGATAATTATTACCGTGCTGCCAGAGCTGACATGTCTGAGCTCCCAGTGCGCTGTAAAGCAAACGCTTCGGGACACCATGGTCCATGATACAAGTACAACAAGAATAGCGGGCATAGTGGAACACACTGTAGACAAGGAGACTGGTTAATAATTCATTCGGTTGTATATGGCTGTGTGTGAACCGCACCATCTATACGGCCATTCAAGATGTCTGCTTGTTATTTCGCTTTCCATATAGTTTTTTTTTACTTTCCAGTCGTTACGCTCCTCAGTTCTACGTTTCTCATCTCTAATTAGAGCAGTGAAAATATGAAGAAGTCTCGACATTTCCCCCTGAAGTCAAATATAAACATTAGGGCTGTTGATTAAATCATTTAATCGAAATTAATCACACCAGCCAGCAGTTAACTCACAATTAATCACAATTAATCACAGATAGAAAGAAGTTTCCTCAAACTATGGTGTGAGACGGCAATTTAAAACAGTAGTGCTGTTAACGGAAGTATATAGTTAGGAGGTGCAGTACTAAGATGTTGTTGCTACGTATTGTACTACTATAGTACTGTACTATTGTACTACTGTCCTACTGTATATGTCCAATGACCTTGTTAGGGCAGTGACGTGTGGTCAGAGCGTAACGGGTATACTGTATATTTGTAACTGGGTTTTTGGTACGGACCCTTGGATCGGTAGAGAGGCGTCCCGATTTACCACACAGTGAGGGACAGGAAGTGTTCCCCCCAATCAGATGTCTAGTCTGTAAACAAATACAGTGACGTCCGGGAGTCAGGAGTCTTTACTAGCGGTAGTCAGTGTTTTGACCTCCATTGGATTGGATTTCACTGGCGACCAGTTCAGGGTTTAGAGCGTCGCTCACCTGAAGTCAGCTGGGATAGGCTCCAGCATACCACCGCGGCCCGAGTGAGGACAAACTGCATAGAAAATGGATGGATGGTATTGGATGTCTGTCAAGATCCAGGGTCTTAGAGCTGCTTTGTGCTGGCTAAGGAAGTAGCTTCACCTCACCGCCCTTTTGTTTGGGGACCTTTATTTTGTGCATGGGAGGGTTTTCTCCTTTTTTGTTTTGTGACTGGATTTTCCCACCTCCTGCTTCCTCTTTAAATCTTTTCTTCTCCTGGGTCATACCAAAGTCTACAGTATTTTATTTATTGGCTAATGACCAGACAAAAATAAATGAAACAACGAACACAAAAGCAAAGCAGTTTTATAGTCTGCAGTTTTACACGATGAACCAAACCGTGCGTCACTAAGCTGACATTCATGCGACTCTCAAGGCCCCGTTCACAGTCCAGCTCGGGGTGGACCCACCTCTTAAACGGATAAGCGGTATTGAAAACGGATGCCTGGATTTGCCATTTCTGGTGCCGCTGAAGTTTACTGATCCGTAATATTGCGTCTAATGCCAAAAAGTCAACCCAAATACAACACCGGTGAAAAAAACAAACTCGGACAAAATGTCAGCATTGCTTTGGCGCAACATTTACCCTGACCTTTTGCTGGTAAAATGTTGTATTTGTGTTGCCTTTGGACGCGCAGATGAAACGAAAGTCCTTTCATCTTGCCTGTAGGTGAGGGTTCGTGTAAATTATAGTTGGTAAACGCTGAGACTCAGCACTGTTTAACTTCACTTCAGTAAATCAGCAATGGCTTCCAGTCAGCACTTCAGTGAGTTGCTGAGCCAGATAGAGGGGGGTGGGGGGTGGGGGCGGGAGAAAAGGATGGATTTAAAAACTGAACTTTGAATGAATGAGTTCCAAAGGGCGCTGATGCTGATGAATTTTATCGCGGTATTATCTGACCATCATTCATGTACTAGTAATGTTATTGAACAGTCATTGTGTATTTTCTGCTGGTGTAGCTCATTACCCTTTCATGGCAGCGGGACAATCTCCCGAATCGTTTAAGTGTATTGACCGATCCCGTCCGGATGCAGTCGGACTCCACCCAGACACAAACACCTTCACTTGCGCTTGTGCTTGCCTGGATGGAGCTGTCTTGGCTGAGGGAAGCCTAAAGAGCTCTATTACAATCCATCTTAACGCTCGTAAATTTGAAACGTTCCCCTGCCCCGCCGGGGACCGCTGTTGACAAACTGAGTAATAAAGCACCGCCATCTATTGATGGTGCGTCCGTTGAATGAATAACAGTCAGAACAAGGGGTGATAGCGCTTAAATGGTGCCGGCGCCGGTCAGCGCAAATAGGGAAATAAATGGAATACAGGCTTAAGAGGTTTTATAGTCCCGTATATCTTGGACACACATTCCCACTATGCTGCTTTTTCCTCCTCTTATGGATGCAGGCTGCCCAGAGTAGCACACATAAATACAGCCAACAATCTTTTTATACAAATGTAGGCTGAAGTTAAGCACGGAACAGCAAGTTTTATTAACTTGAAAAATGATCCAGTGAAGCTGTGTAAAAGTTGTGAAAGACAACTGTATTTGCTGTGAATGCTCCATTGCATCATTATTACATTGTTTTTTTACACTTGTTGAATAGTACGTGTATTTTATGTATTGTCCCACTGAATGATTTTACTTGACTATCTCCTTGCGTCCTCCGTCCAGTGCATTACCTCCAATTAAATCACCACCCCTGAAAACGCTCTTTTGCTCCTGTTGAGCTTTGCTGAGCCAAAGCATTTATATTATGGGATGTGAACGTGAGAAAAAAGCGATGCGGAGCCAGCAAAGGTCACCCTCTCACACCAAGTACAGAACTAAGACGACAAGGAGAACACATTTTTCTCACACGTCTCGGAGCTCAGCCTTGTTCCTCTAAACGACATTACAAGTGATTCTGCTGAGCTACAGCGAACAGATTGCCCTTCTTTCACTTTTTATTTGTCATTCCTCTCGGCCTTGGCTCATTTTCATGTGAGCATCTATCATCCGGGCTGCCAGCTTGGATGGATGTGGTGTGATATCAGGAAACATAAATTTCATCTTCTTTGGGAATGTTGCTGCACAATCATTTTGGCAAGTAACACTTTTACATGGAAGCGGACTTACAGGTTTTATTCTGAAGATTCGTTTTCTGCAAAATAAGTCATTGGGAAGCCAAAAACTATTATTTTAATAACCGATTAAACGGATGATTATTTTTGTAGATTTTTTTTAGGATTAATTGGTTACCAATTAATTCAATGAAATCAATCAACTCTAGTTCAACAAAAAAACAACATCAGTAAAGTCTGCTTTTCCAAAGGAATATTTGTCGTTGACGCCGTCATTCCAAGGAATGGCCTCTAGGAAGATTGTGACACAATATCAGGAAAACCTTTGTGATGCTGTAATGTTCAAAATTATGGAAACTTATGTCATGTTGCGACTTTTTCTGTCTGACCACAGGTCAAGAGCGGCCATGCCATTTGGCTGTTTAACAATCGGGGAAAAGAAGGATTACCACAGTCCTTCGGACGTAGCGGACAAGTATGACATGGGTCAAATCGTTAAATCGTGAGTACTACCACCTGCTGTGATCTTTCACAATGTTTACCAGTTGTATATTTGAATATGGAATATGGATTCTTTTTACGCATATTTGTCTATTTGTCTATGCTTTTTTGCCTCCTACACACAAATACTCTGGTTTTTGTTCTTAAAAATGGAGCTTTTGGAAAACTTTTTGCTTGTTGCTGACAGATGATGCTGCAATACGTGCTGTCATTTCAATGGCAAACTTTACATTGCTGGCTTTAAGCGTACAGAAATGACTTTTAGTGTGTTTAAGAATAAACATACGCCTACTTTCACTCCACACTGACCAACAAAGGCGCCATTATCATCTGTAGTAATATCCGTTGGGAATTGCTTTACATTTTCCTCAATGTGAGCCTTTCGATGACTGCACCATACAAACATGAAACGTTCATTCTGTTAATAGTGATTTAGCCAAATTGTGGCGAGGTGTCAAATGCCCGATGAGCCTCACAAGATAAGCCAAGTTTTGTAGGTTCTGTCATGCTCGATGTTGATGTCCTTTCCTGTGAGTTGGGAATGTTTGTGTGTCCAGGGAGGAGTTCTGTGAGATATTCAGAGCCAAGGACAAAAGTACGATGAGAATGTACACGTGCAAAAAGTTCCTGAAAAAGGACGGGAGGAAGGTCCGCAAAGCTGCAAAAAATGAAATCCTCATTTTGAAAATGTGAGTTTCTTTATTTAAGCTGAACATTGTTTTCCAGTCGTGCAATTTATCGTCTTCTATTTAACGCTACATTAAATCCGACGTTACTAACATCAAATAAAGAAGTAACGTCGCTGAATAGATGGCACAAACACAAGCAAAGCGTTGCACCATGAGACTGGCAACCAGCCCAAATCACAATTACACAGAATAATTCATAGAGTATTATGACTGCTACTGATCTGTTAGTGTGATCGTATAGTCATGATAATCCCATAATACTTCCCAGAACTTTAACGCTTTAACGCTACTGAATTCCTGCCTCCATCCCTTGCTAGCCTTTGCTCAATTCAAGGCTGAGCGACGCTTGTTACGCTTGTTTATGTTTTAATCATCAGTGATGAAGAAATAAACTGCTTGTTATTGTCAAAGGCTATGAATAATTGCTGGCAAATGCCATTAGTGAGGAGAAGAGGCGCCCGTTTAAGTCTTAATTAATGTAATATTGTTAATCAGTGGAGGAAACCACAATTAGGCTCCTGACAGCTCCCCCTTTTAATGCTGCGGATCGCAACACCCCCTCATTGCTAATCATTTTGCTTTCACTTTACATTGTTTGGACTTTCCCGGGCTGTTCCCAGCATGCCTTGCGGGTTAAACATATGTAAATTGCTATTGTTTTGCGTGTATATTAGTGTGTAAGCGTTCTGTAAGTAACTTTTCCTGCAGAATGTTTGGTGGTTTTGGTTTTTCGCATTTTAATCGATCGCTGTTGTTTTCCTCAGGGTGAAGCATCCCAATATTCTCCAACTGGTGGATGTCTTTGAGACTAAAAAGGAGTACTTTCTCTTCCTGGAGCTGTGAGTGGATAAAAAGCAAGGACAAAAGGATCTCTGCGTTATTTTTGTCACTCAGATGAGCACACACCGTGCCCATGAGGAGCAGCCCTAGACCTCGCAGATATGAACATTTGGTATTTGCTTAAATATAAATGACAAAGCGGGAGGAGAATGAGACAACCCTAGAGTCACACAAAATATGTGATTTATGGTCACCATCTTAAATTACTTTCCTCTCTTAGTAGATAGTACTTAAAGTACGTGAGGATGACCCAGTTTTCTTTCAAAGTTGATTTCATACCTGCACAAATGTCCCACATTAAATTGGACTTCCTGTTCTCCCGCAGCGCAACAGGCAGAGAAGTGTTCGACTGGATCCTGGATCAAGGTTATTACTCCGAGCGGGACACCAGCAATGTGGTGCGCCAGGTTTTGGAGGCCGTGGCCTACCTCCACTCCCTACACATTGTTCACAGAAACCTCAAGGTAATATGCGACATGATCGTGGGGAATCGCTCAGGTTAAACTCAACTTATACTCAATCGGTGAATTGGCTCTGGACCATTCATTCATCCATTTTCTACCGCTGGAGCCTATCCCAGCCAGCCAATCACAGAGCACATATAGACAAACAACCATTCCCATTTGGAGTAGCCAATTAACCTAGCATGTTTTTGGAATGTGGGAGGAAACCGGATGCGCGGGGAGAACATGCAAACTCCACACAGAGATGCCTGAGGGTGGAATCAAACTCGGGTCTCCAAGCTGCGTGCTAACCACTCGACCGCCGTGTAGCCTGGCTCCGTACCAGACCGCCTCCAATTCATTTCCTTGATATATGAGTCAGTTACACGTCGGCCTGTTTCGATAATGGATGTATCGATTTATCGAGCTGTGGTCCAGCTTGTAATACACAGGAAGTGGTGTTCAAGCACAGGCGTAGTGTTGTATTCAAGCAGAGATAATTAATAATATTAATAATATAGTGTCACTGGGAGTACTATTGAGTCAAGGTACCGTCTTCCCAGAGTGCTTTGCTGTACCGTTTTTGTAAAAAAGGCTGGAAAGCACATGCTGTCATGTCTCATAGTGGTACACTACACTTTAGTACCCTCTAGTGGCTCAAATGTGACATGACACAGTGATATTTTCTTTCAAGATGAAAGTCGATAATTAATAGCACAATTATCAACTAGCAAAAATGTTTATAAACCCAAACGCCCGTTCCCAACAACGTATTTATATGTTTTTCAAGGTTTTTTTTTTGAGCGAGAGGGAAAAGAGGTGACTCTCCACTAATGCATTTCACTTCCCAGCAATTTAAAGCCATAAAAACGGCCACCAGGTGGCAGAAGTGCATTTGATAAGTGCTCAGAGAGCGTGGAGGTGTATGTCAAATATTTTCAACAAAAAGCCAATAATAGGAAAGTACTGTTGGAAGTACTGTGATGGCAGCATTGGAATGTTACTGGGGGGGCTGTGTGGTGTTGTCTTATTTATGTCTTAATGACTTATTATACTTATTATACTATATCCATCTAATTCCATGTGCCCCAGCTGGAGAACTTGGTGTACTACAACCGCCTGAAGCACTCTAAAATAGTCATCAGTGACTTCCACCTTGCCAAACTGGAGAATGGATTAATCAAAGATCCCTGCGGGACGCCGGAGTACCTGGGTGAGATATTCAACTTTTGTTTAACATTCCCAGAGATTTGGACCTCATTTGGGTTGGGTGTTTGTGTGCAGCTCCAGAGGTGGTTGGCAGGCAGCGCTACGGTCGGCCTGTGGACTGCTGGGCGACGGGCGTCATCATGTACATATTGTGAGTTCCCACATTCAGGACTTTAACTAAAATAACTCTAAAATATGGCTATTACACTTTTTTTTTCTTTTTGCAACTCCAGGCTGTCGGGGAACCCTCCCTTCTATGATGAGAGTGATGAAGATGATTATGAAAATCACGACAAGAACCTATTCCGGAAGATCCTTGCAGGAGATTATGAGTTTGACTCCCCATACTGGGATGAAATCTCTGATTCAGGTGAGCCGTGAAGAAAAATCATGTGGGCAATTCAAAACTCTATTTTTCTATAAAAGCAAAATATTTTTGTTTTTTGGTTTTTGATGTGTCATTCCCTGTGACAGCTAAGAGTTTGGTTGCACGTCTGATGGAAGTGGATCAGGACCAGAGACTGACAGCCCAGGAGGCCATCAACCATGAATGGTAGACCACATGACTCACATTCATGGTCATAGAATGACGTGTTTAATGACACGCGTGTTGTTTATGACACAGGATCTCTGGTGGCGCGGCTTCGGATAAAAACATCAAGGAAAACGTATGCGCACAAATAGAGAAGAACTTTGCTCGAGCCAAATGGAAGGTAAGGCCTGAAGAAGCAAAACAGCTCCAGACCGTCACACTACCACCACCATATTTTACCGATTTTAGTAATGGTTTTTAACTTTGCTAGGTTTACATTAACCAGTGACCTTAGACCTTAGACTAGCTGTAGACTAGACTCTTTAAGTTAGTAAAGTCCCTGAGAAACATCAATGGGTGACATTGGACCTTGTAAAGGTACTGTACATTACATTTCTACCTCCTTCCACAGAAAGCTGTGCGGGTCACCACCATCATGAAGAGGCTGAGAGCGACGGAGCACAGTAGCACAAAGGCCGCCACGGTGGACCCTGCTGCGCCCCAAGATGCCGCTGACCCTTCCGCACCTTCACCTGCCACCGCCACACCACAGGAAGTGGCCCCAGAGATCCATAAAACAGTTCCAGAGGCTTCGACCGAGGAGGCAGCCGGCGCCGCGGAACCACAACAGCGGAACCAGGAAGCGGAACCCACATCACGGTGCAATGGAGATACTGTGGCAACGCTCCATGCAGGCGCCGAGGCCGGAGATGAGCAGGGCTAGGTCCACCTTGCTCCGACCCGCCGAGTCCTGCACACTGTACATTAGCTGCTAGCATGGTGACACCGACTCTGCTTCTCTCTCTCTTGCAGCATTAGGATCATCTCATGGAGGCTATGCTAACGTTCCTTTTGAAATCCACTCCTTTTCCTAGTTGACCACATGTATTATAGGTCAGGCGATATAAAACATCCTAATCCATCACCAAGCCGTGGTTTACAGTTAAAGCCTTTTCGTGATGCGTCTTTATGAGATAAACCAAGCAGGGAAAAAAACACTGATTCCTTTTTAATGAGCCGACTTGGGAAAGTTCTCTCCGGCAGTTTACGTTCTTAAAATCACAAGAAAAGTTTAGACTTGAAAATGTTCACTTCACGTACGTACCTCCCTGCTGTACAAGGGAAGCTCGCCTGACATTTCCACGGTGCTCTCTATAATGTGCCGGCACCGGGGGGCAGGGGGGGGGGTTGTCGGGCCACCTCATACACGATAAGCACACAAGAATGAAAAAGCTCCGGTCCTTCGCTTACTTCCCGCTCAGGAAAGAACCTCGTAGTAGTTGGTGTAAAGATTCTGTACATACGAGAACTTTGTAGAAGTAGCTAAAGAGCATGCGTTCTCACTTCCTGCTCTTCATTTGCATTCACACAACCACTTGGGTGATAAAGACGCACTACTACTACTACTACTACTACTACTGCTACTACTACTACTTTGTTCTTTTTACACTTGACACAAGTCTATACATCAGTGGTTCTCAACTGGTGGGTCGCAAGTCTTTTATTCTGAAAAGGATAAAAGAGGGGAGTCGTCTATTTATTGTTTTAAAGGAAAACTGCACTTTTTGGGAAAATCCTCCTAAAGATGTAAAACATCCAAAAAGAGTCAGCTAAGGATGCACATAATGGGACACGCCTACAAAGTCCGCTATTAAAACACTTCCAAACATGTAGAAAAACAGACTTTTATAATAATCCCTAATAAACACGACTACTGCTGCTGCTGCTGTAAGCCACGCTAAGCTAAAACTCAACCCCAGTCACTTCCTGTCCGCCCGCCACTCATAGCAACACATTTATAGCAACATTTATGATTTCTATTTTTATATTTATTTTCTCTTATTATGTCGACTATATTGGGTAATGCAAGTCTAAAGGTGACTACGTGAGTGCATGACTACATGCAAAACCACAAGGCATGCTGGGTAACCTGGAGGTACTTACAGGGATGATGACTGAGGGATGATGTGGGTTCCACAGCAAAGCCAGTTGAGAACCACTGCTACTCTTGATGCGCTCTCGTACTTTGTGGCCCGCTTGTTTGTCCTGTAAAAAAATAATTTTTCATCACATGGCAGTTCTATGCATCACAATTAATTAGTAGCTTTTCTTTTGGAGAAACACCCCAGTAGACTTCATGATTACCAGTTGTTTTACTGCCGTCCGTTTGTGTGCCACATGTCTTAATATTTAGTGCTGATTTTGAACGTGCATTACTCGACCTCATGCGGGTTTCATGGGAAGACGTGCATCATTTTGCTTTACTGAGGTACGATTCCTCCCAACATTATCTTTTTGGATGCGTGTTCTCTACTTTGACAGCTCCTTTTAATATGTTTTAGTGGTACGTATTCACTTGGTGAGATGCTCAAATCAAGTACCCCTCCTTGAGCGCCACAGAAGGCGTTCTAAAGGAAATTGAGCAATATTTAACAGGCTGCAGAAACTGTGATTCTTGGCGTCCTTTCAATCGTCCACGGTCTCGTCAGTTGGAAGGCCCTGCCAAAATGTATTTATGTGCACACGTCCACGGTGTGTTGTCATGCCTGTGAGTCCCCACTTGACCCTGCGCTGCCAACACTGAACAGGATGGGAGGTGGAAAAGAAACGTGTTATTATTGTTGGTGGTGGTTTTATGAGATGAGGCAGCTAAATGAAAACAAACCATGAAGAAAATGTATTTTACATAAAGTTATTTATTGCAGAGATTTGTATTTAAACATGTTCACTCTTTCTTTGTGCTCCAGTTAATTCCCAGACCAATTCTGCAGGTAGTGTTCGTTCTGGAAGTGTCTGCATTTAGAGGTTATTGCGAATATTTAGAATATTTATGTGAATCGGTGGTTTTATGTTCATATTGTTGCACAGTTTAAAGCAATGCCTTCACCCCGACATCCTCCTCACTGTAGTATTCCATGTCTGGTCACGTGCCACACACCCACCAATGTGTTTGTAGATGTAACGTTTTCCCGGACCAGTGGTCACTGCTGGCTCCGTTCTTGCATTTGTGGCCTCTGTAATGTTCTCCTTGACTCAGTTGATGACTTTGGTGGTAATAAAATTTCATTCATCTGTTTATTCCTTTCTTGTCGAGTGATAATGCCAACAAAGAGTGTCAGGGTTTGAAAATGGCGGACGTAAGTCTTACATCCCAACGGTTTAGTGATACAGTAACTCCCTCGATTATCACAGGTAATCGCTTCCAGACCCCACCGTGATAACTGGATAGATGTTGAACAACAACATGGGTTACCGTTAAGACCGTGACCTTCGACACTTCCTGCCCACACTAAGGTGCCCCAGGGAACACATTTACTGTGACACCACTGGAGCAAATATTTTATTTACTTATTTATTGGCTTATTTACTGCTATTTTCTCTATTAAAAGTCAATTAAATCTGTTATTACAATACACAGATAGGACAATAGCCACCATAGGGAGTACACTGTCCAGAAAAATACTATTACTGTGCTATAATAATAATAATTATTATGATAGTACCAATAGTACTACTATATAACATAAGTATTCGTGAACAGAATTGTGGGTTTTGAAGTTTTCAATGAATAAGTATGAAATATCAGCTCAGAAGAATGATGATTTTGGTGATATATGTAGTGAAGAGCATGTATTTTGTGTATTTTGTAATTATAGATCAAATGAAAAACGTGAGTTACCCATAGTAGATCCTAATTGCAATAAGGTGCAATTCTTAATGTAGGCTGCCATCTGCTGGTCAACTACGGTCTTGCAGCTATTACAGTCATGGAGTGTGTAAAAAAAATGTCCGTAATCTTGTGACAATAACTTATTCCTTGAAACTATTATGAGATCGAGTACACGATTTGTTTTATCAACAAATGTGCCTTCCAAGATCAGGTTTGGACGTACAATCAGTCTACACTCCAGCAGCAAAGACATTGTTACATGTTACATGTTACATGTTACATTGTTACCTATAATACTGTAGTAGGATGTTACTGCTGAATAGCAGATGATGCTTAATAATGATGCTACTGATTTCATAACCTTGATATTAAAAAATACTAATACTAATGTCAAGAAAATAGTTACACAGAAAGAATGAATGCAGTTAGTATATATATATATATATATTTATACTCTGGTATAAAAAGGGAACATTTACATGTATGTATGTATGTATGTATGTATGTATGTATGTATGTATTTATGTATGTATGCATGCATGCAATGACGTCACACGCCAACCTGAGATCCTGAGAGCCGCATTCCAGCCACGTGGCCCAACCTGTCAATCAACCAGCTGGTGGAATTGACCCTTTTCTTCAATTGGCCTTCCGGATTGGACATCGTTATTGTCATGTCTACACTAATATCGACTTCTTTCCTGCTTCTCACACCCTCACTGACAGCCAGAGGCCCCGCCCCAATATTTGACACGAAATAGCGACAGGTAGTGTAATTACATGCTCTACCACTAGATGGCAGATATTACCTGATTCAATTGTGTGTCCACAGGTTGTCATTCATACTATGTCATTTTTTGTTTGGTGGTGATTTTTCTAATGTGAAATATTTGCTGCTCTAAACAAAAATAACTTCAGTGTAAGATTGAAAGTAAAAAAAAAGAGTGATATAATCGAGTGCGCCTAAAAGTTACTTTTTTCAGTATTGTTGTGAAACATAAAGTACGACCTGAAGCGGGAATCAACCTGCACATGCGCAGTAACATGGGCTAGTCCATTGCACGAGAACGGATAGGGTAGCACTCAAAGCGATCATGATAGATTACGCATATTTATGTAGTTTTAAGTATAATAATAATTACTCTAAACTGAACTAATTACAATAATCCGTTTTTATGAGACGTTTGGGGGCTCCTGGAAATCCTGGGACAATTGCCATGTTTTTGCCTAATGGTAAGTCCGCCCCCGTCTGGAAGTTATTAGTAGTTGCAGTAGTGATTAAGCTGCATGTAAATGTTCTAGTATTGATGATCATGTAAATACTTCTTTACAGGTAGTAGCCTTTCAAATTGTGGGGTGGGTCTACTTTCTGTGTTGATTTAGTCTAATTAACGGCCATTGTTGATCTAAAAATGCAGTGTGTATTTTACACAAATATGCATCCATATTTCTTCAACAGGTACAACTTTATTCCAGAGAGTTCTGGGCAGAACATGGAAAACATTCAGTATCGAGTTAATCACAATGAGGGGGAAGCATTCCATTCTTAAAAAATATAGAGCTTTAATTTATTAGTCAGCAAACACAATGGAACGAGAGGATACGAGTCATTTACACATTTAGGTCATCACAATAACATCACCTCATTGCATTTTGTCTTTTTTCTTTCAACTTGATGACGCTAAAAGGAAAAGGCAAAAAACTACAGACACCGGAAAAGTAAATCCACAATAAAAATACATGTTGTACAAACTTTCTTTGTATTTTTTGCTGTATATGTCGAAATTTGACAGACATCTTACATCGACAGTCGGGATGCATCATCCCAGAGGTGTTCGGATCTTCTCGGAGTGTTCGGGGCGTTTAATTTATTGAGTGAAACCTACTTTGCATATACTGCAAAATAACTTTTAAGACTGTAGTCAATAGAGGCACAAGCGTACCATATATTTTTTTTATATTAATATTCATTTACACAGAGAGTACAAATAAACTCATGATCCGCAGGTACATTTGAAATCATACGCACAATCTTTCACGTCAAGTAAAAGCTGCACCATATGCTTCTGCTGCACGTTTACATGTACTGCTCTACCAAGTGTACTGTGGTAGCATCGCTTGTCATGTCCTATTCTACATCCCGTAGGATGGTGAACGGAAACAAAAACAGACCACACATCTTATCAGGATTACAGTACAAATACATTTTCATGCACACAAAGAAAGCCAGCTTCCCAATATTTGGTTAGTGTCACAACATTGTTACGATGCTCAGTTGTGGATACAGTAAATGGGCCTTTTTTCCCCCCCAACATGGATGTCAGAGGACAGAAACAAACACATCCAGGCCCCTCGCGCCAACTTAAACTATTTTTATTCACAGAAGTCCACAATTGTGCTTGTTGCATTTGGCCCCGGCTGCCGGCCCTTTAAAAAAAAAAAAATGCCCTTTGTACAAAAACTTGACCCTTTATTGCACCACCGCCTCAGTTCATATTATGTTTGTATTTGGTAAAGCCCCGCCCTTTCATATTATATCTATTGTCATCTGTTCTTGTCCTGGTACACAAAAACGAGAAAGCGATTGGGTTACCCAACATTTACCTGCCCGCCATGTTGTGATGCAATGACAGTAACAGCAACAATAAAATTAACACCAACAACAACAATAATTGCCCCAAAGTTACCTATACACGAAGAGCCTGGTTTTCTTTAAGTACAAAGAAATACACAGAATGATACTATGTACAACCTACAATAAATACTGAGTAGCATATATCTTACTGTTTGGAACAATGCATGTGTGTGTGTGGGGGGGGGGGGGGTGGTCCGAAGCCGCATTTTCTCCGTTTGCTTTTTGTATTTTTTCCCGGTTTGCGTGTGCTTTTTTTTTCCTCGTTTCTCTCAATGAGTCTCTCCCAGTTTTCACAGGGTGGGGTGGAGGGGTTTGGGGAGGGGGGGCGGTCGAGGGTGTTTTGGACACATTTGGGCTCCTCATGTCTCTGCATCCTCCCGCTCATCTTCCTCCTCCGCCTCACCGTGATGCCGACGGTTGCGGGGCTTCTTCTGCTCCTTGAGCTCCTTCAGGTCTTTGACCTTGAGGGGGCCCAGCATGGGGTCTCCGAACTGCCAGTAGTCCTGGCAATACTGATTGATGAGGCTCATCTCGGGTTGGCTCAGGATGGTCAGCAGGTCCTTGTACTGGCCCGCGCTGGGGGTCCACTGGGTGCTGGAGTGGAGCGAGGATGGCAGCGACCCCGCCCCGCCCTCCACTATCACGTTATTGACGGCGCGGCTCGACAGAACCACCAACTGCAGCTTGACCAGGGTGTGCTTGAAGTTCTTTTCTGTGGCGCTGCATTGGTACATTCCGGAGTCAAAGGGCTGCAGAGACCGCAGGAGGAGACCTTGCTCTGTCTTCAAGATCCGCCCGTCAGAACGCATCTGGAGACGGAGAAACACGAAGCATTCATTGTAAGGGCCGCGAAAAACAAAGCTACTGTAGTTTAGAGTAGTTACTGAGGAACTAACCAAGAAATAATGAACTGATGAGTATAGTGGTTACTGAGGAACTGAAGAACAAACATTTAGAGTCGTTACTGAGGAACTAATGAGGAACTACTGAGTAGAGTAGTTACTAATGAACAGAGGTACACACATTTAGAGTTGTTACCGAGACACTAATGAAGAACTGCTTGACTAATGAGTAAAGTAGTGAATGAGGAATTGAGGCACATAGTGTACATTTAGAGTTGTTACTAAGGCACATACATTTAGTGTAGTTACGGAGGAACTAATGAGTAGAGTAGTTACTCAGGAACTGAAGCAAATGCATACATATAGAGTAGTTGCTGAGGAACTAATGAATAGAGTAGTTACTGATGAACTGAGGCAGATGCATACATTTAGAGTAGTTACTGAAGAACTAACGAAGAACTACTGAGTAGAGTAGTGAATGACGAACCAAGGTACATACATTTAGAGTAGTTACTGATGAACTGAGGCAGATGCATACATTTAGAGTAGTTACTGAAGAACTAATGAAGAACTACTGAGTAGAGTAGTAAATGAGGAACCAAGGTACATACATTTAGAGTAGTTACTGATGAACTGAGGCAGATGCATACATTTAGAGTAGTTACTGAAGAACTAACGAAGAACTACTGAGTAGAGTAGTAAATGAGGAACCAAGGTACATACATTTAGAGTAGTTACTGATGAACTGAGGCAGATGCATACATTTAGAGTAGTTACTGAAGAACTAACGAAGAACTACTGAGTAGAGTAGTAAATGAGGAACCAAGGTACATACATTTAGAGTAGTTACTGAGGAAGTAACAAGGAACTACTGAGTAGTGAATGAGGAACTAAGGCACATACATTTAGAGTAGTTACTGAGAAACTAATGAGGAACCAAGGTATAGAGTAGTTACTGAGGAAGTAATGAGGAACCAATGTACATACATTTAGAGTAGTTACTGAGGAACTAAGGGGGAGCTACTGAGTAGAGTAGTTACTGAGGAAGTAACAAGGAACTACTGAGTAGTGAATGAGGAACTAAGGCACATACATTTAGAGTAGTTACTGAGAAACTAATGAGGAACCAAGGTATATACATTTAGAGTAGTTACTGAGGAAGTAATGAGAAACCAATGTACATACATTTAGAGTAGTTACTGAGGAACTAAGGGGGAGCTACTGAGTAGAGTAGTTACTGAGGAAGTAACAAGGAACTACTGAGTAGTGAATGAGGAACTAAGGCACATACATTTAGAGTAGTTACTGAGAAACTAATGAGGAACCAAGGTACTATATACATTTAGAGTAGTTACTGAGGAAGTAATGAGAAACCAATGTACATACATTTAGAGTAGTTACTGAGGAACTAAGGGGGAGCTACTGAGTAGAGTAGTGAATGAGGAACAAAGACACATACATTTTGAGTAGTTACTGAGGAAGTAATGAGGAACCAAGGTACATACATTTAGAGTAGTTACTGAGGAAGTAATGAGGGACTGATGAGTAATGGTTAGGGTTAGGTAGTTTTGTTCCTCACCAACTACTGTAATTATGTGTACCCTACTGTAAAGTACTACCAACGCCTGTATTTGTCTCTGTATGCATGATAGGACAAAGGACAAAGGACATAGGACATAGGACATAGGACAAAAAAATCATTGTGTGGCATCTCACCTCCTTCCTGCGGTCGCTGTTGTCTCGCTGGAGATGCCATTTGACGACGGCATGGGGGGAGCGGGCCTGACACTCCAAGAAGGTGCTGCTTCCCTCCACCCCGTACTGTACCATCTCTAGAGTATTCTTATTAGCTGTAGGGCAGGAGGAGAGAGGGGTTACCATGGCAACAAAACACCTCATTACCATGAGCTCCGATCACCCAAAATCAAAGCGCTCGGCTTCCACAGATTACCATAAAACTGGCAGAATACTACCATTACTCGTCTTTTTTAAGTACCGGGGAGACGTGTCGTTACTTTCACACTCGTGGCCTGATCAATAAACACAACTCTCAGAGTCTAAGGAACGGGCGCCTCACCGTTGGAGTTGAAGCCTCGACACTGGCGAATGGGGTTCCCGTACTTGACGTCCTGCCTCCGGCTACGTCTAAAGGGGTCAGACCAGTAGGGGCGGATAAGGAGACAAAAGAAAGGCATAAAGCAGCTGGAAGCCATTCAAAGCCATTCAAAGTCATACAGTGTGATGCTATGCTATGCTATGTCATTTCTGTCATAGTTTTTCAAAAATATATGAATGAATAAATCATGCTGTGTTGTGGTTGAATACGGCATATTAGGATAATAATATGCATATTAAAGCAAATTTAGCCAGCATAAAAATGGCTAAATGAAATAAGATACATATATATGTAGAAGTCCCATTGTATGTAATAGTCTGTTTCCAACGACAGCCACTAGGTGCCAGTAATGTTCCTGGAGACACATATAGCATATAACATATAGTGATAGCTGGAACAACAGGCTTTTATTGCAGGTTTGAAAGATCTCACAACAGGCACAATAACCCCAAATAAAAAATTCCCGATAAAAACACAGGCTACTGTTCCATACTAAGATAAAACTACTTTGAACTACATCACCATTTCCTGTCCGCCCCTCACTCAGCTACCCTGGGGAACACATTTATAGCAACGTCTTATTTTTGTCTCAGATGGCTTATTTACTCTTATTATGTCCTCTACATTGGGTAATATCAGTGTAACATTGACTATAGGGGTGTTATCCCACGTCTAGAAGGCTCTAATAATGCTAAAAACTGCATTTAGAAAGTAGTAAACAGATTTTATTTTATTATTTTATGTGAAAATATTAAGGAATAGTAAGGATTCCTGCTTTTGGAAATGTACTTGTCACAGTCGGGTCTAGAACCATTGCATTTCATCTTCATCACTAAGTGAAAAATGAGTCAGTTTTTTATTTTATTTTACTTTGGAGGCTAAAAAATGTGCATAGCTCATAAGTGTTTAGTTTGTTATGAATACACGCCAAAAACGATGAGTCTGTGCTTCACGCTGCCATGCTGATAATCAAACGACCAAGTCACTCGGTTAGTTTTGGTGCTACGCCGCAACCCCTGATGGTGCTCACCTCTTCTGGGAAGCAGAGTAACGGGAGCACGACTTCCCGTCCCAGGCGCAGTAAGGGTCTCTGGCCAAACAGCAGTCGGCACACGCCTCGCCGTACACGTCACAGCGATGAAGAGCCAGCTGGGTCAGCCCGACCGCGGATGACACGTACAGCTGTTGCTGTTGAGGGAAACGTTGACACCACTTGGAATTAGACCGAAAGAAGATTTGAAGAAGCATTTAAAAACACCTTTAAAACTTCAAAAATGCCACATTAAATTCAGGCGTTTTGATGAATGAGAACCCTGTATTTTGGTATTAAATCATATACTCTGAAGAAAACAGGCTAAAGTGCCACCTGCCAGTTTTTACAGTAATATTACAGTACAACATGAACTTCAACCAAGCATCATTCATGCTTACCCTTTTGGATGAGATCTTCATTGTCGTAATTGGAGTTGGAACCTTAAATATAAAATATTTTCAATAAAGTCACCCGAACTCATCAGAATATGCAAATAATAAATTATAATGATGTTTGCTATATTATTATTTCCATATCTTGTGTACTGAATGAGATGAATTCACCTTGAACACCTCGACCTCCTCCAGGACCAGCTCCTCAGTCTGGAGGTCATCCCTGGGCAGAACGATAACCTTCTGAACCGTCCCTTTGTCTGCGGACACACACACCTGTCAGTCACACACCTGACGTTGTGCAACCGCCCCTGTCGGCAGCCCCCGGTTCCCAGTTTCGTTCTCAGGGCAGCCTCCAGCAGGCGAGGCTAATAATCCTTGGATCGATTCACTGTTCTCCTGACCTTCATCGTATGGCACACTCCAAAATATCGCGTCAACATAGATTTAATTGAGTGGTTATCTTGTGGAATTAACCGCTGATTTGATTCGTTATAGAGAAAGTTTGTTGTAAAAACATCAAAGACATAACCGCTACTTGAACTCTTGGTTACATCGCCACCCAGTGGAAGTGCGGGGTATTTCAATAGTCATAAAAATGGTGTAATCTTGTATCTTAAGTGTGTTACAGGAAGTTACCAGGATACATCATCATATTCTTGAGAATTGTTCCACTAATCTGTGGGATTTACAGATGTTTGAGCACAAATGTGAACATTTTCGATGACATATGTCACAAAGTAAGCATGTTGGAGAATGCTTTAAAAGGGTTGTCAGAACAAACACATACAATTAATGGAGATGTGTGCCAAAACACGCGTGATTAGTCGCAAGGAAATTAGATGACTTGGAAATGTGAAATGTACAAGTGATGTTAAAGTGATAAGTAATTTAGAATGGAAATGCAAATAACTGGAGTGATTTGAAAGTTGATACTTCTCTACTTCGAGGTGCATTATTCAAAAAAAAACAAAAAAACCCTTAAACTGTATTATGGAAAGCAGGAAGTGAACAAATGTAACAGTTACTGATTGTAGAAAATTAAATTAAAAAAAAACAAACTTAAATTATATTAGGAAAGCAGGAAGTGAACAAATGTAACAGTTACTGATTGTAAAAATTATTATTTTTTTTAATCTAATGATATTAGGAAAGCAGGAAGTGAACAAATGTAACAGTTACTGATTGTAGAAAATTAAATAAAAAAAACAAACTTAAATTATATTAGGAAAGCAGGAAGTGAACAAATGTAACAGTTACTGATTGTAAAAATTATTATTTTTTTAATCTAATGATATTAGGAAAGCAGGAAGTGAACAAATGTAACAGTTACTGATTGTAAAAATTATTTTTTTTTAATCTAACGATATTAGGAAAGCAGGAAGTGAACAAATGTAACAGTTACTGATTGTAAAAGTACCAGATGGAGGGGTAGGATTTAATAAGCTTTGCTTCTTCCTACTCCTTTTGGACATGTGGAACTGGGAACTGATTATGGGATGCATTCAATTGTAATCTGATGCATGTTCAAATGTAATAAAACCATTACCATTACCATTACCATTACCATTACCATTCAGGTAAATGATCTGCTGTACGGTGCCCACTTTGCTTAGGGAGGTGAGACTCTGTTCCACTTCCACTAAAACCAACTTTCTGTATCCTTCAGCGGGTTGCCACATTTGTGTTGGCATTCCTGTGAGATGCGTTATTATGACTTCAGCATGGAGTCTTTAGTGTCGGGCTGAATGCTTGTGTCTGAATGCAAGCACATTCCTCCACAGGAAGCCATTAGTCTCGTCCCCGTAATGAACACATGAACAAAGACACGAGATCAGAGACGTCATGCATGCATCATGTGGGGTCGGCTTACTGCTGTCACTCGGCCGTCTTACTAAAGCTTCAAGTGTGCAAGATGAAGGTGATAGATGTATGTTTCCACCTCTGTCCTTCGTACCCCCTCTTCTCCCCCTCCTGCCCCCTGCTGTTAAATCTACCACCGCCCTCCAGGTAAAAATACCCTGGTGTTTACCACATGTGACTAGAATGACGCTTTGATAGGTTGCATTTCCACCCCAGCACAAAAGAAAGAATGCTTTTATCTTGACAAATGACCGCAGGAGAGACGAGAGACGAGCCCGCCACTGACTTGGGATTTCTTTCAGCGACTCGACTTCACTCGCTAAAACTTTTATTTTTATTATTTTTATTTTATTTTACTTTTATTTACCCAGGCAAGCAATTTAAGAACAAATTCTTATTTACAAACGCAGCCTGAACAAAGAGCAAAAGCTCTTTGATGGGAGAGGAGTGCTGAAAATAAGAACGTTATATAAAATTCCAAATATCAATACAGTAAATATGTAATAGAAAAGCATCAAACAACATTAAAGCAATGGTATAGTTTATGGTATAAATTTTCCATTCTCTCCTCACAATCTGAACAACGGTCAGAGAATAACGAGACTCACCCGTTCCTAAGAAAAGCACCTCATAGTTGCCATCTGCCGCCGTCACCTGGTCCACGGCGATGGTGGTGAACTCATAGTCCACGTTGGTCCGGACCACTAGGGGGCGCTTGTGGACTGGGTACACCGGATTGTGCATGGCGGGGTGATTCCTCATGAAGTTGATCACTTCATCCGGGTAGTCCTTAGTGGACTTCATGTTGGGGGTGAACGTACCTCCAGGGCACTGCAGACGGAACACAATCAGCAACGTGAAGAAAAACATACAGAAAGTCCAGTTTAGAGCCGCTGACGCTGTATTTTACCGACATGGTTTCTATTTGTGGTTTAGCTCAGAGAAAAGTCAATGTTATGCCAGATTGCGGTGGGATTCACGTGCGGGGTCCTCGTAAGGTTAGACCTTCTAAAGGTGGACTTACCGTGCCTGGTCGGGGGTACGGGATCTTTCCAGTGTAGGCCACCCACTGGTAATTGGGACCTTCTTTGTGTGCAAAGGGTCCGTTGAAGACCATGCGGATGTCGGCCATGGAGTAGACGCACACTGCCGAGCCTTTGAATACCGACCTAAGACAGGAACAGGCTTGGTAATAATCAGGGACGTCAGCAACAATATGGATTATTAAATTCATTTGATGTATTGTGTACAAAAGTACTAACCCAGAAACAGAAAAAACTCCATAGATGACAGGATTTTTGGTGTCCTGCGTTGGCTGAATGTAAACATCCCCTGAAAGACAAAAGAATCGTTTTAACACGAGAAGCAAAGTGCAGCATCGAGTTCCTGATCTACAATAATCACACCAGCTTCTATGGAGGCAACTTTCTCCGCTTGGAAGCTGAACTTTGAACTTTGTTGAAGAAACATGCTACTGATTATTGGATTTAGAGAAAGTGGGATTGTGTCTTTACGCGGGGAAAATATAACAAATCCCACAAGTAGCTTAAGGAGCGATATAAAGGTCAGGGCGGTCATGTGACATTTTAACAGGAGTTTAAGCTACAATGGTGTCTTTTATTGTAAAATGACATCAAAATGATTTAGATTACTGTATATACCTTCTTCATAGACCTTCATCACAATGATTTAGATTACTGTATATACCTTCTCTGTAGACCTACATCACAATGATTTAGATTACTGTATATACCTTCTCTGTAGACGTACATCAAAATGATTTAGATTACTGTATATACCTTCTCCATAGACCTACATAACAATGATTTAGATTACTGTAAATACCTTCTCTGTAGACCTACATCACAATGATTTAGATTACTGTATATACCTTCTCCATAGACCTACATTAGAATGATTTAGATTACTGTATATACCTTCTCCATAGATCTACATTACAATGATTTAGATTACTGTATATACCTTCTCCATAGACCTACATAACAATGATTTAGATGTATATACCTTCTCCATAGATTTACATCACAATGATTTAGATTACTGTATATACCTTCTCTGTAGACCTACATCACAATGATTTAGATTACTGTATATACCTTCTCCATAGACCTACATCAGAATAATTTACATTACTGTATATACCTTCTCCATAGATCTACATTACAATTATTTAGATTACTGTATATACCTTCTCCATAGACCTACATAACAATGATTTAGATGTATATACCTTCTCCATAGACCTACATAACAATGATTTAGATGTATATACCTTCTCCATAGATTTACATCACAATGATTTAGTTTACTGTATATACCTTCTCCATAGACCTACATCAGAATGATTTAGATTACTGTATATACCTTCTCCATAGACCTACATCAGAATGATTTAGATTACTGTATATACCTTCTCTGTAGACCTACATCACAATGATTTAGATTACTGTATATACCTTCTCCGTAGACGTACATCACAATGATTTAGATTACTGTATATACCTTCTCCATAGACCTACATCAGAATGATTTAGATGACTGTATATACCTTCTCTGTAGACGTACATCAAAATGATTTAGATGGCACCAAAACCGAATGCTCATGATTCGCCCGCGTGTCAGCAGTGACACTAAAATTCGAGTCCCGTTTACAAATGAGTAGATTTCTCCGAACCGCACAAGACGGCACACATGGACCGATGTGTCACAGATTTCTCAGGTGTGTCACCTTTGCGGTTGTTCAAAGGCCTTTCAATAATTGTCACCTGTAAAAAAGCAAGCGGTGCGTACGGGACTGCAGCTGGGACCAGATGAAAGCAAGAAATGCGTCATGGTGATAAAAGACTCGTAGCTGTAATCAGGCTCCCCGAGTTGGAGAGCATCAGCCATCCTGTGCATCAGTCCCGAGTCAGTCCCGAGTCAGTCCCGAGTCACCACAGAGGCTACCATTGTCAGTCACACACATTCCATCCGATGGAAGGAAGGACTTCCAACATCTTGGAAGGAAGTGACATGCAGGGGGAGGGGGTCTTGGATTGCGTTACTGTATCCTGGATGGGCCATAAAATGAGAAGAAGGCCAACGTGTGGGTCCGGCATTCATAAGCGTCTCCAAGCAGGACACGTTTGGGGGGATCCTGACCGAATATGTCTTTCATAAATCTTGTCATTTGTTTTTTTTCTATTCGGTCCAATACTTCTACCAACATACAGTATAGATCAGGGGTCGGCAACCTTTACTATGAAAAGAGCCATTTTACCCAATGCCCACTGAAGAAAAATAGCCTGGAGCCGCAAAACATATAGTATGTTTAAAACAACATTGGAGGGAATTTGGGGGTATCAAAGTAGTTCAGATAAGAAAAGACGAGTTGGAGTACTCTTGCTAGTATTGGAGATAAACTTACATAAATGTATGTGTAAACTACTGTAAACGTAAAAACAAGTTCCCATGCCGCTGTTTTTAAATTATCTCGAATTTATTTTTTAGATTTGTAGGTAAGTATTACTTGTTTTTCTTCATGTACTGAACTGGATAGCAGTCAGAACTCACTCAGGATGCATTCATGGTCTCAGACAAAGTTGGATTTTTTAAAACTCATTACAAAAGACGTCCATTTTCCCCACTCGGGTGTTAAAAATATTCAAGCATCGCAAAGGGAGCCACAATAAAGAGGCTGAAGAGCCACATGCGGCTCTGGAGCCGCAGGTTGCTGACCCCTGGTATAGATGATAACAGACCGTTCTGGTTGGCTAAGCTCACCTTTGCCAGAATTTGGCATAAGTACGTAATTTTAAGGATTATTTCAATGTGAACTAAAACCACACTGGAGACTGGGGGGGCGTAATGGTCTGCCGCCACCACAACATAAAGACAATGCCGCTTTATAGTGTCAATTTCATACTCACGAAGCTCATCAAAATGCGTCTCCATCCCGTCGGCCCCCGGCACCGAGCAGATGAGCCTGGCCTTCAAGAAGGTGCTCCACTTGTTGACCAGGCAGCAGTGACCTCCATCATCGTTCTACCACAACAGAAACATTTGATGATTTCTCCCACACAGAAGTGAACATGCTGGTTTGCATCAGGGAGGGTGGCGGGCGGCGTATGATAAACACATACATAAGCATTGTCATATTTATAGTTTTCCATCTGGGGTGGAGGAAGGAGCTAAGACTGGGCGGATTTAGACAGCGGGCATCCTTAAAAACAATAAACTTTGACGTGATGATGTACAGTAAATGGCAGCCATTGCAGAACCGCTTCCTGTGGGCAAAGCCGCTCTACCATATTCTGTCATAGTTTGAATCCGGTGGGACTTACGTACGTATGTATCAACAGTATATACAGAATATCATTTAGCATGGGCTGCCTTGAAGTCTTAAGCCTTTAAGGCAGGGGTGGGCAAACTACGGCCCGGGGGCCACATCCGGCCCGCCAAGTGTTTGAATACGGCCCGCCCAATCTTTCCAAAGTATTTCATTTAAACTCAACATACAACCTGGCATCATGGCCTGAGCCAACCTTTTGATGGTTTTATCAATTTCGTTTTTTGACATGGTCTGTTGTTTACAAAGTGCTCCTGAAAAAAGGGACACAAGCACATAATAATAATAATAATTATTATTATTATTAGATTATTATAATTATTATTAGAACTATTATGATTATTATAATTATTATATTAATGTTAATTATATTAATTATATATAAAATTATTGTTATATTTGCATATTTTACATAATAATAATATAATAATTTTTATTTTATTTTTATTGTAATTATTATAATATTTTATTATTTTTAAAATATTTAAATATAAATATAAAATAATAAATAATAATAGCAGATTGCATGACAATTTTACAGATACAATAATACCAGGTGGACTGTTACGTGTAAAATACACAGTCTGCCCCCCCCCCCCCCGTAAATTTTGTCATATCAATGCGGCCCGCCAGTCAAAAAGTTTGCCCACCCCTGCTTTAAGGGGTGGTGGTTGGTTTATTTGGTGACACCTAGTGGCCACATTAATTAATTGAATTGCGCTTATGATGCAGTTAGGACACAAATGGAATAAAATACACATCATATGTTACGTAATATTTTCTAATACACTTCCACTCTGGTTGATTATGTGCATGTAAGTCATGTGAAACTAAAATTATATCATACTTGTATGGATTAAGAAATGTTGTGTGTATTTTCCTAGTTTTGTGTTCAGATGTGTGTTGAAGTCCGAATGACAGAAGCAGGTCTCCTGAGACCATGACAAAACCCACGGCGAGGGGGGTGAGTGTTTGTGTGCCGGGTCAGCGTCTGACCCCCTTCAAATAAATACAGCAGCTGAAATGACCGCCTCATGTCGGCCACATTTCCTCACGTATCGTCTTAGCTGATTCTAATTGGATATCCACAAACGTTGGAAGAAGACCATTTTAGATTTCGGACTATCCTGGTCGCTTTGGTGGCCGTGGAAGTCTATTGGCTAAGGATGATGCTGGTAACATTGCTCCTTACACTAAAAGTGCATTTGGACTACCAGGCAGAAAAGGTCATGAGGTCAAGAGGTGAGAGGCCAAAGGGCGGTCTGACGCACAGAGGAAGCCATTGTAGACAGGAAGGTTAAAGACGCGTGGATTCCAGCACATCGGTGTGGGCCAAATACGAGTCCAGCATGTAAACATTTCGACACTGCGGGACACTCGCCTCCGGAGACTCCAACCTGTCTTCATATGGACGCTGCCGGTCCTTTCGTGATGTTTACACCCCGAAACAAACACACGCCGTAATGTGTACACACCAGGCAGATGCGGCCAATCCGGGACTGGGTCACGGGAGTCTGGCCCATCTCTGACGACTTCTCCCGGAAGAAGAAGTAGAGTTTGTCATCATTTCTCTCTGCGCTGTCGGGGATGAGGTGTACGTGGATGAAAGTGGGATCTGCGGGAAGGGGGGGGGTTAGCAGCATATTTATAATCATATACGTATAAACTGGAGACATTTCTTCTTTAAAGACTACTGGTTTACCATTCAGCCATCTGGAGTTGTACTGATCGGTTCGCATGGCGGTCTTGGTCCCCAAAGTCCGGAAAATGGCTGAATCCGTTCCCATGAAGTCAACATAGACTCCAGCGTAAAGTTCGCCATCTGAGGAAGAAATTCAGTTTAGTGAAATTAAATATTTCCTGAATGAGATACATTTGGTCTCTTTATTGCACGCCAACGTGACAAAGTCATCGTTTTCCACCGTATACTAGTATTCTTGTGTGCTCTTGTACTTTGACATTTAGCCTATTGGGAATAAAAAATATTATTTCAAATATATGTATTGAACTAGATTTTGGAAGCATTTTAGTTAATTAGTAGTTAGTAGGACTATATTACTTAATAGCAAAGTACACATTTGCAGTATTTGGTCATGTATAATTCTTAGTTTCTTTCATTTCTATTCATATTTTTTTTTACCTTTTTATACATGTGTGTTTTGCTCCTCATTAGTAAGAAAGGGTCTTTTTGCACACCTCCCAAAAATGATTAAGAAAATATGGCATTCGCTTCACAGCTCTTGCAGAAAGGGTCTGTAAAACCTCCCCAGCAAGCATTGACACATTATAAAGTCATAAAAATATACGCACGTACGTGTGTGCCAATGCACAAGAGTACGTGGCAGCCTCGTTAGACCGCAGGAAGGCAAGGTGATTGTCCGCCAGCTGCCGTGTAGCCCCCCCCCCCATTAGAGAGCAGGTGTGACTGCAGGAGGCGGCGTGGGGGGAAACAAAGACCTCTGTCGCCTCATCCTTTATGTTCAATATCCTGGTTCTTTGCAGCATGATGACTTTTTAAGATCCGTCATTAAAACGTTCATGGGTGATCTCATGTCTAATGTAGTGTAGAGTAGATCGGGCTATGGTAAATTCGGCGCCACAGCTTGAACACGGTGCCCCTTGTATGATGCCAACTGCTGAAAATGGACAGTAAATCCATCTTGGGTGACAACATTTGTTCCACGCAGGTCAGCTGGCAGTTATGTTGGGAAACGGTGCCAGCTATTTACTTCCCACAGAGAAGACTCCATGTCACCTGTGGCGACGATGAGGTCTGGATGTGACCTTGGACCACTTTCATGAACGGACATTGTGTATTTATTTTACAATGTGATGATTCAAGCGTCAGCGACGATTCGATATGATTAAAAAAATTATTATTATTAAAACGTACTGATTCAATGTCATTGTACAAATGATAAGGACATTAATCTTACATTATAAAATAAAGAAGCCGATTGTACAAAAGTGACATTCTTACAGTATTTCCACACGTGTTAATAAGCAAGCGTGCTGAAAGGGAAACACTTAAAAAAAACACTTTAAAAAACTGTAAATAACTACATCAAATTATATGTAAAGGGGTATCCATTCTCGAGGGTTAGGGTTATTGTTGTATTAATAGAATAATAAAGTGACATTGACAGTTACTATGGTACCCATTATGTCATTGTATAGTCATATCACCTCGTACATTATTTAAAAAAAAAAACAAAACAAAAAAACCTTAAACTGTATTATGGAAAGCAGGAAGTGAACAAATGTAACAGTTACTGATTGTAAAAGTACCAGATGGAGGGGTAGGATTTAATAAGCTTCTTCCTACTCCTTTTGGACATGTGGAACTGGGAACTGATTATGGGATGCACTCAATTGTAATCTGATGCATGTTCAAATGAAATTAAACCATTACCATTACCATTACCATTACCATTACCATTACCATTACATCATTTATAGTTATATAGCCAACGAGATGTCGCGAGGAAAGCCCCACCCTCCAACACTGACATCATCACGGTGACTCGAGATACTCACTAATCAAAGCCGAAACGCTGTTGAGCTTCGGGTCGTAGGAGCACTTTCCTTTCCCAGACTCCACTTTGCCGGGCTCCAAGTGAAAAATGTCCTCCTGCAATTGGAAAATCAGATCGAGTTGGAAACGCATTCAGGCCTCTTCATCTTGTCACAGCGATTCCCTTGTGGATGGAAAATGAGGCTCCCTGGGAGTCCTGGGGGACCCTTCAGGTCTGATGAGGGATGGGGTATTAGAATAATGAGTGTT
Organism: Doryrhamphus excisus; assembly: GCF_037039965.1. Taxonomy (NCBI): domain Eukaryota; kingdom Metazoa; phylum Chordata; class Actinopteri; order Syngnathiformes; family Syngnathidae; genus Doryrhamphus; species Doryrhamphus excisus. Next base: position 20,884,155 of record NC_136367.1, on the reverse strand, counting down.
AGTTCGTACAAAAAGAGCGTGCAGGGAATGTGAAAGGGGGAATTTCAAATCCATCCTAATACTACCATGGAGTACTAGAATAATGTCTAGTGTGCTTCTTCTCTTGATAAAGTGCCGGGCCAGAGATCTTCCAACTTCCGAGTGTTCAGGTCTAGTCCTGACACGGTAATCCAGAACAGTGAAAACAAATCTACGAAGTCAGGCGGATGCCCACCGCACCGCATCCCGGATAAGTTATTGCTGGGAATTTATGAGCAGGAAAAATGGAATCAATGGCGTGTGATGGCATGTCATAGGGGCCCCGCCCTGCCTGTCGACTAGAAAATCATGTCAAACTTCAACTTCCACCTCCCTGTAGCAACAGAGATGTCTGTCATGGTCTATCAGCACCAAAGACTGTGGCCTGCCAAACTCACTTATCATATTCACCCCCCCCCTTCTGTATCCCGCCTCAAATGGGATTAAAATCACGACTGCACACAAGAAGGTGCTGGCAGCTCTGTCCAGATCATCAACATGAAGTTGACATTAAAAAGGTCCAAAATGTACCCTACATATTTCTAACACCTTTGTTCTATTGTACGTCCTCTTGAGAAAGGTAGCCGTATATTATTCCCTCACGCCATTACGTCAAATATTACTGAGATAAGCACTTTTAGATGTCAAACAGGCCATATCTTCATGTCGGTGCTGCTTTTATTTCCGTTGCTGCACAATGAGACGCCTACAGATGGCCGCTGTTTGCTCTGGACTAACACAGTCTGCTGTGGGGGGGGGGTTGAGATGCTGACAAGCCCTGCTGCTTCTTCAGGAGAACCTTCAACACATTCCTGATGAAGTAACTGATGGGTGCGACACCTTTCCGATGATTGGATGTAATCATTCCCATGCGCCTACGACATGCAGCCAAACATGGCGGCCATTCGTGTCCTGTTGGGTGTGGATGAGGAAGCATGTTGAAACAGTGAGGTTAGCGTCGAGGAAAATGAGACATTCAAGGAAAAAACGGGCGACCAACAACACAGCATTCCCAGGGGTTGCAAACAAGAACAAGTGATGGCAAACACAAAGATTTGGGAACGCTCAGACGTAAGGAAATGGTGCATGCAGCGTGTGACCCCGGGCGGTACGCCGGCCTGCGGTGCAGACATGGCCCACATCGCACCTTTAGTCCAAGAGTCTCATGCACCGCGCTGGGCTCAGCGGCGCGGCTAGCCCGTCCTCTGGCCTGGGCCATCTGTAGGTACATGGACGTCTAAAACAGGACACAGCAAAGTTTGGGGGTTACGTGACCCATTTATTATTTAACGGAAATGATAACGGTAGTTAAGTCTTTAGATGCCAGGTACAGTCAAGTCCAAAGTCATAGGCTTTAAATCTTTGAGTCCTACAAAGATAAGCACCGTTTGGTGTCTCCATTTGAACAATGCAATCTATTAGATTTGACCAACACAATTGATGCATTTCTTTTTAAATCAAATAAGACCAGTGTGACAAGACTAATTCAAGACTTAACACTAGAATCCGAGTCACTGATATCAAAGTCCAAGTCGAGTTCCGAGTCTTTGATCATGTTGTCAAATTGAGCCACCAAAATTGTGACTTGAATCTGACTCAGGTTGAAGTCACGTGACTTGAGTCCACCCTTCTGGTGTTCTGGTTCAGGTTCTGTGAAAGACCAGAGAACCAGTCCACAAGGAAAAACAGGCTCAAAGACTTTACAAAACCCAAAATACCATAAAAATACAGTAAAAATACCATAAAAATACCATAAACAAAAAAATTTAAAATAAAATAAAACCTTAAACTGAAAGCAGGAAGTGAACAAATGTAACAGTTACTGGTTGTAAAAGTACCAGATGGAGGGGTAGGATTTAATAAGCTTTGCTTCTTCCTACTCCTTTTGGACATGTGGAACTGGGAACTGATTATGTGATGCATTCAATTGTAATCTGATGCATGTTCAAATGAAATAAAACCATTACCATAAAAATACCATAATAATACCATAAAAATACCATTGTCGGAGAACATCTGCAGAGACATTTGTTAGCATTTCAGAAAAAATGTTTTCATTGTGTCAAATTGAAATTCCCAGTATGGTTAAAATTGGCCCGAATGTCCAAACAATTTAAAAATAACAGCCTTCTTATTAATGACCAAAATCTGGAACATTCGTAACGAGAGCCCCCTCTTACTGGTTGATACTGGTTCTCACCTAGTGGAGGCTGGTGGCTATTCTGGATGCATACAGTAGGTGACTGAACAGATATAAGACATAAAGCTCATCGAGGAACTGGATGCAACAAGGAACCCATACGAGATATAAGCCAGAGTTGGCAATCTATTCTCAAGGGAAACTCAATAATCTTCCCTTTGTACCAAGTCTGAACATGTTCATTAGGAACCGAGTGTAAAACTTAAAGCGGAGTGAGCCGAGTCTGAGTATGGCGGTTATGATTCCTGGCTTGGCGTAGGAAATTCAAGTGGTCCCATTAAAGGCTGAGGCTAAACAGAGTGGCTTTAACAAGTCATTAGGGACAACAGCTGAGTGTGAGTAAAACTGTCAATCCTGCTGGCGGGCAGCCCACCACAAACAGGGTAATAATGTTGGAAAATCATTAAAGACCCTCGCATGAGGTGCCTGGAGCGCAGTTTTAGGTGAGAGGAAAAGAACAAGAGACATTTTTTTCGGTTTGGCAGCTCACTAAAATTGAAAGCAAATTACCTGAGATTTGCGTCCACGGTTGACGAAGGTGCAGACTGGATTGTAAGCGCCTGTCCCACAAACGTATAGCTGAGTCCTGTTCCATGGCTCAATCAGACGGATGAAGTTGGCACACTCCTCCTGCAAGATTTGGAATTGTGTCAAATTGGGAAAACGGTAAAATAAACACATGATGGATACAAAGGTATTATTATTTTTACAATGTCCTCAAACCCCAAATGTGAGAAGGTTTTTCATATCATAACCAGTGAAATAGAAATGATATCGAGTTAGCCCGCATGCACTAAACTAAACCCATATTTATGTTGAGGCTGTCAAACTGATGGAAATCATGTAAATCTAATGACCGTGCCGGGGCCATAGCTCTGCTATCCAGCGGCTTACTTACGTTGGCGTCTTTCCCACTTACGAGGCATTCCATCCTTCTTCGTTCAGACACTGGCCAGTGGATCTGCGAGCAGGAAAACATGTCATGTTTGCAACCCGTTACACGTCATTCGCATTTATGGGAGTTTTGCTCTAAATTTGCAGTGGACGTCTACCAAGGCTAATATTTGCCCTGCAGGAATTGTCCGAACCCAGAAACAGTGTTTTAATGACTGACTGTGCAACAGGAAACATGACTGCCAACAAAAACTGCATTTGAGCGAACCCAAACGGCTGCTGCTGGTGCAATGGACCAGAACATTTTACCCAGAGGTGCAGCTCTAAGAGTCGAGGTGCAGGCACTTGCTTCATCGCTACAACGGCTAATACGAGTGGAAAAACAGTTCTTACGATATGAGGATCCTTGTTGATGTCATGGAGGTCCAGGGACAGAATGTGGTCTTTGCTACCGATGTACATGCGGTCATAGTCCTCGTCCATGCGCAGGATCCGGTAATCGGAGGTGTTGAGGAGGTAGGCAAAGTGATGAGCGGTACCAGTAGATCTCAACTCTGGACGGAGGCAGAAATGAGAAATACACACTTTTACAACGAGACATTCTTCAAACATCTCAGAGATATTGGTTTGCCGTTATCTGATGGGTTTCCATTGATGTAACTTAACTCCGCACATTAGAGAGACAAGCTACTGAGCATCTGTCATGCGGTGCTGAAGGCTTAATACCACCCCAGAGGGTGGTCGTTCTTGACTTTAGATGGACCTTATAACGGGTATCGACCAGGTATCGGCCATACCTGTTTTAACTGTTATAACTATTCTATTCTGTGAAGGTCAGATCGGTGTGGGACTTCGGTTTCGCTATGCAGTCAACATGTCCTCTCATGTTGAGGGTAACCCAATCGTCCTACAGTCATGTGTTGGAGTGTTTGTTTGATACGGTCTTCTGGGTTCAGCAACCGCGTACAAGCAGAGCAGGGAGGCGACTACTAAGTGAGCCAAGCCCCACGCCACACCATAGACAAACACGCCAAACACACAATCCGTAGGGGTGAGGCATTCGCTTACTGTTGGACAAACACTAACGTTCCAGTCAAACGGCAGGAAAGCCCTGATTCTGTTTGCAGGAACAAACCACAGACGCATACTTAGCTGCACTTTGAGGTTAGCCAGAATTAGCTTTTGTTGATTTAGCAACCCTAAATGTGATGGAAGGAAACCAGAGGATTAACAGACAAATATTGTTGACTGTCTTTGATTATTATCAAACAGAGATGTTCCAAAAGAAGTATAAATTCCAGTCAATGTAAGGTGTCAAAGCAAAGCCGGGATCTACATGAATTCTTGCAAGCTAACAACATGCCCGCCATCGGATCCTAAAATAAACACCATCTCCAGAGAAGCGAGCCACTATGGAAGATGATGTGATGCTTTTTCCAGCCAGAAGTAAATTGAATAAAGTTCCATCAATAAGCAAACACTACAAACATTGCATTTGCGATATTTATGAAGATTAATTGAATAACTGCGTCCACCAGAGGAATGTTTACATGTGAGTCAAGTGATGGACATCTGTCAAAGCATCGTGCGGCGGGGCTTCAACATGTGGTTGGAACCTGTGATTATTTGTGTTGGAGACCTAAGTTGAAGGACGGGTCCCCATACACTCCGGCGATCTGCTCGGTTTGTGTGGTTTATGCGTGCGTATGGCAATAACACAACAGGCGGACACACATCGCACACACACATGCATTCCAAGAGACGGTCCAAGTCCTGTCTGCATCATCGGGTTTTCAGCAAATCCTCAGTGTGTTTGTTGTCAGAGAGGAGCTGGAGCGGACCATGTGTCCGTTGGGGGGTGTTAATAGTACTTGACTCCCCGAATTGAGAGCCACACAATTAACATCAGGCCTGTCACAATAAGATATGTGGCTGGATAATAATTGCAAATATTGTCAATATAATTTTGAGAGCATGTTTTCATAAATATACTAATAATAGGGTCTTTACAGGTGTCACAATGCTGCTGCTGATGTTACTTCGTACACCTGTGGTTTATTCCGGGACTTTCTAAATGGCTGTGCTGGCCATGACCAATATTTGTGCAATGATTCTGATTGACTTTCTACCATTTTCTCTCAAATACACAATTGCAGTTTTGCATTTTTTTATGTTGTTTTCACCTCTAAACGGAGTCTACACAGGCAAAAGCTGTCCTACCCAATATGGAAGTGATTGTAGACATGCAGTGCTATTTATTGTTTAAAAAGCAATGGAAGAAAACTTGATAACTTTTGATAACTTGAAGCATGTTTGGGCTCAAATATAACATATATATATATATACACAGTACAGTAAAGTCTCGTTATATCGATATTCTCGGGAGTCGGAAAAAATACCGATATAACCGGACTATCCATATATCCGATCCTGCGCCGAACTGCATTAAAAGTGGGCGGATCTTTGATATGGCATGTAATTTTCTCCTTGAGTTCATGGATTGCGTATCTAGCATGCTTTTCTACTACAATAAATTGTGTACTACAGTAAATAAAAATAAACTTACGCTGTAGTGATTACCGGTTACCGGGACATAATTCACCCCGGAACTATCGATAGGGAAGGTGTTGCCACCCGGAGGGGTAGGCGTGAGGGACGGGTGTTTCCCGCTGTGTGTGCTGCACTCTGGTGGTGGAAGTGTGAAAAATAAAGTTGACTTCTTTTTTGGTATTGAAATCCTTAAGCAAAGATTGATTTAAGCTGCTTTTGTATCGATATAAGCAGACCAAATTGGCTGGCGGGAGATGAAAAGGGCATCCTAGTAACCGGATTATCATAATAACCGTGTATCGTACTAACGGAGCTAATTATATCATAAAAGACTAGAAATTTGCCGGGAAATGAAAATAGTATCGTAATAAGTAGTAATTCGTTTTAACCGATATCGATATAATGAGACTTTACTGTATTTCTGAGTTGTGCATCCAGGTGTAAATACCTGAGAATAAACTCTTAAATATTGCTCCTTGGGCTCGTACTCATCTTTTGGCATCAAACCCAAATGTTTTCAGTCTACAGCAAAAATAAGACCGTTTGCCCAGCTGTTGCAATACTGTATATTACTGTATATACTGTATATGCACTGTATATTTGTAATGTACAGTCCATTGCAACAGGCAACACCTACGGCATGAGGTGATGCTGTTGTTGAGGAAAACTTGGCCTGCAGGGAAACTTTGCTCTTTCATTACACGGAATGACTCAGAGCTTAAGTCAAGTCTTTGGCACTGTCAGACCTTCAGACCTGACATTAATGTGCATCTCGGGTGATCCGATTACAAGTGGACACGTTAGCTCACGTCTGGCATCCGAGTAGGTCTAAACATGCGCCTCTAGTGACCACTTGTGATTAGATGTCACTCCCCCCTTGTGTATGAAAATAAACACTGACATCATTCATTTTTCTTTCGCAAAGACCGACGCGTGTTTTTAACCGACGGAAGGCAGTACTTGGCCGTGCCGAGTTTAACTGCTAATACCAGAGGGCATCAGTTGACATCGGTCTTTAAAAATGGACTGTGAGCGCAGCCGCGTCGTACTCTCCGTTTCATGGGTCCATTTCAACAAACAAAGTGAGTCATGTAGACGCTTATTTACACGACAACAGGACACGTGTTGAGTGTTCAGTCTGGGCATACACTAGTACACCATAAGCAAAACATCAATGGCTACGAGACTGATGGCGCTCCTCGTATGTACATTCAACCAGCTACTGGTGTAGCATGCTTTTTACCGCGCTTACTTCAAAGCAACAAAAAAGTGATATTATTCCAGCGACTTGACATTTTCTTAGTTTAAAGGTCAGCCTTAGCTTTAGGCTGGAGAGCATTGTGCTTTGATGAAAAGTGGACTGAGGACCAATAACGACAAGAGAAGCAGAGGTCTAACCACCAGGGTGAAAGCCTTGCATGTCTGCGGACCGAGATCTGGCCCACATAGACACCGTGAATGTTTCTGTCCAAGATCCATGATCCTTAAGTGAGAACACACGTCTTTCTCTTTTCTGTATGTTCTAAAAACGGCTAAAAAGAGTCGGCTAAGAATGCAAGTAATTGGACGCACCTATTAGGCCTATGAATCCTTCGAAAAAGCCTCCATTTACGTAATGTGACCTGCATATTAACCAAGCTGGGGCGACATTATTGTAAGCGTTCACGCCAAAAAACTACTTTACTGGCGTAGTGACGCCTCGCCTAGGTGTAGTGTTCGTTTCTATGTTTTATATATTACAAAATGACCAAAATACAGTAAATATTGTATTACACCGGATCATGGATGTTACCATAAAACCTTATTGTTTGTTTTAACAGCAATCTTTTAGTGATCCCATTACATGCATTAATGAACTGTCACTTTTAGCTGTTTTTATATCTTTAGAACACAGAAAAAAGAAAGACGTGTTCATGTCTCAGAAAGATTAAAGGGCAACATTCCAAAAAAAGTGGGTTTCCTTGAATAAAAACTCCGACTAGGAAGTGCAAACTTAACTGCCATCCACATTTTGACATCAAGAGATGTTTGGCAGATTTAGAGGCCGGGGACAGTGTTCCTCTGTGTTCCAGCCTACCATCACACAGAGTGGGGCACATAGGTATGGAGGGTGTGGCGGGCATGCAGCTCACATTCACTCCAAGACGGTGGGTGATATGGGTAATCTGGTGCACACTGCTCAGGTTTCAAACACAAAAATAAAAGTACACCCCACCGCAAGAAACAGAGCTGGGCCTTTTTCTCCTGGAAGGCTGATAGTGAGGCACACAATGAGAGATACCTAAAAAATGGAGGGGGGGGGGGTGATGAGTGATGTGGAGCCAACTGTGGAGCCATCACCTGCTCAAGTCACGGTTCTGTGGAGTCCACTTTGTGAAAAATGTACACGGGACCTCAAAACTGTAGACGCGGTATCATCTTACCCTCCTACTCGCGAATCACATCGAGATATGGAAATGATTACTTGTTGCATCTGAAAACAAACTGTGTTCAGATTTTAGTCAAAATGCTCAAGGGCATCACAAAGTACATAAAATACCTGCTGGATGAAGATCGTTACCACTTCTGCTTATTTTGTGGAACGGACTGCCTTGAAGCGGCTGATTTATCAGGTCTGGAAGCAAATGAGGCAAAATGGAGAGCACGATTTGGCCGCAACCGGCAGAAGCACTGTTGATTCCATCTCAATTGATCTCCTGTCAGATCCTAAATCCACCATACCCCAACAAAGGGCATTGAGAAAACGATTTCAGATAGCAGCCGAGTGGAGTAGTTGCTGTGTAAGTGTTTAATGTTCCTTGACAAAACTATCACCAACTAAGTGATTTATTTTTACTTATTTCTACATTTCTATGTGAATGGGATTGTTCAGTGAAAAAAAAATACAAAGAAACCAGACTACCATATTGTTGTCCTGTCAAAAGACCTTCAACCACCCCAAGCGAATCCCTGTCTTTGAATGCAACAGTGCTTTGGTAATAAAGTGACAGAATACCCGACGAACCCCCAGCACATCACATACGTGTCGGACTAAACTTTGCCCTGAAGCAGTTTCCAACATTTAGTGGGGTGTTAGATCACACAGCAGAGGGGCAGGAGCGATAATGAGGGTGTTTAAAAGGGGTGGGAAGGTGTCGCGCTCCCACACATCAAAGGAAACCTATGTCAGGAATCTTGGACCAATACTTTGAAAAAAAAAATGATGCTATAACCATCCTATTGTCCCCAAAAGCCCTTTTCCGGGGGAGGGCAATTATGGAATTCCACAGAAACAACTTCAGTCGTGTATCCTTTGGAAAGCTGCGACCATCAAGTGTCAATCACTACGTTGACATCCACAAAAAAATACTAATTGCATAAACATGCATGTAAATGACTTATGTGTCCAAACACGTTGCTGACTCACTGTCCATGCATTGTTTATTAAGCGTGACTGCTAAATAACCCTCCATGGGGCCAAAGAAAGTTGCAAGTTCCAGCCCTTTGATAAAGATGGTGAGAAACTATTAAATTATTAAGCATAATGTTGGTTATCATAAACACACTGTATATCATGTCCAATAGAATACTTGGGTAAAATGAAATATTCCAAAAAGTAAACGCTAATGTCCAGCTGCTTTTATCTGAAAGAGTTGTGGTTTCCCTTTATCTTCCCAGCTAAACTTTCCCACAGTGATTCCCTCTATCAGCAGGATAAGGAAATCCCTAATATAGTGGCAATCAGTCAACAACGCCGTCAGGAAGATTGGAAAACACTTCGGATAAATGTGTCGCCACTGAAAGTCACCTGTGCTGCTTTCTGCCACAACGTCCAAGGCTACATTGTGGTGTCACAGCACCGTGCCTTGCTCAGTGGCGTCCTCCCAGCATGCTTTATCTTGGTGCTCGGTCCAACCTTCAAAGCTGCGTGATTTCTGTGTTTAAGGCTCGCTGCTCAATGAAAAGGAACGCCATGTGAGCACAACAGCTGCTTTCTGCAGCTTAGCTCCTCTGTGGGACGGAGGATAATAGAAGCTCAGCCACCGGGTCACGTTAGATTCCCCACGTTTACAAGAGCTGCCGAGAGATATGAGCACGTAGAGCATGGAAATATCTTTATGATGTGTTCGCGGCTTAAGCTCTTCGGCATCCGCTGGGTGCGCTTGGTTTGGAGTGTTCATACCAGGGCTGTCAAACGATTAAAAATTGCAATCGAATTAATCATAGTTAATCATAGTCAGTTGGCTGACCGATACCTGCCCGGCAATATGAAGTTTGCACCCGCACTGAAAGAACTTCCTCCATAAGACGAAGAACAATCATAGTTTGTAAACTAATTAATCATGATTAATCACCATGTGCAACTGAGTGTGAAATAAGGTTTTTTTATGAACCAAAAGATAAATGACAGGACACACTTTTATGTATTTGTATGCTTTATCAGCTCCAAATGAACTGAAAACTCAATTTCCAATACCGATATCAGCCGATACCGATACCGATACCGATACCGATATGTGTAACATGACATATATCATGCAGTGGAATGAACACATGTGTTGTACACAGCATTTTTAAATATTGAGATTGGGAAAAAAAATCACATACCAATATCAACCGATATCGCATTTTTATGCTGATATCAGGCACCCTATCACTACTAGAGACATGCCTTGTGAGTTGGTGATACATATATGGTCTTGGGATCTCACTGCTGTTGATGCATTCAGGTCTGAATAAAGTTCTGAAAGAGTCTCAGACAGTTTGGGGACGCTGTTGTCCATCCGGCTGCCGCCAGAGCGGAAGGGGGCGGCCTGATACGGTGCCATGTACACAATGTACTTTTAAACTTGCAACACACGCAAGGGTCACGCACACCTCCTCTACTATAATGTCAAAATAGATAGTCACGTGCGACCCTTCATAATGGGTAAGCTGTATGATATCACCAACTCCGAACCACCGAGCCTCTGAACCACCACAAGTGACCCTGCAGGGCCCAGCAGTCGCACTGCTAAGCTCTGTGTCCTTTAGAGATGGGACACTTGATTGTTTACCACCACTGGCACATCGTTACTGCATCACCCCCTCCGTGGTCCCCTGCCGACCCGGGGTGCTCTCCCACTCTATAATTAAGGTCCACTGTAAGCCCCATCCCTGGCCTATCTCCTGTCCCTCCTTTGCTAATGGCTCCAATTTGTATTCGCTGTCAGCTCTGATGAGCTCTCATGCGAAGAAACGGCCTCATCACGGCGCTTCTGGCTGCAGTCGCCTAAGCCTCTCTTCTGTCACCTGCCAAGCCCACACTGCTGACGGGCAGGCAAAACAGGGTGAGGGAGCATTGGTGGGAGTGGGAGTGGGGACATTTGTCTCAATTTTCATGTCAATTGTAAAAGCAGCAGCGTATAATGGAGCTGAAATGCTATTTTATATCATTGAATTCACACAAATCAGTGTTGGACAGCTCCCATTTTAAGGTCCAATTATATGTTTTTTTGTCTGATTATTAGTCTTTTTTGACAAATTGAATATTTCCACATAACTATCTAACAAAATATACTTGTTTAGTGGATGTTTTGACTGCACCATCTATCTGCAAACCACACTTGCCAGTCATCTTTCAGAAATTGTTGCTTTGTTTGCGGTTCTGTCAGAAGGCGAAGAATAATATAAGCACATATCGATACACACGGCTGGAACGTAATATTTAATAACTATCAGTCCCTCATTACAACGCTCATGCGTCAGCTAAGAAAAGTCAGGTTTGGCTGTCTCGGTATCCCCTGCCAGAACCAAAATCAGGTCATTCCGAACAGGCCTGTTTGTGTCAAACAGGTACTCTCCAACTGAGATCCAGCTGAGGTTGATGTAAAATGTGCATAACTTGCTGGGAAGGAGATCCTCCCGAGAGAGTTTTCCTTTAATGGCGCACATCTGCACAAACATAACCGTGTTTTAACTGACGGTTTCTTATTAGCCGTCTCCAGCTCAGCATCGACGTGTGCCCTGGTCCCGTTCCACACGTCAATTCCTGCAGTCCCGAGTTCTGAGTTGCGAGGGATTCTTCCAACAAATGATTGCTTGACTCCGGCTGTAATAATCTGCACGCTTGGCTTGATTAATTTAAGTAGTACAATTCCCCGGCGTGCGCTGTCCTGAATGCGGAGCACGGTTACCGAAGCCGGAGCCAGGAGACATGAGCAAGTCACAAGTCACAGGTCACTGGGAAACAGTGGCAATGCTTTATGTACTGGTTTAATCTGGGATTAGCTCAGGGTCAGGGTTATCTCTCCTCACCCTGAGGGGAATCAGGAAACAGGGATTGCCGGGGGTAAAGTGGCATTACTGGATAGCCTGTCCAGAATTGCAATGAGCACGTGTTTGATACCGTTGATAGAAAGAGCCATTGACAAATTCTGAATGTCTCACTGAACGTGTTGTAGCATCTCGGCCATTCTTCTAACAATTCCCAGCCCATTGTTCCAGCTCAGCGGGGGTCCACGTGCATCGAGGGCATGAAGTAGCACCCTAGGAACCAATGACTCACGAGTACTGCATACTAGTACGGCCAAAACTATGGCAGATTGAATGGTCATTTTAATGCAGACTCTAAACAAAGTTCTTAGTTGACCACAAAGACTGCAGGGGGGGGGGTCCTTGCGAGTCAGGAGCCACCAAGTCTAAACATAAAGCTGTGTCCGAAACGGCAACATTACCTTCGGGCCTTCTTATCGTCCTCTACCTGGCATGTCTCAGCCTCATGTCAAGGAATAATCCCCTCATGCTGGACATTCTCCAGGAATCCGTACTCCACATCCCTGCTTGGTGTCTCGGCAACAGAGACACATACGAGACGAATGTATTGACCATGAAACACCCTCTCCGTCAATGTGGAATGTTGGATAGATAATACCTGGTGGAATCAGTCACTATGGGAACTGAATACTAAAAACTATTAATCCACATTCCATATCTGTGTTTAAACATACGAGGATACAAATAAACTCTCATCAGGACAATGTTTTCTTTCCATTTAAGAACGATATAATTAATGTTGTGAAAAGAAAACCTGAAAGAAAGTCTGTTGAACGACTTGGAACGAGTTACCCAATCCTTCCCTTCTTGACTGCGTCCTCCACTGAGAAGACTTTGGAGGACCACAAAATTCCTTAATGAGACAATCTGTGCCTCAGGTGCATCCTGACAAGTCAGTGGAAGATTTACAAGTCGACAGACACAGGAAACGGCAACCTATGGATGCGACACCCGCTGTCATGCCCTGTAGCCATGAATGCCTTATTTGTTGAAGCAGTGTGGGGTCGCAGTGTGGGAGTCCAGTTGTTCCAGCCCCTTCCTGGGAATGACAGGGAACCAGGACAGAAGCCATTGTGGCTTTGCTCCAGGTTTCTTCCTCCCACGAGCTCCTGCTGCTCCCCTCAGCCGGCGAGCCCACCTCGGCGCTAATCCGTCCAGAGAACAACGGCTGTTTGGTTTGAAAAAAGACCATTTATTAGATGATCGTGATCTGTGTTGTTGTTTTATGGCCTATCATGAATCCAAAAATATAGAAAGACAAATCATATGTAGTATTCTGCTCAGTAGGCGTAAGTATTATTATATTAATAAGACATTGCCTTCCTTACTTTACAGAATCCGATGGTGGAAAAAAAAGTTATCCTCCCATTTTGTGTGGAAGTGGTACATTTTGGCTTTCTTCCACACTCAGTTTCAAACCCCTTGTTAAGTTTGGAATAATTAAAGTGGAGGCTAACTAGTTAGCTCAGTAGATTGCCACACACTTACCGAGGGTTACACATAAGGCTTGTGCAATGCAGTGTAGACAAGCTAGCTAAACAAACGTCAGAGTGAGGGTATACGACAGACTAATGTCGCTGCAAGTAACAACAGGAAGGAACCCCCGCTTATCTATCGATCTGAAATGTCTACTATATGAGGTAATAAGAGGGTACGGATGACAGTAGGGGTGCTATTCCATGTTTGCAGGGCTCTAATAATGTTAAAGGTTTTTCGAAGGTCATTGACAGGTTTTTTATGTTCTAACCACATAAGTATTCCATTTATTAATATTGAATCCTACTTGATTACGGTCCGGAGCCAATTAATTACTTAATAGCCCTCAGCTGTTAAGTACACACAGTGTATACTGTCGTCACATAGTATTACGTCTTATCTGCTGATCGGAATAAAAAGGGCGAGTCACGCCATTCCAAAGAAAAACAAAGTGAGTCTGCAAACGTTTGTAGAAAGCCTTTTGTTGACTCCAACTTTGAACAGCGGCAGAGTTGAGTTCGGATGTGCCTGGGATTCCCAGAGCTTGTGTACAGGAAGTGGGATTAAAAGACAAATCCCATATTTCAATGTGTATGTCAGCACAGTCACTCCATTTTGCCTCGTGGCTTTCTTTCTCCCTTCCAAGTGCGCTCATCTGAGATAAATATGATTAGCCTTTGACAAACAGCTCCGCGTTTCCGGCTGCTACGGCCACGCTACGGCCATCGGCCATGGAGGTCCAAAACCAGCAGCATCACCCACACATGCAGCCATGAACGGGAATGCAGGGTCGCGGCATTAACCCCTTATGTATACAGAGCTGTCGGACAAAGGAAAACACGACGACTCCTTCATGCGATGGTGCAAACCTACTGTCCGATATCGAGGTGCTTTTTAAAGGCCTTCTACCGCTCTAAACTCTTATCCTCTTTCTGAGGCAGGATGAGATAATAGCTTGAGAGATGTGACTAATCAATCTAGTGGGAGGGGTTGTCCGCACCTGACCAGAGGCGTTTAATAGATCTTACTGGTTCTACTTTAATTGATATAATAACACCAAAACAGAACTTAAATTGCAATATAAACAGCGATGCCTGAAGATGCTAAATACAATAAGTCGACAGTTTCAAGACAGTTTCAAGACGGCCATTTATGGTAACACGAGGGAGATAGTAGATACAAGGGGGCAGGGCGGAGGGGGTGGAGTTGCCAGGTCAGCGAGTTTGCCAAGCCGATTTAGTCATCCCAGTTTGTCACTGGTAATCTCTGTGCGGCTAACAGGCTGATAGAATCAGTCTGATACCTGCAGGAGCTGGACAGAGCACGGATAAGGCCGAGGCGGCGAGTAGGACGGATGGCATGTGGGAGCGTTTACGTGCGCACGCGTCCAGGACATCCTCTGGCCTCATCCCTTCTTCACGCCGTCTGGTACGGACAATACGCACAGCAAACCTTCACAAACGGCGGCACACATAAGCCGCTTATGAATATCAAGCGTGACACGTTATGGCTTCGACATGGGAGGCGGTGGCATTACAGTCACGGGGGTGTGCTGGAGCCTATCCCAGCTGTTTTCAGGCGAGAGGCGGGGTCCATCCTGGACTGGTGGCCAGCCAATCCCAGGGCACATATAGACAAACAACCATTCACACTCACATTCATACCTATGGACAATTTGGAGTCGCCAGTGAAGCTAACATGTTTTTTGAACGGAGGAGGAAAGTGGAGTACCCGGAACATGCAAACTCCATACAGGTGGAATTGAACTCGGGTCTCCTAGCTGTGTGGCCTGCGTGCTAACCACTCAAACACCTGTTGTGTTATCAGTTTATATATTTCAGCTGTCACAAAAGCAAACATATTTGTGTTTTCACAAAAAGCTTTTTTTAGTTGGGAACTGATATTTTCCTGAAACTTACCAATGTTCTACTGATGATTACTAAAGAATGGAAAAAGGTAGAAACAAACTTTTTTGTGTGATGATGTGAGATGATGGACGTAAAACACGGAATTAATTACTATTTGGGTATTTGTTTATGGCTTTAAGGCATTTAGGTTGACAGGGTGCTATGCTAAGGCACCCCATTTATCGTCTGACATTGATGTCACCAGGTGGAAGAAGCAGAAGGAATATCAGCAATTGACTTGACGGTACTCAAGTTCCTTACTTGCTCAAAGGTAGGAGAATATGGAGGCGTTTGCTCTGGCAATGACGACCAAAACCGCAGCCCTTTAAATGAAGAAATACACCTCTCCATCTGTTTCTTCACACCTCACCGCGAGCACTTCACTTCTCTCCAACTTTGACGGTGTGCTTTCTAAATCCGGAGAGGCTTCTCCAATTCCCAGCCAAACAGAATCGCTGTACGATATCGGGATTTATGATCCCGATGTTGTTGCCAGTTATGTAATGATCAATCCACACGTGCAATTCCGACTAAGAGGGCGACATGATGAATTTGACTTTGGCTGCCAGTCTGTCAGGGCTTCGTTTCGACAACCAGTTCGTATTTCAGCAAGTTAAACGGGAAACATGCTTGTCAAAATATATCGGGTAAATGTGAGTACAAGTGTTTTAGCGGGGATGTGTAGTAACTTTTAGGGTGAAACGCAACTCCAACAGTTGCTTTGGAGAAAGTCCAACGGCAGCATGATATGCCTTCTTTACGACTAAGAATCAGATGGCAAAGAAAAACACATTCAGAGAGTCCTTTAATCATTCTGACAGCATTTTTGCAGTCCTGGGAATGTTTTCATCACTGACGATGTTAGCAGGATGCAGGAATACTTCTGGCAAATTTTGTCCTGTGAGTTTAGTATTGCTCTCCAAAGGAGATACGACCATTCTCCTTCATCATTTGTCAACATGTAGCCCCGCTGCTCTGCTTCCCACAGAAGTAATCACAGTAACCTTGAATAGCACGTTGAAATATCAGCCGTCAATCATCGATTACCAGGAGGCTTCACACGTTCACTTAAGGGCTCCTCTTTCAGGTTTGATCAATATCAGACAAAATGTAGTCAGAGTAACAGCTGAGTGGGGATTAAAGCAACGTACGGAGCCTTGAAACCGGCCATGCAGGAGAATACCGGCAGGGATTTGACTTTCAACTCCAAGCCTAGCCACCGTGCAGTACCAGTTGTCATTGTTAAGCACCAATAAGTGTGTAGAGTAATTGTGTGATTTCACGTTAATGACCAACCTTTATTAACCAACAGTCGCCTTCTTTGATTTGCTAAACGGCTACTCGATATGCAACCATCCCTACAACGTAAGAGTACGCATATTTACGTGTAATGTAGCATCGTCATGCATGTATGTATCCAGGCACACAGGGTACAGCCATACCACCAAAATATTACTTTTTTTTTAATAATGAATACTAGTTTGCGGAAATTCACATATCACAGTCTGGTCTGGTAACAATTAATGCAGTTGTCAAAATACCAAAATACTGGGAGGGAAAAATCTAATCCTTCTGCTTTTTGAACATCCGGTGTTGTCGTAAAAAATTGAAGGCACATTCACGTCAAATTATGCTTTAACGTATTGAACATTGAAGCTACTCGCTACTCTACTTGCTTGGGACGAACCGGAAAAATGGCGTTAAAGGAAAAGCAGACACTGGCTTCATAATTCATGGCTTAACCTGTACAGTAAATACCGTATTTTCCGGACTATAATTCGCACTTTTTTCATCGGTTGGCTGTTCCTGCCACTTATACTCCAAAACAAATAACCATCGTGTTAGCATATCTTACACCGATTCAGCCTGTTCTATATTCTTTTATTAATGTTAGAACTTGCCTTCCAAGATGACGTAATGTCTGTTTTGGTGAAGTAGTTTAAAATAAATTAACCACAAAAAATGCGACTTATACTCCAGTGTGACTTATGTATGTTTTTTTTTTTTACCTAATTATACATTTTTGGTTTTGTGCGACTTATAGTCCAGAAAATACAGTATGTATCAGCACAACTGGCTTACAGATCAGTCGTATTTAGTAGACTAAGATTCCCAAATCTTGCTGCATGTAGTACCTCTTGTGTAACTGGTGTCAGTTTTAGCTTTCTCCGGCTTTAAACAACGCTGGGTGAGAAGCTTCGGTCATCATCATCATTCCTGGATAGCGTATTTGAGTATCATTCCTAACGCTTGTCCTCTTCACTTGACAAGTCAACGTCTTGTTAAGAATCTTTTCTGCTGTGACGGACAACACCTCCCGGGCTTCCTTTTATCATCCCGATAACAAAAACTCGCACTTCCATAACTCTTCTCCGTGCATGATAGCCTTACTTTGACCCCAGCATTTGAAGCTTTCAATGAGACCCCCTGACATAAAACAAATGAACGGCTCCTATTTCACGGTCATTTATAACTTTTAAGGCTGGTATAGCACAGCAGGGAGGAAGTGAGGGAGAGTTGAACTCCAGCTTCTGTACTCTGCAGTAATGCAAACTAAAAGTTCTTACCTAGTATTGCCTTTTGCTGCCGTTACCGGTTCAAGTATATACTTTAGTCTTACAAATGGGACAGCACAAATCTAGAAACCAGTAACCGAGGCATTTAGTGGAAAAAGAAATAAAAACTTTCTCTCCCGCCATGACCAGTTCTTCCTCATTAAGCAAGAGGAAAAGTGTCTTCTCAAGTCGGTCGAGCCCGAGGTGACAACCACACGAGGCGGCAGGCCGAGACAGCTTGACAGTCGTGGAAATATACCGAGGTATGACAAAATCAAACCTCGGCCCCCCTCGGCTGAGATTTTAATGACCAGTCAGTCTCCCCGCTTGGCTTTAAATTCAAAACAGTGAGACAGACCTGTCAGCCCTGATGTTTGACTGACAGGCAGGATATCCGACTCTGTGACCGCTGCGCGAGCGATTCCAGCAGGGGGGGGGGGGGTAATGAGCTGCAGGCTTGGAAGTTTCTTTTGGGTCGGTGGACTCTGAGACCACGCAATTTAGAAAAAGTACACATCCTTATGATAACTGCTTCCTGCTTTGGGTACTAGTGACAAGATGGGATTTCCACATGGGAAACGGCTAGTTTCTTTATTTTCATATGAGAAAATGACGCTTTGCCAAACAGAACAAAACGCAGCTCCACTTTGTGTTATCGTTGGCTTTTGTTCGATGGCCTGAACGCCATTTCTTTTACAAGCTGGACACCGGTTCCAAAGTAGCAGCAAACATTCCCACATTAGCTTCCTCTTAGCTTTGATTTCTGCACTTCAATCTTGATCGGGAAGTCTCTGTGTTGATGGGATCTTACCATCTGATTTAAATGCAAACGTACATATCTCATGCGTGCGACTCCATACACGCTCCCTTTCCAGCAGCAACATGGCGTTCCTCTAAAAACATTTTAATTGACAGCGATTACGACAAGTCAAAACAAAGATGGTGGCGAACGAGCAAGTTTATCTTGAGAATGTGGTGTAATCAGCGGAGATATATTGCTTGTCTCTCTTGCCAGGAAGCGATCAGCACAGTCTGGAAGTACGCACGCTTATCCTCCAAGGAAAACAGCCTCGTCTTTAAATAACAGTGAAACAATCACATGCATGAATGTAATGGTTCCGGTGTCATTTACACATGAAAAACAAATTTGGTGGACTCAATAGAGACTGCTAAATTCACCAGAGATCAGTAGGAGATTCAATGATATAATTACCAGTAAAAAGCGTCGTGTTAGATATTGCAAAGCCAAAAGAATAAATGTTTGCTTGCAATATTACTTAAAAATGAACTATAACACAGTCCTGATTGAATACATGCATACTAGCATATTAGCAGCCTTTCAATGGGACAGGAAGGTAAATTAAAGAGGAAAGGTCTTTAAGGGTAAACCATGATGAGCGGACGCCGCCATGAGAGTTATTCATATCTGCTTCAGACTTCTCCTCTGATGAAAGTGACTTTTCCCAATACCCCACGGGACCATTGCCAGATAGCGGCCATGTTAAAATGGAGCAATGAGGAGGCAGGGGTTAGCCCCGGGAGTGCCAAGGCTTGTCGCTGCATCCATCACTAATACCGCTGCCTGCTGTTATTTCAGAACATGTCACAACTTGAATCTTGGATCATCTTCTTGCTATGTTTCAACAACAGACTCTTTTCCCGCTGCAGGAAATGTTCAAATGTATCTGGAATTTTGGCCTGTTTTCACCAAACCTGAGGAATTATTGATTGGAGGAAGATAATTACAATATCCTTGTTTCATTCTTACAAGATTAATTGTGATAATTCGTATTAGGTATTATTTCCAGACTTAAAACGATGTGGCGGGCCTTCAATTCCACACTAGTGATATCAATCATAAAAACATGCATCTACTTTCTCAGGCACGTTTTGGTAGAATTGGCCAAGAATCCTACTGATTTTGAATATTCCCCCTGTTCAAGTCCAAGTCAGTACAGGACCAGGTCCGGTTTCCTTGTCATGTCTTACTACTTTTCACTCTTGTGAAACGTGTCGTAGGTTTTTCAACACGACATTAATAAATCCTTGCTGTTTCGGGGTTGAATGCGGCCTGTTATTGGTCATGAAATATATATATATTTTTTTCAAACATTTTTATGCTTGAAAATGTTTGGCCAACAAACGTGGAAAATGTGCTTAGATTTAAATATATATATATTACATATATAATATATATTACATATATAATTTATATTTAAATATATTTATTTAAATATAAGCCAATTTTCCATTGTATATTACATATATAATATATATATTTAAATATAGTTAAATAAATATATTTAAATATATAATGGAAAATTTGCTTATATTTAATATATAGTATATATTACATATATATTTAAATATATAGATATTACATATATATTTAAATAAATATCCATCCATCCATCCATTTTCCTCCGCTTATCCGGGTCCGGGTCGCGGGGGCAGCAGTCTTAGAAGGGAAGCCCAGACTATCTATATATAAATATATATATTTATATATAAGCACATTTTCCATGTTTGTTGGCCAAATTAAAAACATTTTCAAGCATAAAAATGGCCAAATGAAGCCAAATACAGTGAGACCTCGGTGTTCTTAATTAAAATAATAATTAATAATTATAATTAATAATAATTATTATTAATAAAATAATAATTAAAATAATTTACAGTGCTCAGGCTCTTCCTTCTGTCATCTGTCTGCACCACCGTTGTTTTCTGCGTCCTGATTGGCTGTAGACATCGCCATCATGCTGTGTCTCCTGCATGTGTCATTGCTAGTTTTCTTGCTAGGTTGTAAATCTTGGTTGGGAGAAGCGTGATATTTTAACAAGGATATAAAAACGCCAGGACAAAAAGTATCTCAAAGTTAAAGCCAACGTTAAATCATTCATAAATGAGTTTGAAGGAGCCATTGAGGATTAATCCACAAACAAAACCCACGACCGAGCTTTGCCGTGGGCTTGTCGCCTCTCCAGACTTACTGAAGAGTTAAATCCAGTGGGCATTCTGTCCCCACAGTATGTCATTAAGAGTGTCACATCTCACCTCACCATCATTTATCTCTCCACCCCTAATTAGTTCCGATCAATTACCTTTACTCAATCCCTCTTCCACATTCAGAAAAACAGCATCTTATTCATGATTGCTCTTTTTCCCGTCTTTCGGGTTCCCCTCCGGCTGCTCCCACCAGCTATTTTGTCTCCTCGATGGGTCGCCTCTATTAAAAAGCCATCGCTCACCGCAGGGTCCGGCATGTGACAGAGGTGGGCGCTGAAATCTTGCTGTGATGGGAAATGGGAGGTGACCGCCTTAATAGCAGGTATTAAAATAGCAAACACTCGTCACAGCCGAGATACGTCTGACAGGCTGTCAAGAAGAGGAGGAGAAACACAATCAGTCACTACACCTGAGAATTAGGACGCTGAACGCAGCAGTGAGGAGACCAAGACCGTTATCAGAAACATGCGGATGGCAGCAGAAGGAGACGGAAATGACAGAAAATATGTACCATAATCGTAATATAATGGATTGTATATTTAACACTTGACAATGAAGTGAACCCATTATTCATTCAGTGGTTCAGTGGTTAACTACATCTGGAGTCACAGCTGCCAGGGGCTCGCCTGACGAAAACGTGACCATCACCAAACATCCATTCACATTCAAGAAATGATGTAGTAATTAGTACTTTACTTAGTAAACTAAGTCAATCCCTTACTTGGAATGTATATATCGCCAGTTTATAATCTGGAAATGCACAGAAATGCTTGCTGGGAGATGCACCCCGCAGTACTACTGTATGTCCAAGGGGGGTAAGGAGATAGCGGGTGAAACCTGAGCCAAACTGTAGCGGGGGAGAGAGACTCGGGATTGTTTCCTAGACTTAAAACGTGAAATCCAAGCCTGCCTTCCTCCGCTTCCTTCTCTGTCTCGACCTCCCTCGGTCAGAGCGGTTCCTCTTGGACTTGAGGCCGTTTGTCTTCTCTCAGAAAGGAAATGCAAAGCAGGCTACTTGGAAACTCTGGGAAACGCCACGGGATGTCCCTGGGGGGGGATATTAAATATGGCCACGGACATCCACATGGTAAAGTGGCAATAAAGTATTCATTATCCTTCCATTGAATGGCTAAGTCGAAAAACAAGCAATTGAGTTAGGAAGTCAAACATGGACTTAGTACACACAGTAACGCCCCCTCACACTGA
The DNA here is from genome assembly GCF_037039965.1 of Doryrhamphus excisus. Taxonomy (NCBI): domain Eukaryota; kingdom Metazoa; phylum Chordata; class Actinopteri; order Syngnathiformes; family Syngnathidae; genus Doryrhamphus; species Doryrhamphus excisus. The sequence continues at coordinate 20,862,049 of NC_136367.1, read as the reverse complement.
AATTTACAAAACAATGAAGTCTCTTAGAGCTCAAGAGCTTTTGCATCTTGCTCAGACAAGCGCAGGGATGAGAGAATCAAAAGGTTGCTGTGATTGCGAGCGCCATTAGGGAATTACCAAACGGTTTCACCAACACCCCCCCTAACACTCATAATCCCGTCGGCTTTTATTTTGCGACACAGTGCCACTCGCTGTAGGAACCTCATTTTTTTAACCTCCATTGGAAACTGCTGTCCTCTCTTTGCAGCTTCCCAGTGTGCTCTCTGGACCTGGACCGAGGAGTCTAAAGCATTCACGGAGGAAAACCAGCGGGAGGCTGTGCCCCACATTCATCAACTAAAAAGGCTGATGCCAGTTTAACGTCCACCCCCGGGTCTCCCAGAACGTGAATGAACTTCTGTGAGTATGACCCAAACCTACACAAACGCCCCGCAGCTTTAGGTCCTTCATAGGGGGAAGAGTGTGTGGGCGCCGCCAAACAACAACAACAACAAGCCGAGGTTCCCCTTTTTCACTCAGTCGCCAATCAGAAGGAGGCATCGCCACAGGGGGAGGCCAAACAGGATGGGTCACTGACAAAACCTGCCTTCCAGGGGGTCACTGCTGGCTTTGGCCGAGCCTCAATGGATGTGAACAAGAGTCCATCCCCACACATTTCAATTAACGCCTACTCCAAAACAGGCCAGAGGAAGGATAGGGGAATCTCGAAATCAGCATTTCAAAACCACGACGCCACAAAGGCATCAAAGTCCATGCATTCGATTCCGCCAGAGGGCTCTTTTGGGCTCTTCAGTGTCTTCCCAACGGCCTCATTTCCCCTCGTAAGAGTTCAATAGTCCGGCATGACCGGAGATGAAATGATTGGACAAATTCATTCCCAAGTGTTGCATTTCAAACCTTGGAATTTTTATATGACATGTTTTCCAAACATGATTAGTCGCTGCAAGATTTTGTGGGTTAGTTTTGTGATCGCCCTCATTTTGTGGCTGATTTTGACAAAGTTGCAGAAAAAGTGCTGATGTTTATTCTCTTCATTCCATCAGCTTTTGATTTTACAAATTCGTTATCAATGATGGAATATTCTTTGTAACCTTTATCCCAAAAAGGGCAGGCTTTCAACAAAAGGACAGAATTTCACCATCCCCCTCCTGCTCATATTTAGCATCCCGTCCTAGCATGCTCTGCTAAACAAAGCTATTCCCGGCTAGTTTCCATTCATGTCCGTAAAGAGAACAGTTTCCAGTTTCCAACTTTTTGCCGGTTTTTGGCCACTATTTTGGCGTGTTACAGTTTGGGATAAAATTTTAGCACAATTGAGTGGTCCACACGGGAAATACTTCCCCACACATTCCATTCCATCTCTGTGTGGAGTTTGCATGTTCTCCCTGTGCACGCGTGGGTTTTCTCCGGGTACTCCGGTTTCCTCCAAATTGTCCAATTGTCCAAATTGTCCATAGGTATGAATGTGAGTGTGAATGGTTGTTTGTCTATATGTGCCCTGTGATTGGATGGCGACCAGTCCAGGGTGTACCCCGCCTCTCGCCCGAAGACAGCTGGGATAGGCTCCAGCACCCCCGCAACCCTTGTGAGGAAAAAGCGGTAGAAAATGAATGAATGAACGTTCCATTCCGTGAGATTTCATATTTAACAGTAAATCCCTTTTTTATTGACCAATTCTGCAATTCCGTCTATGATTCAGTTAGTGAAGTAATCTCAGGGCCCTATCATGAGATCAACACAGGCATGGAGAGCAGCTTTGGCCAAACTTTTAGTCGCACCGTTTGAACACAAGAAGGAACATGTCATGACATTTGTAGCAAAAAGGAAGCCTTTTTGAAATTTAAGACAAAGCTTACAGGGATTGGCACACAATTCTTGAACCGCTGCCTTAAATACTCGGAGTTGGGATGTGTTCAAAGGCTGGCATGCCGGCCCCAGGTTTTGAATGTGATGCAGGCAGCTACATAGTCTGTGGAGGGTGTGGAAGTCGGGAGAAGCGATTGGAAGGCGGGTGGAGTGGCGGGTGTTCAATCAATGGAGACCATGTTGTAAACATATATATAGCATACCAGCTCCTACTTCCAAACTAACAATCCAAAAGAGTCGACTCAATTGGTCTCAGAGGGCATTGAAATAAACCCTTTATGAAACGTTGGCGATGGTTTAGTTGGACACACAAACTTGACTAATCTGTCTGGACTATTACTCTACCTGACACTTTAATCTTCCACAAGAGAAACACCAGCGCTAAGAATATACTCTGTTCAGTCCAAACAGCAGCCCAGAGACAAAGCCAGTCTAAATCCTAAACCTATTTATCCGGTCTCCAATAATGTCCTGCTGGCCAAAGGATGCTTTAATAATGACACTAAGAAAAGACACTAACGTGAAGTGATTGACTGTGTCTTGTATTTTTGGCCTGGTGAGAAGAGGCTTTGGTGGAAGCAACAGATGCAACAACATACCCATGAAACACAAGAAGGACAGACAACGCTGGGAACTCGGTCTTTTGGAGAACCCCTCTCAGTTTCACGGAGGCAGACCACAGACAGAGGCCGTAACCTGACTCAGGACTCTGTACGGGTCAAACCATGACCGCAGAGGCCACCACATGCAGCAGGACTAGGAGCAGTTAAGGCATATGCTAAAATATGCCCCTTCTTGCACTAGAGGAATTTTACCCTCAACCGCGGGACATGGGGTCAAAAATAAGTTGCTGGTAATTTTTCGGGGCCGAATAACCAACAGCGTACTAGCACTCAGCCAACGGTCTAATGTCTGAGCCCATTAAACACCTAAATCGTGCTACGTTTGGCGAGTGTGATCGCACTGAATCGCACGCTATTTTTATTAGAAATAAAAAATGTGAGTATTGTGAGTGTTTAGCAAGTGTGCACAATCAAGCGTGATGCTTCAGAGGGCCATCAGACAGAATCACAGTGGACCTTGCTGCTGTTCAAACGTAAGCACAACCTTTTAGTTCCAGGAACTGCATTGACCAAGAACTGAAAGTTCCTGGACATTTGGTGGCAAAAGGGTTTTGGAATAGAATAGAATAGTCCTTTGTTGTTTTAGAGTTGTGCTGTCATGCCAGGAATCCCAAACTGGTGCTTTGACTGTTCCAATGTGAAAGGGTAAAGAGCCTGAACTGCTTCCGTAAACTGAGAATTCCAAAAGGGTTTAGTTTGCGCTGTGGGCAGTCTGTCACTTTCACTTGGCCCTAAAATAGGACATGTAACAGAACTGTGTTAGCTGCTATATTTTAATAACCGTGTAATTTATCCAATGGCCAGATGTTAGAGATCGACTGATACCGCTTCCTCTTTTATCAAACCGAGGACCACCCAAGTGGTCACCGATTCTCTCCTTGAACCTTGCAGCCATATGGCATAACAAGTAGAACCAGATAGCCGGTGCCTGTATTCTATAACAACCCGATACAATGATTTCATTCATTGGCTGAAGAAAGTCAAGCGATAGAGGTTGCTTGTTGCATTGGCGACATGTGTGAGGCAGACAGGAGAAGATAAATGTTGGCTGAAACAGTTTGGAATTGATACCGACACGCTTTATATCCAAGTTGGACACGTGATAAAAGGCTGCTGCATCCTTTTTGATGAATATCACACTTCTGTCTCCCACGTGCGCCTCGTAAGGTGAAGGGTGAGGGACAGAAAGAACATGTTAAATGTGATATATTGATTTATAGACGTGGATGAAATTGTTAGTACCTTTCTGTAACAGAAGGAAAACCCCACAATGGTCACTGAAATAACTCAAAACTGACACAAGTTATAATATATTCATTTGATAAAATTCACATTGACAAGCTACAAAGCTTATGGAGCGTTTCTGCAGGCCAGCTCTATATCAGCTTGATATTTATAGACACAAAAATGACGTATAGAGAGAAAAGAACACTATAGCCGCATGGCTGCATTGCCGCATCATACACAAGGTGTCTTTCATCTGTGCAGTGTAGAATAAACGAATGAATCTTCAGGCTATCAAGACATTCTGGGGTGAAATACGTTGCCTGGCATCAGACGCTCGGTCTTAACCAAAGGTCCTGGGTCCACTGACAAATCACCCAAAACACATCCAAAAACATTCAAGTACGACTCAAGGCAAAACATCGTACAATTCTAATGTGGTCTTTTATGAGTACTGACTTTAATCGAACCGAACATCTATCAAAAGAGCGAAACCACAATCTGGAGGGGGTATCCAACCAACCTGAGAGCGTTGAGCAGTTTGTTCATACTACATGTGGAAAGGTGCAGGAGTCTCATTGGGAATTAGGGAAGTAGGTGCTTCAAAAGGTTATGGTAATGGTAATGTTAATGGTAATGGTAATGGTAATGGTAATGGTTTTATTTCATTTGAACATGCATCAGATTACAATTGAATGCATCACATAATCAGTTCCCAGTTCCACATGTCCAAAAGGAGTAGGAAGAAGCAAAGCTTATTAAATCCTACCCCTCCATCTGGTACTTTTACAATCAGTAACTGTTACATTTGTTCACTTCCTGCTTTCCATAATACAGTTTAAGGTTTTTTTTTGTTTTTTTGTTTTAAATAATGTACCTCATACCGAAGTACGAGGTGATATGACCATACAAAAAGGTTGTGCAACAAAATATTAGGTTAACCCGGGCTCACACTGAATCCAGATGCCGGAGGACTCTCTGGTCGAGGTGTGGGTGTCCATAGCCAGAGCGGAGTGGTGTCCAAAGTGTCACATCTGGCAAGTTTCATGCGTCAATTGTTGTTTTTAGGTTCTTTTGAATCACGATACAAAATCAATGTCTGATTTTCCATTTGTTAATTTTTTATCCAATTTTGTGGATTTTTCCTTCTTTGGCACGAGAGTACCAACAATTTCCATGATTTATTGAGTTTAAATTCTATTTTGTCTAAGTTATGATCAGAATTGGGCATGAATCGTCAGTAACTGTGAAAGATACCCAGAAATAAATTGTACTGTAATGCTGCTGTTGGTCCCGTGATAAACTGCAGTCCCATCAATCATCTAGCAAGTAGGGTCAAAGGTGAGGGTTGGAGGTGGTCACAGACAGGCAGCTCATTGATCTCTGATTCCTCACCTGCCATCCTACCTTCTCCCGACCCACAAACCATTAAAAGATACCTGACAACTTGCTCATCCGTGACTCCTGTTAGACAGCAGACGAGCTGACCAGCGACTATCCAGCGTATCCTTTCAGGATGACTGAATACATAAATGCCAGGGGAAATTGTCACTGCCGTGCTGGTAATGTTCAGCATAATAATGTTCACTTTAGATTCTTTCAACGCATACGTGCATGCATACATTGAATATTGTTTCAAAGTGCGGTCTGGATTACAGCACAGGGGTGACACTCTCTCACCACACCCACACACAAGTTAGACAGGGCTAATAATGGAAGATTAACAACAGACCCAACATCACAGATACACTCATTGTTTTACTTTGCCAACATTTTCTCGCCAACAAGCAGAAACCGTAAAGAGGTGGCCTTTACAGCTGGGTCACAGCAAAGTGGGGCTACGTTTGCCATTCATCTGACGTCGCCATGTTGCCACCTGGATTTAATCACGTTGCTTAAATGTTGTATTCCAGTCTGTTGACGCAGAAAAGATGCTTTTAAAGTCGTTACTTTGACGCCATAGTCTCGCAAACAGCAACACACAACAGGAGCGGGTTTATTCAGTTTTTGCATGTGGTCTGAAAGAACTGTTTTATCGGAGTACTGGGGCTATTAGGGCCGCCGAGAGGACAAAGAGGAGAGACAGCCACCTCGAGTGAACAGTCATGTTGCATTTATGTCACACTGCAGCGGACCTAGATCCACATTTAGCACAGGAGCGACTCATTGACTCATTGACTTGATCTCTGCGTTAATATGGACTTAACATCGGTTAGCGGTCATAAAAAGCAAGCTAACGACTCACTGTAGTGAATAGAAGAAAGTGACCGCTCGTATTGTGTGAACAACGGGAATAACCTTTTAAACATTGACTAGTTCAAGTGACACAGCAGTAGTAAAAGGACAAGCCCAGAAATGAACTGACGGTGAACTGCTGACAGCGACTTCATTTTAAGCCAGGGGTCTCAAACAAGCGGCCCGCGGGCCAGATGTGGTCCGCAGGAGACTAGTTTGAGGCCCCCGTCTTGATATGACAGTTTAATGTTAGTTTGATATGGATGCTGTATGGTATCATGTACCCAGAAAAAAAATTATTACGTTTGATTCATGTTCATGTTAAAGGTTAAATAACTGTTAATAGTTATCCTCCCTATCCGTGTGGAAGTGGTAAGTATTTGGCTATTTAAGTTTAAAGGAAATAACTTGAAGGCTACCGTTTAGGTGGCTAGCTCTCTAGTTTGCGAGTTAGCATGTGTCTCAAGACCCTGCAGTTGCGCAATATGTTGTAAATAAAAAGAGTATAAATGTGACTATAGTCGTGTTTTGTCATGTCTACAGGGCTCTAATAATGCTTTGTTCATTTTAATCTGAAAAAAATCATTTGTCTGTGGTTTCTTAAGTTTTTATTATTATTATTATTATTATTATTATTATTATTATTATTATTATTATTATTACTGATTGATTGATTTTCTTTATTCTTGATTTGTTTATTTTTCATCTCATTTTGTGCAGAAAAATAAAAATGAAGATATTTGAGAACAGTGAATGTTTTATCAGAGCTTTTATTGTAGAAAATCGGAACCAAAGCACTGAAAAAGTTTGTATATTTTTCTGTTTTTAATAAATGTGTTTTTTTGGGAGGGGGAAACCTGATGCGGCCCAGCCTTGCCCAGACCCTCGCTCCAGTGGCCCCCAGGTAAATTGAGTTTGAGACCCCTGTTTTAAGCCGTCTTCATGTGTTCATTTCCAGTTATTACGACCAAAATACATACAATGGAAATATTACTACTGCAGAACAAGAGGCATTTAACCCTAAGGGGGGGGGGGGGCACTCACACCCGTTAGAAAGTGAAGCCCCTGCAGTAAAAATAGGAGTCTGCCGTCCGCCATTCACCGGAGAGCGCGTGCAGATGAGTAGTATTTGGACTAACAAGGAGCCTCAGCACCGCCACCTGCACCGCCGTCGGTGCGCTAAGTTGACCCACATTCTGATGCCATCCCAGTGGATTTGGTCTTGACTGAGGGCGGTGGTGGTTGAGTACTGTAATGTTATTATAATGCAGTATTTACATATGTAGTATGTCATACATATTTAAATGGCTGGAATTGCAAATTGTATTGAGACCAAAGCTGCAGTCTATTCTCACAAAGTGCTGACATCGCAAATCTCATCACGGCTTTAATTGTGGATTAAGTCTACATGTCCAAGCCAATATTTAGAGAGTTTATGTGGACCCAGTGTTTTTGTCTACATGCTCTATGAGCTATCATGCTATCGGCATGAAAGCATTTTTAGGTCAAAACTGCTAAGTATTTTATTCATTCATTCATTTTCATTTTCATCGCTTATCCTCACGAGGGTCGCTGGGGTGCTGGAGCCTATCCCAGCTGTCTTCGGGCGAGAGGCAAACAACCATTCACACTCACATTCATACCTATGGACAATTTGGAGTCGCCAATTAACCTAGCATGTTTTTGGAATGTGGGAACTCCACACAGAGATGGCCGAAGGTGGAATTGAACCCTCGTCTCCTAGCTGTGAGGTCTACGCGCTAACCACTCGAACACCGTGCAGCCCGCTAAATATTTTATCATTTCCGGTATTTTTTGAAAACGGCTTCCAGTTTTTTTGAAAATATGAAAATGTCAGCTTTATGAAAACAATGGCCGTCACATGACCAGAAGTGAGCCAACATAATATCTGAATATTGTGACAGGCGTGACTCGGACGCCTGTCGATATTCTTCTGAAGTAATTCCTTCCCACCTGTTTAAATCCGTTTTTAATGTCTAACTATTTATACCTGACTGCTTTTAGCCTTGTTTTTAGCTCTGAATGAATGTATGAATGGTGTATTTTAATGCATCTTTTACTCTGTTTTTTACTCAATTTTTCTTCACTGTAAAGCGTCTTTGAGTATTTTGAACAGTGCTATACAATTAAAATGTATTATTATTATTATTAATTCCACGTCGAAGAAGATATGTGCAGGCGTTCTTTCCTCTTCTGTAGTTTTCTCGTGGTTCCACCTGCTTACCCATCTACACGTATTTGTGCCTACGTCATTTTCACCCCGTGATTCGCTCCCACGACGCAAAACTAATCCCAGGGACATTTGAGTGTGGACGGGGCCCAAGGAAGGACCACCTTTAAAGGGCAGTAATGTAACTGAAAGCTTTTAGGGGCCAATTACACTTCCAGGTAAACAATCCGATTTTGCACAGGAGCCTGTCAGTCTGTCACTCGGAATAAAGAACGCTGCAGCAGGCCAGATGGGGCAGACGTTTATGAAGTAGAGCCGTAAGCGTGGATTTAGATTTATATCTACCTGATGGATGAACTCAAATCTCCCACGTGGGCCAAAAGCAATAATGTTATAGTCTTTGTTAAACATGGCCAAGCATGAATGCCCCGCGTGCTGGTCCATTCAGAGAGGGTTCTGCTTAGTGCCTCGCAGTGTCCTGTAGCACAAGAGGAAATACTGGGCATATTGGTTGACCTCTTAAAGGGTTTAAGTTACAAAAGCACTTGCATGACTTGGGAGTCTCACGTAGGTCCAGCGCTCTCACACCATCCTTTCACATGTTAATGCCGTGTTTCAGCAGAGTGATGTATAGTGCTTCTATTGATGGCTGAAATGCACCAACACGGTTACACTCTCAAAATTAGCTACAGTGGAGCCCAAAAAGTTGGTAGTGCAAGTATTTTCAAGGTGCGTTTATGCCTGTCCCGATAGCACTTTTCCAGAAAAACTGTATCTGACAATAGTAAAAGGTATCTTTTTTTTGTTTGTTTTATTTGGGCAAATATATGAAACATTACAGAGCATTTCTTACATCAATCAAAATATGACTTTACATTATTTACATTTGTATTCAACTATCTGATCACAAGCCCAAAAGGAGTAGGCTGAAGCAAAAGCTTATAAATGCCTACCCCTTTTTGCAAAATATAATCATGTTCATGCCACAGTCTTGTTTTCCCCTGTTATTATTATCATTGTAATATTATTATTGTGATTATCATTATCATTATTGTTATAATCTTTATCATTGTTACCATTATTATTGTTATTAGTATCACCATTCTTCTAATCATCATTAATATTACCATTTTCACCATTATTGTTGTAACAATTTTTTTATTATTTTTTTTAATTATTTAATTTTACAGACTTCATCGTTTCTTGTAGAGTGCTGTATCATTCCATTTGTTGTTTTCTGAAATCCACAGTGTTTGTGCTTTTATTGTCAATATATTAGCCCATTTTTTATTAGCCCTTTCCCCCCCTAAGTGTAACATTTGCATATCATTTTCTGGATCGCATGTGTCTAATCATGTGCATTAAAAAAACAAGACCTTGTCTGGACAGGTGACCAACCCAAACATCAGTTTCTTCTTGTTAAGCCCTACCTTGAGGTTTTTAGACGTGCTTTTAGTTTGTGTCCAAACTTCATTCCTGACTTAGGTGGCTTCACCATTACAAGCGACCGTTAGTAATCAAGACTAACAAGACAGTGAGCGATAACTCAAACCGGCAGATTTTCCAAAGTTGCACATAGAATTTGTCTCTCGGGGTTTTGCAGGCGACAGCAGTCTTGTCTCAACTAATCTTAAAATGTCAAATGATTACCTGGAGGGAGATTTGTTTCACTGCTGCACCTCCTTCATTGAAAACAGGTTTCTCATCTGACATTGATTACACCTTTCTTGCCTAAACTGGCAGGCGTCTTGCTAACGCTGCCCTTTCTCCTCGCTTTACTGGCGCAAAAGACGTGATAAGCCTGGACAAAGTTCTGCTTCTAAACTTACTTCCTGTTCTTGAACAAGGCAATTTTCCACATCTTTCCTTTTGCATAGTGTTACACAGACAGTAAAGGTTTACAATAACGATAAATACTCCGAAATAAGAATGTGGCAATTAAACCACCAATTATCCGATGCTTTCAAACACCCTCTTTGTAGTCAAGTTGCAGCAACTTCCCAACAAAGCGCTCGGGCCAAAGCCGCCTATCATGATGCATCAGGGGATGTGCAGCCAGCTCGCCAATGTGAGGACAACCCAGGCCTCTCAAAAAGCAATTAAAGGAGCTGGAGCGTCATGATATTGAATGCAGGGGGGTGCATTCCTCCGAGAGAGGCAGTTGCAGCAGACTGTGAAATTCATATTGACTGCAGGGCCAAACACACACAGGTAGGCAAGACACTTCAGCGTTTTCCACCCAAAGCAAAGACGAGACTGTGAATTAACTTAGCGGGGTTCATACCTCGGAGATGTGCCAATTCTAAAGCATCCAGTCAGTAGCCTCGCTACCATCCTGTTTCTGTTCAAGACATGCAACTACATGCGTTTAAAAAAAATACTCTGAAATGATATTTGGAACATAAAATTGCGAAGGCTGAGCTGTGGACGTGCTCACTGATGTGTTAAATCCTACTTGATTAAAGCAGCAAAGCAAGTTGAACAATGAACCGTGCCACCGGGCCACTTCATTAAGTCAACTTGTTCCAGGGAGCATTGGGAATGGGAAGCAAAGCAAACAGAGTGCTGCAGCTCGCTGCTTCTGCTTTTCCATGGATGCTAATCAAAGGCTTGATCTCCGAACTGGACGAGCCTCAGGGACGTCGTTGTGCTTGGCTGAGCCTGGCAATTTGTTCTCGATAATATGGTCTCCGACTCGGACCCCTACTGAATCCATCTCACCTAATCTGTATGGCCGGTAAAGCACACAAACACAGACCGTGAAACACATCACCAGGGAATGATCGCAGAATGGCCCAAGAGTTATTACGTGCCCCCCACTTTGTATATGAAATGTGTAACAAACGGGTGATAAAATCTGCTTTTAATTAGCTGAAATGTGTAAATCTTTTCAAAATGTGTGCCCTGCGGTCAATTTCCTTTTCCTTATTTATTTGTGTCTATCCTACTGAGACACTGGTGGTTTTTATGTACTAACTATGTTTGTTATGATAGCAATTTGGCAAAGTTTATCTACTAACTTTAGGTATTGAAAGTAACAAGTTCTTTTTATAAACCATTATTGATAACATATGCTAGGGGGTGTTCTTATATTTTTGGTTGGAAAAAATGCCATTTGAAGCGAGTTGCATACAGTCCATTTAAGGTGTAAGTCCATCCATCCATCAATTCGTCCGTCCGTCTGTCCGTCCATCCATCCATCCATCCATCAATTTGCCCATCCGTCCGTCCATTCATCTGTCCGTCCATCCATCCATCCATCCGTCCGTCCATCCATCCATACGTCCATCCATCCATCCATCCGTCCATCCATACATCCAGTCTTCCCGTCTCCCTGGCTACTTCATCCAGCTCCTCCCGATGGATCCCAAGTCATTCCCTGGTCAGTTGAGAGACATAGTCTCTCCAACGTGTTCTGGGTCTTCCCAGAGGCCTCCTACTGGTCGGACATGCCCTGAACAAATCCCGAGGAGAGCATCCAAGAGGCATCCTGAGCCACCAAATCTGGTTCCTCTCAGCAGTTCCACTCCAGGTGACAATGCTTCTCACCTTATCTCAAAGAGAGAGCCCAACCACTATGGCATCAAACGGAGCTACAGGGCTAAGAATCGTAATCGAGAATCATTAAGAACCGGAATCGCTCAAATTCAACCAAAGGCCAACCCTACCAACCACCCTAAGGAGAAAAGCCACCTGTACCGCCATCTTGTCCTTTCAGTTACTCCCCAAAGCTCATGCCTGTAGGTGAGAGTAGGAACGTAAATCGACCAGTAAATTGAGAGCTCTGCCATTCGGCTCCACCCCCTCTTTACCACAACAAACCGATACAGAGTCTGTATCACTGCAGACGGCGCAGCAATCCTCCAGTCGACCTACATCCTTGCCTCACTCGTGAACCCTGAGGTACTTGAACTCCTCCACAAGACCTAGTAGAGTTGGCGCTCCACCCTTATAAGCAAGGTCAACAAATTATTAAAATGTGTACGTCTGAAACACGAGAGTCTGCTCCTGATGATGATGGTCCTGCGCTTCAAAAAAATCCCCAATTATCCAAACCACAAACCATTCAATTAAACAAACTCCGGACCGGCCAGTCCATGGCAGGGAAATTGTAAAAATTGTAAACAATAAATGAAAACACAGTGAAAGCAAATGTGAAATTGAACATGATGAAATCTTACCTTTGAAGGAGATGAAGACGCGAGGCGCAGCAAGTGGTTCATTGCTCAGTGGGTTACCCAGAGCAAAGCTGCACAGAGCCAGGAGGGTGTGGACCGTCCACAGACCGTCCAACTGCATAGTCGACCAACCAGTAGCACACAATCAGTGATTTAACAAAACAAATCTGTTGGAACAAAATTGAGCCAATGAGAAAATATAAGGACAAGAGAACTTTGTTTAACCTTTGTTTATTCATTTATGTCGTGTCAACTCAGCGGCCCCCAGGGGACTCATGCCAGCATGTTTTGGAGACGCTGCCCTCAACTTAACTAGATCCGTCCCGCAGATGTTGAGCGCCGCTGAAGCCAAGCTTTTGGAGATTTTGTCCATTTGGTAAAAAATGGATGCCACAATTCACTCGGTAAATATTTCATTGGGAGTCCCATCATGACATTAGCATAGCAAACAGTGGCCAGTAATGATCTTGGGTTAATGAATGACGGCCCCCAGAGAGCAATGACAATAATCAATCTTTAGTAACTGTGGAAAAAACACAAAAATCCCCAAGCTGTGCCCCACGGAGGGAACCTGGCCATACAAAGCTTCTTCTGCCACACACTCTTTACATTTGGAGTGTCCACTTCTCAAACGTCAGTAGAGACAAAGGTCTAGCAAAGTGCTTGGCCCGAGGGCATTTATGACCATAACCAGCTGTTTAAACCTTAGCTTTTTATTGACAATTTGTAAACCCAGCAGCTGTTTATTCTGAGACAGAAGCCAAGTCCTTCACACCACAAGATGAAATCAAACAAGGCACTGAGGGCAAATTACACCAAGGAGAGACTCAGCAACACAACCATGAAAAAACATTCAAGGGAATTTAACATTGCCAGTCAAAATGAAATATACCGGAACCAAATTCTAGATATATAAAGATATAAGATTTATTTATTTACTGCATATCTGACCAGCCACATGATGATGTACAAATAAAAATAATATTCCAACTTACAGGTTGATTTAATTTTTGTTGTTAAAATTTCTCAACAACTTTTTATGAGGATGAAATATGAATGACAGTAAAAGTAAAAATGTTGAAATAAGACCTAGGCTGATCTGTATGTGGCAGCCTGGTAGTCTTGGCTCCACATGAGAACAGTAAACAGTCTGGTGAGGTATTCAACTTCAAACTCAAATGGAATACTCTGTTTAGTACATTATTCAAGTGCTACTTTATTTGACTGGATGTATTTTTTTTGTTGTGGACTAGTTTTGTAATAAAAGATTTTTTAAAAAATGCAGGCAGCTCCAAGCAGTCACAAGAACATTACGGTAAAATACGGTAATGAGATGACAACAAATAACACCTACCTGCTTGTTAAAGCTTTCCGATTATGGGCCAAACTTCACAGCCAGTCTGGTTCAGTCATTGAAAAAAAAATCCAATATATCGATCACGTCCGTGTCCAAGTTGAAATCAATAATATTATTAAAATCCCGGTGCGTCTTCTGAACGGTCCGCGGTACCTGTGCGTCTTCGCCGCTTGGTTATTACTGGGAGGCATTCATTTTAATCGGAAATGTTCCTCTTCTTGACAGAGCACCAGAGGCGAGCGGCCACAATCCACATGTCGTGGGAAAAAAAACAGCGTGAAACAAAGTCCCCGTGGTGGAAAAGAGGTCCGGGCACGCGGCGTGGGTGTCTCTCACTAAAGTTGGCCACTCCTGACTGGAGCGAGCTTGGGCGGGAGCAGGTGGATGCCGAGGCCGAGGCGTCGTGAACACACCCACGGGGCGGGCAACACTCAGGCGAGCCGCCCCTCCGCCAGCCCCGGGAAACACGCTTTCCTCCGGCTTTGTCTCTGCCCCTCACTTGTGTCTGGGGGCGCAGACTACAACGTTGCACTTATAATTACCTCAGATATATTGTTACATATTTAAATATATCATTGGGTTTATCATTGCGTATATTTTATTGGACTGTATATCAGATTGCCTTCACGTGTCATTTTTGGCTCGGTTAAAACAAACTCAAATCTGTTGGTATGGTTTCTTTGGTCAAGTGTGAATGCAGTCCAGAGCCAAAAGGACCGGACCCAGGGGTGTCACTAGGTTTTGAGGACGGGGGATCTTAGCCCCCTGGAGATGCACAGGATATGAATAAATGTAGTAGACATTCAAAAAAAAAAATTTTTTTAAATAATGAACAAGAACCAGGATATAACTTTCCCAATTTTGGACAGATTTAGTAGAGATACTCAATTGTTTTAGACCACCATTAAATTTACAAAAGTACACACAATCTACACTGCAAAACTGTCTGTCCAGTGGACAGTGATCAATGATATAATAATCATCATTATATTATTAATTAGCCTATTATTATTACTATCATCATTATTATTCTTCTGATTATTACTACTACTACTGGTAGTAGTAGTAGTAATAATAATCAGAAGAAGAAGAATGATACTAGTCTACTACTACTACTTTCGTAGTAGTAGTAGTAGTAGTAGTAGTAGTAGGCTAGTATTAGCCTGCTTATTGACTTGCTTATTAACCTGCTTTTGCCCTATTATATAAAATTTGTCAGGGATTTTTTTCGTAAAAAAAAATCAATAACAAAATCAATAAAAAATATCAAATAATTTAGGGGGCTTACGAATATTTTAGGGGGGCAGTTAGGGGCCTTCAGAATCGTCCCGACTTTCCCCCCTTATGCGGCACCCTTGGCCAAAATAAATTGAAAAATGAATAATTAATCTTTGTGATTGGTATTGGCCAATTTCACTCGTGGATGATTGGCATCTGAATCATCAGCATCAAACCCCGATCGGAGCATCGCTAATATTAATTGGGCTTTCATGAGTTTTTATGGGGAAAATGTATTCATACCAGTCAGTTATCAGCTGACCTTCTGGAACCGATTTGGAATGAAAACCGAAGTATGAAAAGTTGTCGAGTGTGTATTGTAGCAATTACATGGACCGGATGAAGCATAAAGGTCATCAGCGTGTTGCAGCCATTGTATTATGCTTTATGATTATTAAGTGTGACCTAGCAAGTCAATTTGACTGACAATTAAAGCGAATGTTGCTCCAACTTATCAGGAATGAAAAGTCTTATCTGCAGTTGGTACTTGTTGAATAGAGGGGGGGGCGAGACGTGTCATTCATTTGACCAAAGACTGAATTGAACAATAAAAATGGACCATTTTTTCTTTTATTCAAACCATGATTGGATACTTAAAAGTCACAAAACCAGAAGCCTGAAGCTCATTTAGAATAAGATTGTCCCACTTTTAATCACGGACCATTCAGTGTCTTTTGAAATTCCCATTATCCGCACCTTATTCAACCTGCTTCCTTATTAAGCGTCCCATTCACCATCAAGCCCATTTGAGGTGCAAAAGTTTGTCAGGTGTTGAGCCGTCAGCTCAATGGGGTCAAAAGACTCGGTCCTGTTCATCTTTTCTTCCTTATGAAGGCAGCATCTTGGCTCCAAAGTCCTCAATCTCCAAACGGACCCACCATAATGAATCGTTTAACAAGTGACTCGGCTGAGAAAGGAATCAGTCAAATGGCCGTGAGTAGACATCTTCCGCCTCGGGACAACTTTTCTACTCGGAATAAATGGTAGATGTCTTCAGTGGCGAGGGATTCAGCTTCCCTAAAGCCGTGTCGTCCCACATTCCCGATCCATTCAAGACCTCCTGAAAGGACCCCAACTATGGACTGCCAGACTGAACTTTCTGCTTGATGGAAATCCAAGCTGAGTTGTGTACATTAGCCCAAAATGCTCCTTGCGCTTAAATGGTCTTTCTTGTGATAAAAATCTCGATTCACCGCTGCAGCTGACATCTTTCTACGCGGCGAATGAAATTGTTTTAATGTTGCGCAGAGAAAGGTGCATTCCTGCGGAGATGTGAACGGTGATTTCTGAGGGGGTCTGCCTGCAGGACATGAAGAGATGACAGCTGCTAAATCAGCATTCACAATTCTTACATAGCTCAGGAGATCCTATGGAACAGAATCCCATTTTTAATACTGTATAAGCAGGAAAGAAGAAACACCAAAAGATTCAAGTTGCTCTGAACCATCCATCATTTCCAAGCTATTTTGCTGTCTAATGTTTTTTCCTGTAAAATAAAAAAAACATATTCAATTAATCAACAATATAACCAATATTTTTATTTGAACTGTTGTTGGGTGAAAGTTATCAAGGAATTACATCCCATATCTGATCGTTGACATCAGGATCTTTTAGGGTCCATGCGTCACTAAGCAACCAGAAGTTTGATGTCTTTAAATTGATTTCTGACAGAGTGGCAAAAATCATAAGTGTGGACTCAAGTCAATTTTGATGACTGTGGGATCGATTTGCAGTATTCAAGGACAAGGACTTGAAAGTTGCTGTGGACTTTGACGTCAAAGACTCGGACTTTAGTCTGACTTGAAAATACTTTTCAGTTTGTTGTGTAAGAGTTACTTTAAACACCACTACACAAATACAAAAAAAACATATTTTTTCCCAGGTTTTGTAAATGTACCCGTAGCTACTATATGAACATAATACTGATTCCTGCAAGAATTATGTAATAAACTTCGCTGTGTCTGTCACACAAACATGAGCACACAAGTTCTGGCGGTAATTGCAGCACAAAATTAAAAATACTTTTATCTGAGAAAGACTTTTCGTCAATGGGAAACAATTTCCTGGCGACACTCTGCAGCGCTTGTGCTCAAACTTATCAGCATTTAAATGAGAAAAGAAAAAAAAATTGTGTTTCTCAATCACAGGAACAGAATAGAACAGAAGAGTCGCTGCTGGACTGGGGGTTCGGACCACCTTCGCTTACTTTTTCAGCGTGTTTGGTGCCTTCCAGCAACAGTTTCCTCTGTTGTTCTTGGCAACTTGTGGTGCCTCATACACTTTTGCAGGCTGACTGCCACCCCCCCCCCTTGGGGAACCACAAGCCACAACGGGAAAAATGAAGGAAATGGCTTTGATTTCCTTCCACTTTTCACACATCAAATCAATGAGGGACGTAGTAGGACTGGTCTTGTACAAGCTGAGTAAACAAACTCACAGTGTGTGTATATATACTACATATACACTATATACGGATGTGTGTGTGTATAAATACTGTATATGCACCGTGTCACTTTAAATTACGACTGTACTGGATACAATATAATGAGTATTTTGAGAAGCAGGTGAGTTCATTTGGACCTTACGTATGTGTTGACATTCCATGAAAGATAAATATTCCCGCTGCATCAGCCCCGGAGGAAGTTGCTAACCCAATTTTAGATTCTCAATACACCTCTGTTCTCCACTATTTTTCTTTTTTTACTGTCATCATGTAGTTGAGTGGTAAAATTTGAACAAATAAACCATCCACCAAAGTTTGACCGGTAATTGCTGTGGAGCTTTCAGATTTGTTCAGGCTTGACCATGCAAGTCGTGTACGAGTCACGCACAGCGTACGACATGTTTCCTCTTTACGCCAACTTTCTGAGCGGTGCTGCACAGCGACTTGTTCTCCAAACCACAGAAGAGTTTCAAACTGGATTACATCACTGGAATATTGCCATGTACTGTAAGCATGCATCATCAGTGGTTCTTCCACGTACAGGTGCAGTGCGATATTTGTTTTAGGGAAGTTTTAATGTGATGGAGAAATTGTGATGTCCTACATCTCTTATTAGAAGTCTGGAATTTAATGTAGTTATTTAAGTTTGTACAAATAGATGATAAACAATATGAAAAAAGTGCCAAGGTTAGCGTTTGGAGTGGAATAATGAAAATGGACCTAAATTCATGGTTAATTTCAGTTTCATATACATATGCAATATGTACATTCGATTTTTACTATAAGCAGAAGTGCAGGGGGGGCCATTTTCGGCAAATGCACGAGGATGCGCTTCGCTGTTGTGTGAGGTATAGAGCATCACGGCAGCCCGAGGCAGGAGTGAGAAAAACAGCCTGCTCATTGTCGCAATGATTGACAGCACGCAGAAGAATAACTGAGGAATTTACCCTGATATTTAATGATACAGACTGCTTCATTTTACGGCAGAGGGTGTGTGTTTGAAAATCATTTATTGATCAATTTGTTCCCCTTGGATTCATATTACACTAAAATATGCATCTAAATTCTGATTTGAGGCCCAGTGTGTTTTTTTTTATGGAGTCCGGAATTTTTCATTTTTAAAATTCTGGTATAATAAATACACACATTTCACAAATCTTTTGGAGTGACAAATAATACTTCTTTACTTCTAAGTAATGTCAATCAGCCATTCACACCCACGTTCTTAACCATTGAGTGGAATGTCCAGTGAATCAGACATCCACGAGAGTAACGATTATCCCGAGTATTCCTCTCTGACCTTCCAGAGATGATGTGACGACAGAGATGATTGTGTCACAAGGTGAACATGTGGCTTTCCAACAGTGAACCTTCACTCAGATGGAGATCAGTGGCAGTAACAAATAGTATGTTATATCATTTCCACCCCTGGGTGATCCATCATGGAGTTGACTTAGTCACTGTTAGCTCCACGGATCCTTCCTGAGGATGTCATGGGACTCCTGATGGCTAAGATACTTCCTTTGGTTTTCCGCTCACTTCCTTCCTTTCAGTGAGACAAAGAGGTCACAGCTCTCCGCCCAATTTGACCTTCAGTGTTTGCATTGGGAAAAACTGTTGAACTCTCGTTACAGGTCAGATTTGCCCATATAGATCTGCAAATATACATACAAGGTCAGTGTTTAGATTATCAAGCGACTGCATATTTTGACTTGACTCTTTGCACTCAATCCTTGGGCTGTTGCTCAAGTTGTGTTGGTATATGAAGAATACCTTTTCTGTTGTCTGTGGACACGGGATGTGAATGCTACAAGCAAAAGTACTCCCCTTGTCATTTGTGCCTTGGTACATATGTACCCAAAAGCCAAGAAAACTGATGAAAAAATCTACAGCAGTAGCAGTCCTTCACAACTTTCCCATGAAAGATTTTTATCCATACAATCCATAACGAATATTCATTTGCATCTTGCTGTGCTATAAGGTAATGTGTTATAGATGTGTTGTAGATTTTCCATACTGGACTCTAAGTAAAGTTATTTACTCACATCAGGTGGATAATCCCCTCAAATGATTCATGTTTGGGGAGGTAATGTCGCGTCACGTTTGCGGTTTTGACCAGCGCTACAGTTTCAGTGCATATGAGACACGGTACTTTGGCACTGGATTCTGGTCCATTCATTGTTCATCTTGTTCAACTTCTACTAGTTTTAAGCAAGCCATGGTCGTCCCATTCACTTGTTGGCAAGTAAACCAACGATTTCATTGGCTCATTTTCATCGATGTCACCACGTTTGCTGTCCCGTAACCGTAACAAGTGACGTGATTTTACTGCAAACTGTGATCGTTCACTTTAATTGGGCACGGGTCTGTAAAGGGCCGTCACTGGGTCCTGGGTACGGATCGAGGTCCGTCATTTGGTAATAGATGCTTTATGGACTTTGCACTGATCTCATTGGCAAAGATCAATCCAGACAATCCAAACTCAAGGCTAATAGGTTATTGGTTGATTGAGAAACTCACTCATTGGTGTCTGAAAGTGTCATCAAATCTCTGACATCTGACCAATTAGACTAGAAAAATGAGTTGACAAATTCAAAATCAGTTTGCAGTGTAAACAAAGTATTTGAGAGTTGTTGATATGTTGGAAGTTATCTTGATGTCTCCATGGGGATCGGTCAAAACAGCAGAACAACACTACCAACTACAGCTTTTGTATCCTGTAGGACAGAATGCGCCCTTCCTCTCCAACAGACACACCCACGCCTCCCATGAAGAACCAAGCCCGGGAACCAAGAGTGACGACATGTCAACTGACATCACCCCGTTATGGGCGTCCCTTATCCAGTACAGAGGTTCGGCGCCAGTGGAGCCAGTGAGGAAATAAGCTGAAGTGTTTTCCTTGCATGCTGACGTCCGCCTCTTTCCTCTTCACGAGATGATAGGATACGGATGCCATGGTTACCGTTTCAATATTTAAAGGTGTGCCCGATACATACTGTATTGGATGGTGTTCCAATGTTGGAAACTAAACGGATTTGCCAATTCTTCTACCTGTGTGACTGACTGACCCTTATGGACCCTTACTGCTCTTTGTTTGTATTTGCAAACGTGGGCCTTCTTTGAGTGATGGGTTATTCCCTTGAGGACGCTACACCCGACCTCCTAGTCTTCTTCGACACCCTGTTGGCAGACTGTTACCTGCTAAGTACTATCCGCTTGTTAACGCACCCCCTGCTTGTACCAGGTAGTTTTCTATTGTTGTTTTTGTGCCGAGTGTACATTTAGTCACGGTGCCCCCTCTTTTGTGCGCCACCATCCTAATTTCCTGTTTCACAGGAAAATGTTCCACATTTTGTGTGACTAATTAAACGATATTAAGTTTACCTGAACTTGCCTTGTTCTGTATTCTGGGATCGGACTTGACATGTATTTGTGCCTGACATTAATGGTTAGTGATAAATACGATGGGAGCAATATGTTTTAACAAGGATACAAAAACACTTCAGCATAACGACATCAGGACGAAGAGGCAAAGAGTGAGTAGTTCTACAGCCTGAAAACACATATAAGTCTAAAAAAAGTATGGCGTCCACTTCACATATTTCACTTATTGCGGGCTATTTTGGGAAATTATGCCCTGCAATAAATGAAGGAACATTGTACTAAATTGTTGCAAGTACTTAATCCATAATACTTGCAATGAATATCTGTGCTCCAAACTGTGTGAAAGCCCCTTCTCTGTATGTGAGCTATGTCGTCTGCCCAGTGCTGGAGGGGCTGTCATGTCAAGCCCAACATGTCTGGGCTGCTCTGCCTCACATAATGTAGACTACACAACGCCAGCTCAACAGAAAAACAAAGCCTGGATTGAATTATGGTCTATGGGAACAGAGCAATACTGTCAACACGATAAAATTAAACTTACTATTTCAGGTTTGAGTTGGACAAGTCATGACTAGAGGGCTCTGATAGCGAGCGAGATCGCCTCATTTTCTTATACTAACGCAGAATTTGGTATGATTGATTTTCTTTGATTTTGAAATGCAAGAGGCTGATTATTAGATCACCTTCGATGTCCTTCTTTTAGTCGTGTACATCAATAAGACCTCACATTGCCTAAATCTTTCATTAGAAGATATTTGGGTTGAAATTTGAAGTTGTGCAAAATAACAGTGTGTAAATTTCATTTACAAAATTTGTCAGCCTTTACATTGGAAATGAACATGGAAAAATAAAGCATGTCAATTATAAATGATAAAATTTCATAAGATTCAAAATCAAACACCAAGGAACCAGAAAACTCTTCAACGACGCCAGAAAGTAACAAGATTTGCTGTTTGTCGATATGTTGCCAGATTCAGCGACAAAGACGCCAGGTCGGCAACTCTAGTCTGCATTGTCGCACTATTTTTCCATTTTCTTATTTTTGCCAGAATGTTGACTTAGAATCCAAGTGGACTGTCCTGCAGACATCTGGAAAATAAATCACATTCGGATGCCCACTGAGGATCGGCCCCCTAACAGATGTTTTTAGCCGCACTCTGCCAGACGAGTCATTAGGTTTTATGAACTTGTAATTACTATCAAGTCCAAAGGAGCTGCCTAGCGCTAACTTGGTGGATATATTCCACCTTCTTCCTGTTGTGACGTTGCAAGCTGCTACGTAACATTGTTTATGTTTGTTGTCAGCTAATATTAGCAATTTGGCAAAGTTTCATTGAATATACTGTATACTCGATTATAACCACACAATGAATACAAATTGTTGGTTGCTTCTTTGAGCGACTGTTTTTAGGGTATGTGTACATATAAACATTTATTTATCCGTATCTGTACTTGAACAATTCAGATGACCTCAATGGGGCTAAAGTTGCCTTTATTTGAGACACCACAGTAGGAAAGAGTACTAAGAAGTCTGTAAACACGTCAAGGGGACGCATGCAGCGAATAAGAAAGGATGAAGGGAGCCTCTGTTGACAAAGAGAATGGTCTCAAAGCTAACCATTCTTTCCTTGGAGACACAGCAATAGCATCGCTCACTTGTTGGCGATTGGAGGGCGGCTGGGAGGTGAAAAAGACATGAAAGGAATAGTTATGGAGGACAGCCGGGAGAGAAAGACAAAGCACCTGCAGATGTGCAGGTCACTGAAGGAGTGCACCGTGGAACAGGTGATCAGATAATCGCTCCATCTCCACGGCTGATTCACCCCACTGATGAAGCTGTGGATAGCGGCACGCTGCCGAGAGATGGGAGTAAAAAGGAGATTAGGCTTGATGCCACTGAACAAAAAAGTTACGGTAGATGGAGGGATTTGACTTCCTCACCAGGAATAACTTATTTATTGTTGACGTGTAGTCGTACCAGTCACAAAATCTTACAAGATTAAAATACGACAAAATTTGTTGGTGTCAATATATTGCTTGTGTGTCACGTCTCCGGCTTCCCAAGCGGAAGTTCACTCTGTGCATGGTTTCAGCACCTTCGCATGTTTCTTCCACATTTCAACAAAATTCCTACTTTGAGAATCCCAAATGTCCAAAGCAACCTGCACCAACATTTGTCATTAGGATACCGCCCCAACAATCCGGATTAGATTAAGTGCCTCAATATGAATTCTCACGGGTTTAAGCCACCAGACATCGCCAGAAGTGGTGGTTAGCATGCTGCCCACTCAACTTTGACATAATCTCATGGAAGTTACACGATTGTAGGTCCTTCTTTGTCCCTTTGACCCGTTTGTTCACACTCTTTTCACAATCTCTCCTTTTCTTATGCACATTTGTGCAAATACAGACCCCCGTCTGTGACAAACACACACATTGTCAGTTGAACACTACCTGTACCTTCAACCTTGGGGTTTCCTGCTGTGCCGATATTTACATCACAAGCATCCAGGGAACACTGGTGGTCCATTGATGCAGAGACGTCCTGGCCACTGTTGACTGAGTACAGAGACACATAAAAGAACTGCAATTTATTTCAACTCTGTTGTAGGGCTGACAAAGTTTGGAGAGTTTAATTACGTTCCATCCATCCATTTTTTTTCTGGTTATCTGGTGTTGGGTCACGTTGGAACTTCCCTCTTCCCGACTGCTTTTCAGCAGCACTGAGGTGTTCCCAGGCCAGTTGAGGGATACTCTCTCCGTGTTCTCGGTCTTCCTCAAGGCCTCCTGCTGGTCGGACATGCACTGAACGCCTCACCAGTCCTGACCAGATGCCTGATCCATAGCCTGTGAACCCAAAACATAATGATTTCTTCCTTAGTCCATGTCACACCCCTCCTAGAAGTTTTGTGGAAAGCGTTTTTGTAGTTTTGGGGTCATACCACTAACATATAAACATAAATAAATAAACGCAACTTTGCACAACTAAGCAACATCTACAACATTGGTGTCTAAAATGAAGTTATGTTCAATAAAAGACATTTTCAATACCACAACAGAACGCTTGAATTGAGTTTTAAATCAGCATCCATTGGATGAACACATCCATGATCAATACCAGGTACCAATGAATGTGAACTGGCTGTCAGGACCTCTTTCCACTTCCCACCGACTAACAATCAATGACCACTCCCAAGAAGCTTTCACCTTGATTTGACTGCTCAAGTTGGGGCTTTTTTATCTCGCCATGCCAGCAGGAGGAAATGTCAAGAATCCAATCCTTCAAAGGATGCCATTTTGACAGTTTGATGTTGTGACAGATGGAGACCCAATAAGGTGGATTCTAACCATTTTCTCAGTCAATTATCACTAAAGGGAATTGTAAAGATGGCTTCAAACATGAAGATAATCAGTTTGATTTTCGCTTCAGTTCGGCTTTTCCACCAAAGTCAGACCCAATTATTGGTTAGCACTTAAGGATTATTCTGGCTGATTATCCTGTGTTGCAGATTTAGTGTGTTATCACAAAAATTGACAAAGAAATTGACAAAGGAAAAAGTATTTTGATTGGTAAATTTAGCTCAACAAGATCACGGTTATTTGTATCGACTGTTGCTGTGATTTGAGTTATCTTGGATCATGTCGCCTGCCTGAGAGGAGCACGAAGTTACTGGAACACTGACGGTATTTTTTTATTGCCATTTATACATCGGTACTTTGGTATATGAGTGGTTTTTTTTTTAGTGTTTTTAGACGCGAGTCTCTTGGCTGATTTTTCAGTTGAACTGCGAGCTGGGCATATTAGCAATCAGTCATCAAATCTTACATTAATTCTTTTCTGCATAGCATCAGCATTTGGGAAAGAAAAACGGAAAAATTACTATATTGTGGTCTGTCTGTGCAGCATGGCAGAAAGTTGAAAGATGCATTCAGGGACCATCAAACAAAATGGGACAAATGACTGCTCACAAAAACTGAAGGATTTCTAACTACATATTCTTTTTAAATAAAATAATAGCCCATTTATATACCTTTACATGTAATTTGATGTAGTTATCGTTGTATAGTTGTACATAACTATATAAAATGGTTTACCACAATATGATCTACATCCCCACTTTTTGGGAGGAACAGACTATGAAAGATTATTTCTGCACCTACCTCTTGTCCTCGGCATCCTGGGATCCAAGTCTGGTTTAGACCGCATCTCGTCACAAATTATGATGACATATTTTAATGTAGCGACAGCCTTAGTATTAATATGACTTATTTTCATTTGATAAGGTGAGGTAGTTGTTTTCATTGGTTAACAATTTCCAGGCATTTAAAGCAAAAAAAATAAGTATATTTGTCATCTTTAATGTTTTAACAAAAACCATACATCAGCTGGAACAGAAGGGATCGGACGATTTCATCAAAACTGACAGCAAGATGGCATCCATTGAATTTCTCCTTCCAAGCACTTTCACTCCCAGGAGAGTACCCAAACAAACGGAATAGCAGATAAAAACAGAGGGGGGGGGGGGGGGTGGGGGCAGAAAAAACTTTGTGTTTTGAATTATGAAGTCACTTTGAGGTTAGACTGTGCATGCGGTGCTGATGCTGCGTTCACATGCAGCCCCCAATGTGGGAAATCTTGGGAGCAAACATGTCGATGTCATACGGCGGTCACACAAATGGAGACGCTGAAAGGAAGCTTCCAAATCCGATCTCTCATCAATCCTGACTTCCCGATCACATTCTAAACAGCTGGAGGCTCGTTTTGATTCATTCGGATGCTTTGACTTGCATTCCCGAGGTAGCATGACCTTCACGTGGCGTCATGCGCACAGTTAAAGAAACGGATGTTGAGTATGCGGTATCCATGGCGACCACAATATGCAAAGTGAAGCATGAAGTGTCTAGACCAGCGGGGTGAGGCTGATGGGAGTCGGGCACGCCTTATTTTCATGCGTTAGATCAGAGCCATGCTAATGTCGCCGTCACCAGCCAGGCTCGTTGTAGTTGTGACGTTACCATAGCAACCGGTGATTGCGGGTGATGCTTCAGGCTTGTGTTTGGGTGCCAAAACCATCAAGCCATTAAATCTGTCACCTATTACTCAGAAACCAACAACAACTGAATATTTAACCCCCACTATGAAGACATATTTGCCTATTATTATTATTAGTAGTATTAGTATTAGTATTAGTATTAGTATTAGTATTATTAGTATTATTAGTATTCTCTTGTCACACCTTTTCATTCCAACACAGATACACATTTGTCTGAAGACCACCACTACAGAGTCCCCCTGGTTTATGTATACAATTTTTATGAATATGTTTTATGTCGGGAAGTAAACGATTCTAGACATGTGCTTGGATGGATTTGTATTTATTATTATTTATTATTATTATTATTATTATTATTATTATTATTATTATGATTATGATTATTATTATTATTATTATTATTATTATTATATTTGTATATATTTTATTGTATATGTACCATATATATATTGTATATATTTAATTCATTCATTTTCTACCGCTTATCCTTACAAGGGTTGCGGGGGTGCTGGAGCCTATCCCAGCTGTCTTCGGGCAAGAGGCGGGGTCACCCTGGACTGGTCGCCAGCCAATCACAGGGCACATATAGAAAAACAACCATTCCATTGTATATATTTATTTATTCTATTTATTTATGTGTAGTATGCAAATACAGATTTCATGTACTTTTTAGGGCCGTCAAATTAACATGCGATTAATCACCGTTTTCAAACTAATTAATCACAATTAATTCAGTACCGTATTTTAGACCATTCTGACAGATCTTTCAAGGCACACAGATCATTATGTTCTATGTTCTAACATGGAACCTACCAACAATATTTTATGATTATTACATAGGAAATCCACTTTTACAGATAGGTTATTACCAATATTATTTTATATATAGATTGTAATTATGTAACTCTAATAATGCCTCACCCACACTCCACTGGAAGTGAAAAGGGCCTTCCCCCAAAATGTTTCCATAAATTTGGAAGCCTTAATGTTTTTGTAAGATAAAACAGATATGATTTAGACGACATGAGGGCTAAAAGTCCACCTCAAAGATATATTCACCAATGGAAGGTTTTTTTAAGAATGACAGAAAAGAGATTGATTGCTTCTGTTCAAATCTCCAATTATTTTATTAGACGTCATAAGATGCAATGCACGCCAAGATGAGATTTGTTTTGGTACTTTTATGGATGACAATTTGGATGACAAATCAGCTCTTTTTTCTTATTGTTTGGCAATGTTTCCCCCCTTA
The DNA here is from genome assembly GCF_037039965.1 of Doryrhamphus excisus. NCBI lineage: Eukaryota > Metazoa > Chordata > Actinopteri > Syngnathiformes > Syngnathidae > Doryrhamphus > Doryrhamphus excisus. The sequence goes on along the minus strand of NC_136367.1, from coordinate 20,834,967 downwards.
GAACGTTATGTTCGTTATTGACCTCAGTTTTTTGGATTGTCATTGTTGAGATGAGCTTATGAGACGGGCAGCGATACACACAAGTGGAGAAATATAGATATAAAATATATCTATATTTATAAATATATATATCTATAAATATAGAATTACAAGACCAAATATATTTTACAGAGTTAGTATTTAAACAGATGATATTCCAGTTAGAAAATGCCAAGGCTTACAGTGTGAACTGTATAATTAAATGACTTTGACCTCAAACGTGTGATAATGTGTGTGTGTGTGTGTGTGTGTGTGTGTGTCAGCGATAAGAATGAACTACCTGTTCCCCTGAATACTCACCGATCCTGGCATTTGATAAGGACTCAATCAACATGGCATCACTGGTATTTTGCGGGGACACGATAATGGCCTCATTGTCCCGCATGCGTGCCCTGCCGCTGCTCGCTAAGCCCTCCGCTAAACCAGGCCGGCATCCCATTAGCATCGCGGCGTTGCAGTATTTGGAGCAGCTGGCCGGTCTTGTTGCCGATGCTGAATGACGTCTTCTTTCATCTCAGGCCCTGACTTGCTGCTTTTTGTGACGATGTTAACTTACCTTTGCAAAGAAAGTCAAGTGATGCATGTTTACTAAACGACATCAATGGACATCATGTGCTTATATTTGCATAATCCCACAGGAAAGGAGTAGGAAGAAGTAGATTTTATTTCATCCCATCCTTTCTCTATGTCTGTTATGATAATTCATTCATTCACACCATAAATATCTCATGTTGACACCTGCAATATTTGCTTACATTTTGTCATTTACATATTGCTCACTTCCTGTGTGAAAAGAGAGGAAGGTGTCGGGGAAAAAATGATCAGGAAGCAAGTAGGAGTTGAAATAATGACCCAGCATAGCTTGGGCACTGTTAAGGAACTGGGTGGAATAAAAACGTGGGAAAATTTGGATGAAAATATGATTGAAATTGAATAAAAATGATAAAATCAGAATATGTTATTAATAATGAGTAGAAATAAATAAGTTGATGAAACACTTGATGATGCAAATACATAAAGCGTTTGAGGATAAATGTATGAATACTAGAATATAAAGATGGACAGCAATGGAGACACGTCCAGGAAATGATTTGCTCTAAACATGTGAGTGTGCTTGGTATGTTGAAGAAAGTCATAAAATAGAGTATTGCTTTGGTTAACATTAATAATCCATTACAGGAGGGTCGACTCAAACCAAAACGGACTCTAACCAAAGCCAATTTTCCCATAGAAATGAATGTAAATCCAATTAATTCCTATATAATTCTATACAATCAAAGTCAAAGTTGGCAAGTACGTACATGAAAATGTTAATTATTATATTAATTATATATAATATTATTGTTATATTTGCATATTTTACATAATAATAATATAATAATTATTATTTTAATTTTATTGTAATTATTATAATATTTTATTATTTTTAAAATATTTAATTATAAATATAAAATAATAAATAATAATAGCAGATTGCATGACAATTTTACAGATACAATAATACCAGGTGGACTGTTACGTGTAAAATATATAGTCTGCCGACTAAACCTGTAGTCGAATAATTATCAATCATTTTAGAAACTGTGGAGCTACTCTGGAAGGAAGGAAGGAAACTGTTGCGTAGTTTGTGAATTGCCGTCGGTTTCCAGTCTTATAAATCGGCACAACTGTCGCTCTTTATGAAATGAAAATGAAAATAATGCATTGAAAGGAAACCAAACCACGATGTCAAATAGTGTGGGAGAAACGGCACGATGCAAGATACTTTTATGAAACACTTTAAGCTCTTTGCGGCGCTGTGGGTAACCTGATACTTACTACTTCTCTATCTCAATAACCCTTCTAAATCTTTACTTATAGAAAAGCATTTATCTTCTTGTTGGAACGAAAAACAGATGTAGAGGAGCACCGCCGCTTGCATAACAACACAAGATAATCAGCAAAAGGCATGGCTGTCAGTATTTTGTCCCCGAGTGTCCCTAAATCCTATAAACAGATACTTTGTATTCAAGGTCACCGATGAATGAACGAAAAGGCGGGGGATGAGCTGCATTGTATGCATTGGAGCTGAGGCCCAATTTCGCCACGCCGCTTCAAGGGACTTGAATTTTTTTAGAAAGGTGAAGTGGGAGAAAAGGTCGGGTCACAATGACGGGGCGGGTGGAAAAACTGTCCTGATGGGGAAGACCTGACCCAGCATTTAGATGAGTTGCTTGTTTCACAATCAGCATTTACACCGAAGAGAAAAATCATGCATTATTTCTGGGTTTATGTCAAATGTTAAATAATACTTTGGCAAAAAAATGTCCTGTTTGGTCCACAGTGTCGCATCTTCAAGGTTTTTTGTTGGGTCTCCGAGTAATCTTATATTCACAACGTTGCTTGAAAATGTATCCTTTAACTTTATCTCTGTTCCATCTAGAAATGTTACACCAGCATGAGACTAAGAGTAAAATTACACTTCCTCAATAAAACTAAAGTGGAACCATTAAATTAACCAGAACAATCCTTGGACTTTCAACTTTAAAACAGGCTTTTCCCCAACCAAAAATAAATGTAAAAATATAAAGTTCATTCATTTGTTCCTGGCACAAGCAATCGCTATCAAAAATAAAAATGTATAATTGTCCAGTTTGAAGGGATATTTGAACTTTCCTAATGCGGATAAAAACCATGTCTGTCAACATTTGTATTTGAAAATAAGAGAACATTTCCGGACCATTGTCATCACATATTGCTATTGTTCAAATGTGGATACTGTCAATATTGTCGTCATCTGCATTTATTGTTTATTTAAATGGGAAATTTACCCCAAACTATTTCAACTATTTAAAATCTAGTCGTTGTCAGTAGTCACCAGTGACAAGTCAAAATATGGGAATTTACCCAGAAAAACGTGACCGCTGACATGTGTAATACAAACACATCATCGTATTAAAATAATAATAATATATAACAGTATTCAATAAAATGAAAACCACTTGGAGCAATGGTGTCACCCAGTGGTGTCTTGGAATGAATATGTGGTCTGTTCGTCTGTCCAGAAAGAAAAATGGCAACACATTTTGACGTCTCATGTGATATCATGTATTAGCGTATGGCAGGTAATTGAATTTTCAGGCAATTTTCCAGAAGATTTCAGATATTCACTTTAGAGATGTCTATGATCTGTATACATATGTCAGTCAAAAGAAGGCTTAATAATTTGTAGTTACCCATTATTATCCTAGAAAGATGTCTAGAAAACACAAAATATTGTCATTAAAATGTTGTTTGGCTTCTGAAGTCGTTTGAGAGTCCAGATCAGAGCTTTAATCTCCATTCTTATCAGCGTGACACACAAACAACTCAAGTCCTGATCCAAGGCACGCTGGGATATTTATGAGCTCACCAAGCAAAGTTCACCCAACTCCACGTTTGCTAAGCAGCAAAAGATGTTTTTCCTGCAAACGGACATTGGCATGTCCTTTCCAATGCTGGCGGTTCATGTGGCGAAGGCTCCAGAGGTACGAGGCAAGCACATGCTTCATGTAGCGCTTTATTGCTTGGGATTTCTTTATGGTTCACCGAAGCATTATGTCAGCGTGGAAGTGATGCCAGGACGCTCTGGGTATCATATATCAAACGTGTTCTTCGGGAAGTTTTACATGTGATAGGGAATTTAATTGGAATTCTTTGCACACATGGACATTGAGAGAACAAAGTCTCCCATATTTGTGACATGGCATTCGGTATAGAAGTGTTAGCGTTAACATGAATTGGGACCTTTTGATAAGCAAAGTCAGTCAGGAACCGGGAACTGATTATGGGATGCACTCAATTGTAATCTGATGCATGTTCAAATGAAATAAAACCATTACCATTACCATTACCATTACCATTACCAAATGATGATATCTGCTGCTACTGTGTGGAATCCAGAAGTTTACATTTCAGTTGAATGAAGTCTTATCTTTGACATTTCTTCTGAATGGCATTGAACTGCTATGGCGGCAGCAGTTCATCATTTTATTGCGCGTCTCCACACTAAATAGTCCGCTCTCTTTTATACTTTCCACTGAATGTTTGCTGACTGTTGACATTCAAAGAACCGGATTCAACTCCCACGGATGCTTGACTTGCGCGTGAGACCAGATGTGAGAGCTTTTTCTGCGGTGACTCACAGAAACAGCATGTCAGGTATAAAATAAAGCTCACTATCTGTGCAGTTACTGTGTAAACACATAACACAGTACATACAATGTATGCAACGAGCATACAAAGCGTGGTGTAGCATGATTGCTTCAGTTTGGCGTGGCGTGAACACAGCCTAAAACTGCAATTTACACATTGGCATTGTCTGTCACCGAATGCCAACAATGGCATGCTGGGAAAGAACGTAGTACAAGACATCTGGGAACTGTGATTGGTTGATCTCGTAAGAAGGAAAAGACCAACGGCAAGTAAGCATGTTTCCCATGTGATCACACGGTGTTTACACCTATTATGCCCTGTTAATTACTGCTTGTCTTCGGAGACGCCATTGATATCCCAAGTGATAGCTGATATCAAAGGACTACATTTCATGAACTGATGTAATCCTTTAATCCGCCTTAATTGCTTTGAAGACAAGCCGCCTGCGTGAGGATCAATATCTGGACCTGGAAACGTAATGTATGTAAAAACAATGAAGCTTCATCTTGCTGTGGGTCCAGACGTTTTCACGCAAGTTATCCGCACGGAATACCAAGTGGCTGCTGGGAAATCCTTTGTTGTGCCGTGATGGAGAATAGGGGTATTTGACATACTGTAGATGGCTGTGATTGCTGCTGGGCAGATTCCTTTCTATAGTACTCTTCAGTGGTATGAATGCACCAACACTGTTGTTTGGGTCACAACAGTACCTGCAAAACCTTACAGAAAATGTCCAAAAATATATACGTTTAAAAGGGTCATTAAACTCACCAGAACGCTATTGCTACCTCCGCCAAACGCAAAGATTATGTTTTTGCCAGCATTTGGTTGTTTGTTCAAAATACCTTGAAAAGTTTTGAATTGATTTTAGGGGATTGTCAGAAATGGGATATGGAAGAAAAGGTCACATTTTGGGGGTTATCCAGATCAACGTCTGTATATTTTTTTTTTTTAACATTGCAAAATAGGACGGTTTTTGGCATTTGTGCAAATAACTCTACAAAAAGTGGTCAGAGGACTTGGAAAAAAATACAGACAATTTTTCAACAAGTTCTACAAAATATCAAAGACTGATGCAGATAATAACCCATATCAAACCTTCCATTTATTTCCAAGATACTTGAGGGTTTAATAGCCACTCAACTCGAACAATTTCTGATCCCGTCCAGTCTGGTTGTCGGCCCAATCATGTTGCTGAAACAGCTCTAATTCATATCACCAACATCCTCCTCCATGCAGCAGACTCTGGCCTTCTCTCCATAATCGTCCTCCTCGATCTTAGTGCAGCTTTTGATAATATATAATGTATATAATACATAATATCTCACACTGTCCTCTGGCACAATCTACATTGGGGTTCTATTCTTATTCTTCTGTTCTTACATGTCCAAACTACGCAATTTATTCATAATCTTCATGTTCGCCAATCATTCATGGTGTCCCCCAAGGTTCAGTCATCGGCCCCCTACTTTTTACCATTTATCTTCTTCCGCTCTGTAATAATTTTGTAATTATGGCATTCATATTCATTGTTACAAAAACTCATATCTATCGTGCAACCAAGCTCAACATTACCACGTACTGTCCTTACAGATTGCCTCCAGGCCATCCCTAACTGGATGTCCACCAATGTAGCTAATGTAGATGTATTTTCAAAAATCTAAAATAATAAAAAAATAATAATATTAAATAATAACAATAAAAATAATATCCTGTAGTTGCAAAGGCCACATTTTTGTGTACTGTATAGTGAGTGCATGGGATGGGATGCCCACCGGAGACGGGTCCTCCTCATTACTGCTGAGGTCTGCTGAGGTCCTCCCAACTATGTACTGTGACTCCGGTGTTGGGATAGTTTTAAACGTTATCTCCTCCTCCTCGTGGAGATAGTCTGACCAAGTAGGTCACATACAAGCATGTAACCTCACAGTCCCTCAGTTATCGTCCTATGAACTTATGAATCAGCTGCACAGGTCATACGGCCGCAGGGGCATGCCACCTACTATGGTATCTCTGCAGTTTACTTTTCATGTTTTGAGTTCACTAGCAGGAGGCCAATGCAGACAATTATAAGTAGGTTTGGTACAAAAAGAATATTTAATAGGTTGTGAGGAGAAAACTCAATAAAAGGTACCACGGATAAAACTAAATACAGGATGAAAGGAGCTGCTGTGGCTGAAACAAAAGATATGCGTATCAATGAGACAGCCAGGAAGACGCTGTTCGTACTGTATAAAAAACACATGGAATGGAAATTCAAGACAAAGGGGAGTCAGAGCGCATCAATAACCGAGCATAGAAGTATGGGCAGGTAGCGGAAAGAAGCTGTGCAACATGCAAAGGAGAGTACAATCTGACATCTTGATGTCAAGCTTATGGATGGCGCTAATTGTGGGCAGTGTGGAGAGTTTCATCATTCCGCCCCGTGCCAGGAACCAATCCTTGTAAAAAGGACAGAACACAAAGTACACAGAGCAGAACGAAACAAAACAAACAAGGAAAAAAAGACCAAATCCGTGGATCATGACTTTTCATTGTGTTTTATGCATCTGCTTTTCATCAGAAAACAACACGATCCAAGATGAAGTCTTGGGCCAATCCACAAATAGCTTGTAACTTGCAGATTATACAGTGAAAATGATTTTCATGTGGGGCTTGCTATTGCAAATGTGTCATACATATAAAACTGAAGAAAGAAATATTTGATCCAACCTGAATTTTATCAACCACATAGAAATATGAAGTTCAGAACATAGCCTTGTTTACATTTTACGCATTCTGACGTTGTCATCAGTAGTGTTGCGTAGTACATCAACGGTGACTTATCCCCTACTTGGTCCAATGAGCCCAGCTAACCCTCAACCCTGTGACCCAAACCCTAACACTGTAAACCTAACCCAACCCTAACCTGAGAACAAGGTGTTCCCTTTTCATACATGGGGTTCAGATCAGGGATGTCGTCTATTGTCTATCATCTACTGTATCTACTGTTGCCTGCTTGTTAAGCTCTTTGAGGCTCCTTTGTGATTAAGGGCTATCAAAATAAACTTGACTTGACTTGGCTTGACTTGACTTGACTTGACTTGACTTGTCTTGACTTGACTTGGCTTGACTTGACTTGAATTGACTTGAATTGACTTGAATTGACTTGACTTGACTTGACTTGACTTGACTTGACTTGACTAGATTTGACTTGATTTGACTTGACTTGACTTGACTTGACTTGACTTGACTTGACTTGATTTGACTTGACTTGATTTGACTTGATTTGATTTGACTTGATTTGACTTGAATTGACTTGACTTGACTAGATTTGACTTGACTTGACTTGACTTGACTTGACTTGACTTGACTTGATTTGACTTGATTTGACCTGACTTGACTTATGTGGGGATAGATCTTGGATCTTGGTAGAAGATTGAAAAATCAATCATATGAAATATGATATCATAAAACATGATATTATTATTCTTAACTTTTAATTCAGTAGTAAAAATTGTTGAATTTGTTGAATAACGTCAAATACAGTGCAGAAAGCTGAGATCTTGAGCGGTGAATCTTTAAACATTTATTATCCACCACGACTTTGTACAGCCTATGTAATGTCTTAATGTGACACATCATTATTCTTGCTCATCGGACAATAAGTACAGTACTGCAGTACTACAGTACATACAGTACAGTACACATGTTTACTTGCTTTTATTCAACTCCATTCTTCTGTAAAGTGTCTTTGAGTATTTTGAAAAGCACTATACAAATAAAATGTATTATTATTATTATTATTATTACATGAAGGGGCGGCGGCATGCTTGAGCTGCAATGTGCTTGTCGCTGCCGTCCTTCCATAGAAAGGAAAAGCCAGCGTTTTTTTGAGTATACCTTTAGCGACACGTCAAATGCATGCAATATACGTATTTTCACGCTCTGCGGAATGAATGAGTGGATTATAATCCAAACTCAACAGGGTGATCAGACTTTTACAACAAAGTATCAACGATTGCAAATAAAAGGCAAGACTATTTGAAATTTTTTTTTTTTTAACAAAAGTGAATATTGTTTTTCTTCCTATCCTTTATTGTATGAACATAAAAGCCTCAGTGTCTCACCATCCATGAACCTCACCTCACCTTCACAACTTCACAGAGGGCTTTGGATCTGAACCCCGGCTCATCACCAACAGAGTAGTGCCCCCCCCACCCCGTGTAATAAGAGAGGCTGTGACTTGGCCTGGGTGCGTAGGCCTATAAAGGACTCCCTGTGTCACCCAAGTGAGGATTCATGCAGGACAATCTGTCGGCTGAGATCCGGTTGTGCTAACTAAAAGATGGCATGTTGTGTGGAGATACCGAGGTACCCTAAACCCAAGCTGAAAGGGTTGTTACCCCATAGTGTTCATAGCACCTCGTTTCTGACCCTCACAGAGATACCAAGATCACATCTGGACCCGGTATTTATTATCATCTGTGCTTAGCAAGGTTGTACTTCATGGACATATTAGTATATATGGAATAATAACCAGCAACACATATTCAAGTGATTTTGAAAAGATTCTTCTGACCGACCCCCTGCAGTGTTAACGGCGCAGAAGCTCAAGGTCAATTCCAGACAACATGCAGAGATGAAGTCATTCGAGAGAAGCGCAGCCCTCGACTGCAGACCCGACTAACAGGCTCCCACAAAGGGAATTTATCATTAAAGAAGCGCAATCAATAACTCCCGCTTCCCAGTAGGGCACAGCAAAGGGAGGACCCGACGGTGAGGCCCGGCACTGGGCTCCAAGCAGGGAATGTGGAGCACCAGAGGAACTAATTAGGGCGTTAACGTCAGCTATCTTTTTAGCCTGCTCCCCCAGCTGTGGGAATGGGGCTAATGAGACACGTTGTACCCGCATTGATGGGCTGTTATTGCTACCAAAAAGATCACAGTGCTTCCATACGTTACATGCTTGTACTATAATTCTCATGAATAATGAAGATTTACTACTACGAAGATATCGTACCGGCTATGTACGACTTATATGATCATGTTTTAAAGCTTCTAATGCAAAGGAAAAGAGGACATAAGCTTGATGTTGACATTCTCTGATTTCAGATCAACATTTGCAATATTTCTTCAAAATGCCTCATTCACCCATTAAACATTTAATAATATTATATTCAAATATAAAATAGTATATATGACATAGAACATCAATCTGAGTCACAGTGTAGAAGTTATATTTTACTTTCACTTTGCATCACACTCACCATAGTTGCTCTATGGTGCATTCAAGGACCTCCAAACAAAGTGTGAAAGTGTAAAATCTCATAATCACATATATATATAGTAAATATAGGGGTGGGGGGGTTAAGAGTGGTACATACAGTGGTGTGAACTTTAATGTTTCAGATCATAAAAATCATTTTAAATGTTAGTCAATCGAACACAAACTGCAGCTTTTAAATGCAACTTTGTACCATACTGCCACCACCATATTTTATCGAGATGTTTTCTGGAGACCAGCCTTAATGTTCTTTTTCTTCAGCAGTGGTTTTGGTTTTGGCCCAGTTTCTTTCTTATGGTGGAATCATGACTTGCTGCGGGGTCTTTTGGGACCCCTCGATTGAGTTGCCGTTGTGCTCTTGCGGTAATGTTGGTTAGCCGGCCACTCCACGTTGCTCCATGTTTTCGCCATTTGTGTATAATGGCTCTCACTATGGTTTGCTGGAGTCCCAAAGCTTTAGAAATGGATTTCTAATATGTTCCGGACTGATAGATTTCGTTTTATCTCAGTTAAGTTTTAACACAGGGCAATAAGGTAGGTTTGGACTTTTTAAAAACTCAATTTTGTGTTCACTTGTGTTGTCATTGACGGATATTTAAGTTTGATAATCTGAAACATTTAAGTGTGACAAATGTGCAAAAACAAAAAATCTGAAAATTCACTTTCTTGCTCAGAATAAAAGCACCTTTCCAAGTGCAAGCAGGGAAAAGAACAGGCTGTACAGTCAGTACAATCAGAACAGACGAAGCAAGCATTTCATTCCAACCTTAAAAAAGCCTTGAAAGGTGCCCCTTATTGCTGATTAATCGAGTAATTAGCAGCGGTAATGGTTTGCAACCAAGCAGAATGGAGTCGGCATGCGCGTTTTATCTTCATTAGACAGAAAGTAGCTTTGAGCTAAAAACATTTTGGGCTGTGCTCCCCCTGGGACTCATCGCTTGACAACAGGTCAGACTGAACATTTGACGAGTCGGGCATTCTTTGTGTTTAAAATGCAGTTTAAATTAGACCAATATTTACTGCGTCTCCCTCTGGAGACCCTCCACCAAGGCAAATATTTACAAATGCAGACTGAACATCTGCAATGCTTTCGGCACGTCGGCGTGGAGGATAAGGGGAGATGATGCACATCATGAACTCATGGGGATACAACTACGTCTCAGGTTCCCTCCGCTCATCAGAAAGCTGCAAAAGGCACAAACAAATGGTCCCAGATGCCATGGCATGATGCAACCGTGAATTAAACCCTCATGGGAGAGCTTTGATTATCTAGATAAATGGCACTTGGCAGGATTAGCGTACTTTAATAAGGATCGGTATCTAAGACTCGTGGAAGACATCTGTGGTAAATTTATTTAAAAAAAAAGATGAACTGCATTTTCAGATAGACAATTAAATCATATCAGAATGTTTCAAATTTAAATTGCAATAAATGATGCAGCTTTTGGGGTAATTTTGTCCATCGTTGACCATCTTTATGTGAGACGTGTATACGTGTCTTTGTCTTGTCCGTGTTATAAAGGTATAAAAACAGCAACAACGCAGCTTTGAACTCATTCAATCCCGGCCATTTTTCCAAAGTCATCCCTCTCTGAACTGGACATTTTGATGATTTTGACTGATTTTTCAAGACACACGGAACATTGTGTTCTCCGGGAATATAGTAGACATGTTATAAAAAAAATGAAAGATTAGAATTCCACTTTTGGTCCGAAAAAAAGTCCTCACTTTTCCCCTTTATACAGCACCTCTGGTCAATAACACTCATCACAACTACATTGAAAAATGCATAATTAATCCATGCGATCGGAATCGGAATCGGAAGCATAAGTGTTCATGTCTCATATAAAGACTGTTTATGATGGGATGACAATATTCCCCCAAAAGTGCAGTTTTTTCTGAAGCATGAAAAGTAACGTCTAATCCAACTACCACGACCATAATGGACATCCTGATACATCAATCAGAGCATCCCTAGTGTTCATGTCTCATATAAAGACTGTGTATGATGGGATGACAATATTCCCCCAAAAGTGCAGTTTTTTCCTGAAGCATGAATAGTAATGTCTAATCCAACTACCACGACCATAATGGACATCCTGATACATCAATCAGAGCATCCCTAGTGTTCATGTCTCATATAAAGACTGTTTATGATGGGATGACAATATTCCCCCAAAAGTGCAGTTTTTTCTGAAGCATGAAAAGTAACGTCTAATCCAACTACCACGACCATAATGGACATCCTGATACATCAATCAGAGCATCCCTAGTGTTCATGTCTCATATAAAGACTGTAGATGATGGGATGACAATATTCCCCCAAAAGTGCAGTTTTTTCTGAAGCATGAAAAGTAACGTCTAATCCAACTACCACGACCATAATGGACATCCTGTTACGTACATCAATAGTACATCTCTGAACAGGATCCTGACTGGCCCTCCGTGTGACTTATGTCCTTGGACCACAGGAAACGAAGGCGTATTTGTACCAAAAACCACATTTTAACGCCCAAGCGCTTGAATTTGTGGTCGGTGAGCAATAGTTTGTGTGTGAGGTCTTTGGGCAACCTACCACTCGGATAATGCGCAAGATGATCAAATTTCCTGATGGTTAGACTCCATTCCCATGGTATTGTATCGCTCTTCCCCGACCCCACAACCACCCACCCCCCTCCCGCCCTCGATTGGAGCCCGGTTGGAGCCTTCCAGCAGCATCAATGCATCTACATTTTATGCACCCCCTTGCACTGCCGCCCCAGAAGCGGTGCCCGCAGCTGCTGTGGCCATTTTGTTTTATGAGTCATGATGACCCCGCACCCCATGTGAGCCATAATGAGCCCCCGGTTACTGCTAGCTTACTGGAACAGGTCATACTGCTAATACTTTCTTTTTATTGCAAATGCTACTTAGCATAATGTTACTTAGTGAATTGATGCTAATTAGGATCTTCATCAGAAGAAACCTGCCACCATGCTTCATACCATACCTCAGCTTCTGGAACGCATATATATGTACATACATACACCTGCATATAGGCTTATATATGACGTATATAAGACCCTAAGCATATTGGTGCCCTCCATAGGAAATTTGAGCACCACAAACGTTGGAGTTGACCCTCCTAAAATCGATGCTCATGTTTATTTTAATTTTTGATATTTTAGAAATGTTTCACTGACAGATAAAAATATTATAGTCAACATTTAGACTCCAAAACAAACATGAAATGATATTTATGAGCAACGTAAACAGCACGTGGAAGCAGCCGCTGCCTGGCCGCCGCTACCATCGTAGAGCCGCTCGGTCCCAAGGGTGGACTCCGAAGTTCACCAGACAGACTCAGGAGACAAGAGGTACATTAAAATGTATTTGGGGTATTTTGTCAGCATCCTGGGTCCCTTGGAAAGTTACTATTCATATTTTACAGTTACATGGATTATATATTTAATAACAAAATGCCTCAGTCATTAATTGGAGTGGGGCTGTTGGATATAATAATAATAATAATATTTGGGATGGTACGTGCATTCACCCCAATAAACAGTGTCCATCTCACGTCACTGTTGGCTGTAAACCAAAGCCCGGCTACTCCAACCTATAAAAGTCAGAGTTAGCGGATATTAGGGGGAAATCTATGACTTTAGTGGGAAAAGGGAGGAAAAAGTTTGGACCGGAGGAGTGGATGCTTCCAAACGTGAGGCTCCACTCTCCCTCGTTCCATGAAAGTCAAACAAGCAGAGTTAATGCCCTCCAACTTGTGGTGTAGCATTACAGCTAACCCCATAAAACGACCCTGGCTGTGCATTAATCAGTGTCATGTGTTTGCCAAGCGATGGGCCGCCATGCCGCTCAGACGCCTTAAAATCCCATTCGTAGCAGAGCTCTTGAAATACTCACAAGACGAGTCACTCGTTGATTTGAGTTGTTTAAGAATCAAACGTGCTCTACTGAGTAGATCTCTCCAGACTGACTGACTGATTATTTTGAGGAGGCTTTCGGCTGCAAAAAGAAGGAATGGCTGATGATTCCGAGCTTTACCCAATGACACACACGGGAACACCGTTTGCATTTTTTACAGTACGGACTCTGACTCAGTTGCACCCTTCACCTACTTTGTGTGACCTCACATTTTTTACAGTTTTATCCAGTGTGTCAGCGATGTCTACTACTTTATCTACTATGACTCTACTACGACTCTACTACGACTCTACTACTATTACTAGACATTCCATTATGCTGCATCAGATGTCTTTTGTAGCCATCATACCAAACCATCATACTTTACTAAATATGCAACAACGATAATCTACTATATTTAGATTTTATATTCAGTATCAGTGATATCGGTATCAGATTTTTTCCCGATCATGAAAACCAATATGAAGAAAATGCCATGTTCATTCCACCACAGGAGATATGTCATGTTACACATATCGGTATCAGCTGATATACGGATCGGAAATTGAGAGTCGGACAATATCGGGATATCGGTTTTCAGCAAAAAAGCCAATATCGGACATCCCTAATTATATTCTTTTTTTTTTTGTCTTTTTGGGTGTGATCCTAACATCCCTTCCTCATTTTAGCCTTTCCAAAACATTTCAAAACACAGTAAAATATATATTACTTAAAAAGTAGTAATAATGTACCAGTATTAAAAAATTGGAGAAAGGTTGTAACATTTCAAAATTCCTTTTTTTACTTCTTTTTTTTTTTTCAAAACTGTACTTGGCAACATGATTAGCGGTGCTAACGTGGCACACTTGAGTCGCCAAAATAATTTGCAGCTTTTTATAACGCCTCATATTTAATTCACTAGCAAGACCTCATAGTGTATATACTGGTCATATATTTCATTTCATATTTCATATTATCTGGGAAACTGTATTTGTATATAACCCTGGGTAAAATTGTTAATTTGTTAATACTTAATTTGTTTATATTGTTTATTGTTATATTGTGTATTTTTTACTGCTTAACTGATTCTGTTCTCTTGCTGCTGTGCAATGCTGAAGGACGAATAAAGGCATATCTTATCTTATCTTATCTTAGAATCCAAAACAAGAAAAGAATCCAAACAACACAACACATGAACTGAACACACACGTTGCACCTACCGCAACAAATATCTTCAGAAAAACAGAAAAAAATATTCCCAATGCAAGGCGTGCTGGGGAGCTTGTGTAGATTAACCCAATTCTAACCCAATTATTTAACCCGATTAGTCAAAAATGTTGAGTGACCCACAAGTCAACTTAGGTTGACCCTTGCAATAAATTTAATAAGCACAATTATTAAAAAAAAAAAGTCAATAAGTAATATGATGCCAAAAACGATGACCGCATAATCAACTATTTTTACGGCACAAACCTTTAAGACCATTTTATAGTCCTGCGACTTCAGGACCATAACCAAGTACTGCAAACCTCGGCATTAACTTGAGCAATGCACTCTGCCAAATATAATATAATGCCAAAAGACGCAGTAAAGCTTGAATCTGCGTTGTTCCTCGGAGCCTCTCGGAATACTATTTCACCGCTTCCAAATGCAAATCCAAGGAGGATTCAAGGGCCAGTTTTTGGTTTTAATGTCATGGTGTGGACTCACATCCCAGAGTCTCTTGGCTTGACATTTAAACATGACAACTCTCGTGTAAGATGGCGGCTAAAGGCCACGAGGTCTGCTTCGTCTCACCCGGGTGTCAAACGGCGAGAGGAAATGTTCACCCTGATAGACGGCAGACTCTTTGCCCCCGTACAGTTAATCTGAAAGCCCCCGTGTGTTTCAGGGGCTATTTCATGGTTAAGGGGCCCCTTTGACAGACATGCCAATCATGGCTAGGTTGTTCTTGTTGCGGTTGCTCCAAGTGACAATGTAAAGGGACGTAAGGCAACGCTGACTCGGTAACGTTGCCTCTTTCATTTCCTCTGCCCCCCCCCCGCCTGGCTTCCTTGTCTCTAAGCAAAAGACGCCTAATGAGACCCAGAAAAAGGTCAAGCCGCCACTCAGACATAGAAACCTCTGTAGAAGTTCTACACATACCAGGTCTGTTCATCCATACCGGGACCATTTCATGCTGCAGATCCCGCCCGGCCTCTCAGGGGCCACAAAGGCAGCAGTAGGAACCACAAGAGTGATGCAGTGTGTAACGTGTGGTCAGCTGCTGTTTTTCTTTCCATGCTTAATCTGCAAGACGACAAAGGGCGCAGCCCAGCGTAAAGATTATGCCAGGAAGTGTTCTGAAGCAGGAAGACCGGAGGAACGTAAATGCTCACTGGCACAAGGTCAACGTCAAACAGACTTTGGGAACTTTTATTCAAAGATTTCCATCCTTCGTGTATAAGTTCAAGGTCATCTAAGCAGATGCAGGACTGCTGCTTCCTGTTTTGGTTTTCTTCATTGTGTATTTTAAGATGGATGGATGGTTATGGATGTGGATAGCGTAGCGTTGACTTCGATGAATAAAGCGGTTTGTTGAGCGTCTGCTGGGCCGGTCCATGCAGACAGAGGAGGTCTCTGTGTGGGTACCAGAGTCTGGTTGCAGGTCAAAGCTCTGACAGACACCCAGGTGTGGTTGGCTGCTGCTGTTGAAAAGGAAGGACATCGCCGCCTGGAGATAACGCTTGACCTTTCTGAATGACTAACTCGTTAGTGGTCACAGGAAGTAGATTTTTAAAAAGTTGCACGGTCATGAGCATACGTATGAATTCCTTTATCTGCCATGGGGGATCGATAAAGTCTCCGGATCAGTTCAGAACAACAGAATGAAAAATTTGGAAAATGCTCCGGCAGAGGTTTAGACTTCCAGATTGCGGATTCGCTCATTTCACTGTCAACCAAAAAGAGATCCCGCCTCGGACAGATCATTCACTCATCATACTGGCTAGCCGACCGCCCCATTGACCCCAAGAGACTCTGAGCGTCCAATTGGCGTCCGGTTTTGTGCACCCTGCGACCCCACTGCAGTCAGGTGGCGCTGGGCGTCCGACTGTGGGAATGACGGAGAAGGAAGTGGTGTCAGTCAGCCGTGATAAGTAGCTGATACCGAACAAAAGATGTTATTTAGTCAATGAAAAGTCCACACAGCCGTACATATGTACACTATTGCACCACCTTTGTGGACATTTTAGGACAAGCTGGGTTTCCCTTGCAGTTTTAGGGCAATCGCCATTGAACATAACATTTCTATCAGGCATACGCAGTAATCTCCCTGGTGGATGTTTCCCACCGCGCCACATCAGTGCAGTCTGGGGAGGCATTAGCCACGTTTACATGAGGAGTTTTTCTCTTTCCGAATGACCTTTCCGAAAGAAATGGTATACCTGGAAAGGAATATTCCAATCTCTTGTCTAGATTCTGTTCCACAGGTGGCGCTAATGCACACCAAATCTGCTTGCCAACCGCCAATAAACAACAGAAGAAGAAAAACACCACAAAGAAGAACGCAGTCTGACAACTTTCCGATTGAGCGGGTACAAGATACCTCAATCGGATTGGGGAAAGGAATATTCCACCCCTGGGAATCCCATTATATATTCATTCTGATTGGCACTTTTCTTTGGGAATGAGGTGTATACAAAGGTTACATTCTTTCCGTTTGAGCAAATAACCCGAATTGAATTGGAATATTTAGGTCCATGTATACGTGGCTATTGTCTCAGGTGTCAAGAAATGATAAAAGATAGTTAGAAGTTATACCAACACCAAGGAGGAGGACACCTGATATCTTGATAACCTGAGGACTTACCTTGAATGTACTGTCAATAGCACGAAACCGCTTATTTCTAGGTCAGAGTGAACCTCGTTGTGCTCATGTGAAATGAATAAGAGACTCTACCCTGTTGAGTTATAGATTTTCTCTTCTACCTTTGAAGAACATACCAATCTTTTGTTTTTGTTCATAGATAGAGATGAAAACCCGATCTCTAGAGGATCGCAGAAAAGATCAGAAGCAGCGGTGCTCCGTGTTGAGGATCTCTGAGCTTTTTCCTGCTGAGCCAAAATGATAAGAAAAGAGAAAAACAGAGTTGTCCACTTGTCCGAACTCAGCAAAAAGACATCTGGAAACGCTACAAGTACACGTTGCCCTCGAAAGACCAATTCCCCTGAGGTGGGACATTATGATATTTCAGTTTGTGACTGGTGAGGTGCTGATTCCTTTGCAGTCAGATTTACACAAAGTTATTTGGTGCATGAGCAGGAATGGAATCCACTACACAGGATGTAGAACGTCATGGTGTATAATAAATCCTTTTGGAACCTCATTTGAAAGCATTAATGTATTTATTTTACATCAACTATTGCGCTTTTTCTACTTTTCTGACCTATAAATGTAGTAAGAATGTTGTATTTTTGTATTAAACCAGTCCAAAGTTTCAGATGAAGAGGTTTGCACGTTTGGAAGTGAGTCCTGAAAGAAGTTTGTGATGGATCTGAACGCTCCGTTTCAGAGGGCGTTCTTACGCCGGCGATTTGTGATGTCAGAGATTGACGGACTTCTCATACGGGTTATATGTGCTAGCAATGTCTTTCTTCGGGTGTAAGGGAAAGCTACATTTGTTTATGATTCCTAACGAGAAAAACATCAGGCACAAGTGGTTGGAGTTGCTGGTTCCCTTCCAGCAAATTCTGTCAACAGCATTTCACACTAAAAATATGGCTTCAAACCTCCAAAAATGGAAGGAAATTCAAGTTGAATCTGTTTTTCAAGTGACACTTGGTGCAGAGCCCCCCCCATTGCACCACCAGACAGGAAGGTGAAAAGGGACAGATGAAACTGCAGGCAACGACGAGACTCACAAGGGCAGAAAGCGATTGATTTGCAACGGGAGGAAAGAGAATGTCAAAATAGCACCGGAGCGACGGAGCTGAAGCCTAGGAAATGTAGAACGCAACAAACACAACCGATACATGGGAGTAACTATTAATTACTTAATCATAGCACATAGTGAGGAGTCTTCAACCAGTCGTGATGTGCTATAAATATCACTATATTGACACTTACTATGGTACCCATTATGGCATTGGATGCTCATATCACTTCCTACTTCGGTACGTGACAAAAATAAAATAAAAAATACAATTAAAAAAATGTTAACTATATTAGGAAAGCAGGAAGTGAACAAATGTAACAGTTACTGATTGTAAAAGTACCAGATGGAGGAGTAGGATTTAATAAGCTTTGCTTCTTCCTACTCCTTTTGGACACCATTACCATTACCATTACCATTACCATTGCCATTACCATTACCATTACCATTACCATTACATAGTACATAGGACATAGGACACTTCCTATATCCTGATTCAAAACTCGAATCGGTACATTTGGCGCTGCCTTGTGTTCACGTTTGATCTCAGCTGCCTTGACATGTTGTCAAAAAGCCGCCGCCGTTCGAGACGCATTGATTTGTCTCCCGATGCTTGTCAACGCCACAATAACGGCGGCTGTGGATGTTAGAAGTTTAAAACGGGGGGAACGTTTGGGGAGCAGGAGTCTCTTCAAAGGAGGCTGTCTGCAGAGACACAAATCACGGATCTGCTCTTTGACCTTTGTTGAGTAGTTCCGCATTTCCAAAGGAGACTGGAAGATTATTTATCAACAAAAAAGACAAAAGTGGTGCAAATGTATTTTCATCTTCTGCTATTGTTTCATTTCCCCCTGAAACTTTGTTTTCCGTTGAAGCAACAGAAATGATGCATGCAATAAAGGCTGTTCCAGACATCTTGTGACTGCCCATTCAGTTGGAAAAACATGGCCGCATGTCGAGATTTAAAAAGCTACGGGCGTTTTGCTTCTGGTTCTTGTTGTGCCTGTGGACTTTCAGTGTGGATTAGTGTCAGTGGGCAACAGAGTATACGAGCCTAAACCTTCTGGGAATAAATGTGGTGCAGGCAGGAACGCCAAAGATACATCTCCGGATTGGGGGGAGGGGGGGCATCAGATAACGTGCCAAACCTCGAGTGTATTGAAAAAAAGGCTGTTAAGAATTAATGATGACAAATTGATAGTTGGGATTATTTAATTCAGCCCTTTTTAAGCGTGATTTTGTCAGTGGCTTCTTTGACTATTACTATTGGGAAAAACGACAATTAGCAAAATTGCAACTAAAAATGCATACACACGTTTTTATTATTATTATTATATAGCTTATTAAGGTTATTTTCATAAATTGCTGTCTTATATGTTGGGGTTATTTCAATTGTCTTCAAGAAACAGAAGAAGTAGCCACCCTGTAGACTCGACTCTAAACCAGGGGTGGGCAAACTACGGCCCGGGGGCCACATCCGGCCCGCCAAGTGTTTGAATACGGCCCGCCCAATCTTTCCAAAGTATTTCATTTAAACTCAACATACAACCTGGCATCATGGCCTGAGCCAACCTTTTGATGGTTTTATCAATTTCGTTTTTTGACATGGTCTGTTGTTTACAAAGTGCTCCTGAAAAAAGGGACACAAGCACATAATAATAATAATAATAATAATAATAATAATAATTATTATTATTATTATTATTATTATTATTATTATTATTATTATTATTATTATTATTAGATTATTATAATTATTATTAGAACTATTATGATTATTATAATTATTATATTAATGCTAATTATTATATTAATTATATATAATATTATTGTTATATTTGCATATTTTACATAATAATATAATAATTATTATTTTAATGTTATTGTAATTATTCTAATATTTTATTATTTTTAAAATATTTAAATATAAATATAAAATAATAAATAATAATAGCAGATTGCATGACAATTTTACAGATACAATAATACCAGGTGGACTGTTACGTGTAAAATATATAGTCAACCCCCCCCCGTAAATTTTGTCATATCAATGCGAGTCAAAAAGTTTGCCCACCCCTGCTCTAAACAATGTCCAGACACAGACAGATGAAGTTTTAGATAATCCCACACCAGACTCAGACTCAGTAGAAATGAAACCGGTCCACCTCGGTGGGGACGCTGAGGTTTCAGCTCACACGGCCTGGCATCATTGAAAAAGATGAAAGAAAGCTTGTAATCAAGATGCCCACTTAGATCGTGGTTCTTGGACTGTGATCATGTCCGACAGATAACTTGTGTTTTGTCTTATTGGGATGACAACAAACATTGAAAGTGGACTCATCAGACAAAGATGCCAGATCCAATTCACGAGGACAGTCTTCCGAAGGGATACAGAAGAAGAAGGGCCTGGGAATGTGTGGCATCGCTAGCTGGAAGAAGTTTTCTATCCTCTAAATCCAAAAACGAAGCACGATAAAGGAGGGATGACTCCACTGTAAAATGCAGTCCCATTCAGGCGCCGCCATCATGGTGACATGATGTTGTCATGGTTGGCTCCTGTGTCGTCAGTGACATCATATGCATGGCATGAACCATTGTGGAGGGGACACGGAACGTTCCACTGTTTTAAACCACAATCTGATTCCGCATATGAAAGCATACACAGCCAAGCTATTCCAATGACCCGATGAAGAGTATCATTTTAGCTGCTTTGGGCCATGAGTGGGATAATGACAGGAATGTCAGGAAATGCAGATCATGTCTTGATTTTCACAGAGGGGAATTCTAGAGTCATTATTTGTGGCTGAAGTGGCCCACTGGTGGAAGTTGGAACAAGCGCTGCACACAAGTCATGCAAGACCTGGGATCTTCTGTGCACCGTGGGGCCGTGCATTATCATGCTGTTAAATGGGATAATGGTAATGGCATGGCTGGAGACTGAGAGGTCTGGGTTGGGGGGTTGGGGGGGGGGGGGGGGCAGACCTGGATAAGTGGAAGAAAAAATGTTTGGACCCCACCGTAGTGGTTTTCAAATAAAACTCAAGATGTGATTGATGGACTTTCAGTTTTACTTTAAGAGGTTTCAAGATAATAAAATATGATATTTACCGTCCAGGAAGTACTGCTATTTTCTATACAGGTCAAAAGTATTTGGACATTTAACATCTATCCAAAACCGAGATGTCAAAGCCATTTATGTAGGTCGGATTTGATATAATGATTGAAGAGCCCGACTGAGGAATTTTAATAACAAAGAAGTCATTCCAGAAGTCATTCCAGTCAGATAATGGCACAAAGTGGTTGACCTCTTTCTAGAAAAGTACAACAAATGAACATGAAGTCAGCATGTTCTTATCTCGCCAGTCATTATCCTGTTCCATTGCTCTGACTGGTTCCAAGTGTCTTCAGTTGCACCCACAACGTTGTGGTTCAACAACATTGTGTTACATTACAATGAATGCACTGGTTCCTGACCAAATCACTAAGGTGCAAAGCTTAATATCTATACTGTAATATCCATATTCACAATGAATAGAAGCCAACAATGAAAAAAAGTACCACTCATTTTACCATTTGTAAGACATTGTATGAAACATAACAGGCTGTAGTTGTGTCTATTTTTTTTATATTTTTTTTATTATATAATTTTTTATATTCCAGTCTTGGGCACATAATTGTGTGTACTGTAGTAATCCTTTGATTATCACTGTTAATTGATTCCAGACAAGTCAGAGTCCTTATTTTTTAATTTTTAATTTTTAATTTTTAATTTTTAATTTTTAATTTTTAATTTTTAATTTTTAATTTTTAATTTTTAATTTTTAATTTTTAATTTTTAATTTTTATTTTTTATTTATTTTTTATTTTATTTTTTATTTTTTTATTTATAAATGTTCGTGGTTACAGCATGTATAAAGTTTATGACCTATTATATGGTTTTTATATAATAAGACCCCTGCAGTCAATTTTTATTTAGTATTAAATAATTACACTAAATAAGTATACTGTAAAACCCATGCTTGTGTGTGTTGCTATAAATGTGTTTCCTACGGGGGCTGAGTGGCGGACAGACAGGAAGTATCGTCACAGGTTCAGAGTTGAGTTTCACCTCAGCATGCGTTACTACAGCAACATGTTTTTATTAGGGATTATATTGTATGTAATTAATATATTTTGGGAAAAAACATGACTGTATTGTTTATTGAAAGATTAGATAAAGTTACGTTCATCGTGTGAGTGCACAGATGTTGTTGTGTACTGCTGTCATGACGGCGACTTCAGCCACAAATACTTTAATACCGGACATGAGAAACCCTGAGCTTTAATGACAAGCAATACTCCAAACTCAACGTCTGACCGTTCACAATGATACAACACACACACACACACACACACACACACACACACACACACTGAGTGTGCAGTCTCCAGGGTCCACTTACTCCCATCACTCCACTGAGCCGGCTGCTCTCCTGGCTTCATGGTCACTCACGTTGAGGGAGCCTGTTGCTGTCCAGGGTCCGTCCGTCTGCTTCTCCAAGACAAGGCCGACTTAGTCACTCCCAAGCAGCCCACTCTCACTCCCACAGGCTGACAGACCGCAGGGCCCCAGATCACAACCTCTGTCCAAGTTTTCCCCAACGGCGCTGCAAGCCCACGCGCCTCTTCTTGAAATTTATGTGCAAGCTGCATGGCAGCGTAATGCAGGTTTGACACTTGGCATTTACGTTTAGTGAATGATTAGGCTTTATAATGTACATGCTGTGGTGAGCAGCCACACAGGAAATGATATATTGGCACGATTACCACTGTACACAGAGCAATCCTTAACAGCCTTTGAGATTTACTTGTTGTTTTTAAAATATTAGCTGTCTGAAAAACGTGAAAATGAGAAATCCACGGCAGCGAGTGAGGTCAACGTGTAGGATGGAAAATTCACGTGGAGGAAAACAAACAGCTCCTGATTTTTCCACCAATATAATATGACTACAACAGACATCAGACTATCAAAATATTGAGAGAAGTGGCAATTTAAGGAGTCATCGTTATTGTTGGTTTAGCGGGGACTGAAGTGTTGCCTGTCATGCTCACACGCTTACCCCTTAGGTCACTAAAGGTGATGCTGAGGGTGCCGTGAATGTCCGAAATTGTGAAAAATGTCACTTTTGGTGTATGAGCTAAAAGCTAAATTCAGAGAGAAAAGCAGATTTGTACATAAATAAGACTGTAAGCCCCAAAAGATCTCCCATGGAAATCAAAACAGTCAGACTCACGGTGTCATTGTCACATTCAAAAGCTAGGTAAGAAATATACAAGACAAGAAACCAATACAAATTTAAAATTTACAGCATTTCATTGGTTATTACTGCCGAGGAGCTGCAATGATGTCAGCCTCTCTCTGGGCACCTTTGACTCCCTCTGGTGGACAGAGGTAGTATTGAAAACCACAGAAATGACGCTACTATCAACACATAAAGTTCATATTGTAAAGCAATTTATGTTCATGATATGTGGATCGATACTGATATTGATACCTCGGATACCAGATCTTTATGCTCGAAAATTTCAGTCATTTGAAGTAATGTACAGGTACAGGGGCACAGTATTGATATTGTTTTTGTTTGTAATTTGTTATGATACATTCGCTTACAGATTAAAGACAACGGTAAAAACATGCCGATGGATGAGGGTGCCACATAAAATCTCACCTAGGGCGCCACTTTGGGTGGGGCGGCTCCGCTCACACACACATACAGTGATGATATTTTCATAACCCCGTTATGATGAGGTAAGCGTCTATATAGAAGCTTCCAACAACAGCTGCAGTGGGAATGACATTGGCTCCTAAGCCTCTCCAAATCCTCTCCTGTAGACTCTAAAGTGGAGCTACTGAGAAAAGAACAAACGGAATAATGGAACAATTTCATGTCTTAGCTTAAGGTACCTGCCTGTCATCACGCTTGGGGAAAAAATCATTTTTTGTTTAGCTTCTGAACAATATTTTACAGTCTTCCATCGAAGTTAGCAGTTCAAATAAAAGGTACAGTCGTCCCTGGCGATATCACGATTCCAATACTACTTCCTCGCTATGTTGTGGCTTTGCAACAAATAACTCATTATTAAATAATTGCCTATAGCCTATTATTAATCCAAAAATATTGAAAGAGACAAGATTGAATGGGAAAAAATTGTTCTCCTCTCACTCAGTGTGGAAGTGGTAAGTTTTTGACTTCTTTGTCCTTCTTCCCCATTTTGTTTGAAACACTTTAAGTTTAGAATAAGTCAATTGGTGAGGCTAACTAGTTAGCATGCTAGCTTGCTATGCTATAGGACCGTCTATATATATACCTATTGGGGTGTTATTTCATGTTTACAAGGCTCTAGTAATGGTAAAACTTGCATTTAGAAAGTTATAAACCATTTTTCTATGGTCAAACTACCAAAATATTTTACCAATAAAAATCAAAATCCTACTTTGCTACTGGAAATTCACTTCCCGTGGGCGGGTGTGGTACCAGTTCCCCGTGACAAACGAGCTACACCTGTGCTTTGTTGTTCAATGAGGCCGATTCATTAGTTCAGATTGCCGCTAAAGAAAAAAAAAGTGAAAATTTAGACAAGAAATTAGCCATTACGGACTTTGATTTGCAGCTTAATGGCATAGTTAAGAAACGGAGATAATAAATAACACGAGTTTTCTGTAAATCCTCCCTAAATATACATTACTCACCAGCAAAGTAATAATCAGCCCTCATGCATAAACTAAACATAGTTGGCTGACTTTATTTTCAAAAGTAAATGGATACAATTAACATGGAGCTTCAGTCGCCAGAGGTTCTGCCAACATCTGCATGTTGTTGCAGCTGTCTGCATGAAACATGATGAGCGGCTTTGTGTGTTTATGTGAGTATGAGGTGGGGGGGTGGGAGGGGAGGGGGGGTCTGGTGACACTGCAGCCGTCTCTGCTGGTCGTGTTCAATTCAGGTTTATATTGAATCCTTCATTGGGGAAATGGGCAAATATTCAATAATTGTATAAAAAAATAAGATCTGTGGTCTAGAGTAGTTCACCAGACGGTACTTCGAGATTTGGGTGCTGTATACAATTTCATAACATCCAGTACAAGAGGTTTTTTTTTTTTTTCATTTTCTACTGCTTATCCTCAAAAGCGCCGCGGGGGTGCTGGAGCCTATCCCAGCTGTCTTCAGGCGAGAGGTGCGGTACACCCTGGACTGGTGGCCAGCCAATCACAGGGCACGTATAGACAAACAACCATTCACACTCACATTCATTTGGAGTCGCCAATTAACCTAGCATGTTTTTGGAATGTGGGATGAAACCGAAGAAAACCCACGCATGCAAACTCCACACAGAGATGGCCGAGCTGTGAGGCCCGCGTGCTAACCACTCGACCGCCGTGCAACCAAGTACAAGAGTTGTTAAAATATAAGAAACATATTTGCCTTTGCAAAGATAACAATCCTTGGTTTGAGTAACACGTTTAGTACTTCAGTAAGCACCATTTCCTGCTCACACAGCGACGTAGTACGTACGCTGGCAGCAATGAACCAATCAGAGAACGATACATAATATGTACAGTATGTAGAGAACATTACAGTAATAGTTTGGCTACCTCACTTAGCTAAATAAGAGCGGTAAAGGTTCTATACCATTTTTGCGTCAGCTCTTATGACACAAGCTGAGTGCAACACATCCAAATGTGTTTCTGTTGGTTGCCAAGCGTCTACGATGCTACGCCATTCCTCCGGTGTGTATCTATAGCGGCTGTTATGAGAGTGTGTCATTGGGGACTCAGCAGCAGCCATCCCCGACCAGAAGGGAACAGGTGGCCATTCCTAGAAGCAGGCCTCCCCGTCTAACGCCGTAGTGCCAAGTGAAGAAGGCGTTAACACGTTTACAGCTCCCCTGAGCGGCCAACGGCTCAGGGTGGGCTCGTGTGAAAGCCTGTGGTGACAGGTCACCTTGGCGGAAGGTGACGCTTGAGCACACCGCCAGGTCAAACGGTTCCGATGTGTGTCCAGTCATGCCTTCAGAGATGACGTTGGAGAGGAATGCACGTTTATGTAAGAGACTGAAATGACTGTTAGACTCACAAAGAGATGATGTTTGATTGCCTTTTCCTTTTGCTGTGTCCGTGAGGCTGAGCAAACATTGGTCAAATAATTCATCCTTATCCGGTCTTCATGTCTTCTATCGTTCAACTCATGACCAAGTGGACAGATGCATGTCCTTCATCGTGAAGCATGTACAAAGCCAACAGAGACGCCAAAAGGTTCTTCAGATTTCCAAACATTGGATTATCTCCCCTGGACGTTGCAAGATAAAGCCAATCTCGGCAGATTAATGGCAGGCTACAAGTTCAGAAGCGCCATTAAGAAGAAGGTGAAGCATAGACGGTCCTTGTCAGTGTCGGGGTCTGAACATTCTGCTGTTATCTGCAGGGTTTCTTGGCTGAAGGAACGTTCTCCGAGGTGAGCTTAATGGGCTGACTTGACAAGGTGTTTTGGACTCAGCAAAAACACACAAAAATGTTTATGCACTTTTTGACACCTGGAAGACAACATACAAGAAATAAATATAGTGGATGCTGGCGTTTATGGAAAATGTGCACATTTTTGTGCATTTTATATATTTATATATATACATTTTGTAAATATAAATGTTGCTGAATTTATATATATATATAAATTCAGCAAAATTTATATATATATATATATTCAGCAAAATTTATCGATATATAGAAATTCACCAAAAATGTGCACATTTTTATTTTAAATTTCTATAAATAATTTATATATTTCAATATTATATTATTATTAATTTTTAAATAAGCCATTTTTCACAGAAAACATATTTCATTCACCCCAAGTCATTAATAATTAACAAATATAATAATACAAAGGTCAAATGTATTGATTACATGTACCAATGTAAAACATGACAACAAAATGAGAGTTGAATTTAAGAAATGATACCATGGTTTTTTCGATAATTTCCAAAAATGTCTTCAGCCAAACAATAACGTAACTCCCGACAGTCATATTTTTTATATTTAATATTGGAGTAACAGTACTGACACCGAGTAACCAATATAGAATACTACATATCGACCAGCTTGACAATGCTTAATTTTGTCCAAAAATATGTCAACTGTGCTTAAACAAATGACTTTATATAAAGCTCCGCTTTTGGGAAATACTCCCTATGAAAGGCCTCTGATCCATATGAGCTTATTAATATGAGCTTATTGGCAGACTCATATATCAGTGGAAAAATATACATAGGCACAGATTTGGAGTTAACACACGTCCAATCAGCATGGAAATGAGAGGAACTGCTCTCTGATGAGCCGGCGTCGGGATAATAGGTGCCCTTGGTAGGTGCCTGTTTCCCATTCAGTATTTTAGACCTCAGTCATAACTGACATTAAAACATCCATTTCATATACAGAAGAACTGTACCACCCAGAATAAGAGATTTTTCAAGTTTTACCAACGTACACTTGCATCCGTTACTTTTGTACATGGTGCATCACCAGGTTCTAGAACTCCAAAACCGGACTTCACTCGGGCCCAATGTAAACATGCACAGCCGCCATGTAACCTCTTCACACGAGTCTTTGTCGAAAACATGCGGATGATACTCACGGTAACAGCTTGAAATGTCAAACTGCGTCTATATAAAGTCCGGAAAAATGAAATAAGCAAAATAAACACGGGCGTCATGTGTTTGTGGTTACTAAACACTCACTGGCACACCATGAATTGCTCCTTTTCCGACAGTTGAACAAAAGTGGCTCTGTCTGAAACAAAACATCAGAATGACCAGGAGGCCCCTGATTTCACTTGGCTCTCCACCAAGTCCTCGATTGCTCATCACTGTGAGAATGAGGAAGGAACCACTTCATGCCGGACTCCAATGTGGACTAAGCTTTTGCAGAAAAAAAAAAAATGCTATTTCATTTTTAAAACAATCTGCGAGACAGTCTGCAATTCTTCTGAAAGCGCTTTCTCAATTCTCAACCAATTGTCTAAAATGGTTCAAACAGCACGTCCGTCAATGATCTGAATGGTCAAAGACCCTGATAGATCAAGACCAATCTGCAGATGTATCGGTGCCTGGGTTTAGGGGGGCCAAGCCCGGGCGCCTGGGAACCTGGCTCTAAGAGGATGACAGCTCTATAAGTCCGACACTGATAAAGCAGTCAGGAGCCACAATCTCTGGTCCCCGGCCAGCTCGGTGTCCGTCCGGCTCGGATAAAGTGAGACAGGCCATCCATCAGTTCGCCTCAATAGAATCGAATCAATACCCGACCTACTGGAGGAATGCGGCGAGCCTCTGGCGCTGGACGGGCAGCGGCGGGAGGAACAAAGATGGTTGGGAAAGCCTCTCTGGGGAAGCCATGCATAGAGATTAGCGGGGGGGGGGGCGTCACACAGATTGTTAAGGAGGTGTAGTTACCGTGTCTACGAGGGGTGGCGGACAATGGCGAGGGCACGACGCGTCTCTGACTGTGACGACCACCTCGGCGGCGGGTGGCAGGTCAACCGGCAAGTCATGGAAACGTGCGTATCTCACACCGCACATTCCCACATGTTGAGCCAAGGACGAGTGCAAACGCAAGGGGGTAGCGAAAACCAGGTGTCCTTTCTTAAAAGACGCCCGGGTTCAATATATTTCTCTCTCATCACTGGAAACGGTGAACATAAACAACGCTCTTGAAAGTGATTTTTCAAGAGGAACACAGGAAAAGCATTGAATTCAAGTCTGTTTTTTTCTCTCTTGTTTTGGGCCAAGAGTAGCTCCTCCAAAGAAAACATCGTTTTATGTTTGGTACAGGAAGAAACCAAAGATGCAAAGCAACAAAAACAAAAAAATCAAAGAGATAAAACTAAAAACAGGATTAAAACAATGCAAAACAATGAGTGAATTCAAGAAACAATACAAGTAGTTGATGTTTGCTAAATACAAGGATGAAGAGTCTTGAACCAGTCATGATGTGCTATATATATCACTATATTGACACTTACTATGGTACCCATTATGGCATTGGATGCTCATATCATCTTGTACTTCGGTATGAGATGCATTATAAAAAAAAAAAAAAAAAAAAAAGCAACTTTAAACTGTATTATGGAAAGCAGGAAGTGAACAAATGTAACAGTTACTGATTGTAAAAGTACCAGATGGAGGGGTAGGATTTAATAAGCTTTGCTTCTTGCTACTCCTTTTGGACATGTGGAACTGGGAACTGATTATGGGATGCACTCAATTGGAATCTAATGCATGTTCAAATGAAATAAAACCATTACCATTACCAATTACCAATTACCAATTACCATTACCAATTACCATTACCATTACCATTACCATTACCATTACCAAGTCAAAAAATTGAAAGGAAAAAGTGTAGCGAAATGCTTATAAAAAGATAAGTAAAAAAATAATCTTATAGACTCCAACATAGCATGATGCTAGCATAAAAAAATGAACCAAAAAACTGCACTTTTTGTAGAATTTTGCCCAGAATTTACAATCCATATATGAAACATGAACACATAATTTTTTTATCTATTCTGTGCATTTTTGCACAAGAAAATGAGTAAATATAAGCTAGCTAAAAAGGGACATAATGGGAAATCGCACTTGCCACTTTTATATTTTTATTATTATTCCTTGTTTTATTTTTTTATCCTTTTCCTTTACAAAATGCACCATGGAGTTGCACTCAAATTTCGTTGTATGCAATACAATAACAATAAAGGCGGTTCTGATTCTGAAATCAGATATTGGGATTTATTCATCAGATATCAGATATTTTTACGCACAAAAATCAAACAGTGTATCATTTACATAACTGACTTGCATATTAGCCAAGCTACAGCGATATTGTTATTGTAGCAGCTCACATGGAAAAGTACATATATTTACCTGTCCGACTAACAGGACACCTGAGGGAGGCGTTATTAATGACCTGTTGGTCCGTGTCATTTTTATGGGTGCCTTTATTACAAAATGTAATTGTAATGAAAAACATGTTGTTCTTTGTTAAGAAGCATCAACTTCAGATTACGTTCATCATCACCTGATAAAATGACTTTTCTGCTCGTTTTGGTGTCCAAACGCCAACAAGCCAAGACGTGGCATTCCAGTCAAACAATAGCATTCCTGTCATGCTCGGTCCCGCTTCCATACAAATGGGTGTTGCCGCTTCAAGGCACACACGCGCTGCGCTACACAAGAAGCATTTAATCACACTCCGAGCAAACCTGGCAGCACGGCGAGTGTGAAGGACACACTGTCAAAGAATGCTATTCTTTCCCCAGCTGTCATTGCCGTGCCTCATCTTCCTCCATGTGCATCCACACACTTCATCACTTCCTGCTCAAACACTTCGTTAATTGTAGCATAACACACAAGGAGCCGGCTTGTACGGGGCCGTGCTTCAGACAAAACACGGCAACGCAATCATGGAGTGTAAAGGTTCTTTTGGAAGCGTCTCAACAACAACACACTAAAAACAAGGCTGACACTTATAGAGTACTGCTAAATTGGACAATCCATTCATCTTTCCCACTGTGGAAAACCTGAAGGAAAAAAAGACATCATGGATACGTTCCATATTTATATTAGTCTGACCTCATTCTAATACAACTTATGCATGCTTTTCTTCTCTTCTTCTCAGGTGTCTTTTTCAAAGTTCTAGTTTTCCTGTTTGAGTTTGTGACGGAGTTAGCTGAGACTACAGCTGTTTCTCATCAGCCGGCTAACAACGACACCCACGAGGGAAACCTTCGCTTGTGCTGTATGAGCAAAAGTAAGCCGTGCCGTTATTTCCCTCAAGTAATATAACAGTGAAAGAAAAAAAAAAAAAACTTCCAACAAATACCGTCAAGACCTGTCATGACCCGTCTCGAGACCACCTCGTGAATCGCTTCTCATGCAAAGTGACGTGAGCGCCGGCATGCTGTGCAGGCGATGTACTGGAAGATCTTGCAACCGTGTATCGGCGAGACGAAGACGAACGTCCGTCTTCTATCTACTTGGCTCCATGTCAGCTGCCGAGCATGGCCACAGACGGTTATGAGGTTCAGGAGCTCAGAACCTGGTGGTGGTTCTCAGACAGGTGTTACATTATGTGGTTATGTAAATGGACAAACAGATGTGCCATGCAATAAACACGGGGTGGTTGCGCCGTCGACTCTGCTGGAACACACCCTAAAATTGGTATCTCAGCTGAGCTTTGATTAAATTTGGAGAGTTCTTAATTTTTACTCCAAGTGATTCATACAGAAAAATTGAACAAAAGTCAGCTGGGATCGGCTGTAGAAAACCCCCGCGACCCTAATGAGGCCAAGCTAAAGTAGACTTATGCATTTTCAGCTTTATGTTATTATGTCACTATTTCTACTTTTTCTCCTCTCAAGATGAAAATATGAGCTGGAAGCCTCATATTACAAATATACAACATAAGGTGGTAGGAAACATTTCAATATTGAACAAAGCAAAATATGTTCTCAATCAGAAATCACTCCACACTCTTTATTGCTCTCTGGTTCTACCATATCTTACTTATTGTGTGGAAATATGGGCTAATAACTATAAAAGCAATCTTCACTCGCTAAATGTACTATTCACTATATTGACACTTATTATGGTACCCATTATGTCATTGGATGGTCATATCCCCTCGTACTTCGGTATGTGAAAAAAAAATAAAAAAATAAAAAAATTAAAAAAATTTAAAAATTTAAAAATTTAAAAATTTAAAAATTTAAAAATTTAAAAATTTAAAAATTTAACTATAAAGCACGAAGTGAACAAATGTAACAGTTACTGATTGTAAAAGTACCAGATGGAGGGGTAGGATTTAATAAGCTTTGCTTCTTCCTACTCCTTTTGAACATGTGGAACTGGGAACTGATTATGGGATGCACTCAATTGTAATCTGATGCATGTTCATATGAAATAAAACCATTACCATTAGACATTATATAGATAGATAACATACACATATACAGTATGTAAAAGAGCCATATACTTATACTGTACGTTTAAAAACTGTTCAAAAACAATAAAAGAAAGCCAATACACAAATCTGGAGGCTCCATGTGAATGATGTACGTACACAGCCTGACTTGCTGGGCTGCAGACCGTCCAGGATGGGTGACGTTGTTCATGAATACACACCAGTCCGTCTCTGATCATCTCCTCCAGTGTAGCCAGCCTGATGCCCACAACTGACTCATACGTTTATTATTTTTCTATCCTTCATAACTGACTTTGTGCCAGCGATGGAGACTTCTTACAGCTGGAACTGACCACTGTATCTCCATGATCCATGCAGCAGGTGTGGAATTTGCATGTACACTTGGAATACAGTATGGTGGGAAGTGTTATGTTGCATGTTTGCCACTCCAGGTTTGTCTTTATTATTGTATTATAATATATTTTGTATTAATACTATTATATTATTATTGCACTTTGCCTGCCTTTACTGTCCTTGCCTCTTTGTGTTTGCTCTGTTTTCATGTTGACTGAATGGATGGATACCATCGGTGATGATGATGGATGAAGGTTATCCAAAGAAACGTCTCAAGAGTTAAAAGCATTAAATTCCTCTCTGTTTATTCTTTTGGACCTGGTCTAGAATTTTCCTGCAGCCCTGCTGCCAGGTCTGTCTGTGATATCAAAGGCAGGTTCCTTTGGTCCAAGTCCAAATATCAGCCGTGGGGAACATCTGTCCGTCCCGCTGAGCTGAGTCCAATCTCTCATTACGACTCAGAAGAGACGAAGCGCTGGTGGGATTTAACTTGCAAAACCGAATCTAAATCAGTCTGAACACGCCATTATACATCGAATAGATAGCAGAGATTTATGACACTTTTCTCCATTATTTTGTTCCTGCTGTTAATAATTTCCCTAACATTCCAGCCTGCAGGGCGTCATTTATCCTTCCAGTCTTTCTGTCCACAACCCCCAGCATGTTCAACCCGTCTGGATGAAGTCACAGTCACTGGAGGATAAAGGTCTAGTCTTAGCACACTCGCTAACAAAGGACAGGTTCTTTAACTGTTCAACAAGGAAGACTATAGTCACGCAACAAAGACTATTTTGTAAGGCTTTCAGTAGTCGTAGTAGTAGTAGTAGTAGTAGTAGTAGTCATAGCATGAAGGAAGAAAAGTAAGGTCACATGATTTGGGAAATAAACATATCGTGTCCTTCTCCATGTCATTCTGATACACGTTCACCTTGCTGAAGATGTTTGATGTTTGTCTATGGGCGCCATCACCTGTCAACTGCTTACAGCAATACCTCAACATCTGCCCTCCAAAGATTGTCTCATTCCACCGGCAGACCGGTCATTAAGGAGCTGTTTTGCCACCAGGCAGGCAAACGACTTATTGTAATGCTGGAGGGTCGTTCACCAGACACCCTGGTCAACAACAACCACAACCCTATGATGGGTGGGACACTCCACACCTGAAAATGACAAGATGAAATATAATATAATATATATATTATAATATTTATTGTCAAAATAAAAGAAGAGTTCAGTTGCCTCCATATTTGTGAGCTTGACCTTGCTTTCATTGGTCCAAAGAAGAGGGTAAGGATGTTAGGGTTAGGGTTAGGGTTAGGGTTAGGGTTAGGGTTAGGGTTAGGGTTAGGGTTATGGCTAGAGCTAGAGCTAGAGTTAGGGTCAGGGTTAGGGTCAGGGTCAGGGTTAGGACTTGTGCTAGGGTTAGGGTTAAGGTTAGGGCTAGGGTTAGGGCGAGAGCTAGGGTTAGGGCTTGTGTCAGGATTAGGCCAGGGATTAGGGTTAGATTTAGAATTAGGAGCAACAGTAGTCCATGGTAGATCTAGTGCCTGCGTCTCACTGAACATTACAGTAACATAACTACTTACTACTACTACACCTACTTACTAATTTAGTGAGTAATACTACATAACATCTTTAACTGTGTCTCCTGAATGCCTTAAAATGTATTTCAGTTAATTTAGCTTGAAAATGCTTAAATTAGATAAAAAGTATATATTCATATTTTTAAACTAATAATAGGCCGTATTCATCCATGGAAAGCACGATTGACTTAGTTTTCAAAACGAGTGCTAGACCACAGCTGTGAAATTTGAAGCTCCAATTGGCGAGGGATTGATGTATTCTTCAAAAGTCATTCAACCCTTAAATATGTTCTTCACTTCCTGAAGACAAAACGCAGCGCCAACCGCAGGCAAGCAACAAGTGAAAGTGATTCTAGCTGTCATGTTGTACAGTAGCTGTGTTTTCCCTTTGCAGTCAGCCTGCTGACGAATGTTAATAATATCGAACTTGTGGAAGCTTGTCGAGGTGCGGTCGACGGCTGCTTGTGTCACTTTCATCCATCTGATCCTCAGCATCTTCAAGGTTAGAAAGTGTCCAGCAAGTCACATATTAACTCCTTCCGCCCCCACATTACAATTCACCTTGCATCGCTCCGTTAAAAGAATTACACTTCCTACATCAGCTTTTCCTTTTTATGTACATAAACCCAACATGGATTAATAAAATGGACTAGTGTGTTTAAAATGCAGACTGATAAATAGTCAATCTATATGGAAATATGAGGAACATTGAGAAAAGGCATGAAGCGTCCTGTTTGATCCCAGCCCCAGGAAGCCCAAGTTAAGGTTTTTAATGGAATCTGAGGGGAGGAGGGTGCATGTCGAGGCTGAGACTGGGAGGTGAGAGTATGAAAGCTTTTACAAGGCAGCAGGATACTGGATAAAAGAGAGTACATGAAAGATTACTCTCACGGACGGCAAATGGAATTATTGCATTCTGGAGTCTCAGCAGCTTTTCTGCATGACCACAGAAAAGACAACAAAGTCGTGTTTGCCCAAAATAAAACGACTTTTTCTTGGGAAAGCTCATCGGCAGATTGATTTTTCTTTTTTTTTTTTTTTTTTTTTTTACACAAAATGTTTTTTTTTTCCTCAAGAGATCGTGATAATATATAATGCATTGTGCAAAACAAAGCAAACTTGACTTAACATTATAACATCGCTGTTTGTGCGTGTGGTAACAGGTAGGTTGCTAGCACGAATTCACCTGAGGTTGTGCATGGGTGCACGAGATGAGCCTACAGCACGTGGCCAATAGCATAATGTCATTTATGTCAACATTTATGATACACAATGACTTTCCACGGCCCGTACGTGACCTAAAAGGTGCTTGTCACTGCTGTCCTTCCATAGAGAGGAACAACCAACATTTTTAAGTTGTTTTTTTTTCTTTTTTTTGTTTTACAGCAGCAGTCGCCAGAGATTGATTTAGGAACAATTTCATTGCATTCAAGATATTTGCAGAGGCTTGTAATAAACCAACAAGATAATTGACCTCCAAGCGATTATCAATACAATATTGACGTCTCAGTTACCATTCGTTCCCCACACAAATTAAGTGCCCATAGAGGATACTAAATTTCTACAGAGTCAGGTTAAATGTTGCCGGTCGACCCAGAACAATGAGTGCAAATAGTGCAGATGTGGCAGGTTAAGGGTGTGAAACATGCATTACCTAAAGAGCACATCGCTAATAGAGTGTAGCTACATGAATGGTATGTCACACTCTGAGGTCACTTCATGACCTGTTCTCCACATAAACCCTCACGGCGGGTCTGTAACCACGTCTTAATGTCTTAATGTGGTCACTGCAACAGCAAAGCGCAGGCGTTGAACCTATGGAACTCCTCAGCAAACACCTCCATCTGTCCACAACGGCAACAAATGGCAGCAGCTGTTGGTTAAATGCCGCGTTTAAGAAATGAGATTAATTAAGGTGGTGTTGCAGAAACAGCTGGACCGCTTCTACCCATAAGCCTTTGTGTGGTCGCGGTGGCGAGAACGTGGTTCATTTTATTGGCACCCCAATAACCCCCGCAGAACACACCCACTCTTTGGAAGCATGTTATATTTATGGAAATGTTATTGTCAGTCATAAGCTCATTGTTAAATTTAACTAAATGTCTATGAGGGACATCTGGGCTTTCCTGGATAGGCTGCTGCCCCCGAACCCGGCTTTGGATAAGCGTTACAAGATGGATGGATAGATGGATCAAAATATTGATATTTGTCTCAACTGTATTATGATTTTTTTTGGTACAATTTCAATCATTTTTATGTACAAATCACAGAATTTGCATATTTCCTGAACTACAGGACAGAAACATGAGGCTGCTTCTCCCAGCCTGAGTTGGATCATGGGAACTGGCAGGCCCATGGCAGAACTGGCAGTACCCTCCTCATCCTGAACGGGTAGGGATGGTGCTTGTCACTGCCGTCCTTCCATAGAAAGGAACATCTAGTAGCACCAGCTGGACAACAGCAAGCCAAGCCCAAAATAAGCTGAATGAACTGCCAAGATGGCCGACCCAACAAAAGTTTAAGGAGCAACCTGAAAAAATGGACGAATGGGATAACATCCCTCAGGAGTCAGGCATTTTTTTAGTACTTTCTACTGGTTTCAATTCCACAAATCAATCAAAATGTCATTTGGGCTTCATGCAGATGTCAACTTTGAGTTCATGAAGTGGGCTAACAATTGTTCACCTCCGCTCTATGTTTAGCATTTTTAAATAACTAAGTTGATCATATAAACCCTCCCCAAGCTTGATGATGCAGTCCTGCAACATAACAAAACATTTGCAAATGTGCTGCAGAGTCCAGGCATCCAAAGCCCTCTACTTCCACCTAGTGGCAAAACCTTTCACATGCAATTTCACTCAGCACCCCCTGGAAACCCTTTTACAAATAAAACCTAATTTATTAGCAATCACATGGAAAGAATGCATGACATCTAGAGGAGCATTTGCTGGAATAAAAATGCTAACTTCTTATTTACAAAGTCTACAATTGAATGTGAATTCTTAGCACATGCACATACAAATTGCAAGTATAGGCTATAATAAAATAATATGACAGTCAACAAAAGTTGTTTTTACACCCACTTTAACCCCCCCGTCATTCGGTTTTACAGCCCCTCGCTGCTGCTGTGGTGCCGACAGTTGCTAGTTAGGACTCCGCTCATCACTAACAGACACACGAGGACAATGTACGAGAAACCAAGATGGCCGTGTACGCAAGAGGGTTATTTCAGATGTACCAATCAACTGGCTAACATGGAGGAGATCCGCATGCATGGTGAAATCCTCACATTGATAAAAGCAGTGAGAGAACATGAAGATCATGTCAATCAATAAGTCTTCAGTGACAGGAGTTGAGGCTTATGAAAGAGAGGATGCGGGTGTTCGAATCCCCTATCAGCAAAATGTAACATTCTCTCAATGGGCTCGCATCGTGCCGCGTTAGCGCTGTACCCTTCTTCCCACTGAGGTCAGGAGGTGAGCATCAAACAGCGGGAGAGTGCGACTGTGTCATCAAGGGGTGGGAGCCATTTCCTAATAGTGTACTTTGGGCAATGATTGGCGCTCTCCCTCGGCCAAAAGGCACTTAAAAGTCTGCTGGCCCATTTCTGCCTCAGACTCGGCAACAACGTCTCATCGTCCTACCTTCTTCCTACTTCCTCCCCGGCGTGTAAAATTTCCTTCAATACGCAGAATAAATTAGGTAATCCCATGCATACTGCCAAATAAAATGCAGGTTCTAGTGCGGAAGAGTTCATTGTCATAGAAGGCATTAGCTGTAGCGACCGTTGGCACTTGGCAAACAAAAACCACAATAGCACTTTGTCGTGTAAACACCTAACAACGCTTGTGATCATTGTGGGATTACTACGGGAAACATGAGAAGAGTCCACTGTAATGTCATTCAAGCCCCGCGCAGGGCCCGTCCACGCGGACGGACGCTAAGGCGTGAACGGACACACTTCAGCATCCCAAAGACAAGCATTGCTGTACAGAGGCTACAGGAACACAACGGTAGTGGCTGGCGGTGCGCAGGAGGAGACAAGAGAGAGCAGAGAAGGTTGAAGAACTTCACAGAGGCAGTGGAAGGAATGACCGTGGAGGACCCAAGAGTGTTTGGGGCTCCCCTTCACTCTCAGCTTCTCCTCGACTTTGAATGCTGGATGAGCCACTGCAGTGTGATATCTGCCAGAAGAACATTTGTTACCTTCCAGTGCTGTACTTGCTGCCACGGTGTGGTTAAACTCATCTGAGGGTTACCTATGTTGTCCTTCTCTTTGCAGGAGACAGAGTAGCAGCAGATCTCTCGATCCTGGATGGCAGACAGGTTCCTGTTACGGGAAAGTAGTTAATATACGGTAAGAAATGCTGCTATCGTTACCTCACAGGTGAGCTACAATATTATGGTTAAACACATTTAGCAGAATACTCCTGTCTGGAGGACCTTCAGGGGGTTCCTAGTCCTTCATCATGGCTGGACTTCATCTATATCATTGACATTTGCTAACAAAGCCACCAAAGTATGATTTTATTAGGTGATGCGTGAAGGGGGGGGGTCTCACATCTTTTCAATGAGCTGCTTCTCATCAAGTGCGGTGGCGAGGTCTCGTTTGTTTCCCAGCACTAGAACCTGAAAAACGATAACATCAGAAGGCTGATTAAGCTCGAACACACAACTTGTATCGCAATCACCAGTGTTTCCCAAAATATTCATGTATCTGTGGCGGCCGCTACAATTAAACTTGGACCGCCACAGATAGATTTGGTTGTACCTTCTTTCTTTATTTTGTTTTTATAATTTGCCGCTACCTGTTCGCACTTGCTCACAAATATTATAATGGGACTGTCTGTAGCTACTTGTTCCAACTTTGTACACTCTGCTTCTTAACACACCGACTTTGCATTGTCCAAGCATCTTAACCATATGATCTTAACCAAATGACCACCCCTGGCTGCACTTCCTCGTAAATATTCAATATTAAACAAAAAACAGGAATGGTGACTTACTGGAATTCCTTGTAGCTGCGGTTTGTCCAACAGGTTATGTAGTTCATTTCTGGACGCTTCGATCTTATCTCGATCTGCTGCATCCACCATGTAACTGAGGAAGGTAAAGTGTATTATATAAATGACTTGACCAATAAACTACACAAAATATTTGGTTCAAAATGTCATGTCTGTCTTAGCAAACCACCCCAAAAAGGAGAAACATGTCATATACGTATTTTGCACGATGATAAGAAAAATAACACACCCAGCGTTCCTGCATTGCCTTACAGTTCTGGAATTGTGTTTCAGTCCAATGTGTCATGGGATTTGATTCCCATTTTGTCATGAGACAGAAAAGAGGCCAATAAAAGAGAAGCGAAAGTCCTCCGTGTGTCACTTTCCAACATTTAGCTGCAATACAACAAGCCTTACTGAGACAATGTCTACTTCAAATACTGAGCATATTTGCACTTTTCACGGAACTGTTTGGTGCCTTAAAGGGATAGAAATGCTGATTCACAGCAATCGAGCGTCATCATTTAAAACCATGTTAATACCCACATAAAACGCAGCTAATCAATTAAATAATGGGAAAAGAAAGTATTGTTAAATGTGTTACGTAACAGGGATTTTTTTTATTTCAAATCAAAAGGCACTGTGTTGTTGTTTGTTTTTTTCCTTTTCAAGTTTACTCACATACAGCTTCCACAGACTTACACAATAGCATTGACTCCCCGACAGTAGCGTTCCCACATGCTTCGGAAGCGGGGCTGTCCACCTATATCCCAAATCTGACAAGAGAAATCATTTATTCACAGATCATTTAGGAACAACAACGCATCAACTCGAATTTTATACACCAGGAATCGGGCTGTCACATGAGAACAGCGCTCTAACGTACACAACACATGCAGCAATCCGAGTTTGCAACATAAACAAATCCAGCAGCATGCCTACCTTTATTGTCACGTTGCCTTTTGTGACCTTTCGCATATTGAATCCAACTGTGGGTATCATGTCTTCACTGAACTGGCCTGACTGTAAAAGCAAAACAAACAAGACTGGTTTGTATTTAGTACAAAGAGTACAAGCTAAAATGATACAAACATTTGTGTGTATTGTCAATGTCTATACGGGCTATTGTGTATTGCTGTACTTTATCAGGTGTTATACATTGTTTGGGTTACAGTTGGGGATTATTGTGAATGTTGTGACTTGAGTAGGTCTTCATGTGAAAGGATTCTGTTCCTATGAAACTGACAGTGACAACTAGTGGTCTGATGATGAGACTTCCTCCTTTGCAACACCCTTTCCAGTGTGCAAGACGTAAATAATTGTAAACAAGTTCAGTTTGTTTTACAAAAAGGTTTTATAAATGTTTCTCTCAAAACAGAAGCAAATTATTCACTTAGCACTAGCACTAGCACATTGCGGGCAAAACAAACAGAGCGGTGTTTCCTAATAACCTATTGCTTCCATCCAAGATAATAATTTCATGCTAATTATTCAATACAAGAAGGCTATGCTAATATATTGGGGCAGATCTACAGTAAACGACCTTGTCATGCTGCATGATGTTGACATGAGTTTATGACAACACGCCGGCACTTCCGTCCACGTGACTGCTATAATAAGCGCCCAGTCACACTGTAAACTTCCCGTCATTCCTGACACAAAAAAACACACGAGTGGAAGCCCATGTACGCTCTATCTTCCGTCGAGTCCTTATTATCCCGGTGTTTA
Source organism: Doryrhamphus excisus (assembly GCF_037039965.1). NCBI lineage: Eukaryota > Metazoa > Chordata > Actinopteri > Syngnathiformes > Syngnathidae > Doryrhamphus > Doryrhamphus excisus. The sequence goes on along the minus strand of NC_136367.1, from coordinate 20,794,018 downwards.
CGGAAATAAGGTGCAAGTCTTTCCAAAACATTAACCGTCATGTTTCAAAACCTCGTAACACTTGGCAGGCAGCCTCTGGGCCGCACTGACAGAGTATGTCTGCTAGCAACTTACAGCGATCACATTGACGAATGTCGTCTTTCCGGAGTACTGAAGTCCAACCAGTGTGAGTTCCATCTCTTCCTTCCAGAAGAGGGACCTGAACCAGTCCAAAAGCCTGTTTATGAGGGCCAGCATCTTGGATGACACACCCGTCAAAATCGCTGCGGTGTCTGGTCTGGTGTGGTAGCTTAGCAATCCACACCGGAAGTAGTGAGCGGCTCTATCACGTCATGTGATGTGGAGTTGCGTTCAGGTTGTACTCGAAAATCGTCATTTTCTAAACTCTTGTTGTTTGTGATACCGGTTTTATGAGGTTTGTCATTTTGAGGTGCGATTTTAGCAAAAATCATTTCAGTTGCACTCGCTAAAAGGCATTTTTTGTTAGCATGCGTTCATGTTAACAACACATTCAATACATTACTATGACTATAGTTAATGTAGTGTTGTGGATTCATGCAATAAGTGTAGGATCAAATGAACGCTGTTACAAAGAACAGCCCTGTTTAATACATGTTTTCAAGTAACAGCACAAAGGCACGGAAGTTTGGAAGATTTTTGTTGCTTGAAGGTGTATTTCTGTGTCAACCATTTAAACTTGTCTTACCCAAGATGAAGATTACCTTAGGTGTTGACACAAGTTTATCATATTGAATAAGAAGGCATATTTGAAGATTGCTATGTACGAGAGAGCACATACACATTGATGTTAAAGTAAATGTGATTCAAATAGCCATATACATACTTATATACATAGGACACGTGTCCACATAAGATGCATACTTTAAATTTTAGAATGAGCTCCAATATTTGTTGATCACTTGAGGCACCTCCGGCCAGATAGTCTCATGACAGCCCTTGAAAAACAAAAAAGAAATTAATTTAGTGGATGGTCTATCCTCATTTGCTGCATTCACTGTACCTGCGGCCTGACAAAGGTGGTATACTTCTCGGGTGTTGCTGCACTCATTGTTGTCGTAAAAACTGTTATCCTGTGAAATGATGGGAAGGATGTTAAGAAAATCAAGGATATGCAGCTTTACAAAGAGAACACTCACAAGAACTGTTGACGTTCAGTTCAGTTAAGACCACAAATACTGCACACAGTCATTTTATTATTATCAGGAAGGATTTGGAAAAAAAGGGGAAATAAAGCACTGCATTGCTGTTAAATACCGTTAAACAAAGAGATACGGACATGTTGCAAAGGGAACTAATGTTGGTATTCAGTATCCCAGCAACATGAAGTATCATGAGATACTACTATACATTGCCACAAAGATGAAAGCATAATGGTCAAATGTTTTCCTTACTGATTACACACTGGATCCAGCGACAAAACCTGGGGAGATGCAATTTTACAAGTTATAAATGCAACATCACTCCAGAAATTGGTCTTGGTTTCATGAGTACAGTCGTCCCTCGCCACATCGCGGTTCGAATTTCTAATTTTCTATCATGGTTTTCCAAACACATTCATTCTGTATACAATAGATGTCATGTCATGTTGCACATATCGGTACCGGGATCGGCTGATATCAGTATCGGAAATTCAGAGTTGGACAATATCGGACATTGTTAATAATTATCATATCAATTATAATTACTAACAAGAACTATTGTTGCGTGTAACCCTCGACAAGCTAAAACCCACGAAACCCCCAACGTCACTTCCTGTCCTCCACATGGAACACATTTACTGCAACACACTAGCATAGTTATATTTTTGTCTTAAATGTCTGATTTTCTCAGATTGTATCTACTATATTTGGTAATACAAATATAAAGGTGACTATATTGCTGTTATTTCATGTCTAGAGGGCTCTAATATGTTAAAAACTGTATTAAGAAAATCGTTTTTGGACGCCGTAACTACAAAAAAAATAAAGAAGGACTCCTACTTCGTGGAAATTCACTTATCATGGCTCGGACCAATCAACCACGATAAACGAGGGATGACTGTATTATGATGTGTCCTGACTTGCCTGATAAAGCGTATGCATGTTGATAAAAGCTTGACCTGTCGCGTTCATGGCTTTGTTGGCTGCTTCTCTAGGAATTAGCGAGAAAAAAGTATGTTGCTATTAACTAACACGATGCATGCTGGGTATCAGCCATGTTCCTGCAGTATTCATCACGAGCCAGCCTACCTTCGATGATCCTTGGCAGGCGGTGGAAGCCAGTGATCAAAGTTGGTCTCCACTCTGAACCATCTAAAGAAAAATACAAATTCAGTTAGTATCAGCACGTCACAAAGACTGTGGTCAGCTGATGTTCTACTAACTGGCCGTTCACTGGATCCAAAGGCCAGATATCTGCAGGGCCGGCTCGATCTCTGGTGATGACGACGCCTTCCCCTGCCCGTGCCCCGCCCACAATGTAATAGACCCCTGTGATGATGGGGGTTTTCGCAAGACGCACGACAGCGTCTTGAAAGTTTTCCGCCTCTTCCAGAGTCTGCGGAAAAGCCACGGCAACAATGATATTTTGAGCAGGATGGGGTTGCGTCATTACGTGGTCTTTCTTCACCGCACCTCCCTCATCAGCCAGCTGACAGGGCTTCTCCCTAACAGGAAAGCTGACACCACATTCTTCCAGAAGTTCCACCAGTGTTCCTTGCCTGGTCACAGACGGAAAGCAACATCGTCGTGTCACATTGGCAGTAACGACAAACGCGGCGACTTACGGGAGAGATGGGGTCTTACCTCGCTGGTCACCAGACACAGTGAACTTGTACGGACTTTGGCCAGTCCACAGACCCACATAGCCAGCAAAGGAAGTTCCACTGTATGCCACCTGCCAGGGTCCAGTAGCCACGTTTACATGAGGAGTTTTTCTCTTTCCGAATGGAATCTTTCCGAATGACTTTTCCGAAAACAATGGTATCCATGGAAAGGAATATTCCAATCGGTTGTCTACATGCGCCGCTATAATCAACCAGAATAGTCAATGGGGCATGCCCAGTAAAGCGTAAACATCAACATCACGTGATACCGGCTTCCCCAAGTTTTTCTTTCACTTGTTGGAATAACTCCGTATCGCCAGTTTTTCCTTTGTCCAGTCTTGAAATGAGTTTGGATCAAAAACAAACTTTCCGCAGCAGTCCAGTGTCCATTCCTCGCCTCCGTTTTTAAAACTGAAGAACGTCTCCAGCTGCGTGTTACATCTTATCTGCTTGCTAACCGCCAATAAATAACAGAAGAAGAAAAACACCACGAAGAAGAACGCACCCTGACAACTTTCCGTTTGAGCGGATACAAGATACCTCAATCGGATTGGGGAAAGGAATATTCCACCCCCTGTGAATCCGATTATTTACTCATTCGGATTGCCATTTTAGTGTTGGAATGAGGTGTATACAAAGGTTAAATTCTTTCCCTTTGAGCAAATAAACCGAACTGGAACTGGAACTGGAATATTTGGGTCCATGTATACGTGGCTAATAATGTTGCATTTATACCAATATGGTATAAATGTCATACTGTGGCGGAATGGACCTGGAAAATTGTGACGACCATAGAACCAATGATGAAACTACCAATAACAAAAGTGACGTTGACATATGCCGTACCTTTCCGTCCTTCAGAAAGTTTACATTGACAGTTAGATTCCTCAGAATTGGAGCGTGTGGGTAGTCCAGATTCCTGCCATGGAACAGATTCCCGTCTGCGTCCTGAGCAACAATACTTGTGCAATATCTGCAAAATGCAAAATAGACACTTCACATTTGACACGGATACATACACATATTGCGGAAGTACTGTAGAATGAGAAGCATACGTACGCGGATACTTCGTAGGCGAAGTTGAGCATGATGATGTCAGAGAGGCTTCCGTCAAAGTGGGTTGCCAACCCACGCAGCTCCTCGCCGTACGGCTCAGGAAGAAAGAACATTTCGGCGCTCTTTACAAGAGGTTTGAGAACATAGTGAAGCCATTTCGGAATTGATGAGCTGAAAAATAAAGGAATTAGAAGCATTGTTATTACTGTACAACTTTGTTTGTTTTCGGCTTTTCCTGATTTTGGAGCGTTACTGTTAATTACAATAATTGAATTATAATGTAATTTCTCTGACACTCACTCTATGACCTCTGCAGCTGCTCTCTTCAGATATTCTGTGTCAAAAACTGTCACAATTGGCTCCCATCTCAGTCTTGCAGGATCGTCCAAATTTATGCTAATTGTGGGAGGAGCGAAGTCCGAACCGCAGGACACCAGCAGTCCGAGGAACAGCAGAGCAGCATGGACGACCATCATGACCAGCACCGATCAACACCATTTGACTTTCTGCTGCAGTCAAATACGTAAAAAAAAACCCGTCTGATGAGTGTAGGATCCGGCAAAGAAGAAAAAAACAATACTTCCGCTTTGGGTTTTTCACAATTAAAGGAAGCATTGAGAATCCCAGGCATGCCAAACTATATTGTGAACGTAACTGTCAGGTAAAATTTCTTGTTGGGTTTGGGTTGTTTGAACATCACACATAAACGTGACATAGACGATTTTTATTAAGATTTATTAATGGGTGCATATAAAGTATTGTGCTGACTGATATCTTGAAAGCTTGACACAATGTTATCGTGTGCCGTAATGCTGATCGTCACAATTCCGGTGTTCCTGAATGCACCTCAAAGAGTGTGTCACGAGGTAACGCGGAAGTGTCTACGGTGTGTGTGTGGCTGCTCCATAGCGTCTAAAAGTCGATAAAAATAAACTTGACGTATTAAAGTTGGCAAAAATTTGCAAAAACAGTGTCTGACTGTGTGTGGCTGTCAGGACGGTTGAAATTGTTATCCACTTTGTTGGGTTAAAAAAGCCATTTTTACCTTTCTGGGCCACCGTACTTTCAAGTCCTTCTTTGGTGATGCGGAAGTGGAGCAATAAACTCAAGTGAGCAGCCGAAACAAACCACGTGTTTCCGCATATCTCTTCGCAGTTACCAAACACTGTGCTTCTTATCTGGAGATATTTACTTATCTGTGACCACATCAAATCATACATGCTAAGAGCACCGTAATCTGACGTACCATTTTCCACAAGCATCCCAGACATTATGGAGACTTCTTAGAAGACACATTTCATCTCATGACACTTTCTTCTGCAGCCTCGCTGACACATGCTGCAATGTTTCAGACTTAGCCATCAGGGTTTCCCCATTAGGCCCGAAACCACAAAAACATTTCTCTAGAAGGGACTTTCTGATAGGAAACCAGCGAAGGTGCGTAATCTCAGTGAGCTGTGAAGGTTATCTTGCTTACGTCAGATGTTATGTAAAGACAAAACTGCGCAGATACCGTGAAATAGTGAGCGATGCACTGTAATGCCACTGGGGGGTGCTGAAGTGTCATTTTTGTGCTGGAAAGAAACTGCAAGTAACCGGAGGGAAAAAATTATGCAATGTATCATACTGGTAATATTTCATGTACAGTTCACAATACGTTACAATTTATTAACAACACCCACAATTTTAAAAAACCTTTAGCATATCAGTATATGGTATTTAAATAAGGAACAGATTGAGTAAAAGTCACTCATATTGTACATTAGGAGACATTTCCAGAAACAGTACAAAAATAGTTTCTATAGTTTAGCTTGTTATAGTTCAGTTATAGTTTTTATAAAGTATAAGGAAAAAGAATGCTTAGCCACAGTGCTATCACTATCCTGATTCTGATTCAACTACGGAATATTTATCAGCTATTTATGACCAAAATATTGTCATCTTCACTTCGTTATTTATTTAAATTATTGCCAAATCTATCTCCAAACTTCATTAAGATGACTATTAAGCACCTTTATCCTTGTTTAGTATTATAAAATGGCACACTGACACTTGTTGAACACAGGAAGTGAAAAAACAACATCTGCTTCTTCCTACTTCTTTTTGGACATGTAGAATTATGTAAATGTAAGTATGAAATGTACTTCACCTTGGAAATAAACCAGATCATGACCGATACTACAAAAGATGCAAACAATAACAGGGCTTTCCGGATATTAATCCTCACTTCAAAATAACCAAGAAGGAGTAAGATTGCACATTTATAGATTGCACTTTTCTGCCAAGACCTCCATAAACACTCTCTTCGACATCTTTCAGAATCAGAGATGTTTACAGCTTGTAATCTAAGACTGATTTACAGCCGCTCGACTGCTTTATGGGTTATGTAAGTCTTATGTAAGCACGTGTTGTTATGGAGAGCTGTCAGGATGGCTGGCTGCGACACGTACACCAACAGGCGGTGGATTCCAGGAGACTGGAAAAAAAAGCTTTATTAATACTTTAATAATACTTTACAAAATACCGACATCAAACATGTTACATTTGAAAATAAAAATCCCCAAGTACCTCTTTCTATATATATATATATATATAAAACTATTGTTTTTGTTTTCAACGTTGACATTCACTCTCTCCGCCACGGACACATAAAGCAAAAGCACGTCCAAAACCTGTCCCTCAGTGTGTGCACTAAATAAGTAAAAAGGCAACATGAGCGGAGATCAGATCTGGATCAGATCTGGATCTGGATGTGGAATTTGAGGGTGGAAAGAAAGCTCTATGTACACTCTTGGCATACAGCACATGACGAGCGCCACCCTGCGCTGGTAGCAAATACACTCATTAGGTCACGTATCAAAAATAGAGATGTACGAGTAGCATCCATAAAATAAGGACATGACCGTTACCGTTGACCACGACGGGAGGGAAAACACATGGAAAGTCACAATGACATGATGGAAGTGTGCAGACATCGGTGCCGCACCTCCAACAGCGACAACGCCCTGAAGTATTTGCCAACTTATTTTCTTATTTCTCTCCAAGATAGCCGCAGGATGGGTGGAGATATCACGTGTGTTCTACACGAAATTCAATTTTTTTTTTTTAATTACAAAAAACACAAAGACTGGATCGGCAGATCCCGCATTCACAGATCTACGTATGAATCCAAGCAGCATCTACTAGATGTGGGCGTTGGTTTAATCCTTACATTCATTATAGACTGGTGTGTGTGCAAATAGATGGGTGGAAAATATTTTTTTTTTCTTATCGGGCGGGGGGGCTTGTAGGTCCCTTACATTCTGGGTTTACCTCCGACATTCAACACAAAGTGGTCTCTGCTACAGAACTCATGGGGACAGTTTCACAGTGTTCCAGAGCCACCTTTCACCGTGTGAGGAGCGCAAAGAAGCCCGACATTCAGGGGGGGGCGTGACTCCAACACAAACGTCTTTTACTCTTTGGTTTCCAGGTTTAAAGGGGGGGTCTGTTTTAAAGTTTTGTCCATGGGGATCTGACACGTCTCCGGGGAGCCGCTCACGCTTGGGTACATGACCGGCATCCCCCCCGGGTACCAGCACTTCTCCAGCATGGGGAGGTACGCCGCTGCCGCCGCGGCCGCCGGAGGGATGAGATAAAACGGGAGGCAGAGCGGGGGCCGGTTGGGGGAGAAGGCCATGTAGCTGCCGGGGCTGGCGGCTGTGGGGTTGGAGAGGTTTTCATCCTCAGAGTCAGACCTGGACCTCTTGGCCCGAGGCTCATCCCCTTCGTGTTTGACGCCATCGGCTGTCCTCTCAGACGCGGGGGCGTGTTTGGGGTCCCCGTCCTTCCTGTGGCTGTCTGACCACCGGGCCTTTGGGTCACGTTTGTCGTGTTCGCCCCCGTAGCCGCTGTCGGTGTCTGTGTCGCTGCCGCTCTGCTCGCCCATCCCACTGGGGTAAGTCCTTTGAATTACGGGAACGCAGTTCTTAGCCGGACCCTCGGTGGATCTCGGGGCCTGGTCTGCATGATGGTTGAGTTTCTCCGAGTTCTGAGGGAAAGACTGGTGGTCCTTGGCTTGCTGGTGAAGTACCTCAGAAGCGACCTTGTGGATGTGGCTGATGACGTTGGAAGGCGTCAGGTCCCGACTGCGGTCTTGGCAATCCAGATAGTGGAGGACCTCTTTTGCGCACAGGTGGAAACCTGAACGGAACATCTGCTCGCTGGTCTCCGCGCTGTCGCCGCCCTGGTCACCTGGTCAAACGTAGAACATCTTTAGTTATGATCAATAATATTTGAAACCAAAAGCAAACATTCAATGAAACTTTGCTATTGGAGGAAAAAAGCTTGGCGTCAACCAATCAAAGGCTGTTTGGTCACACAGGGAGACCGGGGGCGGGATTGGTAAGCCAACACTGCCATCAATGTACTTCAATTACATTCAACTTTCTTTTGGCTTGTTTGGGGGTGATGGGACGCAGTAGTTGGTTCATTGGAAGTAGTATTTCACCACCTTCTCATATATTTGAAATGAGAAGTACAGTACACGTTTACGGTAAAATGTTGTTCTTACAGGATTTTAGGTGATTTTAGTCACACGTGAAGTTGTACCGAACAAAGTAAACAGAAAGTATAAATATAAAATGTTAAACAACAGCGTCATACAGGGTGTCCCTAAAAGTCCAGACGTCCAGACTTGAGGGACTCCCAGTTCCAAGCTTTTGGAGGCCTCCCACTTACCGATCTGCAGGTTGTTCTGCAGCTCCATGATCTTCTGCTGCTGCTGCTCCAGCAGGGCATTCAAGGCTTTGACGTGCTTGAGGGTGAGCTCCAGCACCACGGCTTTCTCCAAATGACCCAGCGTCTAAAACAGGAAGACCTTGGATAAGAATGTTGATCTCGCTTATGTAACGGCGTTCTGCAGCTGAACATGAGGACCGGCCTCAAACACCCATTCAGATTCCGTGCCTGATATTAGGACTGCTAAATTATTATTATTATTTTTTAAGAAATGGATGAGATAAAAAATGAATAGAGCGATAGAGAAATACTCACTGTGAGCTTCAGGTGCTCCGGTAACAAATCTTTCAGTTGTGCGATGCATTCGTTGATCCTGTCCCGTCTTTTCTTTTCGATTAATCGATGAGGCAACTTGTAAGTCTCCTGCAGATGATTGACACCAAGTTGATATGGATGACTTTATTTCAAAATTCATATTGTGGTATTGGACTTTAGAAATGTACCTTATTGTCATCCCCACGTTTCATGCCCCTCCTGGATTTATACACGTACATTGGGAAATCCATTCTTTGGAAAAATTGATTGAAATTAGTTTGGGTAATATTAAAAAATATTTCAAAAATAATAATGGAATAAAACTCACCCTTGCATGTCAGTCATATCCACGCATGGCGGCGGCTGTGCCCTTGTAATCCCCTCCATATTGATGCAAAACTTCAATAACTGACAAATATGTCTCAATAACAAAAACGACGCACGTGTTGTCTGCCGTCGCACTTTACAGTGAAGAGAATCGGACACAGAAATAAGCAGGTCCGTGTCTCCGCCTTCGACTGCAAATTCGCAAAATCCCCCGAGAGCCGCGGACACCAAAGCGTGTTGTCACCCTGAGGTGCGGACTGTTATGAGCAGGGCGCTTCCGTGGACGGCAGAGTGTGCGCGTGTGTGCGCGTGTGTGCGCGTGATGGGCGGGTGAGTCGCTGCCTACGTGTGGAGCGAGTCATGTGACTCCAGGCACGTCCTCGGCACTGTGAGCCGCGGTCGGTCACATGAGGCTCACGTGTTGGACGGCGCTTTCAAGCCTCGCCCCGCCCCTCTCTGCTGCTGCTGCTGCTGCTGCTGCTGCTTCCCGTGACACGCGCGCACACGCGCACACGCTGACTAGGCGCCGCCCCGCTTGTTGGGGGGGGGGCGATACGGAAAGTGATGATATCGCTGTGATACCAAGTACATGCTGGGTAAGTTTTCTTGTGGATATTAAGCAAATATGTTGAAGTAAACAAACAAAATGCATAAGGCAATGTAACTATACCAACAAAATAATATAATTATTATAAAGCCAGTCAATAAAATAGCCCTGTAGAAATATCAACAGTCTAACTATAGAAAAGAAAACATTTGTTTTCTTTGAAAAATAAGCACTAAAGACATCATAAAAACATCCACACCTCACGCTGTTCTCAGTCCAATACCGATACAGACCATGGTATCGACAGTGTCGATATTAAATCGACACGCCCCCACTCCTAATCCCCACCCAAGGCAGCAGAGTCCCGTGTAGCACCACGCTCCACCTTGTCAGGACATCCTGTACAAAGCTTTTTATGTGTTTACACACAGAAAGTGGAGCAAGAGACATCAGATGTGTTTTATTGTTCTAGCAGTTCGGAACACACGTGATAAATGGAATGCAATGCAAACAGTGAAAGGAAATCACATGTGAAATTTGTTGCAAATTTGTCTCATTATCTCAATATATATCACATGAATATACAGTATATCACAGAAAAGCCCAGGAAAAATGAAAATTCATAGGACTGAATTATTATTTTAATAGAGAAACAAACAAACAAAACAATAAATAAATAGTATTTGGTATGACAAATTAAGTCACGTAATATGGCCACTTTGGAAAAAAAAATCTAATATAAAACTTTTTTTCTCATAAATTTTCGCCTTTATCCTCATACTCCTCAAAAAATTATGCCCTTTTCCCCCATAAATTCACACCTTTATCCTCATAAAATTCTTATTTTTTTTCTCATAAATTTACGCCTTTATCCTCATATAATTCAGACTTTTTTTCTCATAAATTTACGCCTTTATCCTCACAAAATTCAGACTTTTTTTCTAATAAATTTACACCTTTAGCCTCACAAAATTCAGACTTTTTTTTCTCATAAATTCATGCCTTTATCCTCGTAAAATTTGGGCTTTTTTCTCAGAAATTTAAGCCTTTATCCTCATAAAGTTCAGACTCTTTTTCTCATAAATTCACATCTTTATCCTGATAAAATTCTGACTTTTTTCTCATAAATTCACACCTTTATCCTCATAAAATTCTGATTTTTTTCTCATAAATTTACGCCTTTATCCTCATATAATTCAGACTTTTCTCATAAATTTACACCTTTATCCTCAAAAAATTCAGACTTTTTTTCTAATAAATTTACACCTTTAGCCTCACAAAATTCAGACTTTTTTTTCTCATAAATTCATGCCTTTATCCTCGTAAAATTCGGGCTTTTTTCTCAGAAATTTAAGCCTTTATCCTCATAAAGTTCAGACTCTTTTTCTCATAAATTCACATCTTTATCCTGATAAAATTCTGACTTTTTTCTCATAAATTCACACCTTTATCCTCATAAAATTCTGATTTTTTTCTCATAAATTTACGCCTTTATCCTCATAAAATTTGAACTTTTTTCCTCATAATTTTGCAACTTTATTCTCAAAATCTCAGATTGCAATATATTAATAACAATGTCTGCTATCATTTACTGCGGAAAGTATTACTTTATAAAACCAATACCACTGTGTGAGTATGTAATGTATATATTGAGTATTCCCAATTTAGACAGGTTCTTTTTAGTGGTGCGTTTATTCCGTGCCTTCCTGCAGGTACTTCATGTAGTGTCATGTAGTAGTATGACTAATAACAGACAGTCGTACACTTGCAGTGCAAAGGGAGTCACAGGCAATAAACGTGCACAAACTGGCAGCGGCCCAACCGTAGCCGATGTCACGTGCTCACCTGCTGATGCCGCCACGCCCTCTGGCAGTGGCAGCGCTCCAAGTGTTTTTTGTTCTGTGCTCCGTGCTGTCATCATAAACGCGACATTACCACTAAACCAGCCGTGCGTGTTCCGACAAAGTACCTTGTCACGTTGCCTCCAACTGCTGCTGGAAAAAAACTTCCTGCCTCATCGTGACCTCGAGTGACAACCATCAAACGTTTTGGATTGTTTAGCGGCGTCTTGGACACAGGAGAGTTTGGCGTTGAAAAGCCGGAAGATTTGAATAAAAGGTAGTAGTAGTAGTAGTAATAGTAGTAAATAATAGTACCCGAGTTGGTTTCAGCTTGAGGTCACCAACAGATGGTCAGATGTTCTCCTTCAGGATTTTTTGTTAAACAGCAGAACAAGTCTTAATGTTCTTTTTGTGGTTTTGGTCACAGAACATTTTTGCTCAGTGTCCTTCTTATGGTGGAGTCATGAACACCGACCTTAACTGAGGCAAGTGAGGCCTCTTACTATAATGGCTCTTACTGTGGTATGCTGCAGTCCTGAAACTTTAGTAACTTGACTTTATCATTTTTTTCAGACTGATAGATCTCAATTATGTTTTAACAGTGTGCGTGTGTGTGTGGGGGGGGGGGGGGGGGGGGGGGGGGCGGGGGGGCAGTCACTTTTCCACACATGGCCATGTAGGTTTGGAATTATTTCCTGCATTTTGTCTTCAGGTGTGTTGTTGTTAATAAATATTAAAATTAGTTTGATCATGTGAAACATTTAAGTTTCAAATCAAGTTAAAAATCAAGAGGTAATCAAGAAGGCAAAAACTTTTTTTTTTCCCAGGAGAAACGGTGTTTATATTATGGGGTGGGGGTTATTGTTTTTCTCAATTGAAAAAAAAAACAGTTTGGTCCCTGACAAGGGTCTGTTTTTGCAAGAGACCTTTAGGTTTTGAGCTACTTTCATTTTGTGAAATGTTTTGGTTTTGAAATGACGGCGATGCCACTGCACAGACGTTGGAACACGACACGACAAATTAGTCATTTTTGACGACGTGCATGGAGAGGCTAGCGTGTGAAGCGCATTGTTTTGCAATGCTAGCTAGCCGCGTGGTTCCTGTGACGACTGTTATACCTTAGAAAAAAGAAAAAAGGTCAACAGCGGTATGCAAAGCAAAGGATAATTCAATTTATTTGAATAAATAACTACTTTAATATACAAATGGCATTGCCTACCTTTTTTCATTTATTTCTAACATTTAAAGTAAGTTTCTCTATACAAAAGCAGCAAACTTTATACATACAGTACATAGAAAAAATACAACTTAATATATGAAGACACCAAAAAAGTCAAAAGAACATAAAAAAAATAAAGTGCAAGCACAAATGGAGTAATCGGACGACAAAAGCAGGCACAAACCGAGCATGTTTGCCGCACCAGCAGAAACGCTCAGGTACGACTACGCCACATCCGCAGTAAACCCGAACAGGGTTAGCGGTACTTGTAAATAAATGATTCAATACTGACTGCTTAGTCACACATTCTACGTGGCGCTGGGACCAAATGAAGAAAATATATATTTGAAGCAATACATGACTCTTATTGAGTACATTATTACACTTAAGTATGCACGATTTGAAGAAAGACAACAAAGGCTTATTCAGTATAATCTCTATTCCTGTTTAAGTAATGGCGGCAATCACCTCCCTATGTTTATCCACTTGCGATTAAATTCAACAAATAAAGGTCAACACTGAAATAAGATGTTGAGGTTGCATATTTAAGTGTATATATTGCACAACATGGGCCTGGAAATATAAATGAAGGGGGGGTGAAAGTCAACAAATTTAATAAACATTCAAGTATAAGACAAGGATAAAGTCAACGTAGAGAACATTTGGCACAAATTCCTGGACTAGAAAGAGGGGGGGGGGGGGGTCGGTGTGCACAGTGGAGCTACGACGGCTATGTTACAGCGTTTTCTCCCAAGTCGTGAGTTACTCACATCCATCCGGTGCATAAGGACCGCTGCGTCCACACCCAAGTTTGACGCTATGCAGGCTGCTGGGGGTTGACGTTCATGTGCTGGGGGTGTCCCAGCAGGCCGATCCGCTGCTTTTGCTTCCTCTGTTCGGTCATCTAAATGAGGACAGAGAAAAGTCAACAACAAATTTGTGGAAAATGGTCAGTTTTTTTGGGGGAGACATGGAGGATTATTGCAAAATTCTGTAAAAATCTGTCTTGTTTTTTTCATCCATCTCCGCTTTGGAGATGTGTTAAAATTTTTTTTTTTTTTTTGCAAAAAATGAACATATTACTTTGAATTGGAAGGCTTGACATTGTAAAAGAACTTTCCAAAGTGAAGACCAGAAGAAAGCACGCACGTATAGTATTGTTGTATAGTATTTGTAGTAGTACAGTAGCAGTACAATGTGACTGATGAGCCTGCAGCAGCACCATCATTTCCTCCCGTCTGGGTCAAAATGTCTCTGTGACAGTAACTTCCTCACATGCACTTCTCATTTCAAGGCTCAAAGACATTTTACACTTGGCCTGAAACAGGCTTGCAAAAATGGAGCTTTCCAGTCCATGTCTAGGGATGCGTTCGCCAGCCACACAAAAAACTGTTGCAAAAATAATGTTTTTGCTGATTTAGTAGGTTTTGCATCCAAAGAGCGACCAATAGCCCAAAGGTCTGCGGTCTGATATTTCGATAAAAATCATATAAAAGTCTTTTTCCTAACCAACCTGTTCTTTCAGCTCCGTCAGCTGGCCGGAGAGGTTGGATACGAGTTTCATGGTGGACTCCAGCTTTTCCTGAAGGTTTCGAATTTCATTCTGCTCCCCGTCTGCATCACTGCTCACCAACGACATGGCCCTCATACGTGGGAACCAGTCCAAGTTGTGATCCTGGTGGACAGAAATGATGTTCATGTATTGTTAAGATAGCTTAGCTTAGCATATACTGACTTAGAATGGATTGGTGTTAGCATCTCCTTCAATTTGTCTGGATGCGGCCCTTAATAAAAAAAGTTTTGACACCCCTGGACACCAAAAACATTATTAATAATTTAACTCATAAAGTAGTCATGAAAACATGACTCAGCACTTTATCATTATATTATCATAGAAGGATAACAATGACTTCCTGATAGGTTTGAATCTTGGCTCGGAGTTCAAATGCTTGATGGAGACTGGAGACTCTAAATAGTCCAAAGGCATGTATCCGGACTATATGATCGGATTTTCATCTGACAAATCTTCAGTAAGTTTGATCAAGTTTAGAATCACTCAGCTTCTGCTTGGACTGTTTGAACTGCAGCTGAAAATTATGATAAGAAAAACATTTTTTGTGTTAGTGATTTTTTTGGGATGCTTTTATTTTGAAAAAAAAAAAATAAAAAAAAAATAATAAATATATATATATATATATATAATTAATGAAGTAAGAAATAATAATAATAACAATTGGATCAAATTCTAATTACCTCTTTTTTGTTTAGCAGTTTGATTTAATTTGATTTTTATTTTGAAAAGATGCCCGGCTAAAACAATACAAAATAAAATTACATCGCAATTATTGCAAGATGACTTTTATTTTCCTTGGTTTAAGATAAGCAAGTAAGGTAAGGGCCAATCTAACAGGGTCAAAGGTCAACGTGGGTGAACTCTGCCATGCCTCCATCCACAGTGGGCCACTCGGCCCCCCACATGCCATTGGAAACGTGTGGCGTCTGCAACCACATCCAAATTAGCCAATCATGTGAGGGCGTCGATGATTACCCCTTCAACCTTTCCACACACACACACGTATGTCGCTGTCACATGACCTCAATGAGCATTCCCGTAGCAACTTCCAGAAAGACGCAGCGCAGCCTCGGAAGGTCAACAAACAAGAGCTGAGCAACACGGCGAGGAAAGTCCCTTGGCGAGAAGACCGTCCGCATCACAAACCAGCAGCCAGAGGGGAATCACATCATACTAATATGATGAGTACGCACTCATTATGAAAGAACAACAGAAAGGAAGGAGGAACCACTTCCTGGATGAAAAAGCTTCATTAACCCGGGCAACAACGTGTTTACACTCCAGTTCCTGCTCGACGAGGTACCTCAAAGCATTTTGATCGTATGCTAAAAAAGTACAGACAAATAAAAATATCTTTGAAAAACATGAAGAGTGCAGACATGACTTCACACTCATCAATGAAAAGAGTTATAGTCTTCATCATTAGAGCGAGCCTGGCCTTGACGGAGGAACAGGATACTCTGTGGTTAAACTGGCGAGAGAGACAAACCATCGTCATGCCGGAGGCCACCAAAGCAGGGTCTACAAATACCCCAAAAATAACACAATAAACCATAACACCCATCTGCAGCCACATATTGTTCCAGCAAAAAGAGGAACGCCAACAAACTGGTTGGAATTTTTCATATGAAAATGACACGCAATCATTTCACACCGTATATGTGACACTTCAGTCAGACTCCTTCACTCCTGACGTCAATACAAGTCATTGTCAGAGTAGTCTTACTTCTACACCCCCCCCCCCGTCTAGCTCACATTATCGCATCGCTCAACAACACCAAACTAAGTAGGAGGTGACTAAACTACTATTTATGATACAAATCATATACATAACCAGTGGCGTCATTAGGCCCATTTTAATTAAATGTAAATAATAATAATAAAAATAATACAAATATAAACTTAAAATGTTCTTAAGCCCCCCTAAATAATTTTATATTTTTTTATTATTTTTGTTTATTTTTATTGATTTTTTTGTACAAAAAAAAATCTCTGACAATTAGCAGGCTAATAAGCAAGCCAATAAGCAGGCTAATACTAGCCTACTACTACTACTACTGGTAGTAGTAGTAATAATCAGTAGAAGAATAATGATGATAGGCTAATTAATAATATAATAATACTATAATAATGCTTATTATATAATTGATGAGCACTAAGCAGCAGTTTCGCAGTGTAGATTGTGTGTATTTGTGTAAACGTAATGGTGGCCAAAAACAATTGAGTATCTCTACTAAATCTGTCCAAAAGTGGGAAAGTTATATCCCGGTTCTTGTTCCTTATTTGTTTTTTGGATTTTTCTACTACATTCATTCATATCCTGTGCATCTCCAGGGGGCTAAGCCACGCCTGTCCTCAGAACCGAGTGACGCCCCTGCACATAACAAGCGTTGCCAGACTGAACGAAGACCAAATCCTTAAATGGGGCAGGTTAACACCACTTTCACAATCTCTGGACAACCTTCACGAAGCTGCAAGACCGGAGCTGCTCGTGCCAAGTTGGAATGTCGGCGTCTCAACAGGACACATTTGAGTGTGAATGTTAGGAATGACTGGGTCGGGTGGGGGATGGCGGGGGGGCTTTCACACAATGCGTGGCCGCTCTCCACTCCTCTTAAAGCCGCTGATAAGAATGTACCCTTGACATGCCAATTTTGGTTCAGCGGGGTGCAAGGTTAATAGGGGAGAGGATGGGGGTTAATCCCAAATCAGGTGCTTGGTCACAAGACTGGGAGAGTGAGGTCAAGACAAAAGACAATGGGGGGGTCCTGATGGGGGTCCAAGGGCAGACTGTGACAGCCAAGCAGGGGAATCACAAGTACGTTTTCACATTCTGTTTGTAAAGATGACTCTTGCAGTAAAACATCAAAGACCTTAAGGTCAAAAGAAGCGGATTACATAATGTTGTCTTGGTACTTCTGGGTCAAAGAGAATCCAAACTGTAATTTCCAGCAAGACAACATATTTTACCTTTGAATCCACTTCATTGGATGCATCTATTAGCATCCAATCAGGTTTAAGAACAAACAACTAGGGCGTGGATTACATTTCTGATAAAATCCCGAATGCTGTCTCAGCACTCTCTCTCTGCGACGTAGTCGTAGTAACTGTGCTTATGACTTGTAAGGACACTTGCAAGCTTAAGAGTTCGGATTTGACTATGACTTGAGACCTGACTTGGACTTGCAGGTCTTTACCTGAGACTTGACTTGAGACTTGTAAAACACTACATAAATAGATAATTTATTAATCTCCAAGAGAAAACACTAAACAGTGCTTATGATTTCAAACCTATGACTTAAGACTTGACTCTACCCTGACTTCCGACCTGACTTGGACTTGCATGTCTTTACTTGAGACTTGCAAAACATTAAACTGTGCTTGTGACTTGTAAGGACACTTGCAAGCTTAAGAGTTTGGATTTGACTATGACTTGAGACCTGACTTGGACTTGCAGGTCTTTACCTGAGACTTGACTTGAGACTTGTAAAACACTACATAAATAGATAATTTATTAATCTCCAAGAGAAAACACTAAACAGTGCTTATGATTTCAAACCTATGACTTAAGACTTGACTCTACCCTGACTTCCGACCTGACTTGGACTTGCATGTCTTTACTTGAGACTTGCAAAACATTAAACTGTGCTTGTGACTTGTAAGGACACTTGCAAGCTTAAGAGTTCGGATTTGACTATGACTTGAGACTTGACTTGGACTTGCAGGTCTTTACCTGAGACTTGACTTGAGACTTGTAAAACACTACATAAATAGATAATTTATTAATCTCCAAGAGAAAACACTAAACAGTGCTTATGATTTCAAACCTATGACTTAAGACTTGACTCTACCCTGACTTCCGACCTGACTTGGACTTGCGTGTCTTTACTTGAGACTTGCAAAACATTAAACTGTGCTTGTGACTTGTAAGGACACTTGCAAGCTTAAGAGTTCAGATTTGACTATGACTTGAGACCTGACTTGGACTTGCAGGTCTTTACCTGAGACTTGACTTGAGACTTGTAAAACACTACATAAATAGATAATTTATTAATCTCCAAGAGAAAACACTAAACAGTGCTTATGATTTCAAACCTATGACTTAAGACTTGACTCTACCCTGACTTCCGACCTGACTTGGACTTGCGTGTCTTTACTTGAGACTTGCAAAACATTAAACTGTGCTTGTGACTTGTAAGGACACTTGCAAGCTTAAGAGTTCGGATTTGACTATGACTTGAGACCTGACTTGGACTTGCAGGTCTTTACCTGAGACTTGACTTGAGACTTGTAAAACACTACATAAATAGATAATTTATTAATCTCCAAGAAAACACTAAACAGTGCTTATGATTTCAAACCTATGACTTAAGACTTGACTCTACCCTGACTTGGACTTGCATGTCTTTACTTGAGACTTGAGACTTGCAAAACATTAAACTGTGCTTGTGACTTGTAAGGACACTTGCAAGCTTAGGAGTTCAGCATTGACTTGTCTTGAGACTTGCAGGTCTTTACCTGAGACCTGCCTCAAGACTTGAGACTTGTAAAACACTAGATAAATAGATCATTTATTCATCTCCAAGAGAAAACACTAAACAGTGCTTATGATTTCAAGCCTACGACTTCAGACTTGACTCAACCCTGACCTTGTTGATCAGTTAAATGTTAAAATACAATATTTATCCTTAATCGCAACAGCCGAGTGTTGATGGCTCTGAGTTCCGTTTTTAACAAACAGAACCAACAGAAAAACCGAGGACCATCTGTAAATATCTGCAAGAACAAATGTGTTCAGTTTTTCGGAAGAGGATTGCAAGTACATCTCAGTCCTCTTACCCTGATCATTTCGGCCACGTAGCTCTCTGGACCAGTGTACTCGGTGGAATCCTTGACTTTGACCAGGACGATGAAGAACAGGTAGTGCCACATGTTGTGTTCAACTTTGATGTGCTCTTCAAAGCTGACGGTCTTATTGTCAAATTTGTCTCTCTCCAGACCTAAAATAGGACCAAACGAAAGTCACACACATAGAAATGGCAGGAATTGACATCTTTTTCTTAAAAATAAGACTTAACTTGTGACAAAAGACATGATTGTGCATGTGACCTCCGTGAAAAAGGAGGAGGAAACACGGTCACAAGGGTTGGCCAGACTACGTGTCACAACTGAGACTTGCTAAAAATGTCGTTGCATTGTTTGTTGCACTAAATTTATCCCATTGTGACAGTCCCAGTCCTTGTTATATTCACTCTGCAAGCCTTGTCTAACCATGTAGTCGTGCTCCGAGGCTGATAAGTTAAGAGTTGAGTGACGGAGGAGAACAATGTATAAATCAACAAACATTCTCCTCCTCCACAGCAGCGCCTGACGTGAGTAACCAGTATTCTAGGAAGAGGAGGCGTTTCATTGTTTACACTCCCCAGAAAAACATCCCGTTTCTAGTCTTGTCATGAGGTATCACCTCTGCGTTCTGAGTTACGGTGCAGCATAAATCTGTTGCCTCCGTTTCTGAGAATAGAAGAATTAAGACGAAAGGACGGGAAAAGTTGTCCAAACGATGATGCATTCCCCACCGCAAATAAAACACGTTGTCTTCAGGATTTCTTCTTTTTTCTGTTTCTCACTCCTCAGGTCAGCAAATGTATCAATGATGACACCAAAGATGAGGTTGAGAACGATGATGATGACCATGAAGAAGAACAACAGGTCGTAGATGACTCGGGCTGCAAAGAGAGGCTCCTGGTAGAACCAAGAGAAGAAGGATTTTAGCTGCCGTCACACAATGTGCACACACTAGAGACGGATGACATGCTCGGTTAGAACAAACAAAGCAGATCTGGTACACTAGCAGTGGGCTAACAGTATAATAATAAGGTCACTCTGGGACAGATAAAAAAAACTAGCAATCTGGACTATCCTTGTGCTTCAGTATCCAGGCATCACTAATCAACTTAAGTTCAAGCCAGTAGACGCTCGACTGTGTAAAAGCTGAAGTAGCTGATTCTGAACAAACGACGAAGGTATTCTGTCGCATACTTAGTCAATGAAATGTACACACACCAGGACCAGGTA
This sequence comes from Doryrhamphus excisus, assembly GCF_037039965.1. Classification (NCBI taxonomy): domain Eukaryota; kingdom Metazoa; phylum Chordata; class Actinopteri; order Syngnathiformes; family Syngnathidae; genus Doryrhamphus; species Doryrhamphus excisus. The sequence goes on along the minus strand of NC_136367.1, from coordinate 20,773,522 downwards.
TTTCGCCACTATTTTGGTGTGGACATTTTAGAGGAAGCTGAGCTGCCTTTGCAGTCTTAGATGAATCGCACACTGCTCAGTCCCAAATGTCACTCGGGTGCGATTTTTCTTCTTGTACCTCTTTGGATGGTTTTCGCAGTACATCCCCAACACCTCCTCCGCTCCTCAGGCCGTGGCTCAATACGGTGACAATGCACATGAGTAAGGAGTCACAGGTCCGTTCCTTGTCCTCGATGACCACTGCAGATGGCTGGATGGAAAGAGAACCTACAGAGAAACATTGAGAGCACATTACAGGAGAAGCATCAACAGTTCACAAATAAAAGAAACTCATTAGCAGTCCGGTCATCTAAAGACTTCTCTTCAACGTTACAAGTTTCGGAGTATAGCATGCAGTTATTTAAGCAACAGCCATTACATATATAAAGAAAAACAATATTATAGTACTAAAAACACACAAAAACACAAACCGGTAGAGGTATCCTGACTGGGCCACGCTAGGGCAGTTAGGTCAAAATGTTAGTGAGAATTGATCTACTCTATGCACACAAAACAAGTCACATGACAGCCGTAATTAGCCTTTCATGGAACACATGAAAGGGTTACGTCTGAAGCCGATGGTGCTTTTGTCACGGTAGGTTGACCAATTTGAAGGTAGCATGGATGTTCTTCCCAGATTGGAAGCGTTCCCATCAAGGTCAGCGGGTTTGCAAAGAACTTGCTCTTTGAGATAAAAGACCTTCTCTGCCATCACCGAGTGGACCCGCTGATCTCCTTTGCCTAATGGTAAATAATCCCTGACCTTTCGACCCCATGCCCCGGTTTAATGTTTGAGGCCCTGACACAAACAAGGAGCCTTGCTGTTTCATCCAGCAGCCCCTCCACACCCCCAGTAGGTCCAGCCAGTTTAAATCCCATGACCGCCAGTCTGACCGAGATTTACGGCTAAGTGAGCCGAATCATCTTTGAGTGACTCAGTCGTCTGTGAGGACGTGAAGACCGTACCATCACACAGGCGGGTGTGGTTCTGACGGACTGACACAGTTCCCCGAATACCAAATTTGCCCTTGGAAGAACCTTGTCTAGACACCCCAATACAAATGCTACTTCGGTTTTTGACAAAAATTACAGCCATAAATATTACTTTAGTTTTTGCAGCTAACAATCTAGTCAGTTTGCCCGTGTATCATTCCATGGACTCATGTGCTTGAACGAAGAACCCCAAGTACTGCTGACTCAGTCTTGTCGTGTTGTTGATACGTGTTGTTCCTAAAGTGTCTTTATTACGAAACGTGCCTCAACTTCCACTCGGAAGTCATTGTCCCCCAACTCCGTCGTCCCTCGTTCCCAGCCACTTCTCCACTCATCGCCGTCCTTACCGACGGGAGCCTTCACTAAAGGTAAAAGTCATGTAAAGGTCACTACTAATTGGGAAAAACCCATTCAGTTTTTGCACCATTCCATTTTCGATGGACCCCTTGGTCTTTTCTGTCCACTCACCATCATTCGGCACCTCTGTTGAGCAGTTCTCTCCATTTTCCTTGTGACATACCCCACCCGAGAAAAACTCTCCCACAACGCTGGCTCCAAAACCTGGAAGGAAACAAAGCACTTTAATTCAATTAAGCTACTTTTGTTATCATCATTATATCCGCCCTTTAGTCGTGCCTTGGATCAATAAACGGAAGAAACTTGTTTGTCTGTTTGGGTCAGGAAGTGACCCGTAATGGATGCTCTCGGTAAGAAACGAGAACCCGGCGCTGAGACGTACCGAGCGTTTTGTTGGGGATCCTGTCGACGGCTAAAATGAAGTCGTCTTTGAAGAAGATGTATCCCACAATAGAAAAGAGGTAGACGAGTATGAGAGCGAGCACGGCCGTGAGAACAATGGAGCGGCCATTGCGGGTCACACTCTTAATGACATTCAGCAAGGTCTCTTCTCGGTAAACCAGATCAAAGAGCTGAAAGAGAACATAGACGGAAATATCTCGGTTGATATTATTTTCACACTGAGGGCCATAAGGGTCATAACCTCTTGTCATCTTGTAAATGAGTGGACTGGATGTGAATTATGCAGTGTGTGTGTGTGTGTGTGTGTGTTCACCCACCAGCAGGCTATAAAAGAAGACATGGACGAAGACCCCCAGGGAGCAGATGATCAGGTACAGCAGGTGGTACAGGAACTCCACATCGGTGATCATGGCTAGGTAGCCTCGTGTGAATGTCCCACGGTTCCCAACAAAGCTCATCAGGAAGATGACTTTATTACATAACTGACAGCACAATAAAAACACGTTGAGACACGAGACAGACCACGGTGAGATCAATAAAATGTGGCACCGCTCGACAGATCTTGTTTTGTCTTGACTGTCATTGTTTGAAGCACTAAAACTAAGTGTGATGTATCGCTTCATCACAAGCTTAATTGTCGTCAGTCACCTGTTGCGTAATATGATCCAGCTGGATGTGGCGCTGCAAAGACTTTGCTACAAACGTCCGTTGTTATTCGGAACTTACATTAAAGCCCCCGAGTAGAAGTAATGTGGGCTCCAGGCCAACAGAAAAGATGAGCCGTAAGATAGTCGAGGCTATGAGCGCCCGGATGCCGTGAGGCTGAGGCAAAATGATGACAATAGCCAGGGAAACCAGCATGGCCATCCACAGCAAGGCAGACAGATGAGGTTCCAGGGTACCTGAAGACCAGGGATGGGAAACGATGTGAATGAGTGTCGGTAGCCGCTTCTGGTTTTTCATGTTTTTCATCATGCATGGACCAACTTGTTTTGCGAGCTGACTCTTAACATCAATAAACCTCACTTTAACTGCGCAGCGAAACATTTACATCTTCTACAGGCTGCGTAAAATGGTTTACCAGAAGCCTCCTCAGAAGCCTCTGTGCTCAGATCCAATGACACGGACTTGTTACATAACCCGGCAGGCTAAAAATACATTTGGCTCAGGCTGAGCCAAGCCTCATGGAGGATGGACCCAGGAGCTGCATTGTAGCATGCCGCCCCGCTGCTCGGACTTGGCAGCAAAGCCAGACAGAGAAAGTTGCACGTCACACGCTGTTTGAGACCATTCATTTCACCTTCTTGCTTAGTCTACAACAAAGAAAAGCAGGGCAGTGGAACTTACATGAAATATACTGTAAGGATATGTTGTGTCTGGCCGGGAATCGCAATTGTTCCTCTTGGAAACTGGGGCCTTCCTGTTTGGTTTGGATGGTAGCTCTCGTTATTTACTACTCCCAGACCTTACGGCAACATTGGACCATTGAACCATACTGGTCACATACCATAGTGTCTGGCTTTATACTGGGTGTCCTCAAGTCTGGACATGCAATAACATAATAAATACACACATAATATAATTACACAATAATTATTATTATTATTTAAAAAGTAAAGAATAATTAATTAATTATTATTATATAATACAATAAATTAGTTCATTTAATGAATTAATGTAAAATAAATAAATTTGTATTTTATAATAATACAATAAAAATAACATAATGCAAACAACTTAATTTTTAGTGTATAAGCCACAACTTTTGTCTTAAACTTAAACCCTGCGGCTTTTACAGCGGACATCTTTCTTTACTTCAGTACTACTACTAATCATTCAAATACTGTGCCACTTGCGAGTCAACCACAAGTTCTAAGTGAACTCACGACGAGCTTGTCAGCCTGACTCATGGTGTCATCTTGCAAAGAATGCTAAAGTCATCACGCAGCGACTTAACACTCAAGAGATAGCTAGGAAATATACAAGGACAAAGCATTTCATTGGTGCCCACCGGAGCGCTGCATTGATGTCAGCCTCCCTCTGGTGGACGGAGGCAGCGATCCATCCATTTTCTATGCTGCTTGTCTTCCAATTAAATGCACAATGGAAAAAGTTAAAATTGCAGATTTTTTAACTTTTTTTATAACTTTTAAGTGTTGAGTTGCTGTGTGATGAGTTTAGTATTCTTTGATTCTCATTATTGGCAGATGAATTTACCAAATCAACAAATATTTTTTTCATCATTCTCTCTAATTAATAGTAAAACCCTGGACTAAACTGTCAAGCTTCCATTGGACCTTTGCTAACCTTTTGGAAGCTACTCCAACAATCTCAATTGGCCCCTTCCATAGTGTTGTAAGGAAGTTCCAACAAAGGGGATCTCACCCTCTGACCCGAGACCAGAACAATTGAAAGTTCATGAGTATCACAATGTGTGTCTTCTCTCTGCTCCTCTGCTGTGGAACAATGGAGGCCTCATAGTCTGTGGTTATCATCACAACCCCCAAGGATTAATGAGAAAACGGAATCAGAGAAAGCAAAACAACCAGGAAAAAAGAAAAAAATCTCTTCTGGTTGCACATTTATTACAGTTTTATCAGAGTTGAGTTGAGTTCAGTGGTGAAAGTTGGTGAATGGTTAGGGAGGCGTTAGGTTAGCTTGTGGGGGGGTTTTTCAGTCCTATCAAAGGTGCCACACAACAAAGTCTACAAAGAAGTTAATGTGTCAGAATAGCTTAAGTAATGTAACTTTTTTGTATAAATATTACTTAAAATACGCAAATTGATGCCACAGGGAGAGACTATAATTTTTTGTTAAAAATAAGCACTTTTGTCCACGATTTTCTTCGCTTAGATTTCCACTTTTTGTAGTAGAAGCTTTTCTGCAATGGGTTACACCTTCCCTCTGAAAACAACCTTTCAGTCTCATATGAGAACATGTGGAGTTTTAATGTCAAAACCTTTAACAAGCAGCACTAACGACAACTGAAGTCAGTCATTAGCCTTTTTTGTTCATTAAATCTAAGTAAGGGACATTCGAATGAGTATGGGATAAAGGAATTCCTCTTTATCGTAGAGTTATTCTTTATAAAATTAATATTTCCATGGTTAAAGCATAGAAAACCCGTTTAGAAACTTTAGAGACTTTGAACATTATTAGAGACCTCTAGACATGAAATAACACCCCTATAGTCACCCTCAAAGTCATGTACAGTGGATATCAATAAGACATAACATAGATTATTTGTTCTTCCTGCGGTGGATATTGTCTCATCAATGTAACATTACTGAGACCTGAACAAGAATAGATCAAATTTGATTATATATACGTGATAAGTGATATAGTATTTAGCTGACGAACCTCCACGGACACCTTCCAGTGGGTAGAAGAAGGCCACCAGCAGGTTCATGAGAACAGCCAAGTTGAAGGAGATGCTGCTCCAGAAGGACATGTTCCTGGAGCACCAGTAGAGGATGGGCTGGGCTGAAAGACCAATCAATGAAACTGATAAAGATGGCCATTTTAAATGACGGACATGTAATCATGCATATAGCATAACCGCCGAGAAGAGAGAAGTGTGATTTTCTGCTTCCCAGGGGTTTGAAAATAGGAAGGAATGCAATATTTAGCTCAAACGCCAACTCAGATGTCAGTCAAGAGATCAGTGTAATGCCAAGTAATGTTGTTGTTGATTCCAATAGAGGAACTGCGGGTGGGGACTTTCAGACGTTCAGCAATAGACGTCATTCGTGACAAAGGGTGAGCACCACCGGAACGTTACCCTCCAGTTGTGCTTATTCATGCAGATAGGGGAGAAGTTTCTCTTCCCATGATAACATGCATCTACTGGGCACCACAGATTCATCTCTACATCCAACAACTCTTGAGTCAGCCTGCTACCGGACAAAAATGATTGCTAAAATATATCTGAATTATCCATCCTATCCTAGTCCGTGGAATGGAATGCCCAAACAAAGCATCTACGCTTTGGTGACTCAGTCTCTTAAACGTTGGGACACTACAGACAGATTCATAGAACGCAGACAGAACCATGACTAACTAGAATCTGCCTTCCTTCCTCTAAAAAGCATATTGAGCCATGCATGTTGCATGAATCTGTGCTCATTGTGGAGTTGCATCATCACCTCTTTGTGCCTCTTGTGCAAAAATACGTAAAAAATGTATAAATACGTCTTTGGGAGCGAGTGGCCGGCTTTAAAAAAATATATATATAAATATGTCTTGTTTTTAAATAAGTCTTGAATTTCCAACAATTCCTGAAATTTTCATCCAAATCCATTCAGATGGAAATTATTTTCAAATTTTCTCCCCCCAGCTGACAGGATGAGAGCTAGGTTCCACCATGGACAGATCAGCACTCAATCACATAGACAGACATCCATTCATATTCCCAATCACTCCCACAGTAATCTAACAACTAGAAGGAATAAAAAAGTTGAGGAGGAAGACGCACAGGGAACGGTGTTTGGGTCACCGGTGGCCTCTTGAGTACCTCGCAGCTTCTTCTGCCAGTTCATTTCATTAAAAAGATCCTCAGAGCGAAGGAAGAAGTCATTGATCTTGCTGCCTTGCTCATCGCGCTCTGTGGTATAGTAGACACGTAGCTTGGACTCTTGGGTGAGGAACTCACAGATGTTGGGAACAGGAAAAACTATTTGCTCCATGGTTCGGTCCAGTCGGACAATCTAGACAGAAGAAGAGCCAATAGTCAATCTCTTTAAAGATCCTGGCCTTATGAGGTCCACCTATGTGTCTGCTGGGGTGAAATAATAACAGATACTGTACATAATAAGCAGAATATACGTACCTCTGAGTCTGGTATAAGGGAATATGTATAATTTATGGAATTTAAAGCAAACATGGGGGCTTGCTAGAAAGCACAACCTGAAACCTGAAAAACTGGCACCTCCAAAACTCCCAACTCACAGTTGAAAATGCTCCAACCAAAACACGGACACAGGCGCCACGACTCAGTGGATTTTTCAAATGATGTCAATAAACAAATGAAAAGCGACAGGAGCGGTTCCGAGGTGACTGACCTCGATCTGAGCCGTGTGCTTGGCATAGAACTCCAGTGCCTCGTCGCCCTCGCCGTACGTCCCCCCTGGTTTTAACATGCCCTGCAGTTCCTTGTTATGTCGCGCCAACTGAAATGACAAGCAGCACAACATTTTTGGAGGTTATGTCGTATATTCACACACATGACTTGATTCTACATGAAATTATTATGTATAATTATGATTTATTATTATATATAATTTAATTATTTTAATTAATTTAAATAATTAATTTAATTTTTTTATTTGATTTGATAATAATATTAATATATTATTAATTATATTAATATTAAATCATATTTAATTAATAAGATATTTTATTCATAAATTGTTTTACTATATTAATTTTAATTATTATATATAATTTTCACATTTAATAATTAGATGCAGCATATTATTGCTGTGCCCCCGTGGCAGCTGGTGTCCCGTGTTGCAGCCGCAGGGCAAACATTTCAATACGGCCACTTAGCGTCACTTAGCATATCAGGAAGATGGATGAGAATGACGGTGCATGTCAATGAAATTATTTGCTTCAGTCGTATGAGTGTGCATGGTGTGTTGCAGAAAGACATGCAAAGTCACAAAGCGGTGAAAACTTACATCCATTCATAATGAATGTAGAGCATGAAAATAGCGCGTCTAACATATCTATATGTGTTCTTACAGCATGTCAGTCTGCATGAATACATTCTTGTGTGAGTCCATCGTTTCAATTGGGCTGTTTTTTCCATGGGGGTGTAGCATATTAACATTAGCTTAAATTGTGACCCAGTTAAGTAATAAGTGCCACTGGCATGTATCGACCTACCAAGGTGTGTGTTCTCGTATTTTAGTGTTAATGACGAGAGCATTGTGGGTGTAACTTTATTATTTCCGGCTCTTTAATATGTTAGTCATCCATCTTAATTTCTCGCAACTGTCTATATTCATTAGCAACCCAGCAATTCCATTGTGTGCTCATCAAACCCAAGATGTTTGTTTAATCACGTGGCTGTGAGGTGCTGGTTTTTAGTGTGTTTTAATTTCAATTCTCATTGATGAAAAAAAAGATATGTGGAGAATGGTTGTTAATGGACGTGTCACGCATAATTCATGGCAATGAGAACATGTCACAAGGAGGAAATGTCACAGTAGATATGCGTCATGTGGTCATGCATGGGGGGACGGGGACGTGAATGCCGATTGCTCTCTTACTTGATGTGCCAAAATGTAAATATTGTGGCCAACATTCCGTGGAGATGCGGAATGTTCCTCTTCTCCTTCCTCACCCTCCTGAGGCTCTTCCACCTCGATCTCACCCTGCATGTATGCCTTTTTGATCACTTCAACCTGCATGGAAATAGCATGGAATCTGCATCTTATATCCAAATACTGAGGGGACATACGTATACGGTGTAATACACATACCAGCTCTTTGGGCCTCATGTTGTACAGTATTCTTTCTGCATTCTCACTGTCATGGCGACTCTCCATAATGGCAAGAAGAAGCTTGGAGGCATTATTCTGTGGGGAGATGGAAACATCATTCTATATGACAAGTTAATATATATTTTTGTACATTTTAATCTCAGAAATATACAGTCAGTTCCCATACATTTGCAATAAAAGTCCTGTCTGTTGAGCTATAGTACTGTCTAGGACTATTGTAAAACTGTTAACATACCATATATTCACGTTGCGTTAAATGACACATATTCAGATATTCACATATTCATATTGTTATTTTTGGCATGGCTGTGAATGCTGAATCGCAAATGCGCGAGGATCCATGTTGTTTTTTTCCTTGGATGACTGGAACAGGCTGGAAAATAAATACTAAATTGATCACTTTACTTTTAGCTCCAACACCAAGTCCATCCTCTTCTTTCCCAGCGGATTGATGTCATTCAGGATGAGAGCTATGATGATGTCGATGCCGTTGCATTCATGAGTAGCAATGCAGTTCTGCAGGGGGAACACAAACAGATCACTGAGTATATTGCCATGAATCCATTTATCAATGGAACATGTAACCACACCGAGTCCATACTATGACTATGTTCTCATACCAATGAAGGCTACAGTCGATCAAATGGGAAGTAAGAGTGTGAACTCTAGCAGTAAGAGTAGTAAGCAGTAAATAAATAATCCAAATGATCGCTCAACAAACTCCTCAATGTAAGCATTGTACAGTAAACACATTATGAATGCGTCAAACTTGGTTGCCAACTACCGAATATGCAGTCCTATACAGATGTTTGTGTAATTGGCGGAGCCCATCTGGTTAGTAACAGCCAGTCCATGTCTTGTGCTAATGACGGTCTGCAGTGTTCCAGGAAACTATATTTAAACAGTTTAAATTGCACCCAAAGGCTGTACGTTAATGACCGATACACATGCAAATTTGGACATCAGACACCCTGCGGACACGGTCATGTGCTTCTGGGGTGGGTCACATTTCTTTACTTGAGGTCAAGTTTCCCGAGGGTTGACTTTGTACTTTGTTTCTATGTCATCCGTAATAAATGTTCATTAGGGTGAAAGGCAGGTTAGTTGTTTTAACATGTATTTTTTTATTGCGTTTTACTCCCTTTAAAGCAGTTTACGCAAATTGAAAGCGTAAGAAATGTCATGGGTCGGTTGCTGGAGCCATGGGCCAGAGGACGGCCACCGTACGAGAAGCAATGATAGCCGTACAAGGCTGATGGTAAGATTCAAGTTGAGGAACAATGGAAGAGCTGGGGATACAAGCAACCAGCTCGATGAAAACAAGACCAACAAGTGACCCTCCAGATTGTGAAAACCATACCGTGGAACCTTGGTTAACGTACACCCGGGTGCACTATGATAAGTTTGACATTTCCACCAAAATTGCCTCAATTTGCGCACATTTTCCATCGTATTCCTATCAAGCTAACCAAGGTTCCTGTGAGGGAAATTTTACAGTGAAGTTGTTTTGCATGGAAGTTATTTGGAACCTGCTGAGCTTTTTTAAGTGTTGAGTTGCTGTGTGATGAGTTTAGCATTCTTGGATTCTCAGATTAATTTACCAAATCAACAAATATTTTTTTTCATCATTCTCTCTAATTAATAGTAAAACCCTGGGTTTTGTTTGGGTTATGTTATAACATAACCCAAACAAAACCTGTATTGTGTTGACCAAACTGAAAGTCACCATGACGTAAATGGGTATGATTTCTCAAACAGAGACACATTGGAACTCCCACATGAGGAAAAGTCACAAATTAATTTGGCAGCTCTCAACTGCTACAAAACAGAGCCTCTCCCACATCCACATACTTGTGTCTTTATTGTGTGTGTGTATCTTGGTCACCTGGTTCTCATGACAGGGACCTTGACAATATTCAGTCAGGCTTTCCACAGTCTGGTTGATAAGTCCCACATTCTTCTCATTGATGTAAAGTCCGAGTAGACCTAGACCTCCTGTGGTGCTGCCGCAAATACAGTCCAGGAATTGAAGCGTCTCGCAAACCAGATTGTAGTTGTTCTTGTTATTCTGATTGCGTAGAAAGTTCTGGGGAGAGAAATAGTTGAAATCAATAAAACGTTGATAGGAAATCAACACAGATCCTCTCTTGGTTGCTGGTTTTGGAACAGGATGTTTCTCATTGACAAGTTTCTCAGTGGAGGTGATTATTTTAAGCACGGGTGTCAGATGAGGCCAGACAAATCGGTTCTGCACAAACCCGGTTTTTAAATCATTCATGCATGAAAAGAAGTCTGCCATCACTAAATCCCAACACTCAAAGCGAAACCAGACTGCGACCAAGCAGACATGGAAACAGCTGCAAGAAGAAGTGCCTATTTTCAACCGAGTTTCATTTCTACACAAGCGACTGTCTGAAGCTGGAACAGGCCACGCGATGATGTGAAGCCCATTTCACGCCGTGATGACTGACCTGCAGATCTCGATTGTGGTTCTCACACAGCAGCTGCATGAGACGCAAGATGGGCTGCATGATGGTGATGATAACGCTCATCTCGCCATCGTCTTGGCCTTTGTCGGCGGTTGGCACGGAAGAGCCGTCAGCAGCTGCTTGGTGCTCTTCAGCTTCAGCCTCGCGCCGGTATGTGGTGAAGGCCTTCTTGGTGACGGCTGAGGCTTCCACCAGCTGCTCCTTTGCCTCCTCGGTGACCACGGCCACCAGAAGCACGTCCTTGACTGGCCAAAGCGATCGGGTTCAGACATCACACGGGACATCGGAATAATAATAATAATAATTACACTCGGGACCAATCACCTTTCTTGCGTGCTGGAGTGTCTTTGTCTGGAGGCTCCTCGTCTTTCTTCTTGTTGCCCAGATCGCTCGTGTTGACCGTCACAGTGGCTTTGATCTCCTGCTGGGCAAGCTTCATGCGCTCATAAAATACCTTAAAGAACTTCTCAGACTTGTTGTCCCCCGTCAAACGATGGTAGAATGACCGCTGTGGAAAAAATACAATAAAAGAATACTTTCAGATATAATATGTCCCATAACGTGCTTCCACGTTTCGGTGAAATAGTCACTTTTTCAATGATGGGATGCTGGAGCCTATCCCAGCTGCCTTTGGATAAGGGGGGGTACACCCTGGATTGGACACATATTCACACATTCATACCTACGGACAATTAACCTAACATGTATATTCTTGGAAGCAGGACTACCCGGAGAAAACCCAAGCACTCCACAACGGAGACTCGAACCCAAATCTTCTGGCTGTGTGGCCAACATGCCAACACAATAACCACACCAAAAGAACGACTGATTAACGATTCTGTCCCTTTGACATCGTCGCAAGCCTTTCAAGGGTCCGTGTCCGTGTTGCATGCCATGCAATTCAATGCAATGGAGCTTTGTTTTTCTGGTGAGTTAACTCAGATTAACAGCTAGTTAACTTTCCGTATCACTAATGAAGATTGGTCATCATGAAGTTTCACAGGAAGTAACATAGTAAAACGTGGCATGATGTTGACTAAGGTCTTTGACACGTAAATGAGATTCTAAATGAAAATGATCGGTCATTTTTGTAAACGGCGTGCAGCCTGAAGAACCAGCCCAACAGACCGTGTACGGTCCTATCAGGGTTACGTAAGGCCACTCTCACAGCGCCAGCAGGACCTCACTGTGCTCACCTGATCTTATCCCATCTGCTGTGAGTTATGTCACCTTAATACTTGGATGCAGACAAGCGTCAGAAGAAAGGACGGGATTGGGGATTTCCACGCGGCGACCCATGACTTGGAAATGTTATGCAAATATGAGCCACTGTTCCCCACCCTGCTGGAGACACCACCAAACATGCACATGCCGCACACATGGTCACATGCGGACGCCAAAACCAACACAGTATTTTATGTGATTCCAGACCACAGATCACGTAACAGCAACGTGGTTCACAATTATGCAACACAGAAGTTTTTCCCTTATTATTAAGAGAGTGGTAGCGTCAAAGTGAGGAAGGAAATGTCTCATTATGGCTGCCCGTACAAAGGACCACCTTGTTCAATGGCATTGTGTGCACGGACCTGTTGTTTTGTGCACGGGGCTGGGCTCATATGTTCTGTCCTATTTTACTCCCAACAATCCCTCCTTACATAAGAGCAGTAATCAGCTGAGTGGTTGCAGTGAGGGCACGCTGCTGCCTCAGCCTAACGCTGTTACATCAGCTCACAGGAGCTGATCAGGAGGAAGCCAGGACGGATGGGGTGTGTGTGGGGGGGTCAATCCGCTCAAAAAATGGGGCCATACAAAAGTGATGTGATAAGGAAGCATTAAGACCTACTGTATGGAAGCAGAGCTACTTATCGACACTTGTCAGACGGTCAACTGTTTCACAAGATTATCACATAAAATAGAACTTATTATATAAACGTTATTGGCACTGGTCTGTCAAATACATGAAAAATCTGATTTGTGCTTTTCAAACAGATATAAAAACAGATACAGGTCACATATGACCAAAGCAAAACTGGAACTGACCAGTGGAAATGCAATATTTACTTAAATACCGTATTTTTCGGAGTATAAGTCACACTTTTTTTTCATAGGTTGGCTGTTCCTGTGACTTATACTCCAGAGCGACTTATAAATAAAAAAAAACTGTATGTTATATAAACACTGGACACCTTTTCTGTTCATGTTTATTTTTTGTGTAGCTGAATAACCATTGTGTTAGCATGTCTTACACGTACTCTTTTATTGTTAGAAGTAGTTTGTAAAATAAATTACCCCCCCCCCCCAAAAAAAAATGCGACTTATACTCCAGTGCAACTTATGCACGTATGTTTTTTCTCTACCTAATTATGCATTTTTGGCCTTGTGCGACTTATACTCCGGAGCGACTTATAGTCCAGAAAATACGGTATGCACATTAATAATTAATAACTAATTAATAACTAATTCAAACACAAAAGAGGATGCTTTATGAATACCGTATTTTTCAAAAAGAGATAGAGCGAAGCCGAAAAACTCGACTGTAGACTACTGTAGACCGTTGTTCAGTTGACAGCATGTCTGGTTTTCGGTTTTATTGGTAAGGCTGGCAGCCGTGAACCCGTTAAGAATGCAGCCTATAACTGAATGGTCGCTTCAATCCTCGGAGTCCTCCTGAAATTAATCGCCCGTTTGTACTTGCTGTGGTTTTTCAATATTTACCATTTAACTGGTTTGACTTCACACCTTTTGAGGTATGTTGGCCAGAAATAGCATTCCTGACAGTACTGCCACAAGTATAGTTTCATTATTACTATATCAAGAGCTTCCGGATTTCAGGGAATGTGATCACATCGCAGCAGAGTGGGTTGCACCTCGAAGCGCACTTTCCTGAACTCAATCATTTTGTTGTCGATGTGTCTGCTGCTTTAAAGCTGATCACATGACAATCAACTGAATCATAGTCGAGCCTCCTAAATGACTCTGTGGTGTTCTTAGTTCAACGGGTTCAGCTTAACGTTTCTGACCAATTCGCTGACTGCATTCCGCCCATGTGACCCGGTCATCAGGCCTGCGGGAGCGAGTTTGCTTACACATGAAACAGCCCAACGTGTGTCATCATGCATGTCACAGGATGGTTGTACTTTCATCTCCACTGCTAAACCGTTGCTGTCGCAGCTCGTAGCATCAGTCCGGTCCCGTTGCGTAACGTGCCTGTTGGCCAAAAGCACCTTAACAACCTGGCACCCTGTTGGCTGACCAACACGTTACGAAGGTTAGTGATTTGACACTCAACACGCAACACAAATCTTGACACATCACAAAAAGGCGGACATGAACTTGTCTGAAAAAAAAAGCGGCACCAGGCAGGCTTGAAAGGATTAAAGCATCCATAAAGTCACTAGCGAGATTCCAAAAGAGACCGTTTGTGTCCACTGTGCAGTTAGCGGACAGCTGGCATGTTAATGCCGCCGAGGATGACAATCTCACTTTGCAGAGGCTTTTTTAAGCTTTCCAGGAGGTAACTGTATATTGAACTTGAACTCCGTCGGGGGTAGGAGACGGCCGGGCGGTAAATCATGCTAAGAAGACCGAGGGGAGCCGCAAAAAGCCGATTGAGTAAGAGGGTGGCACCTGTTTTCTCCTGTGACAGGATCTGAGGTCATGAAGACGGTGGTGTGAGGATGGCGCAGCAGCGCTTCTGCATTTCGTTGCTTACATAACACGACACACACAAACACACGCTCTGCGTCCTACCAGTCAGCCTACAAGTGTATCCCCGAGCTACTCGGGTGCTGATGGTGGGCGCAGATAAGTGGACAAGTTATCCGCTGAGCGTTTTTTTTTTTTTTTTTAATGGCACGTTGTGTGTGCAGCATGTCTGCTAATGTTACACCTCTGGTTTCACGCTAGGCTGCTTCTGCTACACTGCGTAGCAACCTGGAAGTTGGACGCATGTGCACCAAATGTTCCTCTTTATAACAATAACTAATGTTGTTCGATAGCTAATCTTTTACAGATTGAAGAAGTATGAAACTGACTTGGCAACAACGTGACTACATTAGGCACACGATGTGAGATTGGATGCTACGGCGCATGCAAGGTCAAAGTTCATGTGTTCAAAGTTGAAAAGGTTGTTGAAGATGCAGAAAATTGATGATGCAAATTGATGACATGACTGTGGTCAGACATTTATATACATTACATTTATATATTTTAATATATTTTAATTTATATATATTAATCACGATGATTAATTTTTTCAGGGAGGATTACTTAAACCACGGATGTCCAAAGTATGGCCCGGGGGCCATTTGCAGCCCGTGGCTGTTTGTTTCTTTTATTGGCTCGAGGCATATTCTAAATTCACATTTTTGAAGCAAGAAAATTAAATATAAAATAAAAAAAATTAAAAATTTTACAAAAAATCAACATATTAAGAGAAAAAAGTCACATTTTTATGAGAAAACATTTTAGTAGTCAATAATTAATAGTTTAAAAAATCAAAATGTTATGAAAAACAGTTGTCATTTTGGGAAAATCAAGTCAAAACCAAGTCAAAATGATGGGAATAAAGTAGGAATTATGACAAGAAAATGAGAAAAAATCTGTCATCTAGCCTGTGTGGTTGAGAGAGAGAGGGAGAGAGAAAAACAAACATGCTTCCACATGTCAATATATCAAATTTAAATTATTTGTTTGTTTTCATTTATTGTGCAGTTCATTGATTAATTGATTAATTATCGTGGCGGGCCTATTCAAGGCATTCCGAATGGGTGTGCTGGCAATGACTAATGTTTTTCACTCATAAACAGCTCTTTGATTCTGATATTGTTTTCACCTCTAAGTGCAGTCTGCACAGTCAAAACCTATTCTACTCAATGTGAAACTGAGCTTAGACATTCAATGCATTTTTTAAAATTCAAGCACTGAAAAAAACACACATGGGTGACAAAACACACCTGACTTTTGCTAAAAAAAATGGATGGGTTCAAACAAAAGGTCGGTGACGTGTGCAGGCAACCCATCAGACTCTGCGTGTGACCCCAGATCATCTCCTCTCTGGTCTTTACTTCCACACAAAATGTGCAGTCATGGCTATGAGCCCGGACTATCCCAAAAGCAAATAAACAGCCTCCTTGGAGAATTCAATGGGCATGTTTTTGTCTTGTTTTTCATGTGGACAACAAGAAGCCTTGTGTCCTAAAAATGGGGGCAAGGCAACTTATGTAAGCGAGGGAAATGTGATGCATCTGCTGATGTGTTGCAAATTCACTCCAGACCATACAGCATCTTTCTACAAAGCCCACTTGTTCCTGCCCTGACGACCCAAACACCTATGAGACGTCACTACAGGCAATAAACAAGTGAAGCTAGCATCCAAAAACTGAAGCTGCAGCAAAAAACCCACATAAAAAATGCAAACTCACAAGCTAAAGTTCATTCTGCAACGTAAATATTGTACGGTGTGAAGCATTAGCATCCAAAAGTGTTTACAACTGCCTGAGTTTGAAAACAATAGACACGCATCCCTGACAAAATGCATGCCATTCTGCAGAGCACAGCGAGTCCCTTTGTACTCTTTTTTGACCTTCACGCACAGTCAAGAAGTCAAATGAGTTCATCTGCGCTCGGTAAGGCTACAGGGCTATTCTTCAGGTAGATCTCCTGGATCTATCCCCAGGCCCCCAAAAGGCTGGGGCCTCTCATTGCCCTCTTTCCACCGGCGAGGCATGACCCATTTAAGAATCCAGCTGGAATGCTGGGCGGCCCGAGCTTCTGGCGTCATCGCTGCGGGCAGGCAGCAGCTTATGTAACGTGAGTCATGTGAGCGCCTTTGTGTACTCTCTGGGAAGTCAGACCTTGTCAGGTAATGCTACTATGCAAATACGAGTCCATTATGCAACATATCTGTTTATGCAAGTCAACACAAAAGAGTGCACGAGCGTGCACGCTCATACAGTGCAGGTACATGCGATGCAATGAAGTCATGCCTTCACACTCGGACGGGCAGACTCACTCGCAGATGACCTTTGTGACCTCCAGTTGTCCCCACTGAACTCACTACATTCTTCAACAAGTTAAAACATGTCCAAGTCCAACAGTGAAGAAAGTACAGTATGTCTAAATTATATCCTTTTTTGAGCTCAACTCATTTTTCTAGCGGTTGACAGCGTTGATATAATAACTAGCATTCTTGACACTGAGCTTTAAAACATATAGATAACATCGACATGTTGACATTCTGCACAAACTCCAGTGTTATTACAGGTTGGGACGTGCAAGTGTTGCGCTTCACTCATTCTTCCCAGCACCCATGTGACCCCCCCCCCCCCCCCCCCGGTGCTCACCTGGATGACCGTGTTCCCACCCTCCAGCAGCGCGATAGCAAGCAAGATGCTTTCTTGGAAGATCCGATCGCTGGTAGCATTCATGATGAGGTCAATAACAAGATCAGAAGCCCCCTCTTTGTCCAGATGGCACTGGACCTCCGCCAAACTCAGTTCCCCTCGACCTCCGACCCCGGAACTCACAACTACAGCTCCAAAAACAAAACGTAAAAAAACACCAATTAGACTCATTCAATGGATATGACAAAACTGCATTTAAACTGTATAATTTACTGATGTATTTACTTACATAATCCATTGTAATTGTAATGAATGCTACTATCCACAGCCCCACCCGCTTACTCTTCAACATGGTTATAATGCCGAGCATTCCAGGACGAGTGCATGAACGAGCAAGGTAATTTCCCTAGAATAACTCAATTGGAGAGCATTAAGGAACTGTCCCTACATTTGACGTTCGGAAATACTTTTCATCCTGCGTCATGAACAAATAAAAAACATCATTAATGGAATCATTTGAAAATCAATGCTGGCACAAATGTAACTGCACTTGATTGACGATTTCTACACACAATGAAGGTAATTGGTGATTCTAAACTGTCCGTAGGTATGAACGGGAGTGGGAATGGTTGTTCTTCATGCGACTGGCTCTTGACCATTCCAGGCTGTACCCTGCTTTTCGCCTGGAGTCAGTTGGGCTAGGCTCGGTGTGTATTTTCCATCAAGAATAGTGGCATTGACTGTTAAAATTCTCAACAAAAATATCTTTCTTTTACTACTACATATATCGTAAAAATGGGCATATTTGAGACATTGTTGCTCATGGTGATTAATCATGTTTAATTCATTTAACAACTGTGATTAATCTGATTCAAATGTTTAATCATTTGAGAGCCCTAAAAAGAAAAACACTATGTTAAATGATTTAATTATTTCTCAAATCTGGAATGGCATACTAAATTAAATTATTCTATGCAAATATAATCAAGTGGAACCTATATTTTGGGGTTTTATCTGCTCCAAAAACTGAAGCATACAAAACAGACTAAATGTTTCCCATAAGAAACAAATCCAATAAAATGCAAAATGTTAACACAAAACACATTTTATGGAGAATGATTAGTTTTATGTGCCAAAATCGTATGTTGCAGCTTTCTTAAATGATTTCTCTACCACCCAGAACTACGCATTGCACTTGATCACATCAGCAGCAGCACAGTGCTTGAAATGAGAAGGAAGGCGACAGATGCAAAGAATTCCATGGACGGGATCTGTCTATAGTGTCCCAACTGTAAAAGAACCGCTATCTTCAAAGTAATTCAAGGGACTCGTATGTTTGGTTATTTGGCGATAAGTTTCATCAAAAACCAAGGAGTACAAAAAAGCAGGTTCTTATTTCTTATATAACTAAATGTACTAATTACTTGTACGCATTCAAGGGTCCTTTGGGGTCTTGTGAGCTGCAAAGGAGCCACAGGATACATTTCGATCAACGGGGACGTGATGCAGAATAACAATGAGCGACTTGACTCCACAGGGGTACGCTGGCAAGCTGCGGTGAGATAACAGCACCCATCAGAGCCATCGCTGGCCGGACGGGCAACTGAATCAACAACACAGCCCTTTCTAGACAGAGCTCGGCGCTGCGGTCGCCTGGCAACAACACACTACGCTGTGCACAGGGAGACCAAGAGCGAGACATCCATGACCTTAGAGGAGTTTAGAGATCTCATTTGTCTTTTTGCAAAGCTGCGATCGAGTTGAACCAGGAGTCAAATCCGTGATGAGAGACAGAGCCATGAGTTGGAATAAACGGTTGAGTGGAAGCTTTGAAGATAAATGTGGTCTTTGGTTCTCTTTGCAAATAGGTTACTGTAAACACAAGGTATTATAATTAAAGGGATTAATTATTATTATTGTTGTTATTATTATCATGAACAAAAGAAGAAGCACGTTGACCTCTCTGCATCTACAGACGGGAAACGGGCGCACATTCAAGACGTGATGTGGTATAATGTCTAGCACCCTCAAGTCTGCTGATTCAACATTATGTCATCATAGAGTTTACTGTAGATGTAATGTTTTTTAAATGGTACCACCATATGTATCATTTATCTCTTAATTAATGCGGGGTTGCAGATAGATGCGGCAAAGCAGGGGTCTCAAACTCAGTTTACCAGGTCTGGGTGAGGTTGGGAGGCATCAAATATTGCTCCCAGCATGCTTTGCGGTACTTGTTTTGTCAAAAGTTTCTGAATTTACATGTTTAGGGTTAACATAGTTTATTTACTTTACTTACATGTCCCATGCCGCACTTATGATTGTCCCTTTAAGTGCTTCTTTTACATTTGACGTCAAGAAGGGGGCAACAAAATATGTCCTAGTGGGCTGCAAAGGGCCCGGGGGTTGTGAGTGTGAAACCCAGTCTCCAGTAAATGTAATCCGTGTCTTATCCAGTGATCATGGACGTAAAGAAGTACAGTATGGTGAACTTTAGCAGACCCTGAATGGTCTCCTAGTGCCAGCTTTTCCTGTGTTGATATCCGTAGTGTCCGTGAATGTACCTCACCCAGGGACGCTGTGTTCCGAGGATGAATGGAGATATGTTTGTTAGTAGGAGATACAGTACAGTGTTGGAATCGAGCGCTGCTGTTTATGTGTTAAGATAGGAATAAAGTTGTTCTTGTTAACACAAATGTATTTGTTCCCGGTGTAAACAGGTTATTTTAACAAGCCTGTTTCAAATGTATTCTAATTGATCTGTTTATTGACGAATTCATGAAACGGCAGTGCAATGCGTTCCCAGGGTAACAGTAGGACACATATAATATGAATACACCCACCGGTAGGAGGTTTCCCCTGGGCACCTGAAGAAAGGGGGCCATTGCTGAAGGGCGTGTGGCTATCTCTCCTCGGACCAGGTTTGACATTGCCGTAGTATCGATTTACCAAAATCTGCCGCAAAGCTTCCCCCTAGAAAGATATATGTCATGAGGGGATTATAGTTAACGCTCTTGCAACAAACAAGCATGAAACATTTCAGGTGTACATGAAAAGATCGTTTACATTGTCAACTTTCACTTTTCTTTATCTGTACATGTCTTGTGACTTGCTATTGTTATGATAAACATAAAATACATAAAAGCATTTATTCTTTGCCCTCTTCACGCTGAGGTATTATATAAAAGAAAAACGTGCATTGTCCTGCCGTCAGTCAGTGTATCTACACGTCCCTCCCTGAGTCCACAAAGGGAGAGCACAATAAGGTACAGTCTAATGTTACGTACGGTATGATATCATATCATAATTCATGTGTTGCAGGGAAGGTGAGGGAGTGCCATGCTGTGGACGCAGTGCGACGCAGGCCAAAATGAGGGAGGCCTGAAGCAGGACCGAAGTCAGTACCTACCCTCCTCTGATCCTCCAGCTGCTTCTGAGGCTGACTGGGATCAAGCTCCTTTAAAGGGTGAGTTGAGTTAGCAGAAAGCAAACAAAGATTACAAAAAGGGAAGGAATTTGTTAATACAGTGCACATTAGTAGTTGTACTTGCATGCGGGATGCAGGGGGGCCTGGGTGCTAATGACATCATGCGGTTTTATAGTGGTGTCATGCAGCAAAGTGGGGGGAGGGGAGGGGGTACACTCCTGAACAAAATCTTCACACTCATGGAAAATTAGGTTTGCACTGACCGAGTGTCCAAAGTGCAGCCTGGGGGCCATTTGTGGTCTGCAGCTTGATTTTTATTGTTAGCTTTTTTTAATTGAAAAAAATAAATAGAAATATCATAGAAGGCATATTTAGAGTTTTCAGGATGCAGCCCTGGGTAGAAAGAGATTGGACATGAGCTCATCAAAAGTTTCTTCCAAGTCAGAATCGCCGCTAAAATCCAGCTTTTGTGTCATTTTCTGACAAATATTGACAGTCATGACCTGGCAAAGGCAAAAAGGCTTTCTGTCTTTGTGACAAAGTAAGGCCTCTTGCAACAGTGGCAACAGTGGCATCACTCGGGCATGTGGAGATGTCGCAGAGGGAATCCTCCCTGATTGAGGCCCCCGGTCTGTGAGTGACAACACTGCAGCATCTCCATCTGTCCGCCCAGCTAAACTGTTAAATTGCAATTTCATATTTCATTCAGGAGTGTGTCTGACGCGTGTCATTCCAATCGGTCCGACACACGGTCCAATTGGAGGGAAAAACATAATCCTCAAGAACTGAACCCATCAGGAATGTTGTGTCATGTGTACGTCCCATGGTAGAAGTCCTAATTTGTTTAGTGAAGTGCGTGACTAGCTGGCTAGTGTGGAAGACATACAAACCATGGTAACTGAGGGGGGCAAGCTAGGGGGGGGGGGTGGTAACTAGGGGCAAAACAAGCTCATCAATAAAACCCAATCTCACTTATTCCTTCACACACAAACTCAGCACACTGGATTGGGGTGGGATCGGTGAAAATGCTATGACGGATCATCAGCAGTGACCCATATTAGAGACCCAGGCGATATGGGACTTAAACACACCTCAACGGGGACTTCGGGCTCAGGTGGGGGTGCCAGCTAAGTGGGAATAAAAGGATGATGTTAGTCAAAAAGTTGGAAGATGGTCAATTAGTGATGGTGCCACATGACTGCCACGTGATGCACCCCTATTGGTAACGATTAATCAATGCAGCAATACAGTCGTCCATCGTTGATCACAGTCAATTGGTTCCAGAACTGACCGCGATAAGTGAATTCCATGAATTGATCTAGTTAGAGCCTAGGACTTTCCCCATTATTAGAGCCCTTATTATACTTTCTTTACACCACATTACCCAACCGTAATGCAGACTACAGGATCACTGCAGAGACCCAAGTGATGGGCACCGCTTTAAACAAAGCACGTTTCCAAGCTAGTTATTTAGGTGAGGGAGCCTCCAATTTGTTTACTTAAGAAAGGGTTTCAAATGGTGTGGGGATGAAGCCAAAAACATACCACTTCCACATGGAATGGGAGGAACATTTTTCATGTAAGAAAAATGTAACATTACTGACGCCTAGTGGCCAGAATACTACATTGAACTTGTCTTTTGGAATAATTTGCCCAATAATAGAGTGTTGTCATCCATGAAACCACAATCAATTAGTCATTAATTTATTTTGTAAAAACGCCATAGAATGAATGCGCTATTTGAGCCGCAATGAAGCGAGGGACGACTGTACATTGTTATTTCATAAGCGCCAAGCTTTCAGATCAACACAAACTATGCATGCAGACACACAAAAATGCTTCATGGCTACTTGGGATTGCAACGTGTGTTTCAACGACAATGACAACGAGGTTGCTGGTATAGGACAAGGGAATGGCAGAGAGCAAGAACCAGTAAATACAGTAGAGTACTACAAATTCAAGTCAGCAGAATGAAGAGTTCTATTGAGCCATCAATTCAATTTCCACTGACAGTATCACACAGAGGGATGAAAGTCGTAGCAGTAGGTCATGATTTTATAATAAAATGTTCTTTACTTTGGCATCTACCGTATTTTTTGGACTATAAGTCGCACTTTTTTTTCATAGGTTGGCTGTTCCTGCGACTTATACTCCAGAGTGACTTATAAATGAAAAAACTGTTTATGTTACATAAACACCTTTTCTGTTCATGTTTATTTTTCGTGTAGCTGAATAACTATTGTGTTAGCATATCTTACACCTATTCAGCCTGTTCTTTATTTTTGTATTAATATTAGAACTTGCCTTGGTCCAGTAGTTTGTAAAATAAATTACCCACAAAAGTGCGACATATGTATGTTTTTTTTCTACTAAATTATGCATTTTTGGCCTTGTGCGACTTATAGTCCAGAAAATACAGTATATTAAAAAACATTCTCCAAACCTGCAGAGATTTTCTCAAGGATCTTCTATTTTATCCATACTTTCAAACTGTTAGTCGTAATCCAATGGTTTACGTTGTTACATTATTGACATATAGTGATGATAAAATGAATCTCATAATGATTTAATTCCAAATAAAGAGTACCCAAAACCAATATGAACTTTAATTGCATCCTGGAAAATGATTTTAAGTCAAAGTCATTATCGATGTGCTGTTTCCAAAATATGCACACACTTTCCACTGCACAATAATACTGACAGACTACCGGAACTTTGGAAATCCAATAACAGTTTTGTGCCCGTCTGTGCGTTCATTAGCGTGGGAAGCGCTTTGGACGCCTTCTGTTTGGCGTCTAAGTCACACCAGCTGCAAAGCAAGAAGCTAGGCTGTAGTTATGGGCCAAATGACCCCCGGTTCCTGATATCACATGATATCTACACATCATGTGGTGTCCAATCATCATGACTGTTACCACCAGCGTATATTTCAGTGAGTATGTTTTATTTGCCTCTATTATCCATGACATTAACATTGTACAGTTACAGTTGTACATGTTTTTTAATGACATGAATGAATGGTGATTAAATATTGCAAAAAAAGTTTTTGTCAGATGTCATATACAAGAAAAAAAAATCTTAAACGACAACTGTCTCTCCCTCCCTCTGCAGAATGTCAGACTTCCGCTGTTTGGTTCCAAACAGCGTCTGCTGCCCTTTTATCGTCATTTGCCATGGCAAAAATGAGTTTCGATTCCAGGAAAGAGACGGGGGGGAAAAACAGGAGGGGGGGGAGAAAGTGTTTGGTCTTATGTAACAGCGTCCTGAAGCTGGCTAGAACCCAAGAACCGTGCACATTAACTTAAGGAAAGTGGGCCAGTGCTGCTTGATTCTTGGGAATATCTGCACCACCCCCTGTTGACTGCGGAAACAAAGAACAGCCTCCTGACTCGGCCCGCCGTGGAAGGGGGGGGGGGGGGGGGGGACAAACGAGGACAAGCAGCGTCTGTCTGAGGTTGTTTGGCACGAGTGCTGATGGAAGTGAGCGGGGAGTGACACGTATTAAACACCTAATAATAGTACAATGCATGGATATATTGCATGAAAGCCGTTGCTTATACAGCCGTATGCTTTCGTGCAGCAGTTACATAAGAGTTCTCAGAAAACAAACTTACTTTCTAATTACAGGAGAAGCCGGAAACATTATCTCAGTGTCAATCTATGACCAGCATGAAACCTCACAAATGTAACGCATGTGCACGTGCGGGAAGGGTGAGCACATGGAGTGAATGATATAATCCAGCCTGATTACACGAGTGCCAGCATATCCGTGTGCTGTTTCGCCCTGGCTCGTGTTTGATCAACTTGCTATTTCTGGAGAATGATTAATAAAGAGGTGTGGGGGTGTCAAACAGTGTGGCGTGAAGCTTGATGCCTGCAGCCTTGACAGAAGTCGTCTTGTCTGCGTGATAGGAAGTTGGGGTTTTGGTCTGTTTTCTCTGCAAGTGATGCCAAGCAACATGCAGACACAACGCTTCAGTGTCATCGCAGCACAATGACGGAGAGGATGGGGACTTCCATTCCTAAATTGGTAATCCGTGTGTAAGAGAGCGGGATGACGAGACAGACTTGAATGTATAATAGTTCCTGCTAATTCCGGAAAGACTATTTCCCTAAAAGGCAGAGATTTTTTTTGCTTCCGGATAAGATGTCGTTTGGCTAATGGCTTGTTTTATAGTCCTAACTGGAATTTTGCTGTAAAATAAAGATGTTCTTTGATTTGATTTGAAACAAATGTATGTATTGGTAAGACAATGATCAATTTTGTACCTTGTGAAACAATAATCTATTCCACATCCTCTTAATGGTACCCCCAAACAACAAACAAAAGTACTCAAAAGTTATGTCCACTACTGCAGAACCCTGGTTTTCAATGTTCCAAAACGTCAAAAGTGAAAAGCACAAAAACATATGGTTATGCTGATTAATCATTGATTAATCAATGATTAATTGTTACAGCTCTAAACATACAGAACATAACAAATTCATTAACATTTTCCTTAATAGCTGGCGAGCACGGTGATGTATTCAAAGTTCTTTATCAAAGTTATAGCATTTGCAGCCATATTTAATTTAAAAAAGCACAGATTCCTCTTATATTCAGAAATACGCAGCCCTCCCAAACGCCTCATTAGCGTACGACACACATAGAGGACGCTTGGAAGGAAACAGATACAAGTTGTGCATTGTTCTGTGTTTGTTATATGAACAAATAAAACACCCATACATGCTGTATTTATTACTAAAGGATTCCCTGGCCGGAATCTGTCTATTGTGTCCCGACTCTAGAAGAACCGGTATCCCTTTGAGTTACTAACGTGTGGATGTTGTGTTTGGGTTCGGTTCAATTCTAGTGTATTAGAAGCACATGAAGATGTAGCAATAATTTTAGTCAAAAACTGAATCATGTTGTTGTGTTTCAGTATCTACTGCCATGTCCACCCATCCATCCATCTAAGACCATTTATCCTGTTCAGGTCATGAAAAGCTGGACTCTAACCAGCTGACTTTGGGTGAGGGGCGAGTTGCAGCGTGGTTTGATCCCCGTTCAAACACATGACTACCACATGGAGACAGATCACCAGTCACCTCACAGCCACTCAAGCAAAAGGAGAAGATGCAAACTGCACACAGAATGGCTGGGTTGGAGATCAAACATGCAGCCATCTCGCTGCTAAGCGTCATCGCTAACCAGGTTACAAAAGTTACAAAAAATATCCGGGTCAGACATTTCGGGCCAAGTCTGGTGTGGATTACTGACACAAACTATAACACTGATTTCTACAAAACATTCGGAAATACAAGAAGACAAAAACACTCCAAACTACGCACAGCGGCCACTGTAGGCTCACTGACATTAGTCAGTGATGACATGTGAGATGAGGTGTAGTCACACCCAGCATCCCTCTGACACCCACTCACAACAACAACCAGAAAGAGGAAACTTGTTTTATCCACTTCCTTATGGCCACGGGTCATGACCACACATATTTTTGCAACATTGGTGTATGACATGCACGCCACCCCACGCAGTCTTGACCTTACGATACGGGTCTGTTGGGTGGTGAATCCCCGCATAAATATACATCCCCACCTGTCACGATACCATATATACCATATACACTACCGCTTTGGGATCACTTGGAAATTTTTTTGTCCAGTCTGAGTTATGGCTTTTTCTTGGCAGTCTTGCCATGAAGTCCAGCATCCTGAAGTCGCCGCTTCACTGTTGATACTGACACTGGTGATTGGCGGCTACTACTTAGTGCAGCTGCCAGGTGACGACCTGTGAGGCGTCTTTGTCTTAAACTCTCAGATATTTATCGTCTTGCACAGTTCTGCAGCGTTTTTCTGTCCTTGTTAGACTCAGTTTGTGCTGCTCTCTGAAGAGATGGTAAGAGATTTTAGTTTAGATTTTTAATGGGTTTTCTAATAATCTATTAGCCTTATAAAATGATTAACTTGGATTAGCAGCCCTACCAGGAGATTGATGCAGAGGACTGACAGTTGTTGATAGTAGGCCTCTATGCAAAAATGTACATCCTTCTTTGAAAATCATCTGATTCATTTTAATTGTTTGTGAAATGGAAAAAAAATGTTTGTGAAATGGAGGAAAATTTGTTTTTCTTTGGAAAACAAAGACATTTGTAAGTGATCCCAAACATTGGAGCCGTACTGTAAGTATTGGGAATGGTGTTGGCGGAATTTTTTGTCCGTTCAAGAAAACCGCAAAAATGGAAACACAGCAGTAATTTTACAGAAATAACATCAAAATGGGGCCTGAACTGTTCCTACACAGCTGGGAACCAAGTAGGTTTTGCAAGGAACCCCTCATACAGTTGACCTAACCATATGGGGAGGGGCAGCAGATATAAGGAGCTATGCAAGCTAGCCATACGCTAGCCTTCAACATGACGGTTAGAAGCCAGTGCAGTTTAAATAAACCAGGTACATACAATACATGGGGCACCACCACAATGACGTAGGGATCCTACTGTGAATGTTTTTCATATATTCATTATGACTGATCACAAGCAGTGATCACAATGTAAAAAAAAACATTATTTGTTTCACATTGTGAGACACTTTGAAATTAATTAACCAAATGGACACTGATGATAGTTTTAATTCACGTGATGCGCCATGTAAAAGCCCGGAATATTTAAAGCATCTCGGCTGGGATGGGATGGACTAAGCTGCGGACAAAAAGGTTTCTAGTAAGCATGTTTATACACCGTTAGTGGGAGTGGGGGTGAAATGGGGACTAGTAAAAGTTTGAAAGAATGATCAACCTCAGCCACATCCATTTCATCATCAAAGGCAATCAGCTGGAAGAGAAAAGTATGGGGGGAGAGTTAGTACAGCTCCATTAGTGAAGCTCACACACGCTCACAAACACGTGCATGTACACACAAACACACACCGTGTAAAGATATGGGATCAAAACGTAAAACCTGGAGCCATATTAACCATTCACGCTTGTGTCATACCACATTTTGGATGCACCGTGATAAGGTATTAGCATTATTATTTGTACATAGTACATACATTTTTTACTGTTTCTTGACAATGATGTTGCTTGTATGAAATAGCAGAACTATGCATACCTACCATAAATTAATATTAAGAATATACTGCCTATTTTTGATGTCCAAACATGAGAAAACTGACCTGCCAAGGCTGTTCAACAAACACAAAACAACAACACTAATAATAATATAATACAACAAGGAGAATAAAATTATAATATTAAATTGTATTAACAAAAAGTGTGGATTTTTGATTAATATTCTTTGTTGTGCATGCTATGTAAAATGCAAATATTGGAAATAAAGTTTCCTATAGTCATGGTCAACGGTTTTGCACTTTTAAATGCTAAAAATGAATCTTTAGACGGCAGTTAGAATTAATTCCCTGTATTTACTATGGTGCTTGTGTTCATTTAATTCAAAACAGGAAAAAGACAAGAGCAGCGAGGTCATTCATTAGAGATTATGATGTGCATATGAATGCAGCCAAAAGACATTAGTGTTAGTGGAGCACACATGCTATTAATAGTGTGAATAATGCTTGACCTACTGCATGTTACCATGAGGTATTATTGACCAAAAGTCATGATGCATGATAAACAGTACAAATGAATGAATAAGGCCTCTACTGTCAGCGTGCTGCACACACTTCAGAGGCTAGCCAAGATATTAGGGCCTTGAAACAAACCAAAGTATGAAGCGATGTGATCACTGCACTACAAGAAGGGAAAATAGAAGCCTGGCTTTATTGGCTTTACTGTCATGTAAGTTTGATGGACTGGATGCCAGGGATGTGTAAGTTCTGTTTTGTAAGTCCAGTTACTGGAGCATATTCCTCCTGAAGCATAGAATTATGCAAAATGTCTTGGTAGATTCAGGTGGAAACAGGGGTTCCAGTCCAACTCCTGATTGGTGAATTACTTAAGAAATGTGTCTGGATACTTTTGTCTATATAGTGTATAAAACCGGGGAAATTCAGGATACCTCGGAACGTTGAAAACCTGACGTATGAACAGTGGTCCTGATGATGAGTAAGTAAGAGGTGGGTACCTTCTCCCCGTAGCCGCGGTCTTTCGTCATCATCTCCCTGAGTGTCTGCAGTACTTTGATGCACAGGCGCTCCTCATTCTCCTCCAGTAATTGCTTGGTGTGTTTAATTAGTCTGACATTGGCGATAAAGACAGAAACAGAGACAGAAAATTGCACTTATTGTGATAAAACAGTAATAAGGACAGATGTGGTGGACACAAGCCATATGGCAAAGACAAAAATAAATACTTAAAAGTACCGTAACATCCAGACTATGCTTTGAACCCTTCGCCTTACACAATGACGTGACTACAATTCCCGTAATCCAGTCTGAGCTCTTCTCAGGCATAAACCGATGACCAATTGTGTGGATGAGTGCTCATCATGTGAGAATTGGTTAACGGGTTAAAAGCCAATCAGTGTAAACACGGCGGCGTATTTTTCATTCTTTCTCCTAAAAAGAAACTTTCCAAAAACACAGTCGTGAGACCTACTTTGATATGAATCCTCCACTTTCACATTTCTTGCGAGCTTCTGTGTTCTCAGGAAAGAGCAACTCAGGACGATGCAGGACATCCACCAGGACTGAGAGCTCGGCTTGGACCAGCGGCCGTAGGCGGTCCTCCAGCGCTGAGACAATGTCCTACACAGCAAAGGGCAAACACCATAAAAATACTAACATTGTTTTTATACATCAGGTTTTCGTATAATTCTGTTTTTAACAAAAATTATTGAAAAATCGTCTCGGTTTTCGTACAGAGCCTAAGAAACTAGTCTGCAGAATAAAGTGAAAAAAAGTATTAGATTTTCGAAAGAGACCTTTTGAAACGGATTATCTACGAAAACCACGCTTTAAAATTGTTCTAGACATTAATCTCAGTTAACTTCACTTGTTTTTAGTCATAGGATGTTACGGGCACAGGGAGGATTTTCTGAAATAGTCAAGTCCTTCTGGTTGTTCATGCAACCTTTGAGATGTGAGACTCAAGACTAAGCTTAGAAAATCCTCACCAATGCTACTTTGATCATAAACAACTGGTGAAGAAGCTATAACTTCACGAAATACTACACGTACTTCACGTAACTTCATGTACTGAATGGTGGTTAGCATGGTGGCCACACAGGCAGGAGATGGGAAGACCTGGGTTGGATTCTCCGCTTGGGCATCTCTGTGGAGTTTGTTAGCTTCATTGGCCGCTCCGAATTGTCCATAAGTATCAATGTGGGTGGGAATGGTTGTTTTTTCTACATGTGCCCTGTGATTGGCTGTGATTACCCCGCCTCTCGCTCGAAGACAGCTGGGATAAGCTCCAGCAGGATAAGCGGCATAGAAAGTGGATGCATTCATTTTGCTGCTGCTGCTGCTTATCTCAGGGTCACAGTGGGCTGACTTTGGGCGGCATGCACACTAGACTGGTCAATAAGTTTTCTTTATGTCAACTTGTGCAAATAGTTTTCAAATGTAAACTCACAAATGTGTACGTTTACTTTGTGTGCGACAAATCCATTGAACTTCAGATGACCTGAACTTGGGAGGTGGAACACTTCCAGTTTACACAGTCGAGCTGCAAGAATTAGAGACGTAACACTTTCCCAGAATGTCAACGTGTAGTGAGTAATTCTGCAGTATTTTGTCTGCTGCATTGCATTTTGTCACTTCCCGTGTTATTATCCATGGAGCAACATACAACCAACCATAGTGGTAAGGGTAGCGGTACTAGGATTAAATGTTGAAATATTGTTAATATTCACATTAGATGAAATGAAGTGACAATCCCCCCCCACCTGAAGCCTTTCTATGATGTTTCTATAGTCTTTGGAGGTTGTCATCCCGGAGTCTCTCCTGGAAGTGTTCTTGGCCGATAGTTTCCAGTTAAGGAGGCTCTTCTGGACAACATTATTGGACTTCACAAATAAGTTGTTCACTTGGCTGTCCAGGTCCACTGGGATAGCGATGGCTCTGCTCTTAGCTGGGTAGAGAAATGCACGGTACATCTTATCATATCAAAAAGCGGTTAACTTATGGATCGGCGGTCCAAATGTTGACTGTCTTACCGACGTCTGAGAGTACTTTAATACAAGCCTCCACTGAGGCCTTCTGCACGGGGTTAAGCCAGGTACAGTGGTAGACTCGGAAGACCCCCTGAAGCAGTTGAACAAATACAGGCTGACGAGTCTGCAAAACAAAGTACATAAAACAAAGCATAGAACATAATAATGCTGATTAATCACAATCACATTCCCTGCTTAGGATGGACTGAAATGCTTTTGTATTCATACTATCAAAGTGAGGATACTAATACCGAAAGTCATGTGAAAAAATGAGGACATCCCATGAAATAAGTAATTGTTTACCGAGAAATACAAACAAATCAGTCTTTGATCTTTCAAATGATTGAACATAAGTAGAAATAATTATTTGATCTGGTGATTAGCGTAATTGTAACCGTGACAGTTTTGATGGCGTCACACTGTGAAGGGCATGCCATCATGATCCGGAGTGCTTTTTCCTTCAAGCTTGAGGTTGTGCAGTGGCGTCAAACGGTAGTGGCTATGTGGAGATGTTGCACAACGTCCGCCTGACGAAGGACTGCATGTTTAGCACTGCTAGCGTCAATATTCTTTGTAGTGAATGAAATATTTACAATCTGCTCTGCTCTATGATTGATTCTATGATGAGTTCTAGCCTTTTGCTAGCCTGGCCTGTCCTGCGCACATTAGCACTTGAGTTGCACTTTTTTTAAAATTATTTTCCATACAGTGGAAGAGCTGATCTAATCCCTGTGAAAAAAAGAAAATTCAATGCAAGCATGTTGAATTATGTAAATAAACATGAGATGTCCACATGTTTTCATATGACTGCATAGTGGAAGGTTCTACGGATTTTAGTGGTCCCATCTGCACACCCACTGTTCAAGAGTACACCTGATTGCTACACAGTGAAAGAGCCATCTATCAGCTGGTCACAGCCTAGGGAATAATAAATACCTCAGTTATCTTTCCAAGAATGGCGGCCTGAAAGAAGAGGGTAGTGATATAATCGATAAATCCCGCTGCAAAATGGGTACAAATCTAAGATTTCTACTAAGGTTAAAATAAACGTGATAGAGGGATTACATTGGGAAATTACATGTGACAACAGAAGATAAAGTTTGTAACTATTGGGCCTGGACATCACGACACCGAAGACTTGACCGTTTCGTGTCATTGCATCACCAGTTCCAGCTAAACCTTGTGCAACACACCCACAGATTTGGGAACAACAAAGTCAGTGTGCTGACTAAGACAAGAGAAACCCACACAGTGAAGATACAGTAATTCTTGGGTCTGAATCTCTACAAACACATACACAGAAGTTGGTGAGCCACTTGGGATAGGTTGGGAAACTCATACCAGAGGAATCATCGTTACTTACATACATACTGCGAGCCATCTATGCAGAGAGAGGAAAGTACATCTCATCTTTCAGATCCAGAGCAAAAAACCTGCCTATGCAACAACAATAATGCTCCGCTCATTTAACTGGCTGGTTTCTAAAATGTTGGCATGCCCATGAAGCACGTGGAGCGACCAAATTATTAGGTATAGCCCTCACTTTAACGACTCCGAACTATAACCACATCAAACCACACGATCAGTAAAATGAGTGTAAAGCAGAATTGTTGAACCTTTCCAGAATGTGTGGTCATAGTGTCGGAGCTGGTCGGTGTATATACAGGAAACCTTGGTTCTCATGATCTGTTTATGTACACTGTCTCAGTTACCATACAACCAAACATTGCACCTCACGAACTAGTCCTAGTCCTAACTTGGAATAGAGTGCACAAACAAAGCATCCACGTGTTAGCGACTCAGTCACTGTCAAGAATGGACAATGGACAGTTTTTTTAAGTGGGTACACTATAGACAGATTTAAACTAGGGAATACTTTAATAACCTTTATCACACGTGTAAGTCCATGTCTGTCTCCTTCCTGTCGGAGCACCGTCTATCAAACACTGTGCTCTTTTGTGAGGTCACTGTTCACATGATGAGGAGTTCAAGCGCAGTGCGTAACAAGAGTGTTTGAATACACTGTTTTTTTTGCATGATTTGGTTTTAGACTGACTTTTTGGAATCAATTAATATTGAAAACAAAGATTCCACAGAATTGTATGTGCACTCAAAGCGCATAATTCACACACTTTGCATAGCAAACTTGACATCTGTCTGTATACTAAGTCATTCTACAAGCGTTGAAATTACCTGCAGGCTTGTGCTTTGATCAGAGAAAGGAGAGCTGAAGAAACATGTGACGATGCTCATAACCGTCTCAGTTACATAACACTCCAGCATGGTATCTGCGTGCTTCCTGTCGCTTGTGTTGTTGCACACCTAGGCATTGAGAAAACGTGTCTTATTGCTCTCCTTCGTGGGTCACCTTTGCATAATTAACAGTTAAAATATAATGATCTTGTTTGCTTACCCGACAAATGTCCACCAGGAAGTTTTCAAAGAGTTTCCACATATGATTGGATGTATAAATCTCCTTCATTTCCACTTCAGTGTCAACATAACAGTGGTTCAGGAAGTTGATATAAGCAATCTTCACCTAGAAGACGTGAAAAGCTCAATTATTCATTCATTCATTTTTGGGACCATCAACCATTATGAACCTGGATTGTGCATTTAGCTTGTTAGCTTTCGTCGTTAGGCAATTAAAGAGAGACAAACTGAATCTAATCTAACAATCCCGACAGGCCTCTACTGTGCGGGCGACTTAATCGCAATAAAAGAGGGATTACCAAGTGTATAGAATATAACACAATTTCAATTCTATTAATTTCCAGGATAGATACAGAGTGTAATGCTCATGGCATCACACACAAATGCTATTACCAATCACTTTATATCAATTTTCCATGCTAAATGAATTCCAACTCCTCACCTCAGGAATACAGTCTTCATGCGTGACGACCCGCACTATGTCATCCAGCGGCAGCAGCGAGTTGCATTTGATCTCGGTGTAGACGTTCTTGCCCTCGGTGCAGACCGCTAACAATTCCACCAGGTGGATGTGGTACATTAAAGCGCTGTTTTCATCCAAACGTTCCCGTTCCGAGCGCATCATTTGGATTAATGTTTGGAAGGATGCACGATCGTTGTAGAAGACGAGGACATCTTCTCCTGAGCTCACAAGCTGAGTGGGTGAGAGTCACAGTAGACAGATGAACTTTGGCAATATATAGCATTTCATCATTATGATATGTCAAGTCAATTAATAAATGAATGTGTATGAGTTATTAGGATTAGCCTAAACGCTAAACATGACTTATGCATCATATAAAAACAATGATGTCAAACCTCAGCCATGACAATGTCCTGGCACTTTTTGATGAACTTATTCTCGGCCTTCACGATGGTCTGCAGAAACTTAAGGTACTGGACGTGTCGACCATGAGACTCAGCACAGTGGACAAAGTGTTGAACCACACGCTCGTTAATTTCACTGCAGAGTTGGAAGTTATTCATGAAAACGTGCTGCATTGTAACGGCCTCGAGAATCTGAAAAAGCAGAAAATGGTTCAAGGAAAAGCCCAGTAGACCAAAAAAAGTAAAAGATGGATGAATGGTACTCACGCCTGGATTAAGAAAGAGGTTGATATGCTTGTGGAGAAGAGCTTGGTTCTGCTGGTTTCCCGCACAGAAGTTCTGCAGAAACTCATGAGCTAGTTTCATGATCTCCTGCATTCGGACATCTTCACCCTGTTGAGGGAAACACAACTTCACACAATCACATCTCCTCTTTTTTTTTCTACACACCTACGTATGCATGCAAGTGATACAACATGAAATCCCAAAGGCGCTGAAGGCACCTTCTCATAAGGGATCTGCAGGAGCTCAAGCACCACACAGTGAGCCCCCATGTTCCTCAACAGCCGCTGCTGCTGTTTCTTACTCTTCTTCCCTGAGCTCCCTTCCTGGACACAGAGCTGACTGAGACGGAGCAGAATCTGTCCACAAACGCAACACGGCACTTAATGACTTAGCAACTAACAGACACAATGCAAATAGGGAAAAATACTTGAGAGATGAGGGTACCTCTTTGACTACCCTGTAGTTGTAGTTGCTGCAGCTTTCCGTACTGTTCTTGTCACAGCCAAGTGAATCCCCCTGTAGCACAATGAAGAATGTGTGTGATTACTGCAGAGAATTATTTTATTGCAACTGCTTTTAAATACACATTTCAGTTGTATTCGGTAATGGTAATGGTTTTATTTCATTTGAACATGCATCAGATTACAACTGAATGCATCACATAATCAGTTCCCTGTTCCACATGTCCAAAAGGAGTAGGAAGAAGCAAAGCTTATTAAATCCTACCCCTCCATCTGGTAACTGTTACATTTGTTCACTTCCTGCTTTCCTAATATAATTTAACTTTTTTTTTTTTTTACTTTATTTTAATTTTATTTAATTAATTTTTTTTGTCACGTACCAAAGTACGAGGTGATATGACCATACAACGACATAATGACCATTTTTGAAGGTGTCTCCAAAAATAAAACCCACTTATACTGTGCTTGCCAGCTGTGAACCTTTTACCTTCTTTTTGTTATCTGACTCTGACGGTCCATCTCCATCCATTCCGTCTTCTCCTTGCCTTTTGTAGACCCACAACTCGGACTTCTCCACTGTGGATCGCAGCTGGTCAAGGTCGGATTTGATCTGCTTGTAGTTATCCACATCCTGCCTGGTCACAAGGAGCTGGACCTGTGGGTTGATGCAGATGGTGAGGGGTTAAGCGATTCAATGCAACCTTCAAATTTGAGTGTCAGGGGAGAAATGCAATGTCTGATAACACAAGGAAAAAAACAACTGTGGTCAGGCCTCCATACCTGCTTAAACGCCATGAGGACTTCCTGCCTCTGACTGAAGTGTCTGAACAGCAAGTGAAGCGCACCGGACACAAGGGGGGGATAGTCGTGCATGGTCAGGTGTAGCAGGACTCTTAGGAAGGTACGTCCACCATGGTCATCCAGGTCTAGTGGAGTGTTCTCTTCACTAATGAAACAGTCAAAATTAAGTTGTTTTAATTATCTTTAGAGCTATTGTTGACTCTTGTTGACATGGTATAAGTTTAGATATGATTCACCTTCCTCCAAATATTCCTTCAGCCTGTTCCTCAATATTTTCAAAGTCAAGATTTCCTGGAGAATGTAAAATGTTGATATTTCACATAATTAAAACAAACAGTGGTCCAACTGTCCAAAGCCCTCATTCAACTCTGACTTTATTCCTGAAGCATTGTATATTATTGTTCTTAAATTATTGAGGCCAATAAAGTGTACCAAGCTTGAGCACGGAACACTCCCACAATCCCAAACAATCTGGACTTGATCTTTCAAGCTTGCTTGAGCACGAAATGTTGGTCCCGAGTATCATACCTGCCATCGGACTGGTGACATTATTGGTTCCGTTATGGCTGGCAGCATTTTCTGCCTGCGGGTTATTCTCATCAAACTCTCGTTTGAAAATACAGAGCAGGCAGGAGATCCTGTAGTCCAGCCGCACATTCAGAATAAACTGAAGAAAAAGAGAAAATATTGTTTGAAAATAGCTCTAGTGTTCAAGTTCCTGCACAAAGTCATCCTTTGATGCCTTACCTGTAGAATTTCGATGATCTTAAGTTTCGTGTCCATAACCATGATGTCCTCTCTTTCCGGCTCAACCTGGGCTTTAACCACATCGCCCTCTGGCTGATGAGTTGGTGTGGTGTGCAACAGGCTGCCGCCTCGCAGAACTACCTGGGTCATTAGTTCCCCGACTCCATGGATGGACTTCATCACGTTGCTGCCAGCTACACAAACACCAATGTCATCCGTGATGTAAAAATGGAAATGAAGTCTCTGGAGCAGGAGGCCAACCTTTGTTTTCCTCGCCCTTCTCAATCTTGTTGATGGGGTATGCGGTGCTGACATGGACACAGTCTAAAATGTTCAGCAGTATCTTCGTCAGTCGTAACAGGTCGTTGAAGTTGTAGAAGCCAAAGTATATGAGATTCCTCGCCAGGTTCACGACCTACCCAAGAAGAAGAAGAATATTTGACAATCAGGAGTATACTACTGCATACAGTAGTTGTTTTATTCATGGCTGTGTTCTTGGGCAAAACTGAGTGAGTGAGAAGTAACCTCGCAAATGAATGATTTCCTGAAGCCTTCTTCATAGAAACTGAACCTCTCTCCTTGAAGTTTTTACTGACCTGATAAATGGTTGGTTCGGGTGTCATCTTATTGGCACCGATAACCTTGCCTGTGAAGCCCTTTTGGTGCACAGCAATAATGACTGCACATGCTTCCTTACGGGTAACCGTGGTTAACAGAGGAAAATCAAAGATCTCAAGCACCACGGCTTTTTAAAGCTTCGGTTATTCTCACTCAGTCAGGATGGCCGAGTCCTGTCCATCCTTTGTTTGATGTTAAATAATGAAATGCAGTAAAAAAAAAAAGGTGACCACAAAATATGTTGATTACCTCAAAGGTCAGTTTGTTTTTCTCTTTATCAGAGAAGGGAACATTTTGTGACACCACCTCTCTCAGGTAGTTCTCCACAAAATCCATGGTGAGGCAGAATCGCTCCTTGATCTCATCTCTGGTGGTTCCATCATTATCATAACTGGCAAGACAAGAGCAAAGTCACACAAGAAACAAAAACCAGTCTGCTCCGAAGATTCCATTAAGCATATTCCCAACAAGAACTCACTCATCAATCGTAATTTGAGACGGGATCTCAGACCACAGACGGGCGTACTTGACGGGCGTGACCTGCTCCTGAGGGTCACGGTCCACATGCATGTGCAGCATGAGGCGACAGAAAGAGGCCCGCAAATCATAGGGCAGGTCCTCGTCAGACATGCAGCGTAGGATCAAGTCCACATCCAGCTGCCCGGAGATCTTGTTGATGGCCAAGTACTGACGGTCCAAGCACATCCGGGCAAAAAGGTTGAGTTGGCACCTATCAAAACAAAACCGTTCCATCTTTTTTTTTAAGCATTTTCATGGCACACAAGTGTTTTGTTGTTGGTATGACGGAATAAATGTGAGTGTATGTTGGAACATATCTGACCTGTAATAACTGACCACCTCCTGGTCCTCCTTCTGGCCCTCCTTTGCATCCTGGGCCAACTCTCGAACGCTCTTACTCCGTATATCCTTGAAATTGTCCTTCCAGAACAGCCACACCTCCTCTTCATCCTCAGCCTCTACTGGACTCTCTCCATTTGATGCTACTTCAATCTCAAATCTGGACAAGACTAATCTGCCGCACAAGGACATGCAGTCTTTGTAAAAGTTGTTTTCAACATCAACCCAAAAAGTAAAAAAGAAATGAGGAGGCTAACTTAGTTTCGATGAGGATGTCAGCGTTGGTCAGATCGAGGACTGCATTACAGATGAGCTCCTGCGTGACCGGGATGGACTTGTTCATGGATACGCAAAGATCTGACAGGTAGTCCAGGAACCTATGAACACATTACAACAAAAACTAGGAATGACTGAGAGACAGTGTCAAGTGTTCAACCATCCTAGGTTCGCAAATTGTCTTAGGAGCACCTAATAAAAATTAAAAACAGCATAACGACATTGACTTCATTAGCCTGAAAACCTATCATGTAGAGCTAATAGCGTAGCGACTACAGTGCAGAAGAAAGGATACAGAGAAATGCATCGACTACGGTGGACTACATCCTATTACTAGTCCGAAATCATATTTCTTCTGATTATATTGGAAATTATAAAGGTGACTATAGGGGTGTTAGTGATTGTCTACAGGGCTCTAATAATGTTAAAAAAAATCAATTTAGAAGGTCATAAACAAGTTTTTTCTATGCTTTAACTACAAAAACATTCAGTTAATTAACTGATTCACTTTTTGCGGTGGTGTGTGGAACCAATTAACCACGATAAACAAGGGACTACTTCATCGAATAACACACTTTCTCTACAATTCAATGACATAGATGTTTTTAAAAAGCGACTACAGAACATACAAGCCAGAAC
This sequence comes from Doryrhamphus excisus, assembly GCF_037039965.1. Classification (NCBI taxonomy): domain Eukaryota; kingdom Metazoa; phylum Chordata; class Actinopteri; order Syngnathiformes; family Syngnathidae; genus Doryrhamphus; species Doryrhamphus excisus. The sequence goes on along the minus strand of NC_136367.1, from coordinate 20,734,868 downwards.
ACTACAGCTCAATGAGTCAACAGATTTTGCCAGCTTGTCTGAAGGCGTTCAGGACTATGACAGGTTTGGGAACCACTGCTCTAAATAATAGCAATAATATACTGTAATGTACGTAGTCTGTCCAACAGGATCACGTTGCCATTTCATGGCTCACCTTGGCTCCCGGTTCTTCCTCACTAAAGTAACAAATGTGTCTATCTCTGCAGCCGTGATATGTTTCTCCAACAACTTCCTGTTGTTGTGGAGCAGAGCGGTTATTGTGTCTTCCGCAAGGACATCATAGCCGATCTGCTTCTGCATGAAGCGAAACTGCTTGGCAATATATTCCTGTGAAAAGAAGACAAGAGAGGATCATCAACACAGGAGCAAAGGAGTCGGAGTGAAGCTGCTGCGTCCGCCCACCTGGTTCTTCCTGTAGTCCTGCTGAGAGTGGCGTAACACTCGGTAACAAAGCCTGCAAATGTATCGAAAAGGAGCGTGGCGCTGGTCGCCCAGCTCCTCCAGGCGCAGCATGGGACCGTCACCGCTGTCTGTGAAGGGGGCTTGGAGAAGTTTGAAGATCTGCAAAAGACAGTGAGTAACTTTCGGACCAAACTGTTAAAAGGAATATTTAAAACCAAAACATATTGGGCTTAAAACAAACCTGCTTGAGGATATTCTGCTCTCTCATGAGTTTTTGTCTTTCTCTGTTGGGTTTGTTGACCATTATCTCCAATACATCCTGTCCGCTGTTGGGGATGTCCACCACAAAGAAGACGAGATCTTCCAGAAGCTTGGTGACAAACCTGAAGTGAATGCGTGAATGTGAATAACCAAATGAAACAAACAGAACCTTAGTAATGTAGTACTACTATTACAGCATACCTTCTCTCATTCTGCGTTATGGTACCCTTTTCCAGTTTGCCTGCAATTGATGCCAGAACTTTACTAGCATCATTTGCAAAGTCCAGATCCCGCACCTCTGCTGGTGGTACTGGTACGATGGCGAAGGCCTCCTTGTCTTCTTTCACTGCTGAGGTCCCAATCTGAAGAGATTTCATGGGATGCATGCTATATATAATGAAAAGGTCCCATTGACGCATGAAAATAGCCAACCGAGTATTTAACTCACTCTTAACATAACAGGCTTCTCCTCCTCTTTGTCGATGGGGTTGTTGGTGCTGTGGACCCATGTGTTGGTGCACAAGTGCTTCAGGCGTACGTAGGAGCTCCTGGAAGGGGAACAATGATCAAGTGGAGCGACGCATGCACTCTACAGCTGATTACTGATTGAATGAGATGTGATAAAACCTACGTGTACCCCCAGGTGGGGTACACTAGCTGGCACTGTACCATCTATAATGCATTTGCATGGAATTTATACTGTAATAACAGAAGCCAAACAGAAGACTTAAGATGAAATATTTGTTTAAAACAAAACAAATATTCACAATAACAAGTGCAACGATGTGACATCGAAAGAGTGAGTTACCAGAGAAACAACGCCAAGAGCGACACACTCAGACACGTGCGAGGCGTGAATGCAGATGATCCAGTTAGGACCCCTACAGCATCATCTTTCCTCCTCCTCATAGCTGGCATGTTCACATGCAGCTACTCCTCGTCTGCACGGGTATCCATGACGCACCGTCCCAACAGATGGCTAGTGTCGCGTTAATTAGCTAAAGTTTGAGGAGCAGGGTTATTTCAAGTATGGGAGCTAGTACCGGTTGGTGGTGTGCAGCCTGCAGGCGCACACTTGACGACGTGACATAATGGTCGCTTTTTAATTTGTGTGCAGGGACATGGATACACAGACCATTGCATTGTTTTCTTTGGTCTCCTACAAAGGAGACATTTTGGTACACAAAGTGTACAGAAAGTATGTGGATGTCACCGACCCGATACAAGCACATGTCCTGCATGTCCATGTGATTCCATGTGACTCACTGAAATGTGATGCTGTCGTTATGATAAGGAATTCTAAGTGTTTTCCTTTACTGTCCCTGCTTCCTTTATGAAGATGCGCAGAAACTTTCCCACACTAAATCATGTGAAATAGGCAATAATGTTGTCAATTGGGGAACAATATTGCAGTTTCATGCTTGGAGGCTTTCACAGTTGTAATAAATACTTTAAACTTGTGACTTTGCTAGTCCGACTATTCCAACCCATCCAGCTACAATCCATGTAGAGTCTACGGTGTGTCTCTCAGGATGTGTTCTTAAAACTAAACTATACACCATCGTGATTTTGAAGTTGTTTTTCATTCGTACCTGGGCACCATGGAGTCCCCGCCTCTCAGAGTGGTGGGGTCGAGTTCAAAGATGGAGGAGATATCCATGCCGTCCGGGACTGGCACAAGGGTGTACATGATTTTCTCCTGAGGGGCCCGCAGACGACCACGTAAAGCTTCATTGTCTGCATCCAGCTGAGTGAAGAAAACGTTCAACGTGAGAGAAGTACGCCAGCAACCAGATGACCTCAAGGTGGCGACTTGAGAGAAATGACTTTTTGTAATAGTTATTGCTTATAACAATGATTACACATGATCACAAACACCTGTTGAGGGTAGTAAACATTTATACAGGTCTGCACAGTGGCGTCTAATCTGAGGGGTATGGTGCCACCCAGTGGTCGAAGAAGGGACTGCGTTTCTAAATCATGTCCTAGTTATTGAGCCTTTTTTGAAACTTATTGCATAATATTTGTCTTTGATTGGTAAAAACAAGCAAAAAAACACAAAAGTATGTTATTATATTGTGAAATGACGTTAAGTGGAAGCTGTGAGTGGATGTTTTTATTTTATTTATGATTAACCATAAAGACCCCTTTTGAAATAGATCATTTTTATTTTATCATACATTGCCTTAGTTTTCTGTCCTCAGATTCTGTATTGTGTAATATTTAACAAATTTAATTAAATAATAATTATTAGCATTGTTACATAATATGATATCATGTTACTATTATTTGTATTATAATAGGTGTTATTATTAGTTGTAATATTGAACTTTATTTATCACATATTAAATTCATTCATTCATTTTCTACCACTTGTCCTCACGAGGGTTGCGAGGGGTGGAGCCTATCCCAGCTGGCGAGAGGTGGTGTACACCCTGGATTGGTGGCCAGCCAATCACAGGGCACATATAGACAAACAACCATTCACACTCACATTCATACCTATGGATAATTTGGAGCCACAATTAATGTTAATTAATGTTTTTGGAATGTGGGGGGAAGCCGGAGTACCCGGAGAAAACCCACGCATGCATGGGGAGAACATGCAAACTCCACACAGAGATGGCCGAGGGTGGAATTGAACCCTGGTCTCCTAGCTGTGAGGTCTGTGCAGCCCAACATATTAAATGTACCATGAAATTTGTTTCTACATTCCACCCATCCTCTTGAGGGGCATTTTGTGGACTAACTTGAATTGAATAATGTATAATACCTGGAAATTAAAGGGTGTGAAGTCCACCACCTAGACGAGACGAGAAGGTCATGGAAGACAGTGCAGTGATCAATAGTGGAAACCAGCATGATGTCGCCAAGCGGTGCGGCTGACTTACTGCTGACCGCTGCTCGACACTCTCCTCTTCAAAGTCAGGATTCACCTGTCAAACACGACACCCATCGAGTAGTTAAGACCCATGAGCAAGGGATTTAGTCCCAATCGTATGTTGATTCGATCATCATAAATACATAACCAATTAGGACAATGTATAAAAAGGCACACACCTCACCCACCTCTGCGGCCAAATAGCAACCAGTTGCCAAATGTTTAAACCTGAACAGGCTGTTCCAATAACCTGCTCCCCCCCGACATGGGTCGTGGTGAACCACCTGGCGAGGGAAACAGCCAACAAAGCGTGGATGAGCCTATTTTCGTCACAGTAGAACATAATACATTTCACACAGCAAGACACTCACCTCTACTTCCCATAGTGCCTTGCTGCTGGTAGCAGAGGTGGCGGACTGGCGCCCCGTTGTTCTGAGGAAAACATATTGCTTCTTCCTGTGGTCGTCACATGTGAGAAATTTCTCCTGCTCTGCATGGAACAACCGGACCACATCGCCCTGCGCATTGCAGACACGACCAGTGAGAACGTTGCTTTTGTTTACATACGTCACTTAAATGAAGTCAAGGGAATATACCCACCCCCTTCAGGATGGTTTCCTTGTTGTCGCTCCATTTCATGAACAGAACCACTTTCCAGCTTGTGTTGCAATTTACAGAATTAACCTGGATCAATGACGAGATGCAGAATCATCATCACCAGAAAGCAGATAACAATATAGAACTACACATATCTGTTTCATGCTGCAGTGAACGGATTATGTTCATACATTGTGTTTATAGTCAATGTATGAGGACCAGACATGATAATTGATATTTGAAATCATCAGACAATCGCACCTCGTTGCATCCTGGGTTGTCAACCAGCTGGTGGCTGCTGGCATGGAGGGGCTGTCCAGCATTTACGGGGTTAAGGACAACTTTATCTCCAATCACCACCTGGAGGACCATGGAAGAAAAAATAGATGATACTCATTTTGAAACTTTGGAGAAAAATTCTATACAACCGCTCATTTGTGTGCTTTGAATTAGTGAGACTAGATGACGCAATAATAGCTGTATATTTGTACTAAAGGCCGTCCTTGACAATATGGCCTTTAAAATAAAGGCTAGTAGCAGCATGCGTGTTAATAGTTCTATTTATGTGTCTGCGTCTGCTCATGGCAGTGATTCTTGTGTGTCTCCTGTGGGCCAAACGCCTCAAGCTGGTTCCGAATGGCTGGTTTGCTAACCATCACTCCGGTCCACAACTCGCGCCACAAAGTCCCCATCGGATTCATCTCAGGAGGACATTGACACGGTTGTCCTTGAACTATTTCTTCGCTGTCTTGTTGGTACTACCAGCTCCTTCACACCTTTTCATCAAGGATCCTGATATAGTATCCACAGTATTCTGTATCATATTTCTCATTCTTGCTCAATATTACTGTGGGTCAAAATCTAAGACTACATCAGGTAAATAAACAACATTGTAATTCGACGTGTCAGCTTTTCCTCGTCTTTGGATATTCAAGCATATTTCACGGAAAAAAGTAAAGTGCAAATCTCAGCTAAGTGGGAATTCTACCCACACTGTCTCCCAGGGAGCGCAATTTGTAGAAAGGCTGGATGTAGAACCAGGATCCCTCATTTCCCGCAGAGTCCAGAGTCACCCTCATGGCATTCTTCTCCAGCAGCGCAGGTAGACGCTTGTTCACCGTCAGGTACTTGTTGCTTTTCAGGTGCAGCAACTTTGGGGAAAGAAACGTTACAATTTACAGGACAAATGGTGACCATAAATGGCACACAGGATCCAACTGACGATGACGATATTGATTATTTACATTTTTTTACTCCCGAATATCAGAATCAGCATCAGGCTCAGGGAATGAATACTGGTCAGGCCCTACTGTAAACAAAGACTTGTTTGACCATGAAAGGAAATGTGTGTGTGGGGGGGGGGGGATTCACTGAAAATATGCATCTCCATAAGTGCATAGCATCTATTTATTCACTTAATTGTGCAAGTATCTTCTTTTCTTCCTCAAGACCTCTGCAGCAACTAGAATGAGGAACCCATGTATCCACATGAAATTACACTCAAAGACGAAAGTGGAATCCAGACCACAAACAAGTGGATTTGGGAATAGTAGAATTGTATAGATGTGGACAAAAAAACTTTATTGCACTGAAGAATAATGTGAATAAAGAATTAAAGCATGTTGGTGGTGAACAAAGTATTAGCAATTGATGTGAGGAGGTAGGATTACACAAGCAATGCTTCTTCCTACTCCTTTTCAGTCATGGGAAATGTGAATTCTAACATGAAGCATTTCAATGTAAACTGTATGCATGTTTAAACCAATCGTTTAAACCATAACCATCCGCAGTCTAGTGCTTGATGATGGACCATATCTCGCACACACCTGAATGACATTCCCATATTGGATGACTGATCCAAGCAACTTGCGGTTCTCGGACTCATTCTGCTTCTTCTCCAAGTCAGCAGCATGCTGCAACAAAGGGCGAGATGAACAGCAGCCACAATCACAAAGTCTTACCGACAAATTATGCTGTCTAAGAAGATCCAACACAAGACCTGGATCAAAAATTCTGCCTCCAATGAGTGCATTTATCTCAGCAAGCATGTCTACTGGAGTATGTGGACACCGGTTGGTGTAGCTGTGTGAAAGTACGTTGGTATACTCTCTGATACGTGCATGAAAAAACTTTGTTTTAAAATTGAAAGAAGCACCGAGTACGGTTTTACCAACGATGCATCTCTTGTATTGGACTTCATGTGATTGTGCAGTTCTAATCTATATTGTATTTAAATTTACAGTTACGTTACATGTATTTACAAAGACCTTACATGGAGTTTGTTGAGGAGGACAGTGTCAGTAGTGCTGTTGCCTCCAGGTTTTGCCGCCTTCCAGAACTGCTTTTGTGCAGAGTATCTGTTCATGGGACAGAGTTTGAAAAGGCAGTCTAGGGAGAGAGGACAAGAAAAGCTTAACTTTATTCAAATTAGACACTGCGTCAAAGTGCTTTACCGCCCTACAGAGTATATATAAATAACCCAATGCTACTGCTACTTTGCAAAGTGTTGATATTTTGCTATGACACACAGATCCAGATGGATGTTAATAGACACTGAAGACCTTGAATGGAGCTGACATTGCATTTCCTTTGAGAGGTTCTGTGTAAAACACAGTTAACAACACGCCAGTGACCAGAAGGATGAAATCTTCCTGGTTTATCTGATCATCACAACATCACACAATATCCAAAAATTAGTTCACAAGAACAAGACCAGAAAATTATCTTAATATTACTTTTAAAAAACAACAAAAATGACAAACTATACACAAACCAATGATTGTTTACACAAAACAATGCAGTTATATGGAATGTTTCTGCCTCTCAATTCCCTCATATCGGCCCGATAATTATCGTGAACCCCTACTGAGGGTTCCATACCAGGAGGTCTCAATTAAACTTGACTATCTGGCAAATCTTAAGTAACTTTGATCAAATGTAGAATTCACGCTGTGACACCCCTATTGATACATAATAATTAAATCCAAAATAAGTGGGTGGAGCATAGAGCTCCCATCCAAACCCTTGCAACAACACGCTCCAAGCACGAGCACCCAATAGAACTCAGACTTCTGCCCAGGCAAAGCTACTCCTTATGCAAACTAAGGCTCGGGACTTTGGGACTCACCTCTGAATTTCTTGGGGGGGTTGTTAAGGTCGCCTGTGTCAGGTTGAACCACACAGCGGTCATCAACGAGCCTGAGGAAACAGTCATCATGAGTAACATTTCATGACACTATTTTTAAAAATACATTATAAGCGGTATAGAACATGAATGAATGAATTTACCGAAAATCTCACATGAAACATGAAATGGTACGTGAAATCAAATGGTTGTATGTTGTTCTACTTTTGGGATATTTACTAGTTGTTATATCTTAGTCCGTGTATCTCGTAGTCCGCCCAGTTGAGTCCTTGCCATCCAGCCTGGCCCTCTTTGGCTTTTCTTTGCTTTTAACAATGGTGCCTTTGGCAGACGCTCCCTCCTTTGTTGGTTTTGTTCTACTTTATGTGACTAAGAGACTGTACTGTTTTATAGCTTCATGTGTCTGTATCTGGCGTCCACACCTACACATCACGATATAAAAAGACATCCGAGGGATCGAAAATGCCAATCAGCAGATTTCAGACTCTAATTAAAAAGTGGTAAAAGAGGGATTAAGGTAGACTAACAACATTTTCAGCCACAAGTGTCAGGAAAATTATTTGGGATGCAAAAAAAAAACACACTCACAACTTGGGCTGACACTCAGGAGTCTGATAGAAAGCGTTGTAGCTGTTTTACGATGTACAGTAAAGGTGTACGTGATGAAAGATGGGCCGCAAGGTCGAGTCACCGGAAAGAAAATCCATGACAAAGTCCGCATACAAGACACCAAACAGTGCAAAAACATGTCTGACTTTTCAATTTTTGCTGTTATTGGGTTCATTTTTTAAAGAATGTGCTGCATGCCAATAATAATCCATAATATTTTTGTATTATCATTATCAACATATATCATGTTCTCTGAAAAATGGCCAAGAAATGACACACTCTGCCAGAGAATGTAAACATACAATATGAGCACCTCTGTATTGTAAAGCGGAAGATCAGCACTATCAAAACATAATGTTAGAATGGTGCATCCCACTCATCAATGTGCATTTTTATAACTCCCACAATTCTTGATAACCTTGGCAATAAAGTAAAAAAATATGATGTGAGCGTCTTCCCTAAACATCACTGTCTATGAGGTTCCATAACCTCTTCTGCAGTTTGATCACAGACTCTCAGGTGCCAGCAGTGGATGTTAAAGCATCTCCGGGGGGGTCACATTCAGCACCTTGCTGGTGCAAGCAACACATGATACAATTACCCTATTTAAGTCACATCCTCTCCTTGACTCTAATGAACCAAAACAGCTTACTGCAGCAGATGCTGGGATTACAAAGCAGAACCATGGCAGACGCGAGAATTGACAAATGAGCGTTGTCATTGACGCGGTCTTCAAAGGGAGCGTGCATTTGTTGCCATGGCGTTTGACGCACACAACCGCAGAGTGGAAAAGCATGTTTTCTGAGAGCAAGGAGGAGGGCGGCCCGGTGTGCCCTTTGGTGAATGGCACAAACGATTGGGACCTGGCAAGAGGATGGAGGCCGTGGTATTTAAAAAGACGGGATGGGGGAGTCATCGCAGATGCTGAACTCGCTTTCAGAGGGTAATACCACACTACACATTGGGCCACAAATAGAGATGGCGATAAGAGAAGGGGGGGGGGGGCGATACACATTTTTTTTCACTTCTGATTAAATCCCCATACCTATCATTAATAATAATAATAACACAATTTGAATATATCCCAATATCTAACCTTTGTTAGCTTTAATATTATTATTATTGTCATTGTTGATTTTCGGAATAAACTAATAATTTTAAAATACATTAAAAAAATAATTTGTATGCCATGTACAAACCATTTCTGCAATTTGTAATTCTGACTTTATGCCCATAATATTTTGACTTTATTCTTTTAACATTTTGACTATTTCCACAATCAAATTTTCCAAAACATTACAACTTTGTTGATTATTTTGTTTTTCTTATAATATTACGGCTTAATAAAAATAAGTATCTTTAATATTTCAACTATATGCCACATAAATTATATTTTTTATTCTTAATAATGTTTTCTCATTAGATTACAACATTTTCTCTCACTATAGTGACTTTTTCCATTTTTTTATTCTATAATTTCTTGTTAAATAAATATTTTCAGGACAGTGTGGTAGGGGCCAATAAGAAAAATGTTGCAAATGTCCCAAAGGCTGCACTTTGGACACCCCTGGCTTAGTGATTTCCTGTCCTCCTCCAGTAACAAGATGCAGTTTAGTATTTACCGCCAAGGCAAGGATTAGTAACAAAGAGTGTCTCCGCACTCTGGGAGGACACACTTCAGCTGCGTGAGCTCCAGCGTGCGTCAATGCATTTTTTTGCGGGCAGCTCGCAGAGAGCCAGCCGGGAGCGATAGCACCTTGACCGTACGTATGTCCAAAAGGTGGCATGGTCAAATATCTAAGCTGACTTTGGCACCCTGGAATGGTCCCCACTGTACTGTAAATAGGGCAATGACACAGAAATAAGGCCAGCATCTACTGCAAAAGGCAGTAATGTGAACCACTACACTACCCACTTACAATTGATTGTATTCTCAAGAACTTGTCCCGACCCATTTTACTGTGGAGGTCATTATAAGGTCATCACGACTATCAACCTTTGCTTCCTTTCCAGTTGATATGTGTGTTGTCCTGCATGCACTTCATGACCTTCCTGGATGCTGCAGACGTCCTTCCCTATCCGTGCGGGATGATTGTATTTTCTATGACCCTGCAGCAGGTCCATCTTCAACTCTAAAAGCTCCATGTCGCTCATCCTTAAGAATACCAACAATACACCACCAGGAATACAACTACTAATTATACAAAGGAACCTCCAAGTGGACTACTTCTAAATGTCCCTTGGAGGTTGAAGCTTCGCCGTACGTGATGTCACGTGACACGTCAGCGTATTGCACATTCCTCCAGCACACAACGTGAGATGGAAATGTTGTGAGACCTCAGAGCTCAGAGAGCTCCAAGTTGGCCACAGAAGTCGTAGCGGTCCTGGCTGCTCAGTCATACATGCACGTTTGTGGTCATATGTCCACCGTGAGTTGTATGAAACTGTTTCAAAAAGGGGGTAAATGATATGCGTTGGTAGGCTGCCTCCTGTCAATCATTACAGCAGCACCAATGGTTGGTCACGGTGTTTCTCGCTGTGTATGTGGAGCATTACCGAAGAACATCATGAGAGATATTTTTGATCAGCTTTTTGGATTCTGGAATTACAGCATTACCATATGACTTTTGATTGACTTGGACCAGTCTTAATGTGGACTTACCCTAAAGTGCTGATAAATCCACTGGTGGAGCCCTCCGCATAGAGGGAACAAATGTCCCCAATATGGAGGAAACTGGACATTTTATCCGACATGGATCCTCCTGCTTGACAGCCCCTGCAAATTGGCACCAGAAGTAGACAATCAATTGTCTTTTGCAAGACATGGTCAGACGCTATGGAATAAAAACTAATTGTGATTTGATCATTTTTGCATCCAACATTAATACACGTTCGAGGAAAGGACTAACAATCAATATTGGAGACCATTAAAGTTGGTTAGATAGCTAATGTGATCACTTTTTCCATGAGCTGACGAATGATAGCCAGCCCGCTCAGCCAACCAGGTTGGAGTGGTCAACTCGCCCTGGTCGCCGCCACTTGCTAAGGGAGCGAGGAAGAAGTGTCGGCCATCATGCTAATGTGACCCAGTGTTTGTTTGTGATGCAGGTTGTTGCCAGGCTGAATAAATGAATGAAAGTCACCATTAATAGGGATATGGAATCAGTTCAGGTTAAGTAGTAGGCAAACTTTTGTATGGCGAGCTGTAGTATGAATTTTAAAATGCGTTTTTTAACACACAAAAAAAGAAATGTATGTATTTACTGACTGGAATAACAAATTCTACATTACTCATTACATACGGTAATACGGTAAAAAAAATGCTAGCCATAATTTTTAGCAAAAACAACTAGAGACATAAAACAACCACGTTTTTGTATAAATCACAGACACACACACACACACACGAAAGCAAGTGTATCGGAGATAAAAACAATGGAAACATGAGCGTGGGCTACTTCCCATCGAGGATGCTGACATCTCCAACATAAAGTAAATCATCCACTGAAAGATGAGCAAATGGTTACCTGGTCTAAAACGAAGTTAAGGCAGCAAAGCAGCAAAAGAAAGCGAAGCCAAACGGGTCAGCGCCGGATCATTGCAACCGTTCTATCCTGGGTTAAGTCCATGGTGGTGGAAGTCCAGGTAGGCAGAGACTGAGCGGCGTTTTCGCTGACAGCTGAGCGGGTCCTCGGCTACAATCCGCTTGCACTCCTCCACGCGTCACCGAAGACCCGCCCCCTTTTGGAGGTATTTATATGGCAGCGGTGCTTTGTGGGAAATGTAGTTTTAAGATGTTGTTCCGAGAAGTTGCCATAATTATCGGCGTTGGCCAGGGGTGTATTTTTAATTTTATTTTTAAATTTATTTTTAAAATTTTCCACAGAGGGCTGCAGGGTTTTTGTCTCATTTTGTATTTTGTAAAAAAAAAAAGATTTATAAACTATTGTTTTGTTTTGTTTTACAAATAATATCAATATTTCACCTGTTTCTCCTTACATTGTGTCTTTATGCTTTTCCCATTTTTTCCCTTTTCTCATTAGTTCTGTTTTGATCCTGGCCCACAGGCCGCACTTTGGACACCCCTGGCATAGGTGTGCCAATTTAGAAAAAAAAAACCAATAGGTTTCCAGCACGATTCCAAAATATCACATAAATACAACTTATACTCATCATTAATTCTATTTTTTTTAAATATATTTAATTTTACAAAATATTTCTTTTATCTGTATTTTCACATTTTTATTTCATATTCTCAATTGTTTTATTTAATTTCATATTCTCTATTTTAATTTTTTCTATTTTAAGTGTCAATTGTAATTGTAATTGTATTGTAATAGTGATGGTGTGAAAGAGTTATCCATATTAGACACGGAGAAGAGGTAGGATTAAATCACCTCTGCTTGTTCCTGATCCTTTTTGGACATGTTGTATTGTGCAACTGTAACGACGTGGATGTAACTTGCTAACCATGCTACATCCGATTTACCGTGTCGTAAAAAACAGAACAATATGGCTGATCTCATGTTCTGTCTTGTGAATCGGATCCTCTTGGTTCAATAGCTCTTTTTGTCTGATGCCTAGATCACTTTTGTGTATGATGTCAAAAACAGAAGCACACTTTGCCTTCCAAAGATGGAGTCATGCTGTGCATGGCAACCGTTGAAAGGGTGCCAATTAAGGACATTTTGCTTGTGTTGTTTATTTTCTATTCCCACAGTTTTCCCAATATTGTCGTTAACTGTCGTTTCTTTTTTTTCTTTGCTGATGAACCAGGTCATTACGGACGCTAGACGCCGTGCGCAGGATTTAGTAACTTCAGCTTGAAGTTTGAGCGATCTGGTTTATTTGCAGCTGACCCACTAAAATCCCAGTGTGGCACCCACTGCTGTAACTGGAGCACACTCCTCCATATACAGTACAGATGTACATTGTACAACTTCAATAGCGCAGACAGACCTTTCGCTAACGTTTCTATGAAAACAGATAAAAATCTATTTTTCGAGGCGGCGCAGGGGTTAGCAAGTCTATATTTTGACGACTGTATTTTCTTCTGTCTTCCATTCCTTTCAATCACTACGTCTCGTGGACGCTGAAATCACATGATGCATTCAAAATCAATTCATTCATAGTTCTGCAGTTTCCCCACAAACCCTCAAAAGTGTCAAAAATGGAGCGTGACCGGCTTATGCTGCATTTGACACCGAGTGATGTTGACTACGGATCACCGAGTAGTCAGTTGTCATGGATACAGTGTACAAGGCAGGCTATCTCTCAACACAGAGAGGGGAAATGGGTTATAAAGTGGACGTCAAACCGCTAGTCTTCGGGGGATTTAGTTATTAGTCTTACATGGACACATACGTCTATGATTCTATCTTTCACACTGACCTCCTCCAAGTGTTTGTGATTTACGTGGGAATAATATGAAGTCGATGTTTTGAACGCTGCAGCATCTGCAAGCACAACAGAAATACAGGCATGAAAAAAAACAGCAACCATGAGTGTGGGTGCCCAGATTGTGAAATTCATCACCGTGAATATTATCAGGCCTTCCCTAGGCAGCCATGTTTGGGCACGCTGGCTGGTGGCGGTCTTGTCTGCGTCTCTGATGGTTCTTTGTTTTGACCGTGTTTGCAAACTAACCCATCTGAGATGTTATGTGGTATTTTTTTCCTTTTTGGCTGTTTTGGTGATTAAGATTGAAATACAGATGGAATCTTGTACACAAGATCTTTACTCCACAGTGTGGTGGCCTTTACTGCAATTTGAGATCTGGGACAGTAGCCCACTAAAGTCATAATGCCGCTGGGAGAAAACAACCATATTAATGGCTTATCTGTCATCATGAGCTAAAATAGCATAGTGTTGCTCGGTTCAGCCATCTCCAAGTGCTTTACTTTTTACGATGTAAACTCTGCTCTGATTGGCGATGAGGATCATCGAGTAGAGGCTTTCTCAGGGTCAGTGCCGTTTGAGAGGTACCCTATTAGAGGGCAGAACAAGCTGATTGGAATGTGAACTTTCCTAGCACTGATCTGCACTGTAAAGTGTATCAGAAGGTCACACAAACACAAGTCTCATACCTTGTCTCTGTTTCTCAGCCTATTAGCGTGCAGCAACTGCAAATAATAGCGTGGCCCTGCAGGGTCGCAGAGTCACAACTTAAGAGGTTTAACTTTAATTCCACCTGATCGCAGGACTTACACAGGGACAAGAGTTTGCAACACATTTCTCAGCCTGTAGCGTGCCCTTATTCTTGTTGCTCAACGATGGAACTGACCAACACAAGGCAATAAATATTTGCCTGGCACTCACGATTGCTATGGGAATTCCGGCTTGTCGACCATAAGATTGTCTACCTATGAAAATGCCAAAATATGCTACTATGCTAATGCTAGCGTGCGTGTGATCAATGCTAACACCTAGCATGATGTAGCAATGTTTACCCATGAAAATAGCAAAAACTGCTACTATCATAATGCTAGCGTGCTATCAATGCTAACATGTTAATGTTAGCACGCTAACACCTAGCATGATGGTGTGTTTATGTACAGAATGTATACCCATGACAATAGCAAAAACTGCTACTATGCTAATGCTAGCATGCTATCAATGCCAACATGTTAATGTTAGCATGCTAACACCTAGCTAATGCTAGTGTGCTATTAATGCTAACATGTTAATGTTAGCATGCTAACACCTAGCATGATGGTGTGTTTATATACAGAATGTATACCCATGACAATAGCAAAAACTGCTACTATGTTAATGTTAGCATGCTAACGCCTAGCATGTACCACGGAGGCTAACTTATTAATGTTAGCATGCTGACATCTAGCATGATGGTGTGTTTATATACAGAATGTAGACCCATGACAATAGCAAAAACTGCTACTATGCTAATGTTAGCATGCTATCAATGCTAACATGTTAATGTGAGCGTGCTAACACCTAGCATGATGGTGTGTTTATGTACAGAATGTATACCTATGACAATAGCAAAAACTGCTACTATGCTAATGCTAGCATGCTATCAATGCCAACATGTTAATGTTAGCATGCTAACACCTACCTAATGCTAGTGTGCTATTAATGCTAACATGTTAATGTTAGCATGCTAACACCGAGCATGATGGTGTGTTTATATACAGAATGTATACCCATGACAATAGCAAAAACTGCTACTATGTTAATGTTAGCATGCTAACGCCTAGCATGTACCACAGAGGCTAACTTATTAATGTTAGCATGCTGACATCTAGCATGATGGTGTGTTTATATACAGAATGTAGACCCATGACAATAGCAAAAACTGCTACTATGCTAATGTTAGCGTGCTATCAATGCTAACATGTTAATGTGAGCGTGCTAACACCTAGCATGATGGTGTGTTTATGTACAGAATGTATACCCATGACAATAGCAAAAACTGCTACTATGCTAATGCTAGCATGCTATCAATGCCAACATGTTAATGTTAGCATGCTAACACCTAGCTAATGCTAGTGTGCTATTAATGCTAACATGTAATGTTAGCATGCTAACGCCTAGCATGTACCACGGAGGCTAACTTATTAATGTTAGCATGCTGACATCTAGCATGATGGTGTGTTTATATACAGAATGTATACCCATGACAATAGCAAAAACTGCTACTATGCTAATGTTAGCGTGCTATCAATGCTAACATGTTAATGTTAGCATGCTGACACCTAGCATGATGGTGTGTTTATATACAGAATGTATACCCATGACAATAGCAAAAACTGCTACTATGTTAATGTTAGCATGCTAACACCTAGCATGTACTGCGGAGGCTAAATGTTGCCAATACGTACTCAGCCCAAAATGCCGTACATTTAATTTCCAATGTAAAGAAAAAAAACAACACATGGCCAACATGGGGCAACAGCTAGTTTTGTAAGTGAAGTTGCTGAATTATGATTATTGATACAATGTGTATGCTGATAATCCAACAAGAGACCGGTCACACCCCCGTCTTGCCTGCAGTACACCATGGCAGCACCCTGGTTTAACATAGCCAGTGTCCTCACTAAAAATAAAAGATAATTATGCTGGAATAATGGTGTACATATTCCCATCGGAAACAGACTGATTAGACCTGGGTTATTCTAATTAGACCAGGTGGTTGTGGGGAAACTACTTCGATTTAGTGCTGCATATATAGATTATGTAAAAAGAAGCTTGCATATTCCTTAGCACAGACCACTTCATGATCTTCATCCCCATGGTTACGGCATAATCATGATGTCACACCATCGACCACACACGTCATGGTGAACGATGCACCAGCTGTTGGATTTGTAGGAAGAAGAATCCGAGGGGGGGCGGGGGGTACCTGTTCTCCATCTCAGCATCAGACAAAGCGATGGTCACCCACCTGCGGAGCATGTTCTATAAGCTGCTTTCACTGCTCATAATCCGTCAGGGGCCGTCACACGGGAGGGCTCACTTTCACTTTTCACTTTACCGCTTCATGGCACCAACGGGGTGGATGGATGTGTGGTTCGGAACGCAAGGCTTGATCCTGCAAACTGAGAAAGGCGTCCTCAGATGTTCACAACCATGATGCTTTGAAGTCAGTTTTTGCTTTATATATTACGGTTTTAATCAGTCATTATGATGATTGTAATAAAGTCTGGGTATTTACCGTCAAGTAAAGGAATGTACTGCATCGATGGGTCTGATCATGGGTGGGGATCTCGAGCCCTGGAACTTCCTGCTGGTGTCCCAGACCAGATTCAACTCTGACAGTCACTGAGCATGCCCCCTTCCTCAAACACTGATGCTAAGCCACACATTAGACTCGACTGTCAGAACAGTTCCAATGCTAATTAAAGGTTCACAGCTGGGTTCCCACTGTTGATTAGACGTTCAGTAAATGTAGACGTGGATAGTTTATCTCCATCATCAATCCTGCGAATATCTAGTACTCGGACCAGGGTGTACATCGTAATTTTTTACCTGAATCTAAATTGTACAGTAAAATACATGTACGTGATGTATGATGTACTGTATGACACAGAGACAATGAAATAAATACATTTGACTTTCAACTACCGTTGCCAGATGAGGTCCTGCTGATAGCCGTCCATTTTGCTTTTTGAATCACATCCAGGCTTCAAGTCAAGGGACATCTGCTCGTCACTTTTCACACATTCGCTGCCAGATGCAATCTCTGCACTCGTCTGTCACGTCCTCCATCACTGTGACACAGGCACATTCCACTCAAGCACAGTTGATTCATTTTGTGTCAAAGGCACATCTGGCGGGACATTGCCAAGTCAAAAGTCAAAAAGTACTAGGAGAGCGCAGACCTCCGCCAAGCGCCATGGTTTGCCCCATCATAAATATTATTTGGGATATTATAGGGCTTGAATGACTTCAAGTGCTTGCCTCTGAAAATGCAAAAAAAATTGTTAGCATGCTAATATACATTATCATGCTAACATAATTAGCAGGGTTACCATGCGAATTATGAAAATTATAAAAAATAAACAAAAATGTTAGAATAATTATGTCAGCATGTTAATGTTAGCATTCTAACACCTACCACAGCAGCGGTAAGTGCTTAAGTTCATATTTATTAGAATTGCAAAAAATGCTACTATGCTCATATTAGCGTGCTAACAATGCTAACATGCTAATGGTAGCATGCTAACACCTAGTATGACAGTGGTGTTTATATACGTCTGTATGCTAACATTAGCATGCTAACACCTAGCATGATAGCACAATTGGGGTAAGCTAAATGTCACAAACAAGTGCTCCGACACAAATGCCAAAAATGCTGCTATCTCGGAATGTTAAACAATTCCTGGATCCAGTAGGTAATACAGTTCACCCCCAAAATTGAATGAGTTCCTCAATGTCACATTTCTGGCAATTCCTGAAAATATCATCTACATTCATTCAGAACTTTTCAAGTTATTTTGAACACAAACGGTGGCATTTAACCTCCGTGCTGCGCTTGCGCTTTGCAATTCCGCCAGGTTGCTTTCATAGCATGCATGGTGCACGCATCCTTACCATCGTGTGCTCTTCACCTCATGAGATTAACGCCCGGTTGCTTGGTGACGCCCCGGAAAAGAGCTATTTGCTGGGAGCCCTGGCTCTTGGGAACAATGTGTAGTTGAGAACAGCCTTTGTCCACGTCAGACACAACCAGCCCTGACCAATCACCACCTGTACACACACTCCGTTACCATGGGGATACCAGAGGCACAAAAATAATATGAGTCACGCATTGGAAATGTTTTTTTTCCCTCATAGCAGATATGAAAGGGCAGTGCGGATGACAGAATCGTAAACAAAACAAGGTTAGAAAGGTTTACTGTAGGTTATGATCTTTCTTAAAATAGTTGGTTCCAGAAGGCCATTTCTATGTGCAGCATTTTACAATTATTTCTTAATTTATTATTTTTTTCCGCCCAAACATTCTCATCTCTCACAGCCCCGGCATGGCTGAGGCAATGGTCCCATTTCTGGATTCAAGGCAGTCTCTATTCTAATTAACCCAGATGTTAGTATATTAATAATACGAAAGCAGGTCTAGACGGGAATTGGGCCACATTGAGAGGAGAGCCTGATTTCAGAAACACACTAAAGTGGGACACCCGCACTCCTCCTCCTTTGACTGGGGAATAAAACTGGTTTCTAAATGAAAATACCCCTAGGCCCGTTTTAATTGGTCGCCCCTCTCTTGAGGTCCCTCTGATGAGGAGCTGAGAATACTGATGACAGAAATGAGCGTATGGAGTCATATGGAATTTATTACTCTGCTTTGAGACGAGTAGGCAGTAAAAAAAAGTTGAAGACCGATATGTGGAGGCACAAAAAGGCGTTAAGGTGAAGTGGTTATCCAAGACGAGGCACGAATGCCCCACCAATTCGGAAAGAGGGGTTGGAGATGGGTACCCATGGCGTAAACACCCTACACCGCCCCCTGTCGTCTGGGAAAATATGGGCTAACAGCGGGGACATGATGCACTACAAAAGTTGTCTGATTTCACAGGTCCCATTCCCGTGCGGCACGTAAAGTGTCAAGCGTAACCCAAGTGTGAGGACAGCATGACAGACAGCACAGAACACGAAATGCTGCAAAAGAGGATACAGACGGGAATGTCAAGGAGTTTTGCTTCTCCCTTGGTGTGATGCAACTAAACAGGAAGTAATGAAAGAAAGTCATGTTGTCGACTATCCTCACTAGAGTCGTGGGGTGTCATGTTCAAAGTGGCTCAAAACATGACGTTTCATCCGTTTGACAGGGAATATTTAATGCGTGTTTAAAATCGATTCATCCAAAGGAAGGAACCTTTTACAGTTGCTGGCACCGCAGTGGCACACTTTCCTCTGGACTGTCCTACTGGCCTGAACGGCGGCATCAGTTTGTGCGACATTCATCTGTCCATCTGATTGGTTCCTGTCGCCTCCTGAGTAGTCAAACGACAGTTCCTCTTGGGCATCGATGTCCCGGCCAGCAAACAGCGCAAGTCTGGGTACCACAGAGTGCACTCGCACCGGCACCATGAACAGGTTGGGCGCGCAGGAGTGGTTCAGAAAGCGACCGACGTTTCCCACACTGGTCGGGTCCACAAACGTCTCCGTGACGGAGCCTGTGCCCGCATGCTCCCGTACGGCGATGATGTAATTATTTTCCTCATGTCTCTGTGCAAGTTGCCTACGTCTGGCCTCCTCGAAACCGACGACTTCCCCTGCGTACTCGCACACGAACGTCCCGTGTGGGATCCGCTGAAGAGTGCGCACTCCCCACCCCCTCCTGCCGGCGCTGCAGACCTGCAAAGTCAGTCTCAGCCCTCTCTGCACCACGCGGTTTGTGCAAGTGTCACCGCAGGAACAAAGGGCGTTGCACTCAAACACTGGCACACTGTGGTTGGCGTCCGGGACGTTCAAGCTCAGCAGCGTGCCATCGCTGGAGTAGGCTTGTCCGTGAGTCTGCAGGCAGGAACAACTCCGGGTGATGCACGAGTGGAAAAGACAGGAGCATCCAGGAAGTGTAACCTCACTCGGGTCGATATCGCATCCTGGTCCTTCAACGTTGATTGGAGAGTACTGAAAAATGAGTTGGGTTAGGGTCTTGCAATGCGGTAAGTCCTCCTGTTTGGTCCTGGATAGCGTTCACACTTAAAGAACCAAACTAGCACGGCAAACGGACTGGAGTCAAGTGAACACACCCTGAATGTTTGGAAACATAGGCAGTATATATACAATATGCTAACTGGAATTTAAGTTTAAGGTGTTTTCCTGCACACTTGCATATGTCAGTTTTGACAATCTTTCAATTGTATTATTGTAAGAAAATCAATACTTCATTGATGAGCTTAAACAACTTCCTTTGACACATTTAGATACACCCAACCATTGTAATTACGACGAGTTACACACAAATGAACGTACCAAAATGAGTGTTACTAATCAAAACAATCAAACAAGCTTCAGTTTAACTCTTGCATTACACGTCAAACCGCTAAACTACAACATATATGAATAATACCTTGAACTGGGGAAAGGTCTGTTTGGCTGAATGTGAAAAAAATGAAATGGAGACATCTTCGAGGCCGTTGCTCAAATCCACACTGTTGCCGTCCCGCTCATCCATTACTAAAGTTTCTACTGCCAGCTTAAGCTTCCTGTATCCGGCAGTCAGGAGCCACTTCCGGTGCTCTCACGGTAGACGGTCTCCCTCTAGCGACCGCCTAGCTTCATTACAAGGTAAAACAACAAAAACAAAAACATTGTTTGCCATGACCACAGCAGAACATCTCTTGAACGGTAGAGATATTAGCACTCGTGTTAACCGATATCCGAATGTTTTATGACAATTAATCTCTAAAGTTTAAACCCAAAACATGACATCCGTTTATTTTTCTGTACTCGAATCTCAATCGAAGGCTGCAATCAGTAACTGCCGGCATACACCAGCAGATGGCAGGCTTGTGCAGAGTAAAATAGGTTCCTATGCTGAACTCCACTTATATTGATACATTTGGAACAACGTTGTGGAAAAACAATAAATAAATAAGTAAATGTTGAATATGTACTACTAATAAAGCCTGATTCAGCCTGATCTCTGATTCATTCACCCATTAACAGATGTGGCCCAAGGGTTATGTGCTTCTCCCAGAGGGTGTAATTTCGGCCTATTGACTCTAAATGATGTTATAAGTATGACTTTTGAGGATGCCTAACCTTTAACTGGTGTGGTGACACAATATGTAATTGATATGCAGTGCTTTATTCTCCAGTGGCTCTCCGTGTGGCAGATGGGGGGAGGTCATGCTGTCATTTGACATTTCCGACTGCACACTAGTGACCAAAGCTCTGCCTTCATGTCTTTCCTGAGGCAAAAATAAGGATGCCGGTCCTTAGTGATGTTGAATAGAGGAAAATGTTTTTGAAATTGCGCATCGACTCAAAGGATGAATGAACTACCAAACGTGTGATTTAGCAGGTGTTTATAAAATATTTTAATCAATAAGGGTGACACATCTTGCCATGAAAATCCCTCGCACAGATGCCATGTTTGTACGAAAATAACCTTTTATAATCCAGTACCGAGACAATGAAGTTACAGTATTGGCTAAAAATAAAATCTATTTTCAGCTAAGTGACTGTTAGCAAGAAAATAAAACTAGCTAACTGCCTTTGATAACAACGGAACATGTGTGATCATAGAAGTATTTCAGATATTTTATATTATTTATATAATACACATATACAGTTCTCCCTTCACTATTATTATTTTGTATATTGTATGTGATGCCAATATTAATATCTGCCATACCTTTTAAAAGTTTTAATGCAGTCTTTCCCATACACTTTTATCTGTGGCCCGTCACAAATACATTTGGACCGCCACAGATACAGTAGATTTGGTGCTTAAAATTGTTTTTAATGGTGGTTATTATTAATTATTTATATATATACGTATATATAATTTATTTAATATAATTAATTTATATAATAATTTATTTATATTATTCATAATTTATATATATATTATTTATATTATATTATTAATTATATAATTGTAATATTAAGAAGAATAATATGTTTAATAAATATTGTTTAAAATGTAATATTAAAGATATTTTGCAGTTGAGAGATGAAGCAGACACCAGGAGAGAGAGGGGGGCCTTTAATGAGACATTTTCCACATCCACACGAGGACGGAGGGATGAGGCATGAGCCCGAGCTGCATCCAGCCTCCAAGTTAATGATCCAAAGGCATGATGAAGCATGTTCTCCAGGGAGATGATCAACAACAGTCCGGCGCTCCCTCTGCTCCAGCACTGATTGACTTGGCCTGGAATTGCCTGTGATTCTCCCCCCACCTCGTCAAGAAGCCAACAGCATGGCCCGGAGAACAAAGACTATTCCAAAGTTTCCTTCATTTGCATCTGTCACCCTGAATGCACGGAATCGGGACAAGTTAACCCCACATGTTCCCAACTCATCTTTTCTCACACCATGAAAAAGCGTCCAGCAGACGCTCGTATTCCTGGCGTTCGTTCGTAAACATCACCAAACGTGAATCATTTAGCGGGAGAATATCATTACGGCGACGTGAGCGACGCCAGCCCTGCTTACTTCCATTCTCCCTGCATGGTTGACTCCTGCTTGACTGGCGCTAGGCAACTGCAGAGATGTTGTGATTCGGTCACATGACGAGCTTGCAAACCAATTGAATCGGGAGTCAAGTGGGTTCATCATCCTCCCGAGGCAATCAGCATATTAACTTGCTGGAAGTGTGAGAGTGAATGCAAGTTGAATGTGGAAACAAACACATTCAACTTAGATCAGCACTTAGACATTGCAAGTCCAATGTTCACAGTGCAGACAATAATAATGATAATAATAATAATAATAATAATAACTGATCGGTATCAGCCCGTATCAGTGATAAAGCACGATATCAATATGCTGCTGCAGCATCTGAAGCAATCATGTCTGCCGTGTAAGGGACTTCCTGTTTTTGTCAGAGTCAGCCTCAAAAAGTGTGCATTTGGGGGCGGGCACTTGTAGCAACTTTAGCTGCACCGCAAAGTCGGTCAAAATGGTGGTATACAAACTGGTGGTATTTAAGGAGTGACTTGGTACGACCCTCCCACCGTGTCTGGAATGTACCGCATTACCTTTGACTGTACATCCAAAACAGGAAGCGCCTTGTCTTTAAAGATGGAAAGAGCTTGAAGCCAGCGTGTCGACAATGCGACTCAACACGCGTTCACACTTGGAGTATGCTGCAGGCAAGGAGGAAAACTTTTTAATGAGGCCCTGAGAGAAAACAGCATAACAATCTGTTCCTCATAGATGATTAATATTACACCACTTGTATGTTTGGGCACGCCCCCTTCACTCAAATAGCCAATAATATCCCTGCGGTGGCGTTTAATGTTGAAACGGTCATTGATGGTCTAGTGCAGTGATTCCCAAAGTGTGGGCCGTAAGAGGTCATAAAAAATATGATTCATTTTTGTAAATATTATTTTGTAAATTATTTTTATTGTAAAATATTTATTGCACAATTTAAAAAATATATTTATAGGCCTAAATAATAACATATTCAGTGTTATTGATCGGTCACAATATTTTAGGAACCTTATACAGTTTATGATTGGAACGTACGTAGCTCTCTGGTCATCATGCCAGTCTTGAATGCAGTTATGAAAATATGAGCATTAATTCTGTCTTGAGTGTACACCACAGATTAAAAGTTTGGGCTTCCTTTATCCCCTTGCTTTCATTTCAATACTGAATCTTTATAATAATAATAATAATAATAATAATAATAATAATAATAATAATAATAATAATAATAATAATAATAATAATAATAATAATAATAATAATAATAATAATAATAATAATAAAAATATATATTATTAATAATATTAATAATAACAATAATATTATATATTACCATTATCATTATAATGATCATACTTATTATTATATCATTATCATCATTATTAATCAATGAATAACAATAATAATAATAATCCTGAATCTTTAATATAATCATAATAATGTATAATAATAAAAATATCAATTAATAACAATAATATTATTATTATTAATAATATTATTATTAATAATAAAATGATATATTATCATTATCATTGTTGTTGTTGTTGTTCTATAATACTGCAGAAGCCATAGCAAGTTTGAGAAACCTCCACAGACACGAGGCGATTGTAAACAAGATTTTTCAAATCATTGCGTTTTGTCTTCATTCATATTTTACACACACCTCGACCTTTTCAGATGTTTTTTTTTTCTTCATGCCTCATTCTTCCTTCCTCTGTATGCAAAGGTCGCTCTTTCCAGCATTCTGAGGCCTACGTCTATCCTGGACCTGGGTTTTAAAGATCACATCCAATTTCATCACCTGAGAGGAATCCATTTCTACAGCCTGGCAAACTGTACACTACGTAAGTACGTTAAGGCTTAGGTGTCAAAATAGTGTCCCAATGATGTGTATTGTTAGCTAGCTCTTATTAACTCATTTTGTTGCATTAAAATGCACAGAAAAGGGAAGGAAATATGTGTTCACGTTTCACATAAGGATTGTGAATGATGGGAAAAATTCCCCAAAAAGCGCAGTTGCCCTTTAAGTCCCGTCCCGTCCATCCACCGTTTATGAACTTCTATTCCACACGAGCAGAGGAGCAGACCAACATTCCTGCGCTCTTTTAATAAAAACCTGCAAGTCACAAAACACCCCCAATCTCCCCAGCTCCAATATAAGACGACAGATCAGACCGGACCCGAGTCCAAGGTCACACGACCCAGAGCGTCAAGGTCACTCGCTTGCCTCATCCATATGGATGATCAACACTCCATCTGCCGGCAAGCTGAATGCAGATTCCCAAGATTCCTCTTCCTCTCGTTTGCTGCCTCAAAGGCCAACGTTGTTTGACCTTAAATGACATCGCTTTCACTTCTTGGTTGTAGGGTTTGGATCTAATTGTGATGATCTCATTGTTATAGAGCAGACATGCTAATTAGCATTATGCAGTGTTTGTTCGACCATCATAACAGGCAAATGAGGAAGAAATACAAGATATGACATCACATATGAGCCAGATAGTCCAATCTGTCTTTTCAGCTAACTGTCAAAGCTAAACAATGTAAAGACTTCATCTAAAAACGAAGGATTCTTGCATTGAATAATTGAACATTTGTGACAGGTGGAGAGGTCAAAACAAAATAAAATCCAAATAATAGCAACGACCTGCCTCGTATGCCGACTTGGACCCAAAATACTCACTGACAACGCAGAGGCAGACTGACTCAGATCGATAGTTTTTGTGAAAATGCCAGACAAAAGGGTAACATGGTGTATTCCAAAGGTCAAATACCCAGAAAAACCAACCATCTTAGATTATCAGGAAAAAGTCAAAGTCGGGAAGGTGGGATGGAAAGTAAACATGACCTAGCAAGTCATACAACTCAGCTTGATGCTAGAAATACAAGCCCACACATGGGATTAGCAAAATGATATGAGGTGGGTGAACAGCTCAGCATATGATTGACAGCGTGTTCTTACGGGTTGGGATCCGGTTAGTTCACGGGTCTCAAACTCAAGGGTTGCCGAAGTAGCCATAGATGCTCTGCGCTGTTGTGGCGTGCCGCCCCTTTAAGGGGCAGGGACTAGGAAAGGGTGCGTTAAGTGCTAGTATGTGCGCCACAGAGAAGACTGTAGCCTCCAGGCATGCCCACGAAAGGTCAAGCGTGGTGTGCTTGGGCCCATTTGATACATACGATTGAAAGAGGAGGGTCAGAGCATGGCCAGAAATCTTGCTTAGTTCCATTTTAAGCCGGGGAGGGGGGGGCTAAAACATTCCGCAGCAAGGATGAAGTGGAAAAGCATGGAGCAGTGTAGCGTGCAGAAGATCACGCATTGAAGGGAAATGTATAAAAATAAAAATAAAAATAAAAATAAAAATAAAAATAAAAATAAAAATAAAAATAAAAATAAAAATAAAAATAAAAATAAAAATAAAAATAAAAATAAAAATAAAAATAAAAATAAAAATAAAAATAAAAATAAAAATAAAAATAAAAATAAAAATAAAAATAAAAATAAAAATAAAAATAAAAATAAAAATAAAAAAATTTATTATATAAATAAATATAAGCTATATTATATGTTATAGTATAATTATAATTAATTAATTAATATAAATTAATATACATATAATATATATTATATGTTATAATATAATATATGTTTTGTTGATGTTGTGGCCTAGTTGTTGCTAAATGGCTAAATTTCAAAGTGAAAGTGAAATGTATCTTTTCACAAAAGCTGGTTTTAGCAAGCAAAAACGCACAGCAATTGCCAATTTTCTTCACTTTTGTGTTTTTTGATGCCGCACCATCCTACAAGCATATGTTTTTTTTTACTGTACTATGTAACAATTATGCAAATATGTTAGATATCTTCAGTTTGTTCTGTAAAAAATAGATAATGAGCAGTCTATACAGTTCATACGGCCCTCAGAGAGCAACGTGGCCAATTTGTCACCCCGGTGTTTGTTAGGACCACCTGTGTTGTGTTCCAAAAAATAAGTTAACTATGAAACGCTGCTTTAAAAATAATGCAGCCTGAACAATTGAAAATAACGCCTGCTCACGTGATCTTTTTTTGCAGGATCGGCTGAGCTACAGGAGAGATTTCATGCTGTCAGCCAGGCTGCTGCTTAGTAGACGGACTCTTATGTTGGATCCCTCATGAGGTCTCGCTTTAAGCTCCATCTGCCTGCAAGTGCCAGTCGAGAGAATGGGGGAGGAACATATAAACAATCCTCTTTTTCAAAATGTCACCCTAATGTGTTTAAAAGCGCTTTATTATGCTCCGCTGACTGAAGACCAGCAGGTGTAATCACCCCTTTTGTGATGCATTTACTGCTTAATGGCAGCGGGATTGCGACTCTCATGTAATATAATATGCAACGTCACACGGCGTTGGCCTCCCTGTTATGTCTGAGCAGATACTTTGAATTCTTTTATTGTGTATTATTAAAGGTAGGATTTTATTTAGGCACACGGGATGAATGATGTTGGCAACTGAACATAAACAATCACAATCACAACTGAGCATTTCCTAATATATGAAACATATTGCTTGTAAAGCATATATATGTTTAAATGAATACAACACTGTAGTGTGTTAGCGCACAGTATTATCCCACATGATAGCGTACTGATCAGATTATATGGATTAGGGACATTTTAGCATGACATTTGGCCACAAAAAGGGTTTATCCTCGCTAAAATGTGATTTTAATATGTGTTTAACAAGCACTGGAATCCAAACATATAATTCTGTATGAAAGGCCAAAATGATGAAATAAATCCAAATGATGAGATAAAAAGTCAAAATGATGGAGGCGGAGACACAAGCAGTTTGTATCTCATCATTTCCACTTTTTGTCCCAAAATTATGACTGTTTCTCATAATTTAAACTTTCCTATCTCATGATTCTGATTTTTTTATGACATAATTTAACTTTCTAATCTCGTAATTTTGACGTTTATCTCGTAATTACGAGTTCTTATAACAACATTTTGTCTCATAATTTTTATATCATATGTAAGACTTTTACTGGATGCTGGTGGGGCAACATCTTGGATTACGCAACCCCGTCCTCGACCACTTTCGACTACTTTGTTACACCGTCTCAAGCGGTTATGTAAAACCTATTTAGAAAATAATAAACGTAACTACAAAAATATGTTATTATTAATATTGAGTCCTACTTTGTGGAAATTCACTAACTGCGATCGGGACTGCAACCAAATAACTGTGATAAACGAGGGATGACTGTAGTTGTAATCCAACTAGCAGTAATATCCTGGAAAATCAATAACATGATGTCAGCTGGTCCTTTTGTGGCAGGGCTGAAGTGCAGTGGAAATTTTTGGGATGAAGTTCATTTTGAATTCATTTTGAATGAGTATTACCCTGTGCAGTCTTCCACATAAGAGGTTGAGATATAACATAGAAAAACAGGCCTCTCGTGTGAAGAGCTGACCTCTCTTTGGAGCGAATAGGTGGACAGTGTCCCATAGACGGCATACGTATGTTTGGTTGCCAGGCAGACGTTGTTAATATTTAAGGATGGCATTCTTGTACATGTTGTGGTGTAAATTCACTTCTCCGGCGGTGCGAATGCCGCATGCTCTCTGGAGATAAGTGAGGTCTTCTCCGGAGGCGGATGGCTCCTCTGTTATTGTCGCACACGGCCGACAGGCTACAGAGAAACCCTCTTTCGGTGTGTTTGCTTATGCATATTCCACAGACGCTGTTCTCATTCAGACAGAGAAATGTACTCCTTGCCATCTTTGGAGTACATTCTATCCACAGGTCTGATGCAGGCAGACGTTCTAATTACGTCTTATTGCAAGAAAGGTGACGCTATAATAAAACACCTCTCGTGTACGTGTGCTACATGGTAGAATGAATCAACTTGAGATGAGGGGATGTGACAGTAACAAGACTAAAAAAAGACCAATCTAGCTGTGTAAGTGTAAAAGCACAGGATGTGTAAAAAAAACCAAACAGCCGGATCACGATGAGCCCCGATGTGTGGATCTCACCTCCCACCTGCTAAGTTATCAAGCCGTGCAAAGGTATAGCCCGCAAAATCGAACCACATGATCCACATACCTGTAGATATTTGCACATTTTCCAGAAAATAAAGGAAATTTTTTGACACTTTGCACAGGGAAACGGAAGCATATGCTGTTGTTGATGTTATTCAGTCTTCTCATAAAGGCCTTCTTGCCTTTTGTTTCTACCGTTTTACGTTCTTTAGTAATCAGCAGTAGAACATGCAGTAAGTAAGTTTCATCAAAATATCAGTGCTCAATCAGTGGCTCTTTTAGGGGAGCCGGATCTTGGTGAGCTGTTCCTTTCAAAGAGCCGTTCAAAAAACTGGCTCATTTTTATATTTATTTAAGTTTTAAGAAGCCAGCCTGGCCTTAACTCATTTTATCTTATTAATTAATTTAGATATCCCATCAATATGAGTTAGAATTATTGTGAAATACTCATTATAACCTTTTAAAGTCTGATCTGGATTCATTGTAAATATTCCACAGGGTGGTGTTACACCGTTACTGTTGCTCTCCAAGGCAAGGGGCGTTCATGTGTTTCTGGATTTTTTTTTTTTTTTCATGTGAAGGCACCGTGCACCACGTGACGTGATGCTATTTGCAAATATCTAATAAGCAAAACGCCGCTGGGCTGCGCTCCTTCTCATGTAACTGGGGTTTGGCGGGGTGGGAAGGAACGATTCCCGGCTGCAACTCGGTTCCCATCGTTCATGTTAATGAGTCGTTCAAAAGAACCGGTTGGTTTGTGAACGTCACAACACTAAAAAGCATCACTTTCACTTAGACACAAATTTAGCCATAATATCTAAACAAATACGCCACAACATAAATGGTTGTTTTATATGAAAATTATTGATTTACAAATTTCACATTTGTGTGTGCATGTGTTGAAATTTCCCTTTGATGCGGAACCTCTTGCACACTACACTCGCCATGCTTTTTCACTTCCTGCTTGCTGTGGATCACTTACTACATGGGAGGATGCAGCTAGACATGATCTCTGCTATTGTGTAGTTGCATCATCACCTCACATGTAAAACACATAAAATCAAGCGTGTGGGTTGAAAAAATATATATAAATATGTCTTGGTAATGAATGAGTTAATACAAAAATCTGGAAAAAGGAACTGATTGGCTCAGTTATGATAAAAAATGCCGCTATTTTTCACTTACTGACAATCGCGGTGAGCTCCATCTGCTCCTGGCCTCTTGTAGCATCTCTTGGTAGGAGTCCGGCTGACTGTCAGTTGTCCCGACAGTCTGACCTCCAGGAGGCTCCACGGCCAAATGTCACATCACGTCAAGCTCCCGTTGCAACCCGGTCAGTCACTTTCACACCGCGTCACCACGAGCACCTTTCTGGCACGTTTCACCTGGAAGACAATCCGCACAGGCACGTATGCGTGATCATTTCATTTCACCGTAAAAAAGTAGCCATTTGATCTCAGCGCCAAAACACCTTTGACAACAGGAGACCTGTTTTTGTACAATGCGTAGTGTTTTGACGAGGACTGGTAATCAATAGCAGTATTTGATACCCTGAATGCAGAGCGGCTGTTATTTTAAGCAAGACGTTATCACCACATTCAGCTGTTCAAACATACAAAGAGCCTAAAAATAGAACCCAGCCGCAGCAAAGTCTGCTCACAAGGCCTAGATACACCAGACTTTTAAAGTTGATGGCATGATCAGAAGCCCGCACGGAGACTCCCGATAGTTAATATCCGATGCCTCTCATTGGCTGCACGACAGACGGGAAAACTGCTGTTTGCATCTACCGAATAACCACGGCGTAAATGGGGCACTGCAGCAGCACGCCGCCAAGGTTAAAGAGTGCACGTGTAAGCCGTCACGCTATATGAGTGAGACGCATAGAGGTGTGCAGATAAAAGCCCTCTGACCGAGGGTTGACGTTCTCGCTCGGCTCCTCATCTCGGCATCTCGTGGGGCTGTTTCACCATGAAAGTAAATCCGACTAAGTGCTTGCGTAGTTACACTGAACTCATTTACACTTTAGGATGCTGCTCACTGTTCTCTCGGGACGGACTGCTGGACTTCCTCTGGAGGGCCGTCTGATCATAAGGCAGCAATTCTATCTAACGGGTAATTAGCAAAGGCAGTCCCATCAAATCTACACTCAGATGTTGGAGGGTAGGAGTTCCCTCAAGCTACACCTCCTTAGCATCTTGTCTTTTCTCAGGAGTCAGCGACATGACTGACGCTTTCCGTCGACTTTCCATAAAGCAGCACGGCTCCGAAAATGTCAGTGTCCCATTTTTCGGTCCCTTATTTTTTATGTACCGTTTGCACAAGTTCAGTACACAAGTTCAGTACATTCTTTAGAGTAGAGGTTTGGATGTTTTTAGGATTCATCATAAAATATATTTATTTTCATAAATTCATATATGATTCATCAGAATCCACACTATTAATGTTACTTATGTTCCAAGAATGTAAAAACATAAATATTTTCATAACTTTAAACCCCTATCGTCACTTCCTGTCCTCCACACAACCCATTTATTGTAACACACACAAGCATAAGTTTTATTTATTTCTTAAATGGCTACTATATTGGGTTATACGAGTGTAAAGATGACTATAGGGGTGTTATTTCATGTCTGGATGGCTCTAATAATGCTAAAAGACGTATTTAGAAAGTCGTGAAAGGCCATTCTATGCTCTAAGTATGAAAACATTTCATTTAAAGAAGAAATCCTACTTTCTGAGACCAATTAAGCGCAAATAAATGAAGGATGACGGTAAATTTGATAGTTAAAGAATTAGGATAATTTAAAAATAACATTTCAAATTCTGTTACAGTTTGCAAATGTCAAGTAATTTAGGGTTTGTGTTAGTTTTTTTGGCGTTTAAATTAGTTTTTGATCTTTCAGTGTTGATGTGATTGTCGTATTTTTGTTTTATGGTGTTTGTGTGATTTTTGTTTTAGTATCATTTCGTTAGGACGCATAGGCATAGGCCACCGTGAATAGCATAGATTTGTTTTTCCTCTTGCAATACCACAGGACGACACGCCCCACCCTCCCTCGCCCCGCCCCTCCCCCCTCGCCCCGCCCCTCCCCGGCCCCACCGCCCTCTGCTGCCTTTGTTCTCCTCCCACCAAGCGCGAGCAGATGGTGCTGTGCTTGGCTTGGTGGCGGCTGATTGACAGCTTCTCTCCACCAATAGGCTGCCGCGGAAACAGCTGACCGGTGTGGCCAGCGCCAGGTGTTTTTTTTTTTCTATCATTTGTGTGTTTTCTTTCCGTCGGGGTGCTAGCAGGGTGACAATTCGCTCGGTGGAGGCTAGCGGCAGGTCGGCTCATCTCTCTGCTGGCCGCCATGCATCCCGGAGGCTGATAAGAGGAATACACGCTTCACCCTGCTTTTGTTGTTGACAATAAGTGCAGCTTTATTATTATTATTATTATTATTTGGTGGCTACGGGCTGCCCTTTTGGGATGAAGGATCTACGCCTTTATGACATTGACATGGGACGACAACAAGGTGAGACTCCCTGTGAAAAATCATTTCAAAATATGCTTTTCTTTGCGTTGTTATAAATATTGAATTATGTTAGATAATTACGTTTGTTGCGGAGGTGCTGTGTAATTAATTAAAGGCAAAACGAAGCACTTGTGCATCCCCTGCTGTGATGAGTTGTGCTTTTATTTTGCATGCAGACAAACTCAAGGGCATAGCGACCAATCTGTCAATAAAACCATTAATCCCGCCACACCATCGCTTCGCGACCAAGACTTTTATTAAAAGTGATAAAACAGCAGTTCGCCATAGTAGCAAAATAAATGAAACACGTCGAGGCAGCAATGCGTCAAAAACAAACTTTGATCTCTTTGCTGCGCCACGGGCTCCATGCGTGCGCAACAATATTTGCATATTCATGTTAAAGTGCATATGGGCATGCATATGGGCATGCATATGGGCAGATGTCTTCAACGTTTGTGCGAGGAGGAATTGTCTTGAGGCCCTTTCTTGGAGAGATGGGGGTCTGTTGGCAGGGGGTCCATTGTAGATTGGGCTGCTCCTTGCTGCAGCTGTTGCGCTATTGTGATGGAGGGATGCTGACTGGCATCACTCCGCTCCTTTTCAGGCATGGCTACTTCCAATGGGACACATGTGACAGAGTGGGGGGGGGGGGATATTATGGTGTCCTGTTTTGACTCTTTAACAAGCAAAGTGTTCCCGGACAAAGGTGGTCCTTGGATTACAAACGAGTTCTGCTCCAAGCCTGGATTGCTAGTCCCTACGCTCTTCGTCTGGGTTGAATGCACAACATCCAATTCTCTGCTAAAACAGAAGGGGTGGTAGTATGGTGTCAACCATACCACTACACTACCTATTAGGCTATTGTAAAATAGGTTAAGAATGACAAACTAGGACAAACACGCAATACAACCCTCAACTTGTATAGCAAATGTTTGATCTGAAATCATCACATATCACCTTGTACTTCGGTACGGGACAAAAAATGTAAAAATTTGAAAAAAAAACCTGTTAAACCATATTCGGAAAGCAGGAAGTGAACAAATGTAACAGTTAGTGATTGTAAAAGTACCAGATGGAGGGGTAGGATTTAATAAGCTTTGCTTCTTCCTACTCCTTTTGGACATGTGGAACTGGGAACTGATTATGTGATGCATTCAATTGTGATCTGTTAAAAAATGAAATAAAACCATTACCATTACCATTACCATAAGCCGTTAGCGAAGGCAGGCTGTACGCTAATGGAAAGAGTCATGTTGACGCTGAAACATCAGAAAAACTATGAATTTTTCCCATCAGAGATAAAGTCAATCCAATTAATCATTTCTGTGATCGTATTGCCGTCCTTGGTGGTGGCTTTCCTTTTCTTTGGCGCGCTACACCATCAGGGGAGTCTGCCTTGCACTCGGACGACACAAAGAATGGTGGGAGGTTGACTGCGTGACTATGTAGTCTTCCTTAGTGTGCACATACGTAACTAATCCTTGAGCAACCAAACCACGGTTTGGTCAAAGTGCGCCATAATAACCCCGTAGCATAACAAGAAATGCCATATCTTGAAATGTCATAACATAAAACGCCATACACCAAGGACCGCTTGTATAGTTATGATTTTTTTCCATACACAAAAGAGCAGGATTGGATATGTTTTTTTCCAAAGGTGTTATTATTTATTACGACTTGCACCATGACTAATGATGTCTGCTTTGCAAGCAGGTGTCTGTTTCTATCAGGATGTTAGGAGACAGCAGGGCTCATGGGGGGCTGGGACCTCCCCCCTACCGCCTGAAGCAGCAGAGTGACCAGAATGGTGTGTGTGGGGGGGGGGGGGGGGGGGGGGGGGGGGGGGCAGGGATATGGAGCTAAAGCCTCTAACCATTATTCATAAAAGAAGGGCTCAGGCATTAGCTCCTTTGTCCTCTGTGGGCTGGAGGTCTCAGAGGCAACAGATGTAGTTACAATCCACCTCCAATCATCTCCTTAGGCATCACTGCACCAGCCATAGAAATGGTTAAATAGTCAAGACATTTTATAATCTCTAGACGCTGTGTGTGTGTGTGTGTGTGTGTGTGTGTGTGTGTGTGTGTGTGCAGGTGTTTGACCCTGATATGTCAGTACCATCTGGCTTGGCTAATTTACCTGTGCTGCTGCTTGGTTTTGGATAACACGTGTATGTATGCTAGTGTGTGCAATTTTGTTTATTTCGTATGAATAATGACGGTAAATTTGATAGTTAAAGAATTAGGATAATTTAAAAATAGCATTTCAAATCTTTAATCTTTGCAGGCTACAGCTTTGACGCTAAAGTTTGCAAATGTTTAGGGTTTGTGTTAGTTTTTTTGGCATTTAAATTAGTTTTTGATCTTTCAGTGTTTATGTGATTGTCGTATTTTGGCTTTGCTGCATTTTTCATTTGCATTTGTTTTATAGTGTTTGTGTGATTTTGGTTTTAGTATCATTTCGTAATGACGTTGGCTTGATTTGATTATGATTTTGAAATGTCATTTATGTATTTCTGATCCATTTCAATGCAACAATCTCTCTCTCAAATTGAAGCTACATTTTTTTAAACATGATTTAACATCCCTTTGCAATGGCAAGCAGTCTTAATTGTACCACTTGTGTTTAATAGACTGGTTCCTAACTTAATACAAGGAATACTAGCAATCATTTCATGAATCCATTTGTCATCTTCTCATGGGCTTATCTCAGTCTGGCTTGGAAAAAGGAATTCACAACATTCCGTGTGCTTTTGAGCAGATTGTAAGAGTTGTGCCATAACAGGTATTTGTGGATGTCGCTCAACTTTCTATCTATTACATCATCTTGTTCCTCATCAGACCGCACCAGTCGTGGTGCAGTCACCAGTTTTGCCTCAATGCCTTCAACATCAGTTATTAATATTAGACAATGGTCAAACTAATGATCCACTATCAATTATTATGATGCAAATCTGTTAGCGTATGTGCTACTTGTCCACATTAGCGATGTTTATTGCGGCTGTGCAAACAAAGCAATTAAGCAGCCGTAAAATCAATAGCCTGAGTGTTGCTGATGGTTAGCGGCCTTGTTGTTTTCAAGCAGCGAGGAACTAATGGCAGTGACGTGATGTGGCACAAACCTAAATGTTCTGTGTCAGAGAGAGAGGCGTGACCAGAAGCTTCCATGGCGACACAACTCTGTGGAGGGTAACAACATTCCCGCGTCATAATCACAAAATCTATAACTTCTACGATGAAACATGTTGTTGAAATATATTCTTTTTCTTTGTTTGCCACTTTATTATTGAACTGTGCATGTTTCCCGTACGTTCATTCGTTTCTAGTTGCCTGACACTGAAGAATGTGGCAACATCTTTCATTTATTTAGGTTTTTTTTTTATCTGGTCACCGCTGCTCTCAATCACATTATAATGAATGACTTGTCATTACAAATCAGTCCAGTAGATGGCATTGTAACACAGCATAATGACACTAGAAGTAATAGCCAATAACTGACTTTATGCTATGTTGTTAAATAAGATTAAAAAATATGAGTTTAAAGCGACCAACTCCTCAAGTTCTGGACCAAAAAGTGTCCGCTTAAGCCGAGCTTTTGTCGACGTGACATTTGAGATCCACAAACATCGACAAAGAAGTCTACCAGTTGTGGTGCCTGTCTAGAAAGTGAAAGTTAAGCATATGTGAAGGTGAAAGCTAAGCCTGTGTGAGGGAGTGACAACGATGCATCCTTGTCTGCCTCTTCCAGTGATGTTCCATTAGTCATATGTATGTGTTGTGCAACTCTGATTGTGCTGTGTGAGTGTGTCTGTATTACACCGAGGAGAGTTCTTAGACAGAATCTATAGGCGTAATAATAGTAATAATAATATGTAACAATACTATTCCACTGTCATTTAACACTGTAGTTTACGTTTTGCACAAAGTGACAATACGTCGTCCTCAAATGTCTTTTTCCGTGATGTTTTCCTGGTGTGTTTTAAAGTTCCTGTGTCTGGGACAATGGACTTGACAGGATGTTTTAAACGCGTACATTAGAACGCTAGCAGTGTCATGTTGGCTGTGTTTCTGTTATTAAGTGGGGTCAGGAACTTTTTTATGTTTTGTTATGTAAACAGGAAACTAAAGAGGACAGAAAATGCTGGCGCCATTTTACCAAATATGGCGAAGATTAACCCAATTTCTAGTTATTTAGTGGTGACTGTATGTTCCTTTTACGATAAACAGAACATTTTATAAAGCATCCACTTGAATGTATCTTTGTATTTTGTTATCATTTCCATCATCACTATGCCATAGTAAAAACAAATGGTAGTGAAATACTACGGAGCAAACTTCAAACTCATAATAGTACACTTTTGTTAACCCAAAGCCACTTCCACTGGGATGCGTTATTGAGATGCATATCTCGATGTGTTGCCTTCACTGATTGTGTGACCTGTTTCCGTCCTCTGGGTTCGATTCTAATACACTTGCCTAATCCAGAGTAATACAGCAGCATCACGATATCCTTTAGCTTGAAGACAAGCATCACCCCGTATCACCAACACATCCCCGTATCACCACCAGTCCCTTAGCGAATCCCTAGGATGGGAGGCGACCACGCCTGTCTTCCTGTTGCTGTTGCCAGGCAAGTTCCCTTCAGACGAATTAGTCAGCTCTCTTGTCGGAAAGCCTCTTAAGATCCAGCTGATTACGTTGACCGTAATGCCATGCAATGGAGACGTGGGACGATGGAGGACTGTGGAGGGTCGCCCCCTTTGGTAAATACAACTAATTGAGTAATGGGATCTCTTAAGTGTTGCTGCTGTTAATACAAGCACATGGATTTGTTAACGATGTGCTGGTGAACTAATCCTGGTTAAGAAATTGGGAAGGATAACATTGTTGCATAGATAGTGTTTACCTATGGGAAACAAATATTCAATTTAGAATGGTGAGGAAGTCCTTTTAAATCACATGATACTACACTTTGGTGTCATAGTCAATTGTCCAATTTTTGATATCATACATCATAACATATAGTGTATTTTATAAAAAATACAATCTGTCCTAACCACTTGCTAGTCTATCTAGTACAGGGGTGGGCAAACTTTTTGACTCGCGGGCCGCATTGATATGACAAAATTTACGGGGGGGGGGCAGACTATATATTTTACACGTAACAGTCCACCTGGTATTATTGTATCTGTAAAATTGTCATGCAATCTGCTATTATTATTTATTATTTTATATTTAAATATTTTAAAAATAATAAAGTATTATAATAATTACAATAAATTAAAATAATTATTATTATATTATTATTATGTAAAATATGCAAATATAACAATAATATTATATATAATTAATATAATAATTAGCATTAATATAATAATTATAATAATAATAATAGTTCTAATAATAATTATAATAATCTAATAATAATCTAATAATAATAATAATAATTATTATTATGTGCTTGTGTCCCTTTTTTCAGGAGCACTTTGTAAACAACAGACCATGTCAAAAAACGAAATTGATAAAACCATCAAAAGGTTGGCTCAGGCCATGATGCCAGGTTGTATGTTGAGTTTAAATGAAATACTTTGGAAAGATTGGGCGGGCCGTATTCAAACACTTGGCGGGCTGGATGTGGCCCCCGGGCCGTAGTTTGCCCACCCCTGATCTAGTATATGAAGTTTCACCTGATAGTAAACTCTTTAGCCTGAGTTAGCTTCAAAGTTGGAACATTTTACTTCTGCAACCATGCGATAAAACCTCTGTTCTCTGCTGCAAACTTTTTGCCCTAAATTCCAAACACTGAAGTTATTGCATTAAAATTTTAGCTGCGCATCTTTTCGGTGTGGTTCACACTAATGCCTTGTTGTGTTTAATGATGTGATGATTCGGAGAAGTTAATGATCAAGTCCTTATGGGCCTGCTGGATAGATGAAAGCTCTCAAAGGAATTTGAACCGTTTCCAAGTAGTTCACAGCAGTGTTTTGGCCTCGCATCGTAATGAGCTAACTTGCAGTCTCAAAACTGTTGATGCCGCACATCATTTATAGGCTTGCATGGGAACCCGGGGATAATTGTTGTTCTCCTTGTTACCTGGTGATATTGTTTGATTCGCACATGATATGCCTGCCTGCTCAACCAATTTTTAATTAAAGCAACAGCACTATCGTCCATCCATCCATTTTGTATGCCGTTTATCCTCACTAGGGTTGCAGGGGTATGCTGGAGCCTATCCCAGTTGAGAGGCGGGGTACACCCTGGACTGGTGATCAGTCAATCACAGGGCAAACAACCATTTACACTCACATTTTTACCTATGGACAATTCGGAGCCGTCAATTAACCTACCGTGTTTTTGGAAGGGGGAGGAAAAACATGCAAACTAAACACAGAGATGCCCAATGGGGATTCGAACCCGGGTCTTGCTGTGTAGCCAACATGCTAAGCACTTGGTCATTCATTCATTCATTAATTTTCTACCGCTTTTTCCTCACGAGGGTCGCAGGGAGTGCTGGAGCCTATCCCAGCTGTCTTTGGGCGAGAGGCGGGGTACACCCTGGACTGGTGGCCAGCCAATCACAGGGCACATATAGACAAACAACCATTCACACTCACATTCATACCGATGGACAATTTGGAGCCGCCAATTAACCGAGCATGTTTTTGGAATGTGGGACGAAACCGAAGTACCCAGCGAAAAACCATGCATGCACGGGTAGAACATGCAAACTCCACACAGAGATGCCCAATTGAGATTCGAACCCGGGTCTCGCTGTGTAGCCAACATGCTAAGCACTTGGCCATATTACATAAAATGTGGGTTTACTGACATGCATTTGTTTTTTCTTTTCAGAGTCTTCTTCTCCATAATCCTGCTATTGAGGACACAATTTGGATTCAGAACCTGGTACTTTGACTCGACTCAAGATTCAGTGAAAGATCTGGTTGATGCCTGTTTGGTACTCTCACCAAAAGTCATCTGCCCTGCAACCTCCCGTTCCACAGCATGGCTAGATGGAGGTTAGATTGCTTTGGTCCAGGCCAGATGTTGGCCGTACTGATTGTGGTATCAACGAGGACATCCCTTGTCCAAAGCAGCGATTGTCCCCAGCTGTGTGTGTGTGAGATCCGACCCTGGTTCACCCCGCAATCCACATACAGAGAAGCTATCACTGTGGACTGCAATGACCTTCATTTGACACGCATCCCAGGGAACCTCTCCAGTGATACTCAGGTTCTTCTTCTGCAAAGTAACTACATCGCCCGGACCAGCGAGGAGCTGGAGCAGCTTTTCAACCTCACCGAGCTGGACCTATCCCAGAACAACTTTAGTAATATCCGGGATGTTGGCCTCGTCAATATGTCACAGCTCACAACGCTGCATTTGGAAGAGAACCAAATCACGGAAATGCCCGATTTCTGTCTGCAAGACCTCAGCAATCTCCAGGAGCTCTACATTAACCACAACCACATTAATACGATCTCCGCGAACGCTTTCTCTGGACTGCACAATTTGCTAAGGCTGCACCTCAACTCCAACAAGCTCAAGACCATCAACAGCCAATGGTTTGAATCTACGCCAAATCTTGAGATCCTCATGATCGGGGAGAATCCTGTTAGCGGAATTCTGGACTTTAACTTCAAGCCTCTGGGGAACCTGAGAAGCTTGGTCTTGGCAGGGATGGATTTGACAGACATTCCTGGAAATGCATTTGTGGGTCTGGACAACTTGGAAAGCCTCTCGTTCTATGATAACAAGCTGGTTAGAATTCCTCAAAAAGCCCTTCAAAAACTCCCTAATCTCAAATTCTTGGATTTAAACAAGAATCCTGTGCATAAGATTCAGGAAGGAGATTTCAAGAACATGCTAAGGCTAAAAGAGCTGGGTATAAACAACATGGGTGAGTTGGTTTCCATCGACCGCTATGCTCTGGATAATCTTCCTGAGCTCACTAAGCTGGAAGCGACAAACAATCCCAAGTTCTCCTTCATCAACAGTCACGCCTTCCATGATGTCCCGGCCTTGGAGAGTTTAATGCTCAACAACAACGCCCTCAATGCCCTCTACCAGTCCACTGTGGATTCTCTTCCCAACCTGCGTGAGATCAGCGTCCACAGCAATCCCTTTCGTTGTGACTGTGTGATTCAGTGGATGGCCGTCAACAAAACGACCGTCCGTCTCATGGAACCTTTATCCATGTTTTGTGCCATGCCGGCAGAGGTCAGGGGTAGGCATGTGCAGGAGGTTCTGCAGAAGAACTTGGCAA
Source organism: Doryrhamphus excisus (assembly GCF_037039965.1). Taxonomy (NCBI): domain Eukaryota; kingdom Metazoa; phylum Chordata; class Actinopteri; order Syngnathiformes; family Syngnathidae; genus Doryrhamphus; species Doryrhamphus excisus. The sequence continues at coordinate 20,694,535 of NC_136367.1, read as the reverse complement.
ACCGGTGCTTGCCCATGATTAGCCACGATACCTTTCCCAGTCACTTCAACGCAGATATCGGGGCTACTGTAGACCTGGACTGCAGAGCCGTTTCCCAGCCTGGGCCAGAAATCTACTGGGTGACACCGACTGGGAACAAGGTCACGATGGACACCCCATCTGACAAGTACAGCCTCAGCGGTGAAGGAACGTTGAGGATCTCACATATTCAAATCGAAGACTCCGGCAGGTACACCTGCGTGGCTCGGAATTCCGAAGGATCGGACACCAGAGTGAGCGCCATACGGGTGAACGGCACTCTGTTGGACAGCACCCAGGTGATGAACATTTATGTCAAACAGGCAGAGTCCCACTCCATCCTCGTCTCCTGGAAGGTCAACTCCAATGTGATGACCTCCGACCTGAAGTGGTCATCCGCCACCATGAAAATAGACAACCCGCATATCACATACACCGCCAAAGTACCCGTGGATGTCCACGAGTACAACCTGACGCATTTGCAACCGGCGACCGATTACGAGGTTTGCCTCACCGTCTCCAACGTTCACCAACAAACACAGAAGTCGTGCGTGAACGTGACCACAAAACAAACCACCTTCGCCGTCGAGGTGTCTGACCAAGTGACCAACAATGCTCTCGCCGCCGTTATGGGGACGATGTTTACTATCATCAGCCTGGCGTCTTTGTGTGTGTACATCGCCAAGAGGTGGAAAAGGAAAAACTACCATCATTCTTTGAAAAAGTACATGCAGAAAACGTCATCGATACCGTTGAATGAACTCTACCCTCCGCTCATCAACCTGTGGGAGGCGGACACTGAAAAGGAGAAGGAGGGCTCCTCCGAGAGCAAAGTGAGCCAGGTGGACACCACACGGAGCTACTACATGTGGTGAAAGCGACCGCTCTTTTTATGACGGACATTTATGTCACGAGCACATCGGGTATATGTGCATGTCAACGGAAGCTACCTTATCTTCGTCATGCTTTTTTCTTTGGTTCTCTGTCTCGCACATTTGGGCTCCTTAGTTGAACACGTTGCCTTTTTAACCCCTGTCTTATTTCGACAGGCAATGGCAGCTTTTCTTTGTCTGACTGAATAAAGTAGACACTTTAGTTTTATTTTTAGTACGGGTTAACACAGAACACAGCATGAGATCTTGTCACAGTTTCAGTAGACGTGTTAATTCCACACTTTCTAATCTAACTTTGTTTCCCTAGCAGGAGTTTCACTATTGACTGTTGTGCACTGAAATATATACAATGACAATAAAGGTATCTTTAGACTTGATATGCTGTCCATTGAACAACGTTAGCGGTTTATGTCATGTTGTATCAATGACGTCATTTCCTTTTTGTACATTGATAATCATGTTTGCTTTAGACTTTGCAGGGCAACTGAACCTGTAAACCAGCAACAGAAACACGAATGTTCTCAATTAGATGAATTGATGTACTGTACAAAAGTAAGGCTTTCTACATCTTGAATATTTCTTACCTTGCTAGAATGTGTCTACAATCACTTACTTTTTTGTGGTTTAAACACAAACATGTTGTTTATGGAAGAAGAAATTAAATAAAATCATCTTTCATCTTATTTTTCAAACCATGATTCCAAGATGACTTTTTAATTCTAAATGCACCACACTGCTGATTTATTATATTCTTTGGTTACATGGATGCCGTATGATATTATTTGGAGAGGAACACGGTGACAGAAAATGGAGGTTTAAGTGGTATTACTAGGGGAAAAAACACAGCCAGTATTTACATTTCTTTATGTGGATGTGATGAGAATAGCCGGAGGTGTTGATTGAGAGGTGAAAACGGGGGCTACAGCAAGTCTGCCTCTGCACAGCAATTATTAAAGAGTAATTAAAATTCAAGTCCAGGCAGAGGCACAGTATGCTGCAGAGTAAATGTTCTTGTACATGGACAGTTGCCTGGTACGTTACCGAAAGGAAATCTACACAAGGGATATTTGGCCGTAAAGGCTAATTCCATCCATCCGTAATACCAATTAATTTGAAAAAAAAACACGATATAACGAGGGAGCGATAATTAAACAACGATATTGCAAGGGACAACTATAACTAGTATTGATGTTTAAAATCTCACCTTGTTTGTGGCCACTCTTCCCGTGGAATGAGACAATCTTTGGAGGAGAGATGCTATCGTTGTAAGCAAACGATGACGGTGATGGGGCGAACCTCCTGTGTTTGGAGAGAGCCTTTTTAGTTTGACATTGACGGCTTCTCTCGCACCTTTTTCAAGCCATGAATGCGATCAAAAAAACTCAATTATAATAATAAAAATGACAACAAAACTATTTAGCCATTGTGAAAAAATTCAACATTGAACATATTAGAGGGGAGTGGCTCGTCCTCAGCAGGTTGCAAAGTAGAGACTGTAAGTATTGAAGCTTCACCCAAAAAGTATTATTTTAGTAATACCGTCTCTTAATTTTGAAAGCTGACTTTTTTTCCGGGCTCTTTTGTATGAACAGCATGTCTGATCTGTCTCCTCCATCTACCGACCATTTAGAATTCTGGAAAGCAATTATTGTCAAGGTCATATCAACCTACAACACAAACTAGGACGTTTGTTATTACAGTAAAGTCTCATTATATCGATATCGGTTAAAAGGAATTACTACTTATTACGATACTATTTTCATTTCCCGGCAAATTTCTAGTCTTTTATGATATAATTAGCTCCGTTAGTACGATACACGGTTATTATGATAATCCGGTTACTAGGATGCCCTTTTCATCTCCCGCCAGCCAATTTGGTCTGCTTATATCGATACAAAAGCAGCTTAAATCAATCTTTGCTTAAGGATTTCAATACCAAAAAAGAACACGGCGAACGGCTGCTTCCAGTCAACTTTATTTTTCACACTTCCACCACCAGAGTGCAGCACACACAGCGGGAAACACCCGTCCCTCGCGCCTACCCCTCCGGGTGGCAACACCTTCCCTATCGATAGTTCCGGGGTGAATTATGTTCCGGGGTGAATTATGTCCCGGTAACCGGTAATAACTACAGCGTAAGTTTATTTTTATTTACTGTAGTACAAAATGTATTGTAGTACAAAAGCATGCTAGATACTCCCGAGAATATCGATATAACGAGACTTTACTGTATTGCAATTATTTAGTCTTAGACTTATGGCACATGGTAAATAAAAATAAATGAAATTCTGATTTTTGCACCTTATGTATGGCTTAAGTACAGAAATACACCCCATAATTGAGACTGCCTTATAATCCGGTGTGCCTTAAAAACAGGAGCTATACATTTGTCGTGTACTCCACTACGCTGTCCATGACAGTCGGATGCAAGGACATCCACATTAGGTCTCCACATTGACACCCAAGACAGCAATCACTGCACCACAGCCAAGCAAAGCCGGCTCAAGGATAATCAATACTATCACTTCACTTGGGGGAAGGACGCTCATTTGGATTGCTTTACAGCCTGGATACAACACTAGTAAGCAAGTGACTTTTACCTCAATCACTACCAAAGACATATTGATATGTATTTTTAAACCTGAACGCTAGTTCCCAAAAACTTATTTATACATATTTTACATTTTTTTGGCGTGAAGACGTGATGAAGAAGTCACTATTTGGGGGGTTATAAGGCATAAACAGCCAGAAGGTGGCAGAAGTGCATTTGAAAAGAGCTCGTCATGGATATTTTGACGTATATTTACACACTCCACTCCAAGGAAGACGTAGAAGAGCATGGGCAAGTGTAGCATGCAGAAGGTTACACACTGTAGGGAAACTTTAACACAAGTACCGTACACACAAATACCGTATTTTCTGGACTATAAGCCGCTCCGGAGTCGCACAAGGCGAAAAATGCATAATTAGGTACAAAAAAGTACATACAATGGAGTATAAGTCGCATTTTTAGGGGCTAATTTATTTTACAAAGTACTTGACCAAGGCAAGTTCTAACAATTCATTTATAAGTCACTCTGGAGTATAAGTCGCAGGAACAGCCAACCTATGAAAAAAGTGTGACTTATAGTCCAGAAAATACGGTAGTTTAGTTCCAAATGTGGAAATTGTAAATAGTTCATGGTGTTGTATTTGCACATAAATAGTTTATTTGTGGTACAGTTTAGATATTTGAGCTGAAACATTTGTGTAAAAGTAAAAGTTATCATCATTAAACATCATTAGAGCGTTACTGTACAGTACAGTAGTACTACTAGTAGTACTAGGGCTGCACCAACCAGAGCAGCTTCTCATATGGCAATGTAGTCTCTGTGTAAAAGGTGCTCCAATATTCAAAGCCCAAACAATATAAATAAAGTAATACTCATGTGGCATTACGCTACTCTTGTAGCGTAATGCCACTATCAAATATCAAATCAAATTTGAACTATCAAATACTGGATAACATTTTAAGCTAGATGAATAAAGGCTAATCACCAAAATGAGCGTCTTCCCAAGCAAGCTCCTCTACAGCATTTGAAGCATTTGAAGGTTGTTTGGGGACACGGCCACCAGCCAGCGGTGCTACAGAATGAGGTTATTGCTGCAGGCACAACTAAAAATGAACCAAAGCGACCATTCTATTTATTTACCTCCACGTTCCCCAATCTACGTCACCTTTTTCACTTCACAGATTGTATTATTGTTGTTGGAATGCCCCACTTGCACAAAAACTGAATCTTTTGGCTAATGACGAGGACATCTGGCCCCGACAGTTTGCATGCAGGCCCCCCCCCCACCCCTCACAACTCTGACTGATGATGCCTAATAGCCATCAATTCTCTTTAATGGGATCATTTAGCGTGCAGCCTTCAGGAGCCCTTAAGATGATCTCCATGGAGATGTTTGGGCACGGGCCCTGCAAATCAAAGCGAGTGAAAGTGCAAGCAGAGTCGCATTAGTGATGCCTAATTAGCTCACACAAATGGCCGCTTTTCTGGTATTTCTGTATAACGTTCCATTTCAACGTTGCAGTGGAATATTTGTTCATGCAGACGACAGATTGAATAAAGAGCTCAGTGTGAAGAAGATCATATCTTATACAAACCAAGTTTTCTCTGCAGATGCTCTCCGGAACCGCCTCCTTGGCTCTTGGCTTCACAGGCGGAGGAAGCGTCTTCCAGGAGGCTTCTCAGCATGGATGATTAATTCTGAAGGCATCTCTTGTCAAGAGGACCGTCATTCTGCTGATAGAAGCATCATGTTCTGTCAGGCCTTTGAAATTCAAATCATGTCTTTCAATTTTAGGTCTCAGTAACGCCTTTGAAAGTCCTTATGAAAGCTACGCTACGGGAGATGCGACCGACATGGGTTGGACGAGAACAAAAAGAGACCATCCGATTCCAAGCCTGAAATAAATAGCAGCAACTTGATCATAAAGCTCCTTGGCATATGTGTTTGACATTTTTTTTTTTGTTATTAAAATAGATACGTGGGACTATTTTTAAACCGGTATATTGTATTTTTTTTTGCAGCCGTCTATTTTATATTTGTAGAGTGGAAGATAAGAAAAAAATCTGTCCCAATGAATTATTAATAGTTCACACACAACCTCTGAGTAGCAATTACCTTCTTGGAACGTGACTTACGGAAACACGTGAACTCATGCGAATAACGGGCGTGACCATAAAATGCCTAAAAATGCAAAATTTTGATCCGCTAAAGCAGAGATGTCCAAATTTGCAGACTGTTGCTGATTTTATTTTTTATCAGGCTGTAAATGTAAACAGTATACAGTAGTACCTCTGTTAACATACGCCCCGGTTAGCATGTTTTTCGGTTAACATTCAAAATTATTGCTAAGGTTTTGCCTTGGCTTGTGTTCGCCCGCTGCTTTGGTGCTCAAATATCGTTTTCGGCGATAATTTGTGGGACAGGTCTACTTACTGTATATGTGCTATTTTTTACTCTTATTATTTCTACTATTTTTTGTGATACGAGGGCTTTAATCATGTTAAAAACTGTATTTAGAAGGTTGTTTCTGTTTCTTATTTACTGTACATATTAATAGCTCTTATATTTACAATTCGTTTTTTTTGGCCTACCAGAATAGAATTTGCCTCAGGTGACAAGTTGAGTTTCCTGGCTGCATTTTGCTGCCTTGCCTTGACACACCAGACAGTTCTTGTCATGTCTGTCACATTCATTCCATGGCTATCTTTAGCTTTAAGCTCATCCAGGACTCCTGGATGGATGTGACTCGAGTGGTTTTTAACTGACAGGTCCACCACAACAACAATCGGAAAAAAAAAAAAATTGAGTGTAAGGTTAAGTGAGAAAGATCACTCAGAGTTATTGGATGCACGTATACTGTAATTATTCATGGATGACAAAAAACAGCCAACTGAGCCAAGACCAATCATGTCACACTTGGACAGCCTGACTGACTTGAATGAGTAGATGGGTGAAGTATTTATGATGTAATTTATTGGGAATGCCACTCAGCATCATTTGCATTTGATGACATGAATCATCCTCAAACCGAGACCAGGTCTTCATTCTCTAGATTTACTGCAAATCATCGTTTCTATGTAGAAACGTTGATGGATGAAGACTGGTCGTGGTAATAAATGAATCTTGTCCTGGCTGCTGCAGAATCTGATCTTGGATGATCTCTATCGGACCCCCATCCCCTAATATCAGGGTTCTCGAGGAGGCATATGAAAATGTGAAACAAAGACATAAATAGATCAGATTTAAAGGCCTGCAATGGCCAGGAATCAAATCCCGCAGTTAACCAGCAACGCACCAACCAACCAGCAAGGCAACGTTCCACAAATCTCCCTCAATTATTCAGCACAAACAAAAACTGACAGTAATTCAGCATTGAGTGATCAATTATGAATTGTGACACTTGCATTACCGACTCTGCGAGATGGAACAATCAATGGGGACGTTGTTTTCCACGGTTCAGTCAGCATGAACAAGCCAAATCTATCACTCGCCAGCCGCTAGGCACATCTGCAAGAGCTCCATTAAAAAGTCGGACGGAGATAATACTCGGACACTGTCACACGGATTTCACCGGATTACTTTCCTGGCCGGCAATCGAACCCACGGACTCTGCCATGAAAGGCAGTAGCGTGTACTATTACATCACTAGGGATTCCTTGAAATCAATAGAAGTCACGACTTATAGTCGGGAAAATACGGTATATAAATTTAATGATCAGTTTTTGGGTTTTATTATTAGAACAACTTGGAAGTCAACCACGGTCTCATTGTGTTCTACTTGGACGATCCACTTCCTGTATTTTCCGGACTATAACTCGCACTTTTTTTTCATAGGTTGGCTGTTCCTGCGACTTATACTCCAGAGCGACTTATAAATAAGTCTGTTTCTGTTTATGTTTATTTTTTGTGTATCTGAATAAGCATTGTGTTAGCATATCTTGCACCTATTCAGCCTGTTCTATATTCTTTTATTAACGTTAGAACTTGCCTTCCAAGAGGACGTAATGTCTGTTTTGGTCAAATAGTTTGGAAAATAAATTACCCGCAAAAAATGTGATTTATGTATGTTTTTTGTACCTAATTATGCATTTTTGGCCTTGTGGGACTTATACTCCGTAGCGACTTATAGTCCAGAAAATATGGTAATTGAATGAAAACTAATGTAGTCTGATGTGGAACAAAGTACCCAAGCGTTACTTTATCATTCTTATTGGGACAACAACATTACAGGGGCAGTACAGCCTTTTGCATAACAGCCCATTTCACTGACTAAATATGCTAAAACTGTAACAGCCCGAAATATACAATTTAATATTTGTGTTTCTTCAGCGTGACAGGAAATTCAATTTGAAATCCAAATATATTAGATGGTGGTAAACGGCCAATTCAGGCTTTTATAATGATATAAAATGCAAATGCCTTTTTAATTACGTCTTCAAATGAAACGAGCAGCCAATTGTGGATCAATTTAGGGCTCAATCTCATTTAGGAAAGAATGAGATGAAGTGTTGTTTACAATCCCGGACATCAAGACATCCATAAAAACCACCAGTGGCTGTTAAGCGGCTTTCACGCAAGATTTGTGCCTTGGCCGGCCCAGCGGTCTGCGGCACCTTCCTCATCTGGCACAAAGCCCGGCTTGGGAGAAAGCGTGCGGCAAGGTCTGCCGAGAGCCATCCTGTCAATTTTACACATGTTGTGTGGGCCACGTCCAACCCCGGTCGCCAGTTTCAGCATCGACTCCCTTGTGAGCGAACCTTTCAGCGGTCGTAATTGGATAAGCTGTCGGCTGAGGGTCTGAGCGGGTTCTGTGGCGGCGGGTGTGCAGTTGAGACGTCGATATAAACGCTCCTAAGAGGACCTAAATAGTTTTTTTCCCAAAAAATACAAAAAAACAGCAAACTGCAGGCAGATAGTTCTCCATGAAATACAACTGTCATAGTGGGGGCACTTACATTACATACCGATTTGTTTGGGGGTGGGCAAACTGTGACCAGTGGGCCACATGAGACCCGCCAAAAGCCGTAACCTGGCCCACCGGACATTTCCGAATTCCGAGCCTTATTATAAGAAACTAGAGACCTGCAAACTACATGACTACATTAAACTACATTAAATGAGGATGATTTGGAACGGTCCAGTGATTGTGACTGGTACTTTTACAATCAGTAACTGTTATATTTGTTCACTTCCTGCTTTCCTAATATGATTTAATTTTTTTTAATGATTTTTTTTTCATTTAAATTTAAATTTTTACAATCAGTAACTGTTACATTTGTTCACTTCCTGCTTTCCTAATATGATTTAATTTTTTTTATTATTTTTTTTCCATTTAAATTTAAATTTTTACAATCAGTAACTGTTACATTTGTTCACTTCCTGCTTTCCTAATATGATTTAATTTTTTTTAATTATTTTTTTTTCATTTAAATTTAAATTTTTACAATCAATAACTGTTACATTTGTTCACTTCCTGCTTTCCTAATATGATTTAATTTTTTTCATTATTTTTTTTCATTTAAATTTAAATTTTTACAATCAGTAACTGTTACATTTGTTCACTTCCTGCTTTCCTAATATGATTTAATTTTTTTTTATTTTTTTTTTCATTTAAATTTAAATTTTTACAATCAGTAACTGTTACATTTGTTCACTTCCTGCTTTCCTAATATGATTTAATTTTTTTTTATTATTTTTTTTCATTTAAATTTAAATTTTTACAATCAGTAACTGTTACATTTGTTCACTTCCTGCTTTCCATAATACAGTTTAAGGGTTTTTTTTGTTTTTAAATAATGCACCTCGTAGCGAAGTACGAGGTGATATGAGCATCCAATGACATAATGGGTACCATAGTAAGTGTCAATACACATACTGAAATGCTATGGCTAGCATAACAAAGTCCTAGCATAGAAGTGTTTCAAATTTAGTTCACATGTTGCATCAACAGGTGGCCAATATCCAACCATGACAAAGCAGTGACTGGATGTAGCCATCGTGATGTCATCAGCTCAGTTGGTGACGTATACGCGTACGCATCAATCCAAACATTACGCCTTCACTGAATCAGAAAAATACAAAACCCACACCAAAGCTAAACACTATATAAATAAAAGTATCCCGTGATAATCCAGGGTTTGGACAAGGTCCCCCCCTCCTTCGTGAATCTTGCAGTGGTTTTGCACCAGAACCCTTTGGTCCATTTGAATGTAACTCTACTTTGGCTTGTGTGCAACTATGTCATCATTCATGATCAAGCAGTACATATTTTCACCGTGTGAATAATTCATTAGCTCATCCTCTCGTGAAGCTTCTCCAAGTGCACTCAGCTATTTACGACGGGCCTGCTAGATTGTCAATAGAATTATTTACTGTAAGTTCTCCACAAATGAACTTTACAGTCTGAGCGTGGTCTATTATTAGTGCAAAATATTGAAAGATGAGTTATATGTTTTATTGTGGTCACTAGGCCCGGGATAATTTCTTAATGCTGGTGTTGCTGCCTGATGTTGACACCAGGAACCAAATCATAATTGGTGCATGGGGGGCCTAATTCACGTGCCTCGGTGTTGGTTAGCATCCACTGAATTCAGTTATACTTTCTGTGAAGAAGAAAATGTAGCACAACAACATGAGTCGCAGCAAACAATATTTTCTATCATCGTTTAAAGAAGTTTGGTTGGTGGTTTGACAGCAAGGAAAACACTTAGGGATTGAAAGTAGGGGAGTCACAAAGCAAATGTGTTCAAAAGAAGATGGAGGATGAAGGCAGGCGTCCATCGGGGACGTCAATCTTCAGTGGTGACGTGGAAATCAATCTGGCGTATTTATTTTATGCCACTGCTTGTCTCTGTCATCCAGTGACATCTCTGCTTTTTCCAAAGATCAGAAACTTTTGTTTTCATCTTTTCTGGCTCGATCTAAAACTTGTGTTGACATCCCGTTTCCCAGTTCTTCCAGACTTCCGGATTCATACAGTTGCAAACCGTCACAGTAAAGCCTAGCGTTCACTTTTTGATGAAGCCATCAGGACCACATCAGGTGCTAATAGCTAATAGCAGAGATGGATCCATTTGGATCCTCAGGCCACCAAACTGGACACATTTAATAAACACATCTGGCAACAAAGGGCAGCCATCGTCAAGAGGTTTGACTAAATGTGGGCAACGTGGACCAAGGTCATGCTCCAATCGTAAAAGAACCGAATGGCACGGAGTAGCACGCCTTGACCCCGTAGTCCTGGACACCCTCCAGGGACACAGTAGAGAGGGTTTACCAAGGAGGTTACCTTGAGCCTCTTCAAAAACAGCAGAGAAAATACAAATTCGGTAATCTGATTATTATTTTCCAGGTCCAAATCCTCAATAAAAATATTTAATGCACATAATACTTTATGGCAAACACAACTTGTTATATAAATAAAATAATGATATAATTAATTTAAATTAAATTAAAACAATAAACCAATGATCTGTTTTTTTACAGGTTCAGTTCAGGGAACACATTATTAAATAATGGGAAGAAGTATAGATATATAGATCATATGTATATATAGATATCGGCCTCACTCCATAGATTCATAGACGAGGCAACACTGACACCTTCTGGACAAACACGCTATAGCATGAACAACTTCCAATTCATTGCGAGGAAAAGTAGACTGGTAATATCAAATGAGTTCATCCATAAATGAAAGTCTTACAAATAATAACGACAGGGGTGTCCAAAGTGCAGCGTGGGGGCCATTTGCCACCCACGGCCCCTTCTAAAAATTGAATTGAACAAAAATAACATTTTAGACACAGGAAGTTGCAGTAAAGTTCATACTAACAATATGTTTGTTTTTTTGAGCATACCCATGTGTTTATGAGAAGAAATAAGACTGATACGAGTTGTTCATCGTTCTGTGTGCATTCTATGAAGAAATAAAGCACCCAATAATAATGACAAAATGATTACTTACGATTACGTAATCTGTCTATAGTGTCCTAACTCTAAAAGAATGACTATTCTTCAGCGAGACTTCATCACTATATATACATATAGTGATGAATGAAAGTATTTATATGGATTGTATGCAATCGTTCAATACCAGGGTCACACAAACAAAGCTCCATACACACTATGATGTAACGTGTAACAACAAGGCATTGTGGGACTGAGAGCCCATTCAGTCTTTAGTCCCCCTGAGGATGCCTTTGTGTACCTTTCTTGATATTTTTTATATTTCATTTTTACAGTGTTTGGGTTTTTTTCCCCTTGTTTGAATTGTGTGCAATATGGAAGACTGGGGTCAAACCTGACAAAACGAAAACATCCAACCGGGAGGAGGCTTTGTTTTGCTTTGTGCACGGGGGCGCCGCCATGCTGGAACAGAAAATGGCCTTCCCTCAGATGGAATCGAACATTTACAGGAAAGGTGAATAAAGACTGAAGATGTAACTAAGGGGCATTTCATATCGCTCCTGAGGATTCATGACTTGATGAAGCGTTATTTCTTGAAACTTCATTTGTGTGTGTTTGTTGTGTATCGTAATTGTTGGGAGCAATTTGATCACATATTACAATAAATGCTACAGCGGTTTGTTGAACCGCCTGCTGTTGTTCTTTATAGTTATTGATTTGCATTTAATGGCGCATTCTTCAATTGCTTTCCCAAGCGGTTGTCCTGAATCGACTGGCGTGTTTCCACGGTAGCTGAGCCATCCGTGCATCGGAAAATAGGCTCTTGATGGCCTCATTATTCCTTTCAAATTATTGTGTTAATAAAATGACAGCAACGGCTCTCAACGGCTCTATCACAACACATCAAATTGAGCTTCTTTCCCTGAGCGAAATGTGTGTTAATTGAGATAAAGCAATTAGTCATTTTAAAGGTTGTGTTTTGCTGAGACACCATAGGGGACCGGTTAAGTGATTTTTTCCTGTCATAACCATCACCTCGCCACCATCGGTCTCTTCATTGAACGAGACAAGTTTGAAGTGCAGCTAAATTAGAATTTAACACCGTTGTGTGCATATTGGGGTTCATTCTCATTAATGTACATTAATGTCTCATTACACCTATAACTGATGTAGTGCCTGTAGTCCCTATCTTTATCGCAAAAGCATCCGTTTGGGTTGTTCAGCAACATGTCTTCTAGCAACAATACTGTGGCCAAGGTAATTGCTCCGCGGGCGTTATCACCTTGCACATCACTTTTCCCGCGGTGCTTTCAGGATGTCCATATGGAGGTACCGTTAGCTCCAGCTGTGCATGATCTCCTCAAAAGTATTGCACCTGCAGATTACAAATAAATATCACATCTCCGAGTACACAGACGTTGAACTGAGCAATCTTATCTTTGGAAAGGCATCATTTTTGTCCATGAAGGCCCGCATACTAAAACGTATGTGCACCTCCACATCTGGATATGCTGAGAAGCAGGGCAGACACGGGAACAAGAGGAGATTTTAATGTTCATTTTCAGAAACGTACATTTGACAAACCAAAAGAGTCACAAAACAATGCAAAAGCTGCACGGCGGGCATGTGGTTAGCGCGCAGACCTCACAACTAGGAGACTCGGGTTCAATTCCACCCTCGGCCATCTCTGTGTGGAGTTTGCATGTTCTCCCCGTGCATGTGTGGGTTTTCTCCGGGGACTTCCTCCCACATTCCAAAAACATGCTAGGTTAATTAGCGACTCCAAATTGTCCATATAGGTATGAATGTGAGTGTGAATGGTTGTTTTGAAATGTTTCCTCATTGCTAGCAATCATAGTTGTATGGTCGCTAGGGCGCTTGCATCATTTTTACATTTTCAAACATTACTTTTTGCATAAAATACACAAAGAAGCCAAAACTACCAAAACAACAGTTAGAAGGAAAAACATGCAAGGCTGCCAAAGATGGGTGATATTTAGGTGTATATATAAGGTGTCCTGCCGCCCCATAATATTTTAATATACACCATATTAAACCTGCCTGTCAAGCAATATTCTATTATTTATATTATGTTAGATTGACACCAAAACATAATCTTCTGGGCTTTGCGAGATGATGATGATGTAGATGCTGGTACACGCCTCACATCAGTGGGATTTTCTTATTAACCTCAACCTCAATTTCAATCTTTTTAATGATTCGGTTTGAGCATCATGTGCCCAGAATGACCGTGAGAAATGCATCACCCACTTGATTTCCCTTCCACATGGATCAGACTGTATATGTTGTTACTGTAGTGTCATTTGGGCCTTTATCTCCTATGTCTGACTACATGAATACAAACATCGAGCAGTCATGCCGAAGAGCAAAAACACATGCAATTTTTCAAAACATCCGTGTATCAGTAATTGATGTATCTGTGATGTTCACCCATGGAGACCTGGATGGAATTTAAATTTAAAGAACATCTACAGTAAAATTCCAGTGCCACTAAAATTTACATCCAGGCATCAGAGTCACTTTGAAAAATGGACTTAATATTACTATTAATAATACTACTCCTGGGATGCACGCACAGGCATGGCTTCTTCTAATTATGCCGACTGCTGTCGGGGCCATGAATGAAACAGCGCTTTAGTCATCTTTGCATACTTGGGAAATGACCACAAAAAGTCTGGCTTTTTTATGAATGAACCGTGTGCACCTTTTCAAGGCTGAGGAAAAAAGGGACGTCAGCGTCAACATAATGTTCTGTCCTTTGTTTTCATCATTTATGGCAGGCTAATAAATGCCACTGAGAATTGACTTTCATTTTTTTTCTCTAATGAATTCATTAAGCAACGCGTTTCATTACATGATAGGCTGACATTATGGGAAAAGGCATAGTTGGAATAAACGGGGATGTGCTAATAATGTTTAATCATACTGGTCTACAAGCAAAATGCCCCCTGGAACAAAAGTAGTGAGATTTGTCTTGGTTAAGGTCACTAATAAAGAAAACGTACATCAGAACTGGCTAAACATTTTAAACATTTCCAAATTTTAAATATTATTTTTAAATCTATTGTATGTTATAGATGATATTTTGACGTAAAAACAATATCATTAAATAAATGTGCAAACAAGCACAGTTATCAATTGATTTTCAGTTCAGTTCAGTAGCCGCTTGAAACTCGGAAGCAGATCCGAGTCCAAAACTTCGCAGTCCAGAGCACCAACCAATCACCAGCTAACCACTGACTCTCCACCAATCACATGCGAGGTGCATCCACGTCCATCGGCACGCCAAACATCAACGCAAAACAACTTCCCGAGCTGTGCTGAGTGAAAAGTCGCTCTCTTTTAAAGCATCTTCATGTATCGCCATGGTGACTGAGGCCTCGATCGTAGCCTGGTCGGGACCACGCTATGGCCTATGAAAGTTACCACTGGGAACTCCTCAAAACACGCCATAATAATTACGTACTACACTGGCTGGGATCACTTCTCTTTTCAGTGGAAGTAGAATCACATGGCGTCAAACCTGAAAGCGCTAAACCGGACTTGATAGAGTACGTTGATAACCACTTCCAAAGGGACTGATGAAGACTGATTGTGGATGTTGGGTTTTGTCCAGTTGCATCTTGAGCATAAAGCCTGGGTTTGTGGAGCCACTTTTGCAGATATTTGAAGGTTTTTCAAATAATTGATCAATCCCATTCCTTCTTGACGCCGATGCTGAGGTTGCTGAGGGTACGCTAGCATGTGTGGTGCTCGACGTGGCCGTGCTGTGTGTTGTCGTAGGTGTTGTCCAGGAGATGGAGCGCCGTGTTGAGCAATTCCCTTATGTGTAATAACAGTCCATCTGCCAAATCGAAAGCCCGAGTCTCCAGCTTGCTTTGATGAGGTGGTCTTTATCGCTGCCTGATCACACGGCTTCTTTGTGTGTCCTGCTTTGAAAATAACGGCACATTATTCAAGTACGGTGTCTCTTTTGTTATGCTTTCATTCCACACTTGTAGCACATCACATCATCGTTCCAGTGTACTGGTTTCATTTTTGTTCATTTTTGTCCATTTGTCTTCACGCATTGTCTGTAGCGTTCGCACTTTTCATTTTCTCTGCTTCTTCAGAGATTTTTAACACAAAAAAATTACTCACTTAATAGAACGTTTTTGTCATACTGCTTTTATAGATAAATCAACTAAGAAATACGAGTGGAATATCCGTCAGCACTGGCCATTTACACAATTTAGACTGATCTATCAAGGCACACAGAATATTGAATCCATGCTAATCAAAGTTATATAAACATGAAACCAACCAAAAGAAAAGATTAGAACGATGGAAATGTTTCCATTCTTTGGTAATCAGCAGTAGAACATATGTAAGTTTCAGGGAAATATCAGTTCCCAACTAGAAAAGGGATAAAACCGGCTTCTTGTGAAATGATACATTTCAAGCATAACTTTCACTTTAACACAAATATTTTTTCCTTTTGTGACACTTCGATTCAACGATACAACATAAACACACAAAAAAGGCTTGTTAGACATCAAAATAATGTTTTATTTACTAATATAACACAATGAACTTTTTCTTAAAACTATTAAACTATGAACTATTTATAATTTTCACATTTGGAACCGTGGGTGTGCATGTTAAAATGTCCCTACGATAATAACCTTCTGCAGGCTACACTCCTCCACTCACTCACTCACTCCCTCGTCATTCGTCAACTCTCCATGCTGCGGCTACCCTGGTGCATTCAGGTGCCCATCCAGCATCGTAATTGGCAGCTACATTTAATCACACGCTAATTTTTTAAAGAGTGCCACGAGCAGAAATGTTAAACATGAACAATTTATTAACCAACATCATAACGGCACATATTTTCAAATATGTTTTCATATTTTCGCCACTAACCGTTTACCTCAATCGCAGGGACTGAGGCAATCATGTAAGTAAGAATCTACATTTTCAACTCACATATTGTACGATATATTAACAAAACACCACGCATTTGCACTCCAGAGAAAATCACAGTGACGTGCCAGGAAACCATCGACATGATTACATAGCACAACAAAGCAAAATCCCACTAATATGTCACTCAAAGGATTTATTACGCCAAAACATCACACATTTTGGTTACAAAATTATGTAGAAAAAAAATAATATTGGTTTAGATTTTATGTAGCCCTTTTCAAGGCACCCAAATGCTTTACATGAATTGAACCCATTATTCATTCCCTCCTCAGTCACAAATTGGTGGTGGTTATCTATATCTGTATCCACAGCTGCCCCAGAGTAGTCCGACTGAAAAGCTGCCATTTAATGCCATGCAGGCTCTCGAACCACCACCAAACACTCTTTCACGTTCATACACCATAAAATGACATTTGGCAATCAGTCAGTGAACCGCTGGTGGAGCCGCTGGTGGAGCCGCTGGTGGAGCCGCTGGTGGAGCCGCTGGAAAACCAACCCTACTGGAAAGGGACAATTTCCGGACATTTACAGTCTCATGGTCTAAGACGCCTCCTGCCCTGTCCCTGTTCTGACGCCATAAAGCGGTCTCAGGGCAGGTAAATGTCTCGGTTCTGACAGGTTCTTGAGGTTGATGAAAAGCGAGCTGACCATGGTCGCTTCCTCTTGCATCGATTCCTGCTGATTAGACCGGCCTCTGCACACCACGTCCACAAGCCTCCTGGGGGACCTGACGCTGAACATCAGGTAGATGCAAGGGTTGGCGCAGCTGTTCAGACTGGCCAGCAGCATCAGGATGGTGAAGGTTGCAGCTGGAAGCACGTGATAAAAAATATTATAGCAAAACCGAGTTTTAAAATGTATACGACTAGATCATGAGCTCTTCAAAATACTGCACAGATAGGATAACAATATATGGAGTTGGCTCCGTTTTTCCACCTTTAACAATTCCAGTGCTTCATCTATCTGTGCCCGCCCGCCATAAGTGCATTTTAACCGCCACAAATAAATTTGGCACTGTTTGACCCTAATCATAAATACTATACATCATGGGAGCGTGTTGTTCCAACAATTCCAGTAGATGGCATTGTAACTACACTTCCTAACACACCTGGTCTACCAGAGAATAAGAACATGTAGCAGGAGGGATCAGCTGTGGCAATTACAACACTCTGTTTTCAAACAAAGTGTACCTAAGGTCTTATTGGACACTTTTGGACACCTTCTTGCTTATGACAGAAGATGGTTAGGTTGTATTTCTAAACCGATGTATTTGGGTTGGATGGGTTCTTGGTAATTGTCCTTACTTTGAATGGGTGCGTCCTGGTCCCACACGGACCACAGTTGCACCGTGAAGAAAGGGGTCCAGCAGACGATGTAGGTGAGCACAATGACCATGGTCATCTTCAGCGTCTTCGCCCTGGCTTTGGACACCCCCGCCCCGCTGCAGGCCCTGCTGCTCGATTGCCCCTCGACATGGTGCGACTTCAAGTGCAGGTTGGAGTACACAGCCCGACAAATGCGCACTTGGCACACGATCACAGAGAGAACCGGCAAGACGAAGATGACCATAGAGGTCCACGTCACGTAGGCTCTCAAGCCCCACGGCGAGACGAACCTGGCCCAACAGTCGTACACCCCGGGGGCGACCTCCACGCGGGAGAAGATGAACACCTGCGGGATGCCACCCAGCAACGAGGCGCACCAGGCTGCGCACACGGGCGCGTTCCAGCGCGCCCTGTGCCTCTGGAATGTGACCATGGGGTGGCAGACGGCTTGATAACGATCGATGGTCATCACTACGATCATGTACGTGGAGGCGAACATGCCGACCACCTGCAGGTACTTCACTGCGCGACACAACACGTCCGGACCCACGAAGCGGTCCGTGATGTCCCACATCAGCTGCGGACAAACTTGGAAAAATGTCACCACCAAATCGGCGAGGCACAGGTGGAAGACGAAGACGCGCATTCTGGAGAGCTGCTTCCTCCTCTTCCACAGCACCAGCAGGAGCCCGAAGTTGAGGAGCCCGGCCGTCAGGAAGATGACGGAGAGCAGAGCCACCTCTATCCGCGCCAAGCGCTCGTCGCGCGGCTCGTCCTCGGGCTGCGCGTCCGCTTGAGAGATGTTACTCGTAAGGTTCCCACTCCAGCGTTCCATAGTGGCGCACTGGAAGAGCGTTGGGGGTCATCCGGACAGAAAACGAGAAAAAGCACACTGCGTGTTCAGCATCTCCGGGGGAAGACGTGATGGGAGAGGACGTCATCTTGACGGGAGGAGGGGCAAATCTCACAGTCAATCCACAATGTAAAAGGGGTCTCCACATTTCAGCAGGGACGTCCATAGGTTGAAAGACAGGGGGGAGCTTAGCCCCCATGTTTAGATATATAAGCAACGAGTTTATCTGGAAAGCATTCAGCAGGACTTGATATGTGGTTGACTATGAGCTTAATTTCCCACAAATCTATTTGAAGTGTGCCCATATTTTTGATCTTGCAGTAAAATATGTATACGCATAATCTAAACAGCATTATTCAAAGGTGATTTTACATTGCCTGTATAAAAACATGCCTTATTTTGGAAAATCTAATGCCATTTTCTGCCTTTGAATGTCGTATCCGAGCCATAACAGATGCAAGACCACGCCTGTGAGAAAGGGAATTCACTTGGTTCTGTCTAAAAGGCAAAGATGGATAAACATCAGATCTTCTGCATGCTTTCATAACACTTTTGCAAGATAGTTGTGTAAAAAAGGCTTCAGATCCAAAACTGCAGTGATGACGTTATGTACTATTGTCATTTTTATTTTGGATAGATGTTTGTAAATAATCTGGCTAATGCAGATGCATGCGTCACTGTTGGCCAAACAATTATGATAGAAACTGCCACAATGTTGGCAACTTATTGGTATTGGACTAAATAGCAAAGAAGCAAACAAATTAAATGCAACGTCAGTCACAGATTTTCTTACCTATCCGACTGTGATGCTGACATAAATGAGTGCAATTCCCATTTCAGCAGGCATGCATGTCTCTGTCATTGTTGGTCCGCATTATACACGACTCAATTCCATCAATACCGAGCCAGAGCAGCGCTATTACGGCCTTGATTTAACAAAGTTGTAGCTCTTATTCTTGCTCACACATGTGCACACACACACACACACACACACACACACACACACACACACACACACACAGGTTCTGAAAAGTGCAGCAGCCCATTAGGACTTAACATAACTGAGGAGTTCGTCTTTGTCCATTTGATAATGACTTTTCTTCCAGATGTCGCGGAGCTTCTGTAAAGTGGAACCTATGTCCTTGCCTGAGAGGAGGCCCATTTTCCTGAGATCGTGTCCACTGATGGGGAAGCGAGGGATGGCCCACCTGCTGAGCTCAGCCAGCAGCTTGTGCTCACCTTGGTACTTCAGCAGCTCGCACAATTTACTCTGAGTATCCAGCTCCCGACTCTGGCAAAACAGTGACGGGTTGTTTTAAAAGCCATGGAGTGCACTCAACACGTTCAACAACAAAATAAGATAAGAAAACAAGTGTCGAGTGTGGGAGTGATGTTCGAACCATGAAGCGGCAAGGGATGAGTGCACATGTTTTAGTTTTATGGATTTATCCCGCAAGATAGAAAAAAAAAGCAAAAACACATCTGTTTTAAAAGTTAGCGCTCCAATCAAATTATTTTGAGCCTGTAAAAATGGCCACTCGTAATTTGGTCACATTAAATCGATGTGCACAAAGCTCCGCTTCCGATACACTCAATGTAAAAGTGACAAAACGAGTGCAATCCCAAAGCTAATGTCTGCTAATTGTGGCTGCACTACCGTTCTGCTTGAAGGTGACAAAACTTACATCTATGATGAAGTCAGTGAAGGGCTTCAGACTGTCTGGCTCATCTTCATTCTTGCAAAGTTCTCGTCTGTATTTGACGAGGAACTGAGCCAGTGTCTTCTCCTCCTTGGAGACCTTCAGTCGGATGTCCATCTTTTCCACCTCCTCTGGGCTGCGGCAGAGAGCTGCTAGGATGGTCATGGGTTTGGGAGAGCGGCCTTTGGTGTTCTGCCAAACCCGCTTCATCTCCTCAACGTTGCCATCGGGGGGTAAACCTGAGGTTAGACAGGGAGACAATGTTTTTTTACCAAATCAAAGAGGCCTCAATTTGCTTTGCGAATCCTAAAGTGAGCCCAAGAAGGTCTGAAAACAAACATGTAGCATCTCCAACAGGCCACTAAAAGCATGGCATTGACAAAGTTTACATTAATGTGGAGGCATTGAAACCGCTTCATTCACTTCATTTCAGGAACAACTGGAAGAATTGATCCACTGCTTTCTCACTCACATCTCCTAACACACACACTCTTTGACAAATGTGCTCAATTGATTACTCTGCTTGGTGGCCGAGTTTTCAAAAGACACTATTGAGACGTTTAGGGCCTCAGTGAAAATTTGATTCAATCACGCCATCACTCGATCAATAGAGGAGAAACTTTCTGGTGGAGACAATACCATCTGTACTTTGTATAACCATGTTTTCAAGTGAGGATTGGTCATAAAAGATCAGCAGGGTTTCCTCTACATGTAATCATCTTACAGTCCAAGGTAAAACAAAAGCCGCCATACCTTTAAAATGTGCTGTTTTTGTTAAGTTGAAAGCAAGTAAGCAATATATTGTATGAATGGATAAATACATGCTGTATAGATCCCCACGATGCTTTCCTCACATCCTCACCGATGTAATGTGCCAGCCCCAAGCTGTACATCATCTCCAGGAGCTGAGCAGCATGGTTGCCAACCATAATCTTCTTCAGCTCCACCCAAATTCGTTCTCCTGAAATCCCTGCAAGCCCGCTGCCATTTGCTCGAATGGCCTCCAGTGTCTCGGGCTCATGCTCATCAGCTTTCAGAGCCACCTTTCCATAGAACCTGTTTGGAATTTACATGCGTCCATATTATTTAAAGGTGAGCCAACCCCTCCCTTTATAAAGTTCTAGGTGAATACATGACAAGGACCCAGCTCACCTAAAATAACGCAGTATTCTTAAATAGTCCTCTTGGATCCTTTGTTCAGCACTTCCAACAAACCGAACCTTTCGGTTCTGTAGGTCATCGTATCCTTTGAAATAGTCATACAATTTCCCATCAAGATCTACAAAGATGAAGACAGAAAAGCAAGTTAATAATTTGGAGTTTGCAGTGCACTTTTGTATTTATTTATTTTTTTTTTAACCAACCCATGTAGATATCGGAGTGCGGGCTGTCCAAAGCGCAGCCCGCACTTAGGACACCCCTGATTTAAAATGCGGGGCAGGATTGTTCAGTTGACCAGTATAGACAGACCTAAAAACATTGAGTTGATGGTGAGGTCTCTTCTCTCTGAATCTTTCTGCCAGTCGGTGGTGAATTCCACTTCAGCGTGACGACCATCTGTCTGAACATCCACCCGCAATGTAGTCACTTCAAAGTTTTCGTTGTGAAGCTGTGAAAGATGTATACATAAAAAAAGGATCAACAACATTCATAAGGAGTGATGAAGTACACGAACAATGACTAAGGAAGCAAAACACAAATGTCACTGTGTTGATAGTGTCGGCAGGACACCATCAGTGCAATTTTACACAAATACACCAACTTAGACTCACTCGAGCTGTAATAGTCCCATGCTTCTCTCCTTTATTGTTGATCATCCTTATCCCTGCAGCCTGGAACATGTGCTTCATCTCCTCGGGGGTAGCTGTGGTGGCAAAATCCACATCTTCAGGTTGCTTTCCAGACAACAGGTCCCGTACAGCACCTCCAGCTATTCTCAGCTCATACTGGTGCTTCTTAAAGATTCCTGACAAGATAAGACACTTTCATTTTAGAGGTCACAACCTCAAACAGCATTGAGATAAACATCAGTGTGTAAATGACATTGTAGTTTTAAATGAGGTTGTGTGGTTAATAAGCCCAACGTTCTCACCTGCCAGTTCGTTCAGCCCATCGGTGAACAACACCTGGAATTCGCTTGTCTTTAGCTGCATTGTAAAGAGGCTTTTCCACAAGATACGCGTCCTGCCGGTCACACTAGGTCTCAGTATTCTGCTCCACATATGTCAAAACAATATCACAAAAACCTGCCGATTATGAAAATTCTCGAAAATGTCGGCGGAGTAACTTGTCAGTGTTATGTCTGCTTGTTTTTAGCTAGCTAGCTACATCATGTGAACGTCGCCATGCTGTCGAGTGACTCCCGGCGGCCAACCCGCACTTGTCAAACTATTAAACTATATAACACACACACTGATCAAATTAAATTACGTGTCAATTACAACCAGTTTGTTTCACCTGAAACAGAAGCGAGGGTTTAAGTCATTCTCACTTCACATTTCGGGTATACAGCAACATAGGAAGCGTTGTGACGTCACGTGACAACCTTCTTCTTCTTTTTGTGTTTTGACGGCGTTTGCAATCCGTGATGAACTACCGCCCCCCGTCCGTTGCTTCTACGCTATTATTTTATCCGCCACAGTCCAGTTTTTTTAATATACTTTATGATTATTGGTGTTGTAGTCCACAATTCCTTTTGACCAAAACGCCTTCTCTTTTTTATAGTTTGTGCACGTGACAACCGACCAATAGCACGGAGAGCACGAGACTCAAATAATCTCGCGATATCTAGTCACGTCTTTTCACGCGAAGTGCTGCCGCCTGCTTCCTGTCAGTCGGATTAGTCAGCTGAGCGGGAGTAAAATGGCCAAAGCGGAGGTGGCACCGCTGAGACCGTGGGACGACTTCTTTCCCGGGTGGGAAAGATTCGCCAAACCGGACACAAGAGATATGGCCAAATGGAATAATAGAGTCGTTAGCAACTTGTTGTACTATCAGACTAATTATCTGCTGCTAGCTGTCGGTGTTTTCCTTATTGTGGGGTGAGTAACCTGACACTTGTTGACATATGTCACCCATCTCATTCACTAATGTTTATATGTTTGCTTGTGTTCTTGAAAAACGGAATATTAATAACTTTGGTGTCGCTTTTACGTAGTTTTATCGTGGCAGCCGTCATAGAAACGTTTCAAGGTAAACAGGCTCTCTTTGACTTGAGTGTTCCTGTTATTCCTATTTATGAACCTTGCAAAGAAGTAGTCGTTATGTAATGTTTAAATTAATTGAGCAAAACTCTTGAAAATTAAACATGTTTAGCTGTCAAATCTTTTTTAAAATGTCGTCAGCCACCTTTGAGTGTTTTCATGTGTACAATGAGACCAGAAAAAGTCAATAGATCCAAATACTCGCTAAATACATAGACAAAGTCTCAGTCTTCTACATCGATCCCTCCTGCTACGTCTTCTTATTCTCGGGCACACCAGGTTCTTATGAGGTGTATTCAGAAGCAGTGTAAGGGTGCCATCTACTGCCCGGAGTTGGAACGATAAGGCCCATTCATAGGCGGTCCCGTCATCATGTGTTCATGGAAAACAGAATGGGAGTCACAGAAAGACATATCTAAACTGGAATTAGGTCTTCTTTCCACCGGTGCGGACAGTAATTTTCCATAACAGACAAATAATGAGCTGATTGAACACAAAATGGTGGCTGTCATCCGTTCCATGTATGGGAACTTCCTTTTAATGCCAGCTGGGATCAAGTTGGCGCTTCATCCAAAAGTCTTCCTCAACATGTGGTCATGCTCTGATAACTGCGATTGTGACGACCGATGATCGCTTTTGTCGGCTGCTCAAACGCAGATAGCACAAACTGCTTAATCGCCTCCATTGATCCATCCGCTCTGTCAGCGGAATCGGTATTTAGTGTTTTGATGGCGGACTGTTGACAGATTTGAATGAAAAGAGCGTTTTATTTTTCCACACAAAGAATCAACCTCTTACATACTTATATATGTTTTGTAAACACTAAGTACATTCTCTTGCTCCGATGAATACAGCGCATTATCCCAGTTTCCAACGTAAAGGTAGGACAACGGTTCGTTCAAATCCAAAGATGGTAAAAATCTATTCTTCAGTGCATGACAGCATGTCCGCTTTATTGACTCGGAAAGTTAAATTCCAGGTTAAGACTCCCTGAGGTCGCTGCCATGACCCATGACGTCACGGCTGGGCTTGCCAACAGTGGATTAGTCACAGAAATTGGGGATAAAGCCACGGTGCCCGGCCAGGAAAATGCACCTGTTGTGGAGTACATCATACGTATGATATACTTCATTTAGTTGGGATGAAAGTACATTCTTATATGGACTTTAAAATGTGTTATGTTTATTTTATTTCACGTTTTAAATGCATTTTCAGAGTTGAGTAATAATGTTTTTGTCTAAAAACAAGTGAATAATCTTGGTGTCAATATTTGTTCTATGCAGACCTCTGAGGACAATAGACATTACATTTCTACAGTTCCTTTTTCCTGTGTTTGAATGTGAAGAAAGTTGGAATCTATCAAGAAAATTTAATTTGAGAAAACATTTTTAGTAGCATGAAGTTTAAATATTAAAGAAAAAGACATGAAAAAAGTCATAATATTATGAGAACAAAGTAAGACAAAGTTTTTGGGGAAAGTTAGAATGTTATAGGAATAAATGAGAAAATAATTTACAAGAAAAAGCGGAAATAAAACAGCAGCAGAAATGGAAAAAGAGCTGTAATGTTAGAAAAATAAAGTCAAAATATTAAGAGAAATAAACTATGACAAAATGCAATTTTACGAAAATAAACTAAAATAAACTCAACATTATGAGAAAAAATGTCATTTTAATATTATAGGGTTTAAATATTAAAGAAAAAAAGATGGTAATTTTAAGTTGGAATATTAAGTTGGGGAAAAAGTTATAAACTTATGAGAATAAAATAAATAAAAAAATAAAAATGGTAAAAAGAGCCTTACTAGTTCATACAATTTTTTCAATATATATAACTCCTTTACTAAAGTGGCTTTACTAAATATGAAAGTGGCTTTTCAACTCTTACCATTTGTGCCATCCAAGGTCCATGTTGTTGTAATGACTCAATCTCACCACTCGGTGGCGACAGCGACCGTTTGTTCCCCACGTTTGTTCACGTGTCCTGCTCTGGTGCCCCGCAGGTTCTTGAACCCTCTGGGCATGTTGACCGCCATGGCCGTGGTATCGGGCGTCTTTGTGGGCTCGGTGTGGGCCGGCGAGAACCGAGCCGTCATCAACAACTTCAAGAGGCAGAACCCCACAGTCTTTGTGGGCGCCGTCATGGTGGCCAGCTACATGCTAATATCCTTAATAGGCAGCGTCATGGTGTTCATGACGGCCATCACATTACCGCTCACCTGTAAGTCACATACATTATTCTTACAGTTTGGAGGTATGGAGGTACAAAATGACCGCCTCGCTCAATCTTTGCCTTTCAGTGACATTGGCCCATTCTTCTTTTCGCCTCCGTAACATGAAGAATAAACTGGAGAACAAAATAGAATGTGCCGGACTAAAGAGGTCCCCCATGGGAATCTTGCTGGAGATTCTGGGTCAGCAAGAGGAGAACTTTCAAAAGATCCAGACCTTCCTGGAAGACAAGATGAAGGGGGGTGACTAGACCGGACAACACTCGTGTTTACCAAAGATCTACACCCAAACTGTGCATGTCGGAACCGTTCCGGCGTCGATGCCCCGAGCCACGTGTTGGCTCACGTGTGTCTGGGACAGCAGCAGACATGTATTGTAAAAACACCTCAGGGTATTCCACGCCTACGAGATGCAAATCTCTCCGACACATTTCCACACACTAAATCTTCCACAAAAGTAGGAAAGCCGAGGTTATTTTTCCCACAGGAGATCATGGAAGTACAATGAAGCTCTTCCAAACACTTTGTGTGTTCCAAGCTTTTTGTGTGTGTTTTGTTTACACACAAAAAACAATCCAAAATACCACATACTTAGTTTTATCATTCCAAAAAGGTTCAACAAAAAAGTACAAAAGCTATTTTTCTCGTCATGTAAATACTTTTCAATTCTTACATTTCTGACTTCATTCTTAATCTCAGATGATCAGATTCACAGGAAAAGATTTAAAATCTCACATTATTTCAATACTCCGCAATCCATAGTTTGAAACCGGGAAGTAAAAAAGTCATCAAAAGGGAATTTTAATACATGCGCGCAAATGTGAAAATTGTAACTACGTCAATAATATTATTATAATATAATATTTAATATTTAAAAAGAACATTTCATTTCACATTTCATCCATTTTTTGTGTTTATTTGTGTCAAAGCGAATTATTATATTATTTTACTATTATACTATTATATTTTGCTGAAACTTACCTATGTTGTCATGCTGATTAATAAAGAACATACTTTTCTGACGAAAAATGAGTGTAATCTTTCTTTGGGTATATACCATGTCTATATAGCCCAGGAACACAATATTCTTTCCAAATCATCAAAAATGGCTTTTGAAAAATTGCTGTTATTGAATGAGGCCAAAGGTCACAAAAGGCCCCCCTTTTCATAGCAGTCTTAAATAATCTGAAATATCAAGACTCAAATAGTAAACTTCTGCCAAAGTCAGTTTTTTTTGCAATAAAAGTAGCTTCTTTTTTGGGTGGGGGGGTCACAATGAACGGAATACGTGAGTCAAAGGTCGGGAGTAAAGACTTGAAAGCGTTGTGAGGTCTTAACCTGAATCCATTAGTATTCCCAAGCGTGTTTCATCCTGACAGAGCCCTCCAGGTGACTTATTAGCTCCACCAATGCTAATCAATGGACTGCTCTGCTTTATAGTCAGGACCTTTGACAAAGCTCAATGGGTGGGGTCATGTCATTCACTTCCATGCGTCAATGGAGCGCCGTGTCAGCTACTTTTATTTGCTGTGGAGATTACAGGTAATTAATACTCGTAAAAGCTCATGCAATTATCGAGAGCTGTAAATGTGTGGAAAAGCCACCTAGCATGACCTGTGCAGCTCCACCGGGATCCACCCGGCGTCTCTCCAGGTGGACCCGAGCTGCAATGACGTCACCCACCCCCACAGCCTCATCCGCATCGTGCAACACGAAGAAGCGAAGCGCTGCTGGCAACAAGCTCAAGTCCAATCATGTCTAAGCTAGCACAGTGGAAGGTCTTGTTCTCTCCCATGCAGCTGCTCACGTCTGTGCACGTGCACGTGCACGCACCCGACAGGTGTCTTCTTCTGCACACCAAACTTCCTGCACAAGAGCTGATCACATTTGCGTTGTTGCGCCATGCGTGTGCTGTAATTGCTCGCATGCTCTCCATGCACAACATGAACAAGGTTAACAAGTTTTTGAAGGAATTCTGCACTTTTTCTTGGAATTCTGTCCATCATGAAAACAGGTCTTTTCCCCCTGTAGTGTTCTAAAGATATAATAAGAGCTAAAAAAAAAAGAGGCAGCCAAGAATGCATGTAATCGGATGCAACTACTTAGCTTGTGACCTGTTTATTAACCAAGCTATGGCGGTACAGGAATGCTAATGAAGGCCTTTTTTCTTTCACAATACAGTTTCACACTAGGATGCTCAGAGGTATTTACGAACGGGAACACCCCCCCCCCCAGTAGGACCAGGATGAACCACCACAGGATGCATTGCCATGGTAACCAAAAAGCCAAATGACTCATCTTCAATTTGACCTGAGGGGGGCAGGGACAGGTGGTTTCAGGTGTTTCGTCATTTCAGCCTTTCAACCACACGGAAACTTGGTGCCTTTAAACGGTGTTGTTTTTCATAACGGCTTCCAGAATGGGAAAATGTATCCGCTATGTTCGGAAACCGATGACGCCATCGCCCAGTCTCCCATTCCGTAGGTCCTATGTTCGAGCCCCGTGCGGGCAGTGTGAATCAGGTAGGTTACAGGAGAATTTACAAATGCGGTAGTTAGGATGCCATCTAGTGTACGGAGTTGTAATGACAAGCCACACAGACAGAGGATAAACAAATAGCACCAAATCTAAAAAAAAAAAAAAAAAAGTTGCACTACATTTTTCTGTGGCGGTCCTAATGTAATGTGCCGCCACAGATAAATGAAGGGTGAATCCCTGCTGAGCAGATGAGGTCTTTGTGCAGCCTGCATCTGGTGTGGATCAGCCGAGGCCCAAAGACAAGAGGCAGATGCCAAATGTGTAAAAGCCGGGAAACCGGGTGATAGTACGAATCCTCCTTCGCGGTGATTCAGGAAGCGCAGAGCCATGGTAACCAATTCACGCTTTTAGTGGCAGAAAATGCGGGTCAGGGAATGAAATGAGGTGAAGGGTTAAGAGCCTGAATGGGGGGGGGGCGGATCCCTACATGTGTACAGCAGATTTCTGCCAAGCGGGAGGAAGAGGAGGAGGAGGAGGAGGAAGGTTGGCTTCAATAAACACTAGCTTGTCATTCAACGGGAGGACACAAGTGGTCCCTGCCCAAAAGTGGGCGTGGCGGGTTTTAAAGACTGGTTTGGTGGCTTTAGTGTTTAAGAACACAAGAAACCAGCCTGGCAACACGGCAGTACGGCAGCGGGATGACAAAATACAAGACAATAAAAACACAGCTTTCGGGTGATGTGTTTGGCTAAAGGAGGCGCCGCTGACGTTCTGTGAAAGACAACGCAGTTCAAAGCCAACACATTAAGGTAGAAGTCATCTCCTCGTGCATGTAGTACCACTAATGGTACTACTTCCAAGAGCATTTAATTAGCTAAACTGGCTGAACACACATCGAGTTCCCTCGTTTAATGGACTTAGATTGAATCCTGCAGGCCTCCGCCACTTAAATGGATTAGTTTGTTCTTGTAAAGCAGATGTGACCCAGGAAGCAAACAAATCACTTCCACCAAATGCTGATTTCTTTTTATTCAAACAAATGAAATGATACAAATTCCTAAGAACCAGCTTAACATTATTTACCATATATTACATGCTTTTCAAAATACACAAGAAGCTCTAAAAAAAAAAAAAACACAAACCAACCAGTGTGTTAACAATAATAACATGTACAGAAATTAGGAGCACCGTTCCATGACTTCCAGCATGGATGAAATAACCATGTTTCCTTTTTTTGTTTTTTCCTTGTTCGTTTCTCCTCTTCAGTACTTGTGCTGCAGTGGCAGTAACCGTGTGTGTATTCTTGGGAGTAATACTGGTGTTAGACGGGACAGAAACGCAGATATGTGAATACCAATGAGTACAGGAAGCGCTGTGGCGGTTAGGAGTATTCCGAAATAAACGGCGATTATCTGACAGCTGCTGAGGGTTCCGCTCACCGGCCGTCTTTGTCCCGACTCGCTCCCAAGGAGCTCCTTCATTTACGCTGAGGTCCGTTAGGTCCCTGGTCTGATCCTTCATTGGCGTAACGAGCACATTTGCATGCAAGCGGCAGGAGAAGTTGTCGGTTGCGGCTCGCGGGTTCGATCCTCGGAGGCTCTTTGCAGAGTTTGCACTGGAGATCCCGGTACGTGACTGTCACAGCGCCGTAGCTTTAAGCACTCGCTGTCAAGTCCGTTTGGCATTTCAACAGAAAGTCTGACTCCTGTAGACTCGGAATAACTCCAGGTAAAGTCCTTCATTCTTTGGGTGTCCTTGCTCATGGGCAATAAAAGGGCTAAGTGCAGTATAAGGCACAGTGACAACGTGTCGTGCTGAAATTATGGCAGCTAAACGATGGTTCCCGGCTCGGAGTCCTCGTGCCAGCATATCCGGTCTTGGGGGTCCGTCTCGGTGTGCGTTTGGTTGATGTCTACGTAGGATCTGAAGCGGGCACAAAAAAAAAAAAGAGATTATTACGTGGCTGAACGGCCTCTTTCACACATGCTCAGCAAACGTGGGCATTTCGTGTCATCTCGTCATCATCTTTCCGCCGACGCGGCCTAACCCAAACCCACAGAGGCTTTCAAGTGGTGTGAAAAAGCACCAGACACAAAATATGCGCTTGTGCGCCGCATGTGTGAAAGGGCAAATCCGGACGAGGTCTGTGAATCAGCACAAAGGAGCCGGAACACATTGGAGCACGAATGCTGGACAATGACAAGAGCGGCCATGTCTGTTGCTGGCATGCCGTGCACTTCGTGACCGAACACACACACATGCACACGTACATGTGTGTAGCTATCAACTATCAACTGCCACGATGCACAGGGGTCACATGTTCCCTCCGACACACAAGTGCTCCGCCTCCGCCGGAGTT
Organism: Doryrhamphus excisus; assembly: GCF_037039965.1. Classification (NCBI taxonomy): domain Eukaryota; kingdom Metazoa; phylum Chordata; class Actinopteri; order Syngnathiformes; family Syngnathidae; genus Doryrhamphus; species Doryrhamphus excisus. The sequence goes on along the minus strand of NC_136367.1, from coordinate 20,664,029 downwards.
CACGTCCGTGAGTTTTCAACTACTTGGTCCCGTTTATTTGGGCCTGTCAAGATTACCCGTAAATCAATCAACCGCACGATAAACAGCGGCCTCGTGTATCGACACGTTCATGCGTGTTTGTTTTCCTTCCCTCTCGCTACCAAGCGGGCTGGATGACAAGACGGTTCACTCTGTGTGCGGGTCTCGGCACCTGGGCGTGTTGGTTCTATAGCAGAATGAACGTCAAAATGATTTGATGAAATTTGTTAACGTGACAGGCCGACGTTTATTTTTTATGAACTGATAAACATTTGTGGTAACATGTTGTAAAAGTCTCATTACCATTTTTTGTCTGAAAGTCCAGTTTGGAGAGATTGGATTTAGCTGGATGACGCCCCTACCGTTGCCAAAAGTGAGCCAATCCCCATCATCAGAAGAAGACAGATGACCATCACCTTGACAACGATTTGGGGCCTTCTTTTGATGGAGTGACATTGATTTTGGGGGGCAGGTGATTAATTTCCCCGCTCCATAGAATGGTGCGCCTCTCTAAAGACCCCGATGGGGCACGCCCCCCTTTCATAGCTTCCATGGGCAGGGGGCCTCTGTATAGTCCACGATGGAACATTAGCAAAAAAAAAAAAAAAAACCACGCCACAGAGGAATGTGACCACTGGATGATGACACGCCAACGACAGGAAGTGGAGCAGGCACGCTGTGCGAAGAAGCCATGCAGTTGCCTCGCTATGCCAACATCTCGGCTGCAACGTTCACTTCAAAGCGCTGACAGCAAGCAGACTGCGGCGTCTGGAAAGCGGCAAACGCACGGACGCCGGCCGTGGCCGTTTACTTACGAGGAGCTACGAGGGCACTTGACGGGGCCGGCGCCCTCTGCGGGCCACCAGCCTCGCTTGGCGGTCAGGGGAGGAGGAAGAGGAGGGAAGGGAGGAGGAGGAGGAAACCGAAGAGGAAGAACTTGCAGGAAAAAAGATGCGGCGTCCCCGGCCGTCAGGGCTGTGCCACGAACCGTTACAAATCTGCGAGGCGCCACATCTACGAGAAAGCCAGGCCGGTTAGGAGTGTTCAAGCCCCTCAAAATCCAGCTGTCATGTTGCAGGGTGGAAGAAGGCATATTCTGTCTGCAGTTACTGTACGCGGCGCTGACAGTAACGTCAGACATCACCTACAGTACGTTCCGCAGGAATCAGGTCGCATTCAGCTCTCAGATTAAGGAGGATCAGGGAGCGGCTGACGCGATGAGGAAGCCAAGCCAAGCGTGACTTCTTACCTGCTGTGGGCGGAGTGGCTGAAAGGCGCCGTCTTGTACGTGTAGGTCTGTGGCGTCTGCACGGGCAGGTCGCAATCCAGTATGCTGCGAGCGCTTATGTGGCCGTGCCAGTTCCCAGTGGAGGAGACTGGGGACAACAATGGAGAATGTTAGGTTAGCTAGCTACTTGCACGTCGGCGCAGGATTAAGCGATCGCCCCGAGACTGTCTAACCTGAAGAGTAGGAGAGGTTTCTGTTGTTGTGGCTGAGGGGGGCAGGAACGGTCTGGTAGCTGACGCTCAGCTGAGACCCTCGGTCATAGTCGTAGCCGTACGCCGCCTGCTTGTACGCGGTGTTGCGATGGTACCAGCCTCTCAGGTGCTCGGCCACGACGGCCTTCTGAAAGTTTCTCGACATGGGTTCTTCGCTCCGGAGGCCCGGGCGGTTCCGGGGTGGCCTCAGTGTCGCGTACAGGTTCTGAGACGCGCCATCCATCTCGTCACTGCTGTAGCGAGGGTGCGCGTCGTGGGCGCGATACGCTGCGTGGGCGGGCTGGTAGGATTGATTGACACTGTAGTGTCCTTCCGTCTCGCTGCCGTACATATACACTCCGTTGGAGTAAGGCTCTGGCTCCGCATGGCTGGGATATCCCGTGACGTAGTAGGCAGTCGTGGTGGGTCGGGTCCGGGGCTGGTAGGCGTAACAGTGGGTCTCTGGCTGAGCCAGGTTGGGCATGCTGCCCGTGTTGGCGTACGCGTCCTTCCTGTGGCGGCCTCGCACTCTACGCCTGTGGTTGTGGTGACCAGGGACGGCGTACTCCACGCTGGATTGGCTGGTGTAGGAGGAGCCGTCATCGAGTACCTCAGTGCTGTTGCTGCGTCGGGTTGGGGAAAACCTGAATGTGGGCACGGGCGGTTGGGTCTCCGGTAGAAACTGAGACTGGGACTCCAGACTCCCGCTGCGCTGGCGAAAATGCTGCGGAGGATCCTCCGATCTAACAAGGACAAAAAAAAAAGAACAAATCCACGTTTACAATCTTTTTCATTTCACTGAGATTTGCCTGTGCACACATTATTAGCCCAGACATGAAAAGAGAATACAAGCATGTTTTACTGCTAATAACGCAGTGGAGCTTGGGTTACGCCTCCACAGCGCTCCTTCCGATCCGACGGCCCCCAGCTCGATGTGGGCCTCAACAGTACACAGTGCAACAATGCAGCGACTGTTTAGTTTAAAAACACAAGATAGGATGGGTCCAATAAGGCTTTTATTGTGCTGCAAACATGGCGTTGGCTTAATAACAACATGACAGAGACACGCCAGTGAAAACCTGTCAGCTCAAACTGCAGGGGAAGAGGAAGTCGTACCACAGCAACGCCATCAGCTTTCAATATGAACCTCAGCTTCCATGTGGTAGAGCTCTACAGTTGCTCACTTTAACTCTTCCGTCTAACTAAACGGCAGCAGCAGGTACAATAGACATGACACTAGCCCGCCTCACTTTGTGATGGGCCTCCCTTAAAGCCCCCCCCCTAAAGTAAGGTCTGCCTTTACATTACAATACTATTGTACGGGAATACAATCCTGTTTCTCACCATCTTTGTCATTTCTAGCTGAAATGCACCATAAGGACTCGTCTATTTATGTCCATCCCATCAATGTAAACATACTACTGTACTCCTCATCATCAGGTGTCTTGGACACGAAAACCACGTAGAGTCCTAATCATTGATATACAATAATAAATTAACCCAGTTTAAAAGGTTCCTTGAAATGCCGGAGAAGGGGCTAAGGAAGCGGATACACGACTAAAAAGTCATACTGTCAAGAATATATAAACATGACGTACTTGAGCTGGGTGCTGCTGTAAGCGTTGCGGGTGAGCAGCGGGGTAGGGGGCATACTGCGTGCGTCACATGGTTGTCTGCTCGCTGATTTGTATGGACTGTTGTGGCTCAATAAGGCATCATGGTGACCGTGGTGGAGGGGTTCCTGGATGTGGCCGTAGTTTATCCTGGAACACAGATAAGAGTCAGATTTTAGTTCAGAGCCTCCTGTCTAGGTACGTATAGACTTCCCTGCCTCTTTTCACGCTGAAAAACAAAACCATTGTACTGAATATAGCATTTAGGTCAGCGTGCATCTCGACTGCTTATAATGAGTTGACATCAAAGGCCACAGCAACGGAGCTATTAGATCTTGGGTACAATGCCACTTTAATGTTCCCCTCATTCTCCCTGCTCACCGATTGTTGGTTGCTTCTTCACAGGCACTGACATGTTGTTTTTTTTCCCCTTCTATTTTTAAAACTGGTGCATTTGGGCTGATAAGGGGGGGATCTTTTCGAAGGAGGGAGGAGGCGGCTGGTAGGAATGCAGCTCTGGAGCTACATTACAGGCCTGTACTAGCTCCACTCAACTCACACAAACACAAACAGCAGTCAAAGCACACACAAAAAAACATGTTTGGTAGATCCATGCTTTTGGTGGTGGTGGGGGGGGGGGGGGGTTACCATCCAAGACCACCAGCAAATGGTGAAAAACCACAAGTAACAAGACGCCCATAAAAATGTCTCTGTTCCCTTTCCCCCTCCAAACTCGCTAACTTGATGCTGCATGTTCTCCTGCAATTTTGGATCAACATTTGCAATAAAAGTGACTCTTGTAATTATTAGATGCAGCTCCAGAACCCTCTCCTGTCTCTCTTCAAGTAATGAATAATAATAGAAGATGTGAGATGATCGATGAAAGGAAAGTGCATTCAAGGACCGCCAAATATTGTGTGAAATTTCAATGCTTGACAAAAAACATCAGTAAGGCATAAAGACAACATTTTTGGACTTCTTAGCTTTTTTTTTTTTTTTTTTTACTATTTTTCGAGGGGTGGGGTGCACTCTATTTTTCTACTCAACCTTCTGAAGTATTTTATATTTAAGGCGACTGTTTACGACGGTTACTGCGGAAACCGAGGCACGCAAGGCATAGCAATTAAATATCGCAGACAAGAACGAAAGTTGCATTCACAGACATCGGGTCACTCCAATTTTGGGTTGCGACCCACCAGCCTGAGAAGCGCTGCTGCTGAGCGCCGGTCACATGACCAATTATATACCCTACCGGCTGTCTGCGTGTTGGTCGGAAGCTCGTCTCTCTTTGCTGTAGTGAATCCGGAGAGTCTCCGCATGGTGGGATCTTGGCGAGTACTGGACTGACGTTGACCGCTGTCTCTGGGAAGCGAGCTCGTCATCTGGGATGAAAAAGGGGCCACATGAGCCTGATGTAGTCGTGTATGCAACTAAACGCCGTGTGAACACACCGTGGGTCTTACCTTCATCCAGCGTGAAGCTGTCCGATAGAGAGCTGAGGTCTGATGGATTGATATCATCTGGGAACAGAAATTAACTCGTCAAATTCTTTAATGTTATCAAAAAGAAGACTGAAGGTGACCCTGCCGTTCATGTGGATCAGTTATGCTACCTAAGATCACCGAGGCTCTTTGGGTGGGTTGTTTTCCTTTGGTGATCCTGTAGTCATTGATCTCCCTCTCGATCTCCTCCAGCTTCCTCATCGCATCCAAGCAGTTGTTTCTCCTTTTCCTCTTCACCGTCTTGGATAGATCGCCCTCGTTGGTTAACTTCATGGCTGCTTCCACAATCTTCTGCTGCAGGGCGAATCTGCTTTCCAGATTCCTTAAATGTGGATCCTGAAGAGTCACGACAGGGTCAGTAAAAGTTTGTTAAGGGAGCGGTTCTTCGTCACATGTGTACAGAAAACTTTTAAGCCTCCAAAGGTTCAAACACAAACAACAAAGAGGCAGGCGTATTGTTCTAACCTCATTATAGGGGAAAAGGTCATCAAGCTTGAACGCTGTCCCAACACGTCGCCGTACTGGAGGGGCTTTTTCGCCCGTGGCCAAGGGATATTCTTTAGGTAAGGCGCCTGTAAGTTCCTGGAAATGACAGCAAACAAACAAACACTCGGCTCAACATTCAGATGATTTACAGAAATGATTTTTCAACGAGTGGTGAGGTGGCTAACCGCTTCTCGCATGCAGATCTTCTTCAGCTCTTCAAGTTTTTGAGCAAGTGTGTCTTGAAGGTTTTTCTCTTTCTTTTTCAGCTCGGCGATCTTCTCTTTCTTCTGCTCCTCGCCGATGTCAGAGTCAGCAGAACCTGGAAGAAGATGGTGCAATGGTCTTACGACGTGAGCGGGTGGAGACCTGAGGCCAGTAAAGGTGACGCCGACGCTTACCCGCCGAGATGAGGCTTCCACTGCTCGCCATGATGAGCTGATCTTTGCTTTGGAGGCCGTTAAGTTTCGTGATCCGTTGGGAAGAAATCTCTGTGAGATCCATGGCAATGTCTCCTGAACTCCTTGTTGTCGTCATATTTGACTACCCGGGAGGAAAAGAGGTACAGGATATTGAAAAGGCCCGCCAGGAGGAAATGGGAGTCAGAAAAAAAAAAGGAGGCCATGAAGTATTTTATTGTAATAAATGTACGCAGATAGCGGCTGTTCTATTTGCATTTGAAATCAACTGCTGTCTCATCTATCAGACGAGGCTCTCGATTCCTGGGTAAACACTGACGCCATCTTGCTTTGCGACTCGAACCCCGTTCTCTGATCTATTTCCCCAGCATGAGGCGGCATCACACACCACTCATGTTGTTTAACAGCATGGAAGGCCATCAAATGTGCTCCATAAAACAAGCACATAAGAATTGATCTATGCTTAAACTTTGGGGGATTTAAACAGCATCTTAAACAGGAAGTAGCTACCTTGTTCTCATTATCTTTGCCTGGGTGGTTTCAAAGCGCTTTTGTCCATTCCAAGCCTTACGCCGCACATTTTATGTAGACTTTCCCTTTGAATGAGCACATTTCACCACACCGCTAATTCATCAGCAATTCCACTGCTTTACCGTTCAGCTTGAGAACGAAAACACTCAGCACAGTAAACAGCTCTTGTGCATCATCCAGTCTACCTCTAGCTGGCAGCCTACCTTCATCACCACCGAGGCGACAACATCCAAATATCCTCTATTACTAAATAGGACAGAAGGTACGAAGCAAATACTCACTCTGCTTTGCTTCCTGTCCAGGTAGAACTGGTGCTGACTGATGGCCATCGCCCAGATAGTTTTAATCAGAGAATGGCTGGCATACCAGGAGTGAATGACAAGACCAGTCTGACCAAAAGTTCGCTTGCTCACGGTTCGACTGTAGGAGATAAAAAAAAAAGAAGAGTCAAACCAGAAACTGCCTGAGCAAGCACAAGAACAAAACATCAATGAGAGAATTGAGGATTCCAATGTGCATACAGTACATCACAGCATAACATAGCAATCCCTAAACACTGTGCAACTATGTCTTTGATTGGCTCGCTTGGTTTGGATTGACTAGTTTGACAGACAGGTTTCAGCCATTAAGACTTTAGCAGGCACTCGCTGCAGACGCCCTTCCCAGTGTGCAAGGTGTAAGATAAAGACCTCCATTGCAACAACTACAGTCTTGAGCACAACAACAAAAAAGGGAAAAAAAGTGTTAGCATATACTGTATCAACTAACCAGTGGGGGTCGTTGACTTCCACTGCAAATTTCTTCTCTCGGAAATACAAATTCTCCAACTGCTTCCACTGGAACAACTGCAGACAGACAGCGGAGCGTTAGGACGTATTTCAGCAAACACAAGTATTTCATACATCCAGGGCAACAGTCGACGCCAAAAGAGGGGCAACGTGGCTCGTCTTCGTGACTTTCTCTTTGTGGTGAGAATCCGCTGAACCTGCACTGATAAATAATCCAGTAGCGGAGGCTGGGAAAGACCTGGCCCAGCCAGAAAATCAAGTGGTGTTGCTCGAAGAGCAATTGGAATATATATAGGCCATTTTAGACATGTGATGCCAAGTGCATGATGCAGAATTGGTGCAGAGTAGCTTCTCCTTTTCCTTCTTCTGAAGAAGAGCGCTAGAATAGAAACAGCAGCATTTCTCTTTCAGGCTGACACATCTGCTCCTCAGAAACTGGACTCACCAAACTGTTGACTCGGGTCACGGCCCAGGGAGCAACTACTGGATCTCCCTTTTTAGAAGACGTTCCTTCAAAGTGTTTTATTTTACTCATCACCGCATGACTAACATATCATACGTGACTTATGTCAGGTTTATGCAATTTGTGTGAATGTACCACTTATTTTTAATTTATAAAACAGAACACAAAGTTTAGAAGTTTGAGATTAAAATGCATACGAGTTAGTAGGTGGGACTGATAAAGGCTTACCTCGACGGTTATGTTTCAGCTATCCCTGATCTGTTGAATCTGACTTTGAGCTTCCCACAGGACTTGAGCTTCCTTGAACAATGCTCCCTTGTCTATTCTCAGCACGCCAGATAGGTGTTGCAAGAGTTTCAGCTGAACTGAGCTTGAGCTGCGAGCCACACCCCTTTAACCACCCCCGTCCTCTGACATCACAGACACCTCACGCTTTGTACCGCTCGGAGCCGCTCTCTCTCCCTCTCTCTCTCTCTCTCTCCTTCTCCCACTCATGCACGGCTCTTCCGCATTAGTCAGACCAGAAGAACAGGTTGTGTACACATTTGTGATAAAATCCCATTTGAAAAAAAAAACATGCTCAAATACAATCTGCTACACTTCTTAACTCCAAAATAAGCAGGGAGTTCCTTCTAATTCCAACCTGGTCTACATTATTACTAATAATTATTTACTCAGTCGATTAATCGCTTTGGTCCGCAACATACCACACAGAAAAGAGGCAAAAATGTCAAAGTCTGCTTTCATGGATCATACCTATATTGACATTTGAGCCAACGTGTGCATTTTTAAATAAAACCAATTAATCAAATACCAAATCAGTTGTAGATTAATCAGATTAGTTGTTTCAGCTCTCTACTCTACACGGAACATTTTTTACTGAAAACCTCTCCCAGAACGTGGGTGTGTTGTTCAATCTCCCTGTACTCTCCAGGGAAAACATGCAAGGAATCTGTTACTTTGGACTAATCATTAATAGGCCGAGACTTTGAGGTACAGGAGCAGTCTGTCAGGCTACACGGTCCGGGAAAATGTAGATGAAAATGAGAGTTGATGGACAACTAAAAAAATACACAACAGGGAGGTTGCCTATTAATAAAACGAGGGAAACCAACCAGGGAGCATTCAGGGAGCCTATCACTTAGCATCCTTAGCACTGTATCATCAGATAACAATGGTAAATAAAAACACTTTCATTGAGTGAGAGAAACTTCACGCCTGTGTGCTAGCACATCGATGAAACTACAGAGGGAACTCCAGCGACTGCCAAGTATGTCAGTGATGTGACACACCTCAAACTTTGCAAAGGCAAGTAGTTTTCTTCAAGGAAGAGGAAAATCGACAGAGGCGACGCTTAACCTCTCCAAAAGTTTGACACAGCTTCAAAACGAAGCAACCTATCATGCGATATCTGCTTACAGATATTTATCCTGCAAGTCTGATGTACGTTGTATGATGTATGTATGTTGCCGTGTGTATCATTACGCAATGTGCTCACATTCAAGACAGTAATGGTACGGCATGATTCATTTGCTTCAGACATGCTTAATGAGTTACACGTCACCTGGTTATGTTCGCCAACATCAACAATCCACGCATCGCTGGAGCTGCAAGCAACCATGACCGTCTGCCCCACCCCTTAAGGGTCACGTCATACACTCTTTTGTTGTCAACTCAGTACATTTCCATGTGACACAATTAACAGTAAGTAATGTACGTGACAAGTGACAGGTAAATGTACCTGTTCAGTTTTTATTTTCCATTCATTTTAGCTAGTTTTCCATGCTAAGTGGTTCCGATTTATTTTACATTTAATTTCCGCTCAGTCGGATTCAATTTTTAATCCGTCAAATATTTTCATGGTTTCAGGAACAGGAACCTACCGCGAGTCAGTGTCAACCCAAACCCCTAAAACCACCCACCCAGATGGCTCGGAGCCAACGTAAGCCACAGAGGCCGGTTGCTTCCTATAGAACATCACTGCCACACAAATAAGTGATAGCTCTTGGCAACCAGTGTAACAACAGAACCTGCTCAGCCAACAGGTTCCTGCCAAATAGTGGCTATAAAAGGCCTTCACACCCAAGTGAGGATAAGGACGATGTTCACATGTACAAAACGTATATTTTCCGACGTCTGCGGTCAACAAAAGCAACACCTACACATGCAATTGTGTAAACATCGATGCAGTCAACATATTCAATGGCATTAATGCACGGCTTGGCCAACCGTGCACAATGCATTCTGATGCTGCTGCAATATGGTGACACACTGAACCAGATTCACATGTATGTGGAACGGATGCCAAACTGCGTGGATGTTTGTTGGTGAACCTCACTCCCTGACACTCCCTGAGTCATGTTAGCAGTCTGGCCATTTAGCTCGACTCTCTTTCAGTGGACCTTGGTCAAGCTGAACTGCCGAATATTTACAACAATCTGTATCACTTTTTGGAACTACCATTTTTCCTTATTTACCTATAGCCTTGAATCCAAAGCGCCGAACCTGATAACATCTTTCCCATCCAGCCTTTGCTTTCGTGTGACTGGCATGGGAACCAGGATCTTCATGACATTTATTTACATGTTGGCTGGATCATTAACTGTGTCACGGCTAAACCTGGCAGTATCCCCAGCAAAGGCGTATTTAACTGTTAAAAGGCTTCCTGGTATGTATTAGAAATGGCATTGCAACACAACACACCATTTGTTCAGCACATACGCTTGAAGGGTTGAAGTAAAAAAAAAAAAAAAAGTGGTACACAATACGACACGCACCTTTCTTGGTTTCAGCTTGTCCTGTAAGTCGTACTGGCCAATGCCTTTGTAGCTGACACCCAGCCACCAGGGTATTCCCTGCTTGTCCTGGAAGAACGCACAGAAGGCCAGTGGCTCCGTTAGTGGGGGTACATCCTCATCAAATCACCCATCCGTGCATGTTTGGTCACGGGTAACTCGGGCCTATCCCAGCTGACTTTGGCAGGGTACACCCTGGACTGGTCACCAGTGAATCACAGGACTCATACGGTACAAACAAACAACTACTCACTGGACAGTCATTCACAGCGGAAGACAATTTAGTCGCCTCGCTGCTACAGGAAATGAAAAGTCCTAAGTTGTGTTCACACCAGTTGCAACATGAACATGATATTATGTTGTAGTCGTGCTTGAATGCAAGTGGCCACAGTGTGTTACACAGATACAATGAACAAATGTATACTTGCAGTATTTACAATAACTGAACTACCATTACAGAACAACCACACTGTATTGAATGCATATCTGATATTACCTTTACTGGATAATAATGAACACCATACGTTGGCAGGGACTCCACCAGGGCCAGGTACCTAGAGGATGAGGAACAGCGTATAAGACATATAGCCACGTCACCACTGACAACCTGCAGCCGACAGACGAGCGTTAAACTGCAGTCATTGAGAAGCCACGGCCATTTACAACATCAAGCCAATCAATTTGTTCCACAGCCCCGGCAGACAAGTCCATCGGTCAATCCAAGGTCATAGTACATCAGTGCAGTAATGACTCAGGGTTGTACTAACCGAAAACCCTGTGAAAACAACAACTACAGGTTCCCTTGGTTTTTTATGGCTGGTTGTTAACAGCATAACGTCTAATTCATCTCGGCTCAGACCCCTCCGTGTGGAGCCTGGAGCGTGGGGTCGCTCCGGGTATTCCGGTTTCCTCCCCTGTCATCTTAACCGGGGATGAAAAATTGCGTGAATGCGGGTGTGAATGGTTGTTTTGCTCTCCAGTATGTGCCCTGCGATTAACTGGCAACCAGTCCAGGGTAGGGTTGGCCGTTGTTTCAATTTGAGAGACTCGTCACGTTTCACTCTGTCACGTTTCTGGCCTGGTGACAGCGACTGCTTATTAGAACTGCAGACACAATGCGGAAACACGTTTGTGCTTGGAAATCATAGATGACTTACTTCACAATGGCTTGTCCTCTGGTCAGACCCTTCAGTTTCTTGTAATGCTCAATCACTTCGTCTTCACTGTAATGGTACAAAATCACACAAAATACTGTGTATAAAATCATAGAGTATTGAGAAGTGGCAATACCTGCAATGTTTTGTTTGATTTTTCTTTTTTACATCTCTTCCATCCAAGTGCAAAGCAACCCGCGATGTTCCCGGCTACATTTTCTTTGGGAGAGGAAGAGGAATCCAGAATTCTTATTTTGTTTTGCAACAGCCACACACTGCGGCCCATATGCTCTTACACTCGAGTACTGCATGTGAACAACTGAATTTACTGGCCTCACAAACGTCTCCCATAGTTTTACGGTCCATGTAATACCAGTATACTTTGAGGTACAAATGCATAAAAATACTCACTTAGCATTAGGTCTACCTCTGTAGACATATGGCTTTTGGGGGATTGGGGACCTTGTGCATTATGTGGCTTTAGGAGACCACAAGTGCTTAGATAACTTACCAGTAACTCAGAGACGGGTGCTTTCTGAGAACTTGGGTGGGCAGAACTGGGATCTGCTTCAGATGTGATCTGGCGGTTTCAGTGCTATAGAAAAAAAACAAAAAACAATGAAAACATTCATAACGATACAGTAATCAGGTTAATTGGTTCGACTGTGATAAGTGAATTTCCACAAATTAGGATTCCTTATTTATGAATGTATTATTTTTGTGGTTAGAGCATAGCAAACCTGTTTACGATCTTCTAAATATACTTTTTAACATTATTGGAGCTCTCTGAACTAAAACATCTGTAGTCCCATTTGCACTCCTATTACCCAATGTAGTAAAGATAATAAAAGCAAATAAATGATTTAAGACGTAAATAAGATTCAGCCGCACAAGACGAGTGGTTAACATGTTGGCCACACAGTCGGGAGATCCGGAATCTCCGCTTGGGCATCTCCGTGTGGAGTTTGTATGTTCTTCCCATGCGTGAGTGGGGAGAAAATATATTATATATATATTATATTTCACATTTAGTTCATTTTATGCTTGAAAATGCTCAATTTAGGCCAAAAAGTATGTAACATGAGCTTAAATATGCATATGTTTTAACTAATAATAGACCATATTCAACCACAAAACAGCATGATCCATTAATGAATATATTCTTGAAAAAAACGTGATCAAGTGAAGCCGTGAAAGTGAAACCACAAAGTGACGGTACTCTGAAGAAGGAACCAAGATACTCATAAACCCTTTCTATCTTAGGGTAGAGACACTTCTGATGATGAGAGACATGTTATTAGAGTAATTACCAGCTGTGCGTGCTACACATGAAACCCAATTCCCTTTCTTGGTCAGGCTTGTTGTGAAAGCCAAGTTTGGCCACATTTGTTCTTGCAAGTGTATTCAATTCGTGTTGGGGGTTCGATAGTAATAGCAATTATTAAGAACTTTTTGACATTCTAAGGAACGTGCTCTCACTGTTTTTCATCTTCAGTACAAAGACGAGCAAGCGCTGTGTGCCAAGAGTAAACTTGAACTCCACTGATGTCTTGCCAAACTGAATATACCAAAGCACGCTGAGGGCCTTTAAGTCATAAAGAACATTGAGAGACCTTAGGAAGACATAATAAATCCACTGACCAAAGCCACTTCAAAACAGACAAGATGCTTCAGAAAACTGTGTGAAAACAGCAGCGTATTGATTTACCTTGACTGAGTGGTTAAAGATTGAACCATGAGAGATTTCACCCACAGTCTCTGTCATCAAATGTCAGCGGCTTCAGGTCTCACACGGACCGGTCGTGTTATCCGCACAGACAAACGGTGGTGTGCCGCTAGGTCTGACATCGTGTCCGAGGTAGCACACGCCGCCCTCAACAAAAAGAGAGCTGGCTTGGCAGGCCAGTCCGCTGGGGACCTAAACAAAAGCTATTCAAAACTCTTGGCAGACTCTACTGCCTTTATTGAAAGGTTATGTCGAAGTCCACGGACTGTCCAAAAGCAGTCACTCGGCAGACTATTTGAAAATGAAACCAACTAATCCTATAACATGAAAAATAAAGGGATTAGGTTTTGAGACCAATAGCCATTTGACCTTAAATTGACTTCTATAATTGCCAGTTAAAGTCTTCTTTAAAAAAAAAATAATAGAATTGAACAGCGACTGCCCGTGTATGACAGATCTATAATGATTGGGTTATATGTGAAGTAGCTTACTAATCAAAAACAAAGGGGGTAGCTTTGGTAGCTTTGAGCGAGGGCAGCTCCCTGTTGCTACCTCTCCCAGGTTGACTGGGTTTTGCTGCCACGGCACTATGCTGCGTGTTTGATGGCATACATTTTACGAGGAGCTGGGGCCTGGCGTTGTCGGTGTGATCTACTCCGCAGCCACACTGCCCCGTCAGCAATCTGGAATTCATTACTACGTCTGTTATCTCCCCGCAGCCTGGAGCGTGGGGCCAATTCCTACACCCCGGCACGGCCCGGCCCAGAGCAGCCTGCCCAGCATGCTGGAGATAATACTCCTGCGTCAGCTCTTCTAAACAACTCAGATGTGGTGACTGTGGAGGAGGCACAATGAGGGAACATTTTCTGTGAATGAACCAATAACAGGCAACACAAGTACAATTAAGCATGGTCGCAACAATAGCTTTTTGTCCACACCGGTGTGAACACTAAGCATTTTTTACTTTTTTTTTTTTTTTTACATTTGTTCCGTGCCAGAGCACTGAACCACATGTGTGAACACAAGCTTGGCAAGTCAGCAAACACCAGAAGATGAGTTATGATGCTAATTTTAAGATAATGGTGAACAATGGAGCAGTGTCATCTATGGTAATCTATTTCACTGCTATCGTCCATAATTTTTCACATTAATTAACACTTCTTTTCTCTGCGTTAAAGTGTAAATATTCAGGCTGTCAAATGATTGAAAACTGTAATCAAATGAATCACAGTTTTCAAATGAATGAATCTTGCTTAAACAAAATGAAGAAACCACTATGCAAGGAAAAAGCAGAAAGAAACAAACAAAACTTGAACTCACATGATTTCTGCAATTTCCAAGCATCGTTAAATGTAGCAAATGGCTGACAACAAACATAACTATGGCACAAACACATGCCCTATGCTAGCATAGCGTACATAGTCAAAGCAGGAAGAAGGCGGCATATAATGCTTGCACTACATTCTGGGCAGCTGGGGGCTCGCTGCATAGATAGCCAAGCGGCGTAATTCCCCCCATTTTGAGATTTACAAACATTAGTCCTACATTTATTTTTTAAGATATTAAAATTCCTTGACCATGAAAACATAATATGGAAGGGTTTGAATGACAAAGAATGCTAACAATTGGAACATGCTAACATTAGCATGCTAACACCTAGCATGATAACACTAAGTGTCTACTTAAGTTCATATTCATGAAAATCACAAACAAATTCTATTATGCTGATGTTAGCGTGCTACCAAAGCTAACATGCTAACACCTAGCATAATAGTGTCGACCTATGAAAACGACTGGAAAATGCTACAATGCTAACGTAATGTTAGCCTGCTAACACCTAGCACAACAATGGTAAGTGATACTTTATAAATACCCATGAGAATAGAAAATAATGCCGTAATGCTAACACGCTAATGTTGGCATGTCAACACCTAGCATGATAGTGTAATATACCAGGAAGGCCAAATGCACGCTGGCGCTGATTTCCAGACTGTCTGAACTGCGCTTTGTAAGCTACTTACAGCTGCAAAACAAAACAATCAAGGCACTTACGAATGAATACTTACATAACTAAAAGCCGACTATGTTGTGTTGCAATCTTAACAGCATTGTGTAGTGTATCGTGTATCCATGCAAATGTAGCAAAAGGAATTCAAACACAATAAACCTGATAGCGCATTAATTCCACAGTCAGTAGGGGGTTGGCTCACGGTGCTCCAACTTGACTCAAGTCTACTATTGGACAGTTGACCGGGCTCATCCCTATTAAGGCAGCTGACTGTCAGAAGAGGAGGACTCCAGCTAATCTCACTGCGGCAGGGACCTTTGTCGATACAGTGTAGAGGAGGCACATTTATACTTGAGGCTTTATGAGGGGATTTACTGAGCCTCTTCACGAAAAGGAGCAGAAACAAAGGAGATCACTGACAGGGAAGCGAAATACTGCCGCATGACTGTGGGGGGATGCACCGGTGAAAAGCTTCATTTGCTAACTCTTTTACTTTTGTGGGAAGGCCAGAGTACAGCCTGTCCCCAAACACCAATGTTCATAATTAAAAATATGATCCAAAATGGTAATAATCAACACATACGGTATCGGATTTTGAATAATGAAGCCGTTATTGTGCACAAACACATGGTGCCAAGTTTGACGTAAGAGGACAAAGACAAGGGTTGGACAAGAGGTCAAAGTGCATTTTCAACATTTGGCATTGGAGTGTGCATTCAGACATGCTTAATTTCTTAGAGCGCAACTATACTTGTTGGCAGGACGGCCGGGGGCCGTCATTTCGGCAAGACACTTGTTCTGCCACTGAGCCACACACTCATGCTGAGCGGTGTTTACTGGCCGCAGCCAATCAAGGCCCTTCATTGCGGTGCCAGGCAAAATAAAACAACATACCTTATCAGCAGGACAAGCCTCTGAGGCCCACTAAGCTTATCTCCACCGGTGGACAGATTATGGAGGCGCAGTCTCCAAGAAGAATCGCACACAAACAGTCCAATGGATGTCCGAACAGAGTCACCATTTTCCAAATCTTACAACAATTCTGCCTTCATACACAAGTTTCAGATTCACGTGGACGCCAAATCGAGAATCATTAACAAAGGGAAGACAGCCAGCAATAAATACAAATCCGATCCGGGCTGGTTGAACATTATCTACAGTAAATATATGCCGTCATACTCAAACAAAGAAACATTTCCTGCTCTTGGAGGACGACTGAGCACAAGCTCAGCTACAAAATATAAATGTAATATATTGTCTGATGTCACATTGTTGATATACAGCACCTCCAAACCCTAACGCCATTCATCATGGACACAGTTGTTGCAGGAACAAAGAACATATCAGATAGGCTATGGATGCTATACAGTACATGACACAATACTATTAAAATACAGTCAATGAGAACACTAACCCAACACTAGATTGTTGCAAGTATGCCAATACAAGTGTAAAAGGATGCAATGGATTATGGGCAGACTGTGGTTGTATTACATGGAGTGCAATTACCATTATTATGAAATGTTGCAGAGGTTACCAATTGTCATAAATATACAAAATGCTCTTACCATGTGTAATCTCCGTTGGCCTCCTAAAAAAGAGATGAATATTAAAGTGAGTTACTGCATTGTAACAAAACTGTCTGACTGACTTGTGCCAAGTAGTACTGCATTGCTTTATAGATTTTATTTATAGTAAACTATGCTACAGTAACCACATTTGGCTTGAAGTGTGCAATTCTTAAAGAGATGCAGTACTGTATATTATTTGTAAACATTTCTATTCATTTTTGTGTATTTATACGTACAAGACATACTTTTTTTTCCAGGTTTATGGTAGATATTCCGATTCATTGCAGTGTACTTAGCACAAAAGAGTCCTGTATTAGTTCCCTACACTAGTTCAGCCTCAACAGAGAGCCGTTTGAAATGTCGTTAAGTTTTGAGTGACAACATTTAAGTGGAAAGCAGCGGGTCTTCCTTACCTGCAAAGCGAATGCAGCTAACTTGAAAACGTGTCCACTCTCCACTTCAATTGCCTCCTGTTATTATTGAGAAAAGAACACTAAGTTGTGATTAATCACAAGATGTTTTACACACGACAACGGAGTGCAGTTCGGCCAAACACTTGACCGTACCTCTGTCCTCCCGTTACGGACTGAACCACTACAAAGGGGGCAACGCTGTTCTAAAAAAACGATTTGAAGGGCAAGCACGAAAGAATGAGTTTACTTCAACTCAATACCGTGATGGTCATTAATAACGTCAACTATTCTGGGGACCTAAAACGTCTAAAATTTAAATCCAGCAGTAGAACTGGGCGTTCTTCTTAAAGTGGTACGGTCCGAGCAGGTTCAACAGTCTCCCATGGCGACCAGTCTGCTATCCCCGCGAAAAAAAACTGTGGATTACAAAGTTTGACCGTTTGTTGCATTCACGTCCCGCTCGTTTTTTTCAATACTCCCTCCCCCAAGTTCAATAATACATCGTGGGAATATAATATTTTGTATGATTACAAAAACATTGGCACGATTACTGCACTCATTTACATTACAAAATATCATTTTTTTTACATTTCTCTTTTGAAAAATGAGGCAATATGCACATTTTCTATATACATAAAACACTTACGTTAAAAATCAATGATTTGGCGTTCAGGAAGAAAAGCTCCACAGTCGTGTTCTCTTTTAAAAAGGTGATCTTCTCGATGTAAAATCTGTGAGGAGGTTATGTGTTATTACATCAAGTTTGCAGAAAGTACATTCAGTCGTTCTTATTGAGAATACAGCCAAGTACATTAGTCATGAGTGCCACCTGCTGGTCTACGCATGTAGCTGCAATGCAATAGAACAGAATACACTACATATTTATTTTGTCATTGAAATTGCAGTGTCAGTAATAAATACACAGTAACAGAAAGATATTTATAATATATAAAGAAGCCTAAACAATATATCCATATCATCCACAGTCACGTTCACATATAAACAGCCAACTAAGTCTATTGAAGTACTAAGTCCACTCACCTCACATAGAATTTGAGTTCCAGTGTAGTTAAAGTCTTAGAGAAGTCATGATCAAGGACTTTTCGATCAAGATGGAGCCAGTTATTCTGACCTCTATGGAGAACAAAGAGAATATCTCATCAGTCCTTTATCGGGTGTAACTGAAAAAAGTGTTTTACTTTTGCAAAACTGTGCATTGTACTGACGTACGTGTCATCAATGAAGCAAAGTCCAAAATATTCCTTCTCCTTCAGGTTAAAATGGGATGCCACCAAGTCCAACAGGTCTCGGGATAAAAGCTTGGGCTGAAAGCACAGTTAAAAAGACCTTGAACTGGCCGTTTGAGTACCACAATGAAGAAATAAATAATGTTTTCATCTTCATAGCAATGCAAGATCATACGTGACGTCCCACCTGAACCTGCAGCTCCAGCTTTCTGCCGTCGAGTAGGTGTACCTGGCACTGACGTCCCTCAGTCATCTGCAGGAAGAAGGAAAACATGAGCCGTGACAACTTTTGCAACACGATGCCTTCATTGCAGAACGAGTCTCCACCTCGACCTGTGGCCATCGAACCAACACCATGCTTCCTGCAGCCTGCGGCAAAATGCTTCTTTCACTTTTGTGAGGATGAACAGTGATTCGCCACAGTGTCATGTTTGTCCTTTGTTGTCAGTGAATAGGTAAGCTGAGCCACTCGGCACAACTCCACACGGGAGCTTCACGCTGACAAATGAGACATCTTGGTTGGAGTTATATAATATAAGAGTGCTGCAAACTACGATGCGTAGGGATGCGGACCCAATCACAATAAGTGAACTTCGATTATTAATAATTGAAGATTTTTGTAGATAGAGCAAAGAAAACTTGTTTATATAGTTGATCATTTGTACTATTATTAGAGCCCTGTGGACATGAACAGAGCAAAGAAAACTTGTTTATATAGTTGATCATTTGTACTATTATTAGAGCCCTGTGGACATGAACTAACACCCCTATAGTAGGTAGCCTCCAATTCATTTTCTGCATTCCAAACTTAGGAAAGGGTTTGAGTCGGAACGAAGAAAAGGGACAACAAAGCCAAACACATACCACTTCCACACGGAATGGGAGGGGAACATCAGACATGCCATGGCTGACTTCATGTAGTGTGAGGGAAATCTAACATCAACTCTCAAAAATGGAACATTACTGACACCTAGTGGCCGGGATACCACATAACATCGGCTTTCAATATTATTTGACTAATAGTACGCCGTAATCAACCATGGAACAGCAATCATTTATTAATACATTTTTGGAAAAATGTGAAAAATGAATCGTGATATTTTCCAACAGTACGTGGCGAACAGTGTTCTTTTTTTGAAGTGTGTTGTGTGTTCTGACAATGTCTGCAGACTTTTAAGACTACTGGGAGTAAGAAAAAACATGCATCTTATCCTTATTTTACTCAGAACTTGCACAACATCAGCAGACATTGACTTGATGCTAATATCATCTTGACATGTATAGTATTTGTTAATACATCAGTCACGGAGCTGCCATACCTGGAAGCAACTGTCAATCCTAAACCAGGCTACGAGGAAGCGCCGACATGGCAAAAGCCACCTCCTCAAGGTCTGATGTGCCATGCTCCATATGAGCTGGCTGCCCGATGCCACCAGGTCCTCCATTCCACGAATCAAGCGTACAGCCATAACTCTCTGACCCTGATAGATTTCAACTCAGATGGCGACTGACACCTCACACAGACGGCCTGAAGACCCTCGGCGTCAGCGCCCCTCAGACAGCGGCAGCGTGACAAAAAGCACAAGGACACAATGTATGCTGTGTCTGCCTTGTTGCTATGATGTCACTGGGAGTCATCACTCAGGAGAGGGGGCATCAGGCGTGTTTGCCATGCACAATCACCAGGCTCCAATATCTTTAGGTCCGGATGTGTTTCAGCATGTTTATATTACTTCTAGTTTCAATTTGGGCAAGAGACATATTTGCTAACCATATTTTTTAATGTATTAATGAAATTCCAAATTCTTCTCTTAAGGTGTCTTGACTGGACTTCACTATAGATGTAGCACTTTCAGGTGCTGCCGTTTTGTGGGTCTTGTTGCCTTTACTGTCACCTTGCTCGGTGAAAACGTGTATTATTAGTACGGACTTTACTGATTTTCTCCACTTTTGTAGGCCTTTTCTTCCAAATCATTAAACTTTTATAGATTTTCTTTTGGTAACATTATGACTTTATTTCCATAATATTCTGATTTTTATTTTTATTTTTATTTTTATTTTTATTTTTATTTTTATTTTTATTTTTATTTTTATTTTTATTTTTATTTTTATTTTTATTTTTATTTTTATTTTTATTTTTATTTTTATTTTTATTTTTATTTTTTACCCGGTGAAAACATGTATTATTAGTACGGACTTTACTATTTTTCTCCATTTTTGTTGGCTTTTGTCTTCCAAATCGTTAAACTTTTATAGATTTTTGGTAACATTATGACTTTATTTCCATAATATTCTGACTTTATGACCATAATATAAACTTTTTCCAAAGCTAATTTTACAGAAATTATGTCATTTTGTTTTGTTTGTTATGATTAAAACCACCCACCATATTTTTTCTTTAATATTTCACCTCAATACAAACTGTCACCCGTACTAACTCATGGTGTGTGACAATGACAACGCCCCCCCTCCCCATTAAAAAACGTATTCTTGACCAAATTCCACTAAAATTGCAACATATTGCAATTGCAACACCTAAAAAGTTCCAAACTTTTGTTGAAAAGTTGCCACAAAAATGGACATTTAGGGTTGCAGATGTCATAAGACGCAGAATTTGACAAGATTTTAACATTAATTTTAAGAAAAGTACAATGAAGAAATAAGACTTCTTTACATTTGAACTCCGGAGACCTTGCGACACTCCTAACTGCAACGGCGTCAAAAAAGGCCTGCAAAATCCTCGTCGAACTGTGAAAGTGTTCAAGATAATTGGCGTTTCTGTCAGCGAGGGCGGTAGAAGCGACCTGGCGGAAAGTGAAACGCTGTTAAACATTTGGAAAGGCTTTGATGTAACAACTCAGGGCGGGCGGGGTAAGTACATGCAAGTCATTACCAGGTCTTCATGTGTAGCAGCTGTGATTAATAAACAAAGGTCACGGACACGCCGCACGCCTGACTCAAATAATCATGGCGGCTAACATGAAGGTAATGTTGCTGAAAAAAAATAAAGCGACGGGACGTTTCGCTGTGAGCGGCGACATGGAAACGATATCCAGTCGTTTGTTTGTGCGACCACATTCCCGGGAACACTTAAGTGTTGGCAGGAGATGGGATGCTGTTGTATTGAACGCTACATCACGGTGAAAGTCTGCCCAGGATCGCCCAGGACACGTTTGACATTTGGGATGTTTTTTCATGCACCGTTGATCTAAGTGAGCATATGAATTGTTTTCTCTGCAGTCCATTCCCGCTTCCATGTTTCCATGCCACATTATGCAAACGATAAACACAAATCAGTGCAAATTAGGATCAGTCATGCAGGTAAACGCTTCAGAATGTCCGCTTTATCACAGCGTGTGTAAAGCAGCTCCAATCAAACATGGCGGAAATTAACAATCGCAATGTATGAACATGCCGGCGCTAACGTTGAGCGCTTTAGGATTGATTTTAAGATCTTATTGTTTGTTTTTAAGGCGTTGAATGTGCTGGCCCCCAAATACATCTCGGACCTCATCCGAATTTACTCTCCAGTCATTGAGGTCCGAGGGCCAGCTCCGACTTGTGGTGCCCAAGACGAGACTCAAGACCAGGGGAGAACGAGCCTTTTTGTGTGGTTGGCCCCAAGCTATGGAACTCTCTCCCCTCCCAAGTAAAAAAGACCCCCAACATCGAAAGCTTTAAGTCTCGTCTTAAATTTTATTCTCTGGCTTTTAACTCGGAGTGAGTCGTATGGTCCTGTGTCTTTTAGTTCTTTCTTTTTATTTTAATTGGTTTTATTTTTTTGTATACTTTAATGTTTTGCTGCTTGTTTTTAACATTTTAATATATATTTTACTATTTTATTTCTTAAATGGTCTTTTAGATTTGGATTATTACTTTTTATTTTACTAGTCTGTGCAGCACTTTGGAAACACTATTTATAAAATGTGCTATTTAAATAAAAATAAAGTGGATTGGAAAATGGCAACTCCCTGTCTCCCATCACACCTAGATGGGACCATCTCGTCACGTCAATGAATCAAGCTCAGAACTCCCACTTATTCTGCGGGTGAGTTATATTTCACCTGCACTTAACATTTGCTTTTAGCCCTGTCGTGTTATTTTATATTTGATGTATTTGATGCATTGCCCGTCCATGAAAAAAAGAGCCAAATCACACCGGTCCGTGGTGCAAAAAAGGTTGGGGACCCCTGTTCTAAAATATTTCCACACCTATTGTGTTCCCCATATACCATATACATATCCATATATATGTATATATTGTTTTTAAACTTTTATAGATTTTCTTTTGGTAACATTATGACTTTATTTCCATAATATTCTGACTTTATGACCATAATATAAACTTTTTCCAAACCTAATTTTACATAAATTATCTAATTTTGTTTTGTTTGTTATGATTAAAACCACCCACCATATTTTTTATTTAATATTTCACCTCAATGCAAACTGTCACCTGTACTAACTCATGGTGTGTGACGGTTACAACGACCCCCCCCCCCCCATTAAAACCGTATTCTTGACCAAATATGTACATATGTATATATATACATATATATACATATATATATATGTACTTCAATGCCTTTTTGAGTCTGGTGTTCTGGAATCAGTAGTCCATTCTCCTCCCCATGTTTCGCCTGGCACTACGGTCAACATGATGACCTCATGCCATGGAACGTCACTCTTGAAAGCGCTCGTCTATGCCGCTTGTGTTCTGCTTATGACACCATTAAAAGGCCCATTCTTTTATTGTCTTTCCGTCAGACACGTCATTATTGATTGTTGTGGTGACATCTGAGTTCACGCTGCTTTATGAACAGCAGGTGGCGAAAAGCTGTTCCAAAATTGAACCCAATGTGGATGTAACAAGGTGTTTTCAATGAACTGTACTCCTTGGGTGTCCCAAATGTAACCACTCCTTTGTTCACTCTTGAACCCCACTATTAGTGGGTCTTAATCTGTCCAGGATACAAGCTGGGTCATGCCAGGAGGCGGAGTCGCCAAGATCATCACACTTCCAGGTCCCTGAGCTTACTTCCACATAGCACGGCAAATTAGCAGATGAATTGTTTTAAAAGGGGCTGAATGCAGCCTGAAACAGCTGCCATCCGCACGGCCTGCAGCTGACGAGCTCCACCACATGCTGAGGCTACAGCTGACAGGCTGAATGCAAGACATTATGTGCAGTATGGCGAACACACGCACGTGCAAGATGTGTGTCACACGGGACTCGGTTTGCACGCCGACCCAGGAGCATCCAACTGTCGAATATTGTGATGCAACTTGTAGCCATTTTAAATACGATAAAATATGAAAGTAGGCCATCTCTGGTCATGCATAGTGTTTACTTGAGACTTACACAAGGGGGGGGGGGGGGGGGTTCTTTGCAAAACGGAAGGCGTTCAAGTCGCTTATGTTAATTCACACACGTGACGGCGGCGGACACAAATGGTAACGATTGTTATTGGATCAGAAATGGTGTGTATATTTTGCAAACAGCACATCTAGAATGACTTCTACTGCAAATCCTTTTACAGGAGGCAAGTCCAGGTAATATCAGATTCATTTTATCATCACAATAATGTAACTATTACATCCATGAAATTTCAATTTCACCTGAGACTTAATAAAATATACTCACTTATTCATCTTACATAATTTCATATGGTTAGCCCAAGTGTAACTAACACCTGCAAAGTGCAACCAACTTATGACCACTTCCTTTTTGTTACGTCGGGAAGGTCTGGGGGGCAGGTTGGAGGGCAGAGGGCAGAACAGACCATCTGAGTGCAACACAGATGCTTCGCGTAGGAAGAGGTCAGTGGGAAGAAGAATGTGGTGGCAACAGCGTCCGCAATTAGAAAGCACTCTTCCAAAAAAAGGTTGCCTCTCGGGATTGATATTTAGCATTTTCCTCGAGGGACAACACTAATGATGCCTGGTGTCATTAGTAATAAATATCACAGCCAACTTTTGCACCTAGTTGTCATCTTATAATCATTGCCAGGGAAATATAAGCAAATTAAGATCATTATCTGTTCAATTTCTATCCATAACTAGAAATAAAACTCGAGGGAAAATATAGGTAATACAAATAATGTCTCTATTTGTGATAATCCACTCACTACAGGAGTTTAACAAATGGGATTTCACATCTTAAAGGAAAATTACATGGTTTTGTTTTTAATTTAGACCATCTTCCACAATCCTTATATCAGATATCAACACACGTTTTTGCCTTTCCTGGGTGTTCTAAAGAGAGAAAAACAGCCCAACATAAGGTAGCTAACAATGCAAGTAATGGGAAGCACTAAAAACCACAAAAAATCAGCAACAATGTTCCTTTTACATAATGCGACCCGCATATTAACCAAGCTACGGCGACGTTGTTATTGTAGGAGCTAACAGTAAAGAAGTACTTTGTGATTGACTGATTGACTGATATCTTTTGCTGAAGTGACAGGACTAATTTGAGTGCGTCCTGCAGCGTGGTAGGGGATCAAATATTTCAAGATCAAGTATTTCCCTTCATCTAATACAACTTCATTTATAGCTTTCATTTCACATTTTTTCCTGGATATTTGTTTTATTCTGTCACTTGACTGTTTGATGGGAGTTAAAAGGCCTTTGTTTTCATAATCTTGCACACACAATCATAAATTACAATTCCACACAATGTAACAATGTCTACTGTTCCGAGTCTTTCATCCTTTTTCCCAGTTGCTGTTCCAGGGCTGGATCTGGATCAGGACCTTTTGTGGTCTTCCCTAATCTGCTCATGTAGCTGTTATGTTCTCATTATCAGGTTAGCAAACAGGATTAAGAGGCAGATGGTCTGCTTAGTAGTGATTATTATTATTATAAATGATCTGACTGCATTGGATATCATTTATTTATTTCATCTGTGCTGATGAATTTGCTCGTACCAGCGTTACTCCATGCACACTTCATTGTGGTTCTTTGCTATTTTCCTCATTAGATTACACGGCCCAGCCCATTAGAATCATATGAATTGTGACCCTGACAACATGTCCATGTCCTGTTTACAGCTGGTTATTTTCCTCATTCCCTGCCTTCATGTTGCATAATATTTGCTCACTGTACAGAAAAGTGAGTCCATTCGTCTTTTTAAGTTGCTTCCGATATTGATTGAGATCGTCTATTCAGATCAATCTTACCCATGTAAACTCGGCGGCTATGTCTGCGGGAGTCTGTGTTATCTCCAGGTTCCACTAATTTCATTTTAGCCACAAAGATTGTCAATCATCCGGACAGCGAAATTTAGCTCTCCGATACCATAACCACAATACAACATAGAACATCAAAAAGAGAGCGTATATACATGCAACAAAACCAAAAATATATATATGCTGTATAAATATTGATCCCATCCTTCATGTCCCATACGGACTTTACTGTTTTTCTCCATTTTTGTTGGCTTTTGTCTTCCAAATCATTAAACTTTTATAGATTTTCTTTTGGTAACATTATGACTTTATTTCCATAATATTTTTATTTTTATTTTTATTTTTATTTTTATTTTTATTTTTATTTTTATTTTTATTTTTATTTTTATTTTTATTTTTATTTTTATTTTTTATTATTATTTATTTTATTTATTTATATTTTTAGAAAAATGAAGATCCAATTCTGGGGGACATTCCTGCAATCAGCATTCTATTGCGTTCTCCTTCAACATCTGGCGTATGTACTTGTTGAAGTACACCTGGACATCTGCGGCGTCGCGTTGTGTGATAAACGTGCACATTTTTGAAGTGGCCTTTTATTGGCACACCTGTGCAATAATCATGGCGTCTAATCAGCATCTTGATATGCCTCAGCTGTTAAGTGGCTGCATTATCTCAGCAAAAGAGAAACGCTCACAAACATACATTTAGACATGAAAAAATGAGCCTTTTGAGTTTTTATACACAATATAGGATGGAAAAGTATTCTTGCAGCATGCTAAAAAATAGTCACAGACAACGGTTTCTATTAACACGTTGGATTTTAAATGACGTGTTTTTTCCCTCCCTATTGTTTGACTAAGCACCTACATCTTTCCCGTGTGTTAGACCTGCAGGGTGCTTGGTTTCGGTCCACGGGGCAGGTGATAATGACTTCCCTCCCCTCCTCGTTCTTCCTCATCTCAAGCTGCAGTGGTGAAGGTGACTGAAGCTGATCATGATCTTTTTTCTGGCTTGACTGCATGGGCTATACGGTACTCTGCAAAAGTCTACAGATATACAGTATTTCTCATCAGACGCTCTACCAACCATTGTTTTTGCCGAACTTACAGAGACAACTTTCATCATGTAAACATTGGTAAAAGATCCCATAAATGCATCCACAGCGCAGTATACGGGTATGTGCGCGGGTATCTATATCAGCCGTTGCAGGTATTGCTTTTCAACATTAACCCGATCAAGAAAGAGGCTCACATGACGCTCCATTACGGATGAATCCATAGCTTGAACGGACAAACGCTCACCCTCGACCACAAAGCAACCGTCTACCTCACACAAAAAAAAAACAAACCAGACATAAACAAAAAAATAAACATTACGCACAGAGTGAAAATAACTTCAGACAGGAAAAAATCCTGGAGGAGGGGTCAAAACTACAAACATCCCATGCCTGCCTCCATCTCTTCTGGCACATAATGTGAGAAACCATCACAAGAGGCTTTACGTGTTGAGCTGTATTGATCACTATTAGACCTCAGGTGGAGGAGACTCCTGCAGTGGGAATATGTTTTTCCATTTGCAAGTAAGAGGGTAATAATAGCAGCTCATCTATTTTCATTTTCAACCGTGGGACGGGGCGGGGGCTCTCATTCTGGTTATAACCTGCAGTGGCTCACTTTGTAAGACCATGGGTTTCAAAACCAGAATCGAGTACCATTAGAGACCATTAGAGATGCTTGTGTGCTTCCTGACTACTGGCAAGGCATCGAACCCACCCGGTTTCAGCTCAGGGGCGCAATAACTGTTTACAGCCATGCTGTGTGTGTGTGTGTAGGTGTATTCGGGCTTGCAACCCTCGAAGGCAAGTACTGAAAAAAGGCTTTTCTCTGTCAGTATTTTCATTTCCATGGTCTCGCTGCAATTGCAGGATATCCCCACATCTGTGAAACCCAAACACACACACACACACACACACATACACAAAACAAGCAGACAAGGCCTTAAGGCTGCACAAATCCCCCCCCCCGCCACTGCATGAAGCTCACCGGATGAATTCATGGAGATGAAAGTGGATATTCGGGATACCTGAGGTCTGTACTTATTTCAGAAGACATATCATAACACTTGGAAATGTGAATTTGAACTTGGCCTCAGCCAAGATAAGAAAATACTGTCTTTTTGTTTTCAGTACTATACTAATACTAATACTATACTACATATCAAATCGCTCCATGCAACTTTTATCAAGCACCATATGCCCTCATAACCTTTTCTATGCATCATGCAGGCCAGCTCACCCATACACAAATAGGTGAAATGCAGTGCATGCACCAGGAGAGGGGGTCGACTCAGCATTTTCACGCCCCCGAGCAGTTATGGGGGTTCATGCCTTCCCATGGTTAATGGTGACATACTGGTAAAAACACACAGTTTAAGCTTTAGCGCTAATCTTCTCCACAAATTGCAGACTTTTAAAGCCAAACTTCTGTAGTGTTTTGCATTATTTATAAAAAGGTGCATTGAAGCGCTGCGATTTGAGAAGAATACACACATAATGTGGTAGATGTTTGTGTTTCAACATGTCGGAGATGTTTTAATGTCTTCATTCACATTCAAAGTAAAGACTTTTCAATGGAACTCAACTGGAGTATTTCTTCACAACCCGTCGGTTGTGTGTTATTTTGCACTACTAGCCAATCAGTGGTTCTTGAGTGGTGGATCGGGACCTACAAGTGTGTCGATCACAGACAGTAAGTCAAAAATGACAGTGAAGTGATTATTATTTTTGCAATATTCAACCAATACTGAATTACCTTCCACTTTGGTATAATGAAATATCTGATTTTGTGGCCTTATTTACATAAAATTGTTTAAAAGGGGACCTATTATGCTAATTTTTGGCCCTTTATATTGACTTGTGGACTCCTAAGGAGCAGCTACACATGATAAGCTTTCGAGATCTTCCAGAACCTGCACATATTCCGGCTGCATTTCCTTCCAAAATGGTCTGTTTTAATTTATTACTCACTTCGCTGTGATTGGTCCCACTCAGCTTGTACAGCTTGTAGCCAGGCACACCCATATAAGGAAGTCCGGCTCACTGTGACATCACAGGGAGCCTGGGTTAAGAAAAACTCACTTCCAAATATGCAAACCTCATTATCTGAAACTTTGGTATCATTTAGCACGAGAATACAACATTCTAACAGCATTTATAGGTCAGAAAAGTGGAAAAATTATAATAGGTCGTGACTTAATGACCAGGTAGGTCCCGAGGTGATACCATTTGGGAACCCTCGATCTGATTTTTCACTGTAAAGAACTTCTGACAAGTATTACAAATACTACAGCCGACTTTAAAATGAAGTGGATCAGAAATGAATCAGCAGAAAGGTACTCGCTGGAAATGAGTCACGATGCGAGTGTTTGGTTGGCTCTTTGTTTAACTCAGGATGTCCTGTCTGAGAAGACAAAGCAGACATGAAACAAGGAAAGAGATATACCGTCTGCACACTGCTGAGCTGTTTCACTGCAAATGAGGAACAGATTCCTGTTGACACAACTTTCGGCGTGAACCACGTTTTTCTTGTTTACATGAAAGACCACATTTACATTCATTAAAAGTGACACTTTGGCATCATCGATGGCATCATTCTATAACAAAAGCACTACAATCAGAGCTCCCCGCCTCCTCACTGGAATATCTGCTCTGCCAGGGCTACCCATTGATTCAGACTGCTGGGACTATAGATTAGCACTGACCCAAAAACACCAACTGGAAAACAGTCCTCCTGAATGAATTGAGCTTCTCGCAACAACATCATGTGCTAATCATACCCTGGGGGGAACACAGGGGAACACTGGACTCATAGTAGTAGGTTCTAATCGCTTCAATGCCATTAAAAGACATTTGAGCTTAACCTTCAATCTTATTCGTTGTGTTAGCTTCGATCATACAGATATATGGACCATTCACAGTGGAACACAAAAATGATAATCGGGATGATTTGAAAGGATATGACAAATTTGACATAAAACTGATGAACATCATGTAGACATTATTTATCCCATTTAGGAACATTCCTTACAGTTGCACCACCTGACTTTTGCGACTAATTTCAAAGTCAACAGGCTTCGGTTTAGACACCTGCACTTGCTTTTGCGTTTGCTAACAAGTATATCCACGGCACTTTGAAGAATAAAACTTGTATGATAAAATCTAAGTTTCTTAGATTAACACTGGTTTCACCTCCTGGCATGAAAAGCATACCAACATGCATAGGACTTCAAATAAGATCTTATATCAACATTGGAAAAAGCTCCACAAACATTTTCACTCAGCCATAAAGGTCAGTTTCGGTCCTCGAGATGATGCAATATCATCGAAGCGATGGGTGAATTGCTGTGGGGAACCCTGACGGGAAAAGTCGAAAGAGAAAGAAGACGATGTACCAAAGATGTACCGAACTGTACTCCACACCGGTCCCATGCTGGACAATAGTTGTTGGTGTTTGTCTGAAATCTTCAAATATCCATCCATTTTCTGGATGCTGGAGCCTATCCCAGCTGTCTTCCAGTGAGAAGCGGGTTACAACCTGGACTGGTCACCAGCCAAAAAATACCCCCTGTTAAAAAATAACTGAGACGAATCAGTCTGGAGAAGTTATTTCTAAAGTTTTGGGACTCCAGCAAACCTCAGCGAGAGCCATTATCAACAAAAATGAAACAGTGGTGAACATTCCCAGGAGTGGCCGTCCAACCAAGAGCATTTTCAACTCCAAGACTCCAAGATATCAGTGACGACTCACCCGAGAGGTCACAAAAGACCCCGCAACAACATCCAAAAAACTCCTCTTCACTTGCCTCGATTAAGTTCAGTTTTCGTGACTCCACCATAAGAAACACACGGGGCCAAAACGGCCTGCATGGCAGAGTTCCAAGATACAAAAAGTACTCGTGAACAAAAAGAACATTAGGGTTTCCCTGATCCCTAAAATCTGTTGGGAAAATACTCAGACCAAAATACTTTGGTAGAGCAAGACAAAAGTGTGTAACATTGCATTTCAGAAAAACAACATTGTTGTGTTAGCATTGACTAATATTTACATTTAATGATCTGAGACATAAGAAATCAGGAAGGGGGGCTAAGACTTGAACGCACCACTCTATTTGCAGCTCATAAATACTGAACTTGCAAACTGAATGAATTCTATTTTCAGATGTGTTGTCAAAGAATGCGTATTTTTAAACTATTTTACTCAGGATATATAGTATGTTGTGAGAACCAGTCCGGGAGTGGTGCGCTTTCTTGCTGATGTCGAATGTATTGTACGAACTCGTGTGACAACCGTATCACATAACCCAACTGACAGTCTCATGTAAATGGGGCTTGAATGCATCGTAATCAAAACGTGTGGGGAAAAAAAGCAACTGCTGACTGTGTAAAAAAAATAACCGGGGACATCTATTCAGCAGAGGTCACATTGCCCGGACGTAACATCTATCCACTATGGCTAAGGTTGTTAATGGGCCCTGATTGGTAAGTACTTCATCTGTGGCGAGCCCAGCAGCAGCGCTGGAATATTCTGCGGTTAATAGCTTTATTGAATTGGAAGCGCTGACCGCATTCAAATCAGATGAACATCCCAGACCGGAGTGGACACAAAGCTGCTTGTGTGCGAGTCCCAGAGAGAAAGCACATGTTGCTTTCATCGCGTACGGGCCAACACAAACCATCCCCAGCCTTTGTCCCGTCTTCCTCGCACACTACCGGGCGACTGCGTTACGTTTTTATGAGCAGTGACGTTGTCACGTCCGTGTTGTCACTACATGTCCACCTCAGCGCCGCGCTTGTTTTCATTATTTAGTGTGACACAAGACCCGTACAGGATATCACGTTCCTGCCTGCCATTGTTTGTTTTGATCAGGGAAACAGGATATTCACGCCGAGCAAACCAGCTGACAACATAAGCCTGACTGTCTTTTCAACAGAAAAACTAACTTAAGCGCTTACTTTTTCTACTTTTCTTTTTGTTGGTATTGTTGATAGATATGTAATAATGCAGGTAAAAGGTGCAGCACATATTTACCACTGCTTGGTGCTCTTTGAACACACCGTAGTTATGTTAATTGTGCACCACTAATTCATTAGTGGTGAGTACCTATACAGTTGACTATAAATACATTTAATAAGTATGTGATGCATATTTAGGGCTTAAACTGTTCCATGATTGGAACAGTGGCAATTGAAGAGAAAAGGAACTGTATCTAATTCACGATTACCATCCATCCATCCATTTTCTATACCGTTTATTATGCTGGAGCCTAGGACAAAAATCCCAAAAATCAAAATATCCCAACAACAAATAAGGAACAAGAACCGGGATATAACTTTCCCACTTTTGGACAGATTTAGTCGAGATACTCAATTGTTTTAGGCCACCATTAAATTCACACAAGTACACACAATCTGTGTCCAGTGGACGGTGATCAATTATGTAATAATCATTATTACATTATTAATTAGTCTATTATTAATACTATCATCATTATTCTTCTTGTATTATTACTACTAGTAGTAACAACAGTAACTACTAGTACTACAGTAGTAATAATAGAAGAATAATGATGATAGTAATAATAGTAATAGTAATAATAATAGTAATAATAGTATTAGCTAGTATTAGCCTGCTTTTGCCTTATTATATAAAATTTGTCAGATTTTTTTTGTAAAAAAAATCAATAAAAAACAAAAAAAATCAATAAAAAATATACAATTATTTAGGACATTTAATAACATTTTAGGGGAGGCAGAAGCCCCCCTAAAATATATATGTGATATATATGTGATATGTCTATTGTATTATGGGTAAGTGTATTTTTAACCATTTAGGGAGGGGGGGGGGGTCTAGAGAGGTAACCCCCTGAGGATCTAGTCTACCTCCAAATTGCTGTCAGTGTGTTCCGGACCAGCAAAGCACTGACGTTGACATGCCAACAAGTTCCATTGACAGGTAAAAACAACACCAAGAGTAAAGGTGTGTGTACAGTAAGTACTCAATCAAAGTACTTGGGAATATATAAATATAAATATAGACACGTGTCATCAAATTATGACGTATTGTTTCACAGCAGGTAATATGAAAGTCAAACCACCCGGCATTATGATAAAAGAGCAGTTAAAATGACGAGTACAGTAAACGCCGCTCACCTTGTGTCTTTGTTGTGTCGGTTGGCCCCCCACTTATTGTTTGGACTCAACGGCTCCCCGCCGGCCGGGTAGCCGAAGCCACGGAGCGGTCCCACGGCCAATACCGGATGGAATGATTCTTCCGCTGTCACCGGACACGTCAATGGACTTCTTCACGCCACATCGGGCTGACTGGTCCGGAATGAGGTACCGGGTCGGGCAGGAGAACACCAGCGCTCACTAGCGACGCATCCATTCGCACTGCCCCCTCCTCTTCCTCCTCCTCATCCTCAGCCCCCACTCGCAGGATGGGGCACCTCAGCTGTTTGACCGACAGAGGGACGCTTTCTGCTTCGTGGAAACTTGGCCAAATGTTATGAAATGTATTAACATAATATTCTTCATGAAACTCTGCTGAATTCATTTGGATAAATGATCCAAAACAACTTATGTTACGGGTTGCAAGAATCAAAACACATTTAATCACTAATATTTACATGATGATTCTTGTTTTATTCTTTTTTTTAATTGTTGCTTAATTGCCGGTGGGGTGGCCTAAGAGCGACCACGGCCACCCTCGGCCACCACGTACGTAGCTCCGTCCCTGCCTGTGAATCGGTGAAACTCGCAAGTGAATCGTTCATTTTGTTGAATCTGTGATGCAGCCGGGGCAAGAAAGCGAAAGCAGAGAGTCGTTTGAGACATTGAGTAGATCTGTTTATGATCATTTATGCAAGTTCAGTTAGATTAGCAGTCGTACCATTAGTGACATGTTCAGGGGTTTCCTTTTTTTAATTTAACTCGCCGTAGCAGGGCTGAGTGAGTGAACCAGTTCATGGAAATCACAATACAGTTAGAGCTTGTGAAGTTTGAAGGGTTCGTTCATGACTTGCACATGTCTATGTCAAGTAGGTTTTGCATTAAAACACTAAATAACACAAAAAAAAAAACACTTGCAGGGGTGAAAATACTTCTTTCCGCTGTGTTTTGGCCTTTTATGCTGCTCTGTGCTAATTTTCAAATACATTTTTAGACATTTATTTGAACTCATTTGATACCAAAGACGTATAAACAGAACATTCGATCCCAACAATGTATTTACGTTTTTTTGCTTGAGAGGCTAGAAGAGGTGATGATGCAACTCCCCACTAAAGCTTTTCACTTCAGAGCAATTTTAAGCACTAAAAATAGCCACAAGATGGCAGATGTTTTTTTTTTTGGATAGGAGTTGTGCAAAAACACACACAAGGAAGTGAGAGAGCATGGAGGAGTGTAGCGTGTATGAGGTACGTATGTTTGGGACATTTTAACACATGCACACACACACACATACACGTGCGCACTCGTGCACACACATGTACATACGTAGTATAGTTCAGCTCCAAATATGAAAAATGTTAATAGTTCATGGTCTTCTTGTATTTGTAAATAAATGACTGGGATGTAAAACAACTCTTTTTTGTGTTGTTTATGTTGGTGTAGTCACTAAAAATATTTGTTTTAGTTGGGAACTGATATTTCCCCGAAACTTATCTATGTTTTACTGCTGCTTACGAAAGAACAGGAAATTGTACAAAGTGATGACAGTGGAAAGTCTTTTGGTAGCTTCCATATTTGTGTAGCTGTAGAACACAATCATCTGTGTGCCTTGAAAGATCAGTCAAAATCGTTCAGTAATAAAGGGATTGTCTGTTGAGAAATGTCTGGGATTGAATGAGTTCCAGTAAATTGAGTTTTTTTTTAAATAGTAGTAACAAAATAAAAAATGCCAGTGCCTTGGTAGTAAGAAATCTTTCTGCCACAAGGTTGTGTTTTCCGTGAGTGCAGCATAAAGGGAAGGAAAGGAGTACCACCCTGTTGAGGACCCAATGTTGAGTGAACAATGGGAAGCCACTGAAACTGCCTGAGCCAGGAAATGGGAGGGATGAAACTGAAACTGTCCACTCAACATTACCTGGGGGGCCGTGGCACCCAGAAAAAAGAAAAAACGGTAAAAAAAAAAACGTGTCTTTTTGGTGAAGGTACACGAGTTCCCGCTTCAAAAAGCTTTCTTCAAAGCATTACGAGCCACCCCAGTGACTGTCTTGCCCTCCCCCATTTATGAGGATTTCTGCATGCTGGGATGAGGCTCAGCCCAGTGCCATGTAAGCCCCCCCCCCCCCCCCCCCACACCAAATCTTTGTTTGCCCTCTGCTCCCACTGAGATTAGCCTCCAGCTATTGTCCCAATGACACCTCATACAAGCCATCCTTTTTATATGATGACACCAAGTCAAGAGGAACTCAGGGCAAAAATGGCAGCCAAACAGGAATCATCTACTTATTTCATGATCTAAAGAAAGATATTGATTTTACAGCATGATGATTTTGTATAATTGTACGTGGATTATATTCATGTAACAGATGTTAACACAGAAAAGTCATTATTCCGAAAGGGCCCCCCGATTGACACACTCCCATCAAGCTCAAATCAAATCATCCTATTGTCAGTGTGCATGTCGTCCTCTGGTCTTTGGCGGCATATTACCCCCATACCCCCCAGGGCAGATTAACTATGCCCCCCCCCCTCGCACCATCAGCCTTGACCTTGATGGACTGGTAATGTCATTTTCTTTTATGCATTGACAGACATTGACTCTTTCGCTTTTGAAAGAAACTTTATGCGTACATGAGCAGCTCATGCCGTACAAAAGGAGCCATGACAATAAGTTGCATCAACAATAAGTGAGCACCGACCTTCATCCCCATCTCATCTTCTCATTGGACCTCGAAACAGGTCAGCTGTTGTGCAGATATCATTGTGCCACCAGCCTTTAAGCGTCCTCCTCGCTTGGTCATTTGGT
Organism: Doryrhamphus excisus; assembly: GCF_037039965.1. NCBI lineage: Eukaryota > Metazoa > Chordata > Actinopteri > Syngnathiformes > Syngnathidae > Doryrhamphus > Doryrhamphus excisus. Next base: position 20,628,598 of record NC_136367.1, on the reverse strand, counting down.
CGTTTTCAGGTCAGGGTGAAAAAACTCAACTTAAAAACAGACTAATGCGCCTTATTTTATCCATTAAAAAGTCAAAAGAAAACATCTTCACAGTCACTCAGTCTATTCAGATGACTGAATTTTATGTTAAAATACCCTAAATTAATTTGTTATTTAAATTATGGATGCTCGAATCAATTGGCCACCGATTAGTAAAAGACATGTGATAGGATATCAAGTTCATGGGGTACTTTGTTTACTAAAGTCTCAATTTCGCTCAATTTCAGGATCTGTTTTGTCGCTTTGCTGCCACCTGCTGCCTTTTTGTTGTAGCGCACCTCTGGACTGGCTGGAGGCGGTCCTCGTTTATCAACAAATAATAATAATCAACAAATACGATTATTTAGTTTGTAAATGTAAGTCAGTGCTTCCGGAAGTGTTTCAGCCAGCAGAGAAGGCCCTGCTGGCCCTGACTGCACAACAATGCTATACAGTAGGGTACTGTAATTGTCATCATGCTGCTACTGCTATTTCTCCATTCATACAGAAGGGATAACTCTCTTAAAAATAATAATACATACATTTTCACATCATAAACACCTCATCTGTTGTTATAAATCTGCACTGGTTGAATGTATTTTGTACAAATGTTTATAAAAACAATAAAGTTCATCGAAATCCTAGTTGGAGTTCCGTTGTCTTTCTTTCTGGCGCCCTCTAGTGACCATTAAGTGTAAAAGCACTCCAGTACAGTATAGCAAAACCAGTGAAGAATAACATGACTAACATTCATGACTTATTTAAAGTGTGCAAATGTTCATCCATACAAACCGTACATCCTGTGCAGAGTACTATGGCCACTGTAGCCGCCACACTTTATTTTATAAGCCACAATTTTTTTTTAAATCTTATTACGTGGGATGAACAAAGAAAGTTGACATGCTCAGGATGGACAGTGTGTGTCAGACAACATGTGACCTCTGCCACATAAAGTCTATTCTACAATTCATTTCACACCAATAAGAAATGTCTCAAAGAAGAAAACATCAAATAATATATACAGCACCGTGTCAAATTGTAGATTAACATGCAGTTTAATTCAATCTTTGCTGTAAACCATGTACATGTATATTTATTATGTGTGTTAGCACAACAAAGAGGTTATTGGTTTTAATCAACACATTTACTCAATCAAACAAATACAGTGGCTACAAGGATATTTCCATAGTTTTGGAGTATTTATTGTAGTATGGCGGCGATGTATATTTGAAGTTTACTGCTCTGACCGTGATAGTGACGGTATTAAGAGGTGGTTAAGTCCTCACTGAAGGCCCAGGAACCAAATGCAACCCTTTTAAATTGATTTTTAAGTCATAATTACTAGTAATAATCAAACAGTAATAAAGTAGACTTTTGCAACTTTACTCCATTGTGGTTTTTCAAAATATATTAATTAAGAAAAAAAATTCTTGTTGTTTTTTGGTTAACTTTTAGTCAAAAAATATGCATATTTAAGCAAATTGTATGTATTTTTTAATCTAAATTAAGCATTTTCGAAAATAAAAAATGTTAACATAAGACTCATGCGTTCAAAATCAATGGCCGATGTGCGCGTATCTAAGGAGCATACTTGTACAAGTACTGTATGTACAAGTATTATTACTATCTAAGTTTGTAGCAAATATCAAAGGCAACATATGGGCTAGGGATACGTTGTAATGATATGTAGTATTCTACACTGGCCACTAGGTGTCAGTAATGTCCATTGATGAGACACCGCAGGAAGTACTTGTTGCTAATGTGACTCTCCCAGCGCTAACGTGAGAGTCTTACAATACTGACGAGGAGTGTAAACAAACATATATGTAGTATTTGCTTTGCCTGTAAGGAAGGTAATGTTGGATGCTGATGAACCAATGGATATTAACACTTTCCGTTCGTTGTGGTGTAAAAAGACCAAATCCCAATATACTTGATCTATTCTTGTCCCAATACTTGTGGATCTAACTATGTGAATGACGGCAAAATATTATAACCTCATAAAAGCGCAGCGTTCAATAACTATAACAGATGTTTATCAAGATAGCATTTCTGGTTATTATAGCCTTAGATCCTTCAAATAACTACGCTAATTATCCTGCTTCGGGAACATTTAGAATTCTCCTTTTGAGCAAACACAAGTGGCTTTGTAACATCTTGTATCCGTGCTTATCAACCAGAAAAAATGCGTTTTCTGGCTTCCAGTTACGGAGCAGAGCTGGGTGGGGTGGGGGTTGGGGGGTGGGGTGGACGCTGGCCTGCTTGAAGGAAACTCCACACAGTCCCTGCAAAAGGCTTTAATGTAATTAGCTAAATTCAAGACATTCATGCAGTTGTAAAAAAAAAAACTAAACACCAAAACTTTTTTTGTCCAATAATTGGAATTACTCAGCATTTTCTCGACTCACGCAAACGGAGGAAGATGATGAAATAGTCCGGAAAACACAATGCCCGTTTTTAAGCTTCAGCATGGAAATGGCTGAATCACAACCTGTACTTCCTGTTTTCAGCGCCAGGAATAGCTCGACGACATTCGGCATTTGGCAACATGATTCTCACGCACGTTTTGAAATTATTACCTTCCAGAATATAAATAGACAAAGGAGTTTATTGATAATCCCATTCAAAGACATTATTTAAGGGAGCAGCATAAGGAATAAAAACATTGTCTGTCGCGGGTGGGGGAGGTGGGGCGGCTAATTTTAATGCAGACCTGCCAACATGTACAAAAAAAAAAGAAGTTCTGTCTCTTGGGGGTGCATGGCAGAAAATAATAGAGAAACACTGCTTTACAACAATTTTACTCAATAAAAATATAAATATATATAATATAAATACAAATAGCTCCAAAAAACTCAACACTAATATTTCTTCTTTAGGTTTTGTCATTTACAACTGAAAAGGAACATAAGGACTCATCTGACCCTCATAAGAATCAACCAGTTTGGTCTTGGATTAACTTAGTTAACTTCAGGTCTAAGGTGCCCTCAAAGCCAATGGTTCCCTTAAAGACTTCAGGTCTAAGGTGCCCTCAAAGCCAATGGTTCCCTTAAAGACTTCAGGTCTATGGTGCCCTCAAAGCCAATGGTTCCCTTAAGGACTTCGGGTCTAAGGTGCCCTCAAAGCCAATGGTTCCTTTAAAGACTTCAGGTCTAAGGAGCCCTCAAAGTCAACGGTTCCCTTAAAGACTTCAGGTCTACGGTGCTCTCAAAGACTTTGGGTCTAAGGTGCTCTCAAAGCCAATGGTTCCCTTAAAGACTTTGGGTCTAAGGTGCCCTCAAAGCCAATGGTTCCTTTAAAGACTTCAGGTCTAAGGAGCCCTCAAAGCCAACGGTTCCCTTAAAGACTTCAGGTCTACGGTGCTCTCAAAGACTTTGGGTCTAAGGTGCTCTCAAAGCCAACGGTTCCCTTAAAGACTTTAGGTCTAAGGTGCCCTCAAAGCCAATGGTTCCTTTAAAGACTTCAGGTCTAAGGAGCCCTCAAAGCCAACGGTTCCCTTAAAGACTTCAGGTCTACGGTGCTCTCAAAGACTTTGGGTCTAAGGTGCTCTCAAAGCCAACGGTTCCCTTAAAGACTTTAGGTCTAAGGTGCCCTCAAAGCCAATGGTTCCTTTAAAGACTTCAGGTCTAAGGAGCCCTCAAAGCCAACGGTTCCCTTAAAGACTTCAGGTCTACGGTGCTCTCAAAGACTTTGGGTCTAAGGTGCTCTCAAAGCCAATGGTTCCCTTAAAGACTTCAGGTCTAAGGTGCCCTCAAAGCCAATGGTTCCTTTAAAGACTTCAGGTCTAAGGAGCCCTCAAAGTCAACGGTTCCCTTAAAGACTTTGGGTCTAAGGTGTTCTCAAAGACTTCGAGTCTAAGGTGCTCTCAAAGTCAACGGTTCCCTTAAAGACTTCAGGTCTAAGGTGCCCTCAAAGCCAACGGTTCCCTTAAACACTTCGGGTCTAAGGTGCCCTCAAAGCCAACGGTTCCCTTAAAGACCTCAGGTCTAAGGTGCCCTCAAAGTCAATGGTTCAATTAAAGACTTCAGGTCCAAGGTGCCCTCAAAGCCAATGGTCCCCTTAAAGACTTTGGGTCCAAGGTGCCCTTAAAGCCCCCTGATGTTGTTCACCAAAGCTACTAATGACCCCCCACCTTCACATGTGAGTTATCTGCTCCTGTTGCAAAACCATTAAAGCACTGGACTTCCTTCCATGAAGAGCATCAATCAAAGAAGAATCTGGAAGTCGACATATCGTGTCAACCTCGCCAGTGATGTGTGATTGTGTCACAGCAGGAAGTTCTGACATCCTCAAGGCTTTTTTTTTTTAAAGGTCTTATTCCTCAAAATGGAACAACGGTGAAGCGTCTCTATCATCGAATGGTTGTCCAGCATGAAAATTCCGAGGTAAGAATCGGATCTATTTGAATTTGTGCTGCGTTGTGTTGCTAATGTCAAGGTTAGCCTGCCCCATGTGACTCCTCCATTTTGGCCTGATGCATTAAACCGCAGCCCTGATGGATACGTTCTGCTTGGTCTTCCAGCATTTCCACATCCTAACAATTGGTGACACATTAGCCGTGTGTCTGAGGCTGACATGCATGCTGTCAATGCAGAGAAGGATTTGATTGTGGTTTTGACACAATCGATTTACTGGACACCGAGTGCATTTACTGTTGCGAGCGCATCATTTCAGAGTGTATATGACTTGACTGACATTTGGAGAAGGTCAAAGCGCTTTGTCAGGAATGAATGGTTAACCCTGCGTGTGCTGGATCTAACTTCATATCGGCGATCGTCAACTGGTGGGTCATGAACCCAAAAGTGGGTCGCAGAGACATTTTTAGTGGGTCGCGGGTTTTGGCTCAGTGGGGGAAGAAAATGTAATAATGTGACGTCTGTGAATGCACCTCTGTGATATTTGCATGCGACAAGCTAGACTTTGTTGGGACGGACATCGAGTGGGGACTTAACATGTGGTCCACCCGACACACAGCTGCAGATATCTGCTGGAGAATAGTGTATATATGTATATATTCATAAAGATGTTGGTCCAATAAGAAAAAAAATAGATATATTTGAGTTTGACAATGTTTAAATACTGTTTGTACATTTAAGACAGGGGTCTCCAAAATGAGGCCTGAGGTCTATTTGTCGCTCGCAGCCTTGTTTTAGAAGCCTAAAGCTGAAATATACATAAAAAAATGTATTTTCTGGAGTTGTAATGAGGGACAAAACTAAACAAATTTAGAAAAATTTGCAGAATGTGTTATGGAATTGGAGAAGGTCTTTGACCGTGTTTCTCAAGGACTCCCCTGGAGAGTACTCTGGTAGTACGGGACCACCTACTTCAGGTGGTTCGGTCCCTATGGCCGGCGTCAGAGTTTGGTCCGCATTGCTGGTAATATGTCAAACTGGTTTCCAGTGAGGCTTGGACTCTGACAGGGTTGCACTTTGTCACCGATTCTGTTCATGACTTTGATGGACAGAATTTCTAGGTGATGAAAGGATCGGGTTTGGTGGCTGCAGGATTGGGTTGCTGCGTTTTGCAGATCGAGCTGTGATGTTCAAATCTTACTGACTCGATTCACAGCCGAGTGTGAAGCTGCTGGGAAGTGACACGTCAATTCGTTCCAGCTCCAGTAACACTCTGTCTTTCTCGATTCGTCATTGTTTACTTGCGACAAGAGAAGCTAATAAGCTAAATAAATGTCACATTGTACATGAAGACGTGCGCATCACAGATTTATTGTACTGTACTGGACGTAAGTGTCGTATCTACAGATATAAATCCACTAATTAAACGTATCATAGTCGTAGATATGATCATAAATCGAATTCATCGGGTCGTCACATTGTATGTAATATGCGTTTATCAGTTTATCAGAGTTATGGAAATTAAGAGTAACGACTGAGGAGGTCAGTGCACAACAAGTTTGTTAATGACAATAAATGGATTGAGCAAATTTGTGTGTACTGTATTATTGCTTTGGATTCAAGCTAAAATACAGGAAATGTATGGAAAAATGTAAATGTGTAAAGTTGTTGTCTGAGTTTATATGAATGATTTATTAATTATTCTGACCATAAACATTTTCCACCTCCTGACCCGTGAATTTAGTTATTAAATTCACCCTTATATTCATATTTTATGTACTGTTTGTCCCAAGGGTCCTTCCCTGTATGTCTGCTAATACTCACTTTGAGCAGCAGAGGGCATTAAACTCGGCGCATATAAGACGTCCCGACTACAATCACTTTCAGATCATTTGTCAGTCAAGTTGAAGATTAAAAATGAGATTAACGTGATTAAAAAAAATAACAAGGATTCTGTTAATTTAACACCCTTAGTAATAAACCGAGAGGATGAAGGGAGCTTTTGCTGCATTTCAATGAGATGTGATACAACGTGGACAGTAACGGACAAGCACTTCAGGCACTCAAACCGTGTTAAATATCACCGTAAATTCATTCATTAGAAGCACGTCTGTTTTTGCAATGAAAAGCCCTTTTCCAGCAGTCCAATTTCCACAGACATTCGACCATCTCTGTCCTTTCAGTTCCTCTTTGGTATGCCGTTTTATCTCTGCAGTTGGGCAGCCACTTCCACATTGGTGGGAGGCTGGTGGGAGGTGGAGACAAATACTGCATTTAGTTACTCAATGCCACTTTCCCAAATGCATTAGATTGACTAAAGAAAACCAATTTGTTGGTGTAAACACATCTAACTTTTGGAGTTGATCGGAGGCAGTAAGTTCATGAGTTAGGTGAGTTTTCCACAAAACTCTTCTCTCAAAGGCGGAGCAAATGAGGGACGTTGGGTGGTCATAAAGAGGCTTGACGGACAACTGCATCATTAAAATGGCAATTTTGCGTAAAAGGTCAATATTCAAAAACAAGGTACACATTGGACATACCCAATATCTGCTCGCTGTGAGGCAGCCATACTCAGTAATGCATCACGGTGATGTCGACCAATCCTTCACTGATCACCAATCAGAGGCCTAATCACTGATGTGGGCTTCTTTTCCAGGTCAAGATCACCATAACGGGATGGAGTGGAAGTGGGGATAGCATGTCTCAGAGTCTATCCCACAGACCCTCCTATGGTGAGTTTATCACCCTTTGTATTCCTCATGGTAACTGGCACCATACACCAGTATTACATAGTATATACACATACTAGTCCTGCAGACCAGCATAGACCAGCTACCAACATGACTGACATATGTTGTGTTTTCATGCTGGGATGCTTGGTCTGACCAGCATTTGGTGTGTTTTTGTGCTGGTATGCTGGTCCTCCAGACCAGCACAGACCAGCTACCAACATGATTGGTATATGTGTTTTTGTTCTGGTAGCTGGTCTAGAGACCAGCTATGTTGTGTTTTCATGCTGGGATGCTTGGTCTGACCAGCATTCGGTGTGTTTTTGTGCTGGTATGCTGGTCCTCCAGACTAGCATAGACCAGCTACCAACATGTCTGGCATATATTGTGTTTTTGTTATGGTAGCTGGTCTGGAGACCAGCATACCAGTACGATTGGCATACCAACATGATTAGCATATGTTGTGTTTTTGTTCTGGTAGCTGGTCTTTAGACCAGTTATGTTGTGTTTTTATGCTTGGATGCTTGGTCTAACTAGCATTCGTTGTGTTTTTGTGCCGGAGGACCAGCATAGACCAGCTACCAACATGGTCCTCCAAACCAGCATACACCAGCTACCAACGTGATTGGCATATATTGTGTTTTCACGCTGGTATGCTGGTCCTCCAGACCAGCACAGACCAGCTACCAACATGATTGGTATATGTGTTTTTGTTCTGGTAGCTGGTCTAGAGACCAGCTATGTTGTGTTTTCATGCTGGGATGCTTGGTCTTACTAGCATTCGGTGTGTTTTTGTGCTGGTATGCTGGTCCTCCAGACTAGCATAGACCAGCTACCAACATGTCTGGCATATATTGTGTTTTTGTTATGGTAGCTGGTCTGGAGACCAGCATACCAGTACGATTGGCATACCAACATGATTAGCATATGTTGTGTTTTTGTTCTGGTAGCTGGTCTTTAGACCAGTTATGTTGTGTTTTCATGCTTGGATGCTTGGTCTAACTAGCATTCGTTGTGTTTTTGTGCCGGAGGACCAGCATAGACCAGCTACCAACATGGTCCTCCAGACCAGCATAGACCAGCTACCAACGTGATTGGCATATATTGTGTTTTCACGCTGGTATGCTGGTCCTCCAGACCAGCACAGACCAGCTACCAACATGATTGGTATATGTGTTTTTGTTCTGGTAGCTGGTCTAGAGACCAGCTATGTTGTGTTTTCATGCTGGGATGCTTGGTCTTACTAGCATTCGGTGTGTTTTTGTGCTGGTATGCTGGTCCTCCAGACTAGCATAGACCAGCTACCAACATGTCTGGCATATATTGTGTTTTTGTTATGGTAGCTGGTCTGGAGACCAGCATACCAGTACGATTGGCATACCAACATGATTGGCATACCAACATGATTGGCATATGTTGTGTTTTTGTTCTGGTAGCTGGTCTTTAGACCAGTTATGTTGTGTTTTCATGCTTGGATGCTTGGTCTAACTAGCATTCGTTGTGTTTTTGTGCCGGAGGACCAGCATAGACCAGCTACCAACATGGTCCTCCGGACCAGTATAGACCAGCTACCAACATGACTGGTATATATTGTGTTTTCCTGCTGGTAGCTGGTCTGGAGACAAGCTATGTTGTGTTTTCATGCTGGGATTCTTGGTCTGACCAGCATTCGTTGTGTTTTCGTGCTGGTATGCTGGTCCTCCAGACCATCATAGACCAGCTACCAACATGACTGGCATATGTTGTGTTTTCTTCTGGTAGCTGGTCTGGGGACCATCTATGTTGTGTTTTCATGCTGGGATTCTTGGCCTGACCAGCATTTGGTGTGTTTTCGTGCTGGTATGCTGGTCTACGCTGGTCATGCTAGCGGGTTCATTGCTTGCTGGTCCTTGTTTTGATAGGCTCTGCTAAATTGATTTAGCGCTAGCGAGTTATTCCAGGTCATCAGCTAGGTTGCACATTTTGGATTTCACAGTGGATATATTGAGAGCAGACGAACATAATTGTTTGGCTCTACTGCATTACAAAGTATTTCAGCATCAAGATGAAATCCCACCACATTCTGACGTGGCACGTGAGCATCTGGTCACACGGGTCTGCATCTTGGTACCGCACAGAAAGGATTATTAAATTGATGTGCCACGTTCTTGTGGAAAGGATGAAATTTATTTTACAAGGTTTTTCCAAGAACTCATTCTGGGTTCTTTGATGCTTTTTTTCATTGTTTTTCCCCAACTGTTGTTGCTTTGGTCAGTAGGAGTATGCAAGTGAAAACATTTCCAGCCATTCCTGTAATCCCTCGTTTATCGCGATTGGTTTGAGACCCGTGATGAGTGAATCTCCGTGTAGTAGGATTCTTTGACCTTCTAAATGCTGTTTTTAATATTATACCCTCCATACAGGTAATAGTATCCCTGTAATCACCTTTACGAATATATTAGCCACAATAGTACACATAATAAGAGCAAATAAGCCATCTAAGACAAAAATAAACTGTTGTGCTGTGAGGTTGGGGGTTACAACCGTAGCCCACGTTGTTATTAGGGATTTAATTAGGGATTATTGTGCCTACTGTAAGATCATTCAAACCTGACCAGGTTCCCTCACTCTATATATATAAATATATATAAATATAAATACACCCTCAAATGGATATTCATACAGACTCCAACATAAGCCACACCATAGGAAAACACAAAACGCTGTCCAGAAAAAGGACTCACACGGGTACGGAAGTAAAAGCGCTGCCGAAAAAAAACAAGCAGGTAAGCTAAGCTAATACTGTAGCACAAAAAACACAGCACTTCCCTGGAGATAACCAATCAGGGAAAATATATTCACCATAAGAAGCCATACTAATGACCAGGAAAAGTTTGGTATGGAACAATCTGGCACAGAGCGAATTTCTCTGCCAGGCTTAAGAAGGGAGGACGACGTAATCGCAGAGCAGCCAAAACCAAAACGCAAGATTTAACCTCCAGGAAACCAACCAGGAAATGACGCATGTTAGGTTAATTGGAGACTCTGAGTTGTAGGCCAAAGTCACCTTGGGTAGGTTCCAGTCCACCCGTGTCCCAAATGAGGACAATTGCATAGAAAATGGATGAATATATAAAGATTGAGGTGTTGAATTGAACATTATATAGTATATAGTATATAGTATATAGTATATAGTATATAGTATATAGTATATAAACACAGTGACTCTACATTCTGTATATGTTCATCATTACAGATAGTATGGGCACAACATCACATGATTTGTGTAGTACTTTTCATACAAATACATTTTCCTTTTAGCCATTTAGTAAAACTTGTCCATAGTCACACGAGACCTTTAATATCAGTCATAATCTGAGAACATTAAGTTCTCTATAAAAGCTATAAAAGGTGGTAAGAAAAGATCTTATCTTCATGGATCCCATCGAGACGCCTGGAGTCATTTCATTTTGGCAAACACAAGAAGACATTTTGAAATATTCTAGCTGTGTGTTATAAGGGACAAAGATATATATATACTGTATATCTATATGTACTTTATATATATTTTCAACATGTCTGCAAGCTACGGGGCAAAACTGGTTTTGGTTTTAAACAACTCCATTTCATTTGATGCCCTAGAAAAACCCTAACTTTGAAATATCAGCTTTAACTCCACATGTAGACATTTGTGGTTCAACGCTGACCTTTTCTTCAAACTCGAGGCATATCCAGTAGAAGAATGACACATTTGTGTACTTTGACTTTTTAATTTTGGTGGTTGCTTGAAACTGAACTAAATTAAGAGCGCCTTGTGTTCCGATAAAAATCCAATAAACAATACCTAAAGGTCTCAGATGGCTTTTTAGAAGCTATTTGGAAAGAACGTTTGGGTGAGCTGATGTGTCCCTGGAGCTTTGATTGCATATTTTGCAGCCCTCTTTGACACTAAAGGTTAGTGCGGGGAGATGGTCGGAGGTCCTTCCTTGAGTTGTTTTAAAGTAAGCCTGCACTGAAGTCTCTGTGAGCATCATTCAGAGAAATAAACAGGGGGGGGGGCTACAAGACAGAAGTTCCACCGAAGGGCATGAAGGCATTCCCAGGCCAGCTGTGAGAATCATCCCTCCAGCCTGTCCTAGGTCTGCATGCCCGGAACACCTCATGAGGCATCTGGGAAGCCTCCGAACGAGATCTCCTTTCAATGTGAAGGAACAGCAGATCGACTCCGAGATCTTTCCCGGTTGACCAGTCCGGCCAACCTACGGAGAAAACGGTCTCTTGCGTCTGCGATTGTGTTCGTTCAGTCAAAACTCAAAGTTGTTGGGAATATCGAGAGGCCGCTAATTTGAGAGCTTTGCCTTCCGGTTCTCGTCGCTTGTGATATTTGGACTCCTCCACTTCCGGCAAGACTTCACTCCCAAACCGGAGGGTGCAATCCCCCCTTTTCCGACTGAGAATCATGGCCTCTGACTTGGAGGTGCTGAGTTTCATCCCAGAGGCCTCACCGGTTCATCAGGACCACATCATCTGCAAATAAGCAAGACAAAATCCGAAGACCCCCAAACCGGACTCCCTCAATGTCTTGGTTGTGCCAAGAAATTCTGTCCATGAAAATTATAGACAGACTAAGGGAGGTAGGGCAGCCTTGGTGGAGGCCAATGTTGAGCAGGAACAGGATCGAACCAAGGACCGAATCGAACGTTGGAGAGTGCCAACAAATCCCGTACTCTTTGAGCACCCCTCACTGGACACTTCTAAGTACAGGGATTGAATGGGGTCACATGTAGACCCGTAGGCCAAACTCCCATGTACTTTCCAGTACCCTGGTCCAGTTTTCTGCGACCGGGACGAAAACCACATTGCAGTTCCTGAAGCCGAGGTTGTCTCCAGGTTGGTCTCCAGCACCATGGGTGAAGAGAGACACAAGCTGGGGTTCCAACAGAGATCTGGGCCCTTGATCAACTGTGAAGCGGACATGCTAACCACATGCTAACCACATGCTAACCACATGCTAACCATGTAGCCCTTAATTTAAGGCGTCTATGGTGTCTTTAATGTTGATGTAACCTGGTGTTAAGATTTGAGGATAATAAACGAGAATAACTGTCACGGAAATATTGATCAAATGTTTGCTTTCTTTCAAGTAATGACAGGAAGGAGCCAATGGGGTTAAACACTATTGTTAGTCTCTTGAACAAGTGCAAATTCACACACAGATCGGACTGAGGGGGATGTGTTGTTTTTTGTTTTTTTTTTTCTCGGAAAAGGATATTACTTTCTTGCTAATCTTAACCTCTAGCCTGGAGCTAAGGAGCAAAGACACCTCTTTGTCCCATGCTCCTCCTCTTAATGGAGTGGTTTGTTCCTGCGATATCTGTGATAGCGTTGTTCAGAATGACGGCAAAGTGCACTTGACAAGTTTGGAAACAGCCAGCCGATAAACTGATCAGACAAATGTTTAGTTTAGGACGATGTTAAAAAGGCTAGCGACTGTTCATTAGAAGAAACAACAGTGATATTTACACAATTACCTCGAATGCAACACTCTAAAGTTGTTGACATGTTGACTTAAATGGCTTTTTACCCAGCCTGTCACTCCAGGCTGTCAATCAAACCACACTAGAACCTCTAAGTCTTTGTCCAACAAGCAGTTATGATCTTCTGTATAAAGATATGAAGGAATGATGGATACTTTCTCTTTCATCCATGCATCGAACAAGTGCAATAGCATCTGCTGTTTACAAAAACAGCAGATTTTGACACTATAGCACATACATATACTCGACGGCAGTTTTTTATAGTATATTACGGCCTAGTACTAGTCCAAATATATGCATGTTGAAGAAAATTCTTTGTATTTTTGCCCTAAATTAAGAATTTTCAGCATAAAAATTGAAAAAAAACTGAGCTAAAATACAAAAACAAAATGGGAAAAGCATTGAATTTGTGATATGTAGTATTCCACACTGGTCACAAGGTGGCAGTAATGTTACTTTATGTTACACTGATGAGACAACAGCCACTGCAGGAAGTACTATACAGAAAGCGGAAGTTAAAAAAAGAAAAAGTAACTTTCCCACTGCTAACATGTGTGAGTTTGTATTATGTCTCATTTCCTCGATTATATTAATTAATGCAATGAATATTATAATAATAATAGAAGTGTAAAGGCGACTGTGGGGTGTTGGTTCATGCCTCGAGGGCTCTAATGATGTTAAAAACATATTTAGAAGATCGTAAACACATTCTCTAAGGTCTAATTATGAACATATTTATTTTTAAATTAGAGTCCTACTACGCAGACAGTTTATCTTTTTTATTCCTTCTTTGCTTCTTTGATATCAAATTTTATTGCACTTAACACCCAGCCCTCGGGGACTAAAGATGGAAATTAGCCACTGGCTATAATCTGGCATATTTATATGCAAATGTAAATATGTACTGTCCTGGAAAAAAAAAAAAAATCTTAAAAAGTTGAACCCAGTATTTTGCTGTCTGGTCTCCAATTTCCATTATTTTTAAATAATAATAATAATAATAATAATCCTATACTTATATATAAATAAATAGCCTTTTTATGGAATTTTGTATAAAACCTACCAACTTTTTTGGGGGGGGGGGGTATTGCCATATAGCAAAATAGAGAAAAAGTCAATTTCTACATATTTCCTTGCCAAAATATGTGAATGCTACTGTACCATTTGGAAAATTGGAACATGGAACATTTGTGGGTTTCATGGAAATTAGTGGTATCGTTTCTCCATAATGCCGTTAACTAACACACCAGCAATAGGAATAACACCGCTTACACACTACGGCCACCTACAGAAGGATTCTACATTTCATTTGTAGTAGTAAGTACTAAGTAGTGAGTAGCGAGTAGTAAGTAAAGAAGTACACAAGTAAAGCTTTGATTGTCGTACCATGAAATGAAATATGATTTATTGAGCCCATTCTGGTTTATGATATATGAGCGTATGCTAGAAGCACAGCTTCTGACACCAGCCAGGTCCAAACTAGGGTAATGGTAACGGTAATGGTTAACTATACCACAAACTATACCACATCATCTACATGCCTTATTTTATCGACTTAGTGTTTTGTTTTCTCCTTGCTGGAAACGACATCTCTCAGTAAATATTTAGCACCCCCCACAATAAAAGCCTCCCAAAGGCTTTTGGGAGGCAAAGAAGAGGAGTTGTTTAAGGGACAAGAATGGATCCATTTCTTTTCGGGAGTCAAGGAATGATGCCTATCTCTCGGAATGTTATTGGTCCTGAAGGCAAAGTCTAAAACGTAGACCCATGTGCTCTCTTTGACTAGGTAATAAACGTCCGTCTCACAAAGAATCTGTGAGTAAAGCAGTAGAGCTCGGAGGGGATAAATGAAGCATCCTTTGTTAAAAGGTTCCCTCCCCACCCAAAGGTTGGGCTGCCGAAAAAGGCCACACTGCAGACGGAACTTGAAGGAATACTCAGTTATGACTTGACAATGGACGCATTCTCCGTTTTATCAGTCACTGTCCCGCCACAGGGCACTTCCACCGAGTTTGTAGTCGTCTCCCCAGATCCCAGTGAGTTTCCAATAATCCCAACAAAGATGTGTGTGTTCGAGGAGCATTATAGGAGATACCACAGCGGACCTTTTTATCTATTAAGCCCACCGCTGATTCCGATCAGCTGCAGAATGTTCAGATTTCAAATCGTTGACGATTACAAATCAGTGGAAGGGATTCGCCTTTAACACTTGACTCAAATAGTCACAAAGTATATCATCACTATGAGTCATCAATGCTGAGGTTTTATTGACAGATGAATCACAATTTCAACAAAAACTGCAAAAATATAGGAAACGCTTCCAATGGTTTTAGATTGTATAACCCAGCCGTGTCGGATATTAGCATAAAAATGGTTCGCTCTGACCCCACGAGAGCTGTCATAATTCCTCATATGGACTCGATAATTATTGTGCACCCCCAGTTTTAACCATAAAGATGGAAATTTTGGAGCGGCCTTTTATTGTGGCCAACCTTTGTCACACTTGTGCAATAATCATGCTGTCTCATCAGCATCTTGATGAATTCTGAATGCTCATTAACACAGAAAAATGTGAGAAAAATAGTACAAAAATAGTTTGTGTTGAATATACTGTATTTATATAAAATATATATATACTGTAAGGATAAGTGGTATAGAAAAGGAATGAATGAAAATTTGGCTACTGCAATTCTACATTTTATTTACTGAAAAGGTTATTGTTTTTGATGTATATATATTTTTTATATACATTTTTACATTATATATTATGTATATATTATTTTCTTATATATATTTACATTTAGTACATTTATTTTAATTTTGTGAATATTTATATTCTTATTCCTTATTTTATTTTTATTTTTTCCTTATTTTTTATTTTTGCTTTCTACAAAATGCATCGAGGAGTTGCACTCATATTTTGTTGTATGCAATACAATGACAATAAAGGCGATTATGATTCTGAATGACATACATAGATACGATCTATTGCGTTTTTTCTCTCTTTTTCCCCTCACATGTGTGCATTACCTTTATTTATTTCCTTTGTGTTGTTGGTTTTTGTTGTGTGAGCTAAGAGCTAACAAGGATACTTTTGGCATCTGTGATCCAAATGATGCTGCAGTGGCTGGGCATGATGTGTTTTATGAAAACGGAATTTTGATGTTTCCATGCCATCTTGCTGGCAACTGAAACAAATAAAAAGTCAAATCAAGTGGACATTTCAGAAAATTGTCCTACAGATGTGTCATTGTAATTTCCGAGTTGTTTTTGAAATGCGGCTTCTGTGAATGTTCCTTTGTTTGGGCTTTGCTTGATTTGTTGTCTGACATGTTATTTTTGTTTGTTTCGCTCTTTAATGTTTTGCACTTGTCGCATTTCCTCCCTCGGGACACTTTGGCTGTGTTTTTTGGGACCATGGACAATTGTTTCCCCAATTTAAGTCTATAAAAAGCTTTGGCACAAATGTAACATGAAAGGCGCTTGAACGCTGCTATAAATAATATAGCAGATGATGTCAAACACTCAATCACAAAGAATGATGCCATCGGCCCGACAAAGTTGTTTCTGATAAAATCAATATCGATGTTTCATGCACCCGTAAGCTTGAAAAATATAGTCCGCTTTCAAAGTAAGACTCTTATAAATAAATAACACTAATAAGTAATTATATTTATGAAATAAAAATGTTCAAAAAGATTAAAAAAACGGTCTTTCTCTTGAAACACAGCACACGTTGACGTTTGGTCAGTTTGTACGGCAGCACCAACACTCTGTTGTGTTCCTGACGATCAGAACAACCGATGGTTTATACTTGATGAGCAGAACTAAAGAATAAATGTTAGCTGGCCTTAAGCAAGCTTTGGCCCGCAGACGATGGGCCAAACGGGATAAAGACTTCTTTGTCCGCTGAAAGTCGTGACGTCAAACGGCTTCCATAAAGACATAAATTCATAGTTGAACACAAACAACACAACAGTGGGAGGATGCTTTTCCGTGTCCTCCTCCATTTCTTAACTTGCATAACTAATGAGCCGACATCCTTGCTAAATTGGCAGGAAAGGCCGACGACTTCCACATTGGCTCATGCAGTCGCGACACCATAAAAGGATTACACACTTTATGTAGCCGCTGTCTGCTTTGTCATATTTCCGCTCAAATATCATGCTGGAGATGCTTGAGTACAGTCACTATCAGGTGAGATGGATACAATTGTATACATATTTGGGTTTTTGTGGCCATTATTTGCTGTTATGATTACAGTTAATTCACTATAGGTGAATTTGTATTAGTAACTTTATTATTTTTCACACTTGTACTTATTATTCATACTAGTTGTGGTTATTTTACAGATATGATTGGCTTTACGTTATCATATTTATTAGTCTTTGCTACTAAGTGAGAAATACTTGGTGGCCATTTTGACTAAAATGACCACAAAAGTTTCTTTCCCGTAAAAAAATGGCTGCCTACTTTGGGTTGTACTTTAAAAATGGTGTCACCATCGAGCAATTTCAAAGTTGTGAATGCACAACGGTGTTTGATGCCATGCACATCATGGCGGCCCGGTGGTTAGCACGTCGGCCGATTGGGGCGTGTGCATGTTCTTCCTGTGTTGGCGAGGGTTTGACACAAAGATGGATGAATGAATGAACAGAGGGATCAATGAGTATAGTCTTCGGATCATTACAGGTCATGTGACCCAAGCGTCAAGCTTTGTAGCTCTTCTATGTGATTGCTGATCTTGAATCTTGATCTTCATTTCGGATTTATGTTTTTTAAGAATTTTATATTATACTTTTTTATACTTTTATTTATTTATTTTTATTTTATTTATTTATTTTTTATTTTATTTATTTTTTATTTATTTTTATTTATTTTTTTGTTATTTTTATGTATTTTTATTTTTTATACTATTTTTATACTATTTTATATACTATTGTCATATTATGCATTTTTTAATGGTATATATGAATGTGATGGTCTGGCGACCCCCTCACCCCCAAAGTTTCATGACTTCTGTGATCTTCCTGGACTCCAAAATGTATTCTTCCTCGCGTAGGTGCCGTCCCACCTGGAAAATCCCAGCAAGTACCACATCCAGCAGAACCAAAGGCAGCAGATGAGACAGTATCTGTCCACCACCCTGGGCGCCCAGGGTAAAGCTGGCACCCAGTGCCCCAGTCAGCCGCCCGAACACGGCATGCCAGCCGGGCCCGGCAGCAGCGCCCCCAACAGTCCCATGGCTCATCTGACCCTCACCTCTAACTGTGAGAAAGAGGTACGCGTAACAAAGGTCATTATTTCATTCCATTTGAGTGACTTGATTGTACTTTTTTTAATTGTTTGTACTGTTTTAATGGTGACGTAATTTGTTCTGTATTATTATGCAGATGGATGATGTTATTGATGATATCATTAGCTTGGAGTCCAGTTACAATGAAGATGTTCTTGGACTTATGGATCAAGGACTGCAAATTAACAATACAGTAATACTTTCAATGCTTTTTAATTAAAAAGGCAAATCTTAAGTACGGAAGACACTTTATATATTATTTGTACTTTGTTTATTTTCCCAAAGATCCCCGTATCCGGTAACCTTCTGGATGTTTACGGCAACCAAGGGCTTCCACTTCCGGGCTTAGCTATCAGCAACTCCTGTCCACCCAACATTAAAAGGGAATACACAGGTAAAAGACCGGAACGCTGCAACATATTCCATATCTGGGCATTGTTGAACCAATCATCATATCACTTAAGACATGTATACGCTTGTTATTGAAAAACATTTAGAAATAACAACATGATTCTCGTCCAGTGTTGATATTGTGTGCAATTTGGACGTGCACAAGATTAAGTCAATCATTTGCCAAATAATTACTCCAGCTCCCGGCATGAAGCAAGTACTGGGCAAACCTGGACCCTGTGGCCCGTATGAAACCTATCAAAGGTCCGATGGCTTCCCAGTAGGTAAGCAACAAAACCCAAATTGTAAAATCTGTTTTCAAGTTTGGATGTAGCGACTGTGAGAGGTATTTTGTGTCCGACTAAATCGCACACAATATGATGATGGATTGCACGTGTTGATCCGGGGCGTACGCACGCCATTTAGTTCCGCCTCCTGCTCTAATCTTCAGAGTCAGTTGTTTTGTGTGATAACGAAGCATAACAAGACATAGTCCAGTATCTTGATATTGTAGACCATGTGTAGTGCCAAGCTTGTGTAAAACGCACGTGGAATTGATTCTCTTTACAGTCATCCCTCGTTTATAGCCGTTCATTGTTTTCAGACCCGACCATGTTGAATTTCTACAATATAGAGTTTAAAGTTCATTGAATGTATTTTTGTAGTTTGAAACCACTTTATGACTTTCTAAATGCAGTTTTCAACATAATCAGGGCCCCGTAGACATGAAATAATACGCTTCACGCTACTTTTAGTCATTGTTTACAACACATTGCAACACCTTATGCTGCAGGGACCCGAGACGGTCGCTAGCTGGCAAATTAGCAAGCTAACTTGTAAACCTCAAATTTATTTCTTCTCAACTTAACAAGACACAAACTACCACTTCCACACTGGATGGGAGAAAGTTTTATGTCATTACTGCCACCTAGTGTTATACTACATATCAATTGTATTTCAATATGTTTTGACAAATAATAGACCATAATCTAGACAAAACAGCGCTCATGTATGAATTACTGTATTTTCTGGACTATTTGGAGTATAAGTCACACAAGCCAAAAATGCATAATTATGTAGAAAAAAAACATAAATTGCATTTTTTTTCCAGTTCTAACAATGTTATTGATCCAAAAATGCTAACCATCTAACACAATGGTTATTCAGCTACACAAAAAATAAACATGAACAGAAAAGGTGTCCAGTGTTTATGTAACATAAACACTTTTTTCATTTATAAGTCGCTCTGGAGTACAAGTCGCAGGAACAGCCAACCTATTGAAAAAAGTGCGACTTATAGTCCGGAAAATACGGTAATTACTAATCAAACCGCAATATTGGGAGGGATGACTGACGAGCTTTTGTGTAGCTTTTTTATGATATTTACATTTTGCCTCGGCTTCACAGAAGCTGAAGTTCGTGCGCTCGCCAAAGAACGCCAGAAGAAAGACAATCACAACCTAAGTGAGTCTACGTCATTCAACAGACAACACGTTGCATGTCAGTGAAGTCTGATATTGTTTCTACAGAATATTTGTACGTTTTTAATAGCTTTTTTGCAGCAAAAGTTCTGAATACTTACTATATCTTTCATGTGTACCAAATGCAATCGTAGTTGAACGAAGACGACGATTCAACATCAACGATCGCATAAAAGAGCTGGGAACCTTGATCCCAAAGTCAAATGATCCGTAAGTATATTTCGGATGTATTTATACTCATTGATGCACGTTCATTCATTCATTCGTTTATCTGTGTGTATGTCTTGATCGGACATAGTCTAGTCCATTACAACCTGACTTTAACGACCGTCCAAATAATGGTTTATTTGTTGAGAATGGCCGTGAAGAATCCTGTGTTGTTCCGGTCAGCTGCTCAGCTGACTCTGACTTTAGACCTTTTGTCTCCTGCATACCCCAGAGACATGCGCTGGAATAAGGGCACCATTCTGAAAGCCTCGGTGGACTACATCAGGAAACTCCAAAGGGAGCAGCAGAGGACCAAAGAACTTGAATGCAGGCAGAGAAAGCTGGAGCATGCCAACCGTCACCTGTTGCTTCGTATACAGGTGGGTATTTCCACGGAGGATTAACATACTAAAAACTTACCTTTAAGTCAATTGACAAAAATGGATAGGATGAGCTTCAATGAAGAGATTTTATATGAAATATACTATTCACTGTTGTGGGGGTTCACCTTGGTTTCATCAGTCCAAGGAATCCAGATTTATCATAATAATGAACGACCTGTATTGAAGAAAAAACAACAAAAAATGAAGGAATGACACCCCTGTTGTACAATATTTACATCACAAAACTTAAATCAAAGCTTAAAATTTGGACTTTCATAGCATTGCAAATCTTTTTATTGCACATAGAACCTTGAAATTTTACCCCCATGATGTAAAAACTGAAATTCTTATCTGAAATTAAGCCCCCAAAATGGTCATTTTGACCAAAAAGCTATTGGGTAGAATGTTTTTTGCTTGCTTTTTTTTTTTTTACAGGAGAACCCGGTTATCTCGACACCCCTCATACTGGCTAACTGACGTCGACATAAGCGGTTGTTGACATAGCTGAAATCGAACCCATTCACCATCACCTGCACATTTATTTGTGATTTTAGAGACATAAAACGGTGATAATAAAGGATTCTTTTTTTTTAAATATAATAAATAATAATAAATATTATATACACCCCTCATACTGGCTAAATGACATCGACATAAGCGGTTGTTGACATAGCTGAAATCGAACCCATTCACCATCACCTGCACATTTATTTGTGATTTTAGAGACATAAAACGGTGATAATAAAGGATTCTTTTTTAAAAATATAATAAATAATAATAAATATTATATACACCCCTCATACTGGCTAACTGACGTCGACATAAGCGGTTGTTGACATAGCTGAAATCGAACCCATTCACCATCACCTGCACATTTATTTGTGATTTTAGAGACATAAAACGGTGATAATAAAGGATTCTTTTTTTAAAAATATAATAAATAATAATAAATATTATATACACCCCTCATACTGGCTAACTGATGTCGACATAAGCGGTTGTTGACATAGCTGAAATCGAACCCATTCACCATCACCTGCACATTTATTTGTGATTTTGTCCAGAGATATAAAACATTAATAACAAAGGATTGTTTTTTTTTTTAAATAATAATAATAAATATTAATAATAATAAATATTATATACACACCTCATACTGGCTAACTGACGTCGACATAAGCGGTTGTTGACATAGCTGAAATCGAACCCATTCACCATCACCTGCACATTTATTTGTGATTTTTGCCAGAGACATAAAACTGTGATAATAAAGGATTCTTTTTTTTAAATAATAATAATAATAATAAATATTATAAAGGATTCTTAAAGCTATAGCAATTTGTTGACATTGTTTTCCTCCATCTGTAAAACCGCTGGTTCGGCATCCCAAACCGAACTGATAAATGCCAATTTTTCATTGAATTGATTTCCACAGGAGCTGGAGATCCAGGCTCGCGCTCACGGCCTCACAGAGATGTCCGTCCCATCGATGTGCACGTCGGAGCTGATGGGCCGGGTCATTAAACAGGAGCCCATGCTCGACGACTGCAACACGGAGCTCTACCATCACACCTCGGCTCCCGACATGTCCCCTCCAACCACGCTGGACCTCAACAACGGCACCATTAGCTTTGACTCGCTTCCCACAGACACCGGGGACCCGGGGCCGTACGGGAACCCCAGGACCTGTAAAATGAAAGAACTGGTAATGGACAACACACTGGCACCCATTTCCCCGAGCGACCCCTTGCTGTCGTCGATGTCGCCCGACGGCTCGGTTAGCGTCCACCACAGCTCCACCTCCATCTCAAGCGGGGAGGAGAAGGAGCGTGCCGGTTAGTTGCTATAGTGCCTTGCTCACCGATACTTTGTAGCACCTCAGCAATGAGACACACCTTCTCCTGGTGTGTTTACTGACCGGCTGAGCCAGGTAGGTTACGCTAGTCATCACGGCTGGTACATAAAAACACAAAAAGGTTTAAACCCCAGCTCAGGCCTTCCAGTGGAGAGTTTGCACCTTGTCCTTGGGTGAGTTCTTTGTCGCTTTTCCTCACAACTGTTAGGAATGGAATATTTTCCTTTCTGTTCTGCATTCTGCAAGATATACAGAATGTGCTTATCAACAACAGACAAATGACCCCAAGACCTTTTGGTTCACTTGGAACAAAACAAAACACACCCTGGTTCTTTAGAATGAAGCCCTCACACACACGTAGTTTCATTAGTCCTCGGCCAAGGATTGGTTGAAACCAGAACAGACCGACACGCCAACAACCAGTTAACGTTCTCTAACAAGCGTTCTCTAAAACTGCTTGTTTCGACTCCTTTTAATATGAAATTGTAAACATGACCCGATGTGCCAGGACATGTGCTTCAAAGCTGTAAATGTTTTTTATATAAATATAGAAATGTATTGTACTGTATATTCAAATTGTCATTCATTTTAGCAAGGTCCTGGAAATCATCATGCATAATGTTCATGCCTTGTGGATACATCACAAACGTACATACAATGTACAACGGAAAATCACCAAAACATAACTAATTTTGTTGAAACATAATGAATCGATTATTGATAGACTGCGTCAGGAAAGATGGATAAAAACCGCCAGCTCACATTTCACATGCATGAATGTTGTTCAAAACAAACACTTTACACGTCTTTACGTAGTGTGGACTGTATCTCGGCAACACAGGCACAAATAAGCACATTTTACAACATAAGAACTTGAAGACCTCGGCAATTGCAGCCATATTTCGACTAATGTTGCAGACGCCGCCTGTTCACCTGGCAACACAAGTAAGGGCCAAGGTGATTGTGTATTACCTCAGTCAAGCATGGTGGTGGTCACATCACAGTCTGGGGCATGAGTGCTGCCAGCGCTGGGGAGCTGTGGTTCACGTGATCCCCTCGCTTGGGAAATTGGACCGAATGGCAGTTTCTCAACATCAACAACACCTGCAAGATGACGACTGCCTTGCTGAGGAAGCTGAAGAAGAAGACGATGAAGTGGTCGAGCCTTTCTCCAGACCTGAATCCGATGACGGAGCTGCAGGGCATCCCCAGATGGAACCATTCCTGTGATATCATCCAAAGTCCATTGCAGTGACAACCTGTGACGATCTGGTCAATGTTTGCTTAATTTTTTGTGTAATGTTGTGCCTTGAGAAAATAAACTAAAAATGGTCACTAAAATATGGATAATGTGGTCCAGACTAGAAAAATGAGCAATCTGATGACAGATTAATTAGTTAACTCAGCATCCATACATATATAAGATGGATATTTCAAATGAAAAGCATGTCATGGTTCAACTGAATTCCCCATGTAAAAGGAGGCCTTCAATAGCTGGAATACTTGGTGTAATTTGTGTTTTCAGCCAGCAGATGGCAGCCTACACTAGGATACGTTTTGGATGTGATGGTTATGATGGCATTAAAGCACTACCCTTCAGTGAATTAAGGGGAATGATCTGGAACACGTGGGTTCGATTCTCTGTGTGGAGTTTGCATGTTCTCCCTGTGTATGCGTGGATTTTCTCCGGGTACTCCGGTTTCCTCCCACATTCCAAAAACATGCTAGGTTAAAACTGACTCCAAATTGTCCATAGGTATGAATGTGAGTGTGAATGGTTGTTTGTCTATATGTGCCCTGTGATTGGCAGGCGACCATTCCAGGGTGTACCCCGCCTCTCGCCAGAAGAGAGCTGGGATAGGCTCCAGCATACCTGTGACCCTAGTGAGGATAAGTGGCATAGAACATGTAAATGTAATACATAGAAATGTAAATAATGTAAATAACATTTAATCCAACTGACCTGTGGTGGAATGAACCATGTGTCATGTATTTTCTAAGTATCGTTTTTCATGATTGGGTAAAAAAAAAAATCTGATAACGGTGTCGACCGATATCACATTTTTATGCTGATATCAGGTCCAATAATGGATAATTATCGGCCATTTGTAATAGTAATAATTTTCTTTTACACTATTAGAGCCCTCTAGACATGAAATAACACCCCTATAGTCACATTAACACTTGTGTTGCCCAATATAATAGACGCAATAAAAGAAAATAAGCCGTATTTAAGACATAAATTGCTGTAAATGTGTTTTGGTACAAGAGAACTGAGTGGGGGGGGGCATTAATTAACATCAGGGGTTAAGGTTGCTTACTGTGGGTTAGGGCACAACAGTAGCTTGTGTTTGGGATTGTATTTCCTGTTGTGAGAACATTTAAAGCAGAATAAAAGCCTTTCTTTACCTGGGGGAGCATTACTGACACCTAGCGGCCAGTGTAGAATACTACATTTCATCACAAAGCCTTTGAATGCATCTTCTGAATGCCTTGTATTGTATTTTATTTCATTTTGCAGTTTTTATGATTGAAAATGCTTAATGTAAACATATGTAAACTGAACTTAAATATGCCGATTTGTTTAATTATGGGATGTAATGCAAGATTTCTTAATGAATCTATTTTTGAGAAACGGTGACGGAGTGAGAGCGTGAAGCGGCGAGGGATTACTGTACATGTTTTTGTGTTTGGGCCCGTCTAAGCCTGTGGCTGATATTATAATGTCGTTCTTTCCCCCGAATCCTCGCCTTAGGCGGCAGGCAGACTGATGTTGAAGCACGGAGACGGCCAGATTATCAGCACCGCCTTCACGGCCAGTCTAATAGGTGAGTGATGATTCTATTTCCCCGGCATCACTCTGGAGCGTTGCCATGTCTCCTTTAAATCCCTCCATTTGGCGTCAAGTGTCGGGATGGGAGGAGGAGGCGAAGGAGAACAAAGTTAAATACAATTTTATTGTGGCGAAGTACACATTTGCAAACATTTTTCTTCAGCGTCAGACATTCATCAGCCGAGCTTGCCAAATGAAAGTATGAAAAATGCTTTATGTGTCCTGTGTGGTTGCTGTTTATTGCAAAACTTAAAACAAGATCAGCCAGCTTTTTACGGCAAAGTGTAAAGTGTATCCCTTTAAATAGCTCAATGGAGAAGCTTCAAGCCCTGCTTACAGTAAAGCAGGAAATACAAGTGTTGCGATTGCATCGTGCCAAGGCGGGTTTGCATCATAATAAACATCCCCTCTCTGTTGAGCGCTCTGGAGGATATGGAAGGCACCCCGAGGTCCGACTCGGGAAGGCAGGCGGGCTTCCTGTGCAATGGCAAAAGCCCGGCCCGTACCGGCAGCCTTGTTTGAACAGCGGAAGACATTTTTGGACTTTAGTGAGGGCAGTAAAAATGTTCGTCCTCCAACAGGTTTCCTCTGGAGGAACGGCAACACTTCATCAGCGCTTTAGTCAAATCGCCAGTAAACCGCTGCGCCATATGGGCCCCACTCCTGACTGCAGGGGCAATCTGTTTAACAGGAGCATGCTGGTAAATAGAGAAAAAAAATGATCAATTACTCACATTACGTACGCTCCTTCAGGAATTTACTTTATTGTTCTGGACATCTGTTTTAATATTGTCATAATGTCTAATCAGATGGGACCTGTTGGAGCCGAGTGGAAGCCCAAAAAGTGGCCATAAATGCCCAATTAAAACGCACAATGACAGCTTTTTGCCCATCTGCTGCATAGAATTTTTTTTTTGTGCGTGTGTGTGAGTGTGTAAACCCTTCAACTCACACACACACACACACACATATATATATATATACACACTCCATATCATCAAACACTATTTTCCGAGTTATGTCCAAAACTGTAAAAGGACACCCAGACAAGAAACATTGGTGTTGATGCGGCTGCACGATGACCTTCTTCAACATCTAAGATGCATGTTAACACGGATTACAGCAACAATCTGGAAATAGCGTCCATCATTTGAAGTCCTTATCTGCTCCAAAGACTTCCAAATTTGGAAGGCGAGCCTCATAACGAGTGTTTTCTCCCACTCGAGATGGGCAAGTAGCAGGGTGAATGTTAAGGAGGGTTTTAGAGAATGTTCTCTTTGTATCTTCCCTGGGGATTACCGCTCTTTAAGGCAGAAAAAAAACATCAATGCAGGTTTATTTAAAGGATGAAGGCATTTTCTCAATGGTATTTTGAGGCGGTATCACCAGGTCTTGAGTGAGGATTAGTGCTGTTAGGCATTTTGAGCTGTGTTTCCTGTCCTGATAAGTCGGATTTCACCTTCAATCTGCGTGTAAGCCCTGGGCTCTGCTCCTCCTCGCTTTGCTCCTCTGAGGTCCAACCTTTATCCGGCGCAGTCAAACCGGGCTATCTTGCCGATTTGGGCCCCCTCTCACGGTTTACTCTCGCTCTCTCGCTTCTTTTCCTGCCGCAAACATTGGCCGATGCGGCACGACTCTACAGCTGGCTGATATCCATCATGGCGGTCTCACAGCCGAGTCGCTTGGCAGTCACTTTGGCGGGTGACGGGGGTTAACTACTAAAGTTGCCTGCAACTTGGAGCGTTCCATGTGATGATTAATAAACCAACAGGAAATGAGAGCCTTTCTCGCCATCTCATGCGGTGTGCGGCATCTGTGATCGTCACGGCAAACAAATGACTCCCTGCTTTTGTTCCTGAGGACGGAGCGTAGCTGGAATGTGGAGGCAATTAATATTACAGCAATTTATGGATTTGATGTCCTCGAAAAACTGCATGTGTTAGTAGTAGTACTACAAGTGTTTTATCATCCATTCAATAATATGTTTATTATTGTGGATCTCATTTTCAGTGATGTTCACCATTACTGATATGTTGGGTCTTTTCTGTCGTAGAAAAAGGTAAACAAAGTTAAAATCATAGTTTTGAATATCACGCCTTTATTAAATTGTGTTATTTAAAAATCTATTGAATGATCAATGAATGATTGTGGTTAACTATAGCGTATTATCATCGACACTGGACATCAGTAATGTTGTGACATTAGATTAGAAATAAAATACTCTCATGCAGTGTGGAAGTGGTAACTTTTGACCTTCTTTGTCCATCGTCCCAACTCAGTTTGCAACACTTTCTTAAGTTTTACATAAGTAAATCAAAGACCCTATTGAGTTAGCTTACTAGCTAGCTCCATAGCCTCCAAGAATACTAGAATACTGCTGTGTTTTACCTTGGTGGCATGACGTGACGGGAATTGGTGATGATGTTTCACCTTACCTTACCTTGGCTCCTTTTTTTCTTGGCGTATGATGGATGGGAATGTTTCAGGCAGCTAGCTGTGTTTTTTTTTTTATGTGAACAGAATGTTTGGAATGCTGCTGGAATACTGCTGGAATATTTAAAATGCAGTCAGTTTGCAGTACTTTTAGTTATTAGCAATACCTTTTGATTGAAATTGACGCAGTCACATACTGCAGTACGTACGTCTGGTGCCCAAATATGGCCGTCGACTCGGACGTAACAACAAGGAAGCCACGCCTTCTTTCATGTCAGGAGTCTGATTTGAGAAGGAACGATTCAAGTCATCAAACAAAGCAACGGAGCTTAATTGGATGACATCTTCAGGGATGAATCAACCAAACATTTGCTCTAATTGTTCCATTCAATTAGGGAGCCCAATTTGCAACCTCGCAACAATGGCTCTTTCTTTGTGTGTGTGTGTGTGTGTGTGTGTGTGTGTGCATGTAGTGTTAATTGGAGCATTCCTTCCGTCCTTCCTCCAGCAATCAGGGACCTGAGCAAATCTTGCCAAATGCAGGCGCCAAAACAGGACCCCCCCCCCTCCCCCATCTCTCTTATTACTGTTTTATTTATCAGCAGCTTGTTTGCTCATTTTGATGTGCGGTGAAGTCATGTCATTTCCTGTGCTAACTGGGTGTCTCAATGGACGCCGCCTTTCTTTGAAGTGACATTCTGTAAATATGTATTAAAGGGGACGCAATTAGCGCTCATGAGGTTGACTTGAGCTTCATTCCAGCGGCAACTTTTGGCGCACCGTGGTGATAAGCTCCATTATCGGGAAAATGGGCTGAAGGGAAACAGAACCTGTGATGGCCAGGAAAGGTTCCAGATAAGAATGCAGCTGAAGAGAAATATAATTGAGCTGGAATATGTTAACCAAGGTGTCCTGAGCTTATTGCGAGGCATTTAGCCAAATGTTGGAATTCCATGTTTTAGTCACATTATCAAGGGCTCTCCTTTCCAATTACCTTATTGTGTTTTATTAATTTCTCAGTGTATTCTTTTTATTTTTGAGTAAAAATCAGTTTGGAGTGGTACCTTTGTTTTTATTTTAAAACTAACTCCTAACACTTCTAACTCCTGTAACTAACTCAGTAACTAACCAGGAGCCAAGGAGAAAAAGTCACAAATTTACGAGAATAACGTAATTATGAAGAAAAGTAAAGGAATTTTTGTAATGTAAAGTTTAAATCTATAAATGTATTTTTTAAAGTGGTAACATTAGAAAAAACAAACAAAATAACCAATGAAGTTATATAAATATTGAAAATTTGTTAGAATGTTGCAAGAATAACTAAAAATATTATCGCAATAAAGTCATATAAACAAGAAGAAAATTTGCAAGATGAAACTTGAAAATAAAAAAATGCATAAAAAAAGGATAAAGTGAATACTAAGAAAAAGACATTTGTATTATTATGAGGAAAAATAAAGTCTGATGAAGCAGCATGAAGTTAAAATATTAAAGAAATAATAATATAATATAATTATATAATTATTAATTATTATATACGTATAATAATAATTATATAATATTATTTTAAATGTTGTATTAAGAGAAACAAACAAAACACAATAACGTTTTTGAAAATTTTGGTTCTGAAAAAAATATATACAACAGTTCTTGAAGATGAAAGTTGAAATATTATTCAAGAGTATTCAAGAGTAAATAGATTTTTTAAAAGCAAAGAATGAAGTTGATGCTAATAATAGGCAATCCTCCCTGCCGCCCGCCCCCCCATGATGCCAATCCCTCATCACGAAGCTCGTTCACCCTGGCTGATTCTGCACAGGTGTTCCCCATCACCTCTGATTACCTGCTCCGTATTCTTTCCAAGTTTGTAGCACTCTTATGTCACATCATCGCCTTTCTTGTTTCTTGTTTTTTGTTCTTTGACAGGAACAGACACTAATCTTGGTGCATGTCATTTAAATGATTATTTATTGTGAGTGTGCATGGTGTGTTGAACAAAGGCACGAAATGGTTGAAAACAAGGCGATCAAACAGCAGTGGAAGATTAATCTTCTGCGTGAGACACAATGAAAATAATGCTTTTTCTGAAATGATAACACAATGAAAGGTTTCTGATGCACGTATTTATCCACTAACATGTAATATGTGCAACAATGCGCATACCATATGTCAAATTTACGTTCATCAAGCCTTGCAAGTGATTACGAGCCGTTTTAGTCGCGTTTCTATGAAAGAAAAATCCAAAGTTATCTTTACCTCAACACTCCTACTGGTGACTTTGGCCCCTCTGTATGACTAAGTTATGCCCTGTCATGTATTCCGATGCATCAGATGCCAAGTGGACCACTGCAGCTTGCAGATCTGTCACTTGAGCCAGTCTTCCAGCAGGAATATCTGACAGGCAGCGCTGCACCAGCGGCCTCAAATTCTGAGTGGATGAGAGGGGTGTCAACAACCCCCCCTCCCCGAAAGGCGAGATGCGAGTGAGAAAGAGTAAAAGTAAAAAAAAAAACAAAAAAAACATGATGAAATCACAAGCCATCATGCCCCAAGAGTGACAGCAGCGTATCAGAGCCGCCACTTTGGATGGCAAAAATAAAACCAATTATCCTTCAAAGGACCGCCCAGACTTGAAGGGGTCGGCCAGGCGTCGCTTACTCATTTTGTCCACAGTACCTACAACACTGATTACAATAATGCATCCTTAATTCGGACATTGATCGGCAAATGGTACCTGGCATCCTTACATTTTTGTTGGTCCCTCCTGGTCTAGGTCATCAATAAGTATGGATTTTCATCAACATGTAATGTTAAAGTGTATCTAAAGTTAAACATGGATTGGGAAAATAACCCGCCATGGGGCCAAAGAACGTGCAAGAGGACAATCATAAGAACTTTTTTCAATTTTTTTTGTTATTTATAATTGTTTGTCATCTTCTTTGTATGTAAAGCTATAATTCATCTCTATAAAATGTGTTGGTGTTCATATTTTTGGGTGTCTGGAACAGATGAATCGGAATCCTAGTATAGGCACACAGAATATTGCATTCCAGGCCTCCATTATATCGGCATGGTTTAAACCAAAATAAAGGTCAAACTCTCATCATTCATTAGAAAAAAACATTTGTTTCTACATTTTCCATTTTTTAGTAATTTAGTAGGTTGCAGCAAAATATCACTTCTCAACAAAAAATGAGAGAAAAAAAGCTTTTTAATTTTGCCAAAATATATAAACAACTGTGCCGCAACATAAACAATACGCAGAATGGTTGTTTTACATGCAATTTAACACTGAAATATTTACAGGTCATCAATAAGTATGGATTTTCATCAGCATGTAATCTTAAAGTGTATTTTAAGTCAAACCTGGATTGGAAAAATAACCCGCCACGGGGCCAAAGACGGTTGTCATCGCAAAATTGCATCCTGATGAAGAAAGAAGAAATCAAGGACGATAATAAGAACTTTTTTCACATTTTAATTGTTATTTATAATTGTTTGCCGTCTTCTCTGTACGTAATTAATCTCTATAAAATGTGTTGGTGTTCATATTTTTGGGTGTCTGGAACAGATGAATCGGAATCCTAGTATAGGCACACAGAATATTGTCTTCCAGGGCTCCGTTATATCGGCATGGTATATATTTTGCCAAAATATATAAACAACTGTGCCGCAACATAAACAATACAAGGAATGGTTGTTTTACATGAAATTTAACACTGAAATATTTACAAGTCATCAATATGTATTGATTTTCATCAACATGTAATCTTAAAGTGTATTTTAAGTCAAACCTGGATTGGGAAAATAACCCGCCATGGGGCCAAAGACAGAGGTCATTGCAAAATTGAAGAAAGAAGAAATCAAAGATGATAATAAGATTTTTCCACATTTGAATTATTATTTATAATTGCTGTCTTCTTTCTATGTAAAACGATAATTCATCTCTATGAACCGTGTTCATATTTTTGGGTGTCTGGAACAGATGAATCGGAATCCTAGTATTTCCTATGGGAAAAATGCTTGGGTTTCCGAGGTACCGCCGGGGTGGTGTTGACATGTTTAGTATGTGTACTGTAGCGTGTCATGTTGACAGTATTTTCAACATCCCTTATACGTCAAAACTCACCAAGTGCTGATCCAGACGAACCGATTCAGGCTTCCCGCCCACATCCAGAGACTGGATGCCGCACGCACCTTGACTCCCTCTCAGGTTGAAGACTCAGGAGTAGCGTGTCCACCATCCCCGTCCTCCTCTTCCCATCCGTGCCTTGCCAAATGGTCCCCACGAGTGGTGCTTGTCAGCCTCATCTTAATTGCTCCATTAACTGTTTGTGTGCTGAAAAACAATACTTAAAAGAGAGGTTAGCCAAAGACGTGACCCCATCGGCTGCAATTATATGAAAAGTAGTGACCAATTAGCTCTGGGTGCAATGTGACACTGTTGCTGTTTATGTGAGCAACTTCAGCTTCTCTGAGCTAGCGTCCGCTCTCTCATTTACATAATTGGGGGATTGGCCATTAATGGGAATGGCGTGTGAGAGGATCCCATTAAGATATGGAGTGAGATCTGATCATCTCCTCTGCTTTCTGCTATTTAACTCCATGTGCGTTCATATCGTACAAACCATTGTGATTCTTATCGTTGCTTGCAATTTATGATGAAAAATCTAACTTTTCTTCCGTTTATGTCCCCGAAATATGGCCGAGGCCGTTCCATCATAAGCAGCTTGTCTTTAGCAGGTCATACCACCATGTCACCACTGAGGGGCAGTGTACATGTAGAAAGGCGGCCATTGATGTCACTCAAAATCACATTTAAAACAAAGGGACAAACATTTTAGAATATTCTTTATTTGGCTTTAAAAATGAGTGACAGACACATGAAGCAAATCAATGAGTTACAATGATATTTTTAATCAAGAAATATGATATTTAAATTCATACATATTAATAATACAATTTTTATTTGTATTTTTTTTGCATGTTGGTCACACTTAAATGTTTCAGATCATAAAACAAATGTAAATATTAGTCAGTGACAACAAAACTGAGCACAAAATGTAGTTTTCAAATGAAACGTTTCATTAACTTAACTTTTAACTGATCTTTCAAAGCACAAATAATATTTTGTTTTATGGATATATAAACATGGAACCTACCAAAAGAAAGATTAGACTCTCTGAATGTTCTTTTGTGACCTCTTGGATGAGTTGTTGCTGTGCTCTTGGGGTCATTTTGGTTGGCCGGGGAAGGTTATAATAATAGATTATTATAATAATAATAATAATAGGTAATAATAATAATTATTATTATTAATATATTATATATATAATATATGTAATATATTAAATATATAATAATAATATTATATTATAATAATAATACATTTTATTTGTATAGCGCTTTTCAGAGTACTCAAAGATGCTTTGCAGTAGAGAAAAATAAATAAAAATAGAGTTGAGTAGAATAGAGTAGAGTTGAGTAGAAAACAGAGTAAAATATGCATTAAAATACAATATCCATGCATTCATTCAGAGCTAAAAACAAGGCTAAAAGCGGGGCGGGGTTCACTTTTGTTGCATGTTTTTGCCATTTGTGGGCAATGACTCTCACTGTGGTTAGCTGGAGCCCCAAAGCTTTGGAAATGGCTTTATAACCTGTGCACTAATTTAGACTGAATGTGGCATGTCAAACACAATAAAATACAAAATGCTTTGACTCATTTTGATGATTCTAAACATATTCATAATCATATTAAATTATTTTAACCTCATTTGAAAATTCCTTATTGTGTGATATTAATATATTAGGTGTTAAATGTTCCAAAATCATAGTCATTTTTGCGGAGGAGGAACATTGTACAATGATGTCGTGCTTGCAGCCAAAAAAAAAGGAAAGGCTCTCGCGCCCTCACACTTCAGATCAAGTTTGATTAATGTAGCAGTCTGTCAGGACGTGCAACGTTTTACTGCAGCAGACGTTCACGGGGACCTCAGGGTCGATGCTGAACAACACAGCGAGGCCATATGTGTGTTGCTGAGAGGACCCTCGGGTTTATGGATGAGATGTTGACATTTGACAATATCAATAGACTTTTATTGATGGATAACACGCTCTTGTTACAAACGCCTTCACTGAAATGTTTGAAGATAAAATGCTACACCTTATTAACAGGCTTGAGTATGATGGCGCTGTTGTCAGTAAAAATAAATGTCAACATTCATTTATTCACGCGGGAGAAGAATTGCCAGAACATCACATCGTATTGCGGACAAGAATTTTGGATTGGATGTCCTTCTGTCGTCTTCTACATGAGAATTGACTCCAACAATCTTCTCCGTCGTGCCTCGGTTTGTAAGACCAAAATAAGCCTCTGCAATATTACATCATCATTTATCTGATTTGACCAGTAAAAGACTAAAAGACGAGCAGTGATGGAAATTTCAGCTCTTTCAAGGGAGCTGGTTATTTTGGCACGACTCCCGAAAAGGAGTCAGCGCTCCAGATCTTTTGGTTGCATAAATTGGTTTGGTGGCAAAATAGTAAAATTTATTTTTCAGTGTAAAAATATAATTACTGTATGCCCTCGTTTAGTGCGGTTAGTTGGTTAAATGAATTTCCATGATATACGATTTAATGTTAATAAATGAAATACTATATTTGTAGTTGGAGCATAGAAAAGCTGTTTATGGCTTTCCAAAAAAATTTTTTAAGATTGTCCCGATAGTCACCTTTACACTCCTATTATTCATTGTTTACACCGCATTGTAACTCTTACGCTGCGGGGACTCGAAACAGCCTTTAAGCTAAAAAGCTAGTCGGCTAACCAGTTAGCGAGCTCACATTTATTTCTTCTAAACTCAAGAAACCAAAAAAATTACCACTTCCACACAGAATGGGAGGAGAACTTTTGTTCATTCTGGCATGTCGGACATGCAGTGTTAATGTAATGTAATGTAAGGTAATAGTATCTCAATGTTTTGTGACATTACTGCTGCCTAGGGACCAGAATACTACATCACTTGTATTTCAATATGGTTTGACTAATAATAGAACATTAAAACAAAAATAAAACAATCGATTGTTAGCCAGATTGTTAGCCTCCATGATGCACAGTACACACACACTGTACACACTCACAATCCACAGTCACAGTTAGATAACAGAGATATAAACACTGAGATATGACTGCATATGCATTGTTGTCACTCACACCAGCTTAGTTTTCACCTTCACACAAACATAGATTTCACTTTGCATGCACACAAGCTTAGCTTTCACTATCTGGAAGGGTGCAGAAATGTCTCCATAGACTCTGTATTGGCACTTACTTCAGCTTCCTCAACTTCCTCAACTTGGGATGGCCAATAATTATCGACTTGATACCAGCATAAAAATGTGATATCAGTCGACATTGGTATGTGATTTTTTCCCGATGATGAAAATCAATATGTGTTAATTCCACCACAGGAGATATGCCATGTTACACATATGGACAAGAGTTGGACAATATCGATATCGGGCATCACAAGCAGTAACTAAATATATAGTAAAGCAGCTCAAAAATGTGGTCAAAGAAGCAGGAAGAAAGGCTAAAAACAAGAAATATCCATTATGCTTATTAGTGTACTGGCTGAGAAAAAAAAACCGTAATCAGACAAACGTGATGTGTTCTTTCTTAATCGAATGTGAATGCAACAGCACCAACGTGTCCTTGCTTGTGGCGCTAATTAGCATTTGTTTGTTTCACATTTGATATTAACTCACTTATGAACACCATTATGCTTTTTTTTTTTTTTTTGGAAAGTTCTCCAGTGACATCTCAAGAGGTGTTGAAAAACAATTCCGACAGACCACATCCTGCATCTATCAGGCTTCTGTTGGACATTAATAACAAGCAAGTGAAACATTGCACTCGGAGTTCTCGGATTACAATGCAGCTAATGTATTATTCCGACCCCATGTGGGATCACTTTCATCTTCCACATTAAGATGCACATTTTGTTTGGATACTCAAATTACCGACCCCATATTAAATCTGGCCGTGCAAAAGGCATTGATCATAGCCCCAAATGCCGTACTCCAACTTTGATTTAATTTGCTCTTCCATTAATATCTATAAGACGTGCGATTGTCATCTTGGGCATATTGATGGTACTGTAAGCCCTGCCTTCATATTACGTTCCCCAGCGGCGGTGAACAAATGTTTCACAGGATTACGCCGCCGAGCAGGTTCAGTGGAACTGGCACTGCAGTCAGAAATTCATTACGTTAATAAATAGCGGGGGTGAAAAACGTACAATTTTAAGAGAAATTGATCGCCTCTCTCTCTCTCTCTCTCTCTCTCTCGCTCTCTCGCTCTCTCTCACCACAAAAAACACAAAAAGGCCACTCGGTGCTTCAAATGGACGACCGCAGGCTGGCTGCACTCGGGTACTTTTCATTGTTGAGGGACTCAAGGGTCTTCTCGGGGGATCTAAAAAAGGTGCTCGATTGAGTCAAAAGAATCCGTCAGCGACTGTCCATTAGAAGGCGTTATACGGTCCTCAATGGACAATTTGGATCCACATTAGAGAAGTATGAATGTAAAGTTAGATCAAATATAAATTCACTTCTAGTTGCAAGAAGGCACGCTGAATTCTTCTGCTGATTAATGAAGTGCCGGCTGAGAATCCGGAATTATGCCATGCTTAATGCAATCGAGTAAAATATTCAATTATCTCATTCAATCCTAGCCGTTTTTCAACTATTTTTGAGTATTTTGACTGATTTTTCAAGGCACACAGAATTTTGTGTTGCAGGGCTCCATTATATCGGCACGGTTTAAACCAAAATAAAGGTCAATAAAGGTCATCATTCATAAGAATGTTTATACCTTTTTCCATTCTTTAGTAATGAGCAGTGGAACATTGGTAGTTTTCAGCAAAATATCACTTCTCAACAAAAAATGGGAGAAAAAAGCTTTGTGTGAAAAGGTGCATTTCACTTTAATAATAATGATAATAATAATACATTTTATTTGTATAGCGCTTTTCAAGATACTCAAAGACACTTTACAGAAGAACGGAGTTGAGTAAAAGCAAGTAAACAGAGTAAAGATACATTAAAATACAACATTCATTGGTTAATACACAGCTAAAACAAGAGTAAAAGCGGGGCACAGCAGTCAGGTATAAAAAGTTACATTTTTAAATTAAAAACAGATTTAAAGAGGTAGATTTTGAGTTGTTTGACACTAATTTTGCCATAAATATTTTGCCAAAATATATAAATAACTGTGCCGCAACATAAACAATACAAAGAACGGTTGTTTTACATGAAATTTAACAATGAAATATTTACAGTTTTCACATTTGGAATTGAACTCTGTGTGTCCACGCTCAAGCGAGTGAATCCATCCGAATTTCCCTTCTTCAACGCTACAAGACTCCGCACCGAGTTCTTATAAAATGCACTTCCGTCACCCAGAAGCCGTTCTACCGGCTTAAAACTGCACCAAACATGTTCTCTTCTATTGTGGAGTTGTATCATCACCTCGTTTTGCCTCTAGCGCCCCAAAACACCCCCTGTGAAAGACGTATAAAGATGTCTTTGGTCTGGTTGAAAAAGACTTCTGAAATGTCTTTGGTAGCGAATGAGTTAATCACGATCAATCACGTTTTTATACATTTTTATATGTTTTTATAAGTTTTTATACTGTGAATTTTCAGCAAGTGTATTTTTTGCGGAATATATATTTCCAACCAATCCAGGGTGTACCTTCGCCCAAAGTCTCCAGGTCACCTGTGACTCTAACGAGCAATTAAGATAGAAAGTGTTTTCTTTAGCAGGATATATTTCTATCTATTTCATCTGCAATTCCTGACGTTGTCGTCTCAAAGGGGTAAAGGCTCCTCGCCTTGTCACTCTCCCAGAATGATTCATTTACAGCTCATTAAAATACTCGTCTTTTCAAAGCGTCGGGCCGCTCAGGTGGCGAAGCCTGCGCGGGGGGGGAGTCGTGTCGTAAATAGAGGCAGCTACATTTCAAATGCTGTAAATAGGGGACACCTAAGGACCTTGCATGATTGCGGACATCTAATCATTTAATTTATGCACGTCTAAAGGAGCCCTCATTAACATTCAAGCAGCAGTCATGCGTCACGCTGGAACATTGTGGAGGCTGCATCACACTAAAAGGGAAGGTATCTAACCGGGCGACACAGCGTGGCCTCGTACCTTCCCGCTTTCTCCCTCAATGTCATCCCATAACGCATCGTGCAACTGTCATAACTTGTGTGTGATTTGCGATCCGGTGATTGTGTTGCTGTTAATGTGGCGAACCTGTGACAAAGTTAAAGTCATATTCTGGAGGTCACGGTGCCGTGAGAGTAGCACGACCGGCTGTATTGTGCCAAATCATTGACCCTTTGTCCGGACTACTTTGGGCCGAAGTTGCTGCATGCGTACACGGTCACGAGAAAGCTTTTAGACTGGAAAACTGGAGAATTCAGTGTTTATTTCTCAAAACTTATCGGTCTTTGTTGTTGCAGTGATGGGGTTACACATCACGTCTGCACAACAGATGCATGCATGACAGAAACTCAATAACAACCGGCGTGGTTGACGTTTGAGCGGTTGTTGACAGCTGCTTTGTTCTCTGCTCAGGTTTCATATTTAACACATCAAAGAGTTTGGATATTTTATACTCTCGGACCGTATAGCCGGTCAAAAACAGGGAGTCTTTAGTGACCAACAGTACTTATTATTACACTGACATCATTAAACATTGGTCTAATTAGAAATTAGACCCCACCAACAATCGTAGAGCGACTGAAGATGAGGCAAAATAACAGCAAGGCTATTCATGCGCTGCACATTAGAGCCGGTGGGGGGAAAAAAAACTGTTTGACTCCACTCAGCATTATTTCTACTTGATCGGGGAGTAGAAAAACTGCTTATGTGGGGGCAATTGCAAGAGATGGGCCATGAAACAGGTGAATCCCGAAAGAAACTGCAGGCCGCTGATGTCTAGTAAAAGGTATATTATCAAAAGCAACGCGACATGAATCACACAGACTGCAGGACTTTTAAAGCAAATGTAAGTCTGTGAACTCGGTAGGTTGGGTAAATATATTTTTTAAATGGTTCCCGTGCTTAAACAAACAATGCCTTTTGATTTTAACAGAATTTTGTGACATGCTAATTGAACAGAATAACAACACTTCAGAAATAAAAAACTAGGTAATGAATTCCCCAACAAATTGTTATAATTATTGGATAAAAACCGTCAGCAGCACAGAACAAAGCGAATGTGCAAAAAAAACGACTTTCTTGTATTGTAACATCGCTTGTCGTAGATCTGACGGAGAATTAAGATCACCAATAAAGAACATCGGACTCTGTCAGGATGCTACAATGTTGTTAGTTGTTATGTTAGCTACAATGCTACATTTTCAGCCTTTTCACGTTTAGTAATCAGCATAAAAGATTGGTAAGTTTCAGGAAAATATCAGTTTCCAACTAGAAAAGTTAGAAAAACAGTACGTAACACGCTGCTCGACACGTTCTTCCGTTTTAAAAATGGAGGCGAGCAATCGGCACTGGACTTCTGCGGAAAGTTTGTTTTTGATCCAAAGTAAATTTCAAGACTGGATGAACGAAAAACTGGGAATACGCGTTATTCCAACACGAGAAAGAAAAACTCGGGGAAGTCGGTATGTTACACCCACAAACGTAAAATAAACCACAAACGTAATACAAATCTGCAGCTTTGAATGTAATAAACCCGCAAATGTAATAAATTTCCCACAAACGTAATAAAATGTACCTACTATATACTGTAATATACTGTAACTAAAACGCACACAAACAAAATGTAATAATTTTAGTTTAATTTTATTTTATGTAATAATTCAGTATTACGTTTGTGGGAAATTTATTACATATGCGGGATTATTACATTCAAAACTGCAGATTTGTATTACGTTTGTGGTTTATTACGTTTGTGGGTGTAACACGGTATCACGTGATGTTGATGTTTACGTTTTACTGGGCATGCCCCATTGACTATTCTGTTGGATTATAGCGGCGCATGTAGACAAGAGATTGGAATACAGTAAAGTCTTCTTATATCGATATCGGTTAAAACGAATTACTACTTATTACGATACTATTTTCATTTCCCGACAAATTTCTAGTCTTTTATGATATAATTAGCTCCGTTAGTACGATACACGGTTATTATGATAATCCGGTTACTAGGATGCCCTTTTCATCTCCCGCCAGCCAATTTGGTCTGCTTATATCGATACAAAAGCAGCTTAAATCAATCTTTGCTTAAGGATTTCAATACCAAAAAAGAACACGGCCAACGGCTGCTTCCAGTCAACTTTATTTTTCACACTTCCACCACCCGTCCCTCGCGCCTACCCCTCCGGGTGGCAACACCTTCCCTATCGATAGTTCTGGGGTGAATTATGTCCCGGTAACCGGTAATCACTACAGCGTAAGTTTATTTTTATTTACTGTAGTACAAAATGTATTGTAGTACAAAAGCCTGCTAGATACGCAATCCATGAACTCAAGGAGAAAATTACATGCCATATCAAAGATCCGCCCACTTTTAATGCATTTCGGCGCAGGATCGGATATATGGATAGTCCGGTTATATCGGTATTTTTTTCGACTCCCGAGAATATCGATATAACGAGACTTTACTGTATTCCTTTTTCCATGGATACCATTGTTTTCGGAAAGGTCATTCGGAAAGAGAAAAACTCCTCATGTAAACGTGGCTACTAAGTCTCAAAGTAATCCCTAAAGACAAGAACACTGGCGTAGTACAGTGGCATGTACAGCCCATGATGGCATCAACCAATGGGACGAGGCTTGAACACCAGTGTGAGTGCAAGCCAGCAGGGGACAGGCCTGGTTTGATTGGCCGACAAGATAAATACCGCTAAAACCGCGATAAACTGACACGGCACCTCAACTGATACAAAGCGCCACCGCGTCAACCACTCTCGACCAAAGGCAGGTAAGAGACGTTTAACAACCCTCACTGCAACCACACTTTAGAGAGAGGTCTGGTCTACGCTATAGGCGCTAGCCGCCAGCATTTTGATGTCTCTAACTAGAACACAATAAATTGTTCCTCATTATTCAGTAATTAACTCTAATGTGCCGGGTCCCCATCCCCCCCGTGCAACACTCTAAATCACCACCCTCCTCCTCGCTTCTCCTCCTGCACACAGCTCTTTAATTTCCTCTATGAAGTAGGGGGTGAGGGTAAATGAGGAGTGGGGGGTCACAGCTTGATGTACTCCATCATCCCCGTGCCACCCTCTTGTCACCCGCCCCCCGTTTGAGCCACTCCCTTCTCGTGCCAGCTCTGCAAAATCCACGCTGTACAAACAAAGGGCCTGATACGAACGAATATGCGAACGAATCATTTACTGTATCAGTTACCAACGACTGTTTTGAATGACTTGCATGACCGTCCAGGTCGTTCAGCAACTGCTCGTCATTGGCCATTCTTCTCTTGGAGCGATGTTTAGTAAAACTCTCCTCTGTTTAGAGAGCGCCTTGCGGTCCGCAACAACAACCCTCTTGTGACCACCCCCTGGGGGGCACACCCACCACAGACGCCATATTATATAGTATACGGAGACGGCACGCTTCAAAATCGTACAACGGTAGAAACCTTTTGGAGTAAAAGTGAAACATCTTTAACAAACAAGCTCTGTTGCCTGGATTCGAACATTATCGTGCGCATACGTACTCATACATGCCTTCATGGTGGTATATTTGGAAATCAAACAACCAGTTTTTGTGTTGTTTCTGTCCATCTATCACTGTCCAGCTGTTTTCCCTTTTTAGTCGGGAACTGATATTTTCCTTAAACTCGCCCTATGTTCTACTGCTGCTAACTAAATAATGGAGGGCAGTACAGACTTTTTTCTGATGAATGATGGGAGGGGGCGGCACGGCGGTCTAGTGGTTAGCGCGCAGACCTCACAGCTAGGAGACCAGTGTTCAGTTCCGCCCTCGGCCATCTCTGTGTGGAGTTTCCATGTTCTCCCCGTGCATGCGTGGGTTTTCTCCGGGTACTCCAGGGACTCCTCCCACGTTCCAAAAACATGCTAGGTTAATTGGCGACTCCAAATTTGTCCATAGGTATGAATGTGAGTGTGAATGGTTGTTTGTCTATATGTGCCCTGTGATTGGCTGGCCACCACTCACATTCACCAATGTGAGTGTGAATGGTTGTTTGTCTATATGTGCCTTGTGATTGGCTGGCCACCACTCACATTCACCGATGTGAGTGTGAATGGTTGTTTGTCTATATGTGCCCTGTGATTTGCTGGCCACCAGTCCAGGGTGTACCCCGCCTCTCGCCCGAAGTCAGCTGGGATAGGCTCCAGCATCTCTGCGACCCTCGTGAGGAAAAGCGGTAGAAAATGAATGAATGAATGATGGGAGGTTTAATGTTTCTTTTGGTAGGTTCCATGTTCATGTAGCCATAAAAAATAAAATAATGTGAAAGATCCATAAACTCGTCAAAAATTGTCAGTAATGAAGGGGCTGGGATTGAATGAGTTAATTGTAGCAGCGCTGACGTCTACGGCTGTGGAAATGGAAGTACCTACTACAGTGGGAGATTAGTAACGTATACGTAAACAACACATGGATGTACGGGGGAAAAAAAAAAACAAATATCAGTCCTCACTTGAACAACAAATTCTGATGATTGCATTTTTCAGGCATTCTCTGAAACATGTTGCAGAGTAAAACTGCAACCCCTCCCATCCCTCCGGGCTTTTGATGGGACTTTCTCTTAATTGTTAAAATGAGGTCAGTTGTAGGCTGCATCAAATCACCTGTCATTTCAGCCGGGAATCATCTGCTGATTGAAAGGTATCATAAAAACTTGCCCAGGGCCTGCTTTTGCGCGCCTGCTGGGAGTTCCCTTTGTGCGTTGACAGTCTCCGCCTATGGGCAGTTAGACTCACTTTACTTTCTGAGGCGGAGATTAAGTGGGTAGTCTTGGGTGACACACATCCACACACATGGCCCAAATATAGATTCAAGAGAGTCAGTCGTGTCAGACACAATTCCTGGTGGATGACGTTACGATTAACGCCCCTGACCCAATTCGGGAAGATGCTCACACATAACGCATCCTGATAGAAATGTGAGGTCAGGTTCATTTGAGGGGGAACTGAGAAATGAGGACAATAGAAATGCTAGAAAAATTAGGACATTAAAACAGTGAAATTTTAAAATGATCAACACAAACATTGATAATCAGACCAATCAGAACAGGCTCATGAAAAACTGATGCATGAAATATGTCAACTGTTTTCAATACAATCTCTCGTTAATCCGACCGTGATGAGTGAATTTCCACATAGTAGGAATAGTAGAAAACCTTTTAAATACGAATTTTAAATTTAACAATAAACATAAATAAAGGGGATCCAACACATAGCTGTGTGTTAAAAGCGGACATTTTGAAAAGTTACGAAATCCAAAGAAAAACAGATGAATAGGTGCAGATTCTGGAAGCTCTTGAAAGCTTTCCCTGCGGGTAATGGTGTTTTATAGGAGTCCACAACTCAAGATCAATGCAGAGATCATTTAAATTATCTAATCACACACACGTGCACACATATAGTTCCGTTCCAAATGTGAAAATTGCAAATAGTTAACGATGTCATATTTGTAAACAAATGATTTTAAAGTTTAAAGTTGTTGTTTACATATTTGAGCTGTCACAAAAGCTAAGTAAAAAAAAAAACTACAAAAAAACAAAAACAAAAACAAAAGCTAAGTCAAAATAAAAGTATCTTTTCACAAAGCCGCTTTTCTTCTTTTTGTAGTCGGGGGCAGATATTTACCTGAAACTTACCTACGTTCTACTGCCGATTACTCAAAAACGGAAAAAGGTAGAAACAAACTTGTTGTTTCTGATGAAAGGTGGGAGTCTAATCTTTCTTTTGGTAGATTCCGTGTTTATATCGCCATGGAACATAATAGTCAGTGAACCTTCAAACATCAGTCAAAATGGTCTAAAATGATCAGTACTGAAAGGGTAAATGTCCGGGATTGAATCAGGTCATTAATATACTTTGGAAAAACTGTGATAGAGATGACAATACACCAAAACAACCTTCTACTTTGTGACTGCTGCAGTGCATACGTACATAATACATGCTTTATTCATTCTAATACAATGTAGAGCTTTGCAGCTTGCCGTCGAAGGCTACATAAAAAGCTGACAAAATGCTGTTTGCATAAAGAAAAAAACAACAACACACGGCCCCGCTTCCCCGGGCAGCAGGACCGCATCTGCAGGGCGCCTGTATTAGTATTAGCACTCTGGAGGAACAGCACTAATGAAGAGATCAGGGCCTGAACTTTGAGGAAGCCTCATATCCGATTAGTGGGCTGAGATGCATGTAAGCACGGCGAAGCAGCGTGAGATAACATCACACGTTAATGCGTGCCCCATTTCACCGAGGACGACACTAGCGCGCCATGCGGCGTGGTGTAATGTTTCCCGTTTTATCTTTTTTACATATTTATTCCCTCCTGACCCTGCAAACCAAACAAGTGTTTTGAATTACGTCGGAGTTGTGCGCAAACTAATTGCTTGACACAAGCGTTACTGCACAAAACCATCTGACCTTGTC
The DNA here is from genome assembly GCF_037039965.1 of Doryrhamphus excisus. Taxonomy (NCBI): domain Eukaryota; kingdom Metazoa; phylum Chordata; class Actinopteri; order Syngnathiformes; family Syngnathidae; genus Doryrhamphus; species Doryrhamphus excisus. The sequence continues at coordinate 20,584,423 of NC_136367.1, read as the reverse complement.
CATATCCGCTCTGCAGGGATGGGACGGCGTTTGAACCCGGCCAGTAAAGGACATTTGGATGTTATTAAAAAACATTAGCATTCCTACAGCCCATGCTAGTCCCAAAGCCATCAGGTAATTTGAACGGGACTCCGTGAATTTAAGATGTGCAGATGTTTTCACTTTAAAACGGGCATCTGTTTATGCAGACAGTCTTTATGTTCGTAAAACCACAAAGGACCTCCGATGGGTTTTATGGAGCAGTACCAGCTCGAGCACTCAGCTTTGTAATTGTGCCGTAGCAGGTAATGAGAAAATTGGTCACAAGCAGTGCTCCCTATAGAACCCGCAGCATACAATTTCAACAGCATGTGCTTTATCTATATTGCAGCTTTCAGGGGGTCAAACGTGGCTGCAGTTTAGCGCTCAATTCATACCAGAGGACCGATTCCCTCCGAAAATAAAATGCCAAAGAAAACAATTAGTTCTACAAGCCAGACAATGCCAATAAAACAGAGTATAAAACTTGTTTAAAGGGACTTTTTTTCCCCGCGGTAAAGAATACTTGATTTTAAATTAAAGACAAGTAAATGTTTATTTATTTCGTTCCGATTCAAACAGAAGCCATCTCAAGGTATTTTCCAAATGGAGTAAGTCCAGGACATCCCGAGCTAGCACCAGCAGCGTACGAGATGGCTATGAAATAACAACACACAACACTAATATGAATAGTGAACAGCATATGCGGATAAATTAATTCATACGCCCATAAAAATGGCGATGTTTAACATATGACCTTCATCGGATTTGCAACAAGAATGGCCGCTGTCATTATTAAGCTCGATTCAGCTCCAGAACCTAACTTCAAAAAAGCCTAAATATGCCTCAGATACTTATTAAACACATTTCAAGTATAAAACATATACTCCCAATGAATTATTGATAATCCACATTGCTTGACTGCTGCACTTCCAGTGATGACTGGCGATGGTATATTAGCTTGCGTTTACCTCGCGTGTACGTTTTGAGGCCGGATAGACTTTCCAAGCTAAGGTTTCCAGTCGAGTCCAGCCTATGGTGCATTCAAGGACCGCCGAATGAAGTGCAAAATCTCAACGGTCGACGATAAAAAATCATTTATCATACATTTCATGTCCATTATTATGTATTTCATACTTTCTTAACGATTTACGTTCACAAAAAACAGCCTATTTGCTGAGAAAAAAAAATAAAATCGAAAAATAATCATCTTTGACCAAAATCCCATAGAATTGCAAGGCAGTTGGTACATATTTGTTGGACATTTAACATATTTTTTGTGGAAAAAAGAACAAATATGACAATAAATTTGTGAATTTACGCGGCCATGCATGTTGAATCTTGAATGTGCGATACAGCTAATTTAATTTCTCTTTCAATACCGATGAAAATTCAGTATCGATACCGATACTTTGTGCAAATTCACCTAATATGTCTGGTAAATATTAAAAACCACTGTATTTTATTTCATAACATAACGTAACGTATATTGGTAAAATGGTATTTTAAACCATTAAAGCTAATAATAATAAGATAAAGGATCCATGATGAAGTACTACTATAGGAATGAAAACGTTACTCCCAATGGAGGATTGTTTAATCCGTGCAGTAGCGTGGATTACCCGAACAGGAAATGGCCGTGCTTGTGACGAGTGAGTTTACTCTCTTGATCTCCACATGTAATAGCAGAAAACAAATGTTTGGTCATTGAGCGTCATTCAGCGAGGCTGTGCTGTTTGCCGTCACGTTCCCGCTGACCTCTTTGGGAAACAACGTTGTCGTGTGTACAGTCGCACGCTGACATAGCCGCCACACTCCAGTCTCCATTTCCCATGATTTGACGGCGACATATTTCAGGCTGAAGTGATCCAAACAGTGATCTGCCACTTGAGAGAACTGTCTTCGAGAAGAGGCGTCGAGGGGCAGCGACAAGGACGAGCGTCCTACAAACGGCATATCCAACAGCTCCTGTGTTTCCAGTGGCACTTCACCTCAAATAGGCGCTCATCAGGGAAAGGGCTTCAAGATTTTTTTTTCATACTTCTGACAGACGATCGTGTCAAAGCCTGGATGCTTGTTGGTGTGTTGCTGGGTAGGGCAGCGCTGGAATCCATGCTTATCAAAGTCTGCTTGTTTTGTGATGAAAGGCTGCATATTATTCACGACATACTGTACGCATGTTTGCAAGGACGAGGTTGGACTGCAACTGAAATTCCATAGATACTGTAATTTCTCAACTATACACAGTACTGTGATCTCTCTTTGGCACAGTTTTAAAAATATATGGTAATTATTTTTACTACCATCCCGATATTGCAGGGTGCATACTGTACAGTATAAACAAACAGGCAGTCATACCTACGGACAATTTATAATCGCCGATTAACCTAACAAGTATATTTCTGGAATGAAGTCGGAAACCTGAATACCCAGAGAAAACCTACACCTGAGGAGAACATGCAAACTCCACACAAAAGATGCCCAATGCAAATTTCAACCCAAATTTTCCAGATCTCCTGACCGTGTGGCTAACATATCAACCACTCCTCCATCGTGCGGCGTTATTTCAAGTCATTTTCTTGACTCATTTTGTGCAACGCGGCAGCAGTAGTCTTTACGACTCACATAAATGTCATCTCGGGTCAATGGGTGTGTCATATGTTATTATTTCAAGTCTTTGTATTTTATGTACACTATACCGCTCACTTGCAAGTTTCTTTGTTTTCCAAAGAAAAACACTTTTTCATGCATTTCACAAACATTTTTATCCATTTCACAAACAATTAAAATGAATCAGATGATTTTTTAAAGAAGGATGTAAATTTTTTTCATAGAGGCCTACTATCAACAACTGTCAGTCCTCTGCATCAATCTCCTGGTATGGCTGCTAATCCAAGTTCATCATTTTATAAGGCTAATAGACTATAAGAAAACCCATCTAAAACTCTAAACTAAAACTAAAATCTCTTACCATGTTCCCTTCAGAGAGCAGCACAAACTGGGTCTAACAAGGACAGAAAAACGCTGCACAACTGTGCAAGAAGACAAATATCTGAGAGTGTGTAGTTTAAGACAAAGACGCCTCACAGGTCGTCACCTGGCAGCTGCACTAAATAGTAGCCGTCAATCACCAGTGTCAGTATCAACAGTGAAGCGGCGACTTCAGGATGCTGGACTTCTTAGCAGGATTGCCAAGAAAAAGCCATATCTCAGACTGGACAAAAACATTTCCAAGTGATCCCAAACTTTTGTGTGCCTACTCCAGCCTACTCCATTTGTGCAAAAGGATGGGATTTGAGCATGGATCAGAGCATTCAGACTAGCCAAACATGGCAGACTACGTATGTGTGAAGTGAGTCCAAGGACAGAAAGATTGTCCTAGCGTTTTACTTCATAATTTACCGTACCGTTTCTCTTGTTAGTAGCAAGTCATTAGTACTCAGTCGTAGGATTTTGACACTGGACAAACTTCTCTCCGTCATGGACAACCCAATCCACCCACTCCATGGGACAACAGAGGGGCAGTGAAGCTTGTTCTCTAACAGACTCCCCCAGTTCCATTCCCACAGTGAATGCTACACGACTCTGTACTGTCTGTTTGTATTTACTTCTATTTGTACACACCATTTGTAAATATGCAATCTTATATTCTTTTTATTTGATTCTGTTTTATTCATAGTGCCGCATAGCTTTGGATCAATAAAGTCTCATGAAGTCTCATGCATTGAGCTCTTAGACTCATTTCACCTGCCTCCCGTCTGTTGCATCATCAACAAATACAACAAAACACTTTGCATAACAAACCATCCCAAAATATGAAAGTTTGTCCAACGCAAACCTGCTGCAAAACAATGCTATGTTTTTTTTTTTTACATTCACCGCAGCTTTGTGTCCTCATTCATTAAGCTGATTTAATACAAGTTCGTCACAGAGTTCAGCTCGGCCAAGGAGGAGAACGTTCAGGACAAACTATCCTTCACGCTGTGCAGGGTCCATTTGGCTCGCTGCCTGCTGTTAGCCGCTGCGACGTTCCAATGACGTTGGCAAAAATATCCACTCCTATCAAAACATTACAGAGACAAAGTCAGCAACATTTTATTAGCTTGAGTAGTTTCCTCCGTGAAGTGATAATGAAGCCAAAGGCCAAATGCTGAGCGTCACATGTTGAAAGGCCATAAAATGTACCATGATCGGGATGCACACTGCATATCGTGCAGGGTCGTAATGTGGCGCTAGTACTGTATGGGACCTTTTTGTGTCATATGCTGTATACTGTACACACACACACACACACATGCATGCTCACAAGGTTTTCTGCTCACTCTTCAAGGCTGTTGAACATATGCATGAGCTAGCAAGCGCTAGTTTGTTTATATGGGGTGAAACATGCGGTGAAACACGGGCAGGGAGCTGCATTCCAATTCCTGCATATACAAGCCAACCAATTTACTCTAATTAGGCTCAACGCTAGAGTTGCATTTTAATGGACGCCCCGCTGAGTTTGCATATGTTTAGAGAACAAGCGCCATGCTAATTGAAAAATTAAGATGTGAGAGTATTTGTCTGCTGGGCTCCCACTATGCTGCACTCAGTGGAAGCGTAATTCCACAGGACAACTTTCAAAGTGTTTTTTAACCTCCATCTTAACGCTGCAGCATGTTGTCACTCTTTAGTTATGTTGTGGGTTTTCTTTCGTTGGCTCATGTCAGTCATGTCGTCGGAGAGGTTCAGCGGGTTACATAGTTAATCTGGCTCCCGTCGAGGCAGGAGAGTCACAGACACAGAAACCCCCCCCCCCCCCACTCGGTTTGAGCGCTCCTTAATATGGAGCAAGGTGACAGCTTAAGATCAAGTTCGGGTCCAAATTACACTACGTCTAAGTGACAGGCCTTTTTTCTGCACTTATAGACTCCTCTATTATTTACAGGCGCCATCGCAGGCCCAACCCTGGCTTGTCCTCTGTTGCCGTGGCAGCCAGAACACCAAGCTTTTTATTCTCACAATTGAAGACATCATTATTCTGGTATTTGCCGCAGTTAATAGAATAACACAATTAATCAATGATGTACATGGAAACAGTTGCAATTATTTTAAAAAGTACCATAAGCTGCACGCATCTACGTCACAGAGCAGGATATTGTGGCGGTCTTTGTCAACACATTGGAAATTACAGGAGGTAATTGCTCCATCATCTTACAAACATTAAACATCACACAGCAACCAACACTGAAACACCTCAGAAATATAGAAACATGTACCAATACGAGTTGAATCTGAAAAAACTTAGAACTTAAAAAAAATAGTACATAGATAACAGTGCTGCAATACTGCTTCTGTTCAACAGGGGGAACCAGAGGACTCAAAGCCCAGAGGGGAGCTGACGTCATTGCAGCGCCCCAATGAATGTGTTGCTATGACATAAGGTCTTTTGAGAAAATAATAATTTAGTAATAATTTGTTTGTTTTTTGTATATATACCTTTTGACTGTTAAGTTGCTATGTGATGAATTTATTGACACTGTGAGCCAGTCTGCCAAAGCAACTGACTCTTGAGCGGCACCATATTTTAACATTTAAGTAGTAGTAGTGTGAAAAGCGGCAGGGATTTAACGAGGCGTTATGACCGCATCAGTACCTTTGGGGAGAAAATCAAAATACTCGACTCCTCTAAACTTGTTTGGCAGTTTTACATTTTTTTCCCCCTCCAAGTAGTAAGATATCATTTCCTAGCCAAACTCACCTTGAAAGGACACGTTAACATTTAAACAATGCAAGTGTGATATCTTGGCAGGTGTTTCACAGAGGCTAAAAGAAACAGCATCAAATATATATATATATATATATATTTTTAGTTAAATGTTAGTTTGCTGATCATGCTGCGGGTGCAGAGACCCCGTCTGCCCTTTAATGAGCTCCACAGAGGATATGTGTCATTGTTGGCTCTGGTGATGAGCGCACACCCCCATGTCACCTTGAGCCCGGCCAAGACAAAGGTGAGGATGACATCGATGTCACACCGAGTCTCTCCTTTTTTAAATATTTAAACCTCCTAAGATAAGCAGATGCCATTTCCCTCGAAGAGAGTCATGGGATTCATGTGGAATTTGACAAGGAGAAAAACCGAATGAGGTATTTTGTATCTTTAAAGTGAGTCTATGCACTTTTGGGGCAAATAATACAGCATCCATCGTTTTATTTGGATCGGAAAAGGGTTGTTTCATTTGTCCGATGCTCTACTCCGCTTATTTTTGAATGACATTTCACTCTTTTTCAGACATCATTTCCTGCTGAGTACTTTTATTTTGTTATGTCTGTTTCCTGTTTAGACTGAATGCTTTACATTTACTCTGGTTATAGGGTTGTAGTTTTCCACCTCTGAGAATGACTTTGATGTTTGCTTTATCTGTTGTTATTGTTATTGTACGTTTATTCCATATGAGCTTATCTTTTGTTAATACCGCATTTAATTGAACCAACGTGCCGCCATGTTGTTGCATCACAGAATCAAAGCCCAACATGCCAATTACGAGCATTACAAATATTGTGGCTGATTTAAGATGGAGCTGTTGAGGATCTTCTAAAGTTACACTTAAGTATAAGTTTCATAAACAATGATTGTTTTGTTGCGGTCATAGCCTTGAGCATTATTTGAATGCATATTTAATGCATATTTACACCTGCTTACCTTTCGGACAACTGGTGCTCGTCACCGAGGAATGAAGTTTTCCGAATGACGACGATGATAATGACCTTACAAAGCAAGGAAATCAAGGAAGTAAATTGGATTCTATCCGTATATGACTTAAACCAGCTGGGACTTCTCTCCACAGTGCAGGATGTCAAGAGCTTCCTAAGGCAGAAGTCCCATGGGGGAACTCCTGCAGGTCCATAGGGTGTTCTTAAATGCCTTCAAGTTATTCAACCCACTAAATAGATTTTTTTTTTCTATTAACATTTGGGCTGCATTCGTCTGATTGTAGATCTTCTATAATCTGTCTATTGTACATTAGACAGTAAAGAGTCTATGTATAAATGTATTCTGTAAAGCAACACATGTAGATATATTAAGATGTTTATGTACTGTAGACTACATGTCAGTTTTGTTATGTAGGTGAAAAAATGTATTATTAATACAAACTCTGGTCTTCTCTCTGTAGGGTGGCTGGTCTCTCCGAGAAACATGGTCACTAGGGTGAAACTGGGAGTCGAACCGCGGCTCCTTTGCATTGAAGATGAGAGGTCGTTTGTTGACGTTTTAGATCTTTGACTAGAACTCATGAAAACTGGGAGCAAAAACAAATTGTTGCGTTTATGTTTTTTTTATGGCGAATGAGGGGGGGGGGGCTACATGGAGCTAACATCATAGCCACCTGATTGGAGTGTTTTTATGTGAGGACATGACATCATTGCTTTTGTGTCTCTGTCATGATCTCACCACCTTGCAATATTAAAAAAAAAAAAAATCTCTGTTCGATGTGAGGAAAGTAATAGTTTACATAAGAATATTTCAGGTTATGTCAGAAATGTTCTCCTGCGAGCTGCAGTGCGATTCCATCAAGGAAGAAGAAAGCATCATACATTACAGTAGATGTCATTTGCCATTCATCACAAACAGGCTTTTATGCCAAAAAGAAATGGGGTCTCCACCGCGGGAACATTTATATAAACAGCCTTTCTGCTTCCATGAGGAATCTCCATTATTACGCACCAATTTGCTTCCTCGGATAATCAATGTTGGTGCTAAGTCACGCTTGGCTCAAAGGCTAAATGCCTGAATTGATCATTGTTGCTCACTTACCAATAAGCAGTTTAAGATGACTAATTAGGTGACGGCAAAGATTTTGCTATTAGTGTAATGATGATATGACACGGAGGTATTTCCTGTAAAGCATTGTCTTGTTGTTATTGGCCAAGACGGATTATGATTGGGTGGAGTTGGCGCACATTAGGAACCGCTCCTTAAGTAGCGTTCATACAGAAGAGCTCCTTGCCGTGTCAGAGTGATAATAAGGCGGTGATTCATATATACTTTAGCAGTCTAGGGGGTGTGACCTGTATTTTCCTGTGTTTGTCCTTGCTGTCGGCCATCATCGTGGATCTTGTGTTTCTCCGTTGTCGCAGCGAGAGCGACGCCCGGCGCGGTCATTGATATGCTTGCTGTGTTTTCCCACATTGTCTTTTTCTCCCTCATTACTGCCATGAGTACAGGCTCGGATACATCTCATTACAAGGGTAACTGGGACAATCGTTAAATCCGTGCACCTTCCCTTTAAGTTGGATATCTTTCAAAAGCTCAAAGTCAATAAGGTCCGCTGCAGATGTTAACATTTCAGCGTAAAATAGCTTCAATCTCAATAATTATCAGTGACGTACCGGGAGGTTCATCACAGACTCCTTTGGCGAACGCTTCTACTCCCGTTTTATGAATTGTTTGAATAAACCGCAAAACATTTAGTTCGAACTTCTTCAGGAGAAGCTGATACTTTGTTGTAAAAGTTGCATCACCTTGTGTTGATCTGTTGAGCTTGGGCGTACCATCCTACGTCCTGTCAGTCAAGGGTACAAAAACGCCTTACGAAACTAAAGTAGCTCTCGATGATGTTGCGGTCAAAATAAAAGGGAAGAATCCACCTATGGGGAAACGGGTCGGATGATTCCAATCCTTCTCTGTAGTCTTTCTTCCTGCTTCTTCTTTGGCTATAAGAAAAGTAGTCAATAATCTCACAATTTACGTTTTATTGTCTCTCCTCTTATTCGTGATGATGCTGAACCTTCGGAGCCGACTTGGAACAGCAATCGAATGGCACTTCAAGTGTTTTCGAAAAATTCAGATTGCATTCCAGCAGTAGTCCTCATATTCCTGCAGTATTCCAGCTACACTCCAATCAAATGCAAGAATACTTCGAGATGGATTTGAAACATAATTGAAGTATTTGAATAGCATTCTTACAAATTTCAAATTCCGATTGGTTCTGATTGATTCGGAGGTTTAAAAATCCTGTAATTCTTATTTCAGACATTTTTAAAAATGATTGGAATCATACAAAAAATATGTTTACTATATACAGTAAAGTCTCGTTATATCGATATCGGTTAAAAGGAATTACTACTTATTACGATACTATTTTCATTTCCCGGCAAATTTCTAGTCTTTTATGATATAATTAGCTCCGTTAGTACGATACACGGTTATTATGATAATCCGGTTACTAGGATGCCCTTTTCATCTCCCGCCAGCCAATTTGGTCTGCTTATATCGATACAAAAGCAGCTTAAATCAATCTTTGCTTAAGGATTTCAATACCAAAAAAGAACACGGCGAACGGCTGCTTCCAGTCAACTTTATTTTTCACACTTCCACCACCAGAGTGCAGCACACACAGCGGGAAACACCCGTCCCTCGCGCCTACCCCTCCGGGTGGCAACACCTTCCCTATCGATAGTTCCGGGGTGAATTATGTCCCGGTAACCGGTAATCACTACAGCGTAAGTTTATTTTTATTTACTGTAGTACAAAATTTATTGTAGTACAAAAGCATGCTAGATACGCAATCCATGAACTCAAGGAGAAAATTACATGCCATATCAAAGATCCGCCCACTTTTAATGCAGTTCGGCGCAGGATCGGATATATAGATAGTCCGGTTATATCGATATTTTTTCCGACTCCCGAGAATATCGATATAATGAGACTTTACTGTAGTATATTTTTCCATGATTCTGTCTCCCCTGATATAGCTTTTTTTTTCTTGTACCAATTTGGAAATGAATTCAGTTTCAAGTACGACCTCATCATTTTAATACGATTTTACTCGAAGAAGAATCTCCTCCTTCTTTCTGAAGCCCCATGAAGTCTTTCCCATCTACAACTTAGTTTTCTCGGCCAAATATTGACTTTGAGATCTGATTATTAAGCAGTTTCCAGCAAACTTCAAATTATTATCCGAACAATTATTTTATAGATGTTACAAGACCCAGTAGACCCCCCCGAGGTCTTGAAACTGATTATGCAAAAAGATAATTGCTATGAAGATTTAAAAAGAATGAAATTGGTTTGACAAACCTATAAGTTGTTAACTACTGCTCAGCGCAAAGAATACATTTGCTGACAAGGCCACAAAGAGCCGTTAAGAGGCGGGTTCCCCCAAGTGCCCAGGTGGGCGGGAGGTAGCGCGCTCTTTATTATCGCGGCTAATGGCGTCCCGGATCTGTCCTCAATTATACAGGACGAGCTGAACTATTAATTAATAATTCTTCCGATAGATAAATAGTGCAGCGTTCAGCAGATGTGCACCTCTTGGAGATGAGAGGCGACACAGATTGAGGCTATTGACCATCGAGGCCTTCGTAGATGTGGGAGCTTTATCTCCGCCCCCCCCTCCCGGCCCCTTTTTAACTGCACACGTACCATCAGCAAGCGTCCATGTTGTCCTGATTTACTATGTGCAGAGCCAATGTTGCATAATTTGTGTTTTAACAAAAGTTATTAATCCTTCATCAGGCATCATGAAAATGATTATTCCCCATCACAGGTTAAACGTACACCGGCTGAAAAATGACACCTCCTCAAAGTACCTCGGAGCCAAGGCCGACTTGTATAATTTTCCCATAAGCTCGGAGCGTTTAAGTGTAGAAAGGAGGAATTATTTGGCCCGGGAATGGCTTCCTTAATAGTGATGTGACTTCCTAGAACAAAAGAAAAGGCCTCGTCGGTGACGTGGGAAGTGCAGACGCCCGCTCGATTGACCATTTGTGCGCCTTCCATTTAGGGTCACGCACCGGGCCTCGGCGCTGGAGAGTGCATGAGTGACAACACGGCCAAGACGAATGGCGCACTCTCCAACACACCTCGTTAAGGCTGAAACTGCTGAAAAAATAATAGTTATTAAATTAATTGCAGTCATAATCTTGTAAAATATGTGTCAAAAAATTATATGTGGTTCGATTAACTCATAACATGGGTGTCAAATCTGTAATAAAACCCTGATCAATAAAACAATAACCATGTTGTTAAAAGCAGTCGCTGAAAGGTGTTGCCGGCTGTCGGCTCCAGGGGTGAGCAACCCTTTTAATATAAACGGATTTCATCTTTCCACCGTGTCACCTAAATCACCTCAATGTTTGTGTATACAATTAAAATAAGACAATAAATTGCGGCGATGGATGGATTGCCAAGCCCCCCCCCCGACCCCATACGTCAGCCTTTGTCAGCGGCCAAGAAAATGCATGTCTAACAATCTGTTGATTACGATGCGGTGCGAGCCCGGGCCCCCCGTCGAGGCAGGATGAAGACCTTCGCGGGATACATTATTTTAACATACTGTTATGTTTAAATCGATAAGTTTTAAACGGGCGCTAACGACCGCTATTAATTCAACTTGCAGAATCTTTTATTGGAAAAGTTAGCGCTTGCGTGCTTGATTTAATGAATGCTTTATTGTTTCATTTTGTTGGCGCTGACCATTATGCCCAACGACTGGTCTTTTATCCTGAAAAGCAATGAGGCACGGCGTAGTTTATTTGGAGTGCTCGCGCCGTCATCACGTGTCAGTTGAAGGGCGTATTTGTTTTAAAGACTTCATATCGCCTGACTCTCCTCCGTAGCGTCATCATTTCACAAGTCAATACGGGTTTTTGCTGATCCCTTTTTTGCTCCTGCGTTTTACTCGAAATGATTTCTCTTGGAAGGTCCGATGGGGAAGTAATTTGTCTGTTGAAGGGAATCCCTCTGATGGGAAATAAATAAAAGTGATAAATGATTGGTTACGCTATTCTAAATAGGAATATTTGTTCATATCTGTAAAAAAAAAACACGTACATTGGACTAGGAAGTACAGTCCCTAGTTTATCACTGTTAAATGGTTCCAGACTCGCAATTAATAGAGGGAAACCTGTTTGTGACCATCTAAATACGATTTTTCCCATTATTAGAGCCCTCTAGACATGAAATAACACCCCTATAGTCAACATTACACTTATATGACCCAATATTGTAGACATGACAGCAGGGGCGCCACTAGGTTCTGAGGACTTAGCCTCCTGGAGATGCACAGGATATGAATGAATGTAGTAGACATTAAAAAAAAATTAAAAAATCAAAAAATCCATAAAACAAATAATGAACAAGAAGCAGGATATAACTTTTGGACCCACTTTTGAACAGATTTAGTAAAAAGTTAAATGTACACTGCAAAACCGCTGGACAGTGATCAATTATATAACAATCATTATTATATTATTAATTAGCCTATTATTATTACTAGCATCATTATTCTTCTTCTGATTTTTACTACTACTACTAGTAGGAGGCTAGTATTAGCCTGCTTATTGGCTTGCTTATGAGCCTGCTTTTGCCCTATGATGAAATTTGTCAGGGATTTTTTTTGTAAAAAAAAATTAATAAAAAAAATGTAAAAATCAATACAAAATATAAAATTATATTTAAATTATTTAAATTATATATAAATATAAAATTATATTTTACATATAAAATATATTTTATAATATTTATAAAATAGGCCTAATGACGCCACTGCATAACAGTAGAAAATAAGCCATCTTAGACACAAACAACATGAGCTAATTGCTAATTGCTAATAACATAAGCTCCATGCCGGAGAACCTCCAGTAAAAATGTTGCTGCCGCTAATTGAGCAATGCTACACAAATAACAATAAAAAACACCCTCACGGTAGAAGTGTGTTATTCCATGAACGCACACGGATAAACTGCCTTTTTGTGATATTGCTCCAGGAAAGTCTTTCCTCTCAAGCTGCCGCTGATGGAATGTGTCCTCCATTGTGGCGCCGTAATGGAGCGCTTTATCAGTTCATGTTGAGAGTAGCTATAGGCTACGTATGGATGAGAGTGACAATTACCAACAGACACAACATGCTGTTTGTCTGCTCATGATTAATGCGCTGCATCAGAGTGCGATGCTGGGAGAAAAAGAAGAAGGGGGATTTTTTTCCCTTCCTTTTCTCACCATACACTGCTATCAACCAAATTGGATGATCAGTGGGGAAATTCTTCCAACTCTCTGGGGATTTTACTGTGGTTTGTAGATTTTGCCTTCAGGTTTTAAATTCACTCAAACAGTATAAGTCCTTTATTCAGAGACTTTCTTTTTTTTTCAATTGAGCATTAAACGTAGTCCAGATTGGGGTGGGGTTGCCATTTTTCAATTAAGGACAAATCACACCTACTTGTTGTCCCATGTTACCTTGGATTGTAATTGACTTTTGCATCTTGGAAACTACAAGGCAGATAATTATAAGCAGCTGGTGGCAAACCTCCTGAAGTCTTAGCAGGCGCTTGGCTGCAATATGTCACTGATGATACATTTCTTGCATTCCCATCTAAATTTCTGAACTGTGGAGAAGTACGTCATGAGTACGGGGAACGATTCCACCGGGACATGGCGGCTACAAATACATAATAATGTACAATAATTGTAGTTGGACATGCAAAAAAACAATGATGACACTTGCTACTGGCACACTTTCTTTTTGGCCCCATGGTGGATTATTTAGTAGGTTCTTGAATGAAACAAATACCTCATGGTGGATGTTCTGTTCCTCATGAATGTGACAACAATACTGATAATAGCCTGCAGCTACTTCTATTCTGTTTACATTACATGCACACCATCATTAGCACTGGTAATTAGCATTGGTAGCATAGTGGTACACATCGCTGCAGTTCATGCAACCGCCATGGGTTTTTATTCCTGATGCACTTAAAAGTGATTTAATCGACATTCATATGGGAAGCGTTCCCTCCGAGTCCTGCAACCACAGCATGAGAATCACTCGTCAATCATCAGTGGTCAATCATTGAATGAGTGAATCTCATTGACCAATCAACTGCATTATCTGTGGATAGCCCGCCCATGAAGAAGCTAAGGAGGGAGTAGAATGATTCAAAAAGATTTGCCGCCCACATATTAAAATGATGGCGTTTTATCCTGATATACTGAGCATGAGCAGTAAGATCAAGTGGGATTACATCGCTGCAGCCAACCAAGTCCTGTCAGCGAGGGAACCACAGACACGTTGCGGCAAATGGCTTCACTTTCCTTCTGCGAGTTTTCAAAGTCATTCTTTTTTTTTTCCAAATGCACTTTGAATATTAAAAAAAAAAACAGTGCGTTCCATTAATAAGTCACTACGCCGCCGTGCCCTGTAAACACACTCAGGTGAGAGTTAAATTGCAGCTTGGCAGGCAGCTCACCACCTCTGGTTGGAATGCTCCCGTCGCCATTAAGCTTTGGAGTGCTTGGAGAAATACAACCTCCTCTCCACCCCTCGGCTCCCAAGATAAAGTACAATTTTAATGAGTGCAATCTCAATGAATAACAGCAGTGCAATTTAGCGGAGATCTTATGTCCTTCTGACAGGACTCACGTCGTCGAGTGTACGTACTCTCACGTGTTTGCAGCAGAATGGGGTGAAATTTTGAGTTAATGTTTGTGACAACTGGATTCAAGTCAGCTGACGATACCGAATGACTGAGCGACCAAAAGAACGAGTTACAATTCGGTTCTTCTTGGGCAGGCAGATACTCTGAGGTGGGCAGGCTGGTTTCGATGGTTTTCTCTGCAGACCTGATTGTCCGTTGCAATCTGCGCTTGTCCAGTTTGCTAACATCGCCAAACCAAACTGTGATGGACGTGCAAAGAACAGATTCTAGAATCTTCTTACCAGTTCCTTAAGCAGGTTCTCAAGAATTAAATCCTCTGCTGTGCCTTTTTTTCCCCGAATCGGGTCTATGTGGGAGGACCAGAGATTGGTGGAGCCCAGGAACCTGAAGGAGTCCACTGTAGACACTGTGTTGTTGAGGATTATGAGGGTGGGCTCCACTGTCATCTCCAACCTCCAGCCAGTTCCTGAAAGACCAGTTGAGGTCGCCCGAGGTGCAGTCATTTGTGTAGAGGGAAAAGAGCAGAGGGGAGAGGACACACCCCTGAGGGACGCCAATGCTGATGGTCTGGGAACTGGATATGGTGCTCCCTAGCCTCACTTGCAGAATCCCGTCAATCAGGAATCTGTAGAGGTGGAACTCCACAAACGGGATCCATTGAACAAAAGCTATTGAATCTCGGTTTTTGTTATTAATCTGCTCCACAAGGGTCGACGAAAACCCAAAAGTCCAAAAATAAACGCATTTGACTCAAATTGTCTCCACAATGTCATAGTCATATTGTTTTATTTTTATTTCTCCCCTTCCTTCCAAAAAGCATCCATTTTGGAGGAAAAGCATTCCGATGAGGGGATGGCAATAAAACGTCTTTGCCAATGGGATTCAGATTAAGCGAGGACCATGAGAAAAATCTCAGACTAAAGCCCCCTTCCAGGCCTCTTAACTTTTGAAAGAAGAGATGCGTCTCAATGTTGAGGCGCTCAGGCCAAGGATTTTCCTTAACCTCTTTTTAAAAAATGGACCGTGGGGTGAATTCATAAAAGAGCAGTCTGTCGGCCAATTTGTCTTTTGACAGGCGGGAACATTGGAAGCCACCAGAGGGTGGTCAGCGGTGAGTGGCACAGGTGTGCCTGGGGCGGTACCCGCGGAAACTTCTTTGTCGTGATTTGTCCTGGATGAGGAGAGGAAGGAGCGCGGGCCGCCATCTGGACCCGGCCGGGGAATTGCGTTTGTTAGGTGAGGATGGCGAGTGCGCGCACTGTGTCAGGGCGGCGCCATCGGGGCAGTTTGCGAACAGATGTTCTGTGGTGTGTCGGCTCCAGCACGGCTCAGGAGGGACGACGTGTCTATCAGTCGTTGGGGGCTTTGGAGGGAGCGGCGGATTCTGACCTTGAGCCTGCATGTCATTCCCTACCCGCTGAAGCCCTTTGAGACTTCCAAAAATGTCCCGATTTGGTTATCAAACCGACATGTGTCACACTGTGCAAACACGATTCACTTAATTACACCTCGGTATTAGAGGCAGATGTGACTGACTACGATCATTTGTATTCTTTACAATACGCACTTTTAATATACTCTTCTAAAATAAATTCATTTTTAAAGCTACACTCACAAACTTTACAGTTTTTTTTGGAGACATGTTCTTACCAGGACTACCTGTCCTGTCTCTGCAATGCACTTAGTTGTATTTGTACATCTTGGAAAAACATCAGAATTGGATTGGAATACTTGTATGTTTTACTAGCACACATTTATAAATTACTACCGACTTGGTATTGGTGATTGAGATGCGTTTTCTGCCCACCAAAACATCAAATATATGTTTTTTTTTTAACCAAAAATCTGCAAATGAAGCCAAAAATGTACCACTTCCACATGGAATGAGAGGATAACTTTTTTACTCATGTTTTAACTGTGTATAAAGGACTGAATGTTGTATTTTAACGTATCATTTACTCTGTTTTCTTGTTTTTATTCAACTCCATTTTACTGTAAACTGTGTTTGAGTATTTTGAAAAGCACAATACAAATAAAATGTATTATTATTATTATTATAATGTCATCCATGCCATGGCTAAGATAATGTAATGTAAGGTAATGTCTCATCAATGTTTTGTGTCATTATTGCCCCCTAGTGACCAGAATACTACATATTGCTTGTGTTTTTACTAATAATAGACCAGGGTTGCCAAGTGGTTAGCACGCAGACCTCACAGCTAGGAGACCCGAGTTCGATTCCACCCTCGGCCATCTCTGTGTGGAGTTAGTTGCTAGGTTAATTGGCGACTCCAAATTGTCCATAGGTATGAATGTGAGTGTGAATGGTTGTTTGTCTATATGTGTCCTGGGATTGGCTAACCACCAGTCCAGGGCGTACCCTGCCTCTTTTCCGAAGACAGCTGGGATAGGCTCCAGCACCCCCGCGAGCCCCGTGAGGATAAGCGGTAGAAAATGAATGATAGTTACCACAACACAGAGATCATTTATTCATTTATTAATTTTGTTTTAGATCTTTTCATGCAGCTAAAAAAATGGGAGTAAAAACAAAAGTGTTGCGTTTATACTCTTTAAACTATATTTAAAAGTTTTTAAAAGCCGGTTCTGGCAAAGTGCAAATTGGTTTTGTGGCCCTGCATATAAGACGTTCTGTAGCTTTAGAAAACAGTGAGCACCCCCCCCCCCCTTCAGTTCTGCTGGAGGCCCCTGCACTCAACTCTGCCAAGTGAAAGATTGGCATAGAAATTTCAATTTAAATAAACCGCCGCCAATCAGCGAGAGCAGTTGATGTCCCGTCCGGTTTGATTCATGTCAAACACCATGAAATCTTAAATGCTGAGTCCGCAGAGAAAAAATGGTTACTGTTCAAAATGTTATCTTATTAAAAGTTAGATCCCTCAGTCCTCAATTTAAAGCAGAAATTCACTGATTTTTTTTATTTTTTTAAGAATATTTTCCAAAATTGTCTGTACACAGCGCTGCATGACGAAGTGGGAAACAGTATAAAACGCAAGGGTATCATATCCTCTGCCATCCAGACCTCAGCAATCAATAAGCGTTTAATCAGTCAATTATATGCCGCTAATTTAACAGCCTGCAGGTAGCGCCATCTCGGAGCACTTCCCCATGAAATGCAAGCCATAGGAAATTTATCTTTTGGAAAATGTCACAGAGGGAAATGAGGTATTCAATGGAGGGATGAGGAAGTCCGCAGCATGTGGTTCATGCTGGGAGATAGCAGTTTGGGGGAGAGGGCAAAACGAGATTAAGTACAGTATGAGGGGGTGAGATTTTGCGGCATAATCCAAATTACGGTGAGGACTTAGATCTGCAAATAATTGAAAACTGTGCAAAAAGAATGTAGCAGTGTCCGAAGTAGAACAAAAGAAGTGAAATGTTTTGTTCAAAGCGAACCACGTGAAGAAGAAGGTCAACACGGCAGCAGATTTGGCCGACAACTTGCTTTGTGTCAATATTTCGGTTGTTAAGGAAAGTGTTATGGTCGCAGGCTGGTGTTGGGACTCGGGTTTGGCCCCTCACCTATTAAAACCAGCATCTGTCGGAGCATACATTAAGCTTAAAAATACCTGTACAAAGATCAGCGGGTGTAGTACAGTCAAGCAGATGTCATTTTAAAAGTGCCAGATGGAACAATGAAAGTGGGATTGGAAAATGTCGAAAGTGCTGTGAAAGGTCAGATCAATTAAGACGGCGGCGTTGGATGCCATATGACAATTAAGGCCAGCGTCAAGCGCTTGAGCCAGCAGGGCGGCCCGAGTGCTGGAACTTCTGGGGGGCCGCGGAAACGCGCGCTTCCTGGACTGAAGTGCATTTGCAGCGGGGTCAAGGTTAACGACCCGCACAGATAAACCTGATAGGACGCCTCGCAGCACCGCTCACGACCTCTGTCCGTCAGTATTAAGGAGCCAATAAATTACAGCCGTGACTTTAAGTGACATTGAAATTGACTCTAATGAGACAAAGAGAGAAAGCAGGGATGCATAACAACTTAACCGCTTTTTTTTTTTTTTTTTTTTTACAAATTATTAATTTTTTAACTCCAAAAGCTTGAATGCTTTTTCCCACATGATATTTGAGAGACTTTTTTATGGCTGCATGTTTAATTTGAAAGCATCTCATCCCTGAAATAACATTTTACAACAAGTAACGGCCCAGGCAGCTTTCCTCTACACCCATGAGTGCACTGGAGCCACAAGGGGGCAATATTTGCATTGTTTGTAAGCATCCCCCCCCCAACCCCAACACCCCAGCATGTAGAGTTTGCATTCAGTATTTGAATAAAGTACAGTTTGGGTTGTCAATTTACATGACAGAAGCCAACATGTCACAGTTAAGCCATCATATGTGCTTTGCATCCTCGCTTTTTTATTTCTGCTTTTGGACACAAACACACGGAGATAACAATCCCACATCATACTTCTGTTAGCTTAATCATTCCAAAGTTCTACTCGCAACACTTTTTTTTTGTAGCTGCAAACAGAATTATTCATCTTTCATTAACACGTGAAGACATAAATGCAGCAATGACAGAATTTAATGTGCCCATGGAGATCACTTTATTTACACATGGAAAAGAATATAGCTTCTTTTTATGAAGCCGGGTGTCTCAGCATATATTGGATGTTAGGTCTGCTAAAGCCCCCATTTGCATGCCCTTAAAATACAGTTTTAATTATAGATAAGCCACAACTGAGATAAAACACTCCTTTACAGTTAGTGCAGATGAACGTGGCACACTTACAGTATATTGTTACAGCTGGATTTCTACATATTCATCTTTTTTTTTGTCTTGGGAAAGTTCAGTTCACAATAAGTGCTTCAAGTGCACAAATAGTCCCTTTTCCATCTGCAACATAAACGCTCCTTCTGGCTCTTTTTTCCTCCATTGATCGTCGGCCACTCTGTTGGAATGTGAGAATTAATTACACAATTTGTATAATGGACTCGGGCGCATAAAGACATTTGGGGCCTGCCAGAGTGGCGGCATCCCGCGGTCCCCGTCGTCCTTGAGGTACTCTCATCCAGATGTTGAAACGGACTGGAGGCTGACCTCTCACCCGCTCCTAATTATCATGTGAATGACAACATGGCCCGGATCAATAGTTCCCAGTCTCACTGTGCCGATCTCAGATAAGACCCCGATGCTGTCAGAGAGAAAATGCTAATGTAATTAATGTTCAATAATGCTCAGAGGTGAGCATATGAATGCTGGGTATTTAGCCCTTAAACAGGCCAACCCCATCAACAAATACGTAGCATCACAGCGTGGCATCTGCCAACTCTTCCTGATGTTGGAAGTGGCTTGGGAAGACTGAGCAGCCAGAACTCCTGGCTGGAGTGGACGTGTCCTTTGCATGAGATGGAGTACTAGTAACTCGTGTACAATGGGTATTATGTATTATGGGTATTATTTTTCCAGGGCCTGCACCGATGTATCATACAGATTTATTGTCTTTTGCTTGTACTTACGTTTTACTTACTGTCACTCATTCAAGTAAAAATATGTGTATTATTTAACATAAAGGGTATTATCCCATCCTATTGGGCTGGCCCAATAGGCAATATATATACTACATATACAATATATACTGCATATACTGTAGATGTAGTAAAAGATGCCGTGGCCTCCAGGGGGTGCCATAAAATTGGGGAAAACATTCAATATAATTATATTAAAAGTAACAAATTTTAATATAAATTTTCTACATATAATATAATTTTGCATTTTACTACAATTACTACATCATCATACGGTAGTTTAGTATATAGTATAATAGTATTTTTATCTAGATTGTGTAAAGTTATTTTTTGATAAAGTTATTGCAGATAGTAGCTCATTTATTATATTTATATAATATCATATTTATTTATTATATTATATTTATTATTTATTAATTTCTGCACCGGGGGTCCGAGAGTACTGAAATTTCATGTATGCTGTATGTCAAGCATGTATAACATATTTGACAATAATTTAATTTAATTTAATTTTATATTGATTGTTGTATTTATAATGTATTAGCTTGTTTATTTATATTATATTTATGATTGTTTTTTGTATTTATTTATTTAACCATGTAAATTGAGTGACAAGTTATTTTACAAATTAAGCACGACGGCCAAAGCTTGGGAGGGAGGGAGGTGATATAAATCTCGCCATCTCGATTTCCATCCCCCCCGCCACACGGATGGTCTCCTCCATTCCCATCGATCCCGTTCAGTTCATCTGCATGACGTCAATGCTTCTCTTATCCAGGCCTTGATGGAAGCCCACCGTCTCCGCTGTCTACCTCTGGCTTCAAAATGTGGGTGCGCCCGCAAAGTCTCACCCGAGGTGCCACTTTGGGTCCAAGCCGTCCATTTTTCTCATTGGTATGATTTCTCTTCATGTCACAACTGACTAATTTCATGATTGCATTTTTCGCATCGGCTAAACCTCGGCTCACAACGTTGCTTCCCACTGAGACAATTGCAAATTTCTCCGAGAAATTTCGCTCCTCGTGATACAGAAATCATAAACCCAGCATGTGTCAACGAGGATGCCTTCCTTTTATTTTTACAAAGACACATAAAACAGGTTGAGAGAAAATAGACGGAGATGCCCAATTAAAAACATCTTGATTGTAAAAGTATAAAAGTGTTGCAGCTCATTTGGAATTTTGCTTATGTGACTATTCCATCGGAGCCGAAATGATCTTTATGAGTAGCAAAGAGAGAAGGGGTGTTTATATGCGTGCACGAGGGTGTGTTCACCGCAAGATGGAAAGAGATGGAGCAATACAATTTATTCCTTAAGTGAGGCAAAGGCCATATTGCCTACCATTAACAGAGCAGAACGTAGGCACGGGCTGATAATTAAGTAATCCATGAGAGCATGAGCAATATAGGACAATCACTAACACCCTCAGCTGCTTTGCTACATCAAGCCACTTGCAGGTTTTTTTTTTTTTTACTCCAACATCATTTTAGATTATGCTGGCAAATATTATTGCATAGTGATTCGAAAGTGCTGTTGCAGGAAAATGTTTTGCTTGCAGCTCCAGATAAATGACACCGCTGAGATGAATTCATTTCAAAGACGCCTTTCGCCTGACAAATATCACATTCTACAACGAAGAGATCGTACTTACAGCTAAATACGGAATTGTTGCTGTTGTATGCTCTCGGATTAGGTCACTAGATTAGGTCAAAGATTCTGAATTGGGAGTTTTGACATAAAATGTTTTGTTTCTATTTTAATGACCGATGACAAATTTCATGACTGTCGCAGAAATTGACTCTTGGAAACTACAATGCAGATAATTATAAGCAGCTGGTGGTAAATCTGAAGTCCTAGCAGGCGTTTGGCCGCAATATGTCACTGAAGATACACTTTTTGCATTCCTATCTAAATTTCTGAACTATGGAGAAGTACGTGATGAGCACGGGCAACGATTCCACCAGGACTTGGCGGCTAAGGAGGAACGATATCAAGGAAAGTGGAATCCATCAATTCTTTTATACATTTACAAATACATTTTGCAATGAATAATAATGTATATAATTGTAGTTGGACATCGCTACTGGCACACTTTCTTTTTGGCCCCATGGTGGATTATTTAGCAGTCGCATAAAAAAAATGCACGGACATTAATTCAGCAATGTGTAGCTGCTTGCTTTGCTTGGGAACGATACCGTACAGCGTACAGAAGCTACAGGGCACATAAGTTACATGCAATACTGTGCAAAATGTGCCATAAAAATCTAATCATAAGAATGAAGAACCAGGGCGTATAAAAACTGCACAACAACCACAGGTCTAAAGTCGAATTCATGAAAATTATGACATTGTGAAGCTAAACTGAGCATTACTACATTTGTAAAGTGTATTTGTTAAAAAAGTCATTTATAACAGCAAAATAAAAGTTGGTATTTTCAATACGTGCAGCAACATTGGCGACAACCTGCATTTCATCTTCTGTTGCTGCTAAATTATTGACGCATATTCCAGTTTACAGCAATCCACAATTTATAAAAGCATTGTGAAGCATCCGTCTCCCCTCTTGTCCAAATGCATTTCCTTTGTTTCTTAAAAGAAATTCAATCAAGAGAGCATTAGAACAAGGTTTTTTCTTTTTTTTTTTTTTTTTTACAAATGGTAACATTTTAATTCTTGCGTTCATCCCTCAAGACCGCAAACACAATTTGATGATCACCTCGCTGCTAGAGCCATGTTTAATAATTCCCAATTATGCAGCCAGGCACCCCGTCCACAGCGTGAGCCTGAGCAGCATCTGGCCTGCTGCTCTGTGTGTGTTCAGTCACCTTGATATCATCCATGAGCATGTTCTCCATCTTAGAAGGTTACAACACCGAGACCTGCAGTGTGCTGTTGTATTAATAATACAGCATGCGATTGTCCGGGAGGGAGTTTACTTTGTGTCTTTGGCTTCGGCCTTTTTTCTCCAATTTGTTACGCAGTTTACCCAAACATGAAGCGTGGAGCATATCGGGCCCTGCACGCTGGTGGAAGCACGCCCACTTGGGGACGACATGCACTTTTGGTGTGAGAAAAATATACTCCCAAATGGGATAAAAAGACATCTTTGAAAGACAACAACTAGAATAAATGTCAACAATATACTGTATGTCTATTCTTTACGACTGCCAAAAATAATAAGCAGTAACTAATTTATGAAATATTCCCATCTTAAAGGGAATCTATTTTGCCTTTTCCACTTTTCTGAGCTATAAATGTAGTCAGAATGTTGTCACACTGTTATATAAAATGTAAAAGTTCGCACACTGAAAGAAGTTTGGGATGGCCCAAAATGCTCGGTTTCAGAGGGCGTTGCAAAACTGTTCCTTTGTGATGTCACAGAGGAGCTGGGTTCCTTATGGGCGTGGCTATAAGGACAATGCACTCTCTGCCGTCCCCCGAGCTCTGCTTCTGTTTTTACATTGCTAGCGATGGCTCGTAAGGAAAAGCCATATTTGTTTACAATTCCAAAAAGACGCTACCGATGCTGTAGAAAATGCTAAAATGCTAAAGCTACTTACCACTGTCCAGTCTCTAATTCTGGATCGGATTCAAGATCCAACACATATGGTACAACACCGGGAGTCTTTCTAAGCACTCGGGAGTGTGACCAACCACAGCGGAGTGGGACGAGGGTGGAATACATTAAAACAGACCGTTTTCACCGGAAGCACGAAATCCAAAGAAATACAGCTGGAATAGGTGCAGATTCTGGAAGAACTAGAAAGCCGTCTGTGCTGGTTATTGTGTATAGCTGCTCTACAGGAGTTCACAACTTAATAGAAAGGGCCGAAAGATGAGTATAAATGGGTTCCCTCTAAGACATCAACAGCAGCGCTCCAGTCCAGTCGGAAACGGTTGGACGTCAGTGAGTGGCAATTGCTAAAGTTCATACAAGCTAGTTTCTGTTTTCCATACTATTGACACACACCTTTTCCACATTTCCCCCTTTTTCTTGTTTGCATAGTTTCAAATGAATTTCCTCTATTGCCTTCCGCAATATTTTTCCTTATTTTGAATGCTAATGTTGACAAGTACGCACTATCGACTGATGTATGAATACATTTGCACACATAAAATTCAGTTACGCTTCAGTCTATTACACAAAACCAGCTATTTTGCAAGCTTGTCATGTGTTGCTCATGCAAAATCTTTATTGGCAAAGTATCTAACAACAAACGGTGACACAGCAGTTTTTTTTCCATCTGGTAAAATATCAGCCTTCGACGGACCGATGACCTCGGAGCAGATAACCGTTCGGAGCCAATTTAGCAACATCTGTGAAGTCAGTGAAGTCAAGTCCAGATACTGAACTTAATAAACGACTGAATTACAACTAAAAGAAAGTGTGAAGTTTTTTTGTTTTGGAATTATTTTTTGGTGGCTCAGTGTGTCTTCTGCATTTCCTTCCTGAGCTTTGTTCCTGCTCTAAACCGCTCTTTAAGTCACACTGGGTGTCGCAACGGGATACATTTTCAGCCCCCCCGGCGATGCTTTATACCTGACACAGCCTGTGTTGTGTAATGCCGTATTATTACATCAATAAAAAGTGCTTTGTTTTTGTGTTTTTGACGGTGGGTGCACAGTACACACGTTACCGAATCTTACTAACAGCGACCGCACGTGTTAACCGTACTATACGGACCTCTCCGAAATGAATACTTTAGCGCTGAGGCGTGAAGTTTGAAGTGTGTGTAGGAGAAAGGAATGTGGGAGTAACAAAACACATGCGACTGTAAAGTGTCGATTACATGAAAGTGTTCAGGAATGGAAATATGTCAACATAACTGACTATGTCACCTTTAATGCAGCACTCCCGCTCCATATGGAAGTAAACTCAGAATTAGTGATTGCAGGTCGTGTGGAGGGTAAAAGTCTGATCAGAGCCATGTGTGTTCTATGCATTGGCTGGATTTTTCACGTCAGTCGTTGTAGAAATCAGTCTGTGTCGAGACTCACGGTGCACCATTGCAATATTTAATCTTTAAAATGTTGACAAAGCTCACGGCTGAAATACTCAACAACAACACCGGCTGACGGTGCCACAACTCGATTTCTTTTACCGACTCAATTCTTGTTCGTCACTCACCAAAGTGAATCAAGTTCTGAAACTACTCGTCTTAAAGCTGAGTTTTTGTCGTGTACCTGTGACTCAGTGAAGGCGTTCTGTATGTCATGAAACTCAAGACTTCGTTGAGTACCCATGAGTCAGTGTGTCGAGTACCTGTGAGTCAAATGAGTCAGTGCAACTCGAGTTTTCTTTGAGTTCTCGCGAGTCAGTCTGTGTTGAGCAGGTTAATAATAAGTAAGTTAATGAAAATTAACGACGAGAATCCGACAATCCAGGATCAGAAAAATAACGCCGATTTTGAACAACTCTTTCATGACTCACAGGTCTGTAGTACGAAACTCTGAAACCGCTTTGGAAAAGTTGTCATATTCCACTATCATTTTCCATATCAGACTTTCCCATGAATAGCTTTATTGTCTAATATTTCATTCCTTGTCCAAATCCAATTTTTCTTTCAAATCTGATGATGTTTTTGATTTAGTGTGTCATTTCCTGAGGCAAGCGGGTATCGTAAATGTGGCAGCAGCTCCGCTTGCGAGACTTCCAAAGTACAATACTTGTGCCGAACACGTGTGTCCGAGCGTGTGCGCTCCCCAACCATGACGGCGTGCAGGGCCTCCTCAAAGAAATCTCTCTCCATATGGCGAGGCCGAGTTTGGAGGAGGTCAACCTGCAGCGCCGACTCCGAAGAGGAGGATTGTGTGGCTGCCCGTTGTGCGTCGACACAGCCTGCGGAGAGAGCCCGCCGCTTTCAGGGCATCACCGCCATGCGCTAATATGGCAAATGAATGCATGAGCGAAAGGGTGAGTGGCTGAAGGAATAACCAAAGACAATTTACATAATTGCATGTGGGGTGTTGCATTTTCCAACGTTTGAACATCCATTTGCATATTCACGGCTCTATAGAAATGATTCAGTCAATATCGTGGATCCATCATGTAAATACATCTCCTTTGAGCGAACAAAAGAAAAAAAGGGGAGAGGAGGAAGTCAAACAATAATAATGTTAATGATGTTTCATGTCCTGAGGGAAGATCTCTCCCCCCCCCAGCCTCCTGAGGAAGAGCTGTCGGTCGGAGACACGTGATACCAAAGTTTAGTTATGACATGTTTGCTGAGCAGGTAACTATGACACACAAAGAGATGAAAAAAAAGGAACACGTTCAAGGTGTTGTTTCCTTTCACCTTTCTTTGCTCTTGCCTGCAGCATTGATCTGAGCGGGAACAAATCGCACATTTCATCTATTTCAAATGCCAAGGGGGGGGGGGGGGGGTCGCTCTTTCACAGCATTTGCGGAAAGCCGGTTGTCGCCGCTGTTGTGTTGCATCATTTGAAATGCTATTTTGCTTCATGTCACCCCTCTTTGTGATCAAAACAGACACGGAGCGCTTTTGAAGTATTGGAGAACACCGCTAACGCTAGCGCTATCACTCTTACTCCGCTATTTTGTTGATGTTTGAGGTGAGATGAGACGCAGGCGTGCAATGAGCATGACAAAAGTGTTGTGCATGGACGGGTGTGCGCTCAGTCTAACCTTCACCTTTGGTCTCGCAACTGTGTGGTGCTGCTGTGAGGAGTCGAACGGCTCCCCTGCATCAGCTTTCACCACTTCGCCCTTTCTTTTCCGTCCTCTTGCAAACCCGCTGCTTGCTAAAATTGCACAAGAGGGCGGCTCAAAGCAGAAGGAAAGACTCCGGAGCCCCTGGATGGAAGATCTGCTCCGTCAAATGTAGCCTAATTCAATTCATGCAATTCCAGATTTTGTCATTTCCCAACTCTGTCAGCTCGGGAGTGGCGGACGTATTCAAACTTTGGGTGTGTGCTTCAGGCAGGGGGTTGTTTAGGAGGACTCGCTCTACAAATGAAGGGAAATGTGCTGTAAATGAGATGGCCTGCGGTCCTCAGAGGGACAGTGGGGGGTCGACAATGATCAGAACATGAAGCACCACTCGTAGCAACCCACTCACACACACACAATCATCTCATCATCCGCCAAGTAGGAGCCTTCCTTCCACTGTGACAACAACAGCCACACACATTCTGTTGATGCTTTCATGAACTATAAAGCTGATCTTTATTGACTGATGATGGATTTTGTCCAACAGGAATGTCATCAGCAGTCGTGTATGCAGAGTTGGACTTTGGATCAAGAGGATGACAGAAAAAACATTATAAAGCAGGAAATGTTGGGCAAATGGGAAAGTTCTTTTATAAGAGTTGGACCTGCGCAATCTAATGCAACATTAATACCAAATAGACCAAATGGACCGAATGGACCGAATAGACCAAATGGACTGATTAGATTAATAGACCAACAGACCAAATAGACCAAATGGACCGAATAGACCAAATGGACCAAATGGACTGATTAGATTAATAGACCAACAGACCGAATAGACCAAATGGACCAATAGACCAAATACACTGAATAAACCCAATAGACCCAATAGACCCAACAGACCCAATAGACCTAATAGACCAAATAGACCAAATGGACCAATTAGATGAATAGACCAAATAGACCGAATAGACCAAATAAACCAAATAAACCAATAGACCGAATAGACCAAATGGACCAAATAGATCAATAGACCAATAGACCAAACGGACCAAGCAGACCAAATAGACTCAATAGACCCAATATACCCAATGGACCCAATGGACCGCATAGACTGAATAGATCAATAGACCAACAGACCGAATGGACCGAATAGGCCGAATGGACCAAATGGACTGATTAGATCAATAGACCAACAAACCGAATAGACCAAATAGACCAAACAGACCAAATAGACCAAATGGACCAAATGGACCAAATAGACCAAACAGACCAACAGACCAAATAGACCAACAGACCAACAGACCAAATAGACCAAATAGACCAAATGAACCAAATAGACCAATAGACCAAATGGACCAAATGGACCAATAGACCAATAGACCATAGACCATAGACCGAATGGACCAATAGACCAAACAGACCAATAGACCATGACTATGCAAAATAAATAATGCAACTTAATGCAAAATAATGCAAAACATAATAATATAACATACCAATAATCAAACCTAGAAAGCAAGAAGACTGCGGACATTCAAGGCACAAATATCAATTTTTTGGTCATCACAAGTCTAAATTTCTGGCGTTCGTAACCCGTCCACTCAGCAACAAGAGCAGCCGCTGTGCTTATTTACAGCTGTTGCCGGTTCTGCCACAGTTAACACATTTGTACTCCCTGAATGCTTCATTTATTAAACCGTGTCGGCGCAATTTGTTCACTTAGCTCGGCGCCCGCCTATTTGTTCCTTTACATGACAGGGTAGAGCTTCCTGTCAGGAGTCTTTTGGTTTCCTCCTTCCACGCTTCCAGCGTTGAAATGTGCTGAACACGGGGAGCTCAGCCAGGCGGGAGAGGAAGAGGAGGGAAGGAGAGAAAGAGACGGGGGTAAACAACACTTTAGCTCTTTAAATAAAACATTTGTTTGTGATTGAGGTCCCATGATGTGAACAGCATGACCTGTTTTACTGGGAGTCTCCAAACAGCCGGAGCGTCGCCCTCCCAGAAACAGATCCCACCTCTCTACCCGCCGACTCGGAGCCTATCTATATTGCATGAGAACAAATTTTTTTGACAACTTGACTGATAGATTTGTACGAGGCCTAAATGTTTTCTTGTGAGCGACATAAATTGCGATTAATAAAAATTTTAACAATACATGGCAAATGAGTTTTTTCTGTTAACATGGCGTGAGCCGGAGCAAATGTGCATGTAAAGGGGATCCTGGGAATAAGAGTGAAGTCGGAGTCAACACTGCAGCGTGGGCTGATGCAGAACGGACCGCACGCACGCCGATGTTCTTAAACCCAGCATTTCACATCAATAGCGTGTAATTATCAATGGTGAAATCGTATTTAAGTTTTGGTCACGGGCTGTAAATGAAAAAACTTTCAAATAATGGCATGTGTTCTCATTCAGTCTGAGCATCTGAATGACTCCCAACAGCTCAGTGGGCTACTTCACTGCATCATATAATTGTGTTCCCCACAATCAGTGTAACAGTTCAGAATTACTGTAAATACAGTAGTCCCTCGTTTATCACATTTCATTGGTTGTAAATCTGTCCGTGATAAGTGAATTTCCACAAAGAGAGCGTGATATTCATCCTAAAATGGCATGAAATAGCACCCCACCATCACCTTTCCACTCCTATTATTCTTTTTGCATATATTTGGATATAGCAAGCTAAGGAGCTAACTACTTAGCATCTAATTTATTTGTTCTCAATTTCAAACAGTTTTTCAAACAGAGTGGGGAAAAGGACAAAGTAAGAAGGCAAAAACGTACCACTTCCACACGGAATGGGAGGAATACTATTTTCCACTATGTTGGACATGCCATGTTAAGATAATGTAATGTAAGGTAATTTCTCTTCACAGTAAAATGACTGTGTACACTCAGTAACCAGAATATGACATATAACTTGTCTTGTTTTTTGACTAATAATCGACCATTGTCATTGATTGATTGATTGATTAATTTTGGAAAAAATGTGACAGAGGACACAGGAGCAATGTTGGAACATACTAACATAATCGAATACTAACATCGAACATACCACCGTATGTAAGATTAAAACAGAATAAATGTCAAGTATGACAGCGGTACCTGTTTGTCTTGTTTGTGATCGGCGCTGCAATTTACGTATTTTCAAAACATTGCGTAATTAGACGGTACAAATCTTGCTTTTGCCAGCAATGAAAAGCTCTGACGGAGTGTCCTTTTCAGGGTAGTCCGCTGGCGGACTGGATTTCGGATGCTAATCAGAGCCACGCTCTATAGAGCGTATGTTGAGTGACTGTTCCCAGTGTCATTGTATATGACGTTTTATTAGGTTTTGAGTCCAAACACGTCAACGGTGATATGTGAATCTGTCTGACAGCATTCAACACGTAGCGTCTGACAGTCGTTCCTTTGTTTCCGACTTTGGTTGCAATCATCTTCAAGGTAGGATTACAGATGCTTAATTGTAACAAGCGTTGTCATGGAGACTATCAGGTGAATAAATAGCGTCACTTGGCAGCGTGCGACTGAAATGGAGCGTTGTGCAGACGTCAGGCAGATTTATGATGGTGAACCAGATTATAGTTGGCAGGAAAATCAATAGGCGCTGCACTCTGGGCTGGCTGCTTATTTAGATAAATAACTCTGTGAATATAAAGCTCAGATGATTGTCTCCTCATTTGATGACTTGGGGTGTAAATTCATACAATAATATTTATATATTTTCCAAAGAATTATAGCAGAATTGTACAAACAACTGACCACCATTCTTCATTACCACTAAGCACTACTTCAAATCATTTGTGAACAAAAGTAAAAAAAAACGAAAAAAACTCAGATTATGACAGCTAATGATAAAAATAGCATTAAAGGATTGTAACAGATGAGGTAGTACCCCAAGGTGTCATGTTGGCAGCAAGATACTTCATTCTCCTCCATTGAAACTCCCATTCTCCATTGTCATGGTTTTGATCTTTTCTGTGATAATTTTCCATTCCATAGGCTTTCCGTCGGCCGTATTGTCACATCGGTTTAATATTCACCAGTGGGTGTTCGTCGGACGGATGCGTTACCTCAGCCAATTAGCCATCAGCTCAACCACAAACAGCAATGACGTGTTTTGCAACCAAACGCAGATGCCAAGTTTCTGTCTGGCTGTGATCCAGCATTGACAGGAGTGCAACATACTTCAAAGGGAGTCAGTCTGTCAATTATCTTAAATGCATGGTTGAATTAAGCTTTAAAGTTAAAGTGAGAATTACTTCCTGACTTCCTGCTGGGAGGATCTCATTTGTGTGTTACAAAAAGTGGAGAAACAAGATTATGTGGAATGCAGAGGTGGCATCTTGTGCATCATCGAGTGTTTACCAATAACACGGATGTGACTAACAAACCTTTTCACGATTGCTCATGGGCACGGGACTCGGTGTTACTTTGTGAATGATCTGTAATGGCCTTTTTTCAGCCATCATTACAAATAAAAAGTTCGAAGATATTACTGATAGAAGATAATACTGTTTTTTTATATTCTCATGGCCTTCCACTGATCGGAGAAATTTACTGATGGTTTTGCGGTTCAGTTATTTTATACCTTCAGTGCTCTAATAATGTCAAAACTCAAATTCACAAAAATTCACTTATCACAGCCGAGTCTGAATAAATTAACAGCAATAAACGAGGGATTTCTATTTGTGTTATTTTATATTAAATTTTTTTTTTCAATTTCTATTGAAATATATTTGTATTGTCACTGTTCCTTACATGATAAAACAATTCATTTTATTAATGACTCAATCAGTCGCATTTTCACCACAAGGTCACTACGAGCTCCGACTGTTTATCTTAAATATTGTCAGAAGCTGCGGGGCAATGCGTTCCACAAGTTCAAACACTTAGACACACTGGAGTTAATGCCTATTTACAATATATATTTAACAGTCAATATAGGTTAGCGTGTAGGTTCAACGTGTTCATATTTACAAACAGAGAACAGCCTTGGAAGTGTGAAGTTCATGTGTCTCCCTCAGGGTGAGCATTAGCACCGTTGTAAGAGGTGTCGCAATATTTGGCGATACGGGGGGGATGAAATGCCTTCGTCTTTTGCTTTAAATATTGACAAAAAGTGTGTTGTTAGGGCTCAAACACAGCACGCCCCTCCCTTTCTACTGTTCACGTCGTTAGCATAATCATTTACGAGCTCGCCTGCAAACTTAAAACATGTTCAGTTAACCGTCGGAGGAAAAAAACAAAACAATCCTGCAACAGGAAGTCAATAGTGGCTGCATCCCCCCCAGGGTGCACATTACCATTGTTGTGAGCCAGGTTAATGGACTTCAAACAGGGTTGATTATATTGTGCTGCACATAAGAGCGGGGTGGGATGTGTAAGGAAGCTGGCCTTATCTGGCCAAGGGGGCTGGGAGGACTCAGCTGGAAAATAAAAACCAGTGATATACGATGAAGTGACACGGTACATACATACGCCGTATGAAACGCTTCTTTTAATAAACAATACGCCCTCATTCGACTTAGTTTAACACAGCGTAATAAACCATAGTGCGAGAACAAACAAAACCTGGTGTCGGCAATAGAAGCAATTAGGGTAATCACTCGGAACGGAGGTGTTGCACTTGGACAGTTAACAGACTTCAAAGTCTGAGCAGTAGCCACGTTTACATGGACCCAAATATTCCAATTCCATTCGGGTTATTTGCTGAAACGGAAGGAATCTAACCTTTGTATACACCTCATTCCAAAAGAAAAGTGCCAATCCGAATGAATACATAATCGGATTCACAGGGGTGGAATATTCCTTTAGTTGACTATGGTCGATTATTAGTCAAAAAACAAAAAACAAGACAAGTTATATGTCATATTCTGGTTACTGAGTGTACAAAGTAATTTTACTGTGAAGAGAAATTACCTTACATTACATTATCTTAACATGGCATGTCCAACATAGTGGAAAAAAGTATTCCTCCCATTCCGTGTGGAAGTGGTACATTTTTGGCTTCTTACTCTGTCCTTTTCCCCACTCAGAAATTGAGAACAAATAAATTAGATGCTAACTAGTTAGCTCCGTAGCTTGCTATATGCAGTATATATGCAAAAAGAATAATAGGAGTGGAAATGTGATAGTGGGGTGTTATTTCATGCCTACACGGTAAAATCCATTTTAGGAAGAATATCGCACTCTCTTTGTGGAAATTCACTTATCACGGACAGATCTACAACCAATGAAATGCGATAAACAAGGAACTACTACGTTTACATGGACCCAAATATTCCAATTAATAT
This sequence comes from Doryrhamphus excisus, assembly GCF_037039965.1. Classification (NCBI taxonomy): domain Eukaryota; kingdom Metazoa; phylum Chordata; class Actinopteri; order Syngnathiformes; family Syngnathidae; genus Doryrhamphus; species Doryrhamphus excisus. Next base: position 20,551,515 of record NC_136367.1, on the reverse strand, counting down.
TAAATCTTCCAAATAATTCCAATCGGGTTATTTGCTCAATCGGAAAGAATCTAACCTTTGTATACACCTCATTCCGAATGAAAAGTGCCAATCCGAAAGAATATATAATCGGATTCACAGGGGTGGAATATTCCTATCCCCAATCCGATTGAGGTATCTTGTACCCGCTACATCGGAAAGTTGTCAGGGTGCGTTCCTTCAGTGCAGGTTCAGCTGTGACGTAACACGCAGACGTCTCTCAGGTTTTGAAAATGGCGGCATCATCATCACTGGACTACGGCGGAAAGTTCGTTTTTGATACAAACTTTAAAAGAATGTAATTGCAAGACTGGACGGCTGAAAAACTGCAACTGTCCCAACAACCGTGGTAATCACACTCTCGTCCGCCATCTTCGATGAATCACGTGATGTTGTTTACGTTTTACTACGCATGTCCTATTGACTATTCCGTTTGATTATAGCGGTGCGTGTAGACGGGAGATTGGAATATTCCTTTCCATGTATACACTATTTTCTGGTACGTCATTCGGAAAGAGGAAAATCTCACGTAAACGTGGCTAGTATATAAACTCTGTATCACGTTCAAGAAAAAAGAACATAGTCGATAAGCCATAAAGGCAACAATCTATTAGTTTGTTACGTTCTTTTAATATTCCCAAAGAACCTGTCCTCCTGGAATGGTTTGCCACCTTTTTATGTGTCTGTCTGTCACGTCAAAGCCCGTCCTTACCGGAGTCTGCTGGAAAACCAGCAGATCCCGATGGGTCCAGTGGAGCCACAGGACCCGAGTCCAGGTGGGAGCTTTTAGTCCATCCTGTTTCTGCTGACAGAGCTGCCGCTCATTAATATTGCAAAGGAGGAAAGTAGGCCTGGTGATGAAGGACAGGGGTGCTGCACGAGGCCTAATCAAGCGTCACAGCGCTCCGGACGAAGACAATAACAGGAATATAGATTTAGGGATTCACTTGGCCACTGCTGATGAATAAATGATGAGGGAATAAGGACCTGGGTACATGCGAAGGAAACATGACGATGTGCCATGAAGGCCTCAGATATCACAAAGGGTTGGATCTTCTCAACGTAGGAGACTCTTAAGTGGTCCATTCAGATGACCATAGCACAGTGCTTCTCAAACAGTGGGGCGCGCCTCCATGGGAGGGCCGTAAGAGGCATGGGGGGACAAAATGTAAACTGGTTGCATTTCACTGGTTTCAGTTTTGGTTTTAGTCTGGGAAACCAACACAATGCTCCTGTTCGGACTGTAAAATCTGGGATCGGTCAGCTTATAGAACATTATTTCCTGTGTGTACAGTATATGTCTTATTTGGAGGGTGTACCACCCCCCCCTGATTGACATTCAGATCAACATTTGCAATACTAACGACTGCTGGAACACATCGACGAGTTCCAGCTGCAGTCACACGCCCATTCTCTCTTTAATTACCACCATTTGCAAACAACGGAGGAAGGTAAAAAGCTAATTAGTCGGCGAGAGTTGATTACAGAGTTTGACGTCGAGTTCACGTCACACGGCCAAGCCTGCTATTAAAAGCATGGTGTCAGAAATGCGGTCCAGGGGCCATTTGTGTCACTTGGCTTGTTTTTTATTGGCCCGCTGCATAATAAAAACAGTAAAAATGGGGAAAATAGATTATAATGCATAATTTAATAATACCACACACGTGTGAAAAAAAGTTGTCTACTAAAGAGGGGCATAAGGGGTGGGGGGGGGGGGTCCAAACATCTTCTACCAAGGGCCACTTTTGTATTTTGTATTTTTTCTTTCTTCCTAGCTAATCTTTGCTTCATAATAGTATGTTGTTAAATCCATATTTTGAACTTATTCACACCATAATAATAATGTTAAAATAAGGTGTAGTTGTGATATTATGGGATCTATCCATCCTTTTCAATCATGAAATGTCATGCAACGTTGATGCAATGTTAATGCTCCACATTCTTTGGCTACATCAAATATTCTTTTGGAAATACAAACGCAGATTGAATTATTTAACACTACATTTTGACAGCCAAAGACGGTGACTTGTTGACACAGAGAGAAGACATCGCCGAGTTTTTATGATGGACACCTGTCACGGGAAGGAGATGGCAGATTAAACGCTATTAGTGATTTCATGATTTTAATAAACAATGAAACAAAAAAAGTCACACTCTGCAAATATGTTATTTGCATTGGACAGTTGCATGCTTCCCAAATTCATGGATTGCATATTTGTTAGGAATATTGCTTGATAGGTTTGAGTTCAATGGGTAAAAGGGAGTTGCGTGAAAAAAGTACAGTAAATACAGCATACAGTGTGTATATCTACCACAAATATGCTTTCTTTCCCTATTTAAATACATTTACAGACGCCTTAGTCAGCCTAATGAGGTGAAAACAAGAGTAAATAGAAGTTACCTCAGAGCCAGTCGTCTTTAGGTTGCTGCTTCAAATATGACTGAAAGGATTATTGTGGAAAGGAGCAGCGGTTCATTCGCCACGGGGCTGAAGAAAGTTCAGTGCCAGGAATTTGTTAAAGATGGCGAGCTTGACAGGAAGCACGGGACATCCGCATCACCAACAAGTTCAATCCATTTGTCACTTAGAATTATTTTTGCATTGTTTACATGCACTTCTGATTATAAAATTGTAATTATTCTCTATAAAATAGATTTTTTGTTATATTTTTGGGTGTTTGGCAGGGATTTATATCTTTTGGAAGTAATTCATGACAAAAACTGAGGTTCCACTGTGTAATGAAACACATCACAGTTTTAATTTCAATGGTGTTTTTAAAAAAAAATCAATGAATTAATAATTGATTTCTGTTTCGTGATTGACTATTGCCTATTATTAGAACAAAAAATATTGAAACACAAGTTTTCTGGCTAATAGGCGTTAGCAATGTTCCATTGAACAGTCAGCCATGGCATGTCAAACATGATCCAAAAAAGTTCTCCTCCCATTTGATGTGGAAGTGGTAAGTTTTTGGCTTCTTTTTTGGGGGGGGTTGTTCCTTGCTCTGTTTCAAACCATTTCTTAAATTTAGAATAAAAACATTGGATGCTAACTAGTGTCCCTGCAGCCTATGTAATGTGATGTAAACAAAGAATAACGGTGTAACGGTGACTATAGGTCACTGAATAGGCCACTCATCACAGTCGAGTGTGGAACCAATTCAACAAGGAAGAACTGTATACCCCGCCACTATTAAAAAATAGCAGTAAAATGTCCGGCTAGATGTTCTGTGTGATGTGCTCTGCAGGAGGCCGCACTGCAGAGCATCTGCAAAGGTGCAGCACGTAAAGCAGCCAGAGTCAATTGAGCCTCATTTCCTTCAAGTTTGGCAGCCGAGTCGGTCACCACTTTGAGTCCATTCCGCCGTGAAACCGAAGCGGTTAAAATAGTTGAGCTTGCAAGCATCATTCATACACGTAAAATCTCCCGCTGTTAGTAATGTTTTCCTTATTAGAAAATCCCCGGCACAGACAAGGCTGGACTGTCTTTGAACAAAGTTGACATGCAGTGCAAGAAAATATCAGCTGGTTTTAAATATCGATAAATTGTGGCAGTGATGAAAAAGTGTCAGCGCACTAAGCCACTGGAAGACGTGCGATTGGCAAGGAAAAAGTGTCAGGGGAAGACATTAGCCAACGTCTTTTAAGGCCTTGGCTGCATCAGCTGGTCTCCAGCTGGGACGCCGGGTTTGGCTGCGTTCGCAGACAGGAGACAGGGGAAGGGCAAGTGGTGCATTTGTGTTAGTTTAGGATTTCAAACATCATTACAGTTTGGATCCGCCACACGGCCTCTCTTCTCTCATTACCGGCAAGATGTCACACATTTAATGACGGCATTGCTCGTGACCACATCGCCCGAGAGCGCACTCGCTCCGTGTAGGAATGGGCCCGATTGGAAGGGAAATTTAAAACAACAAATGTAAATAAATAAACAGCTCAACGCCTTTATCCGTCTACATTTCAACAACCCACAGCAGCTAATTATAGCCTCAAGTCAAGCTCTTTGATGCATTTTCCCGCAGCAGGAATCGCCGGCTTTTCTTTTCCTGGAAGTGCTTCTCTCTCTCCGTCCTGAGGTAAATTGCCTAATGGCACACAGCAGGCTAGCATCAGCGTCCGTGCTACAGTTGTCTTTGTGTTTATAGGCACAAAAACACAAGTCTGACTTCATGCCGTAAGCCAAGGAATGCCGCATCGTTGACTTTGAAGTCATGAAAAACCAAACGTAACGGGACTCTCTCCGGGGCTGGAAGCCCGGCATTGACAGAGTGAAGGAGAAGCCACCCGGCGTGTGGACAGAAGCCTCGCAGTTGGACCCATCACGTGCACGCTTCAAAACACTCAAGTGTAAACTTGTGTGAACTCCCGGGCACGGGCAAAGAGAAAGGGGTTGCTGTGTTCAAATCCCAGACATTGTTGTTTCCTCTTGGCTCACTTCCTGGTCTGCCCGCAACCAGACCCCCCCCCCGTGTGCGTGAACGTAATAGCGGGGTCACCGTGAGTCTCTTTCAAACGAACCTGTGACGTATCTCAGACTTGGGACAGGGTGACATGGCGCATCCAGACACGCAGGGAATAATTGCTTCCAAAATGACCATACCTCATCCCTGCACGAGGCTCCTCGTCCCGGTGGACCACACTCATGTGTTTCCCATCAGGCGGGTCTGTGGTTACCTTCTTGATTTTGCTCGACTGGAAAAACATTGCTAATATAGCGAGAGCAGGAAAAAAAAAAGCTTTGATGCAGGCACTTTACAAATAAACCATGAATGCCATATGGTTTGCATTCATATGCTCATTTATTTCCTCTAAATGTCTAGTGGACATTCTGCTCAGGCCAGACTTGGAAGGCAGCTGCCCGGGGAGAGCAGTTTGTGGCAAAATAGGGTATAAATATTCAGTTGACTGCAAAATTATTACTTTTACTGAAAAATGAAAGAATGTGAGGGGCCACTTTCATATTTTGTAAACCAACATATGTAAATATGCTAAATAGTTCATTACAAAAAAAATTCATTTCACTTTTTGTGACATGAGCTGATATGCTATTAAAATTACATCATTTTTGGACGTAAAATTACAGGTTAAGTGTCATAAAATTGTAATTTATTTTTTCATTCAATTGCATTTTTGGTGGGGAAATTGCAAATATTTCTACTTTCTTGTCTGATTATTACTTTTTTTCTGTAATAGTATACTTTTTTCCCCAAATTAATTTGAAAATCACACTTCCAATTTCTCATATATGGCTTTTAAATAATACTTTAAATATATTTAATATATTGATTATATTAATATATATATATAAATAATAATATATTAATAATAATATTATGTTTCCCCAAATTAATTTGAAAATCACACTTCAAATTTCTCATATTATGGCTTTTAAATATAATACTTTAACATATATTTAATATATTAGTAATATTAATATATATATTAATATATTAATAATAATAATATATTAATAATATTATACTTTTTCCCCAAATTAATTTGACAATCACACTTCAAATTTCTCATATACAGCTTTTAAATATAATCATTTAAAATATATTGAATATATTAATAATATTAATATTTATTAATAATAATAATATATTAATAACAATATTATACTTTTTTCCCCAAATTAATTTGAAAATCACACTTCAAATTTCTCATATATGGCTTTTAAATATAATACTTTACAATATATTTAATATATTAGTAATATTAATATATATATTAATAATAATAATATATTAATAATATTATACTCTTTTCCCCAAATTAATTTGACAATCACACTTCAAATTTCTCACATACGGCTTTTAAATATAATACTTTAAAATATATTGAGTATATTAATAATATTAATATTTATTAATAATAATAATAATATATTAATAACAATATTATACTTTTTCCCCAAATTAATTTGAAAATCACACTTCAAATTTCTCATTTATGGCTTTTAAATATAATACTTTAAAATATATTTTTGTTAAAATGACTATCTTACCTCATAATATGACTTTATTCTTATGAAATTACAGCTTGAGCTTTTGCTTAATTATAAGAAGAGGATGTAGAAGAGGCAGGAGAACAAATAAAACCACAATAAGATGCTGTTCTTGCTATTACTTTCAATAATAATAATTTTAAGTACTTTTTGAAGTACTGTTTGTTATATACGTGTCTTCTGTATGTACAATTTAGGTACAAGAGCCGCCTTTTTACCGTATCCTGCATCCGTATGCGAGCCTCAGCATCCTAAAAAGTTAGGACACCCGTGGTGTCAGCTGACCTCCGCATGAGGCTGCAAGATGGCGTATTTGCTTCCTTGACTTAAACCCGTCAATGTTGCCGTAAACACACCAGACATATTTTCCACTGGTTTGACCTTTCGGACGGCGCATCTAATCACTGCAGCTGCACCGTATAAAAACTTCCAGGAAGTGGCTTGTGTTTAGTTTCATTTTCCTCTGTGGGTGAGGCGGTAGGTAGAAGTAAAAAGGCCACCAAATGATGATCGGGTCGGTAAATAGTGGGTGTGTGTTGTTAACATGTCGCATAGCATCCACGGGAGACATTTTCAGCACACACGTGAACGACGCACAATATGTTGTATACATAAAAAGAGGACCCGATCGCCGGGAGCAAACATGTTCCAGGCGGAATATTCATGGCCATCTCTTCAGGTTCCACCAAATGCATTTGAGTCCTGTATTTACCTTGAGCCGCATAAGAGCTAGAGAGCCGTAATCACTGATTGAAATGTAAATGTGCGGAAGCTAACTGAAGTATTAGCAGCACTCTGACGCCAGCTATGAATTACAATCCAAGCGGCAAATTTTTCTCATCTGCCATTATGTAAATGGAGGTATAAGTGACTGGTTGTGTTTGAAACAAAAATCGATGCAGGAGGTGATAAGTGAGAGTGGTTGACTGAGGGGTTGTGGATATTTGAAATTCAGGGCTGATAATTTGATCATGCAAAGTATATTCATTACACAAAAGCCGCGGTATGATAATAGAGGAAGTTAATATTTACCAAAGCATTGTTGGGTGTTGCCATTATGGGCTGATGTTTCCGCTTTAAGAAGGAAGAACTGAAATTCAAATGTATGTGGTATATTATACTATACATACAGTACATGAAAGCTTGGTGCCTGTACAGAATACTTTATGAATCCCTTTGGGGTTCCCTCGGGGGGAATTGGTTGTCAAAATGTACAGATCGGTGTTTCTACAAAATATTGACAATGCGTGGATTATTGTTATTAGACAGTAACAATTCTCTGCTTAAAACTACAAAGTAAGATACTGGGACTATTGGAAGTATTAACGCTAACGTTGTAAACAAAAAAGTGAACCACACTGATGATAGTAAATGATGACATGGAGTGTGGTGTTTGTTTTTTTTTTACCATCAAAGTGGAGGAATTGTGCATTTTTTTTTTAAAAAGAGTCTGTGAATGCATCTCGACTGCATTCTGACTGCTGATTGGATTAGCAAAGGAAAGGGGCGGTGCCCCATTGTGTGCAGTGAGACCACTTGTTGAGTGTGTCACGGTAAAATATCCATAACGATTGCTATGTATTGTGGTTATGGATTCATTGGTTCCGGACTCAACCGTGATAAGTGAATTTCCAAAACTGTACATTGTGGTAGTTTAAGCAAAAGATAGTGTGCAGGTACTTCATATGCAATTACGGTAATACTACAATGTTTTCCAATGCCAAAAATAAATAACTAAATGGGAAATGGAAGGTTATGAAAATATTAACATTTACAATAAGTCCATACTGGTTAACATCTGCATTATAAAATAAGGGAAATGTTCTGGAAAAATAAAGAATAATGACGGAAAGTATGGGAAATTTTGATCTTCGAGACACTCTGTCCCCAGGTATGACAGGTATGCATAATTCATAATTTTGACATTTTGTCATTGAAAATATGTTGAAATGAGGCAGCCGCGCAAAGCATTCTTCCACCACGCTGCCCCCCCCCCCAAAAAAATACCAAAATACCTAAATAGGAACCAGTGCCATACTTTGTATTCCCCTCGGTGGCGGCCAACAGCAACATTTCAGGTTTCTATTAGAAGGTTACAAAAACAGAGCAAAATACAAAAAATATCCGCCTGGCTCATGAGCACACAAATATGGAGTTGGCTTTTTTTCCACTTCAGGTTGTCATCACCGTCTTTTGTTGACTGGATGTTGTGAATGTGTTTTTGCAGAAAAAGTATTGGAAACGATTCTAATGGCAACCTGAAATAACATCAAAGTTGACTCCTGCTTGACAGTTTTATCGTTACTTTTTCCTCCCCTGTTTAGAAAAGCAGCGGCCTTGACAAAAGAAGTGGCGGGGGCTAATCGGTTTCGGCCCGGACCAGCATGTACCCAGCCCAGTTCCCCAGTTCCCTGTCTGTAAACAATAGGGGTGTGGATTAGTTTGGAAACAATGTGTTTATTTAAAAAAAAAAAAAAGGCCACTTCCTGTATGCACTCAGCAAGTCTGCCATTAATTTTATTGGCGACAGCTCCGTTTTGAAAAATCATTGTTTAGAAGGGGAAAAAATAGCAAACACACCAGGCACAAACGGATGATTTGCATCTGGGCTCGGTTCCGCTGTGATAGGGCATCGGCATTCATGGAAGCCGTACCGGTTATCTGTGTTTTTGAATCACTTGCAGGAGCGGGAAAACAACAGTATTGTTTTAAAGTTGTTGAGGCTGCTTTAATAGATGCTGGCTGCTGCACAGCTTTGTGTTTTATTTATTTATCCTTTTAAAAGAAAGCCATTTTCTGCTTAGTCTAAAGTGCCATAAGCAGTCTGCGCAGGCTGCCTTCAGGGGCAGAGAGTGAGCTAAGGCTGCGTGCAGCCGCTAGCCATGCCCACCAACCGTAGTCGCCCAAAGCCACATCCTGTCCAAAAGGGAAAGATTTGCACTTTTTCTTCTTTGGGAGAAACAAATGCATTCGATTTAGGGAGCGATCAAACTTTTCGTTTTTGGTCCGATTGCTCTAATAATGCAGTTAGTTTGGTCAAGTATGAAAGCGGTCCAGGACTCGAAGTAGCGGACCAACAGGAGGAGCGAGCGGCGATGTGCGGTCGGGGAAGGTTTTTGTGTATCCAAGCTCGACAACAACAAAGTAACGGAACTTTTCCAAACAAACTGAACGTGCTGTGATGTCAATGTAACATCGCTGACACCTAGTGACCCGTGTAGGATACTAAACGTCATCTTTGAATGCGTCTTCTGAATGCAGTATTTTAGTTCATTTAGCTGTTCTTGGAAATTCTTCATTTAGGCAAAATATACGTACATATAATATTTTTAAAAACCAAATCCAAAATTGTGAACAATACTGTATCTGAAAACTTTTTAACAAAAGTGAATTATTCTCTTCTTTTTCTTGTTATCATCCAAATAAGTAAGCTGTATTGACATAAAATGTAAAAAATCACAATCCATGAACCCCACCAGGTCGAGACCACCTGAGAGGTGGGTCTCGGTCCCCCCAGCTTCACTGACAGCATTATTTGCTCCACTGTCAAAAACGCAAGTGTGAGCACAAACCAGACCACACGGTATCTTTTTTTTTTAATTTGCGGACCAGACCACCAGACTAAAAGTGTGAAGGCGCCCCGACTCTCCCTCATAAAACAGTACCGCGCTCTCTCGCGGTCCCACTCTCCCCAACACACCAACTACCTGCTGATCTGGCGTCAGCGGTGAGAAATGTAACATCTTCGGAGCGAAGAAACAAACAAAACTCCCCACGGGCCGTCACGCCAAATCCATTTAGCGATACTGAGTAGCCCCGGCGGAGTTTATGAGTTCATTTCCAAGAGTGACAGATATGAGGGGGGATGAAAAGGCATTAAGAATAAGCGGTGCAACCTTGGCCCGTGCAGGCGTGTTCTGCGAGGCCGGAGAGTAACAGGTAAGCTCGGGGGAGGGCGCTTAAGCCCTCGTTAGGCATGTAAATCCCACCCTTTACAGGCAAAGCGCCCCAGTAGATCCCTGTCAATTTCCTGCAGCTGTGCTCGGGTGGATTTACATGAATACACTCTATCACTGGCGCTTAGCATCCTGTATTATACATTGACTCACTTTTGGGTGGTTCATGGAATGACTTTCCTTTTATTTGGCCTTGTCTTCTGCGGGGAGAAAAAGGTGTTATTTACAAATCACACGCCGTGGCGTCTTTTGTACATGAACTCGCCGGGTCTGTCCGCATACAAGAAGGTTAGCGGGCTGTTTCCCGATAAGCTGGCACAACCCATCAACCCCGGCGAGAAGATAGTGCTCCGTGTTTCTGTCAGGCTTTATCACCAGCTGGAGTGAAACTAAACCGGTGCTAAGCGAGAGTGGAGGGACCATTTGCCTGGATTACAGGCGTCAACTTTAATTTCAAAGACCAGTGGTGTATCCAGGGAAGGTGCAGGCTTCGCTTGCCTCAGATTGGCAGCGGGGCCCTGATAAGGACCCGGTAGCACTGTTTGCATTCACCGCGGGGGCCAATTGATCTCCGAGCTGCTTGTTCATTTCACCAAACACAATGAGAGCGGCGCTGAAGCGGCAGACACGCTGCATCCTGTGCCAAGATGGTGAGGGGGAAACACGGAAAGGACACATTATTATTTAGGAGCCACGGGAGAAATAACACAAATATTCACGCTCTTGGAAAAAAGGCTTTAACCGTATCAGGCGAGGAATAATTACGACTACATTTGGTAAACATGTACATTTCTTATACTTGGATGCTCATTTACTTGGGAACATTCTGGTAAAGACAAACATTTTCAGGGTTACAGGACAAATAGCAGATGATGAAAAGAAAGAGAATGACGCAAACCCAAAATAACACAGGTAAACAATATAACAGCATCACACGGACTATGTGGGTATCAAAATAAACACTTACACACTAATATCCATGCAAAACGATACTGTTTTAACCCGCAAGGCATGCTGGGTGACTAATGTGTTTTCAAGCATTAATATTTCACACTTTGCTCGGCGGTCCTTGAACACACCATAGTTGTGAGCTATGACCGGCGACACCGAGACTCCATTTTCATCTGTCTGTCAACATTCCATGTAACATTCTACTCACTTTTCGGATGTTTTTTCGGATGGCTCAGGTCATAGCATGGTTATCTGCCAACATGATGGTTGCTGGTTCGATCCTCAGATTTCATAGATTTTTCATTCATTCATTGATTCATTTTTTTTCTACCGCTTTTCCTCACAAAGGTGCGGGGGTGCTGGAGCCTATCCCAGATAAGGTGCAGGGGTGCTGGAGCCTATCCCAGATGTGTTCGAGCGAGAGGCGGGGTACACCCTGGATGGACTGGTCGCCAGCCAATCACAGGGCACATATAGACAAACAACCATTCACACTCACATTCATACCTATGGACAATTTGGAGTGGCCAATTAACCTAGCATGTTTTTGGAATGTGGGAGGAAACCGGAGTACCCGGAGAAAACCCATGCATGCACAAGGAGAACATGCAAACTCCACACAGAGATGGCCGAGGGTGGAATTAAACCCTGGTTTCCTAGCTGTGAGGTCTGCGCGCTAGCCACTCGACCGCCGTGCCGCCCATAGATTTTTCATTTCTGGACTATTTCAACCTTTATACTGCATTTCAACATTCTCATGCACTTTCTACTGAAATTGCTTCATTTAGTTCATTTTATCCTGTTGATCCTGTTCAGGGTGACGGGTGAGCTGGAGCCTATCCCAGTTGACTGTGGGTCACCGGGTAATCACACCTAAAATGTAGCATTATTAAGTAAATGCACTTAAGTCGAATTACCTCAATCTGGGGTTTCCATTTGAAAGTACTTCCATGTGTGCCGTTTAAAGGGCTACTACACGGATACAGGCTCTTCCGCACATACTATGACGGAGCAAAATGTTATTCCGCAAATTCCTCCATCTGAGCCATCTGAGATATTTGCACTGCGATTAGAGCAGAAGCATGGCATACATCATCCGGCGCTCCGCTGCCAACCGTCTGACAACATCAACATATTGAGCTCCCCCGTTTTGTTTTCCAACCAATTGTGAGATTTTATGAAGCATAATCACAACATGAGGGCCCTCTTGTTTCATTACGTGTTATTATTTGGAAAAGCATTTCAAAGGGGCTGTCACATGGGAACAAATATCATTTACAAACCACTAATGACTTGCAAACACTCCTCTAGCCTCCGGTGTAAAATGACGCCTTCTCTCAGCGTGTTCTCTGCTCGCCTCTCGACGGGGACGTGCAGCGGGACGCAGCACGCTTCGCAATCAAACAGAATAAACAGCAAGACTTGTCTCGGTTTTCTTCTCTTTTCAGCTCTGCTTGTCAACGCATTAATTCGTAAAAATCCGCCCATTCCAACCTGTCATTACTGTGTCCTTCTAATGGTTTTTAGGTGTGTGTTTGTTGCATAAATTCAAATGAGACTCTAAAATATGTGCATATCCTCCGCAGAGATGGATTAGCTTTTCGGTATTAATAATAGAGCAGGTTTTAATATTATTACACTTTGCATCTTCTGGGTGGATCAAACTCACCTCACTGCTGGACTGCTAATAATGAGACATCAATAAAACATTCTCATAATGTCGCAAAGACATTCGTGGAGCTGCGCGCTCTAATTGTACGCAGACGGACTTTGTCATTAGTTCAGCATGGCGTGAACGCCTCACTGTGCAACACACACACACACACACACACACAAGGTTACAGAGGTGGCCTGATGTGGCTTGACAGTTGGTGCATCAAGCCGCCGCTTCATTAATGTTAATCACCCCTCAATTGCCAATAGCCAAATCACCGCACCTATATGCAAATATGTCAGCATTTTACTCTTTAATGAAAAGAGATGTTTTGTTTGCAGCATTTGATTAGCAGGTCTGCAATGTTTCTTTATGCTTGGACTCAGAAAAGCTTCTCCCTAAGAGGGGTCCGTTCTTGTCAAAGACCCAAAGGACGGGCATTGCCGCAATGAGCCATAGAGCACCGAGTCTGTCAGAAGCAATCTGGCACTGCACCTGTGTAATGGTACAGCTGCTGCCATTTAAGCAAACGGTGTTGGTTTGATCCTAATTTTCATTCATTCTCTATGCCAGCTTGTCGTCTTCATAGTGAGAACAAGCTGGAGCCTATCCCAGTTGATTTGGGGAAGGCAGGGTACTCCCTGGACTGGTCACCAGCCAATCACAGGGCACGTATGTACATGCAAAAACCATTCACACTCATATTCATACCTTTGGAGAATTTGGAGTCTCCAATTAACCTAATTAACGGACAACAAGAACATGCAAACTCAGTGAAACAGCAGCGAATCAACAAAACATTACATAACTAAATACAGTAGAAATCAAAGTAAAAGAAAAATCAGCATCCGGGTAGCGGTTTTTGCTCATCTACAGTTTCATCTCTAATACTTGGTCGCTTGTTCGCTTATGAACATTCTGCAACTGCGCAAGCAGCTCTCGGATCAGGTAACATTCCGATAATTTGGGGGTTACGGGACCCACTCAAATGCCAAAAATCACAAAATGGAAGCACCAACAAAAATGTTTTTTGGGTTGATTTTTATGATTGAATTTGAATTATGGTAATGGTAATGGTTTTATTTCATTTGAACATGCATCAGATTACAATTGAGTGCATCCCATAATCAGTTCACAGTTCCACATGTCCAAAAGGAGTAGGAAGAAGCAAATTTTATTAAATCTTACCCCTCCATCTGGTACTTTTACAATCAGTAACTGTTACATTTGTTCACTTCCTGCTTTCCATAATACAGTTTAAGTTTTTTTGTTTTGTTTTTAGATACTAAAAAGATACTCATAATTAGATACTCATAATGTCACTTTTTGCATTGAAAAGTAAGTTTTTGATTCCTGTTGGTGACTGTGGGACACACACACAGTACGACACGTTTTGGCCATCACATGTAGCTTTAACAGAAAAAAAAATGATTTGGCCAGAAGAGGCCCTGCTCGGACTCCGCCCCATGCTTCTGTCACTACACCTGACTGAATGTCTGCAAGCAAGACAGAAGTTTACTACGTATACCTCCATGTAAAAGTTTCCTTCTTTGAGTCAGAATGATTGTTTTTCTTTTCCTTTTTTTAAATCTCACGCGGCTCTAATGAGAAACCGAACCAGCCTTCTTTATTGCCATCCACACGGAATCCGTTAATGCAAATTGTAACTAGTTAAGCACTGCAAAATAATATGATACCATTGTCTGGAGCAGATTGGTATGATAATGTTAGCAAGAGCAAATAATCACGTTTCCTCTGTGATACAATTACATTATTTGTTCGGCTTGTATCATACACCAATAAAAGCAAACATCATATTAGGATTCATGGCACTTTTCGCATTACGTTATCAATATGTGGAAATAAGTGTCTGCTGAGAGATTAAATTACATTATTGTGTATCTTTTTCACGGCTAATAAATAATGATGGATGGCTCTTATTTTCATCTCCACCTGCAACCGTTTTGTCTTCTTTCCACTGCAAGTTACAAATGAGAGGATAAATAAAGAAATAAAGGAGTGAACAAGCCCGAGTGATGCAATACCCGCAGGTTCCTCTGACTAAACTTTCAAACACACACCAGGCAGGCAGACACCCTAAAAGTCAACACGCTCCTGTTTATGAGTTGATTTATCTGTCGGCAAACACAAACACTGAGATGAAAAACAAGCAGCAGACGCGCTGGTAAAGCCTTACGCTGATGATGTGCGTACCGACATGTTGGAAAGTAGTGTCAAAGTGGGAAGTCACACTACACTAAGGTATATCATACTTTGCAAGTACTTCGAGCTTAAATATATTTGTGCATATACAGAAAAGTGGACATTTATACTAAACAATTTTCATTAAAATAACACACATACATGACAACGAGTGTAAACAGGTCTCAAAATGGTGATGCCAGCTGGTGCAGAAACCTCACAGGACAACTTTGGCTTTTAGCTTGAGGGCTAGCGCTCTCAACTGTCATTCTGCAGACCCCCAATGTGGGCCTCACTGAAACATTCCTGAAAAATCCACAAACACAGAAGTCGTTGTCCTGTTAAATAAAACATTGTCATATTTAGGAGCAGCCTTTTATTGCAGCCAAGCTTAGACACACCTGTGCAAAACTCCTGCTGTCTAATCAATATCTTAACGTGCCACACCTGTGATGTGGATGGATTATCTCGGCAAAAGGGGACATGCTCACTAACATACAATTTGACATTTCGGTCATGTTTAACTCCCCCGGAGGAGATGAACGTTTTCCGTCAATACCTGGAATTCCTGTTGCATGTGATGAATTGTCAGTGTTCTGTTATGCGGCGATAAAACAAGGTAAGGACTTTACAGTGCCATCCCCTCCCCAGTTAATTGCCAATGCTGTTATAACTTCATAACTTCATGCCTTGTGCGCAGCCAGACGTACAGCCTTGTGAAAAAATTTACATTTTAATGAAATATTTGAATAAGCCCTTGAAATTCACTCTACCAGGTCTCCCAGTATTAAAACCAACATTTCATGTTTGTGTTTTGAATGGCAGCGTCAGAGAAATTAGCATGCCAATCATATAGATTAGGAGGGCATCAGTGTAAAGTCACATGCTTCCTCAATCAAGGTTCAGTGCAGGTAAACACTGCTGGGCAAAGCTTGAAAAGAAACATATCGTTACATTCACAGGGCAAGGGGAGAGAACTCGGGGGGGGGGGGGGGGGCACTGACATGCTCAAATCCTCATTTTTTTTACACACTGTTATTCCGTCAACCACAATTTGTTGTTGTAATAATTACAGATACAGTAACTATAACCACGGACACATGATTTTGCATAAACATTCTATATCAGGGCCATTCAACTGGGGGCCCGCGAACCATACCCGGACCCGTGACTGCAGTTTTACAGATAAAGGTAAGGAGTAGAGATGTCCGATATTTGCTTTTTTGACGAAAACAGATATGGCGATATTGTCCAACTGTCAATTTCCGATACCAATTTCAGCTAATAACGATATGAGTCACGTGACATATCTCCTGTGGTGGAATGGACACATACACATCCACGTAAATACATAGAAATATTGGATTCTTCAGTTTCTTGTTCATTTTAATGACTGGTACAACTAAAGGTACCGTTGTATGGACAAATATAACGATGAAAACAACAATAGCGTAAGAATTAGATTTTTTGGAAGTACAATATTATAGTAATTCATGTAAGAACATAAGTGAAAATCAAGAAAACCTTGGACGACGGTAGACACCATCTTTTGAATTAAACTCTTCATGTTATCATCATTATATCTGTACGTTTAGTTCATTTTAATAACAAGAGACATCCCCAAAAAAAGGCTTTTGGCACCGCAAGTATGATTTGTTTGGCTTCATATTTACGGCCGATTCAACACTCCCATTTATCCAGGCTTGGGACCGACACCGGACATCTCAAGGGTTTAATGGAGAGACTGATGATTGAGTACTAAACCCACTTGGACAATGTCTAGCATCTATAAATCTATAAACCTTGTGTTTGTTTAATCGTGCAATATAAATCAAATGGATTGGATATAAATCTAGACGTAATATCTCACGATGTAGAAGAAAACGCAATGTGTGTGAATAAAACAAACACGCAATCAACACGCACTCCTTTCGCTTTAGCACTTTAGCACAAACGTACTATCATCCTTGTTCAAACGGCTCCTGGCGGCAGCCGTTCAGCCCGCTATGCTAATTGACTATGACACAAAGTGCGAGACAAAGATGTTATTATTCATGTTGTTTTGCATCTCATCAAATATTCAAGGCAAACATTTCTTACACTAATGCTGGCTGCTGCGACATGAGTGCAGCTCTGACAGCGCCGTGCTTGTGTAGATGAGCGGGGACGGTCAGTGGGGGAGCAGCCTCAACTCCAACACGCATGCACACACACACACACACACACACACACACACATTATATCTCAAAGTACAATGAAACACATTCATACCTATGGACAATTTGGAATGGCCAATGAACCTGTCTTCCACCCTTTTTAGCAGGTATGGACTGGAGGTGATTTGCTCCTGGAGATGACCTTCACCAATCGTACCTTCATGTTATTGTATCATATCTTCAGGTGTTAAAGTCATCCTGCTAAGAGTTAACCCACAAGAGCGTGGAGCTTATGTTTATGTTCCCCAACCAGAGTGATGTGAAGCACCTTTATACTTTCATCTTCCTTTTTTAATTGGGTTTGAAACCCTCTGTCTAAAAAACTGCACAGACGAAGTCGGCTGTGAATTACTGATTGTTGTGTTGCCGCTACTGTGTTGATCCGTGTATGTGTGTATTTGCAGGGGCGGGGGGATGGGGAGAGGGGGGGCAGCAATGCATGCCTTTTGAACAGCATGTGGTAATTGAAACAAAACAAGGGCTGATTAGGGAAGCGTCTGGCAACCCATGATCCAAACAGCGAGCCGCAAAGGAGCCCAAACACAAGAGCCCTGGAATAAAGTGGTCATCATCTAATTAACACAACACATTTTAATTACAGAGTAAACCAAGCAGTGCACTGTGTCAATTGAACTGATGTGCTAAGTACCAGTTTACAATATCGGAGACAGACAAATAATTACAATCTCATTACAAGCGGGTCTATTGCTCCACTGTGCCTGCAGCCCATCTTAATAAACACTTTTACATCAAACCATGAATAGCAAACACTGCAGGACTGCTAATTGCTACAATACAGTTGGGGCTCTGCCAGCGCTCCATGTTGGGGAGACTGAGCCATGCTTATCTGGGACTAATATATGGCAATAATATTATAATATCTACAGTGTCAATGCACCTTTGGTGTCCCCATCTACCAAGATGGTGGGGGGTGGGTTAGGGTTAGTGTGGTTAGGGCAGGGGTCGGCAACCCAAAATGTTGAAAGAGCCGCATTGAACCAAAAAAAACAAAAAACAAATATGTCTGTAGACGCAAAAAATTATAAGCCTTATAATGAAGGCAAAACATGCTGGATGTATCTATATTAGCTATATTAGCCTACTATCCACAAGCCAACTTGGCTACAAATACATGACGTCATGATTAAATGTTTATTTTCCCTGCAGCGTATCCTGTAGGGAATGGTGCACCACGTGACTACTCGATTGTAGATGACGCCTCAAGTTTAACTTAATTACAATATTGATACATTATGTTTCATTGCTTTAATTAAATTAAAGAAATGCAATAAATAAACTCGATTTTTGATGTCATTTTTATTTTGAGGATTCGAAAAAAAAACAACAAAATGGAACGTGCATAACGCGCCCCTTATCTGGGCGACATAGTGCAATAAAACGCAGCCTGCATTTATAAAAAATAAAACAGCAGCCATTTGAAATGGTAAAGTCTATAAAATCAAATTAATACAGGACGACCTGACTTCAGCAGAGAAGGAAAATGTTACTTGTTGCTTCCAACCAACTATATTTTAACATTCCAGCCCGGAAGCATTTCACGCTGGACGAACTTCCTGGTTCAAAGTTCATGCAAGTCCACCCTACATAGCTGTCCAAGGCAAATGCCTGTAACACTCGGACACGAGCAACAAAACACAATAATATCCCTAGGTGTCATTCTAAATATATGCTGACGAAAATCAGAAATCACTTTATAAAAACAGCCATTTTGTTACTAAATATGTGTCTATGACAGGATTGTGTTCTTACCCGTTTAATGTGACTTCTGTTTTCGGACATGACTGGTCAGCTTGTCGACATCGGGCATGCAAGATGAATGCAAATGATCGGGTCCAAGAAACGTTTAATCCTCTGTTTTGCTCAGTTATTTTTCTCCTTTTCCTTTTGGCTTTTCCATGGCCCATCACACAGCCGCCGGTTTGTTTACAACAGGCACCTGCCTGGCATCCCGGGCTGCTGATTGAAACGTGTGTTGCAGGCTGTGACGCAAATCTTCGTTGGCATTAATGTTGAAATTTAATATTTACTCTACACATTTTTACAGCATTGGAAAACGTTAAGAATGTTTGTGTCATGTTTGTCCTCCTACAGAAACCATATTAACACAAAAAAATATTTTTAAAAAGCTCCAGGGAGCCCTTGACACGGGGTTAAGGGTTAGGGGTTAGGGGTTAGGGCTAGGGAAATTGATGTCTCCATCATTCCACATGCAGAACTGTTGAAAAGTATTGAATAAAGTACAAAATATTGTATATAAAATTTGTCAGAGATAAAAAAAAAATCTATAAATTTTTTTTTACAAAATCAATGAAAAATACCAAATTATTTAGGGAGGGGGGTTAAGAACATTTTATGGGGACTGAATATTTTAGGGCCCTCCTAAAATAGGCCTAATGACGCCACTGGGGTTCGGGTTAGGGTGACCTGACCCTTCAACCCTGACTGCGAGACAGTCCACTAACCACTGCTCCACCATGCAGCCTGGTAGATAAAATGGAATAATAAAGATTTCTTTTTTGCACTTGTATGTTTTAGGATGACCACAGTTTGAGTCTTGAACTGTTCATTTTTATTTCCGTTATTTTCTTGGGATGAAAAAAGACAAGACATATGAAATCGAAGTTGTTGGGTATGCACGTATTCGCAACCATGGGGGTTGGGTTGGTGGCTTTGCCACTTACATTATTCCATCAGTTTTTATAGTTTTAGTATTTGTTGACACCCCCTTACACGCGACTGTTGTGTTGATGTGGCATTTTTGCTGCCCGTCCTTCGTTTTTCGTCCTTCGTGTTGGACTGAGCATGTGTTGGATTGTCATGGAAACAACACCGACACACAGGGGTGCAGTGTGCACACACAGTGACATAGTGCCTAGAGCAAGGTTGCTTGGGATTTTATATTGTTCCCATTAAATCTTCTGGCTGAAAAGCCTTAATTAATAATCCCTTGACATTTATGTCTTCCAGCTGTAAGCTAAGCAAGAAACAATTTATGTCACCTAAAGCTTTTTAACAAATCAATGCGAGTATTTGTAATTGCTTGTTTCACAAGATTAAAAGTGCTTAGACTTGATCTTTGTCTACTGTTTAGTGGCCGGCGTGACCTGCGCCTCCGTCGTAAAAACACCAGTCCATGTTGTCAGCCGCAAACGCACAGCGTTCTTTCCCTTTTTACGCCGTGACAATTTACAGCAGTTACCGAAATTGCTGTTGAGAGAAGACAGTTTAAGCGTCTCGTTTTAATTATGTCATGATTGAATGTCGAGGCTGAGACAAACACAAGTTGCTATGAAATTGTCGTGTTATGAGGCAGCGTGGTGATATGTCTGATCTAACGGTGCAGTCATTGCTCTTTTTAAAAGAATTCATTAGAATTCAGTTTCAAATGCTTTTTTAAATCCCATTTATTATTTATTTAGTCTTAGCTTTTACTGTATATGAATAACATGCAACTTATCCTTGTGCAGGAAAAGCTCTGATACTTTGTTGTCTACTTTGATACTTTGTAATGTGTGGATTGATACTGAAGTATCGATACTTCTGACGGCAACTCATCATTATTTTTATGTTTTCTAAGCCGCTTATTCTCACGGGGGTTGCGGGGGTATGCTGGAGCCTATCCCAGCTGACTTTGGGCGAGTGTAATCTTTCTTTTGGTAGGTTTCATGCCGTGGAAACATCACTCATAATCGTGTAAAATGGCTGGGATTGAATGAGTTGTGGAAAGTCATGATGTAGAATAAACGTTTCTTTTCTAGGGACGGTGGGCGGGGCTTATATCGAGAAGAGACGCTCTTAGGATTCTGCCTTGTATTTGATCAGGAAATGTGCAAATACAGCAATTATTCCATAAGAAAATGGTAAAAAAAGGATAGGAATCAAGCAGAACATGCAGTTCAATAGACAAATATTAACATTTATTTATTTTTTCATCATGAAAAGCGTGGGTGTGCCTCCCCTGCCCGAGAAACAGAAGCAACGAGAGGAAACCATCTTAACAACCAGCATTTTATTGCATGTTTCGAATGCTCACGTCAGTGGTTGGACTGACTACACGAGTGGTCTGCATCAGTTGAGACAAGGAATGATGAGGTTACACACTCATGGAAGAGAAACGCAAGAATATTCCTCTTAAAAAAAATAAACAGGAAAATGAAACAACATAGCACATCTTAAAAAAAAACAAACCAAAAATGGATGAGAAGAACATGGCGGCTCCACTCCCACTCATCGTCTGCATAAAAGGGAAGCGAGTTGGAGTCCGATGCAATGGCAGACACGGTGGATGGAACGATGGCTTCTTAAGAAAACTTTTGGATGACAAGGGCACATTTTGATGCACGAGTGAATAATTTCCTTTTAAACATAAAACAAAACCAAAAAAAGATCATATTTAACAATAATCTTTACATCTTTTACATCTTGGCACTGCATATTTTTCATCTTTTTCCCCATATTAACTCCATATAAAATATCACCCTTATATTATTACTGATGACTGGAATTCTAAGGAGCCAGGGCTTTGTCATGCAACACGTCTCCGTAGCTTAAAAAGAGCAAATACACGTGTGTGGCTTTTACTAATGTTTCACATGTCATGGCCACGGGAGGCAGTGGTCGGACCGTCAAAAGGGAGTAGAAAAACACGAAAAAAGGGAGACGTCTGTACAAAAAGCCTTAAGTTGATAACAGAGAAAAGTCTGTCTTTTATATTACAGTTGGAAATCCAAAAAATTCGGGGCAATACCCCTCCTCCCCTTACCCCCGCATATCTCGCCTTGATGGTTTTCTTTCAGAAAAGCAAGTAAACGTTCAGCGCAGCAGCTGCTCTCATTGCTGATACGTGAAGATAAAACAACAGCGTGAAGTCAAAAATGTCATCGAGTGGCCTGAAAACCGCCACATAAAACAGAAGGAGCGCTGCTTCTTTGGAAAAATGAATGACGGAACCTTGAAGACAAATCGTTCTCAGTATTTTCTTCCTACATGATCATGCACGACAAGAACCGATTGGAAGCCAATGAATGATTCCCCCATGTCGAGCCATTTCTCATGCCGTTATCTTTAGAAATGTTTGCAGAAATGCCACACATGCTTCAGATGATGTAATTGACCAGCGTCGTCTTTCCTGGGGGGTTGGTTCTCACGATCCCAGCCCGACCGGCACTGACCCATCCCACAGCCGGATTTGCCCTAGTAGTAAAATTAGAAAGCGATACCAATAACTGCCACAAAGTACCTTGTACCCGGCGTATTAGTTGACAGGAGTGTTTTTTTTAATATAAAAAGTAATACAGAATTTTAAAACACAATCATGACGTCTTGTCAATGTGAGAGTGGAAAGTGGGACCCCAACCAAGACAGTGAAAACACAGAAAACGAGGCATACAATCATTCAAAAACACAAACATGGGATCATTATGTGGTCCAGTTGAAGTCAAGAATCCATTTCACATTAGTCGTGTTCGCCATATTTCGACTTTTTTTTACTCGCTCATTAGCCCAAAAACAAGTCTGCAGGAATTCGGAATGGACTCTCACTTTTGGTCACCGACGCTGCACTTTTAGTTTGAGACCATCCAACGGGAGAGGAAAAAAACAAAAGTGGGAGCCATTTTTGGCCTGATCTGCTTTTACATGGAACACACAGCATTGATTCTGTACTCTCTCTTTGGTAGTCAAAAACATCAACAATTCACGAGCCAAATAAAGTAGCTAGTCGTAATAAATAAGAAACGATTAGAAGTCGTTGCTTTGAAGTCGGCCTTTTTTTTAAAGCCCATTTTGGCTGAGAGGGAATTGGAAGTGGATGCGGATTCTCCCGTCCACGTTCTCTACTGTGCTTCCTTATGGCTGGGAAAAGATGGAATGTGCAATTGTTAGGTGTTGTTAGGGGTGTCCTGATACAATTTTTTTACTTTGTAGTAATATAGTAACCGGTAACCAATTGCAGAGCATAGATTATAAGTTTTTTGTTAGTATTTTGACTACATTTCTGCTGTTTTTCTGAAGTTGCCTCATTGAATTCTACTTTCTGTAAAGTGTTGTGGTGGTTTGCTAACACTAATTCATTGAGTTAAGCTTGTGACGCAATTAGGCACACAAATCGAATGTTTACTGAATGCTTTTTTTTAAATTACAGAATACTTTCTAATAGGTTTGGAGACTATGTGTCTGTAAGTAATGTGCAACTATAGTTGTTAGGACACTAACAATTATAATTAGGACACTAATTAAGCTTTTCAGCCTGTTTAATTTGTAGTTTAGGTGTAAAACGTATTACCTTCTGATATATTTCAGGCAAGTTTTTATTGTATGCATACACTTAAAAAATGGACATATTGTATCTGTGGCTTTAGTTTGTGTACTTTTTCTGATATCTGCCCGATATCTATTATAAATATTGGATCAGGACACCTCTAGGTCTTATTGTAAGTCTTTCCCTTCATGGCAGAAAACACACATTTGGTGTGCAATTATTAATGAAAAAGTCATGTGACCAAATAAATGAAAAGTTGAAGAACTCCCTCCATCTGATGGACAATGACGGCTGCATTCAGGTATCACAATTAGTCGTTCTAAATTATGATCTGGCCTGTGCACACCTGACATTTTCATTTTCTCTGGCTAAGCCGCCCGCCGCTTGTAAGTGATCAGAAATTGTGTTGCAGCTCGACACGCTCGGACGTGAGAGGCTGCTCCAAGTGTAATGTCATAAGGATAAATCATAACCTGTATGATTCCTCTGTCATTCATTTGCATCTTAAATTAGGCTTCACTGATGCGTGGAGAGCGCCTTCATTACATGACTGCTGCCAGTGGAGCGAGGGTGGGCGCGGCGGTGCGCTGGGGGGTGCGCCGAGGTGGTGAATAGTCAGGGTGCATGTTTTCTTTTTTATTCCAGAATAAATGACACATTCCGCTTCATGTGTGTTTTGGAAGAACATAAAAGGAAATCATAAACATTCATCATCAAGTGCAAAACACACACACACACACAATCTCCACAGCACGGACATGAGGTCTGATGAGTTTTCAGAAAAAAAATAAAAGACACAACATCAATATCAGCATTGACCGATGGAAAGACACGTTATGTTGACATTGAAGAACGACCCCCCCCCCTCCCCCAACAAAAAAAAGAACTCACAGTAGATGGACTCCAAGCAAAGTGTAGAAGGCAGTGAACGCACATCCATGGAAATGACACGCCACTCACTTGGTCTCTGTCAAGTTTCGGAGTCCTCAATTGTGTGGCGGTGGGGGGTGGGGGGTGTATAAGGGGCAGGGGGGAAGGGGGCATATCATCACAGTCCGCCTCCCTGGCTGTGTGGCGAGGGTGTCCGCCCCCTTTTGGTCCCTCATCTCCGACGGCGAACATGTCGCCACGTACCAAACGAAGAAAGCAGGCTTGTCTTGACATAAAGTAAAAAGTGGGGACTCTCGTGTTGCGATGTGTTGTTATGGCACTAAAAAGTTACTTGGCGAATTTCGCCTTCGGCGGCCGTGAGATTGCAGTTCATGGTGGCGACTGCCTCGGCCGCTGAGCTCTCACAGCATGTCGTCGTGGACCTGGTCGTCATCGTAATCTCTGTGGTGGTCGAAATCTGGACTGTGATTGACTGTCGTGACCAGGGACAGGGGCCCTTCGTGGTCCTCCGGGTCTAGTGGTTCCTCCTTGATGTGATGATGCCTGCAACAGCGCAAGTATGTGATGAATATATATATATATATACTATATACACAAATATATATCTATATCTATAGCATAGTAACATTTTTATCTATTTTCATTACTTTTGACATTGATGCTTTGCGCTATCATGCTCGATTTAGCATGCTAACATTAGCATAGTAGCATAGTGTATATCTATATACATACATATATATCTATTTCTATACATATATACATACACACACACACACACAGCTATAACGCTACTATGCTAACGTTAGCATGCTAAACCCAGCATAATAGCACAAAGCGTCAATGTTAAAAGTAATGAAAATAGATAAAAATGTTACTATGCTAATGTTAGCATGATAACATTAACATGCTCACAATGATAACATACAAACTTTAACATGCAATACCCAGCATGTGTAGAGCTAGGTGTGTTCAAAAAAATTATACTATGCTACTATGCTACATGCTAACACCTATACAAACACTTAATGGTAGTACATAATGGTGTTTATATAGGTTTCTCCTCATGAAAACAGCTAATGTTACTATGTTAGCAATGCTAACATTTGCATGCTAAACCTAGCTTGATAGCACTACTTGGCTGCCAATGTTAAAACTATTGACAATGGATAAAAATGGTATGCTAAAGCTAATTGCTAACTGCATTCACTTGTACTGTGATTTGTAAAGGAATAAACGGGAACAAAAACCAATGCCTGGCATCCGTGCGGCTCCAACGAGAAGCCTCGCCGGAGCTGATGATAGTTTCAGCTTTCTTTTGAGGTATTTCAGTGCAGGCACAGCTCCAGGCTTTTTATTTTCACGGCAACCGTATTCACTTAGAATTGATAAACGAGGAAGATTAACAACGCGAGACGCGGACGGGAGAGAATGGACTCTGCGGAGCGACTGGGATACCGTTGTCAGCCTCCTGGTGGCGGCTGATCAGCGGCGCGCTGTGTGTTCCCCTTCCTGCTCGTTAACATGCACAACCTGCGAGAAGGGTCTCCAGAGGATGACCCCGAGCCGGCTTCTATCATTAATCAACTTCAAGCAAACACGGCGCTCAGACGCCAGCATGCGCGCTTTAAACTCCACAATTAATGCAGATTTTCCAGCAAGTGTCAATAAAGGAAGAAAAGCGCTGGCAGGAGAGGCGCGCAAAGAGAGCAGCGGCGCAGATAAGAAACACAGCCCCCTTACGAGAATAATAACGCTGTCACTTGTAAACAAGGCAAAAACACGACCCCCCCCCATACCCTTCCAGCTCACAGTCTGGGCAAAAGAGCCGCTAAAGAGATGAGATGTGGCAAATTTCTCATTACAGAAACAGAGCAGGAATAAAGCACGTCGTGCATGGGGGGGCGGGGGGCAGGGGCGGCATCGACGAGCTGTGGCAGAAAGCAGGAAAAAAACATTAGGAGCAGCTGCAGGGGACTTGGGGCTCTAACCTGCGGTGCCAGTCTGCTGTTGTCGCCGCCGAGCACCAGGCTCATTTAACCGCAGCGACGAGGGGCTACCGGGCCCACCCCGGCTTAGACAATCACACCGTATGTTAATGAGCTGACATATTTTGGTGTAAATGATAAAAGAAGAAGTAAAGTCAGCTTTTCTATCATTTTCACATCAAAGTAACCCCACAAGTGCTGTTGCCTCGGGCCCGAGTCTGTGGCTGCAAGGCACACATGAAATTGTTATCACCGCGCTATTGAACTGCATGCTGATTCAACACTTTGCTTATAATTAGCTTCCCTCCGTACCTGATTCTCATCTGGATGTTGAGGGAACTCACCCTGATTTGATTTCACTGCTGATTTGGACGGATTTAGCGTCGTAAGTATGAGTTGACAACCGTTCTTTGAAGTAAACGTGTCCCAGACCGAGTTGAGTTTATTTTATTTTTCTTACCTTTTCTTACTTTGTGCTACTTATTGAATCAGTCATTGATTCATTTTCTACCTCACGAGGGTTGCAGAGGGTGCTGGAGCCTATCCCAGCTGTCTTCGAGAGGCGGGGTACACCCTGGACTGGTGGCCAGCCAATCACAGGGCACATATAGACAAACAACCATTCACACTCACATTCATACCTATGGACAATTTGGAGTGGCTAATTAACCTAGCATGTTTTTGGAATGTGGGAGGAAACCGGAGTACCCGGAGAAAACCCACGCATGCACGGGGAGAACACGCAAACTCCACACAGAGATGGCCGAGGGTGGAATTGAACCCTGGTCTCCTAGCTGTGAGGTCTGCGCGCTAACCACTAGACCGCCGTGCAGCCCTTGAATTATTGAAACAAGCGACAAAAAAATGATTAATTCCCAGTTAAAGGAAACATCCACAAGCATGGATATTTATTACCTCTGCCAAGGAAATTTGGGCTAATTTGTTGTTGATTAGCCTATAAAACCCTCTTAAAAAAACACAAAATATTTTAAGCATTAACAAAGCTTCCTTTCTGGCCGCATTGACTTGAAAAGAGCTCATAAAAGGTCATAACCACTTATCCACTTGACTTTAACGACTTGACTTTGTTCAAAAACTTTTGACTGGTTGTATAAATCGACAATATTTTTTTTAGAAACTGTGTTTACTTGTAATTTTGGGGTTCTGGAAGGGATTACGTGGATTTACACCACTTTAGTTTGTGTGAGTTGCAGTTTTATAAATACAAAAAAGTCAATACAAACAAAAAAAAAATATGAATAAAAATGAAATAAATAAAATAATAAAATAATAAAATAATAAAATAATAAAATAATAAAATAATAAAATAATAAAATAATAAAATAATAAAATGATAAAAATGAATAATTTTAATAATAAATAATTTAATAATATTTTTTATTAATAATACTTATTTAATAATAATAATAAAATGTCCTAGCACAAGCATATACATAATTATGTGTGTGTGTGGGGGGGGGGGGTCCACCAGCCTAAAGCGAGACACAGCAGGGCAAAGGGAGAAGCAGGCTGCCTTGAGGCCAGCACACCCATCCTGTTTCTGCCTTTCCTGTTCCACAGCCACGCTCACAGCCATGTTCGCTGTGATAAGGGGTGGCACTTTCCTCCAGTTGGCCCTGAGCTTATTCCTGCACCTTTTTTTTTTTTTTGCAGGCAAAATTTCAGGAGGCCATCCCCTCGTCTTCCCGCACTGCACACGAGTGGTCTGCCCTCACATCTGGAACGCATGCAGCGTGTGCTGTATTATTTTAAGCTTCAAACAACTTAGCAGACACTCCCACTCAACAAGTGAACGGGGAGCTGTGGTTTTTGCAGGCCAACCGCAAATTTCCAACACAAGAACTTTGAATGATGTCCTCCAGGCTAATTGTGCTTTAGTGCTATTTTTCTTTAAGCAGCTCCTCCACGCCGCCGAATGTGTTAGGGCTCGTGTTTCACCGTGTTGGAGCCAACAGCGGTCTGGCAGTGGAAAAGTATTTACATGAAAGTGAATTGTGTGATTCTACGTAACCAACAACAAAGTTCATAATCTTTCATTCGGTAGAATAAAGATGTGGTCTTTTTTCCCTCTGCTGCTCTGCTGACAGAAACGTGGAATAGGTGGAGTTTCCTTTTCTAGCCACAACCGAGGTCATGACCCCACCCAAGATCCAGTGTCATCCATTTATTTATCCCGTTCCAGTACATTGTTTACTTTTTCCACCGATTACAGTGGCCAACGATTGTCATTTCTGCCAAATGAATTTGTCCCTTAGTAGCACTCAAACACGCGTATGTGTGCCTGCGTGGCCCACCCACGTCATCAGGTACTTCCTTGCATATACTGACAGAGCTGCGGACGTGTGATGATAGTACCTCATCTTCTCTCGTTCAATAAGTAATCACTGCGATAAAAAATTGACCATGCTAATGTTAGCATGCTAACATTAACATGCAACACCCAGCATGTGTAGAGCTAAGTGTGTTGTAACACTGACCAAAATGTCAAAAAATTATACTATGCTACTTTTAGCATGCTACTGCTAACATGCTATATAAACACTTAATGGTGTTTATATAGGTTTCTCCTCATGAAAACAGCTAATGGCACTATGTTAGCAATTCCAATGTGATGGCCGAGGGGCTGGGTGTTGCATGTTAATGTTAGCATGCTAACATTAGCATAGTAAAATTTTTATCGCAGTGATTACTTATTGAACGAGAGAAGATGAGGTACCATCATCACCTCCGCAGCTCAAAAATTTCAAGATGATGTGGTGCTGTTGTAAAAAAAAAAAACAAAAAAACAAACCCTCCAAAACATAGTGTGACATTTTAAGCCCCCCCCCAAATAAAAAGCCAGCAGTGAAATCCCAGAGGGGCTGACGCTCTACGGTTGGCATGGACTGTGTGATTGCGGTTGCCACTCACATAGCTGGCAGGGGCGAGCGTCCCGGGCTGCTGTCACTGCCGTTGCTGTTTCCATGGTCCATCGCCCCATTCATCTCCTCGCGGATGGCGTTGGCCAGCGAGTTGAGGGTGGGACTTCCAATGGAAGCGGTTGTGTATAGAGGTATGTTGTTCTCTGCCATTGAAGCCTGAAACGCAGGCAGCCCCGAAGCATTAAATGCGGAACGGAAGAGAGTTGTCAGCACGTACTCAGGTGGCCATCACTCTTTTAAATGTTTTTTTTATACAAATACATCCTGGCCAAAATGAAGTGGAACGGGATGTTTTTATTTGCATTACTTCTCAAATTGCTTCTTAAGGTTCTTATTTGTACCTGGAAGGCAGCGGAGAAAGTCGGACCGTAGCCCAAGCTAGTCTGAATATTCTTCACCAGTGCCGGACTCCTGCAAACAGAAAAATGAAATTACAGCCGCAGGCTTATGTCTCACCTTGCATGCAATGTATCATATTTGCTAATAAGAAATCAATGCACTTTGTATGAGAACAAAATACATTTACTGCTGCAGCAACGAGCATAGCCCAGCTTTTAAACGGCACGCAGCAACACAATGGAAGCAACAATAAGCTGATGGAAGCTAAAGCATGATGGATGAATGCATGATGGGGGACATGCAAGGGTGGGGGGGGGGTTCGCAGCGTGGCAGGCGGAAGTGCTTACTGTACGAGCAGCTCATCGGCGGCGTATTTCCGAGGGCGGCCTCTCTGTATGTGTCGGCCGCGCTTAAACTCCTCATCATCAACGGTCCAATAGGACCCAAACTCATCCTCTACTCTCACAAAGCACTTATGCAGGGAAAGGTTGGTGCGAACGGCACCCTGGGAAAGCGAACCAGCGGGAGCAGCCAGATGCGGATGCAGCGTGCCACGACACAGACGACGGACATACACACACACACACACAGGGAGGAGGGGGGGAGAGGCGTGAGGATCACAATGAAAACAAGCCAAAGCCACTGTGGGGTTATGGGGCATCACCAAAAGCCTTCTGAGAGCACGTGAAGGGGGGTGGGGGGCACGCCAAAAGCAAGCAGGGACCTCAGACGATATGGCACACACACAATGGATGGATAGATGGAGGCGGCAGTGGCAGTCTCTTCCCATCGGGCGACGGACAGGAAGACCCACGCTAGATCCCGAAGTCAAACGGGGCAAACCTACCCACTGATCTTTTGAGGCCGTCTCTTTTGGAACTCTATTTCGTCCACTGTCCACACGGCCCCTTTTACGTTTTCTACTCGCACAAAACACTTGTGAAGACTAAGATTATGCCGGACTGCATTCTACAGTTGGTGTAGAAACAAAGAGAACAACAAAAGCTTCTATCAGTCAACATCTTGGCATTGGGAACATGACATGGCAAAAATAGAAGATTTCTTTCTGACGGGTCGCGTCAGATTAGAATCCAGTGTGGAATTGCTTCATTATTGGCCAAATACGTCCCTGGTGAATGTCATTGGCGCTGCAACAATTAATCAACGCATCGATGATTAATCGACTCACCGACTAATCAACAATTATTTTGATTTTTTTTAATTAAAAAAATGATTCAGCCTCACAAATGTTAATATTTCCTTAGTCATCCACGGAACGAGACCTATTATCTTGGTGACCGTCTAAGACCGAAGCCATTACTCGAAACAACAAGCTTAAGATTAATCAAATGCGAAAATAATTGTTAGTTGCGATCATACTGTTTTTGTGAAAGCTACTTTCGGTATCATCAGAGTTGGACGCGTCAAAAAATCATGATGCATTTCACTAACTAAAATTAGTTGGGACTCTTTAGAGATAATAAGACATAATAAAGAGACATAAGACATAATTCACATGTATGTAAGGTTGATTGACTACACATTGTAAGTCCAACCCGGTATGGAAATAGTGTGTGCGCTGTAGACGTATTTATATATTTGACATTTATATATGTGTATATATAAGTATTTCTATTTTTTACATTACTTTTTTCAATGTTCAAACTATATGAAGTACGTATATACAGTATTTTCTGGACTATAAGTCGCTCCGGAGTATAATTAGGTAGAAAAAAAACATACATAAGTCGCACTGGAGTATAAGTCGCATTTTTTGCGGGTAATTTATTTTACAAACTACTTGAGCAAAACAGACATTACGTCATCTTGGAAGGGAAGTTCTAACATAAAAGAATAGAGAACAGGCCGAACAGGTGTAAGATATGCTAACAAAATGCTGATTCAGCTACACAAAAAATAAACATGAACAGAAAAGGTGTTTTTCATTTATAAGTCGCTCTGGAGTATAAGTCGCAGGAACAGCCAACCAATGAAAAAAAGTGCGACTAATAGTCCGGAAAATACGGTATTTTCTTATATTTCAGTCTTTGTTTTATGTTTCCCAATATTTGACTTACTTCTGACGTTTGTTTTTCACTGTGGTTGTTGTTAAAAGGCTTCATAAATAAAGTTGGTATGTTATATTTAATTTTGCATCTTGGTGCTCATTTGAGGCTCGGTGAAACGTACAGAACAGTACAAACATCACAGTAAGAACAAGAAGGTCGTTATTGTGTATTATTTTCCTGAAATAGAATTGTGTAAATACTGGATGTTATTTAGGAAGTAGGAAGTAGAAGGAAGTGGAAAAACATTACCTTCCACGTTGCTGCATTGCGCCTGAAATATGCAAACATTCGTGTGAACCAGTTGTAGATTTCGTTTAGTGTTAGCTGCTTTTCAGGCGATTCCAGGATGGCCTGAGTGAAGAACGGTGACAGAAACAAACATTTCAAATGTTGCTTCGTTCACAAAGAGGTTAATAATTCACAGGACGACAGTCAGGTTGTGTGTGTGTGTGCGTGTGTGTGTGCGTGTGTGTGTTCTCACAAGAAGAACACAGGACAAAATGGCAGTGAAAAGAGTACCGGCTCTTTATGCAAGTCTGCTGCACTTTTTATTCAAAATGGCAGATTTGAATACATTTCCTTTTGTGGGTGCAAAATAAAGGACAAGCCGAAAAAACAGTTCTCAGGCAGATTACAGGGCAGCAATTATGGTCGGCTCAGATTAATTCCTGAGATCCCAGATTACTGCGGCCCGGCGATAATTGAGTGGCATTCTTAAAACAGGTCCGTCCTTACTGTTGTGTGAAATGAATTTGGTTCTAATCACTGAAATGCTTCATCAAATGGAATTGTCATCTGCATGTTTTTTCCTCCCAATCTCATATGCATGCAATCATTTGACTTAAAGTCCAAATCCAATCATTAAAAAAAATGATGCAGAAAAACTAAAAGGTTTTTTTTTTTTTAACTACTGGAAACTCACATAGAAGACAAAATAAACCCTTACCTGTCTTATGAGCGAGGCGTACGTGAAAGGCGGTCTGACGTCTGCGTTCATGTAAAATTCTTTGTTCTGACTGAGATCTGCAATGAGAAAACAAATTGTTGTCATGGAATTATGTTAATGAGTCATGTGACACGAATATGACACATCATGACTAAACGCCTGACAAGGGAATTTAATTTTACAGCTGAGGTAAACTCAAAATATATACCGTATTTTCTGGAGTATAAGTCGCAATTTTTGCAGTTAATTTATTTTACTAACTACTTGACCGAGGCAAGTTCTAACATTAATAACATAATAAAGAACAGTCTAAATAGGTGTAAGATATGCTAACACAATGGTTATTCAGCTACACGAAAAATAAACATGAACAGAAAAGGTGTCCAGTGTTTACGTAACATAAACACTTTTTTCATTTATAAGTCGCTCTGGAGTATAAGTTGCAGGAACAGCCAACCTATGAAAAAAAGTGCGACTTATAGTCCGGAAAATACGGTAATATTTTTGCAGTGTTACGTAGGAGTCTTGTGAGATGAAAACGAGACAACAGTTCTCCTTCACACGATAAACAAAAAACATACTCTCTAATTTTGCCGCCCTCTGTATATTGCCATGTGCATCAAACTGGCAGGAAGAGAGTTCACTCTGTGCATTGGTTCAGCACCTACTACATCCTAGCTAGTCATACAGTAGCATTGTATGTGGGGGGAGGCGGGGCTGCTAGAAAAAAAAGACACAGAAAAACAGGAGAGCCCATCAACGTCAACGAGTCGGTAGGCCAAATTTATTCCAAAATAGGAGCAACATAAAATATAAAAAAAAAAAAAACGAGCTGGATTGGATGATTGGATATTTGGACACCATGCGATTTATAGATATGAATACATACTCTAATTTAAAGTTATTGTTAAAGTCATTTGGCCTTTCTCGCTCGTGTGTTGGAAGTCCAACAGAAGACGTTGAAGGTGCTTCCGATGCAAATAACACGTGCGATGGCAGTGGACACTAAACTACTTTTATTGGCTTTCCAAAGTATTTAAACTATTGTGTGAGTATTTTGTAAACAGCACATGAATATATTATTGTAAAGGATGCAATTACAGTTCATATCAGAGCCAGTCAATAAAACCATGATGTTCGGAGAAGGTGTCATTCATGCCAAAAGTACACGTGAGTACCTGGAGAGATGGGCATGTTGTATTTTTCAGAGTAACGCCGTCGCATGGGGCCCATGCTGTGGAGGTTGTTCGCCGTGATGACAGAGTGAGTCTGGGACAGGGGCGTGAGTGGCGCTGTGGGTGTGGTGGGGGTCTGGGGCAGGCTCAGCGGAGGAGAGGCTTCGGGAAGGGCCGACTTGGACAACGTGACGTTGGACACCAAGTTGAGCTACAGGAAAAAAAGCAAACAAACAGACGCACGTGAGCTCAGTTCATCCTTCTCGACAATGAACCGCACCGAGGTTTTAAACCCGCACATCAACCATCGGCCATTCTTCATTCTCAGACCCCCCGCCTGTCCACGCTTCTCACCGCCGGGCCCATTAACATCTTCCTGTTTCGGGCAGCTTTGTTTCATCTTTTGTGTCTTTGGACAATACCCCCGTCTTAAACCCCAACCGGACTGGCCAACATGGGACCTCCTTATCTGTTAAGGAGACGCTTATGGAGGTGATCTGACGAGGAACAAGTCCTGCTTCTGACCTACGGAAGACGACCTCGCTAAGTGATAATGGCTACAATGTAAAGTCATTACGGCGAGTGCTACGAAACGAAGGTATAGCATGGCTTCAAGCAGCTGGGGGAGGGGGGCGGGGGTGGCCTGTGCAAGGCATCCATCCCGGTTGAACATTTGAGCATGACCCTTGTATAGCTAGCTAGTACTGGGCAGGAAATTTGTATTTAAAATTGTACATTTGTAAAAAAAAAAAAATTAAAAAAATATAAAAAAAATTGCAAATTAATGCAATTTTGAGAAAATAGAATTCCCAATATTTTTATTATATTTTCCATTTTATTTATCTTCTATATCAAAGTCATAAACCCACATTGTGTTTACAAGGGAATTGACACAGCCCCACGTTAGCGACAAAGTACGTTCCCCGGCAGGAGCAAAAAGGAGCGTTACTGTAAATCACGAAGGAAATAAATCACGCTTTGGACACAATGCGATCACCGTAACGCCGCGCCGCCGTGTTGACTTCTCTTTGTGGGGATTAGCAGGCTTTGTTTCTGGTTTCATCCATATTCCCCGGCCATAAACACAGAGAGGTTGCAACAATAGGCCAGACAGGCTGGTAATAGCCTGGCCTTTGTTTGTCTCCCCATTTGGACTCACTCCAGCGCCCAGACAAAATGAGACTTCAGACTGAAATTAATTAAATGGTAATTGGTGATCTAATTATACTGGCTTTGACTCGGCAAGCTGCTAAAGAAAATAAACAAAAAGTCCCTCCTCAATTATGTATGGCGTAAAAGGTCAGATTTCTGACAAGAATGCTTAGTGACACGAGCACGTGCGCGCGCACACACGCATTAATAATGCGTCGCATTTGTTTGGAGGCCCCTACCTCATCCATCTTACACGAATAAAACCAATCCTATTCATTTGATGCTCCATATGCACACTATCAGTTTGCTTTAATTATAACAGAATCTGAGCTTACAATTGGCAGCCGGCTACTACTTATACGCGCTTTTATTATATGCAACAACACAGAAACAAGCAATTACTGTGGACTTGGACGTGGGGACTCGACCTGTCCGCCACGCCAACGCTTCGTAGCGAGATTGCATTAGTAACTTTTGCAAATAAATTTGAATAAAACCCCCTGCTTGGTCCCCTTGAGGTTGTTAGCGGAGCGATCTGCCATTCTCACAGTGAGCGAGAGAGAGAGAGAGAGAGAGAGAGAGAGTGGGGGGGGGGGGGGGGGGTAGTGAACTCAAGATGCTATCTGCCACCTCAACCACTTTTAATATACAAATGTCTTTGTGTCACAGACCACTTTTTTTTTTTTTTAAATCTAATCTACACAATCAGCGTGTGACACAAGGACAGCTTTAACAGACAGCCTTTTGTTGTCTCCAGGCACTCTGTGTTGACTGCTACTGTAGAGACGAGACGCACATGTAGCCCCTGCACATCAATAGGCGTCTGTAAATAAATGATCCAAGCTGCACAGCGTGATGAGAGCCGCCGCTCCTGCTCGTCTATTGTGCATTTATGTGTACGTGTGTGTGTGTGTGTGTGTGTGTGTGTGATTTGGAATTCATGCCCTGCAGTGAAATGATCTTTGGCTCTCGGTGCTATGAAAGAAGTGTCATTCACACGGATATGAGGTCCCTTCTAAGACATGGCAGAGTAGCCCGCCCCCTTACGATGTTAAAGTGTTGTCCATCTCGGATAAGGACTACATGTTTAACTATGGCCATAGTTTTTGGAATGGGATATGGACATGTTTAATATTACATACAGCCCATGTAAAAATGCTGGGACTAAAGTCAATTGAGCATACCGAGAGTTCTATTTTTAGATTTTTTTCCTTATAAATGAGTGTATATTTCCACCATCCTATACAGCTTTGTTATTATGTATAATGTCAATATCAGCAATATCTTCTAAACAGGCAAAAACAAGGAGGTGTAAGGTGTAAGGATGTGATTGTTATTATTAAATTATTGTGTGGCCTTTTATTGTGGCCAGCTTAGGGCACACCTGTGCAAGTGGAATTATGAATTATGAATGCTAACCAACAGATATAGACAGATTTTGAACAATATTTGAGGGCGATAGGCCTTTTGCGTAAGGGGGAACTCTTTAATACAGCTGAAAAGCCATCTTTACAGGAAATGCTGCAAAGGTTTCACAGACAGTGTAGGTTTATTTGGTCTCCAAAAATGTTTTTTTTTATTATGATGAATTGTGTGCAGCAGCGTTTATAAAATGTGTCCATTTAAGTAATATTTTACATTTTCCATCAGTAACGTGTAGATGTAGATTTTACTGTAAATGTGCTGTGATAACGATTGAGATTTGACTGTTGACTTCCATGCCAAACAGACTTCTGCTTCCCTCCTGCTGCAGCGGCGAAGCTGTTACAAAGTGTGCATCCACTTTATCTCTGACACCAAATTGAATCTTGGATGTCAGCAGATGTGGCCCCAATGATATTTACTGGCTTCCCCGGAGACAACAGCTGTTTTTATTTAGCAGATACAATAAGAAGATGGAGGGACAGATTAATGGATACATGTGTGCCAATTAAGACAAACAAAAGAACTGGGGGGTGGGGGGGGGGGCAGGAGAGACTTATGGCAGGCTTGCTCACCGGTTGCGGGGTAGCTTTGGGCTCTGTGGATTTGACGTGAAGGTGCGTCATCATCGCTTGCAGACGTTCTTTATCTTTCGCTAGCTGCGAGAAAGGATGACATATGATAGGATTTTAAAAAAATTAATACGCATACAGCATTAAAAAAATAAAACAGTGGGTATGTGGCTGATATATAAAAAATAGTCAAAACAATTATTAAAAATAATTGTAAAAATTAAGTATATAAAGAAAAAAAATCATATAGAGAAAATGTTACATATTTCAATATTCTTACTGCAGGTTTTAGTATGATAGGATTTAAAAAAAATTAATATGCATACAGCAGTAAAAAAAATAAAAAACAATAGGTATGTGGCTGATATATAAAAAATAGTAAAAACAATTATTAAAAATAATTGTAAAAATTAAGTATATAAAGAAAAAAAATCATATAGAGAAAATGTTACATATTTCAATATTCTTACTGCAGGTTTTAGTATGATAGGATTTTTAAAAAATTAATATGCATACAGCAGTAAAAAAAATAAAAAACAGTAGGTATGTGGCTGATATATAAAAAATAGTAAAAACAATTATTAAAAATAATTGTAAAAATTAAGTATATAAAGAAAAAAAATCATATAGAGAAAATGTTACATATTTCAATATTCTTACTGCAGGTTTTAGTATGATAGGATTTAAAAAAAATTAATATGCATACAGCAGTAAAAAAAATAAAAAACAGTAGGTATGTGGCTGATATATAAAAAATAGTAAAAACAATTATTAAAAATAATTGTAAAAATTAAGTATATAAAGAAAAAAAATCATATAGAGAAAATGTTACATATTTCAATATTCTTACTGCAGGTTTTAGTATGATAGGATTTTTAAAAAATTAATATGCATACAGCAGTAAAAAAAATAAAAAACAGTAGGTATGTGGCTGATATATAAAAAATAGTAAAAACAATTATTAAAAATAATTGTAAAAATTAAGTATATAAAGAAAAAAAATCATATAGAGAAAATGTTACATATTTCAATATTCTTACTGCAGGTTTTAGTATGATAGGATTTTTAAAAAATTAATATGCATACAGCAGTAAAAAAAAACAGTAGGTATGTGGCTGATATATAAAAAATAGTAAAAACAATTATTAAAAAACAATTTTAAAAATTAAGTATATAAAGAAAAAAAAATCACATAGAGAAAATGTTACATATTTCAATATTCTTACTGCAGGTTTTAGTATTTTAGGTATTAATACTGCATATATTAGTATTTTATTCAGCTCATATTCAGTGTGTGCACCAAGGCCCTGAGTCATGCTTTTATCTTTAGCACATAAGAGTATTTTATGGACCTTTTGCAGAAAATAAAACTAAAAATACAGCTCACTGGTGACCAAGTATTAAATAATATGGATTTTAAACAGGCAAATGAACTCCAAGTCAGTCAAGTTCCTGTCCTACCTGGGCGAGGATTTTTTTCCGGATTTTATTGTTGGTGCAAAAGAGTCGTAAATAACTTTAAAACGCAGTAATATACAAAATGTAATTATCTTCTCCTGTTAGCTCCAGGCTCCTCGTATATCTTTTCCTGGCTGTCATGCATTCATAACACATTTTTAATGACTCGTTACTTTGCAGATGTATAAATTGATGCGGTGGGGTGTCTTTCCGGGTGACCCCGTGGCTGAAGTTTGATGCAAAAGCTTGTTTTGTCTTTGAGGGGAAGGCGCAAACAATACCTGCAGCTCCAGCTGTTGTACGACCTGCATTTGCACCCGGCACTGGGCGGTGCTCCTGTCATCCAGGGCGTGCTCATTGTTAAGATGCCTGGAAAACAAAAAGCAGAGAACACACACAAAAAAAAAAAAGCCCGTCAGTTTCACTTGCTGCAGCTCGTTTGATGCCAGAGCAGCCCTGTGAAGTCGCTTTTAATGACGCGACCCAGCCGGGTGAAGCGTGAGACGCTGTAAATAGTTAAGTAAATACCGTGTAAGGCTCAAACACGCGCTACGTGGCGCAAACACATGCGTGAATGACAGATAAGCGGCAAGACGGAAGGACGGCAAAATAAGCAGGAGCGCTTTGATTACCCCGGATAGGTGAACACGGCCATGTTTTCCCCTTAATTGTGTCATTAAAATTAAAATAGTTGAAATAAAACGAAGGCAAACAGAAGAAGGAAATGGGATCTGTCACAACCTTGAGTTATGGCTATAATTATACATGATCATTTTATACAGGAAAAGATATTCCTTTGCCTCTACTTTTATAACTAATCTTAATAAGTAGCTCAGCCTGCTGCAGACAAGCTTTTTTTTTTCCTCCGATTCATATAAAATGGTGCAGATAAGGTTCACGAGTGAGGGAATATGATTGGAGGAATTTTATCAGCTAGCGCATGAATTACTGTTTGAAAATGCTTATGCAGGGGCATTTCATTAATCATTTAATCATAATCCGAGCAGGATGTTTGAACTGATTTCACAAATACCCTTTCATTTCACTACTTCATTATGCTCACTAATGGATCCAATATATTATATATATCATAAATTATATCACATCTTCGGTGACCATGTAGGTCACTGTCACCAAGCGCGTCTCGGGGGGTGCATGTGGTGGAGCCGCACGACGGGACCAATGCACCTTTTTCTGTCTTTCACAGCAAATAAAAAAACAGGCAGTGAAGGCATCGGGAAGGTTGTCATCACAGCGGTATAAATTTAACATCGTGCGCGGCGGTGCTTTAAATGCCACTCGGAGTAGAAAAACCGACGTGTGGAGGAAGGAAATGCGTCGTGCTCCTCTAGGAATGTCACATTTTCAATACTGAGGTATTGAAATATTTGGAATCTTTCTGGAAATTCAGTCACAATTATTAGAAAGTAAAAAAATATATATTACTATATCACAAACTAGCATCTCTTTTAATTCCCTTGCAGAAATTAAAACAGAAAAGACTGCACCAAAGCGACAAAGCCTTAAATTATCAGCTTTTTTCCACAAATAATTCAAGATTAATCAATGATTAATCAAAGATTAATCAACAATCCTGTTAAGAACAATTTTGGCATTTGATGAACTGTTGAGGCCTAAACTGTTTGTGTTTGGTTCACCTGGTGCCTAACCGATTAATCAAAACACGCTTACGATTAATCGACTAAATAATCCTTAGCTGCAGCCCTAATTCAACAATTTCTGTCCTTTCTGGGTGAGGATTTTTCTTGTAATGTATTGTTTGTGTGATAAATAAAGTTAAAAGCCAAGAATATACAAATTATAATTATTTATTATCACATTTTTTAACTTCAATATTGACCTATTTGTCTAAAAATGGTACAAAAAAATAAAGTAATATTTTAAAAAAAATACTATGCACATACTAGTATTTTATGGCCCTTTTTTATTTATTGCAATTACTTTATAATATTACCTAACAAATTAAGAGTAATATTTAGAAAAAAAAAAAGCAGTTTCCATTCTGTGCTTTTCATTAGTGGCGATTCAATTAAGGAGGTCTGGTAAACATTTCAAAGAAAAAAAAAATAGGTAAAGACGTTTCAACTTCAATTTAACTGGCATCAACTGAATTTTCAATGAAGGGCGTCCTACGTGAGCGGCTTTGAAATGGACTTGTTCATAGGAGACATATGCCCCGTTTCTTTTCATCCTTTGTTACATTCCACTTTATTTCTTCTAATGACATGGAGAGTCACAGTGCATAATTAATAGGAAATGAAATATTCAAATGGCCCTAATGCGGCCTTGAGAGAAGTGTCTGGACACAGGGAGCGGCGGGCGGCGGGGTGGGCGGTGGGAGGGTGGATGGGGGGGTGCTGGGATTGACATCAAGAGAGGACGGCGCACGTCGGCATGTGTCACTTTCTGGACTTCAAATGGAGCTTTTAAAAGCTCCGTGGCAGACTGACAATGTTGAACGTAAATTGGCACAATAAAACAAGTCACTCAAGACATTCCGCTAATGCGGCCATTTTTTAAAACCTGTCAGTTACTTTGTTGATCTTTTCTTATTTGTATTT
This sequence comes from Doryrhamphus excisus, assembly GCF_037039965.1. NCBI lineage: Eukaryota > Metazoa > Chordata > Actinopteri > Syngnathiformes > Syngnathidae > Doryrhamphus > Doryrhamphus excisus. The sequence goes on along the minus strand of NC_136367.1, from coordinate 20,510,698 downwards.
ATTTTAGGTGCCCCAGATCTTTAAATTAGAATATATCATTTTAAGCATGTATCTTATTCCAGCTATTAGAATGATAAATAACTCATTAAAAGGCAACATGTTGTGGAATTAAAAATAAAAAAACAGTTGAGGCCAAAACAGTTCAGGTTCCGGCCTGCAGACGGAAGCGGCACTAGAGGGCACTGCGGTGTTTCACTGCCTCTGACCTCCGGGGAGGACACTGAAGACTTGGTTCTTGACCGTCATGAACACTGGACTCCCGACCGACTGCACCTCTCTGCAGTGGCGTCCATTAGGCCTACTTTAGCGGGGCTTCAGCACCCCTAAAATGTTCTTAAGCCCTCCTAAATAATTTTAGATTTATTTATTTATTTAATTATTATTATTATTATTTTACAAAAAAAAAAAATCAAAAAAAGTGTCATCACAGCGGTATAAAAAGACAAAAAAATTGTCTTTTTTTAACAATTTTTTTTAATATATAATAGGGCAAAAGCAGGCTAATAAGCAAGCCAATAAACAATAAGCCTACTACTACTACTACTAGTAGTAGTAATAATCAGAAGAAGAATAATGATGATAGTAATAATAATAGACTAATAATATAATAATGATTATTATAAAATTGATCACTGTCCATTGGTTGCAGAGCTTGAGCAGCGGTTTTGCAGTGTAGATTGTGTGTACTTGTGTAAATTTAATGCCTAAACAAATTGAGTATCTCTACTAAATTGTTCCAAAAGTGGGAAAGTTATATCCCGGTTCTTGTTCCTTATTTGTTTTTGGATATTTTTATTTATTTTTTATTTTTTTGAACGTCTACTACATTCATTCATATCCTGTGCCTCTCCAGGGGGGCCAAGCCCCCCCGTCTTCAAAACCTAGTGACGCCCCTGCCTCTCCGTGCACTGATCCCAAAAACAGGAACAGGGATTCGGGCGCTTTGTATTTATCAAGATAGCGCATGTCGGCATGTCATGTTTTCTTTGGAGGATAAAATAAACACACAAAGTTTAAATCAACATTGCAGTCCAGTTGCTGGTTGTTGCTGTTGGCATGTGGAGCTTCGGTCTGCTCCACGTTAAGAATCCTCCTCACCTTCCTTTCTGTCTGCTTGCGCAGTACGAGTCCTGCTGACTCCACACTGGCAGACACCTCGCCACCTTCTCCTTTCAACATTTCCTCCATCCTTGGGAGACTTTGGCCAAAGCATTTTAGCGCACTAAATACATTCTTTGTTATTGTTTTTGATTCTTCTCAGAGGCCTGCAGTATCGGTTGCTTGGCTTCATGTGGAAGCGCTTAAGGCTTTGAGAGTTAACGCCTTGGTGAGCGGCTCACACACTGGCCTACTGTTAGACAAAAGCAGCTTTGTCCAGACTCTCCTTGGCTGTTTTCTTAACATGTTCCAAGCGGTTTGAGCAGGCCACTAAAGTAAACAAGATGTTGCCATGATAAAAACACTTGTAAAAACAACGCAGAGTGCACTGGCAGACATTTTCAGGCGAAAGCTCCACTGTGTGCACAGAAATGGATTCGCTTTTCTTCTATAAACAAAAGGGCGAGGCGATGTCAGGATGCAATAAAAACTCAATCATTTAAAGGCAACCTCCCAAAGTCCTTGTGTGAGGATGTTTGGCTAGAACGAATGCTTTCATTTAATATGTTTATTACAAATAAGCAAATGAAAACGCATTGGGTCTCCTGTAATACGGGACTTTCCAAACTTTTACTCTGGATTAGAGCTGCAATAATTAATCAATTTTCCTTGCGATTGATTATTATATTATTCAACAACAGGCCGCACGGTGGATGAGTGGTTACCATGTACGCCACACAATCAGGAGATCAGGAAGACCTGGGTTTGAATCCCCGCTTGGGCATCTTTGTGTGGAGTTTGTATGTTCTCTCCGGTTTCCTCCCACATTCCGAAACAACAAATTTCCCGAAAGGAAAAGCTCAACAGCACGGTGGTCGAGTGGTTAGCACGCAGCTAGGAGACCGGGGTTCAATTCCACCCTCGGCCATGTCTGTGTGGAGTTTGCATGTTCTTCCCGTACATGCGTGGGTTTTCTCCGGGTATTCCGGTTTCCTCCCACATTCCAAAAACATGCTAGGTTAATTTGCGACTCCAATTTGTCCATACGTATGAAAGTGGGTGGGAATATTTGTGCCCTGTGATTGGCTGGCCACCAGTCCAGGGTGTACCCCGCCTCTCGCCCCAAGTCATATCATGACCCTAGTGAGGATAGGCGGAATAGAAAATGGATGGATGGAAGTTTAGGGAACTGATCCAAATACCGCACTGTATGTACTCCCTGCACTGTGCAGGCCCAGTTTAGGCAGTCCAGTGCGCTACGTAACTCTGAGTTTTAGGCCTTCAGACACCAAACAGTCATGCTATTTTTAAATTTGTGATACCATCTAGTGGGATAAGGTGGGCTGCACTGCTATGTGTGGATTTATGTAAACGAAGGGGATTCGAACTATTGACAAAGAGTCAAAACTTTCATCTCTACACCTGTCTGCCTGCGTCTGCTGAGACGCCGGGCCTCCGCTTGTTTTGGGATAATGGAATTGTGTCATATCTTGTTTAAAGTGAGACTAATCCGGGGTGACAGTGAGCCATTGATCTGCTGCCACGACGCAGATGGCGCTGGTATGAGCTGGATTAACATGAAGTCGGCGCACGGCGAGTTGATAAGTAAACCCGAGCTTTCAGACGCGGGATGGTTGATGTAAAACAACAACAAGCTGTCCTACCAAATCACAATCCCAAGCAGCTGTTTCTGTCCGACATGGCGGAGTACATGCATGGTTGGCTAGTAGCTCAGGAACACAAACAGAGACGGTGCAAAGTGAACAGAAAAGTGAGACGGAGAAAAGGTGATTTAAAAGACAGAAATACACCACAAGGACTAGGAAACAGTGAAAGACGTCGATCCCCATGGTTTGATGACAAGGGCAAACATGCCGTGCGCACAAAGCCGTGGAAAAACATCCGACGGTTGTTTGTTTGGGAAAAACGGTCCCCATCACCATGGGAACTGCACTTATCACAGGAATTAGAGGCCCATGGTGTCCTCCAAAGGAGACCTGGTCTCAGTACCCTTGTCAAGAGAGGACCGTCACAGGCACCCACTCGAGAATAACAACTAGCTGGAGCTGCGGTGCATCTGTGCGGACGGTGTGACAAAACGTGTAATCGAGCCCGGTGCGAAGTCATGGCGATTGTTAGAAATGCAGGATAACGACGCACTGCAGCTCAGAGTGTGGATTCGACTTACTTGAGGAATGACTGGAAATCATCAAACACCGCTTCACATCCAGGCCACTTGCAAACGCCGTGGCCGTAGAGAGGGTGGCTGTGGGGGGAGGACTCTTCCACGGTGGCGCTGGAGGGGAGATGCAAAGGAAGTGGGATCAGTCATCACGGAACGTCTTGTCGCTGTGAGATACGGTGCCGACATGTCCGCTCACTTAAAATGTTGACCTTTTTGACAATACCGCCTGTATCGACATTTACTTGTACTACAACAAATACCACTATTGGATGGATTTGGTTGTAAAATACTTTAATGTGATCGTGTTGGACTCTTTAAGTATCAGTATAACACGTATAGACAATGGTTGAAATGTGGAATAAGTTCGTAATAAGTTTGTATTTTTTATGCTTCAATAAAACTTTGGCTTTCTGATTACTCGATTTCCGTAGGATTTGATCGTAAACATAAATTATTACCATAAAAATGTCTGCGTTATCGTACAACCAAACAGTACGCCTGAAAAAACTAGTCCAGTGGCAAACCAAAGCATCTTAACATAGGTGACTCTCTGTGATGAATGGATAGTGGTTCTTTTAGGGCTGGGACACTATAGACAGATTACAACCAGGGCATCCTTTAAGCTTCTTTTTTTATGTGTGTGTCATTTTTTTATTTGTTCATAGAATGCAGACAGAAGAATGAACGCCTCTCCTTTTTTCAAGCACAACGCCGTATGCTGATGAGGTGTTCGAGCACAATACGTACATCTGAGTGTTCAATAAGAAGGTGTGAACCACGATTGAATTCAAGAAAGTAGTCGTAGCAAAGTTTTTTTTTTTTTTTAAATATGCAAAGCAATCCATCAAGCTAATACACTGTATACATTTACTTTGCATGCACGGCCTTTATTGTGTAGCTTAAAGTAGGAGCAAAAGTATTGCAGATTGCAGACACAAACGGAGCAGTCAGCAATTTCTTTCCATCACGCTGACAAGCGCCACAACCACAAGAGCCAAAGCAGACGTCATTTAAACACACATTAAAACGCTACAGACCGCATGTAAGAGCAGGACAAGGCTAAGTTATCCATCGGCCCGGCAGGATTACATCAGTATCAGCGAGTATTAGCGACGGGCATGCAGCATTCTCGGCCTTGTTGGTAAACGAGCTGAAATGACTAAAAACAGACACTCGTCCTTCTGAGGCCGTCCATCAAATCCAACCTCACCTGTCTAAATGACTAATTTACTCTCAGTATGGCTACTAACGAGTGTACATGACTATAGGATTTTTCACTCATTCATTCATTTTCTACCGCTTATCCTCATGAGGGGTGCTGGAGCCTATCCCAGCTGTCTTCGGGCGGGAGGCGGCGTACACCCTGGACTGGTTGCCAGCCAATCACAGGGCACATATAGACAAACAACCATTCACACTCACATTCATACCTATGGACAATTTGGAGTCCCCAATTAACCTAACATGTTTTTGGAATGTGGGAGGAAACCGGAGTACTCGGAAAAAATCCACGCATGCACGGGGAGAACATGTAAACTCCGGTGGAATTGAACCCAGGTCTCCTCGCTGTGAGGTCTGCGTGCTAACCACATGAACGCCGTGCAGGTCTATAGGCTTTAATAATGTTAAACATGTCTTTAGAAGGTTATAAATAGTTTTTATTTGCTAATCCTACTTCACGGAAATTCACTTATCACAGTCAGGTGTGGAACCAAAGTGGGACTTGGATTCTGTCGTCCATTACATCGCTCAAGTGGACGATAGCGCTAAGACTTATCTGAAGGAGTATTTAAAATGTGTGAAAAAAAACAGATACTTTTCAGACTGAGCACAAAATATAAACATTGGCACCTGGTATCAATTTATCCGACTGACCACTCCATGTCACCGGGAGTTGGCGAATAATCAAACTTAATAGCAGGGACATCTTCGATAAAAACAAACTTTACAACATCTTCCATATGGCGAGAGGCGTGGAAGTAAAGATACGCCCAATCAGCAGTGAAGAAAGTGGTCTAAGTGGAAGCTACCACGAGAGCAAACGAGGCGGCCATATGGACACCGGCACCATAACAAGACAACCCTCAGCTACAAGAGCCTGGGGGGGGGGGGGGCGGCCTACATCGCTACCACCTGTGCTTCTGGTGGACCACGGCTGCACAAGGCTGCTGCTTCTCGTCCAGGCTGGTTCTTTAGAAGGTGTGGAGATTCATGGACTCATTTGGGAGTGTGAGAATTCACACTATTTACATGTAGCACGTATTAAAGATGAAATAAATAGTATTTATAATATTAAACAATCATTGAAAGATGAAATAAATAGTATTTATAGTATTAAACAATCATTGAAAGATGAAATAAATAGTATTTATAGTATTAAACAATCATTGTGAAATATTTAAAGCATTATAATAAACTTTAATTTACGCATCTACTGTTGCATATTTTACTCATGAAGCATTTTTGGGGTATACCCTTTTAGTTGATCATATTGATTTTCCAAAACAGACAGTAACTATATTGCTGTCATAAGCAGGGTTTTCCCCTCCTCCTCATTCTGTTATGAATCATACATTCAGATTATGACCTTTTTTGTGATACAGCTGTTAAATATTTAAATCAAACTGCCAAAGATTACCACAGTTTTTAATTGAAACCGCACTCATGTTGGTTACACATGGGGGGTTTTACGTTTTTGGCAACAAATTTACTAAGAAAACCAGCAAAAAAACACGTTGACGTGCACCAATGACACGTCTTTTAGAGGCGAACGATATCATAACAGCAGTAAAGACAACCGTGCCATCGGTCCTATTAGATAAGCAGCTACATTAAACCTGCAACGTGTGCTTGAACGCAACATAGTGCCAGTAACATCCTGTAGGTAATGTAGCGTTCTGACACACACAGTTCGCCATCGCCCCAATAGCAACACTTCCTCATTATCTACCAATCACAGTCACATCACGAAACAACAGTTCCCATGATGCTTAGAGTGCAGCTTCAGGAAGCAGTCACGTGGGCGGCTGAAACGGGTGCTAATATCCCAGTTTGAAGCAATTGTGTTTTGATCTGACATATCTTAAGTAAGTTTGATCAAGTGTAGAATTACTACAGCTTCGGCTTAGACTGCTTGGACCGCCAATCATCCGCTGTCACCAGCAAGATTCAAAAGGCTGGAATATTTCGTAGTGAAGACAACAGCCCGAGGAACCGAGAACGACAATGAATGAGAGAACGAGACTGACAAAGTGTGCGACAAAGGAATTACGAGACTGTTGAATTGAGAAGAGGACTTTGGTGGTTTTAGTTCCCAGGAGGAGGATGAGGACAGCAATGAATGACTTCTCTGGTAGGCTACTGTTATTAGATTCACTGATATGATTTTTTTTATCAATTAAAAATATATAGGCATTGTTTTTGGACAAAATTTGTATGTTTTCTTTTTATAGGCACCGTTGGAAAAAGACAGATTTGGCACAGAAATTGGACATTAACGGCTTTTCCACAACCATTGGCAAATGTGGAATGTCAGCCGCATCCAGTAAGTCTCCCACGGAGGAATTTGCAGCATCCCTTTTGGCATCCCTCAGGGATCAGTTTTATCTCTCCCGGCCTAACTACTTTACCTGCTCTATTCCTTACCCCTTCCGTCACTACGACTACATGTCATTATTATAATGAGTAAACTGGGAGGGGGGAAAAAAAGAGATGGACTGGTGCCAAATTTGATTATTTACCTCTTTAACAGATTGCTGTTCCAATTCCCAAGCTGTAGTTACTGTTGATTGTTGGGAAGCAAAGTGGGCCAAGTGCACGGCGAGTACGGGATGCTCCCAGTGCTGAGCTGATGCGGGATTGTATTGGGAATTTGTGTCAGATACAGATCACACTTTTCATTTGAATAAGCACATCAGATCATCAGGATATCAGGATATCAGGCATCAATATAAACACCCGGAATCACACATACGGGTATATTTTCACAGTACTGACAAACGGTCATGTACTGTAGCTTCCGAGACGGAAAAGTCTGCTTCTCGGAGACAACCAAAAGCAGCAGCACGTGCCATGGCTTTGGTGTGCCAAGGCATCAGTGATTGAATTTCTCCTCCTTCCTTAAGACGGAAGTGCAAAGCCGATGAGTGATTCCTGTGGAGGCACTTAAGGTTTTAGTTGCAGGCGTCGTTGTGCCTGGGCAGATTTTATATGACACATGAAACTAACTACATGGTACTTAGGGCCTGCTGTAAACCCATCTGAAGCCAGTCGGGAAAACAGGTCCATCAGAGGAGAGGCTTGTTTCTGTTGCCTGACAGAAGGACTTGCAAAACCACATCAATTAAAAGTTCATTAAGTTTAGCGCTGGCAAGACGAGTGGATGCTCTCCGTTGACGCCCGGGCCATTATCTTCAACCTGATTATTCAAATGCATGGATTCTTTTACGGGGCTTTACTCAAACATGCGCTCATAGTGATGCGTTTACATACCGTTAATGTGACGAGCTAAAGCGGTCCAAACTGCTATGCCGTAAGTGCTCTAGTGTAGTCGTGTTGTTTTTGGTATGCCATCCCTCGAGTGAAGACCATTAGACTCACTCAATACCAAAGATGTTGTTATATGTTTTTATAAACCGCAACGCCCGATCCTAACATACAGGATTTATACGCATTTTAAGTTCTTTTGCGCAAGAGGCAAAAAAAGGTGATGATGCAACCCCCCACTAATGCATTACACTCAGAGCAATTTTAAGCCATAAAAATGGACACAGGGAGGCGGTAAAAACACACATGGCAGGAAGAGCATGGAGGAGTGTAGTGTGCACAAGGTTACATTGTAGGGAATGTGTAACACGTATAGTTTATGGTGTTATATTTCTAAATAAATTCATGGTGTTATATTTCTAAATAAATTCATAGTGTTATATTTCTAAATAAATTAGATATTTCGGATGTCACAGAATCAAAACGTTTTTGTCTCCAAGTGAAAGTTCTGTTTGACATGGACAGTAGCTTTTCATACAAAGCCGAAAAGGGAATAAAGACACTTTTAAGTCTAATCTTTCTTTCGGTAGGATCCATGTCAATGTAGGCATATTTTGACAATATTTTGTGTGCCTTCGAGGATCAGTCAGTGAAGTATGAAATGGTTGTCTTCTGAAAAATGGCTGGTATTGAACGAGTTAATTTAGTTTAAGCCGTAACATGAAATACATTACATATTGAAATGCTTAATTCTGTCAAATCTTATCTTATTCAATGACAATTTAAGTCACAAACCTTGGCGGAGGTCTGTTTTTTCAGCAATGTTTTTTTTTTTTGACTTGGCATCAACCATCTCGTGCACTTTTTAGGCGAAGAGAACTCCCTGCTCGGTTTCCCGACGGATCGAAGATGCTCCTAGACTATTCCGGCTGAGGCTGCTGTCTTCACCTAAAGCGCGTGTGCTAAACTGCTGCTGACATCTTCTTTAATCTCTGACAGTCAGCGCTTGCCAGCTCGAGCGCTGTCTTCCTCGATGTTCCGTGGGGCCCGCGTTTGTCTGCCGTGCCGCTGACGCTCACCTTGTTTGCTCACTCGTGACCGTGTGTGATGGAGTGAATGAGCCAATATCCAGGATATAATATAATATAAGACCTTGTAATTGTTAGTTGTTGGGTGATTTCTGGAAAAAGGTAAGGGTTACAGTCACCCTAACCTGAGCTGTAATCCGTACACATAATCTATAGAGAGAATCTATCAAAGCAGCTTTCCTGTTTTTGTGTCAGCGTCCAGATGAATCATACTCTGTGTCGCTCTCTACAAGCCCCCCCGTGACCCCCCAGCAAGCGGTCGGTCCTCACCTCCAAAGGCTCTCTGCTTTACAGTGTTATCGGCATAGCTTTCTTAATGACACACGGGTTTTGATCAGTGAAACGCAAGTCAGATGTTACGCTGTGAGCTCATAGCGCCTGGAGGCTCCTCACTATCAGTTCAAAGATCAGTCTTTGGTGCAAGGAAACAAGCAAATGTGTAAGATGCCAAATTCATTCCTTCCGAGAGATTTCGACCACATGCCAGCTTTTTTTCATCACGTACCGTAAACACGAATGGTCTGGATTTGTGTTTCGCTTGTTCTAATGCGCGTAATGTTATCAAGGAAAGGCAATTGAAAACACGGCAAGGTGGACCTGACCCCTTCATTAACAGTACTGTAATATTAAATGGAACATAAATTAATTATAAACACTGCAAACCCCGTGGGGACGTTGCAAATTGTGGAGACACTGCAAGACGGCGAGTTAATTAGAAAAAAATGAAAGAATATGCATCATTTAAGATTGTCAATGTGTCAGCCATGATATTAGATACAGAATGTAAACCTTATTTGAAAAAGTCTGTTTTTGCAATAATAACCCAAATCATGTATGATGTATGAAAAAAACAAAACAAAAAAAAAACCTTAAACTGTATTATGGAAAGCAGGAAGTGAACAAATGTAACAGTTACTGATTGTAAAAATAAGCTTTGCTTCTTCCTACTCCTTTCGGACATGTGGAACTGGGAACTGATTATGGGATGCACTCAATTGTAATCTGATGCATGTTCAAATGAAATAAAATCATTACCATTACCATTACCATTACCATTACCATTACCATGATGCGGCACGTCTGTAAGGAAGGTACACAACTTACGCTTCTCTCTTATGACTCGTGTACTGCCCATTGGTGGTGGCATGCTGGTTGTGGAGTGGGTTCTTTGGTGGCGTCGGGGAGGACAGGTCAAGGCCCCGGTGGCCGTTGTTGTGCTCCTCCTTCACATGAGCGTTTGTAACCTCCTTCCATAGCTGCTGGAGCTCTGCAGGAATCATGCCTGGAACAAACAAATTGGATAATAAAATCAATTACAAGCTAATCCATCTCTCTTCTACATCGTTTAATTAAATCATCTGTCTGTAAACAAAACAGCGTATTAATTACAATCTCACGCAAGTGCCCCCCCCCCCTCCCCGTTGCGCCTGTCATCTGCAGTATATTTGTACGCAAACTTCATGCCCGGAGTAAATAATTAACATTCAGACAAGGCATGAATTCTGAATAATAGCCATCAACTTTTGTGTGGTGCACACACAACTCCTGTACGTATATGTTTACATCGGCAACACAAACCCCCCCCTGCCCCCGCCTCTTTGAGGAACAGGACCCCGGGGTAATATTCTCAAAAGCGCATTAATGTGCAAAATACTTAAAGCTCTGCGCCGCCTCCAATTGACACAGAAGACTTAAACCTCATTTAACAAGTCAAGCACACTGCAGCTCACACGGCTCTTTGAAAAAAGAAATCCCTTGAAGACACACGCCATTTTTTGGTGTGTTGACAACACATCCACAGAATGCCAGTGCGCGTGTTCCTGCATATGAGTGACACCCAGGGTCGGGGGGTAAGCATGAAAAGGAATCATACCGTGTGTTTTGAAACTGAGATATGGGACGCCATAAGGTTTGTGGCCATCAGCATAACGACCGTCCTGAAAACCGCTGCATGTCACGGAGAGGCGTGTGCTGAGAGGGCGATAACTTTATAACGTACTGCAAGATATACCGTATTTTTCAGACTTTAGGTCCCATCAGTCAAAAAATGTGTCATGAAGAGGAAAAAATAATAAGTAATAATAAGTTATTCAACTTCACAACAGGCTGAATAGGTGTGTGTTAATCTAATACTGTAAACAACATATACTTGGGAAGCTGGATAGGCTAAAGAAACAACAAAGCAGTTACCGGTAAGGTTCACCAAGCTCCCGATCTAATTCATTAGCTATGTCTGTTTTGTGCGTGTATGTGAAAAGTAGTCAATTCTGAGTCATCATATTCAGGCCAAATGACAATTTATGACAATTTAGCATATTTTCCGGACTATAAGTTGCACTTTTTTCATAGGTTGGCTGTTCCTGCGACTTATACTCCAGAGCGACTTATAAATGAAAAAAACTGTTTATGTTAAAACACTGGACACCTTTTCTGTTTGTTTATTTTTGGTGTAGCGGAATAACCATCATGTTAGCATATCTTACACCTATTCAGCCTGTTCTCTATTTTTTATTAATATTAGAAATTGCCTTGCAAGTAGTTTGTAAAATAAATTACCCACAAAAAATGCGACTTATACTCCAGTGCGACTTATGTATGTTTTTTTTCTACCTAATTATGCATTTTTGGCCTTGTGCGACTTATACTTCGGAGCGACTTATAGTCCAGAAAATACGGTATTTACAGTTTAATTCATAATTGTGGAAAATTTGTTCTTGCAAATGACGATTGGGTTTGGTTAAATGTTATTATGTTATTTTTTGGTTTATGATGTTGTAAATACAATATTAATGTATAACACAATACAAATAATGTATAATAATAACATCATAATTATTATTATTATTATGGGTGTTATAGGTCAAATGTGACGACGTTTCATGTGTGCATATTATGCGGTTATTGTAAATTTAGTCAGAAAAGGCGACAAATCCAGCAAAGGGCTTTTTTTTTTTTTAGCAACGTGAACTCAAACTCAAATCGGGAAGGCCACTCGTTTACCATTACAATTAATTACATGCATTCTCCAAATGAGCAGCGGCAAATGAAAGATGATTTGCACGTGCTTATCTACTCGAGTTTATAGTCTCCAAATCCCCGTCCCGGTTTCTCATCAGCAGCTCTATAGATATCACAAGTGCTCCTTTCAAGCACCAAATTGTAATACATTGTGTTCAAAACGCTTAGTCTTAATTTATTCCTGTTGTGCAAAATAAACGCGAGGTGAAGATCTCAGTCCGATCAGCAAAAATATTTTTAATTTGATAAGCTACTAAAGATTTTAATTATGCTGGTAATGGAGAACATTGGCCTAATGAGGCAGAGGACTCTAGAGAGACGCGAGGGCTAAGAAGTGTGAAATGAGTCTGATAGGATTGCTCTAAATTCACACTGGATCGTTTGCATATCAAAGAGGAGGAAATGATTGCAGGACATATCAATAACCTTTCCACGTTCCAAGGAGTGTCTTTCCTCATTCAGATATTTCAACGCGCTTTGCTCTTATTCCGCCCGCATGTGTTTCGCCTTATTCTCTTCAACGCCTTGCTGAGTTCTAATCGAAGGGCACGCCCATGACAGGCACAACATGCTCAATGTTGCACTCTGTGTTTTAGCATGCTAATCACCTGCTTGCTGATTTACAATTACATTTTAAATTGAGGTTCTGAAGCCTTGAAGAGACTTTGAAGTTCTTTTTTTTGTTACCTTTTTTTTTGTTTAAAGAAAGAGAAGGTCACTAGTGATGCTAGTGTCCTGCTCTCAGACAGCGGGAACAATCATCCCCCCCCATTTGGTGCCAGGTGACAGCGGGCGATGTATTTTTAGCCCATGCGCCTGACAGGGCGGCCCGCACTGGCTCAATTATCCGGGAGTCCTGGTGACCCCGACACGGCTGTTTACTCGGATGAAACGGCGGGCTGATGAGAGCGGTAACGGAGTGGGACAAAGGTGTGTCATTCCGGATGGGGTATGTTTATGGCCTTAAATCCCAGGACTTTGATCCAACCCTGAACGCTTACAGCTCGACAACAGCGATGCGTCATGATTTCACGTAATTGACAATAAAACGTCATTATACAAATGTCCCGGCCCATATTATATTTGGTGTTCGAGCAAACTGCATTGACTTCCTTTTGGAGATGTCCGCATCCGATTACGGAGAAACATAATGACATTGATGGGTAAAATTCCCTTTCTTATACCGGCGGTTTGTCCGTTCCTGTAAATTCTGTATTGGTTTATCTTTCCTCTTTTCATTTTTCAACACAACTATTTGCCTCATTATGACAGGACAATACAGACACGCACGTAAAAAATGTATGTTGTTGGGACACTTGATTGATCACCGCGCTCCCAAATCAATTTTAACTCGGCAGGTAGCTCTGGCACGGAGACGGACCAAGCACTTCAACCTCTTCCTGTCCTTGTCCCCCTGTACCCGGGTGACCATGTTCAAGCAAGCAGAAAGTTGATTTAGGGTCCATAATGACATCAGTTGCAGGCCATCATCCTGGAAATAAAAAATGGCTCCCAGTGCTGCGGGCTCTTTAAAGCGGGCTGTTACTCCTCGCGCACAGAGCCGGTGTCATGGGGGGGACAGTGACATTGCTATTAGTTTATTGTTCCGTCAGGCCGGGACCTTAGCGCACCCCTGTTTATGTTGCAGTAATCACTAGCCTGCTGATATGCACCCCTTAGGCCTGAAATATGTCCCGTCTGGTGCTGCAGGAACTATTACCAGTAACCCAGCGCTGGACGTATCCATCACTGACAGGTCGGCCGTATTACCCACCGCCGTCCCTGATGTGCGGCCACTTCATGGCTGGCTACATTCTTTGCTTTCATATTACCGGCAAATTTGTCTTGTCACCATCCCACTGGCCTCTCAGAGTCAACTTAAATGATGTTGTGCAGCATCTCAGAGGGGGACGGGGGCCATTTTAGCCCCAATGTGCAGACACTGTGTGTGTTTTGCATTGAACTTACATTTAACTTCAACATTAAAAGCACAAAACAACTTGGAAAACTGCTTATCGAATTATATATATATTTGTGTCGATTTGTAGTGGTTATGGGGGCTTTATATCCTCCCAAGCAAATTGTTGTAATTTATAACAGATATCGTCTGACCGCTTCCAAGACTTGGAACATTAATGTCAAAAGAATTTACGGCTATGGAAAACGGATGATTCCGAGGATAAAAATCAGCAATTGTGCTTCACTCAAATTTGTTATCTACAGGCAACACTAATTTACATTTCAGCAGCCAATTTGAAAGCGTTCATTCCATCTTTGCTTTATTTTCTAGGAAACAAATGAGAGGAGCGTGGAGTGTAAAAGACATTACGCTAAATAAAAAGATTAAACCCAATTTTCTCCAATGACTTCATGCGGCTGATCCCGCAATTACTCATACCTTGCTTACTCTCATGTTCCTTGTAGTCTTATTTCAAACATTTATTCCCTTGACCTTATTCCCTATTTGTTGCGGAAACACAATGTTTTGCACCTTCCGAAAAGGTGGCTGGTAAATCAGACATAATGTTAAGTGCTACATTTGAATCCTATATCCACATGTTGGAGAACTTTTGGACTACGTTCTCCAACATTTGGCCGATTTCATGTGTCATTTCTGAGTAAAAAAAATACCCAGTCACCCAATACAGCTGACTTCAAAATTTGGGTCGTGTATGCTAACAGTGTTACAGCGGAACCTTCATTTTCGTATGTCGTAGAGCCAAAGTTATCGTAGAGCCGAATAGCACACCAAACAAACTAGTCCTTAGAATCGAGTGCCAAGACAAAGCATCCAAGCCATGGTGACTCCAAGGAATGGATAGTGGTTATTTTGGAGTTGGGACACTATAGACAGATTTCAGCAAGTAAATCCTTGAATCATCTTTATGATGTATACGTATGTGGTTAATTTTGAAAACACAGAACGATGAACAACTCAGTATCTGTCTCCTTTCTTGCTCCTTTTAAGCATATTTATGCATATTTGTGCTGGCACGGTGTGTGCTTTTTCTTTTTTTTATTTATGACAGCTGCAAAAAAAAGTTGCAAGTGTTGACAAAGAAGGTAATAAATTCTATAAATTCTACAAATTCTATAAAATTCTATAAATAGAACGCTAATAATTTCAAGAAAAACGTTGTTGCAAAGTACAAAGATAGTGTCATGTAAAGGTTCATCGTTAAGGACTTAAGTGGGACACGTGATCGAGGGGTTCGGTTTTGGTCTGACCTTCTGGAACCAAGGTAGGACAAAAAACTGAGATTCCGCTCACAGGATGTATTACGCTGAGGAATATATGGAAAATATGGGAAACTGCGGCACCAAAAGGAGAACGGGAGAGTTGACAGGTTGGAGTATGAATC
This sequence comes from Doryrhamphus excisus, assembly GCF_037039965.1. NCBI lineage: Eukaryota > Metazoa > Chordata > Actinopteri > Syngnathiformes > Syngnathidae > Doryrhamphus > Doryrhamphus excisus. The sequence goes on along the minus strand of NC_136367.1, from coordinate 20,495,462 downwards.
ATTTGGATCTCGGCCGTATTCATCCGCGCGTGTCTTAATGTGGAAAAAAAGAACAAGCGCTTTACAAAGTCATTGTGCTGATGGCGATATTTTGGAAGCCGTGCCGGTTTCCCGTGTCCAGGTTGGACTCCATGATGAGCGGCGCCCAGATAGAGCACATCAAGTCATCACTTGCAACACAGTGCTAAATGCAAGGCGAACACAGCAGATTAGATCACAGCGCCATAGGCCAAGGCCGCTGATGCATGAACGAGTTTAGTGATGTGGAAAACAGAAAGGTCATCAATAACTTCAAACAGTCAAGCATGAAAATGCGTAGAATAGGAAGACAAACCGGGGAACTGAAGCACTAGCTTAAGTGATGTAACAGCTGTCAGAGGCACCGAGTAAAACATCAATGGATCGTTGGGACAAACTAACCGGGTTTGACTGGTTGAGCCAAACTAAAACTAAAGCAGGCGCCGCCGCCTTATATTTGCATATAAAAACCAGGAGGATGAAAATGATTTTGATTTATTTCGAAAGCAAGTACAGTAAAATAAAAGACTACGACTGTTTTTAAACGATAAATCATCGTCCCCACCGCACGAATCCACCTCGGGCGGTCTTACGGCATGAACTTTTTATGTGATGAGGACACAGTATAAACAGGATGTACCGGCACTGTTGCAAAAGCCACTAAAGGTACGGTATCTGTCCGTATCATCCCTATAATGCTTTACTCAAAGGGTGTGTGTGTGTTTGCCAGACATCTGACACAAAGCAATTCAGCAAAGCACACTCAACAGAGCCGCGCTCCACGCCTGTGCCCACGGCAATTGCCTGCGAGCGGATGAGTGATTCCATACCCAGTCCAAACAATAACACCACTGTACAAACGTGTTTGTGTTTGCCTATTACCTAAGCACCTCTGAACCCTCCTGTTTTTAATCACCCTTATCTTGTTATTTCAAAGCTGTTTGTCTTAGCTGGGAATGAATAGTGAATGTCATGTTCTGAAACCCTCACGACAGTGTCTTTTGTTACAAAAGGGGCCACTCCTTGGCAAAATATTAAAGAATAAATAAAGACGCAAACTTCCTGTCTAAGCAGAAAGTCTTGGCTACCTTACAGGTGACTGACTGACTGACTGACACTTTACCGATGACGAAGCTTCCTGGCAACGCAGCTGCTTATTGTCCTTTATGGATATGACTCGCACCTAGTAAAAAAAATAACCAGTCACCAAATACAGATGACTTCAAAATTTGGGCTGGGCGTGCTGACACTGTTACAGCGAAACCTTAATTTTTGTATGTCGTAGAACCAAATAGTGCACCAAACAAACCAGTCCTTAGAATCAAGTGCCAAGCCATGGTGACTCCAAAGAATGGATAGTGGTTATTTTTGGCGTTGGGACACTATAGACAGATTTCAACAAGTAAATCCTTCAATCATCTTTATGATTTGTACGTGGTTGTAGAACTTTTGGACTAAGTTCGCCAACATTTGTCCGATTTCCTGTGTCATTTCCAAGTAAAAAAAAATACCTAGTGACCAAATACAGCTGACTTCAAAATTTGGGCTGGGCATGCTAACAGTGCTACAGCTAATTTTCATATGTCGTAGAGCCAAATAGTGAATCGAGTGCTAAGACAAAGCATCCAAGCCATGGTGACTCCAAAGAATGGATAGTGGTCTTTTTTGGGATTGGGACACTATGGACAGATTTCAACAAGTAAATCCTTTAATCATCTTATGATGTGTATGTGGTTTATTTTTAACAACTCAGTATCTGTCTCCTTCCTTGTTCCTTTTAAGCACATTTTTGCTGGCACATGTGTGCTTTATATTTTTTTATTTACGACAGCTGCAAAAAAAAGTTGCAAGTGCCAGAACTGCTTATTGTCCTTTATGGATATGACTCGCACCTAGTAAAAAAAATAACCAGTCACCAAATACAGATGACTTCAAAATTTGGGCTGGGCGTGCTGACAGTGTTACAACAAAACCTTATTTTTCATATGTCGTAGACCAGAATAGTGCACCAAACAAACTAGTCCTTAGAATCAAGTGCCAAGCCATGGTGACTCCAAAGAATGGATAGTGGTTATTTTTGGCGTTGGGACACTATAGACAGATTTCAACAAGTAAATCCTTCAATCATCTTTATGATTTGTACGTGGTTGTAGAACTTTTGGACTAAGTTCGCCAACATTTGTCCGATTTCCTGTGTCATTTCCAAGTAAAAAAAATACCTAGTGACCAAATACAGCTGACTTCAAAATTTGGGCTGGGCATGCTAACAGTGCTACAGCTAATTTTCATATGTCGTAGAGCCAAATAGCGAATCGAGTGCTAAGACAAAGCATCCAAGCCATGGTGACTCCAAAGAATGGATAGTGGTCATTTTTGGCATTGGGACACTATGGACAGATTTCAACAAGTAAATCCTTTAATCATCTTATGATGTGTATGTGGTTTATTTTTAACAACTCAGTATCTGTCTCCTTCCTTGTTCCTTTTAAGCACGTTTTTGCTGGCACATGTGTGCTTTATATTTTTTTATTTACGACAGCTGCAAAAAAAAGTTGCAAGTGCCAGAACTGCTTATTGTCCTTTATAGATATGACTCACACCTAGTAAAAAAAATAACCAGTCACCAAATACAGATGACTTCAAAATTTGGGCTGGGCGTGCTGACAGTGTTACAACAAAACCTTATTTTTCATATGTCGTAGACCAGAATAGTGCACCAAACAAACTAGTCCTTAGAATCAAGTGCCAAGCCATGGTGACTCCAAAGAATGGATAGTGGTTATTTTTGGCGTTGGGACACTATAGACAGATTTCAACAAGTAAATCCTTCAATCATCTTTATGATTTGTACGTGGTTGTAGAACTTTTGGACTAAGTTCGCCAACATTTGTCAGATTTCCTGTGTCATTTCCAAGTAAAAAAAAATACCCAGTCACCAAATACAGTTGACTTCAAAATTTGGGCTGGGCATGCTAACAGTGCTACAGCTAATTTTCATATGTCGTAGAGCCAAATAGTGCACCAAACAAACTAGACCTTAGAATCGAGTGCCAAGACAAAGCATCCAAGCCATGGTGACCCCAAAGAATGGATAGTGGTTATTTTTGGCGTTGGGACACTATAGACAGATTTCAGCAAGTAAATCCTTTAATCATCTTTATGATGTGTATGTGGTTTATTTGCTCATATGCACGCAGAACGATGAACAACTCAGTATCTGTCTCCTTCCTTGTTCCTTTTAAGCATATTTTGCTGGCACATTTTTTTTAAATTTACGACAGCTGCAAAAAAAAAAAGTTGCAAGTGCCAGAACTTTGACAAAGAAGGTGAGAATGACGAAGCTTCCTGACAACGTAGCTGCTTATTGTCCTTTATGGATATGAATCGCACCTATTCTAATGATCTGCACGGCTACTGATGGAAAGTACTGACCCTGAGTGAGGGAGTGCAGGGGCAGGGCCGTTTGTCCCGGCTGGATAGAAAGCAGCCCTTGCCTCTGAAGGTTGAGCAGATGTTGCTGCTGGACCTGCTGGACCTGAAGGAGCTGCTGCTGGAAGGCCAACTGCTGCGCTGACACCTGCTGCTGGAGACAGACACACATTGGTTATTAGCGACGCCGTCACTCAATGGAAGCGTCGGAGCAATTAGCGATCAGGGATGGATGTCATTAACGGTATTGCGTAGCCGGACCGCTGGGGGGAGGGATCAACGTACACGTAAATGCCTTCATAAAAGCAAAAGTAATTGAAGGCTATATTCTCCATAAACGTCTGCTGTTAGTGCTGGTTTTCCACTTAACTCAGGTAGAGCGCACGGCGTCGCTTAAGTAATGAGGAGCCAGCAGGGAAATGACAAACAACAGTTAATCATTCATAATAAGGAGGCCACAGCAATTTCATTAAAGCCATTCATAATTCAGCAAACAACTTGTGACTAAATCAAAGCGCCTAATAACCACCCTTGCAAGTCACACCACTTCGCCTGTCCTGTTGACGGGCTCTTCTAGTACGCCCTCCCCAAAAAAATCTAAATAGGCAAGGCTGACTGCAACAATTACAGGGAATGGAGATCTCCAAATATACGACAGCTTCAAATGTCCCCCAACTGCTACTTTAAAGACAAGCCGGATCAGGAAGCAGTACTTTTATAATCGATACAGCAAACATGCACCAGGGTATGTCACATGACGGTGACAGAGCGAGTGCGAGTAGAGCAGGGAGGGGGGTGGAGGGGGGGGGCACTAAAAGCTGTGCCCGGTTGTGCACCGCACCCATTTAGCTAACACAGGATACATCACACTTTGTTTACTTCTCACGACTGAGTGCGTACTAAAAAGTGTCTCGGTGGCAGGCAGCCGTCGGGTCACTTCCTGTGGTTTGGGAATGAAAAGCCAGGGGAAAAGATTGAGGAAAAGGTGTGAAAACGCCTGCCAATTTAAGAATATATATGATTTTTTAAAAATATATTTTTAACATTTTATTTGAATTTTTAAAATAATATATTTTTAACAAAAAATATATTGAAAATTAAAAAAATATATTAAAGTTTTTTGGAAATATTATTTCTACAATGTGTTGGGTGTGACGTAACGTGAGCAACCACCACTCTTGTTGATGAAAAGTTTTTAAGAATATATATGATTTAAAAAAATAGATATTTTTAACATCTTATTAGAAATTTAAAATAAATATATTTTTAACAAAAATTATATTGAAAATTAAAAAAATATATTTACGTTTTTTAAAAATATTAATCCTACAATGTGTTGGGTATGACGTAACGTGAGCAACCACCACTCTTGTTGATGAAAAGTTTTTAAGAATATATTCATTCATTCATTCATTTTCTACCGCTTTTCCTCACGATGATTTAAAAAAATATATTTTTAACATCTTATTAGAAATTTAAAAAATATATATTTTTAACAAAAATTATATTAAAAATTAAAAAATATATATTTAAGTTTTTTAAAATATTATTTCTACAATGTGCTGCATGTGACGTGACGTCAACTCTGTTAGCAACCGCCACTCTTGTCGATGATGTAGCTTGTTAGCTTCCTCCATAGAACACAACGGATGGTAATTAAAGCAAGAAGAATTAATTGATGGACTGCAACTGTCATTTTTATTGCAAATGTTGACATGAAGTTGAAAGAGGAGAGGTGGGCTCTACGCCCTCTGAACGAGGGAAAAAAAAAAAAAAATCCTACAAGTCCACCAATCACAGCCTTCGTGGTGAACGTCACACTACGGGCAGATGCCGAACTCGAAATGCCATTTTTAGTGCATAGAAAAGTGTGGAATGCAGACAAGGTGTTTTTACCTGGGGGGAGGGGGGCGCTTGCGTGTAAAAACAGTGATTACAGAAGAAACGTGTGATCCAACCCCAAAGAAGACATGTGAGAAACACGTCAAGAATCTCAGAGAGAATTCCGAGACGCGGACGGACTGTGATTTCCTATGATCTCCCTGATTAATGAAAGGTGGTTGGTGCTTCTCACTTCCCGGAGAAGTTTCTCTTTAGTTGCTCGCCCTCCGCGAGTCCCCCGACTGCCAGTCGGAGACAAAGATAATCGTGCCACGGGGGCGGCAGTTCACAAGGAGCCGAGCCTTTCATCAAAAGCCTTAATAAATAGAGGGTGGCTTCTCAGTACTGCAAATGAATTTAACTCTCACCCCCCTTTTGCATGTTTTATCTTCCGGGCCCGTCAGATGACAGGGGGCTCCCTCCCGTGCGCTCTCGGCACGCAGACACAAAACCCAGCAGAAGCAACAGACCAAATAAGAGGTTAACAAGAAGCGGCACCGGGGAGAGGAAAATATAGTCCCTGACAAATGATAAAGAGCGGCGGTGGCAGGCCTTTATTGTCAAGCTTCAAATATAACGTTAAAGATCTTTGAGAAATGAAATTTCGATGTCTTTAAAATAAAAAGGGGGCACAAAGCAACAACAGGGGGTTATTGTCTGGCAGCCGCCAGGGAGTCACTGCGTAATTCTTATTCTGTCTTTTGATGGCTTCGAGAAAACGCCACGGAACGGCGATGAGAGAGAAAGACGGCACAGAGGGAAAGCCTCACGGGGCCGCATCCATTTCCTGTGATCGTACATAATATGCTTCAAAAGTTATTTTTTCTTCTATTCTCTCGCTCCATTCAACTGATCAATTGGCCCTCCTTGGCTCCCCCGCCCCTTTCCTTTTGTCTCACCCGCTCCTCTTGTGTTTACATCAGATGCGACTTAGTGACAGGCCCTATCTGAGGCCGAGGAGCCGCGCTGTCACGTTGATTTATGGGAGCGTCGCGCCATGACTTGTCCAAACTGAAGCCCGCAGTTCATTAATTAAGGAGCTTCCACTTTGAAGCCGGAGGGGGGGGTGGGGGGGGCTTTGACAGCACGCGTGAGCATGCGTGAATGCGCCTGCTTTTAACATTTTAACACGGGCTCCGTTTTTCCAAGCTTCCGCCGCTCTCCGAACACACACACACACACACACACACACACACAAAAGTCAACGGGGACGGGAGTTGAAAATTCCCAGATTGTCTTTGAACTCCTCCTGACCGCACAATCATTTGCTTTGTCCGCAGTGATGCCCGTATCCGCCAATCATTAGCACGCATTAAGCTGCTGCCTACAAGCGTGCCTCTGCCGTGGTGGTGTTGGTGGAGGGGGTGCGGGGTAGGGGGGGGGGGTTGGATCGAGAGCGAGAAAGATGGGGGGAGAAATAAAAACCTCAACACAGACAAAGCTGGGAGCGCTCTCCGCACTGATATCTCACAATTACATGCCTTCTCATCCGCTGCCATTTCCATGTTAATTACCGAGAAAAGCCTCTCAGATTTATAGCGCCCTGTTCCCGCCTTTACCCCCCCCAGTGCCCCCCCCCTCCGCCTTTCATGATGTCCTTACACCAGACCTTTGTTGCATAGTACATTTGTTTATTATATCATGAAAACTCACTCATTGTCCGACAAGCGTGAAATGACCAATGGTTGTAGGGACTTGAACCTACCTCTTTACTCTGCTTGCTGCCTGCATGCTGCTGGAGGAGCTGGAGGTGGAGCTGTTCCTGCTGCTTCTTGTAGAAATCCTGAAGTTGCTGCTACAGAGAAAAACCAGAGAGGTGATGAGAGGCTTTGACTCAAGGGTGCGCACGAGTGAGACTCCTCCAGCGCCTCTTTGACACGGCTTGGGATACCTGCTGTAACATGAGGGCCTGCTGCTGCTGGAGAAGAACCTGGAGCTGCTGAGGGCTCAGGACTTGCTGCTGAAGGATCTGCTGCATCTGCTGAGGAGTTATCACTTGAGGTGTCATCATAGCCGCTGACGCTGGAACCTGTGCAAAAAAATGGCAGGTTGGAGATCAGACAAAAAGTCCTGGTGGAAGAAATAACACCAACCATCAGACTTCTTCTTCAGAGGTCAAATCAAAAACACGAGGGGACATTTTACAATTTTTCTAACCAAACTATGTAGATGTGCTGAGACGTTTTTATATTTAAAGAAATCATCTCAGCTTTGTGTTATCTGTGATAAGCATATTATTAGATTTTTTTTTTTTGAAATATTTCTGCATTTTATATTATTTTTTTATATTTTACACATTTTATATATTTTTTTATATTTCACACATTTTATATTTAATTTTTATATTAATATTTCTGCATTTTGTTATTGTGATAGTATGTCTTTATTCTCCTAATATTTGGACTGTAGTATCACAATATTATATATATATTTAATATTTAATATATAATTATAATAATTATATATAATATATAATATTATATGAACTTTTATATTAATATTTCTGCATTCGGTTATTGTGATAGTATGTCTTTATTCTCCTAATATTTGGACTGTAGTATCACAATATTATATATATTTAATATTTAATATATAATTATAATAATAATATATAATATTATATTAACTTTTATCCAACGTAATAGTCCTTAAGTGGTACTTAATTATTTGTTTTGTATATAATTATTATATAACATTTATATTATATTATATATAAAATATTATTATTATATATTATTATTATTGTATAATATTCCAACTTAGTTTTTCTTTAATACTTCAACATTATGATAATTTATTCTTAATATTATGACTTTACTTCCATCTTTATTCTATTAGTGCCCCCCCACATTTTTACTGTTGTTTAATCATTTCATTTGTAGAACGTGCCAGGGGTTGTAAGTGGCCCCCAGGCCGCACTTTGGACATCCCGCTGCCCTGTGGAATGAAGGACACATTTTGCCGACAACCCCCCACTAAAGTAAGGAGCGCTCTCGAAGATGGCAACCAAGCCCGGCTGGTGCCTGCAGACGACACGGCTGACCACAGTCACGCCTGCGTCCCTTCTCCGTGATCATCCATGATCTGCATCCGACGTCGGGAAAAACGCACCGCACCTGAAGACGCCGCCAACTCGCGTGTCATGTGAGAACGTTTCATTGCGGTCGCTGTCAACGTTGATCTATTACGGTGACGATACGCGGGGCCTGGAGGAGGAGCCGGGCGGGCGAGGAACACGCAGGCCTCCAACTAACTCTCCAAAGGTGTGAGTGTGAGGCGTCTCAAAACCAGTGATTTGTTTTGACACTTAAAAGGCCCCGCAGTTGTCAGGGGGCCTTAATTGCTCCCGTGTCGCCGGGGACTCGCCGTCTATCGGGATGCTGCCACTCAATGTTGCCATGTGCAATACCATTAAAAGCACCTTTTGGTGACATCGCCACAATTAGACAAAAACAGAACCTAAAATGTGATAAAATAGCTGTGACAATTAATTTGATGATTGATGAACTTTCACTTTGACATGAAATGAGTATTTATATTTAGCCATTATATCTAAAAAAACCATGCCACAACATAAACAACACAAAATATTTACATATGTAGCACCATGAATTATTTACAATTGTCACATTTGGACCTGAAATGTGCATGCATTAATATTTCCTTTCAACGCGTGACCTTGTGCGCGCTACAGGGGTCCATGCTTTTTGACTTCCTGGTTGCTGTGGCGTGTTAATACATGCGAAAGATGCAGGCCGAGCTCTTATAAAATGCACTTCTGCCAGCTTGTGGCCGTTTTTATGGCTTACAGCTGCACCAAACATGATCTCTTCTGTTGTGCAGTTGCATCATCACCTCTTTTTGCCTCTTGTGCGAAACAACGTATGAATATGTCTTTGAGATTGGGCGTTCGGGTTGAAAAAAAACTGAGTTAATCGATAACTATTTTGGTATTTGATTAATCTTTTTTTTATTTACCTGCTATCTTTGTGTTTTAGGCAAAACTAGATATTCAAACACATGACTTTGGAAAAAAGCATTTTTTTGCCACTTTTCTGATATATGGTGGATAAACCACAAAGTATTGGTAATGGTAACAATTTTATTTCATTTGAACATGCATCAAATTACAATTAATCACTTCCCAGTTCCACATGTCCAAAAGGAGTAGGAAGAAGCAAAGCTTATTAAATCCTACCCCTCCATCTGGTACTTTTACAATCAGTAACTGTCACATTTGTTCACTTCCTGCTTTCCATAATACAGTGTAAGGGTTTTTTTTGTTGATTTGGCCCAAAAACAATTAATCAATTAATCGGAAGAATAATATTCAGATTAATCAACAAAGAAAATAATCATAGGTTGCAGCCTTATGGCATTTGTATTTTCTCCATGCAATCCTTGACATGCTTCTTCAATGAGCTAAAATGCTAAAATGTGGATGTCAGGCTAGCCTAACGTTTGACAGTCAAGGTTACCTACATTTTGCGAGAGCCTGAAAGCTAAGCTATTGACACTACTTTGAATTTTTCATGCATTTCTGAAGTAATCGCTGCTCTCTTTTTTTTGTGACACACACCTTCCTGCATAAAACCTTTGAGGTTTACCACATTATGTTAGCAGGCAACAATAAAAGTAGACGGTTACCTTCGTTGCAAGAATAAAAACACACTCAAGCTGTATGCCAAGTCAAAAGTCAAGGAACAAGATTCTAACCTCACCGCATGACAAACATAGTTTTTATTCCCTTTTCAGCACAAGCTATGAGGGGGGGAAGGAGGAAATTGTAATATTAATCCCCCCACCCCTTCTACTGTATCTTAATATGCAGTTCATCTTGAGTTTTGCACATGACTTGGCCTGTCATCTGCATTGACCCCCCCCACCACCCCCCCTTTCTAATTCCCTAATTTCACAGTCATTTTCTTACAAGGTCTTTTTTCCTCTATGGGCATCACTAATTTTTATGAACTACTCTGAAGGTCAACTAGGTGGACCGATTTGTCTGAAACGCAAACGCTAAACATAATGCTATATATATGGAAATGATATGCAAGCGCTTTGCATGCAAGGCACAATTAATGCCTCAGATCATTTTGTGACCGTGCATTTTTTTTTTCTATGTTGGACATTTTGCAGTTTTTTTCTTTTTTTAATATGATCATGTTTCGGGTATTACATTAAAAAAAAAGATATGCTTGAAATGATCATGTCCTGACACGGCTCTGAAACAGCAACTACAAATTTAACCAAAAAAACAACAATTTTGTTGAATTAATCTGCTTAAATTCTTTTTTTTTTTTTTAACCCACCCCAACAACAGCCTATTAGAGACCCCCATTTTATTAGCCATTGCGACTGAGGTCATTAGCAGCAAGAGGCATTGTACGCTTCTTAACCTATTGATCAATGTAACTACTACCATTTAATCCTGTGCTGAAGGAGTGAAAATCTGCCTAAGACGGGGGGTGGGGGTGGGGGTGGGGGTGGGGGGGCCCTATTGAGAGGAAGGGCAGGAGGGAGCACTTTAACTAGAAAATATTGCCCTGGCCTCCGTATCGTTCCCATTTAACGCAAACACAAGGCGCCAGTCACCATTTGGAGTACTCCCATATGGTGCCCTCCGTTATGATTCACCAAAATATATTAGCATCTAAAGATAGCTTGACAAGGGGGCTGGTACTGGGCTAATAACTGAGGGGATCCACTGAGCCCAGCTCTAATCTACTCCAACAATACCAGGGTGTTAAAAAAAAAAAAGAGGACATTCTGATGATTCCAGAAATAGCTGACGTTTATGAATTTCATGAAGGTGTGGTGCTCTCCAGGTGCCTCCCATACATAAACATTGAAACCTTGAACATTCTTGCACAGCTGCAGACTGACTGGAGGCAAAATAGTGCACCAGCACAGACCTGCTGGACAAACACACATGTATACTGTACACACACACACACACACACAATGTGTCACACCGCCACATTCATATAATGGTTGCAGAATAATCTTCAATTCTAATTCATCATTGTCAAAATATCATCCACAGCTTATTTCATGCATCATTTGCCCTCTGACCTCTGACAGAAACTCCAAGTAACGTCAACTAACGCAGCAGCTCCTTCTTATCGTCTTCGTATATCACCAGGCGGCGTTAGCTCAGAACCGCAGGGTCCCGGATGCTAAATAGTCTGCTTATGGACTACTGCTGAAGTGCCCTTGAGCAAGTCAGGTCAACATTTGTGCGCCACCCTGCATGCCTACACATGTGTAGATTATAATCAGTATATGAATATATATATATATGAATATTCTATACATATATATACTATATTTAAGAGATGTGAAGCCTACTGGTGGAATTGAGCTGAAAAAGCCGTAAGATGGTTCTTTCTTCCACACAGAGGAGAGTAAGAGGATCAGAAAGGAGAGACAAGGAGGCGCATATCAGATGTTTCACCTGCCGTGAAGGTGCAGTGCGGCTGAAAATAACAAGGTGGGTGGAAAAAGAAATTGTAAATGATCAAATTTTAATTTCCCCTCCCCTGGGGTCATCTTGTTTCTGGGGGTTACATCAAACGGAATTGGAAAAATCCTCCACTTGTGCGTGGCGTTGCTTTACCTTGGCCCGTAGTGGCAAAAGAAAACAGCATATGATATTAACCCTCATCTACTGCATAAAAAAAAACTCAGAAATGAGGACTCAAGCTCATGGAACCAAGCAAATGTGCATAAAATTGAAAAAAAGAAACAATTGACTGATGTGCACAAATTCCCAACATAACTTTTTAGTAAAAATACACTCAGATTAATGGGATAAATGTTTTTTAAAGAGGCTGTGGGAAGGATTTTGGGATTAACAACAACATTGTTTCTATGTAACAGGATTTTGAGTCACTTTTTCACTGCAAACAAACATTTTTTTTTATTTTATTTTGGCGGGGCTGGTCCCACCGCTAGACTTAAACAAACAAACTGCTCGGCAAAGCGAGTGAGATCATCTCACCGACAGCTGAGTAGTGTGCCTCACCCTGGTTCTCACCACTGCTGATACACACAGGGCACCCAGTACACACACACACACACACACACACACACAGTATCTACACAAACTATCACAGTGTTAAATTGCACTGCAAAGCGACGGGACGCTGCCCAAATATCCAAATACACCATTACAAATACAAGGAATGACTTATTTTCCTGGAACTGCCAAGTAACGCCATCAAAGTATTCATTTATTCTAACCTTCAGCAACTACGGGCGAACAGCACACGCCGGATCTTTTGGTTCCAGCTCTTGGCGGTTACGCAACGACACACGTCTTCCGAGCCACATCGTTTGAGTCAGATGAGATTTCATTAAGATCACAGCCTTTAAATCCCTCCCGTCCGAAGACAACGCCTGACATCCTCGTGCTGATTGTTTGTATTAAGCGGGCGAAGCACACCTTATCCTGGTTGCCATGACGGCAGACAAGAGCAACACAAGTTGTGTGGAATTGTTCGATTTATGAACGGAATCGTTGTCTACGGTATTTTTTTGAAAATGAAAATCTGAACATTGTATTTTAGATTTTTTCTGTGTAACTTTTAAAAAAAATTTGAATTTGCTTTATTTAAAAGGGAGCTTATTAAAACCTCCTCCCTCCATTCCATAAATGATAAAAGTCCACACCTGCAGTGCTAAGCGTTCCGCAAGTACCTCCATCTCAAGTCAAGTACATCATGGCTCATTCCCTAAGCAGCCATGACGCTAAAAACAGAATTGAACATTTTTTTTCCTCAATTAATAATATACTATAACTGTAAAAAAAAAGTATTCCATTGTCTCCGATACAAAGCTACGCCATCCCAGGCAACCGGGGGAATGTGGCGGCCGTCCCGAGTGTCGAACCTGGTTGCAAAGAAATGACAGGTGCTGGCGGCCCCTCGTCTTGACAGGCCACTGCACACGTAACGCCCCAGCCTGAAAGGGCTAATGCTGCACTAATGAACAATAAATCAACTCTGATTACAAAGTGTCAACCCAATCAGCTCGCCACAACTCGTTACACTGTTGCTACTTTTCCCTAAGCACCGAACCTCCTTAAATTTGTGCAAAAAAATTTGTGCAAAAAGCGCAAACATGAGACGTACTTTAAATGCAAACACAGATAAGCAGAAGAATCAAGCGTTTGTAACAATTCACAAGCCATTTAAAGCGACAGCGTGCCTGTAACGTGGTTTGATCGAGCCAAATATAGAGAGCGCTAATTCGCTTTGACAAGAGAGCAAGCAGTCCGGCCAGCAGTCATTGGGTCACCACCAAAATACACAGCAGCTGACATACATATTCAACATGTTTCGAGGAATTTGGGAGGTCTTACTAAACAGCAAAAACAGCAAAACATCTGACATCATGATTCACTGATATCACAAAACTGCTTTAGATGCTGCAAACTGGAAAAAAAGTCCCCAGAATCCACGGCGATGAGTTGGATATTTAACACTATGGCTGACAAAACAACACAGGGAAAGCATTTCTGGGAGCAACTTTACTTAACTACTCCGGACATCCACGGGAACATCCAAAACTGACAGCTCAGTAATAAACTCGTCCTTTTCCAAGGCTGGGAAGACTTTTCACAGCAAAGTCAATTCCGGCTGCAAGACTGCAAACTCTCATGCAAATCCATTCTAATGCGAAGTAGACCAACAAGAGTCAGACAGTGAGCTCCTTTTTCTGTCCTTTTCCCTGCTGGAATTAAATTGTCAAGTTTTTACAGCAAGAAAGCAGGCGTTATCAAAGAAATCAATCATATTGACAAACCTGACAAACTCCATTTAGCTGGCAGGGTAAACAGAAAGCCGGGCCACGCGGTGTGGAGTGAAGCAGAGAGGAGACAAGAGCGGCAAAGGAAGGAGAGAGAGAGAGAGAGAGAGAGGAGAGTGGGTGGGAGTCGGGGCGAGCGGCGGGGAGAGGCAGAGGCAACGCAGGCGGGCAGGATGAGAACAACCGCTGTTGTGCTGTGGCGTCTTCAGCCTTCGTCTGAACGCCGACACGTTGCGAGCGCGCACGCTTACAAGATACTAAACTATCCAATCAACCACACCCTTCTCCACCAATCACAAGCAGCCCTGAGAACATAATCGATTCAAATGGGGGCCTCACAATGGGGGAGCTGCAGGCTGAGCTGCAGGTGAACCCGTGCCTTTTGTGTGGTGGGGGCCCTTTAAAAAAAAAAAAAAAAAAAAGACAGCGTTGACCCTTTGACCTGTGCCGGGACTCCGGCCGTGCCATTTAAACAATGGGAGCCCAAAGAAAAGAGGCTCTTTAATTAAACAACAGATAAGTAAACACAGCTATCCAGCGGAAAGAACAAAAAGTGGCTCAGCTATCAGCCGCTTTATTGTTCTGCTAAATGGAAATGTTTACGGCGCTACAACAAAAGATCATTTAACAACAAATGAATAAACAAACTTACTATTTTTCATTTGCTTTGTTTCTCCCAAGCGGAACTTTTAACTGCTATATTTACTTTCTGCATTCTTACCCCAAAGCTGAGTGCATTCGGTGATAAAAATGAACTGTAAAAAATGTATATTATATTCTGGTAAAAGCAAAAAGCTCAATTCCCTTCAATACGTGGTGAGTGATAGCAGCTACCAGGCAATCTACCCAACCACGTCCCAATGAGAGCAATTAGCTGTCATGATAGCACATCTTAAAAACACCCAAGTGCACACAGAGCAGCAACCGTGGGAGAGGAAAATAGGACCCTGCCACCTACTGGAGATCCTGATGAACTGCACAGGGGCTTCTTTTCTTTTTTTTCTTTTTTTTTTTTTTTGGTCCAGGATGTTGTCTGAATCTGTTTTACCACAGCACCGATTTACATTATTAAACTAGGCATTTATATGATTTTACAAATGTTAAGAAACACATTCATTTGATTAATTATCACCAGTTAAATATTACTCAATTTATATGCAGAAATTAATTATATTTTTTACAGTAGTATTCATAAATTTTTTCTCAATGTTTTTTATTTTTTTTATTTAAATGTCTCTTCTTATTTGAATGTATTCTTATTTATTAAATTATTCCTATTTTTTTACTTTATACAATTTTTATTCTTATTTATTATTCTTATTCATTATATTCTTATTTTATTCTTAATTTTTGCATTTTTATGTCTTCCTTTTCCTGAATACTACACACACACACACACAGGAAGAGAACATCATGTAAGCAAGTGATATTCTAGTAATATTCTAAATGCAACATGAAAACAAGATGGCGTTAATTAATTATCAGTACAGTAATTCCTCGTTTATCACAGTGAGTTTCCTTTAAGTCGGATTTCTTATTTAGAAATGTCATATTTTTGTAGTTAGTGCATTGGAAACCTGTTTACCATCCTAGACATGGAATAATAGTTGTATCGTCACATTTACACTCCTATTACCCAATATAGTTGACATAACAACAGAAAATAACAAAACTACGACCAAATTAGACCAAATTACGAGTCTCCCGCGGTTTTGATTGGTGGTCAGATTGGGAGGGAATTTGGGGGTATGAAAGTAGTTCAGAGGACGGAAAGTGGCCGGTGTTGATGGAGTTGATACTCTTGCTGGTATTGTTACCGATAATTATCGGTCGGATATCAGCATACAAATGTGATATCGGTTGATATCGGTAAAAATGCTGTATACATCGGCTGATGTTGGTATCAGACATCGAGTTGGACAATATTATAATAATATTAATATATTAATATTAATATTATTTTTATATATTTATGTATAAAATATAAAATATATAATTAATATTAATGTTAATATTAATATTAATAATATATATGTAATGTTAATATTATTATATTAGTATTAGCACATCTTAAAATATTATTAATATATAAAATAAAATATATTATTAATATTAATATTACATATTATAATTATTAAATATTATAATAAATATTATATATTTTTTAGTAGGATTAAATAAAGTCTGTTTCTTCCTATCCCTTTTCAGGCCGGGAAATACGACCCCGTGTTATTCCATATAACACTCAAGCTTCCCATAAGGCTATTTCAAATTGTAATAAAAACGAAGGAAATTCAACAAGCAATGATTAACACCTGGCTTTGTTAATTCTGGCGGCAATAAACAGCACGCTGCAAAAGAGCAGCAGCAGCAGCACGTTACACTTCAACAAGCTCCACAGCGTTGGCAAAGGATGAAGGAATGTCCACGGGATGCATTCCAGTCTGCAAACACTGGTAGAATAAACACAGCTAAACAGAGCGTCAGCATGACAAGCCGTCGTTTCCATCGGCTAATTACCAATGAGCTTGGCTAAGGCGGCCCCCCGGCCTATGTAAATTATTGATCGGGACACCTCAAGTGTTAAAAGTGACAATTCCAATACATGTCATACTGAATAATTAAACAGCGGAGAAGGTGCTTTTATTTTGTATGTGACATTCCCAAGACGGCGAGCACTCATGCACTCAAAGCACACAGTGGTTGAGTCCGGGGCGGTACACACTCTTTTCCCTCTGCATTCTCCCTGGGGTGGCATGTCGACGTATTCTCAATAAAACACCTTCTTAGCAGTAATAGGCCACTGTTCTCATTTCAACGCTCCCAACGGCCTTGTGATAAATTTAGCAGACACACAGTTCAAGCTTCTCCCCTCATACTCATACACAACCTTTCTAATCCATTTCCTTTGTGCCAGTATCATGTAAATAATTACACTTGCTTTTTTTTTCTTTCTTTTGTCGCTTATGTTGATGTGCTGCACGGTGTATGGATTTTATTTCCCCGCACACGCAGAGAAACATCGGTATCCTTGAGCCTTGGACTGCATCCCCGGAGTGGTGAGTGTTTGTGCCCGTAACAGAGTGAATACATTATAAAACACTTCCATTTCCTGCTTGACTTAAAGTGGAAGTACTGTAATGTCTGCTTAGGCCCGGCTCTGCTCTGCCGAGTTTATAAGAACATGATACAGGTTCAATTGCAATTGAATCATGGCGGCGTCTAGTGCCTGAATGATGCCAGAGTTTTGGCATAATATTAGGGAGGATGGCTGATATTGGCGGAAAACTCAGATATCGTGCATGTCCGTATCTGTTTTCGACTCATGTGCCGATAACGATATCCGATAATGCCAATTTGGTATGAATGAGCCCAGTTTATAATTTCATCAGTTGCAATTTTCCGAAAATAAACTTGCAATATTAGGAGGAAAAATAATGTTAGTAATAATAATAAAGTAATAATAATAATAAAGTAAAAATAATTTTAGTGGCACAAAAATACATAAAATAAAAACAAAAAAGTTATCTGCAATATTATGAAAAAAAGCAAAAGAAAATAAAGCTGTCATTTCTACAAAATTAGGTGGGGAAGATACAATATTATGGGAAGCAGGTTAAAATAATATGGGAAAAAATAATATAAGGATATTGACAAGAAGAAAGTTGAAATATTTGACTGAAGTTCATACTAATAGATGCAGTTTTTATTGAAATATATAATATATATAACTTCTTAGCATATCCACATGTGTTGCTTGACGAAATATCAAAGTGGCCCTTGCATCCTTTCACATTTCACTAAGTGGCCCTCGCTGGAAAAAGTTTGGACACCCGCACACTAAATTTGAATTTTAACAATTTTAACAATTTTAAGTCGGCTTGTGGCAATAACATTATGTTCGTGCAATTCAATGAAGTGGAATGCGATCGGGAACTCGGTGAACTTGGAATGCTATTGTATAGCTGAATAACACTTTATGTGTTACGTTTTTTTTGGTGTTTCTTCTGCAAGTATGTCTTCTACTGGACCTTTTTGAGGACGGCGCTGATGTTAGTCTCCCATTTCAAATTCTGAGCGATTGTAGAATCCACCAACAGGATCCTCGTCTAGGTCCATGCATTGCAACGCCATATTGGCCGCATCCTCCACCAACCTGCTGCCCAGCAGACGTCGTGTGATGCGCTTCAGGTGGTCCAGCATGAGGTATTCAAAGTAATTCATGATGGCAGATGTCCAAGCAAGAGGTCGGTAGTGGTTTAGTTGCAAGACAGCAGATTTTGAGGGCCTATTTTGATGGTGAGGATCTGAGTAAAGACCACAGCTAGCATCTTGGCACATCATTTTATGCAGGAAGCCGAGATACCAGAAGATGTCTTGATCTTTTCTTAGCACTTAGCAAATTTTGTTGACTTAATTAACACCCAAAAATAAACATGAGAATGCAGTGCTAGCAAGCATGCCCTCACTGTTATAGCTGATGGTTATTATTAATGCAATTGCTGTCTGTGGAGGAATTCATCCGTAAAAGGGATGTGATTCCCTTCATCCCGAATATACCGTGCTTGACAACAAGACAACAAGATAGAAAGCAAGACTCGGGACGTATTTTAGCGGTAAGCATGTGTGTGTCACGGCGGATGACTGAGTGGGGTGGAAAGGTGAGAGGCAGCAAACGGCTCGCAGGGAAACACGGCAGCATAAACGAAGGTCTGGAAATGGTACAATGGCTCCCAGTGCTGTGACTGGAGCTGATTCGACACTCATCGTCTTGGCTGGGAGAGAACTCTCAACACAGCAGCCCCCCAAGTGCTTATTTGGCTGTGTGGAAGTGGGACAGATGACTTCATTGTGACAGGATTATCCCGAACCTGGATTTAATCTATACGGTGTGCATAATACATTTTTACAACATGACAAGGAAAACAAACGGTAAAAGAGACAGCTCGATCCCGGGGTTTCATGCGAGCATCATTCTTGGTTTTGAGCTCATCGTGACTGACAGATTGTCTCACCTCAAAGCCACACACATGATTTCATTAGAGAATCACCTTAAGTCATTTCACAAAGAAAGGAATGAGCTCCTTCTGAGAATCACGCACATGAGTGGTGATTTGAAAAATATATCTACTGTATATCATTCACTTGCTGTACTTTAGCTTGGAGCTCATCTTAGCAGAATTGTTATAATTCAGCCGCATTGGGGGGTTCTGCAGCATCTTAAGGTCAGGCCGCAGAAATAATAGGATTCAGGTCAGGACTTGGACCAGACCACTTTTGTTTTTCAACCATTCAGAGGTGGACTTGTTGGTGTGATTTTGGTTATTGTCCTGGTGGAGAACCCAGGTTGGTTTCAGCTTGAGGTCACCAACAGATGGATTCAGGATTTTATGGTAGAAAGCAAAATTCATGGTTCCATCTATCACAGGAAGTCTTTTTTGGAAGAATTGGCAGTCGTCCCACTCCACTTGAAATTCTATGCTTCAAGCAATCACTGCTTTTTAAAAATATATTAATAAATCATGCGGTTTTGTGGATGGATATGGCCTATTATTAGTCAAAAAAATTATTTACATATTAGTATTAATTATAATATATAATATTAAAATATATATTATATTATATTATTATAATATATATTTATATATATTATATAATATATAAAATAAAAAATATTTAAGCAGAGTTTAAATTTTTTATAATTTTATTTTATTTTATTTTTTTAAATTAAGCATTTTCAACCATACAAATGGTGAAATTAACTAAAATACAAATACAAGGCATTCAGAAAATGCATTCAAAGACGCCATGATGTGTCGTATCCCAAAGTGGTCACTAGTTGTCAGTAATGCTACTGTAATATTCACTGAGATACACAAGCACCAGAGTTGATCGCTGAAACAACGTGCTTTTATTGCACGGTAATCCCTAACATGGGCCACACATTGAGGCTGTAACCCATGCCGAGTTAAGACTCAACTCTGAGCCCCCGACGTCACTTCCTCTACTCTTGCGACGCAACACATTTACAGCAACACACACACAAGTATGCGTCTTGTGTCTTAGATGGCATATTTTATGTTATTCTGTCTACTATATTGGGTAATACAAGTGTGAAGGTGACTATGGGGGTGTTATTTCATGTCCTGAGGGCTCTAATAATGTTAAAACCATATTTACAAGGTTGTGAACAGGTTTTCTCACAAAAATAGATTTAATAATAAATATATAACAAATATAATAAATAATAATAAATAAATAATGAAAAAATATATTTAAAAAATAATAAATATATTTATAAATAAAGAATACTACTTCACAAAAAGCCACCCGGCACCGGTCTGGAATCAATTAACAGCGATAAACAAGGGATTACTACATGTCATAGTATACAAAGACAGAATTGTACTGCACGCCGTTATGCCTCACTGTCATCAAAATATGATTTATCAGCAACTGCCAGCTATCTTATCAATTGATCGACTTATCAGTTACTACGCCCATTTCATAGTAATTGTACATGACTGGGTTGGAAACCTTCAAGCACGTATTTTTTGCCAAAGTTTGCCTTTTCAGTCTTCAAAAGGCAAATGTCATCTCAACCAGAAGCAAAATCAACAGTTTTATATCGAGTAGCCACCGCTTTGACACTTCTGGCCGACGGAATTCTAGAAACACCTCAAAATGCTCAGCCTGAGATCAGTCCGTAGTACTGGCAGGCCTCCAGCCGCCAGGCTTTGGCCGAGTACTCTAATGACTTGCAGGTTGTAGCGGCGTGGTATACTGTACATGTGTCAGGACAACGCCATCGGCATACTGCAAAAAAAAAAGATAACAGCAGCAACTCATCCTGTCAGCAAGAGGACCGGCCCATGTATTGTGTCAAATCACACTTAAAGACCGCAAATGAAGGACGCTAAAAAGGCCTGCAGTGAAGGCGCTTAGCTTAAAGGCTTTGGTCCGGTCTACTGAAAAGACGTTATCTCTTGACCTGGAGATGCCCTGGTGAGGTGGCACACAATGGTATTTGCACACAAAAGAGAAAGAGAAAGAGCCGAGAGATAAAGGGGAAGAATTCTGTCAACTGTCGCTTCAAATAGTCACAAAAAGACACAAAAAATGTTGCTTGCTGACACAAAACAGGAAAATATTCAGTGCAGCATTCATCAGCATAATATAAATAAATACAGCAAAGGAATAAAAGTCAATAATAAAACTTGACATTGTGTAATACAGTAATAAATGTCGAGAGAGGTTATTTTAGATTCAATACCTGATAGATGATCGGCGCATTAAGTCTTGGACAGTATGTAAAGTTCCCTTTTCTAAAGGAAGCAAACTACTTCTGCTATGACGCAACTCAAAACCGACGCTTGCTAATGCTTCATTTGTTGTTATTTATATCCCATGCCAAGCGTATCCCCCCTCCGAGTCGAGCCCACACAGGGAACACGAGCTGGCTGACGGCCCGGCCGGGCCCGGCCCGTCATCGTGCCAATGACATGAATAATGGCGGCCAATCCCGGATCACAGCGGAATGTGATCCGGGCATCAAACCGATAGCAAAGACATCATGTTGACATAACGTCTTCAAGCCCGGCTGAATGCTGCATAATCCCCAACAGGAGGTCGATGCCTTCCTTGGGCTCGCTCGGAATCAAGCGCAGTTAGCCTGAACGGCACGCAACGCCGCAAACGAGCTTGGCCTCCCTTCCCCCTCCTCCTCCCTTGATGCTGGTCGACTATCAGCAAGGGTCTGACAGTGTTGTTCCTAATTACCTATTTCTCTATTCCTGATCCTATGGCTGGCATAATTAGTTACCTGGGGCTGCAATCCAATTTGAAGTGATGACAAGAAAGTGATCCATGAAAAAGTAATAAGATAAATCCAATTTCAGCCTGCCTCTAATTAAATGCACATGGAACTAATGAGTCAAACTCTAGCATTGCACTGATAATGGTAATTAGCGGGGTGGGAGTTGCCGGCTCTCATCGTCGTGCCGCTGCAGGTGTGAAGTGTTAAAGGTAAAAGCGGCCCGGCTTCTTTTAATTACACGTGTCACGCTGTCAAAGTACCAATGTACAAATGGGGGCGGCTTTTGACCAGTCAAGTATCGTGTGTGTTTTGCTGCACGCCGCCATACCAGGCGGCTGTTTGTATATCGGGTCTGACGAAGGTGCCTCAAGGCTGTCGAGTGTAAAGCCGAGGCATCTTTTATCCGCAGGCGGCGACGGGCACTGTGAGGTCGAGGGGTTGTGCGTGGGGGCGCCTGTGAAAAGACCTATTTAATATAAATCAAGAGCTCAGAGTCTCGTTTGACTTGTGTTTTTTTTTTCATTTGAGCGACTCCAGTCAAGTCACTTTATTCTGAAGTTATGAGGTTTACTACACAGCCTCGTAACTGCTGGATCATACCTTTGATGAGCCAGTCCACAATCATTATCCAGCCGTATATGATGGAGATAGTCAATGCTGGCTTCAGTGAAGCATCCACGTTAGCCACGTTTACATGAGGAGTTTTTCTCTTTCCGGATGACCTTTCCGAAAGCAATGGTATACATGGAAAGGAATATTCCAATCGCATGTCTACATGCGCCGCTATAATCAACCAGGGGCATGCCCAGTAAAGCGTAAACATCAACATCACGTGATACTGACTTCCTTGAGTTTTTCTTTCACTTGTTGGAATAACTTTCATTCGTCATAATTTTCATTCGTCCAGTCTTGAAATTTTGTTTGAATCAAAAACAAACTTTCCTTAGCAGTCCAGTGCCGATTGCTCGCCTCCATTTTTTTTAATCAAAGAACGTCTGGAGCTGCGTGTTACGTCATATCTCAGCATTCACTGAAAGAACGCACCCGGGAACAGGAAAACATAAAGTTCAATCTTAATCTTAATATTTCATAATTAAGCTCGACACATGTTTTATATAGATATGTATTTTCTTTTTTAATAAAACCGGACTTGTGAATGGCGTATAGAAGGGTTTAGTTTCTGTTCCACAGATGGCGCTAATTCACACCAAAGCTGCTTGCCAACCGCCAATAAACAACAGAAGAAGAAAAACACCACGAAGAAGAACGCAGTCTGACAACTTTTCGATTGAACGGATACAAGATTCCTCAATCGGATTGGGGAAAGGAATATTCCACTCCTGTGAATCCGATTATATATTCATTCAGATTGGCACTTTTCTTTCGGAATGAGGTGTATACAAAGGTTAGATTCCTTCCGTTTGAGCAAATAACCCGAATGGAATAGGAATATTTGGGTCCATGTAAACGTGGCTACGGAAAACCACACACAGCAAAATGCCATACATACCACAACGGATGAATACATGATGACAATTGTGCGGGGCGGCCATTTGTTTAATTAACAGAACATGCTACTCGGAGATAAACACTTGTCCGGACATGTGGCATTTGCATAGCTGCAAATTTAACCGTACAAGGAAAACATAGAACAATGGGCATCGGGCAATTTATGGTGTTAGTAAAGATACTACACCAAGTCTGTGCTCTTTTCACACCAAGTGGGCATGAGTAAGGGGGGGGGGTTCTGGGGGGCAACTCGGTCTTCAATAGCTGAGTGACAGCTTGGCCGAGCTCTCTGTATACATTAATAAATTAGAATTCTAATTCTGTCTTTGTCTGCAGAAGATGGCCCGCTACTTTAGCGTGTATCAACAACTGGCTGCGTGCAAGAATCTGCGATTATGGTCGCCTTTGTTGACCTCTGCAGCACAATTCCCTGCCATGCTGGGAAAACTGTTTAGTTTGATCCCTTTAACTTATTTGAATCCTGACAAATATGCACACAACTGAAAGGTCATCGCAGTCATATTTCATCCTCTGGAGCAACTCTGAAGACATCTGCACAACAAAAGAAGCGTTTTTTTCACAACCTGACATTAGACCTAGCTGCTACAATGGCTCATTAAAAAGGGTCCCCGACGGGACAGTCGGGGTATTAAATATCATATATATATATATATATATATACACACACAAAGAACAGGGCCTCCCTATTAATCACCAAATATGCCCTGAAGTCATTAGCAATTTCACACTGGTACAAACAACTGATGCCCCCGTCCAAGCAAAAATACAGTACACCAAGTCAGGCAGCATATACATATACATATACATATACATATACATATACATATACATATACATATACATATACATATACATATACATATACATATACATATACATATACATATCGTTCTATGCACGCATAAATCACCCACACACACAAAATAAAAACGATTCAAGGATTTCCCGTCTGGGATCTGTCTATTGTGTCCCAACTAAACAAGGACCCACAATCAATTCTTCACAGAGACGAACGTGGCCAACAAGCGGATACTTTATTTGGCCACTTTTGTGGCCGTACTGTAACCAAGACGGTGTACAGAAACCAAGACAATACTTCCAAAACCGAATCTTACAAAAACCTGAGGTTCCGGTGCATGCTCTGCTAAACTACACTGACTTCACCAGCTTCCATTGACACTTCCGTACCCTCCGACCCCCCCAAATACGCACACAGTTCTCAACTGCAAAAGGGAAAAAACAGATTTTCATGAAAATAAATTATTTAAACAACTATACCAACATAAACAACACAAAAAGGGGTTGTTTTACATGAAACTAATAATTTCCTTTCATGCACGCTACACTCCTCCACGACACGATCCCTGCCGAGTTCTTACCAAATGCACTTCTGCCACCTTGTGGTCGTTTTTATGGCTTAAATTTGCTCTTAAATGAAATGCAATAGTGCAGAGTTGCTCCATCAAAAGACGACTGAGCGTTCAGGTTGGTAAAACTCCATCTTTGGTATTGAATGAGTTACGAATCAGGCAAGAATAAACATAAAAGATCATTTCCAGTACCTGCAGGCTTTGGTCCTTGTCGTTAGCTTTGGGGGATTTATGGCCAGTGTTTTGTTGAGACTGCTGCTGCAGAAGTATCTGCCTCGCTACCTGGAGGGCCTGAAAAAGAAAGAAAAAAAAGGTTAAATGATTTTTTTCAAACCCAGTAGGATGGTTGAAGGTAGCTTGAGAACATCCCTTATGCCCATTACCAGAGCAGATCTCCCCTTAGTCATCTCCTGATATTCCCCATAAGGTCATTGACGAAGACATGCATTTTGGAGTAAACAATGATCAGATGACATTCACAAACAAAAGGGTACACGGAGAGATAAGCTCCATTTCTAGCATGATATATTCTCACATGGCCATCAGCGCTTTTGTGTCTTCTTCAGTGCAGCCAAACTCCAATCAAGAAAGCAAATAAACAACTTTATGACTGCTTCAAATATCTGTTAAAGGACACGGCCTTCTCAGTGGAAAACAAAATACAGTGAAGTCACATGTTTATTGCTCCAACTACTCCCTTTTCCCTTACGATAAATAATCAAACATGCCATCCAGAGCAAACAAAGCCGAGGAGCGCAGGGGGAAAAAAACACTGCGGTCTCGAAAACGGTCAACGATACCAAGAAAAGCAAGCGTTGTGTTCCCACAGTGAGCTGGCCAGCCTCACACCTCCACCAGTAAACCATCTGGGTAAATAACCAGCTTCATTCTTTCCACCATTCTCAGATGATTGCTCCCACAATGAAACAACAGACAGGGGTTCATCTCATAGATGGAAAATCTGTCAACCCCCCCACCCTACCCCCCCAATTATTGGATATACATTAACACAGTAAAATGCGGTCATCCAGGAAGACGCGGTGCAATGCAGCGTCTTAGCGACTGAAACATGCGACCAAAGTGAGCTCAGTTTCCAGTATGGAATAACTCAGTAATGTTTGATAAATTAATAAAAAAAAATCATCTGATTTATTGTTAACTTCCACAAATAGTGAGTCCATTAAATACTTTAGGTCAGATGCCAAAAAATACACTAAATATGTGCTTTCTTTCAAAGATGTCAAAATGTTTTCTTTTCCGCTGTAAGTGATGACACACACAGTGAGACACACACGTGTGCATGTGCGTGCATGTGTGTGTGTGTGTGTGTGTTGGAGGGGGGGTGGGGGGGTGGTTTACAACCGAGGGTGTTGGAACAAAGAGTTGAGTCAACAGGATGTGATGGAAAGTTCAGGCGGTGCTGGATAAAGAGATACACTTCTGGGAAGGCTTGCTTTGCAAACATCAAATAAAAGAAGCCTGTTCATGATTTGATGCTTAATTCACACCAAAAGACTATTATTCGACACTATAACTTCATGAAAAGTAGTAAGAATATGACGTATATCACCTTTTATAATCTCATAACTTCATTCCCGTGATAATATGACTTAATTCCCATAATATTATAACTTTTCCCCCAACCTAATTCCCCCAAATTACAACTTTATTGAGTTTTGTTTGTCATCTTAAGAACTTAAAACACATTTTTTCTTTAATATTCCAACTAAATACTCAAATCAGACTGGCATAAATACATATGTCAATCAAGTGACCAACATCATAATGAGGCTGCATGGTAGGCATTTTTTTCAATGTCGCGTTCGAGATACTAAAAAAAAATGAACTTTCCTAATCCTATCGGTGAGTTATGAAGTATTATTATTGCTTATCCTGTCTACTATATTAGGTCAAATCAGCATAAAGGCAACTATAGGGATGCTAGCTCATGTTTACAGGGCTCTAATATTTTTTGTAAATAGGTTTTCTATGCTCTAACTACAAAAAATATTGTATTTATGAATATTGAGCATGTATTTCAATGGGAAAGATGCAGGCCGTGTTCTTATAAAATGCAATTCTGCCACCTAGTGGCTGTTTTTTCAGCTTAAAACTGTACCAAACACCTCATCACCTTTGGGAAAACGTAAAAAAAAATACAAATTTGTCTTTGGTAGCAAATTAATTAATTGGATAAGGAAATAATCGTCAATTTGTCAATTAATTGTAGCATCTCTTAGTATTAGTTTTGTCATTGTCGCCGTGTGCTGCAACCTGTCACCCTTGTGAAAGCGGTCTTGAGCTCAGTGGGTCTTTTATCCGGTTAAATAAACAAAACAAATGAATAGTCTGCTTTAAAAGGAATGATAATAAAAAAGGAATATGCTGGATATACTGTAGTATATATTATACTGCGTATCGTAGGATCTGACTCTTGCAGTGTTTACAGTACGGCACCCACTTCCTTATTTCCAACCCCCCCGCGATTCGGAGATCCTGGTCTCTTGGGAGTACTCTGATAACTGCTTCACACAAATACAATAAATTGAAGTGTTGACAGGCACAAGACATCCGTCACAGCCAAAAATTCTTGCATGGACGTTCTAATAGTAGAACCAAAGCTGAAATCTGTCCACCTCAAGCTGGGATAAGCATGCAAAGAGAGTTCAGCAGGTTCCTCTGAGAAGTAAACAGTAAAAAAAAGGCAAATATTGACCTGCACAAACACTTTTACTACTGTATCGAGGGCTATTGTTTGGAAGGTGCGCTTGTTACTGAGTAACAAGTTATAAAACAGCTGAAGACACGGAGACTCGCATCAAAAAAAAAAAAAAAACACAGCACATATTTCCAAACAAATACAAATACACACGCAGCAGACTGTGTGAATCCTGCAGGGGCTTTTGATTAGCAAACACCCTGCAGGACGTGCATAGACATTATTCATTTGGACTGAAAGTTCACAACCTCGTGTTAAAAGAAAGTCCCTAATAAACAAGCAACATTTTATCTGCGTCTTTCGACTTTCACACAACATTAGTGAACAGAGGGAGGAGCGTCCCTGATGTCTCCGGGCCATCAAGCTGTGATAAGAGAGCTGCTAAGCACTGGATGTATTTATGTGCTGTCTGCACGTGTGGATTATTTACAGGCTTTGGGGGTTCCTGCTGCTAAAGCCAGCTCTGGGTGTCTTAGAAATCCCTGCTCAGAGCGTTTCCACGCAGTCGTGGCTGGATCCACCGCAGCATCCCAAAACGCACAAACAACAGCAATCAATGACAATCAGGAAACCAGCGTATAAACTCTAGCATATTATTATTATTCCTTGCTTTATGACTTCCATGACTACAAACGTGCTCATATAAATTCATTAATAAAACAATTTTGGGAAAATTGGGCATGGCTTAGGTTGTTGGTTCGATTCCCAACATACCCTTGGGCAAGATACTGACCCCCGGTTGCGATCAGTAGGTAAATGTGGAAAGAGTGTCAACACACTGAGTACCTTTAAGGTAGCGCTACACAAGTTAAAGTCCAATTCCGGGGTTCTCACAAGATCTTGTGACAAAAATCTTGCGAGATAAAAACCTGACGTGAAGATTTCTTGTACAGAAAAAAATTATTTAAACAAATTTATTTAGACAATAAGTAATCCATCACACAATAAGTGAAGATGAACTCTGTTCACTTTGTTTCATAGCACAACGGCATGAACGGAATGAGCCCTTTTGTCATATGAATACAGAGACAACAATAAAGTCTTCTAGTTTATTTCATTCTTGCATTTAGTGTTTTTATTCCTGTATTTTGTGGTAATGTAATATTTTTATTTCATTTGAACATGCATCAGATTACAATTGAATGCATCACATAATCAGTTCCCAGTTCCACATGTCCAAAAGGAGTAGGAAGAAGCAAAGCTTATTAAATCCTACCTCCATCTGGTACTTTTACAATCACTAACTGTTACATTTGTTCACTTCCTGCTTTCCATAATACAGTTTAAGTTTTTTTTTTTTTTTTTTTTATTTTGTAATTTTTTTGTCCCGTACCGAAGTAGGAGGTTATACGTGTTCAGTGTGAGTGACTTGAGTGTTAATTAATTTACTTTTTCGTAACTCGAGTACCACCTACATTAGAATGATCCAAACAGACAACTTGTACATATAATATGAAATGACTCGTGATCAAAAAGAGCAATTTGGAATTACCGACTATAAAAATCCAGCCATGGATCCCGATTTACTACAGCTGACTTTTGCCTCCATAACACAAACATTGATCTTCAATGCAAAGCAGGATGTCTCGTTGCAAGTATGTCGTTAATGCCAATTCAAAAAAGCCACTCCACATGGAAAACAGGCCCTGCGATAGAACCCTAAAAGGGCACTTGTCACATCACCCACTGATCTGTGTTCAGATTTCTGCATTAATTCATGAAGAACACACAGATAAAACCAGCGTTTAGACCCACTTTAAACCATTAGATTACCTTCTTTGTTGTGCTTTTCCATTCATCGATTAATATTTATGACATGGATAGCACCGCCGCAGTGCTGGTGGTTGAGGTGGTCCGAGCCTGGTACTGCGGGGTTAGCGTTGCCCTTGCAGCCCCCTCCACAGCCAACGAGGTCAGCCCGGTTGTGCGGGCTTCCGTTTGCATTTGTTTGCCTTCCCGAGCCTCGCAGTTGTTAAGCTGCTGGTTGAAGAAGGCCTCCATCCAGAGCGGTCGGCGTTACACGAAGAAAAGTACACACCGCAAGCTCGCATATGCAAACGACATGCATTGCCGGAGCTGCACATGCAGCAAATACGGGAACAGTAAATAAGGTTTTCCACGCTCCATCAGATGCTCTTTGTTGCCAACAAAAACAGCACGCCAAACGGCAATGAGACACTTGAGGGGACACATGTAACGACACGCAAGCGAACACGCGCATGGTGTTGTGCGATTACGCCAAAGTGCGGCGATGATTCAGTAACTGAGCAGATCTCCCGCTAAAAGCCTTTCCTTCCTTTCCCCGCCATAATTAAATGGATACCGTGTTTATTGCGTTAGCGCGGCGTAAACACGCTCCCGGTGCACACGAGCGACTGTCGACTGTATATTGTCTCTCTGGCGAGTCGCTCTTCCGCCTCAATTACGCCTTTCAAATTCCCAGGCACCGTATGATAAAGTGGCAGTAAAAATCATTCACATTAATACACCATTGTGCATCTGCTGCTAAAGGTAATTAAAGAAGTAAATGACTCATAAGAATAGACATATTAGCTGAAAAATGAAAGGCAACTGGGCCGCCTCGTGAAAATATGTACCATTAAGATACTGCATTTTCTTACTGGCATCATCAGCTCCACTAGCTTGATGCTGATTTAATCCACTCCACTGGAAAGTCTATCAGTGCTCGGTCGTGTGTCTCTTATATCTATCCGGCAACAGCCAAGTATTTCAATTGTGACTTTAAAACTTGGCTGTGAATGACTGGAGGACGCTAAATGAGGGAGGTCACGCAAGGAAAAAGCGGACAGATGAGCATTTTAGGTGAATGCGGCTCTACTAGCAAGACACAAAATGTACATATGAGATCAGCCAATTCAAGAAATAATACAAGCAGTTGATGTTTGCTAAATACAAGGATGAAGAGTCTTGAACCAGTCATGATGTGCTATATATATCACTATATTGACACTTACTATTAATTACTGTCATTGTATCATATCACCTTGTACTTCGGTACGAGGTACATTATTTAAAAAAAATAAATACAATAAAATAAATACAAAATAAAAACAAATACCAAAAAAAAAAAAACCTAAAAAAAAAACCCTAAACTGTATTATTATTATACTTATTACAAGTTGTCTGTTTGGATCATTCTAATGCAGGTGGTCCTCAAGTTACGAAGAAGTTATTTAACACTTAAGTCACTCACACTGAACACGTATCACCTCGTACTTTGGTACGGGACAAAAAATTACAAAATAAAAAAAAAAACTAAATAAAAAAAAAAAGCATGTCAAGGATTGCGTGGAGAAAATACAAATGCTATAAGGCTGCAGCCTGATTATTTTCTTTGTCGGTTAATCTGAATATTATTCTTCCGATTAATTGATTAATTGTTTAGGCTTTGGATGGACCAAATCAACAAAAAAGCAAAAAAAAAAAAAAAAAACTGTATTACGGAAAGCAGGAAGTGAACAAATGTAACAGTTACTGATTGTAAAAGTACCAGATGGAGGGGTAGGATTTAATAAGCTTTGCTTCTTCCTACTCCTTTTGGACATGTGGAACTGGGAACTGATTATGGGATGCATTCAATTGTAATCTGATGCATGTTCAAATGAAATAAATCCATTACCATTACCATTACATATCCAGAGAGGTCCAGCAGAGAATCAAACCCCTTATGGCTGTGAGGCAGACACTCTAAGCAGGCTTCCACCATGCTTCCATTAAAACAGTATAACCGTAATATACAGAACTATCAAAGCTGGGAACAGCGATGCGGGCAGATCTCAAAAACAACTTTCGCCTTGACTTTATCTTTTCTTCTGAGTACATGAATCCGAAGGACGCTCACAGCTAAATACAAGAATATCCATCAAGTGGTTTAAGTGAGAGAAAAAAGCAAAGACAGATGCCAACTGTGCTGGGTGCTTAGATGGGCTGTCAGAAAACATGCGCTCCTCCGGATTGCATCTTTGTTGGAAGTCTTGCATCACCTTCTCGAAGCAAGCGTTGTGCTTGGGAAAATGGGCGCTTCCAAAAAGCCGGTGTGAGACCCTGAATACCATGAGTGGATTTGATCATGCGTGAATGGAGATTGTTTAAAACGGGAACCTTGGTCTCCTCCATGGAAGATTCAACGTGATGATGCGTTTGAGACTTCGGGGATATACGATTGGTAAAACCGGCAAATCTGTGGGAACTGAACTACAATGTAGTCAAACTTGAAGGTCATTTTTTCAATCCGATAGATTACCGATAAAACGTGGGACCGAGGGACGGACATGCGATCAAATTAACCAATAAACCAACAAACACACGTTTTTACATCGCTCCCCGCTGACGCTCACGGTCTTAACCCTCTCCCGACCTGGGCCTTCCACATCATGAGATGCCGGGAGAAGAATTCCCACTGCGTCCGAGGAGCTTGGATGAATCACAGCCACGTCCAATTGGCTATGGATTGAGTTGCAGCAGTGAGAGACGGCTCCCTGGGAATAGCAAGTGTCTCTGTTGAAGCCATTCCAAGACGGGTAATATGATCCTCCGCCGACAGGAATAAACGAAAGGGAAAAAGGAGGGGGAGGAAAAAATCTGATTGCTTCAGTCACATCGAGGAGCAATCTCCAACACGGTCTAGACATATCAATCGTCACGCTCAAGTGTCATGTGTTAGTCTCCAAAGTCCATGATGGGACTCGTGGTGGTTGGAACTTTTTCTTTTTTTTTTATTTATTTCTTGGAATTTTTGCATCCCAAACAAGAAGGAAACCGCACAAAACATTTACGAGTGAACGTTTTTGACTAAAACGTTTTTTGATGACTACTGTAATTCCTCGTTTATTGTTGTTTCATACACTGTGTCTGACCAAACATTAGGTTTTTCAACATTATTAGAGCTCTCTAGACATGAAGTAGCACCCCTATAGTCACCTTTACACTTGTAATACCCAACTTAGTAGACATACTAGGAGTAAATAAGACAAATAAGATTTGTGCTCGTGTGTGTTGCTGTAAATGTGTTCAGGTACGAGTTGAGCATGGTGGTTGGAACTTTTTCTTTTTTCAACTTTTTTCTTGGAATTTTTGCATCCCCAAACAAGAAGAAAACTGCACAAAACATTTACGAGTGAACATTTTTGAACCGAATGTTTTTTAATGAATACTGTAATTCCTCGTTTATTGTTGTTTCATACAATGTATCTGACCAAACATTAGGTTTTTTCACATTATTAGAGCTCTCGAGACATGAAATAGCACCCCTATAGTCACCTTTACAATTGTATTACCCAAAATAGTAAACATACATAAGAGTAAACAAGACAAATAAGAAGTGTGCTTGTGTGTGTTGCTGTAAATGTGTTCAGGTACGAGGGGAGCTGAGTGGTGGCCGGCCAGGAGGTGACGTCGGGGGTTCAGAGTTGAGTTTTACTTTGGCTTGGATTAGTTAAGGATTATTACGCCTGTAGTGAGATCATTCAAACCTGTCATTAAAGCCTGTTGTTCTGGCGATCAGGTCTGGTGCTTGTGTGTCTCAAAGAACATTACAGTGACATGACTGACACCTAGCGACCACTGCAGCTTACTACATGTCATCGCAGCGTCTTTGAACGTAGCTTATGTTTGTCTTTTCGTTCATTTAGACCAAAGGTGGGCAAACTACGGCCCGGGGGCCACATGCGGCCCACCAAGCGTTTGAATCCGGCCCGCCAGTTGCTTTCCAAGTATTTCAGCTTTTAACATACAACACCTGGCAACATAACTTGCAAGTCGGAGGTCTTATTCAGACAAAAACAAAACAAAACTGAAAAATTAAATGTTGTAGTTTGCTGTGGTCGGATATTTAAAGTGCTCCTGGAAAAAGGAGCTTTTTATGCTTGAAAATACTTCAAAAAACATTAAATTTTGGCACAAAAAAACACCATTTTCAATTCCATTTGCGCAAATATACTAGAAGAACAAGCCATATTCAACTATGATTTATTAATGAACATAGTTTGGAAAAACCTGCAGAGCCCTGTGAATGATTGGTCAGTACAGGATGTGTTCCGCTTCTACCCAAATGTTAGCCGGGAACAGCTTTGGCTCCTCGCAACCCTTCACGGACCAAGTTGTAATAATGATGGATGGAAATCTTCCTTGACGACAAAAGGCGCTCATAAAACGGTTGTGGGACACGCGAATAAAGAGCCGAGCTCAAAATATGAACGCAGGTGAGCAGAAGTTGTCCAAACAACAAACACTGCAGGAACCAAGGGCATGTGGGCTATAGAGCCGATGGGGGCGGCGGGAGGGCGGATGACAGACTGCTGTTCGACTCCATTAGCTGCTATGTGAGAGGGGCGCATCTAGCAGCACACGACCTGTGAAGAATCTTAGATCTCGCTCCATCTTGGAATGGGGATTGCCGCATTAATTCTAGGACTGTAATCTCTCAAGCGCGTCAAATTACTCTCATTAAGCGCAGGAAGAAAACTGCCTCTGTAATAAGTATGTATTAAAAAAAGTATTTATTGCCAATAATCACCTCTATAATACGAGCTGGCTTGCAACAGCTTTATTTTTGCTGATTAAGTCTAAAAATGGCGAAACAACGAGGGGTGCATGGAAACAGACCCATGCAAATGCTGTGTGTGTGTGTTGTGTGTTGTGTGTGTGTGTGTGTGTGTGTGTTCACACACAATACACAGCTCATGGAGTTTACGAGAGGAGTTGATACAGTGATTAAAGGGGAGGGCAGAGGGATACGGCGCTCGAGGGCCTTGGAAAGGACATGCCTCGCCTAGTCATAAAAACACACCTCTGTCTTTAAGCTAGTACGGGAATCACTCTCGGTAGGTTCACTCGGAGGTGAATTACCGAAGAATTTACATGCTAAGTGGTACATGCCATCACTAGAAACATGACGTGTAGTATTGGAACTGAAACATCATTCTCTGACCGCCGCATATCGTATGGGGCATCCAGTCACAGGTCGGATTTCCTGGACAATTATAGCGCTTTTCTGATTTGCAATGCATATTTAATTCACTAAATATGAAAGGAGTGCTTTGAAAGCAACACGACATCCGTCATGGGTACGACTCCTAGTGGGGACTCATATTTAGGCCATGTCCAAAGACATTTGCAGCAGTCACTTATAAAATATTGTGAGAAAAAAAGGTCATCTTGGGCGGCACGGTGGTCTAGTGGTTAGCGTGCAGACCTCACAGCTTGGAGACTAGGGTTCAATTCCACCCTCGGCCATCTCTGTGTGGAGTTTGCATGCGTGGGTTTTCTCCGGGTACTCCGGTTTCCTCCCACATTCCAAAAACATGCTAGGTTAATTGGCGACTCCAAATTGTGAATGTGAGTGTGAATGGTTGTTTGTCTATATGTGCCCTGTGATTGGCTGGGTGTACCCCGCCTCTCGCCCCGCCCAAAGACAGCTGCTGAGATAGGCTCCAGCACCCCCCGCGACCCTCATGAGGAAAAAGCGATGAAAAAGAATGAATGAATGAAAGGTCACCTTCCCTTTCAAGGAAAGGTCCATCCATCCATTTTCCTCCGCTTATCCGGGTTCGGGTCGCGGGGGCAGCAGTCTCAGCAGGGATGCCCAGACTTCCCGGTCCCCGGCCAACAAAGCATTCCCAGGCCAGTTGTGAGACAAAAACCCTCCAGCGTGTCCTAGGTCCGCCCCGGGGCTTTTTCCCGGCTGGGCATGCCCAGAACACCTCACCAGGGAGGGGTCCGGGAGGCATCCGGACTAGATGCCCGAGCCTCAACTCAACTGACTCCTCTCAACGTGAAAGGATGTCCAAAGAACCAGATTTGGCCAACGAAGACCAGGTCAACCAGGCACCCGCCCTTGACCGCCACCTAACACACAATGCACCGGACCCTTATGCTTGCCCCCGTAGGTGGTGGGTCTATGAGGGGGAGATCCTGTGTGGCTTCTTCGGGCTGGGTGAAGGCCTGCAAGCCCCTCCCCCGGGCCTGGCTCCAGGGTGAGGCCCCGGTTCCTCCTCTTTGTTATAGTCATAAGGGGCTTCTGAATCACTCTTGGTCTGTCCCGTCACCTCAGACCTGATTGCCTTGGGAGACCCTACCAGGGGCATACAGTCCCAGACAACATAGCTCCTCAGATAACTTGGACACTCAAACCCCTCCACCACGATAAGGAGGGGAGGAGTCAAGGTAAGGTATCCCCCATTAAAATATCCACCGTACGCCAAGTTACACCACGGCCTGTTTAACAATCCTAAACATTGAGAAAAACACATCAACGTGGGTAATACCATCACTTCCTCTCCAGAATCAATTAGAGCGAGTGTCAGTGGGTCATTCATTTACAAGTTCAGCATAATTACCTGTTTTTTTTTTCTTATACTCATTTACTTCTTTATTCATCTGGGGCCCTAATGTCCCCGCAAACCAAACGAACACATTTTTATGTAATTATTCAAATTAAACATGGGTTCCTGAGAGAGAACGCCTGACAGACCACAATGCAGCGAGGCTAATGTGCTCCGAAAACAAAACTCCCCTGAAGCTAAATGAAGGATTCTATTAGATGTCAGTCTCCGCTCTCTGTAAGTGACAGCATACTTGCCGGATCAAGTAATAAATAAAGCGGCTGGGAAAATAGAAAATAGCAAATCAAAGACATGAGGAAATATGTGTGTAATGTGAATAAAGATGAAGAACGCCGCCTGTACCGGAGGCTCTGTGCGATAAGATCACTTGGCAACAGTACAGGCTATGACGGCGCATTACCCTGTGGCAACATCACATTTCGCCACTTCTTGACTGCGTCTCAGAGGCCACATCCACTTATGTCGGCTGTGATTCACGGCGGTAGATTGTGGATACGAGCGAGCACCAGAGAGAGAGAATGCAGAGGTGGACTCGTCATTGTGTACAGATGTTCCTTTGAAGAATGAAGTTCATAAAACATAATAAAGTTCCAATATAAAAGGGTGTTACTCGGCCTTTTACTAATGTTTAACCTCGAAAAAACACCTCACACTTTGTAAACATCCACAGTGCAATTATTTTGATTGTGAGAATGTTGTGGTCTCTTTATTTCACCCAAACATCTGGTGCAAATAAAAGCCTTCCTGGCTTCTGGTCAACACGATCTGTGCAACAGTCTGCACACAAAAACACACAAACAGAACGGAATCTTTCATTCCAAGCCAAATGCTGGACCGTATACGCCTGCGGTACATGTCCTGGCATACTGTAATACTGGACTACAAACCTGGACCAAAGGGATCCATTTGCGTTTATGGTCCAATGCAAGTTGAAGACAAACATGGCTTTTATCCAGTGGCGGGATAGTAGGACCAGAATTTGTCTTGGCAGACAATGTGGGGGTCTGTATCATAAATAATATATTTTTTAACAAATAAATAATCATAACATTGCCAAATGTTGCCTTTTACCTTGACTGGGATTTGACACCGCTCCCCTTTGCCGAACGTAGGCGTCCTTGCCCACAACGCCATCTAGCGCTATAAGACTACTTTTGGATTTGATGCTCAGCCAAATGTAACAAGCAGAAATGGAACGGCTCCATCATCCATCATCTACATCATAATCTGGATCATTTCAGAATCCATATTTGTCTGATGACATGGCAAACTTAACAATAAAATACAGATGTCAATTTGTCCTCCTCAGTCAGCCATTGTGGGCATGCCTTGGCTTGTCAAACAGTTCTCTTCTCGACCATTCAGAGAGAAGAAAAATGCTGATTTTGTTGCAGGCCTGCTAGCTGGCCTTGTGAGGCAAATAGTGTTTAGGTGGCATGGGATGTTCCCCAGATGAGATGATCCACACGGTACTTTTAAGAACGGTATCTACAGTATCTACTAATCTACTTACTTCTGCACTCTGGGCGTATATTAGCGGCCCCGCCTCCACCCACTGAGACAAAGAGCTCACTCCGTTCATGCCGTTGTTCTATGGAACAAACATGCCGAGGTGCTGAAACCAGAGTGGGCCCAAGGAAAAGAAAAACGCGTACACATGGCGATATATTGAAGCCGGCAAAATTAGAAAATTGATTTTCATTGATTATCTGATGAATTAATGAATGTATTCTCGTCCCAGGCCTAGTTCCGCCCAGGAGACCTAGAGAAATATTGTCACATTTTTATCTCGCAAGATCTTCTGATATTAGATGTTGTGGCATCACTGACAGAAACACGTAGAAGATGAAACTTGATTAGACAAACAAAAACATCTAACATCTAACATGCTCTGACCACCGGTTCTCTTGACTTCCAAGTCCCATCACGGCGTTTACGCTTTTGGACATCAGCAGGTCTCACTCATCACTCCGACCTGCCGCACTTTTACATTTGAAGCAAAGCTTTCTGCTGTTCAAAAGAAAACATTTTCTCTGATTATCTTTCTCTCCTGCAATGTGAGGTGGACATCAATTTCCTGTGTGTACTTCCTCACTGAATCAATCCCCATATAATCCGCAGCCTGCAGCTCCTATCTTGATTCCTCTCCTGAAGATAAGGACACCAGTTATTGTTTTCATTGAGCACGAGTGCTAAGACAGTGAGCGCCAAATTACTCTCGGATTGAGATACATTTGCCACAAATCACTAATTCAATCAGTCTTGGGCGCTGGTTGGCTTTTCAAGTGAGGGGATTATCGACACATCAGTGTCAAATTGGAGTCTGGAGGTGTGATACAGACTGGATCAAACCGAAACGCCGAGGAAGTACTCGCAGCAGCCTTCTGAGAAGCAGGGAGTACGTAGATACGGTGACATATGAAATATGACAAGTGTACCACGCTGTGAAAACGATTGATTGGTAAACTGAAGAACGGCGTGACAGAGCTTGGGAAAACGAACGTAACGCGGGGGTGTAGTGGTGAATGGTGGAGATGGGCGAACATGTTTGATCAGGTCGCATTGTTGAATGACAAGCAGAGTCGCTCAGTCCAGTGATCCCTCGTTTATCACCATTAATTGGTCCGGATCCAAACATTATATAGAAATCAAATAATTTCATAGTTAGAGCATAACAAACCTATTTATGACCTAAATACATAATTAGAGCCCTCTAGACATGAAATAACACCCCTATAGTCACTGTTACACTCGTATTATTCAATGAAGTAGATATAATAACATAATATAACATCTATAACATCTAGACCGACAACCATCCAGAGTTTAGAGCCTCCAATTAGCCTTAACACGGATATTTATGGAATGTAGGAAAATCCACTCATGCATGAGGAAAACTAGAAAACTCCACATAGATATGTTCCAATGCCGATACGAACCCATATCTTCTGACATGCCAACCAAAAGGCCACTGTTCCACCTTTATAATAACCTTTTATTTAAAAAAAAATGGCCGCACGGTGGCTTAGTCATGAGCATGTAAGATCGGGTTTGAATCTCCATTTGGGCTCTGTGTGGAGTTTGGATGTTTTCCCCGAGGTACTCCGGTGTCTTCCCCCATTCCAAAAGTACTGCATGTATGTTAGGTTAATTGGAGAATTGTCCATGTGAGTGTGAATGGTTGTTTGTCTATATGTGCCCTGTGATTGGCTGGTGACCAGTCCAGGGTGTAGCCCGCCTCTCGCCCCAAAAGTCAGCCGGGATAGGCTCCAGCATACCCTCCCCCCAGTGAGGACAAGTAGCATAGAAAATGAATGGCAGACAAAGCAACAGTCAAAGTATTTCGAAAGTATGTCGAATTGCCAATTGTAGCAACTTATTTCAACATATAGACATTTCATCCAGTATATTTCAAAGGTTAAAATGTATTTTAATTTTCAACGTTTAAAGTCTAGTTCAAAAGTGTTATTGGTGGTGGAAATCATTTCAAGAATACACTTGGACTAATTTGATTCTTTCCCTGTTGCCCTACAGATATTTTACATTATTCAATCCAAAATCTTTCTGGTTCTAACTTTTCTTTTGCATGTTAAAGTTTAATTGCCCCCCTTGGCTATCCATGAACAGAATTAGTTGATATCTGCAGAGAGAAAATAAAACAAAACACAAAAAAAATCATATTCTCCATGATTTATACCTGTAAGAGTTGAGGGTTCCATGGCAAATTTACTACGTAAACCGAAAAGCACGCTAACCGAGGCATGTGATGTAAAGCTCTTATCAAATTCTGACACCTTGTGGTCATTTTTTTTGGCATCTGAGGTGACATGCAATAGTGGGGAGTTGCATCATCACATCTTTTTACCTCTCATGCAAAATAACGTTGGGAGAAGGTGTTGTGTTTTATGAAAATGTGTAAATTCATCTGGTATTGAACGACTCAAAGAAAGGAAGGGAGTTTTATTGCTGCTGGAACTAATCAATGTGTTACAACAGTGACTTTTAATGCAAATGTTGATCCAAAATCAGAGGAGAAGGTGTATGGGATTCTGATCTATCAGCCTAAAGAATACAGGTCAGTTTCCCCGACCATTTCCACACAATCTGTGTACTCTTTCTTTAACATTATCCCTGAAGCTGAAGTGTCCACGCCGTGGCCTCCAAGGTTTGTCATCCAGCTCTAATCAAGCAGAAAATGGTCATAAATATTTCTTTCTGCAAGATTTCACATTTCACACAGTTCAATGGTATTTTTCCTCTGACCTCCAGGGAGTACCTAATGCAAAAAACAGCAACTTCTGTTAAGGCTCATGTTTCTTCAGTCAGATGCAAAACATATTCTGCTCCTTCAAGGCAAAAAAGAGGGGTAAAGACATAAAGGTCTTATTTTCCGGGTCATTTAGCAGCTCGCACCTTCACCCAGCCATCCTATTACACAATGCCAAAACTGATAAACAAGTAAATAACAACAGCCGCCACGATGGAGGCCTGGCAAGGATCGCTCCTTCCGTTTACGAGTAAACGAGGTAAAAATGTTGATGTTATTATCTATTTCAATATAATACATATTTTATGTACAAAGAAATAAGGTCACAGGAGGATTTATATGAACCATTTTCTCAAGCCTGGCTAAGTATTTATGGCTCATGTCATTCAGAGGATGCGGCGCTAACATCACCGTTATTTATGATGAGGCGTCCCATCGCGGTGTATTATTCGGTAAATAGAAGGCAGACATTCACCAGTGAACACCAAATAAGGACCGTGCCGCTGCTGGACACGCTGAGGAAATGCTAGTCATCATTCATTCTTTCTGTGTCTACTCTAATTTAGCGGAAGACGATAGTACAATAGTCGATACGATAGTCAAAACAACAACTGAACGATTACAGGATTACAGTATCGACCCGAAACATTTGGCGAGACTGAATGAACCGTTTTTTTTTTTTTAAAACAAAAAGCAAAAAAAAAAATGGCTCCACAGTACCCGAGACATCCATTAGACTTGATTGAAAGGAATACCAGGCTTTCATGCAGGCTTAGTTATGGATTATTTTCTGTTATGTCTACTATATATTGGGTAATATGAGTGTAAACGTACTATAGGGGTGTTATCTCATGTCAGGAGGGCTCTAATAATTCACTCCAGCGTGTGCAATAGACAGTAGACAGCAGACGAAAATTATAACATCATGACCATGTCGAGACAAACTACAGTAAAGTCTCGTTATATCGATATCGGTTAAAACGAATTTCTACTTATAACGATACTATTTTCATTTCCCCGCAAATTTCTAGTCTTTTATGATATAATTAGCTCCGTTAGTACGATACACGGTTATTATGATAATCCGGTTACTAGGATGCCCTTTTCATCTCCCGCCAGCCAATTTGGTCTGCTTATATCGATACAAAAGCAGCTTAAATCAATCTTTGCTTAAGGATTTCAATACCAAAAAAGAACACGGCGAACGGCTGCTTCCAGTCAACTTTATTTTTCACACTTCCACCACCAGAGTGCAGCACACACAGCGGGAAACACCCGTCCCTCGCACCTACCCCTCCGGGTGGCAACACCTTCCCTATCGATAGTTCCGGGGTGAATTATGTCCCGGTAACCGGTAATCACTACAGCGTAAGTTTATTTTTATTTACTGTAGTACAAAATTTATTGTAGTACAAAAGCATGCTAGATACACAATCCATGAACTCAAGGAGAAAATTACATGCCATATCAAAGATCCGCCCACTTTTAATGCAGTTCGGCGCAGGATCGGATATATGGATAGTCCGGTTATATCGGTATTTTTTCCGACTTCCGAGAATATCGATATAACGAGACTTTACTGTATATGCCATCATGTACACATCATAAATAATATGACTATTTACTATTATTGGCGGTGTGGCATCCTTTCAGACCTCCAGTACTTCCTGCTGTGATACTCAGTGTGGCCCAAGACTTGGGGTTTGACACAAAGGAGCAAAAACTGATGTCTATTACCCGCATGCGGGTCAAATTATGAATAAAATATAAAAGTTTGACGTACTACAGGAGTTTTACATTAGCCTGACTGTGAAGGGGATTCCCTCTCTGACTGGCACACAGCGTACACACAGTACTGCGTACACACACATGCACACAACTTTACCTTTGTAGTCTTTCCTGGGTTCCAAACTACGCCCTAATTGGACAAGGATTGGGTCCTAATGAAACAAATAACTGTTTTAAAAGAAGACAGCCCCGCTATCAGTTTCAATGGCTTACAGTATCCGGCCGATTCCTTTGGGTCCATTCTATGTTAATTGGATCTACATTGCCTTAGCACTGGGGGTGTTAACAAGCACAGTCTATGAATATTAATTACCCTGAAGTTTTATGCATAGGAAAGACTTCACTGATACATATTAATTCTATGAAGTTTTCAAAGTAGTGTGCTCGTTAAAAATGAATACGCTGTGTGCGTTGATGTTTTCCCAGGAGGAACTGCGCATTCCGATGTGTCTCTCAAGTGGCAATCCTTAAAGAATGACCTCCCTAAAATGGCATTATTATTCAACTAAATGTAAACATTGAAACGGCGTTATGACAATGGCAATTAAAGCCATTCATGTTGGAGTGGTTACTTTGCCTCCAGAGACTCAGTGCAAACAGTTACTTATTGACAACATTTAACGCTGTGGGTGAGTACATTTACTGTACTGTGTGGACATTTTTGTGTACATCTCGATGGGGTGCACTAAGGAGAAGTTGTACTCTGTCGCTGCTGATACTGCATTAGAGTAAATTCTGGTGTAAAAGCTAAATTTCCATTAAATTTAGAAGAAAAATAAACACATTTGTACGTACGTAAGCCACAACGGACTAAAATCCGTACAGGTTCACGTCATAAAATGGCATATTGTGACAGAAGGCAATCCATTGGAGACTGCATGAGGTCTGACTTATTGTGTCAACACTAAACTCATCGCACAGCAACTTAACAGCAAAAAGGTATACCTAATACACTTACGTACCAATATGAGGAAATCCATAATGCATGTCGTCTAAGCCAACCATTTCATAAATAAATGATGGATGACATTGCAATAATGCCTCTGTCCAGCAGATGGAGCCAGAGAAGCCTGGAGGGAAGCTGACGTCATTGCAGTGCCTTGACAGGCACCAATTAATGCGTTTCTCAGACGTAGTTAATTACGGGAAAACCTTGAACTGCTTTTTTTTTTCATTTTAAACTCATGCTGGTACAGAAAATAAAAACTGAACGGACATGTGTCTTATTATATTTGTTGTATAACACCTTTTTACATAACTGTATATGCCGATGTCTGTTTTAGAAATTTCCTAAAACACAAAGTTTGGCTTTCGGTCCAACCTTTATGGTGTTACAATGTTGGAGTTCCATGTTAATAAAAGCAGTGTTTATAGCCAAATAATTATTCTATTTTCAGCAAAGCATCGCAGTCGCATCTATTTTCATTCATCTGTGATTAATAATCACGAATCGCACATCGATTGCCAGAACCAGCAGAGAAATTTTGCTTGTAATAAAACTGTCATGTGCTGCGGTATAAAGACAGATGTTGCCAGTTGTGTGATAACATAATTAAACTGTTCTGAGAGGGATTCCATAAAATTATTCAAATTGGACGAGCCATATCATTTTACCAATAAAGCAATTTAAGGCAATATGCAGTGGCATAACACTGATGTTATCCTCTTCACAGATTTTCCAATAATCTGGAGACTGTGCCGGGTCTGGTCTGACAATATGATCCCAACACATGGAGATACCTGGGCGGCTCTCAAGACGCACATCGAGACCGAGGACAAAGTTTTACGAAGCCATCGGGTCTAAGTATGCAAATGTGTGCATCGGTCAGACGATTAGCAGATGCAGCCGAGCCCTCCAAAGCTCGACGGGATGGTGGTCGCCGATGATGGCTGAGAAGTGCATTTCCACCTTCTCACACCTCCGCAGGGGATCATTTATGACTTGCATTATGCAAACAGGAAACCTGTGCCCGCTCAGCTCTTTCTGCAGGCCCCGTAATGCGTGTCATTCTCTGTTGTCTCTACACGCAACACTGTGCACGAATGCGATAAGATGCAATTATGCATTTATTTATTTTTAAATTGTAATGGTAATGGTTTGATTTCATTTGAACATGCATCAGATTACAATTGAATGCATCACATAATCAGTTCCCAGTTCCACATGTCCAAAAGGAGTAGGAAGAAGCAAAGCTTATTAAATCCTACCCCTCCATCTGGTACTTTTACTCACTAACTGTTACATTTGTTCACTTCCTGCTTTCCTAATATAATTAATTTTTTTTAATTAATTTTTATTTTTACAATCAGTAACTGTTACATTTGTTCACTTCCTGCTTTCCTAATATCAGTAATTTTTTTTATTAATTTTAATTTTTACAATCAGTAACTGTTACATTTGTTCACTTCCTGCTTTCCTAATATAA
The DNA here is from genome assembly GCF_037039965.1 of Doryrhamphus excisus. Taxonomy (NCBI): domain Eukaryota; kingdom Metazoa; phylum Chordata; class Actinopteri; order Syngnathiformes; family Syngnathidae; genus Doryrhamphus; species Doryrhamphus excisus. The sequence goes on along the minus strand of NC_136367.1, from coordinate 20,451,044 downwards.
TTTAAGTTTTTTTAATTATTTTTTTCATTTAAATTTAAATTCTTACACTCAGTAACTGTTACATTTGTTCACTTCCTGCTTTCCATAATACAGTTTAAGGTTTTTTTTTGTTTTTTTTTAATAATGCACCTTGGAGATTAGTATTTGTGATTTTAGAAATAAGGAGTTAGTATGTTCTCTGTAGGCGGCATTATGAATTATCCTTACTGACCTTTTTTGCAGTACATTTAGCGAGTGAAGATTGCTTTTATAGTTATTACCCCATATTTCCACACAATAAGCAAGATATGGTAGAACCAGAGAGCAATAAATAGGTGCTAAATTGTATGATGTGATTTATTTTTTGACGACATTAATAGAGATTTAAACAGCAAGCAACGTGCCAACTCTCAGGTTACACGACTGTTGGAATATTCCCCCATTTAAGTATCTGAAGACAGGCCTTCTCGTTAGACAAAGCGCAGCTGCAGAATCGAATAATTCCAAAACAGGTTGTTGCATTAACAATGCCTTTTTGTACAATTGTTTAGACTGGCTTTTACTTCCTCATGAGGGTGTAGTTAAACCACAGCTTCTGCAAAACAAACACACTCAGATTTGGCGGGGAGCACGCCCTAATGTTGAAGCATTCGTGAAGTCAAAAGTAAATTATTTTACACTCTTTCCTCGACAGAAAGATCTTTGGATTCTTATCAAACTGTATTTGAATCTTTAATAGACATGCTTGAGTTAAGCTTATGGTCCCCCCCCCCACACCGTGACAAGTCGACAAGATGAATTCCCCTGTCAAAATCAAGATGATCAAACAGATTAGAGTTTTTCTTCTCCCGTCTTTATTAATGAGGACTGTCTTTCATTGTTATATTCCCTAATTAAGAATAAATGATATGCCAATGCCAGGTTTGTTGTGCCTACACACAGTAAGGGGGTTGGGGGGGCTTTAAGACATCTGTACTCAAGTCTAAGAGATTTAAAGCAGACAGAGGGAGATGACTGAATGACAACTCCAACACAATTTCAATGAAAATGGCTAAAATGACGCCATTGTGGGAACCCTGAGTATTACTGAGCTGGTTAAGAACAAAACACATTCATCAATGTTGCACCCCTGCTGTATTTGCGCCGGGAATCTAAATTTCCTCTGGTGTAGCATGAAGGGGGGGAAAAAATCAACAGGAATTAGGTTTCAGAACAACTGTTTACTCAACTGCGGCCTGAAGTTGGTGAAATTTTATCCACGGTTTTCTGTGACTGCCGCAGTAATAAATTCAGGATGGCTACGCGTTTCTGATTCTCGACATGCTCATGTTGAGATGGAAAAAAGATGGATGGGAGGTGTGGCCTGGGTTGAGATGTACTGTCCAGCCAATGGGGAGAAAGAGCGGTTCTCAAGAGGCCCAAAGACCCAACACCAAGGCCCCTGACCAAACGGGAACGGATCACTGGCTGAAAATGATGTAATACACTCAAGAACAAACACGAACCCACGAGCAACACCAAACTGTCCAAGGAGAAGGAACCAACGTTCATTCGTCCGTCATCTTCCGCTTTCCAAGGCTCTTCCAGACCGACGACAAAGTGGCGAGGGAATACCGTGGAATACCATTTCTAACCAATTTGTGACGTGCACGAATGAGTCAAATCTTTTGAACGGCTCTTTTAAGTTAACCAATGTTTCAAATGCAACCGTGCATTTAAAAGATCCTTTTGTTCGAAAAAGTCCCGCCTCCAAGGCACACTAGAGAAGTCGATGATGGCGAGCCAGGGCAGTCTGGCGACTTGGAACGGCCATTTTCAAGACTGAAGTGCAAGTACTACTACTAAAAGGCAACAGTTGATTTAAACAATAAGTAATTTGTAGTGTACCGTAATTTTGAGTGAATGAATATTGTGAATAATGCAGCCAATTTATGGCTAGAGAAAACTACATTCCCCATGATGCTTAGCGACGTGGGCGGGAGAGGAGGAAATCTTATGCAGCGATCTCTGAGTAACTTTATTGTAATTACATTATAATATAATACATCTGAAAAGTGCTATACAAATAAAATGTATTATTATTTTTATCATTATTATTATTGTGAATGGTTGTTTGTCTATATGTGCTCTGTGATTGGCTGGCGACCAGTCCAGGCTGAAGACAGCTGGGATAGGCTCCAGCACCCCTCGCGACCCTCGTGAAGAAAAAGCGGTAGAAAATGAATGAATGTATTATTATTATTAATAATAATAATAATACATTTTATTTGTACACATAAAATTTATTATTAATAATAATAAATAATTTTATGTGTACAAATAAAATGTTATTAATAATAATAATACAATAAAATGTATGTATGTATTATTATTAATAATAATAAAAATGATTTATAATAATAATTATTATTTTATTATTATTATTAACAATAATAACAATAGTAAATCATTATTATTAATAATAATAATAATAATAAATTTTATTTGTACAGCACTTTTCAAAGTACTCAAAGACGCTTCACAGTGAAGAAAAAATAAATAAAGTAAACGATGCATTAAAATATAATATCCATACATTCATTCAGAGCTAAAAACAAGGCTAAAAGCAGGGCGGGGCACAGCGGTCCGGTATAAACAGGTCGGGGCAAGTACAGAGTGAATGGGGCAAAGAGTTCCAGAGGGTGGGGGCACCGACGGAGAAGGCTCTGTCTCCCCAGGTTCGGACATTTATTGAGTAATTTGATTACTAATTCAATTACTTGAAGCGGCAACACCGACAACCTGGAATAAAACATGTCTACACGTATGTGACTTTTGAAAGAGGAAGTGAAACCCACTTTCACTTTGTCAGCTCCAAAAAAGCTCGGTAATGATCGCAATGATGTTACAATCATCGGTTCTCCATCTTAACGAGTATTGTTGCTCTCCCTGAGCCAAAGCCGTTGATGCGCTGTGACAACAGTCAGCTGCACATCATCGCCAAACAGCTCCTGACAACAGCCCGAGTCGCCCTGTCGGCAAAACCGAGATAGCAGAAGACACGCTGATCTTTTCAACGTCGCCGCCTTAAACACGCCGTGGTGTGCCACACGTAACACTGACACCGACAGAAAGAGCCTGTCCTGCTGCCTCCAAACGGAGACGGGATGAAATGCATGACAAGCACACTCATGCGCAACTCTGCACCTCATTGGCTAACACGCCCGAGCGTGGCATTTCCCTGGAGTCTGACGTTTGTTTACAACCACCCAAAAAAAAAAAAAACACTGTCATCCCGTGGAATGTAATCTTTCTCGCAAACTGTCAACAAAATCTTGTTGCACCTACACACTTAAAAGATGTCTGAACATCACAATAAATATTTCACTGGGATTCAGACGCCGCCGGTGCGGTAAACACATCGGCAACAAAACACAATCACACAGAGAGAGCACTTTCCCTTATTTAAATATTCAAAAAGTGCCTCAATATACATAAATAATAACACTAATGTGTTTATATACTAGATGTACTTGGAGCATGAATGAAATATTAAGTGGCACTTAAAGACGGGGTGCGGGCCCTGCTGATGACAAGCCTTAATAACGTGAAGACAGGTGTGAAAGCGGGGAGTGCTCTACCTGGTGCTGCCGGACATGCACAAGATCAGCGATGGCGTCCGCCGATGGCGTGCCACTCTTGCGCTGCCCCTCCCTGGAAGCGTTGTCCACACTCATGCCTCCATTTTCATCAAGTGGTCCATTGCTTGTTGTCTCAGTCCCGGATTCTTGCATCATGACTTAAAAACTTGCAGGGAGAAAACAGGGGCGGGGAGGGCGAGAGAGTGGGGCGAGCGAGCGAGAGAGGGGGAGAGAGAGAGACAAGGTCAAACAGCTGTTAAAACACAGCAATCAGGTTGTGTTACAAGTCCGGGACAAAATATAAACATCTGTCACATCCTTTTCCTTACAATTTCACTTTTTATTACAGGTCTCCTTTGCTTTGCCTGCATTGTTGGTTCTTGTGGTATGAGAATGTGGAGTCAAAACCAGGTTTTGTTTGAGTTGTACATTATGGAGTATAAATACGGGTGCTCTGGGGTGCACCATGCATCGGAGAGGAACCCGACCTGAGTTGAGCTAATGCAGAGGGCCCAGGAAAACACCGGCCCTCCAAAACAAAACACTTTCTATGGAAATTGATATATTTACTTGCAGGGCTCCCACAAGAACCGCTGCTCAATGGCCTTTTAATGGGAACCAGGGCGACAATGGAAGGCCTGCCAAAGGAGCTCCGTGTGTAGCAGCCGATGGAAGTCAGGGTGGGACTGGAGTCAAATTCGGGTTATTTCAATTCATTTTAATCTAATTGTGAGTTGAATTTACTTGCGCTAATTAGTTTGACGGAATTGAGTTGAGATTATTTGATTTCTATTGTTGATACAACAAAAATATTTGTTTATTTCACCTAATAAAGAAAGTTCCCAAAAACGTGAACTTGATCTTTTAAGTTGGGGAAACTTAGTTGTGAGTTGAAATTACCTGAAATTATTTGCTAGATTTTTTTTCCTCCCCTCCTCCTCTTTCTATAAAAGATGTTGAGGATTGACTGATTTTTTATTTTTAAAAAAAATTCATAAAACTGTTTTTTTAAATAATTGGCATGGTTGCCCTTATTTGTACAATGTGTTGTGTTTGAATTAAATTATGCAAAAAAAAAAAATGCAGCGACAGACACGTTAGACTCATTCTGCGCTGGAGATGAGTTAATTGCGTTCAACATTTTAATCAGATTAATAATGATGATGGATTAATCTACATTCATTAGTTCATTTTGACAGCCGTAATTATGTCCTGTCGTTTGTCTTTCAGTTATGAATTAAGTATGAAAAACTGGCATTTTAAGACAGTTGCAAATAGTGATTAATCTTGATTAATTAATTTGAAAACTGATTAATTTGATTTAAATTTTTATTCGTATTACAGCCTTATTTTATTTTTGTATAATGCATGACATGTGCTGGAAATAAATAAGCAAATAAAGCATCAATAGAGCTATTTGCCAACATTTCATGTCTAATGTTCCGGTCGGGATACGGAATGACACAGATTATTCCGATTATTCCCTAAGCGATGAATGCAGCTGACATTTCAGTGTATTTTAAGTCTATTTTTCAAATCAGTAGAATGATTTACAGCTATTGTGCGTTGGTCGCAAGCCTTACTGGTGCAACTCCCAGCACCTCCCAATTTGGGGTTAATGAAGCTGACCAAGTCGGGCAGAAGCAAATTAACTTGCCTGATTAATTATTTATATGAAGCAGAATAAATGCCTTTAAAACACAAGGCCTCATCATGAAGTCAAGGAAAAATGGAACTAAATACAGATTTATGAGGTTGCATTCAAGGCGTGTAATGGGGGGGGCCAATGGATGTTAATATGTACTCAGTGGCTTGGGTGGAGCGTCTCTGGAGATGCGGATCTAAACAAGATGCAGACATACAGCATCTCCCCACCACGGGGACACCCACTCACGCTGACAGACAGGAAATTGAGGTTGACAACTTGTCACAGAGAATATTTGACAATGATAGGTGAGATAATAATCTGGACGTTGCATTATTAAAAAATAAACAGAGCTTTTTAGGTCACAGTCGGAGTAAGTGTCTCGGCTCGGCATCTCCATCGGTTGCTGTAAAACATCCGTCAAGTACAGTATGCCGACATCAACCATCCTGCAGAATCCCTTCAAGCCCCCCCAAGCCGGGAGCGTCATCTGACACGTTGGCCCGTGCTGGTTCTACGGTTCAGTGGTGTGTCACACCGCCCCCACGCTTAGGGGGCCGTCTGTGCAGCCCATGCCCAGCCTACAGGCCCCCGGTTTCTGGGCTGGGACTAAAACAGACCCCCCCGTTCCCTCTTAACAGATGTTGACCCAGCTCCCCTCCTCCAGTCTGATACCGCCTGCCTCCGTAATGGGATTTTCTGAGCAAAAGGAACAACATGCGGGATGAGACGCTTCCAAAAACAACTCCATCTACAGGCCACTGCTTACAAGCGCTTCCCCTGAGACAGTATAATATATATTATGTATATTATACACGGTATAATCAGGTAAAACCACATGCAATATGAGATGAACCATGTGCTGACTAATAATTATTTTTATTTTTTACCTTATAGAGGAGATGTTCTTTCTTCCCCAAAGATGCATAATTGGGAAGATTTTCCCTCATCCACAATCATTCCCTGCAAAATGTTGCATCTGCACGTTTCCCAATGTACGTATATCATCTCCCACTGTAATCAAGAGAGCCAGCCATCGGGCATTTTTAATGTATGCAAAACTAGTCACCCACAATAAAGGACATAAAGGCTCCGATGGATGCATACGCATTCCTACTTGGACCCAGCCGTGATAAAGGGCTAGCTAACATTAACACCCAATTAATGTTTCAATTGACAAACAAATGAAACCCATAAATCTACTCTCTCATTAATTTTATCACAGAATAATTCAAAATTGCAATCTCAGGAGAAAAAAAAAAGGGGGGGGGAGAAAGAACATGGGGAATGTGCATTATCCATCATAAATATCAGGCAGATATGAGAGCCTTATTAGAGAGTTGCACTGATAACAATACCGTCAGGCGGCCTTGCCTTTTCTTAGCAATGTATTTACATTTGTTACAGACATGCTTAGCAATTGACGTAAAGGAACGTAGCGTTATATATGCACAATTCACCATATCTGGGAAAAAGTAGGAATAATTGGATCTTATTTCATCCTAGCCCATGTCCATGTTATGACATTATGTGCTGATAATTCAGTCACACTGTATCTTTTATGGATTTTTTTTATTATATATACGTTATATATATATACATATTATATATATACACCTTATATATATATATATATATATACACACCATATATATATATATAATAAAAATTCTATAACAACAAAATGTGTTTATTATATATTATAATATATTATATAGATATATATTCTATTATTATTATATTTTATTCACATCTTTAATATTATATATATACGTATATATTTTTTTTTTATTTTTTTTATTATATATATTTACTGGACTATAAGTCACACAAGGCCAAAAATGCCTAATTAGGTAGAAAAAAAAAATACATAAGTCGCACTGGAGTATAAGTCGCATTTTTTTGCGGATAAAAAACTACTTGACCAAAACAAGCATTACGTCAATTAAAATTATTAGCATTAAAAATTATTAAAAGGCAAGTTCTAACAATAAAAGAATAGGTGTAACACAATGGTTATTCAGCTAGATGAAAAATAAACATGAACAGAAAAGGTGTCCAGTGTTTATGTAACATAAACAGTTTTTTCAGTTATAAGTCGCTCTGGAGTATAAGTCGCAGGAACAGCCAACCTATGAAAAAAAGTGTGACTTATAGTCTGGAAAATACAGTATATGTATATTTTTTAGGCCTGGCGCGGTTAACTTCTGCAAAAGTTAAAAGCTAATGTTTGTTTTTCCACGTCTGTCAAGAGTCAAAAACAAGAGTCACGTTCATGTTAAGATAAATTTTTGTTCGATGCTGCCCCCCCACGCTACTTTCTAGCAACCGATTCCTGGTCGTGGTTGTTTGGATCCGTAACGCTCAACCAAGTTGGCAGTCAAGTCAAAGTAGGGTTGGCCTCACAGCTGCGCTTTGACCCTCCGCGTTGTTGTGTTTTTCCTTAATGCTCATGACGGTCGAGCCCCAGCAGCCATCTGCTTCAATTCAGCCGGTTCTCACACAATCCCTGTTTACACAGGCACGCACAACAAGAGCACAACAATTCTTGAGCGAGATAAGGGGACACAAAAGAGGAGTCATTCACGTTAGAGCTGTTTAGGTTCAGCTTGGTTGCTAGTCTAGACAACACAACAGCCTGGGCTGAAAGGTGGAACAACAGGATGTTTCTCAAGGTTTTTCATTTCGATGTTTTTACCCCACAAGATCACCCGATGGTCAACTCACTCCTTCAATAATGAAACTTGGATTCTACCATTTCATAAATGACCAATAATTATTGCTGTCTGGTTCTACCATATCTTACTTATTGTGTGGAAATATGGGGTAGTAACTATAAAAGCAATCTTCACTCGCTAAATGTACTGCAAAAAAGGCCAGTAAGGATAATTCATAATGCCGCCTACATAGAACATACTAGATGTACTTGGACCATCTTGAACCAGTCATGATGTGCTATATATATCACTATATTGACACTTACTATGGTACCCATTATGGCATTGGATGCTCATATCACCTCCTACTTCGATAAGAGGTACATTATTGAAAAAAAACCTTAAACTGTATTATGGAAAGCAGGAAGTGAACAAATGTAACAGTTAGTGATTGTAAAAGTACCAGATGGAGGGGTAGGATTTAATAAGCTTTGCTTCTTCCTACTCCTTTCGGACATGTGGAACTGGGAACTGATTATGGGATGCACTCAATTGTAATCTGATGCATGTTTTAAATGAAATAAAACCATTATTATTACCAACAACCCCAGCGTTGCATTCCTTCTATGAATAATTTGTTGAAAAATCCCTTTGATTGATTGGCTGTTCACTCCTGAGATAAAGACTTCGTAGGGAAGATGTTCTGCCAAAGGTGACTAAACATGTCTTAAACTACTCGGACTATTGTGCGGTAAGAAAAAACACAACAATAAATGCTCCATTTCTACACAGCACATGCAGGAGGGGCACAAGGGGACCACTCAGGCTTCCAAAGTATTGCTTTGTTTAATAAGTGATTGCTGCCATGGTTACGGTAAACAGGAGGAGCAGGTTTGGTGTTTAGGAACAAACACATCTCCTTGCAAGCACCATTTAATATTAACCAGGCGCGATGATCAGCCAATATCCTCGGTGACTTCAGGGGTAGCCGTAGTGTAAACAGGTTTGAGGACGGGAGGGGGGGGGGGGAATCGATGTTGATGCAAATACAGCTCTGGCTAAAATAAACAACTCGACAGCAGTCCACGTATACAAAATGTTATTCTTGTGGAATGTTTCGCAGCTGTTTAGCAAGGCACCATGAATGTGGTAAAACAGGGTTACGGCGGCGTGGACCGCCAACAAAGTGGACTCCGATGTAAAGACAACGTTGTCTAAGCAAAATAACACTGACAGAGACCGGTAAACAGCGGCTCCTCACAGCACCACAGCTGGAACGTGCAAAAAACGTGTTAAACATTTACTTTGTTTAATTATTCAGTAACTGGGTTCACGGAAATGCAATACGCCGATGGACTCCACCGTGTGATGCTCGCCACAACATCACCTCATTGAACACAGTCCAGAAGGGAATTGACTACTGGGTCGCTGTATATTTGTGGTTATGTTCTATATTGTTCAATTGTGGAAAATGGACGATGGCCGGAAAGGGCGTAGGCACAAATTGGCAGCTGTGACTACGGATGTAGAATACCACCACCGGTATGTGACTGAGGACAGAATGAATAATGGCTTCATTTCTATGTGAAGGAGTTTGTGTACCTTAAAAAAGGCACTATATGAAATCAATCAATTATTATTATTATTATTATAATGATGATAATGGGCTGCACGGTGGTCGAGTGGTTAGCGCGCAGACCTCCCCGTGCATGCATTGGTTTTCTCCTTTTTCCTCCCACATTCCAAAAACATGCTAGGTTAATTACCGACTCCAAATTGTCCATAGGTATGAATGTGAGTGTGAATGGTTGTTTGTCTAAATGTGCCCTGTGATTGGCTGGCGACCAGTCCAGGGTGGACACGAAAACAGCTGGGATAGGCTCCAGCATCCTCGCGACCCTCATGAGGATAAGCGGTAGAAAATAATGAATGAATAAAAACAAATCTCCAATACAAATATGGGCTCCTGTTACGGTTGTAACATGCGCCAAGTGATAACTCAACGCTGCACCGTCGACATCACTTCCTGTCCGCCTGAGCGCTGGTCCTTTTCATGTCTTAAATGGCTTATTATTTCGACTTCTGTCGAGTTAATTGGGTAGTTTGATTGTAAAGGTGACTATAGGGGTGTTATTTTATGGCTTGAAGGCTCTAATAATGCTAAAAGGTCGTAAACAGGTTTTATATGCTTTAACAGTGAAAATATGAATAAAAACATGAATAAATCAATAATAACAATTGACTTGTTGTTTCTCATTGTGATTGACATTCTTGTTTATTACAGGGTGTACCCCGCCTCTCGCCCGAAGACAGCTGGGATAGGCTCCAGCACCCCCGCGACCCTGGTGAGGATAAGCGGTAGAAAATGAATGAATGATGATAACGATGCAAGCTCAGACAAATAAAAAGAATATATAATAAAATTCATACTCTAATGGTGCCTTACTTCTGTGGACTTTGTCCTTCGCACAACAACTCAGCATCAGGGCCTCCTGTGCCAAGACAATGACAGACTGTAGCAAAGTAAGGCAGGCCACGGTATTTTTAGTCCAACTAGGGCGAATCGAGAGTAAGTAAATAGAAAAGCCTAATGAGTTTAAATCTGGTTGTACACGAATGGAATAGTAATTCTGGGATTTTGCGCCTCTTTTAGGAGTTGTTCCCCACACAATTTCTCAGCAACTCTCCTTCATTTGACTTTGCTCATCTCCACTCGTATGTGGCTCGTGCCCATTAACACTGCAGCAAAACGACATACATCATGAGAGCGGTGGGGGGGGCGGGGGGTTCGCTTTCTGACCACACGCCCGATGCAAAGGAAAGTTCAGAGCGATTCCCTCCATCTCATTGAAGCAATTAGACCGGGGGAGCACCCATTACCAAAGAAAAACATCCTCGGTCCATCTCCATCCTTTGGGATCAGCAAAGCCACCGATTGTTTGAACATTACTTAAAGTGTGTCACGGAGTTTTAATCATCTTTACGGGAATTTGTGGAAGCGACGCTCCCATGGCTACGCCAATGCCAACTTGAGGAGACAAAATATGTCAGATGCATTTTCCTGGGAAAACCAAGGTTAGCCTTAACGAACTTGTCTAATTAATATTGTGTCCCCATGTAAAGAAGGGACAATATTATTAGAACTGATGTCTTTTGGGGGTACATGTCCTCTGTGTGAGCTGACAAGTAACCTAATCGTTTTTTTCTGAAGCTAGGCTATTTTAGTAACTCGGATCTGTGGCACAACAGAACCGATCACACTAAAGCAGCAGTGGTTCTCCGTTCTTTTTCTCCAGTTCGTCCTTGGGGTATTGTCGTAGTCAGGGAGAAGCTACTGCCATTGGGACGGGTCCTGGCTCTTGTTGACCTGAACGCATTTTATGCTTATTATTGGGTGACCAAATGTCCTGTTTTCCCAAATACAGAAGATATATTAATTGGATGATTTCATTCCAAAAAAATTTTAAGCTATTTTTGCTCCACCGATTCTTACCCGACACCTCGTATCACCCTACCAGGGAGGCGTGCACCAATATTTTAGGGGCGAACTGAAGGAATACTGGTTATTAAGCATGGTTGATTAATATTATATTGAATAACTGGTCTTGTTCTCAGGGAAAAAAAATCTGTGCCACAAAATCGGGAACTGTGTCAGTTAGCAAAAAACTACAGTCAGCTGCTGATGACATCATAGATGGACGACTGACGTGACTTACGTTTCCTGGAGTAGCGAGCCAATTGGCTTTTTTGTGATAAAAATACATGAGAACATAGTCGGACTCTTGCAGTATTAATAACGTGGCGCCATGTTGTACGCAAACAGATGCAACATTTTGTCTTTGGTGGTGTGGAGTGCCTGGTTAACAGTCAGGGTAGTTAAGCATCGGTAACAAAATACCGGCTTTGTACTGGGCATCAAACCGCTGGTAAGACGGCGGTTTTTACATATACCGCCTCCTCTGGCTTCAAAAATCGACAATTTTCTTTAACAACGCATCGGCCGATGAAGCAAGCTGTTATTTTTGAAAGCGTCCCAGTGAACGGACAACGATACCGCAAAGTCAGGTCAAAGAAAACGAGTCAAGGACTTGACATGGATTTTTGCATTTTATATGGTATGGGACTTTAACAGCCTCTTCTTCTTTCTTATTTTATGTTTTTTAAACCCAGCCCTTGTCAGGGGGGGATATGTTCCACTCATAAAGCAACAAAATGACACGATGCAGTGGCGCTAATACACAGACGTAGTTAATCATGACATTTTCTGCAATTCCCAACTGATTAGGGTCATTATGTTGGAGGCCTGATTTATGTTGTCATTTCCTCTCACCGAGCCTGCATCAATGAATCTTAATGAATTGGTAAATAAGGGTGAAGATTACGCGGTGTGACACCGAAACATTTCTCACCCCCAATGGACCGGATTTATGTAGCCAATTAGAGGCTAACAGGGAAGATTGTCCGGCGGAAAAATAATACTCCTTATGGTACAAAAACGGTGTAGGGCGATGGTGTTCCCAGTGTTTAAAGTCCTTAACCCACCCCCCCTCCTTCATGAATCCTCTGACGGACAGGAGTCTGTATGATCCCGGTCAAATGTGTTGAGGATCATATTTTGTTTTTTTAAAGTAGGACGTAGTACATGACTTTTTCCAAGCGGATTCAATCAATTACGGTAATGGTTTTATTTCATTTGAACAGGCATCAGATTACAATTGAATGCATCACATAATCAATTCACAGTTCCACATGTCCAAAAGGAGTAGGAAGAAGCAAAGCTTATTAAATCCTACCCCTCCATCTGGTACTTTTACAATCACTAACTGTTACATTTGTTCACTTCCTGCTTTCCTAATATAGTTTAAGGTTTTTCATTCATTCATTTTCTACCGCTTTTTCCTCACAAGGGTCGCGGATGGTGCTGGAGCCCATTCCACCTGCCCTCGGGCGGGAGGCGGGGTACACCCCGGACCGGTTGCTAGCCAATCACAGGGCACATATAGACAAACAACCATTCACACTCACATTCATACCTATGGACAATTTGCAGTCGGCAATTAACCTAGCATGTTTTTGGAATGTGGGAGGAAACCGGAGTACCCGGAAAAAAAGTTTTTTTTTTTTTTTGTCCTGTACCGAAGTACAAGGTGATATGACCATACAATTATTGTTCGGGTTATTATTCGTAAATAAATGACATAATATTAATATGACAATTCTGACAAAATGGCGGGTCAAACTCCAGTCAAATAAATCATACAAAACGATTAAGAGCTTTTTCGCATTATTAATACACCCGAAGTTTGTTTTTTATTAGCTGTAGATGAAAGCCTGGTAACGACAAGGCATGTTTTTCCGCCACTACAAAGTATAAATAGCTTGGCGGCTTATTAATGCGAACTTCTTAAAAGAGCACTTAGAGTTATAATGAGAGGCTTTATGTACTACATATTGTGACTAGATTTAGTGAGGGGAAGCAGCTGTCGACATCAAACAAGCTGGCCTGCTATTAAGCACGGGGGCTGAGGGATGCTGTGTGAAAAGGAGTGGAAAATTAAAGCTGAAGCAACACAGGAAAGGGTTTAATTTACTGGCATGTACAGTATGCAAATGAGATTAGGCTCGGCTTAACTGCATCATTTATGTCCATAATAACAGCATCATCATTACAGGACTCAAATTAAATTACAGTGTAATTAGCATATCAAAGTAATTGGTTGAAGTTGAAAACAAATACCCGGTTTTGTTAATGAACATCTGTAATCGTCGTGTCGACTCTCAGTGAAAACATCCTAAACAAATATGTGTTTTGAAAGAGGGGCGGAATATTCTTCCCGAATGACGGGCCTGTCGGTTCCGGGGAACGTGCGAGGGAATGTGCGCCGTAGCGAGATAGGGGTGTTTCACCTGGAGAGTTCCACACACTCGGAATACATTTCCCAAACTCCAGGAGATCAAAGATGCCATTTCCCACACTTGCCACTTAAAAAAAACTCATCAATAAAATACAAATCACTTCATGCATGATTTTGAAAATTGAGTCTCCGTCAAAGGCTTAGCGAGACCTCCGGATCACAGAAAACACCACAGCTTTGACTGTCATGACTACACACACACACACACACACACACACACACACACACACAGCAAAGGCACATTTGCTGTCACGTTTTATCCAATGAGGGTTCTATGATGAACGCTGAGTGTTTCAAATGAAGCGCTACAGCTTTAAGACGACTTCCTCAGACCTGGAAAAGTAAGTAGTTAGTACTGAATAAATAAAATAACACATCAGTATTTTTTCCCCCATCACCTGCTAGATTAATAGTCGCAAAAAAATACAAAAACAAATACAATCGTGGTCAGAATATACACACCTGTCATATTAATTATTGGTACTTAGTCATTTATTTGAAATGTCATAAAATACGTATGTCTTCAGTGGGTGATCGGCTTAGTTCTGGCTGTCAAGACCTGACCCGGTTTTTAAAGATAGTCCACAAATGTCCAATAAGGTTGACGTTGGGGTCTTGCTTTGGGAAAGTAATTCCACAAACTTCATCCTAGCCTTTTCAATGCGTGTTTGGGATCATTGTCCTGGTGAAAGTGTTGACGTTTCTATTTTGGGGGGATTTCAGACATATCTGAAGTCCTCCATCTATCCAGAGAAACCCAGACCTCCTTCACCTGGGATACTTTGTCCAGCTCCTCCCAAGGGATCCCGAGGTTTTCCCAAGGCAGTTTAGAGCCATAGCCTCCCCAACGTGGTCTGGGCTCCTACTGGTCGGATGTGCGCTGAATACCTCCATGGGGAGACACTCGTCCTAACTAGATGCCCGAGCCACCTCACCTGGTGCCTCCCAGATGGTCGGCCACTCATGATCATAGGTGAGGGTAAGAACCTAGATCAGGGGTGGGCAAAGTTTTTGACTCGTGGGCCGCATTGATTTAAAAAAATTGATAGGGGGGGCCAGACTATATATATAAATTTAAATAAATTAAATACATTTATTTACAAATTTATAAATACATTTATTCTAATTATTATTCATTCATTTTCTAACGCTTTTCCTTGCAGAGGTGTTGGAGCCTATCCCAGCTGTCTTTGGGCGAGAGGCGGGGTACACCCTGGACTGGTGGCCAGCCAATCACAGGGCACATATAGACAAACAACCATTCACACTCACATTTGGAGTCGCTAATTAACCTAGCATGTTTTTAGAATGTGGTAGGAAACCCGGAGAAAACCCACGCATGCACGCGGAGAACATGCAAACTCCACACAGAGATGGCCGAGGGTGGAATTGAACCCCGGTCTCCTAGCTGTGAGGTCTGCGCAATAACCACTCGACCGCTGTGCATTATTATCATTATTATTATTATGTGCTTGTGTCCCTTTTTTCAGGAGCACTTTGTAAACAACAGACCACATCAAATAACGGATATAATATATATATATAATATATATTATATATATATATATAATATATATATAATATATATATTATATACGTATATATAATATATATAATAATATATAATAATATACTTTGGAAAGAACGGGCGGGCCGTATTCAAACACTTAGCGGGCCGGATGTGGCCCCCGGGCCGTAGTTTGCCCACCCCTGACCTAGATGGACTGGTAGACTGGTACAGCAATCTGGCTGTCAGTCCAGCAATCCATCAGTGAATATGAATATGGTAAAATCTTTCTGGAAAAAAAACAAATAAAATAAATAAAAATAATAATAATAATAAATAAAGACAAATTTACAAATAATGGAAACTACAAACGTATTTGGCATTCTCGCCCAAGATGAGCGTATGTCAACTGACCACAACTCGATGTCGATATAAAAATGCAGTACAATTTTTCCCAAAAAGAAACATCTTATTTTATTCATTAAAAAATCCATTTCCATGTCTTATTCCTAACAAGTACGTAAAAGATGTGCCTTTCAAGGTAAAGCGAGGGCAAATCCCCTCCATCAGCTAATGACGGCACTCATTACACAGAGAAGCTGGCTAATGAAGGCACCGTCGCCGGCCGATCCCCTCACCCCGCATAAAGCCCGAGCAAATGCTAATATCTCACTTCTAATTAAAGGACTCCAAGTCCAAATGCACCTCCGCAGCTAGTAGCCCGCTGCAGTTTCTTTCTTAAACATGGCACAATACCTAGAGATGTGCCTAAGCAGCATTTCATTAATTCATATTTAAAAGCCCCCCTAGTGCTGCATTTACTTTCTCCCCGAGATTTATATTGTGAGGAGGCATATCACTGAGCTTCCTGGTGCTTTTAAGCACTTTGACAAATGAACACACACAGCACAATGTTAAACAGTTACGGAAATCAGGGGAAGAAAAAGAAATCCGAGTGTGAAATACGTCGGTATCGGCCGCATCTTTATGCTCTGCAATGTTTACAGAACTTCGTTGACGGGAAACCAGGCTTCCTTTCTCAAAAGGTAACCTTCAACAAAGTTTAGCACTTTTTTTTCTTATTTTTAGCTACACAAAAATCTTTTGTCAACGAGAGTGTACTACATGGCGTGCATCTTGTTTTGTTATGAAACCGATTGTGTTCATAACATCTTTATATCACAAAACTTTAGTAGCTTGTTAGCATGCTCTGGAATGGAAACCGGCACCGGAAGATCGATGCCCCCCTGCTCAGTTGTCTGCATATGATGTCATCAGAGGTGACTCTGTAGTTCTTTGCTAAGTAACACAGTTACACCACAAATCTGCTTTTTTTTTTTTTTTAACGATCCAAAACACTATCGAACTCTTAGCAAAGTATGAGGTGTCATCCGCGTAGGGTCAGAGTCGCTTGAGAAATTAATTTTATTGGAGGAGCGCAGCAAATGCTGGATGGCACTGCAATGCTGCTTATGTCCACCAGATGGAGCCAGAGGACCCATAGTCCAAAACCCAAAGGGAAGCTGACGTCATTGCAGCGCACAAATGAATGGGTTGCTCAGATGCAATGCCGAAAACTTTCTTTAAAAAATAAAAAGAAACTCATATTGGGACATACCGATATATTTTGATACTGGGGGCGCGAGAAGCTTTCATTTCACTGCCGACCAACACATAGAAAATTTGACTCTTGAGTACGCTTGTATGAATTTTCCTGGTTTCATTTTTGAGTTCAGCCTGGGATAGGTTCGGGACATTTACTTTGAAACCAGTCCAAAACCAAATCTACATTTTTGACTCTGTATGGTGTACACCTGTACTCTGCTAGCCTGCCATCAAAATGTCACCAGTAGTACATATTTTTTAATTCATACGGTAAATATAAATGTACTTTCTCTCGTATAGCACTGTTCTATATCCAAGGTACTCAAAACACTTTGACCTGCTACAGTTTTTACCTACTGGTAAAGGATACTTCAGCATGGAGGATCGAACCAGCAACCTGCAGTTTGGGAGGCGACCATTCTGCCACCTGAGCCTCTTCGGCTCCCAAGATTTATGTTGCCAGTAAACCCCCCCCGGTCAGACACAATAATTCTGTTGTCATGAATTTCAGAAATGTTGTTTTCCCATATACGTAGCGAGGAAGAAATGAAATTCATGAATCTAAAGGTCAAAAGGTCAGTGTTATGAACATATCACATGGTGTCTCTTTGATCCTCCACCAAGTATTTTCCCAGGGATTCTCAGGCTCTACACTGTGTAAATCATGCAGTATGACCTTCTACATTCCTCATGTTCTGTCCTCCCATTCAACCACAGGCACAGATAATGCTGGGCAAATATCATAAACGTGAGGATTTTAGGATTTAAGTGAGGTTGCCATCTACCTCCACCAACTGGGGAAAAGAAAGTCCATGCATCTGATAATACCCCATTTCCTGCGTCGTCAGATAGCGCCATACGGCAGGGCTGACTGACCTCCTTGCCTAAAAGTCAGTCATCGTATTCTCATTGGATGGATGCCTTCAGCGGTAGGGCCTGATTGGTCATATCTTGTTAGGATTTGCATGTATTAACACCGACATCATAGGATTTTACCAGCAACAAGACTGATACTTTATACCAAAATGAAAGAAAATGGTGTTTTTGGTCCAGGGTGTGACCTGCAGCTGAACTGGCCTTTGCTTGTCCACAGAGGGGAGAGCAAAAATCACTCCAAACACATCAAGCCACCTCCTGCTAAATAACACAGCAAACAGAGACCCATCAGTCACAATACACACATCTAACACCAGGGCCGGGACATAAGATCGATGGGGAGACAGAAACAAAGAGAGCAAGAAAAAACAAGAAGAGGGAACCCAGGAGCGGGGGATCCATCTCCCGAAAAATAAAAATAAAAACAACAAAAAGTAGTTCCACAGAGGAGCCAGAGTGGAACATAAAGGAAGGTCAAGTACTGTAAGACGAAGAAAGTCAGGCTATTTTGCCAAGCTGTGACATTTGTTTCTTATTGTTTAAGTGGCAGCTGCAAACGCCCCCTTTGCCAGGCCCCCGCGGTTCTGCTCTGGGCAGCTTTGACAAGGCGGTAACCATATTAGGATGCGGATGGTAAAGTAAACAATAACATTGTTGCAATATGATGTCAATGTTTCAGCTAACGGTGTTTGCCGTTCCAGTTTCCATTGCAATAACGAGCGTTGTGTTTTTCTAGTCAGGCGCAAAGACTGTTGATGAAATTAACGTAAATGTAATTGAATCTCCCCTTTGCTGTGTGATTACATAAATACATTCGCATTGTGGACAAATGCTGTCACGTATGGCATCATGTAGTATAAATATGAAGTTAAATTTATGTACACAAAAGACCTATTTCTCTCAAATAGCCTTCACAAATCAGTCTAAATCCGTGTTCATAATTTACTCATTCCATCCCACGTTCGGGAAAAAATGCATGCCGAGCTCTTATAACATGCACTTATGCCACCTAGTGGCCGTTTTTACGACTTATCATCATCTCTTTTTACTGTTTTTACCGTATTTTTACCGTATATTTGGATCAGGGATAAACACTAATTTGTATTAGTTTCACTTTTCTTACATATCTGTTCATCCAACCAAAAATTGTATTTGCTCTTTCGGTTAAAGCAACCCATTCCTCGATGCTTTTTGCTTACTCCTGATTCAATTTCTTTCTCACACAGATGTTCAGCTGTCGGTGGCGGGCTGATATTATCCGACGTCCTAGTCAACAGGCTAGAGACGGCGAGTGTAGACGGTCTCTTTGATATTGATAGAAAAATAAATTGAGCCTCACCAAAAGGCTTTTTTTTCACCAAGAAATGCGATTGTCTAAAATATAGATTTTATATACACAAAAAATCAGAATGATGGAGGATAAAAAAAGATGTCGACGCGATATCGCTACCAAGCAAAAATAAAAAAAATAAGATTGTCATTGAGTTTGTTTCGTCAACCGCATTTCCGAACCTGCAAATGCGTGAAAAAAACAGAAAAAAATGAAACTTTTCATTGAGAAATGATGAAAGCACGTCATGCACTTTCACTTTCACTATGTAGTATGAACGTGAAGATGTTCTGCCGCCATCAAGCTATTTCACGGTTTAAGCGTTACGCTGCATAACAAACTGCAGTCGTCCCTCGTTTATCACGGTTAATTGGTTCCAGACCTGACAGTGATAAGTGAATTTCCACCAAGCAGTGCAATTCTGAAGCTTTTGACAATCGCTGCAGTTTGATTGAGAAATGATGAAAGCACATCATTCACTTTCACTTTCACTTTCACTATGGAGTATGGACGTGAAGATGTTCTGCCGCCATCAAGCTATTTCACGGTTTAAGCGTTACGCTGCATAACAAACTGCAGTCGTCCCTCGTTTATCACGGTTAATTGGTTCCAGACCTGACAGTGATAAGTGAATAAGTGATAAGTGAAGTAGCGCTTTGATTGCCAATTGCATATTTACAAACTGAAGGCGGAACCCGGAAATGAAGCATCATCAAGCAAGCTGCAATGTCATTATCGTCAGAAAATCCGATACCAATATCTAATTTCTGTATCAATATCAGCCGATATTATTGGTAAGAAGATATTATGGAAAATTTCTACCTAAAACCTGCGGCGTTTGAAGTGATGCCGACTCTGTGTTGGTCCTTTGTGGTGAAAAGGGAGCTGAGTCGAGCTCGAAGTTCCTTCCCTGATCTATGGTCATGAGCTTTGGGTAGTGACTGAAAGGACAAGGTTGTGGGTACAAGCGGCTGACATGAGCTGGGCTCTCCGTTAGATATAAGGTGAGAATACTGGAGAAACTTGGTAGTAGAACTGTTGCTCCTTCGCATTGGGTGGAACCAGATGAGGTGGTTCGGACATCTGGTCAGGATGCCTCCCAGACGCCTCCAGGGATGGAACTACCTATAACCGTTTGATACATGGTGTCTTTTTGTGCAATATAACAATATTTGTTGTCGTGGCCTTACATACTGTGGTACTATATGGTGGAGTCCAACCACGAAAACACATTTAGGCTTTACTGAAAATTGGCAATTGGCGACCCAACTTCAGCTTGCAGTTGCTATAAACTGGGCAGCAGATTGGACCGGTGGTTAGCGCCGAAGATTCTGTGTTCAAATACGTTCACTTTCTTGGCAGAGGTTGCCTGTTCGCCTTCTGCTTGCTTGACTGAAGGAAGACATTTACAGAAAAAAAGCACTATTTCCTGCTTGGTTATTCGTCTTATGTATAAAATCGGTAGAAATGTGCCACTATTAAACTTACGGTACAACCTTGACTGTACTTAATGCTGCTGTTTGAAGACCAGATTCCTTTCTATGAACACCCGGACATTCTGATACTTTGTTTTGACTTCTTAGGTGACTAGAATGCAGCCTGCTACGTTACATGCCACTAGTGTCGGTTTGCAGTGTTTACAAAGCTTGGACCTACGATACAAGTCCTATGATCTCAATCAAAGACACAAGCAAGTTGTTGCAGTACGTTTTTGATTGAGTCCCCACTGTCCATTTGTAGGAGAATAATGTTCCCCTTTCAAAGTGTCATGTATTTACTATGCCAGTCAGGGATTTACACAATGGCTGCCACGCTGAGAGAATAGATTAAGGTACTACAGCAGCAACAGTGCGAGTGACAGAAGTGTTTGGCTTTCTTGCCAGAATCGCCCCCATGAGGCACTGTTGCTACAGTTGTTTATTATGCGCCAACCTTGGCGCAAGCGATTAAAGAGCTTTGTGGAATCGAAGTGTTATAAATGCATTGAAAAACAGACGGCTGTAAATGCCAGCGAATTAGAAGCTTACCGAGCCAAATACTAATACATGGCAATTTCCATTTGATGCCGATATAAAGAAATTGCATTTGAAAGTAAGCAATAAATGCAGTCAAACTACATTTAACCGAGGTCCTGAATGTGACCAAAATCCTTTCAATGTGTTTATTTTTACAGACAGAACTTCTTTTTATTTTTATTTTTGTTTGAAGCAATGTCATCAAAACACTGTTGAAGTATTACCTTGGATACCTTTAGAACTTTGCCTTAAAGCCCCATTAAGTCATTCATTCCCGGCCATCTTTCAAATACAACCCCTTCTGTAGTGGCCTTTTTACACCATTTGGACTGAAATTTCAAGGCTCTCTGTGTATTATGTTATATGGCTATTTAAATATGGAACCTACCAAACAAAAGATTAGAATCCCGACTTTCATCTGGAAAAAAAAGTATGTTTCTACCTTTTTTCGTTCTTTAGTAATCAGCAGTAGAACAGAGGTAAGTTTTGGGAAAATATCAATGTCAATTTCAATCATAACTTACTTTCATGACAACTCATCTCAATAACTATACCTCTATATTTACAAATATAACACTGTGAATACACGCAATGCGTTTAAATTTCCCTACAATGTGTAACCTTCTGCACTTCTGCCACCTTGTGGCTGTTTTTATGGCTAAAAATTGCTTTCAAGTGAAATTCATTAGCGGGCGGTTGCGTCATCACCTCTTTTTGTCCATCATGTAAAAAGTGTTGAATGGTAGATATCTTCAACATCTTTCAATAAAACAAAACAAACAAAAAATAATCAATTGATTTCTAAAAATGCCATCTTCATACAAATACATGTGATGGGGAAAAGGTATTACCTTTTTTAGGGTTTGCTTATTAAAAGCAATCTTCTGTTCCAGTGTTGGAAACACAGTGACTGCACCCTGCAGAAACAACGTGGAACATGTTAGATGGTAGACATGACTGGCAAAATAGCAAATTATTTAGACACGTTCTTGATTGCGTTTCAAGGATTTAGCATGTTCTATTTAAGCGGACCTCGGGTCAGACAATGGCAAGATTTTTGGTGCAATCAAATTTCACCTTTGATGGTGTTTATTGGCAAACTATGCACACTTTTTTGTGAATTTGTTCGGGTAATGGGGATTATAAAAAGTATCTTTGGTATGAATATGTTTTTGGTATTGAATTGGTTCATATATTTTTGAAAAAAAAAATGTGAGTGTGGTGAGTGACAAAGATTTAGTATCCATCCCAACCCTCAGCTCCCTTGTGGTAAATACATAGTGAAAACTGAAAGCAAACAAAATGTTATTTTTATGGAAAAAGTGACTGTGGGTACAATATCAGGGGCATTTGAATAAAAGCATTAAAGCGTATCCAGATATTGAAGTATGAAATCAATAAAAGTCACACTGGCTGTCCCACTACTCTTGTGACCAGATATTTGGTATTTAACAAAAACAGCCGACTAAGCGCACACAACAAATAAAATACCCAACAGCAGGTTTTAAAATGACTTGTTCAAAACAAGTCCAGTGGGAGTATAATACACATGCTGGACACAATAACACATCTCAAGTAGCCCATAATTGGGATGAATTATGCTTCAATTAACACATCATCAGTTAAGTCGTAAATCAATGGCAAGTGGTGACAAATGAAATGGACGCATTTTCAGCTTCCAACTACTAAACATAATGACTCCGCATCACCTGTGAGCTGAAAGCATCTGCATAATGCATAATATTAATTTCGACACGTTCGCCGTCATTTCAACAACAGTTAATTTGTATTTGCTTGAAATGAAAGGGCAACTGAACAAATGGGGAACCGGATGCTGATAGCAGCGGCAGGCCGCTTCTCCGTGCATAAAGCCAATCTTACCTCAGTAGACCTAAAGAGATAATGGTCTCATTTCCAAACAGCACAAGGCTGTAATGCCGCCGTTTAGAGCAGTAGGAGTGCAGGTAACATACGGTGAGGATGAACAAGTGGATGTTGCTTCGACCGGCTGGGGAGGAGGAACAAGAGCATCATAGACGCAAATATTTTGGCAAATGGAAGTGATTATTATTGACGTAATTATGCCGCCAGGTTGGTTTCGTACGTGCTCTGCTGGGCAAATAAACAAGAATGTCAATCACAATGAGAAACAACAAGCCCAGTTAATTAGGCGGTTGATTGTTATTATTGATTTATTCATGTTTTTATTCATATTTTCACAGTTAAAGCATATAAAACCTGTTTACAACCTTTTAGCATTATTAGAGCCTTCAAGCCATAAAATAACACCCCTATAGTCAATTTTACAATCAAACTACCCAATTAACTTGACAGAAGTCGACATTTAAGACATGAATGGGACCCGTGCACAGGCGGACAGGAAGTGACGTCGACGGTTCAGTGTTGAGTTCTCACTTGGCGCGGGTTACAACCGTAACAGGAGCCCATATTTGTATTGGAGATTTATTTTTATTCATTCATTCATTTTCTACCGCTTATTCTCACGATGGTCGCGGAGGTGCTGGAGCCTATCCCAGCTGTTTTCAAGAGAGAGGCGGGGTACACCCTGGACTGGTGGCCAGCCAATCACAGGGCACATATAGACAAACAACCATTCACACTCTTATTAACTTATCATGTTTTTGGAATGTGGGAGGAAACCGGAATACCCGGAGAAAACCCACGCATGCACGGGAAGAACATGCAAACTCCGCACAGAGATAGCCGAGGGTGGGATTGAACCCGGGTCTCCTAGCTGTGAGGTCCGCGCGCTAACCACTAACCACCGTGCAGCCCAGATTTATTTTTAATTTTATTTAATTTTTGTACGATAATTCGAACTTGCAATAAAAGGCTGTTGGTCCAGCGATCAAGTCTGGAGTCTGCCACATTGTGACCAGTGTAAAATACTACATACAGTATGATTCACAATATTAAATTTGCTTAAATATGCATAATAGGCTATATTCAACTACAAAACAGCATGGTTAATGAATTCATATATCTTTGAAAAAACACGATAAAGCTACAAAACATATATACTAGTAACACGACATAGACTAGCTAGCATCCATAGTCGACAGTGAACGATAGTGGCACAATCAAACTACTGATCGATGGTTTTGTTTTATGTCAACACACCATTGAGTGGAACTCAACAAGCAGAAGGGTTAAATAAAGATAATGGACATCTGTTTGACACGGGGGGCACACACAACAAAGACCACCAACGCCCAAAGAGGACTCCCCTCTTTAGGAGGAGGCGTCCGAATATCACTCTCATCCCAGCTCCGTTATCAGTGGGGGTGGCTGTGTTGGAAGATTCGGTGCTCATAATACGTATTGGTAGCCCTCCACAGAAGGTGCTCAATCCCAACAATGGGCTCCAGGTCCTCTAATGGACGGGCTACCCTCACGCTTCAAACCGTGCAGATAAAAAGATGAGAGCTCATGAATATTTACATTAAGTAAGTAATTCCATTAATTTCTCTAAGCACTCTTGATACTGTGTCTGTGGTGGCTCGTTAATGAACTTCACACATCACCATCATATGAATTCATGCTAAAAATCAATAGCCCCTTTTTACAGCCGGGAATAGTCCGGCTGTTCTATACCTCACCATTCTGTGTAGTGACTGAGCGTCAGAACGCAGCCGATGTAGGGCGACTGTAACACCTTGGACAAACGTGTCTTCTAGGGAAGAATTATGCCAACATTGTATAATTTCAACCGGCATATTTAGAAAAAAATATGTCCTTCTAAAAGCACAAAAATATGCTATCTATGAAGTCATGTGAGAGCCATAGTTTGCAAAACAAACATTGCTTGAGATTCAAAGCATTAACTCTGTGTGTGTGTGTGTGTGTGTGTGTGTGCGTGGGGGGGTGTGTGTGCATCATGCATTGGGAATGTGACTTGATGCCTTGTTGTTCTTTAGACTGAATCAACAGCACCAGTCTTACAACACAGGAGCGCATTCTTAAGAATAATTTTCTCATCTGGCCAAGTTAACATAAAAAATATAATCTAACAAATATATAACTATGCATCGTAACTCATAATACGCCTGGGCTGCCAGGGAATAAGAAGACGTAGCAGGAAGGACATAGCTGCAAACTTTGTAACTTTGTTGCTATATTTAGCAAGCATGCAGATCGCTCTGAACTCTTTTTCCGGAGACTCTGGGAGACTTTTGGGAGACTGGCATGACTAGAACGTATCGCTCTAGCCAATGAGCAGCGGGTGCCGCTTTGGCATGGCTACATAAGCAAATTAGACAATGACGTCGACAGCCTCCAAATAGATTATTATTATTATAATTATTATTATTATGATTAACACTGATTGTGACTGTGTCATGTTTACAGTGAAACACATATTTATCAATTCTGCAATTACAATTGCCATTACATGCATTCCCCTGCAGCCCATAACAAAGGAAGGACCGTATTTGACCGCACTAATGCATTGGTTGTTTGATATCAAAGGTAAAATTTGCATTATGGAGCTAAAATCATGCCAAAAACTCACAAAGTATGTGTTAGTCACAAACCCAGTGTGCTAATGAGAAATGTATTCTTATTTGCAAACAAAATGCATTTGTTTGTGAATGAGGTTTTGCATTTGCAAACCACACAGAGTTTGTTTGTGAATCGTTGGCCGTGAGTAAAACATGTTTTGTGAGTTTGGAAGGTTTTTGCATGATTTGAACGCCACAGCAATGGAAAATTACACTTTCAGTACAAGCTTCTTTTGACTATGCAACAAATAAAGCCATCTACCATAAAGAAAGAACAGTGGAACCTCAGAAAGTGTGTGTTCCGGTTAGCATGTTTTTTTTGTTCATGTTGAAAATTTACGCCACAATTTTGCCTCGGTTTACATAAACGCCCTTGTTAGTATACAATTTGGTGAAAGTCTTGTCGCGTGATTAAAACGTAACCCTGCATTTTAATGTATTCATTTTATTCACTGTGTATATGAATTGATATGTATTATCAAATATGTATTATTAATTGTTTTCAGCATGTAAAACTAGAAATGTAAAAGTATAAAAACATTTTTCGTGTTTTCATTTTGGGCTTTCTGGAACGGATTAATTGATTTACATTAGTTTTTATGGAAAAAACGTATTCCGTCAGAGTATGTTTTGGTTAGAGACCTTCCAGAACAGATTAATGACAAAAGTATGTAATGTAAAAGTATAAAAAGATGTATTGTGTTAACATTTTGGGCTTTTTGGAACAGATTAACTGATTTACATTTGTTCTTATGGAAAAAACGTATTCGGTCAGAGTACGTTTTGGTTAGAGACCTTCCAGAACAGATTAATGACAAAAGTATGTAATGTAAAAGTATAAAAAGATGTATTGTGTTAACATTTTGGGCTTTTTGGAACAGATTAACTGATTTACATTTGTTCTTATGGAAAAAATGTATTCGGTCAGAGTACGTTTTGGTTAGAGACCTTCCGGAACAGATTAATGACGCTAACCAAGGTTTTGTGTAATTACATGTACATATGGCTCTGGAGAAAGATGTCAATGACCAATTCAAATCTTCCTGACGTTCTCCAACATACTGTACATCTTTCATCCATATTTGACACGGATTCAAATCAGCAGGTCGAGGGGAGGGAGAAGGGGAAAAGGGGAATATGGGTGGAGGGGCATTGGGTGAAGAGACAGAGGGAGAAATTGAGGGGTCAGAGGGAGTACGAGAGAACAGAGAGCACTAGTGAGACCTCTGGCAAATAAACATGGTATTAAGTTTCAAAGGCGGGGGGGTGGGGGGGGCACAAGCATTCCATTGTTGAAGTCAATTATCAGTGGAAAATAATAACAACAGATGGATCCAGAGCAGGCAACTTGTGCCGGAGCACCCTGGCGCTGGTGAACAGATGATGAAATGTGAGAGTACTGTTGGGGGGGGGGGGGGGTGTAGTGTATGTTACACCAATACACATCATACACCAGATGTAAACCCAACTGGATTGTTGTTTGCTGAGGATATTCCCCATTTCAGCCAAATGGCTCCTTCGGTTCGAAAGGTTAAGTTGCGGAGTTCCCCTGTTTATGTCTGTGGTGGGCGTGTCCCCTGTGGGAGTGGTCACAATAGGGTTGCGGTGGTTGGGTCCGGGCGTGGCTGGTGAACAACCGTCGTCCTGCTCATTCGCCGGCTCATTAGTGGCCGCTCTTCCCACGGAATGAGACAGTCTTTGGGGGAAGATGTTGAAACGATGTTAGAATAAACTATGGTTGTAATATGACGCATTTGTGCGTGTAAACGGATCAATAATATTAAGTAATGATGATTTACTGATAGATACCCCTATGTGGGGGTATGTGCCCAACTGAGCGCCAATGAAAATTATCCTGGAATTTCTTTTTCTATCAAATCCGTACTCATCCCACATGACCTGCAACGGGATTTTTATGAGATCATCATCAGAGGGATTCAGATTCAAAGCTCCTCATTCATAGATTTCTCATATCTGCCACCGACTGACAGGCGGCACGGGGGGCTGGAACCCTAAAACCGATCTGTTTCTGTGGGTCTTGTCAAGGGTGGGAGATGTCTGTAGATAGCACAATGAAATATATCCTCTCTTTTCAAAAAGAAAAGAAAGGTTTTTCATTTCATTAACTCCGGTCTAAAGTATAATTATCTCCCTATAGGCTTTAATCACCAATCGACATGACGGAAGGAAAAAAAGAAGTTTCTACTTCAGTCATTAAAGCTTTTTTTGTTCTTTTTCTTCATCAAATATGTTTAAGATGAATTATCAAGTAATGCACAAATGTATGGGGTGGATGACGAAGAAGATAAAAGATGATGTACATACAGTAGAGCATCTATTTGTTTATAACCTTTCTTAAGTTGCCAGTGGTTCGAAATAGTGGAAAAAGAGAACCAACGCTTTGAGCACACAATATCACTAATCGTTTATTCTGATTTTACTCAACTCTATTTTAATTTTTTTCTCTACTGTAAAGCATTTTTGAGTACTCTGAAAAGCACTATACAAATAAAATGTATTATTATTATTATTATTAATACAAAATTATAGTGAATGAAATGAGGCAGCGCATTAACACTTCAATTTGGACCTTTTTTCCCCTACTGTAACCGCACTCCTTTTAAAAGGATAGAACAAGAGGGTTATATAAATAATGGGAAAAAATGTCAAGATTTAATTAGCTTTTGGGAATTAATTGCCATTAGCAAATTCCATCAAGTAAGGGTGAGACTTTTTACGGGTTAAAAAAATCTTTATTTTTTTGGACAATGAGGAGACAAAAGGTTTTCAAACAGGAAGTGACAGGCCATCAGCCATTTTAGTGCACTGACACTGAGGTCGAGTTAATTAGACTATTGTCATTTTAATCCGCCAGCTTGGCGGCCATCACCTCCTAAAAGAGCCAAAGGACTTAAAACGGCTGAGGGGTTTGTGTGTGTGTGTGTGTGCACGTACAGTACATGCGTATGTGTGCCGGGCTGGAGGTGTCACCCATCTACGGGTTATGGAGTACGGTCTGCTTTTCTCACATGCTTAGAACATTAATGAGCTGGAGACACACCAAGGAAACAAAAGGAGCCTGGAGGATCACCAGGGGAAACTACTCGCCTCTGACTCATGTCTCTGTTCACTTGAACTCATTTAAATATCAAATATTTGAAATAATTTGTTTCTCCCTTCCTATCAGGTCTTTCATGGGTGTTTTAATGCGGTTCATCACTGGCATTAGCATTGGAAACAATTACACTAGGTGCTGCCATTGTTGTGCTATAACTGATTTGTCAATTTCAATAGTTCATGAATACATGAATAATTGTTGAAAAGTGTGTAAATAGCCCATAGCCAAAACAGATTATTAGTAAAAAATTATAATTATTTCAGCAAATTTAGCCTTAGGACGGGTACGGACGCAAAGTAGTGTTATCATTCAAGTCGCCTTTAAACATCATTTGAGTTTGCAACTTGACTTTGAAGCAGGCGCTTCAAATTAGCAAGGTCGTTGGACGGGCCACAATGTTAGCAACGAGGAAAATGTTTTAACTTTTTTAACTTGGCTCCTGGACATCGTTCCGTGCAGTTGTGGACAAAGTTAGAGGTTTGTGAGCAGTTTAAGTGGATAAATGGTGAATGGGCTCCCACTCAACTACTGATGAGTTGCTCAACAATACGTCTACATGGGGTCCGAGAATCAAACCAGCAAATCTTAAGGTTGGGAGACATCCAATCAACCAGCTAACGGAGCACAGTTCTTTTGTCTGGCACTCGGGGGTGTGACCAACCACAGTAGAGTGGGCGTTCCATGGTGGAATACATTAAAACAGACCGTTTTTGCTGAAATCACGAAATCCAAAGAAATACAGCTGAATAGGTGCAGATTCCGGAAGACCTAAAACGCTTTCTGTGCTGGTTATTGTGTGTAGCTGCTCTACAGGAGTCCGCAACTCAATACAAAGGGACAAAAATGAGAATAATAATCCCCTTTAAGAGTATCTGCATCTGCAATCCAAACACTTACATTAAGTTGGACTTGACTGTATGCCATATTTTACTGTTTATATTCATAACTTCCTAAGTTCACAAGTTCTTCAAATGAGTCATTAATATTTCACCAGGACTTCAAATTAATCTGTACAGAAATTATCCTTTTTAAATAATTGAATGTATATATTAATAATTCAATGAAAAGGAATATTGAGCCAAGATGAGGTTAAAAAAAATGAGACATGGTAAATGAAACATCTTTAAAATGGTACCGCCTTATCTTATCATAGCATAGAATAAAATAAATAAACATTACTGCTGAAAAAAAGGTCTTTAGGTGTACTTTTGTCCAGCAGTACCAATATGTGACTATGTTTTTCTAGACATTTTTTATAATAATTTTCATCAACGCATGCACATTCACATATGCCTTTGTCTTCTTAATTCCCTACTTCAAACCACCAAACAGTTGTATGCAAATACTGAAATCCATAATGCATCATATTGTTAGGTAGGGGCATTTCAATATTCAAATTGTGTGTTTTAGATCCTGACATTACCATTTAAATTTACATGTACGTCATATGGTAAATGTAGACAATTTTATTTTCCACATGAAAGGTAGAAGGCAAGGTAGAGTGAAAGTGTTATTTCATGCAGACGTGTACTTCCATGCGTACGTGCTGGGACACTTTGTGGCTTAGCTAAATATGTCCCGCCCACATGCAAAATTAAAGTGAAAAAGCTGATAAAATGAAATGGGCGTATTTTGGAGCATTATTACCATAAGAGCAACTTCACCCATGCTGTTATATAAAGATACGTGTGGGAACAGTCAGTCTTTTGTAGATATCGATACACTGGAATGCTATACATATATAATGGTATAGTATAGTATATGGTATAGTGTAAATGTTGGGATTCAAATATATTTTGGATTTTCTTTCAATTACACAAGGTCAAAATAATACACACATGCTGAAATACACGCAATCAAAATGGAGTCTTCAAGAGATTGATTTTCAGAATTAAAAAAAAAAAAACATATCTATTATTATCATCGAGTATTTGTCTCCTCCTGCTCCAACGCCATAAAGTTACCCTTTCGGAATTTGATGCCAAACATGGGACATTGAAAGGCAGAAGAAAGTTCTATTCTCTGATGGTTGTGCAGGAGCGTCAAACGGCGGTAGCAATGCGGAGAGCATCGCTTGTGACTAAAATCCCTCGTTTGTGTGGTGATGACTTGGCAAAGGACTTCCTCCAGAAAAATAACCTCAATCTTGTTGGCCACCTTGTTTGTTCCCCTGATCCAAATCCGATTGAGAACATTTGGGAATGGGTGGCAAGGGAAGTTTTAAAAAAAATGGACATCAGTCCCAGACAAAGGAAGCATCTTTACCACATGGAGCAACACTCCCACTCGCTTCCTGGAATCACTGGCATCATGGTCGTAAAAGTTCTGGGCAGCTGATTAAGTCTATTTCAGTCAGGTTGAGGTCTACTTCTTCCTTGGTTGACACCTTCTTGGTCCACGGTGATGTAAAACCTGTCTTCACCGTGACAGTGATGCCGGTGTTCCATCACATCGATTTCCAGGTCATGGTAGGCTTGAGCCTTCGTGGTTCTTGGGTTGTTCCTCTATGAGCCAACCTCCTTGGACCTTGGAAAAGTGGCAAAACACCACCAAACTTGTGCTTATGTACAAGTGGAGTAATCATCTTGGAGTCTGCTTTTGTTTACAAATGACAACAGGTGACTTCCCCGGTTTGTGTCCATCTACAATTTTCCTTCTCCTCCCTGAATTATCGATGATTTTGCAGCAGAATTGGAAAACTGGGCCAAATCCCAGCGTCACTTCAAAGTATCTAGTATACGTCCATCTGGAAGACCTCTTTGGAATATATATTAGGCTGGAGCCTATCCCAGCTGTCTTTGGGTGAGAGGCAGGGGTACACCCTGGACTGGTGGCCAGCCAATCACAGGGCACATATAGACAAACAACCATTCACACTCACATTCATACCTATGGACAATTTGGAGATGTCAATTAACCTAGCATGCAAACTCCACACAGAGATGGCTGTGGGTGGAATTGAACCCTGGTCTGCTAGCTGTGAGGTCTGCGCGCTAACCACTCGTACACCGTGCCGCCCCAGAAATTGCTCTTAAAATAAAATACAAAAAAAAAAAAATTCTATGTTTATATTATGCTCTCTTCTGGTGTGGATTCAAAGTACATTTGCACTGAAACAGAGTATTGAAAAGGACATCGCCCTTGGCTTTTGTGTCATTGGAAGCCTACCTGTCACATGGCTGATACGAAGCTATTTGAAAACAGCGTGAGCGCGTGCGATCCGAGCTAAAGAAAGCACCCGGGATGACAAAGTGACTTGAAGTGTCAAAGCAGCCAAACAGCCTTGTCCTCTTCCAGAAAGGGAAGCTGGGAGCAGCAGAGCGGCTTGCCTCGTCTCATCCGCTGGCAGCGTTCTCTGTCTCCTTGCCTCATCATAACCGCACCCACGTCTGATCGTGTGCTCGACTCTGTGGTCCGACGCTGTTTTGATTTCAGCCCGAGTGACACATCTGTTGCCCGTCATGTTTTGTTGTGCTTATCCGTGTGCTCCAACAGTGCAACCCCGGCCAATGTGCTTCCTAGTGCCCCCCCAGAACTACAGAATGGAAGCGTTCATTATGAAAAAAAAAACTATCATTCAGCATGTAGTGTTCGAAGAAAACGGCTTGGCTCTTTTAATCAAACCTCACATTGTCGTCAGGAAGCCGGCTATGGCTAATTAGATCATACATTTATGACTTAGACATGCAGGATCAGCAAAAGCCAACCGCAATGTGTGGCTCGGGGTGAAGAAAGATGAGCACATACAGTAAAGGCCAGGAATGTTACTTTTTTTTTTTTTTTTTTGCATCTCCTTCAGTGTCCAATCAATATTTAGCCCTAACGCAGATATGGCTAGATCATATATGAAGTTTATTTACGTTGTTCAATCAAATGGATTACTGCTCATGCAACACATGCATATATATATATAACAGATTTTCTGGACTATAAGTCGCACAAGGCAATAATTGCATAATTAGGTAGAAAAAAAACATAAAAAAGTCGCACTGGAGTATAAGTCGCATTTTTTGCGGGTAATTTATTTCATAAACTACTAAACCAAAACAGACATTACGTCATCTTGGAAGGCAAGTTCTAACAATAAATTAATACGTGTAAGATATGCTAACACAATGGTTATTCAGCTACAAGAAAAATAAACATGAACAGAAAAGATGTCCTGTGTTTATGTAACATAAACAGTTTTTTCATTTATAAGTCGCTCTGGAGTATAAGTCGCAGGAACAGCCAACCTATGAAAAAAAGTAGTCCGGAAAATACGATATATATATACACCGTATTCTGGACTATAAGTCACTCCGGAGTATACATAAGTCGCACAAGGCCAAAAATGCATAATTAGGTAAAAAAAAAATACATAAGTCGCGCTGGAGTAAAAGTCGCATTTTTTGCGGGTAATTTATTTTACAAACTACTTGACAAAGGCAACAGAAAAGGTGTCCAGTCTTTATGTAACATAAACAGTTTTTTCATTTATAAGTCACTCTGGAGTATAAGTCGCAGGAACAGCCAACCTATGAAAAAAAGTGCGACCTATAGTCCAAAAAAAAGAAAAAAAAAATATATATATATATATATTTGCATTGTCAAATAGCACAACTGTCATACTTTCCGTTTTCTATATATTATTTTAATAACCTTAATAACCTTTGAAGGATCAGTGTCTGCAGTTTCACATTACAGAGTCTCTGTCATGAAATAAACTGCAGAGGTAAAAAAAAAAAAAAAAAAAAAAAAAGAGTCGGGGTGGTTTACACCATGAGTGAACACCGTGACTGCCGTTTCGACCGGCCTCGTCAGACCACAAGTCAACACGTAGACGCACCGGCACGGCAGGGAGGCACATCGCCGTTACGGGGCTCTGATATGTTCTTAAAAAAGGGGATGATTTCCCTAAGCCTTGCATCCAAGGATCACTCTGGCCTTCATTAGCCTGGATCTGACATGGATGTGAACAACATGTTAGTTTGCCACATGAACGCCGCCCCTCCTCCCGGCTTGAATGCAATTCCCTTTCCGTCTTTCTGAGGCGTGCACAGCAAATTCCTCTGGATATATCACAGGTTGTTAGCATTCCAGAGAGAATTTTACATGGGTGTACACTTAGGTCTTAATTAGGGACACTATTTGATCATCAGCAGCTGGGCTTTATTAAAAGTATGGCTTCACATCACCCTCCGGTCCCCTCGGCTCAGAGCTCACGCAGACAGAAGATAACAAGAATATGAATATTCACGTCTGATACGTGGGATCCCTGCTAGGGATTTGTATGGCCAAGCAAAGGACTTTATACGTTTGAAAATAATTTGGTTATTGGTATATGTATACTGGGGAACGTTGGTTGGCGTGTTTTTCGGGGAACGTTTGGTCCTCAGGTTGATGGTCTCTATGTATTTTCCCGTTCATTTCTCATGTATATGCATTTTAAAGTGGTTTCAGCATGTAAAAGTACCATTGTAAAACTACTGAAAACGTTTTGTGTGTAAACGTTCTTGGATTTCTGGAACAGATTCATTGGATTTACATCATTTCTTATGGGAGAAATTCATTCCCATACAGAACATTTATGTTAGAGGACCTATAAAAGATGGCAAACAGAGTGATATCTCTTGTCAGTCAGACTGTATAGAATAGAAAAGATCATGTTTGGGTCATGGAGCCAATTTGAACGTATTTGAACACAAACGCAAGCACACACACAATTCAGCTCCAAATGTCAAAATTGTAAATAGTTCCTGGTGTTATATTTCTAAATAGTTTGTTATAAATGTTATAAATATATCTTTTCACACAACAATGTTTTTTTGCCCTGATATTTTACTGAAACGTACCCATGTTCTACAGCTGATTACTACAAACGAACAAACGTTTTCTTCATGATGAAAGACGAGGGTCTAATCTTTCTTGTGGTAGGTTCCATGTTTATATTCCCTAGAACACTAAATTATGTCTGCCTTGAAAAAAATCATCAAAATCATCAAAAATGGCTGTACTGAGTGAATAAGTTCATAATGAGCCCGTCAACACAAACGAGCAAATATGACAAATTTATTGGAAAGTGGGAGCAACAAAAAAAGCCAACAATTTGGGAATCCATTAATGATGCTAACTGTACGTGAGTGAATCAGGAATGTTCTGATGAATTGTTTAATCATTTGGTTCATCTGATCATTCATTGATTAATTGTGGCAGGCTAAAAATAATCTATTGTCTTAGAATAATGAAAATAGTCCGCAACTATGACATAATGAAATTCCAAACACACTCACTGTATACTGATTATTACTCTTCTTTTGTGTGTTTCTTTTAAATACGAGTCATTTTCCAGATAAAGACGACAAAAAGTCCTTTATTGCCCACCACCCACTCGTGTATTTACAAGCATCGCTGTTGCTTAAGCAAGCACGTATTTAGAAGTGATCCATGCAAGTATTAGACTAGCATTTTAATATGGTCTTTCACTTACAGTCGGTCCTACAAAAGCACAAAACTCGATGACCGTTGACCCAAAAATAAACAAAAAACATCATCTCTCCAAGGTTAACAGGAAGTGCAAAACAAACTATGTTTAAGGTGAAGTCTTCCTGGCATGAAAGTTAGTCATTTGTGTTTACACTACACGGCTGGGCTTTGAAATTGTTTTGCGGTGTGGGCGTCCGTGCAGGGTCATTGTTTGTTTTGGACATGTTTATACGCCACACAAGGAGTAATGACATCTGGGATAGGCAGCGAATGCAGCACGTGGACGACCGATTCTCTTAAAGCACTCTGTGACTGGATATGTTCTTATTCCAATGTATCGAACGCAATCTATTGTCAATTGGTTCTGGACAATAACTTTTTGAGAAGGCGCAGAAATATTAAAATAAGGTTGACCAGAAAAATCTAAGTCAATTTCATCGGAATCTAATCCCACAGTTTTCCTCTGATACCTTGGATGAACAGTAACGGTCATAAAAAGACACAACAACCTCGTACTTTTCCCCAGTGGTTGTCTTCACAGGAGGCCACTTTGCTGCTTAGTTATCACTGTCCATTTCATAGAAGCAGATCCTTTCACATGTTCAAGAACACCATCTTGAAAGTAGTATATGTGTAAACTAGCTACAATACTACAGTAATGTCTACTTACCGTGATATCAGGCTCCACAGGATGTCACCACTGGCGTCTCCTGGCTGGACGGGTGAGCAGCAGACAAGAAAAGCAGAAGAAACACAAAAACAGAAACATTTTTATGTCTTAGTCAATTAATCATGAGCTTCTGTTTTGATTAATCAAGCAATCGGCCGGGCGCCACACAGACCAAATCGATATGAACCAAACACAAACAGTCGTTTGTATGAACGAGTGAATATCTTGTTCTGCCTCAAACACATCATATTAAGTCTGCTTTCATGGATGACGAAGTTAATTACAATATTCACATTAGAGAAACTAAAATCAGAGAATATTTGGATATTTCCATTAAAAACAATTAATTGAATACCGAAATACAGTAAAGTCTCGTTATATCAATATTGTTGGGAGTCGGAAAAAATATCGATATAACCGGACTGTCGATATATCCGATCCTGCGCCGAACTGCATTAAAAGTGGGCAATAATGCACTCGACATTGTTCTATAGTATAGAACAATGTCGAGCAGCTTAAATCAATCTTTGCTTAAGGGTTTCAATACCAAAAAATGCTCAACCCGCCCCACATAGCTGGCCAAACACATGCCTGCAACAGAACCACGAATGCCAGCATGTACATATGAAAAACAGTGATTATTGCAAGCGATAAAAAGATATCTGAATACAACACAATTAAATACATGTATTTGTACGCTTGTGTCTTTGTTGGAATAGGTGTGTATGCTATGTCAGTTGGTTCTTCTGTTGCAGGCATGTGTTTGGCCAGCTATGTGGGGCGGGTTGAGCATGACCCGTGAACCAGGAAGTGCGCGAATCGGTATTGGTATTGAAATCCTTAAGCAAAGATTGATTTAAGCTGCTTTTGTATCGATATAAGCAGACCAAATTGGCTGGCGGGAGATGAAAAGGGCATCGTAGTAACCGGATTATCATAATAACCGGGTATCGTACTAACGGAACTAATTATATCATAAAAGACTAGAAATTTGCCGGGAAATGAAAATAGTATCGTAATAAGCAGTACTTCGATATAACCGATATCGATATAACGAGACTTTACTGTAGTTATCTTATTTTGTAGCCATTTCAAAATTCAGTGGTACCTTGGTTTTGGTGACTAATTCACAATCTACAGCAAGATTATAGCACTTAGAGCCTAATATTTAAATACATTAGACTACAATTTACATTCGCTCGAATAAATAAAAACTTTATTTGGGTGCCACTCACTGAAAGAAATGTCCTAAATGAAAGTTATACGTATGTTCTTACTGCTGTTGCTGAGACATAGAAACCTCTAAGCAGAACCAACACAAAAAAAACTCTCACACACACACACACAGTTCCCAGATCGTAAGCAAAACACAGGACTAAGTCCCTAGACCCGGTTTGTGAGCGTGCACGTGTACAGAGTAAATTGTGAGACTAATAACGCTGGGACACAAAACAGGTCACTTTCAAATTATGATTCATTAAAGCTGATTTAATAAACAGCTTTTCCCATGACCAACACCAGCCTGCGCATAGACACACGCGCACACTGCAACGGGAACTCCCTTGATTAAACAAATAATGACACATTCCAAAAACTGTAAACGAGTCCAAATTAATTTGTGCTTGACTCTAATTGCATTTAAACACTGTTCCTCCCTAACCTTGGCTCGTGTACTTTTTAATTACTGCTTTCTGATGACAAGGTCACTACAGTGTTGATAAAAATAATGATAAAACAGCTTGGGAATCGAATACTAAATGAAACTTTAGCATTTACTCATAGATTAATCAGCACCGCAACCAGCATTGCTAAAATTAAAATTAAAATTTCCGTATACTTTCTCGGTTATCGTACGGCCAAACCGTCCACCCAACAACGTAGTTGATCAAAACAAAGCATCCACATGTTGGTGACCGACTACCATGGATAGATCCCATCCAGGGAATCCTTCCATCATCTTTACAATGAGTGTCTGGGAGTCGTTTATTTGCTCGTAGACGTTCATCTGTCTCCTTTCTTCCTCCTCATGAGCACACTTCCCTGATGATGTTTCCCGGTACCATTCCCATTCCCATTCAACAAATCACCTTCATCCAACCTTTCCTCCCTCCACTCATCGGAGTTCACCAAAAAGTCTTCAAATTCAAATACATGCGACATGTTAATTTATCCATTTCTGTGTTTAAAAATATAATAATTATCTGTAAAATGTGTTTTGGGTAAGGCTGCAAAGATTATTAGAATAATTTCAGTACCTCGATTACAAAAAAATTTTCCAACAAAATAAAATACCATAAAACGGGGTTATAAGGGACAATTTTCGGGAATTTTTTTTATAGTTTTTTGAACAATTTGTTCAAGAATATATGCTTCTTTGAAAAAAAACAACACAAAGCATCTTCCGGTTTAATATGAAAAGGCAGAATTACATTTCAAACATTTTCCCAAAAATTGTCCCTTATTACCCTGCTGTCCCTTATAAAGTTGTTTTACGGTACTATAAATGTGTACATGTTGGCAGGTCTGCATTAAATTAAAAGCTTCTTGAATTAATGCATTATTGCTTCTTTATTTATTATTGCTTATTTTGCTTATTCATTATTAAATTATTATATAAATAATTTTAAATAATAATTATTATGAATAATTATTTTTTTAATATTTTTTCCCTATTACTCGATTCATCGAAAACAATTTCAGTTTGAATACTCAACTAAAATATGAATATTTTTGTGTCTGGGAACAATTGATTTGATTGGTATTATTTCTTATGGGAAAACCTGATTGTGTTTCTGCATGTTACAGCTGCGGTCGGACCTTTAGGAACAAATCAATGAGGAAAACCAAGTTTCCACTCCACATTGTCCAGGGTGTCAGACTGTTCTTCAAACCATGAGGTGTGAACCTTTCACACTTGAGCTGGATCATTCCATTTTCCTGACTCACAGGCTCTTATCCTTCGCTCCTTCCCTCATTTTCTAACACGGATGGAAAGAAAATGGCCAAATGTGTTTCCTGACAGAAGGGAGAGGTGGAAAAGGCCCATCCTGCCCCTGCAATCAGCGCCACCCCACAAGAGCCACCGCCACTGGACTTTCTGCACAGGCAGCAAAACTTCCCTGACGGGAGAGAGCCTGCCAAGTCAAACAGAGCTTGTATTCCTCTTTGTGGCCGCCGGCCGCCCATGTGGGTCTGTGATGTGCTTCCTGAGGGCTCGCTGCAGCTGGAGCACTTTGAATAAAGGTAACGGCAATGTCACAGCTACTGTAAACTTGCGAGGCTGCTCTTGTCAGCAGGACGTTCCCAATCAAAGCAGAGAATGCCCCCTCGAAAAAAAACACAGCGCATTGTGTTTTGTCCCATCGACACAATTCCAAACTTCCTACGAGTCACAAAGACGCAAGCAAGAGGGCAGCCAAACAAAATGTCACAAGCGCAGGAATCACAGTTTGGCGTGGTTAAAGTATGAGTCATTGGAACATGATTTGTCATATTTTATTCGAGAGCAGGGGTCTCAAACACGCGGCCCGCGGGCCAAATGTGGCCCGCAGGACACTGGTTTGAGGCCCCCGCCTTGATATGAAAGTTTAATATTAGTGTGATATGGATGCTGTATGGTATCATGTACCCTGAAAAAAATATGACGTTTGATTAATGTTCATGTTAAAGGTTAAATAACTGTTAATAGTTATCCTCCCTATCCGTGTGGAAGTGGTAAGTTTTTGGCTTTTTAATGTTGTAAATAAAAAGAGTATAAATGTGACTAGTCGTGTTTTGTCATGTCTACAGGGTTCTAATAATGCTTTAATTTTAATCTGAAAAAAATTATTTGTCTACCCACCAACTATATGTGGTTTCTTAATTTTTAATTATTTGCCGTTTTATTATTATTATATTTATTTATTACTGATTGATTGATTTTCTTTATTCTTGATCTTATTTTGTGTAGAAAAATAAAAATGAAGATATTTGAGAACAGTGGAATATTTTATCAGAGCTTTTCTTGTAGAAAATCGGAACCAAAGCAAAGTTTTTTTATTTTTCTGTTTTTAATAAATGCGTTTTTTTTTTTTTTTTTGGAAAACCTGATGCGGCCCAGCCTCGCCCAGACCCTAGCTCCAGTGGCCCCCAGGTAAATTGAGTTTGAGACCCCTGTTCTAGAGTACCTGACACGTGAGGGGAAACCAGAACAATCGAGCAATTTAAGAAAACTAATTAGCTTTGCTCTCACGAACCCAACCTGAAAAATGACCAATTAGAAAGTGAAAGTGAGACACGGGAGGGAAACACAAGCTTGTCATTTCCAACATGTCCCATATGTATGACTTCACTATGCGATGACACCCACAGACCACCGGCAGCGTGTCCCACTATGGTCTGTTAGAAGGAAACGGTTATAGATCTAAACGGTCACATGAAAGGAAGGCCGAGCAGCTTGTACACGCACATCACAGAAGCAGCGGTCCGCCGAGAGGACGGCGTCCACCAGGCAGACCGCAGCACCAGCTGGTTTCATCTAAAACCCGAGCTGAGCCAAGCTGCTTGCCTTTCGCAGGTGCTTCCATTTCTTTGACGGTCGTCTTTCCGCTGCATGCAAAAGTCGTATTAGCGACAGTAGATGGTTTGTTTATGTTCCTGGTGTATTTGCGGGCTTAATACAGCTTACAATTTCCTAGACAAGTCAGAGTTAGAAAACTGCCAACAGTTAAACAGAGCGTAGTTCTGCTGTGCCAATTTGTTCGCTGCCAAGTGCAATAAACAAGAGGAAGAAATTAACAACCGTCCAACAAAACGCCTCAAAACAACGACATCTCCAAAAATGACAGTTTGTAATTGAACACATCAGCTGTCAGGTTGCATTTAGCACAGATATGTTGTATTTGTCATGTAATATACTTTAAAAAAACACCTTTGGTTTTGCTCCCAAGTCTGAAAACTTTTTCTATGTACAGTCGTCCCTCCTTTATCATGGTCATGTCGTTGCCTGGCTCTCGTATAATAATAAATAATAATAATAATGTGGAGAATAAATAGATGACATCAAATGTAAACAACAATGTACAGCGTGAACAGTAATTTGTACAAATAATTTAAATAATTTTGAAAAAATAATAATTTTGGTTGTGTGTGTGGGCGGGATTTTTTATTTCCTATTTTATATTTATTATAATTATTTATTTATATTATTTATAATAATTTATATAAATACAATAAATACATATTTTGGGTATATTAAATATTTAATATATATTATATTATGGGTATAAATAATTATTTATATAATAATTTATCTAAAATATTTTCTATTTCCATAAAAAACATGGTTATGACTTCATAAATATGTTTTTTTTACCATGATTAGAGCCCTGTATGCATAAAATAACACCCCTATAGTCACGTTTACACTCCTATTATTCTTTGTTTACACTAATTATGCAACACATTAGCATTAGCATGCTATCTAGGTAACGAGTTACCTCCAATTTGTTTCATCTAAAGGGTTTCCAAACGGTGTGGGGAAGAAGAACAATGTTAGAACATACCACTTCCACACAAAAAGGGAGGAGTTTTCACTATGAGATCTCAAGATCTCATTGGTATATCTGTGTATTCAGAATTCTGAATATGAATATGTGTTATTCATTCCAAAAAATACCCCACCGTTTGTTTCATGCTAAATATTGGAAGCTGTGTCTGACTCGTTTCTCATTGATTTGATAATAGCTAAAATATTGGCTTTAATATTTAAATAGTTATACTTTGATCGCCATTCAAATTCAGCAAAACCGTATACAAGTCGCTGCTATTCCCTAGCAAAAAGAGGCAAGCGTTTAATCACTGTCAAATGGAAGACCGATAGGCTGTCCAGGCCACGGCTCCTGGGCTAAGACGTGGCTAAAAAAGGCACCATTTCCAGACCGGTGCCTTTTACTGGGAGGAATTCTCTGATGCCAGGTCACTGCCAACGTCCTTGCAGCCAATGGCAGAGAGGCCAGTAAGTTCACATTAACCGTGGAGTGTAACTGCACTGAACATCTGCTCATGAATGAGAAAGCTGCCCACTAGCCCGGCGAGTTGAGACCCACTGATAAAAATTTAACATTCCCCTCACTGGCACGCTTGTTTTGCACTATTCTCCAGAGCGCTCCGAATTATATTAAGAGAATTTCAGCACAGTCTGGTGTATGTGAGAGAACAGCTGGCACCGAACAAGGATCGGCTGCTCAGCCGGAGCTCGGGGACTCCGCACCAGGTTCGCCTTCTCCAACACCATTTGTCCTTGAAAGAAAAAAAAAATGCAAGTGATGGTCTCTCTGGTAAAAATACTAAACCTGTGACCATATTTAGCATATTAATGTGACCAATGGGAAATGGCGGTAATCAATACAATCCAGGTCTATGTGGATAAACCAGCCACATATTATGTAACTGGCATTAGGGGAAACAGAAGCAGGCTGTTCGGTGGCAAGCAAACACTACAAGGTATGCCCACCGATGTATTGTGATTATTACACTTCATGGATATGCCTCAAATATTTATGTAACACAGTAATACATCTGACACCACATATTGGCAAATAACATTTTAAACAAAAAACGATGTACGGTCCGACTGTAAGGACCTACATTAGACGGTCAATGTACATCCTACTATGGAGTTAATGATTAAAAAGAAGGAAAGTAAAAGTCCGCTTGACTTCAACATGGACTTTAAGGAAGCGATGACTGCCTCCCGGCACAAGAATAAATGATTACTAAACTCAGTAATTTCACTTCTGTCTTTTGCGGAAAACAGTTAAAAGATTTCTACATGTCAGCAAAGAACACAAGTAAACAGTACGAGCAGGTTTGACTCCAAACAATCTTATGGCGACCGCCATAATCCTGTGATGGACACGTTTCAGTCAAATTGGTCACCAGAAGTTTAAGCTTCAATAATCATTGCTCAAATGGCTAAAATTATTTTAAAAAAATATATATACAAATGAACAGTTATAGGAACTGCATCAGCCAAAATCATCCCATGTTAGGTTTGCAATAAATGAATAACATCTTGGATCGGATATTCATCTATTATTCAAATCCATAACGTGAAACTGCCACCGATTTTACAGATGACAAATGGCATCACTTTATTTTCCTGACAAAACGCCTCCTACGTCAAGCGTCGAACTCCAAATCGACAAAGGAAATCAAAAATGATCTCCCTGACAAACAACTACAATCAGTCTTGAGCAGCGAAGCCATCAAAAGAAAATGTCGCATGTGAAGTCCACCATCGGGAGGCTAGAGCGGAGGGATCCACCAAGGTGGGCTATAGTCAGACACATGCTCCAAGCAGTCGGTGTTCCACTATGGAGGTCAGGAGAAGCCGGTACAGACCAGGAGAAGCCACCCTTGCACGGCCCGGCCCAGCAAGGCCCACTGTATCCGGTTTGTTTATTAAATGATCAGTTATTGTAGCTTGGATTCATCGGTATGACGTCATGTAATTCCATCATATCAGCCCGATAATTATCAGTCCGATACATCGTGCATCCCTAATAATGATTCCTTAGAACTTTTTATTTCTACACGTTCCCCACAACAAGATGTCTAAAGTATATGTTTTATTAAGATCCTAGCAACATGAAGAGCTTCGGTGACTTACTGGTGCATTACTGTCTAAAAGGCAAAGTTATTTGGACCAATAAAAGGCTAATACATTGTCGGGAGTAGAATTACTCAGAAGTTATCTCAGCCTGAAGAACATGACCACAACCCTTGATGCTGTTTAGATCAATAAAGCCCATTAAAGTAGAGACCTCAAACACAGATAAGGCTATAGAACCACAACACTAAACGGCTCTCTTTACTGCAAAGAACAGACAACATAACAAGAGAAACAAAAAAATCACCAGTGAGGACGTTTGTATCGACTTGAAGGGTAGTTAAACGCAAGAGTTGCATGTCAAACTCTGTAGTCGCTTTTACTGCCATTAAATGCCAG
This sequence comes from Doryrhamphus excisus, assembly GCF_037039965.1. Classification (NCBI taxonomy): domain Eukaryota; kingdom Metazoa; phylum Chordata; class Actinopteri; order Syngnathiformes; family Syngnathidae; genus Doryrhamphus; species Doryrhamphus excisus. Next base: position 20,407,132 of record NC_136367.1, on the reverse strand, counting down.
CTTTTTTCCCGGCTGGTTATTGATCAGGATAATTTTGACTGTTTTTTTTTTCAAAAATGATTATTATTATTAACGATGAACATAAATAATTATTTTGTAATTATGGCAAAATGTCCAAAAATACACAGAATTCCATAAAATTCCAAGGCCACCAAAGAACTGGGAAATGTGCAAGGCACAAGGAAGTCTCAGGTCCTAAACTTCAAATCTCAAGCAAGTCACAAGTCAAGCTGAAAATTTACCCCAGCTTCCACAGTTACAATATTAAATTTATTATTATTATAATGTTTTATTTCAGCATTAACTCAAGCAGAAGTGATGACGCAACGCTACACTTCATCGCAATTTCAAGGCATAAAAACGGCCACAAGGTGGCAGAAGTCCATTTGAGAAGCCCTCGGCAGGAATCATGCAAAGGGAACAATCATGCGTGACCTGAGAAAGTGTGGAGGAGCGTAGCGTGCAGGAGGTTTCGAATGGCAGGGAAATTTTAACACATACACGTGCAGTGTATGTTCCATATGTAAAAATTGTAAATAGTTCATAGTGGTATTTTTGTAAATAAATTATCTTTTCACAAAAAAATTGCTTTTCTCCCTTTTTTAGTCGGTAACTAATATTTCCCTGAAACTTAGCCAGGTTCAGATATCCGCCGAGTTGTGAAACTGCACCTTCGACGCGTTCATGTACTGTATGTATAAATCGCAGCACGTGCAGGCACTACACCTCAAAACAAACCACAGGAAGCACATTTTACATCCCTAGCATATGCAAAATGACAAGATTTTGAGATTGTCAGAGAACAATATCCCCTTACATGCTACGTTATACGCACTCGGTCACATGATGACGGTCATCCTCCTACATATGCAATAAAAACTACATTTGGAATGGAATTTGAAAACTGGCACTCCTACGGATTCGGAATATATACAAATGGTGAATACTTTATGAAATACTGTTAAAGTCAAAAGGGGTCACATACAGTATATAACTTGTAGACGACGTAGATGCTGAAAGATGCTGTGATGATGTTGCTTTTGACATCCCTTAGGAGTAAAAAGATAAGTTTCTTACATATTTAACTGAAAAGACTGCTATCAATTTGTTAATATGTTACCTGAAAGTCAAAACCCGGGTCAGTTTTACGACAAGGATGGCAATGTCAAACTATTTGAGAGTTAAGAACTGAAAAAAATGAGTTATGATTAAACGGATGGCCGTGTTTGCTGCAGCGTGAGCGAGAAGCGGAGCTGGGTGTATTATTAACTCAATGCTGCCTGGACACGTGGGCCTGTTTTACAATTCAGGCTTCACCAGATGTGCCTTTTTATGTGGTGGGTTCTCCAGAGTTGAAATGTCTCTGTCCACATAGAAGAAGCCGTAAGGCACATCATAAAACCTGCTTTTGGAAAACAAACTTGGGGAAGATTGTCGACATGACAGCGAGGGAGCAGGGATCAGCACGGTTTATCTTTTCGCCAAGCTGTGCCGCTTCTATCGTTGAATTGTTTTTACGGTAATCCCTTCTTTATCGTGGTTAATTGGTTCCAGACAACACCGTGATATTTATAAATGGAATATTTTCATAGTTACAGCATGTTTATGACCTTCTAAATATCCATTTTAACATCATTAGAGAAGTCTCAACATGATATAGCACCCCTATAGCCACTTTTATGCTAGTATCAGCCAATATAGTAGACATATCAGACAATAAGAGATACTAGTATCTCATTAGTATCTCTTATTGTTCTACCATATTTGACTTATTGTGTGGAAAAATGGGGTAATAACTACAAAAGCAATCTTCACTCGCTAAATGTACTGCAAAAAAAGGTCAGTAAGGATAATTCATCATGCCGCCTACAGAGAACATACTAACTGTAACAGTTACTGATTGTAAAAGTACCAGATGGAGGGGTAGGATTTAATAAGCTTTGCTTCTTCCTACTCCTTTTCGACATGTGGAACTGGGAACTGATTATGGGATGTATTCAATTGTAATCTGATGCATGTTCAAATGAAATAAAACCATTACCATTACCATAGTAGACATAAATATGACAGAAATACACATGTTGGTATTGAGAGTGTAATATTACAATATTACAATATTACAATCCAGGGTGGCTCGCCCACCTCCTCCCCACATGAATTACCAAACCTGTGGATTCTAAGGGTAAACATTAGAAAGATAAGACTAGGTGTGTTCTTGTGTGGGTTTTTTGGGGAGGGGGTGAGTTGCATCCTGCACGAAAACCGCATCCTGAACAAGCATCGCTGCGCCTCACTGTAAATAAATACTCTCTCCTCTGCGACGCTTCCGTCAACTGTCACTGCTTTGGCTCTTTGGCTCCCGATCACCTTTCAAGTCCAAACAGGAAAGTGCAGGCAGGCAAAGAAGTTGGCAGATATGAGCTTTAATTTGCTTTGCAACGCAAAGCCAAAGAACACACCGCTTCCTATTCTCCGGTACGGACCAGCTGGAGAGGCGACGTTCTGTACCCACAGTCCTTCCTGTCAACTTTCATTAGTACTTTGTCCGGGAGGGGGCTCCCGATGTAGTGGGATATGAACTACAGAAGTGACTGTTTACATGCCAGTGATCCAAATCCATATCTTTATTTGTGTCATGCGTGTGCAGATTTGCTGATGTTGTTTTGCTGTGATTCAGCCGATACACAGTATACTTTTAGTGACGCCGTAAACCGAGGACCACCTCTACACTGAAATTAAAATGACAGAATTAAATCCTTTGTCGGATGTTCATAATTCATACATTCATTGACTGTATCGTATTGCGTATCCATCAGATATCTTCGCATGTCCGTACATCACCGACACATTTAGCTTCATCTCTTCAGGCATCAAGCGGTGCTTACTGAAGTGTGTCGTGCGAGGCTGTTACATTTGTGTGAAGCTGTGCCATCTTGATCAGACAGTTCCAGGCGGCGTTTGCTTTGCCCGAGGAGAAGACGCACTGGTCAGACACATTACTTAAAGGGCAGCATCTCACCGAGCACGCCTGAACCTGCCCAAGGGTGTCGTTGTGTGTGTCTGTGTCTGTGTTTACGCTTGATCCTCAAGACCCCCGATTGTTGTTCGTTTCCTGTGGAAAGGCAACGTAAGAATAAACAGGCCAAATGTTGCCCTTCCCTGGCCTTCATGCACATTATAGCTCCTTTATGCACAATTGGTTAACCACGGGAAATTATACAATTAAAACAATTTTCTGCATCTATCAGTCAGAGTGATCTAATAAGCTATTGAAATGACACTAATGGAGTCAGCCGCTCTCTCCTTCCCCGAGCAAAGTCTTTCCCTGTATGACACAGTGAAGCCAAAGCATCTGCATGAGTGGAAAACAAAGAGAGCCAAGAGGACTAGAATTACATGACTTTAGCAGGATGTCGGTGAGCATTGCTGAGATTTTGCAGTTTGTTTATGAGGTGCGGTGGGGAAAGGAAGTCATTTTGATGCTTGTTCGAAAGAATAATTGGCAGCAGATAACGAGACAAAACAAAGAGATAGTTTTACTTTTTAATATTTAAAAGTGTAACTTTGTTATTATTTTGTCATGTGTGCAAAATAACGCATGGAATACAACCGCCGAGTTCCAACAGCGTCTGTGGTTCTTTAAAAATGTATTGATAAATAAATGGCCGCTGTTTCGTGGTTGACTACGGCTTATTGTTAGTCAAAAATATTGAAAGACAAGTCATACATATATAATATTCTGGTCACCACTTGGCCTCAGTGATGTTGCATTGACGGGACATTACCTGCATTAAAAATGCATTGAAAAAAAGTTCTCCCCTTCGGTGTGGCAGTGGTATGTTCTCAGCTTATTTTTCCTTTGTCCTTAATGCCATGTGATGGACCCCCATTACATTCGATATACGTACAATAGCAGCTAAGGACTTTCCCAATGTAATGGTGAGTTATGTCTTATCACTAATATTGAGCACTATGTCCATAAATAACACTATAGGGGTGTTATATAATGTCTACAGGGCTCTAATGTAAAAAAAAAAGTTTCAAAGAACATTTTTTTAGAAGGCTATAAACCGGTTTGCTGTGCGCTAACTTCACAAATATTCCAAGAAATTCACTTATCATGGTCAGGGCTGGAACCAATAAACCGTGATAAACAAGGGACGACTGTACAGTGTTTGTTGTGATTGTTGTGCTGCATTTATTGTTGGTTTTCAGTTATAAGGATATATACGTATATATACGTATATACACATACAAATATATATGGCAGGCTTTTGTCGGAACACTTGAGTACACACAGCACGCAACATCCCTGCTGTGAACTGTTAGATCAGATGGTCAATGAGTTTTGTCAACAACCGGAGAAAGTTCTGGCCTCTGAAACTGGTATTGAGCCAGCTGACCATACAGCAACAAGTTATTATTAATATAATATCAGTAAATGTTATTGTGTTATTGCCGTTAATACCATCTCTCTCTTCTCATCCATAGCTGTGTTTTGATGAGTCCCGTTGCTGGAAAGCGTCCTCGGCATGAAATCACAGCCAAGATAGCAGCGGTTCAGAAAATTTGCTGGGGGCGTTTGATAATCACCACTTCATTTTGCTCGTATTTTGTAGTGTTTTACTGGCAGATGACAGCAGTATGACAAAAATGGTTATTCGGTATATACTTTCTTTCTTTTTTGAAATATTTTTCGGAGTCATGGGTACTTTAATCAAGGTAAAAAATGGAAGATGATGCATTAACGTAAGGTCGACGGCAATGCTTGGCACAGAATTTGATAACAGAATATGACAAATAAAACGAAATATTTTGTACAATTTCATCCAAACGGGGGTAGAGATAAACAATTGCAACGAAAGTTTAGTGAAGTCTAATCAATCCGCAACGAGGAACTTCTGTCAGAGAGGTGATTGATACAATAAGCATGTTGCAGTACTTTGTCTAAAACAGAGAGGAACATATTCCATTCCTAACAGTAGCAAGTCCTACCAATTTATGGCACTTGTGGGTGTAGGGGATCCGAATCATAACACTTTTGAAGAATTAACATCCAGACAGAAGAATACATTTGGGGTCTGTTCTCATTTGCATGCTCGAAAATGAATGGGTAAATCTTTGTGGAGGTATGTTTGCAGGATCGTGTATGAGTGAGCGAGCGTTGGAGGAACGCGTGTCACCGCTGCACTCACGTAGGGCCGCTTTAATCCTGCTCCCAGTGGTCAAATGAAACACAGGTCACAGGCCAGAAGTAGAAAAAACTATTAAACTGGACCCAAACAAAGCATGAATGGCTCTTATATGGGTTTGAACGCTAAACATTAAGACAGGGCTGCAGACATTCACAGGCTGTTAAACAGAATGGGAATAAATGAGACACCCCCCAAACATTGACCTGGATATCCTGCATCTCTGTCCACCCAGTGTCGAAACACTCCTCCACGAGTTCAAGGGAAATGCTTTCACTGGGCTGTCCTTTTGAACTAACTACCAAGCAAAACGGCTGGAGAGCGCTTTGTGTTTATGATCCATTCTGATGGGCTACAACCATCCATTAGATATAGCTCTTCCTATATAGGGTGGTGGGGGGGCAGTGGGACCCACAAGTAAGTGCCCCATCAGCAGAGAAGGAAAAGCTGCCTTTTATGGTAACCGATCACAGACTCGATCCATTGACCACGTCGCCCACAAATGAGGCGTTAAGTGTCATGGCGGGGCAGCCGTGCAGGAGGAGCAGAAAGATATGACCCTCTAGTTATCCGTGCATGAATTTGTCCGATGCCGCTGTGCTAGTCGTTTGGCTTCCCTTCTGAGAAACGTTGTAAGCAGGAACACATACAGTACCTATTGACTAAAGACGGATGATAAGAGTCATTTCATCAGTTGCAATTGTTGCCGACTGTACCGTCATTTCCGGGCTATTTATTGCTCCAGAGAATAAGTCGTATCGGTCAAAAAATGTGTCACGAACAAGAAGAAAACATCGCGATTAATTTGTTAATGTGAATATTTTCTCGAAATCTGTTTAAGACTTTCTAAATAGGCCTTTTAACATGAAATAACACAACAATACTCATTTTGCTGATAGTTCCATCCTGGGATGCCTTCTGGAACAGGAGGAGGAGGCGGGGCAAGAGGAGGATGACAGCTCAGGCAACAGCTACAACAATTAAATTGTGTTGTTGTTCATGTTTCAACAATATGATTATGCTTTTTCCATGTTTCTGACCTATAAATGTAACTCGAATGTTGTATTCTGGTGATAAACCAGGCCGAAGTTTCACATAATGAGGTCTGCCCATTTGGATGTGAGCTTCGAAAGAAGTTTGGCATGGGCTCAAAACGCTCCGTTTCAAAAGGCGTGGTAAAGCTGCCCCTTTGTGATGTCACAAAGGTGGAATACACTAAAACAGACCATTTTGCAGGAAGCACAGAATCCAAAGAAATACAGCTGAATAGGTGCAGATTGTGGAAGATCTATAAAGCTTTCTGTGTTTGTTATGGTGTGCAGCTGCTCTATAGGAGTCCACAACTCAATAGAAAGGGACAAAATATTTTTAAGACGTCTGTGTTCGTCGACTGTGGTGCGAAGGCTATATCAATGGTGCACGTGCGTCCTAATTATAGTGTGTGTGTGTATGTGCAAATATGTGCTGCTTATTCGACTCCATTACACATTTTAGAAGCTCTTTGTGGCATCAATGCATAACTACTGTTTGGCAAAACATTTTATTAGAGCAGCAACAATTAATCGGTGATTAATAGATCACATACCGTGATCAATGGTGCTGAATTTCCAGGCACGCCATTCCGCCAATCAGACTTTCGTTTGCAGTCTTAGTGCAGGAACATGGGGGCTTCTAAGAGAACAGAGAGAAAGGCGAAGGAAGGGAGGGAAACAATACAACAATTACAAACAGGAAGTGAAAAGGTGGGGGGGAACCCCCTTCATAAGCTTATCGAGACTAAAACTAACTTAAAAATGAGTGTAAGTGACCTTCTTCTAGCGCCAATATTTGACACATGACACACAAATTCCTGGTAGAATATTTCTGACCTATATGCATATTATCGTCATCTCTATACCAACACATCAAAATAATTTGTAGCCACAAGGGTTGTTTTTCAATCACAGAAACTCATTTCAGTGATTCATTCCACACCTTAAGACTATTGAATGCCGCAAAGTGACTCATAAGTTGGTTTTTTTTTGGGTAACACAGACCCGAATCTACTTTGCTTAAAGACATGCATTGTTCATATATGTCTTTCCTTTTGACAGGGATCAATGAAACATTTGTCGACTGAAAATAACTGGAAATTCCGTGGAAATATGGATGTGAAAGCGACTAAGCGATATTTGACTATTACCGCTACAATGCAGTGTCCTACATAATACACCATATTAACTCAAAGACTGGATTTTTTCCATGAAAAACAGTTTGAAAGAGGGGCCATCTTATAATAAAGGTCTTACATATTGCCGTCCCTCGTTCATCGCGGTTAACTAGTCCTTGGAAATGTCTCAAAACATGCCGGTCTTTCATAAAATAGAGGGTTTAGTCCAGGGGTCTCAAACTCAATTTAACTGGGGGCCACTGGAGCTAGGGTCTGGGCAAGGCTGGGCCGCATCAGATTTTCCAAAAAAAAAAAAAAAAAACGCATTTATTAAAAACAGAAAAATATACAAACTTTTTCTACAATAAAAGCTCTGATAAAACATTCCACTGTTTTCAGACATCTTAATTTTTATTTTTCTGCACAAAATAAGATGAAAAATAAATAAACAAACCAAGAATAAAGAAAATCAATCCATCAGTAATAAATAAATATAATAATAATAATAAAATGGCAAATAATAAAAACTTAAAAAACCACATATAGTTGGTGGGTAGAAAAATTATTTTTTTCAGATTAAAATGAACAAAGCATTATTAGAGCCCTGTAGACATGACAAAACACGACTATAGTCACATTTATTTACAACATATTGCGCAACTGCAGGGTCTTGAGACACATGCTAACTCGCAAACTAGAGAGCTAGCGACCTAAGCGGTAGCCTTCAAGTTATTTCCTTTAAACTTAAATAGCCAAAAACTTACCACTTCCACACGGATAGGGAGGATAACTATTAACAGTTATTTAACCTTTAACATGAACATGAATCAAACGTAATAATTTTTTCTGGGTACATGATACCATACAGCATCCATATCAAACTTGCGCAGGCCGCACTAACATTAAACTTTCATATCAAGGCGGGGGCCTCAAACTAGTGTCCGCGTGTTTGAGACCCCTGGTTTAGTCCATATTCAGGGCGGTCTTACATGCAGCTCAATAATGTACTTCATTTACCACAAATATTAAGTTGGACCCATCAGCTAAACAAAGCTCAGATCGTACAAATGATGAAGTGAACTGTCCTGTCTCCAGCATCACAAGTTGATTGACAAGCTCCGTGGGTCTCCAACCAGATATAACAAAGAGTCCAACGTCCCAACTGCTCATAATTCACCAAAGAGGAATTCTACCATCCCCATTTGTGTTGTTCAAAAGCCCATCCACATTCTTGGGTCTGCTATTGGTCCAAGATAACACCCCTCTGATTACTCGGCTGCGTGCTTGTCATTACTTCCCAAAATATGTTGATCCCAACAGGCGGCCTTACCCCGTGGATTTACGGCGACACGACTGTATCTGTGTCCATCAAAACATTTGCATTTGCCACAATATGACCCAACTCATGCAGTAGTTGCAGATTTGGAGATAGCAATGAGTTGGAATGCAATGCAGTGGCATCAACTCCATGAGCAACCACACCGTTCATCGACTATTTAGCTTGTTAGCGCCCCACCATATCAGCTAAAGAAAAAGTGTGTGTTGTGGGGTATTAGTGTAGGTGGAACTAATCCTTGCATGACAACAGTCGGATTCGAAATCACAGGAGAAGGCATCCGCAGAGGGGGGGCCGCCGGGCCCACTGAACGGGTCGTATACACACCAAAACAATGTACTACAAGCCGACCAATCAAGCCTTCGTGGTCAGCATCACGCGGCTCTAGAATTTCTGGAACAAAATGCTTACTTGAGAACGGCGTAGCAATACAAGTGTTTATGTACTATGCCGTGTACTACATGCATACATCTTGGCAAGTATGCAGACATCAGAAATTATGCAAAAATTTGCTTTGGAGAGGTAAATAAATATTTTTCCAAGCTCCTTATCCTAACCAAACTAAGGCCAAGCTAAGGCTAAAAATAACAAATTCCCTAAAAATGTCATCCAATAAATATGATCTCAGGGAAGAGATCCTCCTACTTTGGTACATGACAAAAATAAAATTAAAAAACTATATTAGGAAAGCAGGAAGTGAACAAATATAACAGTTACTACTATTGTAAAAGTACCAGATGGAGGGGTAGGATTTAATAAGCTTTGCTTCTTCCTACTCCTTTTGGACATGTGGAACTGGGAACTGATTATGGGATGCACTCAATTGTAATCTGATGCATGTTCAAATGAAATAAAACCATTACCATTACCATTACCATTAACAAACTACTGTGATCAAGCAATTATTTTTATAGCTATTTTAACTTATGGGATTCACATTTTACAGCTGGTCAAATTTTTCAGTTTGGTTTGAAGTGTCTGAAGCGTTGAAGAAGCAGTGCAATCCTTCTCCGCACTGGCATTCCCATTCAGCTTGCTACGATTTGGAATGGTAAACTGTGCTGGTTTCCAATGCAGTATGTGTGGACAAGATAGCATTAGGTATGTCAGCAGCGACCTGTAAATGAAGTGACATCATACAAATGCAAACACAGTGTAACCCGCCGATGGATCCAACAAAGAGAAGGAATGTGACAGAATAAACGAGCGCCAACAATGGAGGACATCCAGCATTTTGTGTTGGTGGCATCTGGCTTTTTGTTTCATGAACACAAGGTTTCTTAGGGGGGGAAAGGAGGCGTTTTGTCTTACCCCCCCATCTTGGTCCTGTTGTTGTGTCAAGGTCCTATTCCCTGATTGGTCAACGTGCTCATGGTGCTGTAGTTTGGCGAGTCAGTTCCAGAAAATGATCTAAAAACATTGATGGCGCAAAAAAAAAAAGAGTGGGAATCTAGTGTCACCTGATCAGTTGAGAGTGACGAGATTTGATTTGATTCGGGATTATCAATGGAACAGTATTACTCTATATATATATATATATATATATATATATATATATGTATATATATATATATATATATATTACTTTTATTTATAAATATATAAAATACAAATTAAAATATATATTTTTTTTAAATATATAAAATCTAATAAAAAATAAATATTTTATATTTATATAAATATATTTATATAAATATAAAAAAAATTGTAATTATTTTTCGAGTCAGTCGAGTCAGACCTTAGTAAGTAACTTCAGAAATTATTGAATTTTATTTCATTTTATATATTATATATATATTTTTCATTTATTTCATTGTATATATATATATATATAAAAATTCAATAATTTTCGGAAGTTACTTACTAAATTTTTTCCAAAAGGTCTGACTCGACCGAAATAAAGTTCTACTTTATCCCGTACGAAATTATGTAAATCCAGTTAATCCAGTTCCAGAAAGCCAAAAATGTTAGCACACAACACATAAGACGTTATTAGAACAGATTAAAGCCGTTTCGTATATTTTTGAATACAAGTGTGGCTTCAGGAACAAAAATCTTCTTCCGTCGAGACTTCATGCTAAAATGCTAAATTTCTATTTCCGATGTCTTAAAGCATTCTAACAGAGCCCGTGACTGCATTGAAGGACACAGTTGCATCGGATCAATGGCGTGACCCGTTAAGTAACGCCACTCCCGGTACGGCGGCTAATAGGAGCTGATCTTTGGGAACACTCCGAGCTGACCCGTGATGCTGGGAACAATTACAAGAGAGTGGTCTTTCTGGGCCGATGCCCGCTTGACCCGGGTAGTGTAAAGACGCCACTGAAATCCACATGATTTAAACTCCTCCCCCAGACGTGCTGACAAGGTTAGAGGGTCAAAGCAGGCATTAACAGGTCAGTGTGTGGCCCACTTGGGAACAATTACTCCCAGTCACAGCTAAGTGGACACTTGATTGAACACGATAGAGGCAGGACACACTTCCCCACAGATAACAATCCCCCGAGCCATTTAGGATAAAAAGCCCTTGTGATTCAGCCTTTATGGGCAAAATTCATCTTCCTTTCCCCTTTAAAAGAATGTGAGAGTGTGATAGAGAGCCATTCCCTAAAAGAGATGACTCAAAGCATTTCCATTTTGTATCAATAGCAATAGCTGCTTATGACACAGAAACAATTACAAAATGACTGAGCAAAAAAAAAAAAAAAAAGCCAAACAATGAGATGAGCTGCTCAACTTTAATTGTTCCGTTAACCCATTCCATCCCAGCCGTTTTCATACGACAACCCCTGGTGTTCTATGGCTGTACGAACATGGAACCTACCAGTTTCTACCATTTTCATTCTTTACTCATCAGTAGTAGAACATAGGTACGTTTCAGGAAAATGTCAGGTTCTCAACAAAAAAATGTATGTTTTTGTGAAAAGATACATTTCAGGTATAACTTTCACTCTGACATGTTTTGCTTTTGGGACCGCTCAAACATTTAAATAACTATACACACATAAACAGCACAAAAAAGGGGGCGTTTTACATCAAAATAACAACTATTTATTTATGAATATAACACCATGTATTATTTACAATTTTCACTATATGTTTGCATGCATTGAAATTCCCCAACAAGGCGCGACCTTCTGCACGCTACACTCCTCCATGCTCTCTCACCTCCTCCATCCTGCCACCTTGTGGACGTTTTTATGGCTTAAAATTGCTCTGGAGATGAAATACATTAGTGGAGAGTTGTATCATCACCTCTTATAAAACTTGTAAACTACGTATAAGTACGTTTGATCAGGTGTTCTGGAATATAAAAACGTAGAAATATTATAGTTTTTGTCAAGTAATCGGAAAAATATATACGTATTTTTGCTTGGTTATAGAACAACAAAAAATAAAATATTTCACAAAATAATGACCAATTGGTTCACTTTTTTAGATAATCAAGCATTTTGTTCGTTAAATTGACATTGTGCATACTGTAACTGGTGGTTATTTTTAGAACTGTATATACTACACGCAGAAGAAAGACTTCTTGAGGGAGTCTAACTGTTGTGAACGAAGCAGGCAAACAAAGATTACATTTAAATGAAATGGTATATTACAAACTTTTTGGAAAAAGGGGTAAGTGGAACAAAATATAACAAACAGCTAGTCAAAAAAACGATGAATTAATAAACAGACAACCACAGCTTTTACTTAATTTGATGGGTTTTAGGTTTTGGAAAAAAGGAAACCAAAAACCGGGTGGGTGCAAAAAAAAAAACCTAACCTATAAAAGGCAAGAAAACATGCATCAATATTTAATAGTCAATATTTAAAAGTAAAGTTGTGAATCATTCACATTTCACAGCTCAATATGGCAATAAAGATCATAACAAAGATCAATACTACATGGCCACAGTATGTGTATAAAACCTGTTTCTCTATAAACAAGGATTCCAACTTTGCCATGAACAACTGAAGTTATGCCAGAAAGAAAAAACAACAAATTTGCCCTTAATGTGCAGAGTGTGGAATAAACAGTAGCTGTGTAACAGGGCGGATAAATATTCCCTCCTGTATATTCTCTTTGTACACAAATAGAGTTTATCAATGAACACATTGTGCCACAATTTGCATAAGCTGTATGGAGGTCTGATACCATTGTTTTTTTCACAGGCACTTTACTTTTCAGCGTTAAAAATTGAGTTCCGCATTATTCCCAAATCTGCATCAGTGTTTAAAATGTACAGTCACGGGGCAAAAGTTCCGGGTGTGACGAACATTTTACGCTTCAATAACTTCAACACTGCTTCAGTTCTCATTTTTGTCATCACCCAATAAATACTGCTTGTATTTTCAGTAGATAAACAGACATGTAAGCAAGTCAACTTTTGGCCATTTATTGGAATTAGATTGCAAAATGACGATGTTAAAAATGTTCATGAAAATAACAGTGATACTGTTACTGTAAATACCTGTAAACTTCACTTCGTGCTTCCAATATCGCAGTTTCACAGTTAATAAATCATGCATACTTAAACACACATAGATTTTTTTGCTTACATTAAACATTTTTAAGCATAAAATGGACTGAAATACAAATATTCATTCATTCATTCATTTTCTACCGCTTATCCTCACGAGAGTCGTGGGTGCGCTGGAGCCTATCCCAGCTGTCTTCGGGCTAGAGAGGCGGGGTACACCCTGGACTGGTGGCCAGCCAATCGCAGGGCACATATAGACAAACAACCATTCACACTCACATTCATACCTATGGACAATTTGGAGTCACCAATTAACCTAGCATGTTTTTGGAATGTGGGAGGAAACCGGAGTACCCGGAGAAAACCCAGGCATGCACGGGGAGAACATGCAAACTCCACACAGAGATGGCCGAGAGTGGAATTGAACTCGGGTCTCCTAGCTTGAAATACAAATATAAAAGGCATCACTAATGCTGAAAAACCAGTGGACTCGCTTTGATGGCCGCAATATCAGAAAGACAATAAAAGGGTGAATAAATAACGGGTGTATTATTTAAGGAACTGTAAGTACTGTTTATAATTGAAACACTTTGTGAGATGACTCACGAACCAAGCAGGGCGGAGAACAGCCTCGGCCATTGTTGACATCCAAACTGGCGCTATAATGCTGACCCCGATGAGAACAACAAACAGCATGATCTCACTCAGGAAGAGAGTTGTCAGTGTGGCGCGGACAGAGGGCGGGATAGAAATCAATGAGGATGGAGAGACATACACAAAATAAACCGCACAATGAAAGCCTGCAGTATATTGGCCAGGAGACCTTTAACCATCGCATCCATTTGTGTCGCTTTGGGTGCGAGCATCCTTCCTACCGGATCATGAACTCGGGTCCTGCTGTGTCATGCTCTTCCACGAGGACACATCCAATCACATACACAATCTTTTTTTGCATTGAAAGTGTAAAACATTATTTGCAGTCACCCCTCGTTTAATTGCTTCCGGAACCAATTCAATAGGAAGGAGGATTCCTTATTTCTAAATAGAATATATTTGTACCTGATAACCTGATAAAGACCTTCTAAATATGTTTTGTATGAGTCCTCTAGACATGAAACAGCGCTATAATAGTCACTTTTACGCTCATATTACCGAATATAGTTAACAAAATGGAAAATAAGACGCGTTACAGTAGAAATGCATAACTCTTACATCCATGTTAGCATTGAATGAATTATAATAAATTTTAACTAGTGTGTGACTATCAAATATATACCGTATTTTCTGGACTATAAGTCGCTAAAGGCCAAAAATGCATAATTAGGTAAAAAAAAAAAAAAAACTACATAAGTCACACTGGAATATAAGTCGCATTTTTTGCGGGTAATTTATTTTACAAACTAAACACACAAAAAATAAACGGTGTCCAGGATTTATGTAATATAAACAGCTTTTTCATTTATAAGTCGCTCTGGAGTATAAGTCGCAGGAACAGCCAACCTACAAAAAAAATGAGACTTATAGTCCGGAAAATACGGTATATTTTTTTTTTTTATGAGGCTAGACCAGTACACTGCATAGTCACTGAAGGGTTTGGCTGCCGTTCTTGTTGTTCTTTGGTAAAACTGCAACAAGGTACTTCTTTTTCCTCTGAACAAACAAAAAGCAGGAATCACAACACGAAGCTGAGAGCAAGCACCTCAACATTCCATACTGTCAGCACCATAAAATATAGGGACTTTTTTTTTTTCCTAAACCATCCGTTCAACAAATGTAAACACGGGAAAAAGCAACACGGTAACTGCTTTCCTGTGGGTTTATTCACTTCATTCGTGATAAATGGTAAAAATTCATTCTTCATAACCCAGGGGTGGGCAAACTACGGCCCGGGGGCCACATCCGGCCCGCCAAGTGTTTGAATATGGCCCGCCCAATCTTTCCAAAGTATTTCATTTAAACTCAACATACAACCTGGCATCATGGCCTGAGCCAACCTTTTGATGGTTTTATCAATTTCGTTTTTTGACATGGTCTGTTGTTTACAAAGTGCTCCTGAAAAAAGGGACACAAGCACATAATAATAATTATTATTATTATTATTATCATTATTAGATTATTATAATAATTATTAGAACTACTATGATTATTATAATTATTATATTAATGATAATTATTATATTAATTATATATAATATTATTGTTATATTTGCATATTTTACATAATAATAATATAATAATTATTATTTTATTTTATTGAAGTTTTATTATTTTTAAAATATTTAAATATAAATATAAAATAATAAATAATAATAGCAGATTGCATGACAATTTTACAGATACAATAATACCAGGTGGACTGTTACGTGTAAAATATATAGTCTGCCCCCCCCCGTAAATTTTGTCATATCAATGCGGCCCACGAGTCAAAAAGTTTGCCCACCCCTGTCATAACCTTTCTTTATGTCAAATCAACACTGACCACAGGGAATTGGGCGCCACCCCCTTTTAATAAAACCTGTGAACAAAAACAAACTCTCTCCAAGGACCCGGCCGGGCGTTGCAGACAAACAACAACAATGTCTGAAGATCTACTGGGAGAGCTCTTTCTTCGTCGGAGGAGAGGAAATTAGAAAGCGAAGAGATTGTCTCTGAGAAACAGACAAAGAGCGACTTTGTGTGAAAGTGGAACCGAAAGGTAAACTAAATCAAACACAGAGCGCCGCCGCCATCCTGGTCTCGGGTCAACTGAATCATTAGGGGTCAGGGAAGATACCGTCATCGCCTTCCATGAATAGCTCACGCTACCACAACACAACGACTTCAGCGCGGTAAACCCAGGAGTGTCAGACCTACAGTCGTCCTTTAAGAGGACACGCCTTCATTTTTCCAGCTTAGGCAATTATCAGTAAGAAGTAAGTCCCGATATCCGTTCTCTGTTTTTTTTTTTTTAATGTCGCAGCTTTGTTCTGAGGAATGGGAGGGTGGGATGCAAAGATAAAAGTATCCGGTGTTTGATTCCCATATTCTACATAATCATAGTAAACAATGACATTGTATCACAGACGCTGGGCCAATTAGCAATCTCCCCTTGCTAGTATCAAGCATTTAAACAGCATGCCAGATTATAATAGGAACCTGCATGCTTTTATCTGCGATACAGTCTCATCAGGATGCTTGCACCTCAGCTCGAGCCCAGCATTGCATCTTGGGTAATTACTGCTTCCCATTACTGCACCGCTCGTAAATATATATCAAATAAACAAGCAACAACCAGTCAATTAGGAGCTCGCTTTCATAACAGGGGTGCACAATAATGTTTTATGTACTGATAAAAGGCAGGCAAAGTTGTCACACAACTTCCTAGTCCACTTGTATCTGCTGTAGTTTGGAGTACACCGCAAAACGCGGCTGAGGCGGTTAAGGACAAAGACAGACGGCTTGATCTTAAAGAAAAAATTAAATGGGTGGCTTGTCAACAAAATTAGCATTGTTGCTCGCCCGTCGCCATGACTCCCGTCTCTCCGCACAGAGTTGCCGGCTCAAATCTGAGTACGCTGATAGTTTATCACATAGTGAGCAGCAGGCTTAGCCGGAGTGATGAATCCGAAAGAGGTGATCAAAGCACTCAAGGTTTTTCAACCAGGAATAGCCCTGACGTATTATGCGTCTTATTACCCCGGGACTGCTGACAGAGAACAGACAAGAAGTCAAGGATGAGCTACTGGAACCTCTTTCCACACAACATTTTTACAGATGTTGGCCCTCAGTGCACACGTGAGGTGAACCGGATTCAAGGTTTTTAAACACGGTATAAGTTTACTCATTGCTACAAATGGTTGCTTCTTCGTGAAGTTGACATCCACCTGTTCTATGGACAGTATATACGTACTGTAAGTCACTCTTAGAGATGAGCCGGATACGTTACAGATCATGTATTTTTGCCGAGTACCAGCATGAAAAGAAGTACAGCTCATCATTATCCGTAATCCGTAAAGAAAAATCAGACTCATTTAGATATGCTGGGATGTAAAAACAACCTGCACCTCAACTTTGTGCTACTGGTGATCAAGTCTATTATTAGTAAGTAGGATGTAATGTCAATTCCCAATGTTCAATTCCCTCACTATATTGCAAATAATTACTAAATGATTGTTTTGACCTATTATTCGTCAAATACATTGAAAGGCAAGTTATTTGTACTTTTCGTACTATTCAAAGTATCAAGACATGACATGACACTACTACTACACATTGAATGCTTAAGTCACCAGCTGAACTTAAATCCTCTACAACAAAAAGAGCAAAGCCCGAGTCTGAGGAGAGCAAACGAGAAACAAGGGCTGTCCAAATAAAAACGGGAGCTCGGTATTTGTCCAAGGTTTTTGGAACGAATAGACAAAGGTTGCACAAAACAAAAACCGTGTGGTTGAACGGGCATCATGTGTGCGTATGCAAAGATCTCAGCGTATCTTGTTGAAGCTCAGTTCAACGGGTACTAAGAGATTGGCGCCAAGAGATTCTTGCCCGTTTTCATTTTTTTTCCAGTTTTTTTATTATAATGTTATGGTAGGTTTGTTTCTACAGAAAAGGACAAACAAAAAAGGTTATCATGAATTAGCATTTGATTCAGTGTTTTATTTTACCCTCCAGCAAAACATGACTTGGTAGAGCAACCCTTGTTGGCAGACATTTCTTGTAGTTGGTTACCAGGGTTGCGAACATTTCAATTTTTGGGATTTTGGTTCGCTCCTCATTACAGATGCTGAAAGTTCCCTTGGCAACTCAAAGTTTCTGCTCACTCCACAGATTTCCAAATGGGGTTTAGGTCAGGGAACACGCGCCACCACTCCAGGATCTTAATGTGCTTCTTCTTCAGCCACTCCTTGATCGACTTGGCCCTCATTGTCATACTGGAAGACCACATCCAGGATGTATTTTCAGTGTTATGGCTGAGGCCAGGAGGTCCTCATTGAAGACTCAAGAATATAGGGGTGTTGGTCTTGCAGTCGTGTTTAACACGGCGAGTCAAGTCGTTGTGGGTTTTCTTGAGCAGAGGGACCTCGCGGCCGCTGCATGATGCCTATCCATTATGGAGAAGTAAGCTACCGATGCTTGGTGACTGTCCCAGCTCTCTTTCTTGGATGGATGGATGGATGAAAAAAATGAGTAGAGAGACCATCTGCAACAATTTCAAAAATTTCTAATTTAAGTTTAGTAACACCATTAACATTCAAATATGACTGCTCAGTCTGTGTGATTCCCAGAACCGAGGAAAAAAAAAGTCCACAAATTTGCTCAGTTGCAAATGTGTCCTTTTGCCATAGTCAGGAAGTAGCGACTGCCATTAGGACATGCAATGTGATGCTTACTATGCATCATCTGGTCAAGTGGTATGTACATTTAAATGTCTAATTAGCGCTCATATTTGGAAGAATTCGAAGTCGCCGGGAAAATCGCTAATCCGAGGGGGCCCATGATATTCTCTCAGTGGGAAACTCACTTTACAATATGCTGTGACGTATTGAATTGCACACCCCACAGAATCAGACTGACTGTGCCTCTGATCTAAGACCGGAGGTTCGCTGATGGTCAGTAAGTGGCCATGCATTTTTATCCACAGCAGGACTTGAACCACTGCCCACACCAAGGTCCTTACAGACCGAGCCACTGCCATCTTGATATATGGGATACCTAAAAGGGGTTTCCCCTGCCCAATAATGTATTCACCTGCAGGAGTCAGAAGAACATTCTATGCTTCTGGGTTTCCTCATAAGAAACAATGAAAGGTTGAGTCCTTCAGCCTCACTGGAGTGCTCAATGTCTGATATCTAAAATCAAACAAGGTAGAAAAAGTTTTTTTTAATGCGGTTTCAGAATTTGTAAAGGTCCATTTGTGCATAAGCGAGCAAACACACAGACCCCCGGTGCCCGTTCAAATAGTGTGCAGCTCTCCCTCCCTCAGGCAGCTCATGACAACAGCCCAGCAGCAGCACTGTTTGATCTCCGATGTTTTCCTTAATCTGGGTTGTCAAGGTTCGCTTGTTGGAGGCTGTTTACTTTACTTCTCCAAGCAAAAAGTGTTTCCCCCCTCACCACTACCACCCCCCTCAGACAATGACTAATCCAAAGACCAAGGAGGTGGGAGCACCACCAGTAAAAGCGTGTTAAAGCTGCAGTTTCTCTTTAGTCCGTTTTCAGGTGACTTGAGCAACTAGGGGCATACGTATTTTTTAAAAACACAATGTTATCTCATTTTCTTGCCCAAGAATTGTACTTTTGATGCGGGTGCAAAGTCTTGATAAGCACAATATACAAACAAATACAACACATTTTTGTTGTACCTTCTGCAAAATATCTTACCATGAATTATTCTCTGCCATCATGTCATTCAAATGTCATTCATTCATCAATGATTTCAGTATTTGAAGAGCACTTCACGGCGCCCTACATAACAAAAAGGTTATCGAAATGCATAGCCAAATGTTGTGTTTTCGTACTCATAACCACAGGTAAACATGACATTCCCAATGACTGACACCAACTTACGACTTCATATGTGAAAAGTGACATGCATCTTCTGCCTGGTGTGGGACAATCCAGGTTCATATCGCCATGCTTTTCTTTTGACGCGGGCTTTGCTCTGAACAGGAAGTCAGTGTGTGCACAGGTTGATGTAACTTGGCATTCTAAAAAAGGGACCATGTCAAGTTCCTGTAGCTCATTGACCGATTGATGATTCATTGATTAGACAGTTCGTCAACAACTATTTTGGTATTCCATTCATCATTTTAGCTCTTTTCTGGTATGTTGCAGACAAAATCACTAACTGTTTGGTTTGGTCCGTCTACGATCTAACCGATTAATCTAAGTAACTAGCTTCAGATTAATTGACTAAGAAAGTAATCGTGAGTTGCGGCCCCAATTCAACCGTACCGTAAACGTTACATCCCACCTCTGCCTGCAGAAGACGCAACCCAAGCTCAGGCACTAGTTACGTTTGTTGTCAACAAATGATAGCGATTTGGCAAAGTTTAGCTACTAATGGTAGCGTTCGTTGAATGTATGACCTACCATTCCAAAATATGACTGCTAATTGTGTGTCTGTATACTGCACGTGAATACCAACAGCCTTGAGTGACAGTTATTTTATAACTTAACCAACAATTCTGATAATTTCTTATCCAGTTTAATTGGTCATTTTTAGACCACTACTGATAACATATTCTAGTCAATGGTGGTCTTATACATTTTTTTATGAGGAAAAAAAGTCAGCTAAAATAATTTAATGTCATAGAAACTTTTTATAGGGCGGGTCAAGCCACCCTAAACTACACCAAACAACATCCATGGAGTGACATAATGCAATATTACACAAGCATACATCATAGCTTACAACTTCTGCAAGGAAAACATGCAACTGTCATAACCGGCACAATAAATTATGCAAAAGTTGTTCACAATAAACAACATAACGTGTGTGGTTGACTGTACAGACAAAATGAGGTGTCGTTTACTTTGCAGGAGTGTGAATATCCACTTGCCTTGCAGAGTGGATCGCCAAAGGTTGGAAATGTGTTTTTGGAAAACTTGCCAGTTGCAGTGCATAAGTTCTAAAGAGAAGACAAGGTCCTTCCAAGGGAATCACAACCATCTTGCATTCTACTTTCAATTGTGCGTGCACTTTTGTGTGCGTTCATTGTCAACATGCGTTCCCTCTGCCCAGAAAGAAGTTTACCAAACTTTCCCAAAAGAGCAGGAATGCCCCGCTGGTAAAGTCTGTCACTTAAATAAAGATTGCACTTTACAGCCACATGGACTCACAATAGGTTTTCTTTAATTTGCGATTATTAACCCACAGGTGCTTTATTTGCGCTTTGTTTCGGAGACACTCGTGGGAGACTCCACAAGCATAAGTCGGTGTGCATGCACAAGAGCATGCAGCCGTGCAAGCAGCAGACAACAAAGTCAACTTTAAGAGTAATAAGACAGCAGAAACTTACCATAATGCGACTCGCTAAAGAGCAGCTAACAGGCGCACGCGGAGGAGCACAACTTGCTCGGCTGAGGTGACGAGGCGTGCACGCGAGCTTGTCTACGGAGACCGCGTGCGACATCAAATCACACCGTAAACACCAACAAGATTACTCCGCCAGCCTTACAGTAGTTAGCGGAGGCAGTGACGAACTAGCTAACTTAACGACGAGGAGAAACTGTGCCCCCCAAAAACGTTCTCGTCCCAGTCGATGTTGTCGGTTGGGGACACACTTCTTCCTCGGTGATGTTATTAGGTGTTAAAGATGGGAAGAAAAGAAGAACAAAAATGGGGAAGAAGCGCGGATTTGGATGTTGTTGTTTTGATGTTCCATATCCGTGACGTCACATCCACCTGCTGGGTAAACGAGGCTCAATGCATAGCACACAGTTGAAGTACTACTCAGTAAGTACTATTCAGTGTGTACTCCTTAGTATGTACTATTCAGATGAGAGGTAGGCTCTCTGTATGGGGGTGTAATGATATGCATCAGTTTTAGCGAAAGTGCAGCAAGAGAGGGGGCTAATTAGAACATGGAATGAACTATTATTTCCAAAATGTCACAGTTTTTTTTATATAATTTATTTCCCACTGTCTCACTTATCGTGATTTGACATAGGCTAATTACCAAATGTGTTTTCTGCTGGACGGAATTTTACCTCTAGAATTAGTGACAAAAGACTAGAGTAGCTGGGGTGGGCGATACTGCTAACTGTGGTATCGAAACGATACCAAGTGACTACAGTGTCATCATTTCAGATATCGGTACTGGTACTGATTTTTTAAATTGTTGATCATGATTAAATTGGAATGAAATACAGTAGATTTATAATGTTTTTACAATATATAAATACAAAAATGTAAGATAGTATCAACAAAAAGCACATTCATTTATTTATTTCCTTTTAGTACATAATATTGTATAAACAAAAATAAAGTCCAAAGTGTAAAATAACTACACAAACGCAAAAAATACTTATTATTGGCTTTCATTCAAATCCTTTGGCCTCCGAGTCCAAGAACTCACTCCCTGAGTTTGTAAACAATATAAAAATATGACAATATCAACAATGTAACAATAGGAACAATGCAAAGAGAAAAAACACAGATATTCCAGAATTTCTGACTAAATAGGTCAGCTCGGTGTCATGTTTGGATTGATTCATAACCTTGATTTGCCTCAATTTGAAAGCCAAATGTCATCTTTTTTTTTTTACAAGAAGCACTGGTAAATATTTGTTGGGAAGAGTTTTGCTGACTGCTAACCATGTGTATCTACAGTATGATTATTATAGGTATTAAAATCTACTTTGCTTGCCGCAGAGGGAAATCGCCACTTGGTGAGTTTAACAGTCCAGTTAACACTAATTGTAAAGCAGCATCGATTTGATTCTTGGAGCCTTTTTCTGTCCTTGATCAAGGTCTGAGAAGCACATCCCATTTCATAATGAAATGTATTTATTCATGGCTGCACCTGAGAGGGTTTGCTGCTGCAGAATCATTCCGGTTCCTTGGTAGACAGCGCCACCCTCTGATCAAACACAGACTAAGCATCATAGTCATGTTTGTGTGTTTCTGTGCTTTTCTTGACCATCTCAAAAGAACGACTTGGGCAAATGTAAGTGGTCCATGACTGTGTTAGGCAGCAGGTTACTTACCAGTTCATGGTGGTTCACGGTGAGCTTAGGTTCCTGTATTTGGATTTCTTTCCAGATCGGAACATTGAATGGCCATGCAACCACCCCTTTGTAAAGGTTTGGTTTCACATTTGATGTAACCTTGACCTGAAAAAAGGTCAGTAGTACAAGAAAGCCAGATATTTACAAAATACTGTAAATTGGATGGATTAACTTTAACATGGGTGCGCTAAAATTTAGTCTTTCTGCCACCTTCATGCTGTAATACAGTCACCTCGGTTTTCGTATGCCCCGGTCTCATATGATTGGGTTTTCATCAAACATTTTTGCGTCAAAAAGGTTTGTTTTTTGTACAATCTCAGTTTGGTGAGACTGTTACTCACATGGGGTGGCAATAAATAATACCTGAAATGTGTGTACCCCACCTCTCGCCCAAAGACAGCTGGGATAGGCTCCAGCATGCCTGCAACCCTTGTGAGGACAAGCGGTACAGAAAATGGATGGATGGACGTACAGTACGTAGTCATCACTGGCTTGATCGCCATGTCAATAAAGGATCTTTCATCTCAGCGGAGCCTAACAAGTATCAAGTATGTTGGTCTCAATTTATTAGCATGCTCCGTTAGTGCCGCCATGCTGCCGTGTTGCGTGGATTGAGGGCACCACTTGATTGGGTGTAGTCGCAAATTAATTGAGGATCACTATCAGTTATGTGATAGCCTCTCCAGGCACCAGCATGCAGACAACAAGTAATTAGCTCTGAGTTAATTAGGTAATTAAACAAATGAATAGGAGCTGGTCTTTATTTGAAAGGGGTAGAATGGCTTACACACAGCCCCCCCCCCCAACCCCCCTGCAGAAATCATTCAACAAGCAATGAAAGCAAAACAACTTCATAAAATAACTAAAAGTCAAGTGAGCTACAGAAAAAGAAACAGTACATGGCTGAACGTATGAGAGCCATGGTGCCACAAAGGTCGTAGGTCTGAAATCAAGGCATGCTGGGACAAAATTCCACAACAACACTGTAGAAGCGCCAAAGGTTTCTGGAAAAATTTGCCTCGGAAGTCAAACAAAAGACGGCACAGTTAGTTCCAAAGGACAAATGTTGCTTTTTTTTGTTTTGACTTGTATTTCCATTCGTTAGCCATCATTATGCATAATAATGCTTAATTTAGTCCAAGGATACATAAGAATTGCTTCACTATGCATATTTTTTTAGTAATAACACGCTGCAGGCAACCAAAAAAATCACGCTAATTTATTTTGAAAACCAGTAAAGCGTGAAGTAGCGAGGGACAACTGTAAATATAATTATGCCATGTGTTTACCTTTCTGTTAATAAAGTAGTCTGCAACAGGCAGTGGATGAAAAATGCCCTTTGATTTGCAGCAACTAGTATTTGGAGATAAGTCCGAATAGTTTCTCTTTTTGCTAAAAATGTGGCGTTGACTGCAACTGACATTAATTTTGGTAAAGTAAATGAAAGACATATGTATCCCTGTCAAGAAGCCCCACAACATGACGCATTTATGCTTTTGTAAGAGTTCTGTGGTCATACGATGCAGGCCAAAGTCAAAGGTGAATTTATTGGAAGTGGAAACAAGTACAGACAAGTACAGAGCAATGCCAGAAAATGTGCCGTTTCGCTGTGACTCCATTTGGGCAAGTGGAGGTCTCCTTTCAAATGCGCTGTTGTTGGACATTCAAAAAGTAATATACATTATCCTCATTGCTGCTGCTTATGGCTTTAAAGTGAGAGACGGTGTGACTGGACTGATGTCATTAAAGTGTTACCCTGTTCATTTAACATACAGCTAATGACGATGCAAAAAAAACCTAAATGGGATATTGACTCCACAAACACTCACCACTTACCATACAAACCTTCTTTGGCACCTAGCCAGCTGTAATTTATTTTAAAAAATGGATATGAGTTGATCGAATTTAACATTTCATAAAGGTAAACATAGAAGATAATACAGCAGCTACCTTCAGAAGACGAAGCAACTGTGAAAGCCATGGTCCCTGCAGGAAACAGTGCCATGACATTACAGCCAATTAAAAACTACAGTGAACTAATCAAGGCTGAAGACGGGGACGTACATTCAGTGAAGGGTCGAAATAAAACAAGGCATCAGTCATTCAAAAGTTATAAAAATATACTGGTAACATTTCCTCGGTGAATGCAAAATCATATCCTGGATTCTGTTGTAGTCAAGGCAGGTACAGAGTTCAGATTTGACAAATAAAATAAAATAAAAACTGAAAAAGTGCATTCATTATCTAATGTCTTGAACGGCCTCCTTCAAAGGCATGATGTTCCATGTGAGCTGAAAGAGCAAAACAAGAAGATTCAAGGTGAATAAGAAGGTATTTTCTGAGACATTTTATCTCTGGTTGTAAATTACAGTTATCCCTTGAATATTTTTGTAAAAACACGATGGAGTGAAAACGTGAAATTCAAAGCACGAGGTGGTGAGGGACAAGTATCCCTAATAAAAACATCCACTACTGTTGGTGTAGTGACACACACCGAGTTAAAACTTAACACTTCCTATCCGCCCGCCATTCGGCCATTCAAGTTGTACATGAGTACAAGTCTTATTTATGTCTTAAATGGTTTATTTAGTCTTATTACGTCTACTATATTTGGTAATACAAATGTAAGGGTAACTATAGGGGTGCTAGTTCATGTCTAGTGGGCTCTATTAATGTTAAATCCCATATTTTGACGGTTGTAAACAGGTTCATCATAAATAGTTGCAGCTCTAGTAATTAGTCCTGTATATTTTGTTCTGACCAACCGACTTACTAGTGTAACGTGTCATTTCAGAAAGGAAAAAAAGTATACTTACATTTATAAAAAACTGCTTTAAAAGATATGTGCGGGAGGAGCTTGTGGATTTTCCCCAAGATACTTGCTTCATTAGCAAGAGATGCATCTCTATTCCAAACTTGTACAACATCTTCACGGTCACGTACACTTACACTGACGCCGACAACCTCATCATCTACAGGGGAGGGGGGAGACAAAACAGAGACAGAAAAGTAAGTCAATGTAGCAGTATCTAAATATATTAGCTGTATAACTGGGAAAAGTAGAGCACGATACCTGAGGCACAGTAATCTGCAAACTGTTCCCCAATCGTAGCGAGTAACAATTCTTTCCAAACTGCAGACTGAAACAAGAGGCAAATACTTTCAGCATGTGCAATTGGAGAACAATAACACTACTAACAACATGAAGTGCTGAGCGTGGCCTATTACTATGTACATCCCAACTTTATTCCGCCTGTACCGTGAGAGTACAACACCTACTGTGCTTTCTTTGGGTACTTTCATCTTCCACACGCCTCCTTTTGCATTGCTTTCCTCTTCCCTGAAGATCAACCAAAAGACAAGAATCAGTCTGGGGGGGGGGGGGGGGATTGTATCTTAAACTACAACAGAATAGATACAGTGGTGTCTCTGTTGTCCCCTTGATTTGTTACACTTAAATGCTTCACATCAACAAATTTAAATATTAGTCAATGACAACACAACTGAACACAAAATGCAGTTTTTAAATGAAACATTTTATTATTAAGAGAGAAGAAAATACACGTGTGTATAATGGAGCTCGCTGTGGTTTGCTGGAGTCCCAAAGCTTTAGAAATAGCTTCATAGCCTTTTCTAAACCGACTGATCTCAATTGATTGTTTTATCACTTTATCACACCATGTTCAATATTATGGAAAATTGATTCCACTGGTTCAATTCAAAAAATTTAACTCATATAGACTAACTGGACTGGAAATATACGTATAATAGAAACCCCAAATGCAATATCGGAAACTACTGGTATTGTACCTTAATCAGCAAATTCAGCAATGAAAGCTCTCCAACAATGTTTGTTTCTAATTTATTGATGTCCACCTGTATAATAACTTGCACTGAGTCAAAAATCACCACCCACGTACCAGAGTGGCCTCCGTTCTCCACGCATTAGGTGATAGCTGCACCTCAAAGGCAGCGCTGTGACTGGAGGGATGTTGTTGAAGACGCTCCAGAACAGCTGCAAACAACAAAGGAAACTGGTTTGACAAAACTCATTCTTAGTACACTGCGCACAGATGTATTAGTTATGATGCAGATGTCTTTGTTATAACAGGAAGTGCGACAGTAGTGCGGCTCTACTACTCCATCATAGCTAGGTATCAATGAAGCTCTTTTCATGTGAAGGACAACTCAAGGACATGTTGGATCTCTAATGATGACGCGGACACCAGTTCTCACCTGAACAGTTTGCACTGTGTAGATCTTCTTCAGATTGGACTCACATTCTGCAGCCGTTGTGCCTGGCAATGACCTACACGAAGAAAGTAAATGTCAGGCTCTTCACTCCGTCTTTGTTTCAGCTGACAACAAGTTGTTTAACCCCAACTTGATGCGGTGTCATCGCGGTAAAGATGTTAATCTTTTCCAAAAGGGTCAAATTATTGCCTTGCAAGCATGAGTTAACATCCAACGAGATAGCTGGGCCTACTCAAATCCGGTTATGAACAAGATCTTGCTGAAACATTCATTGCAGAAGCTTGTGGAAACTATTCCACAGCAAATGCGCGCCGTAATCAAAGCTAAAAGCGGTCCAATGAAATGTATGCATACATCGGGGGGGGGGGGGGGTTCTAGTTGTACACAGTATCATGGATCACTGTCAGTCAAATGCAGTCGCTTCATGTTGTTTCTGTTCTGTTTGTTTAGTTTTTCACTCTACGTTATACAATCTGAAACGCTGAGTAAACCCACAACAAGGTCATCTCACAAAGAAGGCCTTCAAGTGGACTATGGTTGCCTTATATTAATTAATACTTTATATAATACTTTACATGATTGTCAATACAATGGGAAATGGGGGTTAAAAAAAACCTTACTGTTAGCACATTTGCCCCAAGGCATGGCAAGTAACGTTCACGTGAAGCCATAGAAGTTGGAAAGTATCGCTTTCATTACATTTATGCAAGCGATTATTTTGATTTTCATTAAATCAACGAAGTAGTCCGGTCGTACTCATAAAACAGTTAAAACTTTCAAGCTTCCCTTTCTTTACAAAATTACTTTCCGTTTTTATTTCAACGCACAGCCCCGCGTTTCCTCCACAACCGTGAACGCGTCTGATTGTCTAGTGTACTGTTACAAAGAAAAGAGGGCACGGAGCACTCGAATAACATCTCCGCTACATTTGCTCCCGAAGGCCTGCTGGTAGCCGTAGCCTTTTGAATAAGATTTCCCCACAATCAGCCTCGCTCTTGGTGGGACCTAAACTTGGCCACAATGCGGAAGAGGACGATAAATTAACTACCTGTCCAACCAAAATGTCCAAGGTGAATGCAATGGAAGCGTTGAACTCTCGTCTCCTCGGTGTTTCTTTGTGATATTATCCAACTCTTCCTCGTCGATATCAATGCTGTTTTCCGGCGAAACGGTCTGGCTGCTCAGGGCACCTCCGGCCATTTGCAGGTCTGCCGTACCCACAGGAACCGCCATCGAAGAAAGTAAATGTGTCTCTGCGTTAATTTATAATCAAAACAACCCGGTTTGCTTTTCTTTCCTGCTATAGAAACACTCTTTCCGCACACCGACGATGACGTAATTGCGTCGCTGGGCAGACGTCGCTGTCGGTACGCTACAGAGATTACACAGAGAGAGGATGCCTCACTCTGTTGGAGTTTTCGTGTGCTAAACTTGCTGTTTTGACATTTGTTTTTTTCCAGATTGGATTTGCAGTCAAATACTATGCATAATACACGAACACTTCAAAACCATAAGAACAAAACATGTGTAAAAGTAGGATTGTCAACACAGCTGCTCGGGAGTGGAGCATCGTAATATTTATCAATCTTTGACGACCTCTTGTTCCACTTTTTTTTACAAGCTTCAACAAGTCTGATGTCCATGCATATTCTTAACAACTCCAAATATTAAAAACTACCAGGAGTTGGTTTGATTTTATTCAAATTAGTTGGAAATGAAGTTTGACAAACGTCAAAGTGAATACGTGTCAAGTCTGGCAACATTGTGAGGGTTTCTACGGTATAGGACAGCATTGTACCGTATCCCCATGTTGTTCCATGGAACACCTACAGGGGGTGCTAGTGCATCTCTGGAGCAGTTCTTGATTAAACATAACCAATATACAGTAAAACAATATAACAAAATAATACAAATATTCTTGTATTCCTTTTCATTACATTTGCAATTATGTTACCGATACAGTGAGGGAAAAATATTAAGAAATAAATGATCTAAATCGATTAATCTGAAACTTGTTTTGATTAACCATGTATCAGATAGGTCCTAGACGGTCTAAATCAGAGTATAAGGTATATAAGTATATAAATCAGAGTATAAGGTGTGAAAATGTGAGATTTCAAGAATAAAGTCGAAAATTTACGAGAATAAAGTTGGACACTTAAGAAAAAAAAGTTGTAAATTTGTGTGAACAAAGCTGTAATTTTAAGAGAAAAAAGTCATAATATTACGAGAATAAAGTAGTAAGTTTACAACGAATAAGTCGTAATATTACGTGTCAGAAGGGGACTAGAGCACAGAATGAAACTTCCCTCTTTATTTATAACGTGGCAGCAAAACAGAGTTGAGCATTTCGCATTTTGATTGGCATGGCTTACATCACTAAGTCCCGCCTTTTCACAGCTGTCTGGCCAATGCCAGGAACATAAAGTTTTATCATAAATGTAGGACTGTTTCCACGGAATATTACAGTTTTTTTTTTTCCATATTTTTTCCCATTTTAGATTTTAACCTTATGACTTTTTTTCCCAAATTGTAGGAATTTTTTTCTCCCAAATTTACAACTTTATTCTTATAATAATGTGCATTTTTTTCTCATAAATTTATGACTTTATTCTCGTAATATTGCAATTTTTTTATTCTTTAAATTAGCAAGAATAAGGGTGGAAATTTACGATATGAAATGTTTTCTCCATTTTGCCCTAAGAGTCATTTGTAACAGCAAATATGAATTGCAGGGTATGTTTTTATTCGTCTAAAAGTTGGGATAAAGGTGTTCCAGGCCAAAAAGGTAAACTCGGGTTAGGAATTCTACGTTTCCACCTCCCCACCGTCCCGATGGCTGCATGCAAGCGGACGTGCAGCGCAACGACAAGCTGCGAGCAGACGCGACACCACCGCACCCCAACGAGCCTCCCACCCACCGAGCAGCCGTCGTCGACTGGGATGCGTAATTTGGAGTTTGCGCTAATCCTCCCGTTTTCTCCTCCGCCGTCATGTGCAGGAATAACTCAGCCGGCGACGGGATTACACACGAAAGATAACCTCGATGTTTTTTCCTGAGATGGATAAGAAGAAAAAAAGGTGCGTCGATATTCTTGGTTCACGGATGCTTCCGAGTCCGCGCGTTTGACCGTCGAACGAAGAGGCTGGCTTTTGATGCGGGGATCCCCGGCACGCCGCCCCGGCTGCACACATGGCGAACAGCAGCGCGTTCGAGAGCAGCCCGTCCTTCCACAACCACGCGTCCGCGGCCTCCGCGGTCAAGCTGGCCTCCCTGGGTCTCATCACGGGCGTCAGCCTGCTGGGCAACGCGTCGCTGTCGGCGCTGCTCTTAAAGGACAGCTCGCTGCACAAACCCCCCTACTATTTCCTCCTGGATCTGTGCCTGGCCGACGCGCTCCGCTCCGCCGTGTGTTTCCCCTTCGTGATGGCTTCCATCGGCAGCGGCTCGGCTTGGCCGTACGGCTCGCTGTGCTGCAAGCTCGTCGCCTTCGCGTCGGCGCTCTTCACCTTCCACGTCGCCTTCCTGCTCTTCTGCGTCAGCATCAGCCGCTACATGGCCATCGCCCACCACCGCTTCTACTCCAAGCGGATGAACGTGTGTACGTGCATGGCGGTCATCTGCATGGTGTGGACGCTGTCCGCCGCCATGGCTTTCCCTCCCGTGTTCGACGTGGGCACGTACCGCTTCGTGCCGGAGGAGGAGCAGTGCACCTTCGAGCACCGCTACGTGAAGGCGAACGACACGCTGGGCTTCATGCTGATGCTGGTCGTCACCGTGGGGACCACCCACGCCGTTTACTGTAAGATGCTGTGCTTCGTTTACAATCACCGCAAGATGAAACCCACCCAGCTGGTCCCGGCCATCAGCCAGAACTGGACCTTCCACGGGCCCGGGGCCACGGGGCAGGCCGCCGCCAACTGGATCGCCGGCTTCGGCAGAGGACCCACGCCGCCGACCTTGGTGGGCATCAGGCAAGCGGCGCACGGCGGCAGCAGGCGGCTTCTGGTGCTGGATGAGTTTAAAACGGAGAAACGCATCGGGAAGATGTACTACATGATCACGCTGACCTTCGGCGTCCTTTGGGCGCCCTACATCGGCACCTGCTACATGAGGGTGTTCATGCACGGGGCCCCCGTCCCGCAGCTCTACTTGTCGGCCGCCGTGTGGATGACTTTTGCTCAGGCCGGCGCCAACCCCATCATCAGCTTCCTGTTCAACAAGGAGCTCCGGATGCGCCTCAGAGGCTGCCTGCCTTGCTGCCTGGGCACGCAGACCCCCATGGAGCCGTTCTGCGTCATCTGACCCGTCGTGAGGTCGCGACGCGTCGCCGCCGTTTTGGCACACAAGGAACGCCCCGACTCGCAGTTGGCATTTGCATAAATGGTTACTCGTTCAAAAATATACACTTGGAAGTAAAGTTTTTAGTACAGTAGATCCCTGCTGTTCACGGGGCGTACTTTCCGAATAACGTACGCACGCATTAATAGCCATAAAAATGCCTATTTTATATACTGAAGACATTTATCGGTCCTATTATTGCATTTTAAATGATAAGTCTTGGTACTTGGTACTAAATACAGTGTCGGATAGACTGATACTCAACTGCAACATTTTGACTTTTTTGGTTTCGAACTAAATTAGCTTGGTTAGCTTGTTAGCTCGCGGCTGTCTCCAGTCCCTGCAGCACAAGAGTTGACATTGTGTCGTAAACATTTACTAAAAGGAGCGTAAAGGTGACTATAGGGGTGTTATTTCATGTCTACAGGGCTCTAATGGTGTTAAAGCAGTATTTGGAAAGTCCTAAACTGGTTTTAGGACTCTCCATTTAGCATTGAATTCTATATTGCGGAAATTCGGACAAAATTGCAGACAACTGTACTTCGGCATTGAATCATGGTGTCTTTCATTTGTTGATCAAAATAAATAATAAGCCAACAATAATACAACAATATAAATCAATACAATTGTAATTATCCCCATATTCTATTTCAGCTTCCCGAAGTTTGTAAAGAATATATACGTAAATAAGTAATACCAATAAAAAAACAGATCATTATGAAAATAAACATACCAGTATCGATATGAGTATTTCGATCCATCCGCCCTTCCCCGACTCGCCCCTATTGAATGATAATGAAAGATGACGATGATGCCTTATACGATGATGACAGTGATTGTGAAGCGTAGACGGCCAATCAGCAGGAAGTACCGGTAAAAATGAAAACCATTGGCTGCGTT
This sequence comes from Doryrhamphus excisus, assembly GCF_037039965.1. Lineage (NCBI taxonomy): Eukaryota > Metazoa > Chordata > Actinopteri > Syngnathiformes > Syngnathidae > Doryrhamphus > Doryrhamphus excisus. The sequence goes on along the minus strand of NC_136367.1, from coordinate 20,374,779 downwards.
CAAACCTCACAGCAATATTGTCATATTCGATTTCATAAAATACAAATCTCTTTTTATTGGCAATATAAAAAAAACAGAAAAGCCGAGCCGCCATCTTGTTCCTGTGTTTGTACAGATATCTGCCGATGATGTTGTATTGCCACCCGCTTGTACCGCTTTTGTTAGCGCTTGTCGTTATATGTATGCTGTATCATGACGCTGAATATGTTATGCTTTATGATGACGATTTGCTGCAAATCCAAAAAATACTAAAAATTTAAATATTTTGAGAAGAAATCTGCAAATGTGCGGGGATCTACTGTATTTGTGTCCTTTCAGCCAAAGTCGTATTTGGAAGTAACAAAGGTATCAAAATACTGAAATTTTTCTCAGTATTTCTATATCAAAGACACCAAATTTTTAGATTTTCCCAAATACGCTTTCCTCAGACGAGACCAAATCGCAGATATTTTTTTGTCAAGGATGGTGTCAACATTTGTATATAAAATATTACCTTTCTTATGCTTTGTAAGCAGCTACTGGAAATACCGTAATGTTTTACAATACTGTCTGTTATTATTATTATTATTATTATTCACTTTAACCCACAAGAACCCTTTTTCAGCTTTGTGCTTGAACCCATTGGCTCCCTACGTCACGGGGATGAAACACTTGTCATGTGACAGTCATGTGACTATCCCAGGAATGGCTTCAAATGTCAAATATTAGAATTCAACAATTTATTCAATTATTTATTGAATAAAGTAATGTGAAATAAGATAGGAAAATATGGCTAGCCTTAAAATAGCCAAGGAAATTCCGGAAAAAGTATGGGTTCTTCTGGGTTAAATGCGTTTTGAATATTTGATTTATGAGTGTAAGGAAGGTGATGACATTCCTATGTCTTTCTTTTGATATGAACAAGGACACTCGGACCACTTGGTGCTATTTCACAGAAGAATGGTTGAACTCTTTGTATTTCTTAGCAAATAAATAAGAAAATGATTCCAAGGTAAACGGTTTGGGCTCCAATTCTACGTCAAGTAATTATGCACACATGATGTTGCTGTAAAGTCCTCCAATGTGGCTGAATTACAACAATTCCGCAAAGATAGTTGTTGTTCCTAAGGGTGGTCCAACCAGTTATTAGGTTTAGAATTATTCTCCTAAAATAAAAAAGTTCATTTAAAAACTGCATTTTTTACTAAGTTGTGTCGGCATTGACTAATATTTTAATCCGGAAGGGGGCAAACACTTCATCCCTTGTCCCTTACAGAACAGCACCCCCTCCATAATCATTTGGACGACAACATGCTCTCCCACCAGTGTGCTGCATCGTGTAATTGCAGCCCCCCCGCCCCCCCCAACCTCATCAGCGCGTGATCTCGTGCGATGTAAATGCAGGTCAGGTATTTTTGGTACATCGCCTTGTCTCTCGGGCAAGCAGGCTTTGTTTAGATGAAGGGAAATCAGTCTCTATTTACCAGGATTTACACCCACCAGGATGACAACGTTCATCCGCGTGCATCAAACTGACACAAGGAAAGGATATCAAACAATAAAGATCAAAGCTACGGTAAAAGTAACCCACTCGAGAGAAAGAACGCTGCTTTTAAGGAGCAACACTGTTCCTGTTGGATGCCGGATAAGCAAAATGCATCTTGGGAGTGAATAAATCCCACAACGACTCCGGAGGATCTCCATGTGGACCACAAATATGAGTATGCTGCTTTTGTTAAACAATAATAATATCACAGTCCCGGTCCTCTTTACACTCGGGAATTGAATTCATGCAACACGAGTTGATGATTTCATCGGGACATCTACAGCTAGTATTTCACCAATACGATAAAGATTCCACCAGATGTCCCTCCATCCACTGCTAGTCAACATTTGCATATGAAAACAAGAGAAATTGTCCACTGCAGTTCTTTATGAAAGATAAACTCGGAGAATCCGCAAGAAACTAAACAGTGAGTGACGGGAAAGGAGGGCAAAATACGGGAGTTTTACGGGAAAACAGGAGGTTACCACAAAACGCAGCGACCATTCTGCATTTACGTCAGCCTCTGTGTAAATATTTCCATTCAGACGCTTACGTCTTTGAGGCTAGCTTACGGTACATCTTGGCTCTCTTGACAGACAAAAACTCGCCTTTTCATGGCGTCATCTTTGCGTCGTGACTTACGGCCAATCAAACTGGGACAAACACGGATCATAAGTTCAGCCTATCCGCCGTTTCACTGCAGCACACAACTTTCCGTGTCAATAAACCAAGGATTGTTAAGTATTTTTTGCCTGAATTAAGCATTTCAAAGCATAAAAAAGGACTCAATACAAATCTAAGGCATTCAGAAGATGCATTCAAGATGCATCGATGGTCATAATAAAATAATCCCTAATAAATATTTATAATAAAACAAGCTAGTTACTGTACTTAGAGCCTCTGTAAGATCCAGCAGTACAATTCGTCAGCAGGTCTATAAATGTTGATTAGGAATATATATAAACCAATTAAGCTCCAGTGACTCATTTATTTAATCAAACATTACTGGAATACATAAATAAATACATGATATCAGAACACGTGGTAGATGTACCAGCAGATAGTATAAATACGTTAGTCCTCAGATGTAATCCTGCTCTGTCTGGTATGGCAGACATTTGGATCTTCCGTCCTCTACCGTCACGCACGCCAGGTTGGGAAGACATGGACACGTATGATGGAGTCTTTTCCTGAAGAAAGGAACCTGCACGCAAAGTAAACGCAGTTAGTGTATTAGTGTATATATTAGTGTATTTGTGAAGTGAAATGATCAGAAAAGAAGTACAAGGTTTTTGGTGAAGTTCTCACTTTGTGGCTCAGGGGGTGACAGTCGTGTCCTTCCTCGCCCATGGGTGTACACATATGCAGGCTGCGAATCCACAAACTCACCGCGCAACACATCCCTCCTCCGCACTGGGAGTCTTTCTCGCACGCCTAAATACACAAACACAGATGGACTATTAGTATCTGCTGTGTATAATATACATATTACATCAAATATTCTGGGTGAGGTAGTCTGAAGTTACATGCAAATATTTGAATATACAATCACGTCTGACTTGCTTTTTTACTATTATTTTGAAGTAAAATTGTTAAATCATTAATAATGTCCTAAAATATTTTATGATTTATCATTTTAATGTCTTTAAAAATTGATATAAAATAAAACGTGTGTGACACTATTTGAGAAATTAAAGGCTTTTTCCATTCATTCATTCATTTTCTACCGCTTATCTTCACAAGGGTGCTGGAGCCTATCCCAGCTGTCTTCGAGAGGCGGGGTCCACCCTGGACTGGTGGCCAGCCAATCACAGGGCACATATAGACAAACAACCATTCACACTCACATTCATACCTATGGACAATTTGGAGTGGCTAATTAACCTAGCATGTTTTTGGAATGTGGGAGGAAACCGGAGTACCCGGAGAAAACCCACGCATGCACGGGGAGAACATGTAAACTCCACACAGAGATGACGGAGGGTGGAATTGAACTCCGGTCTCTTGACTGTGAGGCCCCGTGCAGCCCAAAAATACAAATTAAACATTCATTCATTTTCTACCGTTTGTCCCTACAAGGGTCGCAAAGGGGGTGCTGGAGCCTATCCCAGCTGTCTTCGGGCAAGAGGCAGGATCCACCCTGTACTGGTGGCCAGCCAATCACAGGGCACATATAGACAAACAACCATTCACACTCACATTCATACCTATAATAATAATTTGGAGAACATGCAATCTTTGCACAGAGATGGCTGAGGGTGGAATTGAACCCGGGTCTCTGCACGGTAACCACTTGACCACCGTGCAGCCCGGGCTTTTTCCAGTTAAATAAAAAATATTAAAAGAGGAGAAACATTGAGAGTCATTTTGTTATTAATTGCATTAATCATCACATCACAACTCAAAAAAATTTAAAATTTCATGTAAGCATTTTTTGGGGGAGAATTTATTCTAGTAAATTCTAGTAAACATAAAATGACTTAAGAATATCATTTTTGACAGTTAAGCAATAAAAAAGAACGTTGCTGGGCTGTATCTGAAATGTCAGCAGTCCATTAAGAAGCTTCCACTTACCCCCGTGATGACGGCCGAAGACCCGTTGGACACCGAGATGAGGAAGAAGAACATCAAAAAGAAGGATTTCATGGTGAAGATCTGCGCTCCGTGCTGCCGTATCACTCGAGGTGACAACTGAAGAGTCGTCAACGTGCATACGTGACCCGCCAAAGAGAACAGCGGCCTGATTGGCGTTTATAAAGTCAGCCCGTGACTCAGCCCCGCGGCAGCTTTTCCATTTTTCTTCTGTCGTCCTGAAGCTCACACTTGTGGCGACATACATTCATACATTCTCCGACGTCTCTTTAGATCCTTTATGCCCCCCCACCACCCACCCCCTCCCCCGTAAGACCTGGCTTTTCACCTCCCAAGGCCGCTTCCAACCGGTCTTTCACATCCCATTCAAACCGCACTCCGAACAAGAACGCATTCATTTTCCATTCATGAGATATGAAATTAAGAAGTCATTGGTGGCTCTTAATATTCACATCACGTTGACATATTTATCATATTTGATTCTTTAGAACAAGTGGATTTTATATGTCTGACTATTACGGCCACATTGAAAAAAAATTGGAGATTTGGAGAATAAAGTTGAAAATTTCCGACAAATAAAGCTGTAATATTATGAGAATGAAGTTGTAAATTTTCAACAAATAAAGTTGTAATATTTTGACAATACGGTTGTAAAGTTCCAACAAATAAATTTGTAATATTATGAGAATAAAGTCAAAATTTTCTGACAAATAAATTTGTAATATTATGAGAATAAAGTCAAAATTTTCTGACAAATAAATTTGTCATATTATGAGAATAAAGTCATAAATTTCTGACAAATAAAGTTGTAATATTATTAGAATAAAGTCTTAATTTACGAGAAAAAAAATCATATTAAATGTTATCCTTATGTAATGCCTGTTACCGAATATTCAAATAATCAGAGTTTTTGAGAATAAAGTCGTAAATTTACGGGGGGGGGGGGGGGGCAGTAGGAAATTTACAAGGAAAAGTTTGGAATATGACAAGAATGAAGTCGGAAATTTATGAGAAAAATGTATAATTTTATTAATATTAAACATTACAAAAAAAGTTAATGGGGGACGTTGGGGGGGGCGGGGTTGAGTTGTGTTGTCATTGACTAATATGTAAATATGTCTGATGGACACTGTAATAATAAGAAATGGAAGCGGGGGCAAACCACTGCAGTACTCCGGTTTGCAGTATTTCAGATAAATGTACCACAGTTTTTATACAACCTATTAGTAAAAACATATGCATACATAAAGGAATGTTAAGTATTTCTTGCCTGAGCTAAACATGTTGAAGTATAAAAATAAGTACATTAACTCAAATTCAAATACAAGGCATTCAAAAACATTGAGGTAGTATTGTATACTGGTCACTAGGGGGCAGTAATGTTACTGTAATGACACAGTAAGATGAAACTCTGGTAACTCTCCACGTCACTTCCTGTCCGCCACTCCCTCTTCTTGGGGAACACATTTATAGGACCGGATACAACTTTAATAATAATAATAATATTTTGACATCCCACGAGTTAGAAGGGTACTGTGTATTTAAAGTACAGTGCAGTACTTGTGTACATGTAAGAACCTTTCTGATGCATTCAGTGAGTGGGTGGAAAGTCCAATACTAAGGATGGCAAACAATGTGATATTTTGATATAATGTGCAAAAATAGATTCCATACATAATAACTGAATGGTGTCAAACCTTCAATCGTTCCTCATAAAATGGCGTTCGCACCTCGGCTTCCGGCATAATGACCAGGAAAGAAATCAAGTATCTTCTATCGCACGCTAAAGCACAAGGTCACAGCGAAGGCATTGTTGCTCGTCCTTGTTCTCGTGTTTTTTTATCCACGAACGCTTTTTCTCGCCGCAGTCCTCTATTCAACCCCCCCACTTATGCATGTGACAATGCACCGGCAACTTTGAGGCTTTCACCTCCATACTCTGCACAAGGACTCACTGCTGGCTGTCAATGACAAGTTGGAGCTTCCATAATATCCATAATATATACATATATATGTACATATATATGTATGTATATATATATATCATAAGCCGACCCCAGTCATGCGGCCTCGCTGTCTCGCTGGGTGGAGGCGGGGCCGCTAGCATACACACAAGTCGCTCATGCAAGTACATGCTTTTCCTTTTTGAGAAAAAGTTCTGATACTTTGTTGTAAAAGTGTCATCGCCTTCCGGTGAGCTTGGTTACATCATCCCCCGTCTTGGCAGTCAAATTCATTCATTTATTCATACAGCAGACCATAGAAGTATCTTTGAAGCATTTGACTCTCCAGCTGGAGATGCGATCAAAAACAAAACCACTGACTTGTCCTCTCTATGGAAGGACGGCAGTGACAAGCACCTTCCAACTCATCAATTTATGTGCTGTTTTTTAATATTATTGGCAACACGTTGACAAATACAAGTCCAAAGTCCCTCGGTTTGTTTTTATTTGACCCAGAGCACATTATGGAAACAAAATTAAACAAAAATGGCAAAAATAGAGCAACAAGGCATGATTTAAAGAGAGGCAGAAATGTGAGTATTAATAACTTGTTTTCAAAATGTAACTAAATACATACAAACAGGGGGGTCACTAGGTACTGAGGACGGGGGGGGGGGGCTTAGCCCCCTAGAGATGCACAAGATATGAATGAATGTAGTAGACATTTAAAAAAAAATCCCAAAAATCCAAAAACCAAATAAGGAACAAGAACCGGGATATAACTTTCCCACTTTTGGACACATTTAGTAGAGATACTCAATTCTTTTAGGGCACCATTACATTTACACAAGTACACACAATCTTGTAAAAATAAAAAATATCAATACAAAATGAAAAAAATCAATAAAAAATATTATTAATAATTAAAATAATAAAATATTAATAATATAATAAATATAATAAAATAATTAAAATAAAAAATAATAATTATTTAGGCTGAAGCCCCCCTAAAATAGACCTAATGGCACCACTGCATTCACCCCCACATCCTTTTTCAACACAGCCGTCAGTGGGTAAAAAAAAAGTGTGGTATAAGAATTAAATACGGCAAGCTTTGCCCTTGAGAGGATTCATTTTACATGCGGTTTAACATTGAACCCATGTAGGGAAACCAAAAAGAAATTGGATATTTACACCCACTTACCACCACGCAATAAGAATTACAACCTGACCTTGAAGTGAATGTGAATTTCCCAATGTTTATCTTGACTTTTTCATCAGGAACTGTACATGGAAACAGGAACAGGAAGTCATCTCCATCGTTTGACATCGTTTGAAATGAAAAAATAATCAAATAAAAACACTAAGATTCGATGGAGTCACATGACCAAACCAAAAACTGCAGTAGAACTCCACCAAGTAGAGTGCAGATCTAAACTAGAGCAGTCATCGTACGCATTATAATATAAGACAACCGTATGGAAATGAGCAGAGTGCAACAGAGCTTCCAGCTCCTTTGGGTTAGTAGTTGAAAACCAGAAAAAGCCAAAGCGTTTCATCCACCACCAATGACGGATGATTGGAGTGCTGATGTAGCGCCTTGAAGAGCGGCAATAGCCACGCTTGAACGCGCCGAAAAAGGTCGTGCACCGTCGCTGCACTGTCAGGAATCTCTCTGTGAAGATGACAGATGTGCCAATTTGACAGACAAAAGCAATCGCACACTTGTGAGTATTTTCACAGCTGAGCCCAGAGTTGAAAGTGAAAGTGTTTTTTAAGAAAAGCGCGGGCGTCAAAAGGGATCCTATCTTCTTTGACAGAGATCCCGGGATTGGATGTGTCGGATCTAACGCTCCGTTATCTTCTCACTGACTCTTTCATGCAGCAGTTGGCAACGTTTCTGCAGTGAAGAACATTTGTAATCACATCAAAATATGTACAGTATCATCTCGGTCAGCGTCATTCATCCCTTCCAGAAGGTCCGAATCCAACCAAATCGGTCTTCCCATAAGTAATAATGTTAAACACAAAAACGCACTTTTACAATGATAGTTTTATATATAGTTTTAAATCTAAAAAAAGACGGTGATGTGGCATGTCGGTATTTTGCTATATTTCTTGAATATAATATTGTTTGGGTTATTTTGCAGCCATGATAAAGAAAGAAAAAAAGACTTGTGGTGTAACTGTGTTCAATCCCAAAGAACTACAGCCAACTGCTGACGACACCATCGATGGGAACCGGGGCTGACTTACGGTTCCTGTTTCCATCTATTTAATTAAGAATTAATTAGGAATTAATAAACGATGACGATGGTCTATTACGGATGAAAACGTATTGAAATGAATGACACATCAGCCAGCCATGGTGTGTCCGATACGAGAGTGAAAAAAAGTTCTCCCATTTCGTGTGGAAGTGGTACATTTTTGGCTAACATTTAGAAGCAACGTGTTGTAAACAACAAATGGGAGTATAAAGGTGACTGGTATAAAGGCGCTGTCCAATGCTAGATTCCCGGTAGAACTCACAATTCTCCCAATCCATGTGGAAGTGGTACGTTTTTGGCTTATGATTAGAATGATTAGAAGCAATGTGTTGTAAACAACAAATGGGAGTATAAAGGTGACTGGTGAGGCGCTGTCCAATGCGAGATTCCTGGTAGAACTCACAATTCTCCCAATCCGTGTGGAAGTGGTACATTTTTGGCTTATCTTTAGAAGCAACGTGTTGTAAACAACAAATGGGAGTATAAAGGTGACTGGTATAAAGGCGCTGTCCAATGCTAGATTCCCGGTTGAACTCACAATTCTCCCAATCCGTGTGGAAGTGGTACATTTTTGGCTTACATTTAGAAGCAATGTGTTGTAAACAACAAATGGGAGTATAAAGGTGACTGGTATAAAGGCGCTGTCCAATGCGAGATTCCTGCTAGAACTCACAATTCTCCAAATCCGTGTGGAAGTGGTACATTTTTGGCTTATGATTAGAAGCAACGTGTTGTAAACAACAAATGGGAGTATAAAGGTGACTGGTATAAAGGCGCTGTCCAATGCTAGATTCCCGGTTGAACTCACAATTCTCCCAATCCGTGTGGAAGTGGTACATTTTTGGCTTATGATTAGAAGCAACGTGTTGTAAACAACAAATGGGAGTATAAAGGTGACTGGTGAGGCGCTGTCCAATGCTAGATTCCCGGTAGAAGTCACAATTACAAGTAGTGAGTACTAAATGAGACGCATTTCCACGGCAAATGCGGGATAATACGGGCCTCATTTCCGGCAGCTTTTCCTGAAACGGGTTAGCTCCCATTCTATGGAAGTACAACACATATTCGTTCATACGGTAGAAGTTGTAATTGGCTGTGCAAATATGATTTGTTAATTATAGCTCTATGATTCAGCCAGCCTGGCTGGGTTAATGAGGGGCCTCCAGGTATGACTTCCATTTAATTAACGCGGTAAAGTCATTGAATATAATTTACCCCAGAAAAGGCACTACACTCCTTTTTATGTGCAGCAAAAAAGGTTTTGTTTTATTTCGCTTATATTTTGTCCAATATTTTGACATTTCTTTATTTTGGAGCTTTATCCAATGCCGCCCCCCCCCCCCTACTGTATTTCTCAATGGGCCAGATGACTCTGCTTTGGACCCCCAGTTCTACGTGAGCGCCTCACTAAGCGTCTCTACTTGTGGGGTCCTATTCCCCATTTTGAAAAAAATATAAAAAGTAAAAAAAATTACAGGGGAAATTAAACTTGGTGGAACATTAAAAAAAAAAACGGAAATAATTTTATGACAAAGTCGTAATCTAATGAGAGAAAAGAGGCAATTTTACAAGAATAAACTGGTAACAGGAAGTCAAAGGAAGTAATATGAGGAAGTAATATTATGAGTAAAAGGAATGTCATTTTAGTAGTTTTAAGTCCCAATATGATCAGAAACAAAGAAAACTAAATAGTTGTAATAAAAAAAAGTTGTAATTTTTGGAAAAATTAGGTTCGTGAAAAAGTTCAAGTATTGGGGGAATTAAGTCATTATATTCTGAATTTAAAAAAAATAAATATTCATATATGTAATATTCAAGAAGAAAGTAAAAATATTTGGAAAATTAAATCACAAAGCTCAGATACTCTGATGTTTTTAATAAATAGTAAATATAATAGTAATATATAGTAGTATAGTAATTATAATTTTCATTTTTCATCAAATGTGAACACCCCAAGTGTGAAAAAGTGTGTGTTTTCCACCATCATGCCTGGTTTTAAGTTTATAAAAGTCGCCTCTGGTGGGACTCGAACCCACAACCTTTGAATGTTTATATACACGTCGCTGCTTGTGTTGGATTGGTTTGAAATATATTTACTATATGAGGTAAGACTTGTCCTTGTCTGCTTATAACAGATGTAGAATGCTGTGTGTGTTTATCAGCGAGAAACAATAACGCCCCCCCCGCCGCCCCTCCCCCACTCCCTCGCCCCCCCCACACACACGTGACCATTGTTCATCTAAATTGCCAGTGCACGCTACTAAAAATAGGGCACACAGCTGAGAGCTCAGGGGGATGTGGAACAAGGATGGAGACACAAAATTGCGAGCTCACAATGAAGATGAAATAATGGGAAGCTTGGGTGTCCAAAGTGTGACTCGGGTGCCGTCGAAGCACCATGGCACATTTTGGTTAATAATGGTTTTATTCTATTTTCAGCATGCGGACAGGTTACAGTGGAATACAGTACATTACATATTACAGTTAATAATTCCACAGTGGGGTTGCATGGTGGTCGAGTGGTTAGCGTGCAGACCTCAGCGTGAGAATCCCACCCTCAGCCATCTCTGTGTGGAGTTTGCATGAAATTGTTGGACAAAAATCCAACCGTACAAAGATTGCGACGTTCCAAAAACACATCGGTTCGAAACCTTAGAGACACTTTCTCGTACGCGACCTTTTCATCCCGCCATGACACTTCCTTGCGTCACTTCTGGGAGGACGGGAAGCTGCAAAGCTGGTTAAACATTTACGAGGAAGTGACACTCCAATCTCACGTTACCCTCCATGCTAACACGGATGCTCGTGCAACCCCCGCAACAACGCCGTGCATCGGTAAGTGTGCCAGCTCGGATTAAATGTTTGATTCGCCGCTGTGCTCCAAATTCTTTCACAGCACTGCAAGGCCCTTTGAATAAAAAGATGGCGGTTATGTAATACCCTCATCTCCACAGGGTGCAGCCTTCACTATATTACTTTTAACCCCACAATATGAATTCTATATAGACTATATTTTCATAAAAAATAGTGGGTGTATTAGTGGAAGAGTCCATGAAGAATCTTGCATGGGATGCATGCAGATGTGTTTGGACGTTTATTCTGCTGGTCTGCCAGGCAGAATGTGACACACCCCATCAGTCAGCTCAGCCAATCAGAAAGTAAAGAATAAAAGAAAACCAATAAATGAATTTCCATATTGGTATAATCTGGACGAGGCAGAAGGGTGAAAATAGAGCGTGATAATCCTTACCGTGTTTTGTGCTTGATTGCAAAACATGTAGAGGAGGCGTTTGTTTTTGCCACTTGTGTACAATAGCGCTCGCTGTGGTTTGCTGGAGTCCCAAAATATTTGTCATCTCCATCTTTGCTTTTAAACTACTGAGCTTCTACTACTAAGATCTTTTATCAAGATCATATCATGTTGACAAGACTATTTACTTCATGAATACACGCAGCAGTTGTAATGATGGACCTATTCTATTGATCAATGAATTCATTACTGATGCATGATTTTTATTATTATTTATTTTTTTATCTATGATTAATATTTTTTGTTCTCATAAAATGTCATCTTTTTCCTCATTAAAATGTTTTTTTTCTTTTAACATGTTGACTTTATTTTCCCATTTCTGCTGTTTTTTTATATTTTTATATATATATATAAAAATATATCATATATATCATATTTTTATAATATTAAAAATAACACACTAAACATATTAATACAAGAAAAACTGAAGATCAATAAAATTTCATAAATTTGTGGAGTTGTGATAATAATAATACTGTGTTTACAACCAATTCCCAAGACTGTACGCTAATAAAACCACTAGATGGCGCAATTACACCAGAAATATACAAGATGACGGCTGTATTATCTACAGATGTACTTGTTACTATTAAATGAATTTATTGATGTTTGATTTTTAATGTGTGGGCTTCTCTTCTTTAAGATTGTACTTTCTTTCTTTCTGCTGCTATGATTAAGGGATGGTGAGAATCTGGATAAGCGTACAGGAACCAAGAAAGTACCTTTGCAAACACTCCTTACACTTTTCATTACTCTATACTCTAGTTGTATGTACTTCAATCTCTTATAATAATAAATTAAAAATAAAAAAATAATAACTTAATTCCATTAATATGCTAACTAATTTAGAAAAAAAATATTACAGTGCAGCTCGTAATATTTTAGCTGTCTGAAAATACCAAATCTGTTTTTTTTTTTTCTTCCGTTGATTCACTAAAAACGTAATTGTTGTCCCTAAATACAAGACTCGCCTGAGTACTATCAAGTTCGGTGATACACAAACACCAGACCTCATCGCCGGAATAAAAAAAAGGGCGGGGGGGGGGGGTGAACTCAACAGGCACAACAATCCTTGATTAAAAAAGAATCCCCAATAAAAACATGGTTCACTGTTCGCTGTAACAAGCAAAAACTCAACTCTGAATCACCCCCCCCCTCCCATGTGACCTCTTGTCTGTCCCGCCACTCAGTTACCCGAGGGAACACATTTACAGCAACACACACCAGCACCAGTCTTATTTATTTATTACTTATTTATTACTACTACTACTATAGTGCAAACGTGACTATAGGGGTGTTAGTTCATGTCTAGAGGGCTCTAATGTTAAAAAAAGGTATTTATGAAAACGGGTTTTATATGCTTTAAATAAGAAGATATTCAATGTCAAATGAAGGATGATGACTTTAAAGGTTCATCTGCTGGCCGCCTGCCTGCCGACCTGTTTCCACGGCAGCAGCCTGAGCGGAGCGCCGCCTGCTTTCACATTCATAGAAACGCTATCCATCAATTCCCGGCAACGAACCTCACTTCCAATACCGATGAAATGTCTCGGCGCCACTTGGTCTCCCGAGCAGAGGTGTGGCCAGGTGAGATCATCATCCGTCTCCTGCATCTCAATCAGGCCTGAAAGGAAGAGGTGGGCGTTTTGGACGCCGTCACCGTCTATTTCCATCTTAGTAAATCTAAAAAAAAAAAAAAGTGTGTCACGCACATAATGCACATAAATGATTCACCGACTGGCTGACTCGGAGGGGCCGTGCATGGCGCTCCGCAGGAGAAACGCTCCATATGAAGCACCAGGCGTGCCAGTTGGCAGCAGACGCCGTGCCGCTCACATAACTGGTAGGATACCGATGTCTTCCCATGCGCCCCCATTCTTCCACCCCCACTTATGAATCCAGACAAGCCTGAAGTAAAAGCAGGCCTCTCCATCCTCTCTCAACATCTCATTATGCTCCCCGCTGCCGAGGAGAGAGCTTTTCACGGCGACACAAAATAATCAGTCAAGCAGCAGCCGAGGCGCAATCACACCAGCGCATAGCAACCACTCACTTGTGGATTTTATATCACCTTTATCCCCCCCCCATCCACGTAATCTCCTGCGTTGTGTTCATTATCAGTCGCTGCAAGGGGGCAACGTGGCAACGTGGCTCCAACAGCCGCTGAGGCTTGGCTGCTGGGCTCCTCCTCACCTATGAACATCACACACAGGAAGAGTGGAGAAGTTGCCGTCATAAACAGTGGGATGTTGTGGGCGACCTCACCTGTGACCCCCGCGGTCCCCGTGTTACCTTTAATGTGATAACTCGCACAATCAATCAGAAATCACTCCACACTCTCTGGTTCTACCATATCTTACTTATTGTGTGGAAATATGGGCTAATAACTATAAAAGTAATCTTCACTCGATAAAGGTACTGCAAAAAAAGGTCAGTAAGGATAATTCATAATGCCGCCTACAGAGAACATACTAACTCCTTATTTCTAAAATCACAAATACTTCAACTTGCTGATATATTTCATCTTCAAACAGCTCAAATAATGCATAAGGCTTTAAAAATTTAAAAATTTAAAAATTTAAAAATTTAAAAATTTAAAAATTTAAAAATTTAAAAATTTAAAAATTTAAAAATTTAAAAATTTAAAAATTTAAAAATTTAAAAATTTAAAAATTTAAAAATTTAAAAATTTAAAAATTTAAAAATTTAAAAATACAACAAAAAACAAACTATATTAGGAAAGCAGGAAGTGAACAAATTATAATAACAGTTACTGATAGTAAAAGTACCAGATGGAGGGGAAGGATTTAATAACGTGGAACTGGGAACTGATTATGGGATGCACTCAATTGTAATCTGATGCACGTTCAAATGAAATATTACCATTTTTGGTCCATTGAAACTTGAAAGAGGGATTATTTTAGGCAGAACCCAACATGTTGAGGAACCTGAGAGAAGTCCATCTTAGGCCAATTGTCTGGTTTTAGAACGATCAAGGATGCTATTTTCAGATTTTCCGAGATGAACAAAAACACGGAATACATGATTTGTTATGTAAAGAGTAAATTGGAACCGCCCGAGGCTTTTCCTTGCCACACAGCGAGACAAGTGTTGGAGAAAGATTGCATTAGAATAATAATGTAGGCCAGTCGCTATCCGTCAGACGCTAGCTGTCACTGAAAGCGAGACCAGCGACAATAGTAGCGATAGACCGCAAGGAGGAAGAGACAGCATCTGTTTGCTTGCTTAAAGGCCCTCGTTTGACAAGAGTAAGAGCGGCAGGAATGGGAACGTTGTTCCCAGCCGCCGTATTCCACACTCTATTATCTAATCTGGGCGCCAAACACAGCCTGGCTGTGTTCTTTGGCTGGGGAGTCGTCTTGCTGATGCGGCGGGGAGCTTTTAGTCGGTACACTCTGACCTCAGAACAGATTCCATTTTACCTGCCTGGATTCCAGAGGTAACAATTGACATTCCCGGGGTCGGCAAAATGAATGAGATTACGTTAGTTTTAACTCATTCAATCCCAGCCAGTTTAAACGATGTTGTCTGATTTTTCAAGGCACACTGATTATTGTGTCCTACGGCTATATAAACACAGAACACATCAAAAGAAAGATTAGACTCCTGTCTTTCAACATTTCCATTCTTTAGAACAGGGGTGGGCAAACTACGGCTCGGGGGCCACATCTGGCACACCAAGTGTTTGAATACGGCCCGCCTGTTCTTTCCAAAGTATTTAATTAAAACTCAACATACAACCTGCCATCATGGCTGGAGCCAACCTTTTGATGGTTGAAGTTGCTTTTTTTTAATCAATTTTCCTTATTTGATGTGGTCTGTTGTTTACAAAGTGCTCCTGAAAAATGGGACACAAGCATAATAATAATAATAATAATAATAATAATAATAATAATAATAATAATAATAATAATAATAATAATAATAATAATAATAATAATACATTTGATTTATAACACACTGTACATCAAATAAATGATCTCACATATAGCAGATTGTATGACACTTTTACATGTAAAATATGTGTAAAAATATATATGTAAAAATGGACTGTCACATGTAAAATACTATATAGTCTGCCCCCCCCCACACACATAAATTTTGTTAAATCAATGCGGCCCGCCAGTCAAAAAGTTTGCCCACCCCTGCTTTAGAACATAGCGGTAGAATGTATGTTTCAGGTAAATATCAGTTCCCAACTAAAAAAAGGGAGAAAAACTTTGACACAAATATATTTTTGCTTTTGTGACAGCTTATCAAATGACATCAAATATGTACTCAGGATGTGGAATTTCACTTTTAATTTCCACTTTTCTGTAAAAAAAAAAACGTTATGGAATGGGTGCCGCATCATTCAATGCTATCAATAATGGATGATATAGTTTGTGTACTTAAAGTCAGAACCGATTAAGCCATTACTTCGCTAGTAATTGGTCTCCCTCGTTAAGGCGATAACCTGACTTTTGTGTTTCGCGGCCAATCTGCGCCGAAACGCTGTTTGATTTCGGAGGCTTGAAAGGCTCTCATTAAAACAGAGCCAGATGTGTTGAATGCAGATGTGTCAAAGGTGTCGAGAGGCACGCTATCAGTGTGTTTGAACCCCCCCCCCCAAGCTGCTTTTACAAGCCTCTCAAGGTCCAAGGTTCATCAATGATTTACATGCTAACGCTACGCTCATGCACGCTCGTTATGCACCAGCGCGCACACACTGCAGCAGCAGCCGTAAAACGTACAAAAGACGACAAGGTGAAGTTCCTCTGCAGAGATTTACTGTTCCGTCGAGGTTCCGGCTCGATGAATCCTTCATCATCGTGCTTGTCGTTGGAGGTTTGATCTCTGCAGACAGACAGGCACGTCGGACGGGAACATGAGTGGGGTGTACATACGTGTGGGTGTGCACACGCATGCATATAAGCTGCAATTATGTCATGACACAGCCCAGGAATGCGTTCAATATGCATGCGGTGTGTAGGACAAATATGCATGCGATGTGAGCGTGGAGCTGTAATCTCATGCTAATGACACACAGCAGGAGGCTGCGTCACAATTTAGCATTGCTAAGTACTAAATACTCTGACTCTTGTCAGAGTATACTTGCATACATTGCAGTAAAAAGTATCTTTTGCCATGTTTATCAGGTTTATCTTTGGTCTCATGGATTATAGTTTCTATAAGTTCCTAAATATTAACAGGTGAGCCCTCCAGCTCCCTCTAACCAGAGGCCATGGGGCCATGCATACAGCAGCAAACAGATAATAAAAAATCTAATAACGTATAAAAATATCTAATAACGTATTGGACAGAGGAGGGCTTGAGGGGCGTATACATTTGGGGCATTACCAAAATATTACCAGAAAAACTGCACAATATTACAAAAATGAAGTTGTGATTTCACCAAAAAAATAAGAAAGCAGCTCATAAGGTGATGAGTATAAACCCCCAATATTAGCTAAATAAAGTTGTTTTTTTAATACAATAAATTATTAACATTACAAAAACTGCACACTTTTTAATAAAAATAAATGAGAATGAGTATTTGAGTATTCATTTTCTATCTTGAAAATCTTGCAAATTAACAATAACTTGTTTTGATAACGGGTATATTATATGATCATATTAGTTGTACAAGAATAAATTATCACTATAATGACAATAAAGTCACACCGTAAATAAAATAAAAAAAATCGAAATTATTTTTATTTATTTTTTTTCCAATATTGTTGTGATATATATTATTGTATTGTCAGATATGTTTTTTTTTCTACGTGGCCCTCAGGCTCCGTCCTGGGGGACAAAGTGCATGCAAGTGTAAACGAGGCTTTGTCAGCACTGATCCCTCTTGCTACACCTTCTTATTCTCTGGCATGTGATGTGCTAATGAGAAAGAATTAATGTAAATGCAATGAAAAGTGGAAAATTTCAGTAAAAATAGAAAGTCACCATCTTTCCTCACCCACTGAGGGAGAGGAAGAGAAGTGTCCTTAGTAGAGCTCAAAAGCGCTCCCCGCTGGAGGCCTCCAGTATTACAAAATACAATACGAATGAAAACCATCAAAGGTAAATATTACCCCCGCTACACCCCCACGGTGCATATTATTCTGTCCCATGAACACGTAGCGGCCAATCTATTTGTGCCGCTCACAGCAATGATGGATGGTTTTTGGCTGAAGAGGAAGTTCAAGATGGAACATTAGTGGCCTGCTAAGCACCCTCAGGAGGGAAGATGGATGATTGAGAGTTCTTGCCAACGTGCGGTCTCTGGTCTCTCTGGTGTCACGTGTGAGTACACTTGGGCCATCTCACACACACACACACAAACAGTCTGGTGCCCATACGCTGTGCCTCGGTGTGGAGCTGCGACAATTATCCAATAATCAACAACTGCAGTAGCAGGAGGTTGAACTAATAAGGAAAAAGTTATTAAAAGTATTACCAAATATTATTATTATCAAATAGTATTATCAAGTATTATCAAAAACAAACAAAACAAGAAATAAAGTTGGGAAGTTTGGAAAAATGTTGGAAAAAAGTAATCATTAAAAACATTGATAATTAGAAGAAAGTTGAAATAGCTACAAATGTAAAAAAAAACAACAAAAAACAAAGAAATAGATAAAAGTCATTTGATGAGAAATATGAAAATTAAATCAAGATATTTGCAACAATGAAGGATATGAGCTGTTATTTTACAAGTATAAAGTCAAAATATTAAGAGGAAAATGGTGTAATTAAATGAGAAAAAAATGCCAATTTTAGGAGAATAAAGTCAAAATATTGTAATCTGAGCATTTTTTAGAAATTAGGTTATCTTTTTTAAATTATGGGAATAAAGTCATTACATGATGACAAGAAAATATCTGAAGATTATTTAAGTGGAAAGTTGAAATATTTGGAAAATCATCAGCAAAAATGGGAAAAAAATTTTTTGAGTTATTATTAAAAGTTATTTACATGAATGAAATAAAAGTATTAAGAGAAAAATGTTGTAGTTCACCGAAATTGCAATTCTATCAGCGTGTCATGAGGAAAAATACTGTAAGTCACACTAGTGTGAGAAACAAAACAAAATGAAGTCATTTTAGGAAATAAAGTCAAAATATGACATTAAAATTACATTTTTTTTTTTTTAGAAAAAAGTTGAAATATTGGTAAAAAAACATCTAAAGGCTGAAGTTCGTACTTTTTCCTTTAAGTGGCCCTCAGAGACCCCATGACTCGATTAATCGCAACAAGCATTGGATTAATCGACCGAGAAGCTAACCGTTGGTTGCGTTTGGTGCCTGAAAAGACACGACACATAAAGACAATTAAGAGATAACTTCAACAATTTTATTTGTGAAAAACTACAAGCAAAATTCATAAATAGACATTTTCTATTTGAAGCGAGAAGGAAAATGATCAGGTTAGCCTATCAGCGCAAAAGTCGTGCACATGCCAGGAACATGTCGCATTTCAACATCAGAAGCTGGACAAGAAGCCGTGATGTGCTGAAAATGCTATGTACATTTCCACACCAGAAAACTCAAACGTGAGCATTTCACAAGAGGAAACAATGACACGTCAGCTCCAAGTTCAACAAAACTAATGCAAAAAAAAAAAAAAAAAAAAATTCAACAAAAATATGGATTATTGTATCCGACATTTTTTTTTCCTTCCCCCAACGGAACAATAAGCTTTAAAAGCGTTGTACAAGACATCTTATAGGAAGAAATGAGTTTGTATAATACACTGAGTTGGAAATTCACGGTTAGAGATATACAGTCAGTAAACAAGCATTCTATATTCGGGTCTCTGACAAACCAAGCTAAAAAAATGTAACCATCTTTACACAGTAAATTAAGGTTACTGGTCGCACACAAGAACAGAACTGCTTGCGCGGAAAGAAAAACGGGGAACATAAAAAAAAAACCAAAAAGAAAACTTCAGCTTCAATCATTTCATAGTGTTTGCACCTTTTTAAAAGTATATACACGTCATATACTCCAAACGGCCAAGAGTCATTCATTTACCCTTCACTTGCATGTGGCTGCAGGTAAGGCAGGTGAAATCGTGGCTTTTCGGGCCAGTTTTTGGAAAGATTGCGATACAAAAGCGGGTGGTTCGGGTGTACAAATTGGACATTGTCCGGCCCACTCGGCCTCTCTCCCCACCTTGAACACTGATGGCATAGTTTTACTCAATAAAGTATGATTACACAGAAGAAGAAACAAAAAGATATGAGACACGTATGATTGAAAATACAAATTAAACACCCGCGCTTTGGGGGTGGGGGCACAAGTACTGCCGTGACAATGAGTGAACAATAAAACACCATTTACATGATTATATTAGTCTTTATTCATCTCAAACATTAGATAATTGCAGTAATTGCATTTCAAATTGTTATTCATCTATGTATGTCAATATGAAATTCCTTTGGTCCTTCAATAAATAAAACTAAGATATCATATACACATTTATTCTTTATACAATTTCATACAGTTGAAAAGGAAATTAGGTTGTTCTAGTATTATGAGCTAAAGGTGAAATCCAACCTTTAAATAAGTGTTGTGTTGTAAAAGAACTGAAAGAGCGATTGTGTTTTACTGACCACAGCAACACTTTTACCTTCAATGACTGGAGTCTTTCCATTACTACAAAAGGATTTCATTCATTTTTCAAATTAAAAAAAAAAAAAGTTTTTGCACTCGTTTCTATACAGTGGAACCCGAGTTAGCATATCAAAAAAATGCCGCGTACAATTCTAGTGAGCATCTTGTTGTGTTATGAATACACAACCAAATCCGACTGTGTTCGGAACGTATATTTACCGCAAAACGTCCGTTACCAGCATATTGCCGTGGAACACAGAATTGTCAACCAGTTCCGTCGCCAGTAGAAAATTACCACCAAAACTTGGTTTGCAAACATTCCCGGTTAGCGTACGTCGGGTTAATACTAAACAGTGAGAGTCTGTGTTCAAAATGTGTCTTTATTACCAAATGTCACCGTTAGCAGGGTGTTAGCGTGGAAATCCAAACTGGAAGCTGAAATTCACAGGAAATGTTTGCCTCGGTTTGCGTACATTAGTCGTTTAACATCCAATATAGTAGCGTTTTGTTCATAAAACTGCATGACTTCAACTGTTCATAATATATTTTTATCACAAGACATTGTTAGCATTTTAGCAGGGAATCCGGAACCGGAAGTCATTGTCCCCAAGCTCAGTCAAAAATATGGTCTCGGTTATTCAGGTTATTAATAAACTGCGAGAGTCCGACTGTGTGCCTTTATTCCAAAACGCCGCTGTTAGCGGGTTGTTAGCATGGAAAACGGAACTCGTAATCACCGCCACCCTGCTCCGTCGCCTGATGAAAATTCATCGAACAATTAAGCCACGGTTGGCAGACATTTCCAGTTCATGGCCAAAACAGTGTGTTTTGTTGTGTTGTTAATACAACACAACAAATGAGTTCAATCGCGTTAGTAACATTTTTTTTAACGCACAAAACGTCCATGTTAGCACAAATCCGGAATCGTGAGTTCTGGCAAAAAGATTGTCTCGGTTCATTTGTCCCCCAGCTCCATCATGGTTTGCTGTAGTTCCCTGCTAGCAAACACAGTTACGATACTAGTCTATGCTTTTCTTATTGATCGCGGCGGCCAAATAACTTACAATGGAGCCAAGAAAAGGTTCAAGTCCCAGCAATTTTATAAAAGGTGTGAAACCCTATTGAACACAGGAAATAACTCCTACCTAGTTAAGTTATGTTAAATACTCATTTATCCCTTTCATTCATCATTTATATGCATTTTAAATGGTTTTCCATATGGAAAACTATATAAAAAAAGTATTCTGCTTCATATCTGGCTTCAGTGAGAAACGGATTTTCTGGAACGGATTCATGACACTAACAGAGGTTCCACTGTATCACGTATCGAGGCGTCAACAAAAACGAAACAAGGGTTGGTTGAAGAGTGTTGGTTTCACCGAGTGGGACGGCGTGCAACAGTCCCAATCAGCCATTCCAAGACAAAACTCCAACTTAAGAGCCGCACAACTTCAACCTTTCATTCGGAAAAGCCAAGATTTGAAGTACGGAATGGAGGAAATAGACAGCTTTTAGTGTTTCACACAACAGCCTACACTGTACAGTTAAGGACACACAATACTGTATAAGATTATAGACAATCGAGTCGAAAGTCGGGCATCTGGCCTTCAGGCGACCTTTTTCTGATCCAACGCCAGTGGGGAGGAAGGTCCCAACAGTGTTCAGAGTGAAAAGGGAGTGACGATTTTTTGTCATCATCACATTGAGCGATTGGGCAAAAAACCTTTCACAGTGAATCTAGCACCTTTGTGTGTGTGTGTGTGTGTGTTGGGGGGGGGGGGTCCTGGCATAGTTTTTAACTGCAATAAAAACACTGAGGATACGATGGTTGGGCAGAGCTACACAGCAAAGCTTCAACATAAAAAAAGGAAATATCAAAGTATACAGGTGCAACAAGGTAATAAATAAGGGTACGGAGAATAATAAAAGGATGGTGGTTATTGTGCCCGTCGGAGAATTGTTCTTGACAAAAAAAAAAAGATGGACTCGGCCCCACATCCACGTTGAAATATAAAACAATACGTACAAGTGTCTGGCCTTGAACCACAGCTCTGCTTTTCCTCTGCCGTTGGAGGAGTTGCCGACGAGGGCGTGTATCCGAGTCTCCTCCTCCAGCCAGTACCTTAGCATCCAGGGTGGGGAAGGTAAGTCTCTCCCCCTTTTGGGATCCACGGTGTCCAGAAAGCAACAGTGAAAAGGGGTGAAGTGGGCGTGGTAAAGGGAGAAACTGGCGAGGGCGGGGGGGTGGCGGGCCCTCAGAAGGATTCGTCGTGCCCCACGGAGAGATCCCCTTTGGGCGTGGAGGCACGCGAGGAGCCCTTGTCCATGCTCTCGGAGCCGGAGCTCTGGTGCTGCTGTTCGGAGCCTGCGCTCGACGTGATGGTGGACGAGGACGTGGACGAGGAGCGGCTCTTCTCCTTAAAGTCTGTTATGATCACCGTCACGTTGCCCACGGTGATGGCCAGCTGCTGGGCCGTACTCCGGTCGATGTTCTTCAGTTTGGGCCTTGAGCAGAAAGAGGACGTGAGATTGGATGCGAGGCGCTGCTGCGCTGCTGCGCTGCTAGCTGCGTGCTACTAACCTGGAAATGTGATTATTCTTGTTGGTTTTGGTTACTGATTTGCCAGACTGTATACTTTGCTTGTCGCTCGGCGGGCTCTGATGGTTGTCTGATTTGGGTCTGGGAGAGGACAGACACAAACGGTGAGGGCCAATCAC
Organism: Doryrhamphus excisus; assembly: GCF_037039965.1. Classification (NCBI taxonomy): domain Eukaryota; kingdom Metazoa; phylum Chordata; class Actinopteri; order Syngnathiformes; family Syngnathidae; genus Doryrhamphus; species Doryrhamphus excisus. The sequence goes on along the minus strand of NC_136367.1, from coordinate 20,351,812 downwards.
ATCCCAGCAAGTATCTGGAGTACCCAGGCGTCCACTCACCTGCTCTTTTTGATGCCCGGCTTCTTCGTGATGGCCAGGCTGATGTCCTTCTCTCTGTCGGCTTTGTCTTGGACCGGCTGTTCCTTGTCGCTATGGTCCTTGTCTGGGGCGTCTCCCTCGGGCCTCACTATGTCTGGGCGCTCACTTTCGGGGCGAGCCTCCCCGTTTGCGCGCTCGGCTTCACCGTCTGGCCGCTCCCTGTCTGTGCGCTCGCTCCGCTCCCGTCGCTCTTTTTTGGGCGGGGGAGGCATGGGGTACTGCTGGGCCACCTGCTGGGCAACCAGCTGGGAGTTGATCCTGGGTTTCCTGTGGAGGAGAGCCAAGAGGCAAATATGGATTAGCCTCTCGATGGAGCTGTGTGGTCACGCGAACCGGCGAGGGGCGAGAATGTATAGCGAGCTTGAAGGGCGCCAACGCTCGCTTGTTATAGAGGAAGCTTTGACACAGCTCTGTTTGAGGGCTAATCTCATTTGGTCATAAAATAGATGTACAGGATCACAAGGTGGGACATTTGCAACACATCACTTAGGTCCTCTAATCTGATTAGAGCAAGGACGGCTCCATTTGTCACAGTCTGAGATTCAGTGAGACATGATGAAGCTCTGCAGGTAACACACAGCTGTTCTCCTGCTCCTGTAGCACGTTTGAACATTCATCTATGCGTCCATTTTCTATGCCGCTTGTCTTCATTAGGCTCACGGGCGAGCTGGCGCTTCCTGTGCATCAATAAACACACCAGTCTAGGGGATGGCCACTCGTTCCTTCGTATTTATAAACAGTGGCAACAAGTCTAGTGGGCGTGGGCATTGTGCACAAGGGGACAAAATCTCAGCAAATACGCAAAAGATGGGCAGAGAGGGGTACGCAGTTTTGTCGCAGTTAATTCATTCCAGACCCGACCATGCTAAACTACATTTCTGCGAAGGATTCCTTCATTGTAAATGGAATATTTATTTTCCAAGTGAGAGCATAGAAAACCTGTTTATGACTTAAATCCAGTTCAACATTGGAGCTCTCCAGACATGAAATAACACCCCTACAGTCACCTTTACACTCTTATTACCCCAAATAGTCGGCATAACAAAAGAAAATAAACAATTAAACAACATAAGACTCATTCTCGTGTGTGTTGCTGTAAGTGTGTTCCGGTGCGAGAGAAGGTGGCCAAAAACTGACGTCGGGGCTTCAGAGTTAGCTTGGCATGGGTTATGGTGCTAACAGTAGCTCGTGTTAGGACTGATTGTGCCTGTTGCGAGGTAACTCCAAACAGCGTAAACATAGAAGCAGAGCTTGGGGTAGGGCAGAGAGCGTATCTGGCCTACAGCAACACGTCCATATAAGGAAGCCCGGCAATCTGTGGTATCACAAGCCGCCTGTGTTAGAACGCCCTCTGAAATTTAGCGTTCAGGGCCATCCCAAACTTCCTTCAGGGCTCATATCCAAATCCTCATTATCTGGAACTTTGGCATTGTTTAACACGAGAATACAACATTCTAACTGCATTTATAGGTCAGAAGAGTGGAAGAAGCATTTGAAGGCTCCTCTGGAGATAAGTGTATCGACTCTTGGCCATCACTTTTCAGACAGTCAGATGAGCATTCTTATCTCTGTATGGCCCCAGCGTGATCATTTAATCTCCTCCTGCTGACAGACAGCTAGCGCCTGAGCTTGAGGAGTGGGCGGGGTCAAGTAGTTGACCACAAGTCAATCAATCGGGCCATAATAGAGCATCATGTCAAGATGCTCGCACTACTCTCGATCAATACACCAGCTGTGATGAATGATAATGATACATGGGCTGTTCCAGCATGGCCCTGGATCTTTGCGTCAAATACCCAACGGGGACCATCACTGGGTTTCATTGAGATATTCATATGGAGGTAAACTCTCCCCATACTGGCTCTGCATTTGGAATATCTATCATGGGCTTCCAGATTACCGTAGTTATGCCAACCTGTGCAAACGTTTACCATCAGTCTGCATTGTACTGTAACTGTGCAAATGTGTATTGTGATTAGGTCTACATTTCAAGATCAAAATGTTCTTGCACCAAATGTCTCTCTTTGTCTACTGTTCATTTAATTTACAGACACTGCTGTGCAACAGTAATGAAGCCCATTGCTTCACCCGGAGGTGATGATGGGATTTACATTTTTAATCAACTTGACCACAGCTACTGTTGTCTACTCATCACTGCCTACCAGAATACAGACCAATTATTTTACAGATGTTTATTTGAATTGTTTGTGTTTATTATACCTTTACAGCACTGTACGTTAACATTCTTTTGTAATCACATAGCAGCGGGGCTGCAGGCCTTGAGAGCTTTGAAGCACAAGCCAGAAGCAATTTGATTGGATCAGCAGATAATTTCTGTAGATTCCAGACTAATAAACCACACCCACCATAGGCTGCCGCTACACTGGTGTTCCCAATGTAATTAACTTCAATGAGCGTGACCTGAGACTAATGCTACACTTGATCAAACTTGAGATTTGTCAGATCAAAATATGATCGCTATGTAAGACTTCAAATTTGCATCCACTTGACTACTTCCTGAATCTGCATCATGGGAGCTGTGCTTCTTTTAGGCATAAATTAGCTGCTTCGTTGTTTAAAGTGTGTGAACAAAGTAGCAGCTTAAGTCCAGAATTTACAGTAGAAGAAACATGCAAACAATTATTATGATCAATGATATAAACAAGCCAGCAGACGCAGCTTCCATTATTGGGAACAAAACAGAACAGAAACTTCTCAGCAGTGTGGAATTTGACTTTAGAGGGAAAACCAAAAACTAACACAATCCACTTCTATAGTTAGAATGCTATAGCTCCTACCCAGCTACAGTATAGAAAAGTGTAGACAAAGTCAGTGTGGCGTTGAAAACACATGCATGCTGTGTTTGTCCTGTAGGGTCCCAACGGAGACGCTGCTGCGTTTTAGGTTTACTGAACTCAGCCATAATCTTCGCCAACGTCTGACAGCGTAACACGCAGATGCCTCTCTGTCCTCGACAGTGCAACAAGCTGCACACACACCAATACCATCTTCCTGCCACACCGAGTAATCACAGTAATTAAGTACATCCGAATATAAAAACACCAACAGTAATGACATTACTGACCCACAACTGTCACTGCTAATATGAACAAGTCTATTACAAAACAGCATATTTTTACTAGAATGACTTTGCTTAGAAGTGCAGCCAGCCAAGACATAGATTTGTTGTTCTTATGGTTCTGGTAATGAGCTGTTAAATAACGGCATAACAAAAACGAGTGAAAACCTCATTTTTCTGGCACATAAGTAGTTTTGGTGCCTGCTGCGTCTTCCTGTTGTTGTTGTTGTTTAACACCAGGGGGTGAAAACATCGTTTCAGGTCTGCGCCTGTCTACACAGCCACAAGATTTGCACACCAAAATGATAGAATAGAGGGAAACCACACACAAATTGTGTGAAACTGTTTAAATCCACAATATGGCACACAACATTGTCAGGGATTGTTTGCTATTCATGGTGGACTACGACAAACAGATGGGATAGCAATGTGCCATTGCTTCAACCCGTCCCATACACAAACACATGCAGCTCACTGGAGCAGACATTTTTTAATGGCATATATGAAATATATGTCACAGTCTACATCCTTGTATACACAGTATAAAGCAGATGAGGAAATGAATGGTGTGGGCAATAAACTTCATGTTAGTTACAATAGTGGCAATAACATTCAGTATAAAGACTAATTACTGTATCTTTTTGCAGCAAGATGCAAACTCAATGGAATTGGGAAGAGGACCAGGAGTGAACTCATGGGTCCGATTGTTGAAATTGCTCCCGCGCCACGCTGCTGCCAATACATTCCTGCGGAATCACACTGAGTGAGTGCAAACCCTCACAGTGGGAAATCATTGTATGGTATATTACCTCCTCTTTGCACGACAACAGACCATTGACAGATCGTCCTGTGCTTACTCCTCGAATCTGCTATTGTAAGGGTTTGTGTCCTTCTCCACAGGATGCCCCAAAATGACTATCATCAGAGGTTAAAAGCTCTTTACACAGTCATACTGGCACCTGTATTTAAGGAGCACCACTACCTACGCTGCTCACTTCAGGTACTGAAGCCAAAATGGTGCTCCTTGCTCGTGGTATACTTCCAAGACTGTTTTGAAATGATGTGTTTTAGAAGATGTCAAACAATTTTAGCCGCAAAACAAAGGTTGACAATGTAAGTAATGTGCTAAAATAGGTAATGATCGTCACTGTAATTGTGATTGCGCTCCTCCACTCCAAGTAGCTGGAGTAAGAAGAGAAGTACGTGAATTAAGAGACTGCAATTAATGGGGCAAGCAAGTGTGATGGATGGGGAGGGAACAGGAAAGCCCTCATTAACACAGCTCTTTTATTTCAAGTGTTGTGGAGGACAAGCAATCATTTCCTGCCAGGCTGAGTGAATGCACTGGATGAAAACACAAATTGAGTGGAAAGACAGAGCACGGCTAGCATACGTCCACGGACGGTCCATCGGAGAGCACAGACTGGCTCGTTCAACCAATAACCACACAATCCTTGTCAAGTACGTTTTTCAGAAAGATAATTTCAACAAAAGACCAATTTACCCAGCACAAAAGTTAGTTTTTGGCTAATTTGCTCGTCAACACTTCTGCCCTTCTGATGCCGTCCAGAACATTTCGCTATTCTTCATTAAAAAGGGTTCTGTCACTTCAAGTGCCATTTCGCACAGACAACTATGATTTAAAGTGATAACCGAATGAAAACATACTGCCAACACACTGAGTAAAGAGGGGAGGCATTGTCAAATATTTTCTTTGCATTTGTTGTGTACAAATCACCAACTGATGTCAATTTCAGCCAATTTGCATATCGCCATTTTGTTACATGCAAAAGCGTTCTGCTGATGATGAAAGAGATTAAACAAAACGGTGGAACTTGCGTTTTCAGCTGCAGTGGTTTGCAAAGTATTGCACCAAAAGTTGATGTTTACATTGTACATTTCCAGTGGTACAGTAGTGATAAGAGTAGCACATACTGGCACACTGGCTTTTGTCAAAATTCAAACAATAAAATAACATTATGGTAAACATTGCTTTGTTGTTTGATGAGGGTCGTTTAAAGTAAAGGTGGAAAATGCAGGGTATGCTTGTCTGTGTCTCACTTAGGGGCTCCTTTCAGGAGGCTCACCCACTAGTAAAATCCCATCAGATCATCTGCATCCGACATACAGTCCTAGGAGGCTACGGGTGGTTGTTTTGCTACAAAAGATCTCTATCAAGTACAAATGATCATCATGCATTCATCTCTCCGAACATTTTTTTTATTCATGTATTATGTAGAAGCATGGACGGTGTGTATAATTGTGGCGTATAATTGAGCAGCGATTTGCAGCAGACCTGTTTTATTTGCATTAACAAGCCACTCAAATTGCCTGTATAAATCTATGAATGTTGGATGATCATCGCTAGGATAACTTCAGGGTTGCTTTGCCCCAGAGCATAAATAAATTGCTTCAAAGCAAACTGCTTGGCAAGATGCTTCAAGATTAACTGCATGCATCCAAAGTCCATGGCATCTGCAGACGGTTGTCACATCTTGTAATCAATTGGATAAAGTCATGTGTGAGTATGCTGGGAAGGTGACATGAGGATAGCACCTGAAGAAAAGGATGCTTTTCATTCCCACCACCCAACATCATACAAGGAGCATCCCTTTTCATTTATCATGTATTCAACCTAAACAAAATGACACGGTACCAGTGACTTATTGGAGGGTCAACTAACTTCTGTACAAGACAGAAATGATTAACTAAAGACGTACGCGCTGCACAGATGATGAGATGAAGACACATTTTCACTCCATGATTGACCTTTCAGGCCGTGAAAGTCCCAGGTGCGTCGACATCAAGGTGTCAAATTGCTCACAATCACTCATTTGTATCCCTCCTCTTCGATGCCACTCCGTCATTCTCCTTTGTCTTCTTCCCTGCGCCTGCCTTCACTTTCTTTCTGTGCATTAGCTCTGACGACTGCCTCCCTTGAATCCTGATGGCTTTAAGTAGGTCGCTGCCGGGACTCTTCTAACCTTCACTGGCTGGGTTACTACCTCTTGTTTGCATGGGTGATCAGTCAATAGACGGCCGAACACCATTTTGCATCTGTCAAGTCAATTGCTAGTCACTATCCTTTCAGCTGAATCAGCGGCATTGTTCACATTTGAAAGTCAAATGCCGCCAAACAAACAGAAACCACAGTTTTAGAGCGCAAATGAATTGGAGAAAATATATCAATTATATCACTCCTTTCTTAATTTGTAACTATGATTATAATGGTTTTAAGAATATAACGTTGAAAAACATTCTGGCAAAAAGAAAATCTTTGCAAGGCACACATCCACTTAGAATGATCCGTATTCATATGACAGCAACAGTGATTGTGAGAAAGCAAAACATTAAAGTTCACATTTGGATATATATATATATACACACAAACATTTGTTTTGATGCTGAAAAACAAATTGCTGTGTAAAACATTCATGCAGAAACTTCAAGTAACTTTGCAAACTAAATAATTCAGCAGCAATTATGTCTGCTGAGGACAACTAAATAGGGCCCTATGATATCTTTTAATTCCTGTTTTTTTTTTTACCTTTTACACTTATTTTACCAGCACAGGGTGTATTTTTGTGACAGTTAAAATGTCTTTACATTTATTGAAGCAATAAATCATTGGCCAAATTCCCCCCAGTATTTCATATTCTAATGGGATGTCAGCCTCGGCACACATTGCTATAAAATCCTCAATTGAGCGGTCCGCCAGGGAAATAGTTCCCCAGACAAATGTTGCTTCTCTGCAAGATGACAGCATTTCATTCAGATTATGTCTTTTTCCACGCGATTGTGCATTCAACTGATCCTGTAAACGCAGAACTCATCGGGCCCAAAAATGTTGATAATAATGTTTGACTGTTAAAAACAAAACCTGCCTCCAGATATCACATTCACCGCGCATTATATCTTCTCAAGTGTTGCAAAGCAGGGTGCGCTTTGCCGTCATGCATAGACTTCCCACATTCCCGATCAAGGATGACACTTTCAAAAAGAACGGGCAGTACGAGACTCATGAGGTGAGACACGGGGCTACCATATTTGTTACACATATGGACCTCATAAAGTTCCATTGGCTTATCTCATTCAGTCGGCGAGAAAAATAGCAATTCATTCAGTGGCTTTTCATTCCACCCAGCAAGTATAGTGGCTTTTTAATGTGCTAGTATTTGATTCCCATCGCAAGCCTGGTGCTGGAATAGAAGAGACTGGCTGTGCCCCCTTCACTGGATAATGATGTGCTTCGTTCTGCTTTCAAGACCCTAGAGACTCTTGGCTGAATGAGCACATCCCCCTTAAAGCCATCCATACCCACTTTTCTGCAACACTCACACACACCTCAACCTATCTGTTCACTCTTTGTATAAGCTTCCATAGGTTTCAACAAGTGGTGACTCTACACATATAAATACCCCCCCTCCTCATAATCCTTTTTATGAATTCTGCAGAGACTCCTCACTTTGTCGTAGCTTTATCTTTGCCTTCAATGGGAGGTGCTGCAATTCAACGCTCAGCGTTTGTCTGTGTTGCTTGACTGCTAAATTGGCTATTGTATTTAATCACTTACATTCCGCCAAATCCCATGAAGTAATTAAGAACTTTTCAAATCTGGCAATTAGCATGTAACAATTAGGGTGTCCTCCACACCCCTCCCTGCTTATGGTTTTAGTACAGATGCTGATAATGCTGGATAAGCAAAGGCAGTTTCCTTTGAGCGGGGCACAGAGTGGGGGAGGGGAGTGTGTGCTAGGAAGTAAAGACATCAATTGAGTGCCAGCATGTCCTCTTACGTAATGCCATTGTTCTAAACAATGTGTTTTAATGTGTCAGTGGTGCAATCTGTGGATTATAATGAGTCAATTCCATTAATGTCAAAGACAAAAAATGTACACACGCGACTCTGTTACTAATAATTCCAATAAATCTCAAGGACAAGCACTCACATGGAATGGCGTGCCCTGGTTATAACTGGTATAGCCGAGTGTACCACCGTGTAGAGTGTACACTTAGATCGTGACATCACTTGTCCTGCTACTGTAAGAGAAACACACAGCTAAACCAGCTCAAACGACCAAAGTCTTCCACTGGTGCATCAGAGGCACACGGCGTTTAACCAAGGATCAAATTAAAGCCAGTGCATGTAAGATGGCATTGACAGAGAAGTGTGACAACAGAATGAACTATGGCGGTAATACAGTGAATGTGTGCATGCATGTAAACATGCTAGTTTTCAAATGATATGCATTCCATATACCAATGAGCTGAATTTATCCACGTTTTAAAAATGAATTGGACAGTAAATCTCTTGGGAAGCAACAAAGAGTTATGTATAACATTAGTATACCAAATTAATGTAGCAATGTAGTACAGTCTCATTGGAGATTGGAAATAAATGTGTCTTATTATCTGAAGTGTCATGTTAAAATGGTGTAATTACACATTTGTGTCTTTTTGCATTTGTATTTATTGAAATGTGTCACTTTCTTGCCCCCTCAACAATTGATTTTCTCCCCCCTGTTGATATTTTACTAGCAACCTAATTTCTCCATGGTTATACTGTAATTATGTCCCAAACACAACTGTACAAAGAACGCCACAGAGCAGGCTGCAGCTTCTGAGGAACCTTTCTTCAGAACCGACTTGACTTAGATGGAAGCAATTTGAAATGAGTGAGCCAAAGAGAGATAACACAACATTGCAGCAGTCAAGAGACTGAGGTACCTTAAGAGATCCTGTGATGCCTACCATTTGTCAGCTTTAGAGGGCTCCTAATGGTTTCTCCCGGGGCCCCGGGGCTGCTTGAGGTGCGCACCAAACACTACCACAAAGCACACGAATGCACAACTGCACAGTGTAACGATTTTAACGGTGATTGCATTGCAGAGAGGATGCTGATTCCCACGCCTTGTGGGCTTGTACATTTGCTGTGGGGTCAGGTGCAAAAGGCAGAAGGTTTTCTTGTTTAAGAGTCAAAAGAAGTAGAGGCTCGATTTAGCTTACTTGGGTATCGAGTTACATCACTGAGCTGGACTGGGTCAACAGGTTCGTTAGCCAGCAAACGGATGGGGGAGGGACTGTCACAGCCGGAGTTTGCCCTTGTTAACACACCACACACATTCTTGCCTCTATTAGCACAAATTAAACATGCATGACCTACAGTTACCTGGTTTGCCCTATGACTAGTCCAACTTTGTCAAGGTGTGAGCTTCTCCCAGTCTATCAGCAAAACGCATGTTCCAGTGCTTTATATCTGTTAGATTTTCGTTGGATGGAGCCTGAATTGTGTTTATGTTAATTGCCTGGGCACCGATATTTTTTCAGTTACGAGAATATGACACATTCCGTCTGACTAAAAACCCAACAAGGTGAAATCAAAATGTGCTTTTTTTATTCGCATTGTTAAATCCTTGCCACATCATCAAAAAACATGTAAAAAGGTTACTGTTCATAAAAAGATAGTGGCTAGCACTCAACAAAATGTCGTTAATCGTGACGATTTGGACACTACCGGATATTTAGATACCAATACATGGTGTGGTGTGTGTCTTGAATGAAGCAAAACAGTAATTGACCACACTAATTAATGAGCGTGACGGCAGTGGACACGAAAGATTCCCTCAAGATCCCGTACTTTGTCAATATTACCCATCTATTCGAAATTGTGTGCATTCACGCTCGACTTGCTGTCTACAGTGGAACAGCTCAAAGGTCAAACACAATCCATTCAGAAACAAGGTGGTCTGTTCAGGCTTTGAGAGGCCAATTTTCGACATTTTGTCACACAATCGTACGATAGCCACAGTTAGGATGTTAACACAAACGTGTTCTTGAAGGAGGACTTGAGAATACTGCTCCAACTCATAAATGCAGTTTAGTTCTGAATTGTCAAGAGCAAAAATGAGGATGCAGACATAGCCTTGAGTGTCTGCCGTTAAGTGCGGAGTATGTTTATTTAAGCCCCATCTTCTGATAAAATACAGCAGGGGAGAAGAACGCTAATTAGCACCCCGGGTTTCCTCACACTCAGACTTTGCTCTGGCATTCCGCCCAAGCATACCGAGGGCTGGCCAAGTATCTTGTCCACCTATTAAGTTTCTCTTTTATTGGTCCAAGGGAACCATGCCATCCTCTTGACTATTGTAGCTCCCCTCACCGGCTATTTCAATGCCGGTTAACAATTGCACTGAAGTAAGGCCATGAAATGAAAACCTGATTTGCAGTCATCCCGAGTCTCAGACCACAAATCTAATCTATGTGGGTCAACCCAAATCCACACGCGAGTCAAGGCTTCAACCACCTTCATTAGCTTAGTTTTGTTAATTAATTGTAATTTAAATGGTAGTTGACATAACCACATACCTCTGTTTTTGCTGTGGCATGAAAGGTTTCTGGAAGTCCTATCTATGAAATCAAATTGGGCCAACATACGCAGATTACAGGAGCGGCATTCCAACTCCACAAACATGCAGTGAAAAGCTGGGATGGTCATATTGCAGTAAGCTTGCACACAGGTTATCCCCCCGCCCACCGATGAACAGCACTCAAAGAGCATCTCGTTCACAGAGCAGAACAGTAAAGAATACCACATCAATATGCGACAACTTCAACACTAGCATAAAGACAGCTGATATGCGGGTACGGCAACATCACAGGAAAATCCTTTGCGGATTTAATTGAATTCAGCGGGAAGCGCTGGTACTCATTAAAATGAAAGGCCTCCCAACCACCTAACAATTGCCTGAATCAAAGGTTCTGTTCTTAGATCAAACAGAACTAGACTATATGACAAGCACTTCAGTCATGTCACTGGCCAAATCCAAACGACTGGGCTTTTGCCAAGGCACTATGACAGGGTGGCTATGACAAGCTTATCTCTGCTTCCTGCTTTTACAAAGCGTGCTCGGCATGCATCATCGGCTGCCGTCTTAAGCGACATGCAGCTGGAGAAAAGCACGGGGGGAGGGGGACGCGGACAATTAAGAGGGAAGTCCGTCTTATGGATTCTTGGGTAAACCCAGCGTAGGCATGCTCTCCCGGTCCTGAGGGCTAGTGGCCAAACCACTCATTGTAAAACCACAGCTGGAAAGGTTACAATGTAAGGGACTCGTCAGAGAAACCACACATGACTCATCTGCAGTTCTGGCTCATTGCACGACTGATGACATGTGCAAACAAACTTATGCCACACGCTTATTTATCATAAAAACATTCACCCTGCCAGGAAGGAGGAGGTGTTGTTCGAAAGAACTCGAAGAGAATCCCATCAAGTGACTCAGTCATTCGTTTCTCATGAGAAATGTCATAACAGCACTTATTGTCACGGTTGACATGATGCATTAAAATAGAATAGAATACTTTGTTGTCATTGCACAAAGTACAACGTGATTAAAAAAAAACAACAACTGAATGACGATTTTCTTGCTTTGAATCAAGATTCAGATTCATTGGGCGGAAATCTTCCCGCTTTTTATTAGACTACTCTTTGTCCTGCTATTAGGGCTGCTGCAAATTACAATTATTTTCTTAGTCGTTTGATCAGAAGCTTGTTATTTCGATTAATCAAATAATCGGTTAGGGCCTTGACGGATCAAACCAATAGGAACTACGGGTTTCACGAGACACTTCAAGAGATTGAGATGACACACAATTGGGTCTATGAGACGAGACATTAACATTACTTTGAAGAGAAGCACAATGGGAAAAAAATATTAAAACATGACAATACGTTGCAATCTACTACGTTACACTTTACTGCATTGTGCGTGTATACTAGTGGACGTGCCTGCACCCAGTGACACAAAGTGGCTGTATGACTGACAAAAGCTCACTCCATCCATACCGTTGTTCTATGGAACGAACGTGCCAAGGTGCTGAAACCAATGCACAGAGTGAGTCTGTTTGGAGGCAGGGGATCAGTTAAACAGACACGCATGCAAATAGAAATATACTGAAGCCGGAAAAATGATCAAGCTCATTTTCATTGACTGTGTGAATGATTAACAAATGTATTAACACACAAGCGGAGACACTTTTTTTCTGGAGGAGATACGTGTCGCGACACCCCTAAATAGGAGCCATATCAGAAAAGAAGCACAAATGTTGAGCACCGTTTTGGCAAATTCACGTGAGAATATATTAGTTTGGCCTAAAACACAATGGTAACAGGTCTGCTTTCATTGATGACTACAACAATATATTCACATTTGAGGGGCTTAAAGCAGGATATTTGCACTTTTAACTCCCAAAACAATGACTCCAATACCAAAATTGTTCATTAGATAATTGATTAAATCAATCTAATTGTTACGGTTAAGAAATATCCATCAATCCTTTTTCCATTCTTCATATAAGGACCCTGAAGGACAGCGGATGGAGGACTTTTTTTTTTTCAATGGAAATATCATATACAGACAAAATAATCCAACAAGTCAAAAGCATGGCATGGCCGCTTGCGCCACAGTCCATTCAAGCACATCATGGAGAGACACGGTGAGTGAAAAGGAAGTGTTGGCCGACAATGCAATTCAAATCCTTGTGTAAAACGGTTAAGTGCGTTATCTTAAGGATAATGTAATCACGTTAGCATGAATCAAGATTGTAATTTTTCATGCCACCCCAGCTCAACCATTATTGAAAAACACTACAGGTATGCACACACACACAAGCCTGTGACCTTGTTCTATACCACATTGCACTTTCTCCATCTGTCCACTTCACTGCTGCTGTAGATTCCTCCCATGAAGCATGCACCCTTACCTCTGCTGTGGAGATGCAACGACCAATGTGTCAGAAACCATGCACATGTTAAGATTTACATAAACAACCCAACAAGCGATGATCCCTGCGGATGCAGAAGTGGCCGTGTCCCGCGCAACGAGCACAAAAACGCTTGATCCAAGTTTCCAGTCCCATAAAGGTCGTGCAGTGTTGCCGCTTCCAGACCAACGGGAGGAAATAGACGAGAGGGAGAGTGAGCAGGGAGTGAGTGGGTGAGTGAGGGAGGAAGGAGAAAGAGAGAGAGGGAGCGCTACGTTACCTTGTTGATGTGCCCTTCCTCACATCGCAGATGCTGCATTTAAAAGCCTCGGCTGTGTTCCTAAAGGTGCAGACGCTACAGTCCCAGTAGCCGTCGTCGGCGGTCTGTTTAGCTTGTCTTTTTGGCCTAAAACAGCACAAACGTTAAGGTCAGTTTAGTTTGCAAAAAATGCCACTGACACATTTCCTCGCATTATGAAAAAGAAGGGAGATTTCGGGGGGCACGACAGCCTCTGAGCGCAATTCAAAGCTGCATGCAGGCGTGCACGTACGGCGGCAAAGCAACGGGGGTTTGTCCGAAATGATTGCTTCGAGTCGGGCCAAGTGCACCTCGTTAGCAAAATGTCATAATTGCTCCCAAGCGGACGACCGTGCGACTTGTATATCGGCAGTTAGCCTAGCAGACGATGCTAGAATTTTCGGCATCGAAGCCGAACATGTCGTCCGAGAAAACCGATACAAACAATGCCGAATTCGACATCGCACCGCCTAGCACACTTCCTAAAGACGGAAGAGCCCTTCGGAGAATGCCAGGCGTATCCTGTGAAAAAATCCCTTTGTTAAGTGACTGGCTTGTAGGGAGCGAGAAGCCGCCATAGTGACTGCACTGTTCTAGCTAGCAGTGGCATACCAACTGAAAAATGGGAGAAACGATCCGCGAGTGAAGGCAACGCGTCCAAACATCGAGCCCGTGGCGCCGCGAACGAGTGTAAAATCCTCAACAGGCGGTCGCATTACCTGGTAGGGCTCTTTTTGTCGCCCATGGTGAACAATAATCCGCGGGAATAAGAAGGAAAAGGGGCCTCCTTTAATTGTCAGTGAGTGTGCTAGGATCCAGATAGAGCCGCTGCTGAAGCTGCTGGCAGACAGGCTCCACTCAGCGCTGGCTCGAGGCACCGCACAGAGACTGACTGCGCTCCACCACGTGGTCACCTCTCGGCCAATCACGGCGCAAGTAGCTTTAAAAGTCGAGATGGATATTTAAGAGCTATTTTAATAACTACTACTGGTATGTTTGGCGGCTCTCACCTTAAGTCACCCCTTACGTAAAATATTACCCTGTTGCGTTATAGGATCGTGTTTGAAACCGAAGCGGCGGGAATGAAGGCTTTTTCACTATTTAACAAAATGAAAGGTGCATGTCAGGACACAGGCACAACTAATCAAATCAAGATGATAATGATTAGAAGCGTTATATCTACGATTTACTCCAGAATTGGAGTATCTACTTTATATTTAATCCATAACATTTCATATAACAAAAACGCCTGAAGTACCTCCTAAAATGGCATTTAAAAAATGCTAAATTCAACACCACTTCAATCCAAACAATTAACATTGTTGTCATGCAAATTCACCTCTGACAAAACAAATTGAATTTTGTCTGCTTTGAAGGAAAACTGCACTTTTTAAAACATTTTGGCCCATCATCCACAATCCTTGGTAAACATGAACACATGTCTGTATGTCTTCCTCTTTTCTGTGCATTCTAAAGATATAAAAACAGATAAAAAGAGACAGCTCATTACCGCACGTAATGGTAAACACTAATGCTAGGTGTAGGCGCTTGTTTCTATGTGAAATCAACGCACCCATGAAGGTTCCGGTTCTGCTCAAAAGGACCAAAATACTGTAAATATTACACGTTATCATGAATGTCCCTGTTATTAAACCATGTTGGAGTTTTTTTGGAGGTGTTTTACCACATTCAACCCCAGACATTTTTCAAAAGTACTGCTATTTTTTGATGATTTTGATTGATTTTGTTCCAAATGACTTAAAACTGCTCCAAAAGTCACATCCTTTAGTGTGCAAAAAAGTGTTTGGGTTAGGGATGTCCGATAATTATCGATATCGATCGATTTTTTCCTGAACATGAAACCAATATTTGATAAATGCTGTATAAAAAACACCCTAGTTTGGGTATTGGTATTGAATTGATAGTTATAGTCGTCTTTGTGCGTCCCATTACATGCAATAATGAGCTGAAAAGTGCAAAAAAAAAGTGCAGTTTTCCTTCAAGTATAGTAAGAGCTGATATTGCAGAGAAAACACAACTTTTTGAGCCTTGATAATGAAATCCGATGCAGGGATATTTCAAATACTTGTGGTGAATATTAACAACAAAATACACATATATATATACTGGAACAACAGGAACATTCTGTATCCAGCCTAGGTTTACCTAATGAACTGTGTGCTGAGTGCAGGTATGTTACCATATTGCAAATGTGTCATATTTTGAAAATGTTTTTAACGAGTTTTTCGAGGCATCTGTTTCATCGGAGGGCATCTGTTCTCCGGAATATGACACACTGCTGTGTTTACACCGAGAAATATGCTTACACTTGACACTTGACTGCTTCCCAGGACTGCAGCGAGACTGCAGACTTTTCTTTCATCCATCTCGGGCAAAAGAGACATTTTAATCACTCCTCTGTCAGGCTGTGTCGTGGAATGTGTCGCCGCGCCTCTTGTGAGCCTTCACTCTGCCCGAGTCAAGGCTCCTCGGTGGGGGAGAGCGAGCGTGAATCGTGTATGCTCATTAGCCGCTCTCCACGACTCCAGGTCCCATTGTGAATCCCCTTTTCAGTTTGGAGTGAATATCAGCGCCGCCACGTAAGTCTGCTCTCCACCCAGTGATTACGGCTGCTTAGCTCATTGCACGATGCACTAATTGAGCTTCATCACGGTGGCCTACTGACAACTACAATTCAGCCAAAACAGCTTGAAGCCCCGTATTACTGCTGGTGTAATTAATTCCTCCAGAAGTGTTTTTGCTCAGGATTTACAACAATTTAACAAGCAGCTGCTTTGGTTTGTTTAATTCTGTTGCATCGGGCTGATTGATTCATTGGTGCGACGTGGTTGAGGAACATATTACAAGCATTATTTGCTGAGAATAGAACTGCCGAGCATCCCTAATGAACTAAAACACAAAGCACGACTTTGAGACATCTTTAGAAAACAAACAGTTGGTGCTCATTCATTATCCCTGAGAAGCGAGAGTGGTGAAAACAAATCTGTAAAAAAAAAAAAAAAAAAAAGACAACCATTCAAGTCTTGGAGGATAAAAGAAAGCCCAAAGAAGAAAACAAATAAGAGATGGTCAGATTGGTGGTTTACCTCAATGGCAAACGAGCAAACTTTTTAAAGTCGGCTGCTGACAGTTTCTTTTAGACGGTTCTTTATTTTAAGGCGCTGCGTCTTCTTACAAAGACACATAGCGTGCACACTGCTTATATGCGCCGACTTGTTTACTCCACAGGTTTAAAGAAACAACAGAGTCTCTGCAACAGGCGCACTGCCAATCAAACGTGATGTCTTACAGCTGCGCTGTCATTAGTCTCCGAATGTCAGATTTGGGTTGCGCTTGGCAAAAAGCAACCCTCCACCATCAGTAAAATTCATTACAGATAAAACTGCATATTTTTGTCTATTTTTGTGAGATAGTTAGTTGTAAGAAATCCTACCTAACCCAACCTCCGGAAAGCATAGCAATAACATCCATTGATAATGGATGGTCAATACAGTGGAACCTATATAGTGTTGTTCATTCATGTTCCGACTCTATCTGAAACGGATCCTAACCAAAACATTTTTCCCATAAGAAATCATCTAAATCCAAAGAATCCCTTCCAGGAAGCCAAAAATGTTATAAACAAAAATTTTTTTTTACAGTTTTAAGATGATAGACTTACTTAAAAGAGTTTAAAATGCATATAAATACATACAAACGATAAATGACCATTTAAGGTTATTTCACCGTCATTGAAGACGCGACAAGGTTTCCAATTCCAGGTTCACAGCCGCAAAAGCGGCTATATTCACTATTTATAGCTGTGTGGATTAAGCCATGGGTTTATTGCATGGTTTACTGTGCGGTTTATTGCACAGTACAGGATTTTTGGAGCAGTTAAATTGTGGAGTTTGACAGACGCTAACCGGAAAATATTGGCAAATTGAAGGAACATTTTTTACGCTAACCGGGGCAGGTGCTAACCGATGTTCCACTGGATGGTTTTAGCCCTTTCAGGCCACCGTACTTAGACTACTTAGACTATGGCAGTGGTCTTCAATTTTTTTTTCCAGTAACCCTACCCTACAAGCCTAATCCTGTATCTGTCGGTATTGTCTGAAACATTTCCGGGAAAAAATTGTCACCAAATTAACTTAATTACAAATAATCTTCAGTATAAAGCGGCATCTTTATTTACATTCTGTCTCTCTCAAACATGCCATCAAGTTCGATACTATTCATATCATTGGAAGGGGTTAAACTAAAAGTCAGCAGAGGATCAGGATTTTCTTCAACTCAAGTACCCCCTGGAGTGCCTTGAAGTACCCCCAAGGGGTAGGCATACTACTACCCCCATCTGATTATGGTAAAATATGTAAAATGGTAACTATGAGAAGGAGTGTAAGCCGATGGTGATTTGATGACGATAAACTAGTCAGTCTCTTTTATTCCTCACGCTATGATTAAAATGAAACTTGATATTTCCCATGGAGACACGGCTCCAAGGGGGGAATGTCTGAGATTAAAGGGGAGGCCTGCAAGCCTGCTTTGTAACGTCTTAGCCAGATTACAATCCTCATCCAGATTGAAATGCATAAAAAGTGTGACGGTGTTCAAACCCACAGCACATTATTACTCCAAACATAATATTGCTTTCCATGACACCAAAGGTGAAGACAGGTTACAATATGATCCGAGGCGCCTGAGTGGATTCCATTGGCTGTTTTCGAAGCCGCAAATCTTCGGCAGTAAAATTCAAGCGGAGCAACAATTAAACTTAATGGAAAATCTTTAACTGCCTGAACTTCCTCCATCTTTCATCAAGGGCTCAGTTTGTTTGATTCCTGGAGAAAATGACCTTTTATGCAGACCTGACAAGATGTATGCATTTTTTGTCCGTGTTTTGACCTTTGAATACGCACTTTGCTGGTTTCAGGTTCCTTGTTTAGCCAGTGCTACAGTATAGCATCGGAGCAAAACAAAGCATTTCAGGCATTGCGTGACGTGCACCTCCCAAAAACATCCTCAAGACTGCTTGTAGCATAGAACATTATTCCCTGTATGACTGTTTGACATTGATCAGTTCCAACGGCATAAGCCTCCCCTTCTCTCTTTAGTCATTGTTTTCTCACGACGGGAAGGTAACTTTTTCATTTAAATTATGAAATTATGAAATTATGAAATTATGAAATTATGAAATTATTAAATTATTAAATTATTAAATTATTAAATTATTAAATTATTAAATTATTAAATTATTAAATTATTAAATTATTTATTCATTCATTTTCTACCGCTCTAAGTCGCGGGGGGTGCTGGAGCCTATCCCAGCTGTCTTTGGGCGAGAGGCGGGGAACACCCTGGACTGGTCATTATTAAATTATTAAATTATTAAATTATTAAATTATTAAATTATTAAATTATTAAATTATTAAATTATTAAATTATTAAATTATTAAATTATTAAATTATCAAATTATCAAATTATCAAATTATTAAATTATTAAATTATTGAATTATTGATGGATGAAAATTAACTTGATCATTTTTCCGAGCTCAATATATTGCCACATGCATGCATGACTGTTTTCCACGTCTCAACAGGGTTGACTCCGCGCATTGGTTTGTTCCATGGAACAACGGCATGAAGGGAGTGAGCCCTTTTGTTACTCGGCGGAGCTGGTAGCATACACACACATAACAATTTAGTCTCCTTCTTGTCAACCCAATCTTGCGAATGGTCCCATACCCATGGCACATGGAAGGCATGAAATTAGCCCAAATAATTGAAAAATATAAGAAAAATGAATCAAAACACATCATGTCATGAGAAAAAGCTGAAATGGCTGGTAAAGTTTCTTCAAGGTTGGCAGTCCGTCGGTGTTGAAAGCCGTCTGCTCTTTGCCAAAGGGTTACCCTGAGTCATTTCTATGAATCAGACACACGGACACGCACTGCTTCAACACAGTCACCTAACAAGTGCGGGAAATTGGCAGCCTTCTCCCTTTTGAAAAAAAACAACGGCAAAAAGTGACGAATGGTGATAAGCTGCCGAAAGTAGAGCAGAAGCGGGGGATTGGGTTGTTAAAAAGGCAGTGGGAGAGCAGATGAAAAGGAAGCATCCTCCGTCTCTGGCACCGATCCATACACACGGAGGAGAAAGTGATTCATCATCTCACGTAGGCTTTTCTCATAACATTCGTCTATCGATGGACCGCTCGCTGAAGCAGAGAAATCTCGCCGCTTTCTAAATTATGTAAGACCCACTCAAGCGATCACTTAGCCCTCTAAACGTTTGTTTTGGCTTTGTTGGGAAATAATCTCCTGTGGTTGGCTTTTCATATTCCGACTAATTACAAGGTTTGTTTTTCCTTCGCAGTGGCACCGCCTTTGTCATTAGCAGAACACCCATGCGGCTGTTGCGTCTGTGTTGCTTTTAAATTAGACCTACTTGACCTTTCACCAGCAAACGCTGCCCCTGATTGTGTCTCAAACTGTTTTTTTTTTTTCCCTCGACTCCGCATGCAATAGCTGCCATCCAGATGTGTGCTCCGGCTTTTGGGAGCCGGAATGTACCAGCCCTCTAATTGCTGTCTATGCGTCAGTTAAAAAAGTATCTTTGGTGACAACGAGGGGTTCCATTCCAGAGGCTCCGAAATCACCAAAATGACTTTCAATGGGTTGGTGTGTGATAATATACGATGTGGGATAAGCTGTAATCTTTCAAATCCTTTTTGGGGGGACTTAGCTAAACACCCTCTCATGCATATCCATACAAAGTGAGCTACTGAGCTGAGCTACTGTCTGTGCATGTTTCAGTGTGTCGCCCGTCCCTGCGTGAGGGTCCGGGAGCATCGGAAAAGATGGGGGAGGGCAGCCGAGGACGCTCTTTCCTTCACCGGCCGAAGCAAATGTCTTCATTTATGTTCTTGTTTGGAAAGGCTCTTCATTCAATGCTTCCAGAAGTTGGCAGGAAACCCCGTGCTGCTCATTCGGCGCCGATAAGAAAGAAGCGCGGGAGAACGGTGGGAACGAGGGAAGAGGGAGGGCGCAGTCGCCAACCTTCAGGAAGGTAGATTATCCCACCAAATGCTGGCAGAGCTGCAGCCTTTGTGCATGCCGGTGTGTACGTTGTGGGGTTGTGTGACAAAAAAGCGCCTCCTTCAGCTCACTCAGCGGTGGAGAGTTTCAATGAATCCAGGGCAGCCTTTACAAAAGGCTGCGGAACAAAAGGCCTGCAAGCTGAGAATGTGCAGCGGCGAGGCGAGGCGAGGCGCCAATCTCACGCTTTGTTAACTCTCACACGGCGTGCTGAATAAAGACTAAGACAATCACGCCTCTCTTGTCAATTACCTGCCTGTTGATTATCGTTCTGACAGATCGCCACCTCGGGATGTACGACTTAAACAGGCGCTTACCGCATGACAGCGCCGAAACGGCTTCGGCGGGCTTCCACGGCTTCATCGTTTTGACACATTATTAGAAGATTACGCACTGTTTAATTCCATTAAAAGTCATATTAATCTTGCATTAAGACACTGGTGTGGATAAAAAGGGCCGTCGTGGGTCAACAATTTTGACCTCACAGAAAAGCGGATGAAGTCGAAGACGCATACTTTGCTGTCAATTCTGATCAGGATTCTCTTAGCGCCTTTTCAATACAACAGTCTAATAGCCTTAAAGCCTAAATACATTTTGACAAGTGCACACACACACACACACACACACACACACACACACACACACTACAGAGGATTATAAATCACAGGCACTTGGCAAAGGTTTCGAGTGACCTAGCTCGACTTTGATGGTTTTTCTATGAGTAAATCCATCTAAGTCGCTTTGACAGAATACTATATCGGCAGGGGGGGAAGGCCATTTATCCAGCAATCAATACGTTTCATTTGAATGTTTTTACACGTACGTATATCTGCACCAGAAGGTTCCAGCTATAATGCAAAAAACATTTCTTGAAAGAACTGTTCATAAAACGGCACATTGGGGCACACACGATTCTACGAGGACCAGGCGGCCTTTTATTTGACAGGAGCCAATCATAAATGGAAAAAACTCACAACAAGCTTGTCAACAAGTCGTCTTACAAAGATGAGGTCCATCTGAGATGTCACCAGATTAGAACTTAGCCATAATTGTACGAGATGCAGGGCTTAAAATTGAAGGAAAACGCAACGGTTTTTACACTGGAAATGATGGTAATGAACTGGCCGGGTCCCAATTAAGGATTGACCGATACATCGGTCGACCGATATTCATCTTTTTTCCTTGAATTGGTATCGGCCGATACGCGCGTGGGTTCGTCGATATATTTTTTCTCCGCATGATTTACAGTCAGGCATCAGTGTTTACATTTCAATAAATATTTGTTTAAACATGAGACCTGTAATATTTGTTATCATGGTCATTTTTTCATGTAAATTGAGGGATCAAAAGCAGTATCGGCCACAAATATCGGCCCAAGCAAAATCAGCCATCGGCTAAGGGTGATGGAAAAAAATCGGTATCAACATCGCCCGCAATAAAAGCATATCGGTCGATCCTTAGTCCCAATACCAGTCAATTTGCAGCTTAGTTCACAACCGGTGGTCCGACCGCGCACGTGACATGCTAATTTCAGAGTCTTAGAACGGCCGCAGAGGTTCTTTGTCATGTCAAACCAACAAACTCTACGGGAACTTGGGTTTTTTTACAGGTTAAAGCCAACAAACAATAACACCGAACCACAACGACTCGGCCAACAATTGTAGCGGGATTTGTCACTCCCCAAACGGGGCAGCCAAATTGAGCTAACAGACAAGACATTCATCACTATCCTTTGGGGTGGATTATTAAACGACCTTCATACACTTCTTGTCACTCCATTTAGGTCCCCCTGGGATCCATTATGAGGAGATTTAAGTAGCCAGAGTGCGGAGAGCCTTCGGGTTTGGTTGGTTTGATTGTGTAGCGGAGAAAGACGGCGATGCGCAGGGAAAATGTGATGAGCTGAAAGCACGGTAAGAACATTAAGATAGAGTACAAAGTTTCCGGAAGATGAGAATGGGAGATGGTGGGAAAATAGCTGGAGGAGGGAGCATAGGAGGTGAGGATAGAAGTAGACAAATTGCTTTTCAAGGACCTTCTAACCCCTCGGTGAGAAAAAGCTCCAGAACCAACACAGCACCTGGTTTGACGAAGACAATATAAGGGTAATTTCCAGACCGAAAAAAGAGACATCCATCATGGCGGCAGCGCATCAGCGACTTTAAGTATCTGTGAATATGAGTGCCTGAAGCTCTCTGACTCTCCTTCTACCACTTGCTAGGAGAGAAGAAGCAGATTTATGAGGAGGTGACTCCCGCCAGTGTCCTCCCGCACAGATGAGCTCACAAATGGAAACGTTTGCACAAGTGAGTTTACATTTGCAAACACAAACAAACCCAACGAAATCGAAAGCTAACACTGATGTTGATGATTTGGGAATTATCGGTGTGTTCCTTCTTTTAGCAGGGGAGCAGGGGTGTCCAAAGTGTGGTCCTCCGCCCGGGTACATTTGAATCAGGAGCCCGGTTCATATTGCCAGCAGTAAGCCGAGCCGGTTCCCAGTGAACATTGGCCTTTGTCACCTATCATTTTCATAGCTAAGACATCAAGGGGGTCCAGTTTGAACCTTTGGACCTCTTAGAACCTCCTTTCCATTCACAGACGATGTGGTCCTGATGGCCTCAAAGTTTACTGGGGTGGTTTGCAACTTCTAGAATGAGACTGAGCACCTCCAACTCTGAGGCCGTGGTTCTTATCTTCGAAAAGGGCTACATTGCACCCTTTGGGTTGAGACTAAGGTCTTGCCCCAGGTCGAGGAATTACAGAATCTGAAGATCTTGTTCCCAAATGAGGGGTCGACAGGCAGATCAGCGTAGCGTCTGAGTTCAGTTAGAGATAACTGAGTCGGAAGGCAAAGCTCCCAATATACCGGTCGATCGATGTTCCGACCCCCAGTTATGGTCATGGTCTTTGGGTAGTGACCAAAAGGATACAAGGGGTTTCCTCCATTAGGGTGGCTGGACTCAACCTTAGGGTGAGAGGAGCTCGGTCATCCGGGAGGAGCTTAAAGTAGAGTCGGCGTTCCTTGACATCGTGAGAAGCCAGTTGCGATGGCTCGGACATTGGCTCCTGGTTGCCTTCCTGGTGAGGTTTTCAGGACATGCCCAGCCGGGAGGGGGCTCAACAAGGACACACTGGAAGGATTATGTCTTCCAGTTGGCCTGGGAATCCCTCTGTGGCCTTCCAGTGGCACTGGAAGAGGTGTTCAGAGACTGGGAAATCTGGACTTCCCTACTGAGACTACTGCCCAGATAAGTGGAAGAAAATGGATGGATGGATGGATGGATTGATGGATGGCGTACCTCCGAATTCATCAGCATCACCTCAAATCAACAGTTGGACAGCTGAAACTTGGACTCAAAGCTGGTTTTGGAATGGATGAAGTATGGTCGAATATCCAAATGGAGAGACAGTGCATCATCTTTTTTCCATCAGTGAAGATGCATATCCCCTTATAATCACGATGCTATTCCATAATGAGTGTACATAAACTCCTGACCGCAACTGTATGTAAATCTCATCCATGTGAGACCATGAAATTGAGTCTTGTGAGGAAACACACACCATTAAGAGCCAAGCAGCTGTGTCTGATCAGACTTTTACACAGCCCACCGCTTTGTCATGTCAGTGAAGGTTGCGGCTTGTCCTTGTCCACTGGAGCGAGTATTTGCACAGTGGTAACACGGCCCAGGGCGGCTTGTGTGCTTCACTCATCCGTGGAAGTGTACCGTAATCAAATGCAAGGCGGCGCATCACGTTTTCAAGCCTTGTGAGCAAGTATTTTGTGAGTCCGTGGTTCATGTTGGTAAAATCACGCTTAAGTAGGCTCCTACTCCGTGGTGATAGAGACAACCACGCATCATAATATCACATGGGGCGGATCACTGGAGAACATCCAGGATTGTCAGGTTGTAGACAACTCCAGTATTTCCACCAATGGGTTTCCCACTCCAGTCCTACATTTGTACCTGGTCTGACTGGTCCGCCACAGGCCACGGTTCTGCAGTCAGGTAAGACGGATTGATTGTGACGTGACTGGAGTGTTTACATGTCACCACCACTTGACCAATGCGCTGTAAGTTTGGGAAAGGCTCACAAATAATAAGAAGTGGCTCATGTTTCGCAATCACGCAAACCAAAGTCTGTCAGTTGGCAGCCGTACTGTCCTGTGTAAATCATAAACAGATAGACCAGCTGATGACAACATGCTTATTTTGGTCAATAAAATCAGATCCAGAATCCAGGACTGTTCTCCATTAGAGCTTGTCATGATGTCGTCTGTCTTCCGTATTTTTTTATTTCTCCAGTCGGAAAGTTGTGACGCTGCCATACAGGACTTTAACAAAGATGTCAAATGTTGGTCTGTGTCTATGTACGTATTGTGTATGTACGTACTTATGTATACAGTGGTGTGTCGTCAAGGCCAGCAAAGCCTTCTCTGCTGGCCTAAACACCATCATAAGCACTGACCAACGTTTACTGGGACTGGGACTGGGACTGGGAATGGGATTGTTCACCACTTCTACTGGAAGTCTTTCGGACCAGTGCTGGTCTAAACACCATCAGAAGCACTGACCAACATTTACTGGGACTGGGACTGGGACTGGGACTAGGACTAGGACTGGGACTGGGACTGGGACTGGGACTGGGACTGGGACTGGGACCGGGACCGGGACTCGGAATGGGATTGTTCACCACTTCCACTGGAAGTCTTTCAGACTAGTGCTGGTCTAAACACCATCAGAAGCACTGACCTACATTTACTGGGACTGGGACTGGGACTGGGACTGGGACTGGAGCTGGGACCGTGACTGGGAATGGGATTGTTCACCACTTCTACTGGAAGTCTTTCAGACTAGTGCTGGTCTAAACACCATCAGAAGCACTGACCTACATTTACTGGGACTGGGACCGGGACTGGGACCGGGACTGGGAATGGGATTGTTCACCACTTCTACTGGAAGTCTTTCAGACTAGTGCTGGTCTAAACACCATCAGAAGCACTGACCTACATTTACTGGGACTGGGACCGGGACTGGGACCAGGACCGGGACTGGGAATGGGATTGTTCACCACTTCTACTGGAAGTCTTTCAGACTAGTGCTGGTCTAAACACCATCAAAAGCACTGACCTACATTTACTGGGACTGGGACTGGGACCAGGACCGGGACTGGGAATGGGATTGTTCACCACTTCTACTGGAAGTCTTTCAGACTAGCGCTGGTCTAAACACCATCAGAAGCACTGACCTACATTTACTGGGACTGGGACTGGGACTGGGACTGTGGCTGGGAATGGGATTGTTCACCACTTCTACTGGAAGTCTTTCAGACCAGTGCTTACGTATGAATGGTGAGTATGTATTTTTTTCAGTTTTTATCATGGAATTATATAAATGTTGATTCTGAACTGCTCCAGATGACTTTGTAGTGTAGTGGTTTGACATTTTCGCAGATAAAGGGTGAACTGGGTTTGCTGGTTTTGTAACTGGGAATGGGATTGGTCCCCAATTCTGTCATGTCACGCACTGTTATATTGCATTGTTATGTATTATCGATGGTTTGTATAATTGTGACGTAATAGTGGTGGTATTAAGAAGTGGATTAGGTTGCTTAAGTCCGCATGGAAAGCCTTGGTATAAAATCCACTTTATAAATGACTGAATGTACCACTCTAAGATAAATATCATCCCTATCCGTGTTTTTCCCTGAAACATCGTCATCGTCAGATCTCATTATCAGATGTGCAGTGACTATTTTCCCTGAAATCCACCTTTAATCAAAGAAAAGACTCTCAAGCGTCTCCCACTTCCACACACTCAAACAAATTCCTGTCGTCTCCCGATGAGAGAAGACATGCAGCGTGTCCTGACGTTACCCCAAAGCTCAGGGAAGCTGCGTGAGCGTGCTTAGTTTGTTGACACACTTCCTGAATGGCGGGTACATCACACGGACTTGCGCAGGATCAAGTCTTGTTTTGAATGAAATGAATGCTCTTTATGTTTGGGTCCTTCTAATAAAACTTAATATTGCTGCAAATGGAGCATCATTGATGTCCTTCAACGTTTATATTCTCGGTGTTTACACCTTCTCCGAATACCAACGAACCAATTATGCCAGAAGCCTTCTGATCAGGTGAAACCTGCTCAGGGGTATAACTAGGAAGTAAGTATAACTCAGAAGTTCATTCATTCATTTTCTACTGCTTATCCACACGAGGGTTGCGGGGGGTGCTGGAGCCTATCCCAGCTGTCTTCGGGCGAGAGGCGGGGTACACCCTGGACTGGTGGCCAGCCAATCACAGGGCACATATAGTCAAACAACCATTCACACTCACATTTATACCTATGGACAATTTGGAGAATTAACCTAGCATGTTTTTGGAATGTGGGAGGAAACCGGAGTAAATCCCCGCAGAGATGGCCAAGGGTGGAATTGAACTCCGGTCTCCTAGCTGTGAGGTCTGCGCGCTAACCACTCGACCACCGTGCAACCCAAACTAATAAGTCATTCATTCATTTTCTACCGCTTTTTCCTCACGAGGGTCGCGGGGGGTGCTGGAGCCTATCCCAGCTGTCTTCGGGCAAGCGGCGGGGTACACCCTGAACTGGTGGCCAGCCAATCACAGGGCACATATAGTCAAACAACCATTCACACTCACATTTATACCTATGGACAATTTGGAGAATTAACCTAACATGTTTTTGGAATGTGGGAGGAAACCGGAGTAAATCCCCGCAGGGATGGCCAAGGGTGGAATTGAACTCCGGTCTCCTAGCTGTGAGGTCTGCGCACTAACCACTCGACCACCGTGCAACCCAAACTAATAAGTATTAAGGATAAATCCTAAACACAGTCAAGCCCAGTGCTCAGTGTGATTTGGTTTTCGAAAACTTTCGCCTTGGTTTCAGTACACTGTTTTGGTTATCGTACAATAATAACAAACAAAAGCATCATCATTGCATCATCAATTCAGAGCAAACCGTGGTTACCAGGAGGAAGAAAGGATGCTTTGTTTGGGGACTCGTTTCCTTTCGACGCCATTTTGTACAACAATTGAGAAAATGTACAAAGACCGGGGCAAAATTTACGCAAAAAAAAATCAAGATTTGGCTATACCATCAGAAATAGCAAAATAAGTGGAGGTCATCCGGTGTCCTGGAATGAATTGGACCTTGCAAGCGTTTTATAATCATCTGACATTTGAACCTGGATGGTTCACATCTCAGCCTCCCTTTGTTCAAATTCGCATATCAGCAAGTTCCTCTCTCTCTCTTTCTCTCTCTCTCTCTCTCTCGCATTGCAGAGTCATGCAGCTGCCAGGCCGCCTGCAGATAATTTTATTACACATAACCATTTCTTATATATGACCTGACACTGTTCCCACAGCTTGACATAACAGGCCACACGCAGCATCAACTCACAACACGCTCGTGGAGCATATTCTATCACTCCGGTGTCAGGAAAATTCACCCGGCTGCCAATCACTCCACGGCGACTGCACGGAGCTAGGGGGGGGGGGGGCCCGCATTCTGTAGGCCGACTTTAAGTCATTTCTAACCCGCTTGCTGAAACGTTTGATTGGCTTCATGCATCATCTTTAATGCCGAGAAACGGAGGCGTCTCCAAGTGCACAACCTTCACGCAGCCAAAGCACTGAAAGCACTTTTCTCCTCCTTCTACCTCATAATGTACTCCCGTCTCTCCTATTACCCTGAACCCCCCCCCCCCCTCTCTCTGCTGATGCTGCGTGTCTGCTGGGAGGCACGATGCAGCAGACACGCAGATGTAATCTACACCTCTCAATCTGCACAACAGCGATTCAATCTCAGCCGAGACATGCCGGCAAACCGGCAAAGCGACACGTGTATATATCTGCTTTCATGTAACACATCCCAGGAGGGGGGGGTTGGGGTTGGGGTTGGGGGGGTAAAGCGGTAGGGGGTCAATTCTTGTGATGTGAGAAGGCGTGAAAAGGAGAGATGCTGTACCGGCTGTTGAAGTGGGAAGTGGGAGATGTGGAGAGGATTAAAGCCAGGTGGAGATAAGAGAGTGTGATTGACAGAGCATGGAATAAACCATTTTGGACAATTGAGTTCAGATCATCAAAGCACACTTTGGACTGGTAAACCCTAATCTGGCTTGTCTTTCCATTGTGCCGACAAGGTGATTGCTGCAATTGCTTTACAAACACAGAGTGGGCCTTAACCAAAAATTGGAATGTTGTGTTCTTTTTCCTGTGTTATCGTTGTTGACAAATCAATGGACTGCGATGTGGGAAATTCGGATCTTCCTGAAGAAGTTCCACCAGCACATTTTTGTGTGACGAGACCCGACTCCCTACCGTGGTGCAAGCGTGTTATTTTACTGCTCTTATTGACGTTCCCGGCTACAGGATGTATTATTACGCTAGCGTTGCGCTAGTGTTACCGAGTGGACCAGAAGCTGTGCAGAAAACGATTAAAATGGGAGGGCGCCAGGAAAGAAGGGCAAAGTAGAATAGTTTCCAGGTGGAAAGAAGAAGATTGACAGATACGGTCGAGTGCCGCCCTCTGGGTACCCTACCACTGCTTTGAAGTAACTCAACAGGAGAGTGGGAAATTGAACGGATGAGTTGTTTTTATATCTTTCACAACATATGATCATGAAAAGTCAAACCGAACTGGACTGTTTGGTGGGAACTTTGTTGGCTTGTAAGAAGAGGAAGATGTTTATACTGTGGATATAAACCTCTTCCTGGGGGTCCACAACAGAGATGTACGAGTCGTTCAGAACTTGGACTCGCTGGCACTTAAAAAAAATTGCTCACAACACATATGGTCCATGCCTCAAATCAACGCTTCCTTCCCCTTCCTGTCCAAGCTGAAGGTTTCATTGACTCAAAGGTGCTAGGTGACGACTCCTGTTTCATAGACTCACAATTAGTTGAAAGAGACTTGAGTCTCACAGACTTGCGGATGCTCGACAAAGACTCGAGTTTCAGGGACTCACAATTATTCAAAAGAGACTTGAGTCTCACAGACTCGCAGATGCTTGACAAAGACTCGAGTTTCATGGACTCACAATTAGTCGAAAGAGACTTGAGTCTCACAGACTCGCGGATGCTCGATGAAGACTCGAGTTTCAGGGACTCACAGTTAGTTGAAAGAGACTTGAGTCTCACAGACTCGCGGATGCTCGATGAAGACTCGAGTTTCAGGGACTCACAGTTAGTTGAAAGAGACTTGAGTCTCACAGACTCGCGGATGCTCGATGAAGACTCGAGTTTCAGGGACTCACAGTTAGTTGAAAGAGACTTGAGTCTCACAGACTCGCGGATGACTCGAGTTTCATTGACTCACAATTAGTCGAAAGAGACTTGAGTCTCACAGACTCGCGGATGCTCGACGAAGACTCGAGTTTCATTGACTCGAGGGTGGTTGATGATGACTCGAAGTTCATTGACAAAGAATTGAGTTTCATGGACTTCCAGGTCCCCGACGAAAACTCAAGTTTCACGGACTCTCAAGCAGTCAATAAAGATGCAAGTTTGGCAGCCTCGCAGGTCTTTAACTAGAATAGAGACTTGAGTTCCATAGACTGACTGGTAGTTGACGAAGATCATAGACTCCGGGACAGTCAACAGAGACTTGAGTTGGTGATCATTTTAGCAGCAACCTGGTTGCTTTATTCTCAGCTATTTGCAGTCTTTCCAGGTCTGCGGTCCACCAAGCGTCAAGGAAATACGGATAATGGTGTTCTTTGCTTGAAGAACTGCTGCCAGGGTGTAAAAGTGGCTCTGTTTGCTTAGCACATGTCAACAAACGCATCAGGACTGACAGTACGGTGAGCGTTTGTGTGTTTCCGCCAACCCAGAGGCTTTTATCTGTGTCAAGCTCCTGTGTTGGAGGTGTCAAGGGAACTTGTCTGGTGAAGGATGGGGGGGGAGTAGAAACCTTTGTTCCACGTCTGGTCGCAACACACTGACATCCGCGAGGCATCATGAGTTAGAATATGAGCCTGGATCACGACGCCACGAGGGTAAACACACAAGACACCGGACTACGGTACGGATCTGAGAAAACCTAGCCAGAACCTTGGATTGTTGATCAGTTGCTGTGATTAGAAGGAGCTCCATCTTCTGCTGCTTTCCCCTCTTACTAAGGAATCAACCGTTTCTGGTAGCTTGACTTGAAAGTGGAATAACAATTCGATCCCCAAGCAAAACACAACAACCTGGCAGACAAACACCAGGGTTGCACACATCTCAGGAGGGATTCTGGTCCACTCCGTTTCACAGACACTCTCCAAATCTTGATGGTTCCAAAGCAGTTGCTTGGCAACTCGAAGTTTCAGGTCTGTCCACAGATTTTTTATTGGATAAAATTCCGGAGTCTGGCCTGGTCACTCCAGGTATCTTAACGTGCTTAACGACTCTTTTGTTGTCTTGGTTGCATGTTTGGGTCATTGGACATCCTAACACAGTTAGCCTGTTCTCTATTCTTTATTAATGTTAGAACGTGCCTTGGTCAAGTAGTTTGTTAAATGAATTTACCTGCAAAAAAATGCGACTTATACTCAAGTGCGACTTATTTATTGTTTTTTCTACCTAATTATGCATTTTTGGCCTTGTGCGACTTATACTCCAGAGCAACTTATAGTCCAAAATACAGTATATATACATATATACCGTATTTTCCAGACTATAAGTCGCTGTGGAGTATAAGTCGTACAAGCGACTTATATATAGAATTTTGTTCAAGTAGTTTGTAAAATTAATTACTCGCAAAAAATGCGACTTATACTCCAGTCCGACTTATGTATGTTTTTCCTACCTAATTATGCATTTTTGGCCTTGTGCGACTTATACTCCAGAGCGACTTATAGTCTGGAAAATACAGTATATATACATAAATATGTATATATACATATATATACTGTATATGTACCGTATATAGTGCGTATTTTCCAGACTATAAGTCGCTCTGGAGTATAAGTCGCACAAGCGACTTATATATAGAATTTTGTTCAAGTAGTTTGTAAAATTAATTACCCGCAAAAAATGCGACTTATACTCCAGTGCGACTTATGTATGTTTTTTCTACCTAATTATGCATTTTTGGCCTTGTGCGACTTATACTCCGAAGCGACTTATAGTCCAGAAAATACGGTACTTTTCTGTTACTAATTGCTCCACAGGCTTCTTGATGACCAAAACTAGATATTCCCTGCTCGGTGTTAAGCAGGTGCCTTTAAGGACGCACATTCAGGCGTCATCGGTAAGCGGTTCACATAAGGACGACCGGCGTTGACATTCTGTTTCCATCCACCTTGTTATTGTGCAAGCTGTTCTATCCGAGCATCATATCCCCAAGCCCACATTATGCTAATAGAATTTTAAATGTACATTCTCATGTCAGCGGGTCAAGGGTTTCGAGCTTTCACACACATCCGTACACACGCGGCGAGGGCACAGGCAATTTGCTACATTAGGCTGCCTGATAACGCACGTCCGCTGAGAGTTATGCAGCGGTTTAACAGGCATTGCTCTCGCCAATTAGAGGGAGCCGGCGGAGCAGACAAGTGGATGGCGGCCGTGCCAACAAGCAGCCACTCACTCATGTTCACACACGCCGGAGAGACGATTCCGTGGGTAAGGTCCTAAAATTGTCCGTCGGAATAAATGTCCAGAGTAAAGACCTGGAGGGGAGGAGCCACCTGCTTCTTACTTATCTCTTGGCCAAGCCTGGAACGGCATGTCGCGGTCCTGCTGCCGCAAACGGGAGCGCCAAGCAGCGCCGGGCGACACGGCATTTCTACATCGGGGGAAGTCAGGCCCCGGAGAGCACCTGATTCATTTCTTCTTGAGGGCTATTCATCTTTTCAAGCACCGGAATCACTTTGCCTCTCAGGAACGAGAGAGGAGATTGAGTTTTCTATTAAAATCAACCTGAGGCTGACCACACTGTCCTTGCCTGCATTTCCCACATGACATAAAACAACTCATTTAAAAAATACATTTTTATTTTCAATGGCGCTCGGCAAGTCAAGGTCATTCCAACAGTAAAATACGGTGGTGGTAGTGTAATGGTCTGGGGCTGTTTTGCTGGATGTATGAATCCCCAAGACCTTTGGGAAAATACTTGGTAAATGCCACATTTCAGAAAAAGAACATCATTCCAACAGTAAAATATGGTGGTGGTAGTGTAATGGTCTGGGGCTGTTTTGCTGGATGTATGAATCCCCAAGACCTTTGGGAAAATACTTGGTAAATGCCACATTTCAGAAAAAGAACATCA
The DNA here is from genome assembly GCF_037039965.1 of Doryrhamphus excisus. Classification (NCBI taxonomy): domain Eukaryota; kingdom Metazoa; phylum Chordata; class Actinopteri; order Syngnathiformes; family Syngnathidae; genus Doryrhamphus; species Doryrhamphus excisus. The sequence continues at coordinate 20,319,216 of NC_136367.1, read as the reverse complement.
TTCCAACAGTAAAATATGGTGGTGGTAGTGTAATGGTCTGGGGCTGTTTTGCTGGATGGATGAGTCCTCAAGACCTTTGGGAAAATACTTGGAAAATGCCACATTTCAGAAAAAGAACATCAATCATTCCAACAGTAAAATATGGTGGTGGTAGTGTAATGGTCTGGGGCTGTTTTGCTGGATGGATGAATCCCCAAGACCTTTGGGAAAATACTTGGGAAAAGCCACATTTCAGAAAAAGAACATCATTCCGACAGTAAAATATGGTGGTGGTAGTGTAATGGTCTGGGGTTGTTTTGCTAGATGGATGAATCCCCAAGACCTTTGGGGAAACACTTGGGAAATGCCACATTTCAGAAAAAGAACATCGTTCCAACAGTAAAATATGGTGGTGGTAGTGTAGTGTAGCGGTCTGGGGCTGTTTTGCTGGATGGATGAATCCCCAAGACCTTTGGGGAAATACTTGGTAAATGCCACATTTCAGAGAAAGATCATTCCAACAGTAAAATATGGTGGTGGTAGTGTAATGGTCTGGTACTGTTTTGGTGGATGGATGAATCCCCAAGACCTTTGGGAAAATACTTGGGAAATGCCACATTTCAGAAAAAGAACATCATTCCAACAGTAAAATATGGTGGTGGTAGTGTAGCGGTCTGGGGCTGTTTTGCTGGATGGATGAATCCCCAAGATCTTTGGGGAAATACTTGGTAAATTCCACATTTCAGAAAAAGAACATAATTCCAGCAGTAAAATATGGTGGTGGTAGTGTAATGGTCTTGGGCTGTTTTGCTGGATGGATCCCCAAGAGCTTTGGGAAAATACTTGGTAAATGCCACATTTCAGAGAAAGATCATTCCAACAGTAAAATATGGTGGTGGTAGTGTAATGGTCTGGTACTGTTTTGCTGCTTCAGGACATGGAATGATTGCTTTGATGAACATGAATTCTGCTGTCCACCAAAAAATCCCAAAGGAGAATGTCCGACCATCTGTTGGTGACCTCAAGCTGAAACCAACTTGGGGACCCTGAAGACCCTGAACCCTATGGAGATGCTGTGGCACGGCCTTGGTTGTTACACCGCTGGAACAGTACTGGCCTAAATGTGTCTTGACACAGTCCTTCTACTGAGTGGACACCTGGGGGGGGGGTCTGGCAGCCAAGTAAATAGCTGACTCATGAAAGCCAATCCAAAACATAACAGACATGATATTAATTAGCGTCTTGTATAATTTACTTTGCTACTTCAAACCGCAGACACCCGGGACGGCCATTAATTGCTGAGGAACCTCGATGAAATGTGACGCCCGACCGCAGATCGTATCGTCCAGCTCTTGAGGAGGAGGCAGCTTTTAAGATGAAAAACGGCGATGCGTGCTGGTGTCGCTTAATCAATGCCAAAGTCTTGTCGGGAGAGGGAAGCGCTGTCCCCTGAATGAAGCCGCTTTTAAATGGGCTGACTTTCGCTGCATAAGTCATCTGAGTCACAGCAGTGATGCCGCCCTGGGGGGGGGACCGGGGGGTCACAACTTGGGAGGTCCTGAGCATCAACATGCGTCCCACAAGGAACACATCTCCACCGCCGACTTCATTAAATCCGACTGTACACTTTCCACATCAGTCGTTCCCTTAAAGAGTACGCGTGTGGCGACTGCATCGCTCCCTGTCAGTTTGTCGCCGCACCTCGAGTGCTCTTATCGCTCAAACAAACAGCTCCCATGCAGCAGCCCCGACCCATCTATCTGGCTGACATGCGCTTCCATGTTTGTTTTCTCTCTGCACACAAAGCCCACCATATTGAGCCGCGTCCACCGAGCTCCTCCATTCATGGCGGATGAATCAATCACTCCCGCATGCTTAGCGCCGACATGCTTTTCTTCCTCAGTCAATCTCCCAGCAGGGAAGGGAGCTTTTCTTGCATTTGGTTTACAGATTGGTTTCTCCGAGGTGATTCTGGTTCTTAACTTGGTCCTGGTGCTGCTTTACTTTGGGAAATATTAGTGACAGGAAGTAAGGAAACTGTCCACTTGCTTTATGCTGGACTTTATTTCTAACGAGTAGTCGACCACAAACGGATTAGCATGTCGAGCCTTACCTCGACCCCCTCCCCATGCCCAAGGTCACATAAGGACCCCGCTTTTCAGGCAATGAAAATTGGGTTTTTTTGTGTAAATTAATGACTTTATTCTCGTAATGTTACAACTTTCTCGAAATCTCAGAGCGTTGGAATGGATACATATAGATATTGATATCATTAGTTGCCATCCTCGTTTAGAAAGGAAGAAACACCCTTTCAAATAAACCAAATGAACACATGGAAATAATTTGTCTCTTAAAAACTTAAGAAATTTATTGTTCATCTATTGTAAGAAAAGAGGCAGAGAGGCCAAGTCTGAATAAAAAAAATATATATATATTATTTTTTTTCATGAGTTCTTGTAGCTGGGTTAGGATTTATAGTGAGTACTTTCACAGCCCTTCTTCATTAATATTTCATATATATATTTTTTTTTTTACTTTGAAACTTGGAAAAAAATGTTTACTTTTTTATAGTTTATTGTAATAAAAATTGTTTATTTACTTTGGGAAAAAAATATACATGTTATTTTTTTAAATAATATATATATTTTTTAATAAAATATATATAAAATAATATACATATATAATTTTTAAAAGATAATAATAAAATATATATATATTATTTTTTTCAAAGTAAATAAACAATTTTTATTACAATAAACTATAAAAAAGTAAACATTTTTTTCAAAGTAAAAAAAAAAAAATATATATATATATATATATATATGAAATATTAATGAAGGGCTGTGAAAGTACTCACTATAAATCCTAACGCAGCTACAAGAAGAACTCATGAAATGTAACTGCTGACTTACATCAAGGTTACATTTCAAAGCGGCTTTCAACAAGCGCATCACGAGATGTGAAGATCATCCTGCGTCTGAACGACGAGTAGAGGGTTTCTCTGCCGACTGGGCTCTAATAACAAAGCGCCGCTGCTGCCGCTCCCTTCCGCTGCCGTGCTCGCCTCCGCCGCCGCGCCGCTTGGCTGCAAACATTTCCTCTCCGCTTCGGCACCGCTGCCGACGTCTTGAGCGATTCTCAGCTCCCCCAGCTCCTGGATCAGCGGTCGGGCGCCTCGGGAGGCTCGTGGGAGGACGTGGACTCGGCCGTCCGCAGACAAGCGCGTGACCGCGTGCTCCTGCGGGATGGCACAGGCGGGGGAGGTGTCCTGGGGCTGGAGGAGGCTGTCCTTAGGTGACCCTCCTCCTCCTCCTTTCCTGGCTTCAGACTTGTCTTCTTCGCGAGAGCTGCCGTCACCGGAATCGCTGCTGTCAGTCCCTGAAGCACTCTCCGAGGCTCCATCCTCCTCCTCCTCCTCTTCCTCCTCCTCCCCAGCAACCATTGTGGCCGCCTCTTCCAGCTCTTCAATCTCAAGATCCAAGTCTTTTTTCTCTAGGGAGGCTTTTTGGAGAGCGGTGGCCACGGCTGACAACTTCTTAGACCTATGAGACACAGACACTTTACGAAGGGAGATGAAGAAGAAGCCCCTCCCTCCGCCAATGACATCATATGATTGATTAAATAGCAGAAAGAACTGCAGAGAGGGGTTTGTCCAAGAAGACCGGGACTGAGAAACAACTGGCTGAATGATAGTTGTACATGTAAACAATGGCATATATGTAATTCTAAGTGACCTATGGATGGAACTTTGACATCAAATTTAATAGTCTTTTTCACTGTTTTTTTTTTTTGGCCCCATGGCAGGTGATTAGCAGTCTCCTTTAATTAAATTAAAAACACAAATGATGAGTGCATAGGGTGCTTTTTTTGAACGATACAGTAAAGGGCAGGGGTGTCCAAACTTTTTCCAGCGAGGGCCACATCATAAAAAATGAAAGGATGCTAAAATGATATTTTGTCAACAACACGTGTCGCTGTGCTAACATGTTCAATGTGCTGCATCGCAGCTTTCACACATGGGTGAAAACGTCTAGTTTGAACATTATGTCATTGGTTGCTCATATCACCTCGCACTTCGGTACGGGACAAAAAATTTAAAAATAAAATAAAAAAAAAAACTTAAACTATATTAGGAAAGCAGGAAGTGAACAAATGTAACAGTTACTGATTGTAAAAAGTACCAGATGGAGGGGTAGGATTTAATAAGCTTTGCTTCTTCCTACTTCTTTTGGACATGTGGAACTGGGAACTGATTATGGGATGCACTCAATTGGAATCTGATGCATGTTGAAATGAAATAAAACCATTACCAACTATAGCGAGTATGTTTTACTACTCTAAACGAGTGAGTTTTACTCAATATTGAAATGTCAAATCCAGTTCAAATCGATTAGTGCGATTGGTCAGGAGTCAAGTGGATATTTTTCAGCGTGCTTAGAAATGGTGCATTCAGCAATCTTGCGTGGGAGTCAAACACACACACACACAAAAAAAAGACTTCAACTGAAAAAGACTAAAGTAGAAGCAGAAAGAACCAAGGTAGCCTCGCCTGGCGACTGTTGTATCAAGAAGTCTGAATGACGCTTGTTTGGAGAATCCAACAGCGAGAGAGGCTGCTGCAGAACAGCCACTTCAAACGGCTCTGTATTCTCTTACCCCCGTGGGAAGTCATTATTGAGTTAGCATTGGAGGGGCGAGCTTGTTTTCCCTCCCCCCTCCCCGGCTCTGTGGTGGGAGAGTCTTGGCCTGTGGTGAATACAAAGACCCTGTCCAAGAGGGGGAGGGATAACGTTCTCCACAATCCGGTCATTACTACACTGCTGTTGTGACGAGCCCTTCATTAAACTGAGAAGGGCTTGGAAAACTTCGAGGAAGACAAAGACGCCGCCATCTGCCAAAGTGTTTCAATGAAAATGGGACAAAAGTGTGTGTGCGGGGTTTGTGTGTACGGGTTCGATTCCAATCTAACATTCCTTTCATCGTTATTGCGCACGTTGAAAGAAATCAGATTCCGCCTGTCTGTCAGATAAAGTTGTATTTGAGCACCGGATTTCCGGAGCGAAACCAATAAACGCATCTTTCACTCCCTGGGAAATAAAAGCCAGAGCTCTGACTGAAAACTGGAACCGTCAGATTGACTGGAAGCCCAGTGGATCTCCAGATATGAGGAAAAACACAAGTCCTCGTGATGAAAGCCCGGTTTCTACATTCAAGAGAGTGACTGTGCGACGTCGCTATTGCACGAATGCACCATGAGAGGTCTGACATACATGTCAGCTATGGAGGGAAAATATTACAAATGAGAATGACTAATGGGTCATGGATAAATAAAAAATACTCACAGACGTGTTCCCCATGAGTCCTTTTACGGTTTTACTTCTGTGCGTTACGAGCCAAGCCTCATTAGAAGAATGGCTGTGAACTGACGAGAAACCTCAATGAACGTGGCGGCCATGTGGATCAAGGCCAAATTGTAAGCCGTCTAATCGCTTCACGGGGACATTAGCGGGATTAGAAAAAGGCATATTCAATTGCTATTGACCAAACCACACTCAACTTTATTAACTCGTTCAATTCCAGACATTTTTCAAAAGACATCCTCTCAGTACCGCCCATTTTGGACACCACTTGGCGAAATCAACATGGAGCATACCGAGAGAAAGGTTAGACTCTCATATTTCGTTACTTCTTTAGTAATGAGCAGCAGCAAAATATCACTCTTTTACATGCCGAGCCTTTATAAAATGCACTATGCACTAAACATGAGCTCTTCTTTTGTGCACTTGCATCATCACCTCGTGTAACTGTCTCTGGTACTGAAAAAGTTAATATTGAATCCTACTGTGCTGAAATTCAGTTATCACTGTTTGGTCTGGAACCAATTAACTGCGATATGCGAGGGATTATAAGGCATTCGTAAGACACAAGAAGATACCGTGAATGATCATCAGTCCCGATTGAAAAATATTGAGAACCACTCCATTACAGTCATTGTCAAAAAACAAACAAACAAAAAACGGTTTAACGCTCTGTATGTATTTCTGTATCAAGTAGAATTATGCAGAAATTAACAAAAACAAATATTAGTATTTTACCACTGTACTACTTCATTCAATACCAAAGTATTTCTACATTTTAATCAACCTGAACAACCAATCCCAACAATGTGTTTATATGGCTTTTACTTTTTTTGGGCAAGACGCAAAAAAAAAGGTGATGATTTCACTTCAGATTATTTTTAAGACACACAAAAGTGCATTTGATAAGAGTTCGGCAGCGACGGACAATCACATGACAGGAAGGAAGAAGTGGGAGCGTGTGGAGGAAGGTTGTGTATTTGGAAACTATTTTGCAATTTTGTAACTAGTTCATCTATTTGAAAAAAAAAATATGGACGTAAAACAACCCCTTTTTGTTGGTATAGTTGGTTAGATATTTGAGCCGTCCCAAAAGCAATATTTCTGTCAAAGTGAAAGTTATGCTTGAAATGTATCTTTTCACAAAAAAAAAATGTTTCCCTTCTGTAGTCGGGAACTGATATTTTCCTGAAACCTACCTATGTTCTACTACTGATTACTAAAGAACAGAAAAAGGTAGAAACAAACCTTTTTTCCTGATGAAAGACAAGAGTCTAATCTATCTTTTGGTAGGTTCCATGTTCATGTAGCTATGGAACACAACAGCCTGTGTGGCTTGAAACATCGGTCTAAAACGGGCGGTACTGAATGAAGAGGTTGTCTTTTGAGAAATGGCCGGGATTGAACGAGTGGACATGGTGACATGACATACTCCCGTGCTTGACTTGGCAAATTCTGCATCACTCTCGCTGCAGGGCGGTTGCTGTCAAATGCGGCTTCCACTCATTGTGGTCATTTTAACTGGCGTGGTGCTAACGATGCGCCAGTCTGACGAAACAGAGGTGGAAAAAAAACTAAAAAAGGGGGTTCTCCCAGTCCTTTATTATTATTTTTTTCCTTCACACTTTCTATTCATTCTTGCTGTTATGATGTGAAACTTTCTTGAAGCCATCTCCGACCATTTTCCAATGCTTAAGTGTCCTGTTTGTGTGCAAATTTCCCCAGTGAGGGACGAATAAGGGCATATCTTATCTTATCTTACACATACAGTATCTCGTCATGACAAAATAGAGGATGAAAAACAACATTATTTCGTGTTTGCTCTTAGAACTATTTGAAAATATCCCTACTACCTCATGTCCCTCATCTAATTGACAGACTGCTTTGTTTTAGTGTGCAATGATAGAGCGTGTATCGGGAGGCCTTGAAATTCAGTGTCCCTGCAGAGCTTTGAAAAACAAAAGCAATACACACGGTGCATTCAAATATTTATGTTCCATTCAAGGCCGTCAGAAGTTTCAAAATGTGTACGTAATACGAGCAGCAATTTGCTTTAGGGCCGCACTCCTGAAAGACACGGTGTTGCATCTTTGTTTTGTCTGCATGCCGGAGCGTGTGAGAGTAAGGGGGGGGCGCCTGCCCTTTTGCTTAAATCACAGCGAAGTCTTTACGAGGTCGTAAATCTGAGACTGATGTCTCTGTGGTCACGGGGACTTTATGAGAAGAAATGCATGTGGGACCAAGAGGAAGATGAAATAAATCAACCCCCCCTCAGGCCTGCATATAACCATTGATCACCGTGCCCCATCATTTGCCGCTGATGGCGTTTTGCCTCATCTGCCAGGACTGACAAGACACACGGGTGGCACCGAGAGGGTATAAGATTACATCTCATCTCCGCGCCGCACTCCAAAAGATGACTTACTTAGCAGAGACATGACACAAATCCTGCACGGGGGAATATCTCGCCGAGACGAAAACAACGGCTTGTGCAATATGTCATCAAACCTGTCAAGTCACACAAAAGGGCCGCGGCAACAAACGGCATTTTACAGCAAACGCCGAGCTGAAGTGCCTGCAGCTGTTACAAACTTCCCAGCTGACACAAACTATTAAAATGTTTGCGAAAGTAATAAATAACAATATAATAACGACGCTAAGAATCTGTAAACCACGGCTTCGGTTCCACGGCTCGCACACATCAAACCACATGAGCATCGTCTTCTCTCTGGAGTCCATTTTATGAGTTTAAAACGTGGACAGTGCTTTTCATTGGCTCTCAGACACAACCTGAATGCAGCAAAGTCCGAACTAGCATCGAGCGTATTTAAGCGCCAGTACCAAACAAGTTGGCAGACGTGTTGACGCATCGATCCAGTTGTTTTTTTTACCCGATTCTAGGCTGGAAGGAGGGTGCTCTCCAAGAAAGAATGTCATTGCTTTTCTGGTGTGCATAAGACCAAAGTGGCAGCACAATTGAAGCACAAGTCAATGCTACGAGAAGGTGTGTTTATCTAATGATCAATGCTCGGTGTAGTAAGACTCGGCGTGTAAGGTCGAGCTGACATTTAGTTTCTCTTTCAAGCAGCAGAGACGACCGGAGGAGGAGCGGCCGGTGACAGAATGTTTCTCTGGCTAAGAGACGGATTGGCTTTTTCAGCGAGCTGACAAGAGAAAGATGCAACACTTTTTAAAACGTTCTGCTGTCTTCCTGATGCTCTTCCATCTTGGGAAGAAAGACACCCCATCGCCAATGAAACCATGGGCTGACTTCGAAGAGGAGAATCGCAGATCTCTTGGAAAAAGTGTCAAAATGAAAATGCAAAGGAGGAGAGGGAAAAGCGGTAAAAACCTTGCAGACCTCCTTTTTAGTGTCTGCTTCTGGGCACTAAGCCTACAACATTACACACTCTTTTCAACTTTTTTTTTTTTTTTTTTTTTTTTAAACAGACAAGCACACCACTTGGCTGAACTCCGACCAAAAGTAAAACAGTGCTCATTACTGAGTAATGCACTCGTAGGCTGAAATGTGAAATGTGTACGCAGTTTTAAAAAATGTGTCCAAATCCATAGCCTTCAGGGAGAGTGTTGATTTTGTAGTTTTTGGCCAGCGGTGCTGCACTCCGGCACATATGGACGTACGCGTAGTACTGAACACAGTGCATGGCCTGAAGCGTCTTCCTGCTTTAAGATTCACTGAAGGTACTACGTCACATGGGACTGGCTGGTCTGGCATTCAATTGGCCTTCATCTCACGAGTGACTTGTCTAATCTTCTCCTCTGGAGTGTTAATGCTTGAAAAGAACTGAGAGGCACATCCCTTGGCTCGGAAGGTAATTCTCGGAAGATGAAGATCTCGGGGGTTTATGTGTGTGTGTGTGTTTTATGACTGAGTGACGGCGAACTTACTTGATCCTCTGAATCCAGATGCAGTAGTCTGTGATGTACAGATCGTTGAGTATGTAAGCCGGGTCGTTCTGTCTGAAGATTTTGTGAATACCAAGCAGGCATTTGAGGACGCAGGCTTTCCCTACAGACATGCAAATAGGAACATCGTTATTTGTGACGACGCACGGCAGCTGCTGACAACACGCATCGACAGCCTTGTAGCGCGTCTTGTGTACGTCAAAGAGCAGCGTCAGAGCAAAAGCCCATTAATCCAAGCGAGTCGTTGAATACATGCCGTTTGACGAGTTTCTGGTCAAGAAATTGATTATATGTGAGACATGTAAAGAAAAGAAGGCTCTATATTTGGGATCCCATTTTAATTTAAAGGCTACTGCTCCTCTTTAGCCTCTCTTTCCGGTTCCTTGGACCGCGTTGGTAATTGTATTAAAAAATAAATGCAACCTTTTACAAGAGTCGTGAATGAAAGTAGAGAGTCTATAAAGCAATCCCTCATTTATCACGGTTTATTGGTCAGAGAAGCGATAGTGATAAGTGAATTTCCACAAAATAAGATTCCTCATTAAACAGAATATTTTCAAAACCTTCTAAGTAAAGTTTTTAATAATATTAGATCAGGCCGTGTTCCACCACATTTTTGAAAAAAACATGAGAGTGCAAGATAACATAGTAGAAAATAAATTAGTACAATAAAAAATATATTTAATATTTTTTTCATTGTACTTTTCTTAAAATTGTAATTTCCTCCACCTGGAAAATTATTTTCAAGGAATCAGCCAATCAAACGTCACTCATTCAGACACTTATTGGATCCCAATATTTACATAACATTTTGCAAAGAAACGACTATCGGTATGTCTAACATCAGCACCTACAACATGCATCACAATGACCATTTTCCCATCTGTAGGCCATTCTCTCTTGAAATACTGAAAGACAATTCTTCAACATTATTTCCAACCTGTATAAAATAGAGTTGTAACCCAAGTCCTCCAAAAAGGTCACATATGCAGGATTAATCATCTTCTTTGGGGGATTCTAACATATTTGTGGTTCAATTCAGAGGTCAAACTACAAGTGTACGGTTTCTTTCAATCTTGCATATAAATAGATTTCTGACAAAACCAACAATCTGCTGAGGGAAAGAGAAAATGCCCTTCTCAACCTCTGCAGAGCGGGACGGCATTGTCCAAGACATTCCCGGCCAATCAAAATAAACAGAGCACTCGCAGTGAGGAAACCCTTAAACAAACATTTGGTTCTCATTTAAGCATGGGCTCATACGCAGGGAATCCTGCCCTCATCTGCAGACCGGGGTTGTGTGAAAAACACAAAACAAAACACCTGCATCCTGGATTGTATTTCTTTTTACTGGGATTAACTCTGGTTAACTCCTAAATCAGTCACACTGTACGCTGAACACATGAAGGACATAAAATGCAGCACTACAACACTAAATACAAGAATGAAATGAAACCGTAATAGAAACCAAAAGCCAGGCACTGGCCACCTTCCCATGTCAATATTAACTCATTCAATCCCAAAAGACAACCCTTGAGTACCGGCCATTTTAGACCGATCTTTCAAGGCACACAGTATATTGTGTTCTAAGGCTACGGCAACATTGAACCAGCAGTAGAACACAGGTAAGTTTCAGGGAAATATCAGTTCCCGACTAAAGACAGGAGAAAAACAGCTTTTTGTGAAGTAACTTTCACACAATTTTTTTGCTTTTCAGATAGCTCAAATGTCTAATCGACTATACCAACACAACAAAAGGGCTTATTTTACATCAAAATAATGTATTTATAAATAGTGTGTAACAATTGTACAATTTCCACATTTGGAACTATGGTAATGGTAATGGTTTTATGTCATTTGAACATGCATCAGATTACAATTGAGTGCATCCCATAATCAGCTCCCAGTTCCACATGTCCAAAAGGAGTAGGAAGAAGCAAAGCTTATTAAATCCTACCCCTCCATCTGGTACTTTAATAATCAGTAACTGTTACATTTGTTCACTTCCTGCTTTCCTAATATGGTTTAAGGTTTGTTTGTTGTTGTTTTTTTTTTTTTGGTCACGTACCGAAGTAAAAGGTGATATGACCACACAATGACATAATGGGTACCATAGTAACTGTCAATATAGTGATATATATAGCATATAATGACTGGTAGTAACTACAGTATGCGTGTATGTGCGTGCATGCTTTGAAATTTCCCTACAATGCATAAGCTTGTGCACGCTACACTCCTCCATGCGCTCACTTCCTCCTTCCTGTCATGTGATTTTCCCATGTATGAGCCGCTGAGCTCTTATCAAATGCCCTTCTGCCGCCTTCTGGCCGTTTTTGTAATTGAAAATGTATTTGTGGAGCTTTGCGTCATCTCCTCTATATGCCTTTTGCGCAAAAAAAAAACACACAAAGACGCATAAATACGTTGTTGGGATTGGGCATTCAGGTTGTGAAAAAATACATCTTCGGTATCGAATGAGTTAAGACTTGGGATACTGTAGCATTGCAAGATTTATTTTTCATAAAAGAAAACCTGCTTAGGCTGCCACTCATACTTGGATATATGAATCATGTGTGTAATTATTGGTGGCTAAATCCAGGCTGAGTATGATTGTGTAGAAGAGGGTTTGAGGCAGTGCTGCGATTTGCTGGCTGAGTGTGAACAAGGCTTGTCACGACAGTGAGAGCACTTTCAAGGTAAGAGTGAAAGTGAGGGGAAAAGTGAGACCAGCTGCTGTTCCGCTGCCTTTCCTGAGCAAACCTCCATTCCTACCTAATGAGGCGCAGAAATGTTAATCAGGGGTTTAAAAGGCCTTTAATTTGCCGCCATTTACCCGCATTAACATCATCATAGACCGCATAATCTTAGCCAGTGTATGTTTACACTGTTGTTCCATCTGACTAGAGATTAAAGATTAAGGTTATCTTTGACATATTAAAGCCAACAATCCATTATTGGCTAATCCACATTTTGAGCTCCCGCCCGCACCCCCGCCTCCAGGAAATAAAAGCGGGCTACTGTCCTGCTTAGCAGGATGAATATAATGCATAATGCATTGAAGGTCAACCAAACATTAAGTCAGTGTTTGGCAAGTCTCCAGTCTTTAGCTCAAGTCTCGAGTAAAGACGTGAAGTCGAGTCTCAAGTCAACACAGGACGGGTGTCAGACTTGACATTTTTGAGTCCTTACAAGTCATAAACGGTGTCACCCAAATAAAATGCAATTTTGATGAGGTAATAATCTACGGTATTCATGTTGTCAAATAATATGAATACATTAACACCAATGTGACAAGACTTGGTCACCAAAAAGTCACAGTCCATTTGCAAGTCTTAGATTATACTGAGTCATATATCAAGTCAAAAGTCATCAAAATTGTTGGTGAAGTCCAACCTCTGGTACCAGGAACTAAAAGTCGACAGGCATTAGGTGGTAAGGGGCCTGAAGACTCACCTGAATGCATCATTGAAGCTGTATCACGAATGGCAGCCGAGACCATGCCAAAGTGGCGGTAGAGCGGATAGCACAAAACCCTTCTTCCAAATGACACCAGGACCTCTTGTAAGCAGCTGTAAGTCTGAGGGACAGAGGAGAGACGGTCTCCTTCACAAAAAACCACATCAAGATGCAAAGAGCAGTTAACACAGATTTAACCAGACACTCCTCCTGCAGGGTTTTTATCTTCTTTTTTTTCCTACCTTGGCTCTGATTGGTGTTCATCCAAGTCAGCGGTGTGCAAATTACTTTTAACAACACCCTCTTTTTTTTTATAGAGCTTACAAAATAGGTGCTTCAAAAGCGTACTGCTCCTACACTGGACTGCTAATTGCTGTTTGACTTTAACCACCGCATCCGTACTAAGATCGCTATAGTAACAGTTGTAGAGCCAGGGGATTATTATTATTTTAGTATCCCCTGTATCATTGTATTATTCTCCTTCATCCAGTCCAGTCTTATCAGGGCACATTGCAAGCTTGCACTTTGGTACAAGCAGAGATCACGCCCCCCCCCAGTTTGATTAGCAGGAGTGCAAATAAGGTTGGATGCTTCAGGCGGGGAACTCAGTTACACCAACACAGTCGGCTGAGGACAAGTAGGGAGGAGGGGCCGTGAGGCAAAAATGGGGGGAGGGGAAGCACAAGATGTGGAGGAGAAAAAGAACACGAGCGCATATAAACATCACATGGGGAGAAGTGGGCGTTACGCGGAGTTTGGTATGGGCTTTGAGGCGCTCGGGACGGCAGTCAGAGATTAGGAAAATGTGACTGGCAGATGAGCATCCAAACAGTTGCAGGCTCTCTTTGGTCGGTCGTCACAGCACTGGCTCGCTCCGTAGTCTATGGAAAAAAAACTCCCAGTCTGTATCCCTGTCGCGTGGGTATGCGGGGAACTATGCCAAATACTTAAGGCGAGAGGCGGGGTAGAACCTGGATTGGCCGCCAGCCTACCGCAGGGCACCTATGGACAAACAACCACTCACATTCATTCTTGTGGACAATTTAGAGTTGCCAATTTTTAATGGGGATCAAATACTTAGTCGTTCCTCGTTTTCTGATTCCAGATCTGACCACGATAAATTCATTTCCACAGTATAAGATTCAATGTAAATAAATGGAAAAGTCAGAGACATTTATCTTCTTTTCAGGCTGAACTCACCTCCAACCAACATAGCGTGCCGCTGAGTTTTCGGATCGTCCACGGTGCCTCCACCTGATTAAAGAAGACAGTAAATGTCAAATTTCAGTACATAAAATAATATCCAATAAAGTATATCCCGATATACTGCATCTCAGAAGGGACATTAGCCCCAAAGGAAAATGCTTCCACCTTCACATATGACAGGAGGGATGTTGTTGTCTTCTCTACCTCCAAACACAATGAGTCAAGTTAATGCCGGAGAGCTCAATTTTAGTTTCATCTGACCACTCAGCCTTAAAGGAGTGACACCTCGGAGCCTTGACTGAGCTCTTGGATATGCCGGTAATCTCTAAAAGCCGTGAATGAAATAGAATCAGGGCGGAAAGGATTTGAGAAGAAAGCACTGTGGCATCCAAAGCCAAGTCCTTCTCAGGAGGAGTTGCCTCTTCGCACATAAACGCCGTCGCTTACATTGTCGTCGCCCTCTGTGGAGCGCACTTCATAGGAGTAAGCCAGCAGGACGTCCACCAGGCTCAGCCACACTTGGTGGCGTGAGGTCTTGTCGAGGAGGTACGATCGGTTGGTGAATTTTCTCAGCTGCTCCTTCTCTTCATCGTTGAACGATATGGCTGCATGACAACATGGCAGACAGTTAAAGCAGAAATATGGATTTTGTTATGTAAACAAGAAATCTGAATTGCATGAGTTTAAATGTTCAGTTCATTCATTTGTCATTTGTAATAATTGTCTCATCATTTTTTGCACGTAAAACTATAATCATAATCAATAAAATGTGTTTCTATGGGAAAATTTAAAGTCTGTTTTGGTTTGAGTCGGACCTTCTGTTAACCAAGGCATCAGTGTACTTTGATATTACCTCGATAAACGAGGGTTACTGTATATGGTATTCATGGCAAATGGTGGTCACCTCACATACTGACCGGTTTTCGGACCTCCTCCGCCCTCCAATAAAGTTAAACGTCACATTTTGAAGAGGCCTTTTATTGTGGCCAACCTAAGGCACACTTGTATGCACCCGTGAAGTGAATGAATTATGATTTATGAAGATTTAGACAGATTTGTCATCAATATTTCAGTGATATTGGCCTTTGGTGTACATGGAAAACGTTGTTGATCTTTGAGTTCACCTCATGAAAAATGGAAGAATAAACAAACATGTTGCATTTACATTTTTTTAGAGTCCATATAAACAGAAGGTGAGTAAAGCAAAATGCTGAAATTGTTGATATTGTGGTGTTTGTATGGATCTAAGCAAACAGATCCTTGTGACTTCAATGCATTTTGTGATAAATGCTGCAGCAGAAATTGGGCAACGGAGCAGTCTTGACAGCTTCACTGTTTTAACCGCCACAATTCGTTTTCATGCGTCTCCGGCGTGGACGCCTTCCATTCCAAATGGCCATATATTCAAAGCATACAGGGCTTCAAACTGATTGGAAAATTAATTTTCCGACTAATTCGTCCAGTTGGAGAGGCAGTCTGCCTTATCGCTGCTCTCCACGAGTCCAGATGGTGTGGTAGCATCCGGTAAATACGCTATGGCAAAGTACAGCTGAGGGTTTGAGAAATGTTCCTGTAAAATAAACAAGGGCCAAAATGTGACCTTGGAAAGGCAAGTATAGTGAATGTAAATGAGGCCGTGTCAACTTTAACACGGCATAGACGTCAATGTTAAAACAATGCATGGCGTAATGGTTGCCTAAATGTGGTTAAAGGTCAGTGTTTTCAAAGTGGCATCTAAATCTAGCCATAACAAGCTTGAACGGGTAAGTGAGAGGCCAAGCTGTCGGGTCCATTTAGTCTGGAGGAGTATATGAATGCGGGCCTCCGGAGGACAGCTGGGGCCTGTCAGTGTGCTGGCCCTGACACCCAACAACACAAAGGGCCCACTTTCTACTTCATTAGTACTTGTGTCTGCACCCATATGTCAGGTGACATATATATCAGGCATTGCATAAGTGAAATGGGGATGCTTATTATTGCTTAAACCACAATTATCTTTTATCAGATGTACACTCATCTTACATTTGTCAATCTTGCTCAAAATGTACATTGATGATCGGTATTAGACCTTGAAATTGGGCAAATACGGTATGTGACTTCATAGTATAAAAATATATATCCCCATGGTACAGGGGCCATTATTGAAGAGGTTACAGTATTATTACTTCTGGTGGAGCGATACATACTCTGTGTGGAGTTTGAATGCATGCGTGGATTTTCTCAGGTTTACCGACACCTACTTCACACAGTTGCCTGGAGCAATTTGACATAAGTTTTAAGTACATCCAACATTTTTTTAGAGTGCGTGATGAACACTGAAGTCATAAATGTGCTTTCAAATTCTGATGACAAGCTATTAGTCAGACCGATGTTCTTTAGACTCAGCCGAGCCTTTTGCCATTCAAGCCGTTACTTTTAATCTGGCTCATTTATCTCCACCTGGGTTACTAAACTGAGCTCCTCGGTCCAGAATGCCGAAGGAGCCTGTAGCATAGGTCCCTCATCGGGCTACGGGGGACTGTAAACGTTCATGTGGGCTAAACTCGGGACTGCTTATTATGGCTTTTTCATTGCTGGCTGGGAGTGCGTTCACGATAGAGGAATCGCGGACCCCTGACACATCTGGAATGGCAACATCCTTTGATAATCTGTTTAATCTAAATCCTCCCTCCGCACTACATTTAAGCCACGTGCCTGCTTAAACCATACGGGAATTAGCAGGCTGTGAAACGAGCTGGATGGTAAAATTAAAGACGCTCTTGGCTCTCGCTGATGCGTTCACAAGCCAGCTCATAAAACGCTGAGGAAAGAAATGAAGCCGGGATGCTCGAGCTACCTCGGAGCTCATATCTGTCTTAGTTAATGAGCAATTGATTTTTAGATGGATGGGAAGCGATTATAAAAGCGCTTCTAACTTTTGAATAAAAGCAGGATACGGAAAATCTATAATCCCCTTTGGCACTGTCGCAGTGACACCGGGGAGATGTCTTTCTTTAAACGTGCCAGAAGGTAACAGAGTGAACCAGTGATTGAGTGAGGTCCAAGTTCAATCCCTCATAAAAAGGCAAGTGTCACTGCTGCTAAAGTGCCCTAGGGCAATGTAGCTTTATAGCAGACAAGCAGAGCTTTGACCCTCCTCGAGAGGAAGCCCGCAAGAAGACTGGTGTGTCCTTTGGGCATGAGAACAATGTCGGCGCTCCGCTGAAACAAACCCCCACCAGCATCACCGATCCGACAATATTATTTCATTGTCGGGAAAAAAAAACAAGTAGCGCTTCATTTGACAATCAACCGACAATGCACGAACATGAACGCCCTCTCGGGTATCTGCTGCTTCATGCCGCCTTCTGGCAGCCAACAGTATATCAGGTCATTAAAACACCTTCGGACGTATTTACATTTTCATTAGGACGCAAAAGGACCGTCAATGACTTAAGGAATGATAATAAAAATCACATCTATGGTCAAGTCTTATTAAGTCCACATTACTGGCCTCTAATGTTTTACTATAAAAAATACTTTTTACTTTACGTTTCCACACCCAGGTTGCTGCCAAGGCGATGTAATGTGTTAGCGGGAAGACCTTCTTGGTGTTGGCGCTTCATGCAACGCCAACTGCCTCTATCAGAAAGGCCGGGGATTGATGCCGAGTCTGACGACAGAAAAAGTGGCGCACCCTCAAACTATTACAGTATTTTGACTATTACTATAACTTGCCTTTCAAGATAAAATGTCTGTTCTTGGTCTCTGATTTGATCAATTTCCCCCAGAAATACGACTTATCGTTCAATGTGACTTATATATGTTTTTTGTTCTTCTTTGTGCATTGTTGGCTGGTACAAAGTGTACTCCGAAGCAACTTATACTCAAGGAAAATGCACTAGTTGTGCTTTTTTTGTGTGTATTACCACCATGCATATACCGGGCAAAAATACCATTACTGTTCTGTTGACATCCTGCTTGGTCAGTGTGTATATTATTATATGTTGGACTGCTACAATCACCATAAAAAACAATACAATGCCACAGAAGCATCACTTTTTAAGATTATTAATAATTCATGACATTTGTACATACCAGCCTCTCCTTCACGCTCAGGTGAAGGGCGACATTTTGTCCACCACGGTTTGAATTTCAGCAGTCTCTTGATCTCATCATCTTCAAACAGATCAGCTCTGCAAGGATACATGTAGCGTCAGCAGACGGCAAAGGAAGTAACCCATATTGATCAAATAAACTGACAGGTAGTGATCGGGGGAGAAGGCCGAGGCCTCTGTGCTCAGCCGCTCCTGCCTCCTCTCGGCTATGGTCGTTCCATCGGGGTTCTTGACATCTATCACATCACTGAGTTCTTCCTGTCCAAAGAATGGTCACAGCCGATATTTAATGGAATCATTTAACCGACCCGCTTCGAGGGGACACTTAAGGTGCCTTTATTCATGGCTCTCACCTGTAATCTGGCAAACACTCCAGACCTCTGATTGCCAAAGCCATATTTCTGAAGGCCTCTTAGCTCCTCTTCAGAGCCCTCGACGTAAACCTCCTGCTCAATCTGCCAGTCAAAGTCTTCTTCATCTTCCCCTTCATTAGTGCCCACACTTTCACTGCCAGCTTAAAAATAAATAAAAAAAATCAAACACACACTCAAGGCTTTGAGCTATTTTTGATCATCTTGTTAGAAAAACAACAGCGGTTGATCTGGGAGTAAATGAAATACCTGCGCTGATGTCCTCTAATAAAGGTTTTGCTGAGCGACACCCTTTGGGAGCGAGGAGACTCGTCAACATTTGGAGGCCTTCAAAGTGTTCTCCGGGTGTTTTTTTGGGGATCTGCACGGTGAAGAGACCTGCGGAAGGATAGTGCATACAGAAGTGCCTCTTTGAATACAACAGACATGTGCATACTTACAACCTGTAAATTAAAAAGGGGCTATATTATGGAGAAAAAAAAAAAAATTTCTTGGATACACATTAAGTTCTCTGCGGTGCCTGAGTATAAAATAAAAGTATTTTCTTTAAAAGTAGGACTTTTTAGATAAATACTGCCTCCAAACTCCTCCAGATGATGCTGAAGTGCAAAGGTTTGGAGTCGTCTGAACTCTTTATCACCAAGCCATTCCATTTACACTAATTACATTTGGCTCAGCTCCAGTATATAAAAGCACAGTCGATAACTGGTGGAAATTACTAATGCTCCGAGTTACTAACACAAATGAAAGTCCGGCATAACGGTGATGATGTATTGGAAGAAATAACAAGGTGCCAATAACCATTGACGTGTTTTGTTTCCTGATGTGCTAAAAGGAAAAACGATGATGTTCCAGGCAGGCAGCATGAAGTTTATAATTGGTTCATTAAAAATCATTGCAGTCACCTTTTAAAGAGGGCAAAAAAAAATCATAACCAACATAATAATTAATTTAGCTTGATTGGTTGAAATGCTGCCGAAAGAGGCCTCAAAAGAGCAATCACTGACTCAGCGTCTTGCATCTGGAGGTCCGAAAATATCACTTAAATATTGCAGTTGTGTCACATTACGGTTAGTTTATTATGTTTACAAGCTCTTCATCTTCAGTTAATGCTTGAAACAATCTTTTTGACTGCAAATGCAGCTTGTGTAAACGCTCAAATAAATGTATTATTCAGTAAAGCTGAAGCCTTATTACATACCTTTATCAATGTCAAACGTGGCTTTTTCTCTGCCATCTTCCACGACCCTCCCTGGAAGTGTTAACCTGAAAATGAAAACAGACACACACAGATGTTTATCTTATAATTCCACTTGCACTTCCAGTCATGCAAACCATCATTACACGCTTCATAATTAGTATAAAATACCTGCTTCCTCTTCCCTCTGCTATGCAAACCAACTTAACGTGGAGGAGCATAGACATACTGTATGTTTGACTTGAATGTAGATGAACTTACCTCAGAAAGTAGGGTTTGGCATAGAATTTCACATCTGTTCCTTCTATATAGAGGTCAAATTCTGATGTTCTGGTGTAGGGAACCCGTATGGAAAGGATCAGGTACACAGGATCCTGGCTCAAGTCAAACATAGGAGTTATCATTGTGACTATGTTTTGGGATATCCGCCTGCAAAATAAATGAGCAAAACTACTTCAAATAAAGACTTTGTTCAGGTGCTCCATTGAAGAATCACACCCCTGCAGACTACAGTGCGCCCGTGTGGTTGCCTGTAAAAAAACAACGTCAGGGCGTTCCGTTTGTAAAAGTCCAATATTTTTTAAGCAACTAATTTTGTGAATGTACATGCAAGCCGAACTCAATAGCAGACCCTGAAATGTGACATAATTGTGAAGATGTGTTACCAGATGAATGCATTTGCCGTTTGTTTGCTCGGCGAACCTGACGTGACAATTTTCACATGGAAGATTTGTTTAGCCTGACCACGTTGACGAGTGTATGAAGACGTTAGCGAAACGCAAAGCAGTCAGCGCACTTTTAACATTGTTCCCGTTTCATCCCACAAATCGGCCATAAAAAATGTCGCCCAGTCTCGGACTGTCAATTATATAAGTTTCAGTTCAACACAAGATTTGTGCACTTACCAGAAACAAGCCTCACACGCAGCTCTAAGAGGAGGCGGCCATTTTGTTACCGTAATGCACAGTTTAAATAGTAAGCAACAAAATGCAAAAATAAAGTACCGTAAATGGAGGGTTTTTTTTAACTTTGATCTGCCTGCATATTCAGTACATTAATAATAACTATATTACCTGGCTCTAAATATCAACCAAGTTAATATAGAACACACACGTTCACAGTTTTCGGTAATGTAATTTGCATTAATAATTTTTTTTCCACAAACCTTAACGATATATCAAATAAAAACAATGACTTTTCATTGCTGTTTATTTCAGTATACTATATGGACAAAAGTAGTCGGACACCATCATTGTGCAGTTACACATTATTGTGCCAAATCACTTAATTAGTCCAAAAATTTCATTTATGTATAACTGCTCATGTGCGACTTAAATTAAGACTTAGAACAGTTAACAGACGACGCATTATTTTTTATAAAATGTCCCAAAGACTAATGTGATTGGCAGTCAGGGTTGCCACACTAGACTGAAGTGCCAAAAATCTTAGTGCAGTTGTTTTAGATGATTTACGGTAAGGCTGGGGAAGCCACGCCCCAACTGTGTAATCCTCTCAGGGCAGCCACGAGCTCCTCTCAACAAACTCACCACTTCCGGGGAGTTGTTCCAATAAAGACGATCTATGCTCTTATTGGCTGTCCTTGCCTAATGAAGTTGAAGTTACTGTTATTTTCACAAAAGACAAAAAAATAAATATTTTGTATTAAACAATTAAACAATAAAAGTACCATTGATTTAAAAAGTTTTTTGACTTGAATTTTGCATGACAGGTTGCCTAGCAACCTTAACAAGCAAGTACCAGCCAGCACACAAGAACACACCCACAAACCAGTTAAATGCTAACACATCTCATCACATCACATTCTGATCCAGTCAGAAAGGAGTAACGCCTTTGCGTAGGAGGGCCTCAAGGATGGTATAACAGAGTAGCCACTTCCTATTTGGGGGACTTCCTGCATCCTACTTTGAGGGCCGAGGACCACCGCGCCACTCTGTGACATCTTCCAGACAATTTTTTCACTCAAAGATCGATGTCGAAAATTCATCCAAAGTCTCTCTCAGGATGCAGAGTCATCGGAAAGTGCTGGAAAGTTGTCGGGATTGCAATAGTTTGCGGATTTGTCTTGTTTGTGTACTTATGGGGAGGCAAAAGAAATGATGAAAGATGGGGGTAAGTCACCGTTGATGCACAACACTGCAGTTGGGGATGTCATACAACTTTGGGTCAAAAAATAACAATTTAAGGCAAAGAAATGGGAATAATTTAAAGTAGTGGAGACATGAAATCAAACACTGAAGGTTACTAAAAGGTTACTAAAAATTGCAAACTCGTAAAAACAAGTATTTACTCTATTAATGACTCCACTCACATTTACATGTTTTTACCGTTTTTGGGAGGGGCTCGATGTCCGTGTAACGGTAGCATAACAGTAATTGCCCTGAGCTAGTGGCCAGCCGCCAAACAAATACAAGGGAAGAAGAACAAGTTTGAAGACTATTTTACTGATCAAATAGTGACATACGCAGACATACGCATAATATAATTCCTGTCTTTTTTCCCCCCATGTGTGTTCTAGTAATTGCCAAGGAAATCCGGGAGACGAGGCAACAATGCACTTGGCGTTGGTGGCGTGTGGAAATCGTCTGGAGGAGGTTATAACTGTCATCAAATCGGCTGTCCTGTTTAGCATCGGGAAGATCAAGTTTCACATTTTAGCTGAAGACCACTTGACCCCCCAGTTAAAGAAAATGGTAGGATGCCTTCAGGCCGCTGATACTTAAATAGATGTTCATTGTCCCAACATGTTAGCATTTCTCTCAGTTGTGGCTGAGCAAAGAGCTCGGGGAAAAAAGGCAAATTGTTATTGGATAATATTGGATATATATTGGATAATACTGTCTCTATAGCTGGGTTAATATGCAGGTCACAACATGTAAATGGAGCATTGTTGGCATTTTTTTGATATCGGGGACTCTCCAAGATGTGCATTGTCTGTGAAAAACTGCCAACAAGAGATGGCTATCACTCGGAATACTCGGAAAAAGCAAAGATGTGTCTTCTTGTCTCACATCGGGATTGTGGATTCACTTCAATTTGTTTGCACAGCGCCAAATCCCAACAGGAGTTGCCTCTCAGAAATGAAAAAAGACCCAACTGAAACCTCACATTAGCAAGCACTTGGCGATGGAGGCAAGGAAAAACTCCCTCTGGGGGAAGAAATCTTGAACAGAACTCAGGTGACCACTTCAGGGGCCTTGAGATCTCATCTCGATGTGACCTTGAGTGTTTACTGGGACGGTTTGAAGCTTCTGGGATGAGACTCAGCACCTCCGAATCCGAGGAAATGGTTCTCAGGTGGAAAAGAGTGGATTGCTCCCTCCGGGTTGGGAATGAGGTCCTGCCCCAGGTGGAGGAATTCAAATATTTCAGGGTACTGGACTGTCGTGGTACCTATGTTCCTACCCAGAGTCATGAGCTTTGGGTCGTGACCAAAAGAACGAGATCGCTGATACAAGCGACTTTCTTCCATGAGGTGGCAGGACTCACCCTAAGAGAGGAACCCGGTAATCCGGGAGGGGGCTCGGAGTAGAACCACTGCATCTAGTCTGGTCGCCTTCTGGATGCCTCCCTGGGGACGAAGTGTCCTTACAGTGGCACTGGAGGAGGTGGCTGGAGACCGGGAAGAGACTGCTGCCCCCACGACCCCGGCCCCGGATAAGTGGAGAAAAATGTATGAAATATTCATGCAGCAACGTGGTGTTTGTGCACCGTCAGTTCAAGTCTTGCGTTCCTGAACAAAGAACATGGACACAGGACGTGAACTAAGAAATACGGCACTTTTCTTTGTTCTTTTATTTATAAGATCATCCAAGAGCTCAGAGGCCTGCACTCAAGTGGACCATACAGCCTGGATTACATTAAAGCAAATTGATGGGGTTGAGGTCAGGGCTCAGGTTTGAACTCATCCAAGCGTGCCTTTGTGGAGCTGATGGGGATTAGTCACGCAATTAGGACGCATAAATCAGATGGTTAGTTGACTGATGCCGAGGTGCATTCGGATGTCATATCAAAATACCGGTAAGAAATGAGCAGTAAAATGTATGACTTAAAGAAGATGTTTCTCTTCCAGATGAGCGAGTGGCCTTGCTTTATTAGAGCTAAGTTCCAGTATGACTTCTACCCCATCACCTTTCCAGAGCAGAACAACCAATTATGGAGAAAGCTTTTCAGGCTCTGCTCAGCTCAGAGACTCTTCATCCCTGTAAGGCTTTTTTTTTACTGCCTTTCCCTTATTTTATTGCAGTGCTTCATAAGTTTATGAATGATCTGCAGCATTAACTTGACAGGTGAATCTTCTCATGGGATTCAGTCCAGTTATTTAATCAAGTGCAAAGCCGCGCTGTGTATTGATTTTGTCTTGTCAGCTGGTGTTTATTGTGATAACAGCACCATGTAATAACCAATATATTGCAGGGCAGACAAATCAGAAGTGTTTTTCTTATGTGAGTCAATCAATAATCTCATTATTGATGTTATTTATCAACTCTTTAATCATTGTTTTGTGGCCATGAATAATGTTCTGATCACTTTAAATGATGATGCTGCTTCCCTGTGTTTGTAAAAAAACAAAAAAAACAAACACAGCTCCGTTACCTAGTAGACGATTGAGTTTTTATATTGATCCTTTCTAACGTCATTTTGTTTCAAAAGTTTCATCATCAGTATTCCTGTTACAGAGCATCCTCTACGACGTAGACTCATTGCTGTACGTGGACACCGACGTGGTGTTCCTCCGGCCTGTGGATGACATCTGGGGTCTGCTGAAGTCCTTCAACAGCACCCAGCTGGTAGCAATCGGCATGGAACCCAACATCCCCTTTGGCTGGTACAGTTCTTCTGCACGTCACCCTTTCTACGGCGTCTCAGGACTCAACACCGGTGTCATGCTGATGAATCTGACACGGCTCCGCCGCACCATGTTGAAGGTCAGACCAAAATGCTGTCATATGTTGGAAGTGAGGTATGATTTGGCGTGATTTTGGCGTTTTGACAGCCACTTCCAAATTGCAACTGGAAGCTGGAATGCTTCCAAGTCTTCTCTGGATTTGATTTGATTCAAAAGCAGCTTGTGTGAGCGAATGCTGTTTGTATTTCAGAACGATCTGAATGCCTACGGCATGTTCTGGGAGGACCTTGCCCACCCACTATATCAGAAGTACAAAAACGACATCCAATGGGGAGAGCAGGACATCATCAACATTATCTTTCACTATAACCCAGGTAGGCGACATCACTAACAAAATGCCTTGGTAACATTTCTTTCTAAAATTTATTTGATCTTTATCAGATGCATTTATTTTTATATTCTTACTATTACCGTATTTTCCGGACTATAAGTCACACTTTTTTTCAAAGGTTGGCTGACACCTTTTCTGTTCATGTTTATTTTTTTATGTAGCTGAATAACCATTGTGTTAGCATATCTTATTCAGCCTGTTCTCTATTTTCTATTTATTGTTAGAACTTGTCTTCCAAGAGGACCAAATGTTTTGGTCAAGTAGTTTGTTAAATAAATTACCCGCAAAAAATGCGACTTATGTATGTTTTTTTGTACCTAGTTATGCATTTTTGGCCTTGTGCGACTTATAAACCAGAAAATATAGTACATGCTCCTTTTTTTGGTTTTATATGGTACTAATCTGATTCTCCTTACTCAGCATTTTCCTCACTAATACAAGAAGAGACTTTTGGACTGCAACGTCATAAATTTCAAACAACGGACTGCCCGACAATGCTATTGAGCTAGCCGACCATCACCCACTCGGGACTGATTGAACCATCTAATTTCCGGTGTATACAACGCACCGGTCTTTAAGCCGCACACTTCTACATCATAAAATGGCATATTTGGGTGCACACAAGTCAGTTAGGACCAGGTAGCTCGGAAATGTGCTAATCTCCCAATTCATTTTCTATGCTTGTTTTCAACACTTTTAAAATAACGAATAACAGACTTATCATATTTATTCATTTTCCTAATTTTACATTCCAAATATGTTGTCTATTCTTTGAAACACTGCATATAATACTGTATGTGTTTGTTTCTAGAGCACGTATATGCCCTTCCTTGCCAGTGGAATTACATGTCAGATCACTGTACATATGGCAGCCACTGTCAAGGAGCCCGAGAGGAGGGTGTGTCCATCCTCCATGGCAACCGTGGAGTGTTTCATGGTAACCGGCTGCCAGTCTTCCAAATAGTTTATGAAGCAATACGTGATGTAAGTATACTCAATTTAGATTTTTTTATTGTTAAAAAGCATTTTTGCGTTGGGAGTACTGTAGTATATCATGGCAAGTTTTGAGTTTTACCTGATTAGAGTGGAAAAGGTAGAGGTGGATGTACGTATATGTTCAAGTCAAAGGCCATGGCAATTTGTTTTCTATTTGTTGGGTTTATTAAGCAGCGGCGGCGTCTGAGGAAGTTATGTACAGTGTTACCTCGTTTATCGTGGGAATAGGCTCCCAAAATAGCTCGCAGTAAGTGAAATCTGCAAAGTAGCCAACTTTTATTTATTTTTTTTACAATTACTGCATATGTTTTAAGGCTGTAAAACATCTCACATAATTACTGTATATGTTTTAAGGATGTAAATCCTCTCACCATACACTTTGTACACTTTTCTTAGGCATTAATATTTTCTCTCTTTTTTTTTAAATTCTCCTGCAGTTCCCGTTTGAGGACAAGTCGTTGCAGTCACTGTTCTTTCCGATGCAGACCGAATTGTTAAAGACCGTCAACGACCCGTGTGGTCAGATTTATCAAGTTTTCCTCAAGCAGATAGAAAAACGAACAACACGATCTGACATATGAGGCCGCACAACTGACTGTCGATGGAACGGACTTCCTGTTTAATGTGACAAGGACCAAGGACTGCTGTAGTGGACCATTACAAGGGTCGGCTCGCACACCTTGGAATGAACTGGTGGCACTGGTGAAAGGAATGGGCTCTCCTCCTTTCTATAGTCACTTTTGCACTCATATTATCAAAATATATGTGTGTTTGTTGTTTGTGTTTGTTTTGCAAGGGGAGATGAGTGAGTGGGACAGGAAGTGACATCATGGTTGAGAGTTACTGTAGTTGGGTTATAGCTTCAACAGTAGCTCATTTTCATTGTTATTGTGGTGCCTTTTGTGTGATAATCCAAAGCTGCAAATAAAGCCTTTTTGCTGTCTGGTGCTTGTGTGTCTAAAAAATTACAGTAACATTACTGAATCTAGTGCAAAATATATTTGCATACTCATAACCAGCCTTGCCTACTGGATTAAAAGCCACAGTTAAGATATAAAATTAATTTGGCATAATAAATGGGGTCATTAAAGGGTCACTGACATTTAAAAAAAATTCTTAAATATGTTTTATTTTTGAAAAAAAACATGAAGGTGAAAGTAACCTCAGATGCTTATTTATAATTTTCATTTATGACAATGTACACAGCTCTTTGGTTAATAGTCAAATAAAAATATGAGCTTTTTCGAATGTAAAAAGTACGATTGGCTCAATAAAGGTTGCGGTAAAAGTGTCAATAGTTTTAGTGCCCTCGTATAAGATGAATTACGGTAGGGCTGGAGAGGCCACGCCCCAGCTGTTAACTCCTCTCCTGGCAGCGAGAAGAAGCTCGGCTCTCCATCATCAGACTGCGAGCGGAGAGAGGCGACAAATGTCAACTGGGGCCGCTCTCCCTCAGCCACAGACATGAAAAGTCGCTCCCACCATGCGGATCCACTGCAAAACAGTGGTGATCGCCATATGTTTTGGATTTGTCTTACTTTGGTACTTTTGGGGAGGCAAGCAGGACAGGAACTCTTCTCCGTCGTCGATTAATATCGATCACAATGTTGGTGTCAAGTTGGTGAGGAAATCTCCCACAGTGTTCCTGGTGGGTGTGGACGAGACACCAAAGAGACCAAAAAAGTCCAAAGTGACAAATGGAGGGGCCAAGTTGAATGCAAAAAGGTGAGAGATGATTTTCATTCCTAAATCAAGATCGTCCTCTTTAGTTGGGGTCAATTCACTTTATCACGTTCACACTTTTTGGTTCATAGAAAGTGGACTCTCGCTTTCAGATGGTTACTATCATCATTATTCTTCTTCTGATTAGTACTACCACTACTACTAGTAGTATGCTAGTATTAGCCTGCTTATTGACTTGCTTATTTGCCTGCTTTTGCCCTATTATATGAAATTTGACAGAGATATTTTTTTGTAAAAAAAAAAAATCTATAAAAAATATCTAATTATTTAGGGGGGCTGAAGCATTTTTTGTAAATATATGTATATATTTTAAATATTTTTACATTTTTTTAAATAAAGTCTTTCCTCACAAACCAAGCAAGAAAACAGTTTCTCTCCAGTGCGTAATCTTATGTGCACTTTCAAATGTGACCTGTCTGAAGCCCCCCTAAAACAGGCCTAATGATGGCACTGGACCGGACCAAACAGGCGGACCGAGACCACCTGAGAGAGTCTCGGTTTATGGGTGCAGGGTGGGGGGAGGTTTGAACAGTACAAGTCGGAGACGGTGAAATGAAACGTACGACTGCATTATGACACTCCAGGATGGATTGGTGTTGTATTCAAACACGACGCCTGTGTTTGATGACAAATAGCACACTTGAGTGGGGATGTGCTTTGTAAATAAAATGCCATTTAAATGCTGGCTGTCACATGACCCCCAAAAAGGTCAAAGTAACAGTGCTGCAAGTTGGATACAAATCCTGTGTATGACTACTATGATATAGATCTTTTTTTATGACAAAATCAGGGTCAAAAGCATATAATACAAACAAAAAAAGTCATGGAACCTTGCAACCTAAGATGTTTGATGTTTAAATAATTCTGGACTCCACATTAAACAAAGAAACAATTTTCTGTGTTTTTTTACAGTTGCAACTTGGCTGAATATGCAAGATAGTACTTGCATATTCATATTTTATTCATTGTTCATATTTCTGTGTATGATCAGTCTTTCCCGTCTTTTAGCAAACACAAGCGAGCAGAGGAAGTGATGCATTTGGCGGTGGTGGCATGTGGAAACCGTCTGGAGGAGGCTTTAACTCTCGTCAAATCGGCTGTCTTGTTTAGCCTCAAGAAGATCAAGTTTCACATTTTTGCTGAGGACCGCTTGACCCCTCGGTTTAAAGAAAAGGTAGGATGCCTTCAGGTAGCTGATACTGACAGTGAACAGATGATATAAATGATGATAAATCGGTATGATAGATATCAATCCGGTATGTAACCGATCTATCCGGCCAATTCATCATTAGGTATAAAGGTACTCAGCGATGTAGGCAAAAGTCATCTGAAAATTATTTTTAATAATGTCAAATTGCCAATAATAAAAATGAATGATTGAAATGAAAGAAGCCGCCTCTCTTCCAGCTGAGCGGCTGGCCCGGCTTTGTCACAGCTAAGTTCCAGTACGACCTCTACCCCATCACATTCCCCGTGCAGAACAACAAAGAATGGAAAAAGCTCTTCAAGCCCTGTGCCGCTCAGAGACTCTTCCTCCCTGTAAGGCTTCAGCATTTCTTATTATTTATGCATAATGTGATTAAAATCACAATAACTCAATCACTCTTTGTCCCGCCTTTTATTTAATCCCTGCGCTCCGTAAGTTTATTGATGATTTCACAGCGTGTCTGCAGCATTAACTTAACAAGTGAGCCTTCTCGCGGGATTCAGTCCGGTCATTTAATCAAGTGCAAAGCTGTGCTGCGTATTGATTTTGTCTGTCAGCTGGTGTTTATTGAGATAACAACACCATGTAATAATGAATATATTGCAGGACAGACAAATCCATGAGTGTTTTTCTTTTGCTGCAATCAATATACTCATTCATGTAACCCAGTCGGGATCTTTATGGACAATTATATAATGTTCAGAGCACTTTAAATAGTGATGCTGCGTCCTTGTGATTGTATAGAGAACTACTGCAGCTCCATAGCATACCTGCTAACATGCCATTAGAGTGTGATGGAGTGCGATGTGTTTTGCTGCATCATTTCATTAATCAATTATATTGATCTTTTACAATAATTTTGAATAAAAAAATCAGTATCAGTATTCCCTGACAGTAAATATGATGCAGGGCATCCTCAAGGACGTAGACTCATTGCTGTACGTGAACACTGACGTGGTGTTCCTTCGTCCTGCGGATGACATCTGGGACCTGCTGAAGTCCTTCAACGGCACCCAGCTGGCAGCAATGGCTTCCGAGCACGACATCCCCAAGCTTAGCTGGTACAGCGGCTTTGCACGTCACCCTTTCTACGGCTTCTCAGGACTCAACTCTGGTGTCTTTCTGATGAATCTGACACGGATCCGCCGCACGTTGTTCAAGGTTAGACCAGAATGCTGTCATATGTTGGAAGTGTGCTGTGATTTGACGTTTCTGAGCTCAAGTGGTTGGCTGAGAGCTGGATGAGTAGGTCAAAGATCTTCAAGCGCCAAAGTCTCCAAATTGCGACAAGCAACATTGCTGAATAAACAACACATGCCCACAAGCCACCATGCGAGCATCACAGAATTCTTCCCTCAGGGATCAAGTGTGGAATACTGCAATGCCTCAAAAGCAGCTTGTGGGAATGAATGCTGTTCATTTTTCAGAACAGTCTGATTGCCGGTGGCCTCTCCTGGGAGAACCTCTTGTACCTGCTATACCAGAAATACAAAATCTACATCCCCTGGGGAGATCAGGACCTCCTCAACATTATCTTCCACTATAACCCAGGTAGGCTTTTACAGCATTACAGAGGTGGACTATAATCAAAAGTAATACAATCCACTATTTTACCATCAAAGAATGACTAGAACTTTCCACTATTTGATGGTTCAATTCGGAGGAATCATTCAGTCGGGTTAACCTGAGCTAACTCTAACCAATCATATGAAAATATCATGTAATCAAGATTGAACCATTCTAATTACATGAGGGGTGTCCACAGCTGCTGCTCATTTGTGTTAATAAAGAATTGGAAATAGGCCTGGCCTGGCTGCACGGTGTACGAGTGGTTGGCATATAGGGTCCGGTTTCCTCCCACAATCCATAAACATGCCACTCCAAATTGTGAATGAAAAATGTGAATGATTGTTTGTCTATATGTGCCCTGTGATTGGCTGGCCACCAGTCCAGGGTGTACCCCACCTCTTTTGTAAAGACGGCTGGGATAGGCTCCAGCATTCCCCCGACCCTAGTTAGGTTAGCGGTATAGAAAATGGATGGAGAAATAGGCCTGTCGTGATAATCAATAAATTAACCCATTTATTTTGTTATTTTTAATGGAATGTACTCCCAAAAATACACTCATGGGTGCGCGGGTGCATCCGTTATTTTGTGACAAAAAGACAAAAAGAAGACAAAAAGTGGTGATGATGCAACTACACAATGGCCAGCCAAAAAAGAAAAACGTCCACAAGGTGGCAGAAGTGTATTTCGGAAGAGCTCGGCATGCATCTGTCCCATGTGAAGGAGCGCCACAGAAACCAGGAAGTCAAAGAACATGGAGCCGTGTATGTTTCACTTATGGATCGTGGATGATGGGCAAAATTCCAAAAAGGGCAATTCCAAAAGATCCAAAGATCCAACAGTGCAAAATATAAATTCTTGCAATTTTTTTAAACAGGAAATTTGTTTAAATATATATATAAAAAATATAAAATATTAAAAAAAAACAATAAAAAAATATAAATATTTTTAGAATATTGTTTAAATATAAATATAAATATAAATATAAATATAAATATAAATATAAATATAAATATAAATATAAATATAAATATAAATATAAATATAAATATAAATATAAATATAAATATAAATATAAATATAAATATATTACATGAGACTTATTGTATTTAATTTTCTCGATATCACAATATCAATATATATTAATATACTGCACATAACACTGTTTATTTTTTTCCTAGAGTGTGTATTTGCCCTTCCTTGCCAGTGGAATTACAGGTCAGACCACTGTGCTTATGGCAGTAACTGTCAAGGAGCTGAAGAGGAAGGCGTGTGCATCCTCCATGGCCACCGTAGAGTGTATCACAATAACAAGGAGCCGGCCTTGAGAGTGGTGTATGAAACAATACGTGATGTAAGTATCCTGGGAATGAAACAGGAATTCTACATCGTTGAATTGCGTTGGCGGTACCGTAGTCGTCGTCGAGTTTTGAGTTGACTTTTTCCTGGTTTAGAGCGGCAATGTTAATTCATGTGAGCTAAGTATACGCACCCTGTAATACAGTTATCTTCTGCTCACGTGAACAAAAATATAAATTTACTGTTGTGTTGCTTTGGCAATGAAACGTAAGGCAAAATTTGTTTTTTTTCTCCTGCAGTTCCCTTTTGAGGACAAGACGTTGCAGTCACTGTTCTATTTGATGCAGACCAAACTGTTATACACTGTCAACACCCAGTGTGGTCGGCTTCATCAACTTTTCCTCAAGCAGATGGAAAAAACCACGAGGAAGGTGTTTTAGTGGAATGTGATCTAACACATGAGGCCGCACAACCGACTGTCGTGCAATGGACTTCCTGCTTAATGTGACAAAGACCAAGGACTGCTGTAGTGGACTGTGTGCTAGACCAGCCTTGAATGAACTGGTGGCACAGTTCAAAAAAATGGGTTCTCCTGCTCCATGGAGAAACTTGGGCTTCCAAATGATGTAATCATTGGTCCCACATTTCAAAGTGATGCTCATCATTATGACAGAAGGGACATAAATAAAAGAATGTTAACATCAGTAGCGTACACAGCTTTTATGGCTACTAGTCAAATAAAAATTAGATTTTTTTTAATATAGAAAGTGTGATGGTCAGTAAAAGTTAGGACTGAAGTGTCAAGAGAATTAGTGCACTCGTATTAGATTACTTACGGTAGGGCTGGAGAGGCCACGCCCCAGCTGTGCAATCCTCTCCGGGCAGCGAGAAGAAGCTCCTCTCGGCTCTCCATCATCATCAGACTGCGAGCGGGGAGAGGCAACAAAATGTCAACTCAGGCACCTCTTCTTCAGCCGCAGACATGAGCCGAGCCCCGTGTGCCTCCTTCCCCCGCAAAAAGTCGCTCTCACCATGCGGATCCACTGCAAAGTAGTGGTGATCGCCGTAGCTTTTGGATTTTTCTTACTTTTGTACTTTTGGGGAGGCAACGGCGCGGAGGAGAAAGAGCAGGACAGGAACTCTTCTCCGTCGTCGGTTAAGATCGATCTCAATGTTGGTGTCAAGTTGGTGAGGAAATCTCCCACAGTGTTCCTGGTGGGTGTGGACGAGACACCAAAGAGACCAAAAAAGTCCAAAGTGACAAATGGAGGGGCCAACTTGAATGCAAAGAGGTGAGAGATGATTTCCTTTCCTAAAAGTCGTCCTCCTTTTCACACATGCTGCTTGTGTGCATAGAACACGCTAAAGAAAGTGTTTCCACAGAGTACAGCTTCTTTTCTAACCTTTAATGAGTCGAAAACAGATGTGATAGCGAAAGTGACTTTGGGTGCGTTCACGTTTTCATTTTTAGTCCAGTTAAAATGGACTCTCCTTCTCAGTTAGGATCGGTAGGATGGCAGTCCATGAGCAAAAGGACCCCACTAAAAGGTGAGACCACCTGAGAGTTGGGTGCTGATCCATCTGCCTGCCAAGTTTAGTCTTTATTGACTTGGTAAGAAGTGCAAACACCAACAAAAAATATTATATAGTAAAATAGTAGATGTGATATCGTGTAATAAACACATTATGCTTCTTCTCCTTCAGGGGTGGATAATGTTTTTGGTTAGTGGGGTCATCTATATAGAGGTGGCATCAAACACACTTGCTCACGGTGCAACCAACCGGAAACAACACATCAACAGCAAGTTAATTTATTGCATAAATCAACAATTATAACATCGCAATTAACTTGAAATTGCTCTGTCCAAATGCCCGCAAGGCATGCCGGGGAGTCCAGCTGTAACCACAACATGAACAATAGAACATTTAATATCAAGAGTAAGTTAGTGCTTTCTTTTTTACTTCTGTGACGACTAGCTACCCAGCATGCCTTGCGTGAGGAATATATGAGTGTTTTTATTAGTTTGTTTACATGGTGCAGTAGGTAAGTTGTGTAGGTTTTTCTAGATGCATTTCATAAATAACACTGTTTTGCAAAATAAAGCAAATACTGCAATACGCTATACGAGTTATAGAAAAAGTACAAAAACACTGCCAGTGATTGATATTAGATTATGTCGATTAGATTACGTATTGATGCTGTGGTACCTGTTTCCCGTTAGTCATCAGTGCTACTACACTATTTACGTATGTGGTGCCGCCTTACACACTGACAGCAGGAACGTAGCATTGCTTCTCAAATAGTGAGACACCCCGCTTAAACGATGTACATACAGTACTTTGTACAACTAAATGCATTCATATTACAGGTTGTCAATAGTATTAGGGGCCCCAATTTGGCTAGAGGCGGCCCTGATTTATATTTGGAAAGGAAACTAGAGTAGATCATCACAGTACAGGGAAGAATTATCCCGAGTCTGGGACTGGTTAAAATAGAAGAAGAGTGAAATCACTATCCAACCACACCCTCTCAAATTTAGCAGTTTAAGGCAGAATCATTTTTATTTTATTACCTATAGCGCCCTCATGCTACGTATAGCAGCCATAGGTTCCGGAAAAGCCTTCTGCAG
Source organism: Doryrhamphus excisus (assembly GCF_037039965.1). Lineage (NCBI taxonomy): Eukaryota > Metazoa > Chordata > Actinopteri > Syngnathiformes > Syngnathidae > Doryrhamphus > Doryrhamphus excisus. The sequence continues at coordinate 20,284,926 of NC_136367.1, read as the reverse complement.
ATTCCCGTTGCCAGCAGCCAATATGTACAGTATTTATCCTCTTAAGCCAGACTGCAGGTTGGAGACACTGCTGGTGAGATAAAAGCCATCAAGGCGTTTCACTGAGAAAGGACCTTCGCGTCCACCCAGAAGCCACACTCCTGCATGTGTGCGCGCAACTGATAAGGGAAATGGGCTGGAGGAGGTGTCATCGGTCGCCGGAAAGAAAAACACACAAGAATGACTGCTGCGGTTCAGGGAAAGACGCAAAGCACGAAGGAAAAGCCTTGAAAACTTTCTTCTTTTCCATTATAGTCTCACTTTATCAAACTCTCAGTTGAAAGGGATTATTGTGCCAAGATTATGCACCAATCTTTCTGTAAATGAGGATCCGCTTATGCCGTGAAAATTCTATTTACAGGCAGACGTTTGTTTTTCACGCTGACTTACATGTCATCTGTAAAAATGTGAGCAGGCCAGTTTCCTGGCAGCACGCTCAATAGACAAACATCCCAGTCCTATCTTTTCCTCTTTACACAGTACTTCCTGTGGCCAAAAATATAGAGCGCATGTACAGAGCTGGGCAGACAAACGTATCCAGTGGAGCCCCGCGCATTCGCCATCCACCATTCACAGCCTCGCACAAAAAAAATGGCCGTTTTCTTACACAGAATATATCACATTCACCCTAAGTTGGTAACAATTTTTAATAAAGTGACAATACAGTCTAAATGTACAGTGCAATTTCCAAAAAACTTCTATACAGTAGTCCTCCATTTATTGTAGTTAATTGGTTCCAGACCCGACCGTGATGAGTGGGTCTGGTTAAAGCCCACAAACCTTTTTTATGGCCATTTTTAACATTATTAGAGCCCTCTAGATACAGTATGAAGCAACATACCAATAGTCACTTTTACACATGTATTACCCAATATAATAGACATAATAAGAGTACATGCGTGTACTGCTATAAATGTGTTCCAAGGGGAATTGACAGGAAGTGGTGTCACTGCTGTTTTTATAGGGATTATTGTGCCTTTTGTGAGATCATCCAAATGTGCAATAAAAGCCTGTTGTTCAAGAGGCAATCAAGTGTGATGCTTGCACCAAACAATTGTAAGATTGCTGACACCTAGTGACCGGTGTAGTGTACTACATTCTGTATTATTGAAAAAATCTGCTTGAAAAATACAACTAAGAAATTGCACGATTTATTAATTAAGATTTCTTGATAAAGTGAAGCCATAAAATTGGAGTCTCAATTTGGCTAGGGACGACTGTAAAACTAAATTCATCCTTGATTCATGCACACCCTACTTATTTTGCATTAAATATAAAATAGAAGTATATCTACATTGTAGCTGTCATGAGCTGTGTATTATGATGTGTATTCGGCGGCTACATCTACGTTCCGATATCCAATTAATTCCATCTTCGGGATTAGATCAGCCTTGACACTTGGTGTTAAAACAAATCCTCCATTGGTGTTAAAACAAATCCTCCACACTGTCACAGCAGATGTTGATGAAATATGCATTATGGATGAATCTAAAAATGTCATCATTCATGACTGAGCTGCTTTGAAATCTCTCTGCTTGCCTGCTTGTTTCATCAGGGGAGGTTATTCACTCATTAACATCAGGTAGGTCTAGTAAGCCAATTTAATGGACTTCCTGTCTAAATTCCCCTTCTTGCATATGAAACACTACATGGTCAGGCACCAATATATCCCCCAGAGGGAGTTTTTCCTTGCCTCCATCGCTAAGCGCTTGCTCATGTGGGGTTTCAGTTGGTTCCCTGTTTTCTATTTATGAAAGTGACCTCTGTGTGTAAAGTGAGATAACTCTCCTTCGTGGGAGATCCTGGAATAGAGAGGTGGCGGTGGACTTTCTTGATAGAAATTCATAGAAATAATCCATAAAGTCCAATACATGGCACGCTCACTCACTTAACAGTACATGTGGATGACTTTCACCACTGAAACATTTGAAGCTTTAAGTGAATTCCACGAGGTATTCTTGGGCGTAGTTTTAAAAAGCATGCATTCTGTTTTGTTTTGTTCTTTTACTGTGATGCTATCTGCAAAGGTTCCGCTTTATTCTTGTGCATGATGTGAAACATTGGCTATGTTGCCGTTTTATGCTTGCTCTGCAGCAGGCAGTGAATTCAATCCTTTTGTTCCTCTGCTGAGCTTTCTGACAGCTTCCAGATGTTAGGAACTATGCCACGAAAGCAACCCATCATGTGTACAACCTTTACGAAACTCGTAAAAAGAACTGGGGGTTTTGTGTTTGTGTATTTGTTTTTCATAATCAATTTGAAGCCAAGATAGATTCAAGGTTGTTTCTCGCATGACTGAACATTGTTTTTTTCCGATTGTTCCGAAGATAGGGCTCACATTATAGTGGGAGGGGACATAGTTTTATACAACCTTGACGAGGTTTCATCCTTTGAGGTGTAAAAGGCAATTTCCCGGCACCTTCACATTTATCCTAATCTACACTTCATCATCGTCCCTCAGGCATGCAGAAACGGTGTCACGCTTGGAGGATGCCCTGCAACCTTTCCTCTTATCCGCTTCTCAGGCAAATGCTACTTTTTTAAAGGAAATCCTTGTGTTTGGGGCGGGGGGTGCTGTTTTCTGAAAGAATGAACACCGCTTATGATAAAAAGGCCTTTTTTTCAGATACAGTATGTACATGATAAATGATTAGAAACAATAAAATGCAGAAAGGATTGTATGATCAGTATATACCTATACACCTGACTATCATTCCTGTCTTATTTCCCCCTGTGTTTTAGTAAGTCACAAAGAAACACAGGAGGACATCTGACCAAGCACAAACGAGCAGAGGAAGTGATGCACTTGGCGGTGGTGGCATGTGGAAACCGTCTGGAGGAGACTTTAACTCTCGTCAAATCGGCTGTCCTCTTCAGCCTCAAGAAGATCAAGTTTCACATTTTTGCTGAAGACAGCTTGACCCCGCAGTTTAAAGAAAAGGTAGGATGCCCTCAGGCAGACGAAACTTGAATAGATATTCAGCGTCCAACATGTTGTAATTTCCCTTGTGGCTCAGATGTGGCTCAGCAAATTGCTTGGGGAAAATAAAGGAAAATGTCTTCCTACTACAAATCTGGAAGGGAACTTACACTCATTCAAATAACTCATTAATCTCTGCACATTTTCAACATTCACCACCGCACTGGAAAGATGAGATCTAAATGTGTGGTCTCATTCATAAAAGTAAGCGTACCCACGAAGAACTCTGTTCGCCACATCCTGTCTAATTGTGTAAACAAAAGGGTGTCAAAAATATATTGCGTTAATAATGGAATTGGAATTGCATCGCTAACGATGTCTTTCTTAACCACAGTTTGACATCTCATCAGAAAAGTGACATCCTTTTCATCAATAAATGTATTGAATTCAATGACATATTATTTACTGTCACAAAAGTACACTCTATGCTGGTAAACTAAGAATAAAATACCTATTACGACTATTTTATCATACATTTACCAAAAAGAGAATTCTGAAAAAAAAAAGTTAAAAACGTAATTTGGGAAAAAATACCCGAAATTCCCGAAGAGCAGTAGCACAGATGGATGCTACCACCAGAGGAACCCAGAGGGAGGCTGATGTCATTGCAGTGTACCGATAGCTTGTGTGTGTGTGGCTCCTGCCAAAGAAGGAGCTACGGTTTTAGTATTTAAACAATTAGAATGATTTCTGTGGTACAATAGATTTCATGAGATTAGAATCTAGCTATAGATTAGCCATGCCACTGGGTTCAAAAATTGAGAAACTTCCTTTTGAGAAATTTATGGTCCAGTTGATAAAGTTCATATCATCCAACAAATCACAGAGAAGTTCAGACATCTGATCCAAAAAGAACTCTGGTTCGTGCCTCAGTCAGTGATTCAAATTCAAACGATGCCTAACTCTATGTATTACTATGCTCTTCACATCCTCGAATAACGACATGGAATCCCTTTATCTCTGTACTAGGGTGCAATCTATCACCAACACCCTGCTGTGCTCCTGCACTGTGCAATCCCTACAAAGTCACCTTTAGAGCGGAGTCATAGAGGATCAGCATTACCTTTACTCTATGTTTATGGACACATAATCATCAATGAAAAATAATCAACAGTAACATGGACCCTGTTGCCCAGCCTTTTTGTACATTTCTGTTTCCATCGTTGAAAGATAAATTGAAAGACACACAGTGGAGTTTTTTCTCCAGCGTATGTCCCAGTGCAGAAAGCAACGTCCCAAAAGTGTTATGAGGTATAAATCAGATGGGGTTAATTAATGCATGCAGTGGTGCATTTGGGATGTCGTATCAGATAAATGTATAAATGAAATAAGTTGCCTCTCTTCCAGCTGAGCGGCTGGCCTCGCTTTGTCACAGCTAAGTTCCTGTACGACCTCTACCCCATCACCTTCTCAGTGGGGAACGCCGACGAATGGAAAAAGCTCTTCAAGCCCTGCGCCGCTCAGAGACTCTTCCTCCCTGTAAGGCTGCAGCACTTCTTACTCTGTGTGCATAATGTGATTAAGATTATCATAACTAAACTGCTTTTTCCTGCCTTTTATTTAATCCGAGTGCTCCGTAAGTTTATTGATGATTTCACAGCGTGTCTGCAGCATTAACTTAACAAGTGAGCCTTCTCACGGGATTCGGTCCAGTCATTTAATCAAGTGCAAAGCTGTGCTGCGTATTGATTTTGTCTGTCAGCTGGTGTTTATTGAAATAACAACACCATGTAATAATGAATATATTGCAGGACAGACAAGTCCTTGAGTGTTTTTCTTTTGCTGCAATTGATTTAATCAATATGCTCATTATTCACATAGCATCGTGCAGATGTTTATTGTGTGAATCTATTCTTTAATTTAATATCCAGCTCAATTTAAATGGTGATGCTGCTTCCCTGTGTATAGAGAAAAAAAGCTCCAATTACACTGTGAGGATGGATCAATACGATAGGATAGCAAATGCTAAACTCTCCATTAGCATGCGGATGACAATGTGTGGGATGTGTTTTGCTGCGCTATTTCATTAGTCAATTATATTGATCTTTTAGAGTAATTTTGTATGAAAAGTTTGAGTATCAGTATAAATATGCTGCAGGGCATCCTCAAGGACGTAGACTCGTTGCTGTACGTGGACACTGACGTGCTGTTCCTCCGGCCGATGGATGACATCTGGGCTCTGCTGAAGTCCTTCAACGGCACCCAGCTGGCAGCAATGGCTCCCGAGCACGAGATCCCCAAGATTGGCTGGTACAGCCGCTTTGCACGTCACCCTTTCTACGGTATCTCAGGACTCAACTCTGGCGTCATGCTGATGAATCTGACACGGATCCGCCGCGCGTTGTTCAAGGTTAGGCCACAATGTCGTAAGTGAGCTGTGATTTTGCGTTTGCATTCTGAGCTCAAGTGGCTGGCTGAGAGCTGGATGAGTAGGTCTGATTAAAGCTTTGTGATTACCATGCAAGCATAACAGACGTTTTCCCTCAGAAATCAATTCAGCCGCTCTCCAATTTGCAACTGGAAGCTGGAATGCAAATGTATCCTTTTGATTTGTTTTTTTCTCAAAGCAGCTCTTCAGCTGGGTGTGAGTCAACGTTGTTCATATTTCAGAACAGTCTGATTACCGGTGGCCTGTCCTGGGAAGACCTTTTGCACCCACTATATCAGAAGTACAAGAACCACATCACATGGGGAGACCAGGACCTCCTCAACATCATCTTCCACTATAACCCGGGTGAGCATTTAGAGGCAATAAGAGGTGATGATGCAACTGTCTACTAATGCAATTGGCTACCAAGCACTTTTCAGTCATAAAAACGACCACACGGGGGCAGAAGGGCATTTGATAAGAGCTCGGTAGAGATCACGTAAACAGGACAAATCACACATGACACAAGGAAGTGAGAGAGCGAATGAGGAAATTAGCAAAGTTCCCAATTCATATACTATCATTGATTTTCATTTTTACTTCCACTTTTAAAAGGACAAATTTTAAACCAAAACAGGACTAGTGTTATTATATTTAGTATTCTTGATTGAAGTCAGTTGTCTATTCTTGAATATATTGCCTATAACAATGTATTTTGTTTTTTTCTAGAGTGTGTATTTGTCCTTCCTTGCCAATGGAATTACAGGCCTGATCACTGTATGTATGGCAGTAACTGTAAAGGAGCCGAAGAGGAAGGTGTGTCCATCCTCCATGGCAACCGTGGAGTGTATCACGATGACAAGCAGCCGGCCTTCAAAGTCGTTTATGAAGCAATACGCGATGTAAGTATCTTGGAAATGTTTGTTTTAAAGGCACATACAAGCCACAGATACTGTATTACACTTCATATTACGTCTTTTGAATGCTATATATTTGCTAATTTAGGTTTATATATTTCTAGAAAAAAATGGATCTCAGCTTTGTGAAAAAGCGTATTATAATATGAACATCAGTCTTTGCTGTTTTCCCCATTTTTTTACATTTTCCAAATATTTCAACTTTATTCTTTAGCAGTCTTTGTTTTTTGAAATCGTATGACTTTATTCTCATAATAAAATCATGGCTGACACGTCTCTTCAACATGGCGTGGAATGTCGGGAACATTACTTTTTGGATTGGCAGACCTGGGTGGCGGTCCCCAGGACAGATTTTCCAACTATTTATTATTTGCTCTTTCAGTTGTTTCTCATAATATTCCTTTTTTTTTTTTTTTAAGTTTTACATTTTGAACATTCCGTGGGCAAATAAAATAAACAGCCGTGAGCAGCATATGGCTGCCAGGCTGCACTTTGGGCACCCCTGCTCTAAACATATGCGTTGTACTTTTCCAGTGTTTCTCTCACTTTTAGTCTCCAGCGTTACGCCTCTGTCCAACAACGTTACAATTACCTGCAAATGCCTCATGGCCAATTCAACCCTGTTATGTTTATACCGTATATATACATAAAACAGGATTAAGTTGGGTTGTTACTTTTGTGTAACGACTGCATGCAGAACAAAATGAGATATTGAAGTTTATTTGATCTGAGCTAAGTGTATGAACCCTGGAATACAATTTTTCTCCGCTCATATGAAAAAAAAGTCTGCCAGTTTTTATATTTAGCGTTTGCTTTCAGCGACTGGAGTGTTGCTTCTCTCTGCTCCACTGAGATAAGACACTTTAAGTCGAGTGAGCTCATAATTAGGATAATTACAGAACCCCAAGACCGTCATGCTGATGGAATTTGTAAATAACATTTTTGGTGGTGGTATTAATTAAAAGAAACAGCTTTGGCGACGAAATGCCTGACGTCTTTTCTCTCCTGCAGTTCCCGTTTGAGGACAACATGTTCCAGTCGCTGTTCTATCCCATGCAGACCAAATTCTTGGACACCGTCAACACCCTGTGTGGTCGGATTCCTCAAGTTTTCCTCAAGCAGATCGAAAAAACCATGAGGAAGGTGTTTGAGGAGAACGTGATCCGACATATGAGGCCGCACAACTGAGGGAGTGATGGACTTCCTGCTTCATGCGACAAGGACCAAGGACGGCTGTAGTGGACTATGTGTGATACCTGACAGCGTACTGGTGGCACATTTGAAAGGAATGGGCTTTTCTGGGTGTGGTCTTTGTATGTAATGTCAGTGAGCGGTGGAATCGGTATCGCTTAATTATCGATTTGCATCATGCACAGCCCAGTGACAAGAATTCATCTCAGTAGTTTTACTACAAATGTATTTTGTTACACATTTTATTTTTCATTGTAATCCTTTTTATTTGCCATCAGAGACCTATACACTAAATTAAGTGAAGTTTGGAACTTGGGAGATTTTACTGCTATGTAGTGACGCCGAGTCCGTAATGTGAATGTTCAAAACTATAACAAATAACTTGAAATGTGAGCCTGTGTGTAAGGAGTTGCCTGGTATGTCCTTCACTTACAGTATTAAATACAGCACAGAGAAGAAGCAGATTTGTTATGTTACATGTGGGTTATAGAAATGCACTTTCATTATTATATTTCAGCTTTCAGCTATTTAGCTGTTACGGCACTCGCCAATCTAAAGTGCTAGCGTTGAGGATGGGCCATATAAATATTGTCTGCCTTGTTTACTATTTCAACAAAATGAACTCTTCAAACATTTGTTGTGTATGTATGTTGAAAGGACGTGCATTTTTTCAATGTGGTGTGGTGTACAATGGTTGTCAAAGCGTGTGTTGAAATAAAACAATGCAATTTCATGAGCCTCGGCCCCATTTATTAATTTATGAAATTGTTATAAAAAACACATTATATTGGGTCTGTTGCAGGCTACATTTGGCCAGCATTCATAGCCCTGGAGATTCTGTTTTATATTATATCCTCACTTGGGTTGTAGGTATGCTGGAATATATTGAAATATTATTTGTTAAAGTGTGGCAAACCTTGCTGTAGATTATTTCAGTAGTTATCAGGAAAATTCAGAATTGCCAATACAAAAATACAATAATTATTAGAATGTCATTATGTAATAACTATCAATATATATAGTTACATACCCATGATTATATTTTTACATTTTATTATCAGTGTTTTTATGATATATAACTCGTATTATATTCCGAATTGTGCTTTAAAAGATGAAAGGTTGCGGTGTTTGGATCCAGTGTCTCCGTTTGTGGTTTACAGGCAGTGACCTCACGGCGCCATATTAATATGCTCCCTCCTCTTGTGCCTGCTAGGTGTTAGCTTAGCATTTAGCCGCTAGTCTGCTTATCACAGCCACTGGATTGACAGAGGGCAACAGCGTGATGGAAATTGACTCGCTTCAAGAGGCGCTCAGAGGTCAGCTCGGTTGATTTAATACATGCCAGTGCTCGGTGACACCGTGCTAGTCATGCATCGTGTGTGTTTTTTTTCGATATTGTTGAACGATAAAGTGAGTGGAACGCATAAGCTAATGTCGTTGGCTAGCTGCTGCTCGTCACTAGCTAACATTTCGAGCTGTTCCGCGGAAATGGTTGCTTCTCTGACGACTTGAAAGGACAGTTAAGTACACCGTGAGCATTGTTTCTTTACCCGTTTACGTGGTCCGTTACCTCACAAAAGCCTTAACTTGGTCCCTGAAACATTCACCTAAGATGAAGTTACTCAACAGCGTCGACGGCTACCGTTTGCCGGCTACGCGGTGGATGCTAATGAACGTTCAACTTCAGCTAGTCAGCTAGCTAGAATCATAGAATCCATTGCTCTACTACGGTTTGACAATAAAGCAACGGGAGTTGGTGACACACGAACAAGTTTCCTTTACGTTGTCTAAACAAAGGAATACTGTCCGTCGGGGTATTTTGTAATAGGTTGCCAATGAAGGACATTTTCATTTAGCTTTTTGTGACGTACGTGCATGCCTGTGTACTCAATGCTCCTTGTCTTTCCTCCAGACTTTGATAAGAAAACAAAAAGGGAGCCATGTCCCCTACTGGAGCAGTTTTTGTGTCACATCGCCAAGACAGGAGAAACCATGTAAGAGAACATGACATGCCTGATGGAAAACCCCAAGACCTTTCATTAATTCAACATGTGTCTTATCCTGTGTCTAACTCTGTTTTTACTATGTCATATAGGGTCCAGTGGTCTCAGTTTAAGAACTACTTTCTTTTTAAATTGGAGAAAGTCATGGATGATTTCAGAGCCTCAGCTCCTGAGCACCGAGGCCCTGCCAATCCGAATGTGGAGTCGGTTCCCTTCGAAGATATGAAAGAGAGAATCCTGAAGATTGTAAAAGGATATAATGGGTAGGTACTGAAGTAGCCTTTCGGGGTGTACTCACACTAGTCCATTGAAACCTGGTCTTGGGTCTACTTAACCTTTACTGTTTAGCCAGTGTGAATGCTCTGATGTGTACCCAAGTTGGGTTCACTTTTATGGGACAATTGGGAGTACAAGGCCAGGGTGTTACCCGGGGTGTCACGAGACGACACACAAGACGGGCGAGCATCTTTGTGAGCTTTCAAGTGGGGCTGGTGGGGTTTGATGTGTTGACCCCCCTGCACTCTGTTTGTAGTGTTTGGTGCGTGGGGAGGTCCCACACGATCCATGTTTGTTTACAACATGTGTTTACAGCGTATCACACGTAGGAGAAAAGGAGTACTTGAGTTGCTCGGTACATTACGGCTAATCTCACCCCATTGGAGCAATATCTGTCTTCCTTGGAAGATCCATCAAAATCATCTAAAAGAGCCGGTACTAAAGGAGTTGTCTTTCGAAAACGGGCTGTGATTGAATGAGTTAATCTACCGTTCAATGCCAATCAGATGCAGAAATGGCAAACAATATACACTGGACAAAATCTTAATTTTGCTCCCATCTTTCATGATGTTGAACTGAAAAGCTGTAAAGCTTCTATAGCCCATTTCTCAAAAAAATGGACACAAATGTCAAAATCTGTTGAGTAAGCTTGGCCGAGATTATCCATCCACATAAGTGTGGTGTGTCTAGATGCTGATTAGACGGCATGATTATAATAAAAAAACAAAACAAACAATGTGTCCTTTTTCCAGAATCCCCTTCACTATCCAGCGCTTGTGTGAGTTACTCACAGAACCCAAGAGGAACTACACAGGAACAGATAAATTTCTTCGAGGTGTTGAGAAGGTCAGTGCTAAGCATGTAATTCATTGAATTAGCTGTAAAGTGGTTCTAACCAATTGCCCTTTTTAAAAAAAATCTAGAACGTAATGGTGGTCAGCTGTGTTCACCCAACATCAGAGTAAGAAATGACATCCAAACCAAGTTAATCCAGTGTTTGGGTAACTTAATTTTGGTGCTAATTTGGAATGACGTGTTTGTTTGCAGGAAAAATGGCTGCAGTGCTGTGAATAGAATGAATGGAGTAATGCTTCCCGGGAACACATCTACCTTTACAGAGAGGTTTATGCTTAAATCCATTGTTTTGTACATTGTTTTAGCGTACTGTTTCTAATTCAGTGGCGTTGTCTTGTCATTTGTGATGTTATTAGGAAAGTGAATGGACCAGGAACTCCACGACCGCTCAACCGACCCAAGTTATCACTAGCCAACAACTCCCTTGCAGCTAACGGCCTGCCTGACAGCACAGACAACAAAGACCTCAGAACAGAGCAAGAAAGTGCTAAGGATATGTCCGGAAGGTATGTCGGCATGTTTACAATGTTTACTTGATTGAAATGTATAAATCAGCAGGAATCACCCGGTATTGTCTTCCCTTTTCAGTGAGGTTTCAGCCTCGGGGGATGCACTGGGGAGCTCAGTCAAGAACAAACACTCTGACACAGACGAGGACATGGAGTCTGAGCAGCAGGAGGTGAAGAGACTCAAATTTGGGAAGGATGAGGATGAGGAGGATGATGAGGAGGAGGAGGAAGAGGATGACGAGGATGAGCAGGAAGTGGAAACGACAAAGCCTGTCGGCGCCACTGGCCTCTCGAAAGAGGCCAAAGCCATGGTCCAGGAGGATGAAGAGGGAGACGGTTTCAAGGACGACGAAGCTTCCAGCAGTTCCACGGCTGTCGAAGACCAAGGTGTGTGTTTTGAAGTTTCACATTTGCGATGTTGACTTTACATATAAACTCTATTTGAAATTTTACAGCTTCACTTTTGTCACAGTTTATAGAATATTTCTGCATGAATTGTTTTGTTTTTATTGTGCATGTATTTAAGCAAACGCCAGTCTCGATATTTTGCCACCTTTTTAGAGCCTGTACACGACCTGATAATATTCTGCTCGTGTTCCAGAGCCAACAAGCAGCACTCAGCCCGAAGCTTGTCCAGTCTCGGACCAGTCTCCGGAGAAGACCGAGAGGGAGGTGGCGTGTGGCTCTTTCCATGAGGGTAATGACATGGATCAGGCGGAGCAGCAGGCGCCCGCATGCACTGCCAAAAGTCCGGAGACCAGTGGCGACAGCGAGGAGAGCAACAGCGACCCAGTCAGCAGCAGCAGTAGCAGCAGCAGCAGCAATAGTAGTAGTTGTAGCATAGACGAAAGTGTCGACGTGGCCCGAGAAGACGTTGCTGCCACTCCCTCCAGCAGTACGAACGAGACCCCCACAGAGAGCGCCATGGAAAGTGCCATTATAGACATGGAGACCACTGAGGAGCCCATGGAGCAGGACTAGACTGAAGCGCCTCTGCAGCCATGTGACACCACAAACCAGCTTGTCCTTGAATCCAGCTTGACTGTCACTGGGAATGAGGATAACGTCACCTCGCACACAAACACCTCGTCAAGATTTTGGACGCCCCTCCAGAATGGCTACTTGGCATTTATGTGAGCAATCAGTAAAAAAATTCACGTGGAGTTTTCTTTTTAACTGGAATATCTTATTGATCTTATCTTGTCTTTTTAAGTTGTTTTTTAAGAGGAGTTGGTTTCAGCGGCATTCTTTCACACCTGGATTTTGTCTTTTGTGTTAGTTGGGACTTTTTGGAGGATTTACGACAGGATTGGTTTGTTGGGTCTCCTTGAAGCCTAGTTGGGTACAAGCGCTACACCCCAGGGGTCAGAGTGGAGCTTTTACCATCCGTGTTTGTTTGTTTCCGAAGCACCCCTCTGAAGGTGCAGGAGTGGCGCATTGGCCCGAGCCCGTCTGCCAACACAGCTACCCTGTTGATCCGCCGGGATGTAGAGAATTCTCCTTTTCAATTCACTTCTCCACTCCTCGGAAAGATTTCCAGGGTGGTCATTGATGCACGACCACTCCCACTTGACCCTGACGTTGCAGAGGTGTCCTGGAAAACGACATATTGTAGATGCATGAAGCCACCATAATTTATATGATCATTTCACATCTCCTGGTTATTTTGACACTTTTGTTTTGTTTTGTCTGCCGGTTGTTCTTTCCAAAACCAGCTGTAAGTACAAAGATGACGTCCGCTTTCTATGTATTGTGATGTCACATGTTTCTTTCACCGACTGATTTCCGAGCAGTCTCCGGTTGCAGTTCTTGACATGTTTCTGCAGCTGTACTTTTTGATATTTAGGATTTTAAATTTCTGTAAAGTAGATTTTTGTAGATTGTAATACAGTATGTGTTCACTGCCTCTGTGAAACAATATGTAATTGTATAATTTCTGTGTATACTCTGAATGCTTTTGCTTTCAAATGGGGTATTCAGAAACGGCAATAAATGTTCAAATTTTTATCTGTCAAAATTTTTCTGTTTTGAGTTTTCTCGCGACCAGATTGTGCAACATCAGAATGCAAAAAATCTATTGCCGGCAAATTATTATTTTTTTTTATCAAACCTCAGATTTTGATATCACAAGCGTTTGGCTCGATAAGAGCGTCAGAGCAGGCTCGGGTTCACTTCAAAGTGGTGCTGAATATATGTGAGCAGAATGAGTCATTGATCAAATAACTATGAAATGAAAATGCCCCCGTTTGACCCCCAGTAGTACCCCCAGTGGACGCACGAGTTTCACGCTTCAGCTTCCTCCAGAGAAAAACTTAAAAATGTATCTGGTGGACACCATCAGTGCTTATAAATCACACTTGGGAGTGAATGTGACTGTTCGACTCTGGGACGGGATTAAGAGAACTTTAATCAAAATGTAGCAATTTAGTTTAAGAGCAGTCGCTCTCTGGGGGCGTACTCCGACGAGGTTACCCAAACTTTTGCCACTGAGGATCCCGTACAGAAAAGTTGAAGGTGTAGGGTTCCACTTTAGACAATTTCAACATTAGATACTCAAACCAATTTAACATAGATTAATATATGCAAAATAATTATAAATGATGAAGGTATGGCTGCGTGTATAATACATGCAAACCAAAGCAAAATTTTGGCATCAATTTTTTATGTTAACCAAGGTTATGCTATATAATAGAAAAGACCCCAAATAATCCAAAAGTCAAAGCAACAGCATGCTTGCATTTGCACAAAATAATCAGAATGACTTGAAATAAGACTGGAAAATACTCTACCAAGTCAAGAAAATACCAAACAGTGAGAATGTCCTCAGTTGGAGTTTGAAGGTTCTCTAACCGGGGTCAGATGTTGCGGTGTCTGCATCATCCAATAGAGGGCACTGTGTATTTTCCAAGGCTGATGTGGTCCGTCCTTAGAATGCAAACACACTTCTTGGACTGCATGGGAATGCTGACATGTTCAATTTGCTTTGAATGACCTGAGAAAGCACAAAGAAGACATCACGCCCTCTTTCAGCTTCATCCAGCTCTGTCCGCAGCATGAACCCTCGCTCGCCTACTCCTGTGTGAGGCTGCTGGAGAAGCCTTCAAAGCAAGCAGCCTGTGAATGAAGAGGAGGCGACAAACATCTTTTTCATCACTGTCCCAACGCCAGTCAGACTGCTGGCTCGTGCCGGTGTTTGGTCGGACTTGCATTCAGGACTCTTCTTCAAAAGCCTCTTCAAAATCTATTATTAATCAAAAATATATTGAAATACAAGTAATATGTAGTATTCTTGTCACTAAGGTGGCGGTAATGACACAACATTGATGAGACATTACCTTACATTACCTTAACACTGCATGAAGTCATGAAGTCAGCCATGGCATGTCCGACATGATAGAGTGAAAAAAAGTTACCCTCCCATTATGTGTGGAAGTGGTACATTTTGGGCTTCTTAAGATTAGTAGAAACCCATTTGAGGCTAACTGGTTACCTCTCTAGTTCAATAGCTTGTTTGCTAGTGGCCATCTACAGTCCCCACGGCATAAGATTTGGCAATTTGTTAACAATAACAGGCATGTAATGTTATTACAGGGGTGTTATTTCATTTATTATTATTATTATTATTATTATTATTATTATTTTATTATTATTATTATTATTATTATTATTATTATTTTATTGTTATTATTTCATATCTAGGGGGCTGTAGTAATGTTAAAAACTGTATTTAGAAAGTCATAAACAAAAAAATATTCACTTTATCGCAGAAATTAATTTATCAAATAAAGTTTGGAAATAATTAACCCCAATTAACGAGGGATGACTGTATTTTGACTCTATTCTTCTTTTTCCCAATTTTTGCCGTTTATTTTCATTTTTCTAGCTTTATCTGCATCCTGATTTTCAAAAATTTACAACCTTACTCATAATAGCACCACTAATAATTTTTTATTTATTATTTTTACTTTACTACTGTCATGATTTCTCCTCAAAATATTATGTAATTAGATTAACTTAGATTACAATTGTTGTTTCTTAATAGTTTGACTTGTATAATTAATGATGTTTTTTTTTTATTTAGCTGTTTTTTAATGTTTTTAATAGTTTTCTTGTTAAATTATATTTTAAAAATGGCATTGGGCAGTAGAAACCCAGACATGGGCCACAAACGGTCCCCCGGGCCGCACTTTGGGACACATAAGAGTAAAAATAGCTTTGATGACGCGTCTCCTACCACCAGACTGTGTTCTTGGGATCATTTCCAAGGTGTGTAATTGGGATATTGATGACATGTTCTTGCAGAGGCACATTATTTTCTACTTTCACGGTCCAATGGTTGACTTCCTTCTCGAGAACGCCAGACTTCGGAAGCTCTGCTTTGCTTCACAAGAACAGTGAGAAGCACTATGTACTGTGTTGAAATGTTTACTGAAAAAAAGGACTAGAAATTCAATTATCTTCACGTCCAGACTGCGGTGCGTTTAAGTGATGGATTTCTTGTGCAGCTCAGCAAGCTCAGACTTCAGGTGGCGGCTGTTTGAATTCTCCACGTCTCTACCATCGTAGCCTCATCACTGAGAAGAGACAGTGATGGAAGGCTACTTTGATTTACGGCATCTATTTGTGGCTCTATCGGTTTCTCTTCCAGCTCGGCTTGATGCACACAACCACATCAAAGACACAAAGCACATGATACAAAGTGGCGGTGATCGTGCTTGGGAATAAAGCGTCTTCGGCAAGACTCGTTGGGGTTCAGGTTGTAACGTTTACTCTCCGTAGCGTCACGTAACCCGTCCATCCACTTATTACTCACAGACTTCAAGGAACTGGAGAAATATTGAAGATGACATCATCTCGGCTACAAGGAAATTAAAGATGCGACTTGATGCAGCTGGAAGTCGACAACAAATTGGCAACTCTGTTGTCAGGAAGAGGAGAAGCGAGACAGTCTGTAATGTACCAAATGGCAACAATAAACATAAGCAGATAGCAAAAAGGTTACAAATGCAAAAAAGGTCAACAATGACAACTGGAGTAACCCTAATGTGGAAATATGTATATATGTATCATATGTGGAAATATGTAAGATTTAAATAACGGCACAATATATTTTCCCTACAGTTTTTTTGATGCCTGTACATTTTATAAGTACTGTATACTGCATGCCTGGAATTATTTCTTAACTCATTCGCTATCGAATCCTCACAAATGGCCAGCACCAAGAGGGTCGGCTTTTGAAAAACATTTGGGATTGAATGAGTTAACATTTAAGACATTTAAAATGTTTTTAATAACTGAAACACCTATTATAGGGTTTAGAGCAGGGGTGGGCAAACATTTTGACTTACAGTCCGCATTTGGCCCCCGGGCCGTAGTTTGCCCACCCCTGGTTTAGAGTATAAACTGTATAAACTGTTACTTACTGCTTGCCCTTCTGACTCGTCCACACCACCAAGTAACGTTGGAAAGGGAGTCAGGCTTGAGCAAGTTTGTGGGCTAGTCAAGCTGCATAGTGGCCAAGTGTGAAAAGCCGTTGACAGATTGATTTCTTTTGCTGGTAGGGAATCAGGAACTCCAACCACTTGTGCCTGATGGTGGTATCTTCAGGAATTGGAAACAATTCCCCTTACAACACAAACAGAGAAGCAGAGCTTGGTGGAGGTTATCTGGCTTACAGCCACACCCAAATAAGGAAGTCAGCCCTCTGTGATGTCACAAAGACACAGTTTTACCACGCCTTCTGAAACCAGTGTTTTTATCCCAAACTTCCAAATGCGCAAACCTCGTTATCTGAAACCTTGGCATCGTTTAAGATGAGAATCCAACATTGTAAATATACATTTATAGGTCAGAAAAGTGTAAAAAAGCATAATAGTTACATTTACTTATAAAACTATGAGTGTGACACGAAGGGGCTTGATTTCATCCAGATACTAACCACTCATAGAAGCGGGTTGTGTTTTATTTTCTGTAAGGTTTACCACTTCTCCAATGAAGTACAATTATTGACTCTACGCAACATGTTACCACCGTTGGGCCCGCACGCCACTCCACATCCACTCAGTCTAATGGCACTGAAGGGGCTTGTTTGAAACCCGCCTGATGCTTTTAGAGGCCATTAGGAGAGATGTGACCTGGTCTTTGCACCCGGCTGTAAAAAGTGTGAACGTGAGACTAATAAAGGTGCAATTACCCCAACTGAGTGTGTGTGTGTGTGTGTGTGGTGATATTATGCTCGAGTGCTACTGTATACGTGCATCCTGCAGCTGAGGAGGAGGAGGGTGGCTTTCATGCTTTATGATGATGATAATGGATTGTTGGGCCACACCGGAGAGGAACATGGGACCTCATCTCCAAGTAAAACAGACTCTATGAGCACAAACAGGAGTATCTTTGACTACTTCCTTTAGACCAGGGGTCGACAACCCACGGCTCCAGAGCCGCATGTGGCTCTTCAACCTCTTTGTTGTGGCTCCCGTCGCAATGGTCAAGTATTTAACAGTAAACAGTATAATTTAATTAAAGTAATTAAATGAAATTAAAATTAATAATTTTTATTAACTATTTTAATTATTTTAATTACATTTTAATTAAATGTTAATTAAAATAAATATTTTAAATTAACATTTAAAATATAATTTAACATTAAATATGTTAAATAATAATTTAACATAATTTAATAATAACTAATTTAACATTAAATATAATTTAAATTATTTAAAATAAATATTTTACATTAACATTTAATTAAAATGTAATTAAAATTAACATTTAATTTACATGGATATTTATGTACATTTATCTTCTACTATATTAGCAAGATCCGATACTAGCAAGAGTACTCGAAAAAGTACTCTCCGCTTTTTCTTCTCGGAACTACTTTGATATCCCAAAATTCCCTCTAAATCTGGCAGTCAATCAAAATCATGGGAGACTCGCATTTCGCTTTGGATGTGATCACGTCGCTTTCAAAGTTCTGAAAGTTCATAAGATATTGTTTTTTAATTATGTTTTGCGACTCCAGTCTATTTCCCTTTTAGTAAAATGGCTCTTTTGATAGGAAAGGTTGCCGACCCCTGCCTTAGACCAGCAGGGGGCCGGGTGGGGGCGTCACTTTGATACATTTTGTACATTTAACAAGCTAAAATATGCTCAGGGAGATGGCACGGCGCAACCAAGGTGATTTTTTTTTTTTTTTCATGGGGCCCAAAATTCCTGGCGGCGCCCCTGCTTTTACCAAAACAACTGTCCTCAAAAACGTTTCAATGTCTGCTCTTTTTGTTCCATTCCTTGCCTCGTCGCAGCCATGCCGTTGGCAACGTCAATGACTTGGAATGCGCCCTAACTCTTCGAACAAATTAATTGGCTGCCAAGCAGTAAATCAGCGGATCGGGGAATCTAACCCGGGAACTGCTTGGTGAGAAGAGTTGCAAAGCAGTGGGAGGATGCACTGCTGTGAGTTACTGTTCTGCTAAGAGTCAACAAAGCACAACCAATGGGATCTTTGAAGTTAAAACGTCTTTTATTTTTATTTTTGTTCTGCAGTTCTTGTTTTTTTTTAATTTTTTTGGCCCTGAGCATATTCTAAAAATATAATTATTAGTGAGATATTATAGTGGATTGATAATAATTTGTAAATCAGACAATGCCATAATAAAACAGGGGGAGATGGAGACAGCGCCACAGGAGACGGAGCGATGAGTGAAGGCCACCCTCAAGGCGACACCGCGACTCCGACAGACTCCATCTGTTCAAGGATCATCTTTCATGATCATTCGTTATACACTTTACTATTGGATTCATATGTGAGCCATGTGATAGGGCTTCGAGCGGGGATGTCTAAAAGTTTTGGAACTACTGAAATATGAAAGAATGCAAGAAATTTCCCCCCATTTTTACCTTTGTTTAAAAAAAAAACTTCCACTTTCTTCTCTCATCATCTTTGTCAGTTTTCTTTTCATAATATTCTGACTTTATTCCCATAATAGAGTCACCCCTTGCAATATTGCTGCAATCGATGATTGCTGTTTCCTGGTATGGACTATTATTAGTCAAAAAGAAATATAATATATATATATATAATATATTCTGGCCACTAGGTAGCAGTAATGTTACATGGATGAGACATCTACCCTATGTTGCACTCAATGTAGCCATAATGAGTGAAAAAAAGGTACCCTCCCGTTATGTGTGGAAGTGGTAAGTTTGTGGCTTCTTATTTCCCACTTTGTAAATATGCCATTTATGAATATTAAACCCAACATTGCTGAAATTCCCTTTGGGTCCAGAACCAACCAACCGCTATAAAATCATTATCATTATTATCATTGAAGAAATGCAAATCACATCTGAAGATTATCTGAACAACTGGAGTGGAGTTTTACATTTTTTTTTTATTATTATAAAAGTATTTTTATTTCATTAAACACCAAATGATGGCAAAGTTATGTTATTCCATATTTGGCACATTTAATACCTTTTGGGACGCGTTTATTTATTATAGTTAGGCTTTCTTGACTAGCACTAAATATACTCGACAATTATAACAAACAATTGCAACAAACATGCTCATCATATATAAAACAATAATTTATTTCCGCCATTTTCCAGGATGTCAAATTATGTCTAACTAAGGATTTATTAGGATGTTATTCTCTTCAATACATGAAGGCCTAAGGAAGAAAAAGTGACTATAAAGTGTGCTTATAGTGTCCTAAAGGTAGACACATGCACTTTGACGATCTCTACATTATGTAACAGCTGGTACATCGCTGTTGGTATTAACTTTGGGACTCAGCACCGTTTAAGGGAAATGAAAGTTCAAGTAAAACTGCACTTAAAAAAAAAATTGCCCATCATCCACACTCTGAATGTGAGACACAAATATACGTTTTTCACTTTTCTGCATGTTCTAAAGCTACACAAACAGATAAAAAAATAGGCAGCTAAGAATGCGTGTAATGGAATGCACCCATTCCAACTATAAAGCCTTCTGAAAAAAAAAACCTAAAAAACGTTCAATTTACATACAATATGACCTGCATATTAACTCATTTGCTACCAAATTTATAATTTTTTTCTTCACTGCATTGACGGAAAATACACATAATTCAGTTCTAAATGTGTAAATTGTGAATTAATTATTTTAAAGTAAAACAATTTTTTTTCGTTATGTTGCGGCAGAGTTGTTTGGATATTTTGGCTGAATATATATATCGCTACATTTGTGTCGAAGTGAAATTTATGCTTAAAATTTTTCTTTTCACAGTACCTGATATTTTGCTGAAACTTACCTACGTTCTACTACATTGTCTCAGCATGTATATAAAACCTTGCTGGGAGGGGTTTGTAGGTGTTTTAATAACAGCCATTACAGGCGGTTTTATCAGTTTTTATATCTTTAGAACACACAGACAATAAAAAGGTTGTGGATGATGGACAATATTCCCCCCAAAGTGCAGTTTTCCTTTCAAACATTGCAGCAAACATGTACTTATTTACAAAACTCCTTTTGAAAAAGATCGCTTCTACTATTGTCTTCCAAAAAGTATGCAAAGCAGAAAAATACTGATAAAAGATATACAATATAGTAACAAAATAATGTAAGATAGTGTAATGCTGGCTGTTTACATGTGGCACTTCTTTCATACTCCCAATAAAAAGTATGTTTATTATCCAAAAGAGCAAGCAGAAAAGTAGAAAAGTTATTCATTTGGTAAAAGTCGCCTCCAATCCCCCCCCCAAAAAGCATATCCAGTCAAATAAAAACATCATTCTTTTCCCCAAAGCAGTGGAAACTTTCCATAAAAGTCTTTCCTTATTTCTTATTTACATTTTTCCACATTGAAGAAAGCAGATTTGCGGTAGCGTCCTATTTACACTTCTTCACCCTCCAGTCGGCCCCCCCCTGAGAGCCGGACTTAGACCGTGGTCACAGACAAGAGCGAGGTGTAGACCTTAGTACCGTCTGGCGACTTGGTACCGTGGGTCAGCAGTTCCTGGATGGTCATCCAGTTGTCAAATATTTTCTTATTTCTCTTTTTCATCATCTTTTTGTGGCTGAGTTCGATGATGTTGGGTTCTTTTTTGTCCTCCACGCTGACCTGCTCTTTGAGACAATCGGCTCGACTTTGCTTCATGAACTCGCGGCGTTGCCTCTGCTCCTTGGAGCGGACGGCGTGCTGCTTCCGCTCCTCCTTGCTCCAGTAGCGGCCCATCTTCAGCTCGCTGATGGCGTCGTCGTCCGTGGTCATGCCGCTGCGCTCCTCGTGGATGCGGAGGGCGCGCTCCCTCAGAAGTTTGTCACGAACCGGCCGCTTGGTGATGTAACGGGTGCCGTCGCTTCGGATCTTCACCTTCCACTCCATCTTGGGGACCAGGTCGTTGGGGGTCGTGGGGTCCCGGCACATGCTGACTAGGCTCATCTGGCTCTGGGCGTACTCTACGGCGGATTTCTGCTGGATCAGCTGCATGTAACTCTGGTAGTGCTGGGCGTGGGCGGGGATGTGGGCGTGCTTGTAAGGAGAACGTGGATGAGCTAAGCTCCGCCCCGCTTTGCCGGACTCTGCCAGTTTCCTGTCCTTACTTTCTCCCTGCGGAGAATCTGCATCCTTTGAAACGGCTTTGCTCCGACCGGATCCACAAGCTTCCTGGACTGGGGACAGGAGGGATTTGATCAGCCTGCCGGTGGAGCCAGAAGGTCCAGCCGGACCCTGGTTCTCCGCCCCACGACGCAAAGAGTTGTCCGGAGATAGCTCCAAAGTCAGAGGCGTACTACGGCAGCTTTCCCCGGTGTTGTAGGCACTGGAGCTATCTTTGTCCGACTTTTCCGGCATCTCCGTGATATCTGAGAGCTCATGGCGGCGTGCGTCGATGCTGGTGTTGTAGTTGCGGAAGCCGCTGTTGTGGAGCATCCAGGATTCTCGGCACTGCTCCCTGAGCTGCTGCATCTTGTGGGCACGGACGATATTAAGGCACTCCAGCTCGATGTTACGCAGCTCCTCATTGAGCAGCTCAAGATCTTTGTCCACGACCTCCTGGTCTTGACCCTCTGCTCCGCCACCTTGGCAGTACAGGCTCTGAATTCCACCGTTCCTCATTTGGCACTTGAGCTCCAGCAGTTCTCTGAAGCGCTCGCATTCGTCCGCCGGGATGCCGAGAAAGTCGGCGTCGGCGTAGTCTGCGGAGATGAACGACTCGCCGCTGAAGGGGAGGTCGGCGCTCCCGAGGGTGTCCTGGCTGTAGGTCAGTTTTCTGTAGCTGCTCAGGGTGTTGGAGGATGTGGTCTGGTCATCGGCGAGGTTCTCCTGCTCGGAACTCTCATCGTTGCGCGTGCTCTCGTCGGTGCGACCGACTCCGCTGTCCTTTTCGTGGTGATTGGAGAGAAGGGTGGCCGTGTCGGTGGTTCCTCCGTCCTCCTCGTGCTTCTTCTGCACAGACAGGCAACGCAAAAGGCTTCTAAATAAAGTTGTGCTGTACAAATATCGACTGGTTAAATTTCGCTGACGGCGCCTGCAACTCATCAAGTTCACCAAGCTCCCAATCTCATTCCACTGAATCCATGACTTCCATCCATTCTTTTTCTATGCCGCTTATCCTCAATATGGTCACGGCTATGCTGGAGCCTATCCCAGCTGATGAGAGGCGGGGTGAACCCCGGACTGGTCGCCAGCCAATCGCAAGAATCCATAGTCATCACTACTTTATAGCGCCCTCTTGTGGCTGTTTCACACCTTGGTTAATTTTTTTATGAACATTTAAAACATGTCAAAGTAATATCTTGTAGGATTAAAACTTTACAAGAGTTCCCATTGGAGTATCGCTCCAAAGAAACAATTTTTTTCCCAATGAATATTTTTTTTGCGCTCTTTGCCGATGAATACGCCGATGACTTGAATATCAGCTAACAGATGAACCATCATCGGGGTTGGCTCAGGCATGGACTCATTCAATGTTTTAAAGCTGACTAATAGATTTGCAGCGCCTCGTCACGCCAAGCGTGTCCGTGTGTAACACGCGTGTACGGTACGTGTGCGTGGCGAGTACCTGCTGCAGCATGCTGGCGGTGAACTGCATAGCCTGATGGTGCTGCTGCTCCAGCATATCCATGTGGAGGTCATCGAGGAAGTCATTCCTGTCATCATCCATCCAACCTTCATCCAGCTATAGGAGATTTTATAGACCGTAATTCATAGTTAGATGTTGGACTATATATATATTTTGTATTGTCAGGTGCCACCCATGTGATCCAAATGACCTGAATCTCTGGTCTGGCCAGCAGGAGGGAGATGTTGTGGTTTCCTTCACTGGTCAGCAGCATAACTGCATCTTCACGGTTTTGTATCTCGATGCCATTAATCTTCAAGACAAGACAGGAAAATATAAAAATATATTTCTCTCCAAGAAATCAATGTAAAGACACAATAAATAAAAAATGCATAGGTCAATACATGGTCATTTTTTTTTCAAGTTTCAAGTCAATACCAATAACTTTTATATCTATTAAATTAAATTATGTCGACTAAAGAACCACAGATTCATAAAAAAATGAAAACATCTTACCTGGACAATTTTATCACCTTCTCTAATTCGGCCATCTTTAGCGGCAATGCTGTTTGGGTCGATCTACAGTAAGAATAAAACAATAACCCGGTAAGAAAGATTCTCTCTGTAATGTTAGTTTGGTCTAGAATTAATAACATTCACATAACATATACAGTCGTCCCTCGTTTATCACTGTCAATTCCGCAAAGCTTAAATGGAGGCAACTCTTGTTTGTTGACACCGTCTTCAGTTGTTCAGCCAAGAGTCCCGTTGCCTCCATTCATCCTTTGTGGATTAGCATGACCTTGATGACTGAGAATCGGCACAGTCTAATTTATGATAGCGATGGTCAGTATACCTCGCTAATGTAGATCCCCGCTTCATCCTCATCATCAGTCCTGTAACAGATGGTCAGGCCGAGCTTGTCTTGGATGTTGGCTCTGTACAGATCCACCTCCTGTTCAGACACATTTAGCACGTATTAACGTTAAACATCCACAGAAGTCAAATACTTTTTTTTTTTTTTTAAATGAACCATTGAGAAGAAATTTTTGTCCGGAAGGTTGACTCTGAAATGGGATCCCCGTGGAAGCGTGACATCCCAATCGCTGCAATTAATCTTGCGCTTGGACACAGAGCAGCTATTGGCTTATTAAGAGGCCCGCTGACAGAATGAGGAATGATGCAGCCAACAGCAGGCGGACTTGGTCCTGCTTCCACTTGTCAACACCTGTAATCTCCTAGATACAGGTACAGATAGCGGCTGGATAAGCCTCCGTGAGGGATCAACACACAAAAGCTCCCAGGATGTGCAGTCTTAACTCATTTGATACCAAAGGATTAGGTTGTATAGTTACGTATTTCTATGCCGCTGAAATGCTTTGCTCAGACGAACTTCAATATGGGAAAACTTTAAAATTTTAAACTCGTATTGGTATTAGTTTGTATATTTATTAGGTAAACCTATTGTTAAGTTGCTGTGTGATGAGTTTAGTGTTCATTGTAAGATAAAACCATGTTATATTGGGTAGTGATTTGGGTTTTTTCATAGGCCATGATTGGCGCCTGTCAAACAAAGTTGCTGTGTGATGAGTTTAGTGTTCATTGTAAGATAAAACCATGTTATATTGGGTAATGAGTTGTTTTTTTTCATAGGCCATGATTGGCGCCTGTCAAACAAAGAGCTGCGAGCCACAATATGCCATTTCGGTTCGATTTAGCTTTGAGGCGGTCCTTCTGAAGCGGATTGGTAACTTATACAATCTTAATGTACCTGATCCGATTCCAACTGCAGAAACACTACAATTGTTGGCCTCCTATAAAAGGACACTGTCAGGTCGGCCATGTTTAGCTGCTCCCCATCTGCGCTGTTCCAGCCTGAACTTCACCTCCCTGGTCTTCCCCTCATCGCTCATCCATGGATATTACTCATTTCTGCGGTATGCGTTCTGGGGTGGGTGGAGGTTAAAGAGTGTGTGACCCCCACAGCTACATTATGGTCTCATCCAGGCATTGTTAACGTGCATCAACTGATTCATCACGACTGATCTATTATCTGTTCCATCTAATTATCTGGCATCTACTCATCTCGACAGCGCAGGACTCTCGGAAGACTTATTGGGTCCTGTCACTAATACGTAATGATGCCGCCATTGTGCATCTGCTGGAGCAAACCGGCGACTTGATTCCTATCAGGACTACGTATCAGCGTCTGTGTTAGGAAGGGAGGCCATCAATAAGTCGGACATATTGGCCCATTGACTGGAGACACAAAGGCGAGTCGTGGTCTTGATGGGACAACAAGGCATTTGTTGATCTCCATTCGGAAAACATGATTCTTACCTCGTATTCCAGCTCTTCCCGTTCTATGTCCTGATTGATGCCATCCAGGAAATCATTGGGGTCAAAGTATTCGTGCCCAGGAGGATGCCTGAGGAAAGAAAGGATAAAAATACATTTTAATTTAATTTTGCCCCAGACCTGAGAATGTAACGAGACAGGAACTTAATGTAGATATCGAACTTGAATCAAAACTGCACAAGCGACCTAGAGGCTAATCATAAATTAATATGCTCTGTTATTAATTTGACTTGAAAATCAATTAAAAAATTCACAATAATCTCTTAAAGGCAGACTGCTGCTGCCCGCGAGAGCAAAACCAAGCAAGACTCTTTACGCTGAAGGACCTGACAAAGAAGGATAACAAAGGGAATATGCTAATATCCATGAATACAACTCCCCATTTAATTGGCCCGTGTGCCCATGGGGAGTCGTCGACTCCTGTGACAGGTACGTGTTCCCATCAAGCCAGGAACACATCCTGTGTGATCACAGCACCGTGGGCTGGGGGAGAAGATAAGGTGTCACGCTCCCAATTAACCGTCTGTGTGAAAAGACTGTCTGTGTTTGAGTGTTAAGTGACATTTTAAATGCAGAAAAGTCATTTTGACCACAACCCGTAGGGGGCGCCGCAAATGTCATTTACAGTTATTAGGACAGAATGTGTTTTATTTATAAATTGCCATATTGTGGTGTTTACATGTACAGTATATTATAGGTCAATGCAACAATATTGCTACTACTCAGACTACTGCAAACTACAACGCTCTATAAGACCATACTACCGCGGACCCTCAGTTTTCATACAGCTCTGTTTTCGTAGGATTCGTTTTTGAGCTTACTCCTCTGGAAGCAGGTACTCCTCAAGCACCGTCATGGAGGGCGAGGGTGGCGGCAGCTTGGCAAGAGGCATAATGTGCTGGAGGGTGATTTCTGTTTGGGTGCTGATATCGGACAGCTGGGTGTCACTGGTTGGGGTGACCACTTTGGGCAGTGGCGCCCGACGCAAAACCTGCACCATGATGGGATCCTTGGCGGTACGGAAGGCTTCCACTGCCTGATCGTGAGTTGCTTTGGATAAGTCTTTGCCATTCACCTGGAGGAAGCAGCACAGGAAAAAAAAAACACTTGTTAGGCTAAAATAAAAGGTGCATGTTTCTGTAGCGCTACTTATGCTATTAATCATACACAATGGTACCATGCATGTAATGCAGATACCCTCAACGTTTTATAATCATACACATAAACAAACCCACAAATCGTCAATGGGTCAAAGGGTATCCCAATTTTTTGTACTGTATTAAACCCCACAAACACAGAAAGAATGAGTAACAACTCTCACTCTATGAGGTTATGTTACCGGGTCAGAGTCTGCCCAAACACAATGAAACTTTAATAAGGTGAACCCGCTCTTAATTAATCAAAGTCAATTGGGACATGAATGGTCTTTCATCAAGCAACGTTAGGAAATACCGTATTTAACCTCCTGGATTTTGTGCCATGCATTAACCTCAGAGGATGAAGCAAAAGCAAAAAGCTCAGAGATGGGATGTGAACCACCAATATAATAATTCATAGTGACAGAGTTCCAACAAAACAAAAGCTCAAGTCGCTGCTCCAAGTACCCCGGGGTCCCTAAACCCCCAAAACATCCATGTTAGGCTAAACAGAGACCCGACATTGAATGCAAGCGTGAATTTAATGCTTGTCTTATTCCCTTTTGCACCCTGGAACCAGGAACTCCAGAACTCCAGTTTCGGCAGCTTTGCTCAGGAACCCACGCAAGACATGGTGTAGCATTTTTGTTCTGGGAGGAACAGCCGGAAAACCCAGAGTGGGGAATTCTGGTTGAATTTGGCGTTGTCTGTACCTGAGGTAGAATTGGACTAAACCATTGGATTAATGGCCAACATGTACTAAGTACATGATGTGTTTTGTACGTTTGGTTACCGGTTACAGATCTATTACATACACTATCACGTAAACGCTAATAAATACAAGAGTTAAAGATGAGTAGAGTCCAAGCTGCCTTCCACAAGATGTGATACCCGAGGGAACTGGTACAGAAGTATGGAGTACTACAGGTCCTTCGGTGTGTCATATTTGGTGTGCCTGACAAAACTTCCAATTCATCTACATTTCCAAAATAATAACTTGCAGCTAATGCGCTGCATGATGAATAATCAGCAAGCAGCCTTTCAGACCGTTTCAAACAATTCAAATGTAACGTCTGAAAAGAAACAACCGGTAAAGAAAAGAGGCTCGATTGATTTAGTTGGTCGGTTTTGTAGTGAATCTGCAATAAACCATCCCAAAAATCAGCCCCCAATCGTCATGCGTGCCCCCCAGCAAGCTGTGATGTTGCACATCAGCTGAGGAATACAAGCTCTTTTGTGTTGTCTTCCCTCTGCATGCTGTCTCCAGCAGTCAAACCTGGTTGCCGGGAATCCTTGAGCTACTTGAAGGCAGTGAACCAGAGACAAAGCCTTTAGCCCCCTTCTTCTGTTGAGCCTGGAGCATTCTGCTTCAGTGCTCTCAATGGGGGGAGTCTCCTCCCAGCTGTGGAGGGGGTCCCACGGCCTCTATTCACGACTCTCACCTCTGACACACAACGGTCCTTTGCGGCACACTGGGAAAAAACACACAACACTCCTCTGACACAATACATAGTGCCTCATCGCCGGAGAGATGTCGAACTATGCTATGGTGACCCTGTGTTAAAGTTGAAGTACACTTGTTTCCAAATATTTACTTATTATTTAAGTATAAAGCTGCAATGGTCCAATGGAAAATGACTTCTTAATCAAAGGCCGGATTTTCCTCCGTGATGCGATTGAGCTGTTGTCCATGTTGACGTAACGAACCATGACCGTCTTTCAGAAATGACGCTGACAACCTTTGGTCTTGGCTGTGAAAGAGGTCTCTGTTAAATCAATTTAATGACAAGACAGCAGCATGGTCCGACTTAAAGGAATACTAATTTGATCCACATCACGTTTGGATTTTTCTTTCTTTGGTTGCTCTTGTTTCTTTCTTCGTGGCAGTTCAGGAATTTACACAGGAGTGGTGTTGTAATTGATTGCCAATGGACTGGCATACTGGACCCCATACCTGTATCCCCATGGAAAAGACACATATCCCCATAAACAAACCAGCATGTATCCCAAGTAACAGACCCATATGCAGATAAACAGACCTTCCCTGAGACCCACAGACCAGTATCACAATGTAACAGATCTGTGTCCCATGTAGCAGACTGGTATCCCCATGTAACAAAACCAGATCCTCAATGCAACAGACCTGTATCCCCATAAAACAGACCAATATGCAGATAAAACAGACCAGAAATAGGCCAGAATCTGTACACAACACACATGTATGCCAATGACACAGTCCGGTATCCCAAGATAACAGACCTGTATCCCCATAGAAAAGACACACATCCCAATTAAAAAACCAGCATTCCCAATGCAACAGACCAATATGCAGATAAAACAGACCTTCCCTGAGAACCCCAGACCAATATCCCAGTATAACAAAACTGGGTCCTCAATAGAACAAACATGCATCCCTCTGAATACAGTACCTGTATCCTTATGTTACATAACCGTATCTCTATGCATTTGACCTGTATATCAATTTAACAGCATTTCCCAGAACCCCGGTATGTCTATGTAAAACGTGTATGCCTTGCTTGTCTATGCACCTGCAATGAAAATGAATCCTTGTCTGCCCTTGGCACAGACAGACTGGATTCTCGTGAAGAATCATAATGAGAACAGCAGGGGTGACTTATGCTGCAACGGAGAGGATAAACTACCCATAATATAGTTGAAGACATTAATAATGGCTACTAGGGTATATATTTTGTTTGGTCCAAAACAAGCAGGTACTCCATTAAAAAGCCAAGTGTTTTGGTGAACAGATCCAAAAGCAAAATAGAACCTTTTATACTCAGGAAGAGAAAACCCTGGGAAATTTATCCTATAGGTGAACACTATATAGAGCCTAACTTCTCTTTCTGAGCAAACTTCTTAAACGTTTTCTTCAAAGTGTGTGTTTCAGAAGAGTGGGAATGGCGGCTGGCATGACAGAGTGTGCAGGCTTATTTGGTGGAACTGTGCAGCATTTGAGTGGCAGCCTGAATGTGGGCCTTCTATCTTGGAAAACACAGTTAATCCCTCTTTTATTTTACTCTAAAGCACACTCGCAAAGAATGAAAGAATAACATTAAAGGACTAGTCGATGATATGTAAATGTGTTTGGAGATACCTTTTGAGCGTGTCTTTAAATCTGTACAAATGATTCTTTGACAGCAAAGACAGTACAGCAGTCTTTGGAGGATCTCGGCGTGGATTACAAGATTAAACAGCAAGATGCTTGCTAGATGCTTGAGATCACTTGCTCAAAGACACGTCTAATCGGCTTTAGGCATGGGACAGTTGGACAATTAACTCATTCAATGCCGGACATTTGTCAAAAGACAACCCTTTCAGTACCGACCATTTTGACTGATCTTTTAAGGCGAGGGCGATATAGACTTAGACAATTTACACGTCAAGATATGTGCAAGAAGCGACAATTTCTGAGTAAGTCATTGTACAAGAAAACAGGAAATTGATCACAATTCTTTTACGTGGATCTAAACCAGGGATCTCAAAGTCAATTTACTTGGGGGCCACTGAAGCTAGGGTCTGGGTGAGGCTGGGCCGCATCAGGTTTTCAAAAAAAATCCACTTTTTCAGTGTTTTGATCTCAGTCATGGATGATGACAGAAAAAGCAAAACCCGCGGGCCGCGAGTTTGAGACCCCTGATCTAAACAATCCAACCACCTGTGACAGAATAAGTTGAAATCCATCTGCTAGACAAGTTTGAACCCATAGAGACACCCTAGAATCGAGAAATAACCTGTGTTGTTGTATTACCCGACCAGTCCAGAGTGTTCCCCGCCCAAAGTCAGCTGGGATAGGCTCCAGCATACCCCCGCGAACCTAATGAGGATAAGCGGCATAAAAACAGGATGGATGGATGTTGTATTACCGGTGTTCCAATATGAGAGGTACAAACGTGGAAGGTGGCATTTGCATGTGAACAGCAATATCAGCCAACCAGTGAAAGGTCACGCCTCATTAACATTTATAGATACTGACATACGGGCCAATCCCTGAAGGATTAGAGCCGTCACTTGCCAACTCAAATTTTCAGCTCCCTTCCCAGATTTCCAGGAGATGGGATTCAATGAGCTACTCCTATGATTTTGGTCATTATCATCTGGAAAACTGATCATCTTCAGTCTTCCGGCTGAGGTCGGGAGGTTCTCATCCAAGATGATACAATTAATGGTCATGAAATAAATGTAAGCAGTCGTAGAGTTCGTTTGACATGACAAAGAACCTCTGAGGCCGGTCTGCGGCCAGTCTGGGTCTTGAAATGTCATCACGTCACACGTGTTCTTTTGCACATAGACCGGCTGTAGGATTGGCCGTGGGCTTTGGAGGACCACCAACGTTGTGTTTCTCACCATGCTTCCATTAGACTATTCCGGCCGGCCCATCCATCCATCCATCCATTTTCCCCCGCTTTACTATTCCGGCCCTGTGCTGGTAAACATTCTGGTCTTGGGGTCTTTATTACACATAATGAGCCGAGGTTGGCATGCTCCCTTGAGCAAGGCACAGAAACACCCTGGACCGTTTGTGCACCCTGTTAGGAGTGTAAATTTCATTTCCCTTTGAGGGAATACAGATGGAATAATCAGTAGACTAAAAAGTATACGTAAATATTACTCCAAATATTACTAAATAAAATGGCTCAATATGAATGCAAATTGTTTTTGTAATTTCGGTTTGTCGGCCTCATTTTATGTCTCCGTTGGGACTCTGATCTCTCCTGTCATTTGCTTTGGACACACAATATGCAGACCCCACTCCTGCTCCCCCACGGCAGAAGCCACCTGCTCCAGCGTCTAACAGATGTGACGGCACAACAGGGCTGATCTGAGCCGTTATTAAAAACCCACCGTGTCAGGCTTCGGTAGCTGCACTCGAGGCTCGTGATCCCTTCTTTGTCACCCTCGGCGTCAAGCCTCATTACAGAGCCGCATCCATCGGAGAGTCGTGTGTGTTTTAGTAACTGCTTTGATGACAGTGGTGTTCTGACGGTGGGGCAAGGGGGTGGGGGGGGGCAGATGGCTGACTGTGTCTAACACTAATGTCTCCATCTCAACTGCCAAGATATCAAACCGAGATCGTCTGGCAAAATGACTCGTTGGTTTCTCGAGCTCGTCTTTGTAGCCTTCACTCAGGAATACGGATAATGAGGCGCTGGCACCTGGGAAGCTTCAAAGACGGAGCTTCTTCTGCTCAGCAGATCAGTTGATTCTGCTTAAAAAGACGTTCCTTGACAGGGAAGTTGAGTTGGGAGGGGGTGATGAGTACATGGAAAAGTAGTGGGTGGAGACCGAAGAAATAAAAGGACTTAGTCCGGATCAGTTCAACGTGGATCAGAGACCCCAATGGTCATCTTATGCTGAGGGTTCCAATTAAGCTCTGGGTCCTCGATGAGGCGCAGCACGACGCCGCGGCCGTTGCAGGGTGCTTTTGCAGAGATTAAGTGCACTTGGACTGTCGAACTGAGTTTCCAGAAAGTCTCTGACAAAGCAGCTTGAACCCGCATCTCCGCATGGTGCTTACCTTTCGCTTTCAAGAGCGCACCGTGGGCTTCCCTGCTGCCAAAAGGGTCAAGTTCAAAAAGGAGCCCCGTGGCTGACAAAGCTCGGGTTTTTAATGGTTATTACGGAAAGGGATAACAATTCCCTTGAACACCGTGTTTGCTGCCTTTCATAGATCTTAACAATGTCAACATTTAGTGAGTATTTCTAGTGAGTAGTTGAACGTTATAATGCCTATGTTCATCAATACAAACTCAAGGGTGACTAACACAGAGCCCAGGAAGCACACATTAATTAATCTCTTTCAATACCAAAGATGTTTTATACATCAGGCTTGGCACGTGAATTGGAACGGAAAGGTCAATGAAAATCATCCAAAATATCCGGTTGTCTTTTGAAAAATGGCTGGGATTGATGAGTTCCATACATCTTAAATACATGAGCTGTTCTGTAAGATCCGATAGAATCAAGTTATTAGGGTTTTTATCCTGCATCAAATACACTTCAGGTATCATGCATTGACTTTTGTTAAAAGCACCCGCTCGGCAATGCTTAGACGAGTATTTGGGCACGACTACAGAATGTAAGACAAGATACCTCATTAAATATCATCAGACTGCAGAGTCTATTTTACAGAGCCAAGAGAACATGAACCGAATCCTACTCATTAAGCCCCTAAAATTGCATTTTCACAAATGCATCATAGAACGTGAAGTTGAAACCAAAAAAAACTGTCTTCACCGATCATTCTATTTCGTCAACTGGATATTTGGAGAAGGACAATGTCAATCTTTCTTTAAGTGAGTCACATTGTTGCCTGGGCAACGGGATCAAGCTAATGAAAACAAATCTCAGGACAGTCAAATCAAAGCACTGATCTAGTCTTAAGCCAGACTCAAGTCCAACCGCTGTAACTAAATTAGTGACATTTTCCGTCTTTGTTATTCCTCTGCATGAACGACGCATTATGGCAGATAAAATACATTCCAGACATCATTATTCTTCCACAGCGCACCATAAATAACTCAATAATCATCTTTGCTACTGTGTCAGTTTTGGCAGGTGACCGGCTTGTCTAATGGCTGTTAAATCACTTCCACGACGCTTCCGTGAAAAATGGGAGCGCTAACTAAGACTGTACGACGTGAATAATGAGCCGTTTCTGGATTATTGCCTGCCTAGATTCCGTTATGACCCACGAAGAGTCAAACAAAGGTTTTCTTCACAGGTCATGTTTGGCTGTTATTGGTGATCACTTGTGGGTGGGGGAGCGGCGGGGCTTCCGACCTCCATATTAGCGCTCATAATTCATTTATTATAGCGCCGTCCTTTCTTTGAGACCCGTAAGGCGCCGCGCTTTCCTCAGCGGCTACGTATTTGCCGACAAAAACAAGATTCCCGTTTCAGCCCCCGACCCCGGCTTTTCAGGAGAGAGCATGATCATTACATTCATTAAAACCAGACGCTACCCTGGGAAGTAAATTGGGATGCAATTTGGTCTGATGGGATGAAAATGCTTGGTTGGGGTCCATTAGGGATGAAAAGAAGGAGAGAAAAAAAAAGATGTGAAAGTGTAACAGAAACTGCCAACGAAGCCGGGTAACAGTCTGGCGGCATCATACGTTGTGCTGCCAAGACAAGTCTGTGTTTTCACTCATTAGACCACACTGGCGCTTCAACCCAAACACGGTGTGATGAATAAACCAGCATGGAACATGAGCGCTTAATTACATTTGACAAAGAAAACGTGACAGGAACTGAGAAGCCATTTAGAAGAACTAGAAGAGTTTGTCTTGTCTTTGGGATGGGTTCCTTTTGGGAGCAAATAATGTCGCTAAAATATGAGAGATTCACACTCTGACTTAAACTCAGAAGAATTGACAGGTAATAAAATATATAAAAAAATTAAATAAAAAATATAGAATATAAATAAAAATATATTAATATATATATATAATTAATTAATTTAATAAATAATTAATAAAAAAATATATATAATATATAATACATAAGAAATCATTGCTATTGTCTATACAATATTTACATTTAAGCTAACTAAGTATTTTTTTACCTAAATTAAGGATTTTCAAACAATTGCTAAATGAAGTAAAATACAAATACAAGGCAATCAGAAGGCGCATTCTAAGACGCTGTGATGAAATATCGTATTCTACACTCCACATTAGTGACCAGTAATGTTACATTGATGAGCAAGCGTTTGAGTGTAATTTTTACGGGATGAACATGAGAAGAAAATGTATTGCATGGACTCAAGCGGCCATTTCAAACAAAATAATCAAAGAAAGAAAACAGATTTAATTCCCATACATCATGGAACATAAAAATATTGAGTTACTTTTCAATCACTCTTTATATTTTATCTTGTTTTTTCTTATTATGTCTATTAAATTGGATAATATGAGTGTAAAGGTGACTGTAGGGGTGCTATTTCATGTTTAGAGTGCTCTACTAATGGAACCGGTAATGCAAACATGGTTTTCTATGCTCTAATGACCAAAATAAGGCAATATCACGGTCGGTTATAGAAACGATTAACCACAATAAATTAGGGATTGTTGTATTTAATAAAGTATATTGAATGTAAGTACATTACATTGATATATTAATACAGCACTACTGATATAATGATGATTATGATCAATTAGTACAGTGTTTTTAGTCTAAATAATTAAGCCGTTATTCAACCTAGCTTGCTGATCATTTATGGAGATGAAGCGATGAATTCCATAACGTCAGCGTAATACGTAACTGCACTGAAAGGCAAGCTTAGGTTGCGCAGGACGCTTACTCACATATCACTAACTAGCACGATGTTACCAACGTCACTCACATAGTATGGGCCCCACAATGCAACTGCACCCCACAGACCAAATAAACCCATACATGCAAATCAATACTAGCTGTTATAACCCGCAAGGCATGCTGGGAAGCTCATGTGCACAAATTCCCCAGTAAATTGAAGCGATGTACTGGACTTCAATGAGTGCCTTTAAGGGATTTAATAAAGGCAATCAAACAATACCGGATTATAGACATATAAAATGGTTAAAATAGTCGAGTCTCAGGTAGAACGTCAATTATCAAGACACTAAGTAGCCGTGATCTAATTAAGAGACCTGTTCTTGGGTCCCGTTTTGTCCGCTGTATTTTCTGTGCTGACTAAAAATGTGCAAAACAAGCAAGTCTGACGTTAAATATAAACTTAAGTTAAAGTCAAACGGGGGTTAAAAGGCAGAAAGCTCGGAGTCAGCATTCGGGTGACAATGAGGAGGTGGGCAGCGGTCGCACAGACACATTGAGAGAGCTGTCACCTCTTCATCACCCTCTCCCTTTAAAGCACAGCGCGCCACCTCACAATGACCCCTGTGGCCGGAGTTCAGGCTGCTCAGCAGATCCACTTTATTCCCACTCCCATGCAGTGGGAAGAAGCGGCGGTGGCAGCAGCAGTCATAAAATACACAACTTGCAAAACAAACCTTGCAAGTTTGATTACAGTACCTGGCAGACTTCATAGAGGAGTTTATAATGCTCCTCGGGCTTCTGGAGGGTACAGAGGCTGCATCCCATGGTGGAGGAGGTCACGCCAAGC
The DNA here is from genome assembly GCF_037039965.1 of Doryrhamphus excisus. NCBI lineage: Eukaryota > Metazoa > Chordata > Actinopteri > Syngnathiformes > Syngnathidae > Doryrhamphus > Doryrhamphus excisus. Next base: position 20,249,125 of record NC_136367.1, on the reverse strand, counting down.
AGGCTCCCCCTGCGGCCGCTCAGGCAGCGAGAGTCGAGGAGCGGATCTCGTCCTCTCTCTGGAATGATTCCCTCTGTTTGTCTTTGGCCGACAACGCTGGACTCCCCCAGCTTGTGTCCGTGCCTGAGCCCTCAGTCGAAAACACACTCCCCCCCTCCTCACCTCACATGCTCCCTTCTCTCCAAGCTGAACTACTGGTGGCCAGCGCAGCCCGAGCGGTGCTTTATACACCCCCTCATGTTTATTAAACAGCCACTCATTGATTATTCATGAGAGGGGGGCTAACTCTTGGATTGTATTACCTTGGGGATAATATCCTGCCATTCAAGCGGATGACGTCCTAATTAATGTATAACATAAGGAGTTTATGTATATCATGACTTGACTATGGAGCTCTTTCAGCAGCGCCTGAAGGTACTTAAATCTAAGCCCCCGCTGCATGTGTTAAAAAAAATGTTAACAGGAATGATGTTATTTAGTTGCATGCAACACAAAATTACACATTTTTGCACCACTAAAGAAGCGAGAGTTCTTAAAGTTCTTAAAGTGACCAGTATGAGAGATTGTGAGAGCGATAAAACCAAATTCATCACACCAGCTCACCATCCACATGAGAGGCCTTGTATGAGTTACAGGACCCCCCCTGCAGAGAAAAAATGTCTGATTGGGCCTCATTAGCACAGTTTACCATAAGCGTGTACAGTAATCCCTCATTTATCACGGTTAATCGGTTACAAACCCGACCGCGAGAATGGAATTTCCGCGATTTAAGACATAAATAAGAGTCGTTTTTGTGTGTTTTTCAATAAATGTCTTCCGGACGTGTGGTGGGATTCAGAGTTGAGTTTTAGCTGGAGCTGCAGCATTTTTTGAAAATTCTTAATTTAAGAATTTTTTTGGACAATAATATGCCATAGTCAACCAAGAAACAGCACAAATTAATATTTGCAGCAACACGGAGTAAACTTATTTTACTTTTATTTTATTGTCTACCTGTTATGGCCCAGATGGCAGAAAACAGGAGCCTCTTTGAAGTTTTTCGTTCTCCCACCACGCGTACTGGGAAAAATAATATCCACTATAGTAGCGGTTTGATACTGACCCAAGCTGTGTTGATTCTAGTATACTAATCCATCAAAAAGCAAACAATCCATTCCCAGTGTGTTTTCCCCAAAACAAATGCAATCCAGTGTCCTGTGTGTGGACAACTCGTCCGGCTGCATAAGCCAGACCTGGCATCGGTCCCGCGGTTCATTCTGCTGTTGCCAACTCGAGATAAATGTCCAGTTGAGACCGTCACAGTAAATGTTATTTGAATTTGACTTTATAGGAATTTGAAATGTAGCACAACAAGGTGACGGAGTGGTAATATCCCCGCAGTATTTTAAAGTTATTATTTGTTCAGAGCTCCGTACTGGGACCCTGTCAGTTCCTGGCATTGGATAGATTGTTTCCATTTACCGCATACCCCGATTCCATGGGAAATAGTTGCATGGAGCTTGGTGTGATGTAGACTAGTGATACCTAACACATCCATCTCAAAGACAAAAGCAGGAATAGTCAGACTTAAATGTAGAGTTATTCAGTTACAGACATCAAATATCACCATTTCACTCCACTGTGCTTTTTCAAAAATATACGACTTAATAAATCATGTTATTTTGTAGTTGAATGTGGTTTATATTAGTTTAAAAATATGCATATTTGGGCATTTTTAAGCATTAAAATGACTAAAGAACTTAAATGAAGATACAGTATGAGGCATTCACAAGACGCATTCAAAGACTTTGATGAAATGTGGTATTCTACAGTGGTCACTAGGTGTCCGTAGTGTTACTGTAATGCAAGGATCAGACTTGAATGCATTTTTGCAGGTTTGAATTCTCTCACAACAGGCACAATAATCATTATTAAATCTGAAACACAACTCTGAACTCTCAACATCACTTCCTGTCCATGTTTCATGAGTCTTATTTATGTCTAAAATGATTTATTTATGTATTATATTATGCCTACTATATTTGGTATTACAAGTGTAAAGATGACTACAGGAGTGTTATTTCATGCAGAGAGGCTGTCATTTGTTTTGGCTGCCGTGCTGCTTTGTGTTAACAAGAGCATTTTGTCGTCTCAAGGGAGTGGGATTGTTTTGGTGTGTTTTTATCATTCACTTTGTTAAATTTAAATACAGACCCTTGGGAAAACTGCTCACGATTCCTATTCTTTTTCATCTTTTTTTTTAATAACAAAAAGCTATCCAGCCGAATACTGGACAACAACAACAAAAATCTCACAATAATCCACTCAAGGCGGAATCTGTGCTTGCCTGGTGCAAACTAAAAGGTATCTAACGATGAGAATTTCGCAATCATTCTTAATTACAGCGGGATCCAGTTGGGTGCAGGACTGAAACTTTCATCCAGCGTAGCATGAAAACCAATTCTATGCTCACATTAGCTGTACTGTTGCGCCCGAGGCTGGGATCAGCGGAGAGTTGTAGCTGGCGCTCTCGTCCGACTAATCTTTCTTTCACACTGAGATTATCCCATTCCGAGCGGAGTCAACGCTCTGATACGAACAAGTGCGCTAAGGGTTTTACGCTACTGCTGCAGAAAAATGTGCATATTAAAGAATAATCTGCAGCAATCGACTGTGGAGAATGAAAGTCAAGCGAGGGCCTCTTCAAATACAAACAGCAGGTGAAAAATCTTCACGCGGTCCTTCGTTGTGTTCAGAGATTTCATTTGGACACTCCGTTATGTTTATTTAATTTGCTGACTTTTCTGGTGACAAAGCCTCTCTGGTCCACGCTGTGTAGTTTGATCAGCGAGTTAAATACTCCACGCAGACATGCACAGCGCTCTCCCGCTGCAGCTTTTATTCATTACTGGTCTCGACATGGACTCGGCATCGTAGATGGTTCTGTTTCAGCACAACAGGGAGCGTCATAACACAGCAAAAACATTTCAGGATTTTGATTTCATGTAGGTTTTTCTTTTTTACATTTGATGTATCGTAGGCTGGATCATTCATATTCATGGGGGGTGCCGGGGTCAATGTCCCGGGCTATGTATGATGCCCAATTCAGATTTTTTGTCTGACTCACTGTGTTCTCATACAAAGGATGCTAAACTCATCACACAGCAACTTAACACAAAACGGTATACCTAAGAAACATACAAAGAAGTACCAATACAAGTTTAAAATTAAAATTAAAAGGTTTTGCAACTATGTATTTCGTCTGAACAAGGCGTTTTATTGGAGATTGCTGCCTCTGACCATCAGAGGGAGACAGAATAGCCCAGAGGGAGGCTGACATCACTGCAGCAACCCAGCAGGAATGAATTAATGCTTTACTTGGATGCAATTAATTATGTGAAAAGTCATATTGGTACATGTTTGTATATTTCTTAGGTCTACCTTTTGAGTGTTAAGTTGCTGTATGATGGGTAGCTGGCTGTGACAGCTATGCATCGTTTTGCTTCAGGTTAAATGAAGATTTACTCTAGGTGAATGCAGAGGAGTCCCACGTACTCTTTGTCCTCAAACTAGAAGATGAATTACTGAACATCTGTGGAATTTACATAGCCTGACCTCAATATTTCAGTCAGCTTTCTGGAAAATCCAATAGCTTTGCATTGCTAAAGTAAGACCTTCACGATCACAGCAGAGATAACACGAGAACTTGGCGAAAAAGTAAGCAGAAGGTGACAAAGATGGCTGAGAGTGATAAAAAAAAAGGGAATTAGGTCGAGTTAGTCGCAACTCAGACACTGTCCAGACAGCAGGATGAAGGAAAGGAGAAGGAGGAAGGCTGGATGATCGGAGAATGATAACATGACAGCGACATATTGAAAATCCATGAAAGAATGAGTCTTTTGTTAGGACCTTTAACTTTCATACACAATATTTGTCCATATCAGTCATCTTCACGACTCAAATATTCAAGAGGAAAATAATCCTGCAACTTTACTTCACACAGACCTCCAATACATATTATCTGGGTGGAGGAAAAGGAGGATCAGAAGGCTGATTCTGGTTATATTTTAGCCACCTTCTATTTGGCTGGGCCTTAATAGCCTTCTAATCTGCAGAGGATATGAGAGGAAAAGGGTATTTACAAAGCTACAGCTTTAATGGAAATGCCAGGTAAGAGAATTGGATCGTCACGGAATACTACAAGGAAGTCATGGAAAACTGCTGCGTAGAGTCGACAGAGTAGAGAAATAAACTAAACATGCACAGTCGTTAAAGAAGCCAGACCCTCACAACTGTACCACCGGGGTATGAGCGTGCAAGGAATTGTGTAGGTGTGTGTATTAATCTCTGAAACACTGCGCTGTGCATAATTCATCAGACAGCTGTCGGCTTTGTAGTCATAGTTGTAAAACCAGCCAAATCTTGTGCCAGCAGGGACCGCGGCCAGTCGCAATGACAGCCGCTGAAACAACTTAATTGGATGCCAAAACAAATGATCACGACAGGGCCATTATTTTAGTGTAATTATTGAACTTTCTTTGGTTGTTTAACAAGACTGATTAGCCCTTTCAAACACCAACTGTGGATGGAAACGGATTCCCATTAACACTGTGGACCCCAAACTTTTTTTTGCAGCGCCCCCCTTTTGGGAGATACAATTATTTTCAGGGTGGGAATGTAAAAAAAAAAAAAGTAGCCACAGGGTGACTGTGCTGCAGGAAATACACTTCTAATAGCATAGAAAGCATTGGTGGTGTTCGGTATCCCACTGTAAATTTCTATTTCTAAGCCTGGTGACGTAATAATGCTAATTAGATGAGTGAATTTACCCCCATCACAAACTTTGGGTCATACTAATGATTTTTCTCATTTACAGTATGCATTTATCTATTACCATTTTCGTTTTGAAATTGTAAAATAAAAACTGAATATTTTCTTGAAAAAAAATGAAATATGCTCCTGGCAGCCCACAGCCTTAACAAACCATTGGGTAGCCAATGAAAAGAAAAGAACCATATTGTTTTGGAGGCATCATGTACAACCACGAAACAGCAGACATAAAGAAAAGCATAAAAAAAAACTCCCTTCTTTAGTCGGGAACTGATATTTCCCTGAAACTTACCTATGTTCTACTGCAGAGTACTGAAGAACAGAAAAGAAGTGTCTTGCACAGGGACACAACAACCACTTTGCCAAATTTACCACTTCTCCAAAAAGCCATCAGGTTCAAGCAAAACAAAACAAAAAACACTTTGTATGTGTTCTCATACAAAGGATGCTAAACTCATCACACAGCAACTTAACACAAAACGGTATACCTAAGAAACATACAAAGAAGTACCAATACAAGTTTAAAATTAAAATTAAAAGGTTTTGCAACTATGTATTTCGTCTGAACAAGGCGTTTTATTGGAGATTGCTGCCTCTGACCATCAGAGGGAGACAGAATAGCCCAGAGGGAGGCTGACATCACTGCAGCAACCCAGCAGGAATGAATTAATGCTTTACTTGGATGCAATTAATTATGTGAAAAGTCATATTGGTACATGTTTGTATATTTCTTAGGTCTACCTTTTGAGTGTTAAGTTGCTGTGTGATGGGTAGCTGGCTGTGACAGCTATGCATCGTTTTGCCTCAGGTTAAATGAAGATTTACTCTAGGTGAATGCAGAAGAGTCCCACGTACTCTTTGTCCTCAAACTAGAAGATGAATTACTGAACATCTGTGGAATTTACATAGCCTGACCTCAATATTTCAGTCAGCTTTCTGGAAAATCCAATAGCTTTGCATTGCTAAAGTAAGACCTTCACGATCACAGCAGAGATAAAGAAAAACATAAACATAAAGAAAAACTACCTTCTTTAGTCGGGAACTGATATTTCCCTGAAACTTACCTATGTTCTACTGCAGATTACTGAAGAACAGAAAAGAAGTGTCTTGCACAGGGACACAACAACCACTTTGCCAAATTTACCACTTCTCCAAAAAGCCATCAGGTTCAAGCAAAACAAAACAAAAAACACTAGCCAGCATAGGATAGGATTCCGGTGGACTAAATGAGCCAATATGTAATCAAAGTGAAAGGCCTTGCAGACAAGAGTAAATGTGTTGTTTCTAATGGAGAGAGACAAGCTCAGTAATTCTTCTTGTCTCTGCATTCGTGGGCTGAAAGCGATGACCGACGAGGTGTTTTCCTTCAACTGTGAATAGACTAATGAGAACGAGTAAACTGATGGGGCTAGTTAAACGGCTAACTAACCTTTGCTACTATAAAAACACCAGTCACTTCTAAATGATAGGGAAGTAAAATGAAAGCCTATTTACAGCCTATTATCCAAATGCCATGACATTCCTGCAGGAGGCAACTCATGGTTGTCAACACAATTAAAATCAGTTCATATTTAATCCACTGTCCTGTCCTACCTCTGAAGGCACCCTGTGGTGCTATGAGGTTCTTGTCACCAGTTCAATCTCCAACCCGTCATCACCTGTGGCCGCTCAAGCATGTTGGCGGTAAACACGCAATACCAAGAGTCCCTCGGGTTTAGGAACAGTTCGAATCAATCGTTAAAAACAGCACGTTGCAGGACGTTTGGAGAAAAGGTAATCAAACGGTTTGAATGAAAAGTGCTAACGAGTGACTTATGGCCCGTCGGTCTATATTTTCCCTTCCATCTCATTACATTACAGCACGACCACCAAAGGAGGAGTGAGGTCACTGGCTAATATCACTCAAACGCCCCAATACCCGTAGTCAGGTTTAACTGCTCAAAGTCGGCTGTGATGGATGAAGCCAACCTCTGTTCAAGAATTATGATGTGGACGCTCATGCCCATCTGTAGTCTGCCACAGGATTGTAATGAAAGTGCAAGAAATGGATGTCTTGAGCAGTCTGTGAATCTCCTTACAACGTGACCCTGGACCCATTAGTCAGGCCAAGCGGTGACCTCAGAGGTCTAATGGGCTGCAAAAGCTGTTGGTTTTTTGCTGAGCACTTTCAAAGAGAAATGCTGCTTGAGTGGATATCGGATGATTCTTGAACACTGATCGGACTTTATATTTAATATAAACGGGGTAATACACAATCAGTTCTTCAAGGCATCATGATTTTTGTTGTTTTTTTATTGAAAAGTTGTACAATTTTTGTTGGTCCACAAAATTTTGCAGGTGGCAGTATGCCTCGTAACTGCGTTCGATCTCCAAAGGCGACTCAGACACGCAAAGCACCCGCACAAGCACGACTAGTGTTAAGCGAGGCGTGGAGGCCTGCAAAACAAAACGCCCAAAAAGCCTGCAGCCCAACCTTTGACGAGCAGGAGCCATGATTAGCGAAAAGAAGAGAAAGCCATCGCCATCCCGATGAAACACGTCAACTGTTGTGAGATCATTTAAACCTGCAATAAACGCCTGTTGTCTGGTGCTTGTGTCTCTTCACTGAACATGACACATATCATCAAAACAGCTTTAAATGCGTTTTCTGAATGTCTTATTTTTGTATTTTAGTTTTTTATGCTTGGAAATACTTAATCTATAGAAAAGATTTACCATTTGCTTAAATATGCTTATTTTTTACAACTACTACTAAGAACAATGAACCACAAAACAGCATGATTTATTAATATATTCATGAAAAAATGTTTTTTAGCCTTTAAAAAAAATCCATGCAAACCTCAAAATGAAAAGGTTCTTTTTTTTCATTTCTCAAATTGGACCTAATATAGTAAACCACCTTTCCTAATGGTCTGAGCACCATTATCTCCACACCCCAAAACAGTTTGTGGACCCCATCAACACATCTCTCAGAACACAAACAGCACTGCACAAATAATTCTCCTCCGAATGGAACGGGAGAAAAAAAAATAGCATGCTTTTAAGAAAACCAAGCCTGTTATTTTGGAGCACTGCAAACTTCACTCACACTTAAAATGGTGCTTTGATTATGCACAATGCGGTGGTTATGATAAAATGGTACTGGTCTATTACCAGCCTTTCAAGATGACAAGAAGAACAGAAACAGGCAGCAAAAAAACAAGAGGAACACACCGAAGGGAGGATATATGAATAGGCGGGTAAGGTTGGGATCGGGAAAGGCAAGATGTAGAGGCTGTAGTTTAATAATGAGGGGACTCCGATTTTAGGGTTGCGCAGGGGGATGGTTTGATCTTTGACCTCTCACATCCCTGGATGCATGTGACAGGCCCGGGTTCAGACAGAGGATTAAGATAATCAAGGGAAGTAATGAGCACAGAGCACACATTCATGAGGCCTGACACACAACCAAAGAAACAATTACTCCCCTTAGCCACCTCTCTTGAGTACATATCTGTACCTACACGTACTAATCTTGGTCTGACAGCCTTACTTAAGCATGGCAGAACGGGGACGGATGGGACTGATAAAGACGAGTAAAAACAACAGAACCGAGAGTACCTCTACACCAATTAAAGGAATATCCCTTCATAAATAGTAACAGTAACACATCTGTTCAACTCGTCTGATGGAAACCACACGCTGGATTTTGGAGACTACGTGAGAATCACTAGCTCACGCAGGAAATAATTAAATCAATTGGAAATCACAAGATCACCAGAGAACATAGTAGGTCTCAATGGATATAGGATCCAAATCTTAGTTCATATTTGAAACAGGACCAATGCCAGATGGACCAATATGTGTATGAACACAGAGATTCAAAACCAGAGTTGGTTCCAGAACAAAAAGCATGAAAGGGTACCCATGAAGCCCAACAAATACCAACAACAGATGCCCATCCAGTCAAAGACTTCCGGTGTCGACTTCATTTTAAGGTTGGCACGCCTAAAATAATGTCTCTGCTCTCTCTTGATTGGCCAAATCCTCATAATGACAGGACCACATGCCAATATCATCTTTCACCGGATACATCCCACCAAGTGCACATTCCTCCTCTCCTTAATCCCACGTTTTCAATTACTCAGACAGCGCACCCACCCAACTGGTGCTGCAATTCCGTAACGGGTCCGGTCCGCTGGGTGCAATGATGCGGCATTGTTCTGGGACAGCTGAGCGACAGGGGTGAGCTTGGAACCTCAGGACAACGGTGTCGTTGCTTTGTACCTGTCAATCAATCTACCACACAGAGAGGCTGCCAGGAATGCTGGTGGGACGTCACTAAAAAAAGCCAATGAGGTGAGAGGTCCTTGATCATGGGGCAGCCCCCCCCCACCAACAGCATAATATGACGGGCACAACAGCTGGCTGGTGAGACCCGACAGCTGAATGTAGAATGGAGATCGGCAGCACGTGAGGTAGGCTGTTCATCAGCTGATCAAAACATTAAAGACCGAAATTACCTAAAAATGTCATCCAGTACTTCTCAACAAGAGAGGATAAATATCTCAGGGAAGAACCAAATTTGAAACACTTCTATGCTATGCTAGGACTACGTTATGCTAGCCATAGCATTTCAGTATGTGGAATCAAACTATGGAATGGATTGAGTAAGGAAATCAAACAATGCACAACGATGAGCCAATTCAAGAAACAATACAAGCAGTTGATGTTTGCTAAATACAAGGATGAAGAGTCTTGAACCAGTCATGATGTGCTATATATATCACTATATTGACACTTACTATGGTACCCATTATGGCATTGGATGCTCATATCACCGAGTACTTCGGTACGAGGTACATTATTTAAAAAAAAAAAAAACAAAAAAAAACCTTAAACTGTATTATGGAAAGCAGGAAGTGAACAAATGTAACAGTTACTCATAGTAAAAGTACCAGATGAAGGGGTAGAATTTAATAAGCTTTGCTTCTTCCTACTCCTTTTAGACATGTGGAACTGGGAACTGATTATGGGATGCACTCAATTGTAATCTGATGCATGTTTAAATAAAATAAAACCATTACCACTACCAAAGTCGAAAAGAAAAATGATTCATTAATGAGTAGCTGCGCCATTGTTGTTAATCAATGCTGACCAATCACAGCCAGAGAGCAAAGTCGTATTATTTGGGAGGAGTGCCTTGGCCTTGACACAGGAGCATTCATCAGGCTTCAGCAACTGAACTCCAAACTGCAGAGAAATGCACTTATTGTATTTAGATGGGCACCACTACTAAAGTACTGTACTCGAAAAAATATCATGTAGTATAATACTTAAATAGTCCATAGTAAAAGTACAGTAGGACCAAACAGAAAACCAGCATTCCCATCTGTTATTGTCATCTGGTTCCCTCTGAAGCTTTGAGCTATTCCTTCCAAGTACACCTTCCTGGGTCCAAGAACGACTATCTAATCTACCACTCTCTTCACACCCCATCGTTCAAGTTGCCAGCTGCAGTCACTCATCCAAAAAATAAAGATAGTTTTTTCCCCCTTCTGTGCGCAGAGGTGAAAAGGAATTCATGAATGTTCCAGTCTGACTGCCTGCCAGCCGGACAGAATGGCTCCAGACAGTAAATCAGGCAGACTGAGGCCCCCCAAATAACAACAAACCTGAAAGGTCGTCAATGTTAACTAAAAGGCATGAAAAGGCTCATTTAATGTCGGTATAAAACTTGACAAATAATAAACAGTTGATTTATGTGACCGCTTTATGGAATCACATTGTAATAGGAGTATCTGGATGGCTTGTCGTGACAACTGCGTCCAGTAAACGGCATCGAACGGCGGCATTATCAGAGTCGCACAGGTCATGGCCGACTCTACACATTAGACGATGATGTCATCTCGTACCACCACAGATCTTTTTTTTTTTATGCCGTTCTCGTCTTCTTCACCCCACGTGAACTTCTGATGCAATTCAATAACAGAGCTCAGCAAGAATATTTTCAAAACACGTAGTACGACTAAAAATACAACCCCCAATGCAAAAACGTGTACTGGACAGGACCCCAGTCGTCAAGGAAACACAAGCCATTCCCCACCATCACTATGGCAACATGCATCCTAAAAGTGCAGGCTCCCTTTTAGGGTTATTGCTCAGTTTTTCACTCCTGTTTATTAAAGTCCATGCAGAAAATATGCTGGTGTTAATAAAATAATAAACAAATATGTTTGTGAGGTGGGAGTTCAAGTTGTGGAACATAAAATACATCACTGTAATATAATCACCAATCAGCTAAAATTCTGTTCTGGCACTTTATTAAACACCTCAAATACAAACGGATTCTTTCTTTTTGGGGTCTTTCTCCAAAAGTTACAGGAGCTCATTGGCTGCTCAGCAGCTCAGCTTCACAATAGTCCTGTTACGCAACCTGAGCCAGGCCGGGAATGTTGTTACTCCATCGAGTTGTGTTTTAATACTGCTCTTTATACGATTATTTCCCTTTCACTGAACTCACTCCAGTAACAAGCTTATGACTGGAATTGGGGACCGGAGGCAGCGCTACTAATCTGTGGGTGAATGCGTTATTGAGAGCGAGGTTTTCCATGCGGAGCTTGACAGTCGCTTGGGTCTGATCAGCGAGCAATAGAGCAGAGATTAACGCCCAATTACATCACAAATCTGCAACAAACTGCGTCCCGTTGCCAATAACATGACAGCACTGGGATTTGGATTGTTGACTTCACCTCTGACGGCATACAAACAAACACGAACAATCTCTGGCATGGAGTTTAGCTCGCAATCTGCAACCGAAAGGGGAAGCAAACAAAGCAAATTCCTCACTTCAAACCCCGGCGAAATAACTCCAAACTACAGGCAGATGACAGGACAAGGTCCACATGTTGCCGTTACATCACTATTCACAAAACAGCAATCTGGTAAGAATTAAATCTGGTCAAATTTAGGTTTGCGCGATAATTCTTCCGATGATAAGAAAACTACTTATACCGGTATTAATAATCTTTTCAAACAGTAAAAAAAACAGAGTTGATGACATGATTATACTGCGACTGCACCCCGCGGCGCACCCTGACACATTGGCGCCTCCCGTCTTCCACAGAATGGTCCCGAAGTGCCAGAGAAAAACCCAATAAAACAACCAAAAGAGAGAAAACGAGCATGACTGAACGCGGAGGAGAAGCGGAGACTATAGATGAAGAAATTGTTGCTAAATTAGGAGATACCGCCGTAATATCATCAGACATGGAGAAGCTGATCAACCCAACCATCTATGAGGTCCACTACATACCCAGCCACACCAAACTTTGAAGTCGTCCTGTCTCCAGAGGAACACGTACAGTGGGTAAAAACATCACATATGAGTTGAAGAGTCTTTCCTGACAGTGGATTTAATGCAACTGACGGGCTCGGACGCTCTCGACACAGTGCCGTAGATAAGCTAACTTCAAATGTAATGTTTTAAAACAATTATACGGGTTAAGGTTTGCAGCTTTTTATACAAGACTCCGCTGAATTTAATGATATTATGGTACTAATATAAATATTGTGATACATGCTAAGGTCCATATTGCCCAACTCTAGTTAAAACTGTTTTTTTTTTTAGCTGCAATCAATGAATCAGCGATTAATCAACAATCCAATTAATCTACAACTATTTTGATATTCAGTTAAAAACCGGAACTATCTTTGGATTTCACTGTCTTATGTGTGAATCTTTGTGTTTTGTGCGAAATACGATATTAGACCGATTACTTGATTAATCAAAAAACAAGCTTCAGATTAATCAACTAAGAAAATAATCACAAGCTGCAGCCCTAACTTAATTTGGGCATTTTAATTCAGTCATATATTTGATGGACGAAAGATGAGTTCAAATGATGCTCAATAAACAAACACACATTCTTGGATATTAATAAAAATGTTACAAATCTGCTGTAAAACATGTTTTTGCAGCAAGCATGTGTGATGAAATAAAAAGACCATGTGTAGGACTAAAGAGCGGTGTGTGAGCTTCAGTGGGGTCACATTGCCACCTGCTGGTGATGTTAAAAAGTGTAAATAAAGTAAACACTGATGCTGAGCATACAAATGTTACAAATAGTATGCTAAAGGGAGGCTAATGAGACAATTCAAAGAATGCAATAAAGAGATGGTAAATAAGAAAAGCAGACATGACATTGGGGGAGTGGTTTCAATCAGGTTCCAATCCCACCGTCCTGCAGGGGAGTCGGGACCACGATGGTGTTTACATGCTAGATTCAACAAGAGCGCATCAATCTCAATGTGGGCTTGACACCACCCACCCATTTCTGCTTCTTCTGGCTTGTTTTTTTTTTTTTTTTTTATCACCGTACCGTGTTTGAATGTTCCAGGAGCCCAGCTGGTTAAGTCTGCAGTGGAAGGATAGGAAACAGGAACACGGGGAACGGAGCTGAGGGAGTTGTAGTTTAGGCTCCAGTCGAGCATGACTCAGTTTAAGAGCATCCATGCCCGTGGGGAAAACACACAAAACATGTAGGAGAACACAAGTGGCGCTGCCCCTATTTAAACCTCTGTAATCAGTACGTTCAGATGCTCACTTTCCCCGCTTTAACAAGCGTCACAATGTCTCTCGTTCCATCTGCTCTGAGCAATAAAACGTGCAATGATAGGAGAGTGAAAAAGCATTAGTGCGGAGTGTTTGGGTCGCTTCAGAACGACTAAGACGGAGAAAGAACTGGGTCACATGAGAAGCTGACAAATTTCCAGACACCAAGGGAAGGCCTGCCCCACCTGCTCAATGAGGCAACGCTATCACGGGTAAATGAAACAGCAGATCGTCACATTGCATCCCTTCCACTTCCTCACTCGCTCTCCAGCTCGCTGACGTAGACGTAGCACAGAACCAACGGAACAACGGTAGAGCAAATATGTGCTACATGGAAACATGTCTGCAGTATGTTACCAACAAGTACATAAAAGTTATGCTCTGCAGGACAACCTGAAAATGGCTTACAGTTACCGGACATAATCATTCACGGCTACAGAAAGGTTCTACTGAGTGAACTGAACTGGCTGAACCGGGGAAGGTCAACGTCCTAAAATAAGGCTGTCATGGCTAGCTTGAGTTCTATGCTTTATTTAGGCAAACCTTGTTAACCGAGACAGTGAACAAAAGCAAAAATCACACTGAATTCTACAAAAACAAGGTTCCACTGCATCTACGTTTCTGTCCTGTCTCGTTACATCCAGAATTATTGCTTAAACCAGGGGTCTTAAACTCAATTTACCTGGGGGGCGCTGGAGCTAGGGTCTGGTGAGAAAACGCATTTATTAAAAACAGAAAGAAAAAAAAATAAAGAAACTGTCTTCAATGTTTTTGCTTCTTTGATCTCAGTCATGGATGAGAAGAGAAGAAGCAAAAAAGGCGGGCTTGCTCGCGTATGGGCGGGGCAAAATCGCGTCAATTGTGTCCGATGTGCACACAGCTTTAAATTGTCATTAAATTATCAGTGCGGGCCGCACTAACATTAAACTTTCACATCAAGACGAGGACCTCAAACTAGCATCCTGTGGGCCGAATGTGGCCCGTGGGCCGCAAGTTTGAGACCATTGGCTTAAATTATATTCAGTGTCATTACAGTGTGAAGATGGAACTAAATAAAACGGTTGCGCAAAATAATGATATCGGTTAACGTGCCGACTGCTGGGTGTTTCTACCACGACGTATTTGGAAGGAACCATTTTAACTGTCGCTGCAATGTTCCCCTTACAGCTTCCCTAACACAGCATTTACCCTAAAGCGTATGCAAAAGATTCCCAGACTTGATGTTAACCTCGGATGCCTGTCTCCACCAAGCCAGTCTCAGGCTTATCAGTCGATGCAGAATCTTGACGTCGGACCGGACTGCCAGTCGTACCTGTAAGTAAACACTAAACGCTAAATTAACTGGGGGCTGGGGTGTGTGGGGTCCTATGCATGACAATAGAGGAACGACCTGCCAAGCAAGTGTCAGGTCATTATTGCCGCTTACTAAATGAGACAGACCCATGTGACGAGGCAGGAGACGAGACGTTTTCATGTATTCCATCACCTCATCACACGGCTACAAAGCCTTCACCTATACTGTTTGTGTGTCAGCGCGTGTCAGCGTGTATGTGTGATTTTTGCAGCAACAAGACACTTTTTGTCAGATATCTCACATAAACCTTCAGGGAGGCCACAAATCAGATCTTTATGGTAAATGTTTCCATGTCAGACATAAGAGTAAAAGCTGACAGGTGAAGAGAAAAGGAGTTCACCTGTAAAATGAAAGCTACAAATGCCAGCGGTGATTATTTTTGACATCCCGCTTTGAAAATTGAGCTTTGGCTGTGGAGTTGTAGGTCCGTACTGTGGCCACCAGGGGTTGCCCCCACCCCTCCAGTCTTGCATTTCAAAAAGGGGGGGGGGGATCAGAAATTAGCCTCCAAGAAGGAGCAGCCCAGCCTGCAGGCAGCATGCAGGATTTGAATGCTGACGGCATCTCCAGCTACCTGTACCCTGTATACTGTCGAAGCAGCATATAAATACTTAATGGAATTAGCTGCAACTAAAACCAGTACATTCTCATATGCTGGGATATTTCATCCTGCAAAACATTGTGCATGTACCACTATAATTAGAAGTAATAAATTGTATATTTTGTTAATATATTTGGATGTCTGCAACAGATTTATTGAATTTCCTATCTGAAAAATTGCCTCAGTTTACTTAGATTTTAGTTTTTGTGGACAAATTAAGCAAAACTGGGGTTCCAAAAATACTAGAATGTTAAAAGAGCTCAGCAATGCCGCAAGGGTCAAAGCACCGTATGAACGCACTTGTGCTTTTTCTACAGGCAGACAGGAAACACCTGGTTCAAGGGCCAAAGAACACCGAGGACCCCAAAGTACAACCCTACATAACATATCATCAGTTCAACGAGAAGGATCCTGTGCAGACCCTAAAAGTCCAACTCCAAACAGAACTCGCCGGCTGCCTGCGTGTAAACAAACATAACTCCTCTGTTTGCAAGAACGGCCCAGAAGAGCAGTCTCTTTCTTTCTGCTTGAGCCCTTTGTGGGCTGAAATCACAAAGGAGCCAGCATGCGGTGGTGCTGTTGGCTCTTACTTTCTGTTTCTTTACACTGAAACTTTTGAATGGTTTTCCCTCGGCGGCTGCCTGGGAAATCCAAACTGGAGTGAGCTTCCGCTACAAAGAAGTGGAAGAAAAAAAAAAGAAGACTGTGAGACTGACAAATCTCGGTGAGGTTTTGGGCGGAGCACAAAACACAGCTGGGTGGGTGAGCTGGGCCTCGGGGGCATTGGGTCAGGCAGAGTTTCATTTCGGTGACTGTGTGGCTGCTCCTCAACGAGGCTCAATGGCGGGATGACAGCCTGGTCACAGCAGCCAGAGGCAAGGGGCCCAATGTAAACAGCTCGTTCTGGTGGCGGAGCTGAGGAGCTGCTATAATTACTGCTGGGCATCGGAGGACAACTGGAGACTTACGGGAGGGAACAAGGAGATGAGGGGAGGAAAAAAAAATGGGATGAGAGATGGGATTGCACCGTTCCAACCCTCACATCGATCTTTATCTTTCACGGATTCCCAGAAAAAGAATTACTTTGGGAAAAGGCCCAAGGCAAGCGGATAAGTTCACACCAATGCAGTACTGTATCAAAACACTTCCTGTTGCTCTGGAGAGGATACTAAAGGCATATGTAAGCCCTGGTATGATGGACTGCTAGACTGGGAAATAAAGCAAGTGTGAACGGATAATGCCTTCAAGAAAGTTTGCGAGTCTAAAAGCGCTGTGTTGTTAACGACTTTAGTGCTTCAGTCAGAAGCTTCTTTATTGCAATCGAAAGCGTGAAATCACGGCATACTGACTACTACATACTTCCGTGTTCATACTATCCACACTCCATACTGCATACTCAATCCATCAGACAGTGTGCAAAGCATTACACTACAGTGTATTACATGATAACCCACAATGCATTGCGCTCCTACACGAGCCGAAATCGACTTCACTTTGGCTCTAAACTCTTTAAACACATCACCTTATTTAGAATTTTTTTTTAATCAGGCGAGAAAGTGGCTGTTTAGATTCTGAGTGTGCAATTTATTTATCTAAATACCAACCATTTACAATTCAGTTCAGACAAATTCGGCAAAATTTAAGCTAGCTAAAGAGCAGCGCACTTCCGGTTATTTTCACAAAATAAAACACCCCATGCAAAAAAAACCATAGTGATAAATCACTGCTTTTACTTTGAAAACAAGAAGCGAACCAACTCGCAATATCGCCTGCTTGACACCGCCACTTGGACTGATCTCGTCCCGGTGACTTCACGTCGCGTTGCATCCTGGGTAATTTGGGTATGAGCAGTAAGCTAACGATACATACTCAACATTTCGGGCGAATGCAGTATGCAGCATACTCAAAAATCGCATACTGCCAGTGTAGACACACTGCATACTCAAAAAGTTAGTATGAGAAGTAGGTAAGTATGCGGTTTCGAACACAGCCCAAGTGAAAAAGTTACTATTTAACTCTGCAGAATACACAATATACGACTTCAGCGTCAGGGGCAAGTAAAAACAGGAACATTTTAACCACACTGTAATATGCATGTCAGACCTGTAGTAGGCGATGTTTACTTTGCAGAAAAAAACACAGAACTGCTTGTCCTGGCTGGGTTGTTATTTTTCCACTAGTCGTGCATTTCCATAAAATATGAAGGAATTGATTTAAACTCTTGTTTCTTATTACAAATACAGTCTTTCTAAAAAAAACTGCAAGTGATGAGTGCTTATTCAGTGAGACAGAAACATATGTTCTGAAAAAGTACACTGATTTATAATCGAATCGCAGCCCCGGAATAATAATTGTAATGGAATCTGGAGGCGCTCACGCCTTCTAAATATACACACCGCTAAATGAATTTAATCGCTCATCCCAAATGTTCATGCACGCCTCCTCCATTTGAAAAACTTTTCAAAAGTTTGCGTTTCCATCTCCAACACGCCATTGTTGGCAAAAACAGCACAATTCTTATCTGCTTTTCGTTAGCAACTGTGTTGTGTAAGCTGCCTCTAAATGCCAAGGCGCAGTATGGATTACTTTATCAAGTACAGTTCGAGTTCCATAATTCATGACTGCTGACTACGTGCCCTCGAGCCGAGCTGAGAAAGAGCAATTTCCATTACCAAACGACTACTTTGACTCCAGCTGTGATCTGCTCCCTAACCCTGGCTCTGATTAGCAAATTAGCACGCTTGTAAACATAGTCTGGGTTGAGGTAGCGGCAAGGAAGTACTTCACACTGCACACAATCCAACTTTAAAGGATTAAGGCTTCTTTAAACGCAGACGATGCAGCTTTTGACCCTTGTGGCAGACAAAGTGAGGGTGGGGGGGGGGGTGAAGAGAGCTGAGGTGTCAGGTGTGCCCTCGCAGATTAGTGGGAAGCTCTGGCTACAAAAAGGATGGGCGCCACTCCCTTTGAAGTCGTTTCAGGACAAGGAAACAAAAGGCATTACCTCCCAAAAGGAGCTCCGCCCACAGAGTCCATATCCACACGCAGATCTCAAAGGTCAACACTGATAAAGAGGATTGGGAGACCTCTTGAGCTACAACTTCTTTCAGTCACTTTCCCTTATGAAATTAAACTGCAGCGTTTTTCAGTAATGGTATGCATATGATTGAAGTAAGCCCCTTTTGCACCATAAGATCCTTGCTTTCGAACCTGGAACTGCTGCTGAAATGAAGCTCCTGCTCATTTCTCCAGGCCAAAATCAGTCCCTAAGTATCTATAAGTACATTGAACAGCAGGTGATTTTTATTAGCTTGGTACAACCCAGTCAAGCATGTCTCGTCCACAACGTTATTAGCATGATTAACATAAATGTATAAATATTAAACACAATGCCTTTTAGTTCGCCAAAAGTGGTTTATGTTGGCCACTTAGTCGTCAGGAGATGTGGAAGATCTGAGTTCGTACCTCCGATTGGGCCTCTCCGTGTGGAGTTTGCATGCCCCCCCCTAAAATGTGCATGGGTTTTCTCCGGTCACCCTGGCTACCTTTCCACATTCCAGAAATGTGCATGTTTGGTTCTAGGAACTGGTTGGAGTGTGAATGGTTGTTTGTCTACGTATGTATGTATGGACAATTGCCAACAACTAAGCGTTCCAGGCGTTTTTTTGCCAAAAATGCCAGGAATATGCCTCAGTTTTTGTACATTGTCTCGATAAACTACACCTGACAAACTGGTCAGTTTGCCCTTTTATCATTCTGTGGAATGAGCGGTCAAACGAAACATCTGTGAAGAATGAACGTTGGTTCCTTTAGCGTTGGGACACTATAGAAAGATAATCCTTAAATCATCTATATTATGTGTCTATAAAATGAATACTTTTTCATAAAATGTGTCTGGATTTACATGTTTCCAGTACATTCCTTGTGAATCAGATGAATAACAAAAAACGATATTTTTTTCAGCTTTAGAATATCAGTTGCAAATAATGAATTCCCTCATGTGTGGTTTGTAACAAACTGTGGGGTTGATCCCAATTTTAATCGCAAAGTAAAGCAACGCAAACATCCTCTCGCTTATAAAATAGGTCTAAAAAATGGAAAACTGAAAGTCTGAGAATGGAGCTCCTGAAGTAAACTGAGAGGGGTGAATCAGCACTGCGTCGAGGGATGTGCCTGATGGACACGTCTCAGATTGTACTAACAAGCAGCTCATGGAAAAAAAAAAAAGCACCACTGCACACACATACAATTATATCTCTGCTCTTAAAAACCCTGAGTGCTAAAACTGTACATCCAAACAATCTGAAGTCAATTATTGCCCAGCGAACACAAATCACTCCTACTGACTAAATTGGCTTTAATTGGAAGGTGCCCATCGTAGTTTGATGGGTTAAAAACGCGTTAGAGTCTGGCTCATTCTCTCCTGGCGGATGCATTTCAAACTCCACGGCGGCGAGGCTTACTGTGCCTGAGGTTTGAGTGGTAAGGTGGCATTTGAGGCTGATTTGTCAAGATTCTGCCACACAGTTTCGACTTGTCATCGCTTCACACTGGTGGGTGTGGGGGCCACGGACACAAAACCACCAAATTGTACAATTCGGTTTTTGTTCGTTAGGATTCGGAACGGTAAACCACAATTAGGTTTACTCGAATCCCGTTGCGGTGTGTCTTCGGGACTGTGAGAGCTGCGTCAGCTACATAAATAGTGTGACATCATTGCAGCTTTTCTGTTATACAATGAAGAGAAACGTGACACTGTACAGTTCTGTGTGCTGCCATTTTCTGCAGACACCTTCGTTTCGCTCAGAATTTGTATTTTTCTTTCCACCTTTCCTTAAATAATGGCAACTTCAGATCATGTCACCATGTCAAATACTGAGGGATACCTCAAACGGTGCTAAGCTGTAACCCTGAATGTAATTGAGGGTATTTAGCAGTGAAGCAATGCGAGCCCATTCCGAGGTCCCAACTGCATGGTTGTGTGCAAGGCGCAATATGAGCCGGACCAGCAGAACTATCGACAGTTAAGGAAGTGCGGTCTGGCCCAAGTGGATGAAGGCTCTGGAAAGGAAATGAGGTTGAATGAGGGACCGTACAACATGCTCCGTTCAACAACCCTGACAGTTTGGCTGGCAGGCCGAATGAAGTGGCGAGTTCAAATGTTCTATTTAAACAAAGGCCCTAAATACACCCTGGGTGATGTTTTCGTGGCACAGCTGTTTCTTCTCAAGGGAAACAGCGCCGTAGATGGACAAGACGATGTCAAACAAGGTAGTATTGACTCACAAAGAAATGCTTCTGGGCTTTAAATGTCGTCAAACTGAAAATAATAACAATCAAGAGGCACCTATGGCTGAAACAGAAAGCTTTTGTTTTCAGCAGCGTGAATGCAGTGCAAGATGGAATTAAGAACAAATTCTATTGTTGTCACTGTTACTACTTTGTGCAACTGGCGACATTACGGTCATATCTTCATTTGCACCCAGTAGATCCGTTCCGGGGCCACCAGCGATTGGCAACAAAATCCATCGCAATATCGTGGTTCAATTATCACTCCCTCGGTTATCACGTTTCTCCAGAAATAAATAAATTCATTCATTCATTTTCAGAGAGATATGTAAACATACCTTCAAAACTGTAACAGCAATAAAATATTCATTTGTCATGTTTGAGAACACTGCCTTATCTTTTACAGTCCAAGTCCCTGTTTCTCAAATAAAGCTGAATTCAATGGTCTTTCAAAAAAAAAATAAACAAAATCTACCTCATACTGTGCTTCCATGTTTTCTCTGGACATCTGCCCCAAATCAAATATTCAATACATTACAACTGATACAACTGTTACTACTACTACTACTACTACTACTACTACTAAGTAGTATAATGATGCAATGAAGCTTTTCAAAAGGAGTGAGGAGTGAGACCGTACTCCGCCAGTTGATGTAAAAGCATCACAAATCAATTCTACTCATTTAACCCGCTTCTTAACCCTTAAGCAGTTGTGTAAAGTCAGACGAGTATAATTTTAACAAGTCCCGGTTGTGCATGAGCGTGAAACCATCAATCAGTTTAGGAAGTATAGTTAATATTTGCAACATCCTGTTTAAAATGTAATTGGTCGGCCAGCAGTACAGTTAGGCTCAACTTTGTACGTTCCGCTGTACATCTTGGGTAAAAATAAAAACAAAAAAAACAGAAGGGGTTTCCATTCCTTTTAGATGACCGTAAAATGTCCTAATCATTTCTCACCTCAGTATCCATTCCAAACAATGTCATCTGTTTTACCTCTGCCATATTAACTTGTAATAACCACACGCTCCTGGCTACAAGTTACTTTTAAACAGAAGATTAAGGATTATGAATAAAGGTAAGTCAATACAAGTTAAGTCTCCATTAGCACAGCCAGTACTCCCCTCCTGACGTCCAATTGCCTCTGGTAAATGGTTCTTTTTGTGGTATCCGCACAATAGAAGGAGGGACCGCATTGGCTTGTGCCTCTAATCAGTGTCCACGCTTGATTGACAAGCAGAATTATTAGCATGAAACAAGCAAAGGAGTGGGAGCTCCCACATAACAATTCAAGCTACATATCTTGCAATGCTGCTGGAGTGAAGCGCCTGTCACAACAACAGGTACCCTGGGGATACACACACACACACACACACACACACACACCTCCAAGAAAGGACGTTGGGGAAGAGGAAGGACATGTTGAAAGAACTCCTACTTAACTCGGATTGCAGATCACAGAAAACTGGATGTCTCTCTTACCTGTGGAACAATGAGACAAAAAGACAGATACAAGGAATGTTAAGAACATTTCTCAGGAAAAGGGAATTCATGTCACTTGTCACCTCCCTCAGAGAGACAAAGAACAAGCTCAGGACCATATTTGGTTATGAGGCTGCTCCTTAAGATGGTTTTTGTTTGAAAACGCAGTCCCTGGTCTTGGCTGATGAGGGTAACCACGGCGATATTATACTAAATCAACATGCATGAATAAAATATGAAGAAAAGTTGGACTACGGAGCTATGTGTGATGCACTTGGTACTGTTAGTACTATTGCAATAAAACCTTGTCGCCTTTTATAAACTAGTACAAGTCGTGCAGAGATGCATATACAACTACATACATCAGATTCTTGTTGATTTATATCTTTCCATGTGTTTAACGGATTTAAGTTTCCATCCATCCACTCATCTTCTACCACTTATCCGAGGTCGGGTCGCAGGGGCAACAGCCTGGACTTCCCTCCATTCGGACACATCTAGTTCCTTCCAGCTCAGATCCCGAGACATAGCCTCTCCAACGTGTCCTGGATCTTCTCACAAGGCTTCCTACCAGTCGGATATGCCCTGAACACCTCCCAAGGGAGGCATCCGAAAGGCATCCAGACCAGATGCCAAGCCACCTCAACTGGCTCATCTAAATGCGGAGGAGCAGCGGTTGTACTCCGAGTTTCTCCCAGATGACAGTGCTTCTCACCTTATCTCTAAAAGGAGAGCAGACACCCTACGGAGAAAACTCATTTCATCCGCTCGTACCCACAATCTTGTCCTTTCGGTCATTACCCAAAGCTCATGGGCAAAGGTGAGGGTAGGGAAGTAGATCAAGCGGTAAATTGAGAGCTTTGCCTTTTGGCTCGGTTCCCTCTTTACCATAATGGACTGATGCGGAGTCGGCATCACTGCAGATGCCGCACCAATCTGTCCATCTGGCGTTCCCAGACCAACAATGCCAATTACTCCAAATGTTGACGCGGATGAAATCATTTGTAACCACGGTGGCAGGATAAACGGAGTCCCATATTTTTATCGACAATGTTCTTCACTGTCCTTTGTTATAGTATGCCAGCACTATTAATAATAATACTTTGCATTATTTTGATGAAAAAAATCATACTGTAAGAACAAATTAACACCGTCTAAAATGTAGTACTTAGTGTTCATAAGTGCATTGAAAACTTTTCCTTTCTAGTCAATGAAATCAAAGAATGGAACAGAAGCTACACAACGTTCCAAAGCATACAAGAAGGAGAAAGGCGGGGGCTTTTGCCTCTTCCTAATTCCCTGTCTAATTACTCGTCCACCGGCTCCCCCCGGGGCAAAAACCCTGCGGGTACCTCTCTAATCCGTCCTGACGGCCGGCTTCAAAGAGTCCTGATTACAGAGAGAAAAGGAAGAAGAGAGAGCGGAGAATGAGCTTGGAAGACAGAGTTATGGAAGGAAGGAATAATACAGGGAAGGGGGCAAAGGAGGCCAATGGGGCCACAACGGAAACACATCTCGTGTGTCTCTCAGCTGTCTGGCTTGTGGATTCTATTCAGCCGTCTTCACGAAGGCACAAAGCATGCAGGGCTCAAATTTGCCGCAATTAAGGAGAGACGACGAGGCACGTGGACGCATCAATCTCTCTTTCCATTGCCAATTGATTGCACACTAATTGTCAGCGCGGTGATAAAAAGGAGACATGCGTTTAGTGGTCCCATTTGTTCAAACATTATGTGCTTACATTTCCACAGAGACCGCCTTAAGTCCTTCATTTCTGACATGATTTGTGCAGTCAAATCATTTAGCGGAGAGATTGTGGAAGGCTCCACGATGGCGAGGGGAGGTTGAGTCAATATTTTCCAGAACAACAGACACTATTATCATAACCACAAACAAGTTTATATTGGCTGCAGGTCACCCTCGGCTGAATCACAAGTTTATCCACTTGAATACCAGATTGAATTAATTCACTCATTGGAACATATTTTGTGCATCTAGTCATGTCTGTTATTTTGGATTATCTCCTACGCGGTTCAGCAAGGTGACTCTCATCGTACTTGGATTCCAAACATCCTCCCAGGTGCCCGCCGCAACAAATAGAAACAGCTGTTGTGCTAATTGAGTCACTGTTGTGTGAGGAGCCACGTGCAGGGAAAAGGGGTCGGACATGTTGATTGGGAAATACATTTCAAATGATGACATCTTAAACTGTGAATCATACTAGTACACAACTATGAAATATCACCTTTTCTGACTTTGAACGCTGCTCCAGCACATTCTGTGAGATTGTGTATCATTTCAAAAAGAAGCAAGGCAGAAAACAGACGAAGGAGGTGAAATAGTGATGTGGGAGACTGAGGGGGAGGCTTTAAAAGCCCGGGGCCGTCTCTCTCGTTTTCTAATACTCAGATAAGCAGAAGCTAGAAAGAGCCTGGCCACTGGCTAGACTTGTCCGTCCACAGGTTTAAATTTAGACTGGAACAGACATTTCGGACCTGAATCATTCAGTTGCTGAGTTTTCGTGGCAACTTTCACACACGGTGCATTCCTGTCGCTAGACTGGACACAATTGTTAGCGATAAATACTGGAAAGAACATGTTGTCATCAAGACATTCATACGTACGAGTACGAGGCGCAGTATAAAAAAAAACAACAAAAAAAACTTAAACGGTATTATGGAAAGCAGGAAGTGAACAAATGTAACAGTTACTGATTGTAAAAGTACCAGATGGAGGGGTAGGATTTAATAAGCTTTGCTTCTTCCTACTCCTTTTGGACATGTGGAACTGGGAACTGATTATGGGATGCATTCAATTGTAATCTGATGCATGTTCAAATGAAATAAAACCATTACCATTACCATTACCATTACATTCCATAGTTTTTTAATACACTCATTGAAATCAAAATGGAAATAGTCTTTTTTCTACAATGCAACCTTTGTAAAGATCTGCAGAATGCTGTGAAATGTCTTTGTTTATCGGGAAAATTCCATGTTTCATGTTATGCAAGCCAAATATTCACCGGTTTTCTTCTGAACTGAAGATATTATATGAATCACTGACGCTGATATTCAAAAACAGAAAAAAAAATGAACCTTTCATACATTGGAGAACGCTCTAAAAACAATTCATATGAAGAACAAGCTCAAGTGACATGTTTTCTATTATTTTTTATTTTGTTGTTCTTATTTTCAAGCACTATCCCTCGCACATTCCTTTCTTTATTTATTGTTTTATTTATGTTGATATTGTTCTGTAGAATTGCACTTTTATGTTCCTGTAATTCTGCTTATACTGTTTTGTAATTGAAGATTGTAATAAAATATATATTTAAAAAAAAAAAAAAAAAAGAAGACATTCCCTCTGCGGTTCTACATAAATTGCCAGTGGAGATGCCCAGTGGTGTTCACAATCCCGATTAAATGAGTAACATTCAGCATAAAAACTAAGCCAAACAAATCACACGTTTGACTAATGGATGAAAAGCTAAAATACAACATCAGATATGGCAACAACAAAATGGCTGCAGCAGTTCTTTGCGTTTAAAGCTTTTGCCATCTCGGAATACAAGCTGGCAAATGTCTGTTTACAAGCTATTATTCACTTCCATCTCCTGCTAGCTCATGGGCCACAATGCGCCACTTTTCTGTAATTGCGCCTTACTATGGCGGCGTGATAAGGGGATGAGGAAACAGGGACACCGCCTCCCAAGTAAACATATGGTTGTTTTTTTGGCCGGGCTGTCTTCTCTGTTCTCTCCGAAGATTGTGTGAAAGAGTGTGTGTGTCAGGTTGAGGAGGGTTGTAAAACTCCGACAAGACACCGGCTCTTCTGTCTGAGGCGCGACATCAACAACTTGGAACAGACAGAATGGAGTCTGTGCAGCTGTTTCTCCACGGCCGCAGAGGGAAGCTTTCAACTCGACGTGAATGCAACTTGCAAAGGCTTTTAATTTGGCCTCGGCTGCAGAAACACACACGAGGGGTGGGGGAGTGGTTGAGGGGATGAAAACACTGCTGCATCCCAAGCGTCACATCCTGACCTTACCCGCCCACCAGCTCACTTTGGCCCACACATATACAACTAATTAGCAGTCCTGGGAAATCAGGAAACACAACAACTAGAGATTGTGATGTGCAAAGATCAACATCCGTTGAGACTGACATCAAATTGGTGAGCGCCGACAGAAAGGAGGAGATGTATTCCTGTGAAATAAGCTGAGAGGTGGGCAGTTTGGGCTGTGTGATTGGAAGGTGGGGAGGAGACGGCCGTCGGGGTATGTCGGCTACTTGACACAAGTAGTATCTGAAAAGCCGTATGGCGTGGTCGCTCTTTTCACTGGGTGGGGATGAGCTGTCATATTTTTGCCCTCTTCCCTCCCGTCATGCACCCCCATCGAGAAGCAGAACCGAGCTTGGGGTCCTTCTTTGACACAGTAACTCCCAATGGCCATGCATCTGGTTTTATTTGTGCTCTGATGGAGGATGAGGAATGGTTGAAATAATTGACCATGAAAATTGGTTGACTGCAATTTTTTGGCAATTTAAGGCAGCAAAAAATTTGAGCCACTTTTTCTGCACAATTGCAAAAAATTGATTGATTTGAGTTACACAGTTTTTGACTCAGTTAGTCGTTTAGACTAGTGGACTGTGTGTTGTTTGTCTGGTCTGGTTATTTTAAACGAGTATTATTGTATTATTGAAGATCACATAATATCAGCTTCCGCCTCAAGATCGGGACAATCCGATTGCCGTATCACATTCCTAACTATGGATCACACACAATGCTGCTTGTCACCCACTGGAAGAAAACGCAACATTACCGTGCATACATGTCCGTGGTGAACAGTGGTGAGGATGGACGTTTGATATCCGGCTTCGTAGCTACAGCGGTAGTTCCCCCTCACTGTGCCTCCACTCTTCCACTCTAACCACTGGTTGTTAATACTACGGACCATCAATTAATGACTATTTTGTTGAATAAAGTGTAACCGAGCGAGTGAGGAGTCCTATATTATCATGGGAGTGCCATGAAAACTGTTATTATCATACCGTCAGTGTCTGGTACCGGCCCATGCCTGATCCAGATAATAATCACCAAAGTAACAATAATGCAAGTATGATTGTTGTACTATTAAGTGAAGCACAAATTCAGTTAAGGCGGTATGTGTGTGGGCCAGTGTGGGAGACAGAGGGAGTGTCAACTGTCTCCAAGAACCACAAGCCAGGACACGTGAGTCTCCGGTGTTAAACGTCCCACGACAGACATATCGAATATGCTATCATACCGCACTAAACACCGGCACAGAATAAAGGTGCAAAATTCCCAGCTTTAACAGGCAGTGTAAAAGGAGCTAATGTTCTTGCGGGGGAAGAGTGCTGCATTCAAGTACCGGAATGATTTATTTTTACTTGTGATAAGTGCAAAGAAACAGCAGGTCCTAGTTATTTTCTTCCTGAAATATGGGACTGTTTAGTGCCGCCGATGAGCCAAGTTTGGAGTGCCCTCAACATGGATTTGAACACACTCACATGCACATACGGTACAAAGCCGCACAATCACAAGCAGAAACGCAAGCCTTGTATGCCGAACCGTGGCAAAGCACACATTCTCAGCGCTCCTCCACACCGCCGGACGCTGACACAGAGCACCTTTTCAGCACACGGCACTAACTCAAGGCTCTGCAGTTAAACTGCCTCGGGCCGCGGTGGTGCTGCGAGGGCCGAAGGCATGTAAACACCACCTGACAATAAGCACACTGACCAGAGTGCACGCTTCTGCCATTCAAGTTGTCTTTATAACCCTGTTCCCACAAGCCACGGAGCCGCACTGGAAAACAATACGCCGATTCTGCCTCACATTCTGCTAAGTTGGCCCCACTCGGGCCAAGCCGAGACGATAGTAAACCTCCGAGCGAAGAAAGGAAAAAATAAAATCCAGAGCGTGAACTCAATGGAATGCGGCTCTGTTTAACAAAGACGGGCCTTTGAGGACTCTTAGTGTCATAAACACATGATGCGTCAGTCTTTTACAGATAAAAACCTTATCTTAAAAGGCTTGTATGGAACTATTTCAAATTACATCTGGAGATATTTAAAGATCATTAAAAAGGCTGGCTCAAATTACTGGCAGAAAACGGATACAGATACAAGATACAGATGCAAGTCCAGCATCTTCTCTTTCTGCATTTATTCTATGCTTTGAGAACGGCGGCGAAGAGATATGGCTTCTTTTGTTGTGTTGTGTATTCATGAAGACAAGCAGAGGTGGGGCGAGTGCTGTGGGGGGAACGGAGGTAGCGATGGTGGGTGGAAATGGTCAGGAGCCCCTGCTCCATTTGAGTGTCTGTGTGCGGCCCTTGCCAAGAAAAACAAGGCCTCGGCATCGTCAAGATCTGATTTCAGCACGGAGTCATGGCAGGAAACAGCTTCTCTGGGGGGGGCGGGGGCTTGTGTCCATGTTTCCCAGTGAAGAGGAGTGGAAAAGAACAATGATTTTCTGATGGCGGGCTGTGTGCTTTGTCAGTGTTGCTGCTGCCAGTCAGAATTGGGCACAGATCCTTGCGCCAAAAAAGGTCATATCAGTTCAGAGTTCTGGATTTGGACCGTCCATCCAAAACTGCTGAAGAGCCAAAAGGAACTCAGCACGTGTGCTAGTTAAGACAGAATATAAAGGCTACAAAACCTTTTCACACAAGCAGCACTGCCCACTGCGAGGGAATCTCCAAGCATTAGACCAGAACGCCTTCCAAAGACGGCCATATAAATGATGCACATCCAACACCGACCAAACACACAATGTTCTATTTGTAGTGCCGAGCTAAGCTTTTAGTTTGTTTTTTGGTTCTTTTTTCAAAAATGTCTCCATCAAATGAAGACATTGTAAAAAAAAAAGACTCAGTAACTCAAGCAGCGTGAGTTATGAGGATGCTTTTAAGAGTACAACAGGGCGGCAGATGTCCATGTCAGATTCTTCTGTCAACATATTTCAAGGAGATCACAAATTGGTACAACATATGGACTTTCTAGTCATCTCATCTTTCTCTCTTGAATTACACCATAGAATAGAGCTAGACTGACATTTTAAGATGCTCAGTAGTAAAACGCACACAAATTAGTGTTTGCCCCAGCCAATATATTTCTATTTTGTTCACGCGGTATGCATGTTTTGACGTAGTAACCATAGTTATGGGTGTCACAATATCCAATGTGATGTCCAATATCCAATGTGACACTGTTCAGCACCAATATACAGGACTCAACGTAACAAAATGTCCTTTGAAAAAACATTTGCTATAACTAACAATTATTTTCTTAAAAATTAATCATTCTAAAAATAAATAAATTAATTAAAAAAATAAATTTAAAAAAATTAATCATTCACATTAATCAAATCGGGATTAATGTGGATATTTTGACAGTTTTTAAAATTAAATATTTGTTGTTTTTCATGAAGAATATGGCAGGAAGCATTGTTATTTTGTCATTCGCTAATGAGCTACAACTGTGGCTACAATATAAGTCCACATGAGCATGGATGGTTCTCCACTGCGGTGGTAGGAACATCTTAATCCATCAGAGTTAAATCTTAAAAAAATATGTCTGTCCACATAAAAACACACTTTGGACAATCGGATGCCTGAAAAATCATGCTTTTTAATGCCTATGTTCATCAATATAGTGATATATTAGCTGTGCAATGAAAATTTAAAGTAAGCCAAAAAACATCCCGAATGTTTTTTCAATCGCCTATGCATGGGTGACAACCGCTGTACGAAACTAAACCAACACTGTAAGTCAATAATGTCGTTTTGTGTTGTTAAATAATGGTTATAAATATGCATTTCTTATGACACAAGCCAAAAAGCTCACTTTTTACTCCACTCTGACCGAGTGGCTATTTTGGCGTGTGAATGAGATATACGTCCATATTCCCGAGGACATAACCTATGTTAAGTTGTTGTAATGATGTCACGTTATTTAAACAGCTGATACATCCATCTCTGTCCTACGGGGGAAACATACGGTTGTTCAGTACTCGATTCCAAACAACATGATGACAAATCAAAGTGAGCTGTACTACTTGGTGAAAACACGGCTTTAAAGCAAGTTAACCCTAATTCCATGCCAATTCCGTGCATTAAATCCAAGACAAAAGTGTGAAACAATGTAAACATATCCACGTCTTGTGCGCTGAAAGGGGCCCATCCGGCAAAGACAAACAGAGCTTTGCTGCTCTTGGCTAAAACCCTAATATCCCGGCCCCCAGGAGCTCAACCCACCTCTTTTTCAACCAATACCTTGTGTGCCCCCCCACCCCCAAGGTAGAATAGCGGCAGATGTGACCAATCAGGCTGATAAAGAGCGTGTCTGCTGTGGACTGACTCACAGCTGTGGGTGCAGCTGTGTGCTGTTGTTATGCCAGAGAATGAGAGACAGACCACAGGAGGAACACGGCAAGAAGAGACAATGAGGGAGAAGATCCGGCCACATTCTCCTGAGATAATCTAATAGGATCAAAGCGTCATCATCTCAGATACACAGTCTCTACACCGACATTTCTTTCATGTCCTCTCTTTATTGGTGCTCCCCCTCAGACCAGAAGAAGGCCTGCACAATGCATTAGAAGAACATATCCTGTTCTGATGGCAGCTTTAGCCCAAATCCTGCTGTCAGGAAGACTTATGCGACTGTAGCCAGAGGTGGATTTGCGAGATATGATCCAAATCAAACCAAGAGAGACATGGAAGGGAAGAAGAACATGAACAACCGCTCTTGTAAAAACAGCAACAGTGACGGAAAACTGGACAGACCTGGACTTAGAACCACTCGCAACAAAATCCTGATTAGGCAGCACTGGAATTACATGGATGTGCCTCGAGTTGACCTCTCCAAAACGTGCAGTTCAATGGCATTCCAAGGAAAACCCGTGTGACTGGGAACAGAGATGGAAGTGTATGCAGATCCTTTCAACATGGGGTCGTGCATTATCATGCTGCGACTTGAGGTGATGGTCGTTGATGACTGGACCACCAAAGTGCAAGCTCAGCACATACGGTCTTTTTGCCGGCGTTTGTTTTTTTGCTTGCCTTGGATGACATTTGGAAGAAATTCTCAGGAATTGTCAGAAATTGGATATGGAAGAACTGATTACGTCTGGAATTTTAAAGGATTCTTTAACATTGCGAGATTTTACGCATTTATGTGTATATACGGTAACAAAATAAAAGTTTCCATCAGGTTCTACAAAATATCAAAACCGTATCCAAAAATTTTAAGATGATTATTTTGGTGCGCTATCTGAGTTTGGACTGAGTTTGCATCCGTGTCTGTCAGGCGCCATTTCTCGTGTGCTCACATCTTTCTTCGGCTTCAGAATGGGGAATTGCCGAGGCTTGTTTTCTTTTCCTCCTGTGTTTATTTTCATCTTACTTCCCTCCATCAGACTCCCCGCCTGGCCTCACAGTTCAGCCATCTTGAGAACAAACTGACCATATTAAGATGGAGCTTGAGCAGATACTGGCATCGAAGCCTGTGGTAATAAATCATCTCTTCATGTGGATTACGGTGTTTTTATTACACCGCTTTGGAAGCTGTTACATTATCAGGGTTATTTGGCTGACGTTCCTGAGCTGAATGGGGTTGTAGTGGGAATTGTTCCTGCAAGTGATAGCGATTTGGTACCGTAATTAATAGGGATTGGATGAGCAAAGCAATAAAGATTAAAATTAAATCAACAGCTCGCTGGAAAATAGATTTAACTAGATAAATGATTCGGTTGAACGCTCCCTTTAGCGCAAAGTTCTTTAAAAATGAGTGTGAGGGTACTTGATGTATGAAAATCACAGAATTTGATGCTTAGGTGTACAAATTATGGATGTCCAGGGTTGAGCCGCTGTTTAACTAACTCTATTAAGAAAATCTAATCTGATCGGAAGCCCAAAAATATTCATTGGGACATCCCGAGTCAAAATAAATGTGATTGTTGTGGTAAGGATTTAACAGATATAAATGCTCTTCTGATGCGGTATCAGGTCTTTCATGGCAATAAGCTGGTTGGGACAAATTTGATTCAAATCCAATGTGGGTATTTCACGACTTTAAGAATCCTTTGGGTGACCAAATATGGAATTGCATACAGAAATTGGAATCATGACAACACATTTTTTTAATGCTTTGCCCAAAGGCTCTGCTTCAACCGCGTCTACACAACAGTCGCTCTGTTGTACGCTTGGAGCTGCCGGTCACCGCTGGGCCTCACTGGATGAATGTGTACCTTCAGGAGTAACCACACACACACACATTTAAAAACACACATAGAAGGTGTGCATTAAAAAGACACAGACAGCTTTTCCGAATCCGAACCAGGCTATATTCAGGGGTATCGCAAATACAAATACCACTGATACGTATGTAGAAGCTGAGGAGCAAATTCACAAACCCTGCAACATGTCCTTTACTGGACTGGACACAAAATGCTGCCAACATTTACACAGAGACGTCTCATACCTTTAAGCAGCCCTGCAAATGACCCAGTCTAGAATAAAAACCTATTTTGGTCGAGGAAGAGGCTTTATATGTCAGCAAATATGAAGTGAACAGCATATCATTGTAATGCAGACAAACGACTCAGAACATCTACTGCTTTCTCGATGGGAAAATGTGATGCTGACATTTAAAGGTTTGGGTTATTAATAAATACTGTTTATGAGTCGTCACATGCACGTTATGCTGACGGTTATCAACATACACGACATTCATACGAAGACGGGTGCGAGAGATGAGGTTACACTGCTGCTTGAGCTTCTGTTGCGGCCCCAACTTGGGCGAGCAGAGCTTTATTATACTCAAGACTGATGCCCTGCTGTTACGTCCTAAATGCGTCTAGAGCAGGGGTGGGCAAACTACGGCCCGGGGGCCACATCCGGCCCGCCAAGTGTTTGAATACGGCCCGCACAATCTTTCCAAAGTATTTCATTTAAACTCAACATACAACCTGGCATCATGGCCTGAGCCAACCTTTTGATGGTTTTATCAATTTTGTTTTTTTGACATGGTCTGTTGTTTACAAAGTGCTCCTGAAAAAAGGGACACAAGCACATAATAATAATAATAATAATAATAATTATTATTATTATTATTAGATTATTATAATTATTATTAGAACTACTATGATTATTATAATTATTATATTAATGCTAATTATTATATTAATTATATATAATATTATTGTTATATGTGCATATTTTACATAATAATAATATAATAATTATTATTTTAATTTTATTGTAATTATTATAATATTTTATTATTTTTTAAATATTTAAATATAAATATAAAATAATAAATAATAATAGCTGATTGCATGACAATTTTACAGATACAATAATACCAGGTGGACTGTTACGTGTAAAATATATAGTCTGCCCCCCGTAGATTTTGTCATATCAATGCAGCCCACGAGTCAAAAAGTTTGCCCACCCCTGGTCTAGAGCAAAAACAGGATGTAACAAAAAAAAACAAACAGTATTTAATTCTAGGGGCAACAGAAAACAATCCAACACAAGACGCAAAAAGAAACCAGTGAAACAAAAGTAATAGACACTAAATGGCAATTAGGCACACCTGGGATGCACCTTCCAGGTGTTTCACCACACAAAAAAAAGCATCCCACACACTACCAGATGATTGAGGCCTGCCTATAACTTGCATTTCAATATGTTTGGACTAAAATTCATTTTGTGGTGAAAGATGAGAGTCTAATCCTTCTTTTGGTATATTCAATGTTTCTATAACCATATAATATTCCTTGACATATCAGTGAAAATCCACTAAAATGGCCAGCACTGGATGTGGGGGTGTCTTGTGTCTGGGAGGGAATGAGTTAAAGAGAGAATCAACATAAGTAATCCATGTTTGAATTCAATTGAATAAAATATGAGAAATATAATCCACAAACTGGAACAGCGCTGCCTTTTTATAGTAGTTCTGTACAAATAACAGCCGTGTTTAAACATTGAATTTTTATTACAGCCACTAAACCTCACTGCTCTGACCGGCAATGTCTAACCCCAACTATTCCACCAAACAGGCCAGATATTAATTCTATATGCACTCCTCTTCCTGATCTCACACACACACACACACACACACACCATCTGCTTCTTCACTCAGCCTCCACTAAGATCAGGAAGGTGAGCTCGGCTCCAGCTGGATGCCGAAGAAAGATTTGACTCAGTCAGTCCCTCTCCTGGTTCACAACAGTTTTTAACAGGCTACTGTTGTCAAGTCAAAGATGGCTGCATACGCTCGCAGGTTATAAAGTACATCACTCTACGCTGACGCGTTTGAGAAACAGTACCGTCAGTGGGGTGCGACAAAAGGAATGGGATCAGAAGAAGACAGAACGCCAAAGAAGACAGGTTGTTAGCATCTTGTAATAAACAGCCAAGAAGATCAAATACTGGATGTGCTCCTTTCTCTCCCTTCTTTGTTCTCCATCTGTTTAATTAATTGTTGGAAGGCTTAACGATGCAAATGGTGGCACGGTGAGCTGATGGAAACGTAAGACATGGAAACTTTAAGACGGGGGTGTCCAATGTTTTTCTGCTGAAGGCTGCAGACTGAATAATGAAAGGATGCAAGGGATGCTTTCACGAAAAAACGACATCTCAGCTTTGTGATATATAGATGAAAAAGCACATTATTAAGTTTTTCTGTAAATAATCTGTTTCTCATTATAATATTCTGACTTCCTCCCCTAATATTCTAACTTCAAATAAATTTTCCAAAAATTAACGTTTTATATTGTTTTGTTTTTTTCTCACAATAATGGCTTTTCCCAAATTTTCCAACTACTTTTAAAATTTTTAGCATCTGGACTTTATTCTTAATTCTTGGAAATGTTTCCATATTTATTGTTGTTTATTTTACTTACTGTGCTGTGGACCAATAAAGAAACCAGCTGTGGGCCTCAACTTGTCCGTGGGCCGTACTTTGGACACCCCTGCTTTAAGAGAACCCCTTCTAAAAAGTGCAATAAGTCATGCATATGTCATGTCCAGGCTACCGGTAAAGTGGCCATAGAGAGTCTGTATGCAGTCTGCTAATGAACTTAGAATGGTCGGTCTGTGTCGAAGGAAATACCGCCACAGAGCTCAGAAAGCTGTCTGTTGTCTCGCTATGCCGACTTAAAGCAGATTTATAGCTGTCCCGTAGGTGTGAGCAGGGACGTTTTTGTCCCTGACTTAAATCAAACTAAAAGACAGTAATTGGGAGAGTGGTGGAGCAGCAGTCTTCTGGGCTTTGCGGTTTCCACGTTGTCCACCACCCGAAGCATTGTGCAACATGTCTTTTCCCTGCACGGTAATGTAGCGTGTCGACGATGCATGCTGAGATATCAACTCCAGTGTTGAGGTATGTTATGATGTCATGATTTTTAGTGGTAGTCAAGGAGACATCTGGGCAGCTTTCAGGAAACAAAGTTCTACCCTGCGCACGTTAGCACTGTACGTCTACAGAAAAACTTTTTTTTTTTTTTTTTTACCCAGCTTCTTTTAGCACTGAACCAGATCTCGCGAAAGCAAAAGACTCTCAAAACCACTAATTGTCTGAGGTAATCAATTACCCTTCAGGTTGATTTACTGCATTGGCAGTGCAAGAATGGATGACAAGCCCGAACAGTTAGGGCAATAAAACCCAAATACACATACTGACTGCACACCAGGACCGAAGCCTCATCCAACGTCTGCACCACACCCAACACTGGGGGTGTCCAAAGTGCGGCCTAGTAGCTGTTGGCCCACGGCACGCTCTAAAAATACAATTTTTTAAACAGCAAATAAGGGGAAATCAGCAAGAATAAAGTCAATATTTAAAAAAACTACAGTCATAATTCTAAAAGAATTACATAATATTATGAGAAACTAACAAAAACAACCAATTAAGCTAAAAGTTATGGTGTGAATGAATGATCAGTAATAGACATGGAGAAGTAGTCAAAATATAAGCTCTGCTTCTTCCTACGGCAGAAAAAGTTTGGACGTCCCCGCTTTACATAAACTCAACAGTGTGTGTCGTTAAAGTGTTTTTTATTTTGAGGATTTGGCTGACGACACCTCAGTTCCATGCCCGCGTTCCCGTTCTGGAAGGAGCCCAGTGGCCCAATTTAGCTATCAGGCTTTAGAGGACTATAGCAGTTATGTGCAAAGGTTTGCAGGGCTTTCCTCGGATACTGGTGCATGTTCAATGATCCCGCTCATAATGTGCTCGACATTTTGTGCTCGCCGCTAAGTTGCCGTTACCCCCTGCAATTCGTGACAGCGAAATTGCTCTTGGGCAATGTTGTTTTTGTAAGCATAGTATTGCCGCAAGTGTGAATAAATTCTGTCAGCCCTGGCAGAGGTGTGAGACAAAAACAACACTGGGGCCGCACGAAGCGTTATATTGACTCCATGGCATGACCTCCACTGCAGCGTGTGCGTTCATTCAGAGAACCCGGAGAGGTGTTCTTTAGTCAATGCAAACTATCTCATGTGTGATAAGATAATTCTGAATCCGGCTCTGGAAAACTGGCTCGCAGTAAAAGTTGTGTTATCATGGAATCGCTTTGAATATTCATTCATTCATTCATTTTCGACCGCTTATCCTCACAAGGGTTGCAGGGGTGCTGGAGCCTATCCCAGCTGTCTTGGGGCGAGAGGCGGGGTACACCCTGGACTGGTCGCCAGCCAATCACAGGGCACAAAAAGACAAACAACCATTCACACTCACATTCATACCTATGTACAATTTGGAGTCGCCAATTAACCTAGCATGTTTTTGGAATGTGGGAGGAAACCGGAGTACCCGGAGAAAACCCAAGCATGCAAACTCCACACAGAGATGGCTGTGAGGTCTGTGCGCTAACCACTCGACCACCGTGCAGCCCTGCTTTGACTATCTGAACCACAATTGGTTGATTGTGTTTGTGTTTTCAGACAATAAATCCAAACGACTTTTGCCTCCAGCAGCATAAAGTTGATTTTTGTGGTTTGAATGAAATATCTGAACCACTGGACTGAATGCACACGATAAAATTTTACGTAACTAATAAAATAAATTAGTTACCGTCGTTAAGGCGCTATTTTGGTCAAATGATACAACAGATATGCTTTAACAAAGAATAACAGCAGTGAATCTCGATGTACTGATTGCTCCTTCACAGTGCATGTACTAGTAGTACTTGGGAAATCAGTCAACACATATTCATACTGATATTTGAGAGCAGCTCCTCATCTCCATTGTTGTCACAACTACTAAAGATTCACCTTCTTTTGCATCCTAATGCTGTATTGGCCAACGCTGCGGACAAATGAGATTTATGATGTCGCTTTCATTCTAAATAACTGGAATGACTTCATAAAGTGACGTTGGCATTTCCAGCAGCAGAGTTGATAAATGCCAAGTTTCTCTGGAGTCTGGCATGAGGTTGAGTTCACAGCCACTCACGGCACCACAATCTGATCAGCATGCCAGGTAACTATTTGGAGTCTGTCCTAATTAGAGTGGAACGACCAGAGCAACCAGAAATAAGTCAGCTTCCTGTGAGAGACCTCCATCATCCATGGGCCATTTTCTCATTCTGCAAGTTTACCAAGACAAAGATAACCCAAGGTATTCTTTACTTTACAGTGCAGACTTTCCTGCTCCGAAGGCCAAAAGCTCAAGCTGGGTGTCAAAGTTGGAAATTCATGAGCACATATGGATCCAAACCGCATATAAAGATGAACTTCTTGCACATAAACTGTGACAGACAAGATCATATTGAGCTAGTCCTAACGATTTTCTTCACGAAGCAGCAAGCAAAACCTGTATATATGTGTGTGTGTGTGTGTGTGTGTGCGTGTGTGTGCCAGCTGTCAGAGCAGCTGCCGGCCATCGCACCATTCTGTATAAATCAGCCAGAGATGGTACACGTTGGCAGTGACGGCACTGCCAGCAGAGAATCACACACAGATGTTCCACTCATATGGAACCCAGAATATGATCAAAGTAGCCATTTCCCTCAAGTGACTATGTCCAATATATGGAAGCTGTATGGGAGTTGGTCCACCATGAACTGGAACCTATGCTTGTGCTTCGTTCTTTTCCATGCGGACAAGCTCTGATGAAGAGATAATTTTCAGGTCATGCTGAGAGAGCAGAGATTCCGCTCAGGAATGCGTGGAATGGCACGCTTGTTCTGTGCACAAGAAGCATGTTTGAGGCTGATGGCACGGAGTCATGTGGGCCGTGTCATCACCGGGGTCCATTTAAGCTAAGAAAGCATAGGCGTGCAAGTTTAAATATAGACTCAGCAGCGAGACGACACCTGCAATTGTACGTGATTATTTGCTTTTCTTCCTGATTTATACATTTTCCCCGCCTCCTGAATTTCACCATAAAAATGTACGTTTTCTACACTTTTGTCCGTTTAACTATTATTTTGTGACGAACTGGGAAATGTGCCAGTTTGTGAAAGCCTTTTATTATCTTACATTGACTTTAGTATACCACTTTCTACCTCAAGAGGGTCATGGGGGTGCTGGAGCCTATCCCAGCTGTCTTCAGGCAAGAGGCGGGGTACACACCTGGACTGGTGGCCAGCCAATCACAGAGCACATATAGACAAACAACCATTCACACTCACATTCATACCTATGGACAATCTAACCTAGCATGTTTTTGGAATGGGGGAGGAAACCGGAGTACCCGGAGAAGGGTGGGATTGAACTCGGGTTTCGTCCGCCGTGCAGCCCCTGTATATAGTCTTAAT
Source organism: Doryrhamphus excisus (assembly GCF_037039965.1). Taxonomy (NCBI): domain Eukaryota; kingdom Metazoa; phylum Chordata; class Actinopteri; order Syngnathiformes; family Syngnathidae; genus Doryrhamphus; species Doryrhamphus excisus. Next base: position 20,210,200 of record NC_136367.1, on the reverse strand, counting down.
AGTAAATACATAAACTATGTGTATAATGAATGCTACATCGCCATTTTGACTGACGTTCTATGTACTAATGTGCAGAACTAATGAGGAATTGTGTGGAATTAGACTCCGGTTTCCACCCACATTCCAAAACATGCATGTCAGCTTCATTGCCGACTCCAAATTGTCCATAGGTATGGATGTGAGTGTGAATGGTTGTTTGTCTATATGTGCCCTGTGATTGGCTGGCCACCAGTCCAGGGTGTACCCCGCCTCTTGCCTGAAGACAGCTGGGATAGGCTCCAGCATATAAGCAGCATAGAAAATGGATTTGCATGCTTATAGTTGGGGGTAGATGAGGGACTTGGTGTAGGAACCCCTCTGATCTGCTTGTGAGGCTACTGAAGGCTGGTCGTGCCAAAGCTCCCCATCCATGGATCTATTTATTTCCATCATTTCTTCAGCGTTGAAAAGTGAAGACACAAGCCGGGAAACTGGGAAATGAGCCCTTCCCCTTCACTCCGCCCGCGTGAATCAACAGCCTGTATCAATACGAGCAGTGCTGCTGTGCGTTTGTATACACTGTGTGGGTAACGTTGCATTTACAGCCACAGCTGCTTGTACGCCACGGGGCCAAATAAAGGGGCTAGCAGGAGAAGGAGAGAAACACAGTTGAAGTCAGTCCCGCCATGATATACCACCCATTGGTCATTTAGAATGATTTCACATTGTTGTGTGTGTGTGGTGGTTGGGAAGTCGATAAGGTTTCATATCCAAAACAAGGGAACCACAGGTCTGTGGGAAAAATACCTTTTCAAGAAGTTTCCACAAAACATAAACTTACACCTACGTATTTTTACTCCTTACGGCTTTGGGAAAGAAAATATGCTGGCTCGCTTCAATGTCACTGGAAATGCGATTATTTCTGAAAGGATGTAACATCCTGATGCTCTGAGACTGCAATGACCTGAATGGATGACAATTTCCGCAGGCAGATGTATACACAGTTTCATTTCGTGGCATTGGACCTCCTTTTCCCTTTGGTCTCCACTTTATGACCACATCAAGAATGTACCACACGACGGGTGAATTCCTCTGCGTCTCGCTTGTTTGCTATGATATAATGATATTTAAGTAACTGCTGTAGCTATCGCCATCCCACTGGAAGCCAATATACACTGTAGCGTCAACGTCACACTTATGTGTTAAGTCTCTAACCGACATCAACATGTTGACCGCCTCATTCCCGCATCCATAAACCTTCACTGCAAAGGCAAGATGACGTAAAGCTTTTTTAAATGAAGACGTTAATTAGCAAAAATGCATGATGTACTCAACTGGAGTGAATTTCACCTCTGGTTTGGACTGAATGACTCGGTTCCCGTGATGAGGTTTGACTCTTTGTGTTGACTTTTACTCTTGGAGTCGGAGATAGACAAACAGCTCAGTCAGCTGTGAAAGCTTGCATGTCATGGTTTCCTCGGGAGGATCCCGGAGACACAACAGCTCCATGATCCCAGCGGTAGACTCCCTTAATCCCCAATGATATCCACACATGTTGTGTTTCACCCTTTCCCACAAACCCATAAAAGAATAATAATAAAGAATTGTGTTATTTTGAACTGTATTTAGACTCCAGGGCATCTGTTTGACTGAAAGATTAGGAAAGCTGAGTAAGTGATGACATCCGCAAAACTCCAGACTTAATATTTACCTCCAGATATTCCATATTTGGTCATAGAGGCATGCAATGAAGCATCAAAACCACCAAGTTGAATATTTTCCTTTGAGAGTCATACTTCATTAATCAGAACTTGGAGGGCAAGGCAGAGTAAATGTGCGTTCAAGATGAGGAGAAAGAGACAGCGGTAGATGAGACAGAGTCATGCTCGCGACGTCTAAAGAGTTCTACGAGCTCTTTCAGCGCCCCGCATCAACGACAGAGTGGAGTCTCCGGTCTGGCCCCCCTAGAGTTTCTGCATGGCGCAGGATAATTCATGGGTGGCCGTTGTGTGGCTGAAACAGAATGAAGACACGTAACCGCAGCAGCCATTTATGAATGACGCCGATTGTACTGTGGGTGTGAGGCTTTTGTTTTTCTTTTTTTTACTGGCCGAGTAAGCGAGTCTAAAAACATTTAAGAAAACATTCCAAGTGGGTGTACAAGTGGATTTAATCCACTTTTTTACTCTACAAAAACAAAGTCCTCAAACCTGAGCTTGCTGTGAGGACTTAAAGTCAGCATTTGTCATACTGGTAGAAGTTTCATAGTACTTGACGTCAGTGTTGGTGTTTTATTCCTCCCTTGCGTCTTCCCAGTTTGAATTTTGCAAATTCACCCTTTCACAGTTTGAATACAGCTTATTATAAGTAAAAAAAAATGCATATAGAGCAAGTGTTTTCTAAATTAAGCATTAAATTAAGCATTTTCAAGCATAAACGTGGTTAAATGAACTACAATATACATAAGAGGCAATCGGAAGACGCTTTGGAACTGGTGTGAATGATATATAGTCTACACCGGTCACCTAGTGGTCGATAATGTTACTGCAACACCAGAACAACAGTCTTTTATTGCAGGTTTGAATTACAGCAGGCGCAATAATCCCTGATAAAAACAAACTAAAACTCAACTCTGAACTTTGATCTCCAAGCAACACACATGGGCAGTGTCATTAATGGTTTATTTACTCGCATAATGTCAGTTTTATTGAGTAATACAAATAAAGTTCATGTCTAGAGGACACTAATAATTTAAAAACCGTATTTAGAAAGTAAAAAAAAACAGGTTTTCTGACACACTGAATTATTGATTTGGAAATATTTGACAGTCATACTCAATTAGTCGCATGTCCCGCTTGTCTCCCCCTCCTCCGTCTCTGACCTGCACTCCATTCCTTGTTTGGTGCTGTACGCAGAGAGGAATTTCAATTCTGTCACTGCTGGGTGTCAGGGTGAAGCGGAAAGTCTCGGCCAGGCAGACAGAAATACCTTGCCTAAGCCTCATTGACCTCACTGGATGATGATGTTCCCAATTCCTTAGCAAACACCCAGTGTGATGTGGTGACCCCCCCCCCAAATCCAGGTTTAGGCCACTGCTGGTAAAGTTAAAGAAAGGTCAAAGATGAAAGAGAGTGGTTGGTGTGTCTATAATATAAACTTACGTTAAATATTGACTGAATTCAAAAGGGTTTTTATTAGGAACAACAAGGAAAAACAAGGAACTCTACCAATACTGAATAAATCCATATTATGGCTTATTTATGCCCACTTTTACTCGACTTGGAAATCAGCTCCAAATGAACTGAACATTTAAATAAAGCTGAAAAATCTGAAAATCCACAGTATTTGCCTCTTTAATAGTAGCATAACATTTGAGGCACACTATTATCATATTATTATCAGCACATTTTTAGTGTATTTTCTGGGATTTTCCAGCACATTGTGCTACGGCATTAAGAGTTACGCAGTGAGCTTGAACGCATCACCACACGAACAGTGTCTGCCCAGCGTGCAGAACATCGTGTGAGAACAGCGTTCATCGTTTCTGTGTGTTATATGACCCAACACGTGGCTTTAATAATAATGTTTGTCATCAAGTGAAGTACTCCGAGTGTTAGGAATAAGAATAGGCGTCTATCGTGTGTCTTTGCCTTTCTGTTTATTCAGATCACACGTGCATGCATAATAAAGACGTGATTTTTGGTAGGTTTGTGAATGCACCTTGGTTGAGGTGTGTTTTTAATGCAAATAGATGTGTACTAGAAGTACTACAGAACTTGGAACACTTGTAGGAATTAGCTGTGCCAACTGCCAAGGCTTGGTCAACCTCCATTTCTGCAGAACACCTTTCAATTGTTGACCTAGTTTGTACGTTTTGTATAATTCTTTTTCAGTTTTTGGTAACATCTTGCACTTCACCACTTCCCTTTGCATCATTTCAAGCTATTCATTGGACTTGAATGACCTGAATTTAATTCAAAACCGAGAAAAAATTGCGGTGTTCTCAAACTTTTGACGGCTGAAATGTTGCTGGTTCAAAGCATCGGTGAGCATGATACTGACCCCCCAGTAGCCCCCTTTGCTCCGTCAGTCGGTGAATGAGGTGACAGAACTTTGAGCAAAGGGAAAAAAACGTGATACAAGTGAAAGCCATTACCATTTTGAACTTCTGACCTTGCTGTCTCGAAGCCAAGTCTTTATGAACTGAGCTATTGCTGCCCCCAAATTTGCAAATGGACAGAAACGGGGGGGTAAAAAGACAAATGTCTTGTAAAAGGAACCTTTAGTAGGTTACCTCAAGTAGGGATTTGTATATTTGTCTGAAACACTGCCTCCTAAATCCTTGACAAATGACGTTGGATAAATAAACATCGATGCGGATAAACCATGCTTGTGTTCGTACCGATGAAACCTTCAGGACAGGTATAAAAAAAAAAACACATTCCAGCCTCTCTGCTCCGTCAGGTTTAGCATAAAGGTTGCAAAGTGCCGCACATTTGGTTCAAATCAAGAAGGTCATGCCCCACGCTGGGTTTATTTGGACCTTTGCACCAAAATAATCCCAAGGCTCTGACTCCGATGCGACAAACATTACCAGTCTGGAACAAATTCACCTTCTCGGCTAATTGAAACAAGAACTCAGGTCCACTTCCTATTGTTTGAACTATGTGACTTCTGGAAATGGAAATTTTGCATGCAGGAAACGAAATGCCTTTTTTCTGAGGGCAGGACAGTGTGTCAGGATTATGTGCTACATTTGCGGTTTGTGTGTGGAGAGGCCAGCCAGCTTCTTGGAGGTAAGACTGGGAGGAGGTCCATATGAGACAGAAAGGCTTTCATTTTCTTTAACCTCTGCGTTCAGAAAGTGCCAGGCGGGGTTTGTGTTTGTACAGCGACTTTCAAATGTGGTGAAAACGTTGAAAACATTATTGCAACCAACAAATATGCGAAGGCACATCATAGCATGCCAAAAAAAAAAAAAAAAAAAAAAGAATAGACCCGTTGACAGGCATGACCAAAACTCGGTCGAGGATGGTATGACAGATGTTGGAGAGTTTTTACTGGGCTGCTGTCCCGGCTTTGTTCTTTAAAGTGATCGTTGACAGAGATGCAGTTGAATTTCCCGAACAGAACCAAAGTCACTGAAAAATCACGTAAAGGCTTTGTTTTGATCTGCTCGTTTGCATTGACTTCATGGAATGTTAGTAAAGAAGCAAAACAGACATGCTTAGACCTTCAGTAGGACAACAGAGACACCAAATTGAAACCTTGCAGGATATAACACGATAGAGGGGTGTATTACTTTTCCTTTCGAAGTCATAAGCCTCAAAATAAAGGGCCGTGTGTTAGATCAAGTGTGGAGAAGTCAGCATACCTTTGCTGAGAGGGAGCAGCTGTTGGCCTGATATAGCAGGGCTGGGGAGCAAAGAAACGCACCCTTGTACTTGTACAGACTACCTTTCCGGAGAAGACCACGGAGTATGAATGATCAAATTAATATTTTCACTTGTGATTGGAGCTTCTGGGATCAAAATTCAGCGATGATGTCAACAAATACCAGAATATCAAAGCTAGGTTTGTGGCCTAAGTCTTCTTTGCAGGCCCTCGTATATTCCATGTTGTCCTAGTAGGCAGGTTGACGCTAGATGATGATATATCACTAAATATCAGGTCTGAAGGATGTTGCCAACCTTGTGACTAGCAAATCTCAACATAGAGTGAACCAAGAATATGACATGAAAAAAGGGAAAACTAGGAATAATAGCTGAATAAAAGCCTCTCAATAATAATTTATCCCCCCACTGACACAGAGGAGGGTGTGTGAAAAGTACACTGACAAAAGGTTACATTTTCTGGAGTTTAAAAGTCTGCCCAAGGCAGCTGGGCGGATGGTGCAGCACTAAAAAAGCCTATTGTCCAGACAGTATAGGCATGACGTTGGAGACATTAGATGCTATATTACACTCCTTGTTCTTTTCATGGCCTGCTTCAGCTTTGTGCTTTCAGGCTACTATTTTCATAGATGGCAATGAGAGAAAAATATTATCTTTCAACTGAGCTGGGAACTTTTACTCAGAGGCTTCCTTTACCACCTGGACATATCAATCAGACGTTTGGCTGAGCATGTTGCAGCTATATGATGTGGAAAGGGGGGGGGGGGAATTTGCTTGGATCTTACTCCAAGATGGAGAAAAAATGTCTGCCCCTGCATGTCAGGCGGTATATTTGTTTTACTAAATGCTACATACAATATTCTATATATTCTGCATAAGCAGGCGGTGAAGATATTGGTACGGACACCTCGGCGTTGATCTTGGCACAGGTCTCTGCACACTCAGTTGGTGGTCCCTGAACCTGGTAGTTATTTCCTGTGCTGTAACACATCGTTTGACACAATCCAAGGCAATTGGTGTGCTCAACCTTTTGGGGTACACAGGCATCTTTAAGGATCTTTAAGGCATCTTTAAGGATCTTTAAGGACCTGGGTAGGGTGTGGGTTATAAAAGCCAATTAATTGTATATGCATGTACAACTAGGGACATCGATGACCATGTTGGCAGAAAAATTTTATATTGGGCGATATTGGCTCAGCATGTCTTCAGACTGGAAATATTAAGTTTCGTCTTTGGATTATAAATATGCAAAATTCTACGCTTTTTGTAACAATTCTGCTATATACCTTCGTCCATCGCCACTTTGCAGTTCGAATTTTGTGACTTCCCTCGATCATAGTTTATTCACAGATATATCATGCTGTTTAATGGTTATTATTACTAAAAAATATGCACATTTAAGCAAATTGTACTTATTTTTTCAGGAATAAAAATTGCCAAATTAATTACATTTATATACAAGGCATTCAGAAGACGTGTTCAAAGATGCTGTGAATGCAATTTAGTATTCTACACCGGTCACTAGGTGTCAGTAACGTTACTGTAATCTTCGGTGAGACACACAAAAGTCAGACTTTCAATTAGCTCTCAACAAGCACAGTAATCCCGAGTGAAACACACGCTACTGTTAATGCCGTAATCCACGCCAAGCTAAAACTCAGCTCTGAGCCCCCGACTTCACGATCTGTCCTCCCACAATTCAGCTCCCCTTGGGAACGTATTTATAGCAACAGTCTTATTTATTAAGAAATGTGTTGTGGTGTAAACGATATGATTTCTATACAATTCCAGCAGTTATGTCAATGCCCCAAGTGCGCAATAGGTAACCATAAACACAGGAATCATATGAATTTGATAGACACACCAGAGTATTCCAATGATATCTATGTGTCTGCTTGTGGGAAAGTATCTCCCTGATGGCTCAACCATATGGATCATAAACCTCCATCAATGTATAAGAGGAATCTTATGAAGGAGGCGTAGGACCACCTGTGTATATTCGGGGGGAGGACATAAGAGAGAGCATACTGTGAACGGGAAAGGGGGGGGCATACAGCATGAGCTTTTCACTTTCTCAGGCCAGTCCTCCAAGCTTTTTATCCAAAAGGAAAGCGGAAGTCTTGAATGAGACCGAGAGGCACAACTTAAAAAGGAACATCTCTCTCAGGAGAGCGAGAGAAAGGCCAATGTAAAGCGGCATCACAGAGGCGGGGAGCCACGCTGACAGACAATGTTCTCTATTTGCACACATTTGCATGAGAAAAGGCAGCGCAGCGAACACCACTTCCACTAGTTGGCTGGTGAATGGAAGCGACCTCTCCACCTCTTCAAGAGAGTCTTGGAAGAATTCAAGTGGCGGCGGACTTCAAACGTGCCGCTTTACCACATTTTTCTCTGAACAAGGAGTTGATGTAGACCAATTAGCTCAGATATTGCTGAACATCTGTTATGTACAGGAGGGACGATTACCTTCAGAAGGTACGTCTACATGCACGCACACTGCCGTAGTTTTCTATGTTTGCACACTTCTCTGTGAAGTTCCAGTTTACACGCAACGACTCTAACTTGATCGTTGGGCGGACTCCGTCAGTATATTTATACATGCACAAAAAATGAATGCATGGATAGATACATAGATTTTACATACCGTTCATTAATTTAAAGCAATACTTTCGCTTTCTAGAGTGTACGTAAACGTATTGCACGCTGCAAAATCCAAAAATACCTAACATCTGTTGGGGGCAGAATCGGCCATTTCCTGACCGGACTCTCTGTGTTTGGGTTGAAGGAGAGAATCAACCGAGTGCATCAACCGTGTAGTCAATAAGGAAAAGTTATTACTGCATTTGTGGAAAGGTTGAACATGGGGGCGGTAGTGACTCAGCAGGTAGAGGACGTCCGATTTGAACCCCGCTTCATCGAACCCAATCCTTGCTGTAGTGTCTTTGGGCAAATCACCCACCTTGTCTTCAGTTCGGCCCACACTGGTGTTTAAATGTGAATGAATGATTGGCGGTGGTTCACTGGGATGTTGGAGATCTTAGAGTGATTTCGATGGGGACTGTGGGCTTGAATCGCTAGAATCTTTTGACTTTGGATTTTACTGTCAACTTTAGCGCTGAGGCTTGGCAGCCCGTCACACCAGTTAATAGATTTCGCTCCACTACGCCGGCCATCCATTACCAGGCACCATTTACTTTTATGTTTGGCATATATCAGCACTAAGTGGAATTTCACATGTTAATGAAATCATTGCAGTACAAGGAAGAACACAAAAATATATAATGACGTCGTATTTCATCTTTTTAGGAACAACAAAGTGCCATAAAAGTGCTGGTAAGGAATGCTTCATTGCAAAGCTGAGATTTCTTGGGGAAAAAATGCACTTTAAAACCATTCCTTCCAGAGTACTGACAATCTGAGTCCTCATGACCTCACGGTGTTATAAATGTAAAGGGTAACTGCACTTTCTTGGGAATCTTCCCCATTTTTCCACAATCTGTATGCAAAACATGAACACATACTTCTTTTACTTTTCTGTGCATTCCAGCGCGAGAAAACAAGTTAATATAAGTTACCTAACAATGGACGTCATGGGAAGTTTCAGTAGTTCTAAATAATCAAAACACGGCAAGATACTGTCAGTATCACACGTTATCATCAATGTACTTATTATACTCATTTTTCCACCCTTTGTAGTGAGTTTTGGATTCCTATAGAGCAGCTACACACAATAACCAGCACACAAAGCTTTTTAGTTCTTCCAGAATCTGTACCTATTCAGCTGTAGTTCTTAGGGTGTCTCTTAGGGGTTCCTTAGGGCAATGTATATTTTTTAATGTCGGCTTTTAACATATAGCCATATGTGTTGGATCCCGAATCTGATCCGGAAGTAGAAACTGAACAGTCAAAAGTTTCTCAAGAAAAGAGGTTACTTCAAGATGTCTCTCAATGGTAAGTAGCTTCCGCATTTTAGCGTTCTTTCAGGGCTCCAAATTATCTGAAACATCGGCATCGTTTAACACAGGAATACAACATTCTAACTACATTTATAGGTCAGAAAAGTGGAAAAAGAATAGCTTCATCGTCAAAATAGGTACAGTACATCCCCATGAGGTGCATTGTTAGCTAGCTCATACCAAGTGGTTAAGTGTTAAACTGCAGAGAAAAAAATCCAAGAAATATGTGTTCATGTTTCACATAAAGACTCTGAATGATGGGCTAAATTGCCCAAAAAGTGCAGTTCCCCTTTAAATGCAAATTGCCATATTATATTGTAAATTATGGAATGTGCTGGATACTGTACATTCATTCTTCTTTTTAAAGTCCAAAGTGAATAATAAAACGGTTTTGAACCCACAGGAATTTGACCAGATGGGAATACGCTTGTACCTGTTAAACCCATCTTGGCCCAGATAGGACAAGAGATAGGGACGGTAGGAACAGCGATAAAGGGCAGTGGTTATTTCAGACAAGCACTGGGAGGGAAGGAAACGACGGGCCATTACAGCGAGTCTGTTAATCAGCCTATTAGGGTTTAATTGAGGGTAGTTAATTAGGAGTCGGTGCGCGGTCTGTGCTCGGGGGTCAGGGCGTGACATAAGAAGCAGCTGGCTGAGAAACCTGAGACAATTGTTGCTGATCCATTTGCACAAGGCCAGTGATTGATTGGCAGGAAAATTAGCTTTAATTACACTTGTCTATTTCTGCTCCCTTTAAGGCTTCTAGCTGTCATAAATTAGCCGACTACCTCCTAAGAACCAGGAGTCAGCCGAGGCGGCGTTGCAGCCCAGCAAACGCATTTACAGTAGACCCAGACAGAATGTCTCCACAGAAATCAAGTGCCGGCTTGCCTTTGACGACCCACGCTCTTTAAAGTGAGTGGAAAATACAATATTGTGCATGCGGTGCAGGACACAGACAAAAGCTGCCTTCTGGCTGGAGTCGGCATAAGCTCACGTCACACCATCACCAGACGACTGCACATCTTACACCCTCCCATTACCACCACCACCACCACCACCACCACCACCAACCCCCATACAGAGTAGTGGAAAACAAAGATGTGCTTGTCCTCACTCCCGAGAACAAGCTCTACATCGAGCAGCGGCTAGCACCAGAAGCTGATTATACGCTCTTTAAAGTTAGATTTGATTTAATGTCCTGTTTCTGCCTCGGCCGGACCACGGGACACTGGAATGTGATGGGGCTCACTGCAAGGCCCGGCTTGCTTAGCCTGGGGTGGTATCATCCTGTCCGAGTCCAGACAGGAGAAACCAAGCAAGACCACATTCAGGTTGTCCATCAGGGGAGTAAACACATAGCATGCATAGAGTCTCAAATCCAATTAAAGAACTGACAAAGAACTGCCTCTTGTCTCCAAATACCAAACAACATGTGATCCCCCTTAGGGAAATCACTTACTTGTGTATTCCTCTTAGCCCCCCAGGTCCAAAATAATGCCTGAGGAACTCTTCTATGTGCTATGCTGTCACATTCTTGCTGTATAGACATTTTTTGAAGCCACCAAGCATACCTGTCCGCATTTGCATTTTATAATTATTACAAATTGTGATCTTCCACAGTAATTCTAACCAGCACAACACTTTATTTGCAATAGGGGGGTGCTGTAACCATGTGTTATTTTACTGTTGTGGTTCTGGCCTGACTATGTTTGTTTTCATGAAAGATAGAATATGAGAAAAATACAGAAAACTGACCAGAATAGCCATAGACAGCCATTGCATTTTAAAGAATTGGCCATATATTCCACCTTTTGCATGTACAGTATAGGGGCGCACTGTACACCGTGCTAAGTACTGCACTATTCATTTTTGAAGGTATGAGCACATAACCAATGAAAATGAAAATCACTACCTGGCTTATCCCAAATAACCAATGCAACTTCAATCTGGGCTTTGAAACCGAGTTTCGGCCTTGCTCTTCTTTTGGGACACGAGTAGGCTCCATTCGCGGGACGTGATTTCCCGAGCGGAGGCCACGGTGAAGAATCGTGGCTTTGACACGAAAAAAAAAACTGTTGGTCATGTGGTCTTTCCATTGATCAGTCAATCAATCCACAAAGGTAACGGTTATGCTTTCCCAGAACTGTTCAGTTGGAGACATGGGGTCGTCCTAAGTGTTTTGGGAGCTTGCAAATAAATGTAATGTAATATGGCACATGAACTTACAACTAAATTAAATGCATTTTATAGAAATATATAAATAAATATGTTGTTTACTGGAAGAGTAGAATAATAACTAGAATGTCCAAAAAATGCAAACTCCTCCCCAAACTATCTCGATATTAACCGCGGATATTTACTCCTCTAAAGTAAATGAAAAATACTGTCTTATGGGCACGCATGGCTCGAACAAAGCTCAATTTACAATTCCGTCAGTGACTGCTAAGTGCTGGCTGGCTGGCTTTAAAAGCTGTCTCCCGCCTGGTGACTTGATACTTAATTAACTGCAGGGAGGTTTGGGGTATTTAGTGGCTCCGTGGGTAACCTCACAACTCACAGCGCAAATGACAAGTAAGAAATTGCAGCTGTGTATGAAATAGTCCATAATAGAGACCGTTTTGCCAAGTTATGTAAAATGTCACAGTACTAATGAGGTCAGCATCAACTGGTATTCTGAAGTACATAATACAGAACTGATTGTGTGAAGTTGGACAAAAGGATCTAATAGCTGCAATCTTCTTTGCATTTTAGACAGATTTTAGTCCTCCACCCGATAAAAGTTAAATCTCAATCAACAGTTGTTATAAGAGACAACTTTGCAGTAGTTACCATTTTTGTCAGCGTGTATGTACGTATATATGCTTTACCTTATGAAGTCGTTGAGACTGAGTGAAAAGGTTCTTTTGTGGAATTTTGCTGTTCCAGTCAGCACTCAGCAGTTCAGAAGCGTATATATTTATATAAATATTGTCTTAGCTGGAACACATTCCTGCTGGTTAGCCCCCTCCTCCACTAAAAAGCACACACACACACACATGCACATATAGTCGACCCGCCATATTAGAACTGGCATTTCCCTGTGTCAGTTTATTTTAAAGTAGTTGTTGATGTTCGCCCTTTGCGACCTCAGAATGTTTGCTGAGAATTTACAAGGTGACATTTACAATGGCAGCCCCAGCATCTGCATTCTCTTCCTATTTTCACACTCGGGATTCTTAACCTACACAGAAGTCATCTCCTTCAATCTTGAGAGCTCTGAGACGCACACTGTGGGAGTGTCAACAAAAACACTTTTATTGTCCACCATATGCAAAACTTCTGCAATAGCATGCAGAAGAAACCTGGAAATAAGCTAAGCCTCACATCACCATTGAGACCGTCTTCCTCACTTTGTTTTGGTAATCCAGCAATGATGCTAGGACTGGATTGGCTGCAAAAGTGACTGAAAGGCCAAATCAAGTTACTTAGAGTGAGACCATATGACAACCGGTTATATATGAAAACCATCACCTTTCATAATAGAACTGAATAGAAAGACTCCAAAATATTCAACAGCCTAAAGTTCCGAAGATTTAGGAGTTGCATAAAAAAACAACGTAAATGACCCGTTCTGCAGAAATGGTTTTGCTCGATGACTGCCGCTGAACAGAAAATTAAATTCACTTGACCTTCGAGAGCGATGGGGGGCGAGGGACACCCCCCTCCCACCACCACCACCATAATGGTAAGGAAAACACTGCTATGTTGTGACTTGTTTTTCATTTAAATCCATGCTTTCATTTTTTACTACTTATCCTGTTCAAGGTCATGGCCGATGCCAGCTGACTTTGGGCGAGAGGCGTAGTCCACTCTGGATTGGCCGCCAGTCAATCAAAGGGCCCATATAGACAAACATACCTTCCTGTTCGCAATACAGGGACAGTACAGGATAGTAGTAGACTAAAAAAACATATTATATAGAGAATGTTGGTAGTCTCATGGGCAAAAGTACAATGTGAAATAATTATGAATAATGAATGGATAGAACTTTAATAGTCTTTCTCACCTTCTTTATCAAATTGCTGGCACTTGCAACTTCCTTTGGCCCCATGGCGGGTTATTTAGCTTAGCTGTCACACTAAAAAAACTGCATGGACAATGAGCCGGCAACATGTAAGGTGCTTTGTTTGATATATATAAATATATCGGCATTTAAAATGTTCTGAACACGACAAATCATCTTAAAAAAACAATTATCTACTTAACAGTAACATTCTTAATAAACCAATCTCAAAGTGAATCTAACCTATTTGTCAAAACTGTACTGCAAACCCCTCTGAGGGTCTCTAGCAAAAGTCAACAAGCTCGAGATGTTTTTTTCATGCGAAAACGGTCGCACGGAACAAGGGTACATTCATTTGCTGAGTTCGAGAAGTGCCATCTGCTATCACACCACCTCGCCAAGAGGTGTAGAAGGACCAGCCTTGGTTCATCATGTACATGCTACATCCATATAGACATACTGGAACCGATACCTAATCCAGTACTATTGTTTTTTTATGAATACAGAGTTGCGGTCAAATTAAATAATACTACAGTCAGCTGTAATGTAATTGCAATTTAGCTTTGTCTGTTTGCTTTCTATATGACAATGTGTTGCCAGTTACATGCAGTTCAGCCCTGTATGTTGCTTTAACAGCAATAATAGCCACCACAACATCTACATGTGACTCTAACACTAATTTGATACTGTGTGCTTGTCATTTCCAGTCGGTACATTTAAATAATACCTTTATACATACCCCATGATGAGTGTATGTGAACTTCTTTGCAAAACCTTACATGTAGAAAAGACTATGTAAGTCTCATGCACTTCAGAGGTCTGTTGCAAAACCAGGAGACCAAAAAGTCTCTCTAATGCAATGCATCACAAAAGATGCAAAATAGGACAGGGCCAGAAGCAGTAGGTTGTAAAATATGAATATGACAGCTTCGGGCTACATGGATTAAATTCCTTAATATATAATACTGCACGCCAGAGTTTACCCGAGGTTAAAGATGTAATCAATACCGCTGCAAGCTTGTTGCAATGACATATTTAAGTTGAAGACTGAGGAGTCATGATATGGAAGGTTTTGCTCTCCACAGCCAACAAAGAGGGCGTCTTTTGTATTTTGATGGCTGAATGATTAATTTCTGTCACATACTGCCCCGTCTCTTTAAATGAATCGACACTTTATATGGCTCGTTCCCATATCCTCAGGCTCAGGTCCTTTATCTCCTCTTGAATGAATGAATTTGTGACTTTACTCCACATTATCCCGGGGCAAAGTCAGCGCAATAATTTGTAATCCTATTCAAACTAGCAAAGATAGATTGAGCTATAACAACATTCATGCCAACACAGGATTTCTGCCCAAGTAACCAAATATCGCAACATCTGGCCTGTTTCCTTGATTCCTTGGCAGGCTTGCTCTCACACACAGCCAAGCAAGCACAAAACAAATCCCTGATTTCCATTGGTGCATGCGATATACAGTGTCCAGTATGTGGCTCCCCCAAGAGAATACAGCTGTGGAAGAACATCTTGGTCATGGCACTGGCACACTTGAACACAGCACGAAGCATGTGACGTCTTTTTTTAAGCATGTAGTTTTCAAGCACCAAGCCTTCCCGCAAACGTCTTTGCTCGCAGTGCACTGGTCAAAAAACGAAGGGAGCAATTTCATCGAGGTTTGACAATGTCTCTGACAAACCATATTTGTCATCCTGCGGTGCGCGGTAATCCACACTTGTAATCCACATAAACCTCTTTGTTCAATGCAGCCATTGTGTCAACTCTCCTATAAAGCAACCGTTTAGTTGAGTTTTTTTGAACAACTCCCACATGTTAGCTAGCCTTTCCGTACAAGATTTTGTTAAGAGGTGACAGGAGGCTGCGGCACAATGACTCCATCGCCAAGAACCTGGCGGCAAAACAACTGACACAGTACTCCTTCTGAGAAAAAAACAAAACAGACAACTTTGGCTACGGTTTATCTTACTGCGCTGAAGGGCCACTTAAAGCCTTGAGTGCTGCATAAATGTTGGAACTGTCTTTTTTTGTTGCACACTTGGCTGCAGTGAAATCCCAAAATGCCGATTTGAGGCGTCAGGTTGTTGATTTGCGAGGTCACCAAGACGCCATAAATATTTAGTTATTACTGATCACCGTGGCACATCGTTCAATTCAAAATACCTCTATAATCCGGTCGTGGAGTTGAAGGCCGTCCTCATTGTCGGCTGGTCCGTCTTCAATGATTTTTGACACAAAGATGCCCTCATTCAAAGAGCTGTCATTGTCATCCTGTTGAGGAAATTGCAGTTATCGACTCAATTGATAGCAATTGTCCCTAATTTACTGCTGGCATCTTTAAAAAAAGAGTGTCGGGTGTTAGGGAGCATGTAATTAACCTCATACTGTGCAGGCAGTGAAACGGACCCACATGAAATGATCTCGTTTTGTAAGACGTACTGGTTACAAATTATAAGAAAGGAAGCATATTTAAGGTAAAAGCCTGTAATTAGCCAAGTAGTTAAGTTTCTGAAATAACACATCCAGAGTGTTTTGCTCCACAACCATGGTGACACAGTACATGAGAAAACTCAGTCATCCGCAGACTAAGAGGTGCATGAGAACCAAAACTCTGTGGCGCAATGGATGGATGGTAAATGAAGAAAGTATGGTGGAAGCTCCGTTAGCCTACATCCCCGTTTGCGTCAAAAAAGTTGGCCTTAATTTTGCCGTGGTTCGCGTACATTTTCCGGTTAACGTACAATATGGCCACAAGTCTCTCATTTTCTTAAGCTGCCAGCATTTTGATAAAAAAGCTGAGAAATGACTCAATCAAGTGATTATAAATATGCATTATTTCTCTCAATTCCTCAGTTAAATGCATAGAATTGTAAAACTATAATTTCAAAGTATAAAAACATATTTTGGCTGTCTGATTAACATTATTTCTTATGGGAAAAGTCACTAACCAAGCTTCCAACTGTACGTCTTCTCTTAATTTGGACAAACTCACCTTTCACCCTGCCCTGAGGCATCCCTAGCCTAAAGGGTGGACTTTGTGCCCCTGGCTGTACATAAGGCAGTCAGCAGCGAACCCTGTGGCCATGACCCCAGCGTGACTCACTTTAAAGAACTTAAATATGCTCTTTTTTGTATTTTCTTTCAAACCACACGAAGCATGCAGGCTGAGCGTTGCAGCACACGTGCATTTTAATTGGACTTGGAGACGTCATCGTCTGTGAAATTCTAATTAACGTTTTCTGCTCTACTTCCTTCCTCTTTCAAAGACAGCATACTGTCGCAGTGTTGACACGGCTTTACTGCAAATTATTCAACCGAGTCCCTGCTCTTTGCCCTACAACTAACCCTTGACATTTGGAGATGTACACAGGTCTTGTGGAGACCACAAAGTCTGGCAGCTGAACGCCGGTAGCAGCAATGCCAAAACGACAGCCACATGAAAACTTGTGTCAAAAGCTAAACGGACATTAGCTTACCTCCTTATTAATTAATAGCTTCTTATAGCCTGTTTGTTTTTGAGGTTTGTACAGAAGCCAAGGCCAAGTGACGTGTCGGCTCTTTCATGAGCTGGGAAAACTTTGAGACTTTTATGCAAAAATGTCTTTGTTTCCTGCTATAAAAACGGTGATCACTGCGGCATTGGAAATCCTACTCCTGGTAAAATGGGTTTCATTTCAACAGAGTTGAGATACCCATTTTATTCCCACGACTGTGTGGCCTCACCTTCAAATTGAGTCTTGAATTAGAACACACAGCAGCGAGGGAAAAGACGGGACCCTTTCCTTATTGCCTATGTTTACCTCACCACCAGCATCTCCTCAATTAGAGACACAACTGAGGTCATAGCCACAATGCTATATTTAACGCTCATAAAACTAATCATAGTATTTTTTAATCTGTAATCCTAATCCACTAAACCGAGCCCAATATATCAACACAATAAAATGTAATAATGGCGTTTATCCATCCAAGATCCACAGACTAAAAAAAAAATGCATGCACGACCATCTAAACGACGACACAGGGGAGGACTGTGGTGCTTCAAGTATGTGTTTTGCATTCCTGGGTTGACATATGACACTTGTCTGATCACTGAGGGGAGATGAAACGTCCAGGATGGTCTGCTTTCAACCTACCGCGCATGGCCTTCCGCCCATGATGTTAAACCCCAGAGATCCGCCCTCGCGAAGAAGGACAACTCTCACACTTTTAGTCTCGCCTTCCTACAGGCAAAAAGGAGAGACACGTGGACAAAGGCAGAGCAGGAGGTTATTCCAGACAAACGCACCACAATGACTCAAATTCATTTACACAATATTTCCAGTCAATAAGCAAAGAGCCAATGAAAACGAGTCTCAGCATTGAACATTTTGAAAGGTACATTATAAAAGCTGTGAAATACAAACCACACTTTCCTGGTATAGTTAAACTTTGAAAACTGTGTATGTTGGCATTATTTTAAGCTGCAGTGGTGAATGTTGGACCTCTGGGATTCAGCATTATGAAGGATCGTCTATTGCCACGGTAACATCAGTGTAACACACTGATTTTTCTGTTTAATGTGATTTATTGTGTCCAATTACGTTGTAATTGTATGGCTGATAAGAAGAGCAGTTATCCCAGGGATCTGATTGAAAGTTCAGATCCACTTTCAGCAAAGCAGATAAAATTAGAATGACGGCCACTTTTAATTAGATTAATCGCAGTTTAGAACCTATTTAATCATGACTCAACTGTGTCTGAAATGTGACCATTTTCCACTGTATTTTTTAAACAGACAAGATTATATATATTTAGCAATTCCTCTGAAGTAGTTTATGATAGTTAGAACAGTACTTTTATTTTTAAATGCGGTACACTTTTATCCTACACTTTGACTTAAATTGTGTCATTTTAGTCATTGGTTTCATCCAGTGGTGTTGATGCTCGGAGTATGTCCGTGAATGCACCTCGTGGCAGCCGAGAATGAGAAAGTGTTGTTTTGAGGAAGGACAGAGAGATATATGATTTTGGAATTTGAACCAGCATGTCCGGGCTTACAGAGACTAAATATAAAACATAGATATTATCGGCATGTACAGTGCCCTGACTGGCACAGGCTGGAAAAAGGCCACCGTGTGCATGTCAGGCCATTGAGGAATGTGTGGTCCTGCATAGTGTCACGCCACCAAGAACAACACATGCGTTCACATCAACAAAGCAGCAAAAAGTGAAACCAAGAAAAAAAAAAAATCAAACAAAGACGACCAAAAGCCTTGAAGCAAATTGGATGGATTTTATAGGTGTTTTAACATTTCGTCTGAGAGACATTACGATGAACTCAGCGTAATTAAGGAGCATTTTTTTGCACATCTGCAAACACTCTTGAAAAGCGTGCATCCTTAAATGAGCAGAATCTCTTCAGGAGGTTTTGCATTTCCTAAACCATAAGGTATGCCCAGGTGGCAAAAATAATGGAGAACCGACTGTGAAACCTTCACACTCACTGGTGACTTGGCAACAATAGGGAGCACTAGTCACATTTTCCAAGCCAGACTTCATCCACAGCAGGTCTACCTTGCAACCATTAAAGAAGATGTATTGTAAAGTACTGTAAACCAAATTGTTTTTTAGATTTATTTTAAAAAGTTGGTGAAGGACGTACAGCCAACCAAATGTAGAAAAAGTTTGAGATTAAATGAGCTAACAGTTCTTTGGCACCTTTGGGGTCCAGTGCAGTGGGAATGCAAGGCACTGTGGCAGTCGGGGTAATGTACAAGACTAGCAAAGAATAGTCTGGACCAGATATGCATATGGGTGGTCTCCATTGTCACAAACCAGGAAACCAAAGTTTTTGAACTGGTCCTGGTTGTCAATGTTGATAGTTCCATCTGTCTGCGTACCACGTCTTTTTAGTTTTTCTGTACCTTGTGTCCCGTTGTTGAACTTGATCTTGAAGATTAGGTAGTTTGGCCAACAGAACATCAGAATAATAGAGCAGTGTCCGTGGATGTGGCGTTTGGACCCATTGTGACAATATCAACGGATTCCCTGCATTCACATGGACTCACATGGACCCACTTGGATAGGGAAGCTCATAGAGATTCCAGCAGGGCATCAGAGATTTTTGGTGGTGCTTACTGTACTGTAACTCTGTCTACCAGGCATACACTTTGAGACACCATGGGAATGGAGAGCATACCAGCTCAGCTGGTGCAGGACCTGATCAAATGTCTTTTCCAAATGCCTCTCCATGAGCAACCTGGCAGCGTGAACGGCATCTCTTGTCCTGTTGAGGTCGTGTAGTCATTTAAAGACACTTTAAAAGACTTTCCGGCGGACTGGTCGGTCGTTGGTATGTTCATTGACATCACTTGTCTTTTCAGATTGGCACTACTGGTAGCCCAAGCTCTACTCCTATCTACCTTCACGATCTGGTTGAACAGGAAAGCAAAGAGATGGGTCCTTTCTTTGTTGGCTTTGGCCTTCGATTTAAGTGTCTTGAATGTCAACCAAGATCGGGACGTGAAATCTGCTATCTTTTGTCAGCTCACTTCTTTTTTATGATTGTGATTTGTTAAGGATTGGTCTGACATACAAAAAAAGTTGGGCCCTACCAAAGATCAGTCATCACATTGGCTGCCACCCGCAGTTTATTTCTTACTGCTACTAATCCCCAAAATCCCAATCCTACTTTGACTGTTCCCAATAAGAGACTTTTGAAAAGGGGAAAAAAAATGAAAATCATCAACCAAAATCATATGTGGATGACTTCCAGAACAATTGTCGTTTCTTTTATGCGCGTTAAAGGCCTGCCAGAACAGGGGACTTTATGACGTCGCTACACTGGGAATGATGTGTTGAATGTACATATCTGTGGGACTGACGAGCTGTCAAATGAAGGATAACAGCCAGCTGTGCTAGCAGGCCCACCAAGCGCCTTCATCCCACCATGAGCAATTTCATCCATGCCTCACATCAGTGCATCTAATGTGTGATTTAACGGTCGACTGGAACATATTACCAGCAACTACCCCCACACACGATAAATAAAAGCATACAGTAACAAAGGAGAGAACATTTTCCTTGAACAAAATGGGTTTTTGGGCCAAAAAGTATTTTTACACTGAAAAGAATCATTTTTCTTGTAGATACAGCACAGCTTCTATCTGGATTTGGCAAGATTTTGGAGTCTGTGACCATCCTGATGAATAATTTTGAGGTCAGATGACATTGGGTGTTCATCCCAAACTTGTTTCATGGGTTTGAGATCAGGGTTCTTCGAGACCAGAGTAACGGTGTCACGAATGTCATTATTGTTTTCCGGTTACGGGTATTCTAATTAATGAAAATTTCACCCATGACAATACAGTTTTTTTTGTTATTTTTTGTGTCCCGTCCAGCCATTGGGGCAGATAGTATCGTTGATGTAAATGCCCTTCCATGCTAAACAGATTTGCTCTGTGTCAGGCAAGGTGTAAGCGACAACTTTTATTTGCCGTTATTTGACAATACAGTTACCGATGCCGGTGAAATGTTGTTTTTTTTTACTTTACTTTAGCAGTGCATAGTTCCTAAATCAACACGTATTCGTCTCTACCAATCACATCTGAGAAGCATTCACAAACATTGCAATTTCGAACATGAACAGAAAACTCAAGGAGGTTGTTCAATTGATGCGCAAAGCTCCCAATGGCACACTCCAGATATTTGAAGGTTTTTCCAAAAGGAAAATGACTTATTTACATGACATTGAAGGAGTTAAGGACTTTCGTACCAAAGACGTCTATGGAACTTTGTGAATATAAAAAGCAGCAAGTCGACTGTTCTCCGAAATGACTAATTTAGCAAACAAATCAGGAAGCTGTGTATTAAGTAGCCCTTTTGCCCTTTCATCTACTGCAGAGGCTCCAACTGAAACCCAAGATCCATCATTTTTACTTTGTTATGACTGTCCGAAGGAAAAGGTGACCCTCACATGACAGGACGCCCCAAACAAGCATGCTGCCAGGAGGCAACATAAGTGGAACCCGGCTCTTGTTGTGTACAAAACTGCAGTAAATATTTGTCCCTCCCCCCTCGACTGCCAGCTGGCCAGAAGCACAGCTGACATTCATGTCTCCAATCAGGCAGCCCAGAGCACAAAGTCACAAGTCTCATAAAGTTGTACAGCACTTGTATGTACAGTAGTTGACGCAGAGCTAATATTATCCTAAAGTGTTTGGAAGCGGTGTTTGGGCTGGTTTGAAACGTTGCTGCAAAACATTGTGTGTGAGTGCAACTTTCTTACCTTGCAGGAGAAAGTCACAGTTCTGGTGAGGGAGTCGATCCTCTCGCTGTACTCGCTGAATTTTTTCTGGTATTTGACTGCTGTCATCTGAAGCTCGCTGTGAGCGGCGGAAAGTTGCGCCAGAAGTGCCTTTTCCCTCTTGTTGGCTTCGATAGTCTGCTTCTTGAACTCTCTATCCAGGCACATCATTTTGTACTGCAGAGCGCTGTTGTGCGCCTTCAGGGCTCCCACGCAGCAGTGGTTGCTTAATTGCTGCTCTTTATGCGTGAGCGTCAAGCCGCAGCCGCTCTCGCAGAGCCCCACCGGTCGAAAGTCGCACGTCTCCCGCATGTGAGCGTCCATGTCCCGCAGGCTGAGCACCGCGTTGCATCCTTTATTGCCGCACTTGGCCGGAGAGTAGTCACACATCCCGGCGTGTTCGGCCAGATGCTGCAGCTTCACCACTGCCTCGCACCCCCTCGCATGGTTGTCACATTTGATCTCCAGCTTCAGGATGAGGTTTTTAAGCGGCAGGACGTGGTTTAGTTCTTTGGTGGAAATCTGCTGGCATTTGACGGGGCAGCTGCTCTGCCGGACGACCCAAGGCACCACGCAGCCGGAGCAGAAGACGTGGCCGCAAGGAGTCGTCAGCGGGTCCTCCAGAACTTTGTTGCACAAATTACATTTAAAATCCGGGTCTACTGTTCCATTGAAGCGGTCCAGCTCGAATCCCATGTTTTACCGAGGCCTAATACAAACTTCTGAGCTCCCCACCCCCGCGGTGTGAAACGGAGCAGTGGGGCGTTCTTAGCTGGTCATTGGAGGAGCGCTCTCACGCCAACTAATGCTCTTCTCAGTCTACGCGCAGCTGATTGACGGACTTTTTGCTGCGTTTAAGTGCAGCTCGTAAATTCCTAAACCAAACTTAGAACCTTGCTTTACTTTAGTTTTGGTCCCACTTTGACGGTTGTCACACGGGAAAAGGCCAGGAAAAATGAAATATTAAAGTAAAGCCATCGTTTTTGCTACTGAATAATGAAAATTGAAAATAATCATGTGCTATATATTTCACTGTATTGACAGTTATTATGGTACCCATTGTCTTTGTATGGTCATATCACCTCGTACTTCGGTGCGAGGTACATTATTAAAAAGTATTTTATTAATTATTATTAATTAATATAATAATTATTTTAAAAATAAAATTATTATTAATTATTATTTTAAAAATAAAAAAAAACTTAAACTGTATTATGGAAAGCAGGAAGTGAACAAATGTAACACTTACTGATTGTAAAAGTACCAGATGGAGGGGTAGGATTTAATAAGCTTTGCTTCTTCCTACTACTTTTGGATGTGTGGAACTGTGAACTGATTATGGGATGCACTCAATTGTAATCTGATGTATGTTCAAATGAAATAAAACCATTACCATTACCAAAATATTCTACATATATCCTGATGCTACAGTGGCCAACTGGCCAAAACCAAAGTCACACCAACACCAGAAAAATGGAAAATATTGCTTGACTTGAGTGATGTGGATATTTAAAGGCTTGGGCTGGCAAGTTTACTTATGCAAATCGGTTTAAATGTACATGTTTCGAGTTAACATTGTTTTCATTTGGTATCCTCCACTGGTAGTCTAGTAGTTGCTGAGTGAGACAGGCTGTTATGTTGACTGATGACCTCCTGCTTGTTGACGAGTTAGTCACTTGGTTGAAACATGATTCCGGACTAAATACTTGATGCGGGCCAGCCTCACTCAGACTCGACCTCCAGCAACTCCCAATTGAATTGAGTTTGAGACCCTTGCAGTAATATTTTTAAGTTCTCTGATTTGGCCACTTCAAAAGTTACATTTTTTAATTTTGTAGTGTTTCCCTGTTGAATCTCTTTCACTGTGTTTGTACTTTCAGATTGGAGTATTGGAGCGACATTACTGTGCTTTTGCCACTGTATATCACAGATAAATACAAGATAGAATAAAATGGATACAGCACCATTTAACTGTGACAATCATCTACTGACATCATAAAATGCAACCCAATGCAAAATCATCCTTTACAAACCTCTCTAATTGTCAAAATGTACATTTGTGCACAAAATAGAGTCAAAGTGAAATGTGAGAGACAAAATGTTGCCAAAAATGCCTAATTGCATCCTGTCACACAGGAATTTGATAAGATAATGCTAATGCTGTCGATCACGTAACATTATAAAAAAAAGCCAAATTCCACTCATCAAATGCTTGACAAGATAAAATGACCGTTTTTACAACATGGCAAGTGTTCAGACACGCTCAACACATGTGAACACAAGCTTTTTTGTGGGGTGGGGGACACTTGGAAAGCCATCAAGAAACAGGACTTTCAAGTTTGAACACACTTTGTAAGGAGGAATGCAGGTAAAAGCTGGAAAAAGTTCCATCTTTAAATACCGATGATTGTGTTCATACAGCGTTATTCCACTAACACAGAATTTAGAACTAATATTTCAGAGATCTTACTCCATGCAATGCCACGCTCAATAAAACATTTCCATATGTGCATTATCCATACGTCAATACAGGGGCTTATCATAGACTAATTATGCTACAAAATTGCTACAAAGCAATGTAAATAATGAAATAAATTAGTCACCATCATTAACATGATATTTTTGACAGCCAAATATGTTTTGACTAATAATACACCATAGTATACCACCGATTTTTTTCTAGTAGCTTTAATGGTGATGAAAGCTGGAGATCTCTGGTATCGCCAAACAACAATTCACATAAATTATATCATACACACTATTTTGAAACATGATATCTCTGTGCAAGATAATCTTGCACCATTCATCTGTAAAACTCATCCTGGGCAAGGCAGTGAAAAGCTGGAGCCTATCACTGATATATAGAGTAAAGGGGGTGTGGTACACCCTGGACGGAGGCCAGCTATTAATCTGCCGCATGTGCGAGAGATATTCCAAACCAAAAAAAAAATGTTCCGGCTTGGTGAGACGCGGCTGGTTTTAGTTTTCATCCTAGAATTCCAACTTGAAGCCTTGGTTCCAGCACAATAGACAGATGTACATTTCATGTGCAATGAGGGTACTTTGTAAAACTTTGGAGCCGGGCCATCGAGTAATCATCACCTTTTTTAGATATGGAAAAAAACATGAGGGCCATGTGGGGAAAATATAGATAAGCTGCTCTTCAAAATGCTTTTTCATGTTGAGTGGAAAAATGACACAATAAGGAAAGGAACTGTTGCTGTCTCTTTTCCATTTAAATGGTTTATTTTCTTCATCCCACTTGTTACTTATTGTACTTTGGTGTTGGTACCGGTGAATGGGATTTGAGGCCCCACTACCCGAAGTGAATGAGTAACTTTATAGGCTGTTTGGAAAGTCTCACTGTGATTTTATAGACAGGTTGGGAACCAATAAGGCTTCATTGGTCTCATCTGGTACGCTAATAGATAGCGTCAACCAAACAGGTCTGTTTTTACACAGCAGCTTAAAGGGGACCTAATATGCTTTTTCACTTTTCTGACTTTTCTAAATATAGTAAGAATGTTGCATACTCATAGCAAATGATGCCAAAGTAAAAAAAATGAGCACACTAGGTCCCCTTTAACAGTCACATCTTCCAAATAATAAACATGTAAATGTGCGATTGTTATTGCTGAACCATTACAGGCTATTTTCTTGAGATAGTGTTGCACAAATATTATTTGCTGAAGCGATTATTATTACAATCTACTATGTGTGCATGAATATGAAAAAAATGCTTCTCACAGCAAACTGTCATCAAGTCTCCTTGGGAGGTCAGAAACAGGATGTAGGTCAGTGTAAATAATATATTACTCACCCCCTCAAAAAAAAGCTCATAAGTACAGAAAATTCCTTTTAACAGGAACAAAGTCAAAGTGTCAAGAACAAAATCTGACCCAGATCTGGAGCCCCGTACAGTGGCTAATGAAATCTTCATGGCAGAAAGCTGCATATTGCTGACACCGCGACTTGGACGGATAAAAACGGTTTCCTTGACAAAGCAAAAATAAGAACTAAATAATATTGTTATTGTGTGTACACGATTAGTAATTAAGAGAATGCCTGCAAGCACATCTTTTGCAAATGAATATTCACATTTAAATCATAACTACATGATGCGCTGTGTTAGCTTAGACTTGAACCAAAGTGGACTTTCTTCAAAGTCCCCCCCCCAAAAAAAAAATCATTCAAGAGTACAAATGAACAGCAATTAGTCGATAGCGACCAGGTAACATTAACTTATTTGATCATATACATTCCATAATGTGGTGTACATAAAGCGAAGCTATAGCGGGTGACATTACTGGCAACAAGTCTAGGGTGTACCCCAGCTGGGATAGGTTCCAGCTCACCCACGACCCTTATGAGGACACATGGGAGAGAAAGAGTAGAACATCATCATTTATATTTCCAATGGATGAAATTTTTACCCAAGGAAAGGGCTTGATATTATATGCTGGACTACCATAATGCATTAGTTACAGAAGTTTCAAAGGCACAAGTGTGTAATATTAGGAACAGATGAGCGCTTCACCAGCCGAGGAGGGGCTGTGGTGGGGGTCACTTGAGAATCTGCAATCATAAGTTTTTTTTTTTTTCTGCAGCCCATGAAGCACTGCTGATTTTCTGGAAGCTGTGTTCCCACTGCGTCTATAAATAACACACTGGACTCACCTTATCTCTGAGGCTCATTCAAGGAAATAAAGAAGCGTGCTAAGCTACAGTCATGTGAACAAATTTCAAAACCCAATCGTGTAACTCTTCCAATCCATCATCACTGCACACAAAATGGTGAACATTTAGCACAACATGCACCCTGTGGAATTATATTTCGGATAAATGAGTCAAACTGACATGCTATGCAGGTTACCGTGACTGAAGGCGAGAATGGATGGATTTTACGGATTTTTTAAGTCGCTCCGGAGTCTAAGTCGCACAAGTAGCAGAACCAGCCAAACCATGAAAAAAAAATGTCACATGTGACAAAATACACTTATATATTTTCATTGCACCTATATGACAAATAGTGATATTAACTTATCTTTGCTTGGACACATTTTCCCACTTTTGAAGACATTTGTCATCATTTGAGGGTCTTTGCATGAATTATTTATTTCTTATTGATTGGACTGAAGGTGAAGACTTTTGTTTTTTTATTAAGATATTTTATATTTATCCCACCAGATCCCACCGTCTGTAAAAATAAATACATTTGTCATGTAGAAATATAATGTGGTCGTTTCCGCCTTTGAAAAAAATTGTAATCTCCCATGACAGAATTATCAGAAGCCTGCTAGGTTGTCACTCAGGGTGATTCAATCATAAAAAAGTAAGTCCACTTTATCATCAAGGTTGTAAAATATCCAAATGTTTGACTTCCTGTATCAGATCTTAAAGGAGAGTCAACACCGGCAGAGCTGTTCTTGATCATGTCTGTCACCTGAAGCAGAGTGACAGCGGGGCCGCAGCTCTTGATAAAAAGGTGCTCTGTTGAAAGCTTGCTGATAATGAGAACAGCGACCGTGAACCAGCAAGCTGTGACAACAGTGTTGACAGCTCGTCCAACAGGCGTAGTTCACACTCGTGCACTCCCACCAACTTGCTCACGCATGAATGAAGAGCATGAACGTGATAGCTGTAGGACTTGATTTCCCTTTATTCATGGGAATAGAAATGCCGAGTTGTTAGTAAAACAACAAACGTTCCTGCTTGGTAAATGTCATCTGCTTAGTTGATGAATCTTGACGAGAGTCAGGTCATTAGTAGTACAGGCCTTCCTACTAAGTGTAGATTTGTCTACAATATATTGCTATGTTTTGGCAGGAATTAAGATTGTGTGCATAGATACTGTAATTTGTCCTTGTATTTCTGCACCGCTAGCATAGAGTCCACATAGAGTCTAACTTGGGCTTCAAATAAATGGACTAATTAGTCTTCCTTTTACAAGCGACACAATTTGCATTGTTTGCCACACAATCGGGCCATGTGTCATGGCAGCATAAAGACACAAACACGGCATTGTGTATTCTCTCAAATTGAAATCGGGCCATTAAAAATGTGAATAAACATCCAATATGTATCGGATATTAATTTAAAAATAAATTAACGTAATGACTTAATGTCTGCAAATACAGTACATGAACACATACAAATGAAAGGCATAAAATATAGTGGGCTGCACGGTAGACGAGTGGTTAGCATGCAGACCCTAACCCTAACCCTAACCCTAACCCTAACCCTTGGTCATTAAGTATTTTTATTATTCAAAATTGAGCATATATTGCATATAGGCTGCACAGCGGTCGTGTGGTTAGCGCGCAGACCTCACAGCTAGGAGACTCGAGTTCAATTCCATCCTCGGCCATCTCTGTGTGGCGTTTGCATGTTCTCCCTGTGAATGCATGGGTTTTCTCCGGGTACTCCGATTTCCTCCCACATTCCAAAAACATGCTAGGTTAATTGGCGACTCCAAATTGTCCATAGGTATGAATGTGAGTGTGAATGGTTGTTTGTCTATATGTGCCCTGTGATTGGTTGGCCACCAGTCCAGGGTGTACGCCGCCTCTCGCCCAAAGACAGCTGGGATAGGCTCCAGCACCCCCACGACCCTGGTGAGGATAAGCGTTAGAAAATGAATGAATGAATGAAAAAGATGCAAGTTTTCTTGAAGCTGAATCGGTGGACATGATGGGGAACGAAGAGGCAAGATAGGGAAAGGTGTGCCGAGTCTGGATGCAGATTGTTATGTACCACCATATTGTTAAAAACTCCTGCAAAAATGTGGAAAATAGAGTTTAAGCATAATTTAAAAGAAACAGCGTGAATGTTGACACTGTTAACACCAAAAATATCAAAGTTATCCCAGAATTCTTTGACCTTTCAGGATGCAGCCCTCGGTTGTTTGAAGTTTGGACACCCATAAACCGGATTCCAAAAATTGGAATAAATCCACCCGATACTGTACATGTTTTAAACACAGGATGTTTAAGGACAAACTAAATACATCATAAAACCTAAACACATTTTCCTTTAGCACAACAAACATTTTAGAGGGCCATGACAAAGACCGATGCCATGCCATGAAACCATTCACCCAGGGACCAAGACCGTGGTCTCAAACACACAGAATCATTAAAACCATCCATCCGTACACTGCACATAAAACACTTCACGTGACTTCCTCAAGACAGTACCATAAAATTTCACGGGAAGGACCAGTGGCGTATGAATATGACAAAAATGAAAAGGCAGTATTGTCTGACCTTGCCGTTATTTTGGATGTGATCAAAGAGAAAAGCAAGCAAGCTGATTTGTACAAGCGACGATCCCAGCAGAGCAACACTGAGCGTGGTTCAATGAGGGATAACTCAATATGCACGGAAACAAGGCAATGGTCTGTGTAAGTAACATTAGGAGCTAATCGGAAACAAGGCCCTTCTAATTAGCCATTACCAAAATAACAGACTGGGGTCATGGTTATTGCTTTGATGAAACCCAAAACGGGATTGGACTTGATTTGAACAGTAGCTGAAAAATATATTTAGACCTTTAATAACAGACACCAAGACAGTTGAGTAAAAATTCATTTTTTTTTCAGAGCTTTGTCAGATTACACAACATTCTTGTCCCGGTCCAATACTTGAGATACCTGAGAGGCAAATGCCCTAACTCTGCTTTGTCCAAAAGAGCCTTTGCCTGAATGCGCTACCTGACCAGATCAGATGGGATTGGAGATAGCCTTTTTGCTTATATTCGTTCGAGCTATGTGAAAACAAACACACCCCCACGCCACAGTTCCTGTAAACATCGTCCCGAGAGAAAAAAAGCCCACCCTTTTTTATTTGTGCTATTTCAGAGGCTGGTTGTTCTTTAGCTGATTGTGGTGCAAAATAACTCCAAGGAACGGCGTGTGGGTCAAAAAAAATGGTTGGTTAAAAATGTGCACAGAAATATGTTAATTCTTTGCAGACATGGCTATCCTATTAGCATTTCATTTCCGGGCCTACTTGTAAGACATAAATGAGCAATGAAGGAATAATTTATAAAAGAAAAGGAAAATATTAACCTTGAAACAATCCTTAAAGGGGAACTGCACTTTTTTTTTTTTTTTTAGGAATTTTGCCTAAACACATATTTCTTTCCCTTTTCTGGGCATTATAACACAAGTAAACATGTTAATTTAAGCTAATTTGCAATACTGTTATTGGGATAAACTTTTCATGTATCATCAGTACACACGGTGGTGAACATGCATAGGCAGGTTTACTGTGTACCTGCGAGCTAATTCTCTTCACATGACCACAAACACAGTGCTGACTTTGCCGTTTACATTCCATTCTTACCAATGATGTCAACTTGTCCTTATTTTACTGATATTTTACTCTGCAGTCAGGATAGAGATTCAATCACATGGGCAGACATGGTTTTATTCTGACTCAGTCAAGTAATTTATTCACCAGCTGACTGATAGCCACAACTTGGCTGTTCCAACGCTACATTTGGTTTGGTGCCGGTAATGGATTTTCCAAAAGGAATATATTTTTTTCTGCCATGTGTGGACTTGAAATGCTAATGCTAAAACAACAACAAAGCAACATCTCTTCTTTGTTATTTGCGATGGGATCTGTGTCCAGTAGGCTATATATTTTATATATATATATATATATACACACACAGCATGGTTTAAACAGGCATTGTCATGGTGACATGTATCCAATCATTTCCCCCTCGCCTCTACAGTACATGACTAACGACGCATAACTCCACTTGATGCCGAGTGCTGAAAATACGCTTAATGTGAACACTGCTCAACTGTGCATGACAATCATTAAACATAATCGAGGCGTTGTAAAGTTAACCAGCTCGTTGATGTTAAAAAATAATCCCATTTGCGCTTTAAAAATCCAACTACATTTTCCAGGAATATGTCCCCCCCCTTCCCTACACACAAGATTTACTTTTTCCAGGCACTATTAAGGCACAGACCTTCAGCTTTAAGGCTCATTCGACGATGGATGTAATAAGAAGGGATACAGATATATGCAAAATTAATCTGTTTCTCATTGACACATAATAGCTACGTTACCAGCTAAATATTGACAAAACGTTGCCATTGCAAACAGTGATTTGGACACTCGGTTCTATTAATCAACACACAAATCAGGGAAGTATGAGATTAAATTTGTACTTTCAATTAATAAAAAACAAAACTTGATGATATCGTCGTTGCATGTGTTTAAGTCTATTTTAGAGGTAAGATTAAGTGGAAGTCCCATCAAGCAGAACAACGCTCCCCACAACAGTCCTTCAGATGTTCACTAACTGTGAGAATGACAGCTGCGATCGTTGAAAACACATTTATAAATAAATTGTCTGCTGCTGAAAAGATAACACATTAATGGTTGCAGTGCAGCAATTAGCAAGATAATGATCATGTGTCGATAATATCTGCAATTTAAGTAGCTGTGGTGCTTTTTACTTCTCCGGGCTTGAAAGTGAAATGCAAAATAAAGAAAGAAATTTGCACGGTTTTATTAATTACCCTTTTCCATCAGTCACTAATAGATCTTTGGTTTAAGAAATCCAATAATGATCCCATATACTGTACACTTTTAAAGTTAATTTATAATATAACGTCTCCTGGAAGCGGATTTTGGTTGTATAGTTCAGCTGTTTGAAATGATTGAACCAACATGCTACATGAAAGTGTTTTTAAATTGTTTAATATCCTGTTTTAAAAAAAAGCAGCACCAAAAGAGACCTGTTGTGTACACACTTGCAGCACCATTATTACAGAACATTCCAAAGAGGCGAGTATCTAAACTTAATCCATCCAGCCTGTTTATCATGTGCAGGGGTGTTGCATACCAGGCCATATCCCAGCAATGGGTGAGAGGTGAGCTATTTCTTGGACAGATCACCAAATCCACCTTTTACCTTGTGAAAATTTCCCATGTTGACAATGGAGTTGTAAGAAGTTGTTATTCCCAATTTACTTGAGACTTTTTCATTATTTTAATGGAACTGGAATATGGTAATGGTAATGGTTTTATTTCATTTAAACATGCATCAGATTACAATTGAGTGCATCACATAATCAGTTCCCAGTTCCACATGTCCAAAAGTACAATCTGGTACTTTTACAATCAGTAACTGTTACATTTGTTCACTTCCTGCTTTCCATAATACAGTTTAAGGTTTTTTTTAATAATGCACCTCGTACCGAAGAGGGTGACATTTTTAGGTAATTGGTTATTTTTAGCCTTATGCATTATTTGAGCTGTTTGAAAATGAACTATATCAGCAAGTTTAAGTATTGTGATTCTAGAAATAAGGAGTTAGTATGTTCTCTGTAGGCGGCATTATGAATTATCCTTACTGACCGTTTTTGCAGTACATTTTTTTGCTTTTATAGTTATTACCCCATATTTCCACACAATAAGTAAGATATGGTAGAATATCAATCTGTCCTGGCTTAAACGGTATATGGATGCTCGAACCCCATTATTAAATAATCTGAACTTTTTTCTTGCAAGTGGAACCTGCGTTTTCACAAGGCTTTCTATGAAAATTATTGCCAATTATTTTTATACACTGTCGTGATTATTGGATAGCCAAACAGTGCTCAAACAAAGCCTTCATGAATTGGCGACTGTGGTTCTTTTAGAGTTGGGACACTGTAGACAGATTCCAGGCAAGGAAAGAGTGCTGTGCGATGAAGTTCATGACGTGCACAATATAATCCAGTCACAGCAATGAAGAGTCTGATGGATTGCATAAACTAAATAAAGTACGTAGATGGAGACGTCATCGTATGACAAATGCATTCGCTCAGGAAGTAAGACAAGAGCAAGAGAGTAAGTTTCTTCCTTCCTCCCAATTACTTTACTAGTTCTCTGGCCTATTTCACAAGCATAATAGTCTTAAGGCAAGAATAGAGACAGCATAGGAAATTGGGATAAAATCAGGAGTAGACTAAAGCATAGTGATCTTCAACCTTAGGGGCCGTCTTGCAATTAGTGTGGCAGCTGCACGGTTCAGTGTCGCTGCTAAAACCACTCCTGCGTTAAACCTCAGCAGACTTGCAAGAAACACGCAAAGTCCCTGTGGTCAAAGCTCATCATTATCCATCTGGAACAATTCCAATTATTGTGTGTGTGTGTGTGTGTGTGTGTCGCAAAGAGATGAACCCCATTTACCAGTAAATGTCAGACCTTCTCCATGGTGCTACATAACTTTTGAAAAAAACTGAGAAATGTGTTCCCGGTGTACAGGAGCTTCCATTTGTTTCCATGTCATATCATGGATTGAGTTTTGTCACATGTACGTAGATTAGATGTTTCCAGTGGCATCCAAATCCTCTTTTCCCCCCGCAAACAGTCGAACATGCCAAGACGCTTCAACAAGTGCTCTTAAGTGTAGCCTGGGTTAACCAATCTCGAGAAAATACCAGACTTCTGGCCCAAAAGTTTGTAAACTCCGCTAACCACACATGTGGCGCTGGATATCAGCTGCGGAAATATGGGCCTTGCCGTGTGTTAAGCTTGTTTTAAGGTAATTAAAAGGGCCCCAACGTGCACGCAACAAAAAATACCCCCAGCAAATAAAACGAAGACATACCTAGCAGACCGACTTTTGACTACGTCTGTCATTTGTTACGCGTTTGCTGATGGAGCAGGCAGAGCTTCCAAGGACCTCTGCAGCTGGACATGTGTGTTCCATTAAAGTTCATTTTCAAACATTTCGGCAGGACTTGTGGCTTCACAGTCTGCTTGAGAAGGAGGATTATGCCTTGCTGAAATTGATTTATTTCTGTGCCCTGGCTGTTTATCAAATACTGTATAATTGACCATCAAGGTTGTCGCAGGAAGAAGGCGGAAAGGACTGACCACAAAAGAGGAGCTGTTTTTCAATGTATATTTTCTCTGAAAGATATGGAATCAGTGGCTAAGCATGCTACATGGAGGGTGAAACATATGTTTGTATACATATAAAATTCTATCTTCACCATTTTTTCACACATTTACTGTAATTTCATATGTTCTGTGACAGTTTTCCAATTGAAAATGAATCTGACATTTTTTTTCACCCTTGACGAGTGAAAAATAATTTAATATTTTCCACATTCCTGCTATTCTACAGCATGGTTGTTTGCTGGTTCAGTCCTTAATGCCACTGTAATTTTTCAACTTATTTATTACTTATTTTCTTATCCTCACACTGGGGTGCTGGAGCCTATCCCAGCTGTCTTCGGGTGAGAGGTGGGGTACACCCTGGACTGGTGGCCAGCCAATCACAGGGCACATATAGACAAACAACCATTCACACTCACATTCATACCTATGGACAATTTGGAGTCGCCAATTAACCTTAACCCAATTAACATTCCAATGTTTTTGGAATGTTGGAGGAAATTGGAGAACATGCAAACTCCACACAGAGATGGCCGAGGGTGGGATTGAACTCGGGTCTCCTAGCTGTGAGGTCTGTGCGCTAACCACTCAACCGCCGTGCAGCCCAGTATATTTTCAGTTTTTCATTTTTACTTTCCAACACTTCAAATTTCGTTGTTGGACAAAGCATGGTGTCCCCAACTGGTGGGAAATATTTTCCATATCCCCTTACTGTAACGTTCCACTTAGGCTGACATTGCTGAGGTTGTGGAGTGGTTGTCTCCCGACCCGATTGTTCAATCCTTTAATTTTACATTTAACATTACATAAAACATTTCGCTTATTCTGTGGCGTTGCTGAGGTTGAAGGCTGGTTGTCTCCTGACCTGCTGATTAGTCATTAGATCTCATTTCTAGCATATTTCAACATTCATTCTACATTCTTGGGCTTCATGAAAGGGAGCAGTAAGGACTAAACATGCACGCCATCCAACACACAGTTGCAGATATCTGCTGGAGAAGAGTGCACCATAAACAGCACCATGCTGTATTGCAAACAGTCCCTTTAAATCTAACATACACTATATGAGAAATTCCATCAGCGCTTGCCACTGAGGGGTGATGGCGGGTGCCGCAGCCAAAACCAGTTGACAACCACTGCTTTAAGGAATGGAGATAAAAGACAGGTTATGTTCAAATCCTCCATTGGCATTACCGCCCCCACTTCCTGGATACTGGTGCGTTATGTTTTTTTTCAGGTTTGTGATTGATGATCACTAATAGGCCTTTGGGTCATGCTAAGAGAAATATATTGAAAGCTTTTGAAAAGCATTACTGTTTCAGCAACAAAAGTGCTCTTTGCAAGTAATAGCTGCAGTGAATGAATTGGCCATTATGTTCTAGATTGTGTTCTCTCACTTTGCACAGTTTTTGAGCATATCGATTTCTTACGGAGCCTCAGTGGAGTTATTGTGTGTATCAGAGCGGCTCTGCAGACTGCAATTAGATTAGCTTCCTGTATTTAATTTGTATTTGGGGAACTCTGTAGAATATATTAATTGTGTTAAGGTTATTCGTACCACTTCAACACCCGCTCGTGAGCTTGAATTTGAGATTCTCTGACAATTCGATGAGGAGGGTTTTGAGTAAAAAAAAAACTTTGTCTATTTTTTGTCACAACAGTGTGGATAGCATGTAATTTAGGTCATCTCTTGGTGGCTCTCATGTGGTAAAAATGAGCAATTAGCCCTCTGAGAAATTACCAGCGAGAGTCACTTTAAACTTCTTCCAAAGATGAAAACCACCAGGACTCTCAGATGAACTGACAACCAGAAATAATCAGCAGGATCCATCACCATTATCAGATTTTAGCCTCGTTGCCTTTTCTGTTTGGCAGCTATCTTTCTTGTCGTAAGATACAGGAGCAGTTTCACGTTGTAACGATGTGTGACATTGATGAACATCCCTCACAAAAGTGAACTGCAGGCACACACAGATTTTCAATCATTTCGAACATCTGGAACAACTGTGCAATACATAAACAACATGCTGGGGTGGCGGTCGGGAGGGGTGCCATCATCACAGGGAACCCGACGGAGAAGTGAGCAGAAAGAGAATGACTTGGAAGTGGAATGTAAACAGGACTGACAGATGGACCCGAGGAAGTCTTCCCAAAAGCTGCATGACCTCTGCTAACAGGCCCACTTTACTGGGGAGTGGGATTTCGGCTCTGGGGAGAAAATTCCTTTGCTCTCACTGTGTCCTTACAGTGTATCAAAGTCACATCTGAGACTTCTTCTGTTTGTTTTCCTGCCTGACGTCGTGACCTATTGCCTCGTGGGCTGCTGGGCTTGTTCATGATGTGCAGGCAATGTTCAAACAGAGTATTTATTTTTGCAAAGCCAATTTCAAAGAGCAACTCACTTGGCCTTGCAATGGGGAAGCACCAGGGGACTGGAGTCAGCGTAAAGAGTAAAGAGTCATTTGAACCTTTTGCCAAGTTGGAAATGATGGACGGATTATAATTATGTTGTATTAAAAACAGCCAAACTTCAAATCACATTTAAAAGCATGCAAAGAAAACACACATTAAAGGAAAACTGCACTTTTTGGGGGAATTTTGCCCATCATCCACAATCCTTATATGAGACATGAACACCCATGTCTTTCTCGCTTCTGTGGATTCTAAAGATATATAAACAGGTAAAAAGAGACAGCTCATTACTGCGTCTAATGGGACAAAGACAGCTATTAAAACACCTCCAAGGTGGATTCTAAAGATATATAAACAGGTAAAAAGAGACAGCTCATTACTGTGTGTAATGGGACAAAGACAGCTATTAAAACACCTCCAAGGTGGATTCTAAAGATATATAAACAGGTAAAAAGAGACAGCTCATTACTGCCTGTAATGGGACAAAGACAGCTATTAAAACACCTCCAAGGTGGATTCTAAAGATATATAAACAGGTAAAAAGAGACAGCTCATTACTGCGTCTAATGGGACAAAGACAGCTATTAAAATTTTGTTTTATATGCAAGTACCTTGTGAGTAACCCTTTTAAGTAACGCAATTACTTTCCATTAAATAATTAAATTATTTTTTTGGAAAAGTGACTAGCAGCTATTGCTAATTACTTTTTTAAAGTATTTTTCCCAACCGCACAAATGTGTGAATTTATTGTCCTGAATAGTAACATTCTGTATGTAAATAAATAAGAAGGAAATTTTGTGTGATGTATCAACACTCTCTTATTAGCATATAGCTTATCATTGAGCCAAGTGAATGTGAGACACGTCTACACATCAACTCTGCAGCCTGAGGGCTGATAATCTCGTACAAGAACTCTGGAAAGTACGGAGCCATCGGTTCAGGCCCTGTCCAGTCTAATGAGACATGGCAGCCGGGGCAAGGTCTCACCGAGATGAATGACAAATGATGCTCGGCATCGCTACCCTACATGGCTGATCTGATCATAAAATGTGAAAATATATGTCAGAGGAGAGCCACACTTACTGCTGAAGGGTTTGCTGCACATACCTCACCTTTTGATATGATGGGTGTTCTGGCTGAGGCTGCACTCCTTATCAAAATGTCAAGAATTTACATTTTGCTCTGTTGGAACTTATGGACGTTCAAATCCCAGTGTTTGCAGGAGCACCAGGTGATGAAGATGGCTTCACAGAGGGCATCTACTGTCTGGAACTGATGGTAAAGTTCCCTTATGGATGTGTCCAAAGAAATGAAGTTATTCCTCTGGAAGTTCTTTCTCAGGCAGGCATTGGGAATTACAGAGATGTCCTGCTGGAAAAAGCAGTCAGTACCACACAGACGAAGGCCTCTATTCATGAGGGATGCCCCCTGCAACATCTGTACATAGCCAGCTGCCGTTTGACGCTCCTGCACCAAGATTATAATGGAGCCCCCGTTACTGTGCAATGTGGAAAACATCTCAGATGGGATCTTCTTGTCATGCCAGTAAAGTTAGAATCTTTGCAAACATTTCCCTGGTGAATATTTCAAAAGTCCGCATAAGCCTTCAAACGTGGGAAGAAAAATGGAAACGATATTTTGTGACACAGACCACATGGTCTGTCAGGTTAACCTGGAAAGCCTCAACTCCAAAAACTGTGTGACAAGCAAGATGATTGATTTGTTTTCATGGTCTTTCTTTGTTTCTTTTTTGCTGCATTGTTGTAATTACCAATGCATAACTTGATGTGATTCATTCCATGTGAATCCACAGTGGATAGCATGCACACACCGATAGCAAGGTGTTATTTTCCGAGCAATTCATTTTTCAGATGGTATAACCTTCAATAGTATTTAATTTTTTTTATACAAGTATCATTTAATTAACATGATATTTAAATCATGTAATATGAAAAGATAACTGCACATATAAAATGATGTAATTAATATTTTTTCTATTCTTCAAACAAGCAATATAAGTGACAAATGTTCATAATCGTAACTCTCCACCAATACTGAAAACATTAGCGTTCAAAGTAAAAGTGTTATGATCTTGCATGCACCTAATGATGTATAACGTATAATTCGGCTTTCATCAAATTTTATAGTTTTCATACACTGTCTCAATTTTTGTACAATATTGCTCGTGGGCGTTGGGGCCAAAGACGTACAGGAAGTCTACATTAACAGTAAGTTATGTACATCCATCCACCATTTAAAGTTATTTCACTTTCTTTTCTGCAGGTGAAACTATAACGATTCTCTATAAAAATTGTTTATATTTTCGAAAGTGTCTGGAACAGATAAAT
Organism: Doryrhamphus excisus; assembly: GCF_037039965.1. NCBI lineage: Eukaryota > Metazoa > Chordata > Actinopteri > Syngnathiformes > Syngnathidae > Doryrhamphus > Doryrhamphus excisus. The sequence continues at coordinate 20,171,847 of NC_136367.1, read as the reverse complement.
TGGATTTACATTATTTCCCCTGAGAAAAGTTGCCTTTGTTTTGGTTTCCATCACACCTTCTGGAATGAATTGATAACAATAACTGGGTTACCACTGTGTAGGCATTAATATTATTTTTTTTTTCGGTATTTACACTTCAGTGGGTGTAAGTGATTGCGCTAGAAAATAAATGCGTATAAAAATAGCTGGTGTGTCAATTGTACTGTCAAAATTCACAGTGTGTTGTCCGTGTTAAATATAGAAACGCTGTCATTGTGATTGCCTTTAATCATTGTCTCCTTTGGAGGAACACTGGTCATGAGCAACACCCTGAAGGAGAAATCTCTTGCAGATGTTCTCTCAGTTGTTTTGGTTCATGGCCAAGAAAGAAGGAAAGAAAGTTGTACGTTGGAATGACTTGACTTGACAATGTCACTTCCTATGCCTTATAAATGTGGTCGTTTTTCATCTTTCTTTGTTTTAATCCCCATCGGCACCTTTACATTCCTATTATTCGTTGTTTTCACCACACAGGGACCGCTGCGAGTCACACAAGACATTTTTTATGCCTAGTGGCCGGAATATTGTATATAACCTGTTTATGGGCTAATAATTCGTCATAGTAAACCACAAAACAGCGATCATTTATGTATTCTTATATATTTTTTAAAACTTGATTTAGTGTGCGTCGATTCTATAGTTACTTTTATACGTATATTACACTTTAAAGGTAAGCTACACATTTTGACTTTTCCAAGCACAACCCAAACTCTTATCCGGAGTGATTTATTCTGTCACCCTAACTTCCTCTGTGATGTAAACACTTTTTCCTCAGAAGGCACCGGTCGCCTTGTGTCATGACCGCCTTTGTGACCCCAAATGTCCCGATGCTGCTGTGTTGTTGTGTACGTACAGAATGTTGAAATATAATAAGGCGAATTAGGAAGCTGGCAACATTCTTCGTGAGCTGAAGCAGACCTGTGAAGAATGTTAACCCAAGAAGCCTTTGTAGGGATTTTAAAACAAGTGAGGCTTAAACAAAGAAGATTTACCGCTGTTACTTCACCAAAGCTTGAACATGAGCAACCAGGTCAAGTCAATTCTGACGTCAAACTCCATCCAACTCCCCGGGGCCGCTCACATGTAGACAGGAAAGACAGCCAATGGTGGAAGGACTTGGCTCTCATAAGGATAAGCAAGAAAATGAAGAATCAGTAAATCAGATGGAGTTGATTAGCTGACCAGAAAGCAGAGTGGCTGGTGGAAAATTGGCTTCTGATGATGATGACTCTAACAGGACATCTACAAGAACTCAAGCCACACTTGGCCTCCTTGTGATGTTGGAAGCCAAGCTCCTGATGGTGGCTAGTTATGCTACAAGAGTTATCCTTTGTCACAGATAAACCTCACAAGCAGTCAACATAAAGTATTCTGGTCTCAACAATGTGCCCCCCCCCCCCCCCGTACACATTGTATAATCTGCAGTCTCTAGTCAGGGTGAAAGAGCCACAGACACAATGCAAAGAGGAGCTTTTCTGCAATTATGCTACAATTTGGCCCAAGCTCTTTTTCTTCTGTCTTGGTAAACTTTCAAACAAAATACGCACTGACCTAAAAGCCCTCATTCTGCCATGTATGGCATCACATGACTCAACCCGCAAGGAGTCCGCAAACCACCAAATTACACAGAGAATATTCCAACTGCTCAACTGTTGAAAGCAAATTTGTAGCATGCAAAAACTCGGGAAAACTGTAGTCTTAGACGAGCAGGCACCACATAATTAAATGTCACAACTCAATTAAATGTATACCGAACAATGTCATGCCAGTCAAGCTCAGCAGCATGAAGCACTCGGACCTGTAGACGTGTATGCTGCAGGAGGGTGACCATATTTTGATAACCAAAAACCAGGACAGTAGACCCGGCAATGAGATACTAAAATGATATTCAAAATTTACTCAAAGATGCCCAATGATGTCAACACATTTAATGGATAGAAAATTAGATCACAAAATACTATTTAAAGTAATCCCTTATTTATTGCGGTTAATTGGTTCCAGATGCACGGTGGCCCGGTGGTTAGCATTTTGGCCACACAGTTTGCATCTCCGTTTGGGCATCTCTGTGGAGTGTGCATGTTGTCCCTGTGCTGGGTTTTCTCCAGGCACTCCGGCTCCCTCCCACATTCCAAAACGGAGACTCGAAATTGGCCATCGGTGTTAATGTGAGTGTGAATGGTTGTTTGTCTTTATGCGCCCTGCCAATGGCCAGGGTGTACCCGACCTCTCGCCCAAAGTCAGGAGGCCATGGCTCCAGTACTTCCAGTGACGTCAGGGGGTCAGAGTTGAGTTTTACCATGGCATGAGTTACAGACGCATTACTAATCCATGTTATTATGATGATTATTATTATATTACTATTCTTGTGCCTCTTGTGAGATAATTCAAACATGAAATAAAAGCCTGTTGTTCTGACAATCTGGTGCTAGTTTCATCACATATTAAAGTTACTGACACCTAGTGACAATTATAGTGCACTACATATAACAATTTGTCTTCTTAATTAGTTGTATTTGTATAATATTATATAAATATTTGTATAATATATTTGTATAATTTGGCAATTTTTGGCTTGAAATGTTTTATTTAGGCATGCAAAGTTAAATCTACTTACATATGCATATTTTTGTTTTCTAACAGACCATTTACAACCACAAAATAGCCTGAATTTTAATTTTAATTAATTAATTATTTAAATTTTAAAGTGAGATCAAATAGTCCAGTTTTGCAGAATTCTCAAGAATTTTGCATGACATCCACAATATTTCGAGAGGTCAACGCGACAACCAACAGGATTAACTTTTCATGCGTATGATTTGCTTTTTCTTTGGCTTTTTGCCAGAAAAAAAGCCCCTTACCCTTACTGTAACCCACAGGAGTCTCAGGGATTAAGTCTCATGCTCGGTCAGTTTTAATGGACCAATGACAAAGCAATAATATCCAGGACATTTTCATCACATTCTAACTAAAACCCAAACAAATAAATAAACAAGATGGCCAGGAGAGGGCGTGAAAACAAAACACGTCCTGGGAAAACAGAACGTTTGGTCACCCTGTATCTTGAAGTTGATGAACATAACAAGTAATCAGGGAATCTAGTGAGAACAAGTCCAATCATCTTCAAACAAAGCAAATGCAATCAAACAAGAGAAGGCAAATTACAGGCCAATAAAGACGGGGTTACCGCATGAACAAATTAAAGCACTGTGAAAACGGAAGCATTAGCGCAATTATACTCATTACGCAACATCCATTTCCCTGATGTGAAGTCTGGGCAGAAACACATGGAAAACAGGAAGGCAGAATGCATAAAAGTGGAGGAGTTAAAAAGGGACAGTTATGAGGAATGCCGGAATTCCTTAATGCACACATCCACTCTGGAGTCGGAAAGAAGGACGTGCCTGAGCTGCCGTTTGAGGAATTGTAAGTGAAGCTTTAAACGCTGTCGCCGTGTATATCCTCTTGCTGTACGTCAGGCTGTAGTAAAAACGATATAGGCCATACCAGTTGAGTACAATGGAGGCCCATGAAAGGGATGTTTTCTCTCAAAGGCAGCACCTACGTCATTACATTCGACTCAACTAAAATGTTCCCGACCTAATCCGAGTCGGGTATCCGATGAGCTTGTGATGACAATGAAAGCTACGACGGCAAAATGGCCAGACTTTTGTTTGTTTCTTCCAATTAAAAACAGTCTGCACGGTAGAACATGTTTCCCTACCAGCAATTACAATAGACATCATCTTCTATCCGTATCTGCCTATTTGGAATTATCATTCCAAGTCACGGCAATTCATGCACTTAGAATGAAGATGAGGGCGTCGGGGCAGATGCTGCCGATGCTAATGAGAGGGTGATATGATTTCAATTATTGAAAGAGTGTAGCGACATGGGTGGTGCTGATGGTGGTAAAAGAAATTAAATTCTTGATTGGGATAATAATTATGATGATAATGAGGGCAGCGTGGCGGCTCACAGCAAGGAGGTAACAGATTCAAATCTCGGCTTGGACCACACTGTTCCAGTTTCCCCCACAGTCCAAAAACTTGCATTCATCTGTAAAACTAAATCCTCTTCTTGTACATTTGATGTTACTCTTATTTATTGTGTTTTTTCACTGTCCAATTTAGTGTGTTAAAAAGTGTGAACTGTTAGTGAACTTGGAGTATATGTGTGATGTAAAAAGGCACTACTGTATGTACTGTATCATTTTCTGTTTTGGTCCAGACCAGAGAAGCAAATTATAAGTGTGAACACACCCGAAAGCCCTGACAAAGATGACAAAGCTGTCAGAGCCGCAGAGATTTTAAGTGCTTTGTCAGATGCTCATTCATGTAGACGTTTGTTCTTAAACCGACAATCTGTGTGTGTACGACTCTTTCAGAGGGCGTACAGCACAACTTTACTGATTTTGGATCAATGACATCTTCGTTACTCCCAGTTCCAGTCACACTGTCTATTGTGAATTGCCATTGCACATTGCGGACAAAGGAAACTAAATAGCTAGTGACTTTAATGGTGGACAAAACCGGAAAAGAACCAAATTGCCTTACTTAGTGCACTTCATGACTGCATCGGAAGCCCAACTTGGTGACGACCAGAAGCATAAACCAGGCTTGACATAGAAACGGATACTAATATCATATTCAGCATCACCAGCAACAGCTTTTATACGACTCAGAAGAATATTAGAACAAATCAAATCTGACAATAAATGATCAATTATTCATTTGAACAGAAGAGGCATCCATTACAATTTCACTTTGTCAAGCCATATATGTCACTCATTTACCATTGCGTAATAAGTTATTGCCTGCATTTGTTTATTCAGAACATTAGACGTGTGTTTTCCTAGTTTCTATCACTCAGATTACTTGTGAAAGATCTAACGGAAGCGTCTAGATGCTTGTTTACATTTGATTGATCGACGGGGGAGAGACAAGTAATAGTGATGTATGTGTATGATCGTACATTTGTGCAGGGCATCAAACAGATCTGATGCCTTGCACCACTTACTAACGGGACTTTCATTACTCGATAAACTCAACAGCTACGTATCATTGAAATGTACATGACAGAACACCGTTCCATTTTGCTTCTTTAATTAGCTTAAACCAAACATCGTGAGTATGTATATGGTAATGGTAATGGTAATGGTAATGGTAATGGTAATGGTTTTATTTCATTTGAACATGCATCAGATTACAATTGAATGCATCCCATGATCAGTTCCCAGTTCCACATGTCCAAAAGAAGTAGGAAGAAGCAAAGCTTATTAAATCCTACCCCTCCATCTGGTACTTTTACAATCAGTAACTGTTACATTTGTTCACTTCCTGCTTTCCATAATACAGTTTAAGGTTTTGAAGATGCAATTATTTTGCTGTCAAACGATCTCTATGCCTTGCTGATTTGAGGATATGAACAGTCCAAAATTGTACTTTTATTGTAAGAACGAGACCAAATATATAAAAAAACAACTCAGTACTTAGTGAAGGGATTTTAGTCAGAGGAACAACCCCGAAGCAGAATGCTTCCACCTCCACTTTTGACAGTAGAGATGCTTTTGGAGTAAAATTCAGCATTTTTCTGCCCCCAAAACACAAAGAGGTCAATTATGTTATCCGACCACATCACATTCTCCCAAGCCTCGTCTGAATCACTGTGTTCATTGGCTAACTTCAGACGGGCCTGTACATGTGTGTTCTTGAGCAGAGGGACCTTGCAGGCACCGCAGGATCTCAACACAGGAAGTGTGTTGTGAATGGTTTTGTTAGAGACTTTTGACCCAACTCCCTTGAGATCATGAAGTGGCTCCTCCTTGGTAAGACTATAATTCTAATGATTGTTCATGCTGTATAATTAAAGTCTGTAATTGACTGTACATATTAAGTAAAACTATGCATAGTGCTGGTTTAGATCGTCCACTGAGTGGATTCCCCAGCCCACATCAGCAGATCACACCGCCATTTTAAGTGTTTAATTGTTTTCTTCTTTTTTCTTCTTTTTAGGCAATTAGAGTCCACCCATTTTTTCTTCTTCATAGTCATAGCAATGCACCGGTAATTATATATATATATATATTTTTATAGAGTGACATAACTACCCTATAGTCACCTTTACTCTCGTATCGTGTGTTCCCTGTTTTCACTTATGTCTGCTATATTGGGTCGTTTTCTGGTCATATTATGGCAACCATTACAACAAAATAACCAGAAAATGACTTGGATTTGTTATTTCATGTCGATAATGTTAAAAACGGTATTTTGAAGGTTGTTAACAGATATTGTATGCCCTCAATATGAAAATATTCCATATATTAATCAGGAATCGGGTCCGGAACCAATGAATAAACGAGGGATTACTGTATTGCATTAGTGTGGTTCCGACAGACAAATTGAGTTCATTTCATCTCAGGCTCAACGCTGATGACACAGACGCATTTGGAAAACACTGTGAAATCGAAATGATGCTTTCAAGGAGACCTTTACCAGCGGGTTGACCAAAAACACTCAAGATTTCACAGACACACACCCACACATGCAGCTCTAATAGGAGATAATGGATTGCGGGTCAACACCTGGTGATCCTTACATCGGTGAAATGCCTTGACATTTTCCAGAAAGTGCCATATAACAATCTGAACAAAGGTTAACTGAATTTCAAAATGGGGCGGACTGAAAAAAGAGAAACTGAAAACAAAATCAGATCATTTTGGTGAGTTGGAATCGAGCAAAGTTTTGTTTTTCATTTTGGTTGGAAGCGTTCTACCTGCATGTTTACTTATGTCACAGATATCTATATTTCTTTGTTATATTTGTTATTTGTTATATGCTAGGACTATGTTAAAAAGTAATTTTTAACGTATTTCAGTATGTGGAATCAAACTATGGAATGGATTGAGTAAGGGACTCAAACAATGCACAACGATGAGCCAATTCAAGAAACAATACAAGCAGTTGATGTTTGCTAAATACAAGGATGAAGAGTCTTGAACCAGTGACAAAAATAAAATTCAAAAAATTCAAAAATTTTTTTTTAACTATATTAGGAAAGCAGGAAGTGAACAAATGTTAGTTTACTGTTAGTTTGCAAATGTTAGTTACTGATTGTAAAAATAAAAGTAAAGTAAAAAGTAAGTAAGTAAGTACCAGATGGAGGGGTGGTGGTGGTGATGGAGGTAGGATTTAATAAGCTTTGCTTCTTCCTACTCCTTTTGGACATGTGGAACTGGGAACTGATTATGGGATGCACTCAATTGTAATCTGATGCATGTTCAAATGAAATAAAACCATTACCATTACCATTGTTTCTATTCATAGAGGATGTAGCTAACTCAAGAAGATTTCTTTGGAGATGATTTGCTTTCTACGCCACACGTCTTCTCTGCTGTTGTTTTTAGTTCACGTCACAATTTAGCTGACAGTGACTGGTCACAGGAAAGGTCAGTAGTGAAAGTCTGGCAACACAATAACGCCCCCTGGTGTCTCTCCAGACAACCCACCCCGCCCCGCAACCCCACATCTGACCCTCCAGTCACACTTGACGTGCTCTGTGACCTCTCACACGAGGCCCTTCATGTAGACCCATCACAATCCTAAACTCTTTGACCCCGTCGGCCTTCCCCTTGCCAGACAAACCATCACAAAAAGCCTCGCCAGAGCCACTCATTCCTCACGGTTTGGCATGCAGAAAGAAAGAAAAAAAAAAAAAACGTCCAAGCACATCTGGTATTAGTTTGCTGCTGAGATCTCTCCCGACATTCAGCTTGGTCTTAAAAATTAAGTTGAGTGTAATAAATGGTGGGTCGCTCTGCTTATTTGTACACTATATGCTGAAATTACAAGCGTAGTAATTGGTTACTTCCATAATTGAACTGAACATAATTTACAGTATATTTCGCAATTTGGGTAGGGTTGTAAACGGACAGAAAAAAGTAGCCATTGCTGCCCGATTTCAGACTCCGCCACCTGCAGCAAGTTCGAGAATGTGAGTAACAAGTCAACTAATGTCTTGGAAGTAATGTAGCGTCCTGACAGAGTCTGATGCTCTTTTTAAACTTTAATGCGGACCTCAACACGCCAGCAGCAGTACTCAGTTGCAACACTGCACACACAGTCTTCCATCACTCTGCTCAACGGCAGCATGACACTTCCTCATTATCCACCAATCAGGGACACAGCGAGAAAGGTGCATTCATGATCGCTCACATTTCCTCAGTTCTGTACTGCTTAGCCGCTTGGTTATGAAGTATTTTTATTATTCAAAATTGAGCATATATTGCATATAGGCTGCACAGCGGACGTGTGGTTAGCGCGCAGACCTCACAGCTAGGAGACCAGGGTTCAATTCCACCCTTGGCCATCTCTGTGTGGAGTTTGCATGTTCTCCCCGTGCATGCGTGGGTTTTCTCCGGGTACTCCGGTTTCCTCCCACATTCCAAAAACATGCTAGGTTAATTGGTGACTCCAAATTGTCCATAGGTATGAATGTGAGTGTGAATGGTTGTTTGTCCTGGCATAGTGTGTTAAAACATTTTCCCGTTAGGTGTGAAAAAAATGAGGTTGTGATGATGAAAAAGCCATAAAAACAGAATAACAAAAAGGCTAAAAAATATGGTTGCAAATAGAAAAAACTGACATTTTGATTTTTAAAATCAATTTTAGAGGATTTTGACTGGTCTTTCAAGGCACACAGAATATTGTGTTCTGTGGCTATATAAACATGGAACCTACCAAAATAAAGATTAGACTCAAATCTTTCATCAGAAAAAAAGTTTGCTTCATTCCGTCAGGGCAAATCGGTGTCCCCAAACCCGAGCTTCTCTTCGAGAAGATCTTGTCAATTACGTGGAGAAACCAGTCGATCAATTGTGTGACTTTGATTTAAGGAGCACTGCAGACAGAGACTCTAAAAAGCACGACAGAGGACTAAAAGGAGACATAGAAGCAAAGCAGGGAAGAAGGAGAGAGGAAAGAAGCTTCGTTGAGAGCCAGAAGAATATGGACTAATACAAAAACCAGCTTTGGGCTGAAAATGGCCCCCGGGATGCACTTTGGCCACCTATGATGTAACGCCTTGGAGGCAAAAAATGAAAGAAACTGAAATGATGATACTATTGTAAGCTCCTCTCCAAGGATTCTGTCATTTCAACTTGGGGACCATTTGTGTAAGCAAGTACTGATGCAATTGGTTGCGATTGTGACATAGCTGTGTGTGTGTGTGTGTGTGTGTGTGTGAGTGAGAGGCTGAACAGTGCTATTATTAGAGAGCCACTGGAGGGCAGTGAAAGAACTCTGTGTGACAGACAAGGTGATCCCAGTTCCAGTGTTCCAGTGTTCCAGTGTGTGTATGTCGCCCAGTAAAGGATCAGCAGGGTGTGAAAGTGAGGTCACGTTTTGCTCTTCAAGAAACGCAAGCAGCTTGCTGCTCCCACATTGTCCCTCCTTGGCCGCTCCTTCGGTGTGTGATAGTGATGGAAATATTTAACACTAATAAAACTATTAATTTGCATTGGCGGTTGTAAAATACATCATTTCCCGCCACACAGCTTTTTATGATATGATAACAACTAAATAAAAAGGTCAATACAACTCTTTGTGCAGTGGTGATTTTGTTCATTCATTCATTAATTTTCTACTGTTTTCCTCATGAGGGTCGCGGGGGGTTGCTGGAGCCTATCCCAGCTGTCTTCGGGCGAGAGGCGGGGTACAGCTAGCCCAGGGGTCGGCAACCTTTACTATGAAAAGAGCCATTTTACCCAATGCCCACTGAAGAAAAATAGCCTGGAGCCGCAAAACATATAGTATGTTTAAAACAACATTGGAGGGAATTTGGGGGTATCAAAGTAGTTCAGATAAGAAAAGACGAGTTGGAGTACTCTTGCTAGTTTTGGAGATAAACTTACATAAATGTATGTGTAAACTACTGTAAACGTAAAAACAAGTTCCCATGCCGCTGTTTTTAAATTATCTCGAATTTATTTTTTAGATTTGTAGGTAAGTATTACTTGTTTTTCTTCATGTACTGAACTGGATAGCAGTCAGAACTCACTCAGGATGCATTCATGGTCTCAGACAAAGTTGGATTTTTTAAAACTCATTACAAAAGACGTGCATTTTCCCCACTCGGGTGTTTCCCCACCCCTGAGCTAGCCAATCACAGGGCACATATAGACAAACAACCATTCACACTCACATTCATACCTATGGACAATTTGGAGTGGCTAATTAACCTAGCATGTTTTTGGAATGTGGGAGGAAACCGGAGTACCCGGAGAAAACCCACATTGCATGGGGAGAACATACAAAATCCACACAGAGATGGCCAAGGGTGGAATTGAACCCTGGTTTCCTAGCTGTGAGGTCTACACGCTAAAGTTTCAGTGACTAACCTGAACCATATGTCCATAAACAGATTTACGACATTTCATGTTACATCATTTCGTGACTACAAACACACAAACGTAATTTTGGTAAACACGTACTCCCAAGCGGCAGTGCGCCAAAGAAAAGGAAAGCCATCAACATGGAAGTGAAACTTTATAAAAAGCTCAGAAAGAAGAGAATCATCCTTTCATTTTGAGCGCTTTAATGAGTGGTCATGGATTCCATGCGCTGTTACAAAAATATTTTGCTTTCTCAGAAGAGGTAGCTCATTTTGACTTGCAGTGAAAAAGTGCATGCATCACTGCACCCATGCATCGTTAAAAATAGTAATTAAATAGTTAGCATATCAACTGTGAAAACTTCCCGAGCTTTTAATTCGTCCATCAGTCCGAAGAGAACCCCTGAAAGAAAATACTTTTGCACCCTCTTCCTATTTATTATTGATGAGATGCATCTGGTATATATTGGACTGTGCATGCGGTTGCTAACAGCAATAAGTCTGCTCGAGGATACGGAGACTGCAGGTCACCTTGCAAACTATGCTGAATATTATTTGATTCCTGATTCTGTCACACACCGAACACACCAAAAAGTATGTGCATGTGTTCCTTAATATTTCAGGATATATTTACATTCATTTCAATACAAATGTAGTTTCTCTCAATAACAAATGTTCTTGCAAAAGTTCCTCACGGTCGTGAACTATAACTACTGTTTATTTGTGAGATCAAGAATACCGACTGCAATACAGAACATCCAATTACAACATACAGCACAAATGGTAAAAAAAAAACAACAACAACTCAGTTTGAATCAACGCTATGTTTAGAATAAGCGTTGTTTAACTGGGAATTCATGTTAGATACATTTTAAGATACTTTTAAATCAGGCTTCAGGTTGAACACGGCCTATTATAAGTAAAAAATGAAGCATTTTCAAGCATAAAAATCATCAAATGAGCCAAGATAATCTTAAAAATGTTGTAAATGACATGTAGTATTCCACACTGGTCACTAGGTGTCACCAATGTTATCGCACAGGCAGGCTGTGTGGACGTAAAACGCTAAGTAACACAAATTCACGTTAGATACCTTTACTTTTAAATCAGGCTTTAAAAACAATCACACTTAATTAGTAACATTTAATCATCTGATTTTTAAACGTTTTGTTTACCTTGAAGGTATATAATTTTTTGTTTGCGCGCATTACAATAATCCCGCTATAAACTTTGCGGCTTCACTTTATCACGGTTATTCCAAGATATATTACTAAATAAATCAAAGTTTTTCGAGGTTGATCGCGGCCTATTATGAGTAAAAAATGAAGCATTTTCAAGCATAAAATCATCAAATGAGCCAAGATTATTTTAAAAATGTTGTAAATGACATGTAATATTCCACACTGGTCACTAGGTGTCACCAATGTTATCATCCAGGCAGGAGTTTGTTAAAGGTCGGGAGTTAAAACTCCGCTTCGCTTTGTTTCTCCAAACTACTGGACAAGCAAATGTTCATCTTGCTTGAAGTATTTTACGTGTTAACTTTGACAGCCCAACTTTTCGAGCTCAAATCTCATTCCTGGCGTTTGGAAAAGATTGCTTTATTTGTGCAAATCACTGCACTTGGCTTGACAGTTCAGCTCATGTTGTTACCCTTCAGCGGTCAAGGAGGGAGTGACCCCTTGTTTCACAAAAATCTCAGTCTGTCGACAGCTTATCAAGCGGAGACATTTGTTTTTCTGCTTTCATTCAGTTTAGTCACATCACATCAAGCAGCAAACCGCGCGGGACCGCATCACAAACTTGACAGGTAGAATCACTGTTCTCATCTCGTCTTTGCTAACCTTGCACATTCTCACCCTGAAACACTATTTGCATTGATTGCTTTTGCCCCGTCCCTATTTTATTGTTAACCGTTGCAATAACATATCATTCAGATAGTCCTGTCAACGCAGTCTGAGTGATCTATTGGGGGACCTCCAGTTCCAGTCAGAAGCTTACGTTCATTCATCATGGGAATGAACGTCATATACATTTCCTGTCCTTTATGATTTATTGGAACCATTCTTTTTCTTGGGTGGAATTACTATGAAAGTGAAGTAGTTCATTCAAAATTGTGTAGTATTTAAAAACAATCACTGCAAATGTAGGTGGTGTTATCCGATCTGTTTAAATGCATGTTACCATAACCAAATTATTAGGACATTCAACGACTCATATAGTATAAGTACTGTACATCTCTAACGTGAAATATAATGGCTAAACTCCTGAAGGTGAAAGAAATCCAAGATGAAAGCTTTCATAAAGTTAAAGAAAACAGCGGGTACTTTTATTGAAGGCTGCTCTCACATTGAGGAAATGATTGCTTTCAAAGCACTGTATTTAATAGAGAAAGTTAAACATCCCAAAGATCTCGTTTTCCAAAAAAATCTGCTTCCCGTTGAGCTTTCATCTTTAGATATAGTCTCTAACATGAAATTGGGTTCATGGCACATAAAAATGTTTACGTTTGCAGTGAAAAGCAGACCCTTTGCACATTTTAATTTGACTTTTGAGGACAAAAGACATATTTCTGGAACATACATGACAAACCACAATACATTTGCTTTGCCAACAGAAAAAAGCCCACCCAGTGAGGGCGATTTACTAATGCAGTTGCAAATACCACATGCCCCCATTTATTTTTTATCATGCATCTGCCACAGTATCAGTCTGATTTCAAGAGCCACAGGATGCTTTCAGGATGAACCCAGGGGAATAAAACTGGGGATTTATGTGTGGCTCAGGAGGTGACTTCATCTTCTCAGACCCTCCCCTGCTTAGTCCTGAATTGCTGCTTATCTCTATTTTAAGATGCAACTGACACCGATATGAACATACGGCAATGTCAGAAAAAGACATTCCAAGAATGTCGCATCGAGTACTGACATCTCCTGTCTGTTTCTGGAGGCGCTTTTGTGGTCTCCAACATCGGACTGAATTGAGACATCCCCCACAGGATGTTGATAAAGGAAGGCATTCGCCATGTGGCATTTGTGTGTATGTTCACTTAAAGTGTACCTATTATTCTGTCAAAATGGATAACCTGCGCTTTAAATGCATTTTTGCATGTAAGCTAGTGGAGGTGGAAACACAGTTGGCAGCCGATTTCGTACCGTCCTCGGTCCAGGCTATGTAAAATAAACATAAATAAAAAAAAAATAAATAAATAAATAAATACATAAATAAATATTTTTTATTAATAAATACTAATAAAAATAATTTTAAATAAAGATAGTAGGCGATTGGGAACAATTAGTCACTTTTAGTGTTTCTAGCACACAGCAGTGCAGTCCAGGCTACGTAAAATAAACATAAATAAATAAATAAATAAATAAATAAATAAATAAATAAATAAATAAATAAATAAATAAATAAATAAATAAATTAAAAAATATTTTTATTAATAAATACTAATAAAAATAATTTTAAATAAAGATAGTAGACAATTGGGAACAATTAGTCACTTTTAGTGTTTCTAACACACAGCAGTGCAGTCCAGGCTACGTAATAAATAAATAAATAAATAAATAAATAAATAAATAAATAAATAAATAAATAAATAAATAAATAAATAAATAAATAAATAAATAAATAAATACTAATAACAAATAATTTTCATCATTTTAAATAAATATAGTAGACGATTGGGAACAATTGGTCACTTTTAGTGTTTCTGGACTATTTTCATTCAAAGTAGTTGACAATTCATTCGTGTACAATATTAGCCCTTCCCTCATGAATCCACATCCACAGTACAGGTTTTCTGTATTGACTATTTTAATCTTGTGGTAATGATCAGATCCCAGTACGTCAGGGAAATGGAGGACCAAGTGGTTGCAAGTCTTTATTGACATGCCAGCATGCACCGGGCTTTTACGCTTGATGAGGCCCACATAAAATGTAGGCCAAAGCATCCAAACCTGAGACAAGCTGAGTTCACGGACATCAAACAGACCAAACATTTTCTTTCATATTTTCAATGCAGCTAAATTATGACAATATATATATATATATTCTACAGAAAACATTAAACCTTAATGATTTGGACTCATTTGACCTGAGAAAGACTGAGATCAGTGGCCGAGGTGCCGCATCGCCTCCCACTACAAGCCTGTCCACGCACCAGGATGTCTGCTAGTCTGTGTGCATGACAGCTGGTCTCCATGCTCGCCTACACGCTCCATCCCAGAGGCCCCGGATCCTCATGTCTCTCATCAGGTCTTGCGAGCCAATCTTGGCTTTCATATCTTGACAGCTAATGCACCTCTACAGATGCTACTTTCGCTCTTTCGTATACGTTTCCTACTGCTCATTCTCAGTCCAAATATTTTGCTGCACTCGATGGAGTTTGAAGTTCTGGACTAGTTCATTAGTCGGACTGTAGTACCCTGATACAGATATGACACAATGCTCATAAGCTTGATGAAGCCGTGGCTCCAAGCAATAGGGCCGGGAGGCTCAGGGAGAGAGTCATGGGGATTTACTAGTTTCCACTTGATTAAGGCTCATCTCGACTCACTTGGTTTTTCTCGCAATTTAAAAACGGCAAGGAAAAAAAAATGTAATGAGAAAATCAAATTCCTTGATATGTTGTAATTGACTTTGCTGAACATCTTGATATTGGAAGGCGTTTGATTAGTGATATCAACTCACAGTTTAATTAGAGGGCTTAGACGAGATACTCTGTCCACAGAGTATCGCATGCAATGTCGATCAAGAAGAAGCTAAAAGACATGGATGGAGATGGAGTACTTCTTTTCCATTTTTTTTTATTCACTTATGATCCCTCGATTGCGAGCCGCTGCTGCTGCTGGTGATGATGAATGAAAGAACTCTCCATATTTCATGCAGGGTAATTGTCCAAGAAGTAACAAAAACTGGGGAATAAGCAAAAGAAGAGCACGTACGTGTAAACGTAAGGAGTCAAAAGCTTCATATTTTCCCTGACTTTCCCTGTGGATTACAGTAATCCCTCATTTATCTCGGTTTAATTGGTTCCGGACCTGACTGTGATAAGAACATTCTGAAGGAGTAGCATTCCCTATCAAGTGAATCTTTTTTTCAGTTAGCATAAAAACCTGTTTACGACCTTCTAAATAGAGTATTTAACATTATTTGAGCCCTCTAGATATGAAATAACACCCCTACAGCCACCTTAATACCTTTGAAGCGCAAAGTGTCAAGGGATTACTGTAGTGTGGTGTTTTTGTGAAATCCTTTGCAGCATCCAGGGTCTTAGGGAACTCATCCATCCACACCTTGCCACTGAGGAACTTTGGACAACCTGGGCAACCTCGTTGGAGATAGGAGATAGGAGAGCCCAGGCACTTTTACTACTTTGGAAGACGTCACAATGGGATTGAGGTCTTTGAAGTATTCCTTCCATCGGTCCACAACATCTCGAGTCAAGATGGCACTGCCGGCAATGCAAAAGTGGAATAAAGTCCTGTCCCACTCTCGAGAGTACTGGTTCCAGAGACCTTGCTGTGCGTTGAGTTGAGTCCAAATATACTATATCTGGCCGGAACGTCGATAGATTTAGCTTGGTACGAGGAGCAAGTCTGGACTGGATGGATGGAATGAATCCACAATGGTGACCATTTGGCTGCAGAGATTGGACCACAGCATGTTTAGGATAGAGGGATTGACTCTTCTTTTTGTTTATTTATTTCGTGTTTCAGCCTCCTTTCTATCCACAGCATAAAAATGCAAATTAATGTCATGGCATAAATTGTTATTTTTATGATTTTTTTTTTCTATTCCATTTTTTATGCTCACGCTATGTGTATTGGAACCCAAGTGTGTTGCTGCTACTCTGTTAACAAGGTTATTGATTTTGGAATCCAGCATGCAAGCATGGACACCCCTCAGAAAGCACACTAATTGCTATTTATTCCAAACTTTGGATGCGGTGCATTGACAGCCATCTCCCCGGCAGATCTTGCTACACTAATTTAAACATGAAAGAATTTGACATAAAACTGAAAGCAGACAAGAGGGTAGTTTGATGAAAAGCTTAAACAATCACATTTTTGTTTGATTTCCTTCTTAAGGCAAACTCAAAACAACAGCGCCGCAATGACATAAAACCCCCAGTGATGGGCAATCTTGTTGAATTTGATCAAGATAAACATTTTTTAAGCATTTTTTCACATCCACTCACAAGATATTTTAATCTCTCTCTGATTGTGTCAGTCAACAACACCCCGACCGTGGCATCACCTCTGGTGCTACGTCCTCCAGTCTCATTCTGAGCATGACATTTGTCTCCCATTTAATGACAAAGAAAATATACATATATTTTGCATGTCCCTTATGCAATCAGATTTTCATAAATAAAGACAAAATAGTTGCCAAAGTGATTAATAGGCATCCTGCTCCTTCCAAATGGCATTTCACCTCTGGGGGTGCATTAAAACCCATGGACCTTTCCATTACTGCCACTCTTGTATGACTGTCTCCGCAGTGCACACTCAATAACATTCGTTCACCCCTTGCTCCAGTCCTCCACAGACTTACGCCTGTACACATATGAGGGAGGAAGTGACATTTAAATCAAGCAAGTGGATTAGCGACAGCAGACAGCTGCGACTGAAGATAGACAGTTATATCCATGAAAACTCCACTTACATTTATCGCCTGCACTACGGGAAAAAAGGTTTACTGGAGTGTCCCCGCTGTGCATCACGCGCCACGTATTCAAATATGCTAAACTCACCCACCATGTCGCTGTGAAGCACATACGTACGAGGGGATACGTAACGCTCGGCGACATGAGGTTTAATAAAAACCTGATGTATTCATACGTGCTGCATGACCCAATATTTGAGCTGTGTTGCTGTGTGGCGTTTGTCAAGGGAATGACTTGATTGTTGTGTCATTCCCTGCAAGAATTTCTTCCCATCTCGCTGAAATTCCAGACAGACGATCCCATGAATACTTCATACACAATCGCTGGAGGACGATGGCGCTATGTCCACATAATCTCAAATATCAAAAATAGCCCAAAAAAAATTCATTTCATTTCATTTTTGAAAAAAAAATGAATTATCACTCCCTCGCCATATTGCTTTGTTTTTTCAGGAATTAATTAATTAATAAATCATTTGCCACCCAGTTTGCATGTTTTCTCCGGGTCCTCCGGTTTCCTCCCACATTCCAAAAACATGCTAGGCTAATTGGCGACTCCAAATTGTCCATAGGTATGAATGTGAGTGTGAATGGTTGTTTGTCTATGTGTATATGTGTCTATATGTGCCCTGTGATTGGCTGGCCACCAGTCCAGGGTGTACCCCGCCTCTCGCCCGAAGACAGCTGGGATAGGCTCCAGTATCCGCGAGGAAAAGTGGTAAAAAATGAATGAATGAATGAAGTTCCATGTTTATATACTGTAGCCATAGAACACAATAATCTGTGTGCCTTGAAAGATCAGTCAAAATAATCTCAAATGAGTTAATTATCTGATTATTATCTACATTAATATTCATTAGTGGTGAGCATCTAAAATAAATAATAAATAATAAATAATAAATAATAAATAATAAATAATAAATAATAAATAATAAATAATAAATAATAAATAATAAATAATAAATAATAAATAATAAATAATAAATAATAAATAATAAATAATAAATAATAAATAATAAATAATAAATAATAAATAATAAATAATAAATAATAAATAATAAATAATAGTAGACGATTGGGAACAATTGGTCCCTTTTAGTGTTTCACCCCCGCGACCCTCGTGAGGATAAGCGGTAGAAAATGAATGAATGAATGACTAAATAATGTTTTAATAATGTTTCATGGTAGACTGTGGTCTATTAGTCAAAAAATATTGAAATACACGTGATACGGAGTATTCTGGTCATTAGGTGGCAGTAATGACACAAAACATTATGACATTACTCGGGAGGTTGGGTCGCCGTGGGAATTTTATTTAACACGGTGGGGTCCGGTTTTAAATATATATATATATATATATATATATATACACACACAGTATGTACTTTATTGGATATACAGTATAGAACGTGCAAATCCCAGTTGGGATATTCCACCCAGAAGCACCTGGCTGTGAGGCAGAAATGATAACCACATGGCCCACAATCATGCCTAAAATACAATCATAGACAATCATAAAAGTAACTGCAATTGGAAGATAAGCATTAGTCCTTGCTGACAGCAAACATTTGCATATTTTACGTTTCTTACGAGCGAAACTTTCATTCTGAGATGTAAGCATATTTTTACACAGACGGCATCAGAATTTGAATCCTTTCCACACAACTGGGAACGTTTGTTCGTCTTTAGTGGTTTTCGCCATGCTGGGACAAGCACTGGCAGATTCTTTTCCATCGTGCAACACCAGCGGGGAGACTGATTGGTCTCAAACATACAGCCAAGTATCATCAGAGGCAAAAAAGAACAAGCAGTCTTGCAGCAGATGTAATGAAACCCACAGAGTATTGGTATCATCGCTATGATCCTGTCAGCCTGGGATTCCACCAGGATAGACGCACCAAAGTGTGGCAAATACTACAGATAGTTGGCACACGGTGGTTATATACAGTAGATTTGAAATACAAAGTTTGTGGGGTTTTCTGGAACGCGTTTTGGATAGAACAGGAACTTTGAACGTTTGCTCTCAAACAGTGCAACTACAGGTTGATTGATACTGATACTGTGGATCGACACTGAAATATTGATACTTTCGATACCAGCTCTTCATTGTCTAAAATCGAAATTGTATCAAAATATCAATACTTTTGAAACATTTGTTTTTTGAAAAGATGACCGATCGTGAATTTTTTAAAAGGGAAAAGGCCAAATAATATTTCATCTTGGTTTATCCCAACGTTTTGTAGGTTGAAAAAGTTGACAACTGGTCTCAAAATACTGTAGATGTATTTAAAAAAAAATGAAAACAGAAAATATGTGGACCTGCTAATTGTAGTCAAGGTTCTTATTGTGTCTCTGCTAGGTAAGATAATGAGGACTTCTGGAGAAATAAAATAATGCATAAGGCTAAAAACAACTAATTAGCTAAAAATGTCATCCAATACTTCTCTACAAGAGAGGAAAAATATGATCTCAGGGAAGAAGTACATTTGAAACACTTATATACTAGGACTACGTTAAAAAGCCATATCTTTCAGTATGTGGAATCAAACTATGGAATGGATTGAGTAAGGAAATCAAACAATGCACAACGATGAGCCAATTCAAGAAACAATACAAGCAGTTGATGTTTGCTAAATACAAGGATGAAGAGTCTTGAACCAGTCATGATGTGCTATATATATCACTATATTGACACTTACTATGGTACACATTATGGCATTGGATGCTCATATCACCTCATACTTCAGTACGAGGTACATTATTTAAAAAAAAACAAAAAAAAAACCTTAAACTGTATTATGGAAAGCAGGAAGTGAACAAATGTAACAGTTACTACTATTGTAAAAGTACCAGATGGAGGGGTAGGATTTAATAAGCTTTGCTTCTTCCTACTCCTTTTGGACATGTGGAACTGTGAACTGATTATGGGATGAACTCAAATGAAATTAAACCAAACGTGGACATTTCATTCAACGCTACTGCAAACAGTGGAGTCACATTTGTTCCATAAATCCATTTTAAACAAATGGTTCACGGAACATCTTATTCGGAAGAATAATGTGACTCATACGTCTCTGATATTAAAGTAAATTATCAACAAACAAAGCAGTACTATGGCAGACAATTGGTTTTAAAGTTTGTACCTTAGTATGCAGACACTAGGATATTGAAATGTATTTATTTATTTAGCTTTTGCAATATTTTCTCACAGATCATCATTCCGATAAATCAGAAACAAATGTTGTTGCCACGCAGCATGTTTTTTGTTTTTGACTGAGCGAGGCGGTTAACGGTCTAATTTGTTATTATTGTGTGACTTGGGAGAAAGCACAGGTGTGATAAAGGAGCTGTAGCTAACACCAGGGGAGAGCGAAACAGCACATCTGGTTTAGGTCACCGTGTTGTCAAGCAGATATACCATATGGGCTGCTTCCTCTCGGCACAGCCATATCTCAGCACCGCTAATCTGACAGCAATGACACCCTCAAGAGAGAGGCTGTGAGCTATGTTTTAATGAACTTTGTATATTATTAAGCTGGTTATGTCCAAACTCATCGCCTCTCCGCCTCCCTCACCTGCCTTGCTGGGATTCGAGTGTGGATATTGTGTACTGTAAGGGTATGGCCGGCCCCGGTTTGCAGCACCTTTAGGCGGTAAATGCAAATTGTGATATTTGCTTTACATAGTATTCAACAAAGACGATGTGAAGACCCCTCGTATTCAGTTGCAGGCAAATGCATATTTAATATCCTGTACACATCGGGACAAACCTGACTGCTTTATTATCGCATAAAACCGGATGATTCGACCTGCAGTCAATAAATTTAAAAGCATTTTAACCGTTGATAGAGAGCTTCTATTGTGATCTTTTTTTAGACTTTATCATAATGGTGGATCAGTTCCGGAAATCCACAGGCTAATTGCATCCCAAGTGATGCTACTCAGCCAGTTAAATCCTGTATGTGCATAGACGCTAAACATTGTGACCCTACAAACACAAAACCAAAACAAAAAAAGAAAAAAATTGCCATCTTTGTGTGGAGTTTGCATGTTTTCCCCGTGCATGCATGGGAAAAAACATGCTAGGTTAATTGGCGACTCCAAATTGTCCATAGGTATGAATGTGAGTGTGAATGGTTGTTTGTCTATTTGTGCCCTGTGATTGGCTGGCCACCAGTCCAGTGTGTACCCCGCCTCTCCAGCACCCCCTTGACCCTCGTGAGGATAATTGGTAGAAAATAAATGAATGAACGAAAGAATATCTTATTAAGGTATTAAGGTATTAATTAGTATTTTTCATTGCCTCGCTGGACTGCTTCATTTTTGCTGTTTTTTCCGAGTTTTCCAGTTTTAATTAACTTTGCAAATGAAACGATATTAACAAGCATTTATTAGTCGTGCATTTTAAAAGGAGCAACACTTCATTAACCCAAAAGGGAATCCAACTACAACAGATGCTTTCATTTGGAAGCATCTGTTTTTAGATCCAAAACAGCAAACAGACAGCACTCTCGAGAGATGATAAGACGAAAACAGAACAAAAGAGCATTCATAGGACAGAGAATCAGCGCGGTTTCAGCGGCTCGTGTTGATTTACATGGCTCTATAAAGGTCAGCCATTTTGGTCATAAACTCGAGCTCTTATCGTGATTGCCAACATAAATCTGGATTAGACTCGTGGCATTTCACGCTGGGTCAAAATGATACTAAACAACAACAAGTAACTCAGTTTGAAGCGACATCAGCGAGCGCTTGTCGGAAACTTAAAAGGTACGGCAGTGAGGGAGGAACGTTTCAAGTCACGGTCAGTTCTGGAACCAAACGGTGCTAAACGAGGGATTACTGTACATTACAATTTGGTTCATCTTTCTCCATGAGGTTCCTGGAGAAATAACAACATTGTCTTTGGCAATTGCATTTCGGCTGGAACAAACTCGGGATGACTTATGTTTGTTATCAGCTAATGAGAGCCATTTGTTTCACTACTGTTAGCTATCATTGAATATCGTTTATCGTAGCAACGTCAAAGACTATTTTGTGTCCACCATAGGATTGCTTAATCATAATATAGATCAGTGACAATATAACGGTAAGCAGTAAACAGGAATATAGCATGACATTTGTTTTTAAATCCTTTTGTTCTAGAAGATTCCGACACTACTGAAAAGCATCTCCAATATTTATTTGCGTGTATGAGTCGTTGTGTGAATGCAACAATTCTCATTGAGTTTAATGCGTACCTGTGAGAAATACAGACATTTTTTTCTGCAATCTCTGAAACTTCTGTTGGCGGCATATGCTATCCGGTGGTGGTGTTCTTATATTTTTTTTGGTTGAAAAAAGTGTTGTTTGGAGTAAAGGAAGGATAACACCTTTAACAAGGTTGCTGTTTTTGCAAGATGACACCTACTTCAATGTTCACACTTGTACGTGAGAGTTTTTTTTTTTCCACATAGAATTTTGTTAAATCCGTTTGACTATTGTTATGGAAATACACAGTCGTATTATTTCAGACTGAAATTGCTTATATCAGAATTGAAATACTCCAAAACAGTTGGGTTTTGTTGATTTTTTTTTTTTATTGGCCGGAGCACCAGGCTTTTGTTATCAGGGTAAATCAAAATGGCAAATATTGTAAATACATACAAATTTTGAATGTCAACTAAAGAATATGCTCACCAAGGCGTACGCTAACTGAGGTTCAACAGCAATTTGAGTCCTTACCCTTGTTTCATGTTGTTGGGTCTTTGTGCCATTCATTGACTTCTTGACCTTGGCCAATTATGCTTATGTGGCACATCTATACGTGTGAATTGTCATTTAAGAGCTTATCATTAATCTGACAGAGTTTTACCCCAACCCGTATACGTCTCATGTGTCTAAGATGGGACTTTGTTATTGTTAAAAGCCTTTATGGTTAGCGGCCCATAAGGTTGAGCTGATACATGGCAGAAACAATTGCAGTGCAGTGTGACGGGAGGCATCGGCCATAAAGATATTGATCTGCAGCCAAGGTGAAAGTGCTAAAAACTGGACATCCATTATTGATGCTTGATTTTTGCTGAAGTCCTAAATGTGATTTATTGCCAAACTACAGAGTAAAATAAGCCTTGTAAAGGTCAGTTCCCTTAAAGGTTAAAGTTTGCAACACTTTCTTTTGTATACCAGTGTTTTTAATTGGGGTTCTTTTGCAATTACGGTCAATGAAAATACATCACACAGCATTACTCACCACATTGTAAACATTTACCAAATGGTATCCATTTACAAAATAGAAAAACAAAATGGTCAGGTTTGGAAGATGTAAAAGTGCAGTTAATATTATGGTTTATATGAAATTCATCTGATCGGGTGTTTGTTTGACTGTGATAACTGCCGGATTGGAATGACTATCACTTCAATAAAAAAGAGATCAGTATTATTATAATAATAAAAAAAAAAAACTATTTAAGGACAGAATAAGCATAACATAAAAAAGCTGAAAGATCCAGTGGTGGTGCGATGCAACCATGATTATTGTATTAAGTTATCGTGATTATATTCAGTCTGTAAGCAGATTTGGAAGGTGTAAAAGTGCAGTTAACATTATGGTTGATGCAAATGAAATTCATCCGATCAGATGTTTGTTGAAGCTGTGAGATATGAGTTGAAAGCTGGCGGATTGGAATGAATATTACTTCAATAAAGAAGAGATCAGTGTTACTGGAATAAAAAAAAAAAATTCTAACATCTATGCAGTATCTGCAGCGCCATCACGCAGACGTTCATGCGGGGACTCTGTAAAGACACAAGAAGTATAAAATGAACAAAGCGGTGCATTCAAATGCACAGGAAAGATCAAGTGGCGGCGTGACGTAAGCATTGTTATTGTAATAATAAGACAGTTGATGTTAGATGAGTCGGCCTCATTGTTGTTACATCTTTCACCGCGGACAGGATGACAGTCCCTGGGGTCTGAAAGATGGCGGTGGAGAAAAGCAAGTCAATGGAAATGGAAAGCCTCGGCCTCTGGAGTATCAGGAATAACAGATGGTGATGTATATATACAGTGAGTGGCATAAATATCGCTGCTTATTGATTCAGAATAAAGCCCCATTTCGCAAGTTCACACATAGTGTCGCATTCAGGGGAGCCAGTTATTCCACATTTTTTTTTCTTTCTCTAGGTCTTTTTTATAAGCAAATTTGGCTTTGGGTCATTGCTATAAAAGCATGTAGTACTACTACTACCATACTTCTAAGCGTGTGGTAAGCAATTGGAGGTCATCTAAGAACAGCCTTTCTAGTCGGGTTACTTGGTTTAAGTCTGGTATGCAAAATGCAAATTAAATATGTAACTATTTGTTGGAAAATAACTTAATTTGCATCGGTAGCAGACAGTGTAAACAACAATTAATGATTTTGTCTGGTCAACATTTGTAAAAATGCCCAATTACTGCAACATCCGGGTGCGGTCAGTGATGCCATCAATTAATTAAACACAAAAACTTGAATCAAAATTCCTATAGCAAGATTTTCTGTTCATTAGAATTTGGGTTAGGGGGCACACATAAATAATATAATTCACAAGAAAAAAAAACAGAAAGAGAAAATCTTAAAAGCATCAACAAAGCACTGTAGCAGAATAATAGCATAACACATATGGGCCCACTTAGATTCTCTCAATATATAACAAAAAGTGAGTGCACAATTCTCTCCTGTGAGTCTAGGTGTAATAATCATATTTAGTTTATATAATAAGGCGAGCTGAATACGCTGCTCCAGAGTAATGTAAAAGCGAGGGCAATAAAAGGACAGTAAAGGGTGGCAGTGGAGGGGGTTGTTCTTTTTTTGGTGGACAAAGAGGGAGAGGCATTGTGCGGCAGTAAGAGAGCAAAATGCTTTATACCCCCCGGCGCCTGGAGCGGGGAAGGGGGTCCTGCTAAAAGACACAGCCTAATGAAGGGTGAGGAATGTTGACAGTCTATTTGCTTCCACCCAGGCAGCAGCCCTCCATACAACCACTGAGTAGTGGCACAGTAAACCCCAACAACGGGAATGCTATCAGGAAAAAAAAAGCTCTCTAATTAAAGGTGAGTGCGTATTCATTGAGACTGAAGTATACTCAGCATCCAGGGGTGTATGCATAATGGCATGCTGTGCTAATTACAGTAACAGTAACAGAGGCGGAGAGGCAATGAGAAGGTACAAGTCCAATACAATATTGAGCACCCGTCCCCAAAATGAATGGTAATGCTGACTATCATCAAAAAAGTACAAAAAGGTTCAATCTCAAATTTCACACAGTTTTCTATGTGATTTCCTCCCAAATTCCCAAAACAATTGGTGATTCTGAATTGTGCAGCTATGAATGATTGCTGGTCTTTATGACTGGCAACCAGTCCAGTCCAGTCCTCTCGGTCAAAGTCAGCTGGTATAGGGTCCAGCATACCCTCGCGACCCGAGTGAGCATAAGCGGCATAGAAGATGGATGTGCAGTCATGGAAAAATATATTAAACCAACCTTGTTTCTTCAGTTTATTGATCCACAACTAAAGGTACATTCGCTTTGACGGATATAATAATAACAAATATGGTGAAAACACATTCTAGGTTTAAGGCTGTAGTATGCCTCACACATTTTTTTTAAACTTGTAAAATGTATAGATGCTCACCACTAATGAATATTAATGTAAGATAATTAACTCATTTGAGATGATTTTGACTGATCTTTCAAGGCACACACATTATTGTGTTCTATGGCTACAGTACATAAACATGGAACTTCATTCATTCATTCATTCTCTACCTCTTTTCCTCACGGGGGGTGCTGGAGCCTATCCCAGCTGTCTTCAGGCAAGAGGCGGGGTACACCCTGGACTGGTGGCCAGCCAATCACAGGGCACATATAGACAAACAACCATTCACACTCACATTCATACCTATGGACAATTTGGAGTCGCCAATTAACCTAGCATGTTTTTGGAATGTGGGAGGAAACCGGAGTACCCGGAGAAAACCCACGCATGCACAGGGAGAACATGCAAACTCCACACAGAGATGGCCGAGGGTGGAATTGAACCATGGTCTCCGAGCTGTGAGGTCTGCGCGCTAACCACTAGACCAATAAATATGCTGCCTATAAACATGGAATTTACCAACGGAAATATTAGACTTCCGTCTTTCGCCAGAAAAATAACTTTGTTCCTACCTTTTCCCCTTCTTTAGTTATCAGCAATAGAGCATAAGTACATTTAAGGAAAATCTCAGTTCCCAACTAAAACTGAGTTAGAAGGCTTTTTGTGAATTTCATGCACTTGCAAATATTTCTTCCTTTCTGACAGCTGACATATCTAAAATAACATTTACAATTACAATGTTAAATTTGAACATTTGGAACAGAACTATGTGTGTGCATGTTTGTGTGTAAATGTGCACAAAATAACCTTACAGTGCACGCTACACTCCTCCACACTCTCTCCTTTCCTCCTTGCTGTCCTACGATTTTTCTGTTGACATGTTCCCGACCAAACTCTTTTTAAATGCACTTCTGTTTTCATGGCTTAAAGGTGCCCAAAGTGTGTTAATGCATTAGTGGAGAGTTGCATCATCATCTATTTTTGCTTCTCACACAACAAAAATGCAAGAGACGTATACAGGTAGATACTTTGTTGGGATGAGGCGTTCAGGATTATAAAAACTTATAAATAAAAAAGTTGTGGGTTAATGGACAAATGAATCACTTATAGCTTTGGTGTTACAATGCAGCTGTTTGATAGGTCATCATTTTTAATAAACCTGGATGGAGAGAGGGTGCCATGTTGGAACTGTGTCATTTTTTAATTGTTAGTGTTAAAAACTGTTCACAATGATGCAATTAAGGTCTGTGAGTATAATTTAAAAGATGGTTTCAACTGAATTCATGCAATAATCCAGATTATTTTATTGCATGTAAACGACCGAGTGAGTGAGCCTGCCCTCGTTATTTGTCCTCTCCCCAGCGCAGGCAAGTAAATGGATTCCTCTTTCTGGCATAAGCCATTCTTGCGTTGTGTTTAAAATGTGGGTCACATACCAGAGCAGTCACCTTGGAATTTGAGAAGAAAATAAAGGAGCCTTTGATGCCGATTTCACTCCATGACCGCTGCATAAACGCAGTGGTCATGTGTCCCCTTTGTTGTTGTAATACACAATAATTAAAAAATACCACAGATAAAAATCTTTTTGTTGAGGAGGCTGACTTAAAACCGTTTCTTTATGAAACACAAATCAGAGTTATGCATCCCAAAAATCTTTGACAAAGCGGAAACAGCCGCATGCTGCGTGGCAGGTTCACAGCAACGGCAAACAGGGGAGGAATAATTCAACAATTTTGGCAGCTCCTTCCATGGGACCTAAACGCATTTTGTGCTCCCAAGGCAGAGTGGCGTCAAGACTAAATGTGCACAACAAGATAGTGAATGCACCCCTGTAGCTATATTTCAAAAGAGCTTTCTATTTTAAGAAAGCACCAGTCAAGAACATTATGGAAACTGCCAATGCAACCATTTTCAAGTTGCTACTTAAAAAGGAAATCAATAAATACATACATACCTAAATAAATGAATATATATTTTACTGGGAACAAGGTCATGACCGACTTGGGGGGGCAACGGTACACTTTACCCACGGTATGGTCCATATATCAGTTTTACAGTATTTAGCTACAGTTTCTAGTTTTGTTAAATTTTGTGCGTATGAGAGCAAAGTTGCTATGCCATGGCTGAGATTTAAAAAATAATATTAATTATATTATTTATTTAATTAATTTAATTATTATTAAATTATTTAATAATTATTTATTTATTTATTGAATAAATTATTTAATATATTAATAATATTATTTTATATTAATAATATTATTTTTCATCTTTTTATTATTTTTAATGATAATATTTTTAATATTATTAACATTTATTCTGTGACTATGGGGGTGTTATTTCATGTCTACAGTGCTCTAAGAATGTTTAAACCCATATTTAGAAAATATTCAGTTTATTTCCAATTAACCGCAATAAACGAGAAATAACTGTATTTCTCATTAGAATTGATTAAATATGAAAACTGAAAAGGTTGATTACCAAGAGGATCAAGTCTAAGCGCTTTTCCCAAACGGACCGCTAAAAGCTCAAGGCTTGCTTTGGTTTAGCTAAGTGAGGACTAAACATAAAAGTTGGAATTGCGCATTCATAATTGGCATTAATATATTATCACACGAGGACACAGCTTGATTGGATTGTCTCTCATACAAAGAGAGGACAGAGAAAGAACAGAGCGTCGTGTGTTCTAGCCAGCATCTTTCGCAGCCAAACAGTTTGCCTTCTGCCAGCCTTTTTTTTTTTGTAGCGCACATAACTATCACCATTCATGGCAGCGGTTGGAAAGCCAACCCTTGGCTAGCCTTTACAAATTTAGCCCAAGTGCCTTTTTCATTATAATCACACTACTGATCTGTTGTTTTAAACTCCTGTGGAAAATTGAAGTTAAACGATTGAGAAGATTTCACCCGTAATCCATTCTGTTCTTTGTAATTGATAGCTGCTTTCAAAGGGGCTGTGTTTTCATGCTTTTGGTGATGCCCGGAAATTAAACACTTCTTTTGAACGAGGCAACCGTCTATTGTGTTGTTAAATATTTTAGTCCCACTGGAAAAGGCAAAAAAAAAAAAAAAAATTCCAATTGACTCTTTTAAAAACATAATGAGGAGCAAATACGCAACGCATTCCGTGTAAGCATTACGCCTGACCAATGCATTATGTGTTTGACATTCAAACAGAGCTTCGCTACCCCAAACCAATCATACTCAGCAAGGCCGATGGAGAAAGCAATTGCTTAATAAGCGCTCCAATATTCTGATTGCACCAGCGCTGCCAGTAATGAGATAGAATATCTGCAGCCCTGAGGGACTTTCATTCACATCAAGCCTGGGGAGAAAAGAGTTGCAATGACATTTGAAATCTCACTGGAGACACTTTGGTAGCGAACAAAGGAGAACACAAGGCATTCTCCATACGTGTGACATATTTCTGCATGACGGTATTCCGCTATCTATAATGCGGACATGAGTCATCAGTGAAGTAAGAGATAGCTGCTACAAAAAGTACTCGTATTCAAGTATTGTACCAATGACTTAACTATAAATTCATACATTACAATAATCAATTAAATCAATCAATTGCTCAAACATGACCACACACGACCTGGTCCCCCAAGCCCATGTATACTGCTATTAGTAAAGGGTTCTCTTAAGTATTTCGGTATTTTCTGGCTAAAATGCCTGAAAAAGTTATCCTCAATGTAAATGTAAAGCTGCCATTGAAACGTTTGGAATAGACACATGACCACCCTTGTCAATAAAAATAGGCAAAGACGCCTCCAGTGACGTGTTACACCAAGCGGCATTGCTACACTCTGGTCCAATGTATCATGTTTTTTTTTGTATTATTGCATGTCAGGGCTCGACAATAACGATGCACCGATGGCCCGGGGCAAGTTAAAACAAAATCCAATCAGTGATATTCCCGTCGGGCAAGTGCACTTTGGCATGCCATACTGCCAAGAGTTTGTTTTTAAAGCAGTTCTTGTTGGTAAAACACAGACTGCGTAATTCCGGTGCTAATTTGCAAACCAATCCTTGCAAATCTTGAAATGGACCAATCAGAATCGTTTATTTAGACTGCGGTCCGTAGTCCACAGTCCGCGTGGGTTAGAGTCAGGCTAATGGTGAAAGTCACACGGTACACAGGTGAAGTGTGCAGCTGCCCTGTGGAGTCTACTGTGGAGCATTTTACGGCTTATGATCGTGTTTGAGGCAGAGCTGCTTAGAATCGTGGCGCTGAAGGCGGTGACACATGTGACATGGTCATGTCACAGGTAAGGGTGAGCATTACCAGCAAGAAGGTTGTTTGCCAGACAAACCCTTAGACTGAAACAACGTCACGTCTCGTGTCGAGAGGTCTTGACACCCAATTAACGCTGAAAAACAGCAGAAAAAGTGTTTTTTGTCATTTTATTGTCATCCTAGTATACAGAAATGTTGTCTATTTTGTAATGGTAATGGTTTTATTTCATTTGAACATGCATCAGATTACAATTGAATGCATCACATAATCAGTTCCCAGTTCCACATGTCCAAAATGAGTAGGAAGAAGCAAAGCTTATTAAATCCTACCCCTCCATCTGGTACATTTACAATCAGTAACTGTTACATTTGTTCACTTCCTGCTTTCCTAATATAGTTAAAGTTTTTTTTTTTAATTTTATTTTTGTCACATACCAAAGGACGAGGTGATATGACCATCCAATGACATAATGGGTACCATAGTAACTGTCAATATAGTGATATTTTTAGCACATCATGACTCATGATTCAAGATTTTACAGTATGATACAATCCAGCGTTCAACCCCCCTGCTGTGGCTGATTAATATCCATTTTTATAGCACATATTGATCTATTTTGGCATTTTAATAACCTGCAATGACTTTTTCGTCAAGCTCACAAAATGATGAGTGATAAAATAAAAATCAATTAAAAATCATCATAACTTTAGGCAAAAGGCATACTGGCAGATTCCACTCTGGACTGGTGGCCAGTCATTCACACCATTACTGAGTGGGGACCGAAGCCATGCCTGCAACTGAAGTCAGGCGAGTCAAACACGAGATCAGTGGTCACCAACTGTCACGTTTCGCCAGTCACTTTTTGGGGACTTTCTTGGAATCTCTGAAACATTTGGACTTGATGAGATTAGTGCGGCCCCCTCCTGGAGAGTGACCAACAGACATGCCAACAGGCGCTCATTACGAACCCTGAACACGCCTGTACTCCTCACCATATGGCACAAACCCTGCCAGTCCCCCGGCCCTGAGGTGAAACCTGGAGGTGCCAGGCCACACCACACACTTCCCTGCAAGCAACAGGCATTGTATGACACGCACCACCAAAAAAATAATCGCACTATGGCAACACAGCTCATTAAGCCCAAAGCACCACCTGTAATTCATTTGTCATTGGCCCGAGGCACGCTGCAGGAACTAAAATCCAGCAAAAATGGTAAAAACTTGGCTTGAGCACATTGAGAAAAAGCCAACATGTTGACACTAACAACTAATATTCAATAATAACAATTAATTGGAAATTTTGAGAACAGAGAATGAGATGCTTGTGGTACATTTTTAAGGAAACAGATCACACCGGTCAAGTGAGTTGTGTGTGTGTGTGTGTTGCAAGTTTAAAAGTACGTTGTGTACTGTGGCTCCACCCGCAGCGGGCGACGTACTCCTCCAGCCGTGCACTCCTTCATGGCCGCACGGCTGCATAGCATATCCGACATTAAGGTAATGGGCCTTGACCGGCCGTGGTGGGCAGCTTCTGCCACTCTGGTTCTCCCAGTCATGATAGCGATAGCATTTTGAGCACGTTGCCAATGGTGATTAGCAGTAAAGGAATGACCCAATCACCCGGCCTGTGTTGCATATTGTTCGATACACATGCTTATCGAACATACATGTACAGCCCAAAATCCACGTATTGCTGCACCCAAAAACGTTTGGTGACCACTGCACTCAGCCATCTGTCGTTTATAAAATTAATTATGTATGCACGGTTTTATTTCAAGTGTCAATGTATTATTAATGAAAACTGCAATTACACTTGACAACATGTAGAACTGAGCTAAAAACTGCTTAGTTGAGGATGAACAAATGTCTTGTTATCACAAGAAAGTGATGAAAATGTCATAGTTTTTATTATTCTTTATTGGGCCATTAAATTGACCAGCATTACGGAACTCTCTGAGGTCTGCTTTTTAGATTTTGTGTTGCCGAAAGAAAACAAAATATATGCATGGAGTTAATCCTCTCGCTTGCCGAGATGAAGTCTTAAAAAAATTGGGGACATCATGCACAACGGCGGCGCAGATTCCCAAGTTCTTGTTCTTCTAACTTTGTAGGGCACAATTTTCCCCAAAATGTATTTTTTTTAACTTAATTGCATAATGTGATGGGGGATTTCAATGTAATGCAATCACTAGGCATCTTTGAGAAAAACTTCAAGTCCTGGTTTTTGGTAATAAAATATCTGCACCCTAACTGTTTGCCCTAAAAATATTTAAATCAACATAAAAAGAACCTTTTGCAAACTTGAACCGGACATTTTCTCAGGGAGGATAATTTGCTGAGCTTGAAAATTTCTGTTAAATGTTAATTTTGTAACCACGTGCACGGTCTGGCTGAGTTTCATATCTCAAAGGCATCTTTGGATGGCAAAAACTGCATTGGATTCTTCCCTCCTCAGAGCATATGACATCTGTAAAATGAGATTCTTTATCTGAAAGCCCTGTGAAAGCTATTATTCCAAAAAAAAAAAGCCACCCTACACTTTTTCACGTTTTTCTTTTCTCCGTGCCACTGAAGAGATAACATTGTCCTTTGTTATCTCCTCATATATTTTCCGCCATACATCACAAATGGTTACAGCAAGATCACATTTTGACATCTTCTCACGCATTTATAAAAACCTTAGCCTACCATCTGCTTGAAGTGTACAGTACACACAAGCCTTGTATTTTTTCGACACTGCACCCCCCCTCCATTATCACGTTCCACCCCATGCTCCCATTCAGCCATTGTTATTTTCAAAGCTTGCAGAAGATCTATTTGGACACTCTTGCCGCCACGTTAAAGGCTGGCAATGACAACTGGGCCATTGTTGACCGGCCAAGAGGAGCTGCAGCTCTGAAAAGCACTCTTGGGTATATGATATGATTTGACATATTTGGTCAAATACGAAACAGAAATAAAACATTAGATTTTTCATTTTCATTTTTGTCAGCATTTAAACCACAGCGCTCACGCAATCATTTTTGCAGAGCTAAACAGTTCACAGTGACAGTGATAAAACTGTGACATTTATGGGGGGCCGTAGCCTGCTCATTTCACAGGCTTTCAAAATGACATTGTGTCCCAGTGGGGCACAATAGTACGTTTCTTTTCATAAAGTAACTCATAAATGTCAAGTTATCTACATAGTAAATTATTTTTTTATGTATTAATTTTACCACTTCCCTGCTTTGGGTTGTAGGTAAACTGGTATGAATTCTGCACAAACGACCAGTCAGCCGTGTCAGCAGAACCAATACCAAACACAACGTGCTTGTTCATTTTCTTGCTTCTCACCAACGCCTCGGGGATGGAACAACATTTGCAAAGCCTACCCTGATGAGGCAACCTTGGGGTCGTGGCCTAGTACAGTACTTAGAGAAGGTTAAACAGGTTATGCATACCAAGAAAGTCGCCTTCTTGTTTTGTCAGTCCAGTGGGGAGTCGCATAATACCAGACATGATGGTCAAACAACCCCTCCCTCTAAGTTCTCCTGTTTACTTTGTCCACAACACCTGCTGCTTCTTAGCCTGTAAATTAGAGGCTGCAACACGGGAGCTGGATGTGGGAGAGCTGCACACATGAATTAATTGCCAGCACAGAATTCTCTTTCCTTCTGTTTTGTGTCTCACACGAGACTTTAGAACTTGTACCTCAGCCAAAAGGGATCCTAGTGAGGATAAAGTACATCTGGTGCAGTTGAACCAAAATTATCCACTACATCTATCAGCAGCATTGTTGAATCCTATACTAAGTGTAAAGAGCAGGTGTGGCCAAAGTACGGCCTGGGGGTTATTTGCAACCCGCAGCTTGTCTTTCACCTATATACAAATATATACACCTAAAAATGTCAAAATGGCGTAGACATTTAATTTTTGGGTACGTGACCCTCGATGTAAAAAATTTTGGACAACCCTGGTATAAATACTGTTCCTGCCCAGTTCTGCAGAGGACTAGGTATTCCATAATAAAGTAGGACAAACACAGTGCTTTGCTTGCAAGGCCATAGTATCATGTTAAGTGTTAGTTTCTTTCACTGTGACTTATATATGGCCAAGTGCATGAGTGATATTTCATCGTCTTTTGCCTGCTTCATATTACGACGACGTTGTTCCATAGAACAATGACTTGAATGGAGTGAGACCACTTGTCAGTTATACAGTCACAAATTGTAGAAAGTAAGGTTCGTGTGGAGCAATGTGAGGTAACGTCGTGGAAATTAGGACGGAAAGATTATTTCAAAGCAAAATGCCACATCTCCTAGGCGGGAGTATTCCCACCGAATGAGCAACATGGACTGCTTATGTCCAACATGTCCACCCAACCCGGTTTTCCCATTTACGCCCCGAGATGCAGAGCCTTTGTCTGACAGTCAACAATCAACAACGTTTGATCAGCAAGGTAAATATTAATGCAACAGTGTAAAATGGTGTGCGTTCACAGAAAGGGTATATCGCTAAATAAATACAAACGGTACAGTTAGACAGACGGTACCAATTCGTCACAAACGCCAATTTCAAATTGCAGAAAAGATCATTCAAAAATGACAAATACGCAAGACAAATGCGTTGCCAGTGTCGTCTCTCTGACAAAGGGACGGCAAATGAGCTTAATAGGTCCCATTTAAGTGATGGTAATGATTTAAAGCAGCGATGATAGGGTAATGAAACGTAGGGGTGGTCAAATACAATGACATCATTAACAGGTCACGGTCAACTAAAAGCTATTCTCTACCTCATAAGTCATTCGACATCTTCCTCTCCGAACCCGGTTGCCTTCATTCATCATTCGCTAATAAGGTTTGATTTAGCTTTCGCAACACAACCTTTTTCGTTAGCCAAATCTAATTGTGTCTTCTAAGTGGATAATAATGCTTTTTTTTTTTTTTTTTCCCGGATAATAATGCTTTTAACATGTTCTTTCTTGGGTTTTCTGCGTCTGAAATGTAGTTTGTGGTCAATCCTATGAAGAATGATGTAGCATAATGACTCATGTAAGAATCTTTCAGCTGCAAATAAGTCACTTTTCCTCTCCTGTATGTAGTGTATGCTTCCAGCATAGGGTCACGACCTTTCTTAAAGCACATGAATAACCGAGCTATTTCCGTACTAAGATCAGGGACAATAATGATATTGTGCTGATTCCCTCCCCCGAATGCGTTTCATGTGCTCTGTGTGCTGTCAGGACATTTTTTCAATCACATAAATATACGTCTGCAGATCTCCTTTTGATCGCTGTACGGCTGTTCGACTATACGGTACCATTTTATTTCATGAATCGTTTTGCTGCGATTGCCTGGCGACCATTCCAGAGTGTAGCCTGCCTCTTGCCAGAAGTCAGCCGGGAAAGGTTCCAGCATAGCCG
The DNA here is from genome assembly GCF_037039965.1 of Doryrhamphus excisus. NCBI lineage: Eukaryota > Metazoa > Chordata > Actinopteri > Syngnathiformes > Syngnathidae > Doryrhamphus > Doryrhamphus excisus. The sequence goes on along the minus strand of NC_136367.1, from coordinate 20,136,487 downwards.
TGCCCCGAGTGAGGATAAGCGGAATAGAAGATGGATGAATTGTTTCCATGTTAATCTTTAGCAAATGGACTTTGTTTCCATTTTGGATTAAAATACAATCTTGACAGACATCTTATCAGACTCATATGATGTCATTGTGGTACCTTTTTAACCTATTTTATTAACCTTTTATTTTTTGTAATTTATTTAATAATAAATTATTGTAAAAAATATTAATAAATTAGAATAATTAATTATTAATTTATTCATTTATTGTTATTATTTATTTAATATTTAATTTAATAATAATTAATTATTATTAATAATAAATAAAACTTATTTATTAAATGTAATAAATTTTATAACCTTATTTAACCTATTCATTTGAGTCCTGTCCTTGTGACCAGTGCCACATGTTGCGTGGCTTTTGCTCTGAAATCATATCTGCGTTAAAAGGCACCAAGACTTTTAACTCCAAGACTTTTGCTCTCTTCTGGTTCCACACGGCAGCATGCTGATTTTGATCAACTTGCGAGGGACTGCTGTGTTCATGAATTAAACAAGCCTGTCCTTTTTATTCAGCTACTTAATTACAAGTGAATTAAACAATGCCCATTATAAATGATGTCTAATCAGATGAATATATTTTGCCAATTAAAGTGCCCTTCAGTCAAGAGGTGAGAGGAAAATGTGTTTAAGATTTGCTCATAAATCTGAGTATTGATTGGGACACAAAGGTCGGGTGATTCGATAAATACAACTCGGCATGAATGCATCATCACTCTCTACACACCTAAGACCTTCGAAGACGATACAGTATATACTGTTCTACATGGTATTGCTTGTGTTTATTTATATGTATATGTTGTACAATATTTTATCGTGCATACTGTGATCCCATATGGCCGATACATTCAGGAAGAGGAGTGTGATTTTTGTCTGAGCGTATCCCATGAAGAATCCTGTGGTAACTACTCTGGGAGTATTAGGTATCGGAACGCCTGATTCAGGTAGTTTCAGCTCCCTGAACCACCCGTGCCAGAGCTTGGTCCACATTGCCAGCAGTAAGTAGGACTGGTTTCCAGTTAGGGTTGGACGCTGTTGAATATGTTCATAACTTTAATGGACACAATTTGTTTGGATTGGATCTCTGCTTTTTGCAGATGATGAGATTCTGCTGGCTTCATCGGACCGTGAGATTCAGTTCTCGCTAGAGTGTGAAGCAGCTGAGGTCAGGATCAGCACCTCCAAGTATGACTTCAAAAGGGTGGTCCTGCGACCAGTGGAGGTGTTCAAGAGCCTTGGGGTCTTGTTCACGAGTGAGGAAAAAATGGATTGCATAAATTGGTGAAGCAGAAAACTAGAACTGAGCTCTCGATTTACCAGTGGATCTAGCCTCATCCACGGCCATGAGCTTTGGGTAGTGATTGAAAGGACAAGATCAGAGGTACAAGTGGTAAAATGGGTTTCCGACATAGGGTGGCTTTGGTCAATTGGGAGGAACTGGATGCCAGATAAGGTGGCTCGAGCATCTGGTTCAGGGTACGTCTAACTGGAAGGAGGCCTCAGGTAAGACCCAGGACACGTTGGAAAGACTATGTCTCTCAACTGAGTTCCTCAAGATCTTCCAGGGGAGGCTCTTTCTGCTTAAGCTGCTGTCCCATGACGTGACCCTGGATAAACGGAAAACATGGATGGATGGACGAATATAAAATTAGTTCTGACCGAATTGTTTTTTTTGGTCATGTGTTGATCCGTAATTTAAACGGACACGTATTTGTATGTCAGACTTTTACCAAGTACACCTCTTTTTTGCAATTTGCATGTTCAGATGCAGAAGTACAGACGCAACCTTCTAAATGCTTACATTGCATTGTAAGGAATTGGTTTGAAGTCGGAGTCATGGCTCAATCTTCTGCACCATCGACCTGAATTCCATTTTAGTCGAAGACAACTTCACCTCCAGGAGCATAGGGGCTTCTTTCCAGTGTGCCGGTTACATGTCATGCCCAGACTAGTGTATCCGATGTACCATTTGGCTCCTAATTTGACAGCCCTCACTTCTGCATCTTCGTGTCAACTCTCAGTCAGCGGAACCAGCTCTTGTGTATTGGATTCTATTTTTAAATAGCGTACAATTGGTTTTTTTTTTTTGCCCTTTCACTACTGCAATCTTGAAGCATTGTACTGCATGTTTTTTTTCCTGCTATAATGATTTGGTTGAATAGAGTCATGCCATTTTAGTTCAGGTTTTGTTATAATGCATGGAAATGCCCTGTACTCAAATCCAGGACGCTGCAAAAATGCAAACCCCAAATCATATACAAAAAGGTAGATTTTGGCTGTCCATTATTATTAGAAAACTCTTTCATGAGTCAAGCGTTTATTCTTCACTAGAAAGGACCGAAATCCTGCACAATACTTTTTTTTTATTCCTAGTGGGTGGCAGTAGCAGAAATATGGACTGAAACTCTAAACACTCTAAACACTAACCACTAAAAAGCTGCCATTCTTTCTCGTATACACAATGCCATTATGTCCGCCTATCATGAAATCGACCAGTATCACCACATTGTCTCATCTGTAGTCATTGCTGGCACTCCGGAGATGGACTCCCTGTTCATATTCACTGCGTTGAGTATTTTATCTGCATACAATGATTCGATGCTTTGTGGTGTACCACAAGCTGTGCTTCTCACACATCAAGTGGAGTGCTATTAAGGAATACTGCAGGGGGAGGAGAGGGGAATTGGTGCCTGTGGACAAAGCCTCTTTGCACCGCACAGATTGTGCTGACTGAGCTATTTTGATGGACAGGCCACGTCTGGATGAATTGGGGGTTCCTACGTGACAGCAGCGGCAGCCGTGTTTGGCAAGGGGAAAGGCCATAGCAAAACAAAGCGGTTCAATAGAGAGGTCTGAGAGGTGGGCTTGTTTCCAGTCCTCAGCACAATCGGGAAAGACGAGAGGTGAAATGGTCGGGCCGTTGAACAACAAATAAAAACTAAAGCAAGATGGACAGGGAGACCCTATGCTGTTTATGGATATATGGAACCGATGGTTATATATGGTTAGCCTACGTCTCCATTAGCATATTTTTTGGTCAAAAGTTTACGGAAAAACTTTGTCTCGGTTTGCTTACATTTTTTGATTTGTGACATATTTCATCAACTTTGCTTAAGTATGTTATAAATTGTTTGTAATCATGTTCTACATGATTCGATTTTTGAAACCGAATGGTAAATTGCGATCACAGAATGAATACATAATGAGCATTTTCTTCAAACACCAATACGGATAATAGTAAGATGTACTTTTTCCATACTCTTTTAATGCATTATCCTTAACGGATACTTAATTTTGGCTCATCCCTAATAATTTACCGTTTCAGTCAGATTTAATTCTCAGCCAAAATAAAAATAGCTCCAAGTAGTACTGATTTATAAACCTGGGGAAATCAATTCACAAACTATAGACACAATTGATAAAATATTGAGAAACTACAGGTTAGAATTAATAAACAAGGGTAAGCCACACTGATATGGTGGATTATGGATTCAACATGATGGCACAGGAAAAAAAAGGCATCACCAGGGCTATTGATCACAAACAGTGTGCTGCTGGACTAGCATTCGATGCAATGGCAGAAAAGACACATAAACAGATATAAGATGGTGTCAAAATGTATTTCTGATGTCATGGTAAAAATGAGCTAAAAGTCACATATTAAAATGCACAATGAACTGGCGTTATATTCAAATTGTTGTGCAGACATCCCGGGAAATAAATACCAAACGCAATAACCACGCTGTTAAAAAGTGGACTGGTTCGTTACGTGCAATATTATGCAAAACCTGAAAACAGAATCATACTGTAATGACCCCAATGGAATTATTATCAAAACTGGGGCGTACGGAAACTAAGGAGCATAAATACACAATCCATGGCACCAACTGTATTACCTCTTAGCGATACAAATTCTACTTCTGCACAAATTGTTCACACAAAGGAATTAACTAGGGCAACAGTATACATCTTGATGCTGGAAGGCATTGCTCCATTGTCTGGAAAACACAGCATGCTCGGAAAATAAAAATCAATGGTAACCTTGATAAAGTGTGATGCAAAGACGGTATCAACACATTCAAATGTACACCAAGTGAAAGTGATACATTGAGCGTGTGTGGGTCCTTGACTGTGCGAATGTATTAACATTACGACAACATATCAGCAGTGGAGACAGCTCTTTGGAAATAATCTGATTAGCTGACAGCATAAGTGCAACAGAATAGTGTGGTGCAATGCAGGAAGCGCACACTCCACTTACTGCAGCGGTGAGGGCTCGAGAAAGAGTGGTCTTTGGTGAGCGTGAGCGTGGGCTTCTAGAAAATAGTCAAATATTAGTTTATTCTTTGAGGTGGAGCCCAAAGTGATATTTTTTTCCCACAGGGCCTCAGATCCCTGACGGCACTCCTGAGCACAACAGCGGTGGAAATGTATGTGAAGGAAATGTTCCGCTGTGTAACGCTTCAAGTAACAATTACTTATTCTTTTCCATACTCTTTGGCACACAAATCTTCAAATGCTAGCCTGCGGTGGTGGATGGAAGGCTGATAGCTGGTGGGGTTGCTGGCACTGGAGTGCTTCTGTGTGGGCATGTCAACTTGGCCAAGACATGCTATGAGCACATTTCTATTCTATTGTCTCCAGGAGATTGCACATAACGGTTCAGCGTGTGTGGTTTGTTTTCTAAGCTGTGATGCATCCAGTGTCCAAAAGGAGGATTAGAGAGGAACCTTGCAATAGGATTTGTCTGTTTTCTTTTTTTTGGAGTAGCTCAATTTTCATATTTCCTTTAAAAAAAAACACTTGTTATGCTTCAATGATATCTGTACAACACCAGTAGTAAATACACTGGATTTTTACACACTGGTGCATAAAGATAATTGTGTGTGTGGTCGAGTGGTACATGCATGTAGTACATTTTACTTGCATTATCACATATTTATCAATTATCGCAGACTCATAATGGGATGTATTTCCAGTTGGAAAACTGGCTTATTTTCAGATTTTTTTAGATCAGTGGGGCTGTGAATGCTGAATAGCACCACTCAATGCCAATGATTGAGGCACTAACACGCGATCACATTCAAATCTCATATCTTTTACTATTTATTATTGAATTACTAAATATCAGAAATCAATGAATTGAAGATGTATGGATTCATGTAAAAAACGGTAGTCCACTAAGGTCTATTACCTGCATGCCATTGCCTGTCTATGACGTTTTATGGCGGCACAACCGGGTCAGTGGGATCCCCCAGAGAGGGATTAATCCAAGTCGGGGTCTGCTGATGCATGCTCATGCTTCTTCGGGCCTCTATAATTCACAATGTCAGGTGAAGAGTCCAAGCCCAGCGCCAACCCGGACCTGTCTCTCATCATAACACACAGTCAAGAACCTGTCAGAACAGATGAAGCCACCGGCTCAGCACTGTCTAGGAACATTGAGCTGTAATTCACATTCTTGTGCCCCGACAGGCCTCACTAAATCTAGGTCCCGCCCGCCATGATACGCTGGCATCTGATCAAGAAAGCGCTACGCTCAAACCGCCGTGGCAAGAACGAGATTCATAATGACTGAGTCACCCGGTTTTGCCGTCACATTACAGGGTTTCACCACGTATACTGGAACTGTAATGTAGCACTGCAAAAACTCTGACAATTAAAAATCAGAATGGGCCTTTACAATTCTTTATGATTTTCCGGAAAAATACAAATTACTGTCTTGCTATGCCTAAACTTGCGTTTACAAAAAATTGGACTTGCTTGTGTAGTTCAGCAATGTCTCCATTCAAAGACAGAAAGGGGTTTTGCCTTTACCATCAGTAGGTCATGAATGGCGGAGTCAAATTCTAGCAAAAATGTTAATATTTTTGTAACTTTGTATGACCAGCAAATGCAGAGCCTGCAATGAAAATGCAATTGCAGTTTTGAATAAATTGACAACTCATTTTTTTGGTATCTTGCTCCTCTTTTTTTGGGCATGTTGATGCCCTCGTTACCATCCAGTTAAAATCTACAAACTCAAAAATGTCAGTACTTACCAATTTTCCCATGTTTGGTCCAGGACTCTATGTTCACCTGGAGTAACAATTTGTTCTACAAAGACAAATCATCTCTCTGGAAATGAAAACATGAGATTGAACATTAAAATGTTCTCACCGACCACAGTCTGCAGCATGTGAATGGCTTCATGAAGACATAATGATGAAGATGGAGGATTTCAGGTTCCCAGTGACAGACTACATTTAACCATTAGACGCCATGATTGGCACCTAAGCCTTCGGGGAACCTCCAGGATAACTGTACCATCAGGAATAGATTGGGGAAATTATGTTCCAGAAAACTGTATGGGCCAAGCAAGAATTAAGCCTCAGAGTAGCGTCAGAGAAATTACGAGAGCCACACTTGGTTGAGATGTCATTATTTCTCGAGAAGAAACCACCAGACACACACTACTACGTATTTGACGTTTACGTTATTATAAAGAAAATGGTTTAGAATTAGATGTATGGTAATGATAATAGTTTGGTTTATTTATATAAAGATGCTCTCAATCAACCATTCACACTCACATTCATACCTATGGACCATTTAGAGTTTCCAATTATCCAAAAAAATGCATACTTTGGGGATTTGGAAAATCCGGAGGAACCGGGAAGAACATGCCATCTCCACAAAGAGATTTTCCAACAGAGATACGAACCAGAGCTCCTGTGTACCAAACATGCTAACCACTAGGTCACCGTGCAACCACCATGAAGGAAATGGAGAAAGTGAAGAAGCAAGAGAATGTGCTGTAGCCATGCAGGTATTTTTTTACTGTCATTTATACAATGGTGTATACCAGTGTCCCAACTAGCAAATGTTTTTCTTTAAATAGGAGCCCTCTCTCAGCTGTGAGATAAAATTTGTTTTACGAGCTGCTAGTTACCTTCAGGCATAGTCAAAGACAGCTGGACAGTTTGGAGGGCTTGTGTCAAAAAGACGGAAGTGAGCAAGCACACCCGCAGGGCTTAATGGTAGTAAAGGCTTGAGGGAATTTATTAGTGTTATTATTTATTAGCATTTGGGCTTCAACTGCTGTGTTTGTCAAAGAGGACATAATAAAAGTGTCCTGGAAAACTAGACAAATCCCTGACTAATTTTCCGGTCATGGACAACACGGAAAATGGACAAAATGTAAAATATCCTAGAAACTGTAATGTTATCCTGGAGTCTATTTGTTTAAGAATTTAAGAATGCAAATGATGTAAAAGTTATGCGCATGCATATGTGTTGTCACCTTATCTTCTGGGCAACATGAAGGCACAGCACTTCCCTGCTTTTAGACGGAGCAGCGCCCCACACAACGCTACCAGCCAATCAAATTTGCAAACCAATGCTTCCAAATGACTTGGTCAGTTGAATTCTGATTTTTAAGAGCCAGTTAAAAACCTAGCAAATACAGACAAAACCAGCAACTGTAAGTTGGAAAGCGTCATATTGATCTTTATGACATTACAACTTGTCTCTGGAACGGCTGAAAAGGTCCCGTAAAAGTCCTGCAAAATAATTTCCGGGAAAGAGTGGGAACCTCAGTTAAAGAAAATGTTACTTTTCATTCACAATCCTGATGTGAGACATGAGCACACATTTTGCCGTGCTCTTTTTTTCTACATTCTAAAGACAGGAAAACAGCTTGCAGCTAACATTGCATGTAAAATACTGTAATTATTACATGTTATCATGAATGTGGCTGTTACTACACGGTTACAGCATGTGTATAACACAATGAAAGATCATTGGAGGTTTTTGTCGGTGTTATAATAGCAGGCTTTATGGGTATAATAGGTGACCTGCATTGTTAGCTGTCTTGTGCTATCACTTTGTCTCTATTTAGAACGCACAGAAAAGTAAAAGATGTTTTGATGTGTCACATAGGGATTGTAGATGATGGGCATAATTTCCCCCCGAAGTGCAGTTTTCCTTTAAAGCAGGTCCTCTCTAATTGCTATAAATATTTCATATGTTACATTCATTACCTTATAGCTAACATTTGGTGTTGAAAGTGTGAAAAGGTGTTTTTGCAGAGCAAAACAATAATATAATAAATCCTTCATGGGCATTATGAAGCATAAAAAAGGCCATCTGTCACTGTCTAGATCACCAAGATGCATTTACTATCCTGCACGTCCGTGCAAAGCAAACTATGTAATAAAAATAGCCCTGAAAATATGAATACAAATGTTCCATCAAAAGGCCATTAGACAGAGGCATCACTTGGTTTTCTTTCATTTCTCATTTCTCTTTGCTATACATGCAAACCAGGGCTTTGCCAAACCCATTTAAAAATGTCATGTGGCATAGCAACATTTGTGTTCATGTTACTTCTTTCATTATGATATAATGATACAATAATAGCAGTTAGAAATGTGCATTAAAGCATTAATATATGAATTATAAATCAAATTTTTTCTTCATATTTTGGCTGGTCCTGCGACTTATAGTCAAGTGTGACTTACAGTATATATGAAAATATAAATTGCATCAGCTCTAATCTTATAATATGGAAAATATGTTACACAAAATGATGCCATCCTTAAGAAAATATCAAGTTTTAGCTCTCTGAAGTTACAACTTCTAAACACAAATTGCCTTTTCTTATTTAAAGCAACGCAACGCAACAACAGCATGAAAGAATTAAGTCAGTACAACCTGAACAATGTATAGCGATGCTTCATTGTCATTCCAAGGACGCAGCGTGATTGAACAGGCTATTGGAATGATGAAGACGAGATGGAGGTCTACCGTGCAACCCAAATTTGCACCTCAGGTAATAGCAGTGCGTGCCATTTTACACAATGTGTTTGTTAAGAATGAGGACATGGATACGAGTACCATCCCCTAGCAGACAATAAATGCGCCAATATTGCTGCAAGTAGCAGACTAGCTGCTTGACCTCAGGGCATGTGCAATTCATATTAAGCTGTATGTATTAAGAGTTTTGTGTATCTGGGGGGTACCGGTCTGCTCTGCTCTGGGATGTGTGCTTTTCTAATGAGGTCCCTCATTTATGGCGGTTAATTGGCTCCAGACCCCATTAATTCCATAGATTCTGATCAATATTAACAAATTGAATATTTTTGCACTTATAGCATATAAAACCTGTTTGATTTACTAAATGTGTTTTTTAACATTAATATTGAAGCGTATCCGAGAGTTTACGGCAATTTCCAAACTCTGGAAATGACAATTACCGGTATTTTTCTGACTCACTTTGAGTGTTTATTGATGTCCTTGCTATTTGCTTTCTGGGCTTGCTTGAAAAACATGATTTGACCTTGGCCACTCTTGAAAAATGCAGACTGCTTGCCATCAGAGATGCATGTTATTTTTGATGACATCTACAGTACATGTAGAGAAACTGAGGTCATAGTGCTACCTATTGACTGCTTTTTAAAAGGTAAAGTAAGTTCTGTGACTCACACTAACGGATACCAAAACTTTTTGGAAGGTGAATAGTATAGCTTAATAATAATAGTATAGCTTTATATTATATATTATAGCTTTATATTACAGTCACCCCGCATTTATAGCAGTTAATTTTCTCCAGAATTAATTTCCGCCATACAGGATTCAATGTTAATAATGTGAATATTGTGATAATTATAATAATGGATTACATTGCCAAAAACTACCTCAAGTCCAAAAGAAAAGACTGGCTAAAGGTACAATGAACTTAACTAATACATAAAATTGAGAAACTAGAAAAATAAGAAAATAATGGAAAAAAGTATTATAAACAAAAAAATTAAGAAACAGCAAGTAAAGGACAGGTTAACAAGAAAAGCCAAAAACCCATAGACGAGCAGGTGAAAAAAGTAAGGTGAATGGTATAGCATTTATAGCAGTTAATTTTGTCCAGACCCGACTGCAATGAATTAATTTCCGCAATATAGGATTCAGTATTAATAATTTGAATATTTGGGTAGTTATAATAATGGATTAGATTGCCAAAAACGACATCAAGTCCAGAAGAAAAGACTGGCTAAAGGCACAATGAACTTAACTAATATGTAAAATTGAGAAACTAGAGAAATAAGTAAAATAAAATTAAAAAAATAGAAGTATTATGTAGCAGGCATTTCAGGAAGACGGCAATAAAAAAATTAAGAAACAGCAAGTAAAGGACAGGTTAACAGGAAAAGCAAAACATAGACGATGAGCAGGTGAAAAAAGTAACAGAGAAGCTGCAAGAGGAATGATGCAGCATCGTTCTGCACGCTACTTAAAAGCCAGTTTGATTGCTGATATGATCCATGTATGCAGAGATTCCTTTTTCCCGGTGTTAACTTGTGACTTGCCTCTAAATGCTTTCACCGTTTAGTGACGGATGGCGCTTGTCGCTGATCACTTCTTCTTGCATTGTTCTCGGGCCTCACGGGGCAAAACTTGGCTCATTAATAAACCTTAGTGATTAATTTCCAGTCCTCCCTTCCGTGTCACTTACCTTGTAGCCATTAAAAGCGGCACCCTTCCAATTAGTGAACTGCAGCTCAACGCCCAGGGACAATGCTAAGGACTACAGTTGACATTGAGAGAAATTAATCAAGTGTTGTGGTAGAACGGTGTCATCATATCAGGGTGTTTTTGCCAAATAATGTTGTGGAACTGTTGAAGCTGAATGTTGTCTGCTAACATATGACCTTGAAATGATTTTTGGTGGACAAAAAGCTTCATGCCTGCAGTTATTGTGGTCAAACTAACGTCTTGCAATGTAATATGGACTCCGGGAAGTTGGGCTTCCCTGCTGAGAGTGCTGCACTTGCAACTCAGACTTGTTAAAGTGGAAAAAAATGGATAGATAGATGACATATCTTGTAAAAAAAATTGTAATAATTCAGGGTAGTACTTCAGATGGTGGAATAATCACAAGTGTAAATTTGGAACACATGTTTCCGCATTGCGTCTTACTTAAGAAGCCAAAACCTACCACTTCCACACGGAATGGGAGGGGAACTTTTCATTCTATTAAGTTGGACATGCCATGCCACAAATTTCCCCACTGAGGGACGAATAAAGGCATATCTTAATGGCTGACTAAGAATAAGAATAGATCGAAACAGCGATCATTTAATAATTCATTAACTACTGAAAAATGTAATTAAGGGGAGTCATAACAACATAACAAACAGCGCATCTGCGCATAACCGTGTATCATGTCCACTGTGGATGGCTAAAGACATCAGCTGACCACAAAAACACCCGACTATAAATCTATAATAGAGACAGGAATACAATATTGCCCCCATGTTCTAGAATCACATTGCCACGATGAGCTCAATTATTGGGAAAAGTTTAGATCTTTAATGTGTTCATCACAGGCAGTCAAAGAAAACAATGACTGGAATAAACATTTTTATTTATTAAGTTATAGTTTTAGAAAAAAAAAACCCAACACAAAATTCACAAACAATGATTTCCATGCACAATTTTAGTATACAAGACAAAACAGTTACTTTTCAATGTGAAAATGCAACTCTACATCTCAGCATCTCATAGAGATCATGAAATAATACAGCAAGGCTGGAGAACACACTATAGAAGAGCATTAAGGTTGTCTTGGGTGGCCATATTTAAAAATATATGCAAGGTATTTACACAGTAGGAAATGCAACTTTCAAGAAACAAACAATCAGTTCACACGGGTCATCCTTTGAGAAAAAAATAAGTAGATATGCTGCCGTTTGTGGTCCATACATTGTATATGAATTATGTGGAATTGTCTCCCAATGCAAGTCCAACATAACGGTTCGCTGTAGTAGACAGCGAAACACGTTTAGGTAACAATTAATGCGATTGTGTATGGTTTCTTTCTTGTCGCCAACTTGAAATTATACATTAAAAACCTTAGCGTTGATAGAATGAATTGTAAAGTATGTTTCCAGGCTGTCCAGAACAACACTGACGGTTCCCATTGTCGGTTGTTCTTATCATAAGAGGGCCGATATCGACATATTCATTACTCAAAGACACAAACAATAAACCTGTGAGGCGAAACAATGGTAAGTAATTACAGTCATTCAATCATACAATGAAAGCTCTGATAACACTGGGGAACAAAATGGTATGATTTCTATACCTCATTATGACATTCAATCCACAGTACCAGAATATGACTTTTTTTTTAATAACTAGCTTTTTAGATAATGTACTTTCCATGAGCATGTCAGCACAGCATTTTTTCTGGATTTTATATTGTAGCTAAATAATAAATAATACAAAAAACATCCATGTGTAGAAATCGGTTTTATTAATAAAATAAGGCAAATATAATGATTTGTACATCGATCCCTGTGTCCAATTGGTTGCTTGCAACTGTATATCCAGTGACGCGCGGTGGGGGGGGGGGTTGGGCAGGTGAAAAATGGTCAAAAATAATACCGATAACACTAATATTTGTCCATTGAACGATGTTATACAGTCGTCCCTTGCAATATCGTGGTTCGCTTAGCGCTCCCTCTCTACATCACATTTCTTCAAAAATTAATTAACTAATAAACGATTGCTGTTTCGTGGTAGACTATGGTCTGTTACTCGTCAAAACATTGAAATACAAATGATATAGAGTATTCTGGACACAAGGCGGCAGTAATTAAAACAAATAAATACATATGACAAAGAAGTATTTCAAAACAAAGTTAGCGTATTATTTTCTACCTTTTTTTGTCTTGATGTCAAGTTGTATTAACATAAATAAAAACGCCTCACCAGCCATGGACCTCACCGCACGTCACCAGGTATATCATATATCAGCAACCAGAGCAGATGGAGAAAAAATGATAGCATATTTAGAATCAACAAGCGCAAATTACAATAAATGGGTCTAATATCTCAGGCACCAAATTCCATGTTCCCCAGTGTAATCGATAACACATGAAGGATTGAGTAAACAGATTTTATACCTCGGTCAATTTCTGAAGGATACTGTGGCAGTGATTTCATATATTATTCCAGTAATGTATGACATTCATTATTTCAATTTGAATTTTTTTTTTGCCACATTTTGTCGTTTTAAAACTTTGTTGTAACAAGCACAATAATTCAAGAACAATGTTTGAAGATCCTCACAAATGAAGATGTCGATTTCAGGTTTGTCAAATCACTATGGAGTACTGCACTACTACAGAAAAAAAAACAAACAAAAAAAACACCAATTGGTAAAACAGAAGTACAAGCGCACACACAAACACCGTGAAATAGTGACGGACATCATTGACGCTAACACAACAAAATGAGCCGAAAGAAAGGGGGCCATCAGTCAACCAGGAAACTGAAATATGACAGCTGTAATAATAGCACAGAAAAATCAATATTCCATTGATTACTATGAAATAGTCCCATCAACAAACACAGGGGCTTTATGAAACGAGTCAGGCAGCAGACTGGACATCCTGATTATGCCGGCCTTGTAGGACTTTATGACGGCCACATCTGTTCAGATGGCTCAGGGAGGACATCCAGTCACCTTGCATCAGTTCCTTGTGCTTTTGACTTTGAGAGGTGGGAGAGTGCAAAACTACAGATGACGGTAACCTCTCAGCTGATGTGCACAGCCCCGTGTTCAGCAAAGGCACGATAATGTGTAGCAGTTGGCTCTATCGTTCCACATCCATATGGGCGCTATCAGGACCGGAGTAATCACACTGCAGCTCCTTCATGGCTGGATTTTGGAAGGCTCGCTCACGTGATGAAAAGAGGGGTGAAATGTCGTTCCTTTACGTTCTTTTCTCACTGTTCAGTACAGGGTGAGGTTGATGGTAAAATGCCAACCATGCTTTTTGCTTCATTTCCAGACAGGGGTCCGAGAACCCTTTCCGATACTCCGCTTTTTACAAAGCAACCATTTTTTAATCATGGATTTAGATGAATTTCAATAAATATTTACTGTTTGTACCTTAACCACAAATAGGGATTTCTCAGCGTTCTCCCACAGGACTTTCTTGACTTTTTTTGAAACCCAAGTAAATATTGACTTCTGTGTTATTTGGATGTGTGAGCAACTTGAAAATAAACAACTATGTTTGAGCTCTGGTGAAGGCACTATCATTGATGTAGTCCACTGTGCACTGGACCAGGCGATCATCTATATAGTGTGTGTGGTAGCCGTGGTGATACAGAACACAGGTCATGGAAATGTAAAAGGCGAACAATACACTTGGGATCTGTCTGACAAGATGGAAGCGCTGCACGCATATCTTCTATGAAATAAACCACCTTTTCACTAGACTGAGAAAGCCGAGCGTGATGGACATTTATTATTTAGGGGCAGAAGATGGAGAGAAATCAGTGTATTTTCAAGAAGGCCTGAAGCTTAGCCTGTGGCCCGACAACAGATTTACTATAATTTAAGTACGCACTTATGTTGGTTTGAAAAAAAACTGATTAGAAATGGCATTGCTACATTTCATAAAACTGGGCAAACGTAAATTTACGTATTGATAGATGTTTTTTTCAAAGCCCAAAACTTTTGATACTGTATTACCTCATTTAAAATACAGCTCATCGTCGGGTTATGGCATTTCGAGTTTCGTAGTTACGTACATGCTCCCGTAAATTACGTTCTGTCAGCACTGCAGTAACATGACAACTAGTTTCGGCACACTCAGCGGATGACGACACGCTTGTCTCACGGTCCGTAGAAAAACAAAAGACTTCACCGTGGAAGTGAAAATGAACATCATAGGTCAGAGAGAGGAGAAACCAATATCGGCAGCACTTTTGGTAGTAAAATCTTTCAGCATGTTAAAGCATCTACTCCTATGAAAGTGAAAATAATAACAAATCAGTAATAATAAATCTGCCAAATCTCTTCCCAAAAAGCCACAAAGTAAAGATCTGAATTTGTTCTACTTTTAAAAAATTACTGCTTTGTTTAATTCTTCCATTTCATGTATTTTTGAAGTTCTTCATAAGTTCGGTGGACAACATTAGTTGTAGTTAATTTAGGCATAATAAAACTTGACTTAGTGTAGAAACCGAACTCCGAACACCCGTTTCAGGTCAGTGAAACTGGTTATAACTTTTGATTGACAGCATTTCATGTTTTGGTTAAACAAGTTGGAAACAGTGACAATCTGACATGATACTGTATATTCTCTCGGTATTTCTTTTGCAAAATGCTTGACTGGCATCCGCTGTTGCCTAATTTGGTATGGAATGAATGTGTAAAATTGATTTTAAGGCATTTGTATCGCTAACAGATACATAGCATAAGTCGTTTTGACATCATAACCTCGAAAATGAAACAGCATGGTGGCACTTATAACTCCAGAGGAAATATTGTAAGGTATCATGCACTTCATATCATTACATCCTTGTCATATAGTCTTTACTGTCCTACCGCTGTACCCTGGGCCCTCCAATGGAGGGGTAACATTAGGACAGGCTCGCTGAAGGGAAAGAAGGAGCGATGAAGGTTCTTATTAGACATCACCAGGCGAAGCAGGCCAGGCCGCTGATGAGGACGGCAGCCATGTTTAATGGGTTGAGACAGTGTGCGCCTGAGCCCCGCGCTCCCATGCCTGCAATGAAAACCAATAGATCAGTTTTTGATGAGCCATAAATACCCCTAATCAAAAGCGGGGGACCTCTCTGCCATCATAAATCTGACGTCAAAGTCTCAAGTTGTTTTTTTTCACACATAGCGAAGAAACTATTTCAAAGATACTTATTTGAAGTAGCAATACGGTGTTCTTTCTTCTGGTCGAT
This sequence comes from Doryrhamphus excisus, assembly GCF_037039965.1. Lineage (NCBI taxonomy): Eukaryota > Metazoa > Chordata > Actinopteri > Syngnathiformes > Syngnathidae > Doryrhamphus > Doryrhamphus excisus. The sequence goes on along the minus strand of NC_136367.1, from coordinate 20,120,692 downwards.
ATGAGGGAATTATGACATTATACCTATAAATCCATTAACTAAGTAAATATCTCGGTCGAGGCGAGATTCCCTATATTGTGCAAGTGAGCAAATCAAGTCAAGACTTATTGTAACTTCCCCTAAGATCACTTGTAAACAAAAAGTTAACTTTCCAAGGAAGACATTTTGCATACGAAATGTTCCGCAATGAGGGGAAAAAAACAGCCACACCTGACTGAAGTTGGCCCCCCATGTCACGCAAAACTTTGGCCAAATTGTCTCATTTGTTTGTGTTGCGTTTGTGCTGTTTTTTGCAATGAAAATGAACGTTTGTGCAGTTGAGATGCAGTTTTTTCATGAAATATATATAACATCTTGGCATATTGAAATGTATTGCTTTTCAAAATATCAAATTGGCCCTTGCATCCTTTTATTTTTCAGTAAGTGGCCCTCGGTGGAAAAGTTCGAGACGGCCCTCTCGGAGACGATGATGGAAATCATCAGCATTTGCTCGAAACATTGTGAGCCAGCGATGATTGGCTTGGGCTGTCATTTATGCTGAAGAATATGTGCAAAATTATACGAAAACAGCAGATGTTTGTACAAGCATATCACGCTAAATGGTGGTCTGCTTGTTTGGAAGCTAACAATAATAATATATTTTATTTGTATAGTGCTTTTCAAAATACTCAAGACACTTTACAGAAAAATGGAGTTGAATAAAAGTAAGTAAACAGAGTGAAAGATATGTTAAAGTACACCATTAGTTCGTTTATACACAGTTAAAACATGAGTAAAAGCGGTGCGGGGCACAGCAGTCAGGTATAAAAAGTTAAAAACAGATTTAAAGAGGTGGGTTTTTAGTTGTTTTTTGAAACTGGGAAGGTCAGGGCAAGCACAGAGTGAATGGGGCAGCGATGGAGAAGATGGCATAAGTAGGTTCCTGCGGTTTCATTGAAACGATGGATCTCACAACAACACAACACAAGAAAAGCCTCAGTAAGTGACATTACACGCCGAAGTTGTTTAGGAATAAAAGTAAAGCGTCTGAGAGGGATGGACTGAGCCATTCTATTGTTGTATAAAAGAACGCGTAGAAGCACTGAACTGCTTGATATGCCAGAGTGTTCTGTAACAAGTCAACAAGGAATAACAACCTGACAAGGATGACAAGGAGCCCACTTTCCTAAAAAGGTCGTTTTTTTTTTTCGTTTTTCTCGCACTGAAACGTCTGTATTACACATGCTTGAAGAAGTGTGAAGTGAAGCCATGTGAAAAGTTTCATCTCATGCGTTCTCCGTCAGTCATCTGGGAGGACGGCACAAGGAGGGAAACGCAAACTCACTTAATTTGTGGATGTGGATGGGCTCACTGCCCACACCTTCGCCGCCCTCGCTCGTGGCCTTGATCTGAATGAGATAGTTGTCGCTGGCGGACAGGCTGAGCTGCACGGAGGTTTTATTGGTGACCAAAGTGTTGATATCATTGTAACGGTGCCTTTTCAGCAGGACCTAAGCAGGAGAGGGTGATGGAAGCAAGTCAACTGATGCAAAAGATAACCTTTGCAGTGCAAATGAGACCTACCAAATATCCAGTGACTTTTGACTCTGTCTCCGTGGCAACCACAGGATCCCAATGCAGTGACAGTGTTGATCCAATCATGGACCATTGGATATTTAGAGGTGCCTGATTCGGTGCTGAAAAAAAAATATATTATATTCTTCATTTACGTCATTAATTTTATCTAAAGCAGTAGTTCTCAATTATTTTCAGAAATGTTTTCACGCCCGATTTGAAATACTATTGAGAAACTCAAAATATCTATTTATTTATTTTGTGTCCTTTATTTGCACCAATATCCAGGGTTAGGCAGCCTTCTGTCTCGAGAGGCAATGTTGGTGCCCCGGGACAGAGTGCACGGACACCATGTGCTGCGCATTCAACATGGCCCCCCCTGTCGGACCTGCCAGATTGGTCAAATGGTACACGGAGCGTTACAATTTGGTGGTTTTGGCTGCAGGAGCAAGTGGGCGAAGTGTCTTGCCCCAGAGAGTCACGACTGGGTGGACGATCGAACCGCCAACCTTCCAGTTTTTGAACATTAAATCATGTAAAATTTAGGAATGAATTCAGGAGTTTACTCACGTGGTTTCCTTGTCGTGATGTTGATGGGCATGGACTGCGGCCCGGGGCCAGCCGTATTACAGGCGGACACGGTAAGATAGTAGGCTGTGTTTGGATTCATCCCTGTGATGTTAACAACGGTGTAGTTTCCCGAGATGCGCACTTTGCCGACAGTGTCGGGTTTGGTGTCGTCTTCCCAGTACATGACCTGTGAAGTACAGCCAGATTTAGATTCATCTGTGCATTAGTGAAATTAATATTCCGCCATGAAATGCTCAATGGTGTATAATTTTCAAATAGAGAGAAGGCCGTGATAAATAACCGAGCTGTTCTGTATCTCAGAAACATGATAAGTGAGACAGGAATAGAGTCACAGAAAAAAAGTTACATAATAACAAATCCCCACTCCACAGACGGATGCCGTGTTTGTGTAAGATGTAAAGAAAACAATTGCTTGTTTTGAGTCGACTTCAGTCGTACTCGTGTATTTGTATTTGTAAGTTACATAAAAACCAGTCAATAAAAAGCACTACTGAGATGTGAAGTCCTCCTTAGGGATACACTTCGCCTCACATTTAAAAAAAAAAGAATCTATTACGGCTGTGTGATCATTGCCAGGGTGCTATTTGGAGTAATGTAATCTTTTGAGCAGTAATAAGTGATTTAACTACATTGCACTTGTAATTCTAAGACGTTCTAATTAAAGGCGGGATATCCTGCATGCGCGGATCACAGCTTCAGAGCCACGCTGTTGGTGGGCCATTGAGAATTAAAGCAATGAAATGCATTTCAGGACCACATCAGTTCCACTGTGACAATGTGACCAGTGCTATGGCAACTGGAGATATTTGTGCCGAGGGCCAGAGGTGACAGGCGCTGAAAGAACACCAGAAGAAGAAGCCGTTTTTTGGATGCTTGAGAGGTTGGGGGATACTTCTTTTTGCTATTGCGAAAACATTATGTTGACACTTTAACAACAAAGTTATGTTGCTGCAAAATGCATGCACACGTTGGTTTGCGGGTAAATATTCCAAAATAAATCAATATTTTGATGTAAAACAACCACTTTTTTGTGTTGTTTATGTTCTTATAGTTGTTTAGATATGTGGGATGTCACCAAAGCAAAAAAAAATATTTGTGTCAAAGTGAAAGATATGCTGGAAACTTTTCACCCTTTTCTAGCCAGGAACTGATATTTTCCTGAAACTTACCTATGTTCTACTGCTAATTACTAAAGAATGGTCAAAGGTAGAAACAAACCATTGTTTCTGATAAAAGACAGGAGTCTAGTCTTTCTTTTGGCAGGTTCCATGGAACAAAATATTCTGTGTGCCTTGAAAGATCTGTCAAAATCGTGTAAAACGAAAGGTACTCCGGTGTGTCTGCGATTGATCACTTTTACTTTTACATTTATTGAAGACTCTTCGTTCGAAAGATGGAGAGGGATGGGGTGGAGAGATGGAAGGGAGGGTATCCAACAACAAATTTACATTTACATTTACATTTACATTTACATTTACATTTACATTTACATTTACATTTACATTTACATTTACATTTACATTTACATTTACATTTACATTTACATTTACATTTACATTTACATTTACATTTATTGAAGACTCTTATTGAAGACTCTTCGTTCGAAAGATGGAGAGGATGGGGTGGAGAGATGGAAGGGAGGGTATCCAACAACAAATTTTCAACATTTTCTATCGTTTGTGATATTTGTTTCGTTAACACCAATTTAGGAAAAATATGGTTTGTTATTGGACTCCTTACAATAGTTTAACATACACTACATGACTGTGTGTGTGTGTAGGTTTCCGGTCATTCGATTTTCGTAAATGGCTGGAAAGGACATGGTTAGCATTTAGCAGTTGGTTCATAATCTGCATTATACGTTGGTACTGTCTTGTTTGTTTTATCCATCTATTGTTTTGACACAAAGACACATATTGTTGCACGGTAACAGAGACAGCGTACAAGAAAAATGAGTTGTTCAAAGTTTGACAAGAATCGAAGAAAGAAAATGGAAGAATAGCAAGACATTGCAGGAAGTTTCAACACACAGTACCTCATATCCGAGCACTCTTTCAGGGATGGCTGGAAGGGCCTCCCAGATCACTTCAATTTGTGTTGCAGACACACTCCTAGCTCTAACCATCTTAGGAGCCACACTGGGGACTGCAGAAATAGAGCAGATAGTAAGAATCCGTGAGGCTCAGCATCTCACAGACTAATAGCAATAAGTAGAGAGCACAGAACAGACCTGTAGTCTCACAGAAAAGCTATTTCCTCTGCTCTTTTAATGGGATCTGTGACTGACATAAGGGAATACCGCTGCCCAGCAAATTCAATTAACAGTATAGCTCCCTGACAGCACGCTGCGGTGTGGTATCTGCTCGGATTTCCTGTAATCTACCAGCATAATAACTAATATGAGGTGGGTATTCCCAGCTTTGGTGAGTTAGGAAACAGCAGCGGTGTAAACATTGTCAGAACATTAGTATTCAAGGTCAAATTGTAAGGAGATATCAGGTGTTATTGAAGCAGCACTCGCTGCTGATGGGCGTGTACTGTACCGTCCTCTGCCGAGTATACGGTGGCGATAGAGCTGAATGGCCCCTCCCCTCGATTGTTGAACGCGCCGACTTTCACATCAAAAGGTGAAAAGGGTGGGATGGTATCATTGTGGAAGACGTAACGTGCGGCGCCAGGTGTGGAGATGACAGCTCGCGTCCACGTAACTGTGCCCACGGGCCTGAGTGCGATGATGTATCCGAAGCCCTCGGCATTTTGCAGTTCTTCGGACACAGGCTGGGAGCAAAACACAAAACTATAGTGATATTAAAACGCAGACAGACAGAGAAACAGACTGACCCATCTCTGTGCTGTGCCGCAACAATTACACAACCCGGTTATTTGGCAATACTACTGGGCACACTTAGCAATCACCCTTGTATTTGCCTCTATCGCTGTGTAATTGGAGCTCCTCGAAAGCAAATGCTTTCTGCCCCTTTGTGTTTTTGACGGAGAAACGGCACTCAAGAAGCTGAACCGGGGAGCGGAGTTTCACTCTGTTGGATTATTAAATTGCACAGCTCATTCTGCACAATTAAGCAAAGCCATTATTCCACAATGGCAGGAATAGTAAAAATTTGACACATGACTTACCTCCCACGTTATCACTAATTCAGACTTTGTGCCACCTCCTCCTCCGATATCCGTGGGAGCTGTATCGGGAACTGAAAGTAAAAAACCCACAGGGTCATTAAACACAGCTCCCAAAATACAACAACAGAACACTTCAACTGTACATGGAGCCCCGAGACCGGCTGCCTGCAGATACCTATTATATTATGATTATTCACGCATAATCAGTACAATGGAAAGTGGAATATGCTCAGAATCAATGTCTTACACCATACCTCCACTTTTCATAAACAATCTTGTGCTGTTTTACTTTGAAAAAGCACATTTCAAAAGCTGCTATTTTGGATTCCTTGTTCTTGACAGCTCTCTGTCTTGGAGCACAATACAATCACTTCCTTGTTTTATATTTAAACAGGGGGCTCCGGTGTTGGTGGCTGGCTTGTGCCAATATTATGATGAGCCCAATGAACCTCATTCAATTTGCATATAAAGCATTTGACAGTATTCAGACACTGTGAAAGAAAACAATTACATCAAAATATAGTCTTTGGAAAAAATAATAGCATTTCCAGTGGCTTGTTCGATATATTTATGGAGTGTGCTAAGGCAGGATTTGTCAGTTTTGGCAGGAATCTAGATTTTTGAGTGTCAGCCAGGAGGATATTCATGTTTCTAGAAATATGTCCCATAATGCAGTGCTTACTTATTTGTACTATTTACTACTAAATAGTAGAAGTGCCACAATACATTCACTTCACAAGATCAGACAATACACAAGAGTGTAACTTTACTTTTAAGAAAACTACAATGAAGAAATATTAAAACTACTCATAATTTGTACTGTGAATGAATGCACATGGCAATTATTGAGTGATTAATTAATTCATTTATTATCATCCCAGGCCGAGTACCCACGAAACAGTTCTCTGCAAACTCTGCAAATTTGATTATTTTTAAACAATGCTTTGAAAATGTAACAGATAGATACATATTCTCAATTTCAGCATTCACAACCCACAAATTTGCCATATTTCTGGTCTCAAAAGTGTATTTGCTTCTTCATATCAGCACCATGAATATTGTGAAAGGCTTGAAAGTATTGAACATAGACATCGACTGCCTGAATTCTGGAGACAAATGCCCATGGTTTTGAGATACTTTTCTCTGTGTTTTCTATATTTTTGGAGGTTGTTTTTGCGTGTGTTTTGATGCTTTCATCCATGATAAATGGCATATTTTTGTGCAAAGTCTTCAAGTTGTGAGTCTACACTTCAAACGCATCTCGAGTCTGTTATTTCACATCCATCGCCATGGCGTATGCAGGCAACATGATAAAACCTAACCTAACATGACACAGAAACAGGATGGAGGATAGGATGGATGTGTTTGCTTTCCCTTCCTCAAGTAGGTCAAGTAAGAGTTTGTGAAGTTGTTTGGTTTTACTTACTGGCATCTTCTGTCCTGGTTTTGGCTGAGGCCGGACTGGGCTCACCGAGGCCCACACTGTTGCGTGCCACGACTCTGAACTCATACTCCACCCAAGCATTTAAACCCACCACTGTTGCAGTCAGCGTATTGCCATTTACCACTTCAGGCACTGCAATTTTCATAAATTTGAACAGAAATTGAATGTTAAAAGAATAAAAGGGCCCTCATATGTACAGCATGTGGGTGGGCGATGTTCAAAGATACCCGTCTCAACAGCCTGCCAGCCCACAGTAAAAGGTGTCCGACCCTGGATGATGTAACCGGTTATGGGGCTGCCATTGTCTCTTCCAGGAGTCCAGGAAAGCTGCGCTGTGCTGTCTGTGATCTCCTCTACTGTCACTTTGTCTGGAGGGCCTGGTGGACCTAAATCAATGACACATCGAGCAGGGTGAGCTTCCCGCTTTTTCGGACAAGTCTCCCCTCATCAAACCCATCAAGGCCATCATGGTATCTTTAATTAAGACCTCCATTCTTGATGTGTGCATGAAGGGACTTGTACTATATGTGTGATGCGCTGGGACTCAACTAATTACCATCGATGGAAGCAGATATTGAATGGGGATCATTTATTAAAATGTAGATGAGTAAGTAGGGAATGTTAAAGATCAAAATATAGTGACACATTCTGTTTTTATAATGCTGTTTATGATGTGCAGATGTGTAAATTAACCAATTATAATCATTTTCTATGATAAACATTACCTCCTCAAAGCACCTAGGACAGCTACTATGGTCTAAGGGCATGAATACCAATGTAAATCACCAGAGATAACCCTGCACACCAGCGTTCTACACAGAGCACATACCAATGAGGCAACCACAGCTGGGCCTCCAGTCACACATGTCAGAGTGCGTGTGTTTGGGTTTTCGATTTCAGCAGCACATACATAATGTAGAAAGGAGGTAGGATATACCTCTGAGCTAGGTAGTGTTTTTGCCATTTATACACTATATCGTCACAGCGTGCCGCAAGGATTTACTAAATAAACAACACTCGTTTCTTTATTTATGCTTCATATTTTCAACTGTGGGTCTATTAATGCATAACATCAAACAAATAAAATTCAGTCAATAAAGGTTACCTTTGACAACCAGGATGGCAGAGGTGGACAGACTCTCAACCTCAGTGTCAATAACACAGACGTATTTCCCGCCATGGTTCAGCTGAATGTTGCGAATCATAAGATCTCCTGATACAGTCTAAAAGGGAAAAAAAAAAAAACATGTTAAGAAAAGTACCATTTCGGATCTGCAGTGTTTCAATATTCAGTCTCTGTAGACCACCCATGTTTTCATCTTTTCAGACAACACCACCAACCCTGGCAGATGCAGTCAGTGCAAATAAAGCTATTGGCTGCCCTTCAGGCTTTGTCGCACCATCTAGTTTCTCACCGCCACAAAAAGCTATGAGCTCCACACAGGAAATGCTCTAGTTAATTGGTAAGTTATCCCTAATTAACTTGTAATTGCATAAGCATAATTCAAGTACGGTGTAAGAAGCAAAGTGAATTTTATACTAGTTAGATGCATATATGCTACAAAGAATAAAACAGAGCAGTATAAATAAACAATGTTTACAAGTATGTTTTAAACATAGTACTGTATTTCAAATCATTGTACAGCTCATAAAATAAAGAATATGAGGCATTGGAGTAATTTATTCATTTATTGTAAACAAGCACGTAGTACTTCGGGAAGATCTCAGTAAAGTTGCAAGGGTTGCACGTGTTCCTGATGATATAAGTTACCTCAAATGACTGTAGTATCAAAGTATAAATATTTTGATTTGATCAGAGGTACTGATATTTCGGTATGCAAAGTGGATTTTGGTTTGAAGGTGACCAATCTAGCGGCTTTAGCTCGGGTCTGCCAGTGGATAGGGTCAGCGTGGAGCGGTATCGGGACATTCACTTACAAATTAATGCACAACTGACAACCCCGTGAAGCCGATTTCAGATTTCATCCAACCCAAACACCAGTGGCGTATGGATACAAGGATGAAAACCTATGCAGATTCACAGTTTCCATGTGGACAGGGCCTAAAATAAACTCTGAGCTAAATTAGCCAAAGAGGTGTGGGATGGGGCCCCCTTAGGGAGTTCCTAGCTGGCCGACTGCTGTCAGTGCAACTATCCACACTGGCACTGCTCTGAGTGTTTCAAAGTTGGTCAGTCCTCTGGAGACTTCATCTGGCCGGGGTCTCAAGCATTGGCCTGCCCTGCCTGATGGCAAGCACCGCGTCTGCCAATGCATGCTGCAAAAGTTCCAATAATATTCTCCAAACAATCTGGCGGGCCATATCATACATTATCCGTGGCTGCTGATAGCTGACCACTGCCTTGGAGGCAAAGCCGCTTTTAACAAACATCTTGAGATGGTCCTTGTGTGTAATTATCCAATTCAGTTGCATTCATTCAATTGTTGTGTTTTCCTGATCACAGCAACAAATAATGGAATGCTCTGGGGATTGTGCATGACTCAGAGTATGTGCTTATTTTAATACATCCTATTGAAGTAGAATGTCAGCGGAGAAAACAAGCTTATTGCTGTGGAAGGCAGTTACCTGGGGGTGAATGTATTATGGGATTGTGCGATTCATATCAGACGCCATCGCCCCCGGCGGCACTCCATCAGAGATGCACACTCTTAAGGAACTTGGCACGATAAGCCATGGATCGGTCCTTCTCTGAGAAAAAGGACCTAGTACTGGACTGAGTGCCGGACTACACTGCATTCTCTTGTTTTGCCTGACAGTTTCACACATATCTCCGGTTCCATCTTGAATGCCAGCAGCCACCTGCCCAACCTGCGAGCGTGTGGCTGAGAGGAAGGCATCTCAGTCTTGGCAGGAGGCAAGTGAGACAGATTTGCCATAATTATGTAAATTAATTGACCAGAAGCTGTTGAGCAGGAGTCTGGTAATTTCTCCAGACAGGGGCAACAAGAAAGCATGAAAACTATATTTCATTAGAGCCTTATACTCAATTCCATGTCAATACCAATTTCCATTTGCATTCATGAGGATATGATCTTGATAAGGCCACAACACTGCAGTGTAATTCAGATTGTCCAGTGTTTTGACTCCTAACATTGGATGAAGGACACTATAAAAGAAAGGCTATAAAATTATTTAGGCTTCCCTGTCCCTTAAAAAGACATTTGAGCCATCATGTATCGTTATTTTTAGAGATGCACAATGTTGTTTGTTCAAACAAATTTGGATTTGTACCTGTCGATTTATCCTAATCAAATATAATTACATTACTAGTACTACAGCACTGCTATTAGGCAAAGTGTACTATATTCGGACACTCCAAACAACCGATTATGGAGGTCAGGAGAACCGGAGTACAGAGCAGGGGGACCCACCTGGCATGGCCCAGCCAGGTTCACTCTATTCGGGCACAAGCTCTGAGCAGCCGGTGTGATTCCACGGAAGTCTCTGGCAAACATTTTGCACTTTTCAAACGCAACAGCACAATAAATCCTAGGCGTTGTAGCTTCGCTGGCGTTTCAGGTGGCTGATAAGGTTTTTTTGTGTGCTTAATTTGTTTTTGTTTTTTTCTTCTCCCCACTCATTGCAAAGCATTTGGTTCAACTAGCACGCGAAATGTCTTTCTCTTAAAGTGAATGTTTGTTCTCAAGGGAGGTCAAGGGAAGTTACGGCAGGCCGGCAACGTCATTGGTGGGAGAAAAAAAAAACACTGCATGATTTGCTCACCCACAAAGAACTGGTAATCTCACTTCATTGGAGTCTTTTTTTAATTATTGGTTATCTGAGGTATTTTAATGTAATCAGATTTGACATCATAACTCCATCATATCGGTCCAATTATTGTGCTATTTCAAAGGCTGGATATTTCAAATTAAATTTTTGAACATCATCATCATTACTTAAATAATTTTGGGGCTCAAGATTTACAAATAATTATGCAAATGTAATTACTGTGCAGGCAGATTATATGACACTGTTCAACCTGGAATTAAAAATATGTCTGCAAAGAGAAAGCATGTTCTGTATTACTGAAATTGAACCAATTTAAGACGAGGCAATGCAGTTCATAAAGTCAGTTAAGAGTCACAGTTTGGCACCCTGCATCCTCAATATACTCTATAGTGGTATTCATTGAGGCTTTACAAAGTACACAGTAGTATTGATGTCTCCTATCTGACTGACTAACACTGACCACATAAAAACTCCCTGAAATTGACCTTTCTTGGCAAAGCTGCCTTTGCTTGGGATATTATTCATATCTTAGTCGCTCTGTGCGAGGCTGCAGCATACCTCTTGCACACTACACTGTATGTCCCAATTAATCTCGGAATAGCCTGACAGTATCTGAGTTTAATGCTTAAGATGACTCACCCCACCCACTCTCTCAAAATGATCGGTGTCTTGCTGGAAGTCGATGAGCTGGCCATTAAATGCCCACGAGAAAGAGACATCCAGAGCTGGATCGCAGGCAATCTGGCAGGGCAACACGATGCTCTCGCCAACAATAATCTCCATGTTTGTGGGCCTCACGGTGATTCTGGTTGGCTCTGTGCGAGGAAAGCGACAACATTGGCATCTCACTTTAGTCTAGAACTAACGCACCTTAAATGAATAACACATAGGTCGTTGCGTTCACTAAAATCTTAAATTCTTCAATTTCAAGCGTGTTTACAGTTGTAACATTCAGCATAAAGATGGGCGCGGTTGTCCGTCCATGTTATATTGGGATGCAGGGAAGTCCACAATAGATCCTTCGACATAAAAGTGTTATCAGTATACAGGAAATACTAATACGGTGTACTAGGAAGTGCAGTGCTGTAATTGAAAGCTTGACAGGCGAACCATAAACAACGGAGGATCAGTCTGGAGCAGGCGTTACCCGTGAGTTTTTTTAACACAATTTTTTAAGTGACACACTTATGTGCATATATGTGCATATCCTACGAGTAACATCGGTTTATCTCAAAGAGAGCCAGCCACAAAATATGACTCTGCAAATGACCCACGGGTCCGTGAGTTTGAGCCCCCGCTGGTCTGGAGCAATGAGTTGTTCCATGGACACTCACCGGTGACAAGCAGCCTCCCAGTGGTGCTTGCTGAGCCAAACTGGTTCTTGGCGATGCACGTGTAGCTGGCTGCATCCCCTCTGGTTACGTTGGTGATCTTTAATGTTCCATTGGGAAACACAAACATTCTGTAGAAAACAGAAAAGTCAGGATTGACTACTGTTGAACTTTGTGTTGATTTTGCTTACAGCCAATAATAATAAGTATATTGTGATTATTACACAGATTCAATATCGAGATGTTCTGTCAGAGGTGTGTGAGTCATCATATAAAATATTCAGTGAGTATGCTACAGTATTTATGCTATGATTTGGGCTAGACTTCATTAAAACTGCTGTGGCCATACGGATATAATTTAATATGTGGTCATACCATGGCACTAAAGCTCCACTGTACACAAAACAACAATAAGAATAAGAATAGATAGAATAGAAAAGAGTAGATAGAACTTGAAAAACAGGTCCTGGATCCACCATGCCCTGCCTCACCTGAGGTACCCATTTATATTTCTCAAACTTTTCAACTTCTCCTCCAGACTAAAGACCATCTAAGAGAAAGGAACATGAATCTCTTTTATTCGGAATCAAATGGTGAACACTTTACAAGGAAAGGAAATGGCTCTGAGATACAAACAAATCAATCGCAGTCAAGAATGTTTCATGGATCTTACTTTCCCTGCGACACAAACTTTTATGAGGTTTAAAGTCTCACGACTTGATGGCGTTCTTTGATGCGAGGAGTAGGGTCCACCGCGACTTGCTGCCACAGGCCCAGACGATCAAGCAGCACGTTTAGAAAGAGATCCTGCGGCGTTGGCTTCAGTTCCTGGCCGAGAAGAACGTCACCTCACTACCTCACCTCTCTACTCACCCGGCCTTTCTGTGAGTGATTTTTTTTCCTCTTTCCCAAGCTGGAGGGGGTTATCAACACGTTTTGAAATGGATGACATCAAGATGGCATTGATGACAAAGATATACAGAGGATCCGGGATCCAGGAGTGCTTGGATGCATGGCAGGGAAGACTGGGAAAGTGTGTTAGAATCCAGGGGGATTGCTTGGAAGGGGAAACTTCAATACCAATTCCAATACCAATACCAATACCAATACCAATACCAATACCAATACCAATACCAATACCAATACCAATACTTCAGTACCAATACCAATACCAATACCAATACCAATACCAATACCAATACCAATACCAATACTTCAGTACCAATACCAATACTTCAGTACCAATACCAATACTTCAATACCAAAGATGTAAAATGCATCATAGTAGTAGTCACATCCAGGAAATATGTGTCTCACTTCCTTAAATTATGAGGTATACTTATTCCTTACTCCTTTTTCTAAAATCACAAATACTTAAACGTGCTGATATAGTTAATCTTCAAACAGCTAAAATAATACATAAGGCTAAAAACAACCAATTAGCTAAAAATGTCATCCAATACTTCTCGACAAGAGAGGAGAAATATGATTTCAGGGAAGAACTACATTTGAAACACTTCTATGCTAGGACTACGTTATGCTAGCCATAGCATTTCAGTATGTGGAATCAAACTATGGAATGGATTGAGTAAGGAAATCAAACAATGCACAACGATGAGCCAATTCAAGAAACAATACAAGCAGTTGATGTTTGCTAAATACAAGGATGAAGAGTCTTGAACCAGTCATGATGTGCTATATATATCACTATATTGACACTTACTATGGTACCCATTATGGCATTGGATGCTCATATCACCGAGTACTTCGGTACAGGACAAAAAATAACAAAATAATTTTTTTTTTTAAAAAAAACCCTTAAAGTGTATTACGGAAAGCAGGAAGTGAACAAATGTAACAGTTACTGATTGTAAAAGTACCAGATGGAGGGGTAGGATTTAATAAGCTTTGCTTCTTCCTACTCCTTTTGGACATGTGATGAACTTAATTGTAATCTGATGCATGTTCAAATGAAATAAAACCATTACCATTACCATTACCATTACCATTACCATTACCATTACCATTACCATTACCATTACCATTACCATTACCATTACCATTACCATTACCATTACCATAAAAATCTGTTATTCAATGATCAATACAGTATTTTGTACGAGTGCATGCCCAAGGCAATAAATAGGACAATTCTCTGTGGAAATATTTTTTTTTTCGACTGTGTGGGCAGACTGCAATGATGAGCAAACACCATGACACACAATCCGTTTGGGATGCTAGCTGACCTTGTAATGTTTTGAGGAACATTATGACATTGTCAACTGTCATACAAGTCTAACAACTACGCAACTGAGGCTTGCACGCCAGATTCAGCACAATCCGGTGGAAGAAAGCGTGTTGTTTATCCAATCCAGATTCCCTGCTTGTCGTTCTCCTGTGGCCTTTTTTTCCACAGTACATAGCTTCTGGAAAAAGTCCTATTCCTGGCGTTTTTTTTTTTTTTTTACCTTTAAAGGTTTCATGTATAGTCTGCTAAATGTCGGTTGTCTTGGGAGTTGTGCACATTTTCTGCAAGTGTAGGTGCAGCGTTCAATGGAGCCAGAGAGCCTAAATGCTGTTTTGACAAGATGTTTAGCTCACATTATTTCCACTGAATTCTTCTTACAGTTGCATGTGTGTCTTTGTGCTTGTGTGCATGGCCTGTTTTGTATTCTTCAAATGTGCCATAATCTAAGAATTCTAATCAAACACAAGTGTTTGCATATGGAGTGATTCGGAATTTAATTTCCCACTCTTGATTCAGTTTTGCTCATATTTTTCCCCTCAAATTGAGTCATCAGTCCTGTGTGACATCCTTTTAGTTGATCAAATTAAGCTCCCTTTGTTTTCAATAAGAAATCACACAGACAACCACAACAAATGATGCACCACTTTACCGTGGTGAGCGGCGCTATCAGTGTACTCAAGTTTGTTGTCTATTAAAATGCCGCCACCGTCATCAACACCGAGGTTCCTTTGCCTGTGAACCACCGTGAATATATCCTGTAAATTCTATTTGCATGTCACGATAAAGGGGAACACAATTACCCATCTAATTACAGGTGCAAGATCTTCAGTTTAACTTTTGAATTCCCTAATCTGTGAGCAGACAGCGTCTATCTTCAGCCCCAAACCAATTTGCTTATCTTGTAGACTTTTTTCACACAACTAGTGAAGCTCTGGTCAACTTGCATCCTAATCATGCATACTAAGCAGTGTGCAAATTGGTGAGCACAAAGTGAAGTATTAGCTATGAACAATTATCCCTGAAGGATGCTTCTCTCTCTCTCTCTCCTTCCCCTCTGCCTTCATTAGCTTTTCCTTCTTCCTCATTAGCTCCTTCCTTATGCATCTGCACAAATGCCAAATATACTATTCAAACATGTCTGCCAAGTGTGCATGGGAAGGGAATCTGCAAGGAAGATACGCTGTAACCCTACCTTTCATTTCTCTGCAGCAACTCATTGTCCTTTTTCCAAAGGCTAATTGCTGGGGGTGAGGCTTGAGGCTTGCATTCAAGAATGACTTCGCTACCAAAGCGAGCTTTCAGCACAGCCTTTAATGGATTTTTGGAGAAACTGGGAGGTGATGCTGAGTGGGAGGAAGGACAGGAAAAAGATGAGTTAACCTTTTTAGATCAGCCTAGCCAACATGAGGTCATTAGTCTGTGAGCCTTGCGTGCGAGTCGCTCCACATGGCAGGATATTTGGCCGAAAGGATGCTCCTATATACACACATTGAAAATACGTGTCCAGTTCTCGACGAGCGTGATTAAGATTTAACATTTATCAAAGGAGACTAGAAGCCCGCCATTTGTGAGCGTTATCAAGGCTTGTAAATAAATCAATAAGTCATCGATGTGCATGCGTTACAAACGTTACAAGACATAGACTAGACGTAGACTTTCTTGATTGTCATTGCACAATAACACAGCAGTGAAATTGCCAACGAAATGTCGTTGCCTGGCTCCTGTGTAATAATAAATAATAAATAATAAATAATAAATAATAAATAATAAATAATAAATAATAAATAATAAATAATAAATAATAAATAATAAATAATAAATAATAAATAATAAATAATAAATAATAAATAATAAATAATAAATAATAAATAATAAATAATAAATAAATAGATTACATCAAATATGAACAATGTACAGCGTAAACAGTCATTTGTACAAATAATTTAAATAATTTAGAATAAATAACAATAAGCCTTGGTCTTGCAGTGTCCAATCAATATGATGAAATAACTGAAAGAAAAAAAAACACACTGCTTTTCTGGCACATCCCATTGTTAGATCAAATGAGTGGACAAGACTGATCGCGGAGCTGCATGGTTTTTATCTTAGCCAATGATCAAACACACAGACAGCCGGCTGGGATAAGAAGAGGAAGACTTACCTAACACGGTTAGTTGGGCCGAGGAATAAATAATACCGTGTTTGTTTTCAGCCACACATTGATACATTCCGGAATCTGACAGGTTTAACGCAGCTATTGAAAGGGCCCCGTTTTCGATTTGTACCCGGCCCTGTAAAATAAAGACAAACAGTTGAGCATATCCCTTGCAACCGCCGGCCTATTATGACCAAAGGCGCACAAGCAATTACTTGTGCACCATGTGGCGAGAGAGACAGCAGGAAAGGAGAAAAAAGGCCTAAGGAGACTTGTGGCATTCCATGTATGTTCATATTGAATCCGAAAAATATGAGGACACAGTGGGGGAAAAACTGCTCCCCTGCATCCTCAATACATTTTACAACAGACTCATTGTGTTGTGAAGTCATTTAGAACTGCTGTAAAGTGATGCCACGATGATGCGACATGTGAACCTCCACGCAGCTTTGATGGCGGCTTTTAACTATGCATTCCCAACGAACGCACATAATGAGAGGTGGAGCATTGGACAAATCTGTACCGTGTCTCATTAAGGGTACTGTGGGTGAGTAACAAACCATTATTTTCCGGTTAGCCTAAGTGCATTTAAATGTGTGACGCTGACAACAAAAGGAATCAAACAATTGTCGCCAGAAGCAGTCAACGCAATCCTTTCACCCATTAATTTTCTTCACTGCTTGATGGACGGCTGGAGCAGTCGTGGGTGAGAGGTTTGGTTGGAATGACTACCAGTTAGCAACACACAGGAATGTAACGTTTTCAATTCAACAACAATACCAGTGCTGTTAAATGATTACCTTTGTTAATCATATTTTCAAATTAATCCACTATTCATTATTGATCGGCATTTGCAACTATGTCTAAAATATGCCTGATTTTACTGAAGTTTATTAGCAGAAAAATAATTGACAAGGTGGCATACATTTCATACTAGGTTGGCTGTTCCTGCCACTTATACTCCAGAGCGACTTATAAATGAAAAAACTGTTTATGTTACATGAACACTGGACACCTTTTTATTTTTTGTGTCGCTGAATAACCATTGTGTTAGCATATCTTACACCTATTCAGCCTGTTCTCTATTCTTTTATTGTTAGAACTTGCCTCAAATAAATTGCATGTTCTCCTCATATTTGCATGCATTGTTTGTTGGATTGCGTGGAATATTAAAAAAAGGTGAATTTTCAATAAACTTACACAAACAAGGTGTGATTTTTATTCTACAAAAACTTAGTTGAGGTTCATGGAGCAGTTTAAATGTGTAATCCTGGATAAAATTCATTCATAGCTTTCATTCCAGTTTGCTATTTAAACATGAGTCCGGTGAGACACAGTCCGATCCACATACCATCCAAATCACCATTCTCACATTGTTCAAGTCCGAGGAACACAAGCAGCTTTTATTACCTCGGTAATCACTTGTTCTCCATTCCTCAGCCAGCTGTACGATGGTTTAGGCTTTCCGTTGGCCTTACACTCCCAGAACAGATTTTGTTGGATGGACAGAACTGTGTCAGCCATTGTCTGGAACCAGTGAGGTTTAGCTAGGAATAAATGAGAGAATCACCTTTTCAAACATGTTTTCATTATCAATAAAGTGAATTAATAAAAGAGCGGAATCAGACATTAGCTATGAAGCAGCTCTTCAAATTTTCACATTTCAGACAAGGACATGGAATTCAAGGTGGACAAGAAATTAGCAACTGGTAGAAATAATCACTTATCTACAGGGTTATTCAAAAAGAATGTTTTTTTTAAGGAAAAGCAATAGAAGTCAGTGTTTGAGTCCGTGCCTTACAGTGTCCATTGTGGCCACCACCTGCAGCACGGGCAACGCCCATGATCGCTGTTGCAATGCGTCATGAAATCGGTTCATTGTTTTTGTATATATCACTTCTTTGACATTATCTCTGAGCATAAACTGATCATCAATAAATTTGGATTGGTGACAGGAGCTGAATATTTCAGTTATTTATCCTTATTCCTAAAGAAAATTGTTCCGAAGTCGACCTCTGTCACAGATTATGTTCAGTTTAGAGGGTTCACTGTCATTGAAAACACTTTAGGATTTTAGTAATGCATCTTGTCGGTATACTCAAACTCAATATACTCACAATTAATTTAATATTAGAGTAAACGATAGTATCTACAGAAGTGCATCCTGCAAGCACGCAGAGCTCAGGGATCATCTCCCAGTAGCATCACGCTCAGACCTTTGGCCTTGGGGCGAACTCACAGTGGGCCGTTGGTGCCACGCTGATCTCAGGCACGATATTCCTCCTCCTTGTCTTGGCCCCTGCTGGCCTGCACTCACACTGAGCGTTCGTGCCATGGCTGTCACATCTATCCTGCTGTATTACTGCAATTTCTCTGACTTTGTAAACGAGTGGCTTATTTGGAGTTGCTGTGATTATTTATTTTCTGCAAGGTTGCCGCTGTCATTAATTACTTGCGAGACGTGCGATTGCATGAATTAAATGATACGTTCTATTCTGCTTTATCGCTACAATTTCTCTTAATATGTGGACTAGTTTCTGCCATATTTGGAGTCATTCTGATCATTTATTTTGACCAAGGTTGCCGCTGCCATTATTTTTCCCAAGAGGAGCGCATTATTTAAATGACACATCTTTCTTACGCATACAGATATAGCCCTGTGTGAGTGCTGTGGGATTTTAGCTTTTACTGTATATACTGCTCAAATTTGTGGAACTATGTGCTGAAGAACATTCTGGAGCGCTTGTAAGTAATTCCACATCATTTTTGAAACTCCAGCCAGTACTGTTGATGAGTAACGTATTCGGATTTTGACTGATCTTGTTTCTACTTTTTTCCATTCTTTAGGAATCAGCAGTGGAATATCGGGAAGTTTCAACAAAATATCAGTTCTCAACCAAAAAAGGGAGAATACTGATTTTTTTAAATTTTTCATTTCAAGCAGCACAACTTTCACTTGTAGCCAAAAATATTTAGACCAAATATATAAACAACTGGGCCACAACATAAACAACTATAAATGTATAATAATATAATAATGCATTAATATTTCTCCCCAATGCGTAACCTTTTGCACGCTACACTCCTCCAGGCTTTTCCACTTGAGGTAGTTAATAAAAGGGACGGATGCATGCCGAGCTCACTTCTGCCCCCTTGTGGTCTTTTTACAGCTTAAAACGGCATGAAACATGACCCCGTTTATTGTGCACTTGTATCATCACCTCTTTTTGCCTCTCACGCAAAATGTACTCATGTACTGAGACAAAAACGTACTGTATAAATACGTCTTCGGACATTCAAGATGAAAAAAAACATCTTCAGTAGCAAATGAGTTAACTGACCATGGAATGAAACACGACCCCGTGCAGCATTTTTGCCACGGCGATTCTCTGCAATACATTCATACGTTCCCGCATCTTCCTGCTGGAAATTTGGGATTTCCAGAACAGCGTTTGAGTTCTTCATTTTGACTTTGCTCGGGAAAGGGACTCCTCCAGTTCTCCTCCAGCTTATTACTGGAACAGGGCTGCAAATGAAGAGAAAATGTTGTGATGGTATCAGGGTTCACAAGCTTTAAAAATAGATACTGCACTTCAGTCGAGTGATGAATGTGATGATGTATAATGTGATAGATTATACTTTGATACAAGTACTTTCCATGCATGAAAGCTCTTATGTCACATACTATGCAACAATGCTGACTTACTTTCCCAAAGCAAAACATTCCAGTTTGACAAGTGATTCTTTCGCAGCTGGAACAGAGTCTGGAAAATGAACTTCTATTTTGGGCTCGTATTCCCCCATTACTCCTACAAAAAAGAGAGACATTATATGATAAGATTTTGCAGAAATAATGAACTGGAGCCACGGACTGCACACTGGATCAAAGAGAGAGCAGTGACATTCGGGGCATTAAGCAAAGAAAATCGTTACGCGATTCCAGAGTAAGTGACCACTGTAGGGCTGGTTTAGGGGGGGTGGTAATGAAAGGTGGCTTATAAAAGATTTAAGGAAGACATTAGGTAAAAGACATGCTTAGTAGATATTTATCACCACGAGCACTGCAGCTTGATTTATGACTTTATTTAGATTCACCTTACTCAAACAGCTCAGGGACCTTTTGAAGAAAGTATTAGTGTATTCTTTTTAACGCTTAAAGCTGATATTTCAAAGGATGCGTTTTAGATGTATTTATTTTATTTACTTAGGACAATCAATTTGAACTTATACATTCTGTTATGAATAAAAGTATCCTGTGCAATGTATGGCCTTGAGAGCTGAATGTAATATTTTTTCATTGGTTCGCTGCTACTCCTGTGATCTGATTCAGTTTTATACAAAGACAAAAATATTATTCAAGAATTAAATGTGCATGTAAATAAAAGTCTTGTATAGGTTACACCTACACACAACAGCCCTACTATTTAAAAAATACAAGCATTAATTAATTTTCATGCTTTGATAAAGATTTCTGGATGCAATTAAAGTGTGCATTTAAATAATTGTGGAACTATAGCAACATCCATCCTTTTCCTTTTTCGACAATAGTGAATTATTTTCTACTTCAAAAGAGCCAGTGCCTCTCCAGCCATGAACCTCGCTGCACATCGCTGGTAAAGAGCATGTCGAGTTTTTATAGTCTTCTATTGCAAAGGAGAAAGAAACCCCGACCAAAGACAATCGTGCCGTTGCTGCTTTAGAGCTCTTTGTTCACCTTCAACAAGAGCAAGAGCCTCTTCAGCACAGCCTCCATTATTATCGATGAACAGAGGAACAGACTGACAGCCGGGAAGGCTGGAAAGTTAAATCTTTTTGAAAAACAATCTGTCCCACATTGTGAAGTCACTACGTTGATAGAACATTGGTGAGAGCTTTAAGAAGACAGGTACTGTTTGCCATTTTACGCTGTCAGTCGGATGTGCTTTTATCTGTACGTCAAGTTACACTTACTGTGTAAGACTGGTTTAACACTTTTTCTCGTTAACCAAAATATTTACATACTAATCTACAATTATAACAAAAAGCAGAAAAAAGGGTTATACTGTATCGGATCGGTATCGATATGTGACATTACCGGTATTGGACATGAAAAGGTGCTGTAAAGCCAGTATTCCAACATTTCCAGTGAAGCTCAATTCAATTCAATTTACCGTCACTTCTGAGGACCAGTGGTGTCGGAGAGCTTAACATCTTCTCCCGTGTGACGGTGTTGTTAACCACGCAAGTGTAGTTGCCCACATCCGAGGGTTCTACCTTGGCTATATACAAACTTCCAGTCTCTTGTGAGATGAAGCGCCGACTGTCTTGTTGGACGAAGTGCGGATATTGATTGAAGATCCATGCAAAAGTCAGCTCTGAAAAAGATAGTAAATGTTAAGGTACACTGTCCATCACCATCATCTTCAGCCTATGTAGCCAATATCGTTGGCGCTCCTTAAATTACAGTTTTTTTCTTTGTTTGTGGAGAACGTAGTTTCCACAGAGATACAGACACAATATATTTTATCCTCAAAGTGGGCAGCATTAACTTAATTAAATTCAGTCTGGGAGTGTTTGTGCAAGTGAAACTCGCTGATTCAGTGAGTCGGGTAGGTGGACTTGTTGCGCATGAAGTGAACCATACGTCGACGTCACCAATATACAGTATTGTGCACAGTATTGTATCATTTAGCTATGTCCTTTTTCTTGAGACTCATCCAAACGTATTCCGCAAACCGGCCAACCAATCAAGTGTTCATAGTGCAGTTACCATCACTGTAAGGAACCAAAACCTTATAGTACATGTCAAATCTGATGGACTGACAAAACTTCACGTAAGGGGGTTAAACACAAGTACATTTGGTGGCACTCCCACGTCTGTGCAGATTCTCGGTCGTCCAAGTCAAGGTAATCCGCAAAAGGTTGACAGGAGGCAAATAGTTGTTGGGTGAAGACGTCCCACCTTTTATCCATCTCCAATTTGTATTTCCCAAAGGAAGGACATTCCTTTGAGGACAACAACGTCCAAATTCTCTATAAGGAGCACCGCTGGTTTGATAAAGGTGTGAAAGAAGCCATCTATTTCAAACTTGAAAGGCTCTCTCTGAACAGAGCGGGAGTTTTATGCCATCGCCTATCGTCTTCTTACAATCACCAGTCAAAGGTCACTAAGTGAAATTTTGCTCATCAGTGGCATGGATGAGATGAAAGGATAGATTTCGTACATGGTCCGAGGGTGAGAAGCAGCGATTACTTGTAATGTTCCTTGGTAAGAGAGACCTGCCACGATAAATAAGTATATAATTCCAAGACGAGCACACCGCACAGATTTGCAGTAGCGAAAATAGGCTCTGTATCGTCTACCACTTCTGAGGTGACAGCTATTCAGTCAAAACTGTGAAGCAATGACTGTCAATCATCTAATGCTCTCTGAGGGAGAAAATCTAAGGCTTTTAAAGGAGCGATTGTCCAACCTGGTGGAGTCGATGCAGGCACAATGCTACTTCTGATTTGACAAGTAGAAGCCATGAGCTGAACATATTTCTTTTAGGAAGTAAACATACTTGACGGACACAAAACGGTAACCCTTTTCAGATCATGACATGACGTCTTCATACCGTTCATCCATTTTGAGTGGACTCAGTTTGATAAATCCAGTTGCTTCAACTGTGCTGACAAGTCGGAAATCTCTTGTTCCTCCGGATTCAACAGTAAGTCAACCCACTCAAATCACACTTGAAACAGTCATGATTCCCACAGATTCCCTGAGCTTTGCAGGTGTCAGATAAAGTTTATGTGTGCAATCACTCCTTTCAAAATGGAAATGAATGACAAAAAGCAAGCGAGAGAAGGAGAATGACAACAAAAGAAAGCAACGCCAGGCCGCCACAGCTTCATTTCTGAAAATGGAAAACAGACAAGTCCATTTGCTACAGCAGGCAACTGTGCATAAGCCTGCATCAGAGCAGAAAGCTGTCAAACTGTATTTCACAGAGAAAACTCTTGCCCATTATCCAATAGGCCAGCTGTACAATGCACTGTACTCCAAACCGTTCTCTTGTGTGGGAAACTGCTGCTCCAATGTGCAAGCTACTGTATCAACAAAGAGACAATCTTCACAGCAGCCATTGTTCATGCCTTGTGGATGCCCACGGAAGAGAAAAAAAGTAGCATCTTTGTTTGGAGTGGAGAATTTGTAGATGTTCTTCTTCAAAACACATTTAAGGATGGATGTGTTTTCACTGTCATGGATTAGATGAATAGATTTACACATAACTAAAAAAACGAACAAAGAAATCTTTGTCAGTCAATTAGTAAAAACAGGCGTATGACTATAATAAGAAAATTTTAAGTTGTAGTAGTCATACAAATACAATTACCTCCAGAATGTGCAGGGGGACCACATAAGAGAACCACTCCTTGGCCTTCCCGGACATTCACTGTGCTTCTCACTGTCTGAGTTCTGAAGTTTTCGAGATCTGAGGAGTGAAAAATGGTAAAGATTCTATCTTAAAAACATGAAATCAAATCAAAACACATACAGTCATTGGTTCCAGGCCCAACCGCAATAACTATATTCCACAAAGTAGAGTACTTATTTAGAAATCTCATACTTTGGTGCTTCGAAATATAACTTTTAACATTATTAGAGCACTTTAGACATGAACTAACACCCCTATAGTAGAGTTAAACTCGTATTACCCAATATAGCCATTAAGATATAAATAACACTTTGTTAAGGCAGTACAGTGAGTGGCGGACAGGAAGTGATAATGGGAGTTCTGTGTTTTACGGATTATTTTTCCTGTAATAAATGCCTGTTGTTCTGGCTATCAAGTCTGTTAATTATGTGTCTTACCGTACATGACAGTAACTTTGACGCCAGTATCGGTTACTACATCAACATCTTTGAATTCAACTTAATGTATTGCATTTTTATGCTTGAAAAATGCTTAATTCAATCAAAAACACACACACCATTAGCATAAATTTGCATATGTTTTGACTAATAATAGGTCATATTCAACAGCAAAACAGCGTGATTTATTTAATGTATTTTTGTTGCGCATTCTCTCCAGCTTTCACGTACTCACTGAGGCCTGCATTTGGCGTTAACACTTTGAGCTATGGGACTTTAATATGACATCAGCGGTTGCCCTGGGACATGTCCTGACAGCCTGTAATGCTTTGAAAGCATCTGGAGTGCTGATGAAAGAGATAGCTATAGCTCTACGTTTACTGTTTTGCACAAGGAAAAGATTAGGCAGCGCGCGGACTGAACAAACACTAGGGAGCATGCATGAGAAATGAGTTTGCGCTGCCAGCAGCCATAAGTAACATCATTATTAAATGTGGTGTAATCTTGCACTTAAAAGCATTACTTTCGCCATCCATACTCGCAGCACAACCTATCACCTCCAAATTAATGAGCAGTTTCTGGCAGATAAAACTTAAACCTGGGATGATAAACCACCTCTGACTTCATGACTGATGGAGGTGAGATGCTGCAGGCCATTCTATAATCTGTTAGCAGCCTCTGGCTCAGAGACTGGTGTAAGCCTTCCAAACATAAACAAAAGAAAGTCAGTGTGACAGATAAGGGAAATTAGAAGGGAGAAGATTATGGCAAGAAGTGGGACAGCGTGTTGCTAAGATTAATGAGCAGCCCTCCGATGACCGCAGCGGAATCAAACAGTGCCAAGTCACGACAGGACACCGCGGAGGTCATAGGAGGAGATGGCTGACTTGAAGTCGAGACAGAGGTGACTTCCTTCTGATCTCGGCAGGCTACCTTGGTGAGCCCGACACTTGAATGTATTTCTAAATCTGATGAATGGGAAGAGTCGCATACACACGAATGGCTCAAGGCGAAACACATTAACCTCTTAAAGCCTGGGTTTGAGACGCTTGCTGGAAAAAAGACAACGTGAATGTATTTCTAATCCCGAGGAAGCTGCTTGTTGGCTCTAATTCTCATAACGCTGCTTGTTCACTGAGTTTTAGTATCATTTAGAGGAAAGGTACTTGTACCCTGGAAGTACTCAATTTGATTCGTTTTTTCATTAAATCATTCATGAATTCAGGTGGCAATAAAGCGCTCAGGGCGGCACGACGGACGAGTGGTTAGCTAGGAGACCAGGGTTCAATTCCACCCTCGGCCATCTCTGTGGAGTTTGCATGTTCTCCCCGTGCATGTGTGGGTTTTCTCCGGGTACTCCGGTTTCCTCCCACATTCCAAAAACATGCTAAGTTAATTGCCGACTCCAAATTGTCCATAGGTATGAATGTGAGTGTGAATGGTTGTTTGTCTATATGTGCCCTGTGATTGGCTGGCGGCCAGTCCATGGTGTATCCTGGACAGCTGGGATAGGCTCCAGCACCCCCGCGACCCTCGTGAGGAAAAACGGTAGAAAATGAATAATTAAAGTGTTCAGTTAAAGCAATAGAAGTGGAATAGACCACTGATTATGTTTTGAGAAATCATTTGGGCAATAATAATAATATTGTTAAATCCTATCCCGTAATCTGAGGGCTTCCATGGCGTTTATAGTTTCTATATCATGTTTACATATACATCCATAAGATTGTCCCGTGCGGCTCTAGTGCACACACAGTTGTATAAATCAAACCGCAGTTCAGTTAGCCAACTTACAATTTTATTACACAAATCCGAGAGGGTATGGGTAACATTTTCTGTGGCTTCACAGCAGAAAAATATAGGTCGTCACAGTAGTGAACTGGCCACACACTGCAAGTGTAAATGCTTGAGGCTAAACTCTCTGTAGCTGCAGTGATTGCTTTGCCGGAATCTATTTTCCTTGTCGGACAAGGAAAAGGGAAACAAATAGTAATGCACGCAAGAGAGCCACGGCACATGGAGTCTTCCATTGTGACCGTCGCCTTAAAAGCGTTGTGGTTATACTGTATATTTGGTCGCTATCGAGATGTTAATAATTGCAAAGGCGTACAGATGTCGCTCAATAAAAACGAGCTTCAAATGGATGCAGTTGGAAAGGAGGCAGCGTTCCTATATTGGGACGATATTAAAGTGCATCAGCCATCCTGATCTCCGAGACCTCCGTCCATGCATTTGGCAGACAATAAATGTCAAAGCATCTCTGCTTTTTAACCATCCCCAACATATAAGATTCATTACAGAACTATATGGATAATGGCAGCGTAACTCACGAGAGTATGTTAAAGATACTTCATCCTGGGGAAAATAATCAATAGTGCGTACATTTTAATCAAGAAGAGAGGTGACTGTGATTTCTATCAGGATAAGAAGAACCTGTGTCATTTCTGCTTGTTGTTTATGGCAAGCAGGGTAAGAAAATAAGCCGGCTGACCTATAAAATGCATATGACACTAAAAAAGGCAGCAAACACAGCTTCCTTAAAGTATGGATCACAGTGTCTTGGCAAACTACGTGTCAGTTTAGATGTTGCTGATGCTGTCAGAGCTGGAAGCACTAATTGGAATCAATCCAGTTGAGAATCTGCCTGAGCCACAGTGTTTGTTGCGTTTGGCATTTCATTCAATT
Organism: Doryrhamphus excisus; assembly: GCF_037039965.1. Lineage (NCBI taxonomy): Eukaryota > Metazoa > Chordata > Actinopteri > Syngnathiformes > Syngnathidae > Doryrhamphus > Doryrhamphus excisus. The sequence goes on along the minus strand of NC_136367.1, from coordinate 20,093,962 downwards.
ACCATCAAGCCTTCTAAAATCAATTGCAAGGCAATTTGAATAGCAAATGAAAGTAAAGCTAGACCACAAGCAAATTACATGCGTGTCAAATTGACCTACAAGAGATATCCAGATGTCAGAATGTCCGGGTTTGTTAGTACCCACATGCAAATTGGATGGTAGCCTTCCGGCTCAGGATGGACCCCCACGTGTTGAAGGCTTTACACTGGTATATCCCAGTGTCTTGGTCTTTGTCCAAGTTGCTAATGATCAAGTTGCCCCCAGACATGCGACGCCGGTAGTCATTCCCAAGATCGATGGGTGTTTCGTTTAGTGACCATCTGAAAAAAAAAGCAAACACAATCAGTAGCTGAGCCCCTAGGAGATGCACACTCAGTATTTATCACAAAGATCAATATCTTTGCTCTGCTCACATCCAGCAGAGAACTTGGGCTAAATTGCTAAGCCTTTTGGCATTAAAAAGGTGCAGGCTTTAGGTTCTTTTATACAGTTTTAATTTCAGGTGATGGATTTTGGTGTACAATACGCGCTTTCTATTAAATGGCCTCAATATTAAGAATAATAATGGATTCACTTTTTTTCAAGGCATCCAAAGTGCTTGACAATGAAGTGAACCCATTGTTTATTCACTCCTCAGTCACACACTGGTGGTGGTAGACTACATCTGTGGACACAGCTGTAGTCTGACAGAAATGTGTATATATAAATTAATATAATATATAACATATTAATGTGCTTAGATTTCTGGATGAATTTAATAATAAATTGGTGTTGATAACAATCTAGTTGTGATTACAATGAAGAAATAATTCAACCATATATTGGTGGCAGTAATTCATTTAATACCATTAGCATTTGTCACCAAAATAAGTTATGAAATAATCATTTTAGTCAATATCCTCAATAAGTCAGCAAGATACGCAGTTCAGAGTTCTGCACATACTTTCTTCAGTCAGATCACAGGATCGTCTGCCAAAAATCTCAGCTATGTGTTCAAGGGTTCACAATCACACTAAGACACAACCTTGAGCAATTAATACATTTTGAGAAAGTGAGAAAACGAGTGAGAAGAACTGAGCAGGTGAATGTTTGCAGACAGTGAGAGGAATCCTGAGTGTAAGTAAATCTGCCTCAGAGACGGGACTGCGAGATGACAATTTCACTGATACGGGGGGGTCAATTTTATTTTCACCTTCCAGGCAAACCTAAGAGGCAGTTAGAACGATGCTTCATGTTGTTATAAAACCAGTAAATTTCCCCCCAGTTTCCTGTCTGACTTAATATAAAAGACACATCTGTCGTTCATCTTGAAATCTCATTGTACTCACATTAAGCTGCTCGTACTGGTCCCCCCTCCCTCTCCTATCCTATCAGTATTATTTCTATTTTTATTTCTATTGTGGTAAGTGTTAGCGGTCATTTTGACTCTTTGTATTTCATTTAAATTATGAATTGTGTCAGTTATCATTAAGAACCTCCAAGGAGTGATCGCATTACAGGAATTCTATGATGTGGCTACATTGCAGGCGGTGCCAAAAAGTGAGACGTGTGCAGTGCTTGGGTGCATATCGGTGCGCTGACAGCAGCCAAACGTGCCGGACGTGGGTGTGACGTGGGCCCGCCACACCACAATTGGCCAAGTGTGTAGTGTAGTCACTTACTCCGACCCATTTAGTCATTATTCCAGCAACATTACTTTGAAGCCCTCTTTTCACAACAAAGTCACAGTTCTAAAAATATCTGTTCACACAATGAAGATACTTAAAATAAAACATTTTGATATGTCTTTGCTTTACGTGTATGTGTTGTTATTCTGCTTGTACCACTCTGCTGGAGTGCACTGGCAGAGAGAGCTGCAACTACCTAGTACGGTTAAACCTAACAGGAGAGACGGTGAGCAGATAGTCACCCCTTCATGCACTTGCTGCTGAAACATCTGAAATATATTTGAAAACCTGAGGAACCAATTCGCTTGTTTTATGTATTTGTTGAACCGTGTACTTCGGGGTCATCCCTCACCTTTCTCAGAATAATCCTTACCCCACGAGGTGAGACCTTTCATTGAGCTAAAGTGCGAGGGCGTTTGACTGATATCTTGCAATTCTTCCATTTTTAAATGATTGTGCCAAAAGCGATCTCTCGGTTTCTCAGCGAGCTACTTGTTCAACAGACAGGTCGAATTTATGTGAACCAAGGTTTCTTTCTTGTGCTACTTTTACAAAATGAAAATGGCCAAGAGCTACAAATTTTTGAGTTTTTTTTTACTTGCTATATATAGCGACCATGTCACTAAATTGTCAACATGGATCTCTTCAACATAAAGCACTCAAACACCATAAAAAATGCAGACAATCAGTCAGCAACGCATAGCTGGGGGATTTTGTTGGGCCCTCCATTTCAGGGGCCGATATACTACCGGGGCATATGAAAACCAACGTTTGCCCGTTTATAAGAAAGCCATTAGGAGAAGTAATGGGGCTCCACTCCAAGTCCAGAATCCTGAGGCTGTACACAAACCGAAAAAACAGTGACTGAGTGTCACAGGCACTATTTCACAGCCCTCTGAGAATACATCAAGAAGATGGCCCCCACGGATGTCATGCTAAGAGAACGCCTCAAACTACAGGAGCCACGTCAGCACCGACCAACTGAAGAGGTGGCTAACATCCAAAAAACATGCCCATGGCTGGAAAATGCTGAACCAAAAGACAGCAGAGGCACTAACCATCAGCACAAGAACACACCCTGAACACGCTTCAGTGGGCGCTGGGGTCTACAACATCTGACGGGACCCCAGGTGCAGGTTATACACAGAGGCCCCAGAGACAGTATCCACCACCACAGCAGGGTGGTGAAGATGCTGGCAGGGAATGCATACGTTGAGCAGAATAACCAGCAGGAGTAGTGTACAGGTACAAATGGAGGTCCCAGAATCAAGATGGCAGACACCACTGAGGATGGTTGAGAACAACCAGGCCTAGATCCTGTGGGACTTCCAGAAACTGGACTGAGAAACTGGTGATGGCCAACCACCCTGACAAAGTGGTGGTGATAGCACCAAGGATAGAAACATCTGGAAAGTAACACAAAAGGCTGGAGAAACACCAAGTCCTAGCTGAGGGCAACAGTGGTGCCACGAGTGATCTGGTCTAGGGGCAGTAAAGCCCAAACTATGTGAAAGGTTCCAGCAAATACCAGGAACGACATCTGACATTATACAGCTGCTATTTTTAATGATCATAAAGCCTACTCTATGTCGAGTATATATAAGTATTTGATCTCCACCAACTAGGTAGCAGCTCTAGAGCTCCATGCGAGATCTCACCTCATGGGGTAAGGCTTATTCTGTGAATGGTGAGGGATGGGGCCAGAATCACAGGATTATCTTGTTATTGATTCTAAGGCAGCTGTGACAGTCTCCAAGCAAACCATCGGTAACACACTTGGCTGTATTGGATTGAGATTCTGCAGCATCCGCAACTTCTCATCCCCCTGCTCAACAATGCTAATGTACAAGCCTGTCTGAAGTTTGTCAATGCACACCTGATTGATTCAGAAGAGAAGACTCAGATAACACCATTCTCGTTGTCAAACATGGAGGAGGAAACATTTTCTTTGGGGTTGTTTCTAAGCTAAGGGTACAGAAGGAACCACCACGCTGAGGTGTCATGGAGCTTGGAATTCTGAATGAGAACCTGCTGCCCTCAGCTAGAGCAGTGAAGATGTGCTGTGACTCAATTGCAACAATGGTCTCAGATCTGTGTCCGAACAAGGCTTCTCCATCAGGTACAATAATCCACATAGAGTATTATTATCTCACTCAATCAACTTAAAAAAATCTCATAAGCTGCCGCTTCATACAATTATGTAATTACTGTGTTTTCTGCCCCGGTGCTGTGACAGAATTCATGACAAATAATTACACACACCCTGATGTCAATTATCAATTATCCCTGCCGTTAAGCCATACACGCAGCCAAAGCCATAAATCTGCTTGAAGTAACATTACATGATAGCAGACCAAGCAGCGTTTTTTTCTTCATCTTTTCCAATCACCGAGGTGTCCTTGATCTTGTGTTACAGCAGATTCATAGTAAACACGGTGACAGGTGTATTCATAAAGCACAGCTCTCAGCTCTGGAGTGTGTGCCAGGGCTTCACTGGGCTATTTATCAAAAGGGACTCTGTCAGAGTGCCTTTCGTATACATGGAATATAGAGAAAGGGTGAGGCGGGACCTTGGAGGAGTGATTGAGCAATAATCCTTCTGAACCTTCGCACAACATCGTTTAATTCAGTGAAATGTTCAAATCATGTATTTGTAGGGATTCCATGTTACTGCAATTTCAATCTACGGATGAGTATCGATATGTAGTACCATAATGGTACAGCAACGTAAACAGTAGAATGTATCGGTGCCTCATATCAGTACTAAATTAACAGTTACGATTTATTAATAGTTACCAGGGCTGTCAAATGATTAATAATTGTAATCAAATTAATCAGAGTGTTCAAATTAATTAATCATGATTAATCACCATGTGCAGCTTTGTGTTAAATATGCCCTTTTACTATATTTTATGAATAAATCGATAAATGACAGGATTCAATACATTTTCCCGAAAGAGCAGTACTTCTAGAACATCTGGTTGCTTCGTATTGCCGTAACTTATCGTAAAAACTAAATTGGAGAAAAAAAAGTTAGGAATAATTTAAAATATTTCATTTAAACATCTGTGGTTGATTTAATTAAAGTACAGAGAAATGAAATGCCAGTGCTGAGATATGAGCTGATCTAAAATCCCAATAAAAGCAACTAATAAGTACTATAATAGAGTATAGTATTGCGACAGGGCAGTTCAACGGTGTTGTACCTCGATGTGGTTTTGGTTCCAATAAAATATTTTTAAGACACCTCTGCAGTTCAAGAATAAGTCCAACAATTAATCCTCCATTATATAAATAAAATGTTTATGGACTATGCATGGCTGACATCTTGCAATAAGTCACATGCTCTTTTAATAAGGGAATCTCATACTTGGCTCAAAGCTTTTCAATGTTTCAGTTCTATTAAAAGTGAAGTAAATTATAAGGAATATACACTTTATATTGTTCCATCAGGACAAAAAAGCCCTCTCCTTGCCCGAGGGGAATCCAGTCAGGGACCATCAGTGTCAGAAAATGTGATGTAACCCAAAAACAACTCATTCCTCAGAGAAAAATTAAGTCGAGAATTGTGTGTCCTTAAAGGAATTACTAGACATGTCAGTCTTTTGTATTAGAAATGTTCCAAATCAAACACTTTCATTTTGATGTGTAGTTAGTTGCTTTCTGCTGCAAAGACTCAGTGCCGAACTATTGGACATGTGGCATACTGATAAAAGCACGGCCCAAAAAAATTGTACAAGGGTTCTAAATTGTCTGTTTGGATGTGAGTTTGAATGTTGTCGGGTTGCATCCCATATCTCACTTTAGTCATTTATTTTAGTATAGTTGAACCTTGGTTAGCATCACTAATCCATTCTCAAAATTCTCAAAATTAACCGTACTCTAATCGAATCATTTTTTTCTATGAGAAATAATGCATATTTTATGTATACAAATATAAAGGCTTGTATCTTTTCACAAAAAGATGGTTTTCTCCCCTTTTAGTTGGGAACTGATATTTTCCTGAAATCTAACTACAGTATGTTCTACCAATGATTACTGAAGAAAAAGGTAGAACACAATATTCTGTGTGCCTTGAAAGATCAGTCAAAATAATCAAGTTTTAAATTGCATTCCTGAAGTATTCTAAAAATGTTGCGGCTCACACCACACCACCTTTCCATCGTTAATTGTGATGACCATAAAGAACCCGAAAGCTAAGAACGTTCTGAATCAGAGAAGCGAATGCAGCTCAGATTGCCCGATCCGTATTACGATACATCTGTTGTTTCTTTTTTCAGCACACCATTCCTCCGATACGTTAAGTGTTCAAAGTAATGTCACTCACAAGGTTACTGCCTCCCTCCTCTGCTAACTGTGCATCTGCTGTGCATGGTGCTGACCAAGCGCCGAAACACAATCCACCACAACACCGCAACCAGATGCCTTTTTCACACACAATAGCAGACAAATAGCACAGAAAATGAACAAAATCGGCAGCTTTGGAGAAATCACAACCCCGGACACATTTTTTTACGTAATTAAGTCAGCCCAACGCACATCTGACGGTTTGGAAACTTTATCAGCTCCTGTGGCAGTCCCCTGGTCCCCTGACTCCAGCTGCAATGTCGCAGATCAGCTTTCATTCGGAAAATTCCGATTCGGCCGATGCTCTTAAACCTTTTTTTTTTTTTGTATGTATAGTAATGTTAATAATCATGCAGTTGTCTTGCTTTGTGTACATCTGATGAGTTAGCTTACCTGTACTGTGGAGGAGGGCTCCCTTCTGCTTCACACATAATGGTGGCCTGTCGGTTGGGGGAGCTGATGGGCAAAATGAGGTCACTCGGTTCTGTCCTCAATCTAGGCCCTTGAAATATGACATCGTCTGTACAGACTATAGAGAAGACAGAAAGTCAGAAGAATGTCTTTTGGACGGTACGAATACAAATAGTAAACCTTGCTGAAATACATTGTCGTCTGACTTGGCACATATTAGTTTTCTGTTTTTTTTTTTTTTGCTATTATGCATTGTTTCTTCACTGAACGGGGTTGTGCTTTCCAAGAATAAATGCACTAGGACTATTCCCTTGTTAGGGTGTGTGTATACTATTTGCTTATCTTGCTGCAAGGAAAATACGTTCCACTTCTCTTAAGCTTTAACTGCACATGCAGACGTATTTGGCTCCACGGTATCACCCCACTTCAGAATGCAAATGATTAAAAATGTTGCAAATAAGTCATAGACTGTTTACGTTAGTGTGAAAATACTACAGCATGCATTTTTGCAGCGTATGAATAAATGCACGGCATAATAGTACAGCGGCAAAGACTGGGGTTGAGGACTGCTGCAGTGTAAGGTCCCTGCGATGAATAATTCCTTGTAAGCAATGCAGCTGATAAATAAAGCAGAGTGATCCATTTTCAGATAATCTATGTCAGACTCTGCCTGAGCCACTTAACTGAGGCTGTAAGGCTGTACACATCCTTCAGAACTTCAAAGTGAGGGAGGTGGAACAAAATGTGTTGCAAATGAAGGCAGAGCCAGCAGGCGGTCAGAAAAGAACTAATTAATGTCATAGCGCTTATGCACTATATCATATGGCTCTTAGTTCTACACACGGTGTGTATTAGATCAATAACACATTTCATAATGTGATGGATTGATGTTTAGCTGCATCCCACTGAGGAGCATTAGACATTTAAATATTGTTTATCACAGGCTATACAGAGGTGAATAAAATGTGGGTTGTAGGAGCCGTGGTGATTTTCAAGGGTTTTTGAAGCATGCAGTATCACCACCTCAGAGGACAATTTGAATAATACGGTATTTACAAAGTCATCGGCGGAGAGGTTGTTATTCTATGCTGGTCTCTCTGGTCCCAAGTGGCCACAAGGGCAGAGAGAGAGAAACATTGTTGAATAGAAGGTGCTTAAATGAAGGGCTCGGCTCGTCGCGTGGCTACTGATAATAATCTGAAAAGTCCATGAGCAGGAATGGGATTGAACGCCCTGTTGTCCCTGACAAGGTGTTGCTTATGTGCAGTAGGACAATACTCCCGGGAAGGTGAAGGACAATGTGCTGTACATAAAGGTTATTTTTATGGCTGCATTCCTATTGAACCTTTATTAAATGCCACACTAATTACCGTACTATAGTGCTCCTCAAACAGTGGGGCGGGCCCACTTTGGAAGTGGGGAGGGGGGTTGTGAGATGTCTCGGGGGTGTGAGAGGCGGGGGTGGCAGGGTTGGCAGGTCTGTTAGTTCTTTATTCATGTTTGAATGACATACAGTGATTTGTACAGGCGGATAAATTAATAATAGAGTTTATCAATTGTATTTCAAATCCATGGTGTCCATTGGGTACAAAAATTGAGACCCACTGCCGTATTAGAAGGTTAATATTTAATTTATGCATTTATATGCAATTAATCGATGATTAATCAATAATCCAATTAATTAACCAAACTATTTCGGTACTTGACTTGCAAAAATTAATCAGCAATTACATGAGTAATTAATCAACAACTACTTTGGTTTTAACTTCATTGTTGTTTTTCTTTAAAAATGTAAATAACATCTGATTATTCAGCCTCTCAAATATGAATATTTTACATTGTGTTTGTGTTTTAGGCTAAACAAAGCAACATCTTCATACACATCAACTTTGACTTTGTAAAATTTAAACATAAAAAAAATTAAATAAGTAATTTTTGCCTCTTTTCTGCAGACCAAACCACCAACTGTTTGTGAGGTCAGTTCATATTGAGGGGTGTCCAAAGTGTGGCCCGTGACTACGTTTCTCGGCACATTTAAAAATACAATCAAACAAGAAAAAAAAGTGAAAAAAGTGTATACTAATATTTATGAAATAATACAGTAAGGTCATAATATTAAGAGAAATATGTTGTTTTTGGAGCATGAAATAAAAACTAAAAATAAATTTGTATTTTTGAAGCACAAGTTGACATATTGTCCCAATATTAGAAAGCTGTTATTTCTTTAAATATATATAACTTGTTAGAATATCTACATGGTTTGGTTTTTAAAATGGTATTGTTTGATTTTGACCGTAAGGTTTGGATACCCTGGTTCTAGGGCCTTACTGATCACTCGATTACTCAAAACAACAATCTTCAGACTAATTGATAGTTGGCGCCTCAATTTTTCATTTATTCATGAAATCTACCCCAGGAGCGTGAAGCCAGAAGCGACGCACCAAAAAATGCAATGAGAAGTGAGTTTGTGCGACGTGCTAAAAACTATGACAGCATGGACAATGTTTATCATGACTAAGGTGCTACTTTATCTTACCTGCAAGGCATCCCGTGATTGATAGTAGAACAATTTGTTTCCATGGCAACATCATCTTTAGTTGCAGAGGGCTAATGGGACTCTCATCCAATTACTTGTGAATGCAATGCTCTCCTTGTGAATGCAAGAATTTTAATCTGAAGGGAAAGCAATTACACGTGTTTAAAATGTCACATTTTGATAAGAATACAGCAAGCATTCACTCAACAAAAAAGCATAATTATAGCGCTGCAAGACCGGCTGTTATTATTTTGGAGTCAAAATATGTGAAGTGAATCTTGAGGAAGTCGGAAGCGACATGGGGAAAAACAGCCGAAAATATCTGGGATGCAACCCGTCAATGCAATTTTCAGGTGGCACTGAAGAAGAAGCAGCTGCTTAATGGGGATGTTTTCTTTGGATATGCTTGTTTCTCATCCTGCCTAACAAGCTCATATCTGCAGTTCAAAAAAGAGAAGTGAGGAGAGGAATGAATGACCTCAAAAGAAGCTTACTGTCTCCCTTTTTGACTATTAATAAGAACCGGCAGTCTGTGTGTACCAGCACTCTGCAAAACGCCATTTCACACTTGAACAAAGACTTTGGTGTGCAGCGCAACTAAAGTAAACTGCATTTCTATCTTTCTCCCTTTTAACACAAAATGTAGATAATAATAAAGATTATCATAAAAGTAAAGAAATGGCATCGCGATCACTTTCAAAAGGATCGCATTAGACCCGACCTGTAAAACCTTAAGGGATCAGCATGTAGTGCCTTGCAAAAGCAAAGCAGAGAATGATGGAGAGAAAAGAAAAATGCTTTTCTCGCTTGTCAGAGCATGTACGGTGAGTTTGTATACTCAGAAGACATAGATACTTATCAATTTTTAAAAGACCATCACTGAGGACAACCACAGGCTAGAATCTGATCGTTTGTAAAGCTGAGAGACATCAGACAACGTGGTGCCATACAAATGGCCTCCACAGAATATTAAAGACTTCATCTAGGCTAACAACAGTTCATTTTGGGTCAATTATTCTAAATCTGAACCATGTTTGAATATGTGAAAACAAACGAATGTCAATATTTAACTACACTGTGTTGAAATGGGAAAATATTTCCCTGAAACAAGATGGAAGCGTTTAAATGGATTGGTTAGTGTTTGCAGGAAGCTACCCCATTACAATTACTCTCAATAACAGGACCAAAAAAATTGGTAAAAATACCAAAATCTTATGTTGAGGTGGCACCATAGGACGGAAGGCAATGGATAAAGTGATGGATAATCCAGGAATGGATTTCTGGAATAAATGGACCAGTCTACTACTCTTAAACTGATAAAGGTACCACCAGTCTGTCATTCTTCATGAACAGGAAAATAGCTTTCACAACACAAGACCTTCACTTTTGTTACTAAATAATTAACTACCATTATAATAAATTATAGAGCCAAGCAAAAGTAGAATTTTGATTTACTGTAGTAAATGGGTCTCTTTGGGAATGGGTTGTTACGAATGGGACATGAAAAAAGACTGTAAGACAATACTTTATAAAGTCGAGGTTACAACCTGTCAGACGGTATCCTAAACCCAAGAAACGCACAGAATTCTAGACTGGCTGCAGATGTTTTTTGCCTTGTCATAGTTTTGTTTTTCAGGTTATCAGAAAACGTACACAATTCATATGTGTTCGTGTGTCATCCGTACGGCAAACGCGTCTTTCATACGAGTCAATTTTTTTAAACCTGGGTTGTGCGCCACACATGAAATCCACATGTGCATGATGTAAAGGTGATTTGGGAAATGCCAAAAATGCACATCTGGTTGTGACCTAGGCTTAAGACTTGAAAAAAAAACAACAAAAACATGCGCCAAAACACACGCAATCAGAATAGTCATTTCTTGTGTCTTGCGGTTAATTGGTTCCTACCCTGACCATCAAAATTATATTTCTGCAAAGTAGGTTTCCTTCTTTATACATTTTGTAGACAGAGCAAGGAAAACCTGTTTATGACCTTGAAAATACGGTTATCAACATGAGTAAAGCCCTATAGATATTCGTCTTACCCATCATACTAGACTAGACTAGATAAGCCATTTCAGACATAATCAAAACCTGTGCTTGCTTGTGTTACTAGAAATTTATTCCCTAGGCAACCTGAGAGCGGTACGTCGATGGTTCAGAGTCGAGTTCGCGTGGGTAACAACCACAAAAGTTTTTATTGTGGATCGTGTATTGATAACATTTCTGTTGAAATATTTGTTTGGGTCTTTATTCATGCTTGAACGATGATGGTGCCAGTAACTCATACAGTGGTTTGTACAGATAAATAAATATTACAGGCTAGTAATAGTATCTCAAATCAGGAGGGGTGAAAAAAAACTTTTTTTCCCCTGCAGTGTATAAATATGTGACAACATTGTCACAGAACAATGTATTTTTTTTTCCTCCTTTGCTTTGACCCTGCGTCTATATTTAAAAAGAAAATAGCTCCTTAACATCACTGCTATATTTGTTTTGGATTCTTTGTTTTTCAGGTTTGTGTCAGCTCAGATGATTTTTGTTCTTATATGAAAAGATACGGTTGTTTTGACGCAGGCAAGTTTGACTGACTATAATAGACTGATGTTATTGTAGGCCTCTGGTCTAGACGTTCTAGACCAGGGGTCGGCAACCTTTACTATGAAAACAGCCATTTTACCCAATGCCCACTGAAGAAAAATAGCCTGGAGCCGCAAAACATATAGTATGTTTAAAACAACATTGGAGGGAATTTGGGGGTATCAAAGTAGTTCAGATAAGAAAAGACGAGTTGGAGTACTCTTGCTAGTATTGGAGATAAACTTACATAAATGTATGTGTAAACTACTGTAAACGTAAAAACAAGTTCCCATGCCGCTGTTTTTAAATTATCTCGAATTTATTTTTTAGATTTGTAGGTAAGTATTACTTGTTTTTCTTCATGTACTGAACTGGATAGCAGTCAGAACTCACTCAGGATGCATTCATGGTCTCAGACAAAGTTGGATTTTTTAAAACTCATTACAAAAGACGTGCATTTTCCCCACTCGGGTGTTAAAAATATTCAAGCATCGCAAAGGGAGCCACAATAAAGAGGCTGAAGAGCCACATGCGGCTCTGGAGCCGCAGGTTGCTGACCCCTGTTCTAGACCATGCTAGAAGTTACAGGGGTCAATTAGAATGGTGTAAATTTCAATATGATATGAATCTTTTTCCAAATAATGAAAATGTATTTTGTTTTTAATATCTGTAACTCAACTTTTTAAGCGCTTTTGCAAGTTTATGTCATTTGCATCCAGATATCGTCATAATGACCGAGAGATACAATGGCGGTATGACTCATTTTGTGTTGAAGGGCTTCTCTGTGGTGAAAGTCAACACCCTCTCCCAGGGTGTGTGGGTTTTTTCTGGGTACTCCAACATTCTCCTGCATCTAACCAAAAAATGCGTGGGTTAATTGGGTTAATTGTCGATTAAATTGTGACTTGTTGGTTTGGGGAGCCAGACTAGCTGTTTTGATGTTTTCTCAGACATTTCTTAACATGATAGCATTTATTCATGTAAAAACATTACAGAAATCACAATCAAAATGATGTAAAATTGCATTTTAGGCCATGCATCCATTTTGTACAGCAATGTGGGTGGCCGGCTCGGGTGTCTGACCCGATGATATTGCTGGATAATGCAGTAGCCTTCCCAGGTCATTGAGATGTCAATCAGTAAAGTTCGCTCATTGATCAAATAGTCAGCTAGCTTAATCTACAGCGTCAATCCTATTGAGAAAGAATATGGTGAAAAGAAAGACAGATATGGAGTATGGTGCAAAACCATTCAGCACCACAAGTCGCATTAATGGTAAGACGTCTTGTATATTTATGATTGGATAGCTTCAGTATAAAAATGCACTGCAAAACAATTTTAGTTGTATTCAGTGTTAAAAAATATAATTTGGCTCCAACCCCCGGTCTGTTAGTTCCCTGCGATTTACAGGTGACCAGTCCAGGGTTTACCCCACCCCCCGCCCAATGTCAGCTATGATCTATGATAGGCTCCAGCTTACACGCGCCCTAATGAGGACAAGCGGTATAGAAAATGGAGGTGACCAAAATGGCCTTTAAAACTTTTATCCTGTGGATGTGCCTGTGACTTTTAAGACTGCAATTGTCGTATCCGTAGCACAGAAGGGGCTTTGCTCAAGCTCTGACCTACATCACAGTAAGTGGAAACTGATACGCCTCTCAGGATTAAGAATCCAACCCAACCCCTTCATCCTTACAACATAACCCTGTTGTGGTGATTAACACTGGGCTATGTTTGGAGTTCTTGAAATACCCCTCAAATACAGTGCCATCACATGTTTTTACTAACTTCAATGTAGGATTGTGAGAAGGCTGACAAACTCGTGTTAAGAGAAAGTATGCAGCAGCATTGGATGCTGAGCAGGCATATCTTAATTTAATGTCCGAGGCTGTCCTAAGTCAACTGCCCTAGCGACAGTAATTGTTCTCTCTGTGGCGTAGATGCAGTCACAGCAAGGAGTGGATTTCCCCTATTTTGAAATGTTGCCTCTCTGAAAACCTATCATGTTGAATTACACGGTTCTGGATTCTACAGGACAAAAATGTGCTGAATTTCTCAGTTTGAGCTCAGTATTAATTGCCATCTGCTTTTTCTGGGATCCAACATCACCATCCTAACACATCAGTTCAAAAAGCCTCAGGTTTTTCTGAGGAAAACCTCCCAGAATTACTTTGGCAGCAAGCTGGTTGCTGTGCCGTGTGCATGGCACAGAATCTGCGCTGACTTAACACGTTTGTGTCGAGCTTCACTTTAAAGTCTGTAAAACGTGCAATATATATACAGTAGTTCCATGTTTATATAGTTTAATATTATTTTCATAGTTAGACAGTAAAAACAAAACTGTTTACAACCTTCTACATGTTTTTAACATTACTAGAGCCCTCCAGGCATGAACACCCCTACAGCCACGTTTCTATAGTACCCAATATAATACCCAATATATATAGTATTCATTCATTTTCTATTCCTTAGAATAGTAGAATGGCAATGTTACTATTCTATAGTAGTAATACTACTGTTATCGTTTAATAGCAGCATTCCCCAATACATAAAACATCAAACACTAATGTAATAAGTAGATAACAACACATAATATACTACCAATGAATAATGCAGAATAACCAACAATGAAGTGAGCTCTAAAGATGTAACTTATTAGACATTTACAACGACAGTAGAGCAGAGCACGCTGGGAAACAGGAAGAGCTGCTGTAAAATCCATATACATAGGGCCCACAGTCTGTCAACATCGCCGCCATATTGGATGTGGCAAGGCTGCGCTGTAACTGGTATTGACTTACTGATAGAGAACTTTATTGAGTAATAATTATTCACATTATATCAGCTATAGAGCACAAAGCAGTGCCTTTAATTACAAATAAATTAAATTAATTAAATCCCTCTCACCATTGTCAGAGTCAGTCTCGTCAGATGGCTGTTCAGCAATGATGCCAACTTTTGCCAAACAGTTAAAGCTGATAGCTTAGCCCACACATCACATCCATTAATATATGGTGTCGTAACTCGCCTGCCGCTGCCTCCATGTTCGCCATCCATCACGCTCACGCCACTCACAACCTCACTTTGAACACCCGTCTGGTGATAATAACTGTTATGTTATTAGCAACAAGACAACTTGTACTAAAAGACAGAAATAAACAATAAATATCCCTACAGTTGATTATACCAGGAGTGAATATTTTGTGTCCTGGCTTTGGCCTTTTAAAATGCTAACCACAACATTTGATGTGCAAAAACATGAACCTTGCACCACATTATACTTTCACCTCTGCAGAAGCTCAACTTAATGAAAGCAATTAGCACATTCTCCACTGCTGGAACTTTTCTCACATACCTGGGATTCTGAAAAACGCTGGCACATTTCCACCAACTTTAAGCAAGTACAAGACTTTGGCCTGACCACAAACTTTCCCTGAAAGGGTATAGCTAGTATACCTATACTTTTATACCTTTCAGGATCCCAGGAATGTTTGACTTTGTTTTTATGCTGAAGAAAGCATATTGTTGAAACTCACAGAATTTCTGTGCAGCTGCAAACGATTCATGTTTCCAAGCTTCATTTTGACCATTTGGAAAATGGAGCAAAAGAATCGAAGCAAGGAGAAGTGGACAGACAGATCTTTTGGGAAATGTTTCATGGCAGCATTGTTTTTCTCACTCTGTACCGTAATCACGTACATTTGTCAATAAGTCTAATCAAATGCTGTCTTTCATTTACACCATCAATGTAATCTCATTTTCACAAACTTTGAGGTGTGACAGGAATGCACACCACACAAATTACCAGTATTTTCAGTTACCAGTATCAGTAAATACATAAAATGTTGGTGGAAAATGGGATATTAGTTGATAATATATTGGTTAGTACGGCTGTTTGCCCTAAAACTGATAGACAGGGTGGTTAGTGACTTTGTCCCCCAAACCCTAGCGCTGGAAGGCAGCATAATTCCCAAGAAAACGAATGAAGGAGTGACGAATCGAGAAAGTGTTTATCATAGCAGCATGATGCTGCACACAAGTACCGGTGGTCCTCGGATTACTAACAAGTTCCATTCCTATCATGTTGAAGTCCACCACCTCCTCGTCATCCGTAGAACGTCTGCCTTGACGCTAAACTTTATCCTTCATCATGGTGGCGACGTTTAATTAACGATATTAACTAGTTCTCTAGCAAGTCCCGTGTTTACAGACTACAATTAAGTGTTTAATTAATGAATTGGAGCGAGTTCGTAACGCATCGGTGCACCGTCTGCAATAATGCGGTCACCGTACCTGACTGTCGATCCACAAGCTGAGCCAGAAGGCTCTCAAATTACCAGTGGATCTATGTTTCTACCTTCACCTATGATCATGAGCTCTAGGTCATGACCGAAAGAACGAGATCGCGGATATAAGCGGCGGAAATGAGTTTCCTCTGTAGGGTGGCTGTACTCTAAGAGATAGGGTGAGGAGCTCAGTCATCCGGGAGGGGCTTAGAGTAGAAATGAGCCAGTTGAGGTGGCTCGGGCATCTCGTCCGGATGCTCCCTGGTGGGATGCTCCCGAGAGAAGGCCTCAGGACACACTAGAGGGATTATGTCCCACAGCGGGCCTGGGAACGCCTTGGTGTTCTCCCAGTGGAATTGGAAGAGTTGGCCGGGGACTGAGAAGTCTGGACATCCCAACTGAGACTTCTGCCTCCCCAAGCCGGACCCGGATAAGCGGAAGAAAATGCATGGATGGATGCCCTCCACAACTAGGAACTGTAACACGCAACAGCGTAAACCGAGGACCACTTCTGATAAAGAGCCCACTGAAAATTCACAGTCCAACGTGTGCTGATGCCTCCTAATTCACTGTGAGGACCTGCACACCAGCCCTATGCACATAATCCAGGCAGGACAGAAAAAATAACTGAGGTGATTAACAAATAAAGGCAGGGCTTAATGTCTGTATTTCATGGCTTAGACTGCATGAGAAAGCTTGATGAAAAAAAGCGAGTAAAGGAGTAATTGTTAGGCATTGACTGCGCCATACTGCTGCATTTGGAGTAACCCACTGAATTATGATTCCTATGGCAGATTACACATTAACTTCTCCAATACAAAGTCATTTGAAATAATTGCCCCAGTTACCATGCCAATTTAAAAGCTCAAATTAACATTCATGGGGAAAAAAAAAGTTGAAATGCATTTTCTTCACTTCATGGCAATCAAAGTCTTACTGGCAAAAAGCTAAAGAACAAGCGACGTGTCAAGTGAATGAGATAAGTACGATAAGCCCAACTGCTCCAGTGAATCAGTGGACGTTGAAGGCTTGCATTAGCCACGTATACATGGACCCAAATATTCCAATTCCATTTGGGTTATTATTCCAATTCCAAACGGAAAGAATCTAATCTTTGTATACACCTCATTCCGAAAGAAAAGTGCCAATCTGAATTAATATATAATGGGATTCACAGGGGTGGAATATTCCTTTCCCCAATCCGATTGAGGTATCTTGTACCCGCTCCAACGGAAAGTTGTCAGACTGCGTTCTTCTTCGTGGTGTTTTTCTTCTTCTGTTGTTTATTGGCGGTTGGCAAGCAGCTTTCGTGTGCATTAGCGCCATCTGTGGAACAGAATCTAAACCCTTCTGTACGCCATTCACAAGTCCAGTTTTATTAAAAAAGAAAATACATATCTATATAAAACATGTGCGGAGCTTAATTATGAAATATTAGCAAGATTGAGCTTTATCTTTTCCTGTTCTGGGGTGCGTTCTTTCAGCGAATGCTGAGACATGACGTAACACGCAGCTTAAGACGTTCTTCGATTTAAAAAAATGGAGGCGAGCAATCGGCACTGGACTGCTGCGGAAAGTTTGTTTTTGATTCAAACTAAATTTCAAGACTGGACGAATGAAAAACTGGCAATACGGAGTTATTCCAACAAGTGAAAGAAAAACTCGAGGAAGTCGGTATCACGTGATGTTGATGTTTACGTTTTGGTTGATTATAGCAGCACATGTAGACAAGAGATTGGAATATTCCTTATGTATAATATGTATACCATTGCTTTTGGAAAGGTCATTCGGAAAGATTCCATTCAGAAAGAGAAAAACTGCTCATGT
Organism: Doryrhamphus excisus; assembly: GCF_037039965.1. NCBI lineage: Eukaryota > Metazoa > Chordata > Actinopteri > Syngnathiformes > Syngnathidae > Doryrhamphus > Doryrhamphus excisus. The sequence goes on along the minus strand of NC_136367.1, from coordinate 20,076,308 downwards.
AAACGTGGCTATTCAGCAATACACAGTAAGTATTTTAAGTTATTATTTTCAGGTAAAATTGATCAAGATTATACAAATACATAAGCCTTCAATACTGCAGATAGATATGTTTACTACCTTGCAGCTTAACATCTGTGCAGGTGACTCTGCGGACCGAACAGCTGCGTATTTTCATGTGAAAAATCATCAATTCCCTGAAAGACGCCCCAAGTGACTCCCTGTGTTGAACACTGCTGCAACCCTCAGCTGCTGCTTGACACCCAGAATGGGGGAGAGTGCACTTAAAACAGAGGGAAGCGCTGATCCATTTCTCACCCCATCATCAGGCAGGCACATCCCCAGACCCCCATCGGAGATACTGCCACAAATACATGACTGGAGTGTCTTTATCTCCACCAAGATTGCCTTCCTAGAAAGAGATTTTTGTCATTCGGCTTCCTTGAAAGGAGCATGCTATGCTACACAAACTCTTTCCCGCACTACCATGCTGGATGTTGCTCGGTTCTGGAATTATCCGCCGCGTGGCTTCAAAGACACATTTCACCTCTCATTTAGCTGCTGCTTGATATTTTCAAATTATGTGCAAAGAACTATAAATAAACATGAATGGGGGCCGCTGAAAGATTATAATCCCTACTGAATAGTGGAATTCTTTGAAGATTCTGCGTGTTTTTCTCGTCTGTTGGGTCTGGATCTTGGTAGTCTGGGTCAGGAAAGAAAGTCTGCACAACATTTTTTCTCAAAAAAAAAAAAAAAAAAAAAAAGACAGATTGCACCTGCAAAGACAATATCCACCTATTGGGAAAGAACAGCAAGGAGACAATAAACAGCCATATATCAAATTAATAAGCAGTCCACTGATATTATTATTATTATTACAAGAAGAAAATAAATAAAATGAAAAGTTGAATGCTTTTTTTAACTCCTGCTGCTGTGTCAGCGTGACTGTGCAGCGTGGAACCATATGGACTTTATCCTGGATGAAGGAAATGAGCCCCATCAGTTTAAATCCCACAAGGACCATCCAAACCATTTGAGGCTTGTCTAGAAACGCAATCATCAGCATCGTGCATGAGTGGACGCGATCAGCATGCACACCCTGACTCGATTCCTCTTCCTCCGATTTAAGAACATTTAATGAAGACCTCTCCATCCTCATCGTTATGGGGTTATTTATTTATCTCTTATTAGTCTAAACGACATGGAAAATTGCATTTGAAGTCAAAACTTAGCACACACGTTTGGTAAAATATTGAAATAAAAGGTGAGTGAATTGTTGCTTACTTCTCTTACGATGTTTCCTCTTCATTCAAGTGTTTTGATTGTAATTCCATTATCCGTTAGTGTCCCGGAGACATTATTCACAGCAGCGTCCGTGTGTCTGGAAAAGCCGAAGAAGGTCTTATTCCCTGCTCAGTGCGCTCTTTACTTTATTCTGCCGCCCTTAGGTGCGCCTCCACCTCCGCAAATTCCCCCACGCTGTGATTTTTGCAGCCCGGGGCTGATAGGCGCGGTACAGCGGTCTCCTCCTCCCACTACCACTCCGCCAAATGTGGCCAACAAGCAGCGAGGACAGCGATGCCACTGAGTGGAGATTCTCGGTGTGCGCATCCCACAGTGGGCTCCTGCTCTCTTTGTGCGCGGTGCAGGAACAAGCGCCCACTGGTGACGGGTGAAAATACGCTGCTGTGCTGCGGCACAATAATGCGCCACTATAGTACCTGCCTATCCTCAGCATCACCTAAGAGAGAGCGCATCTCATAATTGAAAGAAGGAAATTAGGAAGACTGATGATTTTGTCTTGGATGGAATGCCATAAAAAAACAGGTTGAAAAATTGTAGGAACTACTCTATGCTGCTGGCTCAAGATTTAAAAATAAAACAACATATAAGACCACCACCACCGTCTAGCATCCGGTATGTTACAAGTGGTAGTTTAATAGATTGTATAGAACAGTATTTGTCACAATTTCAAATTAAACTTCACGAAAATTGCCATAAATTATGTTTTTATGAGCTACAATATTTGGTAAAATTACTGTAAATGCAACCATAGGGGTGCTAGTTCATGTCTACAGGGCTCTATTGTTAAAACATGAATTTAGAAGGTCTTTAACTGCAAATATATTCCATTTATAACCTATAACTATTTTAATATATAACTTGGTGTATATTATAGCTAAAGTTTGTCAAATCGCTACCATTAACTGGCATAAATAACTACTAGGTATGTTAGAATCGATGTATATTATGTAGTGGAAGCAGTTCCTGTGGTATGTTTGTAATGTAAGGTTCGTGTATAAGTTTAACACCACATACTTTAAGAGCTGAAACATGATATGAGATTCCATTTCATGTTAGATGAATATATTCATATTGTCATGACCTGTGATGGCAAAGGAAGAAAACAAGCTTTGAAGGTGATTGGATTGATGATCTGCAAACGCAAGGTACATACCTCGCTATGCATTGCGGTTGGATGTACTAAGACTAGATTCTTAGACTTTGACGAGACCATTTCTTCATTTTGCATTTTGAAGCCAAACTTAGCATCTACTTAAAAGACCCAACAACCCAACTGGTCTAAAGATTTTGATCAGGAGTGTGTATCTTTTAAGTGTCATCTTTTACATTTGAAAAAAATTGATTCCAAGATTCTCAAATAGGATATCAGATGTTCAGTTAGGTTTAAATGTACTTTTCAAGGATAGCTCTGCTTCCGGGGCAAACAATGTGGTCGCTATACGCAAAAGCACCTTGAGCAACGTACTCAACTCCTCCAATTGTTCCCCCAACACTAGAAAGCTGCCCACTGCTCCAATGTGCAATCGATAGAATGAGCATTCTCTCCATCCATTCATATTCTTCCTCTTCCAGGTCACTTTTATAGTTACAAAGCAGGGTGATGGTGGTGGTGTTCCCAAGCCACTTGTGAGACATAGAACATTCATTGCTCAATAGGAATACAAGGTCAAATTCAATGTCATGGAAGTTGAATTACACGATGATAACAACAGGCTTGTAATTTAATTTTAGTACGTTTTTTCTTCAGTACTTTTGCACTAGAACGAGAATAAACCCCATGCAGAGAACTGGCACCGTTGGCGCTCAAATACGGCAACACTTAATATGAATTTAATTGTTGTCATTATGCAAGCATCTGAAATTGTAAATTCGAAAGACCCGATTTACTAGTCATTGTGGGGTCTCACAAGAGCCGTTCTGTAAATGGATACCCGTCCCTCATTAAAATGCTTCGTAAGTCTCTTGTGTGAACAAGCACCATGTTAACCCAGACAGCGAAACCTTCATGGTCTAACCCAATCTCGTAAAATTACTTGTTCAGAAAAAACAGTCTGGCCTGTCTTGTCTCGCTATCTAACAAATAAGCAAATTAACCACAAATCAAAACGCTTCCGATTGACTCGCTATCAGTCCAGGGTTTATCTCGAATCTTCAAAATGACAATATTTAAAAAAAAAACTATATACTGTGATTTAATGTAAATGAACTCTGACAAAGTTCAAAGTTCAATATTGTGCGCATGACCAAAACATAGTGTACGTGAACATACAAACTTGAGGAAACAAGCAGGCGTAGTGAAAAAGAGATGACCGACCCCCAAAAAGATGGCAGGAAAAAGAAAGCAAGCATAATTTTCATAATGAACAAGAGGTTTTATTTTTACCACTGTGGAAGGACCCAACATTTGTCTCATGTGTCTCACCTAGTGTGTGTGTGCATCACTGTGGAAGCCTGCATTCAGCCTTTGCTTATGGCAAGGGTCATTTAGTTTTAGTGCTATTAAAACACAGCATGGACACGCTCAAGTTTGTTAACCCCTCCCCCCCTGTAAAATATGTGAAATATGTAAACCAGGGATGTTCATTTTTTATGATCTTGTGAATGGCATATAGAAAGAAAATATCAAATGAAACCTGAAAAGTAACTACACAAAAACTGTAAGCCCCCACTTATTTCCTGTTCATGTCCCGCCCATTTTGAAAAACATTTAGATACAGATCATTTAGATGGGTGAAGAGCTATAAACACAAACTGCATTTGTGTTCAGTTGTTTGTGTTGTCATTGACTAATATTTTAATTAGTTTGATGATGTAAGTGTGACAAACATGCAAAAGATAAAAATAAAAAAATCAGGAAGAGGGCCAATACTTTTTCACACCATTGCAGAATATATAAAATCCTGTCGTGTTTGACGAGTGGCTGGTGATGTTCCATGCTGTTGCCGTGACAACAGAATCACAGTACCCTGTATAGGTACAGTGATTAAATTGTGTTTAATTGTGCCATTGAGGAAAACAACCATGATGTTGCGTTCCATGTCAGTTGATAGTATGTTGCTTGACTTGTTGCTATTGTGTAGCAAACCACTATCCAATGTGGATAATTGTTCCATTCTAATGTTTATCAACATTTCCATCACTGTTTTGTCTTTCGTCTGTCTACATTATGAGAAGTCATTGCTATTTTTTCCTCTTTAGACCGTAGGCCATAAATAGACCATCAGCCCACATTGGATTTGTCTCAGAATAACAAGGAGATAATTAGTAGTGAAAAAACAATCATATGCACAGATAAATCAATAGATGGGACCTTGTGTGTGACCACAAGAAGCATAAGCAGGGATGCAGAGGCGAGAACATTTGATCCAGCTGTTACATTGCATGAAGGCCCTCAACCAGTCTTGTCTTTCAGGTGTCAATGTTAAATGTTCTGGCGTTGGCATAAGTGAGTCGCTTTAAACTTTATATCCACTTTGCAGTATTTTGCATTTGACTTTTGTGCCCTCTCTGTGCCTCATTTGACAAGCTCATCACGTCCTTCAGAAATGGGAGCCGCAGCAAAAATCCACAACACTATTCATGCAAACCTAATAGGGATTGTTCATTCATAGAAATGACACATTGATTATGTTCATTTTTCCGGCCTCCAACTTAATTCCGAGATCAATCTTATGGCTGTTTAGTGAGTAACTGAATCTCAGGATGCAGGGTCCGACTTCAGTGTGATTGACTAGTGATGATATCACGGTGGACCCCAGCCCCCCCCCGCCTAAATCAGATGGGTTTAGACTCCAACCAACCAGTGAGCCTGAACAGGTGAAATTCTATAGGCGGTGGATGGGTCCTCAAAAGGGAAACAATGTCCATTTAGGCTGACAGAATCAGACTATATATGATTTCCAAAGCTAAAGTGTGTAGAAGTGCAAGTTCGGGACTCAATAGACAGAACTACACGGAAAAGAATTCTACCACAAAAACCTCCACTGAACCAGACAGAAATCTGACAAATGCATTTTTGGAATGTGTTGTTCCGAACAGCCAATGACTAAGGAGCTGGATGGCATCACGTGTATTTAGACAAATATAGAAAATAAAGCAAGCATGTGTTAATTTGTGGGGTCATGTGACAGAAGTGTAAATCACAAAATACGAGCTAACTAATTTGGGAACAGAGTGGTAGGCATTATTGTTAGCCAACAGGAATTAATGCCATTTATGGCTCAATAGGGTACTAGTTTACATTTTATAATATGCTCCTTGTACATGGTAATACAAATGCATGCATGTGCATTATATCTGTATTGTGCATTACATTCACTCTTTGAAAACTGTGAAAGGACAAAATTGGAGGGAAGAGAGAGCAGGTGGAGAGTGATCAGAAAGGAAATTCACCTCAAGCTGTGCTGTGCTCCCCTGTGAGATATCGTTCTGACTGAGAGACTGGTGAGCTTTTTTTTTAAGCTTCAGGCTTGGCAGCATACTGTACCGCTCTCATTGTTGTAAGTGCCAGTTCTCTCAAGTTAGGGAGTATAACAACATCCACGGGCAAGAAATAGCACTTTATTTATGTTTTATTGGTCCATATTTGGTATCTGCTCCAAAGTAAAACAAAACAGGATACATTGTTGAGTCTTCAGAACCTGATTGTGAACTTGGCATTGGGAGAAGTTAAAAGAAAACAAACTTTTGGTAGACGGAAAAAAAAAGCATTTCTACATTTCTGTTAGTTCAGTGCATTTTCAGTCTAATAGCGTCACACAGAAGGTCTTCTTGCCACACACAACTCACACAACAGGTAAACAGTGCATGGCGATGTGAAAATGGCTGCAATGTGGACCGTGCACCAGACCGTATATGGGGTCTTCTACCAAACCGTGAAACTTGAACCAATGTCTGTTTCTGTGTACTCACAAGGGTGAGCACAGCATAAAATGAACATTAAAGGGCGCAGGGCTAAAAGCACAAAAGGGGTTTGTTTAGTCAGCAGCTGCACCAGCAGAGCATGTCCGAAGGCAACACGACAGTCACTGCTGATTTGCCTGATAAGGCCACAAAAACTAATGGAAGCGCATAAACAGCACATCTGTTTTTTCTCAACTTGTACAAGTTAAGAAAAAAGTTATGTTATTATAAAAATATGTCTGTTGTTCCATCACATGGCCGCATCAAGTCTTTTCCGGCCCACACGCCATCGAGGGAACGGTGTCATACCACGTTCAGTTCAGTGTGGAAGCAGGGAACACTTGGACTATTCCATTTGACGAGTCTGCGGCAAGGATATTATTGGCTGTCATGACCAATTTAAGAAGAGATCCCTGAATTAAAATGTTGCTATTATCATAGCACATTTGAGCTAGACACTCGGAAACTCCAACGGTTGGAAAGATTGGAATTTGAACTGAAGTTTAAGTTAAGGAACACATGGCTGACACAAAAACAAAAGGAAAAGTTGACAAAGGCCTTATAGGACAAATTATGTTAATCTTATATTTATGGCATTCTTCGAGTATCTCTGCCATCAGTATCCTAAGTTTACGTTTTTTTATTCTTTTTCACACGGTCTTGTAGCGACAGGAAAAATGACAGTGGACAAAAAAGCAAGAAACAATACAAGCAGTTGATGTTTGCTAAATACAAGGATGAAGAGTCTTGAACCAGTCATGATGTGCTATATATATCACTATATTGATGGTTACTATGGTACACATAATGTCATTGTATGGTCATATCACCTCGTACTTTTGGTACGGGACAAAAAAATAAAAAAATAAAAAAATAAAAACTTAAACTGTATTATGGAAAGCAGGAAGTGAACAAAAACAGTTACTGATTGTAGAAGTATCAGATGGAGGGGTAGGGTTTAATAAGCTTTGCTTCTTCCTACTCCTTTTGGACATGTGGAACTGTGAACTGATTATGTGATGCACTCAATTGTAATCTGATGCATGTTCAAATAAAATAAAACCATTACCATTACCAAAATATACGGTGGTTCCTTGGTTAACCATAAATCTTCCGGAAAAAACGTGTTGAGGAGACTCATACATGACATAAAGCAGGGTTGTCAAAACTCATGCCAATCACTAAAGCAGGTGATTGTAATGATTAATCCTCCTTTGGTTTGAGGGAAAGAGCTCGTCAATGAAATCACCTGCTGGAGAAACTGGTTGGAAAGAAAACCTGCAGCGCTTCGGACCTCTACTGACACACAAAACATGGGTGTCAAACTTCTGCCATGGAGAGCCAAGACACTGCAGGTTTTCTCTCCAGTCTGCCACTCGAGCAGATGATTGTAATGATCAACACCTCCTTCAATGGAGCTCATCAAATAAATCACATGCTGGAGAAACTGGAAAACTTGCAGTATGTCTGCCCTCCATTGACACGTAGTGTAAAAGATTATCTACACAGATGCCGTTTTGGTCATTCATTCCGACACCGATAAAACAATACTGGGTGACATCGCTCTGGAAAAAATGTTCTTGTGTCTGTACAGGTCTTCACTTTTTTCACAATTTGGTGATCTCTAAGAAACTTGGACGTGAAAGTTTCTCAGTTCACCACTGACCACTGTTTAACAGTAGATGTTCTAACCAACATTCAGTGCGGCAATTGTTATAGAAATATAAACACACTTGGCAGGAGACCTCTGGAATTAAAAACCACTGAAGCACAAATGCAGGCCTCCCAAATTAAGTGTCAAATGTGTTTTCTTCCATGCGGTTTGAGGCATCACCAAATAGGTGTCACATAAAGTAGTGGCAACAAAAAAAGGAGTATCTTGACCTCCCCTCCAAATACACTTCTGATGGGAATTTTAAGACCAGTTGAAAAATTACAAGAATGTACCTTTTCCACTGTTGGATCTGAAGGAAGTTCTAAGTAGAGCTTCAAAATGCAAAAAGACGAAATGGGAGTCATCAAGAATATTTCTGAGATAGTAATGTATTGCAAACAACCATTAAACTGAAGTACAAAATAACATTTCAACAAAAAGGACTCAGTAATGAGTAGCGGTACTATTCCCATTCCCATTGGAATGCCTGATGTGATGTGTTGATGTGTTTCCAGGAAGCTAGTGGGAATGTTGCTCCAGGTGTGGAAGATGTCTGGAACTGTCTGGAACTCATGTCCATGGTGCTGGCAGTCCTAAATGGTTTGTCCTAACGGCTTAACAGAAAGAAGAAATTTAAGGTGGCAGTATTTTATTTTAATAAATCACAAGCCATAATCAATCAGATCTTATTATCTATCAGCCTATTATTATTGTCATTCATTGATATATACAACAAAGAAAACCACAAAATGAATACTGACCATTGGTACCGTCCTGGAGTTAGTTGTTTTTCAGAGAGAAAATAGCATGGTTTGATGCGTGTGGGTGACAGGCGCAGCATGTTTTTACGGTCCATTGATTCCATCCAAATATCGAGCCTCGGATGGGAATGTCGGGGTCGTTTCTTTTCATTTTTATCCAAACAGACAAAACAACTAACTTCTCCACGCATACAACAAAAACACATATGGTTTAGTTAATTTGTATGGAAGTGACATGACGGCATGCGTTGAACTTTGACCCTGATGTTACAGTATGTAAGTCGGTTTTTTGGTTTTTCTTTTTTTAATCTTTTTTTAATATCTTTCAAATGCACAGAAAAGTAAAAAGTATGTAATTCCATATGATGTCTCCCATAAGGATTGTGGATGGGGCAAAAATTTTTAACAAAAACAAAAAAAGCAGGTTAACAAGTTTTAACAAGGATACAAAAACGTTACAGTCGAACGGCAGCAGAGGAGTGAAAACGGTCACTTAATCATTTTTTGTGGCCACCCTAATATATTGATCATTAAAATTCAAACCAAATTTTAACTTAGAGAGTGTTTAAAAATATAATTTTGATAAAATGCAAATGCCTGTCTGAGAAAAGTGTATAAAGTTTATTGTCATGGGTTTCAGTCTTAAACATAATTATAGTAAACAAATTTTGCTCACAAAGTTAGCTATTTGGCAGATTTGTTCCATGCGATAAGCGAGGGAACACTATCACATCATATATATTCCTTTCATCTATCGCTACAGCAACAAACTTAAATATGACAAGTCTGTCCTCGATGACTATCATCTAGTGCTAAACTTCACTTAAAAGTAAACAGTCTTATTTTGCTTTTTTCGCTGACGGCACCAAGCGTCTGTACTGCAACTTTATATGACCCCTAGTGCTTCTGCCTGCAGCAATTCTCACATAGTGTCATAAACATATCACAGTGCTGTAGATTTATCTCTTCAATACGAGAACACGTCTGTTGAGCTGAGAATACAAATGACCATAAATTGCAAATCTTATCTCTGTCTGGCATTTTCATGTAGAGAGTTTTATCATTTGCTGAGGGAACCTCTGCAACATATCCAAAGTCTCAAATATCCATCCGATCGGAGATCTCACCATGCTTCCAGAGTTCCAATATTCCAGGAAAGAGGAGGTGAATGAAACGTATCATCGGTGCTCCATTAACTGCATCTTCAAGACAAAGCTGTTCTATTGTCGATGTCCAGACCAAAACACATCAACAATAATTATTATCTTCGTTGTCAGAATGATTATGATAAACACATAATATCTGTCACGTTATGCTTGTGGACGGTATTGGTAAAGTGCAGTGAGCCATGAGCCACCATCTGGGCATACCCGGCTTTTGTGGCACTTCCTCTGGGTTCAATGTGTGGCGTCAGCTTAGCGAGCAAAACACAACTCTATTTGGCTTGTTGGCCTCCCGTCACAGGCGAGCGGTGGTCATTGAGGGGTGAGGAGAGTGTTTTTGCGGCTGGCGCTGGTCGATGCAGCTTTTACCTCTTCATTTAGGTTTTTTTTTATTGAAAAGTTATCAATTAAATGTTAGTTTATTATTTTTGTATTACAGTATGGTCGTCTGAAACATGTTAAACAGATGGACAGACTATTGTTGAGGTTCAGAGAAGGTCTAGGATTAATTAAGCTTTGCTTCCTCCTACTCTTTTCTGAGCATGTTGTAAACATGATGTACTTCCACGTAACAATGTTGCACTTGTTTGAAATAAATAATGAAATGAATTAAAGCACACATATTCACTGAATGCTGCATTTAAATCCTCATCAGTGGGAAAACCAGGAACTACCAGACGCAGATGCATGCTTGTCAAATGTACAGTACATAAGAAAGCAAGCATTGCAACAACTACGCAAAGGGTGTTTATATTATTATAATGATTATGCAGCTGGCTGATTCCAATCTCTGAATGACTAGATAGAAAGGCGAGTCTCATATCTCAATTCTGACAGGTTCAACAAGCCTTCTTCCCCTGGGATTCCACACCATCATCCTGGATAGCACACAATTCACTTCTTCTCTCATTTGGAAACACACACAAATACACACGGCACTCGACCGGACCTGGCCTTTTTATTTAAATCCATTAATATTTAATGCATGAACATGTTGTGAAAGATCACATGAGCACGCACAAAGGACCCCTCAATGAATATGCAACAATCTTATAAATATTTCAGCATTCCATTTCACCATCTCTTGGTTGAGTCACCGGGAGCCCGAGTCGGTCATGATGAGACGTAAGTGTATTTTCCTTTCGATATCTACTCTTAAAAAATCACCAGTGCTCGCTTGCAGTGATATTAAAATGTTACTAGGTCTCTCTTCAGCGAGAATTTATTTTAGCCAACTCACTTTCATGTAGGTTAGTGGCACATGACTACTAACCCCAATAATCCTCTCACTACAGTGTGCAATGAACCCCGACCAAATCTGCCCACCTACAAATAGTATCACTGTGGAAACAGTCTGACATCCAGTAAATACATTTTGGAGGTATAGTCTTAATTACATGGAAGCCTAAGCATCTCCAGTCATACTTTCGCTTCTGTGACCCAGAATTGCATAAGCAGAGGAATATAGACAGGATCTTAAGTCTTTTCATTCAACATTTGGCACTGAAAATCACATTTCAAAATATTTATTGGACCAGGACACATCATATTATATACATTTCTTTGTATTTTATTGTACAAATGGCAAGAAAAATGATGCCACTCTTACATTAATGTATATAATATTATTGTTGACATGCAGACAAACATAAAAGAGCAGTCTCTGACTCGCTGAGTGCACTCAGGCGGCAGGCAGGGCTTCCACATTACGTTGAAAAGAGATGCTGGGGGCACCCTCGTCTGAGGGTTCTGCTCTGTACTTCATCAAGAAAACGTTGAAAACAGTCGGATTCATACTAAAAAATACATTTATATACCTTTTCAATGGATAAATATTATGTCTAATTACTCTTTTTAATGTGCATGTCACAAAAATGAAAGGTTCTCTGCAAACTTTTACGTAGTTAAATAAACCGGTCAAATTAATTGCAGAACGTCCAAAGCCCCATGCCAGTCTGGTGTGACACACGTTCTCATCCAAGAGAAATTTATCAATAAAGGAGTTGTTTAAGCTCCCAATAGATTCCAGCACGGGCTGTAAAATGTATGAGGAGCAGAACAAACAGACAGCGGATGGATCGAAAAGAGTCCCAGAGGCAGCCGGAAGAGAGTCCTTAGCAATAACAACACTATCAATCACATCCAGCGCACGTCCTGTCGGTTCATGCCCAGTCTCAGCACAAGTGCATTCAAACCCGATTGCCACGTTCGAGTTATTGCAGCTCTGTCATCATGTCTGACTCTCACGCTTGGTTTATGAAATGTACACAAAGTCTTGCTGAATTGTGGCGGTTTTAAAAATATATATGTTATTGTTAAAGAAAGTTTCTCCCTGAAACCAGAGAGATTTGTTTTGGCAACACGGTAAAGTATTGTTATGTTTGAGTCACATATTGATACTTGCATTGTCTTTCACGTCAAGGTATGAGTATTCAGGTCCAGGTAAGCCATTGCTCACTATAGGGGTGTTTGGCTTTTCAACTACCAACCAGATGCAAAATAGAAATAATATTCCCATGAAATATGACTGTAAAATTGCAATATTTATCTTGAATAAAAATAAATAATCAAGCAATAAGTATGTTTGGATTCCTGCAGGCTTATTATTAAATACATTTTAATTACATTTTTAACAAAGAATCAGTCTTTAGGCTATTTTAAATGGGTTTCCTTGATTTTGAGAAAGGGCAAAACTGTATTACAGTCCTGTGCACTATTTGTGGTGAGATATATAGTGATCAGTTTGCTGTTGTATATTACATTCGAATTTAGTACGTTGAAGCAGGCGGTAGTTTAATAATGACTCCATGTCAAACCAATATTTTTGAGTCATGTGTCCTTTAAAGGGAACCGCATCAACAGAGACCGGCAGCAGACTATGTGAATTTTGCCATTTTATTTGAATTTATTGGAATTCTTAATATCGATATTGATGCTCCTTGCACATGCTACAGCAGTGATGAGTATCTTTTACGGATATAGCCCCCTTGCACAAAATGGCCCTACTGGGTGATGGGGGGCGGCTCTGACTTTGCCAACTGGCCCTCTCTATTGTCTTGTGTCTGCAGCGACATCTTCCCGGATAGATTCAGTTCCCGTAGTTACCAAGGCAAGGCACAGCAGTAAATATGTTAATAAAGAAACAGCTGTCAATCGGCCCATTATTGATTGGCCCAAAGGAACTCCCAATGACCGGTCTGCCCCCGGTCCTAAGCATTACATTTATAATCCATGTTTGCATGGTGTTGTCACTCATCTCCAATATGGAGTGAATATAGGAGGTGTGATCTAAAGTGGGTTCTGGTAATAATGGTTCTGGCAGAGAGACCCTTTATAAACATGCGTTATAAAATACTTGCCTGTTTGTTTACATTTACCACTTCATGCAGTCGTGAAAACATCCCATTTGTAGAGTGTATTTTTTGTTCCGCTACAGGTAATAACATCAGGGCAGTCGTGGCTCAAAAGGTAGAGTTCACCCAACTTGCTTCTGCAGCCAAAACCATCTCCAAATTGTAACACTGGAGAGGCTGAGAGGTGGGCCATGTTGAATAGGCAGCACATGGTCAATCTGCAGGCCTGCGCCCTGCCCCGGGGCGCTACCATTGTCTCTCTCTCTCTGGAGAAGGATGCCTACATAGGTAATGCAATACATTACAATAATACCAAAAATGTATCCCTATTATGAGGCTGAGTACAGTTATTGTTTCACTGATAATTATGAAAACTGTCCCTGGGCAATGTAAATTAGGAGTTAAGTTTGTAAATGACTAGACTCATATTTAAAGGTTTAATTCTTTTTTTTTGCATTCATTTACCTGGTCTTGTATACTTAAAGAAATAATTATAATATAATCTTGTGTTTTTGTGTAAATACAGTATATATTAAAAAAAAGACAAGCGACAAACTAAAAGACCAAAGCCAGGGCAGAGGGAGAACGACAAATGAGCACAACACAGCGTACCATAAATACAGTAGCAACAATGAATAAACAGAACTGACCAAAAGCAAGGGAAGCATATGACGCAGACTCATTACAGAACATGGGACTGGTGTGTTGGACACAAAGACACTGATTGGTGGGAACGATGGAAGCATGGCATACCGGTGGAACTAACAACCAAGCCAAGCCACATCGACATTGATGGGCATGAACACTGTCTAACCAGAAAATGAAATAAAATAGTCCATAATAAACCGAACAAAATTCTGTTTGGAAAATAAATAGACTTGATAATGAAAACTGACTACACTTTATGTCCAATTAGGACGTGGGTCCCCATCCATGTCTTAATTAGACATCATAAGTATTATGGAGAAATATTACATTTAATGTTTAATATCATTATTTTATCATAACCTTGTTTTTATTAAACAATCTATTATACAAATATGTCTAAATCTGAATGTAATTGGATTTTTCTATAGTGCATCACTCGAGTGAAACAAGAAGGATGGATTTGCCACTAGCAGTCTCCCAGCATCTTCCAGGAATCTGCTTATTATTCTTCCCATGCGGAAAGGTCAAGTAGCCTGGATTAGATCTATAGGACTGTGCGGCACAGGCGCCCCCTAAGAGCCCAGGCTAGATGGACTTCTGATACACAATCATTTACATCTATTCATGCCTTTTCTACTGACTTGTCATTCGCTGGGCACATATAGACAAACAACCAGTCACATTGCCATCCATGGACAATTTAGAGTCTCCATTTAACTCAACATGCTTGGCTTTGGACTGTGGAGTACCTTGGGAAAACACAAGCAAAGGAAGCCATGCAGAAAAGCTGATATTGGAACCAGAGGGTTGAGGCAAAGTGGAGCTGGTACCAGGAGCCTCAGAAGCTTGAGACGATGTCAGGAGCTGACTTGGTGTAGGCTCCAGGAACGTCAGGAGTTGACGTGGTGCGGGTATGGGAGCATCAGGAGCTGACGTGGTGTGGCTATGGGAACATTAGGAGCTGACAAAATGCAGTCTTCAGGAGCATCAGAAACTTGGAGAAACGTGGAGACACAAGCTCCTTCTGGTGTTTTGCCAGCAGCTGGACTTGTGCAAATGACGGGGGCAGCTGGAAGTCATGCAGACTTTGAGCTGGAGCCGTAGTAGAGTGAACCTTGGGCAGAAACTCAGAAACCACGTGTGGCGGCTGCACCTTGGCTTGGCGTGGTGAGGATGGAGAAAGTGACTGCACCTTTGAACGCTATGGAGACCTTGCTGGAGCCGGCCAAGATGTGTGTCTGTGTCGTGGGCGGACTGGTGTGAGAACAGTGGGGCCTGGGTACACCGAGCATAAAAACAAGGGATCTTCTCAGAGCATATAGTGAAAAACTCACCCAGATGGCACGAGACCTAAACAAACAGGCTGGACTAAGCAAAGAGAAACTCAAATTAATATCTCTCCCTCTTTTGTTGTCGCACCCAGTGCCACCCCCACCGCAAGTCATTTCAGCACCCGAGCCTGTGCTGTCTTCCTGAAATTTTGAACTCCCGACACCTCTCCAAGCTGCAAAGATCCACCAGCAGCCCCAAGCAAAAGCCACTTCATCAATTGTCTTCAACCTGAAAGCGAAAAATGACTGCTCCGAAACACACATGATGTCGCAAGACCAAAACTGGATCACATTAGCCACGTTGCTGTATATGCTGCACGATTCAATGTATTAGAAAAATAAAACAGCGGAAATCAAGGTAACTTCTAAACATCGGCAGGCCGGGTTAAAAGGCTTTACAGAGTTTGCCAAGGAAACAGAAACAGAAAAACACATTTGAAAAGCATTGCTGGAAAATAGTTATCGGGTGCAAAACACAGCAAGATTGAAAAGGCAGAAAGAGGCCTTGGACAAAATGAATATGATTTTATAAAAGCAACCACGGGCAAATGCAGGCGCTTCGTGGCTTACCATGCATTTGCTGACAGATCATTGTATGGATGTTCATCTACTTCAATCACTTTGCACACATCACGGCCAAGTCTACGGTATTAATCATATGACCGAGTTGCTCAGATCGAAATTTTATTGTCAGGCATAATCCATACAATATGCATGGTTCAGGTCTGACACGCCTCGTTATTAATTCAACAGCCATACTTCTTTTCCCGGAGCCAAATCTATTTCACTGACATACGTGACATGTTCACGATGGTTAAATACTGTTTCACATTTTCACGATTTATTGTATCATTTGAATGAGAAGGACTCCGTCGGCATGTTGGACTAAAAATGCCTCCTGGGAGTGCTTCACAGGCATAGTAGAAAACTCATCTTTGGTGCAAGATTTGAGGAAATCACACAACCGCAAATTGCAAGTAAACCTTTCAGGGTCCATACACTTCTGATCAAGCGATGCCGTTTCACCGTGTAGTCTTGTTGGTTTTACTGCTGCTTCTACTGCAGAATATACCTCTTATGGAAATCATGTTTCTGATACTTTAAGCTAAATAAATCACAGAACATGCAGACTTATTCAATAACAAATGATTATGAGTTATGGTGTGTAAAATCCATCTTTTTCCGCTTAACCAAGGTCAGATCACGAGGGCAGGGAAACAGACTTCAGATAACTAAAAATAACGTATAATGAATATATACTCTACTTGCAGGAGTAAATGCTGACAGAAACTTACAGTCCAATACAGACGAAAGCCACTCCTTAGTAAAAGGAACAAGGCAGCCCGTCTGGAATTTGCCAAAAAGCACCTGAATGACTCTCAGACCATGAGAAACAAAATTCTCTGGTCTGATGGCTTTCGTCTGGCCACTCTACCATACAGGCCTGATTGGTGGATTGCTGCAGAGATGGTTGTCCTTCTGGAAGGCTCTCCTCTCTCCACAGAGGAACGCTGGAGCTCTGACAGAGTGACCATCGGGGCCTTGGTCACCTCCCTGATTAAGGCCCTTCTTCCCAGATCGCTCAGTTTAGAAGGCCGGCCAGCTCTAGGAAGAGTCCTGGTGGTTCCAAACGTCTTCCATTTACGAATAATGGAGGCCACTGTGCTCATTGGGACCTTCAAAGCAGCAGAAATTTTTCTGTATCCTTCTCCAGATTTGTGCCTCAAGACAATCCTGTCTCGCAGGTCTACAGACAGTTCTTTTGACTTCATGCTTGGTGTTTGTGCTCTGACATGCACAGTCAACTGTGGGACCTTATATAGACAGTTATTATATTTCCAAATCATGTCCAATCAACTGAATTTACTGCAGGTGGACTCCAATTAAGCTGTAGAAGATCTCAAGGATGATCAGTGGAAAAAAGATGCACCTGAGCTCAATTTTGAGCTTCATGGCAAAGGCTGTGAATACTTATGTAAATGTGATTTTTTTGTTTTCTATTTTTAATAAATTCAAAACATGTCAAAAAAAACTTTTTTCACATTGTCATAATGGAGTATTTTGTGTAGAATTTTGAGGTAAGAGAATAATTTAATTCAGTTTGGAATGAGGCTGTAACATGACAAAATGTAGAAAAAGTGAAGCGCTGTGAATACTTTCCGGATGCACTGTATATAGGTCAAAATTGACCCGAACACCATAGATGTTTTTTTAGTGATTAATACTAAAATGAGAAAATAAATAAAACTAATTGATTTAAGAGATATGTTCTATAGCCCTCAGTAATAGCCAGGTAAAAAAAGAACCTTCAATTTATTAATATGATTCGTTTGAGGTTCAGTTTACCATTTTTGGAAATAACTCAAAACTTGTCGTAGTTGTCTTTTGGCTTTTCCTGTCATAGATCATCTCTCAAGCCAGTCAATCATGTCAGCAGCGAGCATGGTTTGTTTGGCTTGCCCATTTTATGGCAGCTTCCCTTCCTGATGCAACATTCCCATATATCCGGATTTGGGAGCAGCAATGGAGAACTGCAGTGGCAGGTTTTTGAGGTCTGGCCTGGACTAAAACCTGTGTTGTTTGCACAAAAGGCAGCCAATTACACGACAAGCCTGTGAATATTCTCATTCATCCATGTCATTGTATCCTCGTTCTATTACACTACCAGAGCTTTTGTTGCAAAAAATGATGTATTTTATCTAAAAGGTGGTTCCAGAGCTTATTGTTTGTTTATGATTTTAGCTGTTGTACCACATTTTTTCAGTATATTAAGAATAGAGGGGATATTAAATGCGGGATGAAGCCAGAGAAAACTCATGTAAGCAGAGGGATAACATACAGAAATGTTCCAATGGAGATTTGAACCCAGATATGTTGACTCTGAGACACATGGGCTAACCACTATGTCACTGCGTGACCTGTGTCCTTTGCACAGAAAATCTCTACAAAGAAACTAAAAAGGTTAGAGGAAGATGGATGCCATCCATTACGACTTTCTGTTCTTTCTGCAATCAGGCATACCCAATCTCCAGTAGAAACCAAAGGCAGGTTAGGGTATACCATTTCAAACTAGGGAAAACGTATAGAATTCTGTCCATTAATCATTAATTATTTTGAATTTTCCTCTAAACTGGAAGAATATTGGCTGTTTGTTGATTTTGAGTGTTGCAAGGCGGACGAGTGGTTAGTGCGCAGGCCTCACAGCTAGGAGACCAGAGTTCGATTCCATCCTCGGGCATGTCTGAGTGGAGTTTGCATGTTCTCCCCGTGCATGCGTGGGCTTTTTCCGGGGACGCCGGTTTCCTCCCACATTCCAAAAACATGCTAGGTTAATTAGCGACTCCAAATTGTCCATAGGTATGAATGTGAGTGTGAATGGTTGTTTGTCTATATGTGCCCTGTGATTGGCTGGCGACCAGTCCAGGGTGTACCCCGCGTCTCACCTGAAGACAGCTGGGATAGGCTCCAGCACCCCACAACCCTTGTGAGGGTAAGCAATAGAAAATGAATGAATGAATGAATGTTGATTCTGAGGGGTTATTTCTCATGTCCAACTTCTGTCATTCATCCACTACTACAAAATTCATGTCGGTAAGCTCCATTAGCAGAGCACCTGCAAAAAAAACAAAAACAAAAGCTATAATCTAGAAGTGAAACGCTCATGACTGTGATAAACTAAGACAAAAGCAGCCACCAGGAAAGCTTTTTGCCCCTTTATGCTTTTAAAAGCATTACAACCAAAAGCCAACATAAAAAATAGATTATCCCGAAGGATTAACCACATTGCAAAAAATCTGAAAATGGCTAGTATGTGGGCTTGGTTATAAATAGACTGTTCACCATGGCATAAAATGAAAAAAAGACAGCAAATATACATATATATAAATATATATATCAGTGTAGCCATTCTATGAATAATAACCAGCTACAATGTTCAAAATATTGTAGAGGCTGTACAGTATCTCGATGTGTTCCCCATTTAATATTTTATTTAAAATAATGATTGAGAAAAAATAAATAATGAGGGTTGGGATTTGAAGCTCTCTCTTGTAATTAGTCATTTAATTTCTAAATATAATTTGCCTTAGCTTAAATGTCATGGCTGTGATTTCAGAGTGTCGGTCTAAAAAGGTCATTCTAGAGACTCTTTTCCATCCTCTTCTTCTCTCAACAGTTTTTTTTTCACAACGTAATGACAATCGACATAAATTGTTTGTGTGCAAACGTCTGTCATGAAAATGACACAAATAATGACGTTTAGGGCCGTCGGAATATTCGTACATAATAAAGAGCATGGCACAAAGTGGCTGCGGATGTCATTATAGTTGCAGTTATCAGTCAGGCAACCAGGAGGTAAATGTAGTAGTAGTCAATGGCAATTAGAGTATATTGAAATGTATTTCTAATATGCAGTTTTTAGTCACTTTAGATCACTGATGACAATTGTACTACATTTATTTGGAAAAAAAAGAAATATAAAACAGATTTTGTGCATTGTGCACATCTACTACTTTGAATTGATTATTTTCCTTGCAGTGTTTTGCATCCATGATTTTATTTCAGTCCTTTATTATGTAGATCCTCTTCGTGTTCTGCTTGTTAGGCTTTACAATTACTCTCTCTTGCTAAAAAATAATGGTCTCATTTCTTGTCTAGGGTGTTCTGGAAAATCCATTTTAGGTTCATTAGGCAGTCTTAAACCTGATTTTACCCAACACAACAGTTTACCAGCTGCTCCAAGCCGTAAAGCACATGTCCAAGTACGACGAGGTGCTGCGTTAGACGACAGGGACTATGTATGTCTCACAGGACTTGACCTTGGCCTCGGAGTGCCTGCTGGTCCAACTGGAGGAGGTGGCGGTGAACGGGGAGGTCTATGCTGCCCTGTTAATTAGGCTGCAGCTCATGTCACTTCCACAAAGCAAAAAATACTAAGAAATGAAAACCAAGGCCAAAAAGTTCATCAAAGAAAAAAGCTTTGCTGAAATGGAAGCAGTCTGAAATGATCAGACGTCTACTCATAAAATCCAATGCTGACATCACCAGGAATGTATGAGACTTAATAAAACAAGGGAAAATTCAAATGCTAAATCTACATCAATTAAAATTGGAGAAGCAGAGGAAAACAAAACAAAATCGTTCCTCGCCATTTTGCGCTTCCAATTTTCCGACCAAGGTCTGTCAATAATGTATTAATTAGTAAATCATGTTGTTTTCTGGTTGAACAAGGCCTATTATTCGTTAACATTTGCTTCAGTATGCATTTCTTGTGTATTTTCTGCTTAAATTAAGCATTTCCAAGCATAAAAATTACAAAATTGAATCATATACATATACATGTATTAGGCATTCAGAAGACACATTCAAAGATGCTGTGAATACTGTGTAGTATTCTAATATCAGTAATATTACTGTAATGTTCAGTAAGACACACAAACACCAGACTTGATCGCTGGAATAACAGGCTTTTATTGCAGGTTAGAATTATTGCACAACAGGCACACTGCTGCTCTCCGTTTAAAGTAACACACACAAACATGAGTCTTAGTTTCTGTTATTATGTCTACTACATTGCGTAGTAAAAGTCTAAAGGTCACCGTAGGGGTGGTAATTCATGTCTTGAGGGATCTAATAATGTCAATAACCATATCTAGAAGGTTGGAAAAAAGTTTTCTATCCTCTAACTACAAAAATATTGCATTTATAAATAAGCAATCCTACTTTGCAGAAATGTACTTATCACTGTCGGGTCTGGAATGAATTAACAGTGATAAATGAGGGATTACTTTGAGATTACCTGCTTGAAGTACAATTCAATTCAATTTAGACCACAAACACGCTTTAGAAAAGAAGGAACACGACACCATTAAAACATCTTCGTGACGGCTCACTCTGGCTCGGGTATTTCTAGTTCCTTTCCAAACTTCCAACAATTTTGAAAAGTGTTTTGTTTTTTCAGCGACAAGCACACAATGAGTCCCTTGGAATGCCAGCAGGCCTCTGCTATTGTAGCTGAATCAGATCAGCACCAGGGATTACATGGTTCTACAGTCCCAAATGGTTGCTCAGAGATACAATTATTATGAGTTCAAGCCGAGGGATTCGGGCCCCAACATTGTTGTGTTGTTAAGCAGCACTAGTACGTGCATTTGCTGCATCACTGGAGCAGCATCTTTCTGAATAACAAACTCTTTAGTACATGATCAAAAAGTTAAAGTGTAGTGGAGGGAATTCCAGCCTCACTAAATGCATCTGCTTTGCTTTATTGGATATTTTAAAGGGGTATAAAAATGCTGAGTTCTACCAATGGCTTGAATCAATATGTTCATGATGACATTTTTTTTACCCCACTGCAAATGGTCTTATAGAATTAATATAAAAATGTACTAATTAAATAGTGTTCATCATATCATAGCTAAAAAAAATAATTTTGATTTGGTGCAAAAACCAAAAAAAAAAAAAATAAAACACACACATAGATGTCTGTTGTTCACATTTACAGTGTTGTTGCAGTTTGTTGTATTAAAAATTAATCAGTGTTACATTTTTCTATTATAAAAGCGCGGCTGCAGGCCCTTGTGGGATTTGCACTTGTACGTGTGAACTAGTGAGGCTGGATGCAACGGGATGTAAACAGAGTCAAACATATCGACCGCTGTATTTTTTTTGTCTCGTGGCCTTTGGTTGCGAGACATACAATAGTTGATATTTATGTATGCATGCAAGTACCTGCTGCAATTACACCGTTTTGTCGACATGAAAAAAACAGAGACGGTACTGTTATTTTACAAATGTCAGTGTGGTGGAATGACGGGGGTGATGTGAGGATTTTTGCAAAGGTCTGTTGTTAATGAGCCGTCTGGGACTGCAGTGTGTAGGAGGTGATGTGAACTTGTCAAATTTTCATGCGGTTTAGCGTTTTCCATTCATGATACTTGCTGCTGTTAAATTATTTGAAGAATAACTTTCAGTCACGGTTCATTCAGTCCGTATATACATGTAGTATTGTAGTATTGCTGTAACATGAGTTTAGGTAGTGTCAGTGGTGTCATGAGGCCTATTTAAATGTTCTTTAGCCCCCCTAAATAATTTGATATTTTTTATGTATTTTTTTTATTTTGGTTTTATTTAGTTTTATTAAAAATCTATTAAAAATAGGGCAAAAGCAGGCTAATAAGCAAGCCAATAAGCAGGCTAATACTAGCCTACTAAAAACTATAAACCTACACCAAAATATATAAAATTTCAATCGACATGATGCAACTAAACAAACCAATTCCAATATCATGTGCATTTATCGAAAGCTGAATGTCGCTCTCGCTGGCAGTCTCTGCAGTTTAAGTATTTGCCTTGCAGTTTCTGATCAATCCAGAACAATTTGTAGCCCCACGACATCCACTCAAATCCCAGCAAACACCAAAGTGAGCACGGGAGCTCCACTTTAAAGTCAGTGGGTGCTCTCCGCTCTGATTGAAGTTAATTTTACCTGGTGCCCAGTCCTGCATGCTGAGAGATGCGGCGGTGGCTGGTTTGCCGCAACAATAATTAATGGATGACTCAAGTGTAATTAAATACCACTGTGGGCGTCTATGGTGACTGAGCACAACAAACATGTCATGTGAATTTACATATAATTGGCTGATAGATAACTCGACAGAGAAATGACAAAAACAAACAAACTAAGAAACACAATAACCATGTTTGTGCAGCACCAATAAGAAAATAGGTTTAGGCAGCAAATGACAAAGCCTATTAAAAGTTACGTTGCTAAAATGGTTTGCAGTGTCATTTAAATTACCACGGGAGAATAAACACACACCATTTTCAACACAGGCCTTGATCTTGTCTTAATACCAAATAACGATCTCAAAAACAAAGGTGTGCAAGGGTCAGTAGATCACCTTCAGTCCCAAAAGTTGGAACACAAGACTGATGTTATGCTTGTACTATTCCAGATAATAACCTTGATAATGCTTCTCTCGCAAATTATTGATTGGGTTATTTCTGTCACCGCAGCAGTGGGGCACCAGTCCCCACCAGTGAGTGGAATCCTGGTATTTTAAATCACTGTGCCCTATGTATGCATTGATATTTGTAATTAAATTAATCATGTAAATGAATGAAACTGGATCACTGTGTTAATTGTAATTATTACCCATTCATTATTAATCATGATTCATCTACAGTATTTTTTCAACGTTTGTCATGGTATCCAATTAAGCAAAAAATGGATTTGGCATAAAAAAAAAGGTTTGTAAAAAAAAAAATTATGGCTTTGAAGGATTTTCTTTTAATTGCAAGGACAAAAATTTCACCAAATTAAAAAAAAATCTCATGAAATTGTTAAATTAGTTTGCATTTTCTTAAGTTTTATTTGCATTTTTTTTTTGTTTGCAGTTCCGAAAATGTTGTTGGTGTGTCTCATTTTTGCATTTTCCTTTCACATTTACTGTTGTGGGCAGGGCCTCTTCTGAACAAAGTTCTCTCTGGCAACCGTCGGTCTCGGGAGGACCATAGGACCCCACCCGGAGTGACATCTCCCTGCGTGGGAAGATGTGCCAGACAAGTTGGCACCCATGCAACAAGTCTCTCCACTCCATGTTAAAGGAATGAACCATTGGTTATCATCAACGTCATAGTTACATCTCCAAAGCTGCCTGCTATCCGTCATCTATCCAGCGCTTTTGTCTTACAGCTATAATCAGTGTAATTAGACATTAACAAGCATGAACTAATACACAAGCTTAATTTTCACTCGTTTTTAGTCTTTGTTACCATCCGAGCGGTAACCGGGACCAGATGATGTAACAGTTAGCTGAGGTCTTTGAAACTGAATGATTTCCCATTATGTATTTTAGGCAATCGACCTTTTACAGGTGCTTGACATCAGCCAGGACAGGCAAGCCATCAAATTAACGTGGAATCTGCTATTCCATTATGCATGAGGTTGAGCCTTGCCTTGTTAAATCTGGGCCACCAAACCATTCGCACATGAACACACAGATACACAACGTGTCAGTGTGGTTCGTGCTGCCCTTGACTAGATGGTGACAGATACTGCAAGAGGCTGCCAGAGGGCTCAACATAATATTAGGGCTGCACTCTCACCATTCGAGTGTTTTGCAGAGCATTCTCTTATGGACAATAATTGCTGAGCAAAGTTCTGTCTTCGAGAGATCAACATGATCCTGGTTTTGGCAGCAGTGAGATATTTCAGGAAATTCTGTCAAATAGATATTGCTGTGGATGCTGAAATTTACCCGGTGAGAGGTATATTACTTTCCCATAGACTTAAAGAGCAACTGCACTCGCTATTATTCCATATTTGAGCATGCTGCCTCACTGGTGACGGGCATGAGTTTGTGACAGCAACTGCACCAGGACATATTGTGTATAGTCTGCCTCTCCATCTGGAAGACCATCTTTTGATTTTCATTGGTGCAGAGCAAAAGACTGATGATTCACAATGGTTCAAAGCCCGGACCATCTGCTGTCCTGGACCAACCCCTTCAGAGGACTGGCTGAGACCCAGTCCAAGCCTGTTGCACTGCCCTCCTAGTTATCTCGCCTCGGGGTCTCATTTGAAGTTGTCTGGTCGACACGTCCCTGGTGTACTACCAGTGACACTGCCGAGATTTCAGGTTTTTAGTAACACAGTTCAACCTGGGTTTTTGAACGCTCCGAGTTTTGTATGATTGTATTTAAATGAAAAAACAATGTTGAGTTACTTATCTGTGGGAGTGTACACAAAGTAGCTTATTTGTTATTTACTTTAGTTGTGTCCTGATACGACTTTTTCACTTCCAATCCGATGTCAGCACGACTCCAACATACTTTTATTATTATTATTCAAATACCACTTCCTGTCTGTTTTTTTTTTAAAGAATACATTTGAAAAAGGTTCACCCAGGGCTCACTGAACATCTCTGACGGCCCCGGTTGGGGATCACATCCACACAGAAAGGCAGAAGTATGGTGATATTGTCATTAATATACCGAATACTAAAATACTCGGTTGGACTGAACACATGCCAAACATCTGAGGTAACCAACATTCTCATTCTCACTGTGAAACATCTCTCCATCCTTTTGCAAAGAACTTTTAAAATGGCTATTGTCATATACATAAGGGCTTGTATTGCCTTCTTTTATATCTACTGCCTTTTTAGTTATTGCTCATAGGAAGTAGGAATTCATGCAGAATGCAGAAACTAATATGAGAGGTGAAAGACACAGACCTCCAGGAGATGATTTTTCTTTTCTCAGCTACAGTATAAATCTCATAAGCTTAATTTATTGTGCAATTCACAATAAATATGGTACATTAAATAAGTTATGACCATAAATGAATCCTATTAAAGGTTAAGCCAACATGAGCGCTTCACCGGCAGAAGAGTGAAGAAGATGAGTTTGACATGATTGTAGATGATATTAAAAATTAGACCCTGCTAACCTCTATAAACAATCTCTACGACCTTTTTAACGAGGAAATGGCAGTGCGGGTATTTAAGATCTGTAGGAAGTAGTGTTGCGAACGATTAACCAATGTGACTGGACGGTTGGACAAACGAGCGAAACGGTTGCATTGGTGGCAACCTACTGGTTCGATAAGAATAAGTCATAAATCCTTAGATTCATTGATTGTAAAGACATGTAGCAGGTAATTGGCCACTCTAAATTGTCCATAGGTATGAATGTGAACGTGAACGGTTGTCTATATGTGCCCTGCGATTGGCTGGCTGGGTGTACCCTGCCTCTTGCCTGAAGTTAACTGGGATAAGCTCCAGCATACCCTGCGATCCTCGTGAGGATAAGTGGCGATGGATGGATTTTTTTTAATGTAGGATTAATATCTACATCAACAAATTAAACACTTGAATCGTATCAAATTTGTACACTGTATCGAGTTATAAAAATATATATATTGTTTTTGAATCGTATGTTCATTCATTCATTTTCTACCGCTTGGTGGCCAGCCAATCACAGGGCACATATAGACAAACAACCATTCACACTCACATTCATAACTATGGACAATTTGGAGTCGCCAATTAACCTAGCATGTTTTCGGAATGTGGGAGGAGAAAACCCACGCATGCACGGGGAGAACATGCAAACTCCACACAGAGATGGTCGAGGGTGGAATTGAACCCTGGTCTCCTAGCTGTGAGGTCTGCGCGCTAACCACTTGTCCACCGTGCAGCCCCTTGAATCGTATATTAACCCGTGTATTTCGATGTTTATTGAATCGTTTACCACAAAGAGATTTACATCCATAGTAGAATGGTAGAACTTCAGTGAGGTATCCAAGTCCAATGATCAAGGCTTTATACCTTGGTTTTCGTTATTAATTTGTTCCAAAAGGTCAGAAGAAACCGAGCAAATTTACTCGTACAAAGCAATGTAAATCCAATTAATCCGTTCCAGAAAGGCATAAATATTAACACAATATGTTAAGAACACTATGGATGATGGCGTATTATGACCATGAAGGGTCAACCTGGAGGTTGAATAAATGAGACGTGTTGGCCAGTCGTTATTATTGCGTCAGTTCTCTTGAAGGGATGGAGGGGTTTCACTCTTGAGCGTAATAGTGCTGTGGAGCGTGCGTTGTAAAAGGCATGTGAGCTGAAAGCTGAATGTCAGTTTAATTGGTGTGTTTCCAGCGGCCGGTGCAAGCTCTTCACCAGTCATGCAGCTCTCGGCTGCAGCCACAGGACAAAGGGCTCGACACGCAGGCGGGTGTACCAAGGAAAAGTACATAGAACGACCACGGCCTGACTAAACTGAACGCATTTTGCTATTGCTGCTATGCCTGAAAGCTATTCTTCCATTTTAATGGCTGCAGTATGATTTTTCATTTCAGTATGGCTCCAGTTGTCTAATTAGAAATTCTGGAAAGTTCCTTTGCCCTATGCCATTGAAATAATAGATAGTGTGATGTTGATAATGCTCTTTGCATCAATGAAACTAGGCCAAGGGCGCCATGGGATGCTGATATGGCACCAGAGCATAATCCCTGCCTCAGTGTGGTCTGTACAATACAGTAAATCTCATAGCGTAGTCTCTTTGTTCACTGCACTGCAGTGATGTACAGTCTCAGGCTCGGGGGCAGGGCTTTCCGTCTCCGCCTGCCAAAGGCAAACCTGGTTCAAGCATTGATGTGGAGTATCAAATGTCCTGGAGACTCATTTTTTTTCTGTTCTTCTTGTATTTCCTGGATCTGTAAATCATACAGAGGAAAGGGAAAAGCTGTAAAACACACATCCATGCAAATTCCTGGACACTGGACATGCACTGAAATGTGCACAGTTCATAATGTTATGTATAATATTTAAGTGACCACTTTGTGATACTGCCTACTTTTTGCAGCACGACTAACTTTACCCCAGAACCATCAACTTTACCTCATATGTGAGTTGGACCAGGGAACTGTTGCCAAAATGAAGTTCCTGGTCATATTTGGGGTCTAAAAGACTATTGGCCGAAAAACCTAGATCGATACAAACCAAAATCAAATTTTTATGTCAATTCAGTAAACAGATTTGCATAGACATACTGTAGTCTGACAAATATTATAAATATTTATACATTTTTAAATATATATATATATATAGAAAAAAATATATATATGTATAATATTAGGGCGGCACGGCGGTATAGTGGTTAGCGCGCAGACCTCACAGCTAGGACACCGGGGTTCAATTCCACCCTCGGGCATCTCTGTGTGGAGTTTGCATGTTCTCCCCGTGCATGCGTGGGTTTTCTCCGGGTACTCCGGTTTCCTCCCACATTCCAAAAACATGCTAGGTTAATTGGCGACTCCAAATTGTCCATAGGTATGAATGTGAGTGTGAATGGTTGTTTGTCTATATGTGCCCTGTGATTGGCTGGCGACCAGTCCAGGGTGTACCCTGCCTCTCGCCCGAAGACAGCTGGGATAGGCTCCAGCACCCCCCGCGACCCTTGTGACGAAAAAGCGGTAGAAAATGAATGAATGAATGTATAATATTATACAAAATATTATAAAACTCCACAGACATAGATACAGACATTTTTGTCTGAAATGAATCCATTAAAAAAAATATCAAAGGGGAAAATGTGGTACCAAAGAACATCAGTAAGGGCAATTAATGTCAAAACAGTGCAGCGCTATCAACAGACTTTGGCTTCACTCTCAATCTGACATGGCTACAACGCACCGGCAGCCTTCGGAGCCCTTCCTGTCTGGAGACATATTCCACCAGATTGCACTGCAACGAGAAGCTTCTGACTAGCCCTCTAATGAGGTTGGGGATTGTCAACAACCTTCTCGGGTGCTTCTCCAGCTCGCCAGTGTTTCTCACTGCACACAAGATTGCAGCCCTTGAGAATTGGGCTTTTTAATGTAATAACCGGGACCTCCACCGGCCTTATTAGCACGGATAAAGAAGGGTGCCAAATACTCAACCGTGCTCTCATTAGATATTTGCAGAAGCAACAGTGTTACACGTGCAGCTCAAAGGTCGCATGTTGGCATTATACCCATGGAGGCTTTAGCATGGCATGCATCGAATCCAGTCCATTTTCTATATTGCTTGTCCTCGTTAGGGTTATGCGTGGGCTGGGACTGATTCTCGATGACATTGGTCAGGAGCCACGGTACAAGTTGGACTGGTCACCAGTCAATCACAGGGCATTTATTCTCCAATGAACCCAACATGCAGCAAAGCACCCATGTATTCAAAATGGGGAACATACTACACATAGATGTCTGAACCCTTCATCTTCTGCCTGCGAGGCTGACATGTGAACCACTAGGACACCGTGCATCCCACATCTAAATCAAGTACCAAAAATAGAGACTAGACTAGACTTAGTATTTGATTAGAGTTATTGTCAAGGTTGTGTAGAAGAGGCCATTTTCTCTTGACGCTGAACGCACACCTGCTGCAGCAGTTGTCCCTGACAGCTGCGTGTCTTTTTCCACGGCAGCTGGTTGGCTTTACATCCTCCTTCATACGTGATCATTTTCTGTTACATGGTCGTTTCCTGTAAGCATGAATGTTTAACGCAAAACTCCAACATACACACTTTTTCAAGGAGCATGCTTATGTCTGAGGTCTACGGATTGCATAATCGACAAAATTATGCGTTAATTTTGTAATTTTGGAACAACAGGAAGTTAGCCAGCAAGCCTTGCGGGTGACAAATTATTTTGTATTTGCATATTGTTACATGTGTATATTAGTTTATTTCTTAGTTTATTAGTTTTTATTTCTTTCGCTTTTCCTCACGAGGGTCACGGGGGTGCTGGAGCCTATCCCAGCTGTCTTCGGGCGAGAGGCGGGGTACACCCCGGACTGGTCGCCAGCCAATCACAGGGCACATATAGACAAACAACCATTCACACTCACATTCATACTTATGGACAATTTGGAGTGGCCAATTAACCGAGCATGTTTTTGGAATATGGGAGGAAACCGGAATACCCGGTGAAAATCCACACATGCACGGGGAGAACATGCAAACTCCACACAGAGATGGCCGAGGGTGGGATTGAACCCTGGTCTCCTAGCTGTGAGGCTGGCAGCCCTTAGTTTATTTCAATACTATATATTTTGTGGGTGATGGGAAAATGCACCCCCCCCCCCCACATACATGCATGGATATACTTTGAGTATAGAGACTCCATTTGTATTGTTTTGCTGTGCTTAAGTTAAAGCGTGGAGTGATGTGTGGCATGAACGCCCATTCAGGGGGTTGGAGGCAGATGGTGTCGGGTGTATGATTATGGCATTGACACATGGAAGAAGGTGGAGGTGTGAAGTTGCTGCGGGTTGGCCGGGGAGTGCAGGAATCTTATTCATACAGATCAGCATGAGCGATAAAGAGGAGTACATTTACATGCTGGTATTCCGACTGTGTTTCTCCAACACCTCGTGGGAAGAATAAGACTTATTTCTCTTAACATTTGAAACATTTGGAGTGTATAATAGTGTGTGTGTTTTATGCCTTATATTTCCTGTCTGGATGCAACCTACGTAGCATATTTTTCAATGTAACAGGGTGAATTCCCAAACAATTACAGATGAGCTCACTTATTATATGCCTGCAGCTGCGCTGGGAATACATACTTTTGGATGTTATTGCCACCGTAAACTAGGATGCTGCTGCTGCTGGAGTTCATTAATACAAAGCTACCCCATAAGTCTGTTTGATACATGATGTATTTTATACATAGAGGGGAACATTACAACAACAGTATCTCTGCGAGGGCAATTAAGAATATGAACCTTGCTCAAGGGTACGAATATGAGTGGCTCTCCAGATTAATCTTCCTGTTGTTAAATCAGTAGTCTATTGACCCTGCACAATACCTCCTGCTGACACAGGAGAAAAGGGGACTTTAATTATATTCAAGAGAAAATTGTGCAGGGAAATAATGCATACCCCAATGGCAAGGGGAGCTCAAAGTCAAGGGGAGCATGAAAAGAGCCTCAAATCCACAAATGTCATGTATTTTTTATGAGGGGAGACATCTCTTTCCCCTTTGTGGGAAGGCATTCATAAATTATTATGCTGGATTTTACTTGTTTCACCCGGTCACTGTAATTGGTATAATTTCCCATCATGGGATCTGTTTGTTCACTTGAGCGAGCATGTCAACAACGTGGGGATGAGTGTGACTTTGCCTCCCATGCCTTGTTGGAGTGTAGCATGTCGGAAACAATATGGCCAGAAGAGGGCGACAGAGACATGGCAAATATTGGAACGCCGTGTTGAGCCCAGGAAATAGTAACGCCTGTTTCTACCGAAAGAGGGTAGCAGAGCTTAACTTTCACCCTTTAACCAGTAGTCGTTGTAAAATAATAATAATAATAATAATAATAATAATAATAATAATAATAATAATAATAATAATAATAATAATAATAATAATAATAATAATAATACAATGCATAACAAGTGTAAACTATACTAATAAAATAATAATAATATGCAGTAATATTATAAAATAATGATGCACTATTTTAATTATTATATTAATAAATAATAATTATTACATAATCATAATAAGAAAATACTAACATACTGACTATAATTATAACATTAAACATAATTATAATTATATACATTATTTCAGTCTAAATATGCACGTGTACACTGAAATGGGAAATCAGTACAGTTGTCCCTCGTTTGTGTACATCATATTGCTCTCAACCAGTTAGCCACAAATGTATTTATTTTGCACATAAGTAGCTAAAAACTTACCACTTCCACACAAAATGGGAGGGTAACTTTTTTTTCACTCTATCATGTCATATCATGGTTGACTTCATGCAGTGTCTCAATGGTTTGTGTCATTACTGCCACCTACTGACCAAAATACTACATATCACTTGTATTTCAATAGGTTTTGACTAATAAAAGACCAAAGTCCATGAAATAGCCATCAGTTATTCATGAATTAGTGAATTTCTGAAAAAAAGACGACTGTAGACACAAACAAATTTAATGGGCGGTATTCTACTCCAAGAAGGGGGATGGTGTTTGGTGAGGGGTTATTTCATGTGAACACAAAGAGGCAAGACAGAAACTCAATTACTGGGAAATGAAGGTCTCCCGCCGTGTGACAGTGACTGTATGTCGTGTATGAGTGTGTGCGTGGGGGGGGATGACTCGAAGATGAAACCATCAAAGTCCTTTTTTTGTTTGATGAGGAAGATACGCCACATAGCCACAGCTGCCTGGGGGCACGCTGATGTCATCTGCCTGTCACACACGATGACAGGAAGCCACACTGCGGAATGGACTCTGCTTGGCGGATTCATCAGGTCTTACAATGAAACTGGCCGAGATGGTCGATAACGATTACGGTGCATTAGCATTTTCCCCGATACCTGTGCCCGGATATCCTGGGCTCATGATAAGCTCTGCAACCACAAATCTATATTGCTTTTCATTAATATGGGTTTGATGCTGTTTATAGTGGTATCAGGGGGCATGCTGCATCTGGGGGGGTTCCTTCAGTGTGTTGCCGCCCCACCCATGATCCTCCGAGACACAACAGAGCTGCAAGACAGAACATCAAGCAACTTCTGCCGTGTATTTATGGCTGCTCATGCAAATCAAGTGTGTGTGCTTGTGTGCTCGTCCAATGAGGAGTTTGTTGCACTGACGGATTTATTAGTGGGCTCTTTTGTGTCTTCCTCCTTTCTTCCAGCACATTTTTTATCACAGGAAAGAGAGTGTACACAATCGCATGTGGTCCATCCGCATTGTGCTTCATTTGAGATTTACAAAAGTTCCATTCCGAGGGTTAAATAGAGCTCAGAGTTTAACCTTCACACTGGTGGCAGGTCTCAAACGTTGGAACTGTCAGCCTCTTAGTCCTGCCCGACAACATTTAATGAGATGCGGGCAGATTGCTAATTGACTTCCTGAGTTCCATGTAAGCTTTATCGCCATGGCAATAAGAGCCGCGGTGCTTTTGTCACACACACACACAAGTTTTTGCTGTTGGTTAACTTCTTTACGGGTGAAGGTTAATAAAGCCCCATCTATTCTGTTCCCTTTTTTCTGAATATTACATTGATGATAACGTCTGAGCTGATTTCGAGCTAATTATATTAAATGAATAACGGAGTCTAATCAATGCAGCGCAGGATTACACAAACAATCTGTGGCACCCGTGTACCACTGACCCAAGCAGGGTTGTGTGGGGTGTACTTTGAGGTAAGGGCCATTAAAAACACAATTGTAAAGGAAGGAGGATCTTGGTGTGCTGGCCTGTCTGACTCCCTGCTGACGCCAACAAAGTCCTTAGTGTTCGCCGTCAAAGTGACATCAACCAGGCCTGAATCACGACCGCTCGCCTCCTTGGCAGAGCATGTGCGATTTCCTCTCCCTCGCTGACAAGGTTGACCTCCTCTCCCATAGATCAGATCATGTGTCCGCATTAGACGGGTAACAAGATCCAGGATGTCTCATCCAAATGCAGGACCAGGAAGTGAATCTGTTAAGAGCGTGCAGTAAATTGGACAAGAACACCGTCCAGACAGTCTCTCGTACTAAACAAACTTGATCTGGTTTAAGTCTAGTCTGGGATGTAAACACCACGTGCCTTACATGAGGTAGCTACACTTAATGCAGTAGATACTGCTCAGAGAAAAGTGTTGTTGAGATGGCTCTTTGAAGTGAACAATAGAGGTGTGCTTTTTGAAGTTCTTTTTTTCCTTGTTAAAGGAATTTTTTTCTTTTGAAAATCTTTTGAAATTTTGTGAGAAGTGAGAAAAACAGTTACCATAACGGAGCTAACAATGCACATCATGGGACACACCTATTTCGACTACAAAGACCTCTGAATAAAACTACAACGATGTTTTATTATGCAATAACAGGTACATACATTTATGATAACCTGCAGTATTGATCGTTTTAAATATCACCAAAATTTATTTTCTGGTTGCTCCATGAGATTACATCACAATGAACAATTTTACATGTAATTTAGACAACAACAACAAAAATCCGAGGAGCCATTTGAGAGCCAAATGAGCCATCTATTTTTACAGAGCAAAGTCAAAAAATGTCTGCCTTATAAGAGATGAAATTAATATCAGTAATTATACTGTAAGAATGTAAGAAGGGCATACCTGAGCATATATTTAACTTTAAAATGATTCCACTTATAGGAAAAAAAGAAGATTTTATCGTTGACTAATTATCTCAGCATGGACGACCAAACAACCAAAACGGTAAATACTAAGGATTTTTTCAGTCGATTCACATTTTTCCTCCTTAATTAGCTTCGGGGCTTTGACTCGATTATGGATCTGAAACTATTGATTCCTTGGTAGACTCATTTTAAAGGCACTTTTTATTATCAATTGATCCCCTTTTCTCCCCTGTGGCCAATGTGTGTACGGCTACCAAACATGTTAGTCGGCCCTCAGAAGGTTCCTGAACACATTTAATTGAAACAGACTAAATATTTTCCCATGGGCCCAATTCTGTTGCCATCATACGCCACTTCCCCCTCCTACTGGTGCATGGTTTCTCATCCGAACGTCGTCATAGGATGTTGGTCAGCGTAGGAGTCATGTTCAGTGCAATAGGTAACACTGCTACTCCAGTGTTACTGTTTATCCCTCGCAGCCAGTCAGCCAAATAATAAATACACATAAAATTGTTATGTAGGATTGGAAATCTGGCAAGTGGGTTCCCAGAGATTTGACCCCGTCAACTCATTTTTTTTGAAAAAGCAATTATTTGCATGATCAGACACTCATTGTGTTGCACCCAACCACATAGAAATGTAATTATCACAGGGTAAGTTCGTTCAATGGATAAAGAAGGTCTTTTTTGCTGCGCCGATTCATGTCTTTGACCAACTGCATTCATAAAATGATTTCATCTTTAGATTTAGTCCCGATGCATGAAATAAAAACTGGAAATGCAGATCTCGTTCCTGCTGGTTAAATATGTATGACAACGAAATAAAGCCAGCTTTTATTGTGCTGATTTGTCTCTTGGCTCTCAACAATAGAGGACTACACATTCTACACATTTGTAGAACGGCTCCAGTGCTGCTGAATATATTATCTCCTAACCGTGTGTTGAGCTGCAACAGACAACTCTGCCAAACACGAATGCACGCATCTAATGAGAACACTTCATCTTTATCATAGCGTTGACTGTTATATTACTGAAGGGAGGAAGGGGAGCTTATTCCCCATTTCCTTATTTATAAAATGACAGACACTGTCACTGGTCTCCAATTTCTGCTCACATTTTATAACTGCAATATGTGGATTGCTATGGTAACAGCTTTCATACGGTAAGCCCCCCCACCTGCTTGCTTCTAGACACTTCTGAATCCTCCAAGCAATATTGAGCATGGGGATAGTCCTTGTTGGGCTCATAAAGAAGAAATTATTCCACAAAGGCAAAGAGGGAGCCTTACTGGCAGGGATAAACATGATCTTGAGAAAAGGGCGTCTTACCCATGGAGCAACATGGAGGAAAATATAAAACAATGATATTAATTGCGTATTCAACGTTGCTAGACGGGACGTGATTGGAAGGTCCTTAACAAGAGCAGGAAGGAAGCTGCAGATGTTAATCTTGCATTCCTTTGGAGGAAATTGATAGTTAATCCTTAATAAGTCTCATCTCCTCCCTACAAGCGAGCAAAATGTCTCCATGACGTAGGCAACGGCTGCCCTCAGTAGTCACACAGAATGTGCTGTGCCAAAACATGTTTACAAAATTTTGCAGACAAGGTGTGACATCAGGTCCCTAATGGCTATCGACTATAATTTTCAATAAACATTCCAAATGATGATCTTTTCTTAGACAAATATTCTTTTCAAATAGACAAAGGCAAATTATAAAATAATGTTGAGAGGTTGGTATCAAACAGGGGTTCTAATAATTAAAAATACATTAAGAAGCAGGTTTTTGATGCTCTAACTACAAAAATATTCTGTTTATAAAGAAGGAATCCTACTTCACGGAAATTCACTTATCACTGTTGTATCTACAAGCAATTAACTGAAGGAGGGATTAGCGTATGTTGCGTTTGCTAACACCAACTCATCCCAAAGGATGAAGTTGACGTCAGGACTTGGTGCAGGCCTTACCCTTATATACAGTACCAGTTGGAAGCCGGGTGGTACGCTGGAGCTTATCGGAGCTGACTATAGGCAAGAGGCGGAGTACACCCAGTTTTCCAGCCAATCGCAGGGCTCATGCAAACAACCTTTCAAACTCACATAAAATAAATAGTCTATATGGAATTGAATATCAGCCACATGAATCTAAACAAAGTGTCACAAATTGGTCTAGATGTATGTATTGTGTATTTTAAAATATCCACTTGAATGAATAAAACACTGCGGTATTTTTATTATCCTCTGCCAACATAATCCATCTTCATGTTTGATGAAAGGCTGTGAGCTGACTGGTATGGCGTGGTGCGCAACACACGGCCCGCTTATTTACTTCCAGCTCATTTATTCTCATTATTGCAGCCCAGCAGACATCAGCGAAGGGATTTCTGCCCCAGAGTGATGTTCCATGATACCGAGTAAGGGGGGGGGTGGTGAGGCAGAGAACGGAAACAAACCATCGGGGGGTGCATTCATTCGCTGCATGTGAACTTTGACACCTTTGACAGAGGTACCCTCTGTTTTCGGGCTCGACTTCGATGGCACCAGCTCATTCTTTTCTTCTCAGTCAGTTGCCGTTGGAAATTTCACATTCACTGTCACATAATGAAGCCCTGCCCTGTCTGTGGGTCAGTGTTATTATTCCATGCCTTTTATATGTCTGCACTAATTATATTCCATATGGTCTGTAATGTGTCATATATGTAATAAAGCTGAAATGATGTATATCATATCCAATGTACATACAGATGCAGTCCAAATTACTATACCACCATGACTATAATATAACTAAAAAATCTATAATAAAAATCTATAATATAACTAAATATAATAGCATATTAATAAAAGCATTTTTTTAAATATCTTTAGAAAATATAGAAAAAAAAAGATGTGTTCCTTTCACATGGATTGTGGAAAACTCCCAAAAAAGTGCAGTTTTCCTTTCAGAACATGTCAAAGCAAGATTTAATTCCCAAAATCTAGTTATTTGCTTAACAGCATGCAATGATTTTATTTGGGATACACTCCATTAAGCCCTTACATTTAGCTAACCGAAAAAAGAAAGTCCAAAGTCTGAAGTTCATAACGATCTATCAGTGCAATCATAATGTTGTATTTAGAGAGGGGTGGCCTCCTTTCGCTAATACATTTCCATTATTAAACTGGCGTTTATTAATTTATCTTCAATCACAGTTTCGCCTCAGTATCCGCTCGGACAGTCTTAAAAAAGCTAAGGCTACTATAAAACATTTACCACCTCGAGATCACTGAGATCCTTCTGGAAAAAAGGAAGCAGATGTTCCCCAAATCTAATTTGAAATGATGAGTGCACTCACTGTAACAGAGAAAAGCTCACAAAAGCATCTTGTTACATGCTTGGCTCAGTCAATCCATTGTGTAATCATTTCAGTGTAATTATGATAGCCATAATAAGGTTACTTGGAGACCAGACAAGCTGTTCTTATCCTTACTTTGTGGAAGTGACGATCTGAATCTTTCCTCTTAATGGTTCTTAGGATGCAATGTGGAGAGGTCACACAGTGAGAACAAAGAAGGCAATACGTGAAGATACTGTATACACTCCTGAACAAAATCTTAAAGACTTGGGGTAAAGGTTTGCATTGGTGGATTTTAACCAGGCTGTAAGTGTGCAGTAGACCATCAAAATATAAAAATAAGACACATGAACAAGAGAAAAAAAGTCAAAATCTCATTTCCAGGTAATTTAATTTCAGACACTCGCACTGTCATGACCCTTCCATGTCAAAGGAAAAACACGTTTTGTCTTTGACCATGGCAAGATCATTGAACTGCACAAGCAATGCATCTTTGCAGCTGGCCATGTGGAGATTGATGCCTTTGCACAAACTGAAGATCGCAGACTCCATTTTATGGTGACTGGGCTGCAGCCAGCATGAAGAAGGGTCATGATAACGATAATGGTTCATTAGTTTTGCACATGCTTAATGAATTACTTTGGGGAACATTACATGCTTACACCATTCACCATGTTCATAAAGGAATTGGAAGACCTAGAGCTTATTTGATACTATCCCTTGACCGTGCAATTACTGATGTTTGTTAACTTCCCGTGTTGGACATGTTAAATCATTGATGGATAGAAAAGTACTGATACCCAACTCATGAGACGAGACATTGGATCTGCCTTTTTGCTGGGTTTTTCATTTTATTTTATTTTATTTTATTTTATTTTATTTTATTTTATTTTATTTTATTTTATTTTATTTTATTTTATTTTATTTTATTTTATTTTATTTTATTTTATTTTATTTTATTTTATTTTATTTTATTTTATTTTATTTTATTTTATTTTATTTTATTTTATTTTATTTTATTTTTAAAGTTGGCCCCAGCACTCCCACTTTTAACATGCATGTTTTGCCAGGAAGGAGTGGTGCAGCAAGGAGACGGAGGCTTGTGTCCAAACTCTACCAACTTGGCTGGGTGGCATTGTGCAAGGATTTTTACAGCTTTCAGACATGCATTGCATGGTTTTAAGGAGCTGGACCTCACTCCCACGTACCTGCTTGGCAGATCCGTCACCTGTTGATCGCTTGTATTTAATTACCAAATAAATGCATGAGATAACAAACACATATGTGCACCCTTACTGGCTAAGAAAAATGACTATGCCGTTAAATTGTCAGTACCGATCCCTTCTATATATGAGGTGTGTTATTAAACGGAACAGGTGATTGCCGGTACTTGAAAGTCGGCACTGAGCCAAATGTAATAAGTGTCAATAGACACGCTCTATGATTTATGGTTCAGTCAAGTCTGAATGGGTTGATTTGACAAGTCTTTGGTAAAATTGATCAATTGTTGAATTACTGCAAATTCTGCTTGGACGTCAACAAGCAAGCAGATGTTCAACTCCGTTGGAAAAAAAAATAGCCACGTAAGTCACTTGCTGACACTGTGAACACCGAGTAAGGATGGATTGCAAGGTGTGTACGATTCCAATAATGCCTTGCATGCTGCCACTTCCATGTTATTTGATTATCATTCATAGCGGCATTGCCATCGTTGACAGTCTGATTGGATTCTGGTTGCCCTGTTCTCAGGATACAGCTTTTCTTCAAATGATAAATCTTGTCACATTTTAATCTTACGAAATGTGGTCCATATGTAAATAAACACAGGGTTAAAAAATTACTTTCCCTGAGGTCATTTCCTTTTGTGAGTGTGAATGGTTGTTAGTCTATATCAGAGTGCATCTTGCCTCTTGACTCTATACCACAGTATAGAAAATGTTTGGTTTGATGGGTCGATGTTATTTATTATCCTATTGAAGCAAAGCAAGATTAAAAAAAAAGTATATTCTGGCAACAAATGATTACTATCCAAATCCCCCTGAATGGCGCTTAATAACCTCTACTAGAAGACGTAATGACGCATCGACTGTGAGTTGACAGAAAGTCAGGCCAAGATTACCAGCAATGGTGATAAAATCTTCCCATTTTGTCATTTGTCGCTTGGAAAGCCATTCAATTTCTCTCTGTGGGTCTGAGGTCACTAGATAATTGATTTCTCTCTGACCATTCCTGGCTGCTCCGCTGATTCAGAGAGTTCTTAATGATCTGGTGCCGACAGAGGTGGCCAAATGAAACATCCCTACTGAGACTATCATTCTGCAATACATAAACTGGTGTTGGGTTGCGATGACTGAGTCGAGATATGGGAGAGGATGACACAGCAACGGACACGAGGAATGCCGTGGTCCACTTTGCGGAATCACCACTCTTTTGGATGATGATATTTAAATGAATATTTCAGTGTCGTCCATCGCAGTATCGCATTTCTGTTATCACTCCCAGGGTATCTTGCATTTCTTCAGAAGCTAATTTATTCATAAATTATCACTGTTTTGTTGTTGGCTATTATTATTCTATTATGAATGAAAATATTTTGAATGACACAAAACATGGAGATGTTAAGATTTGTAAGATTTTGCCTTTTTAAGTTTAAAATAAATAATGGTTAGCTGTTGTGGGTTCCTAGCTGTAGCATACGGATTGAACAATAAGATAAACAATGAATAATACATAGTTTATAATACAGTATAAAGGTGACTATAGGCGCCTTATTTCATATCTGTATGGCCAATGATGTTAGGAAGTTATAAGCAGGTTTTCTATGATATAACTACAAAAATATTCACTTCATTAGCATTGAATCCTATATCACAGAATTCAATGACTGCATTGTTGAAAAGAACAATTCCAAACTGAAACGTATAACATGTTTGGTAAACGCTGAAGACTTTGAGCAGCGGTAAATCTAATTGGCTGATCTCAGATAAGAGTTCCATTAGCTGATCTTGATTAGATGTGAAGATCCGGCTACACTGAGAGGTTTCCATGGTGATAGTATCTGCTTCAAAAATATCGAGCTGGACAGTGAGTCAGCTCAGGGAGCTTACCTAGACTCTGACCTGGTCTTATATTTTATGGTTGACGGTGTAGTTTTGAGCCAAAGAGGGACCACACATTTAATGGATGAAAATGTGTATTATTGTGGTGTTAGTACTAAAGTACTAAAACTGCATTGAATTATACTGATACAGTATATGACTGATACTTTTTGCCTTTCATGTAGCTAAACTGTATTGATTATTTACTCCTGTCATAGACCACATTGTTAATACAACACCACTGGGATGCTATACTATAAGGTTACAGGTTTAGTACGTACATTTAGATTTAACATTTATATTCACTTCAAATATGAACAAAATAGGAGCAAAGTTAACTAAATATTTGATCTGGTAAAAAAAAGTGTGATTTTTAAAAGTGTGACATTTTTAGGTTATTGGTTATTATCTAAAAATGTCATCCAATACTTCTCTATAAGAGAGGAGAAATATGATCTAAGGGAAGAACTACATTTGAAACACTTCTATGCTAGGACTACGTTAAAAAGCCATAGCATTTTAATTTTTTTTTTAAAATGTTAAATTTTTTTTAACATTTTAACAATTTTAACAATTTAAAAAATTTAAAAAAATTTAAACATTTTAAACATATAAAACATTATAAAAATTAAAATAATAAAAAACTATATTAGGAAAGCAGGAAGTGAACAAATGTAACAGTTACTGATTGTAAAAGTACCAGATGGAGGGGTAGGATTTAATAAGCTTTGCTTCTTCCTACTCCTTTTGGAATGTGTAACTGTGAACTGATTATGTGATGCATTCAATTGTAATCTGATGCATGTTCAAATGAAATTAAACCATTACCATTACATTTGACACCCCATACTTTGTTCCTTTTGCAAATGAGCAGAATGTCCCAAACAGGTATTCTAATGG
The DNA here is from genome assembly GCF_037039965.1 of Doryrhamphus excisus. Lineage (NCBI taxonomy): Eukaryota > Metazoa > Chordata > Actinopteri > Syngnathiformes > Syngnathidae > Doryrhamphus > Doryrhamphus excisus. Next base: position 20,035,202 of record NC_136367.1, on the reverse strand, counting down.
CTGTGATTTATGTTCACTTCATTCTTGAATGCAATTCACTTCCCTAAACGAATCCATCCTTAATCCAGTTGAGTTTAGTTCAATGTTACCCTCCCTACAACTCCTCCCAATAAAACCTGCTCATTCTGGAGCTGCACGGAGAATAACGTCGCCGTCACTCTATTCGGGGGCAGGGGAGGCGCTTTAACCCGGTCACGACGTGGGGAAGTTGCGCACCGCTTTTTCTGCGTTGCCATGGGGTTTTTCTAAAAACCTATTGACTACGACAGGGTCCCCGCTTTTATTTGAGTCTGCCTTTGTGGAGGCGGAGGAAGAAACTGCTGTTACTTTTTTTTCCTCCTTCTTCCACAGACTGGGGGAGCGTCACAAGCAGCATCCACAGGAGGAGGAGGGGAGGTTGGTCCACGGCACAGACCCACTCACTGCGAGCAGCGCGCAACGCACTGCACATCCATCTGTTCTGTTTCGCTTTGGGGATTTTTAGCCAACTTTGGGAGCGCTGACTCGACTTGCACCTTAAGGTGAGTTGCAAAAAAATATGATTTTGCAAAGAGAATATGTATGAACAAGCTTGCAGCATAGTGCATTTTCTCACTAATAACTTAGTTGTTGCACTTTCTACCTGCTGTAGCTCTGCCAGTATTTATCACCTGTTTGGTTTATCTAGTGGCCATATGTAGAAGTAGAAAATAACTAAAACCAGACAGTGAATTGTTGTTAATCATTTCATTTAAATTCAAATATTTTGCATTGTAAAATTGATGTGAGCTGAAATGATAATCATCTGTCCCTGTGGAGCGCCATCACTCTTATTTATAGTCCTCGTAATACAATAATGATCCCTTTCCCACTAGTGGTTAATGAGTAGCAGAAAGTAATATTGTTGAATATTGTATTTCATGGGGTGAATATCATGAACTAATAAGTTTAAGCAGATTTGTTATAACAGTGTGAAACATGTGGTACGTTGGTAAGCAAGAACAAGAAATGTTCGAGGCTCCACATCCCCTGCAATGCTGGTGTAAATGTGACTGATGAGACCTGAGCGAGTGTGATTAAAAACACATTACAGAAGACCGGTTGTTACTTATAGCTTTGTGTAATTGATGGGGGTCGCGTGCGGAACCGTTGATGAATTTATAGACCAGATGCATCTCACGTGGTTAACACAGTGAATCCCTCGGTATGAATATTTACAAAAAATGCAAATACCTCACAACGTGTGGAACTGGTGTACAATCTGATTTTCAGTGTTTCTCGTTACTGATGACGTTGTAGGGGAAAAGCAATAGAATGTAGCAAGTAGCGCTGTCAAAGATTAAAAACGCAGATTAATCACAGTTTTGAATTAATTAATCATGATTAATCACCATTAGCAACTATGTCTGAAATGTGTCCGTTTTTACTGTATTATGGTAATGGTAATGGTTTTATTTCATTTGAACATGCATCGGATTACAATTGAATGCATCACATAACCAGTTCACAGTTCCACATGTCCAAAAGGAGTAGGAAGAAGCAAAGCTTATTAAATCCTACCCCTCCATCTGGTACTTTTACAATCAGTAACTGTTACATTTGTTCACTTCCTGCTTTCCATAATGACAGGATTATATATACTGCATGTATTAACAGAAATTAAATTATATGCCAGTCAAAAAAATATATTCTTTTAACACAGCAGAACATTTGAATCACACATTCAACTGTTATTATGCGCAATGATGAGTTGCATTCAAAGACATCATGTACTTTAAAATTATTTTTTTCCCAGCATACTTAAATGTAGAAAATTGTACATCCGAATCCGAGTGTTCTCATATATAGACCCTCTGAATGTCAGAGTGACATTAATTAATGTCATCATCCCAAGCTGTTCCTCAGCCGGAGCAGATGCTAGTTATGGTCCCACCAAATACACACAACACCCTCAGACAATAATTCCCAGGTAAGTCGCCTGAATCTCATTTCTAGGCCAAAGACCAGAGCTCGTAATGGCCTGTGTCATCACACACGGTCCCCAGTTTCTCAGTATTCAGGGAACCGGTGCTTTGTGTCCAGAAGTAGGTCGAATGCTTCTCACCAAACAATTTGAGCAAGAGCCAGTAATTGGACAAGCAAAGTGTTGACCATCTCCCATGTCAGCCAGTCCCTAGCCTCTTAATATGCAGCTCCAACCTGATGCATTTCATGGACCTTTTTCATGCTTTTAATCAGTTAGATCACAAAATCCAGCAAACAGGACTTCCTTTGTAATCGGAGAAAGCCTGGTTTTTCATATCTAAGCTGTTGGTGCACTGGGTTGACTGTGAATGCGTATGAAATGTTTCCTCTAATGTCAGGAAAACATTGCATTAGAGAACTATCTTTCTCCGACATCGGTGAGGTTTTCCGCACTGTTGCATCACAGGAGCTCTTTCATCTGCAGTGAAATGCACACAAAGAAACAGACAAGAGTGTTCCAAACACACCTTACTGTCCTTTGCTTTTGTGATTTGCACAATCCGGCTCACTCTGAAGGTGGTTGTGCATTGACGATATTTGGATAAATGCAGGCTTCACCTGTTCAAATAAGATGCATACAACAGAAACACCTGTTAGACCTTGATTACTGTTGTGTTAAAAAGTATAGCAGAAGAAAGAACGAGAGAAACACACAGATTCCCTTCTCAAGTGGCAGATTGGACTGTGTCTACAAAGCTTGTAACAGTACGTGTGTGGATGTGGATGGTCCACTGACTTATAAGACAGGGATTTGCATCTGTCATTGCCATGGCGACCCTACCTTAGTAGTCTATGATACTTGTTACGACTCACATATAAGCAACCTTGAATAATTTCACCATGAATATTTTGTTATATTGAGTTTTGTTAGTGTTTACCACTTTAAGGGGGTCGCTACATCCGACGTACAAAAAGAGACCCACACTTAGCCCGCTTTGGTTCTCGCAGTCACAATAGCCGTAAGTGCCGTAGGAAGCCAGTACGCCCATCTTGCAATCGAAGTGAACGGACTGCATGAGTTTCGTACGATGCCCACACATCGTGTACATCCCGGGCGAGTGGAAAGTACGACAGCCGTACATGAAGCTCACCTAATATGCATGAGTCTTACACCGCACTCACGATCTAAAAGCTATAAATTATTTTACCAATTATTTTATATGCTCCATTAGTACAACACACTTATATTTGCTCTGACGACACTACTTCCTCTACGTGCTGGCTACTGCCAACAAATTTCCCAAAAAATGTGCAGCATCAGGACGTAATTCCCGTTTAAGAGTTTTTGAAGGAAAAAAATGCCTCTGTATTATTACATTTATTTATAAGCTATGATCATTAATCATCTATGTATGTTACAATGATCTCACTATAACGTTGCCTTCTTCAACACCACATTTTATAAATCAATATACAGCTTATATAAAAACTGAGTGCTGTTATCTTATTCAAGACAGAATGAAGGACGATGTTATTATGTTGTCATCTCACATTAGATGATACAAGCGCCGTTGAGTGTGCATCTCTTATCTTCATCAGTAATGTCATTCGTTGCTATGGTGTGTGTTGAACAGAATCAGAAGTATCTCTGAAATATGAGATGGCTTTTCAAGATTAAAAACATAATATGCTGCCATGGGTGAGCAGGAGTTATTTGAGGTATTATACTAATATTACATTATGTGCCCTCGTTATCAGCCTGTCAAAGACTATAGTAAGGTCAAAAAATGAATGAAATAAAAAATATGTCTTGATGCAACGATGCTATTTAAAATTCATGAAAAGACGATGGTACTGAAAGCTGGGGGTTTGGAGATGTTAAAAGTATTTCTGATGATTGGAAGGCACATCAGGTGACAGGTGGTGCCTATCAAATAGCTCGGCCATAATTGAAGTTCAGCTCATGCTTTGGCGCTATGAGTGACGAGCCGTGCAGTGCACCCCGCCGCAGGCTGGGGGTACCTGAACACCTCACAATATTTGAAGCGGGTTTTCATGATCATCACCAACCAAACCACGACTGCAGAGGCATATTTTGGTCGGTGTGCTCTGGAAGTATGTTTGGTGAGATGAAATATCATGATATGAGTGGTCGACCTAGAAGGGTGTCAGAAAAAGGTAGAATATTCAAGGTGCTCTTTTTTGCCTTATTTACCACATTGGTGTATAATTGGGGGCACTCGGTGAATGTGATCAATGGCTGCATGCAATACACGCACAATTGATCAGTGGCGTTCCTAGTGAAGGACAAACTGGCGATGAGTTCAATGTTATTTCACATGTTCAGCGCTTTGTGTCCCAGTAGAAGCGTAGAAGGTTGGTGGTTGGTTGTGTAAATGTGCATGTACACCTGCCTGAGGGTATTTTTGGTGTGTGATTGTCCTTCTCTGGATGTTTTTTTTAGAGCATGTTTTTTTGTACTGCTTGATACACAGCTTGCTACGTTAAAACAAAATAATAATTCTTTTACATTTCCTCTACATGTGCCTGTTACCCATACCTCGGGCTTATTTTATATTCTTACTGTTCAGACTTAAAACAGTGGCATGACAGCACTGGACATTCATCCAGCCCTGAAATGTAATTCTAATGTAAAAAAAACCCAAAACAAAACATTGGTGTGCACAACCAGAGGATTCTCCGAGGAACAACAAACATGACAGCTATGCCCAGATGAGTACGAAGTTGTAGCCCTAAAGTCACTGGTAAGGCCAGACGATTTCCATTTCAATTGCAGGTTCGCTTTGGGACAAGTCATGCATACAGCAGTAAGGCGAACAAAGAGCTTTTAAATAAAAGTGACAAATGTAAAGAATAGAACTGAGGAGCACAATATTACTGGCTTTGTGTTCCGTGAAGGGTATTGTGTATGGCTTCATGGATAAGGTTCCAGAAGGACCCTTGGGACCAAGGAGAGAAGGGCACCCACGATGAGGGAGGACATATGTGACAGGCAGGGGCAAGAAGGACGGACTCGGACAGAATTGAAACGCCTCAAATTGTCTTCTCAGTCTTGTGATGAAATTGCTTGCACTCTCCCAGAAACGATACAAAATTAACATTTTTGAAACATTTGATGAATTCATCCCTCGCCACATCACGATTTCACTCTCCTACGGTTTTCAAAAATACACTAATTTATAAATCATGTGGTAGAGTTACCAGGTACTAGTCAAAAATATGCATATTTCAACAAATTATATGACAAAATGAAGCAGTTTCAAGAATAAAAATGGTTACATGAACTAAAATACAAATATAAGCCTTTAAGAAGACGCATTCAAAATGTGAATGTAATATTCTACACTGGTCACTAGGTGTCAGTATTTCGAGACACATGTGATCACCTTGATCACCTGTTTAAAAATAAAAATAAAAATGTCATAATGTTGCCAGATCCCAGTGCCATGATGCTACGCAACAATATTCCCATTACCACATTACCAAACATTGCAAGGCTTTTCGGTTTCTAGTCTGTTTGTGCTATTTTGCTTTTTCCAAAACATCCATTATACCTGATTCAATTCACACTCCATCCAGTCCTGGCAGCTGAAGCAGGAGGAAAACAAAACAAAACAAAACAAAACAACGCACTGGCCTCTTCGCAAACAGTTAGCCAAGTCGTCTCCTGGTGCCAACTTAAAAAAAAACAAGTGTGTGTTATTTCTCCCTCTGTGTTGGGATTGTTGTTTTATATGGATATCCGGCCTGTTGGGTCCAAGGTCTTTTAATAAAAGCTTTTTTCTGTGGTGTTCTTCTGTGGAACGGTGTCAATTTTAGTGGAATGATCGGATTGTGTTTTTCCTTGCAGACGTCGTTCTTCCAATTAGAAGTAGAACTGGGCACATATTTTGCATTTTCCTATGTTTTATACTGGTCCCAATTTTTCCTGTGGGCCAGGTTGTCTTCTATGACACATAGAGCTTATTTTGGGGGTGTACTTCTGACGGACTACACCCATCAGTAACATGTCACATTTTACAAACTGCTATTGTATGGATTGTGTCATATGTCTGAGTTATTATATTCTTGAGGGGCCGTGACAATGGGTCTTCAAGGAGGTGTGTCGTAGGTGTCTGTACGACAAGGTCAGTTGTATGACCACAGGCTTCCCCAAGGACCTCATTACTCCATGTGGGGCTCTCACGGGTGCTGTAAGTGGATGGCTGGGAGCACTAAGCCGGCACACACCCGTTGATTTGGTGTGAACACGTGTACTCTGGTATCTGTTCTGCATAGTACCTGTTTATTTTCCCAAGGAGATCTTAGGGTCGAACATAGCAAGTAAAGATTAGAGAGCATGTCAAGCTTGATTAGAATGAAACCAAAAGGCTGACCAGCTGTGTAGCCAATTTGTTAATTGGGATAACACCTGAACCAAATCGGCAATCTGTTTTTTGTTTTCTGCAACAGCAGTCCTATTTACTCATTTAATTGATTTGCGAAATCATGAACAACAGTTGATCTAATCCCTTCATCCCAGTGGGGAAGAGAGGATTGTGTAAAGCTAACAATATAAACCTGCTTGTCAGGCTCTGCGGCAGAATGCTGACCATTTGGTGCACTATTGCAGTATGCTCCCAGTTCACTGCAGAGCTTTTTACATGCTAAATTATCTCCTTGAACTTCCCTTAAGCACTTTTTCAATATCAGATAAGCATCTAGAAACCTTAGGAAAACATCTTTAAGTATCCCCAACTAAGAGCCAAACTTCATCATGTAGCTTGGTCGGTGTAATCCGCCCTACATCGGGCAATTGATGAATGAAGCGGTCGTGCCAAGCTGGGCCAGATCCAAATTCATTCATGTACTTAGCGGAGAGCCTCTTCATTTTTACGAGTGTAACAGGTCATTGGCCATGAACTACGACAGACTAGTGTGACCTAATTAGTATGGAACTGGAATTTCTTTTTCCAGGGGGGTGGAAACAAGGATTTTTATGGCATCATTGAGGTCGTTTGATGAAATGTTTCTTGTTTACATGGACTTCTGATTAGTCTTAGAGTGTGTTCACACTTGTAGTCCAGTACTCAGGATGACACATTTCTAAACAATACTTGGTGCTCAATTTAGTGCTGTCTGGTTTGTATTTAGGGCTGCACGGTGTACGAGTGGTTAACATGCAGGCCTCACAGCGAGGAGACCCGAGTTCAATTCCACTTTTGGACATCTCTGCGTGGAGTTTGCATGTTCTCCCCGGTTTTCTCCGGGTACTCCGGTTTCCTCCCACATTCCAAAAACATGCTAGGTTAATTGGCGACTCCAAATTGTCCATAGGTATGAATGTGAGTGTGAATGGTTGTTTGTCTATATGTGCCCTGTGATTGGCTGCCGACCAGTCCAGGGTTCATCCCGCCTCTCGCCTGAAAACAGCTGGGATAGGCTCCAGCTTGAAAGTGCAGAAGGAAAACATTTTGTTGATTCCAGTTATTTACTATTTAAGATTGGTTTTGTTAATATGAATATGAACAGAACATGAAACATCTTTTTCATGTACACTAATACCGTAGGGTTGATCTGCATTGATCGTTAAGAGTTTTTTTCCCTTGTTTTGAGCTTTTCTTTGAACAGTTTGAAACATTTTCATTGTGCAAACATTGCCAATTTGAAAAGGCTTAAAGGCGTGAAGTGTTGGCTTTGAACAAACAAAAACAGATCAATCGAGGTGATTCAAGTGGAAACAGACTTTTGATATTTTCAGCTTCAGCCTGGAAACACTCCAATCAATCTTTGTGTGGGTTTGTCATGTGTCGACGCTTCCTTCAGTGTGGATTTCTTCTGACCCTTGGAGTTCCAGGACGTGTGCCACCGGCCTGGGGCAGTGTGTCATCTTCCTGGCATGGACGGACGGCAGGGCACTGAGCTCCACACCTCCTCGAAATACTTCTGTGGAAAGTTTGGTGTCACATTTGCATTTAAATTGACTTCATGGGTCTGTGATTGACTGCTTCAAAGAGTGACAGAGCTGTGACAATGACTTTGCCTGTAATTCTCTTACATGATAAAAGCAGCTGAATATTCAGTGAACGGTCAAACTTTGTTTCTTTGCGCGGTCAAGCAATGTTCGACAACTTTTCTCAGCGCTGCAGATTATGTTTCGCTCCGTTGTGCATGACTGCATTGCTGCTGAATTCTAAGTTGTACAAAGAATCTAAGAATATGAATTTTCGAAACATAGTGTTCCTTGTTTTGTGATTTGTTTTTTTGTCAATGCTTGCTAAACACTGTGAGGATGTACTCACATCGGGACAATGGTATCACGCTTGGGCTAACTTCATGGCCTTGTGCGAGTACGCCCTCGGACAACGCTGCTACAAAGGTGACTAGTTGACTGCAGTGCTTATGGTCCCTTTGGAATCGTATAGCCAACATTTATTAGTGACTATATGGGTCGTCCAGAAACTGGAAGGTTGGTGGTCCGGTCCTCGCTCCCTCCACCCAGTGACTGTCGTTATGCCACTGGGTAAGACACTTCACCCACCTTGCCTCCAGTGTTGCCCACACTGGTGTATAAATATGAATCAATGTTTGGTTTTGTTGCAGAGGCTGTAGGCGGGAATTGGCAGCCATGTTTACATCAGACTGTACCAGGGCGACTGCAACTCCTGATGTACTATATTACCACCACCAGTGTGTGACTGAGGAGTGAATGAATAATGGGTTCCCTTTATTGTGAAGTGCTTTGGGTGCCTTGAAAAGCACTATACAAATCGAATCCTGTCAGAGCAGACGTGAAGTCTCTTTACCAGAGTGTAGTATTTCACAGCAATTACATTCCACAGCTTTGTACATAGTACTACATTGTAAGTAAACTACATAATCCCAGCGTTACTGAGTTTTGCTTGTTTGTTGGTTCTTTAACGTTGCTAAAATCATATTAAACGTCAGACCCCAGTTTACCCAATGAGTTTTTCAAAGACCAGTAGTTTTATGTTCTGTTCTAGAAATTATTTTTGTCTCAAATATTTTGAGAGGACATCTGTATTTTGATTGTCGCAGTATTTTATTAGACATTTCGGGAGAAGTTTACCCAATCTGGAAATCCACTGACCATGTGAGTCGAGCCAAGCCACCTTACCAAGACAGAGACAAGGTTGGTGAAATCGGAGCCTCGTCTAATCAGCCCGATCCGAACTAATTCACTTCCCTTGGAATGAACAACATATGGTTTTACATGTTTTGATCCTGATATATACGTATATATCCAATGTCACAGGAAAGGTACTAACACCTGTTAAATGTGACACTGATGTCACCTCTGTAATTTATTCTTTAAAAAAAAAACAGCAAAGTGTCTGCAGACTCAGCAGGGAGCACAATACATAATTAGGGGCATGGCGTTCTTGGAGTGACAGTCTGTCTCAGAAGGAGAAATAATTGATGCGGTTATGTTCAGCCTGTCACCTCTAACAGTTGCTAAGTTCATGGCTGTCTGCCCTCCACAATAACAAGCAAATTCTTACCTGTTCTTTAAAAAAAAACATCTTACACCTCAGTAATCCCTACTTTGCACTTGCCACAGCTGAGGTTTGCACACTGTGTTATGGAATTGTGATTATGCTCTTCAGGGTGAGAAGAGGGGTGAAGGCAAATCATGAAGGTCTGTTCACAGGTTTCACTCCCCACGGGTGTGTATTCTTGTTGAGCTGGTGCTTTATAGGCTCTTTCGGTATGCCGCGTCGTATAACTCACCTGCCTTTGAAACATTGGGATCATATCCATGAGCAGAAAAAGGTCCCTCGCTCCCCAAAGCAAAGTTACAGATGGCCGTACCGCTTCCTGTGGTTCAGCAGTGGAGGAGGTTGGAGGCTTTGAAGGTGAAAGATCCGACTCTGCTGTTTAGTGCCCAATGTCATTAAAACTAGACGAAGGCCACTTCATCATTGGGCCCCTATTTTTCTTTTACCACCTGCAGTGTAGGAGAATCTTAGCAGGGCTCCAAAGTGTGGCGGAAGCTTCACTATTAACCCTGCGTATTGTGTAATTTTGAGAAGGGCAGGCCAGGGCCCGACTCTTCAGCTCCTCATAATAGAACAGACCACATTCCTTGGAGCAAACTTTGACATAGTTTATTGAACTGTCATGTAGACATGACAACACTTTTACAAAAGCCTCATTCATCAATGCTGTGTGGACTTAGTGTCTTCTTTTGGGACTGGGTTTAGTAAGGCTGCATGATTCCTATTTGCCACACTCCTGGTCAGTGAAGAATTATCTAATTAGAGGTAGAGTTGAACCTCGGTTATTAATCCGTTCCACAAGGTACAACTCAAACCGAAACGTAGCTGGTCCCATAAGAAATAATGTAATTCAAAATTGTTAACATAAATTTTTTTTCATAGTTTTACAGTTATAATTTGACATGCACAAAACTATTCAAACTCGATATAAATGACCAATGAAATTGATGAATTCAACGTCTGCTGGTCTGACAAACAAGGAAAGTCCACTGCGATGCAACCTACATATTTATTTCCCTTTTCTGTGCATTTTAGCAAGTTAATATGAGCTAGCTAACAATGGACGTCAGGGAAATACCTATTTTTTACGCTAAAACACTCACAAAAAACAAAAAAAGTACAGACAGTGTCCCATTTACATAACTGACTTATATATCAACCAAGCAATAGTGATATTTTTGATACTTTTTTGAATATGAAGAACTATTTTTACCTGACGGACTAACACCACGTGTCGCTAACCACTAGTCTCAATGTAATTCACATACGGAAGAGCATAATAATAATATTATAATGCACAGAAAGGGAACGAAATATGTCTTCATGTTTCAAATAAGAATTGTGCAGAAAAGTGCAGTTCCCCATACTCATTAGCAAGTAATGCCCAACATACTCACAATTATGCACAATATGGCACTTGAAAATTGAGGCTGGAATTTCACAAGCAGAATTAGCTTTAATGTGCTCATGTGGTCAAGGTTGAATATGGAAAAGGTTGTTTTCTCATAGTAAGAGATAAAAGCAAAAAAAAAAATCTAGCATGTTAAAGAGCATGCTGAGGAACACTCAGGACACTAGAATCTCTGGTACCCAGAATGCACACCACAGCAAGTGCACAGCCATCATCATTAGTGCTATACTGCTTTGGACACTAATGGCCGTCCCTGTTCTGCTGCCTCGACACATTCAGAGAACTCATCTGAGACTTCATGGTGTGAACACATGAAATCATTCAGAAGAAGGGCATCCGCAGTTCATGTCCTGCTTTGCTGTGTAACAGACATGGAACTTAAAACCTTGGTAGCGACAGCCACTTTAAACCACTCTTGAATCAACAAAGGACGCTAATTGGACAATTTGTCCTCGTTTATCTTCATTTAAATGCAGCAAAACATGGCATTCCAATATTGAGTCGAGGAGGTGGGGGGTGGGAAGAGACCAGAGGAAGTGGTGTTCAACTGGGGGATGGGCTTGGTAAAATTGATGGGGTTTGGATGTAGAGTCAGTAGACTCTGAATTGCGTTTTAGATTTGAAATAGCCTCATCAGCACATTTAGAATAAAATATTTCAGCATCACAATGTGCAAAGTTAAATGTCTGCAAAGAGAAAGATGTATTACCTCATTTCCTTTGGAAGATGTTAAAATGCAATATTTGAAAAATCGGTAAAAGGTCAGCACAGTGCACATTTATCACATTTGTTTATTATTCAGACAATGTTAAAAGCTTCCGTGGCCATCTTTTTCCAATTACATTCAAAGTCGAGCATACGGACTAACCTCATTTTATTTCAGTCGACACATTATAGATTTTCAGCCACCCAAATGAAGCCTCTATAGAGCCTGGAGTCATTTTGCTGGACCATTTTAGGGTATTAGGTTCATTGGTCCCTCCTCCAAATGTACACTTTACAAATCAATATGTGTTGACTAATTGAACTCGTGTGTCTACTAGACCTTGTGGTACATTCACCTTTTATCAATGTTGGAATTAATTCAGTGTGCCTCCCTGTTGTCCTTGTCACGAGAAAAGCTAATTAATTCTCATTGCACACAAAATAACTAAAAAAGTGGGTTCATCTGGGGTTATCTTTTATTCTACAAACTCATTTTGTAGAATTATACACAAACATTTTTATTTTATCATTCTAATTTTAGTGAAAAGGATATGCTGGTTCTATCCCTGATCCTCCTGGAATCATTCAGCTTATTTCCACATTTCACCGTTCTGTCTATGCTCTGTCCTACCTGATGCTGATCAATACCGCTATCATCCACGGAATTAGTCACCCATATAAGCTAGAGGACTCTTGTGAGGATAAGCGGCATAGAAGATGGATGGATGAGCGAGAGGTCAGAATACTGGAGGCGGTTGGAGTCTGAATGAAATTGATTTAGTTTGATAAAAAGCAATATTTTGTCAAATTGTTGTCTTGCAGGAAAGACCTTCACATTTACCTCAGTGGGTAGCAACCAAAACTAACACATAAGGCATTTTAGAGTCTTGGGCTAGTTTTGATCCAACTCACTGATTCCCATCTGTCTGTTGAAATGAGAAGTCGTGTTATGTTAGATTCAATGAGCGTATTTTACAGTACTATATATTCATCTGTTCGGGAAACCACAATACCTCGGCACACCTCGGCATCAGCAGCTAACAAGTTAGCATCAAATTCATTTCTTCTGAATTTAAGAAGCCAAAATTTACCACTTCCACACACGGATGCAGTCATGTCAGACATGCCATGGCTGTTTACCCTGATACAGCGACCATTTATTAATTATTTCATTTCAAACACATTATTTATCCTCAATTTAAAAGACACAAAGAGCAGCATACGGAAATAAAAAGCAAGACAAGAACAAATGGAACATTAGAAAATGAAAGAAACAAATTGTGCAATTAAAAAATTGAAAAAAGTTAAAAATTACAATTAAAAAATGAACAAAAGTTCTTTATCAATGAACTACATAGAAATTATATATTGCGTAAAGCTGTTAACCAATAACAGAACAAAACAACAGTTCCTAGGAAATCCTGTTGTCAATTGAGCCCACTGTGGTCCCCAAACTTCACAAAGTTGAAAACAGAGCGATCTTAAACGTCCTTTTAATGGAGCCTTTGAGGGAGGCACAGGAAGAGGAACAAACGCCCCTATTCAGATGTTTCCAAAATGGTAATGCTGCCGGCTTTTAATGCATTTATAAGGGTTCCCGTGTCATGACATGGAATAGACACATGAACTGATGGTGGCTGTGATCTGGGACTGCATTAAATCCAGACATGGTACATACCAGAAGAAATATGAAAACAAACTAGAGGATTTCCAGACATATGACCTCTGGTTCATGCATGCATTTTTTTGTCCCTGTGAATGTAGTACATGTTTTTAACTTTTATGTGTTGGTTCGAGGTTATGATCCATTGCAGACTTGGTGTTACCATAGCTCAAGTTTATGCTACATGGTTTACACTCCACATACCTGACTAAAAGAAAATGTAAACTAATGGGTTTTTGGTAAGAAGCAATGTTTTGATGCAGCTAAAGTTGTAGTGGACAAAACCTAAAACTAGGAGAAACTAAGTCATTGTGAGCCCTCAAAGTTTAATGCTCTGGTTATATGCCTGGAAATGATATAAGTTTAAAAAATCTTAGTCTCTGCAAGCAAAAGTGACAATAAGTAATTATTTGTTATTTGTTATAAGTCACTAAAGCTACACTGTTTTTTACTGGAATTGTGCTCTTCCACTTGAGGCTACCCTATAGTTGCATCATTGGATTCAGGTCTGAACATGTACTTGACCACTCCATCACCCTCACCTTCAGCTTCGTCAGCAATGCATTCATCATCTTGGACTTGTGTTTGGCTTGTTGTCATTTTGGGAAACCGCTGTGCGGCCCAGTTCCCGAAGGGAGGACATTATGCTCTGCTTAAAAATGTCACAGAACATGTTGGAATTGACGCTTCCCTCAATGAACCACTGTTCCAAAGCGCTGGTAGTACTCACGCAGCCCGAGACCATGCCACTACCACCACTACGCTGCAGCCATGACACAATTGGGACTCACTTGTGTTGCCAGACAATAATGACTGTGTGTTAAGTTATTTAAGTGGCTGGTAAATCTACGTTGCTATACAGGTTGTGCAGGACTGGTTGCACCACTTTACTGTAATACTGTGGTTTCTGGCCATTTTCAGGATTAGAGCATAGTATAAAGTATATGCTCTCGATATACGCAATATAGAGAATCATTTACCCTTATGATTTGTCTACTAGTAGAACTTAAGATAAGATGGGGAAATTTGCATTGCACAGCAGCAAGAGTACAGAATCAGTTGAGCAGTACAAAATACACAATGTAGAAAAATAAACAATATAAACAACCCAAGTATTAACAAAATCAACCGTTTTACCCAGAGTTATATACAAATACAGTATGCAGATAATATGAAACGAGATGACATATATGACCAGTCTATACACTGAGATCTTGCTAGTGAGTTAATATGAGGCATTATAGAAATACTTCACATAGAACTTAGTATATTGCATTTAGAGCCTTAATATTGCAGAGAGAATGGAGTCTGGAGTAACTATACTGAATATATAAAACAAAGTATTGCACAGATGTACATGCCATTGTTTGTGCTGTTTCTTACAGAGATGGAAAGATACTGGTGTGAATGTGTAATTGATTAATAAGGGATACCCGCATGGTTGTATGGCTCCTGGTATTTAACTGATTGTGCCTGCAGGCTATTACAACTGACATGGACTAATTGGCTATCAAAAGATTGTCTGAGAACATTATAGTTAGAGGATTCCCATTAAATAAATTGTCTATCATGGTGAAAGGTTACTAAGTTTTATCATTAAGTAAATCTTAGGGTATCGATAACCTTGCAAAATATGATTTAACAATATGTAGGCCCACACATCTTGTTTAAAAAAAGATCTAAAACGTTGGCTTTTTGTGACTATTGAATGGAAATGAGAATAAAAGCATGAAAGGCTTGCCTTTTGATGACCTGTCTGCACAGACGTGGCCAAACCTCCACCCTGCACACACAAACGCACACAAACAATCAGTACATTGTCTCAGTTATCGGTGAGCCCTTCATCTCTTGCTGTGAGACGGATCCCAGCCACATTTTCCACCGCAGGATTAGCCGTGTTGTGCGACAGGCCTTTTTGCATGAGCGGTCCTGAAGGGTTGACCCCAAGATGTGGGTGGAAGCTCGCGACCAGAAGGACACTCCTTAAAAGGCATTTAGAGTCTTACTGCGTATTACGAGGGGGTTTGCAAGTGAATGGTCAGCTCAGCTTCTACTTTGTCATAAGTCCATAGGAGGAAAAAGCTTGTTTTCTGGAAATTAATCCTACTTGTTGCCGTAACAGGATTAGGGGGAACAAGTTGCCGCTGGCCTGAGTGTTTCCTCAAAAACCTTCTCTTTTTTTGATGCAAATGATCAGCCTTCTCATTTTTGCTTTTGGGTACAATTTCTTAAAATGTCATTACAACTGTAACTGCAGTATGTTTATCAATGAGGTTATATTTTCATCAGTAGTCAGTAGTCATATTTTCATCAGTTCCTGGTCAAATACGTAGCAGAAACCTAAAGTTCCGCAAAATGTGCTTTACAATTTGACACAAGAGTTTTCATTTTGTGAGTTAAGCTTTATAACTTTTTATTCAAGACACCGTTTATTTTAAAATGTATATCATCTTATCATGATACATGATACAAAAACACCAAAGGAGTCTGTGCCTTACAGCTCCCAACAGTAGCGTGCATCTTGAAGTGCAACCAAAGCAGTTACCATGCCGACACTCTTTACTAAGAAACGATGCGTTTATCTTAATGAATTAATTTCCCAGCTCATGTTTGCCCCTGTATTCCCTGTCAGCTGTGTACACACTCCATATAGCCGTATAGGCTACAGCACGGGCTCTTCCTTGGCTGAAAGTGACCTGGGAAAATAGCTTATTGATTCGTGCTGGGTACACATGATTAACTCCACTTCTAAGCAGACAGGCTTTGGTTGCGGTTTTGCTCAGACTCTAGTATATTTCATGCACTACTTAGTCATAATTCATAATAATATAAAAATGCTTCCACCCTTGGCCATCTCTGTGTGAAGTTTGCATGTTCTCCACGTGTTTTTGTGGGTTTCCTCCCACATTACAAAAACATTCTAGTTTAATTAGCGACTCCAAATTGTCCATAGGTATGAATGTGAGTGTGAATGGTTGTTTGTCTATATGTGCCCTGTGATTGGCTGCCGACCAGTCCAGGGTGTACCCCGCCTCTCGCCAGAAGACAGCTGGGATAGGCTCCAGCACCCTCCGCGACCCTTGTAAGGATAAGTGGTAGAAAATGAATGAATGGTTTGCATTTACACTGAATAATCACTTTGGTTAAGCATATGCATATATTTAGGGCTGCACGGTGCACGAGTGGTTAGCACGCAGACCTCACAGCTGGGAAACCCGAGTACAATTCCACCTTCGGCCATCTCTGTGTGGATGTTCTCCCCAGTTTTCTCCGGGTACTCCGGTTTCCTCCCACATTCCAAAAACATGCTAGGTTAATTAGCGACTCCAAATTGTCCATAGGTATGAATGTGAGTGTGAATGGTTGTTTGTCTATATGTGCCCTGTGATTGGCTGGCCACCAGTCCAGGGTGTACCCCGCCTCTCACCCGAAGACAGCTGGGATAGGCTCCAGCAATCCCCACGACCCTCATGAGGATAAGTGGTACAAAATGAATGAATTAATAAAAATGCTTTGATTTGAAGGTTTGCATTTAAAATTTAGTATGCACTATGATGATAAATGATGATAATTTGCACTTGTAGACTACAGAACATGTTCTCCACCACTTGAGATACTTGAGAACAAGGTTGAAGCCAATCTCATGTATGACAAACACACATTCACATTATAATATACTGTATGAGACGGTAGGTGCTGCTGGGAATGGATGGAGCAGATGGTTCCGTTCAGTAGGTGTGGTCATCAGGAGCGCAGATCAGTGCCATGATCGCTGAGTGCACCATCTGTGACGCCCTGACGGTCTGTCTTATGTGCTCACAGGACTGGAGTGAGGATCCAGCCTTCACAATGCTGCCTTGTAAACACTCAACATGTGCTCAACTCAGCTGCAATACCAAACATGCACTACAACTGAACCGTTGCAGACTGTGTTCCTTGTTGTTTGATGTGTCTTTTTTTAAAAAACATTGCACATTGCTCACAAAGTACTGTGCTGGAGTTCTGCCTGTTTTTCATTTGCAGTCACACGCCATACAGAGGACCACTCACATTGAAGACATAATCCATCTTCTCAGGTCAAATAGTTTTGTAATTTCCAAACCTTGAACTTGCAGGTTTTTGTAGCAAAGTCAAGTCAGGTTAACATTTTTGCATCGCTGATCAGACTGAAGAATGAAACCATATTGGCTGCTGCCATGGCAACTGAAAAACATATCCTGAGTGCTTTCATTTCAGATTGACTCAGAGTTCAGAGAATACTGTGGAATTAATGTTATCAGCCAAAGGCAGGTTGGCCCTTTTCGTTTTTATGTGCCAGGTTGGAGGCTTATTGGCGGTTCCTGACAGCCTGAGTAACAGACAACTTCTTGGTGGAATAGGCTGCATGCCCAACGCTCAATTAAAAGCCTCACACTGTGTGGACCCTGCACATTTGCCAGATGATGGGAAGATGCGAAAGTGCTTTCAACCTCAGCAGTTTTCAGCAAAAGCTTCACTTGTGGACAAGTTGAAGGACTATTTGAAATATCACAGGATGACTTTTCGATTTATCGAGGCCTTGGACTGCGGGTGTAAGTACGTGTTCTCAAAACATGGCTTCTGGTCTGAATGGGTCTGTTCTTATTGGTTTTTCTGTGTTTGTTGTATGAGCTTAAATGCCTGAGGAGGGGCAGCAGGTCAAGAGAGCATTATTGTCATTGCACCACCGCAACGATGTGGTTGCAGAAGCCCATCTTGAAGCAGTCTGATGTCATTTAGAGATTTCTGCTTGAGGGAGATAACAGGCATGTCATGAAAATAAAGATGTTGCAAGCATTTTCTTTGTCCGCAGAGCAGATTATTTTTTGAAAGTCTATATTAAACCGTGGAAATACGGAACAGTGACCGTAACCATGTGGGCAGCAAACAGATGTTACAATGTATTAAGTTACATACTGTTTCTCTCTGACTTCTTATATGGTACTTTGCCTGAAAGCTGCTTGATATGCAGAAAGAGAGGAAAAGGTTTTTCCTTGGGACGGTGCCCGGGACAATGTCAGGTTTGGCGAGCCAAAACGCATAAACACTAAGCATTTCGGAACTGCCTGTCTCGGTATAGGCAACCATCTCTATCAGCTTGCTAATTCGTGTAAAGTTTATAAGCTTTCTCACTGTTTGTGTGCCCATACTTGCTGCTCCATCCATCCATGTGGTTTAATGAGTGCTTTTTGACCTTTAGCATCTGACACTGGCACTTCAGAGGGTTGTGATGGATATACACTTAAGACACAGTCTAGAAACTGAGTTTGTTTGTAATCCAAGGACCAACTGTTATATATAGTTAATTTGGTGCCACAAAGATACATACATAATTCCAAACTATCCGCATTAACGAGTCCCAGGGTGGTTGCTTTTCCACAATGGTTATGACCCACATCAATATAATTCAAGCATGACCAGCCCCCGACTTCTCATTTCTGCCTTTCTTCTTGGTCATACCCGAGTCTTAGACCAGTTCCGACCTCATACATCATCCAGACTGAGGGTACCCCTCCCCCCTCCTTCTTGTGCCATGGGAGAGAGGCTCCGCTTTTTCTTGTTCCTATCAACAGTCTCAGCACCCTGTTCGCCAAGCTTTCAGCTGTCATAGCCATGGAGTCAAGTTCCCTGGTCATCAGAATGAAACAATCAGGTCCTTTGAATTGAAAAATCGAAACCGCCCCATTGGTAAATTATTTTCCCAACCCTCCCTTTTTGAAATTCCTTTTGGTGTACGACACATGGAAGTTGTGTGTTTCAGTAACAAACAAACACAAAGGATTGTAAACCATTATTGCATGGTCAATAACTGATGGAAGTCTACTGCATTTGGAAAGAATCTATACAAGAATTTATACACAGCAGGTGATCGCAACACTCACCTTCCAGACTTCGATTTTAATGAATTCACCTTTATAAAATGCTGTTTATTGACGCAGGTATTCAGGTACGGCTGCATGTTGTGTGACACAGAGAAAGGGGTAGATGGAGATTGCATTCCACCACTCCTTTGTGGCCACCCTGTGAATAGCCTTTACTCTGGGCTTTGGGGGATTGATTGCCAGAGGCTTAATGAGCGTCTTTACCAGGCGAGGGGCTTTGAGCAACATATGTGACCACGGAGCTTATATTCCTCCTTGTCCAGCCCGTACGACGCAACACAGGACTGTCTATTTTTCTACTCATACTTGCTATTTACACCGGATGTTATTGCCTTTCAAAGGATTATACACTATCCTTATGCAGACCACAAAAAAGAATGATATCGAATGTTGTAAGTGCCATTTTTGCCACATTTCTGTCGCTGTTTTTATGTTTGTCTATGTGTTTTTTCTTTGAATGCAACAGGAATGCTAACATGAAGTTTTAAAATTGAAAAAAAGTTGCATTGACGCTGAAGTAATTACTGGCATTGTAGAATACTTAATTGAAACAAATGAAATTCATATATTAAACAATATTTTTTGTATTAAAACACATTTTTCAGATATATTTTTTAAAGTATCACAGGTTTTCAGTTTCAACTTTCTGGTTTTCAGCTTCAGTTTTATTTTTGTCTGTTTCAACTTACTGGTCGTGTTTTGAACTGAATGGATCAGATTGGTTGAGCATACAAAAGCTGTTACTTTCTAAATATGAGGTTCAATATTGTTAGAGGCCCGTAGACAGGAAATGGCTGTGGCCATCCAACGTAGTTATTCTAATTTTAAGAAAGTGGTTCAACTACAAAGAAGCCAAAATATTACCACTTCCACACTGAATGAGAGGATAATCTTTTTCACAGAATACCAACGCCTGCTCAATGCTAGATGTTGTAGCTAATTTATGTCTGACCTTTCAATGGTATCCTCTGTTTAAGTGTTCCTAGTACCAGTCATTTGTTGACCATCTTCCATGAAAATAATATTTATTTTCACCAGTTAATCAGAACCCGATATAGTAAACATCACATGCTTACATAGCATGCCATGCTATTTGTAACACAAATGTTTGATACAGATGATACAGATTATTTTACCGGAAAGCAATTTTCAGCAACTTTTCAAGTAGGTTTTGCAACATTTATATTTAGGTTTAGTATCCAGTATAAACACTTGACTCTACAATGTAAATCATGACTGTTTGGTGTATAATCATTCCACTGGGTTTCTCTCAACAAAACCTCAGCTCGACCCGATGAAGTGACAAGAACTGAGCCACACATCCATCAGCTGTGACATACAGCATATCCTCTGTAAAATTGTCCAGATGTTGCTCTAGAAGACGGCAGGAAATTCAAAGACGAGCCACAAACATCTCATTTTACAGGCAGTGCAAGCGTTTCAACACAACCAAGGATTTATATCTTTTCAGTTGTGGTTGAAATCAGAAAATCTAGTGTTGCTGACAGAAATACATTGCTCCTGGTTGTCATCAATAACGTCCTGCTGTGGAATTGATACATCATGATACAACTTGCCAGCATCAGTCAGGACAAGTGAATGAACGGATGTAGAGATGCGAATGCTGTGCTTGCTCTCACTAAATATCATCCCCGTATCGCAGTCCAACTTGTGAATTAATCTATCCGCTGTCTGCTGGGCAAGGATCCCACTAATGTGATTACTGTCCCTGGCAGGGGGCTATCCTGCGGGGCTTCAAAGACAACAGATCAGGGGCAATATGAGGAAAATGCTTTAAAATGGGATGCAGGTGCAGCACACTTTTTCTTAGCTTAAACGTATTAGCAAGTTCAAAGTGAGGACAGCCTCAATTTTGTTTTGCACAATGGCTGAGAAAACGCAACATGATGCAAAAGCAAAAGCACAGTTACAGACTGCAAATGATGAAAACTCAAACTCAAGTGACCAACAATGCTTCAAAATGGAAACACATCTTAACGACAAGTGGGGACGCAATTTGGTCAATTCTTTCAACTCATATTTCTCAGATATCGTACCGTATGTTAGCACGTGGGGAAGTGGAGTAAGTACTACAAGGTTACCCAGCATGCTCTGCAAGTGACACCCCACTCCATTTTTAAAATTCCCTTTAACATGAAAGTCAGTCAGTGTTCTATCTGATGGTCACGCCGATATCAGGTAGAACAGTGATTTTCAACTGGTGGGTTGCGACCCATTTTCAGTGACTTGTGGGTCTTTTCCTAGGTAAAAAAAAAAAAGTCAAATAAAAATAACCTTGCACTATTATGTTAAAGCATTCTGCAATATTCCTAAAATGTTGTGTACCTTTAGCCCAAAGTCATCTGTAGGAAGTCATGCATTGATTGTCGCTTTATTGGCCAAGTATGCTTACACCAACTAAGAATTTGACTCGGCAAACATTGGCTGACATGTTCTAGTGTTCCTCAGAGTGACGGCCTAAAGGAAGACGCTGTGTCCGTGCCGCTGTTGTTTTGGCATACAGTGCTCTGTAGCTCCTACCTGAGGGGAGTTTGAACAGTTTGTGTCGGGGGCGTGAGGTGTCTGCAGTGAAGTTCCCTGCCTGCTTGCTGGCTCTGGACCGATACAGATCAAAGATACGAGGACCAAACCTGAAAAAGAGTACAAAGCGGTGAGCAAAGCCATTGACGAAAAGCAACAAATGATGGCCTTTCAGAGGAAAGATAGATATTGAAAAGGGAGAGAAAAGGCAAAGCAAGAATAATAGAATAATAGAACATTTCACTATTGTGGACTGTGGGGCTTGCCGTCTTTTAGAATGTATAGATCCCCACCATGGTCTGCCACACTACAATATTGATTAACAGTAATGCGAGCGAATCCAAAAATTCTGATCAGGACATCCCTAGCTCAGAAAAATGATATTTTACTTGTTTGCACAACATGAAAGATGAAATATACGCTCTGTCTCAGAGGGTTGATATTGAGTCATGGCGATCGGTTACAGCCCATTCCATCACTTCCGGATCCATGCCTGACTCCAATGGAGCCTCATTCCTCTCCTCTCCTCTCCGCTTCATCATTTCCTCTTTCATCTTTCTACGTTCCCTTCGCCTGCTTACGCTACACACTCCTGAAATATTAATGGGGGCATAATTGAACTGTCACGCTGTTGAAGTGCAGCAAAATTGAGCAATTACAGAAGCAAATTATCTAATATTGTTACCACTTTCCAATCTCATTTAGTGCCTTGTTTTGACTTTGTCCTACCGATAATCTTTTTAATAATAGATGACTTGCATGACCAAACTCGTAGCAGCAAAGTGATTCTGCTTATTACTGCCAAAGCTTTCAGGAATACTAATTTGTGGGGAAATGTGGAAAAAAAGAAATGCTTTGTTTTTTATAGAATGTGAAGACTTTCAAACGAGGAAAAAAAAAGATTAAAGCCTCAACACTTTGTTAAGCTTTTTATTGCTATCATCGTCATTACTCTTTAATGATCAAATGGAAATGAGTGTGGAAACATTGTCATGGAAGAGTGTGGCTCTCCATCACAGGTCTTTAGCAGAGACAATATTTTAATCCAGGCTGACAAGACGACGAGCCGCTTAATCCTATTACAGGCTTGCACAGTAAACTACAGTAGCCCCCCCCCCCCCCTCCCACTTACATGTCTGTTGCCTTTGTGTGAGAAAGCAGCAGATGGTGCCAGCTTGCCGACTGTAGTGAACTTTGCAGTTACTTTTGGACCCCACCTGACTCTAAAACACATCCACAAGTGTGTGGAATACCCTTGGAATCAACATGTCTGTGTTGTTTGCCCTTTGATGCGGGTATAATACTTTGAATTGTGAATTTTTTTTATATGTTTGAATGTCAAAATAAAGGGCCAAGGCCATAGCAGATGGTTGGAATATGACGATCACGCTTGCCAAGAAAATAGAAGAGGTTTGCCATATTTTTTCCTCCAGCAAAGTTATTGAATGTATCATTGAGATCAGAGATTTGTAGCAAAAATAACCCAAAAACTTTCCACTATGTTTTTTTTTTTATTAATGTGTATTTTATACAGTCACTGTGCATGGACAAATCTGCTTTTCTGCTGATTATTTGTCTCCATGAAACATTACCATTGTCACCATATAACTTCCCATTACATTATTTTAGGGTTTTTTTTTTTAACTGGGATGATACTGAAATATAGTGGGACCTTGGTTAGCGCCATTACTTTTTTCAGGAAGAATCGACTCTAACCAAAACAGATGTTTTTTCCCATTAGAAATAATGTAAATCCAATTAATCTGTTTCAGGAAGTCAACAAATCGGTATCGGTTGATATCGGAATCACAAATTGAAAGTTGGACAATATCAGCACATCGGATATTGGCAAAAAAGTCAATATTGGACATCCATCCATTTTCTATGCCGCTTATCCTCACTAGAGTGGCGAGTATGCTGGAGCCTATCCCAGCTGTCTTTGGGTAGGAGGCGGGGTACGCCCTGGACTGGTCGCCAGCCAATCGCAGGGCACATATAGACAAACAACCGTTCAAACTCATATTCATACAATTTGGAGTCTGCTTTAAGTGTTGTCCAAAAGCCGGCATCATTGCTGAACAGCTACCTGACAACGAGGCTGACTCCGACCATGGTGAGAGGGAACCCAGCATGTTTGATGGCAAAAGTTCCTAGCTGTTCAATTCAGATACAGAAGATGAGGACTTTGAGAGGATTCCTTTTTTAACTTAGCTAAATGTTTTGCTTTTGTTGCCCTTTTTAAATTTTTTGTATGTTTTAGCATGCACCTTATAATATATTGCACCTTATGGTAGTCAATACGGTAGTGAAACTGATTTCCGTCGCCTCCGACCACTTTGTTTGCCTCTCCTTGCCCCCTGCACTGCAGAACGTCTGTCCCCTCTAAGTCTTGGCTCAGCAAGGTTAGGGTTCATGTTGGCCTTCCCACAGTGAGCAGCTTTTAACCTCCTGCCAGATTCATCTATCTCCGGCTGGTCTGATCACTGTTGAAAGGGGCGGGGATTAAGACGAGCCTGGGGTCTTTAAATCAAGCGAGCTTTAGGGGGCCCCTTGTGTGCATCATATAGGTCCAAGAGACAACATGGACATTTTTTCAATGTAGACATCATCACTCGCAGCAGTCAAGACCTCCCACTGCCAGATGGCTGTGTTAGTTCGAAATAAATGTTTCACGGGGGAGAGCAAATTAAATCAGAAGGCAAATGATCAAGCACAGTTTGAACAAAATGTAATCCGTGTGGTGTTAGGTGGGAAAGGCCTTCGGATAGCAAATCCAGACATTCAGCAAACAGCCTTTTGGGGATTGTTACCCCTCCCAGCCCTCCTCTCAAGACCAGGTCAAACCCATAAACAAAGCACAAGTCAATTCAAGCGAGCCTCGACCTTTGAATTTGAATCAGTGTTTAACAACATAAATCAAACATCTGAGAAAGAAGAAAGCTTTAGAAATTTATTCCAGGGTCACTTTTATCAGGAGAAGTCAATCTTCAATTGTGGATAAAGTCGATGGCATAGGAATTGTGATTGAGTGCGCAGTATGTAATGCTAACCAAGAGTCGTGAACCCCATTGTTGATATATGTAGGTGGCGCCGAGGTCACAAGCTGCTTCCAAATGCTGGTATTGAGCCACGAGGCCCCTGGTTAATACCATTAACTTGACGCATGGGTGTAAGGTTCAGGGTGCATTTTCATTTGAAAACAAGTTTGTATAGAATTAATTAAATTAGCTCTTTTGTCAGTCATTCATTAAATCTTGAGGAGTATTTTGACCCCGGTGTATCCAGCTATTACCCAAAATGCATATTCTTTAGTGGCATGGCTGGTGAGGCATTTTGTGTATGATGTGCATGCAACCTTTTCTTCTCTAAGTTGTGGTACTTTGTTATAAAAGTCTGATCACGTTCTGGTGAGTTTGGGTGGATATCTTTAAAGCATTCTTGTGCAAATTCTTGTGTGAGGTATTGTTGTTTCTATGTTATAAGCAAGTTAAAACATTAATATTGCCAAAATCGATCCCAGGCAGCCATACTCAGGCTATGATTTTGTAAGTGTTGCCATATTTTCAGTGTGAAACCAATTACTCAAGAATGATGCAGTGACCTGGGTCGCAGCCCACATGAGGCAAACAAGCGAGCGTACACCCGTGAGGGCTCACAGGGTACTAAAACTACCATACTTTACTGTTTCCACCCTTGACCGCTCGTGTGCTTATTATGGTTCACACTCTGCTGATAGCGAGAAAATGATCCTCTGGTTTGTGTTCTAGAGTCAGTCGGTATGTCAGTGCCGGCAGGACTCTATTTGACTGTTAACTGTCAGCCATTTAGCTATGCATCATATCCCTCAGGCAGGAATATGTGCTGCAACAATGCATGTGTTACTGCGTGCCAGAAAATAAATAAATGAAAATAAATGTACTATTGAATATAATTTTGGCGCTTTCATTAATTTATTTCCATTGTCCTGGAAAACGTACTGAATGCAAATAATATTGAACTACTTTTGACAGGATGTGTGTGGGTGGGAGTCTTTTATGTGAATATTTCTTTGTCGCAGCAAAATTTTAATTATAAACAATCCCATGTTTGATGCAAATGAAAACATTCTGTGTTCCTGCTTATGCCTGGCTGACACCAGAGAGCAGCCGGGCTGGCAGTCTCATGGGGTTTGTTGTGTCTGGGGTTTGCCTTCGCCTCTGCCAGCGCGTGGGTGGATTCATGGAGACTTCTCCATCTCTTTTGCATTCGCAGGTATCACGTCTTCAGTGCACCGGAGATATGAACTGAGGAGACATTGGAGAGCACTCATTTCTTGACGTCAAATATCGATGAAAATCATGACATTAAGGAAGAGCAGGGGGATCATCTGCATTCTCGCTCCAGTCACCTTTTTCTGTGCCTTGCATATGACAACACCTATTGATATTCCACTGGAAGGTTAGTGCTATTTTCATCAAAATGTTTTTTTTTTTACACTTGACTGAAATCAGTGAGCATTTTCACGATTAACCTGAAATGTTAAAATATTAAATAAGAATGGAAATGCTACATTTTGGCTCGGAATTCTGTCTGTGAAGTTTATTATTATTATTATTATTATTATTATTATTATTATTATTATTATTATTATTATTATTATTATTATTATTATTATTATTATTATTATTATTATTATTATTATTATTATTATTATTATTATTATTATTATTATTATCATTATCATTATTTTTCGCCTCCTACAGTCAAAAATCATCCATGTTAGGTCAGGGGTGTCCAAACTTTTTGGTGGAGGGCCACTCGCTGAAAAATGAAAAGTTGCAACGTCCACATTCATATTTGGTAAAACAACACATGTAGATATGCTAAGAAGTTATAATGATGTGTGATATACTGTAGGTGAAAATGCATATTATTACTATGGACTTTGCACTTTTGCCCCCATTTTTGCTGTTTTATTCATTTTCCAAATATGTAAAATGTGCTACAAATACAAGAGGTGCCATGTGTAGTAGTGGTCGTTGTGAGCAATGGTGACTGAAACAACATCCAGACAGTTGATTTAGATATCACTGCATAATAATAAGCTGTGTTTCACTGTGGGTAATGGTAATGTTAATGTTAATGGTAATGGGGTTGTTGCATTTCAAATAGTAGATAACCCACTACTGGAAAGCAATCAGGGCATCTAACAAGCCAAACTACACAGGAAGACCACAGCCAAGATTCAAACTTGCATCCTAACTCTGCATATGTGATGTAGAATTGCTAACCACACCCTCTACTGTACAAGACATACTGTATTTCCTAAACTTCTTTCTGCTTCCCCACATATACAAACAAACAAAAAGGGGGAAAAAAGCTTTCATTGGGAAAACCAAATCAGTTGAATAATTTAGAGTAGAATAAATCAGGCGAGTGAGTCCACTTGCATCATCAAGCACGGTGTGAATGGAATACATTTTCAGCTATTATCTCGCTTGAATCAGGTTTCTTGTATTGTTGGTGGAGGCGTGCATCGGAGTTTCCTTGGAAACACATATCAAACCTCTTCCTTTAAATTATTCAAGATCGTCTCTTAGGGTTCGATAAAAAAAACAGTTCAAACAGAACTTCATAAACATTTTGGAGTTCAGTCTTAAGGGGGAGCAGCGTGCGACAAAAATGAATAAATCTCAGACGACTGACTGTTTTTGTTTTGTTTATCTTCTGATTGTCTTTCCACTGCTGCCACGGATTTTCTAGTTTTAGGTCATGTAAACAGTAAGTTTATTCCTACAAACTGTTGCTTTGTGTTATTGACATTCGCCTTCCATGTGTTCATTGCAATGGCTTTAAAATCATCTACTGTATTGCTTTATTACTGTATTACTCATACAGTATGCTCATTCCATTCTTTGTTGGACATTTTGGTCCCTTTTAAAAACATACTGCTGACACTGTGATGTGCAGTGTTTATATATCAATATCTATTACAGTGCTCAGTTTATTGTATCATATTAACTAATACTAGAGTAGATATAGATATAGATATTTAGATTTATTGTATCATGTCATTATCTAGTATGGTGATTTCAGGATCATCCTCTAAGGCTATGTTCACACTGTAGGGCAATTGTGATTTTTTTGCTCATTTTTTAATAATAATATAAAAATTATTATTATTATTTTTAATAATAATAATATAAAATATTTAAATATAAAATATTTAAATATAAAATATTTAAATATAAAATATTTAAATATAAATATAAAATAATAAATAATAATAGCAGATTGCATGACACTTTTACAGATACAATAATACCAGGTGGACTGTTACGTGTTAAATACAAAGTCTGCCCCCCCCCCTCAATTTTGTTAAGTCAATGCTGGCCGCGAGTCAAAATGTTTGCCCACCTCTGTTCTAGATAAATGTTGTGTATGAAAAATGCATGCGATATTGGCAGGTCTGGAATGCGTTTTCCAACAAATTAATGTTTTCATCATTATTGAACAAAAAACTGTGAATATTCCAGGACGTGAATGCCGAATTGTAAATAATATTAGAGGATCCACTGTAGTTTGTGTTGCATTTTCATCAAATACTTGGCTGTCAGACTGACTTGTACAAGTCCACAGTGAGGATTATTATTGAATGGGTCAACCCACAATGAATAAAGAAATATGAATGGCGAAGAAATGATCTTTCTCACACCCTACAACTGGGACTACTCAACATTCATCACAAAGCGACTTGCTCTGTTAATGATAGTGCCGAGCTTCTGAATGTCCGCATAGAGTCTTTTCAGTCACTCACATGTTGATGCTTTTTGATTCATGGCCCAGTTGAGCAGCTGCCCACCATCACGTCCCAATCACCAAGCTCCCTCATCGCCTTCCCGTTTGATGAGAGTTTCCCCATGACGTGTGAGGCCAAAGGGAATCCCGAGCCAGAGTGAGTAGCGAGTTTTGCATAACTTCAGCTTGACGGGTAGAAAAGGAAGAAAAGCTTGTTAGCAGCCAAACTTCAACAATAACGCCTTGCCAACAATTTCTCGGGATTTGGGAAACACACACTGCACTCTCACTACTGACTTTCATTGTGTAGGTTCAGATGGATGAAAAATGGCCAGGAATTCGACCCTTTTTTAGACCCCCGCCTGATAAAAGAAGACGCATCTGGGACCTTTGTGATACCCAATAATGGGAACCTTACAGAGTACCAAGGAACATATCGCTGTTACGCCGTAAACAAACTGGGGACGGCCATATCCAAGGAGATTGAATTCATCGTCCCATGTGAGTAATATGCACACCTGCCTGTGTTGCTGCTCTCTGACACCTCCTTCAAAGTTAAGTGATTCAAGTCCAGTCCTGTGTAACAATAACAGCTGGCCCTCCCCGCTGTGAGTCGGTTGGGGGTGACGAGTACTGTGTAAATATGCTGGATGGAGCATTTAGCCTTCCACTCTATTTGCCGCATTTGTATTTTAGCTCCCACACATTCTAAGTACACAATCCACTCCAAGGTTGACCTCTGAGTAGAAAACCACTCACAGTATCGCTACACATTTTCTATAGCAGGTTATGGATATATGATATCATAGAAAAACTCCAAGTTTGTTCCTTCGTTCATGTGGTAATGGTAATGGTTTTATTTCATTTGAACATGCATCAGATTACAATTGAGTGCATCCCATAATCAGTTCCCAGTTCCACATGTCCAAAAGGAGTAGGAAGAAGCAAAGCTTATTAAATCCTACCCCTCCATCTGGTACTTTGACAATCAGTAACTGTTACATTTGTTCACTTCCTGCTTTCCATAATACAGTTTTGTTTTGTTTTTTTAAATAATGTACCTCGTACCAAAGTACGAGGTGATATGACCATCCAATGACATAATGGGTACCATATTTCCATTTTCCATACAATAAGTAAGATATGGTAGAACCAGAGAGCAATTTCCCTCACTGTCGTTTTTCTTTTGTCTTTGTAGATGTCCCAAAGTTTCCCAAAGAAACTCTTGATCCCGTTGTGGTGGAGGAAGGTCAGCCTTTCACCTTAAATTGTGACCCACCCAAAGGAATACCCCCTCTTCAGATCTATTGGATGACTATCAGTAAGTGATGCCTCTTGTACTGTCAGTGTGTCGACTTGTGCAAAATTCCAAATTTAGAATTTCAGTTCAATTCATTTGAAGAATTGGAGCCGAATTGGCTCCACCCTGGAGGTGGAATACCAGGAAGTGGAAGTCAATTCATTGCAATTCATCAATTGCATCCTCCTCACCAACTAACAGGAATAATGTGTTACATTTAACAAAAGGTTAAGTCATTAAAATAATTTACACACACTAACATTTAACACAAATTCCCTCCATATTTGGTGATATTATTTTTACATTGGTTACATTGTTGCATCTAATGGTCTTTAGTTAATAATGATATCTTAATGAAATATGTTAGACAGTCATGTATGGAATCCTATTTCAATTTGGAAGACATTTTCACTTTCGGAATGTTTCACACGTATGATTAAAATTAACAAATAATCAATACTATTGCTTGATATTTTTCAGACCTCCAACATATAGAACAGGATGAGCGGGTGTCTACAGGCTTGAATGGAGACCTCTACTTTTCTCACGCCGTGGAGAAGGACAGCAGGAGAGACTACTGCTGCTTTGCCGCCTTCCCAAGAATACGAACCATCGTTCAGAAGACGGCCATGTCTGTCATCGTCAAGCCAAGTATGCTTCTGCATGATGGATTTGGATGTAGCCACACCTATACAGTCGTACAGTTATCATAGCATCATTCATGCACATCGCCTTGATCATTTGTGAACTCAGTGATGGTTGTCCTTGTACAATGTTGTTATTGTTTTTTTTTCATCCCATCCTCCTGCATTTCAGAAAAAAGTCATGGCATGAGTCCTGAAATTGGTGAGTTTTCAGAGGATTTTGCACTTTGTGTTGCATGCATGAATAGATGTGCAAAGGGTCTCCATGTGAAAGGGAACAGGAAGCCATATACTTTCTATGTAATAAAGTCACAATCTGCTTCATTTCACCAGCCAATGCCATCCTACAGAGAAAACCCTTGCTTATGACGCCCTCTGGTGGTAGATCACAGAAACAGCTGGTCAAAGGAGAAGACTTGAAACTTGAGTGCATTCCTGAGGGATTGTGAGTTACAGTCACACATTTTGATGTTACAGCGGCTTGTATCAATTCTAACATGTTTACTGTTAGAATGATAGCACCTCGTAAGATAGCACTAATTGTCAAAAGTGCTGTTCCATAGTGAGTTGACATCATTATGTAAGTTTATACCGATAATAATAAATGCTAAGCTAGCATAATAGCACTTCAGAAGATAGCGGTATGTCAGTTCTATGGCAATTGGAGTCCATGCTGTGGAGGTTTGTTCTGATAAAAATTGCTCAAATACCTTTAAGAGTGTGTCCGTCTACATGGCGTTTCACTGCAAAAGGAAATTGTACTTGCCAAAATGCAATTTTAGTTGATCCAAGCAGTTTGGCAATAGACACCCACTATGTGACTCTAATTTAGGCAATTCCTGAAAAACTCCACTAGATGGCAGTATATCTCTGTATCGTCCAAGAGTGGTAGTATTTGTTTCTATTTCATTTATTTATTGTAACAAATATTTTAATATATAAAATCATTTTAATATAAATAATTGGATATTATTTACTTTATCATTTGCATCCATGGACCGAAAGCCATCTCAATACATAAAACTGCCTATTTTTGTCATTTGTTTTCAAGTCCAACTCCACAGGTCGAGTGGGTCAAAATGGGTCACACGCTTCCCAGTAAAGCCAAACTGGAAAATCACGGAAAACTCCTAATTGTAACAAGTGTTGACCAAGAAGATAGTGGCAAGTACATGTGCAAGGCTAAGAACAGCCTCGGAGAAGTGGTCCATTACTTCACGGTAACCGTTGAAGGTAATTAAAATGCGCAGTAAAACATGGTCATATCTGATGTAATCAATGCTGGTTATGAGTCTTCACCAGGTTTTCACCCATAGAGTCATTCCTTCATCACAGTTAATTGCTTCCAGACCTGACCGTAATGAGTGAATTTCCACAGAGTAGGGTTCATCATTTATGAATTGAATATTTTTGTAATTACATCATAGAAAACCTGTTTAAGACTGTTAAAGTGGTACAAAATTGACGAGTGATGCATCAACACAATCATTTTGTGCGTTTAATATCCACACTCTTGTTATACATGGTACATAAACCATGTGCTATGCATGGATTTATGTCATTATTATTATTATTGTATTCCACCACAATATCATATTTATACAGTAAGTTCAATGCCAGAGATGTTTATGTGCAGAACACAGGTGACAGCTTAACTGTTCACATTGTGTGTGTTTACAATTGTACTTAATTCTATATTTGTAATACAAACATTGAAAATAAGAACATATATAATGAAAATAATAAAATCAAATAAAAAATAAAGTGTACTTGCTTCATCAACATGGACCAAACATGGTATATCCAACTGCAATTCACCAACTTCCCCACTAGGTAGCACAACTACTCCACAATGCATGTCTAGCTTTTTCAATAATGAATTATTGTCAAGACATTATAGTTCCCGATTGACTTTATTCATATTCATATGCACGTACATTGTCAACAAATATGAGTCAGAAGATTGTGTTATCGTAGAATTGTTTTAAGTATGGATTCTATTTGGAACATCCATTTTCAATGTTCTAACTTAATTATAATTCATTATTCTCCATACATTATTATAATGTTCATATCATTTATGCATGCAGAGATTGCTGTTAAATAGATAAAAAAGGAACCACTGCATTATGTCAAATTTTCCAAATAAAGCTTTTACTCCAATGTGGCTTCCGTACGATCACTTAAATTCCTCACTCCTCTCTCTTTGTAAGTGTTTAATGTTGTGATTGTGTCTTCCAGAGCCTCCGGAGTGGGTGTCTGAGCCTGAGAATCAGCTCAGTATGATTGGCTCAGATGTGCTTATCAAGTGCTCAGCTACTGGGTCTCCCCAGCCGACTATAACTTGGAGAGTGAACGGTCTGCCTCTGCGTGGTTAGTCCCGCATGTCTTATGTTTGACTTAATCTATCCGAATTTACAAATGATCAGCAACTTTTTCTTGTTGCTTTGCTCGCACTTTGCGGCAACTTAATGGATGATGAAGCAAAGGAAGAAATACTCAGAGGATGATGGGAATAGACTTTGAAATAATAGCTTCGTCCTGAGCTGTCACAAAGTCTGAAATCCTGAAATTGGAATCTCTCTTCTGGGATACAAAACGGTGTCTTAGACAGAGCAGGCGGAATATTGCATTGTCCTGGTACTCGTGGTGGGAATTGTTGGTTTTAAGCGAGATGACATGGAAAAGAGACCTGTCGGTTCCAATTAGGAGAAAGGAACATGTGTTTTGTTGCCCGAACACACAAACAGGAAGACTTTCAGAATTTCAGAGGTGGTGTTTTGCAAGTCTTAAGTCTTTAATCTCAAGTCTCGAGCCAAGTCTCATGTAAAGACATCCAATCAAGTCAAGACATGACATGTCTAATCAAGTCTGAAGTCACAAGCTTGACATTTTTGAGTCCTTACATAATGTGACAAAACATAGACACAAAAAAGTGCTGACATAGCGTTCAGGATTTAGTCAGTGCACAGGAATGTGATCTACATCCTCATTGTTTGTTCTTAAATCCGACTGGCTGGTAATAGATACATTAATTGTTGCTGGAAATGACATAATAACAATCATGAAATCATTTGAATGGCGCCACATTGTGCTCAACTCATTGATGTCGATGTCCAAGTCTAGTTCCAAGTCTTTGATGATATTGTCAAGTCGAGTCAAATGTCATCAAAATTGTGACTCAACTCCAAGTCGCGTACTTCACCGTCAACCAACCACATTATCCGTTTAAAAGTGAAAGTGAAATTTGTTTCCCTAGCACTGAGTTTGTGTTGAGTTGATCTTGACTTTATTTACAGAAGTCCCTGCAACTAACAGGAAGGTTTTTGATGACACCATCATCTTGCACAATGCCAAAGCGTCTGACAGCGCAGTCTATCAGTGCCAAGCATCCAACAGACATGGCACCCTCCTGGCCAATGCAAACATCATGATTATGAGTAAGTCTGATATGATTGGTTTCATGGAACATGGAACATGCATACTGTTGACATTGAATGCTTCATTTTACCATTCACAATGCAGTGATGCAGAGCTTATTTAATCCCATACCCCCTCTCCTTATTACATTAACACTAATTCATATATTCACTTCGTCTATTCACTTCACAATTCTCTATTTACAGTAGTCTTCCAAACAAGAAGGAGTTATTAAAATTCTTATATATTTCTTTTAAAAACAAAACTTCCATGTCTTTTTTCATGTTGTGTCATTGAATGTAAATACACGGGTTCCTAATTCCAGCACTTTGTTGAGCAGGTCGTTGCAATGATGATATCAAATGTCAAATGTTATTGAATATGATCCCTCGAACTGCATGGTTCTTTCTTTGTGGGTTGTATCCTCCATTTTCCTTGTTGTCATGGTAATATGATCTGATGATAACTTTGACAACAAGCACTCTTGCTTCTGCTGGTTCTCCATTTATGTAGCTTGATGTGGATTTTGCCGATGTGCTTTTTGTCAGATGCTCATCCATGTAGACGTTTCTGCTTTTCAGCTTCTTCTAAAACATTTGTCTTAATTAATGTGTTTTTTAATTGGTCACAGAAATGTAGTCTGCAAGATTTCTCATAATAAAATATGATATTTAGTGCCAGACACGGCAGTGAGACGTAGATGTCTGATGACATGATCTACCAGGGTAGAGAATCGGTGCTGATGCTGACACACGCCCATGAAGCTGAAAGGAGCCACACTCCTCCCAAAGGAACAACTTCTGTTCCTTTGCCGATTGAATGCTAATTTCCTCTCCATTCCATATTAGTGCACGACCATAAAATAAACATGTTGCTTAACAAGTGCAGATTAGAAAAAAATATGTGCACAATGCGTACACTTTCTTCTGATTGGCATGGGAGTGAATACAATTATGGATGTTAAATAATTAGACAAACCACCTCAGTGGGAGACTTGGCTAAAACATTCTTTCACTGTATCCTCCTTTGATTTGCTTTCCACAAGTATACCTAATTAAGACACGGAAAAGACAATTGTAATTTCCCCAATTTGAATCTACTCTAGTCTCCAGTCTGCACACCAGATGCTGCATTGTGCTGCAGCTAAAGGCCACACCTTCTTTTGTTTGCAGAGTAGAGCGTTGTTCCCGCTGCCAGCTCAGACGGTTTCTTATTCAAATCTTCTCCTTTGCAGATCTCCCTCCAATGATTCTTACAAAAGAAGGGGAGGATTACTCTGCTGTTGAGGGGAGGAGAGTGATGATGCACTGCGATGTCTTCAGCTCCCCACCATCTACTGTCACTTGGTAAGTGAATCTGTGTGCTTTTTATCCCCTCTGACCAGCAGGGAGCAGTAGATCTTAGCAGGAGGATGTGGACAACACCAATGTTTCTCAGTCAGCCTCTCTCCATTTCATTCAGAGCTAATTTAAGGCACTAGTTTTAATATCATTTGTTAGCGCTCTCAATACAATCATAAGGTGTAAATTAGTGACTAATATTAATATTCAAAATAATATTAGTCATTGTCAAATGTAATTATGTATATTATCAAATGTAATAATACTTACTTCTATTAATACATTATTATTACTTTCAATATAACTGACAAAGGCTGCACGACGGTCGAGTGGTTAGCGTGCAGACCTCACAGCTAGGATACCTGAGTTCAATTCCACCCTCGGCCATCTCTGTGTGGAGTTTGCATGTTCTCTTCATGCATGCGTGGGTTTTCTCCGGGTACTCCGGTTTCCTCCCACATTCCAAAAACATGCTAGGTTAATTGGCGACTCCAAATTGTCCATAGGTATGAATGTGAGTGTGAATGGTTGTTTGTCTATATGTGCCCTGTGATTGGCTGGCCACCAGTCCTGGGTGTACCCCGCCAGCTGGGATAAGCTCCAGCACCCCGTGACCCTCCTGAGGACAAGCGGTAGAAAATGAATGAATGAATAACTGACAAAGATGTGGATAATAGCACAGCTGACCAATTCATGTGTAGATTAAACATTAATAAAATATGTCTGGGGGGGAATAAATGTTAGGTGTCTGTCCTTGTTTTTCATGTCCTCCCACATTTTACATTTTACATCATTTGCGTGACATAGCCCCCCCCAATCAGTGACGTGCAGTCAGACGAGGCAGGTGTGGCATATCCAAATAATATAAAATAAATATCACTATTGAACCATTGAACTGTGTTGCAAATGTATTTTCTGTCCGAGTCCAATCATGTTTATCATTTTCAAGCAAATATCACTGAATGTTCACATTTCCTGATCAAATACAGAGCAGAAAGCTAAGACGAGGCTGCAGCAGATATCGTCTCTCGGCTTAATTGTGCAGCTTAGCCTACGATCTGAATGCGCTTTACTGAGTGCATTGGATGGCGGATGGTATCTGTTGGTCAACATGTTGCAAGGTCTCACTTTATAGAAATAGAGTCATTACTGAGGAACTAATGAGTAGGGGTTAGGGTTAGGTAGGTTTGTTCCTCATTAAGTACTGTAATTGCATGTACCTTACTGTAAAGTGTTACTCATAAAAACACTAACCTCATTGCTCCCTGTATAATTGGAGAGGAAACGCCGGTTATGATTATTTTTCGCTCGTTCTATGTTTGACAGGAGTAAAGACGAGTCATCGGAATCTGTGGTTGGGCCAAGGGTCACCATCCACGAAAATGGCTCATTGGAGATTTACGCCACTGAAAAAGAAGACACAGGACAGTATACATGCTATGCCAAAAACACAGAAGGGTCATCGGCCATTGAAGCCACACTCTACGTTAAAGGTAGAATATCGTGCCTGCTAAGTGCCCGAAGTGGCGGCGAGTCCTTGGAAAGAGACTAACTAGTGTCCTGCATGTTGAAGATCCCACCAGAATAAGAGTGGCCCCGGAAGACCAGCGGATCTTAATAGGCACTACAGCCCAGCTCTCATGCCTGGCAGAATACGACAAGTCCTTCAGCAACGACTTTGAGCTCCTATGGGAAAAAGACAATATGGACATCAGCTTCAACTATACTGACAATTCAAGGTAGGGTACTGGATTTTTTTTTTTTTTACTGCATTACAGACCTATTCCCAGTTGGAAAGTCATTTTACTGCTTAGCTTTGTCAATCAATACTGTGTCTCTATCTTCCTGTCAACAGATACTTTGTGGAGGATGGTATCCTTCAAATCATCAATGTAAGCCACTGGGACCAGGGTGTGTACACTTGTGTGGCAAGAACTCCAGTGGACCAGGACACGGCCTCTGTGTTGCTCATGGTGTTAGGTGAGCTAACATAAAAATAATATTTGCGATCCAGTCCAGAAACCCCTGAACAAGAACCGATCAATATGTCAGCAGTCCAAATCAGACCATACAGTAAGTTTAATAGCGCATTGCTGTGCTGTACAATAATCCTGAACAACAAACAGTGTGGACATCGCCACGCCTAAGCCTACTCAGCGATGCAAGCTGTTCCACATCCCTGGATGTGGGGATGATTTGATTGAAAATGTGCTCTTGTGGCCTTTTTTTCTTCTGAGATTGATGCATCTGTGGTTTTTCCAAACCTATTTTGCTGTGATGGTTTTCAGATGTCCCTGATGCACCTGAGCATTTGGTACTGTCTGAACACAAGACCAAAAGTGTGAAACTGAAATGGACTCCAGGGGACCATCACAACAGCTCCATCACAGGTACCTAAGACTTTGTCTGTGTGACATGTACAAGTTTAATTATAATTCCGTGTGAGTGCCATGTTTATCATGGTGTTAGACAATATGTATTAATTATTGATCCATCCAAGCATGAATTATGATCGGTGTCTGTGTGGAATATACAAGCCCAAAGCAGAATGTGAGAAGCGTTCTGCACAGCTGGTGGCTAGATAAGCAATTCTTTGGCAAGAAGCATAGCTGTGAGCGGCTGATTGTCTGTCCACCTTTCAACAGAGTTTATTATTCAGTACGAGGAGAACCAGTGGGAGCCCGGAAATTGGAAGGAGCTGCTCAGAGTTCCCGGAAATCACGTTTCGGCCATCCTCAAACTCCACGGCCATGTCAACTACCGCTTCCGTGTGGTTGGTGTTAACAGTGTTGGGAGGGGAGCTCCCAGTGAGCCCACGGAGCGATACAAAACCCCTCCGGCAGGTATAACACCACATGTGTTGTTTATTATACTTTAGGATAAGGACCAATGTTGGCAAATAACTTTGTGCTTCTGTGAACTTTAAAAACTCTGAGCTGTGATCTAATTAATTCCACTCATGTTGAGATTTTTTTCTTTGGTGCTCTGTTCTTTTCTACTAGAGAATCCTTTCACTAACAATTCTGACAAAATCTATACTCGCTCTTTTCCACAGCCCCTGACAAGAACCCGGAAAATATCAAAATCGAAGGTCATTTGCCGCATGAAATGGATATCAACTGGCAGGTAAGAAATGGAAGCTTTTGTTATTACTATGCAGCAATAGCAGGAACCAACTTTATGCGGTGGTATTCACATCTACTCTCTTAACTTTTAAGTTTATTTTTAGGGAATATAAATGAATTTCCATGAACTGGCGTACATCTTAATTTGAATGACAATTTCATTAAAGACCGAACCATGTGAAGGAACACGTATTTAACATTATTCAGTTTTACAGCACTGAGATAAATCTTTTCTTAGCTTATTGTCTAATTCCAGTATCATAGAAAGGTGGCCTCTGAGTCCTGGATTGATGAGCTCGCCCTCTGCTAATGAGTTGCTTTTGTGGATTATCATATTTCATTCGATTTCTTCCAGGCTGTCTTTTGAGAAAAGAATAGTTTGATCTGTGATGTTTTAGCAAGGACATATATTACCGAAAAGCCTTATTAGAGCAGGACAGCCAGCCCATTGTTTGAAAAGATGGCAAGATAAAATACAAGAAGTGTTCCAGCGTACTCGATAGGGCTAAATGGAACAATGTGTAGTGAAAGACAAGCGTCATTTTTGTTACGTTTGACAACCACCTCTCTGTTGTACTTTTTTAGCCCCTTTTGCCAATCGAACACAATGGTCCCGGTCTTGAGTACAAAGTCAGTTACAGACGGCAGGACTTGGAGGAGGGCTGGAAAGAGCACACAGTGAAGAGACATTCGTTTGTGGTGAAGAATACGCCCACCTTTGTGCCGTATGAAATCAAGATCCAAGCGAGGAACAACCAGGGATGGGGCCCAGAGCCAAAAATTGTGACTGGCTACTCTGGCGAGGATTGTAAGTATTTACTGTTTTAATTTGGCTGAAAGCTATAGTAATTAGGTTGTCAAAGCACTGCCAATGGCTAAATGAACCAAAATACAAATACAAGGCATTCAAAAAGACATCCAATTTGATGATATTCTAGTATCCAGAACCGGTCGCTTAGTGTTAGTAATGTTTCTGTAATGTACCAGACTTGATCGCCACAACGACAGGCTTTTATTGCAAAATAATGCCAAATACAAATCCCTAATAAAAACACAGGCTACTGTTGCCACCATTAACACACGTTAAACACAAGTCTTATTCATGTTTAAAGGGTTTCTTTACTTTATTATGTCTACGATATTGGGTAATATGGGTGCAAAGGTGACTGTAGGGTGTTAGTTCATGTCTAGAGGGCTCTAATAATATTAAAAACCACATTAAGAAGGTTGTAAAAATGTTTTCTATTCTCTAACTACAAAAATATTGGATTTAAACATAAGGAATCTGTGGTGGCAAGGTTTATTTTATCGTAATTCACTTAATTCACGTAATTCACTTATCAAGGTCAGGTCTGGAATCAATTAACTGCTATAAATGATTAATTACTGTATATATAAATGTTTGTGCATGTATTTATATATAATGTCATTATAATTTGTGGATAATTTCCATGAATTAACATGGACATCCTATATTTCCAATTGAATGATCTCTTTGCTACCCTAATAGCCATAAAATGTTTTTTTTTCTCTCAACACAAACTCATATGGTTTCCAGATTCTCAAAATTCAAGTCCTTACTCTACCACAGAGTTCACATTATCTATGTTTTTATGTACAGAGTCATTTAATAGTAATTAAAGGTTGAAAGAGATGATGCAGTGGGAATAATTATTTTTTTTTACCTCTACTAATTCATTTTGTATGCAGTAGTTGCCAGGTAGTTGTTGATGTTTTATTGAAATATTCTATAACAGATTTTTCTCTCTCAGGGTTTCAAGGTTATGCACTGATGTCTTCTCAAAAGCATACAAACCAATTTTGTTTCTTGTGTCTAGCTTTCTTTTGGACTTGTCCCCAGGAGACCACCTCAGGTCATGATCCTTAGATAGAAGATAAATGGCCCTTTACCTTACTTACTTCACAACTCTTGTGGCTGTTGGTAGAACCCTGTATCGTCGCAGTTATGTGTTCTGTATGTTTAGACAGTGTTTCGAGTAGGATTTTTACCCAGCTCTTATTTGTAGAGCTCTTCCATGCATGTAGAGTGCTATAGATTCTAATAGTTTTGCTTTTGCAGTTCCCTCGGCTGCACCTGATGATGTAGCTGTGGAGGTGATAAACAGCTCCGCGGTCAAGGTCAGCTGGACCCGTGTACACAAAGACAAGTTGCATGGACATCTGGGAGGCTACAGGGTAATGCCTCAAAACAAACCCAGACACAGTTTAAAAGAAACGACCCTGACCTGCCTCTAAACATTTGGTGTTCTCACCCCTCCCCGCCTCCTATATGCTCAGCTCAGTGCTCTCCTGCACACCACATGGGGCT
Source organism: Doryrhamphus excisus (assembly GCF_037039965.1). Lineage (NCBI taxonomy): Eukaryota > Metazoa > Chordata > Actinopteri > Syngnathiformes > Syngnathidae > Doryrhamphus > Doryrhamphus excisus. Next base: position 19,994,583 of record NC_136367.1, on the reverse strand, counting down.
TAACGCAACACCTCCCTCAACACATATGTAGGAACTGTGAATTTACTGATGTGATGCTGAACAGATCTTTCCTCGTGTAGATAAACTGGTGGCGTCTGCGAAGTCTGCTGGATTCAAATAAACGCCACGGAGACAAACACACGGTGACAATTCCTGGCGACCACAGCCACGCTACCATACCCCGACTACAACCTTTCTCAGAGTACAGTCTCATTGTCATGACCTTCAACGGGCGTGGCAACGGCCCTGGCAGTCATTCCGTCAACTTCAAAACCCCGGAGGGAGGTAGGACTTGTGGACAAAAAGTATGGAGTGTATTGATTTACAACTATCAGATATAATAATAGCAAAGGAAATTGGGTTGTAGACTCCAACTACTAACTCTGTGTATTACCTTTTTTGTCCACACAGTGCCTGAGAAAAATCCTGCTTTCAGGGTCACAGACGCACAAAAGCACTCTGTCTCTCTGGCGTGGGCACAGCCAACGGAGCCGAATGGGATTCTGACTGGCTATCTGCTCGAGTATCAGCTAGGTATGTAGTCATCATATCATACGCGTAAGTGAGCCACATATAATCTTACATTATGTTTCGGAACAATTTGCATTTGAAATTCTAATACAGTAGTACCTCCGTTTCCATTATTAATTTGTTCCAAAATGTCACTTGAAAGCCGAAGAAATATTTTCCACAGGAAATAATGTAACTCAAATGGATCACTTCTGGGCACCAAAATGACTGTATGATCAAAATTACATTTTATAGAGGATAATTGTCTTTACATGAACAAGATGATACAATTCTTTTCATAAATGAAGTATGAAATTGACAGTGAACTTTTAACTAATGGTAAGATAATAATTTGTACCGGTGTTGAAGAGCCGAGACGGAGGAAGAAATGGGAGGCCATCTTCATACTTTGTGATGAGTTCTTTATTCAATAGTGTTTGTCCCTGTGAGATGTTATTATTACACCCATAGATTCAGTCCAATAGCTTCTCACACACACACATAGGGCAATCGGAGATGTGCAAAATGTAGAACATACTGCATGACTGACAGACTTCTACACAAACTTAACTTTCACTTTCTAGAGCGGTCCGGCAACCGCTATATACAGTAGACTCTGTGTACTTTTTCCTAAATCTTCCTTATTACTGATAGAGTCCAGCACTGTAACCAAATATATTGCTATATATTTTTATTTTTGATTAATATGGGTGACCACTGACTCCGATAGCAATGTGGTCCAAACCAGAAAGAAAGGCCGAAGAGAAGCAATACTCTGTAGATCACCTTCTTTTTCAAACTGCCAGCATTTGCAACTTTCATTGGCTCCATGGCGGCTCCATTTAGCAGTCGCACTTGATAAAAAATGCACGAGCAGTGGGTCATTTCAGTCTGTGTAATGATACAGTACAGAGCAAATGGACGATTAAATATATTTTACGGGAAATCAAGACAGTGTACAAAAACAGAAGCACAATTTGTGTGAGAATTTCCCTAAAGCCGAAGAATGCAAAAAACTGGGCCATTTGAAAACTAAGGTTGGCTGTATGTAGCTTTTGGTGTGTTGTATTCATACTGTAAATTCTTGTCTTGTCCTCCCTGCCATAACAACACCACATATAATCAGAATTTTAGTAAGCTTTTGTGGTCTAACCAAGGATCCCATCACAGAAAAAGAAATCGATATGCCATGCTAACAAGAATGAGGTCATTGCGGGGTCACGTGCGTAAAGGAAACATGTCAGGTTGCTGTTTGACTGCCTGCATGTCATGATCATCCCTCGACTCGTGCTGAGCCAGGCCACTATGTCACAGTTTGTTAGGGTTCTATTTTACTGACTGTCCTGTCGGCCAGGGACATCTCCACTAGGGCTCACAGTCTCAATGGGATTCGATCACTGAGCACACTGCTGTCCTCAAACAAAAAGGAAAAAAGCAAAGCTCAGCACTAACTTTCAACATCATCATATTGCCGCATTTCCTGGCTCCAGTAATTAAGTTTGATTTGGCAGCTGGGGAAAGGACCAAATGTCACAGCCTACTTCGGAAGAGGACATTGGCTGTCAATTGATTTTTTAATTTTTATCAGATTTAATCAAAGTTTACAAATTAATTGACCGTGATTAATCACCATTTACAGCTATGTCGGTAATATACGTACCCAACAAAAACATAAATGACAGGACTTCATTATATATTAAACATGCTGTATGTTAAGACAGTGATTCCTGACTTAACATACAGCAAAAAAAAATAAAAAATCACTGATTAGCCTAGCATGCATGTTTTTGGAATGTGGGAGGAAAACGACTCACACACAGGGAGAACATGTGTGCATGTGTTAATTACGTAATTAATTAAATAAATCAGTTACCACTTTTAAGGTGTTTTTTTTTTTTCAAAGCCCCACTATAAATCAGATTGACTCGTTGAAGTGTGACTATGTGAAAGTCCTCTGAAGCTCCCCACAAATTGTGGATAATGCAGCCAGCTGCCAAGGTATCATCAGCGAAATAAGTGAAATTGCAAGCTGAGAAGCAGCTGTTGCAGGTCTACACCCACCCACACAACATATTAATGGCTTAACATCTCACAAGTTTCACCGAAAGGTGGGTTGTAACATTTTTATATAAGCGCGCTTTAATAGTTTAGGAGGTGCTTTGAAATGGAAAGGATTATGTATAAAATCTTCTAATCTTCATATCAAATCATCAGTGGCTTATTGATCAATGTGGAGCGTGCAAACAGCAGATGTGGAAGATATCTTTCCTTGTGACAGTGGAGAATTGCTCCTATTAACTGGCTGTTAATGATTTCAAGGCATTTTTAACATATTCACAACAATGAATTGATATTCCCAATAATATGTGAATGATTCTGATCTAAACCAACGATCAGTCACCATTGTTCATTACCATTTACATATTTGAAGGTTTTTCAGAAAAGTAACGCAATAATTGCTTTTGCTGTTAAGGAGCCATTTTGTTATTAATGCAACTAGTTTTGGGGGCCTTAAGATGCCATTTGATTAACAATGACAAATAAGGAACAATGGCACTGCCCCAATGTACGGGGTTGCATTAGGGTTTGTTCAAATGAATATGGGATCAAAAATAAAATTTTTAATTAAATGAGAATAATTTTTTTCTCACAAATAAATGTGTTGCTTTTTTAGATATAAGATATACTGTATATCTTCTGGAATATCCCACCTATATTCATTGGAATAGCTCAAAATGGTTGTAAAATAAAAAAAAAATTAATGGCACAACACTTCTGTGTCGGCTCTCTTTAAGATTAAACTAATTTGTCCAACTATGGTTAATTAACTGTGCCCATTCTGACAACAATGAAAGTTCCCCTGAAGTTTCAAAGACATAAGAGATATGCAAATGTTTCCGTGAGTCAAAAGACCATCCACAAAATATACAGTGGAGAAGCTGATCCATTTCACTGCTCAGCATGATGTCAGTGTGCTAGCCGCCACCCGCAGCTACGTTGTTTTGATGTGATGTAATAGGTCAACCGGAAAAGGCCCACCTCTGAATAAGCTGAAAGGGGACATGTTGACCCTCACTTTGTGGAGGCAGAGATAGCTTGGCCAAAAATCAAATTACCCCCGGTGCATGTAAAATGGGACAAGTGGAGGGAGAGAAGCGGTCAGCAGTATCTCAGTAGCTCCTTTGCATGAAGAGGTAGGGATGGACACGTCCTCAGAAATCTTGAAGAAAGGCAAAAACTCCACAAAAGTGGAAACGATTCTATTCTCCATGTCTGAGTACCGTGAATATTGTGTATATTGTGTGCTGTGTATGACCTTGCTTCAAGCCCTTTCTTCCCTAAAAGGCTTGCATGGTGTTAGGTTGATTTATAATGTGAGGCTATGCAAGTTTATGTCTCAATGTGTAAATATATAGTAGCAAGTGATTAAATGCAGTTAGCCTACAGTCAACACAACTTCCAATTGAATAGATTGTGTTGATTATCCGGGCTAACAGGGTGTTCTCTTCAAAACATGTCAGTATCATTTCATTGTATAAGTTATCAAGTGCACAGTAGTCTGTTCAGCTGTCAAAATTAGTCAAGAATATATACCATAAATTACGGTCTATTAGCCGCTATTTTTTCCTTCAACTTTGAACCTTGTGGATGTAGTATACCGTGGTGCAGTTAATTTATGGCTAAATTCTAATTTTGTGGCATCTCTTTTACTTCAGAACTACAACTAATTATTTTAATACTATGTAGCTTGCTAGTCAGTGAGCAAAGAGTAGCTCTTTCTTTGGCAGGAGCCAATCACAAGCTATCAGCACACTCACAACGACATTGTCAATTCATTAGATATCATAGGAGGTCAGTATGCCAGGATAACAACCTAACCTAGGTCTGATCTTCATCAACAGTGTCATCTTTCAAAGAACACTTTACAAACAACACTAAATTCATCACACGACAACTTAATACTGTGTGGAAAAAGGTGTGTGTATATAAATGCAGACATATCCAAAGATGACTTTATATACTACACATGAATCGGGGTGCTGCAATGACGTCAGTCTCCCTCTGAGCTCTGAGCTCCGGGCTCATCTGGCTCCTTCTGGTGAACTGAGACAGCACTTCAGTGCCATCCATCCATTTTCTATGCTGCTGATCCTTCAATTAAATTATTTGCTCGCGTCATGGGAAAACATTTTTTAAAACGCCATTGATATTAGGTAGTGAATACCTTTTGAGTTTTAAGTTACTGTGTGATGAGATTAGTGTTCTTTATAAGATGTCACCTTGAGTTTGACTATTATACTGAGTAATGACATCATGAAATTTCCAATGAATTGACAAGCTTGTTGTGAGTTATTTCATAGCTCATGATTGAGAGGTGACTGCTCCTCAGAGACTCGTGGGCGCCACAATATGCCATTTTATGACGTGGGCATGTGTGGTTTATATTCCGGTGCATATTATAGATATACAAATCTGACTCTGGACTACTACAATCAGTGAAATTATGACTACTACATTCAGTACGTCACACATGACCGCAGAATGAATGAAACATATTAGATTTGGCATAATAAAGCAAGATAACATCACATAACCAGTGCTTTTATTGCAAATTGCATATATACTACCCAAAAGCGAAACTTGGAAATAATTTTAGGCCGCAGACATACTGAGCTAGCAAGCTTCTTCAAGTGTGAAGCACATCATCACTTGCATGCCCATGTCATTATCGCCACAAATACCATTACCAGCATGAACAGATTTGTCATTTTTATGATAATATCAGATGATAAAATTGGTCAGACGAGTGGAGACCAAATTGGACAGTGTTTGAGACGTATCGTTTGATGAAATGTAATGTTGAAAACAATAATCTAGTCTGCTGGATTATTATACTCCCTCTTTTGGTGCTATTTTTACAATCTGAGATTTTGTGAAGAGATGCACAAACAAACACACCCGCAGCTGCATAAAGGCATTTTGTTTTTGTTTAACTCATTCAATCTCCGTTTAACAAACGCACCTTTCAGTAACTGTATCTGGAAGAATGATGTTACTATTTCGTCTTCGGTTTTAACCTTTCAGTTAACGACACAGAGGAGGTTGGGCCACTGCAGACTATAGATATCAGCAAACCCGAAACTACCAAGTGGACCCTGCGGGGCTTGGAGCCTTTGAGCAAGTACAAGTTCTACCTGCGTTCCTGCACCACTGTGGGCTGTGGGCCCATTGTCAGCGAGGAGAGCACCACCACCCTTGAAGCAAGTAAGTCATGTAGGAGATGGGGGGGGGGGTAGTTTAAGCATGGACGAACTGGTGTGTGTTGGTGCTAATTTGCTTAAGAGACAAAATAAGATTAGAGTTATGCCATTGAATTGATTCACTCCAGGCGTGTTGTGAGACAAGCAACAAAGCCATTTTTGTTTTCCAAGTAGTATTCAGCAAGCAAACGCTACCAGGCCTCTCTTGTGTCCTAGTAAGCGATTTTGGTGGATAAACAGTTTAATATGGATGTAGTGTAGCTTTTCATTTGTCACTGCCAGAGCAAGAGCTTATTGATTGCATGGACCGTGCAAGTTATGAGACAATCAGCAAAGAAAGAAAATTGCTTTGAGCGGGGAGAGACTGAATGCTCCGATAACGAATTGTGTAATCATGAAAAAGTTGCTGGGTAAGTCATCATAATAATCCAGCTCGTAGCATGTAATTTTTTCTTGGTGATGACATATCATTTGTTGAGGATTGCATGGCGCAACTTAAATCGAGTCAATCTGTGAGGACGTGGACTTTAGTGTGAATGATTAGAGAGGAAATGAAATAGAAACTTATTTGAGATTCAGTGAAAACAGACTGCAGTCATCCTAAATGAATGGGTGGTGCTTGCAATGTACCATCATTCTGCCTTAATGAAAATCATTTTCAACATAATATTCACAATATAAACACACTAAATTAAAAATATCCGCTAAGTGATTGCTGCGTATTTACTGAAGGGAAGTCTGAAATCAAAGAGACACTTCATTGTCTCTCAGTGGTCGTTTGTTTGAATGTTAAAAAAGGAAAAATCACTAAATCACCAAAATGATGATAACTCTCCCTGCTTTATTATGTTTAATATTTCCATCATTACATGTGTCCAAATTAAGTAAGCATTAATGCCATTCGTTTCTTACCGCTACCTGCTTGTGCTGTTTTGTGTTGTCGACTTGCTTTCGTGCTACCTAAATGCGCATCCCTTCAAGCGCAACCTTTCATCACGCAGAGTCTAATATGTGTGAATGTCTGCTTAGCAATGCGTTTGCTTGTCCCCTTTGTCTCTTTTACTCCCTGCAGCTTCCGCTCTGGCTCCCACTGATGACCCCAGTATGTAGACTAGAGCTCATCAAAGTTTATCTGCACACATACAATTTTAGAATTCTATATTTTGTAGTTCTTGTCATACTTTTTTCCACAGAGACTGTACGGGTAGTCCTCGGGTTACATGTAAATCTCATACCGAAATCATATTATCACAATATAAACAGAACACATGAAAGAGTCAGTAATAAATCATCAAATATAATATTTAAATGAAACAGTAATATAAAAAAGGCCAATTCCTTACATTTATGTCTGTGACAGTAAGAGGCAGGCTTTACTTAGAGGAGGAAGTTTTGACAACGTTTCTTCACAATAATGTTTCACCACTACATATGACTGATATATACATATATATGTACTATATACTGTATTTTCTGGACTATAAGTTGCACTTTTTTCATAGGTTGGCTGTTCCTGCGACTTATACTCCAGAGCGACTCATAAATAAAAAGAGTAGCAGAGGCTACTCTTACTGCGATGAAGAAAACAAAAGATTTACTGTACTTAATGCTGTTTGTTATGTTACATAAACACTGAAACACCTTTTCTGTTTATATTTTGTGTAGCTGAATAACCATAGTGTTAGCATATCATTTTTTTCTACCAAATTATGCATTTTGATCTTGTGCGACTTATACTCTGGAGCGACTTATAGTCAGGAAAATACAGTATTATATGGACTCTGTGTACTCTCACTCTGGGCTCTTCCTTGATCTCCTCGAGTCCGGCATTGTAATCAAATATATTGATCTTATTTTTTTTATACAATATTCAACCTTTTAAATGGTGTGGTCAGTAACCAATGTGGTCCAAAGAACCACAAAGAAAGGCTAAAGAGAAGCAATTGCTGTTACAACTTCCGCTTTTAGATACCAGGAGTGTCTCCTCACTGCCTTGGGACTCATAATGGAGATTAAAATGAAATAGATAACTATAACTTGAACAATCCAGTTGTGATCAATTGAATGCCCTGAAGATGATTTGGATGAATGAGAATACTCACCGGCATAAGAGACATAAGAGACATCCTTCCTGTCAGTGTATCAACAGGACTTTGTGTTATTCCATCAATGGAACCACTTCTTTTCTTTTTGAATAATATTAATATTTAAAGGCAGTGCATGCATAACCACAAAACGGCAACGTCGTAAACCGAGGACCACTTGTACACGCATGTAAAACTTGTACTCAGATCTCTACGACTACTCAGGATTGTGTACTTAATGAAGGTATTAGAATCTTAGATCGTCTTTGCCAATTTTGAAGTTGGACAAAACAGAAACTGCAATAATATACATTAGTCACTAATCTAGTTAGAAGCTATAGACTAGCTAAAGCAGCATGTGCTCTAACACTAGAAAGTAGTATTCTAAGCCCTAGTCATAATTAATAACCTTAAGATCTATGTTTCTTTCAGGCAAATCAGCTTCTCCCTCAGCTCCAAGTACTCCAAAGTCCCCAATGACCAAATCCGATATAGGTAGAACTTCAGTACATGCAGACACAACACCATCAAAATGAAAAAGAATAGGAACTTAAACATTGTGCAAATGTTAAGTATATGTAGTGTTAGTAATTTGAAGTGTAAATACAACTGATACTGCCAATGGATTAGTTGGTCCTAATACAGTTTTCATTTCACTGCCGGGCCACGGGGATTAAAGGATACCAGATCTATATTCCAGACGGACGGTCCAACTGGAGAGTGCCACCACTTGAATGGGACAAACACATCTAATTGTCAGTGATTGATTTGTTGAGCCCCGGTCCCCACTCTGCACGGCAGTGTATTGACCCAACAGTCACCTGACATTTCCATATTATCTTCAGCTGGCTAAACAGCAGCACCACACAATAAGACCAGAAGTTATCTGAGCTCCGAGAAAATGAGGAGAAATGTCCTCTGGGGCTACACTGGGGACTTGCGAGCACATACTGGGAAGGGTGATATTTATAGGACACTGCGATAAGTGGATAAGTGGGAGCTGTTGAAAGTGGCCGTATCTGAATATTTTGCGGCCTCTCCTTATCGAGAAATCCCCTTGACTTTGATGCCGCGTCTTCCACATCGTCAACTCCCTGCTGGCCAAACAGCTGCTTTCTCCTGCATTTAATGGCAAGCTGAGAAGTGCAATGACAAAACACGGGAGACAGCCTGTGGATATTTTTAGCTCAGGGTCTGATCTTAGCCAAACTCGTTGTGCGGGTCCAATGATTAGAATTACCATAGTCACAGACTAATCCATCAACATTAGTCAAAGAGTGTCATTTGCACTAGTTGGGATGGGCAGCGCTGACACAGGTGTCCATGTGTGCTGAATTATCACCTGAGTAAATAAAGCACCTGAGCTGAAGGCACGATAGATTTGCATGTTTGCCGTGGGGGAAATGAAGTGGATTGATGTGGACCTGGTCAGACAGCAGCTGCCAAGGCATACTAATGATGCACATCATTCACTACATTATTAGATGTTGTTCCTCCCCCGTTGACTAGCAAAAGGCCACATTGTGTGATATGTCTGGGTTAGATGACATCATTTAAAAGCAGACTTATTCAGACATTTAAAAAGACAGTGAATATCGATTGTGATGTAATTAGTCACTTTGCAGCGTGAGTGAAATTAAATACCATAATACGCAAATACAGTTTAATAACTAAATGTGATGAAGATACAGCAAAACCTCATTTAGCGTATGCCCCGGTTAGCCTGCTTTACGGCAGAGCTTTACCTCAGTTTCCATACATTTTCCAGGTGGCACAGTTGTTGTGGTATTAATACAGTGCATGTATTTTTATCATAAAACATCCTCTCACATTTTCATAAAGTATTTTCTTTAATGATAACTGGCTATACAGCAGCAGAAAAACAACAACAGGCCAAACCAAACAAATGATAATGAACCAACAAAGGAAGGAGCACACACCTGAACTAAATAGAACCAACACAGGGCGTGACAAAAGTATCACTTAAAACAACAAAGTTCCCTTTATTCAGAGTCTGAACAACACCTTCTGTCTCTTATACTCAGCAGCAGGGTCATCCCTGACCACATTCCAACCGTAATCAGCAAGCATAGATGTATTCCGCTTCCCCTGATATCTTTTATCCAAAGCTGCAATGTCCCGGTGGAATCGTTCCCCGTGCTCATCACTTCCGTCCCCACAGTTGAAAGGAAATAAATCTAGATGAGAATGCAAGAGTGTATCTTCGGTGACATATTGCAGCCAAGGGCTTTGTGGGACCTCAGGAGGTTTGCCACCAGCTGCTTACCGTAATCTGCCTCGTAGTTCCAAGAAACTCGGATGCAAAAGTCAATTTGCACCCGTTCATGAAATGTCTTTACATGCATCTTGCAAGCAAAAACCAAAAAATGTATGTCAAAATGTTAGAAATATTAAAATGAATGTACAGACAGGCTTTCAGATACACACAAAATTGTTGCTACCCCTCAGTTAAAGAAAGAAAATCCCACAATTCTCACTGAAATCACTTGAAACTTACAAAAGTAACAATAAATAAAAAAAATTGAAAATTAAATTATTAAAGTTATTTAAATTATTTATTAAAAAAATAATATATTATATTTATTAAATTTTCATTTTATATTTATTTATAATATTTATTTTATTTAATTTTCAATACATTTTTATTTATTATTACTTTTGTAAGTTTCAAGTGATTTCAGTGAGAATTGTGGGATTTTCTTTCATTAACTGAGGGTTAATAAAACTAGCCGATCTGCACTCCTGACTTACTTTTTCTTTATTAGTGACCTAAACCAAGACAAATGTAACTACTTTTGTTGTGGAAGCATATTTTTGTGGACCAGTGCAATATGAAACTGTTAAAATATTAGGATGATCCTTCAATACCTTCTGTATTCCACAGCTTTGCTGCCTGGAAATAGTCTTTAATGTTGTCATGCATGAAGCATAACTGGACACATCTTATATGTTCTTCCTATTGCCTAAAAAACTAACACCAATGTCATGTTTACTTGAGGATAATAATCCGAAGAAAGTCGACTCATGCATCCCCAACACTGCCAAAAAATGTAGTATCCAAATACTTCAACAGAAAAGCAGTACTAAATGAGCCCCCTTTTTTTCAACTGACTGCATCCTCGAGCGGTGATTCAAGTTGCAGAGCGTGGTCCTCCCGATTGTCTCTTGGATTTAAGTTGGCCGCATGGCCCACGCATTTACATTTGCACAGCGTTCCATGCTTGATTAATTAGACAGGCGAATTAGCTGTTTAATATTAATACCGGATCATCAGCAGCCTGCTGCTTCTGCATCAGGTCGGCGTCATCGGTGTAAACAGTCAATCAAGCGGTCTGATGAAAAGGTTAAGATGTGTCAAAGTCACTGAGTATTCTCATTCTCAGGTCTTGCAAGCATCCATGGAGGAATATCTAACCAGGGCTGGTTTATTGGCTTGTTGTGTGCCATCGCTCTGCTCACACTCATTGTGTTGATTGCCTGTTTTGTCAACAGAAATAAAGGCGGGAAGTATTCAGGTAGGTAACACACACACACACACACACACACACACACACGCTATTTCTATACTGATAGGGCTTCCATTTTATATATGTTACTTTGAAAGCAATCAATCATCCCAGAAGCTATTACCCAAAACAAGCATTTCCCCACAAAACAATTTCATTGTAAATTTATACATGATATCATAACAAATATGTTTGTGTAGTGATCGGAAATTACTTTTTCTCTGCCATGCATTTGAATGTTGTATTATTTACACGCAGATCTTCCAGCAGCATTCCAAGCAAAGTAAAACCTACACGGAGACAAGATGCAAATGCAGGATGTGCTGCTCTTGTGCAGTTAATGATGACATAAGCTTTGTGGTTATCTCAGGGTTTTTTTTTTTCTCCCCTTCTCTATTGGGATCCCGAGAGCCCGTAATTGCCTTTATTATTCACAGCTAATGGCCATCAGGTTGTTGTCTGGGCAGCAATCACTTCACTCGTCATGAAAATAAAAGAGAGACACAGCTCAGTTCTTTGTTCTCTCATTAAGTTCTCGTTATTGTTGTCTGAAATGGGTATTGCTGGTATAAAAATACCCATCCCCTGTGTACAGTATGGAGCACATGTTACGGCTAAATTATAGAGAAGGGACAGACTTTTACATCAAATCCAGGTTCTTTTAACCCAGTGCGTCTCAATTATTATTTTCTGTCATGCCCCCGCACACCATAATAAAACTGATTATGGTAATAGTTTTATTTCATTTGAACATGCATCAGATTACAATTGAATGCATCACATAATCAGTTCACAGTTCCACATGTCCAAAAGGAGTAGGAAGAAGCAAAGTTTATTAATTCCTACCCCTCCATCTGGTACTTTTACAATCAGTAACTGTTACATTTGTTCACTTCCTGCTTTCCATAATACAGTTTAAGGTTTTTTTTTTCAATAATGTACCTCGTAGCGATTATATTTAGTAATTTATCTGTACTGTAACCAAAACCAGTACTGAAACCAGAAAAATGCAACAAAACACAAACACGCCTACTCAAGAGTCAAATTGCATGTTGAGTACTCTAAATTTGTACATGTTGGTAGGTCTGCATTGAAATGAAACCTCTCACACCCACTATCTGAGAAGACAATGTTATGTTTGAGGCCACCTTACAAAACAGAACCGTGATGGGAGACAGTGATTTTCATTTTATGCTCTCCTGAGAATCTGTCTTAACATTTTCTCCTCATTTTGCGAGCAGTAAAAGAAAAGGAAGACCTTCATCCAGACGTGGAGTCCCAGGGTATGAATGACGACACTTTTTGCGAATACAGGTAAGTGACACCCTCGGTGCAATACTTTACATGTCACTCTTAAAAGTCTTTCCTCCTGCCTTAGTTCTGCTCTTTATTTCTCCCCTCTCGCTGCAAAGACAATGTAACATGCGTGAGGCTGACACGGAGCCCCGTACTTCTTCTGTGGAAGAAATTTGATGGTGCTGGGGAATTGGAATGTACGTGATAAACAGCAATATCATCGTGAGCTGTGTGCACATCAGTGTTGTTGCAGTGGTAGCATCTAGTTCTCATTTGTTGTTCGACACAGGGCAGTTTCTGACCAATCAGCGCTAGGAACTGGAACTTTTTGGAAAGAACTAACATACTGTTTTATGTCCCCTGAAAGTCTTTCTTTGAGAGGACTTTTTTTTTTTAATAGTACGACTTCAACTTTTCAGACTTATTCTGAAATCATGATGACAGACCAAAAAGACGGTGAATGCCAAAATGTTCCTCAGACTGTAAGCCAAGTTTCCATCAACCGGTACAGCTTCAGCCTTCTACACTGTGCTTTCCAATGTTAATCTGTCTTGCTTGTGTTCACAGTGTGGATTGATATCTGTGTCAAACATGTATGCCCGACTTGCCAATTCCGATTTTGGCCAATATAATCACTGACAGGATACACCTTCAATGTTCCAACCTTTGCATTTCAAACATCAACAAAACTTGCACAACTGCTTACACTGCAGAGCCTCTTACCAAAAATAAAGTGCACAGCACCCAAAGTTGGGTGCTTGGCCAGTTGCCATAACTTTTGCACATAGTTGCTTTGCTCTTTTCACTGCTCATATGCGCTGGAAAGCAAACATTTTTATCATGCCAGTGTCCCCCCCCCCCCCCCCCCAAAAAAAAATTCTCTCCACATAAAAACACATTCAGTCGATTCCATTTGCATTTTGTCCACTTGGGAGATTGAAAAAGCAACCAGGTCATTGGTCAACTGCCTATAATGCCGATCTCACAAAAGGATGATTGGGATTGGAAGCATAACACTCTGATTAGACCATCCCTAATTTATACCACTGGTATAAATGTATACCATAGAAATGTATATAATGGATGGGGTGGGGACGCACAAAGTCAGTCACTGGGCCATTTTCAGTTGTCTTTGGCGGGGGAAAAACACATAAAATACCATAATTATGTAATTATGTTTGGCGCAATGTCTGTGAATGCACTTTGTGTTCTTGTCCACGCTATTCGCTAGCTATGTTGCCGCGAGGTGCATTCAATGTTTCCGGACAACTTTGTCAACTTTGAGTGGGAGAGAAAGTACGAGTGGAGAATGCAGCTCAGCTGTGTTAAAACAGCTCCTTAAAATATAAGATGTATTTGAGTTTGAGTTGGAAAATTTGGGCCACCACTTTGCAAATGCTCATACTTAATCTGGCGCTAATTTGTAAAAACATGCACTATTATAATTGTTGATGAAACTTCTGTGAAAAGGTGGCTCTGTACTTTTATTGCTTGTATTTTACAAGAACAAGTAATTCCAGTCATTTTATGACTTTATATCAAGCTACCCTCATAATTATGAATTTATTCTCTTTTTTGTAGGACTTCAGGCCTGTAGTGTTTGCATTTTTATTACTGCCATAAGTTGCAAGATAATAGACAGTGCTAAAACAAAATAGTTTTATTCTTCCCTTTCCATTTGGAGAACTTTACAACTCGGAAAAAGCACAGCAAATCAGCGATAAAGCTGAAGCAAAAGTGTACTACTTGATGGAAATGGGGCTGTTGTACTAGAAGTCCCACTCCCATAGAGTCGTTTTGCCAACACTTCCCCACACTATAAAAATTTCCTTTGGTCACAAAGTGCCGACAGCGTGGTGTGAGAATTTTCATACACATTGCATCCTAACAGAATCTCTTGCTTTATTCAGAGGCTGTCATTCCTGTTCTTGCGGTGCCGGGCATAGACTGCCCAGCACACAGCAGGAAACTGAAAGCAATCACTCTTTGAAAGTAGATCTTCCTTAGGGCAGTATTATCTGTGCATGTTTCATTAATCCTGTAGTGGTCTAACCTAACCACCACCGCATGGGTAGTAGTATAATTCCCCAATCAACAGGATCTATGCGGCACAGCAACAGCAAATGGTATGAAGCACAATGTGGCTCAGTGTGACAGCATGTTCACTTTCACTGTAAGAGCACATTCGGATACCATCATTCTTCTGTTTGGGCATCAGCTATTGTTATTAATCATATTCTGAAATGAAGTAAAACAGTTTTTTAACGCTTTTAGACTTAGATTAGCAAAAATACATTTAGAAACTACAATGCATATTGATATGTATTTTTGTACCTATGCTTTTGTGTTCTACGTTCTTATATTCAATCTTGCTGTCAAACATTTACTTTTTTACTCTGAAAAAGTACTACTTATGTATAATGACACCTCGGTTAGCGTGTTTTTTGGCTAGCGCTGAAATTTTATACCACAAATTTTGCAACGTTTGCATGCATTCTCTAGTACTCCGGTACTCTGTCAGTCCAACTGTGTTCTTCATGTTTTTTTTACTACCCTTCCTCGTTAGCATCCTATTAGCTAGCTAACGGAAACGGACATAGCGTTGACTGCCCGTTAACGATACTGCCCGTCTTTGGTGTCATCAACGATTGACTCTCAGAAATGTTGACACAAAGTAAATTTTACAGTTATGGTTTGTACATACATACAACAATTCTAAATGCATATAAATGGGGAATGAAAGTGATAAATGAACATTTAAGGTTACTTTTACCTTCATTAGAGGCGTGAAGACTGAAGACATGACTTTTCCCAAAGACACCATATGGCAGCGAGCTCAACCACTACCAAACTCCCTGTTTTCAGTCATGTCCTGAATCACGTCTCTAATGAAGGTAAAAGTAACCTTAAATGTTCATTTATCGCTTTCATTCATTCATGGAAAAAAAGTGTTGATTTTGCTGACACATCTCGTCTTAACATGAATCCCTGTCAGTCATTATTTATGTGTTTACATACAATTTTGATAAAACTATCATTATAAAACTATAAAAATGTGTTAGTGAGCAAAGAAGTACTGTCAACTGATGATGACATCATACAACTCCAGTTTCCATGTAGTAGCAAGCTACCTAGGACGATTTGTGATGAAATTCATTCAAATACGCAAACCGAGGTTCCGCTGCTGTAATCCAGCTGGAAACATCGACTTTTTCACATTCGTCCCTCGTTCTTGGTTCCCGGTACTCACAATTTAAGACCTCCATCATTTGACACTTTGGACCAATGCACCGATGCCCATATTTTGCATAAATGTTCAAGCTAATCACGGTCACTTTGGCTGTTTCCTCTCCTACAGCGACAACGATGAGAAGCCGCTGAAAGGCAGCCAGCGCTCTTTGAGCAGAGAGATCAAAGCGGGTGACAGCGGGGACAGCCTGGTGGACTACGCCGAGGAAGATGCTCACTTCAACGAGGATGGATCCTTTATAGGCGAGTATGCGGGCCGAAAGGAGAAGAGGGTGTCATCAGAGATCAAGGCCAACGCTCAGATCCCAGCGTGAGCAACACAACTTCCATCCATCTTCCGCTGTGCACACCGGTTTCATTAAACCTGCTCAGAGGGACAAATGGAAGTGGACACAGACGTTAGCAATGCTGAGCACAAGTTTTGTGTCAAATGCAATGCGTCATTGCCAACAGTACACTGCCGCTGCCATTTTATAAAGCCCTTGTTTGTTTGGTTACCTAATACGTATGTATACTGTACATAAATATAGTGTATATTATTCTGTATGTGAACACTGTCTTCTTTTTTTTATCATTACTTCAATAAAATGTAGAGGGCTTTTTTTAGTGATTGTTATTCTTTGAATTGTCCTCCCCAAGGCGACATGCTGGCTGTTTTTTGTTTTGTTGTTTGAAAGGATCAGTCACTTACTTTTGGTATTCAGGACATATTGCTAAAATATGATGTACCGTGTCTGTAAAGGTTACTTATTAACTTATTTTTCCAGCGATATTTACCTGACATATCATATTTTTTATTCTGTGCTGCAAGTAAAATGTTCGTTATGTCACTCTCGGCATAACAAGTGGTACCTTTGCTTTGCTTGTTATAAAACAGCCCAGTTTACATTCCTATACAATGTCAAATGATGGATGTATAACAAAGGCATTGCTGTCAGAATTCCCTTTGTTTTCTAGGCAACTTGTTTTCATCATTCACCACGTGTCATCCTGGTAAAGCTTAAACACGTTGCTGCCATTTATACCTACTTCTATTATGCTATCTGACAAACACAGCTGTTGCATTGGTTGGTTCAAACTTTGCCATTGCATGTGCAGACAATGACTTTGTGGTTTTTAATGTATTAATTGCCTTTCCCGAAGTTGTTTTAATGACTTATCTGCCGGTTCACTCCTCACTGAGGTATTTTTGTGCAAATGGCTTCCATAAATTCACCATGTGTGACCACTTACTGTAGCTACTGTTCATACCAGGGGTGGGCAAACTTTTGGACTCACAGGCAACAAAGATGTGGCCGGGTGGGGACATCTATATATTGGTGCTCACGGTGCAACAAAATGAAAACATGACACATCCACAGCAAGTTAACGCATCACATAAATCAACTACTAAACGCTAAACATAACACGTACCTTAAAGCTGTTTCAAATGCCTGCAAAGCATGCTGGGTGGATCGCAACATATTTGCAATCAAGCAAAATGTTGGGAGAAAGAGAACCATGGGCTACCCGTCATGCCTTGTGGTCGTTTTTTGGCATGGGTATTGCACTTAGATACGACCAAATGGTGCATTAGGTAAGTTATGTGATTTTTGTGTGTTGACGTGTTGGATGGCTTTTTTGTCCAAGCATTTTGGTGACTCAAACGAGCCACAATAGTACTGCCAGTCATGTCGCCGGCTACACTTTCCAGGTTAAAGGTTTAAAAAAAAGAATTTGTAAATGCCTGGTGGGCCGCATTAAGACGCTTGGCGGGCCGCAGTTTGCCTAGCCCTGGTTTATAACTATTTATGTTGTGTTATTTGACATCACACATAAAATGACAGTCATTACATTGTTTTGTCCATTGCATGTCCAGATGATTAGTTGGTGGTTTTTGATGTAATAAATTGCCTTTTCCTACATTGTTCAAATGACTTAACTGCCCGTTGACTCATCATAGAGGTTCCTTTCTTTTTCAGGGCGACCATAGTTTGATCACCAAAAACCAGGACACTTAGCCCGGTAATGAGATACTCAAACGGTTGCCTGATTGTTTCAGAAATTGTTATGTCACAACATAACACAACATGTCTTGACCAAAGACAGAAAGCGGGTAGCGAGAACGTTCATTAGAAAAAAAAAAAAGGAAAAATAGGTTCCAAAAATTGAACATTGGCCTATGAAAAACAATTAAAACCACAACATCACTTTTCTAAAGAAAAACTACTGGACAGGACCTACAAAAATAGGATGTTTGGTCACCTTTCTTAAGATACATTTCTGCAAATGTATCTTTGATGACTCAATGAATGATTAAGTTTTCTTTCCTCCACCCACTTAGCGTGCACTAGCAAATTATACTAGACAGAAACCAGCACCGGTTAAAGTATTTTTTTTAAATACGAGATAATTGTTCACAATTGCAATGTGACTTTTAGCAAATGTTATTTTTGTATCTAGGATCTTCTGTAATTATGAGAAATCAAGGACGCAGGCTCAGCCAGTGAACCCAGATGTGAGTCTGATGTTTGGAAGTGTTTTGGAGACCAGTTTCATTCTGAGGTTTCTCGATGCAACATACAGTATGCTCAAAGCTTTTTATACGTAGCCTGCTCCTTTTCTATGCAGACTTGCCTACCTTTCATGTAGTACTACAACCTCCATCATGTTATAATTGGTCAGAGTCCACAGAAGAAACAGAACAAAAAGGGAATGAAATGTCCATGAAATGAGTAAAGTTCACAAAATAAAAGAACATAAACGATGGTGCAAAAATCAAAGAAAAAGTCACCGTGAAGTTCAAACTGGCAAATAGTAGCTTAGACAAGAATATTAACAATCAGCAGGAAAACGGGCTGATGAACCAAGGAAAGGCCGATCAGAGAAACCGGCGGCAGAATGAAAGGTTATCAGCACTCTATGTTCCACAGCCACTACGCTTAAAAGCTCCACTAATCACTGATGATCTGTCGGTGTGCCTCATTACTTCACCCCGCACCAGAAACCGCGCTATTTAGAGGGTAGAAATACAAAGACCAGCGAGTACTGGAGCCGAAAAATAAACAAACATAAATGCCAGATGATGATGATAGTCCGTGCATTTTCTTCATAAATTAAACAACAAAAGCCTTAGGTTACAAAGCAAAAATGTGCAATTTCCTTCAAATAGTTATTTTGTTATCACTTGCACTGTTTTCTACAGCACATTTAATATGAACAAAGTGTGAGGATTATTGATTGACTTACATAATATATGTGCTTATACATATGTAGCCGGTCTGCTGTGTTCTGGTTTGAAAAGACGAGGTAGGAGGCTGCAATTCCTTCGCCAACCGGAGGGGGGCGTCAATTTCCTCTGCACACTGTGCACAACAAACAAAATGTACAGCAGCATCAACACACTTGCACACGTTTCCTCGTCCCCAGCAGTCCAAAAGGCGACTGACAAGACTATTTATGCAAATTAAATAAAACAATAAGGGACCACATACCTGTGCACAACAAACAATATGTACAGCAGCATCAACATACTCGTTTCCTACAAAAAGAAAACCACAAAAAAACGAACTCCTTACAACTAAATTATCTAACAACAGTAACGTTTACATGGCGCCTTTACATGCTGTATATAATATAAGCACATACTGGGGTGAAACGTGCAACATATTCACACTTTATACTATTACCAATTGCTGCCACCTGTTGCAGGCATGTGTTTGGCCAGCTATTTGGGCGGGTTGAGCGTGACTTTTGAACCAGGAAGTGCGGGGATCTCGTGTGTGTGCTGTTCTCTCGTTGCCGAAGTAGTCTAAAAAATAAAGTTGACTGGAAGCAGCCGGCAAACGTGTTTCTTTCTCTGCCGAAGTCAGGCTGCCCCTTACTACGGTTTGGGGCTGAAAATACTGACAGTTAACACACCGGCCAACATACCTCGTCCTCGGCAGTCCAAAAGGCGACTGAAGAGGAGCCCGCCAGAAAGGCCCGGAAGTGACATCACACGGTGTCAAAGTTCACAAAACAAAATAAATACAAATAAAACTGTTAAAAAAAAAAAAATGTTAAAAAAAAGCATATAGCGACAAATATATACAAGAAATGAATTATTGTTGAAATAAATTTAAGTAAATTAACACATATTACACATATTCATTTTATTGTTTTTTTTATTCAAGTATTTCACATGATTGTAATGGTAGTGGTTTAATTAGTATGAACATTCTTTTCATTTTAGTAGACAATACATATCATTACATGTGGAAAGACTGTATTATCTGTATTATTACCTCATCTTGAAAAGGACAATGGACAAATACTGGGTACCATACAGAAACAATGGTGAAGCATGTAACCAGGTTTTACCGTGGAGAGCACGCTATTAATTTAACATATAAATTCCTTTACCTACTGAAAAGGATAGGAGAGGTACTCAACTCGATAATAGCATAACCGGCCTTTTACAAATTGCACCTTATCATTCTGTCGCAATACTCCATTACAATGACAAAGGTTTAAAAATGTTTTATTATGTGCCCATCACTGTGATGGAATTCATGGCACAAGCGAGCCACTCTCCAAGCATGGACATTTATTGAGGGATGGATAGAGGGGAGGAAGGGTCAATGACTGAAAGAGAAACGCTTACTTATATGAGCACCAGGGAGACATGAACTCACAATTTTCATGACTTTGGATTCGACTTGACAATATCATCAATAACTTGCGACTCGACTTGAAATTTGACACCGATTTGACTCGATCTATCTTGTGTTGACTTGAGACTTGTCTTGGGCTTTGCACATCTTAACTTGGGACATACGAATACTCCTTCTACCTTTTACTGCTTATTATCACATAATTTCAGCAGTGGCTGGTGGTGCATTTGGTTCAGTGGGGACTTAACCTACTTAAGCTTGGCTTATGCTTGATGCATCCGCATGGTCCGCACAGCTGCGCGTGGCTAAATTATGTCACTGTTGCAACCGTACGCCGCACCTTATAAATTTTGCAGAAAAACATGGCGGACAAGCAGTAGATCCTTGCAGCTGAAGTACAGAAATACTGCCATTGATAATTTATTGTTTATTGTATATGACTTTTACATTGTTTACTGTCATTTCTTGTTACCTGCCTAGGAACTACAGTTGGAAAATAGCATATTTATATCTGTATTGCTTGCAGATGTTCATCAATATTAATTGTTTCTATAAATTTGTATTTGTATAAAGTATATAAGTGTTTGGGTACAAGTGTCTGTTTTGAGTGGACCACCTTCTCTTCCTTTTCTGTTGCAGCAGCAAATAAATCAACAGAATTCCTCTTCTTCAAGAAGTTGACACGTAAGTGTCGCCATGCTGGAAGTCGAGTAAACAATGGCAAACGTCTTCCGCTGTAGTTTAGTACCGTGGTAGAAGTGTGTTTTCGATTCATTGGCCCCCGCAGTTGGAAGCAGACGCCACACGGAGTTTAAAGTCACACAGGATCTCTCAAGCGGATTTCTGCGCAGCTCGTTCATGCGCAAATATAACCCAGCCAACCTTCAATCCACCTTTTAATACCAGCACTATTAAGTCACAATCATATAAACCATCAACAGCCATTGTGAGCTTTCACGGTTTTGCTCTGATTAACCAACCACAGTAGGGCAAAATGGGGGAACTAGCTGGCCCTGTGATGAGAATGTGAAATCTGATTAAAGAAAAAGCCACATTGCTAATAGTGTTTCAGTGACATGGGCCAGTACTTCTGATTCTAAACGCCCCAAGCAGAATAGATTGACATGGTAACACATAGTTCCATGAATAAAGTGAGACACTGTACTACAAAAAATTCAGAAAATCAGTACAAAGCTTCTCATTGGTCTTATCATATCGACATTATATTGTACATTTAAAGTAGAAATTAAAAGTGTGGATATGGCAGACCATTTGATTTCGACGAGTATTAAAAATTGTGCATTTTATAATGACATCGTGCTGTGCTCTGAAGCCTTAATTCATTTGTAGAACTGCACAGAGTAGGTGCCAGCTGCCATGGGCCTGTGACTCTTTCAAAATGTTTAAGAATCTGGGACGTGTGACGTACTTATCTCAACATGTCACACTGCAAATAAATTGGTCCCAGAAGTCTTTGGAGCTGTCAGCAAGTCACTTTGTATGAGGGCTTCATTCATCACTTTTTCCCCAAAGTTGCAAAAGTAGCAGAAATGAAATATGGGAGTTTTTGTAGATCTTTGGCTTGATGCATATTCCAGTGGCATTGAACCTTTGAAGAACAAAAAACAATGAATTCCTGTTCATTGGCTGTTACATTGTTCAATGCAATATGAGTATACTGAATGCAGACAGCTCAGATTTATGGTGTCATATGCAGTTGTCTTCATTGATATTGAACATTTAGCCGTTCAGGGTTTCAGGTGCCTTGCTCAAGAGCAAATGCAGTAATTTGTAGAGTGGGTCAACCCAAAACTGAACCTTAAACCCTGTTCTTACGTAGCAACATCTTTCGATGACAACGTTGAGTATGCGATTGCACGATTCATGCATTTCCATAACATGCATTATGACACTTGATGCTGATATCCTTGAATGTATTTGAGAAGTAGTTCTGGGTGTAATGATGATTACACAGTACAGTCAACCATCTGGGCCCCACGGTTGATGATGTGTACTCCAAACTCTCTGGCAACACCTCTCGTTCTTTCTGGCAACGTGATAATTTACTGGAGACGTGTGAGGATCCTGGAGTGAATGAATGTGCGCCAAATATTTCAACAGAAGCTTTGAGCTTGATACAAGCAGTGTAGACTAGAACGTGACAAGATTTTTCTTTGGAGAAAAACTTTCTCATGAGAACAGGGTAGCCAGAGGCCAATCAAACTCTAAACTATGGCAATGTTACTACTATGCATGATAATAAATATAATATGGCAGTCGAAGTGTGCTATGCGGTATTGGAACCTTGCATTCAGTGCATTCCAGGGACCTTCCCAGCATCAGTGAGTCACGTGGATGTTTTTTCATAAGAGTTAAAATGCGTGTGTTGATATCCAAGCAGAATCTGTAGTAATGCTACATATGGTCAAAGTTACTTAATATTTATGACATCAAAACATGTTTGTGTACAAGCTTGTCTGTAACTAGATACCAAAGCAGAGCACTTGGCAGAGTGTAGTGAGTTTAGAGGCCCAACCTCGAAAAACCCGGTCCCAACCTTCTGAACTTGGAAGTGTGGGAAATGATTTGGGAGCATGCAAGCACGATGTAGCACTTTTAGTGCAGGAGGAACTTTTGTTGTGTGCAGGGCTACTTCTGACTCCGTAAGCACCATCAGTCTCTGCGCTTCCTTGTTCGGCTGTCCAATCAGAGCTTGCGTGGACTGTGATGGTGAAAACCTGCATAAATCCCTGATCGGAAATATACTGTATATATAATAATCTGTAATCTAATAGTCTGCTCCGACTATTGTGTCTGATTTGACGGCGTACTGTGGCGACCATAACTTCACTTCTTACGTGATACATTTATTCAGTCATTAAATAAAGCCGGTCAACAAAGGTGAAGTATCCGCCTGCTGTGCAGGATCTCCACTTCTGATTGTTTATCGATCCCTTTACAATTTACCCCTATTGAGGAACAGGGTCAAGGAATCCATACCTGCATTATACACATTTTATGTTTGCTGACCTTTCCACTTGAAAAAATGGTTTGGAGGTAAGCAATGGTACCACCATTGAAAGATCAAACACTCCAGAAATTGAACAATTTCATGTTTAGAATATGCTATGTGGTGCAGGGTCGAGAGATCAATACCTACATTGTCCAAATTATATATTCCTGGAGGTTTTTTTCCTTTTGACAAAAGCATAGACTGAAATTCAAGACAAGCACGATTAGTGTCCGGAGTCTGGAATCCATCTGGAAGCAATGTGCAAGGTCAGGAGGTTTAGAATATTGCAACAGATATGTGCCTGTAAATATTCTCATTCATATACGTCATTTATTGTCAAAGCATTGAATCGATCGCAACTAGACAGCTTAGGTTGTCTCAGATGATTTTCCGCCTCTCATCTGAACAGGCTTCATCGGTTCATGCTCAATTACTGGGTTGGACAAAACGCTAGTCTGACAAGATAGGCCGGCTCGAGTCTGAGATTTTGGTGCAAGATCCAAAGTATTTATCCTCTAAAGGATACGTACTCTAAAGCTCAGCTTGCTGATGGTTGTTGGCAACTGTCAATTCTGATCAAACGGTCTGAAATTCATGCGAGCGCAATACTTCCAGAAGGATCAAAGACTCCAGAAATATAATTTTTTTGTGTTAAGAATGTGCAAGGTCTGGGATGTTTAGTATATGGCAAATTTACAATGCAGCAGTGTGAATAGGCTGAAATGGTAAAGAAACGTCCTTTCCTTTCTGAAAACCCATGGTCTGAAGTTCAGGTCAAGCACGATTGCTTCTGAAAGGATCAAAGACTCCAGAAATTGCCAAGGTGCAAGGTCGGGAGGTCTATTATATTGCCGCAAGGGGGAAATTAGCTGGGGAAATGATAGAGTACTTGCTTCGCACGTAAGAGGTAGTTGCAGGTAGGAAGTTGCATGTATTTCCGACTATGCTTTTTCCAGAAGAAGGACTATAAAACATAAAATTTGGGGAATGCAGTTATCCACCCCTTGGAGAATAGGGTAGAGGAATCCATACCAGCATTGTCTACATTTTACGTTTACTGACCTTTCCTCTTGAAAAATGCATGGTCTGAGATTCAGGTCAAGGATGATTGCTTGCTCCAAAAATTGAACATTTTTGTGTTAAGACTGCAGGGTCTAGAATATTTAGTATATAGTAGCAGATATGAAACATGCATGGCTGCATTCTCCAAATATTGTGTCCGTGGACGGATCTAAGACTCCATAAATGACCAATGTGCATGCAGATATGTGGTGCTGGGGGTGTTAGCGCAAAGGGTAGCGCGCTCACTGAGCATATGACAGGTAGAGCGATCAATGCCCTCCAAATAGTATTTTTCTTCTTGAAAAGACACACTGTTTGGTTAACCAGACAGTCCCACATTGTTATTCTGATGTTTTCTCAACCTTGAATCCAACATCTTGCTTGATACCCCCTTTGAGATATAGGGGAGTAGCAGAAAGATCAAGTGCAGTAAAAGCTCGATGAGGATGGGATTCGAACCCACGCGTGTAGAACACAATGGATTAGCAGTCCATCGCCTTAACCACTCGGCCACCTCATCCTTAGAAAGGAGTACTATGCCGAAAAGGATGCATCCAATGCAGTACATGTGCTATATGTCGCAGAATATATATGTCACCTCATTATTCATCAAGGGATATGATCCAGCATCTCTCTTGCTTCGCATAAAAGATGTGGAGGCACCGATATAGGCAATCTCCACATTTTTATGTTCACTGGATGCCTTTGTTAGAAATGGCGTATTTTCCATCATTGAAAGGACAACTGCCCTCGTAAGAGGATCATTTTCTCCGTTCTAATAACTTGCACACAAAGTGTGTCCGTGGAAGGATCAAAGACTCCAGAAATTGCCAATGCGGATGCACATGTCTGATGCACTTGCCGTTAGCTCAAGTGGTCGAGTCCAGACAGGCTGTGACCAGACAGTGACACATTGTTTTAGCTAATTGTTGCACAAAGATATAAACTATAAAGCTCGATGAGGGTGGGATTCGAACCCACGCATGTAGAACACAATGGATTAGCAGTCCATCGCCTTAACCACTCGGCCACCTCATCCTGATGCTCAGGCTGTGGTACAGACTTATACGGTCATGAATAACTCTATTCATTCTCTCTTTTATTTATATATCAGATAGATTAAAGACTCGCCAGGTAATACGCCTTTCTTTGTAAAAAAACAAAAAAAGCATAATCAGAAATTGAGACCAATCACAATTGTTTTCATGGTAATTATCTCAAATGGTAGAGTGCTTACTTAGCATGTAAAAGGTAGCAGAAGCAACGCCTGTGTTCTCCAAAGTTCATCTTATGGCTTTTTGCTTGAAACAAAAGGCCTCCTCTACGGAGGTCTGGAAAATAAGTATTTGAGTAGTACTTGTGTTGTTTAGTGTTAATTTGTGAGGATTGCTTTTATAGTTATTACCCCATATCTTCTTTCGTTTATTTTCAAGCATGCAGAAAGTCCCTTTCCTCATGATCCATATCAGTGAAACATGGTGGCCTTTGGTTGTGTCAATTCAACAGATTTATTGCTGTTATCTTACTGAAAGGGGGAATTAGAATCAAAGAGTCCTGAAATTGCCAAGGTGCAAAGTCAGAAATTGGAGTATATTGCCACAAATGTGCGAAAAGGGGAATAAGCTCCAATCGTAGGGCTTAGCATTCTCCTAGATTCTAAATGTTATACACTTCAATTTCAGACCATTTGTTTTTTTTTCAAGAGCAAAGGCCAGCAAGTATACAATTTTGAGAAGGCGGTGATTGAACCCTTTACCATTAGCTCAAATGGTAGCGTGCTTGTTTCGCATACAAAAGGTAGCGGCATCGATGACTCTTGAATATCAGAGCAAAGGCCAACAAAAATACAACGTGCAGAATGTGGTCATTGAAGCCTTTACCACCCATGAATGACCCCATAGTGAAATAGGATAGAGGTACCCTTACCCACATTCTCCATATTTTATGTTTGCTTGCCATTCCTCTTGAAAAAAAACATGGTCTGAAATTCAGGTCAAGCATGATTGCTTACTTCCAGAACGATCAAAAGCTGCAGAAATTGAACATTTTCGTATTACGAAGGTCTTGGGGGTTTAGAATATGGCAGCAGATAGATGTGCAGGGAAAATATTATCAAATGGTAGAGAAATCAATGCCTGCATTCCCCAAATTTTACATTCCTGGGTGCCTTTCCTCTTGGAATAAGTCAGGAATTCGGTTATTGTATTTCAGGTCAAACACGATTGCATTTACTACTTATTTTATTCAGAAAATGTATATTTTTGGTAGCTCATTTAAGCTATGTTAGTGTTAGCTAAAAGACACATACATTTTGTGTGTTTTGCAATGACAGATAATGTTGGATGTTATGGTTGTTGTGTCACATTTCGAGCTGCAGACCTTGCATGCGGCTGTTCTCTTCTTCATACCCTCATGGACAAAATAATCCCTGAACTCTGGCTGGGCAATATTGCTTAAAAAAATGATCCCAATATACAATATTTCCATCCATCCGTATTCTATAGTGCTTGTCCTCATCGGGGTCACGGGTATGCCAGAGTCAGTAGGTCAGTGGCCTTGAGCATGAAATGAATTAACTGGTGGAACATAATGAAAATCATAATTGATTTACAACATCAATTTCAGTTCTTCCTTACAACACAACCACACTCTGTCACAAAAACACATTTCAGCACATCATTAATGCATGATATTTCTACACGAACAATATATAATTATAAACAGTACATAATTGCTTTAAAATAATGATTTTATTAGGTGCCCGTGGAAGGGTTGTATTGAGCACATAATCACTGCCTAAAGGTTTCATGAAAATAGGTTAATTAGCAGTGCTGCGCAACATTTATTGAGTTAAGGCACATATTTCGCATTAGAAAATAGCACACTACCTAAGTGACTTATTCTGTACATCGGTTAATGACTGTATGTACTGTACCTTCTGTCAAGTAGCGGAAAATCATAGATGAATGGACAAAGATACATTATTTGTATGAAATGAGTGATCATTTTTGTGCCATAACTTTTCGAGTGAGATTTGATAATTTCTCACAGCATTCGAGAGGGGTGTGGCAATTGCTGTATTTCCTCTGTACCTTCATTCTGGGCTGTTCTTCCAACTTCCTCATTACTTCAACACACTTTGAAAACCTTTTATATTGTGTAATCATCATGATCGCAACCCAGTCCAAAGAAGAAGGAAGAAAGACTAAAAAAAACCCCCAAAACAAACGACTGACTCCGACAATGATAAGAGGGAACCCAACATGTTTGATGGCGAAATTGCCTAGCTGATCAATTCAGATACAGAAGATGCGGACTTTGATGAGAGAAGATGAATTAAAAATACAATGTGTGTATTGTTAAATGTTTGCTGTTTTCGCATGTGCCTTCTCATACAGTGTGCCTTATGTACTATGCGTTAAGTACACTAATAGACCTCGTAATTGAGACTGCACCTTATAATTAATAATACGGTAATTCCAAAACCATGCCCCTGAAATAATGTGTAAATGTAGGCATAAAAGTCTTAAATATAAAATGTGTGTTATATTTTCAAATCATAGCTTTTTAGCATTTAAAAACAGACTTCATTTATGAGTCTGCAAGGTGCGAACCCATGGTGAAGTCTCAGTTAGAAATCGTGTGACCCTCATCAATGATTTGTGACTGCTCCACAGGCCATCGTTTTCTCTTCACCCCCTTCTTTGTTTAGAGGCCCGGTTTGACATGCAGTAGCCTCTGGACTGTGACAGCAGGAGTAGTGGACTACTCAGCAATGTGGGGAATTAATGAGACATGCATGGGTAATGTGATTACAAAGCTGCACAAGGCAAAGCAGCAAAGCAGCAAAGCAGCCAGGTAAAGGTAGGTATGTAAATGGCGCTAACACTCATGAAGCGTGGATGAAGACATGGCAGTGGTGTGATTTCATGTGTGGTGTTTAACTTTGGAACCGGGTCAGGTCAAAGAAAGACATCTCTAGAATCCTCTCCTGTGAGTTTGCATTGAGAAAACAGCAAGTCAGCAGTCGAGTTTCTGCAGATATTTGCATGTAAACCGTCAATCCAACGGGGAAAAAAAATGTTGAGCACTGTACTGAGCGACACGCTTGTATGACAAATTACTTTGTGTTGAGACAAAGGCCTTGACCTTTACATTATACAACATCAGTTCATTAATAATGCATCTGGCAGCACTTTGCTGGCTGCCATTACTAGGTTTCACATTGTGAGTGGAAAAACAACAGCTCATTCCTTTGCTTTTGCTTGCCAGCTTTGCCTGTCAACCAGACTTTAAGGGCTCGTTTAAAAATTAATGAGCAGTGCTTACACTGTAAATAACTGCTGATAATGCACCCTGGGTTATTTGAAATGTAAAACATTGTCATACTTTGATTATCTGTGTTTCTGCCTGGAGCAGGGATCCAAGCACAGAGGCACCGTTCCATACCAAGTGGTTGCCAGATGATTTTAGTTCGGCTTACTGTTGTTTTCTTGAATCGAGAAGCTATTGCATAAATGCGGAATCATTTTTCCTGAAAACAACAATAACATTATCGGCATCCAGCATCAATCCAGCTTGCATTTCGTTCGCTAAAAAAAGTCTGCTTCAGTTGCAGCTAAGAACTTCATGTGGAGACCGGCCTGAGGGATTCTCATCTCTCCGTGTGCCTGTCCTCATTAGTTTTGTTCAGGATGTTCCCTTAAACAAGTCCAAACTTGTGTAATTTGTGTTTAGCTACCGATACCATGTGCCAGCTTCGGGAATAATTCATTTTGCTGTGATTCGGATTTCTACTGCACAAGTCTCACGCTCAGCCCGACTGTATATTGTACCAAGAGTCTATTTCCTGCCTCATATCAATTTTTCATACACAGCCATTTGTCCTTTGGGAGGTGTCATCACAGCACTGGATACTGTGTTTTCACCTGTCCTCGTGACATTCCTCTGACATTTCCTGAACGACGAGTGACATCAGGGAAAAGATGTTGCAGTCTTTCTTTGGTCCAAAAGAAAAGACTACATTCTACTTTTATCTGACTGACTGCATGGAGTCCACCAAAACAATACTCTAGCCACATCCAAAAATGACTGACTTATCGACCAGCGTGAGACATTACATTTATGTTGTTATTGTCTTCTTAAACGTAGAAATTGAGTGTTTTTTTGCAGTGTTGTATCAATACTTTGAGGGGGTTTTAGTAGCATACAAACACATATAAGACCCATATAAAACAAAACCAGCACCTGGTAAAAATAATAAAATTAACAATTCAATATCACATAATTATACATAATCCATCCGCAGCTCTGTAGAATGTCTGATTCTAGCAGACCTATATACTACTACAACCATTTCAATTGTTCCCATAAGAAAATGTTTTAACCCGATCAATCTGTTCCAGACACATATTTATAGATTTACAGTTATAGTTTCACAAGCAGTAAACAATTAAAAATGCAGATAAATATATATCAATGATGAATGAAAGGAATCAATGAAGTTACTTTTACTTTCAGTGAAGACGTGATTGTCACCAAGTGTCGCCAAGTGACGAGATCAACACGGACGCCACCTCAATCGTGTTTCTCACCTCAAGTCTCTGCTTTTCTTCTACAAAATAACCCCCAACGGAGACGGAGAAATAAAGCCATCGGAGATGTCCAGTGGCGGTCCCAAGCCAGATAAAAGGAAGGTTTACGTCAGGAAGGGCATCCGGTGTAAAAACAAAAACAAATCAAATCATGTGATTGATCGGCGACCCTGTTAGGTTTTCTCGAATTTGAACCCAAGAGTCAAGTAAATACATTTCACAACAGATTATCAGTCTAAGACATGGAGCGTTTTCCCAGCTGAGGTCTGTGTTCATTCTCGTGAAAAGATGACTCTGGAAGAGCAAAGACTAAACATTCTTTTGTATGTCTGTCTAGACAGGATACAACTATCATACTCGATCTATAATCTATGCCACGCCTTCCCTTAGTTTTTTCCCTTAGTGTTTTTCTATATACGGCAAATACTGTTATTCACGTGACTGTTGTGCAATCAGCATCTTTGTGTTACCGTGTGTGAGCATTTAATTAAAGTGGAGGAGCCCTTCGGTGCTCGTTATCGTCACATGCCTTCCAGAGAAGTCATGAGCTCATTGTTGTGCACACAAGGCCTGAGTATGGTTCGGGTGCTGTCATCTACTGTGTGTGTTCATCTCAGCTGCCACAGTATATCAGCATTCGTAACTCAAACGGTTCATAGTATCAGAAATTAACCTCATAATTCTATAAAAGAAAATATAAGCATTTATCCATATGCATTTATCCAAAAGCCATAGCATTTCAGTATGTGGAATCAAACTATGGAATGGATTGAGTAAGGAAATCAAACAATGCACAACGATGAGCCAATTCAAGAAACAATACAAGCAGTTGATGTTTGCTAAATACAAGGATGAAGAGTCTTGAACCAGTCATGATGTGCTATATATATCACTATATTGACACTTACTATGGTACCCATTATGGCATTGGATGCTCATATCACCGAGTACTTCGGTACGTGACAAAAAATAAAAAAAATTTAAAATAAAAAAAAAATGAAAAAATTATAAAAATTAATTAAATGTTAAAAATTATTTAAATTATTTAAATTTACCTTGTACTTTGGTATGTGATGAAAAAAAAATTTAAAAATTAAAATGAAAAAATTATAAAATTAATTACATTTTTAAAATTATTTTTAAAAATTAATTATATTAGAAAGGCAGGAAGTACTTCACGTCGTACTTTGGTTCGTGACAAAAAATAAATAAATAAAAAACTTAAACTATATTAAGAAAGCAGGAAGTGAACAAATGTAACAGTTACTGATTGTAAAAGTACCAGATGGAGGGGTAGGATTTAATAAGCTTTGCTTCTTCCTACTCCTTTTGGACATGTGGAACTGGGAACTGATTATGTGATGCATTCAATTGTAATCTGATGCATGTTCAAATGAAATAAAACCATTACCATTACCATTACCATTACCATAAAAACAAAGAAAATACACTGTGTCCGAACTCCCCCTGTACTCTGCATTTCATTCCATCCACAGGTACTATGTAATTCACCATGGCCATATTTGACTATTTAGGCCAACATGAATAAGTTTCTGTCGAAACTAATTATCAACCTTTGTCTCCCACCCAAATGTGGTTTGAAAAAAGCAGTGAAGCGTGTTCCAGATGGTCATACTCTTTAGAAGTGTCTCTCTTTCTGGTAATTGAACGAGTTGGCTTGTACTCCCTTGGCTCAGACCTGGGATCCGTCCAAGCGCTGCTGTTTATGAGCCATGGTGTTCCCTTCTCTGTCATCCTGGTTTCTCTGACTTGGCGTATACCTTGCTTCTATTTTCTCCGCTCCCGTTACAGCATGGGATCAGATCGGGGGGGGGGGTTTGGAAGCAGGTTGCCCCAATGAAGCAGGCAGCACCGGTCTGTCATACGCATACTTCTGACAAGCTAATTGTGCCACTACACTGTTTCCAGGTTTAATCATTCATTTGAAAAGCAGCCAAATTATACACTTATTTTAGGAAACTTAAAATCCCTGGCAGTGCTGCAGATAAGGCATTGGCATTCAAAGAAAGTTTTGGGTTTGACACTCATCCTGGCTTTTCTGTGTGCAATTTCACATGTTCTCCGTATTTGGTCTTGTCATTTGGAAAAGACTCTACTTATGGTAAGTAATATAAATAAATCAAAAATAGCATTTATATAACATTATCCTGTCAGAAGTGGAGTATTGAGAAACCATTCAAAGACATATGTACAGTTTGAAGAGAAGGGGGGTCCACTCTTTTATTCAAAAACTGTTACATCGAGTTGTAAATGATAACAAATGACGTGGAATTAGCAGACATGAATCTTGATCTGGATAATTGGCAGAGTTACGGTATTCTTTTGTGCAATTGGTTTTTATCCAGTTACAATGAAGTAAGGTTTAGGATTTAATATTTCAAAGTGGTAAAGAAGACTGACAAAGAGGGGAAACCAATCAGCAATTTATAGTAGTAGTATTTAGCAGTATTTATATAAGATATTTAAGATATTTGATTAAAACACACTTAAAAATGTATCCAACATAAAATAATAAACTGATGCAGATGTTCTTTGGTTTCTAAAGCTTTCAACCTCAGTCTTTCACTTTTTCTACAGTTAGTGCACAATAATTTGGCATCTGACACACTGCAATTTCTTTCTCTCCATATAAAAAGAAAGAACGTTAATATTTTCAGTTAAATGGGCCATACAGGGGCTTATGCTGACATTTAGGGATAAACAACTTAATGGCCAGCGATTAATATGCTTATATTAATACTCACAAAATACACATCCCCACCTCCCTGTGAAAAGAATACTGCTAATATAAAATATTTTGGTAGAAATCGCTATGACACTTTGTGCTACAATTATACTTTATGAAAAAAGTGACAAAAATCAAGCTTGCTTAATTGAATTGCTTTTCACAAACTCGCTTTGGTCCATAAAATATCGTTCCATTATTATTAGTACAACTAGAAAGTAACAAAAACATGCAAGAATACTAATCTAATGCAAAGATAAACATTTCCTTCATTCATCGTGCTTTTTGTATTATTTTTTTTTACTTGCCAGAGATGGCTCGGTGACATTCTGGGGGTGGCAAGTCAGACAAAACACCAGACAGTGTCTTCTTTGATTCACCACCCCCTGACTGGGTGGCTTTCCATTAAACAGGAAAAAAGATATATTACACAAACATTATGTAGCCAACTTTAACCTCTAATCTAATGAAAACAATGTTTCATGGGCTTCAGTGGATGAATTGAAATGTATTTTTCAGCTATTATTCTTTTTTTGCTTACTGTGGTCCGACACACAACTCAATTATTTCATTCTTGTATAGCGTTCAGTTTCCTTTCTTAGAACACACAAGGAGAGCCCTCTCCCCACAGACACAATTAGAGGGGGAAACCTATGTTACTTCAACGAGCAAATAAAATATCAGAGAAGTAATACGATCAAAGTGTGACATGAAGCCAAAGCAGAAGCCACCGCAGGCGTACCACAAGGTGTGGTCTGATTACAGATGCAGTAGCCATCGCTGGATGAAATACTGCGGGGGTGCTGCAGACAATCTGTGTCATCAGTTGAGTTGCATGGATGTTTATGGAAAAAAAAAACACACACAAGTCATCATCTTTAAATGAAGTAAAGCCAGAAACTTTATTAAAATATGAACATAGCATAAAAAGGTTTTTTTCACTCCTGTTTTCATCTGCCAGAGATGGTCCTGCATGAAGCAATTTATCGAGGCAGCTCATAAATTACACAGCCAGGCTTGGGTGTCACTTATGTCACAAACAGGTCAGATCCTGGATGAAAAGCATGCTTAATGAAGGCTTTTCTTGTCTTCTCTGGCTGCAGTTAAATGTTACTCACACTCGTTGCACACAGCAATGGACTTAGTAAATTGGAGACGTGATGATACCATCTCAAAAAGAATACAATAACTGCAAAATGCAGAATATTGACTCAAAAGAAAAAAACTATTTATTTGCTGTGATGTAAATGTGCTGCACGGCGGGCAAGTGGTTAGTGCGCAGACCTCACAGCTAGGAGACCAGTGTTCAATTCCACACTCGGTCATCTCTGCATGTTCTCGCCGTGCATGTGTGGGTTTTTTTCCGGGTACTCCGGTTTCCTCCCACATTCCAAAAACATGCTAGGTTAATTGGCAACTCCAAATTGTCCATAGGTATGAATGTGAGTGTGAATGGTTGTTTGTCTATATGTGTACTGTACTTTTACAATCAGTAACTGTTACATTTGTTCACTTCCTGCTTTCTTAATATAGTTAATTTTTTTAATTAGTTTTTAAATTGTTTAATTATTATTTTTAAATTTTTTGTCATGTACCAAAGTACAAAGTACAAGGTGATAATATAATAGTAATAGTATATAATATATACATTTATGTATTCGGCCATTCCTGTTACAGCTGGTGGGTACACCAGACGTTTGGACCCCAAAGCAGAAACAGAGATGGCAGGTGGTTTGACAAGGTTTAATAAAAAAACTAAGGGCACAGTACAAAGAGAGGAAAAGTACAACAAAAAAAACAGATGACAGAAGGTCACTGCGAGTTAAGTCAAGCAATAGCGAAAGCTACAGTGAAAGTGTGTCGCTACAGTGAAAATAGGAAAAGCAGCAACAACTGTCCAGGAGAGTTTGAATAATTGGGTTTGGGACAGAGATACGGCTTCAGAAATGCAAGTCAGGAATCACGCTGGAATGACTCAAGTGCTCAAAACAATCTGGCAATCAATGGGCGAGAGGAGGAACATTTTATCTACTGGTGGGGATGCAAGGTGAGATTAATCTGATTAATGAGAGGTGGAGCGCATCGGAGGGGGAGAAAACGAGACAGACTGTGGTGTGACTCTAATATCCGAGCTCTCTGAATGTGTGGGTTGGTTTCTTATTTCTCATAATTTGCATTCAGAGAAAATTGTTTGGTAACCCAAAACAAACAAAAATGGGTATCTTGTGCATTAATCCACTTTAAAGATATACGGCAATTTATCGTGAGTCGGTGGAAACTATAAGACGCAGGCAATGACAAACACTGAATACAAATATCCGTCTCACCCAAACTATTGAATTTATCTAATATTACCAGGCACTGCAACACTTGTCCAGGTTGTTCAATATCAGGAAGTTCATAACGTAACACTTGGTGTCCCACTGGATTAGCGGTAATTACATGAAATGAATACCATAATTATGGAGATGCTTCTGATAACAGCATTTTTGCCCTTGGTGTAGTTTGGATTCCTGGACCCCAAGCAAATACTGAACTCTACCCTTGATGCTCCCTTTCTATTTCTGTAGGTGGCTTGTCACAAGGGAGCCGTATATTGACAATGATGTTCATACTCTATGTGTACAATCCTCTGGGATGTGCCCCTTGGAATGGCCGCTTATTATCTGTATTGGTCATGACTTAGGCTAAGGTCCTATAAGAATGTGGCAGAGAACAACATCTTGTAGAATTTTTTTTTGGGGGGGGGGCGAGGGGGGGCACACTGTGTTTTTAATAAGTTGACAATACACAAAACCAAACTGAAATTCATATAGAATGTATTATATTTCCGAAGATGACATATGTTGCTTTTCATGGTCCCTGGCCATCCAGACGCTGTCCATGGTGCTGAAAGCTAAAGTAGCCACAATGTTTCTCTTCTCACTTTGTACATTTCTGTACATAAAACTCTGGTTCTAATGTTATTAAGAAATACAAACAAAGTGAAGTGCTGATCATGCTGTGAGGGAGAGAGCTTTCCTACAGTAATATTTTTGAACAATGTGATGAATAAACATGCATATTTTCCTGACATTTTGTTTAATTTGATAACTTAATTGTGAAATAGATTAGCCACCGCCTACCTAAAAGTTATTTTGTAAATGCATATTTTTCTACAATGATGTGACAACACCCTTGAATTAACTGCTCAGTTTAAATAAATGCACCACACAGTAGCACTGTGGCATTTTCATTCCATGATAAATAACTAACTAAAATGTTTTTTGTTTTTTAACTAAACTTTCAAAACAGAAGAAACGACATAAGATAAAAGATTTATGGCAAAGTCTCTGTATGTGACGAGATGGCACTTGGCCGTTTGATTATGCAAATGTCAGCATGAATTTGGATGTTGGGTATTATTAGAAGGGAATATAATTTGCATAATCATTGATATCCAATCAGTACTAACTTGAGTGAATATCTGTGTGAAAGTGCAGAGGTAGGGGATTGGAGGTAGGGGTTCAATGCACCATTTAACGCAAAACTTAAATACAAACACACAACTCAACATATGTATGACAAATCAAGTGAAATTGACAGAAATGTTGTGGAACCAGTGAAGCCGCAACTATGCTTATTTCCTTACGACATGGGACTGCAAGAAACCTGAAGACCAGCCGTCATGGAATGATGGTGTGAATGATAAAGAGTGACTAGAGTCCCTCTGAAGTGTCGATTCAAACGAGTAATATAGCATTTTGCCTGTCACAAATGCTTGACAACATGTTAGAGGTCAACAGTCAGGCTATATTGCTCAGTCAGCCCTTGTATAATGTAACAAGCTGTTCATATAGTTTGATTTGTTTTGATTTGAAATTTGTTTTCCTCAGCTGAAGTGCTTCTTTTGTATGAGCCGAGAAGGAAAAGCGTAGTTTATGAATAAATCAGAGCCCTGGCTTTCACTGCTTTGAAAGGTATAGAGAGAAATTACCACATTCTGTAGCATGATGAAGTGAGAGCTACTTATTTATCTTATCCCCTTCTTGTGAAATAAACAGTGCATTTGAAGCAAAGTGCAGTCCATACATTGCATTAGTAAACACAAAATACACTCTTTCATGAATAATTTCTGCTTGTGTTGTTGACTGCAACAACAGCTTTTAGAACCATTTATTTTTTCGGAACCAGGAGAAGAATCCATTTTTTATAATGTTAAGATTTTTCACAAAAACACTTTAATTGCTTATCTCATATATAATACTTTATTGCAATGATCAACATATCTTTTGTTATATCTAAGGTATTTATCATCACTCTGCAGTCACCCATCTTAATACTTGGGATTAATACTTACAGTAATTATATAAAAATAATAATTACTGGGTGATATCTCCTTCAAGCCTCTACACTGGGCCCAGGAAGCTTAAGGTGCAAGATCTCAGCTGTTCCCATTATTGTGCTCTGTTGTTCTGCGTGTCTGCTGGAGCCACCCCCCCACCTTGGGTGTTACGGTTCCCAGTCCCCAAACACCCCTCATACCACTGTTGCCTGCACACTAGCTCTTCCTTCAGCCCTAGGTATTTCTCCAGCTTTCTATGTTCCTTTGACCTAATGATGCCGTCACTCGTTATTCATCTGATGTTCACCTGTCACGATGTCAGCCTGGTTGGCCATCACCAGTAAGACCCTCAAAATCTTAGCCAGAATGTTCTTATAGCTTCGGTTTGCCTGCCATGTGGAGCCTACAGTCTAGATTTTGGTGCAGATGTTCCAGTACATGATGCCTGTTACGAGGATATACTACTCCATGTATGCACGTATGCACATATATACATCCTGCTCTGATGTGTTGCACTCTTGGATCATTTCACAATCTCCACCAGAGGTCCTGTCCAATGGGTAGACCAGCGGTCCATCTTGTGTTTAGGGACTACTATGATTATTGTCACTATGCTGCTTTTCCATCCAGCCTTTTCCAGCCTTTGGTGTGTTCTCCCGATGTTAGCCGCCTCTTCCATTTGCCAGTGATACGTGCAATGTACAGGCTCATCTTTCCAAGGCAGCCCATCTAGCTCCTGATCCTTACTGGGATGCTGTTGCCTTAGAATTTCACTTAGCATTGTACCTGGGAACCATCTTCTTGATGTATTCTTGGAGGCATGCTGTTTTCTCTTTGCCAGTGCCTGCGATGCTCGCTGTTCCTTGACCCTCTCTTTTCATTTTGTGTACAGCCTCAGGATGCTAGACTTGAAGTAGAACCCTCCATCTATTGGAAGGAGCTTTCTTGTTTGGATGTCAGTGGCCTGCATCTGTTCCAGGGCCCAGAGTGTCATACCCACGGGGTATATGATTACTGTTAGGGCATAGGTGATAATGCCCTGGGCCTTATTTTTGACATTCAGCTGACACTTCGGGATCTGCCTCACCCTCCAGAGGTATCTGGCTGTGGTTGAACTTCGAGCTGCTCCGTCATGGTTGCCGTTTGCCATGGCAAATCCTCCATTTGCATCCTCATCTAAATATCGTACACCCACATTCATATAGTCCTAATCACACCTGGGAATGGATAGGATAGCCTAAGCCACTCTTGGTTGCGATTCGACTGAGGTGTTCAGGCCTAAACAGAACAGTTGCACATTCTATGTCGCATTTGATGCCCTCCCGTGCAGCTGGCTTTGAGTTGGCCTCTAGAATTGCCTCCCACAGCCTCATTAAGTTCTTGTTGAAGGTTCTCAGCATCTTATTATGTTATACAGTTACAAGCACTTCAGTATTCATGTCTGTGGCAATGAGTTGTAGGCTTTTTTGTAGTCAATCCAAGCGAGTACTTCTTCTTCTTCTACGATCTTGTGACATCGCCACCGAGAGTAGACCTTGGATGGATTGTTGGAGAACATCCTGTTTATTTTTCTGGGGCCCTTCCGCTCTCGTACCCCTTCAGGCGGGTACCTAAGGCTGTCAGTCTTCGGTTGGCAGCCTCAAGTTCACCAGTTGTGGGCATCTTGCCGTGTTTCTTGGTCAGAGTTTATTCTTAAGATTCATACGTTTGTTCAGCTCTGTTAGGAGGCTAAGTTCTCTCTGAGTAACCATTATTTTTGCCTCTAGCCTTTCTTCCATGGAGGGTGCCCTTGCTTTTGTTTATATACAGTATACAGTATTTATGTGCAGCATGTAACC
Source organism: Doryrhamphus excisus (assembly GCF_037039965.1). NCBI lineage: Eukaryota > Metazoa > Chordata > Actinopteri > Syngnathiformes > Syngnathidae > Doryrhamphus > Doryrhamphus excisus. The sequence goes on along the minus strand of NC_136367.1, from coordinate 19,955,445 downwards.
CAAATTTGCCTGTGAGTCAAAAAGTTTGTCCACCCTTGGGTTGGTTAGATCGATAGAGTAGAATAGCATAGGGAGAGGAACCTGTACAGACAATTCAAAAGCACTTTGTGTGAAAGAGAACTAGATCCAGGTAACATACAAAATGGATGGTGATGAGAAAACAGTATACGTAGAATAGCTGTATCAAGAGAAGTAACCTTGATTTTTCATATATGCAATTATTGTCAGTACTGATTGATGCATATTCAGTACACTTGTGTTCTTGTGACACAATCCACATCCAATAAAAAGGCCGACGCTTGATGGTTGATGTACTATATGTATATGAGGGTCTCGGCAGGCAGCTAACCTTTACTTTTGTGTGCTATTTTTATATGCGGGTTAATTTAAATCACCTTTTTTGTAATGCAGTCTGTATTCCAAGAATTGGACATCAGCTTTGAGTCCAAAGTCAGGGGTCGCCGTACAAGACTATAATGGGAACGTACCCATAGGAGTTTCATACCTGGAGGTTTTAGTATAATGTATCACTGTCTATATCTACTGTGCATCAAGCTATTTTTACAAATGTACCAGTGCTCTGCAGTACATTTAACAATGCGATAGGAACGCTTGGCTTGTTCAAAAGGATGCAGTTCCTTAAACAAACTGTACGTGCACATCCTTCATCCACAACAAACCTCCGTGCAAGCATGTTTAACACAAATGCAAAACCGGGAAAACAAATAAATGCAGTGAGCACAAGCAGAGGTTCCTCGCTATTAAATCACCTTGTAATCCACGGCACAGCAAAGATGGTGAGCCCCTGCAGCCCGCAGCATGATTAATGCACTGCACTCTAAATGGATTTGCAATGAACCAATCGTGCAATGAGCTGCTTACACTGGCAATAAACCAGGAGGTACCTCAACAGTACTGTGGAGTACTGTGACTCCCCCCGCTCTTTCATATATGAATTTGCATGGCAAATAGCCACGGTAGGCTCATTCATGTGAAAATGTGAGTTATCCATCACAAACACTTGGGATGGTCATCAACATTTTTATTGAACTATGTAGCAAGTGTGTTTTTCACCCTCTTCATCTGGTCAAAGGCCTGCTTGTCCTCTTCTGGATATCTCTCTCTACAGCCTGACGCTGTTCATTGTTTCTGCGGTGGCATCTCAGTTATCTGACCCCTTCACCTGCAATGTTTCTCCCAGACTTCATCAGACAATGCTGCACAGGTCCTCCAGACATCATATTTTCCAGAAAATAGCTGTAATTATTTCAGTGCTTTAAAAGCCTTTTCTTTGTGTACACACAGAGTTGAGATAGATTAAGCTTTATCTTCATGAGCACCTGGCACTTTGCTTTTTCATTCTCGTGAATTGTTATTGTTGTTGTTGTTTGCAAAAGCCTCCTTGGACGATTTCATCAATATGCCCAATACAAATTCAGGGGCAGTGGGTGGAAATAATCTTGCAATGTTTAATGGATCTCTAGTGTTGCTGTCCTTCAATTTCACAAGTAACAGTGTATTGTGATTTTAATACTCTCGTTTATTGTGGTTAATTGAATTTCCGCGAAGTAGGAGTCATTATTAATAAACTGAATGTTTTCATAGTTACTTTCAACTAGTTAGCCTCTCAAATGGACTTATTGTAAACTTGGGGTTTTAAACAGAGTGGAAAGAAAGGTAAAGAAGCCAAAAATGTACCACTTCCACAGTGAATGAGAGAAGAACTTTTTTCCAGACAATCTCAGCCATGGCATGTTGTCTCGGCTCTACTGACTCAGTAGCCGGTCTCCATGCTGTGTGAAAGGTAACGGAATGTAACGTCATGTCTCATAACATTACTGGCGTCTAGTGACCAAAATACTAAACATACTGAAAAATACTTGTCTTTCAATTTTTTTGTACTAATAATAGGCTGTGTATAGTCAACTCCAAAACAGCTATCATTTACTAGTTTTTATTTTTAATTGTGACATATCGAGGGAGTGATATTCGAACCACAACATAGCGAGGGACAACTGGAGATGTTAGCATCCATTTGAATGAATAGCCATGGGAAATACTGTGATAGTTGTGTGTGTGTGTGTGTGTGTGTGTGTGTTTAGGGGGTGGGCGTTATTTGAGAGGTGAAGTTTTACAAGGTGGTACAGGATGGATGGCCTTGGACTACAAGGTCCAAGAGAAATGTGCCCACTGTGCCGTGAGCGAACGAGGGGGGGGAGATGATTCATTTTCAGCATCACTTCACCCAAGACGATCTCATTACTTCGTGTGAGTGGACAGTTGCAGCATTGAGCTGAACAACCACCCTCAGAGGCGCTTCTCTGCTGCTTGAATATTGATTATAATCAATATGCAAGCAGCAGAGAAGCGCTTTATATGAGAGACTATAGTTTCTAATATAAGGACACGGAGCGCACCGATATATTCATGACTTTAAAACAGTTTGAAATTGATAATGATAGCAGAAAATAAAAAGGGGAACAATTGCTTGTTGGTAATGTAAGTGTAATTTGTTGTCCGTCCAAATGTGTCATGATTGACCTGTGACCAGTCCAGGGTGTTCCCCATGTAAGCTGGGATAGGCACCACCCCCACATGACCCTGAACAGAAGAGATGTCAAAGAAAATAGATGATGACAATGAATTTTGTTCGGACACCAACAACCGCATGAGAAATGTGGTTTATTTTTTATGCCGCATACTCAGATGTGCGGAGGGTGCACTGAAGCGTCTTTCCACGTCAAGGAAGTTGAATCAATATGTGTAGTCAATAGATGTAAACGTTAGTAATGGAAAAAAAGAGTTTACATGGAGAGACTGTGTAAGCATGACTAACATCACATGACTAACTAAGCATGTTGGTAATCAACATATAAACATAAACATTCATTCATTCATTTTATACCACTTATCGCGGGGCTGCTGGAGCCTATCCCAGCTGTCTTCGGGCGAGAGGCGGAGTACACCCTGGACTGGTGGCCAGCCAATCACAGGGTTCATTTAGACAAACAACCATTCACACTCACATTCATACCTATGGACAATTTGGAGTCGCTAATTAACCTAGCATGTTTTTGGAATGTGGGAGTACCTGGAGAAAACCCATGCATGCACAGGGAGAACATGCAAACTCCACACAGAGATGGCCAAGGGGGGAATTGAACCCTGGTCTCCTAGCTGTGAGATCTACGCGCTAACCACTCGACCGCCGTGCAGCCCTCAACATAAACATTTGAAAACAAAAGAGCTGCTGGTCAGCTGAATGTTGCTATTGTGACGTTGATGTGCAGTTACCAGTTGAATGGTCCGATTCCGAGTGTTTGCTGTCTTTTGTGTCGCGTAGTTTCGCATGCCGTTGAAAGTTTAGCGGCTCGTGTTAAACTTGTGCTTCAGTTGAGTTCACCCTCATTTCGGTTAAGACAGACATCAAGACAAAATTACGTGGACAATGTCCCGAGGTAATTTAATGACAAGTGTACCATGTCATTTAATACAATGATTATCTTTGATAGCCGTAGTCCGCCTAATCAACATTTTCAAGGCCAGTCGGTGCTTTTCCTCAAGTGCGGCACAATCACAGGAGGTAATAGCTAAACATGTTCATCAGGGGTCTTCAATTTTAATACGGTCAATTTATCACAGCCAAAGTCTGAACCTCAATTTGCCTAAAATTGCAACAAATAGACTACCTCATTTGAATATGAAATGTAATAACCTGCACATCACTCTATTGTTTTAATATTTAAAAATAAAACGGGACTGAGTTTCACATAAATAATCAACGATTTGACCGTGCAAGCAAAGGATGAATATAAAATAATTGTTTTAAAATTAAATAAAACTGCAGCAGTTTCTCTGGGAAAAAACAAAACAAAAACAAGTTTCTGATTTTCTTGTTAGTGTTATTGCTGACATTGGGATTTGCCTTGGGATTTTGTCACACAATTCCATCTTCTGTTTACGTTGGAGTAAAATCCCTGCAGTAGAAGCACGTGTGGACAACTGTCCTGTCTGTGGAAGATTTTTTTGTTTTGCTCCAATATCGATGCAATCCTTAGTGAACACTCATTTGGGTTCTGAGCAACATTATTTTTTGTGTTTGTACATTACAGAATTTGGTGGATACTTCCTCCGGAATGATGTGTGTTTTGATGTCACCATTTTTGCTGCCATGCAACAATAATGAATGAAGTATTGAAGCCAATAAACTGCCACTGCGATCGGTCCTTGAGCATGATTATATATTATCATCATATCTTCCATTTACTGCAATTTCTCATGGGTTTGTAAAGGGCCATGCCTGGATCCATATCCAAACCAAGGTCCACCATTTGGTGATGGCTGATGTATGTTGTATAAAAGAAAAAGTAAACTCTTCAGGTGTCTGCCATTTAGTGACACTTTGAACAAGTTCCTGCCACCTCTGTGCGAACTAATTAAAACGACGCAACTTCATATCTAATTTGAATGTCAGCTTTGTGTTTTAACAGCATGTGGTAGAAAGACAGAAGAAAATTCTAATACAGCAACAGGCTGCCAGGACCTGGAGAGCTGACGTGATTTATTATACAAACAAAAGGCGCAAGCAGGGGATCCAGACGGAACTCCACAGGACAAGCTAAAACAGGTTAAATGAACAAAAACGTTAATTCTTGTAATGGTAGTAGTTTTCAATTAATTGTTCCTTAACTATTTTGTTTTCTTAAATACTGTAGGCCTAATGCACTGATATTGCTGTGGTACATATTGTTTCCAGTGTCCTAACACCAAGCATTTGAAGCTCTATAGAGCCATTTACAGTTTACCAAGACCGGATAAATGGCATCAACTAAGAAACTGAATTTACAGGCTGCACGGTTGAAGTGTGGCGAGTAGATTCTGAATTTTCTTTCTGTATGGAGTCTCTGTGTTTGACTGGAGACTTTAAACTGCCCACAGGTGTGAATTTTATTGTAAATGTTTGTCTCTGTGTGCCCTGTGATTGTTTTATCATCAGTTCAGTTCCCTGCCTTGTACCCCGGGTCAAGCTTCAGTTCAACTCTGACTTTGAATGGGAAACGTGGTGTGAAAAAACAAAGGAATTCGGTAAACAACATGAGTTAGTTAAAAGTGAGGATGTAAAGGATGACACTGATTTTGTCTGAGAGTCTGAGTGACATTTTGTACAGAACTGAATTTGACAGAAACAGCAATCACAAGATTTTCGACAGTCTTTTTTTTCCCATCTTCGAAAGCTCACTTTCCCAGATGGATTTGTGAGAGAAACTTCAGGAAAACAAAGAATCTGGTTTGTCAGGTTATACATATTGCTATTGCTCAACAAAAGGTTGATTCCCTTATAGTCTAAATAGATTGATAGTCTCATTCTGGAGCAGAGATTCCCGAGCAAATTTCATTAAGTGTTTGGTAAATTCAATGGAGAAATTCAGGTGACATTTGCCCACTTTATAGTTCTTCATATTGTGAAGTCAAAATGAGAAACTCGCCTTTTGTGCCCAATGGTGGCAGTTTAGAAACTGCAAAGATAAGATGTTTCTTGAACTCAGCCCAATAACCCAGAACTGTGCCATTGCTCTTGTGTTGGCTCTGAGCTCGTGTCCAGTCCACATCTGACCCTGTCCATTGTGATCTGGGCTTCGACATCAGCCAGACTTTTCCCTCCTGAGCCCTGGGCAATACCAGACAAGAGTGTGTATGAGCTGTGATAACAGAAGCGTCCGTGAGTGGAAGCTGATCAGAGACAAAGTGGCTTTGGGAGCAGGGTGTGATTTTAAAAACCTTCCTGTCATTAATCATTTTCACGTCAGCGTACCACTGAAAGTCTCCTTGAAGCACCTTGTGGTTTGATGTGGCTAATCTTGATTGCACAGAAGAAGCCACAGTCGTGTTTGTCATTTCTATTGTATATCACATGATTGTACCAAGACACCTCATTGTTGATGATTTAGGTTGAATATCGATATACGATATAGTATGTATTTCGATACATAACTGAGTTTAGACAAGTCAAAGCCAAAACGTAAATAATCTCAGAGACAAACATCTCCGTTGGGATCTCCAGTCACTCGATTTAACAAAGGGATGCTCAAAGCGTCCTTTTAATCACTATCTCCACTCCAGACGGGTTTTTTTAAGTTTTCCTGAGCTCACCTTTATTTAAATTTCCATCTAATGTGCTTTGTTAAACTTGTTTTGTAATGTACGCAGTGCATTTGACAAGACAGAGATGTAAACAGCTGGTGTTGGCTAGTGATATAAAGTTGCTATTAGTACTGAACGTGGTGCTTTTGAAAAAAATACAGTGAACATGGCTGACAGACTATTTCCCTATTTAGCATGGGTCACCAACTTCATACAGATCATTAAAAAATCTTTAAATAATATACATACATACACTATACACTTATAGCTGAATAATATGTATATGGCGCGCCCCCTCCAAGTACATATACAGATACAGATCATTTAGGTGGGTGAACAGATACAAATTTTGGTGTACTTACTTTTAAAAATGCGTGACCAGAATTCTTCATTTTTTGACAAACAATATGCTATAGTCAACCACAAAACAGCAGCCATCTTTTAATTACCTTTTGAAAGACCACAACATAGTGAGAGAGCAATGATTTAACCATGAATATAGGGACGACTGTATAAACAGCACCGTTTTAGTCACTAAATATCGTTTGGCTGCGTAGTGTACTTATTTTGGAGTGAGCTTGAAATATTTCAATGTGGACAGCTCTTTATAAACAAGCGGTCTAACCTGTGAGGGGTTGTTATCGTACTTGTCATCTTACTTCCTGACACTGAAATGTGTCAAGGGTTAGAAAAACTCCAGTTTAAACAAGCAGACTCTCAGCAAAGGTCATCAACACCTGCAGTGCTACCAAAACCAATTACATGGGCTCACTAGAAATGAAACCATGTGTTTAGATCCACAATGTGCAGGCGTGGAAGGGTCCTGGAGTCTGTAATTCTTAGAATGGAGGAGCAAACTTGTGAAGACATTTTTACCAAAATATCAATATTTGGAATACTCTAAGAACAATGGCTGAATGGTTGACGTTAGACATACGGTATACGGATTGTGGTTACTGATTTAAATGTTGGTGCTCCATTCCGTAGTGTGTTGGACGCTTTATGTGTTTTTTTTTCTTTTCTGACTTGGGAAGAATAGTCAATTACTTTCTGAAATGCATTTGTAGATATACAAATACGGGGTAATAACTACAAAAGCAATCTTCACTCGCTAAATGTACTGCAAAAAAGGTCAGTAAGGATAATTATAATTATTATAATAATATAATAATAATAATAATATAATAATAATTATTATAATTATTTCTAAAATCACAAATACTTAAACTTGCTGATATAGTTCATCTTCAAACAGCTAAAATAATGCATAAGGCTAAAAATAACCAATTACCTAAAAATGTCATCCAATGCTTCTCTACAAGAGAAGAACTACATTTGAAACACTTATATGCTAGGACAACGTTAAAAAGCCATAGCATTTCAGTATGTGGAATCAAACTATGAAATGGATTGAGTAAGGAAATCAAACAATGCACAACGATGAGCCAATTCAAGAAACAATACAAGCAGTTGATGTTTGCTAAATACAAGGATGAAGAGTCTTGAACCAGTCATGATGTGCTATATATATCACTATTAAAAAAAAACAAAAAAAACCTTAAACTGTATTATGGAAAGCAGGAAGTGAACAAATGTAACAGTTACTGATTGTAAAAGTACCAGATGAAGGGGTAGGATTTAATAAGCTTTGCTTCTTCCAACTCCTTTTGGAACTGTGAACTGATTATGTGATGCATTCAATTGTAATCTGATGCATGTTCAAATGAAATATAACCATTACCATTACAATTGACATTGTCAACTCAACTGACTGCAATGTGCAGTTAGCAAAAACAACAAACAAAATGCCCGGACAGACCTCATCATCAGCCGCATTCAGTCGCTTGACTTTTCTTCAGCAAAGACCTTTTACAGCGTGGATCAGAGTTCGCTTTCCCCTCTGTGCAATTGATCTCGCTGATACTGTGAGGAGAAACCCTACCAGCTTTACGTAATTGAATTGCAAAAGATTGCTTCTCTCCTTGAGTTTCACATCAATCTCCATACCCATTAGATTGAATGAAGTAAATCTTATTGTCATTTAAATAGTCTTTTATTGAAAGCCCGCTTCAGAGAGGACCATGTTATACGTCCCGCGCCTTGGTATAACTGCCTCCGCCTATGAAGCCCTGGAATCCACAGACTATCAAAGCATGCCTGATTCGGTCTGTGTATTTGCAGCTCAAAGATGGGCTCAGTTCCAGGCCTACCGTGCAGCATGGTGTGGGGCTCTGAGCGGGTCGGCGAGGCAGGTGGACACAATTATCCAACAGTCCTGAGTCCAACGTTTTGGTTTGGTTTTGCTTTGGTGTTTTCGTAGCTTGCCTCGCAGCTTGTCTCTAGCTTTTCTCAACATCTTAGTATTTTCTTCTTGGTGTTCTCTGATCTCTATTTTTTTTGATATTTCTTTATTTTGTTACTTATGTGTTTGGACTTTCAAACTGTTTGTACCTTACCCAATCCCGAAGGCATTGAATCAATTGCAATTGGACTGTTCGGGTAGTTTTAATGGTTATTGTGAAAATGAAATAAAAAGAATCTGCTCAAACATTTTATATTCCTCTGGCATAACGTTTTGATGTGATGAAGTGGCCTGGCGAATAGAAGCAACAACAAATAAATAGATCTTTGAGCTTTAAGCTACACAAAAACAGAAGTTTAGTGCAACTTAAGTGCGGAAATAGACACTAGACTGGAGAACCCTTAAGAAGACAGAGCTCGTGGTTATGGCCGCCGAGGAAGATTGGAGACATCGACACAGTTGTTCCATCCACAGCAACTTGGGGGTGATTCTCCACTCCACTCTCTCCATCGAATCTCATAACAAACCTGTCAGCAAGACGGTTTTCTGCCATCACGGAATATCCTCAGACTCCTCCAATCACTCACTGAATCTTTCAAAATCTTTATTTTGCAATCTTTATTAGAAAATTCATACATGCATCCATACATCCACGCATGTGGCATTCATTTCCAGTCAATGGTCAACCCAAACCGACGTGCCAAATACAAAATTAATGAGCTGATTTCCTTTGGGACAAAACCATCTGTAGACAACAGAAAAGTGATCCAAGTTTAAAATGATCACCACCATTAATAAAGATGGCAGGAGGATGTTTAAGGCGTCTCCACAGGAAGTCACCAGTCTATAATTTGGAAGCAGTAAGAGGGAGGTGAAAATGACTCCTCGGACTGCTGACAGCAGCAGCATCGTCCCTGTGTACGTTCTATGGCAATTACAAGCTAAGCTGTTTGTGTTGCAATGGCTTAGTGCTTCGGAATTAAACCAAGTCCTTAATGATATTCAAGCAGGCACATGCGTGGCATATTAACCCATCCATCCATTTTATATACCGCTTGTCTTCATTTTGGTCACAGCTGACTTGAGAAGACAGGTGGTGTCTACCTTGGCCTGGTGATGGACTGGCCAATCACAGGGCTCATCTCAATAAATTAGAATATGTTTGAAATGTGGATTTATTTTAATATTTTAATTTAAAAAGTGAATTTATTCATAATTTCCTGATTATAGCTTATATATAATATCTCCAGAAAGTCAGAAAAATTGTAAGAGTTGTTCTGGTTCATGATATAATCTGCAAATGAAGTGCAAAAACCTCTTGAGCATTTTCGTGTCTTAAAAAAAACGACATTCACACCTATACATCATTTTGATCAGCATCTGGAGCTGTCCTCTAATTTATTTATTTTTAATTACATAATATATGCAATACCATCATCACATAGGCGGGTGGGAAATGGCTGGACAAGACAAAAAAATATCATTTTGATTGTCCAATTAGCCCAACATGTATATTTTTAGGGAAGAAAACCAACTCACATGCAAACTCCACACAGAGCTGTTCCCAAGGAGATTCGAACCTGGATCTCCAGACTGATGCACTAATCATTAACCACTATGCAGGCCAGACCCAATATACAGATCCAATATACATCACAGTCTTCACAACAGCAGAGAGCCAGATGCTACGCCATTACTTCCATCCATCCATAAATAATGGCTGCCGAGGTGTGTTGCACGACCTTTGCTCCAATGATAACCGCATGGCAATCACAGTGAAGTCACCCTGCTGTAAGTCGTGTAAGCCACCCGGCTTCTAACACTTTCTCTGTTCTGACGATAAATATTTTATAGTTTGTCTTTCTATAGTACAGAAATGTTGTTACGATGTTGAATCCATTTGGACAGGTGCACTACAGGTTCGTATCAGAGGTTATAGATACCAAAGGTTCGGTTTCTTTATTGTGACCACATCATGGTGACAATAAAGCTGGAAATAGCAGATAATTTAATAACTATGTATCTATTGTCAATGTTTTTTTTATTTTATTAACTACTGTTTCTCAGTCAAATGTTCATGTTCTTTACAAGCAACTTGATTTATGTTGTTTTCTCATACTGTAGATCAGGGTTGTCCAAAGTGTGGCTCGTGGGCCGTTTGTGGCCCGCAGGTTGTTTTTTATTGTCCCATGGCACATTGGTGAGAGATAGATGGATGGATGGATGGATGGATGGATAGATGGATAGATGGATAGATGGATAGATGGATAGATGGATAGATGGATAGATGGATAGATGGATAGATGGATAGATGGATAGATGGATAGATGGATAGATGGATAGATAGATAGATGGATGGATAGATAGATAGATAGATAGATAGATAGATAGATAGATAGATAGATAGATAGATAGATAGATAGATAGATAGATAGATAGATAGATAGATAGATAGATAGATAGATAGACTTCCTTTATTGTCATTGCACAATAACACAGCAGTGAAATTGCCAACAAAATGTTGCTGCCTATAATAAATAATAATAATAATAATGTACAGCATAAAGGTAAAATGGATGGATGGATGGATGGATGGGTGGATCGATAGATGGATAGATGATAGATGGATAGATGGATAGATGGATAGATGGATAGATGGATAGATGGATAGATGGATAGATGGATAGATAGATAGATGGATAGATGGATAGATGGATAGATGGATAGATGGATAGATGGATAGATGGATAGATGGATAGATGGATAGATGGATAGATGGATAGATGGATAGATGGATAGATGGATAGATGGATAGATGGATAGATAGATAGATAGATAGATAGATAGATAGATAGATAGACAGACTTCCTTTATTGTCATTGCACAATAACACAGCAGTGAAATTGCCAACGAAATGTTGCTGCCTATAATAAATAATAATAATAATAATGTACAGCATAAAGGTAAAATGGATGGATGGATGGATGGATGGGTGGATCGATAGATGGATAGATGATAGATGGATAGATGGATAGATGGATAGATGGATAGATGGATAGATGGATAGATGGATAGATGGATAGATGGATAGATGGATAGATGGATAGATAGATAGATAGATAGATAGATAGATAGATAGATAGATAGATAGACAGACTTCCTTTATTGTCATTGCACAATAACACAGCAGTGAAATTGCCAACAAAATGTTGCTGCCTATAATAAATAATAATAATAATAATGTACAGCATAAAGGTAAAATCTACCGCTTAGCATCACGAGGGTCGCGGGGATGCTGAAGCCTATCGCAGCTGTCTTCGGGCGAGAAGTGGGGTACACCCTGGACTGGTTGCCAGCTAATAAAATGTAAAGCTATGAAGCCAAAATATTGATACTAATAACTATTGATACGGCGACCCTAACGAGGATAAGTGGTGTAGAAGATGGAGGAGGGATGGAACTAATAACTAACTAATGACGATGTTCAGTCAAGTTTGGGCAGGCTGCCAAAGAGACCCAACCAGTCGATGTGATTTATTTGGCTACTAGTAGAGGTAGAGTTTTGGCAGTCATGGAATATTTTCCAATTAATTTTAATAGTGGGGCTGATGAATTTAAAACGCGGAGGCTGTCAAGAGAGTGTAAAAGCAATGAATTTGTAATACATATGATATGATTCACAAAAATATAAATCAAGAGCTGAAATAAAGGACAAGTCAGATAATCTTGTTGCGAACTTGGGCTGTGTTCCCTCTGCTAGCCTCAAATGCAATTTTTGTCAAATTCAGCTTGATTTAATGATGTTTGAACCGTGCAGCTAGAAACACTATCTGTATCAGTCACAAATAGCGCTGCACCACACAGGCAGGGTGACAGAGGAGTTCAACGCCACAATTTGACAGTGCAAGTGCTATAGCTAGATCTTTTTCGCTGTAATTTTTTTTTTCCACACCTCTCGTGTGTGTTTATTACACCTACTGCCACACATACTGAGATCTACACCATTGCCACTGCAACCCATTCACATGATGGGTGATGCGGAGACGCAACAAATCTGATTTGATCACTTGCAAATGATAGCGGAGCTTCAAGATCCAATTTGATCAAATAAATCAGATATGCCCGCAGTGTTAACAAGGCTTTTATAGCTTTTATAAGTTGACTTTTATTATTATTATGCTAATCATAATCCCTCAGAGGGAAATTCAATTGACACCGCTGTATATTTGCGTTGTACACCACGTATAGATCTAGGCTGCACCCATGCAGGCTTTCCAGGAGAGATGTCAGAATTAGGGGGCATGCAAACAGTGACTGAGCCCCTGGACTTGGGTGCCTTTCTCAGGGGTATCTCGGCAGTAGAGTGTTATTTACATTATTTACTTTGTTGGGCGCGGGACCATTCCTAATCCCATTCCTATTTACAGTCTGACTGGCAGCAAAGATGCGTCATTAAGTGGTTCATTGGCTGTGGCTCAGCAGCATGGTGATTATTATGGTACGTCTTGACCAATCACGTGTAACTTTGACTGAAAAAAACGATGAAAAAAACTCTTGATCGTCAATGGCTAATGTTCATTTCGAGGAGTAACTACACATATGATCGTTAAACATTGGAAAGTCATCTTATCAGAAAACAGAGCAGATGTTGTGAAAACAGATTTTTCTTTGGACTTTTTATAGACAGAAGAACTTGCCAATTTTCTTCAAGAAGATCAAAATTGCTAACAAAGTTAGCTGAATCTACCCAATCAACACCATTTTTAAGCAGTCACCACTAAATTAACTTTGTGAAAGTTCTAGGTTTCTGCAAAACCGGAAACTTTGTCTGAATCTGAAGAAGGTGAGGGTTCAGCAATATCATTATCAAGCTAATATTTGATTTCCGCATCCAGTAATAAAAAGGTTTACAATGGTCAAACTCATTTTCCTTTGAATTATGTGTGCGAGTATGTATATATATATATATATATGTATATATATATACATAAACATACAGCAGCATGACTGTGCCATAATGGCTTGCAGCGTTCATTCAAGACAATTCATTCTTGTATATTGGTTATGTCATTGGCACTTTCTCCCAAGTAGCTTTATTGTTAGTTTAAAGGCTACCGTATGATTTAGCACCGCAATACTGTTCCCAGAGAATGTACTCCATAACCTTATTTCCTGCAGGGATCAATGCAAGTTGGAATTAGATCATAATAGAACTGCAAAGTCTGGAAAGTTTTAAAAAGACGGTATTTAACTTTAAGACATTTTCTTAGAGCACTTAGTTTGCTTCCCCAACACATGTATCAGTGGGCTTTAATGAAGTTTTTTCCATTAGTAAAACAATTAAGCCCCAGCGCTTACTTCTGGTGCATGCTCCGCCCACTCCAAGTACAGATGCAGGTTATTTATATGGGTCAACAGATATTCTCAAGTTTTAGATGCATAAAACATTTCTAGGGCTGCATGGCGGTCGTGTGGTTAGCGCGCAGACCTCACAGCTCGGAGACCAGGGTTCAATTCCACCCTCGGAATGTTCTCCCCGTGCATGCGTGGGTTTTCTCCGGTTTCCTCCCACATTCCAAAAACATGCTAGGTTAATTGGCGACTCCAAATTGTCCATAGGTATGAATGTGAGTGTGAATGGTTGTTTGTCTATATGTGCCCTGTGATTGGCTGGCCACCAGTCCAGGGTGTACCCCGCCTCTCACCCAAAGACAGCTGGGATAGGCTCCAGCACCCCTGCGACCCTCGTGAGGATAAGTGGTAGAAAATGAATGAATGAATGAAACATTTGTAAATGCATATAAATATGTCCGCTTTATCTCCCCTCCAATTTAAATTGGGCATTTCAGCGTTTTCTACTGTTTTTTTTTACAACTTAATAAATGGATGGTCACATATCACAAGCTACACAAATCCTGCAAAACATGCATTGCATTGAAAAGTATTGTAAAGTATGCTTTGCAGATTTCTGCTACTCTTCAATACACAGATGTGTGAGGTTTGAGGTTTTTCTTGTCCTTTTGTTTGGATCTTTTTTGTATTTTTTGTACGTCTTTAAAGATATTTTTTATTCATTCACTAACTCTGCTTGTGGGGTTCAACCAGTTATGAAACGCTGTGGTCAAACATGCCAAATGCAGGAAGCATTCGCCATTGGAGAGCTTGCCGCCAGCCTTCAACGTGACCACCACTCCTCCACCGTTCAGACTTTTCTGAACTTGATGATTCCAGCCACTCTTCCACTTCGTGATTGATTTTGATTTCCTTTGTGTCCCTAGATATTCTTTTAGTCAGTTACCCAAATTGTCCTTTGGGCCTATTCTCCAGTTCTTATTTTGACTCTGCGGCTACTTAGCCGATCAAAGCAAAGGGACCAGTTCCAGTTTTGGCTCTGCAGTAGCTCAAGGCAAACCCTCCTGCTCCAAGGTCCGGCAGGCCGGTCAAAGCTGTGCCAGGCTCCAGGTACAGCCGGACAGCGAAAGCCATGCAAAGGATTAAAAACCCAATCCCACAAAAAGGGGGAAGGTATAAAACACCAATTGTGCCTCTGCACGTTTGCCACCGCAACACACACGTGTCCCGCATGTGTCGTCAGAATAAAAGACTGCACACATAATTTATCGGTTTTGATATCCAGTGGTTTGTTGTGATCCATTTGTGCATTTTTTTTCTCTGGTGATTATTGCTTTCTGGTTCTATATCAAGCAGGGCTCTATCCACCTGCAGAAACTCTTTTTGTGACGGCTCCGCGGGAGACCAGCTTGCTCCAAACCAAATTACACCGCTGAATAAATGGCCTCTGCGGGGCCAGGACTGTGATTCATGTCATTGTGATGAGTTTACGTGTGTCTGGAAATACTTGTTTGCGATATCTGACATCTATTATTTTTGTGCATGGTCTATTTTGAGGGGCGTGTGTGCTTTTAGCGTGTTTTTAGCCGTTTAATAGAGCCGTTGCTTTTCAAAGGAACCATTCCCCAGTTTGGGAAAGACACACTGATGCAATATTGCTCAGGACTCTCTTATTCTTCTTTATTTAATCTCCAGGAACCATAAATGTATCTGTGCTTTCCTGTAATAAGGGTGACCAAATGTCCTGTTTTCACACCCATCTTAAATTTTGTTTTTGTCACATTTTAGTCATTTTTATATTTGATAGTTTTAGTTCAGTGTTAGTAATAAAAAAGTTTTTTTTTTGTCTATTTTTTTGTCTATTTTTAATAAAAAAAAAACATGGTCACCCTGCTGTAAATATGTATGATGTAGATAGATGGATAGATAAATAGACCTTTATTGTCATTGTACAATAACACAGCAGTGAAATTTCCAACGAAATGTTGTTGCCTGGCTCCCGTATAATAAATAATAATAATAATAATAATGTCTAAACGACTTTCGGCCCATTGCACTCACATCCACCATTATGAAATGTATCAAGAGGGTGGTTAAGGACCATGTATTCCAGTTCTTTTCTGTTTCTTCGTGAATAAAAATGTCGCCTTGCCAGGTCTTACCATACCCAAAGCTCAGGTTATGGTATTATATTTTACATTCCCAACAATCACTTTCACAAGACATCATTTATGATGAATATTAGCTTGTTGAATCAAAGCGAACAAGGCCTTATGGTAATGGCCCATTGAATCGCTTCGTAATGATGCTATCACAACATTAGATTGATGTCTCAGTGGGACTGGGTGCGAAGCCCAATGCCATGCTTATCTTGGTATCATTGGTATCCCCCTAACACACCAGAGTGTGGAAAAGGCTTAATTAACTCTCACAAGGTTAGTGGAGTTAATTTCTCTAGTCACATGTTTAACCAATTATTCAGTACGTAATGAAGCGGAACATGGCTCCCTCGAGTTACCCGGACTGCCACCACGCCCTTTTTGTGACCTTAATTTGGCTATTCCATAGTGGGAAAGTAATCCTCATTAAAATAGTAATAGAAGATATACATTAGTCTATAAACCAGACTGTACATGTATTTGTATGTTTTATACTTTCTGCTTCCATGTGGCGTTCAAGCACTACTAAGATACAAGGGGGCACATTATCTGTGGTAAGGTGTTGCAGTATTAGGAATCATCCTTGGCAGTTTCCCTTCTAGGCATCATTAGCTTGGCTTCATCCCATTTGGTCTATGCAACACCTGTGACTATCATCCGCGGGGTAGAAGAATTATTGCTGCTGTGTTTTTTTTGTAGGATATCTAAATTAATCACGGGGATCACAAGCAACTACTCTTAATTTCTGAGCTGCAACCAAGAAAAAAAACATTGTCCCCGCGGATGCCAAGAGCAAATGCATCATTAAAACAGAGTGGTGCTTTTTGACAGAGGAACAGTGCCGGTGCCCTTGCTTCTACACCTTATGGGATTATGGCGCATTTCCGCTATGCGTTATTGCTAGACTCTTTGGCCACATGCAATCACAGTCCTTGGGTATGACTTTGAATTTACAAGGGACTTTTAGGCTTTTGTCTCTGGATGAAAGGACGTTTATTAGTTTGAAAGTGAAAGAGGACAGCTGACTTCGCTGAAAATATCATCGTGCAGAACATGCAGGGGAATGATACAACTATTGGAGCTGGTCATATACCCTGCAATGGCTCTGATACGCTCAGTCCACCCTGCTTGAGAAACCTTAGACGGGCAAAATGTACAGATGTGGTCATGGTTATTATAATAATACATACATATAATAATAATATGCCCTGTGATTGGCTGGCGACCATTCCGGGGTGTGCCCCGCCTCTCGACCGAGGACAGCTGGGATGGGCTCCAGCACCCTCCGCAACCCTGTGAAGATAAGCGGTAGAAAATGAATGAATGAATTAATTAATTAATAATACTAATAATAATAATAATAATAATAATAATAATAATAATAATAATAATAATTATTATTATTATCATCATCATCATCATCATCATCATCATCATCATCATCATCATCATCATCATCATCATCATTATTATTATTATTATTATATAATAATAATAATTATAATAATAATAATAATTATAATAATAATAATAATAATAATAATAATAATAATAATAATAATCATTATTATTATTATTATTATTATTATTATTATTATATATATAATAATAATAACAATAATAATAATAATAATAATAATAATAATAATAATAATAATAATAATAGTAATAATAATAATAATAATAATAATAATAATAATAATAATAATAATTATTATTATTATTATTATTATTATTATTATTAGATGTCTCTTACACATTGGAACATTTTCCTACTGTGACAGATGTTTATATTTACATTACTTGCACAGCAAGGAGGAACAGCTGTTTAAATCATTCAATAAAAAAATAGGTAGAAACACAACACAAAAGCGTTTTATAGAAGGAAAAAAAAAAGTCAAATATCTCCCAGACGGAAGCCGATTACAAGAATGTGGCTTCTCTTGCCAGAAAGATAAAGTTTCTTCAGTGGCTTTCCTGAACCGCCAGATGTATAGCCTCGTAAGGAAAGCCATCAACAAAATCTTCTACTATTGATCAGCGACCTCGTATTTGATCAAGACTCATGATGAGACTCTCAGAAGGAACACAAACAAAAAGGCAAAAGGTTAAAAAGCGGAGACCAAATCAATAATGATGACTGACAAGATAAAACTGGAATGATCGCCATTGTGCCCTCTTAGAATAAATAATGGCGAGCACAATGAATATACGCCACACAGTTGATGCTTTTTTTTCCCTTTTGTCTTTCTGTTATTAGTTTGTTGTGTTGCATCTTTTCATTTTCAGCCTTTTACAATAATCCCCGCTTTATCGTGATCGGGACCGTAATTGGTCAATTTCAAAGAGTAGAATTCATCCTTTATGAATGGAATATTTTTGTAGTTCCATGGTGGGGAGAGCCTGTTTACCGCCATGGTGTAATGGTTAGCATTATGGTCTTTGGAGAAAATGCCCCGGGTTCGAATCTGAACTAGTAAGCATCATTGGCATTCGTCCGGAAGGGCATCCGGAATTAAAGTACTAAAGCCAAAATCAGTATGCACCTCCAAACGCTAACGTTAACACCCTATTTCACTGTATTTTGTAATAACTTTTGCAATATGTCACAAGTTATTCCAAAATGCATTGCAATGAGAAGTTGGAGACATTGGGCTGTACGCCATCTGAGCAAATGGCTAATTCTGCTAATTACGATGACATTTAGTGGTTTTTATTGAGTCAATAGTTCCTTACTGAGGAGAGCTTTTGGTGGTCAAAAGGAGTCAATCTCTACATTTCAATCCATATTTTGTGCAAACTCCCACTCCCGCGTTTGATAGACGCAAATGGACGTATTTCGTGAAAAGGTTCACATTTACTGTGATATTATGATACTCTGTGAAAATAACTTTCTGTGAACTGTGAGGTGCTTATTCTGGTTATTTTTCCTCGTGTGACATAAAGCTGAGTAATGTCAACACACTTCACATCAGCTCCCCTTTGCCAGCCACTTAATAAACAAATGTCCACCATTTCCAGGGTGTTTATACGTGCTCCAGTAGACTTGATGTAAATTCTGGTCTGCAATATCCTCTTTTCTTTTTCTCCCCCAGAGTAAAAGGGGAGAGGTTTTGCCAAGGAAATATACTCGACTGTCTGGGAACTGGATGAAAAAGGAGGAGACTCGTTGACCTTGGAAAATGAAGATGTTGTTGCCATGGCAACTGTTAATCCTTGTGTCACTCAAAGACTGACTGACTGGTGAGCACCAACTCCCGCCGCCTTTCATGGCACACTTGATATGCAAGTTTTTCACAGTGAGGTTTTGCCTCTCTCTCAAGCGTGCTGTCATTTTATTTGAAATGGAAATGCATCAATATCCAAAGGGACCCCGACTGTAGTAGCTACTGTAGTATTATGAACGGGGCAGCCGCCTAAAAGTTGATACACAACATTACCAGTTTGTTCAAGTCAAAATCTTTAAAAGTGACTAAAAACTAGAAATTAAACCAGACTTATCCTACTGCAGCTATTCCATAGTAATAGTATTTCTACGTATTATGGCAGTCATTGCAAAGCGTATGGTGATTTTAAAACATATTAAACCACACACCCAATACCAAATATCTCACTAGTTTTATGAGACATGACGTTAGATTACATTACCTGTCATATTGCATGGAGACAGACTACTGCGCCAACAGAGCCGAGCCCACATGCCATGGCTGAGATCAAATGAAAAAAGGTTCTCGGTGTGGAAGTGGTAAACGTTAAAGGTTTAGAATGAGCAAATTGAAGAGCCTAACTAGTTAGGCTAGTGTAAAAGTGACTATGGGGTGGTATTTCATATCTACAGGGCTCTAAAAAAAAATTAGAAGAGAAGAACAAGTTATTGTCGCTGCAAGGCGGTATGTTTGGCAACATTGTTGCAGCATCATGTTCTTGTCATAAATTGAAAATGTATAATGCAATAAATAATAATAATAATAAGTAGTAAAAATAGGTGCAGAAAATGTAAAATATTTGCAACAGATACAAACTTTTGAAGTTTAATCAAAGTACAAGACAATTTGAGAGGATATTAAGGTTCCGACAGCAGTTCCGTCACAGCCATGGAGAAGAAGAAACTGTGTTTCTGTCTGTTGATGTCGGCTCTCATGCAGGTAAATAGACAGTTTCCAGGGTGGGCGGATCTTTGTGGCCCGTCCGAGGAGACGGCTGGAGTAGTGCTCCTCCAGACGGGGAAGTGGGGGAGCTGATGATTCGCTGAGCCGTCTTGATGACCCGTTGCGGTTGTTCCTTTTTAAAAGTGCTTAGAAAGTCATAAACGAGCGACGAGACATTCATTTGGGAAGGTCAAATCAGAATAGAACTAGCACATTGATAGCATCAATCATACATTTCGATGGTGTTTTTCATTAACTACTATTTATATTTTTAATATTTATACTTACGATATATTTGTATCTTCTACTTTTTTTTCTTTCTATACTTTTTGTCGCACCAACTCACCAAAACAAAGTTGTCTTGTGTGACCATTTTAACTTTGTCATTGGATTCAATTCATTTCAAGTGGGCTCGTTTACATGAGTATGTACAAGAAGATATGGATATTTCATATTTCATATTTTATGCATAACCTTCACATGTCAACTAAATTTGAGCTTCTCTAATTTTGGATGCACGTCCACCCAGAAACATTCCAAGCAGTGCAACTCATGCACACACAATCGGTGTACCCACCGCCACTGAAAATCCCATTTGTATGCATTTCAATGAGACATAATTAGGTGTCATTTTATCAGTATGTGCATGTCCTGGTTGATTGTGCAGCTGTGCTGTGTCGGTGTGTTTACAGGGCAGGGTCAGCATGAACACAAACCATCCCATCATTCCCCAAGTGAAAAAAGCCAGCAGCTATTAAAAGTGCATTAATTTGTTTCATTTAAAGAACACCGCAGACTGAGTAAAAATTAAACACATCCCTTAGCGAGTAAAGAAACAAGGTCCTTACCTGAGGCAAAGACTCCCCCCTCTCATTAGCAAGATGATGATGATGATGATGATGCAAGAGGGGACTCTTTTGTCCTTGTTGAGGTCAGCGATGTGTGGAAAAGCATGGTATACTTTCAAGTGTAACAAAATGCAGCTCTGCATGTAACGCCCCGTGTCTCGCACAGGAATGGCCGTGAGGGGAGAAGTTGCTATCCGTGAGTGCTTACATCTATTCAAGAATTTCTAACTACATGAGGATAATTAGAGCGCCGTTGGTTAATTTAGCCCTGTGGATTGATAGGTTCATTTGGGACTTACAAAAGGAACAAACTCAGTCAAGTTTGTTTTCGATTCCAAGGAGTCTGATTCGACTATCAATCCTGCAGTCCAATCAAATTAATTGACGACAGGACGTGTGACCCCCGTTGCTGCTGAGCAATGGGTGTGGCTTAGCATCTTACACTCGACAACAGCGTTTGGATATTAGAACGCCAAAAAGTCGATCACCAATGAGATCTGTTTGTTTGTAGAAGTAACAATATTCGACTATTATTCGACTGTGTACAACAACAACAAAAAGAGGAAAAAAACATGCAAACACAAGAGACCATCAGCAAGACATCACGGACCCGAGATTGAGAGAGACTGAATAGACTAATCCATCATGATCAAGATGAGACATAAGTGGGGGATACAAAGACCGGCATTTAACTGTTGAGAGAGAACAGTGATTAAAACGCTTATGTTATTGATTTCACACGACCCCGTGCTCTTTTCTTCAGCGCGTTACACTTGTATTGTTCTTTATCTTATTTTTCCAGGGTTGATGTCACCAAACGAGGCTGGCTTTGAGCCCACTTTGATGGCGTAATTATGAAATGAATATAAATGTAACTGGAACGTGGGTTGTCAGAGCAAAAGTGAGACTGCAGTTAAGCATTGGCTTGATGGCCTGCTATTGTTTTCTACAACGTGATTTCAAGTGACGGGCATGTGGGCCATGATTGCGTTTTCACTTATGGAGATTGCATCTGCACTTTTTTGTGACTTCGACAAAGTGAGAGGTTGAGCGTAGGAGGTCATTTTTCTACTGACCGTCCGTGCTTGGTAATAGGTCTTCTGTGCATTCTGAAGATATAAAAACAGACAAAAAGTGACAGTTAAGAATGGTACGCTCTTATTCTACCTCTACAGTCCTTCCTGAAAAATATTCCAAAAACTGCCAACAACATTCATTCATTCATTAATTTTCTACTGCTTTTTCCTCACGAGGGTCGTGGGGGTTGCTGGAGCCTATCCCAGCTGTCTTGGTGGCCAGCCAATCACAGGGCACATATAGACAAACAACCATTCACACTCACATTCATACCTATGGACAATTTGGAGTCGCCAATTAATTAACCTAGCATGTTTTTGGAATGTGGGAGGAAACCGGAGTACCCGGAGAAAACCCACGCATGCATAGGAATCCACAATCCAAAATCCACACAGAGATGGCCGACGGTGGAATTGAACCCTGGTCTCCTAGCTGTGAGGTCTGCGCGCTAACCACTCGACCGCCGTGCCGCCCGCCAACGACATTCCATTTATAAAATATACTAACTCGCATATTAACCAAGCTACAGCGACATTATTATTATTAATAACATTGTCACGCCAAAGAACAACATTACTGGGGTAGTGGCACCTTGTCACACCAAACTGGCTAGTTGTTAGACAGCTAATGACTAGCTTCACAGCTTGCAGCGTATCAGCGGTGCCTTCACAATGCCTCACGTCACTTCCGAAAGGTAACATATTGGAGCTGTCGGCACTGCTGCTAAGGAGAAGAGGTGTGTCCATTTAATTGCATTACTAAAATGCCTATTTTTAGCCGTTTTTATATCTTTCGAACGCACAGGGGGGAAAAAAGATATGTGTCTTCATGTCTCACATAAGGATTGTGGATGATGGGCAAAATTCCCCCAAAAAGTGCAGTTTTCCTCCAAACACGAAAACAAGTAGATGGCATAAACATCGACAGGGTGTGTATGAAAACAAATTCAAAATATCATATTCCAATTTTAAGATAAAATGATCTAAAAATATTCAACAAAAAAGCAGTGCGCCTTGCTCATATGGTCAACAGAGGTTAGGTCCTTCGACTCCATCATTGTTAATCGAGACGGTCAAGCCATTGGAACACTTCCTAGTTTTTGTGTTCTCATCCTCGTGTCGACTGAACAACTCTCCAGTACAGAACCTCAAGTTGTGGTAACAAAGAGAAAAAAAAGACTAAATAAACTGAACTAATGGCGCCAACGTATTTTAAGATTTATTTTGATTTGTGTGTTGTTGCTGGAAAGAGAGAATAAGCCAGCTCCGAGAGGAGTGTGCAGGTAAATCAACCCTAACATGATTAGCTACTTAATTTATTACTTTTTAGCCTTTATAGATTTAAGCAATTGAGGGTCATTTGTATAATGGACATTAATGTTATGTTTTTGTTGTTTTATTTATGCGTCATTATTATGTATTATATTGATCAATCTTCTGTGGGCGGATCATGAATATCTTCAAGAAAAATATTTGCATAGCTATTCCAACTTGAAGTAGTTTAACTGGCATTATGGGGAATGTGTTTGCACTTAATTTGTGAATTAATATTTGCTTATTCTTGGCCCATCTATGTACATAATATGCTGTATGAATAGTTTATTTTTTTAAATCCACAATTAAAATAATATAATGAATAAAAGCCACCCTCTCCAAGTTGAACAATTGAAAACTAATGATTAAGGATTTACTCCCAAAGACTGAAAAGAAGCTCTGAGCAGCCACTTTTAGCAGTGCGACTCTCAATGGGCAAAAGAGCGAGGCAACAGCACAGAGGTGGATTAAAATTAAGCTAGCTGAGGTCTGGTATTTTATAATAATTAACTTTGAAGGGTCACACCAAGATTAACATATCTGGCATTAGATGTTTTCTTGGATGAAACGACTTTTGAAAGTCGCTCTTGGTCTGTCCATCATTTCATCCAAATCATATAACCGTCTTATCTTGGCCGGCGCCTTTCAAAGTCCATCACATGTTGGCGATTGAGAGCTTTTTAAAAATAGCACATTTGAACAGCAAATAACAGATTATGCATAATAAGATTATGCTGTTTATTCTATGGCTCACATTAATATGAATTGGTGTGTTTCGTGAGTGTCTTGTGTTGTAATCGAAATAAATGTCGATGTGTAGAGCTGCACATCCTGGCTTTTAACTACCTTTTTGGGGGGGGCGAACAGCAGCACCCAGCCCTGCTCAGAGAGAACAGAAAATGCAAAACAATACGTGCTTTCACCATACTAGAAAACTCCCCGATGCCAGGATGGAATGTCGCCAGATCTCACGACAAAATCACCAAATTGGCAACATTGTGAATATCAAAAACTGACGAATTGTCCCAATGCACCCTTTAAAATATCCCCTTAAGAGACATCCATACCGTTATGACCTCCTGGTGGCGAAGCGAGAAGGGCTTTCGGTTTTACGTGGCGAGATTGTTGAACTGCATTAGCAAAGAGCCATAGCTGCTGAGGTTGGACGCAGAAAGACGGTGATGAAACATCTCTTAGAAGATCCTGATGGTTAATGGACAAAACGGTCAATTTGCAGACTAAATATTCACCTGCTCTAAAAGACGGAAACGGCGACGGAATTGTTAATGCTGACTGCACAAGGCAACATCCGCACGAGAGGGTCTTCAAGGCGAAGCTTCAGGTTGTGCAGTTGGCAGCTGGCAGGAGTTGAGAGAAGGATAAGAGGCGCATTTTATGACACATTATGAACACAGCTGGGCTCGAGCAGTGTATTAATAATATGATAACTGTTTCCACTGTCCACCACGTCATCCATCAGTAAGACAAACAAGGTAAGGGTGAGGATGTTAACACGTATCGCAACCAGGAAGTGTTCTGCGCAGGAGAGTAATTTGCACGAGGGATGGTGGGTCATGACCTCTGCAAAAATTCAAATCCAGCCAATATAACCCCTCAAATATAATCACATCATTCCGATAATACTGTACCACCCTTTAGACTCCTTTTCTTATTACTAAAAGATACCCTGAAGATTTAAAAAAGGACTGACAAGGTGTCTTCCGCAGATGGCAGGGGAGGAAGTGAAAGTGAACCAGATATGAGGTCTTGCACTTGGAATCATGAATGAGACCTACGTAGGTGCCAAAAGTATGCTCATTCCTAATCAACGGTGATGCCTCTGATCATCCCTCTTTAGTGGCATGACAAGTTCTGGCAGGTGAAAGGTCTGGTTTTATCTGCAACATAATTTGCAGGTGGAAAGTAGACAGAACAGTTCCAGAGATCCAATTTACAAGCTAGTGGAGGGGAACCTGTAGCTCAATAATGACCCTCATATCATTGCATTGCAGGCAATACAGTTGCGGCTACAGTCAGTGGAGAGGTAAAAGGGTTTATTTTGCATGTGAGTAGTTTGTTGTTCATCGAAAAGACAATAGCAAAATAACATTATTCTACATATAGATATAGTACTGAATCATATTCCTACGCATGATTTTTCCTCAGATAGATAGCAAGATACCTTGGACAGTTCCCAGCAAAAAATAAAGATGTGGTGACAACAGCTGCCAAAAGGAGGCTCAATGTATTTTTTCTTTCATAGGGTCTCGAATTCCTGGCGGCGTCCCTGAGCGTACCATAATCTCATGTACTTCTGTTCCAATTGTACCTCCGGTCATATTTGCTTAATCCCTGCTGTGAATTTATTGAAATTTCTAAAGCTTTGGGATAGATACGCCTTCCCGCTGTGTATTCTCTCACACAGCACAGCAGCATTTAATTGAAGGTGAAAGTAATCTCGATAGCTGGATTGGCAAGGGGCATCTTTGCACGGCCTCTCCAATATATTCCGTTTATGCTGTAAATTAACTGGGGACCCTCGAGCTTGGCGTGAAAATGTCATGAACAGACAGGGTAATATTGTGCTGAATGAGATAACATCATAGCTATGACCGCCAACATTATTTGAACTTTATACACCTTGCGCAGGGTGGTGGAGTGTGGCGCGGCTCACGCAGTGGTAATCTGGTACAGTGCACCACTAAGCGCAGCCGATTTGGTAGACTGGAGGCGGGGCGTGGAGGCGCACCAGGGGAGGAGTCCACATTTTCAGCTTAGTGCAGTGACAATTTCGGGACAAAACAGCACCCCATATTTGGGGCGCAGCCGAAGCGCAGCCTGCATAATGGTAAATTGACAGGCGCACAGTGCAGACACGTCACCAAAACCTCACAGGCAGATTGGAAAAAATAACACCCCCCCTAAAAAAAATGTCTTGTCCCCCAAAATGAACATTTTAGAAGTGAAAACTCCGCCAGACGCTGCACGCGGTCGAGTGGTTAGCACGCAGGCCTCACAGCTATGAGACCCAAGTTCAATTCCACCCTCTGCCATCTTTGTGTGGAGTTTGCATGTTGCATGTTGCATGCGTGGGTTTTCTCCGGTTTCCTCCCACATTCCAAAAACATGCTAGGTTAATTAGCGGCTCCAAATTGTCCATAGGTATGAATGTGAGTGTGAATGGTTGTTTGTCTATATGTGCCCTGTGATTGGGTGTACCCTGCCTCTCGCCCGAAGACGGCTGGGATAGGCTCCAGCAACCTCCGCGACCCTCATGAGGATAAGCAGTAAAAAAATGAATGAACGGAGTCGTAACCAGTAATAAAACAAAGTTTTGTCTTTACATATGTATATAGGTTTGTCTGTTTTTAGCCAAATTTAGCAAAATAAAAAATTCATACCAATATCAAAGTGGTCCCCCACATCCTTGATTTTCAGTATGCGGCCCTCCGGAAAAAGTTTGGACACCCCTGATGCCAACCATGCAGTGTAGAGAAAGCATTGGAGGCTAATCTCATTATGGTCTCTCTCTCCTGTCATCAGCCTCTGCTATTCATGCTTAGATCCTCAACATCCATAGTTCACAGCACATGAGTTCTGCGACCGTGCCGTCATCTCTAAAGCATCCAGGGCTCCGCTTTCTTTTTAACGGCATGTGGGCAGGTTATCTGTGTGCACCGAAGACTGCTGATGATTGCTGTGGCTTGGGAAATGTTTATCCCGTGCCACAGCTGTGTCTCGGTTCATGTGTCTGTATGCCGCTGATTAGCGGACTCTCAAAGTGTTGTGCACTCCTGCAGCCATTTGGTGCCCCCAGTATAATTTCACGCCGGCACACCAGCCTTCCTCAGTTCTGCAGTATTCCAACCGAATTATGCAGGCAAGTGGGATTCCACACGTAAGCAGTCTGCCCTCTAGCCTTCTCTACCTTGGATTTTAAAATCCTCCGTATGCTTACTTTGCGTTTTAAAGATAGCATTGTATCATATTTACTGGGATTTCATGTCACACAGTATATCACAACGTATTAGGTGTTTGACAACTGAATAGCAGCTTCTTTTGCTCGTCTGCCACATGACTGTGATGAGGTCAACATTTATCTAAGTGTGGTTGATGCACCAGTGGAGTAGTAATTTGATGAACCTAAACAAAAGAGAAGTGCCTTCAGCAATCAATAGGTCGCCTTTCTGAAGGCAGCTGGGAGTCAAACTCATCATTGGGAGGAGGTAAGATTATGTGGCTGCAAGTCCTCTATTTTTGCAATACCAGGACTTGAACCAACCTTTACAAGTCACAAGCCCTGCCGGTCTGATTTTCATGTTACCATTTTAATCCTCAATCTTTGATTGGCTTGGGCTTTGAACTCATTCAATCACAGCCATTTTTCAAAAGACGCTTCTTATAAAATGTATTATTATTATTCATTCATGCATTCATTTTCTACCGCTTATCCTCACAAGGGTCGGAGGGGTGCTGGAGCCTATCACAGCTGTCTTATTTATTATTTTAATGGACTTTTCAAGGCACACACAATATTGTGTTTTGGGCTATATAGACATGGTATAGCTGTGGTATACCAAAATGAAGAACATAGGTAATTTTAGCTAAATATCAGTTAATATATTAAAAAATATATTTGTGAAAAGATACATTTCATGCATAACTTTCACTTTGACACAAATTTAACCATATATATTTAGCCAAAATGTCTAAACAACAATGCCACAACATAAACAATATAAAAATTGTTGTTTTACATAACAATATATTCATTCATTCATTCGTTTCCTCACAAGGGTCGCGGGGGTGCTGGAGCCTATCCCAGCTGTCTTCGGGCGAGAGGCGGGGTACACCCTGGACTGGTCGCCAGCCAATCACAGGGCACAT
The DNA here is from genome assembly GCF_037039965.1 of Doryrhamphus excisus. NCBI lineage: Eukaryota > Metazoa > Chordata > Actinopteri > Syngnathiformes > Syngnathidae > Doryrhamphus > Doryrhamphus excisus. The sequence goes on along the minus strand of NC_136367.1, from coordinate 19,927,218 downwards.
ATAGACAAACAACCATTCACACTCACATTCAGACAATTTGGAGTCGCCAATTAACCTAGCATGTTTTTGGAATGTGGGAAAAAAACGGAGTACCCGGAGTATATTTTTGTTACAAATATAACACCATGAACTACTACTACAGTTGCAACTGAACTGTATGTGTGTGCACTCGTGTGCATGAGTTAAAATCTCCCTTTAATGCCTAACACAGCGAGATGCCTTCACTTCATGGTTGCCGCAAGCATGTATTTCAATGGGAATCTCAAAATAGAATTCATCAGTTCTAGTCGTCAAACCTTTCCACATTAAAACTTTGAAATATTGCACAAGTAAAGGACTTTGGACAAGTAAAATGATATGTCAATGGGTATAAAAATCAAGTAATTGTAGTGAAAAAGACAAATTAGATCCAAATGCTATGTTTGCAGGATGTTGGCCACCTGTTGAGGTAACACAAAGCTGAGGCGTAATACAGCATAAAGTCCAGTCACAATGGCATCATTCATGGCTGTGCTTTGCTCCAACTCATCCACTCTGCTGAACCTTCTCATCATTTTGCTTCTTTAAATCGTCCCCTTTTTCTCCCAGCTAAGCAATTTGTTTGCAAAGCACAGTGCTTTCATCCCTCATTTCCCTGACATGACTGCTGGCGGATTTGGATTGTGATGTGAAACGCTGGCAATCGGCATCCGTTCCCTTCACAGGAAGTGGAAAGCAAAACAACAACAACAAACATTGGACCGGCAGCTTCTTTGTCTTGTTTCTTCATATTTGCACTTTCAGTTGTATTAAGGAATTCTTCTGTGTGGAGCTTTTCTTGAAAAAATGTTGAAAATATCACCTGGTGTATGTATTGTATGCTTCTTAAATTTCATGAACTGAAGTGTTGTTTTCCAGAGATCAAATATTCATGGATATTTAATGGAGAGTGGAGCTTCCTGCAACAGGATGCTGGTCATACATCGCCAAAGTCCAATCCCTCAGACGTAAAGAACTATAGCGTGCACGTGCAGGGAGAAACATGCTGACCAATGCGACTGTGTTTACCTCTCCGACACCCGTGGTGGAGCAGGAAGGATGCTAAGCTATTGTTCCCCGGTTGTCTTGAGCACCAAAGTGTCACACTGTGCCAGAGGGAGGGCAAACCAGGGAGATGAATTGCTGGTGTTTTGAGCAGGACAGTCGCTTTACATCATCTAAGCTTGCAGTATCTATTGTATAAGATTATGCTGGTAAAACCTCTCTGGAACTACTAAGGTACATCCCAGATGTACATGGAACGACATTTAAGTTAGTTAAGGTGGAAACATCGAGTACGCATATGACAGCTTGCTTTGCAACAAAGGAAAAGCAGAATGTTCCAAACGAAAGGAGAAACACCATGAAAGCGGTTCAAGCAAGGACAGTGGCGAAAGCTGATTGGTCCAGGACTCCAGCATCAGGACTCCAGCCTCGAGTGTATAAAAGACCGGGCAGGGAAAGGAAGGGTGCTTTTTTTGCAGTTGCGCTGTAATAAGACCCGCTTACTTGTAGGCATACATGGACTGCAGATAAGCCCGGACGTCTGTATTAGGTATTGTTGTCAGGAATAAACAATCTGGTTCTCATTCTATGATTTGGTTCTTTAAGATTCCCTTATCCTCTATTCGAAACCCACTTAGAGTCCTCAGGGGGAGGATTTCTACAACATCAAGATCAAAGAAGTTACCATATATGGTTCCCTGCCCATTTAGGGTAAAAAACATTCCCAAAATGTATGGATACAAAATTATTTAAACAAATTTTAAGCATAAAATTGGCTAAATTAAGGAAAATACAAATTCACAAAAGACACAACAAAATCAAAATAATACAAAGTGTTATGTAGTATCTGTGACGTGTGGGCGTGTGACTTTGAAGTAATGTGTGACATCAGCAAGCGAGAGTTGATCGTTAGCTGAGTGCTAGCAGAAGGTCAGCAGTGTAGAGAGGGGCCGACAGCAGCTCCTGTGTGAATGGTCGCAGCATGAGTTCTTCAGTTGTTAATAAAGCGAATAAAGTACATCGTGAGTCTCTCCTTAACCACAAACAGGAGCAGTACAGTCGTACCCGTAATGCAGTCTCCTTTTCCTAGCCAGATTGCCGCACATGTCGAGGCTTATATTCCATATTGAGCCCCACCAGAGCAAGTTTATATTTATAGTTTGAGCTCAAAAGTGTAATGCACACTCCTCTTTCCATTAATGTGTAACACCACCGACATGCATACCCGCTCCCTGCCAGGGTCTGTCATGTTATGGCTCTTAGAACTAACATGAATTACAATGAACAGCATGTCAGTGTTTTGTTTTAAGTAATGAGATTAGCTTTTATCTCTCACGCAGTTGCGATGGGTGTCTACGAGCTACGAAGATTGACGTTCAGTTTCCCGACACTTCACATCTCTAAAGGATCATCAGTAAAGCCAGAATACTTTGCCTTAGGAAACAAAGTGTCAGAAACATTTGCATGGTGCAGCGTTGCCTTTCACATTGCATTGTCAACTTTGTGAAGCGAATAGATGTTTTGTATTCCATCAAACCAAGAGCAGCAAACTTGCAGAGCTTTCATGTTGACCTGCGAGCACTTAGCTTGGGTAACAATAGCACGGTTAAACCTTAACGTTGTTGCATTTAAGAAGTTACACTCATAAGGGATTACCTTCAGTCAATTGGTCGTACACTTCTCACCAAATCTTTAGGTATATCATAAACGTGTCAGGCTGATGCAGTGAAGCTGTCCTTTATATATGTAATATTATTTTACACCAGGGGTCGGCAACCTTTCCTATCAAAAGAGCCATTTTAACTCCTCGCTCACTAAAGGAAAATAGAATCAAGCTGCAAAACATAATTCATCAAGAATATAGTATAAACTTTCAAAAGTTTATACCTGATGCCTGAAGAAAAAGATTTGAATGACTGCCAGATTTAGAGGGAATATTGGGGTATCAAAGTAGTTCAGTGGAGAAAAAGTTGATTGAGTTGATCAATTATTCTTGCTAGAATCGGATCTTGCTAATACAGAAGATAAATGTACATGCATAAGTGTGTAAATTAAATGTAAACTATGTTTACATTTGTTGACAAACATGTTTACTCTGCCCCCTACAAGTTCTACAAGGTGTTGAACACTTGAGCATTGCGAAAGGAGCCACAACAAAGAGGCTGAAGAGCCACATGCGGCTCTAGAGCCGTGGGTTGCTGACCTCTGGACATTCATTGGGAATATTAATAACCAGTCAGGTGCTTCAGATGTCATTTATGTCAGAGATGGGATATGGAAAGTTAAAAAAAAATGTCCGACCTGACAGGTTTTGGAGGATAATAACATTTTAGTGCATGAGTTTGTCTATGAAGCAGATACTGTAGTTCTTTTATGTTTCTATTTGTTCGCAGCTCATTGGCCCTCAGGTCATGCTCTCAGAGTGCCTCCATCACTCAGTGTTTGATATTTTTGTCAATAAATCAGCTCAAAGCACCTTGTGTCAGACATGCTCGGCGAGTCTCTGTTTGGCAAAAGCGAATACAATTTATTCTTGGGAGGCGATAGAAAATTGTTCAATTTTTGTGTTGACTGCTGACTGCATTTTTGTTTGATATACTACGTCGAAAGGTCACTGTGGGGGCGCGTTATCTGCATATTTTATGTACATGTTTACACGGTTTCCTCATCTGCATAAGAAGCAAAGCGCCAACGTATCAACATCTTATTTCCTTTTTTCCTATTTGAAGTGGTCTGTTCAACAGCTAAGTTATGCGGCGTATGATTGATATGCTGGTACAGATTTACCGTGGTTTGCAGGTTTGTGAAATAAGGAAGGATATACAGAGAGAGAGAGTCTGGAACAAAGGGGTGAGATAATAAAGGAGATGTCAAAAGAGTATTCAGAGCTGTAGAAGAAGAGGTCAGATCAGATGGAGAAGGAGATGCATGAATTACCGAAGGAGACGTCCAGACAAAGGAAAGATCTACGCCGAGGCAGGAAATAACACAAACCTGCAAGATTATATGGATAAGCATGTGATATCGTGAATTTCTCTGCGCCAGGGAAGCTACACATGGAATGCTCTCTGGAGACTGACATTTGAGTAAGAGTGTACTTCTCAAGTTGAACAGACATATGTAGTACACATATGTAGTATGGTAAGTCTTGCATGTTTACATGTTTATTCCTTGCTGCAAATAGTAGCCTGTTAGTCGAGTTGGCATCCATCTGTTCTATGGAAATAAAAATAAAAATACCCATCATGCATTGCCGGTGCACTATGTCTGTAACAATCCAAGCCTCGTATAAAGTTTTCAAGGTGCATTTCCCTTCCCTGAAATAGCCTTTCCCTTCAAAGAGTCCTGCGTCCATTACCATAACATCAACATGATACGGCTTATGGTCATTAAAAAACACAGTTGAGAAGCAAAAAGCACACACGCACACATGAGAATAGATAAGATGTAGGATGTGACTGTGTTTGGGCTGTGTTCAGTCGAGAACTGAAGAGAAGATCCCTAATAGTGTGTCATTTGAGGACTGGACTTTTGGCATAGATTTAAATCTCAGTTCAATGTTCCTCACTTGAGGGACAGAACAGTAATTGAAATGATGAAGAAAGGCAAATCCAAAATCCTCTCCTGATTGTAATGGAAGCAATATGGAAATCAGGGTCATTCATTATCATTTCAATCAGGTAAATCCACAGGCTATGAAAATACGGAAAGTAGTACCAATCTATTAGACTGGAGACACCATTTCACGTACTCCAGACCAGTTTTCTTACCTACTGGATTTATTGAGAAATCACTCAACAAGTTAGATACATTCATAAACAAAAGTAAGCTTATAGAGCTAATACCGATACAAAGTGAGTATCTCGATATCGATGGCGGGAATAGGAATAACTAAGGAAATTAACAATGTTTTATAATTATGGACCTGACCAAAAGCATGGTCAGGTCATGCTTTTGCATGGTCAGGTCAGGTAGTACAATGCAGTATTGCACTTGGATGAATGAATCTTATTGCACATAATGTGCCTCTGTTATTGCTGATATCATTTACACATGCACAAAGTACAGTACAGTACCCCTCTAGTGCTGCATCCCTGTACCTGCACCTGTGTATACAGTCATACCTCGTTTATCACAGTTAATTGGTTCCAGACCCAACCTTGAAAAGTACATTTCTGTGAAGTAGGATTCAATATCAACTAAATGGACTATTTTTGTTTATGACTTTCTAAATGGGAGAACTTCTTTTCGCTATGTCATGTCGGACATGCCATTGGTGACTACTGTCATGCAGTGTGATGGTCGTCTAATCCAACTTCATGTCACATTATCACTATACATATAACCTGTATGTATCTGAATATTGCTTTCTAATTATTGTAATTATTTCCTGCTGAACTGTGCCGGTCCTTGTAATGAATTGTAATGACTTGTATCAACGCTTGTCACCCTCCCACGAGTATAGAGGAGCTTTACCTTGAAGTTAAAGTACATTACGTAAGATCTTTACTTTGTCTTGCATGCTCTGATGTGATCTGACTTGCTTTGGCTGCTGCTGTGCGCTGATGCTGATGTTGTTGTTTCTCCTTGTTTCTGCATGTTGCAGGCCCCGCTGACACTAATGTGCAACTATCATAGAGGTCTGGACCAGAAAACCACAGTCCCATTACCATGTAGACAGCGTGGGTCGAGACCTCGGTAGGATGGCAGACTGTCAGACCAGGTAGCGTAATGGGTGCATCACCAAAAATTATTGTTATTATTATTTTTAGGATTCATCTGACATTTTTCACACCTTTTTGATGTCACTGACAGTCATGCAGTATTACTAAGGACATATTTGGTAAAGGCATAGGCTTTTTAGTGAATGGCATTTTTAACCTTTAGTTGATTTTTCAATCTTACATCATGTTGCGTGTTTGCGGCTCTCTAATTGCTGCTGAAGGTTCTGGAGTGTCTTTCAACCCGGCAAGGCCTAGACCATTATATTTCTCCTGAGTGATCGTTGACTGAAGCTGATGAGTTCTCTTTTGCAACATAAAATATTTTGTTTGACGGCACTCACTGGACCGACTAACACTCTTGGACCTTCTTATTGGCCGGGGAGCTCTGTTTGCTGCTCCGAGGCTGAGGTTGCACGATCTTGACTTCAGGGTGAATTCCTCAGGTGGAGAAATACGATGCCGCTTTAACTCTCTTAATTTAAATTGTCACAAATGGTACAACATTTAATTGATTTGATTAGCATTACAGGCAGAATGAGAGATATGGTTACAAACACTCGTCTACTCAATTACAGTCGACAGTCAGATATGGCACATAAATTGGTTAATGATTACGCTTTGCCTATTACTTTGTCACTGTATCTGTTTTTGGTGTTTTTGGAGTATGTTTTACTTTGATCTACCAGGGGTGTCATTTATCCGCTGAGGGATGCGTACAGAAAATATAGAGGATGTGAGGGGGCCATTTTGATCTATTTTGCAATAATGTAGCTCATTAATAATGAATTCATTGTGTTTTTACAACATGCCAAGAGCCAATAAAAAACAAGCTGCGGGCCAAAAAGCAGGGACTTCACATGGAAACACACGCTCAAAATATAAATTTAGCAGTATGTTATTACTGTAGTAGTTGCAGGTGTAAGTAAATAATACTGGGGGCTTCTAATATTTTGGTTGCCTCACTTAGCTTAGCTAGAGGACAGTGACAAACAATTCGGAACTGTATGATCTTGTACGGGTGGCACGGCGGTCAAGTGGTTAGTGCGCAGACCTCACAGCTAGGAGACCAGGGTTCAATTCCACCTTCGGCCATCTCTGTGTGTGTTCTCCCCTTTTCTCCGGGTACTCCAGTTTCCTCCCACATTCCAAAAACACACATAATTGGTATGAATGTAAGTGTGAATGGTGGTTTGTCTATATGTGCCCTGTGATTGGCTGGCGACGAGTCCAGGGTGTAACCCGCCTCTCAACCGAAGACAGCTGGGATAGGCTCCAGCACTCCCTGCGACCCTCGTAAGGAAAAGCGGTAGAAAATGAACGAATGAATGATGTTGTATGATCGACACCACTGCAAAGTGTACAGTATATTGTTAAATATCATTATTATATAGTATTGTTGTATAAGGATATTGTGACTCCCCATTGGGAGTTCTTTAGCTAATAACCCTGCTGTTCACAGGTTGTAGCGCCATTCTTGTCAACAAACATGATTGTACTATTTTGTGTAAATAACAAGCAATTGTTGCAATTGTCTGGGAATCAAACTGCTGTGCTTTATTCATAGTATTACGTAGTTTACACAGTGACACATTACTTAACTTTTTGTCTGTCTGGTTGAGGCAGAGGAGCTTGAAGAGAACTTGTCATTATGCCAGGACTTAAGAGATTTCCTTCTGAGAGGGCTTTCGTCGTAACTCTCTGAGTCTAATGAGAGGAATTGACTTCTTGCAGAAACAGTGTGTCTGCTTCAGTGGAGAAGCTTTTAATTAAATGCTGAGCTTTTCTGATTTGCTGCCTGCATATGCCACCTGTTGTGTAAATCAAAATGAACCAAGTGAGCCGGTGCAAACTTTGAAAGTGTAAATCTGTGATTGGTAGACACTTTTAGTACGGAAAGACGCTTCAGGAGTGCGTCTGACAGTCTGTTAAACATAACGCTACCTGGGCCGATAGGCTTTCATTTATTTTGCGCAGTTGTTTGGGTCGGTGTCATCACTTTTATATTCTTGTCTCAGCTGAACAATGGAGAGGACTTTGATTGTGTTGTGGCTTTGGACTGGACTTTGGACGTCTGGACTCAGACGGTGATATTTAGTACACCAGATGCATTTAAAACACTTTGCTCCCGTCCAAGTTTGAGGTGAAAGCTGAAGTCGAGAGCCGCATTGGAGAATATTCAGCCATGTTACCGTTGTGTCGTCGGCTAAGATTTCTTAGTTCAATGTTTTATATATGACAACATGTATCTTAATTGCAAATATTGCATAATTCATGGTCTGTCCTACCCAGAGCCACCTGAGACCTCATAGAGTGTGTGGACCCGTGTTGTCATACTCGGAGAATGAGGTGTTCTGGGAGGCCATTCTCTTGGTTCCCAGCCGCAAGATCAAAACTGAATAATAACGCCACAGGGAACATGAACAGGGAGACTAGAAATTAATGTCAGACTGCTTGACAGTACGATAAGATGGCGTTGGTTTCAATAAGCCTGACAATGACATCAGCACGGAAGTATTCTGATATTCTAAAAATGTGTAGAGTTGAGGGGTGGCTCATTAAAAGGACGGCGAGGTCTGTTGACAGCTCTTCTTGTCTGCAAAAGAGGTCAACGCTTTGGGTTTGCTGATGGCTGCTATTAAAAGAAATAAAATCAAATGTATGGCATATACCAGTGGTGAGCAAACTACGGCCCGGGGGCCACATCTGGTCCGTCAAGTGTTTGAATATGGCCCGCCTGTTCTTTCCAAAGTATTTCATTTCAACTTAACATACAACCTGGCATCATGGTTTGAGGCAACCGTCTTTGTTTTATCAATTTCGTTATTTGATGGAGTCTACTGTTTACAAACTCTTGGAAAAAGGGACATAAGCACATGTAGCAGATTGTATGACACCTTTACAGATACAAAAATTCTAGGTGGACTGTTACGTGTAAATTTTGTTAAGTCAATTTTGTTAAAGCAATGTGGCCAGCGAGTCTAAAAGTTTACTCTACACTTTTTTGGTGGTTTCCAAAAACTTTCACTTATTAAAAGAAACGTGAAAAAATGTGCTGACGTTTAAAAAAAAAAAAGTTAATTTCTGTTCACCCATCTGTAGTTTCCTTGAAACCCTTAAACTCTTTAAAAATATTGCCTTTTTCCTTTTCACTCTGTCTTCAGGACCTCTCGAGGTCCAGTGGCTGCTTCAGCAAATGTCAAGTTAGGGTCATCATCTCTGAACGTTTTCTCACTGGCTTGTTTCAAGGTAATCAGTGAATCATTACCAGCCTGTCGTTGGGCTTGATTGTTATCCTGGAGCCGTTTTACTCCAACCATCTCTCCAAGTCCAAGGACCATTACATCAGGATTTAGTATTGGTTAGATGAAAGGCTCTCTACTTTCATTGCACCATTTGTGGAAGGGATGAGGACAAAGTAATATTTTTGATGAAGTGTTACCAAATAAGAGCCATTATAAGCATGATGATTCACTTTCAAACACTTTCAGAAATTAAACACAATAACATAGTAAATCCATTACACGTTTGGCGACCTCCAATTTCTTCTAAAAACATCCATCCATCCATTTTCTATGCCAATTATCCTCACTAGGGTCACAGGTATGCTGGAGCCTATCCCAGCTGACTTTGGGGAAGAGGCGGGGTACACACTGAACTGGTCGCCAGCCAATCGCAGGGCACATATAGACGAACAATCATTCACATTCACATTCATACCTATGGGCAATTTAGAGTCACCGATTAAGATTAGATTAAGATCGAACCTTGGTCTTACCGAACTTCTGACTGCGTGGCCAACATGCTAACCACCACTGTGCGGCTGATTTAAAAACATATATATGTGATTACAATATATTTAAAGTAGACCACAAAAATATTTTGCAATCATTTGTCACAAAGTCCAAAGTTTAACAAAAATAAAGGCAATAAAAGACAATGTACTCAAAAGTTTCTTTTTTTAAAAATTGCCCATTTGCCAGCGGCCCGTGGGATTGTCTAATAGTGACAGTTAGACTATTAACAATTTTTTTTATGGAGATTAATTCTAGTTTTGCATGCAGAAACAGTGGGAAATAATTATTAATGATGAAACTTTTTTGTTGATGCAGTTTTCCCATGGCAAGATTAAATTTAGTAGTGTTTCCCACTTTCTTTATCAAAGTGTTGGCACTCGCAACTTTCTCTGGCCCCACGGTGAGGTATTTAGCAGTTACACTCAATAAAACTACTTCAATCCTCATCAATCCAAAACAAATGCAAAGCAATGGGATGCATTTGACTGCCTGTGTCTATATAAGGCTTTAACGCATAACAAGACATCTTAAATCTCTTTCAGGCCCTTTGCTTTATCCTACTTTGATATTGTATTTAATTCTTGGCAGCTATTTCGTGATAAATGTAAACTTGAAATTCTCAGGTGTTTGAGGTATCTCCCTCGGGGAATAACATTGAGCAAAGATCTTCAACAGCTACACTCTTTTGCTAATCTGCTTTATCCAAGGAGAGTCCCTGAAAACATGTGAGCAGCCATCTGTTTGACATTTATTGTCTGGTTTTCTTCAAGTTAGTGTCATCATTGAGCTCCCTGTACATACAGATTCAGGAAGGCTCCTTGTCTTTCCTCTCTGTGCTGCATTGCTGATTTTAGGATGCAGTGTCACTGAAAATGTGGGTCAGGCAACCGTTTTTTTTTTTTTGGTGTATTTTTCCCCCTATACTCTGTACTCTTAGTGTGGGCACTGTGGAATCGCAATATCTACAATATGGGTCTACATAGCCTGACCACATCCATCCAGCCTAATAAAGGTACAGTTTAGTACCTAATGCTTTTCTGCCATATCCTGGCCATCTGGCTCTATGTAAACACGTTTAAGTGCATTCACTCTATTACCTCAGGAAGTACTTCTTTATCGCGTTGTAATCCTATCGAATATATTTGGAATGGACTTAGGGCGAATTCAGTGATCGGTTCTTGAGGCCACTTCACACCTAAAGTCCGGCATGTTTGCTATTGTGAGTGCTCTGATTCGTGCTAAAGTTCAGCACCTCCTTCCATACCATCGGAATATTTGCACCAGAGCATGGTATGGATTTCATGTGCATGCACATGCATGAACAAAACGTCGCCATTGCTCCTCGCTAGTTCTCATAGAGAGGTATCATCGAGATGATACACTGGCTTAGCGTTCTAGCGCTCTTGACTCTGATTCGACAAACCGTGGTTCAGGGCTCGGGCGACATGCGGTGAGGTTTAGAGCTGGTGAGGCGACCAAAGGCCGAAGACCGATCTGATTCTCATCCGATCCCCAAACAGACCAATGAAAAAAACAATTTATTCATCATAAATGAGGAATTTTAAAAGTTTGTTTTCAGTTCCACTGAAACCTGCAAAGTCAACCGTATCCCTTCCAGAGCAATGCACCTCCATTTTTTGCACTTTTAAGTCAAAGGTAAAATAGAAAGCGAAACACACGGTAAATTAATCCTTTGATGTTTTTTGGAAATGAAGTCTAATGAGGTGTTCTAATGGCTTCCATGATATGCTGACACAGTTCCATAATAGTTGCTCACCAATGGCTGCAGAGTTCATTTAACATTCTCCCTGTGCAATCATTTGTGGAACATCTACTGTACACGTCTTTATGAACGCATATGTTCAGCACCTAGTCAGCCCCCTGGTAATATGAAGTGGATGCTGACCAAATCCAAGATCTTTCTAAATTGTGAGCATGTCAAGGCAATGGAAAATGACTCTGAGATGATGGGATACAAGGTGAGTTTGTCAGAATGGTAGCAGAAACTCCAGTAGCAGGAAACAAATTGAGCCTGAACAGCTGTCATCCCAATAGATGACTTTCTTATTGCACAGTAAAGATAGACCTCAACACTCCAGAGCTGCATTATGGATTGGCCTTGTCTCGCCTTTCCAAATTAAAAGATCTGTTCCAGGTGATAAAACAAAAAGCACTATGCTTCAGTGTCTTCCAAGGAAAATGTATTCTTTTTTCATCACTTCGGCTATTCAGCCTCAAAACCCATTATGATATGATCATCTAGTTCACAAAGCAATGAATGCAAGTTCTCATAGCATTTTTTAATGCAAATTATGTTTTGATTACTCTGATACCAGAATGACAGCTCCATTTATATTTCTTAAAGGGGACCTACACTATTTTTCTCCTTTTTATCATAGAGTTGTGGACTCCTGTAGAGCAGCTACATACAATAACCAGTACAGAAAGCATTAGCAGTCCATTGTGAATTTTTTGGCCGGTAGGGAATCAGAAACTCCAACCACTTCTGCCTGATGTTTGCCTTGTTAGGAATTGTAAACAAATGTAGCTTCCCTTACACCAAAAGAAACACTTCCCGGGAGACTGGTTTTGTGGCTTCACTCATCACGGAATTTCATAAATATATTAATGAATAAATCATGCAGTGTCATGGTTGATTACAGCCTATTATTCATCAAAAGTATGCTTATTTAAGCAAATTGTACATATCTTTCCCCTAAACTAAGCATTTTCAAGCATAAAAATTGCTAAATTAGGTAAAATACAAAAGCATTCAGGCAGGTTTTCTTGGCTCAAACTACTAAAATAAAGTTAGACAGACTTTACTGATCCACAAGGGGAATCACTTGGTTTTTGGAAAAAGACAAACACTAAATAAAAATGCACTGCAATATGAATAAAATATAATACAATAAAAAAGAATTAGATAAACAAGATTTGAATATTTACGAGTAGTTGTAACAGTATAAGTAAATACAAGTACATTTACATGGGGGGGGGGGGGGGCAAACAGTATAGCACAATAGTGTTGTGAGTCGTAGGTGAGGTATTGCAGTAAATAGTCAATTGATTGATATTTTAACATTTTATCCTGGAACAAATGAGAGACGACTGTCTGTAATCAAAATACAAAGAGTGTTGGTCTTTCTTTAAATAAAGGTTCCTGAAGCCACACTCTGACATTTCTGCAAGCAATTCACAGGGGTTCTTATCGGAACTAAAAACTAAATAGTTTGGATTCTGGCAGAAGCGGTTTATAAAAATGCTGTTGTTTTATGTCTGGCTCATCTTCAGTGAACAAAGTTATTATTTGAAGTACTGAAGAAATATGTAAATGAACCTGCACGGCACACATTTCACTTTTTTCCCCAACTGTCACAAATAAGAACACCTTTTTAACTTTCAAGCTTCTAATGTGTGAGACTGTGCCTTCTTGAGAGAACCGCTGCAGAAAAGAATACTTCATTGGAAGTGAGGGAAAACAGAAAGAGTTATTTGTCAAGGAGGAACCAGAATTGATTTTTATAGCATTTTTGTGAGCATAGCTCTATATGAAGGTGTATAATCAACATTTTGTCACATACTGTAGCATTTGTTTCATATTATTGTAGTTTGTCCACATCAAAAATGCACATATTTCAAATATTGGGGACCGTGTGGACAGATTCATCGAAGCCAGTGATATTTGTACCTTCCACTGCTTGTGCTTTAGTACTCCTGCACACATTTTTATCTTAATGAACTTGAAATATTGAAAATAATTAATTAAATCATAAATTTATAGTAATTTTGCATGGTTACATTTGAATAAAGTTTCACATGAGCACTAAGAAATAGATAATCATCCTACATCCAGTATCTTTTATTCCACTTTGATGTTGCCATCCTTCTGTTTGAGTGGGTTGAACTTGAAAATTACCTTTTTATTCCACTCACGATGGCTATGGTTTAAATCTGCATATCCATTCAAATAAATCCCCATTCACAGTGACAGTATTTACTGCTGTGCCGTGCAGGGATTGGAGGACTAATGTATATCCACTCCTTCACAAAATAATAATCAAACGTTCATATTTGTTCATATGATGCACACAAATCAATGAACAACCTTGAGTGCTGTCTCCTTTCTATTCTTCTTACGCGGTGAGGCGTTCAGGTGCACTCGTAATTGTAAGTGGAAGTGTTTGGCGCTAATTGGTTTTTAGAAAAGAATTAATGATTACTGTTTTGTGGTAGACTATGGTTTATTATTAGACAAAACATATTGAAATAAAAGTAATATTTACTATTCTGGTCCTTAAGCGGCAGTCATGACACAAAACAGATATATTACCTTACATTGCATGACCTTAACGCTGGCATGTCTGACACATGTGAGTGAAAAAAATTCTCCTCCCACCCAGTGTGGAAGTGGTAAGTTTAGGTTTAAAAGAAATGCATTTGAGACTAAGTGGTTAGCTTGCTAGCTTCGTAGCACAGTGGCTAGCACCCATCTCATGTCTCTGCAGCATAAAAGTTGCAATGTATTGTCGAAACAAAAACAAGATCACTGCATTTACACATATTTTAGGTGATGAAAAGAGGTATTCTGCTGCGTTTCATGCCTATTTGAGACAGAAGTTCCAGAAAAAAAACAAGAATCTTTGAAGGCATTTTGAATTCAATGCCTTCTCCACACTTTGTGTACTGCCAGAACTGGCATAGAAAGACCACTATACTGCAAAGCAAAAAGACCAATGTGGACCTGCAGATTCCCTGGAGAGAAGACCTCTGCAGTGAAGTGGAATTATCCAATCATTTCTATACCACATATCATCTTCATGGTCACTCAGGGGGACTGAAGCCTATCTTAGCAGGTGGGGTGACTCTTGTACAGATCACGAGTCAATCACAAGAGAACTGCAAATAATTCACACTCACATTTAATGCCAATTCACCTAACGTACGTATACATGTTGTTGGACTTCAGGGGAACAGGCTGAGGTACTTGTAAAGTAGCACAGGGAGAACATGCAAATCACCAAACTCATTAGAATTGGAAACAAGCAGATGAGAAATGGGATTGGTGCACTGTGTGTAACTAATCCCCACATGACATACTGTTTATCGGCTTCCTGTAGCTTGAATACGGCTTTAGAATACTCACATTACTGGAGCAACCGGCTAAAACTACACAAAGTAGATCTCTAGATTTAGACAGTTCCCCTATTTCATAATGGGTTGTTCTTTTGGGATTTATGTAATAATATGGTGTATGTAGTTTTTTTTTTTAGTTTACCAATGTGTATGTCAGTTCACATAACATTTCAAAATGTCTAATTTTTTTTTTTAAATTAGGGCCATCAAATTTTTTTATTTAAAATTAAAAATTTATTTTAAAAATTATTTAATTATGTATCTTTCTTTATATATTTTTTTATTTTTCTTTCTTTCTTTTTCTAATTAATGTAGTATCTTTTAGCTTAAGTTACATTCAGTTCATTTGGATCTGTTAATACATAGAAATATAGTATATTATCTTTCTGGACATAAAAAACTGTGAAAATGGGCATACATCACACATTGTTGCGAACGTGATTAATCATGATTAATTCATGTCCACAATGTGATTAATTTGATTACCATTTTTAATCATTTGGCAGCCCTAATGATGGACTTCTATAGTATGCCAATTAACCTCTACCTTAGATAAAGAAAACAAAACATGTAAAATATCATATTAAAAAATAACCTGAATGCTACCATGACACTAATTGTGTCATGGCATTGTTTCCGTTATGTTTACGCACAAGTTACACACTTGGGGCAAGATTAGTTACCGAAAATAATGCGCATTGAAAGAAAATATCCAGCTCCCCCACGACATATTTACACTTAACACTAGTGTACAACATAGTATGCATTGCTCCCGCATGGGTATGCGTTGTTACCACCACCCCTCGCATCCGTGAAGCAGTCATGGTCCCTCGTGACGCCACGCTGTGCAGGCATCACCCCTGGCTTCATTAATTCCTCAATTTGCAAGGGACCTACAAGATAAATAACTCCAGAGAAGAAATCTCAAAGAATAGAAAATACATCTATATTATCTCACAGCTGCAGTACTATTACTGCAGATCAGTAAGACCAGGAGAAAATGCAAAAAGGTACATATGTAGCCCTCTCTAGAAAAGGGAAAGCACACCTGTTTACCACAAATGTACTCATTGGCATACCAAATTGCATACCTGAAGGGACAACATTTTTGCAAGTTTTTCTTTTAAGTCATTTATTTGTATAAAACGAACATGTGATGCAATAATGACAGCATTATAATTCAACACTTTTTTTTATTTCTTTTTGCCAAAGTGTATTTTTTTTTCCTTGACAGGTCTAAGCACAAAAAGGATACCCAGCATGTCTCCAGCTCTAGTAAATATGTGCCATTTCCTATTTTCTTTTGCAGCTTTTGATGTCTCTGTACTGGGCCTAGACCATTAAATTGAGCATGTTTAAAGGGTGCATTGAACATGCCAGTTTTGTTGAATGGGCAAACAAGACAAAGCTTCTGGCAGGCTTTCAGGTGTGCACAAATTTGTGTCTCGACTGTAATTCATAGATGCTGAAAAAATAAAAATCATTATTTGCTTATGTTCAGGACCATTGCATTTCTCCGACATTCATGAACGGTATTTGGAAAAAACCTGCCTTGCCTCCAATCCGAGGAGGAAAAAAAGTTGTTGGCTCGTTGCACCTCAAATGAGGCTAGATTCCAAAAAGCAGTTGAACGTTTGAAGCGTTTCCATTCTTGACACAATCCCTGCCCACAATGGCTGCATGTTTGGCCACTATGAAAAGGTCCTCATTTTGACCTCTTAGATTAACCATTTAGTTTACTCATTGCCTCCTAAAGCCTTGGTCACAATCCGGAGGTAAGCCTTTTACGCTGTGTAACTCAACCTACTACCTGTAAGTCAAATGTGCTACCCGGACTAACGCCTGTCGCTTCATTCGCACAGCTAACGCACGCAAGTTTTAAAAACCAACGTCCGCCAAGGTTACGATAAAAGTACTGACCTTGCGTTCCTAGCGGCCTTTGTAGGACGCGGTAAGTTTGCACACGTCACTTCCTCCACCTGCAATTTGTACAACAGAGGCTAGCGTGTGAGTGGCTTTGTGAATTAGTGCTAACAAAAAGCCAAAGAAAAAGCAATACATGCAATTGAAGTTATTTCTATTCAACCTGTGTATCTCAATGCGTATTGAGTCATTTACCTCAGAGAAATGTACACCATACTTATTATACAACTTTAAAAAAATAAATTATGATTAATTCTGATTAATTCTGATTAATCAGTTAACTATTAAGCATGTTTAAAGCCTAACCCTAACCTTAAGTTAACTCGTCCACAAAGTTAACTCCACTTAGTTAGTCCACTTAGTTAACTATGGACAAAATGTAATTAATCGTGATTTTGACAGCCCTTAATTTGAACTTGAGATGCCAAATATCAACTGAAAATCTTACTTTCCCTTTGCGGTCTTTCAAGGTTATGTAAAAAATCATCAACTGCTAAGACTGTTAATTCTGTCATACATGTTTGTGACTGGCACGGTCTGACGGGAAATACAGCCGTGTGGTGAAATGGCAGGCGTGTCGAGAATTTCAGGAACTTACATCACTATACTACACCAAGAGTCAGTCTAATTTTTTATTTTTTAAAAAAAAAAAGCTCTTCTGACTTTAAGCTGCCTGTTCTGCAAGTACAGAATTTGGCCTTAAATATGTAAAGCGACTGGAAGAAGCGGAGCTTGACTCACAACTTGTAGCTAATCCTTTATTCACAGCAATCTCCTGAGAATGGCAGCATTGAGGGAGTTGCGACTTACCTTTGGCGGGCTGAGTGTGTTGTGCCGCTCGGCTCGGCTCGGCTTGGCTCAGCTCGGCTCGTCAACATGTGACACATTACAGTCAAACAATCCCAAGAAAGTACTTGGGTCAACTGATAAGTACTATAATGAGCTGTCAAGAATTTATTCAGTTTCTATTCTACGCTTTATGAGGTCCACACACACACACACACACAAAACTGGTGATGTTAAAAATGTAAAAAGCTTTGTTCATAAATCCAGCTCGACAATCCAAATTTGTTTTTATTGGAACCAAGTCAGGTGTGTGGGGGTTGAAACTATTTTCTGGTATTGTTGAGGTTGTCTGCTGCAAGAATTGTCAGAAAGTGACAGTTTGTGGACGAGAGCTGAGCTGTAAAGTCGGGATAAAGTGGTGTGATGGACAGAAGATTGCCTTGGAATTAAAAAGACCATGAGACAGCTGACAGACAGCCTGTAGAGCTCTGCCATGTAGGTTCACAAGGGAAAGCCTTAGTATGGAAGACCAAGGATGAAGGCTCAAAGGACAAACACGTTGCAGTCTGCCGTTTCGTGCTTCTTTCATGCCTTTGGCGCTGATATTGGTTAAAAGTCACGACAGAGAAACGTGTTCCTCAATGAATTAAATAAGAATGAGACGTCCCAATGACAAAGCATCATTTTCATTGAATAATTGCCTGTTTGTTTATCCAATTATACTGTATGTCTTGTACCGTATATGCAATTCATGTACAATATGACATACACTCAAAAAACTGCTTTTGATAAGGATTCTGAGGTATTATTATTTAAAAAAAAACACAGGGTTTGTTTAAAATTGTCAAATACTGTCACCACTCGACTGAGACAGGTTCTGATTTGTGAAAATACAATATATAGGTACTGTATATTTTCTTATATTGTCAGCCTTGTCAGTGGACCATTAGACCTGGTCCACTTTGAAAACCACTACACCTCACATGTGTCTTCAATCAAGGTAAAAATCAACACTCTAATTGTTTTCTGCATGTAAAACGATAATTTTAAAACTAGGAAGTTGTTGTGTGTGTTTGGGTATCCGAAAAAGATTAATTAGCTTTGCATTGTTTCTTATGGGAAAAACAGATTTGGTTTGAGTATGTTTCCGTTGTTTTTCTGTGTTATGTAAGACAGTTGATATGAAAAATCTTGAGTGTTTCAATGCAAGTTCACACTTGTGTTCACGTATGGAAACTAGGAATATTGAAGTGAGATCTCTATGGTATATCGTCTCTATGGTATACATACAGATATTAATATTCTGCTCAATATGACAATCCCATACATATATTCAACTCTTCTTATAGTCACTTGGGGGCCCAACCATGTTGGTAGGCTACATGCAACCAACAGTCCGATTTCCATCTGGCATTTGAATTGCACAAGTAGGATAGGTTCCCTTTAATTTATTATTCTTAATTATCGTCACCCTACTGTTATTTTATTTTGACACTGGGCTGTCTCGCTCAAATAAAAAAAAATAAAGTCCATTGTCAGAAATTTCTATCAGCTGCTTATTCTGTGCAATGCATTGAAATGCCAAAGACTAGTTCAGTACGTTGCTAGACAACACTGGTATGTTTTCTTTAAGCAAAACTGCTTGACTCAGGCGCCTTTGTATTAAAAGGATGCGTGACATTGATTAGCCTTCAAAGCCGTTCAAATATGAACTACTGCTCTTGCATCTTTGGCCTCTTTAGTCAGCCTTGTTCTGCAAAAACAGCAGTATTAACGCTGCGAGTCATTTCTTCAAAGACACTTTGTATACACAAACAAGTGCAATAAGGGCAAAAGCTACAGCTAATATTTGTAGTCTACACAATGCTATTGATGAACCTATACAAAGATAATCCATCTTTATTACATGAATTTTACTAATATCTAAAAGAGACGAGCTCATGTTGACGTATATCAATCTAGATTGATTAAGCGCTACTCCTGATTTGCTGTAGCTCCTCCTAGTGGTGAACAGACGACTCAGTCGGCGGCACATAAAAATTCAACTTTCTAGTGTTTTATGTTGCTTTGACTCCGACTGCATTGTCTTTTGCATAATGAATATATTTAATTTCTCGTACATCTGTAACATATCTGGACATAATACATGAACTGTGTGTACAATTAATACTAAATTGTGGTTCATTGAAGAAGTATTTGATTGACAGATGCGCCTTTGAAACATCCATCACCCAAGAGGAGCTGCTTCGTGGTCAGGAGCGCCCAGTGGGTCAACTTGATGATGATAGATGATACAGTACCTCATGGATCAAACAGAAAGAAATCTGACACTGGGATAAAAGAAAAAAAATAACAACAACAACGCTTGACTGAAGGGTTTCATTTTTAGTGAATGGACCTACATCGTCTCTCTTGAGGAAAACCAAGGTACCACACTAGCTACGACAACTTGGAATTACTTTTTATGTTTCTTTCTGGCAGACATTCATTGCAATCACATTTAGCAAGCTAGCGAACTAACCAGTTAACCTCGAATGTATTTCTGCTCAACTTAAGAAGCCATAAAAATACCACTTCCACACGGAATGGGAAGATTACTTTTTTCCACTCCATCATGTCGGACATGGCTGACTTCATGACTTCATACAGTGTTAAAGTAATGTAATGTCTCTATGTCACTACTTCTGTGACCAGAATACCACATATGTACAGTAAATCAATACAGTATGTTTTGGTATGGGTTTTCCAAAAATTTTCAATGGCGAGGGAGTGATAATTGAACAGTAATACTGCGAGGGACGACTGGAGATGCATGTTCACATAAATATTTTGTGACTAATGTTTATAATTGTCATCTTCTTTTCTTTCTGAAAGAGCAAAAAAATCAGCCTCAAACCTCCCCGCATAGCACTAGATTCAAGGGCAAAGATGGTCACGAATTCCTACTGTTTATTAATAACACATTACTATCATAACTTTCATTATGAAATTCCTAGTCGTTCGCACTCATTGAGTGATTGACCTCTGTATCAACCCAGTTATTCTGCTGCTTCATTAATTGTGCCATCAATCAGCAAAGCATTACGTTCAAGTTTTCAAACACGGCAGCGTTTCTAAAGCAAAGCTAATCTAAAAGGCACACAACTCTGACCTTCAATCCAAGGCTTTGGAAGAGGCATGCCAACTTTTTTTTTCTAAAGACTTCACGATCCTGTCAACTGGAGAGCGAATTGTTGTGACGCCAAATTAGTAAATGCGATGGAATGCCAGCGGAATTGTAACACTAACATTTTTATACAACGACAATGCATACATAGGTTCAAATTCAGAATCTTCATACTTCACCGATGGCCACATAACCTTTATGGAGGGCGTTTAGCGTTTAGCTGGATAAAGATGTTAATCCTGCAATTTATTTTCTCTGTTCTTTACACTGTTTTTTTTTGTTTTCTGCACTGCATAAATCTTAATTCATGCATAACTTCAAATTAGGATTGAGGGGTGATATAGTGTCTGTCTGAATGAAAGAACAGGCCAGAGAGGTTCATAAATAACATTGACAGCAGGCATCTTACCCAACCATGACTAGAATGTTTAAAGATGTCAGAGATCTTGGCAGAATCTGGGGAAATTTCTTGCTTTAAAACACAGCAATGTAAAGCCTCCCCTCACTAGGTATAAATATGAAACAAGGCTGTCCCATTGGAGGTCCACTCTGTGGAATCACTTGATGTTGTGGTTTGCTTCAAGGTGATGGATGCTGAAAGAGCTTGTAGATGTGCTGAATTTTAGGCTTCATTTTCTTGTTCAAACTAGAGCATGAATATATAATAAAATCTCTGCAGTGGTTAGTGAGAAGAATCCATGATCGATGAATTGAGGACAATGCATAATAATCAGACCATAATTCATTAAAAAATAATAATTTCCTAACTCTTTAGGTTTCAATTTAGTGAAATGATGGATGGTCTTCATCACAGGCAAATAATGGTGGCGTCAAATACATTTGATGTACAGTATGAAGGAGGGTGTCAAATTACTGACAGAAATCAATAGTTATCACATCTGGTATCACCTGGAGACCTCTGTGAGCAATGAGCAATTTTGTTGCTTAGACCTAGAGTTACTTACAAAATAATGCTTCCATTTGCAACAAATATATCATTACAGAAATAAAATTAATAGAAGTAATATTTTTAATCCAAATATCACTTTTGCTACAGTTACCTCTTAATAATTCAATTGTTAATTATTCATTTTTATAATAGTTTTGGCATTTACACTAATGACTCATGGATTTGGTGGTCAAATCAAAACAGAGCTAGAAGGTTCAATCATTTTCTGGATAACATTCACATTAAAATTGTTACATAGCAAACAATAATAAATGTATTTTTTCTGATATTACTACTTATACACATTTTAATAACTACTAAAATACTATTTGTGACAATTACTCCTTATCTGGACATCTTTCCATTGACGAGTTCAAAGAAAGATTCATTCTATAACAAAATCTCACCCCTTTTGGGGGTCACCAAACCCCCAAAACAAACAAGCTATGCCTAAACAAAAATGCCTCGATGTACGTATGTCCTGATATGAGAAGACTGTAAAGCACACACATGATTGATGCCAGAGTTCAGTTTGTTTGTTTTGTTGAATCGAGTTCATGAATTGAGTTTATGGGGATTACGATGCATGTTCATCCTGAGGACATGGGCATAGCGGAGGAAAGTATTACATTGACATTTGTGAATATTCATTCTAATTAGGCATAGGCCAGTGAGATAATAATCTCAAGGTTTATCGTTATTGTAATTACAGCTCTTAAATGTGTTAGCTTTGAAATATCATTTTTGTGGCTACTTACTGTGACATAGTACATGGTCAAATATGAATTCCCTTCATCATGGAGCCCTACTATCTCACACATATAAAAAAAAATGTTCCTTTTGGGTTTAGCACACTTTTCAATGAAAATGTTCTATTACCCCAACCATGGACGGCTTCATTGATGTCACACCCCAACCCACGATCAGCAGTAGTGAATTTATCACATTTATTTTCCATTTATTCCTACAACATGGCGCAGTATAAAAGTCAATATAGTCCTTGACTTGAGACTCAACCGGCACCAAAACACATGTGTTAATGTTCTGTACTGGGGAAGAAAAGTTGAGGCTATTAAATTGTCACTTCACACAGGCGAGGGTCTTCTCAGAGAGCCAAATAACGGATGGCTTGTCAGGATTCTCCAGAGGATCCATGATGATGTCTTAAACAATAGAATGCCAGACTGTAAGGGAGACCCTTGCAGTTAAGTAAAAAGTTTGAAAAGTAAGATATCTAAAAGATAAAGATCAAAGTCTGCTGGGCAGCCTTTGCTCAGTGGTTAAAACGTATCCTGTGATTGGCCAGTGGTATAAGTGCCAAAGACAATGTCGATTATTCACAGAAATATCTTCTCTGCTATAATTGACATTGTGCCTCAATTACTCTCAAGAAATGCCTGACCTCAAATAAATTCCCGTTTTTTGGGGGTTGTTTTCTCTGGAAAAAAAAATGGGTGTTTGGACTTAACTTTACAATGACATCGACATGTGCCATGGTAAATGCCATGACACATAATTGACATTGTGCCTCAATTACTCTCAGGAAATGCCTGACCTCAAATAAATGCCCGTTTTTGGTTTTTTTTTTCTCTGGAAAAAAATAGGTGTTTGGAATTAACTTTATGATGACATGGACATGTGCCATGGTAAATGCCATGACACATAATTGACATTGTGCCTCAATTACTCTCAAGAAATGCCTGACCTCAAATAAATTCCCGTTTTTTGGGGGTTGTTTTCTCTGGGAAAAAAAATGGGTGTTTGGACTTAACTTTACAATGACATCGACATGTGCCATGGTAAATGCCATGACACATAATTGACATTGTGCCTCAATTACTCTCAGGAAATGCCTGACCTCAAATAAATGCCCGTTTTTGGTTGTTTTTTTTTCTCTGGAAAAAAATAGGTGTTTGGAATTAACTTTATGATGACATGGACATGTGCCATGGTAAATGCCATGACACATGCCTTAAACAGATCTGGGCCGGAGCTACCTGCGAGGAACCAGGATCAGGCCTCTGGGAGACACACCCTTTGCCAGATTGTTACAGATTGACTTCCTTGTAATGGCTGACCATTGCCTCGCTTTGGGCTTCTTGTGTGTGTTGCTAGCCTTCTGGACTCTTGTAGCATTTTTCTCCTCCTCCCTCCTTGGACTTGTACTCTCCTAGTATATTTGTTAGCATCTTGGTTCTGCTTAGCTTTTTCCAGCAGCACTTTTTATTCTTAGTTTGTTTGTACTTTGCTTTCTTTTTTTTGTATCTTTGGAGTGCACTCTTTGAATATTTTTTTTTTCTCTTCACCTTGTTTTTTGTCATCTCTGCATTGGGATCCAGCCACCCGCTTAACGCCAGTTTTAACAATAGCCCACCGACCCCTTCATTTAAGGAGAATCGGGACGCCACTTGATTCTTGTGAACGCGCAAAACCTTGGGTTAAGATGTAGAATTGGCATTCAGCCTTAATCATAGGTTACAACACAAGCCAAATGATTTTACCAAACTCTGAACATTCAGTGATGAAGCAGTCAGGAATTATTTAGTCCTCCCCTTTTGACCCCAAAATGTTTTTTTCCCATACTTGTAAACATGGATAAAATTTAATTTTTGTTGAAATGGTGCACCTTGTACACCCCCGTATTGTGTCACGGAGACAAATTACTTTGGGTTACAGATGCATTTTCTTGTCTTTCAAATACCTGGATGCCATTTGTCAAGAAGCTGTACTCGGCTCACATTTCCAAATCAATGCCATTGTTAACAGAAGATAAGCATATAAAAAAATATTTCACATTTCTTTTTCCTCACATAGAAATTATTGGAGCATATCTTTCAAACTGGGACTGTAATGATAGGGCTGGGACTCTATGTGCAAATTATTTCATCGGAACAAAAGGCAATAAAGCAAAGTTTTGAAGGGCGGGACAACTTTGACCTGTGGTTTCCTTAGAGAGGCGGAAGCATGTAGATATTTTCATGAATTATACTACTGTCTGTTTCTAACAGATGGGAAATGGGGAAAGCTTTCCTCCCTCGGGCTTTACTTTAATGTTAATATCTTTGTGCGAACAGACTTCTAAACCTCATTTTCGGTCTGCGTGTTGAAAACCTGCTGAAATTTAATTCCAACACTTAAGAAAACACAAGAATATCAGTCTGTGCACCACATGTGGTGCATTACTCTCAAATGATTATTAGTTCAACTTAATATTAATCACAGTGGAAGCTTTGTTTTCAAATGCCCTGTTTTTTCTATGATTCGGTTTTCAACAAATTTTTGCCAACATTTTACCACGATTCTCATACACTGTCTTGGTTATTGTACAATATTTTACGTACAATTGTATGTTACCCTTTGGCACATACATTGAGACAGCATTGACAGCCTCAAAGAAGAACGCATCGGCCTCTTGGTTTTAACAGTAAGGATGGTATTGTTGGGGTTTTCTGCCTCCGTTACGTTGAGTTGATGCCAAAGAGCTGAATTGCGGTCTAATCTGACCACATTACATTCTCCCAAGTCCTCTCAGAATGATTCACGAGTTCATTGGCCAACATCATGGACTCAGTCTATGTCTCGGTCCATTACAGTCAAGTGTATTACCAGTGGTTTTCTTGGTAACTGTGGTCCCAGCTCCCTTGAGTTCATTAACAAGCTCTTACCACGTAATTCTGGGCTGAATCCTCAGCTTTCTCAGAAGCGTCCTTCCCACACAAAGCAAGATCTTGCATGGAGTTCCAGAGCAAGGGCAATTGCCTGTTATCTTGTATTGCTTCCATTTTGTAATTATTGAGCCAACAGTGGTCCATGTATTACCAAGCTTCTTGCTGAAAGGACAGAACTAATTTATGTGCTTTATTGGCCCATATCCAGTCTGTGGGGGTCAGAAATGTTGCTGCTTGGAATCACACTCAATCAAATATACACTTATAACCTTCATTTAAGTCAGTGGGTCTGAATTTTAGGCTAAGGCTCCCTTTTGGGGATAGAAATATTCATGCCACCATATATTACAATATTATTGAAAAGCTGATATTTATTTGTACAAACCACTGTATAATTAATATTGCAAATGCGTTACATGCAATTGCCTGATTATGAAAATGGAATAATGAAATGACCGGAGATAATAACAATTTCCACGTTTATTAACTGCATCCATCCATTTTCGAGACCGCTTATCCTCACGAGGGTCGTTGGGCATGCTGGAGCCTATCCAAGCTGTCTTCGGGCGAGAGGCGGGGTATACTCTTGACTGATCACCAGCCAATCACAGGGCAAGTTTATTAACTGTATTAAAAATATTTAAACATGAATGAAACAGAAAATGATGGGCTATATATGTTTTGTTGTATTTTCGGGTCTTTTATTTTGGTTGTCACTTTTTTTCCCCCTTGCCCTCGTTTGCTTTTCTTTTAATTAATGTCAGAAATTTACCACTTCCACACAGAGTGAGAGGAGAGCTCTGCTATCACAGTAGCCAATCCCCACGCAGTGTTAATGGTTATGTAATCTTTCAATATTTTTTGGAATAATAATAGGCTATTATGTTTTTAATGCTACATTGTGAGGGAGCCATGTTTAATCCACGATATAGCGAGGGACGCCTGTACAAAGAAAACAATTGACTTAACTAAAACTACAGGGCAAACATTCAGCAGGGTTTTATTTATGTGGATTTTGGGGACATGTTTCAAGGGAAAACACAAGAAAGGACAACACAAGCTGAACCACAGGCAACTGTGGGATTTAGTGCGTGGAATATTACGGCAGGCCATACTGTATGCCAATCCTATCAGATCCCCTTCACAGACCAGGCCTCCTCCTGTCAACACATTCAATATAAGATAAGAACCTATCTTCACGTAACAGATACATTCAGCCAAAGAATGGAAAATATAGGAGATTTATGTCTAGATGATTACTGAAGTGGAAAAAAAGGTTTGAACAAGAAAGAGGTCTAGGAATAGGTCACTATAAATCTTTTTCTGTTTTGGTTTAAAAGCACCAGGAAGTGGCCGTATGACTGAAAGGCGCTTTGTGAAGAATTTGAAGCAGGTGATGGACTTATCTCATGCATTGATTCAGTTCTCTATGTCACATCTCTCTCTTCCTGTTGCCTCAAACAGATACTGATGACTGACTGGTTAAAAAAAAAAAAAAAAAAAAAAAAGGAAATTGCATGTATTCTAAAACTTCTACAATATATACAGTACTGTACAATAATTCAGATTTTGTAGTGTTGAATTCTAACTAGGCCGTAGGTAAAACATCAACGTGCTCTAGCTACAAAAGCATTCTTTGTATTAATAGCAAATCCTACTTTGCAGAAATTTACTTATCACATCTGCTCTGGAACCAATTAACTACAATAAACGAAGAACGACTGTATAACGATTTTCTTTGAATGTACTGAAATTAAACTGCATTTTATTTATTTGAGCATCTCATTGGTTTTCCGGGCTCAAAATATGGTCACCTTAATCATGACCGCTTCATGACGGAGGCTTTGTGTTTGTGGCCATGGTGGGTTTGTTGAACTGCACAAAAAGGCCCTTTGCAAAGGGCAGCTGCTGCAGAGGTTGGACGCAGTAAAAATCAAGTGGTAGACCCCGAAAAACCTCCCCTGAACTAAGCCAGAGTATTTGATGGGTTTGTCGGTGAAAACACCTACTGATCCTTGACCCATATTAAGGCCCTTACTGCTGCTGACAGCAACCCACTAACCATTAGATGGAATCTGCGACAGAAGGGCTTAAAAATAGAGCTTCATGCTCTGCGGTGGCATCAATTGGCATCTGGCGATATGGAGATGTTGTAGTGCTAAAAAAAAAAAAAAACAGACATCACAGCACAGACAGGGGCCTGTCAGGAGGTACAGTACGTCCACTGCAACATCTCTAATGGTGTGTGGAATATGAGGCAGCCAGCACTCAACAGTCTAAAAACAATTCTTAGTTGGCGACATCAAATGGTCCAGCAAGTCTAAGAGGCTCACACAATCCCATGTTTAATGACGTTAACAATCTTAGAACTCTATCTTAGTGTATGACAGTGTAATTGCCTTTATAAATCTAACGGAATTAACAACATCTACGTACTTGTACAGCTGCAATTGTGTGCCGCATCCAATTAAGACACTGATATTCTGAGGCAAAATGTCTGACACTAACACACATCATGTTATCCTAATTGGATAACACTGTCAGGCTCTGGTACGTTCTGTAAACAGGTAGACAACATGGGGATCACAAAAATCAAAAAGCACAGTCTATGAACTGTGACACAAATGCTGTTTAACTTCATATCTCCTTTTTATCACATGCACTTCATACGTATACAGTACATGTGTTCAATGTAAAATGACTACCAATGAGAGAACGGTGGTTTCACGTTGGCGCTATAACCCAAACAGAAGACACATAGAACTTATTTTCATAACCCCAAGTCTGGGACAATGTAATGTGAGTCATCCCTCGCCACATCACTGGTCAAATTTTACATTTTCACTCTTTTCCGGTTTTTCAAAAATATATTAATTATGAATTGTGCTGTTTCGTGGTTGATTATGGCCTATTTTAGTGATTTTTCTTTGCCTAAATGAAGCATTGTCAATCAATAAAGTACAGAGGCATTAAGAGGACGCATTGAAATTGTGATGTGCAGTATTCTACACTGGCCACTAGGTGTCAGTAGGTGGGACATACGAGCACCGGACTTTAACATCGGAACATTAGGCTTTTAATGTTGGTTTGAATGATCTCACAACAGGCACAATAATAGTAGCATAATACTCCAATCATAATAATAACACAGATTAGTGTCGTGGCCATAATCCAGCTAGAACCCAATCAATCATCTCTACTACATTTTTAGATCAACACTGCCTTATTTGCTGATTATATCTTCGGTATTAAGTCTATATGGGGACTATATCGGGGATATTTTATGTCGAGATGGCTCTAATAATGTGTATTTAGATGATTATAAACAGGTTTTCTATGCTTTTGCTGTGAAAATATTACATTTGTAAAGAAGGAATCCTATTTTGTGGAATTTCACTTATCACGATCGAGTTCGGAGCCAATGAATTGTGATAATGGAGGGATCACTGTAATTAAAAAATATATATATGTCTGTAAAAATTATAATAATCTGCTTGTGTGAAAAAATGATCTAAATGATTAAAATAAAATTGTGATGATCATTCAAAAACCTGAAAGGGTTTTTATTTGTACATCCATTATCCACTTGATACTCTTCAGTCCAACATATAAAGCGCAGAAATCAATACACTTAAGGAGTGGTTGAAGGGGCCTTCATCATTGGTGGTGGATTTAAAAGCGTAAATTATTCATCAGCAGTTATGGCTTTGGTTGAGATGTGTGGAAAAGGACAGCTTTTTCTTATCATCTTTAATCTTAGAAGCTGCAATAATGCAGTTCCTAACATTTCGCTCTTAGTGGGTGCCTATTTGTGAGGTAACATGATCTAAGACCATTAGGGCTGTTTTCTACTGAAATTTTAAAAGGCTTTCGCCTCTTATCTTTGCCACTGATATGCCTGTAGAAGCACAAAACCGCAAGAGGTGTGAGGACAATCTCAAGTTTGGAGATAGATGAAGCACAGCAAATGGTTTGGGGGTTTGCTTGCCGTGCCGCTGCTTTTCATAATACCGCAGTTTCTCACTTTATTTCCTACACTGCACAACATTAAAATGTGCATGTTGTGCGCACCCCTTTTTTGGCTTGCCTTCTGCTTAGGTATGCACAAACCCGCTTCTCAAAAGCCTTTGGTGACTGCAACCATTGAAACACTATGCAGTTCCAAGAAAACAAAAACAATAAATATGATCATTTTTTTAAATATATTTTTGTCAAGGCCAAATTCCCTGAACAAAACGAAGAATCGAATTACTAAGTCATGTCCATTCAAGTCGCACAACATGATCTTGAAGTTTGATCTTGAACCCCATAGACCCACATTAAATGTCCCCACTGTGATCACTGCCTCCCCTCCACGTATCCTTGTTAATATGTCCTCTAGCACACACTAGGGAACTATTCAAATGCTCCACCTGGTATGGTATGATAAGATGAGATGTCCTGCATCTGTGAAATGAAGATCAGTGTGCCACAGGTGAGAGATGAGCTGGCACATGTAAAAACACTCTGCTTCCCCCTCTGGATTCAACGTCCTTGTTATCGCTCCACATTGATTATTTTATACAACTGGTAAGAGCAGACGACGCACTTGGGAAACACACATGAAATCTTAAATTTTGGCTGTTTTTTTTCAGTACTTATTGCTTCTCTTTAGCATTTCCTCCTGGTTCTTGGGACCACTTTGGTATTGGAGAAGCGATCAAGTTATTATTTTGGTGGGAAATATGCAGCATCAACAAATCAACTGGCAATCATCATTGCAATTGTTTTGCACATCACAGAAAAGTACAGTTGTAAATAAATATAACTATGTCTAAATGTGGGGGCGGCACGGCGGCCAAGTGGTTACCGCACAAACCTCGCAGCAAAGAGAACCGAGTTCAATTCCACCCTCGGCCATCTCTGTGTGGAGTTTGCATGTTCTCCCCGTGCATGCGTGGGTTTTCTCCAGGTACTCCAGTTTCCTCCCACATTCCAAAAACATGCTAGGTTAATTGGCAACTCCAAATTGTCCATAGGTATGAATGTGAGTGTGAATGGTTGTTTGTCTATATGTGCCCCAGCACCCCCCGCGACCCTCGTGAGGATAGGCGTTAGAAAATGAATGTATGTCTAAGTGCTTGTCTAATCGTATGTTCACTTACAATGAATATCTTTTTTAAAGACACACAAACAGAGCCAGTCTGTGGTGAGGCCAAGACCACAAAGGTTGAACAAGGTCGAAAATTAGTCTACAGGTCTAAAAGGTGGCACATCTTACACAGCAGTACGGAACAAAGCTAAAACAAAAAAGGGGCAGCCAGGAAGGCAAAGCAGGAAGACAACTGGACAGTTTAGGTTGTCTTACGTGAGACTAGTTAGATTAATTGGACAATGGAATTAATCATTGAGTCATCTATTAATTGCTGCAGCTCTAATACTGCACATTTATTTACTGAATCTGGAAAAGTCTGGAAACAGTGTGGAATTTTGAAATGTGAAATCCATAGGAACCATGAGAAAAATAATTGCAACGCTACATGAATGTTTCCTACTCCAGGCCCCGGGCTCTGTTGGTATAGTCGTCATCTCCAAGTTGGAAAATTGGAAAATTATTGGTTCAATTCCAAACTCCCTCAGGATAGCCAAAGCTTGAGTACGATATTGAAGTGATTTTGGCTTTAGGTAATTGTTTTGGGAATGAAGGGTGAAGACTGAAGTGTAAACTTACTAATTGTTACTGTGTTGACAATCCCTTTTGCATTCTGTTTTTTTATGAGAGGCAAATTTTGTGCAATTGCTCTGTTAAAAAAATAATTCTTTCTTTGAATTTCTTTTTAAAACACAGCCAACAAATTCACACCAAAATTATACACGTCCTTACTTTGTTATCAACAAACGTTAGCTTGGATGAGCTAACAATTCCTCCTTTCCGAGATTCTCTCTCACATACATAGAATGGTATGATCCTACATGTTATTGGCTGCATGGTGTGCTCATCAAAACACGATTCCGCCTCAGTCCTCAAGTGAGTAGAGCTGAAATTGAGAACTCAGTGTGCAAAAGGGGGAAAATGGAATGGGAATTGGCTCTTTTTTATTGACAACTAAGAATCGGCTCTTTTGGGCATGACACATCACCACCATCCAGGCTTAGAAATTTGGCATCGAGCACATTAATTTCCAGGGGCTCAAAAGCATTTGGACAACCAACATAATTGGAAATATAACAATAGAGATTTTTAGCCAAAAGGTTTTAACATGAATGTTTGTGGACTGTGGGAGGAAGTGGGAGTACCTGGAGAACACCCACACAAGCATGGGGAAAACATTGAAAATCCATGCTGGATTCAAACCCAGAACCTCCTGGCTGTGAAGCAGACCTGCTAAATACACTTCTACTGTGCTGTGCCTCTGTTTTATATTTATTTGATTGGTTGAAACAGTCAAGGATGTAGGACATCACCATGTTTTTGTAAAATTCATGGTTGACTATAGCCTATTGTTAGTCAAAAAATATCGAAAGACAAGCTATGGTGTACAGTATGTACGTAGTATCATGGTAACTTGGCATCAGTAGTGTTATGAGACATAATATTAGATTACATTACCTTTCACTTAGATTACCTTTACCTTTTACTGTCTACTGTGCCAATCGAGCCGACATGCCATGGCTGAGATCAAATAGGGGAAAAAGGTCGAATGTAAGCAAAGAATAATAAAAGCGTAAAAGTGACTATTAAAAGTAAGCTACATCAAAGCTACATCAAATGCTCAATGTAGCGAGGGACGTCTGTATTGTTTGATTTAGTGGAAAAGTTAAACATTTTAATAGAAAGTAGATCTGTTAATTATTAAAGTCCAATTGTATTCATGTGTACAACTGTAACAAACACATACGCATGTTTATTGCACAAGGGTGCCTTAGGCTGGCCACACTAAAAGGCCACTCCAAAAAAACAGATCAGGCAACATGCAATAGACATGGTGACTGCAGAAATATCCACTGGAGCTGAAATGAATGTTCATTTCTCTACAACAGGGGTGTCCAAACGTTTTCCACTGGGGGCCTCAAACCAACGAATGGGTGGGTGCTGCTCTGATCAATGGATATGGATAGTAACGACTCGCAACCCACAAATGGCCCGTAAAAAATGGTCCGTACTGTGGACAATCTTGCTGTTTAACAGTATTAATACTCCATATATAATAGTATCCAATACAGTAAAACAGTATTGGTGTTCCTATATTTGTTGAACTGCGAATTTGTGAGTCAGTACCTCGCCAGCCGTGAACATCAGATCCGTGTCTCTGATCTCCTGGTAGACAAAATAGTCAAATTAATTTACTGTACAAAAGTGTCTGTAAATATTTTTCACACACAGGCTACTTATTTGTTTAAGTATCTGCCAGAAAAGAGCACAGTAATGGCCACAGGAGGGCATGTCACCCTATAAAGCAAGTAAGCTGCTAATGACTTTTTCAGGAACTAATTTTCTGCTTTGTGGCACATCCCATAAAACATGGTCCTTCTGCTCCAACAGGGGATGGATAGAGATTTAACTGTCTTTTCTGTTGGGCTCTCACAGCAGCACGTACGTGTTGCTTATACCACAGACTGGCAGGATGGTGAATCTATCCCTTGCACGTATGTATTTGTTTCTATTCAACCAGGTTCACTTTGCAAAGCAATTATGTTTATTCACATCATTCTCAACAACGGAATGCCCTTGAGGTTAAACCGAAATATGTATTGTAATTCAACAAAGCATTTCAACTCCCTGGTCTTTTCATTTTGCCTGTTGTTGTCTTCTTAAATTGCCCAAACTCAGCACTGCAGCAGTGAACATAAAAGTGACAGTAATGCTGAAATGAGCTTTAAAATGCTGAACCACGGTTCTTCCACCGGCTTGCACTGCCATAATTTTGATCCAAACCCCAGGAGTTGGCAACATGATGACGGGTGCACTAGATGATTTTAATACGAGCAAGGTTAAGGGCTTTCTTAAAAACACTCATCCTATGTGAGCACAAACGTACACAGCTCCATTACCACAACAGCCACCTATAAGGCATATCATAAAACAGACATTTAGTCCATAAAACACTATTTAGGAAAGCTTTCCATTTGGCTAAATGGCGCTCTGTGTCAAAGTGTACCCTGACTGATGAATGGCTGCAGACGCATGACTTAATTATGACTGTACAGGAAATACAGTCCATCCCTTGTAATGATCCACATATCCATCGATAAAAAGGCTTGATAAACGCAGACTTCCTGAGCCAGGATGGATAAATACAGCCTGAGTAATGAGACCCGGCTTGCCTGGGATGATGGCTCTGCTCTATATCATATGCTACTCTGTGGTTTGGGGCTGTAGTGGGATGGTTGCTTTAATCCTCAGTATGTGCAATTCCATTTGCATCCAACTTTTTTTTGATACAGTGGTTGTGCTCTGTTACAGAAAATAACCTGAGGTGCAAGGGAGACCATATGGAGAAATTCTAATTTCAGTCATTTGTTTGTTTTTTTTTTTGAGGGGGGTGGGGGGCAAATCCTGCTCTCCCCATGTACAAACTAACTGCCTCAAAAGTATGCATTTTGCCTGTTGGCGCACCGTGTATTGATCACCACCATTAAACTACTGTATGTGTTAAAATATGTTACTCCTTCACTTTCTGGACTAATTAACTCATGCAGCAATTAATGTGTCCATTACCCAATGTTTCGGTTCTTTTTTTTTTACCAGCTGTAGGTAATGAAAGCTCAACAAACGGGCCATTTACAAGGCATTTGTTGCAAAGAATTCCATTAATTGGGAAAATACACCAGCATTTTATGGTTTCAAAGCTTAACTGCCCAATAGAGATCGTAGAGGTTTGCAAAGTCGTCATTAGCGGTCTCAAGATCTGTCTTCGACAGCCACATAATAGACAGGCCGGCCTTTTTTTTCTCCCAGTAAGACATGTCCATGTAATGGCTCATCGCTCCCATGGGATGGCCTTCATGCTATAATGACAGCAAGACCGTGTAAGGAGATGATATAGAGCAAAGGTCCAGAGTCAGGTTTAAGCATGTAAAACTGTCAGTGCACGGAAGAAGACGTTTCTAGTCCGTGAGGATTAGTCTGTTTGCTGCAGTGAAAATATACATGTCAGAGGCTTAGCCAAAGTCTTAGCCAACAGCTGGTCTGCTTTCAATGAGCAGAAAAGCTTAAAACCAAAGTGTTACCTGAGGAATTGTGACGACAAGTTAACATTTGGACCGCTCGCTAACAGACAAAATGCAATACCGAGGAACACAAAACAAGGTCATGGCGCTCCAGTGAGATGCAAAGAAAAAACATAAGAATGGTGAGGAAAAAAAGAGGCTAACTGGAGACAATCCGACAATCACCAAGCAGGTGGATGAGGAAATGGCCTATAAAAAAATGGCTGGCGAGAAGCTGCACAGCATGCAACAAAAAATGAGGAACGATCTGGCCTTTCCGGCTCATAAACAAGCTCAATTATGGAATGTGACAAGAATGTCACTTTGGTATGTCTAGGTGGATTAACAGTCAGGGTTCAACCCATTTTTATTTTATATACAGTATTTGAAGCATTCATAGTATATGTGCAATGCACATGGTGATTAACTCTTCATTTAGTCCCAGAATTCCTGGCTTCCTGGATAAAAAGGAACCATAAAATCACTTTAATTAAAACAAAAACATTTGACTTACTTTTTCAAGATAACTATATCACTTATGAAACTTACATTAGATGAGACGACTTTGGATGCACAATGCTGGAGCCCTAGCAGGGCTTCCAAGCATTACATTATTAGTGGGCTCCAAGTGAGAGAGCAGCCGGCGAACTTGATGTCTTCCAGCGCTGCAGGTTCAAAAATTCATTATCGCCCATTCTTCTTATATCTCTCCTGAAAGTCACAAGTAAATGTGCGAGCTTCTGTGAGTCAGCCAATCCAATGGATGACGATATGATGTCAAACCAGTGGATCTTGACCAGCCGGGGTTCACATCGAGTAGAAAATGATTTGTATTTCATAAACAGGTATTCATTGAATCAATCTGAAATGTAGTTTGCTTCACTGGTTACTTTTACCACTCTGGAAGTAGCACTGCTTACGTTAATGTTTGTGAAGTAATTATTCTATTTGGAATACATTCTCATCGGAGAGATGTATTTTCTTTATTGAAGTCAATATAAATGCAAATGTTTACATTTCAAATTACTGCTGTCAGAAAAAAATTAATGGAATGTTACGCCTCTAAAATCAGCATGAAGAAATGATCATTTTTTTTGGCAATGTTTTTTATATGTACTGCATAGTTGCTTGAAGGTAGGCATAATTAGTGTCAAGCAAGTCATTGGGGAATATAAAAGAGTAATATTGCACTCCCGGAAAATATAAAAAAAATGCAACATTAATGACCACAATGAATAATAGCAACTTGCCAAAGTCACTCAGCAACATCCCAAACAGATTTCAAACTGCAAATTGGTGAGACTCCTGCACTCCTTTATTTCTGGCTAGCTGTGTGATGAGTTCGAGTGTTCACAATTTCAATGTCTTTAGTCTGCTTTAGTTTTTGTGGTGCCAGTAAACTTAGGCCACTGTACAGGTTTGACAAGGATAAGGGTATTGATTGAAAGGGGACATCAAAGAGGCTATGGACATGTTTAACCTCTGTCAGATATTACAGGCTATAATCGACCTTTTCTTAGGCTTTGTCTAAACAAAGACAACCACATTTTTCTATTGAATTGTCATAAAAAGATCCACTATGAAGGTTTTTCTCACTGGTGGAGTGGATGGCCACTTTGCCAGTTGTCCTTGGTTGAAAATTACTGGCTACTCGTTTTGGGTGATTATAAAATGGTGTAATTACTGCTTTTTTTAATTCATGGTTGCTATTTATTAAGTCAGCGGTAATTTTTGATTTTGTCATATTGTAACGCTTCTGACAAGATTAATAGTATATTTGTATAATTGCATAGTATAATGGCGTTTTTCATTCATTCATTTTCTACCGCTTATCCTCATGAGGAGGAGCCTATCTCGGCTTTCTTCGGGCGTGAAGCGGGGTACACCCTGGACTGGTGGCCAGCCAATCACAGGGCACATATAGACAAACAACCATTCACGCTCACATTCATACTTATGGATAATTTGGAGTCGCCATTTAATCTAGCATGCCCTTAATGGCATTTTAGTATTTTTAATTGCTGTAGTGTTGTGTTACTCATTACATTTCACATAGGGATGTCCGATATGCTGATATTTTCCAACTCTCAATTTTCCGTTACCAATATCAGCCGATATGTGTAAAAAATTAAAGCTAGTCCGACAGAATTGGAATATAAGTCCCGGTTACCATGGATACTCGATGACCAACCCAAGCCCCAACCAAACACCCTATGTGTTGCTGGTTCACTGTCCGTGCACATAACCTGCATGGCGCCAAAGGAAATTGCAAGGCCAGCATTTCGATAAAGACGGTGAGAAACACCAAGAATTTGATCGCACCAGGATGCAGGATGAAGTCCGTAGCAACAATAAATTCCTTCCATTACTAATTTAGAATTATTTCTCAGTTTTCTGCATGTAAAACTGCACCTATTTTCTATAAAATTAATTTTATGTTCTTATTTGTGGGTGTCTGGAACCAATTAATAGATTTTGAATGAATGGCGGCCGGTCAATTGGAGCATCCCTATAGTTTTTACAGATATTACCACATGTGAATGTAGTCTTCAAGGGTGAAAATATTGTATTGTATCTTTTTGAATATTGTATCTTTTTCAATTGCTGGACCAAAAACATAAAAATTGAGATATTTGTTGGTTATTGTCAGCAAATCATGCTCACAGTTAAGCTTATAGAAATCTCATTTGCACTTTTATATTGCCCCCCCCCCACATGTGACTAAGTTCGATGGCGGTTTGGTCCTTACTATTTCAAAGAGTGTCTCATCACCAACTCTGCATCCCAGCATCAACAGTGGGAGGAGGAGGAGGAGGAGGAGAGAGAGAGGGAGAGAAGGAGAGAGAGAGCAAAGCAAAGAGAGCCGTGTGAGGAGGAGGGAGTCTGTTACGCTCGGATGGCCGGCGCATTGAGAGGCTGGTCCGGGGAGACTCACAAGACAGGGCTGTTTCCCCCCCCTCTTTGAGCCCTCCGGCCGCCAGCGTGCGCCCCGCTCCTCTCGGTCACGGTAGGAGGGAGATCGACCTCGGCGCACCGCAGTGCCAACACCGAGACTTCTCTTTCACAGCCT
This sequence comes from Doryrhamphus excisus, assembly GCF_037039965.1. Lineage (NCBI taxonomy): Eukaryota > Metazoa > Chordata > Actinopteri > Syngnathiformes > Syngnathidae > Doryrhamphus > Doryrhamphus excisus. The sequence continues at coordinate 19,889,790 of NC_136367.1, read as the reverse complement.
GCGAGACTTCACGCCGTCAAGTCGGCGACTCTGACGGAAAGGGGAGCTTGTGGCATGGAGACACAGTAGTGCTACCGCACGGAGGAACAGGACTGCACCCAAATCTTGGATCACTGGCACTCGGCAGCGACACCTGTGTCGTGGTTACGGATTAATCTCAGGCGTCAAATTCTTGTGTGGAATTAGCGCCAAACAGGTAGGTGTTGATCGTGTTTAATCGTTATCATATTCTTCTATGTCCTTACATTTGGTCATTTTAAACTAAACTATTTAATCAACAAATATCAAGGAGGTTGCAGACTGATTGCCTTCTTCCACTTGCTGCTGATGTGTCCACTTAGTTAGGAAACTATCATAGTGAAAGTTGAAAAAAATAAATAAAAAAAAAGTAATCTGCATCTCTGCTTCCAGTGCAGATGTTTAGTAATCCCTTTTGGTCGACCCTCCCTAGAATAATCCCTACGGATTTGCAGATTCTAATGGTTCTGCTGTTGACCACCTACTGCATCCACTGCGGGATTGAGCTCTCATATCAATCCTGTTTGGGAAGTTGAGATGAAATTCATCCAAGAAACACCCTCATTTAGCTCATATTGCTTGGATTAGCATTTGGAGAAAAAAGAATAAAAGATGTGCCGTATGTACAGTACTTGACTTTGACCACTTGCAAAGCACACCTGTACCGCTGTTGGGCGGTTACCTTGGCGACCATCAATTGGACCCATGGGTCCATGCTGTGTCTTGTTGAAATTGGGGAGAATATGAGCCACAAGTTATGGGCACGTATTCTCCCCTGTTATTTGTTTGTCACTGACTTTAAGAGCCAGCGTTCAACAAGTGCAATGATCATAAATGCATACAACACAATGAAAATTGATTAGTACGGTTCAGATTAATCTGATTAATACTCTGCAATAATTTAAAAGAGAGTTATGAGTAGTCTGATGGCGAGGGCAGCAGCTTGAGCAAAGCACAGACTTCACTGTCTCAGCCCCCAACCGCCCCGCCCCCCGCAGGGTGGTGCTCTGGTGATTATTGGACATATAGATAGATATGTACATGTACTATATATATATATTTATTCAGGGTTGTTGAAGCTGTGGTGGTGGGCTGCATGGGAGCGGCCATTATGACAATAAGAAGATTTATTTATTTATAGTATTTGTTAACTTATTTGACTTTTTTCAACAGTCAGCAGAACATGAACCGAGAACATTGCAAAATTCTTAATTTAATGTCAAAATGAAACTGAATCTAACAAGTGGAGTCTCCTTTTGTCACCTGACCTATTTTTTGTTATTATATATCACTATTTTGATGGTTATTAGGGTTAACATTATGTCACTCTATGGTTACATCACCTTATACGTCTGTATGTGTAAAAAAAAAAAAATATTAATAATAAATTCCAGGAAGGCAGGAAGTGAACAAATGTAACAGTAACAGATTGTAAAAGTACCAGATGGAGGGGTAGGATTTAATAAGCTTTTGGACATGTGGAACTGTGAATAGATTATGTGATGCATTCTATTGTAACCCGATGCACGCTCAAATAAAATTAAACCATTACCATTACCAACTGTATTGAAGTGAAACAAAAAGTATTATAAATGATAACAAGAGAGAAAGGTTGTTAGCATGTAGCCCAGGAACGTGAGATTTTGCCAGTGAGGCGGTGGGAGCCAGGCAAAATGTGTAAACAAAGATGCCAGCAAGTCGAATGAGACTGAAATGTTAGCGATCACAAACGCTGGCATTGATAAGCCTAGCCTGTTTTTCATTCTTTTAATAATAAGGAGCAAAGACATCATCGCGAGACGAGTCGCGTATGTTTATCTGGTTATATGCAAGTGCCAACATCGAAATAAAGTGATATTTAAAAGCAATATTTTATTATTATTATTTATTATTATTATAATATATGATGCTATATTATGTATATTTTAGTCATCATATTTTTTTGGCTGATCTGCATTTTGCTGACTTTGACTATTACTTTAACATTTGCATCAGAATCCCACCTCCACCTCACACTTATGGTTCCGTACTCTGGTCTGACCCAAATATGAAAAATTGTCACCAGACTAAAAGCTAAGCAGTCAAAACATGCATGAGGACATAATTGGACATCTTCCATGACGTAGTATGTCACCAAAAGCAAAGCTGCTGGGTTGAATCTAGAGCTAGTTCATTGATAATTCGAAGATTAATCCACTATCCAACAAATCACCAATGATTTTGGGATTTGATTAATTGGTTTTTGGTTCAAAAATGCAAATATCCCTGATTCCAGCCTCTAAAACTTGAATATGATTTAATCCCATTTGTGTGTTAGTCATAACCAGGTATTCGCACACATCAACTTTGGCTTTGGTGATCAATATTTTGCCTCTTTTCTGATATGTCGAATTCGTTCTTTTCTATGTAATCTGATGTTTTTGCTGACTCAGATTTCTCCAAAAGCTTGAATAATATACCTTTAAAGAGTGCAGTTTCCATATCCACATCAATGAAGCATTTAGCCGTGAAAAATTACAGCAAAGAACGTGCAGAAATTACAAATATGGTATATATACGGCATAAATGCGTCTCTCGGTTCTGCTCACGTACCCTCTGTGTGTGACAGAGTGCTCCACGGACGTGTGCACGAGGCAGCCTGTTGGTGTGCATCCATGAATCTCAAGACCGCGACAGCTTTCTAGGAACAAAATATTGTCCTTTTTCATTCTAACTGATAGCCAAATTGTAATCGATTCACCCACCTAGATCCAATTCTGGGAGCAACCTGTATGTATTTCTTTTTCAATGCTATTAAAATACAGACATTGTTATGAGAAACCTACTTCCTGAATATTATGGCTTTAGTTTATCATCAAGGTTGAAGCATTATAATTTTAAGAAACAAATATACAGTATCACAATGTTACCAAAAGTGGGGGAAAGGTTGGATATTGTGTATGCCCACCAATGGTGTTCTTCCTTAACCCATTTTCTGCAGCTTGAAGTTAGTCATTGCATATTCAACAGATGTTCACTACGATGTGAATTATTAATGAATGAAACCCTAATGCTGCAGTATAAAGTGTTGTTGCAAATTCCCTTTAAGAGGTGGGGCACACCATGGACTCACTAAGGTGGTGTTGAAAAAAGTAATATAATTTTACTTTACTGTTACTTTGAGGGGGGCCGAGTGGTTAGCATATTGGCCACACAGTCAGGAGATCGGTTAGATCTGGGTTCCCATGTCCGTTGGGCATCTCTGTGTGGAATTTGCATGTTCTTCCCGTGGGTGGGTTTTCTCCAGGTACTCCAGCATCCTCCCTAATTCCAAAAATATGCATGTTAGGTTAATTGGCGACTCCAAATTGTCCATAGTTATGAATGATTGTTTGCCCTGTGATTGTGTGGCGACCTCATGTATGTGTCCTGTACCTCGCCTGGGATAGGCTCCAGCACACACCCCACGATCTTAATGAGGATAAGCGGCATAGACAAATGGATGGCTGGATATGAATTTGAGTCAAGAATGTGAGAAGCGGTAGTTCCACGATCAGAGTTCAATGTGGTATGGTCCAGAAGGCCCAGATGTACCACTTCACAGGGAAATGGCTTTTTTTAATGGTCTGCCGGGGCAAGTCAACAAGGCAGTCAAAAGTGATGAAACATTGAAGTGACATCAAAAATATCATGGGAGAGCAGCATTTACAGGCCCGGCATGAAAAAATAATCATATGGTTTCCAGTAGAAGTACTGAAGAAATGTGCCATCAGTGTCCTTTTTAATTACTGTCTCTCCAGGAAAGCCAACACAGGCTATCCGAGGAATGAAGCTTTAGTGATTCCAAAATTACAATGTTTGTCTTTCCATTTCTATTTAACGGAAAAAAATTTAAAATCCAGATTTAAGGTTGAATGTACAGTTAATCAATGAATGAATGATTAATCTTTTGTATTTTAGTCATTGTTTTTTTATTTGAAAATGTAATGTAAATATAATTTTAATTTCCTTTTCCAAGCCACAAAAGCAGACCTATTGTATTTGTGTTTTTTGCCTCTTTTTTGATATGCCGGGGACCAAACCACTATTATTGGTTATTGGTTTGATTTAGTCCAGCTTGGACAGCTTTGGTGTCCAAACTGTGGCCCGGAGGCCATTTGTGGCCCACAGCTTGTAGTTATAGGCCACGTCAGTTTGAAGAAATTGCCCAGAAGTGAAGAAGTGGCCCATTGTTTGATTTTCAGAATTACGTGGAAAAAGTATGACAAAAAACTATGACAATAATAGTTACAATCATAGCTGATTGTGTAATTTTTTTCTTTACCGACACACTCACTTTCCATGTTAGACAATTTGCTTATCTTAATTGTGTACTAATCCACTGTACATCACTGGTTTCAGTTGTTATTACACATTATTACACAATTTTACAGTTTTTATATCACAATTATGCAATTTAGTCTCTTGCAGTGTTATATTTGGTCCACACATTGTGGAATTTGGCAATTATGTTGATGTCTGACCAAAGCAACTCGAGTGTGATTAAAAAGCTACGTTCAAAGCACCAGCACCTGCAAAGTCCTCTCAGTATGATGTCGTGCAGCGATACACCTATTCAAATTATGCAAGCATGTAATGATAATGCATCTCATTGTCAATCAAAGCTTAGGTGTATTTAATCCTTAGAAAGCATCATGTTTAAGCTGGATATAATTAGGGTAAAATCTCGTCAGGTCAGCTCACCCGGCAAGGTAACATGACTGTATTAACAATTATGCAAGGTTCTGGAGATGAATGAAAAGGATAGAATTTGAATGCATTTTTTTAAATCTCAGATTTATTTTTGGTGTTTAATTTCACCATTTTTCATATATGCATCCAGCCTATCCCACCTGACTTCAGGTGAGAGGTGCGGGATGCAAAGGATTGGTCGCCAGTCAGTCAGTGATGGGAACCATGAGCCAACCACAAGGCCACCCTGCAGCCCCCTTCTTGATAGAAAAGATATGGAAATGTTGAAAACGTTAAAAAGAAAGTGTATCACAAAGATGGAAGTACTTGGTCTCTTCATTCCTGCCATTGAAAAGAGTTGGTGTGCATGTGCTTATTTGAGTAGAATGTGCAGGTCTCTCAGTGCCGCTGATCGTGCTCTCTGTGTTCATTTTGAAAAGAAAAAGAAGATCCAAGGCCAGTGAGAAAGCACCACTTTCTGCTAATTTATCAGGTCTCATTGGCTTTCATTTGTAATCCAATCATATTAGTATAATAGCCCTGTTTTAAGATGCTTTATGACGCTCGGTAACTTCCAGGCCTTTGAATCCAAAGCTCTGCAGTATTCAGAGAAGTCTACACAGATGTTCTGAGCCTGCAATGTTTCCTAATTCAAACATTGTTGCACACTGTCTCTCCTTGGGAATGACTTTAATTGAGTGCTTAATAAGACTCACACACCAACAACCAACTTCAGAGGGGGATTTGAGCTGTGGGACTGTTGAATTATTAATTGGACTTATATAAGATCTAGAAACATCTCCATTCCCAAAAAAGAAAAAGAAGGAAAATATCAAAAGATGTGCTTCATGAGTGATACTGATAGTTTACATTAGCATTAACTTCAATGCAAATGTGGCTTCTGTTGTTTTTGGATCACGGTGTGCTATTTGTATGAGCATTGCTTGAATCAAGGTTGGGAAGTATAGTGGTGGGGGGGGTTACCACGTGTGCCTAACAGCAAGGTGCTCTGCTACCCCCCTTCCACTGTACCAAACCTCGGTACTTGTGCAGGTTTGTACTATGCTGGAGTTGAACCGGTGTTGGCCAGGAGCTGACTCTGCAGCAGTTTCACTGAAAGCTGCGTCATTACGTCATCGGGTTGGAAACAACAAAAGGCACGTTTATTTGATCCATTGTCTGGATGGAAATCAGTTGGAAGTTGGAAAATTCCTAATCTTTTGCCAAAATTTGAAAAACATTTATAGCTATTGCTGTGGGTTATATTCAAGTAAATTATAAATGTCCATTAAGAATACAATATTAGTTCTTAAACATTAAAACAGTGACTAAATATTTGCCTCAAATAAGGTATACACTCATCCACAGCATCCCAAATATGCTCAGTGGGTGACATGTTGGGATGTTTGCAGCTTCCAGTAATTGTGTACAGATCCTTGCAACGTGGGGCCGTGCATTATCATGCTGCAACATGAGGTGACGTTTGTGGATGAATAACAAAACAGTGGGCTTCAGGCTCTCGTTGCAGTATCTGCCTGCATTCCAATTGTCATCAATAAAATGCATGCATGTGTTGTGGATGTCCCATGGTGGCATTGGGGTTATGGTACGGGCAGACACGGGTGCATTTTACAGTATTGATAGCATTTTGGAGATAGTGAGCATGTGATTTATAACAATAAACTTGGTAGGAGGTGAGTACTCAACTTTTGCCTCAGGTGTTGTGTTTTCCATTTTAAAAGTACTATTTCAGGCACAGTTTTATGCCTTGGTACCTATTTGGCACAAGTACGTATACGATAAAATTAAAATGATACCCAACTCAGTTGGAAATTGGGAAGTCTGTGCTTCCCCACAGAGATGGCTGCTAGGACCGCTGAAGAAAATAAATGGGTTGATTTTTGAACATTTTCAGCAAGCTATAATATCGTGATCATTTTAGTCACTATGATCGTGATGTTCTATTTCATACAGTTAAGCTCAAGACTGAGATAAGTGCAGGGATGACCTGAATACTCCATACATCCAATATCCTTGTAGCATTGAAGACCATTCCATTCCAAATTCAAAATGCAATTAGAGCAAAAATTATCATAACACTGATTTTCTATAAGGGCTTCATGTGAAAATGAATTAGTAATGAGTGTCCTTGCCGCCAACATATTATTTCTGACACTGTCCTCTCTGTGGCACTTGCAGCATCCGCTGTAGCAGCATCTGCATGTCCGTGTTCCTCGATCTTTGCTTTGTCTTTTTTAAAGTTTTTTAAGCAGCTATTTTTCAAGTATGCATTTCGCATTTAACTTGGGCTTGTATAGGGCAGGCATATAATGCTGAGTCACCTGCCCACATTGGAAAGAGAAGTGTGATTTAAAAGGGAGATTGTCTGCAGGTGAGCATGCAGACTATAATAAATTGGACATAAGACATTTTTAACTTTTGCTGTATGCATAGAAACGACACCTCTGGTGTTTCTTGAGTAATCTACTCCAACAAGCTCGCTAGCTCTTGGCAAGGTGGATGGTGAGTAGCTTTAGACTGATGAGTTGTGACAGACTATAAGATAGCTGGTATACGTGAAACTGCCTGAGGAAACATCAGTACTATCCTGGCCTCTGGAGAAGTAGGCTGGGGTCAGGCTTGTGCAAAAACACATTTTGCTCCTCTTGGAAATGAAAGAAAGCAAAAAAAATACAAGCCGGGTTTGCAGGTTAAGAAAAAAATATGTTGTATGGCTGGGTGTGCGTGCCTGGAGAGCGGTGAGGCATACGGTGTTCAGCGGTCAAAATGCGTGTCTGTTGGTGTCTCTCTGGTGGGGGGGTGGCACTGATGTGATAATGAATTTATTTGTCCTAATATTTTGGGGCAAATTGGCTGGAGCACCTCGTCTCCACGGCCAGTCAGGACACAGAGCCAAACACAATTCGATGAGCTTAATTAATACATAGTTATGATTTCTATCCAGTTGGCTGATTTGACATGAATATAATGTCTTATATCTTGTCTGATACCTTTTATCACTAACACATCACATCAAGTCGTCCCTCGTTTATCACTCGTCCCTTGTTTGGTTCCAGACCCAACTGCGATAGCAGGACAAATGGAATATTTTCAGTATTGAAAACCTGATTATGACCTTGTAATACAATTTTAAACATTATTAAACATGAAAACCAACAATATTATAAACATGGCTTAGCGACTTGGGCTGAATGAGTATATTGTCACTAAATGGTTTTATACGCCTTTAATGTAAGGAATGTTTTACAGTCCACGATGACGACGTGCAGGTCGAAAATATATGAAAAGCAATTTTATTTTTGAACGAAGCCCACCATAAATACACATTCTCCACACACCGGGAACACACTCCTGTGACTTTTTTTCAAAATAAGAGTGCTGTTTTCCCCATGTCTACATTAACAAAAACAAGAGTTTCATAAAAAGAAGGAATCTTCCTAAGAATTCCAAATTCTTAGCTGCCCTGCAGGGTGCCTGGCGTAAAAACACAATAATGATAATAATAATAATGACACATTTTATTTATAGGCGCCTTTCAGGACACTCAAGGTCACCATGCAGAGTTGTTAAAATAAATAAAACACATCATTTTCAGTCAATGGCAAGAAATATTACTTTAGTTTGTAATACAATAATATTTGGATCCATAGTAAGGATGAGGGCTAGTATATGTAGAGGATGTAAATTTATATACCTTCCAATACAACTATATATGTAAATATATAAGGTATTTCACTTACTTCAATTGAATGAATCCACTCCAATAGAATGCGCTAGTGTTGGTCTTTCAAAGATTTAGATTTGTTTTATTATTGTAATGAAATATTTTAGATAACTAAATAAAAAACATCCAAATAACTAAATCCTCCATTGAATAAAACTACCTCTGCAGTTTTGTGTGACTGCAAAGGACGTGTGCCTGAGATCGGGCCCCCCACTGACAAGGATTAGCATACGAAAGTCACACCAAGTCAGGCTGACTGCAGAAAATGGCTGCGTGGAGTATTTTTGTGTGTCTTGCAGCGTCTTGCTGATACAGGGCCGATTTGCCGGCTCTACGCTTTTTCCACATTCTTCCGCATACGTCCATTTTCATGCAGGGATCGTTCCGGGGTGGGGGGCCTACACAGAGGTGTGGCTTGCCATGATGCGCATGTTTTAATAACACTAAAGAGTTTAACCCAATAATTTAAATACCACTGTCGAGACGCTATTTTGACTGCCCTTTGCTCTGCGTCCTTGAAGGCCCCACAGTTGCTATGAGATGCAAAAGTGAAAGTTCTATAAAACTGGTCACTAAATATACATTTTATATTTTTCATGTGCTTACATGCATATTGAAGATACTTCTGGAGCAGAATCTAATCTACACTCATTCTTATTGCAAATACTGATTCAAAAAGACATCAACATCAACGTATGTGGTCTTGGGACATAACCCTCGCCAAGAGCAGGGATCTACTGTACTACTACTACACCATATTTGCCATATTTAAACATTGTGCCCCCATTGATCGTTAAAAAATAAAAAAAACAGCCACACCTCAAATAGTACTTTTTATTACTTTCATAAACTAAACAATGTATGTGATGCCACGAGGTAGGTGTCATTATATGACCATGACGGACATCGCCATTTGTCCCAACAGACATCATTACCAAATACACACAGCTTGCAGAGCAGATATTGACTCTGTAAAGCTAAGGTTTACAGATTGGGGTCAAAAAGACGAGCTCAGCACTACTGGAGAAAACTATTGGAGAATTAAGAATTTGGTATTTAAAAATTTTACATCAATGTCACATTTTCCAAGCAGAATTATGGATTATATAAAACATTATTGAATTAAATGAGTGATCTTTGTTTTCCTTCTTTTAAAAATGTGGTATTGAAATTGTTTTTTTTTAGGCGCCAGCATCGAGGTCTCACATTAGAAAAATCAGGACATGGTTTTTAATTTCATATTTCAAGGTTCACGTTAATCTCCGGAAAACCGAAACAGCTGTGATTGGTTGGCGACTAGTCCGGGGTGTACCGCGCCTCTGGCCGGACGACAGCATTCCAGCACACCCGCACACCCGCGACGCTAGTGAGGACAAACAGTAGAGGAAAAGGATGATGGATGGATGGATGGATGCACTGTTTTCCCATCTAGTCCCGTCTTACTAAATGCTTTGTACAAACCTAATGTATAAAATGAACATTGGCTTAGAATATTAAAAGAGGTTCGTTCAGTGACTCAAGAGCCGTTATTACACGAGGCCTAGAGCTTGGTGCTTTTATCAGACACACTTTAATATGCATAAAAATGCTCTCTAGGAGGAAGTCACAGCCCTGCACCATTGATGTACCCAAGACAGACTCTGACAAGCCTCTTAATGATGTATGAAGATTAAAGGCCTCGTTTCTGGAGGTGGAGACGAATGTCTGAGCTGGAAGGAGCAGTAGACATGATAAATGATTAATGTCGCTCAAATCATTTCTGGTACATTTTGTAGTGGTTCTGTTTGGCTCTCACTTGATGTATTTGTGTTTTCTGCAGTGCATCATACTAAAGGTACACTCATTATTGTATTTATTTCAAGTGTCAACAATAACTGGAATTAACATATCTTTATATACAGCCTTGTTTCCTTAAGGAATAGTTTTTTCTCCTCCCCCAGCCCGGAACTCTGGGTTTGTTTTGGTAGTTTTAGTCTGTTTTTATCATATATATTTTTGAATGTATCCATTTATCCATCCATTTATTGAATACATTTCTTCAATCACCGATGCCGACTGCTGCTCAGACATTGTTTACTAGCGATCCTATAGTATATTCAAATTCACTGCTCATATAAACGCAATTGAGCTATTCACAGAATTTATGGGCCTGCAAGCAGAAATTAGACCATCATATTATCCATTATAGTTATTATATTATTATATATTTCCTTCATATATTTTATTCTTTTGCAACAAGTGCTGGACGTAATTCACGAACAAAGTTGAAAACGAGCCACTTGAATAGGAACCCCCCTTCACCCCATAACATGCAAAGAACGCCAGCAAATGTTTAATCGCTGGATCGGTCTCGGTGACGGGAAGTGTGTTATTTTTCTTTGGTAACATTCCATGTAACCATGGCGATGTAACTGGGAAACAAAGCTGGAAATGGCCACTTTATTAGGAACCCATGCTTCAGGCTCTACCAGGCATCTAACATAGAACACAATGCAGGCAGGCCCATTCCAAATTTCCACTTAATCTTTAACTAGTTACTATATGATTCTATATAATTTACCATATATACCACATTGTTCGTATGCATTTATAATTGTCAGATTATGTGGAAGTCAATCGCTTATGAATCAATTGCTTTGTGTATTTTGCGGTAATTTCTCATTTTCATATTATGATGATACAAATATGATCACCATACTCACAACAATTTTGTATTTTGTCGACAGAACGACATCCCAGTAGCGTGCCAATTGGATGCTATACATTTGTGACTGGATGTGAGGCTCCCTTGACCCTTTCCGACTGAAGATGATGTTGCTATGGAAAGTCCTGGTGCTGCAGTCACTTACGTGGTGCCTTGCTGGTAAAGTATTTTTCCTTTTTTTATAACTGTTGATGTCAAAGCTGCCTTTGTGATTTGAGAGTCATGTTTCGTGTGTTTCTGGGCCAGGTAATGAGCTGAAAGGAATACTGCTAACTCTTTTTAGCCCGTAATCCACAACCTTTATGTGAGAGGTGAACATATGTTTTTTCTCTTTTCTGTGCATTCTAAAGATATAAAATCAGCTAAAAAGAGGCAGCTAAGAATTCGCTTTTTGGGACACACACATTGTTTTTATATCTTTAGAATGCACAGAAACATTTTCTCATAGTTTAGAAAAATCTTCTCACCAAAAATGTTGTTGAAACAGTTTTCTGTAGTGTTTTGCTTTGGTGTCATTTGAGATACTTAGAGTTGTTGTTGTCCTCAGGGCATGTTGTTTTCACATACACAGAGAAATATAATCATTAAATAGATGATAATGCTCAATCTGGATTGATGCTGTAAGATAATTATTAATTTAACAATGTGGTTGTAGCAGTGTTGTATAACTGCATTGCATCAGAACTGTTATTATTATTATTATTAGCAGTAGTATTATGATGCAGTGCAGTACAGCGCCACTGCGACATCCAGCCATTCATAAACAATTGGCAGAATTCCATAAAGGAATTGCCAAATGGTATTTAGGGCCCAAATTGGTAGAAACATAAAACATGGCATATGGGAGGCTGTCAATCTTGTTGATCTTTTACTCTGCAGTTGCTATGAAACACTTTCATTTGCGCTGCCAGATGCACTCTGGCATTGGTCACAATATGACTGAGAACTTTGTATATAATTTGTATATTTGCAAATAACAACAGCGGAATGGGTATATACCGGTAAGACTTTCAACTTGGATGAGCACATACACCTCGCTAGTATTTCCCCATTGGGAATAAATTAGATGTACCTTGACATGCAGCATTTGTTTACTGTGGTGTATGTTGTCAGTGTCTTTGTAAATGCAGCCAAAGGGAGTAAAATAGTGAAGATAATGGGCACACAGCCAACACTACAGTCCAGTTTTACTGCGTAATAGAGAACTTTTTTTCTCCCAACATTGTCTTTATCATTTATTGTTATTAAATATTTTAGTTTTTTTTATAAAGCATTAAAATATGTGACACTCTTGATTCTTAAGTAAGAGTTTGGATGATTACTGTATTTTCTGGACGATATGTCGCACTTTTTTTCATAGGTTGGCTGTTCCTGCGACTTATACTCCAGAGCGACTTATAAATGAAAAAACTGTTTATGTTCCATAAATATGTTGAAATGTTGTATTCTCGTGTTAAACGATGCCAACGTTTCAGATAAGGAGGTTTGCACAGAAGTTTGGGATGGCTGTGAACGCTCAGTTTCAGGGAGCTTTTTCTAACACTGGCTCTTTGTGATGTCACTTCCTTGTATGGGCATGCGCTGTAGGCCAGATGCGCTCTAGGACTGCCCTTCCCACAGCTGCGCTTCACTCTGTTTATGGTTGTTAGCTATTGCTCCCAGGAAGGAAAGATATCTGTCAACGGCAATTCACACGAGACTGTTTTTGTGAACGTGACCATGAAATATCCGCCAAATTGTTGCTGAAACCAGAAGCTGTGTGCTCTTTTCGGGGTCCCTTTAATATATACAGTAAAGTCTCGTTATATCGATAATGGTTAAAACGAATTATTACTTATTACGATACTATTTTCATTTCCCGGCAAATTTCTAGTCTTTTATGATATAATTAGCTCCGTTAGTACGATACACGGTTATTATGATAATCCGGTTACTAGGATGCCCTTTTCATCTCCCGCCAGCCAATTTGGTCTGCTTATATCGATACAAAAGCAGCTTAAATCAATCTTTGCTTAAGGATTTCAATACCAAAAAAAGAACACGGCGAACGGCTGCTTCCAGTCAACTTTATTTTTCACACTTCCACCACCAGAGTGCAGCACACACAGCGGAAAACACCCGTCCCTCGCGCCTACCCCTCCGGGTGGCAACACCTTCCCTATCGATAGTTCCGGGGTGAATTATGTCCCAGTAACCGGTAATCACTACAGCGTAAGTTTATTTTTATTTACTGTAGTACAAAATTTATTGTAGTACAAAAGCATGCTAGATACGCAATCCATGAACTCAAGGAGAAAATTACATGCCATATCAAAGATCCGCCCACTTTTAATGCAGTTCGGCGCAGGATCGGATATATGGATAGTCCGGTTATATCGGTATTTTTTCCGACTCCCGAGAATATCGATATAACGAGACTTTACTGTATATAACAATGGCTGCTTTCATCACATGCACTCATCTTTGTCCATTTACGGACAGGAAGTGTTCAAAAATAGGTGTACCGCACTTCAACCTTGGAGCCAGTGAGGCAGGAGGCCTACCGGGCACGTAGTTGAGGAGATCCGCCCAGTCCGAGTCACCTTTGCGCATCACAGACACAGACGGGCCGGGCGGCCATTGTCACACACTTATACAGTATATATTATTATATATACTTTGTTGCTGAATTTCTCGCCTTTCACCCACTTTTAGGCAAACTGTCCGTCACTTCAAATATGTTCAGTGCCAGAAATGGGACATTACTTTGCGGCAATGGCTTTTTGCCAGCCTGGACAGACACACACATATACACACACACACACACACACAGTGGCCAGGACTAAAACTTTCATGTTCTGAAGTTATGTTTTGGCAACAACAAATCCTTGTGGTAAAAGCTAGTGTGGATTTTACATCCTGTGAAAAACAGGGTCAATGAGTACACATCCGCAGTGCTACTATATTTTTAAACCTTGCAGCGAAAGCATGCGAGCCTGCTGAGACCTGCCATCAGCTGCAGCCTTGAAATGTTCTCAATTGATTAAAATAGATTTATCCTCCTTACAATTTGCCACAAATGAATATTTGTTTTTAAGCTTTTTCTATTCAGAGTGTCTTTCATAGTTTGAGTCACCAGATAAGAATATTAAAGTACATTTGACATCTTGACTTTGTACGAGGGGATTATTCTCCTATTCATCCAACTTATCTGTTTGTAACAAAACACACTTTACTGTGGTTGCTACAGCCCCCATATGGATTAGGAAGATAGCTGGAAATTACTGAGTACAGGGAAGAGCGTTGTGCAGTCTGCGGCCCAAAAGCTTGGCATCCATGCTGGAGAATTCTAGAGAATTTTACAGTAGATATTAGCGTCAATGTGCAAACACGTGGAGTGACTTTGTTATTAACCATTAGGGGGATTCAGGACATGCAATGCATTACTGAAAGTTGAAATTGATTACTTCAATTCTATAAATCATTCAAAATGCCAACTATAGCCCACACCCTGAACAGCACACCGAACTACACAATATAGTCGAATCAGACTAAGTCGACTATTCTAAGACACCCCTAGAGTGATGTCACATCATGTTAACCTTCGTCTCTCACCTAAACATGCCGTTTTTTTTTTTCCTCTGGAATGTCGTTTCCTGTGTGACTGCAAGTTTCAAAACACCTACAAACATTATTTATAGTATGTTTAAAAGTTACCACCCATACGCCTTGTAAGTTAGTGTGTGTGGTACGTGACGATAGATACGACACCTTGGCTTTAATATTTGATCACAGCTTTCTCTCAAATTACACTCGAGAAAAGGTCAGGTACAAGCTCCCAGGAAGTAAAATTAGATTGAATTTTCATTTTTATTTCTATTCTTAAAACATTAAAACCACAATAATATAATGTAACCATGACATATAACAAGTATCTCTCAAGCTGTACTTTTTTTTTCTTTACAAGCAACAAAAGTAAGCGTTTGTTTATGAAGTTAACAACTAATCCTAACAGATATTTGCATTGGAAAATGCAAATCTGACAGAGAATTAGTTTGTTTGGAAAAAAGAGATGTCTAATGTCCTTTTTGTGTTAATCCATCTGCAGTAGGAAACAAATAAGCACACACACAAACAACAAATGCAACAAAGCAACATTGGGTTATACTACTTATTCCTGACCTACAATAGCGCTTGCACAGTTATTTACCTCAGTTTCTGTACACCTCATTTGAGGAGGCGAGAATCCCGTAATCCCTTTCACACAACTGCAACCATCAACTTGTCCTGGAAATTGTGATGGACAACAAACACCTCATCCATCCCATTTTCTATACAATACGTATCGTATCCTGTTCAAGGTTGTCTGTGTGAGCTGTAGTCAATCCCAGCTCACTTCGGGCCAGAGGTGGAGTAAGCTCTGCAATGGCCGCCAGTCAGTCACAGGGCACATATCGACAAACCATTCACAATCACACCTGGGCAACGTCAAGTCTGTGGGAATAAACCCATGGAACAGGAACAGAGATGCCAGCTGAGATTCGAACCAGAAACATTCTTATCTCACCTGTTAACTGGAGTTTATCCCAGTATTCCTACAGTATTCCTACATACATTGATGTTCCCCAACATTTAATGAAACCATATATTCATGGAAGCGGTTCTGTAAGAAGCATAGCAGGAACACCGGGTCGGGAACAGAGGCCTACTGATGAGCCACACACATACGGTAGCTTGGGGAAGTGTGCAGTCATTTAGCCATGTGTCACCCCAACACTGGACAGGCGGATTGAATCATAGGCTGCCCTAAGCAGGACACGGTGTGTACCATTGAAAGCCCTGAACCTCGAGCCATCATAAACAGGAAAATAGGACAAATTGCCAAGGTCGTGGCAGAGGGTAACAGACACAATACTCTGAATACTGGAGTTATAATGAGCATTTTAGCTCTGTGTCCACAGTAACAAGCTTGAGAAGTCTCTAATCTTGAACATAGGTGTCTGGTGTAGCGGTACACATGACCCACTGCTTTCATTTTGAGGCTTTTCGGTTTAGTCCATTAATGTCCTACAGAGATAATGCAGACCTACTGCATTATAAAGCCCTAAACAGGTTTTCTATGCTCTAACTACAAAAATGTTGCATTATTAATATTAAATGCTACTACGAAAATGAAAATATTCAATTTCTTAACAGTGAGTGTTATGAATCCTGGAAATTAATTTTCCGTGGTCAATATCGCAAGCAGAACACGCAATAAAATCAGTAATAAGGTTTATTATGTGGTCTGTCTTTAACTGCTCGAGTACTTTTCCTCCTTCAACTAACCAAAATACAAAAGAAAAGGCTCATTAGTCATTTCAGTATATGATATAATGTGCCCTTAACGGAATGTGATTGTTTTTCTTAATATCGCCTTTTCTCTCTGAGATATGCAACGTTATATAAGACCTTGTCTTTTTCCTTAGTAGTTAGAAGTGGTTGTGCTTCACTTATCCAATTAGTCATGTGGCAATGAGCCTTGTTTTCCAGCCAGTGATCTGGCGTTATAATCCCCTCTTGCTGAATGACTTAGTGGCCTGCTTCTTGTTCCTTGCCTACATAGCGATAAGTACGTGAGGTGCTTTGTCCCTGCACAAAACCTTAAATCTTTGATTTTGTCTTCTGTACTCTTTAGCTTCCATTACTTTTTTCCTTCCAGAAATGTGAACGTGAATGGTTGTCTGTCAGTGTGTTTCAGTCCTGTGATTGACAGGTGACCAGCACTTGTCACCATCATCAGCGATCAGCTCCCCTTTCCAGGAAGCAGTGTAGAATTACATAGATGGGGCTAAATTTTTGCTAAAATGATGAGTCAGCATTGTAAATGTACAATATCTCACAATATCAGGAATATGCTTTGGATTGCACATGCCCACTCTTGACCTTGTTTGGCTTTAGCTTAGCTTTAGGTTTGTCATGATAATCAATACATCAATGAACTGCTCGATATATTGACTTGTGCAGGCGTGACAATTGTAATTGAATGGGATTTAAGTGCAATTTTTGCAATTTTGGCTTATTATGTTGTTTAATTTTTTTATTTAAAAGCTCTTGACTTCCAATTACAACGTTAAATACTCTTGAGAAATTAAATTTGATTGCTTCTTATAGTATAGTCACAATGTTATGCTATGTTATTAATGAAAACATTGTCTCAAAATATTGACAATAATTGTGTTTATCAGCAATAATTTATTATCGTCCATCAAGATTTTGATCTATTTTTTTATACATTGCATATCACTGCTGGTTGCATCTTTAAAATGTATGATTTGTTTTAAATTGATCCAGTATAGAAGCCATTGCAAGTACACATTGACCATCAGCACACGGCATAGTGTTGACAGGGTTGACTCAATGATTAGCTCACTGTTAGCTTGCGGTGCAGGGTGGCTGCAGGATGTCTTCATCCATAATTCATCTATAGTGCACAGCGCTGACACTAACAGATGCAATTGGAAAACAAAAAGTGCATTCAGAGAGATACATGTTAGTAAATTTAGATGATTCATCATTTAGATTAAATATAGCACTCATGAATAATCTGTAACAAACACAGAAATCGGTCTACTAAATCAGAATTGGTATTGTCTTTGAAAACTGTAGACTCTGCATGTGTAGCATTTGGCAAAGCATCAGTGCTCCTAAATGCTGCAAGAAGTACTGTCTAACATGCAATGATAAGCCTTGCGTTTTGTACCTGAGACTTCAGTAGGGAGTTAAGCACCTAATCCACCACTTCACACCAACGCTTTCACTACACAAACCATCAACAATATACAAAAAAGCAATATTACAACATGTGGCGTGACAGAATCGGGGATGAATAGCATTATTTCAAAAGCAGGAAACCCACTTAACCGTCTATCTTCCAATACATCTTCTCTAAACACTCCAAACTACAAAACGCTATTGTACAACATTGTCTGGAGCGGTTCAGAATCAATATTATATAATAACGTTACACTTTAAGAATTGCATATCTCACTCACCACTAACATGGTAGCACTGGTCTGGGGCACTGCTAGGAAGTGGCGAGCCAACCTTTTCCCCGACCTGAGAAAGCTAGATAGCTCAGAGTTGATTCACCTGTTTAGTTTTCCCGAAAAATCCACTTTGAAATGGATTTTTAAGAATGTTTGACACCAAGTACATTTCAGCCATTGTGTGGAAAGCGCTATTGAGTCTTCGTCTTCTGTTGTTTACTTCCAGCTTGTCCAACTTTGCTTTGTTTTTCTTTGATCAGCCAATCAGAGCACGGAAAATACTGACGTTATTGTGGGCCTGTGAAGCAAATGTGAAATCGGATTAGTTAAAGTTTAAAACGGACCTCTTATGCTCATTTTTCGACCCTTTGTATTGAGTTGCAGTGTCCTGTAGAGCAGCTATACACAATAGCCCGCACAGAAAACATTTAGCAGAATCTGCAGCTGTATTTCCTTATTTGTGCTTCCTGTTTTAATTTATTCCACCCATGGAATGCCTCTGGGCATGCACACTCCGTTGTAATTGGTCACATGCCCAAAGTGCGTCCCAACTATGGACCATATAAAGAAGTCCGCCCTTCTGTGACATCACAAAGGGGCAGTTTTACCACACTTTTGGAAAGCGAGCGTTTTGAGCCATCCCGAACTTCTTTCAGGGCTCACTTCCAAATGGGTAAACCTCATTATCTGGAACTTTGGCATCATTTAACACAATAATAGAACATTGTAACTACATTCATAGGTCAGAAAAGTGGAAAAAGCATAATAGGTCCCCTTTATGTGACATTTACCAGCATAACTGAGTCAGAAGTCTCTTGGGCAGATAAGATTGACATGGCCACACGGAAGATGGAATTTGGTTAGACAAACACGTAGGCCGACTGGATGCAGTCCAGCCAAGAGGCATGAAATAAAGATAATAGTAGTAGTACCAGTTGGGAATACATGAACACAATTTATGGAACAAATACTACAATTTAAGTTGTAAATGGTCAGTGCTTCCGATAGTGTTTTGGCCAGCAGAGGAAGCTTTGCTGGCCCTGACCACCCGCCAATGCCCAACTGATGCACTCATGATGTGTCTGCATAATCGTGCTCACGTCCCGTGAAGGGCATTTCTTAGGTTGATGTGCATGTCAGATGGCCTGGTATGTCAAGGTCCCCTCTCATGGCGTTGCCCCGATCTCTTCAGGCCATTTTACACTGACAGGATGAACATTGACCTCTGTCATTCCACCGGGTGAGCAGCCTGGGGTACGCCTGCCAGAGTCAGACCACCTGAGCCACGCTGCCAGCTGGGCAGACCCCATGGCCCCAGGTGCATAAGGCTGTAGTCAATAGCACCTCCATTTGTGTCGACTTCATTATGTCCTGAGTAGAAACATAAGTGGATTTTTTTTGCAAAACAGTTAACCAACTTCATATTTTGTTTACTGTACCCGCTACAGTTATGCGATTTGACCCATCAGCTTATTAACCATTTTCCCCCAGCTTATTAATGCTTTCATTCAGGTTGAGGTCTTGTTGATGGCAGCATTAGTGAGAGCTCAGGTGTTGTTGATAAAATTGAAGCGTATGTCTCACTGATGTCTGTAGGTGCACTCACCTGTTCTTCCTCAGGAGAAGCAATTATGTTGAGGAGGGTAGGGGCAAAAGACATCCCCAGATGGCCTCCCTGTCGAGCCCCGGCTAATTGGCGGTGTTAGGGATTCAGAGCAGGTTGAAGAGAAAGGCCTGTTCTCTTGCTTTTCCACTGGCCCTACATCTTTGTTTGTCTTTGATTTGCTTTGTCAACTCTTCCTTTTGATATGCATATCAATGCATGTTTTATTCATATTTACTTGGAATAAAATCAGCTGAAATCACCTTGTTGTTGAGTATGAGCACAAGTAATGCATGCCACACCATGTGCATGTGTGGATTCAGTCTGTATTTCAAAGCTACTTTTGTGACAATGCTTCTCTCTTTCGAGCTCTCAGCTGTCCCAAAGAAATGAAAGATTAATGTGACTGTCACTCGACGTGTGCACAACAACCAGGATAGTACTTCCCACACTATTAAAGCTGAATTGCAACAGCTTGTGGACTTATTTTAATGAGAGGGGAATGCTAATTGAGGGACTTTAAAAGCACATTGGTGGGACTGTTTGCAGCACTTTAAGGTATGACAGGAAACAAGAGACTGGGCATCCTCCCAAAGGGCTCAAATGCCTTTTTAACTAGTGCGACAGATCTCTATTCGCCAATATGTTTGGACATTAACTTTGAAGATCATTTTGGCCAAACTTTAGGCATGGGCAATGTCAGCGATGGTGTGTTTTGGTTCAGTTCCCGGTTTCTCACTGATGGTGCGATTGCTTGTCTGTACAGGGTGGGCACTTTGATTGACTGGTGACCAGTCTGCACATTCATGATTCAGCATTCAGTGATTTTCCATCTCCGCTCATTAGCCACGTTTACATGAGGAGTTTTTCTCTTTCCGAATTGAATCTTTCCGAATGATCTTTCCAAAAGCAATGGTATACATGGAAAGGAATATTCCAATCGCGTGTCTACATGCGCCGCTATAATCAACCAGAATAGTCAATGGGGCATGCGCAGTAAAACGTAAACACCAACATCACGTGGTACCGACTTCCTCGAGTTTTTCTTTCACTTGTTGCCAGTTTGGCGTTCGTCCAGTCTTGAAATTTAATTTGAATCAAAAACAAACTTTCCGCAGCAGTCCAGTGCCGATTGCTCACCTCCATTTTTTTAAATCGAAGAACGTCTCTGCGTGTTACGTCATATCTTAGCATTCGCTGAAACAGGAAAATATAAGTTCAATCTTGCTAATATTTTATAATTAAGCTTGGCACATGTTTTATATAGATATGCATTTTCTTTTTTTTAATAAAACTGGACTTGTGAATGGCGTATAGAAGGGTTTAGATTCTGTTCCACAGATGGCGCTGCTTGCCAACCGCCAATAAACAACAGAAGAAGAAAAACACCACAAAGAAGAACGCAGTCTGACAACTTTCCAATTGAACGGGTACAAGATCCCTCAATTGGATTGGGGAAAGGAATATTCCACCCCTGTGAATCCGATTATATATTCATTCGTATTGGCACTTTCATAGATTGGCACTGGTCTCATATACCAAATGATGGCTGGCATAGGTTAATTAGGTCCACTGTGTGGAATTGTTTATCGGTTATTTGCATGTCGAAGCAGCAGAAACAAAATTGGGCTGTTAGCAGCAGAAGTGTCGCCGCCATTTCCGCATTTTTTTACTCTAATGTGCTCACAGTATATAATCCTTTCATGGCTTTCTCAATCCCTCATCAGTCCTTTACTTTTTGTATGAAGAGTATCACATAGTCCTGTGGGTGCGTATGCATTAAAAGTATAGAACGAAGCGCTATCATGGCATTATTTCCCCGCGGCATGTCTCCTGCTGGTTGTGTTGTGCCAGGCAATTCTGCAATCACTGACGGTGTTGCATCATACGTGCTGAGACTTGTATACCTGTTTGTCACATGTCTTGGGAATTGGTGCAAATAGGAAAAAAGAGTGATGTTTGAACGATACTGTAATCAGAGGGCGAAACCTCCCAGCATGTCTTCTTACTAGTTTGTCTTTGCAGTGTTAAAGCATAACGTCTGTGATGGAACTGCAGTAAACATCAGCGCTAGCCTCCTCATTTGCCATGCACTGTGGATTTATAGCATGGCGTATGATGTTGGCAGAAGAACACTGATAGACAGTGAACTACACACAAAGTCTGGCAGCAATGGTTTTTGTTTGTTCCAAACAACAATGCTCATTGGAATTACCCGATTATATTGCTAGGTTTGTGTACTGCATACACAAATGCTATTTTTTGGAATACTAATTACATCACGCAAGGACAAGTTTAATTTGTTGACCAAATTATCCATGTTTGAAAATAAGCATCTTAACAAGATATATTTAAACAAGATACTACACATTCAATTTAAACTGGTTTAATCTTTGAATATCAATATTTTTACTGGACAAAATGTCATCTCCAGCCAGTTGCAAAGGTTCTGTTATGGGTTCTCATAATGACACAACCACTGACAATACAAATATTCCGCCTTATGACTAAAAAACATAAGCAAACGCAACAAGCATGCTTATTTCACAGTACTTCTTAGTCCCATTTATTTATTTTATTTCATTAACTGAAAGACATTTGTCATATATACGTACAGTATGTGTACCCTAGAGTCTTGGGTTTCCAACTGTCGCGCCGGGGACCGGTACCGGTCCGTGGCGCATTTGCTACCGGGCCGCACAGAAATAATAAATCATTTATTAACGACTCACTCTCTCCCATCACACGTAGATGGGACCATCTTGTCTCAACGAAACAAGCTCAGGCCTCCCACTGATTCAGCGGAAGAGTTGTATTTTCCCTGCACTTAACATTTGCTTTTAGCCCCATCGTCCACACATTGCCATTCTGTGAAAAAAAAAACAAATCACACCGGTCCGTGGTGCAAAAAAAGGTTGAGAACCCCTTACCTAGACAGGAACATTTCTGATACTTTGTTGTAAAATCGGATTACCTTCTTTTGAAATAAGATAAATAAATAAGACAAATGTATTGAATCATTCAGTAGAGCATAAAAATATATTTGTGGGATTCGACTTTGCTAAATCTAGCAATCTCACTCTTGCTGGTGGTGCTGTCAAAAAAGTAGCTGCTTTTCCTCTCCGTGGAAGAATGCAGTGACATGTGTCTTCCAGCTAACTTACGCCCCCAACCCTTCAGGTTGAGGGGGGTACTGACAAGTGCCTCCCCTGTGACATTTTTATGGATTTAATTGTCTGACTAGCAAGAATGAATATGTCACACTTACATAACACAGGCTGTGTAATGCTTCTGTATACTTCGACGGAAAATTGTATTACTGGTTGGATGCCAACAAACACAAACAGGTAGGCACCTTGATCCAACTCAGTGCACTCGTTGAGTCTAAGTTTCTGCTCTGTATGAAATGCAAAATTCAGCAATTTTTACTTAAAAAAAATTTAGAAGTATTTCAATCAAAAGAAAATACAATTCAATGGTCACATATTGTTTTTTACATTTTTAATCCTGACAGGTGAAGCAGAGCCTTCTGCGGTCAGGGGGTGTGGGTGAGGCTTTGCCTCCCCTGACCGTACGTCACCCGTTTGCGTATAGCTTTACATATTTGAGGTGTAAAAATAAATACATAAATAATGTAGGCAGAGTCCCTACGGTGCTAACCTGCTGGTTTGAGCTGACGTTTTTTCCTGCTGAGGGAAATGCAAATGAGCAATGTTGTTACAGTGAGAACAAAAAAAAAAAAAATCAGCCTGTCGCAGATGTGTGAGGAAGCCTGGTGCCAGCACCTGTGTATGTTACAGTTAGGATTGAACAGTGACCTACTTCCTTCTTTTTAACAAGAATTTAGTACACCTACATGTTTAAAGATCCTCTTGTGATGTGTATGAAAAGGAAGTGCTCTGCAGCATCAAAACCGGGGTCACTCATGAACTTTGGAAGTAAATGAGAAATTCATTATACATCATTTGGAACCCTTAATGCATTCATAATGGAGAAAAATGCAATAAGTTTGTGTTATTTGCTTGTGGTTTACCATTAAACCCCATCTTAAGGGGGTGCTGGACAGGGTGGTATGAGCTGAGGGCAAATGGGGCCACGTATGGATTGCATATGAAGTCAGTTTGTGTACAAAAGAAATGCTATTGCCAGCATTTTTACTATCAGCATCCCCCATCTATCCTCTCCCATAATGAACAGTCTTTCTCAAACCTGGGGGTCCCAAGACAGTTTTTTTGAGATCTCGGACTGTCGGAGTCAAATTCACACAATTATGATGGAAAATTATTCCAACTCCTCCTGATTTTTTAAGTTATATTCTTCCTCACGAAGATGAACACCGCTGGATCTTTGCTAAGTTTATTTTAACAGAGAGCAGCAGAATGTCAATCACATAAAATAAAGGTTATAAATTAATTTGTATCTGCTGGAGTGAAATGTGACTCAGGGCTGATCAGATAATCCCCCCCACTCCCCCTTGGCTTTGGAATGGAAAAGAGCTCTAAAAAAGAGCTAGGAATAACAATAATATGACTTTTTCATTGAATAAAGTACATTCTTATTGTAGATGAGAATTAATGGATAATTTTGCCTGTTTTCAACAGCTATTGTTTAGCATTTTGGTCTCGTTTTTTCCCCACAATGTTGAGGGGGGGGGGGGGGGGGGATTACAGTACACAGCTTGTTTCTGCAATTGCTTTGGACATGCCACTGACTTGCATCATTTTCCACTTAAAAAAAAACACAGCTTTTGTATGAAAAGGCTAACCAAGAATAAGTAATTCAGTTGGGTTTTAAAGGAAAACCATCAATCCTTATGTGAGACATGAACACAGTTCTAAAGATATATATTCTGCCCAGAAAGCCTGCTATCAAAACCTCCAATACGGTTTTATGGTTTTATATCCATCCTGTGACCATGTAGTAACATGGCACATTCACGATAACATGTAATAATTATGTATTTTAGTCATTTTAAGCATTACCGGAACTTACTTCCTGGGCTCATTGATTTTCACATAGCAGCACAGAAAGGAACACAACATTAAAGCGTTAACTTTCCACACAAAAACCCAGTAGCGGTGGCGGCAGCTCCAATATGTATACGTGTGATGAAACCAGTCGCTAACCAGCTAGTAGGTAGCCGGTGTAATGTGGTGAGATGTCACTAAACCAGTAACAGTTCTTTGGCGTAAGAACGTGAATAGCAACAATAATAAGGATCGACTGACCCGATATATCGGGCCGATATTTGTGTTCTTACTTGAATCGGTATCGGCCGATCGGTATGAGACCTGTAATATTGTTATCATTGTAAGCCATCGGCTCAGGGTGATGGGAAAAAATCGGTATTGACATCGGCCAGAAAAAAAACATATCGGTCGATCCCTAAACAATAATAATAACAATGTCGCTGTAGCTTGGTTAATATGCACGTCACATTTAGTTGGTGGTGGTTTTTGGAGATGCCAATAGTATCTTTAGAATGCACAGAAAGGAGAAAAACTTGGGAGTTCTTGTCTCACATAAGGACTGTAAAGTAAAGTGAAAAGTATTTAAAAGCAAGTGACTTCTGCATATTCCAGACATTATGCAAAACCTGGCAACCTTGTCCAAACCAAACAAATTCACAACCAACAAATTTTTGGCCAATCAAATCTGTCCTTCAGAAGCACTCAAATGTAGAAGTCAACTCTCACATCCTCCCTCCCTTGAGAAGAGATGCCACCGTATGATAATATCATCACTGACCAACAGAAATCATCGCTAAAGACCACACTCCGAGTGTGTGCAATGTGTTGGAAAGACGACAACTGACAATCACTTCAAGCGCAAAACACGTGTAATGGCTACCACTCATTGTCGACGTCCGACAAGGGAGGCTGTTTCATTCAGTGAGAGTGCAGCCTTTGTTTATTGCATATTTGACTAGAAATACATGTTACTCCAGAGCATAAAATGTTATTATTTTGAGGTTACATTAACTCCATGTACATTGTCTGACTTGTTGTGTTACAAATGACTTATTTATTTATTTGTTTTGTATTTGTCTTTCAGTGAGCACGGTCCTGCAGAGTCCCGTCTTCACCAAGCAGCCTGGCAGCATCGTGTACCCCGTAGAATCTCTGGAGAAAAACAGAGAGGTCGTGTTCAGCTGTGAAGCACAGGCAAGCCCATCTCCAGTCTATCGGTGAGTGTGCGAATGCTCGGCTTTATTTATCCTTGACTGGGTGTCAGATGCATTCTGATGACTTCATTCATGGTAAAAAAAATGTTTTGTGCTATGTTTAACATCTTGGATGTACCAATAAAACCTTCACAGCTACTGGTTAATATACGTGTATCTTCCAACCTGGCAACCGCTCACGTGATCGCTTCAGACTCTGATGAAAAAGTGTCCTCATATTGTTATTGATTATAATTATTATCAGTCAGTACAGTGCAAATATAAAAAAAAGGAAGGCAGTCATTGCTTTTAGTAATTTTGGAGTATTTAACGTAGGAGTGCACAATAATTACTGGACCGATTATTGTCAAGATATGAGTAGAGATTCCACGATGAGGGGAAATAACATCGGTGCCCGGTACTTTTTCCTGGGCAAAAAAGTTTGCCAGACGCAACCCGACAGCCAAAGCGATCTGCTTCAGATCTGCTTCAAATAATATTTTATATAACACAAATACATAGAAATACAAATTTCCCCACTTTATACAAATTTCCCCACTGAGGGACGAATAAAGGCATATCTTATAATAGTTTAAAAATATATATTTATTATTTATTTACTAAAATTTATTTATTTATTTATTTATTTATTTATTTATTTATTTATTTATTTATTTATTTATTTATTTATTTATTTATTTAATCTCTGACAAATGTTATATAATAGGGCAAAAGCACATTAATAAGCAAGCCAATAAGCAGGCTAATACTAGCCCACTAATACTACCAGCAGTAGTAGTAATAATCAGAAGAAGAATAATGATGATAGTAATAATAATAGGCTAATTAATAATATAATAATGATTATTTTATGGTGGCCTAAAACAATTGAGTATCTCTACTAAATCTGTCCAAAAGTGGGAAAGTTATATCCCGGTTCTTGTTCGTTATTTGTTTTTTGGATTTTTTGGATTTTTTGGAATGTCTACTACATTCATTCATATTCTGTGCACCTCCAGGGGGCTAAGCCCCCCCTGTCCTCAGAACCTAGTGACGCCCCTGACAGGAACTCTTTATCAAATCCAACTTTGTTTGAGTCAAGTGTGCACAAAGTACAGCTAAATCGAAATAAAAAAAATAATACATCTAAAAAGTTATCGGTATCAGCCTCCTATTAGTATCAGTTTGAAAAAAATGTGCATCCTTAATGAAAACCGTATAACACCAATCCACCTGACCATAGTAAATTATTCATTTTTTTAATGACGTCTATGTTGTTTGTTTAATACAAATCAAGGCATCGGGGTTAACAAAACAAACAGTATGGAGCCTAATACGGCAGGTGGTGTGGTATTTATGATCCCGCATACATACATGGCGTGGTACGTGATTACATAAAGCAGGTGGAGCTGCTGTTGAGGTCGGCTTGCCAGCATAAATCACCTTAAATGGAGTTATTAGATAACATAGCTTACCCTGCTTGATATACTCAATGTTATGACACAGTACAAGGACCTCATCGCTTTAAATAACCTGGTGTTAGACGATGCCAATTTTGATTTAAAATGGAATACAGTAAGTTTTACACTTTTCCAACACACTTTCCAGCTAATTGTCTTTTAATCGCAAAGACACAGAGGCAGTCTTCAAAGGATTCTCATTGTCTGGTAATTAAGATAGAAGAAAAAGCTTTGGCTAATATGAGCGATATAGGTTTGTTCCAAAAATTCTCAGTCAAATGATCTCAAATTTTAATGAGCTGTGTAAAAACCTTAGAGTTTAATGTTTAATTTTTTTGTTCTAATCAGTCTTATGTTCAGGGTCTCAAGGTTTATTCATGCAAACCAGCAGGGTATTGATGCAAACTCTAATGAGATACTCTCTAACGTCGCTTTGGACGCTCAGTTTAAAGCTGCTGGATGTCATCGGCTCAAAATAACGTTTTTGCCAACGCAAAAAATATAAGAACACCACCACTTTCTAGCATATGTTAATAATCGTGCTTTAAGAGAACAGATTGAACACTAAAATGTCAGAGCATTCCCAATTTGCATTATTTCTTATGGGAAAAATGTTTCTTATTGGCGTCCGATTCCTTCTGGAACATATTTTGCTTTAAAGTCTGTGAACTCTAAACTAAAAGAGCGATAACCGATAAACCATGAACTGCGGCTTCAATAGGATGAACACAGAAGGATTGAAGCAATGAGGCAAGGATCCTGCAGAGGATTTGAAGTGAGAGCTTCCGGAATCACCTTTGTTGCCTTATGTCTTGGTTGCGCCTCGCTGGCCAATCCAGGACCAGAAAGGTAAACCCAAGGGCGTACGTATACAGGAGTTATGATGCTCATGCTAATTTAATAGTGATCAATGAAGTACTTCATGGTTAATGAAATATGAAGAGGGGTCATCTTATATTCGGGTTAAAGCAGTAATTAAGACTAAAGAAAGATATTTTCACCATTGTCATTTTCAAAAAGGAAAACATCTTCAAAAGATCTTTGGAGCGCCATCGACTCCTTATCTGCCCATTCCTCTTGGAAAAAGCAAAACGCCCCCCTCTCACCCATCCCATGGGACACACAAACACACACACACACACACACAAAGAAAGAAGAAAAACAATCTTTTGTTTGTTCTATTTTGGTTGTGTGTGAATTGTCGCAGTACTGCTGTGAGAAAACAGCCACCATTCCTCAGGCGCCTTCATATTTTGTGTTGTAATCCGTCTCGGGAGACTCATGGCCGTGAAAGACTATTGTGTCACGCGTGTTCTCAATTAAAAGACATGTGTGTGGTAAGTTCAACAGTTTGACGTGGAAATCAACTTCGAGTGATGTGAAATGATGATTCTGTACAGATTCACATTTCAACAATAAATGAATTGTTGGGCCAAATCAATATCAACCGGTTAGTGCTTTGGGCCACAACATGTCAGAAATTAGGCTGTTTTGCCAAGTGAAAGCTATCTTGTTTTGTCGAAGCACTAATTAGATATGTGGGGTTGCATGTGTAAAAATATATTTTTAAATTATATTAAATACATTTTATCCAAACCCAAGACCAGCAAAATGTAAAAAGACGTTGGCCGTACGAAAGACACACGAAGGACTGAAAAAAACATACGCTTCTGTCGAGTTTGTTTGACATGACAAAGAAACACTGCAAAAAATACAGTAAGTAGGAGTAGGCTCCTCCTACAACTGGTTGTGAGCTCGACTCTACAAAAAAATTCAAATTGATATTCCCAATTTGTATTCATACAGCATAACGATTAATCGAACACCAAAATGTTGATCATATGGATAATCGATTAAACATCAATTCTTTGATTAATTGCTGCAGCGCTATTGTGCATTACTCTCCATCAATAACACTTATTTAAAATAACACAATTTCTCTCCCATCTGTTTATTTAAATACGGTGCATCAATGCAAAGCAATTGCAGAATCTGTCGCCATTTAAAGTTAATTACACTCTTTGCTGATGATTTACAAGAATAAACATCGTGATGGTCTTTGCTGTCTGGAAAGATGGAGGATCTGCAAGCTATTTTCTGGAAGACAAGTCACTGCCACCAGTGGTTCACTGCTGCTGGGATTAACAGCTGGAGGGGGACAAATTATGGCCACCCTCACCCCAGACAAATGGCATTCTCCGCTCGTCATTTGCAAAGCACCGTCCATCCACCAATAAATGATTTCATGTTTCTGTCTTTTCTCCTTTTCTGTAGATGGAAACTTAACGGCACAGAACTCAGTCCCAAGTCTGGATCTCACTACAGCTTATCTGGAGGCAACCTCAGAATCAGTCATCTGAGCAAAGAACAAGATGCCGGAACGTATCAGTGCCTTGCCTCCAATGCTTTCGGGACCATCGTAAGCCGAGAGGCCAGTCTAACATTCGCATGTGAGTTTTAATTCTTGCTCTTTCCTGAGTGGATTTCTGGAAGTAGCCACAAATAGCATGGCTGTCATAGCATAAAAATGGTGGTATTTTGCTATGCATTGTTGAGTTAACACAACAGATCCCGCAGATCAAAACCAAATCTGCAAGACACACCACAGCAGGTAATTAGTGCTGTGGTCAGGCACGCGTGGCAGAGTCTTAGACATGTCGGAGTTGCACCATCGTACTCAAAAATCATGTGGACTCAGGCGTGGAATCAAAGTTTTTGTGATTTCGGATCGTTCAAAGATCCAGACGAGGGACTTTCGTCATGAGGAATCCCCTCCGCATTATGTACACATTGCCATCTGCACGTTTGACGCCCCTGCACAACCTGCTGCCAAATCCACACTATTATTGCTGTAGTATCTGTCAAGCTGTGCGACAGGTTGCACAAGGATGCACGACTCCCCACCTCACGCCTCTGCCCTCAACGTAATCAGACTTTAGTGAGATTTCAGCGATGGAGAGAATGATCGTACCAACAAAAAAGATGCGTAGTATTTATTGCGTGAAGATTTTTAATCACACTTAAATTTCACATTTTGTCGCTTATTTAAATCAATAAATAGTATTTTGTCGGGCTTAGTATCTGATACTAAATTACACGGCAATACTTAATGATAATGGCGGCTGCACTTCTTAATATTCCTCGAGGAAGAAGAAGTCAATAAGTGCTCTGTGTTCCAATTATCGGACAGCCATAAATGATGACATTAGCGAGTGAGTGATGGTCTGCTCCGATTACATTTTGAGGTTTGGTCGTTTGGGGATTGATTCTCGAGTTCCGAATACGGCCGGTGACGTATTGGTAGCCTTGTCCACACATTTTTGATTCTGTTGGTGAATTTCCACAATGACCATGACAGTTTCATCAATTGCTAGGCTCTGACCTTGGCAGCCTTCAGCATCGAGTGCATCTACGACCCGGCGTCATCCGTCTTCTTTTTTACTCTTGGTATAGCTTAACTAACTGCGCCGCATGATTGAATGCTGAAGAGAATAATTTAAAGGGCAACTGCGATTACAGGACAATGTCATGCCATCCTTTGTAGAGATTTAAGAGAACAAAAAATAAAAATTTTATACAGCCCAACAGATGTTCTCTCTTTCGGTGGCGCGCTCGTCACATACACACTTGCAAGCTTTCTGTAAAAAATAATGTCTCAGGACTGATCCTATTTATCTCTATTAAAGATGACCTTTTTGGTTCGAAATTAGCTTTCCATCTAATTTGGCTTTGATTAGACAGAAGACATACTTACTTATCTAATAAACCCTCAGGTCATTAAATCTGTCAGGTACAAAATGGAAGCAATCATTTACAACTCTAAATGTACACGATCTATTTAAGAGGTGGTTAAAGCTTCATATTTCCCATCTGCAGCCATTTAAGGTGGCCATTTTGATGGCGTCGGACATTGTTTATTTCTGTCGGTGCTATGCATCTATGTAGGTATTTGCTTTGGTTGGATTATTATTTTAGTCATTAAAGCCGTACTATTGAATGAGATTATGCTTTGCTATTTAGGATGAACTTGTCATAGTCAAAGGAAGGAAATTCACTAAGTCAAACTTTTTCCACCAAGGGCCACACACTGAAAAATAAAAAGATGCAAGGGCCACTTTTGGCATTTTTTATAAAAACACATGCAAATATGCTAAGAAGTTACATATATTTCAAAATAAAAATATCTCAGCTTTGTGTTAAAAAAAATATTATTATTGTTGTTATTATTATTATCTTTGGTCTTTGCTGGTTTTTTTCCACGTTTTGCTTTTTAAATTGTTTTGTTCAAGTTTCCTGATAAAAATGTTCTTTTTGTACCATATTATTTTTCATGGTTTGGCTGGTCCTTTAACTCCTGTGCCACTGAAAATGTACAATGTCCGAGCATGGTTAAAGTGGGATTCAAATGTTATGCAGCTATTAATGAGACTAGAGATACATTTTCCGACATTAGCTTGATTTAAATGTATTAATACATTAATATATGCAAATATATACAATCATGCTCGGTCATTTATCTTACTCTTACTAAAATACAGTAAAAAATGTCATATTTCAGACATAGTTGAATATGGTGATTATTCATGATTAATTAATGTGAAAACTGTGATTAATTCAGCCCTACTTATACACCCATAATGATGTATGTAAAAGCATAAACATACTATTTGGTAAAATAGTGGAGTTTTGTGGAGAACCGACGTATGTGTGTCTACATGCACTACAACGCCTCCAAGGTTATTCTTTGAAATTGGCTGGTCTCCAAATTGTTTGGCCTCTTCTTCTCAGTGTCACAAACTTTTGATGGATGATGCTACTCACCAGGGTTGAGGCTGTCCACCTCCTGAGGCTCGGATAACTTATGGGCGCTTCTACTCGATACTTGCCTGCCCTTGATTACTGTGTCAATCGATTCGAACTACCGATTATGTAAAGCGGCGTACCAATAATTCATACCAATGTGAAGTTGCGTATTCATTATGGCAAGAATAATGTGGCATTAGAAGATGGGAGCAGTTGGGCGAACCTCAAAACAGGCTGTTTGTGCTCCAGTTTTTGTTGTTTTTTTTTGCTGTTCTTTTTGAAAAGTATAGCAGAAAGTCCAGCTGCGAAATAGCGTTGAACTTGTACTTACTGTATATAGTGTTTCAGTTGTATTCTAGACTATTTTATATGTATTCATTCATTATTTTATTTTATTTATTATATATATTTAAAAAAAAATAATAATTTTTTTCTGCAGTGAAACTGTGACAGTACTTGGGCCAACTCAACCTCCATTCAAATATTTGGTTCTACATGGTTGATGAGTTCAAAATGCTAATGTTCCTTCCGGTCACGGTTTGGGAGGCCACCTAAAGTATGATGAGTAGTGCTGGTATTTAGAACACATTTCTGTCTGGAATGTGATCATCTGCCTAATCTGGAACATTATTTGTAATGTCAGAGCAGGTTTGCGGTAATTGATGCTAATGGATTAAGATGGGACATCACTTTTACTTGTTGCTTGGCCATTAATCATTGTTAGACTCTTCCTTATTGAAAATTACACTGATTCTAATGGAAAATGTGTATCAAAGTGGTACTAATTTCTTCTTGTAATGTAAAAAGTCACTCTGTTTTCCTTTATATTTAAATATTAATTGATGTGTTATTTGGGATTTCCTTTAGTCCTTAATTGCTTCTGAAAATCCCAGTTCCCCATTGAGTCTGAAGGTAACAGCCATGTTGGAAATTATGCTTTCAGCTAAATCCTTCTACATAATACTTCTTTTGCGCTTTCTTGGCTGGTGAGAGGCAGTGGATTAGGTGGAAGGGAGCAGAGTTGTATTGTTTTTCTACGTCTGTACGCCGTCGGCATCGGCGACACTCAGCCTATCTGAATGAGGACCAGAAAGTCAGTCGCTTTAGTGAAGTACACACACCACAAATCACAAATCCTTTGATGTCAGCCAAAAAAAAAAACCCAAATATACTCTTCTCTGAGTAAATTCAGTACCTTAGATCTTAGGTCTCTTGTTCTTGTCCACTTTGTTCTATAGACTCATTTTTGGAGAGGCTTTTATCTAACCTTCTGTCAGGCCTTTAGATGAAAGTAAGTGCACTGCTTTCAAAATGAAGGAAAAAAATACTAAAATTGGTTATAGTCTGCTTAAAATAAGCAAAAACCTATTTAAAATATAGAATCTCAAAGAAGACTGGAATATCGTACCTTAAAAGTAGTGTCTTTCCACTAGCACAGTTTTACTATGATTTATTCTATTCTTTTATTATTATTATTCTAATTTTGATACAAATGATTGCAAAGCACTATATAGCAAAATGCAAGTTATTTTTTTTTATTATTATTATTATTTATTATTACAATCAGATGGTGTGAATGATGGATGTCAGATCCCATTTCTGCAAAAAAAATGTTTATTTCAAACCTCACCCAAAAACCTGACAGTCACTCAGGTCTACCTTGGGCTGGTGTTGGTCCACTCTAGAATATGCACTCAAAATAGTGCCGAAGATATCGTTTTTATATGGAAAATATAGTTTTGAGAGAGCATACAATTTGTATTCACTGCAGGCATTGCCAACATAAGATGCTGCCAAAGTCATTTCCCAAAATTTGGCAGGACATCCAAAGGGCCTTCCAACTGCAGATGATGAGATCATCTATTGGTTTCCATAGAATATCCGTGCAAACATTTAGAAACCACAAGGGAATCCCCCCCTCCCTAATTTTAGCTGCCATGTATACATGAAATTAATATATGAAATATTGCACAGGATAAGTGGTAGAAAGTGTTGGAGGATGGAAAAGGATGGAGATGGAGACAATAGATTCTTAAGATAGAGTATGTATGGAACTTGGCTTCGGCGACCACGCACACATCCAGTCACATACTGTAGCTTGTGCTCGGAGGTGAGTACTGCATTACAAATCAGTTGCTTAATTGAGAGGTTCATCCTCTGCTCATGCCAAGAAGGAATATGTAATAATAATAAGTCAAGACATTTTTGCACCTCAGTCGCATTATTATGCAGAGTGGATATGCAAATGTAATGTGTGTATTACTTAGTTTCTGACATGTGCGATCTGGAGTTTATATTAACGTGTGTGTCAAAAACCATACTGGAAATATCTTTTTAATGTTAGGTAATGGTGATTAGAATGAATGATGACGAGGAACCTTTGGAAGCTGTTGCTTTGTTTGATTATTTTCATCTCACACAAAAGCTGTTAACATTTGCCGCCGTTATGTGGTAGATTATTTCTGCATCTGCATCACATGCAGACGCGCTGTCCAAAATGGCGTATTGAATGTGACTTTGCAAACCACGGGGACCTTAATGCATGGAAATATCAAGAAAAAAAAGCCCTCAAGCTCGTTTTGGCTCTCATTATGTGTCCTCACAAATGTGATAAGCTTGACTGCAATGACAGTTTAATTACAAATGTCCCATTAACATTGTAACAAGATTCTTTTACCGCAAGTCTATTTTGTATTCATTCAATTAACATTGTTATATTTCTTTCAACACAAAATATACGAAAATATACGCTAAACATTGTGGCTTTTAAACAGAATCGTACCAGGTGACACTTGCCATCGTCTCCATGCCAGCTGTGCAGCGCTTTGTTTGACCTTGTTTGATCCCAACCTTGTGTGACAGAGTCATTGCATGTAACAGCAAGAAAACAGGACAAAGTTGGATTTCACTGATTTTCTCTTGCAGACTTGGAAAACTTCAAAACCCACAGAAGAAGCTCCGTTTCAGTCCGGGAAGGCCAAGGAGTGGTTCTACTGTGCGGACCTCCACCACATTCTGGAGGTATTTATTCATTTATTTATTTATACCTACTTTATACCTGGATGATTCCAAACCTGGCTGTTTCTGCTGTACCATAATGGTTCAATGTGACATGGACGTTTACATGTGCAATTCTTGATCTTGGACATGATCACAGATTGTCTGTTAGCCACGTATACATGGACCCAAATATTCCAGTTGCATTCGGTTTATTTACTCAAACGGAAAGACTTTAACCTTTGTATACACCTCATTGCGAAAAAGAAAAGTGCCAATCCGAATGAACATGTAATCGGATTCCCGGGATGGAATATTCCTTTCCCCGATCCGATTGAGGTATCTTGTACCCGCTCAAATGGAAAGTTGTCAAGGTGCGTTCTTCTTCATCAGGTTCTTCTTCATCTGTTGTTTATTGGCGGTTGGCAAGCAGCTTTCGTGTGCATTAGCGCCATCTGTGGGAAAGAATCTAAACCCTTCTATACGCCATTCACAAGTCCAGTTTTTCTTTAAAAAGAAAATATATATGTATATAAAACATGTCCCGAGTTTTGATCTTTTCCTGTTTAAATTTATCCCGGGTTCATTCTTTCAGCGCATGCTCAGATATGACGTAGTTTTAAAAATGGAGGCAAGCAATCGGCACTGGACAGCTGGGGAAAGTTTGTTTTGATCCAAGTTTTGATCCAAACTAAATTTCAAGACTGGATGAACGAAAAACTGGCAATACGGAGTTATTCCAACAAGTGAAAGAAAAACTCGGGGAAGATGTTTACGTTTTACTGCACATGCCCTATTGACTATTCTGTTTGATTATATAGACAAGAGATTGTAGACAAGAGATTGGACTATTCCTTTCCATGTATACTATGTTTTCGGAAAAGTCCGGAAAAACCTCTCATGTAAACGTGGCTAATGTCGGTGTGAGATCCCGATTGTGCCTGTGAATATTCTCAAGCTTGATCACAACTGCACTGTCCAGTTTGCCTCTCATCCGAGCAGGATTCATTAGTTCATGCTCACGGCTTG
The DNA here is from genome assembly GCF_037039965.1 of Doryrhamphus excisus. Taxonomy (NCBI): domain Eukaryota; kingdom Metazoa; phylum Chordata; class Actinopteri; order Syngnathiformes; family Syngnathidae; genus Doryrhamphus; species Doryrhamphus excisus. Next base: position 19,853,551 of record NC_136367.1, on the reverse strand, counting down.
ATGGGAAAGCTGGGAATGGTGCAGAATCCACAGTAGTTATTCTCTTAGGTTGCTTGGCTGCTTGGTTTCCCTGGTATAAAAATCAGTGCATTAATCCACCGGATAGCAAACACCAGATTGTTTCTCTGTGTGCGGGATATCCAGTCTTTGAGGTTGTACCCGGCTTTGTCTTTTGCTATTTCCAGCTCTGAAGTATACCGGAATTTTGTGTTTCTCTGATTGTTCCCGATAGATACGGAATGACAATTTTATTGCGTCTGCCATTCATTTCTTCCTCATCCACTCATAAGATACTGATTCTTTGGAAAACACAAACTTGGAACAGTGATGCTGCTAACAGAGCTAGACAAGCTAACTGACAACTGATCAACAAGATAACCTCGCGACAAAAAGCCTCGGGGGTAACACGCGACACAATCTCCCGTCCCTGGGGAAGAGTTCCAAGACACATATATCTACAAAAAGATGGATTTAGTTGTAGAATGGTGTGAGACTCTTTGGGAGAAGCTGATGAAAGTGTTATCAGATAAAACAAAGTGTAGCTTTCATAAAGCTCTCCAGTACAGCTCCAAGGAGCCGAGAGAGAAAGTCAGCACACGCTGCCAAGTGTCGGACTGGAAGAGAAGATGACAAAATATTAGTCACAATAAATGGCGAGCCAAAAAAAAAATCTCTTAAGTTCTTATCATCAAAGACCTTAAGCAGGTGGACAAATATTAAAGATCATATCAACTGGACTGTAAGATAAACAAAACACTCACATTCACAACCCTTATCTACAGTAGACAACAACAGAACTGCAACAGATGAAAAAATTGATCTGGAACAGGAAACGTTCTCTGGCCTGGCCATAAACGACTGGATTTAAAGAATACTATAGGCCCGGATCCAAACTTACTTTCTAATATGAAAAACATAAGTTTATCCAACACTATGGATACAGCAGCACCATCATTAACGAGAACAAATAATCAATTATTCATATAAATACTAAAAGCTTCTAACAGAGTAATCGCTGTCGGATAGGAACTCACCCTACATCTATATTGGTCCAAGAGCCATCCGTTTTCTCTGCTAGCACCAGACGTTATTATTGTAAAAGGAAATATGTATAACATTGTATTCTACATTATACAGTATCATTATTTTATATATTTCCTTTTCAACTGTAGTATTATTTGTTACAGAGGAGATGATGGCGATATTCATTCATTCATTTTCTACTGCTTATCCTCACGAGGGTCGCGGGCGGGGTACACCCTGGACTGGTGGCCAGCCAATCACAGGGCACGTATAGACAAACAACCATTCACACTCACATTGATACCCATGGACAATTTGGAGTCGCTAATTAACCTAGCATGTTTTTGGAATGTTCCAAAAAAAACCACGCCTGCACGGGGAGAACATGCAAACTTGACACAGAGATGGCCGAGGGTGGGATTGAACCTGGGTCTCCTAGCTGTGAGGTCTGCGCGCTAACCACACAATCACCGTGCAGCCGTGCAGCGATATTTTATTCTTATATATTTGGGGGTGTCTAGCTGTCCGTTACTGACACGTGCGGTGTTGTAGTGTGTGGAGAACGCCTGCAGGAGAAGCCCGTTGTATCGACGGCTTGCCTTCGAGCCTTGCTCTTCTATGTTTTGTCGTTATCAGAGTCCTTCACATGTCCAATTTTACAGATCCATAACCACCCCATTCTTCAGTCGTCATACGTTAGCCATTATCAGTGAATGTCAAAAATGTCATGGTAAAGAGTTGTCTTATTGTGGCGTCCTCTCCCCGACAGGAAATAACAGGGCAATAATGAAGAAATAATCTATACGACAAATCTACCCCCCCCCCCCCCCCCCAAATACCATCATTTGTCATTCACAAGGCCCTCATTGCATTTTAACTACGTGTAACCAAATTCAAGGAAAACCTCTGCACATCCCTATTCAGTACCATATGTTTGTGGACCTTCCCACAGTAGTGAGATGCCCAAGACTCTAGTGGACTTCCACCTGCCAGAGGGGGGGTCTCAAAGGACACATTATGCATGGCGGACAGCTGTCTTGGCGCCCGTATGCATGTGCTCATCCATGCAGAAAGACATGTTCAAACAGTAGAAAGGGTTCCTGCTCATAAGAGAAGGCAACATCTGCCGTGTAGCCTATTGCTACCCACCGTGTTTAGAGTGGGTATGGGCGTGTTTTGGCAGGTTACTCTCTTTATGTCAGGTAGCGTTTGTACCTATGTACTGTAACTGTGTATCTTTATCATGTGTTCTCGCCACATGCAGAGTATTCTACATACCAACAGCAGAGCGATATTTAAATGTCACAAGACATGCCTGCACAAATACAATTTACAGTAAGTTTAATGTCGTCTCTAAGTGATTTGTTCTCAGGCCAGCCACAAATGAAAAAAACGATGAACTGAGACAACTGTAACAACGTGTATTTTGACACTGATTTCTGCAAAATTCAGTTAATATTTTTTTTTTGTAGTGAGAGCATAGAGCATAGAAAACAAGTTTATTACTTTCAATTTTTTTAACCATTATTACACCCATGTAGACCTGAAATCACACCCCTTTACACGCTTATTGTTCTTTGTCACTTTGCTAACGGCTGCATAGCATGCTAGAGAACTAAATAGTTAGCCTTATTTTTATGTATTTTAAATTTAAGAAAGGGTTATGATTGGACTGGGGAAAAAAACAAAAAAAAAGGAAGCCAAAATGTACCACTTCCACATGAAATAGGAGGGGAATTTCTTGTCACTCTATCATATATCGGACATGCCATGGCTGACTGATGTAATGTCATGTCTCATTAATGTTTTGTGTCATCACTGATGTCTAGCGGCCAGAATAATACATATACCTTGTATTTCAATATTTAATAATTAATATAGTCCCATATTCAACCACAAAACAGCAATTATTTATTAAGTCACTCATTTTGGAAAACCAAGTGAGTGAGTGATATTCGAACCGCGATGTAGCGAGGGATTTCTGCACATGCAGCACATTTAACTATTATACGGGCTATGCAGGTACTGGAATATACACACTAAAATACATGCAAAACAATGCCATTTTATACTCATTTATGACCTCCAAAATAAGCTGGGTAACTTTTGATTTTGGGGTACTTTACACATCTCAGCATGCCTTGTGGTTAATTAGTTACTATTAAATATTTGCATTTATATAAGTGTGTAAAATGTCGATACCCACATTGTGTGGTATGTAGTTACTTGCTGTGTTGCACCGTGAGTGAGTGAGGCCTGAGGTAGGTTGATAAGTGCCTCTTTTTAAATCACAACATGTAAGGAACACCTTCCCCAACAACAAAGCAACACATTTTGGCAACACTAACCCGTCTTATGTGTTTTAATTATTCTTTACTGTGGCATATTCGACTAATGATGATGTGGTCATTCACACTCCAAAAAAAAAGATTACTTGGGACTTGGTCTCATTATCAAATGATACATTTTTTTAATCTTTCACAATCCCTTTTTTCAGTCGTATTCCCAGGTGTCTCAGTTACAAAAAAACTGTCACTCCATTTCTTCCATGCTCTTGGAGGCTTTTCTAAAAAGCGTTTTGAGTTTTGACGCGATGCAGCAGTTACCGTAGTGACAAGCAGCCAGCGACATGACAGCAGCATGAAATGGGATATGCTATATTTCCAGGGAGTGACACTCGGTTGATTAGAGTTCCTAATCATGTATGAAAGGTCACAGAGGAGTCAGTGGTGCGTATACATATTTCCCGGAGGATATGTGTGGATGACAGAATTCTCCCTTCTAAGCTTTTTTGAAAAAGTATACAGCACAGTTCCTAAAAGACCAGCATAGAGGGAAAACAGAGGAACTGTTTATCTCCATTTGTTCAGTGAAGAAGACGTTTCCTTTTTTGTGTTGGCTGTGGCCAACACTGTGTAAGCGTCTTTATCTAACTTGCTGGGCTTCAATCTTGCGTCATGTCCTCAGGCTGTTTGTGCGTCTAGAAAAACACAAATCCTCCAGGGCCTGTGGAGATTTCATCCCAGAAGAAATGTTCTGTCACACCTGTTGTGCAAGGTTGAAAATAGTCACTTCCACAACCGAGGCAGTTTGGATCATATACTGTAAGCAAGCTCGCCACGAAGACATATGGGCTGCAGATATAGGATCAATTCGCAGGATTGTCAATTGTTGGTAATGGTAATGGTTTTATTTCATTTTTACATGCATCAGATTACAATTGAATGCATCCCATAATCAGTTCACAGTTCCACATGTCCAAAAGGAGTAGGAAGAAGCAACGCTTATTAAATCCTACCCCTCCATCTGGTACTTTTACAATCAGTAACTGTTACATTTGTTCACTTCCTGCTTTCCGTAATACAATTTAATTTAATTTTTTAATTTCTTGTCCCATACCGAAGTATGAAGTGATATGAGCATCCAATGCCATAATGTGTACCATAGTAAGTGTCAATATAGTGATATATATAGCACATCATGACTGGTTCAAGACTCTTCATCCTTGTATTTAGCAAACATCAACTGCTTGTATTGTTTCTTGAATTGGCTCATCGTTGTGCATTGTTTGATTTCCTTACTCAATCCATTCCATAGTTTGATTCCACATACTGAAATGCTATGGCTTTTTAACGTAGTCCGAGCATAGAAGTGTTTCAAATGTAGTTCTTCCCTGAGATCATATTTCTCCTCTCTTGTCGAGAAGTATTGGATGACATTTTTAGCTAATTGGTTATTTTTAGCCTTATGCATTATTTTAGCTGTTTGAAGATTAACTATATCAATATGTTACTAACTAACTGTGTTAGTATATTAGTCCAGCAAACTACTTGCTTCCACAGTATTTCATGGAACATTTTAACATACAAGCTGCCAACTTGACATACAAGTCGTCAGCGCCAATCAATCTGAAACGACCTTTCGATGGTTCAAGTAGCTTGCAGCAAATGCAGCAATCCAAACAACTACCAGTCAATCACAAGTCAACAAATATCTGACACGCAACTTAACCTATCCACTGCATTGCCTGGGATATATAGTCATGTTTTATCATTTATAGTTCACATTGTGTATTAGTATATCCATATTGAAACAAAACACATAAAAACAGACGTAGAAAGGTGAAATCATGTTATACAGCAGGTACCTGAAGCACGGTCACCTTAGCAACTGGAAAACCACCGAGGATTCCTGTTGTCGTGCATGTATGTCCCACTGCACTCACTTTTTACCTGTTGATAGAATGATGCAAGGCAAACCTCCAGTTGCAACTTTGTCTTTAAGTCACTATATTCAACAACAAGAAAATATATTTTGTTAAATACAACTTCTCAAGCCCAATGAGATTAATATTTCCTCCTATATCCCAAAAAGAGGGGCTATTGACACGGAAATTTCCGTACTTTTTGATTTAAAATAACACCCCATACACTCATATTAGACATTTAAGAGAACAATCATCTACTAAGACATGTTATATTAACTACAATATGCAACATACACCTTGTTTGAAGATATTAAATATTAAGTTCCAGTTTTTTGTATTTGGATGCTGAAAGATACCTTATGTTGGAACCAGTGACTAGAGATGTAGTATATTGGAAACTGCAACATCCACTGGGGAACAAGATCGATAAAACCACAGCAATAGAAGTCTTTTTTTTTTTCAGTACAGTCTCTCGAAGGTGTCTGGTTTATAAAGTCCTGCAGTCCGGTTTCCCCTCTGGCTGTCACTGTGGATCAGAGGCAGCAACGAGAGCAAAGCGCTCCGCCTCTGTGTCTTGCGAGGCCATTAATGGGCTGTAAATGTGACTTTGCCATGCATTCTGTGCCTCACAAACACTGTGCTGTGTTGAGGGCCCATTGCTTCTGACCTCTATTTTCTAATGCTCAGAGACCTTTGAGGCACTCAACACTGAAATCACTTCTGTTTATTTCCTCTCCGAGCAGTTCTTAGTGAGTGCCGTGCCTGTTTGTATGGCTACCTGAGGCTTTGAAAACACAGAGCATGTGCATCCCGTCCAGTCCTGTAACGAAGACAGTAGACCAGCCTGAAGCAGATATGACATGATGTGATGCCGACTTGATGCATTCAGTTACACAATGACGGAGTCAGCAGAATACGTGGAGCACTCAGCCTTGAGTGTACCAAATATGCAGCATGTCTCAGTTACTTGTTACCAACTACGCATGAATTGTTCATTTGTTAATATGTATGACTATGCTAGGTTTTTCAATATGAATAATTATTAAGTCATTTTTAAAAACAACACATCTTTTTGACTGATTTATTACGGCGCACAGAATATTGTGTCCGTATTATTGTGTCTATATCCAGCATGGAACGTACCAAAAGAAAGATTCATCAGAAAAAAGTGTGTTTCTATCTTTGCCTGTTTTTTATCAATCAGCACTAGAGAGTAAGTTTCAGGAAAATATCAGTTCCCGACTAAAATATGGAGGAAACCTACTTTTGGGGAAAATGAACATATCAAGTTTAACTTATCACTTTCACACAAATATTTATTTTGCTTTTTGATAGCTCAAATATCTAAACAACTATATCAACATAAACTACACAAAAATATTTATTTTACAACAAAGTAAAAAAAATAATACTGTGAAGTATTTACAATTTTTATATTAAAATGTGTTAAAACTTTTGATTGATTTGATTGAACGTTTGATTTCCGAACCATCTGCACGCTACACTCCTCCATGCATGTGTGATTCTTCCATTCACACGATCCCTGCTGATCTCTTATCAACTTCTGCCACCTTGTGACTTTTTATGGCTTAAAATAGCTCTGAAGGTAAATGTGTTGTGCTATTGTGCATTAAAATGTATAAATATGTTGTTGGGATGGTGCATTCGGGTTTATAAAACCGTATAATTAGGTCTTTGGTATTGAATGAGTTAATCACCAAAATGCCTAAAAATCATGTAAAAAAAAAAGCACAGATATGAATCACAATATATTTTTTAAACAGTATATGGTTGAACTCTTATTGAACATATTTTTGCATGACATGTCGTATCTGCTTATTTATGTTTTAGAGTGTTTACTTGCAATATATTTATATTGCAGTTCATGATGACAGTCCGTTCATAACAAGCATGTCACTAAAAATGAAAGCTTAGCCCCCCCGGGGGAACGCTTAGGAATTTATGATGAATATTTTTTCATCGCACCATCACAAGCTTCATCAATTCATTCATTATTTATTTATCTGGCTTACATTCTTTTCCTTCCCTGCCGTCTTTGGAACCCCCCCCCCCGGCGGCATTCATCCCCTTAGTCTTAAGGATATCTTCTTTCTAATTAAAATACTGTATCTACATGAGTTTGTTAAGTGGTGATTAAATATATGTGCTGATGCTGTGTTCATGAAGATAAATGCTGGCAAATATAGCCATCAATGGCTTTAGTACAAATGAAATGGCTTATGTAATATTTGAACACAGTCTATCTGGCGGAGTTCCACTTGCAAAAATGGGTAGAACAACATTGTACTGGTATTGTACACAAATACCAGGTTTGCTATGGTCTTTGAAAGTATGACATTTATTAGTATTGAATCCTACTTTGTGGGAATTCACTTATTAGGGCCTGGAACTAATTAACCAGGATCACATTTCTGTTAAAGTTTTGTTCACTCGGGGTGGCATGACCAAAGAAGGTCGGCTGGTTGTAGGAGCTCCATCATCCAGGAGATGCTCAGAGCAGAGCCACTGCTCCCTCACATCGAGAGGAGCCAGTTGAGGTGGCTCGGGCATCCAGTTCAGATGCCTCCTCCAGGTATTCCAAAGTGCTGGTAGACCTAGGACACGCTGGATGGAATACGTCTCACACAGATTACAGGTGTCCACCAGTGGAACTGGAAGTGGTGGCCCGAGACAAGATGGTCTGGGCTGCCCTCACGACCCGGACCCGGATAAGCGGAAATAGCTGGAAAAATTCCATCAGAAGTCGGCATCAACATACATGGTTGAGTGCTTTGGTCACCACAGAATTTCAAACACAAATTCGCTATTTCTTTGTGTATATCGGATTGTATTCTTGTCTACTTCTTAATTACTCCATAACTGCTATCTAGATACACGGCGTGTACTACAAAGTAAGCTTCAACATAAAAGCATGGCATTATTAACCTGCATTCCACCACAGCAACTAACAAAATGCAAAATGCTAATTTGTAGTCAAGACATACAACGGTATGTTAGATAAGAGAATGTCGGCGGAATGGCAATGAGGCAGAATGACTGTGCACAAATCAGCTTTTTATTGGCGTCTACAAAACAGCACTGTATACTTTACAGCAAGACGCCCTCCGCACTTCAGGGCAGGACTCTTCTTTTTTCAGGGTGACTCTCACTTGCAAAGAAACGCCACTGACCTCTACAGCTCAACCCCAAACTCGCAGCTCAGAACCATACACGATATGATATGAAAACACAAACATCCAAACAAAATTATGCACATATGTCAGGGAACGACAAAGTCCGTTATTATCACGCATTGTTCGGGTCAGTAAGGGGCATCGAGATTATTGGTTCCCACAGTGTCATCACACTTAAGAAAGCATCATACAGACATTTTATGTTGACCTTCAATTAATGAATTAACCTTCATTAATCGATTAATTAATATAAAAATAATTTAATCATTCATTCATTCATTTTCTACCGCTTTTTCCTCACGAGGGTCGCGGGGGGTGCTGGAGCCTATCCCAGCTGTCTTCGGGCGAGAGGCGGGGTACACCCTGGATTGGTGGCCAGCCAATCACAGGGCACATATAGACAAACAACCATTCACACTCACATTCATACCTATGGACAATTTGGAGTCGCCAATTAACCTAGCATGTTTTTGGAATGTGGGAGGAAACCGGAGTACCCGGAGAAAACCCACGCATGCACGGGGAGAACATGCAAACTCCACACAGAGATGCCCGAGGGTGGAATTGTGAGGTCTGCGCACTAACCACTCGACCGCCGTGCCGCCCATAATTTAATCAGCTATTTAAAATGTTGTGAGTTCTCCCCAGAAAGTTGCTGAACACAAGTAATCATTCATTAATTTTCTACCGCTTATCCTCACGAGGGTCGCAAGGGGTGCTGGAGAGGCGGGGTCGCCAGCCAATCACGGGGCACATATAGACAAACAACCATTCACACTCACATTCATACCTATGGACAATTTTGAGTCGCCAATTAACCTAGCATGTTTTTGGAATGTGGGAGGAAGGTGGAATTAAACTTGGGTCTCCTAGCTGTGAGGCCTGTGTGCAAACCACTCAACCACCGTGCAGCCCACAAGTAATCATATTTATTCAAATGTAAAAAAGTGGACTCATGGTAATGTTATGCACTGGTATTTTTATTTCAAGTGTGCATGATTAGCTATAAATAATAGTTGCCAAAGATGATTGGCACAGGGAACAAAAGTACATCTGTTGTATGATATTTTTCTCTTACTTCTGCCAAGCGGAATAAAGTGTGACGAATGCAAGACAGACCATCACCAAAAGAGACTGTCAGACAGGATGATAGGTCTACTAAGTGTACTTAAGGTGTGACAAATCAGTTTGAGATACATTGTGTAATGAGGATATTTGATTGCACAACTTGTTCAGGCTCTGAATATTCAGTAAGGCCTCTCTTTTGAAGTTGGCCCTTATGGGACGGGGGGGGGATGTTCTGTTCATATCAGCTTGTGGAAAGTGAGCTTAAGATTGAAGGAGCCATCAAACCTTAAAGGTAACGTCAGCTGTTATCTGTCTGAAGGCTTCAATGACATTGGAATTGTTCCTACAATCACCAGAGCAGCTATGTTGTTCTTATTGTAGCTAAATAGTAAAAAAAAAAAATATCTGTTTCTACACTCGAGTCATAATAATAATAATAATGCATAACTTCAAAGCTTTCACAAGCTTCATTTTGCATGTTGTTGAAGAAACCTTATTTCCATCCCTCTGTAGTATTCTGCCACACATGCCGCAGAACAAGGGCAGGTGCAGTCATAGTCCAAAATCACTGGAGAGAAAAACATCTATACACACAACATCCTGCCTTCAAGTGTCTTTCGTCCCCACGGACATCTGCTTTGTCATCACTCCGTTCAACTGCTCACGCACTCCCGCCAAACCATAATCTCAAGACCCAAATGGGGAGGGATCAGCTGGCGCACATTTGCCGCTAGATGTATTGCATCATGCTGTAATAAATGGCCAATCAGATGGGAGACCGTGAAGGGAAAGGGCACCTCCCTGACTGCTTTGTAATGTTTAGTAGTAGCAGCAAGGTTTCATTAAGGGTAAATAGGACACTCCTGTCAATTACAAACGGCATTGATTAGTTCTATTCTGGCCATTCTTAATGCCACATTATATCGGCATTATGCAATGTGTGTATTTGCTATGTGGTCATTCTTATACTGTGTCTGCAACAGAGATTTTTGGCTTGCATAAGAGAGCATAAGAGACGTTTCAGTAAAAAGTTGACTATTTGTTGTTTATTCTGCTGCACATTTGTATGCATTGGAATATCCACAAGATGTCAAGTTGAATACATTGAGCCTGTTGTTACAACCATGTATTTGTTCTGGAGGGGAATGTGCATTCTGTGTTTTTCTCAAAACAATGATTTTTTTTCTTTCTTGTCACTACTTATTTTTCTAAAAAAAAAAATAAAAAAACAAATTACTTATATGTGGAACCAGAAATATGACAGAAAGATTCTTGGGACTAAACATTAGTTCAGTATATATAATCAAAGAAAAAAAAACAGCTTGGCTTATAGTTTAAATTTTTCTTTTTAACACCCTAAAACAAAAATACAATAATCCCATTTTCTCGGCTTGGAGGTTAGCCTGTCAAATAAGTCAAGTCAAGCAAATATCATGATTAAATAATGAAATGTGTTATTTTTTTTTTTTTTACACGCTGTTCCTGGCTTGTCACCTTCATCATGGAAGCAGACTGACTGGAAAAACATCCAAATTGTGCAAGACCATCATTAATGTCACAAACAGCATACAGCGTTCACGTTAGGTGGCATTTCAGGGTTGCTTGGGAAGCAAATAAGCACTTGTGGCTGGGGAGACAGCAACATGTGACATCTGTATTTCACAAAGTTTTGGAACAAAAACTTATAACAACATGTACAGAATTTTGAAAAATGGGATACTTTTATTGCTCAAAGGCCAAACAGTGGAACCTTGGTTAGCATCATTATTATTACTAAATCTAATTCATTCTATGAATGGTCTGACTGTAACCAAAAAGTAGTCTAATGAAATTAAAATTTCCTTTGAGGAATAACAAATTGTTTCTCATCCGGATTATTCTCCAACATGCTTTTAATTTCTCTTCTGTCTTTATCTCAACAGATCTGGAATTTTCCTGGATATTCAACGAGTACCCAACCTTTGTGAAGCAGGACACTCGTCGTTTTATCTCGCAGGAGACGGGGAATCTTTACATCGCTAAAGTTGAGCCCTCGGATGTCGGCAACTACACTTGTGTTGTTACCCACCCTGTTACAAAGACTCGAGTCCAGGGACCACCTACCCCACTTGTGCTTCGCACTGACGGTGAGCTTAGTTTCTTCAACCCGTATGCGGCAACTGAGTATTGAGGACACTCATCATGGGCGTGGATGTCATGTTGTGTTTTTGGGGGCCATTTCTAAACAACTGCAGATTCAAATATCCTAAGTCCCAATGAGGACAACCTCCAAGTGCTTCAAATTCGAAAATTCAAAAAAACGATAATTAGAATATTAGTCGACCACGGATGAACAAATCCGATTGGACTACGGACGTTGTTAGAGAAACACCATCATTAATTCAAACTTGTGCACACTCTTCAGAATTTTTAACAATCGTGGAAAATGTATGTTGCATCATCAGCATTCCACCCTGGAAACGTAGCGGTTCAAATCAATAATTAAGGGCATTGATCCCCATGATGTGTGTATACAAACCGCCGAATGACCGCAGCCGTAAACGGTGCTGCACCTAAATTCAAACACTAATGTAGTCAATTGGGGTGCATCAAAGCACTGTACCATGCTGCTAGCTTTGAAATCTGTTGATGCAAGCAAAACGGTGGACCAAGATAGACGAATGCATGTCAGCGTACGATGCCCATGTAAAATAGGCTCATGTGTGACCTAAATTCTCACTCGGCTCACCGGCTTATTAACATCCTACAAATTAGTTTACGGGATCAAACACTAATTCCAACCCCCCCCTTTAAACACTCCGCAATATTCATTTTGTAAATTGGACACATTTAACGGTATAAACAAATATCGATGCATGTTTGCACGAGGCTAAATGAGTAAAAATTGTTGCACCTCAGCGCCACCTACTTAGTATATTTCTGTCAATGAGGCTACACTGTTGCCATACTTAAATTACTGCTGGGGAATGAAGGAACGGAATAACTGTTTGTGTATAAAATACGTCAACTCAGAAATTTGGGAAGTGAAAGTCACATTTAAAACAAACAACAATTGCAGATCCCTCAGTAACTGTATTGAATGCAGAGGAATTGTTGACGTTGTTAATGAATTGTTGATGTTGGTAAAACGCCAAGAAAGCAACCTTGGTCGTGGAATTCCTCCTAGCATAGCATAGACAGCTTAGTAACCACTCTTTCAGGTGGCGTTTCCAACTCCCTGAAATATAGATAAGGCACACTGAGTCGGTTTTCTCTGTATTTTATCGTACTTCGAAATACGTAGAGTGTTGTTGACTCAGATTGATCATTTCCACCTGCAAAGAAGGGATAGTTGAATAGTAGAGAAACGAAATCAGAAATCACTCCACACTCTTTATTGCTCTCTGGTTCTACCATATCTTACTTATTGTGTGGAAATATGGGGTAATAACTACAAAAGCAATCTTCACTCGCTAAATGTACTGCAAAAAAGGTCAGTAAGGATAATTCATAATGCCGACTACAGAGAACATACTAACTCCTTATTTCTAAAATCACAAATACTTAAAGTTCATCTTCAAATAGCTAAAAATAATGCATAAGGCTAAAAATAACCAATTACCTAAAAATGTCATTCAATACTTCTCTACAAGAGAGGAGAAATATGAAATCAGGGAAGAACTAAATTAGAAACACTTATATACTAGGACTACGTTAAAAAGCCATAGCATTTCAGTATGTGGAATCAAACTATGGAATGGATTGAGTAAGGAAATCAAACAATGCACAACGATGAGCCAATTCAAGAAACAATACAAGCAGTTGATGTTTGCTAAATACAAGGATGAAGAGTCTTGAACCAGTCATGATGTGCTATATATATCACTATATTGACACTTACTATGGTACCCATTATGGCATTGGATGCTCATATCACCTCCTACTTCGGTACGAGGTACATTATTTAAAAAAAAAAAATTAAATGTATTATGGAAAGCAGGAAGTGAACAAATGTAACAGTTACTGATTGTAAAAGTACCAGATGGAGGGGTAGGATTTAATAAGCTTTGCTTCTTCCTACTCCTTTTGGACATGTGGAACTGTGAACTGATTATGTGATGCATTCAATTGTAATCTGATGCATGTTCAAATGAAATAAAAGCATTACGGGATGTTTTGTGGACACAGTGGCAGCACCTGTTGGATTTAACGGGAACATCCTCTGGTTCATAGCGGCTACCATTCCAATGAGATGAAATTGTCCGTGAATTGTCAGCGTTTTGCTGTCGCTGAGTTGTTTGTGTCCACAGAAGATATATTTGTGACAGAACTATGAACCAAGTGAATTTCAGCTGCTCAGATCACATTTGGATGCTGCAAAACATTCTATTTTATACAAAACAGAGACGGCATTTGAACGGGTTTATCACTAGTTGTCTAGCAACAGAACAGAGATCACAGCTTGCCCGTAGATATTGTCTTCTGCCTTTCCTTTGTCGACTACCAACTGAAGTTATTTAATTTGATGTACAAATAAAACAAGGTTTGTTTTCAACTGACACACATCCTCATTTGCATTTTCCCTGCAGGTGTGATGGGTGAATATGAGCCAAAGATTGAAGTTCAGTTTCCCGAGGTTGTTCATGTTGCCAAAGGATCCACTGTGAAGCTGGAATGCTTTGCGCTGGGAAAGTAAGGCAACACTTGCATCAGACTCAGCACTCTCACTTCATATAAAAGGAAAAATATTACTCGAAAAGAAACTATTTCTCATGTGTTCTTTTTCTTTTTCCCGTCTTAGCGGCGGCACCCGTGTGTTTCAAGTCAAAGTTGCACAACTTATGACAAAAACCTACATTAGAATTACAGCAAAAGCATGTAGAAATAACAAATATATTGTTTATAGTTAAAAATTAACAATACCGGTATATAAGATGCATCGGAAAGCTACGCTTTTTTTTTTGTTTGTTTCTTTTTACTTTATTTTGAACATGAAAAACATCCAAAGCACAACAAACCAACCAAAATCAATACAAGGGAATGAGAAGAAGTCAAGACTTATCTAGTCCCACCCCTCTAACCACCCGGATTCCAACCTCATCCCTACAAAAACATATATTATTCCTTGTCTACGCAGAATAAAAACCTCATATCCAACCCAGCTTGAGGCACCCAACCACGTCCCAAGAGCAACCAGTTCATTATCATCCTATCCTACATAGTCCAGTACAAAAGAAAGAAAAAAACTACCGCAACTAAGCAGTCTTTAAAAATACAAGCCAAAGTCTATATTATTTTTATGTAATGTAACAATTTTCTATCCATACAAAGGAAGCGTACCTTAAATGTATTGAAATTGTAGGGCAACTTTGGATAAACATCAAGTATATATCATTGCCAGGCAGAGTGTTATTGGTTTTTGGTCATCAAAATATTGTTACCCAATTTCTTACCCTTCGTGGTCTTTGGTCCGATGACAAAAATACCCATGCAAACCACACTAAAGCACATGAAGTATATATATATTTAGGATTTTTAGCACCAAACCACAAGTGCAGGCCTCAAAGTGTTTTGGATACGGTGTAATGGAGCCCAGACTGCAGCAGCATAATATCATTAAAGCTAAAACGTTTGACTTTTGTTCACTGGGGTCTGGAGTAAATCCTCCAGTTTTAAACTCATCAGGGAATGAAAGACCTTATAAGCCCTTAAACCTTTTGTATGAATATAATGTTAGTGTGACCAAGGACACTTTGATCCCGAAAAAGCCTTAAATGATCTGTTTCTTCTTGGGTTCTTTAACCAAACGATAGATGATACATTCATTATTGTTGTCCAAACATATTGAAAATGAAGTCAAATCTAAACCACAGAATTGAGTAATATCAAGGGAGCTTGAGTTAATTTTCTGCAGCTAATGCAGAGATAATAGTATTCTTTAAGTAGTGTTAGTCATGCGTTAAAAGAAACTGGATAATTACTCTATAATTAGAGTGCAAAGTTATGTATTTTGCACCACGGTTATAATAATTCTTCCAGCGAGATTAGTGATCATGATGCCTGTAAAAGGTTGTAGGTTTTATGTACTGTATACTTCAAATGTATAACACGTTTTGTGCTCCTGCTCCAGAGTCCTTTGTACTTTTTTACCGCAGTGGCTGTGAAATGGGTGTCAAATTGTCTTCATTATGACCTTAAAAAGGTTTAAAATACATTTGCTAAATACAAGGATGAAGAGTCTTGAACCAGTCATGATGTGCTATATATATCACTATATTGGCCGTTACTATGGTACCCATTATGGCATTGTATGGTCATATCACCTTGTACTTCGGTACGAGGTACATTATTAAAAAAATAAATAAAAAAAAACCTTAAACTGTATTATGGAAAGCAGGAAGTGAACAAATGTAACAGTTACGGATTGTAAAAGTACCAGATGGAGGGGTAGGATTTAATAAGCTTTGCTTCTTCCTACTCCTTTTGGACATGTGGAACTGGGAACTGATTATGTGATGCATTCAATTGTCATTTGATGCATGTTCAAATGAAATAAAACCATTACCATTACCATTACCATTACCATTACCATTACCATTAAATTTGACTTGTTGAAACCCGCAGAGACCCTGACAAACTTGAGTAAACATGCCCGTGTCGTTTGCCACCAGCCCTGTTCCTTCCATAAACTGGCGAAAAGCGGATGCCGCACCTTTCCCGAGGAAGGTGGACATGAGGAAAGCGAGCGGCGTCCTGGAAATCCCGTACTTCCAGCAGGAGGATGCCGGCACATATGAGTGTGTGGCTGAAAATTCCAGGGGAATGAACACGGTGAAAGGGAAGCTCTCTTTCTATGGTAAGATCTTTGGTGTTCCTGCGCTTCATAAATATTTGACTTGAATGCACCATAGCCCGATCCCTATCTGTTTGGCTGCTCCTGCAGCAAAAGCAGGCGCCCACTCGACTCTGTGTCACGTGCGTCTTCCATGCGAAGACAGTTTCGTTTTAACAGCACATCAAAATGATTAAAGACTGTCGGCCATGATGCCTCTAATATTTTGATCCAGATTAAAAGGGGTTATGCGGATGACGCTGAGCCCTTGCCTACGACCTTGTTGGTGAGCTTTGTATTGGGTTCCACCAGATGGCATCATGGTTGACATCCTTCCAACTTCACGGGAGATCAAAGCTATTAAATGCACTATACATAGTCCAGCGGCACATATGTCAGGGACATAATCTGCCCCGCAGCATCTGGATTGACAGGAAGGGGGGGTCAGTGGATCCAGTCTTTGATGTCCGTAGTCCAGTTGAGAAGTCACATATATCCCTGCTGTAGCAAATAAGCGCGTGGGATTGAGGCGCCCGTGAAAAGTCTGTATTTGACACTCTAATTAGACCTGCGTTACGCCGCTGTATCAAGGTGCCCCCACGTTCTACGCCAGCTAGCAAACCCTACTGCTAGCTTGACATTCTCTGATTTTTATCTACATTTCCAAGAAAAGTTAAATTATCAGATTAGATTCAGCTATAATAACCCTCCATATCTTTTTAATAACATGACAAGATGTGCACCATATTGGACGCTAACCAGAGACTTAAATTTGAGATGTTAAGCTAAAAAACACGCTAACATGAGGCAGATGCAAAATGTCCGAGCGTACCTGTATATTTGTATATTTGCTTTCTCCCTGCTTAATATCCTAATACATTGAGTGAGTCCATCCGTGTTTTTAATGTTTTTTTTTTAAATCAGAAAACGTCCTTCATTGTTAGTTTAATGTTAGCTAGCAAACAAAATAGCCACCAGAGGTTATGTCGCCACTCTATGATGTCATCACCAGTTGACTCTCTAAAATGTTAACACAGAACTGTTTTTTATTGTTTTATATTTATACTTTTAAATGCACATATAAAGTGGAACCTTGGTTAGCGTCAGGAATTCCTTGCAGAAGGTCTGACTTTAACCAAAACAGATGCTAACTGAATAATGTGAATCCAATAATATGTTCCAGAAAGCGA
Source organism: Doryrhamphus excisus (assembly GCF_037039965.1). Classification (NCBI taxonomy): domain Eukaryota; kingdom Metazoa; phylum Chordata; class Actinopteri; order Syngnathiformes; family Syngnathidae; genus Doryrhamphus; species Doryrhamphus excisus. Next base: position 19,836,058 of record NC_136367.1, on the reverse strand, counting down.
ACATTTTAACATTTTTATAGTTTTACAATTATAGTTTGACATATAGTCCAACAATGAACAGTTAAGGGTACTTTTACCTTGATTGAAGAACCCCACAGACACAATGCTAGCAGTGGGTAGCTCTGAACGCTTTTTGTTTTGTGACATCAACATCCGAACTCCCTTATGGATTCCCTTGCAGATTGCCAGCACTCAGTAAACATGGACTTACATGTCCAGAAGTCCTCGGGAGTGTTTCGGAGTGTCACCAATCACAGTGGAATGGGCGTGCCAGGAGGTCTGAAGCAGGACATCCATGACACACTGCACAAAGCGGTGCAGGATCTGGAATGCTTTATGTGCGGGTTATTGTGTGTAGCGGCTCTATAGGAGTCCACAACTCAATATAAATGGCTGAAAATGAGCATAATAAGTCCCCTGTAACCTGGCAATTTTACACCTGCGGTTATTCTCATGGGTTAGTCATACACACCAATGGAAAAGTCATGATGCTTTAATTGGCTCATTTATCTTAGAAGAATATACTAAACTGAAAATGCCTGTGGGTATTTAATCGATCGGAACTGGACTGTTGAGGCTGTCTTAGAAGACATTTAGCCTGTCATCTGGAGTGGAGCAACCATATATTTCGGCATGGACTATTCACACCCGCTCAATGCCATGAGATTCTTATACTTAATATTATCACACTATGAGTTTCCATGACGCTGGTTTTACTCTTTTAAGCCACCATAATATAGATTTTCTTCCTACCTTTCTTACTGATTTTCTTCCCTCAAGTCAAGCTGTGTCAGCTGTCTGAGCGAATTTATTTGTGCTATTAAGCAATTTGCCATTATTTACAACTTCACTGGAAGCTCTCGGTCTCTTTGCCTTTAACAACCCAGAAGCACACGGTGATCCACAGCGGCCGGTCATATTGAGCTGCAGGTCCTTTTTCATTTTGATGTGTTTTGTCTCTCTCCTTCTCCCTTCACATACTGTCGGCAGCCAGGTGATAAAAATCAGTAATCTTATTTTGAGCCTGCTTTGAATTAAGCTTTTGAGAGATTTGTCAGCAGTGTAAGCCAATGAGGGGATCGATAAGGTATCTCGTGTGTATCCACGCGAGCTGCAATGTGAGGAGAGTCTGGCTCTGAGACAGAAAGAAATGAACATGGTACTTTATGGTGGGTCGTTCCGGTTGATACATGTTGGCCTTATTCACCCATACTTTCTATTAACATTTGTAATTAAATTCCTACTAAATTGATTCTAGAGTTCTTGATTATAACACATTTTGATTTTTGAAAGAAAAGAATACTAAATGGATTCGGAGTCTTTGCAGTGAATTAACTCCTTAACTTCTCTATCTTTAGCCACTTGACGTTTAGCTCGATAGGTTGGCAAAGTGGGGCTGTCTGCTTTCATTTGTAGAGCTCGGACTGAGTCGATAGCTTTGGAGAGGGTAAGGAGCCTGACAGGACAGGAGGGTGAATATTGTGCTATTATGAACGGACATGCTAGTTAATGAGTCGTCAAGCATGGGTACTTTTTATCCTGGTTGGTACTTCCGACCAAGCACATTTGAAGGATTATATCGGCGTTCTGGCTGGTATCAATGCTAAAACTGTGTTCTTTGAGGAAAAACTGGACATGACTTCCATAGTAGCTTAATGTAACTTCCATTGCTATGTTATTCAATGCGGACATCCGCCATGCTGATTAACAAGGAATGATGGCTCAGCTAAACCCATGCATGAGTTCTATAGACAGAAATTCAGATATGGCCATCTTATTTTGATGTGGACTGTAGGCCCGACTCTTGACATAAATATTCTATGCAGGCTTGCTGGTCTGCAGCTTCATTTATTTTAATCTTTTATATCACATAGCTCCCCCACCCCCCACATACTTGATCACACATTCAGTGGATGCTGAACTACTGTGTCGGAATACGTTATGTCTCGAAACTCATCATTGGGAGGTCTGAAGGAGGACCTGTGGTCCTCTGGCCGCCCAGCCGGAACAGAAGGCTGGGGTAAAGTGGACAGAGATCTGGAGCAGGGTGTTTGGTGTTTGGCGAACAAGATTGTCTGTTCGGGCTATCGGGGATTCCGTGTTCGGTGTGAAATGGTACATTTCACTGGCTCAATCCAGGGAACTCTCTTAAAAGAAAAATTGCTTTGGTCAGTTCATTCTGTCACATTTAGCCAATGACTTGGATTGGATCCCGGGATGCAGAGACTGAGGCGATGGGCAGGGGAAAAAAAAATCTTTAATCAAGCTCACACAGACTGGAAGGACGTGCAAAGAATACAAAGTACAAAATAACTAATAAGAAAAGGAGCAACAGCTAAGGATTGCGAAAGGAAACCACGCACGTATTGATAACAATGAGCACCGTGGTAGATCATACTAAGAAAGAGGAACCCAAAGAACACCTTGACTCGGAAATGGGTAGACAACGAGGCACTAAGGAAGACACACAGAAATAAAATATAAATCCATACTTTCTAAACGGTATGAATAAAGTGGATGAATGACCTCGACAATGCATCTCTCTCCGCAGAACAATGCACAGAAATCTGCGGAATGCAACGTAATCCCAGGAATTGAAGAAGAAAATGCGAGGAAGTCAACATGAATGACATTGTCTAATGAACTGCCTTTGAGCAGACAAGCACTCAAACTCAAATCCACACTTAAGAGTCACTGAGCGGCAATCAATAGACTGAATCGTCTGTTATGTGAAGCACTACACTGTCAATGACCTTTTCCTTACCACCAAAAAGAGGCCCCGATGTGGGTCTGGCTGCTGTTGACATGAGAACCAGCGCCATTGTGGAACAGAGTATCGATACCCATCCCTGGTCTTACGTTGCTTCTGTCAAAGTAAAAAATACTGGAAAGCAGAAGCCAATTAGAGCAAGGTTTTTACTGTTACTGAAAAGCTTCCTAAAGGTCAGTCCTTGAGAGTGACATTAGTTGAGGTCTGTGAAATGGAAAAGTGCAGTCAGCCATTACTCTTTTCCTGCCACTGGCCCTGTGTGATAGTAGCTTGACCTACACTCCATCCAGAACGTGCAGAGAGCTTTGTAGAGCTTGCTTTATCTCCTCACGCCACTGCATTTTCTCCTTATTTGTTAACGAGCTTTGAGTTACCTGCATGACGCAGCAAAACGCCATTGTCCCTCTATGCAAGTACATATATATTCTTTGGGGCAGCCCCCCCCCCACCTCGCCTCCAAGTATGGATCCAGTTTTCATTGCATCTATGCTTCATTACGACTAGAAGACAGAAGACATAAAAATGACTTATCACTGAATTTCTTGTTCACAAAGAGCAATAAACAAGTAATCAAATGGTAATGTGAGGAAATAGAGGCCATAAATCCATCACGCAATCATCATGTATTTATTTATTTCTATTTATTGTGCTAATTTTAATCCCCAAAGTAAATATATCAAGAATTTGTTATCATGATATGACTACAAAGATATAACAGGACGATTGTTGCATTGATATTTATGATATTTATGTTGTAGAAATGTGTTTAATTACAAGTCTCTCTTGATTACACAACAAAATAACATTTCCAAAAAACAAGGTAACGTGCATAAAAAGAAAAATAAGCAAACAAAATAACTACCAGAATAATACCCAGCATGAATAGAAGTAGGCTATGGCATTTAGACTTATATGAACATATATGAATAAAGGAACCTAAAAGCAATTGATAAACCTTAAAAGCTGGATAATAAACATCAGAATGCAGGGATTGGGGATGGGGAGGGGGCGGGGGCGGGGGTGTGTGTCTGTAGACGTCCTGCGAGGCATAAGGGAAAATCAAACAATAATCCAACGACTACCTGCTGTATGTGCAAGGCTTAAGAGGGGATTAATTAATAAGACATGAAGTATTATTCCTTGCCGACCAGGAAATATTCCCATTCTCCTACCAGGACCAGTGTGGCTTCAAAGCATCTGTTGCAAGGACTTGTGTGTAAAAATTCCATGAAAAAATTCCATGAAAATACGTATTATATTAAACTTTTATCATAAATTAACTTAAGAAAGCCGAGTCATAATAAATAAAATATAAATAAACCACTTTTAGGTCAATGGTTGGTATTATGATGTAAATTTAGTACATGGTTTTGGGAGTTCAACTTAGCCAGGAGTAAATCATAAACAAGAGTATCGTTTCAAAATAGTATTGAGAATGACATGCTGTTTATTTTCTGTCCATTGAAGGCCTCCCTTGTAACTTTATTTTTTTATGTTCCAGCTCCTCCTCATCTCATTGAGAAACCCCAAGATGTCCAGAAACTCATCGACGACGCTTTGGTGTGGGAATGTAAAGCCACAGGGAAGCCCAAACCCTCCTACAGATGGATGAAAAATGGAGAGAACCTGGAGCCTGCAGAGGTGAGCTCTACCAAACAGCCGTCTCATCAACACTGATCATATTGGCTTTATATATTAGCATTAATATGTCATTAGTCTATAGTCCAATACAATGTCAAATTAACTGATCTGACCGATATAACAAACAAATGAGTTAATGAGACCAAACAGAAGTCCCCTGCAATGTATCCTTAGTCTGAATACTATATTGGTATTCTCGGGACGTGGAATCGATCGCACCTGAACTGTTCAGGTTATCGTAGAGGACAAAAGAACCGGCTCCCTTAAAAGAGCTGAAGTTCACTTCAGATCATTGCTACCTAAAGTCATGCTGAATGTGCCTTCATCAAAATCATTCATTCGGTGTTCATCAAATTTTGAGTTCCCTTGACTTCTTAGTGAGGAAGCTGCCGGTGAAAGCCGATCCTTAATTGTAATTAGTAGGCTTCTTCAGGACAGCATGTGGTGTGGCCTTCGCTGGTTCATTGTCACTTCATTGTGTTGGACTCCAGTGGTTTAACGGATTCCGCTGCCTCCCCCCTTGCTACTTCCATGTAGTTGTTTTCCCCTGCAGTACTTCAGTTGTTCCTTTTTTTTTTTGCAACGTTGCTTTATCTCTTACCGGTGCCTGCGATTACTTGCACCTGCTGGAGTCTAACATTATTTTTACTTTGCTCCTGTTTACTGCAACATGAATCAGTTACAGATTATGACCTTATTTAAACTCTCAAATCAATGATCACCCACCCCCCCCACACACACTTTGTGGTGGAGGCGGGGCCGCTTGCATACACACTCAGTAATAACATGAAGCAATGCAAGGTAACATTGCGGAATTAGGAGGGAAAATGACGATTAAAAAGCCAAATGCAACAGCCCCCATGTGGAAATATTAATGAGCAATGCGAGTCCATCAACACAAACAAAGATATCAAACATATCCACCTGACCCAGTTTTCCCATCTGGGACAAACACGACAAGTGATGGAGATGCAGAGCCTTCGTTCTGACAGTCAACATTCACTGACATGTTTGGTCGGCAAAGAAAATACAAACGTAACGAAAAAGAAGAAAAGGAAATATTGCTTTTTAATACAGTTGAAAAGATTTGGACTTAAACTTCATTCATTGTCATTGCACAAAAAACACAGAATGAAATTTGACAATGAAAAGCCAGCATTTTAAGAAATGCTGCAAATGTTTTGCAGACAGTACAAATTGTCTGTGAGAAAAAAGGCCAGTTCTACAACTGAATGACATTGATATAAATATAGAATTATTATTATTCATTCATTTTCTACCGCTTTTCCTCGCAAGGGTCGCGGGGGTGCTGGAGCCTATCCCAGCTGTCTTCGGGCGAGACGCGGGGTACACCCTGGACTGGTCGCCAGCCAATCACAGGGCACATATAGACAAACAACCATTCACACTCACATTCATACCTATGGACAATTTGGAGTCCTAGCATGTTTTTGGAATGTGGGAGGAAACTGGAGTACCCGGAGAAAACCCACACATGCACGGGGAGAACATGGAAACTCCACACAGAGACGGAACCGAACCCCGGTCTCCTAGCTGTGAGGTCTGCACGCTAACCACTAGACCGCCGTGCCGCCCAGAATTATTATTATTATTATCATTATTATTATTATTATTATTATTATTATTATTATTATTATTATTATTATTATTATTATTATTATTATTATTATTATTATTATATTAGTTTATTTGGTCTGGATTATTTTGTGACTGGCTTAAATGGAAGTTTGTCAAGTCGTACTTTTTCATTGTGCGTTTCTTAATATTAATATTAAAATATTGTCTCTTCTCGTTGTCGTGGACCCAATCCCATCCCGTCATGACCCCCCAGTTGTAGCATTGTGTGTAGCCTTTCGTTATCTATTTTGTAACTTGAGTGGTCACCTAAACAAAATATGTCACAAATACTTTCTTTTTGATTTCACGTGCTAGTTTCTAACTAGCTAATGGCAGTACAAGTAATCAGCTGGTTTCTGGCTATTCCATGAAATATGTACATATTGTACTGTTTTAGACTATCCCACTGGATCGTTTTATATAGGTTGTACAGAAAAGACTGATTGCACGCTGGTGTACGGCATGTACCTGATGAAGAAACAGGTGTTATGCTAATTAGCCTCATTATGCAATAAAGAAAAGTAACAAACACACCAGAGGATATTGATCAGTACTTGTTGTTTGAATGAAGCCAGTCTGGCAACACATGCACAGTGAAGCCTCTGTCTAACACGGCAGACGTGGCTTGCAATCAGAATGAATAATCAACAGCATGTTTGGCCAGCAGCTGTGACGTTTTTATCTTAAAGTCTTAAAGCCGTGTGAAAATGCCCTGACCTTCTTAATAGCCCGGCCATGTTTAGATTGTGAAGTTAACAAAGGATTCGCCACAATATTTAAGCAACCTTCTAACTTTGAGGGTTTGTGATGTTAGAAACAAAACAAAACTTAATATTTTCGTAGTTACCTTTATGACTTTCTAAATACAGGTTTTAACCCTCCTTTTTAGTCTTTCCTTCTATCAGGATCACTGCAGGGACATAAGAGACAGATGCCGCTACCGAGCTAACTAGTTTTTGTCTCCAATTTTCTTATTCTAAACTTAAAATTCCAATTGGAAAAATAGGACGAAGAAGCCAAACATTTACCACTTCCACACAGAATGAGAGGAGCACCTTTTTTCCACTAGATCTCTGTCCGTCTGGGCTATGTGGCACGTGGTTATTTTTTGTCAGTAATATAATACATAATATAATGTACTTGATTTATACTGTGTACTGTACTGCGGCTGTAGCAGTTTGAACCTCAATATCGTCTCAATGGCTCAATATTTACGGAATGCTTGATTAAAAGGTTACACTGACTGTGGATTTTTCTGCGTCCATTAAGTACCCCTCAACATAGCCATAATAAATTGATATATTCAGGCTGCACGGGTGAATGGATTAATCAGCAAAGATGTTACGTTGTTTGAAATGCCAGCATTAACCACAGTAGCGTAATGAGGGAAAGGTCAACGGTATACGAAGCGGTGGGAAGAGGACGCTGGCTTTTCTTTATTACTGTGAAGCAACAGAGACCTTTGAAGATTTTGTCCACTGGAATAGTCTTTCCTGCTAATTTTCTGATTTCAATGAGTGGAAATTACATTTTGATATTGTATCATTGTCTCTCGATACGCTCAATAATTCCGCTCACAGAATGATGACTTGTGTGCATCAATATTTCAACCTTTTCATGTAACCTTTTAGTTTTATTCATTTTATTTCATCCCCCCTCCCGTTCGTTTTATTAATTGTGGGAATCATTGTCTATGTGCCCTGCAATTGACTGGCGACCAGCCAGCCACAACTTGACTCTATGTGTTATAAAAATATGGAATATAATGTACATATTATAATATGGGCCGCACAGTCTGGAGCTTGACGGTTCGGATTCTCACTTAGACGTCTCTGTGTGGAGTTTGCGTGTTGTATCCGTGCGTGTGTGGGTTTTCTGCAGGTACCCCGGCTTCCTCCTCCATTCTAAAAATATTCAGATGAAACTTTTTCCAGGGTCACACAGTGAAAAATGAGCCACTATTATGTAAAACAAAATATGCAGATATGCTATGAGGTTATATATATTTCAAGAGAAAACTGGGGCAGACCTGCCAACATGTACACATTTTTAGTACTCAACATGCAATTTGACTGTTTTGTTGCATTTTCCTGTTTTCGGTTTCAAGTTCAGTCTGTAGTACATGAAACAAATACTTAGATATTATCAGTTTCTAGCTAGGAGACCAGGGTTCAATTCCATCCTCGGCCATCTCTGTGTGGAGTTTGCATGTTCTTCCTGTGCATGTTCTCCGGGTACTCCGGTTTCCTCCCACGTTCCAAAAACATGCTAGGTTAATTGGCGACTCCAAATTGTCCATAGGTATGAATGTGAGTGTGAATGGTTGTTTGTCTATATGTGCCCTGTGATTGGCTGGCGACGAGTCTAGGCTGTACCCCGCCTCTCGCCCGAAGACAGCTGGGATAGGCTCCAGCATCCCCTTGTGAGGAAAAGCGGTAGAAAATGAATGAATGAATGAATTATCAGTTTCTCTAGTTGGCGATTTCAAATCAGGGGGGTCGTAAAGACATTTTCTGTCCCCTGGGGGGGCATGACAATAAGTAATTGGGCACAACTACCCCTCTGGCAATGACACTCTTTTCCGTCTTTTAGTATTCATTTTCAGTTTTAGATGAAATAAATCAGCGTCGTGTTGTTAGTGAACAACATACTGTAAGCATTTACTTTCTGTCCAAACTAGGCATTTGCTTCCTTAATGGGAAATTCCAGTGTGATTTGACTGTGCATTATGCTTAATGAATAGCATGCACCGCATCTCTTGCCTGCAATTGCATTTTCATGGGGTGTTGTGGGAAATAAAAATACAGCTTTTTCAAATCCAATAATAGTCCTTGGATCTTCGATGAGTGATTCAACCTGTGTATTTTCTTTCTTATTATTTTATCTTATTTTCCCTAACTGAAGTACAAGCCATTCACGGAGCCCACCAGTGAAGAAAGTGCATTATTTGTGAGTCCAAATACGGCATTAACCGAAGCGCAGGAGGAGGCACGCCTGCAAATGACCATGGAGATGAATCAAAACCTTTGAATACAAAGAAGCGGATAGATAAAAGATGCAGTATTTTATGTACACTGATTGTTTTGTTTATTCATCCTACTTATCTCTAGTACCGATTATAATTCTCTTTTTGGCCAGGAGAAAAACAGCTAACAGACAAACCCCCAAAAAGTAGCAACGGATAATAAAAATGACAGGTTGGATGCACTTAGTATGATTTGACCATACCTATCAGGAAAGCCATTTATCAGCCATTTTTCCAATTTATTGATGTTAGATTATTCCTTTTCTCTGTCCTGCTGCCGAAGGGGAAACAGAGCCTGCGGTGCAGTCATTGATATAAATAGGGCATGGTTTTATTTCATTCTCATAAACATGCAGATTGATTAGGGTCATTTTCTGCTAGCCTGCCTCCATCCACCCAATCCTTCCCCTCCATTAGTGATGAAATCCTAGATTTATTGCCACGTCTGTTATTTTCAGACCGTAATTCACTGGCCCTCTGGCTGTTTTTATGTAGATGAACTGGTGGAAACTGGAGGTATTGATGGCATGTGTTTGTTTCCATAGGAGCGAGTCCAGGTGAGCAATGGGGCGCTGTCAATCACCCGCTTGACCCTGTCGGACACGGGGATGTACCAGTGTGTCGCTGGGAATAAGTATGGTGAGGTCTACTCCAACGCGGAACTCAGAGTAATAGGTAAAATCAATCAATCAATCAATAAATGGTCATTTGTTTGTTTATTACTTTGCTTTATCTTATTTGTTTGCTCAGTTTCTAAATATCCAAATATTTGATGGGGTAGGAATAGCACCCTCGCTGATTAGGGTTAGGGTTAAAGGTTCGAGTCTCAACTTTTTGTGTGTGAAACGTCCTGAATGTGAGCCTGGAAGGTAGTCTCTGTCCCGTGATTGACCCGTAATCAATTCAAGGTTGTGGCTTACCTCTTTCTCTAAGTCAGCCGGGATAGGCCGCATACATCTCCATGACAAAATCAATTATGAAATATCTAAGTATTTGGACAATTAGACATCGGCCGATTCTTGATTGAATTACTGTGTAGTCTGATCAATACGCTTCTCCTGGTACATCTTTTGGCCTCTCAAGTCTGTTCTTTGCTGTGTTTTTTGCAAACCACATACAGTAAGTAGCACGGGAGTTGCAATTTAAACCCTCAGGCATGTTGTTCTTTTTCACAACATGTTTTGAAAATCAGTAAAATGGCAGTTTCTGCACTTTTGCTGTTCTTTATCCATGTGACTGAGGTTTTTTCCTCATTTTTTTTTCTTTATGTCTTTGCAATCAAACAAAAGACACATTATGAATAACCCTGACATGACAAGTTTATGTCCTACCAAATCTCTGATCAGCTTCTGGTGTCTCAGCTGTCGCTCCAGATTTCTCCCATAACCAGCTGAAAAGCCAAACATTGGTCAAGGTTGGAGGAGATGTGCTCATCGACTGCAAACCCAAGATGTCTCCATGGGGTGTGATCTCCTGGAGGAAGGGCAGCGAAACGCTGGAAGAAAGTAAAAGGTAACTGCTACATTTTTCATATTAGAAACCCCGGGAGGACTAATACATTTCTGCTTGCTTGCTTTTTGATCTATGTGGGACATTGAACCCGATGCTGAAGTCAACGGCATTTGTACACTTCTCATATTCAAACATGAATTGTGCTTACGCAGTTTCTAATACTTTTAGCAGATCACAGTTGTGAAAAATCATAACATTGTGAAAAATGTTTTAGCTCAATGCTGGAGAGAGATTTTTACACTGTGAATTTAAGACGGTACAAATATGGATTTCTGGTTGAGACGCTTGGCTGGACTTCCATCAGTGGTGGTAGTCATAGCAACAAATCAACACCGGCTTAAAGAGCGATGCCGCATCATCCCCATTACTGCGACATATCACTCCTCTGTTACACAATACTACCAGAAATCACACACTCGGGTGATGCCATTCATATTTAATAACTTTAATTCTAACTGTAATTGGCTGGAAGTTGTTTTATTTTTTTAATATAATGCGGCCTTCATGCAGGCAATTATGATTTTTTGCGCTACCATGGAAGGAAAGGATAGTAATGGCCACTTTACTACCTGAGCGATATGACTTTCAACGTTTGAATCTCGCTCTGAAATTAAACATCACCACACCCAACTCTACAGAGGGTTTTTAATATCTTTGTCAATATTCTTAACATAATTTATTTAATGATTTTATTAATTATTATATTATATATTAATATTATATGTTTTATTTTTAATTGTATTAATGATTATATTATATAATATATTATATATGAATATTACATATTTTAATAATAATTCTATTAATGATTATATTATATAATATATATTATATGTTAATGTTATATATTTTAATAATAATTTTATTTGATGGTTAAGCGATTTATTTTTCTATTTGAATTAAATAATATTCAAATATTGAATATGAACATGAAATAAGTATTTTCTTCAGAGAATGTCACATTATGCAGGACATTTAAACATGTGACACTTTGAAGGGTTTCTAGTTGGGTAAAATGCTCGTTTTAGGTCTTTTGTACTTTTACACCTGCCGAGACCTTGTATAATGAATATGATGCAAACACTTAGGTCGAAAGTACATTTATCGGTATAAATAAGCACGCTTATGGTATGCTAACCCCAGTGTATGCCTGTAGAGATGCTGTAATGGCGTCCTCTTATGTGTGAGAACATTGGAAAGCAGCATGAGGCCGACCTCATGGTTAATGGACTTTGCCGGCCAAAGTGGCCATCTGCTAGGTAAATCCAAAGTGCTAATCAAGTACCTTTCACCTCAGCGGGGATGAGAAAGGCCAAATGACTCAAACTTCCAATATATTTCCAAGTTAGGCGAATAACAGTCAGCAATTATCGTGTTCTCGAACTTCTGACCCCTGAGATGTGACAGGCACCTACGTGGAATCTGGCCCGGTCGCCTCATTCCACACAGGGGGCAGCCAATTGGTGTTACCGCTCTTGCATGACCCCGGTTGGGCATTAGTTCTGTGTCAGCACGGTGTCTCGCCAGGCTTTGCATACACACAAAGTAGTGTTGTTGCTTGTCAAACAAAGTGGCCGAGAATTTGCACAATGGTTTCGCTTTTTTTGGTGCCCTTCGCTCACCTGTGACACCTCCACTGCACGTTCCGCACCGACTGCATCGTGACTATTTCATCTCTTAGGTCGCACATTTTCATGTCCGCGGGTAATGCATTATGTATGTGTACGGAATAGTCAAGGTCACGGTTTGTTTCTTACATGCGCACGTTCATACGTGTTTGGAAAATGTTATACATCGACCCACTTCACAGACTTAACAAACATAACAATGTCCTGACTAGAACCAGGAAACATGACCATATTAGTCCAGTCTCCGCACCGGCTTCCTGTCGCTCCGAGAACAGGCTTTAGAACAGCTCTGCTTGTGTACAAGTCTTTTCATGGTCTTGGCCCAAAGTACATCCCCGGCATGGCAGAGCCACATAAACCATCTCGGGCTCTGAGAAGCTCAGGGAGTGGTCTCCTGTGGGGGCCCAAAGTCAGAACTAAACACGTTTCAATTTTATGCTTCGAAAATCTTCCAGCATGACTATCCTCGACCTGGGCGATGTTCAAATCCAGGCTGAAAACTCTTCCATTCAACTGTGCATTTGACAACTCAAAGTGTTTTATCTGCACGTTCAATTTTCATTCATTTTTATGAAATTTAATGATTTTAACTTGGGTTTTCTCCGGGTACTCCGGTTTCCTCCCACATTCCAAAAACATGCTAGGTCAGGGGTGGGCAAACTTTTTGACTCGCGGGCCGCATTGATATGACAAAAATTTACGGGGGGGGGGGGGGGGGGGGGGGGGGGCAGACTATATATTTTACACGTAACAGGTATTATTGTATCTGTAAAATTGCCATGCAATCTGCTATTATTATTTATTATTTTATATTTATATTTAAATATTTTAAAAATAATAAAATATTATAATAATTACAATAAAATTAAAATAATAATTATTATATTATTATTATGTAAAATATGCAAATATAACAATAATATGATATATAATAATATAATAATTAGCATTAATATAATAATTATAATAATCATAATAGTTCTAATAATAATTATAATAATCTAATAATCTAATAATAATCTAATAATAATAATAATTATTATTATTATTATGTGCTTGTGTCCCTTTTTTCAGGAGCACTTTGTAAACAACAGACCATGTCAAAAAACGAAATTGATAAAACCATCAAAAGGTTGGCTCAGGCCATGATGCCAGGTTGTATGTTGAGTTTAAATGAAATACTTTGGAAAGATTGGGCGGGCCGTATTCAAACACTTGGCGGGCCGGATGTGGCCCCCGGGCCGTAGTTTGCCCACCCCTGTGCATGGGTTTTCTCCAGGTACTCCGGTTTCCTCCCACATTCCAAAAACATGCTAGGTTAATTGGCGACTCCAAATTGTCCATAGGAATGAATGTGAGTGTGAATGGTTGTTTGTCTATATGTGCCCTGTGATTGGCTGTGATTCTTTATCCAATCACAATGTGACTTTGCAGGGTGTATATTTCCAATTGTATGAAAGAACGTGCGACAGATTCTCGCCTCTCCTGCGTAATATTCTGCAATGTTTCCGTTATTTTAGTTTAGTTTAGCTAAACAACTTCTGTTCGTATCGTCACCGTCTGCCATGTTGATCAACAAAATCGAGCCCGAGAGATTTGAAAAATCATAATGGAATTACTGCAAAGCGCATCAACAACACCAAGTCTAGGTTTCTTAGATGATGAGATGTGGGTTGCTCACGAGCGAGGTGGGGGGGGGGGGGGCAGATATTTTGTGTTCCACCTGCACAGAAAGGTGCTAAACCATATGAGGTGGCTGTAAACCTCCTTTGTCGAAGATTAATTGCCTTAATTGCGTTAGCAATCCACAGCGGCTTTGGCAGAAAGGGAACCGGTGTCACCAGCTGGGTAATCCATCTTCATAGCAGCAGCCTCCCCTTTTTTGCTGCAGGAGAGCAGGGAAGGGAGGGGATGTCTTATCTACCCCAGACAACCCTACAGGGACGCGGTTTAGATGACATCAGCTGGAATAAAGCAGCTGAGAGTGCAGAGCGGAGTGTGGTTTGTAATTGGGACGTGTCAGCCACCAAGAGCTGGCGTAAAAAAAAAATAATAAAATAAAATAACATGCCATTTCAATATGTCACAAGCGGGAGGGCTGGCTTTGGTTGGACTCATCACACCAAAACCACTCCATCAACCGCCTCTCAGGAGCAGCGACGGGATGTGCTGACGTCCTCGTGTTGCCCGTCCGCTTGCAGTCGCACCGTCTTTTAAAGACCCTCGCTGTTTGTCTCAATCAGCGCTGGCAGTCATGCAAATATTTGCGCTGGATCAGTCAATCCTTTGAAGAAGGTGTTTACCTCTGCAGGAAGGTGTTTAATTTGGGTGTGGGTGTGGCTGGAGCGCCTATTAAAAGCTGCCTTTGTCCAGGCTTTTTCCCCGTGTGGCTGTTTTGTGTGCACAAACACAGAATGATGTGATTGATGGTTGATGGGATCATCACGATCGCACCCGGTTGGATATCAATATATGGTACATAACAATGGTGATACGTAGGTAAGAAACCAATACATAAAGTAATGTAAAATGATGGTTAAACTGTTCAAACTAATAATAAAATAAACTGCGAATACTATTATTATAGTTAAATATATAAAATGTACCCCTTGGCAATATACCTGTCGCTGTCAAAGGCTGCATTATCTTCTATTTCCAGCAGCAACGACTTTAATTCATATTTTGTTAGCATGTGTGTGTGTGTGAGACTCAGGACGAATCCCCACTCCAGTCCCTCGCTTCAGATGTATCTTGTGACGTGCCAGTTATGTTTACACTTTAATTAGGTAGTCACTCACGGTTACAGTCCGCTTTCACTGGGGACCGTCGGGGTCTCATCGGAGCCACAGTAGGTGTTGCCGCAGTGAAAAAAGGATTGTTTGTCAGTTGTTGCCCACTTTTGTAGTCCTGTGAGACAAATGCGCTGGAAAAAATTTTTTTTTTTACAGTTTCACGAGGTGAACGTCAAGATGTAAAACGAGTTCTATGCACACAAAAGATCTCTCCAATATTATCCAATATTGTTCAAGACAGCATGATAATTGGCCAGATATGCTTTAGGCTGGATATAATAAAAGGCCGCTCCAAAATGTGCAGTTTTACTGTATGGTAATGGTAATGGTTTTATTTCATTTGAACATGCATCAGATTACAATTGAATGCATCACATAATCAATTCACAGTTCCACATGTCCAAAAGGAGTAGGAAGAAGCAAAGCTTATTAAATCCTACCCCTCCATCTGGTACTTTTACAATCAGTAACTGTTAAATTTGTTCACTTCCTGCTTTCCTAATATATATATTTTTTAAATTTTTTAATTTTTATTTTTTATCATATACCGAAGTACGAGGTGATTGAGATCAACTCATAAAATAGTAAAAAATAAAAAGTGTTTACAGTATCAAGATTGTGTTGATAGGGATTTCTCTTCTCTGCTGAATTTGTCAGACAGGAGCAGCCTAAAACTTTTATGGTATGTTTATTGTAGGATGTAAAAAAAAAAAAATCCTGGAAGAGTTCTGACCCCCACAGACAGGTTATGTGCTCATAAAGCACACAAATAGCACCAAATGTCAAGCTGTTAAAGACCTCCGGGACAAGATTGAAGACCTGCGCAAGACTGGAATAGACTAAAAGGCCATCTGACCACTATTGGCGCGATTAACTCAGAAATAGAAGGAATACAAGATCACGCTCAACAACACTTTTCTAAAAGAAACATCTCACTTTTGTGTTTGCTAATAAAGTTACTTTTTTCTCGGGGATTAAAAATTATTTTCTTTCAATTAAATACAAAGGAATTATAAAATAAAAGAGTGTGGACGTCATATATTGTTAAGGTGGTGTCCATCCATTTCCTGTCTTTATTTTCCACTATTCAGTTCCATGATACTAAATCTGGCATTTACCACAAGAAAACAGATGTAGTTCGGAAAAATGATGGCAGATCATCTTTGTGGAAACAGAATGACGGCCAACGCAAACTTGGAAGGACATAAAAAGATTTTATCCTAACAATCATCATTCTGTGAGATTTATATCACATAGCACGGTGGCCTTTTAATGTGACCAAATTGCACTTTTGCTATGTCATAAAAACTCTGTTTGATAATTCTGACACTATAATGGGCCAGAAGCTCCAAATTATTACATTTTACATAAATCCTCTGATGGCATATTGGTCCTTGTTTTTTTTTTTTTTTTCATTTGTCCAGTTTGAACATTTCAAGGAAAACTGCACTTTTTAGGGTATTTTGCCAATTATTAACAATCTTTATGTGGGACATAAACATGTGTGTTCTAAAGATATAAAAACAGATAAAAAGAGGTAGCTAAGAATGCACTAAATGAGACACACCCACTATATTCCGCCCAAGGTACATCAACATTGTTGTTGTTATTGTTACTAACATTGTCAAAAGAACCCAAAGAACTAGCATAAGGACAGTTTTCTTTTAACATCAGGCTAACTTTAATGTAACAAACATGTCACCATAAGGCGCCTCGTCGATTTTTGAGAAAATGAAAGGTGCGCCTACAGGTGCGCCTACAGGTGCGCCTACAGGTGCGCCTTATAGTGCGAAAAATACATTCGTTCTCACTGCATGTACAGAAACGTATTCATAAAAGTGACGCGTTTGCTTGTAAACACTTCTTGTTCTCGTCTAATCTCCGGTTGCATTTGGAGTCTAATCGAACATCTGCTTTTGGAGTAGACGTCTGCCTCTCAGGGGAGGTTTGCTCAGCCTAACATTGGAAGCATATGCGTCCAGAAGGACTTGTTTATTACTTTTCTTGGAGAAAAACCCTCAAAAGCGCTGCTGTGGACAGATGACTGTTGCTTTTTATGTTACCTTCGCCAATAGCGCTCCTTCTCGGTCGTAGCCATATGGCTTAGACGTCTCCCATGAGTACAAATTGGAGCAAACTGAGGATTAGTGGCGCTGGCAGCTGCAGACGCCGCCATTTATGGGTGCCCGCTAGCAAACACATTTGTGTAGCAGATTAAATGTTTTATTTAGTAAATCGTGTCAGAGTTTGCTGCTAGCCAGTCCAAATAATCACGGCGATGAACATTCAGGTGGTTCTCGTGTTACGATGTTGGATTTTATGTCAATTGTTGATACTGTAGAAAAATAATAGAACTAACTAATACTTGACACAACCTGGGACACTTTTTTGAAAATCCACGTTTTAAGCCGAATCGGTTTTGTTGAAAATCGGAATTTCCATAAACGATGTACCGTTTACATCGAGGACCAAAAACTGCAGTTTAAACTAATTGTGGCAATTAGTACTCCCTTTGAAATCCCCGTGTCTGAATTTCGGGTTGCCGGGCCATGTGGCCGTCGCATCGTCGTCAGTCATCTCGGACTCTTGTTTGCGTTCCAGGGAACGAAGGGTGCCATGTTTTTGTCCAGAACCTTGTGCTGACTGACTAAACTCCAACATTACACATGAGATAAAATTAGTTGTGAGATGTTTGCTGAGATTAGGTCAGCCTGCTTCCCTCGTTGCCGCTCTCTGGGATTATTTTTATCTGAGAGACGTTCGCCGATATCATTTTTCAAAGTGAGAATCCACCAGCACAGCAAGAGTAATCCATCTTGGTTCCTCTGACAATTTCCTGTGCACTCTTTATTCCTAAAGGAATACCTCAGCACACGAGGAGAGATGAATATCTGTGAAGTAGGAGAGCAATTTGTAATTAAAGGAATCCTCTGGAAGTTCATCCACGAACCCTCTGTGGCTCGGGCTGATAAACCTTCTCCACCTTGCGAGACAATTACCAACGCAATCACGTCATTTTCCACTAGTGGGGATTAAGACATTCACAATGAGCCTACGTCATTAAAATACTTTACCCTATAAAAAGGTTTTACACTACGTTTAGTCCTTGATGGTTTGTTTACACGTCTGTTTTTAGCCAAGAGGAGTATTACTGTGTTATTGTGAGGTCTATTATTAACTTATTAACTCGTTCAATGATTGCCATTTTTCAAATATGATAATCAGGACACATAGGGCACATAACAAGCATAACTTTCATTTTTAACACTAATTTCAACATCTATATAAACAAATTACATGAAAACAAGAATTTATTTGTCATGAACTATTTACAATTTTCACATTTGGAACTCGGCTGCACGGCGGTCAAGTGGTTAGCGCGCAGACCTCACAGCTAGGAGACCCGAGTTCAATTCCACCCTCGGCCATCTCTGTGTGGAGTTTGCATGTTCTCCCCTGTGCATGCGTGGGTTTTCTCCGGGTACTCCGGTTTCCTCTCACATTCCAAAAACATGCTAGGTTAATTAGCGACTCCAAATTGTCCATAGGTATGAATGTGAGTGTGAATGGTTGTTTGTCTATATGTGCCCTGGAATTGATTGGCTGGCCGCCAGTCCAGGGTGTACCCCGCCTCTTGCCCAAAGACAGTTGGGATAGGCTCCAGCACCCCCGTGACCCTCGTGAGAATAAGAAAATGAATGGTGTTATGGTTATGGTATTATGGACAAAAAACTGGACTGTCAAAAAATGTAAAATTTTATCAGATTAATCACAGCTTTTAAATTAACTAATCATGATTAATCACCTTACTGACTCCAAATTGTCCATAGGTATGAATGTGAGTGTGAATGGTTGTTTGTCTATATGTGCCCTGTGATTGGCTGGCCACCAGTCCAGGGTGTACCCCGCCTCTCGCCCACCCGAAGACAGCTGGGATAGGCTCCAGCACAACCCCGCGACCCTTGTGAGGATTAGTGGTAGAAAATGAATGAACATTTGTGAAAATGTCCCTTCAATGCCTAACCTCCTGCACGCTACACGTCTCCATGCCGTTTCACTTGCCGGTTGCCATGGAGAATGTATTTATGTATGTGTTTATGGGAAAGATGCATGCCCAGCTCTTATTTAATCGACCTCTGCGTCATCACCTCATGTAAAAGATGAATAAATGCGTCTTTGGGATAACATGAATGCGTCCTTAGTAGTTAATTTATCGTAAGTCTTTGCATTATGAACGTTGAGGCTTAAATGTTTTAGCATTTAATAGAAATGCATAATAATCACTTCCCAGAAGGAAGGTGTAATGACATTTTTTTTTTTTTTTGTACTGTTGCTATGAAAAAGGTTCCTCACTTGGTAATCGACACTATTGCTGATTGAGCATTTCATAAAGAGAGGAATTAATACTTTCCTTCCATCCTATTCTCCTCAGGGCCTGTTTTAATAAAGCATTAGTTTGGCTCAAATGCTGCCAAGGCAAAAACAAAAGAAGCAGTTGACACAAGAGGATGAACACACACAAAAAAACGAGCAATGAAAGTGAAAAAGAAATGAAATTCACTTCGATTAATCACACAGACGAGGGCCTGGAGGGTCACGGTTTTAGTCCCGCTGCAGACAAATACCGAGTAGTTTTTGGAGATAAGCTCCTCGATTACTGTCATCGTGTAAGGAACCCCTACACCAGGGGTGTCCAAACTTTGTCCACCGCACTGGAAAGTCGAAAGATGCAAAACGGTTCAACAAAAGTATTACAGAGAAAGCAAATTTTCCACATTTTTGCTGGAGTTTTAACGTCTTCTACTAAAAATTGTTAATATTTATGTTTGTAGCATCATCGGTATTGATCGGGAAGGGCATCCGGAATATAAAGTGATCAAGCCGAAATTAGGATACGGATCAAAAGATCCGTTGTGGCAACCCCGAAAAAAAAATGATGCACATGCGCACAAAACAAACATGCGTTTGGATTTGTGCTCTACTTTTTTGTGCTACCGGACTCAACATTTGCATCACCAGATTATTTTGCGAGGGACATAAAGAAGCTGCACGGTGGTGGAGTGGTTAGCGCGCAGACCTCACAACACCCTCGGCCATCTCTGTGTGGAGTTTGCATGTTCTCCGGTTTCCTAGGTTAATTGGCGTTAATTAGGTATGAATGTGAGTGTGAATGGTTGTTTGTCTATATGTGCCCTGTGATTGGCTGGCTGGCCACCAGTCCAGGGTGTACCCCGCCTCTCGCCCGAAGACAGCTGGGATAGGCTCCAGCACCTCCTGCGACCTTCGTGAGGATAAGCGGTAGAAAATGAATGAATGAATAAAGAAGGAAGAGGGTGAAAACTTCCTGGGGAACTTCCTGCGACATGTGGGTGCGGCATTCCTAACGTCACATCAGTGATTAGTGATTCCATGTAATCAATGCAAATTTCACAGTTCTCGTAGTTCTCAGTCAGCGAAGCGTTGCAGCTCTTCCAGGCTGCACCAAAGCGTGACCTTCCATTTATTTAAGTCCAGCTCGACATGTCAACTATGACTTAATGCAAATCATTTCCCGTCAGAGCGCCTTGCGGGAACGCCGTGATCATTCACTGCGGCTAATGATCCGTGTGACAAGATGAGTCACTGGTACAGTTCTGTATAGCTAAAATCAATATCAATTACACCTGTATTGAAGAGTTGTCTCAACTATAGGTCCGTGTCTCGCTTATTTATTTCTTTTCTTCCATGCGTCAGCCCATCTCTGTGTTTACTGAAAGTGCCACAATGGCAAAATCCTCAGTATGCTTACTCTAATTGGCCTTTAACCTTGATGTTGGCAACTGTACAATGTAACAGAATGAGCCTTTTGTTATAATCCCGCTTTAAGCAGACAGGTGAGAGGCTGCGTTGTCATAGCGTTGAGCTCTGCAGGTTCCAGCGTCTCGGGTCTATACCACACAGTCAGGCTTGATTTATGCCCCTGACAGACACAATGTGGAACCGTAGGAGGGGGCAGCCATTCAATTTATCTCAGACCTCCAGTACAATTCCGGGATTTTAAAGTATTCAAGAGCAGAGATCGACATCTGAAGTTGGCGCCACCCTTTGTCACGGCTCAAAGGATACGGTGACCTCGTCCATTTCTGCGTCTCGCCTCCGGCATTGTTGGAAACACTGACGTTTTGATACAATTATGATTAGAAACATCTCCTGCAGGTCGGTCGATGGCTGTCTGTCAGGGTTGGAAAGAGTAACACAGACACATCTCACCTTATCTGTGCGGCAAATAGAATGACACACATTCCCAACAAGGTTTTTTTTTTTTTTTTTTTTCCCTATTCCTGTCGCGCTGGTGCTTTACATTTAGATAACCGGTGTTTTGGAAAGGAGAATGGTTGGTGGCGTTGCGAGTAGAGCAAGCTGTGTGTAAGCGCACTGATGCAAGAATCATTGTGTCGGCGCCTTTAGCTGAGACTAATTAGTCGGTGAACTCACCTATAAGCTTCTGACGATCTTGCTTCCTGTGGTGTCATGGCTGAGTAATTCCACTGATGGAATCTTAACCTCTATTTTCACAAGCCTGGGTTAATTAAGTAGACACGTTCGCGAGCCTGCACTCCGAGGCCAAAGTGTCAGCCAGCCGTGGCAAAACCGAGCCACTAAGAATCCAAAAACAGTCCTGCTTTCAACTTCCCGATCTGTGATTTCGCATATTGGTTGCATCTTGAATGCTTTTGACTACACTGCTGGTCTTTGATTGGATTGGTCGGTTGTTTTTTTTTTTTTTTCTACAGAAAGTCAGTAAACACTCGGTTTCATGTGCTCTGGTTTTCATATGATTCGGTTTTTGAATTATCACAAAAAATTACCAAAAATTGAGCCTTGAACAGACGAGTACACCCAATAGAGTGCCCAAACGGTGCATCCACATATTGAATGGATAGTGACAATATTAGAGTTAGGACACTATGGATAGATGCCGGTCAGGGGGGAATCTTTAGGCATTTTTATTATATATGTGTGTGTGTTTTATATATTCATAGAACACTCGCAAAATGATAAACACGCATCTGTCTCCTTCCTTTCCTTAATAAGCACAGTGCGCCATCCGCTAATGAGGTGTTCAAGAGCACTGTGTAATTGAGTGTTAGATGAACTGTGCTTTTTTTAAAAGTGAATGCAGCTGCAAGATAAAGAATGTGAGAAACACGATTGAATTCGAGAAGGGAGTCGTAGCGTAACTTTTTGGCAGCAGTGATTCAAAAAGTCGCCCAATGACGGTCAATTCAATGGCCCAATGAAAAAACACAACTTCCTAACTTTCTTAAAACAAAACAAAAAACACGACAATCAGTCTAGGACGTTTTGTCAACCTATTTCATTCATCATTTTATATGTTTTTTGCTTTGTGTTTGGCGTATAAAATGTATTTTGTCTTCATATTTTTTAGTGTCTGGAAAGGATAAATGGTTTTATTTCATTTGAACATGCATCAGATTACAATTGAATGCATCACATAATCAGTTCACAGTTCTACATGTCCAAAAGGAGTAGGAAGAAGCAAAGCTTATTAAATCCTACCCCTCCATCTGGTACTTTTACAATCAGTAAATGTTACATTTGTTCACTTCCTGCTTTCCTAATATAATTTAAGGGCTTTTTTGTTTTGGGGGGGGATTTAATGGGATTTACATTATTTCTTATGGGAAAAATGTATTCGTTTTTTTATGTTTTGGTTTTTGTCTTACCTCTTGGAACGGATTAACGCCGAAAAAAGAGGTTCCACTGTATTTGAACAACCTCAGAGGGCTCTCCGCTCAAGGCTGTCGGCACACGAAATTCAAGCCTTTTTGGGATTCACTGGAATTGCGACCATTTCTTTTCACCGCGCAGAAATTGCATTGAAGAGATCAAAGACATAATATGTCAAGTGTACCATCAAATCAAGAGTTTCAAGTACCTTCTTTTCGACAGAAAAGGCGCGGCTGCATCTGTTAACATCTGAAAGAGAATTTACTGAAATAACAGAAACAGGCTTTTAAATTGGGAGTCGCCCTTTTCCTGTGATTTCCACTTCACAGTCGCCATGATAATGGCCGCTGTGTGGCTGATGTTATTTGTCTCTTTCATCTTGTCACATCGCAAGGTGGATCAACACCGCACAGCCACGGTCCTCAGAGGCTTTATAATACACACCTGCGTTTTTCATTAGGCCGTGCCACCCTGTTTAAAACCACCGCTTTCTCACAGAGGCAATATTCCTGTGCGGGACGGGGATGAAAGGAGAGGCACTTCACTTCACTTCATCTCACCTGTGAATTATTGATACCTGCCCCTTTGCTAGCATCTCCCTGGATGCAGGTAGGAAATGTCTCCTCGACGGCAAAGACATGTTGTCCGAAGCAGGGAAGAGAGAATGAAATGCGGGCGAGCCCCCATCTCTTATTCACCACAGGCGTGCCGTGACTGACTTCGACTTTACTTGACCTCGACTGCTCTTCCATTACGTTCAGGCTAAAATAACGAACACTTACCCAGACAAACGGCCGCTGAAGCGTACCCGTATATTAGAAAAAAGGACGACAATGCAGAGAAAAGCGAAGAATGGGCTTGAGATTGACCTCTGTATGATCCATTGTGCTTGTATGCGCGGCCACTTGTTCAGCCTGCGCCCATCCTCTACAAGATGCATGATGTGCAAGTCACGTGGTAACTGTTTTGTCCCTGAGCGTTAAGACAGTTGTGGATTATCGAGCTTTTGTGCACAGACGCAAGGCATTCAGTTCCATTGAAATATTGCCGTGAGCATTTGGACTAATTTGATTTAGGTCCTTAGGAAATTGCTGCTTGATGACATATGCGCGGCGCACCCTTAGTCCAGTCCCAGGATCAACAGTAGCTTCATACATACGTCAAATAACTCGCCTAGTCCCGTCCGACGTTTGACTTCCGGCACAGCAATCCGGGAATTGGCGATTCTCAGTTACTGCTGTTATGTCCTTGGGCAAAGACACTTCACCCACATTGCACCCGGCGTCGCCCACACATGGATGCTTCACTGACCGAGATGTTGACCTACGCCCCAGATCCAGTCCCCGGGCGCCAGACAACGGCTATACATTACTCCACAAGAGGAGAGGTTAAATGCAGAGAAACATTTTGCTGTACATTGGACATGTGACAAAGTAAACATCTTCCTCCTTGATTCGATGAAGAACTTTTGCATGATAATGAAAATTACGCTGAATTAAGACTCGGCCACAATTTAATGTTTGGTTTCCGTATCCATGAAGACGACCTTTCTTTTTAAAGTAAATCTTTCATTCAAATGAACCTCAAGCAAAAGACAAATCAAAGGTTATGTTATCTGATCTCTTTCTGTGAAGTTGTGGCGGAGGCTACGCTGCTGGATGTTCAGGCAGGCGATGGTCTTTGTGTTGCTGATGGCATGGGCAGAGTGCTAGGTATAGGTCAGTGCTATACAGTGCCGCATATTAAGCATCCATAGCTTCTGGAGAACATTCAAACAATTTTGCCTTGTTTTTTGGGGAGGGTTGAATTCCACCCGCAGTGGAAATGGGTCCACAACACAAATGCAGCACATGCAGACACATCGAGTACTGGTAAATGGTGCTCTTGACAAGACCAAAGTTATTTGTATGTGTTGTCGCTGTGTATGTAGTTTTTTATTGTCATTTATACAGTGGTACCTTGGCATAAGTGTCACAACTAACGAGTGTGTTGTAGACACAAAAGCATCTCGATTTTTTTTGCTTTGAACAAATTTGGGTTACAAGCTGCTACTTACTGGCAGGCAGTGCCGAAGACTGAAGGTGAGTTCAAGGGCTGCCAAACAAAGTAGGACATCTCACCGCTTGTATTAAACGTGCAAAAAATGTAAGATTTATAACTGTGTATTATTTTTTTGAATAAAATAATCACCCATATTTCCATAATTTATATCCCTCTTCATTACATCACAATTTATTGAACTAGTAGTAACATTTGTTGAAGTACAAATGAAGTACAAATGTTAAAAGTAAAAAAAAAAACCTTAAACTGTATTATGGAAAGCAGGAAGTGAACAAATGTAACAGTTACTGATTGTAAAAGTACCAGATGGAGGGGTAGGATTTAATAAGCTTTGTTTCTTCCGACTCCTTTTGGACATGTGGAACTGTGAACTGATTATGTGATGCATTCAATTGTAATGTGATGCATGTTCAAATGAAATAAAACCATTACCATTACCAAATGTGTCCAGGCAGGTCCACCATTATAGCAATCACACCATCACGTAGGTGACCGGGGCTGACCGTGGCAATGACCGAGAGATGATTAATCTCATTAAAATACTGTGTATCACCAATTAGTTGTACTTATGGGTATGCCTCCATGGAAGCGTAATAGCACATGCTCATTTTAAGTGTCCGGGTTTTCTGGGTCAATACGTATCACATTAATTACATACATGTAGCTAGGTTCTCCCATATATGAATATTAGATCATTAAAATCCTGCTTATGGCAGCATGGTGAAACGGTGGCGAGCATGTCTGTCTCATAGTTAGGAGATCTTTGTGCAAATCCGTGTTGGAACATCACAGTGTGCAGTTTGCATGTTCCTCGTGATTGCATGGCTTTTCTCAGGTCACTCTGGTTTGCTCCTACATCCCTCAAAACATGTTAGGTTAATTGGAGACACTATATTGTTCGTAGGTGTGAATGTGAGTGGAAATGGGACAGGCTCCAGCTCGCCCGTGACCGGAATGAGGACAAGCGCTAAAGAAAATAGATGGATGGAAAATCCTGTTTGATTTCCCACAGTACTTTGTTTTTAAGGGCGCTTTTTTTTCATTTTGTGCCTCTTATTAAGAAAATGTCAAGTTTTTTTTCAGCCTTTTTGACCTTTGTGGAAGCACTTGTGGTCATTGTATAAAGGGCATGGAGCCGCTAGTCCCCTTTCTCTTAAAGTCATGTGTTGCATTATTTACTAAAAAAAAAGACCTATTTCTCATTTTGTCATTTGCAAAAAAAAGCATAACTTAATTAGAACCATGTTATATTTTCCAAAAGGATGTATTCTTACACACAACATTTATTAAAAGCCTCTTCCGTGCAGAGATTTGGCGACAGGTTCTTGCAGACGAGCGACAATTGCTTTCAACACCATAGGGCGGTGTTAAACTTCACACATGCTCTGCCTTGCCTCCGATAGTATCATCATGTCAACTTCCGACCCCGCATTTTGCATTGGTGTTTTTCACACTGAACAGAAAAAGAGAGGCAAATTCCATTACACTATATACGGTACATTATGTAGTATTCCTGCACTGTTTTTTTAACACATCATTCCTATATTTTGACCACAGAGTTTCCATTCTGGACAATGGCAACCTTCGCATATGGAACATAACCAAATCAGATGGCGGCCCGTACACGTGCATGGCAAGGAACCAGTTTGGTGTGGCCACCAGCACAGGAAGCATCACAGTGAAAGGTAATTCCTGTTTTCCTTTTCCTGACGATTTAGCGACATAATTGATATATTTAGGTTGCTCATTTAAGTGTTTCATGAATGTATTCGGGCTGCACGGTTCTGGAGTGGTTAGCACGCAGGCCTCACAGCTAGGAGACCCGAGTTCAATTCCACCCTCGGGTTTGCATGTTCTTCTCCGGGTTTCTCCGGGTACCCCGGTTTCCTCCCACATTCCCAAAACATGCTAGGTTAATTGTCGATATGTGCCCTGTGATTGGCTGGCGACCAGTCCCGCCTCTCGCCCGAAGCAAAACCTATGGTGTCCTGCCCCATTGCTCAGGTTATTTTTCCCTATTAATATGAAAATTGAAAATGCAAAATATAGAAAAAAAATCCATACCAGGAACATTGCTAAAACATTTTATGCCGGTTGCACGGCGTTCAAGTGGTTAGCGCACAGACCTCACAGCTAGGAGACCCGAGTTCAATACCATCCTCGGCCATCTCTGTGTGGAGTTTGCATGTTCTTCCCGTTTTCTCCAGGTACTCCGGTTTCCTCCCACATTCCAAAAACATGCTAAGCTAATTAGCGACTCCAAATTGTCCATTGGTATAAATGTGAGTGTGAATGGTTGTTTGTCTATATGTGCCCTGTGATTGGCTGGCCACCAGTCCAGGGTGTACCCCGCCTCGAAGACAGCTGGGATAGGCTCCAGCACCCCCGCGACCCTTGTGAGGATAAGCGGTAGAAAATGAATGAATGTATTCGGTAATTAAATACAAAAATGCACGTCTGGAAGATGTAAAAACCCCTCCGTAATGCAACCCAGCCTCCATCACTTCCTGCTTGAACCCCCGCCATTCAACTATTCTGTGTCGTTTTAGTCTTGAAATGTGAAAATGTGAACAGCATCAATACAAAAAAGACACCAGCAGTGACACATTTCCTTCCTTCCTTCCTTCCTTCCTTTCCTAAGTCCTAAAGAGCAGCGTTGTTGTTACAAGCGAGGCTGCCCGGTCACCGTGTGTGTTTAGAGAGGTGTTGAAATCACTCTACACCCTCCCTCGCTGACTCTAGTATCATCAGAGGATAGTCTGTGTAGAAAACGACCTCATGTTGTTAGATCATCTGCAGTGGGGATTGCATTTCTGCTCTGGTGCTGTGACTTATTATACTTCATTAAAAATGAATGTGAGCTGGGTATAAAGTGCTTTGGATAGAGCGCCTCCAGTCTGTGCTGATTTTCTGTTCTATTTCCATTGGGAATACAGTAGCGTTATCACCTGCTCGGGTTTGTGGGGGTCTTGCTGACATTGTTATCGAACTATGTCCTCACCGTGACCCGCTTTTCACTCAGGTTGCCTCCTTAATTTGTTATTGTTTCTTGTTCTGCTTCGACCTTCGTTGCCAGCCTTCTTGTATGGATTTATAGGATTCCTCATCTTCCAATGCTGGCCTCAGGGAGTCCATTTTTGCCTCATATTTCATATCGCTATTGATGTGCATCTATATGGGGATCTAATTATTTGCCAAACCAGAATACAGTATATCCTGCAATTGGGCATTCAAATGTGGCCAAGATCGTGCTCTTGTTTTGCTCTTTTGTTTTTCACACTCTACGGGCGAAAATACACTCAGTATTGCTTTTGTCTAATAGGAATCGTACACGGTCATCCGACATTTATCACGAGTAAGTGCTTCCTGGCCTGACTGTGATAAGTTTGATTCTTAATACAGTCTTATTAGATCCATTTACTGTAGACATGAAATAACACCCCTATTGCCACCTTTACGATCATATTGCATAATATAGTAGACATGATAAGAGATATTAAGAGATAATAAATCACGTTAGGGAAAATGACTTGTTGTATGTGTCGAATGTGAGTAGATTGCAAGGTCGGCCGGCTATCTTTTGTTACACCGCATTGTGCAACTACAAGATATCTGCAGGGACACAAGATGGCCGCCACTTTAAGCATAGCCAGCTAACAAGCTAGCCTTCAATTTATTTATTCCAAACTTAAAAAAGGGTTTGATACTAAGTGGGGGAAGAAGGACAATGTAAGTAGCCAAAAACATACCACTTCCACACAGAATGAGAGGAGAAGTCTTTTTTTTTTTTACCATGTCATGTCTATGACTGACCATCATTTCAAGCTACTGTTCCGACTCTGCATCCATGGCTGACTCCATGCAGTGCAGGTTAAGGTAATGTAATGTAAGGCAATGTTACTGACGCCTAGTGACCAGTCACAAATCAGCAACCATTTATTAACAAATTTTGGATTAAGCACCATAGAGTGAGGCAGTGAGAGCATGCAAACGCCACACAGTTTGCAACTATGAAAAATGCAAATATAAATATGAAAAATCTAAATATGAATATAAATGATATGTATTTGTATGTGTGAACAGCTCGAAATGAACTGAAATTTTAAATCATGAGCTTTTAATCACACTTTGACTGAGTTATTACTTGTTAATTATGCTAAAAACATAATAAATTCCATACATTTATTACCACCAATAACGTGCCCTAATAAATATGACTTTCTCCTTTATTACATCCTGTTAATACTTTGCTCTAAAATGCGATTTGTAGGTCATTCAATTCATTGAACACAAGCCGTGATGATTATGTATTATTAATATTATTATGATATGATATTTACAAGGATACACCTGTTATGGCCTAATTATGAGGAAATTGAGGCCCAACCCTGTCGTATGTACATTCCCTAAATCAAGTCTTCTCTGTCTCCTCTGTTGAATTATGAAAGACAGATGTCATATATTATGAATGCTCGGAAGTCAGCAGTAGTCGGGAATGTGGAGGAGAGCGTTGAGAGCACAACGCTGCTTCCTCTTCCCCGACATTTACAACTCTCCTTTATCCAAGGCAACGTGCGTTGTTCTGTTTATTCCGAGACGTATAAGTAAAATTGTAAAATCGTATCTTTGTATCGTACTCATCGGTATGTATCTCACACAATCTTAACCATTTTGAAAGTAATGAAATGATATGGTCACCCCCTCACACACACACCCCCCCCCCCCCGTCAATCAGAGGAATGTGGAAAGCTGATGTGAGAGCGGCTGATTGCGGAGTCGGTGATTTTTCAATCAAGGCGCTCGCTTATGTGTTCTCACCTCAGAGCGACGCCGCCGTTATGTGCATTGCCTTATGAGGCAGTCTGAGTTTATTTGACACCCTCGCTCCCTTTTCATCATCATCAAATGTTGCAGCAGTTTTGTGCGGGTGGTGTACAAATATTCCCCAATATGATTATGTGCCTCTCTGTCACATTTCATATTGTTTGGCAAATGGGATGGGGTAATTTACATGCATTATATGAGTGAGGATTGGAAACCTATTTAGCGGAGGACAAACGTGTGTTTCGGGAGCAGCTCTTATGGGAGGTGACAGTATTATATTCAAATTGACTTTGTTAATATGAATGCTGAAAAATACCTGTCAGGAAGCATTCAGGATCTCCGGGCATAAACGAGGCACCTCGAAAACAGCTAAGGGAGAAGCGTCACAACCGATGAGCCTCGTTAATGTCCATATTATGACAACACCGGGGGGGATATTAGCGGATTAATTGGATTCATTTATACATAGATGCGTTTGCTGAATTTTGATTGTGCCAAGTCGGAGCTGTTGCAATGGTCACCGACATTCTGGGTCACACTGGATTCACGTCTTTGTACACTTTTCTAGCCTGGAGGCAATCTTTGTTACATAATACATCCTTGAAACTCTTTAAAAAAAAAAAAAAAAGCACGAGGAGAATATGTTGAGGTCACGGTAGACTGGTAGACTGGTGGAGCGAGAAAGTTTCGGGTTTGTTTCTACGCCAGCTCAGGCCTTTCTGTGCCGACGACTGACTACTAAACATGAACAGTCGACATTCACTCATCGTGGGATTTATTTGCTATTCATTTTGCCCTTACTTGAACTGTATTTTATTTACTCTAATATAGTAGGTCAGTTTATTTACTCCACAAAGGACCTGAATTATTCATACAGTGTCAAATATGTACATAAGTTCATCTTAATAAGTTGAATATTGGATTTTAATTTGTCAAGGTGGAACCCGGTTCATCCTTAACCAGAATTAAGGCCGAGCCTGAAGGTGCCGATGTCGAAACCATCCTCCATTGATAATCCATTAATAAATATAATCCATTTATAATGCAATGGTCAAACACAAAGGAAAATACTGAATGGAATACAAAGTTCTGCGTGGTTCTCACATACGTATAGCTGTGGACCAAAATTCCCAAAACTAGGAATCAATTGTATAAATATTTTCCATGTAGTATTTTGAGGAAATAGACAGACACTAGGCAGCACGGTGGTCGAGTGGTTAACGCGCAGACCTCACAGCTAGGAGACCAGGGTTCAATTCCACCCACGGCCATCTCTGTGTGGAGTTTGCATGCGTGGGTTTTCTCCGGGTACTCCGGTTTCCTCCCACATTCCAAAAGCATGCTAGGTTAATTAGCGACTTCAAATTGTCCATAGGTATGAATGTGAGTGTGAATGGTTGTTTGTCTATATGTGCCCTGTGATTGGCTGGCGACCCCGCCTCTCACCTGAAGACAGCTGGGATAGGCTCCAGCATCCCTGCGACCCTCGTGAGGAAAAGCAGTAGAAAACGAATGAATGAATGGACAGGCACTGCACCGGCAACCAGTACTGGTTCTGGGGCTGACATCTGGTAGAAAAACCTGATCCATCCTGGTTCCCAGTGCACACATGTTGAATGAGAGCCTGAGGATAGTGCCCGTTGACTGCCGCAGCATCTGCTCATGATGGCTCACTAGTTCGCCTCTGACTCCGTGGGGTCCGTGTTCCTGGTCGGATAGTTATGTGACTTTTTGGTGTTGGTTTAGGCCTCACAGGCAGAGACTTCAAATTAAAAGAATGTAATAAAGGACACACACAGAGCCAAGAAAAAACAGTGCAAACAAACAAAAGGGAGGCAAGGCAGTCCAGGATAATATTAATAGACGGCTTACTAAAGGCAACATGGCCAAAAAAAAAAAAAAAAACAGGGGAAAAAAATTCAGCTAACGTGGCAAAAAAAACGACCCGAGTAACGAGGCACTCCGGGAAGACGCTAGCAGGTGTTAAACGCATTCGGTAGGACAGGAACTAGCAACTGTAATCAGTCAGCTGGGAAAGAGCTGCTGATGAAGGGAAGTCCAATACGAGATACAGGAAACGTGAACGCCACTCCACATAACAAAAGATACCATCCGGCGTCTTCTTGCCGTCTTTGCGCTTAAAAGCTGCACTGATTTCTGATGACGAAGTTCCCGACTGAGACTGCTACCCCCCGCGGAAAAAAAAATGGATGGACCCTGAAACGTTGAAATGATGAATTTGGCGATATGCGGCATTTACTGAAAAGATTAAGCAAATCAATAATAAGTGGATATAAATAATGAAGTATTTAAGTTTCTAATTAAATACTGATTATTATCATATTGTATTTACTGAAGAGACTAAGAAAGCCAGTAATGAATGGATATAATTAAGTCTTTAAGTCTAATTAAATACTGATTATTATCTCCTATTTGGTGATTGTTCAACAAATAATCCAAAGTTATCTCCAAGAATATAGAAATTTTGGCAAAAGGATAATAACATTTAGTTTTCGCCCTCTGTTATGAAGGACTATTCATGCAAATGAGGACTCTGGCATAAAGATAAGTACTTTGTACCATGTCTAATCCATTTTTAGCATTGTTTTCCTTTGCTGGTTGACAATACATAAGAGAAGTTTTTATTTATTTATATTTTTAATTATTATACTGATTATAATCCCTCAAGGGAAATGTTTATTTGGAAAAACAATGCAGTGACTGTTAACGATTGAAAATAGAACAGCAACATACTACAATGACTACGACGCTCACACAGCGGCCGGCGCAGTCAGTCATCCGCGCAGGTTAATGTTGCTGTCCTTTCATGTGTCCAGTCAGAGGACAGCAAGGCATTAGACATCACAGAAATCAGTCACATTTTGCCTAAAATCCCAACGCACGGCTGAGTAACCAAGGTTTTTTTTCCCGTATAATCTGTCACAAGTGATGGCAGAGGGCGGTAACAAGGAAACTCATTCGCATCATCTCTGTCACAATGAAACCCCGCAGGCGCTTTGGGATCAGGCTGTACAAACAGCGAGGGGAGCAGTTCATTTTGGAGAAGAAGAAGCAACCCCACAGGAGAGAGAAAAAAGGCAAATAAAGGTTTATAGCGCATTACCATGCTGCGTAGGTAGAGGAGGGAAATATTCCTGACAATAAATCCTCCATGAAGCTCCACCACTAGCTTTTTTTGTGTGTTGGGCTGCCAGCTGTAGTTGCCAAAAAAAAAAACCAAAGTTGACTTTGACCAAAACTGTTGGAGTGTGAAGCCAGTGTGTTTCTATATTGGCTGCGGTGTAGGCGGGGGTTCTGTACCGTGCCCTTCGAGATTTCATCTACAGGCGGACCTTGCTTTCCAGTTACGACTACTCATGAATGATAATTAGCGGACCGAAACGAGGGAATTATGACATAAATCCGATAGCGACGATAACAACCGATGGATACTCCGAGCATGTGGCTGAAGACGGCGCACCTTGCTGGGGCATGTCCGGTGACTACTCCTGCTCGATACTCCGGTTCTCCTGACCTCCATCGCGGTAACCCAGCTGCTGGGAGCATGTGTCCGAATATAGTGCACCTTGCTGGGCCACAGCAGGTGGATCCCTCTGCTCTAAACTCTGGTTCTCCTCATAGTCGTGATATGGTCGTAGTAATGCAATGATATTTGATCAACAGGTTGAATCCAAATTTTTTTGTGTTCTGTTTTGAAAGTAGGTATAAAAACGTACCATATCGGTTACCATTCAGTCCCATAAATTACTAATGTTAGTAACGGAAGAGAGACCTATTAACCCTTAGATGCATAAGTGGGTAAAAAAAATGACCCAGTCAATGTTGTTTGTTTCCGTGAAATATCTTTGTAATGTTTTTTATCATTTCATATTCCAGGTATTCCTCAAAAAATTTATATCATGCCATTCACATTTTTAACTTACCTTTTATACATTTTAAGAATTTTTTGTTTTTGTGTTACTACCCCAAACTTCCATAAGTGAGTCAAAAATGACCCGCATTCATTTTCTATGGAATCCAATAGAAACCTTTGATATCATACAAGTGATTATTCCTAACCAAAATGGTAAAATTGGCATAAAAACGCATTGATTCTAGTATGGGTGATTTTTGACCCACTTATGGAAGAGTGTAGAGTCCAGTCACTCGTGCATCTAAGGGTTAATGTGTGTATGATAGAGGAGTATGTCGACGTACAACATCAGTTTTCTTCTTTTTAGTTCACTTCTTAACTTTGCCTTGTTTATTTCTAAAGCATGATGGTAGTGCATTACAGAAAAGGAAATAGAAGGAACGTGAAGAAAGTAATCCTCACATCATGTTTGGTCTGAGCTGTTAGGCTATTGCAGCCATCATGAAGGATAAATATGATATTAGTCTGTGTTCTTGCTAGAGAACCACAGGGAAGAAAATAAGTTGTTTTGTTATTTTTCTTATTGAAAGTGAGTAACTTAGGTATAAGTTCCGACTTACAATTCCGTCGTAGGAACGGCTATTGATGGAGGAGCACCTGTAGTTACTGTTTCATTCCTTAACCATTTAGCTTAATGCTCTTTTTAAACAAACTGCTATGATGTCGTCCTGAGACATTTGGTTTGGGAATGCATTTCAGATATTTATTAGCCTTTGGTCTGTTTGTTTTTCCGCTGGTTTGTTTACGTTTTTTTGGATAATTACACAAAAACGACTTACATGAAATGGAACTTTGGAATTTTAAAATAGCAACCGTGTGGATGAAGACTACCAACACGCTCAATTGAGTCTCTATGTTGTCTGAGTGGCAATTTCAAGCAAGTAATCACAGCACCCCCTAGAGGGAGAAAGTAGTTTTACACCGGAGGAACAAAGCCTCTCCCTCTCATCTTGCCTCACTCGTGTCCTTCACCCTCCTCTTCCCCCCACGCTGCATGCTCTCAAGTGCAGATAAGGGACGCGTGCCTTATTCCCAGGTGATGTCACAGCGTTGCACTGCAGGGTTGAGAAGAGAGCAGCGGCTGCACGGAGAAGTGCTCACTGATGTTTGCTGTTTCTCTGGCGGTGTGTTCTGGGAATTTGTGAAGGAGTTCCAGGCTAAAGGTTGAGTTAAGAGTGACTATACAGTTTGCAGGAGCATCTCAAACTCCCTGCAGATACGAGCGCAGGTCAAAAGCAATACCTGTTATTGTTGGGACTTGCTGTGCTGCGTGTTCAGTCCGGTGTATTCCTCCATTAACTCTATGACTTATATATCCACCATGAGACCTATGGCTTTTGGCAAAGCCGGTTTCTATTTCTGTTCTGAATTTGACGCATGATTTTTATTTTTTTTTCCCAGATCCCACAATCATCACCACTCTGCCAGCAACACTAGACGTCACCGTGGGGGAGAGTGTTGTCCTGCCTTGTCAAGTCAGCCATGATGCCTCTCTGGAGCTTAAGTTCACCTGGTTCTTCAATGAGCAGCTCATCCACTTTGGCAGCCATGGGGGCTTTTTTGAGAAAGTGGGCGGCGTAAGTTTCACATTTAATTGACCTTTGGATTTTAGTCCAGACTGATATTTTACATTGTGATAAATGGGAACTCATTAGCTGGATTATTAGGTAGTAACGAGTGAGGAGAGGAGGAACTGAGGAGAAGTATTCATTGTTTATACCGGATTACACAATTATGCAAATGGGGTGGGAGGAGCGACAAAGTAAGAAGGCACAAATATACCACTTCCACACAGAATGGGAGGAGAACCTTTTTTCACTTTGCATCCATAAATTGCTACATCCAGTACAAGACTACTAAGTCTAACATTACTGAGGCTAAGTCATTACAAAGTAAGAAGGCACAAATATACCACTTCCACACAGATTGGGAGGAGAACCTTTTTTCACTTTGCATCCACAACTGGCTACATCCAGTACAAGGTCGGGTAATGCAGTAAGGATGGACGTCTCATCCATGTAACATTACTAAGTCTAAGTAAGATTTAGACTTAGTAAGAGTAGACTACTAAGTCTAACATTACTGAGGCTAAGTCATTACAAAGTAAGCAGGCACAAATATACCACTTCCACACCGAATGCGAGGAGAACCTATTTTCACTTTGCATCCATAACTGGCTCGGGTAATGCAGTAAGGATGGACGTCTCATCCATGTAACATTACTAAGTCTAAGTAAGACTTAGACTTAGTAAGAGTAGACTACTAAGTCTAACATTACTAAGACTAAGTCATCACAAAGTAAGCAGGCACAAATATACCACTTCCACACCGGATGCGAGGAGAACCTTTTTTCACTTTGCATCCATAACTGGCTCGGGTAATGCAGTAAGGATGGACATCTCATCCATGTAACATTACTAAGTCTAAGTAAGACTTAGTAAGAGTAGACTACTAAGTCTAACATTACTAAGACTAAGTCATCACAAAGTAAGCAGGCACAAATATACCACTTCCACACCGAATGCGAGGAGAACCTTTTTTCACTTTGCATCCATAACTGGCTCGGGTAATGCAGTAAGGATGGACGTCTCATCCATGTAACATTACTAAGTCTAACTAAGACTTAGTAAGAGTAGACTACTAAGTCTAATATTACTAAGACTAAGTCATTACAAAGTAAGCAGGCACAAATATGCCACTTCCACACTGAATGGGAGGAGAGCTTTTTTTCACTTTGCATCCATAACTGGCTCGGGTAATGCAGTAAGGATGGACGTCTCATCCATGTAACATTACTAAGTCTAAGACTTAGACTTAGTAAGAGTAGACTACTAAGTCTAACATTACTAAGACTAAGTCATCACAAAGTAAGCAGGCACAAATATACCACTTCCACACCGAATGCGAGGAGAACCTTTTTTCACTTTGCATCCATAACTGGCTCGGGTAATGCAGTAAGGATGGACGTCTCATCCATATAACATTACTAAGTCTAAGTAAGACTTAGTAAGAGTAGACTACTAAGTCTAATATTACTAAGACTAAGTCATCACAAAGTAAGCAGGCACAAATATACCACTTCCACACTGAATGGGAGGAGAGCTTTTTTTCACTTTGCATCCATAACTGGCTCGGGTAATGCAGTAAGGATGGACGTCTCATCCATATAACATTACTACGTCTAAGTAAGACTTAGTAAGAGTAGACTACTAAGTCTAATATTACTAAGACTAAGTCATCACAAAGTAAGCAGGCACAAATATACCACTTCCACACTGAATGGGAGGAGAGCTTTTTTTCACTTTGCATCCATAACTGGCTCGGGTAATGCAGTAAGGACGGACGTCTCATCCATGTAACATTACTAAGTCTAAGTAAGACTTAGTAAGAGTAGACTACTAAGTCTAACATTACTAAGACTAAGTCATCACAAAGTAAGCAGGCACAAATATACCACTTCCACACCGAATGCGAGGAGAACCTTTTTTCACTTTGCATCCATAACTGGCTCGGGTAATGCAGTAAGGATGGACGTCTCGTCCATGGAACATTGCCGAGTGGCCAGAAGACTATACCACGAAACAGCATTAATTCAGTAATTTCTCTTTGAAATGATCTTTTGTCGATAATTGAACCGTAACTGTACTACATTTGTCCAACAGTGTCCAAGGTCCAGTTGGCACAAAGAAACGTGACCGATTTTATTTCATTTGCTCAACCAAGAACACGTTTTCTCACTGGTTTTGATATCCAGCGCTTGTTCTTGACCCTTCCAAAGCAAAACATTGAATTGAGGTCAGGACACAAATGAGCATTCATTGGTACAGTATTTCAATATTATACCCTTGTAGCACTGCCATAATCAATTCAGGCATAGTGCAGAGGGACTTTTTGTCTGAAGTGTATTATTTATGGCCAAAAAACTGCTGCCTGTGGTTTATTATGAAAGGAAATTTACATACCCATATTGCACCCAGTTTCCCGCACCTGCTCTGTATTTCAGAGGGTGTGCACGCAGCAAAGTCTGCAACACGAAGTATGCTGACTTATTTTTGAAAAGCTATGCTTGGGGGAAGGAGTGGAAAACTCTAGGAATAAGGAAGAAAAGCATTAAAAACCCGCACAGGAACCGATTGTTCCTCAACTATTATTCGGGGGTTGTTGTTTTAAATAACTGTGCCGTACAGTCTGTAGTCCTCGAGTTGGCGGTACGGCTTCAGAACACAGATAAAACATCTCAGCTGAATTGTTAACTGTCACTCTGCCACAGCTTCCAACTACTTCCAAGATTATTACCGGACCGGTTCTGCTCCACTCTGTGATATTGAAAAGATGGGAATTGCTCCCTCAAAAGCCCTTACTTGTTCTTTATAACTCAGCCAGAGCTACGTATTGTGTACGGGGTTCTGACACCAGCTATTTGTGCTGGTATGTTTTCTTAAATTTACAAAAAAATTGCACAGTGTCCAAAAAAAACGGATGTTTTTTTTCCAAAAAAAAGCGGACGAAAGGCAGATGTCAAATGTGGACAGAAGCAATATTTAGAATGATAAGATGGCTGACCCGGTATGTGTACGTGTGTGCACACCTGATTTTTCTTTTCTTTTTTTTTTTCATGGCAGCAGCATTCCGCCGGAGACATTATGATTCGAAACATCCAGTTGAGGCATGCTGGGAAATACACATGTGCCGTGCAAACAAAGGTGGACAGTATCTCTGTCGCCGTTGACCTGGTTGTCAGAGGTAAGCAGAGCATCCATTCCTTCTCCGCTCCAGCGCATTTGGTCGGATTAAAAATGGCAGCTTGTTGCATATTTCATAAAAATTCATCATTCGTGTAGCGCTGAAGACAGTGGAACATTGTAAATGGTGAATGCTCCTGGGTCTGCTTATGCCTCGCTAATGTGATGAAAGAATATAGTGGAAAAATAGCAAATTCTCTCTTCAGTGTTTAAAAAAAAAAAAGTTAGTAATTAGGTTGTATAGCACCCAACGGTATCACAGCAAATTGACTTTCCTGGAGCAGCCGCAGGTGTTAAAAAACCACGGCGACTCTCCATTATCTCTCCGTCTCTTCCTGATTTACATTTGCTCTCCCTCTTTCCATCTGTCTTTTCTTCCTTGCTATTGCCGGCTTGTGCCGTCTCCCAGGGCCCCCCGGCTGCCCCACCAGCATCCAGGTAGAAGAAATCACAGACACCACCGCGACTTTATCCTGGAGGCCCGGTGCTGATAATCACAGTCCAATTACCGCATACACCATCCAGGCCAGGACACCGTTTTCCCTCGGGTGGCAGGCTGTCTCCACAGGTAAGCTCTCTCCAACCAGCCGTGGCCTCTACCAATCTCACCGAGGCGGCTGCTCTTTATTCTTCTTCTCTGGTGAGAATATAGGAGATGTAATTTTTACCCCACGTTCAAATGGGGCTCAACTGTAGCGTGACCATTGACCGCCATTTTATCAGACTCTTGGGAATCCTGAAACACGGATCCCTTCCAGATGATAACGCTTGTGCAGCGACTGTAATGTATGTGAGTGCAGTTAAGTGACACCGACAACCGATAGTGGCTGTTTTCCCCCTCATATCCTCGTTAATTGTGCCCTTACAATCCATGGAATAATAGCCTGTACGTCTTGTTGTATTATATATAGTTTTCCCTGATGACCTTTGAATGAGGGCTGCACGGTGGCCTAGTGGTTAGCACGCAGACCTCACAGCTAGGAGACCCGAGTTCAATTCCATGCGTGGGTTTTCTCCGGGTACTCCGGTTTCCTCCCACATTCAAACTGTCCATAGGTATGAATGTGAGTGTGAATGGTTGTTTGTCTATATGTGCCCTGTGATTGGCTGGCCACCAGTCCAGGGTGTACCCCACCTCTCGCCCTAAGACAGCTGGGATAGGCTCCAGCACCCCGCGACCCTCGTAAGCGGTAGAATATGAATGAATTAATGAATGAACCTTTGAATGAGTGCTGCACGGAGATCTAGTGGTTAGCGCGCAGACCCAACCCGACCCAACCCAAGTTCAATTCCACCCTCGGCCATCTGTGTGTGGAGTTTGCATGTTCTCCCCGTGCATGCGTGGGTTTACTCCGGGTACTCCGGTTTCCTCCCACATTCCAAAAACATGCTAGGTTAATTGGCGACTCCAAATTGTCCATAGGTATGAATGTGAGTGTGAATGGTTGTTTGTCTATATGTGCCCTGTGATTGGCTGGCGACCCCGCCTCTCACCCTAAGACAGCTGGGATAGGCTCCAGCATAACCCGTGACCCTCGTTAGGATAAGCGGTAGAAAATGAATGAATGAACCTTTGAATGATGGCTGCACGGCGGTCTGGTGGTTAGCGTGCAGACCCGACCCAAGTTCAATTCCACCCTTGGCCATATCTGTGTGGAGTTTGCATCTTCTCCCCGTGAATGTGTGGTTTTTCCGGTTTCCTCCCACATTCCAAAAACATGCTAGGTTAATTAGCGACTCCAAATTGTCCATAGGTATGAATGTGAGTGTGAATGGTTGTTTGTCTATATGTGCCCTGTGATTGGCTGGCGACCAGTCCAGGGTGTACCCCATTTCCCGCCCAAAAGACAGCTGGGATAGGCTCCAGCTCTTCTCGTGAGGATGAACGGTAGAAATAAATGAATGAATGAACCTTTGAATGAATTACCATGTATTCATAACTGGTTTGATAGTCCTGATTGTCAGCTATAGTTCATGTACATACGACAAGGCGATATTACTACCTGGAGACAAAGACGGTCCTGAGCACATTTACACACTTATCAAGAAAATTGTAAAATTCACCAATGTTTTCTTTCATACATTTACCAGCAAGTGGGCCATGACTGAGCAAGGTAATTGGGTATGCCAGGGGTTTTCAAAGTCTGATGCGGGCGTCCACATGATAGCCTTGTGGTGGCGGTTTGAAAGAAATGTATGTGTGAGAGAGCGATAAAAGCAACTTTAAAACACCCGTTCTCCATTAGCAACTTTGTGACACTAATGAGTCACATGACACCAGGGAAGGAAAATGGCTTATTGGGCCAATTTGGGCGTTTTAACTTGGGGGGGATGGATTTTTGTAGCCTTTGGTTTTGACATTAATGGCTATGTGAGGAGTTATTTTGAGCGGACAGTCAATTTACATTGTTGTATTTAAATGCGATGTAAGTTTTACGGCATATGATGTCAAATTAAATGTCACGCCCGATAACTCATGTACGTATACGTTTAAAAGCGCACTAAACTGATATATCATGTGATGTGTATTAGTTTTTCTGTCTGTTGGGATGCAATGTGCCATATACAGTGACCGCTATGCCCTTGTGAGGGATTACACCTGTCCTATGTAGGCTACCTGCGGTGCGGCTCCTCCTGACCTGTCAGCACAGTTTGAAGCTGACACACAAACACACACACACACACACACACACACACCTTCACGCAAAGCTTCTTGATACTGAAAGGTCTTCTTTGTTTTATTGCAGTTCCCAAAATGGTAGGGGGCCACCGTCTGACAGCTACCGTAATAGAACTGAACCCTTGGGTGGACTATGAGTTTCGAGTCCTGGCGAGCAACACTATTGGGACCGGCGAGCCCAGCAAGCCATCCAAACTAGCCAAGACCAAAGGCTCCCGTATGTGCAAACTCTCCTTTTTTGGTTGTTTCTCTCACAGCATTATTTTTATCATATTTTTATCAAATGTATTACCTCAATGTAAGCAACGGTTCTTTCTTTCTTTCTTTATTGGATGATTGTGAAATCGCCAAAAACCTTCCACCCTTGTTCTGATATGTTCTGATAAGCGTCTGTATTTTGATTCCATGTAGATTTGATCAGCGTCAATCAAGAGCAAGAATAAAATGTATCTCTCTTTTCCTGTTAGCTCCCTTGGTCACGCCAGCTAATGTGAGCGGTGGCGGTGGGAGTCGTTCGGAATTAGTCATCACATGGGAGGTAAGCACGCACAGAACCTGTCACCCATGGACGAGCACCCCACAAGGCTGTATTTTCAAAATATAGACAGTATTTATAATGTGTAGCAATGTGCTGTAACAGTTGCTGTCACAATGGGGGGGTGAGAGGAGTTGAATTATTTTTACATTTTTGGACAGATAATTCAATTCATTATGTAAATGTCTCATGGTTTGTATTCATGTCGTTCTTATTTACATGAAGGAAGATTAAAAATCCAGTAATAATTCAGGCTGTTTAATGTCATTAGTCCCGACTGTGCAGCTTCTCAAAGAATGGCTGCTAATGTTTCATCGTGCTCAAGTTCAACTGTAGCCTAACTTGTGCTGAACAAAGCTTACATTTGGACTATAATTGGCTTTTGAACTTTTAAAACCAAAACTGTTTAAGGGAAACGGGTCAAGACCAAACACAACTGGTTCAAGCACGGATCCTTGTGGGATGCCATGGGTAATTTCTAGTGATTATTCTAATATTCATAAGCGATCCCACAATTCAAACAATTTAAGGCGATTCTTTTCATACCAATGAGATGTTCCCATGTCTTTATTTGAATGTGATGGTCAGTTGTGTCAAAGTGAGTGCAAAGATCTAACTTTGGGACCACTCCCGAAAGCAACAAGGAGGGGTCGTTAGGAACTTTCACTACTGCTGCTGCTGTTTTGAACGTTCCCAACTCATCGTTTTGTGGAATTTTGTAGAACTGCTTTGTGACTACTGTCTTGAAATCCATTAACTAAGACATCTGGATCAAGGTTCGATTTTGGTTTGATTACAGACACTGTAAATCACTCTAGTAAATAAATAAATAAATAACAATAAAGAAATAATGACCTACTGTTAATGTCAAACAAATCGGGATTGTCTCTAATAAACAAGATGAAGAATTAGAAGAAGAAACTGCAGATGCCAACTCTAAAAACTTCCAAAAACTGTTTGGCATGACAACTTCTTCCTCTCAACCTCTCAGGCTACCACATTTATGGGATGATTACTGCAACTGACTGTAGGAGGTGATTGATTTTGTCTTGAATATTGACAGTTTTATTAAAAAAATGCAGGGATTTCATCATGGCCGAGAGTGATAGGGACCCATGGATCAAGAGCACTACGGCACAGCCTGTTTTTTTCTGGATTTTATCAACTAAAAAGGAGTTGAAAAGGGTTACTTTGCATTGCAGATGGTTTTAAGACCCTTTTTCCAGACTGATTAAACAAATTGTAGTTACATAAATGGAAGTTAAACGCCCCTCAAAGTAGTGTTTAGAATGTCCACCTCGCAGCCAGGAGTACGAGGGTTCGAATCTCCACTGAAGCACGGGTACTCCAGCTGCCTCCCACATTCCAAAAACATGCATGAGAGGTTAACTGGAGACTGAGTGCAAATGGTTGTTTGTCTACATGTGCCCTCTAACTGATTGGGTATGAGTCCAGGGCGTACCCTGCTGGCATAGTCTCTCGCTCATCAGTGACCCTAATAAGCAGACCCTAATCAGACCCTAATAAGTGCCGTAGAACACAAGCGAATGAATTATTCCGCTGTATGTGTAAAGTCTTTGTGTTTGTTATCATAGCCCGTTCCAGAAGAGCTACAGAACGGACCGGGGTTCGGCTATGTTGTGGCTTTCCGACCCCTCGGTGCCACAGGTTGGATGCAGGCCGCCGTACCGTCCGCCGACACATCCAGATACGTCTTCAAAAATGAAAGCATCCAGCCGTTTTCACCTTTTCATGTGAAGGTCGGAGTTTACAACAACGAGGGAGAAGGTCCGTTCGGAGCGGTTACTACCATCTACTCAGCAGAAGAAGGTGTGCACTGTGGCTTCCATTCCTTTGTTTCGATGCTGTGCTGGCTCAGCTACAGTTAATGATGAGTGGCTCTGATTCAGAGGAAATGCATGATTATCTTCTTGTGATAAAAGAACTAGCAAGGGAAACACGTTTAATGTTCCCTCTTTGAGGGATCATCAAATATGAGTGCTACTTCTGAAGTCTTTATAAATCAACTTCAGAACCCGGACGAGCGCCCACGAGGGTACGTGCCAAGAGCCTCTCTGCGTCCGAGGTTGAAATTTCATGGAAAGCTCTTCCCTGGAATGCCAATAAGAAACGAGTGCTGGGCTATGAGGTAACTATAATTCCGTATATAATGATTCTTTTACAGTGTGTCTGTTTTTAATGTTTGCAAATCTGTGAGCAATGAAAGTATGTGGGTGTGTGCGGAGGGTTGGATCTTGTTCTCCTCTATTATTAATGAATGTCTTGGGCTCATG
Organism: Doryrhamphus excisus; assembly: GCF_037039965.1. Classification (NCBI taxonomy): domain Eukaryota; kingdom Metazoa; phylum Chordata; class Actinopteri; order Syngnathiformes; family Syngnathidae; genus Doryrhamphus; species Doryrhamphus excisus. Next base: position 19,792,251 of record NC_136367.1, on the reverse strand, counting down.
TACAATACCTTGGGCACCTTGAGTGAGGAACTCAAACAATGCACAACGATGAGCCAATTCAAGAAACAATACAAGCAGTTGATGTTTGCTAAATACAAGGATGAAGAGTCTATATTGACAGTCACTATGGTACCGATTATGTCATTGTATATTCATATCACCTCGTACTTCAGTGAACCAAAAAATTAAAAAAAAAATAAAAATGAAAAAAATCATAAAAAATTATTACATTTTTAAATTATTTTTAAAAATAAGTTATATTAGAAAGGCAGGATGTACTTCACCTCGTACTTTGGTATGTGACAAAAAGTTTAAAAAAATTAAAACAAAAAAAACAATTTTAAACTATATTATATAATATATAATAACATATTATGTCTTTGATCTCTTCAATGCAATTTCTGCGCGGTGAAAAGAAATGGTCGCAATTCCAGTGAATCCCAAAAAGGCTTGAATTTCGTGTGCTGACACCTCTGAGGTTGTTCAAATACAGTGGAACCTCTGTTTTTCGGCGTTAATTCATTCCAACAGGTAAGACAAAAACCAAAACATAAAAAAATGAATATTTTTTTCCCATAAGAAATAATGTAAATCCCATTAAATTCCCCCCAAAAAAACCAACCAACCAAAAAAACAAAACTTTAACTATATTAGGAAAGCAGGAAGTGAACAAATGTAACAGTTACTGATTGTAAAAGTACCAGATGGAGGGGTAGGATTTAATAAGCTTTGCTTCTTCCTACTCCTTTTGGAGTATGTGGAACTGTGAACTGATTATGTGATGCATTCAATTGCAATCTGATGCATGTTCAAATGAAATTAAACCATTACCATTACCAAAGGAGAGAAAAGATGGATGCACAATAGGCCAGACTAGTCCCTTGGCCTTGGCGTTGACGAGCGTTTTCCATGTTACTTAAGCGCTTCAACTTGAGCTGATTAGGGAACTGATCAAGAATTTCTGGCTTCCATTCCAAACATAAAGCATTCTCACAAACCATCTTTATACTCTAAATTGTACTCGTCTTTGAAATCCCCAATGTGAACATAGGAGCTATTTCCATCCATTGAGTGCACAAAATGGCAGAAATATAAATTGTTGACCACTCAAAGTCAACAGGGGAGCAGGGTCTGTGAAAAGCATTCTTGCAAGGAAAGTCAAATTATATTTGGGCTGCCAAGCGTGCCCGCTGTTTCTGCCCTGACAACCACGGTGACAAAGAAAACCTGTTATTAGTGTTTGTTGGCAGGGAAAGTGTTTGAATATATCTCCGATTTGTTTCACTTTTTGGTTCTTACTGTTTACCTCTCAACTTAAAGTGGTATACTTATCCAACGGATAAATGTAGCTCACACTGAGCAACACAAAAGATGCACAAGGTAACACGCTGCATCTTCTGTCCGGTATCGCCTCGTTTCCACTTGATTGACAGGGTGGAGCAGAATCTTTTTAAAAGCATCTTTGTGTTGTGTTCACATGTGTGTGGTTCTGTCTTTTTGCTTTTCAGCTGCGGTACTGGGTGAAGGGCGGAAAGGAAGACACAGCCAACGTGCAAAGAACTGTGGGAAATCAGACCTCGACTATTATTCACGGCGTGAAAGGCAGCACCGCATATTACATCTCGGTGAGAGCGTACAACACCGCAGGAGCCGGACCTCCAAGCGGCACAGTCAGCATTACTACCAAAAAACCACGTACGTAGCATATCTAATTGGAACCCTTGTCTGCTTTCGACGTCTTTACAGCTTTTGTTCCGTGTGAATAATGTTGTTTTTTTTTTCCCCTCAGCACCGAGCCAGCCCCCGGGTAAAGTGATGTGGAACACGTCCAACTCCAAGATAATATTAAACTGGGAGCAGGTTAAAGCCCTGGAGAATGAGTCGGAGGTCACTGGTTACAAAGTAAACACCCTATCGCTTTATTTCATGATTCGCAGGTCATATTTGCTGCCATGCGGTACTCAAGCGCTCGTGGCCCTGATTTGACTTACTGTGCGTAGGTGCTGTACAAGAAGAACCAACACAGCCGCCCCAATGTCATGGAGACAAACACCACCTCGGTGGAGCTCACTCTTCCCACTGACGAGGATTATATCATCCAGATAAAACCGTTTGGCGAAGGAGGGGAGGGCAGCAGTAGTCGGCAGATCACCATCCCAAGGATACCGGGTCAGTGGAGAGATAGTTAGTGTCCTCGGCGCTGAGCTGCATAATCTCCCCCCCCCCCTGCTGCTGTTGCTGCTGTCTGAAAACAGCAGATTAGCAATCATTATCACCGAAGGAACAGCGAGAAATAAAATGCTGCATGTGACCAGTGTGTAATTAAAACACCACGAGGAACACCAAATTATTTATTATACTATAAAATATTAAGGGAAAACTGCACTGTTTTTATTTTGCACCATCGTCCACTTTTCTATGCATTCTAAAGATATAAAAACAGACTATTATGAAATCTAAATAAATAGCAATATGAAATAACAAATATTTGAAAATGAAAATAATGTAATTTAAAAATAAATGTCATATTTTTTGTATTGATTGTAATGGATTTTCTGTAAATGAAAGTCGCGTAACGAGGCCAGGCAGCCATTTTCTATACCGCTTATCCTCATTTGGGCCGCGGGTATGCTGGATCCTATCCCAGCTGACCCTGGACTGGTCACAAGGTACATATAGACAAACAACCATTCACACTCACATTCATACCTATGCACAATTTGGAGTGGCCAATTAACCTAGCATGTTTTTGGAATGTGGGATGAAACCGGAGAACATGCAAACTCCACACAGAGATGACCGCGAGTGGAATTGAACCCTGGTCTCCAAACTGTGAGGTCTGCGCGCTAACCACTCGACCAAATTATTTATTATACTATAAAATATTAAGGGAAAACGGCACTGTTTTTATTTTGCCCCATTGTCTACTTTTCAATGCATTCTAAAGATATAAAAACAGACAAAAAAGAGGCAGCTAAGAATGCACGGAATCTATTGCACCTATAAAGCCTTCTGAAAAAAACAACTCCAGAAAGCACCAACAACACTCAATTTACATAACGTGACGTCCATATTAACCAAGCTACCGTATAATATTGGCTAATATTTTCGGACATCTCTAGTTATAATATTAAATACAACTCAAGGTCAACCACAACCTCAACGTGTCCACCACAGTTCCTAACAATTGTTCTCTGTGTCATCCATTTTTAAGACATTTTAATATTCTGTGGTAGCTATCTCCTTTGATGGACGTCAACAATGTTATACTTATATACTAATGTTATACCCCTAGAGTGTTTCATTACAACAATAAGGCGCAACAAAAGTATTGAGAGTGTCTTTTTTTTGACCATTTCAGGTCCCAACGCAGTTGGCTCAGCATCCAAGGTCTCCACGCTATCAGCCCTCAGTACAATAGCACTGTCTTTCACAGCGCGGACATCTTTATGACAAACAGCTCTCAGTAGACCTTGCATCGGCGATGGAGACCGTCTTCAGCAGATGACAAACACTCTGGTGTAACTACACCCATTCATTTTGATTTATAATAGAGGCAAAAAGAATACACAGATGAGGGGAAGAAAAAAAAAGTCTGTGACGTCTGGGAAGGAGTCCCCCCACAACACCTTGGCTATATAAGGGATTTGGACAGACGTCACGACTATGTTGTAACCAAAGCAGCTTTCATAAGAAGAGAAAAAGAAAAATGTCTTGTATGCTTCTTTTTGTATGACATGCCAAGCGTTACATTTTTTATTTGTATATTTTTTCTGCTAAAATTAAATTTGATGCTTTCTTTGCATACTGGGACGAATGCATTTAAGTACATAAAGTACATAACAAATACTGTAACATATCATTTTGCAAATGGCTAAGCGTGGAATTTGACAAAGACCCTATTGTCTTAAAGAACAACTGATATTATATTTACATTTTATTGTCCAAAAGCCTATTTCCTGTCAAAGAAGATTTAATTTTTACCAAACCAGTGAGGCATGTATTCCAATTAGAAGAATTGCAAAGGACAACATTCACAGTGCATACTACATACCAAATAAAAAGTGTCCTTATTGGGACTTAATAGAATGATAATAATGACAATTAATTAAAAAAAACTATTTTGTCCAGTTGTGCAGTACATCAGTCAAAAGTTTGGAGATGGTGTTATTGTATGGGAAAGTGTCTGCAAACATTTGACTGGTAGTGTACATAATGTACAATGTACGTACAATTTTTTACAACAGCTACAGTGGCTGAACTTTAAAAACAAGATTTTACAAAGAATTGCTTCGTAAGAGTTCTGATGATTTTTTTTCCTTAATCTGCAGTGCACACCATGTAGTGGTCACAAATCAGTCACAACCACCCGCATTCAGATTCTCACCATACCTGTTGCCCTTCTTTTTCCTGGCCCTCCTATTGAAAGGGTCCCCAGTAAATAAAATTAAAAAATAAAAATTCAAGAGAATATTTCTTTATTTTCGGAAAATGTCCCTAATTTTCAAATGCAAATGTTGACAGGTATGATTTCCATGCTGTCTGCACTAAAGTCGGCTGTGTACTCCTGATCAACACATTTGTAAAATTGCAAGAATTTTCATTTTGCACTATTGCATCCTACGGAGGTTCTAAGTAGCGCTTTTAATACAAAAAGAACAAATCCTATCCTAATTTTGAGTTAGTAATGGAACAAACGTGGTTGTCTGTGTAGCATTATAGAGTGTGCATACAGGGAGCGGAGTTGCTAATGGCCATTTCCCACCACAGTCAAGTTTTTTAAACACTGGTAGTCTCGCTAAAAAGTGTGATGACCACATTACACGTTACTGTTACACGAAAACTTAAACGAGAGGCATCTTGAAGTAACCTCTTTTTGTGAGAAACTTTGGACTGTCCAGTCTCTACTTCCGGTTCAGATTCTGGATCCTACACAAGTGGACATTTTAAAAAGATGAATCGCAGTTCATGATCAACCCCTACAACTTGGGAATGTGGCCGACCAGTTTGGAGTTGGTGTGCCTGGAGGCGACCGTAGTAGAATAAATTAAAAAAGACAATTTTTGCGGGACGATCAAAATAGAGCTGGAATAGGTGCAGATTCTGGAAGATCTAGAAAGCTTTTTTTTTCTAGAAAGCTGGTTATTGTGTGGAGCTGCTCTATAGGTGTCCACAACTCAATACAAAGGGCTGGAAAACGAGCATAATCGGTCCCCTTTAAGCATTATTTTATAACACACCTAAAATAGCAATAAAATGTTCAAAAAGGGATTCAGTAATGATTAGCTATATTGTTTTTGTGAATCACCCCAAAAATTGGTTTGTGGATGCTTGTGTGATGTCGTTCCAACATGGCTTCATGGCAGGCATCCATTGTCTGGAACTTATTTTTTCCATTTTTGTGAACTACCCCTTGCTATCCATCCCCAAATGTTTTCAGTTGGATTTAGATCAAAGGAACATGAAGGATGGTCCAAAACTGAGATTATTCCTCTTGAATCAATTGTTAGATGGACATTGCGGATTGCAGCATTGTCCATTACCACACAAACGAGGGCCTTCAGTCATGAGTGTTGCCCCCTGCAACACAACAAGCTGCCGTTTGACACTCTTGCATAGCCTGAAGCTCCACTGAATTATTCCACTGAAGGAAAAAGCAGTCCAGATCATGATGGCACCCTTGCTTCACTGTGCGGTGTGGAAAACACCTCAGGTGGGACCTCCTTGACATGCCAGTAATGTCGGAAGCCATCAGAGCTCATTTACGCTACATTTGTTCTCATTAGAGAATAAAACTTTTTTCCACCTTTCAATGTCCCGTGTTCTTGTGCAAATTGCAAACTGGCAATTTTGTCCCGCTGAAGAAGATTAGGGTTTTGAAGATATTTTTTTATTCTAAAAAATGATGCCGTCTGATGGTTACAGTAACAACTTGCAAGTAGGCTAAGGATCGTCCCGGGGGCTTGACGGACAGCCAATCGGAACCTCCAGCTCAGGGCTGGTGACATATTTTGGGTCTGCTACTATATTTTGGGTCTGCTAAATGACTGTCTTACCGCAACCGACCACAGCAGTGGCTCGCTGCGAGAGGCCTCGCTTATGTAGCTCAACAATACGACTGCGTTAAAAGAGCGAAAGCTTTTTTGCCTTTGCCATGAAGAGATCATTACAGTGTGACTACATGACAGAAAATTAATTTTGCCAAGATGAACAGCCTATTTCACTATAATGGTTATTTGCAATGAATGGCTTACAATGACTTTGTTGTCTCACTCCCATTTCTTCTTTTTGTGTTTTCAAGCTCTACTTAGAACCTCCTTCTGATCCAACAATGTAAAATTTAAATTCTTGCAATTTTTCAACTGGTCTTAAAATTTTGATAAGGCGTGTATGTACTACTGCACTACCAGCGGCCTACTTTTTAAAATATGAATAGTGTTCTAAGATCCTTTAGAAAAAGATCCATGGAACAAAGTGACTGACTAAAAGGCCGGCATGCAAGGATTCTGGTTCCAGTCCGTTTTGGTAATAGAACATCTCTTGGAGACATGCTTTTGACTAATTAAGAGAGGCGTTCAATCTCCTGTGGGTCCCCGTCCCGTACCGGTGACCGAACCCGCGTGGCTTTCCCATGCTCCTCTTTCATTTGGTTAGCCCTGTGTGAATAGCGATTCTTTGCCTTCTGTGTGCCTCATCATACGTTCAAAACCCTCAGGTCCTTCAAGAGCCTTAACTTATCATAATGTATACTGAGGACAGGAGATGCATAGAACTATGATGCAGCCGCAGTGATGTTTACATGCTGCTGTGTTGATACACGCCGGATGTTGTCAGCTTCGGGAGGGGAACGGGGGCGGGGTCTGCTCTGTGTGGCAATATATATATGAGTTCTGGTGCATTTTTTTATAGTTGTGTGATTTAAGGACGAGGATTAAAGACAATGCTGCTGATCTTTCCTTTTCCCCGGCCATAGTCTCTTGATGCCCTATGGAAGGACTGTGCAGAGGTGCTGTACAGTCTGTATGTAGCTCTATGCTCTAGGGAAGTGCACTGTAGGCTACTGGGTCTTGCGCTGAATCATGCATCGGTGAATATGTAATATACTGTTTTGTACACTTCAAATCATTTATATGAGAGAAACTTTCTAAAAAAGGTGACTTATTTGCTTTGTATGTAGAACTGTTTCATACTAACTGTTGCTCAGCATGACTGTGCTTAGTCGTCTTGCTTCAGGAACCTGCAACGTTCATATGGGTCATGCCCGGGATAGGTTTATGTATATTGTATGTGTACCATGACGTGAACAATCACTGGCCAATCACGGCCATGCTTCTGTCTCGAGTCAGCCTGCCTGACGTGTCCTGTCAGCTCAACGCGAGGGGTTCCTCTGTTGCTTTGTTGTTTATATTGTGTTAATAAAGGATATTGATTTATATAACGATGTCAGTTTCTGTTTGGCTTTACCTTGACTTGTGGAAATCCAACTCAGTCCAAAGAACAAAAATATGAGGCATAACGGATCTCTGGAGTTATTTAGAAGTTGGGAATACCAGCTCCGGAAAACTACGAACCAAGACAGGATGCGTTGCCATGGGAACCCAAGCCAAATGGGGACAATAAAGCAGACGCATCGATGCGGCATTTTCGCTCTGACTTCACTTGACGCCTACCAACGAATACGCTTGCTTGACCCCCATCTGCTCGAGCCGGTGACGGACTCGAACCGAATGTGACTTCACATGCAACCCGGCAATTATGAACATGACGGTTGTGTTCAAGGACAGCGTGTAATTTAGGTTGCTACATTCATTATTTGTGACGTGCTCGCCGCTGTTGGCTAGGGGGTTGTCTTGTTCGATTTCATGTCTTTATTCAACACACCATGCACACTCACCCCTTTAGAAGTCTTTTTAACAGCAGGTATCCTATGAGATGAATGGCTTGAGTTCCTATGTTCCCGAAGACAATGTGAGAGGGGTAGCTGAGTGAAAAGAAAGAGGAAGAAAGTGAAATATGAAATCTAAAAAAATAACAATATGAAATAACAAACATTTGAAAATGAAAATAATGTAATTTAAAAATAAATGTCATATTTTTTGTATTGATTGTAATTTTCCGTAAATGAAAGTCGCGTGACCAGGCCAGGCAGCCATTTTCTATATCGCTTATCCTCATTTGGGTCGCAGGTATGCTGGAGTCTATCCCAGCTGACCCTGAACTGGTCACAAGGTAAATATAAACAACCATTCACACACATTTATACCTATATTTGGACAATTTAAAGTCACACAAGCAGAGATTCGAACCAGGATCTTCCCGATCTCATGACTGTGTGGCCAACATGCTAACCAGACATGCTAACCGTGAGGCAACCAGATATGTTTTATAATTTATTTTTATAAATTTAAAAATCTCTAAATGTAAGAAAATTTTACCCGTTCGATACACAATTATCAAACAAAACAAAGGATCACCTTGCACTACGCCAGACGCCATACATTGTCTAACGAGCCTGAATGTAGCCAGGTGGGGGTGCTAATCTGCCAGTGGTTGCCTTTCCCCCCCACCAATTTAAGGGTAAAACTGCATTGTGAGGTATGATATGATAATTTTACTCAAAATATGATAGTTAAAAACCAATGCTATGGTAACTGGTCATTTCCCATCAGACAACACTGATCCCAGGTACGTCTTCCTCAAAATGGCAGCATTTCAGGTAAGCTAATTTCCAAATGCTTGCCATTAAAGGCTGTTTAAACCCCTTTATCAATAATACTTCAATACGGTGTCAAAAATTCAATACAACTACAATTCAATAAATATACTGTAATAAGAATATGTTCTTATTGTGTTAAGTCACAGAAAATTCCTTGTTTATCGTAAAAATGGCCTGATGTGAGTTGTTGGTCACACAAATTTATTAGCATAAATGCTAATTAGCCACTCAATAAATGTCAGTTTGATTTATTTTTCATTAATGTATGTTTTAGTCCTATCGAAAGTACAGTTTTAGTACAAAGCACAAGACGTGTAAAAAAAATAATAACGTGTTCCATTTATGAGCATTATTTGTGCCGCACAACAGTAAAGTATCCAGTTACTGTTCTAAAGATGGCCGCTTGATGGCAGTATAACCTCATAAGTAAGCGGTAGAGCAGTCAAATTATGTTATTTTCACTGATTTTGTAATTATTATGAACATTTGCGCTACATTGCTGAGGGTCCTTGGGGGTAATATGTCTTTATGGTATTATAATGAGAATCAAAGACAGGCTTTGTAACATATCGAGACATTTATTTATGCATGTATGTTTTCATTGAAGACTGAAAGCATAATACAGCACATACACACCACCATGCAATGTATTACAAAAGCCTTTAGAATTGAAGGTGAATTGTGTTTAATGCTTAGGGCGGAACAAAGCTTATTTCCCTTATTTGTACTAATGCTGATTTGTACTTGAACTGTACCAATATACTTCTGCAACTTGCTAAACTAACTTAGATTTATTCACAGTCACATCCTTTCCAGAGAACTATACACACTCAACTAGGCCACTTTTTTGTCTGTATGTGCCTTGTCATCATCTGCACAGGGGCTCTGGCTCCTGCACTCCAATTATAAGACAAATATTTATATGAAATTCCTAGCTCCTAGTTGTGACAGTTCTTATTCTACCGGATAACACTCAGAAATATGAATATATATAAATAGGTAAGGCTCGTCTGGGCTCCATTTCAGCACATGGCGTGTGGAAACTCTTCATCATCATCGTCTTAAGTAGTGTGCCCTACAGCAGATATTATCCCCAGTCTGAAGCGCGAGTGCTGCATGCAGCTGCAGCCTGGTATATCATATATACTGTTTATCTATTCAGTAGTGGGACAGGATGTAAGGACCGGACAATGAGAATATCACAAGCTGTCGGTTCAGCTTGAACTATCGCTGACTGCGTGCTGTAGCGTTTTATTACACTTCGATAAGAATTACAGTTCACAGTTTTCTCCCTTTGAGAGGACAGCTGATAAGTATAAATGTCTGCTTATTGCGAGTCTCACAAGCAGCGTGCTCCATCGCTTCGGTTACCAGAAGCACGAGATTAACACCGACGGCAACGCGGCTCGGGATCTATCAGAGGGATTCATGTGGATGGTAGCAATGCAAGCAAGGTATAGTATTGAAGGTCATCCAAGAAGTATTCAGCACTGTCTAAACTGGAAGAGAAAGCACAGGCCTCACAATCAGTACTGCAATAAATAATACTTCAAAAAAGAAGAAAAAACTATGAAAAACAGTGTTTCCCGTACATTCATGTATTTGGACTGCCACAAATACGAGTTGGCCCTCACTCATGAACACATTATAATGGGACTGTCTGTGGTTGACACAGCTCTGTACAGTAGCTGTACGCATTGTAACTCCGCACTTTAAACACAGCTGCTGAGAATAATAAGACAATAATAAAAATAAGGGATTAGTGACTTTTTAATCAGACCCTACTAGATATTCTTTTCAAAAAAGTGACAAGAGACTATTGAACACACGGATGTCTCTTCTCAACGAGCTGCTGTGGGCTCCCGAGATTGCAGTCCTGTGGGAAACACTGAAAAGGAATTGGTATAAAGGAGGCTTATGTACTGTAAAGGATATTAATGGTCCTATACAGATACAGTATACACCCATTCTTCTATGTTACTATATCGACAGGGGTTGGTTATGTAGGACGAAAAGTTGAACTTATCACATGTCAATCACAGGGAAATTATAAATGTGTTCAAATGTCAGGTACACTATATAAATCACTGCACTCAAATCAAATGTGCCTGTTATTCAAAATGGAAGGTAAACATGAGCTACTTTCAGAAATGACCAACACAACAGCTCCCCAGCCCTTATAGTCTCGCTTCTTTCTCACATCCAAAAACATTAAAAAAGAGTGAAAAATTAATTATTACAGATTTTGTTGTTGGTAGTGTAGTGGTTCACATAGTTGACTTTCATGCAGCAAGCATGTTAAGGTCACAAAAGCAATAGGTGCCACTCCCAGTGATGTATTCTTTCTGAGACTGAGGACTAGGGCTCAAAACGTCATAACTCAATTTGGAATAATAAGGTCACAATATTTTTAGGCTTTGCAACATCATTGTGATGTTAAAAGTAACAGTGAAAATACATATTGTACTCCCAGTATGGATTTGATGGAACAAAATGAGCAGGACTGCTTTTCTGTTGGAATTCAATTGAGTTAATTGCAAACCAAATGTTGCCACTACACAAAGCACCTATAGCAAAGTAACAAAAGATACAAAGGTGGCATATAAGCATGTTCACACCCAAAGAATGAAAAGTCCAACATCAGAGTATAACATGTACTGTAAACCATATTGGATCCTGTAAGCCAAATGAAGTAGAATTAGGCCTTTTAGAAGAATTTAAAAAAACAAGTGCATAAACATTTCTAAAACATATTAAACATTTATAATTCATTAGCCCCTGACCCAGAAACAGAACATTTCAAAGAATGCTGTAATAGTGATGACAGAAATGGAATAAGAATAATCATTCTCAACAGTTGAAGACAGCTTGCAAGGTAAAATCCCCCACGAATGTCTCAGTTTTATACCAGAGTCCCTGAAAATCCGAAAAAGAGTCCACCACAATTTGGTCCAATAATCTGTGGAGGTTTTTTTGGAAGTTGCTTGACTCGTCATGTCAGTGCTGCATAGAGGACCAATTCATTTCCCAACATAAAAATGTCTTTCTTTGCTTTCGTGAGACCATCCGTGTATTTAAATATATATATATATATATGCATATATATATATATACCTTCTCCAATTTTGTAATTGAATCATGCAGATTATAATAATCTGATAGTATACTGATTTACGTATCGAGCAAACACTGCACAGAAGTTTAATGTTCTTCTGATAAAAATGTAAAAAGTTTGTAAGACTGTTGAAGGTGCCATTAACCAAAAAGTGTCAACATGGTGAAACCTGTATCACCAGCATTGCGCCGCTTCTTTTATCTAATCCATGAGCTTTATATATATATGTTATCATTTCATGTCATCTATGAGAGAAGATGATTGTAATATAGGAAGAAGTCATTTGTAAATAAATGTTAATGAGGCAAAGGGGATCGGCAGTAAAGCGCAAATGCAATAAATCTCACTGAAAAAAACTGTTGCCAAATCCTCTAACCAAATAATCCTCCAATAGATGATCCTCTCTGACCAATCGGGTTTGATATAGGCTGTGACGGGAACAGGAGTCCGGATCAGAGTCAGAGTTGGAGCAGAGTCACAGTCGGTTTGTCTCAAAGGACAGAGGAGGCGATCTACTGCATCGTGGCTCACAGTCTGTTCTGTCAGTGTAGGTAGTCTTTAGGAGTACAAAGTCCTCTTATCAGATTGGTGGCATGCTGCACCGGGAGAGGATCCTCTCATGTCCCCCGCCTCAGGAGCCACCATGTCCAATCAGGACTGTAAACGGAAGAAAATACAGATTTGATGTATGTTGGGGATCATTGTCTTGTTGGAATATCAAAATGTCAGCCATCTAGCTGTTGATCGGAGCTGAATTTTTAGAATTCTTAATGGTTCCATCCACTGGTTCCATTCAGTGCACCTGTACCACTGCAGCAAAATAGACCCGGAGCACGATGCTACCAATTCAGGTGAACTTGATTTGCAAATGTCAGTCAAATTTGAAGGTCTTGATTTTGGAGCAGGTGCTTCTTTCTTGATCAGCACCTTTTCAGTCAGTCCACAGTGATGAAAACTGAAAAACTGGCTTCACTGTGCATCCATCCTTTTATCCGAGGGTTACGGTATGGATCTTGGAGACCCACCCAAATTACCTGAATGAAGTTTGTACGTACAATCGTGTGAACTGATGATCTAGGAATCTGTATTTGGTGGACGTTAGACACCTTGAGTCTTCCAGACTTTAATCAGTTGGGTTCGAACCCACACTTGGCTACTCTGTCAACTTCAACTTCTGCTTCCCCAGCAAGACTTTTTCATTTTATGACCCATCAGGGATGTGGTCAGACGCCATATCATACGTTAAAACCCTCTTCTTCCGAGAACATTCTGCTAATTAAACAGGTAGGTTTTTATTTTGCCCACATAATAAATATTGACTTATTTCAGCATGTTTAGCTGTAATTAGTCCCTTTGTTGGTGTAAACATCCTGCATCCCTCTGGCTTGCTCTTTTTCACTTTAATGTTGCGAAGAGCTGCACCATGATCCTCCAAGGAGATTGGTGCATGCGTAGAAAGCCCACTCCAATGATTGGTAGATAAAAGTGTTAAACATGCAAGCGGGATCTGGTTTCCAATAGCATCTGATCCTAGCACGATCTAATTAAAAATGTTTCAACGCCTTTTTACAAGCTGGTTTTAACAAAATTCATGTCATAATTCATTTTTATGTGTGCATGTAAAGACACCGACTGACGTTTTCTCTCCTTTACCTTCTGTAGTTCCTCAGTGGGAGACTCAGTCTCCCTAATAACAACTGCTTTTGTCACCAGCATGTCAGGATGCTGCTGCTTGGCCTCTTGGATCGCCATGGCAAGAGCCTGCGGACAGGATCATAGTTTTAAGATCAACTGGCTAGCATGGCGTCCTGTAGTTACTCTTCCTCACCTGATGTTGGTCTACATCATCATCGCCTGTGATGATAATCCTTTTCTCAATTCTCGTCTCTGAGTATCCTCCTTTGACTGTCTACGGCATGCGAATAGAAATAATAGGATTTATTATTAGACATTTATTAGGACTTGCACATTATCAACACCTTGAAAACTCATCGAGATGTTCCTTGGTTTTTGCATTGACTTCCTACTGGCAGTGGTGAGAAAGCGCTAAATATACACATAGATACATATCACTTCAGGCAGCTCTTCATGGATTACCTTGGTTACTTGAGTTGTGGTTGCAGTGGTGACACTTTCAGCAGTGATGCTCAGCGGGGACACAATAAGCTCTTTACCTTGGACATTGGCTTTAATCTACACAGCACAAGTACGAGTGAAGGCGTATAATGTGTAAATATGACAGACAAACAAGCATTCACGCTCACATCTTCAATCCATTCCAGCCCATACACTCACACATCTCACTGATACGTTCAGCAGTATCTTTATCAATCACTTACAGGTGATCCATTTTCTTTCAGGCTGACTGGGGCCTCTTGTGTGAAGGAGCGCTTCTGTATGAAGGAGAAAAATGTGTCATCAGACATAGAAAATAAAATATCATACAACTGAACAAGCCCAAAGCTGTTGTAAGACCAACCGGTAGAACAAAATTTATTTGAGGGAATACATTTTGTCTTTTTTTTAAATAATGGGATGCACTGAAGAGTTCAGCAAAACACACCTTGAAGGCAATTGGTGTCAACTAAAGTGGATTCTTGCAGAATTCTTTCCTCTCTGATGAATAAAAAACCCTTTCATAACTGCGCCGTGGATCAAGAACTTGACAGGGTCATCTTATCTTTGTGAAAGTCCGAAATCCAGAAATGCCTCCACAAATTTACACTAACTTCAGGTTGCCAGACGTACTACTACTTAACACCATGCAATCAAGAAAGGACGTATTGCTCTTTGGCTTCTAAGCATCAGCCACAACCAACATGAGCAAAAGATGGCTTGATGTGCTTCAGATGTAATCGTGTGACCCCCACGCATCTTGAGCCTAACTTCAATTAAGCAAAGGTCAGAGAAGTGTTTCTAATGATTCAATTGCCTTTACAGTTCTGTAAAGTAGAAATATTGCAAATATTACCGCAAGTATGGTACAGTGGTACTCTAATACATATGGTTCTCTGACTGTGTGAATAAACTGAGCATTATTTTTGCTGAGAGCAAATTATGGTTAAAGGTATTATTATTATTATTATTATCAAGGTATTATGGCCATATTGTGTCTTTTTTGATACATATAGATCTATGTATCTATGTTCTATGTATATGGAGTATAAGAAATGCCAGGACATTACAGTTGTTTGCATCCTGCAGCAGTCAATGTCCCTGTGCTATTGCTGAGGAACAAAGGTGTTGTCTCCCTCTGCTGGTGCAATAATATCAACACAAGACATGTTGCCAATACATGACGTCATCCTCTGGTTGCTGCAGATACACACAACTACAAAGATAAAGTGGCACTTTTGAAGGCATTAAGTCAGCAACACTTCCAGATACTATGCAAAAACGGTTTATATTCATGTGTATTTATCAGAGAGCAAACCAACGAATCAGCACCGGAGAAAAGTCGTAATAAAATAGTAAAACACAGATTGTATAACATCATTATTGATTTACCTGTGGTGAGACGTTGATGGTATTCATTTGAACCTCCGATCCATTGGTGTGAGACTCCGTCTTGGAGTCGGCCCTTTTAAGCATCTGGGCCATACTCACAGCGCTGGCGTCTCTCTTTGCCACAGGCGGCTGTGAAAAACAATGTCAAGAGTCAAGTTCTGCTTCACAATGAGTCTGACTGAGTGTATATATTCATGAAAAACTGAGAGAATATTTTAAAAATAGGGGATTTATTGCAATTCCAAAAAAGAATGGCTGATGAAATAATAATGAAATGGGTTATGCAGTGGAAAGAAAATATAACGGCGGCTCCACAAATCAACCTGAACAAAAACACTGACAAAACGCTCCAAAATTCAAAGAAGATGAAAAATGAATGATGAAAGGTAGGATGAATCCATGAGGGAATGCAGACAAAGGATGAAAACATTCATCCGTCTACCTCATGAAACAGTCCATCTTCAGGGGGTTTCTCTATGGGAGATTTGTCCCTTGAGCCCATGAGACACGCCGAGTAGAACCTGGATGTTTCTTCAAAGTCCTCCCGTGCCACCTCGGGCTGCCTCTCCTTGGCTCCTGAATCGGACAAGCCTTTAGCCATGTCATCCATGCAGGGATGGAGGTCTGTGATGACGGTGAAGTCGACCTCAGCCTCTAGGCTCGATGTGGAGCTGACTGTCATGCTGGAGCACTTGCGTTCAATGCCCAAGTGGGGCTGTCTTATGCAGCCCAAATTATCCCGCTCCTGTTCCTCCTCAGGAGTTACAATTGCCTCGGGCTTGCTGTCACTCAGCTCCTTCTGGGAGGGGTACAGACACAGGGTCCGCTCTTAGATAACGTAACTGCAGACTCACGGTGGAGATGCTATGAAATGGGATGGATGCAATTTTCTTGAGAGGTTCACGCGTGTTGGTACATTCACCATCCATTCAGTCATTATTTAAGAGATGAGACAGGCACTGTGAAGGTTCTTTTGAAGTGTGTGAATAATTGAATCCAAATTGCCTCTACGGTTCCTTGAGCTCAAACTCAATCTTGATTGAGTACAATGGTTATGAAAGAAAAATACCCCATTATGAAATTAGATCCTTATTGATGTACCACTTTAAATGCTGAAAATTCCAAATCACTTCAAGCTGGTAAGTAAATAAAAATTCTTTAGCCAAATCAGATCCGGTACAAACAATACATTAAAATTAAGCTTTTGTTTCAAATAAATGTATTACAAATAGTTAAAAATGTTTCAAATAGCGATGTGATTTTAACAGACGGCCTCAGCAAGAGACAAATACAGGACTCCTTTGAACCCACACATTCAATTCAAGCTCATCTCGAAAAAGCAACACATTTTAAGTAATGTTAGCCTCCGAAAAAGGAGTCTGCCGTTATTTCAAACTCATGCAATTTTACCATACGGGGTAGCAATGAAGGGCGGAGTGAGTGAGAATGGCTTTGAATACAAATGAACAACCTTGGAATCAGTGAATGGCTCATCACAAACAAAGGGTGCAGGGACTGGCTCCTGCAGGTGGAAGCAGAAGAAAGAGCACTTTTAAAGACAAGCGGACGTTGATTGAGGCCCCCTAAACAAACATGCATTCCATCACACTGACTGGGACCCAGTTCACTAGTGGATGAACACAAAGTTAACCCAAAGTTTGGTGAAGAAATGCACATGGAGCAAATCAATATGCACGTACCCAACAGCAAAATTGGGCATGAATGAAAAAGAATTCTGCAGAAAATGAAGGGAATGCACTTCAAAGATATCAAAATGGCCAGCGAAGTTTGTTCACATCCTCTGGGATGATACATCCATGGTCATTAGGTACTGGTCAGTATACCAGAAAAGGTGCAGGGGAGCACAAGAGGGCCAGCATAGCTACATGGACCGCTATCTCCTGCTCAGAAAAAAAAGCCAAAACTCTGAAAATGGAACAAGAATGAACGCCATGCAGATTTGGTGCCTGTGCGTACAGCCTGGTACCACTCAAGTGGGTGTAGGCAAGTCTGTTAGGTACCACTGCAGACCTTAACGAGTTGTTTGTCTGCTTCAACCTGGTAGTGCACTCACGCTCACATTCACACTACAGACAGTTTAGAGTCTCCAAATAGTCGAATATGCATGTTTTTTTCAATGTGGGAAAAAAACAAGACTATCCAGAAAAAAACTCACAGAAACCATGCATGCTAACTTCACACAAAGATGTCCCAGAAGAGATCGAAAGCTGGATCTTCTTACTATGAGTTAGACGTGCTAACCACCACACCACCGATCTGCCCAGATTTCAAATTTAATCAAAATTTGGGATGGCTTTTGCCTTTATTTTTTACGGGGGTATATCCTTAAAAGAAATTATTCATTTCATTCATTTTCTACCGTTTATCCTCACAAGGATTGCGGGGGGTGCTGGAGCCTATCCCAGCTGTCTTTGGATGATAGGCGGGGTACACCCTGGACTGGTGCGCCAGCCAATCACAGGTCACAACCATTCACACTCACATTCATACCGAGAGAATGATTCCAAAAGACAAGACCACATGTCAAAAACGGCGCATTAAAGTGCTACTAAAGTCCAACAGGAAGTGCCATCCAATAAGTTGACTAATCAATCAGCTTCCCGTGTTGACAGTAGAACCACACTTTCCCACATGGTTTGATTCCAGTTTGATCCTGATTTAGTTGATGCTTGCCTGTGAGGTTGTTTACATTGACCCACGGGGAGTCAATGTATCACAGTAGTACATAGTACAGTAATATGGTAGTAATGGCAGTAGAGTACAGTACATGAGCGTTTTATCCAGGTAAACAGAAAGATTAACGAATACCTTTCTGCAAAATATTTTTTTAATCTTGATTCTATTTAATATTCTTCAGTGAACTGTGCCATAACCAATTTAACACATCATTCAACTTGGTAGTTTTGTGTGACAAATTAATGAATAGCAATGGTTTTTACCCCATCTTAGGCACATTTTTGCTTTTTTGTTTGGGACAATATGCAAATAGAATGCAAATGATATGGTGATCCAGCGTGACAATGACATGGAAAATGAAAAACCCAGTAGAGCAATAAAATATGAGCCTTTTCTCCGACAATGCAAACAAAGTCAAAATCCAAAGGTCGAACTGCCGTCATGCAAGTTACGCAAGACATCGGCACATCGGTACCAAGATGGGCGACCAACAACGCTTCACATTAAAGTAAAGATGGATGCGCTTGAAAGGCACGGAAAAAGGGGAAAAGTAAAAATGCCATGCAAGCCTGAAGCTCATGCGATGCTAAACTTCCAATGACTGAACAATAACACCAACAGTTACCGAATGTCTCTTCTTGGCTGCTTCGAGCTTCGGCTCTCTGACCGCATTCCGGCTGTTGCGTAGTATGAGTCCTGATTCTCTGGCCTTCTGGGTTTTCACCGGTGGAGCCGGAGGAATCATTTTAGGAAGCGATGAGTTCTTTGAGGTAAAAATCTGACTTTCTGAGGACCCTCTGCAGGGCTGGTAGCTATCATCAGAATGGTCTTGCTTCGTGATGCTTTCCACATCAGTTTCAAATGCCGGATGGAGCGTGGAGACGTCAGTCCAGTTGAGGTCCGAGGTTCCCTCTGGAGAGCCAACCGACCAGCGGTATTCTCGTCTTAAATTACGTGTGAGCTCAGCCTGTGCGGTCTTGTCCCTGTCATCCTTACACGCTATGCTCTTTGACCGCTCTGGTTTGAGAGGAACAATCCTGGTTATTTCCGACTGATGGCCGCCTGACAACCGGTGGAGAGAAGTTCTCTGACGTCTGTCTCCCAGGAGACCTTCGATATCCTCCACTCCGGAGCTACTTATCTTTCTCTCATGCGTCCTGACCTGTCGCAGTTTTACCTCTGCTAGCTCTTTATTGTCAATGAAGCCCTTTCCCCTTATCTTAATTACACCCTCCCCTTTTATACCGGAAAATGAGATGTCAGTGTCGACTTTTCCAGGTCCGTTTATTTCTGCCGGGCCAACCTGGTTCCGGCTTCCTTTGGGTTGTTCTGTATCTTCACTGAAAACACCCTGACATTCTCCTGACACTTGGTTCTCTTTGCCCTCTTCATAGCGCCAGAAGGTCTCAGTCTTTTCTGCTTCCCGGTTAACTTTCACCATCTCCGCTGCTGCTGATTGACAATAATATCCTGTTTCAGATGTTTTATCCGAATTATCATCCGAGTCCTCGTTTTCCTCTGCAGTCGAATCGCTTTCTCCTTTCCCAGATACAAGGTCTGGAGGTATTCCGACGTTTAGGCTCTGGGGTCTCCTCTTTTTTCTCGACTTTGAACCCGTATATTCCTTCATCTGGTGCGAGACCTCGGTCTTATTGTCCTTTGGCGCAGAGCTTGAAGCTTCAGACGGTTTTCTTGGAGATTTGTCTTGAGATAAGTCCGCATTTGCCAATAATTGAATCTCAAAACGACCTTTGCTAGTGGGCCGCTGCTCAGAAAACATAGCCGACTCTCTGGCTGTTTTTGTTGATGGAAATTCATCAATGTGGCTTTTCATTTCTTTTCTGTCAGACCCTGTCACCTCAATATGCATCATCTTGGCATTGTGTATCACTTTTTCCTGTTGTTTTTTCTCCCAGGAGGAATCAGATGTGGGAGAGTTATTTTCCTTCACTTTCCAGTCATGGTCTTGTTTTTCAATCAATACCCACTCCTCAGAGCCCTACGTTGGTATAGATTAAACAAAGTTAGACATGCCCAGCATAACTGCAACAAGTCATAGAATCTCCATGATTGATGACATTTTGAGGAACATGCATTCAGATACAGACAAAATGTTGCGGATTTTATCATAGGATTGTGAGGTTATGAATGGTGACACATCATCACGAAAGAGGAAAATCGGAGAAATATTCAACCTCAGGTGAAGTCGCCAGATTCTTCTGGATGAACCCCTCAACAAAGAGGCTGTTAATGGGGTCTGCTGCCACCGCTCGGCCTCCCAACTGGCCGGCAAGAGAACGGTTGAAAGAGATGGAAGAACAGCCATTAGTACTTTGGCTGGGTTGGAATATACGTAGTAAACCAGACTCATGCAAGAGAAAAATTATGCAAAAATGTTTAGTGCTAGATATTATCCAGACATGCTATCCTGAGTCCTTGACACTCTTCAAAATAACAAGCCTAAATCATTTGAAATGCACACAACTACTTTGCATGTTCGAAACAAATAAACCATAACCATTTTATCCAAAGCCATCACACGTACGAGTTCCTCTGGATGACTTTGACCTGTTTTCGACAGTTAGGAACATTCCCCATGATCAACGTTGCTAGCACTCGCCAGTAGAATAACAAGACACAAAATAGATTACATTTCCTGCTGTAAAAAAATGTTTGATATTCCGCGGGGATAAACTCATTCTCGACCAATCTGAATTATTTTCTGGAGACAAACCAATAATGACAACAAAACTGCCCAAATGTGCTCTCAAACACAAAGTACAGACCAGCGCAACCAAGGTCACTTGCGAAAGGGCTCCCCAGTACAATGTCACATCCGAAGTCAAAAACCAGCACAAAGTGTTCCAACACGGTCACGCTTGTCACTTTTGCATCAACGTTCATCAGTCACTGATGACTGAGGAATGACTGAGGAATGACTGAGGAATCACGGGCACTTAGAAGTTGACTGTCTCGCTCAAGGACACTTGTCAGTCACATTCAGGTACTTCTGAAATACTGTCCAGATCCTCCAAGAGTAGCACAGATATAAATACCTGATAAGGTGCTTTATCACAAAGACAGTTATATGCTGTGAAATGTAACACTATATTGACAAAAGACTCCACACGTCTTAATCATTCAATTTGTGTGTAAATTGGAGAAAAGGCCCGTGTTTGTACCGTGTAATTGTGCCAATCAGATGTCAGTTTGAACTGCATACAGGAAACCAAAATACATCCTGAATTATTCAACGACAATAGAGAGATGAAAAAAATTGACAAGGATTTCAAAAAAATATGTGCTGCCAGAGCGTGGCCAGACTGGAATATGAATAAGCTTTGACAGAAAAAAAAAAATAGATCAAAGGTCACTGAATTTGAAATATTGACAGTGTGTCAAAAATGGTGTTAAAAACAGCCTTATTTCCAACTCACAGCTTTTTTATCTGGTGTGCCGGGTGGCGAGGTTGCTGACAGACGCTTCTCACGGCTCATCAGCTTGCTGTTGGGCTCCCTCAGGGCTCGCTTCAGCTCATTGATACTGGCTTGGTGCTTTAGCAAGACATCCTGTGACTTATCCAGAAACTGGGTGGCATGATGCGGAGGGAGGAAGACAAAGAAGGGCAAAGGAGATAAGCTTACATCGGACTGCCATGACAGCATTTGCTGTTGCATTGTGGATTTGTGCATGCACATGGACATTATGTGAATGAAAACGTATGTATGAAAAATACTGCTAGATAGTTCTATATTTTGTGTATTTACACACAAATGCTAACTGGCCAAAAAAAATTGCCACCACCAGGACTTAACTAAGCGAATAGGATTACGGTTGCTGCAACAGTTCTACAAACATGTACACATTTTTCATACTTTTGACCATTAAATACGCTTATATTATTCTCTTGACTTCAGGTATGCATTTTGTTTCATTGACTTTGTGTCTCTAAGCCTATTGGCTTTACACTTAGTGAACCGTAAAGCTTTGGATGCAACTCTGGACACAAACTCTATTGTGAAATTGCAGAAACTTGTGGAAACGATAATAATAATAATAATAATCAAAGATCACGGCAATCCAGTGAAATATAACCGTTTTGCCTGGCAGTGGCGTCCTGCTCCAATTGACACAGCTGGGTTGCGGAAGCACAATGGACAAGTATGATAGTTGAAAGAAGCAAAGAGTGCAAGGTCGGGGAATGTAAGTGGAAACGGTAAAAGGCATGCAGATACATAGAAAGGCTAATTTCCGCCACATGTTTTTACATATAATATGTTATGAAATGCATCCCAGGTGACACGTTATGAGGTAACACAGAGGTAGGGAACCTATGGCTCGGGAGCCAGGTAGGGCTCTTTTGATGACTGTATCTGGCTCTCAAGCATTTCTTACCACAATAAAAATTTATTTTTGCTAACATTTTAAAGTAAACCATCACAGAAATGACTGTTAAAAATAATATTCAAAATCAACAACTTTCTTATGCATTTTAATTCGTCCATCTATATTCTGCTGCAATACGGCCAACCATATCTATCTTTCCTGATGATATTTTCCAGGTCAAACACCAAAACCTGATTATTACTGGGTAATGCTGTAGTCTACCTCGGTCATTGAGATGTCAAAAAAACATGTAAATGTAAACTTTCCTCCTTTAGTCAAATAGCTAAAGCTGCAGAACCAAGCCTTCTGACGAAGATGACCAAAAGAATGAAATACGTCTACGGAGTACGGTGCAAAACTATGCAGCAGCAGAAGTATTAATGGCAACAAGTATTTGATTTATTATTAGACACTGCGCTGCTCACGAAAGTGTGCTGGCCACACCCCATTGGCGTGGAGTAGTGTGCCTGGTCTACGTAATTAGAGCCCATTATCTAAAACTGTTGGTTTTACATAAAAATGCACACATTTTATTGCATTCAATGTTTAAAAAAAATGTATATGGCTCTCACAGATACACATTTTAAAATATCTGGCCTTCATGGCTCTCTTCGCCAAAAAGGTTCCCGACCCCTGAGGTAACACATCATATGTACGGTAAATGCAGAATTAAATTCCTCAAATATAACCTGGGATGCAAATGAAAAACCCTCCAGCAGGTGGGAGCAAGGAAAGCAACAGAGAAAAGGAAGAGATACAGGCCAATTTGGTGCAAAAATGGCGCCGTGAGAAGGTTTTGATGATGACAATTCTAAGGGCTCTGTAACACAAATTGTTTTGGTGGGGCTCCAAAGTGCTTTAATTGCAAGACCCCAAATGGGGCAGAGACCAAATGACCAGGCTATGTACCTCCTGTTTACTGCCAACTGGCGATACAGCCTCATCCTTTTGGCCAGCAGAAAAAAAAACAAGAAAACCAATGTTAGGGACAGAAGATTTGGCCTGAGTTAAAATTTTTCAGCATGGTGAGAACACCATAAAGTGGGATTAATGAGCGCTGCAGTAGAAACAGAAGTGGAAGGAAAGAGTTAGCAAATAGCAAAGCATGGCATTAAGCCTTGGAAGTGTATTTCGAACTTTGTTAAAAGAAAATTCAAGTCAAAAGTAATTCTGAGGTACCATAATTTCTTTCTTCTTGCTGGGAGTGACATCTCCATCCTGGTTTTCATCTCTTTCCGTGTCCTGGCCCTGCTCATTGTCCAAATCCTCCTCGTCTTGTTCCAAACTGGGCTCCAGCTCAGTCTCCTGCTCATCCACAGATGGGCTGTGGAGATGACGCTGCTCGCTCACGCTGTGGTGGAAGAGGCCATCGTGATTCTCACACATGGCTGACACCGGCCGGGAGAACTCTGGTGGTAATGAGAGCTGAATTGTCTCAACCGGTAAAAGCACAACGCTTGCACCCAATACTAGCTAATGGCACCAGCGGCTAGTACCTCCATCCAAACTTCTAGACAGCAGGTATCTCTTGCTGGTGGATCGTTCAAAGTGTGGAGCGGGCCTGTCAATGAGAGCGCTGGCCTGTCTGGTTTGAGCCTGCGTTCTTCCGCTGTATCGGAACTTTGAACCCATCACCAAGAAGCCCTTAGGAGGGGGCTCGGGAGAAACCAACCTGTTAAGGCAGAAAGTTTATTCCGAAAACTTTTCTTATTATATCCCTTGCCGAAAGGCAGCGGAACAAAGGGGGCACTGGAGCTGGAAATCAAGTCCGGTTTTCCCAGCGGATTTCGACTCCCAAGCCAAACCCCTTTTAAACTGCATATTGTATTTTATGAAAAGTGCAGATTCTTTAATTTCCTTTGTGGTTTAGGCCAGTCGTGTTCATGAGGTCTAGAATGTTACTCAATTTATAATAAAAGAACTTTGGTGCTTTAAGAGCCATTTTTTCATCTCGTACCTTTTCCACAGTCTTCCTTTCATTGCCATACTTTAATATTACTGGTAATTGCCTTGAGGAATATCTCAAGATACTACAGTCACATGACACAATGCAGGAAAGTGAAGAATAAAAATGCACGATAATGAAAACGCTCGGTTTGCTTTACTAGCAGGATCAGCAAACCAAGCGTTTCCAAGACAGAGGAATCAGAGGAACAATATTGATACTTACCGGAAGAAGGTGTGATGCTCAATGCAGACTTTCCACAGCCTTTTGGCAGCTCGGTGGTTGGGAAGCTTAAAACCAATAGTGCTTTCAAACTGCTCATACTGAAGGGGGGAACAAAGGACCAAAGTGAGTGGAAGTTGAGCCTTTTAACATAAAATTAGGACTGTCAAGTGATTAAAGAAAGTCATCCAATTAATCACCATTTTGAAATTAATCCTGATGAATCAACAGGTGAAATATGCCAATTTTTACAATACTTTCTGAATAAAAAGTAACTGATAGGATGTATTTGTATGGATTAATAGCTCCAGTGAACTGAAAATTACACACAAGCTATAAGACTGTACACGTCTGAAAACTGCCTAACACTAGTTTCTCTAATGTAGGCTCCAGCATACCCCCGTGATCCTAGTGAAAGTATATAGCATAAAATTTGATTCGCACTTTTTACCGCATTATTATGATCTGCATTTCAATAGAATTTGCATGTTTTGAGTGCAGATGTATTATCTCTTCCTCAGTAAGAGATACATTACTTTTTTTTTCTTTTGTCTTTCTGTTTATTTAGACCACACATATACACGCATAATGAGGACTTTTTTGGCGTGTCCATAAATGCACCCCGCTGTCGTCTACTGACTATGGGGAATTGTCGTTTTCGCGAGTTGGAAATACATACTCCATATGGTGTTGGAATTACACTGCTCATGATGTATTCAGGTCAGAATAAAGTTATTAAAAAAGCGCCAGACTGTGTGTGACTCTGTGGGGACACCGTCTGCCATCATCACAGGGAGGTGTGGATGATGATGATGATGATGAACATGCATTATGTAATTAATGAAATCAATTAGTTACTGCTATAAATACGCTATTTTTGACAGCTGTAAATAAAATACAAAGTTAAGTTTGTGTGGGAGTGAGTGTTAAGAATCTAGTATGTGTCTGCCTCTTTGTAGTATTTTTCCACCAGTCATATGTAAGTGGTGTGCAACTCCGATTGTGCTATGTGAGTGTGTGTGTGTGTCAAGGCCTTCTATGAGAAGCTAATACACTCAATCTGTGACCTGGATGCTGATTTTTCTTTGCACTTCTAATTGTTGATTGTTGATGTTGTTGATATTGAGTGGTGTTTTTTTTCTTCTTCTACATTCATCAAATGTAAAAATATTTAAACGTGATGCATGTTCAGGCTTTGGGAGAGAGGTTTTCCTGAGCGCAGCTGCCACCCTCTCTTGAAGGGACTCTTTATTTGGCCCAGTCACAGGCTCACTGTGCGGCTGTCACTAGATCGGGCGTGATGGAGGCGGTCTAACACAGTGATGCTCAGCAGGGAGGAAAATCAATAGTGCTGCCTTACGGAGGAGCAAATCAATTAGTAATTGGTGAATGATTTGATCATGAGCCATCTGCTCCGGATGTATGGAGATACACATTTTTTGAAGTGACACGGTGACACTGAGTGATGTTGTCAGGCTACTCGAGTCACTGGAGCAGGGTTTTTGACACTGATAAATATCATTGGAGCCCTTGTCGTTATTCAGCAGGAGGTATACCTCTCCGGGTCGTATCTTAATGTAGAAGTTGCTCCTCTTATAGGAGATCTTAAGGATCTTTGGCCAAGCAAAGCGGTTGATCCTCAGCCTGTCACGGTATACCAGCAGGCCGTTGGCGCAGACACCCAACATTATGTCGATGCCTTCCGAATCCTGCAACGGGAAAATAAGACAGCAAAAGTCTCAAATTGTTTACTGCTGGTATTCATAAGTTCATGCGGCTAACCTTAGCATGGTGTAGGTCCACCCCGTACATGGACAATTTCTTTGCATTCTCCAAGAAGTTAATTTCAGCCTCTGCTGGAGTCATACCCCTGTGGGTAGAAAATCGGTAAACAACATACAGGAATACTTCGTTATCACAGTTAAACGGTCCCAGATACAACTGTGGTCAGGGAATACCCACAATGTAGGATTCATAGGAAATAGAAACTGTTTATGACTTTCTAAATACGTTTTTAACACTATTAGAGACCTCTAGACAGGAAATAATACCCCTATAGTCGCCTTTACAATCATATTACCCAATATGATAATAATAGAAAATAAGACATAGTATAGACTCATGCTTGAGTTCCTTGTTTTTGTTCATTTTTTTTACTTCAGGTTTCATACTTCCTCAATGTAACATAATGTAATATTACTGACACCCGTGATCAGTGTAGAATACTACATATCACAGTGTGTCTCTGCTTGAAAATACTTGGTTTTCAAAACAAAATCCTTAACTTTATCTCAAACAAAGATGGCAAGACGGTGTGATGAAATATTTTGAAATAACGTGAAAAAGTCATTAAAAAAATGGAGATTAGAGATTTGATGTCTGGTGGATAAAAAAATCTGATCGATACGCCGGCGTGTGAAGTCGTACTTGTAGTTCCGATGGAGCTCCATCACTCTCTCCTCCAGCTCGCGGGTTTGATTGGGTGCAAAATGGAAATCGCTGACATAGTCGGAGCCGTGCTCATCCTGATCATGGTCGCCGAGCTCTGCTTGAACCGTATAGGAACCCAGCAGGGCGTGGGTGACAAACGAGCACGGCAGGCGACCTGACAGCATGTCATCCCTCAGCTGCAGACATAGGTAGTATCTGTCAGATGGAAAAAAAGGGGAGGAGAGGAGAGCTTTGGAAGTCAAACAAGGCTGAGGAAAGGCAAGCTCCGGCACGTATTCAGCAGAGTAAATCCCCGGCTGTTAGCAGCATTCCAGGTCTAATCCTTAACGGAGCGGGGGATTCGGTTTGCTTTGACGTGAGAGCAAATATACCATGTAAATTGTTACGGTACTTCTACATGAAGACAAAATATTGAGGAAAATTAAAAATAGCAAGCAATTGACATGTGACTGAATTCATATTGGCAGCACATGTGCCCCCCCCCCCCCCCCCAACAGTCGATGCCGTTTGATTGTGTGCTTTATACTCTACCTGGTAATATCTTCGGTGAGCTGAGAGGGGTCTGGAGGGTAGAACTTGACGGCAAAGGCAAAGTGCCAGAGACAGTCTGCAGAGAGAACGAGAGCTGAAAGCTTATAACTGTCATGTCTGTCCTAGAAAAAAAGAAAGGATGTACACTCCCCTGACACTTGGTACACATGTATACTAGAATTAGATCCAATACAAGGGCTGTAATTCATTCAACCTCTCCCTCTCCCAAACCAACAGCACTTGTTAGAGCATTAGCTGCAGCCGAACACGAGTCCTGTCAATGCTTGGAAAGTGTACTGCAATCCAGTATCAAATCTGGATGTTGTATACCAATTCATACGTAATGGTTTCTTCCTTGTTGTCCAATTCTATTTTGTATTTGGAACTGAGACAAGTGTGACATAATCAGGAAAAAAATTAAATTCTAATCATCTGCCATTCATAAAAAAATATCATGAAGGCTGTCGCCGTGTGAATGAAAGGCTAAAACAATGAAATACTTCATCGTTTTGATCTGAAAGCTGTGTGGACGGTCCTCCCTCTCCTCCCACTTTCCAAAAATATACCGTATTTTCCGGACTATAAGTCGCACTTTTTTTCATAGGTTGGCTGTTCCTGCAACTTATACTCCGGAGCGACTTATAAATGAAAAACTGTTGATGCTACATAAACACTGGACACCTTTTCTGTTTATGTTTATTTTTTGTGTAGCTGAATAACCATTGTGTTAGCATATCTTGCACCTATTCAGCCTGTTCTCTATTCTTTTATTAATGTTAGAACTTGCCTTCCAAGAGGACTTAATGTCTGTTTTGGTCAAGTAGTTAAAAATAAATTACCCGCAAAAAATGCGACTTATACTCCAGTACAACTTATGTATGTTTTTTTCTACCTAATTATGCATTTTAGGGCTTGTGCAACTTATACTCCGGAGCGACTTATAGTCCAGAAAATATGGTACATGCCTGAGTCTCTAAATTGTCGGGATAGCACCATAAGCGAAAACCTCGTGAGGTCCAGAAAACGGATGGATAGACTTTTACTGCAAATACTGATCCACAGTTGCAAAAGAACGCTAACAGTCGTGTCTTGATGCAGCACCATAGCATCAAAAATCAGCTGTCTCAATTGCTCGCATTTATTTGCAATTTGCAGATGGTCTCGGCACGTAACAACCGCAAATATTGAGGATCGTCTATATTTACATTTTTAAAACGGCTCATGTATTGGATTTTGTTAGATTCCGTAGTTATGCAGACACAACGAGGCTGGTAAGTGTGAATGAGAAGGATGGCGTGCGGACATGAAATTTATACAAATTGTACTGTGCGGTTTGACTGAAAGTAAAATATCTATTATCCTGGCATCTCCAGAAGACACTCACTGCGCATCTGTTTCTTGATTTCCTTGGAGGGGTCCAACCAGTTCTGGAAGACAGAAGGCAGAATTGACTCAAGGAAGACAAGAAATATGACAATTGCAAACACTGATGACACATTTTCCTTTCATTTCCGTTGGTGTCGCTAATGAAAGAATCTTTCTATGGTTAAATAAAGCCAGTGAGCCCTCCGCTGCTGAGCAGTTAAAACGTGCACAGAGTCAATTTGATGGAGCATCTGTTTCTTTATTGTGTTGCAAATGGCTCCTCTTTACCCTGCTGCTCTTATCGTATTTGATCATGCAGCAAGCTATATTGCCAGCCGGTGGCACCGTTTATTATTTGGCTGCTAGAGGATCTCATCAGGGTATATTGACCCAAAGTAACACTGGCTGTAAATCCTGGTATTTAGATGCTCTACACACTCGCACTGGAAATTGAGCACATATTCTCTATTGCAGATATATAATACTGTATTATTAGGTGTGGTTTTGCCAAATATTTTGTTTATATATTTTGGAGGACAAGATTAAAACGTGACAAGAAAAAAAACTATCCTGGCCGCTAGACTTAAAATAAATTAATTGATTATTCACAGAATAAATGGAAAAAAAAGAACTCAATCATTTTGCCGGCTTCAGTATATTTCCACGTGCCATGTGTTTCGCTTTTCCTCATCTGATGCCTCCAAACCAGCAGGATGGGGGTTCAACCTGTGCATTGCTTTCTTTTTATTTCGCTATATAACATTCAACAACATGTCTAAATTCTTTTCAGTGAAAATTTTAAATACAAAGCTTTACTTGCTATTATATCCAGTTCTTTAATTATAAATACAGATCATGTAAGGTCCCAGTGCAGTTCAATGTAACGTTGTGCTTTTGCATTTACTTTTATTTTGTATCTTTCATGTGAGTTTACTTCTGTATAAAGCCTCGCGCTTCGCCCCAATCATCAAACATGCTAAATGCATCAAGTCCCAACAAGTCCCAACATGCTGTCAAATTGTCTCTATGCTAATGACAGTTACAATTTCAAAGGGACTCTTTTCTGTCTTCAAAAAGGCGAGCTGTTCCTCTGTGGCCCGTTGTGCAATCACATACCTGCTGGGGAGACCAGCCTCTGTCAAAACCTGCAACCTACCAATCAGACAACATGGGAACAGACATAGTGCCCCCCCCCCCTTTCTGCTCACTGTAGTCAATTATTTCATTATATCATAATAAGCCGCTGTGCACCCTTACTTATCGGCATAGATCTAAGTCAAACATACCCACAGCTTCTTTCCTCAAGCAGAAATAATTCAACAGTCATTCAGTCATGTTACTGTAATGTTGGGTGAGACACACAAGCACCAGACCTGATCGCCGAAACAACAGGTAATGTGAGAATCTTGTCTCATTCATCCATTGTCCATGTCTCATTTAGGTAGAAAATGTCACCCAGCAGTTAGTAAGTCATTTCTACTGTCTACGGGTTAACACAAAAACAACATTATTTGCGAATTCAATTGAAAATGCGCATCTTGCATTTGAATCTTTCCGTCAGCAGCATGCAGTCTGACTAAGCACTTCCTCTTCCCATTCATTCCAAAGTGATGGAGAGTGAATATTGGAGGGACTCAACCCAGCCAACAAGTGAGAGGAATGCTGATTTCTTTGTGCATGTTTTCGCACTCAAATGACCCATTACAAAATTACAGCGAGCAACCCGCTGACCTTTTGGGTGTCTGCGTCTGCAAAGGTTAGGCCAAAGTAGTCCTTCTCCAGCAAGTTGAGGTGCTCGCACACCACGTCTATCAGCGTCTGTCCTTTGGAGTGTTTCTGCAATGATCAACGTAGAAATGGGTTGTTTGGTTCACTAATAGTGTTTCTCACAGGACACACTGCTATGGCCGTATAGCAAATATCACTGACAAGATAACGACAAGGCTGAAGGACACTCAAGACTCTTGGTGGATGCCAGTTATTATTGATATGATGATAAAAGTTTTATTAAAATTTGGCAATGAGACCAGCTTTGTTTGATGGTGGCTGAAAAAATGTGTACACAGAAATATTTGTTTCCTTTTTTAGATTACTTGGACCAAAGAAAAGTAATACGACATTTTAGTTTACACAATATATTTATGCACCATACAGTAGTATGAAAAAATATCCGAACCTTTTGGAATTTCTCACATTTCTGCATAAAATCACCATCTTTGTCTGTCATTGTTTGCATGCTATCCTCATTAAAATATGAAAACCTATAAATGTTTGGGTGGTTTCATTTAAAGCAGACACTGTTTTTTCATCTGTGTGATTTTGACAAAGATCAGATCACATTTGATGGTGATTTTATGCAGAAATGTGAGAAATTCCAAAATACTTTTTCATACCACTGTATGTAGTTTCTGAACTTGAATATACTGTATATTTTCTTATGTATTTACAATATTTCAGTTATACAGTTTTTCTTCCATCCAAGAGAGAAATGTCATGATTTCCCATTGCTGGCCTAACCATAACAGATCTGCGCTATTTTCCTGGTTGACTTTTTATAAAGCAAACGTAACATTGCTCTGGTCTGGCACCCGCCATGAGCGCTCAGCATGGCATCTCTTTTATTTCCTTCGCCTGCCTCATCCACTCTATGCTCGTCTTAGAACCGGAGAAAATAACAGTATAAAGAGAACCCGTCCCCGCGTGTGTTTTATGGTGCATACCTCAATGTCTCCTTTGAAATCAGACAAATCCAGCAGGGCTACTTTAAATGGGGTCGTTTTAAGTCGCTTGGAGCTTTTCTGTGGTGATTTCAGGTTCCTGTTTGGGGATGTCTTCTCAGATGTGTCATCGCTTTCTTTGACTTCATCCAGAAGCTTGGAATTCTGCTCCTTTAGTGACGTAAAAGTAACAGGAGAGTTAGTTGCACACATTCAGTTTATTTATTCAGTTTTTTTTCTCATTCACCACAATGTCATAATAGTGCAGGTAAACTGTGGGGAAAAAATATAATTTAATATTTTTGTAGTTAGAGCATAGAAAATGTGTTTCTGACTTCTAACTACCTTTAACATTATTAGAGCCCTGTAGACATAAAATAACACAATATTGTCATCTTTCCACTCTTATTGCTGCAGGGACTCCAGACGAGCCAACAAGCTAGCGACAAAAATATTTATCCTCAAATTTCTTCTATACCACTTCCACACTAAATGGGAATAAAACATTGTTTTCACCCTATTATGTCAGAGATGCCATGGCTGACTTCATGACTACGCGTTGTGTTAAGGTAATGTCATGTAAGGTAATGTTTCATTGTTTTGTGTAATTACTGCCGCCTAGTGACCAGAATACTACATATCACTTATATTCGAGTATAATAGGCCTAAGTCTACCTCCTCCTTCCAAGCCTTTTCCTGGTCAATTAACTTTATACTATTGTTACCCATATTCTTCATATTTGATTTACTTAATAGATGTCATATAAGAAAAAAATGTTGTTTCTTTAGTTGTAGACATTTCACTCGACATTAACACCAGTTAACATGCCCACCTGTTTGGCCATTTTGCCATCCAAGGCTGAGCCCTGCATGTCTGCCACTGCCCCCTGTGGTCTGGGAGGACTAATGGCCTCTCGGTGACACTCAAGAAGCACACACTTCTGTCACTTGAGCCAAGACAGCAACCTGAAACAAACAATCACACAAATACTTTCAAGAGATATAGAATGATATATTATACAGTGCAATATTCCACAATGTCTTATTGTATGATTAGTTTTGTTTTGTTAAGTCTTGTAGGGCATCTGCCTTGTATATGTGTACTTTTCCTGCACAAGACATAAAAATGATGTGCATTATATCGTCTTGCTCAACATCCCCCACTGTGGATTTGGAACTGCGGATTTGTATCATTGCCAGTGAAACAAAAACATTTGCTGTCACACCAGATTGTAGTGTTTTGAGATGTAAGATTTAAGATTTAAGTGGGAAAGAAAAAGAAGCAGTTGAAAACAAAATGATGCACTTTTTGTAATTATGTTTTTGTTTTTTGTTTTCACATACAGTCACCCCCCCCTCACACTATTGTGTTTTCTATACTCTAACTACAAAATATTCAATTTCTTAAAGGTGAACTGCACTTTTTTGGGAATTTATATGTACTAGTTATCTGTGCTAGAATGCACAGAAAAATCTTTCACATAAGGATTGAGAATGATGGGAAAAATAAAAAAAAGTGTGTTTCCCCTTTAACACTGAATCCTATCCTAAATTAATTTATTACAGTCTGGCCTGGAACGCTGTCAACGAGGAACAACTGCAACGGGAAATTCCTCCTATGAAGGCATGAACTTTAATGACATGGAGACCACAGTGCAGGACCTTGGATGTCAGACCACAGGAGAAGAATCTGATCCCACAAGCCCAGAAACATAATGCTGGTGAGCCAGAACTAATTGTTCACTCCGGTTCACTGAGGGATCGGCATGACTTATTTCACAAGGTAATAGGATTGCCAAACCCTTCCTCACCTTTAGTTCTTCCCTGCTAGTTTGTCAATACGACACCATCATTTATAATCACAGTGTTTGACAGACGCGAACGCAGCTTTTCATTTCAACAGACTGCATTTAAGCTTGGGGAGCATTAAAATAATGATACAGTATAAAAACAAACAAAAAATGTCATTATGAGCCAAGTGGAGTGCACTGAATCTTTATGAACTGCGAGGAGGGAATGCCCAAACGTTGACATTATTTTTAAATGACTGATAGGGTGTTCATGTAAAATAGAGCTTTTTATTTCCTATTAGAAACTGCGAGAATGGGTGCGCTGGCAGGTTGTTTGCAAGTATTCCCTTACAGGTCACAAATCGTTTCTCCTGTATTTTGCTTATTTTGTATATATATTTTGCTGCAAAGCAGGATTGATTTAGACTATGAATGTGCATAAATCAATGGATGCCAAAGAGGAAGAAGGTCGTTTACATGCCGGCTCTCTGCAGTACGTCCTCCTGCCTGCCTTGTTGTCCAAAATGAACTTCAGAAGATTTTAGTGGTATTTTTGAAAATCAACATGAAGTTTGTTTAATTGATTATTATTGACAAAATATGCAACAAATAGGAAAGTGATGCCAGCGAAATACCGCAGTACTGCACTTGGAAAAGTGCAAATCCAAGCAAGATTTGAAATCAAAGTCAAAAGTGCTGACTTATTTAACTTAAGTCCCTGAATTACTGGTTGATGTTTCGTACAATAACAATAACATTTGCTATAAAAAAAGAGGACAAAGCTTAACAACAGGTATGCACTCAACAAAAGCATACGTTTGGGGAGCCATAAAGTACTTGAATAATATTTATATTACTTAAAATAAGCAAAATAATTCGACAGCAGAAAAGGAAAACGTGAATTCTGTTGGCAGATAATTTTTTGCCACATTTAAATAATAAACAATAAACATTTATCGTCAGCGCAGTGAAACAAGGTTTGTTTCATTGCTGACTCTGACCATTTTATAACATTGTTACCATTTGTGGATATTGGGTAGTCAACATGTGTAGGGCATATCTATGATTAATCGGTTATCAAATTAATCCACAACTATTTCAGTATTTCATTCAAAATGTTAAATCTGCATTGACTTTGGAAAACTTTCTGATATATTACAGACTAAACCACTTGGTTTGTGTTTGGTTCATATTGATTTGGTCCATCTAGGGCCTAACTGATTAATCAGATTAATTGATTGAGAAAATAATCATTAGTTGAAGCCCTAAACGTGCTGGCAGGAAAGGCAAATTTAGTATTGCACTATTTTAGTGTTAGTGTTGGCCTTTGACGTCAGTTTACTGAAAGTCTGAAATAAATAAAGCCTCCATTATGGAGACATTTTCTCAGAAAAATGAAATAAATTGCAAAATGAACACAAATTGATGTTGCAGAACACAGCAATAGAACTACGTGGATGTGCTCATTTCATTGCAACAGACTGTTACCCACAATCGACCCAGTGAGCGAGACCACTGCAGAACAATACGCAATTAGAAAATGAATGTGCCGTGTGCTTTGCAGCGTGCATACCGGAGTGACAAAGTGTTGCGTATCTACCCTCATCGGATATCACAGGCAGAACGTTCCAACTTTGGATCCTTATTAAAGCCTCCAGAATCATCCCTGGCACGTCTCCCGCCCCGGTCTAACCAAGGGGGTGTGCATTAGTCTATGAAGGCAGACAGAGAGGGCATCAGGGAGGCAGTGCTCATGTATGCATGTCTGTGGAAGAGTACTGGCTGAGCTCAGAGAATCAGTTGCCATGGTAACAGCTCTGCTAACATTTTTTTCCCCTCACACCTGATAGTCTCTCTCCTCAGAGGGGGGGTAGATACAGTATACAAACTGATCAAGGCAGGAAGATGAAGGGCCATATATGAATTTGAGTTTTTTATGTACGTAATCCATGCAAGACCCATGAGGGTCCGTTTATGGGTCATGTGATTGTTGTTAGCAACTGAGATGTTGTGAAGTGGTTGTTGCATGTTGTTCCGTGGAGAGTAAACGCTTTATAGTACTTATCCTCCACTTCTCATTCTCAATCACAGCTCCGCATTTAGTGACCCTCGCCGTGAGTAAAATATCAACACAACAGCAGCATGGACGTAGCGGTGTCGCTAAATGCTAACGCTCAGGGGTTCAAAAATCAAAGTCCAGTTCCGACCGCGAGGAACAACACAGAACGTGACAAAGTATTTCTACCTAGTGGCTGCGCCGGACCTCCACTTTCTTTCATATCGTTTCCGTACGGTATGACGCACAATTTTATACAGTAAAGTCTCGTTATATCGATATCGGTTATATCGAAGTACTGCTTATTACGATACTATTTTCATTTCCCGGCAAATTTCTAGTCTTTTATGATATAATTAGTTCCGTTAGTACGATACCCGGTTATTATGATAATCCGGTTACTACGATGCCCTTTTCATCTCCCGCCAGCCAATTTGGTCTGCTTATATCGATACAAAAGCAGCGTAATCAATCTTTGCTTAAGGATTTCAATACCAAAAAAGAACACGGCGAACGGCTGCTTCCAGTCAACTTTATTTTTCACACTTCAGAGCGCAGCACACACAGCGATTCCCGCACTTCCTGGTTCACAGGTCATGCTCAACCCGCCCCACATAGCTGGCCAAACACATGCCTGCAACAGAAGAACCAACTGACATAGCATACACACCTATTCCACACCTATTAAGACACAAGCGTACAAATACATGTATTTAATTGTGTTGTATTCAGATATCTTTTTATCGCTTGCAATAATCACTGTTTTTCATATGTACATGCTGCCTGCAGTTGGTTCTTCTGTTGCAGGCATGTGTATGGCCAGCTATGTGGGGCGGGTTGAGCATGACCTGTGAACCAGGAAGTGCGGGAATCGGTATGTGTTGACTGGAAGCAGCCGTTCGCCGTGTTCTTTTTTGGCATTGAAATCCTTAAGCAAAGATTGATTTAAGCTGCTCGACATTGTTCTATACTATAGAACAATGTTCTATACTATAGAACAATGTCGAGTGCATTATTGCCCACTTTTAATGCAGTTCGGCGCAGGATCGGATATATCGACAGTCCGGTTATATCGATATTTTTTCCAACTTCCGACAATATTGATATAACAAGACTTTACTGTACTTGAAACCGGTAACATGCCCAACGTGCCTTCCCAAAAAATCCAATACGCCAACTCCACTATTTCACTTTGCAGTAAACACTAAGCATCTGAAGAGGTTGTGAATAAGTCTGACACATGCTCCCAAAATACGTCTGATGTGTGACAGCCCTTCTGATCTACGGCACAATAGATTCTGTAAATCACTGGGAGTTTTTGACAGGGACAAGGACACTCACCGCCATCAAACATAAATTCACCGCTTGGCACACACTCGCAACGGCACCGAGACTCTCAGATGATGCTTAGTGTTTTCTTGAAGGCATCTTGGTGTCTCTGGGGTCTGACTTCAGTCCTCACTTCAGACCACGGTTCCCTCAAACATCCAAGAACATTTGATATGGGACGGCAAAAGGTTATTAGCTATATCAGAAAAGGCAGGTTGATTGATTGTGCTCGATGCCCAGCCCACAGATCCTATTGTATCTGTCTGAGAAATACCAATCGATCAAGTCTTTTCTAACATCAAAATGAGTCATACAAATACTGTATTTATGATTCATGGTGAGATCTGATCAATATCGACGAATACTCAAAACTGAAATATGGGTATTGTATCCAGAAGTGAAAAGATCAGTAAGAAAAAACACAGACGAGCTGTTGTTTGTTTGCTATTAGCAGTACTACGTATATATGTCTGTCAAGTCATCTTGCACATCTTTCAAAGAAAACTCCTAATGACAAGTTTTGCCGTTACGGAACTCTCACCCTCGTTCTCGTTTGCCTTTGAAGCAACACGACACACACAGAGGGAAACAGTACGGAGATTTCTTTTCTTTTTGGTCGTTTGTTAATTCATTTTCTTTTGGTTGGTTGCCATGTATGAATATTTCATTCAGTATCTGCTATATTTTTCTACTTGTGTGTTTTAATCACACGCTTATGACTATTCTCATGTTATTTGCAGATGTTTTGCATTGCATTTGCATGTTATTTCTTTCCCGTCTTTGGCTAAGACTATTTTCATATTTAGTAACAAAGAGGAAAAAAAAACATTTGTTTTAAACAGACATATTTATGCTTTAAGTGTTTTGTTTCCAAAGTCAATTAGTTTTCCGTTCACACTACCTCCAAATGAATTTTAATTCATCCCGCATTTCAGTGTGATCTCTGTGTTGTGCAAGAGGCTGCCAGTGAAAACAAATGCCAACAACCTTCATGCATAATATTATGCTAATGGCAACGCTGAAATGCACTTTGAAAAGGCGTGACCTTGTCGTAGAG
Organism: Doryrhamphus excisus; assembly: GCF_037039965.1. Taxonomy (NCBI): domain Eukaryota; kingdom Metazoa; phylum Chordata; class Actinopteri; order Syngnathiformes; family Syngnathidae; genus Doryrhamphus; species Doryrhamphus excisus. The sequence goes on along the minus strand of NC_136367.1, from coordinate 19,754,367 downwards.
TTCACTGGAAAGCGGCGCCCTGGGTAGAAATACAGCTAGAGCGTAGAGAAGCGTGTCACCGCTGTGCTTATCTGTCTGATAAAGGACATGCCACACCACAGAGCTATCATCCATACTCATAGCAGTCACCTGAAATATCTTTCTTCCTATTTCCTTTTGCCCGAGGTGTTTGTAGGGACATCGTAAATCAGCGAGAGAACGGTGGTGCTCATAAGCCCTCGCGGAAGAACTCATCTCGTCTTTGCTGTGTTTGAATACAGAGTACAGTGGTACCTCGGTCTTTGTTAGTTCCTTCCAAACGGATGGTTCGATTACCGCTCCCTCGTCATATCGTGGTTTTAATAAATTAATAAATGATTGCTGTTTCGTGGTAGTTCGTGGTCTATTATTAGTCAAAACATATTGAAATGTGGCTGCATGGTGGATAAGTGGTTAGCATGCAGGCATCACAGCTAGGAGACCCGAGTTCAATTCCACCCTCTGCCATTTTTGTATGGAGTTTGCATGTTCTCCCTGTGCATGCATGGGTTTTCTCCGGGTACTCCGGTTTACTCCCACAAATTGTCCGTAGGTATGAATGTGAGTGTGAATGGTTCTTTGTGTATATGTGCCCTGTGATTGGCTGGCGACCAGTCCAGGAACAACTGGGATAGGCTTCAGCACCCCCCACAACCCTCGTGAGGATAAGCGGGAGAAAATGAATGAATGAACATTACGTTAAAGGGAAACATAAGCACATGTTTCTTTACTCTTTCTGTGCATTATAACGCCAGAAAAATAGTAAATATGAGCTAGCTAACAATGCATGTCAATGGGACACACCTACTTGTATGAAAACCGAGGCAAAAGTTTGCATACAAACTTTACTTCGGTGCAGTAAAACGCATTTCCAAACACCACACATTCAAAAAGAAAACAGAACTACAAAAATGGTTGAATTTCAAGAAGAGCAGCGCTTCTTCAAAATGCAAAAATGACTCTAAGGCACATCTCTAAAAATGTTAATGGAAGCAGCCTCTTGAAATCACAATGTACAATTTAATTGAGTATCACAGTGGAGGACACCTAAGAGGTTTTACCGCAAAAGCCTTGGCTCCCACCTCAGCACTCTCGACCACTGCACCGCTAGCAAGAGAGCCACTCAGCTACCGTTGGCTAATGGGCAGCTCCAAGTTGGGGGGAGACTAAGTGAGTGCGGACACGAACAACCATTGGCATGCCGCAGATGCAAAGAGGAAGCAGCTGAAGGACATTTCTAAGGGTGTGTTTATTCGCTTGCCACACACACTGAGCCTAATCTGTGATTCTCCAAAGAGAGCGGCGGACTCAGCAGAATATTTGGACCACGGTCTCTTTCTATTCCACGCCATGCTACATCAGGCTCCTCCACATGCATGACAAATACCACATGATGGTGCGAGGACAGAAACAGGGTGTACACATCAACCGTTTGCAAAAGACTATTTCCCGGAAAGACAGTATTCCAACAGCGCCTTCAGCATCACCCCGACTTCCTGTCATGGCCCATTTGGAGTTTATTCCCTGGCACGCAACGCAGGGACAGGCACAAAGCCAAACCATATGGCAGTCAACATGCAGTAGTACGGCGCTCTGCAGAAGAGCGTAGCTGAAAAAGGCAATACTACAGTAACGGATGTGTCTGTGATCTAAGAGGTTTTGCTTGTGTGGTCTGTGAAGGACCCTTTGCTCCACGACACCTTTGCCAGTAGACGCCATCAAAACAAAAGCCGAGCCACACTGCTTCAGGTGAGGAACAGAAGGTGTACCGCCATGTCGACATAAACACGAGTAGCCTTCAAAGAGGTGGTTGAAGTGAGCTCCATTTTATCTCTTCTCACTCACCAGAGCCCCTTTTATGTGAAATAATAAGCAATTATCTGCAACCAGTTCCATTCCAGCAGGCAGATAACGTGACACGCTGTAGATCTCAGCCGCCTCTGAGCACTGCAGCAGCAGTAATCACTGTGGAAGCTGCCATGTAATTATCATGTGTGAGGTTAAGGACAGTCCTACACGCTAATTACAACCTCAAGACCTGAAACTGAGAAAAATACTACAAAGTGGGATTTTTGGTAATGGTGGTTTATTTTGAAGCGGCTTATGAAAATGACAATAAAGCACATACGGTTACCCTGAAACAATGAAACATGGCTGAAAAGTATTAGGAAGAAGCACAACTGATTTAATCCTCTCTTTGCCGCATCTCGGCAATTACTGACATATATACTGATTATATCTTTAGAGCGCACAGAAAGGGTCATGTCTCAAATGCTGATTGTGGATGAAATTTCAACACCCCCCCCCCCCCCAAACCCCCTCCAAGAAGTGTGGTTTTCTTTTAAGGATAGGTTTGAAAATGAATGGGGAAAAAGGACAAAGTACAAAGCCAAATATGTACCACTTCCACACAGAATGGGAGGAGAACTGTTCGTTCTTTCTTTTTATTTTAATTGGTTTTATTTTTTTATACTTTTATTGCTTTGCTTCTTGTTTTTAATATCTATTTTACTATTTTATTTCTTAAATGATCTTTTAGTTTTGGATTATTACTTTTTATTTTACTAGTCTGTGCAACACAAATTATAAAATGTGCTATATAAATGAAGTGGATTGGATTGGAACTGTTGGATGTCATGTCGGAATTTTTTATTTTTTCTCTCTCTCTCTGCAACTTTAAGTGTACTACTGGTTACTACTTTTTTGTCGAAATTTTCATCCCTCCATCATCAATTCATTAGTTTTTTAAAAATGCCTTACAGCGAGTGAAGGATATTCTAAGCGTGATGTAGCAAGGGATGAGGGATGATGCAGTCTTATTGAAATATATAGAACTTCTTAATATATTTACAGGTGTTGCTTTGCCGATTTTTATGCAGTTTAAGTCATAATTGTGAGAAATATTTTTTCTTCCCTGCAACCACATGAGTTAACATATGCTAGTCGCTGATGGTGTTCTCATGTTTTGGTTGACAAAAATGTAATGTTTGCGCTTGAAGTGGAACAGCAACGAATGTGAGTACTTCAAACGTTCAATGTGACTTCCTGTCACTTAGAATTAACGCTTACAATGTGAGCTTTAAAAGCAACACTTCTTAAAACCGTATCGTGTACCAGCTTATGTCAGCACTGAGTACAGTAGCTCCTCCCCAAACCGTGAATGGAATAAGCAGTATGGAAAATAAACAGATATTTATTCATGTACATTTACAAAAACATCAATGGCTAATTCTTTTTTTCTTGGTCATTTCTAGAAAGAGAAAATCATTAGTCGGTGTGTTGTGTTGCTGCGGCGGGAGGGCAGATGTGTTTCACGGTTGACTAAACCATTTTGGGATTTTTGTCAACACAGCTTCAGACTCTCAAACCAAACAATGAGTTTTGGGAGAACGGGCGACCAGGAGAGCATCCCTCCTCGTCTCTTTTTGCTTCACCACTAAGCATTCTGAAATGAGATCATGTTGTCTAATCATTAGATTTAAAAGAAAGATTTGCTGTTTAATATTGATCCACCCTAAATTCAAATGAGTTAACTCAATTTGCAGATTGCAGTGTTACATACGCACAAAGGACTGTAAGGGAATCGATGGGAGAACAAGCTAAGATGTTCATGATGCTGGTTTATGTTAGATATAGTACAACACTTACCCTTGATGATAGTTGCCATTTAGAAATCCACCACTGGTAATGAGACAGTTGTGTCATTTTAGTTCAAAATGCCAAACTATTCCTTTGTACGTGAATACTTCAGAAGGTCCGCAAACTTTAAGCAAGCAGGTGACCAAAAACTGCTCTATAATTAACACCGAGAGACCCACCTTTCAGATCACCAACCGAGGCTTTTTCATGTATTTTAATTAATTTGCTAATTCAGTGGGAGAAAAAAAAAAATATATATATATAAGCTGCACATCCACCTCCCAAAGTATGATGGTGCCACAAGTTCCATGGCGTTATGAAAAGGGGTACACGGGCTGCTTTGAGGTGCTCAACTCACACAGGGAGTGCAAATATCAAACAACGTTATGATGACACCGAAAAAAGTGTTTTCATGTCATGCTGTTAGAAGCCTGTCCATGCGGTGTCTAAAGTTTATTTTTCACATCTAAGCTCAAAATGTTCTATCATCTTAACCTCGGGAGAGGTATCGGCGCTACTGCAATTCAACGCAATTCGATTATGATGAAGTGTTGATTCATAACAAACGTTATCATAGTATACTTTTCATATGAAGTCAACACTTTGATTTTTACACAGGCTTTGCTACACAAAGGAGAAAAATACTAATCATCATCATGTTCCAAAATTGAACTACCCAATTTCATTTTCCTTCTGGGCTGACCAATCAAAATTTGAAAAATGAGGAATTTTCCTCTGAGATTGGTGCCAGTTGATTAAAAATTGAATAAATAACGTGATTATTTTATTGTCAAATCTCACACTGCATGCAAAGAGGTAATTAAGTCGTTACCGCTGAGAGTGATAGGAATAATTGGATTGCACTCGGTCAAACTTTCTAGTTTCAGTGTGTTCTCGCGTGCAGGGATTCCCAGCAGGAAAGGTGAACCCATTTAACCCTTACAATTTGGAAACAGTGATTCTTTCTCCGCTTGCCACCTGACAGACAACAGTCGGTGCATTTTCATGCGCTAAAAAGAGAATTATTGCAAGAAGAAACGTCACATGAAGACGCAGGCTATTCAGTTTGGAAACCCTGTTCCTCCTGCATTAAAAAAACATTTCATCGATTGATCAACAGAGCGAGCTTTCTCTGATAGCGGAAGTCTCTGTGGAGAACTGAAAGTGCAGCATTGACAACAATCCATTCACAAGACGAGAAGACAACGCAAAAAGGAGAAGGGCATTTTTACATAAAGAATGAGACAATTTAAAGCTATAGAACAGGGGTCTCAAACTCAATTTACCTGGGGGCCACTGGAGCTAGGGTCTGGGCGAGGCTGGATCGCATCAGGTTTTCCAAAAAAAAAAAAAAACGCATTTATTAAAAACAGAAAAATGAATAACCTTTGCTTTGGTTCCGATTTTCTACAAGAAAAGCTCTGATAAAACATTCCACTGTTCTCAAATATATTATTTTTTTAGTTTTCTACACAAAATAAGAAATAAAAAAAATAAACAAATCAAGAATAAAAAAGCAATCAGTAATAAATAAATATAATAATAATAATAAAATGGCAAATAATAAGAACTTAAGAAACCACATATGGTTAGACAAATTATTTTTTTTCAGATTAAAATGAACAAAGCATTATTAGAGCCCTGTAGACATGACAAAACACGACTATAGTCACATTTATACTTATTTTATTTACAACATATTGCGCAACTGCAGGGTCTTGAGACACATGCTAACTCGCAAACTAGAGAGCTAGCGACCTAAACGGTAGACTTCAACTTATTTCCTTTAAACTTAAATAGCCAAAAACTTACCACTTCCACACGGACAGGGAGGATAACTATTAACAGTTATTTAACCTTTAACATGAACATTAATCAAACGTAATCATTTTTTCTGGGTACATGATACCATACAGCATCCATATCAAACTTGCGCGGGCCGCACTAACTTTAAACTTTCATATCAAGGCGGGGGCCTCAAACTAGTGTCCTGCGGGCCACATTTGGCCCGCGGGGCGCGTGTTTGAGACCGCACGTATGAGCCTAAGCATGTTTGCCCTCTTCGTGGCTTCTTCCTCCACCTTGTTGAAAAACTTCCACAGCTAAACGAGCTGAAATGGCCAACATCGCCACCCAGAGTTTTGGAGTCACATGGACTTTGGCCAAGAACCCGACTCATGTGTGCATGTGTCAGACTTTGCGTAATACTGCATCAAGTCTAAAACCCAGAGTAGAAATATTTGCTTGGCTTGGCAATTATGTAATGGGAAGTTGCTCAAACACACACACACACACACAGGAAAACATGAACACAACTCAACAACTTTACTCGGTCCTCCATGGAAACTAACACACATCAAACAGTCGGCAGACTTGGAATAGCAGGACCGTGTCACTGCAAACAAACACACATTAACCACTGCGGTGTGTCTGTGTTTCTATGACGCCACAAGCGTCTCTTCATTCCTCCCACTTATGAGCAAAACATTCTGCATCGGTGTGTGTCTGTGTGTGTCTGTGTGTGTGTGAGGGTGGATGGAGGTGTGTGCGCCTTGTCAAGCAGCTCGACTTGTTTCCTTGTGGGATGTGTAATTTGTAACAAGTCTAGTATGAAGGGGGATGAAAAAACAAAGAAAAAACGAAGAGCAAGTTAAATCCTCATTAATAAATAAATGTTTTCTGGCAGTTCTTTAAGTTAAAAGAGGAACAACGTGACCTAAGGCCTACATGTGCATACTGAATATTTACTGCTCATATGTACCATCACAGAGGTTATACCTCAACAATGCTGGATTCCGCATACTGAATATTTACTGCTCATATTTACCATCACGGAGGTTAGGCCTTAACAATAAGTGCTCCATAATGAGCTTACAGTGTGGTGTGAAGTTCAAAGATGCACAAAAAGATTGGCCATCCTCCAGATCATATTGAACACTGAACATGCAGCCTTGGACAGCTGTGGATCTCCATAATGTTCTGATGCAGCTCTGTTGTAAAAACCTTCCAATCCCACAAGGCTTGGTCCCATTGAAGCCACAAATCACACACGAGCCGCCGTCCTGGAGGTGAGTACAAGGTGAGGGCTTTCTCAGAATCAGCTCGGGCTTAAATGTGAGCGGTTGGTCACCTTCGAGACCTTCAGGAATCGGTAGCAGAAATTCTTACATCTAATCTTCCCTGTCATATGTCTTCCCTGAGCCACAGCCAGAGTTCCTTTAATGGAAATCTGTCAATTTAAAAACCCATCCGTTCAGAACAATGGGAGAGTGGAAAAATACGGAAGAATGAGAAAGATGTGTGAAGGCTGCAAGCATTGACCGTTATTGCTCATAAGCTAGTGATGACCTTTTAAATGACATGAACAATTTGTGTTGACTCCAGTTTGGACCTCAGAAACAAGTTGTTCATCTTTCTGTGTGTGTTCTATGAAGAAATAAACCACACACACAATAAAGATGGTTGAAGGATTCCCTGGATGGAATCTGTCTATGAAGCGGTCACCAAAAACCCGTCAATCGTGTGCCACTAGTCGATCTTTGGGAATTTGCCGGTCGATCACGAGAATATCAGAAACAATATACACTACCGCTCAAAAGTTTGGGATCACTTGGAATTTTTTGGGCCAGTCTGAAATATGGCTTTTTCTTGGCAATCCTGCCATGAAGTCCAGCAGCCAGGTGACGACCTGTGAGGCGTTTGTGTCTTAAACTACACACTCTCAGATATTTTGTCTTTTTGCACAGTTGTGCATCGTTTTTCTGTCCTTGTTAGACCCAGTTTGTGCCGCTCTTTGAAGGGAGTAGTTAACAGCATGGTAAGAGATTTTAGTTGCAGTTTGGATTTTTTTCTAATCATCTATTATCCTTATAAAATGATTAACTTGGATTAGCACTTATATCAGGAGATTGATGACAGTTATTGATAGTAGGCCTCTATGCAAAAATGTAGATCCTTCTTTAAAAATCATCTGATTAATTTTAATTGTTTGTGAAATGGAAAAAAGTTGTTTGGGAAATGCATGAAAATTGTGTTTCTCTTTGGAAAACAAAGAAATTTGCAAGTGATCCCAAACTTTTGAGCGGTAGTGCATATTATTACCGTAAATTCCGCTACTTTTTTCTTGAAAATTTTAATCCTGTAGATTTTATTCCTTCAAACACATCTGTTTCTGGAAAAAAGTCACCCGTGGCTTACATCCCCGCCTTGACCTTGTGGTCCTGTACTCAAATGTCATGCCATCAAGCACCTTTCACACAGTCAGCAGGTACACAATCCCCTGAACATACGTATAGAATGGCGTCGAGCAAGATGACATAACAACATACCAAAACACAAAGCCATTCTGTCCATTCTTCTCCTACTCCTTTTCACCTACCATACCTGGCTGGCTGCCCTGTTGAAGTAAGAGAAGCTGAATGTAAATGGCGTTCTGTCCTGCGTCAGCCACATCTGAGCTGGGAATTGAGTATTAGTGGCCATTTTAAATCTCATTCACTGACGTACAAACATTCAACTCTGGAGACAAAACTATCAATACTGAGCTCTTCGGTATTCTCAGAGTGAAATTGTGTAATTGGCTGAGACAAATACAATAACCCAAGGGAATGGTTTCCCCTTTTAACAATGTTATTTGCCTGACCTTTATCCAAGAGTGAATATACATGACTGGCTTTGACCCACACAAGCTTGATGAGTTGGCATACTAATTCCTCACTGCATCCATTCTCATGAACGGACATAATTGACATGCACCGTCACTGATAAGCCACAGAATAACGTTAATCATGCAATGACAGTTATCAAGTGATTGACAGTATGGGTTTCAGGGGCGCACACAACCAACGAATGGATGCTGGATGGAGATGCAAGGTAATTGGAAGGCTAAAAAGTACTGTTGTATTTATTATATTGGTCCTCATTGGTTTCATACAAGTTTCAGGTCACGGATGAACCTTCATAGTATAAACACAATTGATTAGACTTTTCATTGACTCTGAACTTGTGCATTTTAGCCACGTTTGGAAGACATTGTTTGAACAAATAAATATGAAGGATGGCAACCCTGCCTTTGAACAGACATAAAATAAACTCAACAGAAAAGAAATACGTGACCAACACTGCTCATTCGTGCATTTCATCTTCCAATACAAGAGTCCACGGTCCATTAGCACTCACTAGCGCCGAAAGGAGCTATTTAAATTTGATGCTCACTTGCTGAAGAAGTAACATTCTCAACTAAGGTCAAAACTGTGAGGCAATTATAATTACCAGTCAAGGAGCACCAAGAGTCATCTGCACTGAAGTCTGTAGGGAGCAGAGTTGCAAATTGTTTTCTGCTGACCACAGACCTCATGAAACAAAACGCAGATTAGTGTTCAACATTTCCAGTGAAGCCGCGATAGTTGTGTGGATCGTATCCTACGCTTATTTACTACATTGTATGTGTGGGCGCTAGGAAAAAACATTAGATGTTTGCAATGGTTTGTATGTAAACACAAGTCTCTTCTGCTCTGAGTACATCCTGTTGGACTGAGTTCCCAAACGACGGTTGCCAAAGGTTGGGTCTGATGCGGCTCCCGTTAATGCCACCTGATCCAAAAACTACAATCCTCTGAAGTGATCTAGTCCAGTAATGGGCCATTGTACCATTTTGGTTCTTGGGGAACATATCCCAAAGCGATTACGAACTAACAAATTGCTGTCTTACATCTTTATCCAGATCCTTCTGTGTAGAACAAACAAACTGTGAACAAAACAATACCTTTCACACCTTTGGCAGAGGCATTCACGGCATAAAAATTCCAAATTCCTTTTACCTTAGCAGACACCAAAACAAATCCCACCACAGGGCTTCTGTTCCCGCTTCTCCTTCAATATTGAGATTGAATTAGATGCAGCGTTTCTAATTGTGAAACGTTTTGCCTTGGAGTTAGATACAAATAGACTACAACTGCGTTGTGTTACGTTTTAGTTTTAGCACACTCGCTGGAGCCTGAAGCCAAACTATTGGATGTTTTGAATTTGTTACACAGAATCAAGGACAATTCAAGAGTGATTTCTGTAAAAAGTGGATAAAAGTGGATGATAGTTGTTCTTCTGACTAACAGGGGACATGCTGTTGCCATGGTTGTGATTCTAAAAGGAGCAGCAAGTGGCGGGCGGCTATAAGAGACTATACAATCTCTGCTAAGCACACAATAACAGATGTTAAGCTTGGACTCATTCTTCTTTGTGATTCTCCGCCAGCTTCCACATGTGTTGGTTCCAATGAATGGTCCATTTGGGTTATTGATTGAGGACATTTTTAATTTAGATTTGGAGGAAATAGTGCATCATCCACGGTCCTTATACAAGACATACATGTCTTTCTCTTTTCTGTGCGTTCTGAAGATATAAAACCAGCAAAAAACTGGCAGCTAATTAATGCACACCCGCAATTAAAAACCCTTTCATTTTTTTCCCAATTCCGTTTTTTCCATTTACATTTTCGGAATTCAATTTTTTACATTTTGCATTTTTTCTACCAGCCTAGTATGTGTACGTTTTGGGTTAGTGACTAAAGTGTCCGTTAACTGAATGAAAAAATGCTTGTATTTATTGATGCAATACATCAATTGAGAAATGGATGAAGCCTAGCTAACTTTCTAATGTGATGTCAACCACCGTAGACGTTGCTACAAAAGCTTGTGTTGAAGAGCTTCCTTCCTTTCATAGCATCCAGATAAACACATTATTTATTGAAGTTGGCACCCTAACTCGCTTCTTAAAACCTCACACGCACAACATGGTCTGCCAGAGAGAAAGAAGACGTAGCAAGAAGGACCAGTGTTACCAATTTAGCGAGTATACATTTTGTGAATATTCAGAGCCTTCTGATTCTGTCGGCTTTTGCTCTCAGTGCCAGATATTTGTGAAGATGAAAATGAAAATTGAGTAAATGTGTTATTGACTAAATAGCTACTGAACAGTACAGCAAAGAACGTAATCTGTGGGTTGGAGTGTTTGGTAGAACCGTGTGATGTTGAAAGATTTGTATTGAAAAAAAGTCCAACTGACGACGCAAGCTTTGAATGAGAATGTGTATGGAAAGCTTTGTATGACAGTTTGAAAAAATACCGAGACAACCTTGTGTGAGTGAAGTGATTGACAGGCAGTGTGTGTAGGTGAGCAGAAGTAAAAAAAAGAATGCTTTGCAGGGTGTGAACCAGCTATCAAAAAACAAATACTGTAAGCACACACAGAGGCGAGAAGAGACTTGGAACGACTCATCACTAAAGCTCCTTAGTTCATTTAGCTAAGATGGATAAAATTTCAGCACAACCAAAGAAGATCGCAATACCAATGTATTGAAATTGAAAGATTACTTCCCACCAGAGGTTTTATGCAGTTTTTAATTTTTTTGTAGCCTAAAAGTGCAATATGTTCCCAAACAAACCACATACAAACCAGATAACATAAGACATAAAAGGAGCTGAGTGTAGCACTGAGTTCTGCCAAGGCACTTGTGTTCTCCAGCTAACACTAATGTCTTCCATTGTACATGTCAAAATAAATACAAATACACACGACCTTATCGTGGCTTGTGCTAGTGGGTTGGGATAGTAAACTCAGTCAGACACGTGAGCCAGAAAACCAGACGACAGCTAAATAAGGAATTTAATAGTCTCTGGCATTTAAAGAACTGTTTGTTTGGATCAACAGCATGCCACCTGTCATGCCAATTATTTTTCTAGCCAATGCCTAGCAGTGTGTAGACGCACCAACATCCTAGAGGAACCACCTATTTCTCAGTCAATTTTCTCAGACCAGCACAGGAAGACCAAAGTCAGACTAACCCCTGGACCGAGCCTCAATCCATGAAAGAACAGAGGATCCCAGCTTTCATCACAGTTAGAATTAATTGTGTTTTATTTGGATGTCTGGTAACTACTTCATATGGCTAAAAAAGAAGTGTGGTCATTGCCTTTATGCTATTTGGTGGTCAATTGTTATAAAAAAAAAGTCTGAACTCTGACCGGTTGAAGCAAATGTTCTTTGACCCTTTGGTGAGCCACCTGTTGGAGACCCTTGCTCTAATTGGACTTATTTTTGATAGTTGAAGACTCGCTGTAAAAACTGCATTGCAAATCCTGTCGCAGACTTCGGTGTTAAACATTGGGGTGGGCCGAATTAGAAAGCTAATGGGTTGTATTTGGCCCGAGGGCCATAGTTTGCCCACACCTGACCTAGACGCACATACATGTACAATGAAAAGCCTATGGACTTGCACCAACAAAGAGATGCAAAGCAGTTGAGATTCAGTTTCTTACTCAAGGGCATCTCTTTTCAAAGATTACATTTCCAGCAACCAGTCACGATTCCCATATTTTTGCCCTGAGCAAAACTGCCCAACCTAAGTCTAGTCCTTACAGACAAATCTGAATGCTGATGTGGTAGAGAATACATATAAAATCCACCAAGATTCCGAAGTAAACATCTCGGTATCATCAGCATGTAAACACACAAAAGACTGAAGTCTGTAAACACGCTGAGCACACAGACGATGAGCATAATGACTGCAACTGCCGTTCAGCCTTGCAACCAGTCTGACAAGTTTAGAAGCACGGCTGGCCAAACGGGACTGGGAGTCACCTGTGCATTTAGTCATGCAATAAACAATGCCAAGAGGACCCTTGAAAGTACTTCATTTCAATAGAATTCATCTGCAAAATGACTGTACTGCTGTAGTGCACTCAGGAGGAGTCCGAGGATCTTTCATTTCCTAGTCATTTTAAAAGTAGATGTCATATCTTCAGAATCACAGAACAACAGTACTGGATTTCAGGCTAGTTATCTTCATGGTGATGCTATTGATGCTATATCGTCCTTAGAAGCTATTCTGACTAATGAACGGACATTACCGCACCAATTTCATAACTTCATTGTTACCTGTGCATGTCATTTAATAACAACATTGTATTCCTTTAGCCCATTTCTAATACCGATATAGCATATTCTTCATCAGACACAATATTGGTCTGAGATGGGATTGAGCCAATCCAGTATCGGTAAGGGGTTCCAATACCAGCGTATCAGAAATTGCCAAAACCACTTGTGATAATTCCGATCCATGACCCACGTCTGTGCTTTAAGGTTATCAGCAAACATAACGAGAAGAATATCAGCAAACATAACCAAAAAAGTATCAGCACCACACTTGCATCGCAGCCATGTGGAATACTGTGGAATACTGTGGAATACCTGCGGAATACTTGAAACTGCAAAAGTGCCTAAGGACAATTCAGTAGTCACTCAACCTAACATGAATTTTTCTGGAATGTGGGAGGAAGCCGGAGTACCAGGGCCAATCATTAAAGCGTATTTTGAGGGATCGGACCCACGTCTGTGTTTAAGGCTATCAGCAAACATAGCGAGAAGAATACCAGCAAACATAACCAAAAGAGTATCAGCACCACATTTGAATCGCAGCCGTGTGGAATAATGTGGAATACTGTGGAATACCTGCGGAATACTTGAAACTGCAATAGTGTCTAAGGACAATTCAGTCGTCACTCAACCTAACATGAATTTTTCTGGAATGTGGGAGGAGGCCGGAGTACCAGGGCCAATCACACAAGCGTATTTTGAGGTCAAATGCTACAGTATGCAAAATCTTGGGAAAAAAAACATCAAAATATATGAGATGGAGAGACAAGCATTTTTACACGGCAGTAGGAAGAAACAACCTAAAAGATGTATCAGCCATCCCATTTCCCCACACAAACCAACTCTGTTGGAGGTTCCGCCTCATTGTGGAGAAGCTGAAATAAGCAAGGCACTGTGGGTATCGCTACACCACATCAAAGACAGCCAACAACACGATAACGCTCATCCTTGAGAGTCTGGGGGGTTGTTCAAAGGCAGCAGTCAAAACGAGAGCCAGGGAGTATACAACAGAAACAAGAACGAGGGGGGAAGAAAAGGAGAGGGGAACCTGCTGACTCACCGCATCAGACTATCTGAGCGACTGCTGCTGCTGGGGGGGGGGGGCTCCTTACCTCCCCTCCCCGCCCCATCTGAAAAACAGCAATGCTGTATAGAGATATCATTCTGAGGTGAGAAATAAAGCATGAAAGAGCGTCTCCTTTTTCCAAGCACCCTGACTGAATGGTGCAGTCAGGAAAAAGCTAGCGAGTAAGTACCGCTGCTGCCACTGAAGCCCTGATCAGGCACACAGCAACCGCATGAGCATCGAACACAACAGAGGGGTTATCCATGCTTAGTCTGCACTATTAAAGACCACATCCACACTCAATTAAATGTCCATGTATACTCACCTGGCACTTCATTAGGTAAATGCTCTGACACTCCCAGAGATGCTTTCTTTTAATAATGCCGTACTGTGGTATAGAAGTATGCTGCATCATACGCATTATGATTGCGTATTGCTTGTCTCGTGATGCTAACAAGGCTATTCCAAATTACGAAAATTATGCCATGAATCCTTTTCTAAACCAAAAGACTAATGCGGCATACTTGGCTGCGTTGGAAAGCTAACACCTACGCTCATGAGTATTAATGTAGTAATCACACGTACAAAATTTTTGGGCCGTGCAATTTTTGGCATAGTCACGTTTTGTTTTGTTTTTCTGTGGACAACGTAGTTGTGGCGACCATGAGGGAGTAAGAGCACAACATGCATGGATGATGGATGAAATATCTTGACAGCACCGATTACGTATGTAATCGTACGAAAGACTCGCTGCCATAATGACAGAGAATAAGAACAGGTAGCAGGAGGGTCCACTGTTGCCAATTAGTGACTTTGTTGATATATTTAGCCAGGAATCAAATCCCGATAGATAGTGAAAAATCTAGTAGAGACTTTTGGAGACGCTGACGTTCTTCCCAACGACCAGGGACTACTGCTGTTTTTTTATGTCAGAATTTAATTTGTAGTTTTAAACATAATTGTTTTGCTTTTTTAATCATTTTGTCTGCCACAACAGATTTCCTCTGTCCAAATCACCTGTTATTTACAGTCCTGTGGGAAAAACTGATCTTCCTACAAAGTTTTATCAATATGCATATTGGATTAAGTTATTAAATATGCAACACAGGTGCCCATGTAGGAAGGAAACATGAGAAAGGTTCAGGTAGGAGGAGCTCATTGGACACTTCATCCATGTCAGTTTGAATTGCAAATTCACACACAGGAACATGCATTCTCACACTAAAAGTCTCACTCTATGATACAGTATGAATACACCGCAAACGCCTGAGGCATTTTGCACCAAAAAGAAAGATCCAAAATATGTTTTTCTCTGGTATTTCTCCGGGTACTCCAGTTTCCTCTCACAATCCAACAACATGCTTGTTAGGTTCACTGGCGACTGTTCTTCTAGTTACATGTTGTGTTTATGGATATCGAGCAATTACCGTAGCAACACACGACCCGGCAACCCCCAGTACCCGGGAGGGGGTCCTGCTGTTATAAAAGGTTAAAGCCAGTTACTGAAGAGCGGAGGAGATGTGTGAGGTTTGTAGACTCCAATGCACGCAGACGAGGCTAGCATGACACAGCGGACACACACGTGTATCTGTGTGTTGTGTATCTGCTTAACAATCATAGTGAGATAAGATAACCTTTAAAAAATGAATATTATGATAAACACAAGATTGTCCATTCATGAATTAATTCAATTCGAGAGCCCTGAACTGAAGGCCAAGATAGTCAAGCTGTTACAGAAAGAAAGAGGAGACCGACTGCATGTTTTCATCATTTTTGCGTTTCTGTCAGCCCCCCCCCATACAAACCCATTGTGTGCTTATACTGGTTGCCAAACCAACCAATTAATGCAACTGAGTTGAGAGCACATATGTTGCACACCAACAGAAAACGGCGTTAACTCCCTCGTGTCCTCGGTCTAAGCCATCACAACGCGGTACGATGTATGTAAAAATAGGAACGGATACACGTCTTTAGGCTTTTTCCCGTCTGGATTCACCACAGTGAGTCAGGAGCACGTTTGATGTAGTTTACTTTTTACACCTGTTACCCATCCTGAAGTATTTCCCTGGCTGGGAATCAAACCTGCAGCATCTACACGTACAGTAAAAAAATCAATCAGAATTTCACTGGGATTGAAAAACAATGTGCATCCACTTGGTGCCGGATTTGGAAATACAGTAAAGTCTCGTTATATCGATATCGGTTAAAACGAATTACTACTTATTACGATACTATTTGCATTTCCCGGCAAATTTCTTTTAAGATATAATTAGCTCCGTTAGTAGGACACATGGTTATTATGATAATCCGGTTACTAGGATGCCCTTTTCATCTCCCGCCAGCCAATTTGGTCTGCTTATATCGATACAAAAGCAGCTTAAATCAATCTTTGCTTAAGGATTTCAATACCAAAAAAGAACACGGCGAACGGCTGCTTCCAGTCAACTTTATTTTTCACACTTCCACCACCAGAGTGCAGCACACACAGCGGAAAACACCCGTCCCTCGCGCCTACCCCTCCGGGTGGCAACACCTTCCCTATCAATAGTTCAGTGTGAATTATGTTCCGGGGTGAATTATGTCCCGGTAACCGGTAATCACTACAGCGTAAGTTTATTTTTATTTACTGTAGTACAAAATTTATTGTAGTACAAAAGCATGCTAGATACGCAATCCATGAACTCAAGGAGAAAATTACATGCCATATCAAAGATCCGCCCACTTTTAATGCAGTTCGGCGCAGGATCGGATATATGGATAGTCCGGTTATATCGGTATTTTTTCCAACTCCCGAGAATATCGATATAACGAGACTTTACTGTACTTGCATCCAGATGGGAATGGATTGCTGGTTAAAAATGACAGAACTATAGAACGTGTGTCAAACTGAGGCCTGGGGGCCAAATCGGGCTCACACTTCAGCTTCATTCGGACTGCGGTTTAAAAAAAGAGCATTGAGTTGACGCACAAAATCCACAAATATTCTTAATAAGTGTGCACTTTAACTCTTACACTCTGTACCAAATAACACCTTAAAGAGGCATATGACAGTCAAAGGTGATCATTTAACTACAGCAAAGCATGCTGGGAAATCTGCCCATTCCACAGATGCAAACAGTTGTAATATGATATTGGCTTGCAATTTCTGGTCACCGACCCCCCTGTGGAGTTCGCATGTTTTCCCCGGGTTTTCTCCGGGTACTCCGGTTTCCTCCCACATTCCAAAAACATGCTAGGTTAATTAGCGACTCCAAATTGTCCATAGGTATGAATGTGAGTATGAATGGTTGTTTGTCTATATGTGCCCTGTGATTGGCTGGCCACCAGTCCAGAGTGTACGCCGCCTCTCGCCCGAAGACAGCTGGGATAGGCTCCAGCACCCACCGCGACCCTCGTGAGGAAAAAGCGGTAGAAAATGAATGAATGAATGAATTTCTGGTCACGTGGCAGCGACGGGTCAGTGACGCCAAGCAGTTTTTCGGGTCACCCAGAATGCCATACCTTAGTGTGATTGTAGAAGCGATGTGTTAATATAGAACGTAAAATGAAAGAATCACAGAAAGGAAAGAATAATAAGTGATAAATAAGAAGGGAATCACATAAGTAAAAACAGCGTCTACATGTCTGAGCTTGTAGGAAAAACAGTCAATGGATTTTCACCTGTGAAAATTCAAAGCCATGGTATGCAGTGCATATGACCCAGTAGCAGTGTGTGTGTGTGTGTGTGTGTGTGTGTGTGAGGGTGTGTGTGTAATTACAAGTGGGTGTGTTTGACAGGCTTGGGCACACACCGAAACAGCTGATCAGCGAGGCTTACACACAACTTGGTTGTGACATAAGAAGCCAAGAATGAAGAGAGCCTTCCCAGCTTCTACTGCATGCACATGATGATAATAAACAACACAGAAGGCGCAGAAAAGACGCTCCAATTGGCACTTAGCCGCAAAAAAAAAAAAAAAATCCTTCTATGTCATCCTTCCGCTTCTAGTGGAGGTCAGAAAGCAAGCATGAAAGTCCCAACGTGTTGTGACATCTCCCACTGGAAAAGCGGTGGAGCCATTTTTATCCATGAGCACCGACACAACACAGCAAAAAAAAAACACCGCAATTGTTAGGACGCAGGAAGGACTCACATTCAACAAGAGATTTTGCGCCAAAACATGTTATGACGACACACATTGAAGAGAAAGGAATATTAAACAACATACCGTGTTAGATAAGAAGACATCCAGGAGGGCAGCGTTGGTGTTTAAGGCAATCCTCCGCCTTTATTCCCCGGGTATGACAGAAAGAGTGTGTGTGTGTGTGTGTGTGTTTTGCCGGTTAAAATGAGAGAGGGAGCGGAGGAGGAGAGAAAAAAAAGAGGGAGGAACGCTGTCAAACGGAGAGCAAAAAGACACATGTATACATGGAATTATGCGTAAAAGCCAAACGACGCTTGCCTCATTTTTTTTTATGACGAGATCTCCATCCGGCCATCAGCAAGTACTCGCATTTCCATCCGCAGCAGGAGCAGCTGTGCCTCCTGTCAAACAGGGATATTTACAAGCCGTCACATTGGACGTAAAGTTGGCCCTCTCTCTGATTTCGGGATTCAAACTACATCAGAAGGGTTGCTGTTATTTCGCGCTGTGTCGTCAGCACTTTCCTCTTGATTGCATCACTGAGTCGGACGTCATAGTGGAGGGCGAGCGGATCGATACAAATACCGGCAATGTCAATACCATAGTGCCACCCGTATCGGATCGATACTATCTTAATGAGCTCGATATTTCAGTTCTTGTCTGTTTGTTTTGAAGTACTGCACATCTGTGTGCTTTTTCTGGCTTGTGCTGCTCATGTTTGTAGTATTTTTGAAATAAAGTTCTCTATTCTGATCTACAAAATAAAAGCAACGTAACAAAATTTGCTAAAAATTATATATAAAATATCGACAATAGTGGCTCTGTAGTTACTTGGTATCGAATCGATACCAAAATTAGCTATATCGCCCACTCCTGCCATTCGTGTGGTTTTCGCCACTGCAGTGGTCTTGAAGGGAATAAAAGGAACCACAGTTGTCACCTGGTTTTTCAAAAATAGATTAATAAATCATTGTTTTGCTGTTAAATATGGTCTATTATTACATATTGTTGCCTAAATTAAGTATTTTGAAGCATTAAAATAAGTAAATTAACTAAAATACAAATACAGTCATCCTCGTTTATCGTAAAGTAGCATTCAGTGTTGGTATAAAGAATATTTTTGTAGTTATATGCCTACAAAACAGCGTTATGACTTTCTAAATATGAGTTTTAACATTATTAGAGCCGCGTAGACATGAAATATCACCCCAATAGTCACTTTTACACTCATATTATTATTGTTTATAGTACATTGTACAGGTTATGGGATCATTGCAAGCTAGCTAGCACAGCAAGCTAACTAGCCAACATTCAACAAGACAAGGTTATTATTGTTGCTAAAGGAAGGAACGTATGACCTACACTAAATGTTCACGAAATGTTCTAATGTTCGTTTTGGATGTTTCCGTTGTAAAGTGGTATTCCACCCCCGTTGTAGCACTCAGTTACAGTCTGTTAGCATCAGCTAGCCATATACGGAATTGGATGTGTTACTGGAGTTGGAACATCCAACAGTAAACTTAATTGGAGAACATTCATTCTGGTCATTGTTGGCATGAGCACTCAGAAGTTTTTTTTTTCTTTCCAGTATACTTTTTGTGTGGTTAATAACTACGTAGAGGCATGTTTTAGGCTTAACAGTAGTGGATATGACTACAAAAAAAAACACTCAAATATTTGTGTTAGCCTTTCACTATCCCCATACTGATGCTGAATTTAAAAAAAAATCCACAGGCAAATCAAGTGAAAATAGATCATCATAATTACTTAATTCAGCAGCACAAAAGTGGCTTATTTACTCTTCGTATCTCGACTATATTGGTTAATTGGAGCATAAAGGTGACTATAGGGGTGTTATTTCATGTCTAGAGGGCTCTAATAATGTTAAAAAAAAACTTTTTCTATGTTCTATTTATGAAAATGTTCAATTTATAAATAAGGAATCCTACTTCACAGTCGGGTCTGGGACCGATTTACCTTTTTAGCTGATCCTTGTCTTTAGCTACCGCAAAATGTATTCAAGTTCTAGTTCATATTTAATAAGCTCATGTTGTGTTTACACTGTTTAGTTCATTACCATATTATCCCTAGTGGGGTCCACTTGAGAGATGTATGATTTTTTTTCAGTAAACCATATGCTCATCCCCCTGAGATGATAAAGCGGGTCCAGCTACTGGTTCCCAGAGTTTGGGGAAAGACTCAGAGGACATCAGCAGCATCCTGTCTCTTCCCTGTGTGCTGCTTTTACCCGGCCGTCCCTCCTTGCTATCTGCTGACCCGGACACGGCTACTTCCTTCTTTGCATTTGTTCCACAATCACATGAACTTTCCTCTGGTGGTGGAACGCACTATGGAAAATGCAGTATCTCTCTTGGGTAGGTGGGGGGGTTGTGTAATGACAGCAAATAAGGACAATATGTTGTCAAAATGATTCATGGAGCCTGGATTTCTATAAGCAGTATAATACTTCCGGAAAAAAATGTATTTTCTTACATAGTGTGAGGGATTTCGCATCATCTCTGTAGTGGTCTCCATATCTGCACGGTGTCATGGGGGTCAGCATGTCATGTTCCACCGTGTGCGATGACGACGACAGTACAGCTTCCTCACAGCTGCACAGGAAACCATCCGTGACTTCCTGAACCAGGTGACATTTCATCTGTTCAAAATATCAACGCTCTGCCGCCACGGACCTCCATCGATGTCTCGGTCACTTTTCATGCCAACTTTGTGACGGGGTGACATTGCAGCAATCTGGATGGACACCTCATCGGGGCTTTGAAGGGATGCCATGACATCATTTCCACACCACTGCTTCCGGTGACAAGGATTGGGCTCGGAAAAAGAAAACAAGAATGCAGTCGGTCAAAATGTAATGTTTCGCTGACCCAACCCCGACCTCATGTTTCTGACATTTTTCCACTATTTTTTTAAGTTCCCTAACAAACTAAGAAATTTAGGAAAATCCCTCCAAAAAACAAAAAAAACATAACAAACAAGAACCTGCTTTTGCCCTATTATATGAAATTTGTCAGTTTTTTTTGTAAAAAAAAAAAATTTTTGTCAAAAAATTTTTTAGTAATTTTTTTTGTAAAAAAAAGAAAAAATCAATAAAAAATATCAAATTATTTATGGGGACTTAAGAACATTTTAGGGAGTCTGAAGACCTCCTAAAATAGGCCTAATGACACCACTGGATTAAACTATGGCTCAACACCTTAATCAATACAAGTTCAATGCAACTCTAGCATGGAGGTATAGTGGAGATTTTGGGGTGGGGTCGTGCTTGTCACTGCCATCCTTCTATAAAAAGATAAAGCCAGTGTTTAGTTTTTTGACAGCACCAGCTGGAGAGCAGGGTTAAATATATCTTTATGATATGATGAATGGATAAATGTGACTGCCAAGATGGAGGATTATGGTACCCAAGCTCACCAGAAGGGGATCAGACTCTTACAACAAAGTATCATAACTTTTCCTGACGAAGGATAGCGTGCATGTACTTCATAACAACATTTTTTGTTTCATAAAAAAATAAAGAAATAAGTTGTAAGTTGAAGTTGAAGAAGTAAGTTGAATTATTGTCTTCTTTTTTGTTATTCATGAAATGAGCCACCTGTGTTAACATTAAAAAAACAATTTAAAAAAAAGCAAAAATATGAGTTTTTAAATGTTTAAATCCAGCAGCACATCTTATGAAGGCAGTGAAGAGCGTACGTGAGAATATAAATTAAATTCGCCGAGGATGTTTCTGACAACTACGGTCAGTCAATTTAACCGCTTTAAGTAATGAAAACTTGAATGATGCTCATTTGACGACAGTCTGGAGAGTTCAATTATACAATCCGGCGCAGTAATTCACACGGACGTGTAAAAGTGCTGCAGGGATTTATTTTGAATGAGAAAAAAAAAAATCACAAGCAAAACGAGAAATGTCAAGTAAGCAAAGGTCACTTTCATGCTTTCATTTTGCAGCCGCCAGATATGTCAATAACGCGTCGGGAACACCGTAATGAAGCCTCTAATTATGATCTTTTTGGGTCATAGAACACAAACGTCATTGATGCATCATATTGAGACGGTGCGGAGACATTTAATTATGCAAACAATTTTATTCCACAGTCTGTGCCTCGGGCCTTTATTTTATCACCACCAAATAACACAATAGATAATTAGGAAATGGCTAAGCTCTTGCGGAAATACCTCAGGTATTGTTTTTATGTCTTTATAAATGAGTTATTTCATTCATTCAGGGAAAATGAGCGGATACAAAATGATGCAGTCTTTGCAATGTTGTGGAATGTCACCGGATTACGGAAGACGATGCACAGTACGATGGGAATGATTTTCCATCTTGCATTGTTGAGGCCATGGATGGCTGCCCGGG
Organism: Doryrhamphus excisus; assembly: GCF_037039965.1. Classification (NCBI taxonomy): domain Eukaryota; kingdom Metazoa; phylum Chordata; class Actinopteri; order Syngnathiformes; family Syngnathidae; genus Doryrhamphus; species Doryrhamphus excisus. Next base: position 19,732,205 of record NC_136367.1, on the reverse strand, counting down.
TCCCTCAGCTGCGTGGCACTGGGGCATAAACAAGCCTTCTATCTAGGGCACATTACTCCTTTTATGCCTCAAACACTGAACCATTGATCTGGTGCCCCCCGCTTGGCCTCCACGCCAACGCAAGCACAAATGAAATTAGATTTATTGAGATGTTTCATATGTTGCGAAACCCATTTGCTTGAAATCCTTGAGAGTCAACAAGTACATGCGTTTTTATATGAGTCAGCGATATTGTCCACATTGTGGAGTTTTGGGGGTACCGTATATAAATTGCCCTAAAGGCTCTAGCATGATGCAGGACCCCTGTACCCCTACTTGAACCATCTGTTCCAGTATCTGCCATTGGAAAATGTAGAACATAGAATAGGTGTGTCTCACTTACCTGCCTCTTTTTAGCTGTTTTTACAATCTAAGGACGCAAAAAAAAGAGGATGCATTAGTTAAGGTCTCACATAAGGATTGCAGATGATGGACATTTGCACTTTTCCTTGAACTTCTCCACTAATGTGGTTAGCAGAAGGAGATCAATCATGCATATACCTGTGGGCTTCCTCCCTCTGCAGTCAACTTGGGACTTGCCATCAATTTGTCTCTTTGCCTCTAGAGGTCAGCATTGCACTCCTTTGACTCTTCCATCTGCACTGAGGACACATCGAGGATGATGAGAACCAAGGTTCCTCAGAAACAACTCTCAGCTCTAAGAGGAGATCAATACCGGAAAATCTTCACGGATTTAAATGGAATGAAACATTCATCCAATATCTGTCTTTTTATGTTCTTCATAACGTACCTTAGTTATGAGTTCCTCATTCGTACTTCATTACTCCTCGTTAGTTCTTCATTGGTTTCTCAGTCACTACTCTAAATGCATGTGCCTTAGTCATTAGTTCCTCAATAACTACTCTATATTGGTGTGCCTTAGTCATTAGTTCCTCAATAACTACTTTTATTAGCTCCTCAGTAACTAATCTAAATTGATGTGCCTTCGCCATTAGTTCCTCAGTAACTACTCTATATTGATGTGCCTTAGTCATTAGTTTCTCAATAACTACTCTATATTGATGTGCCTTAGTAATTAGTTCAGTAGTTCCTCAGTAACTACTCTATATTGATGTGCCTTAGTCATTAGTTCTTCATTAGTTCCTCAATAACTACTCTATATTGATGTGCCTTGGTAATTAGGTCAGTAGTCCCTCAGTAACTACTCTATATTGATGTGCCGTAGTCATTAGTTCTTCATTAGTTCCTCAATAACTACTCTATATTGATGTGCCTTGGTAATTAAGTCAGTAGTCCCTCAGTAACTACTCTATATTGATGTGCCGTAGTCATTAGTTCTTCATTAGTTCCTCAGTAACTACTCTATATTGATGTGCCTTAGTCATTAGTTCCTCAATAACTACTCTATATTGATGTGCCTTAGTAATTAGTTCAGTAGTTCCTCAGTAACTACTCTATATTGATGTGCCGTAGTCATTAGTACTCATTAATTCTTCATTAGTTCCTCAATAACTACTCTATACTGATGTGCCTTAGTCATTAGTTCCTCAATAACTACTCTATATTGATGTGCCTTAGTAATTAGTTCAGTAGTTCCTCAGTAACTACTCTATATTGATGTGCCGTAGTCATTAGTACTCATTAATTCTTCATTAGTTCCTCAATAACTACTCTATACTGATGTGCCTTAGTCATTAGTTCCTCAATAACTACTCTATATTGATGTGCCTTAGTAATTAGTTCCTTAGTTCCTCAATAACTACTCTATATTGATGTGCCTTAGTCATTAGTTCCTCAATAACTACTCTATATTGATGTGCCTTAGTCATTAGTTCATTCGTTCCTCAGTAACTACTCTATATTGATGTGCCTTAGTCATTAGTTCATTCGTTCCTCAGTAACTACTCTATATTGATGTGCCTTAGTCATTAGTTCATTCGTTCCTCAGTAACTACTCTATATTGATGTTCCTTAGTCGACCTTCAGAAGCTTGTTATTTCTTCCAGTATGGAAATAAAGAATGTGTTATTACCTTCGTCTAGTGTGGTTTTGGTGCCTGGGACTGGTGTCAGATGGTCTATTAAGAAGGCCCTCATCATGAATGGAAAGTGGAAGGTCAAGTACAACAAATAGTGTGAGTGAAACCAGATAAAATGCTAATCATTTCTTTAGGGTGCTCTGATCTGTATCTCGTAAAAGGGGGGACAGTGGCTCCTTTGATTTGAGCGTGACTGGACTCGATATCGGTACGAGTACCACCATCAGCGTTAAGTGTGCGGCAACTGTTGGCAAATATCGAATTCCACGGCGGAGCCAGGTAAAAAAAATCTGAGATGCAGGGAAGGGAAGGACATACTAAAAACCTACGCCATCCAACCCGACAGCACACTCTCTCCGCTCCTCATCCTCAACTTGGCAAGTTCACAAGTTCACAATTACACCTTTCTAAAAACAAGCATTCCATTTGTTTTCTCACGGCGTTGAACTCTGACAGGGCGCCGGTGTCAGTGCCCAAGTGTGAAACAGTGGCATGAGGGGAGCTGGACTTCTCACCTTGAGCAAGTCAGCTTCAATAAAAATGACTAATTATTTCCCAAAAGGCCAAAGTTCCATGTCGGGAAGTACATCACATTGTCCTTTTTCTTCATTTCTACAGACCGAATCTGACCCCGGGGACAAGTGATGTGGGAGGCTTCCAGGTGAGACATTAAGAAGCAAATGACAGCATTTATGGTCGACGGCAGCAAGAGGAACTAACCTGAATAATAAACAGGTCAGACCTCTTGACAGTGTGGTGGAGATGGTCCTGAATGGTGACTTGCGTTATGTTAGCACGTCAGTGTTTCAATAGCCGTTTAAAGATTGAACATATAGACTTACTGGAGCCCTGTGGACGTGAAATAACACCCGATCGTCATCTTTAATCTTCATTGTTTACAGCGCATTGCAACTCTGAAGGTGCATGGACTCGCTGGATCCGCTGCGTGGACTTGTGACTGGAAAACAAACAGCGCTATGACAGAGACGCTTTGCAATATTTCACTGTAAAATAATAATAAAATAATATAACGCTGAAGTAGATCACGGTTTTGGAGGATTCTATGCAAAGTGAAGAGTGACTCTCCGACTGATTTATTTATAGCTTTGAATTCAAATATTGTGTTCAAATATTATTTCAGACGTTGCCTTTAAGTCAACATAAAACATTGATTGGTGCGATTGTGTAACAAGTCAATAATGTGATTCAAACTCTGGTTAAAGAGCCCCATGTGCAAGAAATCGGTGTAAAACAACCAGCATTTATGGTGATAATTAACTATTATAAACGTAATAATTAATTTCTCACAGTTATGTGTGTACCTAGAGCCTGTTTATTGTCATGGAAGCAAAAAAAAAAAAAAAAAGGACATCAGTTTCTGCGGGTTCTAAATCAGGGGTGGGCAAACTACGGCCCGGGAGCCACATGCAGCTCACCAAGCATTTGAATTTATAGACTTACGGGCTCCTGTATTTCCGGGAGGTGTATTTCTTCAGCAAAAATGCTAAGCTAGCATGATGTTACTGTTCAAATGTCACCTTTATTAACTGTACACCAAATGATGGAGGTTTCGCCTTTTAACATATAAAAAGACTAAGGAAAAAAATAATCAAGCCCGCTCTTGTGGTTCATTTCAAAGATCCGAGCTGTAATTCGAACTGAAGTGGTTGAACTCGGTGTCCAGTGAACTGATCTTATCGTGAGACATCTAGTTCTCAGTGTTTGATTAAAGGCTCGATATACATCCAATCAACTGCTAATTGAATTTTTGTCGGGATGTTTGGTGTAGCAACACGTGGGCAAAGTGTAAGCGGTGTGATCACAAAAAGAGGCATTGAGTTTTGAGAATGACGAGGCACATGATCACTTTATTTATTTCATCTTGTGTCGACTCGTGCAAAGAGTCAAAGTTCACGTTCCACTGCAGACAAAAAAATAAATTGCAACTAGTTGTTAGAAATAAAAGCAGCAGAAAGCAAAGAAATACAAAAATGCAACTTATAGTCATTGTGGATTTTTGATGATGCAACTTATACGCCTGAGTACGGTACTTCAGGGAAGCTCCGATCGATTAGCCACCAACATGTCGCTGCGTCACGTAGGGTTGCCAACACCCGTATTGAACCGATAAGGTACAGACCTTTTACCGTATTGACTCGAGAATCAAACCAAGGCTGTAAAAACTTAATGGTTGGAGTTTGACAGATGGACAGATGGACATTGGCTCTGCCAATCAATGCCAGCGTATTTGATCACATCTTTATCAAACCTATTGCTGCCCATTTGCATCTTTGTTTATATACTTCAGCTCCTGAGCTAGAAAGCTTAAGCCTATCTTCTAAATGTGAATTTTTACCACCATGACATTTTGTTTTTGCAATGCAATTAGTTTGGAGCTTGTTTTTGCCCTACAAGGAAGTGGATATATCATTCATGGGGTATTTCTGACTTGGTGACTTTCAGTGGCTACCCCGATGGTCGGGGGACAATCTGGCAAAATGCGGTTCTGTGGTGCAGAATTAGTTCAGCCTAACCGCCGTTTCCGTTTTATTTCACTGTCGCACACAACTTTCCGTGAGGGAGAAAACGAGAACCGCCTGCCTTGTGGAGGAGCTGTCAATAAAAACGCATCTTGCTGAACTGCAATGTTCGGTAAGTTTTCCATGATTACTTTGGTCCATTCTGAAGCCTGATTCAGACTCTGACTGCTGAGGAGAAAAATTCAGCACGGCAGTTTTCAAAAGACCCCAAAGCCCATGATAGATTAATTTGGGTATTTTTTTTTTTTTACACATTTTAGCCCTAAAATCCCACAATGTAAGCATGTTCGAAATGAATATAGGACTCAATATAAGACCATTTACCATTTGTTGGTTATTGAAGCTGACATAATATATTTGTAGTATATTCACTGACATATTTCACCCTTTTTGTAAAATAAGACCGTATGGAGCCTACCAAAGCTTATATCGTACAGGATATTCCACTTGATGTTTTCCAAGGTTCTGAAGAGAAGGAGAAGCAGAAGTACTTACATTAATTGGTACATTGATACTCCACCTCCAGGTACTTATGTGTGCCCTCGCAGGGATCCCCAAAAATGTCATTAGTGGCGTAGACGGAGCATGCGTTTCTACCGTTGCATCTGTGCCATACAAAGAAACACAGAAGCACATAAATTACTGCTGATGTTAAATCAGCATGCAGTTGATTGACAGTGATTGCGTGATAAGATTACCTCTCTCCAACTTTAAAAGTACGTCTCGAGCATTGAGTATTTTCAACGCGAAACAAAGGTTGACCGCTAGAGCAAACGGTGTGGTCACTGCGGCCGTAATCAGCATGCAGCACAGATATCGTCTTGCCTGGATCTGATACAAAAAAAAAAAAGTTGGAGGGGAAACTGAGTGGTTCCACAGGCCAGTCACATGACACGGGTACCTTGTGTCGTCTACCGGTTCAAATTGAAATGTGACTTTACCACACTGCAGGTGAACAGCGCTTCCCTCACAGGCCACAGCACGTTCTAGCAAGAACAAAAAACAAATAAAGACGTTTTTATAAACACAAACGCCCGATCCCAAAGAAGTATTCATATCTCCTTTACATTTTCTTTTTGTAAGCGGCAACTGATATTTCCCTGAAACTTACTTATGTTCTACTGCTTTATGATTTACGTAGTGACGAAATGGAAGCAAATAGAGTCACTTGAGGTTGGCTAAGCCAGCTTCAATTTGGAATAAGATGCTGTGGACTGATTAAATTAAAATCGAGTTATTATGCACAGCATTCCAGGACAAACACTACCCACAGGAACATTTGGTGGTGGATCCATCATGCTTTTTGGGGCCGTGTGGCCAGTGCGGGTACTGCTAGCGGAAAGCTGTAAAACTGTACGCCAGTCCAAGCAGGCACTAACTTGTTGGTATGCAGGTGTACGTAGTCTTTAGATATCGGTGGATTCCTGGGCAGCGACTGGCTCCCCAGGCATGCATCTGGATTTCACACTCCTTGTGTAAATGACATCTGCAGGGACAAAGAAAGAACGTCATGCACAATCCAGTCATTGCTTCTTCAAAGGTTCCGGACAAGTGTTTTATTGCAGTTGATTGATGCCTCAGAGTGTTTATTTCTTCAGCAAATATTATAATCTAAGACTAACAGGTTGAGTACTCATGCAAGGACACCTGTGACAATTCCATCTGCTAACATTAGTTATTTATAGTATTTCAGATTGGATTTTATTCCTGGTGCTCGCCTCAAAAAGTGAGTATATCTAGCATTGGTGAAAACCCGTGTGGGAATGGTAATGGTAATGGTTTTATTTCATTTGAACATGCATCAGATTACAATTGAATGCATCCCATAATCAGTTCACAGTTCCACATGTCCAAAAGGAGTAGGAAGAAGCAAAGCTTATTAAATTCTACCCCTCCATCTGGTACTTTTACAATCAGTAACTGTTACATTTGTTCACTTCCTGCTTTCCTAATATAGTTTAAGTTTTGTTTTTTGTTTTAATTTTTTGTCACATACAGAAGTACGAGCTGAAGTACTTCCTGCCTTTATAATATATATATTTTTTAAATAATTTTTACATTTTAATTCTTTTTTAATTAAATTTTAAACAATATTATTGACCTGTGATAGACAGGTGACGGGTCCAGCTCACCCTCCCCTCCTCTTTTTTTAATAATTTCCCTGCTGATGGGTGTGATGTACCTGTTCTTGAAGATATTCCCCGTAAAATCATCCTCAGCGCACTCTGTGAGTTGGTCTGCAGGTCTTCCCTCAGCACAAGTTGAAGAATCTTCACGTCCAAAGAAAATGCTGTTCACCCGAAGGACCCCGGAGGCTGTTTGACAAGACAAAAGATGGGGACCACATAGTATTGTCACTACGAGAGTAGCTGTGCTATTTGTATTGTGTTATTGTGTTAGTGCATGAGAATCTTACCACAAGAGATACGCTGGACGTTGGCTCCTTCGCAGGTGGTCTTTACGTCTGTCAAGACAAATATGGACACTGGTTCACCCTATCAATATCTTTTCACTTTCATAAACATTTGGGGATACAAACTCAGCTTTTTTTTTTTTTACTTCTGATGTAGTTTTAGTTTTCTGGTTTCATTGTATTTTTACTACTGCTAGCCGCACGGTGGTCAGGTGGATGGATGGACATTGTGCTGTGGGTCAGTAAAATAAACCATAATAGTACACAAATAAAAAAATGAATATTACCTGCTCTCACATGCAGCGCTGCTGCAAGCACTGGAAAACAAAGAGCACTATTAGAGAAACGCTTTGCAATATCTCACGGTAAAATAATATTACTAAGTGGTGATTATACTTACAGAGTATAACGCTGAAGTACATCATGGTTTCGCAGGATTCTGTGCAAAGTGAAGAGTGACTCTCCGACTAACGGTATTTATAGCTTTGAATTAAAACAGGTGTTCAAATATTATTCTGGACCATGCCCTGAAGTGACTATAAAAACATTGATTTGTACTATTGTGTAACAGAAGTCAATAATGAAACGCAAATTCTGGTGAAAGAACCCCATGTGCAAGAACTCATGTGTAAAACAACTGGCTATTATGTTGATAATTAGCTGTTATAATGTAATAATTACTTTGATGATGTCCCTTATTGTTATGGGAAAAAAGACACATTTACACATATGCGGTTTCAGCAGATTCTAAACGATACCAGTGATGTGGATGACAAAACTCTGCCCTGAGCTGCCATCCCTTCTTTCCTGGAGACTTTTGGCAAGGCATCAGAGAACAATGGAATGATTTTTAATGTCAGATAATATCGGCCCACTAATATTATCAGAATGATATTGGCATAAAAATGTCATGTCAGTATCATTTTTTTCCCCTATAATGAAAAATATATAGGCCTATGGGCTCCCCTATTGTTTTTAATGGCTTAATCCCTAATGTTTTAACTAACATTCAGCGAGACAAAAGCATAGGGACCGTCTACAAATGTTTTCTTCAGGTGTACATGTCCATGAACGCAGCTCAGGATCGTCTGTGCTGCTTTTACCACTTTTGAATTGTATCAATCGAAATGATTCCATCCATTATTATTGTTTATTATTTATTATTATTGTTTATTGACAAATATGAACAAAGTGTGATTTTATAACAGTGTTGTTAATGTGATCACAAGTTTACTTGTAATGGACTCACGAGACAATATCAATGTGAACTCGGCAAAAAGTAACTGGAGGGTTCCTGGTTTGAATCCCGCACTTTGGACACCCTTGATTTAAGCACATCTAACCTAATATAATAATAATAATTCAGCTTGTACATTGTGTACATTACAATAATGCACCAGGTCCTAACTGTGTAACACAAACATGGAGCTCATACGGTTGACATTTTAGAAAAGCTTTTATTTCTAAGTTAACCTGTCAAAATTGCTGCTCGTGGTCAAGTTGCAATCACGGTTGGTTCTGTCGCCAAATGTTCATCACATCGATACCTGGGCAGATGTTGGGCCTGCATGAAGGAGCTTCCAAGGGAGCTGTGGCACAACGCTTGACCTCTCAGGCTCTGTGAGCTGGATGACAATATCTATGGTAAACAAGAAAAGACAGATATAAATAACTATGCATGGATAACGTCTCACACACACTACTGTACATTCTGGAGTTGATGTGAAATAGACTGATCCATGCTATGGCTCTAATCTCACCTTCACCAGTACGTAGTCCCCAGCGCTGACCGCAGCTGTATCGGACTCTGCAGACCGAACAGCCACATCCTCCCTGGGAAAGATCACTCTCATGTTGCCATCTGTTCTCCCACACAGCTCCTTGGCAGACCTCTTACTCTCCTGTAGTCAACACATTTGGCCATGAGCGCTGTTGCTTGGTAACATAAGGTTACGGTAACCCAGTACAATATGTGCGCACCTTCTACTCGGAGGCATCTTTGTTGGACGTTAGAAATCCATTTATGGAGTTTTACAAACATTTGGGAATAAGAAAAGGGGAGATGCTTTTAGGCTGCTGAGATTCCAAAGAAGCATCATTGCATAAAAAAAACGCAGAAAACCGTAGGAGATGACAGTCGCGTACAACTGATGTGTTTATAAGACCACAAATCCGCAGAAGGTGGTCACAGAAGGTCAGAGGAACTTCAGTGTGCTTAATGGAAGATTCTCTTTAATTGGGTAAACAATAGGCAACACTGAATTAACATTGTGCAGAAGGTTAAAGCATTGTAAGGAAATGTGAAAGCTTTAGTTCCAAATAATAATGGTTTTATTTCATTTGAACATGCATCAGATTACAATTGAGTGCATCCCATAATCAGTTCACAGTTCCACATGTCCAAAAGGAGTAGGAAGAAGCAAAGCTTATTAAATCCTACCCCTCTATCTGGTACTTTTACAATCAGTAACTGTTACATTTGTTCACTTCCTGCTTTCCTAATAGAGTTTAAGGGTTTTTGGGGGTTTTTTTGTAGAACATACGGTATCTATTAAATCGGAAAATTCAATGATTTCTGTTGTGATTTGACGACGTAATCGTGGTGCAATTTCGCATCACAAGTTATTGTCCGACTCCCCAACCATGATGAAACACTCCGAGGGCGACATGATGGTGAAGATACCAGCCAGACCTCGTGGAAAGGTCACCAGTGCAGTACTCACCCCCTCCACCAGGACAAGCTGCGTGCTGCCAACAAGAGCAGCGTTGACCCTTGCAGCTTCCTGTCTGAACACACTGATGCACTCCTCCAGCCTGTGTTGCTTAACCGCTACTGGCACGTCATCTTGGAGGGAATGGAACGCATGGGTTTTCTAGTTGGGAAACCCAAATTACAGTTTTTTTGTTTTAATTGCCGATTTGAGTGATTTTTTTTTTCGAGCATTTTACTCACCTTTCTCATACTGTAGGCAAAGAGGAACCCGATGTTGTAGCCCACTTCTCTGATGAGGGACAGCGTCTGCTGGTGGTCTTCCTCTGTCTCACCGCAGAAGCCTGAGATGAAGTCACTGCTGAGACTGACCTCTGACACACACATGAAAAAGTTACCTCGAGTTTAAGAAAAAAAACATACAAATACACCCGTAAAATATAATACAGGTGTTCTTTACCTTCAACACATTTCTTTAACTTACATTACGTTAACTTGCAGCCAGCCTGACGCGACATAGTGATTCAGTGTGGAAGTGGTACATTTCTAGCTTCTTGCTTTGCCTTTCTTCTTCCACACTCAGTTCCATTCATATTATTACATTCACAATTATTGTAAACTTAACTTATGCTATTATTAAAGTGAAAGCAGTCTCTTGTGTCGCTTCTGTGGTGTAAACAAAGCTAGCAATATTGTCAGAGGCTACGTGTGGCAGTTTAATGACAAACGTCATAGTTAAGAGGGATGCTGATTTTTTTTTAATGCCATGCGATCGACCCACATTCTCTTCAGATGTCTTATTATTGCTTATCATGTCTATTATATCAGCTAATACAGGTATAAATGTGACTATGGGAGTGGTGTGTTATGTTTTTGGACTGTAGGTGGACTACAAACCCAAAACAACCCAGTCTGTGTGGAATAAAGCCTACCTGGAATAATACTCCTGATGTTCCGTACCAGCTCAAGATAAGCTTCTCTTGTGTAGCTGTAAAACAAATGTTCAGATGCAATAAAAAAAAATATATATATAGTTTTTTTTTCACAATTCTGCAAAGGTTTCTTACCCACGACGCATAGCGTTCAAAACCTGAGTGCTGCCACTCTGAGCTGGAAGATGGATCTGTTTACAAATGTTTCCTCTCTCTGCTATCAAATGCAAAACCTACACATCAATAAAAAAAAAGTTAATAAAGCAGGTAAAATGGGGAAGCATGTCTACCTAAATGTAGAATTGACCAAAAAAACATTTTTTTAAAGAAACTTGGTCACTTCACACTAGAGGTAGAATGAGCCAGAAGGTACATCAAGTCACGGCGCCAAGAAAAAAGGAGCCAAGCTTAACTCTACAGCGTAGAGTAGACAATGCAGGGGTGCTGAAACCCAAAGTGCTTTCTAAATATTCAGACCGCATTCTTACAATGTTATTAATATTCCGACTGTGTTCCAACTACATTTGAGTTTAATGTGCAAGAATTATTCGAGACAGGTTCGAATTGTAATATTAGTATTCCAACAGGCGTTCTTACAAATTTTAAACCCTCTAAATGTGGGACTGTTTATTGGCCACAATGACCTTTTTGGACTTGGATGAGGGCTCGACATTGTTCTGCTCCTTCCTTATCACTATTGTTGTTATCAAAGTGCTTATATTGGACATTTTAGATGGACGCCACTACAAAATATATTTTGAAATTAAAAGGTGTTCATGTACCTCATCGGGAAAGTCCTTAGGATGGGGTGACGTGAATCTGATCCTCATGTCGGGATCCACCTGGGATATTCTATCCAGCAGGTCAGAGAAACGCAGACCTGACTCTGCTGATCTGTTGTTTGGAGTACCTCAGGGCTCTGTTTTTGGGTCCGATTTTGTTTTTGTTATATGTTCTCCCTCTAGGAAAGATTATCCAGGATTTTGATGATGTCTCCTACCATCTGTTTGCTGACGACATTCAGCTGTACTGTTCTTTTAAGGCTTCGGAGATACAAAAATTGAACTCTTTAATGAATTGTTTAGTGCAAATAAAACAATGGCTCGGCGCAATTTCCCTTCAACTGAATTCAGATAAAACTGAGGTGCTGGTGATTGCCCCTGATGAAGTTATTCCAGGGATCAAACAGTATTTGAGTGCTCACAGCCTGTCTTGTAAGTCAAGCGTCAGAAATCTTGGAGTAATTTTTGACAAGGAAATGTCATTACAGCACCACTCAAAGCAGCTCACTCGGAATTGTTTCTTTCAGCTAAGAAAAATCTCGAAACTCCGAACGATTGTATCTAAAAGTGAGCTCGAGATGATAATCCATGCCTTTGTGTCTTCTCGTTTAGACTACTGTAATAGTTTGTTTTCTTGCCTAAACAAAAAAGAGCTGTCTCGTCTGCAACAGGTTCAAAATTCTGCTGCGCGGTTATTGACCCGATGCAACAGAAGGGCTCACATCAGACCGATTCTGAAAGCTCTCCATTGGCTCCCAGTCTCATTCCGTGTGAATTTTAAAATCCTGGTGCTCACTTTTAGAGCCTTGCACGGCCAGGCCCCTGTCTACATACGAGACTTGTTGCGCCCCTATACCCCCTCTCGGAGGCTGAGATCGTCAGATCAAAATTTACTCATGGTCCCTCGTAGTCGTTTTAGGACCCGAGGAGACCTATCTTTTCAGGTTGTTGCGCCGAGGCTCTGGAATGACCTTCCACCCTCCCTGCGTTCGCTTGACTCTGTCGATGCATTTAAGAGTAACCTTAAAACTCACTTGTTTTTGCAGGCATACCCAGCTCAGTAGATTTAGGGTATTATGACCATCATATATTTATTTAGTCTATTTTATTGTATACTGTTTTTATGTACTGTTTTATGTCTATTTTTATTGTACATTGTTTTATTGTTTTATTGTATTTTTATGTGTATTTTAACCCTGTGTTTTGCCTTTTGTGAAGCACTTTGTGACTTTTGTCTGAGAAAGGTGCTATATAAATAAAACTTACTTACTTACTTACTTACTTACCTCCCTGTTTAGCGCGGTACACCGTCTTAAAGCCGCGGCTCAGCTTGGTGGGAATGGCACCACAGAACTGCTCTTCAGATGTGTCTCGGTAGCTGTTCACATTCTGGCCCAGCAATGTCACCTCCTTCACTCCCTGAAAGGATATTCACCACACACATGAAATCAATCCATAAATGTCACTTCGCTTTATTTTTTATTGAATAAATTGTTCTAACTTGCCTGGTCTGAGAGCATACGCACTTCCTGGAGAACAGAGCTGACAGGTCGACTCCTCTCGCGACCGCGGGTGAAGGGAACAATGCAGTAGCTGCACATATTGTCACAGCCCCGCATTATGGACCTGCCAGACCAAATGGCGTGAGTCACTTGAGGATGAATTAGGGTTAAAGACAAGGTAACACCAGAACGTGTCCGCTTGACACGACTTACACGAAGGCACTGTGCCCCTGCGGAGAGCGGTGGACCGGCATGACGTCAGCGTAGGTCTCCTCCAACGAAAGCAGCAGGTTGCTTGCCTGTTGACCTCCCTCGGCCACGGTCAACAGACGGGGGAGATCACGGTAGGCGTCGGGCCCAGCAAGAACATCGACAAGCTTCTCACGCTCCAAAAGCTCCGTCTTTAATCTCTCAGCCATACAACCTGGAGGAGCATACACAAACCAGGATTATTCATAACACAAAAAAACATTTAATATGCTGTTATTCATCAAAAATTGCATGTACAATTGCAGTACCTAAAATCCCAATTTTCATCGGTGTACGACTCTTCAGGCGTTTCTTCTTCATGGCTGTCAGTTGTTGGAGTCTGTTCCAGATCGTTTGTTCAGCTTTTTCTCTGTTAAATAAATAAATACAACAATATAATACGGTCTCAAATGCAAAAGTAAGCATAAATTATGGACATGCTTGAATAGGGATTATTCTGTGAACTGCTCCTACCTTATGGAACATGTTACGAGTAGGACAACGTCTGCCTGCAGACACAGAAACGGGTCAAAACAGGTTGACTACTTCGTGGCTACAAAAATACACAAAAATACACCAAAGCCAGCTGAATACCTCGTTTAGTTGTGTAGTACGTTGATAGCCTTTGTCGTGTAGTATTGACCAGGCAATCTCAGTGTCGTTTACATTCATCTGGCATCCATAGGTTTCAAAATAAACTGTGAAAAGACAAAGTATTGGTTTTACATCACTCCCAAATAACCCAGAGTAACTTTGCAGACGTATGTCATTACCTTTGCGTGAATTCCCCATCTCCAAGTCATCAGGAAGATACTGGTGTTGGTATTCGCTGTCTGCGGCACTTTTTTTCTCACTTGTGACTCCTCTGATGAAATCATGAAAGCTTGGACCAGACGACATTTTAGTTTTCAATGTTTGCCTCCTTTCATTTGAATTACAACACAACCTGACCCGGGAACACCTGAAGGGTAACCACATTTGGGGAAAGGAAAATAATGCACTACTGAGATTTCTCAATTGTTTCATGTTTGTTTAGTTTATCGCTAGTTATACTCGTTTAGATATCAATGCTTTCCAAATATATTAATCTATGATACTAAGCAATTGAGGATAGCAGCGTGAGCCTGTCATTCACCAAGATCATAATCTGCTATTTTCAAGGCATCGTCAGGAAACTCCGGAAATGGCGAATCTTTAAAACCACCACATTGGCTACAAGTGATAGAAATAAATGGTCTAAACTGTACCGAAAAAGCAAGCATTTCTATTGTTTTATATACACCAAAAAGTACAAACATTTCACAAAACTATAGCCGTTCTGTATCGATGCGCGCCGTGAAACCAATACGGAAATGTGTTACAAGGAACGCTCTTGTTTGATTCGCCTGGCAGACAAATGTCCGCCCCTGCAGTCCGTCCATCACGATGATCCGTCGAAACAAATAACTAGCATTAAGGTTCCGGCAGTGTCTTTATATTCAATATATTCAACTCAAGTTGCTTATTTACCATAGAGATTTAAACAAAACAAGACATTTGGCAAATTTATTATTTAGAAACTCTTAAACGTCCTTAAAATGTATTATGTTAAGGTTATTTACTTGCAACATATACTTTATTTATGTGTTAACAGCCATAATTCCGACTACACCAGTACAGTAATGTTTAATTTATTGAAATATATTTACATTTACACACCTGTCAAGTGATCTCCTATATGTAAATTGATAAATAAAACTACTAAACTATGTATGAATGTACAAGAGATGTTGGTATAACTATATAATACTTTTTATTATTTATTCTATCATTAAAAATACACGTAATAAATAAAAAATAAATGCAATTGACATTATTATTTTATATTATTATTGTTATTTATGCTTCCAGAAAAACAGTGCCAAATAAGTACTTGCAATACCTTATACTTAAAGTTGTAATATCAGTTAATTTGAATGAAATATAGAGCGGGTGTGCAAACAAAGTTCAGGAGAAGGTGTGATCTTTTGTGATGTGGGAGTGGCTGGAAGGTTGAATATAAAGTGACTATGGATGCAGGGAGCACAATCAGGGGTGTTCCAGTAGTTTGTGGCAGTGAGAGATGATGAGAGTGGGCATCACAGCGTAGAGAGGAACTACAGGGATCACACACTTTACTTACAGTGGGTAAGTCAGTGTGCGTGTGTGTGTGTGTGTGTGTGCATGTATTTGTGTGGTCGAGGTAAACGAGCATGTCATTTCCACTGCTGTCATAGCCGTCCATTCTTCTAAATGACAAGCTGTATGATGGAGAAAGCTGCACTGCTGCTGTGTTGTTGCCTGGTGGCGTCTACATCAGGATCCCCACTATTCCCATCCATCAGGTAAGGTCCTCTGTGTCTCATTATCATCTTTAAAAGAAGTGTATTTTAATGTTGGAGGGGCGGAGAGGTCATTTCTTTTCCTGTTAAGCTTTCCAAAATGAAAAGATGTAATTAAACACAAAGATGCAGTGCTTGGGAAGAGGTTTTCGGTTGTTATGCTAAGTAGGGGCAGAATGTCGGTCTTAAGTGCCTTCATCCCGCTATTCGGGGGTCAAAGCAGCAAGAGTGTGTGTGTTTGACGATTTTGTGTGAAATCTGAATTAATAGAATAACATCTAGGTTATAATTGGAGCTATTTCTTTGAAGGAAAAAAAAGTCAAGCATATAGCGTGATGGAGTTGAACGTTTCTTTTCTTTATTGGGGTTTTTGTCAGGTTTGGCCAGAGGGACACAGCAATCCTGATGACATCTTCTCTAAAGAATCCAGCGCAGTTTGAAGACACAAGTTCTTCCCAAGAAAGAGAAGAGTTACGGTCAGAATGTTGTTATTGTAGATTGTAGTGTATTGTCTTTGATATTTTATTCTTGCCAGTACTGTATAACTAGTGTTGGGAATGTTACTTTAAACTTTTAACTTTATTAGTTACTTCTCAAAAAAAGTAATTGAGTTGCTAACTGAGTTACTCCACTACTAAAGTAACTAGTTACTAGTAAAAGTAACTATTACCCCCCTCCCCCACAGCAAAGACGGTACCATTACAGCGGTTTTAATTTATTGCAGTCGACAGGTGTTTCTGTGGGTTTAAGTTGCTCACACAAGACGTGGACAAAGTTTTTTTTCGGGGACATAATGTACATTTTACCTTTGACATCAACGAGGTTGAAGTAGTGTCTGTACTTCCATTCGGCAAACGCTGTTTGGACTGCTCTAAGCACCCGCCCACCCAGTTCTCTGATTGGCTGAAAACGCATTCATACTAAACCTTAGCCAAACCTCATTGCTAATGTGCTCTAAACACCCGCCCACCCAGTTCTCTGATTGGCTGAAAACGCATTCATACTAAACCTTAGCCAAACCTCATTGCTAATGTGCTCTAAACACCCGCCCACCCAGTTCTCTGATTGGCTGAAAACGCAATCTTACTAACCCTTAGCCAAACCTCATTGCTAATGTGCTTAAGCACCCGCCCACTCAAGTTCTCTGATTGGCTGAAGACGCAATTTTACTAAAACCTGAGCCAATCCTCATTGCTTATGTGTTTATCCCACATCCATTACTTGCAAGAGGGGCAAACACATGAATGAAATGAGGATGTATTACTGCCATTTCTATGACTTTGTGGACTATTTCCAGTCTTTACCAAGATTGTTGCTGTCATTATTTACTCACAAAAGGCGCAATTGCATTAACTATATGACACATTCTATATTGGAATTTGTATAACTTTTTGGAGCCATTATTTTGTTTGTGCAAAGTCTCTGGTGTCATTAATTACTAATTAATTATTAAAAAGAGGGTCTATGAAAAGGCACATACTATTATGTATGAATTTGTGGACTATTTCCAGTCTTATCCGGAGTCGTTCTGATGATTTATTTTTGCTGTTGTCATTAATTGCTTGAAAAAAGGGCGATTTCCATGTTATACTATTTTCAGTATTAAGATATTTGTGTATTTATTCATTTGTGTCTAATTTCCTTCATGTATACAGATATTCCTCATAAGATATTAATTTGAACTCTTGAAAGGAAAGAATCAAGTATAGATTCTAAAATGTTGGTTTCAATGTATTTCAGCTTAGCCCGCCACGCCGACGCCATCTTTACAAACAGTTACAGGAAAGTCCTGGGCCAAATCTCTGCCAGGAAGTTCCTTCAGACCATCATGGGCAAACGCCTGGAGTAGGTATCACCCAATCAATCCAATCCTTCCAATGCGTGCAAACCTATTGTTCCTGCAGCACAATGGAACTTGAATCATCAAGTGTTCTCCCCCAACCCCCCCCAGAGATGGAAGTGAGAGTTACATGAAACGCCAGTCAGATGTCTACGAGGGAAGATATAATGAAGCTCTGACATCCATCCTGAGCAATCAGAGATACACGAGGACTTGAAGAAATGCAGCGAGGCTCGGGTAAACACGACAAGCTAATACTCCCAGGAAGCTCCGAACGTTAGATTTTTTTTTCTTTGTTCCCTGCAGACTGAAGCAGACACACGGTGTGCTCCTTTTCAAAACCATCTCAGCTTGATGTCCCTGACCAAAATATCATTTCCCCCTTATTTTCATGGAAGCATTGAAGAAAAGATCCACAATTCATAATACCTGTATTGTCAGTTATTGTATGTTAATTTTTTTTAATTGTGTAAATTAGCAATGTTGGCTTCAAGTGTTGTCAACATTTGGAGGCCTAATCATAATAAAAATTAATATATTCCTTCGTGGGGCTCGTGAATGTTCTTCTTTTTGATCAATCCAAAGTAGTCTTAGACACGACACAACAAGCGCTGTCAATCAAAAAAAACAGAATAGGCCCGTTAATAATTTTTTGTTTAGTGTTTAGCATGACACAATATGTTGCTACTTCCAATGGGTCTGCTGCACACTTGTGTACCAAATTCATTGAACACTTGCATTCACACCTCCAATCATTTATTTAATATTTTCCGTTAGAAAAAAACATATCCTCAAATTGCCCGTGTGTTAATTTATCTGGGGGAGGGGGGGGGGGGACCAAACTTTTCATATTAAATGTGAAACCACTTCTGCATTTTCACATCAAAGTCAAATCAGGCAGAAGTGGGTCAAATCTGCAGTGGAGGTGAGAACTCAAGAGAGGGAGAACTCAAGAAGAATGTACAAAAAAAATAAAAAAAAAAATCCAGGACTTAAATTCTGTCAAGAAACCACAAGAATAAAAAATTAAAAAAAACACAAAAAGTCCAATAATCTCACAGGAAGATGAAGTGCCACGATCAGATCAGTGGCCTTGCGGCACCCCAAGTGGACTCAAATTCTTCCTCTGTCATTCGGTTTAAATGTCTGATTTGATGGTCTTTTTTCCCCCCATTTCGTTGGCTTATTTTTTCTCAATTCTGTAGGGGGAAGAAAGAAAGAGTGCATATTAGTGCTTTCATACTCTTTACACTTGACTTAGTGTAAACATCCATGACGTGAAGATGCTACATGCATTTAAATGTGGCGCAGGTAATGTTACTTGGATGGAGGGGGGGGGGGTGGAACATACAAGAAATAACCATGGCTGCTAACTAATATCCAAATAGGCCTGCCACGACAACAAATTTAGCAGGACGATAAATGTGCTACTAAGTTATTAGCAATTTTTTTTCATGGAGCGAGCGACACCGTCTATAAGCGCGCACCATTCTGCGCTATTAGGACGAAGGCTCAGCTGCACCTCCAGTGGTAGGTTTGTTTTCTTATTTGTGAAAAGTGAAAAGGATGGTTGTGTCAACGAGGTTGGCCGTGTTCCCCTTCTTCTTCGTCACTACTTTCAAACAAATGCATTCATGCTCTCACCTTGTTGATTTGGATTAAAAACAAAAAACATTCCCACACTGGGGCTGTTCCGTTTGCCTTGAAAACCACCTCTTCTGTGCCGTTATTCATGTTAGCGTATGCCGGCTCACAAGGCTAACCGCTAGTAGCTCCGCCTCCACAGAGGCTGAATGAGATAAGGGTTCATTCAACCATAGGACCAACGTGCACAGACAAATGCAGAGTGAAGCCTCTTGTCATCCAGCCTGTGTGGTCCAGAGAGATGCAACACACACACATGCACGGGGGGGCATAAATGACATTAATAGTTAGATGAATTGATTAATTGATCAATTATCATGACAGGCCCATATCCAAACAATCCCACCGTATCGGCTGGAGTGGAAACCAATGGAGGGATTAGTGGAAAGTGATCATGGTGGGGGTGAATGCAAGGCGACCCAGCATATCAGTTGGGATGAGTGATCACCACACAGGCATGCATGCTGCCAGCCTACATAGAGATGCACTTTGGGGGGGTGGGGGGTGGCGGGTACAGCCTAGGAGGAAGCCCTTACTTCAGCCTGGGGAGCACAACCAGCTCCTTTGTTACAGGCGATTTATCGGAGGCTCCTATACTTTGCCAACCTACTACTTTGCTCGGCCGCAATCCTGAAAGAGGAGTAAGAGACAGCGACGTATAGAAGAGAGTAAGAGATTGGACAGGAAATGGAGACGTCCTCACTGAGTCATCATTAATTGTGGTTTGCCACTCGTATCATAAAAAGGCTGTGTGTTGAACAAGGAGAGGTATAAGTGAGACAAACAACGTCTTGAGGCAGTAACACAAGTGCCACATGGCTTGTTGGACGCTTAAGGGGGCTCGACAAGAGATTGCCCACTTGCAGCATCTCGCTCGCAGCCGTGCTTTTCCCAACAGAGAGCAACATGGAGAGCCACTTTTCTTTCTATTTTCAAGCAGCAAACTATCGAGGGGGGCCTCTAGAACATCTGAAAGCATCAGATTCCTCTCAAGGACTAAGGAGTCTTTAGCGCCAGGTGCCGTCGCCGCCGCACGTACCTCTTCACCGCCTTCTGAGCCAGCATGCGGTTCCCGGCCAGGAATGTTACACCCCCGATAATCGCCAGGTACTTAAGAGTCTGGAACATGTTCAAGTGGGTCCAGTAGACGTACATCAGTCCCAGCATGGCTGGAAAACAGAATCAATATCACATTTTCATTCTTTAATGGAAAAAGGTAACAGCATCCATTGTGCTGGTTGTGGATTATGTACATATTAAAATTCCACATTGCAAAATTAGAATCAGAGAAAAGACATAGGCATAGAAGTTAAGTTAGCAGTTCCTTATCGTTTTTTTAGTTTAGACAGTGTACTTCCGGTATTACAATACATACATCAATGTAGTCCAGTACGTCCATGCATTGTAATGGAAGCTTTGCTCTTATTACCCAATATGTAGACAAATAAGAGTAAATAAGCCACTTACGACGTGAATAAAACTCCTGCACGACTAGTGTCATAGTAAATGCGTTCCCTTGTGCCTATAGAGTGAGGGATGGCTGTACAGCGCTTGGCGCTGTTAACTGGTTCCAGGCCCGACCATACTTGTGAATTACTGCTAAGGAGGATTCCTTTTCTTTAAATTGGATATTTTGGTAGTTAGAGCACAGAAAAAAACATGTTTACAACCTTCCGGACAGTTTGTGACATTACTAGAGCCCTCTAAACACAATAACACCCCTATAGTCACCTTTATGCTCTTATTAGCCAATATAGTAGGCATAAAAGACATAAAATGAGCATAAGACATAATACAGACTTGCGCGTTAGCATTGGGAGCCACATTTATTATTATGCAGAGGTAAGACTATGTTGAAAGACTAACCTGCATGCCCTGCATGGAAGAGAATGGTGCTGGGTGAGAAGCTCAAGTTGGAAATGTTGGCTCCAAGCTTAATCCACTGCAAAGGGGAGAAGAAAGACGCAAACAAAAGGTGTTTATCATCTTACACTTCATACATGCGGCTCATTCCAACAATATCTATTAGGGTAAACTAAAACTAATACCATGGTGTTCATTGAGATGATAAACTGCACATTTAAAAAAATATTAATAATAAGATGATGACAGCAATGATTTTGCCATTTAAAGATGGCGTCCATTATTACCAGGATGAGCAGGAGCAGCAAGGGAGACAGGACGAGTGCGGTGAAGGTGTTGGAAACAACAGTTGGGGGCTTCTTCTCTGGTTCCCTGAATAAGTGCTGCAAAAGTGGGAGGCAAGATTCAAGCTGGGATTCAAAGCAACTGGTCTTGACCGGTTCCACCTGGTTGGCAGGAACATTGTGATGAAAATGAGCTTTACCTGGATCTCTGGTTTGGGTACGTAAAGAGTCTTGGGCTGAATAGCAGCGGGGGCTTCCTCATCCACAAACTTCAGCACAACATCAGCCTTTGAACAGATCGATAGTGAATGTCAACAAGACAATACGGACAACGCTGACACCTCACCGAACACTTACCACGTTCCACAGGATTGGATTCTCCAAGGTGGCATCCCCAACAATCAGATACAGGGAGTAGGTGCCGGAGATCGAGTCAAACTCTGATTTGAGTTTTGCCGTGTCTAACTCAAACTTATACACGCTCTTGTCGGGCTCTGCAACAAAAACAACCTCTTGGCCGGTTTTCTGATTGTGCAGTCGAACAAAAGTCTGCGACAGAGGAAACAAACGGGAAGACATTTAGACAGCTCGCCCGGGGTGTGATGCCGATGTGTTCGGCTCCAAATCCCGGTTACAGACCTGGTGGGGTGTGAGTTCAACCCCGGTGTTGACATCAACCAGCTGAAAGGACATAGCAAAGTTCTGGTGGCTGTCGGCTGTGAATGGGCTCTTGGCTTTGGAGGGATAGTTGACCCTGGATCAGTTCAAATCATTTGGTTTTTTTATGGGTCAGAAATATGTAGACGGTAAAAGGTGCAAGTCTTGAGTTCTAACCTGGTGGTCTTCGTGCCGATGCTCTGGTCCTTGTCCACCACAGAGAGGTCCATGTTGGTGATGGACACCTCAGTGGACACTTTCATTTTGAGCTAGATAATAATGTGTAGGTAATTTGTCAGTCAACTTTGATAAAACCCATACTGATAAAGATTTATATTTAACTGCACTTGGTCCACACAGAAGGACGGGAACTTGTTGTCAAACATCATGACTACTAATACTACCACACCACTACTATCAGGTAAACCAGAGCCCTCGGGTGCTGCCTTGTTGTAGGTCTTATTTAGCGTGAAATAGAACTGCTAAAGTACTCTTTAAAGCAGCTTGGCGGCATCAGGGTTTCATCATTTCAACTGCAAAGCCTAGAACCTGCAGGTTTGTCCGGTTATTTCACCATTAGTGGAATTCCACACTGCGCAAAAGTCGGGCCTTGGGTGTGGGCCTCGCTAGAGATGACATGTCTTATGTACGTAAATGTTAACAATAGATAGAAACTCACCTCAACGCGATTGGCAATTAATCGGCTATCTCCAGTCACAGAAACAATAAACTGGTAATATCCACTGGCCGGTTGCTGGGACATGAAGTTCAGTTCAAAGACGCCACTGAAAAACAAGGAAGGATTTCCATGTTAGTGAATGCATCATGGGCGTGAGTGTGATTGGTGGACGAGCAAGAAGTATGGTTGTCACTGGAGCTGAGAGCTATGGAAACACGTGTGCGGGTCCTCTGTGTCAGGATGCTACAATAGCTTTCATATAGAAAAATCTACACATTGTTATTTTATTAATTCAACCAAATCACCTTATTGTATTTACAGGACAGTGTCTCTTTAATTTGACTTTTTGGACTAATTTGTCTCTCTGAAAGTTTGTGAAATGTTACTACGGAGGAGCTCCATAATACAGTTGGCTATAATGTGCATGTTGGTGTGTGAGTGTGCACTCTCAACCTAGAGGCAAGACAAAGACTAATTATATCCCCCCCCCAATGATACATACTCATTGAGTGTGAATGGTGCTTGGCCAAGTATGATGGCCTTGGAGGCCATAGAATAGACAGACTCCACTTGCACGTTGGCTGAAGCCAGAGGCTGAGACATGACGTCGGTAACAAGGAGCTGCAAATCAAGAGGTAGAACGAGAATGACCAACCGATGTGATCCATGTTCACCAGAATAAAGCCGTTATTTCCAGCGGTCGTACCTGCAGAGTTGGCTGGCTGTGCGACACTGTGGCCGGGCCATGAGTACCGATGACAACTGGAACGTGGAAGCGGTTGTTGGAGAAAGTCGCGGCAGCATTCGCCACGCTGAAGGCCTCAGCCAGGGAGTCCCAGGATTTCTTGCTAAAAATGGAGTTCACCAGCTGAATGACTTGGTCCTTGCGAGAGAGAGAGAGAGCGAGAGAAAAAATGCTAAGTGGTATAATTCCACTTTTAGGCCCCGCAGTAACGAAGTGAATGAAACGCTGTCATTGTGAGGAAAAAGATCGCTTGTGTTGGATTTGTATATGATATGTAAATAGCTTACATTAATAACACAAATGAAATTGCAAGTCTTTAACCACAAACACAGGCATTACCGTAGTTTGTTGAGGATTTTGTAGGAATATGTGAGGTCCGACATCCCATTAGAAAAGTTAGCCAAGCTACATCATTTCTGTAATACTGGCCAAAATTGTGCAAAGACATATTGCATCAAGGGATTTTTCCAATTTCATTAACAAACATTTTATTTACAGTCACAAAAGGACCCATGCTATGCTAGTAGAATAAGTGTATAAGTGGATAAGGTAAAACTTAAAATAGGAAATAAAATGCAGCCGTACGCTTAAAAGAATATTTATACCTCTTTGAGGGGGGGTTCCATATCAACATGATCCGACAGGGAATAAGCCGCAGTCACAAACATGGCAGTGGCCTCCAGTCCTTCTTCAAATTGGAGGTAGATGCCACCAAGATCATCTAAACGTGCCGTCAGATCCTGTGAGTGAAATCAGGAAACAACAGCATTCATGTGGCGGTCTGACAAAGATAATTGCTGCAACAGCACCACCTGGTGGAGGGCCAAGCACTCACCTCAATTTCCTCAAGTATTCCTCCAAGCTCTGTCTGCTGGGAAAGGCGGGCGGCGGTTTGCAGAGCTGAGGTAATACTGTGCAAAAGGTAGCGTGTAAAACATGAAACTAATTTGGGCACACAAATCCCCCCCCAACAAACTTACGCCACCACATTGTCCTCCTTGTTGATGCGAGCTGTGAGTGCACCTACGACTTCCTGAGAGGTCAGAGGAAGGCCCAGGGAACTGAGCGCGCTCACAGCCCTGTGAATTTGAGTCATGGTGGAGTCTTCACTCACAGCGGCCAGGAGGATGTCGCGGGTTTCATTAGACACAGGAATCTAAGTGGTGAAGAAAAGGCTTAACATTATGAGGTCATACCAATAAATCCCATAACATTAAAAATATGTCTGGATACAGTGCACCATGCTGGGCCACAGAAGGTGGCTCCCTCTGCTCTATATGTATAATGTCATGTCATGATATCGGATGAGGACAAAACAACTCCACCATCTGCTTGGATGTGTTACCAATAATGTTTTTTACTGTACAGTTCCAAAAGCAAAATCTACAGTATATAAGCGTTCTAAAGTCAAAACAAGGACCTCAAGAAACTGGACAAATATTGACGATGACAACATTTCAGCGACAAGGAATGAGAATTGCTACAGCTGGAAGTCAACAACATATCTTGCACTTTTCCTGCAGGTTCTTGGATTTTGATCAGGAGAGTCTATGGTACAAAATCTAGTACAAAATCCGGTAAGATCAATTATTTGTGGGAACATTTGCATACCTCACACCCAGATATGGCTTGGCTGGTCTCCGCAGCAAAAAAGAGCGAGTCGATACTAGTGGGATCCAGCTGGGATTTCAGGAACTGGCACACTTCCTGTGTGATTACAAATCATCACTCAATTTTAGTTATGCTGAGCACAAAAATAAAAACGTTCAAGAGGGTTGTCTTTTGAATGGGAGGGAATAATGACAACGTTTTACACACCTTGTGATCAGGAACAGAGGCTCCAAGCTTGGTGAGGCCAATAACAGAATAGTATGCTGATTCCAGGTCAGTGAAGGGCTGGCTAAGGAGGTTTTGAAGGCGGGCAACGTCGCTCAGGGAAAGGAAGTGTGCCGGTGTGAGAGTCTGAGCTCCAGTCAGAGCCAGGCTAAGGAGGACCAACCCGAGCAACCCTGTGGACACAAGGAAATAATAGTAGTAAAAAAAATCTCTGCAGATATGCACCGTTTCGATTTTAATAGACACACAATGCCGACTATGATGTCTGACGTTTGCTACACAGCAAGCTAGCTAACTAAGGCAGTACATGAAGCAAGACGCTACAGTCGCCCACATGTTTTTCTTCTATACATTCACGAAGGTAACGCGATATTTTATACTTAATGCAACCAGCACGATATACATATGAAAACATGCACAGCTTTATAGAGAAAAACGAGTTTATTTCACTTACTGAACCGTTCCATGTCTGGCAGTCTAATGCACCGTCACCAAATCGCACGAGTACTTCCGGTGCAGAGCCCACCTCTCCGGAAAGATGTAATATCCGGTTTGACATTTCACAATAATAGCATGCCTCTGCGACGTTTAGCCCCAAAGAGTCAATTTCTTTTCAGATATTTTATTTAAAGATGTTTAACACAATGCAATGGAACATTAATGTGGATGAAGCGCTGTGGCCAACGTGGAGGAATAGAAGTTAGAAGTTATGGACTATACTCATCTGATAACTTGTCAGTTCCATTCAATTCAACATCTCCATTTAGATATCAAACATTTACATAAGACTTACAAACAGGCTTTAACATGTTTCTATTATGTCTGCAAAGAGCATGTATTTAAGGCCTAAGATGAGACACACTTTAAAAGTATACAAATCCCACAAATTGAATATTTACAATATACACACGTTAACCTGGTCTATAAATTTGAAACATTCCATGCAGGCCTGACTTCACAACCCAGTCGTTGCCTACCACATGCAACTGTTTGATGGCTTTGTAGTCACTTCAGTTGGTAGTTTTAGTGTGGATATATGAGACAATGTTCATGTAATTCAAATTAACACCACATACAAGATCACAACCGTTTTTTTGGATGTTAAACAAGCCAAGTATAGTTTGCACAAGGATTTTTTTAAAAATTACAGACGCCAAATGCAATGTAAAAGAATTTTCATTGAAAAGCAGACAGCAATGATTTCTTTTTTTTTCTTACTGCTTGACTGTCGATACAGGGCAATTGAATGATCTTGTTTTCAGGCCTTAAAAAGGCCTTTGGAATGAAACACAATCTAAAAGCCTTGATATTATTTCAATGTATCACTACTGAAGTTATTGACTTAAGGTACACTGTTCAAATGTGTTATTACATTTACAAGGCCCGTCTTCACAACGGGCTACGACGGCAAACAACGGAACCGTGTTGTGTTTGTGTGACGAGCTGGTACAAAGGTGCGAGCGAGCTAAGTCAACACCAGGGCTCGGTTGGGAGCGTGGGATTTGAGGGAGCGAAGGTAGCGCCTTGCTTTCTCTGTCATGATGAGCTGATCTTTGGTTCGCCCGCAGACAACTGTCTCCCACTCCTTGGACATCTGATGAGAAAGAATAGCATTAGGCCTCGGGAGGAAACGATTTAAAACAGTTGATGAATGAATGACACAGGCGGTCCTCGTGTTACGGCATTATGTGTTAAGGACGTACACACTCTCATAACAGAGTCTGAAGAATACTTCCTCCCATAAGTCTTCTCTCCCTCTCAGGAGAGCACAATCAGCTCATGTATGCATTCATCGCAGGATGGGACTTACTGGAGCTGGAGGCACCGCACTAGGAAATATAGTGCTGTCACACGGACCCACAAGGAAACCTTGATCCAAAATATTTTCACGGCTTTTACTGCAAATTGAGGAGCTTAAGTGAACCATCACAGGCTCTTCCTGTAAGCAAGGGGGAGAAAGCAAAACAAACAATGAATGAAATATGCTTATTAAGTGTGACAAATATTTCTCACAGTGTTACCTTGATGCTGCAATATCTGGCTTCATTCTTAGTTTTGCGCTTGGATGTGGGCATCATTTGGCAGTCGTCTAGGGCCAGTGACTTCCGCACTTTCTTCACAGGAGGTCGATGCTAGGAATAAGGCAAGTATGTCTTTGGTCAAAGTGGGTCGTGAAGTTGTCTATGTAGAATTTTATTTAGAGGACCCCTTCTTTGAATCTTAATCTTATTAGATACTAATATGTGGGAACATGGGAACTCAATTAAAAATATTAAAAACCGATCGGGAGCCGTACCATTCGATGGTCCAACAGAAACGATAACGTAGCAGATAACTGTCAGACTTACCATTGCCTTGCGTCTTTGCTCAGGAAGAGTTGGAAGTTGGACCGTCAAGTCCATCCCGACGTCTCTTAGGATGACTTCATTGATGTCATCCTCAAGGTTCGGAGTCTGAGGCTGTCACAACAAAAAAAATTAAAATATGAATCGAGTGCGGTCGGCGTCTACATTTCTACATTTGTCACGCGGCACTCAGTTCAACTCAGTTCATGAGAAGAGACGATACACAAGATGACATTTTAACATTACTATTCAAAAAATGCAATGAAAATATATATTAAAAAGACAATATACTGTAGTTTACTCATTTAATTTCTACTATGTTACACTCTGTGTGTATGCTGGGAGCCCCGCCTCCACCCACCGAGACATAGAGGCTATATGACGCACAAAAGGGCTTACTTCGTTCATGCCGTTATTCTTTCTATGTAACAAATGCGCCAAAGTGCTGAAACCAATGCACAAAGTGAAGCCTACCACTGCCTGTTTGGAGGCAGGAGATGAGGTTCCTTTTCATTTACTGCGTGATTCAGTCATTTACTTCAATATATTTTGCGCTGACTAAGAAATCTTGTGACAACCCTAGTTAACATGGTATGTTTACATGCCAAGAAACCAGTAAATAATGGAAAAGTTTGCTTACAGGTGCGGCAGGAATGTTAAAAGGAAATTCTCTGCATAAATGACAATGATGTAATACCGTATGCATGCTGGGCCGGTAGTCGGTAAAGCAAACGCCCACAACCAATTCTGTTTTCACTTGTCCGTCGTGGAAACGGCAGTGGTTGTGAGATGTTGGCATCTGCGCCACGTAAAGCCAACAAGCACCTAGATTAAAGCTTACCAGAGGCTGCAGAGGGCCATACTTCTCCATGGCATTTTTGAACGGCGTCGGAGTGCGTGGCATTGTGCAGAGCTCGGACTTGTGGTTGGGTGTGACAAATCTACATGAAGAAAAACCACCAACGCGTGACACTCGGTTGGGCATCGTCGGCCATCACATCTGAGTTCGAGAGCGCTTACACCGAGTTTTCCTTTTGAGTGATGGGGGTCTTGTCTCGCTGTAGAGGAGTGGTAACGATGGCCTTCTGGCTGCACACCGGCGTGGAGGTGAGCGATGGGTTCTCCAGGTCATGAGTATCCTGTTTGGTCCACAGGTTCAAGAACTGTAACGATATCGAGAAGGTGAGAAACTGCATTGCTCCTTCGCAGTGGCAACATCAAAGCTTGAAAAACAGAGGACTACTTGAGAAGGTGAGAAGGGTAGAATTTTCACTGGTGTGCTCTTAGGTGTCATTGCACTATTAGCATCAGGAGACAAGGCCACGTATCTGCGACCTCTGTGACTCAGGATGGAGGGGGGAGTGACCCCGCCAGGGGAGATAGGTATGAGTTCTCCTTTGCTTCCTTTGCTCAACTCCTGCAGGGCGCTGCCCTCCAGACGGAACTGGTGGCGCTCTGGGCTTGGGCTATCTTCAGCCAAGTCAAAGGCTTCTAGGTTACACCAGCCATCGAGATCCTGCAGGAACAAAGAAGCATCTTAGGGAGTGACCACACTAGATTCTCTTCAATCATTACAGTCATTCTATGACATGGCTATGTTGCATACAGTACGTCCGTGTCGTACTGTATGTTTCAAAAAAATAATAATTTGGATAAGTGAGGTCACAAGTCGCAACTGTGTCTAAACAGGAACATTCCAAATACTTCATGCACAAAGGTTTTCTAATTTGGGGCTTTTGAGGGGGGGGTATGAGTTATTCTTACCCCATCGACCATGTCGAGGACCTCCTTCAGGGGCCCAGTGGGGGAAAGAAAGCCAGAGTTGTCCACCACCCAGCTGGTATAATTCATCTCTCCCATGTTGTCCGCTTCAGACATGAGACTGGAACCATCTTTTGGGGAGGGGGCTATAGGCGAAGGACCTGCCTCCTCGTTGGGGTCTCCATTAACAGCGGCTGAGTCTGACATTCCTTGGAACTGTTGGAGATATACACAGCAATATAATTTATTGTATATTTCATGCATATGAAATAAAGAGAACATATACATATTTTTATACATAAAATTATATTTTATATACATAAATTATATATAATTTTATATACATAAAATTCCCTCAAAAGTACATTTTCCTTATATTGTGTGAGTAGTTCCTTACTGGGGGATGCGTCTCCTGCCCTGGGTCGCGACCAGCACCCTCTTGACAGCCATTGAGCATCTGTGTAATCAGTGTTCACATATAATAAATATACACCGATGCAAACACACGGGATCATTTCAGACATGACAGCCCACCTGGACATCTTTAACACGAGCTAACAGTTCTTCGACCTCACGCAGCGTAAAATCCTCCCGTGTGTAGAAGCCCATTTCTACCTTGCGCTTAATGGTTGAGTTCCAGTGATTCTTCACCGCATTATCAGTCCTGTTGGGGAATATTTCCAGCGAGAAGGTAAGAGTGTCTTTTGGCAATGGTTTCAAAGCCAGACCCCTTTTATAGCACATTTACCTTCCTGGCAGCAGCTTTGCAATCTCAGCCCAGCGGTTTCCGAGCAGGCAGTGAGCCTTATAGATAATGAGGTCCTCCTCGGCCGTCCATGAAGATTTCTTCACACTGGGGTTGAGATGGTTGTGCCAGCGCTCTCTACACTGCTTACCAAGCCTTCCCTTCAGATGCTTGGCAACCACTGCCCATTGTTTGTTTCCATAGACATTTACAAGCTCGATGACCTGGAGGATGATGGGGCAAATCTAAGATACAACGGACTAATACCAAGATACTTAGCTTGATACCGTGGACAGAACCGACAGAAGAATTTCAGAGCCGTGTCAGCTGGATTAAGGTGTGGAGTGTGTCTTGCTTTAAGCAGTGTTTCCTATACATTCATTGATTTGCGGCGGCTCGCTATGACGAGTCTTGGACGCCACAAATAGATTCGGTGTTACCCGTTTGCCTTGCTCATGAACACATTGTAATGGGACTGTATGTAGCATTGGAACTCTGCCTCTTATGCATGATTTGTGAAGTGTTGTCTCCTAATATTTTGATATTATTCTCGCAAAATTGCTAATTTTTCTTCCATATTTAGTGATTTTGTAGAATGTGCCCATTCAAAACAGTCACAGTCCACAAATGGCACCCGGGGCCACACTTTGGACCCCCTACCATACCTTGTCGTCTTCTTCTTTAGTCCATGGGCCTTTAATCAAGTCGGGATCCAAAACTTTAAACCAGCGGTGCTGACACTGGTGTTCAGTGCGATTCTAAACAAAACAAAGACACGGGGTGACACCACTATACATATGAAATCCGTATTTATAAACAATATTGTTCTGATACTCACTGGTATGTGCATGGCTACATTTTTCCAGTTATTCTGTCCCAGTTTTTGAACTTGTGCCTTCAGGTGTTCATCCTGTCAGAGATGCAAATGCCTTTAACAAGATGTGGATGCATGATGAGAGTGTGACGGCGGTGTCAGGTCACCTCCTCTTGTGTCCACTTCACTTTCACTTTGCCACCCTCCCTCTGCTCTGCTACATCCGAGTCAGTGTCAGGATGCATGGTGTCCTCCCCATCTTCGCTGAGTGATAAAGGACATTCACACAGTTGTTGAGTTTCAACGCGTAGACAAGAAATCCCAGCTTGGTTTGTTTACGATTTATTTAGGATTTACGGTTAAATCATAAAGCAAACGGCTGCTTGTCAAGTACAGGACGTTTGGGTAAAAATTTGATGTTTTTGAAAACCTGTGAAAGCATAGAAAGAATCACCCGGGAGTTACAAGTGCTGTTCCGGAAAAGGGCGGTTGGTACCCACAGCATGTCAATGAGGTCAAACGTTCTCTTTAAAGTTTACGTTTCACGTTAGTCAACCAGATGTCTTACGTACAACGTCGAA
This sequence comes from Doryrhamphus excisus, assembly GCF_037039965.1. Classification (NCBI taxonomy): domain Eukaryota; kingdom Metazoa; phylum Chordata; class Actinopteri; order Syngnathiformes; family Syngnathidae; genus Doryrhamphus; species Doryrhamphus excisus. The sequence continues at coordinate 19,700,885 of NC_136367.1, read as the reverse complement.
ACGGACACTTTTTTAACGAGTTTTGGTTGTCAAATAAGTTTTCGATGATGAAGTGAATTTAGTTAACAAAGATTAGCAACTTACCCGCGCGGCCGCCAGGACATGTCCCACCCGTTTTTCTGTTGTTTACGACCAGACGGCTTGTCGAACTGCCCCTGTATGACATGTACATCAATGTTTTGTTTTTTCTCTTCGGCTGCCTGTTGCTTCTATGTGCGGCCAGAGGTGGGTTTTGGTGGCTCTCTGATGTTTTGAGCAACGGCTAATGCACCCATCCAACTGTGGCTGCGCGCCCGTCTGTCCGCGCTCTTGTATTCCTATCTCGCGCTCTTCCTCTTCCCTGAAAGCGAGCGAGTGACGTAGGTGCGCAGTACATGTGCGCGTAGAGAACAGCCGTGTGCAATGAAACCTTAAAGTGGTACAGCGCCGTTTTTTCACGTAGTGGTCAAACAGGGGAGTTGCGCCGCTAGATACTTTCCCAAAAAGTAATTAGTAACGAAATACCGTCATAAATGTAATTTATGAATGAATGTTAACAGTGATTTAACGTTTTAAATATTCATTAATTACCTGTTATATGGGAAAAGGGTAATGGCAAAATTTCAACATTTTCTCTTTAAAAAGTGCATTTTTGCTGTATTATTAAGTACTTAGGTCTTTCATTGTGTGCAGCAAGCTGCTGGAAATCAACCAGTCTGTGGTTGCCAGTTTCCTGTACTTGTGGCTTGTTAGGAGAGCAGCACCAGCAAAAAAGACACAAACCGGATGGATAAACTGATTCAGAATGCCAAACACTCAATCAGCACTCAGTTGGAAGCATTTGTAACAGTGAGATACAGGACAATAAACAAACTGCTAACCTTCCGTTCACCTACCATGAACACACCAATACCTCCCCACATTCATGAAGGATATACACAACAAGACCTAATGGAAGTATCAATGACTTTATTTGCTGGAATATTTACAATATATTTTCCATGTAAATGTGTATAAAATATTAAGCTCATAAAAAAATGAACCTGACCACTTTGAAGTCTCAAAGAGCATCATCATAGTCGTGACAGTTGATATGAAATCAATTCTTATGACTGTAATTTTTAGAGTAATGTGAACGCAGTCAAGATGGGGTGAAGCGTGCCTCCGTGTTGACATCGTGCTCCTGCGAGAATACAACACAATGTAAGATGACGCCAATAAAATATATATTTCAACGCTCTCACCTGATTGAGTTTCTTGAACTCTGCTACTTGAAAGAAAATGTGCTCCAGTATGTGCTTTGCATCCCTTTGGTCTTTGTCCAACTTGGGGGTCACACCCAGAATTTCGCCACATTTCCGGATGTAAAACTCCAGATCATCATCTGTACCTGTAAGCAGCATTTAAATCTGTCACTCTTTGAACATATGCTGTTTTCCATTCTATTTCAAAAGACTCTACTTACATTTATTAGTCAGCTGTGCCAGGCGCACCTTCTCGGAGGAGAATGCTTCATCTAAATCAAACAAATCCAGCGTCGGGGGGGACAAATCGCTCAAGATTGGAGGAAAGACCTAAAAGGTTAAAAAAGGTGTTTAGAGCGCTTCAAAAACAAAATGAAACTCTTTTTCTTTTGTCACCCAAGGGAGACACTGTTTAACAGTTTAAGTGACCTAATTACATGTGTGTGTGTGTGTGTGTGTGTGTGAGAGAGGATGACAAACAAGAGTACATGAGTGTGTGTGTGATCACTTGGACATGATGACAGCTCAGACGATGTTGTCACTCTTACTTAGCGTGCTTGGGTCAACGTCACGCCTAATGTCCGTGTGCTGATGTTTTGCACAAGTGGTGCATTTGTTATCACTTACTGCAGGTTGTAGCTGAGGCAGAGGGGTCTCAAACTGTGGTGCGATGAGCTGAAGCGGTTCGTCTTTGACATTAAGATGCTTATACACGCTGTGGAAAACAAGACAATCTTAACAATGAGGGAAAAAAACAACTGTGGAAGACATAAGGAGTTCCATTGCAGGGGGTTGCCAACGTGTGAGTCGGGCAGTAGCTTGAGGAAAAATGGAGAAGAACATACTTTTGTAAACATACGCTAGGAGTCAAAAGTTTGGAGACACTTTCTCATTCAATTGTGTGAGTGTGTGGATTGCAGAGTTCATAATTTGTGTAACTATGAACTCCACACTTTGAATACCGTTGAATGTGTTTATGTGACAATTTTACCTGATGACTTGGGGTAAAGTGTCGGTGGACAGATTGAAAAAGGAAACATCCAGAAGAGACGTGAAGTCCCGGGGGTTTTCATCTCCCTCTTGGAAGTACTGCGTGAGCTGTTCCGACAAACACCCGATGTGCGGCAGCATGGTGTAATCTGTGATCTAGATTGCACAAACAACAAAACAATTTTTCCAAACAATTCTTCTGTGAATCACTCTCCTGTGAATTGCACAGCCTCACCTCTGGGTCTTCCGCATCGATCTGATTCAGGTGGATGCTGTCAGTCATCAGCCACTGGATCACGACACCCTGCAACGACACAGAGAATAAATAGCGGAGATTGGCGAAATGCTGCGTAATTCCACACTCACCAGGATTTTACTGTTCTCCTCCTTGTCTATGAACTGATCACTGAACATGTGGCAGGAACCCACGACCACCAATTTGCCCGCCTCCTAAATGAGAGGCAAGGAATACTTTAGTGTCACCGAGCAATGCATGGAATGAGCATACCAAATATTTTTAAGATATCTGACCTTTCCTTGATAGAAAGCCACCACTGGTCTGTGGAGGGGGAAGCAGATGGAGCCAGTTGAAAGAACAGCCGCAGCTGGCTTAATCACGTTGAGTGTTGCGCCGTACGGGAACACAAATGATAGAGCCCTGCAAAAATAAAGATGAAGACTTAAAGAAAAAGTAAACATTGTATTTATATACATTTGTGTACATGTATGAAAATAAACCAGTTACTGAGTGTTATTCCCAATGTTTTCATCTTCACTTATTCCCATCATTGCTTTGCCGGCAGCCCGACTTATCTCTCTTAAGAAGAAACAGGAAGAATCTGTTAGTATGACACGCAATTAAAAACATATACGCTTCTAAAGTTGCCACAAACCTGTTTAATACACCATCAGACACAAGCGCCTCCTTTGGATGATAGTATTTGTAATACCTGGTCCGAAAAACAGAATCTGTGATATAGCAAAGAAATAAATTAGTCACAACATCAACTCAAAATGACAAACTACAAAGATGACATGGGAAAATATATTCATATGCACCGTTATTAACCATAATTCCAAACTCTTCCAGGAGAAAGTTGATGTTTGTGTCAAATTTCTTTTCTCCTCCTTCCCCAAGCATGACAAGGACGTTTCCTCCATCATCCAGGTAGTGCTTCAGTACTTCCAGCTAAAAAGAAACAGCAGTGTGGAATATTTTTTTCATAAGTTAAGTGCATACAACCTTAGCCATGACAACAAAACAATTACCGGGTTTTCTTCATTTCATATCTCACCTCTGATGCTGTAAATTTCTCTCTTGGACCAGCAGTTATCCACAACTTGACACCTTTCATCTTATCCAAGGACAGCTCTTCCTTCATACTAGGAGCGAGAACAGTTCATAAAACAGTGGATTTGAATCCAGTAGGTCTTAAGTCATGAATCCTTACCTTTGAATTTTCCACTGAGTCCTCAGCTGCTTCTGCATGGATTTGTATCCACTGTGGGTGGTAAATAACTCCCTTTTTGAGGCATTGAATACAACCGTATTGTGCTGTTCCTTCTCCATATTTTTTTCACATTTAATCACTAAACATTCGCTTTACTAAGCATCTACCCAAAAAGAACCAAGCCTCGCTATATTGCTAATTGGAACGGTTTTTGCTTGATTAAATGTAACATTGGATCGGGTCAGTACGGTAAACATTCCGCCATGACTATAATGCAGCCAATAAGCTTGCTAAAAGGACGCGTAAATCATGACTAGCTGTTAAGCTAATAGCTAACCTTACGTTAGCTTTCGATTAAGTCATGTACTCCGTCCTGCCCAATTACTTCAATAAACAGCGAGCAACATTACCAATAACATACTTTTATCAGTAAGGACACGTATCCAAAAGAGCTGCTTGTGTCGAGGAACTGTGGAAGACATTGGTTACCATGCACTACTCTAACATAGCAACCACTTCTTCTTCGTCGGTTCTTCTTCTTCGTCCACTTGTAGTTTTTTTTAAAAAACAACTTTATTGAAATCAATCTCAATGATAAAAACGCCTTGAATAAATATTTAAAAAACTATATTTAAATTAATAAGAATTAACTACATTTTAACAATGTGAGTAATATTTATGCTTTCAAAATGTTTATTTAATGTATTTCCGCCGAGAAACAAGAATGCTACTTAAAATAAGCAATAAGATACAGGGATTAATCGTAATGTTATTTCTTAAAGTAACCCAGGGGAAAATTAATGGAAAATGATTAACTTTTGCTCGAGCTCACAAAACGTTTGCGAAATAACTCAAAATTCTTTGTGCTAGGGAACACAAAATTGTTTGCACCAAGAGCATTGTACTTCCGTGTTCAGAGCGGATGTTTGTAACGAAACTTCAAAGTAAGAGCAGCACATTCGTTGAGTTTCTCATATGATTGCTTACTTTTACGACAAGCAGTGCACACCATCGAAATAATCTGATGTCTTACTAATTAATGCACAGTATTTCCTTCCAACTGCCAGTACTCAAAAGAGTACTCAAAGAGTGCTGTTCTTAATTTGAAGTTTAACAGCAAAACATCCGAAAATGAACACGGATGTGCAATGGTCTTCGCGCTGTTTTGCATTCTTTAACGATAGAACGCACAATGTTCTATCGCAAAATTTGATCACCCCCATATATTAAATTAAAAATGGAATTCTGGTGAGAATGTGTCTGATCTCCTGTTGCGAAGGTGTCTCCGCCCCCTCTTGATGACTTGATCTGCCTCCAGCTGAGTCAATCAGCTATCAAGTAGCTTCAAACACTTAAAAGCTGCCTGAAATTCAGTTTGTTCTCACTGGCTGACAAAAAATAAATAAAAAAAACAATGGAGAAAATGTGTCCTCTTAAAGGTAAGGTCTAATTAACATCTGTCCCACTATGTTGATAATTCACATCTATTCAATAAACTTTAAATAACATTTTCTCTTTTAGATATGAGCAGTTTTGAGTGTTTTTCACCATCAGAGCTGGACAGGAAGTTCTTTGGGGAGCAGAGTCTACCATCACTGGACCAGCTGTCGATATCAGCCAATGGTTCTGATTTCAAACCCCCCATCCTGGCATCTCTCTGCGTGCCCTCAGACCTGGCATCTCCACCTCAGGCATCTTCCCTCAGTGACTTGAACAACCAAGACGCTGAGAACTGTCACCTGAGGGTACCACTACAGGGCAAGTCATCTACTCCCTATATTCTCCTTCAAAAGCAAAAAGCGGTTGCTCGTATTGACCAGTCGTACAATGACCTTACGGCCTCGCAAATGTCTTGGGATGTGTCTCTGATCAAGTCTGAGAACAGCCCCAAACTCTTCATGGACTCGAGCACTTTGGAGACCGTGTGGAGTCCAAAACCGCAATGTCAGCTACAGCATAGACCGGACGTTTCTCCTTGACTTGGCCTACACGTTCATCAACTGGTTGACCAAGATGGTGGCCTTTTTTTTTTTTTTTTTTTTTTTTAAACAAATGTCATTTAAGAATTAATAAAGTTTAATATGTATGAGTTTGCTTGAATGTATATACTTTTAAGTACCGTTTAGCGCCCTACCATGGTAAGCAGCAACTGACCCTAGAAACCTCAAAAGCCACCGTCTCTGCAAATTCATTGAAAAGCGGATAAATATTGCAATCAGGTAAATGTGCATTGAATGTAAAACATCTGATACATGTAAAAGTACGTACATGTATACGGCATCTAGTTTTTCAGCATGATACAAAGGCTTGCAATCCAGCCACCCATTTTCTATACTGCTTATCCTCACTACGGTAGTGGGGGTATGCTGGGGCCTATCCCAGCTGACCTACAGTTGTTTAATTTCAGTACATCTACAGGCACACTATGGGGATTAAACTTCATTAGTCAGTTTATAGCAGTATAGATTTACACCGATCAATTACACAACACAGCTGTCTGAAAAGCTGACAAAACAATTGTTCCAAGATAATTGTACTCTTTAGAAAAACGTTTTATTGAAAGTACATGCAATTTAATGAAGTACCCAGACGTTTCACAGTAGTGGTTTAAGGCGAAAATCTCTAACACTGACAGTGATTAGGCTTAATATTGTTTAATAAATAAACAGGCATCATTTACTCAAATATTTAAATTTGTAAATAAAGTATGTACATTTTCAATAAAATTATTTTGTTAAAAATACAAAACCTACGAAACGGTGAGACTGGTGTCTAGAGTTTGCTGGGCTGTGCCGCTGGTTTGACTCTGAGGACGCCCTCCTGAGAACAGGAGGCAGCCAGAACGCCATCTCTTCGCCACAAACGGCCTTGAACCAGCCCTCTGCTGCCTCCTGTAGGATAAACCACGAATACAAAATTCAGGTCAGGTAAAAACCCATCCACTCACATTACACCTAGGACAATTGAGTCTCTAATCAGCCTGACGTCCAGGCTTTGGGGATGAGTTTGCCATGCTCCTGAGGCATCGTGCTGCCCATAAACCAAAAATAAAAGAAGCGGGTCTTTTATAAACATGGCGGCAATGTCCTTAAAAACATTGTGAACAAGATAGCTGTATGACATCACAGCCTCTTTACATGAGACTTCTGAATACCTTAAACTGGTATTCATGCTTAAATGTGCATATTTATGACAAATAATAGGCCGTATTGAACCATGAATACCATGATAGAAGCCATGAAATTGTAAATGTCGATCAATTTCTCGTGTGCTGAACGTCATCGCAACCAATGCAAAGTGAAAGAGATGCTGACCTGCCCATGGGCTCTCACACTCGTACAACATCCATTCATCGCTGCGGAATGTGTTGTGGAACCACATGGCGTGGTCCAGGGAGGCCGAGAACTTGGCCCTGTAGTTGGGATAAGGCAGCATTGCGGTGCCCAAAAAAGCAAAATCTGACACATAAGCAGCAACGCAACAATGCAGCTTCACGTTGCCTTCACCTGTGCACAAACACAAAACATACCAGATCTCACATTTAAATACATCAGACACCGAAACTGCTTCCATCATGTCAAATAAGGGAACTTTACCAATGTATCCACGTGCTCGAACCCAAAATAATTTCTTCGGGTCTGCTTCGGCAAGTCTGTCAAACTGTGGAGGGTTTACAGGCTTGATCTCAATGGGGACTTCGTTTGCCAGAAGTTTGTTAAGGCCCTGCTTTGCATGTTCAGCCAGGTTGGGTTTACTGTACGGGTACATTTGACAAATCTTACATTGATGTGTATAGAAAACAGTTGTTCCTTTGACGGCATCCAAGTCCCACAAAAGTACAGGAATTTGAAGTTAATGATCAGTCTCTCTACCTGAGATAAAGCTGGATGAGTTCCTCCACAGTAAGGAGCTCCTCTGGCGGTGTGACCACCGGCATGGTGAACTGGTGCTGAACGGGGCTTGGCTGCAACAACTGGAAGGACGCTTGGCAGATCAGTATAGGTTGTCCATGCTGGATGGCCTTCACAGAGCGCACCGTAAAACTGCGACCGTCTCTAGTGCGGTCCACCTGGTACAGCACGGGAACTTTCGGATCCCCTAAACAGGAACGATGAAAATGTTCAATGCACCTTGCCTTCTCTGAGTGCACTTTGTCAAGATCTATCTTACCTGCTCTGACAAAGTAGCAGTGTAGAGAGTGGGCATACAGATTATCATTGACAGACTTGGCTGCAGCAACCAGGGCTTGACCGATTATTTGTCCCCCAAACAAACGCTGAGTGCGGGGCACCCAGTGATGTGTCCCCCTGGGGAAGAAATTAAGACACAACTGATAATACTTGCAGTTATGGCGGTTTACAGTGCATCATAACATATATGATCTGAGCCACATCAAACGCCAGGGAATGACTAGGATAGTGTATAAGAAGTTAATGACAGCTGCGGCTATTTGCCATGTTAAAATATTATTCATTGACACTTTAAAATAGATGTAAGTATGTTTACCAGACATACAATTTAGAAAGCCGGAATCAATGGCTGTGGTATGACGTCTTAGCCCATAAGTACCTGTACAAGTCTACATCGAGCATCTCCAGGTTTAAAACGCTGGTAACCAAGACGCTCCTTAGATCCTGGCTGTATTTAGGAACAACGTTCTCCGTGTTTTCATCTTCTGTTGACTGTGTTGACATGGGGGTTGTTGTAGAATCACCGCTAGCATGACGTACACTTGCCACTTTATCTTCCGCCATGTTTGTTACGCGACTTCCGGGAACTTGGACACTTTCACTTTGCGTTTGGAGTGCTCACCGAAAAGTACGGCGCCAGTACCCGGATGTTGCCTTCAGGAGTTGGAGGGAACGACTCGATGACGTAGTACGCAGCAGCACAGTTAAGGATTTATGTTTGTATCAAATCAGATTTACATACAAATGTACTTAACGTATCGTATGAACGGAATTGGGTCGAATAATTTTTTTTATTATTTATAATATGTAATAAAAAGGAATCGATTCATATTTTATAACTTTGTTTATATTATGTTTGATTTGTATATTGTTTAGAAATACGTTTGTTCATAAAATAGTTTGTCGCCTAAATTATTTGCCCTGTTAAAAAATTAATTAAAGGCACAATCATGAAATAATTCAAAGAGCCTGAATATTTTCAAGTAAAAAGTATCAGTATTGGCAACTGACACTGTATTTAGGTGGTATCGGATCGATAAGAACATGTGCAGTATCGACCTCCCCCTGTGAATACTGTTTGGATGCGAGAAGGTGCAGGAGCGGCTCTTGAAGGCGACAAGATGCGACGTTCGTGATGACTGTCCTCCCATCGAGGACCAAGAGCCGCTGCATAGCATCAGTCCAGCTGCATCATTATATCTTTTGCGCCACTTGATGCCGGTCACCTTGCGGTCACGACTGTTGCCTTGTGGTTATTCTCTCCGTCATGGCATCGGACGGCCTGGGAGATTACTGCGTTTTCCAGCGGGGAAGATCGCACAGTGACCCGAGCAGCGTCACCGAGGTCCGCCTGGACGAGGCGCAACGTGCGGGTAAGACGGGAAGGGGAGACATGACCCACACGCAGTTTAGAATGAAGGAGGTTTGTTAGGAAATGTATATCGATGGGATGGACCGGGATCGTCTTAAATGCTGTAAAATATGATATGGCTACTTTTGACTTTGATGATGTCATTCATACTGCTTCAGGTATAATGAGGTGTCTTCCAGTTTGACATATTGGTCGATACTGCAAATTTTGTTATCGATCGGATACCGAGTACTGTAAATACAGGCCTGTATTACTGAGTTCAAGATCCTTTACTGATTTTATGATTATTATCAACAGCATATACTGTACACACAACAAGGAAATACAATATCAACAATACATCAATTGACTTGGTAATTTGTGTGTTTACATTTTGTCATAAAACGTCACAATTTTCTAAAAGAGAGAGAAAATAATAGACAATCTGCAATAATAGATGGACCATGAAGTGGTGAAGGAAAGAAGCAAAGGAATTTGAGATTACATAAAAAGATGCAGTGCAAAATCTAACATCACACATGACTTGCAGTAGGGTGAAGCTGATGAGAGTGCTTCTTGTGTATTTGGTTGTTTCCATGGTTATATAAATGGCAGGAGGCAGTACTTGGCATTCTAACTGTGAGCTGTCATGGTGCACGGTGTCTCAGAACACGCTCACACGAGGTACTACTACTACTGCAAACCTTTTTTGCATTTATATGCCACAGACTTTGTAGTTATGGGTAAAATAAAAATTCAGTGGAACCGGCTGGAGTTAGATGTTCATGAAATGTGATAGTTGTGGCTTAAAGCGAACGCCACGATGGACAAAGAGCATAAATGTCAATAACGGGATCTCATTGTCTTTGGCTTTCTGTGTGAAGCTGACAGGCTGGCCTTGCGTGGGTTGTTTCTGGTACTCCATCTTACGCCCACATGTTGAAAAACATGCATGTTCGGATAAAGTAGCGGTATCACATGCAGCCTGTGGGCCGGATCAGTAAAATCGTAGAATAATTACCTACAGCATTTTTCTTGGAAGACGTTCTTGGGACGTAACGCCGACAAATAGCGGAAAAGCTCATATAATGGCCGCAACCATGAAAAGCTAAAAAAATTCCCAATTTGATCCTCCAAAGCAGGGCTGTACGGCTCACAGTACAGTCTAAAAATACATTTATTTAAGAAAACAACAGCAAAAATGGTCATTTTACGATAATTAATTCTACATATTGCGAGAATAATATTACAAGAAAAAAATATCTTATGGGGAAAAAGTCATATTTTTAGGAGAATAAAGATATGCGATTTTAGGAAACATAATGTTGAAATACTAAAGAAAAAATATTATATATATATATTGTGAAAATATTTTGGGAAAAAGTTCATACTAATAATGCTTTATAATTTTTTTTCTATATGCAGCCCTCAATGGAAAAAGACTTATTCAACATTTAAAATACAATTTTACACACCTTTAGAAACAATTATAAGCACATGTCTTGTCAAAGCATCTTCCTGCTGGAAAATGTTATGATATTGACTTGCCTGACAGCGCCCTCTGCTGGATTGATAGCTGTAGATAGTGCCATCAAATCACTTTCTATTCAAGAAATCTTTTACAATATAGGGCAAAAAGAAAGGAAAACAGAAACAAGTCAGGGTTCGACCGTATGATACTATTTGACCGATCCAAAATCTGTGCTGAAATGTTTTTTCTTTTCCTATGTCAAGCAGGGTTTAAGTAGAGTCGAGTCTTTTTAGTGGTTACTAAAAGCATGATTTTATCCACTGTGTTAATTTATTGTGCTTTCATTTGAAGATTCTATGTTGCTGAACTACTAAGTCACGATACAAAACATCCAACCCAATTTATTAAATCCTAAATCCCTCTGAATCAGTTTTGTTGACTTCAGTTCCCTAAGCTTTTAATCAATCAATGAGGAAGTAAAGGCTGTATACGTAGTTGAGTATTTCAATTCATTCTTAAGTGCTTTGCTACAAATTGCCCCACAAATGGACACTTCAGATACTGCTGATCGAACCCACATTTCTCGATTCCCCTTATCTGTTCATCCCACGCCCATCATCCGTTGTGTGGCGTGACAATGATGAAGGACCACACCAGAAACACTTTATTCACTGCAATGTCAGCAGAATAATGTCCGTCTTCCTGATATGAATTCAAACGTAGCATTCAAGCATTATGGATCATTTTGCTGTCAGATAATATTTCACGGAAACTTATTGTATATGATGGTGTTCAATGTTAAAGGGGACCTATTATGCTCATTTTTCATAGACACCTATAGAGCAGCTACACACAATAACCAGCGCAGAAAGCTTTCCAGTTCTTCCAGAATCTGCGCCTATTCAGCTGTATTTATTTGAATTTCTTGTTTTCCGCAAAAACGGTCTGTTTTAATGTATTCCACCCATGGCCCGCCCCCACTCCTGAGTGATTAGAAGGACTTGTTGTTGTAAACGGCGATGTATCTTTTTTAAATGTCCGCTTTTAATATCAAGTCATCCAGAATTCAATCCGTAAGTAGAGACTGGACAGTCCGAAGTTTCTCAATAAAAGCTTATCTGGCTTACAACCACGCCCATATTAGGATGTCCGCTCCTCTGTGACATCACAAAGCAGGAGTTTTAGCACGTCCTCTGAAATTGAGCGTTTTGAGCCATCCCAAACTTCCTTCAGGGCTCACTACCAAAAGCGGAAACTCCTTATTTGAAACTTTGGCATAGTTTAACACAAGAATACAACATTTTAACTCCATTTATAGCTCAGAAAAGCGATGAAAGCATAATAGTTACTTATTGATTACATTATTTTTTAACATTTATTTCTTGTGGAAATGTCAAGTTGACCGAGGATGTCTGTTCATGCTTTGTATCAATGCAAAGTTTGTTTCAGCAGCTCAGGCTCATGGACTTAGTGTAGAAGATGCAGAGCATCGACTGACTTATAACCCTACGGGCGGGTCATTATAGGCTGTTCATATTCATCATCAAGTCTCAGTTTTTTATGACCCTGTCAATGTGTGTACACATTTGCCAGACTCCTTTAAATCAAGTATTGTGCATATTGAATGAGAGCCGCGTTCACTGAGTGGTCTATGGCTTTGTTTATCTTCTTTGCTTACTGCTTGAATCCCAGAGGGGAAATACAGCCATTTGACTTTCATCATCCGTGATGTACTCAGCCCTTCCTGCTGTTCACGTTGAGTGGCCCTCTCCGAAGATCGATATGGAGCCGCAAAGCTTTTGTTTACACATCAAGTCATGTTGCCTGAATAATTGATCATTAATCTCTTGGGAGTGCAAGAGACTCGATACAGGCTCAGAATCACCCATACTGGTGTAATGTACTGAACACCTTCAAAGCTGCTGTACCGACCTGGCCGACCAATTAGCATCAAAACCTGGACATCTTTATAACATCATATAACTGTATTTGACACATGCTTCATGTGTGATCGACTTAGGTGTTTATTTTGCTATCATGTAAATGTGTTAATTTTAATGTAATTGAAGTGCGAGTCGTATTTATGTTTTAAATTGATTATTTTCTGTTATTATGTCAACAATATTGAGTAATACGATTGTAAGATTGTAAATATTTTAGTGTTATTTTATGTCCAGAGAGCTTTAATAATGTTAAAAGATTATTTAAAAGGTGGTCAACTCTGAAAATATTCTTATATAATATACTTCCTGGGTGTGCAAATGTTACTGGAAGTGACGATCGCAATAGTTTTTCTTTTGACGAGTATTAGGGCCACACGGGAAAATTTTGATAATAAAAGTTGTAAATTTACAAGAGAAAACAAGAATAAAGTGGTTAATTTCCAAGAATAAAGTGGTGATTTTACATGAATAGAGTTGTCATATTACCTGTAAAAAAGTAATAATAATAATAATAATAATAATAATAATAATAATAATAATAATAATAATAATAATAATAATAATAATAATAATAATAATAATAATAATAATAATAATAATAATAGCACAGCTCTTCAGGAAGGAAGGAAACTTGCCTCTTGCTTGAGGCAAGCTTTTATTTATAATGTGGCAGCAAAACACAAACAGATTAGCATGTTAGCATAGCCCTTCTTACGTCCTCTTTCCTTTTCAAAGTTGTCTCTCCTGTGGCCTTAAACAAAGGTAATATGATGACTTTTGTAAATTTTCGACTTTTTTCTTGTAAATTTAAAACTTTATTTTCCAAAATCTGAGATTTTTTCATGTTTAATTGTGAATTTAAACCACTGATTGAGTCCCGCCCCTTCTGTCACATGATGCCGATGATTGACGGTTGGAGCGTGTTGAATGCAACATCCGGGTACTGGCAATGTAGTAATGTACTTGTCAGCGTGAACGCACTTATGTACCTATATCTTACTTACTGTATTGTGTTTGTTTGTCTGACAACACTACTCGTCCGTACGCAGTGTGTACGTGTGCGTGTGTTCTAGCGTAGTTGCAGTCCGGAGGGGCGGGGTCCACATGGCACATCATCCACCCGCTCCGCTCACTCACCCATCCAGAGTATGACAACCCCCTCATCGCAGCGAAAGCCGCTTTCCACGGGTTTTCAACGTGATGTCTCACCATCTGTATTTCTCCACCCGTTAAAACGTCATCTTCTGCTCATTCGGCACTTTTGGAATATTCTGACGCGATAACCGGCAGCCTGAAGAGAACAGCGGTGCAGCTTTCTTACATGTGAGTGTTTTCATTTTGACAATATTGTCAAAATTGTACAGTTGGCTCAGATTTATGGTCTTATTACGGTTTAATACTTCACGCAGGTCCAGTTTAGTGTGTATAAATGTACTGACGTTACTTTGTCATCAATCTAATCTGATGGGATAGTCCTTATTATTTTTGCATAAATCAATATTCATAGACTTTGTATTGATTGTTTCATGATGTCCATACTAAATATCACTGGATGGTGTTTGACCGATGCACATACAGTAGGCGTGCTGCGTTTGCAGAAAAAAACACCAGAACCTTACAGCGCTGAATAAATATTTCAAGAAAAGTTACCAATTATGCGTCTCGGCGGCTTACATTATGCATTATTATTTGCCGGGCTGTGATTGGCTGCAGCTTTCTGTCCCTCTGTGTGGCAACAGCCTTCCCATCCGCCCAGCAACTCCCTATTCCTCATGCCGTGGTGATTCTCTGCCTCCCAGGGCCTTCTCTGCAGCATCCAGCGTGGTAACCATGGCAACGGCAGCCTGACCCTGTGCGTGCTGTTACAGTTACTGCACGCTTGACCTGAATTCCGCATCACATCATATGGAGGCAGCCATTACTTGGCAGTTGACCTGCTTCTCATTATGGTTGGTGAAGGCGCTTTGTGAGAGTCTGAAGTGTTCGTGTGATGAGCACTGATGGCTGTTTTTAAGGAATTGTCAAATTTTGCCAAGGAAAATTGTGGCCGGGGGGTGAGGGAACATATGCTGTGGATTTAGAAATAACTGACAGAGAAGTGAAGAATCCATGGATGGATCCCTGCACAGCAGCCCACGACTCAGCTGTAGGCTCCCTGAGGTGTCAGCATCTTGTCAGAACCAGACTGTGTAGGAGTGTCTATTTCGGTCCGTTCTCTCCCAGGAACATCTTTCTTGCAGCAGGAGTGGTCTCAGCTAGCCTAGGGTGTCCATCACAGTAATCACTTCTTTATTATTTAGCCGACGTCCAGAGACAAACGCTGATTATGCACATTGTCGCTGTGGTGACACATCGCTGGTCGGAGACATTTCCACGTACAGAGATACGACCGTGACTTATTAGAGCTGTAACTAAAACTTTGTCCAGTGTCGTGAAAATGTCTCTGGAGGCGGCCAATTGTACCGGGGGCGACTCCCATCCGCATGTTGGTGCATTCCTGCCATCGGCATGCCGATCCCTGGTCTCGGGAAACTGCACTTGACTGAATGATGCCGTTTGTGTCGCTCTTTTATAAGCCTTCCTAATGGTACACATGCTCAATAGTCACTCCCTTTTGAGACATACCACTGAACTCCAGTGATTTTAAGGAGTGGTCCATGCAGGGAGATATCTAAACTTTGCACGCAAAGACCCCATGGTCCTAAAAACAAAAATAAAAAATTGCGTTTTTAAAAGTCTTTCAGCGCATTATGTGCCATGTGTATTATATTGTATGCTTGTATGTTAGCACGGGTGCCGTTATTGATACCCAACCTTGCACCACACCCTCGACAGACGCATTCATAATATTTCTCGTGCAAAGAAATTATAATTGAGCTTCCAATAGAGTCTTACTGATTCGCAATCTTAATGACAGAAGATATGAAGGCAGGGGGGGATGCACGGTGGATGAGTGTTTAGCGTGCAGACCTCACAGCTAGAAGACTCAAGTTCAATCCCATCCTCGGCTATCTCTGTATGGAGTTTGCATGTTCTCCCTGTGCATGTGTGGGTTTTCCGGGTACTCCAGTTTCCTCCCACATTCCAAAAACATGCTAGGTTAATTGACTCCAAATTGTCCATAGGTATGAATGTGAGTGTGAATGGTTCATTCATTCATTCATTTTCTGCCGCTTATCCTCACAAGGGTCACGGGGGTGCTGTCTTCGGGGGCGAGAGGCGGGGTACACCCTGGACTGGTCGCCAGCCAATCACAGGACACATATAGACAAACAACCATTCACACTTACATTCATACTTATGGACAATTTGGAGTCGCTAATTAACCTTGTTTGTCTATATGTGTCCCTGTGATGTGCCCCGCCTCTCGCCCGAAGACAGCTGGGATAGGCTCCAGCACCCCCGCGACCCTCGTGAGGATAAGTGGAAGAAAATGAATGAATGAAGGCAGGGGTGTCCAATATGTCCAATGCTACATTACCACTCTAATACAGTATTTACAGTTACTAGCATCTAAGATCAGGCCAGTTTTAGCTCAACAAGACTATCGTTCCTGACTAGCACCTTTGGAAAAAGGCCTTTGTGCTGTCGGAAACAGATTTGACTGACTTTCAAGGCACTAAATGTTACATAGTATACCAGTTTGGGGCGGGAGTCTCGCCCATGTGAGCCACAAAGAGACAACGCCATTCCCTGTCTTTCCCCTTTCCTAATTTAGACTCAAATCAATTTTGCATCTGTGACCCACATACGCCGCCTCTCACGTGATGAGGTCTCAGCCAGTTGTGTTCCAGGTGATGCGAATATGAAATTTCCTCAGTCTTATTTTAGCTCAACTGTCTGCTTTTGTGTCCCAAGACGTAATGGACCAACAGAGGGTGCTGCAGTCTGGGTGCCTGGTCCCGGGGATTCGTACGCCGCCCGTACGACGCAGCAGCAAGCTGGCGAGCCTGGGACGTATTTTCAAACCGTGGAAATGGAGGAAAAAGAAAAACGAGAAGCTGAAGCCCCCAGCAGGTGGGTGCAGGTCGTTATTGTCCCATCAGTGGCAGTAAATCTCCGTTCCATTAGTGGATGACTTTCATGAGCGCTTTTTGTTTGGCAGTGGTGGAGAAGAAGGCGGCTTTGCGACAGAAGCAAGATGACCTCATCAAACGGAACCCCGGGGAGATGGAGACAGGTGCAGTAATGCCCCCCCCCCCTTACGCACACATTTGTGCAAAATGTTATTACAGTCGGCTTGCTTTGCCACATGATCTCACATCGTGCTACAAACACCAATTCCATCATGCAGGGGCAGATCTTGCTTGTGGAGGTAACAGTGAAGATCAGGACACCCCGATTAACTCAGACGGAGAAGAAAGAGATGAAGAGCCCATGGCGCTGCTGGCTAGCACCACTGAAGATCAGGGCAGTGACTTAGAGACGTCAACAGGTACGACAAAGATGTACTTTACTTGTAGCGTGGAACCTCGGAGGCGGGGTACACCCTGGACCCCTCGCCAGACAATTGCAGGGCACATACTGCATAAACAAACAACCATTGGCACTTACATTCAAACCGGAGTACCTAGAAAACCCACAGAGAGATGACCAACAGGGATTCGGACCCAGATCTCCTGACTGTGTGGCCAACATGCTAACCGCTAGGCCACAAATATGTCTCAGTTTTTGTACACCGTCTCGGGTAGTCTAGTCGAAACCCAAACAATGCATCCAGTAGCTGGACAGTGGTTCTTTTAGAGTTAGGACACTACAGACAGATTCCAGCCGGGGTATCCTTTAAGTCATTCAAGCACTGCACGGGGGGTGTTCAAGTGCACTGCGTTTTTTTGAGTTTCCATCTGATAGAGATGTCACAAGACACTAGTCGAGATTTTTACTTTACTTTTAAGAACTTTTTACTTTTCTGCATTGTATGTGTGTATGCCAGTGGCCCCGCCTCCACCCACTGAGACAAAAAGACAGTATGCTTTATAAGGGCTCACTCCGTTCATGCCATTGTTTTATGGAATAAAATGAAAATGATTTGCTATGAAATGTGTGGACGAGATTAATTGTATTTACATTATTCTTTACAGATTAATCACTGTGGTACGAGTAATTGCATGTAATGTAGCATCTTTCAGACCATTTGTTGTCTTTGAAACCTTAAAATATGAAGAAAAAAATACCTCCACCAAAAATAAACATGTGTTTTTTTAATGTCTTTATAATGCTTCAAATGTTTATTTTGTAACAGAAGTCCACAAAAGTGTGCTAATAATAAAGCTAATAATTAGCTGACTTGACATACTGTAGTTAATGACATAGCTTCACTCTAGATGGAGCCATAGACTTCACTAACAAAAAACGTCTCCATTCATCTTTATCCATTTAGCTGAAGATGTGATGGAGGATTCTAAGACGGTGGCTGATCCCAGCCAGAGCGACGATGAAGACCACGCCTCACCGGGGGACCCCTGCGAGGAGCATTCGCAGGCCACCGAAGGCAGAAAGGAAGTGTCCTCCCATCCTCAGAATCCTCAGAGACGTGCCAGCACCCCTCCTGGACCCAACCTGCCAGTCAGAGTTCTCACCAGGCTGGGCAGTCTGGATGGTAAGATGACCCGAATCGTCATATCGGGGTTCGGGGCGTCCCTGCTGGTTTCTTGCCGCATCTCATATCCGTTTGCAGGTGCGCCGCCGGTGAGAGTTAAAAAGTCTCCCGCTACGTTGCCAAGGAATTTCTCGCTTCCCAAAGACCCTCATGGCTCCCTGTTAAGAGGCCGGATGTTGACGCCCACGGGGTCCCCCCACCTCGGTGCACTACATTCCCAGCTCCCCCCCAGTTGCATCATCGAGGAACTGCACCGTGCTTTGGCCACCAAACATAGACAAGACAGGTTGGCTACTGTTGGAAAAGAGTTGCTTCAGTTTATTTGTTCACTTTAATGCCTGATACCACTAAAGGTGCATTTGTTTTCCCAAATATAATGATCTATATTACATCCATATTATATTATATCCATATTATTCAAAAAATGTCATCCATTAGCTCAGTTTTTTTATTTTTTATTATTGTTTTTTTATGATATCAGCTTCCAGATGCCGGAGATACGTGCCTCTCCCAAACGCAGATTAGATGGTCGCCTGTCACGCACCACCAGCACCGAGAGGGAACCCGGTGGCGAGGCGCAGAGCAAGAAGCAGTCTGACGAGAACAAGGAGAACCGACGTCTGGATGAGTACTTCAGTGACCAGGACAGCTGGAACGAGTCCGTGATCTCTGGTACGTGTCCTCCTCACATGCAGACACGCTTTTACTATAATCTGCCTTTTTATGCAGCAAGCCAACTAACACTGGACGCGTTTTGATTGGACAGCCAGGCTGCGTAATCTCAGCTGTGTGTTTACACCGAGGGCATCCAGTGGTTGACTTACTGGTGTTTGGTTTCAGTGGCCTGTCAACATCTGCCGTGGTGGCCTAATTCTTGACTTATCATGTGGGTCAGTAGAGCACGGCGGCATGCACTTTCATATCGTAGGTGTTGGGGGGGGGCACTGATAAACTGTGGCGCTATGCATCACTTATATATTGTAGTCTTTGTGTTTAAATGCTATGGAAAAAAATGCTATCTTCAGATAGATCATTTGGAAAATGATTTAAAAAGTTAAAGCTGCTCAACGCCCTATTAGGGCCACATTCAAAAAGTAATCATTATCTGAGATTTTCAGAATAAATTTGTAAATTAATGACAAAAAAATTGTAAATTTAGTGAGTACAAAAATAATTAAGTTATAAGTTTACAAGAAAACATTTTTTAAAAAATGATGAAAAAAACATTGCTAATTTATGAGAATAAAGTCGTAAGACTTTACAATTATGATGTTTTTTCTAGTAAAGTTACGAGAATAAATTCACAAATTTGTGAGACAAAATCAAATTCTGATTAAAAAGTCATAAATTTACAAAAATAAAGTCATAAATTGATGAGAATAAAGTTGTAAATTTGAGAGAAAAGGACTTGACATTTTTTTCCCTGTAATGTTAAGTGAATAAATTGATAAATTTGTGAGACTAAAATATACATTTATAACAAAACAGTTGTAAATTAACAACAAAAAAGTCATACATTTACGATACAAAAATGTATCCCAAAAATTACAAGAAAAGCCCTAAATTTACAAGTAAAAAAGTTGTAATATTATGAGAATAAAAGCACAAAATTAAGTCATACATTTACAAGAATAAAGTTGAAAATTTGTGAGAAAAAGAGTTTACATTTATGACTTTTTCAGACTAAAGTCATGTTAAAGTAATTTTTAAAAAAGTCACAATAATACGAGAATTCCATCATAAATTGGCAACAATGAAGTTGTAATTTCTGAATAAATTGTCATAAATTTACAACTTTATTGTCAAAATCCCAGATTATTTTAATACTTTTCTGTAACGGGTATTGAAAGCTGTAACAGCTATGAAAAGGGGCAACTTCGGCCTTAGGCAAAAGTAATAATCAAAAGTAATAATCTCTGATGTTTTTTTTTTCATGTGGCGATTTTTGAGATTTTGAGCGACTTTAGCTTTTTAAATATCCAAATGATATATCTGCTTTGTATATCTTGTGAATTTAAATTTTTCCACTTAAAATTCCAAGAACAAGACCGTAAATGAATTATCCAAATCTCAGATTCCTTTTTCTTTCAAAGTGGGCCTAATATTTGTTAAATGAGAGTAGCCAGTTTGCTGTGGACTTATCAAGCCACCCGAGGAGCTGCTTAGCTGAGCGCAGGAGAGACATCTGCCTTACCTGCTGTACGTTGTGACTCACTGCCGTGGGCGCAAAAAGATCCACAATCAAAATCAAGCGCAGTCTTCAAAAGCGCTGCACGCAAGGAAAACAAGCTGTACCCAAGCAAAGTCAATGTAAAGCTGTCACTGAATCATTCTACGCGGAGGCATAGCTTTGGGCGATCTTTCTCTCCCAAAGCCAAAATCCAATACTGATAAACATGAGGGTCTTGGAATACACTGAAAAATATAATATTCATGTTTTTCCAGGCAACATGTCCCTTTAAAAGAAGTAGTTTTTGGAGGAATGGAATGGAAAACACAATGGAAAACGACAGTGATACAACAAAAAATTTGTAGTTTAATCAGGTTTTTCTAAAATCTAAGGATCAGGCGTTCCAAAAGTACGCCATTCCGAGACCCTCGGTCACGCTACCGTAGGTCAGAGAAACAAACAAAGCTCTACGGCTGTAGCCTGAAGACATCTGTGCCATTGTTGACCTTTATGTTTGTCTAACAACAACAACAGGGACCCTCCCGCGCAGGATGAGGAAGGAGCTTCTGGCTGTGAAGCTTCGGAATCGTCCGAGCAAGCAAGAGCTGGAGGACCGCAACATCTTCCCAGTCCGCAGCGACCAGGAACGGCAGGCCATTCGTCAGCAGATAGAGATGAAGCTGGCCAAGTGAGTGGCTTTTTGAGGAACCCCATTAACACAGTTAATACATTAATACAGTAATATGGAAGTGGAACCACCTATTAAGTGCACGCTATAAACCTTGCAATCCAGCCTGCCTTGGTGTTCCCAGCGTCAGTGTCAGTGAGTGACGTGTGGGAGTTAGCTGCATCCGTGTTAATCCGGAAGAAGATCTAGTAATTCTACAATTTGATCAAACTTACTTAAGATTGGTCGGATCAACAATTTTGAAAGTGAAAGACAGGAAGTGTTTATTGCTCATGCCTTTATTCTGTAATCAAAAACAAACGATCAACAAAGGTGAAAGTCTGAACGGTGTATAACCCCCTCCACAAAGCAACCCTATCTGTGGAACATCAGTCAAAGAATAAAATAAACAAAGTAAAGCAAAAGTGGAAAATAGAGCAAAAATGCATAAGTAGACCAAGACGAGTAAACAAGACAAAAACAGTGATTAGCAGCTAGCATTGTTCGGCTACAAGCTACAACTCAGCATTTCAAGAATGTTTGATGGACAGGACAAATTGACTGTGAGAAAATACACAAATGGCAATTCTGCAACTATTAGCTTAATTGCATAATAAGCTACCGGGGATTAGTTCGGTTCCAAGTCCGAACAAATGCTGTTATTGTCCTTTTTGGGTCAAAGCTTGTGTAGGGTAGAAAAAGAATGCAACCTAATCATAATTTGTGTTACATAAACGGTGGTAATCTGCTGCAGCCAAGACTTTAATAGGATTAACAATCAAATCAGGTTAGTTTGCTAGTGAGTACTATCGAGAAAGTGTGTGCCGGGAGGATTATGCAACGCTCGGAGTGGAACAGTGCACCCTGCGCCCAAAACCAAATACCTTGTTTGGGTAGAGAACCAAGATGTCTGACAGTAGCCGACTTCACAGAAGCGCATGGCGTCTGGTCGGGATGCTTTAGCTGCGGTAAAAGCCTTCGAGCAAAGGGTTGACTCTTCCCAGTCACATCTGAGAACAGACTTTATTTACGTTTGACCTGCTTTCTGCTGCCGATTTAGATTGGGACAGAAGCGCCCCTGTCGATGAAGGAAAGTCATAAGTTCATAAGCCCAACAGTTCTGGCTAAAGGCTAAGGTTATGGGTTTGGTTATGGGTTTGATTTTGGGTTAAAGTGTTACGGTTAGGGTGAGGGAGACTGAAAAAGCATAACTTATATGAACTTGTATGAATTTCTCCCCCCTTTTTTCTTTCATTTTCTCAATATTTCAACTTTCTTCTCAAATCATATTTATACATTTTCTTTTTGTAACCCTATTACATAATGTAACTTTTTCCCAAACCTAATTTGCCAAAGTTTTGTTTGTTTGTAATAATATTACAACTATTTTTCCTAATTAATTACTGGGATTTTTTTGCTTTTTAATTAATTGTTAAATTATTTTTTTGCTAATTAATATTAATATTTTTTGGCTTCTGCTGTTGTTTTTTTTCTTTTATTTTCCACCTATTTCAACTTTCTCCTTGTAAATGTTCTTCTCCCCAGTATGACTTTATTGCCATAAAATTTGGACTTTGAACATTATGAATTTTTCCGCAAACTAATCATCCCCCAAAATTACAACTTTGTCTTTAAAAAATTGCGTATTTTTTCTTTAGTATTTCAACAGATAGATAACAACCTTTTTCTGTAAATATTAATTCTTGTAAAATTTTTGCAGATTTTTCCATGCTTTTAACTATTTTTCCTTTTTTTATGATCACCCCTGGGCTAGGGTTCGATTAGGTTAATTAGGGCTACAAGTAAAGATTATTTTCTTAGTCGATTAATCTGAAGCTTGTTGTTTCAATTAATCGAGTAATTGCCCCAACTCATGGCACATTCTAGAAATCCATCCATTTTCTATAACGCTTATCCTCATTAGCGTCGCGGGGGTATGCTGGAGCCTATCCCAGCTGACTTCGGGCGGAGGAGGGCGACACTCTGGACCGGATTTTTAAACAACAGCAATAAAAATGAGATAATGGTGTAATAATATATCCTAGTTGAATTCAAACTGAATATCTCTCTGACAGTCGCAATCAAAACTGCGTATAACGAGGAAGACTATTTGATACAACTCCAGTATTGTGTCCAATTACAATTCGCCGCTGTAGTGAATGTTGTGACTGGTAAGAGCAGCTGACAAAGCCAAAGCTTACATCACACCGGACAAAGCTGTGCTGTGTCTTTAGACTGAAGACAATTGTACAATGAAAGCTGACTACAAGTGGTAGACATCGTAGTAGAATAATGGAAGAACAGTAAAAATATAAGTATTATGTATTTCATGGCTAATTTGCATGAAACTGAAGCTACAGCTTTAATTAGCTACTTTATATATTATATTATATTATATTATATATATTATATTATATTATATTATATTATATTATATTATATTATATTATATTATATTATATTATATTATTTTATTTTATTTTATTTATTATTTTTTATTTATTATTATTTTTTATTATTATTATATTTAAATATTCACTTTATTAAGAACAAAAAAGCATTATTGTATTTAAAGGCCGCAATAAACACAGTCGTCCCTAATTACATTGTGGTTTGAAGATGGTGGAATCGTGATATTTCAAAAATTACATAAAAAATTATTTTTTATCAAATTCCAAACAACGCATATTGACTGAAATTTGCAGTTTGATTCCAGCCTGAGAAGACGAGCTGAGTCACAAGTGTTCACGGCCAAACTGAATCTGGGACAGCCAAGTACAGACGCACATGGCGCTTGAATGAAATCCTTAGTTGGGTTTTACACAAAGAGGGAGTCAGTGAAGGACAGAAGACGAACGTGCAAACAATAGGCGTGAAATCCTGAAAACAGAAATACCAGCCAAAAAGAAATGAGAGCAAACACAAGAATAAGGCAAGGAAGGAGCACAAATGGGGATCGATGGCGATGGCGGCGGATGATACCGGGGAACGGCAGTTTAGAAAGAAATAGCAGGACTAATAAGGGGTGCACTTTATTAAAACAAATGAGGCAGAATTTGTATCAAAATATGATCTTTCTAACAAAAACAAAGACTTTCTGTGTAAAAATGCATGCTCAGCAGCAGCCGTGGGCACCCCCCAATCTTGATCACATGACATTTTTGAGATCAATAGTCGAAGCACCCCCCTCCAAATCAAACAGTGGACTACATTCGAAGTCCAGAGCGGTGAGGCATTGCTGTATTCTTTTTCTGACCGGCCATCCCACTTCTGACACCAACATCGAAAATCGAAAGAAAGACCACCTCTTGAGGAAGTGTGAGCTTCTCGGGGTCGGGCATCACATATCTCCACGTGCCGTGTGTGCACACACCCTCACCAAAGGCATTTCACAGCTGTGTGTCCATCTGGATGGCACAAATAGCTGCGCGTGCAACTGACTCATTGTTATTCCATGTGGTCCCCACCCACACACACACACACACACACACACACACACACGCACGCACGCATGCATGCATGCATCATTTACCGATGTTGAGAATTTGCCAAAAACTAATTTGCCTAGCAAGTTGCTAATGGCACTCTATTGTGCTTATGTAAATAACTCTTGCATAAGAACAGGAAGGGGTCGATAATGTGTCATTAGGGAGAGGTGTGACAGCGGAGACACTCTTTGTATAACCACGGCTAAAGGACATATTGTAGGTCAGAGTAGTGACCTGTTATGAGCCTCTTCCCTACAGTAAGGCTCTATTTTTTTCCAAAATTCCGTTTTTTTTACCTTTAATTATGCAACAGTAAATAATACATCATTGGACGAATTTGGGGCTGCACAGTGGTCAAGTGGTTAGCGCGTAGACCTCACAGCTAGGAGACACAAGTTCAATCCCCACCCTCGGCTATCTCTGTGTGGAGTTTGCTCCGGTACTCCGGTTTCCTCCCACATTCCAAAAACATGCTAGGTTAATTGGCGACTCCAAATTGTCCATAGGTATGAATGTGAGTGTGACTTCCCAGTCTACCTCCGACTACCTCTTCCATTTCCACCGTGAGGACACCAAGGTGTTCCCTGGCGCCTTCTCCCGGAACATCTCACCAGTGAGACTTCCGGAAGGCATCCAGGCTACATGCCTGAGCCACCAGCTCCTGACCCTCTCTCTTAGGGTGAGTCCAGCCACCTTACGGAGGAAGCTCATTTCAGCCACTTGTATCCACAATTCCGTTCTTTCGGTCACGACCCGAAGCTCATGACCATCGGTGAGAGTTGGGACATAGATGGACTCAGCTAACTACGGTCTGATTTTAATGAACCAAAGAGTGAACCAAAACTGGTATTATGCTGTTTACATGCAGTGTAGAATGCACAAAGGGAGATAAGAATTGATTTCTGGGAAATAATTCACTCCAGAAAAGAGACTTCAAGTCTTCTCTGACCGCTGCCTCCCTTCAAATCTGCAGGACTGCATCACATGTGACATCCGCTCACTCCTCTGGCTGCTGTCAGTCAAAATCAAGGACACCTTCTAGTCCCTACCGAGTCACTATTACATTCATTGTTATGCATTTGAATGAAGACCTTTCATTTGTGCTACGAAGCAAAGTTCCATAACCTCAGCTTAGCAGTCTGCCGCAGAATGCCCAGCAATGGTTTGGCTGTGCGTAGCGGAAGGGAACCCTCTGTTACTAAATTTAGCCAAATGCTGCAGCGGCAGCAGTAGCCATCATCAATGTCCGATGTACGTCACAGCTCAGCTCTCCCTCACCTCGGGCTCGTTCTGATGGAGATCCGGTTATCCCTGTGACCGACCGCGCTGTCCCTGCTATGGTCTGTCATTATACGCATCTGCATCACACACAGAAACAAACGTTAAATAAAGATGATTCGAACGAACAAGGGTCTGCAGAATGGGTGCTGGAAGCTCAGACACTTTGAAGGTGTCAGAGAGTGAGGCTGTCCAACGTACCCCCTTAACCTCACTCTCATCCTGGTCACAACACCAATGGAACCCACCTGGTCCGGCCTTGGAGCTAAAAGTCTGGAGTCTTAAGGTGTTAAGGTTGAGGTCAGGTGTTCACCAAGGTTGGGTTTTGGTCCTCTTTTCTGTACAGATTTGGTTTATTGGTTTTCCGATCTGGCTCAAAGCAGGATCGGCACAGGGACAGCTGAGAGCACTGATCATCGAGCTAAAAGCCTGGACTGTCAACTGCGTGTCCAGCACAGGTCTTAAGGTGTCAGTGAGGTTGACCTACATACCTCGAGAGACTTGTGAGAAATCTTTGTTGAGGTCAGTTGTTGTTGTTGGTGTTCACCAGGGTTGGGTTTTGGTCCTCTTTTCTGTACAGATTTGGTTGATCTGTTTTCCGATCGGGTTCGAAGCAGGGTCGGCAGAAAGAGAGCTGAAAGCGCTAACCATCGAGCAAAAAGCCTGGACTGTCAACTGGGTGTCCAGCACGAGTCTTAAGGTGTCAGTCAGGTTTACCAACGTACCTCGAGAGAATCGTGAGAAATCTTTGTTGAGGTGTTCAGATTTGGTTTATCGGTTTTCCGATCGGGCTCGAAGTTGGATCAGCAGAAGGAGAAGTCAGAGCGCTGACCATCGAGCAAAAAGCCTGGACTGTCAACTGCGTGTCTACCACGAGTCTTCGGATGTCAGTGAGGTTTACCAACGTTCATCCGTGTTCGAATTCGTAAGAAATCTTTGTTGAGGTTAGGCGTTGTTGTTGTTGGTCACCAGGGTTGGGTTTTGGTCCTCTGTTTTCCGAGTTAAAAACCTGAACTTGGAAGTTTCAGCCCCCTCCATAGATTTTATTTGAGATTGAAGTCCAAAGACTGGCTAGGCCAATATAAGATCTTAATCTCAATCTTCTTAGGACACTCCTTTGTTGCCTTGTCCGTATGTTTCTGGTCATTGTCATCCAATGACAATCCATTGCGGCAAAGCGTCTTACAAATGTTTTCTTGGTGAATTTCATGGATTGTGAAGAAACGCCTAACCCATCTGTAAGGGGTATTTTTGCCTATAAGTCCGAAAGACCAACAGCGAAGTGTAACGCTGATGATTGAAGTAGCCTACTTGCTCATTGAATCAATTTACCGAGTCTTACTGTACGTGGACCAGTAATTGCGGCACAAGAACCAATTTCTGCTGACACGGCAGCTGCCTTCAAGAAAGAGGGCAGAGCAACTAACCACAGCTGCTGTGCTGCCGTCCACGAATAAACCTGCACTGCATTGGCAATGCAACAGCTGAGGTAGCTAACATAGCTATGTTAGTTAGTCCCTGTGGGGGATTTGGAATCACTTTGATTCATGTTAACCAACCTTACAACCTGTAATAATATCTCAAGAAGAGAAGACTTACATGTTTTTTTTCTTGCTCTAGCTTTGTTGCTCGGAGTGACATCGTTGGCATCCCCCCCACCAGTGACGAGCTTGTCGTTGGCAGATAGCGAAACACAGTCGGAGAGGCGTACTCGCCGGATGACACATCCCGGTTATACTGTATATGGCTTGTTGGGGAAAAAAACTCCAAATTACACGTTGTCACTCCAGTCGACTAATACTGCCTCACATGCAGTAATTCACGGAATACAATGGGCTTTTTTTACCGCCATCTCGCAGCAAGTACGTTGTAATTGAACTGTCAAATCTGAAAGCTTCTATTCCCACTCAGTGAGCGCTTGTTGCGTTCATGCTAAATTCGTTAGGCATTATTGGCAAGTGACGTATATTATTTTGCATAGGCAGGTACCTTAGTGGAGAGTTAACTGGACATATTTATATTCGTCAGAGCAGGATGCCTGGTCAGCATTTGTCCGTGACCTGCAATTGGCTGAGTGAAATTATTATGCAACTAAATGAGACATTGATTTTGACATAGAGTGTTGGATAATGGGCGGGCCGAGTTAAAGGGGACTCTCAATATCCGGAAGGTAGTTGACCTAAATCTTTTTACAGATCATATATATATATTTATATATATAAAGTTTTTTAGGAAATTCTTTCTATTTTTTGGTATTATTATTATTATTATTAAACTAAATCACCTTTTTCACCATACTCAAATACATACCAGATCATATGAGCACAACAAAAACAAATACAACTAAATGACATTTTTCCTTCTTGTTGCAGAAAAGCCATAAAAAAGCCAAAGAAAATGCTAATCCTTTGATGTCTGCTGAACTAAGTACCAATGAATTCCAGTGAGGTCTCGCCCCATGTCATGCATGACGGATGGTTTGAGAATCAACATTTTGCGCCATTGTTTTGTTTCTGTATAGACCAAAAACGATGGATGTTTAAATTTTTTTATGCAAAACATTGCTTTTTGCATGGCAGACCAGGTCTTAATTAGGTTTATTATGTTTTTGAACCCAAATGTGCAGTTAGGAATCATGAAGGTTTTGGTTGGAGAGTCAGGCCATACGATGTTCTAATGCGGTGTATAATTCCCCGTAGAACAAAACAATTAGCTGTATGCCGAAGTCTCATGCAATATATGTTGACGTCCATTTCCAAATGGTACACCCTTAAGGGTGTTCATTTGCTGAGCTGTACTTTGAAGTGGGAATTTCTTGGAAGTGCTGCACAGAGGGGGGTCATGTGACTCTTAAGTGCTGTAACCTAGGCATGTATTCCAAGCTGAACAATGTTATCATCCTCCCGGTACTGGAGAAACAGACGAGATCCCTCATGATTCACTTTTCCAATCCCAATAATTCACCATCAGTAGCAACGGAGGGCGCTGATGCGATGATATCGCCATTTTTCTCAAACACATTCCTACACTGTATTAAATCCGTGACCTGATAACGGAAGACTACCGGGTCAACAGTCTTGGCGTGAAAGTTGCATCAGTGCTTTTGTTTTGGTAGGCTATGACAAAAGCGGTTTCCTTGATTTTCCCTGGCATCTCAACCCAAACGCCCCCCCCTGACAGAGAGACTCCGTCTCATCCAAGCGCTGCGCCCCGCTGTCCTCGGGCGGTGTGACTGAGGAGGACTGAGCGAGGCATTAGGACACTCCTCAGTGGGCAGGAGGAGCCCTGCCCCCGGTCCCCGGCCCCGGCCCCAGTCTTATAGCGCCTGACTCATCCCGCTCTCCTCCGCTCGCAGCGGTCTGACATTCTCATCAGCGTTTGCCGTTCAGGGCAGCTCATGGCTTTGACAGGCTGGTTGGGGAGTTCACTTAACGAACAGGGAACGTTTACCTCTGACCAAGCAGGACCTTGTGACTAAAGGACCGTTGGGAATATTTGCATCAACACTCTGGTTGTGTTGGTTTTTGGGGAATTTTGGGGGAAAAAAATCTCCATTAAATATTAGAACACCAAGAACATGCAGTACATCTTAGGAGGAATACAGCTGGGGTGGGCTACTGCAAATTTTTGTATTGATACTAAAGTACATACAGGGCCAGTGTTTCAGGGTCATACCATTATTTGGTCATTTGTTGGTCATGGTTACAATCACAATAAAACATACCACAAAAATAGTGAAAAATATAACACTATATAGTATATTATGGATGTTCAGATCAGGGTTTTATGCTGCTGATACTGATCCTGATGAGTAAAATCGGCCGATACTGATACCAATATTTTTTGCATGCTCCCAAATCCAAATTGAGGCGATACTCATCCCCAATATTTTTGTGCATAATTCATTTTCACACACTTCCATAAACGAGACCCCTGCATAAGCACCGCAGCTGATGGCATAGCTTGCCGTTTTCAATATTGTCACATCTGCGAGTGTTTTCTGTAAGCCCCCGCTAGTCCCAATCACAGCTGAGCCTGCAAAAGCTTATTTTAGACGTGTGCTCAAGGTGCTGTTGCCTCTTTGTCATTATTTTCACGGCAGTGGACAAAATGGTTCGTCAGCTGATTCAACGTCTGTGAATGCATACTTGTTGGCTTTTTTACATGCAACAAAGCAACTAAAGTATGCATATTAACTCATTCAATCCCAGCCATGTTAACATGGTACATACCAAAGGAAGGATTGAATTAGAAAGATCTTAAGTTTCACTTAATAAAAATCTAGCAATATATATTTAGCCAAAATGACTATGCCACAACATAAACAAAACAAAAACATGGTTGTTTTACATCAAAATAACACCATGAACTATTTAAAATGCTCACATTGCTAATTAAAAAAGTAATTGAATTAGTATAGAAGAGCCATTAGAGGCCGCAAACATGTTTCAGATTTGATAAATCACATTGCGGTTACAAAATGTGGACTCATTTTGACAATTTAAGACGAATGATGCCGACTGGCCGTGCTGCAAACCTTCTGCCCACTCCCATATCTGCTCTGACAAAGACGCCATGTTCTTTCTTGGCTGAAAAATCCATGTAGGTCAAAACAACACGATGAAGGTTCTTCTTTTTTATATTTAAAGCTCTGATGTTGACTTCAGTTCCTTTCATTAGTTGTGTTTTGTATCTTTTGGTCTTTTATGTTGGCTGGAATTCTCAAGCTGAGGTGACGTGGAATGCTGAGTCATGTTAGATCGGGGTTGCTTCACAGGTCATGTCGTGTTGTCACATGATCACTGTCAAATTGACGTATAGCAAGTGCTTGTTTGTTTGCACATGCAGAATTTATTGGTGAGTCAGCACGTGAGAGAATTATTTCCCCAACAAATTTATTTTTATTTGATATTCTGACACATCAAAATAATATAAAATAAAATTGATTCATTAAAAAAAGTTTTTTAATTTATAAAAAAATATTACATTATTTATATATTTATTTAGTTTATTCAAATATAATTGTTTTATTTATTTAAAAATTGGGCTAATTTAAATGGTTAAAAATACAGCAATGAGATGTGGCTGTAGGTGACCTCCTCTTGTACTTTGTATTAACGCCACCAAATACTGTATCTGTATCTAAAGTGATCAGCATCCAACAACCTCTGCATGCGTTTTAAGACGTATTTATCCGTTTTCATTAACCCAAACGCCAGATCCCAAAAATGTATTTATATATCTTTTATATTTTTTCAATTTTCAATGCGCATTGATAAATATACTTATTAGTTCCTTCAATAACAACAGCAGTGACAGCACTTACGATGTCCGCTCTCCTTGGGATGGCTGTGTTTTCCGCGGGATAAAAATAGTTTTTCACGCTAGCTGCTACAATAATAGCTGTAGCTTGGTTAATATCAAGTCAGGGTTTTTTTTTTGTGAGGGCTTTAGCGTCAAAATAGGTATTTTCCCCATGATGCCCTTTGCTAGCTCGCTCATATAAACTTGTTTAAATCCACAGAAAAGGGAAAGCAATATGTGTTCATGTTTCACATTAGGATTGTGAATGATGGGCAATATTCCCCCAAAAGTGCAGTTCCCCTTTAAAAGCAAAAAAATAAGCGCGGAAACTCGTGGTTTAGGACATTTAAAGTGTTTGGGTTAGAATAAAATGTCACCCACTCCCACAGGGCAGCTCAGGAAAAGTAAAGTGGAATACAAATGGTCTTAGGAGAATGGCAACAGCTTTTTAAAAGGATAGGAAGATAATGCCATCAATTAATCAGTGATAATGTTGCAATGCAACATGTCTGAAAGGGTGAATGTGCATTGTGTGTGTGTGTGTGTGTGTGTGCGTGTGTCCCACCCCTTTCTAGTGTGCTACAAAGGAGGCGGTGTGTGCTGCGCTCGGGCACTCCGCTCAGAGCGTACGCAGCATCCTCCACACATCCACAGGGAAGCGACCACATTCCCTCTGCTCAACTTTCCTCTTCCTGGAATATTAACTTGACGTATTTTCACAACTGAGCTGGATTTGACACTTTTGCTCCGATGTGGATTCCTAAATGTCCTAAGAGCCAAGCGAGGTGCCGTTTGGACCGTTTGTGGATGTGCGGCTCCAAAGTGCCGGTGGCACTGAGAGTCCGCCACGAACGCTTTTAGCCGAGGCTCGGCTGTGGAAAGAAGAGCCAGCAACCAATTATCGAAATGGTCCAGAACGTAATCTTGGTGTTCTTCCGCAGGAGGCTCAGCCAGAGACCTGCAGTGGAGGAGCTGGAGAGTCGGAACATCTTGAAGCGTAAGTTTCAAAGTTTGGTTTCATGTTTGAATCGATACTACCAAAGTAAGTGAGGTTGTAATAAAACACAAGATATTTTTATCATATTTTTATTCTAAAATATTGTATTTTAATTACAATATATTTGGTTGTTCATTTTGTAGCTTACTAATTTCATTCAATGAATTTCATTACAGTACATCCCAATCTTTAACAAACAATATATAACAGGTCCGTCTTGACGAGATCGGGTGCTTAATCAGCTTTGATGACTGAATCTTCCCCCTAATCCACTTTTTCCCAAAAACTGAAGCATGTGTAGACGGCCATTTTGATACATGGATGTCTATTAAAGATGCAATGTAGGTGAAAATGCAACAAAACATCCACAAAAATATTGTAGCTTATTTTTAGAATATGCCGAGGGCCAATTAAAACACATACTGTGGCCCCCGGGCTACACTTTGGACACTCCTGCGTTTCTCAAATTTGCACTAGAGCTTATCCAGTCTGCAGAAAGACTGTGTCGGATACTTCATATAGGAAAACTAGTACATGAACATCAAGTGGCATTTGAGGAATGGAGTCCATTGAGACATTTGTCCCAGCTTGTACCGGACACCTGTGAGCTGTGACCTGGGCAGCTGCTCGTGCCATCCTAAGCTCGTGTCGCCCGTCACAGCCCCCCCCCCCCCCCCAACGAAACAAAACACTCGTGTCACTCACTAGGATGAGAAAACTAATACCAGAATTACACAATGAAGTAAATACCTGAATACAAGCCACACCGTACATGGGATGTTTACACAGAAAGACACACTATAAACCTTGCAATCCTATCTACACTCGGTGGTCGCAGCTTCGCTCTTTATTGCTTCACTACTTCCTAAATCTGTACTTCTGTTATCCATAAATTAGCCGCATCGTTGTTTAAGCCGCACGGTTCAAATGTAAAATGTGAAAAAAATTAGTAGCTTCTAGTACAGAATTCATGGTACAGTCATCCCTAGCAATATCGCCTTCCGATGATTGCACAATTTTTCTGATATTAATTACTTAATTAACGATCCCTGTTGATAGTAGTATTCTTGTCACTAGGTTGCAGTAATGACACAAAGCGTTACCTTACATTATATTACCTGCATGTCCGACATGATAGAGTTCTCCTCCCACTCTGTGTGGAAGTGGTAAGTTTTTGGTAAGTT
The DNA here is from genome assembly GCF_037039965.1 of Doryrhamphus excisus. NCBI lineage: Eukaryota > Metazoa > Chordata > Actinopteri > Syngnathiformes > Syngnathidae > Doryrhamphus > Doryrhamphus excisus. The sequence continues at coordinate 19,667,579 of NC_136367.1, read as the reverse complement.
TAGAATCTATCAATTTGATGCTAACTGGTTAGCTCGCTAGCTAGCGGCCTCCTTGAGTTCCTGCGTGTTTTGCGCGTGTAATGTGTAATTTAATTAATTAATTGATCATGGTTGAGTCTGGAACCAAGTAACCCCCAAAAAACGAGGGACATGAAAATATTAAAGTGGCCCGGTGAGTCAATGTTTAGGTCACGGTTAAATGTTACGCTTGAAAAAGGTTAGGATGTTTGTTAAAAATTGGTTGTCCTCATGTGATTTTTTTTTTTTTTTTGTCATCAACAGAAAGAAATGACCAAACTGAACAGGAGGAGAGGCGGGAAATCAAACAACGTCTCAACAGAAAGGTACCCGATAAAAGCTATCGAACTTTTGGGTTGGTGTGTTTTTAAGTTTCATTTTTATGCCGTTCCGTTCGGACATCTCATGAAAGTCTGAGTACGAGATTTTCATGAGATTTTGTCAATTTCTCTTTGAAGAACTTCAGAAAGTCCAGTGATCAGTACCGTTTGTGACCCTTGACCCCTGACTAATCACAGCAGATTAGGCAAGGTCGGAAAAGATGCTGTGGAATCTGAACGTGTCGCCCAAGAGGAGAAGAATGCAGATTTAGTCTGCATACAGTTTGAGATTTAAGAAGATTAATTCAAAGAAACTTTCTATAGTGTTCTACTACCCAATCACATTTGAAACTGATAGGGCCCATTTATTGATTAGCAGTACCGCACTGACTAGTGTTTGTTTCGTGCAGCTCAACCAGCGGCCGACGGTGGATGAACTGAGGGATAGAAAGATCCTCATTCGTTTCAGTGACTACGTGGAAGTTGCCAAAGCTCAGGACTATGACAGGCGAGCAGACAAGCCCTGGACCAGACTGTCTGCTGCTGATAAGGTGAGTTGAACCATGTGATCGCTAGTCAAGAATTAATCACGGTTTTGGATTTTATATATCGCTTTCGTTTGTGTCCCGGTTTTGATATGGTATTTTTATGCTGATATTGGACCAATAATTATTGGTACGGATAATTATCGGACATCCCCAGAAATTCATCATCCTTACCATTTCCTAGTGCACATAGTTTTGTGCATGTGGAACTATAATTATTCTCAGTGAAATATGCTATGTTTTAATATTTGTGGGAGTCAGGAACGGATTAATTGGATTGACATCGTATGTTCTCATTTTTGTATGACCTTTTGGGATGAATTAATAACAAAAACTTGTCGGATATATATGATGTAATGGTAATGGTTTTTATTTCATTTGAACATGCATCAGATTACAATTGAGTGCATCCCATAATCAGTTCCCAGTTCCACATGTCCAAAAGGAGTAGGAAGAAGCAAAGCTTATTAAATCCTACCCCTCTATCTGGTACTTTTACAATCAGTAACGGTTACATTTGTTCACTTCCTGCTTTCCATAATACAGTTTAAGGTTTTTTTTATGTGATCATGCATTAAAAAGTGCACTGTTGAAAAAATGTAATAGTTGCAGTATCTTATTGTATTTTGCTGAACACTGAAACACTACCGAAACTCCATTCCTAGGCCGCATTGATACACATACTTATGCTAGTTTTGTCAACAACAGCATCATAGACACAGCGACAACACTTACAATGTCCCCTCTCATTGGGATGGCTGTGTGTTCCAGTACAAGATGTGCTCTCCAGTCCTCAGGTAAAAAAAAAAATGCTGACGGCAAACAAGCATCTTGAAGTCTTTGTAGCGAAATTGAGACCTGGAGGACCAAGCGGCTCATTATTTGATAGAAGCCAATCATGAGCTATGAGAAAACTCACAACATGCTTCTCTAACCATTGGAAATTACAGGAGGTCAATAGCAATACAACAGTCTGACTCATAGTGTTATCTATACACTAAACTCATCACACAGCAACTCAACACTCAAAAGGTATACCTAATAAATATACAGTTCAAGCAGTTGCAGTCGTACCCGTATCCCTTATTGTAAAGTCTTACCAGATTAACAAAGGGGAACAATGGCGGCGCTCATGGTGGCTGTTGCTTTTGCTTTGCAGGCCGCCATCAGGAAAGAACTGAATGAGTTCAAAAGTACGGAGATGGAGGTTCATTCTTCCAGCAAACATCTGACGAGGTTAGTATGTCAGCGATCTCGCTCTTTGCCTTGTGACATTGTGTAAAGCTCGTATCATATCAGTCCCTGCAATAATCTCTCTTGCTTAATACCTCCAAGATTATGCGGGGTTGCGCGGATGCTAGACCCCATTCTTGAGAAAAAGTCACTAGCTGCTCTTTGAGTCTTCTGAGCTTAAAATAGAACACCTGATTGATGAAGCCCTAGCGTGAGCGTAATTAGCCTCTCTTTTTTGTCCCCTCTGCAGGTTCCATCGGCCTTAGCAGGGTTTCTTCTGTGAAGAGCTGCTGATATTTGGTTCAGTCCGTGAAGCCCTTGCAGTGTCTTCCATGTGTACCGGCCCACAGTCAGTGGATGTCCTGATATTTGATATATCCAGCAAACCTTGGAGGCTATGTCTCTGGAAAAGGAGCCGCGCGTAGACCAGAAGACACGCAGCAAAATCTACTCAGAGGAGCACTGACTTTCATTGTCCCGGATACGTCTTTTGTAATCAGACTCTTTTGAAAGACTTTCTTTACAATGCCACGGGGGCAAAAGAGCACGTGGCCCGGTCGTTCTGTTCCACTCTTGTTTGAGAAGTCACCCACCACCCCCGTCCCCGTCTTCACTCACACTGGTTCCGTTGATGATGAGTTTCATATCGGCAGCATTGATGTTCTTAAAGAGAAACCTCGTCTGTGTAGAAGACAACATCCCTTTGTCAGCACTATTTATTGTCTGCACAATACAGGTTTTCAATTTGTAACAAGCGTGGGTTTGTCTTGTGTTGACTTTGGAGCTGGTGGACTTGAGTCTTGAATGAGGAGATCCCGGAGACGGGATTTGAAACCACCATAAGTCTTGAATCACAAACAATTCCAACCGTTTCTGAAACTACAGGTTCTGCAGATTCAAGTGATATGCAGATTAGAGAAGATGAGGCTTTGGTCCCAAGCAGAGTGGGGGTTTGATTACAAACGAGAGCAAGCCTGTCGCGCTATTTATGTGAGAAATTTCTACAATCACACACCAGTTTTATGTTGGCGATACTGCCGATACTCCATGAGTGAAATCGTTCGATACCAATACTGATTACGTACATGCAGTGTAAATGTTAAAGGGTCACCAAGGGTTTTTCTTGAGAGAGCTACTCATTTTACTGACATTTGTTTTCATTGTTTTTTGAAACCAAAGTGCTTGTTTTACCAGAACATGAACAAAAAGCTGGTAAAAAAAATTATAAAAATAAAAAAATTTGTTGTGAAATACCAATTAAAAAATTCATTGTGAAATACCAAAGGTACCTTAGGTATTTCACAATGAATTTTTTAATTTTTATAATTTTTTTACCAGCATTTTGTTCATTTTTTTTAATTAAAAATTCATTGAAATACCAAAGGTGAGTACTTTTGGTATTTCACAATATTTTTTTTTTATTTTTATATATTTTTTTCACCTTATGAACTAAAAAGCAGGTTTTCCCTCCTCTGCTGGGCCCCTCCAGCCGCATCCGCCGTCCTCTGAAGCGCAAATGCAGCCGACTCTCTCTTCTGTGCCCTCGGCATACTGGAAAGGAGACAAAATGTCGGCACTCGCCCGTCAGCTTGGCACCACTGAAATCAGTGAAATCAGTCAGGAGTATGTAAAGGAGATTTCAAGATAGATTACAAGCAAAAGCCACTACTGTGCATCAGTGTTTACATTTCAGTTCCTACCAATCCCACAGCAAAATGTCACTACTCTGCCTCGTCACCAGCGCCGTGTTGCATAACCGCACGACAACCAGCACAAAATGACAACACCAGCTTTGTTAGGCTGCACGACACTGACTGGATTGCCTTCTTTGTTCATAGCAAAAGTCATCCATCTTGCAGGCATGCAAGAACCTCTTCAGGAATGAATCCAAGTCCGGCTCTTTAGGCAATCATTGTTTATATATAGCACGCTCATGACGTAAGACCTCATTTGAACAATATGTTCCATCTAATATTCCGATTTGCTAAATTAGGGAAGCAGAATATTTGAAATCTCAGTCTAATGCAAAGCATTTAGAACATGATGCGGACTACTACCACAATAATAAACATCAACACGCCCATGTGTTTGCATTCATGCAGCCGTCCAAGTTATAGCAGGTCACATGCTCTTTGATAGGACTCATCTATCATGTTTAAAGCATGTCATAGTCTGCAGTGACATGCTCAGATGGAAAAAATATCTCCAAGGAGCCAAAGGTCGCAGCCTGCCAAACACTTCTTTGGCTGTCGCGACGGTGGAAACTTGACGGTGAAAGGTCACCCGGCCATGTGATCGCACCTCGGACACCAAACAAGGTCCTGAATAAAGAACGGGGTCAAGCCCTGTTGTTCAAAGTAAACAGTAACAACAAACAAGCTGCTCAGAGTGCCAACACTTCATTTAGACCACACTCACTGTGTGCAAACAATAAATGACGTTTTAGACATTTGTCACATGAGATACGCAGAAGATACCATGTTTGCTTGTCTCTGGGTCAGCACATCAAAGTGCAAATTTAGCAATTGATTTTGCAAAGCTGCAAAACTGGTGAGAAGGATTATCAAAAGCATGGCGCTCATCTGAGAAGGTGATGTAATCAGTGTTATCTTAGCCTCTAAATGAAGGTTAATATGGGAGATCATGTGTGTTTGTTAGAGTTCTCCTGTAGTGATATCCTGCATACTAATGTATGATAATGGCATTTCACTTCTCACACTGGCTTGTAATACAGAAAATGTAAGATCCGATATTTTGTCTGCCCTTTTTGGTTCCAGACCCGACAGCAATTAATGAAAATCAGCGATATAGGATTCATTGTTAATAAATTGAATATTTTCGTTTTTTTTCGTTTAAAACGGAACACAGAAAACCTATTTATGTGTAGACATGAAATAACACCCCTATATTCACCTTTACACGACTATTATTCACTGTTTACAACACATTGCACAACTCTTATACTGCAGGGACTAGCTAGCTAGGGCTAGCGAGCTAACCAGTTAGCCTCAAATATATTTGACATGAAATAACACTCCTATAACCACTTTTACACTCTTGTTATTCTTTTTTTTTTACAACTCCTATGCTACAGGAACTAACTAGCGAGCTAACCAGTTAAAATCAAATATATTTGAAATGAAATAACACACCTATAGCCACTTTTACACTCTTGTTATTCTTTGTTTTACAACTCCTATGCTACAGGAAGTAACTAGCGAGCTAACCAGTTAGCCTCATATATATTTGACATGAAATAACACACCTATAGCCACTTTTATACTCTTGTTATTCTTTGTTTTACAACTCCTATGCTACAGGAAGTAACTAGTGAGCTAACTGGTTAGCCTAAAATATATTTGACATGAAATAACACACCTATAGCCACCTTTACACTCTTGTTATTCTTTGTTTTACGACTCCTATACAACAGGAAGTAACTAGCGAGCTAACCAGTTAGCCTCAAATTTTTTTTAAGCCAAAACTTACCACTTTCACACAGACTGGGAGGACTCCTATACAACAGGAAGTAACTAGTGAGCTAACCGGTTAGCCTCAATTATATTTGACATGAAATAACACACCTATAATCACTTTTACACTCTTGTTATTCTTTGTTTTATGACTCCTATACTACAGGAAGTAACTAGCGAGCTAACCGGTTAGCCTCAAATATATTTGACATGAAATAACACACCTATAACCACTTTTACACTCTTGTTATTCTTTTTTTTTTTTACAACTCCTATGCTACAGGAACTAACTAGCGAGCTAACCGGTTAGCCTCAAATATATTTGACATTAAATAACACACCTATAATCACTTTTACACTCTTGTTATTCTTTTTTTTTTTTTTTTTACAGCCCCTATCCTACAGGAAGTAACTAGTGAGCTAACCGGTTAGCCTCAAATATATTTGACATGAAATAACACACACCTATAGCCACCTTTACAGTCTTGTTATTCTTTTTTTTTACAACTCCTATGCTACAGGAGGTAACTCGCGAGCTAACCAGTTAGCCTCAAATTATTTTTTTTACACCCAAGAAGCCAAAACTTACCACTTTCACACTGACTGGGAGAACTTTTTTCACTCTATCATGTCGTAAATGTCATGGCTGATGTCATGACTTTATGAAGTGTTAAGGTAATGTAATGTCATGTAAGGTAATGTAATATAAGGTAATGTAATGTAAGGTAATTGTTGATGTTTTGTGTCATTACCAGGGCCCATACTTCCAATAATAACACACCTGCTACTGGCTATTTGATATGAAAAAAGGAATCATAAAAACCCTCTATGAACAGCAACCTTTACTTCCAACCTAAACTATAGTGCAAGGGTGTCAATAGCAGCTGTAGTGTGTGCAAATGTCATACCGCCCCCTTGCGGCCACTCATGTAAAATGCAGCAGACTGTCCTCACATTCCCTTGGAACAGTCACCTTGTAGCAGTGACACGTCAGTTTGTAATTGCGCCCGTAGTTGTTGTCCCAGTGATGTGAGCCTCGGACATGATAGCAGATGGCAAACTCCAGCACCGCTCCCGGCTGCAAAATGAAAGGTGGCACCGGCAAACGAAAGCGGAAGATATCCGTCCCTGGAACGTTGTGTTCCCCGGGGGCCCCACCAGACACCCAGGATGCTGTTGTATCCGTGCTGGTTCTCCAGTTGGTAAAAGAGTAGTGCACTACGACTTTTTTCTCATAGTCTAAATTAAGTACTTGTATGGTGCCGGTTATTCCCAAATCGGTGCACAAGACCTGACCCAGACACACGTATTGTGCACGCACACGCTTCAGGAAGTCCGGTTGAGCTGCCATGTTCTCAGGGAAACAGGGTTTAAAGTGAGGCAGGGATAGTTCCAAAGACTTCCCGAAGGCCATCTCGGAGCTCATGAGGAGTCTGAACATCACATGTTGCGGTACGAGGGGTCGATCTTTGACTTGGAACACCTTGACTTCCTCTAAATCGAGGCCCAGCGAGTCCACAAAGCGAACCTGCGGGCTTCGGCGTTGTCTCCTCATCTCTGCAGGCGTCGAAAGAGACTGAGCTCGTTTCCTCACGATGGGTTTGGTCGGAGGATGGCTGGACGAGCTGAGATTTGAGTCCGTCTTTATCGAGGGAGGTCTCGGGCCTGGAGGGCGGATTGGGACCGGCGCCTTGGGAGGTTGAGGTTTGGGATCGTAAATGTATCGAAGGTGAACGGTGGTGGGTCGGCTGATGGACTGGACCTGGCTCCCGGTCATCGCATCTGTGTTGCCGCGTCTCCACGCCATGTCCATGTTGTCACATTAATTTGCCTGGGAAAACAAAAGCTTGGTTATTATTTCTGCATAAAAGACAAATATACTACATAAGTAAAAATCAAACCTGTTGCTCAGATGTTTTCTTCTTGCAGTTTTTGCCACGAACTCCACCGTTCAAGCCGGAATCCAACACAGAAACTCCAAAGAAAACCAACATTCTCAACAGGAAACAATCAGGCAAGTGTTGGTCAACAACAGTAATGCATCGCTTTAAGCTCCTTTCAGCTCAGCCCTTGACATATAACCTGAGATCTTAACTGGAGGTGGGGGGTGTGGAGAGAATATTTATAGCAGATAGTAGTGGGCTGTCCCTTCCTTCTCTAATAATACCTGCAGTGATTTCATAACATTTCAGTCTGCAAGTATTTTTGGCCTGATTAGAAACATGGAAAAACAGTAGTTCTGTACTACAGGAAGTAACTATCGAGCTAACCAGTTAGCCTCAAATTTATTTCTTCTACCAAGAAGCCAAAACTAACCACTTTCACACAGACTGGGAGGAGAACTTTTTTCACTCTATCATGTCATAAATGCCATGGCTGATGTCACGACTTCATGAAGTGTTAAGGTAATGTAATGTCATGTAAGGTAATGTAATATAAGGTACAACTCCTATGCTACAGGAAGTAACTAGCGAGCTAACCGGTTAGCCTAAAAAATATATTTGAAATGAAATAACACACCTATAACCAACTTTACACTCTTGTTATTCTTTGTTTTACAGCTCCTATGCTACAGGAAGTAACTAGCAAGCTAACCGGTTAGCCTCACATATATTTGACATAAAATAACACACCCATAGCCACCTTCACAGTCTTGTTATTCTTTGTTTTACAACTCCTATACTACAGGAAGTAACTAGCGAGCTAACCAGTTAGCCTCAAATTTTTTTTAAGCCAAAACTTACCACTTTCACACAGACTGGGAGGAGAACTTTTTTCACTCTATCATGTCATAAATGCCATGGCTGATGTCATGACTTCATGAAGTGTTAAGGTAATGTAATGTCATGTAAGGTAATATAATATAAGGTAATGTAATGTAAGTTAATCGTTGATGTTTTGATGACCTTTACTTACAACCTAAACTATAGTCCAAGGGTGTCAATAGCAGCTGTAGTCCATACAATCCTGTATATCGGTGTGCAAATGTCATTCAGGTTAAAGTCCATGGCGCCGCACTCGCAATTTGGTAACAACGAGCACAGACTCCAATCTGAATTTCTGTATTTTACTACAGCAAGTAATAAATAAAGTGTAAATAGCCATAAAAAGCCAGTAGTGGCAGGCAGTCACTGAACACATGGGACACCGATCAGCAAATAGCGTTGGTCTTTCAGTTGGCAGGACAGGAAGTTGGCACACTTTGGTCAATGAAACATCCAACTAACATCATGCCGGAGAAGGAATTCCCAATCCTATCGTGGACAGAATCCTCCAGGATCATCTGCCTCCAGGTGATGCCTTCATGTGTGCTGGCTGGACTCGGCATGGTGATGGCGGGGGTGCTGCTGGACCAAGTGCAGGTTAGTGTCAGCTACTAACTTAGTGGAGACACGGAATCTTGAAAACTTTTAATGAGTAACTGTCGGAAAACGATCATTGGCTCCTTTCATAATGACTTTATTGTTGGGTCTGCAGCAGCAAAAAAAAGAACAAGACTAAGTTCCAATAAGTTGTCTATATGTGATTGATATCTATCACATGTTAGGCTACAGCTCTTATCTACAGTACACCAAGATCTTTAGCTACTGATTTACCATCCGAAGCAAAGTAGAAACCCTGGCAATAAAAAATAATAACGGCCCAATCCATCAAGTGTCAGGAAAGCTGCCGCGGTCCACAACAAGCGGTCCATATCCGTCCGTCTGTCCGTCCACGCTCGCTGTCTCTCTCAGACACGACCGGATTTGATTTGTGACCTCCAGCTGTTTGGAGGCAACAGTGACCTTGCGGGTGACCCTGACCTTGTGTAAACAGAATAAGCGGCCACACAGCAGATTTACGATTTGATACTCAGACCACATGGAGAGTCTATTTACCTTAATCAGAAAATGTTGGTCAGTGTTATTAACGTGTTAGCTAAGACGTTGATATACGTTGTTAGAAATCCAAAAGTCCAATGAAATGATACAATGGCAATTTTCTATGGTAGTTTCATTCACATTTGCGATGATCCCTCTATTTTATTTCATTTATTGGGTATATATTAGGATATTTTAAGTGTCTTTTTATATGTATTTTGTAAGTGCTGTATTTTCTGGACTATAAGTCACACTTTTTTTAATGGGTTGGCTGTTCCTGCAACTTATACTCCAGAGTGACTTATAAATGAAAAAACTATCAAGTAGTTTGTAAAATAAATTAGCCGCAAAAAATACTCCAGAGCGACTTATAAATAAAAAACAATGCAAAAAATGCGACTTATACTCCAGTGCGACTTATGTATGTTTTTTTTTACCTAATTATGCATTTTTGGCCTTGTGCGACTTATACTCCAGTGCAATTTATAAATGAAAAAACTGTCAAGTAGTTTGTAAAATAAATTACCCGCAAAAAATGCGACTTATACTCCAGTGCGACTTATGTATGTTTTTTTTTTACCTAATTATGCATTTTTGGCCTTGTGTGACTTATACTCCAGAGTGACTTATAAATGAAAAAACTATCAAGTAGTTTGTACAATAAATTACCTGCAAAAAATGCGACGTATACTCCAGTGCGACTTATGTATGTTTTTTTCAACCTAATTATTCATTTTTGGCCTTGTGCGACTTATACTCCAGAGTGACTTATAAATGAAAAAACTATCAAGTAGTTTGTACAATAAATTACCCGCAAAAAATGCGACTTATACTCCAGTGCGACTTATGTATGTTTTTTTCAACCTAATTATGCGTTTCTGGCCTTGTGTGACTTATACTCCAGAGTGACTTATAAATGAAAAAACTATCAAGTAGTTCGTAAAATAAATTACCCTAAAAAAATGTGAGTTATACTCCAGTGCGACTTATGTATGTTTTTTTTCGACCTAATTATGCATTTTTGGCCTTGTGTGACTTATACTCTGGAGCGACTTATAGTCCAGAAAATACAGTATACTGCCAATTGTCCAGTATGTTATTATATTGTAAACTGCTGTATTTTGCAGCAACTGCAGTTTATCAATAGAAATAAATAAACATAGATTAAAATGACTACAAAACAAAATACTGCCAATATTAGGAATATTTTTCATCGCTCCTCATTCATTCAAGTTGCATCCAGGAGTCAGGAGGGGGAGCCGCAGAGAAGAAAGAAGCATTGTGAGCCATGTCCTATGTCCCAAAGTCAAATTTCAGCATAGTCATGGTGCTTCAGATGGTGTGTGTATGTGTGTATGTGTGTATGTGTGTATTTATGTAAGGTGGGTGACGTAATCACTACAGTGCAGGCTTTCTGTTCTCATATACAGTATGTGTACTTTACAGTGTAAACTAATGGCGGTGAAGAAGATCAATGAAGTTCAATGCATTTTAAAAGAAAAGGTCACAGTACGTAAATTGAATGTATGGCTCATTTTTTGGGATATTCGGGAACATCACGATTATATTTGATTTCCTCAAGGAATGCAAGGTTTATTTGCGTCCCCCTTGCCAGCGCCACGTGTCTGTGACAGGTACAGCACCTGCTGCTGCTGCCTGGAGTGCGTCACACCCACTGAGGACATCGAAGAGCACAGGAAGGAGGAGCTATAAAAAAAAAAAGGAGCGGAGGCGGGTGCATTGAATAGGAGGAGAAGGGGGGGGGCAGGAAGACGAAACCGCAGCATCCACTATAAAACACACCTTTACGCCAGACCCGACCAGGCAAGGCTCACGCCACTCAAAAGGCTCCCCCTTCACAGTCGTTTGCAGCCTGATGAAAATGAGGAAGGTGGTCTGGATGAGCCAAGAGAGGGAGCCGTGGGAGGAGAAGGAGGAGAAGGAGAACACTAGAGCTGAGAAGAAGCTCCTGGCCTTCTGGATGTCCTTGACACACAGGACATGGACCCTTTTTAGGCCCCGTGAGAGACCTGGTTTCCAGCGCTCGGCGTCGGCAGCCCGACTCCTCAAAAGTGAGGCATGAGTGTGTGTGTGTGTGAGAGTGTGTGTGTGTGAGTGTCTGTCAGTTGCAGAGTGTTAGAAGAGGCCTCACAGACCTGCTGTCAACTGTCAAGCTTTGTGTGCACCATGTGTGTGTGTGTGTGTCCCGATTCAAGTGGATAAAAGCTGCTAGTTCCATTCCTCCATCATTACAAAAGTGGCAAGTCAAGGCGGAGCTCACTCACGGACAAGCGATGAGATCCTTCCCTCATGTGGACATGGATATTTGACTGGCAACCTTTCAGCGGCTTTTCATGGAACAATGGGTTAACTGGGACCAGTCATGGTGGTGACCCATCTGGCGCTGGAGCTGTGTTTCCAGGGGAAGAAACTCAGAGGCTTCACTTGCAAACTGACCCGCTCGGCTCAAGGATTCCTGCCCGAGAGTTCTTGGATCATCGCCGCCCAGGTGCTGCTGCCGTATCTGGTGTCCGGACTGGGCATGGTGGCGGCCGGGATAGTCATGGATGTGGTGCAAGTATGAAAAAAAAACTGTTGAAGATGGTCGAAAATATTTAACATCACTATTTGAAGCTTTAAAGCAACAGAAACACATTAATAGGCTGCTGCCTGGTTTGATTCCCTGCATGTGGAACCTTAAGGCAGTCTAAACTATTGTTATTAAACTACCAGTATTAATCTATGAGCCTTATTTATGTCTTAAACCGCTATTATGTCTACTATATTAGGTATATTAAGTGTAAAGGTGACTATAGGGGTGTTATTTCATGTCTGGAGAGCTCTAATAATATTACAAACCATATTTAGAAGGTTGTAAACAGGGTTTCTATGTGCTAGCTACAAAAATATTCCATTTATAAAGAAAGAATCCTACTTATCACGGTTGGGTCTGGTATAATTAACAGTGATAAACGAGGGATTACTGTACATTGACTTAGAATTGGAGCTACTTACAAAAATAATAAATTAGAATTTAAAAAAGTGTGTGTTTTTTTTCTCTCAGTCCTCACAGCTGAGTAGATGGGGATGGTGGGGAGTGGCCCCCGCTGGGGGCACCGAGGGAGGGGGCCGAGGGGTCTGTCCCTCGTGATGGTATGAGAAAAAAATAACAGACTCATCGAGCTAAGGGGACGCTGTGGTATTTTTTCAGCACTGGGGGGTGTTTCAAGAGATCTCCGAGGTTTTTATCTTGGTTCCTGCCCTGGTGGGGCTGAAGGGGAATCTGGAGATGACGCTGGCATCCAGACTGTCAACAGCAGTGAGTGGAAACACAAAGCCGCATACACATACACTCACCACATTGCAACTAAGAACTCCAGAAGTGACAGTGAGGGGGCAAAATGTCATGAAAATCAGGGTGTGGAATTCTGATGATTTGGGATGAGGGTCCTGCTCCTTCCACCTACAGGCCAACACTGGACAGCTGGAGGAACCTCAGCAGCAATGGAAGACAGTTTGCTGTAATCTGGCTCTTATTCAGGTGATACACGCACATCGGTTTAACATCACAAGCAGTCGTGTGATGGATTCTGACGCAGTTCTGTGAAGGTCCAGGCCACAGTTGTAGGCTTCCTGGCAGCCCTGGCGGCCGTGAGTCTGGGTGGTGTGAGCAGAGGAAGAGTGGATGTTCTTCATGCCGCCATCTTGTGTGTGAGCAGCGTTACCACCGCATTCGTTGCTGCGCTGGCTCTCGGTCAGACAAAGACGACAACATGGACGTTATGGTTATGAGTACACGGTCATCATCCATCTTGTACTGCGGCAGGTCTGGTGATGGTGGCAGTGATCGTGGGATCCAGGAGAGTGGGCATCAACCCAGATAACATAGCAACGCCCATCGCGGCAAGCTTGGGTGACCTCATCACTTTGTCTTTGCTTGCGGGCATCAGCAGCTTCTTCCTGTTCTATAGAGGTGAGAGACGACCTACAATAACCGCCCATTAAGCTATATAGACAAATTAAGAGATCCCTTACATAAGTAAATACATGGATACCGATTTTTTTAGTGTCTGACTTGGACTTTTCAAGATTATTTATGGATTTTCTAATATTTATTTTTAATTTGTTGATCAAGAAAAAATCTAAGAAAAAACAGGACAGCATTTTAGGCAAACAAACCACATTTTTGAACAACATAAAATATAATATATCGAATCGACGCTACCCTGGTATCGATACGGTCGATTTTGAATCAAACCACTCTGGTTGTCAGGTAAGCTAGCTAATGCCAAAAGCTTAAGATATACAAGGTGGTATTTGCTAACAGTGGATTTAAGCTAAAACTAGCCGGAACAAAATATAAACAACTGTGACAGAAGGTCCCAGCAAAACACTGGACAGGGCAAAATCTAAGGCTGAAAGTACTAACAACATTTAACGGCACTTGAGGGCATTCCGGAGTGTTTAAGAAAGCCTAATTGGAAATATTAAGGAAGTGTGCAGCAGTGGCTCCACCCCGGAACTCCAAAAAAGGCGATATGCTGTGCCGCGAATAGACGGCAGCAGCACGAGGCACAAAACAGGATCATGACATAATGTAACAAATCTTTGACATTAATTAGCTGTATTTTAGAATTGTGACACCGATTCAAAATCCGAAAAATGGCATAGTGTTATGCTTTGTTTTTCTACTGATCTATGTATGTACACCTTGGGGGAACTATTGTTTACTATCATGTTTCTGCGGAAGGTGAAGTGTGTTACTCTTGTGCTACTTAATGCATTTTAAAAACACGTCAATTTCAGTGCTTTTTAAAGAGTCTTGATAACTCATTTTATTTATTGTTATTATTGTTGTGTCACTATAGACACACGGAACGGATGTATATGCGATCAGAATTATGCAATTTGAAGTTTAAAAGGCTGACATGTTAATAATGACTTGCATGTTTTTAACAATCCATATGCCGTTTGATTATGGCGTTTGTAGCCACAAGAGGGCGACAGTATCCACAGTTTGGGGTTCCTCCCAATGGACTGTTAAATACTATTAAAATGGCATACTGTATATTGGATATACTTTATGTATTCTGTGCTGTGATACTGTCCAGATATGTGGTACCTGCCTCCCGCAGTGTGTGGCCTTTTCCTGCTTCTTGTGCCAGTGTGCGTGCTCATCGCCCGCCAGTCACCCCCCATCCGAGAGGTCTTGAGGTCAGGCTGGCAGCCCGTTATCTTGGCCATGTCGGTCAGCAGGTGAGCTGGTAGGTCTCATTCGTTCCTCCCGGACAAGAGCAAACACTTTTCAGTGACTCCTGTGTTGTTGTCTCCGCTGCTGTTTCCTAGTATTGGCGGTCTGATTCTGGATAAGACGGTGAGCGATCCAAACTTTGAGGGTATGGCAGTGTTCACACCAGTTATCAATGGTGAGTGAGACAACATGTTGAAGTAGATGCTTGCTAGTTGTACATAAACAGGGATAATAATCATTATACTGTATGTACAGTATATCTAGCAGGTTAAAGGGGTTGGAATTTCCCATAATACATTCCTTTAGATGATGTCATCATTTAATTTGCACAATCGGCCATGATGCAAAACATTGGCTAGAGTGGAGATTTCAAAACACAGTGCGTCAGTGTTTG
The DNA here is from genome assembly GCF_037039965.1 of Doryrhamphus excisus. Lineage (NCBI taxonomy): Eukaryota > Metazoa > Chordata > Actinopteri > Syngnathiformes > Syngnathidae > Doryrhamphus > Doryrhamphus excisus. Next base: position 19,652,485 of record NC_136367.1, on the reverse strand, counting down.
TGTGTGAACCTTTTGTGATGTGAATGAAACCTCGTTGAATAGTAGAACATGAAGTTATTGACGTACGACTCTTGGTTTCGTGTTATGCAACGCATTCATGATGTTTCCTGGGCTCCGTGTACGTGTGTGTTGCTAGTATCGCACTATATTGATGGACAGATGCATTGGAATTTTATATCTTCAATATATTGCCTTATAAAAGTGTGTCGTTTTTCCTTGTTTCCTGTCTTCAAACAGACAGGAAGAGGCTTCACTCTGTGCATTGGTTTCAACACCGTGCCGTGTTTGTTCCACAGAACAAAGGCATGAACGGAGTGAGCCCTTTTGTCAGTCATATAGTCTCTTTATCTCGGCGGGTGGAGACGGACGGGGCTGCTGGCATACACACAGAGTGCATAAGAGTGTAACGTAGTAGAAATTATATTAGTAGATTGCGATCTATCTGTGGCGGTCCAAATGTATATGTGGCAGACCGCCAGATATACATAAATGTATGAGAAACACTGCTAGGTTTTAAGAAATAACCACATAAAAAAATAAATCAATAGAAGCAACCCCTTAAAAATACTGCATCTCAGTCAAGTATACAGGATGCGCTTCGGGTCATAATTTCAGTCGATAAATCACGAGTGACACCGGCTTATATTTCAGTCAGCGGCAGGACTGGCAACTTTATTGAAACGGCACGCCTGACATGAATGCCAACCGTGTGTTTAGTCTTCTATTTGTGCAGCATCTCTCCCATGCCGACTCTTTCTGCATGCGCCGCCTTCCCCGTACAGGAAGTGCATTTGCATTCCACCACAGCACTTTCACTTCCTGCAGCATTGACCAGAATGCTCCTCGTGTTTGGTCCGGCTCATACGGATGCACCATCATTGATGTGACCATGAAGGGAGAACAGTGTTTCCATGAATGCTGCACAAAATTAACTTTTAATTAACTTAAAATAATTTTTTTTACACTGTTTGTAAATATGCTTTCACTGGTGACCCCACTGTGTTAGGTGGCTAATACTGGTATCAACACTTGTCCGTGCAGGCGTAGGAGGAAATCTGGTAGCCATCCAGGCCAGCAGGATGTCGACTTTCCTGCACCGTTGGAGCGTTCCTGGAGCTCTCCCATTCAAAATGACAAAGAACTGTCCAGGACCTTGTGCTACCTTCTGCTCCTCAGGTCAGAGCCACGAGAAAATGAAATACAATTTAATACAAAAAAAGAATTTCACAGCGATTTGTACATTTTGGTTTCTGCTTTTGTTTAGATGTGAATTCCAAATCTGCCAGAGTCCTTGTCTTCCTTGTCGTCCCTGGACACTTGCTCTTCTTATACGTGATCCACCTTCTCCAGGCCGGGCACACAGCCATGACAGTCACCTTTATTGTCTGCTACCTGGCTGCAGCTCTGCTTCAGGTCAGATAAAACTTCCATCCATCCATTTTCTGTACGGCTTGTCCTCACTGGCTTAGCATACTAGCGGGTATGCTAAGCCTAGCCTAGCTGTGATTAGATCAATAAAATTTGCAATAAAACCAAATGTGCTCAGTTGACATCATTAGTTGTGCAACTCAAGATGACAGACAGATATTGCAGAACAAAGTGGTTAAGTGAACAAGCTTGTTCAGGGGTCCAAAGACTGAACCCTGTGGAACACCACTAGAAACAAGAGCTAAGGGGGCATTGAGTCGGCAAATGGAGACAAAGGCAGTCAGGAGACATGTCTCTGTCTCTGACCAGGTGCTGATTCTGCTGTACGTGGCCAACCTGATGGTGAGGTGGCTGTGGCAGAGGGGCTTGGACCCAGACAACTTCTCCATCCCCTACCTGACAGCTCTGGGCGACCTGCTGGGAACGGGTTTCTTGGCACTGAGCTTCAGACTCATTTGGAAGATCAGCTTTTGAGGACCATGCAAGACGGTGTTTTTAGCCTTGTGACGCCGGGATACGTATGTTGCTTGGATAAATTCTACTGCAGATATTAGAATATGTAAGAAAAATACAAATAAAACCTACTTACCAGTTAATTATCAGTTGTCATCTAGCGTATTTAAATATGAAGGTATGTTAACGATGCATCAGTGGTTAATAATCCACCATATAAATTGCAATATAGACAGTAGGATTTCAAGTTTTTGTTGAAACGGTTCTGTGGACTACCCCGGTACACGTGGTCCTGATATGCATGTGACAAATTGTAGGATTTTTGCATTAAGCCAACTTGACACGTTCAGGAATTTTGACCCCTTTTGACCCAGTTTTGCATGCCAGTGAGTACATTTGTTGTAAACCGGTGTGAAGTGTGTTTAAACTGGAGAACGGAACATTTGGTTTAGAGTCGGACCCAGAAGGGTCCAGTTAACGACAGAAACCAAGGTTGTATTGTCCTGAGGTTTGTTGTGTTTATTGAATGTTATGTGTTCACGTTTGTATGTGGTAATCTAACCTGCATCCACACTGACCACCACATTCGCTTTCATTCACCAGTGTGGGCGGCTCCCACGGCAAGGTGGGTGAAGTGCCTTGCCCAGGGACACAACGACAGTGACTGGGTGGAGGGAGCGACGATCGAACCGGTACCACTTTTTAGGTTTACGTTTCAAATATAGACTGGATTTGCATTCCAATAACACAAGTCGACATGAATTTGAATAAAAATCCAATGATTGATTTCAGAAATCCCACGCCCACGCCCATAAACGATGTTGCTAGATCACATTTATTTGAAAATTGTGACCGAAACTACATATTGGCCTCAGTCCAAAAAACACAATAAATTAAAACAACAGTTATAGTAAAACAATATTGTTCTACATTCTAAAATAAAAAAAAACAGGCACATTTTTTTTTCCTCTTGGGGTCAAAATTAGGCTGACACTCAAAAGGCACATATGAGACATTCACTGCCCAGATGCAATTTGAATACTTTCATTGCGCTGTTGTAACGTCTCCCCACAAAAGCCATCACATTTATTGTGCAAATCTTTTGAATTGAAAAAAAAAGAAGAAATACATTTAAATTCAATACATAAATGTATTTTTCACACTTTCACAGACAACAACAACACTGGTACATCGTTTACAGTAAAATACAAAAATGAGCGAGTTCAACTTTTGTTGAACACTTCTCTCCTGTTTCAAGGAAAAGGGCAAATTTTTTGGCAATTTCACCCATCATCCTCAGTCCTTATGTGAGACATGAATATACATTTTTCTCTTTTCTGTGCGTTCTGAAGATAAACAGAGGCAGCTGATGGGGCGCCCCTGTTCCGCCTAAAAAGCCTTCTGAAAAAAACCTTTTAAAAATGGCCAAAAATGCACCATTTACACTACCGCTCAAAAGTGTGGGATTACTTTTTACTACAATTTTTATGTCCAGTCTGAGATATGGCTTTTTCTTGGCAGTCCCGCTATGAAGTCCAGCATCCTGAAGTCGCCGCTTCACTGTTGATACTGACACTGGTGATTGACAGGTACTACGTATTAGGTGACGACCTGTGAGGCGTCTTTGTCTTAAACTACACACTCTCAGATATGCAGCGTTTTTCTGTCCTTGTTAGAGCCGGTTTGTGCTGCTCTCTGAAGGGAGTAGTTAACAGCATGGTAAGAGATTTTAGTTTAGATTTTTAGATGGGTTTTCTAATAATCTATTAGCCTTATAAAATGATGAACTTGGATTAGCAGCCATACCAGGAGATTGATGCAGAAGACTGACAGTTGTTGATAGTAGGCCTCTATGCAAAAATGTAGACCCTTCTTTGAAAATCATCTGATTCATTTTAATTGTTTGTGAAATGCATGAAAATGTGTTTTTCTTTGGAAAACAAAGAAATTTGCAAGTGATCCCAAACTTTTGAGCGGTAGTGTACATAATGTGACCTGCATATCAACTAAGCTGCAACAACATTATTATTACTGTTAAACATTGTTTACACCAAAGAACTACATTACTGGCGTAGTGACACCGGCTAGCTACTAGTCGCCGAAGGACTAGCTTCACCAAACACTCGCACATCACCAGCGCATCGTCGCCACCCTCACAATGCTTCAGGACGATTGGGGACGATAGGCTAAATTTGAAAAAGTGCACTTTTCCTTGAAGTTCCTTGAAGGTGTACATACGTACCTTGAAGTTTTTAGCGTTGTCCCGTAGAGGAACGATGTGCCTCATCAAAACTTGAGGTATGCCGGCACGGAATAGTTAAACAACAGGAAGTCCATACGAAAGAGGTTATACAGCTTCTTCTGATAGAAGGGGCTGATGTTGCGGAAGAACTGGGCGGCCATGTCTCCTGTAGTCCTGGTGCTTTTGGACGAGGTCGGGAAGCTGACCTGGTCCTCCACCCCGGCCAGCCGCAGCACGTAATTGGAGTCCTGCTCCAGCGTCTCATACTTGCCCACCACGTCGTAGTGGATGAAGCAGGGGTGGCACAGCGAGTGCACGCGCTCCCAGTGCTCGTTGAAGGGCTCCTCCGACTGGGTGGCCGGGTCTACGAGGTAGTACACAAACTCCTCGAAGGAGACGTCGTCGCCTTTCTCCAGAGCTTCCGGCTGCGGGTTGGGCCGATGGCGGCGCACGATCTTGGTACCGTAGCGTTTATGGAAAGCCGTGTTGTAGCTTCGGGTGAATTTGTTGCGGTACGCCGACACCAGCCGCTCGAAGGGCTCGCGTACGAACACGAACTTCAAGTAGGAGCGGAGCCGCTGGTTGATCTGGGAGGTGGAGTACTCGGACAAAGCGCGGAGGTTTCCCGGGACGTGGGCCTCGTTTGCCGGTATCGCCAGCGGGTCTCTGTGAGATCCGGCCGCCCCGGTCAGGACCATGAGCACCCGCTTCCAGTTGGTGCAGGCCACTTTGGGCACGTAGCAGTACAGCAGGCCGTGCTGGTCGTCCACGATGACGTGCTTCAGGTCCTCCTGGATGAGAACTCTACGTTTTCGGGTGTAAGAGCGGCACGCTTCTTCTAACAGCTCCCTTCTGCCCTGATGGATCGCCTGAACTGCCGACTCAGCCTACAAGGGAAAAGAATTTTAGTTAAATCCAGTAACCTCCTGATCGTGGCGGCCCCCCCAATGCCGCCTACAATAGAATTCACACTCCAGTTCATGAAGTTCAGCTTGGCCTCCTCATGGCACAAACCCCTTATTTACTCCTTGCGTTCGCTCCGTTTGGCTCGCCGACTCACGCAGCGGTCAGAGCGCCAAGCCCGGGTTTGACTCCATGTGTGGTTCCTCTGTGCTTGTTGGCAGATATGAGAACATCAAGGGTATAGAATCCAACCTCACACCAAACACATCTGTGTGCTCGATGTGTTCAACACGCTCCGTCATGTCAGCGCTGGGTGGGATTTCCATACTTCAGACTTCCATACATTTTGTCAAGCTCGCCGGGATCCTTAACGCCAAACAGCTTGTGAGAACTTTCTCCAAGAGAAGAGCCCCGATGCTCTCAGCGATGACAGGCCTGTTCCGAGGGACTTTGTTTATATTCTGAGCACAGGCGAACTCATCTGTGAACTCGGGATCGAACATGACAAAGGTTACTTATTGGATTCCTCGGCCGGGGAAAAAAAAAAGACAAAGAGACAGAAGAATTTTAATGCTTTAGGCGGGGGAAACTGCAACACAAATAAGTCACTGCTGGACGGCGGCCATGTTTCTTTTTGATGGGGAGCTCACTCTACACACGGCGTATTATTTACAGGTTTTTCTCAGTTTGTCCATACTGCCAGTTTTCAGACCAATTATGTTCCCCATTAGGGATGGCTGGTATACAGTATCAAGGTTTTACCATGTTATATCGCTATTTCATTCAACTGTCAATCATATTGACCCTGACATGTACATCTAAAAAAGGTCCAGGATCTGCTAAACCAGTTTTTGTGTTCCCTGCATGATGGGTGCAAATCTACTTAATAGCAACTGGAGGACAGAGAAAGAAATAAAATCATCAAAATTTCAATGTACAAATTAAAACACAGTAATCAGCAATCTTTTTAGTTTCGCCTGTCCAGTCCCCCCCCCCCCAAATCGAATACAGGCAAAGCTTCTGAGCTCTTCATCGCCTGCAGCTTCACGCTGCCAAGACAAACACATGAAGAAATGTCACCGCAGCCATTTTTTTTACCTCCTCCCCACCCAAAACCAAATTATAAAAGTATTGGATTGGCCTGAAAAATACGTCAGCGAGATTATGGGAGATTTGCAATCCAGCCAGGATTTAATCCGGTGAGTTGAAACTGAGATGAGCTTTCGGAAGCAGACATTTCTACTTACACTCTACTTACATACACTGCTTCTTATTTAAATGTAAGAAGCAACACATCGTACGCTCTCACTTTACAATAAGATATACAAAAATACTTGAGTTACCCAGGAACTCATGAACAACTAATGAGTAGAGTAGTTACTGGGGAACTAATGAAAAAACGATGGCTTTGGCACATGTTATAAATTAGAGTAGTTACTGATGAACTTATGAAAAACTAATGAGTAGTTATAGAGGAACTAATGAGTAGTTACTGTGGAACTACTAAGAAAAACTAAGGACTAAGGCACATTTAGAGTAGTTACAGAGGAACAAATAAACTAATGAGTAGTTACTGAGGAACTAATAAGTAGAGTAGTTACTGTGGGACTAAGACACATTTAGAGTAGTTACTGATGAACTTATGAAAAACTAATGAGTAGTTACAGAGGAACTAATGAGTAGTTAATGAAGAACTAATGAGTAGTTACTGTGGAACTACTAAGAAAAACTAAGGACTAAGGCACATTTAGAGTAGTTACAGGGGAACAAATAAACTAATGAGTAGTTACTGAGGAACTAATAAGTAGAGTAGTTCCTGTGGGACTAAGACGCATTTAGAGTAGTTACTGATGAACTTATGAAAAACTAATGAGTAGTTACAGCGGAACTAATGAGTACTTACTGAAGAACTAATGAGTAGTTACTGTGGAACTACTAAGAAAAACTAAGGACTAAGGCACATTTAGAGTAGTTACAGAGGAACAAATAAACTAATGAGTAGCTACTGAGGAACTAATAAGTAGAGTAGTTCCTGTGGGAGTAAGACGCATTTAGAGTAGTTACTGATGAACTTATGAAAAACTAATGAGTAGTTACAGCGGAAGTAATGAGTACTTACTGAAGAACTAATGAGTAGTTACTGTGGAACTACTAAGAAAAACTAAGGACTAAGGCACATTTAGAGTAGTTACAGAGGAACAAATAAACTAATGAGTAGCTACTGAGGAACTAATAAGTAGAGTAGTTCCTGTGGGACTAAGACGCATTTAGAGTAGTTACTGATGAACTTATGAAAAACTAATGAGTAGTTACAGCGGAACTAATGAGCACTTACTGAAGAACTAATGAGTAGTTACTGTGGAACTACTAAGAAAAACTAAGGACTAAGGCACATTTAGAGTAGTTACAGAGGAACAAATAAACTAATGAGTAGCTACTGAGGAACTAATAAGTAGAGTAGTTCCTGTGGGACTAAGACGCATTTAGAGTAGTTACCGAGGAACTAATAAACTAATTAGTAGTTACTGAGGAATGAATGACTAAGGCACATCAATTTAGAGCTGTTACTGAGGAACTAATAAGTAGAGTAGTTCCTGTGGGACTAAGACGCATTTAGAGTAGTTACAGAGGAACTAATAAACTAATGAGTAGTTACCGAGGAACGAATGACTAAGGCACATGAATTTAGAGCTGTTACTGAGGAACTGATAAGTAGAGTAGTTCCTGAGGGACTAAGATGCATCTAGAGTAGTTACTGAGGAACTAATAAACGAATGAGTAGTTACTGGAGAACTAATGAAGAACTAATGAGTAGTTACCGAGGAACTAATGAAAATCGAATGATTAAGGCACATCAATTCAGAGCTGTTACTGAGAAACTAATAAGTAGAGTAGTTACTGAGGGACTAAGACACATTTAGAGTAGTTACCGAGGAAGTAATGAAAACTAATGAGTAGTTAACTAACAACAGCTGTCATTCCACATGGCAAAGGTTATCGTCTGGAGACAAGAAGCCACACCTAATTTTGAAAATAATGCTTCAAAACTGGTTGGAGACTTGAGACACTCTAAAATAAAACTAAAAAAGACACTAAATACTTACTATAATACTACTATAATATTTCACATACAGTACAAACTACCAAAGACAGCACTAATACAGGCAACAATACAGGCAATACAATCATGACCAATTAAGTAAGATTTATTTCGGATTTATTACATCTTTTGGGACTTTGAGTAACTGGAACCACTGAGGACTGGATGTTCAGGGTGGGAAAAGTTCCCAATAAGAGGAACTGCCAAATGTCCCGGAAAGAGCAGCATGTTCTCGAGCAACCACCTTCGAGTAAACAGTCAAGACCGAGAACTGACACTAAAGAGAGACAATTCTTTGGTGGGTGGGGGTGGGGGGTCAGGTATTTCAGAGTGGCAAGACTTCACCATTACTCCATAAGTGTAACTGCAATGACATGAGTGAGGTCCAGAATGTGGTAACGAATCATTCAAGGCAGCACTTTAATCCCCCAAATGGCTAATCTGTAATTGGTGATGGAACACAAAGTCATCTTTTGGATTGTTGTTCAGGTTTTTCAGTGCTGGGCGTTCAGCCAAAACCCCCATCAGGTATCAGTTTTGGTGTTTTCACAGCCAGAACAAAATCCAATTCTGCTTGGACTCTGATTCAAAAACAGAGTGCTCAGATTGCACCGTTCAGCACGATATGGGTATTGGAACGTCGTCTGCTTTGACAGTCGAGGCGTTGTGATGAACCCCTGAATATGTTGTGATTTTTGGCTAAAACACCTTAAAAAAAACCTCATACCCAAAGTCATCCATCTATTTTCTATGCTGCTTATCCTCACTCGGATCGTGGGGGTATGCTGGAGCCTATCCCAGCTGACTTCGGGTCAGATGTGGGCTGGTCGCCAGCCAACCACAGGGCACATATAGACAAACAACCCAGGCTTTCATGTTGACTAAGATGCACTGCGGTTGCTAGTCTTGCGATGCGATGGTTCATGTCTCAACAATCGATACATCTTTAAGGCTTTATGACTGACTGCTATTGATCCGGGACTCTAACATGTCTCCGGGCTCTAACATGGCAGAGATGTACTTTGGCACAAGACCATGAGGAGACTTGTACACAAGCAGTCTATTCTCAGAGTGACAGACAGGAAGCCAGTGAGGAGACTCAGTAGTGGACTATAATATGGTCATATTCCCTGGTTCTAGTCAGGACTCGAGCAGCAGCATTCTGGATGGACTGCAGCTGCTTTACGGTCATGGTAGGCAAGACCGTTCATTTCAGTGAACCGGATCATTCCGATTCATTAAGTAAAAAGATCCGTTCATTTCGGTCAATTGGCCCTGTGATCTCCCCCTGTGCATAGACCCGGTCAGCCGTGTCGAGTCAATCCGTTCAATCATGTTCACGTTCGTTCCGACTCAACAGAGCAACAACACGTGATGACTAGTGGTGTATCGGTCATGAACGAACAGGTCAAAAGAACTAGTTCTTTGTTGTGAACGGAATGAACAAAGTCACAGAGTGTCGGTCAATCTCTCGGTCTCAGTCTTTCAGTCAGCTAACGCCACCCACCCACAGAGCGAGGCGTGACGATAGGATAAGACATTCAAGCACACGGATAGTCCCGCCCTGCAAAAGGAACGGTGAACTGACTCCCCAGACAATCTAAAAAAATTATTTGCAACTGAACGGACTGAACGGATATTTTAGGGGCGGTGACCTTGTTCATTCCGTTCAAAAAAAGAACTAGTTCTTTTGACGCGATCGTTCATGACCAACACACAACTACTTCAAATCAGATATGTGGTCGCATCGGTTTATTTTTCCACCAAGTGTGTGATATCAGTGGATATCAGTCAAATCTCAGCGACAAAAAGGGAGCGCTGCAATATCATCATAATAGATGGCGGACTATCAGAGGGTTGATCACCATATTAGTCATGCTGGTGTAAATTCCCAATCAGATGATATGGACGATTAGAATGGTGACACTGACCTGGTCGCCGTCATGAAGTGTCTGCAGAGGACTCCTCCTGGGCTTCTGCCCGATGCTTCCTTCTGCATTTTGCTCCGAGGCTGAGAAAACATAAGTACCAGTTATTTAAAAACATGATGGACGAGGTTTTGATCCAAGTGTAAAGATGGAAAATGTGTTTAGTTAAAGCATCGCTCCAGGTCCATGTGGGGGGGAAAAATATGTATCATATGTATCACATGGAACATCGGGAGCCGATGGATGCAACCCAAAAACGTCAAGCAGAAATCCTACTGGGATCTGAAGTAGACAGTATATCAAAATATTGAAACCAGTAGGATTAGAGGCAATAAACATGCAGATGTGCTGCGTAAATTTGATGTAGGAGTGTTGTAAAGGTGTTCAAAAGGTTGTCAGTCCATGGTTTAAGACTTTTTATATAACTGTTTAGAGACTCTTAATCCATCATGGACCGACGAGGTCTTCAAGGTCAAGCTCGTGGTGAGTTTATTCCCCCCTTTGCATCATGTGTGCATTGACATGACACTGATTGTCACAACTTCTGGGATTTTCAAGGTTCAAGATTTTGGCTCACATCTGCAATGCCGAACATGATCTTAAAGTTCCTTTGCCAAAAATGCTAACTATTTGACCCCTAGCCCCAGTGCTGGCAACCCATACTCGTCCACGAGTCCGCCTCGGGGCTATTCCTGACAACATGACCCCAGCCGCTGACGACTGGATGTAGTTGAGCGGTGCTTAGTCACAGTTTGACGACTTGATAGGATTTTATGAGACAAACACAATGAATGATGGCTTTAATGTGAAGCTGTAAGCAGGCTACAAAAATTACAAACGTTATAAAAGCAGTTGAGCTCACGGCGCATGAATGATTCATTGCTGAAATTGAAAAAAAGTCGCTAGACTCGTCATTTTTCGGTGGGTTGCGATGTCACATATAGCGACAAAATCGTCACGTTAGCAACATGATGCTACCACGCATCGAATAAGCAGAATGTTACATGTAAAGTTAAATGTAACATGAATTACCACCAATATGGGGCGACATTGACATTGTCCATTCATTTTCAATGGGAAAAAACGGCACTGAAAATACTGACAGTTTCTTCCTGTGGATGCAAAACAGTTCCAAATGTGAACATTGTAAATACTTCTTGGTGTTATATTTGTAAAGAAATTGTTATTTTGATGTAAAATAACCATATTTTGTGTTGTTTATGTCGTGGTATAGTTGTTTCGATATTAGTTAGGAACTGATATTTTCCTGAAACTTACCAATGTTCTACTGCTGATTACTTAAGAATGGAAAAAGGTGGAAACAACTTTCATTTGGTAGATTCCATGCTTATATAGTCATAGAACACAACATTATGTGTGCCTTGAAAGATCGTCTAAAATGTGATAGTCAATTGAAAAATGTAACGTTTTTTAAAAAATGGCTATAAATCTAAAGTAGAAAAACGTACACATTCCTGAACATGCATTGTAGGTGCACAAGACATTCAGTGACACTCGCTCCTGGGCAAGGAAGCATCTGCAAAGACAGCTTCAAGCTAGAAGAAAATAGAAAAAGCAATTTCCAGCTGTGTAATATTAAATATTAATATTTAACTGGGATTTGAAGAGGACTTAATACAAATATGACGCACCTCCGAGTGAAGATGATGCACAGACGCCCATTTTTTTTAAAGCGAGCAGCTACTGTCATTTCCCTTCTTTCCTGATCAAAATGCAACAGAAAGATCACACAGATGGCCCAGATTACAAAAAAAGACTCCTGGCAGCTTGAAGCAATTTTGTGACCAATTATTTTCACATTAAAAAGGATTCACCAAGATAGCCTACTTATGTGAATCCATTTCAGACGGATAATCCTGCAAAAAAAATGTAGCCTCATGAAATTATTCATACTGAATCGGAATAAAGAGATGAGCTTCTTCCTGAAGGACATGATTCAGATGAGTCCAGTTGCTGCAGGGCAACCAGTCTCTTTTCCAGGCCGAGACATCTGTTTCAACCTGCATGCTTCATCTAGAAGATGACCAACTCATGGAAGTGGTCACTTATTGCACAGTACCTGCTTTCATTATACATGCATGCAGTGCTTTTGTATTGCATTTTATTACTTCAACCTGAGGCCCCACAATCGACCTACAGGGTTTATTTACTACACCGGAGGAACAATATACAACCATATGTAATATGTAATATGTAATATACATAAGGTTCCATGCAATTATTTTTGAGTCTCTTTCAACACAGCAGGACTGTCACAGCTGGACTAGAAAATGTTTGGGTAAGGACTTGTTATGAGCTTTTGATACCGCTGTGGTTCTTTTTTTTCCACACTGTGTTGAGATGGAGCCAAGCAGCTTGACACAGCTGTATTAAAACCAACAACTGGATCATATGAGGAAATATTCACAGCCACACGAAACGTTGTAGATATGCCAGCTCATATGTTGCGCTATAAATCCTACCCCAGAAGGAGACACGTAGCGTACGCTGAGTCTAAACTCCAAGTATACGGATTCTCTGTATCAGTCACATATTGGTCAAAATGACCGGTTCAGATATAAGTCGTCTGATCCGATCAAAACGCCCAACCAAAATGCTTATTTTAGGCCAAATAAAGGAATAGGAGATTTTTACTTTCACTTTGTTCCCGCTAACCTTTGGTCTCTACTTGCTAGGTCAGCAAACAGATAACAGGTTCATTCATTCAATCATTCATTTTCTACCGCTTATCCTCACGAGGGTCGCGGGGGTGCTGGAGCCTATCCCAGCTGTCTTCGGGCGAGAGGCGGGGAACACCCTTGACTGGTTGCCAGCCAATCACAGGGCACATATAGACAAACAACCATTCACACTCACATTAATCAGATAACAGAAAAGTACCTATATCCACATTCTGTGATAGAGGTAAAAAATAAAATTAAAAATTAAAAATTAAAAATTAAAAATTAAAAATTAAAAATTAAAAATTAAAAATTAAAAATTAAAAATTAAAAATTAAAAATTAAAAATTAAAAATTAAAAATTAAAAATTAAAAATTAAAAATTTTAAATTCCACCCTCGGGCATCTCTGTGTGGAGTTTGCATGTTCTCCCCGTGCATGCGTGGGTTTTCTCCGGGTACTCCGGTTTCCTCCCACATTCCAAAAACATGCTAGGTTAATTAGCCACTCCAAATTGTCCATAGGTATGAATGTGAGTGTGAATGGTTGTTTGTCTATATGTGCCCTGTGATTGGCTGGCGACCAGTCCAGGGTGTACCCTGCCTCTCGCCCGAAGACAGCTGGGATAGGCTCCAGCACCCCCGCGACCCTCGTGAGGAAAAAGCGGTAGAAAATGAATGAATGAATTTTAAATTTTTAATTAAAATAATAATAATAATAATAATCATCATAATGGTGTGTTATTAGTGTGAATATTGGCCCCTTTAACTTTATTCTACACTGTGCCGCGGGAGACGAATGATCTGCACTTCTGCAACTCCCGTTTTAGAATGCCGGGGTGTGGAATGCATTTCCTAAACACCGCGGCATATATGCCACACGCTTCATCCAAGGAGCATTTGAAGGAAGGAAGGAATATTCCTATTGGTTTAACCCTGGCTAGACCCAAACCTGCGAAGCCCTTTCCTCTGCATTCCTCCCGGCCCCTTTCAGAAAGAGCAGCAATGCAAAAATATCGAGAAGCCGATGTGTGTTCGTCCTGTTTTTGGTCATAAACGGACCTCTGTGTTTACGTCCCACTGCGAAAAGAGGGCCGCCCGCCCCAACCCTCCTTTGGCCTTTCCTGCCAAAGAGCTTAACTGAGAGACACACTGTACAAGGGAAAGCGTGATCCTTTTAGCTCCCAAATGTGTGTTTAAAGGGTGTTAGTGCAAAGGCAGGGCATGTGGGTGGTGTAGTGTCTGTTTATTGACTCTTCGGAGAATGTATACACGAGTGGATACAAGGTGACAGTCCAATTTGCATTTGGAATATCATCTTTTATTTCGTTTTCTTGACAAACCAATTGGGTATTTTTAGAAATAAATCATTATTTTTCACTTTCCCTGTCAAAAAGACCTGAAGCAAACATTCTCAATGTCACTGCAGGTGTTTTCCGATGAGGCTGAAGTGCTGAGCAGTTAATTTTTATAACTTCCATGGCCTCCAGTCAAGGAGGCGTGTTGAGTTGGGAACCACACGTGCAGCTGACCCCAAAGTCCAAACGACTTTCTCAGAAGCTGCAATTACCCGCTCGGAACTGGCAGCCTGCAAGCATCTGTAGCTGTCAAGGTTACAGCAGACATATACGTTTACGTTCTCGCTTTTATTAGAGGAGGAAGATACAAAGACGAGATCCTGACAATGCCACGGAGCAGCTGTGTGCAAAGTGCAGACCCCCCTACCCCGGGGGCTCACTTTAAATGAATTCATCATGAATGACACACGGTCAGCGTATATTGATCTACATTTGGATTGGTTCGGGCATAAACCAGGGGTGGGCAAATATTTTGACTTGTGGGCTGCATTGAGGAAACCAAATTGTCCAGGGGGCCAGAAATATATTTAACACACACACACTATTTTATGCTTATAATTTTGAATTATTGACTTATTTGGCTAATTCTATCCGTAAAATTGTTGTACTATCATCTGTATGTTCTCACTTTATGGTAATTGTAATGGTTTTATTTCATTTGAACATGCATCAGATTACAATTGAGTTCATCACATAATCACATAAACTTAATTTTTTTGTTTTTATTAATCAAAAAAATATATTTTTAATTTTTTTACATTTTTTTGTCACATACCGAAGTACGTTTAAATATCAAACCACATCAAACTATGTCAATAAATTTGATAGTTTTATTGTTGTTTACTAAATACGACGTCCGACTTGCAAGTCATGTTGCCATGTTTGTATGTTAAAAGTATAAATACTTAGAAAGCGACTGGCGGGCCGGATTCAAACACTTGGCGGGCCGCATGTGGCCCTCGGGCCGTAGTTTGCCCACCCCTGGCATAAACCATTCTCTTCAACGTGCAACAAATCGCAGCCAAATCGCAGGGCATGTATAGACAAACAATCATTGGAACCCAGGTCTCCTCACAGTGTGGCCAACATGCTAACCACTTGTGCACCGTGCGTGCCCCTTGTTTAAAACTCTTAGTGAAAATCATAGTGTAGAGTTATTGACATTTTTTTAACGGCTTCATTACGATACACAGCAATCCCTCGTTTATCGCAGTTAATTTGTCCCAGATCCAACAGTGATAAGTGAATTCCCGTGAAGTAGGATTCCTTATTCTTTTATTGTAGTTTGAGCATTGGAAGCCTGTTTACAACCTTATAAATAAGCATTGACACCTAGTGACCAATATAAAATACTGCAGATCATAAATTTCGTCTTCTTAATTAGTTCATTTAGCCGTTCTTATGCCTGAAAATGCTTAATTTAGGCAAAAATTTGCTTAAAAATTTATACTTTCTTTCTGCGCTAATAGGCCTTAGTCAACCCCAAAATAGAATGATTTATTAATAATAATACAATTATAAAAAAACCTTAATAGACTGAAGCCATGATAGTCGAACCGCGATGTGGATGCTAGAGAACACAGATTAGAACCGCTGTTCCTCCTCATTGAGAGGAGCCAGATCAGATTAGGCATCTGGTAAGGATGCTTCCCAGATGTGTTCAGGGCACCTCAGATCAGTAGGAGTCCTCAGTGTAGACCCAGGACACGCTGTCCCCGGGAGAACCTGGAGGAAGTGGCCGGGGAGAGGGAAGTCTGGGCTTCTCTGCTTAGGCCGCTGCCCCCGCTACCTGACCTTGTAGGTATAAGCGGAAGAAGATGGATGGACGGACTGATGGATTGCGGGTTGTAGTCCATTCCACGTCACATCTCATTTAGAAGCAGCATCTCTCTAGTTTAGCCTCTGAACTTTGTGAGATATTGACTTTTGGAGTGAGATAAAAATCACAAGTATACACTAAAGTTCAATGCAATCGCCACAAAAACGTACTTCAAATGTATAACAGCTCATTTCTTAGCGAGTCTGACAGCACGGAATGCTTTTCCTTGGCAAACCCTCAAGGATTAGGAATAACTTCATACATAACCCTTACCCCATGTTGCACATCGCACGTCTCCAGAACTAACTCAACTTCCTCTACCCAGCATGGGATATATAAGCTTTTTTTGGCACATCATATTGCAAGGCATGTCTGAAAGAGGCCATTGTGTGTGCCCAAGAGATCCTGGAAGGATTGACTTTGGGCCAACAACCCTGGGACTAGCTAACTGCAGCTTCTTCTGGCACTTTGTCCACCTTTATCATCCACGGAGAAGTTCTGAAATAAAATGATTCCTCATCTCACTGCGCCTTTTGTGTACGTTTGCTGCTGAAACAGGGAATTATCACAATTTGTTAGAGAATACTTTGGATTTTCTTGCTAATATTTGAATCCATAATTTTTTTTTTAATTATTATTATTACACTTCTCATTGTTCAAGTTATAATCCTGAACGCCTGATCCTAATGATTTATGTTTTTCGTGCGAGAAGCAAAAAAAGATGATGACTCAACT
This sequence comes from Doryrhamphus excisus, assembly GCF_037039965.1. Taxonomy (NCBI): domain Eukaryota; kingdom Metazoa; phylum Chordata; class Actinopteri; order Syngnathiformes; family Syngnathidae; genus Doryrhamphus; species Doryrhamphus excisus. Next base: position 19,635,839 of record NC_136367.1, on the reverse strand, counting down.
CTCCACTAATGTATTGTCACTTTAGAGTAATTTTAAGCCACAAGGTGGCAGAAGTACATTGGATAAGAACTCATATGGATGGAAGAATCACACATGACAGGAAGGAGGAAGTGAGACAGCATAGAGGAGTGTAACATGCAGAAGGTTTAATAAAAACGGTTTTCCTTTAGTAGTTAGGAACTGATATTTTCCTGAAACTTAGCTATGTTCTATTGCTGATTACGTAACGACAGAAAAGGGTATAAACAAACTTTTTTTTTCAGATGAAAGACAGGAGTCTAATCTTTATACTACGAGTTTATAAAGCCATAGAACACAATATTCTGTGTGCTTTGAGAGACCTGTCAAAATGGACAGATCGGTCTTGAAAAACGCCTGGGATTGAATAAGTTCATCTGATTACAATTTTTATTGTTTTTATTGTTGCAGTTCTTTGACAGTTTATGGTTGTCAGAGAACTTCATTCACTGAAAAGATACTGCAAGTTTGATTATTGGGATACAATGCGCTATATACTGTATTAAAGTCAACTGGGTAAACATAGAGTAGTCATTTTCCGACACGACACAATTCAGATTAGTGAGTCCAGACAGTCACTATTGTTGTTACAGACCAGATCTAGACTAGTCCGCTTGCTGGACTCGACTCCACAGTCCGTCCATCCATCCCATTTCACAGATGGCCTTTGTCAATCCGTCCGTTGATTGTTCACCACTTAACCTATTCCAAGACCCGGAAAAGCTGGAACTACTAATGGAATGGGTAGCCAGCCAATCAGAGGGCACATAGAGACAGCCAACAGTTCACACATTCATCCACACCTACAGTCGCCGACTTCAAAAACGCAGGAATGAATCCCAGTTATGTACATGATATTTGTATATACTGTATGTATTCATCTTCATATACAGTACATCCAGAATAATGACACTTGTACGCCCGAAAAGGAGTAGGAAGAAGCAGAGCTTATTTAAATATTTGCCCCTAATGTCTATCAATGATAATTCACCATTATTTGTATTAACAATAGTAAGAGCCTAACATGAAATATGAAACATTGTTAATAATATCAATTGGACATTTAAATATATAAGCATGTCTTGACCTGCAGTGGTTTAATAAACACAATATGAATAAAAAGTGAATGGGAGAATATGAAATCAATCCCATTGAGAAAGACAGGTAGATAATGCCAATCTATTGTTGCTCACCTGGCTTCATGTTGCTGTTAAAGTACAATATGACCATCACGAAGCATCCGAGACTTAACCCAAAAACCATCCGAAAGATTTTGGGTTTCCTCATCCTGAGTCTTCGGGCTTCGATGGGCCGAGCGGACGAGACGACTAAGCCGTTTTTGTTCTACTTTATCACGGGTAGCAGCATCGATCCGTCTCGCTGACATCTGCTGCTCTTTAGCGGCCAGCACATCCTCGCATGTCCGACGAGGAGGACGCGACGCCGGCGGCAAGTAGCTCCACTTCCGAGGCTCGACCGAGTGAAGGGTTCACGGTCCACACGCGTGTCAAAGAGGGCCAGGCAGTTCGTTCAAGGGGGCTTTAGAAGCGTGGTAGTGGCTTCCTTCCAAACGCTCGTTGCCCGGTTAACCCTTCCTTGTCCCCCCCCCGCAGAATGACCACTGCTTGGTCGGGGAGGGGGTGATCCATACATCGACAATATCGATACCAAGGGTAGTGTCAGTATATGGTTGTATACATTGTTGATATTGTTATATTTATATATTGTTTACAATTAGAATTCATATTTTCATGTATGAGCAAGTAAATATGATGCTCTCGTCTCATAATTATGACTTTTTATGTCATAATTTCAATTTGTCTCTTAATTATTTGACTTTTTATCTTGTAATTATGGCTTTTTTATATCATAATTTCGATTCATCTCATAATTAGGTCTTCATATATTTATTCATTTAACCTTTTGGAGTAATTAATGGAATTGGAATTAATTGTAATGAATGGAATGTCCTATGTATGCCTTTAAATCAAACTTTTATCTTTAACTTTTTAACTCATAATTAGTACTTTATTTGCTACTAAATAATTATAATTAATTTGAGGTTTTTATCTAATAATTGTGACTTTTTGATCATTTGTTACTTTTTAATCTCGTAATTATGACCCAGCATTTAGGTATTTTTTTCTTTCAGTGGCCCAAACGTGTTTCCGTAGCATCAGTCTTGGCTTGGTATCGAATCAATACCCAAATGTGCAGTATCGCCCACCTCCGAGGTTTTACAAGGTTTCCTCCCAGTAAATGAGGGTGGTAGCCTTACAAAAATAAAAGGTTCATATGGGCTCCATAAAGATGATACAATAAATGCAATAAAATGGTTACAGCACAAGTATATACAGTATATACAGTGTACTGTATGGTTACAGGATAAGATCGATGATTTAAATATTGTATTAAAGAAAAAGTGGTCATATAATCACAGTATCTTGGACAGGTTCCATTGTTAAATCCATTGTCAGCTCTTATTTTGTAATTGAGGTTGAATGAGTTATTTTCCGGTTCCGTCGCCTCAGAGTTGGGAGCATTTAACTCAAGCTCCAATGAAACGTACGTGTTTAGTTGTTCTTTTTCGTACTTGACCTTTATTGTATATTGTATTTGCATTTTATTCTTTAGATCTAGTCACTTAATTTCAAAAGTTAGATAAATTTAGAGGTAAAAAACTTTAGCACCTTACACAGACTCTGCTGTATGTAAGTATGCTACCATAACGATATCAAAAAGAAGATTTATCTGGAATATACATGTGGTGATAAATATAGTTTTGACAATATTGACATGTATGTACTTGCTCTATGTATTTAACATCCCAATTGCTCAGTAGTGTGTAAATCCGAAGGTTGTGTCAATGTGGAGCAATATTACATGAAAATGCAGTGCTGCCCTCTAGAGGCCAAGTCAGAAACAGATTTGTACAAGAGGCGGTTGACGTGACGTCATCAAGAAAACAACTTAATGGATTTCTGTAATGTTCAGACCATAGTGTGTGTATTAGTGTGAGTATATTTTCCAGACATTTCCATTATGCTTACATAAAAATTAGGTTTAGACAGGTTTACGGGTAAATATTGTACAATGTAATTTCCGGCATGAAATGGCCATTCCCCCCAGGCTGAGTCTATTTATCATCATAATGAAAATGTCAGGATGTGTTACGTCACCGTGGCTCACCCCACTGACTCATACGGTCACTGATAAGGGGTGTGTTGAAACTAGCAAGTCATCGTGGAACTGGGATTACTTTTTAACTGCTGTCTGATTGCAGGGTCAGCCGTTTATTAAAGTGCACTGAATGCTCAAACGATTAAATTTACAGTACGTGAAACTGGTGTCAGTAGTGGACGAATCGATCCGAATTCAACATCAAGACTGACACTTTATTTTAAACTTATTACTGCCGTAAATGATTCCTTTTGCTGACTCGAGTTCTAATGAGTCACTTACTTAGGGATCGGGTACTTGATGTACTCGAATAACCCATTAGAGAGCGGCTTGTCCGGCATGTTACTGGTTTCCGTGAGTCCAGATTCAGTAAGAAAACTCACGAGTTTTTATCGAGTCGTTCAATATTTGCACATCTCTTTACCAGGTTATGACTTTTTGGAAATAACAAGTTAGGTAAGCTAGCTCTTTTCCAAAAGCGTATAATTTTGGGGGCATTTAAAAAGATTTAAACCCAATTCAAATTTGTGAATAAGTTCTATTACCATTATACTGTTTTTATTTATTGAATTACTTCATAGAAAACAAGCTAGGAAAATATAGCTGTTGGGCTTTTAGCCTTGAAATTAGTGGAAAGCAACTCAATACATTAAAATAAATGTACAATATATTACACAAATTCAGAGTATTTAAGAAAAAAAGATAATCAGAAATGAGTTCAGATTATACATTTTCCTCCAAGCATAAAGTAGGTCTGGGTTCTAATGGGTTAAAACCATGTGTTTTGGAGGGCCATTGGAATAACAACACAGGGAAATGAGCGCCTATGATAAAATAAGCTTATTAAGTACTAAATAGAAGAGACCCATCAAAGCCTCGGTGGTCATGACAACCCAAGCAGGTGACGAGCCGTTGTCAGATGATTGAACAAAAGGTTCACACCAGTCCAGATGCTACTGATCAACACGGAAGGGTGCTATTATTTCTACGCGGCTCTCTGATGCATCATACATGAATAGCCCGTCCACTTCAACAGGAATATTTTTTGATCCACTGGCCTAGAATACATTCACAAAACGCATGACACAGCAACCTTGCAAAGCTCAATTACGAACAGTACAAAACAGACAATACTGAAAAGACGCTTTATTTTATCTTGAAAGGGAAGCTTGAGCGTTCTGACACCAATGAACAAGCGATTCAGACTTGTCCCCATATCGGAAACGTCTTTTACAGACACACTCGGTAATTATTGGACACTCTAGGAGGCTAATGCGGTATAAACAGCCTTTCAGTACACCATTCAGGAGTAATTTCATGGTCATTGTGGTCTAAAAAGTGGCTGTACACACACCAAGAGGAAAACAAGCATTAAATTAGCCAACTACAAGAAAACATTCAGTACATTTGTATGTATTGGATCAGGCACAGTTACCCATGAGCTGTATCAATTCCATACATTGTTACCATTTGAGGAGTCTGAGAAGGGGGAAAGAGGGGGGTTTGGACGAAGGGGTTGGCAAACCATCAGGAACTTCTGCAGAGGGACATCGATCCTTGCCCACCTCAGCAGTTTGGGTTACGGGCAAGAACGTCACTAATAGCTCAGGCACACACACAAAGACATCCACAGGAGCGTCGTCTGTGTGTGTTCCCTAGCTCCCCAGAGAAGGACACCGACGGAGCCTAGTAAATAATCAGCAAAGTAACCCCGCTGTTAAGCAGAGTGCTCTCATATCAAATTAGCACCAGTCAGAGTGACTTTGCATCCTGGCTTCCTCCGCTCTCGGAGCAAATCGGTACTTTTTGTAGGAGTGGTTACGGAGAGAGCACCCTGCTAAACAAGCAGGGTTTAACCTCAGCAACCAGCCGTGCTGATGTCACCGCCAGATCTTTTAGTCACTTCCATGGTGGTGAAGACCTGAGGTAGAAAGCCATTAAGTGAAAGATGAAGAGTTGTGACATGCAACCATTGACCGTCGGCGTCTTTACCTCAGCACAAGTTGGGTGGATGCCAATGGTGCCGTCTAGCTGGGCCTTTGTGGCGCCACATTTCATGGCTGCCCCAAAGCCTTGCGTGACCTCTCCTGCATTGGGACCCAGGTAGTGGAAGCCGATGACTCTGTCCTGTTGTGAGAAAACTGAATTTCAGTATAAAGAAACTTAAGACCGCAATGCAATTCGAAGTTTTAAAAATAAACCCTCTTCTATTTTCTACTATTTTGGGGCCACTCGACATTCTACAATGCACTTCCCTGACTTTTGCTGGCTATCACCTTTTTCTTCATTTGAACAACTGGTGGTATCTGCAGCTAGCAGGCATCGGCTTGTTTGTGTGGCTAGTCTGCCGCTACTCCTCTCTGCAAAGTCAGAAGTGATCTACGTCAGATATACTGTTGTGCAGACGAGTCCTAATAATGATTCTCATGCACTTACCTAGCCCAACAAGCTACAACGGGTTAGCTAGGTATAAAGTTCCCTCAGATGTACCAATCTTAGCCTGCACTGCTGGTGTCAAAAGAGGAAGGAAGGACGGCAAAGATGTTGTAATGGCTGCTGAAATCCATTCTACCTTTACTGACCCTGTTCAAACAGAGTTCATTGATCCGCCCCTCACTAATCATTTACCCACTTGGAGTGTATTTTTTTTCCAGGCAGGTGTCCAAGGGGCCTCCATTTGTGTGCATGGACTCCATTGTAAAACATTGCGTATTCAAAAATACATATACAAAAAATATTCCGATCTACAATAATCGATAAAGCCATTGCTATATGTGAATCAAGCAAATAAAATTATTATTTTTTAATTAATTTGGGTGCCCATTGATGCCTTACACTTCTGTGCTAGCTCTACGTTTTCCCTGTTTTGTCTGTGTTCACCCCCCCATGCAGCAGCCTTTATATAAATGAGGCCCCTGAATTGTGACGGTTCTCTTATCACTGGCCACTTTCTCCTAACTATTTCCAACCCCTGTATGAAAACAGTCAAGTCTCACGTTGTCCAGTTTGTTGCAGATGATCTTGGCGTAGCATCGGTTGTTGTCCCTGCCAGGCACAGTGAATTCCAGAGGCCAGAACAGACTGTGGTATACCTGAACGTAAGGGCCAAGCACATTGGGATGTAAAAGACAACACGTATCGATATCCAACACAGGTCAACTTCAGGGTTCATGTACAAGTCCGTTACCTCAAGGTTGTCCTGTCCGTACAACTCTGTGGCTCTCTCCTCAGACAGGCCGCAGGAGCCGTACTCCAGCGGAGTGAAGACAGTGGTGGGAACGTTGATGTAGTCGCACTGTGGACAGTTTAACTCACATTTATACAATGTTGGATTCCACAACTGCATAATGGAGGGTTCATTATGTTTTTAAAATAAGTTGTAATGTATACACTATGCTACCTTGATCGTTGAACCCCCAAAAAGGCGCCTGGCCAGCAACTTGCCAGCCTGGATAGCAACAGGGGTCAGTTCCCACTTGGCCTCCAAGATGTCTCCGATGGCATAGATGTGGGGCACGTTTGTTTGCTCTTCATCACTGACAGGAATTTTGCCGTTCCTGGAAGGTGACAAAAAGGTTAAAAAAGAAGAAATCATGCTTCATTTCTGCTGACATAAAAAGCTAGCATAAATGGCACTGATGAGACGAGGAATTCCTAATATGATGCCATCCCACAACGCTACAAAACGTTTAGCTTGGAATGCATTAAGGAGTTCTGTGGTTGAGAAAAAGACAATACAGGTGGTCCTCGTCTTGCGTTTTCGCAGTAAAGACATGGTTGATCAACCACCTCCTTGTCATCCTTATCACATCCTAGTAGACGTTAAAATGCAATCATTATCCGTAGTCATCATAGTGACAGTCAAGTTATTGAGACGAGCACGGACAATATTGAGCATATTTTTCCACGGCGCACTGTGCTGTAACTAGTTCTATATAAGAATTATTCAACAATGCACAGCAGAGCAGCAGTATTTGGGTTAAACTTTGCTGCCGCCGCCTCAAAATATTACTATACAGTCACAAGACTGAAAGCACATGACTCAATGCTCTTTCAAGACTTGCCACATGCTACCTTAATCCCTGCTGATCTCCTTGCCTGAACCAGTCCGACATTCACAAACCTATATTAACCTAAACAATGAAAATGACTTAAAAAGCTCATTTTAAAGATACATTGAAAATAAGTTCCTACAATTCTAGACTCTTGAACTTTTGACATTGCTGCCGTAGAACTGACAAACACTGATAAGAACCCAATCAGAGACAATACAAGAGACAGTGTAGGCTCTGCCATATTGTGCAGCCCCCTCCCACCACACACACCACCCTGCAGAGAGTCATGTGACAATAACTGCTGAATCACCATGACTCTGACATGCAACTTCAAAAAAGGTACAGGTCATGAATAATAAATCCAAAAAATAAAACTTACTTTGGGTTAACTTTGACTCCTATCTTGTCCAGCCCAATCTTGTCAGTGCATGCGTCTCGACCCACTGCAATTAATACCTAAAAAAGGACCCAAGAATGCATGTTTAAGTTGATTGAAACCCGCTCTTGGTGGGCAACTTTCAGAGTAAAAAGTTTTCAATATTATCATGCATATCCGTACATTATCTTTCTACTTACAGTGTTGTACTCTCCCTCGATGACCTCATCAGTCTCAGTGGACTTGGCTGTCACCTTCAGCCTGCCGGGGGTGCCTGCTTCTAACTCCTCTATCTGCCAGACACAGCAGGCCCAGAGGACAAGTTATACATCCACGTTGTCAGTGGATGAAGGTGATACTACGTTAATACGCTGTATTTTAACAGCATCATGTTACCTGTGCAAATGAGCGAAAACCTACCTTTACAGGGACAAATTTCCGGATAAATTTGATGCCGTGCTCCTCCATGTGCTCACCGGCACGGTTGGCCATCTCTTGGTCAAAGCCCCTCAGCAGAATGGAGCGCACCATAACTGTGACGTCAAGACCCAGGCCGGCGAGGAAGCCGCCACACTCCAGAGCGACGTAGGATGCGCCAATTACCAGGGTCTTCCCAGGGCAGTACGGTAAGGAGAAGAGGTCATCGCTGGTGGAAAACCGACACAAGGTAGAGCGTCAGTGTTGGTGGTGATTGACACGGATAAAAAAAAAGGTAACGGCTGTGCTGCATCAACACAAACGGGCTGTCAAACAGGCCATACAGGTTCCATTTGCAGTCGGATTCCCATAACAAGTCCACTCAGCCACTTTGTTTTCTATTTGACTATTTGAATTGTCAAAGCGACATTCTTAAAGTCCTATCACTCAAATGGGGTGTTCCACTTCACTAGTGTTAATATATGTACATGAGACGGCATGCCCTGTGTTGCCCAATACCACTTAAAACGCTACAAACAGCTGATAGTGGCCCACCGGTTGCAGCACATCTGTGGCAATGTGCCAGTTACAGTTGCGTACAAAATTGACTCGGTATTAACAAGTTAAACATGTTTAACATAGAAAAATTCTTCAGAAATAAGATACATATTGTGCATTCAACATTTATTTTCAACATGCATTCATTTCTGCTAGGTGCCAGTGACTATTAAGTAAAGATGCTGTACATGATACTATGTTTTATTTTGGAAACCAGGCAACCCAAACTTGGAGACAACACATGTGACCAAAGATATTTTAGCAGTCTGGAGTTTGTCATGTCTTATCTACACAACCTCCTTTCGTCAGGGGAATTATTGGACTAAATAAGCAGCGAGAGCCGGTTGCCCGACTACCAAAATAGCCCATAAATAACCACTTGAGAAGTCAATACGTGTTTTTAGTACTCGACTTCCCATTGAATGCGCCAGTGTATTGTTTAGTCGTCGCTGTGGCAAAAAGAACCTAATGGATTGGGTCAAATATACTCTCTATATATGAAATGTACTCTCACCTTGTGATGCAGTAGTCCTTGTCTCCAGGAATACCCATGTAACGCGGCCTTTCGCCTGTTGCCAAGACGAACTTAGCTGCTGTGTAAAACGTCTCTTTTCCTCGTTTGTTTACTGCCTGCGTCCAAATACAAACACAAGGTTTGAGATCAGCACTGTATCATTGTAAAACCACACAATATATAATATAGTATGCAGAATTGCATATGTTCAGAATGTTTGGACTTTTTTCAGGAAAAAGGGCAGTTAAGTCTGCCTAAAAGATTCAAAAGCAGCAATCTAATCTCAGTGCTTTTTTCGTATTGTATGACGTATTGTTCACAGTTGCAAATAAAGTTTCATATCAGGTAAAACAGGTCTCACCTTGATCTTGTGTGGCTCTACGAATTCAGCGTAGGCATTGACATAGTTGACGTTCTTGTCCCTCAGCGCCACCCTGTAGCCCCAATTTAGCGAACCGATGTAGTTGTTCACTGCCGTCTTCATCGTCTCCCAGTTGTGTTTGACTGATAAAAAAAAGAGCAAAAGACTACCCTCATTAGTAGCAAGACAAAAAAAACAACAAACTAATTTCCTGTGCCAAAGAAATGAACTTCTTACCTTTTTCATCAAATTCCCAGCCATATTTGCGTGCGTCCTGCATGGCTGTGGCCAGCATGGCAGTCTGATGCATCAGTTTCTTGGGAATGCAGCCAACATTCACGCATGTTCCCCCTAGACCTGATTACCACCGCAGAAATGAATTGCGTTGATAAATACACAGTACCTTGACCAACTTCCCACATTAAAAAGAATACAGCAAATGGCCAAGAAATATCCTACCCCAAGTGGTTCCTTTAGGCGTAGGAACAACATAGTCCAAAACCATGACCTTTTTCCCCAAAGTCGCAGCTTCCTGATGTCAAAGAATAGAGAAAATAAACACATTCAGTTATTACAGGAATGCATGATCACTTGTAGTGTTTTGTAGTACCGGCACCATAAAGCCATCACTAAAATGTTACAACAGGTCACTTTGTTACATATCAGTACCTCACCTTTGAACAGGACAGGCCTCCAGATCCTCCTCCAATGACAATCAGGTCGTAGTCATAGGCTTCACTTTCTGCGTTCAGAAGCTGCTGAAGGCTGCCGTCTTTATGGGCCTGAACAACACAAGCAAAATAACCACGTTGACCAGAATATTAGATGCGGCTTGACAGATTGAGGACTCTTTGCAGTAAAACATTCCATCTAAAAGCAATTGTGCAGCATCACATGACCAAACTCAAAACATTCCTAAATAAAATCATATCAGCTGGGTTGAATTCATGGCTTATTTTATATTCTGCTGCTTTTTGCCAGCTCATATTTCATGAAAACCTTGAAGTGAAACCATGAAGTGCAGGGCAAACAAACTACTTTATGTGCAATATTTCATAAAAACCAAAACTAGGGTGTACAAAAGCCGAGGTTTGACCGTAGTCTGGCTGCAAACTCTCATCGCTCAAGCAACTAATTTATGTCAGCAGCATGACCTAAACCAGAACATTGCATTATTGAAAAGGATGTACTCACCTGCATCGTTTTATCACAGCCACCGACATGTCTTTTGTTGATGAAGACATTAGGGACAGTTTTCTGTCCGGTCATCTCAAGTAGCATTTCCATGTAGTTGGTTCCATCCTCTACAAAAGTAGCGTGGAAAATAATGTGTTGAATGTCAATCCATTTATCTTGAAAACATTTAGAACTTAAATCTAATGTCCCCAGCCAGGACTGATTTGATACATTATGTAAACAATGACCATTCACTGTACTGTACGTTAGAATCTACAGAGAAGCAAGCAAGCAAGAAGAGGTTGACTCAGATATGAGGCCAAGACATCTACAATGACTCAGCAGCTTTTGCACTGCTGCAAAGGAAAGCCGTGTTTCATTATCAGGAAATGCTAGTCCTTGTGTTAAGAATTGACAACAGGCACATCATGCTTAGTAAGCGTTGTGAAATGCAATAAAACCTCACCTAAGAGATCCAACTCCACCACATTACACTCAACTTTGAGCTCTTTGAACAAGTCTTTTACCTGGAAAAGGAACATAAATTGACAAATGCATTTAAACACGCTCGACGGGTATATAGATTGTACAAATTCATAGGAAAAGAACGTTAGCTATTAGCCAATTCGTGATTCTAATGTTAAAGGCACCCAACAAGTATATAATACAAATAGTTGCGTTCTACCATGATATTAAGAATGTGTTGTAGTCCCAACAAACATGCCAGCAATTAGACCCGGCCCTTTTACTTCGCGGGAGAATAAGCTAACTAACTTCGACATTCAAAGTCTTTCATGATTAAAAATTTTTAAAAAATCAAATACCGTACCTTGACACAATACGGGCAGTAACTTTTGCTGAAAACCATCACCTGGTTGGAGTCAATGAGCGACTGTATTCGGGTTTTGAGGTCATTCTTCCCGGTGTCATTTTCGATGGGAGGCATTTTCAATCTATTTCCGTCCAAGCCTGCTCAAGGCACGCTTCAATGGACGGCCGGTGACACACGAAGAAAAACTGATAGGCTACAAAGTTTCTTCGACTAAATATACTAAAATGTATCCTTCTTTAGCCTTTCTTGAAAGGAACAGACTGACAGATAAGCCGACAGATCGTCACCATTCGCCTCCAACCCCAAAACCGCGCCTGAATGCGCCAAACCTACTCCTTATGCTTTATCGTCATACGTGTGGTGCGCTCGATTTATAGTACTTTCTGCACCGTCGATTAGTTGTGATTTTGTCACCATGCTCTCCGCCCACGCGGCCAAACCCGGTGAGCAAACCTCCCCACTTACAAAAAACGTCACCGGACCGTCTAATTACAAGTCATGGAAGTACAAGCGCAACAACAAATAATCAGTCGCATTGAATGTACGTGCTGCATAGGATATGACGTATAAACATCAAATATAACTAATAAGTTATCTATTCGTCAAATGTAAAACGTCGTGTAAACGTTTGGTGTATAGTCACAAAGCCCAAAGGGGTGTGGAAATGGTCCTAAAGTTAAAAGGACCAACACAAGCACCGGTTGTGGACGAGTCATCCTGAGTAGTTGCTGGTATCTAGCGCCGTTTGTTGGTAAGAATACGCTAACACAAATGTCAACTACGTTCAGTTTGTTTCCTTAACAAAGTATAATTACACAAATAATGTCACGCTTTGTTTAGTGAATGACACTACTGCATAGGTATCTGTCATGTATCCATTGTGCTTTTGTCTTGAACAAATCCGAGCTGTTTAGATGACGAAGATGACAATTGAAAATACACGCGGAATCAAAAGTAAAAAAAAAAGTTTTGTGAATATTTCAGGTATGGTAATTGCAGCTCCAACGGTTGCGGTTTGCTGCCCTCAGGTTGTTTTGAGGCCCATTTGAATGCAGCACCAATACACGTTCGACTCTTTCTGAGAACCGACTCTTTTAAAACCGACTCTTTATGTGGCCTCGTATTTTAACCTAGCTTAGCCAATGTGAAGGAGTTGTGCTTGCCTAATTTTGTGTGTTTTTACATTTTGAGCTATTAACAAATCCACACTCCTCCTTGGTGAGAGCATCCGCCCCGTTATTGAGAAGATTGGCTTAGATATGGGATTATCTTAATAGCATGTCCATCAAAACAAAGTACAAAGTTCCCCTGTCCTAAACTGAGCTGAGCGTTTGGGGGGAAACGGCTTTTATGATCATCCTGTAGCATCAAAGCATCCTCTTTTGACGCATCATTAATCCACACATGCTTTTCAGGTGAGTCCATTTCAACGCCTGAAGGCTGGAGCCCACTACACTTATCAGCTATGATTTTTAAACACACTGAGACATGTTATCAAGACCAAGCACGCGGACCATGATGTTCAGGAATGCACTCCCGGCTGCTCCCTGCTTGTTGCGTTACTGTATACGTGTGTATCCCGAAATCATGACATTTGCCTTGTTGCTCCACCTCCATCCCCTTTATAGGAGGCAGACGTAGTCACCCAAGAGGAAGCAGACCAGAGGCGGAGTTCATACTGTTGTAAAGCAAGCAGAAGAGCGGGACCATGGCTGAGAATAAAATGGGTCCAAATCTGCAGGCTGGCGCTGGATTCCTCGCTAAAAGGGTACAGAAGTCATTGAATCGCGCTCAGGAAAAGGTGAGCTGAGATACTGGTTGGGTCTTGTAAAACCACCAGTACTTGTATAAATATGGAGAAAGTGATGAACATTTTGTAGTATTACAACCTAAACTTAGTCATTGACAGTTTTTCAAGAGTACCTTTACTTTGTTTGCACACTAATTTCTGTAAAATGAATTGTTTTGGAAAAATGTCACCCTCACCTTTGCCTGTCATAACATTACAGTGTTGTTCAGAACCACGCAGCTGTGTGCATACTCTAAAAGCCACCACTTCCTGATTGTGCACTTCCTCTGCTTGCTGAACTCTACCCCCTTTTAAGTTTGAGGGTGACTTAATAGTTTAATGTAACAAATCAAAAGCAGATTTATCTCGGCAGATTAGATCCCACTCTGACACTGCAAGACCCGAATATTATTGTGGATGTTCTGGATTTCTTTTTTCTGTTGCTGCATAAAAAAATGAAGGTCAGATATGGATTGGCGACTTTTGTTACCGATTTTTAAAGGTGAAGGTCGTTTATGTGGGAAAACCTGCAGCTGGATGTTGATGCACTGGCAAAAGTTATTGTAATCGTCCAAAATAATCGTCCACTTCTGGGTATCTTTAAACATCCCATCACAGGGAGATTATTATCGGGGAATTAAAGATGTTGTTCACACAGGAAATGCATCAGTTGTGGACATGGACGGAAAGCAAAACAAAGTTGTTGCATTTGTGTTGCTATGGTAATTGTGAACACAAAGAAACAACATTTTTCAATTTGCTGTCCCCTCAAAATAACTCATCACAGAATTGTTAATGTCCAAACCGCTGGCCTTCACTTAAAATGTAACAAATTGGGCCCGTATATTGTGAATAATTTAAAGAAAGAAAACACCTTTTGAAATTTCACACTTAACCTTTCCAGCGGTGCGAGTATCATTCCTCTCTTCTATTCTTCATACAGTATAAAAATGTAATATATTGTGGAGAGAAAGCCTCTCAAACACTCGGTTTAAGATCTTTTTAAGCCGCTGTTCACCTTGACAACATGTCACAATCTACGAATACTGTGAAGTGAATGTTTTGTGCTACAAGCAGTAAGATTTTGATAGTTTAGAGCTCATCTAAAGTCAAAAGATATGAAACTTGTGGCCTAATAAACTCTTGACAATGTATCTTTCATGACAATGCAGGTTCTTCAGAAACTGGGAAAAACCATGGAGACCAAAGATGAACATTTTGAGCTGTGTTTGCAGAACTTGAACAAACAACAGGTAACTGAGCAGGCATCACCTGTTCTATAATTAGAATCGAATACAGTCAAATAAGCGTATATTATTTTTTAGCTGCTGTTTTTTCCTTTCTTGTTACACATATTCACAGTCATGTCACTTATAATTTCATTTGCTTGACTCAGCCATAAGCAGGAGAGGAATCAAGGTCCTGTTTTCCCTGTTACCATGCAACACATCCTGGACATTGGAGGGAACCCTTCCATTAAGCAACAGGAAGCTACCATTTTCACTTCATTTATGAACCTGGCACTGCATTTAAATATTTTGCAGCACCGTAGAATCAGAGTTTGACTGTTAAAAGACATCAGTCTATTCTAGTGTGGACTGCCCAGTCGTGGGGTACCAATATGAAACCAGTTTTGCCAACCTAGCGACTGTCTTTCATTCAATCTTTCATTCCAAACAAATCGAGACAATAGCGGAGTTGTACGTAAAACATGGTTTTATAGTTTAACAATTGTATGTGGTACCTACTCTTAACCCCACACTCTGCACGGTGGCGGGTATTTTGCACTACCTCAAATTCAAACTGCGCCGTCTTTAATGAAAAAATGAAAATATGCAATTTGGCCGACTGCTTGTCCCGCAAAATTAGTTTTCAGTATGCTGTCCTTGGTGGAAAACGCTTGGGCACCCCTGTAATATACTTAGTTATTCCTGTTCATGTGTAGTTGCACTTTTGACAATCCTTACCATCAGCACTTAATGGCACATACCGGAATTTAACTTCTGTTTTTGTCTCACACAGATGGATGGAAGTAGGTTGTTTAAAGATGTTAAGGCCCACTATGCCGCAGTGAAAGGTACGTTTTTTGACAGTGTGCTTTTTTTTTTTTAGATGAAGGAGTTATTGTTATTGAAATAGGGGAAGTGACTTTGTTCTATTTGTGGATCATTTAGTCTGTTTTGCAATGATGTCTATGTTGCTTTGTACAAAGAGAGAAAGGATCATGGAGTGAAAACACTCACACTTTTTCTAAGCTACTTTTCAATATGACCAAGTCCCTACCTCCGACTATAAACATAGAGCATATATATGAGCATTTAACTACATTGTACATGTCAGTGATGTCAGCTGGCTGATGTGGGGGACACATGCCATCGATCCACGCTACCTTGGTAGATCGCGATGGACTCAACAGGAACCCCTGCTGTGTGTTTATATGACTAATAAAGTATAGATTTTCCAGTGCTGTTAGCTACAGCTACTTTGAGTCCCAGCCAGGAAGCTGGTGTTATTTTGGCCTTTGCATCGTGGGGGCGTAGAAACACTGACATGAACCTTGAAAACAATACCATGTCAATGCACAAAAACGGTTGTCTTTTCTTTTTCCACAGCTGTACATGAGACATCTAAGAGAATGTCTCAGACGCTGAGACACATCTATGAACCTGACTGGGATGGCGTGGAGGACCTTGCTGCTATTACAGGAGTATGTCATTTTTTCATGTTCCACTAAAATATTTCAAGGGCAAAAAAAAAAAAGAATTACCTTAGGGTAATAAATGGCTGCAATTTGTTGCAGTTGGTAAGCTAGCCAACAATATTAGAATTTTTTTTGTCATGAGTTTATCATGAACATGGGCGTCACTAGGTTTTGAGGACATGGGGGCTTAGCCACCTGGAGATGCACAGGATATGAATGAATGTAGTAGACATTGAAAAAAAATCAAAATATCCCAAAAAACAAATAACCGGGATATAACTTTCCCATTTTTGGACAGATTTAGTGGAGATACTCAATTGTTTTAGGCCACCATTAAATTCACACAAGTACACACAATCTGCTCTGCAACCATTCTGTCCAGTGGACAGTGATCAATTATATAATAAGCATCATTATATTATTAATTAGCCTATTATTATTACTATCATAATTTTTCTTATTACTACTAGCAGTAGTAGTAGGCTAGTATTAGCCTGCTTTTGCCCTATTATATGAAATTTGTCAGATTTTTTTGGCTAAAAATAAATAAATAATATAATATAATAATAATATAATACATAAAAAAGTAAAATTATTTAGGGGGACTTAAGAACAATGACGCCACTGATCATGAATAAATAACGCTAGGTTTGACTAAAACGAAATCCATAATTGTGTCTCAAGAGTGAAGACTTGCTGTGGAATGACTACGAGGAGAAACTGCATGACCAGATTGTGCGCACGATGGAAAACTATACAAGCCAGTTCCCTGAAGTCAAGGTAATTAGACACATTGAATGGAACGCTGAACTTCTGAAAGTCCAATTGAGCTTTTTTTTTTTTTTTTTTCAGGAGCGTGTCGCTAAACGTGGTAGAAAGCTGGTGGACTACGATTCAGCACGCCACCATCTTGAGGCGCTGCAGAGCGCCAAGAAAAGGGATGATTCAAAAATAGCTAAGGTAGCGAGCGTACAGTCGGGGGCTCAAAAGGTTTGAGAATGACGCAAGTTTGCTGCTTCACTGTTTGATGTGACGATGTTGTTCACCAAAGCACTAACTTATCACTTTGGAAAAGGCCTTGTCACTAAACTGTACTGAGACGTACATACATTGTGTACTATATGCACATCACCATCATGAAAAGTGAGGCAGCAGACTTTGTGAAAATGACCATTTGTGTCATTCTCCAAGGTATAGTATCACTCTGGAATCGAAAGTGATACCATCTTCTATTTAACAGGCAGAGGAAGAGTTCAACAAGGCTCAGAATGTCTTTGAGGAGATAAATAATGAGCTGAGGGAGGAGCTGCCTGTCCTCTATCAGAGGTATGGTCGAGAGGCCGCTGCATAGTTCAGGTCTGATAGTAGTGAGAAAGCCAACTTGTTTTTCTTATTTGGTATTCAGGCAGGGCTTCTGAAGCCGCTTTGACAAAATGCCCCATATCTTTATGTACGTACATGTACGATATGATCTCAGAGCATTCAACATGTTGCTTCATCATCCAAGCAGCACAGTGTTGCATAACAACGCCTCAGGCTGGCCCACTATTAGCTGTGTTGTTAATCATTTTGATGTAACAAAATGCTGGAATTTGTTTTCAGTTTGAGTTACAAAGGCATCGATGCCGTCCACTGTGAAGCACTGAGCAACATCGTAGTTTTCCCTTGGATAAGCCTGTATAAAAATGCAATCTCATGATGATGTATGTTCTACATTTTCTACTGTATTTGGCTCATTCAACTCTTCATATAAATTTCTAATTTAAAACATCATTGACAAGTTTACTTTTTAATTTAAAATGCTATTTCAAATTCAACATTTTTAATTTAAAAGTTTTCATATTTATGTAATTTTTATTCTAAAATATACTTATGAATGTTATTTAAAATTGTACTTAACATTTACTTAAAAATGACTATTTTTAATTTAAAATGTTATTTATAATTTCAATTAATGGTATATATAATTTAAAATGTTACTTTTCAATGAAAAGTTGTATTTGAAATATTTGTATTTCATTTTGATGATCATATATTGTATTTTTTATTTTAAATGTTAGTTTTAATTTCATCTTAATTTATAATAAAACATGTTTACTTTGAATTTTTACTTTTAATTTAAATGCTAGTTTAACTTTTATTTTGATTTCTAATTTAAAATGTTGTTTTTAATTTCATTTAAAATGCACTTATTTGAATTTAAATGTTATGCAACATTTTACTGCATTTTTAAATGAAATGTCATTTTTATTAGTTTATTTTAATTTGGATTATTATATAATTTGCATTCTTTTTGAAGAATATAAACTATATCAAAAGATTATGTCCCAATTGAGTTTATGCGGATAAAGTGACTTGTGTTTTTTTTCTGTAGCCGCATTGGTTGCTATGGGACAGTGTTCCAAAACATTTCAAATCTGAGGGATGTCTTCTACAAAGAAATGAGTGTGGTAAGACACGACACCTTTTCTCTTCTTCATTTGGAAAGCACATACTTATGATTTTGCTCCCTTGCAGCTTAACCAGGATTTATACAACGTGATGAAAAAAATAGAGAATCAACATTCCGGGAAAGCTTTCATCATCAAGGGTCTGAGCAGGTGCAATAATTATTATAAAACATGACAAATAAGTGGAAAAAAATAAAACAATTCTTTGTTTTTGCACAGCATGTCAGGGAAGTCCAAGAAGAGGAAGTCCTTGATAATCTCCAATCCAATCCCGTGCAACACGGCCTTCCCGTCGGATCACATGTCCATCCTTTCATCAACCCAAAATGGGAAAAATGCTTTACCCTCCTCACCTGGTCCACAAACTCCGCCCAACTCGGATGAGATGGTTGCAGCAGAGGAGAGCGGCGCCCCCTCCAAAGTTGCGCACTCTTCAGACTCGGATCTCAGTTCCAGCGGCACCAACTCCCCCAAGAGACAGTCGCTGTGCGTCAGTGAGCACAGCGACCCAAGCACGGGAAGCGAAAGTCCAGAGGAGGTGGAAGCGGAAGCCGAACCCGAAGCCGAAGTGGAAGCGGAACCCGAAGCCGATCTCGCTACACACCAGTCTGACAACTCCGACCTGGGGGTCCCAAAATCTGACCTTGCGAGTCAAGAAACACCCGGCCCTTCTTCTGATTGCGCCAGTAGTGAAGCACCACACGTTCCTGAGCCGCAAGACGATGCGAGTGAGCCGCCATCAGAAGACGACAAAACCAAAAGTGCACCCGTTCCCGCCCCTCGAGTCTCTTTCCGCTCCCAGAATTCGACGGCTCAGGAGGAGCAGGAGTGTGAGGGAGCATGTGACATGAAGGAGACCACTGTATCAGGAGATGACCACGATGCAGATGAACTTCTCTCCAAGGTAGATGCCATGTTGTCGTCGTAACGCCAATGTTCCTGCTCAGCCTTGCCTCAACTTACAAATACAATCAGGCAGGTTTTCCATCAAGGCCACATACCCCCATTTTAGCTGTTTTTTTTAAAGGGGACCTATTATGCTCGATTCCAACCCTTTATATTGACTTATGAACTCCTATAGAGCAGCTACACACAATAACCCGCACAGAAAGCTGCCTGGCTTTCCCCACTCGTCTTGTACAGTTAACAGCTTGTACTCGGGCAAGCCCATATATGGAAGTCTGGTTCATTGTGATGTCACAGTGAGCCAGTGTTAGAAAAAACTCTTTGAAACCCAGCGTTCAGAGCCATCCCAAACGTCTTTCAGGGCTCACGTCCAATCTGAACCTCTGGGATCGTTTAACACGAGAATACAAGTGGAAATACCTTAGTTTTCTTTTTGTTAAATTACATTTTTAGAATGTAATTGACACACTGCCATCATAGTCTACCTAGTATTATTTGGGTGTAACTAGCTAATTTTTTACCCATTTTTGTCCAGTTTTTACAATTTCTGGTACTGCATAGAGGACCGCTTGTATTAGGTTGGTAATGTACTGATGTAATTCATCTTTAATACCAGTGGGTGGCGCCAGAGAGCCATGCAGCCTCTGAAGGTGGCCAGCTCCAGTGCGAGCAGAAGGACATCCTCCTGGGGCTTGCTGGTGATGAAAAGGTTTGTCTGTTTTTTATAAATCAGCTCCTCCTGTTTTGTTTTTTTCTTCCTGATGTGTTGATTTAAACGTACAAATGTTTGCAACAGGAAGAACTGCCGACGTGGGCCAAGGAGGAGAGCGGGAAACTATGCCTCGATTCAGAAAATCACAGCGGGGCTTTCTCAGAAGACGTCATCGGGCCTGTTGAGGCAGAGTGAGGCAATAGTTTGTCTCTAATAGTTTGATTCCTCCCACAAACAGCTGGTGACACACAAACACACGCACACACGCATGCAAGGTTGAAATTGTTTAGGGTGTGGAAGCAGCACGGAGAAATAATTCTTAAATGTTGTGATGCAACATGTGAAACTAAATCTCACGAGCGGCTGAAGTGAATTTTGCCAGTATTTCGATGAAGCTGCATTTTATACTACAGTATTTTCAGCTTTTTTTAAAAAATTCTTCCTAAAAATAATGTGAAGCATTTTTTTTTAAATGTGTTCTCTCAGATATATCAATAAAGGCCAAGTTATAAAAAAAAAGTTGTGTGGTTTATTGAAGGGGAAAAAGTCATCCAAATAACACATCCATATCATTTTTAAAGGAACAGCATCCTATTATCTTTTTCATATTTCATTCTACACAAACCAGGTTTTAATCTGTTTTATTGTGTGTCTGCTAACCTTAATGATTGGATAATGAGGTTCCTGTTGAAGATATTCATCATGCTTATTTATCAATAAGTCAGCTGGGATAGGCTCCAGCATAGAAAATAAATAAAAGGATGGCTTATCGCTGTATAACTGCATGCTCATACTGATGTGTTTTTCATACTAATTTGGTCCGGGCAAAAGAGGTGTGGACTCAAGTCATGATTTTGATGACTTTGGATTCGACTTCACATCAATGTAAATGACTAATCCTGATTGCTATGTCAGCACTTCATACATGAATTCTGCTTCTCGCACTTTTGGTTCTTCTGAGTCATTTCTGGTTCTGGTACCCAAGAACACAGTGGAGTTATTTTTCTCAATTTGGCAATCTGGTCCCAAATGCTGATAGGAAATGATTCAAAGCTGAACTCCTTTTTCCTCTAAAGAAAATCTGTCTTGAACCTCAGATGGACATGATGAAGGATGATGACCAACCTAAACCATAAACCATCCAAACAAGGAGAAACAGCCTTGCTCTCATTGGGCTGAATGGTAGGCCATGTTGCAGTTGGTAGTTCTTGCCAGTAGAGGTCAACAATGATAAGTGTCCAAAGACCAAACCAGGGGTGCCCTAACTTTCTCCACTGAGTGTTGCATTTTGAAAAATGAGGCCACTTTTGATGTTTGTAAATCAACCAATGCAGTCATGATAGAATGTTCTAGTATTATAGTATTTTGACTCATAAAATTACTGCTGTTAGGGTTTTTCCAATCCTTCATTGTCCATTTACTACGTTTAGAACGCTGCTGTTGCGTCTTTATGAAAGCACCTGGCTTTAAATTTATGTTTTTAAGACAATCCTTTAGTCGTAAAGATATCTTTGTTCCTGTGCCTTGCAGGTATGATACATGAGTCACAGATGTTCAAATCCAAGGGCCTCCTTATCACGCCCATCCATGAATATAGTGAAGGAGTGCAGAAACAAAAACAACCTGTCATTCTGCAAGTTTGCACCTTCGGCTCCAACAGGATGAGACAAACCTGCAGATGGATGGATGGATGGATGGATGGATGGATGTCTGGGGGTATTCCAGGTTTAGTCATCATGTTTTCTGTCTTGACATGTGAAGCACATGGTATCTGGAATGTACTCACAGTAATTCAAATTTTCCACATTTCATGATGAAAATTATAAAATTAATTCATTTTTTCCCTCATAACAACACCATGGAAAAAATATTTGAAAAATGTTGATACATGTATTAAAAATATAGGCAGGAAAATCAGTTGAAAAACAGGATGCAGCTCTCTCAGTCCAGGGCACATGATTTTTTCTGTTTTTAATTTTTAATACATTCCCAAAACATTGTACTCATGTTGTCATAATGAGGTGTTTTCCAACATTCCATTTTGGAATAACTAATTAAAATGTGGGAACTGTGTGTAACACTGTATATATGTAGTTCTCCCCCATTTACTGCGGTTAATCGATTCCAGCCCTGACCGTGATAAATGAATTTCCAGGATATAAGATTAATTGTTAAAAAATGTAATATTTTGTAGTTACAGCATAGAAAAACTGTTTATGACTTTGGATTTTTAACATGATTAGAGCCCTGTAGACATGATGACAGGTTACCACTTCCACATGGAATGGGAGAAAACATTTTTTGCTATCATGTTGGACATGCTGTGGCTGACTTGATAACTTCATGCAGCGTTAAGGTAATGTAATGTAAGCTAATGTCTTGAAAGAACTGATGAAATTTTGATGGTGGTTCGGATTCAGGAACTTTTTAGAAGATACTTTAACAAAAAAACGTGGTCAGAGTACTTGTTTGGGACATTTAGCTTTCCTGTTACGTCATGCTAGGTGTTAGCATTTTTTTCAATTTTCATGAATATGACCTTAAGCAGACACTAGCAATATTAGCATGTGTTAGCGTGTCAACATTAGCATGTTTAGCATTTACATTTGTGTTAGTATAGTAGGTGTTAGCATATCAATGTTAGCATTTTTAAAGTCATTCAAACCAATGGTATGTTTTCACGCTAATATTTATAGCATCAATCAAAAGGCAAAGGTGCTTTTTCTTGTTATTTATATATTTTTTCTCCAAGTTCTGTTGAGTCTGGTCAACCTGGAAAGCTCCTCCCCCAAATTAGGTTGGAGAGCATCCTCCTCCTCCTCCTCCTTGCTCCCTGCTCTGACTTTCCTTTCTTCACATTTCCCCCTTCTCCATCTGGATCAGTACACTGGAACCTGCTCGGGCTTCAAGAACCTCCGACCACCACCTTATGGTCAGACCTAAAGTGCCCCCACCCACCCCCCCCTAGAGAACAGCACGGATGATGCGTTGTGCGCTTCGGCTCTTCAATGACAGAGGAGACGCACCGAAGGAGAGATGGGCACCTTTTCTCCACTTCCATCTGCCAAACGTCCTTGCACCGCGTTGCTAGAACCGGCGGTGGTTCTGCTTGTGGTTCTGACCCGGCTTTGCGCTGCTTTTAACTTGGACACCGACGAGAGCGTCGTTTTCAGCGGACCGAGCGGGAGTTACTTCGGTTATTCTGTGGAGTTCTTCACTAACTCTTCGAGGTAAGTGCTTCATTAGCAGTATTATTTCATTTAGGTTCATTTTTTAACCTACTTTATGGTTGGATTTGTCTGTATTGTTTCAAATCATGGACGTGAATAATTTCAATATGTTCATGCATAAATAGCTGTTGGATTTTAATATAACATGCAAGGAAACATGTCTCTTTCTCATACACACACACACACACACACACACACACACACACACACTTGGACTGGAATCCTGGCTTGTGTGCTGATTGGAAACAGACCCACAAAGTGTGTGTGTGAGTAATGGTGTTGCACTAAAAGTCATGGGTTAAACTGCACAGCAGCCCAGAGCGGATGTTCTTATGAATATCACATTTTTTTTGTTTTTCTGGCATATTTAGTGACATGAATTTAGTCTGAATGCACACTTTATGTTAATTCCATACGTCTCCTTTACAAAGTGATACTTTTTAACCTGCTTATTCGGCTTACTGTTGATCTCGGCTTGAATCAGCCTAGTTTTGTCCTGCGGTGCATTCTTGAATGACAAGGAATCTGAATCTTCTGAATGAATGTGCTGCACATGTGATCCAGATGTTGACACCTCCTGATAACACGGAACAATTCATCGATAGTATGATACACTATGACAAGGCTTCGGACCGGATGTTCCCACATGCGGTCCCACGAGGGGCCACTGAGTTTAGAGTGTCCAGAGAGACGTATGCATAATCCAGTGATACTCAGGATCATCGATAATATCGGTAGATGTTACGATATTATCGGTCGACATTGGATTTGCTAGGATTATTAGTGCTCATTAGCGTATTTTCCAGACTGTAACTTACACTTTTTTCATAGTTAAGCAAGTCCTGTTAGGGTTAAACCCAAAACATTATCACCAACTGTGAAAGAAGACACAAAGACGTGAGATATAGGCTTGCAAGGAGAGTAGATCAGAGACTGTTCAGCAACAAATCTCCAACCAACTCTGAAACAGTCTCTGCTCTCCATCCTTTTATTAAAAGTTAGGTATGCCCTATTACATGAATCTCATCCTAAGGGGAGGGGGAGCAATACAAATTGGTTGAGAACATTGAAGCATTTCTTCAGATAACAGGAATGAATGGTTCAAAGAGACATCCTGGTTCCGGGTGCCTCAAGGACATCCCGTTATCGTGTGCCTGTAAGATGAATCATACAACTGTGTGATATATGTGTGCAATAATAACTTGGATATAAGTTATACAAATGTGTATTCTATGTGTGCAATAGTAACTTGGATAATATAAGGCAATGTAATTAAATGATATATACAGCTTTATTCCAACATTTCCCCCCTGTTTATCCAATTTACTCATCGTAGAACATCATTTATTGATCACTTCACAAGGATTTTCGATCATAAAATCATAAACACATGAGAAAAAGTTACACCTAGAGGAAAAAGGGTGTCACTCATAATCACCTGGATCTGAAAAAAGATCAGGAATGTTAAAAGATGTTTCATCGTCATAGTCAACATTATCTTTATCAATGTTAACACTGTCCTCGTCGTCGTCATGTTGTGGAATGAGTGCGTAAAGCTCCTGAACGTGTAACTGAATAGGTGTAATAGCAGAAGATATCATCTGGGTGCAAATCCTGCGAATAATGGGGACACAAATACATCCACACACTGCCAGAATGCTGACAAAAACTGTCACTGCCAATGCAATTGTCATTAAAAGTGGCTTCCACTTACTGAAGAAATCAGCGAACCCAGACCACATAGAGGTATCAACACCTGAATGCTCCTTCATCTTCTTGTTTAGGGACTGAAGCCCATCCAAAGCCCTGGTGAGGCTGCCATTTGCTGCTGTATTGTTCGGAATGAACGTGCAACACTTCTCACCAAACAGGGCGCAGACATGTCCTTTCTCCGCCAACAACATGTCAAGAGCAATGCGGTTCTGAAAAGCCATCAAAGATGTCGCTGACAATTGCTCATGAATTGCTTGAAAACCATCTTGAGTATAATTTCCTAGCCTCTGCACATTGTAGTGGATGTAGTTGATCCTGTCTACATTTTTATTTATCGTTATCCAAGGAACAATAGATTCCCACCCAGCTGCTATCTGATTAACCAGTTTGTAATCATCAGAAACACCTCGTGGAACACCTATGGCATCGATGTATGTTGGGTCGTTGTCGCTCCATCCTGGTGCTGAGCGCTTGGTCCGATACCAAGAGCTTGGAATGACGGAGGAGAGTCCAGCAAAAAGTTCTTCAGCAGTCAGTTTGTATATGCTTACTGGCAAGATGAGGGTGACAGATGCACACAGTCCTGTGGTATTGTAGGGTAGTCTGTCATAGATGGTGTTTTCTCCACACCACCACCATATGTCACTCCGTGATAAGGGTGTAAAATATTCATCCACAATTTCAGTTTCAAAACACTGAGAAGCACTTAATGAACCCAATATTGTACCAGTTCCAATCCTGTTGATACACGTGAAATTTCCCCTTGCAACTTTATTAGAAAACAGTGGTTTCTTCTTCTCTGGACCTGTAAGAGGGAATGTTTTATCAAACATGGCACAACTCCCTGTAGGATTGGTCTTGGCCATGACCTGTAAGAGACAACTTTTATTCAAGACAGAAGGAACTATTTGTAGTAGTGGTCTTGGTCCCATGCAAACCACACAGTCCTGGTCTGTGGTGTTTGCAGCTTGTTCCGCCATGAGTAACCAGTTGTTGTTTTGGCCTGACACACCAGTAATAACTTGGAACCAGTCATCATTAGTTTGAAGCATTGTTACTTTAACTCCTGCTCTAATTGTTGCTTTAGTAAGTTCTGGCTTCTTTAGCTTAGCCGTATAAGTTTGACATAATTGAATCGGGTAACATGTGTCGTATCCTGTTCTCCATTGGCATAACAAGAACTCCCAGCAGGAGCAGCCTAGCCCCACACACGAAGTATCTTTAGACGGAATTGGGCTTAGAAGTTGTCCTGAACTCAGATCTACGGTTAAGATTAAAGTCTTGCCATTGTTCTTTTCTACAAGTGACAGAAGTGGTCTTTGATGCCTAGCATACTCGGTTGTAGTATATGATGACCAGTCATAACCTTGAGGATCTGCCACTAATGTTTCCCAACTCCCTTTCCTATCGTTAATCATATACCAAGGGCTCTTATCTGGTGTAGCGTGCACTCCCATGTGACGTAACTGAGCAACTGTTAGGGTGATTACCGTTGTTTTATTTTGTGGAATGCACACTCTGAGTAGGCTGACATGCTGGTGTTGACCACAGGCAGGGTCGGTGATATCTTGCTTTATGTTTAACTCAGAGTATCGTTTGCCAGGCCGATGTATCTGTAACTGTCCATGTAGCAATAAGCTAATTCCCGTGATAATTAGTCCAAGTGCCGTCGTCAATATTACTGCTACTCCTATTTTTGTTTTAACCTGAGCCATGTCTTCAGGTATTCCCTGGTTGCCTCTAAAGTCTTACAAGGCTGTGGACAATCTTCACCGGGTTTGAGACGACTACACACTAGAAGTGCAGCCCCCTTTGTAGTCGGACTTTACCTTGCAAGACGGTAGGCACCTTGAGAACCCTTCCAACAAGCCCTTTTATTTATTATTTATTATCTTTTTATGCCTTTTTTTTTTTTTTTTTTTTATACGATGAGTTCTACAATGTAATTCCTACACTGAATTTGACGATAGGAACAGTTAATTTAGTCATACTTTAGAACCTTTTTGCAATGAGTTAAATGAACCCAAGAACCCCTTTCCGCTATTTTAAGTGCTGTTGGAGTTGTCAATAACACTTGATATGGGCCTTCCCACTTTGGTGAATGCCAATGTTTCTTCTTGATGCTTTTAATCAGAACCCAGTCTCCTGGTTCTACCAGTTGGTCATCCTGTGGAAACACGGACGTTTTGTTGTCTTCAATAAGTGATTCATTTTCACGTTTAATATTATGCAGTACTTTTCTCATATAGTCTGCTAGATTACTATCATCGCTTGTTTCCCATTCATTTTTAAAATAAGGTAATCTGTATGGTCTACCAAATAACATTTCATAAGGCGTTAATCCAGTCACACTTGTTATATTAATGTGTAATTTTACCAAGTCTAAACACTGTGTCCATGGTCTTTTTGTTTCTTCCATACATTTTTTCAGTCTATTTTTAATCGTTCCATTCATTCTTTCAACTAAACCTGCACTTTGTGGGTGATATGCACAGTGTCGTTTTAAATCTATATGGAATGCTTTCCCAATATTATCCAGTATTTGATTTACAAAATGTGATCCGTTATCGCTGTATATTCTTTCTGGTATGCCGTATCTAGGTATTATCTCTTTACATAATGCTTTGGCTACCGTTATTGCATCAGGATGTTTAGTCGGAAATATTTCAACCCATTTGGAAAATGAATCTATTATTACTAGACAGTATTTCTTTCCCTCACTTTGGTTTAATTCTATGAAATCCATATGTATGTGTTGGAATGGATATTCTGGTTTTGGAAACTGTCCTCGTTTTGGTCTCATATTGCCTTGGCTATTGTGTTTAGCGCAAATTAAACATGCTCTACAAAAATTTTTTGAATAGGAAGTAAATCCATAAGTTGTATAAACGGTATTTACTAATCCCACCATCCCCCCTGTTGAGACATGGGACTTCCCATGACTCAATAAAGCAGCCCATTTAAACAAATTTTTAGGTAGGATTGGTTTATGAACGGGTCAACAATATATTCCGTCTAATATTTGTGCTCCCTTCCTGAGCCACATGTCCCTCTCTTGTTTAGGAGATTGTTGTTGCATTTCACGGAGCAAGTCACAACAAATCTGATCCTCCTGTTTCAAACCCTTTTCTTCAGCCTGTAGAACCTTGACTTCCCCTAAGGCCGCTTGCTTAGCTATTTTATCAGCGAATGCATTCCCTAAAGAAATGTCATCCGTTCCTGAGGTGTGCGCAGCACATTTGCATATAGCTAATTTTTTGGGTAAGTGTACGGCATGTAATAATTCTGTCAACAGTTTAGCATGAGTAACCGGTTTCCCCACAGATGTAACCATACCCCTGTTACTCCAGTATTGGGCAAATGTATGGGTAGTAGCATAAGCGTACTGACTATCAGTGTAAATTGTGACATTTTGATCCTTCATTAATTTACAAGCTTCCGTGAGAGCCGTAAGCTCAGCTGCCTGTGCAGAAAAACTTTGTGGCAAGGCACCTGCCCTTAGAACCGTATCGCGTGTAACCACAGCAAAACCTGTCCTCGTCTTCCCCAAGTCATCCTTGCGGGAAGACCCGTCAACAAACAAAATCTGACCCTCAAGCAAGGGTGTGTCCTGCAGATCAGGCCTACTTTTAGATGTTTGTTCAGCCAACGCCTGACAATCATCAGGCACCCCATCCTCACAAGTTGGAATGAGTGTGGCTGGGTTTAATGCTGTGCACCTTTCTATTGTCAAATGGGGTTGTGACAACAGAATAGACATGCATGATAAATGCC
Organism: Doryrhamphus excisus; assembly: GCF_037039965.1. Taxonomy (NCBI): domain Eukaryota; kingdom Metazoa; phylum Chordata; class Actinopteri; order Syngnathiformes; family Syngnathidae; genus Doryrhamphus; species Doryrhamphus excisus. The sequence goes on along the minus strand of NC_136367.1, from coordinate 19,607,077 downwards.
TCGCAGGCGACAAAAATGTCATCTTGGTCTGTAGTAGCAAAGCGGAGACAGCATGTGGTACTTTCAACACTAAAGGGTGAAAGAGGGTCATCCAGACCTGTTGAACTTCCGTTCCATTCAGATGGTAGGATTGTCTTAGATTTTCCATTTGAGTCACACATTCAGCTATGTCCTCTTTGGGAGAGGGTATCCCTTCAAGGGCCTTCTTGATGTCATCTTTTGTCCAGGTCCTAAAAACCCTAATTGTCAAATCTTCACCATTTTGACCTGCTCTGGGGTTTGGTAATTCAATGAGGGGACAAAGATCTTCTAGCGGAGGTACATCTTCTGGTAGACGAGATGTTCCTGAAGAGAACATGTTTTCTCTACCAGTTACCATTTTCTTTGTCCAATCACCTACACTGCCCTGCGATCTAGTATAAGGCACGTTTGGTGCAGTAGGTGCAGTAGGATGTAAACTAGCTGCACTAGGAGGAGAATAAACTGGTGGTTTATTATCTTCCTCTTTTGGTGACCTTCTGTCCAACATTTCTCTTGCTTCTCTGTACGGCCCTACATACTCATCATCTTCTTTTCTGTGAAACAACATGGTTGTTTTATCTCGCTCCCTACATTCTTGTTCCTGTTTTTTATCTCTCTCCTGTTGCTGCCTCTCCTGTTCCTCTTTTTCTATTTTAGCCTGCTTTGCTCTTTTTTCACCTGCCTCTCTCTGTCCTGCTATTTTCATCCATACGTAAGTATGCTGAATACCTTCTTTGTTCATTTGTTTTTCCTTACAGTTTGTTTTGTTTCTGATTTTTTGCTGTAAGTCTTTTATTCCCGCCGTAGAAAGTTTGCCGTTAAAATCATATTGTTTTATCCAATATGGTAGCGGTTTTAGTGCTTCTGGATCTTGTTTTTTCACCACTGTTCAATCTTTACATTCTAGTTTGTCTATTTCTTTTTTACATTTTGACAATTTGGTCCCAACTATGATGAGTGCTCCTAGGGAGTCCTAAATAGTTGGGGATGTTCGTAGTGAGGTGGTGATTAACGTCTTATTGTGGTAATTGTCAAGCTTCTACCCCGGTGAGGGCGGACAATTCTTGCCTTTGCATCCACAACAAGTCACCACTTACAATCTCACTGTTTGGTATGGAGTTCGAAACCTAGTGGTTATCTTACTCCCATTTACACTCTCATACACACTGTACACACTGTCATGCACACTCCTTTAACGCGTTTTCCTTATGCCAGAGGACGCCGCCGTCCTGACAGATTTTACTGTATCTTTCAACAGAGCGAGTCTATCCCTCTCGCGTAGACTTAACTGTATCTTTCAACAGAGCGATCAACAGAGCGAGTCTACCTTCGCGCGGACTTTTACTGGACTTTGTACCTGATAGAGTCTAGAATTGTCAGGGTTTTATACCTTATCGCCTAACTCGTCTCCCCTTGAATACCGGTATTTTATTTCACTTCACACATTCCCTTTTTAAGTGAAATATGTACTCACTCACGCCTCTGCGATCCTGGATCTCCGTCAACCGTCGGATCCCAGCCCGAGAGGGAGGAACCAGTCCCGGAAAGGGTATTGATTGCTGTGGCCACAGACTTGCCTGGATCTCACTCCCACGCTGGAATCCTCAGGTCTATTGGAATCCGGCTCGAAGGACCAATTTAATGTTAGGGTTAAACCCAAAACATTATCACCAACTGTGAAAGAAGACACAAAGACGTGAGATATAGGCTTGCAAGGAGAGTAGATCAGAGACTGTTCAGCAACAAATCTCCAACCAACTCTGAAACAGTCTCTGCTCTCCATCCTTTTATTAAAAGTTAGGTATGCCCTATTACATGAATCTCATCCTAAGGGGAGGGGGAGCAATACAAATTGGTTGAGAACATTGAAGCATTTCTTCAGATAACAGGAATGAATGGTTCAAAGAGACATCCTGGTTCCGGGTGCCTCAAGGACATCCCGTTATCGTGTGCCTGTAAGATGAATCATACAACTGTGTGATATATGTGTGCAATAATAACTTGGATATAAGTTATACAAATGTGTATTCTATGTGTGCAATAGTAACTTGGATAATATAAGGCAATGTAATTAAATGATATATACAGCTTTATTCCAACAAGTCCTGTGACTTATAATCAGGTGTGACTTATATATGTAAATATACAATCATCCCTGATATCGATCTGTCAATCAACACAGCAAAGTACATGCCGGCAAGTCCTAAACTAAACTAAAGTAAACTAAAGTAAACTAAAGTAAACTAAAGTAAACTAAACTAAACTAAACTAAACTAAACTAAACTAAACTAAACTAAACTAAAGTAAAACAACCTCAGCTATCACTGGGGACTTTAAGAGGAAGTGTTATGTCACCGGAAGGCTCGTTTATACATAATTGATGACTGTCAATCAACACAGCAAAGTACATGCCGACAAGTCCTAAACTAAAGTAAACTAAAGTAAACTAAAGTAAACTAAAGTAAACTAAAGTAAAGTAAAGTAAACTAAACTAAACTAAACTAAAACACCCTCAGCTGTCACTGGGGACTTTAAGAGGAAGTGTTATGTCACCGGAAGGCTCGTTTATACATAATTGATGACTGTCAATCAACACAGCAAAGTACATGCCGACAAGTCCTAAACTAAACTAAAGTAAACTAAAGTAAACTAAAGTAAACTAAAGTAAACTAAACTAAACTAAACTAAACTAAACTAAACTAAACTAAACTAAACTAAAGTAAAACAACCTCAGCTATCACTGGGGACTTTAAGAGGAAGTGTTATGTCACCGGAAGGCTCGTTTATACATAATTGATGACTGTCAATCAACACAGCAAAGTACATGCCGACAAGTCCTAAACTAAACTAAAGTAAACTAAAGTAAACTAAAGTAAACTAAAGTAAACTAAAGTAAACTAAAGTAAACTAAAGTAAACTAAACTAAACTAAACTAAACTAAACTAAACTAAACTAAAGTAAAACAACCTCAGCTATCACTGGGGACTTTAAGAGGAAGTGTTATGTCACCGGAAGGCTCGTTTATACATAATTGATGACTGTCAATCAACACAGCAAAGTACATGCCGACAAGTCCTAAACTAAACTAAAGTAAACTAAAGTAAACTAAAGTAAACTAAAGTAAACTAAAGTAAACTAAAGTAAACTAAAGTAAACTAAAGTAAACTAAAGTAAACTAAAGTAAACTAAACTAAAACACCCTCAGCTGTCACTGGGGACTTTAAGAGGAAGTGTTATGTCACCGGAAGGCTCGTTTATACATAATTGATGACTGTCAATCAACACAGCAAAGTACATGCCGACAAGTCCTAAACTAAACTAAACTAAACTAAACTAAACTAAACTAAACTAAACTAAACTAAACTAAACTAAACTAAACTAAACTAAACTAAACTAAACTAAACTAAACTAAACTAAACTAAACTAAACTAAACTAAACTAAACTAAAGTAAAACACCCTCAGCTGTCACTGGGGACTTTAAGAGGAAGTGTTATGTCACCGGAAGGCTCGTTTATACATAATTGATGACAGGAATCTTAAATGTTTAGGCTTTTTCTACAAAGTAAAAATGAACATGACACCGTATAACATCACCACGTCTTTGTGAATTCATAGCTGGTCTAATTATTTTCATAGCTCGCTCAGTTTACCATCATTAAAATGTAGACATCGGAAGGGAAGATTATGGACTAATTTCTGGATGCTAAACAACTGATGTGGAATTATTTAGCTCGTGATATATCTCTCTAAATCAAACTATTCTTGCTGTGAGGTGAGTAAACAAGACGGCAGGAAATGCTGCTTTCCAGGGCGAGAGTGCTTGTTTCTGCTGGAGTCATGCATTCTGACAATTTAGCCAGTTTTGCTAAGTGTTTGTCACTATACTATCTTTGTCTAAGTCCCGCATGCAACTCATTCATAGAACTGAAAACAGCTCCTTCATTCAGGTTGGGAATATTTCACTCGGAATTAAACAAATTAGATTGAAAGTCTTTAACTGGGGCTGGAAATAGGTCAGCGATATATAACGTTGTCATGAATTCAGTGATGCGGAATGAGATTGGGAGCTCGGTGAACTTGCTTCCTGGTAACCGTCGGACCAGGAAGCAAGTCAACTTGAGGGGTATGGAAATAATAATACTATAGTCTCTCTTTTATCGCACTTAATTCCAGACCCGATCGTGATAAGTGAATTTCCAGTATTTAAAACCCCTTTACAAACTTCTAAATATCGTTTATAACAATATTACGGCCCTCATGACATGAAGCAAAACACCTTAACACGCTTAACTTACTCATAACGATTAAATATTAACAAGAACTTGCAGTAAACTTTGTTTTCCAATCAGGCCACACAGAAAAGCGTCAGATACTCAGGTCAAGATTCCATATGGTTTGATAAAGAATTGACAAATTGACAAATCCCTGTGGAAATGTCACCATAAGGCAACGCCACTTATCAGCCAATCCACCGCTGTTGCTTGATCCCTTCACACTGACTCACACTCATGTGACCGTATATCAAAACAACCAGACTTCACTGAGGAAACCAAAGAAAGGGGCCCATTTAACCAGGATTGACCAGGAATACTGATAAATGGAGGCCCTAAGCATGCACAAGTGAGGTCGCTATCAAAATATCAGTGGTAGTTGCCGCGTGTGTGCGGCAGTGTGTCACGATAATGAGCTTGATTATGTGCTTTTATTTATGGTGACCTGCCAAGGCACGCACGTCCCATAACTCACATTCGCAATCCAAATATACACGGATGATGCTGCTGATAGTGGGGTGCTTTACTCGGCTGACCTCAGTGCAGCGAGTGTGGGTCTGTTCTCGTTCAGTGACATTGTGAATATTATATATATATATATGTATTAATATTCATGGTTGTGTCTATATGTACCAATTTTGAAGTTCCACGAAGCCCCAGGTCCCCACAAACCGCCAGATTACATCATATACCAGGATGTCCCTCATTGTAGGGGTTTCATAAGATCTCCTGTCAAATTAATTAATGTTCTGTGAATATTATATATATATATATATATGTATTAATATTAATGTTTGTGTCTATATGTACCAATTTTGAAGTTCCACGAAGCCCCAGGTCCCCACAAACCGCCAGATTACATCATATACCAGGATGTCCCTCATTGTAGGGGTTTCAAAAGATCTCCTGTCAAATTAATTAATGTAATTAATCAAATCAATTAATTAATCAAATAATTAATCAAACTAATTAATGTGATTAATCAAATCAATTAATTAATCAAATGAATTTGAATTATTAAAATGAATTTGAATTAATAACCATTCATTTGACTTAATTAAAATTAATTTGAATTAATTAAAATTAATCTGATCATTTTGCCGGCCTCAATATATTGCCATGTATATATTGCTTCACCATTGGTTTCAGCGCCTTGGCACATTAGTTCCATAGAACAATACCATGAACGAAGTGAGCCCTTTTATCAGTCTCTTGGTCTCAGCGGGTGGAGGCGGGGCCTCCAGCATACACACAGAGTGCAAAAGTGTAGTCTAGTGACACTGAAGAAGTGTTTGTGAGTTGGAGATGCATGGATAGATACATTGCACTGCTGTTGATGTGTTCAGGTTCGGGTCAGAATAAAGTTCTAAAAGAGCGTTTGTGCTATTGTGTCTGAGTCTGCCGTCCCATTTTTGAGGCCATTTGAGAACCCCAGCTCCCAGCCAGCCATCTTCTCCATTAGCAGATGCTCATGCTTAATGGAGTTAAAGGAAAGGAATGCACATTTTCTGCCCTGACAAGCAAATCCTGACACACATCATAAAGCGCTGAAAAGCCTGTAAAGAAATTTCAAGCAGGATGTTTTTATTGGACGTGTTTTAATTTGACTCTGAGGGTTTTCTGCTCAAGACATAGACTCGATGAAGGATACCTATGCGGATTGAAACGTCAGCGAAGTGGCGGAGTAACACGTCGTCGCGTGGCTCCACTGAGAGGAAGAACAACTTCACTTTTGTTCTCCTTAGTTAACTGTCGAAATTCGACCTTTATTGTTTCTCCCACGGCAATGAGGCTGACCTGTCCAGTTTGGGGCGGGTAAAAGAAAGTGAAAGTGAAATTGTTGACATTGTTAAGATTGGCTTCATGCACGGTCCAACAGGAAGTTAAATAAGCGCATGTAGATGTCTGAGTGTATACAGTGGATAAATACGTACATACATTAGGAGGCCCTCTGGTGGGGGTCGTCTGTGTGGGAATCTAATGAAAGCATATAAATATCCCTGCTGTGTTCTCACAAGGGTGGATGGGGTGGTGGGAGTACACAGTCGGTCTGATCTCTGCTAATGTCATCAGCCACCGTTCTCTTCATTCACTCGCAATCTGGCTTTCGAAAAGGCCGTGTGGAAACTTTTAAATCTGTTGATTTGCAAAACACACACAGAGACTCATTTGGGTTTTTTGAATATTGTCAAATATAAATAATATATCTTTTTAATATACATGGACAGGTCTCACATAATAATGTGACTCATTTTGTTCTTTCTTTTTGTTGTCCAGTGTGAGCATTCTGATCGGCGCCCCGAAAGCCAACACCAGCCAACCTGGCATTACCGAAGGAGGAGCGGTCTTCCTGTGCCCCTGGAACCAAACAAACTGCAGCATGATCAACTTTGACAAGCAAGGTAGGCCGTCTTAAATCTTAATCTTAAATTCACAGTTTGCTTCCACAACTCATGGGGCGAAAAAAATCTCACTATTTGGGTTTAATATTTAGTAAACGCTCAGCTTTGCCTAACTACCCATAACGTGGATGAGATGAGTTATGAGGCCTTGACTTCTTAGCAGCTCCTGTACATGACCCCGAGGTCAGATGTACGGCTCCCTGCCATCTCAAAGCCCCTAATCCAGCCTCTCTGTTGGGATAGAAGCCGGCCTTTCATGTCTCCCTTGTGTTTTAATAATGGCTGTAACTTTCCTTCACTCCACCCCTTAGTATGTTATCCCCTTTCTGCAATGGGTTGTGTTTGCAGTGTTTCCACAGGACTGTGATTTCCTGCTGGACTCAGGCCAAGCGTTGTGGACGCTGTCGCATTTGGACAGAGTCACTGCAGGAACGGTGCTGCCTCCATCTGTAAAATAAAAAAATTATCCATAGGTATGAATGTGAGTGTGAATGGTTGTTTGTCTATATGTGCACTGTGATTGGCTGGCCACCAGTCCTGTGTGTACCACGCCTCTCGCCCGAAGACAGCTGGGATAGGCTCCAGCACCCCCCGCGACCCTCGTGAGGATAAGCGGTATTGAATGAATGAATCTCTGATTTTGTTCGCTTCTTTCATCAAATTTTGTCAACATTTCATGTTGGTTTTTGTCGATTAATCTTAGTCGATTAATCTGAAGCTTGTTGTTTGATTAATCGAGTAATTGTTAATTAGTGGTTTGGTTTGCAACAGATCAGAAAAAAGGCAGAAATGTCCATCACTGTTTTCCGAGTGGTTAGCGCGCAGGCCTCACAGCTAGGAGACCCGAGTTCAATTCCACCCTCGGCCATCTCTGTGTGGAGTTTGCATGTTTTCCCCGTGTGTGTTTTTTTTTCCGGGTACTCCGGTTTCCTCCCACATTAATTGGCGACTCCAAATTGTCCATAGGTATGAATGTGAGTGTGAATGGTTGTTTGTCTATATGTGCCCTGTGATTGGCTGGCCACCAGTCCAGGGGTGGACCCTGCCGCTCCCCCGAAGACAGCTGGGATAGGCTCCAGCACCCCCGTGACCCTCATGAGGATAAGCAGCAGAAAATGAATGAATGATTTTTTTCCAAAGTTAGGCAAAGCTGGATGGATACAACAATAAATAAATAATAAATAAATAAATAAAAAAATAAAAAATAAAAAATAAAAAATAAAAAATAAAAAATAAAAAATAAAAAATAAAAAATAAAAAATAAAAAATAAAAAATAAAAAATAAAAAATAAATAATAAATAATAAATAATAAATAATAAATAATAAATAATAAATAAATAAAATGGAATACCAAAATAGTTGTTGATTAACTGGATAATCGATTAATCATAATTCATAGATTAATTGTTGCAGCTCTGTGCCAAGCGACCATGATAATTACATACACTATAGCGACAAAACGATTGTGACCATTTTAACACACACACGTGTTCACTCTCAATTTCCTCATCAGGCACACTTCGGACACACTTACAGAAAGCAGCCGCATATATAAATAAACATACCGTAATTACAGAAAAGTTTACACAGTTACAGAGAGGAAGAGTTGGGTAATTTGGCAGGAAAGCACACACACCCATACGCCCCTATTAGTCTACCACACTCTCTTTTAATCACTCTTTCTTCTGCACAGTCGGGGACCTCTTAAAACAGACTCTGTCTGTGCGGTGCGGCCGTTGGAATTACAGTACCAACAAGGTCCAATTACATTTGACTTGTTTGATGTCGCCCTGAAAGGGGACGGATTAAGACCGCACAACAGTGCCATAATAACATAATAACAGTTTAAAGCCGAGGAACGCTTTCACATTAAGCCTTGGCAACACGACTTCAAACACTGATGACCTGGAGCTTATTTTTACGACTGGAAGTGACAACACATGACACCAGGGACTTTTCATCCCAGTTTCCCGATGTTTTGCCATCTGTCTTTTTCTAGGTGATCAGTATTTTTATATCAACGAGGTGAACACTCAGGTTGAGTTCAAGTCCCATCAGTGGTTTGGAGCTACCGTGCGTTCCTACGGCAACAATATCCTGGTAAGAGTCACTCTGTGATTGTTGATCTAGTAGTTGTGCTTGGATTCGAAGCATGAGAAACAACTGTGTGTGTGTTTGTGTGTACCTTTCAGGCTTGTGCTCCCAGGTATTACTGGAGGACCGAACATGACACTCCCTTTGCCGATGTTACAGGAACTTGTTACCTCTCTGACAGTCTCAAATCGTTTGTGGAATACGCCCCCTGCAGAACAGGTGTGTGACTGCAAAGTTAGCAATTTGATGTGTAGATCTCCGCCTATTCGCTCCCTCACATCTTTGTGGATTTCCTTTCTTAAATTGGGAGTCATTTGTTTTTATGGTAATGTAAATAGATGGCGCTATCCGCAGGGGAAAATAAGTGTTGCAGCTATGAAACCAGCAGAGGGTGCTGTCTTATAATTCAAGTCCAACAACATTTTCCTGCAGGAAGATGCTTTGACAAGAAGTGATGTGATGCAACTGCATGTTTTAAAAGTACACTGATGCATGCATTAATCCCTCATTTAATGTGGTAAATTGGTTCCAGACTTGTAATACAGAACCGCTCCAGAACCGTAATAAGTGAATTTACGAGAAGTAGGATTCCTTATTCATAAACCAAAAAACACATTTTGCTTATTGAACTACTCCAGACATGAAATAATGCTCATACACTCACCTTTACACCCATATTACCCAATTTACCATACATAATAAGACAAAATATGGCATATCAGACATAAATAAGACATAGTCTAGACTCAAATCAAATATTTTCATCGTGAGAGCATGGAAAACCTGTTTCAGACCTTCTAAATACCGTTTTTAACATCATGAAAGCCCTCTTGACATGGAATAACACCCTTATACTGTCTTTCACACTCAAATGACCAAATATAGTAGACATAGTAAGAGAAAATATGACATATCAGACATAAATAAGACATAATATATACTCAAATAAAATATTTTCATAATTAGAAAACCTTAGAAAACCTGTTTCCAACCTTCTAAATACAGATTTAACATTATTAAAGCACTCTACACATGAAGTAACACCCCTATATTCCCCTTTACACTCAAATTACCCAATATAGTAGACATAATAAGAGAAAATATGACACATCAGACATAAGTAAGGCACAAAATGTATCAAATTAGCCCACTGTATTTTTTAATTTTTCTTCATGTGGCTCTCGGTGAAACAGGATCGGACACTATTGATATGATGTATTAATATTTACTGAGACGTCTGTTTAAGAGGGAACAATATTGGCCAATCATGTACTGCAAATATTTTGGTGTTGTACCTGCAGAAAGGCACGGACCTGCAGGACAGGGCTATTGTCAAGGAGGATTTAGTGCCGACTTCACGAAGGTAAGAGCAATATTTGCTGGGCGTCGGACATCATCCCACTGCCAGGCAGCGGAGATTAGGGGGAAAATTACACACTTTGTTTTTTGGTTACGCGGAAATTCCTGCTGTTGTGCTTTTCAGGACGGGAGGGTTATTCTTGGTGGACCGGGCAGCTTTTACTGGCAAGGTGAGCTCACGTCAACGCGAATACCTTTCGGAGAAAGTCACGTTCAAAACGTCAGGTAACTCTTTGCTACCCGACTATTTTACAGGTCAGCTGATTGCAGCCACGCCCGAGGAGATCGTTAAGGCTTACTACCCTTCGTACTTCTTACTGTCGGTTGCCGGGCAGATGCAAACGGGGCAGGTGCAGGGCAGCTACGATGACAGTTACCTGGGTGAGGAAGTCACTTTATCACAATATTGATGTACTATGCCTCCATACATTAGTCCGCAGATACATTTTTCTTGGGCTTGGATATTCTAAAAATAAAACATCCATTCGTTTTCTATGCCGCTTGTCCTCACTCGGGTCACGGTGGAATGCTGGAGTCTATGCCAGAGCGGCGAGGTACACCCTGGACTGGCCACCAGCCAATCACAGGGCACCAACCACTATTCACACCTAATGTGGGAACCCCCACGCAGGGATGCCCAAACGGAGACTTGAACCTGAATCCCGGATTTCCTGACCGTGTAGCCAACATGCTAACCACTAGTTAGCTAACCACTTTGAATTTGATCATTTTGCCGGCCTCAATATATCGCCATTGTGCATGCGTGTCTGAGTTCCTTTGTCTTTTGCCTCCGAAAAGGGCAGGAAAAGAGTTCACTTTGGTACATAGAACAACGGCATGAATGGAGTGAGCCCTACAATACAATCTCCGCTCGCGTACATATGAAGTGCAGAAGAGTAAGGCAGTAGAAATGAAATTAGTAGATTGAAATACATTGTCATCATTTTTACGTTTTTTTTATTGTACTTTTCTTAGAAGTAACGCTGTAATATTATGTCATCACATAACTAATAACTAAGAACATCTTTTCCATCTTTTTCAAACTTGTCTCGTGTCTCTGCAGGCTATTCTGTGGCTGGCGGGGAGTTCAGCGGGGATGATGAGGAAGGTGAGGGGTCATGTTGTCCAAACACACAAAGGGTGTAGGGTTTGTTGACCCCCCCCCCCCCCTCAGCTCTAAAACCCCTTAGTCTCCACACACATGACTGAGTATGTCTCCTGTAGTTTTGACATATCGACGAAAAAAAAAAAAAAAAAAGACCTCAGAACCGTGTAAACATTGTTCCGGTCCTTTGATGTCGGCTCTCGTCTTTCTAACCTTTTGCCCCTCGCTGTCCTTGTTGCAGATTTCATCACAGGCGTTCCAAAAGGACTCATGCTGTATGGTTTAGTAAGGAGTCATAATACATTATTGATTCGACATAATTCTTAAAAATGCAAATGCTCCTTTTATACACAGCAATGTGTTATGAATGAATGAATTTGGTTTTATTGGCTTATAATGAGGAATCTTCCCCATGCAGGTGAGCATATTAAATGGAAGGGATATGACGTCACTGCTCAACGTGACAGGAGAGCAGGTATGTACATTTTGACTGGACTTTAGCAAGGTTCCGTTCACACATACATGTAATTTGACACTATTTTTATTTATGAAATGAAATTAAATCGTAAAAAGTTTCAAGGATTCAAAAGATAAAAAGACGACACAAAACATGTTTTGAGTATTTGAAGGAGTTTGGACATGCCGGCTACGTCAGTGGGAATCAGTTCTGTGCTACGTTGTGTATTTTCGCGACATGTACGAACATGTGACCAACCCAAACGTGCGCTTTTGCGACATGTGGGAGATAATCAGCGGGTGTTTAGAGTTGTCAAGCTCGGCATGAGAGGTGCTAAGTAAACGCTTGTAGTGAGCGATGTCAAGGCAGGACTGATAGACGCTCTCTGCGGGTGAATGCTTTGCTCTGTCGGCTCTTGGACCGAGCTGTTAAAGTCAGCTGTAAAAACACCTCGGGGGGGGAGACCCTCTTGGTTTAAAAAAAAAAAAAAATCAGATTGTGTCCATTGTTGCACGGTGGAATTTCTACTGCTTTGTTATTGTGTACTGGGTTTGGGTTTGGTAAACGTAAATTCGACATTCAGAATTCCAATACTAGTTTTGCTGATTGTCAACTCAAAGGCAAACATTTTACAGCAAATTTATATAGTATAGATGGTATTACAAGCCCAGAACCGTTTTTTATACGTATATTCTCAAGAGTCAATACTATAAAAATGAAATGTGGCTATAACTTCATGTTTCAAATTCAGATTTTTCACTTTCTTATTGTCAGACTGTTCTGGACCCCCAAAAAATGATGTGGTGGGCTGAATCTGGCCCCTGGGTCTTGACTTTGATACCTGCACCATAGTCCATGGCTTTACCAAACTCCTCCTACAAAGTCAGTCATAGACTTACAGCCGAAGGTGTCCTGGTTCTGGTGGTCCCAGTGCACTTATGGAGAACCATTTGGGCAATTTGGGGTCAGTAAAGAAATCCAATAACATAACAACACCAGTTTACATTGAGGAGGTTGTTATTCCCAATCATCCAGAAGGATACTTAGGTCAGGGTACCTGAAGGTGCAGGGAAGTGACGTTCTCGTCCACTAAGAACGACTCGAACATGTAGGCACTGAGTTAGATAAATGAAATTCCATGTCCCAATAACTAGATTTGGGACGCTTTAACAAAGACCAGATGCTCGTGCTGGACTGCCACCCAATGCGCAAAAGTACCAGACTGGTTTGCCCCCGATGTGGGGATCCCATGTGGCTTTCTTGGGCCGTAGGGTCTTGGGTTCTGTTCATGAAGGCCTTCCAAATCACTCCTTATCTGGGTGTGTTTGTATTAGGGGACCCTACCGGGGGCGTATGGCCTCTGACAACATGGCTCCAGCGGATTTGAACTTTGTCCTTTACCTTACTTCATTGATACTGATACGAGGAGCGCCGCATGATGACGACTGTAAAACAATCTGTGGCGTCAAGGCTTCTAATCTCACAACCGCCGCAAAGCGAGGCAAAGCGAGGCAAAGCGAGGCAAAGCGACGCAAAGCGAGGCAAAGCGATGTAATCTGACCTTTATTGTCATGTGTCAGATGAAATGAAAGCAGAACAGCAGCGCTGTATGAATCACTACACCCGAGACACCCACCTCGTCTATTCTTGTCCTTACAGAAGCTCTAGTAGAAAGCTACTTGCGAATACAAACACCCCAGGGGGAGTTTAGGAGGAAGCCTCTGGGGTTGACACCGGAGCGTACATAAGCGAGGAGGGAGAGAGAAAATAAAGAGATCCATGCAGAGTGATGTAATTAGAGGCTAACTGAGTCTTGTTTTTAATCTGTTCCAGATGGGGTCCTACTTTGGCTACGCAGTAGCAGCCACTGACATCAACAATGATGGGTGAGTGCATGGAGTGACGATGCACAAATGAGGAAACATCGGGAAAGGGGAGGAAAAAGAGGGCGAATAAGGGATTGATGGGATTTAAGATGGGATTTAAGGGGAAGACGTGGGTCGTTATGACAGCCCATAAAAATGGTTCCTCTAGTTGTATCCACAGCAGTCATTTAGGAACAATTTATTGGGAAATTCATTCATTCATTTTCTACTGCTTATCCACACGAGGGTCGCGGGGGTGCTGGAGCCTATCCCAGCTGTCTTCGGGCAAGAGGCGTGGCACACCTTGGACTGGTCGCCAGCCAATCACAGGTCACATATAGACAAACAACCATTCACACTCACATTCATACCTCAATTAACCTAGCATGTTTTTGGAAATCGGAGTACCCGGAGAAAACCCACACATGCGCGGGCAGAACATGCAAACTCCACACAGAGATGGCCGAGGGTGGAATTGAACCTGGGTCTCCTAGCTGTAAGGTCTGCACACTAACCACTCATAAAACAGTGATGGACATTTCTGCCTTTTTTCTGATCTGTTGCAAACCAAACCACTAATTAACAATTACTCGATTAATCAAACAACAAGCTTCAGATTAATCGACTAAGAAGAGAATCGTTTGTTTCAGCCCTAAAAGGGCAAAAGGAGGAGTTATTATTCATTCATTCATTTTCTACCGCTTTTCCTCACGAGGGTCGCGGGGGGTGCTGGAGCCTATCCCAGCTGTCTTCGGGCGAGAGGCGGGGCACACCCTGGACTGGTCGCCAGCCAATCACAGGGCACATATAGACAAACAACCATTCACACTCACATTCATACCTATAGACAATTAACCTAGCATGTTTTTGGGAATCGGAGTACTTGGAGAAAACCCACGCATGCACTGGGGAAAAAATGAAAACTCCACACAGAGATGGCCAAGGGTGGAATTGAACCCTGGTCTCTTAGCTGTCAGGTCTGCGCACTAACCACTCGGAAAACAGTGATGGACATTTCTGCCTTTTTTCTGATCTGTTGCAAACCAAACCACTAATTAACAATTTCTCGATTAATCAAACAAGCTTTAGATTAATCGACTAAGAAGAGAATCGTTAGTTGCGTGCAATTACGTGCAATTATACGAAAACAATTATTGGGAAATGTTGACTTAAATATTCCACAAATGTGATGCTGAACACATTCTGGTGGACTTCTGATTGGTTAAGAAAACTAGAAGACACTGTGTAACTTCTAGTGTACTGTATTTTTGTGTACTTTTGTAGTGTACTTTTTATCCAATTCCTCTTTAAATTGTGTTATGGCTTTTGTTGTTGTTGTTGTCTTGACAACAGCCAACAATATGATAATATCACATCCTGTGTACAGTTAAACATGTCGACTTCCTTCCCAGACTGGATGACCTGGTGGTAGGAGCTCCAATGTTCATGCGTCGCGGCTCCAATGGACATTTGGAGGAACTAGGGAAAGTTTACGTGTACCTCCAGAGGGGGCCTTTGCAGCTGGAGCCCACCCTGGAACACCTACTCGGCCGTCAACCTTTCAGTCGATTCGGAACCTCACTGGCGCCCTTGGGTGATCTCGACCAGGACGGTTTCAACGGTATGATTGCTAATTGAGTCGCTGATAGTGTTGTGGTTTTCTGGGCTGATTCTGTTTGTGTATTCTTAACGTGTGGGTTCGGTTCCCACCCAGTGATGGTGTGATAGTGAGTGTGAATGGTTTCCGGTTCCCTGCGTCCCGCCCCACAGTGGCTCTATCGAACATGCACTGAGGAAATGATCTAAATAGAGAATATGATTCAGGTTTATTTAGTACATATTATTTTTACAGCTTGTCTGTATTAAATATAAAATGCATATTGGACAGAATAATGAGTCACTGGATTATGATTCAAGACTGGTTTTTGTTGTCCACCCACTGTGGAAAGCCACCGTGTGCTCATGACTCATGTAATAATTGGGAAGCTGCTCTTGGACCATGATGTTGAGTGACATTGCTTAAAAAAAAGAGGCCAACTAAATATTCAGCAAACCACAAAAAATATGTTACTTTGGATCAGAGGTTCAAAGAAATCAATTATGTAAAACCACCAAATAATAGATGCTAAACACTGTGTGCTCTTCCTGTGTACAGACGTGGCCATCGGCTGTCCCTACGGGGGAGAAGACCAACAGGGCCGGGTTTTCATCTACAACGGTTACTCAGGAGGACTGAAGGCCACGCCCTCTCAGAGTCTTGCCGGCCAATGGGCTTCCAGCTCTTTCCCAGCCAACTTTGGTTTTGCGCTGCGCGGCAACACGGATCTGGATGGAAATGGTTACCCAGGTAATGCATTCCAGTCTCGGCGTCCTATTAAATTCCAGTCCCCGTTTTAATAACTTACTCCCGCAGACCTGATTGTTGGCGCTTTTGGGGTGGACAAATCCGTGCTGTTTAGGTGAGTTTACAGTCGTTACTCCAGCAGTGGAAGAGCAGATAAATAGATGTTTTTCTTTGTGGTACCGTGCCTTCACTCAGGTCTCGACCGATAGTGAACGCGAGTGTGTCTCTCACAGTACAGCCAACCATTTTCAACCAAGAAGAGAAGCTTTGTGAGCTTTCCACAGGGATTGGAACCACTGCCGTATCCTGGTATGAGCACACTTTTCCTCTAAAACCTTCACTTGGGGCTACCATAGTAACAGGAAGCGTATACGTTGATTTATCCCTGTTGTGGAAATGTCTTTGGCTCTTCAACAAAAAGCTTAAGTGTTTCACTAGCTCTCTAAAAATAACCAAACGTGGAAACTCTTAGAATTGTCCCGTATTGAGAACGTCAAATGACTTAATATTCGCCAGCTTCCTGTCCAAGCTGCTTCTATCTACAAACACGTCATTCTGAGACCAAACAGAAAAAGAAACAGCTCTGTTTAAGCCTTATTACACGTGGGGCTGTTTTAGACTTCTAACAAACTGCGGGCTGTTTTTCCAAAAGGTTGATTAGTACAAGCTCTGTGTTCGTGTTTATTGGGGTTTGGGAAAACGTTAATGGGAGGAAGTAGAATAAAGGTGGAATCATCATACCTGGCCTTATAGCCAAGCTTGTTTCGGGGAGGATGTGGTTGGCATGCTTGTCTCATCTTGGCTTGGACCAGTTTAGAGTTGCTTGTGTGGGATTTTTCTGGGTACTACAGTTTCTCTCCAGTCCAAGAACATACATCCCGAACAACAGTGGACCACCATCCCCACTAAACAGTCTGCAAACAAACAAACAAACAAATAACTATTTATTATTATGTAGTGGGTGCCAGCAGAAGTACATAGGCAAACAACGCTCCCGGATGCTGAACATCAAGTTGACAGTCTAAGCTTTTAGCTAGAGGGCTAGCACCCTTGACTCTTATTTTATGAGTCCCGATTCAAGCCCGGTGAGATGTATCATTGTAAGATTGAAGAGATATACCGTATTTTCTGGACTATAAGTCGCAGTTTTTTTCATAGGTTGGCTGTTGGCCTGTGACTTATACTCCAGAGCGACTTATAAATGAAAAACTGTTGATGCTACATAAACACTGGACACCTTTTCTGTTCATGTTTATTTTTTGTGTAGCTGAATAACCATTGTGTTAGCATATCTTACATATATTCAGCCTGTTCTCTATTCTTTTATTAATGTTAGAACTTGCCTTCCAAGAGGACGTCATGTCTGTTTTGGTCAAGTAGTTAAAATAAATTACTTGCAAAAAATGCGACTTAGGCTGCACGGCGATCGAGTGGTTAGCTTGCAGACCTCAATCCCACCCTCGGCCATCTCTGCGTGGAGTTTGCATGTTCTCCCCGTGCATGCGTGGGTTTTCTCCGGGTACTCCGGTTTCCTCCCACATTCCAAAAACATGCTAGGTTAATTAGCGACTCCAAATTTTCCATAGGTATGAATGTGAGTGTGAATGGTTGTTTGTCTATATGTGCTCTGTGATTGGCTGGCCACCAGTCCAGGGTGTACCCCACCTCTCGCCTGAAGACAGCTGGGATAGGCTCCAGCCACCCCCGCGACCCTAGTGAGGATAAGCGGTAGAAAATGAATGAATGAATGAAAATGCGACTTTTTCTACCTAATTATGCATTTTTGTCTTTGTGCAACTTATACTCCGGAGCGACTTATAGTCCAGAAAATACAGTAGTATTTGCCCGTGTGTATGCACAATATCTATTTAATAATTATTTCATATTTTCTTCAGTGTCAGCCTCAGTTTCTGTGTGCTGGCTCATGGAAAACACCTCCCTTCTACTTTAGGTGAGACCCCCCCCCCCACACACACACATACACATACACAAGTTATGTGGATTGCAAGCATGCACCTTATCTTTCTGCATTCTGTACCAGACCAAGATAAAAGGCATGTTTTTTTTACACATGCAGAGTGTTGCATGTGTGGTTTTTACATTTATATTTATGCAAATACTCCATGCCTTTCCTTTTCCTTGTGTGCATATTTAAAGGATTTGCGGTGGAAATTCAGTTGGACAAAATGAAGCACAGCCAGAAGAAATCTGTCAGGAGGACTCTGTTCCTGGATAGTCAGCAGCCCAGTCTGGTGAAGACCTTGCGGCTCACCAATAGAGAACGCCTTTGTCACGACACCAAGATCTATCTACGGGTCAGTCACGTTATCCCACCTGTGTGTCTTCCCAATGAAATACACATGAATGACATCATGTCATCATGTAATTGATCACCATGTAAATGTGCGATAAAACAATGCTTTGTAGAAATATATGCATACATACATATATGCATACTTTGCTGGAGAAATACAGCAACGTAAAAGGTCAGGAAGAAGCCAGCTTGCAAGCACCATTAAACTTAAATTGTCCTCAGTAGGGTCCGGACTTCCACAAAAAGCAATGTTTTTTTTGGATCAGCACCAAAGTGTACTCTTGACACATTGACTGCCTCCTGTTTGAATTTGTTACAGAGATTCATAATTCATTGGAGTGGCCTTTTATTGTGGCCAGGCTAAGGTACACCCCTGCATCCCGATATGTGTGATAGAGGAATTATGAATGCTCATTTTCAGACAGAAACAGGCCTTTTGTGTACATACAAAAAGTTTTTAAATGTCTGTCTATCTGATTTTGAGGCTTGCACGCTCCCCCAACACAATCTGTGGAGTGGCCTTTTATTGTGGCCAGGCTAAGGTACACCCCTGCATCCCGATATGTGTGATAGAGGAATTATGAATGCTCATTTTCAGACAGAAACAGGCCTTTTGTGTACATACAAAAAGTTTTTAAAAGTCTGTCTATCTGATTTTGAGGCTTGCACGCTCCCCCAACACAATCTGTGGAGTGGCCTTTTATTGTGGCCAGGCTAAGGTACACCCCTGCATCCCGATATGTGTGATAGAGGAATTATGAATACTCATTTTCAGACATAAACAGGCCTTTTGTGTACATACAAAAAGTTTTTAAAAGTCTTTCTATCTGATTTTGAGGCTTGCACGCTCCCCCAACACAATCTGTGGAGTGGCCTTTTATTGTGGCCAGGCTAAGGTACACCCCTGCATCCCGATATGTGTGATAGAGGAATTATGAATGCTCATTTTCAGACAGAAACAGGCCTTTTGTGTACATACAAAAAGTTTTTAAAAGTCTTTCTATCTGATTTTGAGGCTTGCACGCTCCCCCAACACAATCTGTGGAGTGGCCTTTTATTGTGGCCAGGCTAAGGTACACCCCTGCATCCCGATATGTGTGATAGAGGAATTATGAATGCTCATTTTCAGACAGAAACAGGCCTTTTGTGTACATACAAAAAGTTTTTAAAAGTCTGTCTATCTGATTTTGAGGCTTGCACGCTCCCCCAACACAATCTGTGGAGTGGCCTTTTATTGTGGCCAGGCTAAGGTACACCCCTGCATCCCGATATGTGTGATAGAGGAATTATGAATGCTCATTTTCAGACAGAAACAGGCCTTTTGTGTACATACCAAAAGTTTTTAAAAGTCTGTCTATCTGATTTTGAGGCTTGCACGCTCCCCCAACACAATCTGTGGAGTGGCCTTTTATTGTGGCCAGGCTAAGGTACACCCCTGCATCCCGATATGTGTGATAGAGGAATTATGAATGCTCATTTTCAGACAGAAACAGGCCTTTTGTGTACATACAAAAAGTTTTTAAAAGTCTGTCTATCTGATTTTGAGGCTTGCACGCTCCCCCAACACAATCTGTGGAGTGGCCTTTTATTGTGGCCAGGCTAAGGTACACCCCTGCATCCCGATACATATGTGTGATAGAGGAATTATGAATGCTCATTTTCAGACAGAAACAGGCCTTTTGTGTACATACAAAAAGTTTTTAAAAGTCTTTCTATCTGATTTTGAGGCTTGCACGCTCCCCCAACACAATCTGTGGAGTGGCCTTTTATTGTGGCCAGGCTAAGGTACACCCCTGCATCCCGATATGTGTGATAGAGGAATTATGAATGCTCATTTTCAGACAGAAACAGGCCTTTTGTGTACATACAAAAAGTTTTTAAAAGTCTTTCTATCTGATTTTGAGGCTTGCACGCTCCCCCAACACAATCTGTGGAGTGGCCTTTTATTGTGGCCAGGCTAAGGTACACCCCTGCATCCCGATATGTGTGATAGAGGAATTATGAATGCTCATTTTCAGACAGAAACAGGCCTTTTGTGTACATACAAAAAGTTTTTAAAAGTCAAGTCTGTTTTTTTGTCTGTTTTTGTTTCTGATTTTGAGGCCCCCCCCACCACCATTTTTTCGACATATTTGTAAAATGTCCCAAGCGAGGTTCTAAAATGCCATGCTATGTTTAAAAAGAACTTGACGCTACTAGAATGTAAACTGGATATCGAAGTAAAAAAAGTAAACATCCAAATAGCTGAACTGTAAGTGGATGCAACCACGAAGCATCGCCTGGAAGCCTTCTATAACTTTTTATATTTGTTTTTATCGGAGTCATAGAACATTGTGTTCTGCACCTGCAGCACCCGGTTGTTGCAATTACTGTATCTTTTCGGAACGATACAAAGGTTAAAGTCATTTCCCGATGGAGAAGGTTTGAAGTTTGTTTGAAGTGCTGTTTTTAGAAGCACTTATGACTGAAGGCTGAGGCCAACCGACAACAGAAGCAATCTTCTCATCACTCGGTGGTGGTCTGATCAAAGAGCAGGCCTGACAAAAGCGATCAAGGACATAATGACTGCGGCATTTTTGTTCGTCGACGGGATAAGAGGTGGTTTGTCCTGGAACTGGCAAGCATCCTGTCACCTGTCAGTTAACGCTAACCTGATGCTGCACCTTTTAGTCCGTCTGTACTCACATTTTGGTGGACGGAGGAACTGAATATCTTCGAAGAAACAAAACAGACAAAAGGAAGAAAATGAGTCGATTTGAGGACATTGAAACGGTATTTGGGGAGCTGCCCACTACACCACTACACCACTACACCACTACATCTAGAGGTGAAACATGGATTTGCAGTGTGTTTGAGGAAATTGTTGTTCTTCATCCAGGAAGCAGTTCTTGTACAGAAACCCAAAGAAACGTATGCAGTACTTCTCCTCTTTGGACGAAAGTGTGGTAGAGAACAGACCAAATTATGGACTTATTGCTCCCCTCCTATAATACTATAACATCTAGTATGCTGAGTGTACATTTACAATACACTATTATATGTGTGTAATTCATAGATCCTTCAACATTTCCCATCTTCATCTTCTCTGTTACTCAAGTGCATTTTTTTGTTTTGGTTTGCAGCCAGAAGGGGAGTTTCGGGATAAACTCTCCCCCATATTCATCAGCCTGAACTTTAGCCTGGATCCTCAAGCCCCAGTGGACCAATCTGGCCTCAGACCTATCTTGGATTATGAGACCGAACAGCTAATAGAGGAGAGGGTACGTACGTATATCGCCTCGTCCATAGCATGTGCATCATTTCCTGCTATATTCAGTACCGGTCCAAAGTGTCATACTTTTTCAATTTCCACTGCTGTGCAAATTTTTGGTCAAAAACAAATATTCATGTATTTTTTTCCCCCAAAATAGACCCCTTTACCCCCTAAAAAACATCTAATTCACCATTAGTGGGTAATATCATGTACATATCATGTACATGTATCTGTTTTTATCGTCTCTTGCCTCCAAACAGACAGGAAGAGAGTTCACTCTGTGCATTGGTTTAGCACTTAGACGCTTCGTAGAACAACGGCGAACAGAGCGACACCTCTTGTCAGTCAAGGCCGCTAGCATACAAACGCAGTGTAGCTTCCTGAGTAGTAATGGAAGGAGGGAAAAAGACGCTTACGAAGCCAAATGCCACAGTCGCCGTAAAATGGTGTTCTTTCACAGAACGTCATCGCAAAAGAAATACTGTCCCTTAATACAGTTGCATTACAAGAAATGCTGCAAATGTTTGACAGACAGTATGAATTTTCTGTATTGTTTTGTGACACGGTTTGTCTGCTTGTTTACTGTACTTTTCGTAAAATTAATGTTAAAATCTTGACTCATTTGGTTCTCGTGGACCCGATCTCATGCATCGTCTCGTCTTGTGAGTTCGGTGAAAAAACTATGGATTTTATTGTTATTTGATTCTCCCGTGGGTTTTAGCTAATGACTCCTTGTCGTCCCGTGGTGGTTTCCTGTGAAACAGGACAGTCATATTAAACTTCCCCAGTTCTGTGCCACCACGGGAAACTTGTGCATAGCATGTTTTACACTCGGCTTTTTGAACTTTAATAAACAGTTCTGAAACACTGTTGGGGGAAAAACACATTGCGGTCATTATGAGCATGATGTAAGGATGTGTTTGATGTAGGATGTAGTATTTGTATACAGTATTACATACAGTATACCGCAGCCCCAGCACAGTACTTAAATACCCACAGACCTGGAGATGTAAGCATAGAACCGTCAAACTGATTCCCAGTTGAAAGGGAGGCGATCGCAGATGGTCATCTCATCTCCCGCTGTTTTCAATTAGTCTGCTGCAAATTTCCAATAGCATATACGGAGGTTACAGGCCACCATTTTGAAACTGACATGAAACACGCAGCCCCTTTATGGTTGTGAACCTCATATGGTCGGAGGTTAAGGGTCAATCCCAATAGAGCAAGAGCTGATTACTAGACTTGGGTCGTTTTTTTCCACCTCTGGCCAAACGATGTGGGTTACGGAAGACTGCTGAGCTTTGGTTCTGCAAAAAAACACACAAGGAGAACTGACAGTTCTGTTTGGGTGGGGTGTTGCTCTGCATTCAGACATCTGGATGTAGTTTGTTTGTACGCGTTGCCAAGCGCTCTCGTCCAAGGGACGGCGCTCTCCGGTCTCAGCACGTGCTCTTGAAGGTGATGTCTACATGTGATGTGCATATGGGAATGTATACATCGCTGGCGTGCTTTCGGTTCTGTACAGAACACAGCCTGGGAACCTTTAAGAAGAGACTGTCAACGTAATCTATTGCTGTTCTTCCTTGTCTTGACTTAAAAGGAAATGGCAGCTTTCCAATCCATTTATTATCAATAAGCACAAATCATCTGATTTTCCAGCATGGAGCCCGACTCTGGACTGGACTGCAGCCTATAAATGCAGGATATAAATGACTATAATATGGCTATTGCAGAATATACAGATTATAAACAGTATGCACAGTATGAATGTGACAAGATATAATAACTAATATGTACAGTAGTGCAATGAAGTGACTATGATACAGTGTGGATATATATAGGGAAATAAATAACTAAGCTGTTCCTGAACCTGGTGGTTCTTGTTCGTAGGCTCCTATAGCGCCTCCCTGAGGGTAGGAGTATGAGTCCAAATCGTCTCTAATGGCCGGTCTGGGATCGAATGAGTTAACGTTAACATGAGCTAATGCAGTAATGTTGTTAGCTCCGTGGTGATGTGCCTTTGTTTTCATAATGATTTATAATTGGTTGCACTGTTTTACAGATTATTCTTTGCATGGCATGCATGGCATGTTGTTGGGGACCAAGATCCCAGTTCACCACATCTCACCACAGCTTCATAAAGGGGGGAACATTGTCAATGTAATGAAATGTAGCAGCAGTCCTGAGTCACACGGATGTAGTTTATAGACGCTACATCCTGCCTGACTTCGACAAACCCAGACACATCTTTCAACGCATTATTTGTTACATTGCATTTTATTCCTCACCTGTCGCTTTCTTGTACCGCCACAATGGACCAGAACAGCTAAGCTCTTCACGTTGTTCTGGCAGATTCCACCGTCTGAGTCTGCTGAGCCGGCGAGGAAACACGTCTGACGTGAAATATTAAGACAAAAGCAAATGAGAACATTCCTGTCTGTTGGGTGTTAATGACCGATATCCTTGGTAGAGAACCTGGAAGCGGAATCTTCCCCAGACAAACGTTAACCATTGCCAGTCTGAATCGTCGGCCTCTGTGGCATTCTTTTGAATTGTAATGTTTCCCATATGTTGGAGTGATGAGGGTAACAATAACAGTATAGTCCTGCGCCGAGACAAATACTTGGCAAAAGGAAGAATAAAGAATGAAATTGCATATGATCGCCGAGCAAAGACAATAAAGTCCAATGAAATTAGATTCATTGGAGTGGGTTTCTACCCAGCAATTTGTCATGTAACACCAAATGAAGCCTTCATGCTGTTAAATTTGAAGGTTACGGTTAAGAGGACTTTCCCCTCAAAAATGTAATAATTATTTAGATAACAACCCCCGTCTCTGTTACTCAAATGGTCTTTTCCTCCCATGACAAGTTACTTTAATGGTGCAAACATGAGACACCATACCGAGGGTGTGTAGTCTTTATCCTTCCTTCATGCTTTCATTAAATCCTCAATCTACTCCGACTGGCGTCTGTAAACATTCACTTCCTTGAAAGCTTTTCTCTCGGTATACATTTTAGCTCTGCAGTTTTCCCACGCAATATATCTGCAAAGAAAACTGCACTTTTTTGGAAATTTGAGATAGAAACATACTCTTTACTGTGTGTTGTAAAGATATACAAACAGATAAAATAGACAATTAGATAATTAATGCACATAATGGGACACAACTATTCTATTCCACCTACAAAGGCCGCTATTAAAACACCTCCAAAACATCCAACAAGGTTTTATATCCAAGGTATTATATAACCATGTAGTAGCAGGCACGTTCATGAAAACAAAAACAAAAGTTGTCCTTTAACATCTACCTCTTATTCTTTTCTCTGTGTCCACGTTTTCTCAGGCCCAGATTCAGCTGGATTGTGGCGAGGACAACATCTGTGTTCCTGACCTGAAATTGGCCGTTTTTGGGTGAGAGGAAATTACCTTTCTATCACGTAGCATAATCCTCCGGGCGGCTAAATTCCTGTCTGCGGCTGATGTTCCTGATGTAGCATCGAATCACGCTGTCCAAAAATGAAGCAGCGTCATCATGAAGCGGTTGCTCGTTATTTTCGCTGGTTAGGTGGAAATGACACAAGAATTGAAGTGAATGTCGGTGGAACTCACAAAGGAAACGATATCACTTACGGGAATCACACTAAGCATTAACGTATAATGACTTCTGTATTACTTGATTGTGTGGATTATTTCCAGTATTATTTCGAGTCCTTTTGATTATTTTTTTGGCGCAAGGTAGCTGCTGACATTAATTACATGCAAGAGGAGCGATCGCATTCATTATACACGGGCTGATCCTGGCTGACTTCTGGTCCGATACCGATATTGCAGCCTTGAATATCAATCCCATATCTGCACAAATCACTCATACTTAAATATTTTGTTGTGTGTAATGTTATGAGGACAACATCTTAATACATTTAGGTTAAAGTTTTACGGCTCGGCGTAATATAGCAAGGTTTGAGATGCTAAATTAAGCAATTAACCTGACTTTACTTATTCTGTGGCACCACGGGAAACTTGTGCATAGCATGTTTTACACTCGGCTGCAATGTTTTTTGAACTTTAATAAAAAAAAAAAATACACACGTCGAATATCCACGCTCTGTCTGTTGCTCTCTGCCGGATAGACTTGGTGGACCGCAGTCTGGAATCAACTGCTGATATCGGAGATTTTCGACACAGGACGATATAAATCAGATTTATGCCGATATCGGCATGATATCTGTTAATCAATATCGAATCGGGACACCGCTAGCGAGCAATCTGCAGGTTTGACTTTTGGATAATTTTGAGTGTTTGTGTTTCTATCGTTAACTCATTCATTACCAAAACGATCTCAACGACGTTTTCATACGTTTTTACGTTTTTTGCGCGAGTCATTTGAATTTGAGTACGTATTGTCGGGAAATTTTAACACATGCACACACACGTTGAAAGTTATCCTTGAAATGTATCTCTTCACAAAAAGTTGTTTTTCTCACATTTTTAGTCGGGAACTGACATTTTCCTGAAACTTACTAATGCTAATAATGTTCTACTGCTGATTACTAAAAAAAAAACGATGAAAGACAAGAGTGTAATCTTTCTTTTGATAGGTTCTGTGTGCCTTGAAAGATAAGTCACAGTTATCTACCGGTACTGAAGGGGTTGCCTTTTGAAAATGACTGGGATCGAATGAGATAATACCTTGCAATGAGCAAACATATTAGTTACATAATTCTATGTCTCGTGTGCACGGAATTGTGCCGGACCCCGGTCGACCTTGTCCAGTCATCAGCAAAAGTTAAACAACTGATAATACAGTAAAGTCTCGTTATATCGATATCGGTTAAAACGAATTACTATTTTTTACGATACTATTTTCATTTCCCGGCAAATTTCTAGTCTTTTATGATATAATTAGTTCCGTTAATAATAGTTCCGCCATATCAAAGATCCGCCCACTTTTAATGCAGTTCGGCGCAGGATCGGATATATGGATAGTCGGTTATATCGGTATTTTTTCCGACTCCCGAGAATATCGATATAACGAGACTTTACTGTACTTGTTTTTTGAAGGATGTAAGGTCAATCTGAAAGAAAAAGTCATAAAAGTAGGAATCCAACGATTACAAATAAACGGGGAATAAGAATTTGACACATGCATATTGCGTATATACATTCATACTCTTGGTTAATCAGGTAACATTGTTTGTTTTCTGGGGTCGCGCCAGACATTTGGCAACCTCTTAGCTCGTTCACAAGGCAAACAAACACTCTCTCCTCCATTTCAGCTCAGTTATGAGGAACACATTTATCTCCATGCCCATGTCATTTATCTCGGCTACAGAAACATGATCAGCTGTCAAAATGTTCCCACAAAAACTCACATTGAAGTGATTCAGCTGTTTCTCTCCGTCTACCTAAAAGATGACAAAGTATGCGGTTCACAAGTGGCCAACAGATGTCTGTCGCCCTCTTAAAAAGGAGTGAAAATATCTACTGTCCCTTCTCTGCATCTCCTGAGCGTCGGTACGATGGTATCAGTGTGACTTCCTCTGCATTGGCTTAACTTGCCCAGGCTTAATTCAATTCAGCTGCTGGTCTTCTTACCTTGCGAGGGGTCACAGCGGAGGGGGGAGGGTAAAGGAAATGGAGAATCAAAGAGGAACCCTGGTTTTCTGGTCTGTCTGCTCAATAGAAACAGTAATGTGTCTGGTTGGGGGGGCGGGGGCGAGCGGTCGAACCGTGCCGATGGGATTTACTGCAACAGTGAGAGTGTGTTTGCACACAGGAGCGTCACTGTGAACGTGGATGAGGATAGGATGTGGGGCGGCTTTCCTGAGACAAATCACTGTGATCAGATGTGGGTCGTTCCCCCGGTTGGTCATGGACGGTTATCATGAGTAAATGCTCTCTGGGGAACGCTCCACACAAAGACCACTTGTGAGGACTCGGGACCCTGCTTTTCGTTACATTTGGTTGTCAAGTTGACTACAAAATCCACCTACATTATTGCATTGTTGTCTTTGTGATTATTATTATTATTATTATTATTATTTGTGATTACACAGCGACCGAACAGAAGTTTACCTGGGTGACGAAAACTCCCTGAGCGTGACCTTCAATGCGAGAAACGAGGGAGAGGGCGGTGCTTACGAGGCTGAGCTTTATGTGCTGCTTCCCCCAGAGGCTGACTACAGAGGGATCGCACGCAACAATGCGGTGAGAAATACGCTGTATAATCTCGAGAACTGAATATGACAAAGGTACTACTAAAGGTATTACTGGATAGTTACTGGCTACTTGGATGTGTGATCGAGTACTTTGGTGGAGCCATGGCAGGAACCCCCGGTAGCACGTAGGTGAGACACCAGAGACACCAGACGGCGGACTTTTTTTTACTTTTTAACGTCCTTCTAGCAATATTTTTTGTGATATGTTTTGCAGGGTACAAAACTTATGTCACTCTCACAAATGACAGCTTAGTCTCAGACGTCAGACATGATTGTATTGGGCTTGGCACTCCACCATTAGCATAGCAAGCTAGCATGCTAACTAGTTAGCCTCTCCAATTTACTTACGGATTCTAAACTTTAAAAAGTTTCTTGACCGGAATTGGGAAGAAGGACAAAGAAGCAAAAAAATTACCACTTCCACACAAAATGAGAGGAGAACCTTTTTTTTTCCACTCCAAGCAGGGTGCAAAGTAATTTAATGCCATGTCTCATTACTGATGCCTGGTGACTAAACTGTGATAGAGTGACTTTTTTCAGTATTTTATTTGAATTCACCACGTGTCACATGAAGCCAGGAAAGTGACCCGGAAAGTCGGACAAGCGGAGCCCTGAGTGACAACCATTGTATCTGTTCCAGAGTTTGTCTCCGCTGACGTGCAGCTACGAAGCCGAAAATGACACCCGCTTCCTCAATTGCGATCTGGGGAACCCTATGAAATCTGGCACCAGTGTAAGAACCAGTAAAACGCACACAATGTTCTTTTCTTTCACAACAATCGTTGTTCTTCTGTAGCATAAATCCCAGACAAACAATTTCATAATATTTTGACACTCTTGTGGTATATAAACTTTCATTTTTATTTTCTATTTCAAAAAGTTAGAGGATATCAAAGACCAGAAAACAGAACCCGGTCTCAGTTTATGATGGGCCTGCAAGCTGTGGGGGCAGTGTACAAATGTTTTTAGTGCTGTTTAGCGCCGTTTTATTGCCTGGTAAAACAGACAAACAAATTACAGAAAAATGTGTCTTGAATTAACCAAGTTCGTTTCTTCTAGTTTTGGGCTGGTCTTCGATTCACAGTTCCAAGACTCAAGCACACTCAGAAGACTGTAGAGTTTGAGTTCCAAATAAGAAGGTAGGTATTTTTATATCAGGGGTCAACACAATCTATGGTCAATCCGACAGTTCATTCAAATTCCAAGAATGGAATGGCACTGGGGGGGTGGTGCATGGGAATTTACCCATCTAGGAATTTACCTATCTAGTCTACACTTATTTTGTGGACTTGGTAAAGTCATTTGATCGTGTCCCTTACATTGTGCTCTGGGGGGTGCAGGATTTGTGGCATGTTATTAATTGCCATTCGGACCTTAAACCTGGTTTGCATTGCCAGCAGTAAGTCGAGGCTTTTTAGCCGGTCGTTGATTCTGTTCATTATTTTTATGGACATAATTTCTAGTTTTTGAAGGTGTCTGGTTTGGGGGAGTTAGCATCTAGTGTCTGCTATATGTGGATGATGTGGTCCTGATTAGGGATCAACCGATGTTTTTTTTTCGAGCCGATGCCGATACCGATTTTTTTCCATCACTCTAAGCCGATAGCTGATTTTGCTTGGATTGCGGCTGGTTTCTTCATCCAGAAGGGGCCCGGAAAATGGATTAGGATATTTTTGAAACACTTATTTTCTCTTTGTTTTATATTGTAGCAAAAATGCTAACAACTCCGAGAGTGAAGTGGTGCTGTTCGAGCTGGAGGTAGCAGCAATGGCTGACATCATTCTGCAGGGGTGAGGCATCATTGGCTGCTCTACCTGAGTCTGATGTATTCATTCATATTGGTACTTCCGCTTCGGGGGTACTAGCGATAAACTTTCACGTCATCTGTTGCAGTGTTTCTCGACCGGACAAAGTCTTCTTCCCTCTTCCTAATTGGAGTGTTAGTCAGAGTCTGATTCACGAGCAGGACGTCGGCCCTGAGCTTCAACAGGTCTACGAGGTACGCCGCCATTTCCAGCTCCGTTCTGTCATTATTATTATTATTATTATTATTTAATCTGTGATAGGCTGCACGGTGGTCGAGTGGTTAGCACGGAAACCTCACAGCTAGGAGAACTGAGTTCAATCCCACCCTCAGCTATCTCTGTGTGGAATTTGCATGTTCTCCGGGTACTCCGCTTTCCTCCCACATTCCAAAAACATGCTAGGTTAAATTGGCGACTCCAAATTGTCCATAGGTATGAATGTGAGTGTGAATGGTTGTTTGTCTATATGTGCCCTGTGATTGGCTGGCCACCAGTCCAGGGTGTACCCCGCCTCTGTCTCGCCTGAAGACAGCTGGGATAGGCTCCAGCACCCCCGCGACCCTCGTTAGGGTCAGTCAAAATTAAAGCAGCTCAATATCATTTTCATTTATTGTGCAGCCCTGTTTTGTGGTCTTCCGAATAATCCTAAATATTTCCATAATCAAATGATGTAATAATAGTAATTAACGTAAGTAAGTAACGTTTTCTTAGCAATCATTATGCATATGGATTCAAACCATCCACTTTGTCTTTCAGTTGGTTAACAATGGCCCTAGCGTTGTCAGTCAAACCACGTTAGAGGTGAAATGCCCGCTGAAGGCTCACGGCCACGACCTTCTCTACCCTGTGGAGGTGATCACCGAAGGACCAGTCAGCTGCTCTTCCAAACACAACCTCAACCCACTGAAACTTAAGGTGCAGACACACACGCAAAACGTGGTTAAAAATCCTTCTTCGTTTAGTCTCGGACTGCAATGGAAATGAATTAGATTTATGCCCTCAGCTCCAGTCTCCAGCCGCAAGGAGCCTCGTCTCGCTGAAGTCCACAGAGGAGCATCTTGTCCGTAGGAGGGAGGTCAAAGGCTCCATGGCCGAACAAGGAAACTTGGTAATTACAATTTAGATGTTTTCTTAAAAAACTACCTGGGAACATTTATTCCTCATGTTGACTCTATAAGTCCGATTAAAACCTTGTGTCTATGTTTTTGTTGGCACGATTCTGTCGGGATTGTTCAATGTTTTTATTTGAATCATTCAATAATAGCAAAAGCTGTAAACACCAACAAAGAAGAAACAGCTAAAACGTCAGAAAAAAGAGCATCTGGCTCAGTGTAACATTTGCAATCATGGACATAATTAATGTTCAACATATTCACTTATCACCTCATACTTTGGTACGTGACAAAAAAAACAAAAAAAACCAAACTTAAACTATATCAGGAAAGCAGGAAGTGAACAAATGTAAAAGTTACTGATTGTAAAAGCACCAGATGGAGGGGTAGGATTTAATAAGCTTTGCTTCTTCCTACTCCTTTTGGACATGTGGAACTGTGAACTGATTATGTGATGCATTCAATTGTAATCCGATGCATGTGCAATTGAAATAAAACCATTACCATTACCATATAGTGACATATCATCATGCATGGTGGTGTTTCGTTCAAATCCTGAATTTTACAACCCTGCTCCAGTATACATTTGGAGAAAGCATTCTAGATCTTCCCGAATCTGCACCTATTCATCTGTATTTTTTTGGATTTCGTGGTTCCTGCAAAAACAATCTGTTTTAATGTATTCAATCAACGTCCCGCCACGGGCACGCCCGCTCTGCTGTGGTTGGTCACACCGCCGAACGTATAGAAACACTTCCGTTTTTGAAATAAAACCATTACCATTACGGTGCAGAAATGCCGCTTATCTCAAGTTGGGGCGCTACATCGGACATGACGTAAGAATGCAACCTCGAGGCTTCTGTACATGCAAATTGTTTCAATTCTAATGAAGTCAGCAGGGAAAAATGGGAATATGACAAGCCCTGAAAATGGGAATATGACAAGCCCTGGCCCGCATCTCCTGCTGTGTGCCGTAATTGCTTATGAGAGGGAGTTCATTATGTTCCTGATTTACTGGGCGGCCATTGCACATCTTGCATCACTTCCGACTTGTGTTGCTCAACCACAGTAAAAGATGTCACCAAATAGAAAAAGACACGTGGTTCTAATTCTGTTGAGTGTCACTAAACGTCACTGAAGTCATTCCATTGTGCATTCCTGAATGTCTCATGGAAAGTGATGACTGTGTCCCATCACAGACGTGCTCGACCGTGCAGTGCTGGCGGCTGAAGTGTAACGTCGGGCTGCTGAAGAGAGGAGACAGCGTCATCCTCAGCGTGCACTTCCGACTTTGGGCAGAGACTTTCATGGAGGTGAGTCTGCAGAAGTAATTTCATTGAATTCCGTCTTAAGAGGAAAAGCCGGGAAGTGTGTGCATATGCTGCCCTCTGGTGGAGGTTGTTCATCTACGCTGCCAGATGAGACCTAAACGCTACATGGTGGGGCTCTACAACTTTTTTTCAACTGAGAGCTTTTTTTTTGCCCATGCAATTTTTGGCGGCGACTGGTTCTGATCTAGGCTTAAAAAACATTACAGCTATAGTTTCTTCCATTCAAACCTCTCCACTACCACGGGCAAGACCAAAGAGCTGTTTAAAAGGACCTCAAGGACCAGAAAGAGACCAATACTGGCACAGTGATGTAGAAATACAAGAGTCTCCTCCTTCTGGACCTCCATGTAAGACTTGTAAGACTAGCTGGGTCAGGAGGATTTTGAGAAAGCTGAGGGACCAGCCCAGAATTACGAGACAGGAGCTAGTTGATGATGTCAAGGGAGTTGGGAGCACACTTTGCTGGAATGGATTGAGATCCTGGAGTGTCTGCAAGGTCCATGGCATCAACTTGACTCCCAACAACAAACTGTCTAACCTGGAGGTGGAAGAATTCTGCTTTGGAGATGTTTCTCTGACCTAAGTCCACACCAATTCTGGACTAGACTTAATTACTTTTCAGTGCTGTCCACCTAACGTCCACAGGACTTTGACCGTTCAACTTTATGATATTATTCTGTTTTAGATTTTGCTATTTTTGATATGAAAAACTGTCCTTTTTTGTCAACAGCGGGCCTATAAGCAGTATCTTTTGGAATGCTCCGTTCAGTTCACCGTGGACAAGGTTCCCTATTCCAGTCTTCCCAAATCCAAGTCATCAGGCTCTAAAAAGGTAATCTCTTCATATTGACGGCTTTTGAATGAATTTGTCAAATTTATGCAAGTGGAAATGACTGAATGGGGCGTGGCTTTTTGTCGTTCAGGTGGTGACGTCGGTCCTGTGGAACAAACCCGATAGCCTTTTCTCTGTTCCGTGGTGGATCATCGTTCTGGCTGTGCTAGCCGGGCTGCTTTTACTCTCCGTGCTTATCTATCTGCTGTACAAGGTAAACAAGATAAGCGGTGGCGTCAGTCGCCATTGTTCGCTAGTCTTTTACAGTCAAATTACGGTAAATAAGCCATTTAAAGGACCCGTTTGTTGCTACAAATGGGGAGCCGAGTGGCCGGTGGGTCTGAAGTGACTTTGGTTGTTCAGGGTTGAATTTTAGCTTAGCATGGGTCACTGCAGCAACAGAAGCCCCCTTTTTTATTAGGGATTGTTTCCGTTGTGAGATAATTAAAACCTGCAATAAAAGCCTGTTGTTTCAGTGATCAAATCTGTGTTTCATCTAGTGATTGACACCTAGAATACTAAATATCATCCACAGCATCTTTTGATATATTTTAGCTCATTTAGCCATTTTTAGGCAACAATACATCAAATAACAGCCCATATTCATTAATGAAACAACATAATTAATAATAGCGCTTACTTTCCCTGATAACTTAAATTACATTTATGAAGCACTAACTCTGTTATTCCTTCCAGATGGGCTTCTTCAAAAGGTCAGATCCATACGGCACAGCCATGGAGAAGGCCCAACTCAAACCCCAGGCATCCTCGGAAGCCTAAAGCCCAAAGTGGAGCCTCCAGAGCAGCTGGAAAATTGGAATAATATCACATTTGTGAAATATGAATGAGACTTTGTAATGATGAGCAGGAATTACTGATGGACATTTGGGGGTGGGGGGGTTGTATCACTGGAATACGCATTATCTGGTGCTGCACTAAAATATCAGCCGTGAAGAAGAAGAAGAGGGAATGCAGGTGAGGCTGCACTTTCATTGATGTTCTTTTTGTTTATTCCGGATCAGAACAAGGTCTTTAATCTAAGAGGGAACAATCTAAACAGAAGCATATCTTGGGGGTTTTGTACAACGTGATGAAACACTGATATGCATATGAATTTTCCTTGGGTTCTTTAATGGCGAATGTTTTTTCATGTCATTTCTCTTTACTCCGTCCACTCTGCACACTGGTCCTTTAAATGCTTGTTTCGGTTCAGGAAACACCAACAAAAGGCCCCTAATGCTTTGGTATTCCTTCCCTCTCAAAATATTTGTCCCCGTTTGCAAGCGCAGTTGGTCCATTCTCGGTGTGACTGATGCTATTTTTGAAAGAACTACACACTTATTGTTATTTATGCCTCGGTGTCATGATGTCGGTGGTTGAGTTGTGTACTGTACTGTCATGTAAGACAATCCTGATCAAACTGCAATGCTTAACTTGAACATTTCCTCTCCCATATTGGGAGGTACTTACTGTGTATATTGTAATGTATGCTATATATATGTTGTGCTGCAGAATAAAGCCTAATTTTGTATATCCATCCTGACGTATTGTATGCAGAGGGTCCTACTGTAATATCTGTGTTGGTGTATTATCAGAACGTCTATTATATGTGTTGTGTTTTCCCTGGTTGGTATTTCTGCTGAGTGTGTGCATGTGTGGTTCTGCTGAGTTCCAATAGATGGTTGCTCCCTCCCCACCCTTGCAATAAAAGCCCCCGTTGGCACAAGGACGCCTCATCGCCGCAGAGGAGCTCAAGTGTCCAGAGAAGTAGACTGAACCTCGACTTGCCCTTCGGAGCCGTGAGTAACCGTCCTATGTCTCTCATAGAGATCAGTGAGTTAATGGCTGTATAATGTTCAATTGCTTGCATAGTATATTGTAAATAGAAGGGGGGGGGGGGGTGACTCAGCTGTATTTGCAGTCTTCACACTCAGTGACTATGCATTTTTCATAAATGTTACTGTAACAAAACCTACAACCGGAAATGCTAATATTCAGTAGGATTGTATGCTATGCTTACAGAATAGGTCCAACTGTTATTATTGTAGACCCGTAAAGTTGATCACATTAAACCACATTGAAATCAAACATGACACTGGCTCCTGTGAGCCATCCCAGGTGGCTTTCTGCTGACTGACATCTTCTGTCAGTTGGATGGCTCATCCTCTGTGATGCTTCCTATTCAGCATCTAATGAGGGCGGATTTTGTGCTGTGGGTCAACAGATCAGGCATTTGTGCTTTCATGACTGCTGGGATTCCAGTGTATTTGTGCATTGTTAGCATGCTAACATTGGCGTGCTAACATTTATAGCCATTTTCATAGGCAGACATGTATATAAACAGATAACACTGTTATGCTAGGTGTGTATAAACAACAGTTTTATGCTAGGTGTTAGCATGCTACACTTTTTTTTATTTATATAAACAGCAGACACCGGAGTACCGGGAGAAAACCCACACACAGGGAGAGCATGCAAACTCCAAACAAAGGTGCCCAAGCGGGGAATCGAACCCGATCTGCGTGGCAAATATGCTAACACGCCAACATGCAAACCATGCATCCACCATGTGACCTAACATTACAGCTGTTTTCATAACCAAATCATTATATAAACGCTTAACACTGTTATGCTAGGTGTTAGCATGCTACACTTTTTTTAATTATATAAACAGCAGAAACCGGAGTACCGGGAGAAAAATCACGCACAGGGAGATCATGCAAACTCCACACGGAGGTGCCCAAGTGGGGAATCGAACCCGATCTGTGTGTCAAACATGCTAACATTCCACCATGCAATCTAACATTATAGCTGTTTTCATAACCAAACAATTATATAAACACTTAACACTGTTATGCTAGGTGTGTACAAAAAAGTTTTATGCTAGGTGTTAGCATGCTACACTTTTTATTTATTTATGTAAACAGCAGAAACCGGAGTACCGGACACAGGGAGAACATGCAAACTCCACATGGAGGTGCCCAAGCGGGGAATCGAACCCGATCTGCGCGGCAAACATGCTAACACGCCAATATGCAAACCATTGCATCCACCATGCAACCTAACATTATAGCTGTTTTCATAACCACACACTTATATAAACACTTAACATGGTTAGGCTAGGTGTTAGCATGCTAAAATTAATGTTAACATGCTAACAGGTTGTATGCTTTTTGGGTTAGTGAAGAAAATGTCCATTAATTAGATGACATTGATAAATGCGATACATCATCCCTTACATTAAAGCGGTGAAAACACATTGCAGCCATTTGTTAA
Source organism: Doryrhamphus excisus (assembly GCF_037039965.1). Lineage (NCBI taxonomy): Eukaryota > Metazoa > Chordata > Actinopteri > Syngnathiformes > Syngnathidae > Doryrhamphus > Doryrhamphus excisus. The sequence continues at coordinate 19,571,013 of NC_136367.1, read as the reverse complement.
CTTATGCTAGTGTTTAAGGCCGGTGTTTTCTTCTGTTTAGACATTCTTAGGTGTTCTTAGTGTCCTGTCATCATGGCCAGAAACCTGCTAAAGAATCCCAATGGTGAAGGTAAGGTCCTGAGATGAGATTTTAAGAATGTTGCGAATGTTAAGATTAGCCGTTCCTTATTAGCCGGCTTAAAATGACTGTTTATTTGGTGCATTTTAGTGATTAGATCACTTCTGTTAGATAAGCATAATCCTAAATAAAATAAGAAAAGGAGAAATTAAACAGCCAGTACATCTTGTCAATATGACTTTGAACTCCTTCATAGAGCAGCTGGAATTTTGGGAGCTGATGGAGAACGGTGGACGCCAGTGGAGGGTGGAGGACATGCCGGGGGACTGTGGCCATGACTTTAGCAACACAGCTGTGATGAAATACTTTGCAACCTCCTTTGAGTGAGTGAATACTCTGCCCCTAGTGGAAGTACTGTACATTCAACCTAATCATTTCTACTGCGGGGGGTGCCCTTGAGCAAGGAAGGCAACTGTCCTGTCCCATTTAACAAGGTTGGATTTATTTCGCTAATGCACAAGCTAAATTTGACCTATTTGTTCTTCAGTGTTGTGCGATCCAGGCCAGCAATGCCTTCTCTGCTGGCCTAACCATTTTGCAGAAGCACTGACCCACACATCAAAAATACATAGTAGTATTTATTCCATTAAATTATATTAATCGATTATTATCTTCATTTTGTAGCTTTTTCCAGTGCTTCCAATAGTGTGTTAGATTTGTTTTTTCGCCCTTTTCATTCGAGGCTGTGCCTGAAGAGACAAGTGATTGACCTACCAGAGGAAGGTTTCACTTGCGAAGAGCTGGATGCCCAACCTGTTGTAGAGGTGGAAGACTGGTGAGACCCCCCCAAATCTCCCCTATAGGTGACCAGGCGTCATGGCTTAAGTCGTTTGTGACTAACCTTTTATAGGTACTGTGGGAGGCAAGACTGTGGCTGCACCTACCAAATGAACGTGTGTCTGCTTGATGAGAACCACGAGGTCTTAGAGGAGTTCAAACCTGAACCCGTTACTCTGGATCCAGAGTGTGACGACTGTTCATGGAAACAGGTGACACAGACAGGAGACTTCCCCTCGCCACGCTGGACTTGGTTGTCATCTGACAAAGTGGGTTGTTTTTGTTTCAAACAGGTCTCGCACACATTTTCAGGATACGGTCCCGGCCTGCGCTTCATCTCCTTTGAACACGGAGGGAGAGACACGAACTACTGGGATGGCTGGTTTGGAGTGAGGGTGACTGGGAGTTCTATTACTGTTCAGGTCTAGAAAAGAAGACAGAAAAAATACAACTATTGGTATGACGCTTTCAATAGGACCACTTTGCCTTCTGCACCGAGCTTCCCACTGGAAGGGGGCTATTTTTCTTCCCTTTATCGATAAACTTACTATACCAAATATTGTAGTAGTTGCTTGTAGTATCACCTCATTTATCTATGACAGAACCAGGATACCACATTGCATCATGGATATCTATATTGGTTTATTTAACAATAAAAAACATGAATACACACTGAGCTGTTGTCCATGCTTATTAGCAATAAATAGATAAAAATGGCTGTGAATGCACCTCATGTTATTGTCTATGCTATTCACTCGCTACGCCACCACAAGGTGTGTGTCCTTCTGCAATTTGGGTCGATTCCTGTCACTGAGGGGTGATGGTTTGGACACAATATATACTGTATCTTGTATACAGACACAGAAATTATTGAAACACAACTTATGATTATTGTTGCATTACATTACCTTTCACACTGCATGGAGACTGGCGCTGGATCCAGCAAAGCCGACCCGATATGCCACGGCTGAGATCAAATGGGGAAAAAGGTTGCACTCATTCCGTGTGGAAGTGGTATGTTTTTTGGCTTCTTTGTCCTTCTTCGCCACTCTGTTTGAAACACTTAAGTTTAGAATAAGTACATTGGAAAAGCTAACTAGCTAGTGGCTAGTTATGTTTGTAACATGGCTGTTATGTTTAAATGGATTTACAACTACTAAAATGTGTTAACTGTATACACATTTTGAGTAATCACCGTTTCAATGTCTGATTTAAAAGGTACACGTATTTATCGTGGCCAGAAATGATAGAAATCCTACTTCATTCAAACAAAAGATGTCTTGAGGTTAGACATTAAAAACACAAGAGTTGTACACAAACACGGTGCAAACTACTATTGTACGTATATGCCGAAAAATTAACATATGGCACCAAGTGTTACGTGCATGAGTTCTAACAAACCAGATATTTTTTGTTGTTTTTTTAAACAAAAACATTTAATAGGGCTGCACTCTTTTCACCCTGTGATCCCCTGCTAAGAAAATGAATTCTTTATACACGGCACACAATAGTAAAAAACAGTTTATAAGAAAAATGCTACTCTGCTAACTGCTCCCCGCCAAGCATAATAATTACAGAAGATAACATCAAATGGTACATTCAAAGCAACATAACCAGATTTGGGTGGCAGTAGCTCGATAGGTAGAGCCGGTCGTCCAGGAAAAAGACGATTGGAATGCATCTTCCATCCCAGTTACTGCTGTCCACCAGCTACGGGTTCAATACTGCACTAACCTCAACCTCAACGCCTTTTGGACGACTAGCAGTCATCTTGAGATATGGTTGAGTGTTGGGTCAGAGAAGACAAAAAAAAGGCAACATAACCTTATCCAACCATAGACAACATCTCCCTTTAGCAGGTCTTTGAGTGGGTATGGCTGGGTGGTCCAACTGAAAGGTCAATCATTCTCCTTGTGCCTGCATCTGCTTACAAAAGGTGTCAAACTGCTGTTGCTCAAGCTCAGTCATCACTTTGTTCAAAGCGTATATCTGTACATGAGAGAGGGAAGACATTTCATAACTACATGCAGTATAAATATAATCTTCACAGTTCGGATCAGGAGTGTATATATTACATAAAATCTGTTTTACCTCTGCTCTCTGTCGCTGTTTGAGTTCCTGTTGTGCAGATTTCTGTTTGGTTCTGTCTCCTCTAGTTGGAGTAGAGTTGAGCTTTGGTTTGTCCTTCCGGCAGGCAGGTTCCATTGTGATTGTCCAAAGAGGAAGGCGCTATTTTATAAGCAAAAGGAAAGGAATTAGATCATTCTGTTCGAATTCTGGATCTACTATCATTTCACTGTACGCAACAACGCTGTACAGGCCACACCGAGCTCACATATTCACGTACAATGTGGGCTACTAAGCTAATTTGAATGTTAGCCGAGTAGAATGCAGTTGAAAAAAAAAATTACCTGAATGCAGGATAATGTGTAGTCAAGGGTGTACGCCCACACGTCCTATGTATATATTTATTTATACTAAATACCACAAATAGCACATAAAACAAAGAAATCGTCGCTGTAACGAGTATAAAGGGCGAAGCTCCGTCCTCGCGATGGAGGAAAACAGCTGCCGCTCGTTGTTGTACATAAACAAGTTCGACTAGTAACACGTGTCAGCATCACAACGGTTCCGACAGAGAAAAGTTCCGCGGATTTCCATTCTTTCCCATTCCCAGTCTTTTACAGTGTTGACATTATTAAAATACGTAGTATAACAAGTAGAAGTATTGTTTTGACTTTACTGGATCATTTCCGTCAGCAGTGCAACGACAATAGCAATTTTGTGCCGAAAGTGTGACGCAGATCGACCAAACTCAAAGTCAGTAAGTGACTTTGTCAACATGTATTATTATAAAACTCTTTATATGTAATTTTTTTTTTTTTCGCAATTACAAGCAAATTTATTTTCGATTAACCTATTTGAAAAAAAATGCTGGACTATGACCACAAGATGTCGCCATTACATGACAGTCCATATATATTTCGGTTTTGTGACATAATTTAATAAAGGGCGGTAGTTTTTCAGTATAAGCCATAATACTAGTGAAATAATAGTTAAAAAAAGTTACTATCAGTATTTGCAGTCAAATTTGAGATTTGATTCAGATTCAGACTCAGTACTTTACAGTGTTTGCAGTAGATGAGCAGAAAATATTTTACAAATGAAAATAATGTACAATTAAAAAACTTGAAATGAGGTGATTTTTCTTCCCAGAGCTAACTTACCCGAGACATAAACATTTCTATGCTTAAACTGAAACTTATGTGCATGCATGCCCTCTGGCCGTGCTGCACCACGGGACAATTTATGGAGCAGCATACCAACGGTTTACCTGGATTTATCCTCTGACTGCACAATAGCGCTCCGCTTTGGAATAATATCCTGCAAAGCAAGACGTTCAAATATTGGCAACAACTGGCGGACCTCCAACTGTCCGCCGACACATGCATACACATTACCGCTAGGTCTTCATCTCAAATACTTGATATTCTGCCTTTGTCTTTCCAAATTAAACTCTGGATGTGAAACTCTGACTGCACTTTCACACAGGCAGCGTTGAACACACAACCACACCACAATCTCTGACCCTGCTCGCCAGGCTACCAGGCTACCGAAACACACACACACACACACAGCATTCATACTCATACGTAAGTGCGGTGTGTACAAATCCCCGTAGGCGTTTACATTTATACGCGCTACGTCTGTCAGGACTATAAATAAATGACCACGTTGACTGTGCCCAAAATAACTGGACACACTCACATGCATAAACATGATTCTGTACATCCATGCATGCCCCCCCTCCCCAGCAAAAACACCGTAGCACCCGTCAGGCCTCGGGAGATCGGTAGCATCCAAACCAAACAGTGAGTGATGGGCAGGATATGAGGTGCCAGGCAGATACACACACTAACGCACACACACTCGATGTGCAGCGTCCAGAAAGGCCATGATTCAGTGCGAGTCTTCGTCACGCTCATTAAGACACAAAGGCCTTTTTGTCATAACCAGTGTGGATCCGGATTGGTTTTATGAAGTATGAACAACATTTATACAACTCAAATCCAATCAAATTGAGTGATGTGCAGCGAGGTTCATGGCTGGTAGGGCATGACTTCTTTGGAGTTTTGGTTTTTAGAAAGAAAAATAATAATAATCATAACTCACTTTTTTTTAAAAATTATTTTTAAATCCTTCTTAGTCCAAAAAATACATAGCCTAATACCCGCCTAATTTCCACAGTGTTACCTTGCAATTGTATGGTCATATCACTTCGGTACGAGGCACATTATTTAAAAAAAACAAACAAAAAACCTTAAACTGCATTATGGAAAGCAGGAAGTGAACAAATGTAACAGTTCCTGATTGTAAAAGTACCAGATGGAGGGGTAGGATTTAATAAGATTTGCTTCTTCCTACTTCTTTTGAACATGTGGAACTGTGAACTGATTATGGGATGCATTCAATTGTAATCTGATGCATGTTCAAATGAAATTAAACCATTACTATTACCATTACCATTACCATTACCATTACCATTACCATTACCATTACCATTACCATTACCATTACCATTGCATTGTTCCAAGTGTGAATGCTAGCCTCCCCCCACAAAATAAACCATATATGACTGACAAGAGGTCTCGCTCTGTTAACTGTTGTTCTATTGAGTGTCTCCTCTCTGTTTCTGCAAAAATTATCAACTTCATTTTCATTTATTGTGTGATTAATTTGTGTATTTATTATCCCCAGGAGTAATCGCATGATGTTTTAATCTCTCGAGAAATCTACCTCAAACCGCTGTCACTCATGTTCAATTCCTCATCCACTGCTCAGCCAATGAATGGAGGGGTAAAAGTCGGGACAGGAAGGAGTGCAGGCCGATGAAGGTGACGGCCGTGTTCTTGGACAAAGGAGAACAGTGGATCCTTTAAGCCCACGTGGGACAAACAGCAGGGTCAGTGTGTTTGGCCGGGCTGTTTTGCCGCCATTTCTCTTTCTCACTTTCTCACTCTCGGTCCCAAGTGCTGCTTCTCATTAGGATTATTTGTTTTGGCCGCTGCACAGTGGCATTCAACAGGCCAGTAACGAGAAACCGCACACATGTGCACACAAGCGTGCACAGTTTTTTGTTTTGGCACTGATCAGGTGGCTCTTCGAAGAGCTACTAAACATCAGCGAGCAGGGTTCGAGTTACGGAGGAGCAAATCGACTTATGCAGGGGTCTCTGATACATAATCAGCATATTTTATTTTAAGGTTGCACAAAATGTGGTAACTTCTGGAAAATATATTGTTTTCATAATAAGAAAAAATAGTTCTAAATTGTCCATAGGTATGAATGTGAGTGTGAATGGTTGTTTGTCTGTGATTGGACCCCGCCTCTCACCTGAAGACAGCTGGGATAGGCTCCAGCATTTCCCTTAATGAGGTTAAGCGGCATAGAAAATGCATGGATGGGTCTCAAAAAATGTTGATAATATTACTTAATCATTAATTTGGAGCACAATTTGCTATTGTGACTGGCTTATAAAAAATAAAAAAATTAAAAATTAAAAATTAAAAATTAAAAATTAAAAATTAAAAATTAAAAATTAAAAATTAAAAATTAAAAATTAAAAATTAAAAATTAAAAATTAAAAATTAAAAATTAAAAATTAAAAAAAATAAATAAAATAAATAAAATAAAATATTTTTACTAGGTTCTTTGAAGGTTTCATCCCATCGTCATCCCATAGAAAATAAATTGGGAGCAAAATAGAATTCCAGATAATTCCGCCTACAATTGTATTGAGTGCAACTTCCATCATCCTTCTGTCCTCTAAGGAAAAAAAATCTGACAGACGTGCGCGCACACACGCACACAGAGCCAGTGTTTCTCGTGTTTATGTTCCACCGAATACTGAAACCCGTTTAGTCTAGATAGAATCAATAATAACCCTTAAAGAGCTTGTCACAGCGAGGCTGCTCCAGCCCACAGTGGGCCAAGTCAGAGAAAACCTGTGTGCACAACACACACTCCCATTACTGTACACAGGCCTAACACACACCGCGGGAGACAAATGCAGCGTTCTCTTCTCTCAGCGAGTGCAATTTGGACCCCTACCCTCCCCAATTTTCTGTCTGGGACAGCCTGTGGAAAGCAGCGAGCTCACAGTGGTGCTGGGCTTAAGTTTCCTCGCTTGGTTCCTTGCACACACCAGAAATGTGCGAAACAATACACGTATTCTGCACACATTCACAGACGCATGTGGGCAGTGGAAGACCTGACACGGACTCAGCTGGCGGCACAGGCGTTATTCAGCATATTTTGCAAAACAGTGAAGCGACATTAGAGGAACATGCTAACGATATTGCAAAAGGTTAGCTGGTGATAATGGGTGCCAACTGTAAAAGCGGACGAGATGGTCTCGTCCTTATTGTGATAATTCTGTGGTATCCGATGAGGTCTTTACAGTCGATGTTGGTCGCCACACGCCAAACCACAGCGGATGGATTTGCATGACCAAAAACCACATCAAGCCTCTCCTGGGCGCACCTGCCCCCAAGCACCATTCCTAAATAACTTGCTACAATCTGATGAAACCCTGATATTTCCACTTTTTCAACCCAGAACCATTTTGGCTTTAATGATGGCGGATATACCACAGACCGAGTAAAATACTGATAATTAATGTCAAAGATCTGTGAGGGTACACACTGTTAAATGTAAATAAATGTACTTATAATCTTGTATTCATGATTCAGATAATGAGGTTTGCGCATTTTGAAGTGAGCCCTAAAAGTAGTTAAAGTTGGCGACACAAACCGGAAGTCTTCCGCATTGGCAGTGGGCGAAATCGCCGATTATTATCAGCTCCATTACCGTTTATTAACTCCTAAATAGTCAGTGGCACAAACCGGAAGTGTTTCTATGCGTTCGGCGGTGTGACCAACCACACGGTTGGCGGGACGTGGATTGAATACATAACATTTTTTGCAGGAAACACAAAATCCAAAGAAATACAGATGAATAGGTGCAGATTCTGGAAGATCTAGAATGCTTTCTCCAAATGTATGCTGGAACGGGGTTGTAAAATTCAGGATTTGAACAAAACGCCACCATGCATGATGATACGTCACTATAAGGTAATGGTAATGGTTTTATTTCATTTGAACATGCATGAGATTACAATTGAGTGCATCACATACTTTTACAATCAGTAACTGTTACATTTGTTCACTTCCTGCCTTTCTAATATAATTTATTTTTAGAAAATATTTTTTTTAATTTAGTAATTTTTTTATAATTTTTTTTTTTTATTTTAAATTTTTTTCACATAAAAAAAAATTTTTTGTACCAAAGTACAAGGTGATATGACCATCCAATGCCATAATGGGTACCATAGTAAGTGTCAATATAGTGATATATATAGCACATCATGACTGGTTCAAGACTCTTCATCCTTGTATTTAGCAAACATCAACTGCTTGTATTGTTACGTGAATTCACTCATCGTTGTGCATTGTTTGATTTCCTTACTCAATCCATTCCATTTATATGTCTCAACATGGGACCAGCATGTTTTCTTAACAAAAAAACAGTAATTGGGCCAAGTGGAGTAGAGTTGGAGACCATATATGGTGCTGGAATTGTACCGCTGTCGATGTGTTCAAGTAAAAAAAAATTTTATTAATGATATAAATCGCCGTGAACTCGCTATTTGTGACGAGCGAAGCGACCATACTATTGATTTATTCCATGTGACTTGCATGTGAGCATGCACGTCCATCCATAGCGAAGCCTCCTTGAATATAGCTATTGTCCAGCTCCGACAACGCTGAAGAGTGTGAGGTCAAAAGGTTACGGTTTCTGCGGGACGTCTGAGGACGCGGTCCTGCCTGGTTAGACCCAGCTGCCAAAACATGTACACACCATCGTACACACAAAGAATTATACACTCCAAGACAACCAGGTGTCTTTGTATAAACCAGCGGCTCTTAAGCTACCTGCACACACAGATACACAAAGATACACAAAGATACACACACAAACACGCAGTCACTCATTTGAGCAGAACTCAAACGGACAAGGCCGATAAGTGAGGGCAAGGGTTGATGGCAAGGCAATGACGTCCCTGATTTGTAGGATACTTATTTTTCTTCTACGAGCCCGGGGTTAACATTTTGTAAGTCCCACACTCATTACGGAAGGCAGACGGCGTACGCATGCATGTGTTTGCTCAGTTAGATTGGCGGCCGGGTCTCGAGGGAGCTGATGTCGGCACGCTTTTGGTTGAAGCTAAACATACATAATTGAGGAGGGCGCTTACAGGCTCTCCTGTATGCGAGTGCGTTGGAAAGACTGAGTTAAGATGGGAACTTATGAAATGAAGACAATTGAACAGTCTTTCCATGCCGGGATATTTGACTACAGAATTTCAATGTTTATTATTTATTCATGAATAAACTAATCCTTTGTCTTACTAACCACCCCCTGGGTCCTAGTGCACCGGCCCAAACAAACAAAGGGAAAGTGAGGTGTGTGTGTTAAAAATGTCATCCAATACTTCTCTACAAGAGAGGAGAAATATGATCTCAGGGAAGAACTACACTAGCACTATATTGGCACTTACTATGGTACCCATTATGTCATTGTATGGTCATATCACCTTGTACTTTGGTACGTGACAAAAAAAAAAAATTAAAATTAAAAAATGAAAATTATAAAAAATAATTAAATTTAAAAATTATTTAAAAAATAAATTATATAAGAAAGGCAGGAAGTACTTCAGCTCGTACTTCGGCATGTGACAAAAAAACAACAAAAAAACAAAAAACAAAACTTAAACTATATTAGGAAAGCAGGAAGTGAACAAATGTAACAGTGACTGATTGTAAAAGTACCAGATGGAGGGGTAGGATTTAATTAGCTTTGCTTCTTCCTACTCCTTTTGGACATGTGTGAACTGATTATGTGATGCATTCAATTGTAATCTGATGCATGTTCAAATGAAATAAAACCATTACCATTACCATATATATCACTATATTGACAGTTACTATGGTACACATTATGTCATTGTAGGGTCACATCACCTCGTACTTCGGTACGAGGTACATTATAAAAAAAAACACAAAAAAACTTAAACTGTATTATGGAAAGCAGGAAGTGAACAAATGTAACAGTTACTGAGTGTAAAAGTACCAGATGGAGGGGTAGGATTTAATAAGCTTTTGGACATGTAGAACTGGGAACTGATTATGTGATGCATTCAATTGTAATCTGATGCATGTTCAAATGAAATAAAACCATTACCATTACCATATATATCATTATATTGACAGTTACTATGGTACACATTATGTCATTGTAGGGTCACATCACCTCGTACTTCGGTACGAGGTACATTATAAAAAAAAACACAAAAAAAAACTTAAACTGTATTATGGAAAGCAGGAAGTGAACAAATGTAACAGTTACTGAGTGTAAAAGTACCAGATGGAGGGGTAGGATTTAATAAGCTTTTGGAGAACTGGGAACTGATTATGTGATGCATTCAATTGTAATCTGATGCATGTTCAAATGAAATTAAACCATTACCATTACCATTACCATTACCATAGGTGTGTAGGCCAACCATATACTGACTGTACACAGTAACATGAGTGAATGTAATTTGTTACTTCTACTAATTTGTTTTGCTGGAACCAATTCGATTAGCACTTTCCAATGATTGCCTCTCATCGTGAGTGAAAAAGGTATAAACGTGACAGAATGATGCGTCTCCAGCGTGTAATCTATGTTAGCATCAGTAGGCAGGTTGAGCGTGAGCCCCTCTAATCCATGGCCCATTTACGCTGCCTGGTGGCGTGGTGCTGCCCGGGCCTGTGTACGGTGCTCAAACTTAACAGCGCCCGCATTCAACGACTGGCAGCTCGTTCAATGCGGATCTGCACCACCTGTCCTGTTTATTGATGCAACTTTCATATTAAATAGGAGCCAGGGTTGCATATTTTGACATAAATAAAGGAAATCGAATGGGTCGGAAATCCTGAAGTATTGTACTCTTTCGGCAGGTTTAAAGTAAATGTAAACAAATATAGTCACTTTCATTAACATGTGATATGTTTAGATGGTTGTTTTAGCGTATATGTTCACAAGGGACCAAACATCTGGATAATGGTCTTCTCCTAATGCTCGTATTTCCTGGTTGACAGCTCAGTAACGGTGAAGATGGTTCATGTTAGTCATAGTTTCTTTGGAGCTGCTTCAGACAGCCACTCTTGGCACAGCAGAACAAACCTGACCGGACATTCAGAACATAAAAAAAACCGCCATTTGTGTTATTTGTCTTGTTTGTGAACGTGTTAATCCAGATTAATCCATTTGCAATATCTTACCGCTTCTGCCAATACCGGTAGAATATTTAAATGGATCGCAAAACGGCGTATTGCGATGTTGAGAGCATGGTGTACTTTAAATTTACAACAGAACAGCAAACGGTAAATTACTGTTACATGTTGTAGCGTGTCCAAAATAAAACAGAGGCAAGATGGCTGCAGCGTGTACACATATTAAACCAGGCAATCAAAAACTATAAAAATGTACTTCGGAAATGAAGATTTATCTACAGTTGTTAGGAGACTTTTCTTCACTCCCCCTCAACACTCCAATTTTTTTTCCATTCCAGATCTTGGATTGCCTGCGATTGGCTGGCGACCAGTCCAGGGTGGACCCCGCCTCTCCCCCGAAGTCAGCTGGGATAGGCTCCAGCGTACACTCACGACCCTAGTGAGAATAATAAGGATAGAAAGTGAATGAATGATGGATCGCATTGTATGGTTTATTAGAAAATGCATATTATGAAAACTGTCGTGTAAAAAAAGTATTTCCTGATTTGTTAGAATTTGTTATAACTGAACACAAAATGACAATTTTATATAAAACTTATTATTAAAGGGAAAAAATGTCTTTCTTATGGTGGAGTCATAAACACTGACCTCAAGTCAGGCAAGTCAGACCTGCAGGATGATGTTGTGGGGTCTTTTGTGACCTCTCGGATGAGTCGTCACTACGCTCTTGGGGTCACTTTGTCTAGCCGGCAACTGCTGGGACGGTTCATTACCTTTCTTTATGCCATTTGTGGATAATGGCTCTCACTGTAGTTTGCTAGAGTCCTAATGCATTAGAAATGATGATTGATCTTAATCTGAGTTAGGTTTGGATTTTTTTCCCTCATTTCATAATAAAAAAGTTTCAATTAAAAAATGAATTTTGTGTTCAGTTGTTTAGTCATTGACGAATATTTTAATTGTTTTCTTGATCTGAAACATTTATATGTGACAAACATGCAAAAAATGATGGAATATGCGTTTTCTAATGGACAAGCATTGCAATTCATTTTCTATGGTGCTTATCCTCTTCTGGTTCACTGTTTATTAATGAATTCTTAATCAAATTAACCTTTGTTTGTATAATATTTATATGTTACGTGTTTATTATATGTCCAGACTTTAGGGACACCCACTACATGATGATATTCCACAATAAATCCAGTAAGTCATTTCCAAAGCCTTTAACTCAACGCTTGGATAGAATTTACTAAGCTCACTAATACTGCGTGTAATATTTTTGCTGACTGTTTGGCCCGGGGGGGGGGGGGGGGGGGGAGGCAGACCAATCATTCAGGATGAAATGTGAGGAGGCCCATTATGCAAATGAACAAATAAAGTGATTTGATGTTGGAGTGATGCTCAGCGAGGCACTCAAAAAGGCGCATTCACACATTCTCATCGGGGGATTTTGGCGTTGATGCGTGCCCACAGCTCCGAGCGGCATGCAAGATAAGAGCTCTCACAACTTCATAAAATCATAGGGACCTGAAAAATGGGATGATGGCTACTTGTCCTACTTTTGGAATGCCAATCTCTGTGTGGAGTTTGCATGTTCTCCCCGTGCATGCGTGGGTTTTCTCCGGGTACTCCGGTTTCCTCCCACATTCCAAAAACATGCTAGGTTAATTGGCCACTCCAAATTATCCATAGGTATGAATGTGAGTGTGAATGGTTGAATAAATGATTGACTGGCGACCAGTCCAGGTTGTACCCTGCCTCTTGCCGGACGACAGAAACTAAATGGATGAATAAATGATATTATTAGTATTGAAAGACAAGTTACATGAAGTATTGTGGTCACTAGGCAACAGTCATGTTATGAGACATGGCATTTAGATTACATTACCTTTCACAGTGCATGGAGACCAGCCGACATGACTGTAGGGGTGCTATTTCATGTCTACAGGGCTCTAATAATGTTAAATCTTCATTCATTCATTCATTTTCTACTGCTTATCCTCACAAGGGTCGCGGGGGTGCTGGAGCCTATCCCAGCTGTCTTCGGGTGAGAGGCGGGGTACACCAGCCAATCACAGGGCACATATAGACAAACAACCATTCACACTCACATTCATATTTATGGACAATTTGGATTGGCCAAGTACCCGGAGAAAACCCACGCATGCACGGGGAGAACATGCAAACTCCACACAGAGATGGCCGAGGGTGGAATCGAACGCGGGTCTCCTAACTGTGAGGCCTGTGTGCTAACCACTTGACCCCCAGTACTTACATTTACTTACATTAATTAAGATCTATCAGTGTGGAAAAGGTTATAAATCTATTTCTAAAGCTTTGGGACTCCAGCAAACCACATCGAGAGCCACTATCTACAAATGCGGAAAACATGGAACAGTGGGGAACCTTCCCAGAAATTCCCAAAATGTTATAACTCATCCAAAAGGTCACAAAAGACGTGTGCAGGCCTCACTAAGAAAGGGTAAAATAATCTGCATGGAATTGAACCCTGGTCTAATAGCTGTGAGGTCTGCACGCTAACCACTCGACCGCCGTGCCGCCCTAATCATTTATTAATTCTCTATTTTTGGAATAAACATGATATCGTAAGGAAGTGATATTGAAACATCGATATCAGACTGGACAGGCTAATTTTATTTTAACGCTTTTTTAAAGCCATCTCTCAATCTTTTGTTTTTGTTTATTTTCTAACAAATGACAGATTTTCTAAATATTTGCCATTGTGGTTGATATGAGTTCAGCAAAACTGGCTGACTCAGCACTTTCTTTGCCGTCACATTTCGAAGACAGATGGAGCAATAAAAGGCGATTCGTCGGTTCATTCGAAGTAGACGTACCTTTGCAATCAACGTCATCAAACCGAACATGAACGACAGCAACAACGAGCCCGCTAGGATGACTCGTTTGGAGCTTCAAGTGAACGGGAGTGAAAGTCAAAGTGAGGTCCCGCATGGCGCGGTCATCGAGGAAAAGAAGACATTCATTTGAGGGTTTAAGTGTTTAAAAGTCGTACATGTGTGCCTGTGTTTGTTGGCCCACAAACGACCACAGCTGCTTGTCGTTTCTGCCTTTGCACGCATGGCCACCTGTTCTGAATAAAGCCATGCCCTTCCCTTCCATTCCCTTCCCTTCCCTTCCATTCCCTTCCATTCCCTTCCCTTCCATTCCCTTCCCCCTCCTGTGCTCCTTCTGCTTATCATGCAGTTTACAGTAAGGCAATATTCAACATGAGGGCCGTGCTCTCTGTGTACTTCTCCACGATAAATCATCGAGCATCTGATGAGTGCGATAATAGCGAGAGCTGTGAGGGCTTTCCATCTTTCTTCTCTCCTCACCCATTCCCCCCCCCCCCCCCCCTCTTTTCAAATCCGGGCGGTGTTTCGCAAAAACTTTCGAAGGTTAAACATATCACGTCGTCCATCTGATAAACTGTATTTTAACTCTAAACATTGAAAAAGGCATGCTTTGACTGGAAATGGCAATTCCCCGAGAAAACGTGTGTGTGGCTGATGAGAGATGCTGTCGCTGGGGCCAAAAATGTAAAAAAAGAAAGAACAAATGGAGGACTGTAATATTGGTCAATACAAAAAACTCACCTTGAAGCATTCGGACAAGCAAGCGGTCTGATAGAGCACGATTTTACTTACTGAAGACAAAAGTGACAGTTTTAAGACCCACATACCAGAACCAAGTGACGATACCTGGCAAGGGTTTTTACACACCGGCTTGAGCAACCTGTTAATATCGAACAGCGTAGTTAATATACCTCAACCTTTTTTAAGCCACGGCATGTTTTTTTACGTTGGAAAAATTTTGCGGCACACCAATAACCAACATTATTTCCTGTTTACGGACTCACCACAGCAGATCCTTTTGATCCGAATACTAATTTAACTAACAACGTTACAAAATGTCACCACTATACCGCTCACTAAGTCTATTAGAGGAACGAGGCAATCAGCTACGTGTTGCCACACGGACATTGCTCTGCCAATGACACGCGACAATGACATAATATTTGCAGAAAATTATTAATACATGTTAATTAAAAAATATGATATTGAATAATTCCCCATGGCACACTTGCAAATGGCAGCGGGTAACCAGAAATGCAGGAAACGGTACTTTGAAAGTACTTTGATGAACAGAAGCGACGCATGTGACTTGAATGTTGACACTGTAACACTACGCTTTGGTTTTAGTTATACCGTATGTTGAACGTTTACTAAACGAAAATGATGTTCCTCCGTATGCAGGATGAGGTTGGCCGTATTAAACTTCATTGCCATCACTGTAGCTCCTTGCTATTTTGTTAGCATGCTAACAAACACGGGGTTGTTTGTCTATATTTGCCTTGCCATTGGCTGCCGACGCCTGAAGACAGCCGGGATAGGCTCCAGCATACCTGGGACCCTATTGAGGATAATCTGCATAGGAGATGGATGGATATCACATTTGGTAATTTAGATGATTGTTATTGATTCCGCTATAATCACAACTTGGGTTATTATTATTATTATTATTCATTCATTCATTCATTCATTCATTTTCTACCGCTTTTTCCTGACGAGGGTCGCGGGGGGTGCTGGAGCCTATCCCAGCTGTCTTTTGGTCGAGAGGCGTGGTACACCCTGGACTGGTGGCCAGCCAATCACAGAGCACATATAGACAAACAACCATTCACACTCACATTCATACCTATGTTCAATTTGGAGTCGCCAATTAACCTAGCATGTTTTTGGAATGTGGGAGGAAACCGGAGTATTATTATTCTTATTATAAGGTGAGAAGCACTGTCATCCGGGAGAAACTCCGAATAGAGCCAGATGCCTGGTCAGGATCCCTCCCGGATGCCACCCAGTACACATTGGAGAGACCTAGTCTCTGAACTTGCCTGGGAATGCCTCAGGATCCACTGGGAGGAGCTGGACGAAGTAGCTGGAGAGCTGCCCCCCTCGTCCTGACCTCAGATAAGAGGAATGGATGGATGTTTAGGCACCATTTAAGCACCAGTACTATTTCAAAAGCACCAATTTGGCACCGGTATTGGATAATGCGTAAACAATACCCAGCCTTAGCCGGATTATA
This sequence comes from Doryrhamphus excisus, assembly GCF_037039965.1. Lineage (NCBI taxonomy): Eukaryota > Metazoa > Chordata > Actinopteri > Syngnathiformes > Syngnathidae > Doryrhamphus > Doryrhamphus excisus. The sequence goes on along the minus strand of NC_136367.1, from coordinate 19,554,669 downwards.
TGTCTAATCTTGCACCATAATAATACAGAAGAAATGCAAAATAAATCTATAAAAATCTGTTTTCAGCATTAGTGTTTATTGTTCGGCTGTGCAGACGCTATTAAAAGCAAGATTAAAGGTTTGTCAGAACTATCTATCCAGTTGGCCCCCAAAGAGACGTCCTGATCTATCCCCACTTTTCCATGATTCTGTGTTTTTACAAGAGACTGGAAGCCATCATGGAGGTACTGAGTACACCGAGTAGAGCAATAGTCCACTCAAAAGTATACGGAGAGAAGTCCAAAAATCTATCATATTATGGACAAATGAAATAGTATCGCAATCGGGACTTTGTGACATATCAAGTCTGGAAACTTGGATTCCTCAAAAAAAAAAAAAAAAAAAAAACACATCATGATCGCATTTTCTCCTCACTTAATGAGTGATCCAGAAGACTGAGGCATTTTTTTGAGCACTGTCCCTCTCTCCCATTTAATGAGCTCACTGACTTTTAACAATCCATTACATAAAGGGACACCTTATTGTTGGATGTTGTGTGAGGTCCGCACACATCACTTACAGATGTTAGCTTTATAGTCCGCCCAGACATTTAACTCAATCTGCCATGTTAATAAACGATATGAGGCCACACAATTACAGCAATAAATCATTCATTTCCTATCCCAGATGGACGGCTTTGCCAGTCAGTCCTCAAACTCTTACTTTTCTTCACGAGAAGCTCACAAGTATTGCATCATACCATGTAAAAACGATGGTGGGATCGGCATCCGCCGCGAGCGTCGCAGCCAGCGCGGCGGAATTGTCAGAAATGCGATATGGAAGAAGTGATTATTTTTCCCAAAAAATTCACACTTTTCCATCAAACTGTTATTACCTACTACTACTTCCATATTTCACCTCATTCCAACCTCAACTCATTCAACAAAGCCATAATATTCATAATATTAGCCACAGCTAAATTCTCAACTCTTTCAGGACATTTAGCTTTCCCATGCTAGGTGTAACCATGCTAATGTTAGCATGTTACTATTGCCAGCATGGTAATGTTAGCATACTGGCATCGCAGGCTATTTTCATGGATAGACATATATATTATTTATATCATGCTAGGTGTTAGCATGCTAACATTAGCATGATAGTATTGTTAGCGCAGTAACATTAACATAGTAGCCTGTTTTGCCATTTTCATAGCTATACACATATAAGCACATAGTGCTCTTATGCAATGTGCTAATATGCTAACATTAGCATATTGGCATTGCTAGCATGCTAACATAAGCAAAGTAGCATTTTAAACCATTTTCATAGCTCAACACATATTTTTTTATAAACACATGGTGCTTTTATGCAGTGTGTTAATATGCAAAATTAGCACATTGGCATTGCTAGCATGCTAACATTAGCATAGTAGCATTTGTAACCATTTTCATAGCTAGAGACATATAAACACATAGTGCTCTTATGCAATGTGTTAATATGCTAACATTAGCATATTGGCATTGCTAGCATGCTAACATTAGCATAGTAGCATTTCTAACCATTTTCATAGCTACACAGAGTGCTTTTCTAGTTTATGTTTGTGTTCCACAACCAAAACCAAATCACTAACCGGAACATTTCTCATCACCAAAATCCGACCAGAACTGGGCTCACAGGACCAAGTGGGGGCTAAGTCACTGTTGATGGACTACACTCCGACTAATATATTGGGAATGATGCCTGTAATGAACATTAGATCTGAAATGATTTTATTGGAACATACACTTTGTACATGGAAAATGTCTGCATTTGCTGCGTTCATGTAATGTGATGACAACGGCGGAGGGCTGCCAGTTTCTATCCTCCACAACATTTCAGTTGGCTCCATCGCCTCGGTGGGCGTCTGCCATTTTGAAACCCTTCATTACATCTCCGTTGAGTCATTTCATGGTGTCCTGTGTGCTTACCATTATTTTCCCCTTGAGAGAGCCATGTCTGGGTCACACCGTTCAGATGCTCGCTCCATCCACTCATCGTGCTCCGTATCTTACATGCACGTTGGCATTAACCTTGGCATTAAATGTATATCTATTTATATACAGAATTAGAACAACAAGGTTAACACAGACCGGCTGCAGTCACCCTCTTCACTGTTCACGGTTCTTTGTCTATATGTGCCCTGCGATCCAGGGTGTACCCCGCCTCTCGCCCGAAGACAGCTGGGATAGGCTCCAGCACCCCCTGCAAGCCTTGTGAGGATTAGCAGTAGAAAATGAATAAATGAATGAAATATCAACTGAATTATTATGATTGCTATAAGAGGAGCAAAACCATACAACCTCTTCAGTCACTGCGGAACATTTGCCAAACTGGACTCAATGAAGAAGTTAGCCAGATTGCTGCAAAGCTTTCACTCTTGATTAGCGAAACTCACTGGATAAACAAGGCACTCATTGATCACCCCAGCTATTTTTATCCCTGTATTTATTTGCTATTTTATCAACAAGTACTGCAGTTTAACGTCTAAAACAATCATACATCCAGTTATGTCGTAGACTTACGCCAATATACATCAATTTTCTGTACTTATTTAGGACAGGGTCACAGGTAAGTTGGGTTTATCCGGGTTTAAGTTGGGTAGGACACTTAATGACAGCATCTGTTAAAATGGGGTTGAGCGTTTGTTAAAGTTGTATCTGTTGAGAACTGAGATAGATGTGTAAAAAAAAAAAAAAAAAAAAAAAAAAGGTCATGAGCTGTCAGAATGCGAGACAGGGTGCAGGACAGTCTATAAATTCTCCTTTTATGGGAAAGCAGGGCACAACCCATCTCCCCCAGGACCTCGTCATGAATGAACCACTCAGCTTGGACTTCATCACGGTTTGGTGTGTGAATGCATGTGTTGAGCCCAGCTCATCGTTCCGACATTCAGCATATTTACCAATTTTATTGGGATTATGTAAAAACGCCACTTCTCCCGCTGAATATATGATCCGAGACCGGGATGTTTCTCTGAGATCTTGCTAGTGAGTTAATATGAGGCATTATAGAAATCCTTCACATAGAACTTAATATATTGCATTTAGAGCAGGGGTCTCAAACATGAGGCCCGCGGGCCAAATGTGGCCCGCAGGACACTGGTTTGAGGCCCCCGCCTTGATATGAAAGTTTAATGTTAGTGCGGCCCGCGCAAGTTTGATATGGATGCTGTATGGTATCATGTACCCAGAAAAAATTATTACGTTTGATTAATGTTCATGTTAAAGGTTAAATAACTGTTAATAGTTTTCCTCCCTATCCGTGTGGAAGTGGTAAGTTTTTGGCTATTTAAGTTTAAAGGAAATAACTTGAAGGCTACCGTTTGGGTCGCTAGCTCTGTAGTTTGCGAGTTAGCATGTGTCTCAAGACCCTGCAGTTGCGCAATATGTTGTAAATAAAAAGAGTATAAATGTGACTATAGTCGGGTTTTGTCATGTCTACAGGGCTCTAATAATGCTTTGTTCATTTTAATCTGAAAAAAATAATTTGTCTACCCACCAACTATATGTGGTTTCTTAAGTTTTTATTATTTGCCGTTTTATTATTATTATTATTATATTTATTTATTTATTACTGATTGATTTTCTTTATTCTTGATTTGTTTATTTATTTTTTTATCTTGTGTAGAAAAATAAAAAGTAAGATATTTGAGAACAGTGGAATGTTTTATCAGAGCTTTTCTTGTAGAAAATTGGAATTTTTTAAATTTGTTTGTTTTTAATAAAAAAATTTTTTTTTTTGAAAACCTGATGCGGCCCAGTCTCACCCAGACCCCGAGCTCCCAAGGGGGCCCCCAAGTAAATTGAGTTTGAGACCCCTGATTTAGAGCCTTAATATTGCACGTGGAGGTTGATCAGATATTGCACAGTGAATGGAGTCTGGAGTAACTATACTGAATGTAAAAAAAAACAAAGTGCCGGTTGTACAGCCTGACATCTGCAGGAAGAAAGGACCTGCGATATCGCTCACTTCACACACTTGGGGTGAAGAAGCAGTCTATCGCTGAAGGAGCTCTCTGGTGCTGTCAGAATGAAACGCACATTGGCCACATAGAGAGATAGACGACTGTTATTCCTGCTGACAGCAACAGAGACACTGACAGCCTAATATCGGCTTCCACGAGGCCAATACAAATGCCCAATTTATTGCAGTGCATAATTAGCTTTGCAGATGATCACTAAATATGCGGTTTGGACGCTCTTCCATCAGTGCGGAAAGAGTAATGACAAACCAGCCATTTTCATTCCCTCTCTTTAGTGCCTTTCACACAGCAGTTTCAAGTTGGGAATATTACATCACTGACGCACCACGCCCTTCTGTATTATTGACACTGATGCAAATAGTCAGCCACAATGACAGGTTAACATTAATGCATGAAATCGGCCATGCTAGAGAAACCTGTAAGAAACGACAACAAAAACCGTATTTTCTGCCGTATCGCAGCTACAACGTGTTCGCTTTTATTAAGCTATCGACCATCGTGTGCGTACGTCCATGTGTCTGTTTGTGTGTCTCGAGGTTAACAGCCCGTGGTCTCACTTGCATGCCGCTCCAAATAATTTTGGTTTGGCTCTAATATTGTTAAACACAGGATATGCAGCAGATGCCGCTGCAACGTGTGTGTGTGTGTGTGTGTGTGTGTTCCATGGCTGTATGGCAGTGCAGCATAAACAGCAGCTATGCTAATATGATCCATACAAGCATCTTAGCGAGCTACGTACATGTGAGCGCTGTTTTCTCAGCTGTGGTGGGCCGTCGCAGATCTGAAAGCTGGCCACAACTCACCACCAAATCTGGGCCCGCTGCCGTGCACAACAAAGGGGCGCTTGAATACAGACGGACGCCGCTACGCTTCTCAGCAGGTTTTTGATTAAGTCTGTTAGAGTTAGCGTATACTTGATATCTATTGACATGGTAAGGTGCATAAAACGCTACAAATGAGAATGTACTGTACTTGGAAAATGGCCAGTACTCTGTAGACTTAATATGTACTTTACTCTTATTTTATGCTGAGCAGTTTTTACGGTTTTACGGCTTCGCTTTATCTCGGCTTTTCAAAAAATAATTCAATGAATGAATATTGTTATCCACACTCGGTCGCCTCTGTGTGGAGTTTGCATGTTCTACCTGTGCAGGCGTCCTCCCCCATTCCAAAAACATGCTAGGTTAATTGGCGACTCCAAATTGTCCATAGGTATGAATGTGAGTGTGAATGGTTGTTTGCATATATGTGCCCTGTGATTGGCTAGCCACCAGTCCAGGGTGTGCCCCGCCTTTTGCCTGAAGACAGCTGGGATAGGCTACCGCTACCCTTGTGAGGATAAGCGGTAGAAAATGAATGAATGAATCATTACTATCATTATTTTTCTATTACTACTACCACTAGTAGTAGTAGGCTAGTTTTAGCTAGTATTAGCCTGCTTATTGGCTTGCTTATTAGCCTGATTTTGCCCTATTATATGAAATTTGTAAAAGATATTTTTGTAAAAAAAAAATCAAACATTTTTTTTTAAAAATCAATAAAAAATTTTTTAGACGGGCTTAAGAACATTTTAGAGGGGCTTAAGCCTAAAAATAGGCCTAATGACGCTACCGATCATCACAGGAGTTCAATTATTGAGGTGTTTCTGCACGTTGGAAGATGGCGGCTCGTCTCCCGCTTCCCTCGGTAATTGAATTAGGAAGTGTCGGGAAGCTAAAGAGCAGCAGAGAGGGTTGTAAGTAAACAGACATGACCTTTTAATCGTTGCCCGTGTTTGAAGTGAGTAAAGCCCCAAGGGCTTTTATGAGGTGGGCTTCTCTCACTGTTGTGCTGCAGAAGATGGGGGTCCATGAGGAGGGTTGGTGAAGTTTTAAAGTGGAGTGGAGGCTGATAAAGGTGTGTTAAAAATGTTTTCTTTTAATGTTCTGCCACATATACATCCATTCCCTTTGGAAATAATGAATATATGTACAAATAATGACTTCCCAGGTCGAACTCTTACCGTCATAAAACCATGATTAATAGCTATAAAGGCAATATTTTACACAACATGTTAACAGTCAATTAACTGTCATAATAGGCTTCACCACTGTTGACATTAAAATGATTTAACACTTTTTAAACACACTGTTAAATTTAATGACAAGGATAAAATGCTTTTAACATTCCTCACTGTCACATAGGTAAAAAGAAAAATAAGTAAACCGCCGTATAAAACACAGAACTTGTAATTTCAATACATTGAACCTACTATGCCTCCTTTGCATGTATATAAAATTGTTTTCAGTCATCCCTCGCAATATCACGGTTCGATTATCGCTCCCTCACTATTTTGTACGTTTTTGGCTTCTTAACTACAGAAAAAAAAATGTGGCTAACTGGTTAGCTCGCTAGGAAGCTAGGTTGCTAGCTAGCGGACGTCTCGAGTCTCTGCAGCATCAGAGTTAGGCCATGTGATGTCAACAATAAATAATAAAGGAGTGTAAAGGTGACTATAGGGGTGTTATTTTATGTCTACAGGGCTCTAATAATGTTATGACTATATTTAGAAAGACATACAGTAAACAGGTTTTCCATGCTCTAGCTAGGAAAACATTAAATGTATTAATATTTAAAATTTCATTTACTGCGGTCGGGTCAGGAACAAGGCCGCACGGTGGACGAGTGGTTAGCATGTAGGCATGCATGTTCTCTAGGGACTCCGGTTTCCTCCAACATTCCAAAAACATGCATGTTAGGTAAAGATATGAATGATTGTGAATGGTTGTTTGTCTATATGTGCCCTGTGATTGGCTGGCCACCAGTCCAGGGTGTACCCCGCCTCTCGCCTGAAGACAGCTGGGATAGGCTCCAGCACCCCCGCGACCCTGGTGAGGATAAGCGCCATAGAAGATGGATTTTGTGGCGCTCATATTCACCATCTCTGTGCCTCCAAACAAGTTGAGTTCAGTTGATGCCAAATTTTGCTCAATTTTTCCTCTCATGTGACCAACATCACGTCCTGCCAAACCACGTCTAAATCATTCAGGCGGTGATCGCCAAACGTACGGACGGACTTGTACATGTGTCTTCCTGAGCAATGGGGATCTCAAACATTACAGCCAATCATCTTACTAATATGTTTTTTTTTTGCTGAGCATGCTCCCAACTCCCTTGACATCATTAACGAGATGCTCCCGTATCATTCTGGACTGTTCCTGAATTTTCTCACAACCAAAGTCTATACTATCTTGTGTAAAGGGGGGGCTAAGCTTGGCTATTCCGCGTCATGGAGCTCTGCATTACAAAACAAACATCCACATTCCTCAACCAATGCGTCAAATCAAACGGGCAAAATGTATTTCTGTGACAAAGTGGTCTCTCCGCGTTCGAACGCCCTCCTTAGTGTGAGGTCCTAAAGCTTGCAAGGCACACTGAGAATTTACGACAGAGGACTTGGGCTGCATACCTTCGACTTCTCTTCAAACACATCCATCTCCACATGAGTACATGCACGCTATAAATCAACGTGATGAGTGAATGAACTAATAAAAAAAAACATAGAAGTACTCTGCACAAGAAGCGCCAGCACATTTTGCACAACTGCATTTACCTGCAGCTCCAGTCCGTGAGGTTTGATGCCGTGGTGGTGTTGATACAGCTTTGTGACAAATGTCTGACAACACACAAGCTTTACAGACACACATTAAAAATGAAACAGTCTGAGTAGGCACTAAATAGCCTCCATACACGTACTCTATCCACTTTGTTTGGGAAATCTCAGCTTTATGGCATACTTTTAGTAAGTACTCTAAACTCCAGACTATAAGACTCGACTTTTTTAACAGGCTGTGAATCCGCCCACTTAAACAATGATGCCGCTAATTCATGGCTAAAAGAACTACAGTCCATGATGCTCGGAGTTCAGGAAGTGAAGTGGACACTATATCATGTTTTCAGCCGACAAATATTAACTCATTCACTACCAAAGCCGTATTTACATGTTTTTTTTTTACCGAAACGCATCATCCCAAAGACATATTCATGCGTTTTTTGCATTTATTTTGTGCAGGAAACAAAACCAGTGATGATGCAACTCCACAATATAAGAGATCATGTTTACTTATGTTTTACTGCTGATTACTGAAGAACAGAAACGTGTTTTAATTCAACTTTTAGTAGGTTTGTTCTCATCAAATCATTCATTCATTCATTTTCTACCGCTTTTTCCTCACGAGGGTCACAGGGGGTGCTGGATCCCAGCTGTCTTAGGGCGAGAGGCGGGGTACACCCTGGACTGGTGGCCAGCCAATCACAGGGCACATATAGACAAACAACCATTCACACTCACATTCATACCTATGGACAATTTGGAGTGGCTAATTAACCTAGCATGTTTTTGGAATGTGGGAGGAAACCGGAGTACCCGGAGAAAACCCACGCATGCACGGGGAGAACATGCAAACTCCACACAGAGACGGCCAAGGATGGAATTGAACGCTGGTCTCCTAGCTGTGAGGTCTGCGCGCTAACCACTCGACCGCCGTGCCACCTCATCAAATCATAACATTCATAATATGTTAGTTCATATATGTACTTGGAGCTCTTTGTGACGAAGTAATGGATGATATCGTCACACTCCCCAGGGACCATGGGGGGGGGGGGGGGACACACTATCTGCACAGAAGTCAGGGAAGCGATTCAGTGAAAAAACTAAAGCCGGTCAAATAAAAAAGATGAAACTTAAGGAGGCTGATAAGTTAAGTGATAGAGACTCATTAAGGAGGCCATAAATCAAACGAGGAGTGAACCATTGGTCTCCCTCAGGCCCATTAGCAGGAATTGTTGACCCGGACTTCAGATATAAAGATAACATCAATGACCTCATTGCTGTTACTAGCAGTACCAGGCAAAGTCCTGAATCAATAAAGAAGCAAGGAGGCGCTCCTGGGAAGAAAATAGAGAGCAATGTAAATTTATTAGCAGCTCCCTATCTCACTTATGCATTGCAGTCATCCCAGGTGAATGAGAGGGTTATTTCCTGTACTGCCTCAACTGCAAAGCACTCAGCAATGTGGGTGACCCCTCCACCCCCCCCCTCAGGGGGATGCTAGTGAGCATGTGATGGTTTGGAATTCTGGGCTAACCACTGTGTGTCCATAACAAACACCATTTTTGAGCATAAAGATGTCCGTCAGGACCACCTAGGTTGAGGTTGATTTTTAGTCTTGATTTTACCATTACAACTAGATTTTGGTTGTTTTATTGTTATAAAATGTTTTATTATAATAATTATTTTAAAGGAAGGATTTTTTTTTAATTGGAAATTTGTATTAATTTTTACCAAGTGTGATTTAGCATTTCAATTTAAATCTATGGATTTATTTAACACAGAGTCAATATTCTAAACTACTGGTTTGTGCTTTAATCAGCAAATGAACTTGTGGCAGTAATGGTAATGGTAATGGTAATGGTAATGGTAATGGTAATGCTAATGGTAATGGTAATGGTAATGCTAATGGTAATGGTAATGGTAATGGTAATGGTAATGGTAATGCTAATGGTAATGGTAATGGTAATGGTAATGGTAATGGTAATGGTAATGGTAATGGTAATGCTAATGGTAATGGTAATGGTAATGGTAATGGTAATGCTAATGGTAATGGTAATGGTAATGGTTTTATTTCATTTGAACATGCATCAGATTACAATTGAATGCATCCCATAATCAGTTCCCAGTTCCACATGTCCAAAAGGAGTAGGAAGAAGCAAAGCTTATTAAAATCTACCCCTCCATCTGGTACTTTTACAATCAGTAACTGCTACATTTGTTCACTTCCTGCTTTCCATAATACAGTTTAAGGTTTTTTTTTTCAATAATGCACTTTATACCGAAGTACGAGGTGATAAATAGATAATAGTAAATAGATAATAATAATAGGTAATAGATTTGCATGCATGCATTTGTTTTATAAAATAAAACACTTGAGTCCAAACTGTGCTACCCTGAAGGAAAAAAATGAAATTGTCCAACCGACTTTTACTTAACCGTCAAACACATACACGGTTGCCTTAACAGCGTTTTTGATTGGTCACCTGACACAGCTGCATCGTTCAAAGATTCATAATAAAATTCAATCAAGTAAAAAGTTTAAATCTGAGTCTAAATCCGGGTTTGCTGAGTTAAAAAACAACAACACATTGTCTCATTTGCGATGTGTTGATGGCCCAGCACCATGGACAGCACTAAATAACGGCACTATGTCGAGCCATAGTGAGGAGGAAAACACAGCTGAAGTCACCTGCACATGTTGACATCAATGTGGTGGGTGTCCTACCCCCAAATATGCCTGCCTGATTAAAAAAAAATGAGACTTTACCAGAAAGATAGAGATCTTTTAGATGCCTTCAACATTTTACTAGATACCTCGGTTCCATACATACCATACTCGTGCCTTCAGCGTTCCTTGATGGTAGTGTAGTGCAGACCTTGGCAAAGTACGGACCCCCGGCCTTACAAAGGTTAGTATAAAGCTAATTTAAGGCTTGTGTTTTGACATTTCTGAACATAAAAATTAAATAAAAAAATAAAATGACCGTAATTTCCAGACTATAATTGGCTGTGTTTTTCACACGCTTTGAACCCTGTGGTTCAAACAATGATACAGCTAATTTATGGCTAAAGAACCACCCGGGGATCTTTCTAAATATTCATGAGACAATCATGCCCTCATCATCATAAATAGCAACAAAATTGTTGTTTTGGAACTTTGTCACAAACTCAACTAGAGACTTAACTATGGTAGAGCTCCTAAAGCATACATGTACATAAAATTAGTGGCAAGTGATGCATTCATGGCACCCCAACAGTCTTCTTCTTTTGGTAGCAGCTGGTTAGAACGGTGAGCAATTACTTTGGATGTTTATCTGGTCACCACAGGAGGTCTGTTTACCCAACACTGTCTTCAAACCCATGACAGAGACTTATGGCTTGGGAACAGACAAATACGGGAATATGTACATTTATTTCACAAATTCTTCAGCCAGGGAGTTTGCGGAAGAATTCCCGGGTTTCTTCACAAAGCAGTTGCAGCTTTTATTCTCGTGTGTTGGTCAATTTGTAGCAAACAGCGAGGCCTCTTATGGAAACGTGGTGGCAAACAGCCCCTCACGCTCACATTCATACTTGTGGACGATTTAGAGTCTCCAGTTAACCTAACATGCATGCCTTAGGAATGTGGGAGGGAAGAGGAGTGCCATGAAAACCACATACTTTAAAATGTATTTCTGTGAGAGGTATATCATATTTTTAACAGTGAAGACCACTCATTTTCTAATATAAGAAGTCGGAAATCATTCTTTTTTAATAACATTGTCACGCTGAAGCTAACCAGTAATAAATCAAATACTTCTGGTGTTGCATCTCTAGCCTTCTTTCTTTGTTTCCGCCATCTTTTTTGTCAAACGGGTTTGCAGAATTAGCTTGCAATTTGAAGCCATAAAAACGGCCATAAGGTGGCGGAAGTGCATTTGATAATAGCTCAGCAGGGATCATGTCAAAGAAAAAACCCACATGACAGGAAGCAGGAAGTGAGCCACACACATGCAGAAACATAGCTCAATTCCAACTGTGAACATTGCCTACAGTTCATGATGTTATATTTGTAAATAAATGAGTCGCTTTTTTTTTGTGTTGTTTATATTAGTATAGTTGTTTCAATATTTGAGCTGTCACTAAAGCAAAAAATATTTGTGTCAAAGTGAAAGTTACACTTGAAATGTATCTTTTCGTAAGTAGTTGGGAACTGATATTTTCCTGAAACTTACCTATGTTCTACTGCTGATGACTAAAGAATGTAAAAGTAGATTTTTTTTTCTTTTGATGGAAAACAAGAGTCTAATCTTTCATGATGTTATATTTGTAAATAAATGAGTCGCTTTTTTTGTGTTGTTTATATTAGTATAGTTGTTTCAATATTTGAGTTGTCACTAAAGCAAAAAATATTTGTGTCAAAGTGAAAGTTACACTTGAAATGTATCTTTTCGTAAGTAGTTGGGAACTGACATTTTCCTGAAACTTACCTATGTTCTACTGCTGATTACCAAAGAATGAAAAAAGGTAGAATTTTTTTCTTTTGATGAAAAACAAGAGTCTAATCTTTCTTTTGGTAGGTTCATATTTACATAACCATAGAACACCGTATTCTGTGTGCCTTGAAAGATCAGTCAAAATGCTGTAAAATGGCCGCTACTGAGTTAAGAAATACCTGAGGACCAGATTCAGTCAACAAAAGAACCGCATCTGGCTCCTGCACCATAGGTTTCCTACCTGAATGGACTTCCCGTGAAAACAATTTATTTCATTTCAGTTCTCATTTGACTTTTTGGGGTAAAAAATGAAACTGTGCAAGATCATTCATGCAGCCGAGACTTGTTGACGGAGACTCGTCATGAGAACTGTCGCCCAAACGTATCGGGATAAAACGTGCATTGGTGAATGAAGCCTAACCGTACCGCAGGGCTGCATGGATAAATGTCGGACATACACACCGGCCATTGTTAACACCACCTGGTCCACACGAACAGGTATAGATTCCTGCATGCTTAAAGCACACCAGACTTGTGCTGAGTGAGTTTAATATGACTCCTTGGACATGCATGGCAGAGAAAAGGCTGTATTGTGCCCCCAGTCTTGAACAAGTCCACTTTTTGCGCACCTTTCCCACAGAGTAAGAACCCACTGCAATACACGCGTGCTCAGGCGCACTCATGCTTGAGGTTTTCCCACAGTACTTGCTACTCCAGGGGGACTAGATTGTGGTAATCCAGGGCAGCACACATGGACCCTTACCTCTCTTTTTGATGAGGATTCATGCCACCATACTTAACATTCACTTTCACCCTCCCGCCTGTCTCTATCTTTCCTATCTCACACTCATACTTGGATGCAAACACACACACACACACACGAGTACACGCATGAAAATATATACATAAACAAACACATCATGCATGCTCTGCTTAGAATCCCAGCGCCTGTCAACACTGCTTCAAATTAACTGACATCAAACACCGCGGTGCACAGGCTTAGACATGCAGGGCTGACAAGGAGGAGTAGGAGGAGGACATGAGGGTAAGGACACGGGCGGGAGGATGTGCATGAAATAGTTATCTGGGGAGGAGAAGCGAGAAGCACCAATGCTATTGGAGACGATGCATACCTCTTCACACCTTTAGTTGACTCAAATAAAGATGGTTTCATAATAAAATCAAAATATCAAACAGGTAAGAAATCGGAAGTCCAGGTCAAATGTCCTAAGGCAGGGGTCTCAAACTCAATTTACTTGGGGGCCACTGGAGCTAGGGTCTGGGCAAGGCTGGGCCGCATCAGGTTTTCCAAAAAAAAAACTTGTTTATTAAAAACAGAAAAATATACAAACTTTTTTTTGGTTCTGATTTTCTACAATAAAAGCTCTGATAAAACATTCCACTGTTCTCAAATATTTTCATTTTTATTTTTCTGCATAAAATAAGATGAAAAATAAATAAACAAATCAAGAATAAAGAAAATCAATCAATCAGTAATAAATAAATAAATATAATAATAATAATAAAACGGCAAATAATAAAAACTTAAGAAACCACATATAGTTGGTGGGTAGACAAATTATTTTTTTCAGATTAAAATGAACAAAGCATTATTAGAGCCCTGTAGACATGACAAAACACGACTATAGTCACATTTATACTCTTTTTATTTACAACATATTGCGCAACTGCAGGGTCTTGAGACACATGCTAACTCGCAAACGAGAGAGCTAGCGACCTAAACGGTAGCCTTCAAGTTATTTTCTTTAAACTTAAATAGCCAAAAACTTACCACTTCCACACGGATAGGGAGGATAACTATTAACAGTTATGAACATTAATCAAACGTAATAATTTTTTCTGGGTACATGATACCATACAGCATCCGTATCAAACTTGCGCATTAAACATTCATATCAAGGCGGGGGCCTCAAACTAGTGTCCTGCGGGCCACATTTGGCCCGCGGGCCGCGTGTTTAAGACCCCTGTCCTAAGGGGGTACGGGACTGTGAACAGTGGTCTAAATGATCCCGGACCTAACTATATGTCCGCACAGTGTTCTTATAATGAACGTCTTTCTGTGGTTGAAGTGCTGATAAGCAATGGTTGGGGTCAGACTTTATATTAAATGCTCGGCACCAGCTGTGTCCCATCTCCTCCCCTGGTCTTTCCGTCACAGCACAGCTGAGGCCCTTCTCTGTCTGTCTGTAGGTCCGCACTTATACCGTCTATGCTTTGCCTGGTGTGCGCCCAAGTGTGTAACGTGTGTATCAGTCCCAGTGAGTCAGTGAGCAGGACTTATCTTATATTTTTGTCAAATGTAATAAATCATTCATCGCTTTTTCCAGATTGGAATTGATTCAGCGGTTTTAGTTGATTCGACTGGTGAGGCAGAGACTTACTGTAGTCTTCAAGCTCAAGAAAAACTGTGAAATTGGGAGAGACCAAAAACCACTAAGAAACAAAAACTTGTGTGGATTTAGAGAAGACTCAGTTTATGTGTTTGGGTAAGGACGCAAATAAAGTTAATAATAATAAAGTTAATCAATTTTTCACCGCCTGCGACCAAATACGCTGTGATGTCACACACGTGTTTACACCGGAAACAACATGGACGCCCTCAGAACTGTGTTGGTTGTAACTATTGTTCATTTTTTGGATTTTTTTGGATGCCCAAATACTGAGGAGCAGATTTATATAGATATATAATATATAATATAGATATTTGGGACCAAATACTAATTAATTAATTCATTTTCTACCGCTTATCCTCACGAGGGTCGCGGGGATTGCTTGAGCCTATCCCAGCTGTCTCCTCCCAATCAGTGTGGAAGTGGTACATACTTGACTTTTTTGTCCTTCTTCCCAGTCTAAAATCTTTCTTAGGTTTAGAATACATTCATTCATTCATTCATTTTCTACTGCTTATCCTCACGAGGGTCGCGGGGGTGCTGGAGCCTATCCCAGCTGTCTCCTCCCAATCAGTGTGGAAGTGGTACATACTTGACTTTTTTGTCCTTCTTCCCAGTCTAAAATCTTTCTTAGGTTTAGAATACATTCATTCATTCATTCATTTTCTACTGCTTATCCTCACGAGGGTCGCGGGGGTGCTGGAGCCTATCCCAGCTGTCTCCTCCCAATCAGTGTGGAAGTGGTACATACTTGACTTTTTTGTCCTTCTTCCCAGTCTAAAATCTTTCTTAGGTTTAGAATACATTCATTCATTCATTCATTTTCTACTGCTTATCCTCACGAGGGTCACGGGGATTGCTTGAGCCTATCCCAGCTGTCTCCTCCCAATCAGTGTGGAAGTGGTACATACTTGACTTTTTTGTCCTTCTTCCCAGTCTAAAATCTTTCTTAGGTTTAGAATACATTCATTCATTCATTCATTTTCTACTGCTTATCCTCACGAGGGTCGCGGGGATTGCTTGAGCCTATCCCAGCTGTCTCCTCCCAATCAGTGTGGAAGTGGTACATACTTGACTTTTTTGTCCTTCTTCCCAGTCTAAAATCTTTCTTAGGTTTAGAATACATTCATTCATTCATTCATTTTCTACTGCTTATCCTCACGAGGGTCGCGGGGATTGCTTGAGCCTATCCCAGCTGTCTCCTCCCAATCAGTGTGGAAGTGGTACATACTTGACTTTTTTGTCCTTCTTCCCAGTCTAAAATCTTTCTTAGGTTTAGAATACATTCATTCATTCATTCATTTTCTACTGCTTATCCTCACGAGGGTCGCGGGGATTGCTTGAGCCTATCCCAGCTGTCTCCTCCCAATCAGTGTGGAAGTGGTACATACTTGACTTTTTTGTCCTTCTTCCCAGTCTAAAATCTTTCTTAGGTTTAGAATACATTCATTCATTCATTCATTTTCTACTGCTTATCCTCACGAGGGTCGCGGGGATTGCTTGAGCCTATCCCAGCTGTCTCCTCCCAATCAGTGTGGAAGTGGTACATACTTGACTTTTTTGTCCTTCTTCCCAGTCTAAAATCTTTCTTAGGTTTAGAATACATTCATTCATTCATTCATTTTCTACTGCTTATCCTCACGAGGGTCGCGGGGGTGCTGGAGCCTATCCCAGCTGTCTCCTCCCAATCAGTGTGGAAGTGGTACATACTTGACTTTTTTGTCCTTCTTCCCAGTCTAAAATCTTTCTTAGGTTTAGAATACATTCATTCATTCATTCATTTTCTACTGCTTATCCTCACGAGGGTCACGGGGATTGCTTGAGCCTATCCCAGCTGTCTCCTCCCAATCAGTGTGGAAGTGGTACATACTTGACTTTTTTGTCCTTCTTCCCAGTCTAAAATCTTTCTTAGGTTTAGAATACATTCATTCATTCATTCATTTTCTACTGCTTATCCTCACGAGGGTCGCGGGGATTGCTTGAGCCTATCCCAGCTGTCTCCTCCCAATCAGTGTGGAAGTGGTACATACTTGACTTTTTTGTCCTTCTTCCCAGTCTAAAATCTTTCTTAGGTTTAGAATACATTCATTCATTCATTCATTTTCTACTGCTTATCCTCACGAGGGTCGCGGGGATTGCTTGAGCCTATCCCAGCTGTCTCCTCCCAATCAGTGTGGAAGTGGTACATACTTGACTTTTTTGTCCTTCTTCCCAGTCTAAAATCTTTCTTAGGTTTAGAATACATTCATTCATTCATTCATTTTCTACTGCTTATCCTCACGAGGGTCGCGGGGATTGCTTGAGCCTATCCCAGCTGTCTCCTCCCAATCAGTGTGGAAGTGGTACATACTTGACTTTTTTGTCCTTCTTCCCAGTCTAAAATCTTTCTTAGGTTTAGAATACATTCATTCATTCATTCATTTTCTACTGCTTATCCTCACGAGGGTCGCGGGGATTGCTTGAGCCTATCCCAGCTGTCTCCTCCCAATCAGTGTGGAAGTGGTACATACTTGACTTTTTTGTCCTTCTTCCCAGTCTAAAATCTTTCTTAGGTTTAGAATACATTCATTCATTCATTCATTTTCTACTGCTTATCCTCACGAGGGTCACGGGGGTGCTGGAGCCTATCCCAGCTGTCTTCAGGCGAGAGGCGGGGAGCACCCTGGACTGGTGGCCAGCCAATCACAGGGCACATATAGACAAACAACCATTCACACTCACATTCATACCTATGGACAATTTGGAGTTGCCAATTAACCTAGCATGTTTTTGGAATGTGGGAGGAAACCGGAGTACCCGGAGAATGCAAACTCCACACAGAGATGGCCGAGGGTAGAATTGAACTCGGGTCTCCTAACTGTGTGGTCTGCGCGCAAACCACTTGTTCGCTGTGCAGCCTGGGACCAAATATGAGTTAAAAAAAAAAAAACGGGAAAAACACTGTATAGTAGTCCATCTGTGCAGCATGGGAGAAAGTTAGCTCTCACAATGGTGCGTTCAAGGACCGTCGCCCCAGGGGGTCGCCAACATATACATGCATGCAATACATCAGATTTATAAACCCAAGGAATTTAGTTTACCGCCATTACGATCTAATTTGTCACGAAGGATCCTCGTCATGATTTTAGTCATCATTGGTTAAAAATCAGTTGCAGGCAGATTTTCCTTATGAAGCGCTGCAACTTTTACATTCCAACTATAATTGTTAAAGTGTGGTTCTGGAAATTATGAAGTCAAAACTCATTGACAGAGGCCCCCGAGGTCCATTCAAGATAGAATGGAAAGTCAGAAGGTTTTCCTCATCAGTAGCTGACCACAATCCAATTAGATTCCCCAGCCTTGCGGAATTTTCTGCAGATGGGATTTTGTTTACTGAATGTCACATCAGTTTGGCACCTGAGAACATAACAGTTGAAATGTGTTACAGCTGTTTGCTCCAAATGCTATCGTGATCAATATCTCATAGACTTTGATTGCAAAGTACTTAGTTGTGTCGTTGGGTTTGTGTAGTGTGCAACCGTGCCAGTTCATACTTCCACATGTAAAAATGAATATATTTTTGGAAGTGAAACGTCGGAGGCACAACATTAAACATCACTGCCAAGCGTATTTTACGCTATCTTTACGCCGCAACATCCTTCATCATTTGGCTCAACTTGCCAGAAAAGACACGCTGCTATTAAACATTTCATTATAAGTTCCATAAAAAAGGGGAGCTGACTTGACGGCGCATATTTCCAACTTGAGCTAAGACACTTATAAGTCATTCCCATGAAAGCTGGTGGAGATAAAACAGAGCCGCCTGTCTTGGGAGATAATCAAACCATCAACTCTACTATTTAGGTACCTGAATTACATATTTTAAAGCAGAAAAATATCCAAAATAAACTAAATTTGAAACACTTATATGCTAGGACTACGTTAAAAAGCCATAGCATTTCAGTATGCGGAATCAAACTATGGAATGGATTGAGTAAGGAAATCAAACAATGCACAACGATGAGCCAATTCAAGA
The DNA here is from genome assembly GCF_037039965.1 of Doryrhamphus excisus. Classification (NCBI taxonomy): domain Eukaryota; kingdom Metazoa; phylum Chordata; class Actinopteri; order Syngnathiformes; family Syngnathidae; genus Doryrhamphus; species Doryrhamphus excisus. The sequence continues at coordinate 19,536,176 of NC_136367.1, read as the reverse complement.
AACAATACAAGCAGTTGATGTTTGCTAAATACAAGGATGAAGAGTCTTGAACCAGTCATGATGTGCTATATATATCACTATATTGACACTTATTATGGTACCCATTATGGCATTGGATGGTAAGTAAAATTTAATTTAATTTAATTTAATTTAATTTAATTTAATTTAATTTAATTTAATTTAATTTAATTTAATTTAATTTAATTTAATTTAATTTAATTTAATTTAATTTAATTTAATTATATGAGGAAAGCAGGAAGTGAACAAATGTTACTGATTGATGGTAACCATTATGTCATTGTATGGTCATATCAACTCGTACTTCGGTACGTGACAAAAAAACAAACAAAAAAAAAAAACTTAAACTGTGAAACTGTGAACTGATTATGTGATGCATTCAATTGTAATCTGATGCATGTTCAAATGAAATTAAACCATTACCATTAAACTGCAGTTTTACACCACAGCAAACCATAATAATAAACATATTGTTACAAATGTGTTCATGATAAGCTCTTAGATTACTGATTGTGAACTGATCCGTTCGGGGGGGGGGGTCACAGACTGCTTGTCAAATCAGTGGGATGTACTGTGGGATGTAGTGAAGCATCAGATTTTGGGGGTTTTTATTTACTGCATTTTTCGTCAGTGAAGGTGCTGATAGGTCGGTTTATGTTTTAACTTCAGGGCATTTCGCTGTAAACCATTTGGGACCACGGCCTCTATGAATAGTGCAGGACTAATCCGTCTCAGGTAGCTTGGTGGAGTCCCTGTGACCATAGTACCGCTACGTCAGACCATTCATGTGTGCATGAACATGTATTGAATCTATTTGTTGTCGTTTGGTTGTAAATATGGCACAACCGGGCGGATATAGCAATAAACATCGATCGTTGGGTGAGAGAGGAAAGAAATGGTTAGTCGGTCAGTCGTGCGGATGCTTTGATTCTGAATTTTCTAGCTTTTTTCTGGATATTATGTAGAAAAGCGTCCGCTACGCCACCCTGATGCAGCAGTTCCCACGGAATCAAACTCGCATATGATTGATAGGTATATTGCGCCATGCAGAAAGACTCTAAGGCACTTCTGGACACTCGCATGATTCAAACTGATTGCCGTGTTGCGTGAGTAAGCGTTACAACGGTTTGGGCTCCAAATTGCCGCTGGGTTCTTACATCTGCTTTCAACGTGGCATACAATATGCATGACTTTTGGGTGGGTATTCTGTTACTGAGTCATCTGGTAAAAATGTTCGAGTTGAGTTGTCGAATTGTTCCCACCGCCCAGGGTAAAAAAAAAAAAATGGTGAGAATTAGGGGTGCAGAGATTCCTCGAATAATTCCATTACAAAAATTTTTTTTTTTTTTACTCCAGGAATCGCTGATGTCACCAACGTCACCGATCCACAAAAGCACCATCACGTAGTCCATCAGACCCAAGAAAATACGTCAGTTTAAGAAATAAAACAGTTGATAATCCGGGACTGGTTGCTAGTTCCTTGCAGGATAACCGATCAATGGACAATTTTGAGAACCCAATGAACCTAACATGCATGAATGTAGACACCGGAATACTTGGAGTCCATCCGGTCAGACCCAGTATTGAAAAAAAGTCAACATCAAGTCAACCGATTCTTGTTTGCATAAAAATATGCTCCTTTCATTGCATTCCCATATTCAACTAAAAGATTATTTTCAAAATATTCACGTAGCTAAAAGAACCTATAGCAATCCCATCTGAGAGGAACGTGAGATTGCTCGTCGAGCGGTATGTCATATTTGGATGTTATGGATTGAACATGCAGGTGTGTGTGTGTAGTTAACAGGAATGTGCTGCATGCAATGATTGAGAGATAAGATCTCGGCAGAGGGCGAAGGTGCTAACAGACAAAAACAGACTGATGAGCCACAGAGAGAACTCTCCATAGTCTCCTTTAATTTCCAGTATGTGATTTTAACTCTCCCACTTCACAAAAAAAAAAAAAGAAAATTATTGCAAGAATTCGGTTGAGAAACCGTCTTTGGGTTTGACTGACGGACATAGACTATCTGATTGGAAACCAGATCCCTTGTGCATGTATCGATGATTGGATGTAGCTTTCTACGTGTACCCGTCACCGTGGAGGATCATAGAGACAGATATCAGATATCGGTAAAAAAACGCTTGACACTCGCCCGTATGAGGTCTAAGGCAGCTAGCCTGAATAGTGGTTGGACTCATGGATGATTGTGTCGGAATCGTCAGTATAAAACCCTGATCGGAGCATCGCTAGTGAACGCGTAATCAGCAATAGAACATAGCTAAGTTTCAGGAAAATATCAGTTCCTAACTAAAAAAAAGAAAAAAAAATTATTAAACCTTCTGCATGTTATACTCCTCCATGCTGTCTCACTTCCTACTTCCTGTCATGTGTGATTCTTCCATCTCTATGACTTCTTATCCAATGCACTTCTGCCACCTTGTGGCTTAAAATTGCTCTAAAGTGAAAATACATTAGTGGAGAGTTGAGTCATCATTTCTTTTTGCCTCTCGCACACAAAAAACATAAATCATTAGAATCAGACGTTCAGGATTATAACTTGAACAATGAGAAGTGTAATGATAATAATACATTTTTTTTGATAGATTCAAATATCAGCATCTAACAAATTGTGATAATTTTGTGTTTCCGCAGCAAATGTACACAAAAGGGGCAGTAAGGTGAGGAATCATTTCATTTCAGAACTTGTGCGTGTTTTATAAATCACTTTCCTGGTCATTGATCATTCGTGGTTGTCAGACAGCCACACTACGGTTAGCGTTGGATATAAAGATATAAAAAGATATTCATATGCAGTAGATTAGCTAGGGATTACTTCATAACTATGTTCACCACAAACTAATGAAGTATAATAAGGCAAATTAGGGAAAGCCGGAAAAGCGGTAAAAGTGCGGTTGGGAGGGGAGGACTCATATATGAGAGCCATGGACAAATGCCAGTGTTAATCTGTGTGAGAGCGCGGTGGCTCAGTGTCAGGTGTCCGCCAGTGAATGGGCCTGTGTCGCTGCAATATCAGTGCCACCGCAGGCCCGGTTTGAAAGACATGCAAAGCTAACCTGAGACGGGAATGTGTTTATGAATAAGAATGACTTAGAGAGAGGCGGTGAGAAAAGTGGAAACCAAAAGACGTCCTCACGTCAATGTCGTCAGGAGGCTTCTGTGTCCTGAACACAAGCCAATTTGTTGAGAATTAGTAAACCATTCCATCATCCTCTGATTCCATCCGTCTGTCATTTTTTTTTTTTTAGCCTGGGGCTTTGTTGACACAATACCACAGACTGACACTCACCAAATCCACACGAGACACATTCACTCATTTATCAACACAATGTAGGATGTTTCAATAAACCGCTATGAAATTAATGTCATTAGCGTGGAGCCTCTGAGGTTTAGAAGCGGTTTTTCTTGTCGGAAATACTCAGTTCCAGGGTCATCATGAAACTGTTATTAACTGTTGTTGGATATTTTTAGATGGAAATGATGGATGACAAATACTTCAAGATGATGCCACCAGTCCTCCGTCCTCCACCGCTCTCTGGGATTCCGCCAAATGTTGTCTTCTGCAGCTTCCTTGGACTGCTCTTTGCAGGATAGTCTTTACGAGGCGTAGTTCTGCGTAGTGGATGGGTGTTTTTGGTCTGGTTGAAAAGAACTGCAGTCTGTTTGTTCTGGGATTACGGATCGTTTGGTCTCGTGGTAACACGGTGCGGTACCGCTGATTTTGTTTCTGATGCAAGACTGAGTAAAACTCGGACTGGTATCGGGGATACCGATCATTTTCTATGATGCTTAATTCTTATTATAGGGTGGCAGGGGCATGCTGGAGCCTATCCCAGCTGACTTTGGGCGGGAGGTGGGGAAAATACAGACAAACAACAATTCACACAATGGCCAATTAAGCTAACATGCATAGTCTAGGAATTCGGGAGATGGTTAGCAAAACCCAACAGGAAGCTGAGTTAAAGTCATCAAATAGTCGAGATAAATGTAAATACAGTAGTTAGACATACTTTTTCGGATCGGATACTGAGCCAGCAGAACCCAGCCGAAAGGCCATTGCTGCAATCGAATGAAAAAAAGGTTGTCCTCCCATTCCGTGTGGAAGTGGTATTTGGCTTCTATGTCCTTCAACACTTTCTCAAGCCATAAACAAACTTCCCATGCTGTAAATATAAACACATTCTATTTATTAATATTACAAATTCACTTATCAAGGTTGAGTCTGGATTGTCAGATTTCCATTTAAGTCTCCATCTAGGCTCTAAATTAGCATTCCATACAAAAAAAAAATACAATCTTACACGGTCGATGGAAACCGCATCTGCCTTAGTCATCTGCTTGAAATGTCATGTGGTGTTTATCAAACTCTGGCAATTGTCGGATATTCCAGGAACTCTGTCTTTGTGTTTTCCTTAGAAAATGTAAGTAGTGGGAATACTTTTATTGTGGGTGGCCATCTGCCTTTTCTTAAATGATACAAATGAATCCAAGTAAATGAGCTTTTTCTCCGAACCTGCTGACTAAAAACCTGACCGGATGATATTAAGTTGAAATAGTAGCCAAAAAAAAAACCTTGCACCCAACCAAAATATATGCTAGTGATAACAATCATGATGATTTGGACACCACGTGATTTTTACATATCAATACATTAACATTTGATTTGCATTGAGTGATTTGGCCCCATAACTATGGTTCTTGCTTTGTAGCTGCTGCGTGTTACAAGCAAAACAGAAAGCGTTCAGGACGCTTCCTATGCTAACTTACGCGTGTGATGGTTTTCGGTAGCAAATGTAACAATTGTTATTGGATTTCTACCATTCCTGTACTTTGTCTGGTTTGGGATTGAGGTCTCGCCCCAGGTAGAGTTCGAGTATCTTGGGGTCGTGTTTGGAAGTTTGGAGTTTGAGGTCATGAAGCGGATTGGTCCAACATCTGCAGTAAGAACTGGAAGGCAAAGATCCCAATTTACCGGTTGTGTTCCCACCCCTCCATGGTCATGAGCTTTGCGTTGCGACTGAAAGAACCAGACTGCAGGTACAATCAGCGGAAATGAGTTTCCTCTGTAGGGTGGTTCGATTCTAAGAGATAGGGTGAGGAGCTTGGAGCCCCTGGTCCTTCACATCGAGAGGAGCCAGTTGAGGTGGCTCGGTCATCTAATCCTGGACGCTTCCTGGTGAGGTGTAGGTCACAATGGAGGGATTATGTCTCACGGTCTCATTATGACCTTCTTCCCAGTGGAAGAAGGTCCTTGTAAAGATCTCTGTAGGTTCGAGGGTGGTTCACAAGGTTGGTAAAATTCTCAGGATGAAGCCATTTTTTTGGACAAAATTTCCAGAGTGATCCCAGACGTCTCCTTCTCCAAAGGTGTGAGTGTGTGTCAGTGTGTGTGGTACTAATTACGCTCGTTGTGTCTACAAAACAGCTTCCTCGTTTTTCACCTGCCTGACACACATTCCGAGCTGACATGCGTGTCCAACCCTCCGCCCCCGTCTTAGCCCCTCTAGCTCGCTGTCTCATCCCATCTCATTGCTTCCTGTTCATTTTGATTAGCGATTTTACGTGTGTGTGTGTGTGTGTGTGTGTGTGTGTGTGTGTAAGAGAGATTGATGGCGTATTGAGAGATATCCATCTACACGCTGAAGTCTCTCAGGTGTCACTCAGCAATGCTCGGAACACATCAGTAATTCTAAAGCTGCCCCACAGGCCCACAACACACACACACACACACACACACACCATAGCACTCAAACATAAGTGCACAGATAAAAATCGCACATCTCAACACAACCAATGCCAAAACACGACTGACCCACACACACACACGCACCCATACACAAAGACCCTCACCGGTGCCACGCCAGGATAGTAAGAGCAGGTGGGAGCGACAACAAAAGGGAGAATGAGTTGTGTGACACCCTAAACATACACACGTATACACAATTATGCCTGAGGCGGATTCTTAAGACGGTCGCCTCATCCTGGGTGGCAAAATTCACACACACACATACACATACACACACACACACTGGTAGACGTGCAGTGTCACATCTAAATGATGGATTCAACCGATATCAAGTAACGTCTGTGGTCACACTAACCGGGAATCAGTGAGAATTCTGTGTGTGTGTGTGTGTGTGTGTGTGGTGAATGGGTAATTCCATCCGAGACCCTCACAGTGACCCCAAAACACATACTCACCCCCACCATCTTCCCCTTGCCAGAGGCCGCACACAAGCCAAAACACACACTCAGCCAAAACACCCATAGCTAGAAACACTGGAGTCCCCAGCAACACACACACACACACACACACACACAAACAAAAACACTACATACGCACACAAGCACTTTTTAATAGGGATGCTACGATCAGGGTTTTATGCTACGTCGGTAGTTAAGTTCCACACGGCAGACATGATGTTGTTTCGTTTGCGAAGGCCAGTGGACGGAGAACGACGGCCAAGACGTTTGTTAGGGCAAAATCGTACAAGCTACAGATGATAAACTTTTGTGATTAATCATCATATGCCGATCATTGTAATCGTCCGATATCGATAATCGGTGGCCGATCCATCGATTGTTAAGAGCAACACTACGCCAGTTGTACCATGCTTGGGCTCGCCATACATGCAAAAGCACGCTGATATCCGTCCTGGTGCCGGTACACCGAGGTCTGCACGGGGGGGGTTCTCCCAGGTGGGCATGCCCAGAATACCGCACCAGAGCTCAGTCCAGCCACTCTATGGATGAAAGTCATTTCTTGTATCCGTGTCACGAGCTCAGCCCTCAGCCTCGACTCATGAAACCTCTCTCCACGGCATACATATTACAAAATGTCACAGCTAAATCCCCCCCAAAAAATAATAAAAAAATTACAATTACATTTTTTTTTAATTTAAAAAAATTAAAAAAATTTAAAAAATTTAAAAAGCTAAATCCCAGTTATTTGACATTTGTGTAATTACATAAACAAATTATATTTTGAAATCAACTTGCCCAAAACCAGTGTTAACACAAATGCTGAAAATGCATTAATTCGCTCGTGTGCACTCGCTGCCCCCCCACCGTGCAAAAGCTGACCCCACACTTTGGGGACCTGGTCTGTACGTGGAGATGTTGGGTGGTCTGTGGTTGCAGTGTTAATGCGCTGACCTGAGCTGCCTCCCTCATACAGTGAGAGTTTACTCGCTCCTTGTTGGTTTAAGCATTTATGGCTTTAATCCCTGCATGTGACTGACAATGTCACCCTTGAAAAGCCGTACTGTAGTGTCTGAGTTCACACACGTGCTGTTTGCCTTGGCCCGCCTGGACCATTTATTGAAGGAAAGCAGGAAGGAAAATAAATAGAAAGGTAAAGGCTCCGACCACCTGTACCTGTTCAAGATTATTCCTTTCAAATAATCATTAAAAAAATATTTTACAATGGAATTAAAAATCAAACTGGCATTAATGCGTTGCGTTGCACTTGGCATTGCAAGAGTTTCAGAGGTTCCCATAGGAGTCTGGAGTCTGGGTCAATTCCCTCCCCAGGGAGGCGTTCAGGGAGCATCCTGACCAGAAGCCCAACCCACCTCATCTGTTTCCTCGTGCAGATGCGCTACGTCAGTGACTAGCACGTGCATTTCTTTGTGATGACCACATTGTATCATGTCATTTATTTGACAAGGTTTTCGCTTGTTAAACCGTAGTGGATTTGATTTACTTATTTACTTTACCTCGGGCCACTGGGGAAAGAACGAGTTGGGCCCCCGACGTTAAGATCGTTGTTGCTGTTGGTTGATTGGCGTACTGTTTGTGGAGGCAGGATGACGTGCACAACTCCGACTCCTTTAGTTGAAGTGTTACGTGGTTGTGCTGCTAGCGTCCTGGAATTGGTTATTTTTAGTTAGCAATATGTACCTGGCCAAGTTGGCTTAATAACAATGTAATGGTGGTGTAATTTAGGTGCCAAAATAATTGTGTTGTGCAAGGTTTCATTACATTTGACATGCATATGATATTTGACGATGGTGTATTATTGGTCAAAAAATATTGACAAAGATTTAGGTAGTATTCCTGCCGCTTAGTGTGAGTAATGTTCCCTTAAAATTACCATCATGTTTTCCTCCCACTCAGTGTGGAAGTGGTACTTGTTTGGCTTCTTTGTCCTTCTTCCCAGTCCGTTTTAAAATCTTTCTTAGGTTTAGAATACATTCATTCATTTTCTACCGCTTATCCTCACGAGTGTCGGGGGGGTGCTGGAGCCTATCCCAGCTGTCTTCAGACAAGAGGCAGGGTATACCCTAAGTCGCCAATTAACCTAGCATGTTTTTGGAATGTGGGAAAAAAACGGAGTACCCAGAGAAAACCCACACATGCACGGGGAGAACATATAAACTCCAAACAAAGATGGCCGTGGGTGGATTTGAACTCGGGTCTCCTTGCTGTGAGGCCAGCGCGCTAACCACTCATCCCCCGTGCAACCCTGGTTTAGAATACAGTAAAAAAAAAATTGGTTGGGTTGGAGTTGGGCCATGTGATGTCAACAATAAATAATAGGAGTGTAAAGGCGACTGTAGGGGTGTTATTTCATGTCTACAGGGCTCTAATAATTGTAAAGATTGTATTTTAAAAAGGTTTTCTATGCAATTATTCTTCCTCAATATGTGAATTATTAATACTGAATCCCACTTGGGGCCTTGCGGGTTTGGCACATCTGCGTCACGGTCAGGTGTGATGGAATTTTCATATTTGTTTTGTCTGGGTATCCTATTTTCATTATATTAAATTGGAATAAGACAACAAAGGAAGTCTATTGAAGCCATAAATAAAAACACATATTTAAATGGACTAAACGTTGCATGTTATTCGTTGTTACAATAACTGTACATCATAAGTCGATGTGATTTATACGCAACATACTCTTTAGTAGTCTACATCAAACAGGCAGATTTATTGCGAGTAAAAACAAAAATTTGTAGTTACTGCAGTCAGATGTGATCCTTTGCTTATCATAAGAATATCATCCTGGGCCACCCCGATATCCAATAAAACCACATCTGCTCAGCATATTTCCACGGAGCGTTGCATACAGTGCCGTGCAGCAAGGCAGAGCTTTCATCCACAGCAATAATAAGTCGGTTAAAGGGACTTTAACGGGATGCGATTTGGTCAAAAAAAATGTCCGCATCAAAAAGCTTAACATCTTTGATTGATACACAAGAAATATTACGACTTACTGGATGTTACAGCATGAATTACAGGACCGTGCTGCCCTACTGCCATTATTGGAATCATTTTAAAAATATGCATCAATGAATTCATTTGAACTCACACCTTGCGTCTGCTTTATGCAACATATTGTTCCGTGTCCGAGTCCTTCCCACTGCCATTAAAGTCCCATTAATCACCCATGCGGCCACAAGTCAGGCTCGGCAAGCGGATGAGACCACGTATCTGTAACTCGAAACCAAAAAGCCTCATACCTTATGAACATTGTCTGTCCGCTATCGATCACACATCTGGATCTTGTTGTGTCGTGCCACAAAATTAGTCATCTGGAGCCCGTGGATGATGAGTGGGAAAATGGAGGGAGAAGGGCAATGATTACCGCTGCAGTGATTAATCACAATCATATCGGTGACAGGATGAGGCAACTACAGAGTTGGACCACAAAGCAGCGCAATGAGTGGTCTTTTGGGTTTGGGGTTGACAAGAACACTGTTACTTTTTTTTCATCCGTATCTGTTTTTAAAGGTGCTGTATGTTCGCAATTCGAGGCAGGTGGAGTCTACGTTTGGATCTGTGATGTCAGTGTGGTTCTCTAATGGATATTAGTGTCAGAATGATTGCAGCAACATGAATAACAAGCTTGTATGGCAAATGTTTGGTAATGGTAATGGTAATGGCTTAATTTCATTTGAACATGCAATTGAATGCATCCCATAATCAGTTCCCAGTTCCACATGTCCAAAAGGAGTAGGAAGAAGCAATATTAAATCCTACCCCTCCATCTGGTACTTTTACAATCAGTAACTGTTACATTTGTTCACTTCCTGCTTTCCTCATATAAATAAAATAAAATAAAATAAAATAAAATAAAATAAAATAAAATAAAATAAAATAAAATAAAATAAAATAAAATAAAATAAAATAAAATAAAATAAAATAAAATAAAATAAAATAAAATAAAATAAAATAAAATAAAATAAAATTAAAATAAATTAAAATAAATTTAATTTAATTTAATTTAATTTAATTTAATTTAATTTAATTTAATTTAATTTAATTTAATTTAATTTAATTTAATTTAATTTAATTTCATTTCATTTCATTTCATTTCATTTCATTTCATTATTTTATTTTATTTTATTTTATTTTATTTTATTTTATTTTATTTTATTTTATTTTATTTTATTTTATTTTATTTTATTTTATTTTATTTTATTTTATTTTATTTTATTTTATTTTACTTTTACTTACCATCCAATGCCATAATGTGTACCATAGTAAGTGTCAATATAGTGATATATATAGCACATCATGACTGGTTCAAGACTCTTCATTCTTGTATTTAGCAAACATCAACTGCTTGCATTGTTTCTTGAATTGGCTCATCGTTGTGCATTGTTTGATTTCCTTACTCAATCCATTCCATAGTTTGATTCCACATACTAAAATGCTATGGCTTTTTAACGTAGTCCTAGCATATAAGTGTTTCAGATTTTTTTTGCAGTACATTTAGCGAGTGAAGATCGGTGTCGGCATTGTGATCGGATTTGATTCCCCGCCGTTTACCCCAGGATCACATCAGCAAACACCTAAAAAAGTTCATCTCTGTGACTCGCCTCCCTAAAGAGCCAAGACCAACTCCAACAACTGCTATCACCCACAAGCAAACCGTCCTCCGGGCTTTCATCTCTGAATTCCTCTCCGGAATCCTCTCAACTTGTCAGGGAAGGAGAGAAGCTGCTGAAAGGCGAATGTTTAAAAAGCACAATCAATAAAAGTCCTTTGCAATCTGAGTGAGGCTCTCCAGACGCTGGATACCAGGAAAAGCACAAAATCAACCTCTTCTCCGCTTTCTGCCTCCACCTTTGCTCACTGCTGCATCCGGCCATGTTGAAAGGATTTCGCTAAAAGGATAGAGTGTGAGATGCGGCTGACCTTCCAAAACCTCTCAACCTCGATCCCTGGAGTGTGTTTTGCAACAGAGCATGATGATCACTGGCTGCATTACCATGGACAGCAATAACCTGACTCTTGACCTTTTTATAAATAAGACCACATTTCTGTAACGTTGGCGTGCGACTATAATCACAATGTTATTATTTTATGACATTTTAAATGATATAGAAAGTAATAAACGGTATATTAGCGCTAGTATCCAAATGTGAATGCTTATAAATAGATGGATAACTAGCATCACAAGTCACTACGGATACCTGGTTTTGCTAACGGTCTAACCAAAACTCCAGTTTTCCAAGCTTTTGGAGACAAAGTGCTCTGGGATTTTCTCACCAAATATTTGTCTACCTTGATGACTTCATCTTGTCCAGAATCCTAAGAGACGACATCTATCATGTCCGCTCGGTTCTGCTTTATTTGTAAAAGCCAAGAAATGCCACTTATGTGTACTTTCAGGGTACATGGTACAAGGCGCCATGGAGATGGACCCAACAAAGTCCCAGCTGTTACCTTCTGGGCTGCTCTGGAGAACCGCAGGCAGCTGAAATGTTTCCTTTGGATGTGCAAAACCTTTATCGGGTATTGTCCGTGGCTCCAGGTCCATCACAGATCCCCTTACAACGCTGACACCCTCGAAAGCGCAACAACGTCAAGGCTCGATTTTTCTCTGCATCTATCGACTGCTCGTGGGGAAGGGCGATGAATCAGAGGAAAGTATTCCATTGGCATCCGTGAGCTTTGGAGGAGCGGTGATACTGGTTAGACTCGACCAAAGAGCCATTCCTGGTGCGGTCGGACCACGGATTCCTTGGGTACATCTGTTCGGAGAGTCAGTGGACACCGGTTTTCCTTTCTTGCGTCACCTCAAACCACATGCTTTGTCATGGCAGTTCCAGGAGCTGGAAGAGGTCTTTCCGTTTTCAGACCTTCTTACCTGGAAGACCCATTGAATTTTGGATTTTGACCACTTAGAGGACTCTAACAGTCCTAACTGTGTTAATAGTTCCCCTATATGCAACCAACAGAAGTCTTCTCACCAAGCACCTGGATGGTATTTGACATCTGATGTGGGTTGGTACATCTTCAGTGGCATTTACCGCCAGTCTGTAGAAACTCTACCCATCTAGTAAAACATGTCTGCACCAGGTACGTTTTTAAAAACGGTGCATTGCTAGCCAGTGTTTACTTATCCCACAGCCTGATGTGTGCAAGCTTGAAATTACAACCACACGAATGGCTTCAACCCCACAGTGGAGTGTGGAGTTTGTTTCTGCAGAGACATTTTACTGTGCCTGCATCCTCCGACCGGGTCCAAGGATGTGTCTGAAATCTCTCCCGATTCAAGCATGGAAAGTGTTGGCTGTTACCGTATGGAGACGGCAAAGGAGAGAAAATCCAGACATTGTGGACTAGATATTGAATACATAAAAATGATGAAGTGTTTGTGTGCGTTACAATAACAATAGCACACTTTTATGCTAATATGACTAGCCGTCTTGCCATGAAAGCACATGTTTATACACACAAAGATGAAAGTAAATGCTTCCGGGATAACTTACCTACTATAACTGAATAATATCAATATTATTTTAATGATCTGAAACATTTAAGTGACAAATGCAATAAAACTAAATCAGGAAGGGGCAATTACAAACGACTACAAAACTATGAAAATATTACAAATCGGAGAATAATTATATATGTATGACATTGAAATTGGACTGCACGGCGGTCGAGTGGTTAGCACGCAGACCTCACAGCTAGGAGACCCGAGTTCAATGCCACCTTTGGCAATCTGTGTGGAGTTTGATGTGCTAAACCCGCAAGGCCCGAAGTAGGAACCAGTATTAATAATTTGCATATTGTAGAATAATTGGTTAGAAAACCTTTTTTAAATACAATCTTTATAATTATTAGAGCCCTGTAGACATGAAATAACACCCCTATAGTCGCCTTTACAGTACTATTATTTATTGTTGACATCACATGGCCCAACTCCAACCCAACCAATTTTTTTTTTACTGTATTCTAAACCGGGGTTGCACGGGATGTGAGTGGTTAGGGCGCTGTCCTCACAGCAAGGAGACCCGAGTTCAAATCCAACCTCGGCTATCTTTGTTTGGAGTTTATATGTTCTCCCCGTGCATGAGTGGGTTTTCTCCGGGTACTCCGGTTTCCTCCCACATTCCAAAAACATGCTAGGTTAATTAGCGACTACAAATTGTCCATAGGTATGAATGTGAGTGTGAATGGTTGTTTGTCTGTATGTGCCCTGTGATTGGGTGTACCCTGCCTCTCGCCTGAAGACAGCTGGGATAGGCTCCAGCACCCCCGCGACCCTTGTGAGGATAAGCGGTTGAAAATGAATGAATGACATTGAAATTGTGAATTTAGTTGTTCAGGTCCTTCCTGAAGAAGAGCATCCAGATATCTTTTTGGGATTCGTGTAAATCCGTGTATTAGGTGATGACCGAGTGCTGAAATATCCCACTACGTTTCATCATACAAGTCCGGATGACTCATTACCACCATCACAGCCTCTATTTTCAACCCCCGCTCCAGTCAGACGACCCCCCCCCCCCATCCTGCTCTGGCACCTCTCCTCCTGCCCCTTTCAAGGTGATAAGCCCCAATTATAAGTGCCCTCTCCGGGGGTTCATGCAAACATACATGCAAATATACACGCAAGTGAACCAGCATGCCCACAAACGCACCGTGAGACGGTGTGACGGTCAGGTGGCCCAGACAGCATTCCCCCGTGTGATTAGGCTTAGTGAGCCATCTACTCTGTCCAACCTGTCGCCAGTAGCTCAGCTCGGCCTTAACACCCAGCCTGTGAGTTATACAACACCGCTGTGTGTCTGTGGGGCGGGCGGACGGGGGAGGGGGGTGGGGGTGTAGCGGCCCGGTTTGTGTGTGTGTGTGTGTGTGTGTGTGTGCTCCAAAGCTGCAGGGATCACTGACAGGACCCCAGCAGAGCTTGACATGGCTTTTCTCTCTGGAGCCCTGTGGTTCTATCACTGATCTCGCTCCCGTGTGTGTGCGTCTGTGCTGCAGTATGAGAACTTCTCCAGCCATGTAACATAAGAATAGAATACTTTTGCCCCAATTTGATCATAGAAATTCTAATCATAGAAAGATGATGAGATGATGGATGGAGGCGCGGTTAGCGGCGGGTGTGCATGAATGTACTCGTTGTTTTACGATGGCTACATGGTTCGGACCAACTGATTTGGCTAACTGTCATTGTGGAGGTGCCGGTAATTGGGGATCATCTGACGGCCGATGATGCCAGCGCCGCAAACTCGTACATCAAAGATCCAAACCGAAGGCTCAGTTGGCTCAGTCCTACTTACTCATCTTTGCTTGGACTCATTTTAAAGAAACGTGTCATTATTTGAGAGGCTTTGTGCTATTTATTTACTTCTCATGATTGACGGATTGACTGATGGTTTAGTTTATATTAAAAATATAAATAGAATCGAAATTAGAATAGGAAAACAATCAAACATAAATCATAATAAATATATAAAAATATGAAATATATATATATATATAACATACAAAATATATAAAAATAAATAAATATAATTAATAAATAATAAATAAAACAATAAATAAATATATGGAAAATCATATTGAATCAAATGTGTCCTAATTGTCCATAGGTATGTCTATATGTGCCTTGTGATTGGCTGGCCACCAGTCCAGGGTGTACTCCGCCTCTCGCCAGAAGACAGCTGGGATAGGCTCCAGCACCGCCCGCGACCCTCGTGAGGAAATGTGGTAGAAAATGAATGATTTTAAAACGGACTGAGAAAAAGGACAAAGAAGTCAAAAATATACCACTTCCACACTGAATGGGAGGAAAACTCATTTTCACTTTTCACATGTGCCCTGTGATTGGTTGGCGACCAGACCAGGATGTACCCCGCCTCTCGCCCGAAGACAGCTGGGATAGGCTCCAGCACCCCCGCGACCCTTATGAGGATAAGGAGTAGAAAATGAATGAATGAATGAATGAATGTATTCTAAACCTAAGGAAGATTTTAGACTGGGAAGAAGGACAAAAAAGTCAAGTATGTACCATTTCCACACTGATTGGGAGGAGACAGCTGGGATAGGCTCGAGCAATCCCTGCGACCCTCGTGAGGATAAGCGGTAGAAAATGAATGAATGAATGTATTCTAAACCTAAGAAAGATTTTAAAACGGACTGAGAAGAAGGACAAAGAAGTCAAACATGTACCACTTCCACACTGAATGGGAGGAAAACTTCTTTTCTCTTCTCACATGTGCCCTGTGATTGGCTGGCGACCAGACCAGGGTATACCCCGCCTCTCGCCCCAAGACAGCTAGGATAGGCTCCAGCACCCCCGCGACCCTTATGAGGATAAGGGGTAGAAAATGAATGAATGAATGAATGAATGAATGAATGTATTCTAAACCTAAGGAAGATTTTAGACTGGGAAGAAGGACAAAGAAGTCAAGTATGTACCACTTCCACACTGATTGGGAGGAGACCGCTGGGATAGGCTTGAGCAATCCCTGCGACCCTCGTGAGGATAAGTGGTAGAAAATGAATGAATGAATGAATGTATTGTAAACCTAAGAAAGATTTTAAAACGGACTGAGAAGAAGGACAAAGAAGTCAAACATGTACCACTTCCACACTGAATGGGAGGAAAACTTCTTTTCTCTTCTCACATGTGCCCAGTGATTGGCTGGCGACCAGACCAGGGCGTACCCCGCCTTTCGGCCAACAGTTGGAGATGTGATAGGCTCCAGCATATCCCCACAAACCTAATGTGGATGAGCAGCATAGAAAATGGAAGGATGGACACACACTTAAATAAAGGCATACAAAATCCTGCGGGAACTGACGTGATTAAAAAAAAGGCTAAAATGAGATGCAGTTGACTAGCCTGGTCAGTGCTCCCCTCCCGCAAGTTTACTGGCTGTGACTTCCCCCGTTTTTAGACAGAAGCCACAGCTATGCATGTGTTTACTCCTCAGCATCACTCAGCAGCATAATGTTTTCTCACCAGCCGAGGCAAAGTGAGAATAACTGTGTTTACGTGGGCAGGATGACTGCGTGTTACGGCACAAACTTCCAATTTCCTGTGTGCATACTAAGAGGAGAAACAGCGTGGAAGCTATAAGGAGCGTATTACACGGTAAAAGCACGTCCTCGGGGTATGTTCTCCAACGAGTCATTTTGTGCTCAGGACAGGAAATGGAGTTGTATTCAGCTGGTTTGTCCAAGTATTCCAGACATACACTGGAGGAGCTGTGTGAAAAACAACAGTCCACAGCTCCAGGCTGCCGGGACTCGTGGGTTTCCTTTCGCCATCCGAGCCAATGGCCCACACATAAACACACACGGCAAATTTTATTTGGTTCATTCCTCTGTTTTCTTAGCGCGCTCATCTGCGTCATTTCTTACTGTCATGGAGACTGAGGACCAGTGTGCTCGTCTTTGCTACGTTGTGCACCAACAAAAACCAATGATGGAATTACAAAATTTAAAAAAACATAACTTACTTGCTATTTGGAGATGCTCGAAAAATGGTCCTATAACCGAGGAGTCTTACAATTTGGTGGATAGTCCCAATTTACCAGCGTTAATGAAGGATTTCTTTCCACAATTTTCCATTATATGGTGATTAATCGAGATTAATTAATTTGTAAACCATGATTCATCTCATTAAAAACATTTCATCATTGGACAACCCTAATAAAAACACAAGCTACGTATTATTGCGGGAATAACCCACGTCAAGCTCTGGACCCCTGACATCACTTTTTGAATGCCTGCCACTCACCCAAAGGTGACTGTAGGGGTGTTAGTCCATGTCTAGAGGGCTCTAATAATGTTAAAAACTGTATTTCAAAGGTCGCAAACAGGTTTCCTATGCTGTAACTATGAAAATATTCCATATGTACTCCTATTTTGTCTACTGTATCAGTATTACAAGTGTGAAGGTGACTGTAGGGGTGTTAGTCAATGTCTAGAGGGCTCTAATAATGTTCAGAACTGTATTTCAAAGGTCGCAAACAGGTTTCCTATGTTGTAACTATGAAAATATTCCATATGTACTCCTATTTTGTCTACTGTGTCAGTATTACAAGTGTAAAGGTGACTGTAGGGGTGTTAGTCAATGTCTAGAGGGCTCTAATAATGTTAAAAACTGTATTTCAAAGGTCGCAAACAGGTTTCCTATGTTGTAACTATGAAAATATTCCATATGTACTCCTATTTTGTCTACTGTATCAGTATTACAAGTGTGAAGGTGACTGTAGGGGTGTTAGTCAATGTCTAGAGGGCTCTAATAATGTTCAGAACTGTATTTCAAAGGTCGCAAACAGGTTTCCTATGTTGTAACTATGAAAATATTCCATATGTACTCCTATTTTGTCTACTGTATCAGTATTACAAGTGTGAAGGTGACTGTAGGGGTGTTAGTCAATGTCTAGAGGGCTCTAATACTGTTCAGAACTGTATTTCAAAAGTCGCAAACAGGTTTCCTATGCTGTAACTATGAAAATATTCCGTATGTACTCCTTTTTTTGTCTACTATATCGGGTATTACAAGTGTAAAGGTGACTGTAGGGGTGTTAGTTCATGTTTAGGGGGCTCTAATAATGTTAAAAACTGTATTTTAAAGGTTGCAAACAGGTTTCCTATGCTGTAACTATGAAAATATTTCTTATGTACTCCTATTTTGTCTGTTGTATCGGGTATTACAAGTGTAAAGGTGAATGTAGGGGTGTTAGTTCATGTCTAGAGGGCTCTAATAATGTTAAAAACTGTATTTCAAAGTTTAACGATGGATTACTGCATAGTTTAGTCGTCTTTATGAGGGTAAACATGCAACATCAGCAATACTGCATAGTACTAATTTACAGCTCGCAGGGGGCCAGATGTATTTCCCATTTACTTGCTGCTGTTTTATGTTTGTTGGTTTTGAGTTTTTGCAATGTTGCGGTTTTTGGCATGAGTACTGGTGTAGACTTTCCATTTCCACTGAATAGCAGCTGATATTTTCTCCCATCCTTCCTGTCTGCCTGTTTGAGTATGCAGTGGCGTTGGAGTGTATGCAGTAGTGTTGGAAGTTGTGTGGTCAGCGCTGGCTTTTTACTACAAGCCAAAGCTCCTCCAAAGCCGCAGACAAAGCCACAGCAGGTGGATGGGTTGCAGTGTGGAGTGGGGGGTGCGGGGGGGGACGTGGATTACAGGAGGCTCAATGCCTCTCCTCATCACGCTCCTCGATTCTGAAGAAAAGGTTGATTAATCGGGACCTAATAGGCGGGGGCACGCTTGCCTTTTTTACTGAGGTTGGAAAGGCCTTCAGGACATCAGACAACACATCATGGAGGAAAGATAAAATAGTTTAGATTGTAAAGTTAAAAATGACGCTCATTAGCTCTCATCGGACACTTTTACAGTAAGAGTGCAGTTTGCAACTAATGATTATCTTGATCAGGGGTCTCAAACACGCGGCCCGCGGGCCAAATGTGGCCCGCAGGACACGAGTTTGAGGCCCCCGCCTTGATATGAAAGTTTATTGTTAGTGCGGCCCGCGCAAGTTTGATATGGATGCTGTATGGTATCATGTACCCAGAAAAAATGATTACGTTTGATTAATGTTCATGTTAAAGGTTAAATAACTGTTAATAGTTTTCCTCCCTATCCGTGTGGAAGTGGTAAGTTTTTGGCTATTTAAGTTTAAAGGAAATAACTTGAAGGCTACCGTTTAGGTCGCTAGCTCTCTAGTTTGCGAGTTAGCATGTGTCTCAAGACCCTGCAGTTGCGCAATATGTTGTAAATAAAAAGAGTATAAATGTGACTATAGTCGTGTTTTGTCATGTCTACAGGGCTCTAATAATGCTTTGTTCATTT
This sequence comes from Doryrhamphus excisus, assembly GCF_037039965.1. Classification (NCBI taxonomy): domain Eukaryota; kingdom Metazoa; phylum Chordata; class Actinopteri; order Syngnathiformes; family Syngnathidae; genus Doryrhamphus; species Doryrhamphus excisus. The sequence goes on along the minus strand of NC_136367.1, from coordinate 19,517,065 downwards.
TAATCTGAAAAAATAATTTGTCTACCCACCAATTAAGTGGGTTTCTTAAGTTTTTATTATTTGCCGTTTTATTATTATTATTATATTTATTTATTACTGATTGATTGATTTTCTTTATTCTTGATTTGTTTATTTATTTTTCATCTTATTTTGTGCAGAAAAATAAATTCATTTTTTTTTTTTGGAAAACCTGATGTGGTCCAGTCTCACCCAGACCCTAGCTCCAGTGGCCCCCAAGTAAATTGAGTTTGAGACCCCTGATCTTGATAATCGATTAATAGTATTTTTAATGCGATTAAAAGTGCTCCCACACTTTGGCCGACTGGTTTTCTCCGTTACTTTTTGCACCTCGCAATGCAGGTGGATTTTTTTGCAGCCCTAATAACGGAAGCATCCACCGATTTTCTATGCCACTTGCCTTCATCATGGTCCGGCTACCATGAGCTGGAGCCTACTCCAGCTGACTTTGGGCACCACTTAGTCACAATCACACCTCAACAACAAGCTAGCCTGATGAGCTGGGGTGTCTCCGGTTATTGGGGCCCTGCAATAAAACGTTGACTGTTTTTCTGGACCCCTATCAGTCATGGACCCTTAGGATCGCCACCAAGACGTAGACCCTGAAGGCCAAGACTATATAAGGCGATATACATAACCTCTAACCCATATTCAGGTACACGGTGCTTTCTGGATGATGCACATGTACTGTATCATCTTCAGCGTATATTCATGCATATTTAATATCTTAGTGATGCGGTCCATGGATGACAAGACAATGCGGCTTGCGGTGGTCCCGTGACGCCTGGCAGGCTTTGTAATGGACACCTGTTAGGGCCTTTCAGCAGAGCTCAGTCTGGCCCCTGGACCTTCACAAGACCTCTGGGAGCCCTGCGTTGACTCCCTATTGTCTGTGTAAGTGTATGTATGTGTATGTGTGTGTGTGTATGTGTGTGTGTGTGTATATGTGTGTATATGTGTGTGTGCCTCCCAGGGCCCAGTGACTCCTCTTTGTCTCTGCTTGGCCTGCTGTCAGATTGTGTCTTTGTTATGACAGTTGGTCTGCTTCTATACCGACTAAATCACCTCTCTCAGCTGTTCATTTACTGACCTAACCCCTGGCAACCTTGTGACACACACACACACACACACACACACACATATATATAAAAATCACCTCCTTCTACCTCACTGCATCCCTGTGGAACACTAAACATTTTCCGAGTAAAAAGGAAAAGAGGATGAAGTCAACAGGAGAATGAGCGGAGGAGGGTGGCAATGCAGAGGCTAAAGGTCGTTTGACCTCCGACCTCTGTGTTGTTGGTGTGGCATTGGGAAGGTCAGAGGACACAACGACCCCGGCTAATGAGTAACTACACGCTAGATGCGACACTCAAATAGAGGGAAAGAAAGGTCAGGAGCCCCGTTTAGGTTGGATGACAGCGACCTGGTCTCGCTTGTCAAAACTGGAAAATGGAATTGGTAATGGGAATGGGAATGGGAATGGGAATGGTTTGATTTCATTTCAACATGCATCAGATTACAATTGAATGCATCACATAATCAGTCCAAAAGGAGTAGGAAGAAGCAAAGCTTATTAAATCCTACCCCTCCATCTGGTACTTTTACGATCAGTAACTATATTTGTTCACTTCCTGCTTTCCTAATATAGTTTGCATAGTTTTTGTTGGGTTTTTTTTTTTTTTTTGTCACATACCTAAGTACGGGGTGATATGACCATACAATGCCGTAATGGTTACCATGGTAACTGTCAATATAGTGATATATATAGCACATCATGACTGGTTCAAGACTCTTCACATCAACTGCTTGTATTGTTTCTTGAGGAATTGAGGGAACACTTCGGATGATGGGATGATAATGATGATCGGATCAGATCGGAAGACTGAGGTGAACCAGGCAATTGGGAATTAGCTACAAGATGTAGCATATTAATGGAATTTGCGGCTCAAATGAAGGAAAACTGAGGTTTAAGTCAATCCTGACACCGTGGTTCTGCACAGGCTATCCGTTTGGGGGAACTCAAGACTTCGGCGCCCGGTTTTCCCGGGTTCCTGCAGGGACCGACACCTGCTGATCTTTGAAGAGGGAAGCTCGGAACGTTTGGTACATGAGGAGAACAGAAGTCATGAAAAGGTCAGGGAGAGAAGGCTGAGAATGTGAAAGAGAATTGTCAGAAGTGACATAACTCTAATGTTCATGTATTGTGTGTGTGCGTGTGTGTGTGTGTACTTGCATGTGTGTGTTTGTGTGTCTCGCAAGAGAGTAAATGTTAGAGGTCTGAGAAGCACTGGTGTTACCGGGGCGATGGCCCAGGAGTGCAAAGCCAGCAGCAATATAAAACCTGTTCTTTCCCAGAATGCCTTTGTGCCGGCTGTGTGTGTGTGCGCCAGATCCTGTTGCTATGGGGACCGGAGGTCGATAGGGTAACACATCCTGACTCAGAATTTCTCCTCTCTCATGACCCCATCCATGTCGTAGAACGATGTACATAACGATGCATATTTACAAATTAAGAACCGATCTTGTGGCATCAACCACCAAACTCTCTCCAAAAATGCCTATCAATGGTACAGATTGTCACCTGTATGTAAACAATACAATTTCAAGTCGCTCGTGTCCAATAAACTGACAAATGCATGCTCTGCTTAGCTTACTGGCTGAAGTCAGCGCAGATCCGGAGCTCCGTGGGGAATAATAGTTTCTTTCACAAGCGGTGCAGCCTGTGCTGCAGTGTGTGAGCTTTTGTCTGCCTCCGTAACACAATGCGAAAGCACCCAACACCGTCAACTTCAACATGCTAAAGAAAGCGCCCACACATTAAATCTTAGGAAATCTAAGAGGAGTCCCGTTTAAAGCTGTAAAATCCCCACAAGTGTCCCAATACCTTGGTGTTTTCATGGAAAGGACAAGGTGAGGCAATGGTAAAATAAGTCTGTATATAAAAATGAACAGGTATGGACGGACGGACGGACGGGTGGACATACTGATTGACCAATCTGTCCACACATACCGTAGCAGGGTTTTTGTAAAACTGCATATTTCCCCCCGTTTATGATCAAAATATTGTCCACCCAACCTCGTATTTAAAGCAAACCGCATAAAATCTTTGGGAACCACAGTTATACGACAAACCTGACATTGACATTCAGAAATTATCTTCCATCTCTAAGTTCTCCCACCGGTCTGACCCAAAACCGGCATCGGAGCCGGCTACCAGGAAGATGCCTTGGATGTGGAATGGTTATTTCTGGGAAAATGGCCGACTTCTACAGAAAGAAATATATGAGATGCCTCCGGACTCCTCACTTAATCCCCTTCTGAGGGCTCGACCTCCTGGGCTGGGGGTTCCCGGTCTGGGACTCGAGACCCGGTCAACCTATCTATCACCTCCAACGCACCCAGGATTTCTGTAACGGTCGTTGCAATGATGGTCGGTAAGTCATACCCGACTCACCTTGAAGCCACCTCTATGGTCCATCGTACAGTTGCCAAAGCTTCCTGGTCTTGCAAATGATCTAAGGTGGCCTCACTTGGGTTAACTTCTGGGTTACAGCTACAATTAGGGTAGGGTTTGAGTAAAGGGGTAGTAAATCCAAAGTAAGACTCAGACGTCGGCACAAGGAAGAGACGGATACTATGGCAGCAAAGCCTTTAGGGTCAGTGTTGGGTTGGTTCGGGTTCAGGGTTGGAGTACCTCTATTTGTACTGCATTACTGCATGTACTGCAGTATGAATTGTACAATTGCTAATGAATACTGCTGAAATGCACATTTCTCACTATATAAATACATTCTTTTAGAAACTACTTTGGGTTCGTCTTTGCAAGTTTGGCTAAAGGACTCGGTGGCAACCATGGACTGTGACTGTCGGCCATGATGACGGACATTCACGATTAGTACTTCACCTTCAGAGTTGAGCGTTTTGAGATTAAAACCAAACCCGGTTCTCCTTCTCTTGTCTTCTCTTTGGTTGAGTAAACCATCATGTACCGATCAGCCATGGACTGGAAGTATTTTGTACATGGTTTGAATCGCTACGGTTACGTCACATTAAGTTCTGTGGTGGTTTTACCCTCGGTCATCTCTGTGTTGCATGTTCTCCCCGTGCATGCGTGGGTTTTCTCCGGGTACTCCGGTTTCCTCCCACATTCCAAAAACATGCTAGGTTAATTAGCCACTCCAAATTGTCCATAGGTATGAATGTGAGTGTGAATGGTTGTTTGTCTATATGTGCCCTGTGATTGGCTGGCCACCAGTCCAGGGTGTACCTCACCTCTCGCCTGAAGACAGCTGGGATAGGCTCCAGCACCCCGGCGACCCTCGTGAGGATAAACGGTAGAAAATGAATGAATGAATTTGTAGATGTAAATCTGCATTTGCCTTTTACTGACTTAGTTGTTTCCATATATACATCCCCACTAACTCCTTGTTTATCGTGACATGTTCTTCCTGTGTAATTTAGTGGCTGGGTAATGTGTGCAGTGTAGATGTTCTCCAGCTCATCATCAGTGAGATGCTTTACTCCCTCTGTTGGCCAGTCGGCAGTATAGCCGATGCATGATGCAAGCCGCCTCAGGGGAACAGCATACTACTAGTATTCAGTACAGAATACTACAAAGTTGCAGTTATTTTCATTGAATGACTTGATAATTGCTACAACCTGAAGGCTGTTTAGTTTGAGCGCATGTACAAATTGTGTCACGGCATAGAAAAAACTTGTCAAGTGAGACCAAGACAACTGACAACTGAGCCCAGCAGGGAACATTCTTGCAAGCCAGTAAGTGAAAGGAAATTATGTGAACATTTTATACTTATTTTGGTTTAGTTACTTTTAATGACAAACTTTAAACATGAATTATTAATTGTAAGTGTCATTGTGAGTGAATTATCAGCGAGGAAGGGCTGGATTAAATCAGCTCGGCAGCTTCCTACTTCTCTTCAGACAAGTTGAACCGTGCATGCATGTGTAAACATGACGTTTATCAATGTAACTTGTTCAGCGTGTTCGAAACTGACACTGCCGCCCCTCTTTTTTTGTTCATTCGTTCCAAAAGTTCAAATGAAAACTGAATTATGTGGCATTTTTCAATTCAATTTATCCCTCCTAGATATTCAAAAATATGAACAAAAAATACATTTTATGGAAAATAATTAGTTTGACCTGCAGAAAATAATGCAAAAATAATGATAATGAATGAACTGATCATTATCCTAAACAATGGATTTAATATTTGTAAATAATTATTCTATGAAATCATACTAAAAAGTGCTTCTCTGGAGTTGGTAGTCATTAAAATAATGTTATTATTATTTTTTTTTTGTTTCAGGGTTGGTCCTTTATTGTGCCTGTGTTGCCTATTCTAATTCTGATAAAACTGCAAACTCTCAGGTCAGTGATTGGTCCTTGCAGGTCATTTCATTTTCTCCCATAATTCACAATAACATATTTGGTATATTTTGTAAAAGATAAGGATCCTTACTGGTGTTGCTGCAAAAATCAAGTCAAGTCCATTTTCCCCTTGACTGGGTCACGTGACGAACATCCTGTGTACATCAATCAATGGCGCGCCCCTCATATTTGTCATGTTATTTGGGATTTGCAGGTTTCCAACTCAGACATTTTGCAGCCAAGCTTTAAATAGCCCGCTGACCGCAGAAAATGTGGTCGAGTGTGTGACAGGGAGCGTGGGGGCCGCTGCCAAGAAGCGGTCGGAGGCGTGCGCGCGTCCGCGTGTGTGCGTGTAAGTGAAAGCGAGCGTGTTTATGTGAGTGTTGGAGAGGAGTGGGGATGGCTGGGGAGGCCATTAGTGAATGGCTGTGCTATTGCATCCTCCCCGGAGACCTCTAAAACACATACGCGCAGTCCCGTCTATACACACACACACACACACACACACACACACACACGAACCCGCCTCCCTCATCTCCCCCTAAAACTCCCATCTCTGTGCCATACCTCCACATCCACGCACCGCCCCTCCACTCAAGACAGCATACACACTCTCCTCTCTGCCAGACGCAGCGACAAACCGGCGGTGTGTGCGTGTGTGAGTGCGTGCGTGTGTGAATGTGTGTGCCCAAGTTCTGCGCGTAATTACGCTCAGCGCATGCATGCACTTTTGGGTGCGTTGGATGGCCCGTCACTTTTCTCCGCAAAGTGGACTTCAAGAGGAGGCGTAAAGTTCGGACTTGTTTCAAGCATCATCCGCGCGTCTTGGTGGCGCACCAAGGAGGGAGAAAGAGGACTGCGTGGGGGGGGGTGGAGGGACCTCCGCGCCGAACCGCTGGATGCGATGGATTAGCAGCCCCGTTTCTATTCACCCTGCCCGCCGCTTCATTTGGACTTCCCAGCCCTGACACCGACTCTCCATCACGGGATTATTTGTGCCCCCTGAAGCCGAGATGACAGAGGAGTGTGTGTTGCGGTGTGTGCTGATGCTCTGCTGCGCGCTCCTCTCCGCCAACGCCAGCAACTGGCTGTAAGTGCAACTTTCTCATCCAAAAATGTCACTTTTACCCATTTCGTGCGTCCTCTTCCTCCTCTTCGTTCTTCTCCTCCATCATCTCTATCGCCCCGCAGCTCAGGTTAATGGTTAAACTGTGCGCACACACGCACGCCCAGACTTAATAACTTACTAACATCCTTGCATCCCCCTTGCACACGGCCTTGCTTTAAAGCACTTCAAAACTGTTATTACCTCCATGGAAGTTTTGCGCACAAAATTGCCAAACTGACATCCATGTAATGTTACAAAAAGATCATTTGTCAAAAGGGGGCAACAGGTCCCTTGCACCGCCCCGGCGAAGATCCCATTAGAGAATGCTTAGACAACAACAAATTACAAAAAGACAAAGGAAAATATGCACAGTATGGACAACATAATTAAATCCATAAATCCCAAGTATGAAAACAGAAAAAAAAAGGCCATGAAATTCAGCACTTTTTCACTTTTTAGGTGGGGTTGGGGGGTGGGGGATTCCACTCAGGGGGACAGACTTTGATGTGGGTTGATGTGCTTTTGAGATTAGAGCAGGAAAAACATGACATCAAATCAGCATAACATACAGGAGGTGTGTCAACCGTAGAAACAATAAATCATAAAAAAAAAGGCCACATGTAAGAAGTCAAAACTGAAATGTTGATGCAACGATTAATCAATTATCCAATTAATCAACTATTTTGGTATTTGGTATTGTTATTTTTTATTTTAAAATGTTTGTTTTGACGCAGAGCAAATCTGTTTAGCATGTAAGGGCATTTAGATCGACAATACTATCTGCCCCAATGGCTGGATGGGACACAAAAAATAAAATAATAAATATAAAAATAAATATAAAATATAAAAATAAATATAAAATATAAAAATATAATAATAAATAAAATAAAATAAAATAAAATAAAATAAAATAAAATAAAATAAAATAAAATAAAATAAAATAAAATAAAATAAAATAAAAATGTTTTTTAAGTCCTTAGTCAGCCATGAAAGCAGGTCTATTATCTTTGAGTTTTAGGCAAAACAAGAACAGCGGTTGGTATTTTTGCCTTCTGATAAGTTGAGGACCAAACCAAACATTGATGGGGACGACCCGATGAATTAAAACAACAGGCTTCTAATTCATACACAAAGAAAATAATCGTTAGGTGCAGCCTTGCTTGTATTTTACTTTTAACTTTTACCAAATTGAAAAAAATATACATAAAAATGTAAAAAATAGCCTCCCACATCCTTTGATTTTTCAGTATGCGGCCCTCAGCTCACCAAAGGGTCAACGTAGATTTTCTTAGGGTCCTCGTATTTGTACAAGAGTTCAACTGGGAATGACAAATTACAAAAATAAGAAGCACAGTTTCAATATTGCCAACCATAAATTCTTTCATTTTGCAGCAATGACTGGAAATAACATATGTTGTCAGTGGACATCTGTAGTGTGTCATATGTTACAAGCCTTAAATGAAAAAACAACATACAGAGTTCTATTTTAATTCTGATAAAACTGCAAACTCTGAAAAACTATATATTCTACACGCCACCTCTTCCTGTGAGCCGCTCTCTGTGGGAGGCGGTTTGGTGCATTCCTCCGCATAGGCTTCGCTCCATTTTGCACTGCCATTCAACCTCTTATCTTCCTCACTTTTTACGAGTTGCGTCCATCATTGAGCGGGAACCAACCAACCCCCCCCCGGAGTGACTTTATCAGCGCTACACGTGAGATGAACACGTATGAATCACATGTACGGTGTCTACCTGTGACCTTATGATCTGTGATCTGTAATTAATGATCCCTACTTGGTTAGCTTGTAAGCTTTACTCTAATCTGGTGTTGACGTTAAGATAAGACAGCGGCCCGACGCTGCGTACAGATTCCCCCACAGAAGAAGTCCTGCGAAAGCTTGGCCAAAGAGCTTGAACCTCTGTCACAGAGTGCAGAGTAATTGTGCTGTTTGTGACGGAAGGCGTGGTGACAGCAGGCATGTACGGGCAAGCCGCGGAGCTGCCGGGCCGCTCAGTGGGATTACTCAGCGGAGACGAATCTGTGGACTGTAAACTACGGGTGCTACGGAGCTGACGCGGGGTCAATATAACACAATTAGGAGTTAGCTTAGGAGTTAGCATTAAGGAACGTCACATGGTTACATTTGTGTCTATTACTCATAATTCATACCCACCATAGTTTTTCTGTTCTTTAGTAATCAGCAGTAGAAGACTATTAAGTTTCAGGGAAAAATCAGTTCCCAACTACAAAAGGTTTTTGTGAAAAGATACATTTCAAGTATAACTTTCAAATGTTTGTTGCTTTTATGACAGCTCCAATATCTAAACAACTACACTAACATATACATTATACATATACATTTACATCAAAATAATAATTTATTTACAAATATAACACCATGAAATATTTACGAATTTCACATTTGGAACTGAACTATGTGTGCGCACGCTACACTCTCTCACGTCCTCCTTCCTGATATGTGTGTTTTTTCCGATTCACCGTTATAAAATGCACATCCGCCCCCTTGTGGCCATTTTTATGGCTTGAAATTGCTCTAAAGTGGCATCCATTAGTGGGGAGTTGCATCAGTTGTTGGGACTGAGTATTTGTGTTTATAAAAACGTAAAGTACGTCTTCAGTTGTACAGAAAGCAGGATGCAGTGAACCAGGAGGATATTTACACCGTTACTCCCCCCTCGCAAATGATGCAACACACATGTAACTGTAACACACAAACTATGCAGGTAACAAAATAGACGCTTCCGCGCTAAAATGCATGCAAAACAATACTATTTTATAGTCATTCACAAACCCGCAAGGCATACTGGGTAACCTCCTGTTGGGGAAGTGGTGCAGTTGCACTGTGTGCTCCACTTTGTTGCGTTCATCTCTGATTAATGCAGAAGCTTGTCCTTGGCTTGTTTACTTTTTGCGTTATTAAGTATTTGGTTACGCTGAAAATGATCACTGCCGATAAATTATGAGTCATTATTTTTTACACTTTTTCCCTACTTGGTGCTCTCTCTCCTGTTATAGAGCATGACTGGCACACGTGATGTATGGTGTGTGTGTTTTTGTTGTTGTGGCGCACACACTCGGTAATTAACACTTCGTCTCGTAAGTCACAGCCAGCAAACAGGTGAGCACACATTACACTGAGGGAACAGGGAAGGTGTGTGTGTGTGTGTGTGTGTGTGCACTTTGAAATCAAATCAACGATTCGGAGAATGTACTGGCAGCAGCGCTCACTCAAAAATGCGGTGATTTACTATGGAAGAAATTCAGTTGTTTTTACAATAGGAGGTGTAAATGTTGGGTGGACCTGGTCTAGTGCAGGTAACAGCTGTGCTGAAAAAGAATTTGGACCTGTAGGGCCCTGTTTCAGTCATGCAAGAGCAACGACTGTGCGTGTAGGATTGCTGCCATGCACGGAGCGAGACACGCAGTAAAACCTGCGGATTTACCTTCAAGTGTGCTGCTAATTGATTGTGTGTGTGCGTGGTTACACGGTATTACACGGCGTTGCAGTATTGTTTAGGGCCGGCAGAATAACGTTTGTAACTCATTATTTGGGTATGAATGGGGTGTTATTTTATGTCTACAGGGCTAATAATAATAATAATAATAATAACCATATTTAGAAAGACATACAGTAAACAGGTTTTCCATGCTATAACTAGGAAAATATTAAATGGTAATGGTTTAATTTAATTTGAACATGCATCAAATTACAATTGAATGCATCCCATAATCAGTTCACAGTTCCACATGTCCAAAAGGAGTAGGAAGAAGCAAAGCTTATTAAATCCTACCCCTCCATTTGGTACTTTTACAATCAGTAACTGTTACATTTGTTCACTTCCTGCTTTCCATAATACAGTTTAAGGTTTTTTTTTGCACCTCGTACCGAAGTACGAGGTGATATGACCATATGACCATAATGGTTACCATAGTAACATCATGACTGGTTCAAGACTCTTCATCCTTTTAGCAAACCTATAACCTATAATATTTAAACCTATAAAGGTTTAAAACTTAATTTGCTGCGGTCAGGTCAGGAACAAGGCCGCACGGTGGGCGAGTGGTTAGCATGTATGCATGCATGTTCTTTGGGTACTCCGGTTTCCTTCAACATTACAAAAACATTCATGTTAGTTTAAGGTATGAATGTGAGTGTGAATGGTTGTTTGTTTTTATGTGCCCTGTGATTGGCTGCCGACCAGTCCAGGGTGTAGAGGCTGTCTCGCCCGAAGACAGGATCGACCCTCGAGAGGATAAGCGGTATAAAATGAATGAATGAATGACTAATAATAGCCCGTAATCTACTACGACACAGCGATGATTCATTCATTGATTTCTGAAAGAAACGATACAGCGAGCGAGCGATGACCGAACTGATATTTAGAGTCCATCAATGTACATGTCATAGCGCGTGTATTTGGTTCAACCGGGCGGATCCATACACCGCCCGTCTCCAAAGGTAACGAACTGGTCGAACTCTTATCAGTTAAAGTAGTCACTATCATCTCGAATGTAGCGGACCGATCACCATGACACCGACGGTAATACAATGCTGAGATAGCGACTAGGATCATTTCTTCCTAAGGCCGCTGAGGTGTTTGGCGTGTCAGCGATGGCTCAAATGTGTGTGTGAGCATTGAAGCATACGTCCCGGATAACCATGCTGAGGTGCTAAAGAGATGGCAGCGTAACCAGAGAAAGCAGAGACCTTGGCGGTACCCGCTGGCGCCTCACACTTCTTTCACATCCACATGACTCCAATGAGGTTGCAACATGTTATTTCAAGCCCTCTTGTCACCACCGTGTGTGCAATTATCATGCCCCCCCACCTCTTGAATCAGCAAGGGGAATCGCTCAGGATGACCAGATTAGGATTAGTGGAGGACAGATCAGACTGACAGGGGAAAGGAGCGGGCGGCCTCACTGAAAGATGAGATACAATTGTGGCGCTCTACAGAGAAGTGCGCGAGGCTTTGCGGAGACATAACACACCCTCTGGTGGCGACGTAGAAGGGCTCGCGCTTGCCGACAACAATGGATGTGAACAGCTGATTGCAATTGGCCTGCACACCACGCCATCTGTCAGATGCTTGGAAAGCGTTGCAGTGCACGATAGTGAAGGAATCGTTTTATATGAAAGATATGTTTGTGGAAAACAGTTTAGACCAGGGGTGGGCAAACTACGGCCCGGGGGCCACATCCGGCCCGCCCAATCTTTCCAAAGTATTTCATTTAAACTCAACATACAACCTGGCATCATGGCCTGAGCCAACCTTTTGATGGTTTTATCAATTTCGTTTTTTGACATGGTCTGTTGTTTACAAAGTGCTCCTGAAAAAAGGGACACAAGCACATAATAATAATAATAATTATTATTATTATTATTAGATTATTAGATCATTATAATTATTATTAGAACTATTATGATGATTATAATTATTATATTAATGCTAATTATTATATTAATTACATATAATATTATTGTTATATTTGCATATTTTACATAATAATAATAGAATAATTATTATTTTAATTTTATTGTAATTATTATAATATTTTATTATTTTTGAAATATTTAAATATAAATATAAAATAATAAATAATAATAGCAGATTGCATGACAATTTTACAGATAAAATAATACCAGGTGGACTGTTACGTGTAAAATATATAGTCTGCCCCGCCCCCCCGTAAATTTTGTCATATCAATGCGGCCCGCGAGTCAAAAAGTTTGCCCACCCCTGGTTTAGACACATAAGACTCAGTGAAAAATAGGAAATATCAAATGAAAAAGGTGCCAGAGAACAAACTAAGATTCATTCATTTTCTACCGCTTATCCTCACAAGGGTCACGGGGGTGCTGGAGCCTATCCCAGCTGTCTTTGGGAGAGAGGCTACACCCTGGACTGGTCGCCAGACAAACAACCATTCACACTCACATTCATACCTATGGACAATTTGGAGTCGCCAATTAACCTAGCATGTTTTTTGGAATGTGGGAGGGAACCGGAGTACCTGGAGAAAACCCACGCATGCACGGGGAGAACATGCAAACTCCACACAGAGATGGCCGAGGGTGGAATTGAACCCGGGTCTCCTAGCTGTGAGGTCTGCGCGCTAACTGCACGACCGCCGTGTAGCCTACAAACTAAGATGATTAGAACAAATAAATACACTGGATCTTGCACCGAGTTCTCAGTCTAGTTTGTCCCACCTTGTCTTTGAGCATGAACTGATGCTCAGAAGAGAGGTGAAATGTCTTGAAGACCAGTTGAGAATACAATAACATGGATGAACGACTGCATCCAGCTAATTGCATCCAATCCTGTGGTCTTTGTCCATTGGGGTGAGGCCGTCAGGAGAAGCTCCTGAAGTTTTCCAGACCAGTGAGGAAAACTATGGACGGCGATCCCAAAAACGTGGAAACCAGGTCTCAACCACGGAGGGATGTTTTGAGACAGGGATGTAGTAGTTGTGTCATTTTGGAGCATCGATACACTTTGGTGAATACCAGGGTATGACGCCCAGAAGGGGGTCATCTGGAAACTAAGTCAAGAACAGGAGAGAAGAGGTAAAGGATGGAGAAGGCCAACCATGCCATGGACACAGATGGAGCAGACCACGGCAAATTCTATCAGCAGTCACCAGTAACGCCATCTTTGATGTCCTCCTGGACTCTGGACTCTGGATTCCACCGCCTACTGGAGAACGTAAAGGGACTCAGGTGTCCGGGACCAGATCTCCAGGGGAATCTGTGCTAGCTGTCATGCTAGTAAGTGTCTCTAGCTTCATGACGACGGCCAGCAACGAATGCTTCTCGATATTATGTCTTTGTTCCCCAACACCAGAGTCAGAAAGTTGTCATGGTTGTTTATTATATTAAGCAATATATCAGTTTTATTGGCCAATATTATGGGACACCCCTATTGAAGGTGGTCACAGTCCATAGTACAGTCCAGAACACAAAACTATATCCTTTGTGTTAAAGAGATACATATTTATTAACTTAAGTTTAATAAAGAGCAGGGGTTTACAAAATCAGGCAGAGTGAGCCTCTTCTCGAAGAATACATAATACAATCCCCTGTACTCCCTGAGAAACTGATCTTCCGGGCATGCCCAACCATGTATTGAAAAGTTACATGCAGTATTTAGTTGAAGTTATCACATTCTCTCAAACCACAAAGTACAGTAAATGACCCGATTACACGCGATTATATGCTGACACTGGGGAGAAAATACACATCTGACCCTTTCACGACCTTCATCTTGATCTAAAATTGAAAAGGCCGAAAGTATAAAGGAGGAGACTCAGTGGTGATGAGGTGAGAACCAAATATGTATTCTAGCCTCCTACACAGAGAGCTCTTTATACATACAAATATGTGTGTACAACACATAGTTTACACATGTGTGCTAACTGTGTCAATAGTCAGCTTGATGGTGTGTGTCCAAACCTGCCCACTTTGCATGAATGATCGCACAAGTGAGTGCATTTCCTCATCTCCCCGATGAATGAATGGGAGTCTTTTACAGGATAGAATTAGATAGAAATAGATTCATGAGACACAATTCCGACATTTTCATTTCTCGGGCTGACATTATGAATAACATGACTTTTCCTTCAGGCATTGTCTATGACTTGTTGTGTTCAGGGTCACGAGTGAGCGGCTTTGGCCGAGGGGCGGGGTGCACCTTTACGTGGGCGGAATTCAATCGCAAGGCACTAATATGACAACTTTTCAAACCACGTGAACCCAATACAAGGGGCAACGTGTTTGCATTTGTGTCATTATGTCGACATAAGCGGTGTCGGTGTCGACATAAGCGAAACCAAAACGCTGTTTCAAGGTAGACACGGTAATCGAAACATATTGCAATACAAGTGATATGTAGTATTCTGGTCACTGGGCAGCAGTAATGACAAAAAAACATTGAGACATTACCTTACCTTACATTACCTTAACACCACATTAAGTCATCCATAGCCTGTCTGACATGATAGAGTGAAAAAAAGGTTCTCCTCCTATTCTGTGTGGAAGTGGTAACTTTTTGGCTTCTTAAGTTTAGAACAGAGCTGCACGGTGGTCGAGTGGTTAGCGCGCAGACCTCACAGCTAGGAGACCTGAGTTCAATTCCGGTTTTCTCCGGGTACTCCGGATTTCCTCCCACATTAATAATTGGCGACTCCAAATTGTCCATAGGTATGAATGTGAGTGTGAATGGTTGTTTGTCTATATGTGCCTTGTGATTGGCTGGCCACCAGTCCAGGGTGTACCCCGCCTCTTGCCAGAAGACAGCTGTGATAGGCTCCAGCACCCCCGCAACCCTTGTGAGGATAAGCGGTAGAAAATGAATGAATGAAGTTTAGAAGAAAATTAAATCTGAAGCTAATTGGTTAGCTCGCTAGCTTGCTAGCTAGCAGTCGCCTGGAGTCCCTGCAGCATAAGAGTTTGCAATATGTTGTAAACAATGAATAATAGGAATATAAAGGTGACTATAGGTGTGTTATTTTATGTCTACAGGGCTCTAGTAATGTTCAAAACATATGTGGAACAGGTTTTCTATGCTTTAACTATGAAAATATTAATTTTTATCAATGAATCATGTCAATTCGGTTGGGTCTGGAACAAGTTATTCGCTATAAATGAGCGATTTTTGATGACAGACCTGCTGTGGTAATTTGGTTTTATGTCTTGACTACAAGAACAATAAAGCTTTCGTACATGTGCAAATCAGGAAGTGATGGAAGAAGCCCAGCTCAATAATAATTTAGAATGGTTCGACACCCCTGGTTCGACACCCCTGTGCTATGAAAAATCACATCAAGCCATTTATTATTTTATTTCTGAAGAGAAATAGCCCCCAGGTACACGGCAAGGCCAAGTTCAGGGGGGCACACATAATGATTCCGAGCCTTATTGGGCGATGGCACTAATAAAAGGCAGGAGGTTTTACTGTCTTTCATTTCTTTTCCCAAATTGGCATGAAACTGGACGTGTGTGTGTGTGTGTGTGTGTGTGTGAGGGCTGTGGTGTTGGTCGGCCATGTTATTTTTAGGGAGCAATGAGCTCCAGTGGAGCCACCGGCGTATAAATACACCCAGACACACATGTAGACATACCAACAAACAAACACATTTCCATAGTATCAGCCTTGCCTCACATTTTCCAATCTTCACACAACCTGACCTTCCGCCGTGTCTGCTCTGGATGACTTTAGACACATTTCCGCATTTGACCTTGGACTTTACATATCCTTCATTCATCTCAATCTCAAATGAACTCCTGCTGCACCGAACAGCGTCAGGCTTTCAGAGACAGCAGCGGGGGCAGATGTTCTGTACTGTATACTGTATACTGTATACTGTATACTGTATACTGTACTGTACTTTAAAGAAGGGGGGGTCACAGTCAGTAAGCTTGTGATGTTGCACCCTCTACAGGTCTCAGTAAGTCTTGTATGTACTGCAGGCTTGGATTAAAAAAGTCTTGTATTGACTGGATGAATCTCGTCACTAGCGGTGCTACATTCAAATTCTGTTATGAA
Organism: Doryrhamphus excisus; assembly: GCF_037039965.1. Classification (NCBI taxonomy): domain Eukaryota; kingdom Metazoa; phylum Chordata; class Actinopteri; order Syngnathiformes; family Syngnathidae; genus Doryrhamphus; species Doryrhamphus excisus. The sequence goes on along the minus strand of NC_136367.1, from coordinate 19,500,978 downwards.
TTTGACAGGTGAAAGTTAAAATTTTAGGGTTAGGATTAGGATTAGGATTAGGGTTAGGATTTGGATTAGACAGTAAGTCACCAACGTGTAGGATGCTAGATTGGGCACTCGATTCTGTGAACGATACGGTAAAAAGCAAACTGACTCGTTTGCTATGTACGATATTGCGACAAAGTCGCTAAGTAACAAACTGAGACAGTTTCGAAAGAGCGATATTTGAACGACTATTAAGATCCAGCGTCTATTACCGACTTATCCTTGTACTTATGTTTGAGGAATGAAGTAATTATACATTTTGATTCTAAAACGTTCAACCAGTAGCTCGGCTTCTTTGCGTTTACTACCCTTGCATTGATTATATACTTTCATAGCTTGACAGATGTAATAAAACATTTGATGAGACGGAGGATTCTTGTTGCCAGGTGCATCCACGATCACTCTTATTTAGAGTGCAACAGTTTGTTTAAAAAGGGACCGCGTCCGGGGAGTTTTTCCAGTACATCTGCAATCGAACCAAAGCCTTCCTGGCAAACACGGACACAAATTACTGCTTGTGTGTCCCAGTTCAGAATTTGGTCGCAATTGCCATCTGGGAATTGGTTACGGCAGTAACACAGGACCTTTAAAAGTAGACCTGGAGTACTGACAAGTAGAAATACAATACTTTTATTTGGTCACGCGTTTGTTTGGGTATTTTTAGTATGTTTGTGGTAAAAGCTACCAAAATCTGTGATATTGCACCATAGACTCATCCAATTCAAACCAATCCAATTCCCTGCCTGTTTGGTATCAGAGTTTCTTCTTGACCGATCATTGCCACTGGGTTCCAAATAGGGTTTACCCCACTTCTCACCCAGGTCAGCTGGGAAAGGCCCCCGAAACACCTGAAAGAAGACACTAATACGATGAAATAAGAAGTACTGAAATTGATGTTTATGTTTAAATATCATGAAAATGTTTTAAGCCTAGATTATGTTGTCTTAGTGCCCAACCATTGTATTTCCTGTCCTAGATAACAACCAAAAATCAAAATAAATAAATAAAAGTGATGTAGTATTGTGGTCACTAGACAGTACTAATGACACAAAACATTGAGGCATTACCTTACCTTACATTACCTTAACACCGCATTAAGACATTAAGACATGATAGAGTGAAAAAAGGTTCTCCTCCTATTCTGCGTGGAAGTGGTAACTTTTTGGCTTCTTAAGTTTAGAACAGGGCTGCACGGCGGTCGAGTGGTTAGCGCGCAGACCTCACAGCTAGGAGACCTTAGTTCAATTCCACCCTCGGGCGGTTTTCTCCGGGTACTCCGGCTTCCATAGGTATTGTCCATAGGTATGAATGTGAGTGTGAATGGTTGTTTGTCTATATGTGCCCTGTGATTGGCTGGCCACCAGTCCAGGGTGTACCCCGCCTCTCACCCCAAGACAACTGGGCTAGGCTCCAGCCTCCAGCACCCTTCCTCACAAGCGACCCTTGTGAGGATAAGTGGTAGAAAATGAATGAATGAATGAAGTTTAGAAGAAAATGAAATCCGAAGCTAACTGGTTAGCTCACTTCTGGAGTCCCTGCAGCATAAGAGTGTGCAATATGTTGTAAACAATAAATAATAGGAATATTATGCTTAAAAATGTCATGTTTTTTTAGTGCCCAACCATTTTTTTGTCTGTCTGTATTTCCTGTCCTAGATAACAACCATGTGTCATAAATGTCTCCCCTGTTTGGCGTTCTATGAAGCTGTGGGGGGGCTCTAAGTGGGAGGCACGGTGCATTCCACCTGGACTGCAGTGCAACCATCGGCCAATGCGTGTTTGTGTTGCATTATGCATCACGGCCTTCACAGCACCGCTGGCTCCACCGGGTTTAGGCCCGTGGGATTTATGAACTGGAGGCCGGGAGAGGAAAGACGGAGATAGAGACCAGGATGAGACTGATTGTTTTGTGTGTGTGTGTGTGTGTGTGTGTGTGTGTGTGTTTGTGAGATGCCCTTCTATGGGTTGACTCCTCTGTCTCCTGGATGAGGTGTTTTGTTAACCTCGTCTCAGGGAAGCAAAGGGTATGTGCCTCAGAATGAGCAGATAACAGGAGGCTTGAAAATGAAACACACTTGCTCAAGGTCTGTATGGTCCTTTCCCACGGGTGTCCGCACAAACGCCCGTCCTAAAAATCCTCTACAGTATATCTTTGCTTAATATTGCAAAATTGGACGACTTTTAAAATTAAAATAAAAATTGTTAAGCATTAATCTATAATTCTTCATGGTTTAAGCATCAATTATACTATTTCTTTGGAGAAATTTCTTATTTTGTTTACTTAAATTTATTAAAGAACAATATGCAAAAGACCTCCCTATAAATTCCTGTATTTTTCCCACACATTTGACATTCATCAAATAACAAAATATAAAATCCTCTCCGGTACGATGCTATGATGAGGCTATCTATGCTCGAGCAGTCACCAGTCTGGTCTTTCCGCACCAAAATTGTTCCTATATTGGATATATTTCTTTTATTTTTCCTGAAAATTCCCATTTGACGATTGCTAACCTTAACTCTGAACGCTTTCTGCCAGGGTTCCATTTCAGCTTAGTCACTCATCAGTCTATTGCTGATGAGTGGCGACCCCACCCCACAGCTGGAGGACAATTTTGACAAATGCGTCTCTGTGGTGCAGAACATTAGTTCAGCCTAACCGTCGTTTCCACTTGGACACATTTCACTGCAGCACACAACTTTCCGTGGGAGAGCAGAGGAGAGCTGGCTGTTCTGTTTTTGTTTGTGTTGTCAATAAACGCGGAAGGTAAGTTTTCCGTGATTATTTTGGTCGGTTCCGTTCAGGGGCGTCACAAGGTTCTGAGGACGGGGGGCGGAGGGCTTAGCCCCCTGGAGATGCACAGGATATGAATGAATGTAGAAGACATTAGGAAATCCCAAACACAAATAACGAACAAGAACCGGGATATATATATAATACATATATATAATTATATTATATAATAATCATTATTATATTATTAATTAGCCTGTTATTATTACTATCATCATTATTCTTCTTCTGATTATTACTACTACTACTATTAGTAGTAGTAGTAGATTGTAAATTAATGCCAGGTAATGTGAATATTTATTTTAACTCATATTCTTGCCCTATTATATACATAGGGCAAGAATATATATTTTTTTGGTAAAAAAAAATCAATAAAAAATAAAAAAATATGATTCAGCACATAAATCTGTAAATATTGCGGAGCTATTAATTGCTGTAATACACGACCCAAAAGCAGGAGCGCCATTCAGGTATCAACTTATTGCAACCCCATATGTGAGTAATGGTCTGCAAAAGTCCTGCAAAACACGTCTTATGATCATTTCTGCTATGAATCTATTATTTGGTATAGTTGTATATTATTGCCTTGGAAGGGTTCCAGAGGAAGTCTCATTCACACCAAGGGTGGATGCTGGCGAATACGGCTGAGACGATGATGTGGAGTGGCAGAGCGCAGGGTTATCACTGTGATAAGTGGCGAGTACCGACATGGTCTGGTTGGGTAGACCATGGCCTTCAAAGCGGCAACGAGAGGACGATTATCTGGGCTGTTGAGAGAATGAGATGAGAGGCCAACAGGAGAGAAGGAGGTGTTTGGCCCGCCAGACCTCTGGAAGGATGATATGCGATATGATGCCACCAAACACAACAAACACAGGCCACAAGCTGTTGTAAAATGCGGTTTGTTGGGACTTACACATAAAGTTTCTATGAGAAAAAAATTTAAATATTATATATCATGTTCTGAGACCCCCAGCTTGCTCAAATCCCCTCCCACCCAACCTTCCGGCTAGCTTGATGTTGACATTGTCAATATTGTAATAAACTGTTTTACTAACTAATTACAATGGTACCTTAGTTAACGTTTTTCAGTTAACAACCACGTCCAAAAAAAAAGCCCAATTTGTTTATGCCGCCATCTTGGATCAAAAGACAAAATCTCACGATACTTGTATGTGCATTGTGGGCCGCAGAAAAAGAGAAAGCCGATTGACTGTACGGAAAAAAGGGGTACAAGACCTCCGAATCTTATTGCTTAAAGAGAAGACATCATTTCAACGTCATTTCTGCGGCCATTTTACATCCAAAACTAATTTCTGGTTTAGACAAACAACATTTAAGCATTAAAATGCGGTTATAGCAGTGTTGTTTTGTTAATTGATTATTTTGTGTGGGTATTTTTCCAAGGAAAGTGGGTAAAAGTGGTAAAAGTTAAATGTTCAGATGTCCATTCATTTGTCATTTACATAATTTTCTGCATGTAAAACTGTAATTACCGTCTATATAATGTGTTTTGTGTTAACATTTTCCCATGTCTGGAACAAATTCATTGGATTTGCATCATTTTCTATGGTAAAAGTTGCTTTGGTTAGAGTTCGTTTTTGGTTAGAGCCGGACCTGCTGTATTAATACTACCGAAAAAAGGATATTTACATTTTTAAATAAAAAAAAAAAACGATTAATTGAATAAAATAGCTGTTGATTAATCATTGATTCTTTGATTAATTGTTAATTGACAAAAAAAAAAAACTTTGGCTATGGTAGATGTGAAAATGGGAATGAGGACCATTTAAGTACTTTAAAAGTTGTTTAAAATTGTTATGTTGCGATTGTAGCTGACATTCTTCGGCAGTTCATCCATCGCAACACAAACTCAACTTGGCTGCCCCCAGGAGGACTGGGGGTCTCTAGGGTTTAATAGGTTAAGGACGATGCTCAGAAATGGCATTAAATGTCAAAATATTTCAGGCTTTGCTGTACCAAACACGATGGAAAATACAATGCAAAACAGTTACAGTATCCCTGTAAAGTGCTGTCAATAATCTCACCATAATTCTCCCAGATTTGGACATGTGCCACAGCTCCACTGAGACAGACACATGAAGGTTTTGCCGAGGTATGTGTGGCCTTGGGAACTCATAACCTCGGACTCACGAAATGGGCTTGAAAAACCGAAGTGAAAACAATGTTTGCTCAAACGGCATCATAACACTGAATTTAATCAGAGGGCAGTTTTTCAAACCGCTTTGATTCAACGCCATTTATTTGGCAATTGACTGGTTTCAGACGAAAGAAGCGATGACATGTCAGGAAGCTCCGAGCGCTGTAGACGGTACATCATCAAGGCTCCCCGACCTCAAAGGGGCGGTTCAGTGGCGGCTAATGTGAAAGCCTATTTCTGTGAAGCGCAGCTGGGCCTGGAGATATGGGGGCAGGTGTGTGCGTGGGGGAGTCGGGTCATCGAGACCAATGTCGTTCTCTCACACGTCTTCGATATCTTACTGACCTGTCTGGCCTCGAGGTGGTGTCTGTGATAAACCACTTTCCCTCCTCTCCGTGTAGTCCCTCGCCCAAAACGTTCTCACAACGTCATGGGAACTAGGGATCTAGGGATGTCAAAAATAAGCACAGCAACGCATTTTTTTCATTAATTACGTTTTTAAAAATTGCATAATTAACACATACGCTCCGTTATGACGGCAGACGGTAGCACAGTAGAGCGTCCCCACACCGTCAAACGGAGTCTGATGCTCTTTTACGACTTCATTCTGTCCTCAACACTTCAGCAGCAGCACAATTCCAACACTTATTCCAACTTACACACTTCTCTCGCAGCGTTGCCAACTTGGAAATTTTCTTCTCGCTAGATCTGGCGACATTCCACGCCACTTGATGTATGACTTGATATATTTTCTCAAAAGCAACAAATCTATCGACTTTTTTGGCGTCATCTGGGAATTTGGGGATATTTGGGGACCCCAAAATGAAAACATGTATTGTTTTGCATTTTCTACTTTCACTGTTGACAGTTCCACCCCACTCAAAGGTATTCACAACTCGGCCTTTTTTTTTGCTAAAGCTATGCAAATCATTGGAACTTGCTGAATAGAACAGTCTGACTCACTGTGTCATGTTGCAAATATTAAACTCATCACACAGTAACTTAACACTCAAAAGGTATTACAAGAGCAGTTCATTGGCAGACAAGCAACATAGATGGATGGCACCGCAATGCTGCTTATGTCCACCAGAGGGAGCTACAGGAGCCCGGAGCACAGAGCCCAGAGGGAGGCTGATGTCAATGCAGCACCCCAATGAATGCGTTGCTCAGGCGCAATGCTTTATGTGAAAGCTTAACTACGACAAGTGAACATATAACTTTTGTTATTGATACACTGACGGCATCTTATCACTGAGTTAGTTTATTCCAAATTTGGTTGAAATCTGCATTTCCATGTATCGCCGGGGGCGCCTCTTCACTTAATCTTTGCCGTAGCGAATCAGGATGGGAGTTTGATATCAGTTGACTGATGTCATGACATCTACATGCTTTGCCATTCTTCGCTATCTAACTTCCTCTAACACCCTCATCGAGTTGGTTTTGGTTCTTTTTCTCTTTGTGTTCTCTATCATATGCTCATTGATGAAGTTTAATTATTCTTTCTGTCCTATCAGGTACCTGGCCAAGCTATCATCGGTAGGAAGCATCCGGGACGAAGAAACGTGCGAGAGGTTACGAGGCCTCATCCAAAGACAGGTGCAATAACCAATGACGCTGCAGACCTGCTTTTCGTGGGGCTACCACCCAAAACTCGGTTTAAGCCCTGAATGTGCCTCACACTTAGAAACTTAGATGATGGCTTTGCCACATGGAACTATGATGCAGCGGCCGCCGGATAGTAGTTGGCAAAAAAAAAACATGATCAGTGAAGCATGAACCCATAAACGTAAAAATTCATGAGCTGGTAAATGTATGTCACATATTTTTATCTATGTTAGCACATATTTCTAAATTATTAAAGCCACAGGGTAAATGCCATATGTTTTTTGTGGAAGCAACAGCCTGTTTTCAGAGATGAAAAATTTAAAAAATTTGACCAAATTTTGCTAATTTGCTAAATTGTTGTTATTTTAGTAATTATAATTTCTATGTATTCATTATAACAATTACTTAGCATATTTTCCGGACTATAAGTCGCACTTCTTTTGATAGGTTGGCTGTTCCTGCGACTTATACTCCAGAGCGACTTATGTATGTTTTTTTCTACCTAATTATGCATTTTTGGCCTTGTGCGACTTATACTCCGTAGCGACTTATAGTCCAAAAAATACGGTAATTTTTTTCTTAAATTACATTATTACACTTTATAATAATAATTAATAATAATAATAAAAATAATTAATAATAATAACAAAATTATAATTTAAATATAATAATAATACATTTTTGTAATGGGGGGGTCATGATGATGGTTGCCTGGGGTCCTTAGTGCCAACATGATTCACACCTTGTTTTCTGCCGCAGGTTCAAATCTGTAAGCGCAGCGTGGAGGTGATGGACGCGGTGCGCCGGGGCGCTCAGCTGGCGATCGACGAGTGCCAGTTCCAGTTCCGCAACCGACGCTGGAACTGCTCCACCCTGGAGAGCATGCCTGTGTTCGGCAAAGTGGTCACCCAGGGTGCGTTTGTCCAGGCGCCACGCTCTTATCTCATGCAGCGAGCACGCCGCATGTTACTTTTAACGCCTCTTCAACGCCGGTTGCCTGTGTGTGTGTGTGTGTGTGTTAGGCACCCGTGAGGCTGCCTTTGTGTACGCCATCTCAGCAGCCAGTGTGGCATTCGCGGTCACGCGGGCCTGCAGCAGTGGAGAGCTGGAAAAATGCGGCTGCGACCACAATGTGCATGGAGTCAGTCCAGAGGGTAAATATCACTCGCTCGGTTCTTCTGACAAAGCCAGACGTAGCGACACATGCAGCTAGTATGTCGGAAATACGACTTCGAAGGTGGATCTCATTTATAAACGTAAACAAGAAATATTACTATATGTTGCTCCAATTCTTGACTGTGGAAAAGTGCTATTTTCTCGCAAAAAGTGGTGCTTGTGTGATTATGATTATTATCACTGACTCAGTGCTGCGCTGGTGTCGGACTGCGGTTAGTAAAGTTGCAGCCAGGCAGCAAAACAATGAGAGCTCTTATAAGTCCGATGCAAAGCTGCTGACTTGTGGCTAACGCTTTGCTGTTTCAACACTACGAGGATCACCTCAGACATTTCACAGTGTCATTCGATATAGTGTTTTTGACAAGGCATATTTGAGTAATTGTAATATCTTGTCGCAGGATTCCAGTGGTCAGGCTGCAGTGACAACATTGCTTACGGAGTGGCTTTTTCTCAGTCCTTTGTGGATGTGAGGGAGAGGAGTAAAGGCCAGTCGTCCAGTCGGGCCCTCATGAACCTCCACAACAATGAGGCCGGAAGGAAGGTAACTCGACCTGCTTTATTACCTTGGTATTTTTCATGTATAGCAGGATACTGACTGATATTCGTATGAATCACACATTGAAGTGAATCGGGTACTCTAGTGACTCGAGTTAGTCGATGCTCGTTGAGTACTTGTCAAGAGTCAATAATAACTGTATCGAAGTATCGCTTCGGTAATACTACGAATCGAACAATTCTTTAACCCCAATGAAGATGTCACATGATCTCAGTCAGCAGACATCAAAATGCACTAGAGTACTCGTTGAGTACACATCAGACAGTAATAGTTGAGTCAATAATAACTGTATCTGTATTGAAGTATCGCTTCGGTAACACTAGGAATCAAACAATTCTTTAACCCCGATGAAGATGTCACATGATCTCAGTCAGCTGACATCAAAATTCACTAGAGTACTTGTTGAGTACCCGTCAGACAGTGAAACTTGAGTCAATAATAACTGTATCTGTATCAAAGTATCGCTTCGGTAACACTAGGAATCGAACAATTCTGTAACCCAGATAAAGATGTCACATGATCTTAGTCAGCTGACATCAAAATTCACTAGAGTACTCATTGAGTACCCGTCAGACAGTGAAACTTGAGTCAATAATAACTGTATCTGTATTGAAGTATCGCTTCGGTAACACTAGGAATCGAACAATTCTGTAACCCAGATAAAGATATCACATGATCTCAGTCAGCTGACATCAAAATTCACTAGAGTACTCGTTGAGTACCCGTCAGACAGTGAAACTTGAGTCAATAATAACTGTATCTGTATTGAAGTATCGCTTCGGTAACACTAGGAATCGAACAATTCTGTAACCCAGATAAAGATGTCACATGATCTCAGTCAGCTGACATCAAAATTCACTAGAGTACTTGTTGAGTACCCGTCAGACAGTGAAATTTGAGTCAATAATAACTGTATCTGTATCAAAGTATCGCTTCGGTAACACTAGGAATCGAACAATTCTGTAACCCAGATAAAGATGTCACATGATCTCAGTCAGCTGACATCAAAATTCACTAGAGTACTCATTGAGTACCCGTCAGACAGTGAAATTTGAGTCAATAATAACTGTATCTGTATCGAAGTACCGCTTCGCTAACACTAGGAATCGAACAATTCTTTAACCCCGATGAAGATGTCACATGATGTCAGTCAGCTGACATCAAAATGCACTAGAGTACTCGTTGAGTACCCGTCAGACAGTGAAACTTGAGTCAATAATAACTGTATCTGTATCGAAGTACTGCTTCGCTACCACTAGGAATCGAACAATTCTGAAGATGTCACATGATCTTAGTCAGCTGACATCAAAATCCCGGCAGGCGGAACCAATTGGCGGCTTCAGTTGGTGGAAGACATACATGAAAAACTGCTTTTTCCCCTTGATTACCCAATTTCTGAGTAGTACCAATGAAAGTCGTCATTGTGTCGAGGTTTTCTGGGGTAGGCTCCAGCAATGGATGTTTATAATACGGTGGTGTTGCTGTGATCTTCAGCGTTCTGGAATAAGACTCAGCACCAGCAATGGTTCTCAGTCAGAAAAGGTTGGCTTGCACCATCCGGGTTGGGAGCGAGGTCTTGCCCCCGGTGGTGGCATTCGAGTACCTTCGGGTTGGAGAGTGAGGTCGACATACGAGACGGAAGGCAAAGCTCTCGATTTACTAGTCGATCTACGTTCCCATGCTTTGGGTCGTGACCGGAAGAATGGGGTCTGAAATGAGCTTGGTCTGTAGGGTGGCTGGACTGACCCTAACAGAGATAGGGTGAGGAGCTGGGTCATCCAGGAGGGGCTCAGAGTAGAGCCGCCGCTCCTTCCACGGTGAGGTGTTCCGGCATGCCCAGCCGGGAGAAGGGATTATGTCTCACAGCTGGCCTGGGAATGCCTTGGGGTCCTCACAGTAGAACTGAGGAAAGAGGTGGCCAGGGATGTGGTTGTCTGAAAAATCCCTCCTGAGACCCCCCCCTGCGAACCGGATCCGGATAAGCGGAAAAAATTGGAATGGAATGAAATATGTTGGTTATTATATTGAAAAGCTGTTTGTGTACGATACAGTGCAGTTCCATCCCATTGGAAATTCCGACCACGGAACCCCTGGAGATAGCAGTATTCCCAAATGAAACTTCTAATCAACTTCTGTCATTTTTCCAGGCCATCCTGGCTCACATGCGTGTGGAGTGTAAATGTCACGGCGTTTCGGGCTCCTGTGAGGTGAAGACCTGCTGGAAAGCTATGCCGCCCTTCCGCAAGGTGGGCAACATCATCAAGGAGAAGTTCGATGGCGCCACCGAGGTGGAGCAGCGCAAAATGGGTTCCGCAAAAGTCCTGGTGCCTCGCAACTCCCAGTTCAAACCTCACACTGATGAGGATCTGGTCTACTTGGAGCCCAGTCCGGACTTCTGCGACTACGACCCACGTACGCCGGGCATGCTGGGCACAGTGGGGCGCCAGTGTAACAGAACGTCAAAAGCGATCGACGGCTGCGAGCTGATGTGCTGCGGCCGCGGGTTCCAGACGCAGGAAGTGGAGGTGGTGGACAGGTGCAGCTGTAAGTTCCACTGGTGCTGTTACGTCAAATGCAAACAGTGCCGCAAAATGGTGGAGATGCACACGTGCCGGTGATGAACTGAGCGGGAGCAGAGGGCAATGCAGATGAACACAATGCCTCACAGTCCTGATGGAAACTGGAGAAAGCACCGAGGACGCCGCCTCGACTGGATACCACCAAGAGACCGAGTAGCCGAGAGGTCCATGGAGGTCCAAGTCCTCATACTGTTGTCGTCTCAATTAGAATGCATCGTTCACATCCCTTCTCCACTCCTTTTTAGAACGTTTAACTTATTTGCTGAGACTGAGGAGCTTATCTGGGATTGACTAAGGAGACGTGGAAATAAGGAGGGATAAACGTTCTGAGATTTGGTTCTAAAGGAGGGCTGTGGGCCCTCTGTCCTCGTTGCTGCTGCTGCTACTGCTGCTGCTTTGGAGGTTCAATCAGAGTGCCGCACTTCAAGGAAACGTCCGTAAAGGACAAACGGCAAAGACTGAAGCAGTCACACGTGGACCTTCTGTGTGCTTTCTGTGTTTATACGCACCGAGCTGCACTGAGCTCCACTTCCATGCAGACATGCGTGAAATTATTCCAAGTGAAATCCACTATCAGTTACTTCCTGTTTTGATGTCAGCTCACAGCATGAGCACAAGTGGTGGGTATCGGGCAGAGAACACAATCGCGTCTCCAAAAGATCAGTAGTCATTCACACCAAGAACTTGGACCCAGTTTTCACAAAGCAGGACAGTTTGGTTCAGTTTGTAACGAAACTCAGTTTTCCCGAAATTGGGGAGGGATTCCCAAAATAACTAAATTGGAAAATAGCGTCAACATTAGAAACAAACAGAGATGCTCAACTTTGGCTTGATACCGATATACCGATATACCGATATGCCGATATGCCGATATGCCGATATGCCGATATGCCGATATGCCGATATGCCGATATGCCGATATGCCGATATGCCAATATGCCGATGCGCCGATGCGCCGATGCGCCGATGCACCGATGCACCGATGCACCGATGTACCGATGTACCGATATGCCGATGTACCGATGTACCGATGTACCGATGTACCGATACATCGATATACCGATATACCGATATACCGACATACCGATATACCGATATAGTCCAGCACTTCATTACCAATACCGATACATCGCAGTTCGTCCCTCAAACTAATCTAAGGTCTAAGGTCTTGTACTGTGATTCCAGTTGATGCATTTCACAAATAAACACTTTTTGTGCAAAATAAGACCAATACAGCAATACCTCGTTTATCACTGTTAATTGGTTCCAGACCCAACTGTGATAAGTGAATTTCCGTGAAGTAGGATTCCTCATTTATAAATGAAATATTTTTGTAGTTATTTTGTAGTTTATGACCTTCTAAATATGTTTTTTTAATATTATTGAAGGCCTCTAGGCAGGAAATAACGCTCCTTTAGTCACCATTACACTTGTATTACATAATATAGTAATAAATACATAATAAAATAAACATAAGCTATAAAGAACACAGGACTCATAAGTTGGAATTGAGGCCAAAAGTTAAATTTGCAATTTGTAAAATAAGTTGTTGTTTTACTCATAATAGGCCGTCATTTATTTATTTTGAAAAACTCGGATGATCACTCGCGTTGATATCATCAATCATCAGCGGAAGAACCATTATCTTATTTTTCTCATTCATGATCCTTATGTAAGACACGAAGACCCGTCTTTCTCTTTTCTGTGCTTTTTAAAGATGGCAGGTAATTAATGCACGTAATGGTAAGTTTATAAAAGCTACAATGCTAATGTTAACATGCTAGCAATGCTAACACACTAGCTGATAGCATGCTAACACCTGGTATAATAGCACTTACTCTTTATGTAAGTTTATACATAAGAAAAATGCCGTAAATGCTAACGTTACAAAACTCGCAATGCTAATATATTAACAGTTAGCATGCTAACAAACATGAAAACACTGTCTATGTAAGTTTATATTATATAGTTGAAAAAAAAGCTAAGATGTTTAGTCTTTATGTTTAAGTTTTTGCCTATGAAAAAAAAACTTAAATGCAAAAGAAAATCGAGATTCCTAATTTTTGCGGAATCTTCCATAATTAAATCCATTAGCGGGGGTCACGTTGCTATTATGTCACACTATACACACATACATTACCGCTCCAAATTGAACTGAACTCGACCGCTATGTGAAAATGTGGCTTTTATATAAACATCCATCAGATCGGATAGATCAGCCCAGGATATCGACCTCCTTGCGTATCACACAAACCCGCACAAACACATGCATCACGCAGACACAATGCAAACACTAAGATAATGAAAACCTTCTGGGGTCTGACGGCAGGTCGCTGCGCGTGTTCACCATGCATGATGACTGAAGCACTTTCTCTCCAACCGCACATAAAGCCCTCGCCCCGCAGCATGTGACCACGTATGGCCGACCCGTACCACCGAAAAACGCCACGCTTGCCTTATTTGTTGTTAGGCAAGCTTGCTTGCTTGTTAGCATGATAATGATCATAATGTAGATCTGTAAAGACTTATACACTGAAGACGATTATACTGCCTCTGAATGTATGTTAATGCTGAATATATGCTGTGTCAAATATGCCTGTTGACTGTTCTTTTCCATACCGCAGTACAGTATATGTTCTAATTCACCACCGAGCCCAAAGCACATACATTTATTTCAATTTGGAGTCATTTTTTCCCTCTAGAATAAAACCAAAAGATTTGTTCTGTATTTTTTTTTAACATGCAACCCACGTTTAAGTTGAGAGTCACTGAAAAAAAATGGTCCCCACACATTGAGCAACATAATTGTACAATATTTGTGTACCAACACCAACACTATAACCCTAATAGTGATTTTAAGTGCAATCATTCAGTGTGCCAACCACAGATGCAAGAAAGCCACTCACTCGTCTAGTCTGCTTTGGCTTTGAGAAAGACCAGGGGGCAAGAACACTCGAATATACAAGGATTACATTAAATGCACACCACATGGTACGAGCTTCCTTCTGCTTCTGTTGCTATCAATATTACACAGGAACACAAGCTATATTCTGCATTATCTTTCAATTACATTGCTTCTGTTACTGCAGAAAAAAAACACGTGTAACCGTTCCCAAGATGGTTTAAATAAGGTGGGAGGTGGCCAGGCTGATGGGGAAATATCCAAGTGTGTGTGTGTGCGCGTGAGGATTAGAAAGAGACTGACAGCAGGATTTGACCACGTACTGTCAACATACATCAACATGAGTGGAAGAAACCCAATACACTACTGCAATAAAACACGCTGACACTGTGCTGATGTGTGCTGATACCAAGGACAGACTTTTCATGCCACAGAGTGAAGAAAAGCTTTCAGTAGAGTTTTAACAACGGCAGACTATTTCATTATGACAGTATTTTTGATGAATTAAGGTCTTCCAAAGGTGTGTGTTAACATAATATAAAATAAATATTCATATTTGTCCATTTAAACTGTGTTATAATGCATTTTCTGTATGATTGTTTACCATTTTTTTAAAGGATAACTGCACTTTTTTTTAATTTTGCCCCTCATCCACAATCATTATGTGAAAAATGACAACATCTTACTCTTTTCTGCAAGTTCTAAAGAGAAAAATGTCTAACTAAAAGAAGCACTTGGCGCCATAGTTCCCTCATATTGTGATTTACACCACAAATATCATTCCTACATTTACTTTATCTACATATTTAGATGCCTTGACCATGAAAACACACCATGGGTTTGAATGACTTGGAAAATGCTAACATGCTAATGTTAGTACACCAACACCTAGCATGATAGCATAAGTGTCTTATGTTCATATTCTTAAAAATCTAAAAAAAAATTGAGTATGCTCATGTTATACAATAGAATAATGTTATTAACATGCTAACACCTAGCATAATAGCGCCTATATATGGAAATGGCTTAAAATGCTACTTTGCTAATATTAGTACGCCAACACCTAGCATGATAGCATAAGTGTCTTATGTTCATATTCTTAAAAATCTAAAAAAAAATTGATGATATATTGAATGACTTATGATAGCATAAGTGTCTTATGTTCATATTCTTAAAAATCTAAAAAAAATTTGATGATATATTGAATGACTTGGAAAATGCTAACATGCTAATGTTAGTACACCAACACCTAGCATGATAGCATAAGTGTCTTATGTTCATATTCTTAAAAATCTAAAAAAAAAATTTAGTATGCTCATGTTATACAATAGAATAATGTTATTAACATGCTAACACCTAGCATAATAGCGCCTATATATGGAAATGGCTTAAAATGCTACTTTGCTAATATTAGTACGCCAACACCTAGCATGATAGCATAAGTGTCTTATGTTCATATTCTTAAAAATCTAAAAAAAATTGATGATATATTGAATGACTTATGATAGCATAAGTGTCTTATGTTCATATTCTTAAAAATCTAAAAAAAAATTGATGATATATTGAATGACTTGGAAAATGCTAACATGCTAATGTTAGTACACCAACACCTAGCATGATAGCATAAGTGTCTTATGTTCATATTCTTAAAAATCTCAAAAAAATTTGAGTATGTTCATGTTATATAATATAATAATGTTATTAACATGCTAACACCTAGCATAATGGTGCCTATATATAGAAATGGCTAAAAATGCTACTTTGCTCATGTTAGCATGCTAACACCTAGCATAATAATGTCTATGTATGAAAATTCATCAAAATATTATTATGCTAATGTTAGCATGACAGCAATGCTAACATCAGCATGATAGTTCTAAGTGTTCATATAAGTGTCTACCCATGAAAATAGCAAAAAATGCTAGTATGATCGCAATGCTAACATGCTAATGTTAGCATGCTAACACCTAGCAATGTCCCAAAAAAGTGCTTTGACCATTTTATTGTGTGGCGTTATACGCATAAATGCCAAAAATGTAATGTTAAAGAATACTTTTTTATGGGCCAGGGTTTGGACACCCATCCTGAGTCTAAGGGGTTAACAGAGCAGGTTGTCTGGATCTTAATGCCACTCGCTCAGAACCCAGAAGAAGACTGGCTTTAAACCAGTCTTCTCCTTGGCCCCTCTCAAACTCCCAGATCCTCTCAGACATAGTTTTCATATTAAAAGAAAACAAGTTACACAAATGAGACAGATGGTTCTTGTTTGTGATGACAGTTGCTTGCTTGCAGTCTCCCTCAGCTTCTCCACCAACCCCCACCATGTCAGTTTTTGCTCTCTTTGCCGTTTTGCTGTCACACGGAGCCAAACGACTGGAGTGGCACTTTGGGCATGCATTCGTGTCGGGGAAAAAGTTGATGTTATAATCATTAGACTTTATTCATTTGGTATTTTTATTCTGTTTTTTATAATATATTCTAATCATATCATGACTTCACACAGTGTTATGCAGTGTTATTACAGTTCAACTATTATGTTACACAGACATGCAAATCAGTGAAGGAATTGAAAACACACAAGTGGATTTGCAAAGCAAAATGATTCCAGTTATTGGGGACCACCAAAGTACTCTCATGGTTTCTTTTTTCATATCATGTAGCCAATATAGCAGCGGTGCACCATAATATATATACGTATATATGTTTTTAATTTATTTATCTTTATTGAAAATGTTGATCTGAAATTGGGCATGGGGATATACTTGGAAAAAATACATGTGTGGTGCGTTCACAGTTCGTAAAGATTTTAGACGTCGTGCATGTTGTGACAACTGGACAATGGAGTTCAATCTGTGATTGTGTGGTATTCGTGCACATTTGGCAAGGCTCCATTCATGCTGAAATTTACATGGAGGTTTGGAGACATTGTGGTCACGGGTCTACAGTATTATTGCCTATTGCAGCATGACAATAGCCAAACCACATTCTGCACTCGTGCTCCATTGCAGTGTGGAGTATGGAGAGCAACGTCAAAGACTCAAGACCCAAGACTGAGGTCATACGTCAAGTGAGAAGGGAAAATTAGGATTTTAACGTTGAACTTTATTATTCCATGAGAATTACGTACACTTGAGTATGGTTCAGTTAATGGTAATGGTTTAATTTCATTTGAACATGCATCAGATTACAATTGAATGCATCACATAATCAGTTCCCAGTTCCCAAAAGGAGTAGGAAGAAGCAAAGCTTATTAAATCCTACCCCTCCATCTGGTACTTTTACAATCAGTAACTGTTACATTTGTTCACTTCCTGCCTTTCTAATATAATTTATTTTTTTGTAATTTTTTTATTATAATACATTTTAATTTTAATTTTAATTTTAATTTTAATTTTAATTTTAATTTTAATTTTAATTTTAATTTTAATTTTAATTTTAATTTTAATTTTAATTTTAATTTTAATTTTAATTTTAATTTTTTAATGTATTTTTTCGTCACATACCGAAGTACAAGGTGATATGACCATACAATGACATAAGTAATAGTAACTGTCAATATAGTGATATAGGCGCCATTATGAATTATCCATACTGACCTTTTTTGCTTTTATAGTTCTTCTTATTATTATTATTATTATTTTATAGTTATTACCCCATATTTCCACACATTCAAGATGTTAAAAACACATTAAACCGTTCACATTAATGAATTTCTGTCCCTTGGGGGGGGTGAATGACGGAAAAAAATCGAGAAGCATTGTCCGAATCGAATGGTGGAATAGTAGCCGACCCCAGGATAATGGCAGGTTCTTATAGTGTTTAGGCCAGCAGAGCAGGCATTGCTGGCCCTGACTGCACGCCATAATACCTGACTTATTGGAGACCCTAAATAATCACCACCGCTTGGTGCAAATGAACAATTTTTTTTTTTGTATATTTGCACAGGCGCAGTTTGTGTGAGAACACACATGCCACAGATTAGCATAGTCTCGCATGTTTTTCATGAGAAAACCGAGCGTTCTCTCATAAATAATCCCCACTTTGATTAGTTCAGAATAACAGGAGAACTGGACCGCAGTCAAAAGACAAACAGAACCTGCTCCGTTGTACTTTTTGACATAATGAATGGGAATTTCAAACAGGTCTGTATATCCGGGACGTCCAAACGCTGGGGGCCTTTTCTGGTCAATACACAAATCAATCCATCGCCCGCATCTCAATGCCGTTGGGATGAGATTAGGATTGATCCGAGCGAGAGAAGCAGGAATGTTTTATGAGTGAAAGTGACAAGGCGTCTCGGAGTGTTGATGTGGGGGGCTTTAGCTCCCGTGACTTCATCCCAGCGTGTAAAAATGGAGGCTCACCGTCGTCTCACCTCTCAGTACGCACTTTTTTTAGCTTTTGTTATGGTCACATGTCTGTCATCACTGAGATTCCGCATGAACTAGAAAAGACGCTTCCCTTCACACCTGGATACTAAATGTACTCATACAAAGGAAGCGGGTGTCGGAGCGTGTGTATTACATGTGTCTTTAAGTCGACGGCAACCTGCCGTGTCAAAATAATCCTTGCAATGACCAGTAAAAGTGTCACTTGATGGCCACCTGGTTGTCGAACACACACACACACACACACACACACACAGGGGACTGACACAATACCCACTTGTGTATTTTATAGGCGAGAGCAGCCACAGTTCAGTGAGGTGAAAACGGGAAACAATGCAAAGTTCATTCACAGTTTGGTGACGTTTATATTGAAATAACAGCTATAATTCATTTTTATATTACTTAAAAATTAAAAATTGTAGAATCAAAGACGGTGGGTCCTCGCACATTTTTTCCCGGTCATTCCGCTTAAGTCAGTAATAATTTCTATATACTATATGTGATAAAACAGGTCAAAGTGGTTAACGCGAGATCCGAGTTCAATTCTTTGGCGACAAAAACGCAAGCATCGACTGCCGATCTGTCCTCCAAACCTGACGAAATAAACTCTATTTCTACCTGCTCTGTTTCGGACATGTTGACTTCTTGAATGTACCTTTGTTATGAATTTGGACATAAACTAAAGCATCACTCTTGCATTTGGCTGACCCGTCCCGTCGAGTTAAAAAGCCTTTACCTCCAAATTTGGTGTTGGGAATATTTTTAATAAACTGCAGGATTAAATGTTCCCTCATATGTTGAATTTTCTCCGACAGCTAAATCTAAATAAACCGTTTAAACCCCCTGTTGGATTATCTGGGGAACATATAGTCATAAGGCTGAACATGGGTTTTTTTTCCGTGCTCGTACTACGTTGGAGGCGGACGTGGGGCCTGATAGAGCAATGACACTGCTAGTATTAAGCGGGTTTGAGTGGCTATTAAACCAAGTCGTTCAGGAAAAAGCCTGCATTTAGGTTTTTTGTTATTGCTGAACAAGCAATATTCATAATATTACTCATGTCAACTTTTTCCCTACACTCTTATATATTTTTTAAACTTTCTCCTTGTACACTTTTACCCATAATGTAATTTATTTATTCTAAAAAATATTATTAGAATAAAGGAAATTATATTGTATTTTAAGAATGTAACCAAGGGCCAAAAAAAAGACAGCTGCGGTACATAAATGGCACTCGGACTGCACTTTGAACA
This sequence comes from Doryrhamphus excisus, assembly GCF_037039965.1. NCBI lineage: Eukaryota > Metazoa > Chordata > Actinopteri > Syngnathiformes > Syngnathidae > Doryrhamphus > Doryrhamphus excisus. The sequence goes on along the minus strand of NC_136367.1, from coordinate 19,481,529 downwards.
CCTAATCTAAAGGCAGGAGTAAAGGAGAGTAGGTGTTCCCTTGTTCATCGCTGGGGTTGGTAGGTTATAATAATAAGTGCAAAAAGTTAAATCTGCAAAGTAGCCACTATATTTTTATGCAATAATTATAAATGTTTATGGATATTTATGGACATTAACATTTTATCACATTTTCCTCTTGTTGAAATGCAAAGTTTGTTGGAATTTTAATGATCAACTTCGGAGATTGGACACAAGAAATGGAGTGACTTACACATTCGCTCATCTGATTGTGGATTGTCATGTAGCGTTTTTGTATCCTTGTTAAAACATATTCCTCCTTCTATAAGACTCATTTGCTGCGGAACTTCCGCCTTCATTCGGCATGAACATCGCTAGCAGCGAGCGATCATACAACAGGAAACAGGTAGTCCTACATGGAGATTGATTGGCAATGGTCCTCAGCCAATCAAATCGCAGAACACGGATTCACTGGTTGCCCCTTAGCCAATGAGGACTGTTGTGGCTGGCGACAGCGACGAACTGGACAGTCTTCAACTCATACATATGTAAACAACACCCTCTACTGGTAGCAGTAGGAAATACAATAACAGACACATCCAGCAGAGCACTTTAATACGCCGTAAGGATGCAGAACACAACTAAAATGTAAAAAAAAAAAAAATGTAAAAAAAAAAATCTGCCAAAGGTGAACCACGATTTAGCGAGGGAACACTACATACGGAACATCTGATTTTTTTGCTATCCATGCATATAAACGCACCTCCATTTTGTATGTATCTCTCCCAAGTATGGCTCATAAATCCCTCTTATTCTTAGTCAGCATCATTCATCCACCTCACAGAACTGCACAGGTGTGCTTTTAGGGTGGCCACAATAAAAGGCTACTGTAAAATGTGCAGTTTAACCGATTTAGGCCACTGCAAAACTGGTATACACCAGCGCGGCGAATGCAGCGCATACAGAATGCGCATCGCAGCTCTGCTTCGCCGGCCTTGTGTTGTGTTTGAGGAGTCTGGAGCACGCCGGCCGAGAGCAGGACTTAATGATGATTGGCCTCTCCCGGAGGACAAAACATTTACAGTCATTTGTCAAACACGATGAAGACCAATGGAGGCCAGGTGTTAGCCCTCCTCCAGTGTGTGTGCGGGACGTATACATGCGCGCACACACAGAAATGTTTCAGCGGACAGGAATGCCCTTGGTTCAGCCTGCGTGATAATTAATGGCTGTCAGTGTCTCTTTAGTGGAAGAAGGTGCTGACAGCGCTGGAGAAACGCAGGGAATGTGTGAAGCCCTCAGAGATCTATGGGGGTAGCTGAGGGAGCGCCCGGGACTGACCGTCAAGTTGTAGCACGTGATGCAGGTCACGGGGTGAAAGTCGTTTTTCATCACCGACGCGCGTCAAATGCCGGGCATGTCTGCATGGATGCATGTGTGCCGCTCTTATAACGCTCATTAATAATTCATAATTGCAACATTTAACATGTCAGAATACGCTAACCCTTCTCCAGAGTTAGGTAAGTGAGGCAAAGTTAGGGAATTGTGGCCACCAGGTGGCGCCAAACAATTGAGAAAAAAAAATTCCACCTTAAATCTATCAATTATAGCAAATATTTCAAATGAAAAACATCTTGGGCTGTCAAATGATTAAATTTTTTTAATCAAATTACTTTTTAAATCCATCATGATTAATCACCTTTTCCAACAATGTGTGAAATATGTCTAATTTTACTGTTTTATGACCAGAAAGACAATTGACCAGCTCCAAATTAACCTGAAAATTTTAAATATGGATTCAACATTAAGATATGTAATATTTTCATAAAGTTTTGAAAAACCTGTTTATGACTTTCAAAATATGTTTTTTAACATTATTCGAGCCCCGTGGGCATGAAATAACACACCTATATTCACCTTTACATTCCTGTTACTCATTTTTTACAACTGCAAGTTAACCACTTTAAGCTTAAAAAGCCAAAAACGTACCACTTCCGCATGGAATGGGAGGAAAACCTTATGTCAGGCATGCCATGGCTGACTTCATGCAGCGTCAGGGTGAAAAAAGACTTTCATACTATGACTTGCATCACTTCGTTCCCTCAGCTACCTCCATAGTTTTGTGTCATACTACCACCTAGTGACCGGAATACTGCATATGACTTGTATTTCAATATGTTTTTTATGCAAATTGTACTACTGTTTACATGCCCCACCCATGCTGCTACAGAGAGCTTCTGTAAAACTTACCATCCGTTTGCAGTTCAAGCGAGACGCAGTTTTATTGACAGCTCAAATGAAACTGAATAGGTAGTGCTCTTCTGCTGTCACACGGAAAGTTGTGTGCTGCAGTGAAATGTGTTTACGGTTAGGCTAAACTCATATTCTGCACAACAGAGACACATTTTGTTCCCCAGCCATGGGGGTGGCCGGAGAGTGACCAAGGGTGGCCCCGGCACTGGATGAGAGATGTGAGTTGGTGATACATACATGGTGTTGGAATTGCACCGCTGTGGATGTCTTCAGGTAAGAATAACGTCATGAACGCCTCATTGTCTGCACTATGCTGCCATCTGCTGTTACAACAGAGGATTGCGACATGATGCATGTGTTAATTACGCTACAAAATAGTTACCGCCATCAATACGCTAGTGAAAACGCATTATGTCAGAGAAAAATACATAAGCCATCAAAAAAGACAAACCAAGGGTTGCCTGTTGAGTTGTGTTCAATTCCCAACATATCTGGTCCATTTAATGTTTGAGTTTTTTGGTCTAATAAAGCATTCTTTCATTTAAACTCCAACCATTTCAGTTCAAGCTAAATAAGTTGATGCTGTGTGTCAAAACAGTACTGTAACAGCAAGGCGATTGCTTCATGGCTAGACGGCGCCTCTTACTGGCTTACTATTGCTTGGGAGCCTTGCAAGCCACATTCTCGTGAGTAATTTCAAAAAGCTGTGTGATCCCTTAAGTGACTTTGCGGCAACAGTCATCCAAAAACTGAGGCGACGTGGTAAAGGCAATTAAGGTATAAGTTTAATATTTTTAAGAATGCATATACAAAGAACAAAGACTTTAGACAAGAGCATTTGGTTTTTCACCAAAACAACTACAGGTTATGATGCTGACTTAAGCCGGCAGTAAAAGAAAAGCCAACCAAATCTTTACTCAACAGTCTGTCTGCCATTAAGAGGTTTTATTGGGCAAAACCACTCAAGTCTTCTTGCTATGCACCGGCAGGTATAAATTTAAATGTTTTATATTATTAAAGAGAAGGGAGGACAACAAATGTAAATATCACAAACAAAAAGAATAAAAAGAAAGATTTTGGTAAAACAACCGGAGCCTACATACATAGACGTGTGCCACCCGACAGTGTAGCTCATCTGTTGGGCCGCATGCTCCACTCCACGGTCACAGCAGGTTACAGTGGAGTGGACACGTTACCTTAATAGTCACATTTTTTGTTTGCCGACATGTACGCTGTAAAGACGTGTAGCGAGCCTCGCGTTTGAATTGGGGCGGCACTCCTTTAAAGAATATGGAGCATACGTTGAACCAGGATGCTTGGTCCCAGGAAAAGCATAGCGGACGACACTTTTGCCTAACACTGTTCGAGTTCCCTGCGTTGAGGGGGTCATTTCACGTGGCAAACAATTCAACTTTGACGACTCCTCCCTGAATGAGCCATGACTCTTCAATGTGAACCGGAGAGGAGGAATGGCAACATATTTAAAGAAATTCAACTTCAGCATGGCTGCGTTGGTTAACTTAGTGGTTATACGTGTGGAGCGTCGTGTGTTTGAGGGTGCAATTCCATTATCATTTTCCTCATGTGCTAGCGACAACTAGCGGGGCTTGTATTAAGAAACTCCACAATGGCTGCATTAGAAGAGCAGATCAGGCCTCAACACCGACTGTATTTAGATCAATCTATTTAAAAGCTCATCAACTTTAATTCCACATATGCGTAGTAAAGCTTGGTATCAGAACCCCCGCTGCTAATCTGTTGGCCAGAGCAGGCTCATCTTCTACCCTCGGTGATCCAATTTAAGGGAGACGATTCTTATTGCAAGAGAAAAATGTGGAACATATGCTATCGTCTTTGTGGTCATCCCTTGGCTGGACAAAGCAGTCTATCAACAGGAAATGTTTCGGAAGGGTGGCTGGGGTGGGGTACGTGTAAGATGTGTGTTTTTACGTGTGACGTGTGTATGCTTTGAAAGGAAGAAGCTTCTCATAGCAGCACGCATCTGCGCTTCTTCTTGGGCTCTGGGGGCTCCAATGCAGCCAATATCGCCTCATCAAACACATTCTTTAGGCCTTTCTGTGAACAAAAACAAACACAGGCTAAATAAGGGGGAAGTGCAAACATGCGGAGGTCAAACAAAAGTAAATTAAGTCAGGGTGAAAATAGCATGGTATTTTTGGATGGGTGTGCAGCTGATCATAAAAAATAGAATGCGTCAGTGAAACCAGAAGTGACAACACATAACAGAACAAACAAACAAAACAAAACACACCAAAAAAAAAAAAAGAGTTGGATCAATTCTGACTTATTGATCCAAAGTGCTACAGTAATCCCTCGTGTATGGCGGTTAATTGGTTCCGGACCCGAATGTGATAAGTCAATTTCCCCTCAGTATATGTTTTAATAATTTTGTAGCCAGACCACAGAAAACCTGTTTATGGCCTTCTAAACATGGTTTTTAACATTAGAGCCCTCCAAACACAAACTAGCACCCCTATAGTCACATTTACACTGATTTAGCCCAATACAGTTGATTGGCTTGTTTGGGGGGGCAGAGTGGTGGGTGGACAGGAAGTGATGTTGGGGATTCAGAGTTGTGTCTTTTAGCTTGGCGTGGGTTACGGTCACCAACAATGGCCTGTGTTTTTATTAGGGATTATTGAGCCTGTTGTGAGATAATTAAAACCTGCAATGAAAGCCTATCATTGCCACAATCAAGCACTTGGTGTTACATTGCAGTAACATTACTGGTACTTTGTGACCAGTGTTGAATACTACATATCATTCAGAGTCTTCTGAATGCCTGATATATTTGTATGAGTTCTTTTTGCCATTTTTATTAATTTAGCCATTTTTAATTTAATTTAAATGCTTGGTTTATGTAAATAAAATCTAGGCTCTTCACTCTAAAATATGGAGTGAAGCCATTAAATTTGAACCGCTAATAGGCGAGGGACAACTGTAAGCGTTTTTCCTTAAATGCATTTTGACGTTAATAGGGAGTCAAGTGCACAGACAAAATCAAGGTTTGACAGAAGAAAGAAAAAATAGTGCATATGTCCTGTGTCGTGTTTCATGTGAGCAACCAATCAAAAACTGACTTTGGCAACAACAATCCTCCATTGTGGTTCCACTGCACAGTGCTGCAGTCCGGACCAGTCAACTGGGGAAGTAGTTATCCACAGTTTTTCCCACCTCCCGTCCGATCCTGATACCTGAATTTGGATTTCTACCGATACAATTGTGATACTGCTTTGATATGTTCACTGTCAACTACAGGCGATTGCAATCCGGCCAGAGATGGTGTATGGCTTCATCATGTCAAGTAGTAGTCGAGTAGCACTGGAAAAAAGATGGGAGCCGCCGGAGAAAATGTAGCTCACATATGCTTTATTCATTTTTATAATATTCTTTATATTGGAATAATTTGCATGCGCCTCATGTTTTCAACAATTAAGAGCCGAGGTCAACAATTTATTAATGTCTATGTATGAATACCACCTATACTGAACTACTTTTCCTTTTTTTCTCCACCATGTGCTTGAACAAAACATAACAAAATGGTAACATAATTTTATGACCTCTTGCTTAAAATACATCACTTGCAAAATCAACATAATGTGTCATTGTTATCCTTAAAGGTAAATAACATGTGATATATATTAAAATGTCATTGTTTCTGCCTTCCTTAGATACTGTATAGGACAATGTAATACTCCCTGAAGGTGCCCTTCCTGGAAACCGATACCAGGGATTCAGTATCTCTTTGCAGAAAAAAACTAAATGAAACTGTTGTAAATTGTATTATAATTAACATAAAAATCATAACAAATGAGACCATTCTCAATACAGGCTGATTTTGCTTACTAAATGAAACAATGTGATATTGGCATCATGTTACCACTATTTGTTAAATACTATGACAAAAAAATGTTAAAGCTTTGTTCATGTAAAAAAAAAAGATATGTAACAATGAGCAGCATCAGCAACACACTTATTTAAAAAATACAGCATTTCCTTTGGCTTTGCATCTCTGGTGGCTCTAGGGCAGCAAGGATAGCTTCATCAAATACATTCTTCAGCCCTCGCTACAAAGAAAGGACAGCATGGCGGGAGTGGGAAGACAACATCAGCGTCAGCACAGCAAAAACAGGAAGATGTGAAAGTAGAGAAGAGAAAGAAATGTGGCGGAGGGTGAAACAGGGTAGTGGGGGTGAATTTCGGCGCATACGTGCACACGACAAAGCAGAATAAGTGCAAAAATGTTGACCGTCCGGGTTCACTCCGAAGGAAGCATTAATAAAAAGGAGATGAGGCCCAAGGGCTGAGACGACGTAACGGGAAAAAGGAAATGACATCAGCAAGGGGAAGGAGGGTGATAAGAAGGAAGGAGCAGATGTGGGTGCAGCTCTATCAACACTATTGTTCTCTGCCCGAGTCCATAATCAGGGCCAGAAATCACTGTGACCACTATCAGTGTATGTAAACAAACAATAGCGTAGGTGTGAATCAGAGACTCATACGCGTACAAACCGGGGAGGTGATGTGTTCCCAAACAGGAGGCTTTAGCAAAGAAAGAGGGTTTGGAATCTGCTTTCCCCTTGACATTAATCGCTAGACTGAAATTGGTATGCATCTGTACCGTACTGAAAAACCTGACTAGGAACACACGCAGCGCATCCATATTGTACACAGGGCCAAGGGGTGGGACCGACACACATGCACTTCTTTACTCCGGGTCCCGAGGTTGGTCCATGCAATTTCAAACATGTATGTACAGTAGATGTTACCTGTGTAAGGGCTGAGCACTCCACGTATTTCACAGCCTTGAGGTCTCTTGCCAGCTTCTCCGCCGTCTCTGGAGTAATAGGTTTCTGCTTGTTCTTCGCCAGCTTCTCTATTGTGGAGGGGTCATCTCGCAAGTCGATCTGGGTGCCAACTAACAGGAAAGGGGTCTTTGGACAATGGTGGGTGATTTCCGGAACCCACTGGACACACAAGGACACAATTACTTATCCAAATGAGAACCATTTTCTTTTTATACATAGACACCAAGAACCAAAAATGGATGAGAATATGTGTTTCTGGTATAAGGGGAAGCTCAGGAATTCAAAAATGAACATACATGCTAAAATAAAGCACCTATTGAGCACAGCTGGCATACACTGTAGCTAAAAACATCCCCATTGCTTTTGACCTAGTTAAAAGACCAAGAAAAGTACACTCACCTTTTCTTTAACATTTTCAAATGACGAGGGGGACACAACGGAGAAACACACAAGGAAGACATCTGTCTGGGGATAACTCAGAGGTCGTAACCTGTCGTAGTCTTCCTGACCTACAGAAACAACATACAATCATGTTTAGAACACAATGTCCGGTCATCCACCTTCCAGCCTTGATACAAATGACACGAGTATGATGGATAGGAACATAAAAACATCATGGAAGCTAGCGGGGTTAGCTTAGTTTAGCAGAGCATGCTAGTGCTCTGTGTGTGTTTTGCCGCTTGTTAATGCAAACGAGCATTTTACAATGCCGGCTGGCGTCACACAAATCCTGAGTCAAATAAGGACAAGAGGAAGACTTATTCTTGCTACTAGTTTGCCTTAACCAGCAACACACACACCACACTTTCAGCCTTCAAAATAAGAGCACTCTTCGCCACATACTATAAACAAAATAAAGGTGTCATTAAAAATATCTGATATTAATACACAATACAATTGGAATTGTTTTCTTTAACCACAAGGCGTTACAATTTGTTCATGATTATGTGTGTGCAGAAGCTGACATCCCATCAGTAAAGTGAAAAGAATGGACAAAAATGTCCTGGACGAACACAAATGCAAAGTCTTATTAAATACATACCTGCAGTATCAAACAATCCCAGAGTATAGGGCTCGCCTCCAATCATTACAGTTACGGCATAATTATCGAACACCTACAAAACACATGATCAAAATGTTAGCCATGTTAATTCTTACTACAGACACTAAATGATACCATATACTTTTGACATTTTGGCAAAGCAGCAGTCTACTTATTGGCTAAAACGGTGGACGTACAGGTCAAGAGAGCCAAGAGCAACAGGATAAAGCATGTCAAGGAACTTGGGACATACAATGACAGACTTTATACACACATGAATTTCAAATAAATACTTACTGTGGGTACATATTCAGAGGGAAACTTGTTTGTGGTGTAGGAGATGAGCAGGCAGGTTTTACCCACCGCACCATCCCCAACTACGACACACTTAATGGTCTGCATATCGCTCTTGTACAGGGTTCACTATTCATTCAACACCTAAGAGAGGAAGAGAAAAAGATTAATTTATTGATTATTATAATAATAATTGTGAATGGCACGTTACAAGTCATCTGGAAAGGCAAAGAAAGCAGTCTTGCACGACTCCCAGACTTCATCAAGATTGTTTAGTTTCATCTTCCAAGCCTCCTCCTTCATCTAACCTCAAACATGCTCGTAATGATCATGTCTGGTGGGCCGGCTTCCAAATCCTGGAGGATCTTGACCTTCTTTACCGTCATTCGAGTGCCATTCTGCTGAAGAATTTGCCCCCTCTTGTGATATGGAAGGTAAAGAGATAACCACTCAACCGTGTTGCTTCTGCCAAGGCCCACAGCTTGCAGAAAGATCAGAGAGTAGAAAAGTGGCTGAACATAGATTTTTCTAATGAATCATTCATCAAACCGCATTCCAATCAGTCAAGTTTGGTGGAGGAACACCATGGCGAGGAGTATGAAGAATCAACAAATTCTTGATGCCTGTTACCTTCCTCATCACAAGAGAGGGCAAATTCTGTCAATGTGTGAGCCAATTATATCTGTGGAAAGCCCAATGTCTGCACGTCTGGCTGCTTTGCATCGTCATACATCCCACAGTTCCCATGTGCTTTGAGTCAAGACGCCACTGAGGCTGCCGTGGCCAAGGTGCCCTCGAGCAAAGGACAACTATAGAGTGTGACGAATTGTGTTTGTTAGCTATGATGGGATAAATACAAGTACTTGTGCAGAAGTGTAACACCACAGAAATGGTGGAGTTCAGAATCACTCTCTCTCATCCTTGAGGTATCCTGAAATCATACATCTTGAATTTTGACTAATCTAAAAAAAAACCTTTACATTGCAGGAACTTCCCCATGTAACTGCGTGGGGTTGGACTGCTAGAACAAAATGGGAGTTTCCGCTCATTTTTCAGCGATATAGACACAAATATGTACGTGCACCACATAGTCGACTGTATTGCTATTGCGCCACCACAGTTCCATTTCACAATATTTCATAATAGAAAGCAAAGAAAGACTCCGCACCCACCACTCTCAATTAATGTGATCACTCTTCCACACATGACACAGCGAGCAGATAAGAAATTGGAATGAGGCAATCATATACAAGACAGAAAGGACATGCTGTCGTGTAAATAACATAAAGCTATTTACTTTAATAAAAGAACAAGGTATATAGACCTGATCTATATGGCATCATTCCTTAGTTCTGTTGTGATCTAGTGCTATAGAACATCTAAATTAACACAAAGCAACATATGGAAAAACTTTTCCAGGAAAAAAGGGAGCGGGACACACGTGTCAAGCCCTCGCAGGACATGGAGGGATCAACCCTAGCGGCCGCATGACTACATTCCCAGGCCGGGTGGAGGACGCAGGATGAAGAAGGAATTTAGGAAAATGACATTTTAAATAAAATTTACACCCGCATCGTTTTGTGACTCGGTTAAATCAAGTGTGTATGTTTTCGTTGTGCTCTCCTTAAATTAATGTTACAACTTCCTCACGTTGTAGACTAAATCTTGTGTATCGTGTCATCTCATGAGCTGGGTGTCTAGTCGGAGATGAAGAAAACAAACACTCAGCAACCCGCTGAGGATGGAAGATTGTTGATAATTGTTGAAAAAGTTCATATTTCTGGCCGATTAATGTATTTAATTGTCATCCTGCATTTTAATATCATGAGATTTTGTGACTCCCCTGCAAAATTCGTGTCGCTACCCATCATAAATTTGTGATCGGTGTTGACATATGACTTATTTATATTTCTATCGTGGGTTAGTGGGTACGCAGTGAAAACACACCCCTGCACTCTCTCAGCACAGAGATGCACAAAGGGAAATTTACTTTCAACGTCACCCCCCCAGAGTCCCGGCTTGAAATATGGGTCTCAGACTGTGTCAAGCGGTCTCGATCTGCTTGTTTGGAGCGTACTAGAGGTTAGAATGATTGTATGCACACTGGACCAAACCTACTACTTTAGTCGGCTGTATGCACCAAAGTTTGAACTGAACCAAAAATGACCAGTGTGAAGTACTTTTTAAAGCAAGCCATTTTAAAGCCAGGATGTCCCATTTGCAAACCTGGACGAGAGATATGTTTAAATGAACTTGTAATTTAGCAACGCCTGTACTGTTGTCATTTCCAAAGTCACCTTAGCACTGCGGGTACCACAGAGTATTATTTATATAATGAAATTAAACATTTGCTATCGACGCCCCCCAGTTGCACACGCAACGCAACAACTAGCGCACATCTGGCAATGTCCTACCGTTGCCGCAAAATATCTGACACGCCGTCAAAAGAACATAAAATTTTATGGCACAGCTACCGTTAGCCTTTCGGCACAAACTGATGTATTTCGGTCACATCGCTGGCGTCAGTCTGGCCCCGTTTCCCGTCGGCTGTAGCCCACTTAGAATAACTTAAAACTAACGAGACAATTACTAATTGTACCTTATTGCTATATTGTCACCTTAACGACGTTATCATTTCACGATTACAATCAGACAGCCTGCCTAATGTATAGAACTGCGAAAGCCCCATAGGGAGGATGATTAGTAGCTTCTCCAGCAAGGCGAGCCATTGCCCGGCTTCTACCCGAATCTGTACACATCCCCATTATCATCCAAGCTCGTTGCAAATCAAGTATTTTCGACAGATTGCTTCGTTTTATTTCCATTACAGGCTAAAACAATGTTTTGGTCGATAGTAGCAAAGAGAATACACAAATTAGCTTGCTAGCAGTGACTGAGCTAACCTCAAAAGGAAGCTGGCGATGTAGGGCAGGTCGTCATTCTTTCACAGAAATCCAACAAACAGCCGTGGTTATCCGCGATATATAATCAAACCAACAACCAATAATTTATACATGTATAAATAGTGTTTTCCTTACCGTAGCTGATATTTGTGTCTTTACGTCGGGCGTTGGCAGCTCCGCACTAGGGGCTTCCCAGTCAACCGAACAGGGACACTCGGGTTTACGCAGTACTGTACTACGTAATTACGTGGTGTTAGTTCATTCCAAGCAGGATCTTTATCAAACTATTGGGAAATTCAACTATGTGCATTTTGTTTGTCAGTGCTTTGGGTATTCTATTGTGTCACATTTTCATTTCAATTAAACGCAAAGTAAGTTAGTAATAAGTCAGAAAACACAAAGCATTTGTATTTCCAGTAGTGGTTTCACGATCGTGGAAAATAATCCCACAGTGAATTGCATAGGGGATTGCTGTATGTTGCATTTAATTGTTTAGGTTTTGGTATTTGCAATGATGTGTTTGACCTACATAAATTCAATGTATTACACCTGTCTGCCGCTAGATGGCAATGCAATCCTATGACCCACATTCTTATGCAAAAGTCAGAAAAGATTTTTGGGGGCACAAAACATTTATTTTCAAAATAAAAACATGTTGCAGGAATTGACAATTTCAATAATTCTGCTCAGCAAACAAAGAAAGAGAAAAAAGTAGAGAAAAAAAAATTGTATGCATGATCTATGAATAGTTGGTTTGTTGACGTCTGCACCATCTCAGTTGGACACGCTCTGGAGCAAGGTGATGTTGTCCCCTTTCAACATGATCCTTCCTGTAAGACAAAAATGTCACACTCCTTGTAATGTGGATATACCATGTAACTTATGTCTCAATTGTATTTGTTTAGGACAAATGTACAGGTGCAGTTGATCAAATTTCTCAAATTGTTTGTGTTGTTTTTAATGGCAGATGTGCACAAACTACAGTTAAATCTATTTTTTTTAAATATAGATATAAAAAGTGTGACAACTGCAACACAAGACCATGAATACTCTTACCCAGCGGCTTTCTGCTCCGTGTCTTCATGTGGACCTCTTCTGAATCGTCAAGAACCAAGTTCATGTACTCATCAAATCCCTAAAAGTAAAGATAGAACATTCTATGTGAAATGCCTTTAATTGAGCAAGTTACTACACCAAGAAGGAGTGCAAGAATCAACAACACCGGTATTTAAGTACAAAAGGGGGGAAAGCTTCAGTATTCAGTGCATCCTGATTATTGACAAATGAGGTAACAAATAAACTAATCAAGTGTGCAAATCCACTTATGACTACAGATCACATTAAGGTTTAAAAAGCAGAGAGTACATGCCTGACATGTTTAAAAAATGCATTTTTTTCCACACAACCTTGTGTGCTGACGTTCTATGCAAATATGTTCTCTACATTCTAAGTATTTTACAATAATAATGAAATGCCCTACAAAAATGTTCATTTGATTGTCACATGGATACTGCTTTCGAGCTTGTACTGTACTAAATAGCTACTGAAAATATAGTCAGAAATACCCGATTTCTTGTAGTTTTCTAAAAAAAAAATCTTAATTGTGATGGATATTGTTTTGGTGGGTGCATAAATATGCATAAGAAAGTGAAAGTTTACAATACAGTCATCCATCGCGGTTCGAACATCGCTCCCAGTGTTTCAAATAATTAATCAATACATGACCGCTGTTTTGTGGTTGCTATTTGTAAAGAAAAATACCCATAAAATACATATGATGACAATGGTGACTATATTTGTGTTATTTCATATCTAGGTGGCTCTAGTAATGTATCGTGCATAGCAATTGATTGCAATATGGCAAAACCCTTGAGTCTACAGGCTCGGGGTGTCTTCAAAATGTTTTTCCTCCGGGCTAAAGGACTTAGGATACAACTGACACCACTTTATCATATCAACAGATAATCCCTACAACTTTACTTACGATGATACAGCCCTCTATTCTGATGTTGACCTGTTCATACAGCCACACCTGGATCCTTGAGCGCTGTGAATTACAAAGAGAACATTGAAACCTCAACACAAACATCAACATTGAAGAAGAAACGTTCAAGTTAAATACTTACATTTTGGAGATACCTGAAGATTAGGTTCTGAAGGACGTGGTCAAGGAAACTACTCGCAAGCACACCGATACAGCTAAAAAATTGAAAATTATCGGTCCACAGAAACAAGCACCCCACCCCGACATAGACAATACACTAATATCGCAATAAAGGCAACTGAACTGCAATTACCTCCCAATTTTCATCGTTACATCTTCATTAATTCATTGCACGTTCATTGAATGCGAATTTTACAGGCTCATATGCATTTTTGCAGCAAAATATTTGATCGGCTAACATTAGCTACAATAAAATGAAAGGTTTAGCTAGCTGCTAAAGCGAACAGGTCGAGTTCCGCGTCGTTTTTTCAATGAAAAAAGGATACAATGGGCTGCACCATAACCTTCTGGACTTTCTGTCCTTGTCCTCTGTACGCCATCCTTTCGCCGCACGGTGAAACTTTGATGTAGTCCTTGTACAAAGCAACAAAACGAAATTCCCACGTTGTCGGATTAGCCTCAAAACCGGACTTCCGTTTGCTTGTAGTGGCGGTAAAGGTGCCTCAGAAATTACAACAGCGCCCCGACTGGTAGGAGGCCGTTACTTCGTCAACAAACTATGGCAATCTTAATTGTATTTTCTTTTAATTCTGTTTTTTAATAATTGTTCTGGCGATGGGAGATTTAAATAAATACACGCAATTTCATCATTTGCAGAACATATTTGAAGTATTTTCTATTCACTCACGTTTGAAATGTGACACCAGTCAAGATAAAAAAGAGACATGCCAGCATTGTCAACATTAAGCCTGCAGATGGTGCTGTTGTACAGTTACTTTGACCAGAAAACACCATCATGTTCTTGGTGGTTCTTAATATCTGGCTTCCTTTCCTTGCAATCTTTTTTGTCTTCACTCATTTCCCTCACAGGATGAATAATAATACATCTTTATCAGTAATATGAATTACAATAACTTACAACACAGCCCTGCCCATCGTTATTTGTAGAAAGACCAAGTGTGATGGAAATTATCTTCTGAGGACAGACAAGCGCCTGCAAGTGCAAGGAAAGAAATGAAGGAAGGCTTTGGTGTCTTCTTTCAGGCTTTATGGAAGCGCATGTCCCTCATCAGGCGTGCTTGTTAAGTGCCGGATGATGAGAGACACTGAAGCACTGATGGTTATTTTTATGGGAAAAATTGTGTTATGTCAGTATGAGAAAAAAGTTATTGCATGGTTAATTGCACAGTTATCGTACAGGACATTTGGAGCAGTTTTTACAGTCTGACGGCTGCAGGAAGGAAAGACCAGCGATATCTCTCCTTCACACACTTTGGATGTATCAGCCTGTCACTAATGGAGCTCCTTAGTGGAGTGAGTCTTTGTCCATCATGGAGGAACATAGATGGGCTGGTAAATTGAGAGGAAGTTCTCTCTTGTCCGTATTTCCGTTAGTCACGTCATAAACTGAGAGGTGGTACCTGCGGCATCAAGTCAAGTCAAGTTTATTTATATAGCCCTTAATCACAGAAGAGCCTCAAAGAGCTTAACATGATCAGAACCACGTATAGAACATGGATGGATGGATGGTTCGATCATAAAATGAATGAAAACATCTTCTTGCAAGTACAAGTACTACACACAGCGCTGGTGGATTATCCTAAAAATAGACGTCCAAGCAGGATATCTTGTTTTGTGTCTTTTCTAATATCCACGCCTGTCTTTCCTACCTTCACTTCCCTCACCTAACCCCGCCAAAGGAACTGCCCGGGTTAGCTAAACCTCCTCTCGACATCACTTCCTGTTCCTGTTTGTGATTGTTCGGCGAGAGAGGGAAGGCAGACGGGATGGGGAAAGAAGGGGGTGGGGAGGCTGGGGGGGGGCATGTTCTTTGTTCTCCTGTCTGTCTCACCTGCTTGACCTTCACCTGACAAACCTGACCCTGGGAAGGCCTGCCAGACTCTGCTTCCTGTTGCACCGACTGACAGGATATTCATTCAGCGCAGTTACTTCCAGCGGTGGAGCTCTGCCAGCATCATGCCACCTTCTGAAGAGCGGGTATCAGACAGTTGGAGTTATTTGTAGGTTAGCTGGTGCCACTTTACAATAAGCAAAACTAAAAATAAAACAGTTCACACTTTCACAGTTCATTCAATGGCCTCTTTCTGGGATTTGCTCGTGCGAGTTCTTATCTTGTTTTAACAGCAGCGGCGAAATGCACATTTATTTTCCCTCCAATTAACACGGCCCGCAATACGCAGGTCTGATAAGAGTTTTTTGTTACAAATAGTGTTTGTGGAACGAAGGAAATGTGGAGGCATTTGTCATTGTGAGGTTGTTTGCAACAAAAGGATCTGATCAACACGTCAGGCAAAGCCGTACCAACAAGGGGAAATGTGTTTAAGGGGAAGGACGGGTGGTAAGCCACACCCTTTTTGTTTTCGTATAGCTACAGTGTATGTCGCTATTCAATGAAAAAAAGTAAATACCGCCTCCTACCTGGCAACTCTAAACGCAGCATCCTTCTACCAATATATTGGTCAGTATGACCTCTCTAACTTTATCTCCAAGGCCTCTAACATGTAACGTCCCTCGGATGTACTCCTTCCTGATCCTATCCATCCTGGTCACTCTCAATGAGAACATTAGCATCCTCATCTCTGCTACCTCCATTCCTGCTTCCTGTCTTTTCCTCAGTGTCAATGTCTCTAGCCCAAACATCATTGATGATCAAAAGTTTAAGACCATCGCTCAAAAAAATTACAAAAAACTCTCCAAACCAGAACAAAGAAGGTTCTCAGAAGGACTCACTAATGAGTAGCTCCACCGTTAACTGTTAATCACTTCAAGAAATGGGGTTTCTAAGAGGCTATTGGGAACATCGTTCCAAGTGGTGAAGCTTCAGGAAGGGTATCAACTGTCTGGAAGTGATGGACATTTTTAGAAACTTCGCTTGCCATCCATGCCCAAATGTTCTATATGATATTTCAATCAGGGTCCCAAAAGAGTGATGTTATTCTCCCTGAAGAAGTCCTTGGTCAAGCGTGCAATGTGAACAAAGACGAGGGCCCTCAGTCATGAGGGATGCCCGCCGCAACATCTGCATGTAACTTACCACCTTTTGACGACCCTGCACCACCTGAAACGCCAGCGATCCGCTGAATGAAAAAGCACCCCAGATCATGATGGATCCCCCTCTGCTGTACCGGGTAGAAAACATCTCAGGTGGGTTCGCCTTGTCATGCCAATAATGTTGGAAGCCATCTGGAAAAGAAAAGGTTTCTCCACCTTTCAATGTCCCGTGTTTGATGTTCCCTGGCAAAGTCGGGCAGTTTTGCGGTGTTGAAGGGCCTACATTGAGGACCACCCCATGTCATTTTTTGGGTCTATCACTTGACTTTTTTGTTATGCAATGCTCAGGATCTTACTCAGCAGCAATCGCACGCTGCAAGATTTGAACAAAATTGTTTTAATAACTCCTCCACAGCTTTGCAGGGCCAAGTGTAAGATAAGTCATTGAGAATTTGTCGAATGGTTGTAAAACATTCAACATATTAGTATTACATGTATGGTAGCATGTCTTCCAGGCTTCTAGATGGGAATGCAAAAAGTGTATCTTCATTGGCATATTGCAGCCAAGCGCTTTGTAGGACTTCAGGAGGTTTGACATCAGCTGCTTATAATTATCTGCCTTTTTGTTTCCAAGAAACTGTAATTCAAGACTCAATTTCTGCTACCGTTCATGGAATTTCTCTACATGCATTTTGTCCACTTCCAAGAAAGAGATTTCTGCAAATAAAAACAAAACATTTCATGTCAAATGTTAGACTTATTAAAATGAAAGTGCAAACAGGTTGCTTGTAAACACACTGTACATTCCGATAAACTACAGTTAATGCCTTATTTTGCATGAATTTCCTATTTTGACTCAATACTGTATCTGGGAAACAATCAAAAAGGTGACGTACGCACATATTTTCGCAATATGTGGTTTATAGATTCCACCTTGAGGAGAACACCTTGAGGTGCGTTACGCCCTTATTAGTGTAACAGCATTCTTAGTGTACTAACAACGACACTGAATACAAACTCTCACATGTCAATGTTGAAAAGCTGCACATTCATTTAGACAAAGAGATTTATTAAAAGTAATTTACTGGATGCTCCTCTTTGTGAAAACCAGTGAATAATCTTTGCCACACTGAGCTTCTGTTGAATAATTGCATGGTGTGTCCACCACCACTTTCCCACTGGCAGCTCCCTGTGTCGGACAGGCTCCAGTTGCCCCGCACAGATGGACTGTGTCAACAATAGTTGCACGGCCGGTGGACAATAGCGAAAAGCATAATAGGTCTGCTTTAATAATGTAGTTGGCAGGGCCGAAAGTGGCTGGGTGCATTCGCTGAAGTTCATTCAGACAATAAGTGAAGGCAGAATAACTGTGTTTATCTGGGCTCAATTAGGCACAACTCTTTGGCAAGTACAGCTTTAATGCGATGATGTAACAATGTTGCCTTTTTGTTCCTTTAGACCAACGGGATACATTAGCACGGAAGAGTTTTTTGTAAACGTATATGTAGCTTTTGTAATGCTTGCTTTTCAATCCTTTTCAGTTCAGAGCAAATTTTAGACTGCATGGTCTAAAATGGTGAAAATTTGAACTGCACCAGTGAGCCAGAAAATGCCTATTTTTCGAGTAACTAGTCCAAATTTATGTGACTTAATCAGTTCCTCATTAGTTCCACAGTAACTACTCTAAATGTATCCGACATAGTCATTAATTCCTCATTAGTTCCTCAGTAACTACTCTAAATGTATCTGACTCAGTCATTAGTTCCTCAGTAACTACTCTAAATGTATCTGACTCAGTCATTAGTTCCTCATTAGTTCCTCAGTAACTAGTCCAAGCTTATGTGACTTAATCAGTTCTTCATTAGTTCCCCAGTAACCACTCTAAATGTACCTGACTTAGCCATTAATTTCTCATTCGTTCCTCAGTAACTACTCTGAATGTATCAGACTCAGTCATTACTTCCTCAGTAACTACTCTAAATGTATCCGACTTAGTCGTTAATTCCTCATTAGTTCCTCAGTAACTAGTCCAAATTTATGTGACTTAATCAGTTCCTCATTAGTTCCCCAGTAACTACTCTAAATGTATCCGACATAGTCATTAATTCCTCATTAGTTCCTCAGTAACTACTCTAAATGTATCTGCTTTAGTAATTAATTCCTCATTAGTTCCTCGGTAACTACTCTAAATCTATCCGACATAGTCATTAATTCCTCATTAGTTCCTCAGTAACTACTCTAAATGTATCCGACTTAGTCGTTAATTCCTCATTAGTTCCTCAGTAACTAGTCCAAATTTATGTGACTTAATCAGTTCCTCATTAGTTCCCCAGTAACTACTCTAAATGTATCCGACATAGTCATTAATTCCTCATTAGTTCCTCAGTAACTACTCTAAATGTATCTGATTTAGTCATTAATTCCTCATTAGTTCCTCAGTAACTACTCCAAATGTATCTGATTTAGTCATTAATTCCTCATTAGTTCCTCCGTAACTACTCTAAATGTATCTGACTTAGTCATTCATTCCTCATTAGTTCCTCAGTAACTAGTCCAAATTTATGTGACTTAATCAGTTCCTCATTAGTTCCCCAGTAACTACTCTAAATGTATCCGACAGTCATTAATTCCTCATTAGTTCCTCAGTAACTACTCTAAATGTATCTGATTTAGTCGTTAATTCCTCATTAGTTCCTCAGTAACTACTCTAAATGTATCTGATTTAGTCGTTAATTCCTCATTAGTTCCTCAGTAACTACTCTAAATGTATCTGATTTAGTCATTAATTCCTCATTAGTTCCTCAGTAACTACTCTAAATGTATCCGACATAGTCATTCATTCCTCATTAGTTCCTCTGTAACTACTCTAAATGTATCTGGCTAGGTTGAAAAACTAGGTTGGACTGGAAAGGTGTAGGAAGTCCATTATTCCAGTGATACAGGCCGATGTTCTGTAGGTCATACATCAGTGCCATGGGGGGGGGCTTACATTTCTATTGATGCGATCAGAGCATCAATGATCCATTGAAGGAAAAGCACACAGATACATCTCACCCACTGTGACGCCAACAATGGTTTTAATTCATCTCCGAGAACCATTTCATCTCGTTTCATACTTGTGAAACTGACACCTGCTCAGGCGGACACACATCATCGGCAGCAGGTCCAAATGAAGCGGCGAAATATGGTGAACAAAAGGTCTGCAGGGGAGTGAAAGGAGAAGAGGAACAAAAAAACAAGTGATGAAATTATAACAATACAGTGAGAGGGAGAGATAGAGAAACAAAGCATGAGAGTATGCTTGCCACAATGGCAAGGAACAATCGTGCTGCGTCAATGGAAAAAAAGGAGGTGGGGGAGAGAAGGCTATGTGGACCATAGAGCTGGTGACAGGAGCACAATAGCGGCAGTGTTTTCAATTAGACATTATCTGATAGACAGAGTGGCAGGTCTCATTGTGAGAGGGGGCTATTTCAGGGCTGCCTTTGTGTGAGGCAGTGCCATACTTCCCTTCCCCTTCTCCATCCTCAACACTCTGAATCCCTCGCCATCGTACCCTGGCCTCCATGGAGGCCTCTGTTATCTGGCGTTGTCCTATGAGTGCTTGTGCATGTATGTGTGTTTTGACAAACACACCTTTTATGCGGCTGGTTATTTGCTTTCCATTAGTGAAGGGCAAAGTGGAACCGGCTTGCCTGATGCTAGTGAACTATTTTACCTGTGACGGTCAGGTGAGCCTGTGTTTGCCCACATTGATCACAGCACCACCACCCCACCCCTCCACCACCCCATATCCTGGAGACTTTGTGCACAATGTCACAGGCTTTGCAATCAGCTCAATCAGTTCGTTGTGGTCACTGTATCTCTGCAGTATTTTTGCTGTATTCGGCGGACGGGGGCTCGCAACGTAAGGTGTTGCAGTGCGCTCACTTCTAGGAAATAATGCAAACTTTTCTTATCGGAGAAAGAGCAACTGACATCGACACGATCACAAAACATTTTTGCAAGTTTATTGAGTCACCCATGTGACGATGTTCCTTTTTTGCATGTTGGTGAAGATGTGCTGAGGTGAAGTAGATTGCAGCGATACCTGAAGAGGACCAAGCAGGTGATTTTTGAGGTTTTTGACACTGATGGTGTTTATCTCACACAGTCGTTGTCAGTGTGCAGGGTACATTCCAAATTACGGATAAAAATCTAAGGTCATAAGAACGCCTGATGTTTGTTAGTGTATCAGTGAATGTATATATATTTTTGACTGTTTGATTACAATAAATCTACCATAAAAGATCTGGAGTTTCATCTATAAAGCTTGCGTACGTACAAAAAAGGGCTGAAAAGTTGCATAAGCGACTGCATTGGAATATCTCGATGCGGAGTTCGCATGTGCAGGTTCTCCGGATTCCTCCCACAACGCAAAAACATCAACACCCCAAAGATAAAATCCAGAAAACTCAGCAATGTTGTTTACACAGTGCAGTGTAGTGAAGAGTGCAATGACGTCTAACCTTCATACAAAAGCATGGCACAACATTAGAGAGTACTTTCTTTGGGCCCAGAGTCAGCAGTTCATTCGCATCTCAAAAACTGGGACATTCCTTTGAGGTCAACGATGTTTGACTGAGGTTTGTAAAAAAAAGTTCATTCCATTTTCTTCTGCTGACCTGGTAAGTAAGGAAGTCCAGACTTCCCCGGTCTACAACCACCTCTACCAGTTCCACCGAGGTAGACCCCAGTCAGCTGTGAGACATAATCCCACCTTACTAGCGGGCATCAAGGAAGCATTTGGACGAGATTCCAGAGACAACTCAACTGAAACCACTGGATGTTAAGGACCAGCGACTCTAAGCTCCTCTGGATGACCAAAATCCTCCCACTCTAAGAAGGAAACTCATTTTGTCTGCTTGAATTTGGGATTTCCTTATTTCAGTCACAAACCAAAGCTGATGACAATAGATAAGGGCGGGAACATAGGTCGATCGAACTCACTCTGTCGACCTCACCCCCAACCCAGAAGGTGCGATCCCCCGTTTTCTAGCTGAGAACTGTGGCCACAGATTGAAAGAAGTCAATATAAAAAGGCCTTCCCGAAACAGACATATCGTATGCTTACAACAATATCGTCTCCCCCAAAGATTGTCTCATTCCACAGGAAGAGTGGTCAATTACAAGCAGCCCTTTTGGGACACATCAACCAGATACACAAACTGGGAGATACCACACTTCTGGATCAAAAGTGAAACAGTCCGTTTGCCTCGATGCAACCTTTGCCGTATACCATGAATCTACACAGACATGAACGCTAGGTCAAAGTGAGACTCTGGAATAATTTGAGTTTGTTTATGTGCCCATTGATTAACCAGCAACCAGTCCAAGGTGTTTTTGGAAAGATTTCCGCAGTTGACACATATTTGAAATTAATGAAATGAGACATTAACGTTGGTCACATGATGTTGTCCACAATGCAACATGAGCATCTCGACCAGAGCATGTGCTGAAAATCATCACTTGTTCCCGTCTTAAGGTCCCTTGAACGGAAGACGTGGCTACGAGAGAGAAAGAGATGGAAATGAAAAGGGAACAAATGGACACTGCTTTGAAAACGTAAGATAAAAGAAAGAGTACGAGGAAGGGGAAAGAAAAAATGAGGTGCTGAACAGGGTTTTGTAATCGCCGTATGGTGGTGTTGTGCCGTCTCCATGGTGACTGGCACAAAGGCTCATGGCTGGCCATTGATGGCCAATTGTATTCTTCGCAGCTCTTTTGTTAATTGTTGTCTGCCCAGCTCCCACTTCCTGCTGGGCCCCAGCTCAAAGCAAGAACAGGAGGGATTAGAAATGGCACATCATCCATCCCGAAGCACAGTCAACCTCTCTCTACCTCATTCTCTTCCTCTTTTTCCTTCACTCCTCTTTTCTCCCTCCATCTCGCTGCATGCCCATTGAACTGCACCTTTTTTAATCTTATTGTTACTGTGTGCACTCCCTTGACTCACTCTTTCTTCGATGCTATTAGGTCGTCAGAGCTCCTCGGTTTGCTCTGAAAGCACGAAAACACAGGCAGGAGTATCCTGTTGAACTTTATCAAAAGAAGTAGAAAGCATGGTCTTAGGTGACCGCGGTGCTTCCCACTGGGTAGACGCTGAATACGCAAGATAAAAGTTCGAAAGTTAATGCAAATTTTTCCATTGACGTGATCAGACCAATTGGGCAAAATAAAAGCCAGTTCTGAGGGCACGGGTGCCGCATCCATCTTCAATGGATAGGACCATACGGAGACAAGGAAGACCAAGAACAACCGTTGCACCTAAAATGCTAACCATTGTGAACCATGTCCTTGATGACACTGATGGAAGTGGGACAAAGAGTCCAACCCAATTTGAGCAGATTCTCTACCAGGGCTCAGGTTGTCGAGTGCCAGTCCCCCCCCCAAACTGAAGGTTGTGGCTTTGATCCTAAGTCCCCTGGGACCATGTTGAAGTATCCTTGAACAAGATACTGAACCATCAAAGGACATTCAACGAAGAGATCAGGTAATTGGTTTTGGCGATATGACATTTGACAAATGCTAAACCAGGGCGGGCTTACCATTAGGCCAAAACAGGCAATTTCATAGGGCCCTGAGATTTCCAGGGGCCCCCAAATGCTTCCTAAAAACTGATTATTTGATTTAAAGTACCGTTTTTCTGGACTATAAGTCGCACAAGGCCAAAAATGCATAATTAGGTAGAAAAAAAACATACAGTCGCACTGGAGTATAAGTTGCAAACTACTGGACCAAAACAGATATTACGTCCTCTTAGAAGGCAAGCTCTAACAATAAAAGAACAGGCTAAATATGCTAACACAATGGTTATTCAGCTACACTAAAAATAAACATGAACAGAAAAGTTGTCCAGGGTTTATGTAACATAAACAGTTTTTTAATTTAGTCGCTCTGGAGTATAAGTCGCAGGAACAGCCAACCTATGAAAAAAAAGTGCGACTTATAGTCCGGAAAATACGGTAGATGTTACTGTTTTAGGCCCTAAAGCCACAACAACCGTAGACACACAACAACAGAATATCACTCCTTCGCTCTATTGCGGTTTTTCAAAACATTATTAAAGGGTACCTATTATGCTCATTTTTGGGCCATTTGTATTGAGTTGTGGACCCCTATAGAGCAGCTACACACAATAACCCACATAGAAAGCTTTCTAGATCTTCCAGAATCTGCACCTATTCCAGCTGTATTTCCTTGGATTTCCAGAATGGTTTGTTTTAATTTATTCCACACACGGCCTGCCTCCGGACACACCCACTCCACTGTGATTGGTCACACTCCAGAAGACTTCCGGGAGTTGATAATAAATGAATAAACCCGTAAAAAGTCAATTATTTGGAGCAAGCTAACACCAGGCTGTGGTTTAGTCCTTCAAAATCGAAGCTTGTAAACGTTTGCATGAGCCGTTGCAATTTTATGGCTCTCTTGTCATACTTTGTGCCGATATTTCTTAAGGTCGTGGTGTAAACAAGCAAATGCATAAACTGCTTGTTCCTCACCCGCTTCAAAAATCACCCCAGTAATCTTTCAGACAGTCCTTGTGTTCCATTTTGTTTCATTTTATTTCAGGTCCTCGTGTTCCATTTTATTTCAAAGGCTTATTTTTGTAGTTGAAATAAAATGGAAAGAACACAAGGACACTTTATTTTTCATTGGGTTGCATGGCGACCTAGTGGTTAGCACGTCAAAAACTAACTGCAAGCTCTTAATAGCCCGAAGATTTCCAAGCCCTGGAACTAACTGTTCAAGCCAGCACACGACCTGCGACTGTTGCAGCGAACAGTCCCCAAGGTGGCCAGATGAGATGGTGGCCCTAGCTGCTCATCTCTCCAACACCCTTTCCCCGATGTTGCGATGTCCTAAGACGGCAGGGCGCACCGGCCTCGTGGAAACTACGGCTCTTCCTCCATGCCTCGCCGCAGGACAAAGGTTCCTCAGTGTGCATCTGTGCACCCGTTTCCACTAATTCCCAGCACCAACAGGCCACCTACCGAACCACTATCCACTCTGTGGTCTATTGCATCAAACCGAAGTGGCTCCAAAGTCCTCGCTGTGGTCAAACTCCTTGGTTTCCACTATACTGACCGCCTTAAACCACCAGCCACACATTGGCCCAGCCTTCCAACCTCTTTGCCAACTGTCCCTAGTCATGTGCTACAGCATCACGGCCGAGCTGCAGAAGCTGTGTGTCGACCTGAGGCTAGTGCTCCCCCGCCATGACCTTGCATGGATCAGTGAAAAGACCATCTTTGTAGCATCTGTCCGGAGTTTGTGGGGGTCCTCGTTCCTGATGATGACCACCTCTTATCCCCTTTCGTCCTCTCCTTTGAGGCTGAAAAACATGGCTAATATCAGGCTCAAAGATACCAATATTATCCTTGACAATGGTCGTGACATTTGAGCGGCTTGATTGCTTGGATTTTTAATGTAATTCCTCTCTGTTGTCATTGCACTTTGAGGGTTAATAACAGGAATCGCATTTCAGCAACGTGAATTGTCGTGAAATAAATGGAAGGACTCATGCTTTCATGAATACGGATTTAAAGGAAGAAATTATCTCATCAATAACACACGAGACAAATTGGCCAATTTGTGAATAATTGATGCTTTTTATTGACTTCATTTCTTCTACGTTTCAGCCTGAAAAAAATATATTTTACCCCAATCGGCGTCTTTCTTGTTACATTTAGCGAGAATGTAGATATTTTCTGTGTTATTGGAGACTTCTGGATACTCTGATGCCTGGTCGATGCTTCTGCGTTGTCACTAAGCTGTCCGAGTAATTCTGTGTTGAAACACTAGGGGCAGCATTTTTCAGAGAGCAAAGGTAATAGGTAAAGGGCAAAGGTAATAGGTAATTACGACGTTATTCTCATGAATGTACGACTTAATTCTCGTAAATTTATGACGTCATTCTAACATTCGTAATTCGGGACGCAAAGGTAATATTAAGATTTTTTACGACTATTTTTCTTGTAACTATGCTATTTTTTCATCATGAATTTACGACTTTATGTACAACTTAATGTACAACTTTTTGTGTCATACTTTTTTTTACTTTATCTAGCCGTCACACAAGAGATTGAAAATTATGCTAATGAGATGATGATGTCATCTTCGAGCGACTTTTAGGACAACCAATGGCAACTTGCTTTACTGAGGAATTGTCAACACCGCCTGGAACCGCCGCCGGTCCTTTGCCCCTTTAAGTGGGAGGCCAGCTGTGGGTCGCTGCGGACTGGGAGCGTGAAGCCCCCGGCTGTGAATGAGCGGAGGACGGCGCTCTCTTTTCCGCCGACATTCACCCACAGAGTCAAGGTGTAGCAGGGCGAACTCCACAACACCGGCTGTCAGTTTACAACCGACATCCTCCTCGGAAGAAGCGGCGGAGCGGTGCCCCAAAACCAAGTTAGTTTGCCGGCGTTGAGCACAGTTAATAAAAGAGGAAGAGGAGGGCGACGGAAGTTTGGTTTTTCTGGAGGGGTTCAGGACGCACCGGGACCGCCTGGTGAGTGTCACTTTTTTCCACTATTAGGAAACTAACGATGCTGTGTAAAATTGCACATTTCGTGTTCGTGGATTTTGGTCTTCGTGGGTGTCATCCCTGCTTGTGATTGTTTGTTATGAGGTTGATTATTCATATTTTTTTCCTCTTTTGCTTCGCCGTAATGCAAAATAAATGATCCGGTTTATGTTGGAGTGGGAGATACTACACAGGTTGGCATCGAACTGCTACCAAGTAAATACTAAGCAAGTATTCAAGTATACTTGAAATTTGACGAGATCATTATATGATTCGACTTTAAATATATACAGGTACCTTCATATTCTAGTTTATGGTGATGCACGTGCATCTCCATTAACCATCATGTAGACGTTATTCCATTTCAGGATTCATTCAGACGTTTTGCAGTTTTGTTGCTAATTAGAGAGCAAAGTAGGAGTTTGGAATATTGAATTTATGGTCATTTTTTCCTACATTTTTTGGAGTTTAGCAACTGAAATGCACTTTTCAAAGATTGACATGCACCTCTAACTATAACAATGTAATAAAAGTAGAACTGTTTCCTTAATTCATTTGGTCGTGTAGAATTGTTTGAGTATAAAATAGAGTCATGAGTACAAAATAACAAAACAGAAGCAAAAACTGCTGCTGTCACTCATTCACACGTGTTGGCGTTTTGTGTGCCAGTGACTTATTGCCCGAGTTTGTAAACAATATATGAATATAATATCAACTATGCAACAAAGCGCAGATATTTGTGGACGTAAACTTTAGAAGATAACTGAAAATATAAGTATTTATCTACTAGTGTATTATGTATTTGGATTTAGTTTACTTTTGCATCCGAAAGGTAGCTTTGCACCTGAAGCCGTGTTGCCAGACTTAAGTTGTGAAGGTCGACATGAACTTGCCGTGTTATTTGATAAGACGTGTCATTTATGTCCTTTGCACATTTACGGAATTTCAGACAGTTTGAAGGTTGACAGAGCCGTGGATAGAGAATCTTGTATGTCAAAGGTCATAAGCCAGTTGAAATATTGCAAGAATTTATATTTTACATGGTTGGATTTTAAAAAGAAAACTTTTTAATGCCATCATCTACAATCTACAAGTGAGACGTAAACACATGTCTTTCTATTTTCCGTGTGTTCTAAATATATAAAATCATAAAAATCATATTCCACCTATAGAGCCTTCTCAAAAACCTCCAAAAAAACAGAAACAATGTACTATTACATAATAATGTACCCTGCATAATAACTAAGCTACAGCGACATTGTTATTACTATTACACCAAAGAACTACTTTGCTGGTGTAGTGACACCTTGCCACACCACACCTGCTAGCTACGAGTGGGCTAGCGACTAGCTTCACCACACAGTCAATCACAATGCCTCATATTATATAATAGAGTCGCCACCACTGCTGCTGTGTTTTGGTTTTTGAATTTGGAAAAGTTAACGCTAGGTTTAGCATTCCTTTCTATGTTGCTATGTGAAATCGATACGTCTAGGTAGGGAGTTCCAAAACAACCACAATATGGCACAATACTGTAAGTATTGACATAAACCC
Organism: Doryrhamphus excisus; assembly: GCF_037039965.1. Classification (NCBI taxonomy): domain Eukaryota; kingdom Metazoa; phylum Chordata; class Actinopteri; order Syngnathiformes; family Syngnathidae; genus Doryrhamphus; species Doryrhamphus excisus. The sequence continues at coordinate 19,453,910 of NC_136367.1, read as the reverse complement.
TAAAAAATTGTTGGAGGTTTTTGGAGTGGGCATCGTAGGCGGAATAGGTGTGTCCCATTACGTGCATGAATTGCCTGTATTATCTTCAGAATGCACGAGAAAGAGAAAGACGTGGGTTCATGTCTCGCACAAGGATTATGGCTGATGGGCAAAATTTTGAAAAAGTGTAGTTTTCCTTTGAGGAGGTTCCAAATGGGTGTAGGACAAAAACTCCTGTCGAAAAAGCCAGTCGTTACCACGCAGACGGGGGCCTTCAGTCATGAGGGATGCCCCGTGCAACATCTGCACATAGCCCTCTGCCGTTTGACAGCCCTGCACAACCTGAAACTCCATTGTTCCACTGACGGCATTTGACAGTGCAAAATGTCAATTCTTGCAATTTTTCTTGCAGTTTTAATATTTTGATGAGTGTGTATCTCACCATGTTGAAGTGTAGCGTATTGTCATGGTCGCAGGAGTACCCAGCATGCTTAGTGACCACTTTGCAACCAACAGCTAAAAGTTACGTGTTTGTGTTGGCACTTAGTCATCGTTATTAAATTCAATTCTTTATTCAACCATTGCATGTCCAACATGATAGAATGAAAAATGTTCTCCTCCCATTACGTGTGGAAGTGGTGCGTGTTTGGCTTCTTAGGTTTAGAAGAAACTAATTTGAGGCTAACCAGCTAGCTCGCTAGCTAGTGGCCATTTCGAATCCCTGCAGCATAAGAGCTACAAAATATGTATAAATATGCGTAAAACAATAAATAACATAAGAGTAAAGGTGACTGTTATTTCATGTCTCCAGGGTTCTAATCATGTTCAAATCTGTATTAAGAAAGTCAATATAAATATAAATATCAATATAATATAAATCTGTGGCAGTCATTTTTTTGGTGACCCGCCACAGATTAATTAATGTATGAGAAACCCTGTAAAACATTCCAAATAATTCACTTTGTAGTGATTGTTTTCCATTTGTATGCCTTTGACGAGCACCATAACCACAAGAACCAAAGCAGATGTCATTTAAACGCACATTAAAGCCTTTAACCACGTTGCCAATACAAGCTCAAATGGCCATAATCGCCCCCTAGTGTATCGGAGGCACACCGCCAATGAATTAGAGAGGCTGCATGTAAACTGGGACTTCACATAGAGGTGTGAAAAATGGCGCTGACGCATTGTCCATCAGCGGGGAGTCCCTGACCTTTCGTCCTGTCGATCTCCTCTGTCCTTCCCTCTCCATGAAAACGAAGAATAAAATGTCAAACAACCACCACTGCACTTTTCACACCCGGATGCACTCCAAGACGCACACATGATAACCGAAGGAGCGGTAGGTATTTCACCCTTCACCTTTGTCCGCCCCCACCCCACCACCCCCCCCACCCTTTCTTTCTGATGAAGCTTTGTCTTCCCAGGTGAACGGGTTCATCCTGGTTTAAAGGTGACTGACTAATTGCTCCCCCAACCCGTACACGCCCATCGGTTGATGTGGTTAATTAACTAAGGTGTTTCAAGTATTTTTGAAAGTTAATGTCGCAGGAAGGCTGCTCACTCACCTACTGACCCATTGGAAGACTCCAGATGCACAAAGAGCGACACAGGGCCTTAGTAGACTAAAGTGAATTTCCGTGACGTAGGATTCAACACCGCGGTTAGATTATTGAAAAACTCTTTATAACTTTTCAAGTATGATTATTAGAGCCTTCTAGACATGAAATAACACCCCTATAGTTACATAACTAACAGCCCTTATTTCGCAATATAGTATACAAGTATAGAATATTAATGATGAATACATATGTACAGTACGTATGTATGTATGTACATATGTTCAGTTCCAAATGTGGGAATTGTGTTGCATTTATAAATAAATTCTTATTTTGATGTCAAACAACCCCTTTATGTTGTCGAGATATTTGAGCTGTCACAAAAGCAATAAATATTTGTGTCAAAGTGAAAGCTATGCTTGAAATGTATCGTTTAACTAAAAGCCGTTTTCCAGTCGGTAACTGGTATTTTCCTGAAACTTACCTACAGTATCCTCTAGTGTAGAAACAAACCTTGTTTGTCTGATGAAAGACAGTCCAGTCTTACTTTTGGTCACTTTCTTTTGGCCACTATGAAGGGGGTGTTTTTTGAAACAAGGTAATTATTTTAGTACAAGAAGAGGGGCTGCATGGCGATTGAGTGTTTAGCGTGCAGGCCACACAGGTAGGAGACCCGAGTTCAATTCCACCCTTGGGCATCTTTGTGCAAAGTTCGATTGTTCTCCCCGTGCATGCGTGGGTTTTCTTTGGGTACTCCGGTTTCCTCCCACATTCCAAAAACATGCTAGGTTAATTGGCGACGGTATTGTCTATATGTGCCCTGTGATTGGCTGGCGACCAATCCCGCCTCTCGCCTGAGGTTTGCTGGGATAGGCTCCAGCACCCCAGCGACCCTTGTAATAAGCGGTAGAAAAATGAATGAATTAATGAATTACAAAAAGATAAGATTACAGTAGTCAGGAGGAACGAACCTACCATACCCTTTATTTTTGTTTACCTTATTGTAAATTAGGTCTATTTAATTTTCTGTAAAAACGTGGTAGAGCGAGGGAGCGATGTTTGAGCCGCGATGGAGCGAGGGACGGCTGTACATACGACCATGTGCTATTTTTGGCAAGATGGTGTTTTGACGTACTGAACACCTCCACAAGTGTGATAGAACAGACAAAGTTGGGTTTTTTTTCCGGCCCACATTTCTCCTCCTGACCTCTTATATCCTTTGGACATTGTTCTCAGAATTCTATTGAACCAAGAGTCCACAGAGAATGTGTGTGTGTGTGTGTGTGTGTCCACCCCCCCTTCAGTCCTTTTAGCGAGGTGTGAGGCCAAGCCAATCAAACAGAACAATGCCTTGTTCGCGGAAGCCCTGTGATCTCTTTAAATAAAACCCACTGACTGCATTGTCTCTCTTGAAAGAACCACAAGGAATGTGAAGGTTAGAAACTCACGCGGTCGACTGACTGACCAGTGTGCTGACATTTGACAGCTTTATCACCATCTCGGACTAATGCTATGATGACAACCCTTTCGTTGTTCAACGTGTTAATTTAGGTTTTTCCTGGGCGACTTGCATTTGTTTTTCAAAAGATAGGTATTTTTTTAAAATCACTGTCGTTTGATCAACAGCTTCATTTCTATTAAGAGAACTGCCAGCAAGGGAGTAGCTGCGAATATGTCGTGTTGATATGGTAATTGTTTAATTTATTTTGAACACGCACACAAGTTACATTGGAATACATCACATATTACAATTCCACATGTGCACGATTTTCTAGCTCGGAACTGGGATGATATTTTTACACGCTCAGTGTCATGTGCATACATGTTAAAGAAATCACGTTTTTTTTTTTAAATGAGGATTAATATTTTTCATGATGTTGTCTTTCTGGCTTTAAATAAACTTCCAATGGTCTTTTTGCCGTTCACACTAGACAATAGTTGACAGTTGACTTTCTTAATAGAAATATTGCATTAGGTATACAACATACGTTCATGGAAGTACTTTAATTCCTGATGTATAGGCTGCTACTTTTTCCATAAACGCCGAACCCTGCGGTTTATACAGCAGTACAGCTAATTTACTTCAGATCAACACAAGCCAGCAATGGCATCATTTTGCCGTGGAATGGAGAAGCACGATTCTTGGAAGTTTTTGTGTTTGTAGAAGATGTAAAGGGGAATGATGAATCAGAGGTTGACATCAATCAAAAGGCCCAACTATGACATCATAACTCTTAACTGATTTTTAATACTTTCAAATCCCGGGACAAAACAAGCAAGTTTTTTTTCTACCCCTCAGCGCCTGCGTGGTTCAGCCGAAGGTTTAACGCGGTATGAAGGCGTGCATCCTCAGCATACAAGCTCCTACAGGACTAAGGTGTGTTTCATTCAACACAACGTTGAAAGGGAAGCTTTTGTTGGGAACTAACTGTTCCTTTTTCTCAGTTTACTCATAATGCCCATTCCTTTATTTGTATCAGGGACACGTCTGCGCAGGTTGATGCGCTTTATATCCCAAGCGGCCTCAATATTTTGGACACCTGCATGCATCTCTCTCCAGCCGTTACAAGAGCTGGATGTTCTTACTTTAAAAGATGATAGTGTTTGTTGCTAATGGTGTATTATTTTAAATACTCTTCAGTGACGCACTAAATACACAGCCAGTTTGCCGCTCTCCAGTGGATGGAAGAATTAAGATCAATTTGTTCTTTTTTATGACATAGTAGACACTATGAACTCTTCATCCTATGTGACGGAGTGATATTGCAGGGCTTTTCTTCCCGCAGCTGTCACACTCCATAATATCAACTACACCAAAAATCCTGTGCAATAAACCGTGCAATAAACACGTAGCTGAGGAACGTGCACACAGCTCTAAATAGTGTATATACGTAACTTATATAGTTAATACCTTTGTATTCTGCTTTTGCTGCCGTAAACCTGGAGTTTCCCCTGATGGGACTAATAAAGGCATATCTTATCTTATCTTGCTCAAGTTTGATTTTCACAGAAAATGTGGTCCAAAAGTCTCCTGAACTCGCTTCCCATCACTGGGAAGTCTATATTTTTTTAAAGTTTTTTATAACTTTTTTGTTTGTAAATAATATTTTTTCAAAATTCAATGAAAAATAACTTTAAAAAAGGTTTAACATAATTGTTTGCTCTCTTTGGGCACCCGCACGGTGGTTAAGTGGTTAGCATGTTGGCCACACAGTCAGGAGATTGGGAAGACCTGAGTTCGAATCGCTGTTCGGCATGTTCTCCCTGTTTTTTACGGGCACTCCGGTTTTCCTCCCACATTCGAATCCAAACGTCTTTTGCGTCTTTTTGCACGAGAGGCAAAAAGAGGCGACAGAAGTGCGTTTTATAAGAGCTCGGCATGCATCTTTCCCGTGTGCTCCGCAGCAAGCAGGAAGTCGAAAAGCATGGAGGCGTGTCGTGTGCACAAGGTTACGCACTGGAGGGAACTCTTAACATATTGCAGTTGATCCGCAAAAGCGTAATTTTAATTTCCTTGTCCGTGTGTGTGTGTGTGTGTGTGTGTGAGTGCTTTCACATGTGGTCAGGACGTGTGTGTGCGAAGCGGGGAGCGTGTGATTAAGGTGGTCAGCCCGGCAACTTCAGACATGACGTGGGTCTTATTGGAGCTGGTTAAGACCCGTGGCACTAAGTTGTTTGCGGCATATGTAGTTATATAAACCCACACACAAAGACTAATGGCCTCCTGTAGTTTCTCACTGTGGAGAGGAACAGGCCTCCGGTAGAATCACCTGTTGTTCTCAAAGGCGTTTCCATAGTAACACCTGGGAGCCCTTGCCCCTTGCACTATAAGATCCTCAGCAAGCATAGACCCCCACCACCCTTGTTTGGAACACCAAAGAACATGCACACACATGCGCTGGGCGATCTCCAGTAGATCCAGTGAATGCAGCGAGGATATAAAGCGTGCCGGGCTAAAGGAAGAGAGCACATTGTGAGAGTCGGGCGTCTTTTGTCTGCGCTACCCTGAAGGAGCAGAGCGTGGAGCGGGTGGGGGGGGTTAAGGGCACTTTGCGGAGGAAGTTGAAAAAAAAAAGTGGCCTTCATACACATATTTTCTTCCCTTTCTCTTGTTCTCTGTCTTTATTGTCTTCTCCCCTCCTCCATCCCCTCTCCTATAAATGCCACAGCAGCCTCTCGCTCGCCATCACAATGGACGACCTTTTTCGGAGAAGGTGGAGGGATTGGAGGGGGGAGGAGGGGGGGGGCAAGCATGAAAAGAAAGATGGCTGCTTTTTAAGCTGTGCTTCTGAAAAGAAGACTTAGAGAGACATGACTAAAGCCAGAGTCCTGTCCTCTGTCGTCTCCGCTGTGTCTTTGTGAGGGGCCTCCAGCGATCGACCCATTTAAACATCTTCTTCACGGGGAGGGAGAGGAAGACATGCCACTTTGTTGACTTCTTCATGGATTCTACACAATATGTTATGGAAATGCACCAACTTTACCTATTAATAGAGCTGGCAGTCGATTAAAATGTTTAATCAGGATTAACTCCATCACATGCTTATCCAGAGTTAACTTGTAATGAAGCGCAGATAATCTATAATTATTATGGTCATTATTTTAAATAGGCTGCACGGCAATAGAGTGGTTAGCGCGCAGACCTCACAGCTAGGAGACCCGAGTTCGATTCCACCCTCGGCCATTTCTGTGTGGAGTTTGCACGTTCTCCACGTTCTCCCCCCCCCCCAGACCCTTTCTAAGGATGAACGACGAACTTGTCTACAGTTCTAGGCAATGAGAATGCGAGGTTTTGTGACTTGAGCCCCAGAAATTGGCCAGCAAGACTCTACCTCCTCATTGGAAGGCATTTATTTTGGTGGGATTGCGGAGGTCTCCAAAGTACCCCCACTCCACTAACTCACAATATCTTGAGTCGAGGACCGATGCGCCCCACCTCCACCATACATAGTACTGATGGTGAATATTTGTGGTTACTTATCGATGTGACGGACAAGATGCTACAAAGCTAATATGACAATGTGTCTCATTTAAGATGAATAAGGACCATAAACATACTGTAAACATAAACAGTAATGTTCATTATGCAAATACAGGTTGTGAATTAAATACGTCAGAGGTTGATATGAAGTGCTTCACTCTCTATAGGATAGTCCCTGAACGTAACAAGTAACAGGGGTAGTACTCTATGGCCCTTATGATGTCTCCATCACACTACCGTGTGCCATCCGCCGAGCAGCGAACACACAATAACCTTGTATGGTTCGGTCCTCTCTGCACACACAAGCACAATCGGTGGAGGGAAATTTGGAGAGCGAGGGTCTATTCTTGATGAGTTTATTCTTCGGACTATGCACTATGGTTCAGTACCCTTGACATCAAAAGGCTGGGAGAACAGAAGAAGAGAGGGAAAAGGAAGGGAGAAGAGAGTGAGGCTTTTGTGTCTCCGGACCGGAGAGCTCATTCTCTAATGAGGCCCGGGCAGCAACGCAAGGAGGCTTTGTTCCAAACAGTGTGTGTCTGTTCCTGTGTGTCTCTAAACCTCTGTCTGATATTTAGTTTACAAAGCAGCTGACACAAATAGATCCCAAAGTCCCAAAAAGTTAGACACGCTGCGGTGGCGTCGTGCACAATATATCGGACTTAAAATATTACAGGTTATTGGTGAAATTGCTGCTCCCAAATTTAATTTCATTTATTAAAGGAATTGTCAAACAATTATTATGTTGCAATGGTAAAATATAAAATGATGTTCCAGAGGCATGAAAGCAGGAAATATTTTGTCAAATTATCCTGAATTTGTAATTTTTTTTTTGGACCTTTCAAGTATAAAGCATAATGACACCCTTATTTTGTTTACACAATTAGACAGTATGTATTGAGAATGTCTGATGGTTAAGACAAGCTCCAGGCAGGAATAAAATGTGCCTTTTGTCCTTATTTCAGTCAATAATTGCATGATGCAGAAAAAAAAATCATAAAAATCTTGTTTGCATTAATGTGAGTTAAAACACACTCGTACAGCAGAGTCACACGTACACACACAGCCTCACTAGCATGCTCTGCTAAACCAACCCAACTCTGCGAGCTAGTTTCAAAGTTTTTATGCCAACTTTTGCGGTGTTTCATGTCGCCGTTTCAACGTGTTTGGTGTTGGAAGGGGGCGGGATTGCGTTTGGGATGAAATTCAGCCAGTCCACTCCATCCAAAAATGACCCCCACACCCCCAAAATGTCACAACATACTAGCACCTATTTTTCAGGTTGGCTACCCTGACCATCATCTTCAGCAACATGAAACCTGCGATACGACATTATTGCAATATTCTGCTAACAGAAATGTCACGGTGCTGTTATAGTGTAATAATCTTTATTGTATGAATACAGTAGACTCCCCCCAATCTCTGATTTTTGAAGCAATCATTTGCAATAAAAGGCACTGTTGTAATTATTAGATTGGATTCAGCTCCAATAACCCAACCATTTCTTTAATTGCCATTGTTCACTCGCAATGATTTAATCAAGCCAACAAGCAAAGTACATAAAAACACAATAGCAAGCTTAAGCCCTTTAATATGCCTCACACGCACATTAAAGGCGTCTTAAGTCGTAAATTGTATAGGTTCTCACCACTGACTCATTATGATGATGATGATGATAAACTTTGCTGTGCGGGATGACAGTGATGAAGACATGCAAGGCATCCCATAAGATGACGTTTGACAGTGCTTCCTTCATTCCGTGATGGATACTAATCGGTGCCAATCGGTTGGAGTATCCCTAATCCCAATATATGGCAATATCTATGCTAGAGAAGAAAGGAAAACTTGTAGGCGTATTAAAACATGCTAATACCAAAACAAAGAAATAGTTGATTGTAAAAATATGCAACACAACAAGTTTGTCTGTTTGCAGATTGACAGGAGCGGTGTGTACAACTTTGTTCATGACATCAAAGTATCCGTTGTATCGAAGACGTCGTTGACTAAATATTTTCCCAAGGCGGATTCCTAGCATCTCTCAAGTCGTCGTCAATAAAAGAGGAGATGTGTAAATTCAGAGGAGAATTTGAAAAGACGTGTCAAGGTGACACGACGGTTTCTCTCAGCGAAGTATTTTGGCACCGTGCTGGCATCGGCACAAGCCACAACCTGGCACAGCAACGAATAACTGTCAACTCTTTTCAGCGTTCCCGAACCTTTAACACGTAGGCTGGGACTGGTCGCAACATGACCGCACCGGTTTCTGTGGGAGTTTTACTCCATTCACCCAGAAGAACCTTTGTGACGTCAGAGGTTAGTGGTGTGGGACGAGAGACTCTGGTTTCCTAAGACCCAAATGAAAAATTCAATTTCTTGTCGGAATTCAAAATAGATCATATATTGTCATTATATCGACAAATACAAGAGGTTCGACTTCCAGTTACATTCCTACATTGAGTTGCATTTTAGTGTTTTACGGGCTTATTGGGACGAGGAAGTCGCAATAATAATTCATTCATTTTCTACCGCTTATCCTCACCAGGGTCGCGTGGGGGGCTGGAGCCTATCCCAGCTGTCTTCGGGCGAGTGGCAGGGTACAGCCTGGACTGGTGGCCAGCCAATCACAGGGCACATATAGACAAACAACCATTCACACTCACATGCATACCTATGGACAATTTGGAGTCGGCAATTAACCTAGCATGTTTTTGGAATGTGGGAGGAAACCGGAGTACCCGGAGAAAACCCACGCATGCACGGGGAGAACATGCAAACTCCACACAGAGATGGCCCGAGGGTGGGATTGAACTCGGATCTCCTAGTTGTGAAGTCTGCATGCTAACCACTTGCCGCCGTGCAGCCCCTCAATAATAATTATTATGCTTAATTATCACTGCTATCACATGTTCAGAGATACCATATTTAGTATTGGACATACTGTACTCTCCCATAGGAGCATAGTTACTTTTTTTTCCTCCTCTTGTTCTCCCTTCTCCTCTTCCCCTTTTATCACCCAGTCCTCCTGTCCTGTCCCCCCTCCCCACTGCCATATTGTATGGTATATTGTGTATGTATGGACAGGTTTAGCCTGTACCCCGGTAGGAATGACAAGTACATTCATTATTTATATTTATACATACTTACAATTGTTTTCTGCATTGGAAAACTGTTTTAAAAAAACAAAATATTAGGTTTTGTGTTAACATTTTCGGGTATCTGGAAGGCATTCATTGGATTTACATGATTTATTTTGAGAAATTTATTTGGTTAGAGTCAGAGCTTCTGGAAGAAATGACGCTAACCAAGGTTCAAGTGGATGTAATGTATATAAAATAGACCTTTTCCTTTTTGGTTCCTGTTTCTTAATTTGGGAACAATCAAAAAGACCTGCAAAATCCTCACAGGACTGGTTAGTGTCAGTCACTCAAGTTTGGGATTTCTGATATTGGCTTTTTTTTTTTTAATCCAATATGGCGATATTGTCCAACTGTCTGGTTCTGATTCTGATATGATATTCTGACACATTTGCCATGAAGCTAATAGATACAGCCTTGACGTGGCTGTAAACATCTCGCCTAAGCAAACTGCCTGTGTGATTTGGCACTACTTCCATGTTTTGTTTTGGTTTTTTTTTACATCCCCGCTATCCCATAGACCAGGGGTGGCCGAGCGTCCAGACATCAAGAGCCACGTCATACACACCAACATTCCCTCTTCACACACATACTGTACCTTCGCTCAGCCACATTTATTGTCAATTCCATCTCGATGTTGCCGTGGAGTGAGCTGAAGTGTCGCTGAAGAGTTTGAAGCTTTGAAATACGATAAAGAAGACGCCTGACACAAAAAGGCAGCGCGGCTTGTTGTTGCGCTTAACAAAAAAGTAGGAGCTCTTCCACTGCGGTAAAAGCGTCCTCTATTCATCCACATATTTACGTTTAACTGCATTTTTTGTCCATCGCGATCAAACCGGGAAACGTTTTTTGCATCCAATGTGCTTGCTAGCGAAAATACCAGATGAAACACAAGAAAAGACGCTTTTACACCTTCATGAGAGCCACATAAAAGCAGGCAAAGAGTCGTAGGTTCGCAACCCCTGCCATAGACCAATGAATGAATGAATGAATGAATGAATGAACTATGTGCGGGAATACATTGTTTTCCACAACGTCGGAAAATTATGCTCTTAAAACGATGTGCTAATGGCCAAATCATGCAGTCTACGGGCCAAATACGATCAAAGTTCATTGTTTTGACATCCAGCCCACAACGTCTCGCCACCCTGAACACGTCCAAGCAAAGCATCGGCTCAGGTGTATGCTACCTGTTGACTGTCATGGCGACAGCAGTGTTGCTTGTGCACTGCTGTCGCTTTAAGGGCCACAAAAACGATACCGATATTTCATTTTTATGGCAATATCGGTGGGACAATATTATTGGACATTCCTCGTAATAACCCTTTTGTCTTAATGCATTCTTGGCAATAAAAGTGATTTAATTTTACAAGCGGGTAAACATATTTAGATTTAGAAAACATCAACTTTTCCTGGATCTCTGCTTTTCTGCCTCAGGCGCTCAAGAGCAGACGATGTAATTCCAACAAGTTGCTCATGCTGGGTGGGGAACAACACCAAAAGAAAGACATAAAAGCAAAAGAAAGAAAGGACAACCGAATAGCGTTCCATTGCCGATTCCCAGCCGGAGGAAAAGAAAAAAAAAAAAAAGTTAGGTTTGACGTGTTTGAACTTGTAACTTGTAAAGCGTTTTCCCTGCCATGAGAGAGTGCTGAAAGAAAAGCACTGATTTCTATCTTTCATCCCAGCTCAGCAGCCTTCGGTCTGCATCGTCTCGACTGGCAAGTGTAGCAGAAGGAAGTAATTAAATAATTATGTTGAAGTGCAGTCCTCCCAATGCACTTTGTGCCGTTTCGTCTGATCTTACCTTTCGAATGCCAGGTATGTCCATTGTTTGGCAACACGCTATTTATACAAACATTTGCTGTAAAACTGGATATCTAAATACGGGTAAGTACAGTAGAAGTGTCATTTTGATGTTAGACATGGCAGTTTGGTCTATTGTTGTGGTTTGTCTCCGTTTCCGTTCGGTGTATTTTTATGTTGTCACTGCTCTCGTTGACTTTGGTTGGGCAGAGCGGCGTAATGCAGCGTAACGTCGCCAATTGCTAATCAGCGGGGCTTTTTTAGCACAGAGGAGGCAGCAGCATGGGTTCGCTGGTTCATTTGTTTTCCTTCCAATCGTGTTGGGCAACTTTCCTTCCCCCGATGCTCCCCGCCGCATCTCCTGTATCATCTTCTTCCCTGTTGTCGCTTGTTTGCCTCGCAGTGCTTTGGTAATCTCTTTTCGCACCGTTGCTTTTTGTTTTCATTTTTTTTGCCTCCACCTGGGCTGTTTGGACTTTCACCTGCTTGTGCGTCTTCAAGACGTATATGAAACATTTCCGTTCTTTGTGTATTTTGAAATTGCTAGTCGCAGCTGAGGTGGAAATACTTAGCTATGCTAATGATAAAATTCATCTTGGATAATGTTTGGTCTTTCCTTTCTTCTGGATATCGGAGGGGAACAAAAGGATGCAAAAACCCAACAGGAATATTATGGCTTTATTACGTGGCTCTGAAATGAACTGTAACCGCATCCTGTAAAATAATCTGCAATGGAATACGCGGCACAATTACTGACAAAATACAGGAACTTTGGAAATCCAATAACAGTCGTTGCCATCACGCGTGTTAATTAGCGTGGGCGGGTGGGGGAGCGCCTGCAAAGCGCCTTGAACGCCTGCAAAGCAAGATTCGAAGCTTGTTTTGCGGCCAAACGATTCCACGTGAATAGAACATAGTTAAGTTAATTACGCAATGATATGTACAAATCATGTGGTGTCCTCATCACCATTGTTATTGATATGAATGGTTTGAGTGCAAGGTTTAATTTGCCACCATTTTTTATGAACACAACGTTGTACAGTTTTGTTTTGCAGTGACTGAACACTGTAAAAAGTGGACTCATTTGTCAGGTTTTTATCCTGAGAGTTTCAGTTACAGTGTTTGCCCTCCCTTCCTGTTTGTTACACTTCAATGTTTCAGATTATCAAACAAATTTAAATATATCACTGAACCACAATGCAGTTTTTACATAAAACTTTTGAATTATCAACAAAAAAAACCCAGACCACCATACTACCCCCACCATATTTTAGTGTTGCCATTATGCTTGTGCTTTTTATGTAATACAGTAATATCTAATGGGACACATACCTTCCAAAAAGTTTCTTCTCTTAAGAAATGGAGACTGATGGATTTCAATTAATCTGAGTTATGTTTTTTTTGGGGGGGGGCACTTTTACACGCAGGGCCATGTAGGCTTAGGGGTTTTTTTCTCCCTTAACAATAAAAAGTTTCATTTAAAAATGCATTTTCTGTTCAGTTGTTTTGTCAGTGGCTAATATTGAAATTTGTTTTTTGGATCTGAAACATTGAAATGTGAAAAAAATATGATTAAATTTTTTGTCTTTTTTTGGACCAAAAACTTTTGAATTTTCAAGGCCATGAATTGCTGAATCGGGAATGAGTTGTAAATTGCCTGATTCATGTCAGTCGGCTGTGTTGGGTAGTAGTGATGGTCTGTGAGAACTGAACTTTAGGTGGTCAACAGGTGGAAAGTCCGAAGACTAAGATTTTCAAATACTGACATGTGAAGACATGCTAAGTAAAGATCCGGTTCCACCTGGCTGCAGTCAGCTGCCGATAGGCTAAGCGTGTCTTGTTGTTGTTCCTGCCACGTAGAAGTAACCTTGTCTGACTGACATTGTTTTAGCCAAGACACTAAAGGCATTGTTTAAAAACGCACATACCTTGACGCATTCCTTACCGTCAGCAGTTCTGTATGCCACAGAAGGTCTGTGCATACCGCTGCATTGGGTGACACACGGAGATAGCCTATCAGGTAGCGTCTGAATGCAGCTCCGCACTTGAGCCTTTGGAACTTTGGACCGGGAGACCCAGGAATAACTTAACACTTTGAGTGCCGCCCACCCCACCCGCACCACATCAGGAGAATCTTGCTATTCGCGAGAGGCATCGGAACATAAAACCGCAAATCGTGAAAATGTGTATTAGTCTGTTCCGGAAGGTCCGACTGAAACCGAAGCATATTTTGGCTCAATCGGTTTTACCCATAAGAGATATTACAAAGCAAACCAGATGTGCTGAAAATTATTTTCTGTCTGATTCCCGATTTGAAAGTCTGACCTGATGATTCCAAATTTTGTTGTTCCTGCCACGTGTTTCCCGGGTTGTACGACCGGCACGGCGAAACCGGTCCCGTAGGTGTTTGCGACCGGATGTAGTGATCCTGGTCGGGAGTTGTCAGTCTGTCATCAACAGAGCTTCCCATTCATTGTGGGAATGGGAATGTATCACTGCCGCTCAAACTGGCCTCCACTATACCCGGTTCCCGGCGACGTTGTTCATGTGATAGACGTGGCATGATGCCGTTCACTGGACTAACAATGCTGGCCTTTTTTTGGAGCTCTTATATAGGCCTGCAAAACCAATCCTCAAATGATGCAGACAGTATTGCGTAAGGTGCATTTTGGTCCACTTTTGCACGGCGCCCAACCCATCTGCAATGAACCACGACAACGCGACAACTCATTATTATCTCAACCACCCCAAGCTAAGTCAACAATAAATCCACAAGGTATAATTACAACCTTCCTCCAAGTAGAAATGTCTTCCTCAAAGTTGCTATTGACAGTGTATTTTCTGCCGCGGATTCTACCGCGACTGCCACTATTCCCACGGTTTTACACATTCCTGCTTACCCCCCCGTCATGTTAGTCTCTGTAGCGTATCAGATCCGTCAGTGTTGCTTGTCTCAATTTTGCGATTTTGGCGCTTCAAGGGTTAAGAATTGTGAAGGCTCTAATGGTGGTTAATCCTTTTGGTTTAAACGACTTAATTATACCTAACAGAGTCCGTTTAGGGGATTGTTTGGCGTCAGGGCAACATGACTGCAGAGAACAAACGTAATTAGAAGCGGCCAATGAAAATGAGACTTTGACGTTGTTTGAAGTTGTACACTCACCTAGTCTACAACAGAGGTGTGGAACCTTAGACCCTGGCAGACATATTGGTTTTGGTCAGAAATAAGTTAGGGGGGGGGGGGGGGGGCTGCGCCTGTAATCATTATTTCCGCTTTCCGCAGAACGGTGGCGCTTCGCTTTTTTTTTTTTTTTTTTTTTTACCGTGTTCCTGAGTTGGTCGGCACATTCCGTTGGCATTGTTACTCGCCTTGTTTCCTGCGGCCGGCGGCTTTTGTCAGTCTCTCCCCCATTGTCCCGGCTTCCTTTGTTCCCCGGCTCCCAACAATGGCTTTTTTTCCTGCCTCTTTATATATGTGCACTTTTTTGCCCTTTGTGTTGTTTGTTTTGTTCTGCTGTCTGATGTGCTTTTCTTTCTCCTTGTTGCAGAGCTGGGGAATATAAACATATACCCACACACACACACACACACACACACTTTGTCATTCACTATGTTTGAAATTCCTCTCAATCGCACACAAAAACAGACTGAATACCCATTGCTATACGTTCCCTATTCTTCTCTGTGTCGTTAGAAAATGGTGACAAAGGAAGTGAACAAACTTACAATGACAAACTAATCAATACAATATTGCAAGTGTCCGACCTTGACTCGCTCGTCTTCAGTCGACGCGATATCGAGACAAACAGTCCCGCGGGTGGTAAACTGTATTCGTCATGATGTGCCATCGAGGGCCAAATCAAAACGGAATCCGAAACACAGACACGCCCGACGACACTTAATTGCTTTGTGTTTGTCTCCAAAGGAATGGTTGAGCCCAGCCCTCCAGCGCTGCGCCTCCGCTGCGGTGTGGATGTCGGCATGGCATGTGTTGGTGTCAAAGTAGAGCAGGAGGAGATCGCGAGAGGGACCGGACTCATCGCCAATGCCGCGTCCACTCTGAAGATGTCTCCCACTCACGACTGGGCGGGGAATCAACAACTTGTGGCTCGGCAGCTCACGCCACCGCTCTCCTGCTCGCCTTCGGTAAGGGACGATGGAAATGTTCTCCCTCGTGTTCGAATTGGTCGTCATATTAGTTCCAAACCCGACCGTGATAAGTGAATTTCCACAATGTAGGACTCCTATTACGGATCTCTAGACGTAGAACCGCGTCTTGGAAACCAAGTACTGAGAAGTAAGTTTGTTGATGATTTGTATGTGTCGTGACAGGAGAGTTCTCCGAGTAAGGAGTTACCACACGTACAAAGCCCAGGGATGCTCAAGGACACCAAGATCCACCAGGATCCTTCAAAAGTACAAACCAATTTGAAGGAAGGTCAGTGGAAATGTCATCCATTGCATCCGCACACTTCCTATGAATGTCATCAATGTTACGCAAGTATCGAGTCAGATCCTGGTCTAAATGTGTTCTCTGTGCATGACGTTCTAGATTAGAACCACAATGCAGTTCAGGCATGACTGCCCGTATTTCAAAATGTCAGTATTTGTCAGCGGTAATGCCGTGGTTCCAGTGGCTGACTTCCAGGTGTAAATGTGGATCAGGTCCAGAGTCCAGGGTGTACCAGAGTCTGCTGGGATTGAGCATCCTTTTGGACCTCCATCTAAGTCAAAATTAAGTTGTTCAAATTCTCCCCAAAAAAATAGTCTCTTTTAAAATCTGTGTTGGTCCGTTGACAAGTTTTAAAGTATTTTCTCCCAACAAATCTTTCACCATCCTTCACTCAAAAGCTTTCTCGCTGTTATTTTCTACCCAAAATTGATCTTCTCGCAGACAACCAACCTCTGACCTTCCACGCTTTGTATGCTTTCTTCCAAACTTTAAAGCCATTTCAAAAGCAGAGCGGCTTAAAAGTCGTTCAGTGTCAGATGGATTTTATTCCACACGCGACGCTTTTCATACCAAATCCAAAACCTTTTGTTGTTCTTTGTTTGTCGAGCATCTCTTAGATCCAACTTAAGTTAATGACCGCGTTCAACACTTTTGTACTCCATTTGGATATTTGCAGATATTGATGCATGCCAGAGCCTTTTAATGTGAAACCGTGCCAAAAGAATACCAGCAAAGAAGAATATTGGCGAGCATAGCTGTCTCCACACACAGAAGCATTCCACTTCACAGAACTCAACTTCCTTATTGCAGTTAATTGCTACCAGACGCAACCATGATAAGGCCATTTATGCTAAATGGGATTCAATATTTGCATTATTTTCATAGTCGGAGCATAGAAGACCTGTTTATTCGGGAGTCTTGAACCAGTCATGATGTGCTATGGTACCCATTATGGCATTGGATGCTCATATCACCTCGTACTTCGATACGTGACAAAAAATATATATATACAAAAAAAATAAAAATTAATAAAATAAAGTTAAAAAAATACTTTACTTTAATACTTAAAAATAAAAATAAAATACAAAAACGAAAAATTAATAAAATAAATTTAAAAAAACTTAATTACATTAGGAAAGCAGGAAGTGAACAAATGTAACTGATTGTAAAAGTACCAGATGTAGGGGTAGGATTTAATAAGCTTTGCTTCTTCCTACTCCTTTTGGACATGTGGAACTGGGAACTTATTATGTGATGCATTCAATTGTAATCTGATGCATGTTCAAATGAAATAAAACCATTACCATTACCAACGCCGACTACAAAAGCCGATCACCTGAGGCTAATACTATCGCAGGCTCTAACGACCCCCCCCCCCGCGGTGTGGTAGCTACCTCACCCCTCGCCCAAAGTCAGTTAGCATGGGTCGTATCTCTATAAGTTACTGATGGTATACATGGAGCGTCCTACCGTACCTCCTCAGTAAGGTGTACATCATATTAATTACACAAAATATGAGCGCATGTCTGATCGCGACCCCCCTCACCCCCCACTCCCCAGGAACCCCGGAGTCCGTAGCAGAGAAGGAGCTCCAGCTGTTAGTGATGATCAACCAGCTGAGCGGCCTGAGGGAGCAGCTGCTGGGTGCCCACTCTGAGCAGAGGAACATGGCCGCCCTGCTGCTGGAGAAACAGCAGCAGCAGATGGAGCTGGCCCGGCAGCAGCAAGAACAGGTAGAGCTTCCCCGTCGGATCGGCCAGAGCGGGATAGAAACGGTAAAAGTGACTCGGAATGAGCTGTAATTGCAACCACGTCTTATATATATATTGCGGTGAAAGCCCTTGAACAGCGCAAGGTCCCGATTAAGTTCCTGATCCGGTTCAGTAACGGTGTGCACACTAATCGCCGAGTGACGCATGCAGCGCCGCATGTGTGTAACAATCGCACGTATTGTGTCTCAGATCGCCAAACAGCAGCAGCAGCTGATCCAGCAGCAGCACAAGATCAACCTTCTTCAGCAGCAGATTCAGGTCAAGCTCACGCACAACTTATGGTTGTCAGCACAACTTCTGGTTGTCAGCTTAAGTTGGATTTGTCCCCACCTCCGCCCAGCAGGTAAACATGCCCTACGTGATGATTCCGGCTTTCCACCCCAACGCCCAGTCTCTCTCCGTCCCCTCTGAGCCACCCATGAGCTTGCCGCTACAACCTATCCCGTGCAAACCAGGTGAGTGGTGGAACCCGCGTGGAACTCGCCGCTACAATTTATTGTTAAATTGTTGCTGAGTTAATAAAGATTTAAAAAATGCAGATTGCTTCTGCCGTGCCGGACCAACAGCAAATCAGGAGACGTTGAGTCAGCTGACAGTTGTCATGTGACTTGGGTTATAGCATCACTAGAATAAAACAGTTTGATACATAATATTTACATTATAGGATTTATATTAAATTAACTAATTCGCTACCAAATTTATTCATATTTTTCAACTGGAATGCCCGATCCCAAAGACATATTCACAGTTTATGTCTTTTACGGGTTTTTTTGCATGAAAAGCAAAACGAGGTGATGACGCTACATCATGTCGAGTGCAGATTTAAGCCGTGAAAACGGCCACAAGGTGGCAGAAGTGCAATTGCTCCGAGCTCGGCATGACTCCACAGCAATGAGGAGGAGGAAGAGCGCGGAGGAGTGTAGCGTGCAGAAGGTTGCGCATTGTAGGGGAATTTTAACACACACTTTGTTCAATTGCAAATTGTAAATAGGATAAAAATATTTTAATGTAAAACAACCATGTGTGTTGTTTATGATGCGGCATGGTTGACTAAACATGTATGACATGTCGTCTATATGCAAGGGGAAAAATGCACACTGAATGTACGAAACTTGGCTGAAAAGTTGATTGCCAACAACACATCCCCTCATTTGTGCGTTTTAATAACAAATACGCCGGAAAATGAAGTTCATGCTCGGAGGCATATTTGTACACGCCGGCTCAAGGTCTGGAAACGTTAAAGGCATCCGTTGGACGGAAAAATAAATGTGGATGCAAAATAAAAAAAAACAGATTGATTGCTATTTGTGTTTGTACGGTTTGGGGGTAATAGAAGGCACGACCTTGTCTCCTCGCGCCTTTTGAAACGGTAGACTAGCTATGCACGTCAAAAACAGCGCGGTAAGAGCGAGAGCCGATAAAAGATGGAGGATGAGCTTTCATTTTCTTAGGTGCCAAGTCACTGTGCCTTCACACTGGAAACATCACAGGCTTTTTCTGGATACAAAGGAAGAATTCATTTAATCTCCGACTCTTGTAAAACATCAATTGTTTGAACGTAGCCCAATGTAGTCAGTAAGAGAATGTATTCAATATACGGTCATTAATTAATGCCGTGGAACCTCAGTTAGTGTGTTTTTCGTTTTCATTCTAAACTTAAGAAACGGAGTGGGGAGGACGGACAAAGTAAGAATTCCAAAATGTACCACTTCCACACGGCATGGGAGGAGAACTTTTTTTTTTTTTTTTTTCTGACATGCCAATGGCTGACTCCATTAATTGTCTTAAACCGTGCATACTGTATCTGTTCTAGCCGTGGAATATCCCATGCAGCTTCTACCCAACCCTGTCAAGCGGAGTGGTGGTTCCATCCGACAGGTATGTGTGTGATTCCTAGTTTAAAATAGCATCGAATGCATTGTTCATGCATTTATCGCAATTACTCAATTAAGAGAAGTGTTTCAGGTCTACATTTAAAGTACCAATACGACCAAAGAAACTGTGAATGATGAGTTTGTGGTCTGTTTTGGTTATCGGAGTTATTATACTATACTATGTATATTCACACCAGCTTATTCTGCTGTTCAGGACCACACCTTGTTTTCAGAAGTTTGTGTCTTTTGTACAGTTTACGGGCATGTGTGTGTGAGTGATCTTTATTTGCACAGCAGGTTCTCAAGGTAGAGATGGATTACAAAAGCTCAAATGAACAAAAGGGTTACAAAAACACAGACAAAAGAAATAGATACTACAGAGGGTGTGACAGATACGCTCCGACATGCCTGATTAGCAGCACAGGGCTGGAATGCACACACATCCTCACTATTGACTCAGCGCCCTTATCTACGCTCTCACGCCGCGCTTAGGAAGCCGGTCAGCCCTTGAACCTGACGTCCAAGCCCAAAGGGCTGGAGATGGGGAAAGCGCCCAGTCCGCAGTGCCTGGAGCTGGGATCCCTGGCTGTGCAGGGCTCCTACAGACACAGGGATCGGATACGGGACGCGTCAGACAGCCCGCCGCGATCTTCCCTCAGTGAGTGATGACGACACTTACGCCGCTGTGGCACCAAGCCAACACCAAACAGGAATGTCAACTCTTAGGGAGTCGCATTCTTCTCATGATTTTCAATTGTCTTTCTTGTTACGGGTCATCAAATCAAATGGGTGTAATCGTCTTTGTTAGTTTGACTATCTTTGTTTATATCTTTGTTTCCTATCAAAATGTGAAGCTAATACTTCCATTTCTGGGTTTGTTGGGTCCCAAAGGCTTCCACAGAGACGGAGATGTGGTCACCCAGGCCATCCATGATGCCCAGCAGCTCCTGAGGAGCCACAGCGCCGGCAGCCAGGAGCGGGAACGAGGCGGCGAAACGGACAACAGGCAAATGTCGACAACGGACAACAGGAAATTGGTGAGCCGGTTTGCTAATCTACTAAACCAGGGGTGTCCCGAATGTGACGACAGGGACCAAGCAAAAAAACTAAACAAAAAAAGCCCATTTTTCATGTCTAGTCTAGTTCATGCTCAAAGACTAGGTAGGACACACACCAGTCAGACTAGATAGGACTAGGTGCATGGAACACACATCAGTTAGACCAGATAGGACTAAGTCTAGTCGTATCAATAGACAAAATCCTATAGGAAACTAGAGTTGTCCTATCTAGTCTGACTGGTCTAGTGTCCCATCTAGTCATTGAGCATGAACTAGACCAGAATATACTAGAAACTAGTATCTTTGAGCATGAACTAGACTAGATGGGACAGCTCTCGTCCTGACTGGTGTGAGTCCCACCTGGTCTAGAGACTACTCTATAATCCTATAGGATTTTGTATAGCTAGGACTAGAGCTCTCCTATCTAGTCGGACTGGTGTGAGTCCCACCTAGTCTAGAGACTCCTCTATAATCCTATAGGATTTTGTATAGATAGGACTAGAGTTGTCCTATCTAGTTGGACTGGTGTGAGTCCCACCTAGTCTAGAGACTACACTAAAATCCTATAGGATTTTGTATAGCTAGGACTAGAGCTCTCCTATCTAGTCGGACTGGTGTGAGTCCCACCTAGTCTAGAGACTCCTCTATAATCCTATAGGATTTTGTATAGATAGGACTAGAGTTGTCCTATCTAGTTGGACTGGTGTGAGTCCCACCTAGTCTAGAGACTCCTCTATAATCCGATAGGATTTTGTATAAATAGGACTAGAGCTGTCCTATCTAGTTGGACTGGTGTGAGTCCCACCTAGTCTAGAGACTACACTAAAATCCTATAGGATTTTGTATAGATAGGACGAGAGCTGTCCTATCTAGTCGGACTGGTGTGAGTCCCACCTGGTCTAGAGACTACTCTATAATCCTATAGTCTCCTGTAAGATTTTGTATAGATAGGACTAGAGCTGTCCTATCTGGTTGGACTGGTGTGAGTCCCACCTGGTCTAGAGACTACTCTATAATCCTATAGTCTCCTGTAAGATTTTGTATAGATAGGACTAGAGCTGTCCTATCTAGTTGGACTGGTGTGAGTCCCACCTGGTCTAGAGACTACTCTATAAATCTATAGGATTTTTGTATAGATAGAACTAGAGCTGTCCTATCTAGTCAGACTGGTGTGAGTCCCACCTGGTCTGAGCATGAGCTAGACTATTCTGAGACCACAGCTGTCCCACCTAGTCTAGTCTCCTATAGGATTGTCTACAGAGCCTATCCCACTCAGCAAGGTATTATATGAGAATTCTCTACCAAAACGCTGGGGGGGGGCGGTCCTGAAACTACAGCTTTTGTGGACTAGCTATTTAGCTTCCTGTGCAGTGAACAATGGCGACCGAAGATTTCAATGCATAATAACACGGCACGTTTCTCTGTTGGTAGCGTTTGAAAGGGTAATCAATTACCTGTTACTGGAAAACAACGACAGCTGTTCCTAATGCTGCGACCCCCCAACGCTGCGGGTGCGACGCCGTATCAGGTTTTGCCATTGTAAATGTAGCCTACGCATTAGGAAATCTGTTTTTGTTTGTTTGATGTGCGACTTTCCTGTTGTTATTCCCCCAGACGCGTTCGGAGCCGGCGCTCCTCGTGTGATGTGTGTAAAAAGTCTATCCCCCGCCTCGCTTTTCCTTTTTTCGAGGCGAGGACTGTCGGGCTCGGTCCGGGGCAGACGGCACAGCTGTTGCAGGCACACAATGCCACAAAGGCCTCAGTGTGGCATTGACGTAGCCACCTGCCTCTTTCTTTGTGCACC
This sequence comes from Doryrhamphus excisus, assembly GCF_037039965.1. NCBI lineage: Eukaryota > Metazoa > Chordata > Actinopteri > Syngnathiformes > Syngnathidae > Doryrhamphus > Doryrhamphus excisus. The sequence continues at coordinate 19,431,490 of NC_136367.1, read as the reverse complement.
GTAGCATCCACTCCTCCTCCGACTGGATGATCCTCATCCACCTGGTCTCCGTCCCGCTGCAAGGCCTCACCTTGTTAGCAAAAACCACCACAAATAAAAACCCTCTAGCTTGATTATCCCGTCTGCCTCGTCTCCTTCAGCCATCCTCTCCGCCAATAAACACCATTCTCTGTCCTCTCCTGCTTTGTCATTTCCTTTCTTCGCATTTACAGGTCTCATTTTAAACAGCAGCTGACGTCGCGGGTGTGCCGTGTCTGTACATACTGTACTCCAAATAGCACGCCGCGACATGTGCAACGCCTTGAGCACGCCCTTGGAACAGTACACCGTTTTTATTGCAATCAAACTACGCTCAAGAGGTATACGGATCGGCTTTTAGCGCCTATGTGACCTGAGGTGTGTTTCTTTTGTCTTCAGGAGAACAAATATCCCTCCTGCGGCGAGAGACGTCTTCCTTCCGAGTCCGCTGAAGACAGACACGCCCTGCTGTCCACCGACGACCATCTCAGCAGCGACTCCGAGTGTAGGTCGGACTCGAGCATCTTAACCTTTGTCCGTAGGAGCCGTGCCAAAATGTGGAAGAACAGGAAGGGAAAAGAAACGTTCCACGACGGTGCGCTAATGAGTAAACAATACCAGATTAACAAGAGGAATCCGTCAGCGCGTGATCACGTGATCACTTCCTCACGGCTTCCCACCTCGCTTGACAAGTACAGCATCGTCCCCGCTAAATGTGCACGGATTTCAGGGTATACGATCCTTGTTGGGACCACGTGACCTTCAACATTCAATATGGCCGCAAACACACTGAGGATCATTGGTACGGTGGTTGGCAGATTAAAGCCAATAACAGTGCTTGCCCAAAGGCAAAGCTGTCAATTTACCCGTCCATCGACATTCCTTACCCTCGCCCGCGCTCGTGAACTTTGGGTCGTGACCCAAAGCGCGAGATCGCGGGTGCAAGCGACTGAAATGAGATGAGGCGAGAAGCACCTGTGGTCGTAGACTTAAACCAACCTCTCTGTGGTCTAGGCACCCTACCGGTCCAAGGCAGCTACCCCGAGGCCAGGCCCCCGCCGTCGTCCGGCCACATCAAGAGACCCATGAATGCCTTCATGGTTTGGGCCAAGGACGAGCGCAGGAGGATCCTGCAGGCCTTCCCCGATATGCACAACTCCTCCATCAGCAAGATCCTGGGTGAGCCCGGCATTGGGTAGGGGGCGGGTTTCACTCTGTGCCGCTATTCTAAGACAACGCCTCGCCTTGCTAATTCGTGCGAGGGCATCTCGGCCACCTGCTCGTCTTGCCAAATGAAAAGAGGCCGCGGCAAAGCGGCCCCGCCACGACAAATATAGCGAGGATAGTTATTAAGACTTCCGCCGCACACGAGGCACACATGATGATTCTTATCCACTCGCCGTGGAGATAACCTCACAGCTACACTCCATCCCGAGCTTCGGAGGTATTGTTTTCACCCCCGAGCACAATTATGCAACAACGGTAACGATGATTTCCATGAGACCTCGTGAATAGATGCCAGGATACGTGCGCAAACAAAAATTCATTCATTCATACCGCTTTCGGAAAAAAACAACCGCATTTTCCACTTGAAAATGAACGTTTCTCACATTTCTCAGCGATACAACCAGAAAAAAGGCTCACCTGACTTCGTACTTACTTTAGCGAACAGTTTGAGGTCACACCGTTTGATGTCTTGTCAGAGTTCTGTGCTGTTATTCACGACGTGTGCTGCAGGGGGCAGTCATGTTTCCGTCAGGGGTGTCCAAACCTTTTTCCACTGAGGCCCCAGGCCACAACCTTGGAAATAAAAAAATAATTCTTGAATATTTCTCCTGTATTGTCACCTCTATGCTAATAAAATGACATCTTTTATTTGTATTACAAAAACTAAAAAAAATACATTTTCCTTGTTAGAATAGGACTTTATTTCCATAATATTTTGACGTTATTTTTTTCCACAACCTAACGTTCCAAAAATACAAACTTTAGTTGACATCACACTTGTAAAATGACAACTTACTCCTGTTAGAACCTACACAAATACAAAAGCAATACAATACAAAAGCAGGCGTGGGCCGCATTTTGGGCACCTCTGGCCGCCATGCCGGGTTCGAGCCAGTCCGAGTGAAGGCGGATCAGAAGAAGACATTCAGGAAGAGTTGGCAGAACATCACAGGGAACACGTTTCTCATTTGCTGTGCGTCATTGCTTTATGAATGAAATACTTTCATACTTAGAGCATAGAAATGTTGTTTACAACCTTCTAAATACGGTTTTTAACATTATTAGTTCCCTGAAGACATGCAATAACACCCCTGCTAATAATACCCATGCTAATAATTAGCATGGTAGCATTGCTAGTATGCTAATAGTTACCATGATAGCATTTTGTCTATTTTCATGGATAATAGATAATTAGCGCCGTCCTGCCAGCTGTGTTTACGCCTGCTAACAGTTAGCATGCTAACCACAGCATCGCAGTCGAGCATTAAGTGGTCAGGGAAGGGATTTCCAATTGCGCACCACCACTGACTGTCTCCCTCCCCCCGGAAACGTGGCTTTGCTCTTAGGTTCCAGGTGGAAGTCCATGTCCAACCAGGAGAAGCAGCCTTACTACGAAGAACAGGCCAGGCTGAGCAGGCAGCATCTTGAACGCTACCCGGACTACAAGTACAAACCTCGGCCCAAACGCACCTGTATCGTGGAGGGCCGCAGGCTGAGGGTGGGCGAATACAAAGCCATGATGAAGAGTCGCCGACAGGAGCAGCGGGCGACCTACACGCGGAGGTAGAAGTAGTACACGACGTACACATTACATATTAGCAATATAAGCGGTTATACTTTAAAAAAAACTATTAGTAGTATGAAGTTAATGCTTTTGACTTGATTTATTAATTTTGTTAGTTTTACTATACAATACTGTACTACTACTTCACGATTCAATTTTATGCAACTGAAATGTTATTTTTCCTAATATTTTGATGTTATCATACAACTTTGTTTCATAATATTACATATTTATTACGGTAAACTAGTGACTTTTTATTTTGTCTATTTATCTTAATATTTTGGCCCAAGTTACCCAAGTTTGATTCCACCCCATCTCTGTGTGGAGTTTTCTCCGGGTACTCCGGTTTCCTCCCACATTCCAAAAACATGCTAGGTTAATTGGCGACTCCAAATTGTCCATAGGTATGAATGTGAGTGTGAATGGTTGTTTGTCTATATGTGCCCTGTGATTGGCTGGCCACCAGTCCAGAGTGTACCCCGCCTCTCGCCCGAAGACAGCTGGGATAGGCTCCAGCACGCCCGTGACCCTCGTGAGGATAAGCGGTAGAAAATGAATGATTTTTTTAATGGACCAACAAAGCATAGCTGCTGGCCACCAAAGGCCCCAAGGCCGTACTTTGGAACACTATTACATGGGACTCAGTGGATGTTTGTACTGCATGTGAATGTACCAGATGAGAATAACAACAAATGTTGTCCTCCAGTCCAACAGAACCACAGTCCATCCACTACTCCCACAACGACGCCCTGTACCCGGGCGGCGCGGGCTCTTCAGCGTCGGCGGCGGCCATGTCCTTCCACTCCTCCTTACTGGAGCATTACCTGCCGCCAGCCCCGCCCACGTCGCATCGAGTGGAGGGCCGGGTCACGCCCACGTCTCTACCCGGGGTGAGACGGAAGGAAAGCGAGCGAGAACAGGCGCCGTACAGCGAAGGAGAGGAAAGTGACGGAGGGGAAAGAAGTGAGGGAGAACTGGTGCTCCTCACGGATTGAAAAGAAATAAAACTAAGGAGGAAAAAAAAAGAGGTGGGGTTTAACTGGCCGGCGTGTGGTCCGCCCCCTCCCCTGCGACCGACCCCCAAGTGAAAGAAAGCCCATTTACCGTCTCCCACAGTCCCTTGTAAATGATAGACAAGCTCTTACCGTACTCATTTCACGTCAGGATTTTCATTTGAATGCAGGAAATGTTCATTTATCATCTCAGAGGTGGAAACTTGTCTAATATTCCATATGCCTCTGAATGCTTGGTTGAATCAAAGGGAAGAACAAACAAGCCAACCTGAACCGAACACGGCTGTCTTATCCATATGGCAGTGCTGCCCCCTCCTGGTGGATTTAAGTTATCACAGCAGCTGACAAACACTTGGGCTAAATGAAATACGTTCGTCAGTTGCCTTCACTTTCAGTTTTTCAACAATATATAACGAAGTCTGTTTCGCGGTTAAATACGGCTCATTAATTAAGCATTTTCTTGCATAAAAACGACAAAATGAGGTCAAATCCGTATACAAGTTAGGGGTACACGAGACCGATATGATGGAATTATGACCTAGATGGAGGCGAGATTTGCAGATGGAGAAATCAAGCGCTCCTTTTTCCCTCCTTCCTGTGACGTCACAGTCTATTGTAACTTCCCCCAGCCTGCTTTTAAACAACCATTCGCTTTCCGAGGAGTATTCCATGTGTTAATTGTGCTAAATGCGGGGGAGGGGGGGCGTATCAGCCACCGGAAACGGTTTGCCAGAGACCTCCGTGGCGTCACACCGGCTGCTCTGAGAGTGTGCCCGATTACAGAGCACCTTGCCGGGCCACGTCCGGTGGCTCCCCCTGCTCCATACTCCGGTTCTCCTGCTAGTCGTCAAATGGTAGTTAATATTTGATTAGGACAAATCTACAGGTACAGGTGGTCAAATCCTAATTTGTCACAGTCCTTAGTAGATATAAAAAAAGTGGTTCTTGAGAAATAGAAAGTTATTGGTTTGGAAAAAAATGTCTACCGTGCATCGCTAACATTCTGTGAAAGATATGTAGTATTCCACACTGGCCCCTAGGGGTCAGTCAATTTACTGTATTGGCGGCTGGGACACACAAGCACCAGACTATTGCAGGTTTGAACTGTCTAACAGGCACAATCATCTCTAATAAAATCCTAAAGTTAGCTTATTTTAAAGCCAGTTTGCGAGCAGAGCACACTTTGCCTATTTTTTGTTTGCGTCTGTGGATAATATCTGTGGATAATATACAAACGTCTCTCACGCTTCACGCAAAGCAAATTTCTCTATCGGTATATATATATATATATATTTTTTTTTACCTTTTTTGAGCAAAGAGTTTACAATTCAAAGTCAAATGAGTCCACCGGTGCAGTCTGACAGTGACTGATCATTCAATAGGATGGCTTATTATTATTATTATTATTACTTTCATTATAGGATTCCATAGACATCCATCACAAATCAAGTCTGTGGTAATGTTACTGGAACAATGCAAGGCATCTGAACCATTTTGTTGGGGGACGGGAGGGTCCTACTGTTCATGCTACCACAGTACCTTGCGGCGTTAGACTTGCACTAGACGCCATGTCAGCACTTTCTGACCGTCAATGGATGTTCTACATCTGATTGACGATTCGCTAGTGGATGCTGAAAACCAAAACTGGACATTTATTCTCCATTTTCTTGCTCATCCATGCAACCAAGCGACGTGACGTTCACTTAGTTTGCAGTATGTCGGTCCGGTAGTGGATGTGAATGTACCTGAAACCATGCAGTACAAAGCAGCTTCTAACACGTAAAAGGCGGTCGTACCGCTCCGGTAGCCACCAGGAGAAGACAAACACAAAACGGGTCTGGGGGGGGGATCTCAGGGCCGGGACTCGTCCAAGTCATGCTGCACTGAAAAGGATCGCGGAGGAAAATCTTTTTCTTATTTTGTTGGAGACGTACTACTGAGTCTTTGGTCGTTAGCCCTGCTGATGTAAATATAGAAAGATACTTTATTTTGTTTTATAAGAGCTTGTGTAATTTAAAGGTGTACATTTCACTGTTTTGTGGGTTTATTTCTTGGAAAACAAATAAATTGGTTGTGTTAATTACAGTTTGTTTTCTTTTACACATCCATCTATTTTCTATACGCTTATCCACATTAGGGTCGCAAGTATGCTGGAGCCTAGCCTGGCTGGACTGGCGGCCAGCCAATCACAGGGCACATATAGACAAACAACCATTCACACTCACATTCACACCTATGGACAATTTGGAGTCCCTAATTAACCTAGCATGTTTTTGGAATGTGGGAGGAAACCGGAGTACCCAGTGCTCCCAGTATTCTGAAGGCCAGTATCTTTATTTTTTGTCAGGCACATCATACATTTTTTACAGTCTGATGACTCTTGCTTATCATATCTTTGCAAAAAGAACATAAGTATCTTTGGGATCGGACCACGAGACGTGCTGGCGATGTAGCGATGCCCTCAACAAGCAAGTCATCGGACTGAACTGTTATTTTACCCCCAAAAAACCCCATGTGGCGTGTGGCGAATGAATATGCCTCGGTTAGCGTATGTCCCGGTTAGCGTGTTTATTGAGCGAACATGTAAAATTAAGGCCAAATTTTTGCCTCGTTTGCGTACATTCGCGTCTTGTCGTGTTATTATCAAAACATACGCAAGTCTAACTGTGTTGTCAATTTATACTTCATTACAAAACGTCTTGTCAGCTTCCTTAGCTTGCTGACAAAATAACACACAACCGAAAGTCACCTACGTCGCCCGTATATGACGTCATCAGTAGTTGACTCTCAAAAAATCACGTTTTCGTACTTTTACATACGTAAAATAAGTCTAAATTCACATTTAAGGTTACTTTTCACCGCTACACTCTTGACTGGAGTGTTCTTACAGACACAATGAGGCGGGGAAACTTCATAAGGACACCATATTAGTTTTATGCCACGAGTTATTGCTTGAAGTCAATAGTGTTTCTTACCGTCGTAACGCCGACATCAAACTGACAAAATGACCAGAGAGACAGGAAACGATAACGCGCCTCTCGCCCCCTTTATAGGATGCCCTCTAGCGGTGATTGGCTGACAGTCACGGTCAAGCGAGACACTTAATAGGCTGGATGACCGAGTCCATCCTGCTTCAAAAATGCTGTGAAGATGGTGTCCGTGTTGTGTCTCGGTGCCACATCGTGTCTTTGGAGGCGTTTTCAATGATGGTAAACGAATACCTCTTACCTTAAATGTTCATTTATCCCCATTCGTTTATGATCAATATGTATTTATATACACTCCGAATTGTTTTCTACGCATAAAACTATTTTTAAAAAACGTGTTTTTGCAACTTTTAGTCCATTTGTGACGTCATAGGCAGGCGACGTAGCTGACTTGGTTCTGGTTGCGATTTTGTTCGTAAGATAACTTAGTAAGTTAACTAGAAATACATAAATAATTATAGAATACTACAATAATTGACTTGTGAATAAATATTTATGATGTTGGCCGGGAAAATGACCTTGAATGACCAGCAGCTGCCATTGATTCCATCTTGTTAGTGGATTCTTGCATGCTGTTGATGATGTCAGTATCAGTGTGCAGGATCACCACATCAGGTTTTCTTTGAAAAATGCCACCTTTGTCCCTTGTCAATCTGAGGTGAGGCGCAGACGGCAGCAAACAAGTGTGTGTGTAACTTTGTGTGCAAAAACACTCAAATGCACTTTTATTTAAAATTTTTGCATATTTTAATAAGCAACAGACCAAGTTCATTGTTAAATACATCTTGCAAGTCATATGGTAAAGAATCACTGTACAGACACATTTTCACAGTATTTCGTACATTATCTTACATCCATCTTTAAGCGGTTCATGAGTCTATTTTTTAAATAATTTTCACATCCCTCATCTTTAGCAATCTGTGCCAATTTACCAAAAAAACAAAAAAAAAACACACCAAGAAAACTACCTTTTACCTGTACAGTGATTCTGAAAAGCCATCACATCCTAACATTGACTCTCCTGCAATGCACACAAAGTAACCCTTTTAAGTGTAAGTGTGATTCCACCACACAGACAAAGACAATTTACCAAATCATTGTAAAAGCTCCAAAAAGACTGCGACTAATGCGAGTATAGTTAATAGAATCTGTCACCTGAACCCCCAATAAAGCAAAACCGTCCTTTTGTAGTAACAAAGGACTACCAGTGCAAAAAAAAACCCCAAAACAAATATTGAGTGATGTAAAAGAAGAAAACGCTACTTCAATTATGACTATATAGGTGCTCATTCTCCATCATCATGCATCATCATGTCATGGAAGCCAGCGGTCCAGTGTTTCGTTTAATAATTGAACGTAAGTGCTTTGCAGAGGAAACGTACTCAGTGCGAGCGGGAAGTACGCTAAATGAAGGAGAGCGTGGTGATGGTGACGTTGAAACATCGGTATGTGCTCGGGTGTTTCAACGCCACTTCGTTTTTTTCCTCACACTTCATGTGAAGAAGAACAAGTCAGGTCCGTTTTTTAGTGCAAAGGCTCGGTCGCAGTTTGCGTTTTAAGAGTTGGCGTCGACGGCGAGCTCTGGGTCTTTGTCAGCAAATCTACTAAGCAGATTAACCGTTTTATTAATCCCGTGAGGGCATTTTCCATATGACTTTCCCTGTAATTATATAAAGTGTACTCGCATACCAACGTCAACTTTGGTCACAAGACTTTTCCGCTTTTTTTTTTGTACGAAAAGAGTTTAGTTTAGTCTAGTTTGTCATTTGTGTGCTTCATACTCTATTATTATATTTCTATAATTTTTGTATTTGCGGCGGACCAAGTCATGCTCGGTTCAGCCCGTTTGGTCTGGTCTGGTGTTGGGTTTCAAGCGTGAACGCAGCGTTCGATATCAATGGGATCATCAACGACTAATGTTCACCTTTTCAGGTTTGGAATGAAAAGAAAAATAAGCAGACGTAAACAAACAAATGATGCTGATAGAGCTTTCTTCATCTTCTTGGCGATTGCATTCAAACCGGAGCTGATTTGTATTGATTATTTCCTGATAAAAAGGTGTGTGGCTGTGATGAAGCCGGAACGTATCGGGGGGGGGGGGGGGGGGGGGGGGTGTGGGGGCGCGGTCTGAGAATGGAAAGTGTCCTTTTCAGAGAAGGCTGAGGTGGTGATTTTCCATGAGGTCTGGAAACTTCAGATGGAAAGTTCAACAAAGCGGCTCGAAGCCACCATAAAAGTCAAGAAGGTGGGGTGGGGTGGGGGTTGGGGGTGGAGAGAGAAAAGGTCAGATGAGTCCCATCTAGCATAGTGCATCCCAAAAACATAACCTGAGATGTTGAACAATCCATTTAGTCCTGAAATAAATACGCAAACACACACACTGCTGTCCTCGGCGGAAGCTTTTCTGGCGAGTCTTTCTAAAAAGGAACGCTGACCAACTGAGAAGTAGCAGCTAAGACTGCGGAAAGCACCAGAGTGGAAGTCGAAGGACGACACAATTAAAGGAGGAACGTCGTCACCGCACACACTCGGTGGCGTTATTATTATTATTATTTTCCACTACCTCCCAACGGCTGCCGAGGCACTGATTCAAAGAGACGCTACAGAACACGAAGATGCTTCATGTCCACTACACCCTGCAGCTTTCTGTCGGTGCTTGTTAGAATTAGCATCAAAGCAACTAAGCGAGCTTTCTCCCGTGGCTTTCGCTACCGATCGATTTATGACGCTTTCTAGCCACGTGATCTCTCCCAAGCTCCAGACTCAGTTGCCTGGAAGCGAGACAATCCGGTGTTTTAGGACAAACACACACAAGCAAGAAGTCACACGGACGCCCGCGCTCACCTCAGGGAGTTCCAACAGTTGACCAGCTAGACTTGAGACAAATGTTGAGCTACACTCAGGAGGAATGAAGGAGATTTTAAGGCTTGTTGAAGAGAAAAGTGCCGTGTAGAACAAGCGGCGGTCCGAATATGCGCTGCGGCCCCAAGAGGAGGGCGCGCGTATCCGTGTCCGTCCGGTCACTCTGGAATCTGTAAGGCCATCACTTCAGGCTTGATCTTGAAGTACTGGTTGAAACGCAACACGGCGTACCTGTAGGAGGCCGATACAACAACAAGGTCTCACGTCAACACGTCAGAGATGTTGAGCATAAATGGATCATTTTGTCTATTGATTTTGGTCATAAAAGGTGAGGGTTAAGATACCGTATGCAACCGGCGAGGAGCCATCATGTGAGCGTCACATGGAGGTCGGTACGGACCCCCACAAAATGAGGAGACGCTCTGTGATGGCTGCTTTTAACTGACACGGTCGTATGGGTATTCATTTAACAATATTTTTATTACTGTGATTGTAGTTTGCAGTGGATAACAGAATATTTTTGTAGTTAGGACAAAGCCTTGTAAATACAATTTTTAAAACATTTTAGAGCCCTCTCAACATGAGCTAAGAACCCTATAGTCACCTTTGCACTCCTTTTACCCAATATAGTAGTCATAATAAGAGTAAATAAGCCATTTAAGACATAAGTACGACTGTTTCTTGTGTCGGTTGCTATTAAAAGTGGCGGACAGGAAGTGGTTCAGAGTGGAGTTTCATCTCGCTGCGAGTTACGGCAGTTTTTGGCTTCTTATAAAGTTTGAAAATATATTTCCCCACACAGTTGCTTCTCTTTTGGTAGGATTTGTTTTTCTGTGGAGCACACGCAGACATCCACTTACCCGAGGAAGTCAAAGTCAATGGAGGAGTATTTGGCTTGAATGAGGGCCCAGAATCCCCAGAAGAAGTGAGAAGCCTTCAAAGAGACAAATGAGGATCAGTTAGACGTGTGTGGATGCATGCATGACACCACGGAGGCCAGAGTGGTCTTCCTCACCAAAGCAAACTTGTTGACCTGCACGTAGAGGGTCTCCAGCTCTTTGGCGCTGACCTCCTCGCCTTTCTTGGTGAAAAGTTTGTATGCTTGCAGGTAGAATTTCAGCCAGACCATCTGCATCTCCCGACTTGGGTACAGGCCGTAGTCTGGCTCTGCCATTCCTGTTCACACACACACAACACTTGAATCAAGTCTATACTTGCCTTAGCTCAACTTTATGAAAACCAAACAAGACTTAAGCCGAATCCAAAATGGACAGAACAAAATTGAATATATTATCCATAGGAGTTAATGAGCAATTTAAGTAATAAATAAAATTCCTGTTTGAGGGTCACAGTACAGTAGCAGTGATGAGTGTAGTGCCTGTCTCACCGAACAATTACTGACACCTAGTGGCCAATGTAGAATACAGCGCTACATTCACAATTAGAATGCTTCCTCTGCCTTGTATTTGTATTTTAATTTAGGCCAAAAAACAACCATAATAAGCCATATTCATACCATAAAACAGCAATCATTATTTTGAATAGTGATGTTCTCACTGAGATGTAGCAAGGCACCACCATTTGTATTTTACTTCATTTAGGCAAATGTAGGCTTCAATGTGCATTTTATTTTTTACTAATCGCTCAAATTCAACCCCAGAAGCGCATGATTTATGAATTAATATGTTTTTGGACACTTCCACACTGAAAAAATAAGGATGTTTTTTTTTTTTTAAAAAAAAGGGGGCTTGCAAACCTGCAAATTCATTGAAGTGGTTGCCGATGTCGAACGCCTGGTAGTTGTAACTGGAGTATTCGTAGTCTATGAAGCGAACATGAGCTGAAAAAACAAACAAACAGAGAGACAATCAGTGGGTTTCCGACGAGACAACCCAAATCATTCATTCATCCTGTATCTCATTGAGATTCTAAATCTCTTTTACAAGCGTGACCCGGCCAAGACAGTAGCATAGCATTCCCGACATGGAATACAACAATCAACAGTACATTTTGGTGTTTGGGTGGGCTGTGGGTCATGGCTGGTTTAATCAGCTAATGAAGCTCGTGTAAGATAATCAAGCGTGTAATCAGAGTCTACTCGCTAAGATGCCAGCCAAGTGTCATGTGATTAGCTTCATGTATTCATCTCCACAGGTGATGAAGTAGCAATAGTTCCTGTTGGTCATTTTGTGTGTCATTTTTTCCACCTCCACACCACACATACCCTCTTTGCTGTTGTGAATGATGTTCTTGCAGAGCAGATCATTGTGGCAGAGCACCACAGGCGAACCCAGCGTGGAGAGATGCTCTTTCATCCAAACCATCTCCTGCTCCAGGACCGCCTTGCTCGGCACTTCCTTCTGGATTCTGGATTGGGGACGCGGAGACAGAGAAATATGCACAACAGTCAATAAAATCCTGTTGTGAAGTGAATGTGAGTCAAGTCAGCAAAGAATAACAACCAAGGATCTGTTGAGCGGAGACTTGAGCTAATTGTAATGGGATTATGGGAGTTCATCGTACCGTCAGCCACACCTATTCATGACGGCATTCCCTATCAAGCAGGTTCTTTCTCCTCACCTGGGACTGAGACTAAAGCACGTCCTGATTAGGCACCTGGTACACCTTTACCTTGCATGGGGTTAACGTATTTTCCCAGCTTCAGGCAGCAGTGCAGCAAGCACCTATCCAGGAAGCAAGCTGTTCCCGTTACTAGGGAAAATAATAAAGTGACTTTATAGGCTGAGCTCGGCAAACATTTGCTGCCCTGCCGTCTTATTCCAGATTGTTACAATTACACAAGCACCAAGCTAGGCTTAAAGCAAGGGTCGTTACTATCAAGATTTCGGCCTCAACCCTGCCTATCTTTGGCAATTCCGATGTATTTTCCTGTCTATACCCCAAAATCAAAACAATCTAATACACAATGGCCACAAAACCAAAATATAAAAACCTCAATATAACCATACAAATTCAGCACAAGCCTTAAAATAGGTCATTTCTGCGGAAAAAGGACCGTCAGGATTTGCTTGGTCGGGTGTCAGCAAATCCACTATTATGGGACTATGACACGCCATATTGACACAATGGCTGTCTCGACTCATCGGCACTTGAGAAGCTACATCTCACCTGATGTTGGAGGCTTGGTCTGTGAACTCCGTGGCCACAAGAGAGAAGTATTTTCTTATTATAATCCACAGATTTGGTTTCGGGATGCATCCGTTGTGTGCATGGATTGCGTGGATGCGAGCCATCTCTTTGGCTATCAGTCTGTAGGGAGACGTGTGAGAAAATATTAATGCATGTAGTATGTGCATTACACGCATATTCATTTGGGGTTATTGATATTTCATATTTCAAATACCTTCTATACAAAGTTATATGATTTTTTTAATGTTGGATTTTCAGCTAATCCTTGGAGCTCAGTGAAGGTCTAAAGTCTTTGTTTGTGTAAGCCAACGCTAGAACCGCTGAAAATTCCCAACCTGAGCAAAGAAGGATCCCTGACGTCCTGCGTCCCAAGGGCATCCCCCTGCATGAATTCGTAGCAGATGCCATTTTGAAAGGTGCAGTACAAACTAGGAGCACACCCATTAGCATGAAGCACCTGGTGGGGGAACCAACATTCAAAGTCAACATTCAAAAGATTTGTAAACCAGTTTGACACCGGAGGGAAGAAAAACGAAACTTCTACCTGAAAGCTTTTAAGCTCATTGTCTCTGTCAACAATCAGCTCAGTCTTGTTCCCGTACACTCTGACCAGGACCACGTCCTCTGGGCTGTCCTCCGTGTAGCAGCCCACCAGCTTGTTGGTTGTCCCGTCAGTGAAGAACTGAAGGAAGACAAAATAGAATGGAGCGAGAGATTCTTGAGGGTTTGCGATGCTCAGGTCAGAAATTGCATCCATCTGCATTAAGAATATCAACTGAAGGGAAATGACAGCAAATTGAGTCAATGAAGGTTATTAAAATAGCCACTGTGCAAGTAAAGCACGTGTATAAAGATTATGAAATTAGTGCAAAATAACTTGAAAAAAATGTCCAAGACTTGAGTCAAACTTGCACCCCACCTGTACCATTACACCAGCAGCAGGTACATTCTAGTGGCATCAAGCTGACTTGGTGCACTTTGCCTCACGGCATTTGCCAAAAAAATGCGTCCCCTTGCAGGAAACGGGACCCGCACAAGGCCCTACGCACAGCACGTGTTCTGTATGACATTCTGAATTAAAAGCACCAAGGTAAGCAAAATGTGCAAACACCTAGGAGACAGGAGCATGCCAGTGAAAACCTGTAGGGCAACACATCTCGCCAGTCAACACAAGAGACGCACATGAGCTATATCTCTCATCACAGACGCTCCCTCACACATATCTGGCATTCCGCGCATGGCCGACCACAAAGGTGGCCGTGCAGTCATCCCTGTTATGACCATAGACACACTGGCAAAAACACAGTTGTCTACTACATGACTGATCCCCCCCAACCCCGCCCCCGCCTGCCACACAATACACCGCTAAAACCGGTGACCGATACGTCCATAGACAGCAAAATGTTTGCACCCAGACAGACGTAAACATGGAGCCAAGGTTCATGTGGCGGCTAGGAGGGTGTAACGCCATACATCTCCACGGGTCCGTAAACACATTTGTTTATTTATTAACAATAAAACAGAAAACTATAACAAGGATGCAAAAACGCTGCCCTTGAGTTATATTTCCTGCTGTGATGCAGCTACGCCCAATATTTGTCACAATAGGATCCAGTGCGATGGGATCGGTGGTTGTTATTGAGAAAAGCTGAGCAAGTGTGACCTGGTAGAGAATGGAGGCGGCGGTAAACACTAAAACACCAGCTGCAAGTGCGGGGAATTGGTGATGTCCGCAGAGATCTGTCAGCAGGATGTGGTTGCTGCAGCTGTGGCTAAACCGTCACATAAGTACCTCAGATAATATACATTACAGTACATGCTTTGGTCATGACAGACCCCCTTTTAAGGTGGCTCATATTTTAATAGACATCAGGGATTGCACAACGAACGAGCAAACTCATTGGGCTTTCAGCATGATGGTTGCAAGAGACCCAAGAATGTAGACTGGGGTGTGTGCACTTATATAACTAGTATTTTCACTTTCATCGAAAGAAATCATTAATTATTTGTACTTGGTACAAATGTTTTGAGTTGACGGGTGACATTTACTTTTTATGTTGTGCTAGAATTACTGAGGTTAACATTATTACTTATTACTTTTTTTTTAATTTTGCACAGCCATGCAGGATATACTTTCATTCAGTAGCCTACTATTTTCTTTTGGATAACTTCATACAACAGGACATCTCTTAAACAGTATGATCTAATTCATGTCATGTACACAACGGCATGGCATGTCTGCCTCGACATGGTCGCGGATTTACAATTTCCCAGCTGCTCTATATGGCATTAATTCAAAGACAACTTTATTTTGACTTTATTTGCAGTGTTGGTGCATGTGCTGCACAGCTGGAACCCATTGAACTGAGAAGGGTTTTATATATGAAGCATAAAATGAGAGTAGGATCGGGCACCGTTTGACTTTGAACAAGCCCGGTTTCAATTCCTTGCTTCGATTCCGGTTCCTAACGATTCTCGATTCCGATACTTTTAAGAAGCAGGGTAATGAAATTTTGCAAAGTTTAAACGAGGGCGCTAACCAGAGTTCTATTTAGACACGGTATTGACACGTCTGAACATCATTGTGTTGCAAATGTTGCACCGCGCCGACCGTGGTTGTTTTTTTTATGAACTTTGTAGCCGCTTCTTCTTGACAGGTGCTCCCGCAGCTTCTTCTTTGTTTGTGTTTAAGGCTAGTTCTTCCAGTCGAACACAAAATGGCTGCAACAAGGAGAGAAAAAGAAGTGGGAGGCCCTCATGCACAACTGTGCAAGAAAACAAATCTCAGACGGCTCACAGGATGTCAGCTGGCAGCTGCCCTAAATCGCACTTGTCAAAAAGCAGCATCCAAGTATGAGGTCTTTTGCCTGTTGCAAGAGGACACACAAACAGTATGCAAAAATGCTCTTCAAAATATGAATAAACAAGTCAAACAACCTGTACTGTAAGTCTGGATTTGTTATTCATATTGAAATAAATATCTAAATCAAGTATGTTTAAAGCATGCTGTCCTCAAATGTATGTATACTAAGCAGAGGTCTCATTTAGGACGATGGCCTGAAACCCAACTCCCCTTGTTTGGTTCGGTCCTTGTGGTCCTGGACTAATCACTTTTAACCGCAGCAACAATGAATGCACCCTCAAGTGACACTGACTTGAGTGTCATCACCCACTAAATATAATTCCCATGAATCATTGTGGATTATTTATAATTTAGTCTGGTCAATTATGTAGTCTTTCAAGAATTGTCAATGACTAATGACTAACAGCATATTGACAGTGATGCCTTCCAAAACCACTCGAGCTTTTACGTGTCCATTATTGTAATTTATGAGTGCATTTTCCCTCAGCCTCCTCCTCTGTACTCTGTGGCGCCTTGTGATGCTAAAGTCTGTCAACGGTAGCTTGGCCTAGCATACACCGCACAGCTAGCTTCCCAGTAGGCGTACCTTAGTCTTGACATGGTCCTTGTCCCACGCCGGTCTCAGCTCTTTAATGAGCTTCATTGCACCTTCCGTCACGTCGTGCTCGTCTACAAAAATGGGAATTCTTCGTATAACCGGCGAGCCGATAGGCACATGGATCTGCGTCTCCATCCCACCGTCGTTTACCAGTTAAGTCCCCGGGCCCTTCACAGATACAGTATTAGTAGAAACTATCGCATTCAAATGTCGCCCGGCCTGCACGTACGCTGGTTTATTGGTATATTTTGATAGTAACAATTTTCGCCCAGCAAGCGTGTCTTCTTCGGTGATAAGACGAGTTGCAATGACTTGTTCACTGTGAAGACGGTACTGGAAACGTTTTATATTCGACGCCGGTTCCGAGAAGCTGTCAGGCAACTGTTACCGCTTCCTCCTACTTGGCTCCGCCCATCCGGGATCATCCGATTGTACCGCCATTTGCTACGACACGAGCAGAGCACGCCCATTATTTCCGTGCATTCCCGAAGGTAGCCGAAGTCTGCCGAAGTTTTAAACGGGCCGCAACTTGCTTAATTTACGTTGAAGAAATACAATAAAAGACGAGAGAATAAAAAAAGAAGGCGACACTCGGTGGACTCTTCTTTTTTTATTCTCCAAAGAAATCAAACTTTTTGCATTTATATATACTAATTGTATCAACAATTGTATTTGTAACGTATCAAGAATATATATATATATATATAATATAATATATATGTATATATCAATACCGATCGACTAACGTGTAAGGAGTTTTTGAACACAGGTAGGGTTTGGGGGTAAAAAAAATAAAAAAATAACAGGGCAAAAAGGGGTGCAAAATATTGTACTTCCCACTCTTGACCAGATGAGGGCAGTAGGGTGTTTTCATGTGTGGGATATGCTGCATTCAGGCCAAAAGGTTCTAGAAAACAATAAAAATGGTGTGTATATGTGCATTCACTCATCAGCCTTAAGTCATTGTTATTTAGAGACACCATTACTTCAGATGAATATGGACAAAACCTCAAACATATCAAGTCTATCTACAGTGAAGAAAATAAGTATTTGAACACCCTGCTATTTTGCTATTTCTCCCACTTAGAAATCATGGAGGGGTCTGAAATTTTCATCGTAGGTGCATGTCCACTGTGAGAGAGATAAACTAAAAAGAAAAATCCAGAAATCACAATGCATGATTTTTTAACAATTTATTTGTGTGATACAGCTGCTAATAAGTATTTGAACACCTGAGAAAATGAATGTTAATATTTGGTACAGTAGCCTTTGTTTGCTATTACAGAGGTCAAACGTTTCCTGTAGTTTTTCACCAGGTTTGCACACACTGCAGGAGGGATCTTGGCCCACTCCTCCACACAGATCTTCTCTAGATCAGTCAGGTTTCTGGGCTGTCGCTGAGAAACACGGAGTTTGAGCTCCCTCCAAAGATTTTCGATTGGGTTCAGGTCTGGAGACTGGCTGGGCCATGCTAGAACCTTGATATGCTTCTTACGGAGCCACTCCTTGGTTTTCCTGGCTGTGTGCTTCGGGTCGTTGTCGTGTTGGAAGACCCAGCCACGACCCATCTTCAATGCTCTGACAGAGGGAAGGAGGTTGTTCCCCAAAATCTCACAATACACGGCCCCAGTCATCCTCTCTTTAATGCAGTGCACTCGTCCTGTCCCATGTGCAGAAAAACACCCCCAAAGCATGATGCTACCACCCCCATGCTTCACAGTAGGGATGGTGTTCTTCGGATTGTACTCTTCATTCTTCTTCCTCCAAACACGCTTATTGGAATTATGACCAAAAAGTTCTATTTTGGTCTCATCTGACCATAAAACTTTCTCCCATGACTCCTCTGTATCATCCAAATGGTCATATGCAAACTTAAGACGGGCCTTGACATGTGCTGGTTTAAGCAGGGGAACCTTTCGTGCCATGCATGATTTCACATCATGACGTCTTAGTGTATTACCTACAGTAACCTTGGAAACGGTGGTCCCAGCTCTTTTCAGGTCATTGACCAAGTCCTGTCGTGTAGTTCTGGGCTGATTCCTCACCTTTCTTAGAATCATTGAGACCCCACGAGGTGATATCTTGCATGGGGCTCCACTCCGATTGAGATTGACCGTCATGTTTAGCTTCTTCCATTTTCTAATGATAGCTCCAACAGTGGACCTTTTTTCACCAAGCTGCTTGGTAATTGCTCCGTAGCCCTTTCCAGCCTTGTGGAGGTGTACAATTTTGTCTCTGGTGTCTTTGGACAGCTCTTTGGTCTTCGCCATGTTACAAGTTAAAGTCTTACTGATTGTATGGGGTGGACAGGTGTCTTTATGCAGCTAACGACCTCAAACAGGTGCATCTGATTCAGGATGATACATGGAGTGCAGGTGGACTTCTAATGGGCAGACTAACAGGTCTTTCAGGGTCAGAATTCTAGATGATACACAGGTGTTCAAATACTTATTTGCAGCTGTATCACACAAATAAATTGTTAAAAAATCATGCATTGTGATTTCTGGATTTTTCTTTTTAGTTTATCTCTCTCACAGTGGACATGCACCTACGATGAAAATTTCAGACCCCTCCATGATTTCTAAGTGGGAGAAATAGCAAAATAGCAGGGTGTTCAAATACTTATTTTCTTCACTGTATACACACAAAATATACAACAAATGGCTTTTTGTTACAGTTCAAAATAGCATTTATGGTACTTTACCCTAGAGGTGCGCATGTCTGCAGGACCCATGGCTGGAATTGGGTTTCCTGTACACGTTTTAGTACTTGCTTAGCGTCGGAGGAGTCTGTGTGCCGGAGTTGTTGATTCTGCGATGGTGTCTGAAAGAGAGACAAGTTGTAACTCATGTTACTCAGCACGTTGTCAGGGAGTCAGCTGAAGCTTTTGGGGGGCCCGATGCCCCCCGGTGTTCCTGCTTTCACTGGTTTGCACAGCTTTATTTATACAAGTACCGTGCCAGACGCTGCTTTGTGCGTGCAGCTCAACTCGTGTTTAGATCAACTGTTCTGCAGGTATAGTACATAAGATAATACTAATCGAAAACTCAATCATATGAAAATATGCATTTAAAGCAAGCATAATTGTGGAGAATTCCAAGTGCCCATGTGGCCCATAGCTAGAACCGCACTTGTGATGCACAGGATGTATGAGTGTGCCGTCACACCCTGGCTCTGTTGTATCAGTGTCAATGTAAGAGGTGAGCACTGTAGCTCTACCTGTAGCCACTTGCCCCCCCCCCCCCCCCATCTGCTCTCCATAAACTCCATCCCGTCTCTTCACCGTCTCCGAGGAATGCATTCGACACGTCTTATGAAGAGAAAGGTGTGCAAATTTATACGCGTATCTGTGCATGTGTCGGCAGCTGTGACAGCTCAAAGGTATGTATATCTCAGGAATGTGGAAATGAGCTTTGTCGCACAGTGGAGGACATTTTGAAACTACACACACACACACACACACACACACAAGATCATAAATCAGATCCCTGGTGAAGGAGTTAACCCTGCTCCCAGTCTAACCCAATTCTTCATGTCAAGGCTCATGTTGACACACTCCTCATCTATCACTGATTGCATGATTAGAGTGACCTTAGCATGTGAGCATTTTCACACACACCTTGTGGACATCTACACACACGAGCAAAAGAGGATGTTGTCGTGCGTCCAGCTTGACAGATGTCCACCGAGTGCCCCACACAATACACAAAGTTTATGATCTCCAACAACAGCGAAAATAAGTCACTGAATGTCTTTCAGGGACCATCTGGACGAAAGGAGTCGTCTGCATTCATTGACGTATTGTTTAGTCATCTGCTGTATATCATCTGGGTTTTTTTTTTCATTCTCTCTTCTCCCTGAAAACAGTTTCCATCTCCAGTGTTCTGTGTCAGAAAGAGTTTACGCCAGAGATGATCTTATTGTAGGTTTTAGAAATAGACACAACTTAGCACGCAGTACCAAAGGACAGTCTCTGATCGCATTTCGACTTCCGACCAATAGACCTCGGTGCTGTGTCTCGAACCAGGGCTCATGAGTACTCGTCTTCATTAACTCACCTACTTGGGCCTGCTACTGCTTGCTAAATTAAAACAGGAAACCAGGATCTACAAAACGAGCGATTCACTCCCTCAGCCTTTGAGTTTCGACTCAAACCGACTCACAGGTTGATGAAGACTCGAGTTTCACTGACTCATGGGTGCAACAAAGTTTGTGAGCAGGCGCTCTTTGATGAGTGACTCAAGCTAGTCAAGTATCCGAACTAAAGCCGGTAAAAGGAATCGAGTTTTCCATCATCACAAGTGTGCAATACTGGGTGCTTATCATCAACAATGGCTGCTAATAATGGAGTAACCCATGACGGTGGACAGTGTATCCAAATACCGATAGCATATAGTCTCCATATCAAACCTATTCTGTCACAAGTTCAGTTCTGTGGCTTTCGTTGTCATAATTGTGGTCGTCAAACTCAGAAGTAGAGAAACATGCAAGATTTTAGAAGTTTAAGAGCCAAAAACAATCCTTCCATCATTCAAGAGGAATCAGTCCAATGAAGCAGGCGACTCCAAGTAAAGATTCCAATCAAAATCTAAAAACAACGAACAAAGCCAAACACTCAGAACACATTCTTAGCATGGAGGGAGAAACTGACTTTTCTTCAGCAAAACATCATTTGCATTTACTGTATGTATCCCAAGAGAGCAGTTAAAAAAAAGGTCAGTCAAGTTCATGCAGATTCATTAATTGGCATTATTAAAGACTGCCCTGGCTGGAATCTGTCTATAGTGTCCCGGCTGTAAAAGAACTGTTCTGTTCTTCACAAATACTGAGTCACTAACACTCACATAACCGAGACATATTTTCAGCAATAATTTTAGTCAAAAACCAAATCCTATGCAAAGCCATTATCCAAATCTATTACTAATAATTTATTCACATCATATGTTCACTTCCTTTGTGTATGTTTCACCATTTTGTTCCCTTACTAAAATTAACTGAATCGTGACCTGTACATACCAAACGGTAATTATGGTGCATGGTTACAACGCTAACCCTGACACATATGTAACTAATTCACTGTCCTTGAAGCATATAAGCTTTGGAACGTGAAAAATCAACCAAAATGTTAGTTCTACCATTGTCACTTATCATGGTCCAATATGTGACCACGCATCAGAGAGCATAGCATGGTTGTTCATATGGAAACGCCCCGGCCTCACATGTAGCAACCCTAGTAAACATACCAAATGAACGTGGGTGCAACGTAGTATCAGTCAGCGTCACTACAAAGTGTATGACTCCATTTGTCTTTTTGTTGACCCTCCGATGAGCATATGGCAGCCAACACAAAGCCGTCTCCTCTCCTAAACCAGAGGGCCTTACTCCTCCTCCAAAGGGTGAACAACCGGCCACTTGGGCTTGTCTCACAAAGCTTCCGACCCCCCTTTATATTTATAGCCCCTTCAGTGCCCCTGCATCCTTTCATTTTCAGAAGGGGTTCTTTCACTCGGTGCGGGCAGCAGTAGAGAGGGCGTCAGAACGACAGCAGGACTCAAAAAAAACGATGCTCATGAACTGATCATGGTGCTTGCCAGTTTACCAACTGGTAGAATCATAAAAAGGTGGCGAAGCGCCATACAAGAGAAAGACCGTTTACCATAATCCCTCCAGCGTGTCCTAGGTCTTTCCCAGGGTCTTCTGCCAGCTGAAAATTCCCGAACACCTCATCAGGGAGGAGTCCTGGAGGCATCTGGACTGGATACCTGAGCCACCTCAACTGGCAGGAGCAGCTCTACTCTGAGCACCTCCTGGATGAACAAAAAAGGCAGAGTAATTCAAACTAACTGCAAACTTTGACAAAATGACCGAAACATTTTGTTATTTTACATACAAGTACAGTCAAACCTCGGTTTTCCAATTATACAGTTGTCGTATGATTTGTTTTTTTTATGGAAATCCAAGTCCTATTGCCCTGGACTGTATCATTCAGGACCCAAACAAAGCCTCCTAGCTGTTAGTGATTGTGACTGCTACATCAGATCCTTTCCTCTTCTACTTAAATGCATTTTTATTGACTAATGCAATGTCTTCCACTGACTGGTGCAAACCTGCATGGTCTGGTCTGGTCATGCCCTGGTGAGGGTAAATCTTTGTTTGGGCTGTCAGACGGATGACAAGTAATGAGGTCAGGGTGGAGCTAGGTATTTTTATTTCATACTACCTTTAGGGGAATCTACGTGGTGATAGAGATGGAACATTCAGAAGGTGACCTAGATTGTGTTGCTTCCATGTCGATATAATACAATCTAGGCACACTTCACCGTTGCGTGGTGCAGAGCCAAATTCATGATGACTTCCAAATCATAACACTATGTGTGAGGAACAAAGTCGAAATAGCCATGAATGAACCTCTGTGCAATTTTGTCCGCACTAAATCACTAAGGCCAGTTTCTTCAGTGTTTGCACTAAAGGGTGGAGTCAGTGGAGGGAATGGGACTTTGTTTTCTGTAGGAGTGGGTGATACTGAAAATGTTGGTATCAATTTGATACCAACTAAATATGATTGTGATGATTGTTGATGCAATGATATTTTTCAAGATCACTGATTGAGTTTGTGATTTTACTGTCATTTGTTGACCGTTCTCAATAAATCACAATAGCAAAATACATACAATAAAATTCTCAGAAGTTAGAAGCCAGCTTAATCTCTGAATTCTCGCACGACATTCTCCTGATATTTTGTTGTCTCAAACTCATCGTCAAGACAAGCGATTTCATCGTATGACGTTGTTTACATGCAGTGATTTCATCCCTCCGCCATAAAAGCCGCACAAAACACTGGCTTTTGGCTTTTGCAAGTTACATATGGATGGATTTTTTTTTCAACCTGCCAAAATAAGAGTCCCAGGAAGGTTTCCATGGTGACATGGCCATAGAGTTCATCTTTCGAACGTCACGCATCATCATTGGCCTCCATTCCTGTCAATCAAAACTCTGTGATTGTAATTTGTTTAACTTTTTTGTTAACATCTTTTCTGAAATGTAATGTTTTCTTAAATGCTAACGTGTTTAACACTTTGTTACAGTATTTTGCAAACCCTGGTCATTGTAATGATGCTGATAATTAGGACTTTAGACAAAAAGTAAAGTTATTTGTGTGTAATTTAACAACATATAAATGTAACAATATCAGCAAAATAAGAAAATTACTCTCTGAACAGAAACATATCGATCTCATCACGTCAGTATCAGTCAGATGCTGACACAACCCTTGGTATCGATAGTATCGACATTTGTCTCGACCTGCCCGCCCCCGACTTCTCTGTTGAAGGGATCAGATGTAGAGTTGATGATCCGGGAATGAAGTCAATGTTAGCTTTCCAGGGAATTTGGTGCAAAATCCTTTAAGATTAGACTATCGGCTGATACCTACCTAGGAGAATACTTGCCGATATCAGCCATGAGGTGCATCCAGCCTTGGCCACGAGCAGCACGGAGGAGCGAATGGCTCCGGTGCGCCTTGGCCCACCACCACAACCCCGATCCCGGCGTGGAGAATGAAATAGTCGTCCTGGCCACCGGAATAGACCAATACTTGCAGGAGGTCTTCCACCATCTTGCTTACCCCAACCGGGAAGATAAAGTGTCCGCGGAGGACTTCACTACGCTGTGCGCCGTCCTGGGTGTCACCGGAGCTCGGAAGGGTCAGAGGAGCACGAAGGGAACCTTAGCTGGAGATGGCGACGAGGAAGAGTTCGGCGATGTTTGCTCCGGGTTGCCGTGTCAGTTAACTTTTAAGGACTTCCACGCGCGTCTGTGCGGCTTCTTTCGTGTGCGCACGGCGCAAAGAGGCTGGCGGCTGCCCGTCACCGAGGAGACTGAGCTGGTGGAGAGACAGATTCTTCTCCGGTGGCCTCGCCTGAGGAGGAGAAAAGATGTCACCTTTGATCTGACAGGGAATCACAGCAGAGCCACTGCAGAGGATACGGAGTCGGGTATGCTTGGTGTGCATGACAATTTCCCCCGGTTCATGTGTATTTGGTGCCTAGTTTGGAGGTACTATGGCCTGGAATACTCTTAGTCCTTACCTAATTACGTTTTAACCTTGACAATGATACTTAAAAAGTAAGAATTATAGTCCGGTTTTACTAAAGTTAGGGTCAAGCATTCCCAAATTTGTTCCACTCGCCACGCTAAGGCAGAAATGGGTCAACTACGGCCCTCGAGCCACATCGGGCCCACCGGGCATTTCCAAACTTGTTAAACCTTTGATGCAGAGGCATAGAAACAAATATTAAAAAAATAAAAAGAATAATTTAAAAAAACAACAAAAAACACCCACTCATATATTTCCACCGCAAGGCATGCTGGGTAACTTGTCGCGGTTTTGCTAGATTGCAAAATATGTTGAGATCATCAGACAAGTAAACAAGGAGCGAACATAACTCAATGTTTTATTGTTCCGAGTTCATTTTGTTGTTGCAGCTGGGCTACCCAGCATGTCTTGCGGGCATTTGTAAATAACATTTGGCATTTGAATGATTTATGTCATCGCGTTAAGTTGCCGTGGATGTGCTGTGTTGCACCGTGAGCAAGTATGTCGTTCTGCTTTGATGGCATAGTATTTAAGTCATTATGTCGCCCAAATGTAAGTGCGCCAAAGAAAAGGAAAGCCATATGGAAAAAAAATGCAGTAGGTGCCTGCAGCTACACTGAGGAAGGCTTATTAGTTTTTTTTTTGCACGTCATTATGTCGCCCGAGTGGAAGTGTGCAAAAGAAAAGGAAAGCCATCACAACGTAGGTGAAAATGAATATCATAAACGCCAAACTTGAATATTATTCACAGGTTTGGAAAGGTTAGAATCAGGCCTTCCATTTGGAGACCGTTGGTCACATTCAGGTCTTCTTTGTCTTTGAAGCGATTCGTCGCATTTTTCGTTGTTCTACTTGCTTTTATGACAAAATCCCATCAATCAACCAGCATATCAGTTTTAGTCATTATTAGGATTCAACGTAACTGACCCACGCTACGGACTCCTTCCACTCTCCACCACCAGAAGAGTTAGCGGCTCTCAGGGAGCTGGTGGAGGATCTGCGCTCAGCCCTGCAAGGGAGCGACGCGCGCTGCCTGGCCCTCGAAGTGGCTCTGAGACGAGAGCGGCGCCGCCTGCTCCCGAATCCGACGGCTGTTTCGTCACCCTCAACCTCCATCTCCCTCATACAAGGCAAGCTGGTGCCCACACGCCGCATTAAAGGACGCGCTGACGCAGGAGACGCTGCGAGGAGGCCGGGGAGGCGATGGGACACTTGGGACCCACTCTTGAGAGAGTTGAAGCTGATCCGATCGTCTCGTGATGGACAGCTGGAAGAGGCCATCAAGTTCAATCAACGTATGGAGGAGGAGTTGCGATGGGCGTACCAGGAAGTGAGAAAGCTTCAGGCGTCGGAGTGTGCTCTGAGGAGGGAGAACATCCACATTAGGTTGGAATCCGGCTCAATCACAAATCATCTGTTGGTTTGCATGCAATACAAGGGTCACCATCTCCACCAGGAGGCGAGCAGAGGAGGCCAGAGAGGCCTTGAGCTTGGGGCTTGAGAAGGTCAGAAGGATTCAGGAGCAAGCGGAATCTGTGCCACAGCTTCAGTCCAGGATCAGCCAGCTGGAGATAGAACTGGAGCAGTACAGGTACCGCATGACGGCTATTAGCATGTAGCATTTCCTATTCCTACACTCAGTATGGCTGTTCTCTATCACTCCTGCCGTCAGATTCAATTGTGTGTGTCTCCCTGATGCTGCGTCACCCAAAGGAGCCATGAGCTACCCGGTTAAGTCAGGTAGGAAAATTTTAATTATGTGAATAAAATATTATACTATATGATTGCATGCCCGAGCCAAGCTACCATCATGAAGCATGCATCTCCCTCACTTTGCCGTCTTTTAGCCTGCTAGCGTCCACATTTCCAATGTCTCACAGAGTTCATAATGCATCGTTTAAATCTTAGGTCGGCTCGTTTCAGATGCTGAGTGTCTGCAGAGAGCAGTGGAGGGCCGAGCCGCCTCTGATGAAGAGGAAGAGGGCGACAGGAGAACAAGAAAGGAAGGACAACGCCGTCTGCCGGAGGTGAACAAACGCATCGACCAATCGCATGACTGTAGCAAAGGCTGCAGCTGGATGAGACTAAAACAGGAGATCTCAGCAAGCGTGGTCGGTAGCGAGGAGGAAACGGTGGGTGAGACTTGAGACCGCAACAATTTTGGGGGTTGCTTTTAAATGGCACGAAAAACAGCTTTTTACTTACTTTAAATGCCAGATTATCTCCCAAATATTATAAATTGCATTACAAATAAATCTTTAGAGCTGCACTGACATGTATATAATTCTACCAGCTCAAGCTGGTCTCTATGAAGGCGTTTACTCTGAGAGGCGACGTAGGAATTGCGTATGGCCACTAGGGGGCACCAAAATACTGACAAAATCAACTGTTGATTCCTGGTACGGTTAATACTAAACATGCTAGCTGTGTGTGGTGCCAAATCCATCGTAAGGACATTTTATAATACTATAATACCATTATAATATGCCCCTGAGATGTAATAAAAGCATTATAAATTGTAAAATGTCTAGGTACTCACCACTCGTGATGATAATATGATGAATGTGCTTCATATTGCCTGACAATGTTGATTATAAACATGTCACAGGCATGGACGGTAATAATAGAATAATGTTAGCAATGGGTTACATTCAAACCTCACACCGACGTTCTAATATTCTCATTCCACGACAAATACAAAATCAAAGTTGGACTTTTTAGCTCCTTTGCTAACAAAATAAGAAACCGGTCTCCTTCTTCTTCGTGTGTTTTTCTTCACGTGCAGCGTGTCTGCTAATCTTGTATCGCCATCTGCAAATGTTGGTGTCACAAGATATCATGCAAGATTAAAACGTGATTTCTTTTTATCCCGTCAGAGACCAGAACAAGAGCGCTCCGAGACAAGACTGGAAGAGAAAGAAAGGGAGAGGCTGTCTTTACTGGAGGAAAAGTTTCGAGATTCCCTCCTGTTGCTGCTGCAGCTTCGTAATAAGGTCACTATTTTCCTTACGCGTCCCTGTAGCGCCCTCTAGTGTTTATGCTTTGCCATGTTTCTGAATAATCCTCCCTTGTCTTCTCTATAGAAGGTGTCCCGCAGAGAGCTGGGCACCATCATGATGGACACCCTGGACATGTGCAGTAAACATGGAGATGGTATACCTATGATCACATACAGTACAGTCCTTGTCTCGCCACTTGAGCACGGTTTTATGAATAAATTAATAATGTTTTGTATGAATACAATATAATAATATGATATATTATTGTTGGTACTCCTGGCCTAATTAAAGCATTTTCAAGCATAATGACTTAGCCGAAAGAAACTAAATGAACAAAAGCGGTGATATGTAGTAGTCCACACTGGTCACTAGGTGTCAGTAATGTTACTGTCATGTAGTTCTGACGTGATGTCACTCAGCTGATGTTACTTGATGATGAAATATCCATTGGAAAAAAAACAACAAGGAACTCTCTTAATGCTTACAAGTGACTGTTATTTTATTTACATCTAAAATGTCATATTTTATGCTACTATATTGGATAATACTAGTGTAAAGGTGACTATAGGGGTGTTATTTCATGTCTAAAAGGCTCTAATTACCATATTTATAAGTAATTTGCAGGTTTTCTATGTATTAACTGCTAAATATTTAATCACCATGTAATGGCGATAAACAAGGGATTACTGTATTATTTATTATTTTACTATTATTATTCATATTTTTGCTTAGCTTTTTGTGGCATTTCTACTTCCAGGTCCATCTCAGGTGCTGCAGGTAGCAGACACCCTGTACATGCAGTTATCCTCCAGCGATCACCTTGGCGAAGGAGGCGAGAAGAAAGGGGACGAGAGGGAGAACACACGGCGGCCTCAGACGAGCCCTCTGCTCATCTCTTGTTAACAACGGCGCTCTTTTTCAGCCACTTAGGCTTATTGACGTTATTAAAGCTGCTACTATATACTTATATATAAATACATTTATATAAAAATTGTCCCAATGGCCCTGTGTGAAATCCCCCTGACTAATAAATGTCTAATTGTCTCATGTGATTCTCGTATTTTCGATTTCTTGGCAGAATAAATTTTGTTTGATTTCATAATTAAACTTTTTATTTCATAAGTTTGACTTTATCTTATAATGACTTCATCTCATTATTTTAAAATTTTAATCATTTTAATCTACTACTTCATGATTATGTTATTTAATATTTCTTTATTTTTTGAAATATCATGTTACCTCGTCAATTCAATTTTTTATCTCCTAATTATGTATTTTATCAAATACATTAGACTTTTTTAATCGCATAATTTTGACTTTTTAGATTATAATGATCACTTTCTTATTTTATATTAAAACTTTGTATCTCATAACTATGACTTTTTATCCCATAATTGTGGCTTTTTTTCATTATTTTTACTTTCATCTCATAATCATGACTTTCTGTCATAATTTTAACTTTTTCTACGTGATTTTGACTTTTTATCTCATAAATATGACCTTTTGATCTCATAATTCTGACTTTTTAATTTCATAATTTTGACTTTTTAAATCTCAGTTATGATTTATCTCATAATTTTGACTTTATACTTCATGATTGTTATTTTATATTTCTTAAATTTTTTAAAATATTGTGTGTTACCTCATAAATTAGATTTTTTTATCTCCTAAATATGCATTTTATCAAATAATTTAGACTTTTTTAATCGCATGTTGACTTTTTATTTCATAATTGTCTTTTTATGTCTTAATAATTAATAAGGTGGTGAGTAAGAGAACTAGGATGTTTCCAGCTTTGGGGCCGTGCATTATCAGGCTGCAACATGAAGTGACCAGGACTTGATGAGTTATTCCACATGGACGTGTGGACGCCAGCGGACGCCAGTGGACGGCAGTGGGTGGGTGGAATGCACATGGACGTGTGGATGCCACTTCCACGGCATGAACATTGACAAGAAAAGTCAGATATGAAATCATAGTCCTTTAATTCCAGCAAATCAGGAAATAAGCCACAGGCATCATCTACCCTGATGAGACTGCACATGATTATTTTTTTTTTAAACTATTTAATATCTTATGCAGCAAATTTACCAGGACACAGTGTGTCGGAATCAAAGAGTTTGACTGGCGCCATGATGTTTTCTCCCACCCATCTACGACGGCAAAAACAGTCTCCACAGTCTGTTGGCCAAGTTGGTGAGATGTTCGAGGTGTCCACCGAGTCCACAGGAGGAAAACTTTATCAAAAAGCTCAGTTTTTAAAGACAAAATGTTGCATTTGTGTGTGGACGCGGGGCCTCCAGGCGGCCCGGGTACCCAACCATGTACATCCTGTCATTGTCTGTTATTACTATACATTGAATATCACAATCATTTATTAATCAAGGCTGATTAATGAAGCTACCACTCTGAGCTGAGCGTGGCTTTCACATCGGTTAAGGCCGTTTTATAAGAGTCCCTGTGTGTGTGTGTGTGTGTGTTGCATATGTGTGAAGTGTATTAGGCACCATGCAATAGTTCACCACTATTCTAAGTGGCACAAAAAAAGCTCTACTGGCCATTTGCACCGAAAAAAAAAAAAAAAGTAACAGACTCACAATGAAACAATGTCATAAACAATAATACATTTTTTAACAATAATGTAATGATGTCATAAACAAGCTTATATAGAGAATAAATATAGTATGTACAAATTGCTTTGTGTGCTTCGAAAAATAAATAGACAAAGCATGATCAAACCCAGGTAACATGGAAATGCTCAAAAACATTTGCAGTTGTGGCGCCCTCTTGTGTGCATTTTTAAAAATGCAGTTCCTGCGCTTTGTAGTATCTGATGTCACGGAGAAGTGCACCCCCCTCCTAAAAACACACCTATTCCGCCAATGAACGACAAACAACGCTCCATGTGTTACCGGAGTAGTGACACCTCACCACGCCACACCGCCGGCTAGCGACTAGCCGGGTTTCTATGTTGCTATGTGAAATCAACGCACGCAGACAGGAAGTTAAGTGGATTGCTGAAAAAGTGTTTATGTTATCACGAATGTAGCATGGATAGAAAACCTTGTTGGAGGTTTTTGGAGGTGTTTTAATGGCGGGCTTTTAGGCGGAATAGGTGTGCCCAATTAGGTGCATTCATGAGCTACCTCTTGTTTAGCTGTTTGTATATCTTTAGAATGTCGTATTTGATTCCCACGCAAAGTGCAGCTTTCCTTTAAGTAGTTGCTACTTTTTTTTTGTGATCACCAGGATGAGTTATGATTAGATAAAGGAATTACAAAAAAAATTAAAATAAAATAATAAAAATAAAAATAAAAATAAAAATAAAAATAAAAATAAAAATAAAAATAAAAATAAAAATAAAAATAAAAATAAAAATAAAAATAAAAATAAAAATAAAAATAAAAATAAAAATTTACCCCCCCCCCCAAAACAAAACATTCCCAACCTAAAGATAAGATTGACAGACATCATGATTCACATTGACAGGATGTATTCTTCTGGCCCCTCTGAGACGACACAGCAGTCTGACAGCGGCGTCTCGTTCAAGCGCGTCATGCAGGTTTTAGCCAAGAAACCCATACGGACTTCCTGGTTTTCAACTGCCCAAAATACAGTTTAGTCATCTCTAGAACTTCCGATACTCCTCCATGTGCTTCCTCGCTTGCGAGCAAAAAGACAGCAACGGAAAAGTTGTTGGAGTTAAATGAGAGATTTCGGCTTGGCGTGATCGGCGGTGATGAGTCAGGATTTTCTCAAAGTCAAGTTCAGTGTAGTTATCCCTCGTTTATCACAGTTAGTCATTACTTCAGGGCAGTCATAAGTGAATTTCTGCCAATAAGTGGAATATTTTCACAGTTAGAACATAGAAAACCTGTTTACAACCTTCTAAATACATTTTTAACATTATTAGAGCCCTCTACGCATGATGTAACACCCCTATAGTCACCTTAACACTGATATCACTCAAGCGCTTTGTGTGATCTGGTGTTAGGTGAGTAGGTGGCGGACAGGAAGTGACAATGGGGGTTCAGAATTGAGTTTTAGCTCGGCGTGGGTTACGGCCACGACAGGAATTGGGTGTGCCTCATTGAACATGACAGTAAAATGACCAGTGTAGAATACTACATATCATCACAACATGCCTTTGAATGCGTCATATTTGTGTTTTTGTTCATTTAGCCATTTTCATGCTTGAAAATCCTTCATTTCGGCTTATTTTTTGACTCATAATATACCATAATCAAGCAAGAAATGACATTATTTCATAATTTGTATATTTTCAAACAACCGCGATAGAGTGGAGTTGTGAAATTTGAAGCAGGAAGCCATGACTATTATGATTATTATCAACTCGGGTCAAGTTTGGAGCCTTTTTACTGATTAAAGACAGTGAATGCAACGCAAGTGTGCACGCCAAATGTTACTGTAGAGGAGCAATCGCATGACAGTCTGCTAATAATTATTCTATAATTGCCTTGGAGAAATCCTGATCGTTGCCATTTTGTGAGAACATGCAAACCACGCACAGAGATAGCTGAGGGTGGAATTGAACACGGGTCTCCTAGCTGCGAGGCCTGCGTGCTAACCACTTAAGCAATATATTTGTGTTAATGTACTGCATGTTGATGTCCGGTGAATGCAACTCTGCAACTGTCCATGGGATTTAAATTGGTGAAAAACTCTTGAGGACTGATGGAAGTCTTTGGTGCTGGGGGGGGGTCGTCCGAACACAAAGGACACATCAAATACAATCAAGCGGCATCAAGCAAGTTGCGAGCACACCCTCACTCATAATAATGTTTAGTGAGCACTCAGGCTGTTCCATTAGCTGAGCGGTGCGGGTCTCTTGAGCCTGCGACTCTTGCATAACGTAGCATAGCTTGCTTTAGTCCGACATTAGCGGACTGTTTGGCAAATAGTCCCGTTTTCAAGTCACTGACTAATCAGGATCAGGCTCCGGTTGCACAATTTGCTTTGCAGAGTCGGTCAAAAACAGGAAGTCGTGCCACCCCATGACGATGGAGGAGAAGAATCGGAATCGAGATTTCTCGAAACGGCACAAAAGGCGTAGCACAAGAATACATTTGCATTTCACTGATTTGATAGAATTCCCAGACAAAGCACTTGGTGATTAAACAATCTCGGCTTGTTCGTGTTTATTTTTTTATTTTTTGCAATGTTGGATTTGTTGCTCTATTAAAAATGGATACACCGGCTAGTGTCCCCATTGAAAATAATGAGGAATAGCCTCTCAAAATAGAATATATATCGATTTACATCAAATGTATTATTTTCCCGACAATAATTATCATTTACAATAGCAAAATAATAACAGAGGCAGGGTGCTCTGTTATTAAGAAGGATACAAATGAAGCAAAGTCTGTGGCGCTGACTGAGACATTCCGAATATGTCCAGGCTATAGTGCATCCGTTACCATGGTGATGTAAACTACTGACCTGTTAGAGCACTATGTCTTCAATCAGAGCCCTACGAGGGATTAGCCCTGTCATAGGAGGCTTCGTGTTGTTGTCATCATCATGGACGTCCGTGTGCGGCGGGCGGGCGGGCGGGCGGCTGGGTGAATGTTTGCTGGCGCCATCAGTTGCCCACGTTGGAATCTCGGTCCCCGATGAAGAAGCGCATGTGGAAGCAGAGGGCGAGGAAGCCCGTTCCCAGCAGGTCGCCGAGAGCGGTCAGGTAGGGAATGGAGAAGTTGTCGGGGTCCATCCCTCTGCCCCACATCCAGTGGACCATCCAGTCCGCCAGGTAGAGGAGGATAATCACCTATGTAATATACAATATACATATCGGTATAAAAATGTGATATGGGTCCATATTTCATGTTACACATAGCGGGACCGGTATGGGCTGATATCGGCATCGGAAAATGAGAATTGGACAATATCGGTTTTCAGCAGTTACACTCTGTGTGTATGCGGCCCCGCCTCTACCCACCCAGAGGTTATATGACTGACAATAGGGCTCACTCCGTTCATGCCGTTGTTCTATGACACAACCGCACCATGTAGGGTTTGCCCCAGCACACCGATCGTTTTCTGTGATCGGCTTCATCGACTTATACGTTTTTTGTTTTTTTTTTTACAAAAATCATCCGATCAATCTGTCAAAGCGAGGACAGTAAAGGAAGTCAGAATGTGCTCGCAGCTTAGCAACAATGATGCTGACAATACAACGCGAGCCCTGCGTATTCACGATTCGACATCCACGGACAAGCAAATTTGAGAATTTTTTGTCAGAAATTGGTTTTATATTTTCTCCAAAACTGGGTTGTTTTTGTTGTTGTTGCAGAGAACACATCTCATTTGCCCTAAATTGGTAATAATTTATAATTAATATCAAATTTCAAATCAAATTTTGCAGCTTCATTCTTTACCGTTTCGCTGTTTCATGGTTGAATATTGAATAAGCAAACTTCTCTGTTGCTACGATGCTATGTACCCAAATATACATCTCATCCATGCATGCCGTCTGTATAATCATACGGATAAATAATCAACACATTTCCATGACCGTTCATGTTCACCTGCAGCATTGCAGCGGCCAGGTAGAAGGTGATGAAGATGGGCGTGAGTGTAGTGTGCCCCCCCCTCAGTGAGTTGATGGTGTAGAGGAAGACGAGGTGACCCGGGGCGACCAGGAGGAACAGCACACGCGCTGAACGGGAGTTCACAGCTTCCAGAGGAAAGACAGGAAATGGGAGGAGTTTTATATTAGTGGCAAAATAATAGATCATAACTCATTGTAATTATTAGATATGCACATCGGATACCCGCAATGCATTACTAGTTGATTACAACAGGTGATGGCGGTGCATTGGTTCCAGGCCGCATTACATGAATTTCAGTCATATACAGTAGTATGATTCAATGCTAATGTTTTGGTCGTTAGAAAACTTGTTTATGACTTACATTTTACATTAATTAGAGCCCTGTAGACATTAAATAACACCCCATAACAGCCCCATAGTCACCTTTACACTCTATTATTCACTGTTTACAACACATACAACAACTTATGCTGCAGGGACTGAAGACCGTTGCTAGCTACCAAGCTAACCGGTTAAACTCAATTGTGTTTTTTCCACCTAAGAACCCAAAAAACTAGCACTTCCACACGGGATGGGAGAAATGTTTTCACTCTAGCTAATGTCATGTAAGCTAATGCAATGTAAGCTAATGTCATGTAAGCTAATGTAATGTAATCTAATGCAATGTAAGCTATTGTCATGTAAGCTATTGTCATGTAAGCTAGTGTCATGTAAGCTAATGCAATGTAAGCTAATGTCATGTAAGCTAATGTCATGTAAGCTAATGTAATGTAAGCTATTGTCATGTAAGCTATTGTCATGTAAGCTAATGTCATGTAAGCTAATGCAATGTAAGCTATTGTCATGTAAGCTAGTGTCATGTAAGCTAATGCAATGTAATCTAATGCAATGTAAGCTAATGTCATGTAAGCTAATGCAATGTAAGCTAATGCAATGTAAGCTAATGCAATGTAAACTAATACAACATAAGCTAAAGCAATGTAAGCCAATGTCAACGTCACTTTTTGTCCTTTCAGTTTTTTTTCCTCCCAACTAATATTCTCATAATATTAAAACTTTTTGCGCAACCTAGTTTTCCACTTTATTTATTGTTTTGTTTGGTTCTCTTAATATTAGAACTGCAAAAATACATTTTTCTTTAATATTTCAACTTTATTCTACTGAAATGACGTTATTTTTCTTTTTTCCATCTTTATTCTCACTTTTTTCTGTTCAATTGTTTTCCTAATAGTTTTTTATTTTTAGTGCAGATTTTTTTTGCTGTTAAAATGTTTTTATAATGTGCTGCAGGCCAATAAAAAAACAGGTGCTGAATTAAATTGGCCCCCGGCCCGCACTTTGGACACCACTGGTATGTTGACTGCGTTAAAAACAAAAGATGGTGCATCACTTATATGTAAAACAAATAATTGTATAAATTGTGTCGTTGTTGTTGTACTGAAGCGCCGGGAACTTACTGGAGGTGAAGAAGGTGGTGCAGGGCGTCGGGCACTTCCTGTTCCTGGATGTGGGGTTGGGATCCCCCATTGGTATACCATTCATGTGCAAGTAGGTGGAGATTCGACTGGCCTGAACCGCCACCAGGTTACCTCCCACACCTGACATACACAAAAATCGCACTTTGAATTGGTTGGCTAGTGTATTTATATTCATATTAATTTGCTGTTACATAATGACTGTTTTTGCATTCTGCCAAGAAAATAAATTGTAATTGTTTGTATCTTAACCAAATATGTTCAAATTAATTTGACTATGTCATTATTGGTACTTGTAAATATTCAAACCACACACAAGCAAAGCAAACATCCGAATGAGAGGTGTTTACCCACAGTGTTCTGTGTCCTTGTGGTGTACTAGAGCCATCTAGCCGTGCTCTGTTGTAAGTGTCTGTTTTTCTCTTTACTAGTACAGGGTGTTGTACATTCATGTGAGAGTTGAAGATGTGTCCAGACACGTCCAGTTCATCTACACAAGTATGTGCAGTATTTATCGCTGATCATGTGTTTCATATCGGAAATCCTAGTATGATTCCTCACCGTTGATGACTGGGGTGAACACAGCCATACCAGCAAAGTTTGGATTGGTGACGGTCTTGTCAAGAATCAGACCGCCCACACTGAAAGACACAGACATACGTACATAAAACTAACTGAGCGTATACCCACACTGTATTTTACCACGGTTGTAGTCCCTGAGCCGCGTACCTGCTGATGGCCATGGCGATGATGACCGGTTCCCATCCAGAGTAGAGGACTTCTCGTGTGGACGGGATCTTCCTGGCGATGAGCACCCACAGCGGACACAAGGCCACAAACACCGCACACACTAGTGGATTGGCGTAGTCATGGTTGTCTGGAAGAGGATAAAGTGTTCACAAAACTGCAGTATTGCTAGTAGTAGACTGTGTAATACTCTATTTCTGACATGCATGATAATTTTTTTTTTAAACCGCAAAGAATTTATGCGTGACGTTTATTGCGAGGAAGTGTGTAAAAAGCTACGAGGTTCCACCCACAAGGGCCGGGGTGTTTCAGATTGTTTTAAGGTGTGTCGTGTTTGTCCAATGCGTGCGTCAGCCCAGATACAAACAATGAAGGCAAACTGGAAGGCAAACAGCTGTGAAATTTTTCACCCTCAAATACAACTAGCCTCGTCGGAGGCCTCTTTCGCGCATCGTTTAATATCTTACACACGCTTCCACTAAGCCCGGTGTTGTTTGCAAAGATAAAGCCTGATCCGGCTTGACATCATACCGGCGTGCACACAGTGTCATGCTGGGGGAATTCAACAAAAGAGAAATGTGACTCAACTCAAAGATCATTTCTTGTTGTGGTTGCAAGAGGATAAGCTTGGCGAGACACACCAATTCCAACACCTCAAGTCTCGTTTATCTGAAGCTTTTCTAATCACGTTTTACGGTTTTGCCATGATAGGGTTCACACAGACCTGCAATAACGAGTATTTTGAATACCTTCTGTCACAGAATGTCAGCGATTAGAATTTGTTGAAAAATTGCAAGAATTATCAAACCATGAAACTCAAAAATGTGGATTCTATGTCTATGTCAGGTATTTCTTTTTTTCAGGTGAGAAACGGGGTACACCCTACACTGGTCCCAATAAGACCAGTAGTCATTTGAAACCTCTTAAAAGATCCTGAGGGTATGGAACAAAAAAAAAAAAAATCAGACCCAAAATGGTCCTATTGGCCAACACGGGACCGTCCTCGGCCCAAATGGAGACTATTACTGGTGCAGTCCAAAGACCATGCAGACCTGATCTGCAATTGAAGGATTTTAAGAACAAAATTGCCCGTTTTGAATTTGCATTGGAGCACCAAAAATGGGCCATTTAAAGAACCTTTACATTCTTGATGGCTTCCAACGTCACTGGCATGACAAGGAGATCTGGGCTGCTTTTGCCTTAAATGGAAGAATTGAACCTCAGGTTGTGCAGGGGCGTCAAACTGTGTTGTAATGACCGGCTTTGTCAACAGGTTCTACGCTGCAGTTAACAATGCCCGAGGAATGAGCTCATTCTTTTGGAGTGACCTTTTACAAAAATAGACATCAGTTCCAGACAGTAGATGTTGAATATAACTTATTTAAATTTAACAGTTGTTTGCAATAAATTGCTTTTTTTTTGTTTTTTACATTTTGAAGCTCATCTTATAACCTGCTTATTATTGACAAACAGTACAGCCGAAATGGCTGTAGTTGTGTTACCTAGTTCCTTGTACAGTCCTGTCGAGATGCCAGCCAGCAGGGACAGGGTGATCAGGTCTCCCAAGCTCGCGGCAATAGGCGTGGCCACGTTGTCTGGGTTGATGCCAACTTTCCTGGACGCGATGATCACGCCAATCATGATGAGACCTGTGGATCAGGGGTGTAAAATCTGAGGGTTCTTTTTGAGTTTACAGCTACTGGAGCATCTGGGGGGCAACACGGTTGCACCCCGAGTTGACCATCCCGCTTAAGCATTTGTTAAAACCGGAATG
Organism: Doryrhamphus excisus; assembly: GCF_037039965.1. Taxonomy (NCBI): domain Eukaryota; kingdom Metazoa; phylum Chordata; class Actinopteri; order Syngnathiformes; family Syngnathidae; genus Doryrhamphus; species Doryrhamphus excisus. The sequence continues at coordinate 19,393,546 of NC_136367.1, read as the reverse complement.
AAGTATCTCTGACATTCTGTGAGGTGGTCGTACTCTACCTAGTAACAGAGAAGCAATGAAGGCGGTGGCGACACTGGAGGCACAAAGCAGCACGGCGTGACCCAGCCTGAAGTGGCCCTCTGGGATCCAACCGAAGATCACTGCAGCGATGGAGGCCAGGAAGCCTACGACTGTGGCCTGGACCTGAAGACATACATGAGAAGATGTTTTATACGGCAGCTGCAGATGATTGCTGACATGTGTGAGACGAATTTGAGAGAATTAATGTTACATATTGACTAGCCTATTTTTAGTTAATTACGTTGAATCACAGCTAACCAGAGGTGGTTAGTCAGTGCTTTGTAAGTCTCATTTAAGTCTTGAGTCATGGCGTGCAAGTCCAAGGCAGGTTTTAAGTCAAGTCAGGCAGTTGGAGACTCCTCCAGTTCCGTTCCCACAGTGAACGCTACATGACTTCAGTCATTCTACATGCCATCCAGATCTACAGTACTTCATCTGTAATAAATAATAAATAATAAATAATAAATAATAAATAATAAATAATAAATAATAAATAATAAATAATAAATAATAAATAATAAATAATAAATAATAAATAATAAATAATAAATAATAAATAATAAATAATAAATAATAAATAATAAATAATAAATAATAAATAATAAATAATAAATAATAAATAATAAATAATAAAAATTCAGTCCTCCCGTGTATAAAGTGTGAATTTATTTTTATTGACATATATTATACACAATATTTGTATTATATTTTATTCATATTGTTGTAGTGTCTTTTTCTTCTGCAATTGAGGTACTGTAAACAAGCAATTTCCTTTGTGTATCGATCTAGTAAGTCCAAGTCTTTTATTTATTTATTTATTTATTTATTTATTTATTTATTTATTTATTTATTTATTTATTTATTTATTTATTTATTTATTTATTTAGTTAGTTAGTTATTTATTTATATAAGTCCAAGTCTAAGTCTTTCATGACACAGTCAAGTCGAGCCCAAAGTCATCAAAATTGTGACACAAGTCCACACCTCTACAACTGACAATATAGTGACTATTCTGTGCATGCTTGGTGGAGTCTATCCCAGGTTTCACAGTTTTTTCGTATTTTCCTCCCTTTTAAATTTCACCCTCCCCAAAAAAGGTTTAATATACCTGAATGAGAGCTAAGTTCCCCATGATCATATTCCACATGTCCTTGGCTGTGTCCATTTGACCAATATTAGCCTGGAAGACAGAGAAGAACACACAACGTTATCACATGCGCATGAGTGTGTTTGTACGTGCTGCTGCCTCTTGGCCCCACCAGAACAATAAGACGTCAGTATTCTACACAACGATGCTCTGATCTCTGATCCCCCGCCCAGGCCAACTCCACTTATCTCATCTCGCTTCTTTCATTCACAAACACACACACACACACACACACACAGATGTTGTCAAGCAGAACGGGTGGAAGCAACAGTGGTCCACTTTGTATCCGATGCAATGATTCCAAAGCTCATCCACAAACCAAAAAGTTCAATAGCAGCATATAAAAAGCATATTTCTATCTTAGTCCTCTCCTCCATCCAAGATGACATTACAGACCTGGTGGATGTTTGGATATTGAGGATGCCCCACATACTTTCACTTACTCCACCTTCAGCTTCATCAGCAAGTCATTCTGGAGGTGTGTGTTTAGGATCGTTATCATGTTGGAAAGCCGTTCCCAAAACAAGGGGCTCGTGTTCTACTTTAGAATTCCCGCAGGTTATGTTAGAGGTCCCGGAAAAAACAGTTGATGGGAGAAATACCGTATTTTTAAGTCACTCCAGAGTATAAGTCGCACAAGGCCAAAAATGCATAATTAGGTAGAAAAAAACATACATAAGTCGCACTGGAGTATAAGTCGTATTTTTTGCAAGTAATTTATTTAATGACCAAAACCGACATTACGTCCTCTTGGAAGGCAAATTCTAACAATAAAGGAATAGAGAACAGGCTGAATAGGTGTAAGATATGCTAACATAATATTACAACTACACAAAAAATAAACATAAACATATAAGGTGTCCAGCATTTATGTAACAGCAACAGTTTTTTTTGTTTACATTTCTAAGTCGCTCTGGAGTATAAGTCGCAGGAACAGCCAAATTATGAAAAAAAGTGCGACTTACGGTAATTCAAAGGACAGGGAGTAATCCATTAAGTCAAAATAAAGACATATTAGCTCCATGGACAGTACAATCACCCATGGTGAGTTCTTGACTAAAATGGTAAAGTCAAATTCAGAAATTAAAAGCCATTTTTTTTTGTGCAACTCCACTATTAAATACTTAAAATACTCAGAATTCACGATACAAAACATTCAAGCCACCAGGATGACTTATCTCGGTCACTGGGCAGGAGAGCCGCACAGAGACGCATATTTACAACTGCAGGCATTCGAGAGTCTAACCAACCTGCAATAACTTGCATGTTTATGGTCTGTGGGAGAAATAGAGAACCCATGCAGGCACATCGAGAACATGTAAACTCCGCTCTGAAAGGCCCCAGCGGGCAGGTTTGAACCCAAAACCTTCCTGCTGTGAGGTGACAGTGCTAACCACCACACCACTATGGCAATAGGTTGAAGGGAAATGTGTGGCTGTTGGCTTGTTTTGGTTGCTTTCAAAAGGAACAGAGTTAACTGTTCACTCTGTAATAACATTTCAACATTGGAGCATCACGATGTTCCAGTTGTGTCCGTGTGCAAGACCGCATGTCAGTTTAACTGGTCGACGAGGACACGGGGTTTGAGCGCACATAAAGCTATCAGGGCCGTGTAAACACGCGTGGGGATGGACACCTCATGCCTGAGCATTCATTCGGCTGTTCAAAGAGGGCAAACTGCCACGCATGCTGATAAGAAGGTTTATGTGTAACTGGTCAAATATCGCTACGGAGCATTGGGGGGTATCCTAGACCTCTAATGAACTCTAAATGCAAAGAAACAAGCAAAACATTCACTTTCTGGACGTTTTTTTAACAATATATTGCTTGTTTAGAATTGATTTTGGCATATGGGAATGTAAAGTAAAACGTCATTTCAGTCGAATATTAGTATATTGGTGGGCAAACTTTTTGAGTCGTGGGCCGCATTGAGTTAACAAAATTGTCCTGGGGGGCCAGAATATATATTTAACACACACACTTTGAATTATTTGTCCAATTTCTATCTGTAAACGTGTCATACTATTAGCTATATGTTTTAATGTCACTTTTTTTCTGGAGCACTTTAAACATCAGACCCCATCAAACTACAAAATTTAATTTTAGTTTTGTTTTTTTTCAGTTTTTTACTGAATAAGACACCCGACTTGCAAGTCTTTTGCCAGCATGTACATTAAAAGTTTAAATACTTAAGTGGCGGGCCGGATTCAAACACTTGGTGTGCCGCATGTGGCCCCCGGGGCCGTAGTTTGCCCACCCCTGATCTAGAGCGCAAAAAGACCAGAAAAATGAAAACGTGAATGTCATGTGAATTGAAAACTCCAGCTCCCGGTGGGGGGTTACATTATGTTTTTAGCGTGTTAAGCTCTTTAGGAAACTTACAGTCGTTTTAATCTTCTAATCAGCAGCGGCGTGGAAAGAAACATGCCCCAGCTGAGGCCAACCAATAAGGAGCTGACGGTAATGTCTCTGGACAAGCTGCGATGCTTGAACTATTTCCGTGGTAAGTGCATGGAGAAAAGTTTCACCAAATCACCTGAACAGAAAGATATTCGACTAATAGCTACAATATAAATATTAACTGTTGGCTTTAAAGCTCACAAAACTCAGGAATCACACTGGAAGGGTCGGAGCCGGCATGCTAACGCTGTCAAATTCTTCAATGGGACACTTGAACTCTAATTCTGTTACAAAGCCGACTTGCGAAGGGGGACTTGTTGGGTCGTCGCTCATTTCCCACACACCAGTGGAAAGTATGCGAGGATTGGTTCTGCTTAGCTGCGATTCCGGTCTAATTCTCTTACGGGCTGTGCAACACTGACAGGTCACTAAAACTGCGCGTTGGTATCAGCAGGTGATTGCTGGACAAGCTGCAACATAGAAGACATGCCAGCCTCTTTTACTGGCAACACGGTCGGACGCCAAGTACGACTTTGATTTCGGTTTGGTGCGGATACAGCCACACATTAAACAAGCGCACATATTGCAGCTAGCTGGGAAATGTACACAAACTGAGGATTTTTTTTTGTCAACTTTCAACGCTAACCAAGGTTATTTCCAGTCACTTTCCGTGTTGTTCTAATTATTTTTTAAGAGACGACTGCAGCTGCGACTGTCAATAATTACTTGTTAGATGAGCCATTGCATTCCTTAAATGACACACGGCTACTACGCACACAAATTAGGCGTACGCCTCCCCTACAGGAGGGGAAAGCGTGCCAACCTTGAGTGCGAATCAAAGCACTCACACTCGCCAAACGTGTCAGACTTTAAAGGTGAAGTGGGAGAAGGAGTCCTACTTTCAGGCTGTTTTTCTACGTAAACAACCTTTAGAAATGAGAGTCCTGGTTCGAAACACACAACTTGAGGCGTCTCGGACCATTATTAAAACTTATCATAACCAGGTCATATATGATATTAAGACGGTGTGCTTCAAAATACATCCAGGTGAACGTGTCAAAATTAGTTTTAGTTTATTATTGAGGTGTGTTTACATATAAGCTTGAAAGTGTGAAGGGTGGAAAAGCACCCACATAAAACAGGATGGGTTCAGGTAAAGCGTTTAAAAGAATGTTGCTATCAGTTGGTGTAAAACTGCAGGTTACTTTGTCAATATGACCTATGACCCCTGGACCAATCAGCCATAATGAATGTCACAGTTTGGGGAATGCCAGGAGACTGGATAACTTGGGTAACTTTGGAGAGGAAAAAAACACTTTAAAAGGAAAATAAAGCAGAATAGACAAACATGGCTTACCGCTGTGGAAAGTCTGGAGGCCAGCGTCATCTCCAGGTTGCCCTTGAGCCCAAGCAGCGCTGGAACCAGGATGAACACCTCTGACACTTCCGTGAACACCGTCCAGTGCTGTGATCACCAGTGAAACAGCAACACAACTTAGTAAACACGCCTTATTATAACACAGGACACATATACACAATGCAGACATCAACATTAATCAAGAATTCATAATTTCATTACATTGTCTATTTTTATATATTACACTGTACAAGCCTGGGCTATGTGCAGTATATGGCACTACTACTACTGTACTGCTTGGCAGTTACACCCACACTCAAACAATACAAACCAACAGGACGTTATCTAACCAAGCGCCTCCCTCACTCACAGTGCAACCAAAAGTAACACAACAGGTAACACCAGCGGAATACAAGACGCTAAACAATACAATTTTTTTTTGCAAAATTATATGTCCAATGTGTGACTTCCTAATTTGGAAAGTGTGCCCATGTGCTTCCTAGCAAGCCTTACAGGTTATAAATTACGATAAATATTGGGGGAGTCGACAGAAGAGTCGACTACAATTTCACGGGTACTACATATTTAGTGCAGCTGCCAGGTGATGACCCGTGATGCACAGTTGTGCATCGTTTTTCTGTCCTTGTTAAACCCAGTTTGTGCTGCTCTCTGAAGTTTTTGTTTAGATTTTTAGATTGGGTTTTCTAATAATCTATTAGCTTTATAAAATGATGAACTTGGATTAGCAACCATACCAGGAGATTGATGCAGAGGACTGACAGTTGTTGATAGTAGGCCTCTATGCAAAAATGTTTGATTCAAATATTCAGATTCTCCCGGAATCATTCATTTTATGGTTGGCGCCCTTATTTAACTTTTATGACCCTACCTCTGAAAAGAATCCAAATCGAGAAATGTTAGGAACCAGAAGAGCGGTTTCATAGAAAACACAGACAGGTCCTGACTTATTGACTTATTATGTATTAATATGTATTTTTCCGATTTACTATTAGTATTCATGATGTTAAATAATTTGACGTGATCTGTGCCATATTTATATGTTTATTTATTCTTATTTTTCTGTTCTGGGACAGAGTGTATCGAGGTGAAAAGAGCACCACACCCTTTTTGGAATTGGTGGAAGCAACCACAACGACATACCTACGCATTTAATCGGTACGTAAAAGAAGGTAAAGAAAAAGCTGTACGCCCTGTTGTGCAGGCTGAACCTAACCCTTGAGCAATTTTCTCACAGGGAAGAGTTCAAATGCCTTTCTCTTAGGCCTGGCTTGAGTGACTTATGGATCAGGATGAGCAAATGGCTTTACACAGTGATCCATCTCCAAATGAGTGCTTATCTATGATCTAGACTCTGGTCTGCGCACTTCCTGCGTCACACATAGAACACAAGAAACCGAATAGATAGATGAATAAATCAGGCAAGGAGTCAAACCGAGAGCCGCTGTGAACGTTTGTATCGCCAACAATCGGCGTGCATCCAGACGTACGGTACAATACTGATGAGAGCCGATGTCAACAGCCGTCTTTCTTGTATGCATCCGTAGGTGTGGCACTAAAAGCTCTTGCGGGGGTTACGCTACGCTACTTTGCTGTCGTCAGGCGAAGCAGAGCCGCTTTCAGCCAAGTCCCCCCATCTTGGCGCACCGCCACCTGCCGAAGCAGCAGCCTTGCGAGCACTCCTCTCCTCTTTAACAGCCACATGCTTTCAGACTTTTACTCTCTCTCTCTACTTCTGTCTCACTGGCTTGCTCTCGCCCCCCCCCCGTGTTGATATATGTTGTTGTCTCCATTGAACGCTGGCTCGCGGCCAAAGAAACCCTCTCTCCTCATGGCCACCTCCTCGGTTCTAGGAACTTGACTGGACGACCCCGGTACCACTGTGTGCAGATCTATAGGAGTTCTGGTATGTGATCCCTTCAAGGGGTCAAGTCGCCGCGTTAAGTAACACGGCCGTGTTTCATTCGCCGTCTCTTACTGTACGTGTTTGTACCAACGCAGCAGCTGAACCTCATGGCATGCGATGTCGACTATGGCGTCATAAAGACCTCAGCCAGTGGTGTCGGTTTCAGCGTTCTGGGGCTGCAGTTGCGGACTACAGTTTCGGTACGACCCCGCAGATATGTCATAAAGTCCGTTATGTACCCATAAACCAATGTACCGTCTTCCTGCTAATGCATTCATAATATTCTCACACCCAAAACAAACTGTGTGTACTGTAATTGTAGTTTGACATGGTGAACTTCAATGCAGCATATTGACAGGTGTCAAATATTTGGCCTGTAGCTAAATAAGGCAACCAAAACACCTCTCTGTGTGGTGCCTGGCAGTGCTGCATCACCGCAAATTACAACTATCATAATAAGCACCAGGGGTGTCAGCTTTCACCATTTGATTCAGGAATTTGATCAATAAAAAAGCATTCTGACAACATTGGGGGGTGCCCACTGCATTTTTACAAAAAATGTCTTTGTTTTTGTTATAAATAGCCAATTTTGACACACAAACAGCCTATTCTATGTTAATAAAGAATGGAAAATGACACGTGTGATCAACAGAGATCTACACTCATCATGCATGATTAAAATCAGTCGATCCAGAAGTTAAGTGCAACTTATCTGTGAATTTAATTTCTGCTACTTTATTAAATAAGTCAAATATTTAAGTAGATACGAATATTCAACATTGAAATTAGTCATATTATTGTAGGGGTGCCCAAACTTTTATACATATACAGTTGAATTTCCACGATATAGGATTCAATGTTAATAAATTGAATATTTTCATAGTTACATAATAGTGTTAAGGTAATGTTCTATAAGGTAATGTCTCAATGTTTTGTGTCATTATTACCACCTAGTGAATATTACCACCCAGAATAGTACACATCACTTGTATGTCAATACAATGTTTACATTGCAATGCACAACTCTTATGCTGCGGGGACTCGAGTCGGCCACAAGCTGGCAAGCTAGCGAGCTAAACAGTTAGCCTCAAATTAATTTTTTCGAACATTAAGAAGCCAAATACTTACGACTTCCACACGGAATGAGAGGATAACTTTATTTCATGCAATGACTTCATGCAATGTTAAGGTAAGGTAATGTAAGGTAATGTCTCAGCAATGTTTTGCGTCATTACTGCCTCCTTGTGACCACAATACTACATACTACTTGGATTTCTATATATTTTGACTAATAATAGACCATAGTCTACCACAAAACATTTATCACGATATAGCAAGGAAGCCATAACCGTACCGCGACATTGCGAGGGACGACTGTAGTTCTACTTTAAATACTTTTCATGGGGAAAGTCATTGGCAATGAGAATACATGTGTGAAGGTTGAACAGCAATCTGGAATGGAATGTGTTTAGGCTGTTGGTGTAAGGATCCACAGTACTGAAATACCATGCAGTATATAACACTGTTATTTACCGCGTGTATTTGTATTTCTGTCTGAGCTGCCGAATGACAGATAATAAACTGAAAGATGCTTGATGACTTTTATAAAGGTTTCTATCTGGCCATAAACATCATCATTCCCAAAAGGACTGCAAGCACTGCATAACCTTTACAAACCATATATAACCTTTATACCCTTGGTCTTGACTTTTTGGCCGTGGTTAGGAGAGAGTGACATTTTTAGGCCATTCGGCTGCCAAGCCACTGAGCCCAGCTATGCAGACATCTCCAGGTCAGTCTGGACAGTCTTTTCTGGGCCAGCCTCGAGTGGGAATGATGCCAGAAACTCTGCATGTGTTTGTACCGTCGGAAATCAAAGTGACTAACATTAAAATGTCACAATGAGGCCTTGTAGAGGCTAGCAGAGTGGCAAGTGCAACAATCAGAAGGGGTCCACAGCGCAAAGTTAAAATTTTTTGGAATAGATGAGTTAGCATTTCGGTGTCATGGAGAGAAAATGACACAACTGGATAGCCACTGGACACCCACTACTACAGGCTGTCGAGCTTCTCGTTGCATCGAAGCACAAACCGTTGCCCATGGCCCACTAAAGGGGGAACAAGCGGCACTTCAGCAACGGGGAATGTTTTGGAAAACAGTGAAATCACAACAGCATGGGGCCTAACATGGGACAGCGTGAAAAATGTTTGACCTCATACCATTCCAGATTTAGTGGGGATACCTCTATATTTTAGGTTTGTACACTGGCAGAATGTTATGTGTTTCTTTTCAGCTTGTCCGTGTCTTAGGAGAACATACAGTACTTGTTGCCCAGACCCGTATCCATTCACTATCTCACTGGGTTTCAGAATGCAAGTACAAAGTCATATACTAGGAGAAGTAACTACAGACATACATCAAATAGACACTGTCCTACGGTGAACTGCATCTATTTCTGTTTTTTTTTTTACGTAAAGGGTGACATAAATATTGCAACTCGTTCTCAGACAGCCAAATTATACATTCCAAAGTGTTTACTTTGGACACATATGGTTATACAAAAGTACGGTGTTTGAATGCTTGAGTAACAACCTCTTATCTTTGTAACACTCTGTGGAACCGGCTCTGCTTTGACGTTCAATTGTTCGGAATGGAAGATTTTCAGATTAAACTCCACTTCCAAATGTCAGTGACTACTACCGGGGTTTCCCCGAAAAGTGTGCTTCCTCTAAGACAATGCACAATATCATTTAAGACCTTTGTTTTACAAACGATGACAATTAGTCCTCAATTTACATATGAGTTCCAAGACTGCGATGTAAGTCAAGTTTAGCTATAAGTAGTAAATAGAACTTTAATCACAATATTTTATCTGCACACCGCGCGCTTATGCTGTTATCGCTGTCTATTTCAAAAGTAGCAGATCCTTTCATATGTTCAAAGATACCATCTTTATCCCTCAGCATCTTGAACCGGACATTCTCTACTGAGCATCTTCCGGTGGCTAATTTCATTTGAACTTTTATGCACTCGCACCAGATCAGTCTGCTTTTCTGTCCTGGGAGACATTAAGCTTAAATTAATAGTTAACTAAAAAGAACCAAAGTGACGTTGTCCTTCCACTCAGTGTACCGATGCAACTATGTATCACTCTACTGAATAGTACTTTCGATTTTGGACAACATCAACCGAAGATCCCCTGTACTCGTAGGTGGTATCTGGTCCATAGAATATCTAAAAAACTGACCACAAACAATGTTTGGATAAAAGATATATGGATGTTGTTATGGTCAACGATTAACTAATAGGGAAAAAAGTATCAATATTAATGTGAGTGTGTTCCCGATGTCGGGAATGCTTACCTGGACAATGTCTAGCACCATTCCTGCCGCCACCGTCCCAAACCCGGCCAGCAGGAAGGGAAAAACCACCTGCAGACCAATTGAGAAGGAGGTCTCCTTGAGGGGTGCCGGTGGTTCGGGGCTCTGATCATTACTGGTATCGTCGCTCTCGTTGCTCTGGCTTGCATTCTCCAGGAGAGCATCCTCCTCCCGCTGACCTTTGGCATTGGCCCGACAGTCCATCACTGCGACTATCTCCAACCTCTCTTCGTTCTCCGGGATTTCATTGGTCATTTCTGTGAAAGATGTAACCTCTTTGAGCTCAAACTCACTCCCATTTCCTGGGCTCCCTTCCTCGGGTCCCTGTGTGAGGATCACTGGGTGGACAGAGGAGTTGGAGTTGAGGAAGGCCGGAGCAAGGGGCCCCCCCTCCTTCTTCACCTCAACGGCCCCGGAGGACATGTTGATGTCGGGCAGTTTGTCTTGTTCTTTCGACCAAAGTACCATGCGGAAGCCTTTGAAAGCCAATGGTCTTGACAAAGAACGTTCAATAGACGAGATCTGCCAAACTGTTCTGGAAGTGACCCGATCACCTGACCTGGTTTTTGAACCTGATCAGTCTAAATAATTTATCCCATCAAAAAGGTCTACAGGGAGTGATGGTCGGCATCAAGGCCCAGAGGGGAACTGCTCTGGGATAGAGTAACTGCAGCAAGGCACATGCAGCCGTTTGTCTGTCGAGCCTGTGTTCCTGTCGATGTTTCGGGAGCAGGACCAGTATGTTCTCCATTCAATGCAAGCTGCTCCGTGTGGACTGGCGAGAAAAAGAAGACAGCATGCTAGATTTCAATGACTGGCTCGGGGACTCACCACAAAAATCTCCCTTGCGTCATTTTTCTATTCTTCTTAACAGCTTGCCTTTAAGCAAACACGAGAAGAGTCCGACGTTTGTCGGTGCCAGATTGCAGTTAGGCTGCAGGTTAGTGATGCATGCTCTCTGTTCACTGATCATAGCAGACTGACCGGCATATCGCGCTGGCAGTGTCTCACCTTACACCACGTGGATGCTGGAAAGGTCTCTTCAGTGAAGATATTTAAAGGTCTGCGGCACAAGGGTTGAATTACCAGCCACTGAAAGGGACTTCTCCGACCTCAGTGGGCGGGTCGGCTGAGAGAAGAATATATCATCTGATTAGATTGATTCGAGATTGAGATAGCTGCAGCTCTAGTTTGTCATTCAGTGTTGCAAACACATTGGATACATACAATCTGCATAGGTATGACGTTTGAAAAAAATATTTTTTTTAATAATAATTATTGGGCAACGTACCTCCCTTTCCGATATTAATTTGTTCCAAAAAGATTGTACAAAAAAACAAACCTCAATTTCACAGAATGCTGCAGTACAGTACGTGGCTTTGTTGCATATAATTCTGTACAAAAAACTCTAAAATGTTTCATGAAAAAGGAATCATACAAAAACTGGAGCGTACAAAAACCATGGTTTGACTTTTTAGTGTTAGCATCCAACTTTGTCATAAAACTCACAAAACTAAATAGCAAACTATTACAATTTATATTTGATCAAATAGAAAATAATCCAACTAAATATTGAAATACTGGAATATTGCACCCAAGAGGTCTTGCATTCACCCCCAGGAAACACTGTCAAATTATTGTCAAGTGAGCAAGAACAATTCCTGTCGTTCCTTTCAAAATAAACACAACCATTTAAACAGTCAAAGTACAATGTAGTCACAATACACAATTCTATGTGTCTTTTGTTTCCTAGTTTAACTACAGCTTTAATAGTCAAATAAAAGGCTAGGAATGTGTAATAGTCATATATTTGTTTCTTCCAAATGCCACTGAAAGCTAGATACAATGTTGGCAATGCTAATAAAATGGAAAGGAAGGCTTCATCAATTCATTATTTGAAAATAATTTCCCCAGGTTATTTTAACCACTATCTTACACACAAAAGCCTCACTAAAATAGACCGGGAAACGTCCATGTAGAGGAATAAGTGACATTGTCAAATACGGCAAAGAGCCCTCAATGACGATAAAACTTTTATTTTGAAACGACTTCAGTTTTGGTTCCTGTCCTGTTGCCGCTACCTTGACGCAGCTTTCCTCCGTATGCATGTTGCGACATCGTGTAAGATAGCGTCTATCCCTGCTGAAACAATCCTGTTTAGTAGTCAGGGCCAATACCAGCCGAACCCAACATGGCAAAGGCGTAAATTAGTGCTCCCCTGGTCAGGACTGAATAGACGAGCCCGCCTGTTCTATTCTTTGGCTCATTCCGTCCAGTCCAGGGGGCTTTCTGTTCCAACGCCGGGTTGAAGAGCAAGTCCCCGCCGCTACAAGCATGCCTATGTAATAACTCGTTATCATGCATGCACACATACCACAATGCTACATTTTGCTTCTGCTCTTGCCATTAAAAAAAAGTTCAAAGAAATGGGTGACAAATTCCGTTAGACAAAAGTATTTCGAAGCTCACATGTCCGGCAGCGAGTGGTAGAAGACACGTCTATTCGTACCTTTTTGTGGCCGTGATACAGCGATCGAGGCTGGGTAGGAGCGAGCCGGCTGCATGTATCCTCCGCCTCCTGGTTCCGTGCGCTCTGGCTTGAGGCGCGGACGCCGGTGTGCACGCCTTTATGTACGGTACTGGTCCGGTACGGATGCCTCTATGGTTAATAGTTAAACTCGCTCAACGCTCTCCCGACCCGTCACATTACTGCGCCCGTTGACTGGCCCCCGCCGCCCGGCTGCTTGGATGCGCATCTATAATACAGCCGTCCGGTGCGGGGGGCCAGGAAGCCACAAGGCGGGCCCTCCCTCCGCACTCTTGAGCTGACCGGACCGGCCCTCCGCCCCCCTCACTCCACTCTGCTCCACACCAGCACCGCTAGCCCTGTCTCCATTGCTCACAAGCCGGTCTGCTCGGTCTCTTTCGCCAGCAGGGGCAGAAATTCAAGTTGGATTTTAACAGCGGATCAGATCTGCACTGGACTGGAATGGATCTTAGTCACTGATACACCGACTCGGAGAATAAATACAAGCTTCTTACATAAACGAGCATGGTACATTTAAAACCATTATTCATATCCTAGTTAACTATTTTTTTCACTCCTGTATAACAAGATAAGAGACAAGTTAATATATGCAAAGTAGGATATCAATATTAATAAAAGTTAGTTTATGGAACATCTGTTTATGAGTTTCCAAGTATGGGTGTTTAACATTAATAAAGCCCTGTAGACATGAACTTAAACCGATATAACTCGATATATCGCCAGGTGCTGTCTGTTTTCCTCGTCTCTCGCCTCCAACCTTGGAGCGTTTGTTCCGCAGAACAACGGCATGAACGGAGTGAGCCCTCACACAGAGCACAGAGAGCAGAAGGACGTAACATAGTAGAAATGAAATTGCAGATTGCAGTATATTGTCATATTTTTTTTTCCCCCTTGTGAACTGAGCGTCTCGTCACAGCCCAACCTGGGCTGCTTGTCCTGCATTTGGCACATGTTGAATTCCCAGGCAACAACCGGGAGCGTTGTGTCAGGACTTGTGTCATCACTCATCACTCATAGAACTGACTCGCTCCATAGTACGATACAATATAACTACGTCTGCCCAAGTAAAGAGGCAAACTTATTAACATAAGTAAAACATAAACTTGCAAGGAGGAACACGTGTGTTTCATTCAAGCTTTGAACAACAGTTTTTCTGTGTGTGTGTGTGTGTTATCTAACAGATTGCACGTTGTCTCAGCCTCTTCACGTTGTTCCTATGAGAACTCTAACAACGTCCCCTGAGGATGTACAGCTTTGTTGTGCTGTTGCTATGTAGCCACTCGGATAAGCATCAATAGCCTCAGCATCACTTGGAGTGTGGTGGTCACAATCTCGCTCGACACCTCTACCTCCCAAACAGCATAAACATGCTATCCTCACGGGGGAATTTGTAACCCCCACTCGTATATTTACTGGAAGATATGACGTGTTTGCTTGCCTGTTTAAAAATGATTCATACAGAAAATAAGTTCAATCATTGTGCATACCGACGTTCAACCCAGGCTGATAATGGTGCTGATGGAATTGGACGGCAGCTGTTTGCATGACAGCCACAATGTCTGTTATTATTCAATGGGTGCACAGTCGCCCCTCACTATGTATTATTCAGGTCAGCGATGGAAGAGTAAAAAAAAAAAAGTTCTCCTCCCATTACTTGTGGAAGTGGTACGTTTTTGGCTTCTTACTTTGTTCTTCTTTCCCACGTAATTTGAAAGAAATCAAAACAAAAATCTTAGCACGGTTCTTCGACATTGACTATGGCCTATTTTTAGTAAAAATGTGCGCATATTTAAGCTAATTGTAAATTAACCATTTAAATGGCTTAATGGACTCCAATACAAATATAATAAAAAGGCATTCCGAAGACATACTCTACTCACGCAAAGACAAAGACAGAGTGTAAAGGTGACAATGTGGTGTTATTTCATGTTATTTCAATGTTGAAAACCTTATTTAGAATGTTGTAAACAGATTTTCTATGCTCAAAAATATTAGATTTATTAATAAGGAATATCATACTTCACTGGAATTCATTCATTACAGTAGTAACTGATGAAGCGTATTAAACAAGTCGTTTATCAATGTTCGGACAGCGATGTAGCGAGGTTACTTCCACAAGTTTCCAAAATTATTAAGAAATAATTCTTTATTCAACTGGATAGAGAGCAAACATTGCTAACACTAATCAAAACAGTTTTGACAGACACTGTCAGAGTATGACTTTAACAATGTTTATTATTGTTGGTGTACTGCGCAGTGGTGTAGTATTACTTTAATCATACCGAGTGGGAGATACTAATATTTTGGATATGTAATTCCACTATAACCACAATAATAAGCATTGCTGAAGTGATACCTGTCTCACAGGGTCTGACCATTATTATCTTTGCAAGGCAGAGTTTTTGTTACAGCGTTCAAGTATGTGTAAGAATAGTTATCTCAGTTTTTTTTTCACCTTTGACACCTAATCTATTTATTATTATTGTTTTGTCATACAATGAATTGTAAGATTTGCTATGTCCATATGCGGATGTTGTGGTGGGGTGGTGCACGGTGGCAGGAACCCAGGAGGAATGCGAGCTGGGAGAATGGAAACTCACGGGTTGCCCTTAAGAGGATTCAGGAGCTCTAAGAGGATTCACTCTCACCCTCAGCACACGTATTTTATTTGACGAGACGTAAGGCTTATCATATTTGTTACCGCAGCATTTCTCACAAGATAACCAACACTAAGACTGTATAAAAATTAGGTCCTTTACACTGAAATGAAGCTGAATACATTTAAATGAGGAAGATACCTGAAAAACACAAGTTGGGAAGTACAAACTGCTGTTACACGTTACACCTGATTGACTCTTCACGTAATATGCGCCATAACGCAGGCCACATAATATACTCCTGGACAATAACCGCGATTTTGATCACATCGGTTTATTGGAGACAACCCTACAAACTATACAGTGTGATTTGTTAAAAAACGTCCATTTCTAGCAACAGAACCATTTTCCATTTTTGTTACTTTGCATTAAAGCTAAAACTATTATCCTCATTTTCTTTGTATTGAGCTGTGGACTCCTATAGAACAGCTACACACAATAACCCGCACAGAGAGCTTTCGAGATCTTCCAGATTCCGCACCTCATTCTGCAGTTTCTGTGAACTTCCTGCTTCCGACCCAAACAGTCTCTTTAATTTACTCCGCAGGTACGCTCACTCCACTGTGATTGGTCACATTCCCAAGTGCTACCGAGGACTTCTGGATTCGTATGTCTGCGTTTACTGCGTGCTGGTAATCTGCAGTCCATACAAGGAAGTCCGGATCACAGTCCGGATCGCATTGACGTCAGTAGAACTCAGTGTGAAAAAACTCTGTAAAACCAAGCGTGCATAGTCATCCATAACTTCTTTCAGGCCTCACTTCCAAATGCACAAACCTCATGATCTGATACTTTGGCCTCGTTTAACACAAAAATATAACATTGTAACAACATTTATAGCTCAGAAAAGTGGAAAAAAATCTGTGGAAAAAAGTACGTTATCGGTTATCAAATCTGTATCATTCCTGAGAGGCAAAAACAAAAAAAAAAATAAAATAAAATTATGCATCCCTACAAATGATAATTTGAAATTAGAATTAAATTATCCTGGTAAATAAAGTTCCTGTGAATGTCTGTTTTTTTTAGTCTTATGTAATCCAAAATGCGTTAGCTGAGCAAACTCATTCTTCACTCTTACAAAAGTAATGTGTGACAAATAAAAGAGCACCACCTCCAGTTTTATGCACATTTCTCCACTCGTATGATGCAATGAAAACAAGATGCAGACTTTTAGCCATGCTCCCGTGTCAAGTGATGCGTAAAACTACCGCAAATCAATTTTTTCCCCCAAAGAAGAGAATCGCCTCCACTAACAGTAAATTAATGTTTGCTTTCAACTGAGCAAAAGTCAAGCTGTGCCACGGGGGTCACGTAAAAACAGGTAAGAGGAAACTGCTTGTTGTAAGCGGTGCCCCTGCTGGTTAATGATCCTCCGCAAACCAGGAAGTGAGGTGAGACGAAGGACAAAACAGTGCTGGCCCCACCGTCGCAGAGACGCTCGGTCCCTGGCAACACTGCGGCGGTCTGTGCCAGTTTTGGGCCACTTCTGTCCTGGGGATTCTTTGAGCCCAGAAGAATGTCGAGGGGGAGATTTGGAAACCTTCCCTCAGCTGAAGATGAATGGCTACCCACTGGGGTTGCCAACTCCTGAAAAATAAATAAGGGACACCTTTTTGGCAGGGCCCACCAACCCGATTGTCTGATGAATTTTTTTTTGTGTCTTTTTTCTATTTTTGTGACACAATTTTTATTCTGGGCTGCACGGTGATTGAGTGGTTAGCACGCAGGCCTCACAGCAAGGAGACTTTAATAATATACTACTAGTACTTTAATAATCAGCCGTTAGAACATAGGTTAGTTTCAGGAAAATATCAGCTCCCGACTAAAAAACAGTAGTTTGTGAAAAGATACATTACAAGCATTACTTTCTGAACCAAATATTTTTTGCTTTTGTGATATATAAATATCTAGCAATAAACAACACCCTAGTTAGTGCGCAGACCTCACAGCTAGGAGACCCGAGTTCAATTCTCGGCCATCTCTGTGTGGAGTTTGCATGTTCTCCCCGTGCATGCGTGGGTTTTCTCCGGGTACTCCGGTTTCCTCCCACATTCCAAAAACATGCTAGGTTAATTGGCAATTGACTCCAAATTGTACTAGGCCACAGAGTCAGCAAATCGGGAAGACCTGGGTTCGAATCTCCTGGGATTGGGTTTCCGAAACCATACATATTAAATCAGTCCGTGTACTGTATATCAATGTACATTGTGGTACAGCGACATGTGCTATCGACTGTATGGATGCACCGTGAGTGAGATAGCATTTGGGTTTGACTGCATTTGACTACTTTCTGAGCGAGCTTTACTGAAACATAAAACATTCGGATATGTGCATTCAGAAGTTTCGAGAAGTCCAAGGTGTAAAGGTTATACTATCTCCAAAGTTCATGCTCAAATTTCACCCAAAAGTCGATTATCCCTAACTTTTTGTTACTTCATGGTCAAGTAACTCGCAGTCGCGTAATGAACGACGTACACGTTATTGCGAATGGAAAGAAAATTGTTAGAAAGTAACAAACGCAGCCTTACAAATTAACTAGCTTGTCCTCGTCCAAGTCTGTGCCGCTAAGAGCGAGGTTGACTGCAGGTAGGTGAAGAGTAACAACACATAGCTCAGCCATTAAACAACAAAAAACACATTTTGTCACATCATGGAGAAATGGATGGAGTTGTGAACAATAAATGCTGATATGAGATGCTCATTTTGATTTACTGTATTTTGTAACCTGTATGAACCCAGCCCCCCCCCCCAAAAAAAGTATAGCAGACCAGGTGGGGCTTGTTTTCTAAAATACTACTAATTAATACTATTAATTAATTAATGTGAAGATATTTGCGTAGTCATTCTTTTCCATATTAATCTTAAGGCTAAAAGCCCAACAGCAATATTTCCATTGTTTGTTTTATATGAATTAATTCACTGAGTATTCATTACACTACGTACAGCATGAACACTTATCTGTGTCATATCTGACACCCTATTAAGGTATTACAATTGTTACATTTTATAGAAAAAAATACCAGTTTGGACCCCATGGAATCTTAGAAATTGAAGTCATGATTGTTGCACTTGCATACAGAAACCAGAATGAGACAAGAAAATGTTTTTGGTAATTTGGCCTTAGGCATGGGTGTCGTCATCTTGGTTGGTTGCTGTTTTTAATTTTTTAATTAGCATACTTGAGATCAGTCAACATTTGCTCAACAAATTAATTGTTTATAAGATGATTTCTGGATGAGTCATCCCGGCTTGGACCTCGCCAACAAGGTGTTGGACACTGATGTTTACGGCTACTGGAACAAAACAAGACATTCCTGGTACAGGGCTGCATGATAATTATCGATTTAGACTTACCTTTGTTGAGAGCTTCTTCTCTGGAGGTCAACATCTTGTAGGTGTCTTTAATGAAGCTTGGGTTGATGCCTGCGGGACACAGCAGGACCAAATGATGCCATGACTGCTTCACAGATACGGGAATTGGTGGTGACAATGCATACCCATAAACATCCCGTGACTATTTTTGGTCTGTGCGAACTAGTCTTCACGCTTTAGACTTTGACTTTGTCTCGGAGCACACAACTATGGTATGTTTGTGATGTTCTGGTGGGAATAAACGCTTGGGAATCAATGAGATCAAATCAAAGTGCGGCAATAAAAGCGCCCAGACATTATTTCTATTCCAACCAACATGTGTCCCTTCAGGACTGCAGGACCGAATCGAACATCACAAATATCTTGGTTGTATTTTTTGGAACACAGTATGTCGCAGATAATACACAACTTTTTACTTACTATATTTTCAATGTGAGTCTGGTTAACCTGTAAAGCATCAGTACTGGAGATGTCTGCATGTGCTCAGCAAGTAACATTTGCTCATGTTCCAAGAAGTTATGCAACAGGTGAATTGGAAACCTCATGTCCAGATCAAATATGACCTTTTGGCAGGCATCCATCACAGGTGGAAATTATTCACAGCGGTGCAGTGACATAATCTATTATTTGAAATCGCTCTGTGTCAAAGATAGACGTGTGATTTACACGCAACCTATAACAAAAAGATTCAGTTTAGTTTTAATAACTGTTTCCATAGCTGTAAAAAAAAAAAAAAAAAAAACAAATACGATGGACCAAACACAACAAGTACTCAGTAGTTTGGCACTTGATGGAGGTCTGAGCTGTAGTGAGACCTGAGTGATGTTGGCCTTCCAAATTCAAAAAGCATGACAGGACAAATGTTCATTTAATTTGCACAATACAGCACAAAAGCAGCACAAATGAATGCCACTATTTTGGTTTTATCCTCTTATTAGTCGGTAGGGGGACGGGGTGGGTGATGATAGTTATAATGTAGTCGCTGTACATTTAACTCTTCAATAACTCAAAAAGCATGACAGCACAAATGTTCGTTTTATTTGCACAAACAGCACAAATGCAACACAAATATTTTGGTTTCATTTGGAACAAACGGGGGTCTAGGTGAACTTTGATTGACCTATAAAACAATCTGTAATGTCTTTTAAAAAAAACAAAAGCAGAGTAAACGTTCATTTTAATTGCACAAATCAAAAACGCGGCACAAACAAATAGGATAATTTGAGTTTGTCAAACAGGCGCTAACTAATGGTAATGTATACAGAACAACAAAAATACTTTTGCACAGTCCTGTACGCTGTATACTCAGCTACATATGCTACACATGGTGTTCTTCGTTTGCTTTAGGGAAGCGACTGCGACGATTGGTTTGATTCATGAATGTATTCACTGCCATCTAGTGGACATAAGAGCAATGAACAGAAGTAAGTTGAACCCATACGAACCCTCTTGACTGGAAAACGATGGGTGATTTATTATTTATGGTGATTTTATGGGTGATTTTTGTATTTAGACTCAAACAAAAGACTATATAACAGTTAAAGGTGATAGCGCTAGACTGTTTGAGTTGTGTATTGCCATTTTTGCTACCATGTCAGATTTCCCGTAGCAATTTTAAACCTTAAAACAATAACGATACTTGACTCACTTTTTTGAATAACGTAATTGAAGAAATATAATACGAACGACTTAACTGTAATATTCGACACCCTATTAAAACATTAGAATAGTTAACAGGCTAATGGATTTAAAATTGGAAAGGAGCTAGCTTACCTGAAGCACTGCCATTTTGGGGAAGCTAGAACCTGCGACTGTCACGTGATTGTCACGTGAACAAAACTTTGCGACCTTTTGGGTCAATTTAGGGCATATTGGCCCTTGGACTCTTTATGAGTTAATTCCTGTGTAACTCTAATACTGTAAAATAAAGCCAATAGAGGAGGCACACCCAAACGTTATATTATTAAAAACCCAAAATGACAACCTGAAAGGAGTATTAATAAAGCTGTGGGAGTAAAATGTAAATTATTTTACTTCATGAGTGACATTTATTATCAAACCTTCCCACTTTCATACAGATATGCACTGCTACAACACAGGGTGGAGCAACAGTGACAGTAACATGATGTGTTCTATACAGCCCAAATAGAAATATCGCTATTTCTACTCTATGTACTGTATTTAGTGCAAATGATTATTGGGATCATGGCGGTATTAAGCACAATAGTACAGCATCCATGTGTTACTGTTGAGCATGTCTGCATAAATAGAACATTTGTATACAATGTAAGACATAAGCGACAAAATACTTTATCCTGTACAAGTGTGCAATACAACGTACAAGGTAAGAGATATGAGAAAACAGCTATAGCGCTCCAGCAGTGATGCAGCTGGTTATCGTATTTGTTCAAATAACCTTAGCATGTATTGACTTGCATCTTTAACGTACAAAATATAGCAAAGTGTCCCCAGCATCCTTCAATTGTTCTGTATGCGGCCCTCAACCCCTGCTCTTCAGACTGGGCCTCCATGGCGGTTGCAGTGTCATTCCATCCCAACAGGTGGCAGTCTGGTCTCATGTGCTGGCTGCATGAAAGGAACACTTTCACATGCACACTTGGATAGTTCACAACTATATTGCACTACTGTGTGTCTAACAAGGCCATTTCCTACTCATGTATTTCTATCCTGGATCAGGCTACAGATATTCCTCTTCTTTTACATACAGGATCTCATGCGCTGAGCTGGGCACCTACA
The DNA here is from genome assembly GCF_037039965.1 of Doryrhamphus excisus. Classification (NCBI taxonomy): domain Eukaryota; kingdom Metazoa; phylum Chordata; class Actinopteri; order Syngnathiformes; family Syngnathidae; genus Doryrhamphus; species Doryrhamphus excisus. Next base: position 19,371,944 of record NC_136367.1, on the reverse strand, counting down.
AAAAATAATGAGATAATCGCAAATTGCACATATTATAAACTCTGAACTGAAAAAGTATTCACAACAATATGTATTTCATCCTCATTTCATTAAAGACCCAACAATGATATATGAATTTCCGCATTTAAACATTATTAGAGCCCTCCAGACATGAAATAACACCCCTACACTCACCTTTACATTTGTATTACCAAATATAGTACATATAATTCCAGAAAATAATCAATTTAAGACATAAATAAGACTCACGGTTGTGTGTGTTGCGATAAATATCTTCCAGATGTGTGGACAGGATGTGATGTCAGGGGTTCAGAGTTGAGTTTTAGCTGGATTGCAGCCACAACTGTGCCATGTGTTGTTATTAATATTATAATTGTCCCTGTTGTTAGATCATTTAAAGGAAAACTGCACTTTTTTAGGAATGTGGTCATCAGTCACAATTCTGATTCAGACATGAACACATGATTTATATATATATAAAAAAAAGACGGCTAAGAATACACATAATAGGACACACCAACTATGTCTAAGGTCTTCTGGAAAAAAAACACAAAAAACGCCAACAATGCACTATTTACATAATGTGACAGTAACATTGTTATTATAATTATTATTAACACTGTTAGGCCGAAGAACTATTTTACTGGAGTAGTGACACCTTGTATTTGAATTTTAGTTAATTATCCATATTTATGCTTGTCAATGCTTCAATATGTATATTAATGATGTGTAAAGATCATTTCGTGCACATGTAAGATATTTTACAGTTTACCTGGTTGACTCCGCCCACTACTAGAAGGCGATCTCTGATGACGATGGAGGAAGCCGTGCATCGGGGGAAGGTCATGGGAGCCAGCCTTTCCCACTTTTTCTTCTGAGGATGAAAAGCCTCCACTGTGTCCAGCGCAGACGGTTGATGACCTGACCAGATCGTCACGACATAGCGTCAAGAGTCATTTACAAATACGTCACTATTTTCATGCTCCCACCCTTAAAATTGTTCAACCGAGGGAAGAACACGTGACACTGCAACCCGTTCCACCGGCTTACCAAGCCCTCCTGCGACCACCATGCGATCACGCAGCACCGCAGCGACAAAGTCAGCTCTCTTTGTCTTCAAGGCGACCGTCTCATCCGATTTCAGCCACGCACCTGAAGCCAGAAAATACCGCAAGGTGAAACTCAATCAGGATAATAGGAAAACAAACGCATACTTCATTCTTTAGAGTGCAGTGAGGGACCTTTTTATGTGTAAGGCAACACTACCTTCTGTGTTTTGTACATGGTGTGCACATAAACAAGCCAACTAAAGGTTAATAGACATTTTGACAGCAGGCTGGCATCGAGGGGGCTGCAATTTTTGTGGTTATAACCTATGCCAAGGACATCCTTTCACTGCCACTTTGTTGCTAATTACACAGACATAATCCAAGCAGTACTGCAGTACTTCCTCATATTTAGTCTTCTTTTGCTGTTCCTGTGTTGTGCTTTTGATAGCATGTGTGTTACCTTGCTCACCAGTGTCATACTACTCACATGGTGGGGGGGTGACATAAAGAGGAAACGTAACAGAAAATGACTGAATGAGCGCAGATTGGATGACCACCTGTGTTTGTGGTGCGTGGAAAGATATGGCTGAAGATAGGAAATTAAGCAATCTGTTATGCGATCTCATAACTCAAATCCGTCCTCACTGCCAGTTTCCCATCTGCAGCTCATCTTCCTATCTCATCTATACCGAAATGAAACTTTGAGGGTGTATAGTCGTCCCTCGCCGCACGGCAGGACACATTTTGAGGCTTTTTTCAAATACAGCACGCTGTAAATATGAATATTTAAACAAATGTTATGTATTGGGGGCGGCACGGCGGTCTAGTGGTTAGCACACAGACCTCACAGCTAGGAGACTAGGGTTCAATTCCACCCTCGGCCATCTCTGTGTGGAGTTTGCATGTTCTCCCCGTGCATGCGTGGGTTTTGTCCGGGTACTCCGGTTTCCTCCCACATTCCAAAAACATGCTAGGTTAATTGGTGACTCCAAATTGTCCATAGGTATGAATGTGAGTGTGAATGGTTGTTTGTCTATATGTGCCCTGTGATGTATGTACCCCGCCTCACGCCAGAAGACAGCTGGGATAGGCTCCAGCACCCCCCGCAACCCTCGTGAGGAAAAGCGGTAGAAAATGAATGAATGAATGTTATGTATTGTTTGCCGAAATTTATGCATTCAATCACAGCAAATAAAAATCAAAAGATATCCCTCTTGGTATCAGCCATTTTTGACGATTCTGACTGATTTTTCAAGGCATTCTATGGCTATATAAAAACATGGTACATTCCAAAAGATTCTCATCTTTCATTAGAAAAAAGTTTGTTTCTACCCTTTTCCATTCTTTATTAATCAGCAGTATAACAATTTAAAAAAAACAAGGGATTAGCATAAACAGGGGTTACATATAAGGCATTCAAAAGACACATTCAAATGTGTTGATGAAATGTCGTATTCTGGTCACTAGGTGTCAGTAGTGTTACTGTAATTCTCACATGCCATGTTCATTCAGTCATTCAATTTCTATTCCGCTTTTCCTCATTAGGGTCACGGCCGTGCTGGAGCCTATCCCAGCTGTTTTCAGGCAAGAGGCGGGGTAGACCCTGGACTGGTCGCCAGCCAATCACAGGCCACATATAGACAAACAACCATTCACACTCACATTCATACCTATGGACAATTTGGAGTCGCCAATTAACCATCAACCATGCGTGTTCAGTCAAGTCTTAAAAAGTGCTGATATCTGATTGACTGACTTTGTTTTCAACTCGAAACAAACGAATCAATCAATACCTCGCTGGGTGTCAAAAATGCTGACATTCTTGGTAAACTTTGAGCTCTGATGTCCTCCTCCTTGCCGCAGCCCCCCCAGCAAACACAGCCTCCCAGCGGTGTCCCATATCACGCCCGCGTATGAGCACTTGGAGGACAGCATCGGAAGCGTCGTCCATGAGCGCGTGTCTGTGTCATACATCTCGAAGGCCTTCACCGACCGCTTACACTGGCGGCCCCCTCAAAACAACAACGACACACAAGATAGTAGAAAATAATGTTCATTTCAAATAACATACACGGATATAACTATTTAAAACTAGATATACTAGATTATACCTGCTACATAGAGTTTGTTGTCTAGTAAATGTGTGTTGGCATCATAGCGTGGTGTCGGCATGGGAGGAAGCAGAGCCCACACATCCTTTCGAAAGTCATACTGTTGAAGGATGTTACGAGGGAGCAGGTCGGCACCCATTCCACCCACAGCCAAAGCACGGCCATCTAGAAATACACACTCGTAAAACTGCAGTCATGGAAAATGGGTTAGTGGTAATAACAAAATATGTATAATATCGTCAAAACTGGTTAAAAATGTAACCTAACTACAGTGTAGATGTGATTTGAAAGCTATACCTTTCACGGTGATGGATACACCCATCAGGGCCTCTCGCAGGGGACTCCTCTTCCTCCACCTTCCTTCTTCTGTGTTATATATTTCCACCACTTTCAATGGACTCTGGTCCTCCCCCACACCTCCAACCACCAGGATCTGTTTTCCAAGGGCTGCCACAGCAGCCCCAGCACGTGGGGTGGGCATAGAGGGCAGGCTTATCCATCGGTCCCCCTATAAAGACACCCCATACATGGATTGCTCTATTAGAGTAGCTACACATTTACAGCAGCTCTGTTTGGTACCTCCGGGGAGTACAGTTCCACAGTGGGGCACGGCCTCCCCGCAGCATCACAACCCCCCAGCATGTACATTTGGCCCCCGACCTCAGAGAGCGTGTGATAGACACGGCCGCTGGACAGTCGTGCCAGGCTCTGCCAGTGAAACTCGTGAGCTGAAGGCACCGCCATGGCCTCCGGAGATTAAAGACAGCCAGCAAGGCGTAGTGGAAGGTGCACTTTAAGGGGAATTGACCAAGGAGAGCTGGGAGACTGAAGGACTGAGTAGAAGGTGCCGCTGTTGAATTAGGAAAAATCCCACCTCAAGGCACTCCTTTAAATTGGTCCCTGCAACAAAATAAAAATTAGAGATGAAACGTTGAAAAGTAAAGCTAAGTAAGAAAAATATACACAGCTTGTGACCATAGACAATTCTTTTAATGCCATTGGTGGGGATGTACAGTCAGTGCAACGCCTACATGTGCAGTCGTACCACCAGGCCCCTGAGAGGTCATTAAAAAATTATTCATTTTTGCAAACATAATTTTTTTAATTATTTTTATTGTAAAATATTTATTGCACGATTAATAAAATATATTTATAGGCCTAAGTAATAACCTTATGAGTGTCACAATATTTTAGGAACCTTATACAGTTTATGATTGGAACGTAGCTCTCTGGTCATCATGCCAGTCTTGAATGCAGTTATGAAAAGTATGAGAATTAATCAGATTAATAGTTTGGGCTTCCTTTATCTCCCTGCTTTCATTTCAATCCTGAATCTTTAATAATAATAATAATAATAATAATAATAATAATAATAATAATAATAATAATAATAATAATAATGACATAGAGTATTAACTAAGCTCCATCAACATCGTTATTACTATTGTTATTAACATTGTTACACCCAAGAACTACAGTATTGGAGTAGTGACACCTTGCCACACCACACCGGCTAGCAACTAGCCGGCTAGCAATTAGCTTTACCACACACTCGCTCACAATTACCACACGGGTTCCCAGGCCAGCTGAGAGACATAATAATAATAATAATAATAATAATAATAATAATAATAATATTAATAATAATAATAATAATAATAATAATAATAATAATAATAATAATAATAATAATAATAATAATAATAATAATAATAATAATAATAATAATAATAATAATAATGACATTTTTGTCATTTTCAAGCAGGCCTTTACTAGCAGGAGTTAGTAAATTTTTGGAACCCCTGATGTAGACATTTACATCACAGCATCACTTGATGCTGATGCTATCCAGAACCTCGATAACACCCTCGAGACATGTGAACTATTTACAAGTGTGCAAAAAAAAACCACATCTGTCACCAGGCAACTGATGCTGCCAACAAGCTGAGAAAGATAGACATTTTGTCCTCGTGTCTTTTATTGCATTTTTACAGTACTGGAATTGGAATGGGAAATTGGGCTGGAGGTTATATTTTTTTAGAACATTTTTATTGTACAATCGGATTAAGTGCAGAGCATCTTTGCACATTTTGATTTTACAAAGACATGTTTCGGCTTGTCTGGCCTCAGTAGACATCTGCGGTTTGTGAAGTGCTATATTTACACAGCCGCTTAGCAAAGAAAGAAAAACTGTTATTCTTCAGTATGGGAGCTTACAGCCACACGCCGACATGAATCCTCTGAGCTTGTCACTCACATATCCACACCATCTCCTGAATTTTAATATTGCACAATGTAAACCGGATGGCACCAAAGTAGCAGAATATTTGGCTCCAACTGATGTCATGGTCTCGGGGCTGAGACCGTGAAGGTGCCTTCAGTGTACAATAAGGTTTTCTCAACCAAGACTCTGGAGCATGACCTTCGGATCAATACACGACAATGAAGAACGACAACCCTTTGCCTCCAGAGCGTGAAGAAGCACAACAGTTAGATTTTCCTTGAATCGGGGACTGATGCGCACACTTGATACTATCTGTACTAAATCTAAGCCTCAAGTCATTGGTCAGAAGTAACAATGCTGCTTAATTCTGTGGCCACAACAATAAAGCATTGACGTTTTGTGTCTCCTGATGCCGGCTGCTTCAATGTGCATGTTGTCATTTACATATTTTACCAAAGGTCTAAACGGCCAAAGAGTCCATCCCAGCTGTCTGTGAAGCGGCTGATGAAGGGAATTAGCGGGCTGAATCTGGCAGCGCAGGTTCTTGATCCTACGATGAGATGAAATCAGTTGTGGTTGATTGAAGGAGAGGATGTCAGTTCTAGATATTTGTCCTCTGGGCTGGGTGGTTTTTATGTATGTGTCCGCTTTCTTTTCAGTTGAAAATGAGAAAAATATCATCCTTTAGTGGATTTAACCGCATGCAATCTTAACAATATTGTGTATTGATTATTAACTCATTCAACCCCAGCCATCCATTTGAAGACAACTCCTTCAGTACCGGTCATTCTAGATGCTTTTGACCGATCTTTCAAGGCACACAGAATATTATTTTCTATGACTAAAAACCGTATTTTAATAATCAGCAGTTAGAACATAGGTAAGTTTCAGGAAAATATCAGCTCCCAACTAAAAAACAGTAGTTTGTGAAACAATACATTACAAGCATTACTTTCTGAACCAAATATTTTTTGCTTTTGTGATATATAAATATCTAATACTAAACAACACCATGGTTACCGCGCAGACCTCACAGCTAGGAGACCTGAGTTAAATTCTCGGCCATCTCTGTGTGGAGTTTTCATGTTCTCCCCGTGCATGCGTGGATTTTCTCCGGGTACTCCGGTTTCCTCCCACATTCCAAAAACATGCTAGGTTAATTAGCGACTCCAAATTGTCCATAGGTATGAATGTGAGTGTGAATGGTTGTTTGTCTATATGTGCCCTGTGATTGGCTGGCCAACCAGGATGTTGTGCAGGCCGAAGTGTGATAGCGGTCCTAAATGATAGTATTCCAGCGGTGTGCCTTAAAGTAGTCATCTATTGGACAATTGCAGCATGTTAACAAGCTCATTTATTGAACATGTTTTCGACAACAATATCCACGTATATAAATATAATACAAGGCTATGACGTCTCCGAAAATGAATGCCCGACATATACACGTGTTACTACATATGGACCAACGTCATGTGCTCCTCAGCCTAAGGCTTAGCTGTCTCCCTGGTTCAAATATGCGTATGTTGAGGGCATAATGGTTCTGTGGTCTTTCAGCAAATGCTGTGTGGGAGTCAAATTAGAGTGAGCTGATCCATTGTGGCAGTGCTGTGAAGGCTCGAGAAGGGAAAAGAGCAGAGGAGAAAAGGCACATAAGGCAGGAGTGAGAGGAAAAGCAGAGCAGCTGATGAACAGGAGGTGGTTTGGGTACTAAAGGGGTGAGATAATGGATGGAGGGCATAACATGCGAGGGTAATGAGAAGACGGCAGCCCAGGAGGCTTGGCATAAAAAAAAAACATGTATATGAAAGATCAAAATGTCAGCTGGAAATATGGCAAGTTGATAAATATTTTATGACCCGTGCATTGTTGTGTATCGCATTATCGGGCCGTGCATTTGATACCAGGGCCTTCATTGCGGACATAATACCACTGCTATCATGTCACAATTATGCAAAGCATCAATAATATGCAAAAACACCTTAAAACAGGTTTTATGGGAGAATTAAAGAAACATTACCATTAATAAATGACCAGCACTCCGGATTCTGAACGCCATGAAATTGACTTTACAACAGACATCATAGAGTACTTGCTGGCTATTGTCTAATCAGTATAACATTCTAGTGACCAGTGTAGTAAACTTCTATTGCAATGACACAGTGAACAATCAAACAGGAGCTGCTGTCAGCCACAACTCATGCCAGTAACTTGAGCCAATCAATCCAATTTCATGGAACAAATAGCTCAAAAGGCTTTGCTGGCTCTGACTGGACACCACTGCTGTACTGTAGACAATTTCTCACCACTTTTGGACAATTTAAGCCTCAGTAGAATAGAATCATGACTGTGTAGTCAACAACCCCTGAAAAATGTTTTATTATGAGATGCATTTCGCACTTCAGTTCTCCAGTGGATATCAGAATGTCACTGAACTGTTTATCTCCAGCTACAGAGTAAAGCACCGTCTTACAAACTGACTCTAAAACAGCATATTTCATTCAGGAATATGTGTTCTTTTTTTTTTAAGCATGTGGCAAAAAATGTCAATCAAACTGCCTCTTTGTCAAGCATAAGATAAATGTCATTCAATACAGCACTGACAGCCAAAGAACAGGTCATTTTATCTACACATAAAATCAGCTGTAGTCTAAATTTGGCATAACCAGAAGTATGTGCAGAGCAAACGACAAAAGAAATTAATTATAATCAATAAAAGATGTATTACCAGTGCAGTAATGCTGGATTCTAAATCCTACTGTGTTAAATGTCGGCTTAGAGACCCAAAAGACAGGATCAGGTTTGATCAGGGACATGTAATGTTATGCAAAATACGATGGTTTGGTATTATCTTCACACGTAATTGACTGTCATTGTAATTTATATCAGCTTTTCATCAAACCAATCATTGCAAACTCCAACAAAACTCAAAATAATGCAAAAGGTCGGTACCTGCACTAAAAACAACTGAATTATTGCATGAAACAAGTTCAAACCACCTTAACCCGATCATGTTTGACAATTTGAAACGGTTTCCATTCCTGTCGACATTAGAATTTGAAAATAAGGGAATTTTTAAGGAAATTCTGCTCTTTCTACCAGAATTTTCAACCAAGACAAAGAACAAGAGATGCGGTATTCAAGCTGTGTGACACAATGTCACTGATATGTAATCCATGCATGCAGTATAACTAACTCCCGATGTAGCGGAACATTTGATTTCAGATAGTAGGGCCCTCCGATTTCTGTTTTAAGACAATCACGGCCAAACAGAATCAACTGTTAAACGCGGAATCTCAAGAAAATTGACATTATGTGAAGGAAATGCAGTCAGGAACGTTTGCGTTTGGACCGCTCAATCATCACAAACACTAACTCTTCCCAAACTAAACACGTCGGAACGGCGACTGAAAGACTGGCGAAAAAACTTTGAAACTTCTCTCTTATGGACACACGACTCTGTATTTTGACATTGTGTTCTGCGTAAAATAAGGACGAGAAGCGCCTTCATTCCTTCTCCAAGCACATCTTAACCATCAACAGATGAAGAAGAAAATGTTCACAACACACGTGTTCGCCACAACAAAAGCTATGTGAGGTTAGAAAAGCTTAGATCTGTTTCTGGAATACTGGGAAAAATTGTCCAATTATGTATTGCATCGCTAAATGTAAAGATTTTTATTTTTTGTGTATGTCGTAAGTCAATAACTTCCATCACTCAAGACCCAGATCCATCTCTAAGGTGGTCTCGGTCCCCTGTTGCTTCACACTTGACCAAACAAGCCGCACTAGAGTCAGTTTTAGCCTACCAAAAAATAACAAGTGTGAACGCACCCTATATATTGAATGTACAGTATATATTTCCATTAGTCTACAATGTAGAAGTCTACAACGTACTTTGGTATGTGACAAAAATAAAATAAAAAAATTAATTAATAAAAAAAAATTTTAAAACAAAAAAAAACTTAAACTATATTAGGAAAGCAGGAAGTGAACAAATGTAACAGTTACTGATTGTAAAAGTACCAGATGGAGGGGTAGGATTTAATAAGCTTTGCTTCTTCCTACTCCTTTTGGACATGTGGAACTGGGAACTGATTATGGGATGCACTCAATTGTAATCTGATGCATGTTCAAATGAAATAAAACCATTACCATTACCATTACCATTACCATTACCATTACATTACCATTACCATTACCATTACCATTACCATTACCATTACCATTACCATTACCATTACCATTACCATGTTTAGCTGTACTGTAATGTAAGCTAAGCAGCAATAAGAAGCATTACAACGACTAAGAGAACTTACAGTAATCGTAGTGAAAGATGCCCATTATGTGTGGATAAACTGTATAATGTCGACATGAACTAAGTCAATGAAGTTCACGCATTAACTTTCTCGATGTTTCTTTTTGTGCCCCCCCACCCCACCCCACCCCGCCGTAGCAACGTAACTCCGTGATAAATGGAACACTAACGACCACAACCAGAACGTTCGCGTTTCCTGTCGGAAGCTACTCACCCTGGCCGTTTCCCTCCTCCCTCGCGCGGCGAGCGTAGCGAGCTTTCCCCGGTCCTCTTCTTCCTGGATGGAGATCGATGGAGACGTTAGAGGAGAGGACCGAGGCTGCTTCTGGCGCAGGAAGATGGAAGGCGACGGGGCTCTAATAGCTCCTGCTGTACCGGAGACAGCTCAGCGGAGGAGCGGGTTGTGACAAGTCAGAGCTCCGCCTGAAATATCGCCATTATGTGGGTCAGAGATGAAGTATTTATCTTCGGCTTTCATGGCGCGAGTTGAAATTCACTCCTTTTATGGACACAATGGCGACCGCTTTGTTTAGGGAATGTTTTTTTTTTGTTGTTGTAGAGGAGTGCTTGTACGATGGATTTACGGCCATGATGTAATTTATTTAGATTTGTAATCTTCACCCAATTGTGTAGAACAGCAGTACTTAATGTAATTCGTCTGCCAATCTTTTTCCACCATAACTGACTTTTGGGGTGGGCGATACTGCAAATTTCGGTGTCGATCCGATACCAAGTCAATACAAGGCTACTATTGCCTTTAATATTTTTATTTCATGTTAGTCATACATTCATTCATTCACTCACTATGGGTCGCGGGGGTGCTGGAGCCTATCCCAGCTGTCCAGCCAATCACAGTGCACATATAGACAAACAACCATTCACACTCACATTCATACCTATGGACAATTTGGAGTCGCCAATTAACCTAGCATGTTTTTGGAATGTGGGAGGAAACCAAGGAAAACGCACGTGTGCACGGGAAGAACGTGCAAACTCCACTCCGGTTTTGAAATTAATTGAACGCGCTAACCACTCGCACACCGTGCGACGATTTGATGATAAATAATTCAAATTTATTTATGCAACATACACTAACTTACTTGGGGACAGTTTATAACAGTATATAATTTGTAAATATAATATGTACAATATAGGCTACTATATAAGTATAATAGAGTACATCTTTTTCATGGTACATTTATTTTAACTGAGACAGAATGTTAAATACAAAATTCCGGAAAATAATATTAAAGTTGACAAATTGCAGTCATTATTTTATATGCACAAATATACAGTACAGTTATCCCTTGCAAATATTCCGATTTCATTCTGTGGTAGCTCGGATGCATATCGGATTTATATCGACATATGAATGAGGCTTGAGTGACAGTTGAAAACATCAGAATTGAACTGTTCACATGGACATGAAAAAAAATGAGAACTCCAGAGTGGACCCCACCTCCCTCAAAGTCAGCTGGAATAAGCTTCAGCTCACCATAATGAGGACAGGCTTACTAGAAGATGGATGGATGGATGGATGGATATGGGATGTACAGTACACAGCATACTTAATCTGACGTGCGGTCCAGCTCAGTGTGTAATTTATAGTCAGATACAGGGACTGTGCCCCAGAAAGTATTGCTTGGAAAATGAGACCTAACTTACTATCAAGCACTGCTGCCTGATCTCTGGGGATCTAGCCTGATTACGGCACCATTATTCTCCCTCTTCTACTCCAGAACACAAATAACACACGCAGAAATACACAGCTGTACTACTGTTCTCCTGATGCCCAGCAGTAACGCACACCTCATTGAATATGTTTTTTCAAGGACAAGTAGAGAAGCTGTTATTTACGAGCCGTGAATCCCCTGCAACGGCAAACGCTGGCGCTCTAAACCTAAATGGATGAGACTTACTTTGTCTTTATTAGTGACTTAAACCAAGAAAAATGTTCTTCCGGTTGCATCTACGTATTGCTGCACAGCACTGAGGTAGAACTTCAGTCCATGCTATTTAGCACATCAGATGTCTTGTCAGTTTCTCTCAGTTGACGTGGCTGCAGAGGCGTTGCCAGGTGATGAGAATTAAGGCAATTAGGCAACCTTCACCCTCGATTAGTCCGGTGTTAGACCTGTGGTGAAAATCAATGAGAAAGCGAACCCTGCTGTCGGTTTCTGTGTCCCAGTGGGTGGAGGCGGGGCCGCTAGCGAGTGCACACACAGTCTTGTAAGTTAGCATTACGAGGCATAACAAGCATTTATTCATTCATTTTCTACCACTTTTCCTCACGAGGGGTGCTGGAGCCTATCCCAGCTGTCTTTGGGCGAGAGGCGGGGTACACCCTGGACTGGTGGCCAGCCAATCACAGGGCACATATAGACAAACAACCATTCACACTCACATTCATACCTACGGACAGGAAACCGGAGTACCTGGAGAAAACCCACGCATGCACGGGGAGAACATGCAAACTCCACACAGAGATGGCCGAGGGTGGAATTGAACCCTGGTCTCCTAGCTGTGAGGTCTGCGCGCTAACCACTCGACCGCCCGCATAACAAGCAAGCAAACGCAAATATGAAAGCAAAGGTTTCTAAGCCCAATGCCAGACCCCCCAGTGTGGAATGAGTCGGGTGTGAAATCTAAGCCAATCAAATCAGTCGATCGACTTGCTGTGGAAAAACCCCAAAGGAAAAACACCAAAGACAACAACAACATCGCTTGTTAGTTTGCAGTCTTTTTGGTTCATGCCGGTCTCTGTGTCCCAGTGGGTGGAGGCGGGGCTGCTAGCGAGTGCACACAAAGAGTCCTGCAAGTTAGCATTATAAAACCATAACAAGACCCCGAAGACAACAACAACATCGCTTGTTTATTTGTTGTTTTTTTGGTTCTGTGTAGTCGTTTCTGATGTCGTATTTTAGCATTACTTCCATCACCGTGGGATGACTCTCATGGACGGGTTTGTGCTGGAAGAGAATAATAATTTCTCATGGATTTGGGGTCAGGTGGTTGGAGGAGCTTTGATATTCAAAAGAGCCCTTTGAAGTTTGTAAGAAGTACACGGATACACAGCAGGATTTCAAATATGCACCAGTAATTGTTCTGTCCCAGAAAGAATGAACAATGAATAATTCCCTCAGTTACGACCTTCCCAAAAATCAATCATTTCCAAGAATGTAAAGGCTACACTAGCCATGTTTTTTTCTTTCCGAATGACCTTTCCGAAAACACTGGTATACACGGAAAGGAATATTCCAATCTCTTGTCTACATGCGTTGCTATAATCAAACAGAATAGTCAATGGGGCATTCGCAGTAAAACGTAAACATCAACATCACATAATACAGACTTCCCTGAATTTTTTTTTTTCACTTGTTGGAATAACTCCGTATTGGCAGTTTTTCGTTCGTCCAGTCTTGAAATTTAGTTTGGATAAAAAAAAAAAAACTTTCCGCAATAGTCCAGTGCCAATTGCTCACCTCCATTTTTAAAACCGAAGAACGTCTTTAGTTGCGTGTTACGTCATATCTGAGCATGCGTTGAAAGAACGAACCTGGAATAAATTTAAACAGGAAAAGATCAAATTCAATCTTGCTAACATTTTATAATTAAACTGGGGACATGTTTTATATAGATATATATTTAATTTTTTTAATAAAACTGGACTTGTGAATAAAGTATAGAAATGTTTAGATTCTGTTAATGCACACGAAAGCTTCTTGCCAACCGCCAATAAACAACAGAAGAAGAAAAACACAAATCGGATCGGGGAAAGGAAATTTCCACCCCCGTGAATCCAATTATATATTCATTCGGATTGGCACTTTTCTTTCGGAATGAGGTGTATACAAAGGTTAAAGTCTTTATCGTTTGAGCAAATAAACCGAATGCAATTGGAATATTTGGGTCCATGTATACGTGGCTAAAGTAAAGGCTAACTAATGACTTCATATAGCTGCCGCTGGCCTCTTCACTTGGCCGGTTATCTGCACCGCACCCCCCCCCCCCCACTGATTGCAAAGGGAGTGTCAACCCTGATGTATTCATATGTAAACTAGTCTGGCTTGGAATGAAGGCTAAGAAAAAAAAATGATTTTTTTTGAAGGCATAAACCACAATACATTGAGACATCAGCACACCCTTTTTCCTGGAAAGATCGATTCTTGCATGACATCGTGATATTGCAGCATCGTACTCGCTTTTTGAAGGCGGCGTTGCAACGATTCAGAGCATCTTTATTACTTTTGTCGGGCCTCTATAGTTCCCATAGCAACCCTGGCGAGCTGATAGATGGGAAGCTGGGGAAGCAGCCTCCCACATTGTTGGAAAAATATGTACACATTAAATAAAGGTGTGTACAAAAACACAACAAAGTATAACTGGGTCGGGGGAGGCGTACGCTGTATGGTTTAAAATAAATCATTTTCTTCAGACTCGCTCTCGGTGTCGCTCTCTGTGGGCACGTCGAGTCCGCCTCTTTGCTCGTTATCAGAGCAAATGTTACTGGTCCCAAGCTGTGCACCCTAACACTGATAAATTTGCTCTATAGCGATGCAAGCAAGATAGCAAATGAGGGCGCGTGTTTGCCCTCGGATTGTTTCTGTTTATTTATGAAATATAAAACCATGTACTCATAACACATCTTTGAAGTGATTCCAATATTGGCGCTTCGATCCTCGCCTCCTATCGCTACAAACACTGGTTATGAATGCAAATCAATGTGGTGGTGGTCAGGTGGTGGTAGGTGCGAATTGGCAGCCATGTTTCCATCAGACAGCTGTGACTACAGATGTAGATTACCACTGTCAGTTTGTGAATGAATAATGGGTCCACCGGGATCTATGTTGACATCCTGAAGGCCCTGAATGCTGTGGAGCTGTTTTGGTTGGCATGACTCGGTATCAAGGGCGGTGCCTCTGGATTGGTAGACCGGGGTGCCCCCCCCCCCCCCCCACCTTTTTATGAAGGAAGGCATTTGACTGTTCCTCGAGGTATTCTGTCAGACCAACGTCAAAGCTTTGTCCACGATAAGTCAAACTCCTCCCCAGTGACGGTTGGACTCTGCCAGAGCTTGTCATCACTTTTATGGGCAGTATTTCTCGGCGCAGTTCTCAAGGGCTATCCACCAAAAAAAGAATCTGTGTGAAAAAAAAATTCCGTGTGGACAGGACCTCAATTTACCAGTCGATCTACTTTCCTACCCTCACCTACTGTATGTTCTTGGGGTAGTGACCACATTGGGAGGTTTTCTCCGGGTACTCCGGTTTCCTCCCACATTCCAAAAACATGCTAGGTTAATTGGCGACTCCAAATTGTCCATAGCTATGAATGTGAGTGTGAATGGTTGTTTGTCTATATGTGCCCTGTAACTAATACTTTCTCACACAAATATATATGCCTATTCTTGTTGGGGCTTTTGTTATAGCATTACTGAACAAACACTCACTGAGACAAGGGCCAAAACATTAAACAATTGCACCCTCTAGTGGTAGCAGTGGGGATTGCATTGGCTAAATACCTTTCAATACTCTGTTGTAGCCTATAAACACTGAACCAGTTTGCTCACATATTGCCATATCCCAGGTTAAACTTATATTATCTACATGTACTGTACTGTATTCATTCTGATTAAGCACCAAATATTAAGAGGACTTTTTGTTTGCTTTGAATTATTGGATGGAATATTGTACTTCAATTTACCTTTGCATGTCCGTGTTGCAGCCATCACGAATGTCAGAGGACGAACTATACTACAGAGCTGTAATCAAAGAGCCTAGGTTTCCCTCTGGTGGACATAGGGTAGTACTGCACCAATAAGACGACCGGCGCCAATGAACTCCATTCATTTTCCATGGTCCTAATACATTGAAGTCCGGTTCAACCCCACACGATTCCATGTCTTAGTGTCATCTCATCACTTACTGTTCTGGAGATACAGCTCTTTTCCACGGTTATGTCCACTTCCACAGGAAATACCTATTCAAACTTAGCTCAAGCAGTATATACGTACATTCATTCAAAGATGCAGCATCTTTGTTAAGTAATTAGTGTAGTACTTTTCATTATAAGGCGTATTGGAGTGTGACATGGTTGGGAAAAAAATAAGTTTATTGTGTTTTGCTATTTTTGTGTGTGATTTGTATAAAATGATATGTAGTACATGTCGGCACGATTCACATTAGTACACAAAAGGGTCTTTCATATACTGCGCTACCGCTTCTGTCACTGAAGAATATCAGCCAGCTTCTCGTGATAATACTCATAGTTGTCCTTGCAGTCTTCCCACAGGTTAAGAGGTTGGTCCTCATTCTCCACAAATGTATCCCAGGTGTAGGAGAAGTCCAGAGGCTTCATCATCCTCAGCTTACATCCGGCTTTCTGCAAAGCCTTCAGCCCGGCCTGGATCTCTGCTTCTTCCCACTCAAACAGCCGAGAAGCAAAGATACTCATTTTGATGTTTTTTTTGGCGTTCAACTCATCGGATATCTTTGCAGCACAAGCGGAACAGGGACTAGATGACACATACCTGGAAGAAAGAGACTAATCAATGATGGAAATGATACATTTGATTCATAGTGATTGTCATAATAAGCCATTTCTTAAGTTTGGGACTCCAGCAAAAAACAGCGAGAGCCTTTATGAATAAATGGCGAAAACGTGGAACAGTCATGAACCTTCTCAGGAATGACCGGCCAACCCTCCAAGGGGTCACAAGTCACTGTTGATGGACTACACTGATGGGTATGTCATCCAAAATACATACAATGCATTGACTACAGTACAATCAAGGTCGATGATGCAATCAAAGTACCAGGTGATTGTGTATTTCAGCGAAGGGCTGTAGTCCGACAGGCACTGTGTGAAGAAGGCCTCCTCGGCATGAGGTCCGGTGTGCTCATCCTCCAGACAGCCTCTCAGCAGTCCGTCGTCGGTGTTCCCTTTATCCACCAGGTAACACAAGTAGGTCTTATTGCGGCCCGACGAGTATTCCACATTCTTGAACTGGAACTTGAATGCAAAAGGATCGATCCGATCCCTGTTGAAAACACAGCAAATGATAACATGATAACATTTAGTGCGGTTAATGAATTAAAATTAATTATCTATATGTGGATTCATATTTAATACACTGAATATATTCATAGAACATCCAAAACCTGTTTATGATTTTATAAATACATTATTTTTACTATTATGATAGCCCTGTAGACATGAAATAACACCCCTATTCACATTCAGTCACCAGTCCTATTATTTAGTGTTCACACCACATTGCGCAACAATAGGGACATACAAGATGGCCGCCACTCATAGCATATAGCAAGGTACCAAGCAAACTAGTTAGCCTCTTATTTATTTGTTCGAAATTTGAGCACAATGTAAAAAGGCAAAACCGCTTCCACACACAGTGGGAGGAGAGTTTTTTTTATCATGTTATGGCAGACTCAGTCCAGTGTTAAGGTAATGTAATGTAAGGTAATGTGTCACCAATGGAGCATAACATTACTGATTACTGACACCCAGTGACCAAAGTACTACATATGACTTTCATTTTCTACCGCTTATCCTCACAAGGGTCACAGGGGTTGCTGGAGCCTATCCCAGCTGCTGTCTTCGGGCGAGAGGCGGGGTACACCCTGGACTGGTGGCCAGCCAATCACAGGGCACATATAGACAAACAACCATTCACACTCACATTCATACCTATGGACAATTTGGAGTCGCCAATTGGGGGCCAGGATATCAGTTTTGCATATAATAATATTTGATATAGCCCCCCCTCCCCCGGCGCCCCTTTGGGTACACTGGCTCAGCTCCCTGATCAGCTTGCTAAGCTCCACTGCAGTAAACTTAGCGTATGGATGCCATGTGTGGCAGGATGCCCCACAGTATGATACACCGACATATATATCTGCAGCTGTTTTGTTATATGTTAAAGCAAACATGAAGGATATTGAGGTGGGTGTCGGGTTGAAACCTGCAGTCGGGGTGGGGGTAGCCTGGCACTGCAGGCAAACTAATTTTACTCTCTGCGGCTCAGACTCTAGAGTTGCAAGACATTATTATTAGATAAGGTTGGAAAGATGGAGCCATTATACTGGAAACTAAATCAACATGAGATTTAGGGGTACTGATTTTGCCAGGAGTGGTTATCGAGGCTATGAGACCCGAGTTCAATTCCACCCTCGGCCATCTCTGTGTGGAGTTTGCATGTTCTCTTCGTGCATGCGTGGGTTTTCTCCGGGTACTCCGGTTTCCTCCAACATTCCAAAAACATGCTAGGTTAATTAGCGACTCCAAATTGTCCATAGGTATGAATGTGAGTGTGAATGGTTGTTTGTCTATATGTGCCCTGTGATTGGCTGGCCACCCTGCCACTCGCCTGAAGACAGCTGGGATAGGCTCCAGCACCCTCGCAAAGCGGTAGAAAATGAATGAAGAACTGATTTTGCCACAACCAATAGTGGCCATTACTTAAGTTATTTTTTTAAAGTCTAGCACCAAACCAGATGTAAGAATGAATTGGCTTGGTGGCTCATATTTGGAGCTCATATTATAAATCATATATATCATATTTTATGGTGACATTTATGGCAGAGAGCTAAAACAACACAATGTGAAAAATCCTAAGCATGCATTGGTTTACTTGAATATTTAGTATATATTATTGCTTCTTAGTACCCCGAAAAACCAAAAACCTTTGAGCAAAGGTTGAAGGATCCAAAGACTCTGAGACCGTTTTAGATATGTCTATGTGGTAGATATGTGGTAGATATCCAGTAACTGTAATCTCCATGTCTGGAAATGTCATTAAGGAGCTGCTTTTTCCCAGGTACATTTAAAGTACACACCCTTGTTGCTTTCCGAACTCTACTTGGAGATTGTTTGGCCCACAAGAATCAGGTTTGCTGTTACGAAAACCCAAAGCTTTTCAACTACTTTTGGTATTTAGTAGCGTCCTACCTTTATTTTGAAACAGCCGCTTTGTAAACAAGCATCACCAGCCAGAACAAATAGCTTTAGCATCCGCTGATGTGGACCTACCCTGCCGCTATCTCAAATGGAGGAAGTTCCATCGGCTCAAGCTGGAGATCTTCATCTTGGGCATCGACGGTTGCATTATTGGCAGACGATGCCCCCGCCGATGGCACCTCTCCATTGTCCTGAGCGTGTTCTCCTTCATTCTTCACTTTCGTTCCATCTTTGGTCTTTTCTTTAGCTTCTTTTTCTTGTCTGTCCTTTCTTCTCTGAGTGTGACTTCTGTCGGCCATGGTGTCAGAATTTGTGTTTCAGGTGGATTCGGTAAAAGAGAGAAGGTCGCTTGGTTGTTAAATGCAGAGCGAGGAGAGAGCAAGCGACACTGTGAGGGGGCGAGCTGTGGAATGGTGGAGAGCCCCGAAGAAGAATATAGACACAGAGATAGGGAGGAATGAGAGACACGGGTTGGGGGGGTCGCACGGCCAGCAAATAAAAATAATATTTGTAACTTGTTACAGAATGACCTCTTGGATAACCTTTCCACTTATCATGAATGACACGTCATAAATGAATGAACTTACTACTCTTTCACTTTATTCAACTTTCAAATAGTTCTAATATAGTTGAGTTCTAAAAAAAGTTGACGTACCAAAAGGGGATTTATAGTAATATTCAAATACGCAGACTCTAAACAATACTTTAAATTAGCAGCTTCTGTCTAAAAATAACATCATTGCCCTTTAAAGGTCTCCGAGGGTCAAACATTGGTGGATGCACTCAAGCAGCTGCAGCTTTCAGACCAAGTGGGTCTATTAAAAGCCTTTGTGGAGGAGATGAGGGAATCGACCCCTGTGCCTGCACCGCCAATGTGGTCTGTGCATGCGTTGTTGTACAATAATGCGTTGCTGTACAATAGCTGCTCTGCAATATCAGAACCATATGAACCTTACCAGTGTTGGTAAAGTTACTTAGTTAGTAATGTAACTGAGTTACTGACTGAGTTACTCCACTACAAAAGTAACTAGTTACCAGTAAAAGTAACTATTGCATTATATAGTCGGTGATATATTTTTAGGCGACTTTCTGGCTTTGAACCTGTGTTGCTTGCTGGTTTCTGCCTTGGTGTTTTTGTTCCTGAGCCGTACACCTCGTTTTTCCTGTACCCCTTTTTCCGGTCCAGTCCACTATAGTTCCTGACGGGATCATTCCAATTTAATTTCCGTTTTGATATTTTATGTTTCCGGGTACTCCTGTTTCCTCACACATTCCAACAATATTTATGATGTTCAGGTTATTAAAGACTGAAAATGTTCCATAGGTGTGAATGTGCGTATTAACGATTGTTTGTGTATACTCTATGTGCCCTGTGATTGGATGAAGACCAGTCCAAGGTGTAAGCTGCCTGCTGCCTGAAGTTAACTGGGATAGGCTCCAGCTTTGTCTTGACCCCATGAGGACAAGCGGTATAAACAATGGATGGTTTTATACTGAATCACATATGTTTTTTTTAAGTGAACTGAAGTGAGTGTGAATGGTTGTTTGTCTATATGTGCCCTGTGATTGGCTGGCCACCAGTTCAGTGTGTACCCCGCCTCTCACCTGAAGACAGCTGGGATAGGCTCCAGCACCCCCGCAACCATCGTGCGGATAAGTGGTAGAAAATGAATCAATGAATGAGCAGTTTTCTTATGAACTGCTACGTTTTCATATTAAAATGAATATAGATAAAGAGGATAACTTATGTCATATCTTCTAATACAATATAGTCGCAGTATATTGCGGCTGCGCACGCTCCCGGCGCTTTCCGTGTCTGACTTCCTGGTGCTCACGCGCACGCACCATCAGGTGGCCATCGTGCTTCAACGGCTGCTCAAACTGACCCCAGTGCAGCCAAGGTCCGGTACCGCGGTTACCTCCAAGCCCCGCCTCTTCCTCCTCCAGCTCTCAGCATCTCCAATCACCATCACCCCTCCCCCAAATCGCTCCAGCGACTGATTGACAGATAAAACACAGGAAACTGCTACGGGAAAAGCGACGATACACGACAACCTTGTAGTTTCCTGTCGAGTCGTTTGCTCCCTTCAACAAGTCATATTTTGCGTCTCCATTGGGATTTCACTCCCTCTCTCCTTTTCTCTTTCTTTTATCCGAAGCTGACGCGTCTTCCCCCCGAAGGTAGTTGAGTTGTAGCCTTGAGGTGTAGCCTTCGTCCAAGACCCAGCATGTTAGATCCGTCTTCCAGTGAGGAGGAAGGGGATGAGATCCAGGAGGTGGAGCGCAAAGAGGTGGCGGCGCCAAAGAGCCCCAAAGGAGCGCGACCGTTGCCCAGCCGAGCCGGCGACGCTCACAGCGGCGCGGGGGGGCTTCAGCCCCGGGGCCGAGCTAGCCAGGGTGGCCGAGCCTCAAGCCCCAGCCCCTCGGTGGGCAGCGACAAGGAGAAAGAGGACCTTGAGAAGATGCAGAGGGAGGAAGAGGAGAGGAAGAAGAGACTCCAGCTGTATGTGTTCGTCATGCGTTGTATCGCGTACCCTTTTAACGCAAAGCAGCCCACTGACATGGCTCGAAGGCAGCAGAAGGTAAGATCACAAGCCCCCCCCCCCTTTTTAACTGTGCATCCCTCACATCTTGTACAAAGGCATACAACTGTTGCTTCCACAGGTGCACCATATGTTGCACCACCAATGCTAGCTGTCATCTCTGGGCCCTTTTAGACTATAAATCATGACATTTGCACAAATATTTGAACTGAGATTGCATATATATTAATGCTGTTCCCACCCTTATTTTTCCAGATGAATAAACCTTCATTCATTCATTCATTCATTTTCTACCGCTTATCCTCGCGGGGGTGCTGGAGCCTATCCCAGCTGTCTTCAGGCGAGAGGCGGGGTACACCCTGAACTGGTGGCCAGCCAATCACAGGGCACATATAGACAAACAACCATTCACACTCACATTCATACCTATGGACAATTTGGAGTCGCTAATTAACCTAGCATGTTTTTAGAATGGGCGGCACGGTGGTCTAGGGGTTAGCACGCAGACCTCACAGCTAGGAGACCAGGGTTCAATTCCACCCTCGGGCATCTCTGTGTGGAGTCTCCCCGTGCATGCGTGGGTTTGTCCATAGGTATGAATGTGAGTGTGAATGGTTGTTTGTCTATATGTGCCCTGTGATTGGCTGGCGACCAGTCCAGGGTGTATCGGGCCTTACGCCCGAAGACAGCTGGGATAGGCTCCAGCACCCCCGCGACCCTCGTGAGGAAAAGCGGTAGAAAATGAATGAATGTTTTTAGAATGGGCTGCACGGTGCTCGAGTGGTTAGTGCCCAGGCCACACAGCTAGGAGACCCGGGTTCAATTCCACCCCCAGCTAATCACAGGGCACATATAGACAAACAACCATTCACACTCACATTCATACCTATGGACAATTTGGAGTCGCTAATTAACCTAGCATGTTTTTGGAATGTGGGAGGAAAACCGAAGTACCCGGAGAAAACCCACGCATGCACGGGGAGAACCTGCAAACTCCGAGGGTGGGATTAAACTAGGGTCTCCTAGCACGCTAACCACTTGACCACAGTGCAACAAAGTACAAACAGCAGTGCAGTCTTCCCTCGATTCAAAGATCACACTTTTATTAATTAATGAATAAATGACACTGTTTCATGGTTGACGATGGCTTATTATTAGTAAAAAAAATATTAAAAGTCAAGTCTAATGTAGTATTCTGGCCACTAGGCCTCAGTAATGTTACTAAGAAGACATTACTTGACATTACATTACCTTGCCGTAGTGCAAGAAAGTTGTCCTCCCATTCAGTGTGGAAGTGGTACATTTTTGGCTTATTACTTTCACTTTCTTCCCCACTAATTTTCAAAGCTATTCTTAAATTATGAAGAAATATATTGTAGGCCAATAAGATTGACAGATGAGCAGATCCTTTCACATGTCGTAAAGATGCCACCTTTATCCTTTCTGATGTTCGTATTCAGTACTGAAAACAATAAACGAGGAGCTTCCTCCTCCTCCAGCGTGTTTGTTAATTTGTCAGACGTGGGATTGCTTTGATCTGGCTCGGAATCTTGCTGCGTGTGGGCTGGCGACATCACTCGCTAGCGTTCAAATCCGCTCTTGCTCCCTTTTGCACTTCGGTGATAATCACAATCTTTGTTGTTCAATTAGCACATGACTATGAGCTTCTCCGTGCTTCCATTGGGCATTTTTAAAAAATCAATAAACTTTGTTGGTAGCATCACTGTTATGCAGACATTGCTCAAGGGGTCTTGTAAGAATCAGCATAATGTACCAATAAAGTCTGAGCATGTTTAATCTTCCCATATCTGATGAGACACAGCAAACAAGGCAATAAGCGGAGGGCAGGTTGAGAAGTTTTCTTTTGTGATGTGTCGACTCGGCTCACCTTTTTCTCGCCTTGGTTTGGTGCGGTCAGTTTTTCACTTCAGAATAAAGCAAACACAAAACCCACATTGAATCATGCTGTCAGAAAGACATGCAAACAAACAACAAAGGTTGTCCTGTGTTTACCCCTCGGCATGTAGCGTTCGGACACGGTAGGAAACAGCGTTTATGTTCCAGGAGACAGAGGAAGGCAAGTAAAAGCAGAGCTGCAGAGGTTCCACTGTACTACAAACAAAACAAATCGTCTTTAGTGGCGGAGTATAAACGTTAACAAGCATCCTTTGTGAACGATCAGTTAAAAAACAACACAAACAATGATTTATGGCTTTTCAAGACTGGTTATTCATTCATTCATTCATTCATTTTCTACTGCTTATCCTCACAAGGGTCGCAGGGGGTGCTGGAGCCTATCCCAGCTGTCTTCAGACGGGAGACGGGGTACACCCTGGACAAACAACAAACAACAACCATTCACACTCAAATTCATACCTATGGACAAGTTGGAGTTGCCAATTAGCCTAGCATGTTTTTGGAATGTGGGAGGAAACCGGAGTACCCAGAGAAAACCCACGCATGCACGGGGAGAACATGCAAACTCCACACAGATATGGCTGAGGGTGGAATTGAACTCCAGTCTCCTAGCTGTGAGGCCTGCGTGCTAACCACTCAAACACCGTGCAACCAAGACTGGTTATATTATTACAAATCATATTATATTACATCCCACAAATCTCATCATACATACCAACATCCATATCACCCAACCCGAAAAAAAAAAATACCCGGTGGGATGGATTAGGATGTTCGGTGGCCCTGATGTGGCCCGCGGGCCGTAGTTTAACACTCCTGTGATTGTGCTCAGTCTGTGATTTACTCGCCCGCTTGACTTTAGTCAGCTGTGATAGCCTCCAGTTTTTCTACACTGGATAATATAAGTAAATAAAGTAGTCACCATATTTTTCTTATGGCTGCATTTTTAACATTTTTATTTGATGTTTTTTTTGCATGAACACTGTTGATAACTGCTCCATCCCTTTATTCCATCCACTACCTCATTAGCGTGACTTCCTGGAATCTCAGAATCAATTTGAGGTGGTCAGGCAACCTGCCAGGAAAAGGAAATGACATCGCTTGCTCTTTGTTTCAGAACATTCTTTCAATGCCAAAACATTTTGTCATTTGTTTGGTTTACAATTAAAAATGTTTTTAATTAGTGAACACCCAGGCAGAAAAAATGTCTGTCACTGTATTGCAATTGTCTAAATATGTATGAATAAGCATGCATTATAGTCAAATATAATCCCAATGAATCTGATGAAGATGCAGGTTAAATAGTTGCAGGCTAAATAAGCAGAAGGTAATGATAACACAGTGATAATTGCACATTTACTTTACAGCATGGATCTCAAACATGTGGCCCGCGGGCCAATTGTGGCCCACAGGACACTAGTTTGAGGCCCCCGCCTTGATATGAAAGTTTAATGTTAGTGCGGCAAGTTTGATATGGATGCTGTATGGTATCACGTACCCAGAAAAAAATATTACGTTTGATTAATGTTCATGTTGAAGGTTAAATAACTGTTAATAGTTATCCTCCCTATCCATGTGGAAGTGGTACGTTTTTGGCTATTTAAGTTTAAAGGAAATAACTTGAAGGCTACCGTTTAGGTCGCTAGCGCTCTAGTTTGCGAGTTAGCATGTGTCTCAAGACCCTGCAGTTGCGCAATATGTTGTAAATAAAAAGAGTATAAATGTGACTATAGTCGTGTTTTGTCATGTCTACAGGGCTCTAATAATGCTTTGTTCATTTTAATCTGAAAAAAATTATTTGTCTACCCACCAACTATATGTGGTTTCTTAAGTTTTTATTATTTGCCGTTTTATTATTATTATTATATTTATTTATTACTGATTGATTGATTTTCTTTATTGTTGATTTTTTTTTTCATCTTATTTTGTGCAGAAAAATAAAAAATAAGATAGTGGAATGTTTTATCAGAGCTTTTATTGTAGAAAATCGGAACCAAAGCACTGAAAAAGTTTGTATATTTTTCTGTTTTTAATAAATGCGTTTTGTTTTTTTTTTTTGGAAAACCTGATGCGGCCCAGCCTTGCCCAGAGCCTAGCTCCAGTGGCCCCCAAGTAAATTGAGTTTGAGACCGCTGGTTTACAGTGAATACCATACATACTAAGTGAAATGGCCAGATGAATCATCCTTCACCATATTCTCCACAAATGGGCACGTGTATTGAACTGGAGAGCCCTGGAACGACCCCTTGTCTCGAGGTCACACAGAGCCGCCGTACAGCTTGCATCACATGACGGAACGATTCTACTCCCCTCAGAGTGGTCGACTGTCATCGACTGTCACTGTTTCAACAGACGTACTTTCATAATAGAAACCAATAGAGACTTTTTGCACGGCCTCTTGAAGCACTTCCTGCAATCAAGCGCTTCCTGTCACTCTCAATGAGACTCCTGCACCCGTCAATGCTGTCAATCGATTGGGTGGATTATTTTGGCCCACTCCTGATGAGCGAACTGCTCAGTTTCAGTTCTACAGATGTTCAGTTGGATTTGAATCAGGGCTCGTAGAAGCCGGCTTCCCAATAACCCGATGTTTGGCTCGTAGCTATTCTAATTCTAATTGTCCCGTTGGGGGAACCATGGCTTGCCAATGAGACTGAGGCTACCTGCTTAGCTCGCTAGCTTGCAAGCTGGAGTCCCTGCAGCAAGAGAGTTGTGCAATGTGGTGTGAAGAATGAATAATAGGAGTGTGAAGATGGCTAGAGGCATGTCTATAAATAATGTTAAAAACCATATTTAGTTTTATTTATTTATTCTTTTTTTTTGTGTTGCGTCCAGCCATTGGGGCAGAGAGTATTGTTGATCTATGGCTAAGTCATAATAGTCTAGTTAATGATGGCTAAGGGTCACAATGGAGATGATATCACTGAAGTGAAACAGTCAAACTTACCATATTATCAAAAAACATATTTATAAAGTCATAAACCGGTGCAATAACTATAAAAATGTCCAATTTATTAACATTGAATCCTACATTGCTGACACTCATTTATCACAACCACTCTAAACGAGAGACGACCATCTACTACAGTACGTTACACTCTTCTGCACTCTATGTGTACACTATACTAGCCCCGCCTTCACCCACCGAGACAAAGAGACTATATGACTGACAAAAGAAAACTGTGTTTTTTTTATTATGTGATTTATTATTTGATTTATTATAAGGTCTGCACGGCGGTCTAGTGGTTAGCAGCTAGGAGACCTGAGTTCAATCCCACCCTCGGCCATCTCTGCATGTTTTCTCCGGGTACTCCGGTTTCCTCCCACATTCCAAAAACATGCTAGGTTAATTAGCGACTCCAAATTGTCCATAGGTATGAATGTGAGTGTGAATGGTTGTTTGTCTATATGTGCCCTGTGATTGGCTGGCCCTGCCTCTCGGCCGAAGACAGCTGGGGTAGGCTCCAGCACCCCCGCGACCCTCGTGAGGTTAAGCGCATAGAAAATGAATGAATGAATGAGGTCAGGTCTACGGAGATGTGGTCTGACATGCCCCGGGTGCTGCTACAGCCTTTATGCCCCTGATGTGTTGCAGTAGACATGGTCCAGAAGACTATTCTCTGTGGTCCAGCCACCTCTGGGTTATCGATCATCCAATGCTAACTTACCACGAGGGACCTAGGCCGCTACAGTCCAGTATTCTGCATTTTACTTGCCGATATTCTCGGTCAGGGGAGCAGCGTGTGCTGGCAATGTTTGTAGTCTGTGCCAGAAGTTTCTGAATATACAAAATATGCCGCTTTTGTTTTTTGCCTGTGGCTTCAGTCCTGTCTGCCGGGAACAACAAACAGCGTTCGGAATGTTTTGATCCAGCCAGGTCTCGGAAATAAAGGTCACACGGCTGTTCACGGTGTCTTAAAAAGCCTTCAAATATCGAAAATATGATTTGGAAAGGTCTTGAAAATGCATTATTAGTTTTATTTAAAACAAAAGCATAAAGTTCAGTCTTGATGATAAATGTTTTGATTGCTAAAAGCATCGGAGGACCTCAGAGAAAAGAGGGAAATTTGCTGTACGTAGTCTAAAGCAGGGGTCTCAAACTCGCGGCCCGCGGGCCAAATGCGGCCCGCGAGACGCTAGTTTGAGGCCCCCACCTTGATACCAAAGTTTAATGTTGAAATGACAACTTAAAGCTGTGTGCACACCGGATACAATTAACATGATTTTGCCCCGCCCATACTGTTACCCTACCCTGTTACTCCGTCCTGTTTTGCTTTGGATTAGCAATGAAGCTAAAGGCTTATGACGCTGGGTACAAATAAATGCAGGAAATGATTTTGGAATAAAACGGAAAATACACGTCAAGATAAAGCATCTCATCAAACATGTTGTTAAAGTTACGCCGCTGCTCCCGGATGGAACTGAGTACGATGCTAACTTGCTAATTGGGTTAAATTATTAAGTTTCATTAATCTTCATGTTAAAAGTTAAATAACTGTTAATACTGTACATTTGAATCTGGAAAAAATAATTTTTCTATACCAACTGTATGTGGTTTCTTACGTTTTTCTTATTTGCTGTTTTATTATTATTTTACTTATTTATTACTGATTGATTGATTTATAGTCTTTATCCTTAATTTGTTTATTTATTTATTTTTTTAATCTTATTTTGTGTATAGAAAAATAAAAATTAAGATATTTTGGTGTGGAAAACCGGAACCAAAGTACTGAAAAAGTGTAGGGTATAGCAGAAGCAAAAGCATTGAAGATTGTTTTTTTATTGTTTATTTTTTCAGTTTTTAATAAATGCGTTTTGGGTTTTTTTTGAAAACCTGATGCGGCCCGACTTCACCCAGAACCTAGTTCCGGTGGCCCCCAGGTAAATTGAGTTTGAGATCCCTGGTCTAAAGGAAGGAAAGCCTTGCTTGCTGACACCCATTTAAAAAAAAAAAATGCATTAAAAAACAAACAAACATACATTGTAGCTTCTGCTTGTTTAATATTAGTTATTTTTATTAGATTAAATATAAATTCACACCTCTCCCCAACTGTGGTTTTAATCTGCCAACCGTTATAAACAATTCTTAATTGGACAAGGACCATGCGTATTTATAGTCTCTTGAGTTTGCTTTTGTTTTTTTATTTGTGTCGCTTTTCTTTTCTAATCAGGCCTGAGGGTATTCGTATTCCGAGGTGAGATCCTTCATGCAAGAACACAATCAGACCATCTGTCTGCTTGTTGTCTGCACAACGGTCGCGGATATATCCCGAATCCACTCACCTCCCTTTGTTTAAGCGCTTTACACCTCGACTTCATACGGCTGTCATCATTTCAGTTTTCACGGTCGACTACAATACCGAGACGCGCCCCGGACTCCCTAGAAACAATTCAACTTGATGAATGTCAAACTGACATGGAACGAATAACTGTCCTTAAAGAATCCCACCGACTATGGTCTCTGACTTCCATCTGGGTGAGTGTCTGCATAATTGACGATGACAGCATGTAATCTGCTAATGATGATAGCCTCGCCAGTTGGCCTGCCAATGTTCAAGCGCACGCAACCACGCATGAACCCAACCACATGCTTGAGTGTGCGACGGCCCTCTCACACGTTCGCTTGTACGAGGCAGTAAGTGTGGTATAATTACCGGAATATGAGGGGTGACTCATCATACCAATCACATCCACCGATGCTCCAATATGCTGATCGTCAACCGCTGTGGACGGGCCGCAGCGCCTCGGGCTTTTGCAGAGAGACTAGGCACTCTTAATAAAAGGGAGGATTACGTTAGGAAGGGCATCTGCTGTAAATGTATATTTACGTATATATATAGTATATATATATATATATGCACGATACTTGAACTCTATCTGTCCACAAAAATCGATGGATGGAATTTCATAGATTTACACAAGTTGTCCTTTTGAGCTAACTGCAGATTCCAAGATCATTAGTATGGATGTGCTACCGCTGCCAGGGTCTAGAATAGGGGTGGGCAAACCACGGCCCGGGGGCCACATCCGGCCCGCCAAGTGTTTGAATACGGCCCGCCCGTATATTTCATCGAAACTCAACATACAACCTGGCATCATGGCCAACCTTTTGATGGTTTAAGTAGCTGTTTCGTCAATGTGGCTATTTGATGTGGTCCATTGACCGATATGGGTTTTTTTTGGGCCGATGCCGATTTTTTTCCGTCACCCTTAGCCGATGGCCGATTTTGCTTGGGCTGATATTTCTGGCCGATACTGGTCTCCAAATATTACAAATATTACACCTTCTCCAGGTCCACCTGGAGGACACCAAGGCGTTCCCAGGCCAGCTGTGAGACATAATCCCTCCAGTGTCCGAGGTCGTCCCAGCTGGGCATGCCCAGAACACCTCACCAGGGAGGCGTCCAGGAATAGCCCGTTACTCTTGTTTAATTACAACCACAAGGACGCTGCAAGGCAAAGCTCCCAAATTATCCATTGATCAACGTTCTTAGCCTCATCTCATGAGTTTTGGGTAGACACCATGCGTCCAAGCTCTCCCTTACAGACAGCCAAATAAGGTGGCATCTGGTCAGGCTGCCCCCCGGACCGGTAGGAGACCTCGGAAAGACCCAGGACACGTTGGCGAGACTCTGTCTCTCAACTGGCCTGGGAATGTTTCGAGATCCGCCGGGAGAAGCTGGACAAATCAGCCAGGGAGAAGTCTAAGCAGAAGAAGATGGATGGAATCGCCAAATTTTCCTTCAGGAGTGTAGCCAGCCTGACAAAAAAGTGCGGTCGTGTATTTATAATTCCTATCACGCCCAGCTTCAATTATTCCATGACATTTTCTGACAAGAAAATGATCACCATTAGAGAAAATATCAGCAATCTCCTTCTGTCAGTTGGCTTAGCTCGTCCCTCCTGTCCAGTTTCTGTCCAAGTATGATGATGGTATGTTTGACTTGCTGAGTCCGCTGATAGCCTGCCAATAATAAGTGGACGTTGGAATACAGTATCTGCGTCAAATTAGAAAACAGTCAGCGGGAGACAACAAATTTGATGTGCGGTTCATATGTGATTATTTATTTCAGGTGGGGCGCTAAAGTCATTTGTTGACTATTGTGGTTTTGTAAATGGCAGCCTGTTGTGCGCGGCTGCCTCACATCCAGTTGTTTCTGGGTTGGAATTACATCTCGGACATCTGTTTTTCCCTGCTTGTTTTATCCATTGTTTATTGAGGTTAGTTGGTTCCAGCTCTGATGACGATATGGGGAGATTCAATATTAATAAATGCAATATTTTTGTAGTTAGAACATAGAGAAAACCTGTTTATAACTTTCTAAATATGTTTTTTTTTTACATTATCAGAGCCATTTGGCATGAAGTAAAACCCCAATAGTTACTGTTATTGGAAACATAATAGTTACACTGTTACTCTTTGTTTACATCACATTGCGGGATCCTGCCCCTGGATAGAAAGCTTCCGAGTTAATTAGTTATCCTCTCCCATTTACTTATTCCGAACTTAGGACAAAGTAAGAACCAAAATGATACCACTTCCGCATGGAATGAGAGGAGGATCATGCATCTCACTCCTCAGTGTGACATTACTGACACCTGGTGGCCATAGTCATTTTTGAAAGACCGTGATGTAGTGAAGGACGACTGTACCCACAGTCCAACGTCATGCAAGTTAGGTTAATTGAAGCCTTGATTAACCGGTCCAGGTCCTCTCACCCAAAGTGGCGGCGAACCTGTGAACCCGAACAAAAACTTTAGGATTTTTCTGTGTTGAAATTTGAATTGGGATCATTTGGATGGCTGCCATGTTGTCATATGAAATCCTCATTTGCGGACGGCAGCTATTTTCCCGATGAGCGCTCTCTCAATCCTTGCTCCGTCTGTAATCTGGCATTATGCAACCATTTGATGTCACCACCAGCTTGCAGAGAGTGGAAGCTTAACTAATAAATCACATTCTACTGGATAAATCCGTGCTGCACATTCAGTATCAATAAATCAGTGACATGAAAAAAACCCAACAATATTAACATAAAATTAATAGTGCCTTCAAATGTCATTCATAATCATCTAACATGCCCGATTCTGGGGCATAGAGTTAAACGCCTAAAACAGTTCATGTGCAGTCGAGAAGTAGTAGCAAGCAAGTGTCAACATGGTGATTTTACGATGGCTTCCTGTTCAAATAAATAAAAAATACAAGATAGAGTCTCCATCTTTAATGGCAGGAAATTGAATTATCTTCTGCATGAGTTGGCTAACCACAGGAGCACGCTACGCTCATCAGGTAATCAGATCGAGCATTTTTTTTAAACCAATCTGAATTAATTAATGGAAGAGTCTCAACAGTTTTGTCAGTCCAGATTATGAAGGAATATTATTACTCTGTTTCAGATTTTTCTAGAAAAATGTCATAGGCATAAATTTGACATTTTAGCCAAACACTTATGTTGTTATGTTTAGACATGACTCCAGCTCTTCATAATTCATAACAACTTACCATGACTGTTTGTTCCTGTTGTATTCCTCTCAGCGCCATCTCACGCATTAATTGTTCCAAGTGACAATCATGCAGCTGTAGGAAATTCTCACTTCACATTAACAGTAACTTAATAAACCATAACTTAATAACTCTGCAGATAACAACACTGAGACCAAGCATGTCCGGTCCTCAGTAACCGCTACTGCAAGGGGACCTTTAGGTCATCATTTAATATTGTTTCTCATACGGAAATGCTTGAAATGCACTTTGTATCCTGAGATCACTGAAGTCTATTAAATCAAAATCTCAGAGATTTATGGGCTGGCTCAACATACGCGATGCTCATAACAGCACCAGCGTGAATAATTGCATCAAGGCCAAGACTGCATGCAGTTTCCTGCTGACCTGTTTAATATACACTTTATTGAAGTACTTGACACAAAATAAACAATTTAGCTACAAGCATGTAAAAATATAGGACGGTTTAGATTATAGTTTGATGATATTTATAAATGAAATTTGTCGGCCACAACCCACGCCATTCACTTACACACTTGCTAACCTTGCTGCTAACCATGCTAACACTAGCTGATGTCACACCTTTCCCTTTCACTGGCCCCGCCTTTTTAAGGTACATATCACGTCTTCTGAATTCTTTATACAGTAAAGTCTCGTTATATCGATATTCTCGGGAGTCGGAAAAAATACCGATATAACCGGACTATCCATATATCCGATCCTGCGCTGAACTGCATTAAAAGTGGGCGGATCTTTGATATGGCATGTAATTTTCTCCTTGAGTTCATGGATTGCGTATCTAGCATGCTTTTGTACTACAATAAATTTAGTACTACAGTAAATAAAAATAAACTTACGCTGTAGTGATTACCGGTTACCGGGACATAATTCACCCCGGAACTATCGATAGGGAAGGTGTTGCCATCCGGAGGGGTAGGCGCGAGGGACGGGTGTTTTCCGCTGTGTGTGCTGCACTCTGGTGGTGGAAGTGTGAAAAATAAAGTTGACTGGAAGCAGCCGTTCGCCGTGTTCTTTTTTGGTATTGAAATCCTTAAGCAAAGATTGATTTAAGCTGCTTTTGTATCGATATAAGCAGACCAAATTGGCTGGCGGGAGATGAAAAGGGCATCCTAGTAACCGGATTATCATAATAACCGTGTATCGTACTAACGGAGCTAATTATATCATAAAAGACTAGAAATTTGCCGGGAAATGAAAATAGTATCGTAATAAGTAATAATTTGTTTTAACCGATATCGATATAACGAGACTTTACTGTATTTGTATTTTCACAAAGTTCCACAAAGTGGAATGTAATGTTAAAAAAATGAAGTAATATTTTTTATATTTAGAGCAGAGAACACCCATTTATGACTTTCTGAAGGTTTTACCATTATTAGAGCCCTCTAGACATGAAATAGCACCCCTATATTCACCTTCACACTCGTAAAACCCAATATAGTAGACAAATCCTATGCATAGGCTATGGGATCTCGGCAGCAATACGAGCCGCTTGAAACATAGCATGCTACTCAGCTAACTAGCCTCTTATTTATGCACGCTATACAAAGTAAGAAAAAATTTACCACTTCCACACTGAATGGGAGGAGAAATTTTCTTTCATTTTTTTTAAAACACAGCGATGTTAGAACTGCGGAAATGTCTAATCTGAAACCGTGAATTAATTAGTGGATTTTATTTTCAATGTGTGCGCTGGGCACAGGCAGGAAAACGACAGTTTGTGTTGGACGCATTCCTCAATAAATGCGATAGTAAAACACCAAGGTACAGTTTCTCTACTGTACGTACTTCCATCTGACCTTCAATTTAGCAGTATCCGTGTGGATCAAGAGTAGAAGACAGATGGTTCTGCTTTAGCTCATCTAACTGTAGGAACTTTGACCCCCATTAAGGAAGCTTTAATCTCATACTGCTTCCTCAGGAGCAGTGGCCATGGTAACAGTTACCAGGGCTGCGGACAGCAACTGGCCATTGTGTGGAATCTCCAAGCAGGAAGGAAGAGAAACACATTGGTCTGTTGTCGGTGGAACAATACTTTCTCGGCTGAAGGACCTGACTCAGAACACATAATCATACTTAACTCCGAGTCAAACAGTGATTGGACTATGAATGACCTACACCGATGCTCTTGTTGTCTAGGGATGGATCATCGAGGGACATCAGGGGACTTCGGAAAATGTACAAACCAAAGGAAATATATCGATCCTAACAATGACTCCATGTTATTGGTCAACTTCTACAACTCCTTAGCTACAAATGTTGGAGTACACCAAAGAGTGTTCCGTAGGTTATAGTTCTGTTTTCAAGGGAAACTGGCTGGAAAAAGTTTACCGTCATAAATGCTTTTGGTTATGTACCTTCCCCTTCATCAATGTCCAAGGAGGCGTCTGTCTGGGAGGCATGTTTCCTCATCTCTTCTCTCTGGAGGAGTAGTGGTTCCACTCCGAATTTCGCTCAGATGACAGTGCTTCTCACCTGATGTCTAAGGAAGAGCCCAGTTATCCTTCCGAGAAATCCGGTCGCTTGTCGTGTGTTCTTTTGGCCACTACCCAAACAATAGGTGAAGGTAGGAAAGTACGACCAGTAAATTAAGACCCTGAGGTACTTAACCTTCTCCACTTGGGGCAGAATCCCAGAGATGGCACTCCACTCTTTTCCATGGACTCGGACTGGAATTGCAGATTCTCATACCAGCTGCTTCACAGTTGGGTGTGAACTTATCCATTGAGAGCTGAAAGTCATGCACCGATGAAGCCAACACGATCACATCGAAGAACCAATCCTGTAGCCACCAAACTCAGAACCCCTTAATGAAACTCCAAGTCCATAAAAGTAATGA
This sequence comes from Doryrhamphus excisus, assembly GCF_037039965.1. Classification (NCBI taxonomy): domain Eukaryota; kingdom Metazoa; phylum Chordata; class Actinopteri; order Syngnathiformes; family Syngnathidae; genus Doryrhamphus; species Doryrhamphus excisus. The sequence continues at coordinate 19,337,446 of NC_136367.1, read as the reverse complement.
ACAGAATCAATGGCAAAGAGCAGTGAAGTCCAACCCTCACTGGAAATGTCCAACACAGGAAAACACAGTCCAATGCTTTCTCCAAGTCCACTATGGACTATGGACACTATGGACTGGTTGGGCAGACTCGCAAGGACTCTCAAGAGTTGAACTGGTGCATCGTGCTCTCCAGAACCCCCAATTAGATTTAGGAGTTAATTTAGGTATAATCAGGTATAAAGTCACACCAATGCATCTCACATCAGTCTAGGAACAGACCTGGATTCAACATGCAATCTAATTTCAGAATGTTTTTTCAATGACCTGCATCAGAAAACAACTTTCACTCAAGGACTCACACTGTCTCGACGGCCGACGCTTCCACCTCGCTCTCCCCATTTGTCATTTTTATCGTCGTTAGGGCAACACACAAATGTCGTCTTTCTGTGTTTTCACCAGATCAGTAAGCAGCAACTGCAGACGGTCAAGGAGCGTTTCCAGTCGTTCCTCAGTGGAGAAACCCAGATCGTAGCTGACGAGGCTTTCATCAACGCAGTCCAGAGCTACTACGAGGTGAGTAAAGTACCAACTCCATTGGAGACAATCTTCTCGGAATTGATCGAGCCAAAAGCAATTTGTGATATTTAATGATTTTCATTTGAACACAAATCTAATAGCATGGCGTTATACGACAGCGAACGCTGAGAGGCGGTTTGAGAACGAGAGACTGATCCAGACATTGGGGAGGATGGAAATAGCGTGACAGTAATGGATATGGGCAGCAGGAGTTAATCATAGTCATCATGACTGTTTACCGTGTATTTTTTCACTTTACCTCCTCAAGCAAACAATACAGCACTTAAGAACAATTAACAATACTTTCTCAGTGGTATTCATTGCACCCTAAGAAAGTGCGTTTCAATAATAATGCACAATAATGATTACTCTACAGCAGGGGTCTCAAACTCTGGAGCTAGGGTCTGGGCGGGGCTGGGCCGCATCAGGTTTTCCAAAAAAAAACCCAAAAAATGCATTTATTAAAAACAGAAAAATGAATAAACTTTGCTTTTGTTCCGATTTTCTACAATAAAAGCTCTGATAAAACATTCCACTGTTCTCAAATATCTTAATTTTTATTTTTCTACACAAAATAAGATGAAAAATAAACAAATCCAGAATAAAGAAAATCAATCAATCAGTAATAAATAAATATAATAATAATAATAACAAAACACCAAATAATAAAAACTTAAGAAACCACATATAGTTGGTGGGTAGACAAATTATTTTTTTCAGATTAAAATGAACAAAGCATTATTAGAGCCCTGTATACAAAACACGACTATAGTCACATTTATACTCTTTTTATTTACAACATATTGCGCAACTGCAGGGTCTTGAGACACATGCTAACTCGCAAACTAGAGCGCTAGCGACCTAAACGGTAGCCTTCAAGTTATTTCCTTTAAACTTAAATAGCCAAAAACTTACCACTTCCACACAGATAGGGAGGATAACTATTAACAGTTATTTAACCTTTAACATGAACATTAATCGATCGTAATATTTTTTTCTGGGTACATGATACCATACAGCATCCATATCAAACTTGTGCGGGCCGCACTAACATTAAACTTTCATATCAAGGCGGGGGCCTCAAACTAGTGTCCTGCGGGCCGCATGATTGAGACCCCTGCTCTACAGCAAGAAACAAACGCAAGACTTTAAAACAAAATGTACCTAAGAAACGTATACCAAGTGTATATCAGTACCAGGTCAGATATTATTTAAAATACAGTATACCTAGTGGAAGTGTAATAAGTACATAGTACTCCCATCTTTAAACTTTGTATTTTTTTTTTTATTGATTTTAATTTATTGTATTCGTTTCTTTTGAATGGGACGTTTTCATGGGGTGACCATGTTTTAATGGAAACTCGGCCCGGCAATAGGATACTCAAATGTTTCAAATGTCATCCCAGGAAAATGTTTCATTGGTTATTGCTGCGTGGTGCTGCGATGATGTCAGCCTCCTTCTAGAATTGTTGAAAAGAGATTCAAACTTACTTAAAAGTAGACATTGTATGTACAGTACCAACCATATTGCAGATTTATAACGCTACCATTTTCATCATTTTTTGCCACCAGGTTTTCCTGAAAAGTGACAGAGTGTGTCGGATGGTGCAGAGCGGGGGCTGCTCAGCCAGTGACTCCCGTGAGGTTTTTAAGAAGCACATCGAGAAGCGCGTGCGGAGTTTGCCGGAGATCGATGGCCTGAGTAAAGAGACTGTGCTCAGCTCGTGGATGGCGAAGTTCGACACCATCTACCGCGGGGAGGAGGACCCAAGGAAACATCAGCAGAGACTGACAGCCAGCACTGCCTCCGAACTCATCCTGAGCAAAGACCAGCTCTACGAGATGTTTCAGGGGATTCTGGGCATCAAGAAGTTTGAACACCAACTACTCTATAATGCTTGCCAGGTCAGTGTACATTTGATTTCATCGATTTAAACAGCATGTCTGACACACATGCATAGAAATACAGTACTAGGTTCGGTACTAAATAATAACAATAACAATAATAACAATAATATGAACTAAATAATCATTCATTCATTTCCTACTGCTTTTTCCTCACAACGTTTGCGGTGCTGGAGCCTATCCCAGCTGTCTTGGGGCGAGAGGCGGGGACACCCTGGACTGGTGGCCAGCCAATCACAGGGCACATATAGACAAACAACCATTCACACTCACATTCATACCTATGGACAATTTGGAGTCGCTAATTAACCTAGCATGTTTTTGGAATGTGGGAGGAAACCGGAGTACCCGGAAAAAACCCATGCATGCACGGGGAGAACATGCAAACTCCACACAGAGATGGCCGAGGGTGGAATTGAACCCTAGTCTTCTAGCTGTGAGGTCTGCACGCTAACCACTCGACCGCCGTGCAGCCCCCATCAGTCAGTTAACATCCAAAAAAAGACAATATCGGATTGTAATTATTATTATAATCATTTTATTATTACACAATGCTGGCTTTTCCTCTCTATGGAAGGACGGCAGAAGGACTAACATGACAAGATTATCATAAATAAAGGAATCACACAATACATGAAAATTAACGGTTTCAATATATTGCCATGTGCACGCGTGTCTGTTTTTCAGGCAGGAAGAGAGTTCACTCTGTGCATCGCTTTCAACACCTTGTCACGTTTGTTCCATAGAACAACGGCATGAACGGAGTGAGCCCTTTTGTCAGCGATACAGTCCCTGCCGGGAAAACTACTCATTTCATTTCAAATGAACTCCATCTTTTCTGCCACAAGAGTGTTGAAATATCCGCCCGGTTGAGTTGTAAAAGAAATAATTGCACTTTAACAAGCTGAATACACACAGAGCACCGGGATCACAAAGGGAGGGAGGTCTTTTTATGGATGTGCCCTCAGCAGTAATGGCGACTGGCAGCAGAGGGCAAATTAAATTGAAGGCCAACGCAGCGGATATGTTGTGATGGGAGAGCAAAGTGGGTGTACTTTTCCTTTCATCAGATGGGTTTGAGCCATTAGGGTTGCGGTGGGGACTCGGCCGCAACTGAAAGCCTTGGGATGCAGTGGGAAAAGTGAACTCATCTGTGCCTGATTCGTTATCTGCTCGAGTCAATTATTACGTCTTATTGTTTTTATTTTTATTCGTACCGTAGAAGTTAATTTGAACTTCATTTAAAAGAGATAAATTGCAATCCATTAAAACACCATTATGGTTATGTCTTCATTTATTTCATTATGAATAATACAATCGCAATAAGGAATCTTGCGCAATGTCAGTGTCGAAGAAACATTTGGAGATGAAATCGGAAAAGTTGCTTATCCTTCAAATATCGGTTTAAAACGACTTCTTAATGAGCGTAAAGGGGTTTTAAATGTTGCTGTGTCTACATTCAGTAGCCACCTTGTCTTTATTTACGCCACATTGCTCATCTCTTATGCTGCCGGGACTTGACACGGTCTCTAGCTAGGAAGCTCGTGAGTAAGCAAGCTAACAAACTAGCAAAGTAACAAGTTAGCCTCGAATTTATTTCTTTTAAATTTAAGAAGCCAAAAAATTACCACTTCCACACATGATGGGAGGATAACTTTTTTCACTATGTCATGCGGGGCATGGCATGGCTGATGTTAAGGCAATGTCATGTAAGGTAAGGTAACAATATTGCACTGTATTCTCCTTAGCACACCCGTAAAATGCTATTTTTCAACTTTTTGTTTTTATTTTCTTATTTTCTTACAAGCATTTTGCAATAGCCTTCTGTGCATAATAATTATAGCGAGATGATGGTAGCAGATGAGGTGGTTATCATTTCAAATTCAAACATGTCCACAGGACCAAATACATCCACCAGAGAAACACAGTCAATCCCAGCGGCTTTTGTCGGCTTCAAAGTGGTTTCTACGGCAACTGTACACAGAGGCAACCACTCGACACTCCTTTTCCTTGCCCCTCCCTTACCTGAATTACTGTGATGATGTAGCGGCTTATTGATCCATTTAAGCAGGTGGCAATTAATAAATGGAGGAAAGTGCAATATTTTGACCTTTTTCTTGTCTTAATTAACATTAAATCGGGAGCGGGAGTGTTGTTCTGCGTCTTCTAATATTTGATCTCCGCTTGCGAGGTCAGCAGGCGTACCACAAGGTCTCGGTAAAGATTCCACTTGAGCTCCACTTGACTTTGAAAAGAGAACAAACAGAAATGCAGTCTGTGAATTGCGAGGTCACGGCCGGTCATACGGTTTTCGAGTCGAGACTGTGAGGCTGCTAACAAGGACGTTTTGCAACAAAAATAAAAAATAATCACACAGCAATTTTTGGGCTTAAACGTGCTCTGAAATGTTAACGCATCAGTGGAGAGTTGCATCATCACCTCTGTTAGCTTCTTCTACAAAGTTTGTTGTTGGGATCGGGCATTTGGGATTCTCGTCTTTGGTATAGAATGAGTTAATAACATGACAAGAATCGCACCATGTTATATGCTAACCAAAAAATGTATGCAAACTGAGACAAATTTTGCCAGAGATTTTGTACCTAAACCAAAAAACATGCTAACTGGAGCATACGCCAACCACTCAAGTCCACCCAGTTCCACTTCCATCACATTACCAGTGACATGTCAGGAGGACTTGAACTTTAAGACGTTATTTTTTCTCCCCCCCCCCCCCCCCCCCCTTCAGCTGGACAACCCAGACGAACAAGCAGCCCAGATCAGAAGAGAACTGGATGGAAGGTTACAAATGGCGGATCAGATCGCTCGTGTAAGAAACCATGGTTGAATTTTGAATTGAATTTAGCCCAGGTTGCATCTAATCTAAATATTGGCTTCCCGGGTTAAGCAGCTCGGCGGAAGATTCCCTCGGTTCGCGTCCAGAGAGATGGAGGCCATGTTCATCGAAGAGCTGCGGTCATCCGTCAACTTGCTGATGGCCAACCTGGAGAGCATGCCGGTGTCCAAAGGAGGAGAGTTCAAGCTGCAAAAGCTGAAGCGAGGTCACAACACGTCTATTATAGACATGGGCCAGGAGGATGAGAACAACCTGTCCAAATCCGACGTGGTGCTGTCCTTTACCCTGGAGGTTGGTTGAGTTCAATCGGGGTCCGGTTGTTTTCAATGTTTAGTGTCAATTATTCTATGAATCTAATTATCCTATTGCTTGATATAGACACTAAGTTAGGACTAGCAACGAAAAACCCAGAGTAATTTATAGGCCCATTTGACACACACTCCTTCTATCCTAATATTGAAATTCTCAGATTTTGGATCAGCATTTGCAATAAAAGTGACTGCTGTATATTAGACTAGATTCAGCTCCAGAAGCTTTTTTAGATTTTTTTGCCAAAAATCAGAAAATTTTCAATAAAATTTATATATATATATCTATATATATAAATAAAATTAGCATATATATTAATAAAAAGATATATTAATAAATTTGTTATATTATTAATTATTATACATTATTATTCATAAAGTATTATTAATACATATTTTTAGCCAAAAATTAGCACATTTTGAATAAAATTTATATATACATATATATAATTAAAAAAACATATATATATATATATATATATATATTTCCCCCTACACTTTAAGGGACTAGTGCGTGGAAGACACCAAGGCTTTCATCAGAAACACTGATGTTTAATCTTGGTAAGACACTGCCACCTTGTGGTCGGTGAATGGTGTTGTTGATAATTTGATTTCAGTTCTAAACAATTCCAATGCCTTCATTTTGTGCCCTTAATAATTCATGAACGCTGCTCTTTATTAAAAAACTGTTACAATAAATCCTTAAGAACACTTTAAATAAATCATTAAGGGCCCATATTTGTTCCCTAATTGGTTTACTATGTAAAAGTATTTCCTGTTTATTCTAGACTGAAAACACATTGGGTTGTCTCATGGTGAGTTTCACTGTGGCTTTATGTTTCTACAGGTGGTCATCATGGAGGTCCAGGGTCTTAAGTCACTGGCACCAAACAGAATAGTTTACTGCACCATGGAGGTAGAGGGAGGACACAAACTACAGACAGACCAGGCCGAGGCATCGAAACCCACGTAAGTCTCCCGCATCCAGACGCGTACGTTGGACTCACGTCACTCCATTACACAAACTAGATTTACTTTTATGAAATGTGTGAGTGTGCGTGGTGTGTTGCATCAAGACAAGTACTAGCTGAAACGAAGCCATCCAACAAAGAGAAGAGAAAGCCAAGTCAGCACCTGGTAGCTCAGGTTCCAAGTTGCGAGTTGCGGTGCTAACCTTTGAACCGATGTGTGTCTAGGTGGGGAACCCAGGGGGATTTCACTACGACTCAGCCGCTACCTGCCGTTAAAGTCAAGCTCTTCACCGAAAGCACCGGCGTGTTGGCCCTGGAGGACAAGGAGCTTGGTCGGGTAAAACAGGACTTATCCAATCAATCGAAGAGTGAATGCTGCCCGCCATTATTTATTGATGTCCGTTGACTTTGCCACTTTTTTCTCGATTAATGGGGAACAAACCCTAAGAAGAACCCCGCATGCTAAATGTTGGCATGTTAGCATGTTAGCATATTTGCTCATTTGCGCTTGTCTACATGCAAATACAGAAATGCCATGATGTAGGGACAGTAGAACTGCCATGGCACTGTCGGTACTTTTTGTCATCTTGCTAGGTGCTAGCATGCAACTGTTAGCATGTTAGCATTATGCCTATTGTATTCATGTTTAAATGCATATACACATACATGACATGATGTAGGAACATTATAGAGCAACCTCTGCAATTTTGATGCTAACATGCTAACTGCTAGCATGTTAGCATTATGCCTATTGTATTCATGTTTAAATGCACATACACATACATGACATGATGTAGGAACATTATTGAGCAACCTCTGCAATTTTCATGGTAACATGCTAACTGTTAGCATGTTAGCATTTTTGCAAATTTTTGCTAGTTTACTCATGTCTTCATGTTAAACTATACATGGCATTGCTTGCTAGCTAGCACACACATGGCGAATTTCCTAGTTAGTGATGCCCCGCTATTACCTGCAGGTGGTGCTCCATCCGACGCCAAACAGTCCCAAGCAGTCTGAGCTGCACAAGATGTCGGTCTCCAAAGGCTGCCCAGACAGCGACCTCAAGATCAAATTGGCTATTCGCATGGACAAACCCCAGAACATGAAGCATTGTGGGTAAGTAAGTGTATGTGCAATATCTTTGCTGATTCAAATGCACAATACAATTACTGTAACATCATGCGCAGATACTAATACAAATACCACAGCCTGTATACCACAACTACTGGTAAAAGTTAATTTTATTTACAGTCAAGACCGTGATAGAATTTTGAGGCTGTGTGGCCAACCACTACAGCACCGATTCAGCGGTGTGTTTGAACTGTTGGCTTTGCTGCTCTCTTGTGGTCACCTGGCGTTACTACACAGCCAACAAACCAGCAGCACATAGTGGAAAATAAAAGGATGAAAATTTTCTTTTTGTAATATTATTTATTATATTCCCATAATATTGTGACTGTATTTCCATTACTTTTTCCCCAAACTAATTTCTCATAAATTGCAGTTTGGTTTGATTCTCATAATATTCTGACCATATATAATTACTTTTAAAATATAATATTTAAAGTCTTTGCTGCTAAAATGACATTATATTTATTAATTATAATATTTAGTCTTCTTGTAAAATTGCTGCTTTCTTTCCCACTACTATATGACTTTTTTGTGGGGGTATGCTGGAGCCTATCCCAGCTGGCTGCGGGTGAGAGGTTTTGTCTTGAAAGCCATTGAAAACAAATACACCAGGTTTCTGAAGTTTTTTTGTATTTTTGCAGTATTTGCAGTACTTATGCAGTACACTTTACAATGAAAAACGACCTCCAGAGTGATTTTTGACTGACAATCACATAAATCAAATCAACCAATGAACTGCTGGAAGAGCCAACCCCATGACACAAGAATTGGCGTTGCTGTTGTGCAACATTTCATGTTCCTTTTGTTTTATTATTACGCTTCAGTATGTTTTCTTGGAGAGGGGGCCGCGGGGCTCGGCTGAAAGCACTCGTGTCGATGTTGCACTTGCTGCACCAAAACAAGCCGGCCTCTTGTGTGTCGCCTCATGGATGCTGTTTTATTGACAACGACAGGCAGAAACAGCTCAGAGAAGGACCGGGGGGAAAGGCAGACTGAAGCAAGCGGCCTGCTGGGCCTGCAGGGAAGCGGGGTCCTCACCCTCGGATGTTCTTTTAAAAGAAAAGCCCCTCACTTCTCCTTGTGCATCCAACAGAGCTTGTGACGTGGTTGCAGTCATATAATCCTTTTGTAGTTAGAGCACAGAAAACCTAGTTACATTATTAGAGCCCTCTAGACATTAAATAACACCCCTATAGTCACCTTTAAACTCATATTAGCCAATAATAAAGGCATATCTTATCTTATTTTATCTTTATAGCAGCCATATTTAGAGAGCAAGACAAGTGTAAATATTTTTGTCCACAAGGTGGTGCGTAACGTCAAATAATTTGGAACCACTCGTGTAAACAGTGGTACTTTTTTGCTTCGACATTATGATTCAGAGCATTTTTTCCCATTTTTTTTCAATCAAAATAATATAAAAGGCCAAAACAAAAATCAAACAAAACAAAACAAAAACCAGCAGTAATTTAATGAAAATATCAAAAGAAAAAAATTGTAATCTAACAAGAAAACGTTGTCATTTTAAGAGAATAACAGGAATATGATGAGGGGAAGAAAATCATCTGATTTTAGCAGCATAATATTTTACTGACATGTTATGAAAAACAAACAAAATAGACTTTAAATTAGGTTGTGAAAAAAACTGTAATATTACGAGAATAAGGTTAAAAAATGAGGGCAATGAAGTCAGAATTTTGAGAAGGAAATTTTAAATAATTGGGGAGAAAGTTTAAATAATTGGCAAATATAAAAAACAACAGCCGAAATAATATTAATAAAAAAGGAACGTAAATTCAAGGTTTTGAGAGTTTTATGGCAAAAAAAATACATTTGTAATATAATAAAGAACAATAATTCAATAATTCAATTCAATAATAGAAGTGGAAATATGAAAGGAAAAAAATATTCTAAAAGGTTTTAATATTATGAGAAAAGTATTAAATATTTGGAAAATTAGATTGGGGAAAATATTAAGGAAATAAAGTCCTAATATTACACAAAACAAAAAAATATCTAACAATTATTTACAAAGATCCCACATATTTTGGCTTTAAAGTGAATACACTTGAATGTTTGTATTTATTTTATCAGTGATACTAAAAGACTAAAAAAGTAATGATACGAATATGAACAGCGTCTCCTGTGTTTGGCTGCAATAACCTTGTTCAACCAGAAGATGTCGCAGTTGAAAAAGACTTGTGCCCACAATGCCCACTCCAGCACCACACATCATAGAGAATATACTAGTACTCCTAGAACAGCTCTATTCCACACTATAAAAAATGTCAGTCAACATGTTGTCTTATATAATAATTCCATGAGTTTTTGTTATTGTCTTTCATCCCACAGCTACTTGTTTGCTATTGGCAAGAATGTGTGGAAAAGATGGAAGAAACGATTCTTTGTGCTCGTTCAGGTAAGACTTTTGTTTTGTTTTTTTACCTAAAAGTTTCTACAAAGCTCTTTTTACACACATATTTGTTCTAAAAATAATAAATATAATAAAGAACACGATCAAGGCTTTGTCGGTGAGCATTTGTTGGGGTAAAAACACCACAACAATCAAGTATTTTAAGTTTAGCTTAGACAAAATGATTGATTCCATGAAATAAGTGTAAGACTAAATATTGAAGAACTAATCCAAAGATAAACGATTAGAGCGTAATAAAGATTTCACGCTACTTGGGCTGCCTCCCAGCATAAATAAACTGACCAACCTGAAGCCCAATCTCCTTTGAGCCTGTTCGACTCCAATAGAAGGGAGATGCAACCAAGCTGTCGTGCCTCAGCTGTCAAGGGAATGATGGGGAAGCCAGGCAGGCTTTTGTCAGGAGTTTGGGGGCTGAGCAGCCATTTCCTGGTGACTGCATCGGGAGGTGGGCAGCATGCGGGGGGAACGCTTGTCGCTTGCGCGCTGTGGAGGATATGTCTCAGAGCTACAAGTTGACAGGGGATTGACAAAGTCGAACACTCGCTGGCCTAACACTTGCAGCTAGAAAAGCCTGAGCGCCAACTTGAAGCCTCTTGCTTGCTCCCGGCTAAATATATTGCAAGTGACAAATAGCGCTCCATCCACTCAGCATTCAAGTGTGTCTATTTGGAGTTTTCTCTGTGTCTGGGTGCACAAACACAACCGACCACTATGCGTACTCATGCTATTATGCATGTCTTATATGCATATATATATATGTATTACTTATACAAATAATAAAGACTTTTTATAACGTGCTGATCTGATGAGATAAGGACTAATTGCATTAACTGTAACCTGTAACTGTAACTAAACCACCCGCCATGGGGCCAAAGAGAGCCCGCAATTTGATAATTGAATCCCAAAAGGTATTTTATTTGTACGCATAAATAAAATGTGTAATATTTCTGGAACGGGCTGCACAGCGGTCGAGTGGTAAGCGCGCAGACCTCACAGCTAAGGGACCCGAGTTCAATCCCACCCTCGGCCATCTCCCTCCCACATTCCAAAAACATGCTAGGTTAATTGGCGACTCCAAATTGTCCATAGGTATGAATGTGAGTGTGAATGGTTGTTTGTCTATATGTGCCCTGTGATTGGCTGGCCACCAGTCCAGGGTGTACCCCGCCTCTCGCCCGAAGACAGCTGGGATAGGCTCCAGCACCCCCGCGACCCTCCTGAGGAAAAAGCAGTAGAAAATGAATCAATTTTTCCCATTGGAAATACTGACAATTCATTTAAAGGGAAAGTTTGGATTTGCAAACTACGGCCCGGGGGCCACATCCGGCCCGCCAAGTGTTTGAATACGGCCCGCCCAATCTTTCCAAAGTATTTCATTTAAACTCAACATACAACCTGGCATCATGGCCTGAGCCAACCTTTTGATGGTTTTATCAATTTCGTTTTTTGACATGGTCTGTTGTTTACAAAGTGCTCCTGAAAAAAGGGACACAAGCACATAATAATAATAATAATAATTATTATTATTATTAGATTATTATAATTATTATTAGAACTATTATGAATATTATTATTATTATATTAATTCTAATTATTATATTAATTATATATAATATTATTTATATATATATAGTTATAGTTATATTTGCACATTATATTTTGCATATTTTACATAATAATAATATAATAATTATTATTTTAATTTTATTGTAATTATTATAATATTTTATTATTTTTAAAATATTTAAATATAAATCTAAAATAATAAATAATAATAGCAGATTGCATGACAATTTTACAGATAAAATAATACCAGGTGGACTGTTACGTGTAAAATATATAGTCTGCCCCCCCCCCGTCATATCAATGCGGCCCGCGAGTCAAAAAGTTTGCCCACCCCTGTTCTAGAACGTTCCCAATGAGACTGAGTCCCCACCTGGTCCTGTTCTGGTCGTATTTCGTTGGGGGTTATAGGAATAACGAGTTTGACTTTTCATAACAATATGCGTTCAAAAGAGTAATGGCTGCCACACACGGAAGTCCATTCATTTTCAATGGAACCTGCTCAATAGGGCAATTATCACCGTCCATCCAAGCGACACGTGTGAATGTCACTACACTACACTACACTACACTACACTACACTACACTACACTACACTACACCGGTATTGTAGTTCTTCGGTGTAACATTGAGTTGGCTAAACTTTAGTTAAACTCCTTCATTACTTCAAAGTATGGCTGTAATGCCGATACCGTGTGAGCGGGAGCCAGGCGGAGGTGGTAGTTTTGGGTGTAATTTAGTCTAAGATTTGCCTTTGTGGTTTCCTAGAGGCCAGAGAGTTGCTGGAGAGTCAAGCCGGTTCTCTCCATCCTTTTTTCCTTTGGCCCCGGGTCTCATCAGTGCTGTCGTTGGGAATCTCGTTTGTCACTCACGCACACCCAGCGTACAGCCGCAGTGAGAGGGAGAGCAGAGGCTGATTGGCCAATCAAGCCTGGTGATTTGTGACGACAGGCCGCTATGACTGGCAGCGCTGCCCGTTACCGGCATAGATTCTATTAAATACAAATTATATTATATATTGTCAGCACTGGCCTTTAAAAAAAAAACTTTTCAATTTCAATCTATTTGTCAAGATATGCTGTGGGTGTAATCATGAACGAATCACTCTTGGAATTATGACACAGTCACCCCATGGTTGATTGGTTCCTGACCTGATCGCGATAAGTGAATAATTCAATATTAATAAAGTAATGGTTTTATTTCATTTGAACATGCATCAGATTACAATTGAATGCATCCCATAATCACTTCACAGTTCCACATGTCCAAAAAGGAGTAGGAAGAAGCAAAGCTTATTAAATCTTACCCCTCCATCTGGTACTTTTACAATCAGTAACTGTTACATTTGTTCACTTCCTGCTTTCTAATAAAGTGCAGAACAAAATATCGAATCGAAAACCTATTCATGACCTTCTAAATAGGTTTTTAAACATTATTAGAGCCTTGTAGACATGATATAACACCCCTATAGTCACTTTTAAATATATACTACCCAATATTGTACTCATAATAATAGAAAATAAGCCATCTGAGACATAAATAAGACATGTTAGTGTAGAAAATGTACTTACCGGTGGCTATTATGTCTAGAATACTACTGTACTGCTGTAGTTAATTGAAATGAACATCTTCGGCTCCCAACAGGTGAGTCAGTACACCTTTGCGATGTGCAGCTACCGGGAAAAGAAGGCGGAGCCAGTGGAGCTGCTCCAGCTGGACGGCTACACCGTGGACTACACCGACCCGCAACCAGGTAACACAGCCATAAATACTCACCTTATCTTAGTAGTACCTTACTACCTTACACAGTAGACAGGCAAGTTGTAACAATAAAAGAATAGAGAACAGACTGAATAGGTGTAAGATATGCTAACACAATGCTTATTCAGCTGCACAAAAAATAAACATGAACAGAAAAGATTTCCAGTGTTTATGTAACATAAACAGTTTTTTCGTTTATAAGTCGCTCTGGAGTATAAGTCCCAGGAACAGCCAACCTATGAAAAAAAGTGATTTATTGTCCAGAAAATACAGTAATTAGCGTTCCTACACTGCTTGGTAGGCAGTTGATGTTTGTGTAAGTAGTACTACGTTGTCTAATACAGTCTAAGTATAACACCAATACCATTACTGCCAATCATGACGTGTGTCCATCAGGACTGGATGGTGGCCGGGCATTCTTTAACGCCGTGAAAGAGGGCGACACGGTTATCTTTGCCAGCGATGACGAGCAGGACCGAATTCTGTGGGTGCAGGCCATGTACCGAGCCACCGGCCAATCACACAAGCCGGTCCCTCCCACCCAAGTCCAGAAACTCAACTCCAGAGGGGGCACGGTGCCGCAGCTTGATGCACCGATATCTCAGTTCTGTAAGCTATTGACTTTCAAGTTCATATCCCATCTTTGTCTTATGAGTATATTGCATCATTGTTGTTTCTTTTCTTGCATATAATAACACACTGTGAAGTTCGAATGTGATGATTGGACGAGCCATCTCTGACAATCAATTCAAAACATCTGTCACTCACACATGATGCCTCAGCTTTTACCTCTACGGTTTCTTCGTTGCTTGGCTCTCTGTTGTAAATCTGCTGTAACACTTGAGCGTGTGTCGTGGCTTTGCTATGTGTCTTTATGTTTCTCTGTTTGTTCCCTCTTCTTCCTTTCTTTTTCCTCTTTTTAACCCCGGCCCTGCTTCTTGTAAGCTGGATTGAACGGTAAGTGCTTTCCTCCCTCTTTTCTCTTTCCTCTTTGTTTTTTTCCAATGTCTTGTCCTCTTTGGCAAATGCCCAAAAGATCACGCACCCAAAGGACTCACGTTTTTGGGATTTCATATGCATGCATAAATAACGTCATTTGTTCATGCACATATAGAGCTATTTCAGCGAACTGTTCAGGTTTTGGGTTAAATCCTCGGTAAGAATCAAAGGTACGGGTTCCTACGGCCGGTCTACGAGTGAGATGTGCTGATTTAAAGCCATAGACCGGCCGCAGAGGTTCTGTATCATATTCAGGAAACACTTCGGGTGCTTATGTTTTTTTCAGGTTGGTGGTGACATCATCAGATTTGTGTTGTAGATGTCTGATAACACCCCGTTGATGGCAATGATGAGTGTGCGACCCCCGGGGGTCATACTGGATCCACACCTTGCCGCAAAGTGCAAGTCACACTGAACACGGCGAGTCGGTTTGGTTCGTCTCCTGATGATACAAACTGGACGTTTGCGTCACCGTGCACAAATAGAGCCATTGGCGTGAACACTGAACCCCGGTCCGCCACTTTTTAGACGTCTGTGTCAAACCCAAATAACAATATTCCTAATGTTACATGCTCTGGTTGCGGAAACTGCATTTGTCTTGTGTACGATTTCCTAATATGGTATACAGTAATCACTCGTTTACTGTGATAAGTGAATTTTACAACAATGTTATGCAGTATAGTAGACATAATAACAGACAATAAGACATAACACTAACTCACACGTTAGCATTGGGGAAG
This sequence comes from Doryrhamphus excisus, assembly GCF_037039965.1. Lineage (NCBI taxonomy): Eukaryota > Metazoa > Chordata > Actinopteri > Syngnathiformes > Syngnathidae > Doryrhamphus > Doryrhamphus excisus. The sequence continues at coordinate 19,322,222 of NC_136367.1, read as the reverse complement.
TTCCTTGTTGTTGTTGACAGCGTACTTCCTTAGGTCTCATCAAGCTAACTTTACTGACACCTACTGAAGTATACTACGTATCACGTCTTTGAATGCGTCTTCTGAATGCCTTACATTTGTTTATTTTTGTTCACTTAGCCATTTTTATGCTAGAAAATGCCAAGCCGACGTAACATTTGCCTAAAAATGTATATTTTTGGACTAACAATAGGCCGTAGTCAACCCCAAAACACGTTATATGTTGACAAACAAAAGCGGATGTAGCAATTGCAACAAATTAAAAACAGTTTCCGACTTGCCAGCGGCAAATGACAGCTCCTAACTAATGTACATCTGCAAGATGCGAGTTTGCGAGTTGTTTTTGACACAACCCCTGGAGTCCAACCGAGTCCCATCCGCTGGTAATTACCAAGTTAAAAGTGCCAGGCCATGAATAATGCAGTGCGATTGCTGCACAATGTTATCATGCAGCAAGTCAGCGAATGTTACCAAATAACTGCTTGCTAGTTCACACCTGTGTGGCTGCAATGGATAATATGACATCACGTCAACCATTCCTTTACTCCAGTTACTTCCTGTCACAGTCAACAAACGTGCAAGGTACAATGACGACTATTTGCCATGAAGAGAATTGATGACACGGAAATGATTAAAAGTCTGTATTTTGACAGGAGTACGCTGTAAAAGACAGGACAAAAAATAAAAAAGCACACTACAAAAAAAAAGGCCCAAATCTATTGACCACCAGTCGTGTAGTAGATGCCTCCTGGTTCCTCTCCTCTGGATCTATAAATGAATAGTTGTCATCAATCATTGTCAGGGCCGTCCTTCCCCAGTCCAGATGGGCGGGGGTGGTGGGTGGAGGTGTCACTGCAAGTTACTGTCCATCCCTCCTGCTTGCCTCCACTCCCTCTCACTCACATCAAACGGACCTGACAGGCCAGCAGCTACAGACCAACGGGGCATCACAATGTCATTTTTTTAGATTTGTAATTTATTTATGTTTTTTCGGGGGGGTGTTAGGGGGGGTGGGTGGACTTTTAGAGCAGACACAATTAGCTTCGAGCATCTTCCTCTTTGTTTTGTTTGTTGACTGGTGTGCTGTCATTGGGCGGCTAAGAGGATATTGGCCGACAAGTCGTTTGATTACTGTGCAGCTCTGTGGAATCATCGTGCGTTGCCAAAGTGAGTCGCTTGGACCCCAAAGCAGCCGACAGCGTCAACGTACGAGTGAACGGTCTTTTATTAAAAATAAAAAGACTAAAAGTACAAACAAAAAGGAACCGGTAACACTTGAGGGTGCACGAAAAACAAAACAAAGTGACAAAAATAACTAAACGTACAGGAAGATATAATGCTAGGAGCTACCATTACCCTCGGGGGGGGGGCATGACAGAAAATAATTGAGAAGCACTGCATTCATTACCTTAACACTGCATGAAGTCAGCCACAGCATATCTGACATGAAAAAGTTCTCCTCCCATCCTGTGTGGAAGTGGTAAGTTTTTGGCTTCTTAAGTTTAGAAGAAACAAATTCCAACTAGTTAGCTCGCTAGCTTATTAGCTTATTAGTGCCCACCTCGAGTCCTTGCAGCAATGCAATCGCAATGTGGCGTAAACAACGACTAATAGGAGGGTTACTGCAACTATAGGCGGGTTATTTTATGGCTAAAATGTTCAAACTACAAAAATATTCAGTTTATTAGTAACATTGAATCCTATATCGTGGAAATTAATTTTCGCGTGGTTGGGGCTGGAACCAATTAACCGCGAAACGTGACACAGAAACAAAAGAACAACCGTTCCTGGTCTTCCTGGTGTGTTCATCTGTGCCTCGATGAAGGTGTCGCCAATGCAACAAAATAAAAGCAGGACAAAAATGGGAAGATGATTGGTCCCGCAACCCCCCCCAGCGAGTACTCGATAGAAAGCGAGCTAATATTGACACCCGTTAACATTCGTCAAGATCGACCACCTTAGGAGGAGGAGCTGGGTCAGCTGGAGGGCCGGGTTGACTGGTGGAGGTGGGCTTCTGCAGGGGGACGGTGAGTCAGGCAACTTGAGTCTGATGGTTCAGGGATTCACGATGGGTTGCATCTCAAAGGTAAAAATAAAGGTAAAAAAAGGTAAAAAAAAAACCCCAAAACAAAACAACTTAATAGCCCCCCCCCCAAAAAAAAAATGCTCCAACGAGACAAGATGACCCGTACTTACCATACTGTAAAGCAAATCAAGCGCTCCTTTTTTCTTGCCAAAGACCTCCCTGGCGTCACACCATCTGCTCGGAACATGTGTCCGAATATAGTGCACCTTGCTGGGCCACAGCAGGTGACTCCATCTGCACTATACTCTGGTTCTCCAGATAGTCGTGATGTGGTCGGACAAATCAACGAGTACAGTTGGTGAAAAAAGCTACTTTGTTCCGATCCTTGTTACCTCCAAGTGTGAACAAAGTACAAAGTAGATGTGAAAAAGTTATTCATATTGCGAATCTGTAGTATTTTTAAGGAGTACCTAACAAAATCCTGAGAAACTATTGCAAGATCCTGAGATCTAATTCAGTCAACAGCAGCAAAGGCTTGAAAAAGTCCGGATCTCTAGTATCTTGGGATTTTGTTGTGTTTTTGGGTGTGAAAAAATGGGCAAATCAGAATATAATTAAGATTTTTTTTCCTTTTTTCCCCTTCTTTCCTCCTTCCTTCCTCCCGGCCCCACCCTTTTGGACTATACCATGCCGATACAGATGCCGATCGAGCCCAGAAGCATGGCATGGATGAGTTTATTTCCGCCAATCCCTGTAACTTTGACCACGCTTCGCTCTTTGAACTCGTCCAACGCCTGACTTTGGATCACAGACTCAACGACTCCTACTCCTGTCTGGTAAGCAATCTGCGTGTGTGTGCCTCAGGGGGTGGTTCAGCGGGGTTATGTTGTGTCTGCCACTTCTATCCAGGGCTGGTTCAGTCCCGGTCAGGTGTTTGTCTTGGACGAGTATTGCGCTCGCTACGGAGTCCGAGGCTGCCATCGTCACTTGTGTTACCTGAGCGATCTGCTGGAGAGGGCGGAGAACGGAGCTATGATTGACCCGACCCTCCTGCACTACAGCTTTGCTTTCTGTGCCTCCCACGTCCACGGAAATAGGTACACAACCAAATCCGCACGCAACCGTCCTCCATTGTTGACGTTTCATCATTTTCATCAAGTCAACTTTTGATTTGTTTTAAGTTGCCTTTGTCTTGGTTCTCAACTTTTTTTCATGTTCACCTTTTGTCTCTTTTCCCATAAAAACCTTTAATAACTACGCTCATATAACAAATCCCATCCCTAAACCCCCCCCAAAAAAACTCTTCCTAGTCAGCGTGTGTCAGAGTTGTCGAACTGGCCGGTATCGGAGGCCGAACTTGAAAGAATCCTATTCCCCTCCGCCCCCGAACCCTCCCCCCAAAGTGTTAGGAAAGAACTCAAAATCATGAAGAAAATGGATCAACTTTTATCCCGACCAAGAAGGTGAGTCTAATCTGATAAGGACATCCATCCATCCATTTTCTATGCCGCTTATCCTACTGGGGTCGCGGGAATAGGAATATCTATAAGATTTTTTATTGTTGTATACAGTTAATAGTGGACACAGCCATAAAAAAGCCCTAAAAATATGTAGTACACAGTACATACAGTAGAGTAATGTACTTTAAAAACAAGCAAAGCATCTTCCTGCTGGAAAACGTTGATGGAATGAATTTATGGGACAGCGCCCTCTGTTGGATTATTTTTCCCCTGTGGATAGCACCATCAAAAACGTTCTATTTCATTCATTTATTCATTCATTCATTCATTCATTTTCTACCACTTATCTTCACGAGGGTCACGGGGGGTGCTGGAGCCTACTTTTCCAAGATGGGCCAGCAAAACTAATTTATTTTTTATTTTATTTTACATTATTAACAGTAATAAGTATGTAATACAAGGATTTATTAGCCTTTATAAGGTATTATTTTCATATTATTGACATATAATTGGTGCTTATTACAATCAGTTTCAGTATATTAACATTAAATTAATGAAGATTTATTAATTTACATTTATATTGCATTATTAATACTAATAGGCATATAAGAATCTTATTTTACATAATATAATTACTTAATATAATTACTGCTTATATAGCCCTATAAATGCTAATAAGCATTTATGGTAATGGTAACTTAACTTAAATTTAATAGTAAATCTTATTAATATTATACGACTTTTATTAATTTTAACTAGATTAGCAATGAATCCTGTAATAAACCCTCATTAAAGGCTTATTAAAATATAATAACTGCTTATAAAGCCGTATAAATGCTAATAAGCATTTAATAGTAAATCTTATTACTATAATAAAACTCTTATTAACTTTAATTACTACTTATTAAGGCTTATTACAAGCATCTTAATATAAAGCGTTACCAATTTTTTTTTATTTTATTACAATTATAGTAGAGAAAAGTAATGGTTGGTTATACGTTGGTCCATGGTGGTATTTTTGTTATATATGATATATATTTGGGTGTCTGGAATGGATTCATTGCATATGAAGATAAATGCCCTACAAATGAATGATAAAAATGGAGGTACCACTGAATACATCATTCTCAGTTTCCTTTCTCTAAGTTGCAGTATTGACTTCATGTCCTGTGTGTGTCGACATCTCAGTCGGCCAGCCACAGATGAAGCATAACAAAGATGGACCAGGGCCACTCTGGTACTGAGGGAGGAGGTCAAGGGGGGCCGTCTGCCGCGGCACCTCTTCACCCCCACCCCAACCAATCCACATGGCTTCATCCATCCTTCCCTCTGTCCCGCTGACAAACAGTGACTTGGGGACGGAGGCCTTCTCTGATTGGCCTGGACAGATGGGCCTTTGCTTGAAGAGAAACAGACAAAAAAGAGAAGAGGATATAAAGTAGGAGGACATAAAGTTTGTCTGCACAGAAAAAAGTCCGAACGTAGCATAAAATCATCTTCTCACGGTATGTTTCCATACGTAAACATACGCCGAAAGGTGGACTTTTAACCACATGATGTCAAATAAGCGACACCCGCGTGTACACATGGAGCGAGACCTGGCTCAGCCAGTTCATCCATATCGCCTGGAGGGGCCGCCATGACAGGTTGACAAGTTGTCACTTGTGATGGCTGAACGTCTCGGGCCGCCGACACACACCACACACCTCAATCAGACCAACCCCCACCCAAGAAACCCACCGCTGCCTTCTAATAGCCTGCTGGCCGAGAGATGTCCATGCGCTAAGTAAGCGCCTGCTTCAGTGTCATGACTTGACTTGTGTCCACATTCATGTCACGTCCATTTATATCATCTCTTGTATTCATCACAAATGTCTTAACTTGGGAATAATACTACTAACTGCAGTTTGGAGCACATTTCACTTGTTTTAGTGTTGAAGAAATTACCATGAGTGGAATTTTTCACTTTTTTTTTCAATCAGTAGGAGCTCATAGGCGGTGAATACATTAACATTTTTAAGGAAAAGTCCATATTTCATATAATTATTGATTATTACACTCGTCCCTCCTTTATTGTGGTTAATTGGTTCCAGACACGATCACGTTAAATGAATTTCCACAAAGTAGGGTTCGGTATTCTGTGTCTCATCAGCTACTATCAATGTATTACTATCATTAAGTCTGTTGTATAGTTCTTTAAAGTAGCTATAACCTTGACTATTATTGCGACTAATGAGGGGTAGGATTTGATAAGCTTTGCTTCCTCCTACTCCTTTTTGGACATGCAGTGCTGTGAATTGTGTAAATCGTGTGCATGTTAAATGGGATTCACCACTTTCAACATAGCATTCTACCGAGCTACTTAACCTACAGTTTGTTATTCTGAACTTAAAAAAGGGTTTCAAACAGAGTGGGGTTAGAAGGATAAAACCACTTCCACACAGAATGGGAGGAGTGCTTTTTTTCACTGTATCATGGTCAGACATGCCATGGCTGACTGCATGCAGCGTGAAGGTCATGTAATGTATCTCCCGTTTGTCGGGAGAGCTCTAAAGATCAGAACATAACAAATAACAAAATTTGATTCGGGCAATTTGGAGTGGCCAATTAACCTAGCATGTTTTTGGAATGTGGGAGGAAACCGGAGTACCCGGAGAAAACCCATGCATGCACGGGGAGAACATGCAAACTCCACACAGAGATGGCCGAGGGTGGGATTGAACTTGGTTTTATTTTTATTTTTATTTTTATTTTTATTTTTATTTTTATTTTTATTTTTATTTTTATTTTTATTTTTATTTTTATTTTTATTTTTATTTTTATTTTTATTTTTATTTTTATTTTTATTTTTATTTTTATTTTTATTTTTATTTTTATTTTTCAGCCACAGCCATAAAATAGAAAGTCACAAAAAATACTCACATTTGTTCACTTCCTGCTTTCCTAATATAATGTAATAGTTACTGATTGTAAAAGTACCAGATGAAGGGGTAGGATTCAATAAGCTTTGCTTCTTCCTACTCCTTTTGGACATGTGGAACTGGGAACTGATTATGTGATGCATTCAATTGTAATCTGATGCATAAACCATTCCCATTCCCATTCCACCCCCCCACTCACGTGATTTACAACAGCACACATCTACAGGTGGCAGCGACAGTCTCTTGACATGTTCATGAAAAGTGAAGTGCGTCCGGATTAGATGATAGCCGATGCTGACCATGCTGGTATCCTTTGATATCAAACACCGCCACTCGGGAAACATTGTTTCATGCGTTTCACCAACACCCCCAAAACACACACACACACACACACTTTCCCGTTGTCCACCGAAAGGACATGTCAAAAAGAGGTGGAGGTCGACAGGGGGTGATGGATAGAGGGTGTGTCATGTGTCCTGCGTCTCATCATACTGTCACAGCCACCAGTCCAGCGCCTCTTCTGTCACATGCACTCTGCTCACATTCCACCCAGGCCCAACCATGTCAGTTAGGATAAACACATTGGGCGTGCACACACACACACACGCACACACACACACATGCACACCTGCTTGAGCAGCCGTATTTCTATGGATTTAACACAACTCCAAATGTATGGCTGAATCAAATGTTTCAAATGATGAAGCATCCCATTGTGGTCACTGCAGCTAAAGGCCATAATAATAATAATAATAGTAATAATCATTGTACTTATTATTTTTTTTTAGGTTATATGGTTGTTGTACTGCATACTGGTAATAACTGCAACAGAATTGACACAATTTAGTTGCTTTTTTATTTTGTCTGAATCAATGCTTCCGTATTAGGAATGTCAAAAAACAAAAAAGGCTAAATCGTTCCTTCCCAAACTTGGCAGTTACCTCGTCTGCGTTCCTCTTGAACCTCTGCTGTCATGTTTCAGGCCCGACGGCATCGGCACCGTAACCGTAGAGGAGAAGGAGCGCTTTGAGGAGATCAAGGAAAGGCTTCGAGTGCTTCTAGAAAACCAGATTACACATTTCAGGTGAGAACGGTTGGCGGGGTAATTCATGGGGAAACCGAATGCAGTATCTTTTTATGCGTTTAACGCTTTCTCTGAAAGGTATTGCTTTCCATTCGGACGCCCAGAGGGTGCCCTGAAAGCAACATTGTCCTTGCTTGAAAGGGTGAGTGAACAAATCACAAATCCAAGATCATTAAATGAAATGATACTGTGCTCTGTTGACAATATTTTAATGTTACAACCGTATTTCCCGGACTATACGCCACACTGAAATACTAAAAGAAGACAATTTTAATACGTGACTCGATGCCTGGATCCATTCCAGTGTATAGAAACTTAGGAAACTGTCCTATTTTAACACCAGAACTTCATTTTTGTATTCACAAACTAAACGTCCGTCCAACACACAGCTGCAGATACCCGCTGGAGAAGAGTGCAGCATAAAGAGCTGACTTTGATGTTATGGTGTGATGGTTTCTCAACCCAAATGATGCTTTTGTCTGTATAGCGTATGGTCAAAGGTTTAAAAAAAAAACAAAAACAAAGCTTCTTCCTTCCTGAAAGGTTTTGATGAAAGATGTTGTCACCCCGGTTCCACAAGAGGAAGTCAAATCTGTGATCCGTAAGTGTCTGGAGCAAGCAGCTTTGGTCAATTACCAGCGCCTGTCAGAGTACGCCAAATTAGAAGGTAAGTTAGTACTCCATCATACCTACAAATACTGTATGTGTAGTACATAATAAAGGATCCTACTGGACTTGGTTGTTTTAGCGCCAGATGCGATTGACCTTCTCTGCGTCTGACTCTGCCTTTAAAGAAAGTAAAAATGCATTCAATTACCCACTAATCTCTTTGCTGGCTTCCACTTTTCCTCAGCTTCTATTTCAGCTGAGTCTCACGCCGGCTGAAGCTCATGTCGGTCTTCCAGCTGAATAGATCCTCCCTTCCCTTTGCCTCGCTCTCCGATAACTTCCATTCTCACCATTTTCTTCTCCTTGTCTATTGGCACTTCCTGTTTCCAAGCAGGAAGGCCAATAAACAAATCATTATGAGGCTCTGCTCTGGCAGCTCATCTTTCTGTTGACGCAGGTTTTCTTTAGTAGACATCATGAAGGTAACATAAATCTATTCTTTTAACAAAATATACAGAAGCAGCGCTCAACTTTTATATTCATTTCCAGTTGGTAAACAAGGAAGCACCAATGACTGCCTGTGCCGTTGAATGTTAGCACCCCCCGTTGTTTGTTATTAGTCCGTTCCAACATGTCCGACAACACCCTAACATGCATGTTTTTGGAATGCGAGAGGAATGCCAGAATCTGTCTATAGTGTCCCAACTCTAAAGGCTGAATCACCGTTGCCCGGACGGTTTGTTTGAGCACTCGATTCCATGAAATCTAGTTTGTTGTCACACTGTACGATAACCAAGACACATCATTTTTGTGGAAAAACACATCTTACATAAAACAGGCCATACCGAAACCGAGGTACCACTGTATATAATTAAAAAAACCTGAAACCATTACCAGTAGAACATAGGTAAGTTTCAGGGAAATATCAGTTCCCAACTAAAATTCATTCATTCATTTTCTACCGCTTATCCTCACTAGGGGTGCTGGAGCCTATCCCAGCTGTCTTTGGGCGAGAGGCGGGGTACACCCAGGACTGGTGGCCAGCCAATCACAGGGCACATATAGACAAACAACCATTCACACTCACATTCATACCTATGGACAATTTGGAGTCGCAAATTAACCTAGCATGTTTTTGTGAGAGGAAACCGGAGTATCCGGAGAACATGGGCGAGAACATGCAAACTCCACACAGGTGGGATTGAACCCGGGTCTCCTCGCTGTGAGATCTGCGCGCTAACCACTCAACGGCCGTGCACAGATTTTACACATTTTATTTATGCGTACAAATAAAATACTTTTTGAGTTCTTTCTGGGATTCAATTAGGTTTCTCATCTTCTTTATCATATTACTGGCATTCACAGCTCTCTTTGGCCCCATGGCGGGTGGTTTAGCTCAATACAGTTAATGCAATTAGTCCTTAGCTCTACTCCAAAGCAGTTACTACTATATGTGAGAAATGGTAAATGGTACAAAATGATGTCTGTAAAGAAACTTCCACCTGCCTGAAGAAACACAGCAAGGCAAATCTTAGTATTAGCGTTCATTTTCTCAGGAAAAAAAAAACAAAACTCCCCTCATAGTGCTGTGCTTCTTGACTTCTGAGGAATAAACACGCAGACCTTTCAGATCTAACCCTGCTTGGTGGAACGAATGGTTAATCCAAAATCAGACTGCCCAACCATCACCGGGCGACCGTCCCATGAGCTACGACAGTAATGCGGAGCGATACTGACAAGACTTTTGACAGTTGATTTATTTTCTCACCATTTGCATCCTTGTAAGAATCATTTAAAAACATCATAGTCCAATTATTTGTCCGCTTATGCTGACTTTTGGTCTTTACAATTGGACACGGACATGATGGACAATGGGGATGATTTGTACGGTGATTGCGATTATTTCCAATGTGTCATCATACTGTTCTTTGGGATCCATTGGAAAATGATACGGATAACGCCGATCAAAAAATATATCCAATGAACTAAGTGGACCTAAAAAAACCTTGGTCGAACCCCACCGAGCACTACGGCCGTCCGTCTGACCCTGGCCTCTCGCATGCCTCGGTATCCTCCCTCTTTCTCTGTAGGGAAAAAGAGAGAGATGTACGAGCATCCTGTCTTCTGCTTGGCGTCTCAAGTGATGGATTTAACCATTCGTGAGTACTTCCCTCATCTCCCGGCCCCATCCTCTACCTCTGTCTCCAACGCCATCTTCTTTTTTCTCTCGCAAGCAGCATGCACGCCGACCACTCCAAGTGACCTTACAGTGTTGTTGTTAAATTGTTGTTTCAGTCTGCAGCGTCCGCTTCCACGCTATCTGCCTTTCAGCTTGTTTTTTCCTGTCCTGCCCAAAAGCGCATTGACATTGTCCGTTTGCGACTTGAATGCATTTTTACTTTGCTTGTGTGTTTATCCGTTTCAGTGTTTAAAATCATGATAAAGAGGGACCGCAGTTCATGAAATGTGATCTTATTCTTTAACGTCGATTATCTTAGGAATCATAGCTTCTCTTTGTTTTTGTCTGAATTGAAGAAACTAAACATGCTGTATAACAAATACAAAGACATGGTTCCTATGCAAGTATGGGAAGTATGCTTTACTTTGAACTTTGAGAGTGTTTAGTGCCTGTCTGAGAAAAGTATATATATAAAGTGTATAATGACGGGTTTTACAGCCTTACAACAGCCTTGGCTGACTACTTATTATTTTTACCTATCGCGGGTTATTGTTGCAATTGATTGTATTTATTGGGTAGTTCCAACATGAACGAGTTAGTGGTTGGATTATATACACATTACCGTATTTTCCGGACTATAAGTCGCACTTTTTTTCATAGGTTGGCTGCTTGTGCGACTTATATGTAAATGAAAAAAAGAATTTATGTTACATAAACACTGGACATCTTTTCTGTTTCTGTTTATTTTTTGTGTAGCTGAATAACCATTGTGTTAGCATATCTTACATATCTTGCACCTATTTAGCCTGTTCTCTATTATTTTATTATTGTTAGAACTTGCCTTCCAAGAGGACGTCATGTCTGTTTTGGTCAAGTAGTTAAATAATAATAAATAAATTACCCTCAAAAAATGCGACTTATACTCCAGTGCGACTTATGTATGTTTTTTTCTACCTAATGATGCATTTTTGGCCTGGTGCGACTTATACTCCGAAGCGACTTACAGTCCAGGAAATACGGTATATCACAAAAGAGGAAAAAAGTCAACGTTGATGTGTGTGTGTTATTTTTCCTAAATCATAAAGATATTAGAACTGCTTTCTTTGATGACAGGCTAAAATCAGAGGATATTTCCATTTTTACTAAGGATGCTTCGATCAGGGCTTTATGCTACCGATACCAAATCCCGATAATCCATGAGTGAAATGGGCCGATACCAATGCCAATACCGATCACATACACGCAGTGGAAATGTTTAAGAGCTACATTTACAAAATAGAATAGAATAGAATAGCATAGTCCTTTTTTGACAACGAAACAGTCAGTGCATCATTCATGTGTCAACTACATTAAGAATAAAAATAAATAAAAATAAATAAGATAAAATAAATAAATAAAATAAAAATAAAATAAATAAAACACTCAGTCAAGCATAAAATTCAATCAAAATGCTATTGCATGATGTTAAAATGAATATGGCCAAGAGCTACTCATTTTTGTAACATTTATTTCCATAGATTATTTCAAGCCAAACTAAGCCGTTTTATCAGAACATGAACAAAATGCTGGTATCCACAACTCATGTTTTGTACTTCAAAATGCATTATTTCTAGCCTTCTCACATTATTAATTGAAACCATGAATGAAAATCAGGTTTGCCCACCTCTGTTGGGCCCCTGCAGCCTTATGAACCGCAGATGCAGCCAACTCCCTGCCCTCGGCATCCCGGAGAGGAGACAAAACGCCATCCTAGATGGTGATCGGAGCACCACTAACTTTTACGTGTTCACAGGCAGTCGGAAATCACTAACTCTTGAACACTACACAAAACTACCAGGTTATTGTTTTCAGTGAAAAATACACAAAAAATGTAACAATGTGTAGTTTTGTGGTTACAGCAAACTCTCCCACTACCTTCCTTCGCTCCCTGGTACAACAGACATGAGTAGGTCCTAACAAGCCCCCATTCTAACAGTACAGTGGACCCATTCTGTGGGAGCTGTCAGCCGCGTGAACACGACTTGAGCTCCTGCAGGCAAATGATCAGCCGGTCGTCTTGTTGTCCGCAGCATGACTGAACCACTTGAGCTTTGCGGCGGATGGGGTGAACGGTCACGACCCTGACGTGGCACGTTCATCTTCAAACAGAACTCAGGCTTATATAAGATATCTGCATCATGATGCAATTAGTGTAAAAGTGTAATTAGTGTACAAGTGCTAAAGATCTAATATGGTGCGGCTAAACTAATATAAGTACTACATTGAAATGCTTAATATAAAGTTAAATTGAGCTGTATGGTGGGTGTCGATGTCCTTGTCGGTTGAAGAAAAGTTTATTTGGTTAACATTTTGAGACTTTTATATGCAGGGTTTCTTAAAAAAAAAGCCATGCACAAGTTGATTATGCCTCATCTATCCAAGTGTACTTGTTTATATGTGTTGTTTGTTGATGGTCCTGGTAATGCAAGGCTTTAACCTCTTCCTCCTTCCTTACATTTAAGCAGAATTTGAATTGTGAATTGTTTTGTTTTTCACAAGTTCTTATATTTTTTTTAATGTACAAATGCTAATACTTTGACTACAAGATTTGTTTTGTGCTCATTCAAAAATAGGAAATGGCTCGAAGGCAAGTACCGAATCTAATAGTTATAGTTTAGAACCCAGGACATGCAGTACAACCCCACCCACTCACCCACTTTGCCACTCTATTGTAAATGATAATGCACCAGCCAATGGACTGAGAGATGAATAATGGATGATGTGGAGATAATAACGATTATAATAACTTTAATCTACAATCCACATTTTCCATATGAAAATAGCTTGGAGTGCATTATCATGCTTATACCATGGCCATTTAAAACCAAACAAGACAACATTGGAACTTATACTTGTTTTAGGTGTTACTATCAGGTCTTTATCGACCATTTAAAAACAGGAACATTGGTGGTCAGAAGTCACGTACACTCATCATGGGCATGGAGGTCATATTCACTTTAATTGGCTTCTTTTTCCAGGATGGAATGATTAATAAACGTATGTATTCTATGTCTTCTTGGGTGCACAAGTCCAACCATCCGTACATTTTCTTTCGTTAATTCTGGTCTGGGTCACCGGAGGCGGCAGTCTCAGTAGGGAAGCCCAAACTTCCCGGATGACTGGGGTCTTCAAGCTAATTTTTAGGGTGAGTTCAGCCACCCTACAGAGGAAACTCATTATGGATGCTTCGAACCGCAATATCGTACTTTTGTTAGGTGAGCATAATAATAATAAATGTAATTTTTAATGCACTTTGCATCAAATTAATGATCTCGAAGTTGCAATAGAAGAATAAAAGTTAACAGCAAATGTCACAATAGCACAACCAAAATAAGTAGAGCAGTGGAGGTGGAAATGACCAAAAGCCAAACTAACACAACACAGTGAACCAAAAATGTAAAATATGCATTAAAGTAGGCAAACTATGTAAAAGCTTTTCTAAAAAGATATGTTTTTAATCCTTTTTTAAAACAGTTTGTGGCGCCCTCAGGGAGTCCGTTCCACAGACTTGGGGCAGGTGTGCAAAAGGCGCGATTGCCCATCGTTTTGAGCCTGGTCCTTGGAGGCTGGAGGAGGAGATTGGCCTGCCCTGAGCGGAGGTGGCGTGAGGATGCTTTTTGGGGGGGGTATTCAATCCGGTATTTAACAGTGGAGGGATTTGAGGATGGGGTAGATAGACCGGTACATTTTGATCTTTCGGCTTCACCGCGACAGTCCGGCACTTCACGCTCCAACCTTCCCTCACTTGTGAACAATCTGGGGGACGACTCGGATCTGGAGGTGCCGAGTCTCATCCTGTAAGCTTTACACTCAAACGCAAACTATAGCATGCACATGTTTGGATTCATATTGGATTTTTGTTTTTGACTGAACTGACGATCGGATTTGAGGCGAAATGTCTTTGATGACAACCTGAACGGTCCGGTTGCAATCGAACAAATGTCCCGAGAAGGCATACTGTATTACAAAATATGTAATCTATAATCACTTCTAATTCTAATTGTGCACCCAGTTTTTGTTTTAAAAAAAAATCAAAGATATGCATTATATAATCCTTGCACCCTGGACAAAGAACAGTTCAAAGAAATCATGTGTTTGTAAACTTCGGACCACATTTTTTATCTTTGTATATCTAAGCCATGGTATAATCTCATTCCACTCACTGCACATGATAACGATGCCCTTTTAAGGCAGGCAGAAATGATCTTTTGGAATGGAATCATTTGTACAATTGGTCAAGTTTGCTCGATCAGATAAATAATTTCACGGCGCCAAGTCGTTAAAGACACGAACCAGGTAACACAACAAGATCTGATCCCAACATTACTGCATGATGAGTGTTGAATGTTGCTGTTTGCATCCCTCATTAATACATGTTTTATCTGGATGTTGCCTTCACTCTTCTGCCACACTAGTTGCACCTATTAGGACGGGTAGACTCTACAATCATGTACACATGTACAGAATATGTAAGAATCACTTTTGATGCTATTTTAACCAAAATGTCACAGATCTTATCTTATATTTTCTAGTGTTTGGCAGTAGGCAGGATAACGTGCATGTTGCATACTTCTGTCAATGTTATATTTCTTGATGTTCCGAGAGGGTGTGTTCTTTCCCCATGCATCATATCGCATGCATCCTACCCTAGGGTATAAATACGGTTCACTTTAAGTTAACACTTTTAGATTAGACTCTATATTTGGACTTTATTTTTGCTGCAGAGAATGTTGGCCGACTCGCCACTCCTGCAAAAAAACTGGAGGACACCATTCGCTTGGCCGAGCTGGTGATCGAGGTGCTGCAGCAGAATGAGGAACACCATGCTGAGGTCAGTATGGAGACACACACACACACAAAGGTTACCATAGTTTAGAGTAGTTAGCTGTAAACAGTACTGATGTGTGCCGCTCCTGTCAATAGACAACCATTCTATTTCTGTGTATGTACAGTACAAACACAGCAAGAGTACTTCAATGTGTTGCACTTGTACCATTATGCTAACATCAAATACTTGGACTACTCACTACTATTCATAATTTGTTCTCCAATATGGCAAAAATCACAACACAGAAACCCTGAAACCATTACCATTAGAACATGGGTAAGTTTCAGGGAAATATCAGTTCCCAACTAAAATTCATTCATTCATTTTCTGCCGCTTATCCTCCCAAGGGTCGCTCGGGGTGCTGGAGCATATCCCGGGGTACACGCTGGACAGGTGGCCAGCCAATCACAGGGCACATATAGACAAACAACCATTCACACTCACATTCATACCTATGGACAATTCGGAGTCGCCAATTAACCTAGCATGTTTTTGGAATGTGGGAGGAAACCGGAGAAAATCCACGCATGCAGAGGGTGGAATCGAACTTGGGTCTCCTAGCTGTGAGGTCTGCACGCTAACCACTCGACCGCCGTGCAGCCCGGAGGAAACCATTTCGCACAAAAAACGTAAAAGAAGTATAAATACGTTGTTGGAATCGGGGGTTCGGGATTATATTAATGTATAAATGCGATTGAATGAGTTAATATGGGAATCGAATACAGACCTCACCAGTGAACAAACATCTTCATGGCTCGGACAAACAATTTGATCAAAATGGGTTGAGAAGAATGGCCACCATTAAGTTAAATGTCGTTGCAGGTTGACATGCACAATTTTGCAACTAATTATGTATTAACTATGTATTAATTATCTCTGTATTTTAGCAAGAACAATGATCTCAGTTTACATAAAAACATTACAAAGTGCAATGTTGCAATGTTTTCAATCAGGAAATGTAGATATTCTTAAAAAAAATGATTGGAATCATATAAAGCAAATCCATTACTGTTATGTGCTCCCTCATCTTATCTCCTTTTTTGGTAAATTGCAACTCTTTACGTTAGTCCCTCCTCTTCCGCTACGTAGCCAAGATGGTGACTGTGAGCGTGTCAAGTGGAGCGTCCAGTGCACTGCATTCTGCCGTCTCCACACTCGTGCATTCAAAATGCAAAGTGTAAGTGCGCCAGCGCACCACTTGAAACGTAGCTCGTGATTATACGGCAATGACTCCCGAAGGAACCCCCCCCACTTACCTCGTTAGCCCGTGGTTACGTTCAACATTGTGTTGACAGCTTGATGTGGATGAGAAAACATGATGGCTCCTTAGGGCTTCCTCCACTACGACTACTGGAAATGCGGTTGTCCATGCTCAAGCGTGGCTTCCTCCCAGAAGATAAGAACTCGTTAAAACTCAATTACACAGTAGAGAAATAAAAAAATAACATATTTCTGTACCTCTTGACATCAACCGCCTGCACTTGTCTTCCTCTCTTCTCGATCTCCAGGCCTTCGCGTGGTGGTCAGACCTGATGGTGGAACACGCCGAGACCTTCTTGTGTCTTTACTCGGCTGACATGGACGCAGCTCTTGAAGTTCAGCCTCCAGACAGCTGGGACAGTTTCC
Source organism: Doryrhamphus excisus (assembly GCF_037039965.1). NCBI lineage: Eukaryota > Metazoa > Chordata > Actinopteri > Syngnathiformes > Syngnathidae > Doryrhamphus > Doryrhamphus excisus. The sequence goes on along the minus strand of NC_136367.1, from coordinate 19,305,432 downwards.
CCCTCTTTCAGCTGCTCAATGACTTCCTGAGGATGGACTGTAAGTGTGTGTGTGTGGGGGGGGGGGGGCAGGGGGGCTTGAACATTGAGCATGGTGGACTGGAGTAGCTGTACGTGCTTGGATATTGGTTCGGCAGGTTCACACGTGGCTTAGCGGGGACGCAGAAGGAGCGAGAATTCCACGTAGCAGAATTTTCGTTTGCATTTATTATTAATAATAATAACAATAAAAGATGCACTGCAGATTGGTAATAATAATGGTATCGAACCTGCTCATAAGAGCAACAAACTCAACGGCAAAAGTGAATTTCCATGAAGTAGGACTCAATATTAATGAAGGGAATGTTTTTGTAAATAGAGCATAGAGCCCTGTAGACATGAACTAACACCCCTATATTTATCTTTACGCACCTATTATTCCTTTTTTTCACCACATTGCGTCACATTATTTTTTATCTGAGGAATAGTTGCGTTCCTTTTCATGCATTCTTAGCTGCCTCTGTTTTCATATTTTTGACAGCTACTAGATAGCGAGTATCTTGTGTTTGTTATATCCACTGTGTGTGTCTAGAGTGAGATTTATGTTGCATTGTGGGTAAAACGTACCTAAAAATCACGTAAAATGTGTGTGTGTGTGTGTGTGAAGATAATGGGTCCCATTTGGACAATGGTTGCCGCATGGCAGAAATGTCCATAATGAACTGCATTCTTGCCCTCAGGACCACCGGCGCTGTCCGTTGTCCTGTAAAGGATACACTCCACTCTTCACAATCCTGACTCAATCAGTAGGGTGCTAACTGTCCCCGGGGAACGCTTCCCCCTTTTGTCGTCGTCAATCGGGAGTCAAGGAGAAGTCAGAGCCTCGTTGACTTATTCATCTGAACAGATATCATTACACATTTGACGCTCAGTTGGCCGTGTCATCAAATTGGCCCCTCTTTGTACGGCTAAGTGAGCGTAGCGGCGTAGCAGCAGGCACAGTGAATACAAACAGTGGAGTTATTATTCTGCTAGTAATTCGGTCATTAAAATAGATTTTTCATCATAGTTTCCAAGATATGAATGGGTTTCATAGAATAGGAGCAATCCATTTTTCTTAATGTGAAGATCTCCTATAGCGTAAAAGTGATGTTCTATGATTGGCACCTCTTGAAAATCTTCAATTTTTTACACATCTGGCTGCTTTATGACTTTATGGCAGGTTGTATTCTTTCTAGAAGATGCTACCCCCCCCCCCCCCTCCAATTGACACCACACACAAGCTGCATTATGAAGACACGGAAGGAAGGTCACCCGCTCCGGTGCCCTCCAGCGGTGCACTTATGTAGCAGTAAATAGCCTCAGCACCAGACACGCGCCCAAATCCGCTTGCCGCTGGACGAGTTAATGAGGTCCAAAGCAGCGGCTTTGGCGGCGCGGCGAGCCCTGCAAACACACTCCTGGACACGCAACACATCCAAGTGGACAACAGCCGCCGAAGTGGCTAATTGGGAGCGCGGCAATCAGGGAACACAACAAAAATTGCACCTACTGTGTATGGCTGACCTTGACTCCCGTGCCAACACACACAAACACACACATGCTCAGAGGGGGAGAGAAAAACAAAGAGAGAGAGCGCCGCGTGGAGCCGTGAGGCATCGCATTAGCACACACTGGCCTCCATTTTATCTCCTGTGGTCTTTGTCAGTGTTGCCTTTTTACCAGTTGGAAGCTGGCAGAGAAAGGGAGAAGTTTGTGCGACCGGTCTGGATTTAGACATGGCAGAGGTGGGCGATGCATCTGGTACCCGGGCCTTCAGTGGGTATCAGAATCAGACACTGTGAAGAACAGTGTTAAGAATAATACAGTTATTTTTTGTTTATAGGCGTTAATTGATTTGTAATAAACGTCAATAAATTGAATATGTTTGTTGTTAGAGCATAGAAAACCTGTTTGGGACTTTCTAAATATGATTTATAACATGATTAGAGCCCTGTAGACATGAAATAACACCCCTAGAATCACCTTCACACCCCAAATGTAACATACACATACACTTCTGGAGGCATGCTATGAAATGAAATACTACAATTTAAGATGTAAATATAGGTGTGTACTGACAAATAGCCTTCAACAAACACCTCAGGAACTTAGTCACAGCTAGCAAAGCGCTAGGCCAAAAAAAAATGGCAACCTTACCATCCACTCCTACTCCTAGTCTCCTACTGGTGGATTGCATTCAATTCAAGCATGAAATATTACAACAAATTGCTTAATGATGCATTCATTGTTGTCTCAAAACAGATAACCTCTGCAACGGGAAGTTCCACAAACACCTCCAAGACCTGTACGCCCCCCTGGTGGTGCGCTATGTGGACCTGATGGAATCATCCATTGCCCAGTCGATTCATAGAGGCTTTGAAAGGGAATCGTGGGAACCCGTCAAGTAAGGGCAATTTATTTACTTATTGTTAGTTAGTTATATGTTATTTATGTTTAATTTTTTGTGCCAGAGGCAGAAAGAGGTGATGAATTTCACTTCAGATCAATTTTAAAGCATAAAAACGGCCACAAGGTGGCAGAAGAGCATTTATAAGAGCAAGTAGAACTTAGGCATTGTAGGGAAAAAAGTTCCATTCCAAATGTTCCTTTCATTTTCTACCGCTTATCCTCATGAGGGTCGCGGTGTGCTGGAGCCTATCCCAGCTGTCTTCGGGCAAACACCCTGGACTGGTGGCCAGCCAATCACAGGGCACATATAGACAAACAACCATTCACACTCACATTCATACCTACGCCAATTAATTAACCTAGCATTTTTTTGGAATGTGGGAGGAAACCGGAGTACCCGGAGAAAACCCACGCATGCACGGGGAGAACATGCAAACTCCACGTAGAGATGGCCGAGGGTGGGATTGAACTCGGGTCTCCTAGCTGTGAGGTCTGCGCACTAACCACTCGACTGCCGTGCAGCCCGGAGGAAACCATTTTGCACAAAAAACGTAAAAGAATAAATACGTTGTTGGAATCGGAGGTTTGGGAGTATATTATTATATATTAATATATAAATGGTATTGAATGTGTTAATATGGGAATCGAATACAGACCTCACCAGTGAACAAACATCTTCATGGCTCGGACAAACAATTTAATCAAAATTGGTTGAGAAGCATGGCCACCATCAAGTTAAATGTCGTTGCACGGTGCCATGCACGGTTTTGCATGCAAACTCCACACAGAGATGGCCGAGGGTGGGATTGAACACTGGTCTCCTAGCTTTGAGGTCTGCACGCTAACCACTCCTGCACCGTGGAGCCACCATTCCAAATTCCAAAAGTGAAAATTATGCCTTTCTTGTGTCTTTTCACAAAAGCTCGTTTTCTCCTGTTTTTTGTTGGGAGCTGATATTTACCTGAAACTTAGCTTTGTCCTACATTGATTACTGACGAACGGAAAAATGAACTGGAAACTGGAAAATGAACATATGCTGTAAATGAACCTGAAATGCACATCAGCTGAGCGACCCCCCCCCCCCCGATATTGTGATTACAATATGATGAAGTATTACCACTAAATGTATTGATTGTACTGTTTCTCTCCACAGGAGTAGAGCAGGCGCTCTGCCAAACGTCAACCTCCAAATGCCCAAAGTACCAAATCTAACAGTAGCCAGTGTTAACCTCTCACAAATGCCCATCTTTTCTCCACCCGACTGGATGACGTCTAACGATGACTCAGAGTGTGTACTTTGCCTCCTGTAGTCGGAGACATGTACACATCTTTGGCATATATGTGGCTCCAACACAAAAAAATGATTGAATTGAATTACCACTTGAAATATGCAATGACTTACCAGGGAAATTTTGCACATTTGTGACATTTATACACACCGTAAAGCCACATTTGTGCCCTGACATGAAACATGTCCCGAACTGATCTGAAGTTGACGTTGTAAGGAAGATGAACCTTTCCATATCTTTCTTTCCCAAAGCTGGCGCCCTCTGTTGTTGTTGTTGTTGTTTTAAGAAATATTTATTTTCATGTTTGTCTCATACGTACTGTAAATTGTGATCATGTTAACAAATTATTCCTTCCCCCAGCTTTCCCACATTTGTTGTTCCTGTTTGCCGATGCCCGACTCCCACATACTGTCTTTACTGTCTAAAAATAGTCGGAACGTTAAGCGTTTTATTTGGAAAAGTGGAAGCAACGCGGTTAATTGGTTCCGCATTCCGACCGTGATGAGTGAATTTCTGCAAAGTGGGATTCCTTATTCATAAATGGAATATTTAAACATGGACAACCTGTTTGTGACCACATAAATATGGTTGTTAGCATTACTAGAGCCCTTTAGACATGAACTAACACCCCTATAGTCACCTTTACACTCGTATTACTCAAAATAGTGGACATAATAAGAGTAAATAAGCCAATTAAGACGTAAATAAGACTTGTGCTTGTGTGTATTACTATAAATATGTTCCCTTGGGGATTATTGTGCCTGTTGTCGCATAATTCAAACCTGCAATGAAAGAAAATCAGACTGGTGGTGGTGTGGACAGGAAGTGACGTTTTACCTTGTGGTGGGATACGGCCGCAAGAGTAGCTTGTGTCTTTGAATGCGTCTTTTCAATGCCTTATATTTGTATTTTGTTTATTTTGCTATTTTTATGATTGAAAATGGCATTTTAGCATGACGAAACAGCATGATTAATAATTAATATATTTTTAAAAGACTGTGATCGAGTGAAGCCGCGAAATTCAGATGGAGTTTATCAAATGATAATAATAGCAAGGATACCCTCATGTGTACCCTCCCACCCCCAATCAACGTCACATGATTACATGGATATGATGACTTTAGAAAGAGTAAACTCTAACCTCTCGTCCTTAAAGCAACGGCTCAGGGACATCAGAGGATCTGTTTTGGAAGTTGGATGCTCTGCAGACCTTTATCCGAGATCTTCACTGGCCGGAGGAGGAGTTTGGCAAACACCTGGAGACCCGACTCAAACTGATGTCCAGCGACATGATTGAATCCTGTATAAAAAGGTAAGGAGGACGTGTTTCTTCAAGGGAGTCCTGACATTCGATGTACGTAGTATCTGAGACTGAGGTCCTGGATCTTACCGTCTTTGCTGAAGAACCCGTGCAGCATTCGAGGCCAAGCTTCAGAGGAGCAGTCGGGCCACAGACTTCCGAGTGCCACAGTCGATCTGCACCATGTTTAACGTCATGGTGGATGCCAAAGCTCAGTCTGCCAAGCTGTGCGCCGTGGACCTGGATCAAGAGGTGAGGCTGAAAACGATAAGCACCGCTTCTCTGAAATGTTTCCCCAAAGTTCCAGTTGATGAGGACAGCAGAAAAGAAATAGCGTGTTCTGTGTTCCTTAAAGGAAAACTGCATTCTTTTGAAAATTTTGCCCATCATCCACAATCTTGATATGGGTCCTGAAGATCTAAAAACACCTAAAAAGGCAGCTAGCTTCAGGTGTAGCGTTCCTTTCTATGTTGCTATGTGAAATAATCCTGCTAATGGTTAAAATGATCGCAATACAGCAAACTATTGTAAGTATTACATGTTATTATGAATGTACGATATGTGTGGATTATGGATGATGGGCAAAAATCCCCAAAAAGTGCAGTTTTCCTTGAACTAGTTCAGGGGTGGGCAAACTTTTTGACTTGTGGGCCGCATTGATTTAACAACATTGACGGGGGGGCCAGACTATATAATATTTTACACGCAACGGTCAATTTTTACATGTATATTTTATTTTATTTATTTATTTTTTGTCTTGCAATCTGCTATATGTGCACTTTGAGATTATTTATTTGATGTAAAGTGTGTTATAAATTAAATGTATTATAATAACAATTATAATAATAATAATAATTATTATTATTATCATTCAATATTTTTATTTAGTATTATTATTAATAATAATTTATATTATTAATAATAATTATTATTTTATTTAATATTATTATTAATTATTAATGTCAATAATTAATCATGTCAATAATTAATAATATTATATTAATTATATTATTAAGGCTCAAGCCTTGATGTCAGGTTGTATGTTGAGTTTAAATGAAATACTTTGGAAAGAACAGGCGGGCCGTATTCAAGCACTTGGCGGGCCGGATGTGGCCCCCGGGCCGTAGTTTGCCCACCCCTGAACTAGTTGAATCCAAAAGCCAGATTTTGAATGAGTCAGATGTAAATAACATTTGGGATACGGTAGGAGTAGGAGAAGATGATTCACGATACGGTGAAAACAATATGAATGTTATTGACAGATATCATTCTCAGTTTTCATTTGCAGCTTTTTTATCCTCTGATATTATTCAAATAATATGACACATGCCGTGTCACCTCCTTCTTTCTGTTTCTCAGTTGCCTTTTTTTCTTCTTTCTTCGTCTTTGTCTTGTGAAAGTTTGTAAGAGACTGGGTGAGTGTGGCCGCAAATTCAATTGTAATCACACCCTCGTCTTCCCCAATGTATAATTAGTGGTGTGTCTTCCTCCCCTTGAATTGTTTGGATTTCATTAGCGTATGTGTGGATAGTGCTGAATATACTTGGCGTGGAAGTGAGACATCTCAGAGAGTCATACCAATTACCGACAACAAATGGATTATTACTCGGTCTTGACTGACTTGTGTTCCGTTGGTTCTACAAGGCGTAACAAAAGGGTTCCACCTGTGTCAAGGATTCCAACCATTCCATATTCTCCACTTCAATACATTTTTCATAGCATTTCACTTAGATTCACTTCTTTTTTATTCACTCACAACGGTGTCCGTTGAGGGTCACATACTGGAAACCTTCCCAGCATGCTTTGCTGTAGTTAAAATGATGCATTTTGACTGTCTTATGTCTCTTTAAGTTGTTATTTTATACAGACAAGGTGTAATAGTTAAAGTGTTGACAATTTAGTCATGTATTGTTAAATTGTTTGACTTTTGAATCTGGCACCCTTATTATGAACGCTTGTGAATTCTGTTAAAATGCCGAATGAGTTGCTTAATCACACAGATCAAGCACTTTCTTTGATGAGGTCAATTATATATTTTCTACTTTCTGTTTTAAAAAAATAACATATTTTTTCTTTAATATTTCAACTTTTTTGCTATTAAAATTACAATATTTTTCCTCATTATTCAACCATACTAATAAATTTACAACTTTTTTTTAGATCTCAACTTAGTATGCACTTTATCTTTTTTAAAACAAATACAGATTTTATATATACATATATTTATTTATTTTTTTTATTATATTTAACAGGTGTTTGTGCACACCTGGAGGTAAGAACAAATTAGGATTGACCAACTGTACCTGTTGATTTGTCCTCATCAAATATCCTGACATTCCTATAACACATCACTACTATCGGGAGAACCAGAGTATAGAAGGGAGGGAGACACATGCTGTGGCCCAATAAGGTGCACTATATTGGGGCATACGCTCAGAGCAGCTGTGCATACGCCATGGAGGTCTCTTGCAAACCTTTTAAATGTTGTCGGATTTATCGGTTATGATGTGATCATCCCCTCATATCGGTGCGATACTGACTTGTTTTTTGAATTATCGTGACAGGCTTATATATGTAAATACCTCTAAGCATATCTGCAGTACGTGTTGCTTGACAAAATATCGAAGTGGTCCTTGCATCCTTTCATTTTTCCGTATGTGGCCCTCGCTGGACACCTCTTCTCTAGGATGAAAAATAAATATATAACAATGAGTTCAGATGAATGATGATGTATTTGGAGCTGAGGATTTGAAGATGTAAGCACCATATTTAGTATTGACAGTACTTAGATTTCAAGTATGGATGGTAGTAAGTAATATTTGTATTGTATGATATCCTTTTTCCGTAGAGACAATACCATTCCCAAATTGACTTTCTCATTGAGGAGACAGTGAAGGAGATGATAACGCTGCTGGTAGCAAAGGTAAAATACCCAATGGATTTATTTCTTACTACTTACAACCTCCTTAAGATCCAACAGTGTAAAAGCCAAGTTAATACCAAGTTAAGTTTTGTGTTAATAAAATAAAATGAAAATAGAATGTATTATTTTCCATAGACACATAGCACTGATCGAAACATGTTTTCTGCAACTCTTTCAGTTTGTGGTCATTCTGGAAAGTGTATTAGCAAAGCTCTCCAGATACGACGAAGGAACGCTATTTTCTTCTTTTCTTTCTTTCACAGTAAGTTGATTTTTACACTTTGTAACTGTCTTGGTTCACTGAACAGAGAAAATGTTGCAGCATTAGTGTCCATTGTGACTCTTCAAACAATATTGGATACAAAGTACTGAAAACCCGATTATTGAGCACCCCATTTGTAGGGAACATACAAACCCTCTATTCCTAACATCACAATTATTACAATTTGTTCACCTGGTAAACTTTCATACAGCTAAAACTTCAAGATTTTCAAGAACAAGCTGCTGATTTTTACAATGTGTAAGGAAGAAGAATTGTGAAGCGCAGACAAATATGATGCCAAACACATAAAATACTTTGCTAACCAACCACAAAGAACTACAATGCTAACCACAAAGAAATACTATGCCAACCACGAAAATACTATGTTAACAACAAAGAACTACTGTTTTGACCACAAAAAAATACAATCCCAACCACAAAGAAATGCTATGCTAACCACAAAGAAATGCTATGCTAACCACAAAGAAATGCTATCCTAACCACAAAGAAATGCTATGCTAAACACAAAGAAATGTTATGCTAACCACAAAGAAATACTATGCTAACCAAAAAGAACTGCTAGGCTAACCACAAAGAAATACTATGCTAACCAAAAAGAACTGCTAGGCTAACCACAAAGAAATACTATGCTAACCCCCAAAAAACTGCTGCGCTAACCACAAAGAAATTCTATGCTAACCACAAAGAAATACTATCCTAACCACAAAGAAATGCTATGCTAAACACAAAGAAATGTTATGCTAGCCACAAAGAAATACTATGCTAACCAAAAAGAACTGCTATGCTAACCACAAAGAAATTCTATGCTAACCACAAAGAAATACTATCCTAACCATAAAGAAATGCTATGCTAACCACAAAGAAATGCTATGCTAACCACAAAGAAATGCTATCCTAACCAGAAAGAAATGCTATGCTAAACACAAAGAAATGTTATGCTAACCACAAAGAAATACTATGCTAACCCCCAAAAAACTGCTGCGCTACCCACAAAGAAATTCTATGCTAACCACAAAGAAATACTATCCTAACCATAAAGAAATGCTATGCTAACCACAAAGAAATGCTATCCTAACCAGAAAGAAATGCTATGCTAAACACAAAGAAATGTTATGCTAACCACAAAGAAATACTATGCTAACCAAAAAGAACTGCTAGGCTAACCACAAAGAAATACTATGCTAACACCAAAAAACTGTTATCCTAACCACAAAGAAATGCTATGCTAACCACAAAGAAATACTGTGCTAACCATAAATAAATGCTATGCTAACCACAAAGAAATACGATCCTAACCACAAAGAAATGCTATGCTAACCACAAAGAAATGCTATGCTGCTATGCATAGGGAGCATGTGAAACAAAGACAGGTTAGGACCGAATAAGCTCTGCTTCTTCCTACTCCTTTCAGACATGTGGAATTTGGCGCGTTAAATCACCTGCTTTGCCATTTGACAAACTTTCAATTCGAAACAACTTCATCCTTTGCATATCTCTGATTGCTAAAGGGTGTCAGACCTCACAAACTGTGATTCCGCCAACCTTCCTGAGAGAGGACACCTCAGTCGTGCTGGAATTCTCAAATGAACTACAGTGTTGCCTTCAAGTGTCAAAGAGAGTGAGAACAGGATCGGCTTTACTAATGATCTGAAATATGACTTTTTACTGGTGATCAGCGCTCCTCTTCCACACGTAGAATGATGCAGAACGACCCGTATGAACTCTATGTGATTGTACACGTTTGCACTTGAAACCATCACATGCAGTCTCTGCTGGCAGATGAACAAAAATGGATTCAACTGCAAGCTGGACAAGCTGTGATATCATAGCCGGAATCCTCACTGTTTGCTTCCCGTATCTCTCCCCTTTATGACAAGGTGAAAGCTGCCTCAAAGTACGTGGACGTGCCTGTAAGTACATGTTCTGTATTTGTATTTCCTATTTGTGTTGTTTTATGTACGCTATGGAACAAACGACCCTCATTTGGTCATTTTTATTGTTCTCCTAACACATTTGCATTGACACTATCATTATTATAATAGTTGTTTTATTTATGTTTGCCATCTCTTCATAGTTCGTGTGTGGAATAAATTAAAACACACAGTTTTGGACATCAAAGAAAATACAGCTGGGATAGGTGCAGATTCTGGAAGAGCGAGAAAGCTCTCTGTGCGGGCACCTCAATACAAAGGACCCAAAAGAGCATGATAGGTCCTCTTTAACATTGTTACACCGAAGAATTACATTACTGGCGTAGTGACACCTAGCCACACCGCTACTAGCCATTTAGCGACTAGCTTCCCCGCACAAACGCCACGAGCGAAAGGTAACGCTACATTTCGGAGATGCCGCAACTGCTGCTGTTGTTTTGTTTTTGAGTTTGGAAAAGTAAACACATTCTATGTCGCTATGTGAAATCAATGCACCCAGGAAAGAAGTTCCGGTAATCCTTATATGGCAACATTTTGTAAATATACAGCAAGTACAGTAAGTTGGAGGTGTTTTAATAGCGGGCTTTGTAGGCGTAAGAGGCGTGTTCCAAAAAAACTGTCTCTTTTTATCTGTTTTTATACCTTTATATCTTTAGTATTGTGGATGCCGGGCAAAATTAATGTATTAATTCATTTTCTACCGCTTATCCTCACGAGGGTCGCGGGGGGTGCTGGAGCCTATCCCAGCTGTCTTCGGGCGAGAGGCGGGGTACACCCTGGACTAGTGGCCAGCCAATCACAGTGCACATATAGACAAACAACCATTCACACTCACATTCATACCTATGAACAATTTGGAGTCGCTACTTAACCTAGCATGTTTTTGGAATGTGGGAGGAAACCGGAGTACCCGGAGAAAACCCACACAGAAAACTCCACACAGGGTGGAATTGAACTCGGGTCTCCTAGCAGTGAGGTGTGCACGCTAACCACTAGAACATGGTGCAGCCCGACGGGCAAAATTTAGTCAATCATAAAAATGCGAGCTTAAATGTGAGGGTGCACAGTTAGTTTTTTTTCTAGAAAATTTTCAAGAAAAAAAAAACAATCATGCAAAACCTGTACTCTTAAATATGGAGGAAGATGGTAAAGTCCGACTGTCAGGTTTTCATGCAGCAGCTGTCACGAATAAAACTCAAAAATTCGCGTTTGTCCCATGGCGGTGCATATTGTTGACGCCAGTGAATATTTGACCAAGCTTTCATTTGCGGAGTCGTAATCCAGACGGTGTTGATACGTCCCCGTGTTTGTTGTTTCCGGTGTCCATTTATATTCATGCGGACAGACACCGACAGCCAGCCTGCCTCGTGCCTCGCTCCGTGCGGCGTGTACATTGTGAGCCCATGTTGTACAACACATTCCCATTCTGCTGTCAGAGTGGCGGTTGCGGTGGCGTGTGTTTGGGAGTGTGTCAGCGGTGTGTGTGTGTGCGAGTGTGTGCGCATCCGAGCTTTATTAGCTGCCAACACATGACAAATTTCAAATGAATGGCTTGTCAGTGAATGTGACGAGGCATCGCTTATGCTGGCAGGGGTCGCACTTCCCAGTCCAGCATGCTAATTATGTCCCTCACGTACAAATCTGGAAATACACTGGTAAAAAAGGGTATTCATTTACACGCCGCCATCGCCATTGCAAGTGTGTTAATGGAGTTTCTTTACCTTTTTTTTTATTTTTGCTGATGAAAATAAAGGTTTGAAAAGCTACATTTTTTGTGAAAGAAGTCGTCCACAGTGAATATTTTAATATTTTAGAAGTCAGAGTGGCAAGTCCCCCTCACAATCTGCTGTCCCTGGTAAACTCCACTGAGGCCGAGTTCACTTTGCACATGGCCAGACTGCAAGAGTTGTTTGGCAGCCAAACTCACACTCCCAAGTCAATCAAACACGGGGCCGTCCGGGCATCATTTTCCACTACATCCTCCTCGTCAATAAAACTGGACAATCCAGCTTGAATTGGATTGGGTCTCGTAATTCCTGGGGTATAAGACGCTACTTTTTTCTTGAACTTTGAACCCTGCGGCTAAGTTATCAGACACTACCAATCGTTTAAATACTGTGGAGTCAATCTTGTCAATTCATTGCAAAAGCAGGTCGTGACTGAATGTAACAGTGTCATCTTACAATAACAATAACACTAAACTCATCACACGTCAACTTAACGCTCAAAAGGTATAGCAAATAAGTATACAAACATTTACCACTATGAGTTTTAATTAAACTATTTTAAAGTTTTCCCGTAACGCATGTCGTCCGAGCACAAGCAACATAGAAAATGGATGGCACTGCATTGCTGCCTCTGTCCAACTCTGTCCAGAGGGAGGCTGACATCACTGCAGTGCCGTTGCTCAGACGGAATGCAGTGTGGGAAGACTTTGAAATCATTGGGGGGGGGGGTTTCCATTTAAACTCGTATTCATATATTTTGTTGTGTATACTATTTGAGTGTTAAGTTGCTGTGTAATGAGTTTAGTGTTCTTTGTAAGATGACACAGTGAGTCAGATTGTTATGTTGTTACACTGTTAAAATAACAATATCATGTGATTCGCTCTTTGTGATTAGTTGTAGAGGTCGCAGAGGCTGCAGGGTTCAAAGTTTACGAAAAAAGTAGTTGCTTATAAATCGTAAATGTTACCTTATGTGGCAGATTTGCATTATTATTGCACTAACACTGTTTCCTCCTTCCTGCCTCTGTAGAAGCCCGGAATGGATGTAGCTGACGGTTATGTGACCTTTGTCCGTCACTCCCAGGACATGCTGCGGGAGAAGGTCAATGAGGAAGTGTACATCGAACGATTATTTGATGTAAGTAAACCACAGCTTTACTTTCCATATGCCGAATCTTACCCTAAAGTGAATATCATCATTTTTCATATGAATACAGTTGCAGCCCACACACAAAAAAAAGTCCTCCACGATGGATCTTTTGTAATGCTTGATGTACAACTTCTTGCCGTTGATTAAAAGTAAACAGCTCAAGCTTTAATGAACTTGCCGTTAAGTCACACGACAATGTTTGCCTTAAATACTTAAGCTGGGGTCAAGTAACACCAAAACAGCGCAACACCAAATGGAGGATGTCGCCCCCTAAAATGTATTTAAACAATCCCTGCAGCTAGATGAGTTTGCAGCTCTCTGTCTAATCTGCAGGCCTGCAGGATTATCTTGTTTTTCCGAGTGAGCAAACAACAGTTAAATGATGGGGGGGGATAAAAAGTGGTACAAAAGATCACTTTGTAAGATGTCTTGGTTTGATGTTTTTAGGCAGCTCAGCGTGGATTTTGACTGTTTACTTGCACATGTAATTATAGTTTTACATTAGACATGTGCTTTGGTAATAATTGAATTTAAGCAACAACAAAATCAACAAAAAGCGAGAAGGGAATTGACCGAAGAGAACTGGGACCATCATCCACAATCTTTATGTGTGTTATCTTTTCTGTGCATTCTAAAGATATAAAAAGAGCTAAAAAAAAAAAAAAAAAAAAGAGGCTGCTAATTAATGCACACAATGGGACACATCTAAAACACCTCAAAAAAATGTTCCAAACTCAAAATAATAATAATAATAATAATACATTTTATTTGTATAGCGCTTTTCAAAATACTCAAAGACACTTTACAGAGGAATGGAGTTGAATAAAGCAAGTAAATAAAATAGAAGACACACCAAAATACAACATTCAGTGGTTAATACACAGTTAAAACATGAGTAAAAGCGGGGCGGGGCACAGCAGTCAGATATAGAAAGTTAGACATTAAAAACAGAATTAAAGATAAAAATAATGTTAAAAATAACAATGATTGGTTAATATGTAGGTCACATTATGAAATTATTATTAAATGGAGCATTGTGTTTGTGTCGCACATAAGGGTTGTGGATAAATTAAAAAAAAAAGCCAAACCGACCATCACTTGTATGAAGTACATTTGCGCCCCAAAGGATAGCATTGTAATTGACACAATGTCTGAGAAACAGAGGTACTGTATAAGAATGACATGATGAGTTCAAGTGACGAGCGGAAGATTTTCTACAAATTTTTATGCCGTTGATTTTGCACAGATCCTCTGCCTTTTTTGTTATGTGCTGTAAGTCTGACAGCTGTGTTTGGTGTGATCCGTGAGGACTTAAACCTCGCTGCTGTACACACTACAACCTCCTCACGACTCCACATCAGAATCTGGCTCTGATAAATAACCTGTGATTAATCTCTGGCTGCAAACATTTCTTGACATGCCATTAAACAAGATCACACAAACATGTTTGCGTCAACAAAGTCACAATTAAGTCCTTGCTCAACTTAGCAGGTGCTGAGAAAGTCCGCCATGTGTTTATTATCTCCTTGCTTGTTTGGTTCATCCTGGCTCAGACGGACAACTACTCTTTGGTTTTGCTAATCCAAATCAGCCTCCATAAGCATAGCGGGTTTGCTTTTTCATCCGTCTATATCCTGTCAGGCTTGCCCAAAAACAACATTCTAATATAGTAACTAGTGTATCCCCTCTGCCAACTCCGCGTACTGCTGGAGTACATTGATGTACAGGCGTTCCTATTATATTGAATATTGAATGTATATGTAGTATTCTGGTCTCATTGATGAGACATTAGCGTACATGACATTACTTGCACAATGGAGAGGGCAAAAAAAAAAGTTGTCCTCCCATTTAGTGTGGAAGTGGTACTTTTTAGGTTTCTTATTTTTTTCCTTCCCAAATCAGTGCGGATAATTTACGGCTAAGTTATCAGACACTACCAATTGTTTAAATACTGTGGAGTCAATCTTGTCAACTCATTGGAAAAGCAGGTTGTGACTGAATGTAACAGTGTCATCTTACAATAACACTAAACTCATCACGCGTCAACTTAACACTCAAAAGGTATAGCAAATAAATATACAAACATTTACCACTATGAGTTTTAATTAAACTAAGTTTTTCCATAACGCATTTCGTCCGAGCACAGGCGGCATAGAAAATGGATGGCGCTGCATTGCTGCCTCTGTCCACCAGAGGAAGCAGGGAGGCTGACATCACTGCAGTGCCGTTGCTCAGACGGAATGCAGTGTGGAAAGACTGGGTTTGTTTGTTTTTTTTCCATTTAAACTCGTATTCATATATACGATGTATATTTTGTCATGTATACCGTTTGAGTGTTAAGTTGCTGTGTAATGAGTTTAGTGTTCTTTGTCAGATGACACAGTGAGTCAGATTGTTATGTTGTTACACTGTTAGAATAACAATATCCTGTGATTCGCTCTCAGCTACAAACACGTTCCCGTAGCCTGCGTGTCGGAGTTGTGGCGTAAACAAAGACAGTCATGGTGATGACAGAGTCACCTCAATGCCATGCGATCGACCCCCGCACAACAACAATGAACTTTGCCGCTGCTAATGCATTGGATATACTAGTGCTTCTCAAATAGTGGACGCCACTTGGATATAAACGCGTGTCTGGGTATCGACTAGTGGAGATATCTATACGCTTGCTTCTATCTGTCTGTGCCATTTTGTTAAAGGAGGCCTGGAGGTGCCAATCTGTCTCCTATACTCTTCCTCTCCGTCGGACCCGACAGAGGTGTCCGGTGCTGCATGTGTGCCGCTTGTTGCTGATTCTTGACCCATGGCTTTGACCTGTATCTGTTTTTTCCTTCATGAGAGGTTTTCTGTCAGGATTAGTCTCACTACGACTTCTCTTTGTTGTCATGCTCGATTAGTTCCGCCGCCGGCATCACACAGGCCGATGAAGGTGTCTCTGGCTGTCTCCCTGCTGCTTTGTTGTGCTTTTCCTGGTTTGATTTGACCCTAGTCTGCCTAAAAGTTTTGTCTACGAGAGTAAATAAACCATCGGTCAGATGATAAAGTGGATACATTTCAGGACGTTATCATTGTTGTCTTGTCATTTCCTGTTTGAGACCCCACCTTTTAATTGGTAGAAACAAGCTGGTTGGTTCCAGCAGCCGTTTGGTTGCCGCCATCATCATGCCCTTTAATACACAGGCCTCCTCAGGCCTATGGAGTTGGTATGTTTTTGTCTTTCTGGAACAGATTAATGCATTTATATTATTCCTTGGGGCGGCACAGCCGTTTAGTGGTTAGCGCGCAGACCTCATAGCTAGGAGACCAGGGTTCAATTCCATTCTCGGCCATCTCTGTGTGGAGTTTGCATTTTCTCCCCGTGCATGCGTGGGTTTTCTCCGGGTACTCCGGTTTCCTCCTACATTCCAAAAACATGCTAGGTTAATTAGCGACTCCAAATTGTCCATAGGTATGAATGTGAGTGTGAATGGTTGTTTGTCTATATGTGCCCTGTGATTGGCTGGCCACCAGTCCAGGGTGTACCCCGCCTCTTGCCCGAAGACAGCTGGTATAGGCTCCAGCACCCCCCGCGACCCTTGTGAGGAAAAGCGGTAGAAAATAAATGAATGAATGAATATTATTCCTTATAGGAAAAAAATAATTTGGTTCGCTTCCATTCTTTTTTATTACGCTTTGTTATGCTCGGTATTGTACAAAAATCTGACAAATGTATTCATGGTGGGTTAAAATACGTTAGCTCTTTCCATTTATGTCATTTTTCACCCCCCAATAAACTAGAAAGATGTGTTATGATGTTTTTATGAGCTGTCATGGCATGTTTTTTTTACTGTTGCCTGACAAGATTAACCTCTTAAAATCTTTTGACGCCAATGCTATCAAAGCGTCCCAATCTCTCCCTAAAGAGATTCCATTTCAAATCACGTCAAAGTGTAATTTCCAGCACCCTCTGAATCTGTAATCTGAAGATGAACAGCGATGTCTCTTCTTCTCGCTTCATTTTATAGTTGTCTGCCAATAATATACTATTCTATAATATGTAATAATAAACATTTTTCAATTGAAATCATCATTATAATTGGGTGTTTGACATGCCTTTGACCCCTGTCTTCATTTCAGAATATATGTCAACGCTCATAATTTCATGTGTACATGACATATGTGGTCTAATACTGCTAAGGTTAAATAAGCAAGGACGTCTTAAGAAATTAAACATAATCTCAGATTAACAAGTGCTAACACATATAATCTGTCATAGACTCGTGGAGGAAGACATCATGTTGCTTCTGTTATTATATTTTCATGGTGGAAACGCTAAGGAAGCAGGTGCGGCGGGATGATTAAGTCAAAACGGAATCTTTCTGTGAGACATGAACGCACGTATTTCTCTGTTCTCATATTTCACATATTTTAAAAGAAATGAAAAGAGGCAGCTATGGATGCACGTAATGGGAAAATGGCCTGAAAAAAAATCTCCCATTTACCAAATTGTCCAAGCCTAGATATGAATATTATGAATATTCATGAGACAGTCAAACCTCGGTGTTGAAACGCCACGATTTTCGTATGTGCAAACTTTTTTTGCGCCTTATGTTGAACAGTCTTGGTTATCACACAACATTACACGTAATAAATTAGTCCACTTGCTTGTTTGCTGGATCATTCTGTGAAATGGAGGGCCTGAACAAAGCCCACCCACCCCCCCACCTCCCAGACACATGGCTGACTTGCTTTCTGTCCATTTTTTATTGAGCATGACTGCTGAGGGGGAATAATTAAATAAAAAAATAATAAATAAAAAATAAAAGTAATAATAATGTTAAATGTTCATTTTAGTCATCATTTATATTTTTAAATTATTTTCTGCATGTAAAATGATGTAGAATGATAGTTTATGAAAATGTATGTTTTGATAATATTTTTGGATTTGTTTGTTTGTGTTACTTCGTCTATGAAAAATAGAAGTTTTAGAACAAATTAACGTCTGTACTGATTATAATGGCTCAAGGGCAGATTAGCATATCTCAAACAACAGGTTGCAATGTCTACAGTATAGGGCAGGGGTCGGCAACCTTTATTATAAAAAGAGCCATTTTAGTCCCTCGCTCACTAAAGAAAATAAATAAATTTTAAAAATAGACCGGAGCCACAAAACATAATTTAAAAACATCTTATAAATCTATCTAGATAAAAATATAAACTTTCGAAATATCAAAGTAGTTCAGAGGAGAAAAAGCAGAGTTGATCAAGTATAGGGTCTCACAGAAAGTCTTTTTTTTTCAAAACTCATTATTACTTATATTATTATTTTCCCCATTCGGAGCCACAACAAAGATGCTGAAGGGCCACATGCGGTTCTGGAGCCGTGGGTTGCTGACCGCTGGTATAGGGACTGGAAGCAAGCGGGCGTTGGAGTTTATAAAAACGCATGAATGCATCGTTGGTATTGAATGAGTTAATAAACAGCTCTACTCATTCATTCATTTTCTACCGCTTGTCCTGACGATGGTCGCGGGGCGTGCTGGAGCCTATCCCAGGCGGGGTACACCCTGGACTGGTGGCCAGCCAATCACAGGGCACATATAGACAAACAACCATTCACACTCACATTCATACCTATGGACAATTAACCTAGCATGTTTTTGGAATGTGGGAGGAAACTGGAGTACCCGGAGAACATGCAAACGCCACACAGAGATGCCCAAGGGTGGAATCGAACTGGGGTCTCCTAGCTGTGTGTCCTGCGCGCTAACCACTCGACCACCGTGCAGCCCATACTCATGAATGATATTGTAAGATGACCAATGAACAGATGTTTTTGTATTAAAAACGTTGCGTTCAAGGACCGCAGAACAAAGTGCTTAGCTATAAAGCATTAACTGTGGAGCATGAAAAGACAAATGTGTGTTGTATTTGTGCAGTGCTCTTTGTTATGTAAAACCCAACTCCTTTTGATTGTTATCAATTCCCTTTGAAATGAATTTCCAAAATTCCTTACCATGGAAAGATTGGGAAATTTTGCAATGTCAAACGGGTAAAGAAGCGTCTCTGCTTTTGTTTATTCCGGTTTGTCCCACATGCAGGCAACCGTGATGCGTGTTTATGTCTTATAAGAATAGGGAAAAATTAATTTAGTCCCTGTGCACCCTTTGCCCCCTCCCTCGCTCGGTTTAGTTCTTGAAAGAGTGGCCCAGATTAAAACAGATGTGCTTAAATGATACTGGAGAGGGGACTTAGCACAAGGCAGCCAGGGATTATTGATTAAAAAAAGCCATGTCTTTATCTTGAGACAAATCCAGTGCCGCACTGATATGCCACATTTTCCTGCCGCGCCGCTTCCTTCGCACCCGCTCCAGGCCCGCGATGCGGAAGGCGGGCTCGGAGGAAGAGGGGAAACGGGGTTAAGGAAGAAGAGGGCTGAGCCGGCGCGGTACAAGTTGAGCGTCTTAAAGCCGACCCCTCCTTTCTCCGAGCCTCCCCCCGAGGCTAGAGTTGCAGATACAGGGATTACACAGGTCAATTATATACTTAATCTGCCTTTGCCCACAGGGGATTAGGAGAACGGCTCATTGATTGATTTGAAGTATTTCCGTTGACCTTGGATGGTTATCAGCTTCACAAGCGTGGCGAAATTGCACTTCTGTGTGACGAACTTTAAACCGCTTTTTAATCTGAGCTGTGTTCGCCAACTGCTGAATGGCTGTGGCGGAGCGGGGAGAGGTCAGGGGTCAGATTGAGCTGCAGATTGAGGGCTTTGAGATTGTTGTCGTCGCCGCCGCTGTACTTTGCTCACAGTGGGTGATGGAGGGTGGAGGGGCGGATGTTTGTGTGTGGCGCTAGGGAATGGAGGGGGGGTGCTTAAATTGTGAGTGGTAAAAGGGAAACAAACAAGTGGGCGATGGCACGGCTGCCATACCACTTGACGGTCAGATGCGGTCACCAACTGCCGGGTCGACCGCCACGCCAAGTGAACAATTCAATCAACGCTGAGATTAAGCAACATGCAAACTTCACTCCGCCTTGTCCGGCGCTCCGGTATTCTTCCGATCTAGGATCTCCGAACCTGCTCGCTGTATACTTGATGATACTATACTTATTTTTTGCAGTGTTAATCATCACCACATCACCAAAAGCATGTCAAACGATCATTTATGGTAGATAACAATAACGATCTTCATGACTAATAGTGACAAATAAAACCTGGCACTCACCGAAATGTATGTCAGTGATAACGATCAACACGATTGGATCACGATCAATCCATCCATCCATCAATCCATCCATCAATCCATCCATCAATCCATCCATCAATCCATCCATTCATCAATCCATCCATCAATCAATCCATCCATCCATCCATCCATCCATCAATCCATCCATTCATCAATCCATCCATCAATCAATCCATCCATTCATTCATCAATCCATCCATTCGTCCATCCATCCATCAATCAATCCATCTATCCATCCATTCACTCATCAATCCATCCATCAATCAATTCATCCATCAATCCATCCATCCATTTATTCATCAATCCATCCATTCATCCATCCATCCATTCATCCACCCGTCCATCCATCCATCCATCAATCAATCCATCCGTCCATCAATCAATCCATCCATCCATCCATCCATCAATCAATCCATCCATTCATTCATCAATCCATCCATCAATCAAACGATCCATCCATCAATCCATCCATCAATCCATCCATCAATCCATCCATCAATCAATCCATCAATCAATCCATCCATTCACCAATCAACCCATCCATTCATCAATCAATCCATCAATCAATCCATCCATTCATCAATCAATCCATCAATCAATCCATCCATTCATCAATCAATCCATCAATCAATCCATCAATCAAACGATCCATCCATCAATCCATCCATCAATCAATCCATCAATCAATCCATCAATCAATCCACATGGAATGTGGGAGGAAACCGGAGTACCTGGAGAAAACCCATGCATGCACGGGGAGAACATGCAAACTCCACACAGAGATGGCCGAGGGTGGAATTGAACTCGGGTCTCCTAGCTGTGAGGTCTGCGCGCTAACCACTAAACCGCTGTGCCGCCCCAAGGAATAATATAAATGCATTAATCTGTTCCAGAAAGACAAAAACATACCAACTCCATAGGCCTAAGGAGGCCTGTGTATTTAAGGGCATGATGATGGCGGCAACCAAACGGCTGCTGGAACCAACCAGCGCGCTAACCTCTCGACCGCCGTGCAAATTGCTTATTTACTCTTATTACATCCGGCAATATAAATGTAAAGCCATTCTCAATGTCATGACTATGAAAATATTCCATTCATAAATAATAAATCCTAGTGAATTCCTTATCTGGAACCAATCAACGTGAATAAAAACACACGATAAGCTTATGCATTTAAATAAACACAAGTACTATGTTTCCGATTCGCTGCTAAATATTGCAGTATCACGGGATGTCAGTGAAGGTTTCTGCTTTTCAAGGCGAATCCGTCAAGTCTTTTAGGTTAAAGCAAAGAAAGTTTAAAAGGATTAGACGGGAAATAATGGCCATGCTTTGCAGCCATCATAAAAAAGCCCAGCCGGGCGGTGTAGGTTAGATTGCCTGTGTGTGACTATTCCAACCAAAAGTTTTCCCTTCTGTTTAATGAAGTCTGTAAGCAGCTTATCGTCTTCATCATTACAGAGACGGAGCATTTTGTTTCCTCCTTTCATTCCTTTGGGTCTCCAAATCCTGGCTGAAGATTCCCAGCTCCGTGTTGCCGGGAGGAAACGGCTAAGACCGCTAAAGCCACGATCATCCCGAGAGGGGGTGGAAATACAAGTTTAATGGAGACTTCTCCTTTATCAGGTCCCGCTGGTGCATTGATGAGGTCTGACGGGGTGAATTGATCAAGGACCCACATGTTATCTCTGGGGTGTCTATCACCTTTTCACAGCCCCCCTTTCACCCTCTTTGCCTTGTAAAAAGGGAGGTACGGTGGCATTTGTTTGATTAACTTGCCTGACAAAAGTGACAGCTGCTCACGGGCGTATGTGGATGAGTGGCCCAGCGCCGCTCCCTCTTTGTTCATCTGTCAGAGTCGGAGCAGGCCGAGTGGGGTGAAAAGAGACAAATTGGACCCAAAAAGAAGGCCATTCACCTTTGCCAGACCCCCCTCTGGCGCTCCACCCCTCTGTCCCATTCAGGTGCTCGGCGGGACCCTCAAGTGCTTGCTGGCTTATTCCATTTTCGCTCCCTCTATAGAGTTCCCTGAGCCCACAAGTGTTTTAGCCCTCTTTTCGCTTCCCTCAATCCACCCTAAGCGGCTCTTTGTGAGGAGAATGGCTTACTTTTCTCAGGGCCTGGAGCTGGCGGCTTTTTTTTGGGAGGGGGGGGGGTATTGTCCACCGCATAGCTTTTCTGTTGCTCATTGTGTGATTACTCAATGACACGTCGCTGACCGTAATTCCGACTGTTTAGTTCTTCACAACATAGCCCCCCCCCCCCAACACACACACACAACCGTCTCCTTTCACAATCGCAAATATGCGCCTAACTCTTCTAAACAATTACTTTTTTTTTAAAAGTCTATTGACTACAAATCCTGTTCAGATTTTGTATAAATATTGAAGTTAGTGGTTGGTTGGTAACTCCTCACTGTCCCATTCTGCTTCCTTAAAGGAGCCCATTATGTTGCCATGCCTGCGGTGTTCGTACTACGCTCAATGGTCAGCAGCGCTTCGCCTTTTGTGTCCCCAACCCTTGGCTTGTTGAGGGAAAACTTTAGTCGTGCCGCTTTAGTCTGGTTGTGTGTGTGTGTGTGTGTGTGTGTGTGTGTGTGTGTGTGTACCTCCTTGCTTGAATGGACGGCGAGTCCGAGGATGACAACATCCAAGACGAGATGCTGAGCTGCCATGAAAAGCCTCTTTATGGACATGTCCGCACCGAGATACATTTACACGTTTGAAGCAACACTTAGTGTAGCTCACCAAACAAAGAAATTATATATTTACATGGATAAAAAGTCAAAATATCATAAAAAAATCATTCATTCATTTTCTACCGCTTATCCTCACAAGGGTTGCTGGGGTGCTGGAGCCTATCCCAGCTGTCTTCGGGCAAGAGGCGGGGTACACCCTGGACTGGTGTGCAGCCAGCCAATCACAGGGCACATATAGACAAACAACCATTCACACTCACATTCATACCTATGGACAATTTGGAGTCGCTAATTAACCTAGCATGTTTTTGGAATGTGGGAGGAAACCGGAGAACCCGGAGAAAACGGGGTAGAACATGCAAACTCCACACAGAGATTGAACTCGGGTCTCTGAGCTGTGAGGTCTGCGAGCTAACCACTCGACCACCGTGCAGCCACTAGCAGTTTTATTTACGTCTTAAATTGCTTATTTACTTTTGTTACGTCCGGCAATAAAAATGTAAAGCCAAAACTATGAAAATATTCCATTCATTAATATTAAATCCTTGTAAATTCATCATCTGGAACCAATCAACGTGAATAAAAACACACAATAAGATTCTGCATTAAAAAAAAGTATGTTTACGATTCGCTGCTCTGGTCTCCTAGCTGTGAGGTCTGCACGCTAAACACTAGACCGCCGTGCAGCTGGCATAAAAATATACTGTTTTTTGCAATGTTCCTGGTATGGATTTTTTTTTTTATTTTTTTGCATTTAAAATTGTCTTTTTTCTGGCAGTCATTAAATAGGGAAAAATAACCTGAGCAATACGGCAGGACACCATAGAATTTTAATTTTTTTTGTCTTTTTCTGTCATATTTCCATATATAGTATATATATACATATACGTATATATATACGTATAACTGTGCAAATATTCTGTTTATTACTACTGAATCCTACTTTGTGTAAATTGACGTATGGCAGTCGGGTCTGGAACCAAATAACCGCGCTAAACACGGGATGACTAGACTGCCTGGACTGATAGAAACTTCCCTTTCAGTTTGATGATTGTATTTTTCCGACATGCCGACCGCGCCGCCAAGATCAAGTGTAGCTTTCTAGCGGGAATTGCACCAGCTGGAGATGACGAAATTGCACGATGCAATCCGCAGGTGACAGAAAAGCCACCGCGGGTTTTCTTTGTCACTCAATTGCAGTCGTGTAAAAATATCCTGACGCATAAAGTCCACGTCGAAGTAATGCTGGCGGACCAAAAAGAGTATCGAGACTTTAACCCTGGAGTGAAATGTGTAGCCATGGCCCGAGGCATGACGTCATCCAGCGCCATTGTGTGAAAAGCTCTCTGGGGGTCAGCCTTAGACCTGCTGTTGGGTGACCAGCGTGCAGCTGGCTGGGTGGAGAATCCGTGGAGCTGGTGCTCAGAATGGGGATTGGAAGGGAGTTTTCCGACCCACTGTGTGAGTTACTATGGTAATTGAGTGTCTTCATCAATGGGCCCACTTTGCTGCGCCGGTGAGCCGGACTAGAATAGGCCAGCGGTGGGCTCTGAAAAGCAGACCAGCTAGAATTAGACAAGCCCATTGTTCAAAGTGCATTATGTCTTGCAGTCAGATTTAGAGCTTCCACTCATTCCGAGCTTATCCGCGCCATTGTTTGTGTATGTGTGTGTGTGTGTGTGTGTGTGTGCCTACAAATGTTACTATGTGTATTTATCAGCGCTAGCATGTGTGTGTTTAAAAGAAAAAGTAGTGTAGCTTTTGGGATTCCGCAACCTTTCCTCTCTCTCTTCTTCTTCTTTGGCAAGGAAACATGTCACTTGACGTTAGCGTTGCTGCACCCACAATCATCATTCCATGCCTTCTGCTAATTGCAGACACAGCTGGGTCTCAGCGGGACATTCTCTCTCTCTCTTTCGCTCTCTCGCTCGCTCGCTCGCTCTCGCTCTCTCACACACCCATGACATAATAAAAGAATCATTGACGATACAGTTTCTATTACTTCAAGTTTTTAGGAGTTGCAAGAAAGTTGGCATAGCCTACAATATGCTAAAAAAAAAACAAAGAAAAATAAAATTATTTCCAGTGTAAAAGCCACTACTTTTTTCATGTTGAAGCAAATGATGTAGTTATTTTACATTTGATTAAAGTTACTAAAGATTTGTCAGATCAAAACTACTTTTAGCGTCAACATACTGTAAAGCTAATCTACTGCAGTGTATTTTATGTGTTCAAGCATCGTGTAAACTTATGAAAGATTTCAAAATTGCATCATTTTTTTTTGTTGTGTCACTGTGGAAGCCATTTTCCAAAACGAGTGTTTCAGGGCACCCAAAAGAAACCGCGTTTTGATTACTCGGATAGCGATGGAGATATCACGAATCGTCACGCATGATGTAAGAACTCACCTTTACTCATATACTCACTTATCATCAACAATTCTAAAATATTACTACCCCGTATTATTTGGGATGGATTTATAATGGGTGCTATAAATTGTAAATTTGCTGACCTGGACGTCTTCAACTGTGAATTGAGGCCCCCTGATATAGGTGGTCTTACACAGCCTTTAAACATGCATGAATGCCCACAGGAGCAGCAACAGAGGCAGAAAGAGGCAGAGGCCCGGTAGCTTGTAATCCCTGTGTACCCCCCGTGGTGGGGCCCCCTCATCAGCTCCAACATTCATGCTTCTCAGCAGCACAAAGGCTCCTGAGCAGCCCCTCAGAGAAGGGTCACCGACCTTACAAATCGTTAGACTTTTCATGGGTTTTGTGTCTAACTGTGTACAGCTGCGTTTCCTACCCCCCCCCCCTTAAACTCATATTCCTGTTTGTGTACAAGTGTGAACTTACTACGAATTTGATGGATTTGAGCAAGTACCTTTCACAATGATGGTATCAAAGAAATTTGAAATTTATATTTAAAAATATAAATATGTTAATCCCTCGTTTATCACTGTTAATGGGTCATGGACCCCACAGTGATAACTGAATTTCCTGACAGTATGAATCAAATATTTCAATAATTAGAGCACAGAAACCATCTAAATATTATATGTTTTTAACATTATTAGAGCCCTGTAGACATGAACTAACACCCCTATAGTCACATTTACACTCATATTACTCAAATTAGGATATGTAATAATAGTAAATAAGCTATTTAAGACATAAATAAGACTGGTGCTTGTGTGTGTGACTATAAATATACGAGATGAGTGGCAGGCTGACAGGAAGTGACATGTGGCGTTCAGAACTGAGTTTAGCTCTGCGTGGATGATTTGTATGCTCGTCTGATAAACAAGGCATTTTTTGGTAATGCAAAAAACGGTTGATGCCATCGTTTTAAAAAAAAGTGTTAAGGTTTTTGCAGCGATCGCCGTTTCACATCACGGACAAGTAGCACGACAAATGAAACGTCATTTTTCCATAAGACGATCCCGAATAGGATGCTCAGATGTCTCACATGAGGCCGTGGCAGATGTACGATACCTCGCCAGGGTTGTCCAACTGCGAGGGACATGTTAGCTTAGCATTTTGGACGTGACATCAGTTGCCAAACGGAAATAAATTCAAACGCCGTTAGGTGCATTTGTTGGTTGGTGCGATGTTATCAAACTCGTATCCACGTGCTTGTCATGTGACCCCCCCCCCACCACATGGCAAAAAAAGTCACGGATGAGAAGATGATGTGTGCCATTTTTTAAATGATATCCTGCTGGTGGCGGCCCCCCCTCACCCCCCCCCCCCCACCAAGTGGCATGTTAAGACTCGGGTGTGAACGCTGGCTTCCAGGCAAGGTTGTGTGTGGCAGTGAGCGGAGGTTCTCGGAGGGATGGGTGGGTTGGTGTCAGATGGGGGCAGGAGGTCGCGCCGTCTCCCAGCCCTCCGTGTGCATGTGTGAGCGCGTGCGTACGGGTGTTGTGTGCGGCGTGCTTGTCGCTTGTGTATAGGTAGGGGTTCATCGGCGTGTCACGAGGTGACAAAACCCGCTAATGTATGTATGCACACACACACACACACACACACACACTCACATGGCATTATTATTATTCAGAGCTATATTGCGCTTGTTTTTGGCTGTGGTTAAACGCGAGCCCCCTGCTGATCCCACGCGGCCTTAAAAAGATGAATTCATCTGATGGGAGCATTTTTCTTTTGTTCATTCCTGCCAAAAGGACTAAAGCAAGCGGAGCAATCACTGTTCACTTTACGAGCTCTTCAAGTGTCAATTGGCTTTCATCTTCTTTAACATGTGGACAGCAAAACATCTTAATCACGCCCTGAAGGAATATCACATTGTCCGGGACGTGAAAGCTGTTTGGGAGGAGGCCGTGCTATTCTCGGTTTGGTTCCGGAAGATGTCGGAAGGAGTTCTATTTAGACTAACCGATCAAGTTAAAGCCTATTTACTGCATGTACACTCCTGGTTAGACCAGTTGTAAAATTGCAAACAAGCATAAAACTGATCAAAACACAAAACCCTCTGAGGGTTTCATGCTCGATTCCAGGGTTTCCAGGTGAAGATGGCTTCACTGAGGGCGTCCACTGGACTGTCTGGAACTGATGTCCGTTTTTGTAAACGTCCCTTACCAACTGGATTTAGATCCGGGGGAACACGCAGGGTGGTTTAATGGTAATGGTTATTGTGTGTAGCTGCTCTATAGGAGTCCACATGTCAATACAAAGGGCCCAAAATGGTAATGGTAATGGTTTTATTTCATTTGAACATACATCAGATTACAATTGAGTGCATCCCATAATCAGTTCACAGTTCCACATGTCCAAAAGGAGTAGGAAGAAGCAAAGCTTATTAAATCCTACCCCTCCATCTTGTACTTTTACAATCAGTGACAATCAGTAATCAGTTACATTTGTTCACTTCCTGCTTTCCTAATATAATTAAGTTATTTTTTTATTTTATTAATTTTTTGTTTTTGATTTTAAAATATTAAAGTAAAGTATGTTATTACTTTATTTTATAATTTTTTATTTTTTGTATTTTTTTATTATTATTTTTTGTCACGTACCGAAGTATAGGTGATATGAGCGTCCAATGCCATAATGGGTACCATAGTAAGTGTCAATATAGTGATATATATAGCACATCATGACTGGTTCAAGACTCTTCATCCTTGTATTTAGCAAACATCAACTGCTTGTATTGTTTCTTGAATTGGCTCATCGTTGTGCATTGTTTGATTTCCTTACTCAATCCATTCCATAGTTTGATTCCACATACTGAAATGCTATGGCTTTTTAACGTAGTCCTAGCATATAAGTGTTTCAGGTTTAGTTCTTCCCTGAGATCATATTTCTCCTCTCTTGTAGAGAAGTATTGGTAATTGGTTATTTTTAGCCTTATGTTTAGAAAATCTTCTTACATGATCCAAACGCCAACGTGAAAATGTAATGTCAGGAGATGTCTTCGCTCCGCTTTCATTTGGTTTCCTTTTTGTCAAACGGGTAGAACATTCACGTTGGCATTCAAAAGACCTAAAAGTTGGTGAAAATCACAGACATGATGTCTCGACAAGTTATCATTGACAGACCTCCCAAATGCCGTGGCGGCAAGAAAACTTGTGACATAACTGTCAGGCTTCTTTTTGACATAAAGTGAGGAGGAGTAAAAGCCCAACAGGGCACAAAATGGCTGCTGTGACAAATGTCTATAGATGGGAGCTGTGCGGCGTGGTGTCTAAAGAGTCTAAAGAACAAGGAGACGCCAAGAAGGAGGGGATGATGCAAAGAGGGAGAGCAGCCAGTCAGTGGATCAGTCACTCCAAGCCTGGCCTCTCGGTGGGGGGTTGTGCTTGGGGCGAGATCACAGGCCTGCTGCCACTCTGAAGCCTTCACAGGCACACAGCGACAGATACCATGCTGCTGGCACCGGGTCGCCACTGATTCATCTTCTCCTCGCCCGTGTTCCTTTCCGTGACCTGATCTCTTCGTTTTCCGCCGCCACGCCATTTGAGCGTGGTCGTTATGCAAACCATGTCCTAAAAAGGATCTTGACGCCGAGTCACTTGGTAGAAGGCAACCGAAGTATAGCGGAATGTTGTAGACTACCTCAAATCTGTCAGTGGACTTTGTTGAAAAGACGTGAGCAATAAGGGATTGGGACAATAATGAATGAACTCATTCAACCTCGGCCATTTTACAAAAGATAACCCCTTCAGTGGCGGCCATTCTAGACGACTTTGACGAAGCTTTCAGAATATTGTGTTCTGTGGCTATGCGGGATAAACATGAAGCTACCAAAAGAAAGATCGGTTTGATTGTACCTTTTTCCAATCTTTAGTAATCAGCAGTAGAACATAGGTGAGTTTCGGGAAAATATCAGCTCCCAACTAAAAAAAAGGGAGAAAAACATATTTTTGTGAAAAGATACATTTCAAGCATTTTTATTTAGCTACTGCTGCCCCATAATCTCAAAATAGATATTGTGTGATATTAAATTTACCTTAAATTAGTGAACACTGGCATTCCCAGAATTGGATGTCATCGGAATATTGTGTTCTGTGGCTATGCAGTATAAACATGAAGCTACCAAAAGAAAGCTCAGTTTGCTTGTACCTTTTTCCATTCTTCAGTAATCAGCAGTAGAACATAGGTAAGTTTCAGGAAAATTTCAGCTCCCAACTAAAAAAGAGAGAAAACATATTTTCACAAAATATTTTTGTGAAAAGATACATTTCAAGCAAAACTTTCACTTTTATTTAGCTACTGCTGCCCCATAATCTCAAAATAGATGTGTGATATTAAATTTACCTTAAATTAGTGAACACTGGCATTCCCAGAATTGGATGTGATCGGAATATTGTGTTCTGTGGCTATGCAGTATAAACATGAAGCTACCAAAAGAAAGCTCAGTTTGCTTGTACCTTTTTCCATTCTTCAGTAATCAGCAGTAGAACATAGGTAAGTTTCAGGAAAATTTCAGCTCCCAACTAAAAAAGAGAGAAAACATATTTTCACAAAATATTTTTGTGAAAAGATACATTTCAAGCAAAACTTTCACTTTTATTTAGCTACTGCTGCCCCATAATCTCAAAATAGATGTGTGATATTAAATTTACCTTAATTTAGTGAACACTGGCATTCCCAGAATGGATCAAATTGGATGTGATCGGAATATTGTGTTCTGTGGCTATGCAGTATAAACAGGAAGCTACCAAAAGAAAGATCAGTTTGATTGTAACTTTTTCCATTCTTTAGTAATCAGCAGTAGAACATAGGTGAGTTTCGGGAAAATATCAGCTCCCAACTAAAAATTGAGTTTTTTGAAAAAAGGTATACCTTTCACTTGTACTTAGCTACTGCTGCCCCATAATCTCAAAATAGATATTGATGATATTAAATTTCCATTAAATGGATGGATCAAAGTGGATGATTTATCCAAAGCGGATGTGATTTCTTTCTCTTTCAAAGAAGAGCAAAAAAACATCTCAGCATGTGGCCTCCACAAAGGACTTATCAATGTTTGGGCTTTCTGCTGACACCACAGGCAGAAATATCAGCTGCAACAGATGACCTGACAACAGCCGCATCACTCTTCATTATTCAGTAGCGGCATGCTCCACTCACTAATAGCTCGTCTTTCTTAGTAACTACCTCTTGGCATCTGACCCCTTTTCACCCACCCCAAATTCTTCAAAGTCATCCCCGGACTGGCATCCGTTCTTCTGTTACCCTGGCTGCTGAACGTCAGTCGGCTTCTGTTAGTATCAGCCTGCGTTCGTCATTATCCATCAATTAGACAACAGCCGGGTTCCACTGAGGAACATCTGAAGCCTTTCGGCTCCCTTACCCGCTGTGCCTCCTGGGTAATGTTGCTGCTCTAAATAAATGTGCAGCATAATATGATGGTGCTGATTGTATGAGGGGGGCGGCTGAGGGAGAAGCCAGAAGGACCTGACAAAACCAATTCTTGTTTTCGCAGAACACTTGAACAACACCTACCTTCAACAACAATACCCTTCCCGACATCTTCTTTTTCTTTTTTGCATGAATCTCTGTGGAGGAATTTTGCCCCACTCATCTTTGCAGAATTGTTGTCATTCCGTCACATTAGAGGCTTTTCCAGCCTTTTTAAGGTCATTCCGCAGCATCTCTGTCGGAATCAGGTCAGGACTTCCTAGTCCACTCCAAAGTCTTCATTTTGTTTTTCTTCAGCCATTCAGAGTTGGACTTGCTGGTTTGTTTTGGATCATTGACCTGCTGCAGAACCCAAGTTGGTTTCAGTTTGAGGTCACCAACAGATGGCCGGTAACAGATTCTCCTTGAGTAGAATCCATGCTTCCATTTATCACAGCAAGTCTTCCAGGTCCCAAAGCAGCAGACCGTCACACTACCTCCACCATATTTTGCCGCTCCTTTAATGTTCTTTTTCCGTTACTTGTCAGACCACAGAGTATTCCCAAACATCAAAATGAGACGAGCCTTAATGTTCTTTTTGTTCAGCAGTAGTTTTGGTCTTGAACTCTGCCATGCAGGTGTTTCTTTCTTAGTTTCCTCCGTCATGAACACTGACCTTAACCAAGTCAAGTGAGGCCTGCAGTTCTTTGGATGTTGCTGTGGGGTCTTTTGTGACCTCTTGGGGTCATTCCCACTCCTGGGAAGGTTCACCACTGCTCCATGTTTTTGCCATTTATGGATAATGGCTCTCGCTGTGGTTGGCTGGAGTCCCCAAGCTTTAGAAATGGGTAATATTTGGGGTGTAACGGTACATTTTGATATGTACCTTGGTTTTAAGGTCATGTTTCGGTTCCGTACAGAATGCAATATACACTTTAAAATAAAAGTATAGATTTAGCACACATAAAAATGGAAGGATATGAGGAGGGACGATAACCTCCACCGATAAGTGTTAGAAGTAATAAGTATAGCATCGGTGTTTGTCTTCACAAGCTTTGATTTGTCCTGGTCTGTTTCAGCAATGGTACACCAGCACGATGAACCTTCTCGGCACTTGGCTCACTGACCGCATGGACCTGCAACTGCACGTCTACCAGTTGAAGATTCTCATCAGAGTTGTCAAGGTGACTCTTTGATTTTTATTATAGCTCATCAGCTTGCATGCAATTCATTCATTCTATAATGTGGCTTAGTTAGTTTGTGTAAACTCTAGCAAGTAGCTGACCTACATCGAGGTGACAAATAGCTGATCGGGAGTGTGATTCACCCCACCTGCACTGATAAATTTTCTCCATAAATGGTGCAAAGATGACAGGAAGACGGCCGTAACGTGAGTGTCATGTTTGTTTAAATGTATTGACGGCGAGATGAAAGACCTCAACGCTATTTTATTCATGAAGCGGCTGTGTGACCTCAAATCTTGTTGAATCATTAAATCGCAAAAGTCAAGCATTGTATCCCACAGAAAACCTTCATGCAAGCCGCCAGGGCTTTCTGAATGATGATAAGACACAAAATCAGTTGTCGCAGAATCTCAGCAAATTGGCACGGAACAAATGACGTCATGGCACAAGTGAATGCAAAATTGAGCAAAATCTGGTTAGCTTAATTGTTTATTTCCAGTATCAAAACTATATAATCCATCCAAATACATATTTTAACATTCCTACTGGTCATAAAAGCGTTTCGATAGGTTTGCTGCTGCACACAACAATTGTCCTCAGGCATTCAGAGTTTACACTACCGCTCAAAAGTTTGGGATCACTTGGAAAATTTTTATTATGATATAGCTTTTTCTTGGCAGTCCTGCTATGAAGTCCAGCATCCTGAAGTCGTGTTTGACGGGTACTACGTATTTAGTGCCGACCTGTGATGCACAGTTGTGCATCGTTTTTATGTCCTTGTTAGACCCAGTTTGTCCTGCCTCTATGCAAAAATTTTGATCGTTTTTTGAAAATCATCTGATTCATTTTAATTGTTTGTGAAATGGATAAAAATGTTTGTGAAATGCATGAAAATGTGTTTTTCTTTGGAAAACAAAGACATTTGCAAGTGATCCCAAACTTTTGAGCGGTCTAACTAAGCTAGCACCTCCCTACAGGGTGCTTTGTTTGAATGACAATGCTGATGACAGATGACAGAGGCAACATGTAAAACTGAAAAAAGACATTTGACTCTTTCTCAAAACCGCAAACTTTCCAACCAGCCGCTGTACTGAAGCGCACGCCATCGTATGACAAAGCGTGCGCTGTCAACTACGTCTCTCATTTCTCATGCCGTTGTTTCGTTCTGCAGAAAAAGTACCGCGACTTCCGCCTTCAAGGGGTCCTGGACTCCACGTTAAACAGTAAGATGTACGAAACCGTCCGAAATCGTCTGACCTTGGAAGAAGCCACTGCCTCGGTGAGAGAGGGAGGGATGCAAGGCATTTCCATGAAGGACAGTGACGAAGAGAGCAATGAGAACTGAAGTGAGTTCGCCGATACGTTCCCTGACAAACACTTTGTCGGCTTTTTGTTCTCTGTCCGTGTTTCTCGTTTTTTTTCTGTGGTCAAGGGTACTGAAATATCGTGTCAGTGTCAGACATTGAAATGAGTCTTGGGTTTCTATTGTACTGGTTTAAGATCAAGTCTGCAGAAGATGTTATTTTATGTTTTTATTCGTGTGTAATTAAACTTCCAGATGTTCTCATGCAATATTGTTGACATATTTTGCCCAATTGTGGATCTAAGGCGTTACTGACTGTATGTTGTATTTTTTTAACCGGGCGTGGGGGGGTTGTATCAATATTTTTGGTTGCTAGGGATCCTCATCACGTGTTCTTCAATGCTTCCCTCACTGTGCTTGTAGCTGCGGAAAACAAAGTTCGACTTTGTTGATTTTTTTACTTTATTTTATCACCATTACAAAAGGGGACAGATGGCTTTGTTCCACTTGGGCCGAACCCTGGCCCGCCTCTTCCAAGCGAGTGTTCCGATATTCCCAATAGACACATATGCCGTGTGGGCCCAAGTACAGTATGAACGACTAAACCTCCATAACTGGCCTGGATGTCCTGGCTCCATATACAACAATTTGCATATTTTCTAGACTATAAGTCGCTTCGGAGTATAAGTCGCATTTTTTGCGGGTAATTTATTTTAACTACTTGACCAGACATTACGTCCTCTTGGAAGGCAAGTTCTAACAATAAAAGAATAGAGAACAGGCTAGATAAGCTAACACAATGGTTATTCAGCTACACGAAAAATAAACATAAACAGTTTTTTATTTATTTATTTGATTTAAGTCGCTCTGGAGTATAAGTCGCAGGAACAGCCAACCTATGAAAAAAAGTGCGACTTATAGTGCGGAAAATACGGTATTTACAGTGTACGTTAAAGCGAACTGAACCCGCACATAGTAAGACCATAGCGACTGAGGCAAGGAAAGACCCCCCTTTTTAGGAACCTAGGCTATGTTCACATGGCAGTTCAATTCCCATATTTTTGCTCAGATTAATTTTTTCAATGTGCCGCGGGCCGCAAATAGCCCCAGGGCCACATTATGGACACCCCTGGTCTAAGCGATGACTAGGACTTGCCTCGGTCAAGCGTCACTTTGTGCTAAGACTGAATCAACAGTGCCTCTGCTGGTTGTAGCCAAGTATTGCGTAGTACTACATTTTGCCTCAATAGCGTCAAGATTTGCATATTTACGAATAGCGTGTAGAAATATAAATAAATAAAGTCAATTTACACTTAAAGAAGAACAGATAAATGATTTTTCCAGACAGGTGAGGTATAGTCCAGGTGGAATGAATGTAGCGTTCACTGTGGGAATGGAACTGGAGGAGTCTGTCGGAGAATGAGCTTTGTCCGTGACGGAGAGCAGTTTGTCCGGTGTCCTCCTGTCTCCCACTGTTCCAAACGCCTCCAACTCCGTGCCAATAACTCGTTCTGCTTCCAGGATCAGTTTGTTCATTTAGTTTTTGTCCTTTTTGCTGATTCGGACTGGTAGAAGAGACATGATTGTTGTTATGAATTGTTACGGTGGACAACAAATGGAGTGCTGTTTTTTATGAAGGACCTCTATAGTTTGAATATATATTTATTCATATTCTGACCCATAACTAACTTATCTAACAGTTCCATATCAAACCAAATGTTTTGTTGCGGTCAAATATCCCGTTTATTTATTTCCAACTGACTGTTTTGACTGTTTTTTTTTTCTACTGGATAGCGGGAATGGTGTGTGTACTGTTTACTTGGGGTCAGTGTTTCTTTCCTGTAAAAGTGCTGCATGTCCTCGGTATTCACTTTCCCGGTGTTCTTGCTCCGTTATGTGGACTTACGGATTTGGGTTGGCGTCGCTATCGAGTCCGGGAAGAACCCAACACGCCTAAGAGTATCTGAATAAATGTGAAAGGATGGAAAGAATCTTGGCTGGGTTCTTGTATTTCTTATATTAGTAGATAGGTAGGTAGGATGGTAGGTTGATGCTTTATTCATCCTCATGGAGAAATTCTCAAAAAAAGTGGACTAGAAGCCAAAAGTGTCAAGTTGTGTAATATCATAATTAATTTGACTCTACGGAAAGAAGTTGACTGCAAAAATTACATTTTTATTAATCCGTCACGCTGCCCTGGGCTCCATCCACAATTTTCTTAAGAAAATCAGAGATTAACGCGGATTAAGGCATCACTCATCTTGAGAGTTGATATTACCGTCCAGAAGGAGATTGAAAGAATTGCCAGAGATCAAATCAACAATGACCAAAATCAAATCAAGGGCTCAAGATGGAAGCTAAAACCAGAGTAAGGTGGGATTAGTTATAATATAGTCACAAATTAAAAGAAGAAAGGATTTTTTTGGTTTCTATGATTTAACTCATGGTGGGGGGGGGGGCGTCCTCATTCTGCATGTGTACTCCATATGACACACACATTTTGGACGGATGAAGATGTTAAATGCGACTTAGTACTTCCTTGAGTTGCAAACATCGATATTGGCTTAAAAATGACATCGATTTCTCTGACGGTCATGATATCGGCTCCACACAGCAAGAGGCTAGCTAGCTCGGTATGTTCACGGCCTGGAATTATTTCCAAGTTCGGCTTTCGGATCGTCAGTGTTCATTTTGCAGTATTTGTAAAAGTGCATGCCCCATTGACTATTCTGGTTGATTATAGCAACGCATGTAGACAAGGGATTGGAATATTCCTTTCCATGTATACCATTGTTTTCGGAAAGGTCATTCGTAAAGAGGAAAAACTCATATAAACGCGGTTTGTCTCAGACCTTGTCCACACATAGCAGGGTATTTGTAAAACCGTATATTTCCTCGTCTCCGTTTATGAAGAAACGCACTGGGAATGAGAAATTGTAGCGCCATTCCTCCGGGAGGAGGACTTCCATTTCAAAGTTCTCCGACCAGCTTGCAGTGCGTCCCGGTATGACCCAAAACCACCGACGGAATGGCCGACCTCAAAGTCCTTCTTCTACGTGAAGCAGTATAAAAGTACAAAAAGCACTTGAAGACTAGCTACAACCAACACACTTCTGAGGGCGTCCATGTTGCTTCTGATGTAAACACAGGTTGCGGGTGTGATGTCAGAGCGTACTTTATCGGAGGCGGTGATGTTTGGAAACGTAAGACTGTGGTTATTTGCGTCCATGCCCAAACACATCACCGAAAACCTTCGAACCTTTGAAAACCTTCATGTTTAGTGCCAGATATCTGCGGGCTGGTGTGGATGATTGGGGAAAAATAATAAAGATAATTATTAACAAGGGACTGTAAGTGTAAAGACAGGAAGTGGTCCTTTCCGGTAATATAAGTTAAGCTACTTTTCCATACTCTTTGCCAGTGAGGATAATGAACAGCATCCCGCAAATGTTCCCATCCTGCTCGGCAGCGTTGCTGTGGAATACCATTGCTTTAATATCCCCGCGAATACCCTGACATGATTGGGCAATTGTGTGCGAGGGACGACACCGGGGTGGATTAATGAGCTCACAGATTTATGCCAGCGCAAGCTGAGCTGCTTTTCCGTTTAAGGTCCAATCATGCGGGGGAAATGGGAAATGATAACTTTATGAAAATAAAAGCACCTCCGACTGACCGCCATGGCGAGGCATCATGGCATGGTCGCAGAGTCCTGCTGCACGACGGATGCGCCGACAAGCTGTTACCGCAAATTGACATCATCAGTGTGTCTCCTGCCGTAATGACAACACACAAATGAAACGAGGCCGCGTGCAGACTAAATAAATTGGTCTTCTTCAGACCTGTTTTATTCACCGTGTCGTCCAAGGTAAACAATACGGTGACAAGTTTTTATTTTTGTGCGTGTGCCACGAGTGTCAAAATCACCAAGCGCTTGAGAGGGCAGGTAGATGTCAGATCCTTTTAATAAAAGCCCTGCCCAAAGCCTCTTATGCCGCCATGCACCAAAACCTTCTTATAAGAGCCCACGACAAGCCCGCTGATTAATTTTAGATCTTTTATTCCATGAAAAGAGTAGCTTATAGTTCCATGCAATCGCTCACAATATTCCAGCAAGACATGAGAGCAGATTGGGATGAATGACACGGGACTGTTTGTCCAGTCCAAGCCCATATGGGGATCAACATTATCACAGTTTTAGGGAGGCTGCTGTTATTAGATGGATGTCAAAGGTTAATCCCGCTTCACCTGCTGGCACACTTCAGCCTTCACACCTCTTCTTTCACCACGGACGGGACTAACGTAGCTGGATTTTTGGTTGTTTCTTGTGGTACTTTTCATTTTAGGAAGAACTGGAAATGCCCGTCATACATACATACCATGTCTTTCTCTTTTCTGTGCATTCTAAAGATACAAAAGAGGTAAAATGTGGCAGCTAAGACTAAAACTTTTTTTGGACAATTTTTCAAGGCACACATAATATTGTTTTCTCGAACCTACCAAAAGAAACATGAGATTATTATTGCTATTATTAGTAATTATATTATATTATATTATTATATTATAATATTGTTAATATATATTATATTATATTAGTAATAATTTTAATAATATTTCTGTTCTTTAGTCATCAGCAGTAGAACATAGGTAGGTTTTAGGAAAATATCAGCTCCCGACTAAAAAAAAAGGCACACATAATATTGTTTTCTCGAACCTACCAAAAGAAACATGAGATTATTATTACTATTATTAGTAATTATATTATATTTTTATATTTTTATATTTTTATATTTTTATATTTTTATATTTTTATATTTTTATATTTTTATATTTTTATATTTTTATATTTTTATATTTTTATATTTTTATATTTTTATATTTTTATATTTTTTATATTATTAATATATATCACATTATATTAGTAATAATTTTAATAATATTTCCGTTCTTTAGTAATCAGCAGTAGAACATAGGTAAGTTTTGGGAAAATATCAGCTCCCGACTAAAAAAAGGGAGGAGAAAAAAAAGCATTTTTGTGAAAAGATACACACACAAGCATAACTTTCACTTTGGCTTTTGTGACAGCTCCATTATCTAAACAAGTATACAAACATAAACAATACAAAAATGTTTTTTTTACATCAAAATAACAATTTACTCGCAAATATAACACTATGAACTATTTACAATTTTCACATTTGGAATTGAACTATGTGTGTATGCGTTAACATTTCCCTACAATGTGTAACCTGCACGCTGCACCCCACCACGCTTGCTAACTTCCTGTCAAATGCAAATGCAGTTCTGCCTCCTATTGGCCATTTTTATGGATTAAAAGTGCTCTGAAATGATATGCATTGGTGGGTGCGTGGGTTCGTTCAATGCTGCTTACAGCTTTAATATTTGAAACATATTCCATTCCGATGGTCCACCGTGTGACTGATGTTGTGTAACCTTGACAAGGATGCTGAACTTTTAGATGATCTCTGCCAAATTCTGGACACTACAATGCTGGTTTCTCTGTAGCCAAATACTGGCTAACGCCTCTCGTCTGCACCTGACTCACCGCACGCCCAGAGGCTGCCGGACACACACATGCATACACACACACACACATGCATACACACACACACACACACACACACGTTATGATTGATTAGCATCGCAACTGACCAAAATGAGTCACTTCTGTCCTGTCTAAACTCATGCATAACGTCGTGTGTCGTGTGTGTCATGGTCATAAACATTCAACAAAATGGCTCCTGGCAGCCATATTTCAAATGGCCAAACACAAGCAGCCATTGAGACAACTTGTTATGACGGTGCTTTTCACCGATGGAATGGTACGGTCTGGTTTGGTTGTTTCAGACATGCTGAACCTAGTCATTGCTGGACCATTATGTTATTGTATGGTCATACCACCTCGTACTTTGGTACGTGACAAAAAATAAATACAAATTTAATTTAATTTAATTTAATTTAATTTAATTTAATTTAATTTTTAATTATATTAGAACGACAGGAGGTGAATAAATGTAACAGTTACTGATTGTAAAAGTACCAGATGGAGGGGTAGGATTTAATAAGCTTTGCTTCTTCCTACTTCTTTTGGACATGTGGAACTGGGAACTGATTATGTGATGCACTCAATTGTAATCTGATGCATGTTCAAATGAAATTAAACCATTACCATTTTCATTTTGGGCCCTTTATATTGAGATGTGGATTCCTATAGAGCAGCTACATACAATAACCCGCACAGAAAACTTCCTAGAGCTTCCAGAATCTGCACCTATCCCAGCTGTATTTCCTTGGATTTCCAATTAAAGTGTTTTTACTCACTTTTTTTGTTTCCTTTTTCTGAGGCATTTATTACAACATACAAATTAGTCCAAGATCATCCAGCAACATCGAGGACAGCCAGTATCTACTTTTCTTACTGAGGGTTTGGCTACAGTACTAAACAGAGGTTTCCTCTGGCTTTAACATATAAGTGAGCCCCCCCCCCCCAAAAAAAAAAAACATCACAGGAGTCGGAAAAAATGAAATAAAATGAAGATGTAAACTCAGGCTGACAGAAAAATGTAGCCAAGCAGTTAGTTGTGCTGTTCCAGACACAAAGATGTCACATCACACGTTTTTTTTTACTTCTTGAAAGCGTCTCTCTCGCCGCAGCCGTGCTTGTGAGGAAGCTGAATGGATGTTTTCATTCAGTCTGGGATCTGACTGCAGCACATGAAATCACATCAAATCATCAATCTATGTCAGTTTGTAAGATTTCAACTTCTTAAAAGCCCAATTTCATATCAAAGTTATTTTAGTCAATATACATTCTAAGCGGATGGTGGTGCTGATGAGGGCTGTCCTATCTAGTCGCTGAGCGTGAACCGATACAGCCTTCTCCGGAGACTATGTGAAAATTTCGATCGATTCGATTCCCTGAGAATACAATGACCCGGATGAACGAGAACAATGTTCTTGTGAGTAAATTCTCTTCCCACTCACATCCCATTTCCTCAGGTTTAAGCTGTCACCATGGCGGCTAAGTGTGAGGACAACTGTCTGTGATTTCCTGTGATGAGATGTGTGGGCCACACGCATTGTCGTTATCAACTTTATGTTTCATCAACAGCACTTAACGACAGTTCTTCAAGAGTTAACATTTAGTCCAACCTCCGTTTTGTATGAAATGAAAAGCCTCCATTGTGGCTGAATGACAACAATCCTGCAAAGATGATTGGGCCAAAATTCTCAAGAGACTCATTTCAAGTTATGTTTAAATGTTTGATTGCGGTTGTTGCCGCTGAGGGTGGCACAACCAGTTACTATTAGTTTTAGGGGGCAATCACTTTTTCACGACTTTTTCATCCATTTGCATGACTTATTTACAATATTGTTTATGTACACTCGCGCTCAAAAGTTTGGGATCACCTACAAATTTCTTTGTTTTCCAAAGAAAAACTCATTTTTATCCATTTCACAAACAATTA
Source organism: Doryrhamphus excisus (assembly GCF_037039965.1). NCBI lineage: Eukaryota > Metazoa > Chordata > Actinopteri > Syngnathiformes > Syngnathidae > Doryrhamphus > Doryrhamphus excisus. The sequence continues at coordinate 19,264,637 of NC_136367.1, read as the reverse complement.
AAATGAATGATTTTCAAAGAAGGATGTACATTTTTGCATAGAGGCCTACTATCAACAACTGTCAGTCCTCGGCATCAATCTCCTGGTATGGCTGCTAATCCAAGTTCATCATTTTATAAGGCTAATAGATTATTTAAAAAAAAACCTCTAAAAATCTACAACTACAACTAAAATCTCTTACCACTACTCTTTTCAGAGAGCAGCACAAACTGGGTCTAACAAGGACAGAAAAACGCTGCACTAAAAAACGATGAACTGTGCAAGAAGACAAATATCTGAGTGTGTAGTTTAAGACACAAACAAACGCCTCACAGGTCATCCGTCACCTGGCAGCTGCACTAAATACGTAGTACCCGGACTTCATAGAAAAAGCCATATCTCAGACCGTCCAAAAAAAAATTCCAAGTGATCCCAAACTTTTGAGCGGTAGTGTATATTATTATGTGTGTTTCATAACACACAATGCATGTTCCTTGCATGCCTGCAGGCAAGAAGCAAGGGTCCCCTTAAATCAATGCTTGAGCTAATTGCTGTTGGAGCTGAATGGAGGGTCCGGGTTAAAGCAAGAGGATCAATGTTTATTGTGTGCCTGAATAAACTCAAATTAGAGTATTTTTCAGCCATTTACATATGAGCAGCACGGAGACAACAGGCATTCATTCCTCCATGCTGAGCTGCAGCTTAAAACAAAACACAGCCGGGACGTATTTTAAGGTTATTAAGAGGGAAAAAAAACAGTGTAGGAGGACAGCGGCATGCTGTGTTAAGTACGGCATTAAGTCTATACAGAACTGGGCCGTCGTCACCTTCCCTCACCGCTTTGGTCCTTCGGAAAACACTAAGTGTTTCAATGTATGTTTGTCATAGATGACAACTTTACGGAAAAGTCATCTATTTGTTGTTTTCAACATATATGGACAGGAATGTGATGATTATTCATCTTAAATGCACCCGTCTACCCTCCCAGAATTATGTAATATAGAATAATTCCACAGTCGCACCACAGTAGACTGTACAGGAGAGTCATTTTTTACACGACATGGCAAAGTTATGAGAAAATAAATACCATATATCGTGTTAAAAATGGCCGTACGATTGACTGGAGACCCCGCCTCTCGCCCAAAGTCTGCTGGGATAGGCTCCAGCATACCTGCAACGCTAGTGAGGATGTGAAAAAAAGTTATGAGAAACTTAATATATAAATGGTAGTAAAAAAAATTAATGTATTATGTGAAAAAGGTTACTATAAATGAAATATATAATGCAGGAAAAGTTGTTATATGTAAATATACAGTATAATAATTACTATTAATAAAATAATGAAGAAAAATGTATAGAATAAATACAGTATATAATGTAAAATATATTATAAATAAATATGGAATGTGGAAAAAGTTGGCATAAATATATAAAATATATAAAATAATAATATAAAGATATTAAAAAAATATTATATTGTAATAATATAATAATAATAATAATAATTATATATATATTATATATATTTAAAAATATATTTAAGCTTAGTTACTGTAAATATAAACTATTGTAAATATACAATGTAAAAATAGTTATGAGAAATTATTACTATAAAATAAATATGTCATGTGAAAAAGTTACAATAAATTACATTGAAAATGTACCAAATGTACATTAGAGTGAATATATATAACGTGTTAAAAATAAATAATAATAATTAAATTAAATAATTAAAATAAAATAATATGTCATAAATTACATTTTAAATGTGTCAAATGTACATTAGAGTGAATATATAACGTGTTACAAATAAATAATAATAATTAAATAAAATAATGAAAATAAAATAATAATATATAAAATAAATATGTATTAATCAAATGTTACTGTTCAAGTTAAAGGTTAAATTTCAAGTCAAATAAAAGTGAAAAGGCAATAAAAAATAGATGCATCATGCAGGTATGGAATGAACATGAACCATGAAGGTGACATGATGGACGTCCAGTGTTCTGTTCTCAAATGGCCTTCAAACACATGAATGGACCTCCTCATTGTTGCTGGATTCTTTTCATGTTCCTTGTACACTTCTGGCCAAGCCAAGTCTTTTCTTCCTGCCTGTCCTCCTTTAATCCGTCCACTATTTGTGCAGGGGGGTGGGGGTGGGGGGGTGAAGCACACAAGCAGGTTCACGCAGTGCTTTAGTGGCTAAACGTGAGAGAAGGTTGTGTGTTTTTTCTCTCCACCAGCTTTGGAAAATTGCTTCTTTTCACAGGAGAAGGATCCAAAGGGAGTTTGAGCTCTTGAACAAGGTGGACGCAGGACGTCCAGGAATGTCCACAAATAAAGAGTGGGAGGGGGGGGGGCAGAAATGATGACATATCCACGATGCAAGTTTACTTCTGAGCAGGTTGATGAGATCCAGTGTGAGCAGGGGCGGTGCTCACGCCAACATGACACGCACTGCTTTTTTTTTTTTTTTTTTGTCCACACCCATGTGAAGCATTAAAGATGCAAAGTCCTTCCAACTTGAAGCTTTCACCACAAGACGTTTGCAACATTTAGTCTTCGTCCCGGTCCCGGTCCCGATCCCGGGTGCTGCTTAATGGCCGTTAATTAAGCATTAATCCTCCACCCCGGATGCCATTGTTGCGGCGCACTGTTCTTTTTCAATGCAAATGCGTGAGAGGGGCAGCGAGGTTCTTATTAAACTGATGCGTCCTCCTGTCAGTCCTGCTGGGACCACAAGAGACTGAAAAGACAACTGGAAGGAGCAAATCTGACGTCTTTCGGGTTTTGCAGCGAAAACAAAACAAATGTCACGTTCAGGAGCTCTGGAGACCATGATGTCCTGCGGTAGAACCGGACCCTCCGCGGCCGCCAAGACGCTCGCCTTCTCCATAGACCGGATCATGTCCAAGGGCTCCGAGGGCGGCGCGGAGGAGCGTTCGGAGGGGAAGAAGCTTCTCGGGTTCTGCTCTCCGATTCCCTGCATGATCCCTCTGCAGCCTTTCGGCTACGACTTCCAGGCCAAGGCCCTGATGAACTACTCGGAGCTGTGGAGGTCCAGTCTCAGGGGGGGCGCGCCGTGCAAGGCGAACTGCTGCGTGTGCGCAAAAGCGGACTCCGGGCTCAAGCAGCCCGTCTTGGCGGCCGGGAGTCGGCTGGTGAAGCCGCAGGTGATCCACCAGGCTCTGGCGGTGCCGAGCGGTTCTTTCTACTATCTCAACTACCTGGACCCTGCTTTCCCGCAGTCGGACTTGCTGGCGGGACACTGGTTGTCCGGACAGCAGACTCAGGCGTCCATCACAGCCCAGCACAGACTTTTACTCCTGGACAACGGCAAGGTGCCCACCGGGCTGGGGGGCGACAAGGTGCCCACGCCTCAGTACCCGCACAAGGAGCATCTTCCGGGGCAGCTGGACCAGATAGTGAAGGACAATCACGTCGAGAAGAACTCCTTCAAGACGCACAACAAACTTTGCGGCAACGGCGGCGCTGGAGAAGGAAAGCCCAAAAACTTCACATGTGAAGTTTGTGGAAAGGTAAAAATACAAATACATATTTATAAAACACAAATACCGTATATTTATACCTAATACACGTATAATCCCGCATTTTACTGCAACATAGGCCCAATTAAAAACTACATTAATACAACATAAAAAACAGCATGGAATTGAAGTGAAGTGGCAAAAACTAATTTTATCTTTAATTTTTAATTTTTTTCTTGCAATTGTTCAGGTTTTTAATGCGCACTACAATCTGACCAGACACATGCCGGTGCACACCGGAGCACGGCCCTTCGTGTGCAAAGTGTGCGGCAAAGGCTTCCGACAGGCCAGCACTTTGTGCAGACACAAGATCATCCACACACAGGTAACACACACACAAGTATTACACACTATATAGTATATGTGTACTCTTATATATATATATATATTTTTTTTTTACATATATATATTTGTCTTAAAGGAAAAGCCTCACAAATGCAACCAGTGTGGAAAAGCCTTCAACAGAAGCTCGACCCTCAACACGCACGTCCGCATCCACGCAGGATACAAACCTTTTGTCTGTGAATTCTGTGGGAAAGGATTTCACCAGAAAGGTAAGGTTTTTTTATACGTTATTATTATTATTATTATTATTATTATAGCTGATGTATATTTTCTTAAACATATTCCAACATCAGGCCTCCAAAATAGCAGAAATAACTAAATGAATATGTTGGAAAATCACTATTTGGGGGCAATATTATTCCATAAAATAGAAATTTTATAACAGAATTATGAGGAATTATATATCAATTGTGGAACATAAATGAACATTTAGGGGGAAATACATCAAATGACAACAATTCAATAACGTAAATAATAGCAATTATATAACGTAAAAATGATGACAATGGGGGGGTGGAATATATCAAATGATATAACACTTTTTTGGGAAGAAAAACATGATCATAGTTGCATCATATTACAATTATAAAGAAATAAATATATGTAAAAAAATTCCATACATGATGGTTTTGGAAAAATTGGTACAACAAATTTCTAACCTAAGTGAACATTTTGGAAATGATATCACAATGATATAGCATAAATGAAAAATTATGATGTAAGATGAATAAATATATATAATAATATATATAGTAAATAATGCTTGAAAAGGGGAGGTGTAATATCAAAATTTTGTGTCAAAGGTCAAGTCTATACATAGAAATATCCCCATTTAAATATCAGTCTCATATCACTCGCTCTTATTGTGGAAGTGGTGGTATGTTATCGGTGCAGATGTTGTGTACGGTCGGCTGTTTTGTGTCCAATGCTGCTCAGTTAGCTGTGAGAGGGAGGGAGGAAGAAGAAGAAAAAAAGGAGAAATAATTGCACGGAATTAGGACATGTCACTTTACACGCGTTCATTTCCTTCAACACAATTTGCTGTGGGTCAGCTGCTAGACCCCCAGAAAGTTGGATTTTTTTTTTTTTTTTCTCCTCCGCCTTCTTCTCCTCTGGTTGATTTTGACAAAGTTTGACAACTTGTTGACTCCGACACATAAAATCCCAGATGAATGTCGTCTGGGGCACAATGAAGGCTGCCCTCGGCTGGGCGAGAGTAGATTTTTAGCATGACTTAGGAAGGTTTTCTATATATGAATGTTTTTATTTACATTTATGGAGTAGCATAAGTCATCTTGAACAACATAATGAACATAACGACCAACATAATGAATCAACCTGTGGATCAGAAGACCAAAGCTAATCTAAGAAGTCATCTTTGCTTTTCCGGTCAGGCAACTACAAGAACCACAAGTTGACCCACAGCGGCGAGAAGCAGTACAAGTGCTCCATCTGCAACAAGGCCTTCCATCAGATCTACAACTTGACCTTCCACATGCACACGCACAACGACAAGAAGCCCTTCACCTGCGCCACGTGCGGGAAAGGCTTCTGCCGCAACTTTGACCTGAAGAAGCACATCCGGAAACTGCACGACAACAGCTTCTCCTCCGCCGCCAGCAGAGCCGAGACGTGCTGAAGACCTTGTCGGTCTCCTTGAAGGTAAACCGCCCGCTTAGGTTTGTCGCTGGGTGGTGGCGTGCAGTGAGTGTAACGCGGCCCGGAGGAATGATTGACATGTACATAATGAAAAGAAATGTTATTTAAGATGCCAGCCGTTTCATTGCTTTTCATGTCCATGCATAAGTTATAACTTATAAAAATGATGATGATGAATGTTGGAGCCACATTGTTTCTATATTCAAAATGCTTGAAAATAAAACACGTCTTTCTATATTTGGGTTTGAGTTTGTGAAGATTCCATTATGATGGTGAAATAGACGTACAGTGCAGTGAAGTGTGGTTTATTATAGTATTTGTATTATTTCTTCAGTGTCCTCAGCAAGTATTGACAGACACGCTCCCCACTAATGCCACATTTACACTCGACTCGGGCGTAATGTCGCAAATGATGAGAAATAACACGCAGACCCTCGAAAAGGAATTACATTAAGCGGCTAAACGGCCTCTGGAGATGCTGAGGGAAGGCGGGGAGTCTCATCATCATCATCATCTCCACTGGAGATAATGGAGCACTCGGGCCGCAGCTCCTCGTCTGGGCCTCCCGGTTAATGGAAGACAAGTTATTCTCCGCACGCCTCCTGGAACAATATTATCTCTGCACACATTCTGTCCGATGCGTGCTCCCTAATGGGGCTCCTTCTATTAACACCGCCGTTAATCATATCAGCGCCTATACCTGCACACACCTGTTGGAAGGGAAAAATATACTCCAATGGGAAGTCATCATGATGACATGCAAGGTTGGAACGATGAGATTAAAAAGTCCAAATTATATGATGACAAAGTCATGATGATGAGATAACAAGTTGGAAAACTGCTGATGTGGCATCTTCTTCACACTTTGGATCTCATCGCTTTTCCACTTTTCCGTTATCATAAATAGGACTTTTTATGTTATGTTTTCCGGTTTTAATCTCAGAATTATGACGTATTATCTCACGATTGCGATTTTTATCTCATAATTTCAAGTTTTTATTTCATAACTATGACTTGCCTTTGTCATTGGTATGATTTTTGATATTGTCATTTCAACTTTTTATCTCATATCTGGCATTTTAGCTCATGATTAAGATTTTTCAAAATTATTTAAATTTACCTTTATGTTTATTATTACTTTTTTTCTCAAAATTACTATTTTTATCTCATATTTTTCCACTTCTAAGAGCATAATTATGACGTTTTATGTCATGATTAAGATTTTTAGGTCATACTTTTTACTTTTAATCACATCATTAAGACATTTTATCTCATGATGACGGTTTTTGTGTCATAATTTCAACTTTTTATCTCATGATTATGACTCGCCTTTCTCATTGTTATGATTTTTTATTTCATCATTTCAACTTTTTATCTCACAATTGACATTTTCGTTCAGTTATTTAAATTTACCTCATAATTATGAGTTTTTATCTCATAATTACCAGTTTTATCTCTTATTTTTCCACCTCTAAGAACATAATTATGACGTTTTATGTCATGATTAAGATTTTTATGTCATACTTTCGACTTTTAATCTCATTATTAAGACATTTTATCTTATGATTACGGTTTTTGTGTCATAATTTCAACTTTTTATTTCATGATTATGACTTGCCTTTCTCATAGTTTTTTTTGTATCTTGTCATTTCCACTTTTATTCTCATAATTGACTTTTAAGATCATGATTAAGTTTTTTTTATCTCATGATTGCGATTTACCTCGTCATTCTGACTTTTCATCTGATGATTACGATTCTTTTTATTTCATCATTTTGACGTTTTAGCTCATAATTACAACGTTTTATCTCATGATTGTGATTTTTTTCTCATAATTTCAATTTTTCATCTCATACTTATGACATTTTATCTCATGATTATGATTTTTATCTCATAATTTTGACATTTTATCTCATAATGTCAATGTTTTATCTCATAATTTCGACGTTTTAGCTCATAATTGCAACTTTCCTATCTGATAATTATGATTTTTTAAATCTCATATTTTGTCTTTTTTATCTCATTATAAGACATTTTATCTCATGGCTTATCTATATCATCATTACGACTTTTTACCTCACAATTTGACTTTTAATGTCATTACCATGTTGTTCTAGCTCATAATTATGAATTTTTATATAATAATTTTGCTTTTTTAATCTTTTTACCTGAATGAAAATAAAAATGCATCAAATTTAAGGTAGGAAAAGAATGTTGAATGTTTATTAATAAATATTCTGAAAAAGATTTACATTACTATCTATAGTATGATAATAAAAGTGCAATAAAGTTATTAAATAACAGTTGTGAAATATAACAATAATAACAAAAACAAACATGTCTTTTTTCTCTTTTATTCAAAGTGGACGTGACAAAACACACACACACACACACACACAGAGTTTAGGTGTGCAAAGCCTTCCGGCTGCCTGATATGAACAAAGGAGCAGTAAACAACACGAAGGTTGCAGGTTGTCCTTTTCACTTTCACCGCAGCATCACCGCAGCATCACCGCAGCGTCACCGCAGCGTCTGAGCAACAGCCTCAGCATCGCAAGCACGTCGCCCGGCCCGTGCACTGGCCCTTTAATGAGTTCGCGCGCTCACTCGCGCGCACGTAGAGGCGCGGGCGAGCGCGCGCTAATCAGCCGTCGACAACATGAGGACATCTTTGTGAAGGATCTCCGGGATCTCCGGGGATTGAAGCAATTTAAGGAGCACAAAGGAGCTCGTTTGAGACAGGAAGGGAGCAGAGAAAGAGATTGAATTGATTGTAAATGAGAGATTAGCTTCAACAATAAGTGGGGGTTGAGAAAAGGAGCAATTAAGTCTACCAAATGTTAGCTTACATCACTTTCACTTTAGCCCACATGAAATTCCAATTAAAGTCTTCTAAAGCCGTCATTGTTTTGCAGGTGGTGGGGAAGGGGGGGGGGGGGGCACTTGTGTCACTACACATTATTACACAAAGACTCACAACGCATCTGCCATTGGTCATTTGGATTCATGAAAACATTTTATTTCACTTTTATATCAATAAACACCATTGGCTTTTCGATAAGTAAACAAATCATTTGTACTGGTTAAAGTTGCATCCTGAATTGATGACACCAGGATTGATTGACAAAGTGGTCATACTGAATTAAACATGATTTCTCATTTTGTGAATGTGTATTTAAATGCTAAAAACAAGTGGCGGACGGTGCCTAAAGGTCTTGTCTATCCCAAGCGTTCCCTCCTTAGTTCCCGGCCCCTTTGCACAATGAGACTCCAGGAGTCTTTGGATGTTTTATTAATGAGAAGACGCTTCACTCCTTGGCTCTTTTTGTGCTTTAAATGCCAAACAGTTGAAAGAAGCCCAGATTAAAACGTTATGTCGGAACACAATATACACATACATTTGTTTATGTGTGTGGTAAAGAAAATAAAACCGCAAACTTAAACTAAATTCCTTACATCTTGAACACTGAGGATTTCTGGGTGTGTTGTTGAAATGGGCCAATCGGGAAGCTGCTGTGCACACAGATGAACAAATTCAGGAACCTCTTCCATCTCAGTTACTGCTGTTGTGTCTTTGGGCAAGACCGTGCACCCAGTTTATACACCGCACCCCACATGGGTGTAGAAATATCAATGAATGTCAGCCATGTTTTCGCCATTTTACCCCAGCTGTGGATACAAATGGAGATTACCAGTGTGGAGTGAATGAATAATGGGATTTGTGCGTAGAAATCCAATGAATTATTCTTTACTTTGGAACGTTGGCTTTCGAACACTCGTTTTTTTCTTTCCGCAATTATCATACGATACTGCGGAGGTGATGTAATAGGGGGGTGACTCGTCTCGGCTCAAGCAATCTCAATAAATAAATTATTTGACATAGTTTAGTGCCTACATTTTTCATGAAAATAGTAGTCATGCCCAAAGGATGTGTTGCTGCTGGATGTTCATACTTCCCGATTGATACTGTAAACCGAGTTGTGATAATTATCGGACATCCCGACCACTTGTACAATCAATCAGGCTATATGAACACCTTTACACTCATTAAGAAGACAATTTAAAATAATAGTTGAAGGATAAGCAAATCCAGAATGTATACTTACCTTTCTGTGTTTTAAAGGCGTAAGTCCTTGTTGTGAAAGTTCTCCATTTCATTGCCAAATCAAATCAAAAACTATTGAAAACTATTAAACCTTCGCTATAATCTTTAGGAAAGCAGGAAGTGAACAAATGTAACAATTTAATTTAATTTAATTTAATTTAATTTAATTTAATTTAATTTAATTTAATTTAATTTAATTTAATTTAATTTAATTTAATTTAATTTAATTTAATTTAATTTAATTTAATTTAATTTAATTAGAATGACAGGAAGTGAATAAATGTAACAGTTACTGATTGTAAAAGTACCAGATGGAGGGGTAGGATTTAATAAGCTTTGCTTCTTCCTACTCCTTTTAGGACATGTGGAACTGTGAACTGATTATGGGATGCACTCAATTGTAATCTGATGCATGTTCAAATGAAATAAAAATGTAAGCAACATATTTCATTAATCATGTCAGGGACCCTTTAATCTTCGATCTGTTGTGAGACAGCCATTTTCATCATCATCATCAGTTTCCCAGTCAGAGTGCTAAACATTTAAATAATAAGAAATCACCATGGTATCATAAGGATATTCAGTTGACCATCTCAAGGGTTGAGCGAGTTACGCTCCCAACGCTGCAGATAGATCCATCCATTCACAACACGGTCTATTCAAAAATGGCCTCCTTTGCCCAGCTAATTACACACAATTAAATGAAGATGTTCTGCTGCAAATCTTCTCAACTGTGCAGCTAGCAGCATGAAGCATTGTGTCATTGTTTGGGAGGATCAGTCCATTTTGGGGATGTCCGGTACCACAGCTAATCCTTTTGACCCGGCCAGACTCTGATGGGAAATGCCCTCTACTTCTTTACTCGTTAATGGCAAACCTGTTTTCTTGTTCACACAATTAAAACACCCCTTAGTCTGACTGAAACTTAACATGCGTATCGGCCATTGTGTAGAAATGCAGTGAAACTAAGTATTGAAAAGAGAAAACATGTTTTTTGATGACAAATTAAAGGTGGAAACTTTTATTTTACTCGTTTATGACTTTATGCTTCACTGAAGTTACTTTGTCATATGTTCATATTTTTCACACTTTGTCCGCCTGTTCTTGAACACACCATAGTTGCTGTGACACATAATAGTGCAACTTACGTATATTAAATTTTTAACAATGAATGAATTACTCAAAGTTTTTTGTCATTTGCTAGAGGCCCTTGACTGTAACCCCCACCAACTCGGCCATCTACTGCATATGGATAAAATAAAAATCAGTTTGAAAAGTGCCAGAACATTCCAGAAGTGAGGACACCGCAAAGTTACTAATAAGATTGAACCCCTTGAAGTTCTTAATTATCTGATAAATGTTTGCGTTCGGTGCTGTCTAACTATAGCAACAATACCCTGACCTGTGAAAACCTTTTGGTGCTACGCAATGATTACTGCACGTGTTTCCTTGCAGGTAACCATGGTTAACAGAGGAAAAACCAAGACTTCAAGCACCAAAGCTTCTCACTCGATCAGAATGACCTTTACACTCTTTACACTCTCACCTATGTTAACCAGAGAATCACTAACATAATGTCATTTTGTGGCAGGGCTGAAATGCAGTGGAAATGTTTATTAGGGCTGCCTCGCTGGGGACATCCAACCACTGGGAGGTCTCTGGAAAGACCCAGGGCCCGTTGGCGAGACTATGTCTGGCCTGGGAACGCCTTGGAGGAGCTGGATGAAGTAGCCGGGGGAAAAGGAAAAGGAAAGTGTGTGGTTCCCTGCTTAGGCTGCTGCCACCGCGACTTTATCCGGATAATCGGAAAAAGATAGATGGATGTTTCTCCATCAAAGACAAAGAGGGACTTTGCAATTAATTACCATTTATCCATAATGTTCTGCAGTATATGCAAATTGCCATCATAAAGTTAATATTTGTGTCAATCTCAAAACTTCCAGCCATGACTTTAGTTGTGCTGTGTGAGTGTGTGTATCAAAAATATCTTGTATGAGAAGCTATCAGACTGAAAATGCACTGAGCTAATAGACTGATAATAATATATATACATATAAAAATATAAAACAGCTTCAGTATCAACATCTACTAGTCAGCTATTAGCATGTAGCATCTTCTTTTGGCACATTCTTTGCCCAGCTAATTACACACCATTAAATGAAGATGTTCTGATATTGCTTAGGAGAGCCACTGCGTTTAGCCAAGGTGGGAATTTGAGAAAAAAAATGGAACTATAGCATCAATTTGTTGTCAATAATGTCGTTAATGTTTAAAATGCAAGTACTTGCAGGTATTCTGAAGGATCGCCATGAGCGCATGTTTTAAGGATGCGGATTGCGTGTGTTAGTTAATACATGGATACGAGCCAGGGGGACGGGGGGATCAATATCAACAAAAGTCACAAGTACACAAACACAGAATATCCGTCTAAGCCATCAATCAATATCAATGGCGCTGCACACTCTGAATGAAGCAGGTGACAACAGAAAGCAACACAAGCATCAATATGCAGAGTGATTTACTTCAAATGTCCCCCCCGACTGCGGCGTCTCTAAATAAATAAAGCGGCTACAGACATTTCACTTCATCTCATGGGGGGAATGAGTCCATGTTTTTGGTGGGAGCGAGATGAGAGCAGAGGTATGCAATTACATCGGAACAAGGTTCTTAAAAACAAGTGCTCCACTTGAGTGTGTGTAGTGTACCTTAAGGCCAGTGTTGCTTCCTCTTAGTGTATGACATGAAGCCTTTGTATTTAATGTGAAACAACATGACAACAGTCAAGGTCTCTGCGGAGGGAAAGACAAAGCTGGCAGCGCGGGTTCTTAAGTGGAGGTGACATGCCATGATCCCAGACTCTGGACTTCCAATCTCGCACAGGAGCGAGCCCCAAACTGCGCCACCGGGCATGATGTTCAGACGCCGCCTCTGATCTGTGAACTTTCCCAATGCTTCAACTGAGAAAGACCAGCAAAAAAATAAAGACTTGTCAACAATAACATAATGTCATTTGCAATTGAGATGCTAATCTGCAGATCTGACATCCAAACAAATGCAACAGATTTTGCGTGGGAAATAACAGGCGGCAAAAAATGCGACCTGCCAAAATATTTTCCCTCTTCCATTTCTTCCGCTGCCTTCCACTTGCCCCCGCTACCCCACAGCATATCACTGAATGAAATGCAGCGTGCAATTAGCCATTATCCAATCAACTACAAGCCACACTTAAGCATTTACAAGGCTGTGTGCTCAGCCAATTATCTGCGAGGCTTCTCAGTGGACCCTCATGAGACAAAGCGCATTGTGTTGCGTTCATGCGCCGACTTGAGCCATGGAGGAGGGTTGTCGTGCGGCTGTGTGGGGTCTCTGAGGGATGTGGTTTGGTCTGAGGGAGCGGAGACTCCACCTCCGGCACCCGGAGCCCCCCGATGGTGAAGGGTTCCAGATTTTGCTCCTGAAAACATTTTTTTTCATCATTTGCTACATTGCATCTTGTTTTCTTTTCACCCTCCCACAACCTAATCCTGTCACCCGTTTGCCTCCTTAAATCCCGCCTTGACCTCGCAGCACTTGGCCCTGATCATGCACCCCGCCACCCAACCCCTATCAGTCCAGACTGGTCCAGTCAGTCATGGCCAGCGGCGAGTTGACCCCAAGGGGCCTGCAGCATTGGGGCCCCAGCTGAGGAGCTGGGGCAGCTGCCAAGCACCAGCCACTTCAACCCGGGTTGTCCGGATGATTGCATTTGTCAAGCCGCCACTACGCGTCAGCCCGTCACAAGCCTGATCACCGCCAATTAGCGGTTAAAGCAAGAGAAGGGGGCATTCTGCTTCTGGACTGATGAGGTACAACATGATAGGAGTCGAGTGCTTATTAATCTGGTCTGGCAGTCAAGAAACACTTAGCATGTTTTTTGCATCTGGTGACAAATTGGCAGGATGTTCTTCTCATTTCACCTCCGTCACTGACCCGGCACAAGCGCTGGCATACACATGCACCGTGTCATGATCTGGTTCTTCAATGGCCCGACTTCCATGGCATCGCTACAAACCCTGCCAATGATTTATCTGGTTAGAAACTGAAAAACATTTGTGGTCTTACCTTTTTATTTGTATATTAGTACATTTACCCTATCCCTCTCCAGGAAAGGCTCTTTGTTGTAAAAGTCTCAGCAGTGTCTGGTGAGCTTGGATATATATAGTACAATTTATTCATTTAAAATGTATTTAAAGCATTTGACTATTCCTCTCTATGGAAGGACAGCAGTGACAAGCACACTTCAGCTCACGCCCACCCCAGCTCCTTCAGGATGGGACGAGTGCTGCAATGCCTTCATGTATGACAATCCCCCTTATTATATTCAGAGGCGATTCTGGAGTTTTTGGCGGCCCTAGGCAAAAATTCCCAGGCGGCCCCTTGAACCTGCGTTCATAAGCATTATGGTAATGATTTCGGCCCTTGCGGCCGCCCAACTGAGTTGGGTCCCGTGCAGTAGCCTGCCTTGCCTGGTGGTATAAGCGGCGCCCATGGAGGCGGAACCTCAAGACAGAAGGTGATCAGACTTTTACAACAAAGTATGAGAGCTTTTCGTAGAGAATGATGACGCCTGCATATATTCACATACAGATATATATATTTATTCTATAATAAGGCGATGATAAAATTACTATTAAACACTGTACAATGAGACCACGTGTTTAAATGCCAATGTAGCACATGTTAATGTAAATATGTTTGCCTCTAATAAGCTAGTCCTACGGTTCCTGTTTTTTCACATCATTGAGTTGCTGTCTCCCTCTAGCGGAATTTATATACCACTACATATGACTTGTATGTTGCCTAAATTCATTCATTCATTTTCTACCGCTTTTTCCTCAATTAGTTTTTAATATTATGGATGGAACAAGAATAATTCTTCATCCTGTTGGTGCTACATTTCGGAACACCAAATCTACGACAGGATGGAAGTAACCTGAACTCGAACATGACCAGGCGTCTCACTGGCACGGGCTATTCACTGCCATCGCCGCTAGGGGCGCTAAAGACACTGTCGTTTGTGTTATGCCGTGTGCTCACATGACTTTACTCTTTCTGTTTGGTGGCAGTCATCTCCAAGATCCAGACTGAATTGTCACAATCACATCAAAGAGTCAGGCTGTTATGACAACACACGTCACACTGTTGTGACACCATAACCTCATAGCATATAGCTATACGTTTACACAGTGTTAGCAAAATGTCCAGAAAAGGCCGTTCACACACCACAGGGGCCAGTGTCTTTCGCGCCTCTAGTGGTTGTTCCAGAGATTACGGTCCTGACAACTCGGATAATAACAATTATCATCATAATTATAATGTGATATCTAATGCTAATGTTATGTTTTGGGTTTCTGGCGTACGCATCCAATCCAGGAAGTCGGAGTAAAAAACCGTGACACATTTGCACCCTGACCCCCCCAGAAAAAAACAACAGCAAAACAGTACAGGGACACTGTGCCACTAGTCACGACCAGTGTCTTTAGC
Organism: Doryrhamphus excisus; assembly: GCF_037039965.1. Taxonomy (NCBI): domain Eukaryota; kingdom Metazoa; phylum Chordata; class Actinopteri; order Syngnathiformes; family Syngnathidae; genus Doryrhamphus; species Doryrhamphus excisus. The sequence goes on along the minus strand of NC_136367.1, from coordinate 19,249,476 downwards.
GCCACCCAGTGGTAGGGACCACCGGTTCGTGCCAAAGACCGTGGTCACGCCATTCACGGCTGTTCATTTATTTTTTTTCTATGATTGTTTCGTGTTTCCTACCTTCTCGCAAAGGTTTGTGAATGCTACCATTTTCTACCTTTTGTCATATTTAAGCTGACAAGAGAGTGTGGACTAGTCAAACATGTAGTGCAGCATTCATTAAAAAAACCCAGTGTTCCTGAAAGCACCATGACGTAACGAATCAGACAGCAGAAACGTGAGCGTGGCCAAGCTAACCGAAGCCCGCCCTTGTCCACTCAAAATGACGGCTGCTGCTGATGATGGTGATGATGGCGGTTGATTTCGCAGTTTTCCCCGGCGCTTCGATGAAAGAGCTTGCTATCGTTGGAGGAATACTCACATTGAAATGACTGGCATTCGACTTTCTTTGACTTTGTGTCTATGTTTTGCTTGGAGGACACAGCACTGAAGGGACATTCACGTTCATTCATTAGTCACAACAACAATGGCAGCTCACGACTTTAATTTCTTGCTAGCAACGGATTCCTACAAGGTGAGTAGAGGGGTTACTTTGCTATCCTCGATTGCAGTACAAGTTTATTTCAGGCTACAAATGTACGTTTTCAGACAACAAAGTATGTTTTGACTGTGTGGGACAATTTGTGTGTATTTTTCAGAGGCTTAAATGGATTTTAGTTTCCTGTTTTAACCCCTCGGTATTAGCAAGCTAAAAGTCCTGACAACTGGTAGCCAATGTAAATGTTAATTTCGCTCAAAAAGACCTCTAATTTGATACCTAACTCACTTCCCTAACTTTTGTAGCGAGATAGGGAGCAGTATCAAACTATCTTACAATTTACTTATAGGGGTTAAAAAAACCTATTTTGATGGGATTTCATACGAGTACTGATAAATAGATTTCTACCCAGTTTAGCTTTACTTTTTATCCACTTCGAGTACTATGATGTAAGTCTACATTTAAATGTGGGGAGGAGTCCTCCTGTAATTTCTTCAAGGTCGGCTGGTCTGTAATATGATTACAAAGTAATGAATGAACACTTTGTGCAACTGTGTTGCAGCATTTGAAGAGAGCTCACCGTGGAATTTGTATGTGCTTGTTGCTCAGGTCACTCACTACAAGCAGTATCCTCCCAACATCAGCAAAATCTACTCCTACTTCGAGTGTCGTCGTAAAAAAGGCTCCCAGTTCAATGAAGTGGTGTTTTTTGGTCTCCAGTATCTGCTGAAGAAGTATCTCACAGGTATATTTACATCCAAGAACTCGCTTGTCTTAAGTTTGTACGACTGACATGCGATACAATGAAGATGGTCTATGGATGTCACCATGTTTGCATGTGACTTAGCTTCCAGTAATTGGTTGCTTTTCTACAGGCCAAGTGATCACAGAGGAGAAGATCCAGGAAGCAAAGCTCTTTTACCAGTTGCACTTCAAACAGTCTGTGTTTGATGAAGAAGGCTGGAGAAAAGTTCTTGAGGTATTTACAAAGAGTTACATTATGTAACTTACTGTTGCCTAATTGTGGGATAATTCGTGGGGGTGCTGGAGCCTATCCCAGCTGTCTTCAGTGAGAGGCGGGGTACACCCTGGACTGGTGGCCAGCCAATCACAGGGCACATATAGACAAACAACCATTCACACTCACATTCATACCTATAATACATTTTTTTTTATTAAATAATGTCTTTTTCACTGTTTTTTCTTTTGCTGTAACTATTAAAGTCTGCAATTGAAACCTTTTTCTGATTTGGGGGAAGGTGCATGTTAAATGAGCTGCTACCTCTGTGTCAGAAACACAATGGCCGACTTCCGATCCGGATTAAAGCTGTCCCTGAAGGCAAGATCATACCCAGAGGCAACGTCCTCTTTACTGTGGAAAATACAGACCCAAGCTTCTACTGGCTCACTAACTACATTGAGGTAAATGACGGCTTTGAACCAAGTATTTTGGACCGCAAACTTGATCTACAGCATCAGAATCATATCAAAAAAATATAGAATGGCTCTTTGGTTGGTTTTAAAGGACCAAAGCACTTGTTATTAACATTAAACTAGCACCGCTTGTATTTGCATCCATTAGTTTAATAGCCATCCTCCAGTCTGCTTTCATTTGTGTTAATGACCACACACTCTTTTTGTCGGCTCTAGACCATGTTGGTTCAGATGTGGTATCCCATCACAGTATCTACAGTATCCAGAGAATTTAAGAAGATCCTGTCCAAGCACCTAAAGGCGACTTCCGGCAGCCTTGAAGGTCTGGACCTGAAGCTTCACGACTTTGGCTATAGAGGCGTCTCGTCACAGGAGGTCAGCAAGTCTTTCCTGTAGTCAGCTATTTAAAAGAAAAGTGTGTTTGCAATATGTTATTTGCTACACTTGAGTTTTTTATTGATGGAGGGTACAGACATCTTCTAGCACATCTGTGCTCTTGGTAGCAAAGACTGAAAAGGACACAAGGTCACATTCCAGCCATTCCGCCCATTTGTGCAAGGAATGGTATTTGCTCGTGCATGGGGGTGCATGCATTGACTCCAGGAACACACATTTGTGGGAGATATCAAATATAAGAGACAGACAGCCATTATCCACCACAGCCGCCATTACTCCTAAACCCTGTCTCATTATATAAGCATTTCTCCTTCTTCTGTCCAGTCTGCGGCTCTAGGTGGAGCAGCTCATCTCGTGAACTTCTGCAGCACTGACACAGTAGCAGGCCTTCTCATGGCTCAGCGATACTATGGATGCCCAATGGCCGGTTTTTCCATTCCAGCTGCTGAGCATAGGTACAAAGCACACCCACTGGATGATTCTCTACTGTCATGTTTGTAGCTCGCCATAATATTATGGACACCCACTGTTAAGTATGTGGTGACAAGTAAATACTCGCACAACTATTATTTCCTTTTATTTTCTCCACGATCATCACCGCTGGAAGAGGTGGGTCTGGGCATGTTGGAGGTGTCATATGAGCAAAGGTTTTGTTTCTTCCCTCCATTACTAATAATAATATCAGTCACCTTACATAATAGCTCCTGAATTCAGTTGGTGTATTAAAGCCTGCGTCTGTGTACAGTTTATATAGGGCCTCAGAGCTGACAAAGCATATCACAGCAAAAACAAAGCCTGACTGCTATGAAAGAGGCTGCAAAGTAGTTAATGTGGACACTCTGAAGGAGGTCTGAGAACAGTTAGCATCTCATACTTTCATAATTCCACCTGGTTTTCTTTTTGCGTGCCAACTTTAAATGTTGTCACTAAGCTGGACAAAAAAAAGGTTTCATACTGGACTAAATGTGAACCATTCTCTCTCTTCAGTACGATCATCTCCTGGGGGAAAAGCAGGGAGAAAGAAGCATTTGAGCGCGTGCTGGATGAGTTCTCCTCTGGGCCAGTGTCTGTGGTCAGCGACAGCTACGACATCTTCAATGCATGCAAACATATCTGGGGAGACAAGCTGAAGGAGCGTGTCATGGAGCGTGGCCAGGACTCCCGTCTCGTCATCCGCCCTGATTCTGGAGACCCCGCAGAGACTCTTATTGAGGTGGAGTATGTTATCTACATCTACAGACCCATCCAATAATGGATTATTGCAAGGTCCCTCGGACCACAGTGAGACAACTCGTGCTTTGTTTTCGGAATACAGTAATCCCTTGTTTATCGCGGTTAATTCACTCCAGACACGACTGCGATAAGTGAATTTTCACCGGTGCGGCTGATCGAGCAGAATTTCCGGCGATTTGTAATTTCTGGTATGCCAGGAACCAATACTAGTTCCGATGTTACAAAACATTCAGAAATCAGCATTGTCTTATGGATCATTTTAACAAGGAACAATGTTTCTTCCAGGTCATCAAGATCTTGGAGGAGTGTTTTGGATGTTCCCTGAACTCTGTGGGATACAAGGTGCTGCCTTCGTGCCTACGAATAATCCAGGGCGACGGCATTGACCTCAGTTCAGTGGATCAGGTAATGATGCAGTACTTGAAAAGTTGGGGGTGGTGGGGTACTCAAAATATTTCCAAGGTTCGCAGATCTGGTAAGGATAGAATCCACGAGTATGTGCCCGGGTGTCTGTTTACCTCAGATTCTTCAGAAGCTGAGTGACGAAGGCTGGAGTGCAGAGAACGTTTTCTTTGGTTGCGGCAGTTCTTTGCTTCAGAAGCTCAACAGAGATACGCTCAGCTGTGCCTTCAAGTGCAGCTATGTGGAGGCTAATGGAAAGGGGGTGAGTAGAACTGAGTGCTGTGTTAATTACCCCTAAGAGAGACAAATAAAAGGCCAGATTACTTTATTGGTACCTGAAGGTAAACTTGAAAAGGGATTTCACAGGTTCAGAATCAAAGAGCCTTGACACACCTTTGCAACTCGTCAATCAGGACTAGCAACCTGAGTGTCAGACAATTTTGAAATCATCATGAGGACAACATGTATCTGTTTCCTCACTGAACTCGACAGGGAAGTCAAGGTCACATAAAGTGGCGGACATGTTGCGCAAACTCAGACTGTTGCATAACAATACGGAACACTATGGAGTAACTGAGTATATTCTGGCTGATGGCGGGTCAAACATCACGTCGTCACTTGCCATCACAGGTTCAAACAAATAGTGACCAAATAAGGGTGTTGGTAGATGGAAGTTATGTAAAGTCAGAGTGAAAGTGAAGCACAAGTGTATCTACTGCATTCTTCCAGATGGATGTATATAAGCAACCGGTGACTGACCCGTCTAAGGGCTCAAAGAGGGGTCGTCTTTCACTGAGAAGGAACTCTGATGGACGTCTGGAGACGATAGAGAGGGGAGCTGGCAAACCTGAGGAGGTGGGGCCCTACTAAGAGTATATATTATTGGAATATTTGATTTAATTGTGCTGACTTCTTGATACCCAAGCTCACAAAGCCAGATAGTACACCAGTGGGACATGTTTTATAGCAAAGGAGCCAAACCGTGGTAAAATATCCACTCCCCAAATTTTTAAATATTTGTGCTGGATTTGTAAAAAGATTTGAAATTCCACTTTTTTGACACACCCTGAGATCATTTGTGGTTGTAAAGTTGCAATGCCATATTTCCTGTTTGTTAACAGACTGCATTTTTCAATCATCTCTGCGTCCAGGATCTGCTGGTGACCGTATTTGAGAACGGCTGCCTTGTGCAAGATTACTCCTTGGAGGAAATCCGCAAGAATGCGCGATTGCGGGATGAGGAGATGACACCTACCATACACAACCACCAGGAGGAGCTGCTGCACAACCACATAATCAATGGGATTCATTAGATCAGCCACTAAACCCCCCCAGTGTGAACCTCCGTGTAGAATCGGGGGCCTTGCGGAGAGTATACACTATTTTTTTAACTGTTTTGTTATTTTTTTTTAGGCAGCGAGACACCAAGAGTTGGATATTTGATATGAAACGCACGAAGAACACTACTATCTCTGACTTGTTCTCGTGTTGACAGTATTTTACTACACTTACATCTACATGCTTTTTAAATTTCCTTATCTTACCTTGCTTCTGGGTAGAAGCAGCATTTTAAACCAAAAAAACATGAAAATATTAAATATACATTTTTGTTAACCAACTGTAGTCCTAGTAGTAGTAGTAGTTTTAGTATTAGCAGTGCTACTTCAATCATTCAGTGGCACACTATATATTTTTTTAAATGTAAAAGCGTGTCTTTCAACCGGTCACATTTAATCCACATGAACAGAGCATCAAGTGCCTCCCTAAATCCACCTGTGTATTTTATGAAGCTTTTAAAATCAGTACTTTTATTATGATTTGAAATGAAAAATCTCTGGACATTCAGAAATGTACAGATTATTTACTCTGTTACATTGCCGTCATGATAGCATATATATAAAAGTATTCACTGTATGGAAGCATCCTGTTTAAATGCTTAATCTGAAGCAGATCGCCTGCTTAATAATCGATATTCTTCCTGAAGTCGCCAAGCACAAGATGAGACAGTTGTCCAAATGAAATGAACTTCCCATGGAACAATTGTATTTTTTACTAGCTTGTATAAGTAGTATGACATCATAGCTTAACTCTAGATATGCGGTCCTACAAGCACAGCCAGCCCTACCCAATATGGCGCCCTAGGGGATATTTTACATGGTGACCACACACACTACAATATCCAAATATGTATATAACTTTCCACACAACTCTAGATAACAATAATTTACATTATGCGTAACTAAAACCCAATAAAGTAATTCCATACAAAAGCGATATGAAGTTCTGCTGGACTTGTCACATGGTACCACAAGTATGCCAAGTATACATTATACTAGAAGTTTAGCATATCCTGGATCTTTTCTACATCTACAAAGTACAAGTGTTGATTTGAGATGTTGTTTTTATGCTAAAAAGCAGTTTTGCCCCACTTCAACTACTTTGAAGTAGTCACAGGAAACTGAGACGATGCACCTGATAGGGTCTACTGGAATGAGATAAGACGTTACTTAACGTTACTTTTAAGGAATCATCGACTGCTTAATTTCAGCACTTTGTGTGTAAGCAAGTGGCCCCGTCTCCACCTACAGAGAAAGACGCGGTATAACTGACAAAAGGGCTCACTCCGTTCATGCCGTTCTTCTATGGAACAACATGGCAAAGTGCTGAAAGTTGTGTGCTGCAGTGAAATGCAACCATGTGGAAATGAATGTCCCCCAAAATTCATTCATTCATTCATTTTCTACCGCTTTTTCCTCAGGAGGGTCGCGGGGGGTGCTGGAGCCTATCCCAGCTGTCTTCGGGCGAGAGGCGGGGTACACCCTGGACTGGTGGCCAGCCAATCACAGGGCACATATAGACAAACAACCATTCACACTCACATTCATAGCTATGGACAATTTGGAGTAGCCAATTAACCTAGCATGTTTTTGGAATGTGGGAGGAAACCGGAGTACCCGGAGAAAACCCACACATGCACGGGGAGAACATGCAAACTCCACACAGAAATGGCCGAGGGTGGAATTGAACCCTGGTTCAAGTATCAAGTAATTGACTGTATTACTATTACTAGTGCATTGTATACGCGGCTGAAAACTTCCCACAAACTTACTACAAACCATTTTTTTTAAAACCCTACACTGATTGGTTGTCAGTTGTCATGGCGATGACAGGACACGTGGTCGTGTGTTGTGGGTGGGCGGGGCAGTGTTAAAAGGCGTGAAGTTCGGATGATGGTGAGGAGAATTCCCTCCATCCTCCACGTGCCGGATGAATTGACTCGCAGAGAGAAGAATGTGGCGGGTTCGTCCTCAGTGACTTTGTCGTCTTTGGCGCGCCGTTCCAGGACCACGATGGAGATGCGCGTGCTCGCGTTGTTTTCCCCGCTCTTCTTCGTCGTCATCATCCGCGCCTCAGCCATCGACACAGGTAAGACATCTGTATCCATCCAGTTACTATATTATACTTTTATGTACTCTGTTTCTATTGTATTTCTTATTAAAGCAACAGACTTAACACAGCATTCAATATTAAAAATATATTTCAATGTGTATGTGATAAGCAGTAATTAATATCCTTAAATGACCCTTATTTGAATGATGTATGTACTAATATGATAAACATTACACTATTATAGTAGATTAAGCTTGTTTAAATTAAATTATCTAGCCTTAAATATTTAGTCAAAATATATTTTTGTAAGCAAAAACCAAGGTTCAATTGAAAACAAAAAAAGACTTGAGTAATTTATTTGTTCTATTTCTAATCCCAGGACCCAATGAAGAGCGAAGCGAAGGAATGACTCACGTTTACATCATCTTTAAGCTTATTGTTTAACATGTGATGAGTTTTCAGCTTCACAAAAGCGTATCCGAGGGGTTGGAAAGCGTTTCCCACCAACACTTTGGGACATTCCTGGAGGTCAGTGCAGGATGAGCTACTTGTCTCCCTTGGAGACAGAGCTAATAAACTCCAGGGGTGACTGTAAATTTTCTCATTATTTGGCTTGCGGCCCGGAGGCAGGGGGTGACGGGGACCTAGCTCTGCCCCCAAACAACCCCCCCATACATCCTGGTCTGCTTTGCGGATGAGCAAGAAGCTGCCCTTGGAATAACAACACTGCTTGATTGACCGCTTTAGTCCGAGCGAGGTCCATCTGCTGTATCGTTTATAAAATATTTGCGCTACTACGTGCAGAATAGCAGCAAAAATGCAGGTTTCTTAATATTTCATTACAAAATAGGTCATGATTTTACCAATAGTGTGTTTTTCTCTACTTTCCTGCAAAAGGAAATCAATTAGTTATGGAGTGACTCGTTCGTTGGTGATATTCATCATTTGGGATGAATATCAGCCAATAATTCATTCATTCATTTACTACCGCTTTTCCTCACGAGGGTCGCGGGGGTGCTGGAGCCTATCCCAGCTGTCTTCAGGCGAGAGGCGGGGTACACCCTGGACTGGTGGCCAGCCAGCCAATCACAGGGCACATATAGACAAACAACCATTCACACTCACATTCATACCTATGGACAATTTGGAGTCGCTAATTAACCTAGCATGTTTTTTTTTTGAATGTGGGAGGAAACCAGAGAAAACCCACGCATGCACGGGGAGAACATGCAAACCGAGGGTGGAATCGAACCCTGGTCTCTTAGCTGTGAAGTGTGCGCGCTAACCACTTGACCTCAGCCAATAATAACACACCATATTCAACTGTCGGTAACACCATTCTAACCTTGCCTACGGTAATTAATTAGATTAACTGGAAAACATTTAGTTACTTCTATTCCATTTTTTTATTTGGCTTATTCGGATGGCGAGGGTCCTAGGTAGGAAGCATCCAGGAGGCATAGGAGCAAGGTTGCTATAGCAACAACACATCAACAGTCGGGTGAAACTAAGCTCTTATGAATGGGTGAACAATCCAATGATAGGACAAAAGTACAAACCGTTACACTTTAATAAACTGAAGATGTGTACGTGGTAAAATTCCGGTTTTACATTTTCTTCATGGAGTCAGTCTCCTGCAAAAGATTCTTTTGGGAATATTTTGCTAGAGAGTAAGCGCGAGAAATGTAAATGGTGTTCATGGTGTCCTTTTCTTGTCAGTGAACGTCGTGGACTTCTGCGGCCAGACCATCCAAGGCGACGGCATGATCATCAACTCCCACCAGGAATCTAAAAAGTACTACTTCGTAACCATGGGAACCGACTGCCACCTCACCATGCAGGCCAGCTCCCCGAAGGACAATGTCCAGTTCCACTTTCGCTTCTTCCTTGTCTACAGTTTGCTACGAGTGGCCCCTTTGAGCCCGGCCCCTCTGCTACCAGAGTCCCCAAACCCCAAACCGGACCCCGCCTCCGAGGAAAGCTCAGGGGATCCCTGTCACGCCGGGTCATATGTTCAGTTTTATGATGGATCGGACAGGAACTCTCCTCCTCTCGGACCGCCCCTTTGTGGGAAGAGCCCACCTCGCCCGGTGCTGTCCACGGGGAACTACCTGACACTTCGGCTCGTCACCCGGGGTACACAGCCCAGAGTGGACTTTGTGGGGGACTTCACGTCTTTCAGACTCGGTAAACACACACACACGCTTTCCAGAAATGGACATGACAACAGTGGATTTGTGTCCGCTCACACACGCCAACCAGAGATTGGATACTCCGGTAAACATTGGTTCTTTTCCCTTAGGATTCAACCAATCGCTGTGCAGCGGTGAGCCCTACTTCACCTGCAGGAATGGGAAGTGCATCCCGCTGAGTCTGGTGTGCGATGATAAGGACATTGACAACTGCGGGGATGGAAGCGATCTGGAACAAAACCTGACGACTGGGTGCAAAGGTCAGTGAGGTAATGTGTCGGCACCCTTTTGTCAGGTTCCTCGCCTAACAAGGAGTGTCTCCAACCCGCAACTACGACCATTTTTTGGTCGTGTTCTTGATCAGTACTTGTCCTTCATCATCAGCAGGCCAGCTTGTACCTCCAGAGCCTCCACCGCCGATAGCAACCCCGCCGCCTTCTTCTGCAAAGCCCCCCACTGTACCGTTTGCCCCACATATGAACTGTGGCAGGGCAGACAGCACTCCCAGTTATGAGTCGGTGACAGGTAGGTCCTTTTTCATCCTTTATTGCAGGGGTTCTCAAACTGTACCAACTCAGGGCCCACTTGAAAATCTAAAAAATGTCCGCGGCCCACCTTTGTCTTATAAACAGTACATAGATGAAATGCTGCATTCTCTTAGTTTTATTTTATTTTATTTTGTTTGATTATTAGGCCCAACACTTGTACTCAGTGGATATTTTATTTTATTTTATTTTATTTTATTTTATTTTATTTTATTTTATTTTATTTTATTTTATTTTATTTTATTTTATTTTATTTTATTTTTATATTATTATTAGGCCCAACACTTGAATATCACTGCAATATTTCTTGTTTGTTTTCAGAGATTTGTTTTCATTTGATGCTTTTTTTTTGTTTTCTTTTTACATCCGTAAGTCACCGCTCCATTTTTACAATTAAAATAATTAAAAAAAAATATTTGCAAAAATGAATCAGATTTTTAATGACCTCTCATGGTCCACCTGCAGTACCACCACAACCCACCATGGGGTCGCGGCCCACACTTTGGGAATCACTGCTCTAAGGTTTTTTTTCGTCTGGTCTTAACCAGTACAAGTTTCAAGCAGCTTCCCTTTCTATAAATATATATTTTTAAATTTTACAATAAATATTTTACAATAAAAATAATTTCAAAAATTTTATTTATTTATTTATTTATTTATTTATTTATTTATTTATTTATTTATTTATTTATTTATTTATTTATTTATTTACATCACAAAACATCTCTGCTAGTCGTGTGTTAGCAGGGAAACCCAAACCGGAAATTGATTTGTTTAGAGAACGTTTTGGTTTAAGTCGTACCTTCTGGAATGGATTAATGACGCTAACCAAGGTTCCACTGCGTCTTTTCGGAAGATCACAAACGTGGATGTTTGCTACCAATCCTCGGTGCGCAGTAACAACAGCAAAAACAAAGTAGTACATATAGTACGGTCATGTACAACCATGTATTTCTATTTTTTTATTTCCTCTTTTTCCTATTTTTTCAACAAACGAGGCCCTTTTCCCTTTTAATGGTGACGTGTTTGTCCAGCCGCTGTCTGGTTGGTAGACAAACGAACAAAGTTCTCATTGTGCCAAAAAGTCGTTTGATGACTGGACATAAAAAGCAATGAAGGTGGCCATTGACTTGTTAATTTATCTGTCAGGACTCGTAAAGCAATAAAAGGCAAAGAATTCCCATCACAAAGAGCACTGAGAAGTATTCTCAGTCCTTTCAGTCCGCTGGTGAAGTGGAGGCTAGGTTGCTAATAAGAAAGCGTCTATTCCAGTCTGATGGCTACGTAACCAGTCTCTACAATGTGTTGGGTTTAAATTTTAAATTGACCAATGGACTGCCTTTTGGTCCCCAGACTCCCCCGTGTCCGTTTCCTTGTTGGTCCTCTACGTCATCCTGGCCGTGCTGGCCGGGTGTGCGGTGCTGTGCTGGTGCTGCTGGTCCCCCGGGTGGTTTCTGTGGCGCATCAGTATTTTACGCTTCTTACCCTGCTGCAACATGGTCTGCACCTCCTGCCAGCTCTGCACCCACGGCAAGGAGCACCGTTTGGCCAAAGTCACCCCCCAGCCCCCGGCCCCCACCCACCGGCCCCCACCGGCAGCGGCCGGCGCCACTACCAATGCTGATGAAACTGTTTCCACCGCTGCTCTTTAGGCCGAGGGACATCTTGACCACCGAAGGCGTCCAGTGGGGTGAGGCTGAGCAGTGATTGGTCGAACCATGGACACGGACTCCAATCAGGTTCTGATGAGATGAGATGAGATGAGATGAGATGAGATGAGATGTGATGAGATATGATGAGATGAGATGAGATGAGATGAGATGTGATGAGATGAGATGAATGCATTAGGCCTAAAAGCCTATTTGTGCTTTAAAGGTGTTGATGAGAGGAAGGCTGCACCCTCCAAAATTAGACTTTTCAAGACTTCTTATGATGTGATTTATGATGATGAGATACCGCTGTAATATACTTTCATTATATTTCATGATTATTATCGTCTGAGAGGAAGTACATGGTTCATCTGCGCTATAGCGAGGATTGCAGTGTTTATCTCAACTTACCAAATATGGTTTCCCAATACAAATATTTCATCTTTTATGCAAATGTTCCCGCATTCCTAATGATTTTTTTGAAAGTGGCACAGTGGTACCTCGGTTTTCTATGGAAGCTCGTTTTCTGTCATGGAAAAAAACATTTATCCCAATGGTAAGTCCAAATAAGGAGATAGAAAGTCGAAATTATGAGATAAAAAGTTGAAATAACGAGATAAAAAGTCAAAATTTTGAGATAAAGTCGAAATTATGAGCTACAAAGTCATAATAATGAGATAAAAAGTCGAAATTCTTAGATAGAAAGTCGAAATTTTGAGACAAAAAGTTGAAATAACGAGAAAAAAAGTCTAAATTTTGAGGTAAGTCAAAATTCTGAGATAGAAAGTTGAAATTATGAGATAAAAAGTCAAAATAACAAGATAAAAAGTCGAAATTATGAGCTACAAAGCCATAATAAAGAGATAAAAAGTCAAAAATCTGAAATAGAATGTTGAAATTATGGGATAAAAAGTCAAAATAACAAGATAAAAAGTCAAAATTTTGATATAAGAAAGTTGAAATTATGAGATAAAAAGTCAAAATTTTGAGCTACAAAGCCATAATAATGAGATATAAAGTCAAAATTCTGAGATAGAAAGTTGAAATTATGAGATAAAAAGTCAAAATTACGGGATAAAAAGTCGAAATTTTGAGATAAAGTCAAAATTATGAGCTACAAAGCCATAATAATGAGATAAAAAGTCAAAATTATGCAATAAAAAGTCAAAATTATGAGATAAAAAGTCAAAATAACGAGATAAAAAGTCGAAATTTTGAGATTTGACATATCAAAGGGTAATACAACAGTTGATTGAACGCTAACGCTAACGATAATGTTGGAGGCGTGTGAACTGGAACAGTCAAGGGAACCCTTTCCACACTCCTGGTGTTTTATGAAGATACACGGTCCAACTGGAGGAGCAGGTCCATTTTGGTCCTCCAGATGAAGTAGCGCTGTAACCTTTGCTCCAGCGTACACTCTCATGCGACAACCTTCACAGAGTCCACATTGCAATCTGCGTAGGGACTCGAAATAGTCTTCCCGGTAAGACACACGGCCCTATGCTGAAAACCAAATGACCTCCATGTTGCCAGGCTACGCCACACCAATGTCTGGCGCGGGTTGTACGTAAAAAACGTGTGTATATGTCGAGCCATTAGAGCGCACACGCATACAAAGCGTAATATACATCCACACACAACTCACACACATAAAGTTGTGTGTCAGCCATGATAAGGTCAACGCTCTCGTTGATTGTGTCTGCCAGTAAGTTGCGTTGATCGCTTTACAGGAAGTTTACGTTGATGTGCACATTGTGTACTTTCAATGAAATTGTTAAACAGTGATTGGGACATAAAGGCGGACTGACATCACCGTGAGATTGAAGCCACACTTTATAGACTTCCTCTACAGGAAGTCAAAATGAAAGAAAATTTATTAATTTCCCCTTTGCGGCCATAAAGTTAAGACGCTATGGAAGAATTTATGAGGTCAATGGTGGACCGACTCTGATCTACTTCTTCCGAAGGTGTTTCATGGGCTCGTGTGTCCACACAAAACTCACTGAAGCGTTCATCAACTTGTCCGGAAAGACCGTTCCCGGACAAATATTATTCCAAATTCCATTTTTTATATCATAATTTTTTTTTTTTAGAAAAAAAAAAATTGTGGGAGAGTTTTTGTTTCCGGGCGACACGGCGGTCTAGTGGTTAGCGCACAGACCTCACAGCTTGGAGACCAGGGTTCAATTCCACCCTCTGCCATCTCTGTGTGGAGTTTGCATGTTCTCCCAGTGCATGTGTGGGTTTTCTCCGGGTACTCCGGTTTCCTCCCACATTCCAAAAACATGCTAGGTTAATTAGCGACTCCAAATTTTCCATAGGTATGAATGTGAGTGTGAATGGTTGTTTGTCTATATGTGCCCTGTGATTGGCTGGCCACCAGTCCGGGGTGTACCCTGCTGGGATAGGCTCCATCACCCCCGCGACCCTCGTGAGGAAAAAGCGGTAGAAAATGAATGAATGAGTTTTTGTTTCCCAACCTGAAGTTTGCTGGTTCGATCCTCCGTCCTCCCATGCTCATGTGGAAGTATCCTTGGGCAAGATCCCGAACCCCCAGTCGCATCTGATTGCTCATCGGAGGTCGATCTGAGGTCGATTCCCCATCAAGCGTTGATTCGCGCAAAGATACGACAAGACTGCTGCTTCGGTGTTAAAACTGAGCCTTTTGTCTTGTGTGACATGACATTTTGTATGAAAACTTTATTTAACATAACATCAGTAATGAAGTTACGGGTGTTGATTTCATTTCGTTCCACAGTAGACTTTGAACATCGTGATTTCATCTTCCATGGCCAGGATGGAACGTATTGTTGCTACGGTAAACGGGCTAGTTTGTGTAACATAAACAAATGAATGATACTGAAATGAAGGATACTGTAGTATTATGTCAACTAAGTACTATGAGATTTGGTGTATGATTCAGGATGGCAGAATAAACAATGTCAGGAGTATTGTCCGTCTGCATGTTTTATTAATATTTTGGCCAAAAATTTAGAGGTAGGAACTGCGTATGGGTGTTGACGTAGCAAAGACGTGAGAAACAGGACGTAATCTCAGCGACACAGACGAAGGATCACACAGATCCTGGCACGTACGCCGCTGCTGCACACCGGGTGTTGCTTTGGTATCCACTGACGACGGGAAAAGTAAATCCTCCTTTTAGTGGTTTTCCACAATCCCCCTTTGTCTCCTTGATTGGACTTTCTATAGCCCGGGATTTGACCCGTGTTGAAATGCTATAGAGCACAGATGGCGAGCATGAAGGACTTTTCTGATCTTTTGAGAGACAGAGAAATAAAAGTGCCCACTTGAGAGGAATATATAGCTAGTTAGCTAAAAAAAATCAATACAAAATAAATAAAAAATATCAGAATATTTAGGGGGGCTTAAGAACATTTTAAAATGATAAAAATGATAAAAATGATCAATTATATAATAATCATTATTCTATGATTAATTAGTGGAGTAATTAATTAATTAGTAATTATTAATACTATTATCATTATTCTTCTTCTGATTATTACTACAACTAGTAGGCTAGTATTAGCCTGCTTATTAGCCTGCTCTTTATATGAAATTTGTCAAACATTTTTTTGTATTTTTTTTTATCAATACAAAATAAAAAAAATCTATAAAAAAATATCAAATTATTTAGGGGGCTTAAGTACATTTTAGGGGTCTGAAGCCTATTTTAGGGGGACTTAAAAATGATCAATTATATAATAATCATTATTATATTATTAATTAGCTTATTATTATTACTATTATATGAAATTTGTCAAAGATTTTTTGTAAAAAAAAAATTAAAAAATCAATAAAAAATAAAACAAAATCTATAAAAAAATATCAAATTATTTAGGGGGCTTAAGCACATTTTAGGGGCCTGAAGCCTATTTTAGGGGGACTTAAAAATGATAAATTATATAATAATCATTATTATATTATTAATTAGCTTATTATTATTACTATTATATGAAATTTGTCAAAGATTTTTTGTAAAAAAAAAATTAAAAAATCAATACAAAATAAAAAAAATCTTCACAGAACTAACTCTGTGTTTGTCAGACTTAATTCTAGCGTCAAATTTAAAGACGTTGTTTGACACTGAAGGTAACACGCTATTTTTAAACACACGCACGTGTTGACGGCCGCCGCGGGGGTTTGTGTGTTTATTGATTTGAACCCTGACACGGAACGTTAGTCAAACTATTCTTGGAGCAACGTGTCTATCCTGTTGACTCACGGTTCCGCTGACCTTCCTGTCTTGTGCGTTCATCCTTTTGTCTGCGTGCTATCGCTGCTAACATGCTGGTTCACTTTGTTCCAAACGGCCAATGAAACGCTTTCACTGCATCAATCAAATAGACATCACTCATTCGAGGCTGCTTCACATCATAATAATAACAAATAAATAAAGATTTAAAAAAAAAATAATGTCACTTTAATGTTTTTATGCAGTATTTGAGTCAGTTGTTATTTTCAACTGCATCTATATTTATAGTATTTTAACTATGAATGCTTATGGTGAGTTAGACACTGACACGTCATACACTTGGTTCAAAATAATTATTTAAAAACACACAAAAAAACTTTTTCTAAAAGTTTTTCTACTTATTCTGAAAGTCTTTCATTACCACTTCCACACAGAATGAGAGGATAAACTTTTTTTCACTGGATCTCAGCCATAGCATGTTAGCTGGGCTCTAATGGGCTGGAAGCTAATGTTATCTAACGTCTTTTTTAGGCTAATATAACAATAACAATAGCACACCAGGAAGCAGCAATCATTTATGAATAGATTACTTGAAAAAAAAAACGCAATATAGTGAGGGAGTGACATTTGAACCACGATATAGCGAGGTACGACTGTATCAATCTGGTTAAAAATTAATATTGCATAAGTATTGGCCTTCATCGTCAACACACACATCATTTTTCAGTTCTTTATTAACACAAATGGGGTTGCATATGTATCAAAACAGGCAATTTATGAACACATAAAACAATTCTATGTTAAAATAGCAGCGTGTGGTCAGAACGGTACAATTTGATCACATGACATTTTTATATAGTCGATTCAACTCGAATATTCTCAGACACACATTTCTATAAAGGAAGAATGCAACGACTCTGCATGACTAACAAAACACCAAAAATAAAACGTACTTTATTGATATGTAAAAAATAAAAGGCGCGTACTGTATTTATAGAGCTGAACAGCAGTTTTTAATATCCACCACGAGAGGTCGCTGTAGTGTCACACGCCAACCGAGAGTGGGCGCTCAATGATGTCAGTTAAGAAATACTCGAACAATGTCAAATTGAAGTGAAAAGTGCTTGTGCAAGGAAGGAAAGTTACTATTGTACACAAATGAACCTGCAGCCTTTGAGTCCAGTGCAAAATGAAGATTTCCAGTAGCACTTGAAGGCATCTTTGATTGTCAGGTATTTAGTCTTTGGAAAGGAACATGGTACACGTGCAAGAGCAGTCTGTAATAATAAATAAGTGGTCTCTACGAAGCATGGAGCCGATTGGACAGATTTCTTTGACCTTGGTTCTTGGAGAATGTCACACTCTGCGCCGCGTCCTGCAATGTCGCCTGGATCTCCACGTTGCAGTTGGATTTTTGAGTCCTGCGTTCTTTCTCCATCATTTGGACCATCTCCTGGTCCATGGGGTCTCCTGAAGAGAACGGGTGACACACCAGCCCAGCCAATCCCACCACGGTCCCGAGCACCGCGAACACAGAGCCCACCAGGTAGACCTTCAGCAGACCTCGACTGGGTTTTTGAGCCAGCATCTCCTTAGCGTAGAGGAGCACCTCTTGCAGGGTTTGCACGTCCGACGGTTCTTCGTCTGGTGTGCAAGTGTTTGCTGTAGGCTCTGATTGCATCTGCAAAAAGAACAACGATGAACGATATTTTAGAGAATCATTCAAGATTCAATACAATCAATATATAATAATTATAATAATTATTTTTCAAAATAAAAGTGTCAAACATTGATCGTTGGATGAATAAACTTACTGTCTGCTGCAGCGAGAGGCTCATCTTGATCAGGACCTGCAGTCTGCCTATCAGGAACTTACTTGGACTCCACGGCGTGGAGTTTTATATCCACAGTCTCTCCACCCACCGTGTGCCGGCTCAATATTCATGAGTCGCTCCGGGGGTGGGGCGGCACCCCTTGGACTGGGCTGGCGTCCATCATCTTCATCTTATCAAATGTCACGTGCGAACCCACTTGGGGGGGTTCTAATGTCCTTCTCCCTCGCACGTAGACCATTTGCTGTGCGTGTCGGGCCCAGTTGTGGGGGGTCACGCTTTGGCCCTGAAGGGGCGTGCCGCCACTGTGAGGCGTAGAGCACCAAGAGGAAAAAGAAGAAGCGAGTATCCTGGCAGTGTGCCTGTTTAGCGTAATGATTGACAGCACGCGGCACAATCAGATGGCAGAATTCACCTGTTAGTTGCCGTTGGTGTAAAGGTACAGCTGCTGCATTTAGAGGCAGAGGGCACAGGTTGGATCCCAGCACTCTCTCGTTAATAACCTTCATTTATGGAGGAAGCCGCACTGATTTTTTTTATGGGGCCCAAAATTCCTGTTCACGATACAGTTCTTTGGTAATGGGGGCACGGGGGCTCCAAATAAAATGTTGCTTAGGGCCCCAGTTTGCAGACATTTGTCAGCGATAATGCTTTGGCTATACAGCTACTCCGAATCGCAGTGATTGGAGGAAGAAGAATCGTGAGTCGCTACACATCTAGATCTTCCAGACGCTTCCACCCCCCCAAGCCCACACTCCCGAGTGTTCCCGAGGACTTCCGGAAACATAGATAACGCTGCATCATCTAATACAACAACATTTATAATTTAGAACAGCATAATAGGTCCCACTTAACGTTTTTTCTGTAATTCTTGGTGGAATTCGGAATTGTACAAACCCCACACGGTCATTTCAGTTTAAATGTGTGTGTGGTTAAATGTGTGTGTTCGATTCCGGAACCGTAGGCTGGTGTTGCCAGGGGGAAAACACTACCTAAGAAATGAAGAGCAGCTCGGCAGAACATCTGAAGGCATGATGATACTTGTCTGAAATTGTATGTGTAGTCCGTGTGTGTGTGTGTGTGTGTGTGTGTGTGCCTTGAGTCACAAGACACACCCTGTGCTTGGTATTAGTAAGCATGTCTGGAAAGTAATGTATGCATAAAGTGTGCCTGTTCAGTTACACAAGTGTCCACTTGTGGGGAAAACAACATGTCTGTACTTCCTGTCGCTATTCTTACAATACTTTGACTCGACGTACTTTCTTTTAAAATCCTGGCATTTGATGCCCACTTACACCGGAGTGGGCTCATTTTTTGAATGTTTAATGTTAAAACATTTGGGCGGAGGGGCCGTCTACACATATATATTCAAACTTGCCCACGGTGCAACAAAAAAGAAACGCAACACACCCACAGCACGTCAAAACATTGCATGAATCGCTAGCTAAGCGCTAAACTAAAAGCGGAACTATAAAATGCTATTGCCGAATGCCCGCAAGGCATGCTGGGTAGTCCAGCTGTAACAACCATATGCACTGTGAACAATAAAACATTGGCTATCAAGAGTATGTTAACTCCTTGTTTACTTCTCTGATGACCTACATTATAGTCGATATGTGCATTATCGGCTAAGCTAGAATATACATATCATATATCTGCTATGTATACGCTACATGCTAATTATTAGCGGTGTCGCGAGACATGATTGGGTCTGTAAAACGAGATGATTACGAGAGATTTTAACGCTACTTTAAGAAAAAGACAATGAAAAAATTACATTGCCCCTCACGAGGCTACACTCTTCCACACTCTCTGTGTGTATGCTAGCGGCCCCGCCTCCACCCACTGAGACTGTACGACCGACACAAAGGCTCACTCCGTTCATGCCGTTGTTCTATGAAACAAAAGCACAGAGTGAACCCACTTCCTGTCTATTTGGAGGCTAGGAAAACTAACTAGATCAGTTATTTAGTCCGTTTTCATGTATTGTGTGATTAATTAATTAGTTAATTAATCGTCCCGTGAAGAACATGAAATCTCGTCACATTTTGAGATCTTGTGACACCCCGATTAATGATACACTTGTGTGTATTTATACACAGATTTTGAGAGATTTTAACGCTACTTTAAGAAAAATACAATGAAAAAATAGGATACCTTACATTGCCCCTCACTAGGCTACACTCTTCCACACTCTCTGTGTGTATGTTAGCGGCCCCGCCTCCACCCACTGAGACTGTACGACCGACAAAAAAGCTCACTCCGTTCATGCCGTTGTTCTATGAAACAAAAGCACAGAGCGAACCCACTTCCTGTCTGTGTGGAGGCTAGGAAAACTAACTAGATCAGTTATTTAGTCCGTTTTCATGTATTGTGTGATTAATTAATTAGTTAATTAATCATCCTGTGAAGAACATGAAATCTCGTCACGTTTTGAGATCTTGTGACACCCCGATTAATGATACACTTGTGTGTATTTATACACAGATTACGAGAGATTTTAACGCTACTTTAAGAAAAATACAATGAAAAAATAGGATACCTTACATTGCCCCTCACTAGGCTACACTCTTCCACACTCTCTGTGTGTATGTTAGCGGCCCCGCCTCCACCCACTGAGACTGTACGACCGACAAAAAAAGCTCACTCCGTTCATGCCGTTGTTCTATGAAACAAAAGCACAGAGCGAACCCACTTCCTGTCTGTGTGGAGGCTAGGAAAACTAACTAGATCAGTTATTTAGTCAGTTTTCATGTATTGTGGGATTAATTAATTAGTTAATTAATCATCCTGTGAAGAACATGAAATCTTGTCACGTTTTGAGATCTTCTGACACCCCGATTAATGATACACTTGTGTGTATTTATACACAGTATACAGTATACTATGTACTGTATATGTAACCCACCCACCCCATTCTTAATGGGGGGGTGTACACTACATGCTACAGTATATAGTACACTATATACTCATTTGCGTATGAATTCATGATACAATGCTGTTAAATGTGTGTATATTCTCGCATACTGTAAGTATGTGTTGTTTTGTAGCTGCCGTGGGTGAGTGTGAGTTGATTCATGGAGCGGAGGGAGTGGTGCCGAAGGGTGGGACTCTGACACACACACATACTATCATATTGTCCAGGTGAGTCGACGGTGTGTATAAGTGCAGCCGGGATTACGGCAGGTTACACAGCTGGGCATTTCCGACACAAGGTGAAAAACATCCTTCGAGTACTTTTTCATGTATTTGCTGGCAAAAGCTAACATGTTTATGTTTTATTTGCAGTCTGGTACATGAATGGATGGGAAGATGCTGCTGCTGTTGCTTCTAACCGGTAAGATGTTCTCACTTGGACTGACGGTTCAAGCATTACATGGACTTTAATCTGATGTGTTTATGCGTAAAGGAGAGCATAGCAGCGCCTCGTATAACACACACACACACACACACACACATACGCACATACGCACACTTCAGTACAAGAAAGGACAAACCTGCATGCTTTCTGTCATGATGGCACACGTTTAAAGAGCAATCAACCCTCACAGGACTTAGTTTAGACCTGCTTTACATTTCTTTTAAGACTCACTACTTTTACACAGAATAGTCCAGTCTAATTACCAGTTAATACTTCATCTAAGAGTACTACTGCAAAGATATTCCGCTACAAGAAGTCCAAAGTGTTATTTAGCTAGACGAACGTATATATAATGTATAAATAATAACCTTACATTTACAATTATTTCATTGTGATGCCCCCCCACCCAGCCGTGGCTGCAGTATCCGAGGCCCAAACCGATTGCTCTGAAGGAGCTTGTTACCCGCGTAGTAGTGACCTGCTTGTGGGTCGTACTGATCAACTCCATGCCTCATCCACCTGCGGTCTGACCGGCTCCGAGGTCTACTGCACGCCATACCAACAGGTACGATGTTTTACTTACTGGGATTTTACTCTTTGGGTTTTTTTCACTTGATATAACATCTTACCAGGGAGCCCCTCAGGGCACAAAAAAAGAACCCGTTCAGAACCGGCCATTTTAGATGATTTTGGCTGATCTTTCAAGGCACATGGAATATTGTGTTCTAAACATGGAACCTACCAAAAGAAAGATTAGACTCTCATTTTTCATCACACAAAAAAGTTTGTTTCTATCTTTTTCCATTCTTTAGTAATCATCAGTAGAACATAGGTAAGTTTCAGGAAAATATCAGCTCCCGACTAAAAAAGCTTTTTGTGAAAACACAAATATTTTTTGCTTTTGTGACAACTGAAATATATAAACCAACAACACAACAAATATAACAGGCTGCGCACTGGCGAGTGGTTAGCACGCATGCCACACAGCTAGGAGACCCGAGTGCAATTCCACCCTCGGCCATCTCTGTGTGGAGTTTGCATGTTCTCCCCTGTGCATGCGTGGGTTTTCTCCGGGTACTCCGGTTTCCTCCCACATTCCCAAAACATGCTAGGTTAATTAGCGAATCCAAATTGTCCATAGGTATGAATGTGAGTGTGAATGGTTGTTTGTCTATATGTGCCCTGTGATTGGCTGGCCACCAGTCCAGGGTGTAGAAGACAGCTGGAATAGGCTCCAACATGTTAGGATAAGCGGTATAGGAAATGGATGGATGTAAATGAATAATAAGATGAATGAAATTATTATTAAAATGTACTTCTGAGAAGTGTTGGTTGTTATATAAAAGTATCAAATCCAGCTTTAACATCAGTATGTGTTTCTGGTCGGGGTTTGCGGCACCAGGAAGCAAAGTAAGGCAAAGGTCATTGTGAAGCGGCAGACTTGCACTGAAGACCGCGGTACTTTTGGCTGGACTGTAATTTGTCAAACAGTCTGATTTGAGTGCCATAGCCTCATGTTGCAACTGTACTCTTTCACCAACATTTCTACCACGTGAACACGGCCAGACTTTGCTAGTTTGCTAACTCAGCTGAAATCTATTCTGCAACACTGATTTTGAAATAATCGCCTACTGGCAAGCAAAGATCTCCTCCTGCGATGTTAATGATTGACTTCTTTTTCATGTAGAATATCTTGCATTACTGCATTAGAACACGACAATGCGATGCAATGTTACACACTCCCTAACTATTCTTCACATGAAGACAGTGGAAAGAGTTTTTTTGTCACACATAAAAATATGTAGTAGTGTGATAAAGTTGACAGTATATGCCAGACAGTATATGCATACCAGTGGCGGGCGGTGCATTTGGTACGTGGGTCTGAACACCATTATTACTAAAGTGAGAACCCAGTTAACCATTTATCTTGCCATAAGTCATTTTTAATATTCACTATTCACAATATTCAATATTTATTTAAAAACATAACAAAACATAATAAAATACACCAATACACATGCACATACAATGCACATACAGAGCAATGAACAACACCGTGTCTGCCTTCTTTCTTTGTGTCGTACTAGGATCAATTCAGTTGTTGCTGTGTTGTTCTGATGAGGCATTCAAGCGCACTGGTAATTTTGAGTGTCATGAATAGGCTTTCCAATCAGTGGAGGGAAAAAAGCTATGGTGAATCCGAAATCTGGTGGGTGAAAGAAACTTCATTATGAGTCGTGTGTATGTGGCTGGGCCAGCAGTACTGATTCTGAAGGCTCTGGGCCGACTCGCGTGATTAAAGCATGACAAGATTTGTTCCATAGAACAACGGCATGAACAGAGTGAGCCCTTTTGTCGGTCATACAGTCTGGATCTCAGCGGGTGGAGGCGGGGCCGCTAGCATTTGTTCTCAAACTGGTGCTAATAAAGTTTTGAATTCAGACATTTAAATAGTAAAGGGATGGTTTTTGAATTTGTATGACATCCGCATCAGCATTGTTGTGCAGAAACGCTGACTTTCCCCACACTTCGTTCGAAAGTAGTGCTGGATCATGACTCAGAGCTGACCTGGTGACACCTTGGTGTCCACCCGGTAGAACTGGAAGAGTTAGCCGGGGGGCCGGGAAGTCAGGGATTTTTTACCGAGACCCTTGCCCCAGTGACCCAGATAAAATGGATGGAAGTTTGTAAATAAACACTACTGCAAAAGACTGTATGGAAACATCCGGCAGGTGTGTTGTGGTTGGTCACCAGGGGGTCTCAGGAGGGGTTTTGGTGCACTCCTCTTTACAGATACCGCCTAAATACTAAAGTTTTTCAGCCTTTCCAGTCGCTTGGCAACTTTTGGATCCTTATACACATTTTCAAAGGGATTAAGGCCCTGGCTAGGACAGACAGGGCGTCTCCAGGATCTTTGAATAACCACGTTGCATTAATTAAAAAGACCAATGCAGGTACCTGATCATGTATTTATTGCAGTTAGCAGTTAGCAGTTAGCAGTTAGCAGTTAGCGTTGTTTTGCTTCCCACTCAGTGAAAGTGGAAATGCTTGTTTGTATGTATATGTGTCCTGGTTTGACTGCCACCCTGTCCAGGGTTCACACCACCTTTCACCCAAATGTAGTTGTTGTGATCCTGAACAGGGCAAGCGGCATAGAAAAATCAACAGATGCATGGATTTAGTATCAGGACTTCCATATTAGATTCGTGTAAGAACTGCTTTAAAAAAAAATCTACAACATTAAAGGATTATTTCCTTTCAATTGTTTGTGGAAGGGAGTATTTGAAGACTGAAGTCTCTTGACGACGGCACCCAAAATCCACTATGACACGACGACAAGGAGTTTGTGTCTGAGCTGAGGCCAGACACTAATGATCAACCAGGCGGGAACCTTTCCCTACCGGGAAGCTTGCCATGCTCCCGCTGAGCGTGCCAGAGTGTCAGTCACGTCCAGCACGGAGGGCGACTTACTAAATATTGACTTGACTGACAACAGCAGCAACTGAGATGTTTGCTTATTTGTTCATTATTTATTCATTTGATAGCCGGGGGGCAGATTTAGGCACTGCAGTATGCAGTAACATCCACATACGGTATGCAGCAAGTTTGGCTGCCGGGATGTAAAATCTTGCAGAGTACCCGTGAGTCAGTGAAACTCGAGTCTTTGTGGAGTACTCATGAGTCAGTGAAACTCAGGTCTTCGTCGAGCACTTGTGATTCAGTGAAATTTGAGGCTTGATGTAGTCCTTGTGAATCAGTGAAATGTCAGTCTTTGAGGAGTACTCGTGATTCAGTGAATCTCCAGTCTTTGTTGAGCCTCTGTGAGTCAGCGAAACTCGAGTCTTGGGAGAGTACTCATGAATCAGTGACACTTGAGTCTTCAGGGAGTACTTGTGAGTCAGTGAAACTCGAGTCTTTGGGGAGTACTCTTGAGTCAGTGAAACTCGAGTCTTCAGGGAGTACTCGTGAGTCGGTGAAATTCGAGTCCTTGAGGTCAGTGAAACTCGAGTCTCCGTAGAGCACCTGTTAGTCAGTGAAACTTGAGGGCTTATGGAGTACTTGTGAGTCAGTGAAACCCGAGTCTTCATGGAATACTTGTGAGTCAGCAAAACTGGAGTCTTTGGGGAGTACTTGTGAGTCAGTAAACTTGAGTCTTCATGGAGTACTTGTGAGTCAGCGAAACTGAAATCTTTGGGGAGTACTCGTGAGTCAGTGAAACTTGAGTCTTCATGGAGTACTTGTGAATCAGTGAAACTCGAGTCCTTGGGGACTACTCGTGAGTCAGTGAAACTCGAGTCTCCGTAGAGCACCTGTTAGTCAGTGAAACTTGAGGGTTCATGGAGTACTCGTAAGTCAGTGAAACTCGAGCCTTCATGGAGTACTCATGAGTCAGCGAAACACGAGTCTTTGGGGAGTACTCATGAGTCAGTGAAACTCGAGTCTTCATGGAGTACTTGTGAGTCAGTGAAACTTGAGTCTCTGTAGAGTCAGTGAAACTTGAGGCTTAATGCAGTACTTGTGAATCAGCAAAACTCGAGTCTTTGGGGAGTACTCGTGAGTCAGGGAAACTCGAGTCTTCATGGAGTACTCGTGAGTCCGTGAAACTTGAGGCTTAATGCAGTACTTGTGAATCAGCAAAACTCGAGTCTTTGGGGAGTACCCGTGAGTCAGTGAAACTTGAGTCTTCGTCAAGCCCACTTGAGTCAGTGAATCTCCAGTCTTTGTTGAGCCCCTGTGAGTCAGTGAAACTCGAGTCTTTGGGAAGTAGTCGTGAGTCGTTGAAACTCGAGTCTTTGTTGGATTGTCTGGATTGTGCTGCTGATCAGTGACTGCATGGATTATCTTATCTGCAGATCCATAAAGGTGCACGGTTCACCTGAGGCAAACACTTCATGCTCCTTGGAGCTCAGTTGAATTCCATGCCGAAATAAATGCACAGCTCTTAATGGATGTATTCCTTTGTTGGCGTTTCTTTCAGAGGAAGATGAAGTGTTGTCCATGTGACTCCACAAATCCAAACGGTCCGCTGGCCCACACCGTAAAGGAAGTCCTCTCCACCGCTGGACCGGAGAGATGGTGGCAGTCTCGGAAAGGTTGGCAAAGAGAAAAGAACAAAGAAAGGAAAGCAGACGGATGAGTGCTTCTGTTCTTTGTCCTGCAGAGGTCAGTCCAGTGACGCTTCAGTTGGACTTCAACAATCTCTTCAAGCTGGACAACCTGGTCCTGAGCTTCAAGGTGTGTGAAAGAGCTTCTCATATCAGCGCCAGCATGAACCATACCTGTCAATGCCACAGCGTCGCCTCTGTGCCATGTACAAATGAATAATTTTTAAAAATCTGATATTGATAATCTAATATCAATACTTCCGATACCAGCTCTTCAGGCTCAAAAATCGATACTCTTAAACAAAATATCTATACTTTCGGATACGGAACGGATCATGTTATTATATTATATATATATTATATTATATTATATATATATTATATAATGTCATGTTATATTATTTTATTAAAATACAAAACATATTGAAATTAATTATGAAATATTTACATTATAATTTATAAAATTAAAACATTAATTCAATGCACTGTATTCTTTATACTTACGTAACGATCTGAATTTACCAGACATAATTTTATTTTCAGTATTTCAGTAATATCGAAATATCAGTACACTTTATTGCCAGGTGAGGGTGCTGTTCTGCCACTGGCAGCATTGCTGTTAGTTTATTTACAGAAAAAAGACATCGAAGCTATGCTATATAAAGATTGCCGTAGTGTTTTACTGTTGCAGAAGGTCCCGATGAGCAACATCAAACCGGGTATCGCGATATTTGTCCTCATTGTACGATTATTGAAAGCTTTAGGTCTGATATATTGTCATTTCCAATGTGGCAACGCTGATGGCCGATGTTGCCCGAGTGTTCCCGAGCAGACCGGAAGCTGTGCTGCTCGGGCAAAACGGAAGAGATTTATTTTGTTTCATTAACATTTAATTACCAAAGAAATACGCTAATTTCGCGGTGAAAACGTCCGTTTTGACAGGTATGGAGTAAATATTTTACCATAATAATGAGCAAATCACATTTTCAGTGATGTATTTCCAATCTGTTTTTTTTATACGCAGGGTCCACGTCCCAACGCCATGGTCATCGAGAAGACGAGTGATAATGGCAGGACGTGGCAGCCTGCCCTCTACATGGCCACAGATTGTCAGTCATCATTTCCAGGGGTTTCTACCGCCACCCCTGTTACTTTGGACCAGACATATTGTCACAGTCTGCCCCCTACCGGAGCAAACCCATTTCAAGAGCATACAGTAATAATAACAACGTTTTGTTTCAATCACCTGGACTGTACCAACATAAAAGTCAAGTTAGACCAAAGTCAGCTTAAAATTTATGCTAGTCTTGACTTTATTTTTATATGACCAAAGATTATGCGCTTATCTAATCTAGGTAGCATATGTCTATACAGTATGTACAGTATGTGGATAACAGAAAATACAAATATTAATTTTTCCAGATCGAGTTCAGTCCATTGCGTCAATACGCCTATGTTCCAGTTCCCACCACCCAAAAAATTAACGGTAAGTTTTTGTGTGTATCTGCTTGTAAACATAGTCTTCCTCATGGACGCTTTCATTCCCAGATGTGGCCGGTTTAACGGGTCTGAGGGTACGGCTGGCAGAGCTTGGCGATGTTCCACGTCCACCGGGCCGAGCCCTCAGCAGGTTTTTCGCCCTGAAGGAGATGAAGGTGATGGGCAGCTGCCTGTGTCACGGACATGCCAGCCACTGTCTGCTGGAGGCCAACAATAAGGTTTGAAGACCACGCCCAACGCTTGTTAGATTTTGCTGCGGTTTAAGCGTCCTTCGTTGTCACGTTGCTGTCAGGTCAGCCCTCAGTGTGACTGCCAACACAACACCGCTGGGGTCAACTGCGAGCGCTGTGATGACCTCTACAATGATCTACCCTGGAGACCTGCAGAAGAAGGGGACACGTTCATCTGCCAACGTGGGAACCCTTCAGTAACTACAACCTGACAAATCAAAACCATTTCTTCTCATTTGTTCTAATGTCTTCAGGCTGCGAGTGTAACAACCACGCCGAGCGCTGCCATTTTGACCCGGCGGTGTATGAGGCGAGCGGGCGGAGGAGCGGAGGTGTGTGTGAGGGATGTTTGCACCACACCACGGGACCCAAGTGTGACCAGTGCGCTCCTGGATATCAGCAGAACCCTCACAGCCAGATGGATCGTCCTGATGCTTGTTTACGTAAGCGCATGACATTAAGACATAGATTGGATTGTTTTGGTTCTGTTATTCTTTCAACTGTGAAATAACCAAGTCCAAAAGTCAGTGAAAGTTTGTGAAATTATGTGTCTGTGTGTGTGAGATGATGAAAAAGAACCAAGCGTATTTGTTTCAAGTGAAAGGTCTTGTGAGTGTCCGTAACACAGTGGAAAATATTCCATTCCTAACACAACATTTTTCAATGCACTGTGACTATATTTAAATAATCTATTTAATATTTTAAACATATGTGTATCTGGCTGCATGGGGGTCGTGTGGTTAGCGGGCTGACCTCACAGCTAGGAGACCCGAGTTCAATTCCACCGAGTTCACCGAGACCCGAATTCAATCCCACCTATGTGGAGTTTGCATGTTCTCGCCCGTGTTCTCCTGGTACTCCGGTTTCCTCCCACATTCCAAAAACATGCTAGGTTAATTGGCCACTCCAAATTGTCCATAGGTATGAATGTGAGTGTGAATGGTTGTTTGTCTATATGTGCCCTGTGATTGGCTGGCCACCAGTCCAGGGTGTACCCTGCCTCTTGCCCGAAGACTGCTGGGATAGGCTCCAGCACCCCCTGCGACCATTGTGAGGATAACCGGTAGAAAATGAATGAATGAATTTTGAGTACTTTAAATGTGTACATGTTGGTAGGTCTGCATTGAAATAAAGCCTTTCGCCTGTGCGGCTTCAATCAGATGAGAAGTATTGAAGGAAGATGTCTCACCGCCAACCACCCCCCCCCCACCAGCAGGATTGTTGCTGTGTGAAGCAGAATAAAGTTATCATTTTGACACCAGTATTGTCTGATAACATCGGCTAACAATGCTTCAAATGTGTGCTTGTTTTGAACTCAAGTCCTTAAGTGACATTGTGAGGTTTATCGGGCCTTTCTCCTTTCCGGGATAGAAGTTAATGATGTCATGGTGTTGAAAAAGGCCTGGTGACAAAGAGAGAAGTCAGACCAGGTAAAGGCCAAGTCAATGTGTAGCTCTCCCACATGTTTCAGCTCATGATGTCTGCTCAGTTCCGCCAACCTTTGGACCAAAAGTCGGTCCTTGTACATCCACGTATAGAATTGTTATTTCATGTCTAGTGGGCTGGCTGAATCTTGATGGAAACGTGGAAGCCTGAAGGACGCTTTTTGGCTTACGTCTCCACAGTTGAATGGAAAGAACCCTAGATGGGAATGCCATAAGCGTATCTTCAGTGACAGGCTAAAATACTGCATGTAACGTTTTTGCTGTGTTCTTACCGCCAGGTTGCGTGTGCAATGCCGAAGGGTCGCTGAACGGAGGCCAGTGTGATGATGATACAGGTTTATGTCAGTGTAAGGTTCACGTTGAAGGCCCACGCTGTGATCACTGCAGGATGGGATATTACGGCCTTTCTGCTTCCAACCCTACAGGTTGCTCCAGTGAGTTTATTTTGTTTTTTTTATTCCAAATAATAAATAATTACTGTCTTTGTGTAGAATCTGATGGAAGCTCTTCTTCTTCTTCTTCTTCTTCTCCAGAGTGTTCCTGTTCTCCGGAGGGATCGCTGTCAGATATTTGCGACGCAGTGACAGGTCAGTGTCCTTGTCGGCCACACTTCCACGGCCCCGGCTGTCAGTCGTGTGCACGAGGATACTGGAAGCCTCCGCTGTCCGAGTACTGTCAACTCTGCAGCTGCGACCCCACCAGGTCGCTCAGCGATACCTGTGACCAGGTGGGACATCTTTTCCAGGCTTGATACATTAATAATGTGCATTATTGTTACCGAGACTTATGGTGCTGAAACCAAGGCTCCACCAGTGGGGCCAGTAAGGTGTCAGGTTGAATAAACAAGTCATCAAGTCATTTTTTTATATCGGCCATGTTTGTGTTTCCAGTCGACAGGACAGTGTCAGTGTCGGCCCGGCTTTGGAGGTCGGACTTGTGACGGATGTCCCCCCAACACATATGGAGACCCTCTCATCGGCTGCAAGCGTGAGACCTTTTTGATCACATTTGAAATATAAACTATGTAACAGAAGAATATATTTTACACATATAATTCACATAAATTCACATATAATTCACATACATTTACATATAATTCACATAAAGTCACATATAATTCACATAAATTCACATATAATTCACATAAAGTCACATATAATTCACATAAATTCACATATAATTCACATAAAGTCACATATAATTCACATAAATTCACATATAATTCACATAAATTCACATATAATTCACATAAATTCACATATAATTCACATAAAGTCACATATAATTCACATAAAACAGTCCACCTGGAACTATTGTATCTGTAAAAGTGTCACGCAACCTGCTATATGTGCTATATTAGATTATATTGACAGCAGATTACATCATTAACCAAATTGATAAAAAAAAGCTACCTAAACCATCAAAAGGTTGGTTCAAGCCATGATGGCAGGTTTTATGTTAAGTTTCAATAAAATACTGTCAAAAGAACGGGTGGGCCGTATGTAAACACTTGGCGGGCCAGATGTGGCCCCCGGGCCGTAGTTTGCCCACCCCTGGTCTAGATCAGCAATGCTATAGTATTCATTCAATCATTCATTTTCTACCGCTTATCCTCACAAGGGTCGCCGGGGGAGGGTGGGGGGGTGGAGCCTATCCCAGCTGTTTTCGGGCAAGAGGCGGCGTCCACCCTGGACTGGTGGCCAGCCAATCACAGGGCACATATAGACAAACAACCATTCACACTCACATTCATGCCTATGGACAATTTGGAGTCGTCAATTAACCTAAGGTGGGATTGAACTCGGGTTTCCTAGCTGTGAGGTCTGCGCGCTAACCACTCGACCACCGTGCAGCCCAATGCCCAAACTTTGCTGTCTTTCTGTCTCCTTCCCCAGCTTGTCTCTGCGATGCTGAAGGTACCGAAGTTTGCGACAAGCGAACGGGAACCTGCGTGTGTCACCCAGGCGTCGCGGGGCCTCGCTGCGACTCGTGCAGTCGAGGACGATGCGATTCGTTCCCTGCTTGCAAAGCGTGTCCTTCCTGCTTCTTCACCTTGGATGCACAGCGACAGTCCCTCAGTTCGGCTCTGAAGGGGATAACCCCGACACTCCCGTCTCCTCCAGGAGGCTCGGGAAATCTTGGAAATTTAGGGCCCAAAATTCGAGACCTGGAAGATCGTCTTAATTCGATTCAGGACTCTGTCTCCCTTCCGCCTACTTCTTCCAAACAGATTGATGATGCTCGATCCCAGCTGAAGAACCTAAGGTGTGGGAGATGTCTACATTGCTGTTTCATACTGTATATTTTGTGATCTTAATGTACGATGTCTGTTATATTTGCCTGAAAGGGACCAGGTGGACAACATAAATAATGACCTCTCACCTCTGGGAAAAAGACCCGATGTGAGCAAAGAGCTTGACAAACTGCAGGACCTGCTGGACACCCTGGATGGGGAGTACAATGCCAAGAAAAATGCCGTGGGAAACTCCATCAATCCCGGCGATGCAGGTCAGTGCTAAAGATGGGAACGCTACCGCCATTACAGAAAGGGAAGGGAAGCTGCTTGAAACTTCTACTGGTTAAGACCAGACGATTAAAAACCTTAAAAAGTGATTCCCAAAGTGTGGGCCGCGACCCCCTGGTGGGCTGTGGTGGTAATTCAGGTGGGCCATGAGAGATCATTAAAAATATGATTCATTTTTACAAATTTTTTTTTTATTATTTTTATTGTAAAATATTTATTGCACGATTAAAAAAAATGCTTAAATAAAATTAAAATTAATTCTTAAATAAATAAAATACAATATTTATTCATAAATAAATAAAATAAAATATTTATCAATAAATAATAAATAATAAATAATAAATAATAAATAATAAATAATAAATAATAAATAATAAATAATAAATAATAAATAATAAATAATAAATAATAAATAATAAATAATAAATAATAAATAATAAATAATAAATAATAAATGCTCTGAGAACGCAGCATTTTGTCTATGTACTGTTTATAGGACAAAGGTGGGCTGCGGACATTTTTTAGATTTTCAAGTCGACCCTGAGTTTGTAAAGTTTGGGAACCCCTGCCTTAGAAGTCTGGTTCCTGGGCCGGCTCCTGACATAAACACTCTGGGCCCTCAGTAACCATCCAATCACCAAAGGACCAAGAACCAAGGACTTTGTGGAAACAGGACCAATGACCTGACTGTTTTTTTTCTCTCATTAAGGAGCTTTCACTGCCATCAAAAACGCCTACGATGATTCCACGGACGCTGAAAAGAAAGTAAATGCCACTAAAGACACAGTAAAGGAGTCGGCTAACGTCAGAGAAGATACTCTAGATCTTCAGAAAAAAGACTATCCAAACAACACTCAAGATCTGAACAAACTCGACGAGAATATGGCGTCCCGCCCGAACCTCACCCCTGTTGCTAAGAAGGTACCAAATATACAATCATCATGAAGATCCTGAAGATGGCTCCAGAAGTTGCTGAATGAGTAGTATTTTCCAGGTGTGTGGCAGTCTTCGGACCGAGCCCTGCACCCCACGACAGTGTGAAGGTGAGGAGGACCTGTGTCCACCGGAGAGAATGTTACCCTGTGAGAAGAACTCAACATGTGTCGGTGCCCTTCCTCTGGCAAAGACGGCCGATGCGGATGTGAAAGAAGTCAAAGATCGACTGGAAAAACTCAGCAACAAAATCACAGAAGCTGCAGAGCAGGTAGCCATCTTATCGTTATTGTCGTTATTATTGTGTCCCATCAGAGAAAGCCCTAGCTTCATCAAGTACCGTGCTTTCTTGGCAATGTCAGCATCGCTTTGTCAGATGCTCACATTTGTGTTGTTTACCTCCACTTCCACCTTCTTTGAGTGTATCTTGTTCTCCTCTTCTGTTGTTCTCAATTGATCTGAGTTTAATGTGGAGCCCAGTCACAATCACTGACTCAGTTTCCTGCAGTTATATTGTAAAAATATAATGATGTTTATACATCTTTCACAATCATAACCGGCCCATTCAGGGTAGTGGGATATATTGTGGTTGTTGACAAAGATGGTTTTAAGAGATGCCACTTCCTTGCAGTTCCTAGACACTCAAGATACAACCAACGACGTGAGGCAGTCAGCAGATGATCTGAAGAACAAGATGAAACAGGCCACCAATGAACTGGAGGAGGACTTCAAAGAGGCACAGGATGTTGTGAAAGAGCTGAAAGACTTTCTGTCAGGTACGCAGAATTTGGTTTAGGGTGGATGCGGTATTGATAGCTGGCTTTATTTTTTTAATGCCAATAATGATGCATAAACATGCTAATACACAGCAAACTATAACTATGATAACAACACTCCATCACAACTTTATTTTTATCTACCTCCAGACCCAGCATCCAACCTGAGCCACATTCAGGATGTGAGCGACTGGATCCTGAACACCAAACTGCCTCTGAGCCCACCTGCTCTAAAGAGGAAGCTGGAGGACCTGAAAGATCTGGCAGCGAACCTACCGGACAGTACATCCATAGTTAGCAAAGCACGGCCTCAGTTGATTGCCGCCAAAAAACTTTTGGAAAAGGCTCAGGATGCCAGGTAGAACGCATTCTTCCGATGCTGTACAGTAATCCCTCATTTATGGTGGTTAATTGGTTCCAAACACGATTAATGATATACTTACTACTAGTTATGGCATAGAAAGTATGTTTACAATTTTTTAGAGCCATCTACACATTAAATAACACCAACATTGTTGACATAATCAGAGAAAATAAGGCATTTGAGAGTATTTACCTTGTGTGGGAGTAGAATTGACGTTGTGGGTTCAAAGCCTACTTTTTATTGCCTGTAGTAAGTTTATTTAAATCTGAAATAAGTCTGATGCGTCGGCACGGCGGAGTGGTTAGCGTGCAGCTCTAACCACAGCTAGGAGACCAGGGTTCAATTCCACCTTCGGCCATCTCTGTGTGGAGTTTGCATGTTCTCCCCGTGCATGCGTGGGTTTTCTCCGGGTACTCCGGTTTCCTCCCACATTCCAAAAACATGCTAGGTTAATTGGCCACTCCAAATTGTCCATAGGTATGAATGTGAGTGTGAATGGTTGTTTGTCTATATGTGCCCTGTAATTGGCTGACCCCGCCTCTCGCCCGAAGACAGCTGGGATAGGCTCCAGCACCTCCCGCGACTCTCATGAGGAGAAGCGGTATGAATGAATGAATGAAGTCTGATGCTTCGGTGGTGGTCTCACCGAATAACCAATGCAGAATCCTACATTCAGAAGTTGGTGGTCTTCATGGCTTATCATGTAGTTCATTCAGCCATTTTTATGCTTGAAAATGCTTAAATCGGCCCATTTTGTACAAATGTCTTTGAATATGAATGTGTATTTTTTGTATCCACATTACCAGAGATACAGCAAAGGGGGTGAAGGATAACGTGGATGAACTGCGGCAAGGCTTTGACTCGGTGGAAGGCTCGCTTTCTGACATGGAAGAAAAACTGCAGGACACCATGGATCTCGCAGACGCCTTGAACAACAACTTGACTAAGGTGCCAAATGGAAAATCATTCATTTTCTTCATGAGTTAACATCCTCAGGGTCAGGGCCATAAAGAAATTTCATATTTCATTTAGGCCAAAAACCATCTGAACCCAGCAGAGAAGACTCTTGACGATGTATCATCAATGATCGCTCCAACCAAAGCTCACATGGATGAGCTCAAAGGCATTGTGCCGAATGGACGCGAGTCTGCTGAGAACGCACAGGAAAATGCGGACAATGCTGAGAAAGATGCAGGAGCTGCCAATCAGGTCAGAGTTGATACTGTGGATTTGGGCGTCCATGACGGTAACATCATGTGTGTAGAATAAAGAACGTGTGTATTGCGTAGGACATGTTGTCGGCTCAGAAGCAGCTGGATCGCCTTAAGGATGAGGCTGCTGCCAGAGGGCCTGGTGGAGAAGCAGGGGAGGGTGCCGAGCGGCTAGCAAAGCTGAAGAAGGATGCCGTAGCGCTGGGCAACACCACTGAAAGCATGGTGGATGCTCTGGAAGGTAATACAGAGACATTTTGCAGGGTCGGGGGGAGCATGTTGCATTTTTGCTACCGGTGATAATAACAACACTCGAACAGGAAAGAAATTAAATGATTGATTTGAAATGAAAGTTGCTATGTAGTACAGCTACGGTGTGTTCCTTTTTTGTTTGATATTATATATAGTATTTTCAAATCATTTAGAAATTCTACATATCCAAATTTGCTTAATATTGGCTTTCTTAGCAATATTCGATATTATCCATCACTTCATTACAAAAGTATATTTTAAAAACCTAGCAAGTTAAAAAAAAAATATTAAAGAAATATTACAAGAACCTAATTTTTCATTATTAATTTCCTCCAAAAGGTTTGACAAAAAAAAAATTATTCTGCCCTCCCACGGAAAGTTGTGTGCTGCAGTGAAATGCATCCAAGCGAAAAGGGCTGTTAGGCCGAACTAATGTTCTGCACCACAGAGCCGTGTTTGTCAAAATTGTCCCCCAGCCATGGGGGGCGGCCCCTGAGAGTGATCAAGGGTGGCCACGGCCACCCCCATTGTTCTGCCACTGTGGTTAGCGTCAATAATTATTGACCGTGTTTTGTGTCCTCGGGCAAGACACACCCAGCTTGCCCCCAGTCCGCTCACACTGCCGTATAAAAGTGAATGAACGACATTTCTGTCATCAATCCTTGCTAAGTTTACACGATGCTTTTGCATTATTTTTTAGGAAAAGCAGATTCCCTGAGGCAGTTGCAGGATGAGATCATTCAGAAGTCCTCAAAGCTCGAGGGCCTCGAAGAGAGGCTTAAGGACCTTCTGGAAAAACTTCGAAAGAAAGCCTACGACCTGAGCACCTGCCAGGGCTGAGGACACAGAGCTGCTTTGACGATGCCACAGTTTCCTCTTTGGGATGAACCATTATTACCATTTTGAATTCACAGGTTCCATTTCACTAATCCACAGGTGTGTGGGCTTTTTAAAAATATATTTTTTATGATAGACATATCTTGTGAAAGGTCAAACCCAAATGTATCAGTATCACCGCACACTGCGTTATTTATTTTGTGTTGTTTCAGCAGAATCCATTATATTTAAATAAAGATTTACTTATAATACATCACTGTGTGCAGTGCTGGACACTAACCACTCAAAATAGTCGCCATGTTGGTGACGTACCGGAAAAGGATGCGCTAATTTGAAATAATTGCATCTAAAAAACAAAGTTTGATTCCTAGATTTGATGCTCACATTGCAAATATGCGCAAAGGCTAAGGAAGAAGCCGGTGAGCACCGACGAAGAGGCAGTCAAGACACCTTTACAACTCACACGACAGACTTCCGGCCTTCAAAATAAGAGTTCTTTGGACCTCTTTGGTTGACACCCACTAACACACAAACACATCCCTGATGTAACTACAATTGTCCCTCATTTATCACAGAGCATAGAAAACCTGTTTATTACTTTCTAAATACAGGTTTGGACATTATTAGAGCCCTGTAGACATGAAATAGCATCCCTATAGTCATCTTTGCACTCGTATTATTCTTTGTTTACACCACATTGCGCGGGTTATGAGATCATTCTAGCAACGTAGGTCCATTTATTTATTCTTAACTTGAAAAACTGTTTCAAATGGAGTGGGGAAGAAGGACAAAGTATGAAGCAAAACACTTACCACTTCCACACACTTTTTTTTTTTACTCATGTCAGGCATGTCTTGTAATACAACGTCTTGTCTCATCAACATAACATTACTGGCAACCTAGCGACCAGAATACTACATATAACTTACCGTTTAGTATTTTTTGACAAATAAAGGTCCATAATCATACAAATACATCCAAAGTGTGCGAAGGAAAGATATCACAGGTCTTTCCTTCCTGCAGCTGTCGGGACTCCATAATATAAACTGCGCCAAAAACTGTGCAATAACCATGCAATAAACAAGTGCAATACCATGCAATAAAGCTGTGTCTTGATCAACATGTACTCAGCTGTACATAGTTATTATATACCGTAACGTCTTGATATGTATTACCTTTATTTTGAACTTTCTAAGCTGTTGTGTGCTGCTGTAAATATGGAATGTCACCCTATGGGACTAATAAAGGCATATCTTATTTTATCTTATCATAGTCAAGCACAAAACAGCGATCATTCAAGAAAAAATACATTTTTGAAACACCACGCTAGAGTGGGGGCCGATGTTGGAACCGTGATGTAGCGAGTAACGGCTGCACAGACTGTAGTTAAGCACGAGAAAGAGCGTTCGCTGATGTTTGGAACCATTCCTGCAAAACCGCTTCTCTTGAGCAGACATGTTGACATCGTCAAAGCGAGGATGCCGCTAGAAGAGAAGTTTGATTTTTTCAGTACAAAGCAGCGATCTTTCAAATGTGGCGAGCCTTTACTTACATGAGATGATGCTCGGGTTATCTGACCGCACGTCACATGACGGAGCAAACCCCAGACTGCAGAGACCCGTCCTTCCTCTGAGCCACAGCATCCATACTGCAACACAACCAGGATTATCTTTAGCCAGGAATGAATCCATCAGTGTCAAAAACCACAACGTGATGTCAATCACCTTTTGGAAGACATAAAAGCGATGCCATTGTCAGAGTCCAAGGAGTGGACTTCTCTTGGTTCCGCAAGCGCATAATCACGTTCGCTATGATGGCCTCTGAGCGGCGGGCAGAGACTCCTGCTGGGCTCAGAAGCGGAAGTAACAAGCCTGGAAGCATGCAATGGATTTCCATTGGGGTCTAGGGACTGATCCACGTCATGGCAAGGTCCCAGTGCTTCCAGGTCAGTCTGAGAGGAGGTGTGTAAAATGATGTGGGGCAATGAAAGAGCGGTAGAAGAGGGCTCCCTCTGGGACACCTGCCCTTTCTTCATGAGGTTGATGGCTGTACTTGCATTGTAGGCTTGCTGTTGAAAATGCACACAGAAATGCGGTAAGTGTTGTGTTAGCATCAAACACACACACACACACGACTGTCGTTGGTAGGCAGAGGCCCCACTCTATTTTATCTTAACGACTGTTGTTTTGTACCAGGTAAGATAAATCGTTATTGTCTGGGCATGCCTTTTTTGGAACCTGCATCAACTTGTCAGACTCGAGCTGTCCTATCTAGTTGGAACATTAGTCTTTTTTAGACTAATCATCTAGACCTGTTTAAGTAAATGGATCCAATTTTCACCATTTTGGAAATATGGGCCATTGTTTTATTAAAAAAATACAGTTAGAAATCCCACTTTGTTTGACAGTCCTTGAACGCACCATCTAACTTTGTCCCATGCTGTATTATTCTTTCATTTCATATTTGGTCCCAAGTGTTTGTACTGTGTGGGAATGCATAAAGACAAGGTTTGATGACCTTATTGAGTGCTAACGGCAACAACAACAGAAAAACAAACTCCAGGCTTGTACTGGTGGATGGTCAAAAGTCATTTTGTGCTTTTAATTTGATGTTGTTCCTGTCTTAGTTTTACACAATACACGATAATGAAATGGCGTCAAATCGCTATCACGTATGAGCCTGCGATCCCCCGGTCCGACAAAGGCTTGTGGCAACAAGAGTCGGTCCATGGGTTCAAAAAGTTGGGGGTTGGGTCCGACAATTTGAGCTTAATATCCCAACAACTAAATAAACAAGTTCACACCCATTTTGCCACCTCTCTGATGGAGGTCACTAAAAAAAACAAAACCACTTCACAGGTCTATTGGACTTCGCTAAACCTTCACTGCCAGCTAATCTTTCTCTCCAGTGCTGGCATTGCAATTGTTTGGATCTAAAGACAAACCTTCGTAATGAGTCTTACTAACCTTCCATTTGGATTTGGCAAAATTCCTTTCTATCTGCTCACAGACGGACTGATAAATGTCTTGGTCTTTAGCTGTGTCGCCATCAATCCTGCAACAGTCAGTGAGATATTGGTTATGTTGAAATATCCAGGTTGCATTCTATGTTCATGTTTGATGAAAGACTGACCAGGGGTGCCGGAGGGCCTGTTCCGTGGTGAAGCGTTTAGTGGGGTTTTTCTCCATCATGTTCCTAATGAAGTCTATTGCTGTGAAGGGATGAAACACATGCCTGTTCATACAAAAATCATGTCAGTTGATTCCCAAACTGTTTTGTCTCAGATCCTGGAGGGGATCTGGCAGTTCTCTTTGGTTGTACTGTATAAAATAAGAAACTCCACCAGAGACATAAATTGAGACGCTCCACACTCAGAACTAAAAATCCTTCTGGATTCAAGGTGAAATATCCTAAAAAAACAATAAAAGTCTAGTTGCCGCAGTTTAAGCTTTGCAGATTATTAGGATCTGGATGACTGAGAATCTAAACAGACATATTTGGGGATTTGTCTGCGGGTTCTTGGACAGTTTCAATGCCTGGCTTCCGCCACTCACGGAACATCAGGGCCTTAACCAGCCGCCCTCTGACAAATTGACTGAAATAATTGTCAATGGAATTGCAAAAAACTGCAGACATGTGAGGGCTCGACAAATGTTGTATTCATGACAACAATATACACTACCGCTCACATGTTTGGGATCACTTGCAAATTTCTTTGTTTTCCAAAGAAAAACTAATTTTCTTGCATTTCACAAACAATTTTTCGATTTCACAAACATTTTTCTCCAATTCACAAACAATTAAAATGAATCTGATGATTTTCAAAGAAGAATCTACATTTTTGCATAGAGGCCTACTATCAACAACTGTCAGTCCTCACCATCAATCTCCTGGTATGGCTGCTAATCCAAGTTCATCATTTTATAAGGCTAATAGATTCATTAAAAACCCATCCAAAAATCAAAACTTAAACTAAAATCTCTTACCACTACTCCATTCAGAGAGCAGCACAAACTGGGTCTAACAAGGACAGAAAAACGATGCATGAAAAAAAAAACGATGCACGAAAAAAAAAACGATGCCACGAAAAAAAATCTCAGAGTGGCTCAAAAAATGTCCAAGGTATCCCAAACTTATGAGCGGTAGTGTATATTATTATTACTATGATATTTTGGTACCTGACTGCGAGATGT
Source organism: Doryrhamphus excisus (assembly GCF_037039965.1). Classification (NCBI taxonomy): domain Eukaryota; kingdom Metazoa; phylum Chordata; class Actinopteri; order Syngnathiformes; family Syngnathidae; genus Doryrhamphus; species Doryrhamphus excisus. The sequence continues at coordinate 19,208,936 of NC_136367.1, read as the reverse complement.
CATCCCAAAAGGGAGAGTGAAAGGCGTACTCAGCTCTCATGATCTTTGAAAACAGACGCGTCTCGTTCTCCTCAAAGAATGGAGGGTAGCCACACAACCTGCAGCACGGAGACGACAGGTTAACAACTGAACAGAACCCAGTCTTTGCGGGACTGCCACCTGAGTAATGTAATAATAATATAATAGTAGTAGCAATGGTACACAATATGACAGTATGAGGAAAAAAAACATTCATACGTAACTCTAACCCTAACCACTACTCATTTGTTCCTCATTGATTCTTCATTAGTTCCTCAGTAACTACTCTAAACGTATGTGCCTTAGTGATTAGTTCTTCATTACTACCTCAGTATCTACTGTATTTTTGTGTACCTTATTGTACTTGAACTAAATCTACAGAAACACAGAGCTCCAAGGTAAGAAAGGTACTTACAAGATATAAGTAATAACTCCGATGGACCAACAGTCGACTGCTTTGCTGTACGGTTTTTGGGCCAAAACCTCAGGAGCTGCAGGGAAGAACAAAAGTCATGCATAGAAACAACATGGAATGTATTGGATCTGTGGGAAAAAGGAGGATGTGTATATCTTGGAGTGACTCACCAACATATCCTGGTGTCCCACAGGCTGTGGACATCACCCCATGCTCTAATGTCTTGGACAGGCCAAAGTCACTGACCATGATCTTTGCATTCTCATCTGTGTTGTAGAACAGCAGATTCTCCGGCTACAAAAGTACAACAAATTGTGTGTGGAGATGTCATTCCCAAAAAAAATGTGATGAATCAGATGATGTCCCTTTTTACCTTCAGGTCCCGGTGCACGATGCTGTTTTCATGCAGGTAGCTGACGGCCTCCAGTACCTGTTTGATCACCGAGCTGGCATCCTTCTCCGTGAAAACACCTTTGTCTAAAATGCGATCAAACAGCTCCCCACCTGACACGCTACAAACAGATCAAAAGTATCATTAGTAATAAAAAAAATGTCCTTACGTTGCAACTGAAACAATAAAATAATCCACTTACAGTTGCATGACCAGGTAATAGTGGGTTCGACTCTCGTAAAAATCCTCCAGCTCGACCACATTGTCGTGTTTTATCCTGAAACCATTAAAGAGGCTTTTAGATTTTGACATCATTGACACACTGTCAATACAACGGAAGCTCAGTTTTCATCATTTCATTCATTTTTTTCCATACAAAATAATATTAATACAAGTTATCCATTGCAGATACCCACAAATATGAACAAAAAACACATTTTTAAAATAATAATTATGGTTTAACATGCAGAAAATGAGAAATGCGCAGTGTGCCTGAACGTCTCATCAGCGCAGGGCACATGCCGCCGTTTTGGAAGATGTAAAAAGACAAATACAAAGTTATATGTCATTATGTGTGCCTTCTCTAAACTAATAAATCATACATTGAAGCATGATTAAAGGATTCGCTGGCCGGAATCTGTCTATAGTGTCCCAACTCTAAGAGAATCACTGTCTATTCTTTATAGAGACCGAGTCACAAATGTGTGAATGTTTTGTTTGAGCACTCCATTCCGCGGATTAGTTTGTTAGCCACACAGTAAAAAAACAACCGAGAAATTTCCACCGAAAAACGAATCCTGCCAAAACGTGGGCATAGGAAAACTGAGGTTCCACTGTATTTGCGGTTTAATTCAGACATGGTAACACTCGAGAACTGTAAAGAGTATGGTGTGATCTTTGGTCCCTGATTGCATACGCATTACAGGTGTGATTTACATAACAATAAACATAAACAATTTTGGTCCCGGTGTTGACCCCTGTGGTATATCGCAAACTAAAAAGTTAGAGAAATTCAAATATGTATTTGTGTTTTACCTCTTCAGCACATTGATTTCATTTTCCAGGTTACTGTGAGCAAGATGTTTTTTCTTCAGGCATTTCAGAGCAAACAATTTCCCGGTTTTCTTCTCTCTCACCATAAAAACTTCAGAAAAAGACCCCCTGCACAACACAGAAAGAGCAGAGGCATGAAGGAAAGAAGAGTCAGAGAGTGAGTTTTAGTTGAGTTAAATGTTCTGGATTTTTTGATCAACATGTTGATTGTTGTAGTGAATATTTGTTTATGTATTTGTAAGTGGGTACCCACTGGGTGACAACACTACACAGGGAACTGTACGTTCCCACATTCAGTCAGAGTCTTAATCCCATAATGAAGTAGTGCTAGGATGTTCTCACACTGCTCTATTCTGACGTCGGTGATGAGAGACAGACACACACACACACTTATTCACACCAGGCCATGAGTGCTTAAAGTAGATCAGAGCCTGCAAGACAGCAATGAGGTAATAGGCTTATCATCCATTAACAAGTGTTTGTTGCGGCTCAGTCAGTTGCGGTTCATTGTAAAGAGGTCAGGTCGTGATTGAAGCGCTGTACTCTATACATACGCTGACCCTGAAACCTTGCTCAAGGGTATCTCGGCAGTAGTCAGGGAGCAGACTCGTATCGCTGCAACAGTTGGATTTTTGCAAGACTGGAAATGTGTACCGCCAACATGAAAATCGTACGTCTGCGAACATGTTGAGTGGATTACGCAGACTGGCTGAAAGGTCCCATTGATAAAGTACACTGAGAGAAAGGTACCGAAGGCCTTATCCTTAAAGCATGTGCCAATCGGAACCCAGTCAGTCCTCAAAATAATCAGAATAGAATACATGATATATTATGTAGCGCTTTTTAAGGCACCCAGAACGCATCACAATGAATTATTAATATACTCCCAGTCATACACTAGTGGTGGCAATCTACATCTGTAGACACAGCTGCCCATGGCTGCCAATTTGCGCCTACGCCCCCCCCCCCAACCACCGCCAAGGACCACCATCCAACATCAAAATGTCGTTTCTATCAAGAAAACCATCAAAACATTCAACAAAAGCTCTCTGTGGTTGGTGATTGACAGCTGCAGTACTCACGTTCCCATCTTCCCCTTGAAGTCAAACACATCCTTGATGTTATTTATGGGTTTCTTCCAGCTGCAGACAATCTCCTTCCGCCCCATTTTGGCTCTGACGTTGCCGTAGACTCCTGAAACATCAAAATATCATGGATGAAAATGCTGACAACATACACTAATTATCAGGGATTTTGATAATTATCTGATATCTATTAATTATTGGCTCGATATCAGCATAAAAATACAATATTGGTTGATGTCAGTTGGTTGACGGTTGATGAAGTGTTCATTCCACCACAGGAGGTATGTCATGGGATATCGGTATCAGCTGATATCGGTATCGGAAATTGAGAAGTGGACAATGTCGGACAAACTAATTATACTTTGCATGAGTTCCGTACTCAGTTTGTTCCATCATTCTACTCCTCATATTGATATGCTAAAGCGGCGGTGTGCAAACTGCGGCCCGGGGGCCATTTGTGGCCCGTTGCTGTTTTTTTATTGGCCCGCACCATATTCTGAAAGTATAATTTAACAAAAATACATTTTTTAAAAACACTGCAATAGTAAAAATGAAAAAAATTGCAGTAATATGATAAGATCAAGTGGTCATTTTATTTAATAATTAATAATAATAATAATTAATAATTACAAGAAGAAAATTTACAAGAAGTGACTTCTGTGGGACTTCTATGGGACTCACTGTGCAGTCACTGCTAAAATAACCCACCATGGAGTACCAGGAATTTGATAAAGAAGGCCAGAATTCAATAAAGAACTCATCACAAACTACAAAGATGGCTTCCCATTCTCTCCGCCCTTGCTGCTCCTCACTGTTTTGAATCATTGATCCATTTTATATATAATTTCTAATTATTTCACATTGTTTTTTGCACGTGAAACTATAATTATTGTCAATAAAGTGTATTTTTATTACATGTCAAAATACTGAATTGTTATATTTGAATGATTATTAGGTAAACATCTTCATTGAATCCAAATGTAGTGTACCAGTTGAGAGCCATGATGGGTCTTCATTGGCCCCTAAAGCGTCCCCCCCTCTGAGATGGTGCTCCATGAGCCGCTTCCTGGTTACATAAACACTTGCATGTCCATGCCTGAGGTCAGTCCCAGCTGGGTAAAGCCTTTTTCTATCAGTTGCACAACACTCAAAAAGGCAGAGGATTAAAGAGGTAAATAGCAGTGGTGGGTTAAGCTTGCGACCTATCTGCCCTCCTCCAACGCTCTATCCTATCCGACACCGCTACTGTGTCTGAGGGAATGGATTAACACATGATTCCGTGGCAAAATGGGTCGTTTTTGGTTTTTTTTTTCTGTGTGTGTTGATCCTGGCCTTGAAAAGTTACAGTACTCTGGACAGCCAAAATGTATTTATCTTCATTATAGCCAAGAATATTTATGAAAACTCTCAATTTGTCATTAATTTGTAAATTTTAAAACGTTGCCTGGACACATACAGAAGTATTATTTACTATAACAATATTATTTTAATTAGTTTCCAGAAATTAGAGCAGATACTTGTCCAAATATGAGTTTGAAAATGCAGCTAATGGAGTTTAAAGCACTAATATCTAAAATATGTCAGCAAGTTGAGAATAAAATAAAGCTTTACCTTGTGGAGCGGTGTAGAAAGTGTTGAGTCGAGGCTTGCTGGACGTACCTGCCTGCTGCAGGTAGACTTCACTTGAACAACTGTAAAAGGGGCGGGGTCCCGTCCATTCATCATCTCCGTAGGGATTAGGAGCCATGTTGCATTCAAGTACAATCAGAAACTCACACATTACTCTTTCTGTGACGTTTTTCAGGACATTTCGCCTGCAAAGCTAATTGATAAACGGTTGAATTGAATGATGTCGACTTCGGAATACTTCACTTGATGCCAGCTAGCATACACATGCAGTTGAGTTAATTTATTGTCAATGTAGCTTTCCATTGTTGTCAGTAGTTATGATGTTTACAGTATGAAATGACGTGAATTCACATTAAAATTCACATAAAACACAATCATTCATACCACATAATTCAAACCAATATTTAAGCACCTCAGAAAATCAGATGTTCACATATTAAATACAGTTTTGTACTTTTGAGTACATCCTATGAAGATAAATGACACACATACTAACAGTATTTAGCTGCTGAAACACCCTGTGGACCAGAATAAAACTATAAAAACTAATTTATGTCACTGCCGTGTACATTTTAGAAAACAAATGTTACAAACAAGATTGTTATTGTACAAATGTGATCGTTTTATTGCTGCAAACGCAACTATGTCAGAATTCCTACAGAAAAAGAAGCTCCTAAACGCAGCATTTTTGTCTCATCCTCCAGCCGCGGCGTCAGTCATTGACGTCACGTGGATTTTAACCCAGCAGTAATACATCCTATGTAGACAAATGGGCGCTAAATCTGAAATAAACGTCAATAAAATGTGAAATCACACGACAAAATTGGTGAAGCCAGGTTCGATTATATTTGATGTTGTCTTAAATCATCATCCTAATGAAGTCGTTTGCTTTATATAGCATTAAAGGCTACAATGTAGATCGGATAGAGACATGCTACGTGTTAGCAAGCTAGCAGCCAAGCTAGCAGTAGTAGAAGCAAGGCACTTCGTACTTTTGATGCTGTCCGGCGAATATGTCGTCGCTATGGATTATATCAGTGCGGTGTTTTGAGGCAGCGCAATGCCACTGAAATACCGTTTGGCTTTGTTCGGCTACCTTTATTGTTTCAGATAGCGGCACACAGCTAATGTTGGTAGGTTGCTTTCGGGGTTATCACCCTGAAAACAGGCAATGACCTGCTAGGATGCGTTTGGCTGCTGTTAGCCGGTTAGGTTAGCATGTCTTCAAGTAGTTTACTCATTGTAATGACACAGCAGTCTGTCCGTTCACACATTTGATCCTTTTAGCTAACGTTGCGTTTCAGGACTATGGCGCCCCGCTTACAGTTGGAGAAAGCGGCTTGGCGTTGGGTGGAAAGTGTAACACCAGAGGAAATCAGCCAGGAGCACATCGAGCTAGCATACCGCATCAGTCTTCCGGCCTGCAAGAGAGGAACCTGCAGGTACTAACATTTTGTTTTTGTTGGAATAACAGCAAAGGTTATGTTCATTTTTTAAATGTCTCACAAAGACGTGTTCATGGACATCAACAGCTTGTTTAGTTTCTTGGCTGTAGAAAAATCGGCTCCTCTTTAATCGTCGTATTGGAGTGACTATAATGCGACATTTCATCAAATGACATCAATAAACATCACTTTATACATAAAGAATGTACAACTGTCAGCTATTGTTGACATGTTACGCTGTCTTTTATGTGTTCTTAACATGTGAGGGTGTTTTAGACACAACATTTGTAAGTGTGTCATACATGTACGCATGTTCTTCATGCATGGGTCATGTTTTTTTTTAAAAAACAAACAAACAAAAACAGTCGTGTACTGTGTACTGTATGCTGTGTCTTCACAGAAGGAACTGCAAAGGGAATCCCAACTGTCTTGTTGGTATTGGTGAACAGGCGTGGCTTGGAGAGATTGATGAAAACGCTTTCCACAATATTGATGATCCAAATTCAGAGCGGCGGGATAAGGTACACAAAATAAATGAATGTTTCTATTTCTATGACATTTCTATGTGGCTCAGTATAAGAAGAAAGTAAAGTGCAAAGTATGAAACTAATAACAATGTTGCTTTCTGTTTTTGTCCCTCCCTAGAACACATTTGTTGGTTTGACCAATCTGGGTGCAACCTGTTATGTCAACACTTTCCTGCAAGTATGGTTCCACAACCTGGAGTTACGACGGAGTCTCTATCAGTGCTACAATTCCCGAGCACAGGAGCATAAGACAGAATCGGGTATAAGTCATAGCTTCATGTCCTCGATGTGCTTTTAAATGTACGCTGTATGTTTGGATTTATTTTCTATGCAGTGCGACAATTAGGACTATACCATTCTGCAAAAAAATGGACATCTGGATTATTCCATCGGGGGCCACATACTGAAAGATGAAAGGATGGAAGAGCCACTTGCACATTTTGTTAAGAAGTTTTGTATATTTCAAGAACAAATTGCGTTTTTTCTCATTTTTGATGTTTCTCTTTTACAAACATTACAATTTTCTTTGTAAATAATCATCATACATTTTCTTTTTGTAATATTATGGCTTTATTCCTTGAAACATAACTTTGTCTGCACCGTCATTTTTGAAAAAAAAATGTGATTTTGTTTCTCATGATATTCCCACTTAAAGACATATTTATTCAACATTTCTACCTTTCTGCTACTAAAATGTTAATTTAAGCGGATCTATTATGCTAATCTTCCGTCCCTTTTGTATTGAGTTGTGGTCTGACAGATATGTTGTCTATTTCAGATTACGAGCCTCAGTCCATATGCGAGCATCTGCAATATCTGTTTGCACTACTGCAGAATAGCAACAGAAAATACATCGACCCTTCGGGGCTGGTCAAAGCTCTCGGCCTGGACACGGGACAGCAGCAAGTAAACCACACACTTTCTCTTCACAATCTCGTGGTGTATGATTCCGCTGCACTGAAATTGCTGGATTTTCTCTCCCAGGATGCCCAGGAGTTTTCAAAGCTTTTCTTGTCCCTTTTGGAGGACACACTATCCAAGCAGAAGAACTCCACCCTGCAAAATGTAATTCAGCAGCAATTCTGCGGACAGTTTTCCTACGTAACTGTGTAAGGAAAGAAATGTTGTGCAAGCCTGTTCTTGTTTTGCCATATTGAATTATTTATTTTGCACTGACTGTTTGTGTTGTTGTTGTTTTATATAAGATGTAACCAATGTGGGCGGTCATCTGCGCTGCCGTCCAGATTCTACGAACTGGAACTGAACATCCAGGGCCACAAGAACCTTGCAGAGTGTGTCACAGAGTTCCTGAAGGTGGGTTACCGTCAGGTTTATAACAAATGATGACTCAATGCTGTGGGGCTAATGATGTCATTGTCTAACTTGCATAATTGATGCATTTGCATGCAAAGTGGTGCATTGGTAAGCATCAGTAATCTGTTCCAGAAGGTCCGACTCAAACCAAAACGGGCTGTAACCAAGGCAAATTTTCCCAGAGAAAATAATGTAAATTCAAATTAAAAAGTTTTCTAGGCAGCGTCTGCTTGCCTTTAATTTGGTAACGCACTCACTGGTTGCAAGCCTTTTCTTTGTTAGAGCCGCACAAAGCAGCCTTGCTTTGAAATAGCGTCTCCTGCTGGCCCTCACAAGCCGTTCACCCACACCAATAGCAACTGGATGACAAGATGGCGGCGTAAACAAATCAAGCACAAATAGCTAGTGACGCGCCCCATGTTGTACGCTAACCAAGGCAACATTTTTTCATCAATTTTGGCTGTTAAATGAAAAACGCTAACCTTGACTGGGTTACCGCAGTAATTGTTTGAGATATTTGCCTTTATATCAGTCTACTAGAAAGCCCACCATTTTGACACATTAGTTTCTGTTTCACTGATGATGCTTTAAATTTCTCACTCTTGAACGCACCACAGTTACGTGCTATGAGACAGCGTACAGGTAGGCTCTGCAAGCCATTTGAAAGAGTTTCAATGCTAATTGTTTTTTGTATGCTTTTTAGGAGGAGAAACTGGATGAAGACAACCGTTATTTCTGTGAGAGCTGTCAGAGTAAACAGAGCGCTACCCGGAGGATCCGACTGCACAGCCTCCCTCCTACGCTCAACCTGCAGCTCATGCGCTTTGTCTTTGATAGGTTTGTCACAGCTTATCACTCCACCATGTGAATGTTGTCAAATGCTACTGTATAAATGTTAGAACCACCTAACACAGTGAAAAAACACACAAAAAAGGCCAATGAAATGTCTTTCTTTTACATAGGGGTACAAACATTTTCCACCAAAATGTCAAATATTGAGTCATTCTTGTTTGTCATCTCTAGACAAACTGGCCACAAGAAGAAACTCAACACCTACATCAGTTTCCCTGAGCAATTGGACATGGCACCTTTTTTTGAAGTGAAAAAAGGTATTGTGGTTACGAACGCACCCCCATGAATTATTAAATATCATTTCTGTCCGTAAACACGACACTCGCTCGAGAACTAGTTACAGCAAACACCTTGGAAGAACACATCGTGTGCCTGCAGCCACGTAACATGGCCTACTTGTTGATTTACTGCACTTAATTATGTCTCCCAAGCAGCACCGCGCCAAAGAAAAGGAAAGCCATCACCATGAAAGCGAAACTGCACATCAGAGGAGAAACGCCACATAATATAGGCTGTTCTTTTTATCCAGACATTAAGGATAAGGATTATTGAATTTTTATGAATGCTGGAGGGGCCATGGATTCCATGCGCTGTTTATGTTATGTTTATGTGTTCAAAATTCGATCGCAATTAGCTTAGGTTCAATGCTACTCACTACACGCATTTGCAAATCTCGACTGGTGCTACACAGTCTATGACTCCCCATCGTACATTTTTCTAAATACATGTTGTATTTCTGTTTTGCAGATCAGAAGTGTGTGTATGAGCTGAGTGCAGTGCTGATCCACCGTGGCATCAGTGCATACTCCGGACATTACATTGCACATGTGAAGGACGCTCGCACCAGCGACTGGTATAAATTCAACGACGAGGAAATTGAAAGGATGGAAGGCAAGAAGCTCCAGTTGGGTATAGAAGAAGATATTGGTGAGTGACATTACTTGATTACATGAGCACTGCACAGTAAAAACCCTGTCAGTCGTCTTTTGGAGTCAAACCATTTTCGTACCTGTTCGCTTTTTTTCCTCAGCTGAAACGGTGAAGTCTCAAATACGAAAACCCAAGTGCAGTAAAGGCTTCCACTGCTCTAGAAACGCATACATGTTAGTGTACAAGATCCAGCAAGAGGAGACATCAGATCCCTCAAGGACCATAGTTCAAGTGCCTGGTGGGTGAGGCTCCTTATTTTGAATATCGACACAGTACTGTATAATATGTCTCCTTCATGACCCAGCAGCATCTTTAAGTCGCAACTTGCAGCAGTGTATATTTTTACTTACGCATCTGATTTGAACTCTGTCCCGACTCACAAGACTTCCTTCAGAGGTTGGTGGACCAAGACAACCATAAATTTGAAGAGTGGTGCAGTGAAATGTCGGACATGAGGAAACAGAGTGTGGATAAGGGCAAAGCCAAGCATGAAGAAGTGAAGGAGCTGTACGAGCTATTACCCGCAAGAGACGGTCAGTAAAGGCAACATTACATGAAGTTAGAATTTGAGTCTAGAATGCTTAGAAAAGAGCAGATTATCAGGCTTCTTCGTCCCCTAATTTGGGATCAACATCTGCAACAAAAATGACTTTTCTAACTCATGATGAGTCCTACTGGGATGAGGCTTTGGAGCGCTTATTGTAGCTGCACACTAGCTTCAAGAAAAACTGCACTTTTTGGACATTTTGCCTGGCAGACACAGTCCTAAGGAAATATGAACACACGTTTTTGTCTTTTCTGTGAATTCAAAAGATATAAAAAGGAGCAGCTAAGCCTGCACATATATTCTGGAATGGAATGGAATGGAATGGCCTTTATTGTCATTATACAGGATGTACAACGAGATTGGAGAGCTTCTCCTTTCAGTGCAGTAGTCAAGTTAAAAAAAAGTATATAAAAGTAGAGTAAAAAAGACAATTTAACAAGATATATACAAGATATATACAAGATATCCAAAATATACACATAGTATTGCACAGGAGCATATGCAGGAGCAGACATATTGCAGATATATTATTTTTAGTGCAATGATAAATGGGTCACAGTGCAAATAATGACTGTAATAATGAATGTGTATTGTATTGGGTTGTTAAATAAATAAATATGATTGAGGTAGTAACAGAATTATTATTAATATTGTTATGACAAAGAACTACGTCAGTGGCGTAGTGACACCTCGCCACGCCACACCAACGAGCTTCATCACACACTCGCTCACACTGCCTCGGGTATTTGACCAAAATGGTTATTCCGGCTGTTGTCCTTGTGTCCTCCCCCACAGGGCAGCCTTATGAGTTCATACCCCTGGATTGGTTAAAGAAGTGGTTGGACGACTCCACGGCCACAAAGGAAATTGACAACACGCACTTCCTGTGTTCTCACGGCAAACTGCATCCCGACAAGGTGGGAGATGTCAAGAGGGTTTCTCAGAGAGCCGGTCAAGTCCTGTACGAGCGCTACGGTGGAGGGCCGAAGCTGGACGGTAAGGAGTGTTTCACCCTAGGTTTACGGCTTTGGGGGCACGGGGGCATGGCCTGGCAGTCACCCACCGCATGCTCACCCTGTGTGTGAGACTCAGGCTATACGAATGTGGTTGTCTTTTTGTGTTTTATTAGAATGCAGCAGATGTTGTGCAAGTTTTGAGTGAAATATGACTATACTTGTCAACACACACGATACACTTCTGGCGTGACAATTTGACTAATATCTTCTCCGACCCTCAGGCTCCGCTCTGTGCCGAGAGTGTGTGGGGCAGCGATGCCGAGTGCTGCGTCTCAAGAATCGACTTAACGAGGACTACAAAGAAGTCTCCAATCTTGTCAAACGCACCAGGTAAACATATGAGTTTGTACTTGAACATGTTGTTTTTCAATGTCTAATTTGTTATATGTGTCATTCTAGTGGTATAGTATGGGATATCATTACTTGACCCCCCCGGAAGACATGAACAGTCCACCATTTTGTGGTACAGTGGAACCTCAGTTAGCATGTTTATCGCTGAACGTTGCAAATTTACACCAACATTGTCGTCTGTTTGCATACATTTCATGATTACCGGACAATAATTATTATTAATAGGCTGCGTGAGTCTGAACTGTGAGAAAGAACTTCCTGAAATAAGTCATGGCAGCACAGGAAAGCGGTGTTGCAACAAACCTTAAATGTTCGTTTATTCCTTTCCGTTCATCATTTAGAGCCATTTTGAATTGTTTTCTGTATGTGGAACTATAAGAATGTGTTTTGTGTTAATATTTTTGGCTTTCTGGAACGTATTAGATTGATATTATTTCTTATGGGAAAAATTGATTGAGTTTGCATCTTTTTCAGTTCAAGTCAGACCAAGGTTCTCACTGTATTTTTTTTTAAACGAAGAGGGACAGACTATTAAAAAAGACAAAGGGTTATGAGAGAATTAGTATTTGAGTGAAATATGTATTTGTTTCTTTATTTATGTATTTGTTGAAAGGCTTAATTGAGAACCTGAAAACCTGGCTTTATTATGATGCCACTACATTGTTGGTAAGATTATTAAAAAAAGTAGACGGATGGGTTTTTCTTCATACCTGCTGTTGATGATTATTGTTTTCTGTTTGAATAATATCAATCTTTCTCTAATATTCCACACTACCAAATGAGGAGTAAAAGTATATGATTTGTGCTGGTGTCGGAATCGGGCGATATTTAAGGCTGCTATATTGGTATCGGATCAGAAGTGACAAAGGAGTGGCCCAAAATTCCTCCTCAGAAGCACACAAACCCGGTGACCAACTACAGGAAACAAATCAAACACTTCTTTGGATCCATTCGCTCAAAACGATGGCTTGTGTGTGTCAGTGTCGAAGGTTACTGGGTGGGGAAGGCGTCCTTGCGTAGCTGGAGGCAGTTGGCTTTGGAGCAGCTGGAGGAGGACGAGCATGAAGGCAAACCCAGCAATGATCAGAGCAATGGGAATGGCGCCCACGCCAACAGCAGCAAAGGTAGGACGAGTGGAAAAAGCTTTGTTGCTGTCTTTGTACCCGGCGGTAAATCCTCTCCCATCCGTTCAATTGTTTGATTGCAGACGACAGCCCCGAGCTCTCGGAGAGCAACGAGGAGTCAATGAAGATGTTAAACGAAGACATCGTCTGCAGCCACGGTACGTCACGCGTGTTGCATGCGTGCCGATATCGGAGCAGTCTGCATCCACGGAAGGGTGATGTCACATACCCAACCTCCAAATGTACGTTGTGGTTGTTCCTGCTTCAGGAGGTCTGAGTATTATGGAGACGGAACGGAAGCTCATTTCTTCTGAAGCTTGGACCAAGCTGAGAGCATACTTCCCCAAAGCCCTAGAATTTACCCAAGACCAAAGTCCCTGTCAGCAGTGCCTGGTGAGTCCGCTCAGTAGAAGCAAACAACGTGTGTGTTAAATCTGCCATAACGGAGGAGACATGCCGTCCTTGTGTGTGTAGACACTGGAGCAGGAAGAAAAGGACAACGAAGCTGTGAGTAAGATGATGGCTTTGGACCAGAAGAACCAGCTACTCAACCTCTTCCATGAGAAGAACCGGCCGACCCTCACCAAGTGGCCGCAGGTTGCAACAACACCCAACTGGCACCCAACTCTCGCCCTGCTCGACTTAACGTACATGAATCATGTCTTCTTTGTCTCTGCAGGAAACAGATATTCTTTACATCGTCCCTCTGTTTTTTGTGGACGAGTGGCGAAAATTCATCAGGTACATTTTTAGCGGTATGTACATCCACTTTGTGTGTGGAGAAGTGTACCCAGGTCCATCTGTGTGTGTGTGTGTGTGTGTGTGATGTCATAGGAGACCCACTAAATCCTCCCCAGTGTCCAATGTGGGCAACAGCCTGTTGGTTTGCCCGCATGGAGGCTTCATGTTCACCTACGACTCGCTCATCAACGGAGACGCACAACAGTAAGTTGAAATAACCCACCTGTGCAAATGCAGTAATAGTCGCATCAGTCAAACAACGCCTCGTATTATTACTATTCGTTTATACACGACCGCTCAAAAGTTTGGGGTCACTTGGACATTTTTTTTTGGGCTAGTCTGAGATATGACTTTTTCTTGGCAGTCCTGCTATGAAGTCCAGCATCCTGAAGTCGTTGATAGTTGATACTGACACTGGTGATTGACGGGTACTACGTATTTAGGTGACGACCTGTGAGGCGTCTTTGTCTTAAACTACACACTCTCAGATATTTGTCTTCTTGCACAGATGTGCAGCGTTTTTCTGTCCTTGTTAGACCCAGTTTGTGCTGCTCTCTGAAGTAGTGGTAAGAGATTTTAGTTTAGATTTTTAGATGGGTTTTCTAATAATCTATTAGCCTTATAAAATGATGAACTTGGATTGGAGATTGATGCAGAGGACTGACAGTTGTTGATAGTAGGACTCTATGCAAAAGATCATTCTTTGACGATCATCTGATTCATTTTAATTGTTTGTGAAATGGATAAAAATGTTTGTGAAATAGACAAAATTGTTTGTGAAATACATGAAAATGTGTTTTTCTTTGGAAAACAAAGAAATTTGATTTGAATTTGTGATCCCACACTTTTGAGCGGTAGTGTAAGTCGCATTGGGCTGGAGGTATGATGCTATTAACACCATTAAATTCACAAGAGAAGAAGAAGCGAGAGCGAGGGGGCAATGTTTACGCCAACTAGGAGACACAGTTAAAGTTCCAGAAGCTGAAATATGTGTTGTTGTTTTTTTTTTTTTTAAAGGAAGTGGATGCAGTGGAGGGCCGGCACGGTGGACTAGTGGTTAGCATGTTGCCATACAGTCAGGAGATTGGGACGCATGTGTTTGTTTTTTTTTTGCGGGTACTGCAATTTCCTCCCACGTTCCAAAAGCATGTTAGGTTAACTGGCGACTCTAAAACTCACCTCTGAACCCTCTACATCACTTCCTGTTTGCTCTCCACTCAGGTCCCCTAAAGTTATTTGACGGCTAGAAGGCTAATAATGTTAAAGTTTATTCAGGAGGTTGTGTACTGTTTTATGCTGTCACTAGGAATATATTTCATTTATAATAATGGTAATTATGGATGCCCCATATTGGATTTTTTGCCAAAAACCCAAATGAGGTTCATAAAAAAAAACTAATAAAAAGTAATGCTCTGAATGCTGGTTTCTCCTACACAGCATCGCTCTGCTGTGGCCCAGTGAATGGGAGGTGATAAGCAAACTCTTCATGGTGGACCAGCCCATCTCCATCCACTGCCTGAAACAGACCACCCCCAATGGTCCCACCACCAAATACACCACCCAGCCTGGTGAGATTTCATTGAGAACTTGGCAAAACGTGTGAATGTGCGCTATTAACTGTGAATGAAATTGATCTCATTCAGATCTGTGCTGGGAGTGCAGAGAAGGTTTCCTTTTCCAGCAGCAAAAAGACCTCCGAGAGTACACCCAAGCCACTATTTACATCCGCAAGATCATTGAAGACAAAAGGGTACGGCAGACCCACCCGTGGTCTTGGTTCATGACCTAAAAACTAGCAGTGACGACTGCTGACAACGCCACGCTCTCTCACAGATGATTAAAGAGGCAGCTCCAGAGATGAACGCCAGCAGCTCCGAGGCGGAGGAGGAGAAGGAGGAACATTCCAAGGTAGAAGGAGGGAAAGATCCAGACTTTAGCCAGGTAAACTCTCAAAATGATCCATTTGTTTAGACAGTGGAACACGTCGAGTGAATACCTGATGTTCCCATCGTAAAACATCTGAAAAGTGTCCTCCAGGATCTACCAAGCACGCACACTCACATAGCACAATCGGAGTTGACGATATCATTGTATTCTTCCAGCCACAAGATGGCACAAAGCGGCTTAAACTGAGTGACGGCACCTTCACAGCAGCAGGAGCTGCTTCTCCGGGAAGCAACGCAGCCAAAGTGGGCGGAACCAGGAGAAGCACGCGGCACAGGAAGCTTCGAGGCGAGAAAGCCCTCATCGTGTCTGCAAATCAGACCCTCAAGGAGCTGAAAATCCAGGTAACCACCCATAAAGTACCTTGCCTTGCCTCGCTAGGATTGACTTGACTTTTTGAATACAAAAGTAACGACTGATCTGGACGTTTTTAGATTATGCACGCATTCTCCGTGGCGCCGTTTGACCAGAACCTCTCCATTGATGGGAAATGTCTGACGGATGACTCCGCCACGTTGGGAAGTTTGGGTGTCATCCCAGAGAGTATCATCTGTCTAAAGGTATAGTACATGTACACACATGGACATATTATTACTGATTCACACTTTCCAACTCTGTATAGTACTTCCTGTACGGTGATCTATTGATATAGATTCAAAGTAGTTCAATGTTTTACACGCCGTCTACCTTTTGTGGGATTCATGAAATGCAAACGTGGCGCTACTTTGTTACCGCAGGCCGATGAGCCAATGGCAGACTTCGCTGCTATGGATGATGTCTATCAAGGTGAGTACTATTACTAATATTTGTTGTACAGCAGTGGGTTGGTATTTTTCTAACACTACCACACAATTTACAGTGGGGATGCCCGAGGAGGGGTTTAAAGGTAAGTTTTTTTTTTGTTTGTTTGTTTTTTTAGACCAATCTATGATTTTTTTTTTTATGGGTATGCTTTATTTTTGTTGCAGGCACTGGGCTTCTTGGGCACTGAGGAGATGGGCGTTATAGCAGTGTTTGACTCGGACAAATGCTTGGATTTTTCAAGTGTCTTTCGATAAATAAGTGCTTTAATTTTCTTTTGAAATCTTTTCGGTAGCCATTTTTGAAACCCTGCTGGTTTGTGTGGGCACACAGTACGACTAGCTGGTCTTTGACGTCACAAGGTCTCAGTCAGTCTGGACTCCCATTGAACTTGTGTTTGACTACAGGCTAAGACAACCAAGTCCTCTGGAACTGGCCTTTAGTTTTACTGTTACTTTTGGATTTTTTTTGTCTTTTGGTATTTAAATTATGGAAGAAGAAGAAGAAGAAAGAAAGAGCAATGTTCTTTCTTCCCAGGCGTGGAAACTTGTATTGTCTGTAGATTGTTCAGGTGTGTAAAGTGGATACACATGTAAAAAATTATGTTGGGTTTTGTTTTTTGCCTCGACAGCAAATGAACATCCATAATCCTCCATTGGGAATCTAAAGATGGACAATATGTATAGTAGTTGTGTCCTACAGATATGATAGCAGTGCAAATCTTTTGGGTTGAACGTTTGAAACCGAATGCAAGCAGTGAGGCGCGGTGTTCTTTTCACTGTTATTTCTTATTGACAATAAAGTTATTTTTCAAATCATTGTCTACTCATAGAAACGCCACAATTGAATTCCACAAAAGGTGATGAAGGTCTGTGACCCCCGTACCGTACACTGCAGGTCACCATGTAATGCATGTACATAGAATTTGACAATTAAATCAATTTAATTCTGTAATTAAGACTGTGTTTTGTCTTTTCCCTGTGGCTATCAAATGCTAGCAACCTGTACTGCATGCATGCTAGGTGGGTGATACTGCAAATGTTGGTAAAGGATAAATCAACAATATATTTGAACAACACAGCAAAAAATAAACGACGGTAGTATCAAAGTAGTAAATACCATCCATGATACTATCCATATTTCAATAGATTGATTATATTTTTGAATTAAAAATAATTACTATAGTTATTGTAGACATTGTATGCGCTTGGCACTTTTTAAAGTTAAGTGTGTATAATATGAGGCGATTACACATTAACAAGGTTTCCTTGTTCCTTGTTTCCTGGTCTTCAAGCCTTAAGTACATCAGCCGCCATGTTGGGAAGGTACTTGTGGTACGCCGATTGTACGACCGATTGCGTTTGTCCCTGTGTACTTGCCGTAGGATTCCCCCGACGGAAGAAAAGTTAATTAACACGTTTGCCACACGGACTTGACACACATCCATTTAAATTCCTCGATATTTGTCTTTTTGAGTGGAATACTCCCTCTGAATGTAAACCGTGTATATCGGGCATATAGTATACATACGTTTTCTTTTCGCACTAAGACAAGTTTAAGCAAATAAAGCACGAAAAAGAATGCAAACGAATCGTTCCGTCAACCGGAAGTGTCACCATTTTGTGTTGCACCAGCTGTCGCCATGTTCAAAATTGCCAAGCTTTATTGAGCGTCGCGGATTTGTCCAACAATGGTGTTTAAATAAAGAAACGGATCGTTTGAATAATTCCAGGTAAAGACGTCACCCGGATGGAAACGTTATGTGGGCTCTTCATTTTTTTTTATTTTTGTCGCCGTTAAAGTTATTTCACTACCAATTTCTCTGAGGTTAGCATTCGTACTTCAAGCTAGCGATTAGCTTGTACTTCATGTAGGGAAAATGACTTGGTGGAATGTTTGTAGTTCAGTCCGTGACTGTAAACACCAAATCTATTCATATGTGCCACATAACATGTTTACAGTTTTATTACAGTAACACAAAGCACGACCAAACTGGATGTTATTCAAACGTTAACTGACGTGATCTCCATGCTTTGTAGACAAGCGGCATGATTGAGCTTCCCAACTACAGCAGTCAGCTGATGCAGCAACTGTGTGCCCTGAGGAAGGAGGGCCACTTTTGTGACTGCACCATTCTTGTGGGGGACAACCCCCACCGTGCACATAAACTGGTGCTGGCCGCTTCCAGCATGCTGTTCAGGTACTGTGTTGAGTCCACCCTGAAATACACAACATTTGTTCAAGAATTGTGATCACTTTTGAACCCCTTCAGGTCACTGCTGGACAGTTCCGATACCGTCTCCATTGACACGACGGTGGTGTCCTCGCAGGAGTTCGTCTGTCTTCTCGACATGGTCTACACGGGGAAGCTACCTTTTGGGAAGCATAACGTCAGCCGCATCATCGCCGCCGCAGACAGCCTGCAGATGTTTGACGTGGCTGTGAGCTTTAAAAATGTCCTCACCAACATCATCAACCAGCAGCAGCCGGCGTCCTCCAACTCTACACAGATCACGGCGCACCCCAAACATCCTCACGCTTCACCTGCGCTTGCTGCGAATGAGACACACGAGGGTGGGATGGAGGTGAAGCATCAGTCAGCAGAGGAGGAGGAAAATGAAAAAGCAGAGGAACCCGAGTGTAAAAGAGTCCGTCAGGACCTTTCAGAAACCTCAGGTGAGTTTTGGAGACGTTAAAGCAGGAGTACCAAAAGTGCAGCTTAAAGACGGTTTCCATCAGATCGTTGCAAGAAGTTTTAGGAGACACTGATTAAATGATGGAAATCAGGAACAAAGTTCTTCTGTGTGCACGTAGGACCCGAGGACAGCAAAGCCACAGAGAGCGTTGCACCAGAAGAAAATGTAACCGCGACCGAGGATACCACCGAGGCCGCACCTGCACGTCTGGAGCGCTCCTCTCAGCTGATGACGGAGCTCCTCGCCAACGTGCCAGATGTTCTTCAACTGCTGAGCCAAGCAGCTCAAGGCGGTCTGGACCAAGAGGAGAGACAGGTTGGTACAACATACAACACCACGTGTCTGCTTCTATTGTGGAAGAGAGTAGTTATCATTTAGAACAGGAAGGAGGAGCACTAGAGCAGGGGTGTTCAAAGTGTGGCCTATGGGCCATTTGTAGACCGCGGCTGCTTTTTTTATTGGCCCATGGCGCATTAAAAATACAAATTTATTAATTTTCTATCGCTTATCCTCACAAGGGTCGCAGGGGGTGCTGGAGCCTATCCCAGCTGTCTATGGGCGAGAGGCAGGGTCCACCCTGGACTGGTGGCCAGCCAATCACAGGGCACATATAGACAAACAACCATTCACACTCACATTCATACCTATGGACAATTTGGAGTCGCCAATTAACCTAGCATGTTTTTGGAATGTGGGAGGGAACCGGAGTACCCGGAGAAAACCCATGCAACCCTCCACACAGAGATGGCCGAGGGTGGAATCAAACTCGGGTCTCTTAGCTGTGTGGCCTAGTCGCTGTGCAGGCCAAAAATACAAATTAAACTAATTCATTAATTTTCTAACGCTTATCCTCACGAGGGTCGTGGGGGTGCTGGAGCCTATCCCAGCTGTCTTTGGGCGAGAGGCGGGGTCCACCCTGGACTGGTGGCCAGCCAATCACAGGGCACATATAGACAAACAACCATTCACACTCACATTCATACCTATGGACGATTTGGAGTCGCTAATTAACCTAGCAACTCCAAACAGAGATGGCCGGGGGTGGAATTGAACTCGGGTCTCCTAGCTGTGTGGCCCAAAAGTAGAAATTAAACAACAAAATAATATTAAAAAAGGATGTAATAAAGTCATAATATCACAATAAAAAGTAGTCATTTTAAACCAAAGCACACAAAGCCGAGAAAAAGGCTCATTTTTGGAACTTTATCAACAAAATGTATAAAAATCCGCTTCTCGTTTTACTGTCAGGTCGTGACGGAGTGCTGTGAAGACTCGGATCCCAACTCAGCGGTGAAGAAGCTGATGAGCCAAGTGGAGAAGGGACTCGTCGGCGAGGAAGCTCTCCTGAAGCTGCTCCGTTGCGTCCGACAGAACGCTCCTTCTTCCTTCCCAGCGCCGCTCCTCTCCCGGCTGGAGGACTTGGATAAAGTCACTGAAGAAGAGCCTGGCGGGGGACAAAATGGAGGTAAAACCCAACAACGCGCTGCTGGAAAAGTCCACTTACCAATGCAGACGCGTCTCCACAGTTAACCCGGAACAGAACACCAGGAGTGAAGTCAAGATGGAGGAGAGCAGTAAACAGAACCCGGACGACGACGATGATGAGGAGGAGGAGGAGGAAGAAGAGGAGAGAGACGCGGACTCCCCGTGTCCCTCCAAGGCGTACTGCTGTCACTGGTGTAAGAAGATCTTCGCCTACAAGTGTCGCCTGGCGGCGCACAAGAAGCGCTGCCCCATGTCGGACGAGGGTCAGCTGCCGTGTCCGCACTGCCCCGAGAAGCTAGCCAACCAGCGCGCCCTTCAGCGCCACCTCACCGAGGCTCACCCCGGCAGCGCGGGAGCCAAGAAGAAGAAGAAGATATCCTGTGATCTCTGCGGGCGCACCTTTGCGCACCCATCAGGTGCGCACACATGAAATAATGACTGACCCGAATAATACGAATCAACCCGTGGTGTTTTGTTCAGGTATGATTTACCACAAGCGGACGGAACACTTTGACGAGAAACCGTTTGCCTGCGAGACGTGCGGCGCCAAGTTTTCCGCCACCTCGTCACTGAAGAACCACATGCGACTCCACACGGGCGAAAAACCATTCCGCTGTAAACACTGCGACATGAGCTTCAGCGTGTCTGCCGCGCTGGCGTATCACACCAAGAAGAAACACTCCGAGGGTGAGACACACACACACACACACACATCGAGTTTTGCGTTCGCTACGTTCATTTTGTGGTTTTGTGTGTTTAGGTAAGATGTACGTGTGTCAGTACTGCAAAGCTGTCTTCGCCCAGTCCATCGAGCTCTCGCGGCACGTGAGGACACACACGGGAGATCGACCCTACGTGTGTCGGGAATGCGGGAAAGGCCACAGCCAGGCCAGCGGCTTGACAGTCCACCTGCAGACCTTCCACAGTAAGAACCCACTCACAGGCTTCTCCTTGGGCGAGGTACTCCATCCAGCCGTGGTTATTGCACAGGTGTGCCTTAGGCTGGCCACAATAAAAGGCCACTCGTGAATACACTTTTTTTTCAAAATATTTTGACTGATCTTTCAAGAGGAACAGAAGCTTTTTGTTTTTAATCTGACAAATCTTAAGTAAGTTTGATCAGGTAAATAATTACTTCCGCTTGGAGTGCTTAGATGGAGAAAAAAGGAGTTGGGAACACCGAGTGTCGGTAGGATTGCAAGGTTGTGACTTATAAGTAAGTCCAGAATGTACGGTGCTACTCGTACAAAGTTAGGACTACAGTCATCCATCCACACTTTAAATATCACAGCTTCACTCTACCAGTGTTTTTTTTCTAAATCAGTGATTCTCAAAGTGTGGGGCGCGGCCCCCTGGTGGGCCGTGGTGGTACTGCAGTTTGGCCATGCGAGGTCATTAAAAATATGATTCATTTTTGTAAATATTTTTATTGTAAAATAAAAAAAGTAATAACCTATTGAGTGTTATTGACCTGTCACAATATTTTAGGAACCATATGAAATATTTTATAAACAAATGAATGTTGTATTTTTTACTTTGTTTTTATTTGCTTTTATTCAACTCCATTTTTCTGTAAAGTGTCTTTGAGTATTTTGAAAAGCGCTATACAAATAAAATGTATTATTATTATTATTATACAGTTTATGATTGGAATTTTAAGGCACACAAAATAATGCGTTCTACGGTTATATCAACATGGAACCCACCAAAAGAAAGATGGGACTCTCTTCTTTCATCCTAAAGAAAGAGTTTGTTTCTGCCTTTTTTTGTAACTTAGTAATCTGTAGTTTCAGGAAAATATCAGTTCCCAACTAAAAAAGGAGAACGCCACCTTATTGTAAAAAGATACCTTTCAAACAAAACATTCATATTTTTGCCACCAAAATGGGGATGTTTTACATCAAAATTATTTATAAAAAAATTATTAAACCATGAACTATTTACAATTTTCACATTTGGAGCTGAACTGTGTGTGTGTGTGTGCGCACACGTGTGAGGAGGTGTGTTTGTGTGTACATACATTTCCCTACCATGTGTTCACCTTGTGTATGCTACACTGCCACTGTGTATGCCACTTTTCTCACTTGCAAATTCTGCCACCTTGTGGCCGCTTTTATGGTTTACATTTGCTCTGAAGCCAAATGCATTAGTGGAGAGTTGCATCATCACCTCTTGTAGCCTCTGGCGTGGAACTATGTTGTTGGGATCGGCGTTTGAGTTTGTAAAAACGTGTCACTACGTCTTGAGTTAATAATTTAATAGAGTTAATAATTAATAATATGAGTTAATAATTCATGAATATCTTTCATAGTAGAAAATCCAAAACCAAATCGAAAGTTTTCTCCGTCTTCCTGTCAGACCTGCCCCAACCCCTGGACTGCCCCAAGTGCTGCCTCAGCTTCCAGACTTTGGAGGAGCACCAGAAGCACAACGAGGAGTTCCACCTGAAGGAGTTCCACAAGTGCCCCACGTGCGACAAAGTCTTCACCAGCGCCGCCCTGCTGGACAAACACAAGACCTTGCACACCGGACTCAAACCCTTTATCTGCAACCTGTGCAACAAGTCGTACCAGGTAGGATGAGCCGCTTCTTCAACATCCACCTTGGTGGTCAACACGCAGTAGCACCTCTTCAGTCCATGGTTGGTTCTCTCTTTCTCAGCAACTGTCCGGGTTGTGGTACCACAACAGGACCAACCACCCTGATGTGTTTACCAGCCAAACGCGGCAGCTGAAGACCCTGGTCCAGTGTGACGTCTGCTTCAGGTTCTTCCCCAGCGCCGCCAGCTTGGCCAAACACAGGAAAGCTGAGCATGAAGGTGGGTCAAGTCTGAGAACGCTGACTGGACGGAATCGCTAACTGACCGTGTGTGTGTGTGTGTCCAGGCTCCGCAGCGTCCACCCTGCACTGCCCGCACTGCCAAGATGTGTTCGGCGGCCATGATGAGTTGCAGGCTCACATCAACTCCCAGCACGAAAAAAGCATCAAGCATTGGATCTGCCCGCTCTGCAGCCTGGTTAGCACCTCCCAGCCGCAGCTCCAGGAGCACCTCCTCTCCTGCCACATGGAGGCCCAGCAGACGCAGGAGGAGGCCAGCCAAGAGCAAGTTCCCAACACACACACGGTAAGCCACCTCGCACGTGAACATCTCCCACCCGGGGTCTAAAACCATATCCTGCGATCAGACGGTCTCCGTACAGGAAACCGAGGACGAGGCGTGCGCCGATGGGTCTCAGGTGGCCGTGGCCCAGCAGGTGTTTGTGGCGCTGGACCCGCCTTCGGAGGTGGTGGAGGTCAACATGTTTGATCTCCTGAACAATTCCGTCACCTTCATTTGTGAAGACAAAGCAGCTGATGTCTAGCGGACAGGAAACAACCAAGTCATTTCACTGTGTGACGCCGTTCTTGTCACGTCAGCAGGTACCTCCACAAGTACGCCTCCCGGGTCTTGTAGGGTCTTGTCTGGGTTTTCGTACACCTAAGAAAATGTCATTTTAACCGTGGATGCGTTTAATCTTTTACATACATTTCACGTTGGGCTCTGAATGGTCCGTTTCAGAGAGCGTTTTCTGACATCCGCTTCTTTCTGTTGGCTATTAGGCCCAACTTGGAAAAAAAATCTGACATTTTGGGAATTAATAGCTACCTACTTTCCTCTTGCTTTAGCCAAGCTTTTATTTATAACATGGCAGCAAAACAGAGCAGTGGATTAGCATGTTAGCATAGCCCACTTCTGAAGAATCAGGTTTTTCTTTTTTTTTTGTTATAGTTAACTCAGGAATGAAAGTGTGATTCTTATATTTGCAATAAATGTTTCATTTTTGTCTAAAAAAAGCAGCAGCAGACAATTCCAATGTGGGCCCAAGCAGGTATCATTGTGTGAATAAATTATATATGCAAATTAGAGATGCCACAATATATTTTTTTCCATGACCAATATTGCACTAACTAAACAGTAAAAATTTTCGGAATAAAGGCGGAAATTTACAACTTTATTCTTATTCTTAAATATTTTTGGAAAAAAAATTACATTTACAATTTCCATTGTATTTTCTCATTAATTTGACTTGGTCAATTTATCATTTTTCTCACCACGATTCTTTTCTCGTCAAATTTTTGGCGTAAATTTATGTCTTTATTCTCGAAATATCAGATTCCTGTTTATCATCGTTTTTAACATTGGAGTCCTGTAAACATGAAATAACTGCCATATGAAGAAAATGTAAAGTTGTATTACCGAATATAGTAGATGAGAGAAACATTAGGACTACAATTCCACGATAGCGGTTGTTTTTCTGGACACAGTACTTCCGGGGTGGATATTGTCTCATTGTAACGTTATGACATTTTTAAATGCTTTTACACTCGCATTGTACAATATGGAGGAGAAAACAGGCCATTTGAGATGTATTATATATATAAAAAAGAATAAATTCGTGTGTACGTGTTAGTAAATGTGCACAAAGAGAAGCCATTTAAGACTTCAACGGCTGCTCGTGCGTACGTTTTTTCCCTCCCTTCAGTGTACTTATGCTCGTGCGTACGTGTCACAGTAAACGTGTTCCGTGTCCCACGGACAGGAAGTGATGCCGTGTTTGCAATACAGTAAATGCATTTTCAGGTTCTCGCTTCTTGTCACCGTCTCACCGACACCTTGTGGCCAACTTAGAATACTAGTCAATTCATTTGAGAAGGCTTCTTCCTTTTCTGTTTTTATGCTTGAATATACATTTGTTGAGCCATAGCGAGGGTCGACAGTATTTCCATGGGTACACTTCAGGAAGTGGACCTACTTCCGGTGTGTGAATGTTGACTTACCTGAAATGACGATATTTACCTAAAGACTTGATTGAAAACTTGACTTAACAATAGTCTTCATATTGTCACAAAGTTCCTCTTTGCTTAACATTTGAATAAAATGTGCCACAGATGAGTTCAACTTGGTTAGCCACTTGCTAACTGATAGCAAGTGTGTCCCAATGCAAGTGAAATACATGAAATATGAACTCATAGCAAACGTATAAAGGAGTTGTTTAATCTTTTATATATATTTTTTATATAAACCAACATATTTAATTTAGCAGCATAACCAGATAATCTTGAGGTATTTCTAAGTCCATATCCATCCATTCAAATGTTCATGTTGATAAAGTCATCACAGGATGCACACTGCACCACTTACAATAAACAAGCATACCCATCACATAGAAAAGTGCAGGCCGTCTGTCTCCCTCTCACACGCTCACACACACGCACACTGTCCTGTTCCGTCGGTCTGAGACCGAGGCGAGCTGGCTCCCTCTAGTGGCTTGTAAGGCAGGCACGATTAATGGTGCAGTTTTGGCTGTGGGAGGGGGGAAAAAAGAATGGCCAAATGGCTTATGTGCTGTTCAAAGTGTGGGGGGAAAAAGTGTGTTTCTAGTTCCAGATTTAACTCTCTTGTAAATGCAAGATATTATCATCACTATCCTAGTATTAGGCCACATTGGGGGGAAAATTGAGAATTATAGTAAATTTACGAGAAAAAAAGTTGTAAATTTATGAGAAAAAAGCTATGTTTGCAAAAAAAGAAAGTTGTAAATTTACAAGA
Organism: Doryrhamphus excisus; assembly: GCF_037039965.1. Taxonomy (NCBI): domain Eukaryota; kingdom Metazoa; phylum Chordata; class Actinopteri; order Syngnathiformes; family Syngnathidae; genus Doryrhamphus; species Doryrhamphus excisus. Next base: position 19,182,982 of record NC_136367.1, on the reverse strand, counting down.
GTAAAGTAATAAATTTGGGAGAAAAAGCTGTACATTTTTCACAAAAAAGTTGTACATTTACAAGACAAAAGTGATAAAAAATTTTTTTTTACGAGAATAAAGCTGTAAATTCATGCAAAAAAGTCCTACATTTACAATAAAAAAGTGATAATTTACGAGAATAAAGCTGTAAATTCATGAGAAAAAGTCCTACATTTACAATAAAAAAAGTCATATTAACTTTGCCCAAGACCAAAGGCCTCATAAGGCCCCCTTTTCATAGCCGTCTCAGGCAATGCCTAGAACTTAGTTATGTTTTTTTCCCTTGTAAATGTACTTTATTCTCGTAATATTACCACCTTTCTTCTTGTCAATTTACATTTTTACGCATAACTCATTAAAACTTTTTTATTACTTTTTACTCGTAAATTTACAAAATTTTTTGTAAATTATATTTCTAGTGAATTTACGACTTTGTCAGCTTTTTCCCCCATAAAATCGATTACTTTTTTCTTGAGAAAAAAAAAGTATTTATTCTCAAAATCACAAGTTTTTTTCCCCTCCAATGTGTCCCTGATACTCATACTCGTCATATTCTGTGGTTCTGTCATGAAATCTTTCTCACCTTCTGTGTGCCCAGCTTCTTCTCCATGCCCCCCGCCAGGCCCCCACCCTTGCTGTCCTTCCAAGGGTAGAAGTTGGAGCGGGGAGAAGAGGAGGCAGGAGCGGACGAGGACGATGAGGAGGGCAGACGGTGCGCTGAGGATTTTGAGGGGGACTGCTCCTCGAGGGCGCCTCCCTTACGTTTCTTTATCAAACCCTCAAAACCCCTCCCGCTGCCCTGCCCGTGTAGTCCCGAGTCCCCCGTGGAGTTCCGACCGTGGGCGCTGTTGATGGACGAGGACTCCGGGGGCGACGAGTGCCCCAGTGTGGGGTGAGTCCGTCTGTACGTCCAAACTGTCTTCGAAGCTGGTGAGTGGGGTTCCGAGGGGGCGGGCTGGGGGCGGGGTTTGCTGCTCGAAGAAAGCGTGCCATTGGTCTGTCCGTGGGGAAGAGGTGAAAGAATGGGGGCTTTAGAGGACGACGGGAAGGGAGAGGGGGAAGAAGCCGAGGAAGGCGGGCGGCCCCGGTCGTGTAAAATGACGCAGTTCCTGTTGGGGCCCGAATGCTCCTCCTGGGAGGGGGCTTTTCGCTTATGGGAGGGAGCTTCCTCTCGCAGCTTCAGCGGCTGCTTGCTAGGACGCCCTACGGGGTTCTTGGGCCGTCCCGGACCTGTGTGATGCACCATCACAGGATTACCTGGAGACGCCAAGTGACTGCCGCCCATTCCGCCCCCGCCGGAGTTCTCTGACGACCTCCCAGCCACACGACTGGAAGATGAAGAGGACGAAACATTTTTGAGAGAGGACCTGATATGAGCGGCGGTGCGGACTTTAGAATGGAAGGAGGAGGTCGGGGATCCGCTGGTGATTGACGCAGGAGACGAGGAGGTGATGATCTTGGCTGAGGAGGTTGGACACTGAAGGTCGGTGGCTTGAGGTATTTTCCTGAATTCAAAGCATGTCAATCAGTATTTCCATAAATGCAGTATCTCTAAAAAACACTCATGAGATGCTTGCGAGGATAATGTCGTAAATGTAGAACTTTATTCTCGTAACAACATTATTCTCATAAATTTATGATGTTATTCTCGAGTTTTTTCTAGTAAATTTAAACTCCATCTTCGTAAAATGTCATTGTTAGAGTAAACTCGGAAATTTACGAAACAAAACTTGTAATATGATGAAGGATGTTCGATAATCGCTACCAATAATTATCAGGCCGATATATAAAAATGTGATATCGGTCAACATCGGTATCAGGTTTTTCCCCGCTCATGACAAGCGATATTTAAAAAAAGTCTGTATACAACACGTGTTCATTCCACCGCAGGAGACATGTCGGCATATTGGAATCGGAACTTGGGAGTTGGACAATATCGTCATACCAGTTTTAGGCAAAAGAGGCGATAAAAGATAAAAAGAGGCGTTATAAATTTACCACTTTATTCTCGTAATTATTTTTTTCTTGTAAATTTACTACATTCTCATGAATTTATGATTTTATTCTAATGAAATTAGCAAAACATTTTTCTTCGTAACTTTACGACTTTAATCTCCGAAATTTGCGGGAAGGAGTTGTACATTTTGGAAACTTAGGATAAACAGCTCGTAAGAATAAAGTTGTAAATATACAACATTATTCTTGTAAATTTACAACTTTAATGTCATATTACCCATTTTTCTCATAAGGTTACACCTTTACTCTTCATAAGCATTACTAGAATAAAGTAATTGTACGGAAAGAAAACAGTGAGAACAAAGTCGTAAATTTCCATTGATAATGTCAATTTACGACTATTGTAAATTTACCTTATTCTCAGAAATATAATATTTAATACTGGCCTTGAGAAGCAGAAAGTATTGTTTCATGGTGCAACTGTAATGGATATGTTTCCCATGCAGCGTATGTAACGTGTGTACCACTGGATGGAGTTACATCTGTAATGGATATGTTCCCCATGCAGCGTATGTAACGTGCGTACCACTGGATGGACTTACTTCCAGAGATGTGCACTGATGTGCTGCTCTAGCATGCTGCTGAAAGCGGACCTCAGATGGTGAAGCCTTCTATCAAATGTGTAGATGCCGTGGCCCAACATACTTCCTCCAAATGAACACATCTGGAAAAAAAGCACATTGGTTATATTAGGTATTTTTCTGTCGAGGCTTCGTAGTCATCAAGGACCAAAATGAACATGCAGACTGCAGTAAAACTGCAGTAAAGCAGACCTGCCAACTTTGAAGACATTTAATGAGTGCTGTTTTTGCTAGTCTCCAGGAAATGTGTTAAATATTAATTTAACCATTTTCTTCATCATCTAAATGTATATGGATATATTATTATTATATTGTTTCAAACATTGTGGAAATGGGCAAGGTGAATCAATTGAAGTAAGAGCTGCTCACTGCTAGCGGTCGTGGGTGTGCAGCAGAAGACGAGAACTCAATCGGCTCCTCTGATCCGTCTGCGTCACTTTCATCACTGGAGATGGTTCCATGGACAAGAGGGGAGGAAGCCCGGAGGTTTCCCTCATCCTGCGGCTGCCTGTCGTCCTCTGCCGTGTTGTCCGATACGCCTGTGGAGCGACTGCAAAGAGAAAAGCGACAACCGGCTTAAATCATAAAGTATATGATTGCATCCATTTCAAGTATTAACTTGATGACCACTTCACTTACCTGAAAGCAGGGAGGCTGGCCAAAGGTCTGCGGCAATGTGGAGCTCCGGCTTGCTCTTTAGGTGCCTCTGGGCTGGGGGACCGTCCAGAGGAGGAACCACCTCCCTCCAGCAACTGAGCCCCCTTCTCACGAACCCTGGTCTTGAGTTCCGCCACTAACTGGTCAAAATTCTTACTGCGGCCCAGCACCTTCCTACGCTGGTGGATGGAGTGGATCTGAGAAATAGGACATAATCAAAAATAATCAAATGAATGCCTGTCAGACGATTAGATTTTTATTACGTTGTGATTAATCTCTTCACAAAACACCTTTATTCGTCCTTTTTTTTGTTGAGAACTGATATTTTGCTGAAACTGTTCTACTGCTGATTACAAAAGAATGGAAAAGAGTTTATTCTTCTGCCTTGAAAAATCAGTCAAAACCATCAAAAATGAGGGACGGCTTTTGAAAAATGGCTGGGATTGAACGAGTTAACTCAAGATTTAATCTGAGACGCAACAGAGAGCTACACCCTCAACAGTAATGGATTGAGATCCCAAATTGCTGTGTAAAATACAATTAACTGTCAAAACCAGATTGCCCCTGCAACCCTGGTGAGGACGAGCAGCATAGATGGTGATGGATGGATGTACAGGATCTTTTTATCAATTCCCTTCATGTGTGACTAGACAAATTAACCCCCCCAAGAGAAAATGTGTAAATGTATGGATGTTTGGGACTTACATTGCATGTGAGGAGGCGAGTGCACACTTTCTTCCTGTCAGGGTCAAGGACACCACAGTGTTTGTCCAAGTCACACTCTCTCTCTGAGAACACACAGAAAGCCACTCGGTCATTAGAGTTAATCCTTCAAACACTTTTTTTGACACCCTGAGAATTCAGCTCTACTCACTGGAGGCCATTTTGTTGTAGGGCCTGGGAATACGGTGGCTTGGTACCATAGAAGCTGGAGAGGAATCCTTTCTTTGGGTGATCGGTCGGTCTGCGGGTGAAGGCCTACCCGGTGGGGTGTCCCCGTGTGGCCAGGGGGGATCCCTAAGGGACGGGGGTGGAGAGCTGATGGGCAGCTCCACAGGCGGCGGCTGCTGCTTCAATACTGATGAATCTACGTGGCTGCCGTGGGATGATTTTTCCAGTGGGAAATGTCTGGTAATGAGAGACAAGCGGCCATTACAGCGTTTCCCCATAGTAGTGTATATTCAAACTGGACAATCTGCAGTAATCTGGTAGATTAAATACACATTTCACAATTGAGCATTTGTAGCCTCACATATGGCAACGTATTGGACTGTACACAAACCAGAGAAATATGATTTCCACTGGTCAAAAGAAATGCAACCATCCATCCATCCATTTTCTGTACCGCTTATCCTCACAAGGGTGGCGGGTGTGCTGGAGTCTACCCCAGCTGTCTTCGGACATATAGACAAACAACCATTCACACTCACATTCATACCTATGGACAATTTGGAGTCGCCGATTAACCAGTTCAACATTATTATTTCAATTTTATGACGTTATAAACAAAAAAAAAAGTCAATGCAGCGCATGTCTAAAACGCACAGGCTATTTGGGTGAGAACTGGATGCAGCCCATGGATCGTATTCCGACCAAATGAGCCCAAATCGGAACAATGGATACTGGACAGGTAGCCGAGTATCATATGGAAACAGATTTGGGCTGTGCTGTACTCTGCGGGATCGTGCTTTGATGTGCAGGTCGTCAACAAATCAGTTATCTATGATGAAGACAGTCCCTGCTATGATGTCATACAGTTACTGATGCAGTTCATACTTTCCACCACAGATGGCACTGTTTACCCAAAGACGGAATGCTACAAAGTAATGTGCAGTTTGTACTTTCCACATTAGTGCTTAATTTGACAAAAAAAAGATTTATGTGATGACAATGATATCCTGGTATGACAAAGTATATGGCGGAAAGAAAACACTTGTGTAAAGCTAGTAGTTTTACACAACGTTCGTGAGACCGCCTGAGCGTACTGAGTGACGCCCATCTGTGTCCATGTTGGAACCTCACCCTAGATACCAGAGGCTGGAGGGCAGCATAGGCCCCCGGGCTGCACTTTGGACACCCATGATCTACTGTATCTAGCATAAAGGTACTAATTCACAGATCATTCTTTACCCCTCCATTGCTTACTGCTGCCCCCTCTATTCTTACCGTGCGCCTTCCTTGGCGTTCTTGGTGGGTCTGTGCTGGGGTGGCGTGGAAGGGGCTGGTGGAGCCGGTCTAACTGACCCGACACCTTGACCTCGACCGTCCCAAGACGAAGATGGAATGGCATTGGTCCCATGAGAAGGGGAATGGCTATGAAGAGGCTTCTGCTGGGGCTGTGGAGCTGGAGTAGGGGAGCGAATCCGCGCATAAAGTTTGGCCAGGGAGCCATGTCTTCGCTCGCAGTGCTTCTCGAAGGCCTGTGGCTTCACGACTTGACCACAGTGGCTACACACCACAAGGTAGAAGTCGTCGTGGCCGGGGTACAGGCCAAAGATTGACATATCTGTGAGAAAAACAAAGAACAGGATTACGATACAAATGTGTATTTTCTGACGGCATTTACTTCTTGTTCTCCTCCCATTCCTTGTGGAAGTGGTAGGTTTTTAGCTTCTTGTTTTGTCCTTTTTCTCACTGTGTGTGCAACCCGACAGACAACACCTTAAGTCCACACTCGATGTCCTTCCCCTACTGTTCAAGCTTGACCAAATCACCCCTAAATGTTGTGCACATCTTGTGGAGGGCTAGCAAGCCAATAGCACAGACGCAAGGTGCGGTAATTGACTTTTTTTGGCAAAGACCATGTGATCCATCTTTTTTACTCCATGGTAGCTATTGATAGTGCAGGTATTAATCTATTTATACCAGTTACTGAAAAAGTAACAGAAGAATTTGTCTCAATTCCAACTAAAAAAGACATCTGACTGACTATAAAGCGGCTAGTAATACAAAAGTGCCAAATAGTCCTTAAGTGGATGTGACAATCTTAAACACTTACCCTCCTTACTGAGTGACATTGCCTCTGCAGCCTTTTCACCATTTTTACTGCAGCCATCCACATCAGGGCCTAAAAAACATTACAAACATTTTCAATAAGAAGTGAGACACTTTGTGAAGTTGTGCATCATGTCAGGTTGTGGGCTTTTTAGAGGGTGCAAACATTCCTGCACACATCAAGCAATCAATAAATGATGACATTATGTTGTGGGCAGTGAGTAGACGCAGAGCTGGGAGGGACAGGAAGCCACATCCTCATATGTAGCATTTATTTCATGTACTGTTTGATTCATCAGGCACCCAAAGATAGTGAACGTTAGTACATTTGAGGTAGCACCGGACGCTATCGGGGTCAAATAGCAGAATAAGGCCAAAATAAGAGTGTCGTTAACAGCAAAAGCTGGGCCGGCAACATCAGCAGACTCCTCCTCTGTCACCTGTGTCTCACTAGCATTAGCATCATCATGCTAAATGCACTGTTAGCAACCTAGCTTAGCTTTTCACGACAAGAAGTTGCTCACTTCCATGCGAGCTTTATTCTGACACACGACCGCCCGCCTCGTTTCAGTCAAACTGGACACGCCCGATAAACCGTGACTATGAGTTGAAAGGGAGCTGTAACAATACAGTACAAACTACAACGGTCACATTTAGTTAGCATGTCAACATAATCAGATGGCTCCTGTGCAGCCAACATGTTACCCACCCAGCGCTAGGACCCGGCAGAGTCTTTGTTTGGGTAACATGGCTAGCTCTGTCCCCGCTTTACACGAAAATAAAGCCCGCTCTTTTTACTAAACACCTTCCTTGCAGCCGCTTGTAGCGTCGTTGTGTCTTCTTACCGTCGGGTGCGGTCACACCAGCCCACTCGCTCCAGGCAGTCCAGCTTTGACCCACGAAATCATCGAGGCTAGGAACCCGCCGATCCACAGCAGCCATTACTTTCACTGCGCGTTCACGTACCGCCATCATCACTGCGCGGCAAGACGTTGACGTCACAAGTCGCGCTCGTGACCGGCGAGGAACTTGGTGCGTGCGCGTTCTTAGGGGTAAAGGAAAACAATCTTAATTGAAAAAGTAATAAAATAGTGTTTTAGCACTCCTTATGCAGTTTTAACACATATATGTACTTCTTTAACGAAGTAAAAATAAAAGAATGCCATGACAGGCATTGCTATAAAGCTAACTATATTGTTTATAATTGCTGATATTACCCTCCTACTTCATTCACTTTGCTCAGGCTTGAGGTTGTGCAAGTATGTTATTAACCCTCAAATGCAACACACACCCAAATAAACCCAAGGATTTCCATTCTAGATTGACTTCACAGCAGCATTTTGGATTTGGATGATTTGTGGAATGAAAAAAACTTCCCCCAAAATAATTTGAAGCATGCACATTCAAATTTATTTGTTATTTTGTGACATCAAGAAAGCATTTACCCAAGTGTGCTTACAATGTGATCTATGGCGTGCGTACACCACTTTGCCCTTCTTAATCCTTTTAAGTGCTTAAGCAACAAACATCTTCTTAAACATACAGTAGCTGTGGATCCCGAGTGTAGACTACTCATGAATAAACAAGTGCTGATCCATATGAGGACATTTTACTTCACTTACAAGCTTGGATTTCAAATGAAATTACACAGTCCGTGATTTTTAATATACTGCATACATTGTTATCTTAGCACTTTTTCCCACGGTGAGGGTTTAGGAGAGTGACACTTTTATATTCAAACAAACCCCCCAAATATTTTTTTTTAATCAGAGGAAAAATAGGAAAAAGCAAATCACAAAGGGTTGCAATGAAGTTAGTTTTAACCACATTGTAAATAAGCATCAAAATACAAAAAAGAAAAAAACAGGAGCAAGAGGAAAAAAATTATTGAAAACTACATTTAAACTCAAACAGGATATCAAACATTTGATTATAACTAGAAGATCTTAATATGTCAAAATCTGCATTAAATTCTGCCTTTCAAGTCAGTTTGTGTCAAGACTAAATGATCTGCGTCTATGGACGCGGTCGCACAAGGAAGCTCGCATTTGGACTATGACTATTTCCTGCTCCTGCTTTGGTTTTTGTATTTTTACTTTTTCCTGACAACAAGCCGCCAGTACAACACCAGAATACTTGTACGATACACATAACGGTGGCTGATAATAAGCATCCTGCTGTAAGCAAAGTATATACAACGACATCAACAGTCCATGACTCAAACAATAAAAGGTTTCACTTTACAATAAGGTCCATAAAAATACGGTACTTATTGAGGAACTAATGAGTAGTTGCTGAGGAACTAAGGCGCATCAATTTAAGAGTTGTAACTGAGGAACTAGTGAGTAGTGGTCAGGGTTAGGTGGGTTGGTTCTACTGTAATTTTGTGTACCTTATTGTAAAGTGTAAGCCAATCAAATAAAGCATTTGTATTTAAAGTGAAAGAAGCACTGATCCCCACAGACCGGTTAATTGCCCATGAAACCCTAATTAAAGAAATACTCCCAATCTCAGGTCATGATATGGACAGAAACATAATTACGATGGAGTAGCCGCTTAATGATGTCAAGGGAGTTGGGAGCACAGTCACCAAGAAAAGCCTTAGCGACACACTGAGCTGGAATAGATTGAGATCCTGAAGGATCTGGTACAACACTCAATGTTATACCAATTTCTTTTTAAATTATTATTCTTTTGCTCTGTTAAAATAAAATCTACTATTAAAAAAAATCAGCAGGGGATCAAACCATTGCTTCTCACACTGTCGTCAATCATGTCACATTTGTGTCACAGACCCGCACAGGATTAAATTATGCAGGACATATTGCGCCACATTTTACTTGACTTAGCAAAGAGCAATGCAGTGGCACAACAAACACCACAACACCAAATGAATCAATGTGACAGAAATAATGCTCTTCTTTCCAATGAGGAAGCGGAAATACGAACAGACGTCCGATGTTGGCTTTCAAATGAAGATAAAATGGAAAGAGATAAGCATAAATATGGCTACACATTGAATACTACTGTTAAATGTAAAATTGTTACGTAAAAAAGAAATACCGTAATCTGCGGTATAAACGACAGCAGACCTCGTTCCTGACGGAAGCAGGTTAATATAGTATGTAAGCGGGGAGGACTTGAATATTTCAACCTGAAGTACAAAAAAATGTAAAAAATAAAAAGTAAAAAAAAAATGGCCCATCAGTTGAGTGTGGGCAGCATGGATGTCAGGGACGTCTTATCATCATCATTAGCTGCTCTGAAGCCCCAATTAATTTAAGCAAAAAATCAAGAAGTACACAGCCAAGCCCTGGTTGAGAAAACATCCCATCATAGTGTAGGACCTTGGCAGGAAGCAGGTATACGTAGTAGTAGTCGTCATGTGCTTTCTTCCTGCATGCTGTCTCTAAAAGACAGCAGTCGGCTTCATTCGTTATGTCAATTAGTACATCTGCATAAACAACTGGGAGTGCTTTGTTTGGTTTTGCAATTTTTGAATATATCTTCTGCGCAATATTCGTTATTACTGAAAAAAATCCAAAAACGATTAATACATGCACGCACACTATTTTAGTCACCACATGAAGTATTTGCACCAACTCCAACAACCCACACCACAGGGGTGGAAAACAACTGAACAAAACACCCAAACCCGGTAAAACAACTTCATGTTTTTTTTTCCTTACGGGAAACAGTCGAGCAATGCTGAAGCCAAGGGGCCCTGCTGTTTTATCAACACCCAACAGGTTTGAATCCTACATACACACCAATTAAAATTGTACATGGTATGTAAGCTTTTTAGGATAAAAGCTGCATCATGGCTTAAAGACATAAGAAAATAAGGCCTCGTTAGTAAGAATAAAAAAGCTATGTAGTCAAATGGGAACGATATTAAATTGAAATATTCTTTTTTTTGTAGAACCAGTGTTTGGCATAATATGCACAGAGACAATATAATAATAATAATAATAATTATTATTAATATTGTCACTGTTACAGAGACATGCATGAGAAACTTAAGGCCCCGGGATCCCTCCTTCCTCCACAGTGGGGGGTGGGTTGGGGTCTTTGTGGAAGGACGTCTCCTTGTAGATGAACCAGCAGTTACCCGCCCAAAGGATCAGATTTAAAAAGCCAAAAATCTGTGGAAACAAATAACACAGAGTCACAAGAGCATGGATTTCCTTTCTTAATCACCGTGTGCCTTGCTTTTAGGAATGAATGTTTTTTGCCATTACTATTGATGACAATATCCGGCAGGGGTACTCAATACTAAGTTCCATAGGTTGGATGTTTTTGGAGGTGTTTTAATAGTGGGCTTTCTATCCGCAATAGGTGTGTGTATTAGCTGCCTGTTTTAGCTGTTGTTATATCTTTACAACCCACATAAGTGGACGTACCACCGAGGCATTTAGGCGTCCCATGGAAGGAAACTCTCCTGGGTGGCAGTTGGCACAGTTCTCCACCAGGTGTTCGGGGTTGGTGGCCCACTTGACATCAGTCAGGCCTTTGCCCCAGGCTGAAGAGGACACGAGCCACAGGAAGGCGAAGGCAGCGGTTATCACCAAATCCTAGTGGAAAGAAAGCAAAAGCAGAAATGATTTCCTCATCCTTTCTGTGAAAATGTAAGAGGATTTCTACCTGTCCAGTTGGGGCCTATATTATAAAACATGGACTTAATATGGAAGCCGCTGGTGAAAACTGGTTGGTTGGTTTGTTCCAAGCACTTTCCTGAGCTTATTCGATTGGGTTTTGATTCTGAACAAATGATTCCCATTGCGTATGCAAACAATACTCACTATGAAAGGGCCGCGGGTGGTCTGGCGATACACACTCTGGTAGCCCAAGTACAGAATCAGCGTGGCGGTGCAGTACAGAAAACCAAAAACACCCACACAGACAAAGAACTCTGCCGAGGAGGAGAAGTTGCCCTGTAGGTAGGTCTCATTGAATTTGCCATCGCACGTAGGCATCCCGTAAGGCTGCGCCGCCAACCTGAATGGTACAGGAAAAAGACAAAAGACCAAATGCAGTCAGCCCAGTATTCCGCGGTCATGATTTACGAGCTCATGAAATAAAGTCCTCACCTGGCTTACTTCTCAGGTTTGTTCCAGGAAAGCAAGGACAGGACATAGAAACATTGACCCAAGTGAGATTTGAAGTTGCTAGCACACAAAATCCTTGAGTGTAAGGATTGACTTGCAACAAACCAGAATACGGGGCTATGATATTATCCTTATAAGTTAAAAACTATAATTATTGGGTTGATATGAGGAAATTATGACATCAGATATAACTAAAAAAAAAAAAAAAAAACTGTACTGTGCAGCTGACCAAATCAAGCACTTCTTTTTTCTACTGCCTGTGACAATAACGGCCAGTCATAACGTCTCCTGAGCTCACTTGTAAACAAACATTCACTTTCCGAGTACGACATTTTGCGTGCTAGTTATGCAAACATCGAGCACGCAAAAAACCTTGTAGCCACCCGAAACGCCAGCGCTGCAGGGTTTGAACTAACTAGTGCAAAAGGTTTGCCAAAGACCTCTGTGGTGTCACACCAGCAGCTCGCAGCATGTGTCCGACTACAGTGCACCTTGCTGAGTGCGCAACAGGTCCTTCTTACCTCCAGGTGGGAACAAACTACTACATTTTAAAATAGTACAACATTTAAAAATGTATCAGATATCTGTACTACATCGGTGTTGAGAAACGTCTCGGTTTCGGTTTGAAAATCATGCACCTCTATGAAAATTGTTTCTTTGGCTGTGGCTCATGGGTGTATGTCTTTCAGGTTTCTACCTGAACGGGTATCCAAACGTAGGCTTCACGTCGAGTGATTGCTCGGATCCTGCGCATTTGACTGTGAAGTGAGTTGTCCCAGAGTAACCTCCAGTGGTAGCAAAGGCAAAAATGGTGAAAACCTGAAAGAGAAACGTATGAGGTTGAAATTTCATAATAATAATAATAATAATAATAATAAAAAGGTGCACAATACCGCGGATGTGGCGTCAGGAAGTGGCGAGTTGCGTTTTAGCTGAGTGCGGCCACAACAGTACCTCATGTTGTTATGATGATGATTAGTCATTATTGTGCCCGTTGTGTGATAATGCAAAGCTGCATTAATTGTTGGTGACGGCGCTCAACTCTGGTGTGTCTGTTACTAGTGACACCTAGTGGCCAGTGTATTTTAGTTCATTTAGTCATTTTACTTAATTTAGGCCATGAATACATAAAACATCCTTTTTTTTAAAACTAATAAAAGGCTGTAGTCAACCATGAAAAAGCAGTAAAGTTTAAAAACCCTTATAAAGTGAGGGTGCAAAGTGGAGAGAGATGACTATATATACACTTTATTTACATATAGTATATAGTGTAGGCCTATTGATAGAATGTCAATAATAAATGAATGTATATATTGAATGCATAACATTGCATGCCAGCAAAGTGTCTTATTTCAGGGTAGGAAAAGCTGCAGCTTCGACTATGCTGACAGAGCACAGAAACAGGCAAGCACAATAGATTCCACATAATTTCCTCTAACCTCTGACATTAGCTGTGGAGAAAAATAACTATCCCACACACGGGCAGATACTGTAGCTTGCAACTCTGCCAGCCTTATCAGAGCCGAGTCAGCTAAGCTACATGGGTGAACAAAACAGGTAGTTCTAGTTACAGTTCACATATGTTTGAACATTTTACAAAGGTGACTAAACAGTAAAGAATATGACTCAGAATTAAAGTATAGTACAGGATCTAAGTGATTTGCTCACAATCAATCAAGCGTCCATCTTGAATAAAGACGCTGTTCTAGTTGGATGAAAATTTCAATATGTAGCTGATAAAGGATGCTGCTGGCACTGAGATTCACTGTGGGCATGTTGCACATCCACACATGCAAACATAACCCTTGCATTCTGATTTGAATTTGAGCAACAGGTGGCAGTAGTGAGCACTAAAAGGCTGTTGGGGGCATCTTCTCTGCAACTGGACTCTTCTCTGGAGGGCAGGATGATGGTAGCCAAACCAAACAAGTTAAAAATAAAAGAAAAGGATTCCAGGCATTGGAAGAAGGATGTATGTGTGGCAGGGCAACAAGTTTACTCTTTATGTGCGTAAATCTGTCTTGGAATTGACAGTCAATTTGAAACCCTTGCATATTTGTATTTCAGGATGGGTTTTTTTTCTTTTAACAGGATTTCCTGTTTTTCTGACCTCATACTTACCTCAACTTGACATACGTTTGTCCATATCGTACTTGTCTGTTTTTTAAGTGTTTATGACAGCCTCATATAATAATAAAGATCATAGTAATGATATTAAAGCAAACAGAGCCATGTAAACGGAATAGTATCAGTATCGGCAAATATCCGAATTCGGGTATCAGGGGTCTCACTACATTGCGGTTCGAACATCACTCCTTCACTTGATCATGTCTAATTAATTAATTATTGCTATTTTGTGGCTGAATACATTAAAAAATGCATATTTAAGCAAATTGTACTTATTCTTGGCCTGAATTAAGCATTTTAAATTAAGCAATAAACAAGACGACTGTACAGTTCAGCCTTTGGCCAGTGGGAGTCACAGCTAGTGACAGTGCCAAGGAAAAGCCAGAGATTGAAAACCCTTCCCCGGTGTGGTGTTGGAACTACATTAGTGTTGCATTCCAGCCAATAAGGGAACTATACTAAAACTACAGTAATAATTCACATTCTTACTGTGGCCATATATTATTTTGTTCATTTGAGAATGTTATTTATTGTGGAATTTTTCATTTTAAAAACCATCTGAGCTGCTTACACAGAAGCGAATCAATTTTATGTTTTGCATTTTCTTTCCTTACTGTACCCAAAACGTGACCTGATGACTGAGACATACTGTGGTGCTGGGGTACTGTTACACCCCTACTTCTATACTACTGCCAAGAGGAAAGACATGAACGAATAGCCTAAAGTGTGTAGTTGAACAGTGTAGTATTTCACGTGTGTCCAGCTTTGTGTGGATTTTCAGGAATGAGTTTCAACTTTCAAGTATCTCTGGAACTGCCAACGATTTCTCAGCTTTCATCTCAGCCTTGTCTGACCCACCCCACCGGCACCCCCAAATAAACTGTTGTAGCCAGGGCGGGGATTCTCTAGTGCTGAGTACTGTGTCTCACTCGAGCCTCCCTCAATCTGACTGAAGCATTCCGCACAAGCTTTTCTACCCAATATGTCATGGCTGCAAAATTAGTTAGACCCCCCCCCACCCCTTCCCCTACAAAACTGCAGTTACTGGCTTGTATCCATGTTTACAAATGGGGGCACACAGGCTTGTTTTGACATTCAGAGATTGTGGTCTATAGAAGGAGATTGTAAACTGCAAAAGTTTCCTGCTGGTACAAGAAAATCATACATCCACACATTTTCTGTAGCACCTGGCAGCTCTTTCACTGAAGGCAAGGAATCAAATGAAATGAAAAGTATGAGTACATACGGAAACTGTTCATCTAAGCTATCTTTAAAGGGCATAAAAGTGTTGCTACCTTTGGTCTTCGGTCTTTACAAGGAAAAAGGCAACAGTGTGTATTATTGGAGCGGCTCTCAATGCAGCCATCCGAATGGCCATCTCGTAAGTCATCACTATGTTATGCGGTGCTATAAAAGTTAAAAGTAATTTGCTTTCGTGGCCGACCATCTCAACACTACTGTACATGATGTACGGTATAGTCTTCTCTTCTCTTCTGAACCAGACAGTATATTGTATGTGAACATTTCAAATGTATCGAATTTACCTTTCATTCACTGTCTCACGTGATTTACAACCTCTTTTACCTCTGAATTCTGCCCATAGTTGTCGCTCAGTGCTGTGTGGTTAATGATTAGAGAGGTTTGTGTGTTCTTCCGCAGTGACGTGCGGTCTGTGGAGAGGCAGGTGGGGCACAGGATCCTGAATTTATATACGCTTTGCATGATTGTTTTACCTCCCCGGTGGTTTACTGCTCTTTTGTTCATCACATTTTTGATTTACTTTATATTCAAATTGTTCAGAAGCTGCTCGGTCCACATCATCGAAGTACGAGCAAATAGTAAAATATATCTTTGTAACTATATCTACGCCATCAAAGGAAGGTATTTCATTTTTAAAATTTTTTTGAATAGGCCGATATATCAGTTATTTGATTTTTTAAATTCCCATACATTGAAATTGCCCTAATATTAACCAACTAAAACTTAATTAATCAATTAAAATGAAAGATTTGTTCATTATAGGTAAAAATGGATGCAATGAATGATGCAATAGAATAATGCTGCATAGAATTAATAGGTTGAAGGAAAACTGCACTTTTTGGTGAGTTTTGCCCTTCATCTTCAGTATGGGGGCAGCACGGCGGTCCAGTGGTTAGCGCACAGACCTCACAGCTAGGAGACCAGGGTTCAATTCCCACCCTCGGCCATCTCTGTGTGGAGTTTGCATGTTCTCCCCGTGCATGCGTGGGTTTTCTCCGGGTACTCCGGTTTCCTCCCACATTCCAAAAACATGCTAGGTTAATTGGCGACTCCAAATTGTCCATAGGTATGAATGTGAGTGTGATTGGTTGTTTGTCTATATGTGCCCTGTGATTGGCTGGCGACCAGTCCAGGGTGTACCCCGCCTCTTGCCCGAAGAAAGCTGGGATAGGCTCCAGCACCCCCCGCGACCCTCGTGAGGAAAAAGCGGTAGAAAATGAATGAATGAATGAATCTTCAGTACGCTCCTTATGTGAGACATGAACACACACGCTCTAAATACTGAAAACCCGCTCTTTAGCTTATATCTTTACAATGTGTAAATGTCTCACTTATGGACTGTGGAAGATTGGTAAAACTCCCGCTCCCTCCTCCCCCCCAAAAAGTGCAGTTTTTCTTTTTTTTACAAATAAAATGAATACAGTACAATAATAGTAGTGTGCAAATATAATGGAAAGATTATATTTTGTGTAATAAAAATTCTAAAAAGCATTTGGCTGTGCTGCAAGCCAACACCCCTCACTGGGCAGTGCAGCAAAGACATACTGTAGCACTGCCATCTGCATCAGAAATATAATACACTTCCAAAATTAGAAAAGCCAGGCCATTCCTCAAGCCATAAGCTTTTAAAAAATATATATATTTATTTATTTTTAAAATACAGATTACTCGTTCCAGTTCCTGCTGTGAATTCACTATTAGGCACCGTGGCTGAGAAGTGCACACCATGCACACTCGCTCTTTCGGAGTAGAACCATTTCAACGGCATGCACCGATACTGGCCTGCATTCCTGCCATGCTGAGCTTTGCTACGATCCCAGTCTGGGTTGTGTGATTGATTTTTTCCACTTTTGTTAATGTGTTTGCTGAAATGTCACTTCCTGTGTGGACAGACCGAAAAGAGTTCAGCATTGCATCATATCGTAATTGATGCGCAGCATTGGAACGGTAGCCGCATGAACAATGTGATTGGGCTCCACATTACACGTGGGTCTTATGCACAGCTGATAACAGGACGACGAGATTATCGGTAATAGATATAAGGGAAGGTATGTAGAATTAAATGGTGCTCTACTCAGATCGGCACCATTTCCGATGCCGTTTGTCCTCACTGGGTTCGGGGTGGGGTATGCTGGAGCCTATGCCACCTGAGTTGCCAATTAACCTAACATGCATGTTTTTTGGAAATGTGGGAGGAATCTGGAGTACACGGAAAAAACACCCAGGTCCGAACCCAGGTCGGAGATTGTGGTGTTACTATTTAGAGCATGTCCTAGTAACCAGCAACACATTTATGCCAACTATTTGACTGCAGTTGGCAAAGCTCCAAGCAACCTATAATGGCTTGGCTGCCATTTTGCAAGTCTTTTGTACTCTTACTCAAAGTAACACTGAAAAATACAAATAACTCTTAACATTAAAAATATTTCAATATCCAAGATAGACAATGTTTATATTTGACATACCCATTCTAGCACACGAATGAATCCAAGTGGTTCTTTCAGAGGTCCCAGGTCCAGAGTAAATCCAGACGCCATAGTCTGAGGACAATTGACAACTTGTGACAATGACAAATGACATTATATTTAAAATCATATTTTTACTGCGCTCTGCAAATAACATTAGAATAACTACTTTACCTGCGTGTTCCTTATGAGCTAGCTGGCCCTGCCCTTGCTAGCCAAATCTTCCTAGTAACATGCTAACCTTTGACAGCTAACCTCATGGAGGTAAACAGCAAACACACCTACCTGAACAGTGTCCATTGAGACGTAAACCGATGGAAAGTTTCTATGCTACAGTGGTCGGCTCGAAGCAGTTATTGATAGTTTTGAACAACAATTGCATGCAATTTACCAGCGCCTGCAAACTTACAGGAAACTACAGCGAAAGGCACTAAAGCCAGCTGATAACTGAAACGGCTGCAGCAGCTGTCAGAAGCCGGATACTGGAACATACACGATATCCGGTTTACACTTTTCAAAATAAAAGAAACCAATAATCAAATTGAATAAAGTGGCTGTAATCGATAATTTAACTAAATTGTGTACCTTAATCTACACATCAGATAATTGCAAAACCAGGGCTTAGTTTATTTCAACAAAAACTTTACTGTCAACATTAGATGGAAAACATCCATTATTTCATAAGTCATGTTTTTAATGTGAATAAATTATACGTGTATGAATTGCTGCGGCTATATATCTCAGCGTCAGCGTGTCTGCTTTTCCGGACCACAAGGGCATTTTCCGTTTATGAAATTTTAACATAAAGTTTTGTTAAATAGAAAAAAACAGCAAAACACGACAGCCGCCATTTTGCCTAAACCAGACCGCGGCCACAACGGACTGTACCACACTTATCCCTAAACCCTTTTTTCTCTTACAAGAATCTGGTAATTCACGCTATTTCTACCTATTATGTTTGATAGTTTTACGTGATTATGCCATATACTGGATGTGGGTGCTGTTGTTTTTAGTAAATATAAGCAAAGTAAAGGTGGTGAGAAATTGTGTAAGTACTAGGCCTCTGTTTTCCGAGCACCGACAAAAATGGTTTATGCCTCCTAACCTTTACATTTCTTCTTTAATATTCTTTGTTATGTTGGTCATATACAATAGTGGCGACCAAGCAATAATTTAAGAAAGTATTTGTTGACTTGGATATCCCTTATATAACCTTCGAGTATAGTGGTGACTTTTAAACGGCGCCTCAAGGTTCGTTTATGTGTTTTTTTGTTTTGGTTTTTTATTGCAACATACAAGTCGCCATTAAAGTCTGCGTCTGGAACTAACCGAACAAGTAGGTAAGAATCGCCCTTTGTCACTTGCCGTGGCTTCCCGTCTCTGAAACCGCTCTGTGTTACGTAAATGTGAATTTGACGGGTTATCACTGAAGCTACCCCAAACTACTAATCAGTATTGAATGTGAATTGTTTTGCATGTTAACATAGTATGAATTTGTATACTTTATTTCAATGTTGAAGCTAAACTCTTTTTTCACTGTACTTGTATAGCTATATTTGGGGTTACTCTCATTAAAGATGTAATTATGTCTTGATGATATATTAATTGAAGTGTGGGGACGTAACAGAAATTGATGTTTTCATGATGTTGTGCCTTATATGTATTATGATGAATTTGTCCAATAACGACCCTTTTCAGTCCCATGGGGAGTGTTTTTTTATTGATTTTTGTAGGTTTAAATCCATCCTCTGGCCCTTTGCTGGGATCCCTGGATACGGCTAGCATACCTGTCTTTCAGAATACAAGGGCAGAAGACATGATTTTCCAGTCAGCTTTGGGTGTGAACAGCTGTAAATACCCGGCCATTTTCCGTCAATCATCAAAGTATCCAAATTTCAACCTGACCGAAGAAGAGCTGTTTTTTTCCCACCCATCAGTCTACACTTGTGCCCTTTTTGCAACCTGAGTTTTAACATTTTTTTCCCACTCCCAAACTACAACTGCCACCTTTGCTTAAAGTTATGCCAATAAAAAAAAATGTAAATAAAGAAAAAGGACTTGAATCCACCGTCAGTAATGTTAAGCAGTCTGGCAGAGATAAGTGCTCTGGGCGACCCACACTCCCATTTCCCTCTTATCTCATGGATCAAGTCTTCCTCCAGGACTTCATACTGAAACAAGGACACCCCATCAACCTGCAAAAGGCGAAGAAAGTGTATACCTGTTGTGACCTCAGGTAATGAAAATAGCTTTTATTTCATTTACTTTGCATAGTTTTATGGGCAGATACATTCTGTCAACAGTTTTCTGCAATGTATTTCTTACTTTAAATATGACCTATACCGTACAATAAACATCTCTGTGTTTGAAGGGTGTTCTGTTGGCCAGGAAGACAACCAGGGGCTGGGTCCTACTGTCGTAATCTAATTGACACCAATAAGGACTCGTACCAGCCTCGCTATGACTAACCATGGAGATGACTGCTACTTCTTCTACTATTCTACCTGCACTAAAGTAAGCAATGTTTGTGTTATGAAGCACACCAATGAACTCAGAATGGAACTCAAATGCTGCAAGGGCTCGAGACTGCTGCGAGCTAGCGACCTCACCAGTTAGGCTGGAATTTATTTATTCTAAACTTAAACCAAAATCGTACCACATCCACACAGTATGGAGGAGAACTGACACTCTTTGAAAGCATTTTCAAGTTCGGTTAAAATATCGTCTAATCTAGTTCTTCTGAATACACCATCACATATCACCTCGTCTTGTGAGCTGAATGTATTGTGACGAATCGGCAATCGACCCTTGAAACACTACTTGTATGAAGTCAGATTCTGACATTGGTAGTGTGTAAACATTGAGAAAATGAATATTGTTTTTGCTTTTATTGCTGCAGGGAGACAGTTGCCCTTTCAGGCACTGTGAAGCAGCAATGGGCAATGAAACTGTCTGCAATCTCTGGCAGGAGGGACGTTGCTTCCGAAACGTCTGCAAATTTCGTCATATGGAGATCACAGTAAGAATCATTTTAAAACAAACACGTCTTTGCCCAGTCTAAACTATTTTTGTTTTAAATCACCATTATTAAATTCATGCTTGCGGTCATATTCATATAAATAAAGCAATTTACAGTGTTATATACTCGCCTATTATTTCTGAACTATAATTAGTCATTATGTAAGGATAAAAAGTCACAAATGTTTGCTTTTTCTAACTTTATTCTCTTACTATTTCTGCAGATTTTTCACTATTTGCCATTTTAGTTTTCTTGTTAAATTATCATTTTAGAACGTGTTGCAGGCCAATTAAAACAAAACAAATCATGGGCCGTATTTTGGACAGCCCTGAACTTGACTAATGTGCAGTAATCATGTATGACGTTACCTGTGTTTCATCTCTTTCATCAAAACAGAAAAACCGGAAGGAAATACCATGTTATTGGGAGAAGCATCCCGCCGGCTGTCAGAAACCACACTGTGCCTTTTTCCATGAAAAGCCACGCCATGTTTTTGGCGTAGTTATCCCACCTGACCTAAGTGAGCGGATTCACAGAATTTCAGAGCATTTCCCACTGCACCCGTGTTAAGTCACCTAGAATGATAATATTAATTATTAATACCATGATCCCAGGTCACAGTGAGAATGAAGAGCAACCGCACGAAGAGCCGCCCCCACTGCCGGCCACACCTCTCCCCGCTGCTCCTAACCTCCAGCTGAGAGGAGTCATGAAAACAGAAAGCCAAGAACCAGTACCAAGCCCTACTCATCCGCCGGTGGTGATCAATCCCGCAGATGATGACGAGGATGAGGATGGTGAGCATTAGATTGTAATTTGTGCCAACTATGATTTAGCATTTACCATTTCGATGTGTCACAATGTTTACAGACCAGTTCTCAGAGGAGGGAGATGGTGTCCCATCCCCGAGGAAGCGACCCAAGTCTGGTAAGTTTTGAGCTTGAGATAAAAACTGTAACTCTCGGAAAACACTCAAATACGCGTTTCTTAGCAGATGATTCGCACAAATTTGGAGTGAGCACCCTGGAGGAGATCCGGCTGAGACGGGCCCTCAAAGCGAGCATGAATCGAGCCGCTGTTCCCGCTGAGAGTGCCAATATTTCAGTCAATTCTGGTAAGTTTAGAGCTCGAGACAAAAAGCATAACTCTGGGATCTTTCTGGAATGACTGTGACATGAAAGTGACGTTTCTCAGCAGATGATCCTCACAACTTTGGAGTGAGCACCTTGGAGGAGATCCGGCTGAGAAGGGACCTAAAAGCGAGCATGAATCGAATTGCTGTTCCCGCTGAGAGTGCTGATATGTCTGTCAATGGCGAGAAAGAAAACACCCAGGCTTTCCGGGCGACTTTCAACACGTCAGATGACGGTAAAAATAAGAACAATTATTTTCATGTTATTTTTTAAACTAATAATACAGTTGTCGTTTGTAGCAGTTGACTGGTTCCAGACCAGACAATGGTAATAAATGGAATATTTGTTATAGAAAACCTGTTTATGACTTTCTAAATCTGTTTTTTAAAGTTACTAGAACCTCGTAGACATGAAATGGCCTACCTACTACGTATACCTACTATACCTATAGTCACCTTTATACTCCTTTTATCCGTTGTTTACATCACATTGAGCAACTCTTAAACTGCAGGGATTTTATAACTTCATATCAAGTTTCTCTTGCTAAGCTAGCCCAGAAATGAAAGTCACGATTATATCTTCTCCATCTCAGCCAAGATTGTGTTTGAAGAAACCTTGAGACCAAGAGGCAATGTGGCTAAAAGGCTCGGGAGACTGAGGCCCTGTAAGTATTGTATTTTCTTGACCTTGACAACGTAGCAACTCGATGATGGTGCTCGTGCACAATCTAATGAATTGTCCCATGCCAAGGTGTGAAAAGTGGAGGTCCTCTGAAATCCAGCCTAGCGATGCGTCTGGGTCGATTTGTGAATGAGGAGGCACACGTACCCTCACTGAAAGGTAACTTTTTTAAACCAGACTTTGCTCATAATATACTCACTACATATTGGGCATGGGACACAGGCGAGTGTTGAAAGGCTGAAAACACCCAGTGATTCAAAGGTACACTACTGATGTGTGCTAAAATGTCCGATGGCTGGGATGAAATTTCCCACGCCACTCTGAACATCCATGTATCATGTAACTGCCATCTATTGGCACAAAGGACCTTTTCCATCAAGTCCTGTGTATTTAGTTTAAATTATGCATCCTTTTAATTGACTCACGTTTGCTTCACCAGCTATGCGGTCGATTAAGGAAAGACTCACCTTACCTGCTGGTCCTGCTGCGGTCAATCAAGCAGGTAAAAAGTTGTTCTTATGTTTGTTTTTTGCTGTCCTTCTTTCCACAGAGTGTGTTGAGTTGCAGAAAGTTGTCACTTTTGGTGACATTTTCATTTAATTTCTACATTGTGCTTTAGGCCAAAAAAAAGCCAGCTGCGGGCCGCAAATGGCCCCTGCGACGTAGTTTGAACGTTATTGTCCTGTGTGTTTTGTGCTAGTTATATTTATGTTTTCTATGTATGCTACTTTCTCAGCAGATCAGAGCAGCACAGAATCAGAGAGCACAACTCAGCAGATTTGTATCAAAACTCTGGAAGAGATAAGACAGGAAAAGGCCGCAAAGTCTCAGAGCAAGAAGGATTGTCCTCCTGTAAACGCAGAAATGACCGTAACCAAGACGGTCCCCAACCAATCCTCCAAGGCTGCAAAAAGAATGATTTTTATCAAAGAACACTCCATCGATGACGGCAAAAACCTTTCTGACGTCCTCCACCCTAAGAAAAGAAAAGGGGACCAGCAGAACCCCAATATAAAGAAGTTCAAGCAAGCAGCTGAGAAGGCCCCGGGTAAATATCAGGAAGAGTCGGAAGCGGCGGAGCCCGTCTCCAGTGCCACAAAAACAGGACAGATTAGGGTGAAGACCCTGGAGGAGATTCGCAGGGAGAAGGCAGCCCGACTTCAAGAAGATCAAGTTAAGAGTTCCGATCCGGAGGAGAAGAAGCCGGGTTTGCTGGCGAACAACAAAGCGGCTACTCAGAGTAAGATCTTCCTTCTTTTATACACTGAATGAGCGTTTATGTATCAAAATGTATCATTCCTTTCTGCAGGTGAATTGAAGGCAGACAAGAGTGTTGATGTGAATAAACCAAGCAAAGTTCAAGTTGCCTCAGAGGTATGACCCGCGACTGGCCGGCTCTCATTTGCACTTTGCCTTTTTAATTGCATCTTTTTGAATTTCCCTTTCTAGACCGTCTCCAAGAATAACGTCAAGGTTAAAACATTTGAGGAGATTATGCGAGAAAAACATCTCCGCAAGCAGGAAATGGCAGAGCAGGCTTCTGCCACCCAGCAGCTCAAGGCTCCTCCCCCTGAAACGGAGCCTTCACCTTCACCCAAACCATCAGCGGGTACCTTAAAGAGGAAGATCCTCACCAAAGTCTGTCATTCACCACCACAGACTTCCCCTCTTGATGCCAGCGACGTCCCACCCACCCAGAATGTCCACCATGTTCGCAAGCTGAAAACTGTCAAATCCAAGTCTTTTCTCAACACAGCTGTGACTTGCGTTCCGATAAGTACCCCAACCCCTCAGGAAGACACTTGCTCACCAAGTCATAGCACTTCCAGCAATGTCCAAGAGAAAAACACAACTTCACCTTCCTCTGCAAAGCAGTTGACACCTGATAAAACACCCACCACAGACAACAAGGGTACTTTTATTATTTTTTTTGCTTGTTTTAAGTACTCTGACAAGATTCATTGTGTATCAATAAGATGTCACTCGTTTTCCAGTGAGGCCTAAACTGAACGTGAAGCCGTCTGTCATGAAACCCGCCCTGCAAGTGCACGCAGGCAAGAAGCGGAAGGGAGCAGAGCGGTCTGCTGTAGCTGCAGTTAAGCCTCTCAACGCTGCCTCCATAGCGCCGGATCAACCTTTACAGGTAAACTGTGCCGCTTAAAACGGCCCTAAATTTGCTCCTTTTTCCACCCTTTGTATTGACTTGTGCACTCCTATAGAGCAGATACACACTTTTTAGATTTTGGGGAATATGCACCTATTCCAGCTGTATTTCCTGCGCTGGGGAGTCTTCAGTCTTCTCCGGGGAATTTAGCTTGCAAATCTGAAAGACGACTAAATTTGCAATGGACTAGTAAAAAAATAATGGTTTCGTTTTTAATCAACATTACGTATTAAGAGAGCCTTTTTTTTTTGCATTCAAGGTGTCAAACTCCAGCGAAGAAGCGAAGCTGAGATCTCCAGTCTCCTGTCCCAGCACGTTGGAGTCCAGCTCCAGTGAAGCTCTCCAGAGCATTCCTGTTGCTAAACACAGTCCAAGACAAGAACCGAAGCAGTCTACCACGGAGAGTCCAGCTCCTCAAAGGTACTAATTCATTTAGATTAGATGAAAACCTTTCTATTTGGACCAATACCAGCAATCATTTCAAACGTGTGCTATACTTTTTTTGTCCCAATTAATAAATTTAATATTTTTGGGGGGAATATGCATGAAATCCTAATAAGCATCTCTACGTTTAGCTCTGTGCTGAAGACCACACCTCAAAGTAAATCACGTCGCCAGAGTGTGGTGGGTTCACGCTACTCCACCTCAGCCGCAGACGACTTTGAGGAGCTGATCAACGAATTCACCGACGATCACCTGGAAGGAGACATGGACCCCGGCATCGGAGAGGAAGATCTGCTGCAGGAACTGTCAGACATGATTGACAGCTGAGGCCTCTTTTGGTTTTAAGAAAATACCCTATACCTCAGGGGTGTCCAAAGTGCGGCCTGCAGCTTGTTTTTTTTTTTTTTTTTTTTTAAATTGGCTCTCAGAATATTGTGAAAATAAAATCCAGTGATTATTAAGATATATGACACTGATTGGCATTGTTGCCTGTGACACAAAGCTAAGATGTGGCTGTTTTGTTCAGATAGCGAAGCATATTTGACATCCATCAGATTGCTTTTAGTGTCTTTAAAAACAATGTTTCCAAAAGAAAGTTTTTATATTTCCTGCCATCTTAAAGTTCTTCGTTTTTTTTTTGTTCCTGGTGATAAGGAGCCTTTTGTCCTGCTTATAGGAACATTTTCTCAGGGCCGTGTCAACAACTGTTAATTGTTGGACAAGCGAGACGAACACGATCAGAAAGAAAAGAAGCTTGTGTACTGTGTATGCATTGAGAAAAGTAGCAGGGAATAATGCTACACTTAACTTCTACTTTTGCTTTTCTTTTCAAATGTGATATTAACCCTTAACTGCTCTGATCATGTTAAAATCCCAGCAGTTTAAATTTAGAGCGCAAGATGTTTTCATGAGCAGTAGTTTTATTCAGTGGGTTTTATTTAAAACCACTTGGATGCATTCATGACAAATTTCAACACTGCAGTCCTCCCTTTTTTTTTTTTGCTTAAGTATGATGTACTGTATTGTCTTATGTTTTGACACTTTTCCACAAGCTCACTGTTCAAAGTGACCAAAGGAATGTAAATAAAGATGACTTTACATGTCTGCAGTTGTACAATGTATATTGTGCATTCGCTCTGTCACGAGTGACTCGAGTACCCGATTCACTTCAGTGAGTGATTCGTAAGAACTCGAGTCAGTAAAAGGAGTCGCCTTTCCCCGTCACTCGGCGGGTTGTGTAAGTAAACGCAACAAAAACAAACCACTCGTCTTTTTGCTCACACTTACAATCAGGAATATAAGAAATTTACACAAAATACATTTCTCGCTAAACATAAATCAGTGAGCATTTAGTGGACACGGTTTCCACTACCACCACTCTAAATATGTTCCACACCCAAGACTCATAAATTGCTAACAAAGCAGCAAGAGCGGCATCTAGCGGCCGATGTGGTAAACTACTCAAACACCCATAGTAGTTGTGGAAAAAAATAAAAATACGGCAAATTTACGGAAGAATAAAGGGGGGCGACAGCAAATAAATAAAAAATATACGAGTTTTCCGGGGAAAACGGGAGGGTTGATTGGTATACAATACGTAATTTAAACACCATCGTCTCGCCGAGGCTCTGCTTTTCACTTCCGGGTCTTCAGACGTCATCGGAAAGCGGTTGTGTGTCTTTTGTAGAGGAAAATAAAAGATTAAAAAATGACTAAACTGGAGATGTTGAACGTGTTTCTCAAGGACAGATTGACGCTGGCAGCCGAGGAGATTTTCCAGGCCGTCAAAAAGATTCTTATTGATTTTCAGAATGAAAAAGAAGAAAATGATCGTCTTCATCGAGTCTTCATCATGCCCCATGCAGGTAACATCTACCTGTCACCCTCAGCATCATCTCTGCATGACTACTTCACCTTCATGGACTCTCCTCGTCTTTTAGACACATTCCCATGAGCCAGGCATGGCTTCTTTCATCTTCACTTTTAACAATGTGATGGAAATGACGATGACAAAGTTCAAGCGCCTATACAGCTAAATGTTAACAATGGAACATCTGGCAAAGTATTTGAAGATAAAAAGCAACATGAAGTCTTATTTTCCTCATGTATGCTTTACATGATGCTAGCTTTGTCATCACCAACATGCTAGGCCACTTAGATGACATCGTGCGTTGATCGTTGCGTTAAATGACGTCATTAAATGATTAATCACCTCGATTATATCATTCTTTGATTAAGAAGTTACATTATACGGTACATTGATTCACTGAACAGTTAAATTACATAATACTTATACAATACTTGATTGTTTAATTAATTGATTCATTCATATATTTAATTTAGTGTAATACGATTAATAATCTAAAATAAAAAAATACATTTAAAACATTAAAATAATTATATTCTATGATTAATCGATGATATTAGCTCATCCATTGGTTAGTCATAGGATATTGTTCAATGATCACACAAATTATTAATGATTAAATTATTGATTAATCAGTTATATTAAAGATGACGCTTGATTAATCAGATTCTGCAAATGACAAATAACAGATTCTGTTAAATGACATTGTACATTGATCGATTAGGTTACATGATTCAAAGATTAATCACATAATTAGGCCATCCATTTTCACTATCATTATATTGTCAATATCATTCAATGATCCGTCCATCCATCCATGCATCCATCCATTAAACACTTAAATTATATAACTGATTAATCACTTACATTATGGACGACCTCATTCAGTGATTAATCACTTACATTATGGCATTCAATAATTAATAACTTAGATAATATAATTCATTGAGTTATCAGTTAGATGATACGATGCATTGATTGATCCATTAAATTATTTAATGCCGTGATTAATCTCTTAGATTATATAATTCTTTGATTAATCAGTTAGCTTGCACGGTTCATTGATGTATCTTTTAGGTGACATTATTCATTGATTAATCTGTGAGACAGCATCACTCATTTATTAATTAGTTCGGTTACATCAGTCAATGTTTAATCACAAAGATTATATGATTCACTGATTAATCGGTTAGATGAGAGCATCCGTTGATGAATCAGTCAGACGAAATCAGTGAATGATTGTGCAAGTATGACCTTAATCACAGCAACATTTTTACTATGAAAAGAACATTTCATACCATTTTGACCATGACTTCATATCTAACTTTTCAGAAGCTCCATCTGTCCGGCTGCAAGGAGATGATCGAGCGAGCGAATGCGAAAGGAAAAGCGGTGTACAACTGCAAGCCCATGTTAAGGAGGAGGCCGAACTTCAGGACATTCCCAGCATTTGTGTGCTTGACGCCAGATACCCCAAGGAGGAAGCGTGTGGTCAACCGAGGTCAAATTCTCCATCCGTTCAAACTACCTCTCCTCCATCTCGGCCGTGCAAGGAGACGAAAAGAAACGGGAGCAACGAGGACGGCTTTCCAGTCAGCTCCTCGTCTTCCACGCAGACGGTGGTGCGTTCAGGCTGGGGAGCAACCGGCAGCGATCTTCATGGCACTTTGAAAAAAGGTCCATCTGCGTCTGTCAGAAAGCAAGGCAAAGAACTACTCTGGTCAAACAGAAAGCAAAGCGTAAACACGCTAAAAAGCGGCACCAAACCCGTGAAGCCGCCAGCTCCTCCTTCCTCTCACTCCGCCCTCCAGAGGTGGCACGGCTGTAAAGAATGTGGCAAAGGATTCAGCTTTGCCTGCCAGCTGGAGGTCCACATGCGTTGGCACAGGAAGGAGAGGCCGTACAGTTGCGCCGTGTGCCCCAAGAGCTTCACCACCGTCAGCATGCTGAAGAGACACCATCGCATCCACACCGGAGAGAAACCCTTCCGCTGCCACGTCTGCGACAAACGCTTCAATCAGTCTGCACACCTGAACACACATTTTAGGCTGCACACCAGACAGGCGGGCGGCTGGAACTCACCGCCGTACCCGAGAAACCCCCAGTCTACTTTGTAAAGTCTGTCCTTATGTAACTCTATACATACTGTGTGTCTCGGTTGTATTAAATGTATTCTGTTCACGTTGTTTTGATCAGCTAACGTCCATTTTGTGCAAAAAAACAAACATGAAATATTGTCTTTTGGATTTTCAAATATCTCTACCAAAGTATTTGGAGTAGTTTTTATGATGTACTGTACGCACCTGTTCAATACTTTAAAACCGATTGAAAAATTGCAATGCATGATGCCAATGTTTCCAGGAAGCTAGTGGGAATGTTCTTCCAGACGCCCAAGTGTTCTCAGTTGGATTCAGATCAGGGGAACAGAAGATGCAGTCCGGTCCAAAAGAGTCCTGTTGAAAAAAGCCAGTCATTACCACATATATGAGGGCCTTCTCCGACTACCGTTTGACGCCCCTGCACAACCTGAAAGCTCCATTGTTTCATTGAAGGATCGTGATGGCACCCCCTAGGCTGCAGTAACGTCGGAAGCCATCAGTACTCTCAAGAGGGAATCAAACTTTATTCCACCTTTCAATGTCCCATGTTTGGTGCTCTCATGCAAATTCCAAATTAGGTAATTTTTTGCTGTTGAAGGACTCGGAACCAGTAACCAGTAATGGTCCCATGTCTTGACGGACAGCTAAATGTTTCTGTCTTACTCCCTTTTGAAGTTCATCCCAGAACCTCCTTAAAATCCAACAGTGTGAAATTAAAAATTTAATTCCTAAATTTTGTTCAGGGGTGTACCATAAATAAATAAAACCATGGAAATGATTAAACACACTCAACAAAAATAAATACTACTTTTCATAGCTGTTGGTATGTAAGTTGACGTAAGTAACATTGTTTTTATGTGTTGTACGTTTGTCTAATTCCTTAAATTATACATTTTTGCTCATTTTTTCCAATATATAATAAAGTCTATGTATTGTTTATTTGTTTCTTTATAATGTGTGGCAGCCCCCTGCTAAAATTTAGCCAGCTAGCAAATGAACATGTGAAACCAGGTAGCTTAGCATGTGGAAGGGCTTATGGTGTGGCGTTGGGGCCAGCAAAGCCTTCTCTGCTGGCCTAACCATTACCAGAAACACTGACCTACATTTCCCAGAATTTAGTAGCATCTTTTTTGACCGTAGTGCTTTTTGGTCCAATCAGATTTCAGATTTCATGTGTTACCATGTCATTGTAATCTGCCCAGGGCCTTCAGAATCAGGAGCGCTGGCTGGCCACTGGTACATACACAGCTATTAGCTATGTTTTTCTACTTTGGTCATAATATTAGATAAATATTAATTGTGAACTGCTTCAGATGATGTTGTGGTATTCTAGTAAGTGTTGATGTCTGAACCGTGGATCTCCGAGCCACTCTATTTTTGCTCGTTACTTTTGGCTGAGTACAAACTTTAAAAGTACCTGAGTACCGGCTATCGCTGGTTGAAATTATACTCACTGACTTAGTTACCAGCAGTAATGTACATAAGTCGGGTGTATTGGTGACTATGTAGGACATGATAAGATTTTGAAAAAAAAAATATTGAAATTATTATTGTAATAATTAAAATAATAAATAAATAATAATAAATAATAATATAATAAATATTATAGTAATAACTTCATTCAATATATTATATTCTTTATGCTATAATATGAAATACACAACTATGTAAAATGTACCAATCCCTAATTGGTAGGAGGGAACATGTGGCTCGTCAATCCTATCAATTAAGGGTACCTATGGAGGAAACACAACACATGAAAGGAAGCGTAACAAAATAAAAGTATTTAAACAGGAAATGAACCTAATAAAGAAATTCAGCACTTTAGCAAACAAGTTATATCAGCAAACAACAAGATATTTTTGTACAAGATAGCATACAAGATAAAAACTTACATGTTTTCTATAAACCACAGTCTACAGTGTCAACATACATACATATGTTCTACTTTACATTTATTGATGGATGTGATCACGTCATCACGTGGTCACGTGTGTTAGCTAAACAACGCGAGAAGAAGAAAAAGATGAAGAAGTAGTAGTACTAGCAGAAGTGACGCCGGCAAAGTCCAGCGTAAGGACCAAAGGACAAGTACCTGCGTCGCAGTGACAGGAAGTGCTCGTCCACAGTTCCGGTAGACGGAGACAGGCAGGGAGAGTCACTCACAGTGACGGTGGCGGTGGCGGTGCAGCCACGGGTAGAAGACCCGCGGACCAGCACAGGTAAAAACACACCTTTTATATACTTTCTGCTACATTGTACTGTTATGATACTGCGCTACGGCGTCAAAGTGACGATGCGAAGGATGCGGAAAATGACAGCAGGTTGACGCAGCAACCCCCCCCCCCCCCAACCCCCCCTCCCCCACGCGCATCCTCTGGATGATGCAGCGCTTTTTGCTGCTCTGCGCAAACTCAACATACGTCATCTAAACTACCATTAAGTCACTTAACTGTTTCCTTGTGTATAATGTGTGTGTGTTAGCATGATTTGTGTCATTGCAGAGGATTTGTATATGGGTGTGTGTGTGTGATGTTAGCATGACGGTGTGTGTGTGTGTGTGTGTGTGTGTGTGTGTGTGTAACCTATATGTCATTGCAGAGGATGAATTATGTGTGTGATGTCAGCAAAGGGGGGCAGTAAAAAGGCGGTGTTGGTCTTGGGCCTGTGTCTTCACACACACACACACACACACACACACACACACAGCCTGTCTACATTGGAAATATTGCACAAATGGTTGAAATGTGTATAGTATTGTAGTTTTGTCATGACTATGTCAAGTTGACGAGTATACTAGTAGTACTAGTATGCAGCAGTTTTACATATACATACATATAGTAATGTAATACTTTTGACATTGCACTTTGGTGGCCGCTATTTATGTCTTATTGGCTGATATCAAGCTATAAGAATCCATTTTCTACCGCTTATCACGGGGGGTGCTGGAGCCTATCCCAGCTGTCTTCAGGCGAGAGGCGGGGTACACCCTGGACTGGTGGCCAGCCAATCACAGGGCACATATAGACAAACAACTATTCACACTCACATTCATACCTATGGACAATTTGGAGTCGCTAATTAACATAGAATGTTTTTGGAAATGGACGAGTGGGTTAGTGCTCAGGCCACACAGCTAGGAGACCCGGGTTCAATTCCACCCCCAGCCAATCACAGGGCACATATAGACAAACAACCATTCACACTCACATTCATACGTATGGACAATTAACCTTGCATGTTTTTGGAATGGGCTGAACGGTAGAGGAGTGGTTAGTGCTCAGGAAACACAGCGAGGAGACCCGGGTTCAATTCCACCCCCAGCCAATCACAGGGCACATATACACAAACAACCATTCACACTCACATTCATACCTATGGACAATTAACCTAGCATGTTTTTGGAATGGGCTGCATGGTGTTGGAGTGGTTAGTGCTCAGGAAACACAGCTAAGAGACCCGGGTTCAATTTCACCCCCAGCCAATCGCAGGGCACATATAGACAAACAACCATTCACACTCACATTCATACTTATGGACAATTAGCCTAGCATGTTTTTGGAATGAGGAAGCACCCGGAGAAAACCCACACATGCACGGGGAGAACATGCAAACTCCACACACAGATAGCCGAGTGTGGGATTGAACTCGGGTTTCCTAGCTGTGAAGTCTATGCGCTAACCACTCGACCGCCGTGCAGTCTGAGTAAAATACAGCATCTTTGAATTTGGTAAGAAATATCGTTCTAACAAATGGCCACCCAGTAAAAATGGCGGCTTGGTTTCAGGCGTATCCATGACCATGATTACATCTGAATGGAATGCTAAGGTGAAACCACCCAAACGTCACTGGTTTACTGAGGCCCCACTCCATTGTATCTTAACAACCGGCATTTGACACCACAAAAGACCAAAACCATTCCTATCTGGACTTGCCTCCTCCTGTGTCCTATCTAGTCACATTGTGTCCCACCGAGTCATTGAGCATGGATTGATGAAACCTTCTCAGATGAGAGGCGAAGCATCTTTTCCGACAACCTGAACATTCCACTTGCAGTCAATTCAATGCCCGGATATCACTCCTATCAGCTTCCATGGAGAATATATTCGGCCTGGAGCACCATTGCGTCTGAACATTTACCGAGCTAGCAGTGAATGCTCTGCTTCTGAACATCGTATTTTTTCCAGCGTGAATTAAATATGTTGAGGCAGCCACAGCAGCTCTCACGTTGCTGCGATATCAAGCCAAGTTTTAGACGCTTGACTTCATTGGCCTTGTGATATTTCCTCAGATAGCTACCTGTCCTAGCTTCTGTGCTAAAGTTAGTCTTGTGATGAAAGATACAGATACAGGAAATGTGATCTTTTGGTGTCATGTGTCAGTAGTTTGACAAACGTGAAATAAAGGTCACATGAGTTCTTGGCGTGATGTGACCTGGACGTGTTTGGAGGAGGAGAAATGGTGAATATGAGTCCAACAGTTATGACAACAGTCGTCCAGGGTTCCAAGGCAAACAGGTCCAAGGTGACGAGCCAGACAAAGAGTCAGAAGACTTTGTGTTATTTGAACACAAATAGAACAAACTGTTCTGTTCTACCACTATTGCTATCATATGCTAGCCAGTGGTTTCTTTTGGCTACTGAGTCTGATCATCAGAATGCTCTAAATCAGGGATCTCAAAGTCAGTTTACTTGGGGGCCACTGGAGCTAGGGTCTGGGTGAGGCTGGGCCGCATCAGGTTTAAAAAAAAAAAACACTTTTTCAGTGTTTTTATCTCAGTCATGGATGATGAGAGAAAAAGCAAAACAGGCGGGCTCGTTCTCTTGCGTATGGGCGGGGCAAAATCGCATCAATTGTGTCCGGTGTGCATGCAGATTTAAGCTGTTATTTCTGGGTTCATGAAACCATACGGCATCCATATCAAACTAATAAAGCGGGGGCCTCAAACTAGCATCCTGCGGGCCGCATTTGGCCCGCGGGCCGCGAGTTTGAGACCCCTGCTCTAAATGGTTCAGGCATCAGCTATTACTGTATTAATCTTACTGGTGCTGGATAATGCTAGGGGGTGTCCAGGCGTGGCTGCGGCCACCCTTGGTCACTCTCCGGCCGCCCCCACGGCTGCGGGAGTCGCTAATGGAGTCGCTAATTAACCTAGCATGCAGTGTGGGAGGAATCACAAACTCCACACAGAGATGCCCAAGGGTGGAATCGAACTCCTAGCTGTGTCACCTATGTGCTAATCACAAAATTTCAGGCATCTCCACTGCGCTCAGCTGTAAGGTGGGGTCCCACATGGGTCAATATTAAAACCCCTGCTTTTTTTCCTTTTTAAACTACCCTGGGTTCTATTATGCGAACTGACGGCAGCCAGGTTTATGTTCCATTCATGCAGAAGGACGCCTTATCAGTTCCACTACTCCTTGAATGCATTGATTACATTACAGCATTTAAAAAGTGAAAGTGAAAGTAAAGAGCATCAAATGGGCATAGTACTGAAGGTCAGCATTTTTCCTTGAGACAAATGTCAATGGTGAACTCTACGCTTTGAGGCGGTAATCCATGCCATTAGCCCGTCTGGATTACTGCAGTGCACTTAACTTTGGAGTCAGCCAGTCTTCTGGCTCGCGTCTGCAGCTGGTCTAAAACGCTGCTGCACATCTTTTAACCGGAATCTGTAAGAAAGATCACCTCACATACCGTTATAAATAAGTATTTGTACATTTGATATATACAGCTTCATTCATGTACATTTTATTTACCAAGTAAGGGGTTCCTTTAGCAGCTGCGTCATACTCGGTTGTCCTTTAACTCTTTGTCCTTCTCACGTTACACGAGCTGCACCATGCACGCGTGCTTCTCTTTTTTTTCCGCCATTGTTATCAATATCAGCCTCCATCTACATACCACCGTCGCTTTGAAAGCCGACGGCACACTGCTGACGATATGTATGCTAGGGAAAGATCCCAGGATGGAGGCAGGGAAGCATTGGGAAGTGTGATGCTGCTCCAGGCATGGCCTCCTCGGAGACCAAAATAACAATTAGAATTACAATGAATTCTTCTAATCCAAGCTGCTGAATATGGATAATATAATTTAATATGCACCATATAATACAATGAAAGAGCAACATTTTTGTCTTTTTTTTCTCATAAAACATGCATGTGTGTAAATGTACAGTAATCAACAATAATGTTAGAAACATACTGTATTTTGTTTTCATGACGTAGCGTTTGCCATTCATTTAAGTCGCTTAGTTGATTGGGTGTTTTTCCACAGTTGGCCAACAGAGGTCAGCAGAGAGTAACATAAAGCTGCTGCATTTTTTAAGAACCTTAAACAGGAAGAAAAAAGACTAAAGATTGCCAGAAAATGTAAAATAATTCATCAATTCCATTTTTTCATCTGTTGAGTTTTATATTCACTGTTGTGGGCCATTTTAAACTCAATATTAATTGCGCTATGGTGAGATGAATGACTTTATTTTTGTGTACCATCTGCTTGTGGATCACCACGATCAATGCTTTTATTGGCAGATGCTTTTGGAAGCAATTGGTGGCAATTTCCATCATTGCTAAAGAGCAACATCTGTGGACATTTCTGTTTTTTGAGCAGACTAATAATTAATAGCGAACAACAAAACATACAAATATTTCAAGTTTTTTCCTTATTCTTGATATTTGTCAATATTCTGGAAATGTTATGACTTTATTTCATAATGTTGTAACTTTTTCCCCAAATAGATTCTCCAAAAATGGCTAATTTACTTTGTTTTGCATAACATGACGACAAATGATGTATTTTCTCTTTAATATTTCAACTCTATACTGTTGAAATGATAATTAATTGTTTATTCTTGTAAAACTATGACTTTTTCTCAATCGACTCCAACTTTTTTCTCTTCATATTTTGACTTCATTGTGATTTTTCTATTTTTGCCATTTTTTTAAATTTTTTAATTCTTTAATATGTCAACATTACGCTACCAAAATATTATTTTCCTTCATTATATTACCGCATTATTCTTGTAAAATTATGACTTTTATAATTTAAAAATGTTCTTATTAAATGATATAAACAGGTACGGGCCAATAATGGCCCACAGACCGCACTTTGGACACCCAGGATAAAGGACAAGCCTGTACCGCATCCTCTTCAAAAAAAATCTACAACGAGGAAAACTCCAAAGGTCACCTCTCTGCTCCCATGATGCACACTGACAAAACTCTTAGCAGTGATTTTTCCACAGGCTACTTTCTAAATGCAGCTGTCCTATAGTTAGAATACATTCAGCACATCTAATACTCAGGGACAAAGCTCCTTATCCGACCAAAGCTGCTAGTCAGATGTTATCAGGATCATTCAAGTCCTTTTTTAAAATCTTAATTGTTGATATTAAATGCTGTGCTGTCAGTTCTAACCTGCAAATTGATTGTTGGCGTCTTCCCCGTGTAGGTCATGTGTAGGATGGCGTCATTTGATATGGCCTTTGGAAGTGCAGATGCATGAAAACAACTAAGGAGCCTCCATTTTCTTTTCAAAGTGGTTGATCTTTTGTCTTTCTCTCAGCCGGGATGCCACTTCAATGAGAGCCGTGCTAGATAGGTTGCAGTGTGATCCACATATGCAGATGTGACACTTTGGTCTTTTCAGCTTTAATAAGGAGAAAAAAAAACACAGCTTTGCATGATGTCACACGCTTGTCAAGGGGAAAAAATCTGCTGCTGGCTCCAATTGGCCCCCCATCAATGGTAACAAGCTTTGGGTACAGTGACAGAAAGAGTTTGTTAAGTTTCATTTGATTTGAATGATAAGATTGCTTTCTAATGATACCGCCTTAGGGAAACAGTAGGCCTAGTGGTCCAAACACGGATCCCTGTGGGACACCATGTCTGTGGTCTTTATTACTGACAGAACAGCCTACTTGATTGCAACCAAAGATGGATGCCTACAGGGTTCCTCCCACCATATATCCCATCTGTCACCTCAGTGACCTTTTCCCTTCAAATGATTGAGTGTAGCTTGCTAGTTGATTGGTGGCCCATCAACAACAAAAGACGTTCTTCATCATGAAGAAGACCCACCCTAACCAGATAACAAAGGACATCCTTCCTGCTTGATGCATTAGCCTCAGGTGTCTCCCACTCTCTGACTGGCTGTCATTGCTTTATTGATCATAGTTAACACTTTGCTGGATCAATAGTTCTGTCGCTGCCCTGTCATCCAATATGGCTACTCTTATACCTTTTAGTTGCGGTGCAAGGGAGGGGGTTGCAAAAAAAAAAAAACAAACAGAAACCATTCCTCGACTTACAGCTTTAAAATGAGAAGTCTGATTATCCATACATCATTTTCTGTACCAAGAGTCGTGGACATGCTGGAGCCTATCCCAGCTGTCTATGATCTAAATGCAGTGAGAAGACAACAACCTTCCATTCATTTTCATATGCTCCGCTTATTCTCACCAGGGTGGCGGGGGCATGCTGGAGCCTATCCCAGCTGACTTTAGGAGAGGCACACCTTGGACTTGGTCACCAGCCAAGACCTTTGGGAAAATACTCAACAAAAGTTGAGACCAAATTTTTTTTTAGTCTCAGAAAACGTTTCAGAAAAAGTCAAATATGGTGGTGGTAGTGTGATGGTCTGGGGCTGTTTTGCTGCCCCAGGACGTGGAAGACTTGCTGTGATAAATGGAAGCATGATTTCTGTTGATGGAGACTGTCTGGCCATCTGGTGGTGACCTCAAGCTGAAACCAACTTGGGTTCTGCAGCAGGACAATGATCCAAAACACACCAGCAAGTCCACCTCTGAATGGCTGAAGTCTTTCTATTGCTTTCTATGTGCAGTAACTGTGGAGCAGTGATTGCAGTACAGTCATACTTAATGATAATTATAATATGATAGCTGTTTTAATGAAACAATGCAAGCAGTGGATCCTTGACATCCATAAAGAATATGAACACATCCCAATCTTGTCACTCTCTCGTTGCAGTCTGTCACCAGCTTCTCCAACCCCCTTCTTTCCTTTCAGCATCTCAGCAGATGGACAGTAGGGCATGCCGCCCCCCCCCCCTCCTCCTCCAAGTCTTTTGATAGTTGCACTAGCTCTCCCATCTCCATCCGCTCCTGCCGCCTCAGGGGCTGACTCCCCATTGTGCCTATTGTTTGGTCTTGAATGTGGATTCATTACAGACAGCAGCAGTGGACAGCAAGATGGGGGCAGCGGTCGGCAGATATAGAAAACAAATAGGAACAGAGAGGAAAATGACCACATCAACTGAGGGGAGTTTAAGACGGAGAAGACGAAGGGAGGGGATTGGATTTGTAAAACACCCCCCCCCCACCCCCCAAATAAAAAAAACGGATTAGTGAGAGATGAGATGGATAAAACACTAGGGGGCAGTTGATAGAAAGTCAAATGAAGAGTGGTAACAGCTCCCGTATTTGTAACGTTACCTGTCGGTAGTGGCCGTGCTGTGAGGTGTCACTACGCCAGTAATGTAGTTCTTTGGTGTAACAGCATTAAAAATAATAATAACAATATCGCTGTAGCTTGGTTAATATTAGGGATCGACTGATACGTATGTTTTTTTGGGGGCTGATGCCGATACCGATCACCCTTAGCTGATGGCCGATTTTGCTTGGGCCGATGTTTGTGGCCGATACTGCTTTTGCTCCCTCAATTTCACGCTGCGACTGCGTGTGTTGCGGGGTCCTCTGCCTGTCTACAGGATGCCTGACTGTAAATCATGCAGAAAATATATTGGCGAATCCACGGCCGATACCGATTCAAGGAAAAAACACAAATATCGGCCCGATATATCGGCCGGCCGATGTATCGGTTGATCCTTAGTTAATATGCAAGTTACATTGGTTTTGTCAAAAGACTTTTGCCATTTTGTGCATTCAGACAAAAATGAAAAAGAAATCACATAAGGATTGTGGATCCTTTAAGGGCTACAGCTACTTTACAGAATGCTCTGCATTTTGTTGTTGTTGCATTTGGAAGAGGAAAAGCCGCAGGCGCCACGGGTGCAGGAAAAGTACGTCACCAACCTTACAATTCTTGTGGGTCAGTGACATAAAAGAACATCCGTCCGAAATAAACTACAAAGTTCCACCTGAGGAAACGTTGGGCACGCAAAGAACCGCAAAGAACCGCAAAGAACCGCAAAGAACCGCAAAGAACCGCAAAGAACCGCAAAGAACCGCAAAGAACTTCAGTCATGAGTGTTTTTTTATGGGGTTCTTATCTTTTCCTATCTCTACCCAAACACCAGTTTGATTGGACGGGGCCCCCACTTTGTCAGGGCAGACGGCCAATCACCTCAAAGGTTGTCGTCCAGAGGAATATGCATCCTCAGATCAGTGGTTGGAATGCCAACACACACGCAGATCAAACATGCATGAAGACACACAGCATTTTCACTTCTGTATTAGAATGCCTCCAGGGGCATGATGGGAATTGGTAATCCCGCTAAAGTTCGAGGCAATAACACTACAAGTCATACCGACTCTAAGATGAAGAATAATATTTCGGTGTCCTCTAAAGGTCAGAAATAAAACGGTCCACTTGCACAAACAGTCCATATTCCGAGGGATTCCAATCCGTGCCATCAATTATCCGAGACAAAGCAGTCAACATCAAATGTCAAGACAGAAATTAAAGATCAGTCAAGAACATTAAAGCTAGCAAGCTCTTCAAGACATGCGCATATTAAGAGTTGAGCTATGAACAACGGAGGAGTGATGGAGGTCAGACTTAATGGAGTGATTCTCACCAAATGCCACTCAGAGTGCATCCGTGTCCTTTGCGCCTCGTATACCCGAACTAATAATTCAATTGCCAATCACTGACTATTCAATTAGGCACACCACGACAATATTAAGCTTTGAGCGATATCACTCTTTGATATTGTTGACGTTTTTAAATGGGTTTTCTACACAGGTCAGTGGTTACGAAGTGGTTCTTGGTCTTTTTGTCAGTACCCCCCCACTTAGTACACTGCTTGCAAATGTATGGGACCACCGCCCAATTTTCTCTTATGAGTTTGAAAATATATTCTATGAGGAAAGTCCCATTTGTTTATTGAGCACAATCTGTAGACAAAGTGCTTTACCGAAAATCAATAATTCATTCATTTTCTATCGCTTATCCTAACAAGGGTTGCGGGGGGTACACCCTGAACTGGTGGCCAGCCAATCACAGGGCACATAAAGACAAACAACCATTCACACTCACATTCATACCTATGGACAATTTGGAGTCGCCAATTAAGCTAGCATGTTTTTAGAATGGGCTGCACAGTAGACGAGTGGTTAGTGCCCAGGCCACACAGCTAGGAGACCCGGGTTCAATTCCACCCCCAGCCAATCACAGGGCACATATAGACAAACAACCATTCACACTCACATTCATACATATGGACGATTTGGAGTCGCTAATTAACCTAGCATTTTTTTGGAATGTGTGAGGAAACCGGAGTACCCGGAGAAAACCCACGCATGCACGGGGAGAACATGCAAACTCCACACAGAGATGGTGGGATTGAACTTGGGTCTCCTAGCTGTGAGACCTGTGCGCTAACCACTCGGCCACTGGACAGTGCAGATAATACAGATACTCAGATATTACAGCTCATACAGAAATACATGGAATATTTTTTCCACAATCATGGTGCTCTACTTTCTTACAATATGAAAAAAAATGTTGTTATTGTTTACCCTTCCCTCCTGTCTTACCGTTTTTCATGAATTGTAACGACGACAAGTCTCAGTGTGTATTCCCGTGTTAATCAGAGTCATGGAGGAATTATTTAATCAGGTGTACTCGAGCTCAGTACACTCAAACAAAGGCAATAATCCTGTCTCTGACCCCTGAGTGTGTACGCGTGTGTTTGTTTAGGTGTTTGTGTGTGTGTGTGTGTCCTTACTGCTTGACTTAACAAGCGTGATTACCAAGTCGAACCCAAGCCCACGGTTCTACTGCACACTTGACACATTTAGGTCACACACACGTGCGCGGGCACACACACACACAC
This sequence comes from Doryrhamphus excisus, assembly GCF_037039965.1. Taxonomy (NCBI): domain Eukaryota; kingdom Metazoa; phylum Chordata; class Actinopteri; order Syngnathiformes; family Syngnathidae; genus Doryrhamphus; species Doryrhamphus excisus. The sequence goes on along the minus strand of NC_136367.1, from coordinate 19,142,307 downwards.
ACACACACTGGGTAGTGGGGGTGTGTTTGTGACTGGGACTGGTAAAAGTGTGGCTGTATTAATACAGCATATTGATGACTAAGCAGTTATTTCTCTTCTTGAATGACTATTATTATTATTATTATTGCATTGCATGTATCCCCCCCAAACCAGGTCTTCCCAAACCCCATGATGGTGTGGCCAACATGCTCACCACTCATTCACTGCGCCGCCCCCATGGAACGATAATAGAGTATGTGGAAATGGAATTTCGTCCCTCGTTTATAGTGTGGAATTGGTAAAAAAAAAAACTTCTGTGTTAATAAACAAAAGCATTTCATTAAAAATAATACAAATCCGGGCTGCATGGTGGTCGAGTGGTTAGCGTGCCGACCTCACAGCTAAGAGACCCGAGTTCAATCCCGCCCTCGTCCATCTCTTTGTGGAGTTTGCGGGGGTTTTCCCCGGGTACTCCGGTTTCCTCCCACATTCCAAAACCATGCTAGGCTAATTGGCGGCTCGGTAAATTGTCCATCGGTATGAATGTGAGTGTGAATGGTTGTTTGTCTATATGTGTCCTGTGATTGGCTGGCCACCAGTCCAGGGTGTACCCCGCCTCTCGCCTGAAGACAGCTGGGATAGGCTCCAGCACTCCCTGCGACCCTTGTGAGGATAAGCGGTAGAAAATGAATGAATAATAAAAATTCTTTCAAATTAAAAAATTGTAAACATATATTTATATGACTCTGAGAGTGTTTGTCTTTTATTTCCATTTCTATTGTGTTTTCCCATAGAGAATGAATGAATTATGACGTTGTCGCATGAAAAAAAAATCAATGTAGTGTGAATACATGTGCTGCAAGGCCGCACGTATGCACGTACGCTGTATGTATATGTGCTCCATTTCTGTGTGAGAGTGTTAGTGTTATTGATTGTCACAGATGCTCCTCATGGCCGCCGTGACACAGATGGTCACTCAAATCGTCTTCTCTTGTTCTGATGTTGTCTTGGTATTTTCATTAGACATGCAGGGGCTTATACATTGTGTGTGTGTGTGTGTGTGACTCCGGCGTACACTGCTGACCACCTGCTACATAAGCCATTGTCTCACCAAACATGAGTACATGTTGTCTGCATGTAAGATAATCATAATCATATCACAACTGACAAGAGACTAGTGCATTTACATGGGAATGAAATATATCTTTATCTACTAGCTATAAAATCTATATCTGTAGATATAGTGGGGAAGAGGATGGGGATACATGATGGAGGGGGGGGGGCAGGTGAAGTGGGTTTAACGGGTGAAATGAATAAATGACTTGAGCCTCGGCTAACTCATTAAGTGTGTGTGTCCTTGTGTAAAGACCAGACCTCCTGCTGCAGAGGACAAAACATGGGGACGAGAGGGGGGTGAGGGGGGGTTAGGATTCAGACAATAGACATGGCGCGCGTTTGACTTGATGATCAAGGAAGAAGTGTGGAAGGCTTGTGACACACACACACACACAATGCTGCTGAAAGTGCCTAGGGTTGGGTTAATCAGTGCTTCTCAAATAGTGGGGCGGTGCCCCCCCCCTCCCTGGGAGGGCGTGTTGAGCTGTCAGGGGGGTGTGTGTGAGAGTGTTACTGCAAACCTGCCAACATGTACTAATTTATTGTACTCACCATGCTCTGTGAGTATCTGTCACAGGCGGGGTACACCTTGGACTGGTGGCCAGCCAATCACAGGGCACATATAGACAAACAACCATTCACACTCATTCATAACTATGGACAATTTGGAGTCGCCAATTAACCTAGCATGTTTTTTGAATGTGGGAGGAAACCGGAGTACCCGGAGAAAACCCACGCATTGACCGAGGGTGGAATTGAACTCGGATCTCCTAGCTGTGAGGCCTGCACGCTAACCACTCGTCTGCCGATAAAGTGATTAATCGAAGGAAAAAAATGAGGTCGATAATTTTGACACCTCAATAAATTGACATGTCAGCTATTCAGCATCTTTGAGTACGTGGAGGCGGGGTCTAGCTATGTAATGATTGACTTTAATGTCAATCAAGCTGGGGGGCGTTCGTCCCGGCGGTTGGCGCTTGCTGGAGTGTTGAGTGCTCGCGGATTGTGTCGCTCGCTTTATTGCAAGGGTCGGACGGTATGAGTCGCTTGAGAGGGCGTGCACGTCATGGCAGCGGCTACTTTATTTATTTCTTTGTTTATTTTTGGGGTCCTGTCCATCCATTGGAGTAGATAGTATGATTGATTGACATATGATTGACAACAATACTGTCATGATGGACGTGTGTTTGTGTTGTGGTCTGGCGTTCACCCGTGTCTCTCTCCGTGTGCTTGTGAGTCTCATCCTGGGCATGGCTAGCTATTCAGCATCGATGTAACCATGGCAACATGGTGCCAATTACCGGTGTGCTTGTTGTTTATCGTTAGGGCTCTCTGTCTGGAACAGCTGCTCCCTCGCTGCTTTTCTTTCTGTTTTGCTTCCACGCTGGCGTGTCCACGTGCCAGGTTACACACGTGTGGCACACCCATCCACTGAGCTCGTCGCACGTGGTTTTGATTGTCTTATATTTCTTTTCTGTTTACGTTGATTTCCGCCGCAAATAGATTTGCCCGTGTAAAGGATGAATTATGATCCGGCAGGAGATTTGAAAGCTATGAAAAGTAGTTGAGATCTATCAATCTGGAAACGGTTATAAAGCCATTTCTAATGCTTTGGGACTCCAGCCAACCACAGTGAGAGCCATTATCCGCAAATGGCCAAAACACGGAACAGAGGTGAACATTCCCAGGATTGACCGGCCAACCAAAACGACGACTCATCCAGAGTTCCAAGCCCAAAAGAACATTAAGTCTTGTCTCAATTTTGCAAGAAAACATCTTGATGATCTCCAAGACCTCTGTGGTCTGACGAGATTTGCGCTCTTGGGGTAATGCTGGTTGGCCGGGGAAACTTGGGAAGGTTCACCACAGTTCAATGTTTTCAATATTTGTAGATACTGGCTCTCGCTGTGGTTGGCTAGAGTCCCAAAGCTTTAGAAATGGCTTTTCCAGACAGATATAGCTCAGTTAAATTATATTTTTTCACATCTCTGTATTTCTTGTGCTTTTTGTGTTTTTTTACTTACTTTTTGTACTTTTACGGCTCAGTGTCAGTTGCTTCATCACCACGCTAACTTGTTCTTTCTTAAGCCCAAAAAAGCAAAAACAGAAGAAAATACTCTTGGTAAACTGTACATTACCATCCCAAAGATATCGTCCCTTTAACCTGACACGTATCAATAACATCCCGACTTACATTTTTACTAAAAAAACGACAGTATAACAACTTTTAATAACAGACTGCTGTCTTCATTCCAAATGTTTCATAGTCTAGTGGCTTTTTTTGAATCATATCTGCATGATTTGAGCCTAAAATGTGTGGTAACTGATGCATAAATCTGTTTATGTGTGGCCAAAGCCCAGGGTAGAATTTGACCCAACACCCAGTTCAATAGCCATCAAAAATGATCTGTGTGTGTGTGTGTGTGTGTTCAATGTAGGGGTCATTGCAGAGTTAATTAACACATGGAAGCCATTGGCATTAATCACAGCTATCATGTTGCCCTTATTTTTTTCATTCCGTCTTTTCCCTTCTGCTCTCTATGAGTTTAATTGTTTTTTTTTGACATTTTAAAAATACGTACTGTATATGATGCATATGATACTACACGTCCATATATGATTTGACAGTTATGTGTGCACACGGAGTGTAAGTGTGTGTTGGCGTACGTCTTGAGGAATAATCAGAAGGCTGAGGATAACCCTTTGTTGTCAGGGACGTATGATTTAATGCCATGCAAGGCTCATTTGCATGTCACAGCTTGCAGCAGTGTGGGGGATTATTGAATATCGCAGACAGAGGCAAGCTAAAAAAAGGTTGTCTTAGGTCAGGAGGTGATGCTTGACGGGGGGGGGGGGGCAAAATAACATTTTATAGTGTCAGGGTTAAATTTCATTTTTCATTTTTGCACGGTATCAATATCAAAGTCTGCAGAAAAACTGATCCAGTTATAATCCGATGTGTCTGTTTTGATGCTAATACCGATAATATCAGGCACCATAACAGAATGCTTCTCAGATAGTGGGGTTAGCCCCCCCCTAATGGGTGGGTGGGTGTCGTTTCCCAGATCTTATAGCAACGAACACGACTTCCGTCAACAACAGCAACATCAAGGGGGCGTTCGCTATCGTAAATGGCGAATATATTTCAGCACGAAACTGGAAGATTTAGTAAAAAATGCTAAGAGCAAATGAACATCGAGCAATCATCCGAGTTACGAGACGTGATTAACCTAGCATTAACTTTTCCACAATAGCTGCAATCATGACCTCTGGGTTGTAGCCAAAGGCGTTGTGAATAGCACTGTGTCACTACGCCAGAAATGTACGTATTTCTTTGGCATTAGCATTACATGCTTCATGCTAGGTGTTTTTCTTGCTTTAGAAGACAGAATAAGGAAAGACGTGTGTTCATGTTTCATATAAAGATTGTGCTTGATGGGCAAAACCAAAAAAAAGTGCAGTTTTCCTTTAAATCGAGTCGCTGACCTGCTTGATTCCTTTGAAAAATGTCAGTCCCCTTCAGCTGGAAAAGACCAAAGATTGCTGTTTTTTGCCAACACACACACACACACACACACACACACACACAAATGTGTGTGTGAGTGCACCCTAATTTTCCATGACTGACCTTCCTTCCAGCCATGTCGCATCCATGAGAAATCTCAGCTAGCCTCAGGCTGCACCGCAAACGTGGACAGCTGTGTGTTTCTGCATGTGCATTTGTGTGTGTGTTTGTGTGTGTTTGTGTGAGTGTGTGTGTTTTTAGTATGCTTGAGTTTTTCGAGTGCATGCATGCCCTGCCTTCATGCATGATCAGCCGTGTCTTTTCCGTGACCTGTGCGTTTTGCATGTGAATGATTTCATGCCTGGCTGCCGTGTGTCGGAGCTTTTAGGTCACATGATCATGGCAGGAACGCATGCATCGGTGTCATTAAGCGCTATTTGGAAAGCATCTTCATGCGGCCCGTTTCACCACGAATAAATCCTCTCGTCATCTTTTTATTTCCACTGCAAATGTTGTTGTGATAAAGGATCAGTTTCTCGTTTTATCATAACAGACTTGCTGGAAATGGGAACATTTTTCCATCTTTTTCTTACTGGTTTCTATGCACACAACAGCCTTTTCTTTTTTTACTGTTTTCTGTAGCGCTGCGTTATGTAATAAAGTTCTTGAATGCATCTTGTAATAACTTTTAGTAGAATTTCATTACAAAATGTGGCATTATTACATACAGACGTGAAACTTTATTACATATTGTACCGTTATTACATAATGTGGACTTCTTGCTCTACATGTGTGACAACTACAGTGAATTTATTACAGTGTAATTACAGTGTTTCCCATGCATTCACGGGTCAGAGGTGGTCCGCCACAAGTTCATTGGGACTGCAAATGTTTTCCTAAAATTTTTATATGGAAAAAATGATTTTTTTTTCAATATTTATTTTTAGTGATTCCAAATTTGCATCTATATCGGCTTGATATATACAACTTTATTGTCACTATAAAACTAATATCATTAATTTAATTTAAATAAAAACACATTAGATATGCATTAAACACGTTATATTAATAACTATTTACTGAGCAGTCCAGCAAAGCATGCTGGGAAGCAGCATGTGCCAACTCTAACTTGAGTAGTAACTGTTTTTTTATTTTATATAACCAAGTTGCTTATTAATACAGAATTCTAAATATCAAAAGTTAAGTTAAGAATTTTTAAAATCAAGTTTTCTTGTATTTTTGGGATCGAGCCTGGCAAAGGGCCTGAACGTGCTTGACTGGAGCTGTGGCTCATTCATAATTCATGGGGTAGGAGGGGCAAAGGTGAGGGGGGCGGTGACAGATGGCGAATCAGTGTGTGAGATGGAGAGAGAGAGAGAGAGCGAGAGAGAGCACACAGCCTGCCGGGCAGCGAACGCTCGGAGAAAGGGTGAGAGAATCAGACAGATCGGTCAAAGGGTGAAGATCAATGCAAGCCATGGACAGCAAATAGCCGTCGACTACATTTTCACATGCTTGGAGCTACAAATGATTGACAGCTGTCTAGTCTTTGTTTGGGGCTCTTTTGGTTGGCTTTTCTTGGATGCTGGAGGATTGATAGGGCTGGAGATACGCAAGCTTCTGCTGTCAGGAGTTGAGAGGTAATGCTGTTTGTGTGTACATGCGTGTTATCAAATATGTGGAGAGTTTCAAGTCATGGCAAAAAAAAAAAAATCTTTATTTGTCCCTGTGAATGTCACAGATATGATTCTACTCATATTTAGTTATTTCAGTTTCAATGTATTGATGAATCTGAATTTTCAGACTGTTTTGAATGTGGTTTCATCTGTGAGCGCAGCTTCACTTTGTGTACCCACGGGCACGTACAGACAACACACACACACACACACACATGCACAATGTCACAGTCTAATTATTTGTCTGCCACAAATGATTGGAAAAGCATTGATTGTGTCTGTTGCTTACAACAGCATTTTAATGTCAATGTCAATATGTTTATTTAGACTGCACCATGAAACTGGACATACTTTTAGTTTGAAGAAGAGGAACGTAAATGCTTTAAAAATATATACTTAGCAAGGGTACATCAAAAATCACGCAATCCTTTCATCAGCCGATCGATCACCTGTGGCTGGCATCGTTGCAGCCTGCAGCGATCCTTTTGTGCAGCGTAGAGTCTTGCCCTAACTAACGTCTTGTCCTCCCACTTTCCTTCAAAACGATAACAATCATGTCTGCCATGTGGAACGAAACCCGCCAACACGTGTCCCGACAACCTTCTAGAGTTGGTAGCTTGAATACGGTATTCGAAGAACAAACAAGGGACGTAGCAATAACATAACAATACGAGTTTTAAAAAGCCATTGATTGCATTTATTTGCATTTTCATTTGTTTGTGTTTTTTTTAGTAAGAAAATAAATATGGTGTTGTGACTTGAGTTGCAGGGTTAGCCACAGTAGACTCTACTGAGAAGTACATTTGATTTATTTACAATTAATTCAGTTCTTTTGTATATTTTTGGTAATATTTTTGTTTTTTTTTGTATTATTTTATGTTATCATTTTGTATTATTCTACACTTTTTGTATTTTTTTTATTATTTTATTATTTTTGTGTTATTATACACTTTTTGTATTATTTTTTGTATTATTTTATTTTATTATTTTTATATTATTTTACACTTTTTGTATTATTTATTTAATCATGTTATATTATATGGTTTAAAAAATATTTCCTCTTTTCAATAAAGATATTCCAAATAACACAATTTATTCAAGTTATTCCAATGCCATGAAACAGTAAATCTGTGGTATTTTTGCGCCAGGTTATCGAACCTTCAGGATCTCATTCCACCCCCTGCTTCCACTACATATGTACAAGCAGTAGATACGATATGGGGCAGTGATTCTCAACTGAATGACCTGAAATCTGTGAATGCAGCTTGCGTTTTTGCTTGCTACGGCGCCGCAGCTGCACACAGCTGCAGATACCTGCTGGATCCAGTTAAAAAAATGTCCGCAATGATGTTGTGTCTTGCAGCCAAACCAGTTGAGATATGACGCTGAATGAACAAATGAATGACAATGTTTGTCTCTTCTGATGGTAGCGTTTGTGATTCATGAATGAGACATCTCTGTTTCTTCAAGCTAGTGTGTGACTTGCCTGTGCTTCACACACATGCTGTATGCAAGGGGGAGGATTATTACATTTCAAGTGTGTTTTTTTCTCAATGTGCGTATGTGTGTGGCGACGGAACAAGGTTATAACGTATTTAACCTTACGTATAAAAAATATAAATACAGCCGAGGGTACTCTGAGAACACAAACATAGCATAAGAGTGTATAGTATACTATCATATATATGTTTCCCTTTTTTTGCTGTGTGTGCTGATATATTTATGTAATAGCGCAGCTCTAGAGATTAATCCGCTGGCTGCAAAGGAGAGAATGGGTATGATCCCATACATGTGATGCGTCATCCAACTCCATATAAGCCGTCACTCCACTTCAAATACAAAAACAAACATGGCTGGAGAGTAACTACTGTTTTAGTGCGTCATCTAGCCAACTAGTTTTTATGCCGCTTATCCTCACTCGGGTCGTAGCGGAATGCTGGACCCCATTGAGGTACACTCTAAAATGGTCGCCAGCCAATGGCAAGGCACATATAAACTCACATTCATACCTATGGATAATTTGGAGTGGGCAATGAACCTAACATGTATGTTGTTGGAATGTGGGAGAAAACCTGCCTATGCACAGGGAGACCGTGCTAACTCCATACATCCATTCTCCATTCCTAGCCAAACAAAGTCAGAACTTCCATAGTGAACTGTAGGGGATAGTTGCGGGAGGACCTCACAGCTAGAAGACTTGGGTTCAATTCCATGCTAGGTTAATTAGCGACTCCAAATTGTCCATAGGTATGAATGTGAGTGTGAATGGTTGTTTGTCTATATGTGCCCTGTGATTGGCTGGCCACCAGTCCAGGGTTTACCCCACCTCTCGCCCGAATAGCTGGGACCCTCGTGAAGATCAGCGGTAGAAAATGAATGAATGAATGAGTTGCGGGAGGCAAGGCGGGGATATACAGACGTTATGCCCATGAGCCAGGTACTTAACCTACATTTGTGCCAAGGCTTCTGTCCATGCATGTCTGTGATGGAAGGCTTGCGGATACATCCGTCTGCTTCAGATACCGTATCAAAGATGTGATGTTGCACGCAGGGATAACCTACATTGATCACCTTTAGAGTTGTGTGGAACATAAGCAATGCTAATGCTGAGACAAACCTACACGATACAACCATATTATCCATCCAGCCATCCATGCGTCCATCCATCCATCCATGCATCCATCCATCCATGCATCCATCCATGCATCCTTCCATCCATCTATGCATCCTTCCATCCATCCATGCATCCATCCATCCATCCATGTATCCTTCCATGCATCCTTCCATCCATGCATCCATGCATCCATCCGCCCATCCATCCATGCGTCCATGAATCCATCCATGCATCCATGCATCCATCCATCCATCCATCCATCCATCCATCCATGCAGCCATCCATGCATCCATCCATCCATCCATGCATCCATCCATCCATCCATCCATCCATGCAGCCATCCATGCATCCTTCCATCCATGCATCCATCCATCTATGCATCCTTCCATGCATCCATGCATTCATCCATGCATCCATCCATCTATGCATCCTTCCATCCATCCATGCATCCATGCATCCATGCATTCATCCATGCATCCTTCCATCCTTCCATCCATGCATCCATCCATCTATGCATCCTTCCATCCATCCATGCATCCATCCATCTATGCATCCTTCCATCCATCCATCCATGCATCCATTCATCCATCCAACAGCCTAAGACGAGAAGCCCAGACTTCTGGCTCCATGACTGCCCCCCCCCCCTCGGCACATCCTGAGGCATTCCCAGGCCAGCAGAGAGACATAGTCCCTCCAGCATGTCTTGGGTCTTCCCCGAGGTCTCCTACCAGACGGACGTGCACTGAACACCTCCCCAGGGAGGCGTCCGGGGGAGGCATCCTAACCAGATGCCTTTTTCACTTTATCTGTTCCTCTCAGTTTGAAAAATCTGATGCTCTTTTTCATTTTTATGCCACTCTTACTCTCTCATGAAGTTTGCATACCTAACCGTTCATGGTGAAGTCCTTCCAGTACTTCCAGTACTCTCAGTACTGCTTTTTCCAGCCAGAGTGTGTTTCGAATTTTCTCTATAAACCGCAGTAAGGCAGGAAAGGCAAAAAAAAAAGTTTCCTTTTCTGGGGAGCTAAAGACCTGGATTGTGCAATATTCATGTGTTTATTTTTATTGTTTGCTCATAACCATTACCACATAACCGCTGTGTCTCTATGCAGCTCTGATTGACACTTGGCATGGCCAAGTTTTTGCCAAGAGGAGAAGAATTCCGATTTACCCTGAATGCAACTTGAGATTTATGGTGCATTTCGTTCACATAAATCTACTGTAGCTTCCCAACTTGGATCCGGCTATCATTTAAAATCCCCTGAAATGAGCAGCGTTGGGCCCCTTTAAACTCTCCAAATACAACGATGGCTGCCCTCCGTCTAAAAATGCACTTTTGTGTGACTTGTTTTCATGTCTTTTTCCACTCAATGACTGGGGACTAAGGGCTCAGCTTGCCGATGGCCAGTGCTTCACTCAGTCGTGAAATCGTTTTTTTAATTTGGAACCAATGAAGCTGCTGGAACAGGCCAGGACTTTTTGCTTTTCTGATTGGAGCCAAACATATGACTTTAATTCATGTGGAGTGGCGTGATAAACGTTGTACGAGACACACTCGGAATGCTGCAAGGACATCTGCGTGTTATTATTTTTAAAATTATTTTATTTTCAGGCACTTTAGGAGCATTAGTGTGTGTCTCAGTGTGTGACACAACTTGGCAAAAAATGTACGATCACACCTTTTAATAACTCCACTACACCAGTGATCACTGGTAAGCAGGCACACACTGACACGTCTGTCATTTTAACACCATTCTCTCTAGGGAACTGGGGGGGGGGGTTTCTTTACCAAATTCACACACACGCGCACACACACAGTCAGCAGTTAGCCAAGGACAATGGATCTGAACTATGCATATTCCATATACGAACATTGCACATTGCATGTTGACAATAGACAGTCTGAGACTAATTCATACAGAAAAAAAGGAACACTAAAAACATGGACGTAATACGATCAGACGTTAGGATTCAGACTAGCATCTCTGCAACAACTACAATGGAGCTAGGGCTGGTCAGTTCAGTTGCTAATAGCCGTTTCCTACCACAACAAAGGGCCACATTAGACTTACTGATGCTGTACAAAACCTAAACGCTAAAATGCTAAAGATAATTACCATTGAGAGCATCTCAAAGTAACCTCTTTTTTTGAGAAATGACGGACTGTCCAGTCTCTACTTCTGGATCGGATTCGGAATCCAACACAAATGCTGTTAGTTTATTATCAAGTCCTATATACCGGTTGCAGTGAATGCGTGTGGGCGTGCCTGGAGGCGGGCCGTGTGTGAAATACATTAAAACAGGCCGTTTTTGCGGGAGCCACGAAATCCAAAGAAATACAGCTGAATAGGTGCAGATTCTGGGAGAACTAGAAAGCTTTGTGCGCTGGTTATTGTGTGTAGCTGCTCTATAGGAGTCCACAACTCAATACAAAGAGCTGAAAATGAGCACAATAGGTCCCCTTTAAAGCCTAGGTCACAACCGGTCGTACAGGCATGGGAAATGGTCGTATAGGAAATGCGTGATTTTCGAGCTATAGACCAGCGGCCGAGGTTCTTTGTCACGTCAAAAAAACTCTACCTACGCTTACGTTTTTTTTTTCAGATGGCAAGACGAATCTGCACACTTTGCATTTAAAATTGTTTTGTGCACGACGTACGGTTACGGTTGCCAACTCTTTCCCCAGCAATCTAGGACGTTATGTTGGACTCATGTAATTTTATTCTAACTGGAAAATGTACGTAAATCAAGGTAAATTTTGGTGTATATTTTTGACATTAACTGCAACACACGCTAACCGGGTCGGACGCTAACCTCTGTCCTCGAGTCCCCAGCGAGACCTTTCATAACTGAGCCACTGCCACCTCTTATGAACGAATGAGTCGTGATGGAAAACAGAGAAGCGTCTGCTCACATAAAATGATTCTTCTCATGATGGACGAAATGTCATTTATACAGGAGCTAATGTCTTTACTATGAGGAAGGAAGGGGAAAAGAGAGACAGCCTGCTTTGTCTCAATTCAATTTGGTAATGGGATCATTGTAACAGACAACTCTGTCAATGTGTGTGACTGTGAGGCTGCAAGCCAGACTAGCCGGTGGCACAATGGCTTTAATCACCACGGTAACCTCAAGGCAGATGGGACCGTGCCTGCAAATTCGGCCTGGAACACTGTTGGAGGCTAACTACACACACGTACATTTAGAGGCGCTAAAACAGTTTAAATTGTTTGGTTTCCTAATTTTCACGCTTCTATGTATACTCCCGCTTTACATGAACAAGCTTTCATTCACCAGTTAGCCAAACGCTGTGTGTGTCCGATGCTTTATGGTGCCATTTTTAGCTAGCAGAAGCCATGATTCTAATGACTTATATAACTTTCCACAACTCTTTCATGTTCTTTTTGGTGAATTTCTACAAAGCAGGATTCAACATAAATAGTTACAGCATAGAAAATCTGTTTATGACTTTCTAAATACAATTTTTATCATTGTTAAAGAACATCTCAATTATTCTTTGTTTACAAATGGCTTTAACCATTAGCAAGCTAACTTGTTTATTTTTTGTATTCTAAACTTAAAAAAGGATTTAAAGCAGAGTGGGGAATAAAGACAAAGACGGCAAAAGCTTACCACTTCCACACAGAATAGGAGGGCAACTTCTTGTCACTCTATCACGTCTGACATGCCATGGCTGACTTCATGGAGTGCGATAGTAATCTAATATCATGTCTCAATAATGGTAATAGTAATGGTTTTATTTCATTTCAGCATGCATCAGATTACAATTGAGTGCATCCCATAATCAGTTCCCAGTTCCACATGTCCAAAAGGAGTAGGAAGAAGCAAAGCTTATTAAATCCTACCCCTCCATCTGGTACTTTTACAATCAGTAACTGTTTTTAACTGTTTTGTTAATTTGTTCACTTCCTGCTTTCCACAATAATATAATAATACAGTTTAAGTTTTTTTTACATTTTTTTATTTACATTTTTTTTTTTTAAATAATGTACCTCGTACCGAAGTAATGGAACATCACTAGTGGATAGAATACACTATACCTTTGTCTTTCAATGTGTTTTGTACTTACTTATATTGACAATAATACATGAAAAAATACAACATATAAGACACAATAACAATAAAATGAAAATCTATATATACAATTAAAGTAAGTGTAATTTTGACATGCATTATTGAGTAACATCATAACATTTAGCAGGTGGCCCAATGTCATTATGATTTTATACACAGTATACATTTGTGTTGAGCAGGCCTATATTCTTCCTGTTTGGCATTTTTAACACACACACACACACACACACTCACATGGCTTTGATAATAGCTAAAAGACCTCCAGTCTCAACCTTCTCCCCAATGGTGTTCTCCCTTACACCCCCCCCCCCTTCATTTTGCCCTCCTTTTTATTTCTCCCCACTTTCATCCATCCTCCCCCGGTGGCACTGTTGCTAGGGAGCCCTGCTGACTCGGGGCGTTTTTCATTGGACAGTAAGGAGTGGAGGTGGCGAAGGGAGATTGTAGTTGAAGAAGAAATGATATCGAGGCGTATTGGCGGGGGGTGGAGGAGCACGAGGAGAAATCCAGATGTGCTAATGAGGTTGTACGCTGACCCACATTGTAGAAGTGGGGGTGCTCAGATGGACATATGGCTACTTTGATGGAAAATAGAGGGCCATAATATGAAAAGAAGAGGAAATGAATGAACGGTGTGTTTGCAGTGAGTGGGGGGGGTAGGAGAATGGAATGACAGAAACATTGCCAGCATGCAGCTTTCCATTTATTTTTGCACACATGGCGGCCATACTAGAATCATATGATATGATCATATGTCAATGTGAATAAAACATACATTTAAATATAACATTTTATTAATATGGATGCAATGTTGTCATACGTGACAGGATATACAGTAAATGAGGGATAACCATCTGTTGGACCGTAATGGGGTGGCTTTTACTGTCAGCAGTGTGCCTGAAGGCATCGCTAAATGCTCTCTTTGTTTGTCATGAATATGTCATGTCACGACAAAGGTGAGGGCGGCTCGCATCTGCAGTGATTTGGATGTCAGCGAGAGATTTTGGGGGTATTTTCAGGAGGAATGTTCTTTGTTCTGTCCATGTGGAAAGCAGACAAAGCGAGAGGCTCAGCTGCAAACTGTGTGGAAATCATCAACGTCTAAGGATCAAAGCACAAAAGTCAATGAATTATTTACGGGTTGAAGGTCTTTACTGTGTGAAAGGAAGGCTGCCTGTTCTAATTGGCGTTATTCTTCCAATATGTATTCACTGTTTTTCAGCTTTGTGCCAATTCTGGAGGTTCTGAACCTGTCGTAGTCGCATCATCTGCTCTTCCTCTCTTCCCGTCCAATCACACCACGCTCTCTTTGTCTGGTTTATTCTGTGATATTTTCTTGTCTTTTTAACCCGTTGGCTCTCCATCCCCCAGCCTCCCCTCCCCGTCCATGCATTTGTGGTGCTGATGGCTTGAAACTGACGGGGGCAGCAAATTGATTGGGGTGTCCTGCTTCTTATGATTCCCGTTTTGAGCGCGTGATCCGTTCTTGGTCCGGACCTCGGGGTGATTTTTGATGACATGTAATGATGCTGGCTGTGTGATCTGCTAGGTTTGCTGGATGATGTGTGACGGGTTTTTTTTCATCTCTGTGGATATGATGCCATTTAAATGACTTAGAATGACTTAGAATGACTTCAAAGCCTGGTGAAAGAATAGAATCGTTAAATGAATGCTCCTATTGAGTCACGTCAAAGTGACATCTCTGGAGTGACAGCATTTTTATGAATGAAGTTGAGCTTTATTTGCTTCTGCATGCAAGTAAAATGACTTTTCAAGTATAAAAATAGCCGGTTGAATATATTGATATTGATAATTAATGGGGTTTAATTAGAAATGCATCACTCATTTATTTGACCGCATTAAATTAATCTTCGGGAATAGGATTTAGTGTCAAGAAATGGAATACTTGCATAGTTAGAGCATAGAAAACATGATTGTTGACTTTCTAAATTCGGGTATTAACATTATCAGAGCCCTCTGGACCTGAAATAACATCCCCATAGTACTTTACACTCCTAATATTCATTGTTTACAGCACATTGCACAACTCATATGCTGCAGGGATTTAATACAGCTGAGCTACTAGACTAACCAGTTAGTCTTGAGTGTATTTCTTCTAAATTTAAGAAGCCCAAAACCTACCACTTCCACACCAAATGGGAGGAGAATGACATGGGACGTGTCATGGCTGATTACATGCAGTGTTAAGGTAAAGTCATGGAAGCTAATGTCCTAACTGCGACCTAGCGACCAGAATACTACATACCGCTTGTATTTCAAAATGTTTTGACTACAAATACCATAATACCATGAATCAGCAATCATGCGATATAACTCAGTGTGTCACTGTAACGACACAACAAGACATAAACCGAGACGTACTGTACATTTTTAACATATAGGACCTGTTCGACTTCATAAACTCACAAATAAAGATCCAATGATACAATTTGGAAAGCGGCACATTTGTATGTGGCACAAACATCTGTACAAGTATTGCAAAGTATGACTGATACCATCAGGGAAATGATCAACTGGGCTCATTCAGCACGTCTACTGTTGCTTATTATAGATGGTCATATTGATATTATGAACGAATTATGGATTCTGAACACTGACTGTATAGTAAGTGAATGGTTTCAGTTTCTTTGTGATCCGGAATGGAATGATAGGCCACTTAACTGACATATGATTTGTCACTCCAGCTAAATGTACAGTATGTATGAATTTTTTATGCCTCTCACTTGCCCATCCCTGTCTTCTTCTTCTTTCTCTCCTCTCCTTCTCTTGCACAACATTCTTTCCATTTGTTGTTTCTGTCTTTTGATTAAAAGTAGGTCAGTCAGCATCATTGAACTACAACTCCTTCCAAGCATGACATCCACATCCACGTCCACGTCCACACACACACATATATTGCCTGGCAACCGCTCACTCAGTCAGCACCCCTCCATCCTCGTTCCTTGTCTCCTAATCACACCTTCCCCAGAGGATGCGAGCTGCACAGTTTGCTGCTTTTGCAACCTGACACTGCCTTGTTTGGCACTCGGTCTGCTTCTCCTGAGCTGAGGGTAAACTGAGGGACACTTTGTTAACCAAGGGATATCAAAAAATTGATATAATTCTACAAGAAGGAAGTAGATTTCCGTAACACGCTGTAGACTGCCTTTGTGTCTCCTTTATCGCTGTTAATTGGTTCCCGACCGCGATAAGTGAATTTCTAAAAAGTTGGATTCAATATTAATAAATGGAATCTTATTGTAGTTATATATTATGTAGTATTTAACATTATTAGAGCCTTCAAGACATGAAATAACACCCCTATGCAGTGGTACCTTGGTTAACATCTGCTCTGGTTTGCATGTTTTTTAAATTAACATCCAAAATGTTAGCGAAAATTTTGCCTCGGACTGCGTTCGCCCGTCGCCCGATTTCACACAACAAGGTTTATTGGTACTACAATGTTGATATTTTTACAAATTGTTGTTGCATCAGAGTAATGTCTTTATTTTGTGTTGGTTTGTTAATTGGTGTTGTGTGCGGTTCTTTTTAAAAAAAAAAAAAAACTAGGGAAAAATGATATGTGTGTGTTAACATTTTTGGAAAATTTGCTTTGGTTAAGAGTCTGTTTTGGTTTGAGGCCTTCTGGAACCGATTCATGATGTTAACCAAGGCACCACTTTAGTCACCTTTACGTTTGTATTACCAAATTTATTACCCAATATAGTAGATATAGTCAAAGAAAATAAGGCATATATTAGATTATCCTTGTTTTTTTTCTGGACAGCATTCTTCCTGCGGTGGCTATTGTCTCATCAATGTATCATAATGGCGGCTTTACACTCGTATTATTCAGTATAGTCGACATAACAAGAGTAAATAAGCCATTTAAGACAGAAATAAAACTCCTGCTTATGTATGTCACATTAAATGTGTTCCCTAGGGTACCTTAGTGGTGGGTGAACATATGTGTGGAGGACAGGAAGTGATGACGGAGCCTCAGAGGGACGACTGTAATCCATCTTTCAATTGTCCTAAGTAATGATGCTGAGATGCCATTGAAGCCTCATGTGAAGTAAATAAAGTAATACCTTTTTACACCTTTATACTGTCATATCTTTCATCATTTTACTTGGTATACAAACATTTTTGAACTGCTGAAGGTCAGAATATCCTTTCTGACATCTCTTCAGCAAAAAAAAAAAAAAACCCAATATATTTCATTTCCTACAAACACCAAGCCTCGCACCCCCTACATTTTTCCCAATTATCTCACCCGCTTTCAAGAGCGGTTGTTATGGCAACTCTTTTAAAAGACATCTGTACCGTGAAAATGATGTCACGTCCCCCGCAACCACTTTAGCGTGGAACCTGTGACCTTTTTGTGTGTAAGCCCCATTTATTTCTGTATGTGTGTGTGTATGTGTGTGTGTGCGTTAAAAGCCCACAGCGGTGGCCTTTGGGACGCTCATTAGGACGTGCCCTGTTTCGGGTCAGCAGGGAGAAGCAGGTGACAGACTGGACTGTCCACGCTCGTACGTAAAAGTGCATTCATTGTCCCAGGAGTGTAAACGGGAATGTTTAATGGAGACTGTGGAGAATTCAGTACACTCTTTATTCTGTGTTTATGTGTTTACTTTTCATATTGCATTGAAGCACAAATGGACAGTTACACACGGGAGCCTGCTATCTGGGGGCGGGGGGGGGGGGGTGTTGGTGCCTTTGACTTCATACAATGAATGAAGTCCAAAAACATATCTTTTTTCATGTTTATTATTACGAAATAACGTTTAATTACTTTATATTGGGCTGCACGGCGGTCGAGTGGTTAGCGCGCAGACCTCACAGCTAGGAGACCCGAGTTCAATCCCACCTGTGTGGAGTTTGCATGTTTTCCCCGTGCATGTGTGGGTTTTCTCCGGGTACTCTGGTTTCCTCCCACATTCCAAAAACATGCTAGGTTAATTAGCGACTCCAAATTGTCCATAGGTATGAATGTGAGTGTGAATGGTTGTTTGTCTATATGTGCCGTGTGATTGGCTGGCTGGCGACCAGTCCAGGGTGTACCCCGCCTCTCGCCTGAAGACAGCTGGGATAGGCTCCAGCACCCCCGCTACCCTTGTTAGGATAAGTGGTATAAAATGAATGAATATTGTTGTTTGTTCTTTGGGTGTACAATGTTGATAGTCACTGTAACTATTATTAATTTATTGTATTGATATGATGATAATATAATATGAGTTCTCCGGCGTCCAAAAACAGGGAATCTCAGGGAATCGGTTTCAATGGAGCCATAGCGGCGCCACAACGTATTCGATGTGAGCCCGGCCTTACAAGGGAAATATACACTTTTGCAACCTTGTGGACGTTTTTACGGCATCAAACTACCCTAAACATGTATTGTGTGCACCTCTTTTGGCCTCTTGTGCAAAACAACATAAAAAACGGGATGAGGCGTTTCTGTTGAAAAACGTCCAAATACATCTTTGGTAGCGAATGAGTGTAATGTGCGTTTGCAGCGTTACCCATTCCTGCCTGACTCATACACATTACTTACTCCTCAAGTGGGGCAAATAAACTCCTGTACCCTTTGGCGATACACTTAACCCAGTTAAACATGTCATCTCCACATGTTTAGTATGTGACAGACTGCAGTTATGTGGTTGGAACTCAACTCCTTAGTCATGACAGGGAATCAGGAGTAGTGATGAGTAGGTTGGGTTTTGAAAGAAAATGAATTTTTAATATGCCGATTTAATATGTTTGGTAATCCACACCTGTATAAACTGGTGGAAACGTTGTGTTTCTGCACAGGAGTAACAAGGAGCTGATGAACGGGGCCTTGAGGTGTTGCCAAATATGCGCCTATATAGTATTCAAGGTTTTTTTCACAGTCCTCCAGGCATGCTGTGTTATTGTGTGTGTGTGTGTGTGTTTTTGTGTGTGTGTGTACAAGCGTACCACAGCCAAGAAGGACAAAAAGAGATAGCGGAAGAGCATCTTGTGATCCTAAGGGCAGCGGATGGCGAAGAGACGAGCTGTTTGAAAGCACGGCGTCAGTTAGAGAAACAACAGAGTTGCAGACAGTCCTGAGGCGCTTGTGTTGCTCTTGTCTGCTCCAGCTTTTGTCTTCCTGTGTTTGTCCTAACAGAGCATAATGAGGAAACAATCCCGCGCACCCCAAAAGAATTTCATGGCTTCTAAAAATATATTCATGAATATATCATCCGTATTTGTGGTTGAATATGGCCTATTATTACTCAGAAATATGCATATTTAAGCAAATGTTGCATATGTTTTGCCTAAGTAAGCATTTTTAAAGCATTACCATACTTGAAGATGCATTGACATTGCGATATGTAATATTCTACAGTGGTCACTAGGTGTCAGTAATGTTATTGTATTGATCTTTCTGGGACACAAGTCCCAGTCTTGACCTCCGTATTGCAGGTTTGAGGTACAATCATAACAATAATACAAATAACACGTGTTACGGCTGAGGCTATGACCCACGGAACGCTAACGCCACCCGACACCCCAATGCTAGTGTGCAAAACACACTAGTACCTGTTTTATTAATGTCTTAAATAGATTTTGTTCTTTGTATTGGCTAATATGAGTGTAAAAGTGATTGTAGGGCTGTTATCTCATGTCTAGAGGGCTCTAATAATTCATTCATTCATTTTCCACCACTTATCCTCAAGAGGGTCGCGGGGGTGCTGGAGCCTATCCCAGCTGTCTTCGGGCGAGAGGCGGGGTACACCCTGGACTGGTGGCCAGCCAATCACAGGGCACATATAGACAAACAACCATTCACACTCACATTCATACCTATGGACAATTTGGAGTCGGCAGTTACATAACCTAGCATGTTTTTGGAATGTGGGAGGAAACCGCAGTACCCGGAAAAAAACCCACGCAGAGATGGCCGAGGGCGGGATTGAACTCGGGTCTTCTAGCTGTGAGGTCTGCGCGCTAACCACCATGCAGCCCGGCTCTAATAATGTTAAAGAAATTATTTAAAAGGCTGTATACAGGTTTTGTACGAAAATATTCAATTTATAAATAAGGAATTATACTTTGCAGAAATTCACTTATCA
The DNA here is from genome assembly GCF_037039965.1 of Doryrhamphus excisus. Lineage (NCBI taxonomy): Eukaryota > Metazoa > Chordata > Actinopteri > Syngnathiformes > Syngnathidae > Doryrhamphus > Doryrhamphus excisus. The sequence continues at coordinate 19,122,222 of NC_136367.1, read as the reverse complement.
CAGTCGGATTTCTAACCAATTAACTGTGATAAATGAGGGATTACTGTATATACTGTGTATACTGTATTTATTCTATGTGTCTTGTGTCTTTACAATGTTTGACTTTTCTGTCTCATCAGGTCCAAATATTGGTCACGGACGAAACATTTGTGACCTCCCCAGCATTAGGTAAGTCTGATCCTAGCCTTACACCCCCAAAAGTGTGCCTGATGTAAGGGAAGAGTGACTTTAGCTGTCATACGTATTTTTATACATTTTTATGCTCCTGCGTGAAACGCTTCAAATACAAATTTGGCAAAAGGTTTGTCTTGGTTGCAAATACGGTATTTACTTGTGTGTACCTGAATGCATCACTCCCACCAGCCACCAGCCTGCTGAGGGTAATTGTGTGTGATGGCTGGACTGTTTACTGGATCTGTGATGTTGGCTTTGAGGGCATATAGAGGTCAGGGAAATGGCTGAGGGGGAAGTGCACGTGCTAATGCTTCTGGTATATTCACTGCTTCCCACAGGGCAGCGCTCTTAACTGTGAGGGGGGGGGGGGGTGATATCATCTCATTTGCATAATTGGCCTACATGTGCATGTAACTTTTATATGTTATATGGACATATTTGTTGTGATGAGTACTATAAAAAATGTTTTTTGTTAACGGTCAGCGATTGTCCCTGACAGCTACTGTATATACCGCACACAATGCAAAATAAAAGACGAGTGAGGAGCGATCGCTGCTTATTTAGCCCTGGAATGAAAACCCCATACTGTTATTCTAAGATCCGTAGAATCGATCTAGTGAAAACGATACTTAGTGAAACTGGTAAATTGACTGCAAGATAGGCAAGAAAGACGAGTGACCGCAATCCATCCAAGCAATTCAGGTCGAGAACACGAATGGTCATAATAATGAAAATAACAAGATTAACATCTGTTTTGATGATACAAAAATACATTGATGTCACAATCACAGTCTGGAAAAGGTTATAAAGCCATTTATTAAAAAGATTTGGGACCCCAGCAAACCACAGTGAGAGCCATTATCCACAAATGGCGAAAACACGTAACAGCGAACCCTCCCAGGAATGGCCGGCCAACCAAAATGACCCTGAGAGCATGACGATGAGGGGTCACAAAAGAACCCACGACCGCGCTAACCACTCGACCGCCGTGCAGCCGGATTCAATATGAATAATTTGAATATATTCATAATTAGAGCATAAAAAAACTGTTTTTGATTTTATAAATATGTTTTTTTACATCATTGACACTTCTATCATTGTTAATGCGCAGGCTTAACACATAGCATGCTACGATGCTACCTAGTTGGTCTTCAAATTTTATTATTTATTTTAAGTATTTAACTTAAGGATTTCAAACAGAGTGGGGAAGAACGGCAAAGTAAGAATCCCAAAACGTACCACTTCCACACGGAATTGGAGGTAGCAAAGAACTACACAGTCAACCGCTGATCATGTCATAGACGAGTTCTGATATCAATTTTAGCAGCAAGCTAATCAGCTCCCAATAAGGACATTTTGTGGTGACAATACTTTACGAAGACAGTTGTAGAATAATAACACTCACCATATTGTATGCTAACCAAGTCATGTACGCAAACCGAGGCAAAATATGGAAGTAAACAGAAAAACACTGACCATAGTGTGTTGATCCACTGTGCTATCATTAATAATGCATTAGCGTGTGTAGCGAGTGGAGACAAACAATGACCTATTTGTGAACATCCCACTCATTCCCACTCACACGGACATTGCTTTAAATCTTTATTTCTTTTCCTCGTAACATTCCTGCTGGAATTCTGTTCCAATTCCCCAGTTGCTTCAGTAATGAGCCGAAATGCGGAGCAGAGTATTTAGGCTTCACAACAGCTGGCCTGCAGAGAAATGAGCACTTGTACGCGTTTGTGTATGAGCACGAGGGCGTGTCCTCGTTCATGTGTGAACACGTACAGTTCATCCCGATCGGCACCTGTGAGATTTGTCACCTTCTGCCAGCCAATGGTTGCGTCCGTAGATCCCAAGGGGCGGTTTTCCCTATTTAATTGCCGTGTGTGTATTGATTGACATGCCACCAGATGGTTGGTGTATAATAGCTTGGCAGGTTTTAGGTTATTCTTGCCTTCAGGCGGAAAAGCTGCTGTGTCCCTCTGTGAGGAAACGGGTCTGCGATTGATGTGCTTTGTGTTACATTATGTATACAGTGGTGTGAATAAAGTGCTTGCCCCTTTCCGGATTTATTATTCATGTGCATGTTTGTCGCAATTTAATGTTTGAGATCATGCAACCATTTCAATATTAGTCAATGACAACGCAACTGAACACACAATGCAGTTTTAAATGTAACTTTTGATTATTAAGGTACTCATAGTGGAGTCATGAACAAGTCATGAGCCTTAACTGAGGCAAGTGAGGCCTGCCGTTTTTTTTGGAATGTGGTTGTGGGTTCTTTTGTGACCTCTGATCGTCGCGCTCTCGGGGTCATTTTGGTTCACTGTTCCGTGTTTTTGCCGTTTGTGGATAATGGCTCTCACTGTGGTTTGCTGGAGTCCCAAATCTTTAGAAATGGCTTTATAACCTTTTCCAGACTGATAGATCTCAATAATAAAAGAATACAATCATTAAAATAAATGGGTGGTCGAGTGGTTAGCGCACAGACGTCGCAGCTAGGGGACTCAAGTTCAATTCCACCCTTGGCCATCTCTGAGTGGAGTTTGTGAAGTGAATGGTTGTTTGTCTATGTTGTTTGGCCGGCCATTCCTGGGAGGATTCACTGTTCCGTGTTTTCGCCATTTGTGGATAATGGCTCTCACTGTGGTTTGCTGGGGTCCAAAATCTTTAGAAATGGCTTTATAACCTTTTCCAGACTGTTAGATCGTAATAATAAAAGAATAAAATCATTAAAATAAATGGGGGGTGCATGGTGGGCGAGTGGTTAGCGCACAGACCTCGCAGCTAGGAGACTCAAGTTCAATTCCACCCTTGGCCATCTCTGTGTGGAGTTTGTGAAGTGAATGGTTGTTTGTCTATGTTGTTTGGCCGGCCATTCCTGGGAGGGTTCACTGTTCCGTGTTTTCGCCATTTGTGGATAATGGCTCTCACTGTGGTTTGCTGGGGTCCCAAATCTTTAGAAATGGCTTTATAACCTTTTCCAGACTGTTAGATCGTAATAATAAAAGAATAAAATCATTAAAATAAATGGGGGCTGCACGGTGTTGGAGTGGTTAGCGCACAGACCTCACAGCTAGAATACCTGAGTTCAATTCCACCATCTCTGTGTGGAGTTTGCATGTTCTCCCTGTGCATGCATGGGTTTTCTCAGAGTATTCCGGTTTCCTCCCACATTCCAAAACTCTGGCAACTCGCCCGAAGACAGCCGGGATAGGCTCCAGCACCCCCCACAACTCTCGTGAAGATAAGCAGTAGAAAATTAATGAATGAATGAATTAGAATAAATGATTATTCAGAATAATTAATTAATCATTATCCAACAATTGAGTATAAGTAGTTTCTGTGGATAAAATGTTTTTTTAATTGGGTTGTAAGCCGTAATCAGTAGCTTTGAGCTTCAGTGTGACGTCATGCAGAGCTGGTAATTGATCCCAGTATGTGGGGGGGGGGGGGTGGCATGAGGGACAGAGATTAACCGAAGACAGGTGGTCCTGATGTGACGGTCAGCACACACACCTGGCTCGGCTTTCATGTACAGATGCTGCCGAGTCAGTTCGAAAGCGACTAACCCCCGGGGGTCTAGGTTGCCACATGTGGACACATCAGGAAATGTAGGCCGCACACACGCGGCATCAACTGTACGCACACGCAGCTACTTGCTAACCATCTGCGTCTCTTTTTCACAGGTCGTCAGCGTGACTGACAGGAGACGCGTCGAGTGGTGAGAGCGGCCAATCAGAGGGGGAGAGATGTTGAGGCAGGGCGGGCGTGCGGCCTTGGCCTTAATGTCGTTACAGCTGCTGCTATGGCACGAGAGTGCGACAATCGAAGTCCCGCAAGACCGTAAGTTACTCAATAATTATGATATTATTATTAATATTATTATTATTATTCTGTGTTTTTTTTACCTTTTACATGTATTTTCCCAGCATAGAATGTGTACTAATTTAGTACACAGGAAATAACATTTCTTTTTAATAGGGTTGTCCGATATCAGCATAAAAATGCGATATCTTTTGATATCGGTATCACATTTTTCCCCATTCATTAATGTCCTTCTCATCAAATACACTCTTTTTATTGTGGGGATGTGCAATTTTATAATGAAGGCTGTTTTTCACTGAAGCTCCAAGGACACCTGCCACGTGCACACACAAATGCTGCATGGCATTTTTTTTTTTGACCCCCCCCCCATGGTGCCGTGTCACTCTGACACTGACCTGTGGTGTTCTGTTGGTCTGAAATCCACAAAGCACCTGCCAACAGAGGACATTGGGTAATTCCCTCATAACCCAGCGTGACCTCTGGATTTGCACATTGATGAACTGATCATGGGAGATCGGATTTTATTCCCATCCCAAATACCCTCCAAAGAGCTGATCGAGTTAGTCAAAATAACGTGAATAGGAGCTGGTGGCCATGACTGTATACGTTGATAAATCACACATACTTTCTTTATCCTCACTATTCATGGGGGGTGTGGTCTCAGGCCCCCGCAAATGACAAAAATATTAGTAATTAAACACCCACATCACCTTGTATCACCTCATACTTTGGTACATAACAAAAAAAACAAACAATTAAATTAAATAAAAAAAATAAAAATTTAGAAAATAAATAAAAAATATACTTAAATTATATTAGGAAAGCAGGAAGTGTACAAATGTAACAGTTACTGATTGTAAAAGTACCAGATGGAGGGGTAGGATTTAATAAGCTTTGCTTCTTCCTACTCCTTTCGGACATGTGGAACTGGGAACTGATTATGGGATGCATTCAATTGTAATCTGATGCATGTTCAAATGAAATTAAACCATTACCATTCCATACTATACATACTCACACAACACAAAATAGCCAAACCTCCCTCACTCACAGTGCAACCAAAAATAACACAATAATAATAATAATAACACACTGTAACTGCACCCTACATGCTAAGCAGGCTATCGAAATACACTAATAGAAATGCAAAACAATACTATTTTATACAGATTTATACCCCGCAAGGCATGCTGGGTAACTTCATGTTGGGGAGGTGTCCTTTGGGGAATTCCCAGCATACCTTACGGGTTATAAATTAGTACAAAATAGTATAATTTTGCATGTATATTAGTGTGTAAGCGTCAAGTTTGATCAAAGGTCTAATTATGGGATTTTGAAGAAAAAATGGTGGGTTTCCCCACAAAAAAAAGATAAAAATGTGCGAATATATGCAACTCTAATAGCTATAATATAATCCCTATTGATATGTTGGCCACATTTTCCACGGTGTGCGGATTATCTGGTTCAATAGCCTGAGAGAGAAGCCCCTCCCCCCTCTCTTCCTTATCATCCTCCCACAAAAGTGCACTCTTGACTCCGTATTGATGGGCGCTTTCTACACAAGCCCGCAGAACACACACTTTCCCGCAACCACACACACACACACATATATACACACACTTTCTTCATTTCCTTGTTCACTGCAGAAATGATTTGACGTGAAGACAAAAGGTGATTGTTAGCCGATGGTAGCGTGTTCACACTATGATGTTTAAAATAAACACCAGGTCAGGCCTTCTAGCAGGCTTGCTTCCTCAACTCAAACTCAACTTGGCGTAACCTTGAACCAGTTGACACAGCAGGTCGGAATATGTGCATGTGTGTCTTTTCTGAATAATAGTTTATATTTTTCATTGTTTGGTGTCCATATTGACAATTTTTTTGTCTTTTTTCTTTTTGCTCATAATATGAAAACTACAAACAGGTAAGTTATCAATCACCATGGCAGAAACCTGTCTAGTTTAGACAATAGGAATAGGAACCTAATAAATAGGAACCTAATAAGGCTAACCTATGAGTACTAACGTACAGGTTGTCCTCAGGTTACGGTGTTTCATGGTCCCATAAATTCATTAAAAACCTGAATCTCCACTAGTAAGCATCATCGGTATTGGTCAGGAAGGGCATCCGGAATATAAGGGGCATCGTAACCCGAGGACCACCTGTGTATGAGTGTAACCTTGTATGATTAACAGCCTCGTAACAATCTCCCCACACTTTGTGTCTCCCTGCTGCTTTACCGTGGACTAACAGCAAAGATCCTGGCAGAACGTAAGTCTTTCCTGTTAACATATCAGTCACACTGGAATATTGTACATATGTAACTGTGGGTACAAGTTCCCCTTGTGGGACTAATATAGGCATATCTTATTTTTCTTTTTTTTTTATGTTTGAATCGAGCGGAATGCCGTTTATGTACAATACCAGCCATTTCCACAGTGGATGAGATTAGCCGGTAAAGCTGCAGTTAAAAAAAGAAGAGGCAGGGATTCCCTCGTCTTGTCCACTTTTTCAATTCTCTCGCTTGATGGTTTGTGTGGAGGAAGTGTGTGTTGGATTTTTCAACCCTGCGGGACTTGGCGAGCGAGAGAAACAAATAAATATGGATAGTGGACTGAACACAGCGGGGAAGGTGGACACCATGGTGTATTCACTTGTTATTGATGTCAGGCTAAATGACTATTTTGGTACTGTAAAAACTGGATTGATTATACTATTGACTATTTGATCACCATGTTTACATTCAGACTGACTGCTAACTAGAACACTGAATGATAAAAACAACATTGATGACTTCCATTGAGGATGAGTGGATGGATGAATGGAAGGATGGATAGATCTAACCAGAACACTGAATGATAAAAACAACATTGATGACTTCCATTGAGGATGGATGGATGGATGGATGGATGGATGGATGGATGAATGGAAGGATGGATAGATCTAACCAGAACACTGAATGATAAAAACAACATTGATGACTTCCATTGAGGATGGATGGATGGATGGATGGATGGATGGATGGATGGGTGGATGGATGGATGAATAGATAGATAGATATAACCAGAACACCAAATGATACAAACATTGATGACTTCTTTGAAGATGGATGGATGGATGGATGGATGGATGAATGGATGGATGGATGGATGGATGGATGAATAGATAGATATATCTAACCAGAACACTGAATGATAAAAACAACATTGATGACTTCCATTGAGGATGGATGGATGGATGGATGGGTGGTAGGATGGATGGATGGACAGATAGATCTAACCAGAACACTGAATGATAAAAACAACATTGATGACTTCCATTGAGGATGGATGGATGGGTGGATGGATGGATGGATAGATCTAACCAGAACACTGAATGATAAAAACAACATTGATGACTTCCATTGAGGATGGATGGATGGATGGGTGGATGGATGGATGAATAGATAGATAGATCTAACCAGAACACCAAATGATACAAACATTGATGACTTCTTTGAAGATGGATGGATGGATGGATGGATGGATGAATAGATAGATATATCTAACCAGAACACTGAATGATAAAAACAACATTGATGACTTCCATTGAGGATGGATGGATGGATGGATGGATGGATGGATGGATGATGGATGGATCTAACTAGAACACTGAATGATAAAAACAACATCGATGACTTCCATTGACGATGGATGGATGATGGATGGATGGATAAATGGATGGATAAAACACGGGGGCATGCAGGGTTCAAGAAAATAAGGTAATGCTACGATGTAAAATAGTATAATAAAATAAAATAAGGTACAAATAGCAAACACAGTAAAGAGCACAAAAATATCACAAATATAATAGCAAAGAAAACATAATGAATTGACATATTTTATATTTCCCCCCCCCCCCAGTGAAACAGCCCCCGACTATAACCAAGCAGTCAGTGAAGGACTACATTGTGGACCCCAGAGATAACATCATCATCGAGTGCGAGGCCAAGGGCAACCCGGTGCCAATGTAAGCAACGCACACACACAAAGGTCACAAACGGGATGAAAAGAGGCTACTAATTGTACTAATGCAGGACTCGACCGAGTCTTGAACTGGGACTGGTGGGTTTTGCGAACGGGGGCCACAACGCATAGAAAAATCTGTCTTTCTGAAATTCCCGCATTCATGTGGACATGTCCTGTGGCAAGCCTCACAAATAGTTTCATCACACTGGAACACTAATACAAACACACACACACACGTACACACAGTGTCCCCGATGGTTACATCACTGGTGACCAGTTGAGGACAGTGGAGCATTGTTTACTTTGGCTCAGCTGGACACGGTAACACACATTCTTGTGCACCCGGTTACACAAGCCCACAGTGAAGCAGTGACAGCACACGTAGTGGCTCTCCTTCCCAGCACAGCACACTCATTGTGCGGAAATAATGATAATCGCTCGACTATTCATGCTCATTAAAAGGGATACTTCTCCACTTCACTCGCATCATTGTCTTACCATGTTAAAAAAAAAACTCAAACTCTCACACGCAGCTCCAGCTTCAATTGGTTCAATACTTCATAGTAATACTGTACTACTAAAGCTCCTTGAGTAGACCCGTCTTGACAGGAAACAGTCAATAAACAGTCAGTCAGTTAGTGTATGGCCAACAGAGTCACACTAGTAATGTCAGACTTTTAAAGTGTGACTATAGGGGTGTTATTTCATGTCTGCAGGGCTCTAATCATTTAAAAAGTGATTTAAAGGCTTTCATTCATTTTCTACCGCTTATCCTCACGAGGGTCGCGGAAGGTGCTGGAGCCTATCCCAGGCGGGGTACACCCTGGACTGGTGGCCAGCCAATCACAGGGCACATATAGACAAACAACCATTCACACTCACATTCATAACTATGGACAATTTGGAGTCGCTAATTAACCTAGCATGTTTTTGGAATGGGCTGCACGGTGATGAGTGGTTAGTGCTCAGGCCGCACAGCTAGGAGACCCGGGTTCAATTCCACCCACAGCCAATCACAGGGCACATATAGACAAACAACCATTCACACTCACATTCATACCTATGTTTGACAATTTGGAGTCGCTAATTAACCTAGCATGTTTTTGGAATGTGGGAGGAAAAACAACGCATGCACGGGGAGAACATGAAGGTGGAATTGAACCCGGGTCTCCTAGCTGTGAGGTCTGCACGCTAACCACTTGACCACCGTGCAGCCCTATTAACAGGTTTTCTAACAACAAAAATATTCTGTTCACTTATCAGGGTTGGGTGTAGAACCAATTAACCACGATAAACGAGGGACAACCAATTAGGTATGGATGGTACCTCCATGGTCAAACACAGCTGTTCCAGGATGCTGGTCAATATCTGATTCCAAACCAGTATATCCTGAAAACCCATTCAAGTTGAAACCCAGAACCACCTGGCCAATATTTCTTGTTGATTGTACCGCTCAGGTTCTCATGGCGAAGGAACGGGAAGTTTTTCAACATCGGGAAAGATCCCCGTGTGACAATGCGGAAACGCTCGGGAACCCTGGAAATCGGTTTCCGTAACGGAGGACGTCCGGAGGATTATGAAGGAGAGTACCAGTGTTTTGCCAGCAATGAACACGGAGTGGCGCTGTCCAATAAAATTCTACTGCGGGTCTCCAGTAAGAACACCAGCATGTTCGTTTAGAAACTGTTTTATTCTTGAATGCTACACATTCATGTCTTTTCCTACTACTTTCACCCCCAATCCAGAGGCTCCCCTGTGGCCCAAGGAGGTGCTGGACCCGGTGGTGGTGACTGAAGGCATGGCTTTGGTGCTCCCCTGCAACCCCCCTCCAGGCCTTCCTCCCCCATTCACCTTCTGGATGAATAGCAGTGAGCAGCAGTTATTATACATGCAAATACAAGCAATAGATGGACTCTAGCAACCAATCGACTTTAATACCCTAAACCTGGCAACCATGTTAGCTACGTTCATGTTTATGTCCACACTCATATGACACGTGTGACCAGCCATCCAAGCTTCTGTTGTCATTATGATGACCCATTATTGGATGACTAAGCCCTCCTGTGTGTGTCTTCCCTTCCCAGTGATGAGTCCGATCCCTCAGGATAAGCGAGTGTCAAAGGGGTTAAACGGAGACTTGTATTTCTCCAACGTGGTGGCCCACGATGCTAACGACGACTACAGCTGCAACGCTCGCTTTCCCTTCACCCACACCATCCAGCAGAAGAACCCCTTCACGCTCAAAATTCTTACCAGTGAGTGAACAACACACAGCTACGCTCAAATAAGTCATATACCCTAGTGGGGGGGTGGGGGGGTCACAGAATCAGACATGCAAATCAACATTATATAACAAGTAGGGCTGTCAATCGATTAACATTTTTTAATCACGATTAATTACATGTTATCCATAGTTAACTCATAATTAATTGTAGATAGAATTTTTTTTTATCTATAATGAGTATATTTTCAAGTTTTGAATACCCTTAGCAACATGAGACTTCGTAATAAGTAGTTACTGAGTAACTAGTAAATAGAGTAGTTACTGAGGAACTAATACATGTGGATTCAGAGTAGTTACTGAGGAACTAATGAAGAACTAATGAGGAACTAATAAGTACAGTAGTTATTGAGGAACTAACAAGTAGAGTAGTTACTGAGGAACTAATACATGTGGATTCAGAGTAGTTACTGAGGAACTAATGAGGAACTAATAAGTAGAGTAGTTCCCGAGGAACTAAGACACGTGGATTCAGAGTAGTTACTGAGGAATTAATGAAGAACTAAGGAGGAACTAAGACACTTAAATTCAGAGTAGTTACTGAGGAACTACTAAGTAGAGTAGTTACTGAGGAACTAATACACATGGATTCAGAGTAGTTATGGAGGAAATTATAAGTAGAGTAGTTACTGAGGAACTAATAAGTAGAGTAGTTACTGAGGAACTAATAAGTGGAGTCGTTACTGAGGAACTAAGACACTTGGATTCAGAGTAGTTACTGAGGAATTAATGAAGAAGTAATGAGGAACTAATAAGTAGAGTAGTTACTGGCGAACTAAGACGTGAATTCAGAGTAGTTACTGAGGAACTAATAAGTAGAGTAGTTACTGAGGAATTAATGAAGAACTAATGAGGAACTAATAAGTAGAGTAGTTACTGAGGAATTAATGAAGAACTAATGAGGAACTAATAAGTAGAGTAGTTACTGGGGAACTAAGACACATGAATTCAGAGTAGTTACTGAGGAACTAATGAGTAGTGGTTCGGGTTGCTTTGGGTAGGTTTGTTTGTTCCTAGCTATTAACTACTGTAATGTTGTGTACTTTATTGTAAAGTATCTAAGTGTAGCATGTCTCTATATAATGGGATAGCGTTTTGCCATCAGCACAAAGCCAGTATGGTATGTAAAGAGACATTCCTGGCCAAATGGGAGCCCTAGGGAAAAGGGAGCAGCTGTACCATTACACCACCAGGGACCGACATGTTCGCAGTGATGAGCATCCTTTTCACATTTGCAGAGAATGCGCCCTCTTGTGCGGCGTATGCGGACATTGTTGTATGTCAACATTGTGTGTGTGCGTGTGTGTGTGCACGCTTCTGTGTGTGTGTGTGTGTGTGTTTTCAGACGAGCCGTATAACGACACCTTTTACAATGCCAGTGACCCCTACGGTGGTGAGTCGCGTTCTGGACCGTTCCGTCTTGTGTCCAGTTGTAACATGACTAATCATGTTCCACCGCTGGCTAATCAGTGGACATGTAACACACTAACGTGCAGAATCTTGTCAAGTACACATGAATATCAACTACTGTACCTTCTTTGCTGATGTTTACACGTAAAGTACGTCCATAAACACACCATACAACGTTTCTTTTGCATTGAACTGGACTTGAACTGAAATGATCCTTGATTTAAATAGATTGCGACAATAAGTTGGCGATTCATCGGTTGTGCTGTGATCATATGAAGCGTAGCTGGAGGGAACACGCACACTTAAGTTCCAACATATGTTCCGTTTGCGTTAAGCGGGAGTGACTGGATGCGAGACGAGCCCTCAGGAGAAGATGTCCCGTGACAGGGCCGCCGTCTGGCGCATTCAAGGCACTCGTATGACCGCCATCAGTGACCACTGATGGATGTTCGTAGCGGATTCCCTCTAATAGTCGCATCCACTGGCCATGGCTGTAGCTTTACTTCCATAAGACTCTTATGTCTCTCTCATACAGATCATAAACGAGAGTATAGTACATCTCTAATGTCTTACAAACACATCATTTCTGTGAGGAAGATGACGACGAGAGCGGTAGTGCTCCTTTATTCACTTATTGTATACAAAACATCATTTATTAAGACAATGTATTACATAATTATATCATTTCTTTCATTTCTAACCACTAATCCTCAGTTGCTTCCTCTTTCCTGTCTTTAACCTTACCTACAGATAGATTGGGCAGAGAGAAATTCACATTTCCAGCCTTCCGCTAGAAAAACTAACCCTTGAGCAAGGCATTAAAACAGTACTGGTAAAAAAAGACCACAATTTCATTCATTCATTTTCTACCGCTTTTTCCTCACAAGGGTCGCGGGGGTGCTGGAGCCTATCCCAGCTGTCTTCGGGCGACAGGCGGGGTACACTCTGGACTGGTTGCCAGCCAGCCAATCACAGGGCACATATAGACAAACAACCATTCACATTCACATTCATACCTATGGACAATTTGGAGTCGCTAATTAACCTAGCATGTTTTTTTGGAATGTGGGAGGAAACAGGAGTACCCGGAGAAAACCCACGCATGTACGGGGAGAACATGCAAACTCCACACAGAGATAGCCGAGGGTGGAATTGAACTCTGGTCTCCTAGCTGTGAGGTCTGCGCGCTAACCACTTGACCGCCGTGCCGCCCGACCACAATTTTGACATGTTTATTTTTATACTTCATTGGTAATGCTTTTTTTGTAAGATTGTAAGCGTTGTTTCCTGGTTCTTGAACGCACCATAGTTGTGAAATGAAGTGAAAATTGAATAACGTAGAATCAAAACTTCCTCAAAAAGCAAGATGGATACAAGTCAAGATACAATCGGAAGGATGTGATATGGATTGGCTTGGCTTCTCCGGCAGTGGAGGGGAGTATCCTAACTTCCAGTGCGGTGGAGGTGACCCCCACAGCAGGCATAAGAGCAGTCGCCATTTAGCTTGTTAGCTTCCGTCACCATTAAAGAGACAGGGTTCTGCAGCTGAATACAATGTAATAATACGCTACCAACAGTCACTTTTATTGGGAATATCGATTCGAAATTGGAGGAGAACGCCAACATCAAGATAGCTGAAGGGTTCGGAGGGGGAGGTGCGAGCCGGGTGCCAAAAATAGACATATTTATGTGAGTATCCATTACTCGCAGTTTACTGAACGTAATCCCTGTGAAAAGCAGAGATGTACTCTATTGCAGTATTTGGAAGTACGCCATTGACCCTTTGAATACGATCTGTGTACAAAGTCACTACTTTGGGTTCTGCTCACATTCCAGACTTGGCAACGGCTACTTTCCCTATTTATCGATCTGGGTCCGCTCTTTATTGTTAGACATTTCGTGGTGCGTTTTAGCTTGTACAAAAGAGCCTCCAGCCTCAAAAGCAACCCCCCCGCGGGACAAAGGTTCTCCAGGAAAAGTTTTAATTTTGGCAAAGCTCAGAACTTGGCACAGCGGACAAGTCAAGCTGTGTAAGGTTAATAAGCATATAGCATGAATAACAGCTATAGAAAAAGCATGCTAGTTTATCTGATGGCTTAAAAAAAAAAAACATTAAAAAGATCAATGACCCTGTTGTTGTTTATCGTCTCTAAATGTCTTCCTGTGAGACACGCCAGAGGATGTTGGACTCGGTTTCTGGCCGCAGTGACCCCAACAGACAATGCCTTGCTTGGAGCGCAGCCAATAGGAAATGATCAGAATAGCCGTGTTGTATTTATGTGGCAGCGGCGTACAAGTTTAACGCCGGTAAAGAAACTTAATGGTGAATAACTTTGAATGTGTTTAAATGCGTTTTGTTCTGGGTCTCCAGGCCGTAAAGTATCCGAGTCCACACCGACCTTCCTCTCACCGTTGGGGACTGAGAGTTCCAAAATGGTGCTGAGAGACGAGCAACTACTGCTGGAGTGTATTGCTGCAGGACTGTGAGTATATAGTACAACACACACACACAAGATGGACGACTTTGAGTTGGATTTCATGTAACAATCTGGACAATCTGTGTTTGGTTTAGGCCTCTGATGCGGGAGTATTTTTCACTTTCACTTTTCATTTCTTTTACGTGTTTTTTGTGAACACAACACAGCAGTTTTTAAGGTTGTGGATGTGATTGTGTACCACCTAGATTACCTCGGTTTTTGTATGTCACGGTTGTTGTACGGCAGGAGTCTCAAACTCAAGGGGGGCCACTGGAGCTAGGGTCTGGGCAAGGCTGGGCCACATCAGGTTTTCCAAAAAAAAACGCATTTATTAAAAACAGAAAAATATACAAACTTTTTCAGTGCTTTGGTTCCGATTTTCTACAATAAAAGCTCTGATAAAACATTCCACTGTTCTCAAATATCTTATTTTTTATTTTTCTGCACAAAATAAGATGAAAAATAAATAAACAAATCAAGAATAAAGAAAATCAATCAGTAATAAATAAATATAATAATAATAATAAAACGGCAAAAAATAAAAACTTAAGAAACCACATACAGTATAGTTGGTGGGTAGACAAATTATTTTTTTCATATTAAAATTAACAAAGAATTATTAGAGCCCTGTAGACATGACAAAACATGACTATAGTCACATTTATACTTTTTTTATTTACAACATATTGCGCAACTGCAGCGTCTTGAGACACATGCTAACTCGCAAACTAAAGAGCTAGCGACCTAAACGGTAGCCTTCAAGTTATTTCCTTTAAATTTAAATAGCCAAAAACTTACCACTTCCACACGGATAGGGAGGATAACTATTAACAGTTATTTAACCTTTAACATGAACATTAATCAAACGTAATCATTTTTTCTGGGTACATGATACCACCCATATCAAACTTAAACATTAAACTTTCATATCAAGGCGGAGGCCTCAAACTAGTGTCCTGCGGACCACATTTGGCCCACGGGCTGTGTGTTTGAGGCCCCTGTTGTACAGTTATTGCACGGCTTAACAAAGTAGCCTGTTTACTTGTGTCGGTTGAATTGAGTTCTCAAACAAAGAATGGACAGTTGGGACACTATAGACAGATTCCAGCCAAGCATCTTATAGTCCGGAATTTAAAGTAAACGGATTTGCATTATTTCTTATGTGCTTTTTAGTTTTTCTCAAACATTTTGGAATGGAGTAATAAGAAAAAGCGAGGTTTCACTTTCTGAAATACTTCCATGTGCTGTTCTGTCTTCTTCAGACCGACACCCACGATCAAATGGTTTAAGAAAGGGGGAGACTTGCCAGGACGGAAAGTGAAATTTGAGAATTACAACAAGACCCTGAAAGTGATCAACGTGTCGGAGGAGGATGCCGGGGAGTATGTATGCATGGCCAACAATCACTTAGGCAGCATACGCCACTCCATTTTTGTTCAAGTCAAAGGTGAGTCGATTAAGTCCAGGTCTTCTATCTGGTCTTTTAGTATGCGAGATGATTCCCTCATACTCTTCATGTTCCCCAGCGGCTCCTTACTGGCTGGACAAACCGACAAACCTGGTACTCGCCCCAGAAGATAATGGCCGTCTGGTGTGTCGGGCAAACGGCAACCCTAAACCCAGCATTCAGTGGCTGATCAATGGCCAACCCATCAACAGTGAGCAGTCTTCCGAGTTCATGTTTACAAGTTTAGAAGCCACTGCGTTAAAATGCAAGATGGCAATGATTGGCTTCCGTCCCTTTAAGGGTTTTGAGTCCTGTTACTTATACAAGACAATTCACATTGACAGTGTAAACCCATAAAACGCATCGGAATCTGATACATTCAGTTATTGATGTTCTGTCTGTCTTGTTTCATTTTTAAGGCTCTCTGCCCAATCCTAGTCAACAAATGATGGGTGACACCATCATCTTCCGATCGGTGCAGATGGGAAGCAGCGCCGTGTACCAGTGCAATGCTTCCAACCA
Source organism: Doryrhamphus excisus (assembly GCF_037039965.1). NCBI lineage: Eukaryota > Metazoa > Chordata > Actinopteri > Syngnathiformes > Syngnathidae > Doryrhamphus > Doryrhamphus excisus. The sequence goes on along the minus strand of NC_136367.1, from coordinate 19,106,073 downwards.
ACACGGTTATCTGCTGGCCAATGCCTTCGTCAGTGTCCTCGGTAAGACATGCTAATGCTAATGCTAATGGTTTCATTTCATTTTAACATCAGATTACAATTGAATGCATCACATAATCAGTTCCCAGTTCCACATGTCCAAAAGGAGTAGGAAGAAGCAAAGCTTATTAAATCCTACCCCTCCATCTGGTACTTTTACAATCAGTAACTGTTACATTTGTTCACTTCCTGCTTTCCTAATATAGGTTTTGGGGGTTTTTTTGTCATTTTTTTATCATGTACCGAAGTACGAGGTGATATGACCATACTATGACATAATGGGTACCATAGTAACTGTCAATATAGTGATATTTTTTCAATCGTAATTTTCCTTATGTGTCGTTTTGAGCCGTTATTTGAAAAGAAAAATCTTCTCCACAGATATGCCTCCACGGATGCTCGGCCCTAAAAACCAACTGATCAAAGTTATCGAGAACAACCGCACCTTTCTCGACTGTCCATTCTTTGGTTCTCCTTTGCCCGACTTACGCTGGTACGTATGTGTGTTTACGTACACGCTTTAGCGTTTCTCAGCGGAAGTTAGCCTACAGCTTGTGATGTTTTGTGCTTGTAGGTTTAAGAACGGACAGGGCAGCGGCCTGGATGGCGGTCTGTACCGCGTGTACCTGAATGGAACCCTGGAGATCAAGCGGGCCCGAGTTGAGGACGAAGGAACCTACACCTGTTTGGCTAACAACATTTTGGGCATGGCGGAAAACCAGGTTCGCCTGGAGGTCAAAGGTGAGACGCTCAGCATCCAAATTATTCATCATCATGATGATGTTTTTTCTATTTATCAATAAAATCAATACTCTGGACTGACATATGTATATGTGTCGATTCTTCTAACTCACTTCTCCGTAGAGCCGACCCGCATCATCGGTGCTCCCGAGCATCAGTCCGCCATCAGAGGTTCGACAGTTCGCTTCGAGTGCAAAGTGAAGTCTGATGCCAGCCTGCCCGTCTCTGTGGTCTGGACAAAGGATGACAAACCTCTCCATCAGGGATGGAGGTAACGGCACCTTTGGGTGGTCCTTGATAACGACCTAATGATTAGTCGATGAATCAGATTAGTTAACCTTCCTCTTGTGTTAGATTTCTGGTATCATCGCTTATGTTAACGGGTCGGTTTTGACCCGTGTATTAAATCAGCTATAAAATACACTAAAAACAATAAGTTACCATCAAATTTGCTTCTCATGTCTTGGTTGCCTTCTTAGGCTTTCTCGTTTTTTTGTCACTATACCCCTCCATTTCAATTTCCAAAAATGGTAAACTGAACGTGAAAAGAATCATATTCATAAATTGAAGGTTATTTTGTTACCTGGCTATTACTGAGGGCTGTAGAACATATCTCTTAAATCAGTTTTATTTATTTTTCAAACCTGACCAACTCATCCCTTGTCATTTGTGAACCAGGCTGAAGAAGGATGGCGAATCGTTGACCATCTCCAACATCAACGAGGGCGATGAGGGAACGTACACGTGTGATGTCAAATCAGAGATTGATCAGGACTCGGCGTCGGCCCGTCTCGTTGTTTTAGGTACGCTGTAATACTCGACACTAGAGTGTAGACTAAAGTCGACTAATAGTCGAATTATATATAGAGACTCCGCTGTGAAAGTTTAGGAACACCTAAAAAAATACGCAGTGCGCTTGAACACCTCATCATTGCACGGTGATATGTACTTTTCTTCAAATTTGTGTTAAAATCTTGAAATGTTGGACCCAATCTCGTCCCGTCTTGTGAGTTGGGTGTCTCGTGACCCCCCCACCCCCCCAACCCCCCCAATATGAAGTAATATATTTGTTTGTTTTAAACATTTGAGTGCTTGAGATTGCTTTTAAACATTTGATACATTTGCAGTGATGACGATTGAGTTTAATTCCATTGGAAGACATTTTAAAAGACAGGAATTAAACACGATGCGAGTCTGGGGTTCAAACCATCACCGCCAAAGTGTCAAATGTCAATGTGTGTTAAGTGAAATGTAATAGATAGTATATTAACATGTACTGTGCACTAAATCGCATCTGTTGATAACAATTGTGTTCCGTGAATGTTGATTAGCAAACTAACCATTATACCCATTTCCTGGTCCTTGACCCCGCCCCTACAGAGGAAGCCTCCCTCAACCCCTCACTTTCTAGTGCCTTGCCTCCAGGTAACACACAGCTCGCATGCTTTCCTTTCTTGTCTGCATTGTCGTCAACTTTAATATCACATAATATAACATCTGCCTTTTTTATGTTGTCATATGATTTCCTGTTAATAGTATTTACTTTGTTAGAACCCGCTTCTAATTTTAAACTTGATTGAATTGACATGTCCATCTAAACTGATGTTGTATTTGTATGCTTTGTGTATTTATTTTCCTCTTCTGAAACCCTTCAGGCCGCCCAGACCCTCCAATGGATCTCGATCTGTCAGATCCAGCAGCCCGCAGTGTTCGCCTCACCTGGATCCCTGGAAACGACCACAGGAGCCCGATTGCAGGTTATATATGTACATATACTACATAGTATATATACACACAACATTCATCTTGATGGCTGTGGGAGTCTGCAAAACGATGACATGCATCTAAGCAAGTGGACTAACCAGCAAAAAAAATTTTTTTTTGAATTTTTGTATATTCTTCATAAATTGGATGTATGTTTCAATATTTAAAAAAGGAATGTTTTCATAGTAAGAGCATAGAAAACCTCTTTAAATACAGGTTTTAAGATAAAAGCCCTGTATTATTATATTATATTATTATTAATATATTATAATATATTATTCATATTTTAAAATATTGTTATTATTAATATTATTATTATTGTTATTATTATATATTATTATTATTATTATTGCTGAAGTGTGTAACATACACATACGAAGACAAAGCATGCTGTTTTAAATTATTTTGACAGTTTTTAATAATAATAATAATAATATAATAATATGTAATATTATTCCTATTTTAAAATATTATTATTATTATTATTATATATTATTATTATTAAAAACTGTCAAAATAATTTAAAACAGCATGCTTTGTCTTCGTATGTGTATGTTACACACTTCAGCAATAATAATAATAATAATATATAATAATAACAATAATAATAATAATAATAATATAATAATATGTAATATTATTCCTATTTTAAAATATTATTATTATTATATATTATTATTAACACCCAATAGTAACTTACACTTCATTCTTTGTCCTGTTATGCTTTGTTTACATCACATGCATCACATGCGAAGGTTGTGGTATCACTGCAGGCTATCACCGCTAGCATAGCAAGATAGCCAGTTAACTATTTAGCCTCTCCAATGTACTTATTATAAGCTTAAGAAAGTGTTTCAAAGTGGGGAAGAAGGACAAACAAAGCCAAAAAAAATTACCACTTCCACACGGAAATAGAGGAGAACCTCATTGGATCTCAGCCGTGGTATGTCAGCTCAGCTCTGTCAATACTGTCACTATGTCACTTGTCTTTCAGTATTTTTGACTTAAAGTAGGCCATAGTCAACCATGAAACAGTAATAATTAATTCATAACATATTTATTATTTTAAGAAATGTCACATAGTGAGGGAGTGACATCCCAACATCTTCATGTCTTCTGTCCTCCTAATGCCCGTATCGTGCCTTTGCAGAGTTCTTGGTCCAGTTCGAGGAGAACCACTGGGAGCCAGGCAGATGGCAAGACTTGGCCACCTACCCCGGGGATCTCAACTCCGTCATTCTGCAGCTTGCTCCCTTTGTCAACTACCAGTTTAGAGTCATTGCCGTTAACGCGGTGGGGCGGAGTGAGCCAAGCTACCCCTCACCGCGATACAAAACCAGTAGCGCTGGTGAGTAACTTTGTTGGGGGAAATTTGCAGCCAAATACTACATCAACTACATGGTACACGATATCATTACTGATGGTAAAATGACAGCGTTGTTATGTTTCACATGAAGCTCCAGATGTCATTCCTAGAGGCCTCCGAGGCTGGGGCTCTGACAAAAACAACATGGAGATCACTTGGGAGGTAACTATAACAACTTTAGACACAAAGACATAGCAATCAATGAAAAAAATGCAATATTGATTCTAAAATATCCAAATAATATCCTAAAAAGTTCTATAAGGCCTGAGATGATAATAATAAATTAATATAATAATTATATTATAGTATATAGTGTATTATATTATAGTAACTATAACAACTTTAGACAGAAAGGCATGTCAATCAATGAAAAAAAATGCAATATTGATTCGAAAATATCCAAATAAGATCCTAAAAAATTCTATAAGGTCTGAGACAATAATAATAAATTAATATAATAATTATATTATAGTATATAGTATATTATATTATAGTAACTATAACAACTTTAGACAGAAAGACATAGCAATCAATGAAAAAAATGCAATGTTGATTCTAAAATATCCAAATAATATCCTAAAAAGTTCTATAAGGCCTGAGACGATAATAATAATTTATAATATAATAATTATATTATAGTATATAGTGTATTATATTATATTATAGTAACTATAACAACTTTAGACAGAAAGGCATGTCAATCAATGAAAAAAAATGCAATATTGATTCTAAAATATCCAAATAAGATCCTAAAAAGTTCTATAAAGCTTGAGACGATAATAATAAATTAATATAATAATTATATTACAGTATATAGTATATTATATTATAGCAACTATAACAACTTCAGACAGAAAGGCATGTCAATCAATGGAAAAAAAATGCAATTTTGATTCAAAAATATCCAAATAAGATCCTAAAAAGTTCTATAAAGCTTGAGACGATAATAATAAATTAATATAATAATTATAGTATATAGTATAGTATATTATATTATAGTAACAATAACAACTTTAGACAGAAAGGCATATCAATCAATGGAAAAAAAATGCAATTTTGATTCTAAAATATCCAAATAAGATCCTAAAAAGTTCTATAAAGCTTGAGACGATAATAATAAATTAATGTAATAATTATATTATAGTATATTATATTATAATAACTATAACAACTTTAGACAGAAATGCATATCAATCAATGAAAAAATGCAATATTGATAAGATATAAAAAAGAATAAGATCCTAAAAAGTTCTATAAGTTCTAGAAACGAGCCTCTGCTTTCCATTGAGAATGAATTTTCCATTGTTCCTTCAGCCTCTGCTTGATCTGGAGAAAAACGGCCCTAACCTGCATTACGTTGTGTGGTGGAGGCGGAAGGACTCGGATGCGGAATGGGATAACGTGACCACAATCGGAACCAAAGTTGTTGTCCACAACACAAAAACCTACGTGCCCTATGAGATTAAAATCCAGGCCACAAACGATATCGGACCAGGACCAGAGTCTAATGTGGTCATTGGATACTCAGGAGAAGACAGTAAGTACACGCTGCTGGGAAGTACTACTACTAAGTATTTATTTACAGTATTTATTTTGTTCAGGCACAATGACCATGATGATGATATTTTACTTTTTATTTGCCCTCAGAACCCAAGAACGCCCCGACTGAGTTGCGTATTTCAAAGGTGGACAGTACCAAAGGACACATCCACTGGAAGCCTGTGGACCCGGTCTCTGTCCAAGGAGAGTTAAAGGAGTACAAAGTGAGACCGCCACCATTTTATCCCTATTATTGAACTTCATTTTCATTTTAATTCCATTATCCTTTTTCCCTTTTAGTTGTACTACTCCCGGGAGTCCAGTCATGCTCCAGGTCTGCTGGTCAGGAAGGAGAACAAGACCAAAGGCTTCTACACGACCATGGCCGAGCCGTCCGTCATCCTCAGTGGCCTTGTTCCCTTTTCGCGATACAAGATGTTCATGGTCGTAGCTAATACTCGTTACGAGGGGCCGCCCAGCAACGTCGTAGAATTCAGCACCAAGGAGGGGGGTGAGGAAGGAACCGTCATCATGTCGTTTAACAGATGGAGTAACTTCTACAGTTCTCCAGTCAAGCCTGGGTCACAATTTTGGATGTGCGATTTCCGGCGTTCCCTAAATGTTTCTTTGCGGAGAACGTAGTTGCGGCGACCATGAAAAGATCACGTAAAGATCTCATGGAAGTCATGGAAGGACGGAGCAAATATCTGAATGTGCATTGGCCGTTTTTGCGTGTGGACCGGCCGTAGGAGCCCGTCCAATCGGTTGTGACCTCGGCTTAAGATGTTGAAAGCATTTCTTTTTCTGACATGGCTACTACTTTTTTTTTTTTATATTTAGTTCCGGATGCTCCTCGGTTCTTCCGAATCAATCGAAGGAGCTTTGACACCATCCACCTCCAATGGGACAAACCGCTGGAACCAAACGGCATCGTGATAGGATACCGACTCAAGTACCATACAGGTTCTGCTGTCTTTATTTTTTTTTTTATATAACTTCTGAAAGTGAAAAATCTGACATTTTTGATTTGTGTTTGTACGTAGTCAATGGATCCAGAGAAGGTCGTCCCCAGATGGAGACGTTCCCCCCGAACGTGACGGAGTACACAATGCGCTTGCCTGACCGATCCACTCGCTACAACTTCTACCTGTCGGCGCTCACCCAGGTGGGAGCAGGGGAGGTGTTTGCGGAGGAGTCCCCCTTCTTTGCCAATGAGGGTGAGTGCTTCTCAGGGTTCGGGTCGGAATGAACCACCTTCAATGTTCAGACTTGGTGCACCGGGTTTTTGTCAAGATCGGGGGTGTCCAAACGTGTTCCACTATATTGTGTTCTATGGTTATATAAACATGGAACCTACCTCGGAGAAAAAAATCTATTTTCTACTCTTTTCCATTCTTTAGTAATCAGCAGTAAATCATAGGTAAGTTTCAGGAAAATATCAGTTCCCAACTAAAAAAAAGGGAAAAGATACATTCTTTGATTTTTCACTGTGCTACCCTTGGAGAACGTTTGGACCCCCCTGCTGTACAGTGTCAGTGACCCAGAAGTGATCAAACTCGACTGTACATGTACATTACGCGCAGTACGAGGGATATTTGTGTACTTGAGTAAATCCTCTTCTTTTTTTTTGTCGGCAGAAAACTTTACTGATGCTACAGGTCTAGGTAATAGAGCTTAAGAAACACATCCGCCCGTGCCCGCCCACCCCCCACCTCCATCCCACTTCATGTTTATCCCAACACGTAGCAGCGGTGCAGTCCACCATGTAAACGTTGCCTTCAGGGCCGCTTAAGTAGCATCGGTGATATTGTTTCTATTTGAATTGTTCATATGACAATAAGCGTTGGACTGCGCTGCTGTTTGTGTTTTTATTTGATTTTGTCAACGGTCTATCTGCCGGTCTGCCGCTGCTGATCTCCACTTCCTGTGTCATCAAGCTGATTTGCTATCACGGATGGGATTTGGTCCCGTCACGTCATGCTACGGTGTTTATGCTGACCTTTGTGTTTTGGAATGAACGGCTAACGGGACGCCGTTACCATGCAGCCTTCCTGTCTGACACCAGTTTGGCTTGTTTTCCCAACTCAATCATTTTCCCACTTTTATGTAAACGCCTGCTGTGGAGTGTGCTTGAAAAGGAAGGAAACAATTGAATCTGTCCATGGTGGACAGCAGATGACTTGTCTTGCTCACGTACTCGCTGGCTTGATCATTTTTGCTTCTATTTTGCATCTTTATCCATCAATTCCGGTCATTGGTTCGCTTCGAAATACTGAGGAGCTGCTACTTGAATGCGTCGTAGCATCTGCTCCCAAACATGCTAATGTTTGCACTCATTTTTAGCATGCTTGGTAAAAAAAAAAAAGGATACAAGCATGCTGCCATTTTGGATTTATCATAAGAGATGTTTGGTAAAGTGAAGAAAATGTCATGTTGGATCTTTTGGTACAGGCTGGACAAAGTCTTTCCATCTATCACATGGAAATATGCTAATATGCTAATCTGTTGAGATTCATCATCCATGCACCTCGCAGGCGATGCAGTTTAGACAGCACAGCTGGCCACAGTAAAAGGCCTCTCCAAAATCTGCAACCTCAAATACAGAATACAGTCGTCCCTCGTTTATCGCGGTTAACTGGTTCTTGACCCAACTGTGATAAGTGAATTTTTTTCATTTACACCACATTGCTGTATTCTAAATGTACCACTTCCACACACAATGGGAGGAGAACTTCTTTTAACTCTACCCTGTCGGACAATGTCATGTCTCAATAATGGAATATTAACGACACCAAGTGACCAGAATACCTATTATACCTGTTTAAATATAACCTTGACCATCATTAACCAAGAGACTGGTTAGCCTCCATTTTATTTGCTGTATTCTAAATGTACCACTTCCACACACAATGAGAAGAGAACTTTTTTTCCACTCTATCATGTTGGAAATGACGGTAAGCTAATGTGATGTCTCAATAATGGAATATTAACGACACCAAGTGACCAGAATACCTATTATACCCGTTTAAATATAAATATAATCTTGATCGTCATTAGAGCCGTGTAGACATGAAATAACACCCCTGATGCCACCTTTACACCCCTATTATTCTTTGTTTACACCACATTGCTCAACTGGATGAGACCACTTCCACACACAATGAGAGGAGAACTTCTTTTCACTCAATGTTATGTCTCAATAATGGAATATTAACGACTATTATACCTTTGTCTTTCAATATTTGACTAATAATACACCATAGCCAACCAGGAAGTAGCGATCATTCATTGATTAATAAAGAGGGAGCGATAATCGAACCTCGACATTACGAGGGACGACTGTATGCCCATCCACAGCATCCCAAACATGCATTTTGTGGGGATTTTGAGGGATACCATGATGGGATCCTGAGGCCCGTTCTTGTGCCCATACATCCACAAACATCATGCATGATAATGCACGGCCCCACGCCGCGTGGATCTGTACACAGTTCCCAGTACGTGCATGGCCAGCGTACTCACCGCACATCAGCCATGTTTGGGATGCTCTGGATGGGTGCTGTCCAATCAGCATCTTGATACGCCACACCTGTGAGGTGGATACATTATGAATTAGACACATTTGGGAACAATTTTTGTGTACGTGGAGAGCGTTTGTATTTTTGTTGAGCGTATGTGTAGTTCAATTCCAGGGATGGAAACGTAAAAAAACAGTGGATACTACATTTACAAAATATATCTAGTTTCTACATTTCTACATAGAAAGAATGTGATCATGTGATAGCAGTGTTTGTCCATTTGGTGGCAGTGTTGCTCAATTTTGAGTGGCTATTGAGTGAAAATGACCCCATTCACTTAGAACTGTTTCAGTTCGAGTCCCTATAGACCTTGTCAAGTGTGTACCATACGTATATGCATGCAAAGTTGCTTGTGTCTTGTCTTTAACTCTGTGTTCTCTCCCCGCTCCTCCTTTTATAGTTGATCTTACGGATGCCTCTTTGTCTTCAGCTTTTACTGTTACTTCCACTCCTCTTGCTGCTCTTCCTCCTACTACTGCTGCTCCTACAACCGATAGTACCTCAACCACCGCAGCCCCCACTCCTATCCCTACCACTATTACTGCTGCAACTACTACAGCAACAACTACAGCCTCAGCAACTACCATCGCTACAACCGAGGCGCCCACTACCACCCCACCTCCCGTGCTGACCATCAACAAGAATATTGATAAGAATGTGTTGGGTACATGTTCTTGTGCTTTTTGGGGCTTTTAGATACAGTGGAACCTTTGAGGTCGGGAAACTTGGGTCGCGTTGCGTTTGAAACAATAACGGCACTCCAATGGTGCTCGAACCTAGTTTTCCAAAAACGCTGACCGTTTATATTTGAAGTTGAGTACAGCCGTCCCTTGTTTAGAGTGGTTAATTAGTTCAAGACTTGAACGCCATAAATTAATTTGGATATGGGATTCAATGTTAATGTTGCGCGTTTGGAAGTGAGCCGCAAAAGAAGTTTGGGATGGTTCAAAAGACCGTTCTTGTGGAAACCACAAAATCCAAAGAAATCCAGCTGAATAGGTGCAGATTCTGGAAGAACCAGATTCTGCGGGTTATTGTGTGCAGCTGCTCTATAGGAGTCCACAACTCAATACAAAAGGCCAAAAAATGGGCAGCTATTATGCACATTTTTAAGAAATGGCATGATTTCATAGTTTAGAGCATAAAACATCCGTTTGTGACTTTCTAAATCGAGTTTCTAACATTAGAGTAGAGTCCTGTAGACATGAAATAACAACCCTATAGTCACCTTTACACTCCTAATATTAATTGTTGACATCACATCGCGCTAGTGAGCTAATCAGTTAGCCTTGACATTATTTCTTCTTACGTTAAGAAGCCAAAAGCACACCACTTCCACATGGAAAGGGAGCGTTAAGGTAATTGAATGTAAGGTAATGTCTCTATGTTTTGTGTCATTACTGCTTTACTGTATTTATTAATTCATTCAGCGAGGGAGCGGTAATCGAACCACGATATTGCGACTGTACTTCAGTAATATCAATAAAATATCTAAATAATAAATTCACCAATAGATACAGGTCCTTGTGTTTTTGGTTACTTATTTATTTTGATGTTTTTTTTAGACCGTTTCATTACATTTAATAACATTATTTCATCACTCTGGCCACCATTCTCCGTTCTTTAGTAAAAAAAAAAAAAAAACTAGAAGAGAAGAGACACAAATACAACACCAAAAAAAATAGAGAAAAATAATAACAGTAATACTAAATGGTCATTTAGTGATCCCGCGTTTCCGTACGCATTGCTACAGGATACTTAGTACTGGACATAGATATATATACGTAATGATTTCAACTTCCAAAGCTAACAACCATACAAGTACGGCTTCAGAGGTTCCACTGCAGACATTAAAAAAGCGAATGGCACATTATTTTCATCATTTCAAGTATTGTCCTCATAAGAGTGGCAGGTCTGCAAGTACTTCAGAGTAAACGTAAGAATGACTCGCATGGATTTTTGTCTAGAATTTTGACTCTTTGAGCGGAAGAACATTGATTGACACGACGGTTGTAAATGGGGTGCCCTGTCTGACCTTTGCTGCTTTGACCCCCGCCTCCCGTTGTGCAGCGGCCCCTGGGAGAGAGATCTGGAATGTGACGGTGGAGCGTAACAGTAACTACGTTAATGTCAGCTGGAGACACAACTTCCCGCCCGGCACCAGCAAGTTTGTGCTAGAGATCACACTGGACAGTAAGAAGCCAGACCGAACCCATTTTCTCCTACAGAGAAGAACACGAGGGCTCAGTAGAGGAGGGGGGGGGCATCATATCATATCAACATATCTGCTATTTCAGAGGCTATTTTTACAACATTGAACTACTATTCTCCTTCCGTAAATCATATCAAATGACATATTTACATTTGAAAAACATACTACATGTACAGCATGTATAGTGTTATATATACATATTCAGATATGTATATTATTTCTATATACATACAGTGGTACCTCGATGTTTGTTCGGTGCTAGTTCCAATCAGGCAAAAACAAAATCGTACGAAAACCCAAACAATTTTTTAATAATATATTTTTTTAAATAATTTTAAAAATACATTAAAATAAATAAATGTAAAAAAAAATGTAAATAATAATTCTATTTTTTAAATAATGTCAATTAATACACCCAAAGTATTAACTAAAATAATACAGAAAACTGTGGGAAATCATTTCAAATGATGAATATACATTTAACATAATTCTTAGCTTTATTAGGCTGCACGGCGGACTAGTGGTTAGCGCGCAGGCCTCACAGCCAGAAGACCTGAGTTCAATTCCAATTCGGCCATCTCTGTGTAGAGTTTGCATGCTCTCCCCGTGCATGCGTGGGTTTTCTCCGGGTACTCCGGTTTCCTCCCACATTCCAAAAACATGCTAGGTTAATTAGCGACTCCAAATTGTCCATAGGTATGAATGTGAGTGTGAATGGTTGTTTGTCTATATGTGCCCTGTGATTGGCTGGCCGCTAGACTCACGCCCCAAGACAGCTGGGATAGGCTCCAGCACCCCCCTTGGGAGGATAAGCGGTAGAAAATGAATGAATGAATAAACGTGCGTTCCAAAACCGAGGTTTGACTGTATGGAATATACATATCTAAATAATATACAGTTGATATACTATACATATACTAAATATACTACATATACTACATATACTATGATACTCATATATCAGAAATGCCAGACAACAATTATCATTGCAATCACAAATCCAGTTTATGAGCTTGGTGTAAGTCGGAAATGTCTTTCTCATATGGAGCACAGCAAATATAGAGTATAGTTATGCTATGCTAGTTGTTATTATTATTATTATTGTTTGTTCATACAATCCTCATCATTTAAGAACGTGACTTCATCCGAATGATGTTCAAACAGCAGATCAGCTAAAATGCCGCAGGCTGTTTGCATGTGTTTCTCCGGCGAATTCTCCCCTACGTTGATTCTGTTGGTACTAACCTCTTACGCGGCGCACCATTATCATGATCATGGTTTTGGATGATTCCGCACAGCAAATAAGCAGCTTGGCGCCATTTCCTCTAATCCTTTTGAACGCCGTTCCCGAACTGCACTACTGGTTTTTGGCTTTTTCTTGTTTTGTCATGCACGATTTCAGTCTGCTTTTGCGGAACACGTCACCTTCCTTTGTTGGGATTGGATGCCACTTGCACTTCTGGTACATCATTTGGATCTTTGAGGCATGGAAGGAAGGGGAGGTGGATTTTTATTGGTGGGGGTGGGGGGCAGCCGACCACACCGCCCCTCCAAGGTCATGTCCACATGTCGTATTGTCAACCATTCTACCGTCTTCACTGTCTTCGCCTTAATAATATTATAAGAAAAACTACTTTAGAGCATTACATTGAAATATTAAAGACATGTTTTTTTTTTAAATTGTAATATAACAAAAAAAAAGCACAACAAAATAAAGTAGAGCCCTGTAGACATTAAATAATACCCATATCATGACTTTCACATGCCTGTTTTTCTTTTACATTACATTGCACAAGCTACGGGATCACTGCATGGACAAAACAGACAGCTGCAGCTAGCATAGCAAGCTAGCGAGCTAACTTGTTTGCCTCCCCAATGTGCTTATTCTAAATTTAATAAAACGGAGTGTGGAAGAAGGACAAAGAACAAAAAAAACTTTACCACTTCCACACGTAATGAGAGGAGAACCTTTTTTTTCCACTCGATCTCAGCCCTGGCATGTCCATCTCCGAGCAGCCAGTCTCCATGCATGTGTGAAAGGTAATTGAACGTGACACGTCTCATCACATTACCGATGTAGTAGCCACAATATTACATCTGAGTTGGCTTTCAATATTTTGGACTAAAAGTTGGCCACAGATTCTAGTATAAAAATATATAGCTTCCTGAAAACATGCTCATTTGACTTCATTTTGACAAAGAATAGAATAATAATAAGATAGAAAGTATTTTTGGTGTGTAGTATTACAATGTTGAGTAGGAGGTAGTGTCAGTCGTTGTTTACGGTGGAGGGGATTAATGGCACGTTGACTGAATGGGAATTGAAAGCGAAGCTTCTTAAGGAATTGCGTTGGAAAGCATGCTGCATGCTCTTTTCACCGCCCACACGGTGCCACGCTCATGCCTTCACCAGGTTATGATGCTCACGTGTTTCCACTGGAAAAATAAGTTTGCCTTGAGACGAGCCAGGGCTTGCAAATGTGGCAAACGGCGCTTTGCTTTTTTTCCAATGCACTCTGCTGGAAACATGATGAGGACGGCCACCTTGGATTCCTTCTGCTTTCATGTTTTATGGGTTTTGTGTTGATGAACACCAGCTCCATTTCTTTGCCCTTTTATGATTTCCTCTGCAAAATAACGTCAACTTTGGATAGTTGCAATAAAACGATGCTTGAAGAAAATCAGATGACTAAGGGAAGTCAACCTGAATGATGATGATTGTGTATTGTAAATATTCAAAATGGCTGTTTGGTATGATGGAGTATCAGGGCCACATTAAAAATATCATCATGATCTGACATTTCCAGAATGAAGTTGTAAATTTACGGGAAAAACCTCATAACTTTATTTACAGGCATTGCCTGAGACATATATGAAAAAGGGTCTGTTCTGTTTTGCTTCATTCCTGAAGAGCTGGGTTCTATTTTCCTTCGGACATGTACGAAACAAAGTTAAATTAAGATTTTATTCTCATAATATTCAGACTTTTTTCTTGTAAATTTGTGACTTTATTGTAAAAGGTACAACTTTATTCTCGCAATATTACAACTAGTTTCTCATAAATGTATGACTTCATTCTCATAGATTTGCAACTTTTTTCTTGTAAATTTACGACTTTTTTTAATATTAATTTTCCGACGATATTCTTGTAAAGCATGTGACTTTTTATCATACGATTCATGATTTACAATTAAAAAGTCGCATGATTTACGATAAAAAAGTTGGAAAGTAAGCGTGCAACTATTTTATCATACGATTTACGATAAAAATGTTGTAAATCTACAAGAATAAAGTCAAAAATTAATATTACGAGAAAAAAAAAGTTGCAAATCTATGAGGAAAAAAGTCGTACATTTACAAGAATAAACAATACAACTTTATTCTTGAAGTATTACAACTTTTTCTCGTAAATGTACGACTTTATTCTTGTCAGTTTAGGACTTTTTTGGCGTAATATTAATTTCCGACTTTATTCTTGTAAATTTGCAACTTTTTTATCGTAAACGTGTGACTTTTTTCCTGTAAATTTACAACACCATCCTCGTAAAATTACAACTTTTTCTCATAAATGTACGACTTTATTCTTGTCAATTTATGACTTTTTTTGCGTAATATTAATTTCTGACTTTATTCTTGGAAATTTGCAACTTTATCGTAAACGTGTGACCGTTTTCTTGAAAATTCACAACTTTATCCTCGTAAAATTACAACTTTTTCTCATAAATGTACGACTTTATTCTTGTCAGTTTACGACTTTTTTTGCGTAATATTAATTTCTGACTTTATTCTTGGAAATTTGCAACTTTTTTATCGTAAACGTGTGACTTTTTTCCTGTAAATTTACAACACCATCCTCGTAAAATTACAACTTTTTCTCATAAATGTACGACTTTATTCTTGTCAATTTATGACTTTTTTTGCGTAATATTAATTTCTGACTTTATTCTTGTAAATTTGCAACTTTTTTATCGTAAACGTGTGACTTTTTTCTTGAAAATTCACAACTTTATCCTCGTAAAAATTACAACTTTTTCTCAAATGTATGACTTTATTCTTGTCAGTTTACGACTTTTTTGCGTAATATTAATTTCTGACTTTATTCTTGTAAATTTGCAACTTTTTTATCGTAAACATGTGACTTTTTTCTTGAAAATTGACAACTTTATCCTCGTAAAATTACAACTTTTTCTCATAAATGTACGACTTTATTCTTGTCAATTTGCGACTTTTTTTCTCCCAAATTTATGACTTTATTCTGGAAATCTCAGATGTTTTTTTTCTCAACGTGGCCCTAATAATGTGGTCATTTGGACACCTGCCTTGCAGTAAGTGGGTGTTCCCGTGAAACGTCCCTGAGTATGAACGGCCCTTTCTTGTGTCTCAAAGGCGACAAGACAATAATTGAAAAAGTGACACAACAGCCCCCCATTACGGTGGCAGATTTGATGGCAGGCGCCATGTACCACCTGAGGGTTTACTCCCATGAACACAGCAGCGTCAGCAGCAACACTGTCACCTTTAATACCAAAGCAGGTGAGACCACACCTGGCCTGCTGGACTCCGAGTCCCGGACGGATGTGTGACGCTTGGTTGCAAGCGTAAAAAGAGGTCTTCCGTTGTTTGTTTTTACTGTTCCACTTGTGTACCGACAATTATTTATTTTTGCAGTACTTTGGCTGGATAGACTACATAAGTGGCATTTTTGTGGGAATGCTATGGTACAAGTGGGATATACTTGTTCCATGTTTCCTGATTCCGCTGTATTTGATTCCAAATTTTGACATAATGATGCAATTATATTAAGTTTCATGTGATTAGACTCTGTATAAAATAACATTTTGAGATGTAAACTTTATGAGTTTGTCCTGGAAAAAAAAAAAAAATTCTGCGTCCTCACTTTTCTGTCTTCTCCTACCCCACCCTATATGTGTGTGTGTTTGTGTTTTGTGTATGCCCCCCCCAGCTTACATCGACCAGGTAGACATCGCCACTCAGGGCTGGTTCATCGGCTTGATGTGCGCCATCGCCCTTATCATCCTCATCCTCCTTATTGTCTGCTTCATCAAAAGGAGCCGTGGAGGCAAATATCCAGGTAAACACTTGTCACCTTTGAAGAACAGACATAAAAAAAAATTGGTTGGGATGTTCAGGAAGAAGCCAGAAACCATCAAGCCTACCAAGAAGTCTGGTGAGGGTTCGGGTAAAACTGCTTGAGGTTGAACCCCATTGTCACCATCCACAGTGAAGACCCTTTGAGGCTGTAGACCGAGACAAAAGATGGTCAGATGAGACAGATGTTGCGTTATTTGTCCACAATCGTAATAAATATGTTTGGACAGGTCAAGTTTTGGCATATCTCACTTGAGAAAATCCTCCATTAAGATGTACAATTAAGTTAATTATTAACATTATAATAAATACTTTCTGTGATGAAACAATTGCTTTTTTATATGAAAAAAATAGTATTTTTGATTACTGTAATGTTTTGCAGTTTCTATAATATCTAGGTGGTGGTTTCACTGGTTTCGCAAGTGGTCTAGGTAGGTGGTGTTGTTATATACGATAATAAATAACGATTTGAACTAACCACAAAGTCAAGCAATGAAAGGACTAAACGACCACACTGAGACTAAACAGAAGCGTGTATAACTCACACCTCTACAAGGTCTGTGTGCCAAACCTTAACAAGTCATTTACAAATTAGCGTTCGGAGCTAACGCTTCTTTCTTCTCGTTTCAGTTCGGGATAAAAAAGAACTTCCTTTGGACTCTGTTGATCAGAAAGACCCGGATGGATCCTTTGATTATCAGTAAGTGACACCCAACAGGATACGCCAGCTTATCATCCACTCATGTCCAGCTCTAGAATCGATTCCACAACTTCAGCTCATTAGTGGTGGTACGATTTGTATGTAATGAGACAATATTTGGGGGAAAGATGACGCCCTAACACTTACTGTATACAAAAGGACTGTACATTTACTGTACATTCAACTAGAATGATGAGCTTTGGATTATCACCTATTGTCTGCTTACACCCCCCTAAAGATTGTCTCATTCCACAAGAAAAGTGGCCACTGTGTCCACCCCAGCTCGACGACTGTAAGTGATATTTCTTTTGCTCCTTTCAGGTTCCGCTGATTATGCCCGAGGCGTCGTTCTTCTAAAAGCACAATAACTCATACATTTTTGTTACCCTCTAATTTGACTAAAACGTTTGATGTTGCATGCAACTCCAATCTTAGCTGACCTCACCTTTTTGGAATGACGGCGATCCCTCCTTTATCGCCGTTCCGGACCCAACCGTACCAAAGTGAATTTTCGCCAAGTAGGATCCCTTATTTATAAATAGAATATTTTTGTACTCGGAGCATAGAAAAGCTTTTTAACCTTCTAAATGCGCTTTTTAAAATCTTGGTAGAGCAGTCTAAACATGAAATAGCAACCCTATAGTAATGTTTACACTCACATGATCCAATATAGTAGACATTTAAAACAAAAATAACAGACTTGTGCTCGTGTGCAGGGAGATGACTCGGGGGGGGTGGGGGGTGATCTGACATAGGAGGTTCAGAGTTGAGTTTTAGGGTTACGTCCACGACAGTAGTCTGCTGTGACATCGTTCAAACCTGCGAAAAAAAAAGGCCTCTTATTTTGGCAAGTAAGTCTGGTGCTTGTGTGTCTCACTGAACATTACAGTAGAATACTACATATCATCACATCTTTGAATGCGTCCTCCGAATGCCTTATATTTGTATTTTACTTCATTTAACAATTTGAAGATGCTTAATTTTGCTGAGGGATTACTTCATCTACAAAACACAACGTTTCTTTGGAAATATGAGTTTTATTTTTATGATTTAGGTCCAACGTTCAGTATAAAGCTGCTGTGACTTCGATTATTTCGTTAAAATGTCATCCAATCTCCCCGTCGGTGATGAGGGCAATTCCCTACAGCGACATTCAGCATTCCCGTTATCCCCAAAGGCTGCTGGTGGCACGTGTGTTTGTGTTTGTGGGAACTCATGACTAATGTTCTCCATTAAGACCCAACGTCTGTGCTCACATTCTAATGTTGTTTTTGTAAGGATGAGCTCCTCTTTTTCCTTCATCCCGTCTAACTCTTCACTCCTTTCTTACCATCTCATCACTTCTTGTTTTTCTCTCGCTGAAATGAGTCATCTGTCCGTGACAGGACACAAAGCAAGAACAGGTACTTTGGTTTGGGCGAGGCATCTTTCCTTTGTGTTTGTTCGGGCTTTGCCATGATTAAGAACTTTTACATTACAATTGCTAGATATTATTTTGACACCTAGAGGGTTAGTCGAATAGCTCAGTGCATTTCCAGTATAGTAGCTTTCTTGACACAGACACTCACATAGCACAATCAGAGTTGCACTTCAACACACATCCCTGGCAAGGATCTGCCTATAGTATCCTAACTCTAAAGGAACCACTGTTCATTCTTTCTTTAAGCTTTGTTTGGCCACCTGATTCTGTGGACTGTATGCGGCCATACGAGATGTATTTATGTTGATAACTGAAACCTATCACATGGCAAGGATCTGCCTATAGTGTCCTAACTCTAAAGGAACCACTGTCCATTCTTTCTTTAAGCGCTCTTTGGCCACCCAATTCTGCGGACTGTATGTGGCCATACAAGACGTATTTTTGTCAATAACTGAACCCTATCACCTGGCAAGGATCTGCCTATAGTGTCCTAACTCTAAAAGAACCACTGTCCATTATTTTTGTAAGCTTTGTTTGGTCACCCCATTCTGCGGACTGTACGCAGCCATACGAAATGTATTTTTGTTGATAACTGAAACCTATCGCCTGGCAAGGATCTGCCTATAGTGTCCTGACTCTAAAGGAACCACTGTCCATTCTTTCTTCAAGCTTTGTTTGGCCACCTGATTTCTATGAACTGTACGCGGCCATACGAGACGTATTTTTGTCGATAACTGAACCCTATCACCTGGCAAGGATCTGCCTATAGTGTCCTAACTCTAAAGGAACCACTGTCCATTCTTTCTTTAAGCTTTGTTTTGTCACCCGATTCCGCGGACTATACGCGGCCATATGAGACATTATTGTTGATAACTGAACTCTATCACCTGGCAAGGATCTGCCTATAGTGTCCTAACTCTAAAGGAACCACTGTCCATTCTTTCTTTAAGCTTTGTTTGGCCACCCGATTCTACAGACTATATGCGGTCATACGAGACGTATTTTTGTCGATAACTGAACCCTATCACCTGGCAAGGATCTGCCTATAGTGTCCTAACTCTAAAGGAACCACTGTCCATTCTTTCTTTAAGCTTTGTTTGGCCACTCGAAAGCCGGGAAGGACGAAAAGTGTAGCAAAGTGTCAAACAGACTTTCAAGGTTTGACCCTTGGGCCCAGTGGGGTTGCGTGACATTCCCAAACGTGTTCTGACATAACAAGGTCGTCTTTGCTTCTTCCCAACTTGCAGGAGCGACGAGGACAACAAGCCTTTGCAAGGTAGCCAAACATCACTAGAGGGACACGTGAAGGAGAGCGATGACAGCCTGGTGGACTACGGCGAAGGCGGCGACGGACAGTTTAACGAGGACGGCTCGTTCATCGGACAGTACACGGTGAAGAAGGACAAAGACGAAACAGAAGGCAACGAGAGCTCGGAGGCCACCTCGCCCGTCAACGCCATCTACTCCCTGGCATAGTGCACACTTGGGAGCGTGTTCCGGCAAAGCATGACACACCCAGATGAATACCGCATCATCGTACACGAGACGAACGGGGCCCGGCGACTGCAGTACAACGAAGAGACAAAGTAGCGCTCATGCCTTTGTTTTCCATTTCCAGATGTAGGAAAATGGCCCAACGGCGAAGACATTCGGACCAAGTGCTCATCTTTCTTTGTGCTCAGCCTGCCATCCCTTTATCCGCACAGACTTCAAGTGTGCCTTCAGCGTTTGGAGGCATGGAAAAGCGCTCCGTAGACTTATTCCCGTCTTATTATTCCCAGTGAGGTTCCACAACATATCAGCCTATCACCATCAAGAATGCTAGCAGATATGTTTATCATATTGATATGTGCACAATGAAAGATTTGATTTTTTTCCACAGCTGGTAGAAGACTCATGAACGCTGTACAAAGTCCTGGCACACAATTTAGTGCCCCCCCCCCCTAAATCTATGCACTACCACCACCCCCATGCTGTTCCATAATGCTTAGTAAAAAGTACACGTCTTTTTTGTACCACTTGCAGGGTATATCACATGCTTCGATTCACTTTGCCTTTTACACTGTGGTGGAAATGCTTTTCTGACCTCTAATCCGACGTTATAGTGCGCATTTCTAAGACGGCATCCACAAGAAAAGCCATAGATGTCGTTCACAGCAAGCTGAAAATGTATCCATTAGCATGTTATTTAATACAAGGAGACCGGGAAGGAACAAAGTGGAGTTGGCTTTGCTTGAGGAATACCAGTAGACAACGTGATTTGTCTTGTAAGCATGCTGTCATGATTATTAGCTTTTGATTTGCATCATCCATTTAACACAATAAGCCCATAATCACACATTAGATGGCAAAATAGATATTATATATTATACTCCTTTCCTACATCTATTTTCTTAATGACAGCAGCACCTCTTGGTTTGTAGCTAAGGTCAACAATGAGGACGTTGACGTCTCAGCATAGGGCATCACTGCAGCAAGATAAGACTTTTACGTTTAAATTCCATATTGCTCCTTTTGGTTTTCATTTTATTAATGGGGCCGCCCCAGAACACGCACCGTCACCCCTGTCAGCCCCTATTTAGTGTAATGATACAGCTGCTGCCCTTTAAGGCAGAGAGTGTGGGGATCGATCCGGTTCCGGAGCTTCTGAGTAAGAGTTGTGTACGTACAGTTTGTACCCATTTCAATGTTGCTACTCTGTCTGTCTGTTTTGTTCTGTCGTATTGCAAATACAGTGGAACCTCGGTTTTTTTGTGATTAATTCTGTGATTAATTGCAAAAGGTCAGACCAATACGGAAATGTATGAAAACCGAGGTCATTTTTCCCCGTAGGAAATCATTCAATCCATTTAATCCGTTCCAGACACCCAAAAATATTTTAAAAAAAATTCCTTTTATAGAGAATTATAGTTTTACATGCAGAAAACAATGCAAAATTTATTGTTCATTCAAGTGTTTTAAAAATTTAGATCTTGACTGGAGTTGGCAACTGGAGTTTTTGAAATTGAGTTGATATTTATTTATTGCTTTTATGTGCATAGTATTAATATATGAATTCTTTGTTTAATCATTGTGATATAAATATTTTTGACCGATTTATTCCTGTCGTTTTACACGAGGAAGTCAGAATTTCTTTTTTCCAATTTAATTCGGTATGTAGCAGCCTGCCTTTCTGAACCAACCAACCATGAAATGTGTCTTTGTGTTCCACGTGCTGTTATTATTCATATTTAAGTCCAACACACAGAAAACGACTATTGTTGTACATTTATTTGGCATATATTCTGTACATTTGCTTCCAGGATATATATTAAAAAAAAAGCTCTCTTGTAAATATTTGACACATGTCCCCCGTAATGACAATTCATGTACCTTTGTAATGTAACTTCTACTAACCTTTGCACTCTGGAAAAGTAAGAAAAACCACCGCCCAATTCATGTTAGCCTTTGCTTTGATATTGTAATATACCCTTGCAAGTCCAGCAGTGTCTTGTGTATGGATGCTTTTTAGTCTTAAAAAAAAAAAACACAAGTCGACACAGTGCTAGAGGTACTGCCGCAATGTACTCTTTATACGACTTGACACCGATTCTGTTTTGGATTTTTCATGGACACAATTTGTAAGATCTGCTCTCATCAAGTTCCATAATAATGTTTCACTTAGCTGAGGGTGAAGACTCTCGCTGAGGATCATCTTGTGAGGAGGTCCAGGCGTAGACCTGTAGGACACGCTGGGCCTTTTCTCAGTCACGTACCTCCGCCAAAACAGAGAAAAGCATTTTGTTTGTCAAGCACAGCGCTGTAGCATCACTGTCTGATTTATTACTGTCCAAAACAGTCCTCATCTGTACTGGTCTTGTTTGAAACATTTGGAAATAAAAAAAAAAGAATACGTCAGAAATAACTTCAGTTGTAAACATGAAAATCATTCATTTTATTATAAATAAAGCTTTGCGCATAGAAAATACTAAGTAACTTAAAAGTGCCCTCTTTTGCATTATAATAAAGATTCAATTAATTGGTACACTATTTTTACTTTTTGTCTCTGTTATAATAAACCTAATATGAAGTTATGCTAGGTTTATTATAACAAAGGTACTGTTCATATTCCACCCCTTCACTACCGGCCACTTTAGATTATGTGGAATAAGCTTTTAATGCACACAGATTATTGTGTCGTAAGATTATGTAAACATGGAAGCTACCAATAAAAAGATGAGATGAAAAAAAGGGGGTTCTACCTTTTACAGTTCAATATCAGCAGTAGAACATAGGCGAGTTTTGGGAAAATATCAGTTCCCAACTAGAAAAAAGAAAGGAGAAAAGCAGCTTTTTGTGAAAAGATACATTTCAAACATAACTTTCACTTTAAGGCAAATATTGTTTGCTTTTGTGACAACTCAAATATCAAAACACAAGGTTTGTGGTAAATGTTGATGTTGGAGATGTTTGAATTTGTTGAAAACGAGGTAGAAGAAGAATAAGTAGAGGAATAAAGAAATTAAAAGATGTCCACCTGTAAATCCCTTTGATTGGACACAATTAGGAAAGGCACACAATTCCAACCTATATTAGAGTTCACAGCTGACACTCTTGTGTCTGTCAGACCACAAACCAAACATGACGTCACAGGACACAACACACTCTACTGGGTATCCAATTTAGTTGTATATGAAAAGAAACAAATCACCCCCTACCTGCCTGTAGAGGGCGCCAAGCCTGACACGATAAGCAAATAAGTACCACAGAACTACATTACGTAGAAAACTCATGAACCGTACGTTTTTGTCGCCGTGAGTCCGCCATCTTGTTTAGCACTACCTTGTTCGTTTGCGACTTTCGACGTTTTTACTGATGGTTTCCGAAATTGTAGACGCGATAAGGCATTAAAATGCGCGACTGTGCGGCTGTAAACTACCTATACATGCCTATACACGATTAGCTAAGCGGTTGTGCTACAGAAGATGGCGGCGTGTACACTGAATCACTGCGCGGCACTCTGTGTGTTTTGTCCAGATATGAGCTTTCTACGTCTTTCTATTCCTGTAATAAGTACCCGACACTGGTGATGTTATGGTCTGTGTCTAGGCTTCGAAGTTTGTGTCGAGTAATCAACAAAAATCCAGGCGAAGTGTGAGCGGTTTGATGACGTCATGATAACCCTCCTGAAGCACCGTACCACGTGACTGATTCAGGAAGTGTTTTAAACCTCGTGTTATTTGAAATGTGGAGTCGACCCGCGCATATTGTTTGGTTTGGTTGGTTTCTTTATTTAATTACAAGTAACAGAGGTACGTTCCTATCTATGTTACTGTGTTTCACTGCGGTCCCAGCACTTGTTTGGTAAGTGGAAACTAGATTGTAGTACATTTTATTGACCTCTTGATGGCGCTAGAGTAAATGATTCCTAATGAGGTATCAGTACATGTGCCTGCTCACTTGGCTTCATGGGTTTCATTTCACCATCACCAGGGAGCACTAGTAAATGGGTATATCTTATGGCGTGCTGTTGGAATTAGTCTTTCTGTCCATAGTCAACATCAGTGCTTGTCCAGCTTCTATACACTACTGCTTCCTGTTGTTCCAATACAGTCAAATGACAAAAATGGTCCTTAGCAATAATACTGTGCTAATATTGTTCATATTACATTTTACTCTCTGTCATTTTAAACAAATACCAAAAGAAAACCCCACCCTTTGTGCATTGGTTTTGAGGACCTTGGCGTGTTTGTTCCATAGAACAATGGCATGAATGAAGTGAGCCCTTTTGTCTTTTTTTTAAAAGTTTTTATCTATAATAAGCCGGGGAAATCTCTGTGGTAAACAATGCGATGTGCAACTCCAACAATAATTACATCAAATATTATGTAAAGGGATATCAATTTGGCAACTTTGGGTCATTATTTTAACAAATACAGTCAGCAAGCATATTTTTGTATTACTATTCTTTTTTATTATTAGCATATTAGCTCTTAAACCCACAAAAGTTCAGCAAATACAAAATGTGAGCGAGCGAGACCTCTCACACGAACATGTTTTTGTTTATTTGTGTCAGCTCAAAAAAATATTTATTTACGATACGATATATATATATATATATCACATATTAGTAGCTTGCAATATATTGTCACCTATATTTTCCATTGTACTTTATTTTTTACAAGTAAAGTTAAATTCTCATCTCGTTTTCGCAAGTGAGGGTTTTGCAAGTCTCGAGTAAAAACGTGCAGACGAGTCAAGTCCGAAGTTATAGGCTCCTTACCAGTCATAAACACTGTTTAGTGTCTCCCAAATAAAATAAAATACCAGTTTAAAGGTGGGGGGGGGCAATGAGAAACCCTGGCTTTAAGACAATAAATAGCAAGATTCACCTATAACCAGTCAATCTAAGGTAAAAGATGCTAAATTTCAACATCATAGCAGTTTTCTGGGTTAAACGTCTTCCTTCCCCGTTTGCTGTTTGCAGGTGTGGGGGGTGGGGGGGGTGACAGGCCAGCACCATGACGGGACTGTCAGTGGGAGCTAAATTTGGTGAAGGGTGGCGATCATGTTCCCGCTCTGTGTGCACATGACACCGTCCCACTTACTTGAGTGATGTCCTATCTGCCACTGTCACACCCTCCCAAAAAGCCCAGACACCCTAACAGTTGCTCCTCCGCCGCAGAAACAGTTGAGCGCTTAGGAGACGCTTTCATCACAACTCGAGTACTTTTAAACAGCAGATTTTGGTGTTTTGGGTTTTTTTTCTTCTTCTTTTGACTTGGACTGATAGCTCAGACGTTGCTACTGCTGAGTGACCACGACAGTGCTGAGCCGCCATGTTTTTAGCTTTAGTGGTGACGCCAGAACTGAGGGAGTTTCTGGCCCGAGCCAGAGGTGGAGCGGTGCGCCTCATTAAGGTGCGCATACAAGACGGTGAGTGAGACGACACGCTTGTATGAAGGGACTGTAATCACTGGATAATATAACATAAATAAAGTAAAACTACTCACTACTTAAAAGTTGTGCCTAAGGAGTTTATTTACATAACTGACTGAGTTGGCTCTCACATTTCCTGTTCTATGGTTATCGTCACACTTTGCTTCTCTGCCATGACTGGTGCTTTTCTGTGATGGCATCACCAAAAGAATAATTAAAATAAAAATTTAGTCGACTCTTACAAGGTTTGATGTGTTGTTTGACAGTTTAGCATTTTGTTTTTGGCTAACTTCTGTTTTTTCTACATTACAAAAAGTATTTAAAATTCTATTTTTTTTTTCCAAACACTGTTAAAATGCTTCTGGTTTTTAGAAGTGTAAGTGACAAATACTCTATAATAAAATACCAAATGATACTAAATAATCTGTAATATTCTTATCTGCACTTCCTAATCCATCTTGATTTTTTTTTACATTGTGGGACAATAAATTCATGATGTATTCCCTTAATTTTCATCCAAAATGACTTCTAAATGAAATAAATGGTTAGACATAAATACAAAACAAAGACAGTTTTCAAAGTAAACGTTGTGCTTTAACATTTTTCATGTGATCCTCATCCTTCCTAGAAAGACTGCTTTAATGACCTCGTTCTTTCAAAGCCTGCACCGCAATGGTTTATTTTCCAGGAGGGTGGGGGCAAAAAAAAAAAACATGTAAAAAGGTGTTAGCCGTCCAACCCTGGGCAGGCCAGTCTGACTGACTTGTAGAAAAAAAGCCAAAAAGTCAGAGGCAACTGTTGAAGGTATTTGAAAATGCACGTCAGCCATGTGCTTTGTGGGGGGGGGGGAGGTCAGTGAGGCAACGTGTTTATGCGACTCATGACAGATACACCCCAGGGGGGGCCACTCTTGTTTGTGTTTGTCTCCTATTAAACGTTTCCTCACAATTTATTGCAGCAGAGGCATCAGTCATTCTTAACTCATGTGATACATCTTCTATTCCGGCTTATCGTGTGACTCGCATGTCTGCCTGGTGACAAAAAACACTTGATATCATATCATTTGTTTTATTACCATACTTTTTTTTGTGACAAAATGTCATGCACTTTTATTTGGGCTGTCAATTATGTTTTTAATGTCGAAACTGGCCTGGTAGTAGCTTTTATGTGCTAATACTACAAGTCCCAGAATGCACGGCTGTGATTCAAGTAGCTAGCAACCCCGCTTCTCTGTGCCGCACAGACACTCCTTAGCGTTCATGTAAGTTTAAGTAGTAGTTTTTGACACGACATAAGTGGCAAATTTTGCTGACTTAAAAGCAACATTGTAGTTAGTGTAGTTGTCTTCTAAATTGCGTCGCTAATTCACCAGCTAGCTAGCTAGCTTACACTCCGGTCCTGACTACGGCACCCTTTGAGGGTCAAAACAGCCTGCAGCGATAAATTCATTCATTCATTCATTTTCGCGGGGGTGCTGGAGTCTATCCCAGCTGTTTTCGGGTACACTCTGTACTGGAGGCCAGCCAATCACAGGGCACGTATAGACAAACAACCATTCACACTAACATTCATTATTATGGACAATTTGGAGTCGCCAATTAACCTAGCATGTTAACCTATCACGTTAACATGGTCAGCACAGTCACTGTGCATGTAACTACGAGCGTCTGCCTTAAAATCCATGTCAAACAGCTCCATTATTTTTATCTGCCTTTTTGTTGTGCTGTTGCGACACGTCAAAAGCAAGGTTAAGAAAGGATAGCGGATGGAAAAT
Source organism: Doryrhamphus excisus (assembly GCF_037039965.1). NCBI lineage: Eukaryota > Metazoa > Chordata > Actinopteri > Syngnathiformes > Syngnathidae > Doryrhamphus > Doryrhamphus excisus. The sequence goes on along the minus strand of NC_136367.1, from coordinate 19,078,914 downwards.
ATGCCATATGCATGCAGAGCTGGAATGTGTTGCCCCCTCAGAATAGCAACTGTTGCAGGAGACAGTCTGCCCCCCCCCTTCTGGAAGCCAGCAAGGGCATCCAGCTTCACCAGCCTCAGGCATGGGTCTTTGTTTTTTTTTCAACCCTTATCGGCATTTGGCCAATTTGGCCCAGATGAGTTATATTTCCGGTTATAGTTTCAACTGACAATTCACTACGCATCAACGTGATATGAAGTCATGGAACTGCCCAAACAAAGTTAGATAATACACCTGGAATAGTGAGTCACTTGCAGTTGTATATACTGTAGAATCCAGACTGTTTAAACACCACTGTGAACATGACAGTGAATGCAACACAGAACAAGCAACAGTGGTACAATTTGGACAAAATTGCCTAAAAAATGTAACAAAACTCACTGAGTATCTAAATGTGTTTGTAATTCCTACTTCAGAACGACACCAGTGACGACAAAGAGCAAATGTGTGATGATAGCCATAGAAGAAAACACAAAATGAATCATGCCATGGGTAGACCACAGTTAGGGTTGCCAAAAATAAATAAGGGACACCAACAGACTGGTGTTATTGTTATTGTTTTGTTAGTTTAGCCTTTCTTCATTCATTCATTCAAAAATGTATTAATTTTTCTTTTTGACACAATTAAATTTGATGCATTTTTCTGAGTACAACAGTGTATATTCAGGTTGTCCAACCTCCATCACTGTAAAGGCTACTTTGACAAAAAAGGAAGGAGAGGTGAGCAGTTGAGGGGAATATTCTTTGGCTAGCTACTCAACATTACAGACGCCTTTAATAGCATCACTCATAAAGCCGGACAACCTTTTTGTACTTGTTAAAATGCCAATAAAGAAGTATTCTAGACACGACGAGGTGAAAACATCAAATGTATCCTTCGCTCCAAGGTCATTTTAGGTGTGTGATGAATGGTGATGTGACTTTCAGAGCAGCTGGTGCTGGGGGCCTACAGGGAAGCGGAGCAAAGCTGGGACCAGGACTATGACCACTTCCTGCTTCCTCTGCTGGACGAGCAGGAGCCCTGTTACATTCTGTATCGTCTGGACTCCCACAATGCACTTGGCTTCGAATGGCTCTTCATATCCTGGTCTCCTGATCACTCTCCGGTATGTCATGCATCCATTCACCTATGGACGTTCAGCGTTGCTGTGCTGGTCTTCATAAACAAGGACTAAATCAGCCATGTTTTTCTACATAATAGAATATAAAATCCAATTGATCGTCCGTGGCAACGTGACCATGTTAAGTAATGTGTCACAGCAGACATGTTGGATCGAGCAGCTGACTGCCACACAAATACCGTGATGATCTCACATCCGATTCTGATATCCGGCTTTATCAGAGGATCTGATTTTGCGTATTTAAGACGCTATTTGCGAAATACTAGGAAGCCCACTTGATGACATTTAGCACCAGCACGTTGTCTTTCTAAGTCAACAAACACAGGCCGTGTGTCGTGTCCAAAAAGAACCGGAGCCCGGGTGACATCATCGGCTTTCAGTTCTGTTTTCTCAGGTTGCACAAATCTCCTGACACTGAAAAACATTCGGCAGTGAGCTCACACTTCCAGAAAATAAGCGTTTCTTTCTTGTCTTTGAACGCAACCCCTCATTGCTCATAATAACAAGAATGCTAATGTTTGGTCGTTTGATATGATATGATATATGTGCTATCCTATAGCTTGATTAAAATGTTATATTTTTCCTTTATTTGCACAAGGTGATTAATCATGGGTAATTGTTTGAAATCTGTGATTAATCTGATTAAATGTTTCCAGCATTTGTCAGTCCAAATAATAATATTCATTCATTCATTTTCTACCGATTATCCTCACGAGGGTCGTGGGGGGTGCTGGAGCCTATCCCAGTTGTCTTCAGGGGCGAGAGGCGGGGTACACCCTGGACTGATGGCCAGCCAATCACAGGGCACATATAGACAAACAACCATTCACACTCACATTCATACCTATGGACAATTTGGAGTCGCTAATTAACCTAGCATGTTTTTGGAATGTGGGAGGAAACCGGAGTACCCGGAGAAAACACGCGCATGCACGGGGAGAACATGCAAACTCCACACGGAGATGGCCGATGGTGGAATTGAACCCTGGTCTCCTAGCTGTGAGGTCTGCGCGCTAACCACTCGACCGCCGTGCCGCCTGCTTGATTAAAATGTTCTATTTTTTACTTTTATCCTTCTTTAAAATGGGCATATTTCAGACATAGGTGATTAATCAAGGTGATTAATCATGAGTAATTGTTTGAAATCTGTGATTAATCTAATTCAACGTTTTCAGCATCTGTCAGCCCTCATAATAATATTCATTCATTTTCTATTTCTCACGAGGGTCACGGGGGGTGCTGGAGCCTATCCCAGTTGTCTTCAGGGGCGAGAGGCGGGGGTACACCCTGGACTGGTGGCCAGCCAATCACAGGGCCCATATAGACAAACAACCATTCACACTCACATTCATACCTATGGACAATTTGGAGTCGCCAATTAACCTAGCATGTTTTTGGAATGGGGGCTAACCACCCGACCAGCAATATATACTACAAATAAATCTTTAGAAGTACATATTTCATGTGTTGGTTCCAGGTGAAAGAGAAGATGCTGTATGCAGCGACGCGGGCGACAGTGAAGAAAGAGTTTGGTGGAGGCCACGTGAAGTATGAGCTGTTCGGCACGATGGAGGTCAGAGGTGTTATCTACAGTATCTTGCTGTGCTTTGCAGTGACGTGCGTGTGTGTGTGTGTGTGTTTTCAGTCAGGGCTGTAACGTGCCAAGTGTTTTGCTTGCAACCCTATCCTATAGGAGGACGTCTGCCTGTCGGGCTACCAACGTCATGTGTCGTCCTGCTCGGGCCCTGCCCCGCTCACGTTAGCTGAGCAGGAGCTTCAGAGGATCAAGATCACTGAGGTCAGAGGTGTTATGTAGATGATATATATGCGTATGTGTAATATTAGCTGACATTTTTCCTTTGTGATTGCTTTCACAGGGTAGAGTTAAGCAGGTTAGTGTATCAATTTCAATCAAATGCAATTGTGGATTGACATGATTCAAAAACATCACTAGCTTAGGTGTGAAAAATGTGCTTGCTGCCCTCTACAGGTGAAAGCAGAGATCAGCGTGGAAAGCAAGCATCAGACTCTTCAAGGCCTGGCCTTTCCTCTGCAGGAGACGGCCAGACGAGCCCTGCTGCAGTTGGCCCAGAAGCGTATCAACTACATCCAGCTGGTGAAGCCCGCTGACCATCCATCACTTTGTATTACAAGTAAATGATATCAATACCCCCCCCCTTGGTAGAGGTTGGATGTCGAAAAGGAGACCATTGAGCTGGTTCACTGCCAGAAGACGGAGGCGCAGGACTTGCCTTGCAGAATTCCTAAAGACACTCCGAGATATCACTTCTTCCTCTACAAACACTCCCATGAGGGTGACTACCTTGAATCTGTCGGTGAGGTCATTGATTCTGATCAAAGCCATCTAATACTCATTGTTCAGTGCTGTTTAGCTAGCCATCTAACTCATTGTTCAGTGCTGTTTAGCTAGCCATCTAACTCATTGTTCAGTGCTGTTTAGCTAGCCATCTAACTCATTGTTCAGTGCTGTTTAGCTAGCCATCTAACTCATTGTTCAGTGCTGTTTAGCTAGCCATCTACCTCATTGTTCAGTGCTGTTTCGCTAGCCATCTAACTCATTGTTCAGTGCTGTTTAGCTAGCCATCTAACTCATTGTTCAGTGCTGTTTAGCTAGCCATCTAACTCATTGTTCAGTGCTGTTTTCGCTAGCCATCTAACACTCATTGTTCAGTGCTGTTTAGCTAGCCGTCTAATACTCATTGTTCAGTGCTGTTTAGCTAGCCGTCTAATACTCATTGTTCAGTCTCGGTTTAGCTCGCCATCTAATACTCATTGTTCAGTGCTGTTTCGCTAGCCATCTAACACTCATTGTTCAGTGCTGTTTAGCTAGCCATCTACCTCATTGTTCAGTGCTGTTTAGCTAGCCGTCTAATACTCATTGTTCAGTCTCGGTTTAGCTCACCATCTAATACTCATTGTTCAGTGCTGTTTAGCTAGCCATCTACCTCATTGTTCAGTGCTGTTTCGCTAGCCATCTAACACTCATTGTTCAGTGCTGTTTAGCTAGCCATCTACATCATTGTTCAGTGCTGTTTAGCTAGCCGTCTAATACTCATTGTTCAGTCTCGGTTTAGCTCGCCATCTAATACTCATTGTTCAGTGCTGTTTAGCTAGCCATCTAATTCTCATTGTTTAGTTTTTGTTTAGCTAGCCATCAAATACTCATTGTTCAGTGCTGTTTAGCTAGCCATCTAATACTCATTGTTCAGTGCTGTTTCGCTAGCCATCTAACACTCATTGTTCAGTGCTGTTTAGCTAGCCATCTAACTCATTGTTCAGTGCACGTACACAACGACTGACTTTGAGCATTGGCGCTGTGTTCAGTGTTCATCTACTCCATGCCGGGATACAGCTGCAGCATCAAGGAGAGGATGCTTTACTCCAGCTGCAAGAGTCGACTCCTGGAGGAGGTGGAGCGAGACTATCAGTTGCAGATGGTTAAAAAGGTAACGCCATTGTACACAGTATATGTGCCAGGGGCCAGCACTCCTGATTCTGAAGGCTTTGCACAGATGACGTTGATAAGGCAACACATAGAAGCTGAAATCTGAAAGAAACACGATGCTAAAACGGCGGTCGAGTGGTTAGCGCGCAGACCTCACAGCTAGGAGACCCGGGTTCAATTCCACCCTCGTGGGTGGGTTTTCACCGGGTACTCCGGTTCCCTCCCACATTCCAAAAACATGCTAGGTTAATTAGCGACCCCAAATTGTCCATAGGTATGAATGTGAGTGTGAATGGTTGTTTGTCTATATGTGCCCTGTGATTGGCTGGCCACCAGTCCAGGGTGTACCCCGCCTCTCGCCCCAAGACAGCTGGGATAGGCTCCAGCACCCCCTCGGCACTCGTGAGGATAAGCAGTAGAAAATGAATGAATGAAGTTCAAAATGTAATACGTGCTTGGGGTAATGGTTAGGCCAGCACAGAGGGCATTGCAGGCCCTGACAGCACACCCCTGGTAAACCAGTTGCAGAGGACACCAAAGTTCAAGAGAATGAAAACAACTTTTACAGTTTGACATTTTCTTCTTTCTTTTCAGATGGAGATTGAAGACGGTGACGAGCTGACGGAGGAGTTTCTGTACGACGAGGTCCATCCCAAGCAGCACGCCTTCAAGCAGGCCTTCGCCAAGCCCCGCGGCCCGGCCGGAAAAAGAGGACACAAGCGCCTTATCAAGGGCCCGGGGGGAGGCGTTCAGGACAGCTAAAGCGGACGAAACGTCTCACAGGCGTGTGTGGCGTGTTCCTGGAACACGGTGCAGCACCTTGTTAAAAAAAAACACAAAAAAAAAAAACACTGACAGCTTGAAGAAAGAGCTCGTTGTGGGACTCCTTTCTCTATTTAAATACCAGGATGAGTGATAATGTGAAGACAATGTTTTTTTTTTTCAACTGTAGCAGAATAGCTGTGTTGTTTACAGCAAGACACACGTGCACAACGCATCTGCACTCCCTCGGCGTCTCACCTACAGCACACATTTTGTACCAGCAATCTTTGTATGATCGTAATGAAAGAAATTCCAAATAAAATGTTTGTACTGGGGCAGCACGGCGGTCATGTGGTTAGCGCGCAGACCTCACAGCTAGGAGACCAGGGTTCAATTCCACCCTCGGCCATCTCTGTGTGGAGTTTGCATGTTCTCCCCGTGCATGCGTGGGTTTTCTCCGGGTACTCCGGTTTCCTCCCACATTCCAAAAACATGCTAGGTTAATTGGCGACTCCAAATTGTCCATAGGTATGAATGTGAGTGTGAATGGTTGTTTGTCTATATGTGCCCTGTGATTGGCTGGCCACCAGTCCAGGGTGTACCCCGCCTGAGGAAAAGCGGTAGAAAATGAATGAATGAATTAAGTTTTTTCGGGGCGCAAAATTGTCCTTGAGTAAATCCACTCCCAACCACAGCACATAAAGAAATGTGTTGATTGTCTACTCGGAAGGCATCAAACCGTGAACCCCCATGGTGGATTTTCTGGAACTGCAGCCGCATCATCTGCAGATACGTAATCCCCCACATTTATTTCTACCGAGTAGCACTAATTAGGAGTGAGATTAAATATGCACCGTACAACGTTTTCGGCTCTGCTACATAGTATATCGCTCCAAAACCATGAGGATACTTGGGATAAGACGTGGTAGGTATACCCAGAAGTACGACTTAATGATAATAACAGTGAGATAACGATGATTAAAGGCCAAACCCCAAGGAATAACATCACATCCTACCCTGCCACCTCCTCGCAAAGCACAAAGCCGGAGGTTATCTTTTGTTTGTTTGCACGCAGCACATCACTCTAACAGTAGAAATGATCTCCACAGGCTGTGATGTAAACCAAGGAAGGAAGACGGCTTGACTTTGTCTTTGGTGCAGGACTGGACATGAAAATAATAACGGTGCTGTACGTGACAGTGGGAGTGAATACATTGCACGGAGGCACAGCGCTCTGCTGTCAACATGTTTACCACAACACTGGTGGCCATCATCATCCCCTTATTAGACCACATTTTGCCTGTTTTGTGGCTTATCTCCACCGGTTCAGGTTACAGTAATCCCTTGTTTATCACAGTTGGTTCCAGACCTGACCGTGATAAGTGAATTCTCACAAAGATTCCTTACTTTTTTGTAGTTATAGCATTTAAATAGGATTTTTTAAATCGTTATTAGAGCCCTCTGGAATGAAATAGCACCCCTATAGTCACCTTAACACTCAAATTACCCAATATAGTAGACACAATAAGAGAAATAAGATAATATAGACTCACATGTTAGCATAGGGTCATGGTTCCTAAACCTTTTCTGCAGTGCCTCCCTTTTGGAGATGAAATTATCTTCAGACCCCCCCACCACTCCACGAAAATATAACCTATGAAACCTATGAACCTATTGTTGTATCAACGTAATATGAATGACGACTAGTGACCAGTGTAGAATACATCATATCACAACCGATTGCAAAAAATATTTTTTATTTTTATTTTTTACCAATTGTCGGTATTCAACCACAAAACGACCATGATTTATCAATTAACAATATCTCGTATCACAAGATCTCACAAGATTAAACTGTCTCATGGGCAATAGGCCTGGGCGCTGTTTAAGTGTAGCGTTTTCGTATCCTTGCTAAAGCAAATTGCCCCTGTCTTGTATGCACTTCCAATTGTAGTCCTGTATTCCATACTCACGTCTTCAACTCTCACGTGATTGTGGATGATGGGCAAAATCCCCCTCCCCAAAATGCAATTTTCCTTTAAGCACAGTATTAGTACGGTACTACTATCTCCTCCTGAGAAAAAAATAAAAAGAAAGAAGCATTTAAGGCCAAGCGCCAGCTCACCCGTGACCATGAACAGGAAATCACAGATTGAAACGTTAGAATTTCTGAGTTGAAGCCATTTTTCCTCACTTGTTTAAGGTCAGCAAAGCATACCGATGTTGCTGATTGCAGGCAACAAAAATACTTTTTCCAGACGTCCCCCTCCGCCACACTACACCACACGCTAATCCATGCAAAACTAAGCTCTCACATACTCGATCTCTGTCGGGCCCAAAGTTGAACAAATTGAATAACAAACGTAGCAAATTGAAGATTTGTTTTCAACCTCCAAACTATCCAGACTCGGCAAAGCGATTACACATCAGATGATATTTTAAACAAAATAAAGTGCATCGGACTGGAATTTCCACAGTGATAAATTACAGTAGAGGGCTAACAAAAATTGAAGCGCCTGCTACCGTGTTTAAGTGCGTGTAATGTATAATTACAAAAAAATCCGCCAACAATTTTCTGTGGAAAAAATATGAATACTGTAAAAACTTTGTCCCATCTGCAGTGAAAAAGGGTTTGACCCCTTCTTGATTTATTTGTTTTTGTTTGTCACACGTAATGTTTCAGGTCATCCATCAAGCAAATTTAAATATTCATCAATGACAACACAACTGAACACAAAATGCAATTTTTAAATGAAACTTTTTATTATTGTTATGGAAAAAAATTCTATTTCTAAAGCTTTGGGACTCCAGCCAACCACAACGAGAGCCATTATCTACAAATGGTGAAAACATGGAACAGTGGTGAACCTTCACAGAAATGGTCGACTGACCGAAATGAGGTCACAAAAGACCCCGCAACGTCATCCAAAGAACTGCAGGCCAAAACCAAAACCACTACTGAACAAAAACAACATTAAGGCTGGTTGTAATTTAGCCAGATAACATCTTGATGATCCTCAAGACCTTTGGGGAAATACTCTGTGATCTAACCTTTGGAAGGTGTGTGTCCCGTTACATGTGGCCTGAAAGTAACATCATAGCAACAGTCAAATATGGTGGTGGTAGTGTGATGGTCTGGGGCTGCTTTCTGCTTCAGGACCTGGAAGACTTTCTTTGATGGTGACCTTAAACTGAAACCAACTTGTGTTCTGCAGCAGGACAATGATCCAAAACACACCAGCAAGTCCACCTCTGAAGAAGAACAGAAAAAGGAAAACAAAATGAAGACTTTGGAGTGGTCTAGTCAAAGTCCTGACCTGATTCCCATTGAGATGCTACGGCATGACGTTAAAAAGACGCACCATGCCGGACAATTAGTCATAGATGAATTCAACGTCTTTTTTTCCAGGAAGCAGGAAGTGAATACAAACAGGCAGTCAGACATAAATAATAGAAAACACGAGCTCCTCTTGATGATTTGGCGGCGTTACCTCTGCCTCTTGAAAGCGTCTCCTGCTGCCCTTTTCAATTCTTGGTAAGTCACCCCGTTTAGCTTGTAAATCATTCCTTTTCTTCCACATGGATTATCTTTAATGTTCCCAGAAATCTGCTCACTCACTGCTTTCTGAACCCGGAAGGGGGGGAAAAAAAATACCAGCCTGCAAGGAGCAGCTTGAATAACAAGACCCTCTTCTCTTGGAAAGCGCTGCCATAAAATACCTCAAGGGGAGGAGAATTCCTGGGAATAAGCCATGACATTGCCGTGCTATCATGGAAGCCATTCTTGTACATGTTAATCATCTGTGTCAGATGTTTTATGATCTTCATCTTTTCTAAACTACAACACCTATTTCTTTTTCATTTCCTTCCAGCTTGTTGCATAATAACACAAGCACTCTTTTTGGAGTTTTGCTTTTATTATCCGACAAAAAAACATATTTGTTTAACAGCAGATAAAGTCCACCGGCCTTCCCAGAATGGAGCTCGCTTCAGGATTTCTAGGAAAAAGTTCCCATTGAGTTGTACTGTATCCGCACACTCTGCTGCAAATGGCAGCCATTAGGACTTTAAATGGTTGCAGGTGTTGCTCTGGAGTCCGATCCGCCGCATGCGTGTGAGCGATATTTGGAAAAGTTACATCAGGAGGGGGATGTTTCCAAGGGCACCCGTTCAAAAATGACGTTTATACGAGAGTACTGTAAGTACGCTTCTTTTTAAACTTTACAAAAGGTCACCGCGCTTCATGTTTACTGCTTCTATACCCGTCGGTTTCTTCTACGCCGCAGCTTTTCCTGATGAACTTTTAATTTGGTGGGATTTGAAAACAAGAATTTATCAGTTCCAGCGTCAACCTGTCACCATCATCACATCTAATTTGCCATTCTTAGCTAGGAAAGTGCGCATGCGTCTCATGTGTCACGTGTCTCTAAATTCAATTCTGTAATTGCTTCGCATCTGTGACGAGTAGGACAACAAAAGCTCACCACACACATCATTGACCTTCTCCTACAGCAAAGAGTTTTGCAATATGTGCTTTTAAATCATTTAGGGGAATGTTTATAATAAATTAAATTCTGTAACATTTACATTCAATAGTTTTGTGTCTGTGAAGCGTAGAACTACGATTATTATTAAGGATTTGCCACAATGCACATTTCCTTTATGAAATGTACAAATTAAAATACCTATAACACAGCAATAGTCATAAAACATTTAACAAAAATGGCAAACTCAATGTAATTTAATTTCTCTTTTAAAACAAATTAATAATTATATTACTGGACTTATTATTTTATTACAATACTGCAACTATTACTTAGAAATCCCACAGTTTTTGAATGTTTATTGTGAGCTGCGATTTGTCCTACTTTTTTGACCGTCGTTGAACGTACCACCCACTTTCTCGATGCAAAGAAGAATGTATGGATGTATTTGGATGTATTTGGATGTATTTTACCCCTCTTTCTTTCACCTCATATTTTCTCCCGAGTGCTGATACTATGTGGGAATTCATAAAGGTAAGATTTGATGACTTTGAGTGCTAATGTGCATCAATGTGGTAGTTCGATGCTACATTGCTAACGCTAGCAAAACACTGGACTTAGCCACGGTCATCACATTGGCCAATGTATCAATGTACCCCTTTTTTCCATTTCTGCTCAATATTTCATCTTCACCAAGCAGCAGTTGGAAAAAACAGCTGTAATTTTATGAGAGTAAAGTCAAAATGTTAAAAAAATGTAAAAACAATATGAATGAAAACTTTAAACCTCCTATTTTAACATGTGCTCAAATGACACTGAGAATAATTGTTTACATCTCGCCCTTCCTATCTACGTTTAAATACACGAGTAAATAATAAGAACGTAATTAATTAAAACGAATATTTAGTGTACTGTATAAACAAGTTTTGTTCATATATGATTTATTCATCCAAGTATAGCATTTGTGTTGTCCATGGAGATGAATGTCCACATTAGTGATTGTGCGCGTTACCAGTATCTTTCATTCCCAGAATGAAGGCTTCACCGGGGCGGCCCGGCGGGGCGGAGCTTAGACTCGGTGCAGATTCCTGGAAAGCTTGTAGAGAGAAGCCAGCGCGAGATTCCCGGGAGCGCGCGCCGCTTCAGCGTAGGCAGCGGTGGAGGGCGGCGCTGGAGGGCACTCGCACACAAAAAAAATAAACCCCACACACAATCTAGACAAGAAATATGGAATCATTACGCTAATCTGATAATTGGGGTGTTTTTTTTAAAGTCGATTGTGAAAAGAAGACGGGAAGCGAAGACTGAGCACGCGCGCCCACACGAGCTTTGGACTATGCGGCAGTACCCTGGTGACGTCACAGCCGCCGGTGCCGAGAGGCGTTCTGAGAATAGACTTCTAGGAAATTGTCCTTTTTAAAAGACTAGCCTTTCCCTCTCGTCCTTTGCACATTCGACACACACTCCATCCGCGCAGACTTGTCTCCTTTTTTATGACCGCTAACACATTACGTTCTTTGATTTGATTTGAACAAAACACGCTAACATATTTACACACTTTTAAGCTAACGTGTTGTTTTGGCAAGTTGGACCTTTTTTGTTTTTGTTTTTTTGTTTTCTTTGAAAGTCCTCTTTTTTGGGGGAAAGAAGGAATACAACTGGATTCACCTTTGTGGACTGATGAAATAGTATAGTACTGTATATACTGTAGTATATACAAGTACATACTGTAATAGTATGATTCTATGTGTACCAGGGTGAGTAGGCTACATTATTTCTCTTTGTTTCTATTTCACCTTGTAACCCAATGCATTTGCATTAAAGTATAATGTTACATAATTAAAAAATAATATTTTACTCTCTCTAATTACAATAGTAATTGTGTTTAACATCACTTTATACCAAATATGCCTGTTTACATACAAACGCCTTCCTTCAGTCGAGGTGAACAATAATTCATGTGACGTAATAATAATAATTATTATAATAGATGAGATTTCTATGGCGCCTTTTTAGTTGCCCGCAGCTCTTTTGGCACTGAGAAGCCATTATTTCATTTAATCAGTCACACACCTGTGGTGGTATGTTACGTCCGTAGAGACAGATGCCCTGAGGTAGTCGTGAGGGAAATTGGTGACTGGCGTCTCCAAACAATCATTCGCATTTGTATTTTTTCTGGAGGCAAGGTGGGTGCGTGAAGTGTCTCGGTGAGCGGGATGGAGGCAGTCGGATGACCCACTCTACCTCTGCCGCTTATAATAATAATCTTGCAATTATTAGAATTGGCTAGTGGTATCATTGTACTGTTTTTGTTACTTTAAAACAAACACACCCTCTCAAAGCGGATACAACAGAACCCATGCACAAACATGGAGAATAATTTAAATAGTTCAATAAAATATAAATATACAAATCCACAAAACTGGTATTATTACTTATCGGTACATCTAAAAGTGTGAATATGACATGATGTTGCCTTCCTGGAATTAAATAAACTTGTTTTTACAATTGAACAATTTTTGTTATTACAAAAGAAAAGAATGGTGTTGACTTCACGGGGCTGGGAAACGGCATTCACCCTGACTGTACTAAACACACTAAGAAGCTAAGTGATATATTATGATGCATTATGGGTACTCCTTGTTTTATTTTCCAGTCCCCGAGCACTTTTGCCCACTGCTCCATCCACTGAGGCCCCCCAGAGGGGCATGCGGGCAGGCACAGGAGCAGCTACGCCTTGCCTTCAGAGCAGCACGTCGCTATGGGACCCCACCAAAGACTTGCGAGCGATTGCGAGCAACTTCTGCTACCTAGAGACATCAGGTATGAACACTCTTTGAATGCAACGTCAGTGCTGTGATATCGCTCCCGAAACTAACATTGGTGTGTGTGTGTGTGTGTGTGTAGGGTGGTACTGGGGGAGTGTAAGCGCAGTTCAAGCCCACAATGCACTTCAAGAGGCATCTGAAGGGGCTTTTTTGGTACGGGACAGCAGCCACCCTCTCTACATGCTTACCCTCTCGGTGAAGACGGCGCGGGGCCCCACCAGCATACGCATCCAGTACAGCTGCACTCAATTCCTACTGGACTGCAGCTCCCCGGCCAGACCCAGCCTGTCGTCGTTCCCCGACGTGCCCAGCCTGGTGCAGCACTACATGGGACCGGAGAGGAGAGCGGAGGACGGCCGGGCGGAGCAGCAAGCCCCTTCCAAAGCCGCAATCCAGGACGCGGCGTCGGCGTCGTCATCGGTGGTGTTGAAATTAAAGCGAGCCGTGTACAAACCCCAGAGCCTGCCGTCTTTGCAGCACCTCACACGCTTGGTCATCAACAGGCACTCGGACTGCCACGAGCAGCTACCACTCCCCAGGCCTCTGCTGCGCTTCTTGCAGGACTATCCCTTCAAGGTGTGACGAGGACAGAAACAAACAAAAAAAACTGGGAATGACGATGCTGCTTTGGAACTTTGAGGAGGAAATGTTGGACACAGGGTCATTATTTTTAAATTCACTTCATATCAGCCAATGTGTGTGTGTGTGTGTGTGTGTGTGTGTCACATTTGGACTGGACTGCATTACATGTACACACAGTGATTCCTTTTACACACCGTTGCCATTTTATTTTTCTCAGTAAATAATTTTTCTACATTTTACATGCGTAATGTTTTTTTTCTATGTCCCTTTCACTAAATTTTGGATCACTTCGCTACGTCTTCCAAACAAGTTTTCCTTTGTTTGTTAGCAGGATTACACGAATACTACTTTGTGAATTTCCACGAAACGCTCCACAATGGGTGGGGCGTGGGTCATTCCATTTGGCTAAAGATCAGGGATTTTTTTTCCATCTCTTTTGTTCACATTTTAAGGTATTTTTGTCAACATTTCCTAGTAGGTAAAGTGAATGCGTCACTACAAATTAAGCCCCTTCTTTGAAATAAAGTATGTGGCCTTTTGAGCTTCCGATGGCCGAGACTACGTGAGGCACTAAAGGCCACATTGTGTGTGTGCGTGTGTGCGTGTGTGTGTGTGTTCAACAACATGCGCACGCACAGCCTGCATCTGAGTCAGCTTGAGTGAACGGGCAAAGGGGAGGACCGCTGATCAGCCGATTCACAGAACTACAAAATGCTTCCCGGGAGGAGGGTGCGATTCTGAGAGGGAGTGTTCTAAGAAAAGCCTCGGTAATTACCTTCAGCTTTGAGCCGCTTTTGTGCCATGACACACACTTTTTTTGGGGGTTTTACGGTGGCACAGGACACACGCACACAAATAAAATGAAAAGCAGGTGATTTAAAGGATTAATTGGGGAAAAAGAAAGACAAATCTGTAGCGATGACAGTGGTGGTGCTGGTAAGCGTGTTTAGGGGTGGGGGTGGGGGAGCCAACAGGAGGCTATATGGCCACCTGGACTAAAGCCAGTGTAATAGGATCTGAGTTCCTCAACCCGGGTCCAGCTTGTGGTCATTTGACTTCCCTTTCTGAAGGATGCAAAATCGCGGCCTGCGGAAACAAAAACAAATCCGTATCATCCTTGAAATCTAATAGCCGGGTCATGGGTCTGCGATATCAAATTTAGCGTGGACGGGACCTGTTGTTGATGTCGTGATGCGTCGCCACCAAATCCAGCCTCTCCACGTTGGCCTCCGCCCACTGCCGAAGGGGCCCGGGGTGTCTGGGCTCCACCTCCAAGTAAACGCGGCTGTCGTGGGTGGATGAGGGGAAACAAAGTGGCCTTCATTCAAATGTCATTACAATAGCAGCGGTGGCTTGACAGCAGCACTCACTAAAAAATAGGATAATAAAAGTATGAATAAACACATGATAGTGATATGATTTAGCGGTACATGCCCGTCATCTGCCAGAATGTGTGGAGCCAGGGTCAGAATCTTCTGGATCACTTTCATGCCGTCTTTGCCACCGTCTAAAGCGGCGTGGTCCTCGAACCTGACAATAAAATTCACTTCATTTATACTGTATCTATTTTTAAAGGCCATCTAATATTGTTTTAATATATGTTAAAACAACACGCTTCAGAAAATGATCATCATTCTATTGTTGTGGGGCGGAACGGTGGTCTAGTGGTTAGCGCGCAGACCTCACAGCTAGGAGACCAGGGTTCAATTCCACCCTCGGCCATCTCTGTGTGGAGTTTGCATGTTCTCCCCGTGCATGCGCGGGTTTTCTCCGGGTACTCCGGTTTCCTCTCACATTCCAAAAAACATGCTAGGTTAATTAGCGACTCCAAATTGTCCATAGGTATGAATGTGAGTGTGAATGGTTGTTTGTCTATATGTGCCCTGTGATTGGCTGGCCACCAGTCCAGGGTGTACCCCGCCTCTCGCCCAAAGACAGCTGGGATAGGCTCCAGCACCCCCTCGTATGTATTTGTTGTGTATATTTATTATTAAAATATTATTATTAAAACAATATTTTTTAAATGCGGTATACAACACATATGTGTTCATTCCACCACAGGAGTTATGTCATGTTACGGTATCGGTATCGGCTGATATCGGAAATTGAGAGTTGGACAATATCGGACATCCTTAGTATTTATAATTTATGACCATTATTATTTATTCCCTTACTTACAGTATTTGTATTTTGATATTTGTAATTTGTAAATTGGGTGAAGTGTTTATTTATAATTAATTATTAATTATTATTAGTTAATTTATAATATAAAAAATATGTAGGCAATTAAATATTTGAGCCCAAATATTTATAAATATATATTTATAAATATATATATTTATAAATAAAAATACATAATTTTTTTTACCTCCAAATTTCAGGTTCCAGCGAAGATAAATCATCTGAGAAGAGATAGGGAGGGTTGCTGACAAATGCAGAGACATTGCTGCACACCTTCAACACCGTGTCCGCGTCTGGCAAAACACAAACACCAACATTCCAATTCTCCGCTGTGTTTTCCAATCCACAGGAACAACCGTGGGACCGTGCTGCATTCAGATACCTTTAGTGACATCCGCGTGGTAAACCTTTAATCTATCCTGGACACCCAGCCTGTTGAAGATATCTTTCATTCCGAGTTCTTTTATTGTGAAATGACACTGACTGAAGCTTGAATTACCTTGATGCGTTTTCTTTTGTCAGTTCCACGGCATCCAGACTTTGATCCAGTGCAACGGCTGTCAGCTAGAGAGGTAAACAAACACCTTATTGTGATTATTGTGGCCTGCATTAAAGGAATTCTGCACATTTTCCCCTTATTTTACACAATCCTGAAAGGAGACTTGAACACACGTTGTTACAAATAATTAAATGTGCTCAAAAACTCAGTGAGAGTACTACATACTGGTAACCTAGACTTTTTTTTATTATTACAAATGCGTAAAGAAGTGACCTGAGGGATGCTCTTGAGCAGGCTGAGAGAAATGGCACCGGATCCGCAACCCACTTCCAAACATGTAAGTGAACCCCGTCTGCCGTCGTTCTTCCTCTGCAGATCCCGCACGACCAGTTCAACCAACTCCTGCCATACACAGCAAGTACACACACTGTACTTCTGTACTGCTGTCACACTACCTGCTCAGCTTCTTCAAAGGCTGTGGTGAGCTCCATTTTTGGTTCTCCATGGAGACATGCGGTATACAGCAAAGACGCTTTTGCAATCTACTAATAACCGATATCGTACATGTTTGCTAGAATGAATGAAACGCTGCTAAAGCTTCCTTTCAGACCTCTGTTTCTGGTCGTGGGATGAACACAGGAGGCTTCATCTTCAGTGTCAGATCTCTGAAGTCCCATTCCTCGATCACATACTGCACAGGCATCCTGAAACGCATACAGTACACACATTACTGCAAGTTCCGACGACCAGATGAAAGTCATATCAGCGTTTCCCATACGTTTTTTGTAAGTCATACAGTCTATGTGGGTGGAGGCGGGGCCGCTAGCGTACACACAGAGTGTAGAAGAGTGTAACGTAATAGAGATTATATTACTAGCTTATAATATTTTTTCATTGTAATTCAGTCTGTGACACCCCCACTTCCATACTTATATGACATTGTCAAAACAAAAAATGAAGTATATAATGAGACCTGCAAAGGCGCCTCTTGCAGAGTGTCCATATTTTCTCAGTTTCCTCTTGAGTGAGAAATTCAGACAATCTCTCTGGCTCAACACGTTCAATCTGCCAGCGACAAACAGAGGCTGGGGTTCAATAAAATTAAAAATTATTGACAAGAAAGCATATTGGTGACCCACAGTTTTAGCGCCAAGCACGTGGGCAATGATGTAGTAGCTGGAGAGGTCAGGTTCTGTGACACGGTTCGCCTCAAAGTGTCTCTTCCATAAATCTGCTGCCTGTCTTGCTGTTATCCTGGATGCAGGAAGTGCCTCGGTACTGCATGGATGCACTGCACAGGAGCCCCAAATGTCCTAAAAGTGTATGCATTTTATTCATTTATATAACTGGGTGACACATTATCAAATGTACACAATACACTATTCTGCACTGTACTACTTTATACAGAAATGTCTTTTGTAAATGGATAGTGACACAAACTATAAAAAAACACTATTTAAAGCCATCACTAACCTTAAATCCGCGACTCCTCCTAATTACTGTACACACTGGCTTCCTCCACATTTTGATCCCACGCAGTCGTGACAAAGGCAACACATTCAGTCGTGTATACACGCACTAAAACTCACTTTTAACTCCCATCGTGGAGTTTATTCGACATTGCTGCTGGTGGGTGGCAAGGGAAGCGGCGCTTGCCATGGCGCAGCAGCTAACTGCTCCAACGTTTACACGTGACGTCAGTGGCAGCTTTGCGCAAACACCGCGCAAGATTGACTCTGTTGAGAAGAGATGCATTTATGAGCGATGGGGAAATGCGGTTTGTAATGATCAGAAAAGTACGAAACGAAACGTACAGACAACTGTAAAACAAGCACGGTCAGCTCTGAATTGTAATATATAACAGTACACTAAAATGTATATTTCATGAGTGGATTTTTAGTTGAAGTAAAATATTGGCGTAGCATTGGTGTGGTATTCTACGAGGTGTTTTTAAATGCACCAATCTTGTTTTCCAGGAAGGCGAGGAGTAACTGGAAAATGTGTGGCAGCTCCCTGGAAAGGAAATGTAAAATAACGTGGGAAAGATACAGTTTCACTTTTATCCTCTTGGGGTTTAATGTCGCTGCTAAACCTGCTACTTTCCAGGGTGTTTTTTGTTCTGTTTTAAAAACAGAAAGTTAGCTGCTAGCTTAAGAAAGACCTACCAACCTAGCTTGAATTGTTTTGTTTTGGTCAAAGTCAATAAACACCTTCTGGAAAGTCGGTGATGGGTATGGACACTCGACTAGAATGCATCTTCTTTAGCGAATTTCACCCTACTTTGGGTCCCAAAATAACATACCAGGTGAGCGAAATATGTTTGTGAGAGTCATGTACACTTTGAGAACTTGCATCACCAATGGATGACACTGTGCTGCCGTTATAAGCTAAATCCTGCAGCATTTTTAAAAAGGAAATGCCAAATTTGAAACGAAGTTGCACACTATAATGTATAATATCATGTCTGATTATGTCCTGTTTTTGTCTTCTTGCCAGGTCCCGGAAGAATACATTTCAAGGGAGCTGTTTGACACAGTTCAGGTTTACATTATTACCAAACCAGAGCTGCAGAACAAATTAATAACAGTGTATGCAACTTGAATGTAATTTGATCATGTTGATTAGTTCCATTCACACTGTCATGCAACCTAACATGAGATTCTTTTGCAGCACTGCCATGGGCAAGAAGTTAATCGGGTGTCCGGTGTGCATTGAACACAAGAAGTACAGCCGCAACGCCCTCCTGTTTAACCTTGGCTTTGTTTGTGATGCGCAAGCTAACACTTGTGTCCTGGAGCCAATTGTCAAGAAGCTCTCAGGTTATCTCACCACGCTAGAGGTACAAATTATTATTATTTCATTTTACTGTGGAACAACGCTGCGGGTATATTCTGTTTTTTTGCTATCAAAATCTTTGCGTCTGTGCTGCAGCTGGAGAGTGGCTTCATCTCCAATGAGGAGAGCAAACAGAAACTTCTGCCTATCATGTCCACCTTGTTGGAAGAGCTCAACGCCACAGGAGCCTGCACCTTACCCATAGGTAGCTTTTGTTATCATCTTGTATATATATTGTGTATCTTGATATTGCAGTGTTTCCCGTACAGTAATCCCTCGCCACTTCACGCTTTGAATTCCGTGGCTTCACTCTTTAATAAATATGAATAAAATCAAACAGACACAATCAGACACACAAACACATGCATTAAGCTTTTAATGTGTACCGCGTGGGAATTTGAAGTGTTGTTACACTGCATTCCGCCACCGCGTCTGGAAAATATTCAATGACTTTCAGCCTGATTGTAAAACGTACTCCTCCAAATGCTACGTATCTCATACTGAAAAGCTGCTGTGTGTTTTTGTACAAATGTACGATCTCTCTGCCCGTTTTTAGATGAATCCAACACCATCCACCTGAAGCTGATCCCGCTGCGAAAGGACCCGCTGGTCGTTCAGGAATATGACGTGCCGGTCTTCACCCAGAGCAAAGACAACTTTATTAAATCTCAGTGGGATCTCACCACTCAGCAGGTGAGCCTAGCATGTTTTTGGAATGAGACTGCACGGCGGACGAGTGGTTAGCACGCAGACCTCACAGCTAGGAGACCCGAGTTCAATCCCGCCCTCTGCCATCTCTGTGTGGAGTTTGCATGTTTTCCCTGTGCATGCGTAGGTTTTCTCCGGGTACTCCGGTTTCCTCCCACATTCCATAAACATGCTAGGTTAATTAGCGACTCCAAATTGTCCATAGGTATGAATGTGAGTGTGAATGGTTGTTTGTCTATATGTGCCCTGTGATTGGCTGGCCACCAGTCCAGGGTGTACCCTGCCTCTCGCCCGAAGACAGCTGGGATAGGCTCCAGCTCCCCCGCGACCCTCATGAGGACAAGCGGTAGAAAATGAATGAAAACCGGAGTACCCGGAGAATACCCACGCATGCACGGGGAGAACATGCAAACTCCTCACAGAGATGGCTGAGGTTGGAATCGAACTCAGGACCAACCAAACCATGTTTAAAAAGTGCGACTTAATAGTTTTTTTCCTGCATGAAGAGTGCTTTATTTTGAAAGTTTCAGAGGAGGTGAGGTGAGGTAAATCCTGGTCACAGGACACGTACGTACAAACAGGCATTCACACTCATGTGACATGATTTAGCATGCCAAAATACTACAAAACACCGTGACAAAGTTTAAATCCCTGTCAGGCGCCATTCATGAAGTAGAAAAGTGTGAATTCCCAGAAAAAGGGAGTAGCGGCGAAGACAATCATTAAACATTGCAACTTTGCACAACACGCAAACATGACCTTTGTCGTCAAAGGGTATGTTTATTGTGTAGTTTTTCTGTTTTATTGGCTGTTGAACTGTGCCATTTAAATAAACCTGACCTTGACCGGCTAACTCCCCATTTTGCATCAGATGAACTTCTTTTACTTGTCACAAAATATCACCCAGCACCCATCACTGTTTGGCAGTGAGGACAACCAATCAAAAATGATTCTTTAAAATGGCTTTTAGGTGTACTCCATCATGAATTTCCGCGACGTGCGGTTCCGTATTATTAAACCGAATATTTTTATAGTTAGAGCACAGAAAACCTGTTTAAAACCATCTAATAATGTTTTTACATTATTAGAGCCTTGTAGACATGAACTAGCACCCCTAAAGTTTTACACTTTACACTCATATTACCTAATGTAGTAGACATGATAAGACATAACTCCCGTTAGCATATGGAAACTGTGACTATGTTTGTTTACACCACATCGTGCAACTCTTATGCGCTGGCTACGGGATCTCGACAGGGACACGTGAGACGGCCACCGCCGAGCTAACTAGTTCCTCTAGTTTATTTATTCTAAACTTCAGGGTTTGAAACCTAATCGGGAAGGACAAACTAAGTAGTCAAAAACCACTTCCACACACAATGGGAGGATAACTTTTTTATTATGCCTTGTGACTACATATACTACATATGACTTGTTTTTCAATATTTGTTCAGCTCATTGTTCATTTCAAAATTTGTTGGGGGTCTTTTGGTTCAAGTCAGTCCAATCCCGTCTATATTGTCCTCAGATCCTGCCCTACATTGACGGGTTTCGGCATGTCCAGAAGATCTCAGCCGAAGCAGATGTGGAGTTGAATATCGTTCGTATTGCCGTGCAGAATCTCCTGTGAGTGCAGCGCTCCGTGTGAATATCTCTTCACGCATTCAGATGCTACTTTCTTCCAATTTATGATGATATTTCACTGTTCCTTTTTACAGGTATTATGATTTGGTGACCTTGGTGTCCATATTCCAGGTACTGGATGAGAAATGCATTTTATTTGGAAGATCAACTTATGTGGTGGTGAAACTTTTCGATTGATTTGAATTTGTGCCCCCCCCCCCCCCCCCTCCCAGTACTCCAATGTTTACTGCACCACCCCCAAAGTCCAGAGCCTGATAGACGACAAGCTCATCCAGGAGGACTGTCTCACCTACGTCACCAAGCAAGGTCAGTAGTAAGTGTCCAGTATTGACTTCCCTGTCCTGGCATGTTTTTCCAACCGTCGCTCATCCCGTCCCGTCAGGCCAAAAGCGTCCAAGTCTGAGAGACGTGTTCCAGTTGTACTGTGGCCTGAGCCCGGGAACCACGGTGCGAGACCTTTGTTCCCGCTACTCGCAGCAGCTGCAGAGAGTTGACGAGAGGTCAGCGGCGCCGGTGTCACGCACAAAGAGGGGGGGGGGGGGGGGGACAAAACAACAACTACAACACTTTTGAGGGATGAGGTCAGGCGGCGGTGAGGTGGGTCATGCGCTAACTGTTATCACGCGTTGTCCTTCAGGAGGCTGATTCAATTTGGCCTGATGAAGTCTCTCATTCGGCGGCTGCAGAAGTATCCGGTCAAGGTGATGCGCGACGAGAAGAGCAGGCCGCCTCGCCTTTACACGGGTTGTCACAGTTATGATGAGATCTGCTGCAAGACAGGCACGGCTTCATCTCAAGCGCGCTAAATAATGAGCCAGTCTGCTTTGTGATGACGTTGAGTATCTTTGCAGGGATCAGCTACAAGGAGCTGGATGAACGTTTGGAAAATGATCCCAACATTGTGGTGTGCTGGAAGTGACGTCGCGTGCAGTTAAGACGGCTTGATTGACACATGAAGACATGCATGTGGTCGTCAAAACAGATAACTTTCTGGAACTCAAGACTCACATGGTAACTTTTTTTATTTACATTTAAGTATAGTTTGTGCACACCTGGAGGTACAAAGGACTCAAATTATTATTATTCAAATTATTATCAATTATTAGTCCTAGTGAACCTGTTGATTTGTCCTTATCAAATATCATAACATTAGCATTACCACATCACAACTACCAGGAAAACCAGAGTGGACGGAGCCACCTGCTCTGGCCCAGCAAGGTGCACTATATTGGGACACATGCTCCGAGCATCCGGTGTGATGCCATGGAGGTCTCGGGCAAACCTTTTGCACTTTTCAAACGTCAAACGATGCTGGCGTTTCAGGTGGCTAATAAGGTTTTTTTACGTACTCGATGTTTGGTTTGTTTTTTTCCCCCCTCCCTCATGACAAAGCATTTGGTACAACTAGCACACAAAAGGTCTAGGAATGTTTGTTTACAAGCGCTCTCAGGGGAAGTTACGTCACAGGCAGGAGATAAAAGGAGCGTTGGATTTGCTCACCCGCTCTTTTTAAAAAAAAAATATTGGTTATCTGAGCTATTTTTAATTTTAGCGGATTGATTTCATAATTCTCTCATCAGCCCGATGATTAACTTTGTTAATCTGCTAAGTTAAACTAATTTCTGTTCAATCTGTTTAATATTTATTGTGCAAAAAAGTGTGATTAATAAATGATTACCGAGTAATTATTACTTAATCATGTTATTTAATGTTGTTTTGTTATTATTAGTAGTATTATTGAAATTTATTTTGCTTAGTTCTATTATTGGATACAGTATTATTGAAATGTTTGTTACTTTTTATTGTGATATGTGTCTTTCTATTGTA
This sequence comes from Doryrhamphus excisus, assembly GCF_037039965.1. Taxonomy (NCBI): domain Eukaryota; kingdom Metazoa; phylum Chordata; class Actinopteri; order Syngnathiformes; family Syngnathidae; genus Doryrhamphus; species Doryrhamphus excisus. The sequence continues at coordinate 19,055,938 of NC_136367.1, read as the reverse complement.
TTAAATGTGAATTACTTATAGTTAGTTAATACTGTACCATACAAGGTATTAGTGTACATTAGCACTTCTGTTTTATTAATATTAGTCACAGTGTTTACAATTTCTAACATTGTTACTATGTAATATTCAAGAATGTAAAAAAGTTGCCAAAATATTTGTCAGTGCAAGGCAATCCAAGTATTGGGCATATTTTGAAATAAATTCCTTAATAAAACCGCCGTGTTATGTATTGAAAGCATTGAATTGTATTACGTTGTGAACCTGATGAAGTGTATGCCGCTCTTTATGATGTAGCGCCTCTTATTGACGACATAGAGGTACTGCGCTTTGTTGGTATATACCGTCCTGTCGCTGCCATGGCAACCGACGAGTAACAACAGCTTAAACGGAGCAGACAACCATCAAACATCAATAAAAATGGACGGCTCGGTTCTTTTGCCAGTGGAGGCAGAAGCGTTTGTTGAAAGTTTGGAGATACTTTCTCTGAAAGACGTGGGATCGAAGAGGTAAGAAACTAGCACACACTCAATCACAAGCTAGGCTAAATTAAGTGTGGCAATGCTAATACCGTAATACCGGAGATAAGGGGTCTTCTAACCTTTTACACAACAGGTATTGTTTTCTTCTCGTAATTTGGACTTTACTCCTATAAATATTTTGAGTTTATTCTTGTAAAATAACGTTTTCCACTTTAAAATTTTGCCAATTTCCTTCAAAATGAAAAATAATTTGTTTTTCAAAATTTCATAAGGTGTTTTATAGTTCCGACTTTATGGTACTGGTTCCATACTGTATAGGTAGTTTTGGTTTCATGTATGTAAATTAATATACAAATGTGTCAGGTATTAAACAGCTGATTATTTTGCAGGTGGTTCAGACAACATGAGCACGTTGAAAAGCTGAACATGCAAGCGATACTCAGCGCTTCTGCCATGCATGATGAGTTCATCAAGGACATCCTGGTGACCTCTGCAAAGGTGACTTTAATACAAACTTGACCACAGCTTTTCACACAATATGGTCCAAGCCCAGGGTTCGCATATTGGCCACACAGTCAGGAGATCTGGAAGACCAGCAATCCTTGTGAGGATAAGCAGCTGAAGCAGAAAATGGATGGATGGAAGGCCCATTCTGTTTGTCCCCCTTTGCAGATTCCAGTCCTGGTCCATGAGATGATCCTGACTGAAGTATGGAAGCAAAAAATCTTTCCCATTTTATGCCAACTGCAGGATTTCACTCCCAGGAACACCTTTCCTCTTTACATGGTGGTGAGTGGATCAGCAGGGTTGAAGGTAGACGTGTGCGTCCATCATAAACTAGGGAAACAGGCTTCGCTACACATCCTAAAAAAGAAAGCCTGAGGTCTAGCAACTATCTGTCAGTCAGCTTTTCTTAAGCGGATAATCTAACTAATGTTAGCATTGTAGCAATCCCTTGTTTATTGCAGTTCATTGGTTCCAGACCCAAAGTGATTTTCAAATTAAAGCTTCAGACACACAAAAATCTACGTCCATGTGTCTCTTCCTCCCAGATCCACTATGAAGCCACCATCATCAACCTGCTGGAGACCATCATGTTCCATAAGGTGAGCGTCATGTCCTAAACTTTTGACGGTCACCAGCTTCAAAAAGTCCATTTTGTGTCCGGCGTAGGATTCCTGCGAGGGGGCTGATGACTCCATTCTCGACTTGGTGGATTACTGCCACCGCAAGCTCACCCTGCTGGCCGCCAACACCGGCAAAGATGGCGGCGTGACTCACAAGACGCACAGCCAAGTGACCGCAGAGGCAGTTCTCTGTTCCAAAGAGGTAAAACAACATAATGAAGCTCCACCCACATGCGAAGCAATGGTCATGAACGGCCATGATGGGATTCTGCTTTACGTTCAGGAGTTGCAGAATCAGGCTGCCGAGCTGGAGTTTGACATCTCGTTGAAGGCTCTGTCCGTGCTGCGATACATCACCGACCACACCGAAAGGTACTCTTGGCAGTTAGCATTAGCATCTGTCCCCAGCTGGCAAGAAAATATTACCTTTATTTTTTGGTAAAAGATGTACATATAACTACGTCTTTGGTATTGAATGAGTTATTAATCTAATTAATCTAATTAATATATTTTTACTATTTTTTTCTTATATTTAATAACAATCATCCATTTATTTTCTATGCCGCTTATCCTCACTGGAATCGCGAGTGTATGCTGGAGCCTATCCCAGCTGTCTTCGGGCAAGAGGCGGGGTACACCCTGGACTGGTGGCCAGCCAATCACAGGGCACATATAGACAAACAACCATTCACACTCACATTCATACCTATGGACAATTTGGAGTTGTTTTTGGAATGTGGGAGGAAACCGGAGTACCCGGAGAAAAGCCACGCACGGGGAGAACATGCAAACACACAGAGATGGTTGAAGGTGGAATCGAACACGGGTCTCCTAGCTGTGAGGCCTGCGCGCTAACCACTCAGTCACCATGCAGCCTCCATCATAATCAGAATACCAAATTTAATTGTAAGTAAATGGAATTTTAAAATCGATGCATGTACTGAATGTTGTAAAACCCACCCATCATATGAAATATGGCTAACAAATTGTCGACAGGAAGTTGCCCACAAACAAAAGGAGCGTGCTAGGTATAGAGGTGATTAACCTTTTTTTTCTGTATGCAGGAAACCGAGTACCTTGTTTACTTTTCATTTGTGTTTCCTTTAATGAATGAAATGTGTTCCACAGTATCAGCACCATTAACCGCATGCTATGCATACACAACGTGCCTTGTCTGCTGGTGCGCCTGATCGAGTGCTGCCCGTGGAGTCGCTGCAGAGCAGGTAAATATCGTACAAGTCGATCCCGCGAGGGACCAGCAGTGAGACAACCATAAAAATGCCTGGTTTTGACAAATGGGTCACACCTTTGTGCGTTGTGCTCTGATTTCTGGTCAACATTTGCAATAAGATTGATGGTTACTGCTTGCCACCCATACGGAATGCATTTTGAAAGGGACCTATTATGCTTTTCCCTCTTTTCTGACTTATAAATGTTGCTAAAATGTTGTATTTTGTAGGACACGGGGGGGCCAAAACTCAAAGCCGATTTTAGGTAGTGGGCCATGATTGATGATGTGATTTTGAGATGAAGCATTTCCCAGCATACACTGGTTCACTCCCATTTACTATGGTGTTCTGTAGGTGAAATAGAGAAATACATGAACGGAAAATGGCAGAAGATCCCAGTGGAAGACCATGTGAAGATGACAAAACTGGACGGCCAGGTGTGGATTTCGCTGTACAATCTGCTGCTGAAGGAAGACTGCCGAAGGAAGTACGACTTTAACAGTTTCAACAAGAACCAGCTTCTCAAGGTAAAGTAAAAATGCGGGCGGTCCTGGGTCATTTTTTCCCTCACGTGGTCGTGAGCAGGAAGGGGATGAGAAAGTGGATAATAGGAGGAAGCTTCTTGGTCAAAACAATGGAAGCGTGGCTTTTCTGGATGCTGCGGCTTCATCCTCCAATGTGTGACAGCTACGCAGTTTCCTGAGCGAAGTGTTGGTGGATCAGCTTCCAAACTTGGCCGAGCTCCAGCGATTCCTGGCTCACCTTGCTGTTACTGAGCCCGAACCTCCAAAGAAGGGACTTGTTTTAGAGCAGGTAACTCAAATTAATATTCATTCAATTTATTTGTTGATATTTTTCTCAATATTGTTTTCATTGGCATGATTACGGAAGCATGCTGGAAAAAAATATCCCAGTGGTAATTCATAATTATGATATGAAAAATTCAAAATTACAATGTAAGAAGGCATAATTATGATATTTAAAAAAAATAACATTATGAGATAAGAAAGTAATAACTATGAGAGATATAATTCTGAAATAAAAATTCATTACTGTTTAAAGGGTCAAAATTACAAGAGCAAAAGGCATAATTATGAGATTGACATGAGATAAAACATCATAATTCTGAACTAAAAGTCATACTTATGAGATTAAAAGTTGAAATTGAGATTAAAAGTCATAATTATGAGAAAAAAAGTCAACATTGCGGGATAAAGTCATAATTATGAGATAAAAATCCATAAACATGAAATAAAAAGCCAAAATAGAGAAATAATTATAAGATAATGTCAGAATTCTGTCATAATTGAGATGAAATCGACATTATGAGAAGAAAGTAATAATTATGAAATATAAATTCACAACTACATAAAGTCAAAATGATGACATAAAAGGCATAATTGTCGGATTGCAAAGACATAATTGAGATAAAAAGTTGACATGAGATAAAAAGTCATAATTAATAGATAAAAAGTTGACATTATGGAATAAAGTCACAACTGTGAGATAAAAAAATCATAATTATGAGATTAAAAAGTCATAATTCTGAGATAAAATGTCAAAATTAAATCATTACAAAATAAAAATGTATAACTATGAGATAAGAAAGTAATTATGAGATTTTAAAAAATCATAATTCTGAGTTGAAAGTCATAATTATGAGATACAAACGGCGCATGTGCCGAGTGTCATGTGACAAAGGGTGCAGTGAAGAAGGCAGCACATGCTCAGTTTCTAGCTCATAATTTCCACTTTTAAATATGACTTTTTTCTCTTGTACATTTAAATGTGAGCGTATTGGTATATTGGTATTTTGGTATATTGTGTATATATGGATAGATCACATTGGCTGGCTCGCTCTGCTTGTAGCTCCCCGAAATGTGGAACCACATCGTGAAAGAGAATTCTGGCAAGTGGAAGGCGATAGCCAAGTATCAAGTCAAAGAAACCTTCAATGCCTCCGAAAAGGACCTGAGACGACAAGCTCAGAGGTAGAGCCAGGAAAAGATGGGGAAACATGAACCAAAGTGCTAGCAGGAATTGTTTTCTTCAACCAGGCTGGCTCAGACGTACAACCTGGATGTGATGGAGAGTCTCATCCCGGAGACGCCAAAGTGCGGATGCTGTGGGAAAAAGGCTGCTAAGAAATGCTCTCGATGCCAAGGGGAGTGGTACTGTCACAGGTCAGGGACACCCCGAAACTGGATTTTCCAAGGACTTCCAAAGCATCAAATGACATTGGTGTCTGTGTTCTTTGTAGGGAATGTCAGGTGAAACAGTGGCCCAAACACAAGAAGGCCTGCCAGATCATAATGGAGGCTAACAAGAAGACCCAGGCTGACCTGTGCAATGACAACAACAAAGAAACCTGAAGGACATGGAAGCCCAGACCTAAATCCTTGGGTGCACAAGAAGAGAACATTTAAATTCCATCATTGACACAATAAACTACATTCTATGTCCCGGATACATTTTAGCATCCATTTTTGTTACAGAGGTCCTCACAGAGCCGCAAGATTCCTCCGAAAATAGCTATTTCTTCCGTAGAACATCAATAGGATAGGGTGGGTATGCTGGAGCCTATCCCAGCTGACTTGGGGCAAAAGGCGGGGTACGCCTTGGACTGGTCGCCAGCCAATGGAAATGCACAAACAGACAAACATTCATTCATTCAGTTTCTACCGCTTTTCCTCACAAGGGTTGTGGGGTGCTGGAGCCTATCCCAGCTGTCTTTGGGCGAAAGGCGAGGTACGCCTTGGACTGGTTGCCAGCCAATGGCAATGCACAAATAGACAAAAAAATTGTAAAAAAACACAATTTCTTCAAGCATTGAGATTTCCTACTTTGTTTGGCAGTCCTTGAACGCACCACTAGTTGCATTGAGTAGCGATGCGCCGATTAAGTGCGAATTGACATTAAGAGCATTGGCTGGCGACCAGTCCAGGGTCTACCCCGCCTCTCGAACCAAGTCAGCTGGGATAGGCTCCAGCATACTCCCACGACCCTAATGAGGATAAGAGGGAAAAACTGGATGGATGTTCTCACTGGACCTCAAGCAACGGGGATTCTGTGCCTCAGAGTTGAAAGAAAACATCCCGGATGTAACTGCAGCTCATCTCACATGTTTCCTCCTCCTAACTTCAGCCGTGAAGGCTTCTTCTTCCGCTGATGCTTGTAAAGCAACACCGTTGGGGAGCCTCGCCTCTGTGGGGAAAGTGGGAAATAGTACCTAACGACATTTTTACATTTTACCGTAATACCTCGAGCGGGAACGACACCCATCGCCGTTATGTCGAACATCGGGGAAAGTTTTTCGTCTCCTTCATGGAAGATGTTCATGAGACAAACCGCTATCTCCTCTGCCTGGGTGAGTTAAACAAGCCGAACGATTGTTATCGCACGTAACATTTGTAAAATAATGTACTTTAATGGTTTTTGTCATTTAGTGTTTATATGTTAGCATGTCTGGTTGGTATGCTAGGCTGTTGTACACTTTGGGTACCGTGGAAAATACTACATTTAAAGTTGAAAGCATACACTTCGAACTAGTATATAAGTCAATCTTGGCTATTGGTTTGCAAGTATGTAGTTTTTTCCTTACAGTGCGTACACGAACTGTGTAAGAGAATGTGTACAATCGAGTAAAGGTTTGGTTACTGGAGTTATTTAAAAAAAATCTGTTTACACCTGAATGCATCAGAATTATACAGCAAATACCGTCACGATTTTATGCTCAATTTTCATCATTTGTTAAGCTAAAACAGGTTTGACAGCAACATGAACATGATGTGCAAGAATTATAACACAATACTGTGTTAGATGTTAGTTACATTCCAGTGAAATAGTGATTTTTACTGCAAACTGTTGTAAGGTTGTCAATATTTTGACTTCCTTATTCAGTTACATCCTCAATATTGAACATATTGTCCAGTTAATATCTTTTTTTTATTTAATGAGATCTGTTTTTCTGTCTTGAAAGCTGACCATGGAGGCGTAGGGGCTCAGAGCGACACGATGTTCACGGGGGAGTTCATTGAGCTCCGTGACCTGACCCCAAGCGGGGATCACATCCGGCTGACGGGTGCACACTCGCCATGCTCGCCTCCACGTCTGGAGAGAGCCAATGCCCTGAGGATCAGCCCGGGCAAGGTCCCGGATCTGCTGAGCCGGGTTGGCATCATCCGGATCCTGAGCAGTTCCGAGCTGGACCACCACCAGGTGGAGGAGACGGGAGAAGGTCACGACTTTCAACCCTGCAGCCACGCTCAGCCCACCTGGTGTGACCTGTGTGGGGACTTCATCTGGGGTCTCTACAAGCAGAGCCTGCGCTGTGCCAGTGAGACCAACATTACCTTCTTCCTTTTGCAGAAACCCATGTTTAATGTTACCTACTTCTGCATGTGTCTCTTGCTGAAACCTAAAGGCCTTGAATTTCCTGTTCTTCAACTGAAAGCCACACAAACGAGCCTGCGGTTTGTGTTGCATCAACACGTAACACAAATACTGAACAATAACCTAATAACAGCAAACATCTGTTTGCGTGTTTTGTAGCAACAGTCAAAATTGTGTATATTTCTCAATAACTCATAAAAACAGTATGGAAGTGCTTGGTAGGCGAGTACCATATTAGGTCATCTTTTGTCAATACACCCAATGTATGGTTTATGCCGCCCTAAACCGTAGTATACTGTAGTCATTTTTTTAAAGTCATTTTTGTAATAGGTCATACTTAAGTATGTAGAGGCTCTTAAATGCGGACATTTGAACAGAAATAGGAAAGAGCTTTATAAATTCTGGCTTAGGATGCCAAACTGTAGTTATTTGCATGCATTCCTGAACAGAAAAATTACTTTTGAAAGTTTTAAAGACCAAAGGACACAACAAACATACTACAGTTTTATGGTTATCACGTGTGAAAAAGTTGCTTGGTTAGAAAATTTGCATCATTGTGAATTTATTATTATTTACAATTTGTTACATTTACTATTATATCCTAGAAAGAAAAACGTCATATATGTGATGAGAACAACTCATGAGGTCTACGAGAAAGAGATTGTAATTTTACTTTCAAGAAAAGTACAGTGAAAAATTATGACAGAATATTGCAATTTGCTAGTATAACTTCTCCTGTGTGAGTGTGAATGGTTTGTCTATATGTGTCCTGTGATTGGCTGACGACCAGTCCAGGGTGTACCCCGCCTCTCGCCTGAAGACAGCTGGGATAGGCTAGTTTAGCGGCTGTTACCCATGCAAAGCTGGAACTCAACTCTGGCTTCTTTACTCTTATTTATGTCCACTCTATTTGGTATTGCAATTGTAAAGGTGACCATAGGGGTGTTATTTCATGTCTACGAGTCTCTAATATAGTTCAAAATTGTATTTAGAAGATTGTAAACAGGTTTTCTATGCTCCAATGATGAAAATTTTGGATTCATAAAGAAGGAATTCTACTTTGTGGAAATTCATTTAACAATGATAAACGAGGGATTCCTGTATTCAGCATTTCTACAATACCATCATCTTCAAACCTTTACCTGTAACCTTTAAGTTTGCTGACACATGTTATGTGTTTAGCAATATGTTTATTCTCTTGCTTGTCGCTTGCAGAGGTGTGCAACTGTACAGTTACACTTCTAATCCTTAACAAATGTTCCCCTCTTCCAGATTGCAGGTTCACATGTCACTACCGCTGTCGTCCCCTCATCCGCTTAGACTGCAATTGGGACCGAGGCTCATCTAGCGACCATCCGTGTGTAGTGGAGCATACCATAGAAACCGACACAAATGTGGTAAGAAACTAAATATACACTTCACTCACACACACAAAAAAAACAAAACCTGAATTACATGTAATATAACTGACTGGACATATTGATTCTTAAGTATTCCAAGAGTCTCTCAGGTATTGCAAGTGTTTTTCCTCTTCCTGTATAGTGAATTTTATGAAAATCTTAGCATAAATAGCACATTATTACATTATTGTTGACCCATGATGACAACTAAAGTTAATATAATGCAGTGTTACCAGTGGGAGACGATATTTTAATGCAGCTGAGGACATATTAGAATATTAATGTCATGTGATGGCTGAAAATAAGCGATTCAAATCAGTTCAAGTGAGTCGTATTAGAAAGTACCGTGGACAAGAGATATGAGAGTATTGAACGAGTCGTTCAAACCTTGCGAGTGCTGCACGGGTATTCGTCTCTGTTAAGTCTTTCACTTATTCACCCTTCGTACCGCTAGCTAAATAAAAGGAATCAAGCCGGGGGTACTCGAGTGAATCAAACGCCCAATTCGCTTCAGTAAGGAACCCATCACTGTTGTGTACGAAGTGGTCCAAAAAAAAAAGTGACCCTCACGTGACACTGGCCACATGAGTGGGTGGGGCTTTCAACATGCCGACAAAACGTCACTTCCTGAATCGGCCTCCAATCAGGAAGCGCTGCGTTGGATTTGTTTATTTTCTAATGTCCAACGTCTGAAAATGGGCGGGGACACCAAGGCGGCGCTGAGGAAGTGGCTCTTGCTAGGGTGGGGCTAAGGAAGTTCCAGCACAACCACATCCTGTTTCACACGAGAACAAGCGTTCTGTATAGCGGAAACGTGGCTGTTTAGACACCAAACCTTCGAACTTCTAGTGCGCTACATTCGCTCACAAAACAACCAGGCTCGTACATCGGGACTATTTTCTTTTCACTCGCGTGTCGGTTTAGCATTTTAGTAACAATGACAAGCTCGTCTAGCAGCTCGGATAAAGCGCCTTCCTTCGAGAAGACATGGGGCAGCTCCACAAGCAGCGGCTATTGCAGCGCGGATGACTCCGACTCGGAGTTCGAGCAGTACTTCACCGCCAAGACATCATTCTTCACAAAACGCCAGAAATGCAAAGCGCAGGCAAATAAGGTGAGATATTAATGAAAATTAGGAAGTTCCCTTGCGTTTCAGTGCGCTTCCTCTTTTTTCGGAGTTGTAAAACTTCCGAGGTGTCCGCGAACGCAACCGTTAGAAAGTAAACACAACTTTAAATAAACTATGTTTATGCGCATATCAGAACAAGATGACATGCTGGGACACTGATAACATATAAAAACAAAATTCTAACACGAACGTAACATGGATTAAGCAGGAAAATGTGATGATGTAAGAGCATTTCCGTGGCTACACCCATCACTCATTTACTGGACTTTTCTTCCACTCATTTCGTCCATGAGTCATGGAATGTGTGGAGTTTTATGTCATAGTAACCCCCACACAAACCCATGTCTTGGTTTCGTTGACTGACAATAGTTTTTTTTCCATCTTTGTGACCTTTTCTTGGTGCATGTGTTTATAGGCCATCTGCATTTTGGATAGTCAATATTTATTGATGTATTGCATTACATTAGCATCATTCAATCAGTCAGAGTGCTACCACTGAGTTTATGTGACTTGATGTCCAAATATTTGAACCACAACTATGCTCGAGGCTTGTGTGTTCACATTATTTTCCAGTGTAGGGTTCAACTTTTTATGTTTAGGGTGCATTTTCCAGTTAACATAATGCTGCAGCATAGGCAGAGTGATGGCTGTTGAGTTTTGTGCAGGCAGGAAATGCCATCGGGTGGGCGCACACAGGAAAACGGCCATTTCATGCTAATGATACTGCAAATGCTGGAGGGCCAAATGCGAACATGAGTGGAACGTGACTGGCTGAAGAGTCAGATGACCTCACAGGATGCGTCTGCGACACAAGGGGGAGCATTGTATCTCTGGCGGGGGCTATTTTTACATGAATACACAGTGAAGGAATGCGGTGTGTGGAGCCGTGGCTCGCTGTCATTGCAAACAGCTGCAGGTTCCACACGCACCCCTCCCTTCACAACTCCCATCATTACTCCCTTTCTTCACGCTCGCTTAACCCCTCCCGCAGCGGCTGCTGCGGGACAGGATTGGCTCGGGCTGACTTCATCACTTTGGCTGCGTTGGCAGGAAGCGGGGAGTCTGATGCAACCGGTTCTCACCGCCAGAGTGAACAAACCCCATTTATCGCTTCATGCCCAGTTTTCCATTATAATGAGCAACATTGTTTTCTGTTGGAAGCAAAATGTATTACTTTTCATGAAAACACGCCATTTCTGCGATCTCTTAGGATGGGGGTATTCAAAGTGTGGCCACGGGGGCTGTTTGTGACCGCATCTGTTTAGTTTATCAGCCTTTGACACATTTTAAAAATACACATCAACAAGAAAAATGGAAAAAGAGCATTCATTTTTCAAGTATAAAGTAGATATTAGAATAATGTCATAAAATAAAAAAAAATCAGCAAAAAAATATGACTCATGTGTTAGCATTGACAGGATAATTTGCGACTATTGTCTCATGGGTGTAACCTTTCTGACACCTAGTGGCCAGTGTAGTGGAAAACATTCACACAGGAGCTGCTGTTGGCTCCACACGGCTAATCATGCTAACACCCTGCACCTTCTAAATGCTTGATATTTGTATGCTCGTTCATTTAGCCATTTTTATTATTAAAAATTCTTAATTGGGCTACGAATACGTACAATTTCCTTATAGATGCATATGTATTGACTAACAGCAGGCCGGATTCAACCGTAAAACAATGCTAATTTAATTAATTTAGGACAAAACACGATAATTACCAATCGCATTCTTTTTTTGTGTTGAGCACTGACTCTTATTTTTTTCCTCCAGGATGAAACGACTGAGTACAGCAAGCAGGAATTGAGCAGTGCAGACATTCAGAAGCAGGTGAAGGACTACAACTCCCAGATCAACAGCAACCTGTTCATGCATATGGTAAGTTCCGGCAAAAGAGCCACATTTGCATTGGTCACACTTGTAACGATTGTTTTTTCCTGTCTGGAGAACAAAGATGGCTCCTACATTGGCTTCATTAAAGTGCAGTTCAAGCTGGTGCGACCCGTGTCTGTCGCGCCGTCCCCAAAGAAGGCATCGGGAGGAAGGAAGCGTAGCGGAGTGAAGCGCCGCACCTCCTTCTACCTGCCCAAGGACACGTCCAAGCACCTACACATCAGCTCTCATACGTCCGCCCGCGAAGTCATCGAGGCCCTGCTGAAGAAGTTCACCGTCATGGACAATCCTGCAAAGTTTGCTCTGTTCGAGCGCCGTGAGCGTCACGAGCAAGGTATTGCGTCCCGTTGGAGCGATCTCCTTGTCAATTTCCCAAACTGAGTGTCTTTGTCCTGCTTCAGTTTACATTCGAAAGATGTCTGATAACGAGCGGCCCCTCCCTCTGAGACTGAGTGCTGGACCCAGCGAGAAACTTCTCAGCTTCGTGCTCAAGGAGAACGAAACCGGAGAGGTCAACGTAAGTGTAGCATCGCACACGACAACAACTTTTTGTGTGGCTACTGCTCAGTTGCCGAGTGTTAGCATTGTTAGCAGTTTGGAGAGTGCCAGTGGCTGACAGCAGCTCCTGTGTGAATGTTCAACACGTGTTCTTTGCACCACTGCAGCGGTATTCCACTACACTGGGCAACTAGCCAACAGGAGCGTTACATCGATGAGACAATAGCCACCTAGTATGCTAGCAATGCTAATGCATGTATCAATGTAATGTCTAATTTACTGCATGTCTAAGATGTGGCATTTTCTATTATTATGTGAACTACACTATATTGTGTAATACCTGTGTTAAAGTGACAAGAAGGTTATTTCATGTTTAGAGGGCTCCAATAATGCCAAAAAAAACACATTTAGAAGATCTTCAGCAGATTTACGATGCCTACTTTGTGGAAAAGCACATATCGCTGTAGGTCTGGAACCAATTAACCGTGATAAGCGTTTTTTTTTTTAAATCTCATCTCGTTCTTGTAAACCCCAGAAAACAAAATCTGATCCAGTTTTTGTTGTTTCCTCCTCGCAGTGGTACGCCTTCTCCACGCCGGAACTCAGCAACTTCCTGCGTATCCTCCAGCGCGAGGAAGAGGAGCACGTCAAACAGATCATACAGAAATACGCTGTGGCTCGAGCCAAGATGCAGGAGGCCCTGCAAGGCTCCACCCCGGGATGATGAGCTTCTAAGGCTGGACTGTCACCTTTTTAAGTTTTGAGAAGCGGCAGTCGCGGATGCATGTGAAGTCCTCAGAGAATCAAAGCACCTCTTGGGTGAACGAGTGTGAAAGGGGCGCGAGAGAGACGATGAACGCGAGCGAGAGCTTGCGGGGATGTGCGTGTGAAGTGATGCGAGACATGAGCAGTGCCTTCCACCTGGAGCGTCTGATGTGCCTGAGAGAATGAGTTGAGAGGAAGGAGGAGCGTGGCGGAACAAACGGTGGATAACGATGTCCACCGTATGGTGCCACCTGGTGATCCTGTTTGCAGCTCACTGTAGATCATTGAAATGTCCACAAAGCTGCAACGTGTGTTCGCTGGAAGCATTTGTCACGTCCTCGATGCAACTCTTTGTTAGTTTTGGATTTTTCACTGTCAATTTATGCACTTGATACGCACTTCTGAATGTCAGAGAGCAGCACAGTGTCAAAATCACACAGGTTGACTGTGATTGTGAATGATATATGTATGTTTATATTTCACTTTCTGTCCTTTTCTGTGTTGACTCTTATGTCCGTCTTTATATGTGTATGTGCACAGGGCCAATAATCAGTTCTGCTGGTAAATAGTCCATTATTTTTATAATATAATAACTAATATAAATCATAATACATATTTTTGTGGCTAGCAGCACTGGTCTAAATTGATGCCATTTAACACTTTCAAATGTGCACTGCTTTCAATAAAGAAAGTCTATCAATCAAAGGTTTGTGGGTTTTGATTTTTTTTTTTAACAAAGCTCATGGATTATGTATCGCGAATGCTAGCTAGCAGTGGTTAGCTTGAGGTCAGCTGATCCCATCGTCACTACAAAACCACCATAGCAACGAACGCTTCGAGTCATGGTAATTGAACGGTGTAAGAGAAGGTAAACCTGTTAAGCATTTATTTAAAATAACAGTTTGTGCGGTTCTGTATTTTAACAGGTTAAAATATGCGAGGTGGGGTTTTTTTAAACGACGGGCGACAGGTGTTTGATACGGTTGAGCTCCTGTTGCTAACCTGCGTCAGTGGCTAATGAATTAGCATAGCTCACCAAGCAGGTTGCCATTAGCCACTTTGACACGTTACGTTTTATTTAGTACTATTACAACTGTAATGTTTAAGTAAGACCATGTGGTGACGTTTCTGAAGCGATGTAGTGTTGCCAAGCATTATTAATGATGTCAGTCATATGATGCTTAGCATCTATGAGTGCTAGCGTATGAAGCTAGCATGGCTCCAAATAAGAGCAGCTTTTATGATCGTTCTGTTTAGTCTGTAAAGACAGTTTGTTTTTCCTATAAGTTAACATCAACATGAACTGTAGTGTTATTTCACAATGTAATACAACACTGATGACTAATATGTTAATGTCTCCTATATTCAGGTCCCTGTGTAGCTAAGAAATGAAGAGGCTGGCCTAGATGAGAGCTTCACCTGAGCAGTAAGAATGCCTTACATCTGAGGATGGGAGGAAGTGGATCCAAAGCCAAAGGTGTGTGGCCTTTCTCAGGCAGTGGAGCTGCAGGCGACTCTGCCAGTGATGGTAACGAACAGTCCCTGGCCCGTCTCAAATGTTCCAGGAACGCCACACCTTTTGTTTTTACCAGGAGGAGGTAATTGCAACCATACAACAACACGTTTTTTTCTGTCCTAGACACGTTTTGTTGCCCATCATATCAACATATGTTTGGCCAGAGCTGTTATTATCATTATTAAGTTAGTAATAATTTATAAAAACATGATAATACAGGTAATATGTTCAGTGTAATAACGCATTTTACATATAGAATGCTTTTCAACAACTCAAAAGACACTTTACAAGGTAAACACCAACAAATACAAATAGTAACTAAACCGTCCCGTGTGTTTTTAAGAAAGTGGTACAGTCAGTCAGCAGAAGTGAGTTCCAAAGGGATCGGGTGGCAACAGAGAAGGCTGTGTCCCCCCCCCCCCCAGGTTGGGTGCTTGGTCCGAGGGACAGTCAGGAGGTTTGCATCAAGGGAGCGGATTGTACAGGAAAGAGTGGGGGATGGAACAAGTCCTTCAGTTAAGACAGGGCCAGGTTGTGCTTGGTGGGTGAGTAATTGGATGTCAGAAAGCCCACCATTTTTTTACATGCTCATTTCTTTATGCTTCACTCATAATATTATTTCGTCAAGCATTGAGATTTTGAACTTTGTTTGGCGGTTCTTGAACTCTCTTGAAGTGTTAAGGTAATGTCTCATCAATGTTTTGTATCATTACCGTCACCTAGTGACCAGAATACTATATATCACTTGTATTTCAATAAGTTTTGACAAACAATAGGCCACAAAAACAGCAATCATTTATTGATTAATTTCTGAGAAAAACACGATACAGCACTGAGCAATAATGGAACCGCAACCGAGGGACAACTGGACTTTATTCTTGACAAAAAGGTAGCATATTATATTACTGTGATGCCTCATTTTTTTCAATTTCACGTCGCGTCGGCAGCTCACTGTACTACGACGAGGATGGCGACCTCGCCCACGAATTCTACGAAGAGACCGTGGTGACCAAAAACGGCAGGAAAAAGTCCAAATTGAAGAGGATCCAAAAGAATCTGATTCCACAGGTGAGCCAAAGCCAAAGAACGGTGTTTCTTATCAACGTCTTTGAACGTCACTTATATAATATTCTTGTTTGCTTTTGTGTTTCTTCCAGGGTATTGTGAAGCTGGACCATCCCTGCATTCATGTGGACTTCCCCATCATCCTTTGTGAGATGTGAAGCTTTTTATTTAACTCATGGAAAATCTCGTATGAAGTACTCCTACTGGACTGAAGAGGTCAGACCTGAGTCGTGTTTATTTGGGACATTGAGTTTAACTGTGGGGTCTGCAGAAACACAATGTCAAATATTCTAATAATATCACACACACATACGGCAGGCTGTTTGAGATGCTGTGTTAGCCGGTGGTTGACAATACATAGGACATTTAGGGCCACACTGACAGGAAAATAAATGGTCAAATATGTGGTAGTGGTACAGGAAAAGTGGTCATATTATGGGAATTATTATTATTATTATGGGAATAAGAAATAAAAAGTAATACTGCGAGAACGTCATGGGTATTCATTTGTGTTACTAAAATGTAACTTCAGAAATCCTCAACAGCCAAACCGTAAAATAACAACGTTTTTATTTTAATCTTTATTCTCGTAATATAGCTTTGCTCATAAGAATTTTATTTTTTATTCACATGCTACTACTTTACTGTCCAAAAAAAACATGTTAATTTTCATCAAATATATTCACATAAAATTACAACATTTGTCTTTTAATATTACATCCTGCTCATATTATGTTCTTATAAAAAAAATCTTAGTTTTGTCATGACAACTTTATGCTCTTAATATCACAGTGTTATTTTAATACGCTATTTTTCTTTTGGAATTTAATACTTTTATTTTTGTAATATTTCTACATAGAAATATGACTTATTTTTAAATGTAATATTACAACTTTATTTCTGTAATATCAAAACAAGTTAGAGCTAATAAATTATTATTTTTTTCTTGTAATTTACTACTTTATTCTGGTAATATTTATATTATTTTCATAAAATTACTCAATTTTCCATGTAATATTGCATCTTTATTCTTATAACAGCTGGGGCGATTTTTGTAAGTAGTGTGGCCCTAATACTCGTACTTGTACAGAAAGGCTGTAAAAAGTTAGCGGGGATGTACAAAGGTAGCAACTTTGTGGTTGAATGAATGTGGCGTCTCGTTCCAGGATACATTGTACATAATATGACAGTATTGTGTATGTCGGTCACGTATGCTCAGACCTGCACTAGTGAACATGATGTACTGTACATAATGACACATGATCTAGTTGGAAATACTTGAATAAATGGTTTACCGAGTCGAACATGTCGAATCCGCACAGGTTTTGTTCAGGTGTTTTGATTTAGAATAAGAGCTTATTGTCAATATTCTTCTGGCAGGACGGAATATGTTTTGCTGGGAAGGCTGTCATGTGTGGTGTTCCACAAGGGTTGGTCCTCTGCCCTGTACTGTTCAGTACATGGATGCTACCAGAAAGCATGGGTTGCGCTTCCACTGCCATACCGATGACATGGAAACTGCCCCAAAGCCGTCCGTAGCGCTGACCCATCTCACCACATGACTTGAGGCGATAAAGGCATGGATGACGGCAACAAAACCGAGGGACTCCTCACCAGATCCACTCCCAGTTGACCTTCATCAGCGTGTCCACCACAGTCTAGACCTCATTCTATCATGTAAGGAACATCTCCAGACTGCGTCCACTTCTCAGAGAAACTTGGTCATGCCTTTATCTCCTCAAGAGTGGACTATTCGAATTCCCGCCAGAATACTACCAATACATCACTCCCATCCTAGATTCATTCATTTTCTACCGCTTATTCTCACAAGAGTCGCGGGGGTGCTGGAGCCTATCCAGTACAAAATCCTTTTGTGCACCCATAAATGCATCACCGGTCAGAGTCTGTATAATCTTGACATTCAACTGTAATGAAAGGTTGTATTGTCTTAGTAAAATGTTACTTACTAACACTGCCTGTAGATGGCAGCAAAAATCCAAAGTTACGAACGTTCTCCTCCACAGAGGATGCTGTTGCTTCCTCTCTTAATCCTCGGTTATTGTGCTGCTCACTAATTATAGTCTTGGACTATAATCATGACAATTTAAGGCCACTGTTGCCGCTTGGCAGCCTACCAAAGCTCAATGGCAATGTAAACATATTTCAGCTGACAAATGTCCACAATAAGCGGCCTGCTGTTCTTTTCCAGGCCTTTTTTTTTGCATGCTGCCTGTAATTGTGTGGAATGTGGTCTGTTGTGTTTTTTTTTTTTTTTTGGGCCAGAGGTCACCGACTTTCATGTGCTTCCTCTCTGGTTGCTGCTTTTTCATCTGTGGTACTGCGGAGACGGGAAGACGAAACTCTTTTCTCTGGGGGCCACCCGGCTTTGTCACACGTATGGCTGCTCAGTGAAAGTGTCACCACTGAATTAGAAGGAAAAAAGTCAGCGTTGTGAAGGCCATGTGACTACTTTAAATGACGTTGCAGAGGCTAACTTAGGCGACAGCAGCTGGAAGGGTTTGGCTTTTGGAGGAGCGGGGTGGATTAAGTTATAGAAATTTAGTTTAGTCATTGAAAATACTCTTTACCATTGCAAAAAAGGCTGCCAAAACACTGAAAAATTAAACACAAAAATGGAATATTGTTGTTATGTTGTTTTCATTGTCAGGCTTCAGATTCGCCCTCCATGTCATTGTTCATCAACTTTCTTGTTTGATTTCAACGTGGATATTTCTGTTCCAGGTGAAACTGGCAGTGATTTGGCGTATTTGAGGGGAGCAGCCGTGACCGTGTGCCATTAAGTTAAGTTAAGTTAAGAGAAAGTGGTTAAATTAAGTTAAAATGTCTTTTTATTTCAGATAACCCCGGAGATGCAGCATTTCAACGGCAGGGTCCCGACACAGATATGGAAAATAGAAACATACATAATACGCACAGTAATTCACAACACACTGCTGTACCACTTCCACAACTCTTATGCGTATACACTCTCTTAGAAAATGTATGCAGTTTGGAAGTAAACTCAGGGTCAGTCCAAAGACCAAAGTCTTTAAACACGGAGTTCCATCACTGGAATCGATAATCAGGTGAGATAAAGCATATTTTGTACCCTCTGTGAACTGGAGTATGGGGGGGGGGTCCATCTGGCGTCTCCGGGAAAGGAGACTTGGATGATAAGGTTGTTTGTGTGCTCGAATGTTATTCTTGCGGAATATTCTGCGCTACCAGTACACCAAATGTCTGAAAAAATGACTGTTTGTTTACAAGTGAGCTCACAGTGGAAGTTACGACAAGAAAAAAAGGAGTGCTTGATTTGCTCACCCTCAAATAGCCCGGGTAATCTCGCCTCGTTTAAAAAAAAAAATCTGTCATTGAGCAATTTTTTATGTTATCGGATTTATGATGTCATAATTATCGCATATTGGCCCTGAATCAAAAAAAAATTATATTTTGATTTGAGAATCGATTTTCGAGCAAGATATCGGAAGTATCGATATTTCAATTTCCGAGCACCACAGTCTCTACTTTGCTGCAGCGCTCCATTTTGTTGCTGCCCCCAGTCTCCTCTTGTATAAACGATACTTAGAGAAGTAAAGACAGTAGACCGCAGTTCCCTATTGTTCTGGTTGATGCATTCAGTGCGGCATGGATTTTGCAGTTTTCTGTCATCTGAACTGAGGCGTGTCTTTTGATGTCGAATGTTGATAATGAATTCTTTAAGCAGTCAAAGTGAAGGTGGCCGCCCGCCCTCCCAGTTTTCCCTGCCATTGTTTTGACTTCCTGCCTGCCACTGACTTGTGTTGATGTCATGTTCAGGAAGAAAGAGGGCAAAGGAGACCCCCTGGGGGGGGAAGCAGACCGTTCCTTTGTTCCCGGTATCCATTCATAGGGATAGTTTTCCTGGAGCGCACGCTTCCCTCGTGACACCACAAGGTGAGTCAGCAAAGGATTTTTGGAAAACAAACAGCGGAAAAACGTCTCACTTCCACCTCGCCGCTGTCACGCGGCGCTAAAAAGTCCTGTCCGATTAGTCGTTTCTCCTCACAAACCCCCGTAAAACTTTTATAGGTTGACATCTCTAACAAGTGATAACGCCTCATTGTCTTGTCCTTTACACAACACAAAGAGATAGAGGTCATTTTGCCGCCATTGTTACTTCATGGCATTCATTCCTCATGCTGTAAAACCCACTTTGACACTTTCTTATCTGCTGTGTTAGGCGGCCCTCGCTTGTCAACACAAGCCTCGGGCATCGAGGACATGTGCACAGCAGATGCCCGCTGCCTGCCAAAAAAAGACAATAACCACCCGCCTAAACATAACCTTAGAAAAGTATCCAATTAAAAGTGAAGATTATACGGTAATAAAACAGCGGTGTAGGAAGGTTAGATATGATGACACGCCCGTCGAGCAGGACCACTGATTGGCTCTGCTGCTCCACTGATAAGACAACAGTGTGTATTTAATTTGTTGGTGGCTTGATGGAAACTATCTTTACACATAAACAGTGGCCTCATACGGGAAAAAAGTGCGGCCTCCGGATGCTTCTTCTGCCACTAATTGTAGACGGCCAAGTGATTGTAGAGGAACGGTACGACACAGTAGCAATCACAACCTTTCAAATGTACGCTCCTTATGTTAAGAGGCCGGAGAACCGCCAGGAGGAGAACATGAGGGTATTTTCAATGCATGAAGTTTCTAAATATGGGCGGCAGTGGCTCACTGAGGAGGTAGAACAGGTCGTCCAGAAGGTTGGCGGTTCGATCCTCACTTCCTTGTATCTACGGTGCTGCCCACACTGGTGTATGAAATGAATGTTTGGTGGTGGTCAGACTACCCCATGGCAGCTGTTGATACGGATGTAGTTTACCACCACCAGTGTGTTAATGAATATTGGGTATTTAGTTTGAAATGCATCTCAGGGTCCCTACAATAGTGTATACAAAGTGTGTCCTTCACAATAGGGCTGTTGTTTGGGCGATTTGGGGGGGGGGGGGGCAAATGGGTAACTTGTCCTGAGGAGGCGAGGGGGCCCACTTAGATTATTTTGTCCCGGGCCCAGCCAAAGCTGTCAACGGCCCTGCTTCACACTTTTCATCCACAACAATTCCAGTTTTAATATATGACTATTCCACCGGTTGACTTATTTTTACACTTGTAAGGCAGTCAAAAATGTTGAAATTCTGCTCAAATGTTTGCCTGTATGGTTAATAAGAGCACTATTTAATCGAATAGTCATTCATTTTCCGTTGAAGTGAAAGTCCACCACTACCTCTAACAAGTGTTCATTCAGAAGAGGTATCAATTGAAATGTGACGTCAGACCCACTTTGAATGATTCTATTGGACAATAATTTGCCTGATTAGATGACTGTATTTTTAGTAAAGCGACAGTGGCTGTGACCTTGAAAGAATCTTGACGTTGCTGGTGATGACTGCATCTGCTTCACATAGACTGGAACTCACTCGGTGGACGAGCTCATCTGCCGATTCTCGGTGGGGGGGGTCAGAAGACTAGCTTAAGGATAAGTAGCCACGCGCAAAGCTGCAATGCTCACAGAGATAGCACAATGTGTAAGTTGACGGAGTAAAACTGTGTATATAAGTACTTGAAAGTCATAACATTTTTTCTTTAGAAGATGATAGCTACAAGATCTCTATCTCCACTTCCCCCTTTCTCTAATGGAACGTCCCAAGTCGGGTTGGCGTGTTCCAACCTCGCAGGGGGGCAGCTGCTCCCGTTCTCAGTCCGCCGGGAGACAATGTGATCAAGTACGTCTACGACTTTATTACTTCTTTTTTTAAACCTCCAGCAATGTTCGTGCTTTGACAAAACACAAACGGCGGCTTGATTGACGGCAGGCTGGTGGGAATGCTTCCCCGGACTGACAGGAAAGGTACGATCACCCGCAGAATTGACTTTTTTTTTATTCATTATGAATTCAACTGAAGTTATTTTTGTCAGTGAAAACATTACAGGGATGAGTTTGATACAGGATCTGCATCAAACCGGATTGTGCAAATATTTAATTGACGCTGTCATATAACAACATGTTTATTATTGTGTTTGTAGTTTGCAAAGGTGGGGGTCAGTGGAGCTTCCACTTTTTCCACCTCCAAATTATTTTGCTTTGCAAGGATCTTCCATTTTGTTCCTGTTAGAGTTTAATTTGGGTTATTTGGTTTGTAGCATAAACAATTTTTTTCCCAGTTTTCCACCACAACCACTGCATGCAACGGTTCCGGTTTGTGTGAGTGCCGGGTAGAAAAGTGACTGTGTTGTGTGCTGATTCCAGATCAGAGAGTGCCGGTCTATTGTGTCAGGAGCCATCAGGAGACATGCACTGGACTCTGCTGCTGATTGTCCTGCTGTGGGATGGACTCGCCGCTGTCGAACCGAAGGCCACAAGATGGCCGCTGTACTCCCAGAAGCCTCTGCTGCTAGCGTGGAACGCCCCTACGGAGGACTGTTTCCCTCGCCATGGCATCGCCCTTCAGGTGGACCAGTTTGAGATCGTGGCCTCTCCCACCGAGGGCTTTGTCAAACAGAACCTGACCGTCTTCTACAAGGAGCGCATGGGTTTGTACCCCTACTTTGAGCCAGACGGGACCCCTGTGAACGGGGGTCTTCCGCAGGTGTCCAGTCTTACGCAACACCTGGAAAAGATGCCGCTGGGGGTGAAGAAGTACATACGAGAGCCGGACGCCAAAGGCCTGGCGGTTATCGACTGGGAAGAGTGGCGCCCCCTGTGGATACGCAACTGGGACGCCAAGGACATTTACCGGAGACATTCCCGCGAGCTGGTGCGCCAGAAGAACCCCACCTGGCCGGCCGAGCAGGTCTCCAAAGTGGCCCAGCAGGAGTTCGAGATGTCGGCCAAGAAGTTCATGCTGGAGACGCTGAGACGGGCCAAAAACCTGAGACCCCAACAGCTGTGGGGGTTCTACCTGTTCCCGGACTGCTACAATCACGACTACAGGCTCACGCTGGAGTACTACACGGGGCGCTGCCCCGACGTGGAAGTGGCGCGCAACGAGAAGCTCAAGTGGCTGTGGAACGAGAGCACGGCGCTCTTCCCGTCCATCTACATGGGCACCGTGCTGCGCTCCTCCGCCTCCGGGCGCCAGTTTGTCAGGAACCGAGTCAAGGAAGGGATGCGCTTGGCGTCGTCGGGCGACGGCCTGGCTCGGCCCGTCTTTGTGTACACGCGGCCCACGTACATCAACTCCCTGGAACAGCTGACGGAGGTGAGCTCACTGTGACCAGTCCTCAAATGTCACATGTCTGGCTCACATGCCCCCCCCCCCAGTTCAATCTGTGTTCCCGTGTGATCGGTGGCAGCGCAGTGGGGTTATCAGCGAGCACAGTCCTTTCCTGTGTCGATAGCACACTGGACGGATGGGTGGTGGTCCCTTCTAAAAACCCGCTAACACCCTTTTGACGACTTCCTTAACAGAGAAGAACAAACATGAGCTGTCACTGAAGGTCACCTGGAGTCTCTGATTATTAGAATCAATATGATGGATTCAGGGCTGTACGGTGGTAGAGTGGTTAGCGCACAGGCCTCACAGCTGAGAGACCCCAGTTCAATCCCACCCTCAGCCATTTCTGTGTGGAGTTTGCATGTTCTCCCCGTGCATGCGTGGGTTTTCTCCGGGTACTCCGGTTTCCTCCCACATTCCAAAAACATGCTAAATTAATTAGCGACTCCAAATTGTCCATAGGTATGAATGTGAGTGTGAATGGTTGTTTGTCTATATGTGCCCTGTGATTGGCTGGCCACCAGCCATTCATTCACTGAATGAATGAATGAATGAATGATGGATTCATCGTGTCATGAAGCAATCAAAGCAAAAGCGTCCAAAATCACTGGCATGGAAACAGGAGTGCAGAACATTCATAAAGGGATTTAAATGAAATAAAATCCGATTCATTGGTTAAGTGGAGCTAAATAAATGCATGACTACCTTCTATATCAATTGGGCTGAAACTGGTCCCAGTGTAACCCATAAGGTCTGCTCCCTGCAGAGCGCTAGCCTTCACGCTAAAAGCCCTAGCTGTCAACTCGGGTGTCCAGTTTGACTTTCAAGTTGTTGGCGAGCGAGGTTTACCAACGTACGTTTGCACAGCTGCACCAGCTGACATCTGTTTAACCCCCCCGATACTCCCTTTCATCAGGGAGAACAAGAGCCAAAAGCCTGGGCTTTTATCTTGAAGGGTAGCACTCTCGAGTCTTATTCTGGCAGGTCACATTTGGAACCGTTACCTGAATGAGAGTGAGGTATGGGGGGGTGAGTTTAACGGGTACCCTGCTCCCCACACACCTTAGCTTGATGGCTAGCGCTCTCCACTCTCATTCTGGGGACCCTGGATTCGACCCAGGCGGACCGGCGGGTTCCGTCAGCACATTTACGTTACAGAACTTTATTTGTGCTCATTAAGGCTACCAGTATAATTCCTGATGACATCATCTTTTCCAGACAGACCTGGTGTCCACCATCGGCGAGAGCGTGGCTTTGGGAGCAGCAGGCATCATCCTGTGGGGAGACGCGGCCTACGCCAGCAACAAAGTGAGCCTGCGACCAAGCGTGTCATGTGGCGTCGTCATGCGATCTTGTCACGTGGGCCGTGTGTCAGCTTTTCTTATTAGTTCGGGGCCACGCTTCCAAGCTAGCAGCTCCAGGTCACATGGAGGAACATGTCTGTGGTGGTTGTTGTGCTACTGTAACCCTCGGGGCCTCGAACATTCAAGTTACACTGTTTACGCTCTTGATGTTACACTTAGTTACATAATGGTAAATATGATTTTTTTAATATGCTAGTTAAAAATATATCATTCATTTTCTACCGCTTATCCTCACGAGGGTCGCAGAGGCGGGGTTCACCCCGGACTGGTGGCCAGCCAATCACAGGGCACATATAGACAAACAACCATTCACACTCACATTCATACCTATGGACAATTAGGAGCTAATTAACCTAGCATGTTTTTGGAATGTGGGAGGCAACCGGAGTACCCGGAGAAAACCCACGCATGCACGGGGAGAACATGCAAACTCCACACAGAGATGGCCGAGGGTGAAATTGAACTCGGGTGTCATAGCTGTGAGGTCTGCGCGCTAACCACTCTACCACTGTGCAGCCTGTTAAAAATATATATATTTTTAAAATATGTTTTTCCTCAGAAGAACTCCAGATTTCTTTCTATGGGAAAAATTTGGAGTTAATATTCAAAAAGTTTTAATATAAATATATATTTTTTACATTTTCATTTTTTCATTCATTCTAATGGCCCGACATTTCAAAATAAAATCTTGGAATAAGTGTGCCAAAAATCCCCCCAGAAGCATAGAATAATGTAATTCCATGGCCATCCATAAATCCTCCCGTCTACAAGCGATAACTCTTGTCTTTTCTCCTTTTAGACCACCTGCTCC
The DNA here is from genome assembly GCF_037039965.1 of Doryrhamphus excisus. NCBI lineage: Eukaryota > Metazoa > Chordata > Actinopteri > Syngnathiformes > Syngnathidae > Doryrhamphus > Doryrhamphus excisus. Next base: position 19,031,005 of record NC_136367.1, on the reverse strand, counting down.
GAGCTGGATGCTTATCTTCGGGGTCCTCTGGGCCAATACCTCCTCAACGTCTCCACGGCAGCAGAGTTATGCAGCCAGAGCTTGTGCACTTCTCACGGGCGCTGTCTGCGCCGCGACCCAGACACCGATGTTTACTTACACCTGAACCCCCTCACCCACAGCGTCCAGGCCAGCGCCGGCGGCAAGCTGAAGGTCACGGTCCAGCCCGACCAAGCGCACACCACGGATTTCGGCGGCAGTTTCCGATGCCAATGTTACAGCGGTTTCGAGGGGGAGCGCTGCGAGAAGCCGGACACTCGGTACCACAGTGGGGCGGCCTATCGGGTGTCCGTGTCGACACTGCTGCTCCTTTTTATCGTTGTGCTGCCTTTGCTGTAGACTCCCGAGGTCAGGTGTGTTTCGAATGCTGTAAAAAAAAAAAACACAAAGTGAATTTGCAACACTGCAAGTGGGTTAAAAGGTTATTTTTGTAACTTTTTCACCTAACGAGGGCCTGCTGGAATGATCGTGTTTACATTTTTGCTCCGTTTCCTGGTCTCCCCAAGGTGTCAGATTCCCCGTTTCTCACAGCCAGGATGTTTATTGAGGGAAATGTGACGAATGAGTGCATGGATGTCGGTTGCCAAGCGAGAAGAACGATTCATAAGACGTGCCTGATATTTGTTTCCCACAATGATCAGAAAATTGGAAAATAGATTTTATGAAAGCCGTGGCAGTATTTATTTGAATGTATTTTTTCTGTGCCTAAATCATGACTACTACTTTACTACTCCTTAAAATGGTTCTGTGTTGCTCCATTTTTTCTGAAAAGAAATTGCCTGTTTCAGCTACTGTTTTGGCTGCCAGATTTACTGTCACTTTATAAATACATTACTTCCTATCTCTGTCCTGTCTTGTTAAAATGCCATTTTCAATAATCATGATTGAGTAATAATAATAATCATGATTGAGTTACTTAACACAGAACTGCCATACTGTTATGAAGCCTTTGTAGTCCGCATTGAAGGCCAATAGGGAAAAAGATCAGCTTTGTCAAGTTTGCTTCTAACTTCTCCCCCCTCCTCAAGTAATTGCAGGTTATTGTTAAACCAAGAACTATTTTCTACTTCTACTTACGTGGAAACCACATAATGGGTTATAACAGTTTAGTGTTTTTTTAACAGACTTATTAAAGTATACAAGTCAATTTGATAATACAGTTTTCCATTGAAATCCATTCAAAATGTATGCACCTTAAGCTAATGGTGTAACAGTTTAACTACATTAAGGCGTTTTAATGAGCCTGTCCCTTTAAAAGTCAGGACTCTAGTATGGCTTATTCTGATTGGCTGTGGGAAATCTAGTAGCCTTATTGGCTGTGTGAAAACAAGACCAGATCCTATTGGTTGTTAGACTTCCCACGTCTGTTGTTGTGTTTTCCCCCTTCAGGTGATTATGAGCCCGCTTTGGTTGTTTTTCCTCAACATATCCAAACTATAATTGATCAATCAAACGTGGCGTGTAGGTAAGTAGCAAAGTGTGTGACGTTAGTGTAAGTGTTCACGTCGTACTCGCGTGGGCAACCCGTAAGCATCTGTCTGGCAGTGCAGCTTTTACCACAACATGTGTTTCTCATTAGAGAACTTTCAAGTACAGTAATAATATGTGCTCAAAAGTCTAAATCGTCACTTTTCCGTCTTTAAAATTGTAGTTTACTGACTTTGTGTGCTTCACAGCTAGGAACACTGTTTCAGCATACTGTAGTGTAGTAACATCCTCTTCGAAATTGTGAAGCCATATAACCAGGGTTTCAACATGTCTGACTTGCGAGGAAAGGGGAACATTTCTAATAAGAATGTACAAACACAACACAACAGCTACCACTTGATTTTGACATTTGAGATTTGACAGCTATAAGCGTCTTCAGTAAATGCGTTTTCTATGGATGCTTCTGGAATGAACGCTAGGTGGCGATATGCGCTCATTTAGCTTGAGTCGCAGCTTTCTTTTCCGGGTGAGTTATTATGACGTCACACCCAAACAAGGAAGCTAGTAATAAACGGCACAGTTAAATTGATTAAATGACATTATTTTTGTGTTATTGTGTTGATTGTATAGTTATACAAGAAAACTCATGAATGGACTCTAAGTTAATTGTTGGTACAGTTACCAAAAAGGTATAAAATAAGTTCCCAGCGACAAGAAGTCTTCTTTTAAAAAGTATTTTGATGAGTTTAGAGTAAGTGCTAGTAACGCTGCCCTTCTCTTCCTCGTAGTGATGAGTTGTCTCCATCCCGACATGCTGCTCTTCCTCACTGTGATGAGCCACGTTTCTTTGGTTTCTGTGGCAACCTCATCTTTTTCCCAGCTGCCGTTCTGGGCCGTGTGGAACGCCCCTACTGACGCCTGCCTCTCCAAGTATGGAGTGGATCTCGACTTGGGGACGTTCAACATCGCCGAGAACCAGAACCAAACCTTCATGGGTGAAAACATAACCATCTTTTACACGGATAAACTGGGTCTGTATCCCAGGTACAGCCAAGGCAAGGCGGTTAACGGCGGCGTGCCCCAGAACGCCAGCCTCAAAGACCACCTCAGGGCCGCCAAAGAGGATATCCATAAATGGATCCCCAATGAGGACTTCCAAGGTTTGGCCGTGGTGGACTGGGAGAGCTGGAGGCCTGTGTGGGAGAGGAACTGGGACACTAAGCAGGTGTACTGGGAAGGATCAAGAGCCCTAGTCAAGTCCAAGCATCCAAACTGGAAGCCCGCAGTGGTGGACGCCTTAGCCCGGGCGGCCTTTGAGACCGAGGGTAGGAAGTTAATGGAAGAGACGCTGAAACTGGGCCAGAAGGAGAGGCCTGACGGACTGTGGGGTTTTTACGGTTTCCCCGAATGCTACAATCCGTACAAAAGCATCAACTACACGGGCGAGTGTCCCACCGTGGAGTGCAAGAGGAACGACGAGCTGATGTGGCTGTGGAACGTCTCCTCGGCTCTTTATCCCAACATCTACCTGAGCTTGGAGCTGCGAGCCGTCGGCAGGGAGGTGGGCCTCTACGCTCATCACCGCATCCTGGAGGCCATGAGGGCTGGCGGTCAGGTCGCTCGGCCCGATCTGCCCGTCATCCCCTACGTTCGCATCGTCTACACGTATTCACTAGCGTTCCTCTCGCAGGTAAGTGGTAAGAAGATCCTTTGGAGCTTCCAGAAATATTTGGTTCTTCTGTTGTCTCCTACAGGAGCATCTTGTTTACACTATCGGAGAGAGCGCCGCCTTGGGATCTGCTGGGGTAGTGCTGTGGGGGGACCACGCTTTCTCCAGATCTGAGGTACCACCAAACAAGCAATGACCAAGTAAGATAATTCTTCATCGGTTCTCCTCCTTCTTTCAGGCAACTTGTAACGCCGTCAAGTGGTACATCGATGAAACTCTAGGTCCATATTTGGTCAACGTAACCGCGGCGGCCACGCTGTGCAGCCAAGCCATGTGCTCCTCAAAGGGGAGGTGCGCCAGAAGGGACCCCAAGTCGAGGGTGTATCTCCACTTGGATCCTGCATGGTGGAAAGTGGCGGCCGAGAAGAGAGCAGAAGGCGGGCGGGGCTACGCCGTGATGGGACGCATCAGGACACGGGAGGTAACGCGCATGAGGGCCCAGTTTGAGTGCAGGTGTTACCCAGGTTGGACTGGTGACAGCTGCTCCACGCCCACTCACGGGTAAACGCTCCTGATTGGCTGTTGGTTTTACTGTTAGTACATGCATCCATTTTAACCACTACACTACTCGTGTTTTGTTATTTTATACCGTGTTTATTCAAGCCTTTATAACGCATACACACACATACACACACACGCCAGTATATGATTAAAATCATTTTCAATCAAAATAAAACGTTTTCCGCATCATTAATGTCAAATTCGGTAAGAAAAGAAATGGAAATGTGGCCTTAAACCAGCGCTTTAGTCGTGTAGGTTTGTCTTTCACCAGCAGGGGGTGTTGTGCTACAGCTAATTGTACACAACAAAAGCTAATCATGGAGGACAAACACTTGTCTGATTAGGTCAATGCTGTTCATTTTCTAGCATTTAAAGACTATAAACAAACAAAAAAATAGTAGATTCTTTCCTGTCAGACATTGCTACTCTCTCTTTTTGGATGGAGTAATTCCCAGGAAAAGACTCCCACTGTTTCCATTCTGCTTGTTTCTTGCATGGGGGGGTGGTTAGGAGAGATTTTTCCCATTAGAAAATGTTGATGTTTATTTTTTCAAATAGTGTCTTCTCTACAGACTTAAAATATTTTTATCCTTTAACTGAGGTTTTATGACTAATCAGGTTGCTATTCATTCATTCATTTTCTGAGCTGTCTTTTGGTCGAGAGGCGGGGTACACCCTGGACTGGTGGCCATCCAATCACAGGGCACATATAGACAAACAACCATTCACACTCACATTCATACCTATGGACAATTTGGAGTCGACAATTGCATGTTTTTGGAATGTGGGAGGAAACCGGAGTACCCGGGATTGAACTCGGTTCTCCTGGCTGTGAGGTCTGCGTGCTAACCACTCGACCGCCGTTACTATTATTTTACAAATATTTTACTGAATTAATACAAATTAATTGCAATTACATTCCTAATTTTTCAAGAACCAATGTTGTTATTGCGGCGAAACCAATCAGCACTGATGAGTTCATTGCAAACGACAGTACGAGTGTAACACACATGGCTATCACGCTAACGGATACATTTTAAAGCGCACGCAGAGGTAGATGGATGCTGAATGCAGCTACTGCCATCTTGTGGCGTGGATACAAGCTGCTAATTAGAGCTCCTTATTAGCTTTTGTGGACGATTTAAAGGACATGTGAATGAATGAACTTGTCAAAAAGGATGATGATGATGTATTCATGATAGTTGGTCATCCCAGCACTGAGGCGTTGGAATTTCCGCATGACTAAAATGAATGAGCTCTCAGAAGTGCACATAAAAGCACGTCTGTTCTTTTACAAAAAGAGCTTTTTTCTCGTCATCTTCATTCCATCTTGTCTTCATTTTGGCATCCGGCTGTGTCACTGCCCCCCCCCCCTTTTTCTTGGTCACGTCTCTCATGTCTCGGCGTGGAGATGGTCTGGCTGTCTCCGGCCGTGATAACTGTTTTGTCACGCTCTGCGTCTGCGTCCTTCACAGGAAGTCCACCCTTCCCAACACGTTGTGCACACATTTGCCTGATTCACGAACGCCCTTGTCATATTATGTGTACTGCGGATGTCGCCATGATTTGAGGCATTTATCTGACCAATGTGTGTACCTAATGAAGTGTCCAGTGAGCGTATATTTCACCTTGTGTCACGTCCAAGCAAAGCAAAGATGGAGGAGCACGGCGGCCTGCGATGGAGGTCGCAGCGTCCTATTTCTTAGGAGGAGACGGAGGAGGGATATCTCCTCACGGCGTTGCCAACAGGCGGACTCGGCGCCAGCGAGCGGGGGAAGCCGATCAATACATTTGCTGGTAAATCAGTGCCGCCTTTGTACATGAAAATCTCTCGGGGAGGGCTGTGATGTTGTGCATCTTTTGTGTTCTGCGCGCGATATTTCCGTTTAAAGGCTCCCTGATGAGAGGTGACCTGACAAGACAGTCACGTGTGACTTAGCCTGCCTGCGCTACATCCAAACACACACACACACACACACACACACACACACACACACACACCCTCGCCAGAGCCCATCAGAGGCTTTAAAGAATAGCATTAAGGAAGCACTCGCACCAAGATGGCTCCCGCCAAACTTTCACAAAGAGCCGCTCAGGTGGAAAATTACAGCGGCCAATCAATTGTGTCATAGAAAAGTGCTTCCTTTAGCAAAGTCCTGGACAGTGGAGGCTGCTCACAATGCTGCCAATGCTCATCGAAATTCAAACCAGTAAGAAAATCATTTAACCAGTCTCCTCAAGGGATGATACCATAGAATCAAACTTATGATATGATTTAGAGTAGTCAGTGTACAGCTTATGTAGCAGTATAACTGTACTGTACTGTTTACACACTAATAGCAAAGTGAATTCTTTTTTTTACACTTATTCAAGTCATTATTTATTTTATTAACTTATAATTGTAATTTTTATCTAATTATTTTTACGCTAGTATATATATATTCACTTCTAAGTTTTACTTTTATTTTTTACATTTATTCATTTTTCATTTTCATTCATTTTATTTTTGTAATTATTTTAGTCTTTTAAGTTATTTTTATTGAGTTATTTTTTATACAATCATTTTCTTTTATTTTCAATTATTTTTGGACACTTTTATTCAAGTCATTTTATTTGTCATAATTTTACTATTAAATCACTTATTATTAAACATTTTTTTATTTTACATTTTTATTGAAGTCATATTTGATTTTTTTACAGTTATTTAATAATTGTCGTTTATTTTCCAATTTTTTTTACTTTTGAGATATTAATTTCTTTGCACTTTCAAGTCATTTTTGTTTGTAATAATTGTAAGTCATTTTCGTATATATACTTTTTCCTTCTAAATCATTTAACTTGGTCCCAACCCACCAGTTGAGGACCCCTGGTCTAACGTACGTATATTCTGCCTGAGGCCTTCTTAGCGCGTCTTTCCCCCTGAACCTTCCATTCCAAACAAGCCATCTCCTCCCAAACACAAGCTCCTACTGGAGATCCCGTCGTCAGGAATCAGGCATTGCTGCCTCTCAACACAAATGTCATGGCGAGTCGTAACCTTTACCGGAGCACGTTATCTGCTCTGATAGCGCGAGGGCCGCAGCTCGGGAATGAGCGTGCGACGCGATTGGTTTTGAAAGGTCCCCCCATCCGAGCCGTAGCCACCGGCTATCTTGCTTCGGCGGCGGAGCAGCACCAGCATGATCCCGCTATGCTGCTAAGTTAAAGATCTGCTCTGTCCGTCGTCTCTACGGCCTCAATTAATCAGCCTCGCTCGGGGGGGGGGGCACTCCACACGTTGCCAGGTGACCAAGTATGGGGTGGGGGGTGGGGTCTTTTGTCAGAGATCATGTATGATATGAGACTGGTATTAAAAATGCTGATGCGGGGGAGTCTGCCAGTGCTCGTTAGGCCATACGAACGTGACCATGGCAGCTCCTCGCTCGGGACGCACTCATCACGGGACGTCCTTGATAACAGGAAGGACGGGCTGGCTTACATAGACAATGTTTGTTGGCTATCCGGGTGTCGGACCCCCCACCCCCATCCACCCCAACAATCCCCACCTTGACTTTATTCTGAAGCACACTGATGATACCAACCCAAACAGTATGATCCATCATGTTGCCAGGATCACCCACGTCAGCAAAAAGTAACAAAAAAAACAGACTCTTAAAAAATGCACTGAGGCAATGTGGAGGCAGTCTCAAACGTTTTTCCATGTGTGCTTGAACGTGTTACGTAAGGACCAGTGTGTTTTCACATCCATTCATTTTCTATCACTTATCCTCACGAAGGTCGCGGGGGTGCTGGAGCCTATCCCAGCTGTCTTCGGGCGAGAGGCGGGGTACACCCTGGACTAGTCGCCAGCCAATCACATTCGTAGCTATGGAAAATTTGGAGTCGCCTAGCATGCATGTTTTTGGAATGTGGGAGAAACCCATGCATGAACTCCACACAGAGATGGCAGAGGGTGGAATCGAACTCGGGTCTCCTAGCTGTGTGACCACTCTGCCGCCGTGCAGCCCCAGTAGTGAACAGTGCATTCCTAAAGTGTTGTTTCTCATTTCGGCCATATTTCTGGGCGTGACTCATAGTATATGTACCTTTCTATACTGGCTATAATAATACGTATATACAGTGAAGAAAATAAGTATTTGAACACCCTGCTATTTTGCTATTTCTCCCACTTAGAAATCATGGAGGGGTCTGAAATTTTCATCGTAGGTGCATGTCCACTGTGAGAGAGATAAACTAAAAAGAAAAATCCAGAAATCACAATGCATGATTTTTTAACAATTTATTTGTGTGATACAGCTGCAAATAAGTATTTGAACACCTGAGAAAATGAATGTTAATATTTGGTACAGTAGCCTTTGTTTGCTATTACAGAGGTCAAACGTTTCCTGTAGTTTTTCACCAGGTTTGCACACACTGCAGGAGGGATCTTGGCCCACTCCTCCACACAGATCTTCTCTAGATCAGTCAGGTTTCTGGGCTGTCGCTGAGAAACACGGAGTTTGAGCTCCCTCCAAAGATTTTCGATTGGGTTCAGGTCTGGAGACTGGCTGGGCCATGCTAGAACCTTGATATGCTTCTTACGGAGCCACTCCTTGGTTTTCCTGGCTGTGTGCTTCGGGTCGTTGTCGTGTTGGAAGACCCAGCCACGACCCATCTTCAATGCTCTGACAGAGGGAAGGAGGTTGTTCCCCAAAATCTCACAATACACGGCCCCAGTCATCCTCTCTTTAATGCAGTGCACTCGTCCTGTCCCATGTGCAGAAAAACACCCCCAAAGCATGATGCTACCACCCCCATGCTTCACAGTAGGGATGGTGTTCTTCGGATTGTACTCTTCATTCTTCTTCCTCCAAACACGCTTATTGGAATTATGACCAAAAAGTTCTATTTTGGTCTCATCTGACCATAAAACTTTCTCCCATGACTCCTCTGTATCATCCAAATGGTCATATGCAAACTTAAGACGGGCCTTGACATGTGCTGGTTTAAGCAGGGGAACCTTTCGTGCCATGCATGATTTCACATCATGACGTCTTAGTGTATTACCTACAGTAACCTTGGAAACGGTGGTCCCAGCTCTTTTCAGGTCATTGACCAAGTCCTGTCGTGTAGTTCTGGGCTGATTCCTCACCTTTCTTAGAATCATTGAGACCCCACGAGGTGATATCTTGCATGGGGCTCCACTCCGATTGAGATTGACCGTCATGTTTAGCTTCTTCCATTTTCTAATGATAGCTCCAACAGTGGACCTTTTTTCACCAAGCTGCTTGGTAATTGCTCCGTAGCCCTTTCCAGCCTTGTGGAGGTGTACAATTTTGTCTCTGGTGTCTTTGGACAGCTCTTTGGTCTTCGCCATGTTACAAGTTAAAGTCTTACTGATTGTATGGGGTGGACAGGTGTCTTTATGCAGCTAACGACCTCAAACAGGTGCATCTGATTCAGGATGATACATGGAGTGCAGGTGGACTTCTAATGGGCAGACTAACAGGTCTTTCAGGGTCAGAATTCTAGATGATACACAGGTGTTCAAATACTTATTTGCAGCTGTATCACACAAATAAATTGTTAAAAAATCATGCATTGTGATTTCTGGATTTTTCTTTTTAGTTTATCTCTCTCACAGTGGACATGCACCTACGATGAAAATTTCAGACCCCTCCATGATTTCTAAGTGGGAGAAATAGCAAAATAGCAGGGTGTTCAAATACTTATTTTCTTCACTGTATAATACGTACGCATACAATCATGGCGCCATCACCCATCTATTGTAGCATGTAGGAAAGACCGGGACACGATTCAAAGGTGTTCATTAGAGAGTGTGTTAAGATTAAGAACTGGGTTTGTGACTTTCAGTGCGCCAGCGGAGCAGCCTTGGCTCTCTCCTCTCTGCGGGGTGACTTTCTCCCAGCATGCCGTCTGTCGGTCATCGCTAAACGCCGGCCCCTGAGTCGCCCTGCCGCCTTGGAAACGCTTCCATTTTCTGTGCACCTGTTTCCAAGACCGTTGGCATTTAAAGGGGCGGCTCTGGTGATTGACTCCGCAAGCACTTGAAAAAGAAAAGGACTATATATATATATATATATATACACACACACAGAAAGTCCGTATACTTTCTCATTTCAATCCGTCATTCCAGAAGTTCTATCTGCTGAACACATAGACTGACCAATGAGTGGGCATTCCAACCAAATACTGTGTTCTGGTGGACATGTAGACTAAGTAACGAAGAGTCAGTGATATTAGCAGCCAGCCACTAGTGCTGTACGTAATGATTGACATGTAGGCCGACCAATGACTGCGTAAAGATTTTGACAGTCCATCCACTCATGGGTTTGACAGCTAGATTAAACAATGCTGAGTATGTTGCTCGACATTCACACTGACCAGCGACTATCATCGCGGTTCCGTGTGCAATGATTGACATGTAGACAGACCAATGAAGCAGCAGAGTCATTCAGACCAATCATTATTCAGTAACTAGTGGCAGGCATAAATAGTAATTCAGGCTGAAATAGTAATGTGATCAACTAATCATTGGTCCCCCGTGTAGAATGACCAATGATTCCCCAAGTGGGATAGATGCACCAACCATTAAGGTGGTTAGTGATTGACATGTGAACTGACCAATGACTGAATGTAAGGCGATCCCTGCTCAGTGTGTCATGAATGACCAATGACAGCAAGAAAGACATTGCCACTAGCTCTGTTCTGTGTGATGATTGACATATAACATAATTGCCAATAATTTGACATAATTAAAAAATAACAAAATTGTTATTTTAAATTTAATTTATTTAATACATTTTAATTTAATTGATTTTAATTTAATTAATTTAATTATTAATAATTATATTAATAATGTGCTTTGAATTTTTAATGCATTTATTAATAAAAAAAATTTGTTTCCATTTGTTTTAGAAAAGTGGCCCCCATATGCTTTGATTTTTCAGTACGTGTCCCTGAGTGGAAAAGGTTAGGACACCCCAGTGGTATAGAAGGAGAACCGTAAGGCGCGGTGCAATGGAGGACTACACGTGGACTGACTAAACAACTGCTAACTTTGAGTCTGGGTCACGTCTCATAGTGTGAATTAAATCAGAATTGAAAAGGCCAGTGTGCCGATGTCCTTCATGGCAGTGGAGTCGTACCCGGCGTTAGATGAGACATCGCGATGAGAAGTCGACCACAGTTTGTCTTCTGCCCCCCCGCCGTGTAAAGTGGAAAGCCGAAACCAAAAACAACAACAGCACAAAACAAGCTGAGCGACAAGGAGTCGTCGGACTTTGAATGCGACTCGTTTTGGGTTATCAACGCAGAGCGAGATGTCTCCATCTGGCCATCCGTCTCCCTGCCTTTGACAGGTGATTATGGCGAGATGATTCACTAACAGATGAAAGCGGCCAAGCGAGAAATCACAGGATCTCTCGCCCGCTGTAGCGCCTCAGCTTCGGAGCCCGGAGACACATCCCGCAGCGAGGCAAGCCAAAAGGGGAGAAGGCGATCTTCAAAGCACCATCACTGCAACGTAATGGGCTGGTACTGATTTTGGATCGAGACTACTACAACTTAAGGAGTTTTACTTGCCGTATAAGATAGCTGCGGCGCTAACCTTGTAGCTTGAGTCTGATAATATTCAATCACTCTTTCAGAATGGTGCATGTTAGTAAGTGAATCCAAAGTGGAGATACGGCCGTTAGAAGAACAAAGAGACAACGCGTCCTCTTTTTAATTGTATCTCTCTCTCCGTAAAAAAAAAAGTACAATTCCATTTGAAATATGATGACGTTTGAGATTGGACGGATACAGACGGTTATGGCCCAACGTTTTAACTTGCTGCCAAATGGCCGCAGGTGATTTTTCTATTTTTAGAGCAGAAAACTCCACAGTTCCAACTTTTTGCTCGCGCGTTTCAGTCCTCGCCGACTTACTGGCCACACTTTGCTAACAAGCCTTCGTAAGGAACACCTCTACTGATTTTATTCTGATGGATTATGCCACAAGGATGTTTTGATATGAGGTTGTATGACACTGACTCACGTAGCGACTCACTCCCCACTTTGTGTCCTGAGACGACTTCTGGTCGGATTTCGGTACGGAGGAAAGTAGTTCCGGCTAGTTGCTGGGAACTGTTGAGTAAAGAGTTTGGGCTACTAAAATTGATATGCAAAATTAGACCCTACATATTGTTTGGCGTTATTTTCTATGCTGTTGTATCACTTCACGTTCCCGCCTGTCCATTGTTACACACATTTGCTTCACCGGTTTCACAATCTTTACTGCTGGGATGGTGAAAGTAAACATGTCTGACTACGAAACAATTGATGACTTGACAAGTGATAATTAGAGTCATACCGCCTCTTGCCCAAAGGCAGCTGGGATAGGCTCCAGCATACACCTGCAACTCTAGTGAGGATAAGCGGCATAAAAAATAGATGGAAGTACGGGTGTTGAGGCATGTGAGTCTGACGATCGTTGGCTCTGTTCCTCACAGGATGAGGAAATACGCCCCCCCACACCCACATTATGTACGTGTTCCATTTTCCGCCCTGTCAGACGCTGGTGGTGTAACGGTACAGCTGTAGCTGACTGATTTTGCGGCGAAACGTCACGCAAGATGATGTCATTTTAACCTTGAAACATTCTGTCGAGGTGAAAATCACCCAGTAAGGATGTGGCTGGGGTCAGAGGTCACATGGTTAATGCAGGCACGTCAGAATGTTTCAAGCGTTAAATAAAATGAATATTTGCAGTTACGGCGTCCAAAAAGACCTTGTCATGCCATGTGACATGTAGAAGGTCACACACACAAGGGCATTCAAGGTCACTTTCAAGCTCCCTGCTCATCTTTTTGTGTCTTCTGGTGTCGCCTGCTGCTGCTTCCCCCGTGATGCGGCGGCAGACAGCGTGGAAGTGGCGGGGCGCTGTGATTGGCCGTCCGGTGCGGCGCTGTTCACAATCGATTAAGGCGCGCTGAGCTCCTCTTAACTGCTTTTCTTTTGTTGTCGTCCCCTTGCACTTCTCCTTTTCTCTTTCCCCTTTCACTTTCATTTTCCAAGCTCCTCTTCCTTCACGACAGCTATTAGAGACACTCACTCCGCTCTTTTTTTGGAGGGGGGGAAGTAAGGGGGGGACTCTGAAGTTTCTTTTCCCTCCACTCACCTTGTCCTGTTAAAAAAATCACTTGTGTGTCCTCAAGGAAGAAGAGCAAACGACTGAGATAAAAGGCCGATGTTCTTTCATGCCCGCTTGCCAAAAATTGCAGCCAAAGTCGAGCGCCTGCTGTTGTTATCTCGCTGCAACTTAATTGTGCACGTGCCCAGTAAAAGTGCAGAATCCCTGTTAATATTCATCAATTGCGGACTTGACCTCATTAGAGCTCGTTAAAGTGCAAAGTCGTTGTTGCTTGGGAGAGCTCTTTTACAGATGACGTTCACGGGACGCAGCACAATCATTCATAGCAGTAGGAGTAGTCAGTGTGCAGCTTGTTGCCGATAGATTTGGTCGGTAGGAATCATTATTTATACATTGAATATTTTTGTCATTAGTGTATAGAAAACCTGTTTATGACCCTCTAAACATGGGTTTCAACTTTATTAGAGCCATCCAGACATGAAATAACACCCCTATAGTCACCTTTACACCTGTATTACCCAATACAGTAGACATATAAGAGTAAGTCAATCATTTAAGATGTAAACAAACTTGTTCTTATGTGTGTCGCTATAAATGTGTTCCCCAGGGGAGCTGAGTAGTGACAGGAAGTGACGTTAGGGGACCAGAGTTGGAGTTTCAGCTTTGCATGACAAGTTACATTGGTAACAGTAACTCATGTTTTATTAGGGATTTTATATTTGGGTTTATTGTGCCAATATGACTGTTGTTACGGCGGCTATTGGTGTGTCCCACCAAATATCCTTCACCGCATCTTTTAATGTGTCTTCTGAATGCCTCATATTTGTACTTTAGTTCATATATGCATTTTTATGCTTGACAATTGCAAAAAAAACCTTCAAAGTTTACTTGAGAAGATGTGCTGAAATGTGAGATACTGTAAATTTATGTTTCATACGTGTACATAAAAACTACAGGCGTACTATTTAATCTTTCCTGAAATTGGCTCTTTTATCGGAATCCTGCTTTTTATTGCAAGATAGTGTGAGTGTACGCGTGACAAGATGAGTGACTGCTTTCCTTTCCTTTCTTCATCTGCTCACTGGTCATGATCACACCTCAGTAGGTGTCCTCTCTTCGCTCGATCATGTGACACCAAAACAAACAAAAAAAAAACACTATCAGGAGAGATGCAATTTAGAGAAAAGTGTCATGAAAATGCACACGGCTGCACGCCCGGCCTTTGAGCGTAGCTGCTCCAGCGCTGGACATTGTGTGGAGAAGATTGTCTCCATGGTTGTTATTGTCAGAAGGCAGTGAGCCGTTCTCACACAAACACAAAAGATGTGCAACCAGAGAGGCCAGTGGCTTCACAAGACCGCACATATTCTTCTTTTCGCCATTCTGCTGCTCAATGAAAGCTTAAAGAGGCGTTCAGGTCTCAAATGCAGACATTGTTTATACGTAGAACTGTCAGCATATTGTAACATTTCTTCTCTAGAGGCATTGGAAGTGAAAAACATGTCAAAAGAGACGATTATATTATCATGACTAGTAGTACTATGATTATATTTAATTGGTTTTATTTATTTAATTGTTTTAATCGCACAACTCTTTTCTCCTTTTTATGCACTTAAAGGGGCGGTGCAATGGATGGGGAGACAGGAGGAAGTCTTAGTACTATGCTATGTAGCTAGCGCTGTCCATTTCACATGTTAACATAACAATAACAATGTGACAACGTAGAATCTAGGTCGAATTTTCAACCCGAGATCATTGAATCCGTGTCGGACTTCAGTGTTGACTTTGCACCAGATGCTAACATTGAAACGTTGATTTCATAACCATAGATCAACATAATTGCAATTATTATTTTCAACAACAACCGACATTGTTTCAATGTTACCTTTGTGGTCATGGCGTCTTCAATTTCACTTTCGCTTTCCATTTCTTTGCCATCAGAAGAGTCGGCGTTGTGCTGTCCTCCCAACACGTGACTGTTTGCTGCTAGACAGCCACCGAACCAATAGAGAAAATTCTGGAAGCAAGGCTTTCTTTTCTTGCTTTAGTGAAGCTTTCTTTGTCGTGCATATATGCCTGCGGTAACTGTAACATACAGAAAATACAAGTACTATCTATAAATGTACATTAAATATGCTAAACACACATAGCTAGCCAAAACACAAGCTAGCTAACAGCTACAGTACATCACACCGAGTTACAAACATATTCAAAATAATAATTCAGGAACACACAATAAGTGCGTTTTACCCATAGATACTCACAAAGACGAAGGTATCCCAGGGCGCAAACGTTTTATAACAAAAACAGCTTTTTTATGAGCTTTTCCAACTTCATTTCTGCCGTTGCTAGCTTGTGCGTCACAGAGAGCAGAAAAAACGTCAAAGATTGACTAATCGCGAGAAGACCACTCACTCTTTCTGTCACTGAAACTTTTTTTTTTTAGATGTTTCACTTTTATCTTTTTAACCATAGCTTTTTGACGAGTTGTACTATACATTTGAAGATATTTGTTACCAACTATGAACCCGTTTAAACATTTTAAATCAACTCAGAAATGAAATGAAACCACTGTCTTCCATAGCATAACATAACATTGCCTCATGCCTGGGAGACACAATGAAGGGAAGGAAGCTGGTTATGTATTCTTCCGCCACAAGCAGGTAACTAGTTCCCTTTTTTTTGTACTGTATTTTCTACAAATGTTTTTTGTATTGGATCTCAGGCGCACCTGATGTTATGTGGTGCCGACAATTGGTGAAAAATCAAACTGTCAACGTCTCCCTTGTGTTGTTATTGCACATAAGTGTCCCGGATGGAGGGATGGCATTCGGGGCCCCCTGCCAGCGTACGTACGATGTCCCCCGCGTGGCTTCTTCTCTCCTCGGAGCTGTAATGACAGCAGACTGAATGTCACAGCGCCCCCGCTCTAATTGGTCTGTCACTCCCCGTGTGCTGGGAGGTGTGGTGGTGATGGGCGGGGCTGGCCTTTGCAAGGGGGCTGCCATGGCGACCAGGGCGCTTTAATGAGAAGGAGCGCACTGTGACTAATGACATCCCTGAGCCCATCGGATACACTGCAAATGAACAATTTGCTGCATCACTCACACTTCATACACAAACATAAAACCTCACGCTTCGAGTACGGAGGAACGCGCCGCCGTCGCTCCTCCTTGCCGCCGTCGATCAATATGTGTCACCACTGATCCGTCATCCATTCATAGCCTTTTTAGAGCAACGGTATGGAAGTCATTTGACCTTATCGGAATTGTTTATACTGAACCCCGGCTTGGAAGAAGGACAGCTTCACCGCCGTTGCTATGGCAATGGCGACTTTGGTGGTTGATGGTTTGATTTATTTAATGGATTTAAATGAACATTTAGTGATATACATTCATTTTCTACCGCTTTTTCCTCACGAGGGGTGCTGAAGCCAGCCAATCACAGGGCACATATAGACAAACAACCATTCACACTCACATTCATACCTATGGACAATTTGGAGTCGCCGATTAACCTAGCATGTTTTTGGAATGTGGGAGGAAACCGGAGTACCCGGAGAAAACACACGCATGCACGGGGAGAACATGCAAACTCCGCACAGAGATGGCCGCCCTGCCGCCCTTGTTATTTCATTCATTCATTTTCTACCGCTTTTTCCTCATGAGGGTCACAGGCGTGCTGGAGCCTATCCCAGCTGTCTTGGGGCGAAAGGCGGGGTACACCCTGGACTGGTGGCCAGCCAATCACAGGGCACATATAGACAAACAACCATTCACACTCACATTCATACCTATGGACAATTTGGAGTCGCCAATTAACCTAGCATGTTTTTGGAATGTGGGAGGAAACCGGAGTACCCGGAGAAAACACAGGGAGAACATGCAAACTTCACACAGAGATGCCCGAGAGTGGAATTGAAACCTGGTCTCGTAGTTGTGTGGTCTGGGCGCTAACCACTCTACCACCGTGCCGCCTTTGTTATTTAATGGATTAAAAAAAATCTTGTATTATTACATTTTGGAATGAAATTACTTTGAGGGAGGGCAAAAAAAAACTCTGAACCCGTAAGTCGTATAATTAGGAACGCAGAGTCCCACAAAACACCCTGTTGCAATAACATCAAAGTATTAACACTGCCTGTTTTTGGCTTTTTCTTTGACTTTTTTTGGCGACCCGTAGTCCAAATAGCAAATATCTACAGTACGACTCCAATGTCAACACGTCATATTATTTTTAAGATAATTGCTCACTTTTTCTTACGCTTATATGACAGTTAATTGCTACTTAAAACATCATCTGTATGGTTAATAAAGTCTATATGGAAAATATTAAAGAGAGAGTAGAATTAGAGAGTCCGCTCAGACCGACTGCAATGGGGACATTAGAAACAAATGGACGCCGCTGTTAGGCCACTCTGCACAATTTGGCTTATTGGTGATAATTAGCACATCACCCGGGCGCCGCATCCACACTTCAACATGTTTGACACATCAAAACACAGAGACGGCGGTGCCAGGGAATACGGCGTTCCATCAGTAGTGAAAATGTTTGGTGTGAATGCTACGTGCGTGTAACGTGTAACGTGTAACGTGTAACGTGTCACGTGTCACGGCAAGTATGTTGAAATGAACTGTGATGTATGAAAAAAGAACGATGCCCTCAGCTGACCAAACGATGAGTGGGTGTCTTTGGCGGAGATGTTTATTGGTATGGATTTTGTGTAGCTTGCTGCTGGCCCGTTGAATCAGTGTGACCAAGCAGGCGGGCCGAGGGAAATGGGGCCGCTCTGAGAGTGAATTATATTTAGTCACACACTCAATTTACCCCAACAAACCTAGTTAGTGGAGGGGACGCCACGCAGCACACACACACACACACACACACACACAAGTGAGGAGCACATATGCTCATACACATGCACGTGTAAACATGTGTTCTCCACATTAGCTAACGGGATTAAGAGCATTACATCCAGACATATTAAATCCACTATCTCCAATTTGCAAAATGAAGATTTTATAGCACTTCAGTCTTCTGACGTTAAGCATCTCACTACTACACTAGGAAACACGCAAGTCCTCAAAACAACATGGATGCTACAAAGAATGCGGTCATTTGTGTGTACTGTGTTTTTATTGCACACTTTTCCAAGGAAAAATATTCTAGACAGTAAATTTGAGTTCAGAGAAGTTGCGTCAGCCTGTGATGTCATTGTCCATGCTCAATGTAGGGAGTTCATACAGACATAATCAGGTCATTATGAGTTGTGATGAGGAAATGAATCGAAGTTGCAGCAGTCATTGATCAGACATTTTAGGGAGGTCATACATACTTTTTGATTTTGATCAGCCTGCAATCTCATTTTCCATGCTAAGACATTGCAGGGAGGTCATACATACGACTCCTAAGCTACATTATGGGTTTTCTTGGGGTCATTTTACAGAATTTTGATCTGCCTTTGATGTCATTTTCCATGCTAAGACATTGTAGGGAGGTCATACAGACACAAGGAGGTCATACATACGACTCCTGCGCTACATTATGGTCTTTTTTGTGGAAGTTTTACAGAATTTTGATCGGCCTGTGATGTCATTTTCTGTGCTCAGACGTTGTAGGGAGGTCATACATACTACTACATACTACATACTACTATGAGTTAGGGAGGTCATACAGACACAAGGTCATACATACGACTCCTAAGATACATTATGGGTTTTCTTGGGGTCATTTTACAGAATTTTGATCTGCCTTTGATGTCATTTTCCATGCTAAGACATTGTAGGGAGGTCATACAGACACAAGGAGGTCATACATACGACTCCTGCGCTACATTATGGTCTTTTTTGTGGAAGTTTTACAGAATTTTGATCGGCCTGTGATGTCATTTTCTGTGTTCAGACATTGTATGGAGGTCATACATACTACTACATACTACATACTACTATGAGTTAGGGAGGTCATACAGACACAAGGTCATACATACGACTCCTAAGCTACATTATGGGTATTCTTGGGGGAATTTTACAGAATTTTGATCTGCCTTTGATGTCATTTTCCATGCTAAGACATTGTAGGGAGGTCATACAGACACAAGGAGGTCATACATACGACTCCTGCGCTACATTATGGTCTTTTTTGTGGAAGTTTTACAGAATTTTGATCGGCCTGTGATGTCATTTTCTGTGCTCAGACGTTGTAGGGAGGTCATACATACTACTACATACTACATACTACTATGAGTTAGGGAGGTCATACAGACACAAGGTCATACATACGACTCCTAAGCTACATTATGGGTATTCTTGGGGTCATTTTACAGAATTTTGATCTGCCTTTGATGTCATTTTCCATGCTAAGACATTGTAGGGAGGTCATACAGACACAAGGAGGTCATACATACGACTCCTGCGCTACATTATGGTCTTTTTTGTGGAAGTTTTACAGAATTTTGATCGGGCTGTGATGTCATTTTCTGTGCTCAGACATTGTAGGGAGGTCATACAGACACAAGGAGGTCATACATACGACTCCTGAGCTACATTATGTTTTTTTTTGTGGAAGTTTTACAGAATTTTGATCGGCCTGTGATGTCATTTTCTGTGCTCAGACGTTGTAGGGAGGTCATACATACTACTACATACTACATACTACTATGAGTTAGGGAGGTCATACAGACACAAGGTCATACATACGACTCCTAAGCTACATTATGGGTTTTCTTGGGGTCATTTTACAGAATTTTGATCTGCCTTTGATGTCATTTTCCATGCTAAGACATTGTAGGGAGGTCATACAGACACAAGGAGGTCATACATACGACTCCTGCGCTACATTATGGTCTTTTTTGTGGAAGTTTTACAGAATTTTGATTGGTCTGTGATGTCATTTGTGACATTGCAGGGAGGTCATACAGACACAAGGAGGTCATACATAATACTCATGAGCTACATTATGAGTTTTCTTGGAAAATTTTACAGAATTTTGATGGACCTTTGATGTCATTTTCCATGCTAAGACATTGTAGGGAGGTCATACAGACACAAGGAGGTCATACATACAACTCCTGAGCTACATTATGGGTATTTTTGGGGGAATTTTACAGACTTTTGATCAGGCTTTGATGTCATTTTACATGCTAAAACATTGTAGGGAGGTCATACATAATATTCATGAGCTACATTATGAGTTTTCCTGGAAAAATGTATTGCATTTTGATCAGCCTGTGATGTAATTTCCATGCTAAGACATTGTAGGGAGTTCATACAGACACAAGGAGGTCATACCTACGACTCTTGAGCTACATTATGGTTTTTCTTGGGGAAATTTTACAGAATTTTGATTAGCCTGTGATGTAATTTCCATGCTAAGACATTGTAGGGAGGTCATACAGACACAAGGAGGTCATACATAGGACTCCTGAGCGACATCGTCTTTTTTGGGTGGGGGGAGGTTTACAGAATTTTAATCGGTCTGTGATGTAATTTTCTGTGCTCAGACATTGTAGGGAGGTCATACATACTACAACATACTACATACTACTACGAGTTAGCATCAGTCAATCAGCATCAGCAGTTAACTGCTCTCAATCAAAAGACCTTGCCGTTATTTCCTCTTTTCTCTCAAGCTTCCTGAATATTTGCTGAGCGTATGAAAAGTTAACATATTAGCGCCCAAGTATATTCATCATGACGGATGACACGGATCGAAGCGACACAGGAGCTAATCAAAAGCGGATATGAAGTATTGGATCGAGGCGGTTGCTTCAAATAAGAATCTTTCATGTTTGCTTTCCACCAGTCACGTTCTGAACTTCCCAGGAGTCGGCGCTGCTAACTGCAAGCTGTGTGTGCAAAACAGGGCGGGGGGGCTTGTTTCCCCCCCACCCCCTCCCCTTCAAAAGAAACCATTAGTCAAACAAACAAAGAGCGCGATTTAAGCAGACGTTCGCTGGCAGAAGCATTAAAATCCTCTGCAACTCTCTGCCAGGTTAGTAATTGCTCTTTTTATAGTGCTAATTATTTCCTCTAAGGTGCGCACTGTTGCACACTGCAATTATACGTGTGTGCCGCTATCTCTGCGAGAAGAGGGATGTGGGCGGAGAGACAAAAATGACACATGAGGTGTGTTGAGGAAAACGGCAAAAGAAGGAAGCCGTTGAGATGTGATGTAACGAAAGACAAGAGGAATCAAATTGGAATTAAGAGAGCGCATTCTCGGTAGCTTAACTTGTCACACTTCACTTTCTTTGGCTAATTTCTTCCTGTCTGGCCTGCAGGAAGGACCAAGCTGCAAAACGCCTCTTGCAGATAAACTTACCTCTGGGAAGCAGCGCTCAGTGTTTACAGGTGGACTTGGGGTTTTTGCAAGGCGCTGATAGCAGACCCGTAAGGCGTATGCGCTCCCTACAATGTCTGGGGCGTGGAGACCTCTTAAACATCTCTTAAAGGGCTTCAGCGGTGTGTATGGCCTCCATATGTTTGCATGTACTTCCTACAACATCTGAGCCACTTAATGTCTTGAGGATGTTTGATCAACATATTTCATTTTTTAATGCTAAAAAATGGTAGGGAGTTCATACAGACACATGGAGGTCATACATACTATTACTTAGTCACATCATGAGTTGTATACATTCACAGAAGGTGGATCAGTCTAGCTTGATTTTGATGCTCAAATGTTGTAGGGAGTTCATACAGACACGTCCAGGCTATATACACTACATCTGAGCCGTATTATGATTTGTCTTGAGGAAATCCACAGAAATTGCATCATCTTATGATGTCATTTTTTTATGCTGAGGCCATGTAGGGAGTTCATACAGACACGTCCAGGCTATATACACTACATCTGAGCCGTATTATGATTTGTCTTGAGAAAATCCACAGAAATTGCATCATCTTATGATGTTATTTTTTATGCTCAGACTATGTAGGGAGTTCATACAGACACGTCCAGGCTATATACACTACACCTGAGCCGCATTATGAGTTGTCTTGAGGAAATGTACACAATTTTTAATGCTCGAATGTCGTAGGGAGTTCATACAAACGTGTGCAAGAAATACACACTACATCTGAGCCGCATTATAATTTGTCTTGAGGAAATCCACAGAAATTGCATCATCTTATGATGTCATTTTTTTATGCTCAGACTATGTAGGGAGTTCATACAGACACATGCAAGAAATACACACTATTCTTGAGCCGCATTATAAGTTGTCTTGAGGAAATGTACACAATTTTTAATGCTCGAATGTTGTAGGGAGTTCATACAAACACGTGCAAGAAATACACACTATTCTTGAGCCGCATTATGATTTGTCTTGAGGAAATCCACAGAAATTGCATCATTTTATGATGTCATTTTGTATGCTCAGACTATGTAGGGAGTTCATACAGACACGTCCAGGCTATATACACTACACCTGAGCCGCATTATGAGTTGTCTTGAGGAAATGTACACAATTTTTAATGCTCGAATGTTGTAGGGAGTTCATACAAACACATGCAAGAAATACACACTATTCCTGAGCCGCATTATGATTTGTTTTGAGGAAATCCACAGAAATTGCATCATCTTATGATGTCATATTTTTTATGCTCAGGCCATGTAGGGAGTTCATACAGACACATCCAGGCTATATACACTACATCTGAGCCGTATTATGATTTGTCTTGAGGAAATCCACAGAAATTGCATCATGTTATGATGTCATTTTTTATGCTCAGACCATGTATGGAGTTCATACAGACACATGGAGATCATTCATACTGCTCCCGAGCCACATAATGGGCGAAAACGAAGAAACCCACAGAAGTTTGATAAGTGTATGATCTCCTTTTTCGTGACATTGGAAGGAGTGCATACAGACACTCGGAGGCCATACCTGCAGTCCACAGGGCTTGTCATCAGTCACTGAGTGGCTCGACTGGAGTGGAGGATACAATAGTGGGTTGTGTATCTAGTCCACCATCATAGCCTCATTCGGAGCGATACCATTCCCAGAGAGGACGGGTCCTGTCGTCACTCTGCTCCACATACCAACGGAGCTCCACCGAGGTTATATTTATCCTGTTTGCCCCCCCCCCCCTCCCCTCCTCGGTTAACATTTGTAATCATCATTCAAGCTGAGATTTACTCGGCAGCTCCCAATTAACCTGACTCCCCTCTCTCTTTGACCTCATCACTTTGCCATTAAGCCTCATGGTCGCCGAGGTGCTTTGCTCCATCCCTGCTCTGACAAGACAAAGAGACACTGGAGCAGAAAAAATGTTTGTGGACGATCGGAATTTGAATGATGTCCCCTGTGGGCGGATCCTTTGGGAAGCAATCGAAACGGCTTCTTTGTATGTTTTACAATGCCACCACAGACAGATTAGTACCAGTGGTGGGAATACAGGAAAAATGCAATGATAACCATAGAATCGGAAATATGGGAAAATAGCGAGCAAAATGGTTTACATGCGTTTGTTGATATATCGCTTAACCCAACCAAGAGCACAGCGATGGCTCAAGAGGTCACAAAAGACCCCACAACAACATAAAAAAAAAATGCAGGCCTCACTTGCCTCAGTTAAGGACAAAAATGGCCCGCATGGCATGGAGTTCCAAGACCAAAGGAGCACTAAGAATCGTCTTTGGGAAGATATTCTCTTATCTGACGAGACAAAAATTGAACTTCCAAAGGAAAACAACATTATAGCAACAATAAAATATGGTGGGGGCGGCACGGCGGTCTAGTGGTTAGACCCAGCTAGGAGACCAGGGTTCAATTCCACCCTCGGCCATCTCTGTGTGGAGTTTGCATGTTCTCCCCGTGCATGCGTGGGTTTTCTCCGGGTTCTCCGGTTTCCTCCCACATTCCAAAAACATTAATTAGCGACTCCAAATTGTCCATAGGTATGAATGTGAGTGTGAATGGTTGTTTGTCTATATGTGCCCTGTGATTGGCTGGCGACCAGTCCAGGGTGTATCCCGCCTCTCGCGCATATACAGCTGGGATAGGCTCCAGCATCCCCCGCGACCCTCGTGAGGAAAAAGCGGTAGAAAATGAATGAATGAATAAAATATGGTGGTGGTAGTGTGACGGTCCGGAGCTGTTTTTCTGCTTGAGGACCTGGAAGACTTGCTGTGGTATATACGTATGTACTAACCGTATATTAGATGGTGTTCTGCCTACCACTGCCTGTGGTGACGATGATGTTGTCGTCCATGATGCATTATGTAAACACAACATTGTGATTTCTTCTTATGATGTGTGTATTATAAGTTAAAATGAGGTCTGAAGGTACAACAGCCTTGCTTTGTTTTTATTCTTCATTATATCAAAATCTGTCTCGTCCACCTCTGTCTCTCTGATCTGTGCTTTGGCGATACTCCTCTCGTGTGTGTGTATTGCAGCGCATTAGCCGACTCCTCCCAGGGGAGCGCCATGCAGTCTAAACTAAGCAGCGTGATGATGATGCTCTCCGTGAGCTGACACGACCCATTTGGCGTGGAGCGCTGATCCACACCAACGCTCCTGCTTCCCGGCCCTGAAGAAGGAAGGGGTGAGGGAGGCGAGGCGAGGCGAGGCGAGCCGAGGCGAGGCCGGCGTCTGTCTCGCCCCTTTTTGTCCTCGCTAATAAAGACAGAAGGAGGTCACAACTGTTGAGCATTCACACAGTATTGATTACGCCGCAGCTAACCTGGGTTTGGAATTAGCAATATTTTCTCTCGAACCGCCCCCCTTCTTTCACACACGAATGAAGACGTTACACGCTAAACAGTATGGAGGTTAAGTGCATGTCAAACCGCACACCGTGTCTCGATATCAATACATGGCTTCAAACGAGTCAACAAACTTGGCTGATGCCAATTATTAGCAACGTTTTGCTGTGTGCTTTGAATGGGGAAGAAGTAGCGCCATCTGGTGGACAAATTTAAGCATGACAACGTGAAAGACAATAGCGCAAATGGAAATGTTTACATAATAAGGGATTGTTTTATTGAACGTTAAGATTAATGTGTTGTCAAATTTGCCTTTTTTAATGGACGTTTGTGATCACGAGGGACAAATGTGTTGATTTTTCTGTTGCTTTGTTTTTTCCCCCCCAATTTAGGGAACAGCGTAGATGTTTTTTAATGAAAAAACTGAATATCAGACATGTTTGTGATCTCTGATGTTTACTTTTGCAGCAAAACTGGGTGGAAATGCATAGTAATTATGATAAAATAGATGGTAATACATATATATATTTAAATGTCACTGTAAAAAAAAGAATAATTGATGTTCACGAGCAGAATTGCAATGATTTAAGGTTCTGCCGTGTGTGGAAGTGCAGTGTATGGTTGTGTGTTGACCCAGAGAGCAGATTGTATTTACTTGTGTAGTGAGTCATATAAAGCATCCAGCCGGGCAGCTTCACATACAATCTCACTGAGTCAACATCACTTAGCATCAACAGCCGCACAAACTACTTAAACCTCCATTTGCTGCCTCTCCGCCCTTCCTTTTCATTTCCAAGCACAAAAACAGCGAGTGTTTGCCGTAAAACGCCCAACGCCTTCAATTAGCACGGGTCAGATATCATCCGGGGATGACATCTTACTCCCTCAGCTTTATTCATCCTAAATCACGTCATTTGACGCCGTACACATGCCCACGACACTCTTCAGTTGGAATTCATATTAAATAATTAAACTAATAATATTAATAATATTATTAATATTACTATATTAAAATAAACTAAAATAAATCATTCTAATAATAATACATGTATTATTATTATTTCATATTATTATTACATTTATTTATTTTAGTTTAATTTCATTTATTAAATCAATCTAATAATAATACATGTATTATTATTATTTCATATTATTACATTTATTTATTTTAGTTTAATTTAATTTACAGCACGGGTCAGATATCATCCGGGGATGACATCTTACTCTCTCAGCTTTATTCATTCTAAATCACGTAATTTGATGCCGTAAACATGCCCACGACACTCTTCAGTTGGAATTCATATTAAATCAATAATATTTATATTATTAATATTACTATTTTTAATACATTTTTAATACATTTTTTTATTTTAGTTTAATTTCATTTACAAATAAAAATATTACTGCACATTTTAAAATAATAATAATAATAGTAATATTTGTAAATAAACAAAAAATCATAAATGTAATAATTATAATAACTTTATTATTATTATTATTATTATTTTAAAATAAATAATAGTAAAAGGAAATTCATTATATAAATTCATTATACTAAATGAAAACTCAAAGTAAATTAAATAAATTTAATGATAACACCTAATGTATTATTATTTAAAAATAAGTATTACATTTATTTATTTTAGTTTTATTTAATTTACAAAGAAAACACATTCCTGTACATTTTTAAATAATAATACTTATTAATTAATTAATTGATTAATATTATTATTACATGTATTAATTTTGTTTAATTTAATTTACAAAGAAAACAAATTTCTGCAAATAAAAATGAGCGCCGTATGTGACATGAAGCGCCCTGACTTGAGCACGGATGACCAAATGAGCAAATAACTGCTGCCTCTTTTGTGTTTTTTTGTAATTGTAATCCCTCACAACCATCAAAGAGGCCAACTATGCTAGTTAATTAAAAAACTGCAATCAATTTACCTTTTAAACTGCTTGCAATAGGGGGAAAAAAGCATTCAATTAAATCATGCTAGCTTTCTTTTCATTGAGCGCGCACACACACATGCACGCTAGTGTGTGTGTGTGTGTGTGTGTGTGTGTGTGAATAAGGCGTAAGTCTTGCTGATTGCCTTCTGCTGCTGGGAATTTGCTGGTAGTTTGGTAAACACTGAGGCTGAGGTGGCGCTGGAGGAAAGTGGGGGTGGGGTCGGGGGGGGGGATTAAAGAGGCGTCCACTGGCCTTCTATCAACAGTTGTCAGACCCTTCATTTGACGCTCTAATTAACTTCTCAAATCTCAAGGCCTTTCCAGCGATACACGGCGTCCACAGGAGTGGATGCAGATAAACACGAGTGGATGATGCAGGTTCATTATATTCATATTCATATTCCAGCCATGATCCCTGAACCCTCTCGGGGCCTCACCCTAAATATATCCTCATTAGCGCATCAGCGGTCCAAACTATATCCTTCCTGTCCTTTACTGCTTTTACTCTCAATATATAAACATATAAACACATAAGTTCACGCAAGGCCTCTTTGTTCTTCTTTCCAGCTCCATTTCAAACACTAGCTAGGTTAACAAGCTAGGCTAACTAGCTCGTCCCTGCAGTGATAGCATAGCCTAAACAATGTGATGTAAACAAAAGAATAATAGGAGAATAGTAGTGACTATTGGGGTGTTATTTCATGTCTAAAAGCCTCCAATAATGTTATGAACTCCTATTTATAAAGTCCTAAACAGGTTTTCTATGCTCTAGCTATGAAAATATTCCGTCAATTACCTCCACCAAGGATTATATGTTCTTTTTTGGTTGGTTGTTTGTGTCCGAAATAACTCAAAAAGTTCCAAAAGGTTTGGATGTAATTTTCAGGAATTGTTGAAAATAGGGGCGGCACGTTGGTTAGCGTGCAGACCTCACAGCTAGGAAACCAGGGTTCAATTCCATCTCTGTGTGGAGTTTGCATGTTCTCCCCGCCTCTTGTCTGAAGACAGCTGGGATAGGCTCCAGCACCCCCCTGCGACCCTTGTGAGGATAAGAAAATGAATGAATGAATGAATTTGTTTATTTTGTATTTTTGGCCTGCACGGCGACTAGGCCACACAGCTAAGAGACCCGAGTTCGATTCCACCCTCGGCCATCTCTGTGTGGAATTTGCATGTTCTCCCCGTGCATGCGTGGGTTTTCTCCGGGTACTCCGGTTTCCTCCCACATTCCAAAAACATGCTAGGTTAATTAGCGACTCCAAATTGTCCATAGGTATGAATGTGAGTGTGAATGGTTGTTTGTCTATATGTGCCCTGTGATTGGCTGGCCACCAGTCCAGGGTGTACCCCGCCTCTCGTCTGAAGACAGCTGGGATAGGCTCCAGCACCCCCGCGACCCTCGTGAGGAAAAAGCGGTAGAAAATGAATGAATGAATGAATGAATGAATGTTTTTTTTCCGTCAATTACCTCCTCCAAGGATTATATGTTCTTATTTGTTTGTTTGTTTGTGTCCAAAATAATTCCAAAAGTTCCTAATGGATTTGGATGTAATTTTCAAGAATTGTTGGAAATACGATACAGAAGAACTGATGACAGAGCTCATTACGTCCATTTTATTAACCTTTGACCTGTGAGCTCGGCTTCCCGCCTCTACTGACAAACTGGATGGACCATTTTCATAGCACAGAGATAAGAATGTTGCGTGAGTTTGGTTCATGAAGTTATTCTATAACGAGATGAGGTCCGTTGGTTGGGTTTCGTGAAGCGGCGTCCCCTCCTGACCTGGGATCAGCCTGGCACAGATGCTGGTCAGAGGTCACGTGATCAGTGAACTTCTGAAATTGAAACTGTCTGTCATGGAGTATCCCATAATCTTACTTTTACATGGAAGTGTGTGTTTTTGGCACATATGGGATGATTTTCTGCAACTCTGTGACAAAAGTGGAGTTGGAGTAGAAGCTAAAAGTTGACCACTTGATGTTTTTGGATGAGGCACAAACTTGTTTGATGCCAGTAATTGATGATTTGCAGCAGGAGAAGAGGGCAAAGCAGGCATGAAATTGTGCAGGGGGATCAGATCTCTATCGGAGCGTTTGGAGGAGCCGAGGGAAAGAAAAGGGAGCCTGGCAGCTCCGGGTTGGCTGGATTAGCGCCCTGCTCAGCACTCTGAGGAACAGTAAAGAACCCATTTTTATTCTTTAGCAAGCCCGGTCAGTGGGAAAACCTTGGAGGATTCTATGGAGAGTCCACCATGGAGATGTTGCTGGAGTCCACCACAAGCAGCAGGGTGTACAACATGGTCAGACTTCATTGTTTCTTTGCTAATCAGATGAAAACATTGATTTGATGGAGTATATAATAGGTAGTGAATACCTTTCATTCTAATATTGTGGGTAAAGGAGGTTTAGAATAAATTTAGAATAAAGTCTAATTGAAAAGTGTTTAGGAGCTACTGGCAGCCCACCAGCTACTGGTTGGAGACCCATGATTTACCGTGTATGAACTCAAAGAGTAGGCAATGCTGGTGCTTCTCCCTCCAACCTTGTCTGCCCGAGATGGAGCACTCATTGTCGGACACACTTTGTCAGAGGCACATTGTTCATCGCCCATAAGGAAGCCTGTCCCTTTGTGATGTCACAAAAGAACAGTTTTGTCACGCCCTCTAAAACCGAGCGTTTTTTGCATTTACGGCACTCTGCTGCATGTGATGTAATCTCTGAGAAGCCTGCCTGCAATGTGATTTAGTCTTGCCAAAAAGTCAAAGAAAAAGCAAAACATATGCTTGAAGTCTAGTTTAAATTGGGACATCATAAAAACAGTGGTTGAAATTCCCCGGTTCTTGCGATTATAGAGGGCATATTTTTGTAGAAAATATGATTACATTCCAAAACAAGCGTTTGACTTCCGGTTTGTGAGTCTTTGGTTCTAGATAGTCATTTAGATAGACTCACTCTGTTGTGGATTTTCATAAATTAATTAATTAGTGGTTGACTTTGGCTCATTATTGGTGAAAAAATATCAAAAGACAAGTTTTATGTAATATTCTGGGCACTCAACATGAAAGTGAAAACAAGTTCTCCTCCCATTCCATGTGGAAGTGGTAAGTTTTCGGCTTTTTTGTCCTTCTTCCTTACTCTGTTTGAAACCTTTATTAAATTTAGAATTGTAGGCTAGGTAGCGGTCCAAAGACCTTGGACTTGTCGTAACACCCAGGGCCAATATGTAGATTCGTATTTGTATCGGCCGATGTCACTCATGGATGCTAAGGATGCAAACAGTTTGTTTCTTCTTCACATCTTCTAACAAAGTCCAACATTTGAGGCGTTATTTCAAGAATCAAGAATTGAGGATTGCTGTAAAATGACAGCAGAGGCCAAAGCGACGACATCACGCCACGGGGGGGCTCATCGACCACCAAAGGGCAAGAAAATGAAGATGTGAGCCGCGAGGAGGCCTGACTGGTCATTTTCTGCTTGAATAAGCGTCTGATCTCACATTGAGCAGCGGGCGGGGTCACGGCTGCTGCGCTTTTCTCCGATCTTATTGTGTTTGCCGGAGCAAATACACGGAGGGCAGGGCTCATCGCCATTCTTGAGGTGTCCGTCTGTGAAGAAGAGGAGGGAATTGGCTGTCAATCCCTAATTAATAAACTCTCTCCCTCCTCCTCTTCCTCCCCTCCGCCACTCCACGCGGGTGTTGTCTGATCAATAACCACTGTGCTCCGCCTCAAATGGAAGCCATTTAGATTTATCTGCTAATATCCTGTGTGATAGCCAGAACTAGACTGGAAATGACAGTAGGCTCAAAGCCCATTACCGCCTTATTTACTGTTTGAAATTCCGCTATAGTCACTGCCACCTTCTGTCTCCACAGTAACAAATAGAGCACGAGCTCCTCTCTCGTTCCCGGGATGAGTCAAGGACAAAGCAGATAAAAAGCGTATGGCTGTCGCTTGATTTCATTGCATTTCAACGCTCGATGGAGACATTGTTCTCCCGGCGTATTGTGCGCAGTTTTTGCATTTTGAAGTGTTCCGTGACTTCTTAATGGTGAGTAATTCCTGGTTTGCAAACCCCATCCCGACTCATTTGAAATCCAAGCCCCTAATTTAAGAATCCTCATCCTGTGATAAATCTTGCCATTAGTTTCCCTTTATCTCCAGCCCAGTCAGCAGCAGACGCTCGCCGCATCCTGTTCATCAGTCTGCCGGCTTTGACAGGACACATATTCCCGCTATTAGTCACACTGACTTACAGTCGATGAATAATATCACAGACACACACACACACAAAAAAAACAAAAGCTCAGACGCCGCACACTTAAAAAGAAGTTTGTTGTCTCTGCTGTCATGTTGAGCTTCAGGGACCGTGCGGTGCACACAGGTGGACCCGAGAAGGAGGTGTCAGACGCCGGTCAGGGTGACAGACTGCTTGCTAAGAAGATTAGAGACGCTTTCATAAAAATGTCCTTGGAGTGGATGAAAGGGTCAACAAAAAGTTTAACATCAGGGAGAACTTTTGGTTCTGTGTTCCACAGTCCAGGCATCACAGACCAGACTGAGGACTTCCCCTGTCACATTTTTATTTTGGCTATGCATTTTTATTTTGGCCATACAATCGCCCCTCCCTACATCGTGGTATAAGGATGTTAGCTAAAATGCTAACATCCTAACATGCTAACAGTTAGCTTGCGAGCACCCAGCGAGATAGCACTATGTACCGAAAGTGTCCCGGCAGTTCGAGTGTCCTTACATCATGCCATGTCTATATTGACATTTAGATATAATTACGTTAGCTAAAATGCTAACATGCTAACAGTTAGCTTGCGAGCACCTAGCAAGATAGCACTATGTACCGAAAGTGTCCAACAGTTCTAGTGTCCTTACATCACGCCATGTCTATATTGACATTTAGATATGAGGACGTTAGCTAAAATGCTAACAGTTAGCTTGCAAGAATCTAGCAAGATAGCACTATGTATCAAAAGTGTCCCAACAGTTCTAGTGTCCTTACATCATGCCATGTCTATATTCACATTTAGATATAAGGACGTTAGCTAAAATGCTAACATGCTAACAGTTAGCTTGCGAGCACCTAGCAAGATAGCACTATGTACCGAAAGTGTCCCAACAGTTCTAGTGTCCTTACATCACGCCATGTCTATATTGACATTTAGATATAAGGATGTTAGCTAATATGCTAACAGTTAGCTTGTGAGAATCTAGCAAGATAGCACTATGTACCAAAAGTGTCCCAGCAGTTCTAGTTTCCTTACATCATGCCATGTCTACATTGACATTTAGATATAAGGATGTTAGCTAAAATGCTAACATGCTAACAGTTAGCTTGCGAGCACTTAGCAAGATAGCACTATGTACCGAAAGTGTCCCAACAGTTCTAGTGTCCTTACATCATGCCATGTCTATATTGACATTTAGATATAAGGACGTTAGCTAATATGCTAACAGTTAGCTTGCGAGAATCTAGCAAGATAGCACTATGTACCAAAAGTGTCCCAGCAGTTCTAGTTTCCTTACATCATGCCATGTCTACATTGACATTTAGGTATAAGGACGTTAGCTAAAATGCTAACATGCTAACTGTTAGCTTGCGAGCACTTAGCGAGATAGCACTATGTATCAAAAATGTCCCAGCAGTTGTATAGTGTCCCTACACCATGCCATGTCTATATTGACATTTAGATATGAGGACGTTAGCTAAAATGCTAACAGTTAGCTTGCAAGATAGCACTATGTACCGAAAGTGTCCCGGCAGTTCTAGTGTCCCTATACCATGCCATGTCTACATTGACATTTAGATATAAGGAAATTAGCTAAAATGCTAACATGCTAACAGTTAGCTTGCGAGCACCTAGCGAGATAGCACTATGTACCAAAAGTGTCCCGGCAGTTCTATAGTGTCCTTACATGTCTATATTTACATCAATCAACTCCAGTCGCAACAAAACTCCTCCACCATCATCGCTCGCCTGCGACAGGGAAGCCATCGAGCCAAATGGAGCTCCCAGAGGTGACGGCATGGACCAAAAAAGCCACAAAAGCAGTTAGTGACCACTGCTCTACATGGCACGAGCGGTCTGTTTTTAGGGATACGCTGTAAAAAAAATGTGTTACTCCCAACTTTTGATGGGAATGTCACACTGTCAAACGCATGATCAAATAATTCGATTGGGAGTTAGTTTGAGCTTTTGGTGGTTGGAATCCTCCAGCAGCACACACAGTGATTTCATGTTATGATCTCAGTCAATCACCTTTGTTTATACCTATCTGATGGATTACACCCTGTCAGGTCCTGGGGATTATTCTCTTATCTGCTCACCAAGCTTTTAGCGGAGATTTTGGGAAAGGTTGCCCAAGTCTATGTGACTTGTACGAGTTCATCATTTATATATTATTATATTACGTGTCAGACATAAGGCATGCGTGTGACATCTGTATAGATTGGCTCGATGATCACTTGAGGCTGAGACACACGTGGAAAAACACAAACACACACACACACACACATACAAACCGATTAATCTGTTTTTTGATTCAGGTCTTAATCTCCTGTCTACTACGCCACTGGCAGGTCCCGCCTCCCAGCTTAGTGGTAACAAAGAGGCTGGAGATTTGTGAAGAGGCTCAAAGCCAAAGAATGCATCATAAAACTTGTTTATCTCCGTTGTAACCCGCGTGCCCGAGCACATTTGACAGTCACGTGTCTGAATATATTTAGTTTTACATCCAAAATGTATAGGATGTGTACCGATTCATTGTTTTTTGTGTTTTGCATACAAAACCTTATGGTTAGTTGGTCGAATGTTGCAGTGATGCGAGGACAAAATGTAATAAGATTCGTCTCCAAACCTAAAAGCCTGATTATTTGCTACTAATAACCATGGCGGGGATTGCAGAGGCCTATTTACATGTGTGCAGATGTCTTGATTACTGAGCCATTAGATTAATTCAGATAAGCCGTTCACAGATTGTGAATATCCCCTGCTTTGATAATCAACGGCATGCAGCAGCCTCAATGCAACATATAGCAATAGGAGTTGAACAGTATATGTATTCATCATCCGGTCTTTCTGCACGGAACATTCGGTACTGTACAGAAGTGGACGCAGATCCCTCACGGTGCACATTAGCTAACGGACAGGAAGTGTTCCAGAGTGATAGGAAGTGTTAATATTGAAACAAATCAGGTCCCTTTTCCGGTTAATGTTGATAGGACTTGAACAATAAGTACAATTAGACCATTGTACATGAATACATAAATGGATAAATAGATGTAAATAGTATGCTGCACCTCAGCTCTAACTATTATAGATATTTTATTTGATTATTTTTGATGTACTTGCCAGCAGTTTACATTTTAAAAATCATTGTGTGAATGCAGGCTGCACGGTGGTCGAGTGGTTAGCACTAAAAGTCACTCTGCTGCAGCCTATCCCAGCTGTCATCGGTGAGAGGCGGGGTACACCCTGGACTGGTGGCCAGCCAATCACAGGGCACATATAGACAA
Source organism: Doryrhamphus excisus (assembly GCF_037039965.1). Taxonomy (NCBI): domain Eukaryota; kingdom Metazoa; phylum Chordata; class Actinopteri; order Syngnathiformes; family Syngnathidae; genus Doryrhamphus; species Doryrhamphus excisus. The sequence goes on along the minus strand of NC_136367.1, from coordinate 18,996,981 downwards.
ACAACCATTCACACTCACATTCATACCTATGGACAATTTGGAGTCGCTAATTAACCTAGCATGTCTTTGGAATGAGGCTGCACGGCGGTCGAGTGGTTAGTGAGACCCGAGTTCAATCCCACCCTCGGTGTGGGTTTTCTCCGGGTACACCGGTTTCCTCCCACATTCCAAAAACATGCTAGGTTAATTAGTACTCCTATAGAGCAGCTATACACAATAACCCCCACAAAAAAGTTTTCTAGATCTTCCAGAATCTGCACCTATTCCAGCTGTATTTCATTGGAATTCCAAAATAATGTGTTTTAATTTGAGCGGCACGGCGGTCATGTGGTTAGCATGCAGACCTCACAGCGAAGAGATCAGGGTTCAATTCCACCCTCGGCCATCTCTGTGTAGAGTTTGCATGTTCTCCCCCGTGCATGCGTGGGTTTTCTCCGGTTTCCTCCCACATTCCAAAAACATGCTAGGTTAATTAGCGACTTCAAATTGTCCATAGGTATGAATGTGAGTGTGAATGGTTGTTTGTCTATATGTGCCCTGTGATTGGCTGGCCACCAGTCCAGGGTGTACCCCGCCTCTCGCCCGAAGACAGCTGGGATAGACTCCAGCACCCCAGCGGTAGAAAATGAATGAATGTGTGAATTTTTTCTTATTTTGACTCATTTTTTGTCTGCTTTGTCAACCGATTCACAACAAATCCAACGTCAAATTGTTCAGCATGTTCAGGACATGTTGATCACCTATCAGAACTTTCCATAATTACTAGTAATTTCATGTTTTCTATGTCATTCTTTTTGCATTGAAAACGAATAAGCAATTTTTTGGGTGCCTTTTATTGGTTGTTTCCCAACCCAATAGTGGCTGGTTCGATCCTCTGTAATAATTTAACTCATTACCATAATGTTACACCCTTATACTGTACATCAACATAGCTTATAAGGTGTTGCATCATTTCTGCAGCCGTACGGGACCAGCAGACCAGCAGACCAGCAATAGCTTGACAAATGATAGATCACCATCAACTTGCGAGATCTATTGTTATGGCAGCAAGAAAGATTCGCTACCATACCGCAGCAATATCCACCATCTGATAAACCCCCGTATGCACACACAAAATGATGTCTCCGCGGCCGGTGATGAATGAATTTTATCGCCACATAAATATTTATACACCAGGCAGCTTGGAGAAAGTTTTTATTGCTTCACAATGCCGGGAATCGGTTAGCCTTGCTGATTCATGTGTCGTACCGTTGAAGTACCACTAGATGTCTCACTCCAGGTTTGTTTTTATTGTGGGCCTCACACACTCACACACAAACAAACACACACAGAGTCACATGCAGGATGCACATGGTGTGTTTAATATGACCAGCCCAGCCACTCTACTACACATGTGTTGCAAGTCTCCTCTGGGAGAACAGGAGAGCATCTGCCATCCTCCATCCATCTAACACATTTCTGGGAAAATAGCCCAAACCTGCCGCTCAGGAGGAGAGAACACAACACAAACACACATGGACTAACAACCTCACTGCCCCCATGTTTTAAATAGCACGTATTTAATTAGAGCACATATAGTGCTTGAAATGATTTAATGATCATAATAGTGCTAATAGCGCTAACAATGTGTACGAGACCCACATAAAAGAACCCGAAGAAAAGCATGAAAGCATTATCATGAATAAAAAGAGACCTGCACTAGAAGAGCCCAGCTGTGTGTTTCACCTGCTTGGCTAGTTTTTCTATTTCGAATGCCTTTCTTTGCCGCCCCCCACTCCACCCTATCCCCACCACCACCACCACAACCACACCTCAGTGTACTGTATTGATTATATGTCCTGTGGACCACAGAGAAAGCTGTAGAAGCATAAGCACACATACACATGTTCCGAAAGGTGTGACGACAATTGAAACGTACAAAAACCAAGCCAATTTTTTTTTTTCCATCGAAAATCTAAATAATCTCTTACAAGCACCCAAAAAAAATATGAACAAAAAGTACATATTATAGAGAATAATAATAGATTTACATGCAGAATACAATACAAAATGAATAATTGTGGAGTTATTGTTGATGCGGACTTCCTGTACATCCTCCCAAGATTGGATTCAATAGTTTCTCATTTTCTTTATCAAAGTGCTGGCATAAGCAACTTTCTATGGCCGGTGGTGGGAAATTTCCGTTGGAGAGAAGAAATAAACATCTCAACGACAAATTAGTCTTTTATGATATTTATTCTGCAAAAAGCGGAGACAGCTGAAACAGACTTTTGCAAGTCTGCCGCAAGTCCCCCCCGGCCCTCTCGCCCCATCCCCCGATGGACATGACAGAAGCAGAGTTATACAAACGTTATCAGGACTTGATCAGGACATATTTCGGGTGGATCAGAACCTGCTGATGTGGAAATGTTGTGTTTTTGGAGACTCGAGAGCCCGAGCAAATAGTCAACAAAGCATATCATTTATTCATTCATTTTCTAGCGCTTTTCCTCACGAGGGTCTCGGCGGCGTGAGGCGGGGTGCACCCCGGACTGGTCACCAGCCAATCACAGGTCTACACAGCAATCCTAGCTGTGTGGCCTGCGCGCTAACCGCTCGTCCACCTTGCAGCCTGAAGCATATCAGTCTGACATCAATGCATATTAACATAAATACTCTATTTGTTCAAATCAATTGGCCTAATGCTAAAATCGCAGATTTCCATCACAGGCCCTGTGGCGAGTTATTTAGCAGTCTCACTCTGTAAGCACGAACAGAAAGTGAATCAGCAACACGTAGGGGGCTGTGTTTGGGCTGACTCGGTATAAAAACCGAAACAGTGTATAAAAAATTTGTGTGAAAGGAAATGAAAACAGAATCTGCCTGTGCAAAGTCAAGGATTAACTGCATTTTCATCATTAAACTCACCCCCAAAAAATGAAAATTTGACCTCTTCAAAAGTATGTGAACCCCCTTTTTAATAGCCTCTATCTCTAGTAGCTTCTGCAACCATTACTTTGATCAAACCAAACGTCTTCTGTACTCAGCAACCAGTCCTTTGCTCCCCCTTATGGGAAAGGTTTACCTACTCCTCCTTGCAGAACTTTGCCACCGTTACTTTGTACAAACTTCTCCAGGTCTCGCCACAAAATTTAAATTCTGACTATGACTATGTCAGTCCAGAGTACAGTTCTACTGGAATCCTTCAGTTCATTATTTTGTTGCATGACTGATTTTTCCCCAAATTTGTTGATAGACCTGAGAATTCATGGTTCTTTGGATTCCATGCAGACCCAGACCATCCCGTTTCCACACCATGCTTCACTTTTTGAAGGAAGAGTGTTGGCTTCTAACCAAACTTTTTTGGTTTTGACCAAATAATTCTACTTTGGACCAGAGAGTGGTTTTCTGGTCTGGTCAAGTTGAACCGGCTGATTTGTTTTGTTTTTAACAAGCCTCTTTTAAATGTCTATTCACATTTCATCTGATGCATACACTTTGGTCCCACATGATGTGTACCTCGGCCTTTACCTGATTTATTATTTCTTCTGTGTTTCTGGGTGATGGTTTTTATCGGTAGAGTTGCTGTCATGTTGAAGGTCTTCCATTTGTAAATTATTTGTCTTTCAGTGAATGGATGGCACCTGAATGTTACGGCGATGGTCTTGTGGCCCTCCCCAGACTGATGGAACTGTCACTACCCCCTTGTTCACGTCCTCAGATATCCCCTTTGCGCTCAGCATTGTTGATTTGTATGTTACCGCAGTGGTTTGCTCCGTTTCCTTTCTCTTTGAATTAGTGCAGGCCAAATCCTTTATCGATTACTCATTACTCGATACTCATTTAGCACCCCAACGTCTTTCCCCCAGGTCTGATGCCAATGCATCTGGGGGTTCTCTTAAGCCTTGTTTACACTTTGTCCCTCCAGCGGTACCCAATGTTGTGTGCCAATAAGAAAGTGGTAAACAGGTGTGAAGTGTGTGTCACAGTGTCATTTAGTCACAGTATCCATGTCAAATACTGGTGATAATAAAATAAGAAAATCATAGCAGTGTATTTCCACAAATACATACAGGGTTGAAAATCAATGGCCTCTGTGACACGGACAACGCCACCAGCTCGCCGCACGCTCTAATGCTATAACAGATGTTCTCAGTTTAACACAGCACGGCATGCTACAAACATGCCATCATCTTGGAGCTATCCATGTGTGGCGCAGGATGACGGATGGAAGGCGGCGGAGCAAGCACGGCAACACAGACCCTGAATGATGACGGCATGAGGTGCTTGCTTCTTGGTGGTCACAATGTCAGGACAATATGAGGGAAATGCAACGGAAGAAGCTGTCGAAACATGTAAGAATACACACAAATGTGACTTTATTAGGTTTGCAGTGGTGTATGGCTAACTACACTGCATCATATTAATGTTGAATGTTATGGTCACTCTTGTTTGCAGATAAATGCACAAATTGTGCAAATGCACCTCATGTTATTGTTGGTAATTACATAAATAATTTATGAATTTATTCATTCATTCATTTTCTACCATTTAAATGTATATCCTGGACCTTTATTGTTTTTATATGTATTAAAGATATTTTAAAAATCAAACTGGATAATGAGCAAAAATGTGCCAGGAACATTTTTATAATAACCATCCGTTTTCTATACCGTTTATCCTCGGTAAATAAATAATATGTTTGGAATATAAGTTAATCAACAACAAGGTAATATGATGATTGCATATGTTGGTGGTTGTGATTGTTTTATCATTAGAGAGTTTTATTGTATTGGTGTATCGTTTTGCATTCAAATAAAAATAAAATAATTTAGTGTAGATTTATGCAGATGATATTTGGCTATTACTGATGGCAAAACGAATATTCCTAAAAAAAAAAACTTATAAAAAATGCAAATTGATTAAATATGTGTATGAGTGCCGGGAAGATCTACTTCCTACTTCCTACTCCCCTCCTACAAGTAATCCGATTGGCCCAGACTGTCTTTAACTGGTGCGCCGTCTGACCAATCAGATGACCGGAAGCGAGCTATGCCAGTTTGTAAAAGCATCTGAGGAACGTTAGTTGTGACTTTTGATCGACATTTTAATATTTTTCATCTACGAGTACGACCAGGGAGCTTCGACGATTTGGCAAAAGCAAACAGCCTACCGAACGAGTAAGTTAGATAAGAGTCAAAACAACTGTTTCGACTTTTTGTTCACACACTAGCATGACAGCCATGACGTTGTTAGCTACATTCCACCTTCTCATGATGTTAATGAGTGACACACGGGAGGTTAATAAACTAATACGAGGCTAATAAATCACGAGCTAATTAGTCATTGAGGCATGCATTTTCCAGATTTGTCCTTGAGTGTTTCAGTTCTCCAACTGACTATTAATTTGCAATTAGCTGTTATATTGTTGTCTATCAGGAACGAAGTGAAGTGCAGCGTTTCCCCCGTCGTGGTCATGTGATCATACACTGATTTGATTGACTGATGTATTGCTGGCTTTGCTTTAGGTGTGTTTGCCGTCTGATCCACCACCAGGGTACATCTCGCTTGGTTGGCCCTTTATAGTAAAAATCCAGTATGTATGTGTCAGAAAGTGTGACTGTGGAGAACAGGCTCCACAGAGTGTTATCTATTAATTCCTTCATTAAGTCCTTATCAACGGTATTAATGCCAATTAAGATGCTCTTCAATGTAAAAGGGACTATACACTTTTCACTCTGCAGTGATGCATCCGCCTCTTGTTAGGCAGGAGCAGCCACTCCGCACTGTTAAATGTGCTCTACGGAGATAATAAAGCTTACTTTTTGATTGACACCGTCAGAGAGGTTGTCGGTTAACAGTATGTTAATTATTGGGGTTGGTAGTGAGTGAGAGTTACTGAGATGTGTTTGCTGTAAATCCTCTAATTAGAGTAAAAGAGGATGGAGTGTTAATTGGAAGCAATAATTGGAGAGGCGCTGTTATTTGTGATACTTGAAAATTGACTTACTTTTTTTTTTAAACTTTAATCATGATTTGGAGTGCATGAGAAAGTGGAAACGTGGACGGTAGTCATACAACATGCTTGACTGACAACAACCGCTCAGTAGTTCAATGCTTTTAAGGCACATGCAGAGGTAGATAAGACCTGAAATAACACTATGGTCACTTTTGCACTTGTATTACCCAATATAGTTTGCATAATAATAGAAAATTACGTACAAAATTAAATACATTTAGTACATGTTAGCACTGACGGCATACTTGATACCGAATGTCACATCAATGTAATGCAGGAGATGCTGTCAGTCACGACTCATGCCAGTCACTGACACTCTCCGCACCGCTAACCATGCTGACACTCATCAACTTTACAGTAGCTATAGCTGACGTCATGGCCTCTACTTTAGCTAGTTAGATACAAATAGATGAACACAGCATGCTGTTGCTACAAGAGTAACAAATTCTAAGTAGTAAGCATGCAGACAGGTGCCCTCCGCATATGAAGGGTTCACAATGAAGACGTTTATGTGAATGATAATTAGTTAGTATCGACAGATCGGCATTGTGCAGAGCACGCACATGGCTTTGTGGACAGGCGCTACAGTGCAGCGGTGCATTTTGTGCCAGCGGTGTCGTGTTTTAGTCTCTCAGGGACGCTTGGGGTCAGCAAGGGAGAAGACGGATGGTGAGAGATGATGGAAAAAAAGTGGAGGTGTGCATAGAGGACTGATAGCCTGCCTTCTATGTGCTGTAAATAAAACTACGCTACTGCATTAACCAGTCATTCTTTTATGATTCAAATTTGGGAAAACATAAATATGAACCTCAGGGGTAAATACTGAAGGTTGAGCGCTCCATCAGTTAATTTTATTACCCCAGCATGATATACTGCACACAGAACACATTTGTATACTCAACTAAACGATAAATTAACTTAATGCGAGTAAGACTGATGCTTTGCTGTCTATTAAGGCCGCCATGATACATGAGATTGAGTCTACAATAATGAGATGAGATTACTTTAAAGAAAAGTACAATGGAAAATATATTACAATCTAGTACTGTAATTTCAACCACTAAAAACATGACTACAGATATGTACATATATATATATATATATATATATATATAAAAGCTCTTTATCATTATTTGGAAAAACACCCAACAAGCTTATCAACCAATTGGAAATTGCAGGAAGTGTCATCTTACAAAGAGTGCTAAAATCATCACACAACAACTAACAATCAAAAGGTAGCTATTAAAGCCACAAGACAAGTACTAATTCAAGTTTAAAGTAACTATTTTACAGCTATTTTAACTTCTACCCATAATGCATAGCTTCCAGCAGAGCAGTCCATTGGCAAGTGGCTGCTGTGGGTGCTTGGCTCCCTCTGGGGACTCATGAGATCCCTCTGGGGGCCTGGCAGTCAGTACTAGCTGCTTTAGTGGGTGATGGAGCCCCACAGCGATCAGAAGCGCAGCTGTTTGGTGCAAACATGATGACCGGACTAGACCAGGCCTGGCTAGACCGTGACTAGGACTCCGTCTGGACTGAGTACCTATACATTTTATCATTTCAAATGCCTTTAATAAGTGCATGTGGCATATTTAGGTCTTAAACCTGGACTGTGCTTGGTAGCTTCCTGACAATGGCAATTAAAGAGAAACTGGGAAGGTTATTAGAGCTTAATGCAATCTAATAATTACAACCGTCACTTTTTTTTTTGCAAATGTTGATCTGAAACCAGTGACTAGATAGAAACGTCAAGCTAGCTGTACGGTTTAGAGGGGAAGGAGCAAGGCATGTGTCAAAAATCTACTTTTTTATGGGCGTCTCAATTACTTGCGCTTGAAGACAAAGTACATTTGTAGGTTTGTTGGGGTATTTACCTGGGCGTCCAAATTCAAAGGTAAGAGGAGCCCTTCCTGGGTGGCCTTGATGTCTCTTTCCTCCGCCTGTGTTTTACTCTATCCTCTTCAATCCCGGCTTTGAAGCATGCAAGAGGAAGGATATCCTGAAGACCAAAGAGGCCATTACCCAGGGGCCATTAGGCCTCTAGTAGAGCATGTCAATGAGGGCTGAGTCTTGCTTCGTTTTTCACTTGCAGCTACTTCGTTGGCTGGCTGGCGGAGTGGAGGGGAATCTCTCAGGGGGCTGATGGATGATAAAAGTATATATATACATATATATTTGTCTCGTATGAACACGCCGGCACTGCATGCGTTCCTCGCGGTAACATTTGATATAGTGCTTGTCCCACTGTTGCACGGGAGGAGGTTGCCTCATTAATTGGCGCTGTTGTTCTTTCATGCAGACTAAGAGCGAGGGGGGGTGGGGGGGGAGTGAGTCATCATCATCAGGATGAAATGCTCTGACATTTGAGCATGAAAGTCCCAGGGTGCCTTGCGGCCCGACATTGCTGCATCGGGCATGTTTGCATCTTGCAGCCAAGGAGGATTGCAGAGTGCTGCGGTCTGACTGAGATGTTGGTTTATTTGGTCGTTGAGGTCGGCAAATAAATACCACGGACACAACTATAAGACCACCACTCATCCAATACGCGGATTTGGAAACGACTTTGTTTCCGTCTTTGGATTGTCACGGGCGGGACTTGGCAACTAATTGTTAATAAGTCATTGACGTTTATGTAATGATTACAAAACTTGGAAGTATTACATCCATGCTGCCGATGATAAATGACCTTGATTGCCGGAACCACCAGGACCATCTCCTCCTGTACTGTTATCCCTTTTGAATTCAAGGGCACACTCCCCTTCTGTTTCCGCCGCGGTAGTGTACAAATCCCCTCAATGCCCCCCAACACGAGTGACGGTATATCACGCTCCTGTTTTTACAGGGAGCACTTGAGAGCGCCATTGAAGTTTGCCGAGAACATCGTCAACTCTCTCTCTCTCTCTCAAGGGCGGCCCAGCTCTGTCGTCTGCCGTGAAAGTGACACGCTACCCCTCCTCGCTAATCAGAAATCTTAGCATTCTGCATGCTGACTAGACGAGGTTTTACAGTGTGTGTGAGGCCTCGCTTTTCTGTGTAGCGCAGCAAAATATCAGGAGAGGAGATGGCCAAGCAGGTTAGGCAAGGTGGCAAAGATGGATAAGGTAAGGGGAAGTAGGAAGATAAGCTTCCAGAGTGTGTATGTGTGACGATGGTACTGGTGACATCCCCCTCAAGGCTTGCAGAGAGAGCAAACAAGAGGTTGATTAATTTAACCTACCTCGGCATCTTAGAGGGAGCAGAAGTCTGATCCAGGAAGGAGAAACCTGTCTCCTTTTGCTTTATTACCTGCGATCAATGGTGGATTGACAGATTCATCACTTGAGGACCAATAAGGAGGACCTGAGGCTGCACAGGTAAGCCCTATGGTGTCGCAACATCCTGGGATTAAAATGTGACAAAAACTAAACAAATAAATAACACAATAAATCATCACACTCGAATAATAATATGGTGTGCTTCACAGGAAGTCACTGCCAAATAAATGCTGCTCTTTCAATTGTAAAGCCAGCATTTCAGGAAATGCTGCAAATGTTGCACAGACACTACAAATTGCGTGTGAGAAAAGCACATGTTGACTTTAGTGTCAGTTTGTGGGACAGTAAAAGACACCTGCCCAGTCATATTTTTTCTGTTCTTTAAATTAATGTTAAGATTAATATTTTTGTCTTATTTCGTGATTGGGTGTCACAGTTTGTGGGATCAGCAGAGTCTGACTGTATTGATCTGTGTGTTTTCACCAAACGGATCCCTTTGCCCGCACTATCGATCAGCTGTTACTGAGAGCGGATCCTCTAGAAAACATTGGCCCTTGTAACACGACAGTTAAAGTACATCTGATATTATTTTCCCAATGACATTCTCTGTTTTTCCCCTGGTTTTGTTTATGCACATATAGAAAGAACCATGGCGAGGACAATACGCTCCCTTGTTCATTCGTTCCGACAAAGACAAAAACATTTCCCCCAGGAATTAAATTTGCATTCATGTTTTTGTGAGGACGTCTGCGTATTTAAGTTGATCTCGTGCTATTTTGAAAAGAAAGGAGCAAGCCGAGGTGGCCGTGAGTCAGCTGAGACGCTGAATGTGAGTCAGCCTGCCATCATCAGTCTTCCATTGTTATCAGTAACGTCACCACCTGAAAGTATTACCAGTCCATCCATCAGTAATGATTGCTGTTTCTCAGCATTTAGGGGCTGAAAGAAAAAGTAATGCATAAAAAAAAAATTTAACCGAATTGTTTGGAGGGGATGCCGGGGAGAGAGTTACTCACTTGAGTGTTTCTCAAAAATGACTCGCTCCGGGGGGACAAAGATTTCTTTTATTCCATTTCCTGTGGAAAAAGCACAGATATGTTAGGACTGAGCAATGTGTGTTGTCTGTGCGCACAGGCAGGGGACTGCTCTTGTAGATCTTTTGCTTCTTTGAGCTCCTGCTGCTGTGAGGGTCTTTGCTGTGAATTGTGTCCTCCCGTCCAAAACAATCCCCCACTTCCTTGTCAGCGTGGCGACAGAAATGCTGTGCGGCAAACCTGCAGAGCGCTGTGTGGCTTTCTTTTACTTTGTCGCTCTTATACACACCCTCATAGGGACGTCCTTGTTTTTTTTTCCACATGCATGACTGTCTGTGACATTTGTGGTTCTGGGCAAAATGCTTTGGAAGATTTATACTTCATATATATCAGGAGTGCATGTACTTTCTCAGCAACAAAGTATAAAAAAACGCACATTTCTATAGTGGAATTCAATCGCCAAGGGAAGTTTACAAAAATGGACATCCGTTCCAGAAGGTGGAGCAACATTCCCACTAGCCTCCTGGAAACGCTGGCATCAAACATGCCCATGCCGACCTTTCAGGTAATGAACACGAATGGTGCAGCGAATCATTGTGAAGTCCTTTTTCTAGTAAGTTACAGGTATCAAATTCACCAAGCTCCCGGTCTCATTCCACATCACTCAATTCATTGAGTTTCACTAGCCTGTCACTGCATTTAAAATTTTTTAATTATGAATATATTTTGATATATATATATATATATATATATATATATATATATGCAACTTATAGTCAGTATAGTTATAGTTTGCAATTACCGCACGGCTCTTAAGACCATGCAGATGTCTTTTTAAAGCAAATTAATTGACACAGAGTCTATTAAAGTCGATTATTTTGAGTACACGCGGTACAAACACACAACTAATAACTGTTAGAGATGCACTGCTCGGTGGGTGGGGGCGTGTGGGGGTTGACTTCATGCTGAATTAGATCCCCTCCGTGTTTGCCCTTAAACTGAACAGTATCCGATTTGTATCCACAGGAAATGTTGTGCCAGAAAAAATATACTAACAAGCTTATGTTTATTCAGAGGATCCCGTTCACGAGAAAACAAAGAGACGTGCCCTGCCCTTCTGCAATGTTACATTTGAAGAGCCCAGCCTCAATAGCCGGTGACAGCACAGAGCCGGAGCAGAGGTAGGCCTGAGTGTGCACTGAAGTTCATATTAATCCATCTAAAACGCTCATCCGCTCGGCCCGTATGTGCTAATAAGTCTAACAAATGTGATTTGGAAAGCCGGCCCCGAGGTGCTGCTCTAAACGTTTACACCCCAGTTAGTGCAATATCCGCCCCTCAGGAGTCTCCGCCTCTAATGGCCAAAATAAAAATCTCCTTTTCTGTTTGTAATCTTGGAGGAGGAAGAGGATGTGGCCTGCTGGACCAGCCACTATATTGGCTGTTGGGAGGGGGCATGTCTTGGACTCTAGTGATGTAAAGCACAATCAAAACAGGAAGTGATGTGGGCTCACTTTCAATTTAAAACAAAAGTAATGTTTTTTTTTAGGGATTGAGTTGAGGACTTGTATAGAGAAGCTGTACACCGTAACCTGCACATTAAGCTTTCTAGATCCTCCAGATTCTGCACCTGTTCATGCAGCATTTACATGGATGACCCAAATGGTCTGTTTAATTTATTCCACCACGCCCACTCCACTGTGATTGGTCACATTCCCAAGCGCTCCCGAGGACTTCTGGATATGTAGGTCCATGTTTGCTTACTGGTCCCCTTTAAGAACATACATTTAAATTAATAATTGTTTCAGCTAAGTGCTTTTGTGGAGGCTGTTGATTTGTTGGTCAAATTATAGATATACTCCTCACAAGTATTTCCATCAGTAATTTCAGGTACATGCCCAAACTACTGGCTTGGCAGCAGGTATTATAATATGTACTCGTTTTTTTTAGGTTAGTTGACCTTAATGATGAACATCCCTTTGTCTGTTTCGGTGCCTGTTGGAAAATGAGGCTACATTTGGCTACTATTTGTAAATAATGCAAGTGTCATGTACATAGATAAAGTGTTGTACTTTGTACTACAATGAAATGTAGTTCAAATGTCATCTGACATCGCCTCAAAACGGATTGCCCCCGTGTCGTATTTTGAAAAGACGTGACCGGATGTAGTACGCTTGCTGTAACGACGGGCTTGACTAGTTGTTTCCGTAGGAGAGAGTGGAGAGCGAGAGAGGGAGCAAATGTGCGCGGCGGCGGCGGAGAGGGAGGGAAGACAGCCCAAATAGTCCACATCAGCAGGCGTCGGAGCATCTTCCTCATCCTCACCTCCACCGAGCGCGTCTCGGTGTGACATTCCTAACGGGAGCTGGCGGAAGTCGTCCTCAAGCCGTCCGCGCATCCATCCATCCGTCCATCCACCCTCCCAGCAGCAGCAGCAGCTCCCGGCGCGCACTTTTTTCCTCCGGAGCGTCGTTATTCTTAGCTCAGCTGCAGGGAGAGTGTCCCGTCCTCCCGGCCCTTTGGCTTATTTATCCCAGGTTTCTTGAATATTTCATGGGAAAAAATGGCGATCTGTGCCCAGTCGTACGGCATGTTGTGCCTCTTCAGCATCCAAACTGTCCTTCTCATGTGCGTGTCCACGCCGACTGCCGGGACACACCACTTCCCCCAGCACTACACGTAAGTCGTCTTATTATTATTTTTTTTGGAGGGGGGTGTTGAAGCCAGGAAGTAGGACAGGTGGCCCCGGGAAGCCTGTCTCGCGTGGCCGTGCGTCGCCGCTGATGTGCGTGCATGTTCACACACGCAACTTCCGTCTGTTGGTGCTGCATTATAGATCATACACACCATGTCGCCTCTTCTCTTGTTTGGACGTGGACATTTGAACGTTTAAGAAGACGCTCCGTGGGGATTAGAGTAACACAGAGTGGCTTTATTGGGGCTCGATGTGCTGCTCTAGTTTATGAAGTCACCCACCCGTGCTGTGGAAATCATCATCATCTGCTTATTAATCAACTTAGCAACTTAAAAGCCAGCAGTTGTTTCATAGTAGACGTGCGTTGGATGATGGATTCAAACTCTAACAGAATTCCTGTTCAGTGCAATGTTTTCTTTGAGGCTTGTTTTGTATTCCTTCAGGCGAGCATTTTGGAACTATAGTTCTATCTTATTTCCACCATCTTTTCACCTGATGATGCCAGCTCTCCCCTGCGACCATCCTCGCATCCTCTCTAGGGCTTCGGTGTTGAGATGATCAAGGTGACTTTGAAAGCGGCGTCACTTACGTTCACCGGCGATTAACTCCGGACTACAATTTGTCGCCCCGTTTAATTGACCACCTGAGTCCCATCATAAATTAAAAAAAAAAAAAAAAAAAAAGCTCCACAGGGTAATCATTGCTACGTTTTCAAAATAATTGCAGCGTATGTTAATTAGGTGTGCTCCATGGTGGTTGTGATCCATGTTGGTAGTATTGTTTACAAGAGATCATCTTGCTTGTACGTTTTCAAACGTACCGTCGTTAGATTTGATGGATCCCTGGAGGCAAATGAAAGGGAATGACAGTAATAAGGCGGGCTGGGATATGGGACTTGATTATAAGATGTGCTTTTAAGCGGCCCGGTGGGCTACTTTTGGCCTGATTCTAGCTGGGTGGCGATGAGAGCTGGGTGCCGATGACCTTACGCCAGGTGTTGCTCTGAGACACGGATCGGAGGTCTGGGACACGCGTGCTTCAATTGTCCTTAATGTGCTAATTATTTACATGCGGTCTCATCGTGTCTTTGAAGGCAGACATGTTTGTCCACTTCTTTTTTGAGTTATTTTATAATGGTACCGATTTAGAAAAACCGACTCAGTTAGCATCAGCATTTATTGTATTCAAATCCACTTCAGTTGCACAATATTGATGTCTGTATGACCAGCAAACGGGGGGGGCGGGGGTTGTCAGTCAGTGGCCCAGTCGTCTGGATCAAGTCAAGTCTTTATGATGTCCTTGTGCCCCCGACCAAAGCTAGCTCTGCTAGGGCCAGCCTCTGATGTCGCAGACCTCTTCGATTCAGCCCATTGACTCGCCTCTCTTGTCTGCGGTAGAAATCTGACATTTAAAAGTGACATTTGTCCCTGTAATTTGTGTATTACGGTGTTGTCTTGTCTGGAAAAGGTTGACACCAGTTGGCTGCAAACTTGATTCATCTGATACCTACACTCTTTTTTTTTTTTTTTTTTCCCCTCCAAAAACCATTTTCATTTCAGCTCATGTCCAGGTTGCCTGCTGCTTTTAAATCATCTTGTGAGCGTCTCAATCCATTAAGTAATTTGTTACTTGCTGCGAGATACGAACTGCGTTTGATCTCCTAATTCCACATTTGGCCTCATCTGATGGAGATCAGCTTCCCTGCCAGGCGTGCGGTTCTTTCTGACCCGAGCAGTTTTAATGCAGAGTTGCTGATCACAGCCAGTCCAGCCGGTGCTGACCAGATGTAGGCATGTATTGTCGTAGGGAAGAGGGGTGGTGGAGGTGGTGCCGATGGCTAACTCGTGCATTAGGAGATAAGAAGGTCAAGGGACCTTCAGTGTTGGGGCGCCAAACACTTAGCTAGGCTGCATACCAGAAAAACTGCAGTATTCTCTAATGTGATGGAGCAGCTTGAGAACACAATAAAGATTTTTATAAAAAGCTTTTTATTTCCTATGCTGAGACGGAACAGAAAAGTACAGGAGTGTCCGAAACAATGGGACATCATTTGGCAGTAAGCCTGCCACGATAATCAATAAATCAATTAACCGCTCATAAAAACAAAGTTGATCATTTTGCCGACCTCGATATATTGACATGTGGGTGCGTGTTTGTTTTCCTCCTCTCTGTCGATCAAACAGGCTGCATGTGTGTCTGTCTCAACACCTGGGCGTGTTGGTTTGATAGCAGAATGTAGGGAGTGAGTGAACCCTCCTCTCAGTCTCTCCCAGTGGGGAGAGGCGGGGCGCTACAATGCAACACCTTTCACTTATATTCTGCTTGTGAACATGATTTAGTCAAGTACACTTCAGTTGTTCACGGTAAACATAGTTTTGTCAGTGCTGTTTTGATTTTTGTATTTATTTTTGTTTTGTATTTTCTACATTAAATTCACCCGTGGTCCCTCATGGTGGCTGAGTGGTTAGCATGTTGACTCAATAAAAAAATCAGAAATATTGTGATTTTTATAGAATTTTCTTATATACATATTTATGTTATACAAAAAACAAATTTTCTTTTCTGATGAAAGATGTGAGTCTAATCTTTCTTTTGGTATATACCATGTTTATATATTGCTTACAATATTCTGTTTACCTTAAGAAATCAGTTGGGCTGCACGGTGGTCGAGTGGTTAGCGCACAGCTACGAGACCAGAGTTCAATCCCACCCTCGGCCATCTCTGTGTGGAGATTGCATGTTCTCCCTGTGCATGCGTGTGTTTTTTCCGGCTACTCCGGTTTCCTCCCACATTCCAAAAACATGCTGGGTTAATTAGCGACTCCAAATTGTCCATAGGTATGAATGTGAGTGTGAATGGTTGTTTGTCTATATGTGCCCTGTGATTGGCTGGCCACCAGTCCAGGGTGTACCCCGCCAGCACCCCTGGCGACCCACGTGAGCATAAGCGGTAGAAAATGAATGAATGAATGAAAGAAATCAGTCATAATCGTCAGAAATGGCCGGTACTGAGAGGGATGTTTTGTTGTTTTTTAATGGCTGGGATTGAATAAGTTACAATGGTGACTGGTTTTCTCGCTCTGTATGCGCTTTAAAATGTCAGTTTTGGTGTGAATACCACCGCGGAGCCTCCATTAATTCTACAAGGCATGTTGAAAGAACCGTTTGCCATTGACTGGACCTGCCACCAAGGCAATCGCCCCTGAAGCAGACACACTTTGGCTGGAATGTAGCCTTCCGCGTCCTCCCTCGCTTGCCTAAAGCGAGCAAATGCAAGTATGATGTGCTCAGGTGATAATGTGAGTTGATGCGTGTTGAAAATGTCCCGTCTTCCTTCCCAGAATGATTCACTGGGCTGGACGCATCGAGAAGGAGCTGGAAAAAGTTCTGCAGCACGTCACCGGGACTCAGCAAATGAGATTGGTGAGTTGACATCACACTTGGCACCGTGCATTATTAAACGTGGATATCTATGCATGTGTGAAAGGCATGCTGGTGTTTTGTATCAATGTACTGTTTATCTCCTAACGTGAGCACCAGGATAGGAAACAGTGTTATTTCAGTCAATATGGCTTCCTTCCTGCATGAGGCTATGTGTTGCGTGTGGAATGTGGCCGGGTCATGACTGACACGGTTTCAATATATATATATATAAATATGTTTTTTTATTGCGCTGGCAGCCTGAGATACACACTTCATTATTGCTATGTGAGTGAGTGGGCTTCATTCAGCCGGCGTGGGTGCCTGTGGCGTCCTGAATGTGAGCCGTACCAGTGCTTAGCGTGGTGGCGACATTGATGGGTCGCAGCGAGGAGGCAAGGGAGTTGACAGGAGTAAAGGTTAATGGCCATTACTGGATGTCGGTGCGAGATAAAGGCAATTTGAGAATTCAGTGTCACCAAACACTCATGGCAGCTTGTCTGCATCGACCCGTCATTTGTCCACTTGTTACATTTATACACATTTTTTTGTAAATATATTAACATTTAAGCCAGCACATTATAATGCTAGTAAGTATGAACCAGGAGTGGGAATATTTTCAATTCTGTTTTGACTTCTATACTACCTTGTTTTTTTTTACTGACAATTACTGAGTTTTATTACATCTAAAATGCTTTAATGTCTGTGATTATATCTACTATAAGGTGACTATAGGGGTGTTATTTCATGTCGGGAGGGCTCTAATAAACATTGTATTCACAAAGTCATAAACTGGTGTTGTATGCTCCAACTACCAAAATATTACAATTGGTAATACTGAATCAAATCCAAATTCACTTTATATTTCACGGCACAGCAACACCAACGATGCAATAGCGCGATCAACATTTTAAAGCGCATGCAGAGGTAGATCGGTAGCTGTTGTGACTGTTGTAACCACGTCAAATGCAGCCACGGACTAACGGTGGCGTAAATGAAAACTACATCAGGAGGTTCAGGCAATACAGTCCCTCGTTTATTGCGGTGTACTGGTTCCAGACCAGACTGTGATAAGTGAATTTCCATGAAGTAGTATTAATAAACTGAATATTTATTTATAAAGGGCTGCATGGCGGACGAGTGGTTAGTGCGCAGACCTCACAGCAAGGAGACCAGAGTTCAATTCCACCCTCGGCCATCTCACATTCCAAAAACATGCTAGGTTAATTGGCGACTCCAAATTGTCCATAGGTATGAATGTGAGTGTGAATGGTTGTTTGTCTATATGTGCCCTGTGATTGGCTGGCCACCAGTCCAGGTTGTACCCTGCCTCTTGTGAGAAGACAGCTGGGATAGGCTCCAGCAGCAAGCAGTAGAAAATGAATGAATGAATATTTATAAAGAAAACCCATTAGAGCCCTCTTGACATGAAATAACACCCCTATGGGCACTTTTAGACTCCTATTATATTTACTCTGACTCTATATTTACTCTATTGGGATCACTGCAGGGATGTGTCCATCGCATTACCGATGCCTAGTGACCCCAACACTGCATACAACTTATCCTTCAATATTCTTGGACTAAAAGTAGGCCATATTTAACGACGAAACAGCCGTTATTTGTTAATTATTCTTTGCAAATGGTCGATATAATGAGTGAGCGATATTCCAAGCACGATATATAGCGAGGGACATATACACAACAGCGCTCCGAATGCTTGAGTTTTGTGTGACCTCAGGGGCTTATTTAGGTTGAAGTCTTTTAGGACGTCCCTCACTGTCAGATGAATTTGTGTTGAAGTCATTATGTTTTTAACTATTTGCCAAGCAGGGAGAGGAGCCGAGAGAGAGAGACATGTATGCTTGTATGTTATCTCTGGACTGCTAGGAGTAAAGTCGGGATGTAAAGCAGTGATCCCGAGCTTAATGGGAACCAAAGCTGAGATGCTGATGGGAAGTTAAAAGTGGATTTAGTCTCATTTACACTACAAGTGTTTGAGGTTTTTTTTTCCTCTGTGGGCTCAACCCAACGAGTCACGACGGTTCCAACGCAGCCTCTCACGACATCCGACCCGGTGATATCTTGCGTTGGGTGTCCGTACGGGCGTGTGTTTGTGTGTGTTTGCACACGTGCGCGGTGCATGTGTCAAGACATTTATCACGGCCTTAAACTGGAGTCTTCACAGGGTGTGCTAAATGGCCCAGCATGCTTAGAAAAGCCATTTTCTAAATGGATGCCTCTCTATATGTGTGTCTGATAGAAATCCCGGCAGGCCACACTGGCTGCTAACTAGATCGCTTCCCTGTTTTCCAATTTCTCTTCTTCACGTGCAGACAAAATTGTGGTAATTGTGTGCAAATTGTATTGTGAGTTGATCTAACGTGACGAGAGGAGGATGGCTAGTGTTTATATACCGCTGTTGACATCTTTTTAGAGAAGCAAGTGGGTGGCCACAATATATTTCAGTTAATAAAGACACAGATTGTACTTTTACAAATATTAGATCTGCCCTCCGTTACACTGTTCTGATATTTTTCATCATCAGCAACAATTATGTACTTGATGTATTCTCTTAGGGGCCATTCGTGTTTCCACTCTGTTGTTTATCTTTTTGCCATACTCCAGTGCACTCGCACACAAACACACATGTTTAAACAGATCCACAGCGTGGCACGCACCAGGGGAATGATGCCAGACTCTTCTGCTATCAGTGCCAATTTTGGGACATTTTCACCATCGTCCGCAATCCTTATGTGATGGATACTATTAATCTCCAAGAGAAATTCACAATTTGAGACATAAACGCACATCTGTCTCTTTTTTTGTGTGTTATAAAGATATAAAAACAGCTAAAAAGAGGCAGGTGAGAATGCATGTAATCAGGCCTATGAAGCTTCCTGGAAAAATCTTCCAAAAAACTCAAACAACGCTCCATTTTTGTAATATGGCCGGCTAGCTTTACCATGCATCGTATCGAAAAGTGAACGGAAAGGTGTAGCATTCCTTTCTATTTTACGCCCAGTAATGCTTAAAATGACCCAAATAGGGTAAGTATTATGTTATCATGAATATACCCGTTACTACATGCTCTCAGCGTGGATATAAAACCATAAAACCTTTTTGGAGGTGTTTTAACGGCGGTCCTAATAAGCAGAATAGGTGTGTCCCATTACATGCATTGATTACCTGCCTCTTTTTTAGCTGTTTTTATATCTTTACAATGCACAGCATTGTGGATATGATGGGCACATTACCAAAATGCACTGAGGAGAGTGGGCGGTCGTTGCGTTGTAGGAGGAAGGGTTACGGACAGAAAAAATACTTTCAACAATTAAGATGATTTGTGTTTTATATTTGGTGTCCGAGGCATAAAGAAGGATAGAATGATAGAGGAGATGGTTGAGGATGGCTACGTTCTTAAGGAGAGCACATGGATGCCGTTTATAGTTCTTTATCCTCCCCATTATTCCGCCTGCCGTTGTTTGATGTGCTACAGTGTGCGATGATGAGAGGCGGCATCGGACGCCGCCATTGTTTCCACATCCTCAGGCTTCCTCCCAGCAGTTTTAATAGACACACGTGTGCACACAGCTCCGACACCCACGCTCTCACACATGATGTCGTATGTAACGTGCCATCTTTACATGGCTGCATTGTTGGTGAGGAATATGCACATCATAATTAGCGCTTGGTTGTTGTCATCTTATGTAGTAGTAGCATTTTACTACTAGCTTTTGGATTAGGAATTTAACGCAAGCTTTAAAGGTGGTTCTGAATGCTCTGTGTTTTGGTTTCAGTAGTCTAGAGTGCTTGGGAGTGGGACCATTCACAGCAGAGTGGGCGTGCCCGGAGGCGGGACATGTGTGTAATAAAACCGTTTTGGAAATCTATGCAAATACAGCTGGATTAGGTGCAGATTCCGGAAGATCTAGAAAGCTTTCTGTGCGGGTTATCACATGTAGATGCTCTATAGGAGGCCGCAACTCAATACAAAGGGCGGGAAATGACCATAATGGGTGCCGTTTAGACACAAAATAACACTCCATAGCCACTCGGTTACTCTTTGTTTACATCACATTGTGCAAGCTACGGGATTACTAGCATAGCGGATAAGCCATTGAGCTAACTAGTTAGCCTCTCCAATGTGCTACTTCTATACTAAAGTGGTTCAAACAGCTCAAAATATACCACTTCCACACAGAATGAGAGGATAACTTTTTTTTCAACTTAATCTCAGCCATGGCGAGTAAGTGTGAAAGATAATGTCTCATAACATTACTGATATCCAACCTGTCGTTGGATATTTGCGGATTAATAATAGACCTAATAATAGTACATAATAATAGTACAATGACCACACGTGTTGTTGATGAAAAGATATAATAATTCACGTTTGTGACATGCTGCACATATTGTGCTATACTGTATCATACTATGACCTACCTCAGGTGACCTCATTCATTCCGTGAAAAAGACCGCTGCGGCATACGAGGATGGCTTCTCCAGTCCCTAAATATCCGAAGAGCGTAATCAAGGTGAAACCCCTCCTTCCAGTCTGCATGCGGAAAATTAGTCAGCCCCTCCTCTGTAGCCGCCTCTTGTGCTGTTTGCATCCCTTGATTACTGCAACCTGGAGAGTGACGCACATCCATATCAATATACGCACACACACACACACACACACACACACACACACACACAGAAGCAGGGCAGGGGCGTATAGCACTTGGTTTGGATGGAGATGAATGTTTAATTTCATCGACAGTTTGTGCTGTGGCATCACATGCCCTTCACGTGTGGATCGTTGCTGGCTGAAGGATTTAAAAAACAAATGCCATGAAAATGTGCTCTTTGTGTATGCGTGTGTGTGTGTGTTTATGTGTTTATGTGTGTGTCTTTCAGTGCAAGAGAAAAAAAGCTTTGAACTAAATTTTACATGTTTTTTTTTTTTGTGGGAGTCAAAGTCTCCAAAGCTAAGAGATATCTCCAAAGTGCACGGCTGGATTTTCCCGCTATCGCTGATGAGAGAAACTTCCAATAAGGCCGGCCGTTAAAAGCCTCTCCTTTTCGATGCGGATCCATCAGAAGACGGTGACGTGAGGTTAAGATGGGTGCCATTTGTTTCTTGATTGAATGACTCCGTTTACAGGAAGAGTCCATCTCTCCTCCTCCTCCTCCTTCTCTCTCCTTCCGCTGTGAGAAGTTACCTTTAAAGGGTAGGGGGCGAGCTGGAGAGCGTGTGAGCATAGGCCTCCACTCCCTTCTGCTCCCCTTCCGCCTTCTCCTTGGCTGTTACACAACACTAATACACAATACTAAAACATTCTATTTATTAACATTGCATCCTATATTGTGGAAATCCATTTAATTCCGTTGGATCTGGAACCAGTAAACATTATTAAGTCGATTGTGTATATTGGGGGCTCATGTTTTACCAAAGCCTGTTGGTTTTGTTTGGGACCCCTGTTTGGGACCCAGATCCCCCCCAGTTCGCGTGCCAGCTTTAGCCTTCACCGCAAAACACGGCACAAAATAAGTGGACACAAGCGGCACATAAAAACCAGCGGCGAGCTGAGCGTTAAGCAGCGTGAGAGTTGGTCAGCGCCATTACTCCCAGCTTCACCCCCCCCCCCCCCAGGCTGACAGGAGAACACGAGGGTACACAAAAACACACACTATTTATTCTTGGGCCCTTTTATTGGTTTTGTGACACGGGCGAAGGTTACAAGGATTCCACAGCAGTGTTTATATGAATGCATCTATCTGCAGGGTGCAGATATCCCCGGCTCGGCATGAGAGACAGTTTCTTGAAATGACTATCTTTTTGGAATATGGGTATAGAAAACCTAGATTATGTAGACGCGCCGCTCTTTCTCCATTTTCCTATCGCGCTCACTTTTTAATCGACTGCCGGTATTTTTCCCGGCATGCAGACTGGAAGACTTTACAATTTCTGGTACAAGCAGTTTTCCCCATCCCGTTATACTGGGGGGGTTAGTGGGTCAGTTCATTTTGTTTAACAAACAAATGTCATTAAGGTAGCACGCGGTTTGCATGTTCTCCCTGTGCATGCGTGGGTTTTCTACGGGTACTCCGGTTTCCTCCCACATTCCAAAAACATGGAATGTTTGGTGACTCCAAATTGTCCATAGGTATGAATGTGAGTGTGAATGGTTGTTTGTCTATATGTGCCCTGTGATTGGCTGGCCACCAGTCCAGGGTGTATCCTGCCTCTTGCCCGAAGACAGCTGGGATAGGCTCCAGCACCCCCAGCGACCCTCATAAGTGGTAGAAAATGAATGACTGAATTATATATTTTTAACTATATTGAAAAAATCACAATTACCATTGTGTAACATTAAGAGTGTTAATAGTGTAACTAGAATCGAACCCTTGCCCGAAGACAGCTGGGATAGGCTCCAGCACCCCCGCGACCCTGGTGGGGATAAGCAATAGAAAATGAGTGAATAAATATTACATTATATCAAATGACACATATCAGATATTATATATGATCTGCAGCATCGGAATGATGAACGCATTGTTGCTATACCAACTACTGTTCCTTAATTAGCATAATTTGTTTTGAATATAAATAATCATTGAGTGAACATTTAAATCATACGCTCTTCACAGAAGAAGGGCTCAAATATGACAGTCGCATTCATTAAATATGTCTTTTTTGGCCCAGATGTTAATACAAATGTGACGCATGAAATCTCTCTGGCCAAAAATGTGCCTTTTCAATCTGGAAGCAAAATGAAAATGTTACATAAACCAAAACGCATGCGAGAATAAGCATGGCGCACACCAGGGAGTACATTTGTAACGCAGCAATTGTAGTTGTGGAGCATAAATCCCATCAAGCTAAAGGAGCCCTGGGAGAAGGGCCAGAGGCGAAGATGAGAGTGAGTCCAGCTCCGAGCCAAAGTAGCTTGTGGAGACAGAAAAATGACTTTCCTATATTTTTTTTTTGACAAAGAGCGAGACATAATGCAGAAAGAAGAGGAAAAAGTGCAAGCTGGAGAATTGAAAAGATGTAGGTAGCTCAGTCCTCGCTGCCTACATGATCAAACGCTTTTCTCGGGCTTCCACAGCGTTTTAAAAACCACCCACCGCCGAGGCAAGCCAATTAAACTTATTCACAAGTGTGACCAATCAATCCCAGACTGGCGCAGGTGGGGGAGGAAGAGAAGAAGAGGACAAAACCTCAGAGACTTTGGTGCACCAGAAACTCTTTGCAGAGGCAGACGCACACAGCCATTTAAAAAAAAAAAAGGTAAACACATTTGGCCTCACAACAGACAAGAGGAGCGTGGCATCCACTTCTTCACAAATAAAACACTTCACACCTGGGAATGTTGGGGTATTGCACCGTCACCCACTCCAGGAAGTCACAAAAGTGAGGATATAGCAAAGAAAACGGATGGATATTAAACCTGAATATATCAGGTTCTGGTCTCCACCCTCGGCCATCTCTGTGTGGAATTTGCATGTTCTCCCCGTGGGTTTTCTCCGGGTACTCCGGTTTCCTCCCACATTCCAAAAACATGCTAGGTTAATTAGCGACTCCAAATTGTCCATAGGTATGAATGCAAGTGTGAATGGTTGTTTGTCTATATGTGCCTTGTGATTGGCTGGCCACCAGTCCAGGGTGTACCCCGCCTCTTGCCCCAAGACAGCTGGGATAGGCACCAGGATAAGCGGCAGAAAATGGCTAACTAGTTAGCTCAGCCATGTGTTATGTCCTGCATGGAGACGACATGCCATGGCCGAGAGCGATTGGGGGAAAAAAAAGGTTCTCCTCCCATTTAATGTGGAAGTGGTAAGTTTTTGACTTATTTTTCTTTTTTCCCCATTACGTTTGAAGCAATTTAAGTTTAAAATAAGTACATTGGAGAGGGCAGTACGGCAGATGAGTGTGAAACACGCAGGCCACACAGCTAGGAGACCCAAGTTCAATCCCACCCTCGCCCGAAGACAGCTGGGATGGGCTCCAGGATAAGCGGCAGAAAATGGCTAACTAGTTAGCTCAACCATGTGTTATGTCCTGCATGGAGACTGGCTACTGAGCCAGCAGAGCCCAGTCGACATGCCATGACTGAGGGTGAAAAAAAAGGTTCTCCTCCCATTCAGTGTGGAAGTGGTAAGTTTTGGGCTTATTTGTCATTTTTCCCCGTTACGTTTGAAGCAATTTAAGTTTAAAATAAGTACATTGGAGAGGGCAGTGTGAAACACGCAGGCCTCACAGCTAGGAGACCCGAGTTCAAGCCCACTCTCGCCCGAAGACAGCTGGGATAGGCTCCAGCACCCCCGCGACTCTCGTGAGGATAAGCGGTAGAAAATGAATGAATGCAGTATTGGCATCGACTCATAGTTGGACAATATTTTGGCAAAAACGCCAATATCAGACACCCCTAAACATAACACACAACGTACTGGGCATCATTTGTTTATTAAAGTCAACCTGTCAATTATGATTATGAATGAATTCAACCTCACACCTATAGGGGGAGCCCTGGAGCACAGCCAATCCTGAATCCATTCCTTCCAGTTCCTGTTTAATGACTGCAGGCGCTTACTTGATTAAGGTTAGTCGGAGATAATGGTCTTTGTTGCCGTCATGCCACTGTGTTGTGCTATTTTAATAACAGCTTTCCCTTTCTAATGGGTTCAATAGCGGGCCACCTCCAAAGACACGTGGTGATTATATGCTTACACAAGCCCATTGTTGATATTTCCAGGCCGGGCGATAGACATGCTAATTGTAAGACTTGTAAAAACGCAAGCGCATACTTTGTTTAAGAGTTCCAGCTCAAGGACGCTTTTATTTTATTTTGTAAAGACATGGCGGGTGCGGCGCTTTAAACACACGGCACAGCTAATTGGACAAATGGGTTTTATTCATTCATTCATTTTCTACCGCTTATCCTCACGAGGGTCGCGGAGGTGCTGCAGCCTATCCCAGCTGTCCTCGGGCGAGAGGCGGGGTACACCCTGGACTGGTCGCCAGCCAATCACAGAGCACATATAGACAAACAACCATTCACACTCACATTCATACCTATGGACAATTTGGAGTGGCCAATTAACCTAGCATGTTTTTGGAATGTGGGAGGAAACCGGAGTACCCGGAGAAAACCCCACGCATGCACGGGGAGAACATGCAAACTCCACACAGAGATGGCGGAGGGTAGAATTGAACCCTGGTCTCCTAGCTGTGAGGTCTGTGCGCTAACCACTCGACCGCCGTGCTGCCCAAATGGGTTTTATTTCATTGTAAAAAGTGCTGTGATGATTCCGTATATTGATTCGGGTGTTGTGGGAATATTCCACACAGTTGACTGATTAGCGAATGAGTGAAAGTTGAAATGTAATTTTATTACGGCTGCACGGAGGGGGGGGGGAATCTGTTGAAAGTAGGTATTGTGTATGTAAGCCAGAGTTTGCCTACAGGCGGCTTATCTTCCATTGTCATGCTGATGTCATGTGAGGATGCTCGTGACTTAAATCCTGGAGAGTTTGCTGGATTTACCATCGCTCGACCCCCCCCCCCCCACGCTGTAAAGGCGACTTCTTGTTTGATGCTCTTCACCGTTTGATAGAAGCTGAGGGCAATCTCTAGGTACTGATGGGACCATTACCGCACGTGTGTGTCGGTGTGTCATGTGTGTGTGTTTGCGTGAACTCTGGACCACCAGCTCATTTCACACATCGACAGACATCAAAGAGAGTTTGAATTAACCTCGCGTGTCCACTCTGTATTCCAGCCACAATTTCACGTTCCCGTCGCTCCGGCGCGCTGACATTCATATTGAAATGAACAGATGGAGTTTTTGCCCTCTGCCACGTCGCCATTCCTTCGCTGCGGGAAGATCAAACTTCAAACAGGCAGGACTGACAAAAAAAAAAAAAGTATAAAATGTCCTTGCAGGTGGCGAGGTTGAGTGTCATCAGGTGATTTGCAGAAGTGGAGAATCATGTTTGGATTTGGATAAAAGTGGGTTAAGTGGGATTCTATTGTTCTCCTGAAAGATGCCGACTCTTCTTGATGAGATGCTGTCCAGATGTCATGGCTTACATAGATCTTTGCATAAAGTCCATAACCAGAAAATATTGTCGGAAATTCATTCATTCATTCATTTTATACCGCTTATCTTCACGAGGTTCGCGGGGCGGGGGGGCTGGAGCCTATCTCAGCTGTCTTTAGACAAACAACCATTCACACTCACATTCATACCTATGGACAATTTGGAGTCGCCAATTAACCTAGCATGTTTTTGGAATGTAAAAAAAAACATGCAAACTCCACACAGAGTTAGCCGAGGGTGGGGTTGAACTCGGGTCTCCTAGCTGTGAGGTCCGCGCACTAACCACTCGTCCGCCGTGCAGCCCATTGTTGGAAATGACAAGACAAATTGACTTATTATTAGAAGGAAATAAAACCCACAAAATGTATTAAGAATAACCATAAACTAGTTGGGGCCACAGCAGAAGGATAAAGGAGCCGCACGCGGCCCCGGAGTCGAAGGTTGCAGACCGGGGTTCGTCTACTTTAAGCATCGAGAGAGCCGTTTGCCGCCAATTTCCACCAGATCGCCGTTATTAAAACCCCAAGTTTGACCCCATCAGATTGAGTTGTGATTTCTCGCACTACGCTCTACCAAACAGCGACTGTCTCTCAAGGGTGTTAGCCAAATCAACACAAAATTTGACGCACCCCTTTTAGTTGATTGACAAGCACGTGTGTGTAAAATTTCAGATAGATTACTTGAAAAACATGGCCGCCGTCAAACGAAACAACTCTGTCGGGAAACAGGCGTTAAGAGTGTAAAACGTTGAGGATATCTGTATGCTAGCGGGTTTTTTGACCGTCACGGATGCCATGTGCGCAGTCCCCCCCCCAGTTGGATTGTATCCAGTGATTGCTATGATAGACTGTGATGCATTAATCACAGTCATCATCCTCCAGTCATTTCTTTCCGTCGGCATCTCGTATTGAATTCTATATTGTTTTCATTGATCTGGCCAACTTCAATTTCCGACAGAGGCGGGAAACGGCGCCATAAAGTAGGCAGGGCGAAACAGTGGGCGTGCATGGCGATGATGATGATGATGATGATGATGATTTCCGTGCTGATTAGAGGTCGAAAGATGGCTGGGAAAACTATCACATACATCCGTGTGTTTTTAATATCCCTGGGACACCATGACAGCGATCCGGTAAACACATTCATATTTCATTAACGCCTCCTCCCTCCTCCTCCTCCTCCTCCCTGATGGCCTTTTATTGTCTCCTCTAGAGGTTGCACAGCAATCCACTTACCTCACCTCATCTTACTGTATTACCTGCAAACACACGCTTGGGTGCATTGCTATAAATAGAATACTTGTAGACGGTCTATTCTTATTGTAATTTAGCATACACTTAGCAAGGGTCTATGTACTCCATGTAGAAATCTATAGGAGCACTTCAAGCCAAGCCATAAACCGCATGTAGATTAAATGCTACAATACCGAAGCAACAATATTACTGTATTTCATCACTTGTAATAACTGTCAGTGTGCAGAGGTCTGCTTGTCAGAAAATGTGCGTAGGAGCATTTTTTTTTTTTTTTTGTAATATCCCATACTGGCCCTTGTATTGTTTCTCCAACGTTTTTCAATACAGACCCACGCAATGACAGCACAATGAGAGAAAGAAGCGTTGCATAACTTACAGGCCTGGAGGCGGCATCACTAGAGTAGGTTCAAATTTATTTATTTATTTATTTATTTATTTTTAGCTCCGACACTCATCAGCTACTAATTTCATTGCAGGTGTCTGACATCTCCCATTCTTTCTCCCAGTTAGACACGGCGCCTCTTCAGTTACAGTTTAGAAGGCAAAAATATCTGTTATCATTATTATTATCATTATCATTAAGTGCAAAGCAGCAGATATGAAGGCTGAAACTCATTCATTCATTCATTCATTCATTCATTCATTCATTTTCTACTGCTTATCCCCGTGGGGGGTGCTGGAGCCTATCTCAGCTGTCTTCAGGCGAGAGGCAAGGTATACCCAGGACTGGTGGCCAGCCAATCACAGGGCACATATAGACAAACAACCATTCACACTCACATTCAAACCTATGGACAATTTGGAGTCGACAATTAATCTAGCATGTTTTTGGAATGTGGGAGGGTGGAATCGAACTCTGGTCTCCTAGCTGTGAGGCCTGCATGCTAACCACTCAGCTGCTGTTCAGCCCTAAATGGCGTTTTAGTATTTTTAATTGCTGTGGTGTGGTGTTACTCATTACATATCCGACATAGGGATGTCCGATATGCCGATATTTTCCTACTCCCAATTTTCAGATACCGATATCAGCCGATGCCGATATGTGCAAAAAATTAAAGCTAGTCTGAAAACGCACGTATGCATGGGGAGAACATGCAAACTCCACACAGAGATGACCGAGGGTGGGATTGAACCCAGGTCTCCTAGCTGTGAGGGCGCTAACCACTCAACCGCCGTGCAGCCCACTCTTGGTAGTCATAGTGACTAATTATAGCCGATGTGTTTATTTAAGTAAACTGCCCACTCGACAGTAGTCATAATTAAAGGGGACCTATTATTGAACGGGTTAATGAAGTTAATAAAAAAAAACAGGAGGTTGCCTACAGCCATTGCTGATTTTGCCGGTATTGTTGACCTGGCGCTAACAGAGATCCCCGCGCTTTGCTTTTGTCGACCACGCACCCGGCGACGAAAAGAGCATCACAGGTTCGTTGAATCGTGGCGGTAATTGAAGAAAAGCTTGGCATAGTCGACAATCTCTTCCTGCTAGCTCTCTTTAACCTTTGAGCACAGGACAGCAGATTACCCTCCGTGTTCATCATCCAAAGTTAATGACACAGTGTTACTACCACCGCGTCATCATCATCATCATCATCATCAGGCTAGTACCCGCTAATCACGTTTGACAGTGTGTGGCCCTCTCTCGCAGTCCTCCAACATGCTGAAACAAACACTTTTTCACCGCCGCGACGAAATGTTCACGGTATGAATAATGCAGTTGCACTCAGTTGAACTGATCAAGGTGGGTTTGGATGGAGTGCGTGTGTGTGGTGGTGGGGGGGGGGGGGGGTGTTGTCGCGGCTCAATTTCTGGTCTGGTAAAAAGAATAAAGCGGTTTGTACTAGATTGGATTTGACAGATGCTCATTCCAGGACATGATTGAAGCCTCTTAATGTAACGCAGACCGGGGCAATACGTGAAGGACGGGGTTGGGGGGGGGGGGTGTATATTGAATGTGTGTGGTTGTGGGTACACTTGCAGCTACATTATGGATGTATACTAGCAGGGAGTTGTTTCATATGTGCAGTTGGGATGTTGGAATTGCTCATTTGTCGTAACAACCATAATTGAGTGATTATGATGGTGAACAAATAAACGTTTGGTTTTCTCCTACCATTTCCTACATTGTCTTACGTACATTGTGTCACGGTCACAAGGCTCGGGACAATGATGAATAGATTAATTGATCACAAATGGTAATGGTTTAATTTCATTTGAACATGTATCAGATTACAATTGAGTGCATCCCATAATCAGTTCCCAGTTCCACATGTCCAAAAGGAGTAGGATGAAGCAAAGCTTATTAAATCTGACCCTGTAAAATCAACTGTTACATTTGTTCACTTCCTGCCTTCCTAATATAATTGAAGTTTATTTATCTATTTATGTATTTTTTAAACTTTATTTTATTTGTTTAAAAAATAACATGAAAAATAAAAACTTTTAATTAAAAAAAATTAATCTTTATTTTATAATTTTTTTATTTTATTTTTTAATAAATAAAATAAAGTAAAATAAATAAATAAACTTAAATTATATTAGGAAAGCAGGAAGTGAGCAAATGTAACAGTTACTGATTGTAAAAGTACCAGATGGAGGGGTAGGACAAATGAAAATGAACTTTTTCCCGGCTTCAATATATTGCCATGTGCATGGGTTCATGTTTTGCTCACCTCCCGCCTTCAAGCAGGGCAGGAAGAGGGTTCACTCTGTGCATTGGTGCGTTTGTTAGTGGTTAGCATGCTGGTCAAACAGTCCAAAAACATGCATGTTGGCTTCATTGGACTATTCTATTGGAGTGTTTGTCTATATGTGTCCTGTGATTGGCTGGGACCCAGTCCAGGATGTCAGCTGGGATAGGCTGCGGCATCACCCCACGGCCCCAGTGAGGATTAAACAGCACGGAGAATGAATGAATGAAATTTTATTGCTGGAAAAAAAAACCCTCTGGCATGTCGTATGGTAGCCTCCTAATGAAGTGTTCGCAATTCAAGTGAAGAAATAATCAAATCTTATTCACCCGGGACAGTTTTTAATTTAGTTAATTTGAGAAAACTGCACAATGGAGGCCTTTTTAGTTATTTATTCTTCATCATTTCACTCCAGCTAATGGTAGAAGATGATATTTGTGTGCATTAGTGCACAGACTTCTAACTCCTTAACACTATCTGAGAGCTCGTTGTGTTTGAATGATCTCTCACCGCTTCCCATTACGCTGCAGTACAGGAAACATTATCTCATTTATTAGGAAGCAAAATAAGCAACCTAGGTATTAGAGTCTTGGTGTTACGCACCACTCTGTTCCCCGCCCACTGTGTTTTTCCCTCTCTTCTTTCTTTCTCTCTCTCAGAAACACAAAAGAGTCCACAGTGGAAAAGTTAGCTTGAGGAATGAGCATTGGATGAATCGTCTTACTTTGTGTTGCAGCTTTGCAAATGTGTGCTCCGGAGTGATTCCGACTTCAGGAGAGAATCATTCCTTGCCTTCCTTGCCTTCAGTCAGTCTGATCCGCAGTCCATCAGCCTCCAAATATTTCACACATGAACACAAACACTGCCACTGCCATTGTACTGGAGATTACGTGGCGCGTATACGCCATAAAATATACAGTGGAAGTAAATATGTCATTCCCGTACGGGTCTGAATCATCATTTTAACACGGCACTACCGACATTCCCAGGTGACCTACTTTTTTTGCTAAGCAGGTCTGAACGCTCATGCCGTTACTCTGTTGAGGATACATCGTCTTTACTTGCATGCGTGTGATGCATTGATTCTCGATGGTGCGACCACACTGGCTGCTCGGTACAATATGGCTGCACACCACAGAAGTCTTTATGTAAATGTAATAATTAGACATGCATGCAATAATGCAATAATTAGACAGTTTTTTTAAGCCATTACCAATAAACACAACTTTCTGCTTCTCCATTCCCATAACCGATCTATTTTTAAAATTTATATTTTATTGTAGTTTGAGCACACCTGGAGGTAATCAGGATTTGACCAACTGTACCTGTCGATTTGTCCTCATGAAATATCATGACGTTACTACTAGGACATCACTACTATCAGGAGAACCAGAGTATAGAGCAGGAGGAGCCACCTGCAGTGGCCCAGCAAGGTGCACTGTATTCGGACACACGCTCCGAGCAGCCGGTGCGGCGTTACTTTTTGAAAAAATATCAACCACGTCAATTCGACAATGATGTCATCGACTTACATGCTCACTCCAGCGACTACAACTCAATTCATTATGGAAATGAGTTGTTCTTTATTTTTCTCAAGCTGCTGTTACCTCGCTTGAAGTCCTCTTGAAAACCCCTGCTGCTACAACGGTAATGGTTTAATTTCATTTGAACATGCATCAGATTACAATTGAGTGCATCCTACCCCTCCATCTGGTACTTTTACAATCAGTAACTGTTACATTTGTTCACTTCCTGCTTTCATAATAGATTTTTTTTTTTTTTTTTGGTCACATACCAAAGTATGAGGTGATATGAGCATCCAATGACATAATGGGTACCATAGTAAGTGTCAATATAGTGATATATATAGCACATCATGACTAGTTCAAGACTCTTCATCCTTGTATTTAGCAAACATCAACTGCTTGTATTGTTTCTTGAATTGACTCATCGTTGTGCATTGTTCTTTACTCAATCCATTCCATAGTTTGATTCCACATACTGAAATGCTATGGCTGTTTAACGTAGTCCTAGCATAGAAGTGTTTCAGACTTAGTTCTTCCCTCCCGTCTTGTAGAGAAGTATTGGATGACATTTTTAGCTAATTGGTTATTGGTTGTTACAAGATACGTGTTTTGTGAAAGAGGAATCGTATGCATGGACGGACTCCCCTCGTGGTAACGCACCACATTCGACTTTGAATTAACAAAAAAAAAAAACGACAATTCCTTTGAAAGCCGTTGAGCGAACTTGACACTGTGTGTTTTCGAGCCTTTCCTAGAGCACGATGGAGACTCTGACGGCTCTGTCTTGAAAGTGGCTTTTGTTTATGCCGCACACTTTAGGAAGATTGAAGCCGTCTCCCTCAGCGATTGTTTTTCTTGTTCTAAAGCGTCTGATAAAAATGGAGTTTCTTTTGTGAGCGGTAGTGTGAGCTATGTGGGCTCACATAATGAAAGGGTTTTGATGTAATGTCAGAGTTGTCAGGCGAACAAAGAAAAGCTCCAGCTGCTCGAGACGCTCCTTCTCGTGTCTCCTCGCCGAACAAGGACTTCTCCTGCTGTGTTTGTCCTGCTTGACCAGACCGGTCAACTCTTCTTCGCCGCGTCGTTTTTTTTTTCGACGTCACGCAGTCTCTTAATCGCATTCAATCGTAGCCGTGTTGTGTGGAATTCATCACATAGTTTCTTATATTTCTGGTGGGGATGCATAGAATTTTTAAATGTCTCTACGCCGCAGATGTTTTTATTTATGATTGTATCCCACTTTTAAATGTCACCTACTTATCTGCCACTTTTGGTGATAAAACTGTACACGCTGTTTTGATTTAAAGGTCGGACTCAAACCGAAATGTATAAAGGCGATTTATTTTTCCTTAGAAAATAAATGTAAATCCAATGATTATATATATATATATATATATATATATATATATATATATATATATATATATATATATATATATATATATATATATATATATATATATATATATCCCTCGTTTATCACAGTTAATTGATTCCAGACATGACCGCAATAAGTGAGTTTCCATGAAGTAGGATTCAGTATTCATTCATTTAATATTTTTACAGTTGAAAAACATTTATACCATTTATAGAGTAATCTAGACATGGGATAACACCCCTACAGTCACCTTTACACTCACATTACTCAATATGGCGGATATAATCAGAATAATATGTCATTTGAGACAGAAATAAGACATAAATAATGCTCAGGTGTGTTTCAATAAATGTCTTCCCCATGTGTGGACAGGAAGTGACGCTGGGGATTCAGAGTTGAGTTTCAGCTGGAGTATGGCCACAACAGTAGCCTGTGTTATTGTGATCATATTATTATGTGTTGTGATATAAATTATGATCTTAATTAATGCTTAATTTAGGCCAAGAATATGTAACATTTGCTTAAATATGGATTTATAAAAATAACAATAGGTCGTAATCAACTACAAAACAGCCATCAATCATGAATAAATTTTTGATAAATTGAGGAAGTGATTCCAGACACCCCAAAATATTTTAAAAATATATTCTATAGAGGAGAATAGTGTTTCTCACCTTCTTTTCGTCAAAGTGCTGGCGCTCTGTACTTGGTTTGGCCCCATTATGTGTTTTTGACAAAAAACTATTCATATTAAATCTTATTTCTGTCTTAAATGACTTATTATTCTGATTATATGATATTTTATGTTCTGATTATACACTATATTGAGTAATTTGAGTGTAACGTTGGACATAGGGGTGCTATTTCATGTCTAGAGGTCTCTAATAATGGTAAAAATCATATTTCAAAAGTCACAAACAGATTTCTATATGTTGTAACTACAAAAATATTAAATTCATCAATATTGAATCCTACTTCACTTATCACGGCCGGATCTGGGATCAGTTAGCCGCGATAAATGAGGGATTCTGAATTAGGCTGAATTATTCCTGACATGAACGTCTTTGAGACAAAAGCTTGCGTCTTTTAAGAGTCATTACATCGTAAAGTTTGCCAGGTCAAGTTTGGGCATCCAATCACAGATTATGGTTGGATCGCCATGTTGTGTCACAAAGCGATGTGACAAAGGACCTTTTATGTCTCGGATTGGGAAAGTTGCCGCCGTTGCAGACGTTGTACTCCTGCGCCCCAATCCTCTGCGCCGACAGCAATGGCCACTGATGGAATGCGGAATAATGACTTGCTGTGCAGTTTTTCTCCGTTAAAATCAATGCACATGAAGCTCATGAACTTTCACTATTCAGCCATCGCTGAGAAGGATCATTACCACAACGAGTTTCACATTTCCACGCTGAAGAACATCAAGTTGAGGAACCTGCTGAGGCTGCAAAAGGCGGAATTCCGAAAGAACAGCGAAATCATGGCGGAGCAGGCGGAGGAAATCGCTCACCTGAAAGAAAGCCTTCAAGTCCAGCAGGCAGAACTTCAACAGAGCAAGGTGAAAGTCAAGAAGCAGCAAGCTCAGATGTTTTCACTGGAACAAAGTGTTCAGGAGCAGCTCGCTGAGCTCCAGCAGAGCGAGAAGAAAGTGCAGATGCAGAAATCTCAAATCTCTTCACTGGAACGAGCTCTTCAGGAGCAGCAGGAGGTGCTCCAGCAAAGCGAACAGAAGGCCCAGATGCAACAGGCTCAGATGGCTTCCCTGCAACGGAACCTTCAGGACCATTTAGCACAGCTGGAGCACAGCGAGCAGAAGGTGGAGGAGCTGGAGGAGAGGTTTCAGAGTTACGTGGAGTCCACCCAGCAGGACAAACGCAACCAGAAGGTTAAAGAGGAGATGCTGATGGACACCCTGCAAGCGTGTCAAGGCCGCCTCAACGCTCTGGACGAGCAGATCAACAAGAAGAAGGATCACTTCTGGTCGGGGATTTGGAAAGGAAAAAAGACATCGGAGAAGCACGAAAAAGATGAGAGGAGAACGTGGGAGGGTGAGAAGGCCGAAAGGAAGGAATTCAATATGAAGCTGAAGAGCGAGGAAGAGACGACCAAGGACGAAAGGTTGGAGAAGACCAGGAAGGAGACTCCAAAACAGGCGCAACAGCAACGAAGAGTGGCTTTTAACATTTGACCCAGTAGCAGTACATGAACGGCAGTTTTCTGCGCTCTTATGATCTTATTATGAATTATGAATCTTATTAACCCAAAGCCGTGTCTGAAAGGGTGAGATTGGATTCAGTTATTGTCATTGTACAACTACAAGCTAACCAAATGTAGCATCTCACCAGTCGTGCAATAAACAGCACGTGCAGAATGACATACTGTACATATTACACAATTGATGCCTAACCAGTTATACAAAGTGCATTTTTCCTCATTGGACCAAATTAAACTGGATTCAATCTTTAGAAAATGAATAACGGATGAATATCCATCCATCCATCTTTTCCCGCTTATCCAAGCTTGGATCGCCCAGCCAGCAGAGAAGCCAGACTTCCCTCTTTCCGGCTACTTCTATCACTATAAAGCAGTGATTCCCAAAGTGCTTTCCCTGGTGGGCGCTGGTGGTACTGCAGGTGGGCCATGAGAGGTCATTAAAAATATGATTCATTATTTTTTTGAATTATTTTTATTGTATAATATTTATTGTATGATTAATATATATATATATATATATATATATATATATATATATATATATATATATATATATATATATATATATATATATATATATATATATATATATATAGGCCAAAGTAATAACCTATTGACCTGTCACAATATTTTCGGAATGCAGTTATGAAAATTATGAGAATTAATTAGATTAAAAGTTTGGGCTTCCTTCATATCACTGCTTTCATTTCAATCCTGAATCTTAATAATAATAATAATAAAAAATAATAATAGTACTCCAGTTTCCTCCCACATTCCAAAACCATGCTAGGTTAATTAGCCACTCCAAATTGTCCATAGGTATGAATGTGAGTGTGAATGGTTGTTTGTCTATATGTGCCCTGTGATTGGCTGGCCACCAGTCCAGGGTGTAGAAGACAGCTGGGATAGGCTCCAGCACCCCCACGACCCTCGTGAGGATAAGCGGTAGAAAACGAATAATATTAATAATAATAAGTATAATACTTATAAAAATTACAAAATATATTATTATGTTTATTAATAATACTAATTAATATTAATAACAATTAGTCATTATTATTACTAATAATAATCATCATAATAAAATATTATTAAAAATAATACAAATACAAAATTATACCAATAAAAATTCCAGAATTTATAATGATATTATTATTTATTATTACAAGAGACAGGACTGGTAATAGACGACCAACAACCGTTGGTTTCAACTACAGAGCTTTGTTGCCACCGAAGGGAGTGTTAGTGGACGACACTCCGCTTATTTTTGCTTTTTTGCCCAGGTTCGCATCCCAGCCGTTGTTGTGCTCACTAGCCTACTAGCGGTTCCCGGTGTGGTCCCTGCTGTCTTTCAGAAGGCCTGACTTGATGCTTTGAGGACACCCAGTGAAATGAAGCCCTGGCTCTCTTTCTGTGGTGCAGAAAGGAAAGGCATTAATCTGGCCCAGTCGGACACACTGGAATTAATGATCATTTACTCGGACGACATAATCGGACTTCACGCTGTCCTCCGATACAAAATTGCTTCTTTTGTTCCGCAAGATTCTGGTGTTTTTCTTTGCCGTCCCTCTCTGTCATTGTCTGTCTCTCTCTCTCTCTCGACTGTTTTCTCTTCCCCAGGTTGCTCTCTGTTATTGGTCATTAAGCGTTTCCATGGAAACAGCCACTTTGGTAGGAATTGGCATGCTGTAAAAGCCGCCCGTGATGTTGAGCGTAGAGAACAGTCCCTCTGGTGCGAGATTGTGGGGGGGGTGTTGTGCCACCGTCGACCAGTGGCACAGCGCCGAGGTTGGGAAGGAAAGGTCACAGAGGTCGCCCCCCCCCCCGTATATAGGAACACGTGGCTGAAGATGTCCCCTCTGTCTCTTATCTGTCAGCCAGGGTTTGTATAGCTGCAATGCTGCCGCTGCTCAGAGCGATGACCCTGTTGGCAGGTGACACGCCGCGTCTCTGTGTAATTAGGCTGTGCTCTTTGTGTAATGACTTAACATGGAGATGCTCTCTAGCAGGCTTAGCGGGCTCGCGCTAGGGATCGAGGAAAGACGACTGTTTGTCATGTCTTAGCCACTAGCCACGTATACATGGACCCAAATATTCCCATTGCATTCGGTTTATTTGCTCAAACGGAAAGAATGTAACCTTTGTATACACCTCATTCCGAAAGAAAAGTGCCAATCCCAATGAATATATAATCGGATTCAGCTCCAAACGTTCTTCACTTTTAAAAATGGTAATGGTTTAATTTCATTTGAACATGCATCAGATTACAATTGAGTGCATCCCATAATCAGTTCACACTTCCACATGTCCAAAAGGAGTAGGAAGAAGCAAAGTTTATTAAAGCCTACCCCTCAATCTGGTACTTTTACAATCAGTAACTGTTCACTTCCTACTTTCCTAATATAGTTTAAGTATTTTTAAAACTTTATTTTATTATTTTTTTATTTTTAAAAATAAATAAAATAAAGTCTAAATAAATATATATATGTATAAATATTTTGTATTTTTATTTATTTTTTACATTTTTATGTTGTATTATTTTTTATTTTTTTATTTTTGTCACATACCAAAGTACAATCGGCACTGGACTGCTGCGGAAAGTTTGTTTTTGATCCAAACTCAATTTCAAAACTGGACGAACAAAAAACTGGCAAGGAGTTAAAACACATTTGATTTCATTTTGAAATACAAAAACCAAAACTGAATCAATGAATCCAAGAATAGTAGAATCATCTAAAATAATACACGCATTTGACGCGTCTGCTACTGTGCAACATTTTGCATGTCAACTTCCTCAGTTAATGCGCCACTTGACACATAAGCGTGGCATCCGAACCCATTTGAATTATAAAATGACATCCCATTGACCTCTGCCGCTCCAGTGGCTTTGCTAAACCCTCAGCTCATTATTATCCATTTTGAATTTACTGATGTGTTCCTAAGTTGGCTTTGCAAGGGAGCTTTCAAATAGGATGCTTTTTATTTTGTCTGCAGGAGCATTAAAGTCTGACAGGGAGGGAATCTTTTTTTTTTTTTTTTTTTTTTTTAATGCAGAACTACACAAGTGGCCTAGTTGATAAAACTTGGCTGAGGTGGTCTGGAATGTGACAAGCGGCGAAGCCGAAATGCGATGGCTTGAATAGCTTGAAAGTACAGCAAATGAGCTTTAAAGGGGATGCTCGGTTTATTGTTGACGTTGTAGTTGGCTGTGGTGAACAATTGTACTGCATCACGCTAATCGATTATTATAATAAGCTGCTAAACATTAGGCGCACCTTTTGTGTATGGAAGTCTTTTAAAACAGGAAGTTACTTTTCAATCGCTCTGTACACGATGTATGGTTGTTCATTCATTCATCCATTTTCTACCGCTTATCCTCACAAGGGTCGCGGGGGATGCTGGAGTCTATCCCAGCTGTCTTCGGGCGAGAGGCGGGGTACACCCTGGACTGGTGGCCAGCCAATCACATGGCACATATAGACAAACAACCATTCACACTCACATTCATACCTATGGACGATGTGGAGTCGCTAATTAACCTAGCATGTTTTTGGAATGTGGGAGGAAACCGGAGAAAACCCATGCATGCACAGGGAGAACTGCAAACTCCGCACAGAGATGACCGAGAGTGGAATTGAACTCGGGTCTCCTAGCCGTGAGGTCTGCGCGCTAACCACTTGACACCCTTGCAGCCCATAATCATTATTATATTATTAAGTAGCCTATTATTATTACTATCATTTTTATTCTTCTTCTGATTATTACTACTACAACTAGTAGTAGTAGTAGTAGTAGTAGGCTAGTATTAGCCTGCTTAAATTTGAAATTTGTCTTTTTTGTAAAAAAAAAAAAATTTCAAAGAATCAATAAAAAAATATCAAATTTATGGGGTCTTAAGAACGTTTAATTTCTGCTACGTTACTGAGCATAGCTCTTCATGAGGCTACACTCTTCTGCATGCAGTGTGTATACGAGCGGCCCCGCCTCCACCCACTGAGACATAGAGACTGTATGACTGACACTACTCCTTATTGTGTAATATTTTGGATGCAGATGTGTTATTGGATCTGATTGGATAGTACAGGTACACAAAATGAAGTGTTGTATAAAACCAATCAATAACACGCCAAGCTCACGGTTACACCGATGGACAGGTGCCAGGCTCGGTCAACGGCATGCAAGTGGAGCGTAATTAGTCAAATGAGTACGAGGAGGAGGAGGAGGAGGAGGAGGAAGGAGACAGCCAGACAACTCCACCCCTCAGGCTCCATCTCCTCAGCAGGAGGACCACCACAGCCCACTCGAACGAATACACACACACACACACACGGAAACACACAACCATTCAAACACAGTCACGCATGCAGCAAAATATAATGCACTGTTTCACACATTTGAAGTCTTTTAGCGCGCCGTAGCGTGAAATCATGCACGCAACTTCCATCTCATCACTCCATTTATCCCTTTTTAAAATCCTATTCTCTGAGTGACTTTATAAATACAGTATTTTCTATGCCTGTTTTAATTGGGCTGTATTTAATCACGTACATGAGCTCCCTCGGTTTGAGGTATCGACTGGACGTGGGGGGGGGGGGGAGAAAGTAAGAGAAATAGTGTCGAAATAGCGAATTATAGAGAGGATATTTTTTGCGGCTGTTTATTTGAGAAATCCTCGTGGATGGAGGAAAGCAATTCTCTACCATCAGCAAGTTAATAAAAAGGCCGCAGTTTATCTCTGTCCAAAAGACAAATACCATGACGGAGGATGGAAGGGAAGGGAAGGGAAGGGAAGGGGAGGGGAGGGAAAGGAGCAGAGGAGGCTGCCCCACATTTCATCTCATCCTTCTCTCCTCCTGCGAGTCACGTTAGACTATGAATCTCTGTGTCACGGGGCAACCAGGTACAATTGATTGACGTCTGCATTGATTGAAGGCTGCGGTTACACTTGAAAAAAATGGCGTTCGGACTGTTGTTTTTATCATGTGACCAATATCTGTGCAGTAAATATATGCATTAAGGACATCATTGATTGGACAGTGGGCTGCATCAAGTGGTTAGCGAGCAGATCTCACAGCTAGGAGACCAGAGTTCAATTCCGCCCTCTCTGTGTGGAGTTTGCATGTTCTCCCCGTGGATCCGTGGGTTTTCTCCGGGTACTGCGGTTTCCTCCCACATTCCGAAAACATGCTCGGTTAATTGGCAAATCCAAATTGTCCTTAGGTATGAATGTGAGTGTGAATGGTTGTTTGTCTATACGTGCCCTGTGATTGGCTGGCCACCAGTCCAGGGTGTACCCCGCCTCTCGCCCCAAGACAGCTGGGATAGATAAGGATAAGGATAAGCGGTAGAAAATGGCTAACTCGTTAGCTCAGCCATGTGTTATGTCCTGCATGGAGACTGGCTACTGAGCCAGTAGACAAAAAAAAAAAAGGTTCTCCTCCCATTCAGTGTGGAATTGGTACATTCCACAGTGCCCCCCGTGACCCTTGTGAGGATAAGCGGTAGAAATTGAATGAATGAATGAATGATTGGACAGCTTTCGTGGCCTATTAAGTGATGTAACTCAAATATCAGTTTATCGTGCTTAATCTGCGATAAGTCGGATTTATAAAATATTAAAATATTTTGACAGCTATGGCAAAGAAAACATGTTTTAGAAGACGGAAACATGGAATAACACTCATTTAAACATGTATGACTGAAGAAAATATGACATTTAAGACAGGTTGGTGGAGGACAGGAAGTGAAGTTTTAGGTTGTTGTGGGCTATGGCCGCAACAGTATATTATTTTTAAGATTATTAATATTGTTCCTGTTGTGATATCATTTAATTTCAACCTGCAATAAAAGCCTGTTGTTCCGGCGCTCGAGTCCGGTGCTTGTCTCATGGAACAATTACTGACACCTAGTGACTAATGTGCAATACTACACCCACCAGTTGATTGGTGGTCTTAATGGCTTGTATTGTATTTGGATTCTACTTCATTTTGCCATTTTTATGATTTAAAATAACAAATGTGGGCAAAACCACACACAATTTGCTTCAATATGCAGATTTTTTCACCACACAAAAGTAATCCTTCATTAATAATTTTTTGTAAAAACCCTAACAGAGTGAGGTAGCGATGTTTGAACCACACCGACTGCGTTCCATAACCAGATGCCATCTGCTGGGTCAAATACATAACTATGTAGGTTGTTTTAAGATTATATATTTACCTGCTTACATTTCAACAAAAGCTGGTAAAATGTACTTTGAAAGGGCACAACACTGCAGTTCACCTGCAAGCGTTCCGAGATCCAGCGGTTTGTTCTCTGTTTGGTGCACCACAGGATTCGAATGATGGACCAAACCAACCGTACTACCAGAGTAAACGCACCGCAGTTCATTTTTTACCCAAAGTGAAAGTGAGTGTGAACGCAGGCTTCCATTCTACTTACAGGGAGTTAACTGCGTAGTTAACTGCAGGTATCGTATGGAAATGTACATACCACGATGAAGACACATTGTTATCCTTGTTTGAGTGCCCTGCATGGCTTTGGCAGACATGGAAGTATGTTGAGATGAAAACCTGGCAATTATTAGTGCTTCATGTTGGCCCTTTGTCACATGACTGTGTGAAATGGAAATCCTTTTATGTGTTTTTGTTTCAAAACAGTCCAGTGTAAGCACCCCCCCACCCCACCCCCCCAGGCTTTTTGTAGCTGAAAACATTTGCACATCATTCAGATTATTTTAGCTTTATTGGCTTTTTGGTGTGTGTGTGTGTGTGTGTGGGGGGGGCGTTTCTCTTTGTTCACACCTGTTTGAATCACTGTCGACAATCCCTCTGATAATGTCACAGCCCCCTCCCCCGTGTTCAGTGTCACCCTTGGCTTATCTCCGACTCTCCGAATGGGGTGTAGTATGTAAACATGCGAGCCCAGCCTTTGTTTCCTGTGACGTTTGCCAGGGTGCGGCTAGCTAGCTCACAGATAAATAGCCAGTGTTCCCCCGCTGGGACCGTGCTGGCATCATGTCTTCCTCTTTTCACTCTTTTGTTATTTATTTATCTTTCATCGCACCTCGGACGCACATCCTCGTCTTATGAATACAGCTGTCAACATTTAACAGGCGCCCCTTGTTGTGGGACATTAACGGTACACCCTCGGTGAAACACTGGACTTGTAGGTCGACTGGTCGATTAAAATGGCTTCTTTTTGGAGGGCAGCGGCGTGTGTGGGGACTGCTGGGGTGCGGGGCACTAGGTGGGTGCACTCAGGGGTTAGCGGGGGTCGGGGCCAGGTGGGTTGGCTGGCGGGGTTGGTGGTGTGCTTCGGCAATGTCCTGGGGTTTTGCTGGGGTGTATGTGTATATATATATGTATATGTATGTATGTGTGTATATATATATATATATATATGTGTGTGTGTATGTATATGTGTGTGTGTATGTATGTGTGTATATATATATATATACAATATACATTAAGAAGAAAGACTGCTGTTGCAGTAAAATGGCTCTTTAGTACCAAAATGGAGATTAGTATTTGTAAATTCTAATAAGCGCCGCCATTCCCTGCACTCTACTTGGAGTAGCTGTGGTTTGGCGGGCGCTCCACTCGCTGCCAACCTGACCTGCTTCTGCTCATGGCTAATTAGTACTACTCTGCGGCGACCGCTCGCTGACGTCTGCCGCGTTCCGTTAGCTACACATGCTAACAGAGTTACATCCCTTGTAGAATTAAGCCTCGCTGACAGCTTGTGTACATGTTTTCCTACTGCTGACACTCCCATCAGTCTGTTTTTCTTCTGCCGTTGTCTCATTAGAGCGTAAAACTCTTCCCCGAAACATGACATCAACTGTAGCAGTCAATGTCGTTGCCCCCCCCCCCCCA
The DNA here is from genome assembly GCF_037039965.1 of Doryrhamphus excisus. Lineage (NCBI taxonomy): Eukaryota > Metazoa > Chordata > Actinopteri > Syngnathiformes > Syngnathidae > Doryrhamphus > Doryrhamphus excisus. The sequence goes on along the minus strand of NC_136367.1, from coordinate 18,953,548 downwards.
CCGCCCCACCCACCTCATGTGTCAGGCCTACTGGAGGCTTCAGGTCTTATTTAGCCGCGTGAAGCTTCTGCTGTGTTGTGTCTTATCAAGCTCCCCCGAGGGGATGCTGCTGCCATGGAAGCGGTTCCGGGGGGGGGGCTGGAGGAAGCCCGGTCTGCTCAGCCAAGCCCACTAATATTCCTTAATGATGCGGCATCTGTCTCTGTCAGGACGGCCGGACGGGGCCTATTGTGGTCGCCGACTTCACAGAGAGATAAGCCGTGCTCTCTCCTACACGCCGGCAACAACCGAACACGTCAACTGTAACGGCATCGCTGGGAAAGCACTCTTTGGACACTCTTTGGACACTCTTTGGAAACTCTTTGGACACTCTTTGGACACTCTTTGGACACTCTTACCACTGACCCACAGAATATTGACTTTTAGGACAAAAGCAACATTAAAAACGTTAGACTCTCTTCATTCATCACAAGAGTTTGTTTCTAGCCTTTTTAGGTCTTTATAAATCGGCAGTGTTAGTGCGCAGGCCTCATAGCTAGGAGACCCGAGTTCGATTCCACCCTCGGCCATCTCTGTGTGGAGTTTGCATGTTCTCCTCGTGCATGCGTGGGTTTTCTCCGGGTACTCCGGTTTCCTCCCACATTCCAAAAACATGCTAGGTTAATTGGCGACTCCAAATTGTCCATAGGTATCAATGTGAGTGTGAATGGTTGTTTGTCTATATGTGCCCTGTGATTGGTTGGCCACCAGTCCAGGGTGTACCCCACCTCTCGCCCGAAGACAGCTGGGATAGGCTCCAGCACCCCCTGCGACTCTCGTGAGGATAAGCGGTAGAAAATGAATGAATGAATGAATGAATGAATGAATGAATAATTCGGCAGTAGAACATAAACAACTTCCCTCGTTTATCGTCGTTAATTAGATTCCAGGCGCGACTGCAAAGTCGGATTCAGTATCAGTAAATTGAAGATTTTTGTAGTTGGGGCATATAAAACCTTTTTACCTTTATTAGAGACCTGTAGACATAAAATAACACCCCTATAGTCACCTTGAAACCTGTATTTCCTAATAGAGCAGATGTAATAACCGAACATAAGCCATCTTCTCCATCTCTCATCACCTAGAGGGCGGTATACAATTTTACTGGAGTGCCGCTGCTGTTGTTGTATAGTCACTTAGTGCAAGTTTCCACGTTTGTTTTTATTCTGTACTTCCTTTAAGGCATAAATGGTAGGATCCTAAAATAAGCTGCAATGTTTTTTTTCTTTTCCACTTTCTCATGCAGTCCAAATCATTACTAAAGTTTAAACCGATTTATCTGATATGAGTTTTCAAATTCAGGAATAGCCTTTCTCTAATTATGGCTTGCTTCCAAATAATCTTTGCGCTACGTCTCAAATTGGAGCATTTACGGTGCTTGAGTCCAGAGACGACTCTTCTCTCTGGGAAATGTAAGATTTATTTATTTTTAACAGTGTTTGTCCCGGCCCATGGCCGCCCTCTTGTCTTTCCATCTGCGTGTTTACAGTTTTGGCACACTGGGACCAGCCATCACGGCTTAATGACGAGCGTGACAGAACGCGTGATGCCAGCGAGCTTGCGCCCAGAGCGCCGATTGCGATTCCTTTCACGTGCGTCCTCGGCGCCAGCGACAGCATATTGGCATCAATTGGCAGTCGCCGCCACTGTCATATCCCGTGTAAAGTGTTATAGCGGCAGAAGGTTTGATTGGCCGTCAGCTTGGGTCTGCAGAGCCACCTCTCCACTCTTGACTATGACGACTCTGAATGACAGGCCTCCACTGAACGCCGTCCGGGCTCTGCGACCTACAGCCCGCCGCAAATGATCCTGATCCTTGACTTCACGCAGGCCCCAATTGTAATCTGCCACGGTTAGCCAGAGGCTACCGATAACTGGAGAGTGTTTAATTGACTGTGTTAATTGCAATCAATAAAGCAGGTAGTGAGGCATAGACCCACTGGTAAATTTAATAAATACCATGTCTTGGCTCTGACTGTGTACATATTCATCAGCTAAATGAATTGAATGTTCTGCTGCTTCTGTTTACAAGCAACAGTCGGCCATGATTTTAGCCACGCCGACATATTCACGGTCCTGCGGGCCGCTGACTCGGCCTTGAGCACAACGAGATCGTAATCCTCTCTGGCCGATCACAGCCAGTTTTTACCCAACCTGATGCTGATGTGGCGGCTGAGTCAGTCCGGACTGCATTTGGTCTCCGCTTGATGCTTTAGATCACTCTTGTCTTTTGTTTCCCCCGAGGCGTCTGTCGTCAACCATCCACCATTTGTCTCTGTGTTTTTACTCAAGCACTATGAGCTGACAAATACAATAAAACAGCCTATCCTTGGGCAAACTGCAAAATGCCGCAGAAAGTGATAGCCTTGCTGTTTCATGCGGTCGTAAATGATACAAAAAGAAGTTTGCAGGTGGATTTAACTTGTGTATTAACCAGATGGAGCATGTGTACAATGTACAAAAGTATGTGCCTCCATGACTATTTTAGGCACGGACCCAAATACATGTTTATTAGCATGTAATACCAGTTTGTCTTTTCAAATGTAAAATTTCCATGTTCTGCATAGTGATCGAATGGTTAGCACGCAGGGCTTACAGCGAGGAGACCCAAGTTTGATTCCACCCTCTGTGTGGAGTTTGCATGTTTTCCCCGTGCATGCGTGGATTTTCTCCGGTTCTCCGGTTTCCTCCCACATTCCAAAAACATGCTAGGTTAATTAGCGACTCCAAATTGTCCATAGGCATGAATGTGAGTGTGAATGGTTGTTTGTCTATATGTGCCCTGTGATTGGCTGGCCACCAGTCCAGGGTATGTCCCGCCTCTCGCCTGAAGACAGCTGGAATAGGCTCCAGGATAAGCGGTAGAAAATGGCTAACTAGTTAGCTCAGCCATGTGTCATGTCCTGCATGGAGACTGGCTACTGAGCCAGCAGAGCCCAGTCGACATGCCATGGCTGAGAGCGATTGGGGAAAAAAACAAGGTTCTCCTCCCATTCAGTGTGGAAGTGGTACATTTTTGGCTTATTATTCCTTTTTCCCCATTACGTTTGGAGCACTTTAAGTTTAGAATAAGTACATTGGAGAGGGCAGTAAGGCGGATGAGCGTTAAATGCGCAGGCCACACAGCTAGGAGACCCGAGTTCAATCCCACCCTCGGCCATCTCTGTGTGGAGTTGCATGTGTGGGTTTTCTTCGGGTACTCCGGTTTCCTCCCACATTCTAAAAAAAAAAAACCAAACATGCTAGGTTAATTAGCAATGCCAAATAGTCCATAGGTATGAATGTGAGTGTGAATGGTTGTTTGTCTATATGTGACCTGTGATTGGCTGAGATGTACGCTAACCCAGTGCTTCGAAATGATTTTCCGTCATGACCGTTGTCATTAATTTATCTGTACTATACTAAGGGAACTTGATAATGCAACAAAATGGAGATCATACCAGCGTATTCAAGTCAAATTGCATTTGTCCGTGAAGCACTTTGCTAACCTAATACATTTTTCCCCATAAGAAACAAAGTCGTCCCTCGTTTATCACCTCCAGATTTGACCACGAAAGTAAACTTTCATAAATATGGCTTAATAAAACCTGTTTGTGATCTTCTAAATCCAATTATTACAACATCTGTATTGCCCCTGTAGATAAAACACTCTTCGTAACGTGATGTTGTTTTCCAGAACCACTACAGGATTTGCTATGCAAGCACGTGTTTGTACAATATAAGCAAGATTGGTTGGAAAAACATCAACAACAATGAAAAGGCCTTTCTAACTCTAATTGTGCATGTTCAGATGTTAGTAATGAATGCTTCTACTTAGGCCTCATGGTGTTACATTCACTGTGTTGTTTTTCATTATGTCTCTCTCTCCCTCTCTCTCCCCCCTGGAAGACAAGCTGTTTGTGTCTGCAGTGGCGTGGACAGACTGAGCGCTGCACAGCACTTAAACAGAATGAATATTGATTCTCAAACCAATTTTTTTTTTTAAATCGACTCAAAAACACTCGCTTAAAGGAGTCAGAGAGTTGACTTGATTCTTCACTGGAGCGGACAAAAGTTTTCACACCTCGTTCCGTCGGGAGAAGGACTTTAAATTTAAATGTTGTGTCAGTCGCGTGTAGTTCACTTTCATTGAGTAAATTGGTGGAAATTGAACACAATTTTGATCCCTTGCGGCTTGGCTAGAATAAGACGGGCTAAGCAAATCTCATCAGAGTGCTTGGTTGGCGTGGTCCGAGCCTCTGGGACCAGATGTGCCAGCTCAGTCGGCCGATGGCCGATGGCTGCCTGCCCAGCTTACGGCCTGATAGAGACCGAGCCAATGGATGCCGTTGTTTCGGGCAAAAGATATTTCTTCTTTAAAGAATGCGGCATAGCTGACATTGCAAGACCTTCTTGGTAGGTTTAGTTAAGATCTAGTCCAGCGTTCTGCTCACAGAGCCATTTTCAATTTTAGTCCGGTTCAAACAAAAAAAAACAGTCCAGGACTGGACCAAACAGGTGGGCCAAGACCAGAATCTCAACTGGTAAAATATGTAACCTATAATTGTCATTGGCTGTGATTTTTAGGGGTCTGGTGGCTTATTGGTTAGCTTGTTGGTCTACCAATCCTATCTCATACTGTTGGTTTTCTCTACGTACTCTGGCTTCCTCACACATTCTAAAAATAGGACTTTGTTTGGCAATATGCGGCCATATTGTATATGGCAACATGTTTTCCAGGCACTAAAAATAACCAAAACCATTTCTACCAAAAACATCTCAATGCCTCCTGGAGCACTACTTTTTATGTGTGTTTTATTCCATGATGTTCCTTTGCAGGTCAAATATACTTTGAAAAATGGAATCGCATTTTGAGTTCTAGAAAAACGAACTGAGGCCATGTCCACAAAATTTTAAAAACATATTTTTCGATGTGTTTAGGCCTGTTGTGTACATCCAAACAGGTTTTTGTCCTTCGAAATTGAGCTTTTGGAAAACTCTGGCCATGGTGGAGTTGTGTTTTTGATAAATTGCAATAAACCGTGCAATAAACTGTGCAATAAAACTGTGGCTTGATCAACATGTACATGTTTACATGCATATGACATATTTCTTCTAGTTTTGCAGGAATCTTTGTATGCCAAACACAAATAAAGTTTTCAGTCTTGAGCCCACCAATGGGAAGCCAAATAATGTTTGATACCTTAGGTCATCAATGCACGGCTCCAGAGCCGCATGTGTCTCGTCAGCCTCTTTGTTGTGGCTCCCTTTGCAATGCTCAAGTATTTAACACCCGAACTTGTAGAGGGCCAGAGTAAACATGTTTGTCAACAAATGTAAACAAAGTTTACATTTAATTTACACAGATATTTATGTACATTTATCTTCTATATTGGCAAGATCCGATACTAGTGAGAGTACTCGGTCAACTCTGCTTTTTCTCCTCTGAATCACCAATAATGAAGCATTGGTCCCAATGCCGTTATGGGCGAGGTTTGGCGCCCATGCAGCAGCGAGGAAAGGAGTTGGAGTTATTGTTTATTTAATTTGCTCCAGACTGCATCTGGCCTCCTAAGTGCCGTGCCATTAAGGCTCCGCTCGTGTGTTTACTCTTGCTACAGCACCGAGGCTTATGGGGGAGCAATGGCTGACGCAGATCGTGTTTACCATCTTGTGTGCTACCTCCAGAACAAGCATGCTGCTCCCCTGTGATTAAATTATTTATCCTCTTAAAACAAACGAGTGTCCACTGTAATCTGACTCGAGCTTCTGTTTTTTTTTTTTTTTGCAGATTTACAACGAGAAGAAGAGCCAGTTTGAAATCAAGAGGAACAACCCCAAGGACCTCGTGGAGAGGGTGGCACGGGACATTTCCAAGCTGCTAAACAGCAAGAGGAAAGCCTTGGAGGTAAGTGTTCAATATCCCTGTATACATGAAAGCAACGCAGAGACACAAACAAATAATATTCATTCATTCATTCATTTTCTACCGCTTATACTCACGAGGGTCGCGGGGATGCTGGAGCCTATCCCAGCTGTCTTCTACACCCTGGACTGGTGGCCAGCCAATCACAGGGCACATATAGACAAACAACCATTCACACTCACATTCATACCTATGGACAATTTGGAGTCGCTAATTAACCTAGCATGTTTTTGGAATGTGGGAGGAAACCGGAGTACCCGGAGAAAACCCACGCATGCACGGGGAGAACATGCAAACTCCAAACAAAGATGGCCGAAGGTGGGATTGAATTCGGGTCTCCTAGCTGTGAAGTCTGCATGTTAACCACTCGACCGCCGTGCAGCCCCAACACATAAAATAATATCATAAAAGAAGAATTATATTTCATGATATCAATGATATGATAGCAGACTCTCTGCATGATGAGTTTAATGAAAGGGTTCATCATGTGACACCCCCCCACCCCCCACCCCATCTGACCCCGCTATGGTCACTTTGAGCCAAAGTGCTGACATTTCCTTGTCGGGTCTGAGAAGAGGACGGGAGTGTGTATCTTCCAGAAGCATGTGGTGTTTTGGGGGATGAAACACATTCATCCAAAGGAGGAGAGGTCTCTCTGGGGCGTGATTAATTTCACAGCAGGGATCCTAAAAGGGAACAAGGCGTCGCAGTACATCTCCTATGGTCATGATTGGATTTGGAATGACATTGGCTTTGGCACTTTTCCCCCACCTGACACACACACACACACATACACACACACACACACATACACACGGCACAACAACCCCCGTCGCCTCCACTTCCACACACACCAACTTACTTCCACGTGTCTGAGGTGAAGAGTGGTAGAGGGAGGAAAAAAAAGAATGATGGGCTGGAATGAGAATGTTTCCCTGAGGCGTGGAAAAATCAAGAAATGATGTTCAGAAATTCATAGATTTAAAAATGAGCAGCAAACGGAAAGGAAGGAGAGTGCTGGAGTTGGGGGGGCTGGGGGCAAAATGTCGGAGTGAAAGTTTTTGGTAAAGAGCAAAGCGGAAGGGAAGCGAGATGAGGAGAAAATGCAAATAAGGATGGCGGTAAAGAAAAGGAGGTTGGTGATGTCTTTGTGTAGAAATATCGGTCATGTCTTGTTCATGAAACTTTGACTCTAAATACTCGATCCGAGCTTTAACAGTGCTCAGGATTCGGCTGATTTGCAATTTCTACGACGTGAAGAGCGAGAACTAATCTTTTTTGTAGGTAGAAATGTATTTGAATGATTCATCCCGACAGATTTATGTTGTGCTCAGGTTATTAGAGCCACGAATGAGGGATGCACACATGGAATTAGACGGTCAACTGGAGGTCAGCAGATAATGGAAACATACTTAGAAATAAAGTTAATCGGACTAAGTAGGACGACACTTAAAACACATCATTTTAATGAAAAGTCTTAAGACGTGTGGTTATGTTTCACATGTTTCAAGGATTATGAATGATGGCTAAAAAAAACCAAACAAACAAAAAAAACCTGGTCTTCTAGTGATTGAATGTGCTTGAATCTTACATTTCAACATATCCTAAAATGGTTTAAAGTGCTTGAAATGGGACCTCTGCGACCACGCCTCACCCAAAACCAGCCGGGATAGGCTCCAGCATGCCCCTGTGACACTAGTCAGGATAAGCGGCATAGAAAATCAATGGATGGACGGAAATGGGACCTTGTGGCTTTACTATTACAGAACAAATTATGACTATTTTTGTATGAATAAGCAATTTCCCACAATGTTAAGGTAATGGAAAAACATCGACTTAATCTCAGTAGCTGCAACATGCTTGAATTTGAGACATCAAAAAGATGTATAAATGCTAGGGATGTCACAAAATCTTGTGAGATTAAAACGTGACAGTTTTGCTCATTCAGAAAAAAACTGTCAAACTATAATAAATTAATTTACTTTTAACTTGCCCACCTCTAACACATCCACCCGACCCGCTTTTCCCATTTGGGATCAACAGTCAACACTCACTGAGACGTTAATGTGATGATAATGTGAACAGCGCAAAATGTCACACAGTCACAGAAAGTCACCACAAAAGAAATGATGCTCTTTAACACAGTTGAAAAGCCAGCATTTCAAGAAATGCTGCAAACGTTAGACGGTATTGAATTGCGTATGAGAAAATACACGCCAAAAGCAACATTTCTGCAACTTTACAACAGTGAAAGTTAAGGAAATATTGTTGTTTTTTATTTCCTATTCCATGCACAGCGCAGAAGTTACGTATGTTTTTTGCTGGCGTGTACTTTAGGTGCTTGTATGTTTGTATGTTTGTGTTCAAAATAACTTGTTCTGAATGGATTTGGATGAAAATTTCAGGAATTGTCGGAAATGGGATATGGAAGAACGGATTACATTTTGGAGGTGATCTAGATCACCATATTTAGGAATCACCAGGAATATCCAGGAATAAAAAAAAATACAGGACGAGTTTCCAACAGGTTCTACAAAATATCAATGACTGATCCAAAAAATGTAGGATTATTATGAATCAAAATATGGGGGGAACAATGATGGAGATCTGCGCTCCCTGAGTATTTTATTTTATTTTATTTTATTTTATTTTATTTTATTTTATAATGCTATATTATCATAACATGAGGGGTTTATTTGGTTTCCCAAACTATTGACAATAATGTAATTTAGCTTCAATTTGTGGGACAATAAAGACTTTTGTGACACAGTTACATAAAAGTTAGTTTGTCCAGTCATGATTTGGTCTCGTCTCGTGACCCCACTTAACGAATGCAGCGTGATATATTTAAGAGTGTACCTGCAGGGTTGAGTGTGTGTATCGATGTGCTGCAGTGTGTGTGTGTGTGTGTGTGTCGGGTGTGAGATGAGAGCAACAGGCTCCCACCTGAACGAAGCCATCAGAGAGTCTTCTCATGACAGCTCTTTGAAGCTGCAGCAGCCGCCCTCGTATCCTGTCATGTGCACAAAGCCCGGGCGGGTCGGATGGATCCAGACGACTGATCCCGGCCCTTACCTCATCCTCTGCGTCTTTTTTTAACGCTTCACGTGAGATCGGGCCTGAGATCATCGGGCGGGTTGCTCAGAAACCAGATGACGCCGCTTCGTGTGCGCTTGTCAGTCAGCAGCCAAAAAGAGTCGAAAGTGTCAGTCAAAGCGCTGGCGGGATTTTCCCGCCTCAAGCAAACAGACTCGTGAGTTGTGTTACGTCGCCATCGGCGTCTGTGCGGCAAAAAGCCCTGTGTTCAAATCTCTTCACTTGTGATTTCACAGAGGAGCCTGGTGCAATAGAGACGGGACTAAGGTCGCTCTAATCCAATTACACACGTTTCAATACTATTCCAATAGCGCTTCAAGGCACAGGCAAGGCTGCTTCCGGGCTTCTCAGCACTCAACTCGGTGTCTTATTGCCATGCACGCGCTGCGGAACAATGGAGGTTGAGGCCAGACGAACGGTGAATTTTCTTGCAAAATGTGGCCAAGGAAATGTAGTGTTGGGATAACGAGTTTGGGAGGAAGCCGGCGACAGGCGCACGGATTAAAAAGGCTGCAATCATGGAGGTTGTTTAGCGCATGCACATAGTTGATGGAAGCGTTCCTTGAAAAATAAGATTGACCCACATAAATAGGTACCAGCGCTTCTCACAGAATCTGCGGGTTTGACTAGAGATGAAGCTCAGTTTGCTGCTTAGTCTAGCTAGCACTGTGGAATACTCCTACTATCTGAATGTGCCGGGTATTGATGGAGTACAGGGGCCTTTCTTTGGCCCCTTCATCCACTTTTTGGTTGCGGTGCAGCACTGCGTCAGTATGGCTGCTAAAATCTGGAAAACAGTCAGTGAGACTGATGTGTACTTCCACCTGTATTGCTGTTGCTACAGTTCAGCGGTTTTGCTGATATCCTGCCATAAGTACAACACGACAACAAGCTCCTTTCACTTCCCACTTCCTGTAGCGTAGTTGTTTCTTGCTGTTTTAGTATTAACTACAAATAGCAACCCCCCCAGGCTCAATAGGGGTGAAAAAAACTTTTTCGATCCTTTAGTAGAACATACTCGAGGTACCGTAAAACAGCGGGGTGATAAGGGACAATTTTCGGAACATTTTTTTTTTGAACCATTTGTTCAAGGATATATGCTTCTTTGAAAAAAAACAACACAAAACAGCTTCCTGTTTAACATGAATAGGCAGAAATATATTGAAATCATTTTACCGAATATTGTCCCTTATAGCCCTGTTTTACGGTAAGTTTTTGGAAAATATCAGTTCCCGACTACAAAGGCGGTAAACCAGAATCTTTTTGAAAAGATCAATTTCAAGCATAACTTGTACTTTTGACACAAATTTAGCCATATATGCATAACTCAACAATTATGCCACTGACTTAAACAACACCAAAAACAGAATCAGATCAGAATCAGAAGATCAGAGTCGACTTTATTGTTATTGTATTGCATACAACGAAATACCTGGTTCTTTTTTTACATAAAAAGAACCATTCATTTTCTACCGCTTATCCTCACAAGGGACTGGTGGCCAGCCAATCACAGGGCACATATAGACAAACAACCATTCACACTCACATTCATACCTATGGACAATTTGGAGTCGCTAATTAACCTAGCATGTTTTTGGAATGTGGGAGGGAATGAAAAAAAAAAACATTTATTTACAAATATAACGCCGTGAACTATTTTAAATTTTCACATTTTGAACTAAAATTCAAATTTTGCTTCAGTGTGTAACCTTGTGCACGCGACGCTGCTCCATTCTTTTCTACTTCCTGCTTGCTGTGGAGTGCTCTGTGACATGGGAATGACGTATGCCGAGATCTTATCAAATGCACTTCTGCCACCTTGTGGCCTGTTCTTAAAACTGCACTAAAGATGATTTATTTGATTATGCAGTTGTATCAGGCAGGAAGAGAGTTCACTCTGTGCATTGGTTCCAGCACCTTGACAAATTAGTTCCATAGAACAACGGCATGAATGGAGTGAGCCCTTTTTTCAGTCATACAACCTCTTTGTTTTGGCGGGTGGAGGCGGGGCTGCTAGCATACACACAGAAGTGTGTAACACGGTAGAAATGAAATTCCAATAATCACCGTTCTACAGCAAACAGCTTTGGAAATGTTGAAGAAATGGTCCAAAAACACACATTGAGGTTTTTCAAAATCCTGACCAAATGGGAACTGTTGACTTGTTTGTCAAAGATTGTAAATATTTGGCCCGCTTGTCTTTTCGTGGATGACGGAGACACTCATCGACTTAATGATGATGCTGATCGTAATTGTGAGGGATTGCAGGAACGCTTGGACCGGACACCGTGCAGTGACGGTGAAAGTGTGCTTGACAGAACGAATCAATCACACTGCAGCCGGGGACCGCGTCTCCTTCCTAACCATGGAAACCGAGATGACACAACCCGGGGTCGAGGCTGGGGAGGGACGGGGTCCGTTGGGAGTCAACTGTCATCACGTTACACGTATTAATAATTGACTGAGACACTGACGCTCAAGCGTGGCTCACACAGTGCACACTTGTCACAGGTGATTGGATCTAGTCGCTTGATAAAGCAACATATATGCGGCAAAACGTTCGATTCTACACCTTGCCTGTATTAAACCGCAACGGCGACCCCGCATCAACCTTTACGCTGACATAAAATGACCCCTCTGCCGGCTTTTCTAACTGATGCTGAGATGTGTTGGAGTCCTTCAGCGAGTGGCTGCATGTTGCCCCCGGCCGCTTTCATGCATCCTGACAAAGAGGGGCCTAAAAAGCTCTCTAAATCATGTGAAGCGCTCAATTTCGGCGTTTGTGTCGTCCCCGGCAGCAGCGCCTCGGACAGCAGCTGGTGTGCTCACAATGAATTACACCACCGGCGGCAAGTGATTATGTGCCCCCCCCTGTCGGCGTGAATCAGTGACAAATGAAGGTGTTTCAGTCTGATGGAGAGACAAGCCTGCGTGCTGGTCCCCGTGGACCCCCTTCCAGAGCAACATGTGCTAGATGCTAACTGGTACACGCATTTAGCCAACTTGTCCAGTGGAAACTACTATATTCGCTACAAAAACATGCATAGGTTGAATTTCCAAGTGCTTTTCACAATGTGAGGCGCCAGAAGATATGAACGATTAGCAGCAGCTTGAGAAAATAAAGACATTTTTTTTCAAAGCTGCTAAGCTAACTCAAGTTACATTTAAAGGGGAACTGGACTTTTTATGAATTCTGCCCATCATTCATAATCCTGATGTGAAACATTAATACATATGTCTTTCCCTTTTCAGTGCGTTATATCACAAGAAAACAAGTTAATATGAGCTAGCTAACAATGCACATCATCGGGCCTACCTCAACCAATAAAGAAGTCATAGTTATATAGTGTATTGTTGTTAAATTATTTTAGATTGTATGTTTTTTAGGCTGCACGGCGGTTGAGTGGCTAGCGCGCAGACCACCCGAGTTCAATCCCACCCTCGGTACTCTCTGTGTGGAGTTTGCATGTTCTCCTCGTGCATTCGTGGGTTTTCTCCGGGTACTCCAGTTTCCTCCCACATTCCAAAAACATGCTAGGTTAATTAGCGACTCCAAATTGTCCACAGTTATGAATGTGAGTGTGAATGGTTGTTTGTTTCTAGCCTTTTTGGGTCTTTATAAATCGGCAGTGTTCATACGTAGGCCTCACAGCTAGGAGTCCCGGGTTCGATTCCACCCTCTGCCACCTGTGTGTGGAGTTTGCAAAAACATGCTAGGTTAACTACTGACTCCAAATTGTCCATAGGTATGACTGTGAGTGTGAATGGTTGTTTGTCTATATGTGTTCTTTGGCCACCAGTCCAGGGTGTACCCCGCCTCTTGTCCGAAGTCAGCTGGGATAGGCTCCAGCATGCCCGCAAACCTCGTGAGGATAAGCGGTAGAAAATGAATGAATGTTTTATTTGTTTGTTTGAGACCAGTTTAGCAGAAAAACTCATTTCGGGTTTGGTCCCTAAACGAGCCAAACCATGACCTTACATGTACTAACATGTGATTCTGGCATACTGTTCCACCCAGACTGCTTCATTCGTTGACCTACAACATTGTACCGCTGTCACGTTGTACCGTAGAAGCTCGTTTTTTTTCAGGTAAACATTCGCTCTTCAACATATTCCTCCTCAGCCGCGTCGCCGGCGACATGTCCTTAATTGTCTTGAGCCCGACTTGATTGACTTACTCGCCAGCGAGCTCACGAAGACCCAGCAGGCCCGTCTCAGTAATAGCGACTCCCCCCTACCCTCCCACCCGTACCTCCCCAGTGTGGCCCGTGTTCATCTGGGCAGCTTAATGAATTACAAGAGCTTCGTAATGAGTGTGCCTGCGCCGACTGTGTGGAGGTCAGCTAGTTTGAATAATGAATCAAGCCAATCACTGCTGAGAACTTCACTTGCATGCACTCTTAGATACGCTGTAGCGTGCAGGAAACGCACGCTAACGCGTTCGGTGGTGCCGACAGGAAGTTAAAAACTATCATTAAAAAAAAGTGGGTTCTAAAAAAGTAATTTAATTTTCTATTTTCCGTTGGCCTTTTGCGAAGCGGGTGTCAGTCTGCGGTCCCATCAGGGACGAAGCAGGGGAAGTAGGACGAGCTCTAGTTCAATAAAAATAGACGTTACTGCGTGCAAAAACATGACATCACTGTCAGTGCAGTTCAGAAAGACTCACAGAGAAGGGAGAGGGATAAAAGTTGCGTATAGTCGGGATGTCTATAACGTGTAGCCTATGTTGGGAAATTAAATTAGAATGCATGATATTCAAATTGATTGAAATCTCTCTCCCAAATGTCCCAGTAGTTTTATCAGCGCAGCTGAAAAGATCACATAGAACGCTATCTCACTTCATTGTCGCTTGCTTGTATTGTTTGGCTTCTTTAATATCAAACAAATCACCGTTGCCTCGAAAACAAAATGTTATTGACAATCTCAGTGGAGGTCTGTTAGAGAAACCTTTTGGCGAAATGATTACGATAGATGAAACAAAGTGATTACACATCTCCCTGAATGTTGGAAACCAAAAGTTTCTCAGATAGTTAAAATGTCAACAAATGGGAAGGACTATCATGATGAATGCCGGTCGGGTACATAAGTCGTCACCAGAACCCAAAACCAAAGCTGGATTGCATTTTTTTGCCCATTTTAAGTCTTGTACTGGAACTTACTGGAGTACCTAGTCAGGTTTCCAGTGAGGGAAGTTGTATGTCTTATACATTTATTGACCTCTATTTATAGCTGGGGCCTCTGTTTACATAAAGGGACCCTATTAGGCTCATTTCAGCCCTTTGTATTGAGTTGTGGGCTCCTACACATTATAACCCGCACAGAAAACTTTCCAGACCTTCCAGAGTCTGCACCTATTCCAGCTGTGTTTCCTTAGGTTCCTGAAACGGTCACGCTCAGTGTTAACACGGTGAATTGTCGCAGTTTAAGAAAAGCCCATATAAGGAAGTCCGGCTGACTGTGACATCACAGGGAGCCGGTGTTATAAAAAAAACCTTCTGAAAGCGAGCGTTCAGAGCAATGCTAACTTCTTTCGGGGCTCACTTTCAAATGTGCAAAATATCTCAAACAAATTATCTAAAATTTTGGCATGGTCCCCGTTAAGGGTTAATTACAAGCAGGCGATACAGACTAATATAGTTATTTCCAAAATATTAAATCATATACACAAAAAATAAAGGGGACCATCCTAGAGCTGAACGAATGAAATGGTTTTATATCCATGCTGTGATCGTGTAGAAACGCACATTCATAATAACTTGTGATACTTATTTTATTTTGACGTATTTTGGTCATTTTAAGCATTAGCGGAACTTCCTTCCTGGGTTCATTGATTTCACATAACAACGTAGAAAGGAACGCTAACGCTAACTTTTTCACTGACCTCCTCTATGTATGAGTTATGTGTTATGAAGCGGTGTTATGGTCGCCATGTTACGCCTGAAAATCGTCATGAATCGATAGTAGGAGGGAGCCTATCCCAGCTGTCTTCGGGCGAGAGGCGGGGTACACCCTGGACTGGTGGCCAGCCAATCACAGGGCACATATAGACAAACAACCATTCACACTCACATTCATACCTATGGACAATTTGGAGTCGCCAATTAACCTAGCATGTTTTTGGAATGTGGGAGGAAACCGGAGTACCCGGAGAAAACCCACGGGGAGAACATGCAAACTCCACACAGAGATGGCCGAGGGTGGAATTGAACCCTGGTCGCTGGGATTGAATGACTTAGTTAATTTATTTATTAACAGCACAGACCCGTTTTTTTTGGAACAATAAATCTTGCCACGTTTTAATTGCGCAAGACACGACACCGCTGTTAGACACATATCAATATGTGAAAACGGCATCCCATAATTTCCTTCCGTCATTCAGATCTATGAACCCCCATTAGCAACCATCTGTTCCACCTGCAGCACACCTGCACCACACGAATGGAGCGCCGTCAAAGTACTCGAGGTGACTGTTTAACCTTCAAAGAGGAGACGTCACCCTCGCGCTGCCCGACTCCCGCCATGGCCGGCGACACCGAGACGTTCTCACGCGCTCGCCCGAAATGCGGAAGGTCTGTGTTTAACACCGACACTCACAGCGACAGGTCACAGCGCTGCGTTTAAAAGCAGACGGCCGTCTATATCCGGATTACTGTTTGTGTGCTATGAAGTCGTTCTATCACTCCCGCCGATAAAGGTCACAACATCCCACCCACTGTCCCTTGGCGGCGTTTCACATTAGTCAAAATGTCAGAACCTGATCTGCTTGGTGGCAGCACGCCGCCTCCGGCGCTTTTCTTCACATCTTCATTGCACACGTTTATTTTAGCTCTGAACGCGCCATTTTCAGCTCCATTTGAATGCAGCACCCTTTCCCCCCGCCCCTGCCCCTTCTAAACAAATGTCATTGCAGATGAACATTCTGAGTGTTGTTTCCAGGTTCCGGTCCCGCACAGAACACACACACACACACACACAGGAAGTGCAAGTATAGGTGGGTGGTTTAGATTCCGCATCTAAATGTATCCTTGATAGGAACAAATGCTCTTTTGTCTTGGAGCAACTTCTTCATGTTGCTACGGCAGCTGTTTCACACGTTCATTTCCCCGTCAGCCATAGACAGATGAATAGAAATGACTGCTTGGTGCCTCATACGCTCCAAGTGACGTCTTGCCAAGCTGCACAAAACATACATTGGGATATTACACACTCTCTTCCCCGCCCAAGATAGCCCACATACGTGTAAAAGAGAAAGCATGGTGTAAAAGTCACATGTTTAATACTAATACTGCTTAAAACCTCATCAAATATGACCGATTATGCTTCACTGTGACTCCACAGGCTTCCTTATATGGGCGTGTACATAATGAGTGGGACCAATCACAGTGGAGTGGGCGTGAAGAAATTAAAACAGATTAATTCATTTTCTACCACTTTTCCTCACGAGGGGGGTGCTGGAGCCTATCCCAGCTGTCTTCGGGCGAGAGGCGGGGTACACCCTAGACTGGTGGCCAGCCAATCACAGAACACATATAGACAAACAACCATTCACACTCACATTCATACCTATGGACAATTTGGAGTCGCCAATTAACCTAGCATGTTTTTGGAATGTGGGAGGAAACCGGAGAAAACCCACGCATGCACGGGGGAGAACATGCAAACTCTACACAGAGATGGCTGAGGGTGGAATTGAACCCTGATCTCCTCGCTGTGAGGTCTGCATGCTAACCACATGACCGCCGTGCCGCTCAAATTAAAACACATTATTTTGGAATTCCAATGAAATACAGCTGGAATAGGTGCAGATTCTGGAAGATCTAGAAAACTTTTTTGTGGGAGTTATTGTGTATAGCTGCTCTATAGGAGTACACAACAATCCCTGCACTCTCTTTTAAAAAATATATATTTTTCTTCTTTTCTATCCCCTCCTGCTCAGGTCCGGCCGCTCCAATTACAGCCAATTAATACTCCTAACATCAGGGAAGGTGTAGCTTACACTTTTCCCTGACAGAGCAAATCTGTTTAGCATTTAAGGCCAACAAAAAAGGAAGCAAATTGAGATGCAAAGTATATCCTGCTTGCGTGACCCTTGAGGATCGAACTCCCGCCCAAGTTCTGATATCTCGCTCTTGATAATCGCCAAAATCAAGTCCTTACATCAGGGGTGTCCAAATCATTGCCTCGTTATTTTATACGTTTTTGTGGGCCCTTTTGGAATCAGCTTCAGTGGCATTATAGGTGTTTTCTTTACGGAATGGACAAGGACAATCCTGGACTTGTCGGGAAAATAACCTCTGTCCTTCCCACGTGAAGATCAGTCCTTGTCGCCAGAAATTGTTGTGACTTTTTGTGTTTGTGGTCTTCTAAGATAAGATGGCTACCGAGCGTAGATGTTAGGATACAGCGTAATACATTGAAAGCATTTCAGAGGTCATGTTGCTTTCGTGCGGAGCTTGTTGAACAGTTGGGCTCATCATGCTAATGTACGCAGGTCCCCCCCCCCCCCGCATAGCGAGGACACGGACGCAACGGAGGCCGAGGGAATCAGAGGTCGGCGTGCCTTTTATTTTGCTTTTCCATCAGAGCAAGCAGTTAATCTTTGCGGGCTTATCAGCATGCCTGCCACCCTCGCCCTGCCTACAGGGAGGAAAGGCATCACATGCTTCCGCCTTCTCTTACTCCCGTGCCCTCGTCTTCGTCTTATAACTCCCTGATTGAAGAAGGTAGCTGGAGATTGAATTATTTTCTCCCGTTCCATTTCTTCCAAGTTTGCATTGCGCTGTCACTTCTTTTCTGCTGTGTTATTCTTCCTAGCTGGAACGTGTTTGGGGGGGGGGGGGGTCTGTCTGGGCTTGTTGCTTTGTCCCGTATCAGTTGGGGTGGAGGCCTGCACAAGCAATGTGTGTGTCCATGCTATCTGCTGTTTCACTCATGGTAACGTCCTTGGTTACAAGAACCTGCTGAAAGTTTCTTACTGTGGGAATATAAAATATATATAAAAAAATGATGCAGACTGTAAGACGAAACCCCTTTTTCAATAGTTTCTGCAAAAAACAAATATATAAAACACGCGATTATGCTGGGAATATCGAGCGCAGGTAAGATTGGGAGGTTTCTAGTTGGTCTTTCTGTGTGTAAATATCCCACGTTACAGCATGGACACCTGTCACTCATAGACAAAAACTAAATCAAGCATTTTTAGACAAATTAGGCCATACAATATGTATTATATATATATATATATATAAATAATATATTAAATATATATATATAGTATATATATTATATATTTTTTATAAATGTATATTATATTAATATATAAATATCTTTTATATATCATATATAATATATATAATAATTATTATTGTTGTTATTATTAATATTATTATTATTCACACAACAGGCACACTAAAAACATCATCTTAATAATAGTAAGTCATCATCATCATAACATACTGCAGCTAAAACTGAACTCTGACTCACTGATGTCACTTCCTTTCCGTGGAAGACATTTTTCAAAACACACACAAACATGAGTCTTATATGATCTTAAATGGCTTATTTACTTTGATTATGTCAACTATTTTTGGTAATATGAATGTAAGGTTCACTATAGGGGTGCTATTTATTGTCTGGAGGGCTCTAATAATGTAAATAAAATTGTATTTAGAAAGTTATAAACATGTTTTCTATATTCTCTAACTAGGAAAATGTTGTTTTTAGTAATATTGAATGCTACTTGGCGGAATTTCAACCGGGTCTGGAACCAATTAATCGTCATAATCCACGGATTACAGATTTGTGGGCGTGGCTTATGTTCAGGGACTCTTAATAGGTTTCAAAAATATATATTTATATATATATATTTTATATGTGAAAGAGCTCCTCTCTTGTTTGCTAACTTGCCAACAATCTTTTGAGACTGTGAGTGCCTGGGAGAAAAGCTCTGCCTCACTCGTGCAGAAGTACCGCCACCACCTGTTGGTTCACGTCATGTACAAATCACTTTCCTCTGATAGTGGAGATGAGCCGTTTTTTTTTGGAAGGGAAAAGCCCGGTCCAATTCCTAATTTCCTGCCCCACTGTCTTGAACTTTGACAGCCTGCCATAACTCTGTCAGACTCTCATAACATAATGGCCAAACACTTTGGGTGATTGGCAGGGTTTCTTTTTTTTTAACCCTCCCCGTGATAGACGTATGAATTAGAGGTTGAAAGATGCGGTTCAATGCCCAGTTACCTTGGCTCTACACCCCCCCCCCCCCCCACCTCTCGAATGACAGATGGCTCCCGCCTGTAAGAAGAGGAGGCTTGTTTGCTTGGTAATCACCCGTTTAATTTATCTTGTGTTTGAAGACCTATGGCAGCTGTCAGCCAGAGCTTGGACTCATTCTGCCAAGTGACCAGGGGGCGCCGGGTGCCCGGTGACTGACAGAGAGAAAGGTACATGATGGAGGAGAAGGTGGGGGGGGTAGATAGGCGCTTGCCTCCAGGCTGCGTTAAGATTCAGGGTTGGGGGGGGGGGGGGGTGTTGCGCTTTAAAGAGACAGTAAAGGAGACTATTAAATACTGACCTTGAAGGACCACCTCCTGTTTTCTACCTGCTCTGTTTAAAAATGTATAGTCTGTTGTCTGCTTCTCCTCCTACTCCTCACGTCATTGGTCCTTTTTCACATGTAAGCCAGGAACTACCTGGTACAGTACATTTGTGGCGCCCCCTATGGGACGTGGTTAAAATGCTTTGGAAGACATGCAATGTCACTTCAATGTTAAGATAAGATATGTCTTTATTTGTCCCTCAGTGGGGAAATTTGCATTGTACAGCAGCAAGAGTACACAATCAATTAAGCAGTACAAAAAAATAAACAATATAAACAAGCCAAGTATTAACAAATCAACAATTTTACCCAGAGTTATATACAGTTAAATGAAACATATGACCAGTCTATACACTATGAGATCTGTTGTGTTTCTGTCGTCAATGACAACACAACTGAACTGAAGGCAGTTTTTAAATTGCATTAGTTGTCAATAATAGTGTAATAATAGTGATTTGGCAAAGTTTAGTAGCTACTAATGTTAGCTATCATTTCAAGTTTTTGTAGCTAGAGTATAGAAAACCTGTTTAGGACTTTCTAAATATAAGTACAATCCTCTTGACATGAAAGGGAATCAGAAGAATCAGAATTGCCTTTATTGTCATTGTATTGCATACAACGAAATTTGAGTGCAACTCCATGGTGCATATTGTAGAAGGTAAAAATAAGATAAGGAAAATGATAAAAAAAATAAAACAAGGAATAACAATATAAATATAAAAGTGGCAGGTGCTGTTCAAAATAAGTGTAAATATATGTACAAAAACAATAGCCCATACAGTAACAAGATGTAGAATTACTGTGACCAAATGTGGAATTTCAGTAAACAATAACACAATTGTATTGCCCAATATAGTTGACATAATAACGTAAACAAATAAGACATATATAGACTCACAAGTTAGCTGTGGCAGCTTACTTCCTGGTTACTGTAAGGTTACCGCAATTTATGGTTAAGGAGAGATTCGCAATGCACATCAGTGGCTTTATTAACAAGTACAATTGAATTTAATTGAAACAGGAGCTGCTGTCGGCCACTCTCTACACTGCTAACCTGTTCCTAGATATGGTAATTTTGACTTGGAATTGTGACAAATATAGACATTTATTTGTCGAAGTTGTTGTTTTAGACCGCCATTAACAACATATGCTGGTCGGTAGTGATGTGCTTGTATTGTTTGGTTCAAATTTTTGGTCATTTAGAGCCGACGAGGGTAAATGTTTCACCCCTCTCACTGCTGTGTAACTATCTTAAAACTCCAAAACGATCTATGCAGATCATTTTGTTGCCCCCTCCCCACGTCTTCATCCTCCTCCTCTCCCGGTGTAGTACGGCGGGAGCGGGGAGAGGCAAGGAAGGCGCGAGAGATCGATGGCGAGCCTGTGCACACAGAGACGGGCAGCTGGCTGAATCGCAGCCATCGATCAGCCACAGAGCGTTTACTCTGCCAGACTGCTGGGCCTTTGTGGATGGAGATTATTTCCAAATTATTATAGGAGGCAGATGCTTGTCAGAAGATGCTCTCTGTCAAGGTTAGACTTCTTCAACGCCGCCTGCCGCCCCTTCGCCCCTCTCCCGCTCTCTGTCACACTTGGTCATCATTTTCCAACCTTATCGCTCACTATTTATTTCCCCGCCGATAGTACGCGCTTTTACTAATGACACCATATGTGGCTGTTTGAGACATTCCTGCCTATAGGAGAGTTAAAGGGTAGAGATGATGAAGTATCGGACCGTCTTGTCCAGTGAAGTCATGCATAATGGAAGGAAATGGTTATATTGAGTGAATATATGTATTGTCAGCCTGAAACCCGTACGCCCAAGGCTTCTCGTTAGCAGTGCTTTAATCTCAATGGTCAGCACAAATTCTCTCCTCTCCCTTGATAAATCACCGCCCGTGGTATTAAACACGTAGTTTTGTAACTCTGCTAAAGCACGTCTTGAAATGATCTCATTTCCAGCTCTGTTCAAGTCCATTTATATCGTATGTTTTTTCCCCAAGTTCATCCTGGAACAAGATGTTTTAACTTCCTATCTCTTTTTGTCCCGTGGATAAAACCGTGGCGAGATTCACACAAACGTGGAATCTGAAAGTCAATCATAAAAGTCAATCATAGCTCTGTTTGCGGTTAATTGTCAACAATATTTCTGCACCCTGGAAGATGTTTGCATTTGTTAAACATTGGCTAAACAACTAAACCAAAATAAACAACACAAAAATGGGTAGTTTTACAACCAAATAACAATTTATTTACAAATATGACATCAGAAACAATTTTCATTTTTGGAACTGAACAATGCGTTAACATTTCCGTACAAGGCGTAACCTTCTGCACGCTACACTCCTCCACGCTTCCTTCTTCCTGTCCCGTGATCCCACGTGATCCCTGCCTAGCTCTTGTTCAATAAACTCCTGCCCCCTTGTGGTCGTTTTTATGACTTAAAAGTTATCTTAAATGTTAATACGTTAGTGGAGAGTTGCATCATCACCTCTTTTTGCCCATGGTGCAATTTTTTTAATTAAAATAAAAATGAAATAATTAAAAACAAATAATATAAATAATTAATAAATATAATAAAATAAATACAAATAATTAATTCATATAAATATAATAAAAAATTATAAATAATAAACACTTAATTGTGGTCCGCCAAAATGAGTACAGATTTATTATCCACTGAAAATGAGTCAACGTACAGCCATTATTGTGGTGTGGGGCTGCACGAGTGCTGCCGGCACCGGGGAGCTGCGGTTCATTGAAGGAAACATGACCTGTGACATTGTGAAGCGGAAACTGGACTTCCAAGTCCAAATACGCCTTCCAGATGACGTGTACCTTACTGAGGAATGTGGCCAAATATGTCTGCTCCAGCTGTACACGGACTACTCTAAGTGTACCAAAGTAAAGTGTCACAGTAGATCTAGTAATAGTAGCTAGAG
The DNA here is from genome assembly GCF_037039965.1 of Doryrhamphus excisus. Taxonomy (NCBI): domain Eukaryota; kingdom Metazoa; phylum Chordata; class Actinopteri; order Syngnathiformes; family Syngnathidae; genus Doryrhamphus; species Doryrhamphus excisus. The sequence goes on along the minus strand of NC_136367.1, from coordinate 18,930,969 downwards.
CAGTGTTTGGTGACGACATATGCTATGATTTCATATTCCCCAGCCACAAACCGCTGCTGGTGTATAAATACCAGGACACTCAGCTCCATTTCTTTGCTCTGAAGAAGATCTCCTCTGGGAACGGCGGGCCATGAAGGAGAGAGTAACGCAGGAATGGAGGCCAGATGAAGCCTGAACGGGGGTGGGAGGGCGATAAGGAGAAGGGAAGTGAGAGGGATTAATTGTTCACCCAGGAGAGGACGATAACATCTGATGTTTAAAAGGCGGCCACGACTAATCCTGTCATTTCTTGGACTGGAATAATGAAGAAAAAGGGGGATATCTGGTGAAGAACTGGAAACCGAGCTAATCTGTGGGACTTGTAACAAGCATGTGTTGGTGAATTGGTGGCGCATTTGTGGAGCGGAATGACGGAATGTGTGCAAGTGCTGTTGCGTATGCTTCATTATAAGCGTGTGTGTGTAACATATGGCTGCTAGCTAGGAATGAATGCATTCCCGTATGTATTTGAACAACTGCGTTGCACTGGGGATGCAATAATACTATTCTAATGTGTTGCTATCACTTCTTTGAGAAAGTCTTTCATAAGCAAACAAAATGACTTTTTCTATTGAAATGGTAGCAGTGCCCTGCTGACTTGTCATGGACGTCAGAGCGTTATGACGGGAACCAAACATCCACTGTGACGGGGGCTTTGTCAAGCCTTCCGCAAATGTATTTTTACTGAGCTAAATGCACAGCAGACTCGCTGGAAGGAAGGAAAACGGTCTGAAGACAGGGCGCATTATTGTTTTCCGAACGTGCTGTTTATTTATCCGGCGTGATGTCTTCATGGCCCACTTTTAAGTCCCGTTCAGGGGCTCGACAATAACCATGTACCGATGGCCCGGGGCAAGTTAAAACAAAACTCGGGCAAGTAAATCCAATCAGTGATATTCCCGTCGGGCAAGTGCACTTTGGCATGCCGTACTGCGAAGAGAATTTATTTTTTTTGCGCAATTCCGGTGGTAATTTTCAAACCAATCCTTGCAAATCTTGAAATGGACCAATCAGAATTGTTTATTTAGACCGCGGTCCACGTTTTACCCACACCCGTTCTTGTTCGTGATCAACCAATCAGCGATGGTTTGACTACAAAAACATCTATCATGGCGTCCCTGCCAACATGGTCTAATTCGTCAAGAAATTCTGAAGGAAAAGAGCAAAAAGTGATGAACCGGTGCCTCCTAAACAAGTATTTTATTAGCGGCAGCCAATCAAATGATGGCGCAGGTGAGTGAATCACATTGCTGTGACAATTTGAAGTGGTCACAATGAAACACCACCCATTAGATCCAATACCGAGTGCTGATTTTGCACAAGCTACAAAATCTATTTTTTTCTCACCTTTACTTCGCAAATTATTGTTTGACCATTTTTGAGCATTTTTTTTTCCGGATTAAAAACACTTTACTAGTGTCTATTCAATAATGTTTCATTGTGGTGCACAACTTATCAAAGGCAAAGTGCCTAGAAGTCTCTTAACAATCCAGATTTCCATGCAACGTCAGGATCTATGTAGGAAAACAACCACAAGAAATGATAATAATTTCATCTTTATTTGAGATTCTCATGTGATGCCACAAAAATTAGTTGATATCATTATGGCAGTCTTTTCATTTTACATTCGGCAAGTTCGGGCAAGTAGTTCTCACCTTAAGGATTCCCCACGGGCAATACATTTTTGTTTTTAATGTAGAGCCCTGCTGTTTTTTGGCTCTTTTACATTAGTATCTCCCTGGTGCGACCCCACACCTCCATCATCGACCCCACCACCACGGTGGCGCTCCTTTGCCTCCCCTGTCATATCTGTCACAGGCGTTCAGTCGCTGCTCTTGCTCTGGGCTTCAAATTTAATTTGCTTTCCGTCTGCTGTAATTGCTTTGAGAGACATCCATGTCTACATGTTATTCCTCTTTTATGTCTACTGGCAAACAGGAGTAGGGTGAAGGGTGCTGTGTATCTTTGTGTTCCATCACTGACTAGTGCTTTTATTTGAACGGAAGTACTGTGTGTGTGTACACATGGAATAACCGCATCTATGACGCATGGTTAGCTTGGAGGTTACATTGCAGCTTTATACAAGGTGGGCTGCGACTAACGATTACTTTCTTAGTCGATTCATCTGAAGCTTGTTGTTTCAATTACTGTAATCGAGTAATCGATTACGCCCCGGGTCGACCAAATCAATACGAACCAAACAAGGAGTTAGTGGTTTGGTCGGCGTTTACGTGTCGTAAAAGAGGCAAACGTGTTTTTCAAGGTCAAAGCTGATATGTGTGAATATCTTTATTCATTCATTCATTTTCTACCGCTTATCCTCATGAGGGTCGCCGGGGATGCTGGAGCCTATCCCAGCTGTCTTCGGGCGAAAGGCGGGGTAGACCCTGGACTGGTGGCCAGCCAATCACAGGGCACATATAGACAAACAACCATTCACACTCACATTCATACCTATGGACAATTTGGAGTCGCCAATTAACCTAACATGCATGTTTTTGAAACAAAATCTACACAGAGGTGGCCGAGGGTGGAATTGAACTCGGGCCGACGTGACCAAAATAGTTGATAGGTGGACTGATTCATTGATGAGTTGTTGCAGCTCTGCATCAAAGCATTGCATGAATAATTTACAATTAATAATTTAATTAATTTTAAATCATTTTTGAATAAATAATTAATTAATAATTAAAAAAATAATTAAAAATTCAAAAATAATATGTATCACAATAGTGATACATATGCTGTAACTCATATGCCACCATCTTTATACGTTATTTTTTTTTTTTTTACGTTTTTTGTGTGAGGCACAAAAAGGTGATGCTGCAACTCCACAATAAAAGACAGCATGTTCGGTGCAGTTTAAAGCTGGTAAAAGGAAGGTTTGAACTTTTTGGAGAGTCTTTAATGGCAGCCAGAATCTTTTTTTTTTTTTTTCAGATGTCTGCGGACGCAAGTGGAAATATTGTGTAACGTTTTCCACGCAGCTAAAGACCAACCTACCCAATTTCCCAGTCACTGTTTCAAAGACTGATTGGTGGACAAACCATAGCTCAGCACCGGATCCTCCCATATTTATCCAATATTTATCCAATATTTCAGTACATCTTGGGGGTGGCGTGTCCGGGTTGGGGAGCTGTATTAGACCCTCGCAGCCGAATCGGGGTGGTTGGGGCCAACAGTAGAAGAATGCAGATTTGCAGAACTTTGAGATTTATGGAATATTTCATTAAAATCAACTTAGTCCAGTATAATGTCCCACTAAAACCCCTTGAGATGAGGCGTATAGGGCTCCTTTAAGGACCTGCTACGAAAAATACTTTACTACAGAGCTGCTGTTTTTAGGACTCAAAAAGGACTGTTCGGTCCTGTCATTGGACTAAGCATAATAAAAAGACATTTTAGTCAACTAACAGATCTTCGGAATATAAGCAAATAAACAGAGGACACACGTCAGCTTTCATCTGCGTTGCTACTGCTGGCACTGCAGTATTTGTGTAGCGTGTACGCGTGTGTGTGTACATTGCTGTCACCTCTGATCAAGGAGACATATGCCCCGCATCTCCATGCTGTTTTGGCTCCGATCCATCCACCCCGCCTGCAGAGGAGGCAGTCGAAGCAAGCGGGCAGGTCGCAAAGGCAACCTGTTAAAAGACACACGGGCTAAAAGAGCAATGGTGTGTTTTGTTTCCTTCCAGTGGTCGTGTCACAGGGCGTCGCTTCGTGTCATTCGTTTTCACCTCACACAAATTCTACACCAGCGCTTTGCAATTTTCTCCTCCCGGGTCACCTCCAAGGTCAAAGCCTTATGGGGCCGCTGGAGACTCACAACATCTGAATGGTATTGTTATTTTTAGGAAATGGCGCCCTCGGGCAGTCTTTCTCTCTCGCTCTCGCTCGCTCTCGTGTCTGATGTCTGGTCGATGTTAATAGCAGCAGGAGCGGGCAGCGGTTTATGATAATCTGTCAAACGCTGACAGTGAACTCCGGGGCACGTCTTACCCAAACTCCCCCCGCGGCCCCATGCTGGCTCCTACATGAAACGTTATCATTATCGTTGCGTCATCATGCTAAACAAGTTACATTGCATGATTACACTTCGACATGTCCGATAAGGAGTAGGAAGAAGAGGAGTTTAATTCTACATCCTCTCCTTGCAACCTCAATACCTCCCTCAAGGAGCTTAGATTTCCATCATGGTGAGTTATTCATCCTCCGCTTTCCGGTCAGTCAACCTGGACTTTTTCTAAACACGCTGCTGTTTATTTTGACCTCATATCATTCATGCAGCAGCCGCTTGTAGCATCTGCCCTGTGGGAGCCTTTAATTGAATTTACCCTGATCGTTGCAGCCGTGAATTATGATATGCATTACAATGGTCCATCACCCCATTCAGCACTTTATGACACCGCCACCGCGCCTCAAATGCACGGGGATTTAATGAGGGAAAAGGACATTATTTTCTATAACATAGAAAAATGCCTACACAGTCGTATTTGTATTTTTGGGCTGCACGGTGACTGGGCCTCACAGCTAGGAGTCCCGGGTTCGATTCCACCCTCTGCCATCTGTGTGTGGAGTTTGCAAAAACATGCTAGGTTAATTGGCGACTCCAAATTGTCCATAGGTATGAATGTGAGTGTGAATGGTTGTTTGTCTATATGTCCAGGGTGTACCCCGCCTCTCACCCCAAGACAGCTGGGATAGGCTCCAGCACCCCCGCGACCCTTGTGAGGAAAAGCGGTAGAAAATGAATGAATGAATGTTCTTACTGTGGTCATGTGATGTAAATACCAGAAGTCATGCCCTGTGATTGGCTGGTGTACCCAACATCTGGCCCGAAGTCAGCTGGGATAAGCTCCAGCATACCCCCGCGATGGATGGAACATCAACGCATATCTTTTTTCAAATTTTCAGTTTGGTTTCGGACCACTGAACCACAAACGTCAACGCGGCCTAAGAGGAAGAATAGATTCTCCTCTTCAGAGCGGTCCAACAATGTTGACGGCCATAATGAGGAGCAATAATGATCCTTAAGTCCAGGTCCCAGGTTGATGGAGTAGCAGTTGGGTATTGTAGTCTTATTAGCTCACTCCGACGGAGGATGTGCGTCGGTTGGGTGGGAGGCCCGCTTTGTTCTGTGCTCCAAAGCAGCCTGTGGCAGGGCCGGTTAGCAGCCACTGCCAGTGTGCCGCTATTGTAGCATGTGCCGAGATAATCCCCGCCTTTGTTTCCGCCCGTAATCTTCCACAACGGACATGTTTGCACTTTCTTCTCCATTGCTCCGCTCTTCCCAAAGAATCCCACAACTGCATTACGCTCAGTTGTTTCCACGGGGACCTGGGAGCTGGATAATGCAAACGCTCGTAAACACGCTGTGAATTTAGCGGCTTTTCAATAGTCCGGCTGCAGGCTTTTCAAAAGGCCACAAAACTGCATATTTCTCCAAGAGATTGCCAGCATTGTGCTGAGGCGTCAGTGGAACCAAAAAGGCAGACATAATTCTTTTATAACAACAGACGGCAAACACCAGACGATACACGAGATTGGCTCTATGAGATCTACTACTTCAACCACAGTCGCCATCGACAACCGAAATTCATTCATTCATTCATTTTCTACCGCTTATCCTCACGAGGGTCGCGGGGGCGCTGTCTTCGGGCGAGAGGCGGGGTACACCCTGGACTGGTGGCCAGCCAATCACAGGGCACATATAGACAAACAACCATTCACACTCACATTCATACCTATGGACAATTTGGAGTCGCCGATTAACCTAGCATGTTTTTGGAATGTGGGAGGAAACCGGAGTACCCGGAGAAAACCCACGCATGCACGGGGAGAACATGCAAACTCCACACAGAGATGGCCGAGGGTGGAATTGAACCCAGGACTCCTAGCTGTGAGGCCTAAGCGCCACTCGACTCCCTCACCGTGCAACCTCCAAAATTAATCCATTCATTCATTCATTTTCTACCGCTTATCATCACGAGGGTCGCGGGGGTGCTGGAGCCTATCCCAGCTGTCTCGCTTCGGGCGAGAGGCGGGGTACACCCTGGACTGATGGCCAGCCAATCACAGGGCACATATAGACAAACAACCATTCACACTCACATTCATACCTATGGACAATTTGGAGTTAGTTTGCAGTTAACCTAGCATGTTTTTGCAAACTCCACACACAGATGGCAGAGGGTGGAATCGAACCCGGGACTCCTAGCTGTGAGGCCTACGCGTGAACACTGCCGATTTATAAAGACCCAAAAAGGCTAGAAACAAACAACCATTCACACTCACATTCATACCTATGGACAATTTGGAGTCGACTTATAGTCCATAAATTACGGTACGTAGCCATCGTGTGTATTCAAGCAGACAATTTCATTTGGGATATTTGCGTTATGTCATGTAATATGTCTACAGCCTTTGGTCACATGTCAAAAATAATCTGCTAACGCTAAGCCAGCGCCATGAAAGTGTCCATGGTGTATCTTTTTTTCAAACGTTCGTGTCCTCTGAGTGGGTTGTGACTTCCACTTCAACTTGATATGAGAAATTTGGGCAATAAAAAAAAAACATGTCTGCCGTCTTCCTGTGACTTCTGCCCTATTTAAAGTCAATTAAAGTGTTTTTTGAAGTTGCTTTGACTGTTGTTGGATTTAATATGGCGCTAGAGGCGGGTGAAAGTTTGAGGGCAGTTAAGTGAAACAGATGGAAAGAAATGGAGTAGAGCATACGATGGCGGGATAAAAGAGCCCGGCCCAAGAGGAGAGATAAAGAGGGGTGGGGGGAGAAACCAAAGGTATGCATGCGCGGGGACCCAGGGAAAGGGGAGTGAGGCGAAGCCGAAGTGAGTTTGCTGTGTGAGGTTTTAAAATTCTGGAGTGGAAAGTCCCTCCATCTGTTATTGAGGAACGGTTCTGACTCAGTGATTTCTATGATTGGCCTTAATCCCAGCCGAGTGGAGGAGACAGAATGAAGAGCTTAAAGCGGACTGCTCTACTCTCACTCCGCAGACAGACTCCACTGATGCTGACGCTCAGTCTGCTGCCCCCTAATGGAGCAACCGCATAAATGGCAAATTTTCAGACAAGGCCACAAGCATCACGGTCAAAAATGGCGAATTAAATTATCGGTTCAGCTCCTTCTTAGAGAACATCAAGTTGTTCAAAAGGTACTGAAACCTTCAACAGCTCTAAAAATTCACCCTGTAGTCAAATATCCCCATCTTTGAGTAGACAGTATGTACTAGCCACTGAAAAGAAGTCAATAGCAGGCCCCCCTCTATCTCGATAGACAATGGTAGCGTCCGTGGGGTGCTGAGTATCTTGGTTGGTCGTAGCTTGGTCCAATGGTTTTGGCTGCAGGATCATTATTATTATTATTATTATTATTATTATTATTATTATTATTATTAATACAAAATATTATAATTATTATGGAAGGCATTATTAATAACAATAATAATTGTATTATTGTTATTATTAATTATTAATACTATAATTTTGTTGTAATAATAATAATATGAATTTTTATGATTATAATAATGATGATAATAATAATATAATTAATAATAAATATAAATGTAATATAAAATAATATAATGTAAAATAATAATAATAATTATTATTATTATTGGCATAATAATAATAATCATTTATTATTATTGTTATTGTTATATAACGCCGTTACCATTATTATTATTATTATTGTTATTATTATTATTACTATTTATTCATTCATTCATTCATTTTCTACCGCTTTTCCTCACCAGGTTCGCGGGGGGGTGCAATCCCAGCTTATTATTATTATTATTCATTCATTCATTCATTCATTTTCCACTGCTTTTTCCTCAATTGTCAGGGGTGCTGGAGCCTATCCCACCTTATTAATATTATTATTATTGTTATTATTATTATTATTATTAAGTTAAGTGCTCTGAGAACGCAGCATTTCGTCTATGTACTGTTTATAGGACAAAGGTGGGCCGCGGACATTTTTTAGAATTTCAAGCTGGCCCTGAGTTGGTCAAGTTTGGGAAGCCCTGGTCTATAGTATTGTCCACTGACAAGATACTCTATCTATCTTAACCATAAAATGCTTGCTGAAATGTGCAGGATGTACTTTTGTGACAGGCTGATATGAACTCTATGTATTGTATCCAAAACAAAAGCAGTGTGGAATTGAATTTCCCTTTAAGGCAATACTGTCTCCGTCTGCAGTACATATTAAAAAAGAAAGCTTTGTAAGACGGTCGTTGTCTCTGTTATAGAGCACACCATCCATGAGAGAGAGGGCAATAATAAAATGTACCATTTACTAAAATGACCAGCACAAAGCCCACTTATCCGGAACAAGCGCACTCATTTTGACGTGCATGATTACCTTCCCTAAAAGAAATGGGAGAAAAAAAAACGCAGTAAAGATGATTTGACAGCATGCCATTTCAACGACGTCTTCATTTGGCCGTGATGTATTGGAGCACAGACAGATGCAACAGAAAGTAACTACTGTACTTATTTTACCCTCAAATGACATCTTTAAAGACGTGGCGTTGTCATTGTTCCTCGGACATGCCACATGACTGCCATTGTCAGTCATCATTGTAAATTGTCAAACATCCACAAATTACATAAAGTAAAACTCTAAAAACACCTCCTGGTGGATGTAGGTGTACGACATCCTCACGCTCCTCTGCGTTCCTTTCTTCCGCTCAATTGGATTCAGGTGTGGAGGAGACATACTTGGCCACCCCATCATTTCCACCTTCGTCGCCCTCTGCCAGGCACTTGTCATCTAGGAGGTGTGTTTGAGCTCCGTGCGTTGGAAAACTACCATTCCACCCAGTTTCCTCTTCACACTGTCATGTTGGAATCTAGCTTTCCTTCATGTGAACTATGGCATCGCGACTACGAGTGATAATACAGTGGCGGTGCACGCACACACACAGCGCACATGAATGCTTTATGCACACTTTAAACCATGCAATCCAACCTACCTTGGTGTTCCCAGCGTCAACGAGGAATGTGTGGCTTTAGCTGTAATAATTTTACATTTGATCAAATTTACTTAAAGATTTGACAGATCAACCCACGTAGTACATGTTGCCACTTATGCACCATTAAATATTGGGCGGTTTTATTCAAGCACTCGTGATCACCGGTTCTGTTTCATAACCAGTGATGGGACTAACGCCGAGGATTGGCTCAGGCAGGGGTTCCCGAATTTTACCAACTCAGGGCCCACTTGAAAATCTAAAAAATGTCCGCGGCCCACCTTTGTCCTATAAACAGTACATAGACCAAATGCTGCGTTCTCAGAACACTTAACTTAATAATAATATAACAATAATAATAATAATAATAATATTATATAATATATATTATATTATTAATAATAATAAAAATAACAATAATACTGATAATATTATTATTATATTATCTTATTGTTATTATATAATCATAAACTGTATAAGGTTCCTAAAATATTATGACAGGTCAGTAACACTCAGTAGGTTATTACTTAGACCTATAAAAAATTAAATTGTGCATTAAATATTTTACAATAAAAATTATAACTTGCAAAAATAAATAACATTTTTAATGACCTCTCATGGCCCACCTGCAGTACCACTACGGCCCACCAGGGGGTCGCGGCCCACACTTTGGGAATCACTGGGCTAAGGTTTAGTAAAATTGCGTCTTCGGCCAATCGGAGAACTTGGGTGGGCGGGTGTTTAGAGAACATAAGCAATGAGGATTGGCTAAGGTTTTGTAAGATTGCATCCTCAGCCAATCAGAGAAGTTTCTGTGGGCGGGTGTTTAGAGCACTTCCAAAGATACAGCATAGCGAGAGCAATAAATGCAAACCTCTGGAATGGTACCCGGGGGAATAGTTACTTTTACTGGTAACTAGTTACTTTTGTAGTGGAGTAACTCGGTTAGTATCTCAGTGAGCCAAGACGCTCAAGCCCTTCTGATGATGGCTGATCAGTGAACAAAGTAGGCGTGGCCTTCCCTCAATATATTAGTCATTCAAAGACGGTTAAGTGGCCTCAGCCGAGTCATTTCACGGTCTTGCGGTCCACAATGTGACGCCGTCTCTGAGAGCAAGCCGGCCGTGGGGTCGTTGGAACATGCCGCAATCACATGTACTGACCATGTACTGTTTTCTCAAGTCCCACTCATCCCACTCAAAAAAAAACACACACACACACACTATACACAGCTTGGAGTGTCCATCCCGATCACACACAAGCAACAGCGGCCGTGTGGAGTGCCCTTTAAGCTAATGCTCAGTGGAAGAGCCTAACTGGCTGCTGCAATCATGCAGGCAGTCCGGTGTCAAGTCGGTGCTTAGCACAGCATGGCGCCGCCTGCATGCGCCTGGTGTGCTGTCATTCCCCACAAAAGAACATGACTTTGAGTGAATAAAACTTCTCCTCTCTGGACCGGAGCAACCATGATGAATATTAAAGATTGTAGTCGCCTCATGCTGAGCTTTAGCATTGTCTTGCTGTCTTGTGGCTCAGCAAGAGAACTTTTCTGACAGCAGAGTAACGTTTTATTTGGGATTTCTTAGCAGTAGCGTTGGCACTTGAATCGTTAATTTCAGCGCTGCCTGATTCATCGATTTATTGCTTTTCGGCTGGTCAGAAAATGGTAACTAATGGACATGGTTCATCGGCGATCCTGCATTAATGAAGTTGTGTTTTGTAGTGGCAACGGAGGAATATTGGATTTCACTCCTTGACACCCACGAGCGGAGGGGCCAATTAATTCAGGGTTGAAATGCTTGCTGTAAAACTGCAGGCAGGAATTAAACAGGTACTGAATAAAGTTTGATTTAAGACCAAAGTTTCAGTGCAATACAAGAAAATATCTAACGCAGATTAATGGCAAGTGAATGTAATGAGAATGGCTTTTTAAATACAAGTTTGAACATTTTAACACTTTTCCACTCCTGTTATTCTTTGCTTAAATCACATTAGGCATGTGGGGGGGGGTCTTTGCAGAGACATAACAGACGGCCACCGCTAGCAGAGCAATCTAGCAAGCTAACTAGTTAGCCTTTCTAGTTTACTTATTCTAAACTTTAAGGGTTTCAAACAAAAGAAGCTAAAAATTTACCACTTCCACACAGAATGAGAACTTTTTTTAAATTTTTTTCGATCTCCGCCACGGCACATCCGTCACAGCCATGGCACATCCGTCACAGCCATGGCACGTCCGTCACAGCCATGGCACGTCCGTCACAGCCATGGCACGTCCGCCACAGCCATGGCACGTCCGTCACAGCCACGGCACGTCCGCCACAGCCACGGCACGTCCGCCACAGCCACGGCACGTCCGCCACAGCCACGGCACGTCCGCCACAGCCATGGCACGTCCGTACCAATAATAATAATGACATAACATTACTGATATGTAGTGACCACAGTACTAGTAGTTAGCCTTTCTAGTTTACTTATTCTAAACTTTAAGGGTTTCAAACAAAAGAAGCTAAAAATTTACCACTTCCACACAGAATGAGAACTTTTTTTTAATTTTTTCCGATCTCCGCCACGGCACGTCCGTCCCAGCCATGGCACGTCCGTCACAGCCATGGCACGTCCGTCACAGCCACGGCACATCCGCCACAGCCACGGCACGTCCGCCACAGCCACGGCACGTCCGCCACAGCCACGGCACGTCCGCCACAGCCACGGCACGTCCGTCACAGCCATGGCACGTCCGCCACAGCCATGGCACGTCCGCCACAGCCACGGCACGTCCGCCACAGCCACGGCACGTCCGCCACAGCCACGGCACGTCCGCCACAGCCATGGCACGTCCGTACCAATAATAATAATGACATAACATTACTGATATGTAGTGACCACAGTACTACATATAACTTGTCTTCATGAGGGAATAACTCTACCCCGCTTCTGACCCAGAGTCAGTTTGAGGCTCCAGCTCACCCGTGACCCAAATGAAGAAAATGGATGGGATGTATGGACGAGTTTTGAGGTTGCACGGCGTAATGTATGCACTGATAATTGATCATCCATCAAGAATGCTTTGACCGCCAACACTAGTTGACGCGTATTATACATCTCTTAAACGCGCAGGCCTTGCGGATGGACATCGCCATCTATTACTGCGTTCGTGCTTTCTTGACCTTGCCGAAAGGCACGCTGACAAATAGGCCATCATGTGACGTAGATGGACGATGGGGGGGGGGGGGCCTCGTGGTGTCACCTGCTTAGTATGTGATGTCTGTAGGCCGTTTTATATGGCGCGGCATGCGGCGCCGGGTGGGCCTGTGCTGAGATCCAGTCCTCAGTCTTAAGCTGCTTGGGCTCCAGCCACCGGCATGGCTGATATATCCCTGGCCCCCTCCCTCCCGCATCCCTCACTCTGATTCATTGGCAGTTTGTCTTGCCCATCCATCTGGGCAAACACTGAGGATGGGGAAGACGCATGAAGACGCACGGCTGTGTGGGAGCTGCATTAAGCTGCCGGGGTCCTACGAGAAGCAAGGCCGACCGCGGAAGGGCTGTATTTTTTTGGGAGAAAGACAGCTCGGCAAGCAGAGAGCTGATAAAAGATTCTTACTGACAGATTAAACGGTGAAAAAAGGCCAAATGAAAAGGATTAAAGGGCGGCTGGATCATATATCCACACAGATTGGAGACAAGAAAGGCTAGTTTGCCGTACATGGATGTTATTTTGAAGAAAAATTCCGTACACTTACTCCTCACATCATATTGCTTTCGTTTCCATGCTGATCCCGCAAACTGGCAACATGGCAAGAATATTGCGCTGTGTTTTTCCTTCTTATTGTTGTCGTGCAGCGCTCCTCGTTAGCAAAGCTGACCCTTTTTAACAAGCAGACGCACACACTCGCTGTTTTCCTGATGGGCTCTGGGGTAATCATTTCAATGCGCCAATTAGAGGCTTGTTTTGTTGATTCACTTGACTATTTTCCCATTAGGAGATGAACGCAATCGTTAAAGCTCACTCAGGTGATCTTTCCAGACAAAAACGGAGAAGTGTTGCCGCCATGTGGATTGGAAATGGGAATGACTCATGCTTGGGAGCGGGAAGGTGTGCTGGGATTGAACGGGTGTGGCTTTCATCACATATGTTACATCATTGGACTTATCGTGTAGGAGCGCAGTTTAGTAAGTATGTTTATTATTAGTAATCATACACGTTATTAGTGGACAAATGTCTACTTCAGGGGTTCCTAAACTTTACCAATTCAGGGCCCACTTGAAAATATAAAAAATATAAAAATATAAAAAATGACAAAGGCCCACCTTTGTCCTATAAACAGTACATAAACAAAATGCTGCGTTCTCAGACCACTTAATAATAATAATATATTAAAATATATAATAATAATAATTATTATTATATATGACATATATGTATAATTATTATATTATTAACATTATAATATGCTATTATTAATATTATTGTTACTATTAATAATAATAACAATAATAATTATTATATATAATATACAATTATTATATTATATATATTCATTCATTCATTTTCTACCGCTTTTCCTCACGAGGGTCGCGGGGGTGCTGGAGCCTATCCCAGCTGTCTTTGGGCGAGAGGCGGGGTACACACTGGACTGGTCGCCAACCAATCACAGGGCACATATAGACAAACAACCATTCACACTCACATTCATTATTATATATATTATTATAATATATTATTATATATGCTGGAGGAGGTGGCCGGGGACCGGGAAGTCTGGGCTTCCCTACTGAGACTGCTGCCCCCGCGACCCGGACCCAGATAAGCGGAGGATAATGGATGGATGGATGGATTATTATATATATATATATATATTATTAATTATTATTAATAATAACAATAATAATAACAATAATATAATAATTATTGTTGTTATTATAATTATATATAATATATAATTATTATATTATACATTATTATTATTAATAATAATAATAATAGTAAAAATAATAATATGATGAACTGTATGTATCTTACTACGTGTACCTTGGGTGTGACCGCTGCTTTTGTGTTCCCTCACAGAAACTGGCCAGGGAGGCGGAGCAGCTTCAGAAGGATCACGAATGGCAAGACGGCGTTACGGTAAAGTAGGACAGCCGCTCTTTGTTTTTCCTTCCCAAGACGACTTTTCCTCTGTTCCCGTTTCCTTTTCGGAGCCCACCCATTAAATGGCAATTCCCTTGTGACGTTCATCTTACCTACTTCCCCCTTTAAATGACCAGCTCTGTAATGACAATGTGATCAGCATCACAGAGGAAAGCGGTGATACCCGACACAAGTGCACTTCTGCACTCTATATAGTGTCTCAGGTGGGTCGTAATATTGTTAGCCTGCTGTATTATTTAAGAGCCTACTTGTCCATTTGCTTCAGTACAACACAGCATCGTCTTGCTGACCTTTAAAACAGGGATCCGCTCTTGAAATCTAAAAGAAGCAAACAAAAAAAAAAGCAGTTTATATTTACAATATTTGTCTGTATCTGTTTTGGAGCCTCGCATGCTCCACTGACTCTCAAACACACACACACACACACACACACACACGTATGTAGCAGATACACATTCCCTCCTGTCATATCCCCTTGTCTCCAGGGAGACGAGTTCTCTGTCATGCTACACTTCCTGCAAATGGATTTTTAACCCCCGTGCCTCCAGGGGGATGTTTGAGAAAAGGCTTTAACTGATTTCAAACGAATAATTACCAGCGCTGCTACGCCTGCAAAGTCCATTTTTTTATTCACGCTTGCTTAAACTCTCAAGCTTGCAGTCGTAGCTCGACTGGGTCGGACCTCGACCCCTCCCTGCCTCCCGTCGTGCAGTTGTCCCTCCCGAAAGGGCCGTGACGCCTGCCTTTGCCTGATCAGCTTCACAGTGGCCACTGGCCACACACCTGTGGGGCCCCTTTTGACTTTGGGCCCGGGGTCGCCTGATGGGACGCTCCCATCTGTTTTCATCTTTGTTAAAACCTTTTAATAAGGACGTGATATCAGCGCCGCCATGTGGTTGACATAACACGCCTTCTTGATGGCGCTCAGTCGCAGGTTGTAGAATACCTGCCTTTTATTATTGCATCTATATCAATGCGACCCCATCTGGAATCTCATTAGACATCAAAATGATGAGGTGGTGACCTCTGTCACAACGTGAAATTATCAAATGAGTCACAGGAAATGTATCTTATGGATGTTAGAAGTTATTTCAGTAGCCATAAACATTTACCGCACAATAACAGTTGAGTCCTGCAACACCCCCACTTTAGGTGGTGTCACTACGCCAGTAACGTAGTTCCTTGGCAATGTTAATTACAGTAATAATAATAACAATATCATGTTGTATAAATGACGTGTATCCTTAGCTGCCTCTTTTTTTAGCTGTTTTAATATCTTTATAATGTACAGAAAAGAGAAATAAGTGTGTTGATGTCTCACATAAGGATTGTGGATGAGGGGCAATATTATTATTGCCCCTCCTGATGCTTTGGCACGCACAGAATGTGTTTCTAATACGGATGTGTCTTTAATTCCCTTCCTTTGTGTCCGGTTACCCCCCTCGCCCTCCCGAGTCCTCCTCCGTGCACTTAGCGTATTTCCCCGTTATCTGCACATGCCTCTAATCAGGCATGAAAACAGTTGAAATATATCATATTGTTGCAAATAGCGCAAAGGAATCCTAATAGCCCTCCTCTATTAATAATGTATTGCAGCTGATTTCATTTGCCTTTATAATTAGACCAGGTAATGAATCTCAGCAGGAGCGGCTGTGAAACCATTTAAAAAAAAAAAAAAAAAAAAAAGAAATCTCAAACAGGGTGGATGAACGATGAGAGAGAAGGGAGGCAGGGAAGGAGATGGGGAGTGGCAGGTAGATACGCTTCATCCTGGCGAGAAGATTCGTCTTGTTTGTAGATTTTGTGCTTTCCTAATTTCTCTTTGGGTGAACACTCTGCTGACTGACAGTCTAATTAGATTAGAGCTGCATGCTCTTTGGGCACATTAGGAGAGATGTGGCGCATCTTAAACTAGCGGGTGGAGCAGTCTGTCAAAGCAAGAGAAAAGGTGTTTATGCATGAGAGACGGTGCATTTAATTGTGTGTGTCTGTGTGCGTGCACGCAACTGCATAATATGGCGGTTTGTGTCTGTCCCTGACTAGAATGTGTATTATTACCCCCCCCCCCTCCTCCCCAAATATACACACACGTGTGCATGCATTACTTATGTTTGTTGTCAGCTAATACTAGCGATTTAGCAAAGTTTAGCTGCTAAATGATATCATTTACAATTGTGGGTCGCTTCTCTGAGACCGCTTTCGTGTATTTGCACATGTCGCATAGCGGTGTGTGAACGCCAATCATTTTATATGTGCAAAAGTTTATACAAAGTTGAAGTTGGAACTGTAAAAAATATTATTGATATTTATTGTGTTCTAACATTTAATCTAAAATATAGATATTTATTGTTATTGTTGTGTTCTATGGGGCTACATGGTGGTCGAGTGGTTAGCGCGCCAACCTCACAGCTAGGAGACCAGAGTTCAATCCCACCCTTGACCATCTCTGTGTGGAGTTTCCTCCCACATTCCAAAAACATGCTAGGTTAATTGGCGACATAGGTATGAATATGAGTGTGAATGGTTGTTTGTCTATATGTGCCCTGTGATTGGCTGGCCACCAGTCCAGGGTTTACCCGGCCTCTTGCCCGAGGACAGCTGGGATAGGCTCCAGCACCCCTCGCAACCCTAGTTGAGGATAAGCGGTAGAAAATGTATATAAACATTTAACCAAAAATATTGATAATGATTGTGTTCTATGGCTATATAAACATTTACCCTAAAATATCAATAATCATTGTGTTCTATGGCTATATACACATTTAACCTACCAAAAGAAAGACTAGAATCCCGTCTATCATCAAGTGTGTTTCTACCTTCTTCTTTTCTTCAGTAATCCGCAGTAGAACATCGGTAAGTTTTAGGAAAATTTCGGTTCCCAACTACAAGGGAGCTTTTTGTTTACAGATACAGGTCGCTGTGAGTTGACTTTTCACAGAGGGCGAAAACGTACCAAAACCAAGGTTTGACTGTACCGTATTTGCCCGAATATAGCGGCGCACAAAACGGATGGATGGATAAGACGAACTAAGACGCTCTTTTCTAAAATCATGCTTTGAATATCAATAAAATCAATCAATTGCAATGAAAAAATAAGTCATTGATAACTCTGCTTCATTGATCACCATCATCTTAAAGTGAGCATCATCAACTCCTCTTCTGTTGATTGATAGCTTTGACAGACTTGTTTTTAACCCCCGTGTGGCCAGGTGTGTGTGACAGGAAGACAAGCTCTGACCTGCTGCTTTACCGATATTGTATTTTGAACATGTGGCTCCTCCGCTTCCAGTAAGAGTCTGGACTTGGTTTCATTTGCTTTGTCGAGCTCTTGTGAGTGCTAACGCTTTGATGTGTCGACTAGAAACTGCTTCCAAGTCCCCGTCGCTCTAAAAAAGTGACATCATCAGCATATTGACGACACTCTTGTCCCCCATCACATCTGTTAGAGCATCCGTGTCCCACCCTGGGCTGCTGGGACCGCAGAGCCGCCGCTGCCGCCTTGGACCACCCAGACTGCTGGACATTATGGATGTCAAAATGTTGATGGTATCAAGCATCGTGACGGCCGTTTGGGGTTTTAAATCCATTGGAATCAAATGGTGTGTGAAATAGACATTAAAGCGTCGGCTTTCTCAAGGTCAGGTGTCCATCCCTGTGTGACGCTGCGCCATTGTGTTCCGAAGGGAACCCAATCTGTTCTTAGGGACCGTAGAGAAGCAGCAGCTTCACCGCCAAAGAGTTGAACTCTGTTGTTGTTTGTTAAATGGAACACTAGCAGACAACGGGACACTTTAAAATCTCCCTTAATGGCACTGGGGGTGTCTTTCCTTTCTTAGGAACCACACCATAAAACAATAGTGGCTCCCTCGGTTTAGCTGTGTGTGTGTGTGTGTGTGTGTGTGTGTGTGTTCCACTCATATAGTAGCTTGTTTACACATTTCAAACACTGCACGGATGTTTTTTCAGTGACATTAAGTACAAGTAACTTCTTTCTGTGGGCGCTGTCGCCACCTAATCTCAAACTTGGTTGAGCCGCCCACTGACTGTCATTCATAAGATGGCCCTTTATTGATCTTGTCACTTAAACAGAAGTACCAGCCAAGTTGTGCAGTCATGCGTCCATACATATGCAACATTCTATATAGTGAGACAAGGGGTGGACAGGACAATTGGGTGATGAAGGAGGGGGAGAAAAGGGGAACAACAAGAGGAGGAAAATCCAAACTAAACTCCGAAAATGAAGGAGCACAGTGTGAGACTGTTAAAAATCCCCAGCATACATTTGCACAAGTAAACGCATTTTTTACACAACATGAACATAAAACTAGCGTCACGAAGGGGAAAGGTTCCCAATCATGCGGTGCGGACCGGAGTGTGGAGATATATGTAGCAGTAAAGGCGTTGGATGACGAGGGATGTGAGTGCGAATGTCTTTGGAGGCGGATATGTATGACCCGTGGACGTTCCCAACGTGTGAGGTACCCAATCTTGGAACCCATTTCCGTGCTTGGTACTGTCATCCGTGCATCCGTATAAAGATCGGGACATGTCCTCCGGGGGCCGGGGAACAACATAATTGCATGCAAACGTGCAACATTGCTGAGTCATGGAATCGGTTCTTAATGATAATCGACACAATTAATTTTATTTATGAGCGTTTCTCGGCTGCGAGCTAAAATTTAGGTTACGAGCTGCTAATTACCGGCAGGCATATACGAAGGCAGCTATTAGGAGGGCTTGTCACAAAGTCGGAAGTGAGGGAGCACACACACACACACACAGCAGTCAACAAAATGACAGTAAAAACTTGACTTTATTAGCGTTATTATGATTATTCATTAGCAATTTATGAATGTTTGTGCTTAAACTGCTGTGTTTGTCAAAGACGACAGAATGTCACATGACGTCATACTTCCACGCTGTTGAAGTCGAAGTGTGATAAAGTGTGTATGTGTGGAGTATAACTTATAGTGTACTACAGTAAATTGCTACAGTCCTAGTTCTGTAAACTACTGACTATTACTGTATTTTTTGTAACTTAATATTTATTTTTTTTGTTTCATGGAATTATTTAAATTTTTTTTTTTTTTTTTTTTTTTTTAGATTTTTATATTTTATAGAATTATTTTAATAGTTATTGTAGCCTTTTTTCTTCTGTAAAGTACTTGGATTTCACTTGAATTACCTCAATGCCAAATTTAATTGCATGCAAATTGTGGGTATTGGACAAAGTTCTTGCGCATAATTCTCGTGGGTTGGTTTAATTGTCGTGATCAAATCTTGCAGCGTCCGAACGTATGAACGTCGTGATGTTTAAACCCTCATCGTACATCATGTTGAGGCCGGCCTGTCACGTTCTGACGCAAAGTGCGACACGTTGGACGAGATTGGTTGAGAGAAAGGACGGAGATTGTGGAGATTGCAGAAAGACGTGTAATTTCCATCAGATTGTGATGTGGCAGCTGCTGTACGTTTGAAATGCATTAGCGCTAATAGCAGTGCCATTAGGGGGAGAGAGGGAGCCTTTGGTTGATGGGTTGCCATCATGAAACCGACGAGAGGGCGCACCAACGCCGGGGAGAGGCGCAAGGGGGGGGAAGGTGTAAGAGACGGAAACAGAGACGGAGACATCTTCCAGGCCATTTAGTGCAATCATCACTCTCTAATCAATCAAGCCTTTCATCATCGGACAACACCTTCTCTTCTTCTCTCGCTCCTTGACGGGCTCCTCTTCGCCCGACCACCCACTTTCGTGCACGTCGCATTTCCCTGATGACATGTTGTTTGCTTCACTGTTTATGTAGACTGCAAAGCAATCTGGGGCAGCCCAGTGGGCGTCTTAATATGCGCACAAAACATCGGAACTCCTTAAAACGAGGACCGCCTGTACTTGGCGGTCCAGTCCGGGCGTGACTGCAGGCTGATTAGTATTGTGATTCAGGTATTCAGGTTTGACAATGGGAGTCTGAGGAACCTAAACAAGTTTCAAGTCATTGTTTTGAAGCCCATTGTAATGGTAATGGTAATGTAATGGTTTTATTTCATTTGAACATGCATCAGATTACAATTGAGTGCATCCCATAATCAGTTCCCAGTTCCACATATCCAAAAGGAGTCGGAAGAAGCAAAGCTTATTAAATCCTACCCCTCCATCTGGTACTTTTACAATCAGTAACTGTTAATTTGTTCACTTCCTGCTTTCCGAATATTATTTTTATTTTTATTTTTATTTTTATTTTTATTTTTATTTTTATTTTTATTTTTATTTTTATTTTTATTTTTATTTTTATTTTTATTTTTATTTTTATTTTTATTTTTATTTATGTACTTTTTTGTCTTTTTTGTATTTAGCAAACATCAACTGCTTGTATTGTTTCTTGAATTCGTTCATCGTTGTGCATTGTTTGACTTTTTTACTCAATCCATTCCATAGTTTGATTCCACATACTGAAATGCTATAGCTTTTTAACGTAGTCCTTGTCAAAGGAGCATGCAAACATGCTTGTAATCGCGTATACATATGTACAGTGCCTTTGAGTTCCCTGAAAATGAATGGATTATTATTATTAGTGTGATAGTATCCATGAAGTATTTTAAGCTGATCAGTTTTAGAGCATGGTCGCCACGGTGATGAGCAGAAGCTGCAACAAGAGAAGTAACAGCTCACCCTGGAAATTAAAGGGAGTTGCATCCTGCTGCTCCAGGCGGCAACCGGAAGCCCAGCAGCACTCGTGCACCCCCACACCGCGAGAATACAGTTGCTGTGAATGGATACTGTATATAGTAAAAAGTATGGTATAATAATAATAATAACCGTAATGCCTATTATTTTCCCTTCCGCTGAGTACACCTTAAAGACACAAATGTTCCTTTTAAAAGCGGACCTTAAGTGTGAGAGTGCATGAGTGGAGGGGGGGGGGTCGTTGACTTGACCTTTTAGACTATCTCTGTCGGAGATAATTGGTCCTTCAGAGTGAGAATCGTTTGGGTTTCTCTTAGCCGAGCCTTCAGAGCTACATAGCAGCTCCATTAGCCACAGAAGGCACTCGTCTTCACTGCGGTGGAATAGAGAGAATTCCACAGACCACAGAATGCTCTCCCGGTACTGCAGTATCACTTTACCGCTTTTCATTTTCATTGTCCGTTTTTTTGTTTTTTTACCGTTTGGACTGCCAAGAATAATTCAATCTTGTGATGCATTCAAGTTTGTTCCATGCTGACCACTTGAAACTAAGCAAAGTGATAGAGTCCAAACATCTTGTGTCAGCAACACCTCAATCAAGGCTCCATACAATTCCAAGAGGGTTAGGACACCACGGCTATATGAGGACACTTGGAAGTGCTGTGTCTTATTTCAAACTGATAAACATTGCCACATTGTGTCTATCTCACATAAAACTCCATTCATTTCCGCTGCGGGAAATGCTTTTTTTTGCAACTTCCTGCAAGCAGAGGCAGCGTTTTCCGCCTGCTGAGCATATAAAGCTACACGTAAACGCCGTTATCACCGAATCCTCAAACGCAGAATGGACTTCCATCTGTTTGCTACTGGAAGGGAAATAATGAGGAAGGGTGCTTACCTGGGGAAAATGACAAGTCAGTTTACGGTTTACATTCACTGTTTACATTCACTGTTTACTCCCATGGTTCATTCAAAACTAGCATTAGCGGTAGCACTGTCCATAGTGTCATTTGTGGCCTGTTTTTTTTAGTGGCCGAGGAACTTAAAAAAGAAACTTTTGCAGCAAAAAAAAAAGAAAAATCTGAAGTAATTTTATAAGAATAAAGTCAAAATATTAAGAGAAAAAAGTTGTCATGTAATGACAAAAAGGTCATAATTTTACAAAAATAACATTGTAATTTGGGGTAAAATAACGCAGTTTTTCACACCAAGTATGTGTTCAATAAAAACTTTAAAAATAATAATAATTTTTTTTGAGACATGTACTGCTATTACAGTATTAAGTTGTGAAGTATAATCATATGTTAATATACGAACATACAAATCTTTACAAATGGAAATGGAATTCCAGCATAGGCTAGATTTTAGCCAACACATTCCCAATGTATTTGTATCCTGACCTTGGAGTCTTCTATGAAACTGTAGAAATATGGTAGAATAAGATAATTAGAATGTATGTGGCGGAATCAAGGTGCTGAAGTAGCTTGAACTTTTGTTGGGTGCTCCATAAATGACATGAAATGGATTAAAAGGGTTGACTCCTCCCACCCATCATGGGCTAAGATCATCAGGTTGATTAGGTGATTTTTCCATGAAGGTCGTTCCAATCTTTTGATTGCAGACTACTGTAATTTGTTGAAGTGGAGCACTTAAAGGTAAAAGTCAGACTGTTGTCTCCATAGGTTTGGTCCCCGACATCGTCTTTGTCCATATGGTTTTTCATATAGCAAATATTAGTTGTGTAGAAGCTTGAGAAAGATCCAGACATCCAGTAAGGCTTCAGTAGATGTTTGGCCAACTGTGATGCAGCATATTAGCCAGAAGGCATGGCGGAGAGATCGGCCCCCATGTCTAAATCCCATTGATCGATCCTTCCACCCCCCCCCCGGCCTCACAGGAGATGGCAATCAATAGCCAAGTGAAATCCAGCAAGCCGTGCTCTGCTCTTCTTCATTTTCCCATTTCTATACACACAACCATGAAATGTTATTTCATCGGTCAGAGCTGGGCGATGACAATACAGTTTTTTTCTTTGTTTAAACGCAAACGCCACCTGCAGGATCACTTAAATCCTCTTGAGACCTTTACTGAATGAAAGGAGGTTACTTAAGGAAGTTAAAACATGCAAGAACACAAAGAACAATGACAAATTATTTTTTGGGGGAAAAATAAATAAACAGAATTTCTGTGATTGATGATGAGGCTGCACGGTGCACTAGTGGTTAGCATGTTGGCCACACAGTCACAAGATCGGGAATACCTGGGTTGGAATTTCCCCTTGGGCATCTTCCTCCCACATTCCAAAAACATGCTAGGTTAATTGCCGACTCCAAATTGTCCATAGGTACGAATGTGAGTGTGAATGGTTGTTTGTCTATATGTCTACATTTTTTCCGTTTGAGCAAATACACCGAATGCAATGGGAATATTTGGGTCCATGTATACGTGGCTATTGAATGCAGACTTATTGGCAGAAACATCCATGTTGACGAAAAAGTGATCTACTGCGTTGCCTGTGCTGTTATTTTTCCGACATACACCTCATGGTGGCGCTGTTGTTAAACCCCAAAACAGCCATCTGTAATTTCCGTGTGTTTCCCTGAATCACCACAGAATTTGGGACACACCTTGATGACATTGACAAACACACGTGTCTAAAAAAAAAAAAAATGGCCGCCATCAAGCAAAATGTCTTTGGTTTTCTTCCAAATGCATGAACACAAGTGGAAAAAAAAAAAGAAGTGCAACACACCCAACAAGCGTGACCGACATGCTTGATTCAAAAGCCGGTCATTTTCCATGGGAACGCGTTTGCCGCAATTCCAAAGCAGTTAGGATTATTACTGTTATTTAAAAGGACGCAGTTGAGGAAAAATGGAGTGCTCCGGGTCTGAGGAGGTCTAAGGAAGGCACAGCTATTACCAGCTGTATGGAAACAGGAGTTTAGAACATTTATGAAACTAATATTTATAGTAAGGGTTGGGCTATATTTTTAGATTTAGATCCTTCCAATGATAAGAAAGTGATTGATTGATGACTGCATGATGTGGCGGATATATTATATGAATAAATGCTGTCTTTGTATGCAGAAGGAACGTTCATGTGGGGCAGTATTTCCTCTACATTGGTGTATCCCATGACATTAATGATCTGCCTCTTTTTTTGTTTTGATATCTTTATAATGCACGGAAAAGAGAACGTCTCACATAAGGATTGCGGGTGATGATGAAAATTGTATAAAAAAAAAAAAGATGAAACCACTAGCGTTGTTGTTAGCTTGGTGTGAAGTGCGACACACAGCCTTCCGTTTGCCATTCCAATGTGAGGGACAGCAAGGAATCTGATGGACGTGATTACAGGGTGGGAAATAAGCGGTTTCCTTTTTACCGCTGCTGATTGTTGATTGGCCACTTTGAGGCGGCCTTTACAGAAGCGGGGCGGTGACTTCTCCGGACTTTGCGGTGAAATGGCTGAGCAAATGGGAGCTGGAACCAATTTGTTGTCAAGACAACGTAGCTTCTTGATTTGAATGATATGTAATATTCCTAGCATGGTGTCTTTATCTTGTCTGCATTTTCTGGAACAGACCCTTGTTCTTGCCAAGACTCCATGTTGGCTTGTTTGGGAGATGATACCGTGCGTAGGCTTTTATTCATCTATAGTGTTGTTGTTTTTTTTTTTTTTTAATCTGGCATTCTGTCCATGCTGTGTTGCGATGCTATCAATGTTAAAACCTGCTCCTGACTGCAACCCTGTCAGCCAACAATGGGAGCAGCATCACCCAGAGTGCAGCGTGACAAAGCCCTCCTTATCTCACAGGGCTGGAATATTCACACACTGCTTTCAGCTAAGTGTCTAAAAGCAAGAGAAACATGCAATTATTTACCACACTTTACAAAATAGACGTCTTGGGTGACGTTTTGGAGGCCAACTGCTGTCTTTTACTAAATTAGTTTTTATAAAATGAGGGATTTTTTTTACAGCAGCAAGCAAATACATAAATACATTCTAAAAATTCATTTGTTCATTCATTTTGTACCGCTTTTTCCTCACGAGGCGTCGCGGGGGTGCTGGAGCCTATCCCAGCTGTCTTCGGGCGAGAGGCGGGGTACACCCTGGACTGGTGGCCAGCCAATCACAGGGCACATATAGACAAACAACCATTCACACTCACATTCATACCTATGGACAATTTGGAGTCGCCAATTAACCTAGCATGTTTTTGGAATGTGGGAGGAAACCGGAGTACCCGGAGAAAACCCACACAGAGATGGCCGAGGGTGGAATCGAACCCTGGTCCTCCTAGCTGTGAGGTCTGCACGCTAACCACTCGACCGCCACATTCTAAAAACGATACGATGTTAGCTCTCCTTGGGATGGCTGTGTCTTCCAGCACGAGACGTGTTCACCAACGTTTAGCATGAAAATAGGTATTTCCAGTGATGTCCGTTGTTAGCTAGCTCATATTAACTTGTTTTCTTGTGCTAGAATGCACAGAAAAGGGAATAAATGTTCCTGTTTCACATAAGGATTGGGAATGATGGGCAAAATTCAGTTGCAGTTGGTGTAGAAATGTGGTTGATGGAGGCCGTCAGGGCAGCTGTGGATACATATATAGTTTACCACCACCACTGTGTGACTGGAGTGAATGAATAATGGGTTCTCAGTGCTATATAGTAAATCCAGTCGGTGACCATTCTTATGTTATACACAAAAAAGCCCCAGAAATTGCATGGTTTTTTTAATGAGATGAGATGTATATGAAGAGATTGGCTTATTGCTTATTAGTGCAGTAAGAGTTTCAATCAGGGATTTGTTTACTGGAATGCAAATGAATCAATCATCCCATTCATCGAAATGCTTGGACGCCGCGATCCCACCCAGTGCCGTAAAAAAGTCTGCCATAAGAGCAAATGAGTGAGAAAAAAGTGATTTCAATTCCAAAATGTCATCTGTAAAAAAAAAAAAGCGAAAAAGATCAGAGAGTGGGTAAACGGCTTTCAGGTCTTTGAAAAATGACACACGATGAAGCTCACCTCTGCACGCCCGTGCGCACACGCGTGTGGCGTACTAAAGTACAGCAAATGAAATGAACAACTCCATCGCCGTTCTTCTATTTTTTTCCCCGTTTCTCTTTCTTGTTGCCGGTGCCCTTGTGCATATATTTCCCTTTACCTTTAATTGTGCGTCTGGAATTGCATGTCAGTCATGTGTGAATGCTCGTGTGTGTGTGTGTGTGTGCGTGCCTAGCCTGGAGGCATGCTTTCCACACTTGCTGGAGAGGTCTCGGCGGTTAATATGGCCGAGTGTTTATCTGAATGTCTGGAGCTGGCGTATCCTTTGCCACACAGAGATAGGATACGGGGATGCCTTGTAAATGGAGAAGGAAGCCAGAGGAGTGGAGGAGATAATAGAAAGACTGCTCTCACTGTGATTCTTGTGCGTGTTTTGGGGGTTGTTTTGTCAACAACAATACTTTGAAAACAGGCCAAAATATGCTCTTTAGCAATAAAATATACACTGGAACTTTGATGACTTTTTAAATAGTCACAACAATCCTTATGTGAGACATGAACACACGTCTTTCTCCTTTCTGTGTGTTCTAAAGCTATAAAAACAGCTAAAAAGAGACAACTAATTCATGCACATCATGGGACACACCTACAAATCCCACTATTACAACACCTCCAACAAGGTTTTATGGTTTTCTATCCATGCTGTGAGTATGTAGAAACAAGAATATTCATGTAATACTTACAGTATTTTGCCATATTTTGGTCATTTTACGCATTAGACCGGTAAGACCAGTCATGGGCCTCAGGGAAGACCCAGGACACGCTGGAGAGAATATGTCTCTCAGCTGGCCTGGTAACTCTCGTGGTAATTGTGAGCTAGTGTGTGGTAAAGCTAGTTGCTAACCGGCTAGTTGCTAGCCGGTGTGGTGTGGCAAGGTGTCACTACTCCACTAATGTAGTTCTTGGGTGTAACAATGTTAATAACAATAGTAATAAAATGTTGATGGAGCTTGGTTAATACTCATTATTATTATTATTAATAGTATTCCTTAGGCCTATAAATATTTATATATATATACATTTTATTATTATTATTATTTTTAATCATGCCATAAATATTTTACAATAAAAATAAGGGATAGGCTCCAGCACTCCCTGTGACCCTTGTGAGGAAAAGCGGTAGAAAATGAATGAATAATTTAAAAAATTATATTTGCAAAAATTAATCATATTTTAATGACCTCATGGTCCACCTGCAGTACCACTACGGCCCACCAGGGGGCCACGACCCACACTTTGGGAATCACTGCTCTATGTAATACTTTATGTAAATTGAGCATTGTTGGTGATTATTTTAGGGCTTCATAGGCGGAATAGGTGCGTCCCATTACGTGCTTTCTTCGCTGCCTTTCTTATTTTATCTGTTTTCATATCTTTAGAACCCACAGAAAAGAGAACGTTTCTTATGCTGCCATCAAATCTTATTCTTTATCTCCTCGTTTTGGTATGTTGTGAGTATGCACCTGCGTGTGTGTGTGTTGGTTTACAAGCTGGGTACGGTGTCTTAATGAAGAGCACTAAATGAAACCCTTTATTGTGTTTGATATAATGTCAGCCTCCATTAGAGAAACTGGCTCTTCCGATGATTGCGAGACCATTGGGGGCAGACGATAAGGTGTCATTCGTGTGTGTGTGTGTGTGTGTGGAACCTTACATACGCGTGTGTGCGTGTATTCCGGCATGCATGTGTGCACACCCCAGAGCAATGCAGAGGCACAGCGTGTGTTCTCTAATTATAAAATCATTAGCAGGTGTCCAGAGGAGATATGAATATGACCATAATCTGTCTCCACCCATGATGGAGCGCTTGTCAAACTCAAATGTCAAAGCTGTCTATGTCAGCCTGTTGAGAAATCTCACGTCGTCGCCACCACGCTCAGTCATAACATGCCCACCGCCACATATAACAGCCTTGGGTATGCATGTGTCACACATTTTTCCCGTTCGACTGCATAAATCAAGCCTGGGACCCGTTTTCACGCACAGTTTAAACGTGAACCCACACCATTAAACCTACAAAAACATAAACCAGGTATACATATCTTGATTTTGTTAATTAATTTTCCAAATATTTCAACTTTCTTCTTAAATAATCTTCATACATTTTTTGCTTGTAATATTATGACTCTATTGTCACAATATTATTATATATTTTCCACAACCTAATTTTCCAAAAATTACAACTTTTTTTTTGTTTGCTTCACATAATATTACAACTTTTTTAAAAAAGTAATTTATTTTAACTTTATGGTCCTAAAATTAGGACCAAAATTATTGTCGTTATCATATTTCTCATTAGATTACATTTATTTCTCCTAATATTTTGACTTTGTTCTTGTAAAACTATAATGTCACCTCGTACTTCGGTATGTGACAAAAAATTCCCAAATAAAAAAAAATTATAATATTAAGTTTACAATTTTTTTTTAAATTATATTAGGAAAGCAGGAAGTGAACAAATGTAACAGTTACTGATTGTAAAAGTACCAGATGGAGGGGTAGGATTTAATAAGCTTTGCTTCTTCCTACTCCTTTTGGACATGTGGAACTGTGAACTGATTATGGGATGCACTCAATTGTAATCTGATGCATGTTCAAATGAAATTAAACCATTACCATTACCAACTACTACTGCTCATTTTCCCATTTTGGCCAATGAAAAAAGAAGCCGCCGGCTACAAATGGCCCATGGGCCGCACCTTGGACACCCCTGGTGTAAACAGAACACTGATTATTATTTTGTTAATCATTGAAATGTGTAACGCTGCAGCCTTTGGCTAGCGATAGTGTATTTGTTTACCAAGTAGACGCGACACGATAAACTGCGCCCGTCCCTCACTTAATGTGTACCGTGTTGGAAATCGATACGGCGGTGTACCGTACTGAAGAATGTGATTAGGAATACATGTACCGTTACACCCCAAGACACAGGGAAAAACAAGAGCCATGTAGCCACAGACTGCTGGCCAGATAAAAACAGTCTAACCCAGTCAAGGAGACAGAGTGGCATTCCGATCAAGAGGAGAGGGGTGGTTCCTATGGCAACGCTCAGCATCTTACCTGCACGCTGCTGCTGCTTTTCGCTCAAATCTGAAATTGGCGAGGGGAGACTGGTGCTGAGGATGGGGGACAGTCACAGAGATGGAGATAAGACAGGGCGGGAGGCAGAGGCAAGCAGGGGAGATGGAGCAAACGGAGAAAAGAGATAACGTGGAATCGACGACAGGGGGTGGTGGGGGGGGTGTGGAAAGCAAAATAAAGAACAAGTGATATAAGGGAGGGGCTGGAGATCATCACCTGGCCCCCTCTCTGTTTGTCTCCTGTTTGGAGTTTGCAGGTCCACTCAGCGTGATGGATTTAATTTATTGATAGGAGCTTGTGTGCTAGTGGGAATCTGTCAAGCTTTGTGTTGTCTTTTTGTGTCTTGCTGAACGTTAGTCCTGCTCTTGCGCCACTGCAAAAAAAAAAAAACACTGACAGATCACGCACTATCCACGGTACGGCCATGTTGACACTGTGCGCATCGTAAGGTGAGGCGGGATAGCAGAATTTTGCTAGCCAATTTGCTAGACTATCTGCGCCAGGACGGGCGTGGCAGCGCACCACGGGAAGTGTCCACATTTTCAGTGTGACAATTTTGTGACAAAACAGCGCACCAAAGGTGCCCTAAAAGATGGCTAAGTCCGACCTGGTCTATTCTTCCGGCAGTGGTAAAGGGTGCAGTGGTAAATTGGCTGAGAGGCGCAGCGCCTGCACAGTCAAGGAAAATCCCACCAAACACACCCACTTCCCACGGTACGGCCATGTCGACACTGTGGGCTCTAATTTCGTGGCACATCGTAATGTAGGGCAGAACTTGCCTGCAGAACGTGGCCTGCGCAGCCAATTTGGTAGACTGGCTGCGCCAGGATGGGCGTGGCAGCGCACCACGGGAGGTGTCCACATTTTCAGTGTGACAATTTTGTGACAAAACAGCGCGCCAAAGGTGCCCTAAAAGATGGCTAAGTCTGACCTGGTCTATTCTTCCTGCAGGCAAAGGGTGCGCTTCGCAACCTGTGCAGTGGTAAATTGACTGAGAGGCGCAGCGCCTGCACAGTCAAGGAAAATCCCACCAAACACACCCACTTCCCACGGTGCGGACATGTTGACACTGTGGGCTCTAATTTCGTGGCGCAGGATAGCAGAACGTGGCCTGCGCAACCAATTTGGTAGATTGGCTGCACCAAGACGGGCGTGTCAGCGCACCACAGGAGGTGTCCACACTTTCAGTGTGACAATTTGGTGACAAAACAGCACGGCAACGGCGCCTTTAAAAATGGCTAAGTCCGACCTGGTCTATTCTTCCTGCAGGCAAAGGGTGCGCTTCGCAACCTGTGCAGTAGTCAATTGACTGAGAGGCGCAGCGCCTGCATGGTCAAGGAAAATCCCACCAAACACCCCCACTTCCTATTGAGAGGCTCAATTCATCACCTGTTTTTTCGGGAAATGGGACGGACATTTCTTTAAAGTTTCATACAATAAGGTTCCATAATTTGAGGTTTTATTGTATAGTGGTTATGGATTTATGGTGCGTTTATTGTTATGGAGGTAAAATGGGTGTTCATTTAGAGGAATACTGACTTGTAATGGCAGAGTAGTGCAGAGCAGACTTTAGAAGTAAGGGACCAGGCTAAGTACGACTGGGCTGGAGATCAATCCAGCTGGCAGACACAACAGTCCCTCCTCAGCCTGTGTCTCATCTCCCTCTGCAGAGGCTCAGGATATTTTTAGTCCTGGCAGCCCCCCCACCCCCCAACACGCTCACCACCCATCTCTCCCTCCCCAATTCATCCCCTTCATGTCGCCCCGACCTCAGCCTCCATTCTGACCCTCTGACTGAACCCAATGTACTCACTGAGTGATCCGTTCTGATCCCTGCGCTTCACCTCCTCATAGCCTCTTCCCTGATCTGTCTGTCAGAGCTGGGGGGGAGACAGAAAGGGATGCTGGGAAGATTTGGAGATGGCTGCCCCTCTTTTATGTGTGTCATCCACGGGGGCCCCCGTTTGGCCGTTTTGGCCTAGAATATTTGAGGTAGTTCACATAATCAAGTTCTTACTTTGTTATGTCCTTTACGGTGCAGCCTTTGGTCACATGACATGAAAATATCAGCGTGAATGCGATTTCAACCGCACCGAAAATTTCGATCCGGACCAAAGTACCCGAGCACAGGCTGCCTTGGTGTCATTGTGAGTTTTGATCACGCCGCGCTCCTTTTGTGAGGTCGTTAGGCAGCGATTTGATGGCTGACTCCCTGATTAGCGCTGGAGGCGAGCCAGAGCCCCCGGTGAGTGGGGGCCCTTCCACACATGACATGCGAGGGGCCGCACACCGGGGGCGACACAACAAGTAGCGTGAAAGAAAATAAGAAATTCAAGTCAAGTACAGAAGTCTCTCCTCCATCCACCCTC
Organism: Doryrhamphus excisus; assembly: GCF_037039965.1. NCBI lineage: Eukaryota > Metazoa > Chordata > Actinopteri > Syngnathiformes > Syngnathidae > Doryrhamphus > Doryrhamphus excisus. The sequence goes on along the minus strand of NC_136367.1, from coordinate 18,899,576 downwards.
ATCAGACCGTGACCGTCAGACCAGCACCTCGGTCCCTGTGGCGCCCTTGACGAGTCCGTCCCTCTGCTGGCGCCCCCACCCCCCCATGATAACGAGGCCGCCCCTGCTTGCTGGCCACTGCCTCTGGCTGCCCTCATGCCTACCTCAGTGGGAGACGAGCACAGCGGCTCTGGGGAAAGTGGACGGCATGCAGACAAACAACCTTGGCACTCTCAGTGCTTCGTCTGCTGATTACTTAGCCTGAATGAGACTTTCCTTTGGGGGGGGGGGCTTGGGGGGGCTGAAAAATGCCGCAAGGAGCTAAAATGACAAAGAAAGAAAAGAAGAAGAGCTAATACGTTACAGCAAATCACAGCAGTGCCATGCAATTCTGCCCCCTTGTGGCTGTGACATCACAACAAGGAGGTTGGATTATGATTAATATTTAAAAAAAATGCTCAGATACGTAATTATAATAAAAACAAACGCTCCAGTTAGGCGACATTATCCGTACAAATCAAGCACTCCTTTTTTTTCTCCTGCCTGTGACGTTCATGGCCTGTCGTAACTTTGTAACTTGCCTTCTAGCTGTACCAAATGTTAAATTTTTAATTGATAAATTGATGAAATAATTTGTAAAATAAATAAAGTTTAATAGCTATCGAGCAGCATTCAGTCATGTCACATTTATTCTTTTGTTTTGTGACTCAGCATTGTCCCAATTTGAGCAAACTAGATGAAGACAGCGCCATATTTTGACTTATTACATTACCATTACTGTAACATAATTAGAGCCCTCCAGACACGAACTAACACCCCTATAGTCACATTTACATTTGTAGACAATTTTGTGGATATGACAAAATAAGCTATATCAGACATAAATAAGAAAACAGACTCAGAAGTTAACAGTTTTTTTTTTTTTTGTTGTTGTTTTTTTGGTCTGGACAGCGTACTTCCCGCAGGCGCTACTGTCTCATCAATGCACAGCAATGGTGGCTTGAAATGGCTTCACACTCGTAGTACCCAATGTCGGGAGACATAATAAGAAATAAATGAGCCATGCAAGACGTAAATAAAACTCCTGTTTGGGCCGCACGGTGGACGAGTGGTTAGCATGTTGGCCACACAGTCATGAGATCGGGATGATGATGAAGGGTTCGAATCCGTGGATTTTGCATGTGCGTGGGTTTTTTTCCTGGTACTCCAGTTTTGGTCCCGTATTCAAATTGGGTTGCGACCAGTCCAGGGTGTAGCAAAGTCAGCTGGGATAGGCTCCAGCATTCTTCCCTGGTACTAGTGAGGACTTGTGGGAATACGGCACTACACTCACAATTAAAATGCTGCATCTGCTTTGTGTTTGTATTTGAGTTTATTTAGTTGGCTCATTTTCCCATGATGCTTAATTTAGGCATTGAGGAATCATACCCAAGTCCGTCACGGTACAACTGTGGATGTTTCTTGTCTCCTGAAAAAAACTGACTTGGTTTTTGCTCCAAAGCTTGGTTCCCCATGTTCCATCTGACGTCATATCAGCGCCACAAAAACCACGGCTGCTCATGATGTTTGCAGTGTTCGAGTCCCCCTTTAGGATGTAGGCCACATCCTCCTCTGACGTGGACTCTCTTCACTTCATGACTCTCATGGCACATCACACTACTACTCCTGTGTTCTGTGATGCTGATTATATTCTCATGCTGCGCAGTGTGATGGAATATAACCATGACTTTCTCTCTCCCTCTTGCTTAACCGCCTCTCCAGGAAACGCCAAGGGGCGGATGTAGGCGCCGCTATATCTTCTCATCACCTGTCTTTCCACTTTTTTTTTTCCTTTTCTGCACAGGAGAATGCCATTTCATACTACGATTCCAAAGCGGATTCAGACTATGTGAGTACAGTACGGACTGCTCCCTCCCCCCCCCCCCCCCCACTCTCCCTCGCTCACAACCCCTGTCTGCCTGCCTGCGTCTGACCCCCCCCCCCCTCTCTTTCAAAACCTTACAAAACCTTAACCCACTTCCCTGGACTCCCTGCGTCTTGAAGCCCACAATCCCGCCACAGACCCGAGGGCTGTGTATGTATGTCTCAATGGCAGCTGTGCATGTGACTTGCGCTGTCCTCCTCCCCCAGGTCTAAACGCTCCCCCAGGTCTTTTGCAAGTGGGTGCTAGCAGACCCTACCGTCAGGAGTTAAATGACACACCTAATGCATCGTTTTAGACGTCTAAAACCCAAATTAAATGTGAGAAACTGAAGCGTTTCCTGCTTTTCAACTTCTGTTGGGAATGCTACGGATACACAATCCATCCAAGAGGAGATTGGGAGCATCCAAAGCTGGAGCACGGACACATGCTGAGCTAGGAATCCGCTGTACCACGCCGTTTAGTAGTGATCTTGTGTTGATTATTTCAGTGTGGGAATTGATTACATACAATACTTATCCAAACCACACGCTGTAAAGAATTCCAATATGTAGGATTGCGACAGAGAGGACCAGAGATGGACAAGGAGGAATAAATCCTGGTGTGATATTCTCTTTGCACATGCCACTCCTTTGATGAATGACACCAGGCTTTAGGGCCTGTCAGCACATCTAATAGGAGAAGATCAGTCATCATTAACACGATGAACACTTGGGGCCAGACACCCGTGACCCTCACTTTACTGACCCCGCCTTCACACAAGGAGGCTTGTTGTTCATCCCTAAAAAAAAATAGCAGTAGCCCAGCAGCGCTCCTCTGACTGACACCCCCCCCCCACCAGCACAAAGACCATGAGGTACAGTACAGAAGAACACAGGAAGTGTGACTATGTCTTGGTCACTGGGGAGCCCAAACTGTGGCCTGCGGGTCTCATCTTGATCCAGCTCACCATTCATTCACATTTCTTTTTTTAAATTAACATTGAAAGCGTAACGGCTGTACGGCGGTATGAGTGTTTAGCGCGCAGACTACACAGCTAGGAGACCCGAGTTCAATCCCACCCTCGGCCATCTCTGTGTGGAGTTTGCATGTTCTCCCCTGTGTTTTCCTCGGGGACTCCGGTTTTCTCCAACATTCCAAAAACATGCTAGGTTAATTGCCACCAATGTGAGTGTGAATAGTTGTTTGTCTATATATACCCTGTGATTGGCTGGCCACCCGTCCAGGGTGTACCCCGCCTCTCGCCCCAAGACAGCTGGGATAGGCTAGACAACCGACTAGCCGACTGGACAACACAACATGTCAACACACATCACATGACGCACAAAACAACCAATATATTCCTGCCGCAAGGCATGCTGGGTAGCTCGTGGTACTCTTTCTCCCAACATGTCGTGTTTGTCTCAATTTTGCTTGATTGCAAGGAGTTAACATAGTCTTAATATCCGAAGTTTTGGTATTGTTGTTGTATCTGGACTACCCAGCATGCCTTGCAGCTATTTGGAAACAACAATATTTGAAAATACTAGAGAAACTGATCATAATTATTCATATATCTGTATTGTTTAGACAGAACTTGGAAGGAAAATGGAGCATGACATGGCAAGTTGAGTACTATAAATGTGTACATGTTGGTAGGTCGCATTAAAATGAAAGCCTCCTATTCCCTCCCGGAACACACCCCGAATGTTAATGTGATCCAAGGTCAGTTCTCACCTTGCGCATTCATAATGCATTGGTTTTAAAAACAACTTTCCCAATATGACTTCAGTCACCGCATTTAAATCCACTTTGAGGGCATCCGTCAAATGTAACTCCATTTCATGTTTGATTAGTCCGACCAATTTGAATATCTGTGGCTCTTTTCACTGTCCTTGCAGTTGTAAAAAGCATTTTTTAAAAACCTACTCTGCATTTTGTTTCCTCCCTCGTGCATCGTTTCCTTCAGCACGCACGCACATACACACATGCCGGGTCATACGTGACACACTATAGGTCGGTGATTCCCAAGGTGGGACGTGGTGGTACTGCAGGTGGGCCATGAGAGGTCATTAAAAATATGATTCATTTTTGCAAATATAATTTTAAAAATTATTTTTATTGTAAAATATTGAATGCATGATTTTTAAAAAAAATAGTAATAACCTATTGAGTGTTATTGACATTCACAATATTACAATATTTTAGGAATATTTTAGTTTGGGCTTCCTTTATCCCACTGCCTTCATTTCAATCCTGAATCTTAATAATAAGATTATAATAATAATTATATAATAATAATAATAATTATTATTGTTGTTGTTATTACTAGTAGTATTATTAGTAGTATTATTAGTCTATTATATAGCCTATTATGATTATTATTATTAATAATAATCATAATAGGCTATTCCGCCTCTCACCCGAAGACAGCTGGGATAGGCTCCAGAACCCCCGCGACCCTCATGAGGAAAAGTGGTAGAAAATGAATAATAATAATAATAATACTATTATTATTATTTGACATTTTTTACATTTTCAATCGGGCCCTGAGTTGGTCAAGTTTTGGAACCCCTGCTTTTAGGTTAACCCCAGCAAGCTGAAGTCAGGAAGGAAAAGAATCTTCCAAATGTCAAATGCGGCCTTTCCAGCCATTAATTAATCCTAGAGAGCCAGAGATAAAAATGAACAAATTGGCTAATGAATCGAGCAAAGCAGGTGGTGGACGGTTGAGGAAAATGAACCAATCGCTCTTTGCTGCCTGCATTTATTCACTAGCTAATTAGAAAGTGCCTGCGTTAATTATGATAGGGCTCTTCTGAAGAAAGAATGAAAAGGAGGGCATAAAAATGCTCCCTGACAGAATGAATGTCACCAACAAACACCTCAGTTCTGTTTAGAGGCGCTAATGTCACGAACCTTTTCATTTTACTACCTCCGCCATGATCATTTTTCATTTTTTATGGGGGCCAATAATGAACATCTTGTCACATTTTGCTGACTGATCGCTACATTCCGTCCAATGACTCACCGCCGCGACCGTCAAAGTGTTGCTTTCGCTCGCCGTGATCTTCACCGCCGTTTCTTAGGGTGACTTTATTTATTTAGCAGCAATGTCCCCTGGCTCGTCCCAACAACAGCTTGTAATTGCATTTTAATAGTCAATTAAAGCGCACCCATCAATCACCGTCTGCCTCGGACATGCGCTTTTGATTTAACGAAGCCCAAAAAACAACAGGTTTGGTCATGTCACATCCAATTAACCCGTGCTGCTTTATTAACATACAAACCACGTTAAAAATGCAAAGTTTTACATCGTGGAAATGCGGAGATGTGTTCACTCTTCAGTGTGCATTTGGGTTAACATGGATTCAACAAATGAAGCCTAATGGGGGATGACAAATAACCACAGAACAGAAGCACGAGGGCGACTCGTGTTTGGGAGCGGACCCAAGCATGAGCAAACCTTCATTCATCTTAGTTTAGTTTACAACAACCCCCAGAGTGAACCCGCCTCCCGCCTCTTGCCGTATGGGGTTTGCGGGGTTACTTGATGCCCCGTGAAGATAATCAATAACTAGCGTCATCTTTGCTATTAAGCATATGGAACGGCTTTGCAGTCAAAGACTATGCTGGTTTACAGATTCGTGGAAATGATAACTAATGATAGCTTAGCTGGGGGTGCTGGAGCCTATCCCAGCTGTCCTCGGGCGAGAGGGGGGTACACCCTGGACTGGTGGCCAGCCAATCACTGGGCACATATAGACAAACAACCATTCACACTCGCATTCATACCTATGGACAATTTGGAGTCGCCAATTAACCTAGCATGTTTTTGGAATGAGCTGCACGGTGGTCAAGTGGTTAGTGATCAGGCCACACAGCTAGGAGAGTTGGGAGGAAACCGGAGTACCCGGAGAAAACCCACGCATGCACGGGGAGAACATGCAAACTCCACACAGAGATGGTTGAGGGTGGAATTGAACCCTGGTCTCCTAGCTGTGAGGTCTGCGTGCTAGCCACTTGCCCGCCGTGCAGCCCCCAACTTGTTTACTTCTTCTAAAATTAAGTCAGTGTTTCTAACTCCAAATTGTCCATAGGTATGAATGTGAGTGTGAATGGTTGTTTGTCTATATGTGCCCTGTGATTGGCTGGCCACCAGTCCAGGGTGTACCCCGCCTCTCGCCCGAAGACAGCTGGGATAGGCTCCAGCACCTCCCGCCACCCTCGTGAGGAAAAAGCGGTAGAAAATGAATGAATGAATGAATAAACAAGTTGGGGGCGGCACGGCGGTCGAGTGATATCACGCAGACCTCACAGCTAGGAGACCAGGGTTCGATTCCACCCTCAGCCATCTCTGTGTGGAGTTTGCATGTTCTCCCCGTGCATGCGTGGGTTTTCTCCGGGTACTCCGGTTTCCTCCCACATTCCAAAAACATGCTAGGTTAATTGGCGACTCCAAATTGTCCATAGGTATGAATGTGAGTGTGAATGGTTGTTTGTCTATATGTGCCCTGTGATTGGCTGGCCACCAGTGCAGGGTGTAGAAGACAGCTGGGATAGGCTCCAGCACCCCCGCGACCCTCGTGAGGAAAAGCGGTAGAGAATGAATGAATGAATGAATAAACAAGTTGGCTCAGTAGTTTGCGATGCTAACGGTGGCTATCTGCTATATCCCTACAGTGATACCGTAGCCTGCACAATATGATGTAAACAAAGAATAATAGTAGCGGAAACGTGACTATTAGGGGGTTATGTCATGTCTAGAGGGCTCTAATTATGTTAAAACTAATATTTAGAAAGTCCTAGTCATTGATGATCATATTCCGTTCCTCCAGGTTGTCCTGCAAGGTAGCCCAGCCACCAATGAAAACATGTTTGATAAAGCTACGTTTATCTGCAGGTGCCACCATTCCCACTTTAGACCACACCTCTGGTGATGCCGCATAACACGCATAACAAGATGAAGAGCATCTCAATGCATGGCTTAGATGACATTGTTTGGTAAAATATGACTATTGGTTTGTCACAATTTATAGCACATTCATAAATCATGGAGATAAATAGCTTTATCTCGTATTGGGCCAGTTCAAGGACTTTCAAATGAAGGAATATTGTATCTCCACTTCACGTCACATTTACTGGAGATTCTCTGTGTTGTCCTGCATGTCCTGTGAGGAGTATCGTCACCACACGTCCACGTACGTCCACTGGAGACCACAACGCCGACCGACGATAGGAATAACTGTTTTGTCACAGGATTCCATGATAATGTCTGAGTGGAAGTGTATTTTTGAAAACCTGGAATTTTACAACTTTATTCTTATTATATAATCAGTTTTTTTCTCCTACATTTATGACTTTATTCATGTAAATTTACCACTTTATTTATTTTCTTTTAAATTTACAACTTAATTTTTACAACTTTATTCTTGTAATATTATGAGGTTTTTTTCTCGTAAATGTAGGACTTTATTCTTTTTCTTTTAAAGTTACGACTTTATTCTCTTAATATTACAAGCCTTGCTCGTAAAATTACGACTTCATTCTTTTTCTCCTACATTTACGGCTTTATTCTCGTGAATTTACGACATAAGTTTTTTTTTCTTTTAAAGTTACAACTTCATTCTTGGAATATTATGAGTTTTTTTTTCTGGTAAATATACGACTTTGTTCTTTTTCTTTTAAAGTTACAACTTTATTCTCTTAACATTACAAGGCTTGCTCGTAAAATTACGACTTCATTCTTTTTCTCCTACATTTACGACTTTATTCTCATAAATTTACGGCATAAGTTTTTTTTTTCTTTTAAAGTTACAACTTCATTCTTGTAATATTATGAGTTTTTTTTCTCTTAAATGTAGGACTTTATTCTTTTTCTTTTAAAGTTACAACTTTATTCTCGTAATATTACAAGGCTTGCTCGAAAAAATTACGACTTAATTCTTTTTCTTCTACATTTACGACTTTATTCTCGTGAATTTATGACTTAATTTTTTTTTAAGTTACAACTTCATTCTTGTAATAGTTTTTTTTTCTCCTAATTGTACAACTTTATTTTTCTCTTTTAAAGTTACAACTTTATTCTCATAATATGACAATGCTTGCTTGTAAAATTATGACTTTATTCTTTTTCTACTAAACGTACAACTTTATTCTTGTAAATTTACAGCTTTATTTTCGAAATCTCAGATTTTTTTTTCTCAGTGTATCTCTAGTCCTGGAGAGAATAGAAGCTAAACAATGGCAATGTTTGCAGAAGCGCAGACACAAATGGGCACCGCCAAGCCACACGGACCATGACAGAACGTGTTAGCCTACACGCCTCTTCATCTATCTGCTGTATTTTATTGATGAATATGCTGATGTGTGTGTGTGTGTGTGTGTGTGTGTAGGCGGAGGACGGGGAAGAAGAGAACCCGCTGGAGAGCGCGTCGTCTGTGGAGCTGGAGTTTGTGGACGATCCTAATTTCAAAAACAAGGTCAACTACTCTTCCAGCGCCGTCCAGATTCCAACCGACATCTACAAAGGCTGTAAGCGAACACACGCTCGCCCTCGTTATTACCACTCCGCTAGCTGGCGCTTCAATTCACTTCATTAACATGAAATTGCTCCGCTGTGTCGCGACTAAGAGACATGCTCATCATGATGTTGACTTCCTGGCCCGTGCTTGAACCTGTGGGCCTTCACGTGAAAGACACCGTGTGATGTTTGCCGTATTCATTTTTATCAGGACGATGTGTGTGTGCTTGTCAAAGTGGCGCTTATGAAAAGCCGCAAGCGTTATGTCACAGTGCTTCACAATGATTATTGCTGGTGGTGAACTACGTCTGTAGACACAGCTGCCCTGCGGTAGTCCGACGAAAACATGGCTGTTAATTTGCGGCTACGGCCAACCATTGATGCACCACAAGATGGGTGAAGCGTCAAGTGACTGGGTGGAGAAAGCGCCGCCCTCGTGCACGTCTACGCACGTAGCTTAGCATCAGGCTACAGCACCTGAGCATACTAACATGATGCTAGCTAATAACCGGTCCTTCACTTCCCCTGAATACCCCCGCCACCCCCAAAAAATACAAAAGGCCCCACTTTGAGCTGGTGGGACTCGGCTTCCGCCCATCTGTAATCAACTTCTAACCTTTCTTTTGGAAAACGAAGCGGCACACGTGCCGACTGACAGTCGCTTTCATTTGTCTGCCTCTGCTTTTGTCTGGCTCCTCGCCGTCTTTGTGCGGCGGGGACCTCCAGTGTACGGCACCTGTCTGTAACAATGCCCCCCACCCCCACCCAGCTGTGTCTCCAGACAAATCTTGTCAGAATTAGACAGTTGCCGTGCAGGCGGACGTGTCAAAGGCCGCGGCTCACCGACAATAGAGCAATCAGGCCCATACATTGTTCCCGCAGCCATTTTGTGGCAGCTCCGCTTCCGCCGACTGAAGATATGACGCCGAGGAGAAAGGCCTTTTGATTGAGGCTGCCGCCGCCGACGGACGCCATGAGAGCACTACGCCCGCATTCCGTAGCTCTTAGAGGGAAATGTTTACCCTCGGTCTACTTTGCTTGGCTCCCTTTGGGACTTCTGCTGCGCTCACATTGTTCATTTGGCAACGCAACACCGGCCAACTCCATTATAAAGGTGCGCCATACCAAAATATACATGGGCTTTTCATAAATGTACAGCAACGTACGTTCAGGAATGAGCCCAGGTGGTTATCTTTGAAGCAGATGGAATTCAGGGTCTGGATGAAAGTCCCAACTGAAGTTGTCGCCAAATCTACTAATTAATTTTTATCTTTATAGGAACAAACTGAAAAATACGAGTCTTAAAAAAAAAAAACACTGGATGTCCGAACGACTAAAAATGTCCCCAAAACTGCTGTTAATATTTAATTTTTTTTTACTGCTTTTAAAATGTCACCAAAATTGACTTACAAACGCAAATTTTAAAAGAAAAAAAGAATAAAGCATAATATTTTTTATAAAATAAAAAAATATGTATATATTTTTTAAGAACACTTTTTCAATTTTTTAATCAGAATAAAGTCACATTTTTGAATAAAATATACTACAATTACAGCAATAAAGTCAGCTTATTTCAAGAAAATAAAAACTTAAATAACCCAATGTATTGTGACAAAAAATTTAAAAACTCCATCCCTCCATTTTTGACACCATTTATCCTCAAATTTAATTCGAATTTTAAGAATCACAAGAAATTATTTAAATGACTTCACTCCTTTGTCCTGGTGCTGTTCAGCTGTAGCGTTTCTGTATCCTGGTTACAACACATCGTTAGCTTATTTTGTTTCTTATATTGTCTTTAGTATTGGTGGTTAACAAGCAGCTGACACGGTTAGCTAGTTTGGTAGAGACGGCACTAAGGAGATTGATTGACAGTGGTCCACAGCCATTCAGGACGCAGAAGCCAACGGGCGGTGCAGACAAATCTCATATTCGGTCCCAAATGTTCATACTATATGGGAATGCATGATGACGTTATCGACTGCTAATGTTAGCCCAAATTTGTGCGAACAGAAGCCGGTCTGCGGGTCAAATAAGTTTGAGGACCACCTCATGGCGTTATCATCCACTTTCACACACGACTTGTCACCTTGTCATCATCATAGAGCCATGTATAACTCGCCAACGTTTCTTCTCCATCATGCAAAAAAAAGCTTCGGCGACTAAATTGTTGTGTCATCGTCATCGATGACGCAAACAACGCCGCGGCGCGGACCGGCACAATGATTGTGTTTAATCTTGGAGGTATAAAAGCGACGATTGTAAGCAGTTGCCAATGTGTGTACTGAGTAGCACCTACTGTACTAAGTGGCGCATGCTTTGATTTGGCCGCATCGCTAATGTAGTACGTAAATTGACTCCCTGCCTGCTTTCCTCAATACAACGATATGAATTACCGCTCACGGCCAAATGGACGACTGTGTCGATGGCCTCAGAGAGAGAGAGAGAGAGAGAGAGAGAGAGGCAGCGATTGAGGGAAAGATAGAAGGAATTGAAGTGAGAGCAGAGTGAAACAGATGAGACACTTCTATAATAGAAACCATTTAGAGCAAGGAATTTTTTTCTCCTTCTTTTCTTTCATTGTGATCCTTCCAGAAGCTAAATGAGGCGGTGGACACGTCCCGGTTTGATTTGTCTGCTAGGCCCCATGTCCATTTATTGAGATGGAGAGTGTTCCCTGAGCGTCGTAATGAACCATTTTATGATTCATTATCCTGCCGCTGATTCCCGCCGCCGAGCCGGCAAACTTTCTAATTAGCTTAGGTCAAACATTCATAGTTTTGCTTCTCCTTTTGCTTGCTTACGACGGAATGGACGCGGCGAGTGCGACCACCGAGCAGTAGATTGGTGCGAGCGGTGTCATCAGTGCATGAAATGCCGTGATTGTTACAGGCGTGCACGGTCGGGGAAATGAGTCGCCCTTGTAATAATATCACCTTCAAAAAAATGTTTTCCTAATGTGCTTTCCGAAAAGATATCGTTTTTTATTACGCTTTTTGTTGCCAAATTCAGACTAAGGTCATGGAAAACCATTCATTCATTCATTCATTCATTCATTCATTTTCTACCGCTTTTCCTCAGGAGGGTTGCAGCGGTGCTGGAGCCTATCCCAGCTGTCTTCGGGCGAGAGGCGGGGTACACCCTGGACTGGTGTACCAGCCAATCACAGGGCACATATAGACAAACAACCATTCACACTCACATTCATACCTATGGACAATTTGGAGTCGCCAATTAACCTAGCATGTTTTTGGAATGTGGGAGGAAACCGGAGTACCCGGAAAAAACCCATGCATGCACAGAGATGGCCGAGGGTGGAATCAAACTTGGGTCTTCTAGCTGTGTGGCCTGCGTGGTAGTGAAAATGGATATGTGAGGAATTAATTGTTCATTCATTCAATCATTTTCTACTGCTTTTTCCATACACGGGTCGCAGGGGTGCTGGAGCCTATCCCAGCTGTCTTGGGGCGAGAGGCGGGGTACACCCTGGACTGGTGGCCAGCCAATCACAGGGCACATATAGACAAACAACCATTCACACTCACATTCATACCTTTGGACAATTTGGAGTCGCTAATTAACCTAGCATGTTTTTGGAATGTGGGAGGAAACCGGAGTACCCAGAGAAAACCCACGCATGCACGGGGAGAACATGCATACTCCTCACAGAGATGGCCGATGGTGGAATTGAACCCTGGTCTCCGAGCTGTGAGGTCTGCGCGCTAACCACTCGACCGCCGTGAGAAGTTCACCTCACGTTAGCCAGTTATAATCGTGTACTGACGTCCGAGCGGAATGTGTAGTGCTACACAATTGACGCAGTCATCAAAAGAGTCACATATGGGAATCTTTCCAGCCAGAGATTCCCGATCCCTGATCTCTGTAAATGAACAAAAGGGGCTTTTGCCTATCCTGCCCAAACATGCGGTCTAGGTTTCCTGCTATTAAGCAAGCATTTGCCGTGTGCGGCGTCCTGATAGCGCTTGCCTCCATGAACGTTGTCATACGACAATAAGCAGCGGCAGCTTCCAGGAATAAGAAAGGACCGCCCGCAATGAATGTGGGAAGTCCTTTTTATGAAATGCAAAGTCTAAATCCGCTGCATGTGGCGCCCATTCCCGCTGCAGAAAGTCATGTAGTCACGCCGCAAACGTTCTGCTCGGTTATCGGGAACGCACCGAGACCAACCACGATAAAAAAAAATGTGCAGGGTAAACATTTTTTCTTTTCCATATTTCTGACCTAGAAATGTTGTTCCGATGTTGTATTCTCGTGTTGGGACGACGCCAACGCCTCAAATAATGAGGTTTGCACATTTGGATGTGAGGAAGCAGTTTGGGATGGCTCTGTATGCCGTCGTTTAAAGCGTTCCGCTCATGTCGATGCAACCCAGACTTCCTTATACGGTCACCGTGTTAGCACGTCCAGCAATGGTTCCCAGGGAATGATTGTTGGGGTGGGCCTAAAAAGGCAAGCATCGGTTAGAAGTGGTAGGAGATGCTGATTTCCAGCCAGCAAGAGAAAAATATGCTCATCTTTCAACGGAACTTTAAACGGGACAGTTTTATGAACACGGGCGGATGCAAAGCTGGACTATACGCCAAACGGTTGCTAAAGTCCGACACCTTTCCACCGTGATGTTGAAGAGTCAGAAGAGTAAGAAAGTGCATAAACAGAAATCCAAGGAAACACTCAGGAAGAGGTGCAGAGCCTGGAAGATCTGGAAAGCTTCCCTTGCGGGTTATTGTGTGTCGCTGCTCTATAGGAGTCCACAACAGTAATTATTTTGTTTCCACAGTTAGACAGTGGAAGTGGTGAAAGCGCATCGTAAAAAGCTAGCTGTCATTAACACACACAGCCTAAACTAAGCTAACCTGGCTAGCATCCATTCACAGTTTCCATTTTTTTTTTTTTTTGACGACTTTTCCCGGTGTTTCAGGTTTCCGTTTGGATGTGTTTAGTTCGGGAGGGGGCGGGCTTTGCGTGTACGATGTGATTCCACCACGATTTAGCAATCTGCCACGGAAATACTTCCCCGCACAAGCATTTCTTCTCCTCACGACATTCACATTTTGTCCATTTTCATGAGATTCTACGTTAAACCGTTTTTATTGGCTAATCCTGCGATTCTCTTCATGCGCGTTGTTCTATTTCAGTTATATGAACAAATAAATCCACACATAATTAAAGATGATTAAATGATGTCCTGGCCGGAATCTGTCTATAGTGTCCCAACTGTAAAAGAACCATTTCACGGACCGATTCACCAACGCATGGATGCTTTGGTTGGACTTTTGACTAGTTTGACTAGTTTGGTCGTACGATAACCTTCGATAACCTTCGATAACCTACGATAATAAAATGTTTGTACTGGGCTTAGCTTACCAAATCAGCAGGGGGTCCCACACTTATTTTAGTATTTTAGTTTAATAAAGAGTTCTATGTAGAGTTATTATTCCTTACCTACAAATTCCTTACTTCTCCAAAATCAAGTTCTGGTTCGACATCCTCAGGACTGTTCCAAAAGAGGAAGGTCTTTTTTGTGGTAATGAGTGTGTTGGCGGCGTGTATTTGTTTCACACGCTGGCGGTGGGATGCCTCCCTGTCAGGGAGCTCACGCCCCACTGGAGATCAACTCAGTCCCTCTTAACATCAAACCACATTTAAATGTAGTGGGGAGGGGGGGGGGGCGTGATAGAAATAGAAGGATGAAGGAAATGTATTCACATTTAAAACCAAAAGGTGGGGGCCAGGGGGAGGGTGCGGGGCGGGTGTTTCGGCTTTTGCCTTCAGTCATCACCACAGTAGTGTGTGCTCATCCAAGGAAGACTATCATTTACCTGCACGCTAATTATAGCAGCAAACTCCACTTCACTCACCGCCAGGCTCGTAAATGACATCCCATGTGCTGCTCTGCTTTCATTGGTGGGATTCATCAGAGATGGGGAAAAATCGTTTTTTTCTCTTCAACATGTGAAGGTGACGCCGTACGCCATCATCACGGTTTAATACATAGCTCGGATTTGAGGCCACGGTTGGTTTTAGTAAGGCCGTGCTTCTCAAATGGCGGGGCTTTCATTTAAATGCAGACCTGCCAACATGTACAAGTTTATAGTACTGATTTATTTTTTAATAAAGATTCTTGTGCAGCATTAATATTTACAGATTGAAGCCGTGTTCCCCATCCTTACTGAACCAACAATGGCGGCACGCAGCGTATCCCAAGTGCCATTCCTGGTCTGCGACTCTTTGTTTGTTTTTTTAATTGGCCCTTGGCAAATATATTTTAACAAGAAAAAATAAAATAAAGTAACAGCAGAAACCTAAATGGAAAAATAAATAAATATTAAAATAATATAATATTAAATATCAAAATAAATATGAAAATATTTAAAATATTATATAAAATTAAATTTAAGAAGGTTAAAAGAATAAAGTCAAAATAATGACAAGAAAATTTACAAGAAGAAAGTTGAAGTATGTGGAAAATTTAAATAAAAAAAAAATAAAAGCAGAAATAAAAAAAACAGCTTATAGTTTTACAAAATAAAAGTCACAATTTTACAAGAACTAACACGTAATATGAGGAAGTCCTTTTGGTAATATTGCGTAAAAAAATGAATGAAAATATATGTTATTTTTACAACAAAATTGTAATTTTTGGAAATTTTGATTGGGGAAAATGTTATAGTAATATTATGGGAATAAAGTCAAAGCTATTATGGAAATAATGTCACAATATTACGAGAAAAAAATGTTAATATTTGGAAAATTTAAAAACAACAATAATGACCGAAATTCATACAAAAAATATGCAGTTTTTGCTAGGAATATACAGTATATACAGGAAAAAATTATATGTATTTCACTGGGAAAGTTCCCAAACAGGAGACTTTAACGGCAAAAGTGGGTTTTCAAGGTCTGGCTTCTCCTTGTCACATACTAACTTCTGTTTGTCAAAGGCTGCCCTCCATATGTACCCCGTGGGAGCCTAATACTCCTCTGTACCATAATACTACTACGTACTGTCATCATTACTCCTCCTCAATGACAAACATTTGACTTCTAATGTCTTAATGCTGCTCTTTTGTTTGCTTAGAAGTATTCTTTTATTGTGTCCCCCCCAAAGGAAATCCAAACCAACTCGTATCTTTTTCCTGAGCTGTATAGACTCACACTTTCATTGTTGTTTTTCTTCCCAGGGATGTGTGAGCCTGCTGCACAATCCCTTTGCGGTGCAGCATGAAAGTGCTCAGGTTTAGGCTTTAAGGCCACCTAGCTATCCTGAGGCGAGACAGGAAGGGAAAAAGTAAGGTGATACTAAGGTGAAAGTACACAAAATGGTGACGACACGCAGACAGTGGGAATTAGAATCTTTAACTGTGATGCTTCATGCAAACTCCATGACTCCACGGAGACGTGTTGGCATTTTATTCAACTTGTGAACGTCACATTTTTATCCCAGTTGACTTCGGGCGAGAGGCGGGGTACACGCTGGACTGGTCGGTCAATAATTATCGGTAGTGCTAATTGTCGGACATTTCCAATAAACAGCAATCGGACTGGCTGCTTTTGTCAGCAGCATTTGAGGAGTATTTATTCATGACGTGTCTAAGTAATGGTAGTAATGGTAATGGTAATGGTTTTATTTCATTTGAACACGCATCAGATTACAATTGAATGCATCCCATAATCAGTTCACAGTTCCACATGTCCAAAAGGAGTAGGAAGAAGCAAAGCTTATTAAATCCTACCCCTCCATTTGGTACTTTTACAATCAGTAACTGTAATTTGTTCACTTCCTGCTTTCCATAATACAGTTTAAGGGTGTTTTTTTTTTTTTTTTTTTTAATAGTGTACCTCGTACCGAAGTAGGAGGTGATATGACCATACAATGACATAATGGTTACCATAGTAACCATCAATATAGTGATATATATAGCACATCATGACTGGTTCAAGACTCTTCATCCTTGTATTTAGCAAACATCAACTGCTTGTATTGTTTCTTGAATCGGCTCATCGTTGTGCATTGTTTGATTTCCTTACTCAATCCATTCCATAGTTTGATTCCACATACTGAAATGCTATGGCTTGTTAACATAGTCCTAGCATACAAGTTGAAATGAAGCTGTCTGTGGTGTCGGTGATGTGAGCTGTCGTGTGTGTGTGTAAATATGTCAAGATATCGCTGCGGTGACAGCGGTAATGGCCGCCACTCTTCCCAGTGACTGGCCTAATGGCGCTAGCTCCATTAGCATTATGGATATGTGAGCAGGGCTTCACGTTGCGTGCGGCGTGGTGATATATTCCACAGCGAAGACACTATTTGTACCAGGCTGTATTCATATAGGGCATAAGGAGCAGATCTGTTATATCTCAGATATATCAATGTGAATAATGTGTATATGAGTCTATGGGGGGCGGGCAGAGGAGGGGGGGTCACAGGAAGGAGGCAATGAGAGCGCTTGAGGAACGATCCCAAGCGGAGATGCTCCATAAATCCCACTCTTAACGCTTCCCCTCGCCGTCTCGCTGCGTAAAGGCGAGGAGGGGCAAAGCCAAGGGTGCTCCAAATGTCAGGGGGAGCGGCACGCTGATGAATTACCTTTTAAAGATATCACACAGTGGCCCCTTTCATGAGAAAGATGGTGCCAGGAGGCCCTGTCTGCTGCCTGTGTGAGAGTACACCCCAGCCCCAGCCCCCCCAGACCCTCCCTCCCTCCCTCCTCAGGGGAAATTTGTGTCTTTATCAAATGTCCAGAGAAGTCAGGGCATGTCCTCGCTGAATAAATCAAAGAGAATTAGTTTGCTGTGTTCTCTTATCTCACTCGCACCCCTTTTGCTTTGAGCCATCTCCTGCAGGTCTCCTGTGTGGACTGACAGTAAAGGTAGCTCAGATCTGCATACAAACAACTTGTTTGCTTACAGATAAACACTTTTGGCTTCGTCTTCTGAGGCCGCGTTCCCGCTTGGTCCCAAAAAAAACAAACAAACAAACAAAAAAAAAGCACTGAGGTGAATGCCTTAGCGGTCACGCCGGTGTTTTTGTCATGTGACCAAAGGCTGAAGTTAAGAACATTTGCATAAAATAAAGACTTGAATGTTATGGCGTGTTACGTGACCTAAGTCAAATATTCCAACTCCAAAAGTTCTGGTTTGATTAGATTTTGTGTCTCACACTGAAATGTTTCGGGTCATGTGACAACACAACTGAACATAAAAGGCAGTTTTTGAATGAAACATTTTATTATTAAGAAAAAAAAAATTTGATTATTTGAGATCTATCAGTGTGGGAAAGGTTATAAAGCCATTTCTAAAGCTTTGGGACTCCAGCAAACCACAGTGAGAGCCATTACCAACAAATTGGAAAATGGAAAACATGGAAACGTGGTGAACCTCCCCAGGAGTGGCCAACCAACCAAAATGACCTCAAGAGTGCGGTGAGGACTCATTCAAGAGGTCACAAAAGGCCCCACAAAAACATCCAAAGAACTGGAGGTCTCACCTGTCTCAGTTTAGGTCACTGTTCATGACTCCACCATAGGAAAGACACTGGGCCTGGATGGCAGAGTTCCCAGACCAAAATCCCTGCTGAACAAAAAGAACATTAAGTCTCAATTTGGTAATTTGATAATCCCCAAGACCTTTGGGACCTTTTGGGCTGGGACTGGGGCTGGGACTCGGGCTGGGACTCTAGGGGTGAATAGACCTATAGTAGAACGTGTGACCCGCTGTGCCAGTTCCACTACTACTACTGATACAGGCTCTGAGTTGAAGTGGAGCTAAAATGACTGTCAAAATGATGCAGTCGCTATCCGTGGTGCTGAAGTGCTTTGAATTTGTGCTGTTTTATTATTGGTGACCACGTAGCTTAATGCTTTTGTTATACAGTACTTCATGTCCGTGTGATGGACTTCAAAAATGACATAGTCACTCTCCATGGTGCTGAAGCTTGTAAGCTGAGCTGTGGAGGGCATGCGTACGTTGTAAAATGATGTTATCCGGAGCTTTATTACTCGGGTTTAAAGGGTCCCGCCCGTCTGTGATTTGTTCCGCTGGTGAGCGTAACCTAGTAGGAATTAAATTAGTAGATTGAAATATTGCAATTGTTGCGTCTTATACCCTCAATCCCGTCACATATGCATTTGCAGAAAGGCTACGTTGGTCGAACCCGCTGCTAGCTAGTTACATACGACCGCTTCCAAGGTAATCTCCCATTTCTCCTCCGCACCATTTGGGAGATCAGCCAGATTAAACCGATGCCCTGCGAGGTGGCCAGCGCTTGGCCTCAGCGCCCGCATGATGCCGGGCTAATGCCAGCATGGTCAAGGTCATTCAGAGGTCTTTGCGTGTCTTGAAGATTTCAAAGGGGACCTATCATGATTTTTTTCCACTTTTTTGACCTATAAATGTTGTTACATGTTAAATGATACCACAGCGTTAGATAATGAGGTTTGTGCAGCACTGAAAGAAGTTCCTAGCCATTTTTCAAAAGTGTGTAAACAACACAAAAAATGGTTGTTAACAATTTTGGAAAAAACACCATGAAATATTTATGGAACTATGCCTAAAAATTTCCCTTCGATATGTAACCTCCTTCCCGCAATATGGGTCCAACGCTTTCACTTCCTGGTTGCTGAATAGCTCTTTTATTGTTAAATTGTTGAATAGTGTTTTTATTGTTATTATAAAATGCACTTCTGCCACCTGGTGGCCATTTTTTCAGTTAAAAAACATGCATTATCGCCTCTAATAAACCTTATAAGACGTACAAAAACATCTTTGGGAGCGAGCAGTTGGGTTAAAACAAAAAGGAGCATATGTCTTTTGTAGCGTATGAGTTATTTGTCATGCAAGTGTAAAAAGAAGTTAACCAGTGGGAATGATTTCTCATGATACCCAGAGTACTTTTGGGATAAGTTTTGCCGGAAAGGCCAAAAAAAAAAGAAAAAGCATTCCCAAAGTAGTTGTTTGTTTGTGATATGCTAACATGTAGCATGACATCACCTTTTGGACACCTAAAAAAAGTTTTTTGTCGCCTTTCTTACTCCTGAGAACAATCAAAGTTGTTTTGTGCACCCTCAGCTCCCGTCATCCTCAACGAGCTGAACTGGACCCAGTCCCTGGAACGGGTCTTCATCGAGAACCGTCGAGAGGACAGCTCCCTTCGCTGGCAGGTGTTCGGCAGCGCTACAGGCGTCACTCGCTACTACCCGGGTAGGCCGCCCTATAAGTCAGCGCCAGATAAGGTCTAAATTGACCCCGGGGCTCCTCTGCCGGGCCATTTCTTATCAGATGGCTGGACGTGTAACGAGAATGAAATTATGACTTTGATCTAATCTGATGTGAAATATCCTACAGTGCAGTGGACGCTATCACATTTATTTCCTCGCCCTTTTCCAGCCACTCCGTGGAGAGCACCCAACAAGATTGACCTCTACGATGTCCGCCGAAGGCCCTGGTGAGTGGCGCCTTTATCAGCTTTTATAGCCTTGAGGCTTTTCCCGTGCCGTTACCCAAGTCTGAGTCAAAAGTTGAATGCTCCGATCAACTCAATGTATTTTTGGAGCGCCGGTACAATTTACTGACTTATCTTCTGAGTGCGCTGTGCTACTTTTCCATCTTACTTAGCAGCCATGATACAAATGTTCGATGACTTAGGAGGTTTTTCTTGATGGTGGCCATGTTTTTCAACACATCTTACCCCAATTTTACGTGCTTGTCAGTTTCCTAAAGGTGTGTACGTGATTCAGCTAGATAAGATTCAGATCAGATAGGTTCAGTTAGATAAGCTTGAATTGAAAAGATTGAAAAGAAAAAAAAGGTTCTCCTCCCATTCCGTGTGGAAGTGGTAAGTTGCTTATTTGTCCTTTTTCCCCATTACGTTTGAAGCACTTTAAGTTTTGAAGAAGTACATTGGAGAGGGCAGTACGGCGGATATTATTATGACATTATTGATATTATATTATGCTTTGATATTATTAATTAAATGTTAATGACTGGCTTAGGGTGAATGTTGTGTCATTTCAGCCAACAGTCATCCTGCACTATATTATGCTTTTCCCAAATGAATTCGGCTGCACGGCGGTCTAGTGATCACCACGCAGGCCTCACAGCTCGGAGACCCAAATTCAATTCCACCATCTGCCGTCTCTGTGTGGAGTTTGCATGTTCTCCCCGTGCATACGTGGGTTTTTTTCTCCGGGTGCTCTGGTTTCCTCCCACATTCCAAAAACATGCTAGGCTAATTGGCGACTCCAAATTGTCCATAGGTATGAATGTGAGTGTGAATGGTTGTTTGTCTATATGTGCCCTGTGATTGGCTGGCCACCAGTCCAGGGTGTAGAAGACCGCTGGGATAGGCTCCAGGATAAGCGGTAGAAAACGAATGAATGAACATTGGAGAGGCTAACTAGTTAGCTTAGCCATGTGTTATGTATTGTAATAAATGTCTCCAGTAAGCCATAAACAGGTTTTTTATACTCCATGTGGGGAAACTACTATGCAGCATGTACCTTTTTGGTGCTGATACTGACTAGTACTGCAGTATGATGCAGCTTTTGTAGAGTTCCAAATGTCGTCCTGACCCGTCCTTATCGCGCACAAAGATCATGTACAACACTTTGTCTGCTGCTACAAGGACAAAGCAAGATAGCCAAGCGTGTTTTTTTGTTTGGAAGAACTTGTTTGGCCGGTCTGCATAAACTGCTGCGGTGGCCCGGACAGATGGAGGCCGCGTCCACGCTTCCTGTCCGCCGCTTCCCCGCTCAATCCACCTGACGCTGTCACATCGGCTTTGCCACGGCCCGTGCCTGTTGCCTGGTTACGGGTCGGAGCGAAGTGGACACGGCCATGACAGCAATGTTGATCACACCTGACCTCGTTTTCCGTCTCCGACCGGCTTCAGCCGGAGTGGCTGTTTGAGGTCAAGTCGGCTCTGCCGGCCATCGGGAGAGAAAGTTGCAGTCTAATTAAGTTTGGAATAAAAGTCAAGAGCCTGAAAAAGAATCCATCAGCCTGCCGACGACCAACTGCATCCGTGGCAGCTAGCTGGTTAGCAGCTTATGTTAGCAGTCGCTGTGTTGCATACTATTTTGTAGTGTCACTAAAAAAGCCAAAGAAAAAGTTAACTGCATGCCCCAAGTTCTGTCAGTAAACACAACACAGCACAGCCATCCGGTCAAATAGAGGCTCTCTGATTAGCGTTGTTGCAACAGGTACTTAAAAATAGTCAGTTGGTCCTATAGAGGATCTTTGAATATCCCCTTGCTGGATAGTGATCCTGTCGAATAGAGGATCTTTGAGTAGCATTTTTGCAGCAGGTTCTTACAAACAACACAGTGATGCTGTCATAGAGAAGATATTTAATTATAATTACAGTGCATTTGCAGTACATCCTTAAAAATAGCCGAGTGAACCTCTTACTATATAGAGGATCTCTGACTAGCGTTGTTGCAACAGGTACTTAAAAACAGTCAGTTGATCCTATAGAGGATCTTTGAATATCCCCTTGCGTTTTTGCGAGTTCCTTAAAAATGGTGATCCTGTCAAATAGAGGATCTTTGACTGGTGATGTCGTATAGTAGATGATCTTTGAGTAGCATTTTTGCAGCAGGTTCTTAAAAACAACACAGTGATGCTGTCATAGAGAAGATATTTAATTATAATTACAGTGCATTTGCAGTACATCCTTAAAAACAGCCGAGTGAACCTCTTACTATATAGAGGATCTAGCGTTGTTGCAACAGGTACATAAAAACAGTCAGTTGATTCTATAGAGGATCTTTGAATATCCCCTAGCGTTTTTGCAAGTTTCTTAAAAATAGTGATCCTGTCGTATAGATGATCTTTGAGTAGCATTTTTGCACCAGGTTCTTAAAAACATCACATCTCTATGACATGATGCTGTCATAGAGAAGATATTTAATTATAATTATAGTGCATTTGCAGTACATCCTTAAAAACAGCCGAGTGAACCTCTTACCATATAGAGGATCTCTGACTAGTGTTGTTGCAGCAGGTCCTTAAAAATAGCAGAGTGAAGCTGTTATATTGATGATCTCTGACTAGCGTTTTTGCAGTAGGTCTTAACATATAGAGGATCTTTGACTAACATTTTTAGTAGGTCCTTAAAAATAGAGTGATCCTGACATGGCAAAGTTGCAGTAGATCCTTACGAAGTGCAGGCTAATCCAGTCTTATAGAGGATCTTTGACTAGCAGTATGACTTTTCCACTCACTCCTCTGCGAATCTTCTTAGAATGATTCCATACTGATAAGTTCCTCAATAAAGTCTACTTCCTAAAGTGCACATATTTAGTAGCTTTCCAAAAAGGCCTTGGATTGTGGGCAGTTATCAGACTAACAAGGTGATCCCTGACAGTTTAATGAAGTCAGCAGCCTGAGAAAGCCTCCATGGCGCACAGCGGTGGGTGGGCAGCGTTAGCAACACGGAGAACACAAAGCATCATGTCAGCGGACAAGTCAAAGGGAAAAAAAAAAACAACAAGGCTGCTGTGTGCGATTTGTCAGCACAACAACTGACTCGCGCCCACGTCCATTTCTGCGACACCCCGTTTTGACGAACCGACAGGACAGGAAACACGACAGGAAACGAGGACTAGAGAGGAGGAGGCGGTGTTGGTGACAAGGTTATGCCAGGGAGGAAGTGCGTTTTTGTGCAGTTGCGGCGGGAACACCTTGCTTGTCAGCCTTCTCCGCTTCTTCGTTTTTATTATTTCACTCAAAGCCCTTGACGCCGCGGTGGCCCGTCGCTTAGCAACATGTGTCCGGCCTGAGTGGTGGTGGTGGTGGCATGGCAGTGAGTGGCATCGTGCGTGTGCTTTGATTATAGTTCCCAATGTTCTGTGACTGACACTTTCCTGACCTCACGTTGGCCGAGCGCCCGTAATGCACTTCGCATCGGCACAGCTGTGTTCGCTGAGCCACAAATCTCACACGTTTTGCCACCTGCCTCGAGGGACGGATGTCCGTATGGGGAACCACAATGGCACCGGTGCCAACATGAACCATAGCAACCACACTGAAAAATCGGTTCTTCATACCTGTATATTAACTTTCATCGTTTTCAATGTTGTAGTGGAAACCCATACAATATATATACACGTAAGGATATCAGCAGTGGCGTCATTAGGCATAATTTGATATTTTTGAAAAAAAATTTTATTGACTTTTTTTTTACAAAAAATCTCAGAGAATAATTATAATAAATATTAGGATTATTATATAAAGTATTAATAAAATAAAGTAATTATATAAATATAATAATAATTATAATAAATAATTTGATATTTTTATGATTTTTTATTGACTTTTTTACAAAAATCTCCTAGAATAATTATAATAAATATTAAGATAATTATATAAAGTATGAATGAAATAAAATAATTATATAAATATAATAATAATTATAATAAATAATTTGATATTTTTATGATTTTTATTAACTTTATTTACAAAAATCTCCTAGAATAATTCTAATAAATATTTGGATAATTATATAAACTATTGATAAAATAAAATAATTATATAAATATAATCATAATTATAATAATTTGATATTTTTATGATTTTTATTGAATTTTTACTAAAACAATCTCCTAAAATAATTATGTTAAATAGTATAATAATTATATAAATTTATAATAAAATAGAATAATTATATGAATATTATATTAATTATAATAAATAATTTGACATTTCTTTAATGAATTTTTTTAGGTCAAAACCAGGCTAATAAGCAAGCCAATAAGTAGGCTAATACTAGCCTACTACTACTACTACTAGTAGTAGTAGTAATAATCAGAAGAAGAAGAATGATGATAGTAATAATAATGGGCTAATTATAAACATATAATCATGATTATTATATAATTGATCACTGTCCACTGGACCGAATGGTTGCAGAGCTTGAGCAGCGGTTTTGCAATGTCGATTGTGTGTCCATTATGACTGTTGTCCATGTATGTAAGACCTCCATAGTCGTGTTTACTATGTTTACCATAGACGTGTATAAAGACCATCGCCCCTGAACGAGTAAATTGAGAGAGTTAGACTAAAAGAGTTAGACTAAGCACTAAAAACACAGTCCCTAAAAAACACAAATGTGTTCACAAACGCTCGTCGTCACCGTGGGAAAGCGCAGGGACCTAAACAGACAGCATCTTTCTCTTCCTCTTTTGCTCGGCGACCGCCGTCCTCCTATATTTTTATCTTAATTCAATCTTTATTCGCCTGCCACATCCACAGGAGCACTAAGAGTGCAGCAGTCCATAAAATAATAAGCCCATCAGCACAACACAAATCCACAGACACATGGGAGCGTGCGCGCAAAACACACCTACACAAACGCACAGACACACACATCGCTAAGTAGTCCGACTGTGTTATCATCATACTTCTTCTCCCAGCGCTCTGCGATTAGCGTGTGTACACGGAGCATACATGGCAGCACTCGTGCTGGGAAGCACATTTGCACATCATTACAGTGGACACCCTGGAACAATATAGAAGGGACTGTATGGACACGTATTGTCCTTTTGACCGCGCCGCCGGCACATTTCGCGGCATCAAGTACAGTACAAGATGCATCAAATCGGGACAGATATCCATACGTGTGGTTTTTCCGTATTAAATATGGATAGCATTGAAAGCGGTGCCCACCTGACATGTATCCGTTTTTGCAACATATGGAGCAGATAATTCCTGCAATTTAAATGTAACGCTCCACATTTTGCCGAACGGGTCAGGGTGCATAAACGCAATTTTCCCATGAGAGCGACACCCCCCCCCACAGTGGCACAGTTAATGTATTGATTTGAACAGCGCCACATCGTGATAAAAACCATTTCATGAATTCCAATGAGACGACTCCTTTGCCGGAGTATGTCATTGTAGTCTTTGCTTTTATAATGCTTTTTTAAATACACCATATGGGGAGGGGGTGGGGGGAGGGTGGTCTGAACGCCGCCGCTTTAATTCCCAGCAGCCCCTTGTTCCACCCGTGTGAAAGAAACTGTGGTCAAGGCCTTATCTTGATTGTACCAATGCACGCATGCGCATATGTACTGTATGTGTAATCATATGTAATGAATTCCACTGCAGGCATGCCCATAACTTACTATTTTGTAGATAAGAATAAATAATGGAGGCAGCAGCCAGCTACAGCCTAGTTAATAACACGCAATGCAAAAGCTCTATTTAAAATTCTAACGCTCACTTTTGATCAATATGGCAATTTGTTTGTGTAAGATAACTCTTATATTCACCGTAGCGCCCAAAAGGGCACCCCCGCCCCCACTGTATTGCCCAAGCTATTATTTTTA
This sequence comes from Doryrhamphus excisus, assembly GCF_037039965.1. NCBI lineage: Eukaryota > Metazoa > Chordata > Actinopteri > Syngnathiformes > Syngnathidae > Doryrhamphus > Doryrhamphus excisus. The sequence goes on along the minus strand of NC_136367.1, from coordinate 18,873,826 downwards.
TGTTGCAACTTGACCCCATAAGTCGGATTGAGTTAAATTTATTATTTTTTTTTACAGCTCAATGCGCTCCACACCCCAGTAACTTTACGGTGTTTCGCCGAATCGCCGTGGAATTTTGGTACACAGCTTTAGGGCACATGTGTGTAAAATTTGAGCAAGATTGGTTGAACAACTCGGCAAAACAAAACAAGGCATTGAGTATTTGTGATGAAACGTTGAGCATATCAGTTTGACATGCATGCTAGCATGGCTTAAACATATGAACAAACGTATGGCTTTTCTCCTTTCTGTACGCCCCACTGACAGGGGCGCCTCCATATGAGGTCTGCAGTATGCAAATTATGTGATGATGTCATGACATCACACCCCACCCACTGCCACAAATAGATTGCAGTCCAGCGGGAAGCATGACTTTGACTTTGTGGATGGTTGTCGGTAACAGCATGATCCATGTTTGAATAAGTAAACAAAGATTAAAAGTGATTAATCTCATTGCCTAAATCACTTTATCATGTCATCACAGAAGGGCACGTTATAAAAAAATAAAAAAAAAAGTCTAAGATACTTTCCATCAGCGCGTCTGACTCATGGTGTCAGTAGAACCATTAACAAGACCAGATACGGTTGAGCACCGACTGTTAAACGATCGGTAACCTTTGGCGAGCAGACAGACAGACGAGCGAGGCTTCGGCCTGATCGGTGGCTGAACGGTCGCTCCAAGAGGCTCGGTTCAGCACCGGCCAGGCCCATCTGCTTGTCACCTGGCCTTGGCACACAGGAGTCTGGGTAATGACAGGGAAAGAATGGCGTCGGTGGGCTGGAGCTGCGAGGTAATTACTGACTGGAATCCATGCAGAAACAACACATCTGGAGCCATGAGTCAAAGACAGCTCTTTCTTCGCTCTCATGCCGCCGTTGAAGATCTTTAGCTTTGATTTCTGCAGGAACATGGGGACTTGCTTCAATAGAAAGACTCATACGAGTCTCCCTAAATGGTGCACCACTTGTCCCCAATGCATGTGGACTGTAACCACTAAATGTGAAAATAAGGTTTTGTATCCGCACATTTATTGAGATTCTGTTTGTTCGGTTTATGTTACTTTTTAGATTTGTCCATCCGTCCTTCTTTTGTGCCAAGCATATGTTTTTTTATGTTTTATTTATTTGATTAGCTGAAGGCTGCACGGTGGACGAGTGGCTACCTAGGAAACCCAAGTTCGATTCCACTCTCGGCCATCTCTGTGCAGAGTTTGCATGTTCTCCAAATTAGGTATGAATGTGAGTGTGAATGGTTGTTTGTTTATATGTGCCCTCTGATTGGCTGGGGGTGGAATTGAACACGGGTGTCCTAGCTGTGTGGCCTGAGCACTAACCACTCGCTCACCATGCAAAAAAAAACATGCTAGGTTAATTGGCGGCTCCAAATTGTCCATAGATATGAATGTGAGTGTGAATGGTTGTTTGTCTATATGTGCCCTGTGATATGGGGGGTGTAATTGAGCCCGGGTCTCCTAGCTGTGTGACCTGAGCATTAACCACTTGCGCACCGTGCAGCTCATTCCAAAAACATGCTAGGTTAATTGGCGGCTCCAAATTGTCCATAGATATGAATGTGAGTGTGAATGGTTGTTTGTCTATATGTGCCCTATGATTGGCTGGGGGTGGAATTGAACACGGGTCTCCTAGCTGTGTTGCCTGAGCATTAACCACTTTACACCGTGCAGCCCATTCCAAAAACATGCTAGGTTAATTGGCGACTCCAAATTGTCCATAGATATGAATGTGAGTGTGAATGGTTGTTTGTCTATATGTGCCCTGTGATTGGCTGGGGGTGGGATTGAACACAGGTCTCCTAGCTGTGTGGACTGAGCACTAACCACTCGACCACCGCACTGTGCAGCCCATTCCAAAAACATGCTAGGTTAATTGGCGACTCCAAATTGTCCATAGTATGAATGTGAGTGTGAATGGTTGTTTGTCTATATGTGCCCTGTGATTGGCTGGCCACCAGTCCAGGGTATGAAAAACACAAACATTTAAAATACAAAACAAAGCAAGCCCAGTTGTCCATTTTTTAGCAATGACCCACCGTGACTTAGCAGCAGAGATTTGTGTTGCCGTCTAATTAAGATTGAGCCCTTTAAAAATAACTTCCCATTAAAGCTGCGTTTTCCTCAGTGAGAGATGAACTGAGTGGAGAAGTTAATGAAATCCTGCAGTTGGTCTGCAGGCATCAGCTTTCACCAATTGACCCCCACTCCATCTCAAGATGGGGCGCCTCCCTTCCCCGAGAGTACCCGGGGCGGCGTAGACGCGGGTCACATTCTGACCATTCTGCTTTCACAAAGCGCAGCCACGGAAGAAGGAAGAAGGAAGCCGAACGGCCGCCGCGCCGAGCCGAGCTTCGGCTCGCTCTCCTCTTGCTCAAATTAAGATTTGGGTAATTAAATTGATAAAAGTCATGCGTGCCGATGTGCCTCGTGGTTCCAGACCTGATTTCGTACGCCATGCGAGTCATGGAGAGCTGCGCAAGTTCTACCTTTGATGTGGCATTCTTTATTATTGGAAATAATTGGATTCTTCCTCCATTCCCACCCACTCCACGCACACACGCACACACTTCACGCTGGACATGCTCCCTTAATGGACCTCGGTGCTGATGCAGACTTCTATCTGGGAGTTTCCAGGCAGCATTTCAGCACATTGTGGGGGGGGGGGGCAGCCCAGGTTGCTTCTCCTGAAGGCGTTTGAGCAGGGCCGGACAGCGTGTCGAGGGACGCGGGTCAAGGGGCCCCTCGCCACAGGTTGGAGCGGCGCATGCCGGTAACCCAGTCTCGAGAGGTTTACAGGGGCGGCGGTGAGGCCCACCAGGGGGGGGTTCCAAGTCCCTATCAGCTTGGCTGAGCATGAGAAATGAGCCTCGGCAGCCCATGGGCGTCTGGCTTCGCTCCACGCTGATAATCAGCAAAAAGAGAGCCCTGATGATTACTCTGCCTAAGACGGCGGCTAACTGCAGGCCACCTCGCAAGGCGTCATATCGGGGGGGGGGGGCTGAAAAAGTTTTCTTGTTTTTAGCCAGCTTAAAAGCACCAAGTATGCCCTTATTTGAACTTTACCTGTACCTCAATACAACAAATACTCCATTCAGCAACAACAGACATGACAGCAGTGTAGATTAGCTCCGTATATTGTCATTCACTTTCATGTCGCGTTATCATTTTTGAGTGATTCCCCCTCCCTTTGCTTGGGCCACCACTTCTATTCCCATTACTTGCATTCTTAACTTTCTATTTTTACCTGTTTTTATATCTTTAGAATGCACTGAAAAGTCAAAAACGTGCTTTCCAATGAAGCACTAATGAATAATAATGTAAGAGGCTCCATGAATGCATGGAATCAGTCAAGGTTTCACTTTTGTGTCTCGCAGCAACTATGGTGAGTTCAAGGACTGCCGAACAAAGTGCGAAATCTCAACGCATGACAAAAAAATATTATCAATGGAGCCAAAATGTGGGATTTTTACAATGTGGCACGTGTATGCTGTATATTTGACCTTTCTGGCATCTGCAGTCTGATGCTACTATGACACTGCAGATGTCCTGGCTGGTCCACTATTATTAAAGAAACTGTATGTGATGTACTGCGGGGTCACTATGGCTCATTATGATAGATTAAAATGACAAGAAGAAGCAGGTGATTGAATGTGTTAGGATGTAGCGGTTATTGAGTAAAGAGGGGCGTCTAGTAGCGGGGGCCAACTGCAAAGTGCTGCATATAACAGCCTATTAGCTCTTGTAAGCACATAAGCCCTTTCAGTATTCTCTAGCTTAAGTGGGCTCAGCCACGGTCACTCACATTATCACTTCTTAGCTCTTTGTAACTTTGGCTCCTTTTCCACGGCGCCGTTCTCAGATATTAAAGAAACCGTCTCCTTTTGTGTGTTTTTTTTTTTTTTGTTACAGGTACATTCAAGGTGCGTCCTCTCCAAAGGACATGGTCATCATCGTGGATGTGTGAGTATTTGTCTGCCCTTTTTGAATAACCAGGAAGGGCGCTAGTGCCACCTGTTGGTGTTAGCAAAGCCCTAAGTTTCACTACATGTGTTGCCGAAACCCACTTATGCACCAAATGTCAACTTCTTGGCCCCACTGAATGTTTTTATATGACTAATACAAATGCATAGCTGCTATATTGACAACTTTTGAGATGCACAATATCTTTTTTCTCCAGACCGATAACCGTTTTTATTCAGATTAAAGTGTAGTTTGTGCACATTTGACGATACGAAGGACTGGACCTAATCAGATATCATGACATTATTACTATCACTACTATCTGGAGAACCGGAGTATAGAGCAGGAGGAGCCACCTGCTGTGGCCCAGAAAGGTGCACCGTATTTGGGCACACGCTCCGAGCAGCCCATGTGACGCCATGGATGGCATCCATGTATCAAAATAATGGTTGGGTGTTGACTCATGTGCAGTAGTAAATCATTCCTGCTCTATAAGCTGCACACTGGCTACTCTAAAGTAGACGGGATGTCTGATTTTTGGGGGGTTGGGCGATTTTGGGCGTTCCCCAAATTGCTGCATTTAATTGCTTGTGGAGAGCGTAGTTGTGGTGACCATGAAGGAGCAACATCAACGCGCACCCAAACCCTGAATTTTACTAAAATCAGTGTTATCGTACATCAGTACTCTATAGTGGCATCTATTGAGAAGATACGATATCTCACCCCATATCTCCATCATCACTCCTAACATTGTTTAAAGGTCATTCATGCCCCATCAATCAAACTGCATCCATCCTATAAGTGGTGGAATGTTTCCTCTGTCAGGAGCGGGAGTGTCAGCGGCCTCACTCTAAAGTTGATGAAGACCTCGGTGATGGAGATGCTGGACACACTCTCGGATGACGACTACGTGAACGTAGCCAGAGTGAGTAGACGTGCGCGGCATCGTTGATGTCCGTGCAATTAACGGCACACACACACACACACAGGAAGACAGCGGTTAAAGCAATATGTGTTGTGTTCATTAAGCAGGTGGTAATGAAGCGGGGAGTAAGCGGGGCCGCGCTGTGAGTTTATGTCGCTCCCTGTGGAAGCTCTTGCACTTTCGCTTGTTAGAATGCAGTCGGCTGCTCCTCGCCGTGTCTTTCACGCTGCTCATTACCGAGCTTTCTATCAGCGCTAATGCAGCATATACAGCAAATATTCATATTATCCTATACCGCGGGACAGACCACACACACACACACACACACTTGTTTTGGTCACTTCCTGCAGTAATCCCCCATAATCCATTGCATGTAGCCAACGGATGCCATTCAAATCTCAGCTGCTCCAAATGCATAAAATGAGCATAATAATCTACCTCTGTGAAGAAGGAGGCTTATGGAATATTGACATATTTGCAAAGTTAGTAGGATTTTCTGCTAAAGAAAAACAGAAATGCTGTTAATTGGAAGGAAAATTACATTTTGAGGCATTTTAGCAGCACAATAAACTCTTGCTGTTCATCTCCGCACAATGACAATTGAGTCTTTTTAATAGAATCACATTTTCTGCATTCTTCTTGCATGTATTTTGCTAAACAAACAACAAAAACAAGGGAAGAGTGACAAAAGACTACATTATTTTAATTCTACCTGTGTCACTATGCCAGGAAAATAGTCCTTCGTGTTAGCTGCTACAATAACAATGTCATTGTATGGTCATATCGCCTCGTACTTTGGTACGTGACAAAAATATTGAAAATAATATAATAATAATACTAATAATTAATAAAAAAAACTTAAATTATATTATGAAAGCAGGAAGTGAACAAATGTAACAGTTACTGATTGTAAAAGTACCAGATGGAGGGGTAGGATTTAATAAGCTTTGCTTCTTCCTACTCCTTTTGGACATGTGGAACTGGGAACTGATTATGGGATGCATTCAATTGTAATCTGATGCATGTTCAAATGTAATAAAACCATTACCATTACCATTACTGTAGCTTGGTTTATATGCAGGTCAGTTATGTAAACAGAAGATTGCTTTTGGAAGGTTCTAGGTCTCAATAGGTGTGTCCCGTTAAGTGCAATGTTAGCTCCCACATACTAGCTGCTTTTCTCTCTTTAAAACGCATAGAAACATGTTAAATTTAACGAATTTTGCTGCAAAATACCAATGCAAACGTCAACACGGCAGACACTTGAAGGAGCAGTCCCCGTGCAATAAGATGCTAAACGTCCTAAAAATCAAAGAAAAAAGTACAGTATTTTCCGGACTATAAGTCACACTTTTTTTTCATAGGTTGGCTGTTCCTGCGACTTATACTCCAGAGCGACTTATAAATGAAAAAACTGTTTATGTTACATAAACACTGGACACCTTTTCTGTTTATGTTTGTGTAGCTGAATAACCATTGTGTTAGCATATCTTACACTTATTCAGCCTGTTCTCTATTATTTTATTAATGTTAGTACTTGCCTTCCAAGAGGACATAATGTCTGTTTTGGTCAAGTAATTTGTAAAATAAATTACCTGCAAAAAATGCAACTTTTTTCTACCTAATTATGCATTTTTGGCATTGTGCGACTTATATTCCGGAGCGACTTATAGTCCAGAAAATAGGGTAATCCAAAGCCAGGCCTTCAGTATCTATTAGTAAGTCCATTATAATGGCAGACAAATACACAGAAACAAGCATGTGTATTTATATGCATGTACTGTTGAAGTTGAAGGCCAGATGAGACACACTACATCGTACGGCCTTGGCAGAGGTTCTGTTCACTGCTTTGTACCGAGTTGAGGTGCACCTGTTCTTTGTGTGCAGACTTGTAATTATCTGTGTTTACTGCCAGCCTGAGAGTAGCAGGCCAGTCTGCATCTGCACACACGGCAGCAGATGCCGTTTTAGGGGCATTTTTTAGGGGCATTCAAGACCCATCTTGTACGCTCATGTGTGTCTTTTTTGTATTTTGCGGCGAACAGTTTAATGAGAAGGCCGACGCTGTGGTTCCGTGCTTCAGGACCTTGGTCCAAGCCAACGTACGCAACAAGAAGATCTTCAAGGAGGCCGTCATGCACATGCAAGCCAAAGGAACCACAGATTACAAGTCTGGCTTCACGTTTGCCTTTGAACAGCTGCTTAATGTGAGTTCCCCGGTGCTCCCGTGGGTTATTGAGTATACGGTATATAAATATGATCAAAGTACTGTACATCGTAGCAGGAGTCACTTCCACAGTCATTGTCCAAAGTGGCCGTGATTAGAAGTGCGGTGACAGTGGAGTGAATTTCTCATCTGCTTCAGCATGTGTGTGTGTGGCGTCCTTATGGACGCCGGTGACGCAGGTGCTGCCTCGTCCCCCCCATCCCTTATGCCGCTGTGTCTTTTAGCAGGCTGACACCCTAATGGGCTCTGATGGGATGATTGATGAGCGCAGCCCCAGCAGAGATCAGCCCCGCACTCTATACGTTCCTCCTCTAGCTTCCAGGCACACAGCCAAGTGTTGCCACACACTTTCCGCCCGCTAGCTAAAGAAGAAGTAAAGGTGCCTTTTCACGGCTGTCCGCGGCATAGTTGCTCTTGCGACTAGCGGGCAGACGCCCTATTAAATACAGTATGCAGCAATATTATTTATCATTATTAGGGGCTTGTCACATCGCTGGCAGCGATGTCAGTGCCAGCTGCCGTACAGCCAGAAGACGACAGGCTGCTGCAAAAGTCAATGAATGAGAAAAATAAAAAAAGATCGTCCTGCCAATGAACCACAAGTGCTTAAAACAAGGTGCGTTACTAAAAACGCCGCTGCAGTCAATGATCAAATGGATGTAATAATCTTAAATTGAGAATGGATTACAGTCGGCCCTCCTTTATCGCTGTTAGATGGTTCCAGACCCGACCGCAATATGTGAATTTATAGTATTCGGTATTCACAAATGGAATATTTGTGTATTTACAGCATAGAAAATACATTTTCTACCAATATAGCTATGAAATAACACCCCTATAGTCACCTTTACACAAGAGACGACCACCACACTGAGCATTAGCATGCTGCCGAGCTAACTAGTTAGCCTGCAGTTTCTTTATTCTAACCGTAAGGGTTTCAAATGAAGCAGGACAGAAAGACAAAGTAAGAAACCAGTTACCACTTCCACACAGAATGGGAGGGCATGTCAGATATTATTATTATTATATTATTATTATTATTATACTATTATTATTTTCTAATAATAGGTAGGGGTTACGAAACAAGACGATACAGGAGATTTTAACGTCCAAAAATATTATATATAAGTTACACTTTTCTGCACTCTGTGTGTATGCTAGCGGCCCCCCGCCTCCACCCACACAGACAAAGACTATGTATGACTTTTATTTGTGTATGTATTTATATTTTCAAATAGATATTGTATTTTATATTTTTTTCTATTTATATGATTGTATTTATTTCTTATACATTATATTATTGTATTTATTATGATATTTATTTCTATTGCGTATTGTGCATAACTTGATGTATGTCTGCATATTAATATCCAGGAAGAGCAAACATTACCATATGTAACCTCAGACAAGCTTATCGATGCAATGTAGCTCTCGAAAGCACCTTCCACCTGTCATACCGCATCGCTAAGCTGCTGTGCGCCCTTCTTTTTGTCTTGCAGGACACCGGCGCTCCGAGGGCCAACTGCAATAAGATGATAATGATGTTTACAGATGGCGGGGAGGACCGGGCGCAGGAGATTTTTGAGAAGTACAACTGGCCCAACAAAACGGTGAGTGTGCGGCGGAAAGAGGTTATCTGCCCATGCATGTCCAGCAACGCGCCATAATGCCTTGCGTCACATCGGTAATCCCGATAACGACGTTTTCAATGAGTGCACATAACATCCAGCGCTCTTCACTTTGATTTTGCTCTTCAAATCCTCGTGTCTCTTTGTCTTCTCTCTTTATCGCCGCTCCACTGTTTTGCGTTAACAGCTTTGACCTTTTTGCTAATTAGCCACTTTATCGTCAAAGCCTATAAAATTACAGCCGATAGTCGGCGGCAGTGTTCCGGTCTCGCTGCTCGTCTCTCAGCCCCGCCAATATTTCTCCCGCTATCCATTATTATCTACTTGTCTGCTGACAGCCACTGTCATGTAGGAATAATCTGCACTTTGACAAGCAGGCAACGGTGTGAGGTGTTAGTCTAGTCTAGTAGGCTGGTCTATAATCACACTCCAGCGTGTGTGTCATGTGATAGTCAAGGTAATACCTTCCATTCTGCCTATTCCAGTCTGTGTGCTTTGCACGGCTCCTCTTCCCGTTTGAAACACGTTGCAGAAACACGACATTCGGTGTGTGATGGAGTGCAATTTGCACTGCATTTTGCACTAATAAGCTCCTGTAAAGATGTGCAAAAGTCATTCTCAGACCCTAAAATAATGGTAATGGTAATGGTAATGGTTTTATTTCATTTGAACATGCATCAGATTATAATTGAATGCATCCCATAATCGTTCACAGTTCCACATGTCCAAAAGGAGTAGGAAGAATCTGGTACTTTTACAGTCAGTAACTGTTACATTTGTTCACTTCCTGCTTTCCTAATATAATCTAAGTTTTTTTTTAATTAATTTTTACTATTTTTTTCTATTATTTTTATTTATTATTATTTTTCTATTTTTATTTTTACTTTTTTTTACTATTTTTAATTTTTATTTTTACTTTTTTGTAAGATTTTGAGATAAATCTGGTGATGGTGGTGATGTGTTTTGGGTTTGGACACAAATTATGAGTTTTACATTTCCAACGCGAGATACAGAGGTTTGGGCAGCATGAAACAGGCCAATCTGGCAACTGTGGGCTGACCAGCAGGTGAACTGCAAGACATGAACAGAAGGCGTAACAAATACTGCTTCACGTTGAAGAGCGGAGGCAAAGAAGCACTTTGCGGTCGGCCATTTTCTTTTAAATCACCATTCCACCGGCTCCGACGCCGGTTTTGGGTCAGACCGGGACGCATTAGCATTTTTTCTTTTAAATACAAGGTTGCGTGGACACCATTTTTTCACAAATGCCGGGGGGTGGTGTATACATATATGTGGTTTTACAAATACTACATGCATACAAGGCCTCAGATTAAATCTCTCCATTGATCTTCTCCTCCCTGCAGGTGCGTGTATTCACCTTCTCAGTGGGCCAGCATAATTATGACGTCACTCCCTTGCAGTGGATCGCCTGTGCCAACAAAGGTAACATGACCATTTGTATTCGGCCAACATATTTAATGATATCATAAGCATACGCTGAAGAACGGGAGGGGAACGTTCATGTCGGATATGCCATGGCTGACTCAAACAGCCCCTGACCCACTCATTGGACACCCATGATGTATTAGAACAACACCTGTAAATTAGCATCATGCTGCACTATAAGTTATGATGCTAACTTTACAAAGAAAATAGTTTATTAAATAGAATTATCATCGTTCCTACGCTAATGACCTTGTCCATGGTCGTTCTGCGTTATATGTTGTTTCTCCCCCTCGCGTACATGTACAGTGCATGTGACCGAGCACACATGCACGGATAAGTGTGTGTGTGTGTATGCGGAGCGTGAAGCACGCGTGTTGTCTGGCGAACACACGCTTCCATGGCAAAGTTCATCATGTGTCAAAATAATGAGAGTCATTTCGGTCGTTTGATATTCAGGGGAGGCCGTCTCCATTTCACGGCTCTTTGTATAAACACTCATGGCTTTAATAACTTGGCAAGCGGCGTGATTATTGACCCGGGCGGTCACTCTCCTCCATTTCTAATCACGCGGCGAGCGGCGCCCCGGGATGGGAGGAGGAGGCGGGTGTTAGGAATCCTCAATGAGCCTCCTCCACATTTACATCCCGCTGCACGCTCGTTCGTGCTGAGAGGTCGGTCACCATGGCCGTCCTGGTGACGGTTAGACTCGGTTCTGTTTCTGAAACGGTATTAATGTGGACTTTTTTATTTTCAGGTTACTACTTTGAAATCCCGTCCATCGGAGCCATCAGAATCAACACCCAGGTATTGATTGTGCAGGATTATTACAACTTTTATGACAATGGTATTAAACACCAAGAAGCTCATTTGCTCCCGTGTTGGCTTGATGGCTGGACACCGATCCGCCTCGGGGGGCTTTACGACGCGGGGACACAAGTCTTCTCAGGTGGACGACTTTACAAGGGAAGCGACGGGAAGCGTTTCGCATCAAGTGATGACACTTCTGCTTTTCTATGAGAATGGATCTTTTCTTCACGTTCACACCCCCCCACACTTACTCCAGGCGTCACAAGCTTATGGAGGCCCCGGGGAGAACGTCATTCCGGCTGTAGAAATTGACTCACACCCCACACCCCCCCCCTCCACTTCCTTCGCATCAGCTCTAGAGAATCCTGAGAAGTCACTGTCAGCATTAACAGATGGCCCAAAGATTATCATTATTATTATTCATACTCTACCGCTAATCTATGCAACAACGCTGGAGCTTTGGAGGCATTTTCGACATTTATAGCATTCCTATCATCACTCGCAGCGAGATCTGTTCTGCTTTTACAAACATCCTGCTCAGGTTTTAGCTACAAAATGAAACAATCTGCAGAACCCGGCAACAATATTCTATTGACATAACCCATTTATACAATATATAAACTAAGCTACAATGACATTGTTACTATTGACGCATCAAGAGCTTCTAAACCAGAACCTCATCCTCCCGCCTCAGGATGATACCTTTCTGGATCCTCAGTAGTCGTCGCCTGGTAATGTTTAAAATGAAATACATAAAATCATATTTAAAATGTAGCTGGAGTTTCTTTAGAAGGCTTTATAATAAAAATAGGTGTGTCCCGTTGCATGCATTGTTAGCACCGTCATGCTGTGTTCGCGTGTTCGTGTTTCACACAAGTGGAAAGTGTGGAAGATTGCAGTGCAGTATTCCTTTAAATAGAAGCAGGCCATAATTGAAGAGAAACTGTTAATTCCTATATTGGAAAAGTCATTCTAACTACGAGAACTGATTTGGACTGCACGGGAAAGTGGAAAATGTCACCCACATGCTCCGTTATTAACAAGCAAACCGCGTGTTGGACAACACAGCAGCAACCTTAAAGCCTGGAAGAAATCTTACCTTGTCATTATTTCACCCTTTTCTTGTCGCCGCAGCCTTTGGATGAAGATGGCATGAAAACTACATTAGGAGGTTGTCTACGGCCACGCCGGTGTTTTTGACCTGACGCTAATGAGCGGTTATTTACTTAGGTAGATAGATAGACATTAATTGGAGCATTTATGGAATATGGAAAACACCTCCATTGGTATGTTCTGTCATTAGGAGGAGTTTTTCTCTTTCCGAATGACCTTTCCGAAAACAATGGTATACATATTCCAATCTCTTGTCTACATGCGTTGCTATAATCAAACAGAATAGTCAATGGGGCATTCGCAGTAAAACGTAAACATCAACATCACGTGATACCGACTTCCCCGAGTTTTTGTTTCACTTGTTGGAATAACTCCGTATTTTCAGTTTTTTGTTCGTCCAGTTTTGAAATTTAGTTTGTATCAAAAACAAACATTCCGCACCGGTCCAGTGCCGATCGCTCGCCTCCATTTTTAAAACCAAAGAACATCTGTAGCTGCGTGTTACGTCATATCTGAGCACACCCGGGATAAATTTAAACAGGAAAAGATCAAATTCAATCTTGCTAATATTTTATAATTAAATTCTGGACATGTTTTATATAGATATATATTTTCTTTTTTAATAAAAGTGGACTTGTGAATAAAGTATAGAAGGGTTTAGATTCTGTTCCACAGATAGCGGTAATGCACACGAAAGCTGCTTGCCAACCGCCAATAAACAACAGAAGAAGAAAAACACGAATTGGATTGGGGAAAGGAATATTCCACCCCCGTGAATCCGATTATATATTCATTTGGATTGGCACTTTTCTTTCGGAAGGTTACATTCTTTCCGTTTGAGCAAATAAACCGAATGCAATGGGAATATTTGTGTCCATGTATACGTGGCTATTGTTCTTTAAGGACATGTAGTCAAATGCCTATTAATGCCTCTGTGACTTTGTCAATGATAAATGAGCATTATTATCTTTGTTCTGGTTAGGATGTTTGCCCCATGAAGGATAGGAGCCTTTCAAAATAAAGTCATAACCATAATGGCCTCTAACGGCCACGCCAGGCTCCTGCGACTTTATGTGACTCTGGCTCCTTTGCACCACAAATCTGTGCTTGCTACCTTTTTTTTTTATGTTCCCTACATTGTTCTAGCCAGGCGTAAAATTCCCTCTATATCCCGTGAAAAGGTCTGGCTGTCACTGTCCTGATGGAATATCTCCCTGTGGCGCGTTTAAGCCGACTTTTATTGAGCTAATAATAGAATAGGTTACGCCTGTCAGCACCTCACTGTTCAGGCCATGAAAGCAAACAGGAGCTTGATGGTGGAATGGGGGCGTGCTCAGTCAGGACACCCCCCACACCCCCACACCCCCACACCCGTGTACTTGAAAGATACATACTCAAAGGTCAAAATTGACAATGTTTCTTTTCCTTTTGTATTCTTTTATTCTTAATGTAGTGATGACATTGTGGTATTTCCGTGACTACTACGGGTTTGATATGCACATTTGGGAATACTGGGAGTCACTCACATGGAAATGTACTTGTTAATGCTGCAAGTAAGGAATAGTACAGTTGTGATGTTCCGATTGATCAGCCGCCAATCGCCTATTAGGAAAAAAAAGATTCCATTCCTGCATAGTGTCTCGCCCTAACGTCTTAGGTAGAATCCCTCTCCCACTTTCTGCCGTGTGGAACTGACCTGCCAAGACATGCCTTGAAAAATATCGACTTAATATTTGGAGAACAAATGTTTGACGGAGTACGATGAGGTTTCGAGGCTCATGGTGGGATCATCAGTCAAAACGCTTGACAACATTCCTATGTGCATGACGGTCAGAATGCTAAGCGACAAACCGGAAAAAGAACACTTGCCTCCCACTTGGAGGCCACCTACATGCTACCTAGACGTCCTGGATGTATTCCGTCTCCTTCACCTTCATGACTGATGTGTTCCGTTGAAGAAATAAATCAAATATATGTTTTGCCCGAATTAAGGCTACTTTATGGATCCTTTTCCCATATCATGTGGCCCATATTAGAACAAAAAAAATCCCGTTGGTTTTAAACACATCACCTCACAATTGACCGTCACTGAGGGCCAATGGCAGTGTTGGTTCAAGGGCCTCGGGGAAGATTGGCCTGTTTGCACACCATGCCTTTGACACCCTTAATGTGTTTTTAATAGCTCCTTCATAATGATGAAAAGCAGCCTTGAGTGGCGAGCGGAGGCTTTATGGTCTGGAAGGACTGGGAGACTTGTTGGTGACCTACTGGTTTATGAGGCCACTGGGAGAATCCCAGGTTCTCATGATGGTTTTAGGAATATCTGAAGTCGGGGTGCACAATGACGTTATACGGATAAAACTGATGACATTAAAAATTGCAGGGCTGCACGGTGGTCGAGTGGTTAGCGTGTAGACCTCACAGCTTGGAGACCCGAGTTCAATCCCAACTGTGGAGTTTGCATGTTCTCCTCGTGCATGCGTGGGTTTTCTCCAGGTACTCCGGTTTCCTCCCACATTCCAAAAACATGCTAGGTTAATTAGCGACTCGAAATTGCCCATAGGTATGAATGTGAGTGTGAATGGTTGTTTGTATGTGCCCTGTGATTGGCTGGCCACCAGTCCAGGGTGCAGAAGACAGCTGGGATAGGCTCCAGCATGCCCAAGACCCTAATGAGAATAAGCGGTAGAAAATGAATGAATGAATGTTTTAGTAGTGGCAGCACGGTGGTTGAGTGGTTAGCATGTTGGCCACATATAAATGTAATGAAAAAAATTTGCTCAGATGATAAAAAAAAATGCTCCAATGAGGCGACATTACCCGTACCTGCACCGTTTTCTCCTGCCTGTGACATTAGCAGCCTGTCGTAAATTACCACTTCCTCACTTTCCGAGGCGGTTTCACGTGCTGGTTGTACCAAATGCTCCGCAATGAGTAGAGATTCTCCGACTCTTCTGACTTCCGTAGCGTCACACCGGCTGCTCGGAGCATGTGCCCGAATACAGTGCACCTTGCTGGGCCACAGCAGGTGGCTCCCTCTGCTCTGTACTCTTGTTCTCCTGATAGTAGTGATGTAGTAATGTTATGATATTTTTATCAGGACAAATCATCAAGTACAGAAACTACAGTTAAATTGATAACTATTTAAATATCTAAATATTAAATAATAATAATATTTCATATAATAAGATCTAAAATAATTAGTTAAATAGATAATTGTTCTTGTCTCATTTGAAGGCATTCTTGTTTTGATGTCTGCACCGGACAAGCCGTGTTATTGTGTGTTTTGCTCGTCAGGAGTACCTGGATGTCCTCGGAAGACCCATGGTGCTGGCTGGCTCCAAAGCCAAGCAGGTGCAGTGGACCAACGTCTACCAGGATGCTTTGGTGAGAGAGCCCATGCAGCATCCATGCGGCGTCCAAGTCCTCATTGTGTTTCTTCATCAGGGTTTGGGCCTCGTCATCACGGGAACAATGCCGGTCTTCAACCTCACTGCTGACAGTGCAAGCGCTCAGGTACAGTAGCATGTGACGCAACAGCGCCTCTCTGAGGATACAGCCAACATCACCGCCACTCCTGTTATCGCCACGGCAGCACTTTGCATCCATCTTTCATCCCCGAGTATTTACTCTGAGCTTATCGCTGAGGCGTGAAGCAGCAAGCCTCCTCAGATGGAAGTGATAGCACCAATCAGGAGATCTCACTCTTAAGACAGTGAGGAGAGCTTCTTCCCGTGCGGAATGCTGACGCTCCCTTTGTGTGTGTGTTCCTCGCCACAGAACCAGCTCATCCTCGGCGTCATGGGAGTAGACATCGCCATCAACGAAATCAAAAAGAAGACGCCCACATACAGGGTGAGCAAGATGGACGCTGGCATTTACGTGAATGATTACGCCTGAAGTCGTCACCTCTTGCTTTGACCCACGCAGCTTGGAGCCAACGGTTACACCTTTGCAACAGATCCAAACGGTTACGTGCTGCTGCATCCGAACCTGCGACCAAAGGTGCGTCCAACTCCGCTGCCGGTTTTGCTTTTATTTCTCCCTGGCTGCATCTTCTCTCTCTCTCTCTGTGTCTCTACACAGATCATTAACTTCAGGGAGCCTGTCACTCTGGACTTTCTAGACGCAGAACTGGAGGATAGCAACAAGGAGGAGGTAAGAAAACCTCCTTTCAGTGGCCTTGAGAGACGGGCACTCACGCTACGCTGCTCATTACGGCCATACCTCATCATGCAGGTCAACTTAAAGATGAACCAAATGTGACTTTTTATGCAGGATCAGCAATAAAATGGAAGCAAGCAATAACTGGACAGCGCTTGTTATTTCTGAAATGATATAGATCGATATGGTCTGCACGGTGGTTGAGTGGTTAGCGCCCAGACCTCACAGCTAGGAGACCAGGGTTCAATTCCACCCTCGGCCATCTCTGTTTGTGGAGTTTTTCTCCGGGTACTCCGGTTTCCTCCCACATTCCAAAAACATGCTAGGTTAATTGGCGACTCCAAATTGTCCATAGGTATGAATGTGAGTGTGAATGGTTGTTTGTCTATATGTGCCCTGTGATTGGCTGGCCACCAGTCCAGGGTGTACCCCGCCTCTCGCATGAAGACAGCTGGGATAGGCTCCAGCACCCCCCTGCGACCCTTGTGAGGAAAAGCGGTAGAAAATGAATGAATGGTACAGACGGTTAGCATGTTGGCCACACAGTCGGGAGATGGGGAAGGCCTAGGTTCGAGTCCCGTGGGTTTGCTCCAGGTGAACGTGTGTTTACTAGTGAGCTCAGGGTCGTTGTCAGGAGTGCTTGATTTGCTCACCTGCACAGTATGAGTAACAAGCTATTTTTTATGTAATCAGACCCATATCGATGTAGCATCATCATAACATCATTTCTATGGAATTATTATTCCACTACAGACAATATTGACATGCAAAACTTGGTTTGGTTTTCAAGATGTCTTTCATTGTGTCTCTCCGTTCGCTCCTCAGATCCGAAGACAGATGATTGATGGCAAATCGGGGCAGAGGAAAATCAAGACGCTCATTAAGTCGGTTGATGAGGCGAGTCGTCAATATAGCAGCTCCTCCCCCACAGAACGGCTCCATAATTGATATGGGATGTGCAGGGAAGGTCACGGTGCATGCGTTGTGTGTCAACAGAGGTACATCGACGAGGCCGTGCGGACGTACACGTGGACGCCTGTGGACGGCACAGACTACAGGTGGGTCAGAGGTCACGTGAAGGTATTATTCCAGGTAACTTGAAGCAGCCTGCTAACGGAAGGATGCCGCAAGGAAAGAATACGTGCTCCGGCAATGGCAAGAAAGGACTTCATGAAAGTCTTCGGCTTTATGCAAATGAGGCTTTAATCCTCCTGTATCACAACCTATCACCACATTTTCGAAAATCCACAGGAGCACCTCGAGCATTTTTTAATTGCAAAGTGTATTCATTTGCAAACATTTGCTGTTACCCTGTGATGATATTTTCTCTGGGCTACGGCTTAGCAAATGAGGCTCAACTGTACTCCTGAACTCCTGCTGGTTGTTATTGAGTAAACGTGAAGCCCTGGAGATGTCCTCACTCGTTTGTAAGCCATGCTCTCTGAATAGCGGGACTCACCCCAGTCAACATTCTCCTGATATTGTCTTGGCTTATAATCCAAAATGCCTCTCAGACGTAATTCCTCTTCGTACTAAGTCGAGAGCTTGGAAAGCGGAAGAGACGACGTTTACTGGGACACACGTAGTAGGTGTGGCTTGTGTGTTGCAGCATTTTTACCCTGTGATCCGTTCCCGTTTGGATGCAACGGGACTTTTTTTCAATTTGGCCCCCCCCAAAAAATTCACAGTTTTTGTGTGGGTAGGGCCTAAGTATCATGGCTAGTGTCCCTAATAATAATAAAAATAATAATAAGAAGAATATTATAGACTTATGATAGACTTTTTGGGATAATAATATAATAATAACAATAATATAATAATAATATTAATATTATATTATTATTAGATTTTATATAACGATAACGATATAGCAATAATAATATAATAATGATAATATTATTATTAATCTAGAATCTTAATAATAATATTATTATTATTATTAAGATTGGATTGAAATTAAAGCAGGGGGATAAGGGAAGCCCAAACTTTTAATATGTGGTGTATTATTATTATTAATAATAATAATAATTTAATATTATTATTGTTGTTATTAATATTCTTATTAATTATTAATCCATAATCTTAATAATAATAACACTATTATTATTAAGATTCAGGATTGAAATGAAAGCAGGGGGATAAAGGAAGCCCAAACTTTTAATCTGTGGTGTATTATTATTATTATTATTATTATTATATAATACTATATGATAATCGTCATCATATTAATAATAATAATAGTAATAATTCATTGTATATAATAATAATAATAATAGTAAATTCATTGTAATAATAAATTTGTAATAATAATAATAATTATTATTATTATTAAGTAAGTTAAGTGCTCTGAAAAGGCAGCATTTGGTCTATGTCCTGTTTATAGGACAAAGTGGGCCGCAGACATTTTTTATATTTTGGGCCCTGAGTTGGTCAAGTTTGGGAACCCCTGGTCTAAGTGAATTTAGTCATAAAAGTGGACCTCCATGCCGGTCTCGGAACGGGACCCATCTGCAACCCAGGACCGGGTGTACTTGTAGCCAAGTGTTCCTAATGTTCTGCATCTGTTTTAGTCTGGGGTTGGTGCTGCCCACATATAGCGAGAACCACATCAAGGCCAACCTCAGTGACCAGATCCTCCAGGTGCAGTGTAAGTACCCTCGCAGCACCACGCCATCTTCCTACCCCCCCACCCCCTTCTCCTCTCTCTCTCTCTCTCTCTCTCTCTCTCTCGCTCACTCGCTCGCTCAAGCTGGACGTTTCACTCCCGGGTCTCCCAACATCAAGGTTGTAGGGAGCGGATCTTTATCTCCCCTTCCCTCCTCCTCCTCCTTTTCCTTCTTCTCCTCTTCCTCTTGATGCTCTATGGTAGGCAGGATCCAACCTCCTCCTCCTTCCTCCTTGTCCCTCCTGTGTCCATGCTGTGCTGTTAAAAAAAAATGGTGATGTTTTTTCTTCGCTCCGGCTGAAGAAAAAAAATGATGTGACGAGACAGAAAGGTGAAAGCTGTGTGACGCAGGTGAAAATAATGGTGACTTTGTACTATTATTTTTTATGTCTTTCTTTGCCAAATGCTCTCGCCTCTTCTTCACCAACAAATGATTCTGAAGCGTGTGTGCGTGTGTGTGTGTGTCTATGTGTGTGTGTGTGTGTGTGTGTGTGTGTGTGTGTGTGAAAGCTGTGAAAACTTGCATGCTTTTCACTCCTTCTGCCGCCACTCTGATTTGTTCTTATGATTTGTCTGCGAGCTTTGGAATCATTCAGCGCATAAAGTCCCGGGGGCCCATCGGCGCGGGGACACGTCGTTGTCTTCTCATTCTTACTTCCTGTTGTTGTTTTCTGTCTTTTTTGCAAATAAGACGTTTGCTCTTCATTTCTTTTCCTCTCTCGTCCTGTTTTTCAATTCGAGTGTTTTCCTTTATTTTCAAGAACACAATATTTTTATTCAAGCAATAATTGAATAAAATATTGTCTGTGACCCCCCCAAAACCCCTTCCCACCCGACCCCCTGTTTCTTTTCTTGCTCCTTCTCTGATGGATCCACACAGTGTCATACATCAAGGGCAAGTATACTCCATGTTGGTCCGCATTCCCTTCCTTGACTTCCTCCTTCCTACCGCTGCCTCCTCCCACCTTTGACCTCCCGCTGACCCCCCCACCCCCAATCCCCACCCCGCCTCTCACCCACACCCTTCCAACCCCCCCCCAAGCTACCCTTGCCTGCTTGCCTCTCTTCCTGCCCGTCTTTGCCTCCAGGTCCCGTCCTTCCTCTTCCTCCTTCTTAACGTCCTGCCGCAATAAAGGCTCACCCTGACTGTCAGTCAAGCACTAAACAGGAAGACACATATTCATCTTCTCTGCTCAAATATGTCTTTTGTCTTACTAATTTTGTCCTCTCTTCTGATGGCTCACTTTGTCTTCCACACTCAGACCCGAGCATCTTTCTCTTGAGTCACCGTTTCTCCTCTTTCTCCTCCCTCATTTAGTTCTATTCCTAAGTCGCATCGAGTTCTTAATACTGCATCCTCATCTCCGCAAACATCATCTAATTTCACTTCCATGAGATTTAGGATTAGTTTCTGTCATTTTTAAAAGTGGCGCTGCTATGTCTGATTGTCATGTGCTGGACCACCAAAACAACAAATCATTCTTAACTTCATAACTTTCCATGTAGGCTTTGGGCTTTTGGGGATAACCATACAAATATTATCTACAAATATTAATACAGGTTCAGGGGTTAAAGGATGCTGGTGGACTGTGGTCTACACCGGCCACTAGGTGTCACTAGCAGCACACGCACCAGACTGCTATAATCTTATTACAGTCATAATCATTATCATCATAATTGTCATAATAAATAACACGGGCTACTGGTCGTACTTCAGCTAAAACTCCCTGACATCACTTCCTGTCCACACTTCCGGAAGACATTCATTGAAACGCACACCAGCACCAGTCTTATTATACGGTTTATTGCCTCTGATTGTATTTACTATTGATTTATATGAGTGTAAAGGTGACCATAGGGGTGCTATTATATGTTTAGAGAGCTCTAATGATATTAAAAAACTGTATGTAGAAAGCCATAAACAGGCTTTCTTTGCTAACTACGAAGATTTGTGATGTATAAGTAACGAATACTACTTCGCGAAAAATTCATTCATCACGGTCAGGTTTGGAACCAATTAACTGTGATAAACGAGGGATTACTTTAATGGGTGATAATGCTAGAAGCTCGTTGGAAAGTTAGCGCCATCTTGGGAAATGGTCGCTGGAATTGCAGTTAAGTCGACCCAACACAGACCTCTAGCCGAGGCCAAGCAATCGTAACTTGTTTGATTGACACATGACGTAGGCGGCGGCGCTAAGTGACAAACACAAGGTGTGGTCAATGGACCCCATTGCCAGTGGACCTTAACTGTAATAAAAGATGCATCATCATGCTAACTAACTAACTTAGTTGAAGTTGCTGGAGGTGTTGCAGCACACACACACACACACCCCCCCCCCCATCCCCCATGGTCAGGTGACAGCTCGGTGCAGCTGACTTCCTGCGTCGTCCCTCTCTAACCCTTGTCTACATCAGCTTGTCTCCCTCCTCTCACGTACCCCCCTTCTCACCCCTCACTCACCCCTCAGACCGCCAGGGGCACGGCCCCCACACTTCCTGTCAACCCCCGACCCCGGATGTGCACGGCATTGTGGGCGCAAACTACCTGGGCACCCGATTGTAGCCGTACATAACGCGTCGCACGGCGTGGCGTCGTGTTTGACCTGTCAAGATGGCGCAAGTGTGGATTCTAGTCAAGTTGCCCTTCAAATGCCCTTCACAATGCAATGCATCTCCTGCCGTTATGAGTCTCTCGGCCGCCCTCCGCCTGCCAGTCTGAGGGGTGACCTCCATCAGGACCACCTCCCTTTGCAAAAGTTGGCCATGTTGATGCCTGCCTGACCTTAAAGCGCTCGCTGTCCTTGTATGCGTCTGAGAAGTCGCTGCCACGACACCAAGCCACTTCTCCGACGTCCCAAACGTGTCCCATTGAACCCCCCGCCCCCCATGAGGGAAGAAAAGCAAATAGCATCGGTCCAGGTCAGGTTCCATTTGGAGGCACCATATTGGCAAACGCTAATGTCGCCATGATTCCTCAATGCTGCTATGTTAAACGCCCGTTTGTGTCCCCGCCCGCCCACCCACCCCCACCCCTCTCACACATGTGAAGAACAGCTGCCACAACTCCCCCCTTCCTCGACCACCTTCCCCTCTCCCTGGATAATCTTCCCCCTTTCTGTTGCAGATTTTGAGTCACTGCTGCCAAACAGTTTTGAGTCTGAAGGACATGTATTCATTGCTCCCAGGTAGCCTTGCGTGGAACGCTTTGGTGTCCTAATTCTCATCAGTGCTTTTCTTGACATCTCGCCGCCTCCATGATATCCTCCATTGTGTGTTTACATCTGGCAACCTTGTGTCGCGACGTCACCCTCACTGAAAGAAATGAGGCGTCGTCCTGTGCATGCCGCTGTGATGCATGTTTGCCGTGTTCAACGTACACTTTTCATCCATCAGCAGGGGTGGAACGCTTCCATGTCGTCATCATGGATTCCTTAAAGGGAACGTCCTTAAAGGGTGCGGTACAGAGGAATACCCAGTGAGGAACAGGAAGTGCAGGCCAGCCTTTGACGAGTGATTAGAGTTTGAAAACTTTCTCCTGTTTGGGAACACTTGGCTTGTAAAGAAACGCTACAATGACGCGAGATTACCTGTAAATTATCGTTAACGGCCTGTTGTAACTTCCCCTGAGATGACTTGTAAACAAACGTTTACTTTAAGAGGAAGGATGTTCGATCAAATGCTCCGAGCAAAAATGCTCAGAGCAAATAAAAAACCTGATCAGCCACATGAAACGCCGTAGCCATGATGTTTGAAAAGTGCAAAAGTTTTGCTCGAGACCCGCGTGTGTACCTGCACACCCATATGTTCGGAGCGTGTGCCTGAGTACAGTACACCCTGCCGGGCCACATCAGCTTGCTCCTGCCGTTCTATACTCCGGTTCTCCTGACCTCCGTAGCCGCACACCGGCTGCTCGAGGCATGTGCCCGACTACAGTGCACCTTGCTGGGCCAAGCCAGGTGGCTCCCTCCCCTCTATACTCTGGTTCCTCTGATAGTTGCGATGTGGTAATCTTGACATGCAGGAAGTTATCGGTAGTTAAAAAAAAGATATTGTACAAGTGGATAAGACGTAAGCAGGATGTCACCATTATTAAATGGGGAGGGGGGGATGGGAACTATTAAAGCGGCACTTCAGTCAATAACGAGTTTTAGTAAAAATCAAATAATCATTCTCTTATAGAATTACTTGACAGTTTTGTACGTTTCATTTGAAAAATCGTTTACACAAACGCTAAACAATTTGATGTTTTTCACCGAATGGTAAAACTGAGACACGTGCCGAAGCGTGATGACGGCGTAGCGTTACACCCCTGAGTATTTCTGTCTTCTATGCCGCCCATCAACATGGTACATACAACGGAGCGCTCTCTGGCGTGTTTCTGCATCGTCTTCAGTCGTCATGTTTTCTTTTTGCTTTTCAGGGAATACTGCAACGAACTGGAACTGTCCAACAACAACACGGAATTCCTGCTCAACTTCATTGCCCTCATGGAGAAAGTGACCCCCGACTCCAAGCAATGTCAGTTTTCATTTTCATCATTAGGATGCTGCACTGTTATCACCATGACAACGCACATCATCAATTTGAACGCTTAAAATATTGGTGGACCAGCCTGGACACCTGCCATGTTGTTGGCATTACAGCTCAGGCTTGCTGTGCTTGTGCACAAACTGAAATGATCAATTAGTTGCATGCAACTGTGGTATGTGGCGCCCTCTAGTGTCAAGCAGGATGCATCATATTTTTAGTACCATTTCTACACAGAATGGGTATGAAATCATTATAAAAATTAATACATTCTTTACAGAATACATTGAGCATATTCTCTGGTTTACTCATGTGTTACCATATTTGGTTTAAAAAATGCACTAAAAGCCCGAAAGCCCCTGATAACCTGTGCAGTAGACCTCCATTGTTGCCTACAAGTAATGAAACCAAGCCCGCCAGGGTCATTTGTAACAATGAGCAGCTTATATTCATGTATTCATGTTCATCCTGTTTAGGTGACAATTTGCTGCTTCACAACCTGATCCTTGACACGGGCATCATCAGGCAGCTGGTGGACAAAGTGTGGAAGAACAAAGACTTGAACACGTGAGTACGGCTGTGATGGGAATTCTGACACAGGAGAGTCCTTGGTAAAAAAAAAAAAAAAGTGTACTACTAATAGATAGATATGACCTGACAATACAGTGGGGTGGATGGATAGTAATTGATGATGATGATGGCTGGGTTTGCTTGAGAGATGTGGATCACAGGTGGATCAGACATCTTGACGAGACGGATCTGACAAATTCTAGTAATAAGCCTTAATAAGTAGTAATTAAAGTTAATCAGAGTCTTATTATATTAACAAGATTTACTATTAAATTCTAATTAGCATTTATTGGGTTGTATAAGCAGTAATTATATTTTAACAAGCCTTTAATGAGGTTTATTACAGAATTAATTACTAATCTAATTAAAATTAAAGAGTCTTATTATATTAATAAGATTTACTATTAAATGCTTATTAGCATTTATAGGGCTATATAAGCAGTAATTACATTATGTAAAATAAGATTCTTGTATGCCTATTAGTATTAATAATTCTATATAAATGTTAATTAATGTTAATATACTGAAACTGACTGTAATAAGCACCAACTATATATGAATGATGATATGATAATAATACCTTATAAAGGACAATAAATCCTGGTATTATGTACTTATTAATGTTAATTAGCAGGAACAGTGCCTTATTAGTCCTCATAAAGTCATTATTACATACTTATTAATGTTAATTAGCGGGAACAGTGCCTTATTAGTCCTAATAGTCATTATTACATACTTACTAATGTTAATTAGCGGGAACAGTGCCTTATTAGTCCTAATAAAGTAATTATTACATACTTATTAATGTTAATTAGCGTGAACAGTGCCTTATTAGTCCCAATAAAGTCATTATTACATACTTATTAATGTTAATTGGCGGGAACAGTGCCTTATTAGTGCTAATAAAGTCATTATTACATACTTATTAATGTTAATTAGCGGGAACAGTGCCTTATTAGTGCTAATAAAGTCATTATTACATACTTATTAATGTTAATTAGCGGGAACAGTGCCTTATTAGTGCTAATAAAGTCATTATTACATACTTATTAATGTTAATTGGCGGGAACAGTGCCTTATTAGTGCCAATAAAGTCATTATTACATACTTATTAATGTTAATTGGCGGGAACAGTGCCTTATTAGTGCTAATAAAGTCATTATTACATACTTATTAATGTTAATTAGCGGGAACAGTGCCTTATTAGTGCTAATAAAGTCATTATTACATACTTATTAATGTTAATTAGCGGGAACAGTGCCCTATTAGTGCTAATAAAGTCATTATTACATGCTTATTAATGTTAATAATGCTGCAGCTACTGGATCTAAAGTGAGAATTGTGCTTTATTAGAATCTTTTTAGCAGTTTTTATGTGTGTTTGATTGTGGATGATGGGTAAAATCCCCCCCCCCAAAGTGCTTCTTTCCTGTGAAGACATGTAACGGTGATGGTTGACGTCTCCGTTGTTCAGGTATGGCTTCCTGGCCGTGTTTGCTGCAACTGATGGA
Source organism: Doryrhamphus excisus (assembly GCF_037039965.1). Classification (NCBI taxonomy): domain Eukaryota; kingdom Metazoa; phylum Chordata; class Actinopteri; order Syngnathiformes; family Syngnathidae; genus Doryrhamphus; species Doryrhamphus excisus. The sequence continues at coordinate 18,848,228 of NC_136367.1, read as the reverse complement.
GGAGTTACCAGAGTGTTCCCCAACAAGTACGAGCCCTCATCGTATTGTCACGCAGACGTGGCTCATAAGCCTGCTAGCTTAAAGATTTACCAACGCTTTCCGTGCGTGCTCTTAAAATGTCAGGGCGGCAGAAAGCTGGGAGGAAGACCCCGAGCCGTTTAATGCCAGCTTTTACCGCCGCAGTCTGGACAACAAGGGCTACATCTTCAGAGCGCCTTATCGCACAGGTGAGCGATGCTCCCTCCGCCGTGCTCCTCCCTCCCTCGCTCTGATCCCTTCTTGCCCTCTCAGCCCGAGACGAGCTTCTCAACCCGGAGAACGACACCATCGGCATCCTCGTCAGCACGGCGGTGGACATCACAGTGGGAGGGAAGACCATCAAACCGGCAGGTTCGTGTCAAACGTCTTTTCGCGGACTTGGATGTCTACCTGTTCATCGGCGAGCTTCTGTTACGTCACAGTTGTTGGAGTCAAACTGGACCTTGAGGCCTGGGTGGACAAGTTTAAGATTCTTGCCAGCAACCACACTGACAACCGTCAAGGCTCACACACGGTAACGACCCGAGTACCCGAGTTGCCACATATTTATACCATAATGCTTGCACCAATATACTCTTTTTCACTTCATACTACTAATACTGCTATATAAGATGTACACTGACTACTCTAAAGTATATCCAACTTTACTTTCTATAGTTCCTTGACAAGGCGGTTTTCTGATGAGCAAACATGCATGCAAACTGATATGGATTTCACATATATTATATATCATGTCATACATTTCCTTTACTGAGGTACAAAAATAATTCAAAATACATTAGTCATTAATTGGGGCTGCACGGCGGTCGAGAGCTCTCTTAGCTAGGAGACCTGAGTTCAATCCCGCCCTCGGCCATCTCTGTGTGGAGTTTGCATCAAATGACAACAACAGCTGGTAAATACCAGTAGTGACTCCGGTCTTGGAGTAGTTGTCTTTACCAGTGATTGACTTTGTACAAGCCGCTAGCATCATACCGTATAATGCATGTATCAAACAAGTATGCTTATTATTAACAGTATATTCTCAAATAAGACCAATTTGATAGATCAGCCGTGCGTCACTCATGCTTGAAATGGAGAGATAATATGTATTGGGCTCTAAAATGCCTTGGAAGGCATGCTAGCATACATTAAATATCCTCATAGTTTTATCATCTTTATACAAACTCAATGACTTATGGATAATGACTTGCTAAGTCACGCCCGTGCCCCTGCAAGGATGTTTCGCTTGATGGCGGCTATGATTTTCAATCAATCTGGCTCAAATTTGACACACTTGTTCTTGTCTGTCCCCCAAAGGTGCGTACCAAATTTCATGGTGATTCGTGTAAACATCTTAAAGTTACAGCTGGTGTTTTTTCGGAGAACACGTCTTTTCTTTCTGTGGCTGGGCTTAGTTATCCACATCGGTTTCCAGCCATGCATCCATAACTGCTCTACTTTTTATTTAGTTGATTAGCTGAAGGCTGCACGGTGGTTGAGTGGTTACCTAGGAGACCAGAGTTCGATTCCACCCTCGGCCATCTCTGTGCAGAGTTTGCATGTTCTCCAAATTGTCCATAGGTATGAATGTGAGTGTGAATGGTTGTTTGTCTATACAGTGAAGAAAATAAGTATTTGAACACCCTGCTATTTTGCTATTTCTCCCACTTAGAAATCATGGAGGGGTCTGAAATTTTCATCGTAGGTGCATGTCCACTGTGAGAGAGATAAACTAAAAAGAAAAATCCAGAAATCACAATGCATGATTTTTTAACAATTTATTTGTGTGATACAGCTGCAAATAAGTATTTGAACACCTGTGTATCATCTAGAATTCTGACCCTGAAAGACCTGTTAGTCTGCCCATTAGAAGTCCACCTGCACTCCATGTATCATCCTGAATCAGATGCACCTGTTTGAGGTCGTTAGCTGCATAAAGACACCTGTCCACCCCATACAATCAGTAAGACTTTAACTTGTAACATGGCGAAGACCAAAGAGCTGTCCAAAGACACCAGAGACAAAATTGTACACCTCCACAAGGCTGGAAAGGGCTACGGAGCAATTACCAAGCAGCTTGGTGAAAAAAGGTCCACTGTTGGAGCTATCATTAGAAAATGGAAGAAGCTAAACATGACGGTCAATCTCAATCGGAGTGGAGCCCCATGCAAGATATCACCTCGTGGGGTCTCAATGATTCTAAGAAAGGTGAGGAATCAGCCCAGAACTACACGACAGGACTTGGTCAATGACCTGAAAAGAGCTGGGACCACCGTTTCCAAGGTTACTGTAGGTAATACACTAAGACGTCATGATGTGAAATCATGCATGGCACGAAAGGTTCCCCTGCTTAAACCAGCACATGTCAAGGCCCGTCTTAAGTTTGCATATGACCATTTGGATGATACAGAGGAGTCATGGGAGAAAGTTTTATGGTCAGATGAGACCAAAATAGAACTTTTTGGTCATAATTCCAATAAGCGTGTTTGGAGGAAGAAGAATGAAGAGTACAATCCGAAGAACACCATCCCTACTGTGAAGCATGGGGGTGGTAGCATCATGCTTTGGGGGTGTTTTTCTGCACATGGGACAGGACGAGTGCACTGCATTAAAGAGAGGATGACTGGGGCCGTGTATTGTGAGATTTTGGGGAACAACCTCCTTCCCTCTGTCAGAGCATTGAAGATGGGTCGTGGCTGGGTCTTCCAACACGACAACGACCCGAAGCACACAGCCAGGAAAACCAAGGAGTGGCTCCGTAAGAAGCATATCAAGGTTCTAGCATGGCCCAGCCAGTCTCCAGACCTGAACCCAATCGAAAATCTTTGGAGGGAGCTCAAACTCCGTGTTTCTCAGCGACAGCCCAGAAACCTGACTGATCTAGAGAAGATCTGTGTGGAGGAGTGGGCCAAGATCCCTCCTGCAGTGTGTGCAAACCTGGTGAAAAACTACAGGAAACGTTTGACCTCTGTAATAGCAAACAAAGGCTACTGTACCAAATATTAACATTCATTTTCTCAGGTGTTCAAATACTTATTTGCAGCTGTATCACACAAATAAATTGTTAAAAAATCATGCATTGTGATTTCTGGATTTTTCTTTTTAGTTTATCTCTCTCACAGTGGACATGCACCTACGATGAAAATTTCAGACCCCTCCATGATTTCTAAGTGGGAGAAATAGCAAAATAGCAGGGTGTTCAAATACTTATTTTCTTCACTGTATGTGCCCTGTGATTGGCTGGAGGTGGAATTGAACACCGGTCTCCTAGCTGTGTGGCCTGAGCACTAACCACTCAGTCACCACGCAAAAAAAAAACATGCTAGGTTAATTGGCGACTCCAAATTGTCCATAGGTATGAATGTGAGTGTGAATGGTTGTTTGTCTATATGTGCCCTGTGATTGGCTGGCCACCATTCCAGGGTGTACCCCGCCTCTCGCCCGAATACAGCTGGGATAGGCTCCAGCACCCCTCGTGAGGATAAGCGGTAGAAGATGAATGAATGAACAATCATCTTGTTATAAAGCCAACTTTTTCATGTTTAATTCCTGCCAATTCAAACATTTTTCCCTTAATCGGAATGCTTAGTTTTCCAACCTTGGAAGTTTCCACAGTGGGTATTATGTTATATCAATTCAAGTATCGATCTAATTTTTCAATACATTTTCTGCTCTCATGCATGCAAAAAGTGTAACCAAAACATGAGGAAGAGTCAGTCTATGCTACATTTGTATCTTGTATTATTATTTTTATTATTATTATTATTATGAATATTGTTATGATTAAAGAGTATGCTTGTATGTGTGACAGTGTGGACCAAACAGAGGCTGTGAGATGGACTGTGAAGCCAACAGTGACGTGAGTGCTCCTCATCTTCACATGAAACGTCATCTTTCCTCTCTTAACAGCGGCCATCTTTGCACGTTTGCTTGCAGGACCTGCTGTGTTATTTAATAGACGACGGCGGCTTCCTCATCATGTCCAACCAGAAGGACGACTGGAACAAGGTGGAGTGGACGTGTGACGTCCATGGCGTCGCTGCTTCCCGTTCGTACGGAACACCCCTCCTGACTCGTCTGCGTGTGTGTCGTCCACAGGTGGGCATGTTCTTCAGCGACGTGGAACCCTTCCTGATGTTTGCGCTCTACAACAATTCCTTCTACAACCGTAAACAGTCCTTCGACTACCAGTCCGTGTGTGAACGCATGCCCAACAGCGAGGCCGGAGCTGCCCCACGAGGAGTCTTTGTGGTAGCGACACACACCTTAGCAATAGCTCTACACGGAGTACGTTTGTTCTGTGTCTTTTACATCTACTTCCTGCTTTTGCAGCCCACGGTTGCGGATTTTGTCAACCTGGCTTGGTGGACTTCGGCAGCTGCATGGTGAGGAACGGACGTCACTCGCTGGACATTTTTATTCCTCAAATTAGCAAACGGAATTACAGTAAACCTCGGATATATCCGATTCAATTGTTCCCACTGGTTTTGTCCGATATCAGCGAAATCCGTTATATGCGTATATATCGGAAAATGTCCGTTTTACGCATATATCGGATTTATATCCGGTATATGCGTATATATCGGAAAATGTCCGTTTTACGCATATATCGGATTTATATCCGGTATATGCGTAAATCGGATTTTATCCGTTATAAAAAGGCACTTCCTTGACTATGTTTCCAATGTACCTGGACGCGCAGGCAACGCTACAAACGCTGCAAATGACGTCGTATAGCGGCCTGCCACGATTCGGCGAATCGGAGCGCCACGATGCGGCCATCCGATATATGCGAGGGAAATTTAATGGAAATGCATTGGAACGGGACTGGAGATTTTGTCCGAAATCCGTTATAAAAAATCCGATATATGCAATGAATTTTTATTGGAAATGCATTACAGAAAAATCGGTTCTTTTTTATCTGTCCGTTGTGAGCGAATTTCCGATATATCCGAGTCCGATATATCCGAGGTTTACTGTACAAACTACGTGTTTATTGTTGTGGTTTTTATTGTGTCATGCTACTAATAGTCGCCATGACACGGTCGTAATGTAAATGAGTCACGTTTCCGCTTCTTGTCTTCAGGTCTTTGTTCCAGCAGTTCATCTATGGGATGGCTTATCACAGCTGGTTTGTCACAGGTAGAATACTACCTTGTTTACTCTACAAATACACACAGCTTGTGTCTCTTACAAAGTAGTATTTTTGTACTTCATTTCATTCTAGCTACTCATCACAGATAAGAGACTTGAATGAAAGCAGATAGCGAGCGAGTGTGTAAAATGATGCTATGAATCATTTATCACATCCAGGATGACGTGTGTGTGTGTGTGTGTGTGTGTGTGTGTGTGTGTGTGTGTGTGTTTGTGTGCAGACGAGGTGGATGCAGAGGGGATGGACTCCAAAGAGAGAAGCTGCGTGATGATCCAGACTCAGTACTACCTGAGCAACCTCAGCAGCTCCTACAACATACTGCAAGACTGTGGCAACTGCTCCAGGTACACACACACACACACACACACACACACTCTTTCTTTCTCCATCCGTTTTCCAATAAGCATGTGTCGTGTGCAGGCTGATTCACGCCAAGAAGCTGAACAACACCAACTTGTTGTTTGTGGTGGCCGAGAAGTTGCCCTGCAACACCTGCGAGATGGACAAGCTGTCCCAGGAAGAAAAGGAGTGTATCCTCTGGTGTCATGATGTCACACACACACACACATATATACACACACACACTTTGGTCAACAAATGTGTTGTTTACTCCTTGATTCCTGATTCTCAGTGAAGGAGGAGAATCCATGTGAAGAAATGAGTGTAGCACGCTATAGAAAAGGACCTTCCACCTGCTTTGACAACAACATCGCAGTAAGATGGACTCCTCTCTTTAGGTCAACGGTCACCTTTAGTCTCTGCTGTCATGGCTCACGTTATTTAGGACGTTATTTAGGTTGTAGACGGCCACAATGTACGCCACATCTTAAGAAGACACAAGTGGTATAAATTAGAAATACTGCATTGACCCCAATAGAAGACATGACTTTTCCCCAGAAAAAGTCTTAAAGGCGACCTTTTGGGCCCTTTGTATTGCGTTGTGGACTCCTATAGAGCAGCTACACACAATAACCTGGTGGGAAAAGCATAATAGGTCCCCTTTAAAAAGAGTCTAGAGATAAATACTGTACATGCAAACCACAGCGAGCATCTAATGACTGCTTTTCTTCCCATCACTCACTGGTCTTGGAAAAGTAGCAGTAGTCTTATATTTTTGGTGTCTGCATTTATACTGTACATGCAAACCCAACAGGCGGCGTCAAAGTGAGCTTTTCTTCCCATCCATCACTCACTAGTCTTGAAAGCGGGGTGTCATTACATTATTAATTTCGACATGCCACCAAATGACTTATCCCCCAAGTCAGCTTTTCTTCCCGTCACTCACGGGTGCTGAAATAGAGGGATGTCTTTATAGGGTTGTCTTGTATTTTTGGTCAAGGGATTTATCCGTGCAAACCAGCAGGTGTGACCAAGTGACTGCTCCAAGTGAGCTTTTCTTCTTGTCACTCAAAGGATCTTGAGGGAAAAAAGGGTGTTCTTATATTTTGAGTTGTCTCATATTCATGGTCGAGGGATCGACGTACGCAAACCAACAGGCGGCGTCAAATGACTTCACTCACAAGTTAGCTTTTCTTCCCATCACTCACTGGTCTTGCAACAAGGGCCAAGTCATAGTCTTCATATATTTTTGATCCTGGGATTCGTATATGCAAACCACCAGATGGTGCCAAATGATTTCTCTCCTGAGTGAGCTTTTCTTCCCATCACTTACGGTTCTTGAAAATTTAATGTGGTCTTAAATTGGGGTCAATGTGGTAATGTCGCAACATACGTGCAATCATCAGACGTGTGATGACCGATGTGTGTCGTTTCTCAGGAGAACACGTCAGACTGTGGGCGGGGCCACTCCCTCCAGCCTTGCCTCTCCACGCTACTGCTGATTCAGCTGCTTCTGCTTTATCCCGTGGTCAGCCCTCACGCTCGCTCTCTACTACATTAATCTACCAGCACACACCAACCACCCTTCTAGCCGCCCCGAGCTTCTCCCCTCACGACTACCACCACCCAACATAGTTTTATCGCCAATGATGGGACTTCCCATCTTAGCGGGTCGGAAGCCCTGAGCGCCGCCTTCTAGCCAGCTCGCTTTGCTCACAATGTGTGTCCTCAGCCGAGGTCGTCCCGCCGTCCCTCCCCGCGTGAGAAGTAGACAATTTCATGTCACTTTTTTTTAAGTTACATTTTATTGACAAAAAAAGGGACTTTATTTATGCACTCAAATATCTACTTGCCAAAATGAGATAGACTTTCATGAGGTCTTACTTTTGTAGCCAAAAAGACACATTTCCATGACTGGTGAGACGGACGTGAGGCATGCTTGTATTTCATGACAAGGACACATAAACGCCCGTACTGTCATGGCAACGATGTGCTCATATTCACAACATGAGGCTCACACGCTAGTGATGCATTTCCATAGTTAGCACAGACCGAGAGCTACAAACAAACAAAACAAACCTCTCTGACCAAACATCACCTCTGACGCAACTCATCAGGCAACTCATTAGGCCACGCTGAAAAGAAAAGGCGGGATATTGCAATTTTATGTAAATAAAAAAATCACTTTATGTATTATATTAAAATAATCTTAGGAAAAAAAAGTTATTTTATGAGACGTCGTAATCTTACACGAAAAAAAATGTACATTTTCAGTCAATATTGACGTGATTTTGTGGGGGAAACGATTCAGCGAGAAAAAAAGCTTGTAAGTCTTAATCCTGTACAAAAATGACATTTTTAAAAGAATCAAGCATAATTTCAAAACAAAAAAGTGAGATCATGACATTTTGCATAATCTTATAAGCATACACTTGCTGTTTTACATGAATTCTATGAGGGAAAAGTTGTCATTTTACAAGAAATTCGGAGAAAATTACCCCCCAGAATAAATATAGGAAAGCATAATCTCACAAGAAAAGTCATATTCCTTCAAGAACAGAATCTATGAAGAAAAGTAAAAGAAAAATACATCTTAATCTAAGTCCTAATCCTACAGGACTGAATGATACTCTTGCAAGAATAGAGCCATAATTGTGTGGGAATAAAGTTGGAATCTTAGAAAACTGAAGTCCTTCTCTTACAAGAAAAAAAATCATCATTGTACGACAATAAAGGCGGAATCTTGCAAGAATCAACTCTTGCAGCCCATAATCATAATTGTAAAAGAATAAATTCCGAATCAAATTTTTGTCAGAATAGAGTTCTAATTATACAAGAATGAAGTCGGAATCATCCAGGAATAAAGTCGTACTCTTGCAAGAATAACAAGCGTAAGCGAGCACGTTGTCCACGTTAGCCCGAGGACTATCAAGTGAGGTGACGCCGCGTTGTCCGATTGGTTTTTCTTTCTTTTCAGCGTGGCTCTAATCCTTTATAAGCTTCTTCAGTACGACCGACTCAAATAGTCAACACATTTATTTGAACACGGGTGGGGGGGGGGCACTAACTAAATATGGCCGTCACACGCAGTAAGTAGAGTAGTCATGTGATCGTCATGTTAGACTGTTTCATAGTGCCTTGATGCACTCTGTTGTGGACGACTGTATAGTACTTTTTTTTTTTTTTTTTTAATAAAGCAGCCATGTTGGAGAATCAGCTTTCTGTGGAGCACATTTGCATCATCACACGGTGACACCATAAGGCACCTAGCCATGTCTTGGACACCGTCTTATTTGGACATACCTTTTTATGGATTGGGCCACACGACTTCCGTCGTTCCGCCCGATTCCGTGTGTGTGTTTGCATTTGCTGAGTGGAATGTCGTGGAAATGTGAAGGATGACAGTGGATTTTCTTCTTTGTGTGTTGCGGTCGACACAAACCAGTGTTATGGAGGTTTAAAAAAAAAAAAAGAAAAAAGAGGGATTTACTGCTTGTGCTGAAAGAATGTGCTCGTCGGTGGATGTGTTTTGCGTTTTCAGATGCAACGTAGTAAAAAACGCCGCCTCTATATAAATGCCTTAGTGTCACACACATACACGCGCACCTCACACTCATCCCGTAGTACCGCCATGATATTTTGTCGTCTTGCAATCATCACTATCAATTACAAATGATAATACAGTGGAACCTCTGTAATCCATATGGAAATAATCTGTTCCAGGGTCAAACTGCGTCTTTAATGGCTCGTTTTTGTTTTTATTTTAGTCTTAAAGTCACAGAAGTGTAAAAAGAAACTGAGATGATGATGTAACATTGTGAGGGTCCTTCGTATTTAATGTCAGCCATGTTGTACTGAGCAGCCTGGACAGATGCCTGTACCACCTTCTTCACTTCCATTCCTCTTTTCTGTGGTTATCATCACCGACACCACCAGCACCCTTCTCACAAAATACAATACACAAAAAAAAACAAAAGGAGTGCTTGATAATTCTGGGTGGATATGATGCCATAGCCGATCATTCCAATGGGAAAGAAACGCTCCGGTGAAAAAACAAAAAACTTTATTAGTCACTTGAAATGCCAGGTCTGCCGCATTTGAAAAATGTAAAATGTTTGCCAGAGACCTCCATGGTGTCACACCGGCTGCTGGAAGCATGTGCCCGAATACAGTGCACCTTGCTGGGCCACAGCAGGTGGCATCCCCCCTTCTATACTCTGGTTCTCCTGATAGTAGTGACATGGAGGTGATAGTAATATCATGATGCTTGATTAGGATTAACCAGGAGGTACAGTTGGTCAAATCCTAATTTGTTCCAGTCCTCTTGACGAGCTTTGGGTATTGTTTATTTTTAAAAAGCCAAAGAAAAAGCAAAACCCACTTAAGGCATCCTGAAGGTGTTGCGTCTTGGAGGTTCCACTGTATTTCAACACACACAAAAAAAGATGAGTGTGTGTAGTTGGCGGTGTGTATGCCGGCGTCACATGACATGCACTTTTCCTTTGCGCTCCCGTGTCCACTCCCAACGTGACACGTGCATCCTTCCTTCTTTCCTGCTCTCTAACGCCGCAAAACAAGCACACACGCACACGAGCGACAAGTGGGACATGATGCACATCAAACGGTTTCATCACCATAACGACGCTTCATCCATGATGAGATGGCAGCCAAGGATGTTTTATTACAAGCGGAGGGGGGGGCATCAAACGGGAGGGGGTAGTGTGTGTGTGTGTGTCTACGGTGCAGCGAGGACATGTCACACACAAGGCCATGTTGTGGTCATGTGATCCTATGACGATACATTATGTAATGCTCCCATAACAACAATGATAAAGTCAAGCCACACCTCCTTTAAAGACGCAGGATGATTTAGTTAAGGAAATATTGACTCCAAACACGGCAGCGATTTGTGTTACGTTGTCGCGCTTTGCATTCATTTTTTGTGAACAACTGCAAGAATTCATATAATTCATCACTGATTATTTTTTTTGCTTATAAATCCTTCACATTTTGGGCGTTCTACAGTATTTTGCCATCATAGTATTACAATACAGCGATCAATGATACACTGCAAGAAAATGACAATATGGGTTGATATCTTATTTAAAGCATGGTGGGAAAAAAATGTATTCTAAAACCAACCATTATTATTTATATATTATTATATTTTAATTATGGATGTCAGATATTGGATTTTTGGCTGTGTAACATGACATATCTCCTGTGGTGGAATGAACACGTGTTGTATACAGGATTTTTTTTTTATGTAAAAATATAATTATAGGTAAATTTTATTTTATTACTTTGTATATATTTTAAATATTAAAAAAAATATTTAATTTTTAAAAAAAGACAATGACAAAAAGAAGGTATTGATATAGAAATGAATAAGCGTGCTAAAATGTTTTTTTTCTGCACATCATTGATTTCCCTATTTCCTTGGAGGAGCGCCACCTCCAGGAGCCACTTAGTATCGACACCTCACATGGGAATATAAGGCTGTCCTTTCCTGTACGTACACACAGACACACACGCACACACAGCACCCCCCCCCCCCCCCCCCAGGAGAGACAGCAACGTTTTAGGATTAAGTTTTTTGCCAAAATTCAAAGTGTTAAAAAAAAAAAAATGTGCAAGTAAAAAAAATTCCAATGAGGAGGTGGCGAGGGAGGGGAGATGATTAAGAGGAGCCTCCAAGAAGGGAAGGGAGCCCCTGGCTGCACTGTGTTGGGAACGCCAGCGTGTATGTGATTGTGTGTAGTGTGTAGTCTGGTGCTATGTGACCATGTTTGACAAGTGTGTTAACAACAAAAAAAGCAACATTTAGAGAAAAGAACAAGTGAAGTCCGTATATATCATGAATATAAATATAGGAAAACAGCACTGTTGATAAGTTTGAGCTGTCAAGTCAAAAATGGTGTTGATTTGATTTTTTTTTTTTTTTTTTCTTCGTGAGTGAATGAGTGAGTGAACGAGTGAGCGAGGATGAATTTAGCTCCTTCTTGTTTTGGGCTCTGCTAGGTCCAAATGTCGCTCCATTCTTTTGTACAGATGAAGCTACAGTAAAAAAAAAAACAAAAAGAAGAGGGCAAAATTTGTAAAATATTGTGTCTGTGACTCCTTGTAAAATATTTTCAAATGGTTTATTACAGAGAATCAGTTAATAAATAATGTTCATATTTTTCACTTCACTCAAAGTGTCTGCTGTTTTCTCACACACACACACACACACACACCAACACAAACACACACACGTACCTCACAGTTTGGCGAGGAACTCGATGAGAAGTCTGTGCCAAGCGTCGGGGTCATCCAGGTAGCAGGGATGCCCCGCCCCTTTCATCACAGCCACACTGTGATTGGCCAGATGGCGGAGGTTGCTAAACGACGCCTCCCCCAGCTGAGCATCCTGGTCGCCGTAAACGATCAGTGACGCCACCTGGAGGATAAAAGTCATGATGCGATGCTGTTTTATGTGATACTATGTTATGTTATGTTATGAGCAGTGACGCTCCTGACCTTCACACTTTGGTACTGTTCAGGGGTGAACTTGTCGGTGCAGATGGGTGCGACAGGGATGTAGGCCCGTAGAAGGTTCTGGTGTTGGATGAGGAACGGGAGGGAGTACATCCCGCTGAGCGAGGGGCTGATGACCACCACGGGGTTGAGCTGAAGTTGCTCACACACGTCCACAAGAAAAGATGCTGGCGCCAGTTCCCCTACTTTCGCCGGGGCCTTTGCTAACTCGGAGCGTCCGAGTCCTTTTTTTTTCGATGTCACACAAACAGAAGGCTTGCTTTTGCTACAGACAGGATGTTTTATTTTGAAAGATGCTCACCCGGCAGGTCTATGGCGACTGCGCGGCAGCCCGCTTTGGCTAAAGTGTGCAGAGTGCCGTTGTCCAGCCAGTTCTGCGAGGAGAAGCGGATGCCGTGAAGTAGCAAGACGGACATCTTTGTTTCTCCTGAGGAAGGTCGACTTTGTCTGTAGAAGAGCGGAGAGAATGTGCATCCTTCCACTTGCACATTTCCATCGCTCACCTCCACCTCACACATCCTGAAGACACAACAAGTTTGTTATTGTTGTATTTTATTTTTTTGTATTTATCTGTGGTGTACAGTATAGCATTATCTTTTCAAGTTGGTGTGCCACCCGCAGCCACTAGAGGGCAGTGCAACTCCTATACCTGGACCTGCATTTACATGGCGTTATATTAACCACTTTTAAAAGTCTTTTAGTCTTTTCTTGTTGCAGTATTTCAGCTTAACGGCTAAGCTGACTGCCCAGTTCGGTACATTTGGTGTACTAGTCATACATTCTAAAGAGTTTTTTATTTTTATTTTACAGACCAAGGTTAGCTAGGTTTTCGTACCTGACAGTTTGCTCACGTGACCAATCGGCGAAACCATATGGTCGAAACTGGTACAAAAACTAGCTAACGTTGGTCTGTAAAAACAACTCTTTAGATTTGCATGCACACATAACATCGCATGTGCAACTTATATTTCTAGTTTAGCCCTAGCTAAAAAGAAAAAGTACAGTGGTCGCTGGACCTAAAGGCTACGATTATGACTTGCTAGCTAAACATTGGTTCATGTACAGCGAAAGATAAACATGTTACATTCATTCATTAATCTTAAAGTGTCAATCAAAAAGATGATTCTTATCTTTGTAATGGCTGGATATTGAATAGAGGTCTCGCTTTGGAGCTTGTGCAGGTGTACCTAATGAGGTGACCAGGACAAGTGCAACATGAATACACATTACTAACTTTTAACATGTAACTTATACCGTAGAAGGTGTTGCAGTATTGGTAAGTACGTTTTCTTGTTTCCCTAAAGTCCCCGACTTTTTAAATCAAGTATCGATTTGTCTTACCTTGTGTTGAGAAAAGTGTCGAACTAAAGACTAAAGGTTGTCTTTTTTTTGTTTTCCGGAAAAACAACAGAAGAGTGGAGAAAAATGTTTCTCCAAACGAGTTTACCTCCCTCTAGCGTCCTTTGGGAGAATTGCATGCAGGGACATGCTGAGAGTGAGTGACGATATTTCACTCTTGATTAATGATTACTCAGCGTATTGATCGCCTCAGATTTGGGGTGAAGGCTTCTGTTTGAATAAGAGCTCAGTGCTCCTGTGTGGGAGGTCGTGCTTAATTCTCAGGATTTGGAATCGTTTTTTCTCGAAAGCTTCTCCCTTTTTTCCAACATTCTACCGGCTCTTCTTGTGATGGAACGTCCTGAAAAAACAACCCGAGTGAGACATCTTTTGTTATTAAGCGAGCTTTCCATTCCAGCAATGAAAGCGCTGCTGTGTTGTTTACTGACAGCAGGACTGGTCGCAGGTGAGTCTGTTGGACTTTTTATTTCATATTCTACGATATTTGCATTGTTTATTAAGGATTGTTTATTATTTTTTTGTTTCTATTTTCAAAACCTCACTCTTATTTAGCTGCACAATAACCATTACTTTAGCCATATAAATTGTGTGTTGCTGTGTGATGCAGCAGGTCCAAAGGTCATACTGTATTTGCATGCTGCTGCCCAAAATGTTGGACATGCTGGGTACCACGCTGTACTCAATACCCTGCAGGCAGTCTACAATGTTCTCCTGACATCATATTTCCAGGTTACCGCAGTCCCCTCAATGATTTCCAGCGCTCGGAGGGCAGAGAGCTGGTTCCTACCTCCTGGAACTCCGCCCGGGTTCTGATGGTATTGGTCCTAAACCTGGAGGAGTGTGCCGCTCGCTGCTCGCTCTCACTGGACTGCAGGTAGATCACGACACTACTATGGGCAACAGCACTATTACCACATTTAACAAGTTAGTTGTCACCAGTTTACAGAGTTGTCATGGAAACATGGATGTTTAAATGGCCTATTTGTCTGTTTGGACCTTTGGAGTTTGAATACACACAAAGAAATACAAACAAATGACATTTTTGTTATAATAATCATTTAAAATTGGAGTTGACAGCAAGAAAATTAATTTTTTTCTGTCAAAATTGACAACAAATACAAGAAATATTGTCTTTTTTATTTAACAGGGAACTATTATGCTCATTTGGGCCCTTTGTATTGAGTTGTGGACACCTATAGAGCAGCTACACACAATAACCTGCATACAATGCTTTCTAGATCTTCCACAAAATCCCGCTGTGATTGGTCTCATGTATGCTAGCATGTCTGCCAAAGCATTGTGCGCCACTAAAGTCACGTCATAATCCTTTTTCTTCGCCGTCAGATCGTTCAACTACGAGACGCGTCCCACGCCCACCTGCAGACATCTGCCCTGGGTGGGCGACGGCAGCAACGCGCAGGTGAAGCGGAACGTGAACTGCGACCTTTACGAGAAGAAGGGTAAGACTCGCACGCAGACACCTGCAATACGTGATGTAGTGCGTAACGTAACAGGAATGCGTGTGATGTGTAGTCTACGTGAGGAAGTGCATCGTGGGTAAAGGCGAGGACTACAGAGGGAAGGTGTTCACCACAAGGAGCGGCCTCACCTGTCAGCAATGGTGGTCCAAGTTTCCGCACGATCACAGGTCAGCGTGGCCGATCATGTGACCAGTGACATCACGTCAAGTGCGGGGGTTGTGATGATGTGTCTGTTGTCCAGGTGGACTCCCTCGCCGACGAACGGCCTGGAGCTGAACTACTGCAGGAATCCAGACGGCGACCGTATCGGGCCGTGGTGCTACACCACCGACCCCGAGCGTCGCTACGAGAGCTGCAGCATCCCTCAGTGCAAAGATGGTATCGCCCACACGCCATCATTATGACTTTGTTATGAAAGGAAAATAAAATGGCTTGGAAGTGCGATCATGTCCTTATTAGCTTTGGCTTTGTAAGCATGTTTACGGTGTTGTGTGCAGACGTGTGCATCACGTGTAACGGCGAGGCCTACAGAGGACAAGTGGACCACACAGTCAGCGGCAGAGAGTGCCAGCGCTGGGACCAGCAGTACCCTCACCAGCACATCTACCAACCTGAAAAGTAAGTCGGCGCTGCCGCCATCTGTCACCGACTTAGCGGCCATAAGACGACATGTACTACGTGTTCTCGCGTCAGGTATCCTGATAAGAGCTTAGATGACAACTACTGCCGTAACCCTGATGCCTCTCCTGTGCCGTGGTGCTACACCACCGACCCCGACGTGGAGCGAGAGAGCTGCGAGATCAGCAAATGCAGTAAGTTCACATCATTGCAAAAGTCATACATAACATACAAGTACGCTTTCAATGGGCTCTACAATGATTAGTTTGAGGCGAAGAGCTTCATACTACTCCTTTTCACGTACTGTGTTTAAAGCAGGAGAGCACAACAATTATCAATTATCATACCGATAAATCCAATAACATTAAAAATATCTCAGATAATGTGCGTAACTGAGACGAGATGACACATCTCAGGTCCTGTCGTAACTTCCCCTGAGCTCACTTGTACACAAGTTCCTCTTTCTGAGAAAGACATTTCATGTGCTGGTTGTACACATGGAGGAAAAAAACACACGAAAAGCCTTCCCAGCCACATAGACGGCAGCGCTGCGGGGTTGGAAAAGTGCAAAAAGTGTGCCAGAGACCTCTGTAGCGTCACACTGACTGCTCGGAGCATGTGCCCGAATACAGTGCACCTTGCTGGGCCACAGCAGGTGCCTCCTCCTGCTCTATACTCTGGTTCTCCTGATAGTAGTGATGAGGTATAGTAATGATATTTGATTAGGACAAATCAACAGTTAGAGTTGGTCAAATCCTCCTTCTTTGTGCCCGAACTTGAATTAAATGTTTTTTAAAAGTAGAAAGTTATCGTGCGTCTCCAGTTAATGAGCTATAACTTTCACGGTAGTTTCTTCCAATGGCGAGCCAAATAAACTCCCACTGGTTATTTCCCAAACTCGCAACACAACATGAGTTGCGCAATAAGCAGCAGCAACTTTGGATTT
The DNA here is from genome assembly GCF_037039965.1 of Doryrhamphus excisus. NCBI lineage: Eukaryota > Metazoa > Chordata > Actinopteri > Syngnathiformes > Syngnathidae > Doryrhamphus > Doryrhamphus excisus. The sequence goes on along the minus strand of NC_136367.1, from coordinate 18,831,772 downwards.
TCCGCAGTCTTTACCACATATTGCGCCATCTGGTGGTATAGCTGAGTCACAAACCTGGCTACTAGGCTATGCTGTAAACTACTATTTAATATTGAGGAACAATATTAGGCCAAAGCCCAGTTTAGTTTTGTATATTTACCTCAAACTAATTTGATTTATATACTCCCTAATGATTCCATGCTGACAACTAATTTTAGTCCAACTTATTTTTTGTATACCTTTAAAATTGAAGCCAGCAATAGTATTTACAGTACTATATTTAAATTACCGTACGTCATGGAACACTTTTACAACCTTTCTTCTACTTCCTTCTGGCCCTCAGCCGAGGTGCGCGTGGAGAAACGTCAGCGCTCCAGCTTCACCACAAACTGTTTCCGCGGCCGAGGGGAGGACTACCGTGGAAAAGTCAACGAGACCACGTCAGGCATCCCCTGCCAACGGTGGGACGCGCAGCATCCTCACGAGCATCCCTTCTACCCAAACACCTACGAATGCAAGTAAGTCGAGTAAGCTGGCGGAAGACATGATGCTTTCTTTAAAGGGACAGGGACATTTTTGGAATGATTGTTGCAATTTAGGGGTTTGGAGGAGAACTACTGTCGCAACCCAGATGGCTCGGAGGCTCCCTGGTGCTTCACGTCTGTGCCCGAGATGCGGACTGCACTCTGCTTACAGATCAAACGCTGTGCAGACGACATCGAAGCAGAGGGTTTGTCCTCCCATTTCACACAAATATCCACAGACAATGGAATTCATTCATCACAAATATAAGACGACCCCTTCATCGCATATCTATTTAAACGACGGGAGCGATGGGAAAGGAGGGCAAAACAGGAGGATTGACAGATCGATATGCTTCATACTGTTTCTTCAAATTAGCATCTTCTCCTCTCTTGTTAGCTGACTTGCTAACGACCTGTGAGACACTTTTTTTCCTAGCGGGTCAATAGTGCGTGTTTGTGAATGACAGGAAGAAAAGCTCCGACTCACATTTGGAGCCACCTTTTGGTTTGCATGTATAAATCTCTCCAAGGGACGACTGTAAAAAACGTACTTTATATAAACTAATGATAAAGGACACAATACATTCATTTGTTATGACAAGCTATGGAAAAAAAGCTTTGCATAAACAATAATCAGTCGATATTCACCTGCATGATGATTTTTGTTCACGTGTGATTTCCTCTTCTTAGATTGCTACCATGAAAATGGGAAAAACTACAGAGGCATGGTGCGCAAAACCCGCAAAGGCATCACCTGCCAAAAATGGAACTTGAACAACCCTCACCGCACCAAGTATGACAGATGGATTACATCGTTAGTCAATCCATGTGTGCAGCACATGTCCGATTTGTCACCTTCCTGCCATGTCCAGAATAAACCTAAGGACGCACCCCGAGGCCAACCTGACAGAGAACTACTGTCGGAACCCGGACGGGGATCAACACGGGCCCTGGTGCTACACCACCGACCCCAAAACCGAGTTTGACTACTGCGCCATCAAGCAGTGCGGTACTGACTGATGTCACTGTGTTTGTTATTTTGAAACTTGTGACAAAAAAAGCTTCTGTAAGTCATTTTTCCCTTTTAACCAGCTGGAGAGAAAGTATCGCTGATCGAACCAGTGGGTATGTTATGCAATCCATGCCTTGATATTTGAAATCACATGAGGAAAATAAACCTTTTTCCTTTGTCCTTGTAGAAAAGGTTGAGTTCAGTGAGTGTGGGAAAAGAGAGGACCGTTTCCAAAGGACAAGGTTACGCATCGTCAACGGAATACCCGGGAACTCGCCATGGACGGTTAGCCTGAGAGACAGGTATACAAAACGAAAACAAAACGAATCCACGCCCTGCTGCAGTTGACCTCTCACCCCCTTACCCTGGCAGGAAAGGAAACCATTTTTGTGGAGGGGCCCTGGTGAACGCCAGATGGGTGATCAGCACCAAGCAGTGTTTCTCCTCCTGGTAAACATCTCCCCTACGTATAGTGTTTACGTCTTATGCTCACAGGCCAAAACATTAGGTACACTTGCGGCGCCAATGCAAAAATGTATAATAATAGATAATAATGCTCATTTTTGGCTGCACAGCTAGAAGATCCGAGTTCAATCCCCCCCTCGGCCATCTCTGTGTGGAGTTTGCATGTTCTCCCCGTGCATGTGTGGGTTTTTTCCGGGTACTCCGGTTTCCTCCCACATTCCAAAAACATGCTAGGTTAATTAGCGACTCCAAATTGTCCATAGGTATGAATGCGAGTGTGAATGGTTGTTTGTCTATATGTGCCCTGTGATTGGCTGGCGACCGGTCCAGGGTGTACCCCGCCTCTCCCGCCCGCTGTAATAAACTTTTCTCATATTTTAAACACTCTCAAAGTTCAAATGTCCTTTGAATTTTAATGATTAACCTTCAAGGTTTGACACAACAAATCTGTATTCTGGTGTTAAATCTTACCAAAGTTCCAGATAATGAGATTTGCGCATTTGGAAGTGAGCCCTAAAAGAAGTTTGGGATGGCTCAAAACGCTCGCTTTCAAAAACTGTTCCTTTGTGACGTCACAGAAGGGGAGGGACTTCCTAATACTGTGTGTAAAGCTCTGCTTCGTTTTTGCGGGAACCACCAAATCCAAAGAAATACAGCTGAATAGGTGCAGATTCTGGAAGAACTATAAAGCTTTGTGTGCTGGTTTTGGTGTGTAGCTGCTCTCTAGGAGTCCACAAGTCAATACAAAGGGCTGTAAAATGAGCATAATGGCTCCCCTTTAAGTCACTCATGCGTATTTCAGTCCTCTGGCAGTGCCTCTTTGTCGTCCCGGCGCCGTTTTTGCCGTCCTGTAGCGTTTTTGTATTGTTGCTACAACATATTGGTCCTGTCGTCGTGCTCCTCCTCCGAAGATGCGTTTATTCCATAATGGCGCCTTACAGCCGCAACGTCTACCTTCCTTCAGCATGTCCAGAAGTCCAACTTTGGTTAGCATCTTCCTGTAGCGTTTTCGTTTTGTCAACGTGGGGGCTTTTGTCAGGGTAAAAAACAGCCCAACGCGATTCATTGACAAAAGTCAGAGATAAAAAATAGCAGTAGCTAAGTAGCTAATGTTGTGATTGGTCCATCGAGTAACTTGTTACAAACGTGTTGTGTTCTCAGCTACGTGGACCTGCCGGGCTACTCGGCCATGATGGGAACTCTCTTTCGTGATCCTCAGGAAGGCGAGCCCGGAGTGCAGACCATCCCGCTCACCAAGATCGTGTGCGGGCCGTCCGAGTCTCAGCTGGTCATGCTACAGCTGGAACAGTGTGTACACTGCTCGCACACACACACACACACTCCGTCTCAGTCTTACACAGGCTTCTCTTTCTCTTTGTAGCCCGGCTCAGTTTAATGAACGCGTCTCTCAGATTTGCCTCCCCCCTGAGCGCTACATCGTGGCTGAGCAGACCATTTGTGAGATAGCGGGGTGGGGCGAGACCAAAGGCAAGTACACTAATCCCTCGTTTGTGGCAGTTGATTGGTTCCACACCAGGAAGTAAGATTCAGTATCAATAAACACAATATTTCTGTAGTTATGGGAAAGAAAACCTGTTTACAGTCTCCTATATGCTGTTTTTGACATGATTAGAGCCCTCTTGACATGAAATAGCACCCCTATAGTCACATTTACACAGTAGACATACTCACATGAACAGTTTCATGTTTTATTCATGAGCTGAATTAACTTTTTGGAACGGACAGAAGCAACATCAGAAGGTTGCCGACAGCCACAGTTGTTCATGCTAATGTTTTTTGACCTGCCACTAATTAGAGACGTTATGACGAAGACTATGCGAGATGAGGCATTTAAGATGGTGGATCTATAGACACAGATGACACAACCATAAATACCCGACCCACCCAGACTCTAACCCATTCCTTCCTTTCCTTTCAAGGCACCGGAGACGAGAGCGTCCTCAACGTGGCCCACATACCAGTTCTCAGCAACAGGGACTGTAACAAATACTTCAGAGGGCGCGTCCGAGAGAATGAGATGTGCACCAGCTCTTTCCAGGGCGGGGTCGGCGCCTGTGAGGTGGGTGACCAACATGTATTATATTGCAGCAGCAACAGAACCGATGCCGTAATAGCGGTTACTGCTCAGTTAGCCTTAAAGGGGGCCTGTTATGCTCATTTTCTGGCCCTTTGTATTGAGTTGTGGACTCCTATAGAGCAGCTACAGACAATAACCCACACAGAAAGCCTTTTTAGATCTTCCAGAATCTGCACCTATTCCATCTATATTTCCAAATCGGCATTAATGCACCTTTCCAAGTGTGAAATACCGTTGACAGATGAATATATTTTTCTCTTGCCGGGAATCACCAACTTCAACCACTTCTGCCTGAGCTTGCCTCATAGTAGGAACATAGCGAAGAACCGTAAACAGAACAAAGCGCAGTATCTGGCCTACAGCACATGCCCATATAAGGAAGCCACATCACCACTCTCTTCCGTGTGCCTGCAGAGGGACTACGGCGGCCCTTTGGCGTGCCAGAACCTGGACTGCTGGGTTCTGGAGGGGGTGATCATCCCGATGAGGCGCTGCGGACACCCGGGACAACCCAACATCTTCATCCGTGTGTCGGTCTACGTGGACTGGATCAAGAAGGTCATGGGTTTTGCTTAGGGCAGGGGGTGTCCAATCTTTTTTTTTTTTTTTTTTCCAGGAAGGGCTCTTTGAGACAAGTTGAAGATTGGAGATGCTAAAAGCAATCCGGTGGAGGTTCATGTAGGCAGAACTGAGCAAAATATTCACAGCTTAGCTTTGTGTTATAGATGATGAAAAATAGTCTTATATACGTACAGTCGTCTGATATTAATCAATTCATTGTGTTTTTGTCACCTCATTATGGTGCAGCATGTATCATAATAATACCGCACGTGCATGCATAAGAGAACTGTAACATATAAAGTATTACTTTGTGCGCCAACCATTCGTTCAATGGAGCCCCAAAGCACCTTCTCTCACCTCCCCACCCCTCCTCTGCCTCGCCATTTCTAAAGAAATCCCTCTTCAGTCTGTCTTTTGATGGCGGCCCCCACCGCCAAAGACACGCCTTTGTGCCTAATGCCCAACTGTATGCGCTGCACATTCTTTCTAGTTCTATAGGAGGATTTTTCTAACGCGCTCCTGATGAGCCCACGGAATTCAGCCTAAGTAAACCTCAAGATCACGGTCCAAAAGAATCTCAGACACACCAGCCTGCATCGGGCCGCTGTACTCAACTCATTCCATCCCCACCCACCCACCCCCCACTTCCTCTCTGACTTGTCATTGGCTGCACTTTGTGCATCATTCTCTTCACTTTCAATCATATTTATGCCGGCTTACTTATTTCATATCATTCATAAATGACTGTGGCTTCTTCTCAGCGACACCAGACTTCTGGGAAAATAAATATACTTTTTTTTAAATAAAGAAATATGAAAGTGTTTTCTTGTTTTGGCATCTGCACTTTATGCTAATAGATGTGGCATACGGAGAAATATACCTAGGGGAAAAAATCTGACACATGCTGACTCATCTTTATGCTTATAAATGATTGAATTATTATTAAGTTTTCTTCAAATTATTCACCATGATCACTTTTACAATCTGGGAAATCACGAGCAACAGGGAAATGATATGATTATGACTATTATGATCGCCATGTGGAGTTTTTCCGTGGGTTTTCTCCGGGTACTCCGGTTTCCTCCCACATTCCGAAAACATGCTAGGTTAATTGGCGACTCCAAATTGTCCATAGGTATGAATGTGAGTGTGAATGGTTGTTTGTCTATATGTGCCCTGTGATTGGCTAGAGCTGGGATAGGCTCCAGCATACCCCCGCCACACTAAGCGGCACAGAAAATGGGTGGATGGATTACTATTATGTATGTGTAGTATTAATTCATTATATTTCTGTTAAAAATGTAAAAAATTTAAAACCAAAATAATAATTATATTTGAATAATGTAATTTGAAAATAATAGTAAAAATACAAATAAGCAATACACAATATCGTATTTTTCATCTAACCTTTATTCAACCCGGATAAAAGTGCTCAACCGAGATATTGTAAAAAATGAAGTTGTAGAAAACAATACATAAATTCTATTAATAATTAATCTATTATTAATAATAAAAATAATTCAAATTTGCTAATTTTTTTTTTAATTACAGCGAGATAAAAATACATAAATGCCCAAATGTTAGACAAAAAACATGATTTTACAAAAACTTGTTTAATTGTAGTTAATAATTAATTTATGTATATTAATAGCAAATATGACTGTATATAATATACCTGTTTTTTATGTAATTAATCATTTCACTGAAGTCCAGAAAAAACAATTATCCCCCCCACCCCCCACTTTTCTTTTACATGAAACCCAATTTTATATGTCTGCTCTTTGGTGTGACTCATTCAAGTCTCGCTGTGTGACTGGATGCGCGTGTGCGTGTGTGCGAGCGTGCGTGTGTACACAAGTGTGAGTTCTATTCTCAAGCGGGTGGTCCGAGAGGGGGCGTGGTGAGAGCTTTAACCCCTCCCACTGAAACATGTTAGCAGCATGCTTTAATTGACAAAGTATGCAATGCATGGCGGGAGAACCCACAGGCTACAGCACTCCCACCCACCCACCTCCTTATTGCAGTGCCTTATTCGTGACTGGGCGTGCGTGTGTGTTGCAGGGGGGGGGGCACATTTCTGCAGACCGGGGGGGGGGGGAGTAGGGGGTGTCATCAGCCAATGAGAGATCAGATGCATTATCCTCGCAAAAGTTGAACACAAGTTGAAAGTGTGCGTGGTGTCAACTTGCACCAGGTGAAGCTGCAAACACGCTCAAGGTAAGTTTTTGGAGCTTGTTTGCATTCACTTTCACTCTTTTTACCTTTTAAAAACACATTTGGCGCACCTGTGCACGCTTTTGGCTTGCAACACTGAACCGTACGCGTTAAAGTACGTATACATACATACGTGACGCTTAGCTGCAAGTCCGTGATTTTCTGCAGCTTGAAATCCGCGCCTGTATGCAAAAACTACATTGAGTCCCGACCCGGACTGGTGTGGAATCACACGCACGATAGACTTAGGGTCTTCATTTTATTCTCCATTGATTGGCTGCGTTTGTGATTAACGTGGGGGATCCATAGCCCAATATGGGCTTTAAATAGTCATAGTACTAATAATTGTATTATTAAGTCAGTAGTCTTTGATGTAAAATAACAAATCACCCCATTTTATGATGTAAAAAAAATAGTGTTTGAAAATAAACATTTTTTTCTGGTGTTAAGGTTTTGAATTTATTATAATTTATTATAAGTATTTCGATGGGTGCCCTATAAAGGTGCTCTAGATAAGTAAAAAATTAAAAATAAAATACATTTCAAAGCAATACATGTATATAATCATAGTAATAATTGATATTATGATATCCTATGAAAAAGCATGATATATATTTGACATTTAACATACTGTACTTATTCCCAAAAGGAAAGCTCAAATATTAGAATTTACATCAATGTACTTAAAAAAAGTAAAAAACAGTTATTATTACAATTTAAATTCAAAAAGTTAACACTATCCGTTAGTGATTTAGTGAAGTTATTTATACAGTACTAGGAACATTTATTTAGATACACGTTGTCATTCATCAGCATGAGCAAGCGTTTACTAAAATTGATTCTTTCGCTTTCAAATCTGCTAATACTGTACCAACAGCGCCTCTTCTGGTTGCAGATGAGCACTGCACCCTATTGCCTCAATGCACGCTATTTAAACACTACAAGTCTCACGTTAACTTTAATGATTCACCTTTCAAATGAGTCTTGTCCCCCAATCCACAATAAGGCGGACATGAGCACCAGCAGCGGGGCCAAAGAGTCGTCTCCCCCCCGGCCGAGCGGCCCCCAACCGCCTGCTGCAGAGCCTCCACAACGCAGGGGCCGAGGTCGTCCACGTAAACAGCAGCAGGTTGTCCTGAAAGCCTCACGTTGAAACTTGTAGATTCTAATACGTGTTTCTGGACAGGAGCCGGTTGGACCGCCCACCCCAAAGCGACCGAGGGGACGACCGAAGGGCAGCAAGAACAAAGGGCCAAAAAGTGCACTGAAGGTTGGCTCTTTTTTTTTGCTTACATAAAAGTCCCATTTGCTGCACGGTGAGCAAGTGGTTAGCGCACAGATCTCACAGCTAGGACACCCGAGTTCAATTCCACCAATCTCTGTGTGGAGTTTGCATGTTCTCCCCGTGCATGCGTGGGTTTTCTCCGGGTACTCCGGTTTCCTCCCACATTCCAAAAACATGCTAGGTTAATTAGCGACTCCAAATTGTCCATAGGTATGAGTGTGAATGGTTGTTTGTCTATATGTGCCCTGTGATTGGCTGGCTGGCCACCAGTCCAGGGTGTACCCTGCCTCTTGCCTGAAGACAGCTGGGATAGGCTCCAGCACCCCCGTGACCCTAGTGAGGATAAGCGATAGAAAATGAATGAATGAATGAAAAGTGGTAGCTTACTTTCTGTTTTTTCTCAGAAAGTCGAACCTGCTGGACAAAGACGACCTCGTGGGCGACCAAGGAAATGGGTATGGAGCAACAATCTGGCACTGAAACACATAAGAAGCCTATGCCTGATTTGTTTGTTTCTCTGTGAAGCTCCAACGGGTGGTTGAAAACGCGAGTGACGAGCAGGAGGTGAGGACCTTATTTGACTGTCATTTAGCTGTACTGATTTAAAGACTCGTGAATTGGCATCCATGTTTCCATCACACCATTCTAGGGCAGCTGTGACTCCAGATGTAGATTACCACCACCAGTGTGTGATTGCGCCTAGGAAAGAACTATAAACATTCATTCATTCATTTTCTACCGCTTATTCCTCACGAGGGCCGCAGGGGTGCTGGAGCCTATCCCAGCTGTCTTCGGGCGAGAGGCGGGGTACATCCTGGACTGGTCGCCAGCCAATCACAGGGCACATATAGACAAACAACCATTCACACTCACTATAAACATTTCATCCATTATTATTAGATTGCAATATATTGTACATAAATTGTACTTAACATTAAAATCCCACTCTTTTGTACCGAGTGTCTCGTGACACCCCCAGTAAACAGATTTTCAGACTCGCACTCTCTTTTATACTAATCCCGTCTTGTCTTTCTTTCAATAAAATACAGTAAAAAATCTGCACATTTCAGACACAGCTGCAAATGTGATTAATCACAATTAATTAAATTGAAACCTGTGATTAATCTGATTTAAAAAGGTTAGTCAAATAAATGGTCTTGAAACAGTACGTTTTGAAGCATTCTAAAGGTTGTTGGTACCTTCAAGGCAAATCTGGAACGTTCTCATCAAGTATGCGTTGAGAAGATTCGAATGTTGAGAAAGAGGATGACTCATTTTGGATGTTTTGTCAAAGTGCAGACAAAACGTCTTGAGAGAGAAGTTTTGTTGGTTCTTGTGAATGAAAGAGAGAACTTGCCAACAGCTCCACTTCTCGCTCGGCGTCTGATTGAAGACATCCGCTCTGCAGAAGTGAAACCGTTGAGAAAGACGATGCTTCGACGAAGGACGCACGCACAAAAAGGGGAAGAATGACTCAATGAAAAAAAACTGACTTCTTGGTTTCCTGACATAACCGACGTCTCGCTCAGGCTGGATGAAAGTCCAGCGAGTCACTCTGGTGTTTTCGTATTAATTGTCGATTCGAGTGTTGAGTCACCTCCTAACGTGATGACGCTTGTCGCAGGTGTTCTCAGAAGGAGGCCAGACCCGAGGAGTCGCGCCATCTGAGCCCTCGTCATCTCAGCAGGAAGGCCGGCAGGAAGGCCACTAGTGAAGGATGCATCAGCACCTACCTCAAGGTTTGACCGGATGAAGGGATGCAGGGAAATACACACACTCCAACGTGCGATGAAAGAATTGACTGATTGATTTGAATGAGGGAGACAAAAAAGTCACCAGCCTGTGCAATAGCACCTGCAACCATGTAATCTTGTTTTTTAAACTTCTGCTTAAATAGATTTAAAAACAACCACACAAAATTATTATTCTACACGACCGACATTTGATTTGTTTTTAAATTCGCACAGTGACTCTCACTGGCCGTGTATGGCACATGCGCCGTAATTTGCCCACCCCTGACATATGATCAACCCTACAGCGTAGACGTGTGTCCGAGGAACTCAAATGTAGTACTGTATGTTTTTAACTGATGTACTTAAAGGAAAACTGCACCTTTCTTGGAATTTGCCCATCACCCGCAATCCTTAGGTGAGATGTTTTTCTTTTTTCTGTGCATTCTAAAGATATAAAAACAGCTAAAAAGAAGCAGCTCATTTATGCACGTAATGGTTCCGCCACCTCCATAAAGGCTATATAGGCGAAATAGGTGCGTCCGATTGTCCCGTGTTTTCTTAGTTGCCTTTTTTAGCTGTTTTTATATCTTTAGAACACACAGAAAAGATACGTGTGTTCATGTCTCACATCAGGATTGTGGATGAAAGTGCAGTTTTCTTTTAAAGAGGACCTGTTGTTGCTCTATAGGAGTCCAGAACTCAACACAAAGGGCTGAAAATGGGTCCACTTTAAGGCTATGAAATTTTGAAATAGTGTATTTTCATTGGTTCCCAACACAATTCACATGATACTTTCATTTTTGCAATTTTTCTTTTTATCAAATCAAATCACAAAAATAATTTAATGTTTGTTTTTTTAATGCAAACAAGATTTCTTTTTTATTTTCTAAAAACACAAAAAAATCACGAATATGTATTTTTTATTAAATACTCAAAAAAAAAAAAATTAGTTGGCATTTTTCTGCAGCTGCCCTCAGGTTGTGAGGATGCCAGTGCTTTTAGACCACCATGAAAGCTCAGGTACAAAAGTATTCAGGTTTTCAGTACTCAGTAGTAGTAATTATTTGTATGACTTGTTATGTTATGTATTTCATTTCATTGTGCTTTGATAGAAAGACATCACTTCAACCACTTTTCCCCTCATTTCTCCTCACCTGTCACTCTACCTCAGCAACACACAAGACGGACCATCTCAGTTTGAGTACTGACAAACACATTTTACTGCCATGTACCGATTAAAAATATTATTTTTATAAATGCAGAAAACACAAAAAATCTTTACATCAAAAATATGACTTATAGGCTTTTTCAGGGGGTCCTAATTTTTCATACACTTTTATCCTGCACTGTATATTTTGTGTGTGGCATTTAATGTCATCTATCGCTCAATAGTTTAGTGTTTAGTTGTTTCACGCAATTAAATCAATTAGCAGGAGTGCAAATCGGATTATAACTGGACCTAAACAGTAGCGCTTATGATCACGTTCACGTTCAAGTTCTTTATTTACAAACATGTTGCATTCAGTTCAACTCGTTTAAGCTGACGACAAATGATGACGGAAACAAACGAGCCGATGTTAACGAGTGACTAATCCATACCGGACACACAGTTCCTATGCTTGTTAGAGAATAAGGAACTATGTTATTTCCTTCTCTTCCCGCTTAAAAACCAGATTGTAACCGCAGCAAGCAACAATAGTTCCTATGGGGTTATGGTTTATTGGACAAGGACAACTTTAGCTGCTAGCATTAGCCGACATTAGCAAATGTAGATGGAATTGGTGTGTCCCATTATGAGCTGCCTCTTTTTAGCTGTTTTGATATCTTTAGAATGCACAGGAATGAGAAAAACATGTGTTCATGTCTCGTGTAAGGATTGTGGATGATTCCAAAAAATTCCACAAAAAGTGCAGTTTTCCTTTAGACGGGATAAGAGTGGTCCTTTTGGGTGTTTCTGTGCAGCGAATACATCATACTGTATATTTTGTGTGTATGTGTGTGAGAGATTTATTTTAACAAGTTGCTATTCCTGGGTTTTTTTGTTTTTTTTTACATTTTATTAGCCTTAAAGGTCCTTTTTGTTTGTCTAAATCGCTAATAAAACTTCAGACAAACATCAGAAATTGAAGAGATTTTAATGTGTTCCCGCTCATTCTTTGCACACCGAGGAAGACATACAGATAAGACATCCAGTGTTGAGGAAGATCACAATAAAAGAGAAATAATTGAACAACAACACTAAAATACTTGAGGAAAAAGTGCATCATGTTGCATTTGTGTGCCGAGTGGTAACATTGCAAGACCATGAGTGACGCTTTGTGGTAATACATGCACCATTTCTTCACTTTGTGTCCCTTTATTTTCCCCTCCTGAGTGACCCTACGATAGATAGAAGGGGCGCACAAAGCGTCATGAGCAAATGGAAGAGCTGTTTTAAGCATTGAGAGCTTTGGCTACGTCAGTGAAGACCAGGCGACTGGGTCTCTGGGTGGTCCCCTGGGTGCTTCGGAGGGTCTGTGGCAGAACACCAAGAGAGATAAATCATACTTGAAAACATAAGCGTCATATTGCAGCTTGGTGATATGTTGCAGTGTATTTGTTTGTAAGATCACGTCTTTAATAGTTATTATTCAGCAATACCTGAAAAGGTAAAAGGAGGTAAAAGACCTCCGTGGGGTCACACTGGCTCCTCGGAGCATGTACCCGAATACAGTGCACCTTGCTGGGCCACAGCAGGTGGCTCCCTCCCCCTCTATACTCTGCTTCTCCTGATAGTAGTGCTGTGCTAGTAGTTATGTTATATTTGTTTAGGACAAATCAACAGGTGCAGTTGGTCCAATCCAAATTTCTTCCGGTCCTTCTTACCTCCAGGTGTGCACAGACTACAGTTAAAATTAAATTTAAAAGCAGAACATTATCGATATTGTTTGGGAAAAAAAGATTAAGTTTAAATGTCACAGTGAGAGAAAAATAATTGAGAATAAGGAACAATAGAAATCTTAAGCAGTGATGAAAGAAAAGGGAAAAAAGAAGGAAAACATTTTTTTAGATAATAAATAATAAATTAGAATTTAAATGAACAAAAAGGTGAAAGGTCAATGGGAAAATAAATACACACAGGAGTAAAATAGTGACAGAAATATTTTATAATGTTTCAATAAATGCAGAATAGTAAGTTGGACAATGGAATCTTGGTTAGAGTCCGCCCTGGTTAGCATGTTTTTCAGTTAAGGTCAAAAACGTACAGCAGTCTTGTCGTGTTATTAGTACACTGCATAAATCCAACTGTGAATTGATTTATGTGATGTATTCCATTGTAACCTGATGCATGTTCAAATACAATGAAACCATCATTCATTCATCATTTATATGTATTTATATGCATTAGGAATTATTTACTGCATGTGAACATATAATCATAAAACTACAAAAACGTGTTTTGTATTAACATTTTTGGCTTTCCGGAGATTCATTGGATTTACCGTACATGAAAACTATTGTTTTCAGTTAACATCCGCCTCAGTTAGAGTCGAACATTCTGGAGCAAATGACCCATGCTAACCAAGGCTGCACTCTAATTGATGACAAATGGATGAAATCAGGACGTGTCACTCCTCTAAATAACTCACTTTAGATTATGTGTAATTGCTGATGGTGTATTCTAACCAAAAATATATCATATTTTAGAAAGGAGAAGGTAAAGGTACACGGCATGATGTTTACAGTAAATTGTGGAAAAGTTTAGGATTAAGTCAAGGATTAAGGACACACAGGTGATACTTTACCATTGCTTGCCTTTTACCTTCTACCAAGCCACTGTCAAAACTTTAAAAACATAAAAGAAAATGAAAGTAAATGATAACACAAATGATGCCATCCAATCCATCAAATCAAAGGAAATCAAACACGGATGGAGGGATACATTCATGCAATGCTACAAAAGTCAAAAGTCTTAGGCCACGGTTCGCACCACGTTTATCTACCATACTTTGAATTAAAATCCAGTGAAATTTCAGGATAAGAGCGTAAATATAGGATATTAATTTTCACCATATGAGTACCAGTGGCACCGCCCAGCTCTCCAGGATCATAAAGGTACACCTCCTTTTTTGTCGTTCCTGTTTAAACAGACTGGGCTGCTAGCATACACACAGAGTGCAGGCTCACCTTTGCGTTGGGCCCAGCGAGGGTTCCATCCCGGCCGTGGTCCAGCAGTTCCTGTTCCAGCAGGTCGTCTTGTTCCTCGGCTGGGTCGAAGTTGTACATGGGCATGAGCTGGTGCCTCAACTTCTCCAAACTGCACGACAGAAACGGTCAAAGTCAGTCGTGACTGAGAACAACAAGACATTTATATGCTGAACAGACAAATACCAGAAACATACCGCTTTCTTTTCCGAACGTACAACAACTAGAAAGGAGAAAATTACAAGCGTAAAAAGATTTGAAAGCATTTGAACATACAACATAAGACGGCGTGTCCTTACTAATGCGAGAGCCAGGCCGATGACGGTGATAACTCCAAAGGGGACGAGCACCATTCCCATTCCCGAGCCCTCAATCAGCGCCTCCGGGAATGCCGTGGTGTTGAAAGCGGTTTCGTTGGTGGTGAAGGTAACAGTCATTAACGCCGTTGTGGATGTGATGTTGTCTCCCGTTGTGCTGGAGGAGGACAGGAGGGGGACGGTGCTGGTGGTAGCGGAGGTGGCAGACGGGGATAAAAAACTCGGGCTTGCCTTGGCTGTAGGCAGATCCATGATGGCTTGAATGGTGACTGTGTTATTATTATTATTATTATTATTATGTATTCAATGAGGTTATTCACTCAGTCTTGAGTGTTTTTCTTTGCTGATGTCTTCATGCTGATCTGGGGTCTATAGAAGAACCGATGAGACTTTGGACATGGAAGAAAAACCACATTAGTTTGTTACATCACAAACTAATCATGATAATTGTGTCAAATTGGAGGAATTTATTTCTTAAAGACAAAATCTAAGACAAAAATAAGCACATTTAACCGTGTCACAAATTGTGTGGTGCATTTGTCACACAGTTGGGGTGCGTATGTCACGTGCTAACGATGGATCTGCGCAATTGATAGCGCTGCGCCCGAGATGGATCCATCGTTAGCGCAGAAATCGATCGATGATATATTACCGCCCGGGATGGATGTGTGTAGTTTGTTTAGATGCCAACAGATGGCAGCGCTGAGCGTTGTTACTTCCAAGAATCAACAATAAGTCGATGCATGCTAATTTCAAATCTTTGATTAATTGTCAAGCAGTTCACTTTGTTACCGTTTTCGGCGGGGGGAGTGTGAACCCTAACCCCTAACCCCAACCCTAACCCTCAATTAGTAGATCAATGATTGTCATTATGTCGTCAGCGCAGTGTCAAAGCATCGGTCTCCAGCGCAAGGCAGTTATATCCATCGTGAGCGCAGTAATCGATCGATTTGTGCGTAATACGTATTTTGACACATTTCTATCCTTTTGTGTGGAGCAGCCGTGGAGCGGAAACTTCCAAGAAATATCGTCATGTGAAAAGGACACCCATGTCATCCGTCTGATTTTGGACATGTCTCATAGTGCCAACGAGGATGTGGTCGATGTTGAGGGCAGGATGTGGGTAGTAAAGATGGAGGAAAATGGCATAACGAACCAGATAGACATCTTCAGGAATATGCAACACATTGTAACTGTAATATGGACTTTGAGGAAATGAAGCGGTTCAAAACGCCAAACTGACATCCACTCTCACCGCTTTTCCTCTTCCCACACACACACACACACACACAATTTCTATAAATACCTCCTGCCTTCAAGTCTGTTACTTGTAATAGGAGTTCCTAGTATAGGTGATAAAGTACTCTGATGCTTGCTTTGATGTTTTAAAAGAAAGGAGGTCACATGATCCTTAGTGCATCCTGTCTGCTCGGGTTTTTTAATGATGAACACGTGCAGACCAAGCAAACAAACAATGAAAACCAAATGGTGACTTCTCGCCTCGCTTTTCTTCACTTTAAGACGCAAAGAGAAAGCAATATTCTACATGGCTGACTTTTCATTTATTTATCACTTTACCCGCAGCCGCCTCGGCCGCGTCTCCAATTAGGGATGCATACGTACCTTGCATGCAAAACATGCCGGGGTTCAAAGGTGAGCTGCAGCAGGCTGGGGCTAGCTGGAAAGGGAAGGATTTCATTGGGAGAGGCGACATTTCCTCCAACGTCTGCCCCTCCTCCCTTTAGCAATGCAGGTCCTGCGCAGCCTGTTTACACTGAAAAGCAGCCATTTTCTCAGAGGATGGAGTCACACGCCGACGTAGCTTGATCCCGCCAGCCTCCGCGGATCCCCCCTCGGGTCCTCGGATTGCCTCCAAGGACCAGCTGACCACGCCTCCGTCTTGTTTCTTTCTTGTATTTGACACAAGAGAGGCCGCTCAAAGGATGTGATGAGGGAACAGGGAGACGTGCACACCAGCTCCCTCCCCCCCTCTGCTTTCATTGGTCTAATGGCTTCAAGATGCGAGCCGTCGTTGGCTCTCCCAGCTGCCTGTTTGGCTTTGCGGGGATGAAGCTGGGATTTAATAGCTCAGCGTACCAGATGCTCTCAGGCCCTGTGAGTGACTGTATCCGGGTGGCAGGGCTGAGCAAGTTAACCCCATCATGACCTTTGTCTAAAGACGTTATCTTTCTTAAATAAGACTTGCACCAAAAATAGAGGTTTTTTGAGTTTATTGTGAAGGATTGATATCACTCTATGCCGTCGGTGTCTCATGTCTGTAATCCCCAGCAGTTGCATCAGGCCCATCTTCATGACATCTTCAGCTCATTTTGAACAAGTCACCGGTCATCATAGCCACAAATTCTGCAGGATTTCAAGTGGGGATAAAACAATTAGTAATTATTACTGTAGATAAACTTTTTAAATCATCAATTTTTATTTTTATTTTATTGATACGGTCTCACTTTCGATAAGGTACATAAAAACACAGTAGTAGTTACTGAGGGACTAATGAGGAACTAATGACTAAGGCACATACATTTAGAGTAGTTACTGAGGGACTAATGAGGAACTAATGACTAAGGCACATACATTTAGAGTAGTTACTGAGGGACTAATGAGGAACTAATGACTAAGGCACATACATTTAGAGTAGTTACTGAGGGACTAATGAGGAACTAATGACTAAGGCACATACATTTAGAGTAGTTACTGAGGAACTAATGAACTAATGAGTAGAGTAGTTGCAGAGGAAATATGAGTGGAGTGGTTACTGAGGAAGTAAGGCACATACATTTAGAGTAGTTACAGAGGAAGTAGGGCACATATATTGAGAGTAGTTACTGGGGAACTAGTGAACTAATGAGTGGTTACTGAGGAACTAAGGGACATGCATTTAGGGTAGTTGCAGATGAACTAATGAGTAGAGTTGTTACTGAGGAACTAAGGCACATACATTTAGAGTAACTGAAGAACTAATGACTAACTAATGAGTAGTTACTGGGGAACTAAGGCACATCCATTTAGAGTAGTTACTGAGGAACTAATGAGTAGAGTATTGACTGTGGAACTACAGCACATACACTTGGAGTAGTTACCGAGGAACTAATGAGTAGAGTGGTTACTGAGGAACTAAGGCACATACATTTAGAGTAGTCACTGAGGAACTACTGAGCAGAGTAGTTACTGAGGAATTAAGGCACATACATTTATCATAGTTTCCAAGGGACTAATGAAGAACTATTCAATAGAGTAGTTACTGAGGAACTGTGGTACATACACTTAGAGGAGTTACTGAGGAACAAACTAATGAGTAGTGGTTAACTACACATTAGTTAATCCTTTCTGATTAACTACAGTAATTTTGTGTACATTATTGTAAAGTGTTACCATTAGTTCTTATAAACATTCTCAAAATATATATGATTTATCATTTGGATTGATTTAATTATTGCATTTATTTTTTTGAAGCACTATTATGATTTCTGAAGTGGCTTCACGGGTTTGTACAGATATTTATAGAGCTATATGATCTATATAATCTATATCGTCAATGCCTGAGATACCTTCATAATCAATGGTTCCATCTCCATCTTTATCCGCCTCCTTCATCATCTGCTCTGCCTCAATCTCGTTAAGTGGTTCTCCTGCGTTCATCAGCACATATCTGGCAACACAGCAACATAGTTAGTGCTTCGTGTACACAAGTAAATCATTTGTCAAGTCTACTTTATATTGGAATCGTCTTACTTGAGTGTATTCCAGTCAATGTATCCCTTTGCCTCTTTGTCAAAGACTTTAAAAGCAGCTCTCAGTTCAGCATCCTGGTTCTTGGTTCTTTCATGGTACAGTGCCATCAGGCCCAGAAAGCTGTCACAGTTGAAGATACCTTTACCTGAAATTGAAAATAATAACAGTATGATGTGCAGCACAGAAACTTGGCCTCCAATCAAGTGGGTGCAACACGGTTTTCAAAAGGCACATTTGGTGAAATACTGCCATCTAGTGATCGATGTGGAAACTCCACCGTAAATCGAGCCTGCACATTTGTCAACATTTTAGCCAACACTCATTGACAAATAGAGATGGTTCATTTAAGTTCTAATTTTACATGCGAGGTGTATAAATGAGACTTATTTGTTATCATTTGAGCTTTTTTATTTTAAGAGTTAATTGTAATCACTGTATCGATATAATTGTATTGAGGGTCAATCTATTTCCCATTTTGGCGCCCCCTAGAGGCCACTTTGCCCATAGCACCCGCCTACATTACCTAATTGCCCATCCGGCCCTTCCATTCACATTACAATATTTGAAATACAATCAAAAATTAGGTAATGTGATGATTTGAATAAATTCTTTTGTGTTGTGTGTGCGTTTCCTCACCATCTTTGTCGACGTCCTTGGCCATCTGACCGAGCTCCCTCTTTGTAGGGTTGATGCCCATTAAACTCATCAGCCTCTCCAACTCCTTAGTCTTCACATCTCCATTGCCCTCCTCGTCAAACATCTCAAAAACTCCCTTGTACTCTGTAATTTGCTCAGGGCTTAACTTGCTGGCCTGTAGAGGGAAACAACGCTCGTTACTTCATGGATTGGTCAACCATTCATGTTGATAAAGTGTTCATACGCACTCACCATATTTGCAGTGTTGCAGGGCACGACGCTGTGTGCACTGGAAGGAAATACTGGATGATTAGAGGATGCCTTAGCCTCATTACTTCTAATGTTTTGTCCCCAGAGTTTAAGGTGCCTTCAGCAAGACCTTTTAGGGCACTTAGAGGATGGACGCTGAACACCCATGAGAAATATTGAGATCCTTGCTGTATCTCAAACAACACATTCCATACATTATTTTGGACCATGATGAGTTGTAAAAAATGGTGTGGAAAGAAGGGAAGGAATTGCTGCAGTGAAAAGAGGAATAATTTGTGTGATCTTAACATCCCCCTTGTGGGAATTGCAATGATGAGCCAGTAGCAGGCGTTGCAAAAGCACATAACCAAATAAGGGAGCAGCTATAACTAGAACTTATTCCCAACATTGCAATTTTCCATTTGTTAGACACATCAATTCACTTCATTACAAACACTCATCATGTGCCTGACTGATTTCTTAATTCATTTATTTACTTTGAATGGTTCTTCTTTTAAATATTTTGTTTTTGTTAATCAAGAACTGGGTGCACAATGTTGGAGTTCCAGACGTTGGAAAAGCGGTGACACACCCAAATAACTTGTACTTATTTACAAACTAACATTTCCAAACTCAATAACTGAATTTCACCCAAATAACAGCATTATTTGTATTGTATTGTATTGCAAGGTCAAATCAATTGGAATAGACTCTAGCTCACCTTTGACCCAAATGAGGACTAGAAAATGAATGGATGGATGGATCAATGATACTCTAGCAGGTTGACAAAATGTTTTTCTTAATTTTTCTGAACCTGCTGCAGCTCCCTCTGAATGCTTCTGGCGCCTCCTGCTGTACATGCTCTGTAACTACAGACGAAATAAGCAGCCAAAGTAAACAAAGTAAAGGTGAATGTTATTATATGTGATGTGTTTCCTAAAAGAGCTAATAAAACAGTTGTAGTGATCAATATGTGCATTATTGAATGCGTTTAGGTAAGGCAGCAGTCGGGGCTGCCTGCCTGCTGCAGCGTGGGGTTTCCCAGCGATGACTGCAGGGTCACCGCGCCCATCTCGACGTTCGATGGCCGGACGAGAGTGCTTCATCGGCAAAGGGCAGATCTTCAGTCGCGCTTAGAGGGGGACAGTATGTGGTCTTGCTGAATGAGGGATAGCGAAGTGAAATATTAGCCCCCGTTTTGGTGTGTGTCTGCTTTTGTTCGATCAGGCTTGTGGGTGTGATCGCCCCCCTCCCTCCCCTCTTCCTCCCTCACTTGGCGCTCCTCGGGTAAAAGCAACGCTAGCTGGGTCGGCTAGTTCTTCAGCTAGCGGTGTGCTCTTCGCTCATTCCTGCCTTTCATCGTCTTGTTGGCCGGTCAATGCCAAAACGCAAAAAGCAAAGCCACATTGTTTCAGGTAAGGTGAAACAGCAAATATTTTTACTGGGGTTTCCTCCATTTTCATGGGGTGTGTGTGAGGAGGTATCGCGGCCGAATGAAGCTCGCCGGGGGTGGGGTACTGCTAGCTAGCTAGTTAGCTAGCCTTCTTAGCCATTTAAGTCAGCGCCTCGGTAGCTTTCCTTCATAAACAGTGAAAAATACCCATCTGACGTATAATCATTTTCGTAATATTTTGCATATTTACACAATAGTGATAGTATCTTGTAATGCCAGTGTAAGATTCTGGAGTTTAACCAATCTGGCTTCATGGACGAATAGAGGGGTCCCTTACGGCCCTTTACACAACCTCTTATATGCTTGGCCACATCTGTACAAAATGCTGCAATAGAAAGTTTATGCAGTCTTAACGAATTAATTCAAATGTTATTAAAATACAGTGAGTTGTCTGTCAAATACAGTCCTGGCAACGATGGACTGGGTTGGGCTCCAGCAATAATACTTGAGTATATTTCCTTGTTAGCTGTAGTGATCAATAATGTATATTAATTGTATAAATTCGGCAGTGTGCATAGTTGGAGAGGGTTGAATTGAAATTATTTATTTTTTTAGTTATTAACAAAAATGCTACCATCTTTGCTATGCTTCTACAAGACCAGACCTGTGCATCGTTTTGTTTTGTTTTACATATTTTGCTAACACTTCATACGAAATTAAACTGTGTTTTTAAGTGTGAAAGGAGTGGAAAAATAAGCTGTTATTTTGTGGAAGTGAAGCAGGCCATCGCCGCCCGACCTTGCAGTTTTACGGGCTTGAGCTTGAGGAGGAGACGAGATCCACAAATCCACGCTAAGGTTATAATTCGATCAAGTGGACGCCGTGTGCTTTAACAAGATTGTTCGTATGCAAGTAAATGGATTTGTTCAGGCCTCTAAAGAACGTGTTTGTGTTTTTTTTTTATTAAAGCGCCTCCTCCCAGTGCTGGCTAGCTTAGTTTGTCAACTGTCAGCGCTATTGCGGAAGTGATGCGGTTACGTTGTTTTTTCCTGCATCTTATCGGTATTAAACTTATTCGGATGTCGAGTTGAATCGGTTTTAGTTCATTGTTTTGATAAATTGCATGTGTTTGTGTGAGCGCATTGTTTTTTGGCAGCTCTGCCCTGCCTGCAGGCCTCCACTTAAATGCTACAAGCTAGGCTAACTAGCGGACAGCAGAAGGCAAGATGGCGTTTAGCTGCATCTTCTCTCAAAAGCGGCTGCAAGTCATTGCACGGTACCGTGCGCCGGCTTTCGCTTCTAAATGTACAACTGGGCTAGTCATAGGAAAAGTATACCCTTAAACGTGATTTTGAAGACTTCTTTCCCAAGTTAACCTCCTAATATTAGAACCGACGAGGTTGGTATCCTGCAGCTATGCAAATGCAATGCAAACAGTCCCGTTATAGGTAAATCACTGTAGTGCATACAGTTGCTCCGTCTACCATGCAAACATTTACTTACAGGCAATTAACACTTATAATAATCAGTCATTGCATAATGGTCCATTGGAAAATGATGTGACTGAATTATCAGTGCCAACCAAATCCAGGCAATTGTCATAAGCGGGTGGTGTGTAAAAGAATTAAGATTAAGACTCATCCTCTTTATGAATGGAAAAGCATATTTCTAATGACCCGCTTGGCTTTGCCAGCTGTTTATGTTAGTGGACATGGGTAGGATTATACACTCATTGACTGAGGATTTTAGCCTCTCAGGATTATGGACTTTGCACGATGATATTGCCAGTTATGTTCCTGTTTCCCCCACCCCTGACAGACAGCTGTATCCCCTAGAACTATTCTATTTTTGCTGGCTAACACCCCAGGACACAGTATTTGTGATTGAGCAGGCACAGTGAAGCCAAGAAGCAGGTCCGGACTGATGGCAGAGCAGCGAGTGAGCTTCCAACTCCAGGCTGTTTACCAGCACTCATTGTTTATCAGGCAGTCAGCTGACCCTGATCAGGCGCTTGGGAAAGGAGAAGTGACGAGGGAGAGGAACTGCAAGCATCCACAGAGGTCAATGGGGAAATAGTTTTTGAAATGTGGCACGTTCAGAGTCAGCTTTTAATGCCACAAAGTTGCCTTTTTTGTGTTATTTTGAGACACTCGGCTCACCTTCTACCTAAAAACTTATGCAAACCCATCAAATTTGATTCTGATTTGTCAAACAGTACAAAAAAGTGTTTCATAAAAAGGCAATCCGCCCAAGAGGTTATTTTTCAATAATTACCTATTTACAAGGACCCCGGGGGAGTGTCTAACGGCGGCCCTGGCCAATAGCAGTCATCATATATGTGAACGCTCGTTTTCAGATAGTTTTTTCTAAAAGACTTCCTTATATGGGCGTGCATGGGTACAAGCTGTACACGTTCTTGGCTGTCCAACCTGAGTGGGACCAATCACAGACCAGCGGGCTCAGGCGGACTGTTTTGGAAATCCAAGGAGATAGGTGCATGTTCTGGAAGATCTACAAAACTTTCTCTGCTGGTTATTGTGTGTAGCTGCTCTATAGCAGTCCACAACTCAGTACTAAAGGACGAAAATGAGCATAATAGGTCCCCTTTAAGTAATTATACATAATCATTAAAGTTGAGAACAAGTACTACTTAAAATAAACGTTCTATGTATTCACCATACAGTAGTCAACTTGATGTCACAGTCTGGCCAAATATTTCTCCATACTAGTAATCCACTGGAGGATTGTTTTCAAGGTGATAAAGGTGTCAGTGTAGGATACCACCCAGTCATCGCTTTCCATGGCGCAGTTAATATAAGATTAACGAGCATTAGAGGATAACTGTTTAAGAAAGGTCAGCCAATCAGAGGGACGTAACATGGTGAGGTCCACAGTGCTGTACTTTCACGTGCTGTTCTGAAAGTGAGTTGACATTTGTCCTCTTACTGAAACACTTGAGGTAAGCTGACAGGTTCTTCTCTGTTGTTCTTCATTTGGATTAATTTGACTGTTATGTTTTTTGTGCCTTCATAGTAATCTTAAACTGAACAAATCTTAATGGATCTGTTGAATACCCGTCATTTGGACTGGTTGCTGTGTGCGTCACTGTCATCGAATGGCGTGGTTCTGTTTGAAACACTTAAATGTCATCTTCCTCCTAATGTACTTCTGTTTGAAAGTCTTTGAATAATTGATATGATTGATCCAGGCATGCAAAATGTTGCTTGCAGCCATGTTGTCGCCATATGCTATGGTAGTGTTGAGCAACCTTGGCAGAGATTGCTCGGAAACGGAACACGGAATGCTCTTTCCGCCATGGGATACTGGCGCACGAGGAGTGCATTCCAGTGTTGAGCGTTAAGGAATGAACTACAGTATGATTACTAGAGATTTACTATCTTTTTTTTCAGTTTGTGTTCCTGAAGACTCCTGTGGTACTTATAACCAATAACTTTTTAATATATAATTTTGGATGTAAGAGGGACTGGAACAAATCTGGATTTGTACCAACTGTACATCACTGTACATCATGATGTCACTATGACCACATCACCATCAGGAGAACTGGTGTATGGAGTGGGAGGAGCCACCTGGGGTGGCCCAGCAAGATGCACTGGAAGCAAGCAGCCAGTGTGCCACGACGGAGGACTCTGGCAAACCTTTTTCCAACGTGGTGGTTCAGGTAGCTGATGAGGGTTTTTATGTGCTCGATGCAGGAGTGTTTTTTGTAAATCATCAGTTATGGCATTATTTTAATGATATGGGTATGACTTTGTAATTCCCCCAATGAATACTGTAGCCAGTTATTACATTACTTTCTGCCATTGTTTGTGGCTTTGTGTTGATATAAGTGGATTATCGATCACAAACATTGGCAGCATTCCTGGGATTGAGGTCAGCAGGATGATCACGGGAAGGTCTAGTCTCAACAGGATTTGTTGGGCTCGCGTGTCAGGATTATGCCTTGACATTGAAGCGGGAGAGTCGGGTTGACCCGTGAACTGTTTGCACGTTGTTCTTGCATCAGCATCTTTGGGCCTCTAAGAGGA
The DNA here is from genome assembly GCF_037039965.1 of Doryrhamphus excisus. Classification (NCBI taxonomy): domain Eukaryota; kingdom Metazoa; phylum Chordata; class Actinopteri; order Syngnathiformes; family Syngnathidae; genus Doryrhamphus; species Doryrhamphus excisus. Next base: position 18,807,322 of record NC_136367.1, on the reverse strand, counting down.
CTGTATCTCGAGTTTGCACCCACTTGGCCGACGGTCGGACCGGGAAATGCATGTGGAGTGAATTAAGGACGTCTCTGATTGTTTCGATTTCAGATCAAGTGCCCCAATAGCTGGAGAGAAGTAACCGAAAAAGCCAACTAAAATGAGTGAACTGGACCAGTTACGCCAAGAGGCCGAGCAGCTAAAAAATCAGATCCGAGTAAGTGAGCCTTTATTGAGCATTTATTTGCATGTTAGGTTGAAGTTACACTAATATGAAATTTGTCTATTCTTGTTGACAGGATGCCAGGAAAGCATGCGCCGATGCCACGCTATCACAGGTAAAACCTTGCAATCATCATTTCGGCTATTGTCACTGCTCTTCCTTTATTTCCTATTACAGAGACAATGCGTAGTCATCTCCATATTTATAAACAGCAGCCGCAGCTTTCACCCATCCAGCAGCCACTTATCAACGGCTGATCAATTTTCCCAGCCTGCATGATGGCTGTTAGCATGGCAGTGCTGGCCTGTGTGCAGCTCTATTGGTATGCTGCCAAATGGAAACGCGTTGTGTGGAGCAGCCTTTAAGACCACATTAGAGACGTATAACCAGACCACATGGGCGCACAGCTCCTATAACAACCAAAATGTGCATTTGTGGCTAGCTTGGATCATAAAAAAACAATCTTTTGTACAGTCTGTGTCTCTGCATCACAAAGCACATATATTACTGTCAACGCTCATAACAAGTCATCAGCATTTCTAGTTGGAAAGTGTGGTTTTATATCATGAAAATGTTTTTCAGATCACAGCTAACATTGACCCCGTGGGACGAATTCAGATGCGCACAAGACGAACACTGCGGGGTCATCTGGCTAAAATCTATGCCATGCACTGGGGGACAGATTCCAGGCAAGTGTTTTGGTGACCCAGTCGTACTATACGTTCACTGCAGTGTTTCCCACAGGCCTGCAATCTATGGCGTCATGTCATTTGCATAATTGGCCAGGAGCCATTTGCATATGAGTTAAAGTGACTAAAATCTTGCTGTTATGTCTTTTATAGGCTCTTGGTCAGTGCCTCTCAGGATGGCAAACTAATTATTTGGGACAGCTATACCACAAATAAGGTAAGTACCAAATGTCGTAGAATTTATGTAGTCAATAAAACCAAAATGCACACAATTGATTAGAATGAAATTGTTAGACGACATAAAGTAGTCATCATATTGATCCGTCATGCGTTTTTACATATCGTCTGTTGTTGTAGGTCCATGCCATTCCACTTCGTTCTTCCTGGGTCATGACGTGCGCGTATGCACCTTCAGGAAATTACGTGGCCTGTGGTGGCCTAGACAACATCTGCTCCATTTACAACCTGAAAACCCGCGAGGGGAATGTACGTGTGAGCCGCGAGCTGGCCGGACATACAGGTATTTGGAATACTTGACGACGACACTCCTGATCGCAATCTTTCATAAGACCCGTTGGGAAAAATGACCTCGTTTGCTCTTGCCATTAAGCAATCGTGAGCGCGTGATTACCTGACACAAAATAATGACATTGAATCTCTATTTTCTCTTACATGTTTGATCAGCTGATGAGCAGCATATTTCACTTTAAAGCTTCCTTGCAACAAATTGCTTATGTGCCTCACTCTTTAGTTTTTTTTCGCTCTTGAAGATCCAACAATGCAAAATGTCAATTCTTGCAGTTTTCCAAGTGGTCCGAAGCTTTTGATCGGTCATGATAGCACAGTCAAGCTGCGGCACGTAAAACACATTTGTGATGTACCGTTTGGCTTTTTATTCAGGATACCTTTCCTGCTGTCGTTTCCTTGATGACAACCAGATTGTTACGAGCTCGGGAGACACCACCTGGTAAATAAAAAGCATGTGTTATGAAATTGTTGCATTGATTATTGACGCTGTATTCCCTGTGTGACAGTGCACTTTGGGACATTGAGACTGGCCAGCAAACGACCACGTTTGCCGGACACACCGGTGATGTCATGAGCCTCTCGCTGGCCCCGGACTCCCGGTTATTTGTCTCTGGTGCTTGCGATGCCTCGGCTAAACTCTGGGATGTCCGAGAGGGCATGTGCAGACAGACCTTCACCGGCCACGAGTCTGACATCAATGCCATCTGCGTAAGTCACCAGCCGGTCAATGAAAGGTGTCTTCACACTGCGCCATGGGTGCCATCGTGGGCTTGGCAGGCGTTCACGCTTCTTCTTTTCTCTTTGATTGGATTGCAGTTCTTCCCCAATGGCAACGCCTTTGCCACTGGCTCTGATGACGCCACCTGCAGGCTGTTTGATCTGCGTGCCGATCAGGAATTGATGATCTACTCTCACGACAACATCATCTGCGGCATCACCTCGGTGGCGTTCTCCAAGAGCGGCCGCCTTCTCCTGGCCGGCTATGACGACTTCAACTGCAACGTGTGGGACACACTAAAGGCCGACCGCGCTGGTTAGTCGCTTCCTCCTCTCGAAATGGAGATAACCGCGTCCACTTCAAGTGAACGTGTAACACTTGTCCTTGCGCGGTAGATGACGTGTCGTGTGTGCTGCGTTCACTTTCCAGGTGTGTTGGCCGGACATGACAACCGTGTTAGCTGCCTGGGAGTGACTGACGATGGCATGGCGGTCGCCACAGGATCCTGGGACAGCTTCCTGAAGATCTGGAATTGAAGCCTGAAGGTTCGTTTCTTTCTCATGCATTACATTCACACCACGGCTTCCTTTGCTGCAGCGTCAGTAGAAGAGGTTTGAATAACTAATAATAAGAAGGAAGCAGTTCGGTATGGAAAAGGTCACCGTTTCAATGTTTTTTTGTCGCATCCTGTGTTGGACGTGTCGGCATACGTCGGGCATAGATAGCACAGGCGTGGTTAGAACTGAGCGACCGCTCTGTCATTGGTCGCCATGTTACTCACTTGGAGGGTCACCAAATGTGGACGTGACTGAGGCGGAGACACAAGTGGAGGATAAGTGGCACAAAGCGTTTACTCTCTACTCAACAACCAGCAACCACTTAATGACGTCTCAGTTGCCAACCACAATCACATGACCCAAGTGGGACCCGCCTATACGAAATGATAAAGTAACATTACACGTTTTTAAAAAATGATTCAGTATGTCGTGACCTTCATGAGCCACTTGATGGCTCCACTTTCATGGTTGAAAAGTGACTGTTTGGACTCGGCTTGCGTTCCTCTTTTTTAACCGGGAGATAAAATATGGATGGCAACCCTTAAATTTGACCTTTTGGTGTCACCTTTGCGTCCGCAGATGTTCTTTTAACTCCAAAGCCGACTGGAAGACCATTACAACAACTTCAGAATGTTCACAGCATCTTCTTCAACACTGTTTCAACTGACTTGGACACCACAAAAACCAATAAAGAAAAAAAATTGAAGGGAAAACAAAAAAACCTTTCCTACACAAAGAAGAGCACAATTGTCTATCACCTAATTAAGAAAGGATCTCCTGTGGTATCGAATCAGAACCTCGTGCATTCCTTCTCGGACCATTTCATGTTACCGTGAAAGAAAGAAAAACAACAACACTATCATCCCATTCAAATGTGTGTGTCTTGAAAGCAAACGTGGGAGTGTAATTGTACAAATTATTTAACTTTTTTTTTTTTTTTTTTTAAAGAATTCTATTCCGAATGGTTTGTTCTCAATGGCTTTCTTTTTGTCGTATTTCTTTAGTGGTTTTAGATATGTTTGAACTACAGCCTGTCTTTCTAATCCAGTTAAATCACATACGGCAGATGAGAGAGAAAAGCTTGGATCATATTACACGCGCAGCTTTCCAAAATGTCTGTATTTATATACTAGCCCTTTTTCTTTGATTTCTTTTTTTGTTTTTTTTTTTTCCATCACAGCCTTTTGCACATGAAGAAGCTTCGCCTCTCGACTAATACGATGTTAACTAACCAAGCACATGCTATAAGTTATGAATGCTCATTCCAGTACAAAAGGAGTTGGGAGTACATTGTCCAGTTCTAACCCCCCCTCCCCTCCCCTTAATATCCTGTACATGCCTTTTTCACTCGGGCAGGGAAGAGATGGTGTAGCAAAGTAGGTGCTGTGGTTTGTGCGGGCGTGGCTGGTTTTGATTCTATGGGTGGGGGGTGGGAGTGGGGGCGGGGGCGGGGGGGCTGTGTTTAGTATCCACTTTAGAGTGAACCACCTCACCTGACTAAATAGACACTTCCTTTTGCTTGCGACCGCAGTTGCAACTCTGAATGAAATGTACAAATCAATGTCTGAAAATAATGGTCTGATGTTTTTAAGTTAAGACATTTAATTTTGTCTGACATGACTTAATTTAGATGTGCATGCTGTAGACTTGCTTTCAGTGGTGCAAAAAAAAAAAAACACAAGAAAAACCAACAAAAAAAAAAAAATTGTCCTAGATTTCTTTTCTTTTGGTTTCTGAAAAGGAGAGTAACCTACTGATTGACAGGCAGATTTTGGCTCAAACTCTGCCGACTAATAACTGGTAATGCTATGCACCAGAGAGAGCGAGAGGGGAGATAGCTAGTGTAAAATATGCTTACCAGTTCTATTGAAGACGTTTAAAAAAATAATATAACAATCATTATGATAATTCTATCCTTGGCAAGTCTTTTTCTCTCCTTCACATCTTCACTCGATGGAACAAAAGTGTACACACACTCACACACACACACACACACACGCTGTCCATATTAGAACTTTTGTATTTTTTTTTTCCTATTGGTCTTAAAATTGAAAATCCGAACATCTAAATAACATTTCACTGTATACAAAAGCACTTTTGTTAACGTGACATTCTCACTTTTTCGTTTCCCTGCAATGATGTACTTCAATAAATGTGATGTATTTTGTGTGTGGCCACAAGTGAAAATGCAATTCAAACTGAGATGAATTTCCTTTTCTCTTTCCATTAATATAATAGAGCTCTGCACCCTTATGTAGCTTTCCACTTTTTGTATTTCTTTCAGTCTGTTGGTGTTCCACGGTGAGCTGGATGCAAGATAGATACTGTACTAAAATGTACTGTTATTGAATTGAAGATGTAATAAAAAGCTGTTTGAGAGCCATTGTGCACCGTGTTTATTACTGTAGCGCCTTTAGAACATTTTTCAATGAGGGCCGCACGGTGACCCGAGTGCTTAGCATGTGGGCCACACAGTCAGGAGATCGGGAAGACCTGCGTTCTCCGCTTCTGATTCTCCTCATGTGTGCGCGCATTTCCTCCCACATTCCAAAAACATGCACATTAGGCTACTTAGGCCATTCTAAATTGTCCATAGGTATGGATGTGAGTGTGAATGGTTGTTTGTCTAAATGTGCCCTGTGATTGGCTGGCTGGCCACCAGTCCAGGGTGTACCCCGCCTTTCGCCGAAGTTAGCTGGGATAGTTCTCCAGCAGAAATGAATGAATGATTTAAACCGGAAGAATTGACCTCCCCTCAGAGAACATGGTTGGGCCTGAATACACTTATTTTCTGGAGTATTGTATATTTTGACTGTTTTTTGCATACCCGTAAGTGAAGTTAGCTTTGCAGATGGCTTTCTTTTATTTTTCTCAATCTGCTGCAACACACTTTGAAACCCCCCGATTTAAACTATTAAATGTATATTGCTATAATTATATATCTGAAATTGTTTTATATATTCAGATACATTGTACATAATACCATGTATAAACACAATTGGGAGGATAGAAGACGGTCAAAGCCGTTCGTGTGTTATTGTTTACGAAAAATGAGTCTCGAGGACCGCCATCTTGCCCCTCTTCTCAGTAAAAGTATAACGGAAGTTGAATGGATTGTACTATCTTTCACTCGGTACGAGGGTGAGCAGTGAAACGAAATTACGTATACACCAAAGATACTTGTGGCTTTCGTTAAACGTGCTGTTAGTTTAAAACGAAAAGTATTAAATTACACGGCGGTGCATAATTTAATTAGCTAGAAACAATCCCCCTCTTTTTTTTAATCAAGCCGTCCAAACACGGTGACGCACTTCCTGTTTCTCTTAGGTAACCCAACAGGCAATACATGGCGGTGTGACTGTTGGCCTCGTGAAAGAAACAATATTATATGCCGTATTTCTCTGTGTACTTTCATTCTATCCGAACGGAACTGCAGCCTAAGAGAGAGATCAATGGGTAATTTGTTTTTGTGCTAGTAGTACAATAACGTCAGTGAAGAAGTACTTTACTGCTGTCGTCGTACCGTGTTGACACATAACCGCGTCCAAACGAACAAAGGGGCAGACAATCGAATGCACCGTCGGTTGTCTTTAAATTGGATATCCGTTGATTGTATTTTTTAATATTTACACTTTTGTACAACAGACGTCGTTTTGTCATTTATTTTTAGCGGCCTGACTCATTGGGTGCTGTTAGCCCATTAGCCGCTATTGTAGACGGCTAACGAGCTAGCTAGCAGCTAACACTAGCCCTGTTGTGTTTACGCGGTAAAGTGGACTCTTCTTGTGGAGAAATGGCCGAAGTGTATGTCCGAGTGGCAGAGGAGGAAAACGAGGAGCCTATGGAGATCCCGTCCGAGGATGACGGCACTGTCTTGCTGTCAACGGTCGCGGCTCAGTTCCCCGGAGCGTGCGGCCTGCGCTTCAGGAGCCCCGTGTCTCAGTGCATGCGGGGAGTGCGGCTCGTGGAGGGGGTCCTGCACGCCCCGGAGAACGGATGGGGGAATATCGTCTATGTCGTCAACTACCCAAAAGGTAACAACATGCATACTCATAACGTATTTTCACCCATGAGACAGCCATGCCCCACATTGTTTATGTTTACTTTCTTTAAAAGCGGAGGGGTGACGTTTGACGCAAGGCTCCGCCCACTAATGACGTAATTGTGGCTCTGATGCCATTCATAAATGTGTACACATTAGCTTACATGATTTCTTTCTCTGCATGTGTTCTCTATTATAATTAACATTATGAATCCACTGGATACTACAGCTTAATAGATAATGGAGTCTGGTAATTGACCACAAATGAAACTTAATTTACTTTAATTAAAGGGTGTCCAAAATGGTTACATTTAACTAAAAAAATTGAAGCATCCGGTGGCCATTTTGTTATTTTTAAAATAATTTTTACAATGTGATTTAATGTAACATGAAATGCTTTTACATCACTGTCCAATGGAAAGCATGCGTCCCCATACAATCAATGCTTACTTTTCATTGGACGGCGATGGCTTGTGACCATTTTCCAGTGCTCTTACATGTGTTTGTCTTCTTGTAATGCTTCAGCTTCCAGCCTCCAATCAAGCTCATCATTGTGTTTGACATACTCAGATAACAAAAGAAAAATGGATGAAATTGACGCCTCCTCGGCGGTGAAAATGAAACGAGGCGACATGAAGACGTCAGACCTGATTGTGCTCGGCCTTCCTTGGAAGACCACAGAGCAGGACCTGAAGGACTACTTCAGTACTTTTGGGGAGGTCATCATGGTGCAGGTGCGGCCCCAAAACGTGACGGGTGTAATGTCGCACGTCGCTTGTTTGCGTTCATAATCCCGTGTTTTCCCTCTCAGGTCAAACGGGACACCAATACGGGAAACTCCAAAGGGTTCGGCTTTGTGAGGTTCACGGAGTATGAATCCCAGGAAAAAGTCATCTCCCAGCGCCACATGATCGACGGCAGATGGTGCGACTGCAAGCTCCCTAACTCCAAGGTGAATATGGTAATGCCCTCGCAGACACCACACGCCACCACAATCCACGCCACCCGACGGGTGCCCCGTGGTTTGCGTGACCCACGTGCCATCCTGTGCCCGCAGCAAGGTCCAGACGAGCCGCTGAGGAGCCGCAAAGTCTTTGTGGGACGTTGCACGGAGGACATGACCACCGATGAACTGAGGCAGTTCTTCATGCAGTATGGAGAAGTCACTGATGTCTTCATCCCAAAGCCCTTCCGTGCTTTTGCCTTTGTCACCTTTGCAGACGATCAGGTATCATCACCGAGCTGCTTAGTGGATAAAAACGTTTTGGTTGCTAGGTTACATCACTGTGTTGGAATGTTGAAGACCGTATGATGGATCCCCGTAGATATTGTTGTGTTAACGTGCGCTAAATTGATGTTATTGACTTGGCTAACTCATCTCTCGCTCCCTCCCCGCCAGGTCGCTCAGTCTCTGTGTGGCGAGGACCTCATCATCAAAGGCGTCAGCGTCCACATCTCAAACGCCGAGCCCAAACACGGCAACAGGCAGTTTGACCGCACGGCACGGTTCGGCAACGGTTTTGGCGCCCAGGCGTTCGGGGGCAGCCGCAGCGGCTTGGGGAGCAGCACCAACAGCAACCTGGCCAATTTCGGCTCGTTCAGCCTGAACCCGGCCATGATGGCGGCGGCGCAGGCGGCCCTCCAGAGCAGCTGGGGGATGATGGGAATGCTGGCCAGCCAGCAGCAGTCGTCCACCTCGGGCAGCTCGTCCAGCGGCGGCAGCTCCAACCGAGACCAGGGCCAGTCTTTCAACGCCGGCAACAGCAACTACGGCGCCAGCTCGGCCGGCCTGGGTTGGGGGACGGGCTCCAACTCCACCAGCAGCGGGAGTGGGTTTAGCTCAGGGTTTGGGTCCAGTATGGAGTCAAAGTCGTCTGGGTGGGGTATGTAAGCTAAGCGTGTCCGCGTGGTAAGTATTGTGAGAAGGATGAGTCTTTTCAAACATTTCTTTCTGGTGTAAAAACACTTTTGTGGCAGACGTTTTGTAGATTTGGAGGAAAAGCTAAAGTTTTAATTTCGAGTGTTGACGTGAGTCGTTTACCAGGAAGTGCTATTTTTCATGTCTAGTTTGTATCCATTTCAACTGGATTCTCTAATGCATGTATTGTGCATGAATGTTTGTGCTTCACCATTGATCCGACTTTGTCGTCATCTTAAGGCAATCTTGCATTGGGGAGAATCTGGTTGAAACGTCAAATGTTTTTAAGTCCCAACTTTATTTGCAGTCCAGTGGAAAAGAAAAGCCTTCATTGAAATCTCTTCTGCAGTTGACTTCCACCTTCCGTTTCCCTGCGAGGAAGCTCCAATATGGCAGCATTGTCGGGGCCGTATCGGTATCACTCTCTTCCCACCTGTAAATGCTATGCCATCAAACAACGGCTTCACTCCGCATGTTCTCACAAGACGGTGGGTGTTTTCACTTTTCTCCGCTGAGCAAGTGACATTTTTTTAGGAACTGATGAGTGCGGTTGCGGGTGGCTTGTGGCGAAGCGATGAGTGAGCGAGCGGGCTGAGAGGCGCGTGGAGCCGACTGCTTGTGAACGTGAACGAGCCCAAATTCTGACTGCTTTCTGAGTGTGTGAGTGGAAGCTGCGGATGCTACGAGCGCCTCCCCCCTAACACGGACATCCTTTAATTAGTACTTCAAGACTTTTTTTTTTTTTTAAATCTTGGCAAGATTCCCCCTTATTCTTAACGTGTGGACAAACTATGGAAATGTATGATGGAATGTTGTGATCTTTGTAACGCTTGTATTATCTGATTTGAATGCTGTATGGTGTGTGCCGTTTCTTGTTCCTGACCTGTAAGTGTGTACTTGATGTGGATGACACCGACTGAAGACTCTAGGCGGGTGGGGGGACACGAGTGCTGGTGTGAGAACGTGGAGTGGTATGTCCAACGTCCCCCTTCCCCCTGTAGCTCTTGATGTTTGTGAGGTGTTGGAAAAAATGTCAAATGAAGGGAGTTGTCGAATAAAGTTCATTTGAATAGATGCTTAGTTGATTGAGTCGCTTTGCGGAATAAAACATCTAATTCGATTCACGTATCTAGGGACCTTGGGGGGACCTTGGGCTCTGCTGGTCGAGGTCTCCATTTGATCCCAGGCTGAAGGACGAAGACGCAACATCCAACACATTGAGTGTGTGACCTTCTCAGAGAGACATGGTAGTACTTGTCTTTTTCATGCTACTCTTAGCTGCTCTTTCCTCTGTTTGTAAGAGGCGTGTTTGTATTTTCATGAAAGGCTTTGATGTTTGCGTGCTGCTGATTGGACGACTGCCTGGCCAATTCTTGGACTAGTCACCGCTGGTCTTTGCTTTTCTAAAAAGCTATTTTATATCTCTAGGTCCTCTCAGGTCTATGACAGGTTTAATGTACAGGAGGTGAAGGTGTATAGGATGATGTGGACTAAATGTTGCTTTGTTGATGTCTTGTTTATTCCAAATGGCCGGGGAAGCGTGTGAGGGCAAGGAAAGACTTGCCCGTTTTTTATTCCCTGTTCTCCTCAGTGTCTCTGCTCTTCCTCTTCCCGGGATTCTTCTTTTTCATGTCCCTCTGCTCTTGTTCCAGTTCTTCACTCTTATTCTGTATGTAGACTGACTGAAATAAAAGAGAATCAAACACGACGTGTCATGTGTATTTAACATTTCATGCATGTATGTACAGCATATATATATATATATATATATATACACACACACACACACACATATACACATAAATACATACACATATATATGTACATACAAATAAACATGTATGTACACATATACATACTACATACATGTATATACACGTACATGCACATAAATACATGTATATACGTACATCCATATACATATGTACATACATACACGTACATACATACATACATACACATATATATACATACACATAAGCACACATGTATGTACACACATACATACATATACACATACGTACATACATACATACGAAGTTGAAAAAAATGACATACTAACCACTTACGTTTTTTCAAAAAGCACTTTTCTGTTAAAAATAAAAGTGGAAACCTCACACACACTCAACAGGGGACCCAGAAGCATCCAAAAATGGCATAAAATGCCAGATTTTGAATTTGGTGATTTTTGAAAAAAACGTAAGGGGTTAGTATGTCGTTTTTTTCATTTTTTTCAACTTGCTTTTAAAGCACTTTTCTGTCAAAAATAAAAGTGGAAACCTCACACACACTCAACAGGGGACCCAGAAGCATCCAAAAATGGCATAAAATGCCAGATTTTGAATTTGGTGATTTTTGAAAAAAACGTAAGGGGTTAGTATGTCGTTTTTTTCATTTTTTTCAACTTGCTTTTAAAGCACTTTTCTGTCAAAAATAAAAGTGGAAACCTCACACACACTCAACAGGGGACCCAGAAGCATCCAGAAATGGCATAAAATGCCAGATTTTCAATTTGGTGATTTTTGAAAAAAACGTGAGGGGTTAGTATGTCGTTTTTTTTCATTTTTTCAACTTCCTTTTAAAGCACTTTTCTGTCAAAAATAAAAGTCGAAACCTCACACACACTCAACAGGGGACCCAGAATCATCCAAAAATGGCATAAAATGCCAGATTTTGAATTTGGTGATTTTTGAAAAAAACGTAAGGGGTTAGTATGTCGTTTTTTTCATTTTTTTCAACTTGCTTTTAAAGCACTTTTCTGTCAAAAATAAAAGTGGAAACCTCACACACACTCAACAGGGGACCCAGAAGCATCCAGAAATGGCATAAAATGCCAGATTTTCAATTTGGTGATTTTTGAAAAAAACGTGAGGGGTTAGTATGTCGTTTTTTTTCATTTTTTCAACTTCCTTTTAAAGCACTTTTCTGTCAAAAATAAAAGTCGAAACCTCACACACACTCAACAGGGGACCCAGAATCATCCAAAAATGGCATAAAATGCCAGATTTTGAATTTGGTGATTTTTGAAAAAAACGTAAGGGGTTAGTATGTCGTTTTTTTCATTTTTTTCAACTTGCTTTTAAAGCACTTTTCTGTCAAAAATAAAAGTGGAAACCTCACACACACTCAACAGGGGACCCAGAAGCATCCAAAAATGGCATAAAATGCCAGATTTTCAATTTGGTGATTTTTGAAAAAAACGTAAGGGGTTAGTATGTCGTTTTTTTCATTTTTTTCAACTTGCTTTTAAAGCACTTTTCTGTCAAAAATAAAAGTGGAAACCTCACACACACTCAACAGGGGACCCAGAAGCATCCAAAAATGGCATAAAATGCCAGATTTTGAATTTGGTGATTTTTGAAAAAAACGTAAGGGGTTAGTATGTCGTTTTTTTCATTTTTTTCAACTTGCTTTTAAAGCACTTTTCTGTCAAAAATAAAAGTGGAAACCTCACACACACTCAACAGGGGACCCAGAAGCATCCAAAAATGGCATAAAATGCCAGATTTTGAATTTGGTGATTTTTGAAAAAAACGTAAGGGGTTAGTATGTCGTTTTTTTCATTTTTTTCAACTTGCTTTTAAAGCACTTTTCTGTCAAAAATAAAAGTGGAAACCTCACACACACTCAACAGGGGACCCAGAAGCATCCAAAAATGGCATAAAATGCCAGATTTTGAATTTGGTGATTTTTGAAAAAAACGTAAGGGGTTAGTATGTCGTTTTTTTCATTTTTTTCAACTTGCTTTTAAAGCACTTTTCTGTCAAAAATAAAAGTGGAAACCTCACACACACTCAACAGGGGACCCAGAAGCATCCAGAAATGGCATAAAATGCCAGATTTTCAATTTGGTGATTTTTGAAAAAAACGTGAGGGGTTAGTATGTCGTTTTTTTTCATTTTTTCAACTTCCTTTTAAAGCACTTTTCTGTCAAAAATAAAAGTCGAAACCTCACACACACTCAACAGGGGACCCAGAATCATCCAAAAATGGCATAAAATGCCAGATTTTGAATTTGGTGATTTTTGAAAAAAACGTAAGGGGTTAGTATGTCGTTTTTTTCATTTTTTTCAACTTGCTTTTAAAGCACTTTTCTGTCAAAAATAAAAGTGGAAACCTCACACACACTCAACAGGGGACCCAGAAGCATCCAAAAATGGCATAAAATGCCAGATTTTCAATTTGGTGATTTTTGAAAAAAACGTAAGGGGTTAGTATGTCGTTTTTTTCATTTTTTTCAACTTGCTTTTAAAGCACTTTTCTGTCAAAAATAAAAGTGGAAACCTCACACACACTCAACAGGGGACCCAGAAGCATCCAAAAATGGCATAAAATGCCAGATTTTGAATTTGGTGATTTTTGAAAAAAACGTAAGGGGTTAGTATGTCGTTTTTTTCATTTTTTTCAACTTGCTTTTAAAGCACTTTTCTGTCAAAAATAAAAGTGGAAACCTCACACACACTCAACAGGGGACCCAGAAGCATCCAAAAATGGCATAAAATGCCAGATTTTCAATTTGGTGATTTTTGAAAAAAACGTAAGGGGTTAGTATGTCGTTTTTTTCATTTTTTTCAACTTGCTTTTAAAGCACTTTTCTGTCAAAAATAAAAGTGGAAACCTCACACACACTCAACAGGGGACCCAGAAGCATCCAAAAATGGCATAAAATGCCAGATTTTGAATTTGGTGATTTTTGAAAAAAACGTAAGGGGTTAGTATGTCGTTTTTTTCATTTTTTTCAACTTGCTTTTAAAGCACTTTTCTGTCAAAAATAAAAGTGGAAACCTCACACACACTCAACAGGGGACCCAGAAGCATCCAGAAATGGCATAAAATGCCAGATTTTGAATTTGGTGATTTTTGAAAAAAACGTAAGGGGTTAGTATGTCGTTTTTTTCATTTTTTTCAACTTGCTTTTAAAGCACTTTTCTGTCAAAAATAAAAGTGGAAACCTCACACACACTCAACAGGGGACCCAGAAGCATCCAAAAATGGCATAAAATGCCAGATTTTGAATTTGGTGATTTTTGAAAAAAACGTAAGGGGTTAGTATGTCGTTTTTTTCATTTTTTTCAACTTGCTTTTAAAGCACTTTTCTGTCAAAAATAAAAGTGGAAACCTCACACACACTCAACAGGGGACCCAGAAGCATCCAGAAATGGCATAAAATGCCAGATTTTCAATTTGGTGATTTTTGAAAAAAACGTGAGGGGTTAGTATGTCGTTTTTTTTCATTTTTTCAACTTCCTTTTAAAGCACTTTTCTGTCAAAAATAAAAGTCGAAACCTCACACACACTCAACAGGGGACCCAGAATCATCCAAAAATGGCATAAAATGCCAGATTTTGAATTTGGTGATTTTTGAAAAAAACGTAAGGGGTTAGTATGTCGTTTTTTTCATTTTTTTCAACTTGCTTTTAAAGCACTTTTCTGTCAAAAATAAAAGTGGAAACCTCACACACACTCAACAGGGGACCCAGAAGCATCCAAAAATGGCATAAAATGCCAGATTTTCAATTTGGTGATTTTTGAAAAAAACGTAAGGGGTTAGTATGTCGTTTTTTTCATTTTTTTCAACTTGCTTTTAAAGCACTTTTCTGTCAAAAATAAAAGTGGAAACCTCACACACACTCAACAGGGGACCCAGAAGCATCCAAAAATGGCATAAAATGCCAGATTTTGAATTTGGTGATTTTTGAAAAAAACGTAAGGGGTTAGTATGTCGTTTTTTTCATTTTTTTCAACTTGCTTTTAAAGCACTTTTCTGTCAAAAATAAAAGTGGAAACCTCACACACACTCAACAGGGGACCCAGAAGCATCCAAAAATGGCATAAAATGCCAGATTTTGAATTTGGTGATTTTTGAAAAAAACGTAAGGGGTTAGTATGTCGTTTTTTTCATTTTTTTCAACTTGCTTTTAAAGCACTTTTCTGTCAAAAATAAAAGTGGAAACCTCACACACACTCAACAGGGGACCCAGAAGCATCCAAAAATGGCATAAAATGCCAGATTTTGAATTTGGTGATTTTTGAAAAAAACGTAAGGGGTTAGTATGTCGTTTTTTTCATTTTTTTCAACTTGCTTTTAAAGCACTTTTCTGTCAAAAATAAAAGTGGAAACCTCACACACACTCAACAGGGGACCCAGAAGCATCCAGAAATGGCATAAAATGCCAGATTTTCAATTTGGTGATTTTTGAAAAAAACGTGAGGGGTTAGTATGTCGTTTTTTTTCATTTTTTCAACTTCCTTTTAAAGCACTTTTCTGTCAAAAATAAAAGTCGAAACCTCACACACACTCAACAGGGGACCCAGAATCATCCAAAAATGGCATAAAATGCCAGATTTTGAATTTGGTGATTTTTGAAAAAAACGTAAGGGGTTAGTATGTCGTTTTTTTCATTTTTTTCAACTTGCTTTTAAAGCACTTTTCTGTCAAAAATAAAAGTGGAAACCTCACACACACTCAACAGGGGACCCAGAAGCATCCAGAAATGGCATAAAATGCCAGATTTTCAATTTGGTGATTTTTGAAAAAAACGTGAGGGGTTAGTATGTCGTTTTTTTTCATTTTTTCAACTTCCTTTTAAAGCACTTTTCTGTCAAAAATAAAAGTCGAAACCTCACACACACTCAACAGGGGACCCAGAATCATCCAAAAATGGCATAAAATGCCAGATTTTGAATTTGGTGATTTTTGAAAAAAACGTAAGGGGTTAGTATGTCGTTTTTTTCATTTTTTTCAACTTGCTTTTAAAGCACTTTTCTGTCAAAAATAAAAGTGGAAACCTCACACACACTCAACAGGGGACCCAGAAGCATCCAAAAATGGCATAAAATGCCAGATTTTCAATTTGGTGATTTTTGAAAAAAACGTAAGGGGTTAGTATGTCGTTTTTTTCATTTTTTTCAACTTGCTTTTAAAGCACTTTTCTGTCAAAAATAAAAGTGGAAACCTCACACACACTCAACAGGGGACCCAGAAGCATCCAAAAATGGCATAAAATGCCAGATTTTGAATTTGGTGATTTTTGAAAAAAACGTAAGGGGTTAGTATGTCGTTTTTTTTCATTTTTTTCAACTTGCTTTTAAAGCACTTTTCTGTCAAAAATAAAAGTGGAAACCTCACACACACTCAACAGGGGACCCAGAAGCATCCAGAAATGGCATAAAATGCCAGATTTTCAATTTGGTGATTTTTGAAAAAAACGTAAGGGGTTAGTATGTCGTTTTTTTCATTTTTTTCAACTTGCTTTTAAAGCACTTTTCTGTCAAAAATAAAAGTGGAAACCTCACACACACTCAACAGGGGACCCAGAAGCATCCAAAAATTGCATAAAATGCCAGATTTTGAATTTGGTGATTTTTGAAAAAAACATAAGGGGTTAGTATGTCGTTTTTTTCATTTTTTTCAACTTGCTTTTAAAGCACTTTTCTGTCAAAAATAAAAGTGGAAACCTCACACACACTCAACAGGGGACCCAGAAGCATCCAAAAATGGCATAAAATGCCAGATTTTGAATTTGGTGATTTTTGAAAAAAACGTAAGGGGTTAGTATGTCGTTTTTTTCATTTTTTTCAACTTGCTTTTAAAGCACTTTTCTGTCAAAAATAAAAGTGGAAACCTCACACACACTCAACAGGGGACCCAGAAGCATCCAGAAATGGCATAAAATGCCAGATTTTCAATTTGGTGATTTTTGAAAAAAACGTGAGGGGTTAGTATGTCATTTTTTTTCATTTTTTCAACTTCCTTTTAAAGCACTTTTCTGTCAAAAATAAAAGTGGAAACCTCACACACACTCAACAGGGGACCCAGAATCATCCAAAAATGGCATAAAATGCCAGATTTTGAATTTGGTGATTTTTGAAAAAAACGTAAGGGGTTAGTATGTCGTTTTTTTCATTTTTTTCAACTTGCTTTTAAAGCACTTTTCTGTCAAAAATAAAAGTGGAAACCTCACACACACTCAACAGGGGACCCAGAAGCATCCAAAAATTGCATAAAATGCCAGATTTTGAATTTGGTGATTTTTGAAAAAAACGTAAGGGGTTAGTATGTCGTTTTTTTCATTTTTTTCAACTTGCTTTTAAAGCACTTTTCTGTCAAAAATAAAAGTGGAAACCTCACACACACTCAACAGGGGACCCAGAAGCATCCAAAAATGGCATAAAATGCCAGATTTTGAATTTGGTGATTTTTGAAAAAAACGTAAGGGGTTAGTATGTCGTTTTTTTCATTTTTTTCAACTTGCTTTTAAAGCACTTTTCTGTCAAAAATAAAAGTGGAAACCTCACACACACTCAACAGGGGACCCAGAAGCATCCAAAAATTGCATAAAATGCCAGATTTTGAATTTGGTGATTTTTGAAAAAAACGTAAGGGGTTAGTATGTCGTTTTTTTCATTTTTTTCAACTTGCTTTTAAAGCACTTTTCTGTCAAAAATAAAAGTGGAAACCTCACACACACTCAACAGGGGACCCAGAAGCATCCAAAAATGGCATAAAATGCCAGATTTTGAATTTGGTGATTTTTGAAAAAAACTTAAGGGGTTAGTATGTCGTTTTTTTCATTTTTTTCAACTTGCTTTTAAAGCACTTTTCTGTCAAAAATAAAAGTGGAAACCTCACACACACTCAACAGGGGACCCAGAAGCATCCAAAAATGGCATAAAATGCCAGATTTTGAATTTGGTGATTTTTGAAAAAAACGTAAGGGGTTAGTATGTCGTTTTTTTCATTTTTTTCAACTTGCTTTTAAAGCACTTTTCTGTCAAAAATAAAAGTGGAAACCTCACACACACTCAACAGGGGACCCAGAAGCATCCAAAAATGGCATAAAATGCCAGATTTTGAATTTGGTGATTTTTGAAAAAAACGTAAGGGGTTAGTATGTCGTTTTTTTCATTTTTTCCACTTGCTTTTAAAGCATGTACATACATAAAGCATGTACATACATACGTATGTACGTACATACATACATACATACATACATACATACATACATACATACATACATACATACATACGTATGTACGTACATACATACATACGTATGTACGTACATACATACGTATGTACGTACATACATACATACGTATGTACGTACATACATACATACGTATGTACGTACATACATACATACGTATGTACGTACATACATACATACGTATGTACATACATACATACATACGTATGTACATACATACATACGTATGTACATACATACATACATATGTATGTACATACATACATACATATGTATGTACATACATACATACATATGTATGTACATACATACATACATACATATGTATGTACATACATACATACATATGTATGTACATACATACATACATATGTATGTACATACATACATACATATGTATGTACATACATACATACATACGTATGTACATACATACATACATACATACGTATGTACATACATACATACATACATACGTATGTACATACATACATACATACATACGTATGTACATACATACATACATACATACGTATGTACATACATACATACATACATACGTATGTACATACATACATACATACATACGTATGTACATACATACATACATACATACGTATGTACATACATACATACATACATACATACGTATGTACATACATACATACGTATGTACATACATACATACGTATGTACATACATACATACGTATGTACATACATACATACATACATACATACGTATGTACATACATACATACATACATACGTATGTACATACATACATACATACATACGTATGTACATACATACATACATACGTATGTACATACATACATACATACATACATACGTATGTACATACATACATACATACATACGTATGTACATACATACGTATGTACATACATACATACATACATACGTACGTATGTACATACATACATACATACATACGTATGTACATACATACATACATACATACATACATACATACATACATACATACATACATACATACATACATACATACATACATAAATATGTATACATACATATATACACACATACTTAACTCGTTTTAAATTTACAAGAAAGAAGTTGAAATTGATGAGAATAAAAGTAAATTTACAAGAAAATAATATTAGGAGAATAAAGTAGTAATATTAAATATCAACGTTTCGTACGTGTATCCTAATCCTAATATATACTAATAAGGCTTTGTCGCTGATGATACAAAGCCATTTTGTTTTTTCAATACAAATACATATCAGCATATCTAAGAGATAAGAGAAGATAAGCCTTAATTAGTCCGACATGGGGAAATTTGAGGTTACCAGCAGCAAAAGTACAGTAGCACAGAAGAGTATAGTACAAGGCACACAAGGATGACAGTAATACAAATACTTATCAGGTTTAAAATAACAACCCATAGGGGGCGCCACTAATGTAATTTATAGCATTGCCACTCACCAGTGCCGTACTGCGGCGAGCCAAAAGTTTCACATCCTCTCCAGACACCGTGCATCTTTTTGCATGCCTGAAATTACATTTAAAAAATCCTCAGCTAAGTTAACAAAAGACCAAAAAAAAAAAAAAAACGTACTTTGCAAATGCCTCCAAGTCTTTAGCAAAGATATCTGGAAAAGAAGCGACAAACAGGTTGGGTGAACATCAACATTACAAAGATGATACTGTAAGAACATGCCGAACTACGATAAAAACTTTAGCTGGATGATAATTGTCCGACAAATTAATAGATATTTTTAAATTATTTATAATTTTTCATAAATTTAATGATAGTATATAACATATGTGTGAGTACACCTATCAAAATCAACTTTAATTTCATAAGTGGATTTAAAATTGGAATAGGAATTGTATCTAAATAAACATCCCACACAAAAACAAAACAAAAATTTAAAGTGTCGTTCGGTCCAAAAAGAGGGCGTGGCATTAATGGCTGTCACTCACTCACAGCTCGTGCACTAGTACGTGGCCGTCGTTCACGTGCGCAGACATGAATGACAAAGATTTTAATTGTGTCGATATAAAGTGTCAAAGTAGAAAGTATAACACATTTATAGGAAGCGGGGTGGTCATATAACATAAAATTAAACATAATTGTTCCAAGTGTAATGCTAATGCACTCATGAATGTCTCGTGGAGATGAATAAAGTGTGAACTCATAATGTGACGTTGATACCCACCACATTGTCTGAAGGTAGTCTCTGCTATTGCGGCTACGACCTGCCGGCTAAATTCCGTCCGGTGTTCCTCTCCCATCTTCTGACACAGACGACCAACAGTATAATGTACAGCTGCCTTTAGTCGCTGAAATGCAAATGTTAATACTCATTACGACGGTGTTGCCCCTTTGGGGCTAGCAAACTAGCTAGACAACCAGTTAGCAGTATCATTAGCCACCCATCCCCCCCAAAGTAAAACACTCTCATTACCTGACGCGTTTCGTCCTCTCCCACGGACATGTTGGTGTAAAAAGTGAAGGATTTAAATAGAATGTGGTACAGCAGCTCCTTAATCAGAACATGACTTTACTTTCATTTACTTTCAGTAACGGAGAAGTCGCGGTACAATTCAAAACAAACCAACAAGTCTCGTGACGTCATATAAGCATTTTTAATACACAGCACCGCCCTGTGGTTGGAAGAGGTACTTTAGCGTGAATTTATTCCAATGAATATACAGTTGTACTTCTTTTCTGGGAGAATAGTTGATTTAGGGAAAGTAGCACTGACAGTTATTAATGTTTGAGTTGTTAAAACTGTGATGGATTGTAAAATATATTTTAGAAGGCACAAATGTACAGTATACATGTATAGTGTATTTATGTTGAATATGTAGATGGCAACAGTGCATACATTAATTCATTCAAAGACTTTTGGAGATGGCGTGAGGTTAAATATTTTACAGGAAGATATTTAGTATATTAATATAGTAAGAGTAATAAGACTATAATATTATAGTAATGTATTAAGTACTGTATATTACTTTTTTAGTCAGTTTTGAATATTGTGAAGTGATGACTTATTCATCAAGTGTATGTATGTTTTTTTTCCCTTTTTAAAAAAATATTCTACACTAGCCAATGTGTAATTATGAGTGTACGGGGTTGAAATACATTAAATTGACTGTATGTTTAAATTGAGTCACAGTGTCCTTTTATAAACTTGCTTGCAGACTTGATCCTCACAAGTAAGTTCCTGAAAAGAGACCAAGAAAAAAAATATTTATTAGCTGGACCAACCGGTACCATAAGTTATTTTTTTAATACAAAAAATGTTTCTATAGTTTTAGAAGTTTATAATTTTACATAAAACACAAAAGTATTTCCTTGTTAGCATATATCAACTAGCTAAAAAAATGGCAACCGGAACCGGAAGTTAAAAATGTTAACACAAAACACGTTTTTATCGTGTTATAATTATAGTTTTACATAAACCACAAAACGTTCTTCCTTGTTAGCTCATATCAGCTAGCTTACAAAATGGCAACTGGAACCGTAAGTTTAAAAATGTTAACACAAATCACGTTTTCATAGTGTTATAATTTAAGTTACATAACATAATTCTTTGTTAGCATATATCAGATAGTTTACGAAATGGCAACCAGAACCAGAAGTTATGATGTCATCAGTGGTTTATACGTATTCATTTTAAATTATTTTCTGCGTGGAAAATTATAATTGTAAAAAAACATAGTTTTACTTTCATGAACAGATGAATTGGATTTACATGATTTCTTATGGGAAAATGTGATTCGGTTAATGTCCGTTTAGAACAAATGAATGACACTAACCAAGGTTCCACTGTAACTCATGGAAATGCCTCATACCAAATGCAAGTGATCTCCTTCAATCCAGTGAGTCCAACCTCTGTTCTTCTTTTGTCCTCTCTGGACACACACCAGCTTGTCATGGTGCCAGCTGACCACACTCTAAAGTGAAGAAATCTATTTATTAAACTAGAATAGTCTCAATAATTCCTTTGTATTTTACCAGGCATGTACGGTTGTCCAGTCCTTTGGTCTCCTCTTGGTACTCTTCCCCAACTTTAAAAGCACATTCATAGTTTCGGAAGGTGCTGAGGGTTCTGATGGAGAAATGATCCCCGTCTTGCTTAATCACCTTCTGAGGCTTCAGCATGGCTGCCATTTTGCGGGTTGCAAAATCGATGCCTGCCAAACGAGACGGTGACACGCATCTTGCTTAAAAAGCATGAATGAAAGCGGACAGAGAAGTTTCAAGTCTTACCAAGAGCAAGCATGTATCCTTCAAAGTTGACGTTGCGGACCATGTTCCATGTCCCTGTGTAGTCCACCGCCATCTCTGGAATCTGGTGTGTCTCACAATCAAGCGTGAGGAGTGGATTTGTGCTGCTAGTTGTGTGTCAATATGGGCAGAGGTAATAGCACCCAAGGGAGGAACGTGACCTTTTACACATAATATGAACAAACAAAGCTCATCCTGTTATGCTGACTTGTATGTGGGATGGAAGTGGTCTTCTTCTGTGGTGAACTTGGAGCAAACCTGAAGGGCCTCCATCTTTAAAATGAAATCCACAGAGTGGAACATGAGCTGAAGAGGGCCGTTAAGAGTCGTTGTGAGGGTTTAGTGTAATCCAATCTTTAGTATAGTGTTGCAAGCACACACTGAGGCCATGTTCCTCTACGTGCTGGTCCTCATGGCATTTCACAGCAGCAGATGGATGCCCAGGAATCGGAGGCTCAAGTTGTATGTGCACTTCTTTTCCAATCTATTTGTCTTTGCATGTCTTTTGTTTTAAAACGTGTGTCCTTTTGCCAGCCAAATTGTAAATGTGGTGTTCACCGCCCT
Source organism: Doryrhamphus excisus (assembly GCF_037039965.1). Classification (NCBI taxonomy): domain Eukaryota; kingdom Metazoa; phylum Chordata; class Actinopteri; order Syngnathiformes; family Syngnathidae; genus Doryrhamphus; species Doryrhamphus excisus. The sequence continues at coordinate 18,784,821 of NC_136367.1, read as the reverse complement.
TGTTGTGGTCCCTCAGCTGTATGTCATTGCAAGGTATACAGCATTTTAAAGACACGTTTCCCAAAAAAAAAAAGAAAAAAAAGCTATTAACATGGTGTACATTTGCTTTAAAAGGCCCAAATCGTCAAGATACTGCAAGCAGCCTTTGGTGAACAACCTATCAGCGTCCATCGCCTTGTCTCTCATCGCGTCAGGTCAGAATGATGCAAGCAATCATTTTAAAAAAGCCACATGCTTTTTTAAAATGAAAGCTCCCCTATAATGATGTTGAAATAGTAAAGTATCCCTAGAGCTTGTTTATCCAATATCTTCCATTATTCTTATTTAAATTGTTGAAAAACACTTCTACAGTTATAAGTCACAATAATTTACAGTTCTGATTCTACGGTTATTTTAGGATTACTACACATCAATGGCATATTGGTGAAAACACATGTACCTAACCCCCCCCCCGCCCCCCAATAGGATTTTCAGTGGTCTTCACACTAGTAGAGACAGTTCCTCAGGGCTTGTGGGCGTCCTATCACGTGTTTGGATTGCTGTCGTTTGGACACGGGATGTGCACCACCATCCTGACACTGACTGCGGCCACATGCGTAAGAAACTCAACCTTTGACGCAAATGGCGCACCCAAGTCACTTCTTTTTGCACTTTTGTAGGCCAAAACCACACCTGAGCTGTATCACATGTCTGTCTTTCTAACGGCGGCTTCCATTGTCAGCACAGGTAACAAGTACACGCGAGTACAAAAAGTTTGTGTTACTTTTAGAACACATTCTTGTGTCCTTTTCAGGTGCACTTACGGTCAAAGGAGTCCTGTGGTTGACAAAAGGCAGGAACAACGAGAACCACTAAACAGAGTCCAGCTGTGCTACACGGGACATCCAATACCGCTCATATTAACATTTCACGTGCTTTCCGTGCCGCTGGCAGTCGGTAACTGAAAACCATGGGAATGAAAGCGACTTAATCCAGCTCGTGTTTTAATGCTTCACTTCAACAAAAGCAGGTGTTTTCTTGGGGCCGGCGGATGGCTTACATAGGCTTCCTGTTGGAACTGCTCACAGGAAGTTATTCAGAATGCAACACGGCTTGCGTGGATGCCAATCAAAGTACAGGTGTGACCTGAGCGAGCCGGAATGTACCGATGACAGGGGGAAGATGACATTTGTGTGAATCATAAGTCAAAGACGTAACTGAGAGCACAGACCTCCACCAAGCGTCATGGTTCCCCTCCATTTTGTCAGTCACATCAAAATAATAATCCTACACTTTTTGGATCAGTCTTATATTGTTGTATTTTTTTTCCAAGTGCTTTGACCATTTGTTGTGGAGTTTTATGCACAATGGCAAAAATGGTCCTGGATCCAGACCGTGATCTGGATCACCCCCCCAAAATTCCTGGAAAATTTCATCCAAATCCATTGTCTTCATTTGGAACACATAATGCACAAATGCTGGAAAAACATAACCTCTACCTAAGGTCAAAATGATAGCTTCGATATCTGCTAATTTAAAAAAAAACTCTCAAATGAAGTGGTTACCCGTACTGTGGTGTGTGTTGCTGGGCCGAGGTGAGCAAATCACGTGACCACGCTTCCCCCTGAGCTAAAAAGGTAAACAATCATGGCGTGGATTGTGTGGGACTTCAGAGGACACGTCGTGTGCCATTTATTAGTTTTGTTGAAGTCTTTATGTCTGCACATTGAGAACTTTTTAAAGTGATTATCTTACTCAGTATCTTTAAAATCAGTCAATCGTATTAAAAATAAACTTTGCCATGAACTGAATGTGCATTTTTCTGCATATGTAGACAAGTTCTCCCCCCAAAACGTCAAGTTAAAGCTGCAAATGACCTAACCTAAAAGAGCATCATAGTCAATGTACCAGGTTAGCGTGCCGTCAGAGGGACGGACCCCAGTGATGGGCCACTTCTTGGGGTCGTCCTTGCTGCGGCTGAGCTGGGTGATGATCTCATGTTTGCTTTTGCCCAGCACTAACAGAGCCACCTTTTGTGCGTGGTTAATGGCGCTGAGAGTGAGGCTCATGCGCTGGTGTGGCTTCACGGGGCTCTCGGTGAGGACCACGAGACTCTCCTCCCACTCGGTGGCTTTACCGCCAGGGAAGAGTGACGCCGTGTGGCCGTCACGGCCGACTCCCAGGAGTACAAAGTGGAACCTGGAGGCGTTAACCGCTTTGCTGATGTCCTCCTGGTACAGCCGTGCTGCGTCATCCTCCTCCACGCACAGACGCTGGCGGAGCTGCACCGGCATAGGGTGGATGTTGTAATAGGGTACGTGCACGTGCTGCAGCAGATGTTGGTGGAGGATGTAGAAGTTGGACTCCGGGTCAGTGAGGGGCACACAGCGCTCATCTACCATCCAAAGGTGGGTGTTCCTCCACGGGAAGGAGAAGTGGTGTAATGCCAGCCTCTGGAAGAGAGCGATGGGCGTGGCTCCGCCCGAGAGGGCGAGATGGAAAACACCACCATGAACCACGGCCTCCTCAGCCGCTTCCTGTACGTCTGCTGCCAGACGCTCCACCAGCTCCTCGGCCCAAGCAGACACCATGGTGGCATTGCGGAACTTCCCTTGCATCACTTGGAATCTGTTGGTTGAAGCACCTCCTATCTGATCCGGACCGATGATCACCACGTTGCTGGTGTAGCTGATCTCCTTCCCTTTCAGACGAACGTCCAACAGGTCTCCGTTGTCAGCACCTCCAGGGTACACGCGAGGGAAAGAGCCAGCTAAGCTCTGAAGCAGTGGTGTCCAAAAGCCCCATGACGCTAGGAGAGTCTCAGTACTAATGAAATTATTCTTGCGTCCAGCAAAGATATGAGAAATAAGTTCGGCATAAGCTTCCTGCTGCACTTTTGGGGTTTGGACAAAGTAGTCTGAAATAGGCAACCCCAGAACATTAACATCGTCTTGCTGAGTCACTTCCTTCCACTCGCCCTCCATCACAGAAGGCTTAAATAGATTCTTGGTCACGAGTACTGCTGGGTATTGAAGGCTGCCGTGGCCAAAGTAGAAAATGATCTGCTTGGGCTTGCAGTGTAGGTTGTGGCGGTCCTGCACGCAAAATATGTCATTCTTGAAAAGAACCCGTGCGTATCCCACACGTTCGTCTAACATCTTCCCCGAGAGCAGAAGAATGGGAATGCCGTCGTACTCCGCCGCATCCATGTGTGCTAACACAGCTGGAAGAGACATGTCATTGTTTTTTTTTTTTTTACAGTTTCTCTGACAGAAATCTTAAAATGTGCCATTCTGACCTGCAAACGTTGGCGTGATGCTGATGTGATCTTTAGTCATGTTGAGCTCCTGCTGAACCTCTGCTTTGTACGCTTGGTACTGGCCCATCACGGCTTGATTCTTCCCTAAGGGCAGCAGAGAGCTGAAGATCTGCAGCTTTTTCTGGAGAACGTCCTCGCTGTTGCTAAGATTGGTGGGAAGCCTCATCGTCAAGAGGGCCATGACCTCTGTCAAGTGGTTCTGGATGACATCTCTGATCACGCCATACTGGTCATAGAAGGGTATACGACCTATGAGGAAGAAAATGGCAAGCACATTTATAGCAGGAAACACAAGTAAACACGTAGCCATTATTGTCTAAATAGCTAGCAAGATGAGTCGTTAGATGAAATTCTGTGACTATGTACTTTAACATTGTGAAGCAGAGCAGTGTAGTACTAAATACTGACACTTTGGACATATTGACTGCAAGGTGTACTCACTTGCATTGCCAGCTATTTACACAATAACAATGTGTGTGTGTCGACTCATTTTCAGCAGATTGTACAAGCTCTACACGGACTTCTCTAAAGTACAGTCACACCTCGTTTAGTGCAGTTACTTGGTTCCAGACTAAAAAAATTCAGACCTCTCAGTCACTATGTGTTATTTAATAATGAGATCTGACTTTTTTGTGAGCAAAGGTTATTACTCTTTTGAACGCATATTGTTTTGATAAGCCAAACTCTTTAGTACACTGCTGATGGGGATGTCAAACTACAACTTAATGTCAAAAAATACCAACTATCCCTTAAAAATCTGGTCTCATCTTGTAGACCCAGTCTTGTGACACCCCTAGCAGTCAATGTGAAATTGTTCCTGAAAAGGATTTAGAACACATTTCTTATAGAATGTTTTTTTTTTCAGATCCAAACAACTCTGAGGTTTTAGTGTGCTCCAAATAGGATGCCATTGTTCCTTACCTTTCACATCCAGAGTCTCTTTCAACACAATTTCTATTCTTTCAATATGGTGCTTGTTCCAGATGGGATCCAGAAACTTCCTGTTTTCCATTCTGAATGGAAGTATCTTGGAAACCACCTAATGCATGTAGAAAAAAAAAGCATCCGGTCAAAAGTGAAAGGATGAAATAATGATTGTGAGACTCCAAATGGTGTCCTCACCTGTTTCCCCAGGTAGTGGTCTATCCTGTACATTTCTTCATCCTGCAAGGAGTTCCCAAGCTGAGCTGCCAGCACGTGAGCACTTCTCAGGTCATGTCCGAAAGGTTTCTCCAGAACCACACGGAGCCACGCCCCGCTGGCAGGCCGGCAGCTGACGTTAATTTTATCTGCAATATCAGCATAAGCGAATGCTGGCACTGAGAGGTAGAAGAGTCGTCCGGCTTCAGTTAGACCTTCCTCTTGGACTTGCTGTTCAATGTGTTTGGACAAGTCCTGGTAGTCCTCCACAGTCTTCAGCTGCCGATATTGCGAGAGCCTCAAAAACTGCTCCTTAAGCACGGCGCATCGCTGTTCGGATACGCCCTTCGTGCACGACACCGCCTTCACGATACTGAAGAATATCGGCGTGGCCTTTTCCGAAGGAGACTGTCCTCCGGCATAGAAGGAGAAGGTGCTTCCACTACTGACCTGGTTCAAGTAGAGCTGGAAGAAGCCCTGCCACAGGTACTTCTTGGCCAAATCACCTGTGCCCCCCACTATGACCACAGAAACATGGCCAAGGCTCTGCTTCTTCATGCTCTCCTCGCCTTGTCCTCCACGGGCACACAGTGCAAACAGAAGCAGGAGCACAGACACAAACATGCTGTGGTGTTACACCGTCCAGACCCTGGAAGAACATACAAAATTTAATTTAGAAACAGAAGTAAACCAATGTCGATGCGAACTCCGGGAGAACAGCTGAACCTACCCCAAACTTCCAAAGCCGTATGAAAATGAGCTCGGAGATGGTTAATTCGTAAAGGTCTTTGGAGAGCCACTGATCGCTGCTGTCATGAGTGCAGGAGTGATCAGAGGACGCCAGTGGGATTTGTACTGCTGCAATCTTTGTACTTTGCTCAGGGGCACTCATCCTCTCTGCTTGCCACAATAGTCCTGCTGTCGACACGAGTGGGCTGGAAAAGGTCAACAAACCTGCTGCTCATTTTGCAAGAAGACCAAGTCAACTATGAGGCAAATAGGGAAAAACTGAAAAGTGTGTGTCACACCACTCTACTGATGGGAAAATGTGTTTTTTCTCAATAGATTTAAAGGAAAACTGCACTATTTGTTGGAATTTTGCCCATCATTCCATAATTATATGAAACACAAACACACATATCTTTCTCTTCTGTGCCTTCTAAAGATATAAAAACAGGTAGAAATAGACCACTAAGAATACACGTAATGGGACGCACCTATTACAGCTATAAAGCTTTCTGCAGACAATGCTCCATTTACACAATGTGACCTGCATATTAACTAACCTACAGTGACATTGTTACTATTATTATTATTATTATTATTAACATTGCTATGCCCAAGAACTACATTACAGGCATAGTGACACCTTGCCACACCACACCGCCTAGCTCCTATACGGAAAATGTATATAGGGAAAATATATAACACATATAATCCTCAAACTTTGTTCAATCCTATCAATTGTGCAGAACTGATCAATCGAATGGTGAAGAAACTGAGCCAAAATGGACTGCACTTCTTGGCTGCAACCAGCAGAGGTGCTGTTGATTCAGCTCATTTGTGGTCTGAGGAAGTACTAGATCCATGAGCTATGTCCCTGCAAACCCGTGCGACGGGCAGCATTATTGTGTTATGGGAAAAGGAGTTTATAGTATTCAGTAAATTTTAAATAATATTGAAAAAAAACAGTAAATCAATTAATTGAGCCTTAATTTCGCCTATGGTTGCTCAAAGTCAAATGCCGGGCCCCTCCTCCACCTGCCAAGACAAAGAGATTGTATGACTGACGTTCATGTCGTTGTTCTATGGAACAAAGAGTGAAGGTAGGAGATGAAAACAGACACGTGTGCATATGGCAATATACTGACATCCCAAAACGATTGAATTCATTTTCATCTATTGTGTGATTAATTCATTTATTTATTATCCTCCCAGTGCCCATGTGACAAATCTTTAAATCTTACAGCACCTTGTGACACCCCTAATGGCGTATAATTACCCCCCCAACCAACTGCCACAATTACACAGCAGCGCCGTGTGTCTCCTTTACCTCAGAATGTTGCCAATACATCTTGACAAATGCAATTTAATGCTTTCAGACAATGCCCTGCTTGTACCTAGTAGTACTTTCTGCTCATTTGTTCCCCACACAAATTAAGGAATCCTTTCCACACATAAATCCCTAAATGGGTGTGTACTTGCTTGAAAAACACTGCGTACATTCAGGGTTTCACGAGATTTGTATCTCTTACGGTCACATGTGATGCAGGAAAAATTAAAAGGCCAATCCATCCAACTTCCAGAGCCTAACTTCAAAGCTAAATTTGTTGACTTGTTGAATGATAAATCAGCAGTTTTGGTCACGGCCTCGGAATGAAAAGCGGAAAAATTGTGGGATTTTAAACAACAGAAAAGTTTAAATAATGGTCCTTTGAGATTTAACACAAGCGCTGCACTGAAAAAAAACATCCAAAATAGAATCTTTATTAGCCTAAATATGTCCCCGAATAGTGGCTCTGACAGACACTGTGCCAACACTAGAACTCAACGCCTCAGGAAAAAATACCTGGCGCTGCCGCTAGGGGGCTGTAATTATCTTCACTATGAAATCTGATAGCGATGTGTAGCTATTGAGTCAACACCAATCATTCTGTACAAATACTATGCATTTATTAGGACTATTTCTCGAGTATTGCTGGTAACTATAAGGGTTCAATGTAATGGGACCATAATGCAATGGAGTATTACATCTAGCAGTGGTTTCCACAGTTTAAGAACCTTTGTAGGGAAATGTATATTTTCATTACGAATTATAGGACAGCCAATAGCTACTTATCTTACTGAAAAGTCGGCAACAGTGACCATGATTATTTCAGTGTCTCTCCGCACATCACTTCAAAAAATTATTCACACAAATGGGCAATTTATATTCTATAATTATCCTAATATGCATGCATTGTTGTTCGGTTCTTTTTATCCGGTTGTTTTTATATTAGTCTGCATGCTTTCTAAGGGGGTTTGTAATACTGTAGCATCATAAAGTTAAAGTGATGCTAGCAAAGTCTGCAATGGTGGTACGGTTAAGCGAACGTAGGGGCTAAAACACAGCGACCTGTACACGTTGCGTGTACTCTGCTTCCGCTAAGTCAACTATTTGGTATTTGCTGGACACGTCTAGGCAAAGTTAGACACAAAAGGCGCACAAACGTTTAACAAGTCAGCCATCATTGACATCACTCCACCTGCTAGCTGTCATGCGGCTTCACTTCCGCATCCAAGCGACACTGCCAGCAATGTAAAAAAAAAAAACACACACACCAAACATAAAAAACACAAACTTGATTAAGTACATCGTATAAGTTAAACAAACCTGCACTCTGTGTCCCATTCCGTTTTTTTCTTTGCTGAACGTCAAACAATACCGGAAGCGTTCGACTCCTGTCACGTGACACGAACCCACCAATGATGTTGCCGCGTTATAAAAAAAATAGAAGCCCGCATTTCAACGTAAAATTCCTAATTGCGTGAACACTGACGAACAAGTACTAAAAAAACAATATGAAACTTACGATGGAAGCACATTAGGTTCATGCAAAGTTTTTACAGTGAAAAATGAAATGATGCAACTTTGCCACTTTGATATTTTGCAAAGCAACACATGTAAATATGAAAGGAATTCCTCTCACGTTTGATTTATCACGTTGGCTGCCTTGCATGCTTTTAGCTCCCCAGAGCTGTAATTCAGGCTGCAGTAGCAGAGGGCAGCCATGCCTAAAGTTCCAAGTTTTAGAAAACGATTTAAATGCTGCATGATACTGGTTTGCAACTAGTACTACTACTACAACTACTACTACTACTACTGTCACATGGGGGAAGCTGAGATAATCTTACTATGTCAATGCAAACACTTGCTAGACTTTTAAATACAGCATGCACCCCCCAATGACTCCTAACATAAAAAATATCAATGGTTAAATTAGCTGAGATGTAAAAACACGCTTTACATTGTTCAGCTGTGTTGTGTCGTCACCAGCTTTGAATGAAGGAGGCCCTGCATCGCAAACAAAACAGGTGCCCTTTTGGCCAAACAATCATCCAATTGTTGTGGACCACACCGCCACTCGCCCTGCCGGTTCCTCCTTTTCCCTTTGCTGAACAGTTGGCAGCACAGCACAGCCCTTTTACCAAGACACTCGCATCCAAAGTGATGTCTGTCAACGGCTGAAAGCTTTACATCTCATTACACGTATTAGCATTTTGACTTTAGCCTCCCGACGCCGCCTTTCTTGGGCTTTTGGGAGGATGTGATGATATTTAGCGGCACACCCGGAGTTCATTGTGCAAAATACATTTCATTTTATTTCTAAAAAAACAAAACAAAACATATATATATATATATATATATATATATATATATATATATATATATATATATATATATATATATATATATATATATACTATACATTCTACTCTACACTAGAGTACAATGAAATAAAATGACCATATTCATTCATTTTCTACAGCTTATCCTCACGAGGGTTGCAGGGGTTGCTGGAACCTATCCCAGCTGTCACACCCTGGACTGATCGCCAGCCAATCACAGGACGCATATAGACAAACAACCATTCACACTCACATTCATACCTATGGACAATTTGGAGTCGCCAATTAACCTAGAATGTTTTTGGAATGTGGGAGGAAACCGGAGTACCCGGAGAAAACCCACGCATGCACAGGGAGAACATGCAAACTCCACAAAGAGATGGGATCGAACTCAGGTCTCCTAGCTGTGAGGTCTGCGCACTAACCACTAGACCACCGTGCAGCCTCAAAATGACAATATGTCATTATTTATCTTGAATAGTTGACTAGGAAAAATATATGTATTTCTCCGCAGCCTTGACTTACCACATTTATGTTCTTCCTGGCTGGTTAAGTTTGGTCAAAATTGAACTACAATGGCCCAAAGGCTACTGAGCGGCTTGTTTTCTCCGACTTTTCTTATTGTTGTATATCAACTCCAAAATTTCACAGCAAAGCGTCCGAACACGAGATGACAAACTGTAATGTCACGCTGTAAAGCCCTCCCAGGTTGGTGGCTGGCCACTGTGAAGAGTAAACAGTAAACAGGATGGTGTGTGTGTGTGTGTGTGTGTGTGTGTGTGTGTGTGTGTGTGTCGGAGTTGGTCATTAAAGAGAGAATAAACCCATGCTGAGTGTGCTAGCCCAGCTGTCACTCCTATAACTTCAGACTATAGACCACAGGGCTCAAAGCTGGAAGGCCACTGTTTGGTTGGTATGTGTGTGTATGTGTGTGTGTGTGCACGCCTCCATGTATGTGTGGTGCTGCCACACACCCCCGAGGCATTTTACTCAACCCCCTGGCTTCCTTCCTCCCCTTTGTTTAAGGCTACGAGGCAGACTCGGCCAAGCTGAGCACACAAACAAATGCATATGAATGTGTGCTGTCATCTTTACTAGTCCCCCCCTTTGCCAACATCCATTACCTTTAACATGCCTCCTCACTCGGGGAGAGAGATTTGAGTTAGTTGGGCCGTCACCCTCCCGCCTCCCCACCCCACCCATTCAACTTGCCAGACGTGGAGGATTATAAGGACCTCGGCCTGGAAGCAGTCTGAATACACAACCTGTTATTTACTAATACAATACGTCACCCGGAGCCATTAAGAAAGATTACACTGCTATTCCACTGCTTCCAACTGTCGAGTCTGTAACTTTATACAATCCATACCGTAGGAAACAGGAGGAATCTATTCCAGGGGAAACCTGTTGCTCTCGTAAAACTTTTATTGAATTTTTAAAGCAATATTTCAGTACTTTGAGTGGTTATAGAGTGTAAAAATAAGTGAACCTACAGTGCATTAACATTCTTGTCACATATAAGTGTATAAATCAGAGGTAGGGAACCTATGGCTCGGGAGCCAGGTAGGGCTCTTTTGATGACTGTATCTGGCTCTCAAGCATTTCTTACCACAATAAAAATTTATTTTTGCTAACATTTTCAAGTAAACATCACAGAAATGACTGGTATAAATAAATATTATAAACGATATATTGTTCTGCTCTTGAGCACCTCTTGTCAGACTAAAAATGTTGTGTAAAGTTACCGTAGAGAGATCATCTTTGGTGCTTACGGAAGTGATGTTTTTACATGATTGATGGCAGTTTGAAATCTTAATTTTTGCATGGCATTCTCCCCGCAAATCTGGTCCATCTATTATTCAAATATGTTCAAGTATGAAATGCCTCACTTTTTGTGTGTACTGTAAAAAGAGGTTAACAAGTGTAAGAAAAAATATATATACCGTATTTTCCGGACTATAAGTTGCACTTTTTTTCATAGGTTGGCTGTTCCTGCAACTTATAAATGAAAAAAACTGTTTATGTTACTTAAACACTAGACACCATTATTTTTTGTGTAGCTGAATAACCATTGTGTTAGCATATCTTACACCTATTCAGCCTGTTCTCTATTCTTTTATTGTTACAACTTGCCTTCCAAGATGACGTAATGTCGGTTTTGGTCAAGCAGTTTGCAAAATAAATTACCCGCAAAAAATGTGACTTATACTCCAGTGCGACATATGTATGTTTTTTCTACCTAATTATGCATTTTTGTCATTGTGCGACTTATAGTCCAGAAAATGCGGTAGTTGCTGGAAGAAGCGATGCCACGTAAAGTTAGCATAAATGTAGCATAGCGAGTTAATCCTTTGATGCTAGCTGAACTGAGGTTTTAAGTGACAACATGCTTGATGATGGTTGGAAAAATGACCTTTTCCCAAAAAATGTAGGTCAATTAAAAGTCAATTAAATAACTGTTAGAGTTCCATTAACTTCGTTAAAGAGTTTAAAGTATAATATTAGTTGAACTAGTTCCACAAATGTTATCTTTTTGCAGACTTTGTCGACAGTTGTAATGATCCATTAATTTTGATGACAGAATTCCAGCATAAAGGTGTTGTCATCTGTTAAGTATGTAGGACCGTTTGTCCTTATCAGAAGTCTTGCGTCATCCGAGTGCCATTCTGGTTTCAAGTAGTTTTACATTACAAAAAAAAGATTCCTCTCGTCTTTCTTTGGATTCTTTCCAAAAAAAGAGCTTCCTGCCTACCTGAAGTGTTCATTTCTTTGCAGCTGCTCTCAGATAAATGAGGCCAGAGATGAGAGACTGCTAATAGACTTAAGGCAGAGGGATGCGTATGAGTCATGCCAATGTTCTCCACCACATTCTCACGTTTCCCGACCTCCTTCATAAGAGGAGACACTTGTCTGAGCACGCTCTTGCTTTTGTCTTTCTCGAAACGCTACAATGCATGCCGAGTAGCCCACGTATTGCATTTGGGTAGTGGGTGCGGGGCGCTCAGAAGTGGCATTCGGACTTTTAAGACGCAAGGAGACCACACAGAAAGTAAGAAAATAAAACAGCGCAGTTAAGCATCTCACAGCCACGGCAGCCCTCTTCAACTTCCCTGAAGGACACAGATGATTAGCGGCGTTTAAGAATGAAAAGAATGCACAAAGAGAGACTTTTACGTGTAAGTGCATGGGTTGAACTTGAGCTGATGATGTCATTGTTTGTGCCTACAATTTGGTCCAAGCATAGAACAAAAATAGAACTTCTCTAATCCAAACTGGCAAAAATATATCATTTGGCCTGTCACGATAGTCAATAAATCAATTAACCGCAACATAAATACAAACTAGCTTGATCATTTTTCCGGGCTCAATATATGGATGCATGTATGCATGACAAGAGGGTTCACTCTGTGCATCACACCTGGGGGTATTAGTTCTATACCGGAATGAACTGGGTGTGTCAACCCTCTTGTCAGTCATTCGACCTCTTTGTCTCAGTGGGGAGGCGAGACGCTAGCGAGTTTCCACTCACACCATCGAATACTTCCGTCATTCATTCATTTTCTACCTCTTTTCCTCACGAGGGTTGCGGGGGTGCTGGAGCCTATCCCAGCTGTCTTCGGGCGAGAGGAGGAGTACACCCTGGACTGGTCGCCAGCCAATCACAGGGCACATATAGACAAACAACCATTCACACTCACATTCATACCTATGGACAATTTGGAGTGGCCAATTAACCTAGCATGTTTTTGGAATGTGGGAGGAAACCGGAGTACCCGGAGAAAACCCACGCATGCACGGGGAGAACATGCAAACTCCACACAGAGATGGCCGAGGGTGAAGGGTGGAATTGAACCCTGGTCTCCTAGCTGTGAGGTCTGTGTGCTAACCACTAGACCGCCGTGCCGCCCCCTTCATGCCTGTTGTATATTATATTAAAATAGCATCTGATGTCAATTTGGGCTGCACGGCTGACAAGTGGTTAGCGCGCAGACCTCACAGCTAGGAGACCAGGGTTCAATTCCACCCTCGGCCATCTCTGTGTGGAGTTTGCATGTTCTCCCCGTGCATGCGTGGGCTTTCTCCGGGTACTCCGGTTTCCTCCCACATTCCAAAAACATGCTAGGTTAATTGCCAACTCCAAATTGTCCATAGGTATGAATATGAGTGTGAATGGTTGTTTGTCTATATGTCCCCTGTGATTGGCTGGCCACCAGTCCAGGCTGTACCCCGCCTCTCGCCCGAAGACAGCTGGGATAGGCTCCAGCACCCACCGCGACCCTCGGTGGAAAAAGCGGTAGAAAATGAATGAATGAATGTCAATTTCAGCCCGTTTGTGCAATGTCATTTTGTGACAGAAATTAATTAGTTAGGTAAGTTATTGGTACGATATGCGTCTTGAGAGTGGAACATTATTGGTATCGGTTTTGAAAACAAATATATTGTGTATCTCCAGTAAACAGCAAATGTTGACTACAGCAAGTGAAGAAACGTATGAACAATTAACATGAAACGGAGAAGGTGTAGGATTAAATTATGTCCTTTTCCAGTGTAACCTGTATGCATGTTTGAAACAAATTAAGCCAATTATATCTCATGGGATTGTGCAGGTGTATCAAAGGCAAAAGGAGTTTCTGTGGATAAGAATGAAGACAAAGCAGGAACACTAAAAATGTATGAACAAAGGCGGGAATCCATCACTCCTAACAAGGTTTTTTGGGGAGGTGGGGGGTGACTAACTGTGAGAATGGCCTTAATCAGGATTTCATGTTAGCGTCCCACAAAACCTCCCTGTTGCTTTGAATAGAGGCGCAGCTCTCTGTTTGCTGATAGCACGAGAAGTGTGAGGGCAGCGGGGTCAGGGGGCGCAGGCCCGCTGAATGACGTGACGTTGCCGCTTCAGCCACTTCTGTTCACCGACCCACAAAATTCAGATCCAGCCCCCCCGCTGAGAAGCACTTTTTTTGTGCTGTCATCGCCCTCAGAAGCGGGTGACGAGCAGGCGGGTAAGGATGTGGGCTTAGGGCGGTGGGGGGCGATGCTTGGAGTGCTGCGAGGCTGCAGGACGCATGCTCTGTTAGCCCAATCAAAAGAAGACGCCTGCATTGTGTGGCGAGCGTTTGCATACTTGCGTGTTAGAGGGGGTGTTAACCTTTGACACCGTCGACTTGGCGACGACAACAGAAACCACTTCTCGCAGCCTGCGCATTAACACACGCCGAGGTAACGCCTCACGTATCAAAAGCGCCAAAAAAGGGACGAGGAGAGAAAGCGCTACTTGAGATGGAGGCTTGCATTGGAGTGCTGGTTCGCACTGGAAAACAACGTGTGCTCGCTCATTTGGAAGTGAAGGATTTCTCAGTGTGTTCACATTGTCACTCATGTGCCACTTTTCTTTCTCCACTCTGTCAGTGGAAATTGCTCAATAAGCTTCAATCTTCAACAAAAGAAATATGCGCAAGTAACAAAAACAAGGAAGTCACATTCGTCACACTAAAATGTTTCAGATCATCAAATAAATGTAAGTCAATGGCAACGCAATTGAACACAAAATGTTGAAAGAAAATGAAGGTTCTTATTTTTAAGGCAGTCAAAAATCCAAACCTACGTGTGTGAAAAAGTGATTACCCCCTTTAAAACTTAACTGAGATTAATTGAGATCTATCAGTCTGGACTCCAGCCAACCACAGTGAGAGCCATTATCCACAAACGGTGAAAACATGGAACAGTGGTGAATCTTCCCAGTAGTTGCCGGCCAACCAAAATGACCCAAAGCGATGGCTCATCTAAGAAGTCACAAAAGACCCCACAAAAAGCAAAGGTCTGTGTCCATGACTCTACTATAAGAAAGACACTGGGCAAAAACGGCCTTGATGGCAGAGTTCCAGGAGCAAAACACCTCCAGTGTGGCTGAATGACAACAATTCTGCAAAGAGGAGTAGGCCAAATTCCTCCACAGCGCAAGTTATCACAAACACTTGATTGCAGTTGTTGCTGCTAAGAGCGGCCCAAAGAGGTCTTCAGTTTAAGGGGCAATCACTACAATGCTATGTATTTTTGGATGTTTTTTCCTCGGTTAATAATAAAGTTTTCAATTAAAAACTACATTTTGTGATCAGCTGTGTTGTCATTGACTAATATTTAAATTTATTTGATGATCTGAAACATTTAAGTGTAACAAACACGTAAAAAAGAAGAAATCAGGAAGGGGACAAGCACTTTTTCACACCACTATATGCAGGAGCTGTACATCTAGGACCCAAATAAACATTTCAATCTTCTGTCCTTTAAAGTTGTGAAATTTATGTATGACTTTTTCATGTTGCCAGATGGAATGACATAGAAGTCATGTTGGAGGGACACTTATTGTGTTGAGGTACAATTTATGCTTGGAAGCCATTGAAGTGATTGTTATCCAAAGGTCAACACTTAACTTGTTCACTGGGTGTTTTTTTCACCAACATCTTGTTTGATTAATGTGCATTTGTGGTAACTCTGGACAAGACAATATCCACCTCAACACTTTTTTTTCTTTACAGGCTGTCCGTCTGCTCTTGTTTCCAATTGCGCGCCGCTTCACAGAGTGGCGACTTGACTCTGAAATTCCTCCAAATAAGAGTTGCTAGGGGACAGCGTTATCCTGTGGCCTTTGTAGATGCATATTCATAGCCAAATTGTAAGGTTTCTTTTTGAGGAACGTCTCATTAGTAGTCATATATTCATACCGGGGCACCTCCCCCACTTGACCCCTCCTTTACCAGTCGTGGGAAAGACAAGTCCTTGCATGAGGTGCGGAGGATTTTGGCAATTACTTGCTCAAAAAGATTGTCCAGTTTTCACCTCAAAGCTTTGATATGTTTCAACTGCATTAATTACACTTACTTGATAGGATTGGAATGAAAAAGTCCAGCATTTTGTGTGTTTACTGCTTCTCTCAATGTTTATATATATATACACATATATATGACCACACAGTGCATTCATTCAGTATATGAAATATGTGTGACAATATGGATTGGATACTAATAGGCATTTTGTGGTTATCACATTAGTAAAGGTATTATACAGAGGGGGAAAGTAACCATTACAGTGACAAAAGAGTACTTGTTTAGGTATATTTGTATTTTTTACAATTGTTTTTGATCTGAACTGTTTTGTTTTCTTTATTGTAACTTTGAATAATATAAATATTAAAATGTAGGGGAAAACTGTCAACTGTAAAGGAAGGGCAGGACAACCATTTGCAGGAAGAATAAAAGTTAATTCATGAAAGTATCTTTTACACTAATACATTTTAGTATTACCATGTATTATTTTTTTTACTTCTACCTGACTAGATGTTTACATCTGTACTTTTACTTGTTCGTCAGTACAATCACAACAATTTAAAGTCTGTTCTTGTTTGAATTCTCATGAGTACAAAAAATATGAATTAATAACTTACACATTTTTGTACTTTTGTAATGTATTTGATATAAATAACGACGACAGGTGGCACACTTATGACGAGAGACCACCATGCTTCCTCGCGAGACAGGTGTAGCCCCGCCCTACCATATTAGGACCACATCCGCATTCCCAAGGGGGCGGAGCTATGACGCCACCTGTTTCTGTGAATGGTCTGCCCGGCTCGTGCTTCTTTCAGTGCACCGTGAGGCTGGTGGGAGCGGAGGACGGAGGTTAAGAATTGTGGAAGTTTAGTGGAAACATGGAGCTCCCTCGACACTCCCTACGCTTCTGTTCATTTGTATTCTTCACCACTGTCTTTGTCAGCGTCCAGTCCAAGGAACGTAAGTGACTTTTTGTTGAGTTTAAACGTTAAACGTTGAGCTTGTACGGTAATGACTCATGAGTCAGGAGTTTGGAATTTGAGCGTCCTCAATTTCCTGCTGTAATAACGTAACAATTTAGCTTATGCTTTAAAAGTTTCACTGCGCTCCTTGGTACATTTTCAATGTTATAGATGATATACTCAAACCGAATTACGTGGAATGATGTTTTATAACATAGTACTAAAACAGCTCTGTATTATTCCTTTATCCATTAGAGCACCATGTACACTTAAAGCATCCTGTGTCAGTTTCATTGTAAATTCACCCATGGAATGGCCTGCCACTATTACTGACTACTAGTGGGGGTCAGGAGACACCCAATAATGCACGAGATTGGGTCCACCAGAACGAGACGAGACGAGATTTTAACATTAACTTTAAGAAAAGTACAATTAAAAAAATTACTGTACAAAAAACTTTTATTTAACTGCGTCACACAGCAACGCAGATGAACAATGTTGTCAACATTTTTGTAGACCAAATAAACAACTGATGTTATGATGACAATAATACATCGTAATAACGCAATAGTTCCTCTTAAAATGTCGTCTTTCACTGTTGTAAACGTATATTCTCACACGCAAAACCTTTGGATATTGTAATTAATTTAGGTCATCTATACACAGAGTATTCAATTGATCGCAACTGAACTGGACCCGAACAGTCCAGTTGCAATCGGCCCGGACTGTCTAACATTTGCAGCATTTCTTGAAATGCTGGCTTTTCAGCGGTATTAAAGAGCATCATTTATTTTTTCCCCGTTTACGCACGCCATTTTGTGATGTCCCATTTGAATTGACTTTGTGAATTATTTAAAAAGGGAAGTTATTAAATCCATTTGCATGTTGGAAATAAAGTTGACTGTAATTATGGGAATAGTTGCCTAATGGCGTCAGTGTGGGTGTGGGAGCACCTGTAAGATGCCTGAACATGTCCCATATAGTTTCACTTGTGGCGCACATTCTTGTATTCACTCGCCCATGCTGTTATTTAGATGTGCCTACGCCTTTTGTAGACACGATTAGAGATGTTTCTTGGTGGTAGGGGACACGCTCAATGAGGTGTTTAAATCACACCGACATGCTTGATTAGACTGTCAAAGGGTGGCATGTGGCAAGTCCCATAAAGCTGATGGCCCCTGAACTCACCAGCAAGGACTTAACAGTACACAGGCACATGTGGGCTGTATACGTACTCCTGTAATTCCAGTGCAATAAAGCACATTTGGAGATAAGTGTTTCTATCTCAGATAGATTCATAGGCAGGAGTTGAAAATTAATCTTTTTCTTTTCCAAAGTAAAAAAATAAAAAAAGCAATTAATTTTGCCTTTGATTATAATTCAAATCAGCATAGCAGGTTAGAAAAAACATGTTATTCTTTTTTTTGTTTCCCTAATAATAGGAGTTATACACACATAAATCAGGGGTCAGGAACCTTTTTGGCTAAGATCGCCATAAAATTCACATATTTTAAATATATTTCCATGACAGCTGTATATTAATATTAAAAATATATTCATATTTTTTAACATTGACAACAATTAAGTGCATGCATTTTAAGGAAATAAGTATTAAAAATAAGTATTTATTATGTGAATGCTGAAAGCATTGTAGTCAGCCATTTTCATCGATTTATTCCTACTCCTCCATTTCTTAACCAATTCAAACAAATCCAACATGAAAATATTCAGCACACTCAGGACAGGACAGAATTTCAACTCAAATTAACAATTTACTCTTACTTTCATTATACGTTTTGGCATATTTGAATGGTGTTTCTGTCCAGCTTCAGCTTCTGAATGGCTCCTGTGTCTCATTCAAAGTTTCGATTTTCGCACCTCTTCAAAGCGTTTCAGTTTCGTGTCAGCTTTTCAGCATTCACGCACAATGTCTGCTAACATTGCATCATGTACTTTTTATTAACATTGTTATAATAAAGTTATCCAGTAATAAATAAAATAATTCTTACCACTAATGTGACTTCTGGTGCTGCATGGTTTTCCACCATTTTTTTCTCTCTTTTGTGCCATCTTCTTCGTCAAAAGGGTTTGTTCTGACCCGAAAAATATGGGAAGGACAGCTGGCCACCCTAGAAAATTGATAAATGGATTAAAACACTTGAGAAAGTTTGATATTTGTGTTGATGTTTTACTGTACATTGTCAACAAACAATCAATATTATCGTATAAAGACACGTGTGAGGGCCGGATGCCGACATCAAACGAGCCTATCCCTGTTCCAACTCACTTTTTAAGGCTTTTCTTTCTGTGTCTGCAGAGGTATTGCTGGACATGAGATCTTCAGGAGGAGAGTTGGGCTGGCTGACTTCGCCACATGAGAACGGGGTGAGTATTTATACCTCAACAAGCATTTTTAAGACCGGGGGTCAAAGACTTTTTCTCTGTGATGTATTGAGCTTAGTTTACCGTCAACTAAAAGCTGCTCAGTGCGCACACTAAAAGCTTCCCTTTGGGCGGTTTGTCGTATTGAGATCTTTTTAATGTGATGCCAATACTGCCTTGAAGGGCTTTTTCATGAGAACTCAAAACTCGCCAACAGCAGAAATGGAAGTGTTCCTCTTGACAGTGTGCTTGTATCATTGTGGGTGCCAGTAACATCTCTCTATCTATAGTTTTGTGGCTTTCCGTCTAAAAAAAGCAACAGGACATGGCTCCATCCACTGTGTGGGCTATGAGCGCAGCGCCGCTCAAAAGAACCAAACTTGTTGACTGTTCTTTGGTCAA
This sequence comes from Doryrhamphus excisus, assembly GCF_037039965.1. Taxonomy (NCBI): domain Eukaryota; kingdom Metazoa; phylum Chordata; class Actinopteri; order Syngnathiformes; family Syngnathidae; genus Doryrhamphus; species Doryrhamphus excisus. Next base: position 18,765,421 of record NC_136367.1, on the reverse strand, counting down.
GGAATTCCCCTCCCTTGCCTGTCGGAAGTTGTGCTTTTATGTCAGCCTACTTTGTCACCGTTTTTATCACAGGTTCATATCGCACTGGAGTAATTATGTTATGAACTATGTAGCTTAAAGGAACAGCTGATTAGACAGCAGGATCTACCACTGAAAAAGTTTATTATTATAAGAAATAATTTTTTAATAATACAGTCAAACTTTTTAAAGGTTTTTGTGTGTCCCAGTTTTTTTGTCAGTTTGGCCTGTACTGTATCGTCCTGTTTCAGTTTTAGTCAGACTTTTTGGAGCACATTAATAACAAAAACTACCAGAACTTCAACAATAACACTGCGCTACACATCATTTGCTTTATATTGCATATTACTTTTTCCACCTCATCTTTAATTTACACTAGTTAAATGTGTCCTATTATTCTCATAAAAGAAGTACATCAGTAGCACCAGCGTGCAACGTGTTCGTTCGCATCGAAGCTGAGAAAGGAGTCTTTTAATCTTTCTACAAGTCATTGCTTCCCTGTCTCGTAAAGGTCTTTAATTGCGATGCCGCAGCAACTATAAAGCGCAATCAACAGCCATAAATGTTAGTTGGTATATTCTACAGTAGTGATTGTTGGATTTGTGTCTGCGTCACACACATGGGCCCTCAGTGTGTTAGTGGAAAACCACACACGTAGACTCACACACACACGGAGAGCAGCACATGTCCAGGCCAATAATCCTACTGTGTGCGCTTTATGGGCTCCTCACTCAGCACCAAGGCAGAGGTGTCTGCTTCTTGAAAGGAAAAAAGTATTTTTGTTGTTGTGACATTTGCCTCCAAAGATGATGTTCCTGTCTTGCAGTGGGAGATCGTGCAGACGGTGGTGAACGGCTCCCTTTTCTACACCTACAGCGTATGCAACATAGACTCCACTGAACAAGACAACTGGCTCCGCACCACCTTCATTCAGCGGCGCCCAGGCACCTCGCGGGTCTCTGTGGAGCTCCGTTTTACCGTGCGAGACTGCAACACCTTTGATGGTGCTTCTGTGTCCTGCAAAGAGACCTTCAACCTTTTCATCTCTGAAGCGGACGCCGACGTGGGAACCAACTTCCGCAAAGGGCAGTTCCGCAAAGTGGCCACCATCGCTCCCGATGAGGTCACGCGGGGGCGTACGCTGAAGATCAACACCGAGACCAGGACGGTGGGGTCCCTGTCCAGGAAAGGCTTCTACCTGGCCTTTCAGGACCTGGGCGCGTGCGTGGGGATCCTCTCTGTCCGCCTGTACTACAAGACCTGCCCGTCCACCGTGCAGAGCCTGGCAGCCTTCCCGGAGACGGTGGCAGACACTCTGAGGGAGGTGGAGGGCGCCTGCGTGGAGAACGCAGTGAGTCAGTCCACCCCACGCATCTACTGCTCAGCCGAGGGCAAATGGGTGGTTCCGGTGGGCCAGTGCCAGTGTCTCCCAGGCTATGAAACCACCGGGGACTCGTGCCAAGGTAAGAAGCACTACGACATGCCACGCAATCACGAGCGAAGCCTTCTAGTAAAAGACACACGTCGTAACCGCTGCTTGCGGTTGCTGTGAATAACACCAGCGGGGGAACGTTCATTAACTAGTCTGCTTTATTTGGGACGTCTGACACAGAAAGGCTGCAGATCTTGCCCAGACAGGTCAGGCAAATAACAGATATTGCCCCAACATGTTTGTCTTAATTTAGATTGGCGGCAGTTACAGTTACTTCCTTTCTGCCGTCTTGCCGAGGCACTGTTTTATGGAAAGAGTGATGGCTTGATGTGGCCGAGTGCAGCGCTAAGAGACATACGCTGTATCATACCACATGAGACATCTACTTTTAGCATGTTGTACTTATACGGGAAGAAGTAGAACAATTGTCCAAGTTCTATGTAAAGATGAAAGAGCTGCTCAAAGCTGGAAAAAGAAGCGGAAAAACCTCCCAATGATTAAAAGCTGATTTTTTTCACCTGCATTTATATGGCATTTATAAGCAGGGAGCCACATCATAATAACCCCTTAACTTTCCCTTAATCTTAATCATTCTTCTTAGCAAAGACATTTTGAACAATTGTATGCTTCCAGCTTTGCGGCAACACTTTGGGGAAGGCCCCCCTTCTCTTTTAGCGTGACCGTTCTCCCAGCGCACAAAGCAACGTCCATAAAGGCAGACTGGGATTAGTTTGGTGTAGAACAGCGAAAGCCCTCCCTCAACTCGAACATCGGTGACCTCTGACCTCAGAAGTGACACACATTCCAACAGACACTCCAGAAACTTGTGGAAGATCTTCCCACAGGAATGGAAGATGTCCCAGGTGTCCCTGTGCTTTTCCCGCGGTGGTGCTCTGGCAGTAAATCCAATATGACTTTTTCACACAGACCATGTTCATGGCCATGTGCCTTCCTCTTTAAAGAACCCGCGCGTTTTTTTTCGGTATTATTTTTGTCATTGTGACGAGTCCAGGGTGTACCACGCCTCTCGCCTGAAGACCCTAGTGAGAATAAGAAAAAGGATGGATGGATATTGTCAGTGTTATTAGACAGTGTTATTAGCCGGGCCGACTCGCCCTGGACGAGCCCCTGAGGACAATGGCAGTTGGTTTGTGATGCAAGTAAAAAAAAGGCATTATTTAGAAATGAGAGTAGTTTTTCCTGATTTCTCTGTGCGGCTTTAGTTTTAAGAATGTAATAAAAGAGACGCGTCTAATTTGGAAATAATGCGGAATGTGGAAGCACGCTGTTGAAGGTTTATGTGAAGTTAAGTATGCAAAAACTTTGGAGTATGTTGCGCCCTGAGGGAAGTGAACACTGCATCCATAAAAATGAAAATAAAAAAAACAAACAGAGGTGAAAGCATAAAAGGCATAACTGTGGTGTAGCCACTGTATGTGTTCTTGCTGCGAGTGTGGAAAATGGCCTTTTGGCATGCCGGGGTGTGGTATATGTGTGCGCTGAGCTCTCTGGAGGAAGTGTGGGAGGACAGCGGGGAGAAGAGGAAGGAGGGAGGAAGGGCACGGTACGGTGCGGGGATTTCTGAAAGGAATTCTTTCACCCTGGCGTCACCTGCTGCACTGATTGACTCAAGGAAGGGCCGTGTGAATTCGCCGGAATGACTACCTGAGCGCCTCGTCTTTCCCTTGCAAAGTATTTGCTTGTGTCCGTTGCTAAGGCAACCGGAACCACAGATTACAGGGATGGGTTGGCACGCCTCTCTTGAGTCAGGCTGCGGTTTATGACTCCTGCTCTTTCCAGTCACCTTGACTGGCACCGTCGCCATTCCTTCATGTGATCAGTCGGAGCAGTGACTGGCGATGAAACGCATTTCAGAAAGGGAGGGGATCTTCTACTGAAGGCGTGGAGGAAGTCAGGGCAGAGGAATGTTCTCTCCTGACCACTGACGGACTCTGAGCTGAGCTCCGGAAACCGACGTTGTGCATGAATAGCTGAGAGGAAGACAGCAAATATTTCTGAGGGATTAAAATGATTTCAGTGCTGCAGAGTTTGACCCAGTATTGAAAATTAAAACACTGTTGGCCTTTGTTCCACGCAGCTCACTTCTGTAATGCCACCACTTCATTCCAGGCTTTAGGTGTCAGAGAAAGTGACATTCCCGGAGACTTACGGTCTGCATGTGTCTTCTACTGAAGAGCACAACTGTTGTGGGAACAGGAAGCCGGCAAGCTGAGGAGGAATGCTGACTGACACAAATAAGCAGGTTGTCGGACGTTGCAGGGCTCGGGAGCGGGCCGGCAGTTGGCGCATGAAGGGTGGTTAGTTCCGTGGCTGCTTAGTTAGGTGTGGAGTGTAATTTAGTCAAGAGGATTAGTGGAGCAACAGGACAGCTGTTACGTAGCCCACTTTGCCTCCCTGTGCTCTTTCATCCGGTTGTTAACACACGCAACAAGCGGCCTAATCCGTGTTCCAACTCATTAGAACAATGAGCCGACACAGCAAGCAAAAGCCCAGATTCAATTAACAGATGCACCGGTGCGGAACGTAAGTCCTTTTCACATGTGTGCCATCGTCAAAAGGAGTATCGGGCAATTAGAAGCTTAAAGTTCCATCAACAAGCGAAAATAAGAGCGCAGCGAATAAAGGTTTCGCGGCAGAACATCCAACCACCGGTTGAATGACAACTCTCCCTCCAAACTCAACTCTGAGATCCGGTGCGCTTTCACAATGTTCTCCGAGCGCGGCACACATGGAGCCCTTTTACGAGCCGCAGTGAGTAATGCAACATATTTATGGCACCACTCTGTCCGGTCCTCCACACAATAGATGAATAGAGCTGGAGTTTCTTTGCTACGTGACAGAGGTCCTGGCACTCCAGCTCAAGATTAAAATGGGCTGGCCCCCTTTTCTTATGCGAAGAGACCCCCACACCCACCGAGTGACTCCCCAGAGAGAACTTCTGTTGGTGCTCCAGTCCAGATCTTTTTTTATTCCCATCCCCCCCTTTAAGTCCTTCTATTCATCTTTACCCCTGCTACTCCAAGTCAACCTGCTCCTTATGCGTTGCCACGGTAATACTTGAGCCACAGTTGGGGTATAAAGTTCAGCTTGACAGCCGATCAAAGGACTAGAGGGTGTCTAACTCGGGCCCTGTTTACACCGAAACGTTCTTGGGATTGTTTTTTTGGCGGGTTGAAAAAAATTTGCGTTCACAATGCCGGATTATTAAATACAATGGTGTCTTGGTTAACATCCGCCCCGATTTGTGCGATTTTTCTTTAACATCCAAAATACTTGCTAAAAACTTTGCAAGACCTCCTATGTGAATGTGAATGTCACATGTACGCCAGTTTCCGTACAACAGTCTATCAACCTGGAGAGGCATCAAAGGTGACGCGCTGTGTTTCTTCCTGTCTCATTTTACATCCATAACACTCATTTCTGGTTCTAACAACAAAACATAAACATTCAAATGTACAGTACCACAGTATGTTCGCGGCAGTCAAACATAGAACATGTCCCAGACATGTTACTCCCCGACACCATACGTTTGTTATTTGTAATTACTTTTGCATCATTTTCTACATGTAAAACTATAATTACTGTCTATAAGATGTGTTTTGTGATAACATTTTTGGGTGTCGGGAACAGATTAATTGGATTGATATTCTGTATGGGAATATTTTCTTTGGTTAGAGTCTATTTTGGTTTGAAACAGATTAATGATGTCAACCAAGGCACCACTGTAGTTGCATCCAGACGGGAATGGATCACTGGGTAAAAACAACGTAACACGTGTGGCACTGTAAACAGACACACAAATGAAAGCACGTGACACACTAAACGATAGAAGAAGAAAAAAAAAAAAAAGACGTCTTCCGCTTTCCAAGGCTCATCTTGAACTACAACAAACTGGAATTACTTCTGCCAGTCATAATATCAGAAGAATGTCGACGGGGGTGGGTGATATCAGATATCATGTTGGTTTGTCATCACAAGACGGCAATGTCATGGTTTTCGGAAAACAGCTGTTTTGCTTGTCTACACAGAAACGACAAGGCGACGTTTTCAGACATTCCCCACTCTGGAAGCCATTTTGAAAAAATACTATTTCATGGCATGCAGACTGCCATTTCCTTGTACTTTGTATTGTATACACGTCTGCGTGTGGATAGTATCTCAGTGATGCCAATTGTGGCATGAATCAATTCCAGTATCTTTTTCACTTTCTACAAATCTTGACAATGAACAGAATAGTGTGTTTTTTTATGGAAACATGGCTATGGGAAGTACAACCTCACCCTCAATGCAGGGTTCACAAAAAAAAATTCTTATTTGACTGTGATGAGAAAGTATGTGGAGACTGTTTCCTTAACGCTAAAAATCACACTCAGCTCCAACAACACTTCCTCTTCCTGCAATGTCCTCCCCCTCCGTTTAACTCTTTCAACCTTACATGTCATAATTTGTTATGAATGGAAGGAAAAAGGAAAGAGAGGAAACATCAGTCTCGTCCGTGCAGGCCTGTTTTATGTCCAGTCTGCACGTTCATTAACCTTCCATGGTCCGGAAAGGCCGCTTGCTTATCACTAAAGCAAAGATGTTCATCACAGAACGCCACCAGTGTCTGGTGTGCCATTTCCTTTGGCAAAAACACTCGCGTTGTCCGCCAGAGTTCACGGTGGGAAGGCAGATCACATCACCTGATGGATTTAATGGTGTGCTGCCATCCGCGCCGTGCTAGCAGTGTGTGACATGAGACGAGGCCTTCAGGTGGAAAAGGCAAGTGGAGACACATCGTGAAGGAAATCCCTTTTCATTCCTCAGAATACAAAGAGCCAGTGATTATAGGTTACTCAAAACAAAAGCTTCCTGTTGGGTGGAAGGGCCTAACATTACACACAGCCTCATTGTTTTCCTTTTGTTCACTCATCCCTTCCTGTTTTTGGCCGCATTTATTCCGACAGTGTACATCTAACACTGTCTTTTGTCTCTTTACAGCATGCAAGCCGGGCTACTTCAAGCCGTCTGTGAGCGTTGAGCTTTGTCAGGTGTGTCCTCACAACACCAAGCCCTCCGCAGCCGGCGCCAGGGAGTGCCAGTGTGAGGACGGTTTCTTCCGCTCACCCTCAGATCCAGTCACATCTGCCTGCTCGGGTTAGACTTGCACTCTCTATGAACGTTAACAGAGGCCCTGGGGGTGTTTTAGGCTAACTCCTCTGTCACCCACTTCCTCCCAAAGCTCCACCCAGTGCTCCTCGCGACCTGACCTCCACCACCCTGTCAGCAGACGGCAGGCTGCAGCTGTCCTGGAGTGCGCCACTGGTGACCGGGGGTCGCAGCGACCTCAGCTACAGCGTGCTGTGCGAGCAGTGCGACAGGGCCTTGTGCGTCCTGTGCGGTGATAAGATACGCTTTGAGCCCGGTCTGACTGACCTGCGGGACACCACCGTCATCGTCAGCGAGCTGGACTCTCATCTCAACTACACGTTCACCTTGGAGGCGCACAGTGGAGTGTCCCAGTACAGCGCTCTGAGGCCCACCACCACCATCACCACTGCTCTGGACTATACCGGTGAGCTCAGGCTTATTTATTTTATCTTCAGCAGGATGAAGCTGAAATGCACTATAACCTTTACAGGTGAAATGAATGAGAAGTTCTTTAAACTCTTCAATATTTCAGCACTTTCTGCACAACCTGCTGTTCTATAACAAGGAGCCGAGTGGCAAAATCCCCATATATTTAGACCATTGAATACAACTTTTCATATTTTAACAACTTATAGTCTTCTGCCACTTTCATGTGTTATTTCCTGCTAAAATAATTTTACAAGATTTAAATTATTCATGTTGTTAATTTGGAAATGTCTGAGCCCATCAAGCTGAATTCCCAGTGTTACTCACTCTAAAACCATAAGAAAAATATTTACACTGGTCAAAAAATAGCTTTCGGCACAAAGCAGAATTCAGGCCACCCACTGAATCCCAAAAGCTCTCATTTCAAAATGTCCAAAGCTTTGTGAGCTGAGTCACTAAGTGTTGTTTTGGTCTCTGCCACTCACCCACCATTACCTTAGATCCCCCAAAGGTGACGCTGATCCATCTGGATGATCGCAGCCCCAACAGCCTGTCTCTTTCGTGGACTCTGTCTCGCAGACCTCCAGCCCACATCAGTCATCGCTATGAGCTGATGTACCGCAGAAAAGTAAGACAGAGTGCTTCTTGTGTGCGGACATTCCACCGAGGGGCTCCTTGTTGTTTTGATGGAAGATGATCTTAATCCACGTCTTTCAACCTTGCCTTTGAAGGATGGAGATGGAGAGCGTGACGTAACCACTTACACGGTCCTGATTCTGGAAAAGAATTCCGTCCATATTAATGACCTCACACCGGACACCACATACATGTTCAAGGTCCAGGCGCTCGGCCCTGAAGGCAGCCCTGGTACCTACAGCATGGAGTACGAGTTCCACACGGCCCCACTAGGTAGCGCTCTCACTCCAGTCAATCAAGTCAAATCTCACTTTCATGTCATCTCATTGCTTGTCCTCCCTCTCTTCACAGCCGAGTCTCAGATCCAGAACCCTTCCACCATGGTGATGGGAGCTGTGGCTGGAGTGGCTGTTATTCTGCTGGTGGTGGTGGCCGTCCTGTTGCTACGAAAAAGGTTGGTCACAGAAAAAATGTAGTATTCTTTGTACAACCTTCATAGTTGAATATGGCCTACTATTTGTCAGAAAATATTGAAAGACAAGTATATGTAGTATTGTGGTCAGTGGGCATCAGTAATGTTTGGAGACATAGAGCAACGGCATGAACGGAGTGAACTCTTTTGTCAGTCATACAGTCTCTTCATCTCAGTGGGTGGGGCCCGTAGCATACACAAAGAGTGCAGAAGAGTGTGACATAGTAGAAATTATATTAGTTGTCGTATGTATTTTTTTTTAGTTTTTCCATTGTACTTCATTGTAGTCTTAAAAGTGATGTCTCTTGTCTCATGCATTGATTGTATTTGTTCCTATCAGGAGGCTGAGGTCTCATCGCAGAGGAGGACCTGAGGATCCCTATTTTTCATCAGGTAGAAACGAAACACATACTAGTAATTGTAACCAATATTTGTAATCCTATAGTATGTTATGATGTAGTAGTCACAAAGTGGGTCAGAAATCTAATACTGTGGTCTATTCCAGATCAGCTGAAGCCTCTAAAGATATACGTTGATCCACACATGTACGAGGATCCCAACATCGCCATCCAGAAGTTTGTCACAGAGATCGACCCCAGCGCCGTCAACAAACTGAAAGTCATCGGCGTAGGCGAGTATTCCGGTCCCTTACCTTCCATTCCAGGCTTGTCAAGGCTGGGAAAGTCAGCATCTTCTTTTTTTTCTTCCTAGCAGGCGAGTTTGGCGAAGTGTTCAGAGGCGTGATGAAGACACCCGGGCGGGGGGAGGTGGCCGTGGCCATCAAGACCCTGAAGCAGGGCTACTCAGAGAAGCAGAGGCAAGACTTCCTGAGTGAGGCCAGCATCATGGGACAGTTCTCGCACCCCAACATCATCCGCCTGGAAGGAGTCGTTACCAAATGTGAGTCTTGGAAACAGCAGAGAGAGGGGGAAAAAGTGGTGAAGCATTCTCTAAACTTATTTTTTTACTTTCCAGTCAAGCATGCCATGATAGTGACAGAGTACATGGAAAACGGAGCTCTGGATATCTATCTTAAGGTAGAAACGGCACACATACACTCACCTGACACAGTGAAAACTGTGAAATTTGGTACACAGAATGACAAAGTCTTTCTTTATACCCACAGGACCGTGATGGGGAGATTCCCACCTACCAGCTTGGGGGAATGCTGCGTGGAATCGCCGCCGGCATGAAATACCTCTCAGACATGAACTATGTGCACCGTGACCTGGCAGCGAGGAACGTTCTGGTCAACAGCAACCTAGAGTGTAAGGTGTCTGATTTTGGCCTGTCGCGTGTCCTGGAGGATGATGCCGAGGGGACCTACACAACGAGAGTAAGTCATTTAAAGTTTCCATTTAAAGGTCTCATATTTTCAGCCATTTCAAATAAGTTGCACAACAGTTCCCAATAATGCTAATGAGCTGTGTTTTTCCGTACAGCTCCCATAGGCTTTATTTTAAGATGTGTAGTGAAGCCTGCTTTTTAGTATACACAGGGCGGGCTAGGCTACAGGGGTGGGTCAGAGGTGGCTTAAAGTTATGAAAATAGCTAAAAAAATTGTGTCTCTTCGCTCAAAAACACCGCAAAACAAGTTAGGGTTGATTGATAATCACATTTGGTGCTCATAAACACAAACACATTGCTGCAAGTACATTTTGCATAACAAGGGACCTTATTTACCTTGGAGGTCAAAAATGACTCACTGTTGCTTTTCTATCAGGGAGGTAAAATCCCCATCCGCTGGACGGCGCCTGAAGCCATCGCATACAGGAAGTTTACATCAGCCAGTGACGTGTGGAGCTTTGGCATCGTCATGTGGGAAGTCATGGCATTTGGAGAAAGGCCCTACTGGGACATGAGCAACCATGAGGTAATCTTTCTTCTGTCACGGATTGTTAAGTTTAAAACCGGAGATGATATGACGACATGTCAGACCGCCAGCGTGACAGTCGGTAGATCATCCTAAGCTCTGGTTTCTTCATTCGCAGGTCATGAAAGCCATCAACGAGGCCTTCAGGCTGCCCGCACCCATGGACTGCCCCTCTGCCATCTACCAGCTCATGCTGCAGTGTTGGCAGCACGACCGTTCCTCAAGACCCCGCTTCTCCGACATTGTCAACATTCTGGACAAACTGCTGCAGAGTCCGGAGTCTCTGACCACCATCGCTGACTTTGACCCACGGTATGCTCAGCGACATTCAGTCCTTTTAACCCTTTAAAAAGTCAGTCAGTTTTTTGAATCCAGTCTAACTCTATTGATAACGCACCTTAAGACAACCATAGAGTACTAAAGTGCTGTGCAGAACAGTGAGGCAGACAAAACATCTGTCAAATAAATAATATGTAAAACGTATACAATAAAATCTTTGTAAAGACAGCTTTTGTACTGGATCTTATGTGGGACGCCATTACAATTAGATTGATTTTGAATGGCGAGAAAATGGTAACCATTGTCCACCTCTGTCCTTCTGCAGGGTGTCCATCCGGTTGCCCAGCACCAGCGGCTGTGACGGCACCATGTTCAGATCTGTTCCCGAGTGGCTGGACTCCATCAAGATGAGCCAGTACAACGAAAGCTTTGCGCGCGCGGGCGTCACCAGCATGGAGCAGGTGCTCGCCTTGAGGCACGAGTAAGTGCATGCTTTGACACACACATACTGCATATTCACAGACGTTTCAGAAAGTTTCCTCAAGGTTGGCAGGTGTGCATTTGTCTTCCACTTAATTAATAACGTGTCATTCTTGACATTTCCTCCTGCCGTGAACAAAATGTCTGCATTGTCATTCACATAGCTAACATGGCGTTTTCCCCTTTGCCCCTGCAGAGACATCAGGAATATTGGCGTTCGCTTGCCGGGTCACATGAAAAGGATCGCTTACAGCATCCTGGGCCTGAAAGACGAGAGCAGCCCCCTGAGCGTGTTTGCAGTATGATCTGCTGAGCGTTCCTTCTGCATCTACATGCACTAAAGCCACCACGCCATGACAGTTAGCCTCATGGGGACTGAAAAGTGGACCTTCGCTCTCCTCCTGACTGAAGACAGGAATAAGACTGAAAACACTTACGTACTTTATAACCACCATCACACAAGAGCGCTTGTGTTGTACTGAATAATGCTCTCTGTCATTAAGAGCTTGTTTTTATGCTTTTTTTATTATCTTCTCTCAGGGTAAAGAATCACACACTTTTGTAGTCAGATCATTTTATGTGTTTACAAAATGTCTTAATACAGCCCTAAATGTTTATTTAATATTTATTTTCTCTGATATTTATGTCATTTGTTACGACCGTATATGTTGAGCATGTATGCTGGGCAATGCATTATTGAGTGTAAATAAAGTCAAGAGTTGCCTTGTCGTGCCGATTTATGATTGGTGGATCAGTATACACTCAGGAACATTAGGTACACTTGCAGAGCACTGTGTCGTGACAAAGATAATATTGACACTGTCAGAGCGCTATGAAAGGAACGATATTGTTTCTTATTGTGCTATTCGACTGACCTACTGCACCAGCTGACAGTGAGAAGCGCACGAGCAGTACATTTTTCAGCATGGAGAATTAGAAGCAATGGAAGGATTTAAAAGCCCCTAATCTTATTAAAGGCTGGAAAACAACTTTAAATACTTTTGACCTTTGATCCCTCGCACAGCATTGTGTTGGACAGTCTACAATGGCTATAACGGTTATATGCAGTCATAAAAAAAGCCATTTTAGCATCAAGATTGGGTGTAGAATCCAGTTACACCTTTTACCTTTGGTTCCTCTCATGAAAGTACAATTAGAAGTAGCGTATAAATATTTCACTTTCAACACATCAGCAAGTTATTTCATATATTATTTCCCCCCGATATTTTTGTCATAAAAAAGAACCTGCTTGGATTGTTTTTGTTGAAGCACTTTTTTAGGTTTAGAATAAGTAATCATTTGACAGCCGCTTTGAGCCTGAATGAGCTCACAAAATTTGTGTTAACCAGTGCTCAGTAGATATTCATTCATTCATTCATTTTCTAACGCTTATCCTTATGATAGCCTATATGCATATCTAAATCTCTTCAAAATACATTTTATATTCAGTCATCTCAATAAAATCCTGGCCAGGTTTCATACAACTACCCATAAAAGCAACTGATTTATTTCATATATAGAGAATCAAAACAATCAGAAAGGTCAAAGGTACACATTATATGATTATGTATAGTATCATAAACTATATGGCATCTCAGTCCCCCATGGGTTTTAATTAAAGGGCATTATGAATAGAACTGTTTAAAAGTAGCTACTGCATTAACATCTTATCAAGGTTTTTGTGACATCTGTCCCCCACATGGACTTGAACAAACTCTGTGACTTTGTCAAAGTGGAGTAGAATGTCTCACCTACACACCAGCGTTCTCCATCATCCTCTCTGTGTGTCTTTCCTACAAGCTCCTTTATTTATGTATACTTTCACATCCGCCTTATACTGTACTTGTTTCCTATATATACACTGTATGAACATATCTCACCCAGACAGGCCTAAACGTAGAAAAGGCTTATAAAAGCACCAAATATACATTTTTAACAAGGAAGAAATTAACTAGATTGGAATAACCCTGAGTTCAGCTCCTTCTATGAAGTCTATCCTGTGTGATATTCCATATGTCAGCGACACATTGGAATCTTTTTGAGGTTTACGGATCACTGAAGAGCAGTAAAGTTCACAAGTTTATAGGTCAGACGTGCAAAGGCTTGCAGAAATACTCTCTACTCTTGTTTTTTATTCACTATGATGCTGCAGGGAGGTAACACCTGCTTTTTCTTTGGACTGATCCAAACAATGATGACATCCGGTTATGTGCCTTACAGTCATCACCTTTTATGAGCTGTGAAACCCTTTTGGAATGTCTTTGAATATTCTCATTCAGCCAGGTCAGTGTATTGTCAGGGCATTGAATCGATTGCAACTGGACCGTTGGGGTTGCCTTAGCGGACCTTGCACCTCTCATCCGGGCGGGCTTCAGCGAAGCCTTTGTAATACGTTTAATAACTAAAAAGTGAACATTGCACAACCCTTACTTTTTGTTGCACAAAAAGTTCACTGGGGTTTCATCAAAGGCTAGATAGGACCCCAAGCATTTACCGACTAAAGGTACAATGCATTCCAATTGTAGTGTTCAAGTTGTCTTTGAAGACGCTTCATCTCTCATCAGAGCAAGTTTGAGCAACACAACACACCCACCTTTGGTTTCAGGTGTGTCCATGATCATTGTAATAACGGGATGGAATATGGACAATGATGATTCCACCCAAACGACTGTCGTTACCTGGCAGAGGTATCTTAATGACTGTCGTTTTGCACTACAAAAGAGTGAAACCATTCTTGTTTGGGGCGTACCTGTACACAGGCATATCAGTCTTAGGTTATGTAGTATGGGATGTGGGGGCAAACCAGAGTACCGCAGTACCCGGATGAAAACCACGCACGGGGAGATCATGTAAAATCAACGGAGATTCAAACCCAGATCTTCAAGATCCGAAATACCTCCAAGCCACTGTGCGGCAGATCATGCAGTAAAATGTAAATAATTATTATTTATTTTCAACCTCTAAGCCAAGAGCATACAAACAGAACAGGTTTAAGACAATAAGTTAAATTCAACCATGAACAGTTGAACAAGAACTCTGTCTTGCATGCATTGCTGCGTCATCAACCGAGGTTCATCTCAAAGCCACTAACATCAGTGCAGTGAGGTAAAAAAAAAAAAAAAATTTATCTCGAACCTAATCCATGTCAAACAAACGCCATAGAGCATCGGGAGGCATGGCGGCCCCTGCATTGGACGCAGTACTCGCCTTCTCTAAGATAGGACTGACACATTTGAGGATGTCAGAGTTGTTGCTCTCCTGAGACCAACAACTGAGAGGTGTGATGAAACATCCTGCAGCTTCAGTTGATCTGCCTTTTGTGTTTGGTTGAAATGAACCGCGACTGCTTACCTGGTTCACGTCAGAGGCGCTGCAGAGAGGCCTTGATCGGTTTTGTTGTTTGATGCCATTGATGAGAGGTTGACTGTTTTCATCAGAGACGTTGAGATTGGATCTCTGAAGAGGCACCAGAGCTCTCTTTTTTTTGCGCTTTCTGGAAACTCTAGATGTGGATTTACCTATTCTCACAGCCGCAGCAGGACGTTGCTTGTGCGATATATGGGAATTCTGCGCCACTTCAATCCCTTCGTCCTGTCCTGGTGACGTCTGCATGGCCGTGTCAGTGACCTTTCCAGGACAGAGCTTGGCTGAAGGCTCAGAGACCAAAGTATTAAGCAGCCGCAGGGCCTCCTCAAGCATGCTTTCATGATTCAAACGGGTTTTTTCATGCTCCTTTCTCAGATTCTCCACATCACTTTGCATATTTGAGCCAAGTTCTATGCTGACGGCTTCATTCTGAAGGAAACAACATAATCAACTCATCACTCACCAAACACAATTATCTGCAGTGTCTCCCATATATTCGTTTGCCTCATGGCAAATTAAACAATGATGTCACATACATCACCAACCGCCACAAATAAATTACAGTCCTGTGGGAAACACTGATTTGTCATCGCAGTCAGCGGCATACTAGTTACCTTCTGCACTCGCTCTCCCAACTCTATCATCATCTCTTTCTGTGAGTTCACCGTGTTCAATAAAGCTTCAAACTGCTGCAAAATGTCGCTCTGGATGCTGCTCATGTTTTGCACTGATGGAATAAATACAATAATGAAGCCTATAGTTAAGCTTTCTTCTACAATGACATGTACAACATGTAAACAGGGGATGTTGCATGACTTATCATTGGTCAAAAGGCCCCCTCTGCTGGCGAACAACACTCATTGGCTTGCTGCTTCACAGTCTGTATCATTAAGCCTTAATTTACCACCACCCAATCAAGGAACATACATGTTGAGGACAAATTGCTTAACTTTTGGAGGATCGTTTGGCATTCAGAGGTGTTTTCGTCTGTGCCCACCATTAGTTGCTGGATCTAAAATACACAAATTAAATGTGAGCCACATACAAAATAATAAGTACAAAATCCACACAATGAATGTGTAAAATGACTGACTTTGTTCAGAGTTTCTCGAATGTGCAGACATTCTTTTGCAAGCATGTTACTGCAAAAATAAGCACCACATATAACAATAATAAGAAACAATAATTAATAACCACACCAGCATGAATTTAAAGGTCCCGTATTGCAGTATTTTTCAACGTCTCAGAGGTGTCATAATACAAATATATTCCAATGGGTGTTTTTGAAGTTCATTAGCCTATGATTAGTTCAAAAATATTGAAAGACATGTTATACTGTATCCAGTATTGTGGTCACTAGGCATCAGTTAGATGTTAGATTACCATTCACACAGCATGGAGACTGAGGCAGGAGCCTCAGCAGACATGCCATGTCTGAGACTAGCTGGGAAAAAAAATTATCCTCTCATTCCGTGTGGAAGTGGTAAGTTTGTGGCTTCTTTGTCCTTCTTCCGCACTTTCTTTGAAGCACTTTTTTAGGTTTAGAATAAGTAATGTGATAAAAGTGACTATATAGGTGTTATTTCATGTCTACAGGGCTCTAAAATTGTTAAAATCAGCATTTAAAAAGTAATCAACAGGTTTTCTATGCCCGATCTCTGAAAATATTCAATTTCTTAATATTGAATCCTGCTTTGTGGAAATTCACCAATGAACAGTGATATGCTAATATTAATTGGTGCTTGTAAGCACTCTCTGGACACAGTTTAAAGTATTACTGTTAGAACCTCATTTCAAACTCAATTTTGCATAATAGGGGACCTTTAAAGTGAAGTTCTTTATTACAAATGACACCTTTTATGGATTGGGGGTGAAGTTACCTGTCATTTTTTTCTTTTGCTTTTTTCTTCTCCTCCTCAAAGGTATCAAGAAGTCCAAACGCTTTGTGTTTGTCCTTTGGGTCTCCAAATAGAAGCGGTTTAGAGCGGTAACTGGTCAAAAACTTTGGGTCACTTCCCTAAAAAGAAAGATACCTGGACAGTTATTCTTTATATCAAGCCAGCTGATTATTGTTTTTATTCAAGTCAATGTACAGTGTTTGAAAGAAAATGGCACTTCTGCCAATTCATAAGTATTTTAGAGATGCACACAGATGATGACTGTGTTTAGCATATTACATTGCCATGGTATTAGTTTGTTGCCATTGTTTAACTTTTTAAACGACACAACAAGTAACAGTAAAATAACATTCCATTTTATGTAAGAGCAAACTCACCTCTGTTGAACTTTGTTGGGAGTTCCTGGAGGACAAACTCATTTCCTGAGACAGGCCCTGAGAATTTTCTCGCCAAAATTGAGAGCCGAAGAAAAACTGAGAATCTGTGAAGTTGGTCCCTCCGTTGGCAGATCCACTTCTGTCAATATACAGATATAATATAATAATATAATACATAATAATACGTGTGACGAAAAGCTCAGTTTTGTAAGTGTTAGCTACCTGCTACCTGCCGCTGGCATACTCAGCATTTCTTTGATGTTCACCGTGTGATTCATTGCTTCCTTCTTTCCTTTGGATTAGACGTAGTTTAACATGTTTCGTACTTGATAGACATGACACACTTTATGACTTCCAAATTTTACGGTAAAACGGTACAATATGATTCACAGTTAGCATCTTGTGGCCAATTTGGCTAAATATGGACATTCGTATCTCCCGCCCATGGAACTGTCACAACGAGGTGTGTTTAGGTGTCTTCAGGGAAAAAAAAACTACAACCACGTGACCTTATGTCACTATAGCAGTGTACTTTTATTGTGAAAGTCGGATGTTGTCAACACATTTGTCCTCACGTTTCGACTTTTATTGTGACAGCTACACCCGGATGTTGATAAGCTGACTGAACGAGAGCAGTGCGGCGGACGAAACCACGGAGGTGTGTTGATGACGAACCTGACAACAAACTCTCTTGGTCGGAAGAGATCAGGGTTCCTGCCGGCCTTGTGAGTAAAGTTTATGTCGCCAATTTTGGCTGCTAAGTTGGTGTTTTGTAAATTAGCAGTGATGTAGCTTCTGCCTCAGTAATTCAGTCCTTATTGTTAGTTGTGTTTGCTAACACAGTCTGACACCAGTCAGGTGTAGTAGCTAGCCAACCACACCAGGAAATGTACTTTATCGATTAACCGAGCGTTTAAAATCAATAATGTAAATGTATCGTGGTAGACAAATATGTAACACGGACCACATGTTAGCTACAATCACAGCATGCACATAGTGTACTATGTCATCCCATTCCATGCATTGCTTTTGTATTAAGACGAAGATTTTATGTTATTATCTACTTTTATGGGGTTAAAGTGTAAACAGTCAAATGAATGGTGGAAGTGAAGCTAATCAAATCAGTACAATAGACACTTTGATTTATCCTGTCATCATCATCTGGCATGTTACATGTTCCTTCTGGGAATAGCAGAGTAGTAGTAGTTATTTGTTAACAATTTCATGTCTATATCTTGTTTGGGGGAAAAAAGCAAGTAAATTTGTACTTCTAAACATATTTGTATTACTTTTTGCAAATGCATCATGGACATTTGTCATTCCCTGTGTAACCCACCACTGCCACCAATAGACTGTAGTCCTGTGGGAAATACTGCACGTCAATGTTAAAACAATATTTTGTTTCACTTGACTGTACCTTACTCCTGACCTGCTGCACACAAAAGGGTGGTGAACATTTGTAACTTTATGGTGTATCAACAAAATATGGTACACTCCTTCAGGGGATTGGCAAGCACAGGTATGTATAATTTACACGAGACTACACTATAGAATGCAGTTATTTTATCATATACCATGAAACTGGTTTTTACTTAAGGTTATCATACCGTCAGAATGTCATACCGGCCCATGCCGAGACTGGACACATTCACTGTGGGGTTGTATCTGTATGTGTCCAAACGTTTGGAATGTACTGTTATTGATTGGTGTGTTTGGTTTCCAGGGTTCAAACATGGCGCTGTCATTCCTTTTGGTGCTGGCAGCAACAGTGATACTAATCAGACCGGAGACACGCGTAACCAAGGTGGGAAACTAACCAATCTTCTTTGCTCCGTTGGGCCATCAGCAACTGTGCTTTGTGTCCATAGGCTCTACATCATAACTCACTGGAGTGCTGCAGCGACAAACACAGGACAAACAGTTCATGTTCCAACGACACTCACTGTGAACCAGGTACGTTAGAGATGCTATTCAGGTCTGATATCATTTGGCGTGTGGCTTTATGGCTTTATTGTATCCTCCGTCAAAACAGATAAATGGATAATAAAAATCCATAAAACATGATGTACACTATGCTTCAGACTAATCAAGGTCAACAAATCAGCAGATAAGATGTTCAAAGGAAACCAAGATATTGCATCGTGTGACGCAATATCACATCATGAGTTGTCCTGGCTGGTCCGCCCAAATTATGACACCTTAAGTAGGTCATCCGTGGGTTGCTATGGCAGTGACTGGTGCGCTGTTCTCCTCATTAGCAGTCCTTGTGTCAGCCAAATGATTGCACACCCTTCATACTGTACATATTGCTGCATAAACGGACACGTTAACATTAATATAACTTCTCCCAAATCTGCTTTAGGATGCTTCTTCCGTGTCCTGGAGAGCAGCAGCACTGTTTGCATACAGTGTGACCCCGCAGCTGTCGACTCCGAGGACTTTACCAACTGCACCTACAGTAAGGAATCAAGTACAGCGGTACCTTGCTTTTGGATGAAAATTATTGATCAAAAATTTATTTTCATACACTGCTTCGTATCATTCCACCAAATCGAGTACCCAAACAAAGGATCCACATGTTGGTGACTAAATCCCCGTCAAGACTCGGTAGTGTTTTTTTTTTTTAGAGTTGGGAATTCTTCTGTCATATTTATTATATGAGCGTGGGTGGTTTATTTGTTTCTGGAAGGCACATAGAACGGTGAATAACTCAGCATCTTTCTCGTTACTTCCTCCTCCTAATTGCTTTTCTGTCATTTGTATTTTTTTTCTTTGCCATTAGACTACACAATGGACAGGAAAAACTATACAACAGTCACAACTGTAATGCCTAAAATTGGTAAGTTATGTAATATTTACTCATGAGTGTATGTTGGATTTTATTGTATTGCAATGTCATTTTTAGTTGGTTAAAATGTGCAATGAAGTTGACATTTTATCATTAAATTGCCATTGATATTATTTTAAATGTCAGCATAAGGAAAGATACACTGTATGTCTTAATTCTGCATTTCACATCATCGCCTTTAGATGGCATCATTTCCCCTTAACGCTCTAAGTTGCCACACCACAACAATTATGCATTTCCACATACATTATTATAAAACAGTAATGTAAGAAGTGAATTACATACAAGATTTAATCTAGATGTAGCTCGCTCGATAGGAAATGTTCTGCATTTGCAGGTTTTGACCAGAAAGACTAGTAGAAATGTGTTTATACAGTACAACATGTATGAGTGAATACGGAGAGCAAACAAGTCCTGTAGGTGAGAATAAGTCCGAAACTGCCACTGTGCTTTGTTTTGAGAGCAGGAGGCCCGGGCGTGGCCGCCTCGCTTCTTCTTGGAACGCTGTTGATGAGCCTGTTCCTGATCCTGTCTGTCGCCTCCTTCTTCTACCTCAAACGCTCCCACCGACTCCCAAATATCTTCTATCGCCGCAACAAAGGTAAGCCCGTACGGGGACGTACTACAACCCATATTGTTTCCACACGCAAGTACACATACATGTCTCCATATTGCACCATTATCATCTCCCAACTGTGGAGAAAAGGCTTCAACAGGTTCTACTGCATTGTTGTCTTTTAAAGATATACAATAATAAAAATGTTTGTATTTGTATTGATATTTTTTGTGCTTTCACAGCCTTCATATTCCAGCCGAGCGAGACGGTAAGTCCGCTTTGATGCTCTTTATGAAAAAAATAATGAGGCATGCGAGTTAAGGCAACATTCTTCCTTTCTTCCTCCCTTTCTCCAGGCTGTCATGATTCCCTCCTCGACAGGTAAGCAGCCGGTTGACTCATTCGTCTCACCAAACAGGTCACAGTGTCATTGTTGTACTTTTCTTGGTCACGTTTGCAGCGAGGAAACAACGCTACGTGCGACGGGAGAGGCCCTCTGCGGTGCAGAAAGGCAACATCGCACCCGCCACGCGGGTCCACAATGTGTAGGAGCAAAAGCGTGAAGGATTTTTTTTTTTTTTTTTTTTTTACTTCTTGGAGGCCAAATTGGTGTGAAACAAGGCGGGCACAAACTGTCGTGATGTCAGCTGGTATCCTTATTTAATGAAGCTCGTCACACTTGAACCTGACCTATTTTGCATTGACGCTGCACTCACAGATGGGCTCACACAGAAGTAGCTAGCTTTGTGAGAGTGGATTTTTTTTTTTTTTTACGTCTTAGCTACGAACCAAGATGGCTTCTGTTGCAATCATCACTTGGTAGCCTTTTAATCCGCACTCACGTTAGAGCGATGTATTCATTGCTTTGAGGCTAACGTGCATCGACCGTCGAGGCCAGTGACCTAGTTGGGTGATGGTGACAGAGCAGCAGCATCATCATCATCAGGGCCACCCACTGAAGTCTGTGCTGTACTTTTTTTTTTATATATTTGTGATTGTATGAGTGTTTTTTCTCTATGTTGCTTGTCTCCCATTAGCCAAAGTGAATGTATTTGCCAAGTACACACAGCCTATAATTATTGGAATTGATTTACAGTATTTATTTTTAATAAGGGGTCAAATTATTCAACTTTTCAATCAAAGTAAATCGATTTTCAAATTAATTAATGAATGAATAATCACCATTTGCAAATCCTCACATTCGAGAGGCTGAAATCGGGATATTTCCATTTTTACACCAAAAACAATTGAATACCAAAATAGTTGTCGATTTAATTACATAATCGTATAACCATAGATTATTCGATTAATTGCTGCAGCTCTACTTCTGATTAAATAAATCCTTCTTTCAAACAGTGCATGCAATATGGATAGTCAAAATTGAACAGCCTCATTCGTCCTTCATCACACACTTTGTCAGTCTCTCTGTCTCTTTTGTTGTTGCTCTCTGAATCAGCATTCGAATCTGAAATCGAGCATTGGCAGCCTTTTAAAACCTGTTACTGATGGCGGACGGTTGGTTGTCCAAGCAGTCCAAATAGAAGCTGTAGTCAATCCACACTTGATCAAGCTTACTTAAGATTTTTCTGATTAAAACACAAAAACTTCAAAACAGGATATTAGCTTCCACTTCACTCGTCCACGTTTTAGCCATAAATTAGTTGCATCACTGCAGAGGCCGCAGGATTCAAAGCGCAAGGATAAAGTAGCGTCTTCATCGGAAATCATGGTAATTAGCATATACACCGGCAGTGAATATTTTCATTATTGATGAATAATTTAATATTCTAGTATTATTCAGATTTTGTCATTTCTAGCAAAGAGATACACATTCAACAAATAGAAACGCACTTTAATTTATAAATAATTGTGGGCTTAACTGTATATACGTTTCCAGTATGCTGCAGTAGAAGTATAGTAAACACTTCAACTTAAAGACGGGAGATTGGTGCACTTTATTAGCAAATGTCATACCAGCTTTTTTTTTTTTTACTGAGACGCTTAAAGTAAAAAAAATGTTGAATCTCTGGCAAAACCTCAAATCTTGACTTCCTTTGCCAAATGCTGTTGAGAGAATCAAACGGAATGACGGAATGTGCCATGATTGGGTGTTCCAGTGGCCTTTTTACGGAATGTACCACTTCTTAAAACAAGGCTGCTATCTCATATTTGATATATTTTGACAGCACTTGAGATTGTCGTGACAAGCACACGAAGTGGAGCAAAAACGAAGTGATCACATGACTCATTTTTTCCCATGTTGCCTAGTGTGTATTGTAAGCGGAATAAACGTTTTCTACAGATGATATTGTTTTGTAACGTGACCGTGAGATGAATGTTTGCGGAAATAAAGCACCTTCCTGGAAGAACGAGACGAGTATTAGTCATGTCGTGTTTGTGTTATTGTTGGGCTGCAGAACGGCTTCTGGTTCCAATTGACTGCTAGAAGGCTTGAGGGCAAATAAAGTAAGGAGTAGCATGCAGTGGCTTTATTGCACAGCACTCTGCATCGAGACATGCATGAATGCCTGCAGCTTCAAACTTTTTTCCACCAAGAGCTGCATTCTGAAAATTAAAGACGAAGGGGGCCACTTGATTTTTTTTATATTTTTTTCCATTTAGCAAAAAGGCTAAAAAATGGCCAAATATTTCTATTGTTCTACTACAATTTGATGCTCATCAAAATTGATATGAACACTCACAGAGGTACGTTTACTAACAATTCTGTTTAACAGGTTAAATCAGGGGTGGGCAAATTACGGCCCGGGGGCCACATCCGGCCCGCCAAGTGTTTGAATACGGCCCACCCGTTCTTTCCAAAGTATTTCATTGAAACTTAACATACAACCTGGCATCATAGCTTGAGCCAACCTTTTGATGGTTTAAGTAGCTTTTTTTTTTTTTAAATCAATTTTGTTATTTAATGTGGTCTCCTGAAAAAAGGGACACAAGCACATATCGCAGGTTGCATGACACATTTACAGATACAATAATTCCAGGTGGACTGTTACTTATAAAATATATAGTCTAAACCCCCGTCAATTTTGTTAAGTCAATGCGACCCGCGAGTCAAAATATTTCTTACACCTCCTGAATGTCAGATGATTGTGGGGGGGGGCTGAAATGTCATACCTCTGGACATAGAGGGAAGGACAAGTTCCCCAGCAGCTCCATGTGACTGAACGTACTGGTCTATTTATAAAAGCTGTTTGCCAGGCACCAGGCGGCCATACGTGTGTAAGGTTGAAGGGACGACAGCGCAGGAGCCGTTGTCCTTGTATACTTGCAGGTATGCAACCATAGAATCCTCACTAACGTGTGCCTAAATACTAAAAGAGGGTACTTGAATATGCATGAAGACAGTACTGTGCTGTATAAGGAAAAAGTGGCTTTCTTTTATTGACTGACTTGACTAGGATTTTCCTCGCTTTTACATGCACGTTTGTGACACATTGGTGTTGTGGCCTACTATAGGGGCTCTCCACGAGGCCTTCATCTGCACATACACTAAGATGTCACAGTATTACGTACACTTGGATATCATATCATGAGAGCACTGCAGCATTCTGACTTGACAATGATGGAAATGCTCATTTTTGATTGATAGTGATTACATTTTATTATTATTTTATTATTATTTTATTGTAAAATTATTATTATTTTATTTTTTATTATTATTATTATTTTATATTGCTGTTTTTAAGGACCTACTGCTAAAGATGCTAGTCAAAGATCCTTCATATGACAGGAGCACTCTGCTGTTGTTAAGGACCTACAGCTAAAAATGCTATTCAAAGATCCTCTATGTGACAGAAGAACTTTGCTTTTTAAATACCTACTGAAAAAAAACGCCAGTCAAAGATTCTTTATATGACAAGAGCATGTTGTGTTTTTAAGGATCTACTGCTAAAAACGCTAGTCAAAGATCCTTTATATGACAAGAGCGCATTGCTGTTTTAAGTACGTACCGCAGTCAAAGCTATACTGTATGTCACCAGCTCTGTTGTTGTGAAGGACCAACCGCTAAAAATGCTAGCCAAAGATCGTCTATATGACAGGAGAGCTCTGCTGTTGTTAAGGACCTTCAGCTAAAAATGCTCTTCAAAGATCCTCTATGTGACAGGAGAACTTTGCTTTTTAAATACCTACTGAAAAAAATGCCAGTCAAAGATTCTTTAGATGATAAGAGCATGTTGTGTTTTTAAGGATCTACTGCTAAAAACGCCAGTCAAAGATCCTTTATATGACAAGAGTGCATTGCTGTTTTAAGTATGTACTGTAAAAAAAATAAAAAACACTAGTCAAAGCTATACAGTATGTCACCAGCTCTGTTGTTGTGAAGGACCTACTGCTAAAAATGCTAGCCAAAGATCGTCTATATGACAGGAGAGCGCTGCTGTTTTCAAAAACACTACCCCGGTACTCACTGGTCTCTGTCTTATGTCAAGACAAATGAAGGTGTTCCACATTTAGCTCAGACATGTTGCTGTCCAGACAGTCGGGTCCTTTGAAGGACAAAAGGCAACATAAACGCCTGCTCACTGACCTTTTGTGTTTCAGCACCCAGGGAAGCATGTGACGTGTCGGAATGGATGACTTGGATCACAGCATGCGCATTGCCGAGGAGGACTGGTCCATGTTCTACCTGGAGAGTGAGGAGTGTTGCGTGCCGCAACCTTTGCTCGCCCGTCTTGACCCCTCATCTTCAGTCTTTGATGAAGCTTCTGCAGCCTTTAACAGTCAAGGTGCTGAAGGAGGACGAGAGGAGACTATCAATACGGATGACAAGGTCCAAGTAAGTGATTACGCAGGACTCACTCTTCTCCGAGAAGAAGTGGACGTGACAGCAGAACATATCCCGGAGGAGACCAGAAGGTGCATCATAAGCACACTGGAGGCTGTAGTCAGAGACGTCGCTCGATCGCTGGAAGCAGACGTCAGATGCGAGGATGCCGGCGGAGTTCCTCTGAGAGCAGAGGAGAAGGAGCGCTGGTTTGTGACGGTCAATGACGGTCCGGTGCCTCGCCGGGCCCGTGCAGCTCCTCTGAAAAAAAAAACAAAGACAAAAAAAGAACATAAGAAGCACTGCATGTGCAGAACTGACCAGGAACCTATGAAAGATAACGATGGAGTACAAACACATAGAGAAAGAACCCAGCATGATCATGAGATAATGGCAAGCAATGAGGAAGGAATTCTCCATGATGATGATGGTGATGATGATGATGTACTACAGAACAACAGAAAGGGAACCCAACTAACCCTTACAGCAGAGGCCCTGCATGTTGATACTAGACAGAACATCACTAAAGAAACCATCCAAGATGAAGATATCATGAAAAGCAGTATAGAAGGAACCCTACACAATGATAAAGAAATCCTGCATGGTGATGACATCATGCAAAACAACAGAGAAGAAACCCTCCATGAAGGTGATATCATGCAAAGGAACAGAGAAGGAACCCTGCATGAAGATGATATCATGCAAAGGAACAGAGAAGGAACCCTGAATGAAGATGATATCATGCAAAGGAACAGAGAAGAAACCCCGCATGAAGTTGATATCATGCAAAGGATCAGAGAAAGAACCCTGCATGAAGTTGATATCATGCAAAGGAACAGAGAAGGAACCCTGTATGAAGATGATATACAAAGGAACAGAGAAGAAACCCTGCATGAAGATGATATCATGCAAATGAACAGAGAAGAATCACTGCATGAACTTTATATACAAAAGAACAGAGAAGGAACCCTGCATGAAGATGATATCATGCAAAGGAACAGAGAAGGAACCCCGCATGATGAAGATATCATGCAAAGGAACAGAGAAGAAACTCTGCATGAGGTTGATATCATGCAAAGGAACAGAGAAGGTACCCCGCATGAAAATGATATCATGCAAAGGAACAGAGAAGGAACCCTGCATGAAGTTGATATCATGCAAAGGAACAGAGAAGGTACCCCGCATGAAAATGATATCATGCAAAGGAACAAAGAAAGAACCCTGCATGAAGATGATATCATGCAAAGGAACAGAGAAGGAACCCTGAATGAAGATGATATCATGCAAAGGAACAGAGAAGAAACCCCGCATGAAGTTGATATCATGCAAAGGATCAGAGAAGGAACCCTGCATGAAGTTGATATCATGCAAAGGAACAGAGAAGAAACCCCGCATGAAGTTGATATCATGCAAAGGATCAGAGAAGGAACCCTGCATGAAGTTGATATCATGCAAAGGAACAGAGAAGAAACCCCGCATGAAGTTGATGTCATGCAAAGGAACAGAGAAGAAACTCTGCATGAAGTTGATATCATGCAAAGGAACAGAGAAGGAACCCTGCATGAAGTTGATATCATGCAAAGGAACAGAGAAGGAACCCTGCATGAAGATGATATACAAAGGAACAGAGAAGAAACCCTGCATGAAGGTGATATCATGCAAAGGAACAGAGAAGGAACCCTGCATGAAGATGATATACAAAGGAACAGAGAAGAAACCCTGCATGAAGGTGATATCATGCAAAGGAACAGAGAAGGAACCCCGCATGAAGATAATATCATGCAAAGGAACAGAGAAGGAACCCTTCATTTTGAGAACGTGGACTCAGATGGTTTTCTTGATAGTTCTGAGTTCTTTGCCCTTCAAAGTTCTGGTTCTGAAAGCTATCTCTCTGCTGCTGACTCATTCGATCTCCTTGAGGAGGATTTCTTTAAAAACCAACAACCGGAGTGCTCAGCCTTGTCTCCATCATGCAGCTCTCATCCAAACGTGAGCTCTGGTTCTGAGAGCCTGCATACCAGAGGAGCAGTGACCTGTAGTGACCAGGCTGGTGTTGGGAAGAACTCCATGTCGGATCGTGACACACACAGCAGCAGGACTGTGGATCCTTCCGGAGAAACTGAGCTTCTAGTATGTGGTGGTTCTCCAAGAGCTCAGCTCCTCCCAGAGGTGATCGTTACTCCCGTGGCCGACAGCCCTGAAGCCTACGCCCAAGCTGCAGGCCAGAAGTCCTGCGTCTACGCTATCTCTGCCTTTTGGGACGAAATGGAAAAACTAACCATCAACGACATCCTCCAGCTGAGGATGGTAAGAAGTCCAACTCCCGCCGAGACGTCTCATATCCCAACACAAAGCAGCCCTCTTGTAGATCCTGAGGAGCATCATCTGACCCATGAAGGCCTCACGGACATGTCTGACACCGCCGACTCGGACTACTTCACGCAGGTCGATGACTCCAAGGCAGATCGCTCAAGCTGGGATTTTTCCGTGTGTGATTTTGAAGACGATTACTGGCAATTTTTGGGAACCAGTAGGAACACCAGTCCTGACCTGAGCTGTAAATCCAAGGAGGCGGAGATCGAGAAGGAGGAGGAGGGGATGAGGAGGCAGACCCCGGTACCCGAGGGGAACTTTGCAGGACCACAGATAATCCAGAGACGAATGACAAAAACTAAAAGTATGCAAAATGTACAAGCGTTCAACACTGAGGAGTTATCTCTGGAGGCTTCTCTCCACACGTCTGAGATGCGTGTTCATGGTGACGCTCTAGAACCTTTCACACAGGGAATGGTGGAATCACTGGAATGCATGGACCATGATGTGTCATTCCCGTCCCACAAGTGGAAACCCATCCCGATCTTCTCCTGCTCTCATCCCACCGTCAGAGAACTCACCCTCCCCGAGTGGAATCATCCCTTCCTAACCGCAGACACCATTTCCCCCGCCCGAGTGGTGCTGCACCCTCACCTCCACGTTGGTGGGATGATCTGCTACTCTGACAAAGGCAGCATCTGGTGTAGAAGGTCTGGACAAACCGAGGAATTGAGCATCCTTGTGTCCAGGTTGGAAAGAGACCTCAATCCTGAACACGAGCAACAGAGGATTCTGGGAACAGTACAGGCACCAGGTAGGTGTGGGCTCCCTTTTCCAGGGATGGAAGTCCAAGATATACAAGCAACATTACCAATTAGGGATGCTCCGATCGATTCCAACCATCCATGAGTGAGATCGCCCGATACAGATCACATTCATTCATTCATTTCCTACCGCTTATCCTCACGAGGGTCGCGGGGGTGCTGGAGCCTATCCCAGCTGTCTTCGGGTGAGAGGCGGGTTACACCCTGGACTGGCGGCCAGCCAATCACAGGGCACATATAGACAAACAACCATTCACACTCACATTCATACCTATGGACAATTTGGAGTCGCCAATTAACCTAGCATGTTTTTGGAATGTGGGAGGAAACCGGAGTTCCTGGGGAGAACCGGGACACAGAGATGGCTGAGGGTGGGATTGAACTCGGGTCTCCTAGCTGCGAGGTTTGCGTGCAGCACGCAATTTATTTATGATGAGTGTTATTGTCCAGGGCCACGGATGGACAATTCCTAAAGAATTCCTAGATTTACCTACCTGGTAAATAGGTCATCAGTTCATGCCCAAAGACTAGGTGGGTCTTGAACATGAAATAGACTAGTCTGTGGCTCCGAGTTACGAATGTAACAAGAACGATCTTGTGGCGGAAGCTGATTTTATCCTTATCCGATCTTCTAAATTCAGCTGATCCCGATCCTGACGATTGGACATGGACATCCTTAGTAGGCAACCCTACACGACACAGCACACATGGATGGTTTGCCACCGCATGCTGATCAGTTTTTGCCATTGGCTTTGAAAGGCATTCATCGGCACATGCCGATTTTACGGAAATCAGCCCATACTAATCGGTGGCCAATTGATCGGAGCATCCCAGTTAGGAATAACAAATGTTGCCTTCAGCGAGAGTCGTGCAGCAGTCGGACTTGTGTTTGGTCTGCATCGCCTTTGCTTCCTGGGTACTTACGTCCTCAGATGCGGAGTCATCGGATGCCTGGAAAGCAGGTAGGAAACTTAAGTTAGTGGAGCTGTACCTCATGAAGGTCGATCTAATGACATCCGTTTGACCTTGGCTGATGTTATCCTTTGCAGCTCTGCTCGCAAACGTGAGCGCCCTGTCAGCGATACGGTACCTTCGACAGAAAAGGCGAAGATGAGGAGTCCTCTATATGGCATCACCGCGTGTCATTGTCGTTCAGTTCACTGAGGTTCCATTCGTAGAGAACATTTATTCCATATCTTCAATCAGTCGTCCACCATATAAAGATCACAAAGAGATGACTGGTTGTTGAGACGATTACATTTTGTGTTCCTTCATGGGATGAAACCAAGGTCAGCCTGCATCTTTGCACAGCTCTAGCCACTTTTAAGTTAGCTGTTACCATACGGACCATTACTAATGAGAGTGAAGCGGCTTGTACAGTTTCCATGGCAGAATGGCTGTGTCCAAGATGGAATGAAATGACGGAGGCCTGAAAGTCAAGTCCGCATGTATTTCTGACAAATAAAAGTATTGTACAGTCAACAATCTGATTATCTTTGAACATACAAAAGCAGGGGAGGCGTCACCTTACACACTTAAGGACAACCAGGCTTTTATATTGGACTGAGTCACAAAACAATGCAGCTACATTTGTAAATGTTTTATAACTTTGCATGCATGACCTTAGCATGATGCTTGCAACTGTTGAACATTATTACAAAAACTACAATTATAGAATAAAATAATGATAACAGTTGTAGCTACTACCGCTAATCATTTATGTTAACGTCAGGTCATGTGAAGACAAATGTAAAATACATTGCAATAGAATATGTTCACAGTAACAACTACAGTTCCCATGATGCTCAGGGTGCCGAACACGGAAGTCAATAAAGATTCGGAGGTATACAGAAATAGATGCTAGTATGTTCATGAAACAAGCACACGTATAGTGTTTTGAGGACAAGATATAATGAGCGCAAAATTGTTCACACTTGAAAGTACGTACCGTGATAGTGATAATGAGCTCTGAACTAATCCCATTCCTTGTTTTAAAAACAAAATGCCACTGTGGTAAAAAGTCCCATTTGCATTCTGAAGACGAGAAGCTAGGTGGGTACTGTACCGTTAGCTAGCCAAATAGCTAGCTAGCAGCCGCTAGTGACAGCTAGCAAATCGTGGAAACAAAGATGCAAAAAAAGTCCAACAGCAATAGGTTTGATAAGGGTGTGATCAAAATCAAACACTGTGGCATGGATTGGCATTTAGGTTTTACAGACTAGTTTTGATTCTTGCAACAATATGGGAAAAAGTGAGTTGCTTGTCGGCTCAATAGGGTGTTGGCAACCCCACGTGACATAACGCACGCGTAGAGCTTGCTGCATGCGTATTGGTTTTTGTGATGGCCTTCAAAGGCATTTAATTTTATTTATGTCTGACATAAAAAGTTATCCGATCCCGTGTGGAAGTGGTACATTTTTGGCAAGTTTATAAGAAATGAATTTGAGACTAGTTAGCTTGCGGCTGTCTCCAGTCCCTGCAGCATAAGAGTTGCAATGTGGTGTAAACAAGAAATAATAGCAGTTTAAGGCATGTTATTTCATGTCGTCAGGACTATAATAATGTTAAAACTGTCATTAGAAAGCCAAACATGTTTTTCCAGTGCTCTGACTCTCTAACACTGAATCGCTATGATGGACAACTGCATAGTTCTACATGCATAAACAATTCTAAATGCATAGAAATAACAAATGAAAGGATCAATAAACATTTAAGGTTATATTTACCTTCAATTCAAAAGCACATTTTTTCTCAATAGGGGCGCTTAAATACTCAGCTTGTTTCCACAAAAATAAAGAAAGCAAGGTGTCACTGCGGAATATTTATTGAAATAAATATGCAATGGATACATTTTATATTAGGTCACATAAATATTAGATTTCAAGGCAGTTTCTTTTTTTCCACAAAATCAATGAAAAGATTCCGTTTGTCTCCAATTCTCTGATTTGTATCAAATAACAAACTCTTGCTGTGGGGACAGATCATGTTCAATGAATCATAATAATAATTATTATAATAATATCGTGTTACAACTTAAGGTTTCCAGCATTAACCAAGGGTCACATCTACTGCTAAGAGTACTCATTCATATAGAATATGGTCAACATTTAATATTTACAGGCTCAAAGGTAGGAGTGAATAAAGCTTAGGTCGTACTGTGAAAAGATATCTTGATATATAAAATTTTAGGATTTAGACAAACATTTAGTAGAATTAAGGAGTAAAACCAACCTCTATTATCTTTTCAAAGTCTAAACATGACGTGATGCCACTTGCTACTCTAGTTTGAGTCATGCTAGTTCGTTAACACTCATTCAAACAGCGGTTTAAATGTCATTCTGTACAAGGAAATCATTTATACACAATGGTATATATTTAAGGTCTTGCCAAAGTCTGCTTCCGGGTTACCAGCGCTGCGTTGTAGCAAAGTTGCGTGGCTGCATAATATGAAACTGTTAAACAGCAAGTTGGTGAAAGTCCATCACTTTGAAATCTCACAGGAACGCGTGAGACGGCTCATAAAAGTAGAAAGTCAACATCTTCGCCAGACTTTAGCAGTCCTGTTAAGTGCTGGAGGAGGAATGCACATATCCATACACATATATGTTGTAAAATACAGTATCAAAACAAAGACGTACAGGATTTTACTCTGTGATAAGTACAGGTGCACCGCATGGAGCTCACGACGGCTTGTCGCCTTCTTTCTTCAGACGGCTATTTAATTAAAAAAAAAAAACAAAAAACGTTATTTACTGGATTGAAACCTCAACACGGTGAAACACCTCACCTGTAATAATCTTCCTGGCTGGGCAGTGGGCCTCCATGCAGGTGATGCCCATGCAGCCACTGCTGCTCCATGGCCATCCTCTGCAGCTCTGCAGATTGAGCGTGCATGGCCTGAAGCTGGTGGGCGGCTGACATCTGAGGAATCGGACCCTGCAGCTCCCGAGGGTACGCAGCACCTACGAAGATCATAAAGAAGTGTTCTAAGTTAAGGATGGAAATAAATTGTTTAAAAAATGATATTCATTGGGCGAAATTGAAGCAATTGAGGCAAATCGGAGTGCACGCCAGCAAAAAAAAAAAAAAGACGTATCAGCAACTTGATGGACTTGAACAATTTTGCTCATACTCGCCAAATCGTGTTCTGTTCCGCAATCAAGTTTGGTACAATTGGAAAAGGCAGGCCAAGAAAAACAAAAAGAGATGCACAGTATCTTTTCTGCGGTAGAAAATGAATGAATGATACCTTTCTTGCTTCGCAAAACCAATAATTTTGATTGAACTGTAGTTTGTACACACCTGGAGGTAAGAAGGACTGGAACACATTTGGATTTGACCAGCTGCTCCTGTTCACTTGTCCTAATGAAATATCATGGCATTACTACTCCCACATCACTACTATCAGGAGAACCAGAGTATAGAGCAGAGGGAGCCACCTGCTGTGGCCCAGCAAGATGCACTGTATTCGGGCACACGCGCCCGGCAGCCAGCATGATGCCCCGGAACTCTCAGCCAAACTTTTTGCACTTTTGTCTTTTTTTTGTTTTAAATTATTGTTTATCAGAGCTATTTTTAATATCAGATATTGACCTATACTGGTTTGATGTATGCTGCCCTCAGTGGAAACAGTGTGGATACCCTTGCTTTAGTGCAATCATTCCTCACAAGTTCTTAATGATAACAAAGACATTTTATAAAAGAAAGTCTCAGAATAATCCAGAAGTCAAAACCCACATCACGTTCGCTAACCCGCGACTTCATTGGGAGGCGTGAAATTCGTGGAACCTACCAAACAAAGGGTGACGCAGCATCTCATGGTCATGTGGAAGATCAGTGAGCAAAGAGTTTGGGATGGGGCCTCCAGGGAAAGGGAAACGGGCCAAACGTGGTCCAGGTGCCAACGGGTCCACCAGAGGATGAGGGCTTGAACCTGTGTGAAGAAACATGAGATACAGGCCACCTGATAAACGACTTATTAATAATTAATAACCTCACCTTGACCGAGGGGGTCTTGTTGGTGGAGGTGGAGGTGAGAGTGGATATGCGAGTGTTGGTGATGATGCGGCGTCACGTTGAGCATCTGAAGCCTGGCAGCAGGGTCGGGGGCCACGGAGGCCATCCTCTCGGCGTGGAGCCTCTCCGCGGTCAGACGCTCGGCGTAGCTCAGCTCCGGACGCAGCTGAGTCCCAGCCAGAACCATCCTCTCCCGCTCCAGATGGTTGAGCCCGGGATGAAAGGGCGCAAAGTGATGAGGGGGTCCGGGTATGTGGGGCAGAGCCAGAGCCCCGTGCCTGGCGAAGTGCTCCATGGGGTTGGCCGATGGATGTAAGGTTTCCAGGTCAGGAGGTTTCACCTCAAAGCCGGGCTTCATCCTCTCACGGAGCTCCCTCTCGCGGAGGTTCCTCAGCTCGCGCTCTCTCAAGCTGGGCTCGGCGCTGTACAGGCCAGGCATGTGGTAGGCCAGCAAGGGGTCCCCGGGACTCAGGGACACGTAGAACGGGTGGTTGCGGTTGGTGGGCGACATGACATGCGGTCGGGCGTATTCGCTCAGCGTGCGTAGAGCAGGGGTATCAGGGCCGATGTAGGGCGGCACGGCAGCGACGGTGGTGGGCGGCTGCTCAAAAACGGAGCGTCCATGAGCGGCCATCTGGGCCTCACTCATGCGGCCGTCATGAGAGGAACTGGATCCTCTCTGGAAACAAAAAAATTGCAAGATAACGACTTTGTTGCTTGTTAGCTATGCTAGTGTGCTAACGTGTTGTGTGTGATGTAACGCTGCACATTGCAGTTACAGTGTATGTGTAAGTAGATTAAGTGGATTAAGTGGATTAAGTGGACAATAGCGCCTCTTGGAGACACATATTCTGTCAGAGACCACTCAGAGCTAAAACAGTTGAAAAATACTACCATCAGGGACCACAAAGACTCTCTCACTTACTGCGTTTCTGTCTGCCTCCCTCTCTCGTTCGCGCTCCTTCTCCCGTTCACGTTCTTGCCGAGCGCTGAGTTCCGCCTCTCTGCGAGACTTCTCTATGGCCTCCTCCCTTTTCTTGGCCAGCTTAGAGGAGGAAAGCGGCGTGAAGAAGAGGTCGGTCCGAGCGCAGGAGTTGTAGCCGCGATCCAGATGCTTGATGAATCTGACATGAACAGCAGGAGTGCATTCATTAGGATTGATGCTTTTGGCACTTTTAATGCACAATTTATGTGACACTTTAGTATTCGGTGCATCAACATTTCTGTCATTGTATTATACAAGCAACAGATCCCGTTGCAGCTGCACAAAAGTCAGCTATGTGAACAACTATACCATTAATGACCCCAAATAGACAAATTTGCATACGTGATTCTATTGTATTCTTCTGTTCGATCTCATGTACTGGATGCTGTGTTGAGAGGATAAATGGTAGCTGCACATTGTGCTTCCGTATTTCCACAATCTAGTCAGGAGCTTAGCACAAGTGCTACACAAATATACTGAGCAAACAATCATTTGTTTATCCATGGTTCAGCTACATCGTTTGTGCTGTATGAGACAAACTGGAGACGCACCGTGCCGACTGGCTGGCGTGGCTCGCCATGTTGATGACAGTCGGTTCAGGCGAAGGACTGCGAGGTGGAGACTGCGGGCTCTGAGCTTCCTCCATCTCATCCAGGGGCTCCTCTTTGATCTGAACCTGTGGCGCTGCCACTGTGGTGCTCGGAGTCGGTCTGAGCGGAACAGGCGGGAAGGAGGAAGGCTGCAGACTCGGGACGGGGCCGACAGAGGACGAAGCAGCAGAGGCGAGGGGCTGCGAGGGGGCGCCGCATGAATGAGGGCTGCTTGTGCTCTTTCCAGCATGAGCCTGCATCTGAGAAATGACCGGAAGCTGGCCGGAAAGCGGCTGCACGGGCGGCGGCTGTGGCATGAGCTGGAGAGGAGGAGGGGGTGCGCCTGGAGGATGCTGGTTGGGGAGAGAGTTGAGGGGCTTGAGAGCAGGTGGAGGGGGAAGGTTGGAGGGCATCTGGGGGAAGGGTGGAGCGGACTGATGTGGACTGGTGTGTTTGTGGGAGGGTGGAATCGGAGTGGTGGGAGGGGGCTTGATTTGGGGCTGCGACTCCCTAAAGAAGGGTGGGGGTCGCTGGGTGGGCGGCGGCTGCGAGGAGTTGAGAGCGGGTGGCACCTGAAATGCTGAAGAAAGAGAAGATTCCACTGACGGTAGAGATGGTGCACCGGAGAGAGGATGAGGGCAGGGAGCTGGGCGGCTGCCTGGCCCTGAACTGGCAGTGGACTCCCCAGATGGCGCCTCATTGGGGTCTTGAGATGGAGGAGATGGGCTAGGAGCAGGGCCAGCAGAGAGGGTGCTTTGCGGCGGAATAACAGCTGCACCTTGAGAAGGGGGCACCTGCAGGGGCGCTGGGTCAGCCTGGGCAGCCGGCTGGGCAGCAGGCTCCGCCGGGACAGCGCTCGGTTGGGCAGACGAGTCGGAGTCGCTCTCGTTGCCCTGCTGAGGGCTGGGAATGCTGGGGGAGGAGCTGCGGTTGTCCTGATCAATGTCTTTGGTGTCGCTGCTGCCGTCGTCCTGAGCGCTGCGGCTTTCTGAGGAGCTCTCCTCCTCCACCTCGGCCTCCAACTCCGAGCGAGAGTCCTGCGGATCCTGGAAGCAGACGCAAAATTGATGAGTGACTTTGTGACATCGCTCCTGCGCCGACTAGTTTGTGATAACACACCTGCTTTTGCCGCCTGTTTCTCACCTGTGTCTTTGGCCTTTTAGGTTTGACTTTCTCAGGCTCGTCAGGCTCCTGAGGAGGACTCTCCCTGACCCGTTTCATCGTCTTTGGTGTTGCTGCCTCCTCTTTCACTTTCTGGGGAGGAGAATATTGAGCCATCCATCAAATGTCAGAAGTTTAACGTTTGGATTATCAATACAGCAATTAACCACATGATTCATAAATACAAACTGGTTGGCAAGAGGGTTCACTCTGTGCGCCGGTCTCAATACCTGGGCGTGTTGGTTCTATAGCGGAATGAACAGAGTGAGTGAACCCTCCTGCCAGTCATTTTGTTTACTGAGACTTGATAGTCCATTTATTCGATTGTTTTTATTTTCCTGTGTGGTTTTAATTTGTTTTTTTTTTTATTACATTTTTGGGTCTTTTTTCTTTTTACTGTTTTGAGTCCATTTGATTTCCATTGGGTTATTTTGGGGTTAATTCATTATGTTGTTTATTTTATTTAAAAGCTCTTGACATTCCAATTACAATGTTAAATACTCTTGACAAATTAAAGTTTATTTCTTTTTATGCTGTGTACTCACATTATTATCACATAAATTATCATTGCATTCTTGACAAAATGGTCTCAAAATAATGCTGACAATAATATCATTTATCAGCAATAATTTGTGGGACAATTATCGTCCAGCAAAATTTGTTATCATGAAAAAACTGGTAGATGTTGGCTGCTTTGCTTAGGTAGTGCAAATACTTGCGAATACTGCGAATGTTCTGCAAGCATTGCATCCAACCTACTTCCTACTTTGACATTTCAAGCCACGCCCATGAAACACAGTAGCTATGTTGGTGTTTACCTTGTTAGTCTTCTTGGTGGAGTCATTCTTACTGTCTGCGGTGGAACCTCTCGTTCCACTCTGTGAATTCTGGCTGCTGGCCTGCTGATCCTCTCTGGTGGGGGAACCTGTGAGCCTCCGGTGGCCGCTTCTTAAGGATGACAACTGCTGCATGTGCAAGACAAAGCGTTTCTCTCAGCGTTTTACTGCTAAAAAACACCAACACTGATGTGGGAGTGTCATGCTCACAGGTGCTCTGCTTCTCCGTGTCCTCATGCCGTGTTTACTGTTCCCCTCCTCTTCCTCCTTGACAGGCTTAAACATGAAGGACGCTCCTGAGGACTTGGGTGCTGCCGGCAGACAGCCGTGCTTGTTTTCGTACGTGCGGCAGGGTGTGCATAGCAATGGGTTGTATCTTCCTCCTTGGTGCCAATCCTTTGAACCTGTATATGACGAGCCAAAGCGGCCTTAGGATGTTGTAAGTGTAATTAACAACCACCACACTGCTCCCAAATACAAGTCGTACGCACGTGTTGTACCGCAGTGGCTGCAGCTCTTCACTTCCTGCTCGCTATCTTCACTGTCCAGCTCCTCTTCACTGGCTGAACTTGCGTCAACTGGAGAGCAAAATGAAGACTTATGAGTCCAAGTCCACAAGCTTAGCATGAGAGATGATGGCACACACGGGCTCACCTGAGTAATTTCGAGACGGCGCGCTCACTGGAGCTGCGGCCGAGCGAGTCTTCGCCTTGCGAGACGATGGCTGCCTGCGTTGCTGTCGGTAAGCTCGCGTCCCTGCGGCCTCTGGAGTTTTTTTCCAGTGGTAATAGAAGGTGATCAGCTCTCCCTGTTGGTACAGATACCGCTTTGGAACAACAGTATTTTGGCTTTATGGTATTCTCATGATGCAAAATGTTCACTTACGGTCTTTTTGCCCGGTAGGAAGTCTTTCCGAATCCGGAAAAAATTCTTTCCATACTGTCTGAGGCCTTTGATGAAGCGTTTCTGGGAAAAAAAATGATATAATCCAAAGTCAATTCTCCAATACAATTTGCTATTCTACAAGGCACAGCATTTGAAGCAATGCTCCACCAACATTCCAACATGAATGACAGTAATTAACCTACCACATCATCCTCAGACCAGCACTTCTCAATAAGCTTGGGCAGAGGCTTCTTTACCAGACGCTGCAGAGCTTTTGCGGCGTCGTAATGACTCGCATGCAACTGTGAGGGGAAAAAAATGACAATTAGTGACTTAGCATTGCAGCTGACATTCTTATTTGGGTGCAAGCTGTTGATGACGATGAACACAAGATGAGCTTCTCTACCATGTTGAGAGCATTCAGGGTGGTGTCATCCCGAGATGCTGCCAAACATCCATCCTCCGTGGATCCTCCATCGCACATTCCCGCAAAGGCTGCCATGCTCCTAGAAGAGCAAATAAAATAGACCACTGTTATAACTTTTATGTAGCGCCCAAAGACAAAAAATGAAAATCAATACAATCTCCAACCCTGCCATGACTGAAAATAAATCAATGACCTGTCAACATTTTTCAAGGCAGTCACTTAAGATTGCCAAAGTTGCGAATCAATCGATACGCGTGTCAGTGCCACTGACCTGGCCGCTCTCAGGTACATGAGAAGGTCGCAGTCATTGACGCCGGGCGTCCACATCAGCTCCTCGCTGTCCGTCTGAGCGTGGGAAGCAGGTGCGGGCCGAGGCTGCAGCTCAGGAAGCTTTGCCTTGCAACACAGAACAATTGGAAATATCCAGTCAAATATGAGCCTTGCACGGACTGATTTTTCATAAGTAGAAGCAAATACAATCCAAAAATAATGAGGGTTATTCCTAATAACACAACTAACAGCTATAAAGTCTTGAAGTATGTATAATATTTTTTTTTACTATTCTGTATGTCACAAAAGTCAAATACAATGTCAGCAACCATATTTATTACTGTACATCTTCTCAGGAGACAAATGAAACTTGGACATATTTTAAAATGAAGCATAAGTGCTGCCAGCTCTGGGGAGCTGTGGTTCTAAGCAGAGCATCATCCCGTCCTATAGGAAACTGGGCTGCATGACAGTTTTGCAACATATGCAGCCAAGATATACAACAATGGCTGTGCATTGTCTAATTTTCTGTGCATAGTAAATTCATACTGCTGTAGAAGCTTTACACAGACTACTCTAAAGAATAGCCATGTTTACTTTCTTTGGTATTATTCCTCCAATGAAATTGTGAATACTTGTATGGAAAAAAATAAGCATTTAGTACATGTAATTTTTTTTGTCAGCTATAGCAGGGTGTGTACCTGGTGACTTGGCCCCACTCTTATCTCGCCTTGAGTGCTGTTCAAGCTCCTATAACAAATGTAAAAAAGGCACGATGATAATAATTCAATTTGCGTTGCAGTGATAAATGATCACAGTGTCAGAGTGGTTAAGAACAAGCAGAAATCAAGGCAACCTTGATGGGCTGGGAATTAACAGGCGATTAAACATGCACGCGCGCGCACACACACACACACTCAGCTGATTATCTCTGCTTCATCTCTTCAGTGATCTCATTAACACCAGGCCCCGCCCACTCGTCAAAGTGTCATCCAATCAAAGCCCGCGGCCCGCCATGTTTCCTGACATTAAGCCAGTGAAATACGACGCCAGCGGACTCGAAGGCCTGTCAATCAATCACACGGCTTTAATTCTTGCAGTCAACATTACAGGAACAGAGCGTGCTTTGAAACAGTCTGACAGTGAACTCAAAAATACTCCTGTGCGTGGGCGATGGTGCTCATCGACGTTCGCATGCACTTGACATGTCATATGTATGTGCGTGCGGTTGTGGCGACCCACCAATATGTAAATACACTCCGACCATAAATGGCGTTTTAGTCGTTAAACACGTCTGCAAACCAAAACGCCACACTATGTATATTTTTTTTGACATACATGCGACCCGTTATTTGTTATTTGTGCCGTTTTCGTTAAAACATAAAAAAACCGTGCTACCTAGCTAGCCTGCTAACAAGATCGGTGACATTAGCTCGCTATTTGGCTAGCTTGTTAGCCACAACTTCGTGACCACTGACACGCTCCGTGCACAGTGGCGCCTCGCAGACACAACATGGCCATTAAATGCACGCAAAAGGGAGCGAAAAAACAACAAAGCGATTACCTCCGAGGGCTGAACAGGTCGTCCATGTCGAGGGATGTTTGGCTGTGGCTTGTTGACACTACGCAGCTCAGCGGGCGACACATACACACACACGCACACACTAACTATGCCAATCCCCTATTACATGGCTATTCAAAATGGAGGCGCTGTAGCGGAGGGAGTGTTTTTTTTTCCTCTCTCCAGTGCAATGACCTCAGCAGCCACAGCGCAGCCTTTAAACTTGTCAAGTGTACATAAACTCAATCTTAACAGCATACACCCTCGCATCGCATTATAGTGACATGTAGTGAATCGTTATTATACAATGCATGAATATAATCTATTATATTCCATGATGCATGCGTGTAAAGTGTATACTGTATCGCCCCAGTCTGCAGATGAATAACTATGGACGTCACTAGATCTATTTTAGGCTGTCTTGAGCCCTTTTAAAAAGTTTCTAAGAAATCTGTTTGTGTACTTAACACAACTCAGAAAGTGGGATGCTGGGAAAAGATAATACAAATTGTTATTATTTCATTAAAATAAAGCTAGGTGGCCATTAGGACCCAGATGGCTTGTCTTACAGTGACTTCCTGTTCAGTGCAAAGTAAGATTCAAATAAAAATAAATAATTGTCTGTTAAGCATAGTTAAAGCTCCTGAAGCTGATAAAGTGTTTATTAGATGAGGACTTCATTATCATCCTTTTTCCCATATCAATTTGTAATAAATGTGATGTTTACCTACGTTTACAAAAGAAGTAAAATACAATATTATAATTGTTTATGTGTTTATCGACCCAGTTTGTTACTTTTGAATAGCAGAAGCAAGGCAGGGAGTCTTCCATAAAAGCCTGGGAAGGAAAAGACAGCCAGATGAGAAGCTCTGATAAATTCTCTTCAAAGAATCAATTCATTGATAAAGTCTGTGTTCCAGATTTTCCTCGACACATCGCTTGATCCCATATCTTCCACTCCTAGTGACGTCCCGTTGTTAATTAAAGCACATCACACCAGGGGTGTCCAAAATGTAGCCTGAGGGAAATAATTATTATTATTATGAAATGCACATATTTTGCAAGAGGATTTTTACACAAAAAATGTCCCTTTGATAACCACTGAACGTAGCATTTGTCCACCAGATGGCTCTGCTTTTTCACCTTCTTGTGTTTTCTGTCAGGGTACATTGCTACTGACAGTATATGTAAAAAGAAAGTATGTTTGTTTTGCATATTCTTAAGTGCGGAGTTATGTCAATTTTTAAAGGGTTTTTAAATCTTTAAATTCCACCCAAAATATTAATAAACTAATACTATACATACTGTATTTCAGGCTGAAGTACTTTTAAAGATTGACTGTCAATATTTTACTGCAGTATGAGGGAATTAGGATTAAAAATACTTAAAAAAAATAATTTTTTAAATCCTCCAATGAGATGACAGATCCACGGCCTTGCTTACAAAGCCAGCTGGGTTAGACTCCAGCATACCCCTGACACCCTAATGACAATTAAGTGACATAAAAAAATGGATGCATGGGCGCCAATAAGGCAAGTTGAGCAAATCAAGCGCTCCTTTTCCGTCCTGCTTGAAAAGCAAAAAGTTATTGGTATCGGTTTGAAAAATCTACTGGAGAATCAATTTTGCTTCCAATAATCACATCATAATAATTAAATACTCCTTGAAATGTATTTTATGTTGAAATAATCCCAAGAAACATTTCCACTGAGCAATTGTCTTTTATTGACTAGATCTCCAAAGCAGCCATGCAGTTTATTTCCAGATGCTTTTAGCTAGAATGTACTGATGAGACCGAGATGAGTTCAAGCGTCACCTGGAGTACTTTTACTCCGCCAGGGGCTGCCTGAAGTTTTTGCCAGCAAAACAAGCCTCGTCTCCCAGCTCCTCTTCAATTCTGTATGACGAAAACAGGAAGTTAGTTTCTCACAGTAAAGTTGGTAACCTGATTTTTTGGGTACTGTACAAAGATACACAGAGTTCCTGCACGGAGTGAAGGACAGGAAGTGTTTGTTGTGTCACATGACTATACTCGGTAAATAAACACAATGCAGTCCAGCCTTTTGCGAAGCAGTAGTATCGATACGGTCGTCTGTCACTCCATCGTGGTTCAAATGCTTTGCGATATTTAAGCAAATTTTGCTTATTTTTTGCCCGAATGTAAGATTTTGAAGTACATAAATGGATAGATGAACTAAAATACAAATACAAATGTCACGAGGTGTTGGTGAGACCACCAGCAGAGATTATTGCACATGTTAATGATCTCACAACAGGCTCATAATAATCATAATAATAACACTTCCTGTCCGCCATTGATTCTACTCCCCTACAAGGTAAACTGTCTGGCAAGGCACTGACTCCTTTGGAGTTGGTCTTTAACCTCTTTGGGCTAAACTGGTTGTGAAAGGGACTCACCTGAGAATCTGGTTGTATTTGGCCAGACGCTCCGAGCGACAAGGTGCACCAGTCTTGATCTGAAAGTGTGCAATCAAAGCGTCGAGGTTATCATCCTAGTGTGGTGCCACTGGGCGCGTGTCGAGCCTATTCGACGCTGTGTTGAGGTTACCTGTCCAGTGCATAGGCCAACCACCAAATCCGCAATGAAGGTGTCTTCTGTTTCTCCAGAACGGTGGCTCACCATCACTCCCCAGCCGTTCTCCTGCGCCATCTTGCACCTGGGAGCCCAGGAACAAGATAATGTGTTGCTTCTACACAAAGTGTGTCTTCAGAAGCCAACAAGAGGCGGACTCACGCTCGCATGGATTCGGTAACGGTGCCGATCTGGTTGACTTTGAGCAGCAGACAGTTGCAGGCCTTCTCTTCCACAGCCTTGCAGATACGAGTCGGGTTGGTCACAGTGAGGTCGTCTCCGACTACCTGGATGTCTGTGGTGGCAGTGAAGTCGCTCCACGCCGCCCAGTCGTCCTGGTCGAAGGGGTCCTCGATGGACACCACTGCGCATCACAACACAATCTGAGAACGAGCTGAATATGCCTGCCAGTTTCTTTAATATCTGTAACGTTTTGTACAAGTGGTACCACATTCAGAGACTACAAGACGGTATTATCGGTTTGTCAGACGCACACGTGACAGACATGGCATCTGTAAAGCTGATGGCGGAGGAGTTCAAAGAGGAAGTGCGGCATGGAGCATTCAGAGCAAAATCTATAAACCACTGACCTGAAAATCATTACAATAATCTAATGAGATAATATCATAAATTTCCTTGCTCTTCCCTGAAAAAAAAGGAGTCTGGGTCTGGGGATTTACACTTGCAAACCAACAGAGGGCGCCAAACAACTTGTTGGTGTTTACTATATCTAAACTGTACTGGTACTGCAGGTATCTTTATACCAATGCTTTTCAACTCCATGCTACTAAAATGACATTATTTTTCCTTATATTATGAGAGATTTATTCCCCCCAAAAATGACTTTTTTCTCTTTAGAATCTGATGTTTTCTCTTAATATTTTGACTTTATTACTGTAAAATTTCAGCTCTCCTACCCCACTTTCTTTTTTATATTATGAGGGATTTATTCCCAAAAAAATTGACTTTTTTTCTCTTTAGAATCTGATGTTTTCTCTTAATATTTTGACTTTAT
Organism: Doryrhamphus excisus; assembly: GCF_037039965.1. Lineage (NCBI taxonomy): Eukaryota > Metazoa > Chordata > Actinopteri > Syngnathiformes > Syngnathidae > Doryrhamphus > Doryrhamphus excisus. The sequence continues at coordinate 18,722,350 of NC_136367.1, read as the reverse complement.
TACTGTAAAATTTCAGCTCCCCATACCCTACTTTCTTTTTATATTATGAGGGATTTATTACCCAAAATTAGACTTTTTTTCTCTTTACAATCTGATGTTTTCTCTTAATATTTTGACTTTATTACTGTAAAATTTCAGCTCCCCCTACCCCACTTTCTTTTTTATATTATGAGGGATTTATTCCCCAAAAAATTGACTTATTTTCTCTTTAGAATCTGATGTTTTCTCTTAATATTTTGACTTTATTACTGTAAAATTTCAGCTCCCCATACCCTACTTTCTTTTTTATATTATGAGGGATTTATTACCCAAAATTAGACTTTTTTTCTCTTTAGAATGTGATGTTTTCTCTTAATATTTTGACTTTATTACTGTAAAATTTCAGCTCCCCATACCTTACTTTCTTTTTTATATTATGAGGGATTTATTACCCAAAATTAGACTTTTTTTCTCTTTAGAATCTGATGTTTTCTCTTAATATTTTGACTTTATTACTGTAAAATTTCAGCTCACCCTACCCCACTTTCTTTTTTATGTGTAACTTTTTTCTACACAAAATTTTCCTGTTATTTTCCTGTTAGATTAAATTTTTTTCTGAATATTTTCACTTTATTCTTGTAAAATGATTGCTCATTTTAAAATTTTTGCTGTTGTTTTTTAATTGTCTTGTTAAAATGATATTTTTACAATGTCCCCCACGGACCAATGAAAAAACATCCGTGGTCCGCAAAGGCCTAAGATGAATGACGCTAACGTTCCTTCACATGTTTCTCCCGTGTGGTGATGAGTAGCGTGTAGCGTGTAAACCTGGATAATCCTTAACAAAGCTCTTGTAGAGCTCAGCCAGCTCCTCTGGAGCGATGTAGCGAGAAGGATCGTCGGGAGACTTGAAGTCCAGGTCGTATTTTCCCTCCCTGCAGAATTCAGACGCAGCCACGTCCATGCCGATCACCACCTCGTCTGTGTACCCCGCTTTGGCGATGGCTTCCTTGATCAACTCCAGCGCTGCGGTGTCAAACGTTCAACCGTGAAGAAACGTGGTACGATGTAAGACGGAGCCAAACCAAATTACCTTCCTGGTTCTCCAGGATGTTGGGAGCAAAGCCGCCTTCATCGCCCACATTGGTGGCGTCCTGGCCGTACTTCTTCTTGATGACATTTTTCAGATTGTGGTAGACTTCGGCGCCGATGCGCATGGCCTCCTTAAAGGTGCTGGCGCCAACTGGAAGGATCATGAACTCCTGCATGGCAAGCTTGTTGCCTGCATGGGAGCCGCCATTGATGACGTTGAAGGCCTGATGGAGGCATGGAGCAATGCAGGCTGTGTAGAGCAGTATATTCAAATACTGTATAGCATATTTACTCATATTTATCAAGGCGACACCACACCGGCTAATTCATTTGAGTATGGCGGTGGCCACTAATTGAGGAAATATTGCATTAACATGGAATTGAAGTCTCACCGGCACGGGCAAGATGACCTTGGGGTTTCCTGCAAGATCAGCAATATGACGATAAAGAGGGACCCCTTTCTCTGCGGCGCCGGCTTTGCAAACCGCCAGTGACACGCCCAGAATGGCGTTAGCACCAAATTTGGCTGTTGGACATAGAAAAAACACAGATATATCATGTATACTCGAAGTCAGCTGGGATAGGCTCCAGCATTCCCATGACCCTAGTGAGGATAAGCAGCATAGAAATGGATGGATGGGTTTTCACGATCGGGAAAAAAAATTGATATCGCATTTAATGCTGATATCGGGCCGATAATCATAATTCATTCATCACTGCTTATCCTCACAAGTGGCGCGGGGGCGCTGGAGCCTATCCCAGCTGTCTTCGGGTGAGCGTCGGGGTACACCCTGGACTGGTCGCCAGCCAATCACAGACAAACAACCATTCACACTCACATTCATACCTATGGACAATTTGGAGTCGCTAATTAACCTAGCATGCCTAGGGTGGAATTGAACTCGGGTCTCCTAGCTGTGAGGTCTGCGAGCAAACCACTCGACCACCGTGCAGCCACACATATAAGTATATACAAATTTATTATGTTAACATCTGCCCTTTGTAATAAAGAATCCAGACATGTGAAGGCCATTCATGGCATCCCACAGGGTTCCATGCCAAGACCTGTGCTCTTCAGCCTTTGTATGTTTCATTTGTAAATATAATTTAAAATAAAACACTCCATTAACATCCAATGCTACGCAGATGACACACAACTCTCTACTTCTCAATGAAACTTCACCAAACTGTTCAAACTCTATATCACATGTGTCAAACTCTGGCGCAGGGGCCAAATTCGGGAAATGCGTAATCTGCACATTCCATTCTGGGTTAAACATGTCACGGAATGTGGGAGGAAATAACCCGGAGAAAACCCATGCATGCACGGGGAGAACATGCAAACTCCACACAGAGACGGCCGAGGGTGGAATCGAACCCTGGTTTCCTAGCTGTGAGGCCTGAGCGCTAACCGCTAATAATCATCAGACATCCTTAATGATTAGTAGGGCTGTCAAAGCTAACACAGAACGCCACTATTCTTTTTGACTCGTGATTAACACGCTCATGTCCTGTTTGAGTGCGACCCCATATGACCCATTAGTGTCAGAGCCGATGTGCCACCTACATTTGTTCTCCGTGCCGTCCATGTCAATCATCATCTGATCGATTCTCTCTTGCTCGATGACGGACACGTCCTGAAACAGACGGCAGAGATTCCTGGATGGGAGCACCATACAGTACGAGGAAACTTCCCATTGGTTGATTATTTTCCTACTTGGCCAACCAGCGCTGGTGCAATAGATGAGTTGATGTGCTCTACAGCCTGGGAGACGCCTGTAGCAACAAAGTTCTCAGAAATCAAACACGAACACGAGACGACGTGAATACACTTTACACAAACCTTTGCCAAGAAAACGAGATTTGTCATTGTCCCGCAGTTCCAAGGCTTCGTAGACGCCGGTGGATGCCCCGCTTGGCACAGCCGCCCTGAACAGGCCTGAGAAGAAACCAAAGAAGACAGGAGCGATGACGTTGGTCTGAAAGGATAACTTGCAGGCTTACCTTGAGCGGTGCACAGGTCAACCTCCACTGTGGGGTTCCCACGGGAGTCGAAGATCTCTCGGGCGTGAATTTTGACAATGGCCATGATGGAGCACTTTAAGAGGAGATGGAGAAACGTTACAATGTGACGCAACACGCCGTATCGGGGTTATGCAAGTGGCGGCCCACGAGCCATCGTAAGAACCGGCCCACAAGTTCTAGTCATAACTTGGGAGATTCCGAAAAACACATCAGAGTGCTGTCATTGTCCGTCAACGGTTTTATGAAGAGTGCTCCTGTCTATATAGACAATCTTTGATGAGCATTTTTTCAGGAGGTCCTTAAAAACTGCAGTGCTTCTGTCATATAGACTATCTTTGATAAGAATTTGTTTTTTCAGTAGGTCCTTAAAAACTGCAGAGTGCTCCTGTCTATATAGACAATCTTTGATAAGCATTTTTTCAGGAGGTCCTTAAAAACTGCTGAGTGCTCCTGTCTATATAGACAATCTTTGATGTGCATTGTTTTCAGTAGGTCATAAAAAACTGCAGAGTGCTCCTGTCTATATAGACAATCTTTGATGATAACTTTTTTCAGTAGGTCCTTAAAAACTACAGAGTGCTCCTGTCTATATAGACAATCTTTGATAAGCATTTTTTCAGGAGGTCCTTAAAAACTGCTGAGTGCTCCTGTCTATATAGACAATCTTTGATGTGCATTGTTTTCAGTAGGTCATAAAAAACTGCAGAGTGCTCCTGTCTATAGAGACAATCTTTGATGATAACTTTTTTTCAGTAGGTCCTTAAAAACTGCTGAGTTCTCCTGTTATACAGAGGATCTTTGCAAAGCATTTTTGCAGTACTGTGGGTCCTTAAAAACTGCAGAGCGCTCCTGTAATATAGAGGATCTTTGACAAGCATTTTTGCAGCAGCTCCTTAAAAGCTGCAGAGAACTGCCATCATATAGAAGATCTTTGGCTTGTAGTTTTGCAGTTGGTCCTTAAAAACTGCAGCATACCCGTCATATAAAGAATCTTTGATTCACATATTTCCAGTAAGTCACTAAAAACAGCAGCCCACATCTGTTAAATTGAGGATCTTTGATTAACATTTTCTCCTTTGAATGATGTGTTTATTTGTTTGTTTTTTTAGATATGTTCAGCAGAATAAAAATAACAATGCTACATTCAATTCTACTTCTTTCCGGGGTAAAATATGTGTGACTCACCTCTCTTATTTACCCTCTTCTGCTTGAAGCCTGCACACACAAATATCCTGACCCTGCTTGAAGCTTAGGAGTCCTAACAAGCACGCTGCTCCCCTGCTAATTGGATTAGCCTTCCTCATCTGATTAGTCACGTGACTCTTCCAATGCCGCATCTGTTTCAGGCCAAGCAGCCGCAGTCTTCACTACTTGTTTGTCTTTAATTTACCTTTCGATTAAAACTCAAGCGGCCTTTTTGTTAACTTCTTATCGCATTTTTCGCGCTGTAAGCCATCTTGTCCAGCAGGGGGCAGCAACTCCACTCTTCCCACACAACATACGACGGAAGTGACATCACAACAACGAAAGCGGAAACATCGAAAACAGTTTGAACGCGCGGTGCTTCTTGTGTATCTCATTGTAATATTTTCGGTAAATTGACCTGTGTGTTTTGTACATAATGTCTGGAATTCCTCCGGATTCCTGGGAGCCGCCCAGTGTTGCTCTAGAGACAACGTATGTGTTTATTTAACCCCTTTATGCTAACTTGTTAGCTTGCAGTGCAGTCTCTGGCGATGTGCTATGTTGCTAGCTAGCTGTGTTATTAATCAAAATGATGTTTATTTACAAATGTATCATGTATAGTCATGTATATTACATTCGTTTCTAAAGTTTTGTTTGTTTATTTCGGCTTTTAAAGTCATTTCACTTTTTAGTTTAGTGCCTAAAATACACTCATGTCCTCTTTTCACGGCAGGATGGGGACTATTGTATTGGAGCTCTACTGGAGACATGCACCTAAAACTTGCAAGAACTTTGCAGAGCTGGCTCGAAGAGGCTACTATAATAATACAAAGTTCCATAGGGTAATACAGAACTTCATGGTGCAGGGTGGTGACCCCACTGGAACAGGTTAGTTTATCTCCTCCATCTAAGAATATCTTAATTTTGTACTGAGATTTTAAATTATTCTTGCTTCATGCACAGTTTTATTGGTCTCCATTTTCCAGGTCGGGGTGGTGCCTCAATATTTGGAAAGCAGTTTGAAGATGAGCTGCACCCAGAGCTCAAATTCACAGGTACGTTTTGCTGAAACACCAAACAGGCAATTAATTAAAAACAACAAGAGTGGTCAATTCAACATTCAATTGATGTGTTAGGTGCTGGCATCATAGCTATGGCCAATGCAGGACCGGATACGAATGGCAGCCAGTTCTTCCTCACCCTCAGACCTACTCAGTGGTTGGACGGAAAGCACAGCATCTTTGGAAGAGTTCATCAAGGCATAGGAGTGCTGAACCGGATCGGGTTGGTGGAAACCAGTGGTCAAGATCGGCCTGTTGATGATGTAAGGATCATCTCAGCTACTGTGGCCATCTAAAAATCTTTTTTTATATTCCAACACACTTTTTTTTTTTAAATAAATGCTTGTTAAATAAGTGTTTATCAGTCCTTTTTCATTGCATAACATAGTAGAAGGACAGATATCCACTTTGGAGTGCCACACTTGTGCTCTGGCTTCTATTGGGTACCAGGATGAGACCTTAGACCATGGGTGGGCAAATTTAATGACTCGTGGGCCACATTGGGGTCTGTCTATAAACAGAACAACATACTTGCTCGTGGTGCAATAAAACAAAAATACAACACAACCACGGCAAGTTAATGCAGCACATAAACAACTAAGTCCTAAACATTATATCAAACTTAAAACTAGGGGAGAGGACGCACTCCTGTGGCGACCTCGTGGAAGATAAAAACATCAGATTTTTGTTATTCTTTTTGGTTAGCAACAAAAGAATGACAAAGGGAGTGCATACATGGACATGGAGACCATATTTTCAATGATAGAGTGCGTGCAAAGACATACAATATATGAATATTAATGAAACCTAGTCCTTTAAAAAGGTAAATAAAAGATAAAGGTAAATTTTAAAAAATGTAAATAAAAGTAGTAATTTATGGTATGTTATTAATATTTTATAAATAAATGATCCATATTGACCCATAATATATTTTATTAAAAACATTTAAAGTCACATAACAGTGTATAATAACAAATCAACAATACAAAATGCAAAGAAACATTTACCAAAAGGAAGATAGATAAAGTATTTAATTGGAAAAAAAACAAAAAACAGCCAGTAGCAGGCTTAAGGCAGACTCAGGTGAGGTACACTTTCTCATTTAGCTTGAAATGTATGTAATGCATCACATACTATATGAACTAAATATATATTGTAACATTAGTCGCACAGTGTCTCCGTTTTTGATTTTTTTTTTTAAATCGTGGTGATATTTATTGTCATCACTCCATTTTAAGACCTTTTAATCGGAGGCAAACGACTTGCATATTTGCGTTTGGAATGTTATGTCTGCGACGACCGCCACACAAACAGCCTTGGGCGTGGAGGTCGAGCAGCTTTACTGCGATCCTTCTTTAAAAATAAGTCAAACGTGTTCACGCCTCACGCTTCCTGTGTACAAGGCTACACTTCCCGAGGGTTGACCAGCCTTCTGCTTCTGGCGACACATCACTTTATGACCGTCGTCTTCACCACGTTTTCCTTGTGCCATCTGAGTTGTAAAGCCGTATGAAAACACTCGTATAGAATAAAACCCTTCTGACTCACACTTGGGCGCACTTTCATGACCTGCATGATTGTGAAACGAAACATGAAGTCACTTTCTCAACAGGAACGACTGAGCACTCTGCCTCAAGCTCTGCCTGGATTCTTTTCCCTAGCGACAGCTTCCAAAGCCCTTGACTGCATTTATTGTGGGAAAATAAGTATTTCATCACCTGCTGATTTTTTTTAAGTCGACCAACCTTAATCCATTACAGAAAAGCGGTCCTAGTGGTGCTTTTCATGGTGACTGCTCCCAACTCCCTTGACATCACTAACCACCCTTCACCTTTCTCACAGTCTCTTTACCCCATCAGGTGAAATTTTGCTGTTTGTAATTGAAATGATCAATTATTGCACCAATAGTGACCTCTTTATCACTTGTAATCTATTCCAGTCTCGTGCAGCAGTCTCTACAGCGGTCCCTCGTTTATCACGGTTAACTGGTTCCAGACCCGACCGCGATAAATGAGGTCCCAGGGGAAACGAAATGATGATACAAATCACAACAAACCTCCCCACATTTCCCTGAGAAGTCAAAAAAAAGGGAGAACTTTTCCCTCTCAGCTGAAATTGAACGAATGCTCACTTAATTAGAAAATGTTTGGTTGAAGTGTTTGTTCTGTGTTTGAGTTACGCTTGCTGATTGGCTCGCATCCTGAACAAGTTCACGCAGAATGAGAGGAAGGTGCCAAATGGAAATCGAGTGGAAATGTCCAAAGTGGCGCCGTGGCACCCAGCAAGAGGCCGACTTAACTGACTCGACAGTGCAGGGAACTGAGCCAAGTGTTGCTATATGCCACCACCACCCCCCCACCCCCAACTCCCGCCCCCCCATAGCGCCAGCAAACACCCGGGCACAGAGCTGCTCTGTATAGACAGAAAATGTTGGCTCTATGTGGAAAATACACACTACAAAAATAAACTCACTTTCCTTATAGACAGTATGAAAAAAACTCCCACGCCCCCCCCACACACAGCACGCTCAGGCCTGCAGAGATTGTACTTCCTCAAATAGTGGCCTCCACTCCAATAGACGCCGAACCCCACTTAATCACAGATTGCATGGTGCACTTTTATCAATGAAGGAACAGACCGCCCCTCCCAAAATGACATAACCATCTTTTCAATGACTGATCAAGGGCAGACGTGGCATCTGTAAAGCTGACATTGGAGGCATTGAAACATAAAGTGACCACCAACGAGAATAAGAATTAGAACCTTCACTTAAAATCATGTTAATTGTCAATCGTTTATCACACCCATCCCTAATTAATACCATATTGACCCGAATACAAGACGGTACTACACAGTCGTGCCTCGTTTAGCGGCCAATTGAGTCCAAACCCGACTGTGATAAATGAATTTCCATGAAGGATTCAGTGCTAATAAATTTAATATTTTGGGGTTTCACTTTACTATAAGGTAAACAAAACTAAAGTACTTAGTGAAGAACTAATGACTAATCGATTTACAGTAGAACTAATGAGTAGTGGTTAGTGTTAAGTAGGTTAATTCCTCATTAAGTACTATATTTTTGTGTACTTTATTGTAAAGTGTTACCTGTTTTGTAGTCAGGGTATAAAAAAAACCTGTTTATGACTTTCTAAATACAGGTTGTAACATTATTAGAGCCATGTAGACATGATATAACATCCCTATAGTCACCTTTGCACTCCTATGTTTCATTATTCAACTAGAGACGATCGCTAGCTCGCCAGTTAGCCTCAAATTTATGTCATCTAAACATTCATTCATTAATTTTCTACCGCTTATCCTCACGAGGGTTGTGGGGGTGCTGGAGCCTATCCCAGCTGTCTTGGGGCGAGAGGGTACAGGGTACACCCTGGACTGGCCACCAGCCAATCACAAGGCACATATAGACAAACAACCATTCACACTCACATTCATACCTATGGACAATTTGGAGTCGCTAATTAACCTATGACAAAATTGTCATCTTGTAGCCGGGTCAATATGGTATATACTGTACTATATTTTGTTTATTATTAAAAGTATCATTATTTATGGGAAAGGCTAATATAAAGGAAATATAATGGCACATTATTATAAAAAATGCATTTGTACAAATAAAAACTATCTCTAAGAGATGCCAGGTACTCTCTGCAGTTGAGTAAATAAACACTTGTAGCCACTATGTGAGGAAATAGCATAATCTGAGACGGGTGGGGCAATTTGGGGTCAAAACCGTGATAAAGGAGTGAAATGCGAATGAGATACATATGTGCGTTAAGAAGAAAGCAGATGGTCAAAAAAGTGATTGTGACATATTACTACTACATCATCATCATCATCATCATCATCACTCTCCCAACACTTTCTGCCTGGTGGGTCGACTGCATAGAATGGCTAACAGGTAGCACTATAATCCTTAACATAATGCTAGTATCACCTACTGAATGTACGTATGGTATGCTTCGTGACTGTCACTTTATCGAATACTACTGTTTTTGCCGTCGTCGTGAACGTGAAGTGCGACGCGGAGGCTCGCCATCTCCTTCACCATCATGGGAAGGTCGTCCGCACATTGGGAGGTTGTCTTGATACGCTGAGGGGACACAGGGGAACACATGTTAACTCATTCGATACCAAATGATGATGCAACTCTCCGCTAATGCATTTCACCTCAGACATAAAGTCGGCCATAAGGTGAGCTAGGCAGAGATCATGTGAACGGAAAAATCACATGACAGGAAGGAGGAACGGAGAGAGATCGTGGAGGAGTGTAGCGTGCAGGAGGTTGTAGGGAAATTTAAACTTCAAACACCCTCGTAAACACACGTAGTTTAGTTTCAAGTGGGAAAATTATTAATAGTGTTATTATTAATTGTGTTATATTTCTAATTTAATTGTTATTATGATGTAAAATTACACATTTTTTGTGTTGTTTATGCTGGTTTTTAGAAAAAGCTGGTTTTCCTCCCTTTTTTTAGTTAGGAACTGATATTTTCCTGAAATTTACCCATGTTCTATTGCTGATTACTACCAAACTGGAAAAGGTAGAAACAAACGTTTTTTTTTAAGAAAGGTGGGAGTCTAATCTGTCTTTTGGTAGGTTCCATATTTATATAGCCATAGAACACAATATTCTGTGTGCCTTGAAAATAAAAAAAAAGTCAAATTTGAACTGAAAGCGTCGACTTTTTCATGTTGTAGCAGTAAAATGTGCCTGTCCCAAGTGATCTTCTCTCAGAACTGAGATGATACAAAGTTTCCAAGTCGAGGGTTTTTACGACAACACTAAGGAAAAATCACACCTGGTGTGTACAAACACAGCTCATTTGCATTGAAGCTACAAACACACTACATGGCTTACTTACAATTTTACTTCAAAATCTTATATAATACGGCCCTTTTCGGGCTCAAGAAAAGAAATAAATAGTACCCACCTGCCAGATAGTGCCCTTTCCTTTGGCTAGTTTGTATATCATGGTGACAGGAATCAAAAAGAGCGAGGATAACGCCAGAAACCAACCAATCCAATACGCCCACCAAGGGTAGACGTAGGAGTTGTTGAACTTGAGAGGCGTGTATTTCAGCAGCAGGAACACAAGCGTTCCCTGTTAAAAAGGACACACATGACATGTGCAGGGATGGCCACACACACACACACACACACACACACAGACAGACACACACAATGTAGATATGATGCTTGACACACTTACGCCGCATATGACAGGGGTGACGTAGAGCCAGCAGTACTTGATCAGAGACAGAGGTTTGTAGCCGATCATGTCCTTGATGTTGTCACTGAAGCGTTCAGCACCTTTACACAAGACGAAATATTATTATTTATTATTTATTATTTATTATTTATTATTTATTATTTATTATTTATTATTTATTATTTATTATTTATTATTTATTATTTATTATTTATTATTTATTATTTATTATTTATTATTACACGGGAGCCAGACAACGACATTCCGTTGGCAATTTCACTGCTGTGTTATTGTGCAATGACAATAAAGAAATTAATATTATTATATAATATTATATATAATATTATATATATTATATATAATATATATATATAATTATATAATATTATATATTATATATATTATATAATTATTATTTATTATTACACGGGAGCCAGACAACGACATTTTGTTGGCAATTTCACTGCTGTGTTATTGTGCAATGACAATAAAGAAATTAATATCATTATATTATATATTATATAATATTATATATAGTATATATAATTATATAATATTATATATTATATATATTATATAATTATTATTTATTATTACACGGGAGCCAGACAACGACATTTCGTTGGCAATTTCACTGCTGTGTTATTGTGCAATGACAATAAAGAAAGTCTATGTCTATGTCTATGTCTTATGGTCATCCCTCGCTTTATCGCGGTTCAAATATGGCTGCCTAACAAAACATGTACATGCTCTGGTGCAAGCAATCAATAAAATGAGGGTAAAGGTGACTATAGGGGTGTTAGTTCATGTCTACAGGGCTCTAATAATGGTAAAAAAACACAATTACGACTTCAAACAGGTTTTTACTAACATTGAATGCATTTAGCTGCTATAAACAAACATTTCCACATATGCTGTTAGTGCATATGTGATGCTGCATTCACTTACACATGCACTAACATGTTTGTCTATTAATAGTACTCAGGATATTTGATATTTGAGTTAAGCTACCGTCGTATTAGCGGCGGTATACATACTTTGTTTGCTGCTTCAATGTTGGTGGAAGCTACTTTTTATGATACCTTAATTTAGATACAAGAGAACACGATACGATGCACAGCGTTCTTATTTTGAAGGCGAAAGCGTGTTGTAATTTTGAGGTCATTTTATATCCTACGTAGGGGGTTAATATAGCCACACGCAATATATCCAATATACTGTGCATGTCATATATAAATAACAACACTGTCTTACCATAAATCCATCCAATGACCACTGACTGGAAGATTGCCATCAAAAGAAGAGTGGGACCACTGCAGACATAGTGGTCAAAAATCTGCAGAATATATGATCCAGCCTGTATGAAACAAATCAATCGTTATTGATATCATCATAATTAGTGAATAAATACAAAGTTAGGACACAACAGATATACTCAAAGTTTTATAATCATTACACAAACGGTTTGTTAGTTCTCCCGGTTCTCCTGTAAAGACTTTTTACTTAATGGCGGCCATGTTTGTCAACCAATCTTGCTCAATTTTGACACACATGTGCTTGTCTGTTCTCTAAACCAAATTTTAGCCGTGGTTCCGCTCAACTTCTTAAAGTTGCAGTGGACCTCATTGAGCTGTGTGAGAAATTTCAAGTCACTGTGACTTATGGTGACTAGTTTTCCAGCAGGGCCACCCTGAGGTGTATTTGTCAGAAACGTAACAGCCCAGGTAGCACGGTAACGGTGCATGAATGGATGGATGGCTTACACAAACACATACATGTCATGTCAGTCATGTCATATGACTTCTCACCTGTGACACCAACAAGAGGCCAAACAGATAGCAAAAAACACAGATGAGCATTAAAATAAACTCTCTGCGGTATCCTTTTTGGATGTGGGAAGGGTAGATATCTGTTATGGAGGTCATGATGCTTTCAAGGCCAGCAAACTAAGGAAGACAACACTATGAGAAGACTCTCTTTTTCAGGGAAATATCCGAGGAGACGTCAGAGAGGCTTCAGCTGACCTGACCGTCGATGCCCAGCAAGATGATCATGGTGAAGAAGCACACAGACCAGACCTGAGGCCACGGCAGGAGGCTCACAGCCTGGGGGTAGACGATGAAGACAAGACCTGGACCTGCACACAAAACACACAAAACCAAATATGAACGCAAACCACTGGACGCAGATTTTTTTCTTGCATCTTGTCCACTGAGGTCGTACCAGACTCGGCAACTGAGGTGATGTCCAAACCCTGTTTTTGGGACATGTATCCCAAAACGGAAAAAATGGCAAACCCACCAAGGAAGCTGGTGCCACTGTTGAGTAAGCAAAGAAAGAAGGAGTCCCTGGAAGGAAAAAACAAAACATATTTGGTGACTTAAAATGATATCTGAATGGTGGACCGTAAAAAAAATCATATTTTTATCAATAAATAATTTGTCAGGGCTTTTCAAAGTGTGGCATCCTCCTAACCCTAACCCCTAACCATAACCATAACCATAACCATAACCATAACCATAACCATAACCATAACCATAACCATAACCATAACCCTAACCCTAACCCCTAACTCCTAACCCCTAACCCCTAACCCCTAACCATAACCATAACCATAACCATAACCCTAACCCCTAACTCCTAACCCTAACCCCTAACCATAACCATAACCATAACCCTAACCCCTAACCCCTAACCATAACCCTAACCCCTAACCCCTAACTCCTAACCCCTAACCCCTAACCCCTAACCCCTAACCCTAACCCCTAACCATAACCCTAACCCCTAACCCCTAACCCCTAACTCCTAACCCTAACCATAACCATAACCCCTAACCCCTAACCCTAACTCCTAACTCCTAACCCCTAACCCCTAACCATAACCATAACCATAACCCTAACCCCTAACCCCTAACCCCTAACCCCTAACCCTAACTCCTAACCCTAACTCCTAACCCCTAAACCCTAACCCTAACTCCTAACCCCTAACCCTAACCCCTAACCCTAACCCTAACACTAACCCCTAACCCCTAACCTCAGAGAAAAGAATACCACCTCAGCCATAAAGCTTTAGGACTCCAGCCGACCACAGCGAAAGTCATTATCCACAAATGTCGCCGGCCATCCGAAAATGACCCAAAAAACGCAGCAAAACGACTCATCCAAGAGGTCACGAAAGACCCCACAACAACATCCAAAGAACTACACTTGCCTCAGTGTAGGCCATTTTTCATGATGCCGCGGTACTAAAACCGTTCCGGATAAGGACAACATGAATAAATGCTGTACCTGTAGCAGTTGTTGTTGTACTTATTGTAGCTCCCAAGCGTGGTCAGACATCCCAAACATAAGGCATAGGAGTAGAAGATCTGGGTGCCAGCGTCCATCCATACCTACAGACCGATCACAACATGAACGTCTGTATCAGTATCAGTTTGCTGAGCCATTAAGACTTTATTGGCGGGTTAATACCTGTGGGTCAGCCAGGCGTGCAGGGTTGGGGTACAGGTAGTACTTGATGCCATGCAGGGCTCCAGGAAGTGTCATTCCTCTGACAAACAACACCAGTAACATGGCAAAGGGGAAAGTGGCTGTGAAGTATGTAGCCTAAAAAAAATAAATAAAAATAACAATTGGTGACAGCTACTGTATCATTTGTATGACTTATTTGAAAAGGAGCATCACTTTGCCCAGATTAGATATTGGACGTGTTGATGCCAAGGACAAGCAGTGTTAGCTGCTCTATTTCATACGGTGTCTGCCTGTGTTGACTGTGTATGGACCCGCTGGTGTTGATACAGCTCAGCCCAGACAGCGAGCGAGCGCTTCCAGTGTCTGCCATTCCTGTTTTGACAAGCATCAGGATGGACAAAGTGTTCTCAAAGCACACAGCTTCTTTATCTAAAGCGCACTTTGCTCCTGTGCACCAAACGCAGACTTTGTGGGACAATGCTGCGGGAACATAAAATGTAGCTTTTATGGAGGTGGAGCAGCACCAATTAGATATTAGACATGGATATCTGCATGCACAGCAAAGTTTGAAAGCCAAGTGACCTAAACGGGCTTAACCAGGGGTGGATTGTTTACATTGAAACTTTTTAAAGCCAATAAATCTAACAGTCCATCTGGAATTATTGGTCTCATTTAAGTGTCATACAATATCCTCAATGCGCTTGTAACGTCTGAGGTTGCCTGCCAATAAAATAAGTAACACTTTGGGTGTGGAACCAATTAACCACGATAAACGAAGGAGGACTGGATTTGTTGTAGAAAGCTTCCCTATTTGTTCCTACTCCGTCAGAGTTCACGCACATCTACGCGTCTTGTGTCCAATTTTGTTTATAATGTATGCTTATCACAAATTAATCACCGTCCTTTGTACTCTTAGAATACTGGGTGACAGGGGCGTCACTAGGTTCTAAGGACGGGGGGGGGGGGGGGGGGGGGGGCTTAGCCCCCTGGAGATGTACAAGATATAAATGAATGTAGTAGATATTAAAAAAAAATAACGAATAAGAACCGGGATATAACTTTCCCACTTTTGGACAGATTTAGTAAAGATACTCAATTGTTTTAAGCCACCATTAAATGTACACAAGTACAATTATATAATAATCAGTATTATATTATTAATTAGCCTATTATTATTACTATCATCATTATTCTTCTTCTGATTATTAATACTACTACTAGTAGGAGGCTAGTATTAGCCTGATTTTGCCCTTTTTTTTGCCTTATTTTGCCCTAAATTTATCAGATTTTTTTTTATTCATTCATTCATTTTCTGCCGCTTTTTCCTCACGAGGGTCGCGGGGGGTGCTGGAGCCTATCCCAGCTGTCTTCGGGCGAGAGAGACGGAGTACACCCTGGACTGGTGGCCAGCCAATCGCAGGGCACATATAGACAAACAACCATTCACACTCACATTCATACCTATGGACAATTTGGAGTCGCTAATTAACCTAGCATGTTTTTGGAATGTGGGAGGAAACCGGAGTACCCGGAGAAAACACGGGGAGAACATGCAAACTCCACACAGAGATGGCCGAGGGTGGGATTGAACCCTGGTCTCCTAGCTGTGAGGTCTGCGCGCTAACCACTCGACTGCCGTGCTACCCAGATATTTTTTTTGTAAAAAAAAAAAAAAATCAATAACATTTTTTTTATATCAAATTATTTAGGGGGGGCCTTAAGAACATTTTAGGGGGGGCTGAAATAGGCTTAATGACACCACTGCTGGGTGATAATGTTCCTCTTGTACATATTGTTTGAATACAATGTGTAGCCGTGCACACGGAAAACACAACAAAATAAAGACTAACTGGAAACCGACAATTTCACAGCCGGAGCTCAGGTCAGAGAATCCAACCTGAAACCTAAACCTCGTGAGAATAGCACGGGATTGGCTACTCCTGCCACCAAAACACGTGACTCCAACAATGTAAAGCTAATGGCAACATAAATCAACTGTCCTGAGGTGCTTTCCACATTCCAAAACAGACTGTTCATATTGAAATTCACAGGGGGTTGGAGCCCCCCGTCAAAAGGATATAGGAGCCAACCGGGTCGGAGCTGGGAAGGCTGCCTCTATAGTCTTCTCCTTTATACAAGCGTGTGTGAAAAATGAAGCAATCTTTAAAGTCTTTAGTTCCAATGGCCAAATAAAACGAGGGTCGAGGGAAATCATGCATGGGCCGATGCAAAGCGTTCAGATGAGTCATGTGAATAACATGTGCATACCTCATTGTTACACAAGGAAAGGCTGACTGACTTGAACCTGTCACTCTTTAAGTATTCAAACAATCATTGAAATAGAAACCTGGATGTATTTTACATTTAATACAGAGTTGGGATTTCATTGTGAAATTAATATATACAAGAGTGAATTTATACCCTTTTTAAATGAGACATTATGAATTTTTGTCTGTGAAATGTTTAGTTTGGCTGCACAGTGGACAAGTGGTTTGCGAGCAGGTCTCACAGCTAGGGGACCCGTGTTCGATTCCACCCTTGGGCATCTCTCATTATATCATTATTATTATAATTAATCATTTCATTTTTGTTTATTTTTGTTTTATTTAGTTTTTTTTAATTATTTTTTCAGGACCCACCAGTTGAGAATCTCTGTAAAAATGCTAGTCAAAGATCCTCTATGTGACAGAACCCACTCCACAGACACTACTCAAAGTGCACTCTGCTCTTTTTAAGGTCCTACTGCAAATACACAAGTCACAGATCCTCTACGTCAGTAGCTCCCAACTCGTGTCCAAGGAGTTATGTGATGCACCTGAATGCACCATAGTCGTTTGCCAGTTTTAATCCTGCTTGTTGAGTATCTGACAGTTGGTGTCCCAACTTTAAAATAACCACTACCCCCTTATTAATAGCATCTGAAATACAAAAATTCATACAACCAACAATAAAGCCAAATTTTCGGGTGAATTTTCACTTATAGTGCCAGGTTTTCACCGCTGGGACCGTGCAGGGATTCATTGGAACGCCGATATAAACGATTGGCTGGCAACCAGTCCTGGGTTTACCCCTGCTGGGATAGGCTCCAGCACCCCGTGTGACCTTCGAAAATGAATGAATGCTTAGTTTAAAACACTCCAAATAATAGGACACTTGAAACTCTCTCTTAAAGGGGCCTGTTCAGAGTCGCCTGTTATGGTTGGTTCATGCTAATTAGTGACTTCAACAGCTGAGCGACTCAAGCAAGCGAGAAGACTATTCTTTAGTAACGTTGAAATAAAAAATTTGTACTGGTATCTATTGTTGAAGTATTGGGTATGGTGGCCTTCAAGGGTCAGAAAGCAAAACAGCAAAACTGCAAAATAATATATTAGTTTGCTTTTAATTATAGAATCAACTTTTCAAATGTCAAAACTGAGCTATGGGGCAGTTATTATCGAGCCCTACGAACTCTGACCAGCAACTAGGAGGTTGTCACGTATATTATAGATTGTATTACCTAAGCTTTGGAATTGATTGATGCCTTGCCTTATAGTTTTCATATAAAAACACTTCAGTCTTCCTTACCTTCCCGGTGGATCGCACTCCCTTCCAGACACAAAAGTAGCAGATGATCCAAGCGAGAAGGAGGCACAAAGAAAGCTCCCATTGGATGTTTCCTAAGGTCTCGATGCCAGAGGATATATTTAGCACCCGTCGTCTGTAAGGATCAGTGTATTGTTACTGACTGGGAATGGATTGAGGAAGATCAAGCGACATGTTTTTTTGTAGATTTGTGTTCTGTGAGGCGTTGAGGTGATAACTGAGATGGATTTGTTGATCACAAGCAAATGCAAAATGATTCATACCATGGCCACATTTTCATTTAAAATGAATTTATATTTGTTAATTGGGTGTATATAAATGGAATTAACACAACAAAGACCATAAGAAGAAGTGTTAAGCAATATTAATTGTTAAAATTGGTGAGTGTATGACATTTTGTAAATTCTAATTACCGTATTTTCCGGACTATAAGTCGTACTTTTTTTCATAGGTTGGCTGTTCCTGCGACTTATACTCCAGAGCGACTTATAAATGAAAAAACTGTTTATGTTACATAAACACTGGACACCTTTGTGTTAGCATATCTTACATCTATTCAGCCTGTTCTGTATTCTTTTATTATTGTTAGAACTCACCTAATAAATTACCTGCAAAAAAATGCGACTTATACTCCAGTGCGACTTATATATGTTTTTTTCTACCTAATTATGCATTTTTGGCCTTGAGCGACTTATCGTCCAGAAAATACGGTACCTTAACCACATAACCGCATAGCACGGTGGACAAGTGGTTAGCGCTAGGAGACCCAGGTTCGGAATTTGCATTCATTCATTCATTCATTTTGTACCACTTATCCTTGCGGGGGATGCTGGAGCCTATCCCCGCTGTCTTCGGGCAAGCGTCGGGGTACACCCTGGACTGGTGGCCAGCCAATCACAGGGCACATATAGACAAACAACCATTCACACTCACATTCATACCTATGGACAATTTGGAGTCGCCAATTAACTCCACACAGAGATGGCCGAGGTTGGGATTGAACTCGGGTCTTCTAGCTGTGAGGTCTGCGCGCTAACCACTCGACCTATGTGCAGCCTCGGAATTTTCAAATTTACAAAAACATGCTAGGTTAATTGTACGGTGGTATGAATGTGAGTGTGAATGGTTGTTTGTGATTGACCGAAGACAGCTGGGATAGGCTCCAGCATGGTGACCCTGGTTAGGACAAGCGGTACAAAAAAATGGATGGATGGATGGATGGAATCATTGATTAGTTCCCATGAGGCATTCTGTTTCTCCGATCAAGAATCTTGTCTATTGCCACCTTTCATATTCATTATCGCTTAAACTCCAAATTTGGCCAGGGTATGAATCAGATCCTGTCTAAAAACTACAAATACATAATTGTACTGTCAATGAAAAAAAAAAAAACTACATTTGTAGGCTGAGAAGTTGTGTGATACGTTAAAACTGCAGCATCCGTTCTAATCCAAACAGTTTCTTATCAGGAGCCATTTAAATCCCGTATTAAATAATACAATAATACAACCATCAAACACCTTTCGTTATTTTTAGAATTCCTTTCCTGTCCTGCAGCGTTAGTCCCTTCCTATATATACTCCTAAAGTCCTAGATGGCCAAAGAATACCCACAAAAACCCTAAAAAACATACCGCCAAAACTCTACAACAGACGAGGATATGTTCATACTGGACGTCCAGTTGGCGGTATAGTTGCTCAATACCACACAAGAGTCTGAAATGTATCACAGATGTTTCATGGTATCAGTGCGACAACGAAACAACGTGGACATTTTGCCTTCTTGCGATGTACGTACCCGTGTTCCATGCGTTATCACACGTTGCCCACGGCAAATCTCCGGTGAAAGAAGAGAAAAGGTAGAGGAAGGCCCAGGCTAGAATGACAATGTAGCTGATACATCCATAGAAAATGATCAGTTGACTGGCGTATCCGATGCCTGAAAACAACCACTGAAGTTAAAAGAACCACTTTGGGATTTTATCTTCAGGTTCTTCATCTTAACACCAGTTGGGATCAACGTCTTTACCTTCGAACAAGGGGCAGATCTTCCTCCAGCACATGATCCCTCCTTGGCTGGTGTACTGGCCCAGAGCTGTCTCCAGAACAAACAACGGAATACCGCAGCTTCCAAGGAACAGGACATAAGGAACGAGGAACGCTCCTGTGAACAGGTGTGGAACACCACACAAGACGGGATCAACAAGCAGAGAGAGAATACACGATGGTGTTTTACACCATTATGACTAATCCCACTAATTATGACCGCATTCCTTTGAGCCCGCTTTGGTGTCGGAATCTTGGCTAGCTGTCATCTTAAGCCCCATTGAAGTCAGACCGCTTATTTGTTTTCTTAAAGGGCTCCGATTATTCAAATGTGACTTTTGAATGATGTTTCAACAGTAATATGGATTACAAACACCAAATGTGCTACAAATCCATCATCTCGCTCACATGTCAGAATCAGAATCAGAAATGGTTTATTGCCAGGTATGATCAAACACAGGGGTCTCAAACATGTGGCCCGCATGACACTAGTTTGAGGCCCCCCGCCTTGATATGAAAGTTTAATGTTTTTAATGTTTGATATGGATGCTGTATGGTATCATGTACCCAGAAAAACATATTACGTTTGATTAATGTTCATGTTAAAGGTTAAATAACTGTTAATAGTTATCCTCACTATCCGCGTGGAAGTGGTACGTTTTTGGCTTTTTAAGTTTCAAGGAAATAGCTTGGAGGCTACTGTTTAGGTGGCTAGCTCTCTA
Source organism: Doryrhamphus excisus (assembly GCF_037039965.1). NCBI lineage: Eukaryota > Metazoa > Chordata > Actinopteri > Syngnathiformes > Syngnathidae > Doryrhamphus > Doryrhamphus excisus. The sequence continues at coordinate 18,701,955 of NC_136367.1, read as the reverse complement.
GTTTGCGAGTTAGCATGTGTCACAAGACCCTGCAGTTGCGTAATATGTTGTAAATAAAAACAGTATAAATAAAACCATTACCATTAACTTTCTCACTGCATAGAGAATACTGAGCCAGCAGAGACCAGCAGACACATGCCATGACTGGGATCAAGTTGAAAAAAAAACTTCCTCTCATTTTGTGTGGAAGTGGTAAGTTTTTGCCTTCTTTCCTTTAAGTTTAGAACAGAGTATAGAGAGGCTAACTAGTTAGCCTTCTCTTATGTCTCCGCAGTGATGCCATAGCCTGTGCAATGTGATGTAAACAATGAAAATTAAGAGTGTAAAAGTGACTATTGAGGTGTTATTTCCTGTCACCAAGGCTCGAATAATGTTAAAATCTGTATTTAGAAAGTCATAAACAAGTTTTCTGCAATAAATATTCGATGGACGGACAGACAGATGGATGGCTCGGTTTCAAAAGTACCCGTTTTGCTCTGCTATCAAATGACTTGGAAATGATACCATCCTTATTTAGCATGTTTATTTCAGTCAAAGGTCCGATATATCATTGTCTTTCAACTGATGGCTTGGGACCCAACAGTGGCCCGCTGTGTAGTCCTCAGTGGGTCGTGGGACTATGCCTGTGCAAAAACAAATGGCCGACGGTGTCGAGCTTGAGTGGGAGGTGAAGGGAATCTTTATCGGATGCACACAGTAGCAGATATGCGCTGGAGAAGAGCGAGCCATGAAGAGAGGATAAAATCTCACCGCTGTAGCTCATCTTATGTTGCAAACAGTCCCTTTAAATATAAGCGACATGACAAGTTTGAGTTGAAAACATTGCGCAGTTTGCTTGTCATTTCTTCAGCAGATATCTGCAGCTGTGTGTCAGACAAAGTCACTCAATGTCTTTTCCTTCCCACTCAAGGTTGACAAAGTCGCCCACCTTGTCACAGTGTCACAGACAAGAATGTTAGGTGCATTCAAGGACATCGGGTCATTCATTCATTCATTCATTTTCTACCACTTATCCTCACGATGGTCACGAGCGTACTGGAGCCTATCCCAGCTGTCAGTTTGGAGTCGCCAATTAACCTAGCATGTTTTTGGAATGTGGGAGGAAACCGGAGTACCCGGAGAAAACCCACGCATGCACAGGGAGTACGTGCAAACTTCACACAGAGATGCCCGAGGGTGGAATCGAACTTGGGTCTCCTAGCTGTGTGGTTGCGCGTGAACCACTCACTCATCGGGTCATTATATCATTATTATTATCATTATTTTTTATTATTTTTCCAGGACCCACCAGTTGAGAATCTCTGTAAAAATGCTACTCAAAGATCCTCTATGTGACAGAACCCACTCCACAGACACTAGTCAAAGTGCGCTCTGCTGCTTTTAAGGTCCTACTGTAAATATGCAAGTCACAGATCCTTTACGTCAGTGTCCGAGGAGTTATGTGATGCACCTGAATGCACCATAGTAGTTTGCCAGTTTTAATCCTGCTTGTTGAGTATCTGACAGTTGGTGTCCCAACTTTAAATAGAACCACTACCACCTTCTTAATAGTATCTGAAATACAAAAATTCATACATCCAACAATAAAGACAAATTTTCGGGTGAATTTCCACTCATAGTGCCAGGTTTTCACCGCTGGGACCGTGCAGGGATTCATTGGAACGCCGATATAAATGATGAAACACTCTTAATGCACAAAGTCATCATTCAAACTTACTTATTTGTTGATGTGATGCACACAGAGCAAGGAACAACTTGCTGCTGGGTCTCCTCACACTGTGAGGCGTTCAGGCGCACTCGGAATTTTGAGTATTCACCGCAAATTGTTTTTTTTTTTTTTTCATTTTTATTCCGCGTATGCCACTTTGGAAACCACTATTCTCGGTGACTGGATCGGCCCGCGGGTTGCCGGTTGAAAAGCCCTGTCCAATTGAGTGATAAAAGATAAAAAGTGGGGGCGCTCTGCCAAGAATGTGAGTCTCGACATGTGTGTCATGTTATTTTTTTGTCTTTTAGAAGCTGTCAAGGCCTTTCACATCAAAAGTGAAGCAGAAAGGACACAGGCGGCGGAACAGAAAATGAGTTAGCCCGTAATAACACAATATTCAGCTGGCAAAATTAACACTCAAGAGTATGAGTAAGTTTGTGGGAAAAAAAAACTCCACTCTGTACTTTTAAATGTACATAAAACACAAAATGTTCATAATTTGAAAGTAAAAAAAAAAACCTTACCACCACCGTTCTTGTAGCACAAATATGGAAACCTCCAAACGTTCCCAAGTCCAATGATGGCACCGGCCACTGACAGGATGAACTCCTTTTTGCTTGCCCACTTGCCACGCTCCCTGATTCTCTGTGGGGATGTCTTTGCGGGGACGTAGCACAGTCTGCCCAGGGAGTCTGCCATGCCGCTTGCTGACTGAGATTGACTGACGATTCTTGGTTGGATGGCTTGGACTGGATGGGGACTGGATGGGGACTGTCTCGTAACGGAGCTATGTAACGACACACACACACACACACACACACACATGCACATGCAGACACGTTACTCGGCCAGCCACAAGGGGGACCTCTAGATTGGCAACAAAACACACACACAGGAGATAAAGTGTGTGAAGTTTTTAGTGTGGATTTTCTAGCCATATAAAAATAACAACAGATGTTTTTGTACATAATTTGAAAATATTGGTATTCTTTTTATAAGATGAATGATTATGATTAGTTGACTGTGGTGTAGCACTGCATCGTATTGAGAAGTATAACAAATACACTATTATACTCTTCCAGAACACAAAATATTTTGAGTTAAGGTAAAAAAAAAAAACGTTTGATCAATTGCCGGTAGTTGAATAACGAACCGCACCTCACCTTGCACAATGACATCACAGTCGAGCTGCTGGACGCTGGCGTTACTGAGCAAGTCGACATTTTTCACCCTGGATTTCCAATAACAAAATACCACGCCGAGAGTGACTGTAATGCGCATTCTACTGGATCTAACTACTCATCCTTCAATGTATTTACTGTATTCTCAACTCAAAGTGTTGCAAACAGAGTTGGGAAGAAGTAGAAAAAAGCCAAAAACTTACCACTTCCACATGGAATGGGAGGAGAACTTTTCACTCCATCATGTCGGACATGACACGGGTGACCTGGTGTAGCCTAATGTCATGTCTCAGTATTGTGGCCGTTCTTTCAATATTGTTTAACTAGTAATACACCAGAGTCAACAATAAAACACCATCATTTGTTAATACATTTGTTTTTTATACATACTATTAGGGGTGTTCCAGAAAAGCTCAAACAGGAAGCTACCTAGCTTGTCTCAGCCCAGGAAAGGGTTTGTTGTTCATTAACAATATACGTACATGGCATGTCACGATAAAGTGTTAGCTGGGTTATGTTTTTAATAATCATGGTATTCCACAGCAATATGCCAAATGCCTCCGTCTAATGTCACGTCTTGTAATATTGTGATATAGATACTATTTATGGTTTGATTAATTGCGATGTGATAGCGATGTGACAACATCCATCTAAATTTGGACTCTCATGACTTTTTATGTCATCATTTTGACTTTTTAGCTCAAAATTATGACTTTTTCTCACAACTTATTTTCCAATGTGATGTCTCTTTAATCCTTAATTTTTACTTTTTATCTCAATTTTGACTCTCATAATGACTTTTTATCTCATAATTTCGAATTTTATCTCATAATTAGGACTTTTGACTTAGCTATGATTTTCTTACCCTATAATTATGACTTTTTAATCATGTAATTTTGACTTTTTGTCTCAGTTTTTACTCTCATAATGACCTATTACATCATAATTAAGAGTTTTTTATCTCATAATTATGAATTTTTATCTCATAATTTTGACATCTTATCTCATAAATTATGACTTTTTATCTTATCACTTTTTATCTAAACTTTGACTTTCATAATGACTTTATTTGATGATTGTGATTTTTTTTAAACTAATCCTTTTCACTTTTATCTCAATTATGAGGAGAAAATTGTAATCAAGATAAAAAGTTGACATTTTTAAATGAAAAAAAAGGTCATAATTATGACCACCACAGAAAATGGATGAATAGAAAACACAACAGCAGGATGTTTTCTTGTCATCTTCATGAACCATGAAGTGTATTTGTCCATCATTTAAATATCTTAACAGACTAAAAGCTTTGAAATGAATGCCCAGCTTTTGTAATGTATGTGTCGTGTGTGTTTTTCTTCATCATTTTAATATTGTCAAACTCAGCAGGTACATAATAAAACACATAAATATCTGAATTGTATGAAGAGAGAAAGAACAGTTTCTAATACAGTCAGCCAGCATACATTTACTTGGAGTGGGAAAACAAGACAAAAGGTTTTAAGAGGAACTTTGTAACAACAGGTGATATATGTGTTTTATGGATTGTATTGATTGTGTCGGAGACATAAACACTATGTTGAGTCAGTAAACATTTGTGAGAACTTATTAGCAGGCATGGATGTGTCTGATTTTTCATCCCTAAAATACACACGTCTGATTGTTAAACAGTATAATCAAGTTATAGAATATTAACACTCACAACTCAGTGGAGGAGTTGAAGTACCTCAAGGTCTTCATGGAAGGCGAGATCGACAGCCAGATTGGTGCAAAGTCTGCCGAAAGAGAGCCTCCATTGCCTCCATTTGCCAGTTTATCTACGTTACTACCTTCACCTACAGTCTCGGTCACAACTGACGCCTCCCTGGGGGGCGGAAGGCGTGTTCAGGGCATGTTTGTCCGGTAGGAGACCTCGGGGAAGAACCATGACCTTTTAAAGAAACTATGTCTCTCAACTAGCTTGGGGAAGACTCGAGATTCGCCAGGAGGACCTGGACCAAGTGGTCCGGGAGAGTGACATCTGGCGACCCCATCTCGGCTAAAAGTCTAATTCATATCTTGAAATATGCCAAATACAAAAAAAAACGTATTTTCTGGACTATAAGTCGCTCCTGAGTATAAGTCACACAAGGCCAAAAATGCATCATTAGGTAGAAAAAAACCCATACATAAGTCACACTGGAGCGCGCAGACCTCACAGCTAGGAGACCAGGGTTCAATTCCACCCTTGGCCATCTCTGTGTGGAGCTTGCGTGTTCCCCCGTGCATGCGTGGGTTTTCTCCGAGTACTCCGGTTTCCTCCCATGTTCCAAAAACATGCTAGGTTCATCGGTGACTCCAAATTGTCCATAGGTATGAATGTGAGTGTGAATGGTTGTTTGTCTATATGTGCCCTGTGATTGGCTGGCGACCAGTCCAGCGTGTACTGCGTCTCTCTCGTCCGAAGACAGCTGGGATAGTCTCCAGCACCCCCGTGACCCTTGTGAGGAAAAGCGGTAGAAAATGAAAGTCGCTCTGGAGTATAAGTGGCAGGAACAGCCAACCTATTAAAAAAAGTGCGACTTATAGTCCGAAAAATACACTAATTGCATTCTATGAGTCTCCGGTTTTGTGTGAAGTCATTGAAGGAATAACGGTAGCAAGAATTTGGACATGAAATAGCACATTATATGTGTCACCTGAAAAAAAATATGCCATAAATTGCCATAAAACAGGCAAAAAGAAGTGTTTTTACTGCAAAATCTTGTATTTTCACTGCAGCATTGTCCATGAAATGAGAGTGTGGTAGCAGGTCTTTTTTTTTTTTTTTTTTTGGAATGTGTCACTGCGGGAGTTTGCACGTGCACACGGAGCTTACACTCAGAAAACACAGTCCTGTTAAAAGCGTAATATAGTGCTTCAGCTTTGGTACTTTGTGATCCATCCTCATGAGAACATTACAGCAGCAGTCCCGTGTCTGCACACACTCTGTCGTTGGCATACTGACACATGAAAGCGTTGATTGGAGTGAAGCTTATGATCTATTCAACTGACATAACCACTACATGATAAACGGGAGACCTGTTAAGGTGGCACAAGAACGGCAAAATGCACGCGTGGCCTCGAGAGACGTTGAGGGAAAATGTTCATGGTCTCATACTTGCACCTCCATCTCCACGCCGCCGCTTCCCTTGTAGTCGTTGGCAGGCGGGGCGAGGGCTTTGCTGGGGTTCAGTGGGTATTGCTCGGGTTGCTTTGCGGAGTCGCGGGGATGGTTTTCCGGGCGGCAAAGCTGCTTGAGATTCTGTGGAGACAAAGTGGGCAGATTGAGAAAAAAAAAATCATATTTTTTCATTTTTTTTTCAAATCTGCGCAACTAACTTCAGTGATGTCATTCATTCATTTTCTACCGCTTATCGTCACGAGGGTCGCGGGAAGTGCTGGAGCCTATCCCAGCTGCCTTTGGGTACACCCTGGACTGGTGGCCAGCCAATCACAGGGCACATATAGACAAACAACCATTCACACTCACATTCATACCTATGGACAATTTGGAGAACATGCAAACTCCACACAGAGATAGCCGAGGGCGGACTTGAACTCGGGTCTCCTAGCTGTGTGGCCTGCGTGCTAACCACTAGACCACCGTGCATCCCTTCAGTGATGTTTCAAGGCAAAATGAGTTGATTTTTACTCCACATGGGGAAATTAAACACAGTCTGGGGTGAAAAGAAAACACATTTTGCTTCAGAAAATTCGTTTTTTTTGGGGGGGTGGGGGGGTTAGGTGAGAGTGTGTAGGTTAAGACAAAGACGCCTCACAGTTCGTCACCTGGCAGCAGCACTAAATAGTACCCGTCAACTTCAGGATGCTGGACTTCATGGCAGGACTGCCAAGAAAAAAAAATCTCAGACGGGCCCAAAAAAATTTCCAAGTGATCCCAAACTTTTGAGCGGTAGTGTATATGCCATACAAATTAATAATTAATTTGATTTGGCCACCAAATCATTTGGGATATTTTAGCATGTTTATGCTCTTCCTGACATTTATCCATTTTTGTTGGTTAATGTAAACAGCATAATATCTCATCAATAATGCATAACACATACTGTAAATCTGTAATAAAACAACAACAAGACCAGGTGGGTTCCTTTGCTAGAATACTGCTCGGAAGATTTTGGGATAAAGGATTAAAGAATATGTTCAGGCCGTGCCCCCACCCCCCCAAAAAACAAAAAAAAAAAAACGTTAACACATGAATGTCAGAACTTGACACAAAAACAAGACACTCAAATTCGCCAGAAGCAAAAAAGACAGAGTTTCACAAACGGACAGCAATTTTAACACCTACAGACAGGTTTGAACATTAAAGGTGTCAACCGTAAGTCATTTGCTCAAGAGCAACATATACATTTGACAGCTAACTACACCTGTTTGGGCTGGTAAGTAAAAAACAAAATGTCTGACATGTGGAGGAATGTCAATGTGTTACATTCCATAACCCTTTGGAGGGTAACAAGAGGTAACGTTTTTACATACATTTGGGTTTACTATGATATCTCACCTTAAATAAAATATCCCTTTTTTACACTACAGCGTGGCATGTGTGACTGTACAGTCATTTTTTCATGTTGACATAGCATAATCACACATTGGACCTAAAAATCACACAAATGCACGTCTGAAAGCTTTAAAAATCCTTCCACAATGCAACCTTTTTTGAAAAAAAAAATTATCGGTATAAATATTGGCAATACTGACTCTGATGGTTTGTATTTAATTCGCCAATAAATGTATGACGCAAGAAACGGTTTCATTCTAAGTTGTAAAAAGGGTTCATTACATGTTGTGTATTTTTCCACTAAAAGAAACGACTGTACAGTCACAAATGTCACGCTAGAGTGGAAAAAAGTGAAATTATATTTAAGGTGAGATCCAATAGTAAATACAAATGTATGTAAAAATGTTTACTACCTTTTGCTACCCTCCAAAGAGTTCATTTTTTGCTAGCCCAAACCCGTGTAGCTAGCTGTCAGATATATATGTTGCTCAACCCACCTACTGCTCTCAGCCACTGGGGGGTATCGTTGTACGGTATCACGACGTTGCTACGGCATTGAATCCACAAGTGACTAGAATAGTGTGATGATAACCACAGAACCAGAAATGGAACTAACTGCTATGTAGGAAAGGGTCTGGCTGCTCAGTACAATAAGAGCAATAATATTAATGTCAATGAAATTTCAGATTTTGTGGCACCAACAGATGACACATCAATCTTTGGAGTAATAATAATAATAATAATAATAATAATAATAATAATAATAATAATAATAATAATAATAATAATAATAATAATAATAATAAATAATAATAATAATAATAATAATAATACTGTCCTGTGATTGGCTGGCGACCAGTCCAGGGTGTACACCGCCTCTCGCCCGAAGACAGCTGGGATAGGCTCCAGCACCCCCGCGACCCTTGTCAGGATAAGTGGTAGCTAGGAGACCAGGGTTCAATTCCACCCTCTGCCATCTCTATGTGGAGTTTGCATGTTCTCCGGGTACTCCGGTTTTCCTCCCACATTCCAAAAACATGCTAGGTTAATTGGCGACTCCAAATTGTCCATAGGTATGAATGTGAGTGTGAATGGTTGTTTGTCTATATGTGCCCTGTGATTGGCTGGCCACCAGTCCAGGGTGTGCAGACAGCTGGGATAGGCTCCAGCACCCCCCCCCCCCACGACCCTCTGTAGAAAATGAATGAATGAATGAATATTAATGTAAATGAAATTTCAGATTTTGTATCACCAACAGATGACACACCCATCCTTGGAATAATAATAATAATAATAATAATAATAATAATAATAATAATAATAATAATAATAATAATAATAATAATAATAATAATAATAATAATAATAATAATACGACTTACTACTATTAAATCCAGCACGTTGCCTGCAGCTGTGAGTTGGCCCATAGCCATGTTACCTAAAGTCCCGCCCACTCAGCACATTTTGTAACCCCGCATTTGTGTTTTCACTGGTGAAATAAAAGATTTTTACCCCCAATGTTTAAAGTAAGTACATGTTTGAGATGTGTGAAAAATTCCTCAGCGGATGCGTTGCAATCGTCGTAGTAACCACTCTGACTTGATTTTTGGCGGTGGTGTGTTTTGTTTTTGGCACCGTCGCAACAGAACAGCGCAGGTTCTTTGGTTTAGCCATCAAGCTGGGCCACAAAAGGCCTGGTGGAGCTTTCATTATCCCTGTGCCACCAGTGGCGGTACTGCCAAACCAGGGGCGTGTCGGGTCATTGTGGGCCAGCCTGGGTGTTGCCGAGGCAACCACTGAGTCAGAGTGCTGCTAATCCAGTAGATGAGGGCTACGTTCACGCTGTAGTCTACTAAGTTCCCAGTAATATCTGTTCTGATAAAAGAGTCTGAAGTTGAGTATTTGTGTCAGAGCCACACTCTTTAGCAAACGCCTACCTGCCATGTCGTGCCTTTCATTTGAGTCACTTTAAAGAGGATCCACAACGGTACCAGCAGGACGCAGAAGAGCCCGAGGAACCAGCCCAAAGCGTAGGCCCAAGTCGGGTACACGTAGGTTTTGTTGAATTTGAGAGGCTTGTATCTCACCACGGAGAAGATGAAGGTACCCTGGCAGGGAAAGAAAACAAGGAAAAACTTCAATACGTCAACATCGACATTCCAATTCACTCCTGCCGTGTTTATGAGGACCTCACTCATGAGGTGGAAAATGTGACGGAAAATAAAGATTTGATTTCTAGAACTAGAAAAAGGAGAAATGTGATCTCAGAATAAAAATAAAAATAAAAATAAAAATAAAAATAAAAATAAAAATAAAAATAAAAATAAAAATAAAAATAAAAATAAAAATAAAAATAAAAATAAAAATAAAAATAAAAATAAAAATAAAAATAAAAATAAAAATAAAAATAAAAATAAAAATAAAAATAAAAATCTTAAACTATATTAGGAAAGCAGGAAGTGAACAAATGTAACAGTTACTGATTGTAAAAGTACCAGATGGAGGGGTAGGATTTAATAAGCTTTGCTTCTTCCTACTCCTTTTGGACATGTGGAACTGTGAACTGATTATGGGATGCACTCAATTGTAATCTGATGTATGTTCAAATGAAATAAAACCATTACCATTACCAAATGTGGCTCAAAGTATTTTTTTAGAGTACAGTGGATCACCTTTGCCATTCAACATTCATTGGTAGCCCTAAAAGCCGTTTTGAACGAGTTCTATGCAACCCAGACTTCCTTATATGGACTACAGATTGCCTGCACTATGTTTCTGGAAGTCCTCGGGAACACTGCAAAAAGAGGTGCAGAATCGGGAAGATCTAGAAAGCTTTCTGTGTGTGTTATCATGTAGAGCTGGTCTATTGGAGCATAATCGGTCCCCTTTAAAATATGGAAAATGTGTCATTTCTTTCAGCCAAAAATAATTTTCTGGGCTTACAAGTCTGAATTTCTAATAAGGTATGCCCATTAATGAGTCAAGCAAAGGCCAAATGGCATGTTTTAAGTTTGTTACCATCGTTTTTTTGTTTTTTTCCCCCCTCTTTGCAGTAACCACTCAGCACTATCATACAGCAAAGTAGCAGTTAGAGATTTCATCCCCACGTACAAAAGCAAATATGAAAACTTCTCAGTAGGAAAGCAGACCCTTCACTCCCTTCATCCTAACCCACCTGGCACCGACACCAGCACCTTAATCAAATTCCTCACGTCACAAAGTTACAATCTTTAATTGCTTCCCATCCAACTCCTCCTTGTTCCTCTTCTCGTATCATTTCAAGCTCGAGGGAAGAACAACAAGATGATGCTTGGTGAGAAAAAAAACAAAAAACAAACACGTTTTATGAAACGGATTGATGGATTCAAACTCACCAAACAGACAGCGGGCGTAATGTAAAGCCAGCAAATCTTCATGAGCGGCCATGGACGATATCCTATCATGTCTTCGATGTTGTCATACAGACGATCTGCACCTGTTTGTCACACACACACACCAAGATTTCAACATAAAATGGTATTCATAACAAACATATGAGGCAGTCCCCTTATAATGTGTTTATGAGGGAGTGTGAATTAAAATAAATGTTCAGTCAAGTGGTTGTTTTTATGGATTATACCTCATTATATGCACACTAATACCACCAATACGATCATACAATGTCACAAGTATGTGCAGGTGTACCTAATAAAGTGCCTGTGCGTTGTTTGGCGGCATGTGTGAAACCCGACAAAATCTATTTCTCACCCAAATCCTTAAACCCTTGAGTTACAAAAACAAAATCCTGTTAACGAAAGGGTAGCGCAAAGCATGCATGAGCATCAACTAAGAGCGCCAAAGTCCTCCTTGGAATCTAATGGCCCTCAAGCTCAGATAAGCTTAAATGGGAGTGATGGGAGGAAGAAAAGAGGACAAAATATTTGGCAGACAAAGTGCGTTAAGAGCCGCGGGAGTGTGACACTCAAAAGAAGTGCACGCCAAGTCTATTGGCCAAGATAAATTAAAGGAATGTACACAATGTACAGAATGTATATGACTTCAGGCTTCTTTGGTAAGAAGGTTATCTAAACCATCAGTTGATTATATACAGTATGTTTACGCTAAGATAATATTCGGTATACTTGACTTTTTTAAGCATCGGAATAAATTGCTTTAACTGTAGCATCAATTTGTATAACATTTAAACTCAATTGCCTCTCTATAAGCTACATAAAAAATTCATTGCCAGTAGGTTCCGGCAGGGGGCAGCAGATCCCTAAAAAATACAGTTACCTTATTTTGTGTGGTGAACTTTTACTTTCATAAACCTTCGTAAAGATTTGCAGAAATGTATTTGTTTATTTGGAAAATTTGATATTCACAAATCCAGAGTGATGTTACGTAAGCCAAATATTAACCAGTTTTCTTCTGAACTGAAAATATTGTATGAATCACTGAAGCTGATAATCAAAAACAGAAAAGCAGTGAAAACCTTTCATACATTGGAGAACATTCTAAAAACAATTAATATGAAGAACATAACATAAATAAGAAAATGTAAATAAAGAAGGGGGATATTGTTTGAAAATAAGAACAACAAAAAACAATGGAAAACATACCACATGTTTTCTATTGTTTTTACTTTGTTTCTTTATTTATATTTTCTTATTTATGTTGATATTGTTCTGTAGAATTGTACTTTTATGTTCCTGTAATTCTGCTTATTCTGTTTTGTAAAATTTAAGTTTGTAATAAAATATATATTTAAAAAAAAATACTTTCATAGTTTCACATACGTATACTCTTGGAAGTGTGGGTGAATATAAAAGGTTAAAAAAATCCATTTTTTTCATGGTGCACTTGTGACCGCCACAAAAGATGCGAGCCAATCAGCGTCGTTTAAAGAAGTGACGTCAACAACGTAGTAGTCAAACGGCGTCAATTAAGGAAACGTGATGACGGGCACAGCAGAGGAGATTAGTACATATAGTCCCTTAGCCATGGGAGCAGTTTTAGCTCATTTTTACAACCAGTTTCGTGAACAGAAGACAATGTTTTTGTGGACGGCAAGGACGAGTTCACGCTCCTTCATTTTGTATGCTGACAAAGCTAGCGGTCAGCATCTGGTTTAACAGAAGTTCACGCCCACGTATTTTGATTGGCTCAGCCTTGGTATGATTGACAAGGGGTTCATGCAATCGTGTATTTCGGGGGTCTACCCCCCCTCCCCCGCAGAGCCTGTACTTTTCCAAGCCAAACAAGTCTATTGGCTCGATCTTTTGGCATTTACTCTTCGTGCCAAAAGTAACATCTCATACGCGATGGTGTGCAGGGCTGCTTGTGTCACCATAACACGGACATTTCCACAGTCAACTTAGGGACACGATGGAAAATCACCAACTGACTTCCTGGTCTAGGTGCTAAATAATAGTATGTTTTTGTTTTGGCATCTAATGCTTTCTAGTGATTAATTAAATATTATGTGACTGTGGTGCAAACTAACATTGGAGGGCGGTTATGTGCACAATAACACTTTACTTTTATTTATTTAGTGCCATCCAGTACCTCAGTTAACATACACCTGTTTTTTTTGGTTAACATTCAAAATTTTGGCTTGCGTTCAAGTGCTTGTTTAGCGTCTGGATTTTACATAACAATTTTACAAAAATGGCAATGTTCATGTTTATTGGTTCTTGAATGTGGATATTTAGTTTGATATTGTTTTTACATTTTGCAAATTATGGTTGTTTTGTTCATTGATTGTTAAAAGTGATGTTAAATGTTCAGTTGGACATTAATTTGTTATTTTTGCATCATTCTCTGTATGTAAAAATACAATTATTGTCTAAAAAATGTTTTTTGGCCATCTGGTAGAGATTCATCGGATTTACTTTTTTTTCTAAGGGAAAATTTGCTTTGGTTAGAGTTCAGCTGGACTTTCTGGAAGGGATATATGGTGTTAACCAAGGCACCACTGTATTTTAAAAAAAAAACAAGTGTTATTTTGAATGCAAACAAATGACTTACCATATATCCATCCGATTGCTATGGACTGACACACTGAAAGAAGGAGAAGGTTGTTGCCGCTGCAAACGTAGTGGTCAAAAAGCTGAAGGAAATACAGGCCCCCCTGCAGGAAGTGCGCATAGGTCATGACACAACGACAAACTGCACACAACACATGTTCAAATATGAATTTGAAAAAGGTTAGCAGTAGCAGCTCTCACTTCAGTGACGAGAAGGAGTCCGAGGAAGAAGCAAACGGAGCAGAGGCAAAGCAGCAGCAGTTCTCGCCGATAAGCTCGCCGGAAAACCGTTGGGAACATGTCCGTCACGGAAGTCATCAGGCACTCCAAGCTCACAAACTACCGGAGGAGACAAATGAGAAGAGATGGAACCCACATACGAGCGTACATTTATTCGTGAACGTTTCATTGGGCGCTGACCTGTGTGTCAGCTCCCAGAAGGATGACCATGATGAAGAAGCAGATGGCCCATAACTGAGGCAACGGCATCATGGCTACGGCCCGTGGATATGCAATAAACGCAAGGCCAGGTCCTGCATTGAGACACATGATTCTGTTAGTATTAGTTTTAATAGTTGTGTAATACTAGGTCCACTACTTACCAGAAGCAGCCACTTCAGATATCGGTAGTCCCTGTTCATAGGACATAAATCCTAAAACCGAGAAGATGGCAAATCCCGCCACAAAGCTTGACCCGCCGTTCACCAAACACAGAACAAACGTGTCCCTAAGGAGAGAAGATGTTGCCATTATTTTTTATTATTTTATTATTATTATTTAGACCAGGGGTTCCCAAAATTTACCAACTCAGGGCCCACTGATGTCCGCGGCCCACCTTATTCCTATAAACAGTACAAGGACAAAATGCTGCGTTCTCAGAGTACTTAACTATTATTATTACTGTTATTATTATTATGAGTATTATTTTTAATAATAATAATAATTTAAAATTAATTACTATTAATAATAATTAATAATAATAATAATAACTAATAATAATAGGGGGCTAAAGCAAGCCCAAAATTAATCTGTGGTGTACACACAAGACAGAATTAATTAATCATACTTTTAATTAACTGCATTCAAGACTGGCATGATGACCAGACAGTAACGTTCCACTCATAAACTGCATAATGTTCCAATATATATATTGTAACAATAACACTCAATAGGTTATTACTTAGGCTTATAATTTGTGCAATAAATATTTTCCAATAAAAAATATTTAAAAAAAATATTTGCACAAATGAATCATATTTTTAATGACCTCCCATGGCCCACCTGCAGTACCATCACGGCCCACCAGGGGGCCGCGGCCCACACTTTGGGAATCACTGATTTAGACATTAATTTCATCAGAGGCAATGACTTGCACTACAGCTCCGCCACCACTAGAGGGCAGTTTCGATTCAGAAGAACCAAAAAAAAACTTTTTTAGCCTACAACATGATTTTTATAATATTACATGTATGACATTTTTATATATTGTAGAGTATGAAAGTAAAACCAGCAGTTTCATAAGTTGACCATCAAATGACTCAATGTTGGGTCACACAGGAGAGGCAGGATAAACACTTGGAAGAGCATTGACCTTGAAAGGTCACATCCGGTCCTTTTATAAACAGCGCTAAAAGACAGACGATAGACCTTCACACGCTGGCTAAAGAACACACTTCCCCAAAATGTGCAACAAAAAAATAACAGCCACATACGGTGGTGTGAAAAATGGTTGGTCCCCTTCCTGATTTCTTACTTTTCTAAGTGTGGCGTTTGCCACACTTATCGTTAAGATCAAAAAAAACGAGTCAATGACAAACACATTCGCGTGTGTCTAAACTGTATGTGGTCTATGGTTCTGTTCATTCAAATGTCAAAGACAATACTTACTTGTAACAATTATTATTAAACTCATTGTAACTTCCCAGAGCGGTCAAACTTCCCTGACAAATCCCAAAAGAGAACAGGACTTGTGCACCCGCATCCATCCAAACCTGAGTAAACATGGAAGAAATCCAGATGTAAACTCTCCCATGAGCAAACAACTATAAGATTAACGTGTGAATTTAAAATCAAATACAGGATTTTAGCCTTTTGTTTCAGAGAGGCGGCTGATTTATCGCCTCCCGTCATGGTTGAATTTTTAGGCCTGGCGTTTTATTACTTACTTGAGGGTCCACCAACCTTGTCGGGTCAGGATAGAGGTAGAAAATTAAGCCATCCATGGCACCGGGTAAAGTGAGTCCACGAGCCAGCAGAACTACTAACATTACATAAGGGAACGTGGCTGTAAAGTAAACTACCTGTCGACAAAAGAAATGAGGGTTAATGCTGATACATTTCAGTACTAATTTGATGAGAAATAATTAAAAGAGACAAAATCACAGGGATGAAATGTGCCAGAAGCAATTGATTTTAGCCCAAATATTTCTGGATTGCTCCTTTGCTCAATATGGTTTCTGATTGATAAATAGAACGTAATCACATAAATGGGAAAGATAAGGGAGCGTTACCTTTCCAGTGGATCTCACTCCTTTCCAAACACAGAAATAGCACAAGATCCATGCCAACAAGAGACACAAGGCCAGCTCCCATCTCAGGCTTCCAATCTCTTCAATACCCTTGGAAATACCCAGAACTCGTCTCCTTAAAACACAAACATGGTTGTTATTGACTAAATGTATTTAAGACAACCAGTGGAATCATCCAAACATAGCGATGGAGTGTGTAGATGTACCGTGTACGGTATACTGTAGATAACAGTATAAAAGTTGGGAGTATCAATAAAACTCGGTGATTAAGTATGTGGACAACCGACTACGTAGGTTGATCTGACAAATGCTTCAGTAAAGTTGATCAAATGTAAAATGACATCTCATCAGATTGTGCAGATGAATGGAGTGTTGGCATTGACGCAAATGTTCATTTCATTCATTTTCTACCGCTTTTCCTCATGAGGATCGCGGGGGGGTGCTGGAGCCTATCCCAGCTGTCTTCAGGCGAGAGGCGGGGTACACCCTGGACTGGTGGCCAGCCAATCACAGGGCACCACACCACACTTGTTAGCTTATGTAGTCAAATATTTCATGATATTGTTGTAAAAAAAGTTGTAATATTACAAGAACAAATTTGTACATTCACGATAATAAAGTCGTTAATTTACAAAAAAGACATAAATTTACAAAAAAATTACATTTATGAGAAAAGAGTCATAACGCGAACCAAGGTTCCACTGTATGTCGCTCTTATGAAGTCATTCATTAGTTTTCTACCGCTTATCCTCATGAGGGTCGCAGGGGTGCTGGAGCCTATCCCAGCTGTCTTGGGGCGAGAGGCGGGGTACACCCTGGACTGGTGGCCAGCCAGTCACAGGGCACATATAGACAAACAACCATTCACACTCACATTCATACCTATGGACAATATGGAGTCGTTTCGTTTTTGGAATGTGGGAGGAAACCGGAGTACCCGGAGAAAACCCACGCATGCAAACTCCACACAGAGATAGCCGAGAGTGGAAATGAACTCTGGTCTCCTAGCTGTGAGGTTTGTGTGCTAACCACTCGACCGCCATGCAGCCCGACGCAAATGTAAAGATAAATTTAAAGATATTTCTGTCATTTCGTTGTGTCTTTTCGACCTTGTCTCACTTTAAGCTCAGCATGGGAATGTTAGATGGGTGCTGACAGGAAGACAGATGGATGACCCCCCCACACCCCCTTCCTGTGGCTGGAAGCGTGACACTCCAAGAGTACGCTGTAACTCATGGATTCTGTATACAGGATGTATATACACTTCTACGAATATATCTTTTTATGGCTTAAAAAGAATTAAAAAGAAATGACACTTTGATAAAATAAAAAGTAAGAAGTAGTCATTGTACAGCTAACAGTATAATAGTGTACAGGGTTTAGGTCTGGACACTTGTTTCCGTTTCAGTATGCCAGAATACACATTGGCGTTCATGGTTCTCAATCAACTGTGGCTCTCCAGTGCCGGCAGCACTCATGCAGCCCTGGATGCTTGATGCTATCTGAACCACTTAAGTTAATCCCGGTCCCATTAGACCAGGGGTGGGCAAATATTTTGACTCGTGGGCCGCATTGAGTTAACAAAATTGTCCAGGGGGCCAGAACATGTATTTAACACACACATTTTCCTTGAATGATTTGTCTAATTGTAGCTGTATGTTCTCATGTGGCTTTTTTCAGGAGCACTTTAAACATCAAACTATGTCACTAAATTTTACATTTAAAAAAAAAATGACTAAATAAGACATGTTGCCAGTTTGTATGTTAAAAGTTGAAATACTGAAAAAGCAACTGGCGGGCCGGATTCAAACACTTGGTGGGCCGCATGTGGCCCCCGGGCCGTAGTTTGCCCACCCCTGCATTAGACAATGCGTGTTGAGTCCAATGAAAAGATACCATAAAATGTGGGGACTGTATGCACGGCTGCACGGTGGACGAGTGGTTAGCAAGCAGGCCTTACAACTAGGAGACCCGAGTTCAATTCCATCTCTATGTGGAGTTTGCATGTTCTCCCCGTGCATGCGTGGGTTTTCTCCGGGTATTCCGGTTTCCTCCCACATTCCAAAAACATGCTAGGTTAATTGGCGACTCCAAATTGTCCATAGGTATGTGAGTGTGAATGGTTGTTTGGTGCTGGGATAGGCTCCAGCACCCCCGACACGGTATATAACTTGACATAGATAAGAGTCAAGTGCGCATCAGTTGACAAATACCCAAAATGACTGTGAGAATTAATGTTGGGTAATATGGACTTTAGCATACAGTATACCACCGTTTAAATTCAGCGACGTCTTGTATAAAAAGCTACAAACCTTAAGCCATATAAGGTTTGCCATATTGTAAAGCACATTTATTTATTACAAACAAACTAGCTAACTTTTCAAATGGGATCTCAGCCTCAGCAGACATTACTGCTTGTCATTCATTAAAGAAGATGTAGTCACCCATGCAATTCCAACTCCACATGTAGATATTTTTACGAGACTCTTGTTGACATAGTTTGACGGTCGAGTGTCCTCTGTGTGGTGAGAATGTCTGTAAGACGAGTTGGGTACAAGAATAAACACGTCATCGCCAAGCTCTTTACATTAAAGCGGTGAAGATATACTCATCCGGTACGCGCAGAACCACACTAGCATGCTAAACTAAGCTAACCCCGCCGGTGTTTATCACCATTTCTACCTGTTTAGTTGGGGAGGAGGCGGTTTAGTGTTCATGGTGATGTGGTCCGCCATCAACTCAGCTTGTTTGCATTTATTATTTATACCGGAATAGGCCATTTTCCTATCCTTGGAAGAATCTATAGTGGTATACTGGTACATAAATATCACCCAACTTTAGTCAGAAGTCATGGAAACAGTAACGCATTGTCTTAAGGTTTACTACATGTGCATACCGCCGCACAAACAGCGTTCGTAACACTTTCCCCGAGCCTGAAATGCTATTTGCATGAGTGTGTGGTGTTTTGGTGTCCAGCACTGAGTGCAAAAGGTGGGAGGAGAGGTTACACACTGGGGAGAATTTCTTTGAAATGAAGCAAGATGTCATTATTTTTGCTGCTTCGTGTTCATTACTCCGCATTATGGACACAGATCCCCGAATCCCCGAGCTTAACGTCAGATTGCTTCCCAGACACAAAAACATTTTCTGCCTCGAGAGTCACGCGAGGATGTTGCATTTTCGGTCTGAATGTGTGTATTTTTCCTGGCGAGAGATGTATTTCAGGTAGTCAACAGTTGACACATTTGTAGACTGTTTCCCCAAAGCCCACAGAAATCAGTCAACTTCACAAAACTAGAAGTATTTGTTAGGAAAGAATCTTAAATTAACTATGTTGTGTTCAAGGGTAGCTAAATCAAGAGAATTTACGGCATGTGGCGTCCCGCAAGTGTCAGTTCTTAGCCCGTTATCATTGATTGACTTGGAAAAGGAATGGGGTCACCTGTTTGAAAGGTTTGTATACAGCAAGGAAATAATCTTAAATTAACTATGTTGTGTTCAAGGTTAGCTAAATCAAGAGAATTTCCGGCATGTGGCGTCCCGCAAGTGTCAGTTCTTAGCCCGTTATCATTGATTGACTTGGAAAGGAATGGGGTCACCTGTTTGAAAGGTTTGTATACAGCAAGGAAATAATCTTAAATTAACTATGTTGTGTTCAAGGGTAGCTAAATCAAGAGAATTTCCGGCATTGGCGTCCCGCAAGTGTCAGTTCTTAGCCCGTTATCATTGATTGACTCGGAAAGGAATGGGGTCACCTGTTTGAAAGGTTTTTATACAGCAAGGAAATAATCTTAAATTAACTATGTTGTGTTCAAGGGTAGCTAAATCAAGAGAATTTCCGGCATGTGGCGTCCCGCAAGTGTCAGTTCTTAGCCCGTTATCATTGATTGACTCGGAAAGGAATGGGGTCACCTGTTTGAAAGGTTTGTATACAGCAGTCGCCATAGCAACAATGACCGTAAACTAGTCGAGACTGAATCAGCAGTGCCTTTGCGGGTTGCCGCCATGTCGTGCACGCCAGTTTCCCTCAAGTGCAACTGTTTTTGTGAACGCTAGCAGCAGTGGCGGCAGCTCCAGTATGTAGCGTTACCTTTCGCTAGTGGCCTGAGGTGAAGCCAGTCGGTAGCTGTTGTGGTGTGGCGAGGCGTCACTATACTAACAATGTAGTTCTTGGGCGTAACAATGTTAATAATGTTTCTGTAGCCTGCAGGTCATATGACGTAAATGGAGCGTTGGTTGTGGGAAAATAGGTGCGCCCCATTACGTGCGTTCTTGCTAACAGTTTCTACAGTAGATCTTTACAAATGCAGAAAAGCAAAATACGTGTTCATGTTTTCCATACGGATTCATTATGGATGGCAAAATTCCCCCCAAAAAAGGCAGTTTTCCTTTAAATCGAAACCAAATTTGCTTTTCAAATCGGCGGATTCAGATTCTGCTTCTACTGTATCATTTTAGTTTAGGAGTCTTATAACGTTTACATGATATTTTGTTGACATTTATCAGCATATTACCATAATTATAATTAAAATAATTATTATAATGCAGTCCTGTTGCTGTAGAGGACATTCTGAATCTGAATGAAACTTGACTTTTCCTACATTATAGCCATCCACTTACTGATTTACAGTAGTACAGTTCCTACTTTGCATCCTTCGGAAAATGTGAACACATTTACTTTGCAGGGATTCCATGAGCTGGAAGCATAAGCAGCCATTTTACATGCTGCTAAATCTTAATCTTCTAAAATGAAGAAATGGCAAGCAGGAGCTTTGACTGGTGTATTCATAGCAGGACTCCTGGGCGTTACTTTTCCGGCTTCGTTCTCCATTTTTAAAATGAATGGCAATGCATATTGACCTGTACCGTGTCATGTTTGCTTTTAAAATATCCATGATAGAGTGTGATGACAAATGACATTCAAATATCAAGTTAAACATACTCCCAGAACTCCGTTGCAGGAGTGGTCGCGTTTGCAGCTGCTGTCCAATTGGATGACACGTTTTTTTTGTCGAATTCAACGCAGTTCTCTAAAAAAACACACACACACACAAAAAAGTGAAAACTTGAGACAGATAAGTTCAAAAATTCCAAGCATTTACATTTTGCACTGTTGGATCTTAATGGAGGTTCCAAGTATTCCTGTGTCAAGTCAAGTCAAGTCAAGTCATTCTCTCATCTAAATCCAATGGAGAACATTTGGGCATGGATGGCAAAGGAAGTTTACAAAAATGGACATCAGTTCCAGACAGTGGATGCCCTCTGTGAAGCCATCTTCACCACATGGAGCAACATTCCAACTCGCCTCCTGGAGATAT
Organism: Doryrhamphus excisus; assembly: GCF_037039965.1. Classification (NCBI taxonomy): domain Eukaryota; kingdom Metazoa; phylum Chordata; class Actinopteri; order Syngnathiformes; family Syngnathidae; genus Doryrhamphus; species Doryrhamphus excisus. The sequence continues at coordinate 18,680,681 of NC_136367.1, read as the reverse complement.
GGGCACCAAGAATGCCCAAACCCATTCTTGGCACAGCTATGAACGCTTTTTTTTTTTAATTTAGAGCTTTTTGAACTACGGTCTTAAACTTTTAATGAGCTGATCAACAGTCTTTCACTTTAATGCATGTTTGCTTGCTCAAAAAAAGTGTTCCCACTCCCGTTTCTTGAAGCTCTACTAGGAACCTCCTTAAGATCCATCAGTGTAAAATGTGTTTTCTTCCATTTTTTCATCTGGTTTTTATATCTTGATCAAGTTTTCATTCATAATGCCGCCTACAGAGAACATACTAACTCCTTATTTCTAAAATCACAAATACTTAAACTTGCTAATATAGTTCATCTTCAAACAGCTAAAATAATGCATAAGGCTAAAAATAACCAATTAGCTAAAAATGTCATCCAATACTTCTCTACAAGAGAGGAGAAATATGATCTCAGGGAAGAACTACATTTGAAACACTTATATGCTAGGACTACGTTAAAAAGCCATAGCATTTCAGGATGTGGAATCAAACTATGGAATGGATTGAGTAAGGAAATCAAACAATGCACAACGATGAGCCGATTCAAGAAACAATACAAGCAGTTGATGTTTGCTAAATACAAGGATGAAGAGTCTTGAACCAGTCATGATGTGCTATATATATCACTATATTGATGGTCACTATGGTACCCATTATGGCATTGGATGCTCATATCACCTCGTACTTCGGTACATGACAATAAATAATTTTTTTTTAAAAAAAAACCCTTAAACTATATTAGGAAAGCAGGAAGTGAACAAATGTAACTGTTACTGATTGTAAAAGTACCAGATGGAGGGGTAGGATTTAATAAGCTTTGCTTCTTCCTACTCCTTTTGGACATGCGGAACTGTGAACTGATTATGGGATGCACTCAATTGTAATCTAATGCATGTAAAAATGAAATAAAACCATTGCCATTACCATGGTGACCATGTTTTTCAACAAATATTGCTAAAATTTGACACACTTGTGCTTGTCAGTCCGCTAAAGGTGTGTACCGAATTTGGTGGCTAGTTTTGTTTTGAGCTCATTAAGCAATGACACTTGTGGGTTCAAACGTTGGGGTTTAATAACAAAACAAAAAAATGATATGTAATAAAACATAATTCTATATAATTTACCTGTGTTCCAGGGGTTCCTGCAGCTGGCCCACGGAACCTCGGAACTGAATGACGAGAAGAGATAGAAAAAGGCCCAAGCCTGGATGACGATGTATGACACGGCGGCATAGGCGATCACCACCTGGGTCGCGTAGCCAATCCCTGAGGAGAGAAGGCGGGTCAGTGTGCTGTATGTGTGACGCAAGCTGCGGGGCCAACTGCCTTCTGTGGTTCTGCTTTGTCTCTCGCCATCTGGCACACACCTGCCCACGTTAAGTGATGGTCACAAGGGTGACGTTGAGATCTTGCTGACATACGAGAAGGAAAGACACCACATAAACGCACCTGACAACGCCGTCATTGAGGCGTCGAGTTTCACTCGGCCTTCACTCGCTTGGCTCGCCTTGTTTTTGTAGACTTGATGGCCAGTTTGTCAACAATAAAATTTTTTTTTTTTAAATCTGGTATGTTCTGTCCGATATCCATCATAGCATATAGCTATGAAAACCTCATGGTTGATATCCAGATGACACGTTTTATGGAACGGACACAGCGCTGCTTTGGACGCCATCCGCCTGCTGTAAATAACCTCCCAGCATCACATGTCACAAGCTCGAACCCGCTTCCAACAAGTGCAGTATTTATGAGCATTGCCAATTGCTAAAAACAGGCCACAGCCATTTGAGTTATTTCTACAATCTTGTACCATATTAAAAGCATTTATGTGTTCAGTAGGAAGGAATGGACTTGGGCTGAGAGCCACCCATGGGAAAAGTCAAAAGGAGTGTTGACGGACTCGCACGTTGTCGGCTTGTTAAGAATAGAAAAACATAGTAATGCATCACCGCCGAGACCGACAGGCCACCCTTTTTGCCCGCTATTGTTTGCCAAGTCGCGGCCACATAAACGTACAACAATGGAAATGTGCTTGAACGCTTCATAGAAAGCCATGCCGACAATGAAAGGCTTCCTCCACTTTAAACGCCCCCTTGAAACGACACTCTTGGGATCAGTCGGGTTTAATCATGTATTGCAAACTTAATCGTTAAGAGTTCAAAAATTGTTAGATGTCAAATTCTGTGTAATTTTTGGACACATAGGTCAAAAAGTACATTAAAAAATATTCATTCATTCATTCATTTTCAAGGGTACACCCTGGACTGGTGGCCAGCCAATCACAGGGCACGTATAGACAAACAACCATTCACACTCACATTCATACCTATGGATAATTTGGAGTCGCTAATTAACCTAGCATGTTTTTGGAATGTGGGAGGAAACCGGAGTACCCGGAGAAAACGGGGGAGAACATGCAAACTCCACACAGAAATGCATTAAAATATATACTTTTTTTAAAAAGGAATATTAGCGTTATTTTTATCTTTGGCATACAGTATATTACTTTCACAATTACAAGTGAAATATTTAATTTTGTCGTGTTATTTAGCGGATTTGAAATTGTACTTGGCAGCGACCCCGGTGTACAGCGAGCAGGGCGCAAGTCCATTCATAGGGATGAGCCGGATACTCATCATAAACGCGTATCCCTTATGGATAATGCATTTTTGCTTAAATTACATGTATATATTTTACTATTATATAAACACAAAAATGTGTGTTAGCATTAGCCTTAGCTGCATGTACAGTATTATTTTCTTCTCTAGACCCCAAACGGTCAATTGTACACTTACAGCCATTATGCGGCAGGATTTTTATCGTCTATTATGCCACTGTGCTTGGCTTGGCTTGGCACGGCTCACCTCGCATTTGGCACGTTTCCATCGGGAAAACCGGTGTCTGTGAGGTACTATTTAACGTCTTCCAGAGCTGGAATCGGGACAATCGGGACACACATCACTGTGATATTTTAACTTTAGAATGATAAAACAGCTCATTAAGCCATCACTCGTCTTGTGGAATGAGACAATCTTTGGGGGAGAGGGTTTTGAGGTGGAAGTCAAGAGGTAGATTACGTGTATTTGTACCTTGCATTATTTTAACTTTAGAATGATAAAACAGCTCATTAAGCCATCACTCGTCTTGTGGAATGAGACAATCTTTGGGGGAGAGGGTTTTGAGGTGGAAGTCAAGAGGTAGATTGTACCTTGCATTATTTTAACTTTAGAATGATAAAACAGCTCATTAAGCCATCACTCGTCTTGTGGAATGAGACAATCTTTGGGGGAGAGGGTTTAGAGGTGGAAGTCGAGAGGTAGATTACGTGTATTTGTACCTCGCATGCTGAAAAAGGGTGTGCACCCCTGATATACGTGTACAACATACATCAATACTTGTAAGTATAAGTATAGTAAATGTGTATATTTTCTGTGTTTATAGTCGGAGGTTGATCTTTGGGACTTAAAAGTAGCTCGCTGGCTCTCCTAACGTCATTCCCCTAAAGATTGTCTCATTCCAGGGTAAGAGTTGCCACCAACGAGTCGGTTTGGCCACCAGACATGGACAGTCGTTCACCAGCCGTGCCGTGCAAAACACACCAACAACCCCCAAACCCCCCCACCCCAGGGGCCACACCTATTCCAGTTGCCTCAGTTCAACCTTTTCGGATTAGTATTAGGGCCACACAGGAAAAAAAAGACCAGAATCAAGTCAATATTGACACAAGCAGTTGCTTTGTGTTAAGTTGTGTTTCTGCTACATGTCTGCTTCCTGGGTTTTTTCTTTGCCAAACTTGTGGGTAGCCTGAACTTAACCCACCAGTTCCAAACTGGAAAAACCAAGTGTGAGTATCCTTGAGTTTTGAGTGAGAGGACGTAGCCCTTCAGAGATAACTGCAAGGTTCTTGACAGTGGCGCCAAGGCACGATACGAGATAGTGGATTGTTTAGTAGAAGTATTAAAACTTCATTTTTTTTTTATTCGTACAAAATTAGGGATGTGGCCAGCTGAGCTTCTCTAGTAAGTATTTTTGTGTCATCATCTACTTAGCAAACATGTTGACGGCACTACTTAAGGGTCCCATATGAGAGTATTTTTCAACAATTGTACATATCAGAGATCATACAATAGTGTACTGGAAGCCTTCATGTTGGAATTTAAAAGCACAAACAAGCAATGTGGTTAGTTTGGAGCTCGTTTTTGTCCCATGGGGAAGTGAATATCACATTTATGGGGTAATTTTGCTGTATTCTTGTCATTGTACTAATTATGTCTTGTCCTCCATAGACTATTTGTGTGCGGTTGTTTATCGAATATAAACAAACCAAAGGGTGAAAGAATATTAGCTTTATCTCTTTGTAGTTTTTAATTTTATCATAACTGTTGAATTGAGACTATGTCTTTTATGTAATGACAAATGAGCACAAAATAGCATAAAGATGACGTCCACATTGTTTTGATTGGAGATGTGCTTGCTAAATAAAGTAGCATACGATTGAAATAAATGGAATACAAATAATAATAATAATAATAATAATACAAATCACGACAATCCACCCAAATACTTCCCTATTTGCCAGAGGTCGTTGGAATCGTCTAACAGCGTCCCTGACCATCAATAGAAAAATATAGTTGATGGGAACCAGAGCTCATCATCTCCCACCAGAAGAGCTGTTTCAGTGGCAGATTACTATCACTGCCCTGCTCCACTGAAAGACCAAGCAGATCATTCCTGCCCCCAAGTTGTTTCATTTTGTGATTTTTAAGTCCGAGCCTCTGAAAATGTGAATTTCTGTTGGAGATGAACAAAGTATCTATCTCATTTATCGTTATTGGTAGATGATCCATGTAGCATCCGTGGTATCTTGGCCTTGAGGATGGAGGTTTTTCCTTTATGATGTCATGAGACAAGCGCCAAAAGTCAGTATTCGAGCGTCTCTTCCATCAAAAGTGCATCAAACTGAATTTTTCTCATGTTTAAAAATGTATTTTTGACAGATTATATGAACTTTAATGAACTATTGCATGAAGAGAATGGACCCATCCCTGCTATTTTAATACTTGCTGTGATTTCCTGTCTGAACGTCGGCTTTGCATTCTTATTTGCCTTTGCCGTCGTTCATTTGCATACAAACTCGGCTTGTAAAATGACTTTGGCGTTCTAATGTGAGCCCGGTACAAGTGAGGTGATCTTGTTGTTTAAAATAGCATGGTGCTTTGGTGCGACACGCTCGTGACGCGCCAAAGTCTTTTCCAACATGGCCGACATTGTCTGTTCATTCAACGCTCGCAGGCAGTAACAAAGCCCCCGCTGTCTGTGCACATGTTTGGGACCCTGAAACCCAAGAAGCTGCCACGGACCTGCCGTCAACAATTATAGTATTAAAAATGTCCCGTGTGAGCGGCACCTGGTCTTGTCGGGCACCCGAGTCGCTCGGGTTTGAATATCCTATCTGATACGGCGCACAGGTGCTCACACAATACTGATTTTGGAAGGAATTACAGGCATCTTCATCTAGTTTGGGAGTTTTGCTTTAGAGCCAGAGGTTGTTTTTGTAAATATCACCCGAGTTGGGCTGCATGTGTATGTTTGGGGTTTGTTTCCTGTGATTTCCAATTGTACGTGAATGCAGCATTGACACTTGACAAGATTAAAAATCATATTTCCGGATATGTTGGATAATTTGTCTGATATTAAGGCCTATTTACTTATTGACTTTGCCTTTATTTTAGAATGAGGGATTCTACAACATAAGAAGTACCGAAGTACAATGTTTAACATTGACTTATTCAAGATTTTCTAGAGTTAGTTCTGCTTCAAGAAAATAAATATTAATGATGAGGCGGCATGGTTCAGGCGGTAGAGTGGTGGCCTCCCAACCTAAAAGTTGCGGGTTTGATTCTCCTGTGATCATGTGGAAGTATAATATCTCTGGGCAAGATAGTGAGGCCCCAGATGGTCCTGATGCTGCGTCATCATCAGGAGGTAAATGTGGAGTGGAGGTTGAAAAGCACAATAATAATTATTATTCTAATAGTTATTATTATATATCATTTAATTATATTTAGTATTAATTATATTATATATAATTATATAATAATAATAATCATTTATTAATTAATTATATTATATATAATTATATATATAATAATAATAATTATTATTTATTATTATTATTATATTATATATACACACACATAATAAATACAAATAATAATAATAATATCTGGAATACAGGAAGTGAGTAAATGTTGGGGGTTAGGATTGAATAAGTTTTTCTTCTTCCTACTTCCTACTACTACTTTGGAACCGTATATTCCATTGTAACTTGATGCATGTTTGAATAAAATTCAACCATTACCATAAATAATTATGATGACGATTGTCAGACTGAGGAGGCGACGACGGCGCCGTGTTTCGCACCTGCTAAATTATGTAACTTCCTGTTCAATAATTCAATTCTGGTCACAACACTAACCTTCAAACAAAGGGCAGAAGTGTCTCCAGCATGTAATGCATCCCTGAGATGTATACTGTCCCATGGCCGTCTCCAGGAGGAACATGGGGATGCCGCAAGCCAGGAGAAACAGAACGTAGGGAACCAAAAAGGCTCCTGGGAAGACAAAAGAAGAAGAGTGACTGGACACTTCATGGTGGGGGTTCAGTGTGGGAACTTCCCTTGACCCTGTGCACTCCGCTACTCCGCTACAGGGCACCTTCCTTATCATTTAAATCTGCATGATGACTAACTGCGCTTGGCAGGAAACAGGAAATGAGAAGCACAGGCGGAATGAGTCTACTTCTCGTGTGGGAGTCGAGCTCACCTCCCCCGTTTTTGTAGCACAAGTAAGGGAAGCGCCAGAGATTTCCCAAGCCCACCAGGGTCCCCGCCACGGCCAGCAGGAACTCCAACTTGTTGGCCCACTTGCCGCGGTCCAACAGCTGGGTCTTCTTCACCAGGCTGCCGCCTTGAGCCGGCGCGTCGCGGCTGCTTCCTTTCAGGAATTCCCTTGGCATATCGAAAAGGGCATTAATTACAAATAGCGCGCAATCCGATCTCAAACATCCGTCTCTGCGCTTGACACAAAGACTGACAAATATTTGTGGCACGGCGTCCGCATTCGAGACACAATCACTCAGCTGACCACTATTTGGCAGGGATCAGGCTCTTTGTTAATTTATTGCTTGAACTTGAGCTGGCCGGATTACCGGCAAATGGAAAGTTTTCACCTGCAACAAGTGTTTTTCCCGGCAAAGCCACGGCACTTGTTTCATCGGCAGAGGCAGAATTCCCCCAGAATGAAAAGTCATACATGTAGCCGGGCAGCATGGTGGATAATGAAGAAAGACTCAGTACTTACCCCTCCATCACTGAGCGCCCTCCCGCGAGACTTGCTTCCAGCAACAACAAAGTGATCAGTATTCCTCTCGGCTGGATGCACCACAGGATCTCTGGACAAACAAAAAGTCATGAGCAAAGCCAGAGTGTGAATCAAAGAGGCTCTGGTCGCTCTCTCTGAGACGCTGCTGCGCTCCACACCATGCGGCCGCACTTGAAAGAGTGTTTGGCTCTGACAAAGGTTCAAGGTAGACACCACTTCCCTGCTGTATTTTTCCACTGAGACAGGAGTCGCTCCAGTCACTGAGATTAGCACAGTTGCTAACAACTAAACCAAATCAGCTGAGCCGTCCCTTGTTATGTCAGTAGCTGTAAACAGGCTGCGTTTATCTGCCAACCGGGAATTTGCCGTGTTGAGCTGTAAATTGTGCAAAAAAAAAAAAAAAAGCACAAAATGACAATAGCCTTTTCTCTATGCAAACATCATCAGACGTGAATGGCAGATTTTATCATCATTTCATGTTTTGCAGCCCTTTTAACTCGGTGAGATTTATTTAGACAACATGTTATCTTGACATAAATATGACTTTATATCACTTTTTTACATTTTATTTTGATTAATCATAAGCTGTGTTATCTTAAAAGCCCGCGACATTCGCAGTCTTTTTATAGCCTATTGCTTACTTCCTCTTTTCAGCTTTTATGGTCACCAACTTTTTTTCCCTTGAACTCTTGCACTTTATCATCGGGCTTATCTGGTTATGAAGTGCTGCCAGACGCTTGTATTTAGGTTATTACAGTCTCATATATATACACAATACTGTTTATCGGCAGCCTACTTTGGAAATGGAACAGAACAACTCGGAACATTATTAAATCATATTTCATACATTCATTTTCTATGCCGCTTATCCTCACTCGGGTGCGGTATGCTGGAGTCTATGCCGGCTGACTTTGTGGCAAGAGGCGGGGTACGCCCCCTCGCTATGCGTTTTTTGTAAAGATAATAAATAAATGATCACTGTTCTGGCCACTAGGTGTCACTAAGCATCGATGAGACACGACGTTACATCACACGGACTCAGCCATGGTAGCGAAAAAAGTTTAAAGCCGTTTCTTAAAGGGGAACTGCACAATTTTGGGAATGTTGCCTATGTGAAACATGAATATATATTTATTTCCCTTTTCTGTGCACATGAAAACAAGTTAATATGAGCTAGCTAACCATGAACGTCATTGAGACCCTTGAAGCCCTCTGAAAAACCCTCTAAAAACATCTTATTTACATACTTCGACAACACTTACAATGGGATGGCTGTGTCTTCCAGCACGTGTGCTTACCAGTACTCGGGTAAAAAAAAAAACGCTGACGGCAAAACCAGCATCTTGTTGAGTCTTTGTAGCGAAATGGAGAGCTAGCTATCTAACGCGTCCGTCTGTGAATGACGCTGAGTGAGGCGTCGCGTTAGTCTGCCGGATAAATATCGTTTTTCATGTTAGCTGCTACAATAATAATAATATCGCTGTAGCTTGGTTAATATACAAGTTATAGAAATAGAAAAATGTTTTTAACTTCTTTCTGTGAGGGCTTTAGCATCAAAATAGTTACTTCCTATGATGTCTGCTGTTAGCTAGCTCATATTAATATTCTCACACTAGAATGCCCAGAAAAGGGATAGAAATATGTGTTCATGTTTCACATAAGGATTGTGAATGATGGGCAAAGTTTAAAAAAAAAAGTTTAGAATAAATAAATTGGAGGCTAACTAGTTAGCTCGGCTGTTTCTTGTGTCCCTGCAGTGATCCTGTAGCCCGCTCATTAGCATTGTGGTGTAAACAAAGAATAATAGCGTGTAAAGGTGACTCTAGGGGTGTTATTTCATCTCTACATTGCTCTAGTAATAGTTTTAAAAAATGTGTGTTGAGGTTTCCTGTGCTTTAACTATGAACATATTCAATTTATTAATATTACATCTGACTTTATAGATAGGTAGATAACCTTTATTGTCTGCTGCATAACAGAAATTAATCTTTGACAGGCTCTTATAAGCCACAGGACAGAACAGTATGAACTACAACAACAAAAACAGTGACAGCAAACATATATTTTTAAAAAGTGTGGAACGGCAGCAGCAGGGTCATCCCTTAGCACATTCCAACAGCATTCAGTCAGAAGGATTCCACTTTCCCTGATATCTGTTCTCCATAGCTGCACTGTTTCCTGGTGGAATCCTTCCCTGTGCTAATCACTTACATCTAAGCCATGCAGGAATATGTCATTTGTTTAAATATATACATTTTGTGGAGTAATAATGGGTGGCCAATCACGAAACAGTGATTATGTATTAATTAATTCATATTTGTGAAACCGCGACAAAGCAAGGGAGCACAAATTTTATGTGGATGTCGGTTCAGTTGCTAATGTTTACTGCTACGCCGTAAGCTAAAAAGCTGGTCAAAGAGAAAACACAAGAGGGAAACACTGCCCCTGGTGTTTGAGTGGAGAACTGCACGGCCTTAGAAGATCAACAAGCCGCTCGCCATAGCAAAATTCAGCCTTAAAGCCGCAACATTACAAGAATAACGTCATAATAAATAACCAATTTAGCTTATTCTGGTGTGCGTTTCCTTCCCACCAGCAGATGCAGACATATTCATCGGAATCGCACCCCTCAACTGGTTTCCTTGATGTCCTTCTTGTTGCTAGAAGGGTGGAAACAGCTGAAGCTTTGAGCCTGGCTAAATCAAGAGGAGGCGGCTAATTGGCTATTTTGGTCCCAAAGGGGACAGATGCACAGTCCGTCAACGGACTCCACATTCCTGCCACCTTTTATTCCCGATTTTAAGTAAAATATTTGTGTTATTACAAACTCCTTGTAAAAGTCTGCACTTAACAAGACACTAAATATAGCCAGTGTTTATGAACAGCCGCTAATCTGTTTGTAGTGCAAACTCCACTTGGAAACTGGAAATTTCAGATTATAATATTTACCACAAGATGGAATTGGGCTCCATCTGGGTGTGGAGTGGCACTCATGCATGCATGCATGCATGCATGCATGCAGGTATTGTCTGCCTTCTTGTGGTCTGTTTGGACAACTGTGGAAAGAATTCTGAATGAAGGAAACAGGCCGCATTCAAGGAGGGAGATGCGGCACTGTGACTTCATTTGTTTCACGTTCACATGCGAGTGTCAAGTCCATCTCTCTCAGACACACACACACACACACACACACACACGTCTAAAAAGTACAAGTTCAAGTTCACAAAGTAGCAAAGACTTCACATTTGGACATGATGACAGCCGCATGTTGCCAAGATGACGCCACTTGCTGTCACAGCTGTGACCGCATCATGTGACAAAAGTAAGGTCATTTTGTACAATTGGAGGAGTCGCCCCCTGCTGGCCAATCATGGGAATGCGTAGTCCCTTACATGCTACTTACTAACACCAATAAGTTCGCACTTCTATGAATAAAGAATTGCGATGAGAAATAAGTTGTCATGGTAAACGGATAAAGTTGCAATGTTAGGAGAAAAAAAAATGTAAATAGGAGAAAAAAGTTGTAGCACAAAAAAAGCTGCAACATTACGAGGATGAAGTTGGAAGCGTTCGAAGAATAAATTCGTAATACTACAAAAAACAAGTACAAAGGTTACAAAAGTTACAATGTCACAAAAATAACATCACAATCTTACGCAAAAAACAAAAAGCTGGAACATTATGGGTTTGAAGCGTCAGTGTTTCAAGACTTAAATGGAAGTCACAGAATTAATAAATAATAAATAATAAATAAATAATAAAATTGCAATCCTACAAGAAACACGTCAGAAAGTTACAAGAATAAGGTTGAAACCTTCCAAAAATCGTAGAGTCGTAATGTCCTGTCGTGTTACGGGAAATAAAGGGGACCTATTGTGCTCATTTTTTGACCCTTTGTATTGAGTCATGGACTCCTGTAGAGCAGCTACACACAATAACCCGCATAGATAATAAAGATAATAAAGATGCAATGTTACAAGAATGCACGGGCAACTGAAATAAGAGAAGAATAACAAATCGTAAACTATGAGGAAAAAGTCATCATTTGCAAAGTTATCAGAATATTGTTGCAATGTCAGGGAATAACGTTGCAATCTTAAGAGAATAACGTCGCCATACTATGAGAAAAAGCTGTAAGAGTACGGGAATAAAACTGTAATATTCCAAAATTAAAGATGGCAATGTTAGGATAAAAATGTCTTAATACTGTTTAATGAAAGTTCAAGTTATATAAAGAGTTATATAAATATTAATAATAATAATATATTAATATAAATATTTGTATTGTTTTATTTGTATTATTTAAATGCCTGTTTGAGTCAATGATGTCACTGTTATTGTCAAACACAATGAGTGTCAAAGATCAGGCATAGCTACTATATATGTACATATGATTAGTAGTAAAACTGATTTGTATGATTTGTTGTTTTTTTTTGCTGGGTTTCACTTTCCATTCCGAAGAGCCTCCCTAACGTTTGGGTGACTAATGAAAAGAAAGTTGACAAAAATGATGTCATTCCTCAGTGTAGGGATGCACGACTACATGTAACTTTTTGTACAGTATTGATCATTTATGGGAGTGTGTGTACGTAGCCAGGAAACCACCTAGTATGAGGTTAGGAATGATACAAAACGAAACTAAATGTGCTTTCTCTTGAGAATAAAGAAAGTGTAGTCTTTGTCAGACTCACTGTGATCGTTCTTTCAGCGTCTCCTCTTGGAGTACATCATTCCGAGAACTATAAAACAAGATCGGTGTATATATAAACAACAGACAAAGACAGCTAGTCTGTATAATGTTTACATTTTGCCATAAATCCCCGGAGCTCCCGAGGACCATGCTGTTGTGTACATGACGTCTGTGAAGTAGTTTACACACGGCTGGACTTGGAGTAGATGTTAGAAAATGAAGTGAATTGTTCCGGTTTGCTTGTTAGGGGTGACGACAGGTTTGGGAGCGGTGATCCGCTCAGTCGCCATCATTTGTTTCTTCACACAGAGCGGCTTTTCTCCGGCAAACACTTTGAGTATTGTATGAGAAACTTTCTGGACCACTTCCTTGTTTCCCGGGAAAAACAACAGGACACCAGACCAAAGCAAGTGATTGTCCAAACATGTTCAACGGCATTAAGGCTGCCTTTCGCCATACGGTTTTTCGTTTCTGCCGGATGGCACCACCCGCAGGCCTGTCTCAGCCTTATCAACAAAAACAATCTCATCAACATAAAGTTAGCAAATGCTGACTGACTGTGGATTGCCATCAAAACCAGAACTGCCACATTCCGACACCCGGACACCAAATGGTTTTTCTGAGCCTAAACCGGCATCATCTTCCAGGACAAAACTGCCTACTATTATTCACACCTCGTTTATCCTGGCTCCAGTGACCCTGAGACCCTGTTCTCCATCAGTAGAAAACTGCATCCATCCATTTTCTATACCACTTATCCACACTAGGGTCTGGGCCTAGTGCTGGAGCCTATCCTAGCAGACTTCGGGCGAGAGGCGGGGTACACCCTGGACTGGCTATTAGCAAACGCATTCTTTTATTCATTCATTTTCTACCGCTTTTTCCTCACGAGGGTCGCAGGAGTGCTGGAGCCTATCCCAGCTGTCTTTGGGCGGTCGCCAGCCAATCACAGGGCACATATAGACAAACAACCATTCACACTCACATTCATACCTATGGACAATTTGGAGTCGCTAATTAACCTAGCATGTTTTTGGAATGTGGGAAGAAAACCCACGCATGCACAAGGAGAACATGCAAACTCCACACAGAGATGGCAGAGGGTGGAATTGAACCCTGGTCTCCTAGCTATGAGGTCTGCGCGCTAACCACGAGACCACTGTGCCGCCCTATTAGCAAACTCCTCAAACAATATTTCTTCATCATTTAGTGTGTAACCCCAAAATGTATCTACAAAACTTCAACTCACACCATTATGCTCAAATTGAAGATCCGAAGGAGCGTAAACCAGCACAAGGTTGCTGGTTCTATGCCATAAATGTCCAAGAGTCTGCCACTCTCGTATTGGGCGAGTGAGTCAAAAAGAGGGAGATTGAACAACATCTATTTTATACTTCAGAACTTGGATCTGTCACTCACGACAGCCTAACCAACCCCCGCCCATCCCGTCTCCCAGTTCTCCCCGATCACCCAGTCCATGAAAAACTTGACCTGTGTACTCGACCCCGTCCCATCTGGCTAAATCAAAGTCTGTCTCCTCCCATCACATCAGTCATCAACAAATACCTCCAACCCTCCCCCCCTCCCTCCCTCACTGAAACATGCCGCCATCACCCCCATCCTGAAGAAACCTGATCTCAGCCCCGACATAATGGACAACTTCCAGCCAAGCTCCAGCCCCCCCATTCCTCTCCAAACTCTTGGAACATGTCGTCGCTGTCCAGCTCAAAACCCAAGTCAACTCCAATAATCTATTCCAACCGTTTCAATCCTGATTCTGTTCACACCACGGTACTGAAACAACTAGTCTCAGAATCACTAATGGACTTCCCATAGCAACATCTGCTGTCCATTGTTACTCCAACAACATCAAATAAAGTATACAACTAAGTCCGAGTGGTTAGCACGCAGGCCTCACAGCTAGGAGACCCGAGTTCAATCCCCCCCTGTGTGGAGTTTGCATGTTCTCCCCGTGCATGCGCGGGTTTTCTCCGGGTACTCCGGTTTCCTCCCACATTCCAAAAACATGCTAGCTTAATTGAATGTGAGTGTGAATGGTTGTTTGTCTATATGTGCCCTGTGATTGGCTGGCCACCAGTCCAGGGTGTACCCCGCCTCTCACCCGAAGACAGCTGGGATAGGCTCCAGCACCGGAATGTTTTGACATCAAGTTGTATGACATCCCCATCGGTGATGTAGTACATCAACAGTGACCTTCCTGACAACTTCATCACATGTGTCAGTTTTTGGCGTTGAAGAAAGTAGTTCCGGCGAGTTCTCGGGGTGACTTTCTTAAAGGGGAACTGCCCTTTTATTGAAATCATCCACCATCCTTATGTGAAACATGACCATGTCTTTCCCTTTTCTGTGCATTAAAAAAAAAAAAGAGCTAGCATGTGGGCGCTAACAATGCATGTCACGGGACACACCTACTTTGACTGTAAAAAAAAAAAAATAACTGTATATAAACCAAGCAGCGACATTGTTATTGGAGCAGATAACACAGAACTATTTTTCTGCCCCCTTTCATGCCCCTACCAAGAGGTAACAGCCCACTCCAAAACAAAGCCACAGGACACCCATCTGTACTGGGAAGCTTATGAACAGCTAGGAACTGAAAACCAAATGATGTGTAAAGTTTTAGCCCATATATTTTGGTTCTGGACTGCATATATGGCTATGATATCAAACACGATGTATCACAATCACTAGCATGGTGACTTACTCAATGGACAGTTGTCCTTCTGGTCCAGCTGGTCCGGGTCGTCTTTTCCAGTAGATTTCGGATCGTTTTTTCCCCACTGCAGGGTTTGTTAGTGCTAACAATTCTTTGTTGGTTGTGATCCAACCTCTTGGAGCACTGTCCTCCTCGCCACACACACAATGCTGTGCCCATTTACGTCACCTGTTTCACCTGCTGGGATAGTGAAAGCACATCTTGGCACGTTTTTATCTCGCCGTGACGCTCCTGCTAAGCAGCGTGAAGAGAAGAAGTCAATAAAAAAATATGTACAAAATGGATGAAAACCACATCAACAAACAAAAATCATTTCTTCTCACCCGAGCAAAGGTTCAGGGCAAGGCTTGCGTTTTTTGGGCAACCGAGGTGAGTCAGCCGGTCCGAGGGGCGTCAACATAAACGTGCTCCACTCTGTGTTCCCTGCTTAGATTTCACAAAATGTTTGTCAAATATACTTTTAAAAAGAAACAAAGAAAGCAAAGCAGAAAGACAGAGTACTTCCAATACATTTTCCTCTTACATATTTATCATTTGTGTCACTTTAAAAGGAAAACTGCACTTTTTTAGGATTTTTTTTTTTTTTTTAGGAAAACATCCACAATGCTTATGTGAAATTGGAACACGTTTCTTTCCCTTTTCTGTAGACCCAAGGGTCGCTGGAGCCTATCCCAGCTGTCTTCGGGCGAGAGGCGGGGTACACCCTGGACTGGTGGCCAGCCAGCCAATCACAGGGCACATATAGACAAACAACCATTCACACTCACATTCATACCTATGGACAATTTGGAGTCGCTAATTAACCTAGCATGTTTTTGGAATGTGGGAGGAAACCGGTGTATGAGTTAATATGAGCTAGCTAACAATGCACATCATTGAGATGTATCTATTTGGACTACAATGCCTTCTGAAATGTTTTATATACATGCTGCATATTAAAACGTATATAATAGTACATGTAATACTTACTGTTGCGGTTTCCTTTTACCTTTCCGGTGCAATTTATTGGTTGAGACCAGGGTGGCAAACCGAGGATATATAAGATATATGATGGCAAAATATGCTTGGTACAAAAAGCAGTTAACAAAAATACGGCTTATAAATATATAAATAAACGCTCTCATGGGGATGGCTGTGTCTTCCAGCACAAGACTTGTGGCTCCAGTCCTACAAAATGCATCCAGTCCGTGTGATTGACACTGAGCGAGGTGTTGTGTTAGCTGCTACAATAACAATATGGCTGTCGCTCATCAGTTATGTAAATAGAACACCGTCTGCGGTTTTTTTTTTAGCGTCAAAATAGGTATAGGTTGCAAAGATGTACATTGTTAGCTAGCTCATACCAACTCATTTTCTCTCATTAAAATGCACGATAAGGGAAAGAAATATGTGTTGATGTTTTTAAAGGACAGTTATCTTTAATACCGGTCCTAGTCTTGGGTCGGTGTAGCTCAAGTCAACCGTGGGACGGGTCTCGAGCAACCGCACCAGAGTTCCTTTTAACTAAAACAAAGTTCTAACTGTAGTTAAGTGAAAAGTGAGGAGACCTAAAGCAAAGTGCTTTTGTCCATTCATTCGAGAGACACCAAAAAGGTCTGAAAAGCAAAGTTGACACTGTTTAATGCACAATAAGATATTTTCATGGCATCATTTTTAATATTGGAATTACATTGACTTGTACATTTTGGACAAATCCACACTCTAGAAATGATAAAAGTCCCCAACGTGTCCGTATCGCTAAGTTCTTAGGACATTTCATTAGGAACTCATCTGCGTGTGGAATGATTAAAGAGGGTAGGAGGGGAGAAAAAAAAAATCCCCCCCCACCAATGTCCATTTTGACAGTCCAACAAGTGAAGCAAATGGGCTTCTAATGGCTATATCAGACCGTCACCCATGGATGCACACAGACATTCAACAAACACTTGAAGAAACATTTTGTCTTTTCTTTTTTTTTTTCAATTGCAAAATGAGACAAAACATAAAGAACCCTTTGTGCCGCTCGGGCTTCAACATGAATTATTTAAACTGCCAGTTTTGCATTCGTGTCTCAAGCAGTTGGTGCCCCATCCCACCCCGTCCCATCCCATCCCATCCCGTCCCATCCCACCCCCCACCATCCCTCCTCGGTCCAAACATTTGACATGCTGAAGCAGATTTGGCACTCTATCAATGGAGGAACTGACACAGTCGTTACAAAGCCAGGCCAAAGCAGCCTTCATGTACAATACATCACCCTCTGGTGGCACCAAGGAGTATGACAACTATTACCAATACAAAGTCAAAATATGACCAAAAAAAAATGTTACATTTTTGTGGAATAAAGTCATAATTTAAAAATAATAAAGTTAAAGCGAGGACAAGCGTTATAGGAAATTGATGGATGTACTTAAAGCTGTGTTAATTAATATGTGACGAACGGTGAAATAGTCCTCCATTCTTAAACTGCTACTTGAAAAATGCATGAAATGATAATACAAAACACAAAGTATTACAGTTATTCACCAATAACTGCGAGTACAAGCCACATATCCCAAGCTAAACAACAATAATAAACTGAGGTAGCAAAAAAGGTGGTACTAACATTTTGAGGTGATACTTGGTGGAAAAAAGTTGGAGAACCATTAAAAAATGTCATCAATAAAAAAAAAAAAATCACTTTTTTTGGGGGTAATTTTATAATGTGAGACACAAACACATATCTTTCTCCTTTTGGTGCAAAAACAGCTAAAATGAGGTAGCTAAGAATGCATCTATGCATCCAGGAAGAAAGTTCCGGGAATGTTTAAAACCATCAAATTCGGGAAATATACTGCAAATATTACAGCATGCTCAGCATTGATATAAAGCCTTGTTGGAGGATTTTTGGAGGCAGGCTTTCCAGGCGGAATAGGTGCGTCCCGTTACGTGCATTAATTAGCTGCCTCTTTTTAGCTGGTATATCTGTTTATATTTTTAGCACACAAACAAAAGATGTGTATTCATGTATCACATAAGGGTTGTGGGTGATGGGCAAAATTCCCCCAAAAGTGATGTTCTAGTATTTTGACTTTATTCTCAGAAAAAAGTAACTATTTACGGACAAAAAGTGACCTTTCAAACCCAGAATATTACCACTTTATTTTCGTAACTTTATGATTTTTTTTCTTTTTCCCTAACACTCCTACAATGGTGGTGATTGTACTGTTGTATTAAAAAATAAACAAACAAAAAACACATACAGAATATCAATATATACCGTTTTATCAGATATTTTGAGAAATATTTCTTTTGTGGCATGAACATGGCCATGAGGTTCTCATGTTTACAGTAAGAATGATATGAAATTGCCCTGATGAGGATGACATGTTGCTGTTAAGACTTTTTTGTCTTTCCTTTCACGTTTCTAGCATCTTGACATCAGAAAAACAAAGAAGGAAAAAAAGAGGAAAAAAAAAAACGAATCGTCACATTCGTCGGAAATTTAGCTGCTAAGAATTCAGGTTAGCACAATTAGCTTTGTTGACATTATCTCCCAACTCTACGTTCTGAAATGCTACACACTGAGAAGATTTGTCATGTCAGGGAAAAGTGGGAATTTAGAAGAATTAATTTGATGAGATTTTGATGATAAACTTCCTGGCTTTACAATGCTAATGCTAATGTTAGCCAGGTAAGCTACATCTCCAGCGATGAGGGTTTTAGGTTAGCATCTTTTTTCAAATTTGAAAAAATTACATTAGAAGAGCTACAAATCATAAGTTTAAAAAGCCGAAGATGGTACGCTATTGTTTTTCATTGGGAGAATATTCAATAACCCGACTAAGTAAAGGTAACATTAAACTATTATATTAATTTGATTAAGACTTCCATTAAGCTTCCTGACTTTGCTAATGCTAAGCGCTGTTAGCGAGCAAAGCTACATCCTCCAGTGATAACAAATGGGATTTTTGGTTATCGTCTCTTTTGAAATTTGAAAAATAACATATTAGAACAGCAGAAAATATAAAAAAAAAAGATGATTTGCGTGTGCGTTAAACTGTTTTGAGCTGGGAGAAGTGACTTCCTGGAGTGCATGCTAGCTGTCAAACGGCTAACAAGGCATGACGTTCTATTAAATGCTACAGACTGCTCAGTTGGACGTTTTTATTTAAGGAAACAGATGACATCTCAAATAATTAACGAGGTAAGACTTAAATGATAAACGTCCTGACTTTACAAGGCTAAAGCGACGTTTACACTTGCACGCATTTTGCCTCCGCATTGTCACCAAATTTGCCACAGTCATTTAATTAATTATGAAAAGCGTGAGGACTAGTTTGTGCACTGTTTGCATTCTGTTCACGCATGAATTACGCACTTGGAATGCAATTCGTGACCCGAAATGGCCACACTTACCCACGACTATACATCTTGTCAAATGCGGTTTACGTCGAGTGCATGACAAGAGTACACGCGATGTGTATTTTACCCGCATGGGTACGCATTGTTACCACCATGTCCCGCATCCATGCGGTTATTTGGTCCCGCTGTATCCCGCGTGTTGCCACGCAACATCAAACATCACCCCCAGCTTCATTAATTCCTATATTTGCAAGATGTTGAACTCCAAAGAAGCTTGTGTAATAAAGAAAGTTATATTTTAAACTACACTTGTATAAAGTGTCCATTTACTTGTATTTACAATATTTCTACAGTAAACATGCAAATATTGCTTCCTATATCCTTTTTATTTATTTTAATGTTATTATATTTTATTCATATTGCATTGCATTTGATTTATTTTGGATCAATAAGGACTGTCTAAGTCTGACTAGAAAACATTGCTTTGGGCATTATGATAAATGAACCCGTAAAATCCAAGACGTTACAGAAATTACAAGACAATTCCCCCCAAATTGCTCCAAGAGGTGGTGGAAGTGGTCACCCATTCATGTGAATGAGACGCTTTAATGCGCACCACCCGCATTATTGGCACATACGAGATGCGTTGACATTGCATTCACGACAGTGCACTGAAATAATGCGTGCCACAAATTTTGAACATTTTACACCTGTTTCACACCTGTTAATGACCAATTTGCTTATTGGCCACTGCGGGGACGAAGTGCGTGCAAGTGTAAACGAAGCTTAAGAGCCATTAGCTACATCTCCTGTGATGACAAACAGAATTTTAGGTTAGCAGTTCCTTTAAATTTTCCGAAATAAGTAAAAAATAGTAAAACAATTTAAATATAAAAAGTGAAACCATGTTATGTGTTGAGAGAACCGGCTTCCAGGAGTCTGCGATAGTGAAGTAACGAGGCTAACCACTGTCATCGCCACATATCAGTTCATTTTGTTACACTTGTCCACCAGATGGCGCTACTTCTTCCCCCATACAAAGCAAGCAGCAAAAGGGTGCCTTGCTATTGATGTTGGAGGATGCATCTGCTGATGACAAGATGACATTTTTTCCCCCTATATGCCAAACTGTTTTCTTTGCATTTTTCTTTGACGACAGGCAAACAGCGGCCATGTTCCCCCATGTGAAAGGCACAGTGAGAAAAGTGTGGCAATGGAATCGGAGATAACGCGGCGTGATGTTGAAACGGTAAACACAGAGCAAGCCCTTTTAGTTAAACAACCCGCTCGATAAATTAAGTATGAGGAACTCCAACAATACCAGTTGTTATCTCGACTTGTGGCTCCTTGCCCTCCAGATAACGACGGGCGAGAGCAACGCTGACCGTGGGTGACCCCCCCTTCTCCCCACCAGCCCCGGGTGTCGCATGCCTGAGGCGTAAACACCACGCTTGGTGAGATCGTGTGTGTGTGTGTAGTGGAACTATTAGCGGACTTGATTATAGGAGAAGTAGCAGTTTGGGTGCTTGCGAGGTTATAAACAAGTTTAAAGACATTTTGAGCAAGCTGTTTTGTTGTCAAGTGTGGAACGTTGGCACGCTGAAAGAGTGTATGGCACTGGAAATGTCCATGACAATGTAAGCACAATATCGTACAATCGTGACAAACCATAATCTATGACATGAAGGCAGACATCCATGACATGAAGACTCCTAGTCCTGATGTCAAAGGTACTTATTGCAAATGTAAACACCAGTCAACAGCCTTTAAAGACAACTTAAATATTAATTGTAACTTCAGAATTGGGATTTTTAAGGCTTCTGTGTTGGGATATACAGTGGTACCTCAGCTTTTGTTATTAATTAATCCATTCCAAAAGCTTAGATGAAACCTGAAGCCATTGAGAGTCATCTTTGATGGACTACACTGCTGATATGGTTGTCCTCCAAACTATCCCTTTAGAGGGGACCTATGATGCTTTTTCCCACTTTTCCGACCTATAAATGTAGTTAGAATGTTGTATTCTCGTGGTAAACAATGTCAAAGTTTCCGATAATGAGGTTTGCACATTTGGAAGAGAGCCCTGAAAAAAGTGTGGGATGGTTCAAAACACTTGGTTTCAAAAGGCGTGGCAAAACTGCCTCTTTGTGACATCACAGAGGGGCAGAATTCCTTATATATATATATATATATATATATATATATATATATATATAAATAAAAGTCTCTGCCCTCCCCCAAGCCCTGCGCTGCTGTTTGTTTACAACAAGAGGTGGTTGCCGTTCCTGACTCCCTACCAGCAAAAAAAATGCTTTTTAATCTGTCAACGGCATTTTGTTCCGTGAAAAAGGACCAGAATGTAGCTGGACTAGCTGAAAAACTTGCTGAACCCTGACGCCTTTCCAATGTCACGTGGTCGTGTGGAAGAGTCAGAAGGGCAAGCAGTAAATAACAATTTATCAGTTTATCCTAACTGTTTATTTTGTGTAAATATTAGAGCAAAAGCATTTATATGCATAGCATTATAGCATAAAGTGAGTGGGGTTTCTAATAGCTTTTCCCACCACAATTAGTGACTCTACCAGAGTTTTACATTAAAACAGACAGTTTTCACGGGAACCATGAAATCCAAAGAAATACAACTGAATAGGTGCAGATTCTGGAAGCACTAGAACACTTTCTGTGCTGGTTATGGTGTGTAGCTGCTCTATAGGAGTCCACAACTCAATACAAAGGGCCAAGAAATGAGCATAATAGGTCCTCTTTAAGTGATAACTAATCCCTGTGGACAAACTGTTTTGTTACTAGAATATACCAGAACTTGGGAGGTTCCACTGTATGCCTCCTCTGACTCGTGCAGCACAGAAGCCCCCCTCAGAAAAGCTCAAAAAGGCAAAGCAAACCTTTGAATATGCATTTGATGGCTTATGTTGATGTAGTGCTAATGCTAATATGTCATGTCGGCTTGCAAGTGAGTCAATATTAAATACAGTATTTAAGTATTGACCAGAAAATGTTACATGGAACAGGATGATGCTACTTTAAGGACCTAACAATATGGTCAAAAGCACACGAATCACCATTATTATTATCATCATTAACGTCTTGCTCCACAATGACAGTTGATGTGAATGAGGTGAAATGTGCATTTTTTTAAAAAATTCATCTTCAAAAAAAAAAAAAAAGATGAATTCTCTTTTTCAAGTTTGCGTCCCCACACTTATCACACCGTCTCTCCAGCCCTATCATATATTTTTGAAAACAATTGGCACATTTGATTTCATTATGTTTGATTTTGGCACTTAAAAGTAGAAATAAAGTCTCTTTTAAAATTGTCACAATAGAACCAAGCACAGTTATAATTCCAAACTTTGGTCTCCAGGCTAACAACTGGATTACACACACACAAAAAAATAACAATTCAATTGCTGGTTGTCATATGGAAAATAATAGTAATACACTTAAAAGAGGGACTCATAAATAATGCAATAAATAAATAAATATTCTACAGATGGCGGAGAGTAATTTCCAATAAAAAAATAACCTTGCTTACCTTTGAAGCAGACCGTTCATACCTGATGACGGGCAAAGTGTCGAATCAGCACATTTGAGGTGATCTTAATGAGCGTCTATGAGGTTACACAGGATGTCGTCTTCCAAACCTTGAAAGAACTACAAATGCTGGCCCAACGTCAGTGAAACAATGTGGCCTCCTGCCTTCTTTTGAGTATACGAGGAACGTGCGGCTCAGGTGGAGAGGCTGCGGAAACAAAGAGCATCTTCAAAAGTGCAATACGCTGTGGATGGAGGTGCAGGTATGCTACTTGGGAGAGGGACGAGGCTCACTGATTTCACTTTGTGCTACTTGTCCCCAAAAAAAAAAAACAACCTCTCAGTCAGAACCCGACGTCCCCAGAACCCGAAGAATACAATTCCATAGGATTGTGTGCAAACTGCTCTACGGGCATTCGTGAAGAAATAAGGAGCTGCTTAAAGTGACCACGCTGCCACCTACCATGAGGTACAAACACTTCTTCTGCAAAGTGTGGATGCCGCCGGCCGAGGAAGTACGTGAACGCAACAAGAAGAGTGGGAATGGTGCGGGGACCGTAAGTCACGTTACAAGATGGAAATGGCTCCACACAGACGCCTCCGCTCCCGTTCGATGCCGGGCATGACGTCACTATGCTCGGAAAAGCATCCGGCAAAGAGTATTTGAAAGTGAAACTCCAGAGAGAACGTCACAACATGTAGCTAATAAATAACAGCATCGAATGGCAGAGGTTCCCTGCGACCGTCCGAGTCAGCGCCACAATCCAAAAGGACGGATGACAGTGAAGGGTCCGGTGTGCTCAAATGAAGATCCATCTGTGGTCATGTCCGCTCCTCCATGGTGGACGTGGTCTACAGAGGCAGGTCTGTGCTGTTGTGACGAGTCTTTCTGGAAGTGCCATCATCCCTGGGCAGAGCTTTTTGCAGGTTGGACATGGCCGCCGTCTTCTTCAGGTCAATGACGGCGTAGCATTCGCTGCGCCTGGGAGCCTGCGGGCCGCATTTTTTGGGCGGCAGGCGCTGGTGCTGTGGCGGGCCGCCCCCGCCGCCACCAAGAGCTTCTCCCTTGAGGTCCACCTGGATGTAGTTGAGCCGCGGCTGAGGCATGTGACCGTGCTCGCAGGCTCCAACCCCTGACCTGGAGCGTCTGCGGAAATCAAAGCTAAAAATGCGCCCCCCTCTGTCGGGCTGACATGGCCTTGGATGCGGGGGGCAGCTGTGTCGCAGCCTGGGCGGCTGCACCTGCTCTGTGTTGACGTAGTTCTGAAGAGCGTCCCTGTGGATGCCCCGCCCATCCTGGTGGTAGCCGTTGGTGGTCTCGGGGCCTTCGGAGAACTCGTACTCATCAAAGTCTTCTTCTTCCTCTTCGTACTCCTCCTCGTCTGCCTCGTCATCTTCTTCTTCCTGCTCGTCGTCACGCTGCAGGGCGCTGTACTCCCACACGGGGGGAAGCGAGGGTAGGTTCTCGTAGTTGAGCAAGGCCGTCCGGCGGTGACCTCCGCCCATGGCCCTCTCACAGCCATAGCCTTGCGGGGGAAGCGAGGACGGTCGGTGGGGGTGCAGGAGGGAGTGAGGGTGACTGTCTCCGGTGCTGCTGCTGCTGCTGGAGCCCACGGACTGGGACACGCTGCTGGGACTCAGCCGCTGCTTGCGGCTGCTCCTCAGGCCGTTGATGTTCTCGTAGGTCAGCTCGGCGCTCTGGCAGCTGTCCGGGTGCTCGTGGCACGGGTGCCTGTGTGGGTGATGATGGAAGTGGTGATAGGAGAGGGAGTTGCACATCTGCAAGGAGGGCTCGTCTCCATCCGTCTCTGAGCCTGTTGCGCCCTCTGCTGGCTGAAGGCTGTGGGGGCCGTGAGCGAGCCGCTCCCTCTCGCGTTCCCTCTCCCTTTGAAGATGGCGCTGCGCTGGCGTGGGGCCCAGCATGAACTTCACCTCCTGTGATGACGGCTGGAGGAACACCTGAGGATCTTTATGCTCCTCCAGGGGGCAGCACCGCAGGTTGGACTGAGTATTCCCTTGACCCGCACCTGGCATGGCCCCGCGTGTCGTTTCTGGGAAAGTGCTGGGCCGCACCTCAGGGAGGGCGTGCACGCAGTGACGCATGGCAAGATCGCCCTCCATGGTCACAGTGTTCACGTAGGTGTGTGTCTGGAAGACAGCAAAGCAGACCTCGAGTTCAAACGGTCACAATGAACAGACAACAGTATGGTTGTGTCTAACCTGGTCTTCCAAACCCATGAGGTTGTGTCCGTGTTCCTCGGCAAGAGAAGGCTGGGAGGACTCTCCTCTGATTGGATAACCAGGGTATCCGTTGGGAAAAGCCTGCACGGGGAATGCTGGAGCTGCGAGCACATTTGCAATACATGCTGTAAAGAAACGAAACCGGCGAAGCATCACGGGTGTAAGCTGGCTGTGTGACTAACTATTGGGAGTCTGCGGTGTGTGAGACATCTCCATTTCTGCCGTGTGGCCGCTACGAGTCATCATCATGGACTCCTCCACCACGTTGATGCTGTTGCATTGCATCAGCTCCTGGAGCAGGTTGAAGATCTCCTCAGCGCGAGCGCACTTGAAGGCGAAGATCCCTGATCATGGAGACACAAGAACAAGGAGGGTGATTTATTTTGGAAGACACAGAGACAGTTTCAAGTGGACAAAATGCGCAAAGGTGCAAGATGCAGTACAGCGTTACTTTTCTGAGTAATTAAATATGCATAGTAGTAGTACCCGCTCAATCCAGTAAAATTCTGCCTTTACAAAAGAGAATAATAATGTCTTGTTTTGTTCCGTTTTCACTCACCCTGTCCAGTCTGACAGCGGCGGCCGCTCTCAAAAGAAAACAAGTTGGAGTCGTAGCCGTAGCGGCGCAGGCAGAGGTACGGCCACCTGATGGCGTCCCTCTTGCGTGTGTGAAGAATGAGCTCGGTCTGAGTGAGCTCCATGATGCCAGAGCCCAGCTCATTGCCTTCATCGTCCACATTGACGACCTGGGATGGAAAAAGGGAGTTAATGATAGCATCATATGATGACAAAAAGTATAATACAGTACCGTAAAACGGGTTTATAAGGACAATTTTAGGGGTAATACGGGACAATTCATTCATTTTCTACCGCTTTTCCACACGAGGGTCAGGCAAGAGGCGGGGTACATTCTGGACTGGTCGCCACCCAATCACAGGGCACATATAGACAAACAACCATTCACACTCACATTCATACCTATGGACAATTTCGCCAATTAACCGAGCATGTTTTTGGAATGTGGGGGGAAACCGGAGTACCCGGAGAAAACCCACGCATGCACAGGGACAACATGCAAACTCCACACAAGAGATGGCAGAAGGGTGGAATTGAACCCTGGTCTCCTAGCTGTGAGGTCTGCGCACAAACCACTCGAACACCGTGCCAATAAGGGACAATTTTCAGGAAAATGTTTTAAATGTAATTCTGCTTGTGTTGTTTTTTTCAATGAAGCACATATTCTTGAACAAATCGATCAAAACACTTTTTCCCGAAAATTGTGGTCGATTGGTTAGCGCGCAGACCTCACAGCTAGGAGACCAGGGTTCAATTCCACCCTCGGCCATCTCTGTGTGGAGTTTGCATGTTCTCCCCGTGCATGTGTGGGTTTTCTCCAGGTACTCCGGTTTCCTCCCTCATTCCAAAAACATGCTAGGTTAATTGGCAACTCCAAATTGTCCATAGGTATGAATGTGAGTGTGAATGGTTGTTTATCTATATGTGCCCATGGCTAAGATGATTAAGGCAGCGGCCATGACAGTCACAACCACGGCACAATTTGTTCAAAGTGAGGTGTACTCACATGTGTAGCCAGATATTTAGACAACAATTGCAAGTTGTACACTGACTACTCTAAAGTATAACCAAGTTCACCTTCTGTTGAATTCCCCATTAAAATGATATACTGGAATGAAATGGTACAAACCTTAAACTTGGTGAGATGGTTGTCTCGGATGGGGTCCCTGTACAGACAACTCCAACAGCTCCCCATGGCTTCAGCAGGCCAGCTGAAACCTACCACAGTCACACACGCGCATACATGGATTAGTGCCGACTGCATACAACAACAAACTCTCATCCATCACACTTCTTACTCAGTCCAGGCCATCAGTGTGAAGGGACGCACGCTTCAGTCCAAGGATCTTCTGCTGGGCGTCGTCGTCACAAGCCACTTGCTTTGCTGGACGGGCATCTTCAGGGGAGGCATCATGCTCTTGGCCCTGGAAGAGCAAAATGTTCATGATGAGAATCCGGATACTCTGAAAATTCCACTGCAGAATTTTTACAGGTACTCATTAACGACTGGGTTTATTTTCGAAGTCTCCGTCTACGCCATTTACTTCCTGACTGTACCAACTAAAACACTATTTATTTTGCCTTTGACATAACTGAAGTTTTCAATTCCACCCTTGGCCATCTTTGTGTGGAGTTTGCATGTTCTCCTCGTGCATGTGTGGGTTTTCTCCGGGTACTCCAGTTTCCTCCCACATTCCAAAAACATGCTAGGTTAATTGGCGACTCCAAATTGTCCATAGGTATGAATGTGAGTGTGAATGGTTGTTTGTCTATATGTGCCCTGTGATTGGCTGGCCACCAGTCCAGGGTGTACCCCGCCTCTCGCCCGAAGACAGCTGGGATAGGCTCCAGCACCCCCCGCGACCCTCGTGAGGAAAAAGCGGTAGAAAATGAATAACTGAAGTTACGGAGAAGCAGGTTTGAAAAAGAATTTTTCTTGTTTTTTTCAAGCTGCTGTGGCTGGCCTTGCCTTCAATCTACAATGAAGGGCAACATGGTGGCTGTGAGGGTTTGGAATCTCTGTGTGGAGTTTGCATGTTCTCCCGTTGTACTCTGGCCTCCTCCCACATCCCAAAATATGGATATTAATTGAAGACTCTAAATCAACCACATGGATCACACGTGTGCTGTGATTGACGCCTGTCAAGATCAGTATCGTTAGCCACTTTTATCCCAAAAACATCATTTATGTAAAAATAGATGACTGTTGGCTTATATGCATTCCCACGGTGCAAATAAAGAAGCCCATGTCTGAGTCAGTATGC
Organism: Doryrhamphus excisus; assembly: GCF_037039965.1. Taxonomy (NCBI): domain Eukaryota; kingdom Metazoa; phylum Chordata; class Actinopteri; order Syngnathiformes; family Syngnathidae; genus Doryrhamphus; species Doryrhamphus excisus. Next base: position 18,652,892 of record NC_136367.1, on the reverse strand, counting down.
CAATAAATGATCCTACATGGCAAATATTGAATTTATTCTTCCCTTTTTTCTTATTACTGCTTCAAGTCAATGAGGGCTGACTCAGTTTTTGACTCAGCAGCTTAAGTAAATGACTACAAAGGTGTTGAGACATCAAGTTTAAAGACAGAGATATTCAAACCATGACATCTTTTTTTTTCTTTCTAATAAAGTGCAAAAGTAACCTGCGCGTCACTAAGTTCTAAACAATGTTGCACTTTGGTGTGACAACATCAACCACATCTGCAGGCAGGCAGGCAGACGCCTTCACCCCGCTGTGTGTGCTCCTCGGCCCGGCCACTAAAACACATGCACGCCGCCGCAGAGTGAGCGCTCCGAGGCGGGCCTCCACATCTCACCGAGGATGGAGTCCACACACCAGCATACGTTAAACACTTGACATCTAGCCGGGGAAGCGATGGGCTTCTCCCTTCCTACATCCATCCATCCATCCATCCATCCAAGAAAATCACAGCCAGTCTTCCCTATTATCAGCCACGGAGCTCCCAAACCGTCATTCGTTCCCACAGCTACGATAGCACCTAGCAACCCGGAGTGGAGAATGCTTCTCGGCTACTCACATGTCAGCCACCGTCTATTTGCTCTTCCCCACGCCGAGCGCGCTTGCAGGCGGCGGGCAGGTGTTGGCGGCGTCTGGTCGGCGAGGATGTGGCGCTCGACTCCGCGGAGACGTGGAGCCAAGATGCGGTGAGAGAACCGTGGTTGATAATGTTGTTATTTTTTTCTCTCTCTCTCTCTCTCTCTTATGACGCCCCCCCACTACTGCAGCAAGGCCCTTTCTGGCTGGATGACATTTGCCGAGCAGCTGGGGTCAAAGTGCACCAGCAGACAACGAGGCTGACAAGAAGGTAAGGAGTCGGGGTGGGCGGATCGATACAAACATCGACAATACTGATATCGGAGTACTAGCAGCTTGGTAATATCGATATTTTTATTTTCCCCCACAAATCAATGAGTTTGTTGTTGTGCTATTCAACTATATTGTTTTATTTATATTCATAGATAATATAGATAGAAGAGGACTGGATTTAAATGAGAGCAAATTGTTCTTTTTGGTTTTGTTTACTTATTCTGCACTGTTGTTTACTTAAAAAAAGAGGCAGCTAAGAATGCATGTCATGGGAAACAGAAAATGCACAATTTACATCAAAGGGGCGTGTATATTAGGCAAGCTACAGTGACATTGTTATTATTGTTTTTAACAAAGTTAAACCTGTTAGCCACCTGTTAGCTACTAGCTGGCTAGCGACTAGCTTCACCACAGACTCACTCACAATGCCTCAGGCTTCTACTGAAAGGTAATACTACATATTGGAGCATGTACTTAAATGTACCTGTTATTATGTGCTCACAGCTTGGATATCAAACATTTCTGGAGGTTTTAAAGGAAAGAAAGACATCTTACATAAGGGTTGTTTGTGGATGATGGGCAAAATTTTAAAAAAAAGTGCACTTTTCCTTTAAAAGAAATGATATCAAATTATTTTGGCAGCATTGTTATATTGTCTTATAAAATATAATACATTTAAAATCAGGGAACAGGAAAATGTAGTACCCTAAAATACTTCTGACGTCCATGTCCTGTATTTAATTCTCAGGTGAACTGTAGTGAACCATCTTGAATATGTCATCGTCTTAGTATACTGCGCTGTGATTGGTGGATATGTTTGCCGAAACCGGAAGTTAAGACAAGTCAGCCAGCGTTGTAATCATATTTGTGACATGCTAGCTCGGGAGGGACTGAGCACATACTGTCACTTTCGATAACGCTGCCCTGCCCATTAACGATATTGTTTTACTGATATCACGCTGCCACAGCCCGTTGTGGCCGCCGTCCGTCCTGAGACGAACATAGATCACTGAACGTTCTCTGAGGAGCAACAACAAGACAGGTAAGACAGCTGCTAACCTTCATGAAACTTTGCCCTGTTTCGAAACTGACTCGCTGAGACTTACGCTACAATTTATTTGCGTAACAAAATCATTTTCAGTAGTTTATCTTGTCGTCAATGCAATCTTTGTTATTTCTCCAAATCACGTTAATATAGAAAGTGAGGTAAAATACCCTGGTTATTTATTTTTATTTTATTTTATTTAGAAGGTGACAAGATTTCTACTGCTTGCACTAGTTCAGGCATTTTAATTTATTTGTACTATTGAATTTTAATAAAAGTACAACAGTCTGGCCAATTTCCCATCACGTGAGCCTCTCATAACATAAAAATAAATGACTAAATTATGATTTTATTTAACCTGAAAAACAATTATAAAATTAAAAAGTATCAATCATTTCTGTTGTGCACCTTGCATGTGTCTAAATGACGATAATGTACTTTAAAGTGAAGTAATGTAAAAGTCAAAGAGTAGCATTACCTTACCTGCTGTGTTTGGTACTGTCCAGCAGAGGGCAGCATTGTCAACTCATCCAGATTATGGAGAAACGCCGCACTGAGGAAATGTTGCATAATTGTATGCTTCCTAATGTTGTTCCATTACGGCTTTTGTGTGCTTAATCCACTTTTTACATATACACTGTAACTTTGCACTTGTCCAACATAATAGATGGAACTGGTCTTAAGATTTTGATCAGTTGTGTGTTAATTACTCTTTGGCAATAATGGAAAAAGTTACTCTTGCATAACAGGGGACCTTGACAAGAGAATGTGGCTGCCCTTGGTTGGAATGACCGCCCTGCCACACCTTGGGGGGCTCTATGGTGGGTACGTCACACGCAAAGAGGTGAAGACGTGGTACCCCACCCTGCAGAAACCATCATGGCGGCCCCCAAATGCAGCCTTCCCAGTGGTGTGGACCTGCTTGTATACAGGAATGGGGTGAGAATCATGACTGGAATGAGAGTCATTCCTCAAGCGTTTCTGTGTTTCTAATTGGACTTTGGTGACATAGCTATGGATCCTACCTGGTGTGGAAAGAGCTCGGAGGTTTCAAAGAGGAGGCGCTGGTGCCGCTGGGACTTTACGGCCTGCAACTAGCTCTCAACTGGGCCTGGACGCCCATCTTCTTCGGTGCACATAAGCTCAAACTGGTAAGCTTTACGTGGAAGGATTCATTCCGAGCACATGTCTGACCTGTCACGGTTGGTGTCGCCCGTGTCAGGCCTTCATGGAGATCGTGCTTCTAACCGGGACCGTTGGCGCCACCATGTGGTCATGGTATCCCATCAGCCGGCCCGCCGCTCTGCTGTTGGCGCCCTACCTGGCCTGGCTGGGCTTGGCTACCTCCCTCTGCTACTGCATATGGAGGGACAACCCTGAGACAAAAGATGAGTAGAAGATGTAGTATTAGTACTTGAGGACAAAACAAACCACACCAGCCTTAATCCGCCGGCGGTGCTTCCAAATGATCTTCAAATGTATTTTTCATTGCACAAAACTTTTGATTTTTGAAGCCACTTTTTGGATTGACATCACTATACTAGTTTGTTTATGACTTTGCCTTATTTTCTTCCAACCAGAAGATTCTTGTCTTCGTAACAGCCTGTTCTTAAGAGTACATGATCGTCTGTTTCTTTTACGTCTTAGTAATCCAATATAAAATGTTTTCCTATCATGGAATGGAATGGAATAACATGGAATAAATGATTGGTGCTCATCTTAAACCATGTGGATCTATTTGCTGCACATTAAGATGGTAGCAACCAAGAATATTCACAGGAGGCTAGCACAGGTACGTTGTGGAATAAAGCAGGGATTCCCCACATATCCATACTCACGTTCACATAATGTTCCATATTTCTGAGTTCAACCACATGAAGAAAAAGTTCTTCAGAAAACTATGAAAATGAATGATTAATTATTAAGGACTAGTACAAAAATGAAAACTATTCCCAATTCATACATGGCTCAGTTTCCAACAGGTCATCGTTTCACTTCAAATGACTGAAATATCAAAAGTATCGATATTTTCATTTGGGTATTTTAGGTCCCCAAGAGATGGTATCGGCAGTATCGATATTTCAGTATCGATCTGCACATCACTAGTTAGTGAGCACACTGATGGGATGCATACATTACGGTCGTGTAGTAGTGCATAGCGACCCTGGAGTTATGCTGCTATAGATTGTTTGTGTTCCAGTTGCCGTGAACGCACCACGGTTAGGGGTAGGGGCTTGTTAGCTGGCGTCAGTTGAGGAAAGACACTGTGGTGCTTGTTCCTTTTGGCGTGGTTACGGTCGACAGGAGCCAATTCCTTGAAATAAAAAGCTTGTTGATGAACCACCTAGTTACTTTAAATGCGCATGTGCAGACGTTACTTTATGCTAGGCAATGTTTCGGAGATTAAAGCATAACAACGATTTGCTCCGATTGTGTAAGTGTACATAATATGTGTGAAGACATCAAATAGTGGCCAAAGTTGAGCTCAACGTCAGACATTATGAAATCAATGCCTGCGACATGCCAAATGGCGTTTTTACACTCAGTTTGGATGAATACATTCGTAGTTTCGCAGCACTGGTTTAAGCTCCATAACCCATTTTACCCACTATTTACGGGTTGCTAGTAGCAAACATCGCCTAAGGTGTTTGCTAACGGTGTTTCCTTAACACTCTTAGTAATAGTGTTTCCACGACTTCCACATGCGAGAACGGCACATCAATGCAGTATTTTTTTCGAATACACTTGTTCGTCCGCCATTTCTTGGAGGCGGGGCTGACAACAGGGCGTGACGTCACATGAAACCCGGCAATGGCGAGTAGTTACAACTCCGTCCGCTAGATGGCATTGTAACTACATGGTCTGCACTTAGTTTTATACAATATTAATAAATTGAATGTTTTCGTAGTTTGAGCATAGAAAAACTGTTTATTACCTGTTAAACATTTTTGAATATGAATATGAAACAACACCCCTAAAGTCACCTTCACCCTTTTACTATTCTTTGTTTACACCACATTGCAACTCTTACACACAGCGACCATTTAATTAATTCGTGAAAACCTCAAGTATTGTGGTTTCAACAGGGCCTTCACAGCGCAATCGCTCATACAACATAATATGCAGAGTCCATAATAATACCAATAAACATTTTATTTCTCTACACAGAATAACGACAATAAATTGCATAAGAGGTTATTTTTCATGTGTTTTCTCTGGACTGTCATCTGATTTGGAAGAAAACCTCTCAGTTAACGTTCTCCACAAGCTCTTCTTTTCGTCATCAGTCTGTTGCACGCTACCTGTTGCAGGAAACAAGAGGACAATAAAAGCATGTGCAAAGAAAGCAGTTACAGTTGTGTGTGTTCGTACCTGACAGCAGTAATTTACATTCTTCTGCCGTGACCCCAGTGAAGCTTGTGTCTCTCACACGAGGAAACTATCAGCAGACACACAAAAGCTCAACACGACAGGAAATTAGCTCACAACATCACATTCGTAGATGTTTTAGTGGGAGGTGCTGTAGCTTGAGGAGAAATAAACAAACTCTCCTTTTCAAATCAGCTTAACTAACTTGTGAGACTTCTTAGAAGGCATTCAAGGGCATTAAGTTCACAAGTGTCCATTGCTTATTTTTGGCGATGCCATGACAAAAGTACCTACAATGAACACCATGTACTGGCTGCTCAGCCTGCTCAAGCTTCCATACGTTGACAATAATAAAATAACTGATTAATTTGCTTTGCATGGTGGAATCTGTGAACATGACAGGTTTTTTTAAATTGTGGTGGTAGGCAGACTTTCCATTATTCAGTTACAAGTATAACTGATCAATAGAAAAAATTGAAACTGCACCTGTGAGTGAGTGCAATTGCTTCTTTCTAATTATTTAGAAAGCTAAGAAAGTACATTTGAAGTTTGTTATTTGACTTACTCGTTGTCTGTATGTGTTTGCATTTATTCTTGCCAGGCTTTCATACATTTGGTCACATTTTTCAGCATCTGCAACCTGGAAAACAACAGAGGATAAATAAAATCACTCATAGAGCCATCGACAAAACTCTCGCATTATATGGTTACGGTCATATAATACAAATTTTCGGGAAATAATTACATCTTTTTATTGTGCATTTAAGAATAGTCCCAGCTTCATTTACTTTCAAAAACAAAAAGGTTGAGCAAGGTCGATCCCCAGCTAACCTGTTTCTGAATTAGCTTAGCTCTGTGTAAGTAGCGACTAAAAAGCCCGTCTGAAGGATTTACCTGCGTGTTTTCACCCTCTCTGAAGGCAGCTGCGACTCGCTGCCGAAGAAAAGTTCCTAAATCTCGGGCTTTCTTGGTCTCATCCAGGGGCCATTCCTCACACAACTTGAGGAAGCGGCGGTAACGAGTGGCAGCCATCATTAGCACCGGCTGTGGCTTTTGAGTAATGACGTAAGTATTCTGTGCCTTTTCGCTCGCCGTACCTAGCATAGCTGTACTTCCGGTTTGCTCCTCCTCCTCGTTGTCGCCATCTGCTTCGTCCCACCGGCTCTCATCATGAGCGGAGCCAGCGTCAAAAAGAGTCCCTCTGGCTCGTCAAGCGTTATGGATTGGATCAGTTCGGCCTGTCGCTTTGCATCAGATAGAAATGATTTCAGGAGGTGAGTTATTGTTGACAAAATGAGGTGTTATTCACCAATGCGGCCGTTAGCTTTGTATGCTAGCATTAGCATTAGTAGAGCAGTTTGTCCTTGATACTCGTGTTAATTGGCGTTTGACTTAAAACTAATATGGACATTTTCAAATAGCGACTCAAGTGTACGCCAGTAATGATTTCTTTATGTATAATCCCGTTGAGAATATACAAATGATGACCATGTTGTACCTAAATTACTCTTCAAGGTGCAAGGCACACCAGGGGAGGCACAGCACCTTGACAAACATAAAGAAAACCATATTCTTTGAGCTTGTTAAATGATGTGAGAGAGACTCAGGAACGTCAGATTTGTTTTGTAATATATGGAAATAATTGTACGACTACAACTTACCAAAGATTTGCTGAAATAAAGTCAAATGAAGATGCCCTTTGCCCACCTCGTACGCCACAAGCCAGTACTTCAAGTAGAAGTTATACTATGATGGCAGCAAAAACAGTGGTACTTGCAAAGCTAAATATTTGAGGTGTTTGTAAAACATGTTATAATAGCCGTGTTGTTTTAATTATATTTTTGTGATGTCTGACTTTTAATTAACTTTACAGGAATCTTCTTGTCAACCTGGGGTTGTTTGCAGCTGGCGTTTGGGTTGCCAGAAATCTCTCCGATTTTGACTTGATGGCCCCTCAGCCTGCCACGTAGCCCTGTAACATCCAGGATGATGGTAAGTTTGCATTTGCAAAGCGAAGTGTGCAGGAGGTCCTCGACCGACTTAACAGTTACGCTCCTATGAGGGCTAAAATGAGTCCAAGTCCGGCTTGTTGGGCGTCATCACTGTCCATTTTATAGGAGCTAGATCCTTACATGTTCAGAGATACCGTCTGTATACTTCATGACGGTCTGGGCGTTGCAGCAGCTTGGACTGAGCATGCAGCATCATTCTGACATCGATTGGTGTTGCCTGTTTCAAGTTGAAGTCATTGCTGTTTAACGGAGTCCTGTAGTTTTGATTCTCACAGCAATGCTGGACAAAGTGCGTCCCTGGTCGGCTCATTACGGATGTTGGCAACCCTACCTAGGGTTTGCATGCCAATTGGCTTTAAAAGGCATTTATCAGCATATGTTGATCACATGCTTTTTATGGAAATCGGCCAATATTGATCAGTGGCTGATCGATCAGAGCGTCCCTAGTGGAACACCAAGGACCTCCTGGAGTGTGATGAAACTACATGTTTTATTGAATCAAGTGTTTTGTTTGTAGGTGTCTTGGACCAGCTAAGAAGAACCACGGGATGGGAAGACTTTTTCATTGTTAATTCTAGTTTGAAATGTATCATCTCTGTTAATTACTGCATTTTTACATTTTTGTGGTTACCATAAATAATGTTCCTCTTTGACTGTTAAGTCCATATAAATATATTCAGTCACATATTTAAATAAGCGTCCGATTCATCAACTATGGACACTTTGGAGCTATTCATAGCCGCGGCTCGTAAATGTTTGTCCGCTGGAAGGAAATCTCTGTCGGTCCCTCAGAGTCTGGACATGGCTGCTCAGCTTTCCGCTGTGGATTTGTCTCTGAAGCCTTCTCTGCTGTATGACACCAACAACGCCAGTGCAGAGCAGGTGCATCAGTATTTACGCTTGTGTCAGTCATCCCAGCTTGTGTCCGACTCCCTCGTCACACTGGACTTGAACGGCAGCAGCCTAATTGTTAATCCACCTGTAGTCTGCTCCATTCTTGAGCGAGTGCTTCAAAATGGCGGCCCGGCGGTGATCGATATCTGTCACTCACTGGAGAAGCCCGCCATTGCTGATGCAGTCAAAGGAGGGCTGGAGAGCATTGCGCAAGATCTCCTTTTTCTCCTCAGAGGGTGCGATGCAGCAGATGACAAAGGCGTTTATGTGGCACAGAGGTCCGATGAGTGGAATCTGAGCGCTGTCTTCGGACTCTTACTGGGCTACCCTGTCACCTATTGGTTCGATCAAACGGAGAGCTTTGACAACTGCCTCTCTATGACCCCCCTGTTGGTCACCACGGCGCACGCAACATGGCAGGCAGACGCCGTCAGCCACAAATGCTGCCTGTACTCGTTCAGCATCCCCGTCGATCTGCAGACTGAGACGCACTCATATCTGGACGACTGGAAGCTTGGCCTTCAAGAGAGATTCCAGCAGCAAAATGTACTCCAAGATCTGGCTGTCCGTCAGTCAGCAGTCACTCTACCTTCGGTCTGTTTGTGACTCCACCTTGTGTTGAATTTGTGACACCATTAAACTGTCCAAGAAGATCCGTCTCCTTTATTCGTATAGCACTTGTGCTTTCGAGAAGGTTGGTGTGGCTGTAAGCAACCTCATGGTTTTCAAATTAACTTCACAAAATTACATTAGCTGCATTCGAAATGGTCAGCATCTTTATCTACCTCTGCACCCATGTTGCATACATACATTGTTTACAAACATGTAAAGAGATTCACAGCTAAATGATTAGCACCAAAGGTTAAAATTGTTATAAAGTATGAAAAAAATGCACTTTCTTTGGAATGTTACCCGCCATCCACAATGTTGTTGGTGCGTTTTTATCTGGTTGGTGCCTTTAGTTGGTGCCTTCTTTTAGCTGTTTGTATATCTTTAGAACCCACAGAAACGAGAAAGACGTATGTTCATGTCTCACAAGTATTGTGGATGATGGACAAACCTCCAAAAGTGCATCTAAATCGGATGCTCGTATGTTGATCCACATTTCTACTGCATTTAATGAACCATGTTTTAAACTAAGTTTCCATTATTTGGGTGTCGAATGCCAGAAAGAAAAGCGCATGATTCCTATTAAAGTAATTTACTGTAACTATTTAGGTAGGACACAACACTGCCCCCTTGTGGATAGCCTACTGTACAGTACTTAAATATGTCAATAGAAGGCAATTGCCTGGGGTGGAGCTAGGTTTTAGCATCCAAAATGTATTAAAACCCCTCCCCCCATAATTTTTCTGTGCATGGCCTGTAATGACACCCCCACATGAGATGCTGCAGGGGTACCTAATGTTGCATGCTGATTTTGTAGGTCGTGCAGTTGAGGTAGTTTTGCCCTTGAAGACAGTGCGTCCATGTTCCGTGGCCATTACCGTCAGAGAGGCTGAATGATAGACAGCACTTCCCCACAGCGCCCTCTCACCTTCAGCTCAGCCAAGTGGTCTGCCCTAGTGGGCCCGATGTTCACGATGGCGATGGGCATTTTTCTATCGCTAGCTGCCAGTAAAAATCTGTATCCTGAGTAGACCTATGGAAGATGTACATTTAATCACCTGGATAAAAAGTAGTTCTTCATGCTCGACTGACACTCACCTGTAATGACGTCCCGATGACAAGCACAGCGTCCGACTCTGCTAATTTTCTGTGCACAAACTGCACTGTGGCCTTGTTCACCGTATCGCCAAAGAAGGTAACCTCCGGCTTTAGTATCCCTCCGCAGACCTTACAGGAAGGAACTCTGAAGTGGAGAGCCTGCTCGTCCTCCAGGAAGACGTCACCGTCTGGAGCCACCGCCCCGGCCTGCGCCCTCCAGCTCGGGTTCTGCTCTACAAAACGCTTCTGGAGTTCTTCCCTTTCCGAGATGCTGTCACAGCTTAGACACACCACCCTTAGAACACACATTTCATTATATCACAAAAGTGAGTAAAATCCAAGTCTTTTAACAGTATAGCTTGTCAAGGGGCAATACTAGCGAAAAGAAAGTAGTCTGTGTACAGCTTGTATAGCTGTGTAGATTTACTAACCATTGAAAATGAGTCAACACGCATTCATTTTTGGAAACACAAGTGAGCAGCCAGATAATTATTGAGGGGTTGTCTTGTGTTGTTACAGTATTTACAGTATTTTCACAAGATAGTAAATCTATACTGCCTTCTAAGCTGTACACTGACTACTCTATCGGTCACCTGTGGGCACATCCATGCAGCTCAGTTATTCTTTTCTGGCCTGCCTTTGAGTGAAGAGCGTCCACATTCTGGGTGACCAGCCAGTGCAGCTTGCCTCGCTCCTCCCAGTTCCGCAGAGCTTTGTGAGCCACGTTGGGCTGATGGGACGAGAACTGCGGCCAGCCCAGAAAGTTCCTTGCCCAGTAGCGCTGACGAGACTTGGCGCTGCGGACAAACTCTGCATGTTGCATGGGCCGCCTGTCAGTGCGGGCGTACAGGCCCACACCTTCCGACCGGTAATCTGGGATGCCGGACTCTGTGGAGAGACCGGCGCCACTGATGGCAAACAGGCGTGAGGTCCGAGAGACAAAGTCCTGGAGCAGTTGCAGGGACTGAGAGTCTATAGAACTGCAAGGAGGGACAAACCCGGCAAGGGCTGAAGATGTCCTTCTTGAAGATGGTGGGGGCAGTGCTCTAACCGTACATGGTAGTCTCATCTGCATCAGATTGGGAACATAATTACTCATAAAGACACCAGGCACTTCATAGATACATTTGCACTGTAGGGGCTGTAACAATGTTTATTATTATGGTTTACAGTAGTGTAGAATACATTAGGGAGTTTCTAATATTTCAATGTGATGCAAGCAATTTAACAGAAACGCTGTTTTTTTTTCTTTTTCACTAAATGAACAATTTTTTTACATGACCACCAATATTGGCGCCATATTTTCATAACCAATACAACATTTATGCTATCAACGAGGTACAATGTTAGCAAGGTACAATGTTAGCAAGTAGCCAATGCTACAATAACTAGCTAACTTTTATGCACGACAGGTAGCGACAAAAGCTTATTATTAAAGTTCGCAGCGGTAGAAAGTGTTTAAAACGCCTCAGAATCACCTTGTTGGAGAGTGTTAAGTGCTTCTTTCATAACTTGTCAGCAACCCCAGACAAAAATAATCTACGGAACCTTCGTCACGTCGTCAATGACATTGAAGACAACCGGAAGCCAATATTTGTGTTACACTAAATGAACCCGCAATGCATCATGGGGCAGGAAGTCAAACAAGCCAAATATGATTATACACGTTTTAAAACAGGGTGAATTAAACATTTTTATAATAAACTGTAACCTATATTTGTTAAAACGTTCGTCCACATTTTTACTGATGTATTTTACGCGATGTATTTTATTATATATATTTAATTTTTTTATTATATTTTATTATATATTATTATGTATAATATTTTTTCACTTTTAGCAGTTCATATAAATAAAAATAATGCAAGTATTTTCTTTAGTACTTGTGAGAATGTTGTGCTCCCTGGCATAAATTGCTTTTTGTTTTTTTTTAAGTGTTCCATTTTCCAAGGATCCATTAGACTGTGCTGCACATGTCCTGACTGCAGAGCTTCAAGATGTCTGCTGTAAGGAAAATGGATGCAAGAATTATGGACCTGCTGAGTTCACAACATGCACTACAGTGAATATGTTTGTACCAGATTGGGTGCAGTTGAAGGCAGCCTCCACACGGTTGTAAAACTCCTCTCCCAGGATGGAGCGGTAGTCCATGTGGCTTGTGTGGACAAAACTACGAGTCGCATCTTTGAACAGTAGATCACTTTCTCCGTAAAGATGAGACTCGAAGAGCTTGAAGTGAGAGTTTGTGTTTGGTGCCAATGTTTCCTTTAGGGTCGAATTTAGACACAGCTCTCAGTACGATAAAAGCGCCGTCACAATCAAAATGTAAATTCGGTGCCGGTATGCTCACTTGGGACTTCATGAGGAAGCGGTGAACTCGTGCTGTGAGCACCGGCCGTGTCACAATGGTGTTAGGCGGGATCACTCCCAGATTGCAGCTCTCCCATTCGGACAGCGAGGCCCGACGACCGTCTGCACACAGCAACTCAAAGTCAGATGACGTCCACCCTTGCGCCCAACCGGAGGAAGTCAAACCTGAAATATGAAACAGAATTTTCACATTTGTAGAGTGAATGAAATATTCATCATATCTTACTGAGAATATTGTCTTGAAGGTTGTGATGCTCAAGAAAAGCCACATCTCCGTAGCTTTTGCCACTGGGATCTCCAACCAGACACCTGTGGGAAAGAAGGTTAGGGATACTAGACAAATGCACTAGAACCTTTAGAGGTCAACTTAATTTGACCTTCTCCAAACTTTTGAATGCACATGTCAAAGTTTTGTGTGTTTCAGTACTTTATGTACAAAATCCCCAAGCTCCTGAACAAGGAGCTGAGGGCCAAAAAAATGATTGAAAGGCCATAAAAACAAAAAAAAATAGCATTGGAAACACATGCCTCAAAGCTCCCATGTTGCCATAGTAACGCTCATTGTGGTTGTCAGCGCAGCGCTTGCTTGCAGCTTCCCCAGTGCCTCCAATACACACTTTACACAGATTACCCTGCGAGCCAGGAAGACACCCTTTCCAAAACACGTGTCTGTACACTAACAGGACAAAAAGATGGAAAGTTACAAAAAAGAACGGAAGTGGTAAAACAAAGGAATCCACAGCACCTTGGTGTGGACCGCAGGCGGCGCTGCTGTCGTTGCGCTCCCGGCTGAGCGTGTGTGTGTGCGGCAGCAGCCATCCTGCGGGGCTGTACATGTGGCCGTGACAGGAGCGACGACCTCCAAGATTCCCCATGGTGATGCTTCTGCTGGACCGCTTTGACAGTGCCACGCCCACCACCGGCGGCAACACTGAGAAGGAGGGAGTCATGCACTGCTCTTACATGGAAGACATTAAGGCATTCGTTTCCACAGTCTGCTACCTCGGTTTTTATACTGGTAATTTGCATATACTTCAGGGTGGTATGAAAAGTGATAAGATGAATGGTAATTAATCACTCTTAGTCATGAAAATGAACCTAATGCCATAAACTCAATTTCCACTGCATTTCAGCCCTGACACAAAAGGACAAGCTGACAGGTCAGAGTGGTCAGAGTGTTGACAAGATGACAAGGAAGCGGGTGCAGTCATCATTACTTAGCTTTCACAGGAAAGCATACTGCTGATGATAAGATCAACCATTCATCAGCTCATCATAAACGTCCAGGAGAGAGGCTCAATGCTAGTAGTATCCAGTATTCTTTCTAGTGTTCTCACATTATTCCCTGAAAACCAGAAACAAAAGCAGGCATGTAGGCGCCTCAAGTGATTGTGTGTGTGTGTGTGTGTTGTGGGGGGGTGCACCACCATACAATATAGAGCTCTTGAAGCTTGTCATACCTTTATTGGATCCGTTATATTCTCTACCTGTTAAAAAATATAAACAAACATATGAAATAATGTCACAAAACAAACAAGTAGTTTATGAGTATGTGTCCTCAGACCCTTTTTTTTGTTTTTTTTTTTAAAGAAAAACATAATTCCTTGTAAAATAAACAAAACAAAACATGCTTTGCTACACATCTTAAAATAAAACCTGGGCTTCTTCCAACTATCCGATAGTCTGCTACAGACATGAGTTTTCTTCAGCAAATAGGTTAGCATGATGTTGCTGATACAATGTGAGTCTATAATGTTAGCAACCACTCCTTAAAGGGGACCTATTATGCTTTTCATCTTTTCTGACTAATAAATGTTGTATTCCTGTTTTAAAACGATGCTAACACATAAGATAACAAGGTGTGCGCATTTGGAATTGAGCACCGAACGCTTTGTTTTACAGAGTTTTTTGTAACACTGACTTCTACTGACGACACTGCAACCTAGACTTCCTCCACAGAGCCCACAATTGTGAGATCAAATGATTGAAATACCATGAAACAGGCCCTTTGGCATATATAGCTCATATAATGGAGGACATTTACCATAATATTCTGTTACTACTGGGACCAGGCCACATTTTTCTGCAAAGAATACGTGTGTTGCATCAAGAGAGACAGCGTCCACCTCGTCCCCCTGGAAGCAAATGACAATCAATTATGTGGGATTGACATAGCAGGTAAACAATATGACAATAAGCAATATGCTGCTTACATGAACTCACCTTAATCTTCTCCACACACTCCCGCATGGACGCCGCTCTCACACACACCAGCGGGGCTGACTCTATACTCAACGCCCACTGCTCACATTTTTTCTCCTCTGTGTGGCTGATGCAGCACCATCGCACAACACTGTCGTCCAGGGAGCTCCCTACACACACACACACACACACACATGGTCACATAGATAGGAACGCCAAGGACCACACACACACTGAAGGAGCAAGCACCTTCATGTCCAAGACCTTTGAGCAGTGCAACATAATCCTGTCCCAACACTTGACTGACGTCCACGCCATCGGGTAGAACAGCCACTTTGGATGTGGCGTCTTTGAAAAGAAGGTCACTTCCCCCAAAAGGTGATGAGTCAAAGAGTTGGAAGAGGTGTCTCTCTCGTCCTTGACGGCCAAACAACATCTTTCGAGAGGCGTTAATTGGAGTATTTATATTATGCAGGCTATAAAAGGTGTTTTTTAATGTTTTTTAAGAAAAACATTTCTGTAAAATGGCCTTGTAAATCATTTGTTGTGCAACAGAGTAAATAAAGAATACCTGGAGCATGAGGAGAAATTTGCGAGCCACGTTGCGAAAGCTGTATCGGGTGACCACGCCAGCACCCGGGCCACGTCCCAGATGACATGTGTTGTAGCGGCTGAGAGGAGCTTGTGTGCCGTCTGTGCACAGTAATCTCAATGTGTCCGTCTCGCCGCCTGACAGGACCGATTATGTGGGTTTTTAATAATAATAATTAGAATTAAATCATATTGTAATACTTACTCCCAATACTTTCAAGTGCCAAGTGGTCCACAAATGCAACATCCCCTGCACCGCTCTTCAGACATCTGATGCCCAGCAAAAGCAGTTAAAATATCAAGCTATGCTAGATATATCTATCCTAATTAGCTTTTTATTAGCTAATTATCTGACCTGAGGGCACCTTGGCTGTTGTAGAAGGGTTCGCCGTGGGACGTCTCACAGTGGTAGTTCTTTTGGCGTATGTAAGACTTCTGGCCTTGGCACAACGCACACAGATGTGGCGCCATGGCAGCAGATCCAGGAACGCAGCTGGCATTGAAAAAGCTGCCGACGTCTGCCCGAGCGAAGATAAACAAGTCAGTGAAGCATTATGAAAAAGTTGCATTTGGAGCAACAGCTTCTACTGGGAAGAACAAGAAATGTTCTGAACTCCTGTTTCCACATCAGTGTTGTGGAGTAACAATGCCAAAACATTTTTGTCTTCTTAAGACAGCAAACTATTTGACACGGAATCAACAGCACCTCTGCCATGGATGAGACGGACATGCTAGGCTGAGATAAGAGTGAAAAAAATTTTCTCCTCTTATTCTGTGTGGAAGTGGTAGGTTTTTGGAATGGATAGTGGTTATTTTGGAGTTGGGACACTATAGACAGATTTCAGCAAGTAAATCCTTCAATCATATGTATGATGTGTGTGTGGTTTTATTTGCTCATGGAACACACACAGAACGATGAACAACTCAGTATCTGTCTCCTTTCTTTGCTCCTTTTGAGCGTATTTGTGCATATTTGTTCTGGCACGCTGTGTGCTTTTTCTTTTTTTTAAAGCTGCAAAAAAAGTTGCAAGTTCCAGAACTTGACAAAGAAGGTGAGAAACGTTAATAAATTCAAGGAAGACGTTGTTGCAAAGTACAAAGCTATTGTAATGTAAAGGTTCATAGTTAGGGACTGAAAGATTAACTTTAACTTTAGAATAAGTAAATTGGAGTACTTAGAATGTCACAAATATGTTTATCTTACTGTTTATTAATATTGAATCCTAATCATTGGAGTTGTTCACACCAGCCAATGTATTCATGAAAACCGCCTCCTCGTCTAATAGAAAAGGCTAGAATTAATCCAAATGTACCACAGGGTCAAAGCTCAAGGTACGATGCCTGCTCACGTACTCATGTTCAACAATATCAGCATCGTCAGGTACATACAAACTGTACTCATCATCACCCTGTGCGAGCGGCCTCTCCTTTGACCAGGTCATGTAGTTCCGGGATAGCAGGAGGCCAAGTGGAAGACTCCATCCGGCCGTCCATCGGAGTCCACTGTGACAACTCCTGAGACCTCGCAGGAACCTTATATCCAAGCTGCTGTTTCTCACCACAGCCACAGACAGAACACAATCTCCTGAGGGACACAAGGCATCAATGATGACTGAAGTTTGGAAGGAAATGAATAAAGGAAATAAACTTACCATCCTTGTATATCTCCTTGGCAACAGCTAGGAGGCCGAATTGCTTTATCGCAGAGTAAACTTCTCCTGCGTCTAGTGTCACTATATCTGCACGATTGGCCTGGAAGCAGACGTCCTATGTAAGAATGAATAACATTCCATGTGATACTTTCATCACAAGCAGTTGGTGGTGGCTCACCCTGACTTTGTTGATGCAGTCAGTGGTGCTGGACGCACGGATGCAAGAGAGTCTGGCAAAAGCGGCTATAGCGGCCGGCGGCAGCACAGCCAGCAAGGATTTGGTCATCTCCGCACACTTCCTCTGCTCAGGATCGGACACTGTGCACCAACGCACCTTCTTAGCTGCCGTGATAAGAGGTTAGTCTTCCTTACTTTGTCAGGTATTGATTGTAAATAAATATTGTGTCAAATAAAAACAACTTTACACTTACTCGAGGTGTAGCAGACAAGAATGAAGAACAGCAAGATGACATAAATCCCTCTCATTGTGTCCTAGCAGTCTGACAAGAACAAGAATGCTACACATGGTTTTAAAGCAAAAGCATCGGGATTCCTGCATTGCATGTTCCAAGCATGAGAGGCACCAACGCACTGGGAGGAATAAAACTGTGCAACAACAGCCCCAGGGTAAATAGTTATTTTTTCTTCACACAAATGGAAGCATTTAACAGCGGTAGTAAACAGGACAACACCCATTTTGAAGCTAAGGGCCTCATTCTCCAACAGTTAATTATAAGCCAAGCTTCATTCAAGACCACTATATAAATACATAACTTTTTATATCTATTTTTTCATTTAGATTAACTGTAGTTTGTGCACATCTGGAGGTAAGGACTCTTAACAAATTTGGATTTGACCAACAGATCCTGTTGACATGTGCTAATCAAATATGAAATTACTACTACAACCCCATTACTACTATCAGGAGAACCAGAGTAATAGAGCGGGGAGGAGCCATCTGCTGTGGCCCAACAAGGTGCACTATATACAGACACATGCGCCAAGCAGCCCGTGTGCCGCTACGGAGGTCAGGAAAACCAGAATATAGAGTGGGAGGCGCCACCTGGCATGGCTGAGCAAGGTGGACTGTATTCGGGGACACACACCGAGCAGTCGGTGTGACGGCACGGAGGTCCCTGGCAAATTTTTTGCACTTTTCGCTACATATCTTCCTCGGAAAGTGAATGTTTCACAAGTTAGTTCAGGGGAAGTTATGATGTTAACATCACAGGCAGGATAAAAAAAGGAGTGCTTGATTTGTTCACCCACAGTACATGTAAACCCGACTCATTGTAGCTTTTTTATTATTGGTTATTGGAGGGATTTTTAATGTTATGGGATTTATCGATATGACAACATAATCCTCCCAAATCAGCCCAGTAATTATCCTGCACCCCTTGTCAATATTTTAAATAAATCAATTCAAATAAAGCTTTATTGCCATTCAGTATACAGAGTGTAACGCAGAATAAAATGTAATTTGTTATGTACAAGCGACATGCAACAAATACAGGATTTTACAATGTTGACAATACACCGAAACAGCTGCAATCACAAAACTGACAACGCATGCCGAGTACAACAAATGCGTACATGTTGGCAATCTTGACCAAACTCCTCAAAGTGCTTTATTTACATCTGCGCTTGCTTATAAAGTGAAGAAAAACCTGAGGAGTCGAGGGCAGCTTGTAAACGTCGGACTCTTTCTGCATGCAAGCGCATGGCGGGCCTTCGTTTTTCCAGCTCACGGGACAGTCTGTCGATGCGCTCCTCCATCTGTCAACAAGCATCAAAATCACCAAATCTATTTGGGGAAAGTGACACTGATTTGGCCTGTCACGATGAAAACAAACACAAATTATTGTTTGTTTTTATTTATCACGGGGTTAATTGATTTATCGTGACAGGCCAACTAATTTGCTTTTCTTGTTTACCTCCTTTATCTGTTGACACGCTGAATTTTTATCCAAGTCCTCATCTTTTCCGCTGGTCTGCAGCCAACATTGCAACACATCTTTTGTTCTCTGCCAGAGCCTGAGCAGCCAAAGAGTCAACAACAGTACGAGAGCAACACATACGGCTGTCCATAAGCACTCACCTGAGTTGCTTCCTGTCCTGCTGGAAACTCCTCATGTCCTGTTGGATGCTCCTTAGCTCCCTTATCAGCGAAGACGGCTCATCAGTCTCTCCACTCGATGCAATCGGATGCACGTCTTGAAGACGTATGCTCCCATTTCCCAACAAAATGTCCTAAATAAAAATATAAGTTGAAAGTGAAGCCAAATACGAAGGAGTCATTATTACCTTCTTTTCTGTGCTCATGAACGCAGCAGGAGGCAGTAGCAGGTCACAAGGAGTGTGGGATGCGTCCTCAGTGGAAAGTGGAATATTCTTAAGGGACACATCCCATTCGTTTCCCATTTGATGTGCGGCAGGGAAAGGGATGGAAGGATGATGGAGGGAGGTAGAAAACAGTGCAGGAAGATATTTCTGTGAGGGGCAACTGTGCTCCAAGAGTCTTGGGGAAGCCAAAAGTGTGCTGGACATAAAAAGTACAAAGGTTCTGTATGTAAGGGGCATTTCATAGCTTTGTGGATCAAATGCAGTATACAAATGAACTTGCCTTGCCTAAACAAAAATAACAAATATTGCATACCCATCATATTGTAAAACTTTCAAAGGAGGATCAAACAGTTCCTTGCAGCGACGAGGCTGTCGTCGTATGATTGGGGATGTTCTGTAAAAAAAGAAGCATATATGAATGTGTTAAGAATATTCAAAAGTCATTCGATGAACTCACAGGTCCAGGACGTCTGCGTCGCAGTCAGCTGGAGAATCCTTTTTCAAGTCAGTGACACAGAATGTCACCTTCGTGGTCAGTGGTTGCGCTGCGAGTGGTTTGCAAAGAGCTTGTTGCTTCCACCTCATGAAACAATACCTCACCACGCTCTGAATATGCAGCCATCGCTGTAAAAAATATGCACAGTGGATAAAATTGTTATTTTTCAGACGTAAACCATAAACGCACTGCTTCTTCGTCGTGCCGCCTTTGGCTCCTCTTGATGTCGGTCATGTGATCACCGTAGACCTGAGCAGCTTCCACCGCCTCCATCTTCTTCTTGCGCTGCTCTGTGACCCACAGCCTCCACCCATCCAGCACCTGCAACGTGGTTGCCAAAACACATCAACACGAGCTGTCAACATTGCTTTTTAGATCAAGAGGGGAAAGAGCAGGGGGGGACACCTTGGCTTGAAGAGTGAGGGCCCAATGCCAGAGTGCTTGTTCCGTCTGCTCAGCCACTTGGAGGGTGTCCTGAAACTAAAGGAGAAGTAAACCATTTTGGTTTTGCAGCAAAAGTGAGTTCCCTTTCTAAGTGGCTACCCTTTCTAAAGTCATTACCCAATGGTAACATCATCAGGTACTCGAACATTAGTATCTGGAAAAACACACCTTCCTCCTCCAGAGTTGAAAGTAGTTCTGGTACATCTTCCGTCTCAGCACCAACATTCCTTGTTGCTTCATGGCCTACATCAGCATCACATTGTGGTGAGAGAATAGCATCGTCGGCAAGAACGGTTGAAGGTAGATAAAATAATAATTTACCTTATACTTGAGGCGGGCATGGTGATGCTTGTTCCATGCCCTCAGTGCTTTAAGGAGTACTTGGGTGTTGTGATGTTGCTGGGATTTTTCTGTCTGCGTCTTCAGTGGCTCCGCTGGTGATAAACAGTGTGTTGACGTTATGGATATTATGCAAGGAATTCATGTTAGAGCTTGACAAACAGCGGCTGCTTCCATAGTTAATTGTCAAAAAGTCAAGCTCTTCTATGGATAGATTCAATAGCGAGTGAAATGTTTCAACAATGTATTTTAGTTTCTTAATAATTTTGATAAACAGCTTAAAGATAAAAGATAGCCCAAATTCAGTTAGCTCAGAAAATGTGAAAAATTGTTGACAGAGTCCATTAGTGGCCAAGTGGTTAGCATGTTGGCCACACAGGAGATCGGGAAGACCTGGGTCCAATCTCCACTCTGTGTGGGTTTTCTCCCAAAAGCATGCATGTTAATTGTCCATAGGTATTAATGTGAGTGTGAATGGTTGTTTGTCTATATCAGGGGTCGGCAACCTTTACTATGAAAAGAGCCATTTTACCCAATGCCCACTGAAGAAAAATAGCCTGGAGCCGCAAAACATATAGTATGTTTAAAACAACATTGGAGGGAATTTGGGGGTATCAAAGTAGTTCAGATAAGAAAAGACGAGTTGGAGTACTCTTGCTAGTTTTGGAGATAAACTTACATAAATGTATGTGTAAACTACTGTAAACGTAAAAACAAGTACTCCTGCCGCTGTTTTTAAATTATCTCGAATTTATTTTTTAGATTTGTAGGTAAGTATTACTTGTTTTTCTTCATGTACTGAACTGGATAGCAGTCAGAACTCACTCAGGATGCATTCATGGTCTCAGACAAAGTTGGATTTTTTAAAACTCATTACAAAAGACGTGCATTTTCCCCACTCGGGTGTTAAAAATATTCAAGCATCGCAAAGGGAGCCACAATAAAGAGGCTGAAGAGCCACATGCGGCTCTGGAGCCGCAGGTTGCTGACCCCTGGTCTATATGCACCCTGTGATTGGCTGGCAACTAGTCCAGGGTGTACCCCGCCTCTCACCCCAAGACAGCTGGGACAGGCTCCAGCATACCCACGCCCCCAGTGAGGATAAGCAGCATAAAAATGGACGAATGGAAGTCCATTATTGAAAGTACTCTAATCAGCATATGAACTGCAAAAAAGCATTGTATTTCTCTCTAATTATGTGATACGCACCTGGACGTAGATAGTTATTGCCTTGATTTAAAGCACTGTCAGCCCTGATCAACATGGCACACTTCGTTTCTTCTCTCCAAGCAAAGAAAACCTAGAAAATAAAAGTCATGCACGCCGAGCATGAAAAGGGTTCCCAAAAAAAGCATCAAAACCAGTCCAGCTGTCCTCCGCTATCCTGTGCTCAGTTTTAAGGCATGAGTTGATGAAGCAGGTAGGTGATACCTTGGCTTGAAGAGTGAGGGCCCAGTGCCAGAGTGCTCGCTCTGTCTGCTCAGACACATTGAGTCTGCATTGGCCCTGGAAGTACAACAAATAATTCATACGGAAACAATAAGTACACCTGCACAAGCTAATGAAATCTTCCTATTGTTTATATTGCCTTGATTGTTATGTGAATGTGATTGTGATGCTGTATGCACCTTCCAGGCCACAAAGCTGTGCTTGGCGACTTCATCTTCATGGCAGCGCTGCATCGGCTCCAGTCTGTTTGTCTGGAACTTCTGTCCCTGAACAAACTGAAATAGTATTGTTTAGTCGCCGTTCCAATTCACTTGTACCGCTCATTATATTTATAGAAGTAGACTCCATGAGTAAAGAGGACAAGCACCTTTTTCCACTTGTCCAACGCTCTTCTCATGCGACAAAGATTGCCTTGACGACAAGCCTGCTCCTCACTCCTCCTCCTGGTATACAAATCAGAATCATTTACCATTACTATTGTAACTATGCAGTAATATGACAAATTATGGTATTGTCAAAATACTATTTTGACAATAATAGCTTTGAGTTGAGTGTTTCAGAGCACAGTACATCTAATGCAATATAAAGTGTACACTATTTAGTATGTACTGTATGTATGGATGTTTTCTAACATTCCAACACACAAATTGTATGCATTTGCGCCACCTAGTGGAGACGTATGTGAATTACAGTTTGTCATTTAGAGTTCATTGCTATTAAGACAGGTATCGTTTTTCAAACGGTCAGCTCTCTCTTCCCCTCACCTGCCGTGTAACTCAGGAGTAGCGTCTTTCCGCTGCGTCACTGATACGTGACGACACCCTTGCTTCTCCTTCTCCTGCTGGGTCCGTCGCCTCCATCGAGCCCAGGCTCTCTGCAGACGACGCTGCTCATCGTGAAGAATGGCCTGAGGAACGCATCACAGTTACACACATATGGTATTCACAATCCAGGCACACTTAGTGGCAACACACCATTCGCTGCAACAGCATCTCCTCTTTGCATTTCCCCAACCGTTCCTGCCAAGAGTACCACACCCAAGTGCACAGGCGCTGCCTGAAGATGAGCAGATGATTCGTATGGAGGTCTGGACACGGTAACGAGTGCAAGCACTTATTGTTCGCTCACTTGTTGTAGACACCCGCCCTGTGTGTCCTGTCTTTCTTCAGCCTTCTTTGGTGAGTAAACTCAATCCAGGAGTGGAAGTAGTGTGGCAACAAGTGCTCTGCAAACCAGACATCAGCACGCCACTCGAGCTCCTGCATCAGAAGAGCCAATAAACCCACATGAGCCTGAGTTGTAGTTATTTCTTAAATGGTTTATTTTGTCTGATCATATCTAATATTTTGGGTATTTTGAGTGTAAAGGTAACTATAGGACTTAATGAAAATTCAGTCGACTGCACTACAATGCCTCAGTCCCGTGCATGCTACTTACGACATGTAGTCAACTTCTTCTACAGGAATTTTGATTAAATCTTAAGAATTGTGATGCTTTGTCACATTGTCAAGTCACTACATCCATTAAAGCTAAAATGGTTCAACACAGCCATTTTTATGCTGAACGTTTGTGCATGTGCATGAAAATACCTGCATGTGTCTTTGCTGTGCAAGCTTCACTCTCCAGTTGTCATAAGAGCGACTCAACAGGTTCGTGCTGCCAAAACAGAAAACAACAATAACAAACCAGAGCAGTCGTAAATAATGAATTATGCTGACTTGTTTCATGGCTCCATATACTACGAATGAGAGAGAGAAAATAAAAGTACCGGTAGTTTGTCAGCGCCATGTCTGTCAGTGCTTGGAAAGGTTCGTCTTCAGCCTCCTCCAGCCGGTCCTTCCACAGCCTCCAATATTTATTGATCATCTATGTAAAATAATAAAACAGGGCATGTATTAAACGGACACAAGATCTCGTGTCACCAGATCTTGTGAGATTTAAACATGATTTCTCGTTCAGGGAAAAATGTATTGTGGGCACTAGCCTTGGGATGATAATCAATAATCACAAAAACTCTATATATTGCCACGCAAGGCCTTTTTTCCTCGTCTCTGGCCTCCAAACAGGCAGGAAGAGAGTTCAGCACCTTCCATAGAACAACGGCATGAACGATGTGAGAGTGTTTTGTGTCTTTTTTCAGTCACAGTCTCTCTTCTTGATGGGTGGAGGCGGGGCTGGCCGCATACACACAGCGTGCAGAAGAGTGTAACCTTGTGAGGATCATTGCAAGGTAACGTAGCATAAATTGCAATATATTGTCATGTATTTTTTCATGTATTTCTCTTAGTAGTGTCGGTAATGTGACGCCCCTACTGCAAGCCTGTAATTGTTTCTTAATGTGTAAAGGTCTATTTTGTTTAATAACAGTGAGAGGTATATTCTAGGGTTTCTTTTTATGGGTGCATCCATGAATTGCAGTTTTACACCATTTGTGTATGTGTGTCTGTGACTAGTGATCTACTGTAAATGTAGTTTAGCTTTCACCAAGTGCCTAATAATTACAGTCTGGCGACGATGTTGGACAGCTGCCTTTTTGTTCAGCTGCTGCGCCCTTTTCTGGCTCACGTGGAGTGACAGGCCCCGGAGTACAGCACGCTGAAAGAAAAACAAACAGTCATCAGCACACATCATTAATCGGTTACGAAGGCTTCCCTCTCCACAGCTTACCTGCAGGCACTGATGATGGTGTCGACTTGCCATGTGACCTCGAAGTGCTTTTTCTTTACGCCGTGTCACATCTGCGGAGGAGTTCAAGAATCAAACTGGTAGGTCAGAGCGGGGGTCTCACTTTACAATACAGTACACAAATAACAGTAGTTACTGAGGAACTAATGAAGGATTAACGAGGAACTAATGAGTAGTTCCTTCCTAATTAACTACTATTGTAAAGTGTTACCCAGAGTGGGCATGAAGACTACACATTTTTAAAAAGGATACACGCTCTCCAGTGCAGCAAGGCTCGACGCTGAGACACCCGCATGGTCAGCTGCCATGCGCCTTGCAAACGCTCCTCCTCAATCTGTTTGTGACGCCAAGCGCTCCTCCACAGACTCCAGCTCAACCTTGTCAGGCGAAGACAGGCGACGTGTGTAGCGACAGCTGAATGGCCGAATGAATGAAAGCTCAGTGGTGATGCTTCATATGAAAATTTGCCAAATATATCTTCAAGATAACCTTGTGACTGTCTCTTGTGCTGGCGAAAGCGGACAAAACTTTTCCAGTCACGCAGTGATTTATTTTTCATACTGCTGATGTAGTGAAGCCAAGCTTTGGATTCGTTCTTTCTCTGAGAACAAACAGTAGCGTGCTTTTCTTTCCACTGAAGAAAAGCCTTTCACAAAGGATAGAAAGGGAACAGGTTAGCACACACAAGCACACATGCAAGTACAAGTGGTTTCTTCTTGCAAGAGGGTACTCTGCAAAAAATCTTCACCTTGCTCTGGAGCTTCACTGTCCGGTGAGTCAAGGCTTGGTCTTCCATATTACAAATCTTTTGATGCTGCTGCAATTTTATCTGCCATAAACGCCACACTGAACTGAAAGAATAATGCATTAAAAAGTGACCACCCACACAACCCTGCAGCTGTACATGAACTCTCACATACTAAAGATTTGTGCGCCTGTGATGCTTTCGAGCCAGTTGGTTTCTTCCGCTTTTCAGCCGTCTCATCTGGATGAAATTCTCCCACCTGTCCAAAAATCGCCGCTTCCGCCGCCTTTCATCTGGCAAACGGTGCTTGCATTTGAGACAGCTTAAAATTTAAAGATTGGGTCGAAAACATACCGAAC
This sequence comes from Doryrhamphus excisus, assembly GCF_037039965.1. Lineage (NCBI taxonomy): Eukaryota > Metazoa > Chordata > Actinopteri > Syngnathiformes > Syngnathidae > Doryrhamphus > Doryrhamphus excisus. Next base: position 18,627,301 of record NC_136367.1, on the reverse strand, counting down.
CATTGAGCTTTATGGAGTTTGCTCTTCTTTTCCTCTTGCAGTGCCAGGTATGTTTGCCAGCTTTGGAACGTCAATTGGAGCAGGTAATACCTTCATGAAAGACACCATCATTAAGAGTCAAGAGTCCTAATCCTGTATAACAGTGTCAGGCACCGACTTGTGATGACACTCTGCGCGCAGTGACAGACTCCATTCCTTCCTGGAAGCCCACAACTCGTCTCTCCATCCCTCAAATGTTCGTCTCTGCAGCACACTGTCGTAGTGACACCTGCACAATACACATAAACTTAGAACAGGAATGTCCAAACAAGAATGAACAGTAACTGTTTCGTTATTATGAATATTTACTTGGCTACATGAGGAAGGATTTGTCCAAATGTGTTCTGCATCCATATTTTAAGGAACTTCCTTGCCAAGTGCCTGTAGACATTGTAGAGGTCAAACAGACAATACCTTTAAATCGACGAAATGCAAACGTAACAAACTTTGCACCTTATTCTTAACTCTTTCAGCCTTCCACCTTTGTTCCAATTATATCCGACTCTGTAAGGAATACTTCTACTTTGAAGTGAGTGAACTTTTGTATCAACACCAAATTTGACTCTCTGTGATCTTGCTCTTTGTAATTGCGCCGGCTTTCTTGAGTTATTCTGCATTATTACGAAGACAAGTGCTCCATAAGATTATAGGTCCAAAATATCGCGCAGAAATAATAAGTAACCACATCAGTTTTAAAATCGAGATGGTGAATGCTGTGTAATTGTGTGTCTTTGTGTGTAATTTAGTTAGCTCTCATAATCGTGTATGAAATGAAGTGTGAGGGTAACTTAACTGCCGCGCATTTGTTTTTCTTTGTCACGTGACCAGAAATGACCGACAGGGTTTGTTGAATTTATTAACCCGTCAACGACGATGGCGCTCTAACTAACTTGGACGGTAGGATTTGGATACGCAAAGGCGCCAACACCGCTCCAAAAGGTTTACAAATCAAGCACACTCCAATGCTGCGATAGCTGTCCGAGTAGTTGCCTGTAACAACTGTAAATTTTGAACATTGCGGCTACACTATTTTTTTGTTATAAATTCATTTTTCTCCCTTCCTGGTATATTAACTTAATGTTGTGTTGTTAGCTTTCTCAGTGGTAAATATCAAACATATCAGACGAGTTCAATTTCTACAAAGGCGCGAGGGGCACTGCGTCAGGGTTCCGAGGACCTTCTTAAAGCGGCGATCAGAGAAAAATTGCTGCTACGACTCAGGGAAGAGAGAGCGTGTAGACAAGTATTTCAGATTATTTAGAGCTAATAAGATAAGACCGTATAGTTATTTAAGTCACCCTAGTACAGTTAATTTCCTTACATCACTACAATAACCTAGCTGGCATAAGATTCCGTGGGTGGGCTTTATCCCATTCCCCAGCTAGTTGGCTAGCTAGCTAGCTAAAGGGGCTAGATTAGCTAGCTAGCTGACATCAACCACTTTCCTACATAGCCGGCACTCCGGTGAGTCGTTTTTAATTGAATAGAGTTTTAGACGTCTGTACAATGTGTACTACACATGAGGTTCAGATGGCGTTTACGATGCGTAATGTTTACCAGAACTCTAAAAGAAAAACAACAATTACGTTGTTTTAGAACTACTGTCTTGATCTGAATGTAGTTTTGTTAAATTATCTTGCTACCTATTTCGTCTTTTCTCAATTTGCTCATTTGCAATAGTTGCCTCTCATTGCCTCCAAGGTGTAATCAATTAACTTGCTAATTGGATAGTTGGGACTTGCCGGGACTCGTCAGCGTCAGAATTGCAGCGTGGACAACCTTTGGGCCTTTGGACTTTTTTTCTGCCTTTTGATGTCTTTTCCCCAACATTATTTGCAATGTACTTTCTTTGTGGTTGACTGAACATTGACCCTTAAGATTTATACTTTTTAATGCATCTAACCAAAAGTATGTACTCTATTGGGCCATGCCATAGGGCGCACATTGAATAAAGACTCTTAACTTTACTTCCAACAGAGTCATTGTTTGCCTTGAGGCTGTTTTCCTGTATCTGAAATCTACCATGGATGGTGACGCTTGTGTTGAAGAGAAGAATGGAAGTGGTGATGCTGCGGATCAAGTTAAGAAACCAGCAACAGCTCCATACAGATATACCAAGGTTGTGAAGTGCAGGAGGGGGGAACAATTGGGACGTTTTAATTTTTGGATGTTTTGATTGTAATTAATTCTGTTTTGTCAATATGTAGGAAGAGCTTCTCTATATAAAAGAGCTGCCCATCTCCAATGAAAGGCCAGAATGTCTATCAGAGAAATATGACAGGTAAGACTTAATTCTTAGGAGGTGTGACAAGCTACTGGTTCTGCACTACACATTAATTATGTGATTTTTTTGTTTCCTCTGCTCTCCCCTGCTGTGTGAGAAAAGGCTAGATTTTTGCCCGATATACTTTGATAGCACTCACCTTTTAAGTTTATTCACTACATTTAATATTGGCCTTGAACTTCAATGGTGGTGCAGCCTACGACATGGTTTTGAAGTATGCATGGTATATGATTGATTACTGATCAAAGAACTGGATTGCAGTTGAAGTGTTTCCCTCAGGAGTGCAATCTGTGTGGTGGTTAGTTGCAGGAGCCGTCTAATTGGTGTTTTTGCAGTGTTTATGTGCCACAGGCCCATTAATACCACTGGCTGATGTATTTCACCAGGAAGTGGTAGCAAAAAAAGAAAGGTATCTCCAAACTACTTGTCACTATGGCTAGTAATGACTCGCGCTCGTCTTTAGGTCGGGATCCACGCCTGGAAAGGCGTTTGAAGTGAATTCATCGGCTGTTGTTTTTTTATTTTTCCTGCATGCCTTTTTTTCTTTGAAGCTGCATGTGATTTGTCAAAATGTGTTGTGCCGTTTGTGTCAACACTTGAGTGATGAGAGAGAGGGGGGTTACACACTGCAAAGTCATGAGCACAGCAACGGGATGGTGGAGGGTGTTGAGGGAGAGAGGGAGAACACTGCTACATATTTAGTCTACATGCTGGAAAGGTGAGAAAAATGAGCAGCAGGCTGTCTCAAATACAGTGAATGTATGGCGAATATTGGAAAAACATTGAGTGAGACTGTACTTGAGTCGATTTTCCCAATCGTTTATTGTAATGTCTGTTTTGGCGCAGTGATGGTGTCTGGGACCCTGAGAAGTGGCATGCCTCGCTGTATCCTACCTCAGGACGCAACTCTCCAATGGATGCTTTGAAGAAGGATTATTCAGAGGATCGAGTTCCACTGAAAAGAAGAATCCCAGGTAAAGGGATTTCATTGATTTAAAACAGGGCGTGCAGAGTCCTTAAACCTCATCTGATGCTTTGGCAGTGTTTAACACAAGAATATAACATTAACATTTCTAGGTCCAAAATTGTAAAGGCACAATAGATCCCCTTTGAGCTAAAATTTTTGTTTGGTTTGGTAAGTTGTTTGTGCTCAGCTAAAATTAAGCCAGTTTGCTGTGTTTTGTTCAGATCCTCGTGAGCGGCTAAAAGAGGATGACTTGGATGTCATACTGAGCCCGCAGCGTCGCAGCTTTGGAGGTGGATGCCAAGGCAATGCTGCACCTGCCGTACACTCCTCCCGACCAATCAGCCCCCTTGAAAACAAGGAGAATGAGAGTCTCCGTTTAGGAGGACCGCGTAGAATTGGAAGTGGACGCATCATCGCTGCCCGAGCCTTTGAGAGAGAAGCCCGCCTAGAGAAGGAGAGGGAACGGGAGCGAGACTTCAAGGATAAAAGATACAGGGTTGGCTCAGATTGATTTCATTCCAAGTCAGTCTTACTACATTAAGCGTTACAGTTGGGACTGCAATGTCAAGTCAGTTTTACATATACAGTAGTCCACAACAAAAGTACCTCTAGACACTTCACGCAAGTAATGCTAACGTTAAAACAAGACATTCCGACTTCTGCCAAACTTGATGTTTGTGCTCAAACCTTCTATACTGTATGTATTGTCATATCGTGCATGAGCATAAACTAAAAGATGGCCATATGCAGCCTTGATTTTTCCATGCCAGGTATCAAATAACTTGACTCGGGTAGACCAAGCCCATGTTTTGTCCTTGACTTGTCGTTTCTTTGTCCCAGAGAGAGAGAGACTTTGGAGACAAGCGTGTGTTCAGCGAAAGGAGAAGGAATGATTCGTATGCGGAGGAGGAGCCAGAATGGTTTTCTGGCGGTCCTACAAGCCAGTCTGAGACGATAGAGCTCATTGGATTTGATGATAAAATACTGGAGGATGACAGACGCAAGTCGAGGCGGTCAAGGAAGAGGACAGAGTCTGTAAAAGAGAGTACGTTCAAATAGGGTAAATTTAGGTATGTTCAAAATACTGCTGCTTAATTTGCCATGTTTATGTGCATCAGTGGCCTGCAATGGACAGCCAGAGGAGCAAGATGTCAGTGTCCGCCCTACAGCCGATCAGGAGGTTCCCCACCCAGATGTGCTGCCAGAGCAGTCGGCTGGAGACTTTGACTTCAATGAATTTTTTAACCTGGAGAAGACCATGCCAGGACTGGCATCTGTAAGGAATGGGATGCACATGGGTTTTTTGGTGGTGTTTTTTTTTTTTTAGAATGAGAAGGTTTCCTCTAAATTACACCTTTGGGTTCAAAGTACCTATCCATCTATTTGCTGTGGTACTAAACATCACTAGAAGATGCTGCTGCAACTTCATCACAACTCGCCTTTCTCTGAGGTGGTTATGTGCATTATAAAGATAAAAAAAAAAAATGCGGCTTAATGGTGCACATCATATTCTGCCCACAAAGACATGTAATACGTGCTGTGTTTTGGACATTTTTCAACATTACTGGAACTGCCTTCCTGGGTGCATTGATTTCACATTGCAACATAGAAAGGAACATTAGCGTTTCCAAAACTAACATGGTAGCAGTGGCGGCAGCTCCAATATGTGATGTGGCCTGAGGCATTGTGAACACGCCACTGACACACTGCCGGTGTGTGTCATGAAGCTAGTCTCTCACCAGCTAGTAGTGAGCTGGTGTTGTGGGGTAACTTTCACAGTTCTTTGGCATCACATTACATAATTGGACAGTTGGTGGCACTTTGTGAGGCTTTTCCTGAAGACTATATGCGGAATAGCTACGTCCCTTACGTGTATCCTTTTTTTGCCATGAAGTTTTTATATCTTTACAATGCACTGAAAAGATGTGTTCATATCACTCATGAGGATTGTTGATGGGGATCATTCCAATAAGATAAGTTTTCTATTTTTAAGTTTATGCCCATCAAGTTAGCTATATATTTCTCAAATTAGCTAGTGAGGAGGTCTTGCCAGAGTTCGTCTTTCTGCACTTTTTGTGCTGTGAATAACATGACTCCAGCGATGCAGTAAAACAGTCTAAACATGACTGGCACTTTTTCACCTTTTTGCCCACTCACCTTTTCTGTCTTTTTTTAGATGATCGAGGATGTTTTAGGGGAGGGACCAGTATCAGCAAGCCGCTTCAGTCAATGGTTCTCCAGTAACTTGAGCCCTTCAGGCAGCCGCTCAAGCAGCCTGAGGTCCACGCCGCATGAGGAGCTGGAAAAACTAGCAGGTAAGATTTCTTTGTTCCAATGCAGGGTATAAGTCAAGTTTTCAAGTTAATCTTGCAACTACCTTCACTAAAAGGTCTTGAAGGGCTCGGTACATCTCCTGGTCAAGGTCCCGCTTCATACTTCACACCCATTCAGTCATCGGAGGGCAAAGAGAAAGTGGACATACTGGAACTGTTGCACAAGGCCAAAATAGACGTGAAGCCTCTTCTCTCCACACTTTCAGTCAACAAGGCTCGCCTACGGGAAAGCAGTGAGTGTTACTTCAGTTATGTAAAAATGTTGTGTGCACTTAATAGTTGAATGAATTTTATTAGTGTTCTTTGGTAACCTTGTGAAACTTCTCTTGAATAAAAATGCTCGTGTTTCTAGAAATTAAACCTTTTTATATTGGCATTAACATGGAGTGATGGTGATTTAAGTTTTTACTATCAACCATAGCTCACTCTGGAGCAGTGCTGTCCCTGGAGGAGGTGGAGGGTGAGATGAAGGGCATGAAACTAGGCTCAGAACCACACAGGCAAAAGGTGGCCCCACCAAAGAGAGGCAACGGGACGCCCTTCATGGCCGAGCATTTAGAGGAGGCTTTAACTGGAGGTCCCAGTGTCCGCTCACGCCCGCGTGACACAGACATGTCTGCTTTTAATAAACTGGTCAGCAGCATGAAGGCGAGTGGAACCCTGCCAACTCACCCCAAAACCGGCTCAAGCAATGCAAGTATTTCTCATTTCAATTCAATTTCATTACTTTAGACTGGACATGTTTCACTGGTAAAGGAAAAGGTTCCCCTCTAATGGCAAAACTAAACTTGTAACTTGGAGAACTTTTGCAAACAATTTTATTAAGACGGTGATGGGCATAAATTGGCTTCAGAATCCGAAACTTCTGTTATGCTGGGGTTCCATTGCATTCACAAATTCAATGTTGTGTATGATTTCAGCCATCTTCAGACCAAGCGGTGGTGACTCTGCCTGAAGCTAAGATGCCTGCTCAGCAGCCAAAAAACATCTTCCAGGTATTTGAGATGACGGTCAAAATGTAGAATATCAAGTAGTTGCCCTGCGATTATCTCAAATGACACTGTAATTTTGGGTGTAAGTTACCATAAAATGATCAAATGTGTGTTGCATCACAGGAGCTCCTAGGAGGACCGGCTCGTAGTGGCTCACCCGCACTCCTTGGCAACCTTTTGGGCAATTCTGAAGGCCCAGCGGCCCCCAATCCGCTACATGGCCTGCTGCACAAGGGTCCCTCGCCACCTCTCTTTCCACAGAGGGCACTCTCACCCGACTACTTCAATAGCCGGTTACCACATTCAGCAGGTAATAGGCATGTGTTAAACATGTTGTGATGTGTTGTTTCAAACAAGCTGGATAAGTCTTTTCTCTCCTCTTGGTAGCTCAAGGCTTCCCAGTTGGTCCTCAGCCCATGATGCCTGAACAATTTGCTGATATACACAGGTCTATCAGCCCTGGATCTGCAGCTCAGCAGCAGCAGGTAGCACAATTGTTTTCCTTGGGTTTCTTTCACAGACATACTATTCAGAACTTGATGTTAGTACAGTGGAACCTCTGTTAGCGTCCACCCTGGTTGGCGTGTTTTTTGTTTTGCCTCAGTGTGCATTCTTCGGTTAGTGTATAATATGGCATGCATCTTCTGGTGTCTTTGGGAACAATCATGTCTTCAATGGAAGTAAAATCCACCTTAAATTCTTTATTCCTTTCAACTATGTTTTTATATGCATTTCAAGTTTTCTGTATGTAAAACTATAAAAAAACTGTTTTAACATTTGTGACAGTCTGGGACAGAATTTGATTAATTTGTTTCTTCAACATGTTTTCCTTCCTGTTTCCCAGATGAGGGCGCTCTCCATGCCAGTGAATCATGCAGATCTAGAAGCACTAGCATTCCACCACGATCTTGCACTACAGGCCCACCATCAATACCAGTCTGGCTACAACAGGCTCCCACAGGACAAATGTTTTCGAAATCGGTGAGGAACTATCCTTCTAAGCAATGGGTTGTGCAGTATACTCCTAAGCTAACATTTACTGCATATATAGCATACTTGTATCTAATGTGCTCTTGGTTTCAGTCCACAGCGTGTTAACCGCTCCCCTGGCCCAGGGGCCCAGCCTGCTGGAAGGAACTCACCAGGCAGTGCTGTCACCAGCATGGTAAGCAACATTTTATGCTCCTCGGCCACAGAGTTGTTCGTTGATGTTTCATAGATACAAAATGCTGTTTTGTATCTAAGTGTTTTCTTATTTTCTTGTTAGCTGTCTCCATCATTTACACCCACGTCAGTGATCCGCAAAATGTATGCGACGAAAGAGAAAAGCAAAGATGATCCATCAGGTCGATCAGAGACCAAAGAGGAGGCAGCAGCACAAGATGGTACAGGCCTTTTTAAATGTACATATTTTGAATTTCTGAGTGTTGAGATTTTGGACATGCTTATCTTGATAGAAACCTTGCCTAATCTACATCCGGATGCCGTGGAAGGGAAGGCTGCCCAGTCTGGTGGAATGAAGTCCACCTCTCAGAGCTTGCCAAACAAGGACCAGGAGCGACTCAGGCCTCTTTCTGCTGGACATCATACGTCTACCGCGGCACTGCCAGGGCCATCTTCCACTTTCCCTCGTCCCATCTACCCGGTACCGCTACTATCCCATGTACCAATGGTGCGCCCTCCTCCCCAGCTCCACCCAAATGTGGTTCAACGAATGATTGCACAGGGAATCCAACCCCAGCAGCTTACACCTGCACTTGCCCAAGGTAACGCCAAACATTCTTGGGTCCTTAACATTGCGGTCTAACAAACGCAACTTTATCTCGCTCCTTATCAGGTATATATCCACATGACCTTGCTCAGCTTCAGGGCTTGCCTCCCGCAATACTTGGCCAGCCAATGTACCCTCTCAGCGCCACGGGAGGGCACCCGCTTCTACCTCCCAGAGCAAATAGTCAGATGCAGCTGGCAGTAATGCAGCAGCAGAGACCAAGTGAGTAAAAGCAAATCCCGGTGAAGTGCTGCATCTCAAAGGTTTATTCTAAATGTATGCACAAGTACATGCTAGCACATACATGCCATCTTCTTCATCAAATCAAAATAGATTGTGGTTTTAAACATTTTTCCTCTTGCAGTACATCAGAGCATCCCAGGCTCACAGTCTCAGAGCCAAGGGCCGCATCGAACAAATGGTCCCCAGCGGCACGGCAGGAGCCCCCCTCCAGGCCTCTCCAAGTGGTTTGGATCAGACGTGCTGGATCAACAACTTCCCTCCATGCCAGCTAAGGTCATAAGTGTTGATGAGTTGGAGTTCCGGCCATAAGAAAATTAACACTGAGGCGGACTGCGAAATCTCCCCCACCCCCACCCCCCACCCTCCCTGATCAATGCATTTAAAATGTGAACTTTAATTTGAAAGCTGCTGCACACACCTGCAGTCTGTTTTGACCCCAAGCTCTTTAAGATTGACACAAAATGGAAGTCAGGCAATGGAGATTTGTTACTGCAGCAAAGTGACTTTTTTTGTCCCTCTTTTTTTGTATGAGACTCGTAGTAAATTTGGGAGTAAGTTATGTATATTCACAATTGTACAGATGATGGGAACTTTTCTTAGTCCCCCTGTATATAGCAATGGTTTCTTTTCTAGGAATAGAGGTGAAAGTATTGTGCAGTTTAAATGCTGTAGAGACTGTCACCATGACCTTGTATCACTCTTGTTGTGACATTCATTTTCCCTCAAGAACTGCACTGAGAGCTACTGCAAGTGTTGGATGAGGAGATTTTGCTGTGTACTCTTACCTTGATGCTGGCTCAGTTCTGTAGATGTGATGAGCTGGATCATTTCAAGGCGACTCCAAGGGACAGCTGGTTGTGCCTTCTGTGTATTTTTGTTTGGTTTTCTTCTGAAACTGTGTCCCTTCCCATCATCCTGCCACAAGAAGAGGCAGGATCACAATTTTTGGAGGTGTAGGGGACTCCATTTTTTGTGCTATTAAGTTATGAAGCACAGATAGAATTAATAAATAAAATTGACTAAATCATTTTGGTATAAAGTGTTTGTCTGCTTTTCCTCCCGCCCTTGCCGTTAGTCGTTAGGGTTTGATTGGACTAGATGGCTGTGACATTAAAAACCTTAATCAGCATGAGCTCAGTTATTAAAATTAAAATGAGAAATAGATTCACCTCCAATTTCAAACTCATATCTTTGTAAAGTAATTAAAGCTCTGCGACTAGTTCCGGCCAGGATTCTGTAAATTGATTAGGGAAGTTAATAATTTGACGCAAGACCATGTTCTCAAATAACTTATTAAATGTGGGACTACTGAATGACTTTTTATTAACTAATCATTAATTAACTAATTATTTAAAATCCTGTCAACAATGTAAACATTGGAATGAGATCACTTGAGGACATTGCATTGTTCACCAAATTATGTGGCCATTTAAATTGATGGGAAGATGATAAGCTGAAGGCAACTGAGGACCAGCCAGGGCGACATGTCGATTGTCGAGCGGAAGTTTTGGGGGAGGGGTTTGTGTCAACAGGAAGTGAAGACCGCGTCTTTGGAGGGGATCTGCGTATTCATATTTATCACAGCGCTTTTTAAAAACACCCCCGAAGCACGTCCATATTGATAATGTGAAAGCGAAACGGATATCAAAGAACTAAAAGAACAATTAGCTCAATGTAAACATTTGAGTCTTCCGGACATAAAGAGACCGACCCCCCACCCGTGAAGAAAGAGTTCAAAGTTCACAGGAAGCTGGGGGGCTGCCATTTTTAGCTTGCTGCGAGGCTAGCATCTGAACGTAAAGGAGCGGGGGGGTTGTTGCTAGCTAAGCGTTAACTGTTAACTAACCGACGGCTCGCCTCGGCTAGCTACCGTCCTTTCTTCCACCGTGGCCGCTCACGACCTTTCGCCGGTGGATGAATTCGGCATGGAGAAAGTAGCGGAGCCATCTTGGACTTCTTCGTACACCTACCAGGTGAGCAAGCACAGCGCCGAGATGCTACACAACCTCAACGTCCAGAGGAAAGATGGAGGCAGGTTCTGCGACGTGATCCTGCGCGTCGGCGAGGAGAGCTTCCCCGCTCACAAGGCGGTGCTGGCGGCGTGCAGCGAGTACTTCGAGTCGGTCTTCGGCGGTGGGGGGGAAGCCAGGGAGCTGGAGATGCACACCATCAGTCCGAAAGTTTTCAAAGACATCTTGGACTTCGCGTACACGTCGAGGATTGTGGTGCGGCTGGAGAGCTTCCCCGAACTGATGACAGCTGCCAAGTTTCTGTTGATGCGATCCGTCATCGAGATCTGCCAGGAGGTCATCAAACAATCTAATGTGCAAATCCTCGTCCCGGCCTCACGGGGAGGAAACGCCAGCCTCTTCCAGGCCGTTGGATCCACGGAGCTGGGCTTCACGGTGGCCCAGCAGGAGGACTTGGTGAACGGGCTGCAGGTGAATGGACAGAGCTTCGCTAACAATGGACATGTGGATGGGAGTGGACTCCTGGAGGACGCCGCTGATGGATCGATGCACATCCTCCAGCAAGTGGAAGGTTTACCGGTTGTAACAACGGGTAGCTCCTTTCATCACGGCACCAAGCGGGGAAGGGGGAGACCAAAGAAGGCAGGCGGGTCAGAAGAGCCCGTCGCCTTCCACCACAACACGCAGAAAGACATTGTCCTCTTCCCGTGCGGGGCTTGCGGCAAAGCTTTCACCGAAGCCTCCCGTCTGAAGAACCACGAAGCCCAACACGGAGCCAACATCGGTGGACGCTCCGGTAACATAGGGCTGATGGGTCAGGAGAACGGGGAACATTTCCCCGGGGACCTGACGCTGGACAACGGCCGCAAGAGGGAGAGGACGCGGCGGCACGTCGGCTGCGACATTTGCGGTAAAGTTTTCCGCGACGTTTACCACCTTAACCGACATAAGCTGTCGCACTCCGGGGAGAAGCCCTATGCGTGTCACGTGTGTGGACTGCGTTTCAAACGCAAAGACAGGATGTCGTATCATGTGCGCTCCCACGACGGCTCGGTGGGAAAACCGTACGTGTGTCAAAGTTGCGGCAAAGGCTTTTCCAGGTGAGTTTCACTTCGTTCTGTGACGTCTTTGTTATGGTAGTGTCCTTACGAGGAGAACTCATTTTGACAATAGCAATATGTCATGTGTGTGGTGTCGTTTCACTGGTTCACGTTCGTTTTAGTTTGACACAGAACGTTATTTTTGGTGTGTCTTGCTGCATTTTTAGTTAAACTAGCATATATGCCATTCCAAATCTGCATTTATTTTTGGCGATTTGTTTTGGTTTCAACAACGCCGAACACTTCTTCAGGCTCTCAATCATAGACTCTTCCAAAATGTATACTGCCCCCTGCCGGTGTGGAGGTTGGACTGAGTGTACCTTGACTTTTTTTTGGCTTCCCTTAAACCCAACAAAAATACTTGATTTTGTTGATTTAAGAAGTTCTCCATGAACATAAAAGACCCATCTCTCTCAAATGATGTCCACAAGTCAGTCTAAGTCTGTGCTACTGAGCAATTGCACAGTTTAACTGTACTGGTGTCAACCAAAAACCAGTCAATATCTGACGTGACCACCATTTGCGGCAAATACTGGTCAGAGTATTTATGGGTTATTTCTTAGTTTTTTGTCAATATCCAGACAATAACGGAAGCGACACTGATTCAGAATCAGAAATGTTGTGATTGATTCTTGTTTAAGTGCATTTTTTGCTGAAAGAGAGTCTGTCTTTGTCATTGTTTAATTTATTTATTTATAAGCACTTTACATTCGAATTACAAGGTAAATAGTCTTGAGAAACTAAAATGTATTCCTTTTGATATGGTATACTCAAATTATTATGCCATATTATCTTTACATTAGTTAAAAATCGTCTCTATGCATCAAAATTTGTTATTTTGACAGACCTAGTTTAGGATGTTTTGACCGGAAGATAATTTTTCATCACTTGTGTCGATAATGTGTTGTTGGAAGATAGATTAAAAAAGTAAATATAATTTACTCTCCAGACCAGACCACCTGAACGGGCATATCAAGCAAGTCCACACAACAGAGAGACCCCACAAGTGCCAGGTGACATGCAGGATCCTTAAAAGAAATTGATGAGTTTTTCAACATTTCAACAACTTGTGTTGTTTCCTCTCTTGCAGATTTGTAATGCCTCTTTTGCAACAAGAGATCGCCTCAGGTCACACCTCGCATGTCACGAGGACAAAATTCCCTGCAAAGTTTGCGGCAAGTTCCTCCGAGCAGCCTACATGACGGACCACCTCAAGAAACACAGCGAAGGGACGCACAACTACTGCGGCATTTGCAACAAAGGTAATTCAGTCCACGGCCGGTCACAAGCTCCAGTGCAGTACGGCGACTCTGAAAAGCCTACACAAGAAGCTCTGCTTGGGCTTGCTCATATTATGACCTCATCTTTCACACAGATATTGTTGACAATTGCAGCATCAGAACCGCAAGAGAAGCGTCTGCAGTTATCAGTCTTTGCTTTTTGCACATGCAGAACCCAGCGAAGGCGTGATGTTACAGAAACATATTTTTTATTATTATTTCTTATTTAGTTTACACTGAAAATAAGCAGGAAAATGCCAGCTTTAGCGAGCTGTGTGAAAAGGACCTAAAATACTGCAGAGCTCTTGCTAGTACATTTTACTGACCGTTACCATAAGTGGGTAGTATCCTCCTAATTCTAGCTAATAAATTGAACAGTTAGGCCTTTCGATGCTCACTGAACTAAGGTACACTGAGGTCACGTGTGACATGCTGGTGTTTTGCGTGATGTCGTGCTTGACGACTTTGTGCGAATTTGTGGTCAATTCTTCCTGGAAACAGTTCACAATGAAAATATCTATACCAGGGGTCTCAAACTCAACTGGGCTGCATCAAGTATTGAATCCAGAATCACCTTTTCAACCAAGTTATTAACTCACCAACAAAGAGAAGGTCATTGCGCAACTAAACAGTGTGCCTTACGGTGTCATAAAATAATGCTAAAATCATCACACAGCCACTTAACACACAGTAGGTAGATGTCACATGCTCAGAACAACTACTACTACTAGTGGAGGGTAGTAAATAGAAGTTATGTTAACTCTAAACATCTGACCTTTGCAACATTTTACAACAGACGTGCCACAAAGAATGCTGGGAAGCGATGGAATGTGAAGTACTAGAGTTTGAGACCCCTGATTTATGCAGATTTTTGACCTTGTGTGATAAATGTTATTATGCTAGATTGTGGTAGCAAGGATGACACGTGGCTGCATAGTTTAAAGGGCATCTGTTGTCATTTCCTCTAGATGGTTTCATCCAATCAATTAGTAGTGTTGTTCTGGTCAAACCATGCCAGGCGACCATGAGCTGGTTGTGGACAGCCTCGGTTCACACGGCACCTTGTCAAGGCCTTGGAGTTTGCAAACGACTGCCTTGTTTGTGCTCTTGTCGGTCCCAGGTTTCTCCACTGCCTCCTACCTTAAGGTGCATACAAAGACTCATCATGGCTCTCCACTGCCCCCCTCAGCCACATTGCACACCTTCCCCCAGCCAAGCGGGGAACTACAGATGCACAACGGCGCCCCTTACCACATGGGACGCCAGTGCTCAGTGGAAGGCAAGCCACCGCCCGGCCCATCCCAAAACATTCACATCTCCGGCTTCTTTCACTGGTTGTGCTGCTGCATCTTTGTTGAAAACACAAGGCTGTGCTGCTCTGAGCTTGTCACTCACTGCGTACGTGTGTTCATGCGTGCAGGTGTGTGTATGAGTGTGTAGTTGAGGAACATTGTGTGCTACATCTAGAGTTGTGACAGACCTTTGGGCAGATCAAATCTCTCTGTCATCAACATTCAGATTATTATTATTATTATTATTATTATGAAGAACCATGTGGGGAGTTTTCCTGTTTGTGTGTGCGTGTGTGCCCGGCATGGCCATGGCTGCATATGGTTTGTGTCTTTTCTTGGCTGGTCCATTGCCAGGTTGTCCACAATGCACACTACTGCATGTTTGGTCATACTGCATTCTCTATTGGATGAACCTCAAAGACGTAATAGCACAGAGATGGTTATGTGTGCCAAAGTGTGTTACAAAGAGCTTGTTTGTACACTGCGGTATCTCTCAAAAGTGAGTGCAGCCCTCACATTTTAGCAACCGTTTCTTCTCAATGGATACAGTAAGTCAACACACAGTCATTGTGGTCTGCTAACACTCCACACGAGGAGAGGAGACATACTTGGCCACTCCATCACCTCCACCTTCATCTTCCACTCACATTGGGAAACTGTTAAGCGGCACAGTTTCCCAAGGGAAGAGATCGCAGTACATGTTGGAATTCATGTTTCAATGAATTGCAACTCCAAGTGCCAGCAGCACTCATGCAGCGCCAGACCACTACCACCTTTGTGTTTGACTGCATGCATGACACGGATATCTTGCTAACCACTTGTGTTGCCAGCTATTTAGACGGTAATGGCTGTGTGTTGACTTATTTTCAGTGGACGGTACATCTATACTGCTGTATATATATATATATATACAATATAAATATTTGCTGAAATGTGGTGGGTGTATTCCCGTTGGTGAAATACTGTAGGTGTGGGTCTGTGTTAAACAAGTAATCTATATGGTTGTGTGCAAGTGCATCATTAATGAGCACGTACACCGGCATGTTCCTGGCATGTGCATCTTGTCTATGGGATGTCATTGTCAAAATGATGATGATGATGATGATGATGATGGTAGTGATGAGGCAAGTCTACTGCCGACTTATTTTAGTGGTTGTGTAATGATCCCAGGAAGGTTGAAGGGTTATTGTAGGAAGTGCAACCTTTGTTTCCTGTGGAGCATGTTGTGTTTATAAGCCCTTCAGATAGTAACTGTGTCTCTGTGGTGGCCTGTTATGTCTATCCTTCCTTTCCCCCCAACTGGGTGCCGTTGTAGACGCCAGTCGACAGCTGGTACTCTCCTCACCCGAGACAGGGGCTCGCTTTCACGGACCTCCAATCCTCCCCCAGCCATGCCCTCCAGCATTGGGCCAGCAGCCCGAGCTGCTAGTAGGGAAGCCAGGCGGGGCTCCGTATTTCTGGGAGTGTCGCTCTGGTGGGGTGCCCGCTTTCCCCGTCCACGGGCCTGCTGCAGGTCAGTACAGTCCAGCAGGAGGTGGGGTGGGGCGGGGCGGGTGCACGATGCTTGACAGGCCTAGCGACACTTTCAGTGGACAAATGGACTTTTAAGTGAATGGTTTCATGCTGTGGTCAGGCGTCATGGAAGTCATCCCACTTGGAGAAGGTACAGTTCAGTTGGGACCAGTTTTACTTAGCTGTGTGAATAGCTATTTAATTATAAATCATTTACAAGGCCACTAATAAACGTGTCCAACTGCGACCGTGTTATTAAGAATGAGTGAGGTTTGTTTTCTCTTTACCATGGAAACGCACAAAAATGCAATTGTTCAAGAGCTCAGCTGTCCTAATGCTTCTTTCCTTTCATTTTCCCTTCTTTCCTCTCATGCCCACTTCCTGTTTTTGCCTCAGATGGGCAGGAAAACGCTGACAAGTGTCCTCATCTGGATTCCGAAGAATCGGATCCTTCATTTGGGGAACTGTCCAACGGTGAAGAACTGAAATCTCCACACAAAACGGACAGACCGGAGCTGGACGTGCCGTCGCTGGCCTGCAACAGAGTCTCTGATGGGGGCCTCGGTTCCCCGGAGGGTCCCAAAACCAAGACGGACCCCGAGAAGAAATTCACCTGCGCCATCTGCGACCAGGCCTTCCGCACCCGGTCCTACCTCAAGAAACACCAGCACAGAGTACACAAAACCCCCAGGGCTCAGGCGGGCTCGGGGTCCAGTTTAAGCGAGCTGACCCCCTTCTCTCCTCAGCAGAGCATGTCTCTGCTGGAGTCCTTCGGCTTCCAGATAGTCCAGTCGGCTTTTGCATCGTCGCTGGTGGACGCAGAGGCCGGTCAAAGCGGAGTGGACTTTGGAGGGAAGTGATGTGCTCGGTCCGCCATGTTCCGTACAAAGCCAGGTCGCTCCGTCTTTGCCTCAAGACTACTTCTCTTGCTCAATGTGTGTATTTTTGTCAGACTGCCATACGATTCCTACTTTTTCTACATTTTGGAAAGTGCATATACGCTGTTGTAATTATCTTTATAAAGGAAGAAAAATATACGGAGTATAGGATGAGACATGAGTTGTTTTTGTTCTTGTTTAACGAGCTGTCACATGTTTCTCTACATGTGACGAATCAACGGATGCATCCGAGTACTGTTGCGTTATCGTCTTGGCCTTCAGAACAATGGGCGGGGTTTGATTGTTTATTTATAATGCTCTTTCACCGACAAGACGCTTTCAATGTGTCCAATGCAAGCAAACACAAAACTTAGCATGTTTCCCCTTTTGCCTGAGTCACAAAAGAGCAAGCAACCGACAGAAGACGAAAGTTAAAGGCACTTTTTTTTTCTTTTTCTTTGACTTTTCAAGCACATTCTCCAGCCATGCTTGTCAGAATCATTGCTGTTCCCAAAATGACGACAATGTTCCCCGTTCTTTGTGCTCCATCCATGCGTGTTCCTTTATCGAGGACCAAGGTCAGCTAAATGATCAGTATATATATTTTATGAAATGTAGATTCTATTTTATTAACTTATTTATGCCCCTGCTTTTGGGGTGCACTTTTTTTTGGTTCTTTGTGTCGTATGTCAAGTTTTTGTCAAGTTTGAAGCTCTTGTTCTAAGTTATGTTGGATGGGATGTGAGTGTGCGCGCGTTGTTTGCGCCCCTTTCACACAGAAATACCGCAAAATCAGCCCTGTAACAGTTGATCCGGCATTTATTCACCCGTGCCTTTTTATACAGAACACGCAAGCAAGTTTGACAGAAAGTAGACAAAGTGGACTGGCCAGTTGGTAACAGAGGTGGGATGGCGCCACAAAGTCGATGTCCCGCTTTGCCAGGTTCTGTCAGATCTGCTGTGATGGCTGATTGGCGACACGTCTGCATGAAAGGGGCGGTAATGGCAGCCGCTAAGAAAATGTGACCCAAAGGACCAATCATAGACACTAGTTAGTCATCGGCGTGACATAAAATGAGCGTTCTGTACTGCATTGTTTCACGGAACCTCGCAGTATACGATTGTGGAAGTATTTGTCGACAAAACCCGACGTCCTGTCCAGTTAGGAAGGATGACAAAAGGTTCCTGATGCAACGCCGAAGTGTGCGACTGTGTGTGTGTGCGATGTTGCTCTTGTTTTGATTGGAGTTTCTATATTATTTATGCTTCTAAGTAT
This sequence comes from Doryrhamphus excisus, assembly GCF_037039965.1. Taxonomy (NCBI): domain Eukaryota; kingdom Metazoa; phylum Chordata; class Actinopteri; order Syngnathiformes; family Syngnathidae; genus Doryrhamphus; species Doryrhamphus excisus. Next base: position 18,609,364 of record NC_136367.1, on the reverse strand, counting down.
AGTGTATTGTAACAAATGTATATACCATCTTATAAATATATCTAAATATTGAAGCAGTGTGTCACTGGTGGACGTGTACATAAACATATTTTGTTGCTTTTGTCTGTTGTGTTAGACGCTTCTTATGTTATGTTCGTTTTGTTTTTTGTGACTCCGTTAAGGCTAGTGTTGTTATTTGGGGGAGGGGGGGCAAAGTGAAAGATGCTTCACTCCCATTGGTACTCAAATGTAAAAGATGCATTTTTTATTCTTTGGCTTTCTGCTTTTGGTCTGTTGCAAAGTGCCTTCCAAATACTGACTGTGCACAGCAGTGGACTCAAACGTCATCTTTTGGGAGAATTGTACCGTGACATTCCTTTTTTTATTATTTAAATTTTACAGAATACATATAGAGAAAATGTACACAGGCATACACACAAAGCTTTTAGAATATGTTTTGTTCTTTGGACATATTTCAGTATAAGCATACTTTTCTACAGTATAGATCTTTGTTTTTGTACTCTGTTACTCGGTCTCTCTTGTTGCCGCGGAGATGACAAGCCAATAAAATGAAATGGGAATAGACATCTGGCTTTTTGTTTTGAACTTCTATTTAAAACACTGAACTTTTTTTAGTTTGACACATTTGGTACAGTCTTCTTTTCATTATTTTACACAGCTTATGCTTGACCAAAAATCTCCCCTTTACAAATCCACACACACACACAAACACACACACAGAGTTTTTAATACCTCCACTCACGCCAAAGTCGTGGCCAATTACACAAATTAGATGATGAACGCCATATATAGATTGCAATCCTATGGGAAAGAATTGACTGAGATGTGTTTTTCAGAGAGAAAAAAGCATGACTGAGAGGGTTTTCCAGCATTCGGAATGCTGACTCTTGAGTCCAGAAACAAGTCAATAAATACACGGTCAGGTGTTACAACTTCGTGGCCACTTCAATGTCTCTGTTCTTGTAGTTAAGTTTGTTGAAATCCTCCATAATTTCCACCATGGTCTTTCCCTTGGTCTCGGGCACCAAGTAGATGATGAAGGCGGAACTAAAGAGGCAATAGGCCACAAAGATCAGGAAGCAGTACTGACCCAGCCCGTCCTGCGTGGACACGTGGACACGGTGCGATGCAATGTTAACACAGCACAGTGACTTGTAGGAAGAAGACAAAGATACCAGGATCTTACCACCACGTAGCTGAAACACATGCCCACCAGGAACAAGCTGAGCCAGTTGACGGTGCCGCTGATGACAAAAGCGGGGGGACGCCATGCTTGCAGGAAGAGGTCCGAGGGAAGCGCCATTGTCACTCCGGCTGGGGAAAACGAATCCAAATTTACAAAATAAAATACACTTCAGTAAAAAAAAAAGGTGGTATTAATATTAATATTTATATTTGTGCAGCAGAACTCACAGGGTCCAAATCCATACATGCAGATGACACAAAAGATCAGGGCGATGTTTAAATATGGAATCCATGAATACATATCCTGTAAAAAAAACATTTAGCATGCTAACACATAACATAGCAGTGTAGAAACTACATATAATATCTAGTACTAGCATGTATCGTGTAACAAGGTCACAGTGGGAGAGAAGATACCTTGATGGACAGCATGGCGGTAAGAAGAGTCATGGTGACCCCCATCATTAAATAGCCATAGCCCATCAGTTTCTTCCGGCCCGCACGGTCGATGATGAAGGACTGAAGCACAGCCAATAGGGAAGCGGTTAGAAAACATCATGCATGCTTTTATACTCTTGAGTTGTTGACTCCTATAGAGCAGCTACACACAATAACCAGCACACAAAGCTTTATAGAGCTTCCAGAATTTGCACCTATTCAGTTGTATTTCTTCTGGATTTCGTGGTTACAGCAAAAAGTTTGTTCAATGGTAAGTAGCTTTAGCATTTTAGCGTCTAATGTGTTTTGCGGGACTACCAGTGTGTAAAAAACTTGGGTAGAGACATGAGTGGTGGGCAAAACTGTTCATTTCAGTGAACAGGATCATTCAGTAAAAAGATCCGTTCATTTTGTTAATTTTGTTAATTTTGTTCTTTTCGTTCATTTCGTTCATTTCGTTCATTTCGTTCATTTCGTTCATTTCGTTCATTTCGTTCATTTCGTTCATTTCGTTCATTTCGTTCATTTCGTTCATTTGTGATCTCCCCATGTGCATAGACCCGGTCAGCCGTGTCGAGTCAGTCCGTTCACTCATGTTCACGTTTGTTCCGACTCAACAGCGCAACAACACGTGATGACGTACCTTGAAATCTGAAGTATTATGACAGCGCTCCGGCGTTATGCCCCCCCCCCCCCCCCCCCATCCAACGCTGTGACTCTCAGTCTCGGTCGTTCAGTTAGCTAAACCCTCCCACCCACCCACATAGCGATGCGCGACGATAGGATAAGACAGGCAAGCACGCAGATAGCCAATCAAAAAAAAACATTTGAAACTGAACGGACTGAACGGGTATTATAGGGGCGGTGACCTTGTTCATTCTGGTCACAAAAAAGAACTAGTTCTTTTGACCCGTTCGTTCATGACTGACACACCACTAAGAGACACTGAAAGTCTATTAGCATCCCCACTCTCTGTATGCACACTCTATATTGCAGTTTGTTCATTTCGTTCATTTCGTTCATTTCGTTCATTTCGTTCATTTCGTTCATTTCGTTCATTTCGTTCATTTCGTTCATTTCGTTCATTTCGTTCATTTCGTTCATTTCGTTCATTTCGTTCATTTCGTTCATTTCGTTCATTTCGTTCATTTCGTTCATTTCGTTCATTTCGTTCATTTCGTTCATTTCGTTCATTTGTGATCTCCCCGTGTGCATCGACCCGGTCAGCCGTGTCGAGTCAGTCCATTAACTCATGATACCTGTTCGTTCATGACCAACACACCACTAAGAGACACTAATAGGTTATTAGCATCCCCCTCTATAATGCTCAGAATTTTGTTACAAAAATATTTTGCGGGATGAATTAGTGGATTGTCACAAAGTGCTTCTATTTTTTAAAAATACTGAATATTTTTCTAGGTAAAATTGGGGTGCACCTGAATGACGCCTAAAGCGATGAGACACTCACACACAGCGTCACAGTGATGAGCTCCATTGCTCCTAACCCAATCGCCAAGTAATTCATCTGCTCCTGGGGCACCCCTGACTCCCGGAAGATGTCAAAGGCGTAGAAGTAGAGCTGGAAAAGAGAAGCAAAGCATTTCATCGACACGTCCCGAAGAAGCGTGCCAGTAAAGGTAGCACCCTACCGCATTGATGCCACAGAACTGGACGCCAGCGCAGGGGATGGTCAGAGTCAGCAGCTGCCACCTGACGCTACGATGGCTCAGCACGTCCTTCACCGTCTTCGCCGGCTCGCCTCGAGCGCCCTCACGCTCCTTTTCCATGTCTTCCAGCTCCAGCTTTAAGTCATCTTCCTGCCACAGCCACTGCAGCGCTGTCACACGTGAAGGTCACATGATATGGTGTTTGCAGTGCAATGCTGCCACCTAGTGGAATTCTATAGGTATTGTCAGAATTACTAAGTATTCATGCTAGCATCTGCTTTGGTTTTAGTTGATGTCCTTTGTATTTCAAATTCCATTTTCATTTCCTGGTTCTATGGTTACCATCACTTTCCTCTACTCTAAAACAAAAAGACACTCAATGACGTGTCCACTCACCTTTCTTGCTGCCTTCAGAGTCTCCTTTGTCGATGTAAAGGTACCGAGGAGATTCAGGGAAGAAGGGAAGCACCACTAACTGCACGATGGCGGGAATACCGCTGATGGCCAAAAGGAAGGGCCACATTTCCTCGGTGCCCATTATCTCCCTGGTTGGACAAAATGGAGGACAACGTTATTAGTGTTATTTTCTCTCAGTCAAGCTTGCCTTTTGTGAAATATTGGACTTTTTTGTAAGACAATCGTGGGTAGACGTAGAAGAAATGATGCCTGAAGATGACAGCTCTTACAGATGCCGCATTTCCACCACAGTTCAGTTTGACCCTTTCAGTGAAAATGCATTAAATGCCTTCAAGCAAGGTGTTTAAACTTATTTAATAATATATCTCATTAATAATAAATGTATTTTATCTTTATCATATGCAGTGGGCTGATAAAATTGATCTGCAGGGACTGCATGACTGACAAAAAGGCTCACCCCGTTCATGCCGTTGTTCTATGGCAATATACCGAGGCGGGCACACTTTGCTAGTTCATCGCTATGATACGCTATCATGTTCAGTATTATGCATCAAAATACTTTGTACTTGATTCCGATGATTTGACCCATGACCTTCCCGAAAGCGATAAACATGGAGCCGGTGAGGGTCATGAAGCCTCTCAGTTCCTTCGGAGAGCTTTCACCCAAGTACATGAGATGCACGCTCACGCCAAGACCTGCACACGTCAAAGAACGGTCATAATATAAGAAAATACAACAACAATAAGAAAATTAAAAAAAACATATATATATATCATCAGGACGTACCAACATTATATCCGAAGAGAAGAGCATCAGTAAGGCGGCCAGCACGGCCACCGCGCTGTTGAACAGCAGCGTTTTTTTCCTGTCGGGCGATATTTATTTTAGTGGCAATGTTATCATCACATTAAATGTTGCAAAACAGCTCAGTCAAATCATAGAGTAACTTATTTAATATTGATATAGTTACACACGTTTTTACATGAAATGACCTGCTAGTTTTATGAATTTTTGACACATTTAGTTTAACACATTCATGTATCTATGTCATGCCGATATTCAACATATGAAGTATGTATTGTATATACGATAGCAGTTTTTTTTAATTATCCCCAACAGTTTGTATTAGATATGCAAAGAAGTTATAAATATTTCAAGAAAAAAGTGAATCTCAGTTTTGTGGTACAGGTGAAATAGCCTATTATTAGCATCATTTCATCTTTTTTCCCTATTTTTGATGTTGTTATTTTTTCAATTTTTCATATATTTCAACTATCTTCTTATGTAATTTTTGTAATTTTTTTTGTCATGTTATGACTTATGACCACAGTATTTTGGCTTTATTCTCATAATAAGTCATATACTTTATATGACTTTTAATAAATGTCTTTAATATTTCAACTTTATGCTATTAAAATGATATATTGTTTTAAATAATATGGTGTTATTTTGATAAAATTACAACTTTTCTAATGAGATTACTTTTTTCTCTTAATATTTTGATTTTGGTCTTGTGAAATTACTTCAGTTTTTTCAATTTTTGCTGTTGTTTTTGTTTTCTTGTAAGATTCTATTTTTAGAACGTGCCGAGTTTGGTTCCGAGGCCTCTCTTGGGACCCTCTTACTTTAAAGATTTGTGTAATTTTCCAGTTTTTTTTTAAATCAGAAAATAATTTATAATAAATAATTTCATAACATTTATTGCATAGATTTGTATTTAATTATTATTTTTTAAAAATGATTATTATGATCATAATTACGGCCTAAGATAGCTCAGTGGTTGGCAACATGGATTTTTGTGTGTTGTTATTTTTTTCTACTGTATGAGATATGAGAAATGTCAAAACATGCTTTAAAAGGACGATGAACTTTGTTGCATGCTTTGAATGGGGAAAAGTGGCGCCATCTGGTGGACGAATAGAAGAAAGCCAATTTTGTAGGAGCACTTTGATACATTTTGCACATTAAGGATACTAAATGCACTTTCCAAAACAGGAAACTCCAATGTCGAATAAGAAAATGGATTGAATGTTTGATTCTACCGGCCGTATTTGACGGGCAGGCTTCCGCTGTGGATGGCGCCGAGCCACGCCCCCAAACTCAGCACGGCCACGATGAAGGACCAGATGAGCTGATTGGTGGAGTCATCCATGGGGGCGTGGTACCTCAGCAGCCACGTGCGGTTGACAAAGCTCTTAACGTGCTACGGAAAGATTCAAACACAGCTTTTTAAACTGGTTGCATCCTTTTGGACCCTTTAGGGCCACCGTATCGCAATATTGCCGTGTGGAAGTAAAGCACTAAATGGATGATATCATCATCGTCATTATCATCATAGCGGACCTCTGCTGGAGCAGCGACGGCCGACACCTGGATCCCGTACTGAAAGGACCCGCCGACTCCCAGCGCCACGGCCAGTAGATAAAGTCTCCAGTATTGCAGCTGACGTAGCAATAAAGCAGAAAGAAACACTTTGGTTTAGATATTCCATGTAATGAGACACGACTTCTTCTTGTACTCTTATACTGCTTTCATGCTTCACTGGCGTGGGTTTAATTATTACTACTTCTCTGTACCTCATGCTTCCACATCTCACCATCTTTAGTAGTACTCACTTATTCTAGTCATGGTAGTCTTACTTAGTTCTACTGAGTACATTCCACTCAACGTTTTATTCTTATGGCATAATAAATATATAATAAGTGCCATAATAAATATGGCATTTTTCTGATAATAAATACAGAATATAAAATAATTTGATAAATAAATACAAAATTTAAAATGGCACTTGTTATATGCTACTTATGGCTGTTTATATTGCATATTGATCATAATAAAAATAACAAATGAATATAAAACATATTAAATAAACATATAAAATTATTTAAAAAATTAAATGAATATACAAAACATCACTGTTTCTATACTATGCATTGCATATTCATAAAAATAAAATAAATAAATAAATAAAAGTAAATGTAAAAAATGAAAAGAATTAATTGTACTTTTCCTATACCATGTATTGCATATTTATAAAAAAATAAATAAATGGCACTTTTCCTATACCATGTATTGCATATTGATAAAAACAAAAATTAATAAATTTCACTTTTGCTATGCACTGTATTGCATATTGATAATAATATTGATAAATAATAACAATGACATTAAAATTCATAACAATAAAAAAGGCAGCTTTTCTATACCATCTCTTGCATATAAAAAATAAATAAAAATTTAAAATGCAATTTTTCTACACCATGTATTGCATTTTTATAAAATTTAAAGAATACATAAACAGAAAATAAAAATGTTTTTCTCTAACTTGTATTAAACATTAATTAAAAAATATATAAATATAAATAAAAATGGGCCTTCAACGTTTCTAAAATTTCAATAAACCTGAGTTGCCTGAATTATTGATTTGTATTATGATTTTACTGATGTTTAATGCAAATATTAAAAGAGCGGCCTTCACTTCTTAGAAGTGAATTTGACTCTATAAAAGTGTATTCAGCAATGTACGGTAAATATAAATAAATTTTAAGTAAATATAATGACTTTGATGATCCATCAAAGGAAACGTTTCCTCCTACCTTGTTTGATGCTCCCTCCATGTTGGCGGTGCAGCCCCGTGGATGCTGACCTCAGCAGAGCAGAATATATGAAGGACGCCGCCCTGCGGTTACACATCAATAGGCTTTGGTTGGCCATTAATGTCGTCGGGGCAGCATTGTCATGTTTTGACGTAAATGGCAGCGCCAGATGAGACCCGGTTCGTCCGGCAGCGGCGTGTTCTAGTAAGACATTAGCTTCCTCCGGGAGGACGTTCCCGTCCCTCACCTATCAACTTCAACCAAAGCGCTCTTTGATCGGAGGGCCGAGAACTCTCATATCAGACAGCATCCAAACTGTAGATGATGATAACCATAGCAGCGGGGATGGGACAATTAGTAAAAGATCAAATACACGTACCGTTCAATACTCCGGTACTCCGCTTTCCTCCCACATTCCAAAAACATGCATGCTAGCTACAACAATGATAAAGGATCAATGCAGGAAGGTTTTTAAAGCAACAGTCAGGAACAATTGGGCTTTCTCGCTCCAGGGCTCCCCCTACTGGTGTGTAATGTTATTTATTTGCTTTCAACTAATAACCGATCATAGAAAATGAATGAATGAATAATAACCGATCAACTAATAACGTATGAGTATGAAAATGAGGATTGAATAGTGGAACATTAGCTACTCAACCACTGAAACGAAGGATGTCTTGTGACAGATTGGTTGGCATAATTAAACCTTGTTGTTGTGTCATCTGTTAATAATTCTGTGAGCAGCACGTGGCTGTGGAGTAAAGCGGATCAAAAATATCAAACAGCAAAAATGTAACAAACAGGACACGGATCATGTTTGCTATATATATGTATATATTATAATATATATATATATATATTATAATATATATATATGTATATTTCTATGTATGTATGTATGTATGCATGATTGTTTGTATGTATGTATGTATGTATGTATGTATGTATGTATGTATGTATGTATGTATGTATGTATGTATGTATGTATGTATGTATGTATGTATGTATGTATGTATGTATGTATGTATGTATGTATGTATGTATGTATGTATGTATGTATGTATGTATGTATGCATGCAGGATTGTATGTATGTATGTATGCATGATTGTATGCATGATTGTATGTATGTATGTATGCATGTATGTATGTATGTATGTATGTATGCATGATTGTATGCATGATTGTATGTATGTATGTATGTATGTATGTATGTATCTATGTATGTATGTATGTATGTATGTATGTATGTATGTATGTATGTATGTATGTATGTATGTATGTATGTATGTATGTATGTATGTATGTATGTATGTATGTATGTATGTATGTATGCATGATTGTATGCATGTATGTATGCATGCATGTATGCATGTATGTATGTATGTATGTATGTATGTATGTATGTATGTATGTATGTATGTATGTATGTATGTATGTATGTATGTATGCATGCATGATTGTATGCATGATTGTATGCATGATTGTATGTATGTATGTATGTATGAATGTATGTATGTATGTATGTATGTATGTATGTATGTATGTATGTATGTATGTATGTATGTATGTATGTATGTATGTATGTATGTATGTATGTATGTATGATTGTATGCATGATTGTATATATGTATGTATGTATGTATGTATGTATGTATGTATGTATGTATGTATGTATGTATGTATGTATGTATGTATGTATGTATGTATGTATGTATGTATGTATGTATGTATGTATGTATGTATGTATGTATGTATGTATGTATGTATGTATGTATGTATGTATGTATGTATGTATGTATGTATGTATGTATGTATGTATGTATGTATGTATGTATGTATGTATGTATGTATGCATGCATGTGTGTATGTATGTATTTCCCCTGGAGCAACTTGTGACCTGTGAATTGATCATTTTCTTTTTTTTTTCAGTGCCAGGCTATGAACTGTCGCCCTTTGATGGTAGAATTAGATACTGCAGGATACCACTGGATACTAACATACGTACAAGGCTGTTGTAATCTTGTCTTCCTCTTTTGTCGCCCTCTTGTGTTACTGCATAGATACTGCAGTACACATTCATAACTTCAAGCTTCTTCCGGCTTTTTTCCTTGATGTAAACGTTTTTTAATGAAATGCAATTAAGTTATTTAATCTGTTTTAATAACTGCATGCATTTTCTAATGAAGTATAATTCATATATTCCATTTCAGAGTAATTCATTTTTTTCAATATTGCTACATTTTAGAATATGTTGACAATCATGTTCTTTTCTTTTATGCAGTCAAGCTGTACACTGTCGTCCTCTGCTGGTAAAACGTACATACTGCAGCGCACTTTCAAAACTTCCTATGTACTATAGTTTTTCCTCCTCTTTTGAATAAATAAATACAAATGACGTAAGTAGGAACAATAGAATATATTTTTATTGGCAAACAATGAATACATGATATAAATAAAGAAATATTTAACTCTTCCCCCCCAATCACCCCCACATACTTTGTATGACAGATGATTGACTTCTCATTTACACACACGCCTTGACGTTAGCATATAATACATGATGCAATATTGGGTTCTTTTCATCAGCTCCACCGAGTAGCAAAGAAGCTGGAAGGTTTCTACAAGGCTGTGGAAGCATGCACTTGGCCCGCCAGATACTGACTTTGACCTTTGCACTTTCTCTCCTGGTTTTTGAAGTTGAGCTTGTGGAACTCACTGGTGATGGCCGATAAAGACTTGCCCTTGGTCTCCGGCAGAAAAAGGCCGACATACAGCGCAGACAGCAAACACACGGCACCGAAAGGCACAAAACAATACTGGCGCATCTCACTCTGCCGAAGAAAACACAACAGGGGAGAAGTCAGAGTTAGAGCTGCAGTTTAACACTATGGCCGCTAGAGAGCGCCAAAGTCGTAAAAGAGGCTGAAACCCCAGCACAATAAAATAAAACCATAACCAAAAATGTAGTACATCATAAAAATTAATGAAATGCATTAAATCTACAATACAGAAAAACATTTACCGGAATTTATATAAACAGACTAAAACATTGCAATATTATGGTATTAAAAATAATAATTACACTTAAGCCAATTAACAGAAAAATAAACAAAAATTCTAAAATATATACAATATAATAAATAAATAATTTAAAAATAAAAAACATTTAACTTCTAAAAATACATCACATAATTACAATTAATAAATGTAAAAAAAATTGTGGACTGAATAAAAAGACACTGAAAGACCCAACTATTAAAAATTATTTAAAAAATACCCTGGAATTGGATGAAAAAAAAAAAGAAAGCTAACTGAGAAGAAGACCATTTCGCTAATTTAAGGAAAAAGATACAAAAACTACTGCAAACAAGTTCTGCATTCATCAGTCAGGAACTCAATGTGCTACGATTGACTGGCGACATGTCCAGGGTGTACCCCAACTCAGCTGGGATAGGCTCCAGCATACCTCTTGAACCCAGCGAGGACAAGCGGCATAGAAAATGGACGGATGGATAACTCAAACATATTATTGCCTGGCAACGTTAGTCCATGAGTAGAGCAACGGCACATACGAACCACTAGAAATGGGAAGATCATCCCAACAATGAAGAGGTTGATCCACATCATGGAGCCGGCGATCATGTAAGCCGCTGGCCGAGCCGTTTGATTGAAGACCTCAGTGGGAAGAACTCCCGTCACACCGGCTGGAAGAAGAACATTTAGGCGAGTGAGTCTTTGAAAAGTCCCCAGCATGCTGGATCCTCCCATACGGACCTGGACCCATGCCGAAGCTGAGGATGTAGGTGAAGATGCAGGTCATGCTCAGGTAAGGCATCCAGGATATGAGGTGCTGCGGTCATGCGTCACAACCGGACATCAACACGAGTGACACGCAACAAAACCGGCGCATCGTACACTTTACATACCTCGAAAGACAAAGCGATGGTGAAGACCACCGCCCACAGGGTCATGAGGATGAAGCCTCCCATCAACAGGAACTTTCGACCTTTACGTTCGATCAGCAGGTTCTGAAAATGTGTGACACAGCTTTTCAGTGTTGGGGGTTGACAGAGGATAAATACTAGATAGGATAGGATAGTAGCGGTACGCCCCAACCACTCTGTGGTGCAAAACGACAGTCGTTACGATACCGTGGAGTGGCGTCTCTGCCAGCCAATGATGATTGCCCCCCCCCCAATTCTTTTCTATTCCATTATTTTATTATTCAATGCACTGAATCAATGCAGTTTCATACATTTATATTTCCCTAATTTGATGTATTATGTACTAAAATATTAATTAATAATTATACATTAGTGTATATATAATATAACTGCCACTGAGTCAGTATATGTCGTTAGTTTTAAGTTCCTACCTATTTTCGTTTTTAGTTCCTACCTAGCTACATGTAAGTGAATGAGGCGGAACCAATTGTCGGTAAAAACGGACATGTTTAATAGTCACACCCATAGTAAAATATGCTACGTTTGTTTTGCCGCACTATTAAGAGCTCACAAGCTAATAGGTGCCAAAAAGTAAAGGAATACATCTATAATTCCCTCCTAAGGCATGTGTGCAGCCGTTAAGGTGTAGTATTTGTGTTTTGTGTTCTTTTTGTTTTCAGTCTCTTCGTGTTTGTTTACAGTTTGCTGTACCAGCTAATGCTAATCATGGGTTGTATTGCACGTGATGGTTGTTTGACTGTTTATGGAAAAGTTTGTATTTAGTGTGACAAGTTTATTTGCATTACGGTAAAGAAAAAAAGCTCAATGAAAACGAATTTGGAGACATAATGTTATTGTATTGTATTATGTGATTTATTGTATTTTTTGTATCTGTTTGAACCATTTTTAGTTCTCACGTTGGTTTTTGTAATAAATCCATCAGTACATTCAAGAACTAGTTGCTGTCTGTCATTGCACATCCATGGGAGTAACATATAATACATTATCTTCTAATATTTGACTAATAGTAATAGTACACCTTAGAGATGTACGGTATCTTTTGATGTGTACCGATTGAAGAGCAAGACTGAAATAAAATAGGATTTGATCATGTATGCCTGCTGATTTGTCCTATTCACATACTACCACCACATCACTACTACCAGGAGAAGCAGAGTAGACCCAGCAAGGTGAACTGTATTCGGACACATGCTCCGAGCAGCCGTACTTTTCCAACATGATATGACTTATTAGTAAGAAAGATGGATTCAAGTGAAGTGGAATGTGAAATTAGAAGGCTTTAGATTAGATTTAGCTTACCCCGTCTGTGGGTGTGCACGTGTGTTACATAAGAGGCCCCTGGCAGGGACTTACACACAAGATGCAGGCTGTGAACTCACACGTGCCCGTGCCGACTGTGATGTACTGGATTTGGTCATCGGATATCCCAGCCTCTTTAAAGACGTACGACGCGTAGAAGTAGATCTGCAAGACAACGCAATGTCTTTGAAGCACACACGTCCTACAGCGAGGACACGGCAAAAAACACTTGAAAGGCTGAACTGAAGCGGAGGTGAACACAGTTAATGCGTTCTAAATCCGACAAGCACGCGCTTAAACTGAAGGGAACTGCAGAAAATCTCCTGAAACTGGTCTTGGAGGCCCCAATGGTCCTCGGTTCTCTGAGAGGAGTCTCACTGTGTCACCGTTTCAAAAACAAACCCCTCTTAATGAGCAAATAGATGAAATAAAAATTATTGTGTACCTAATAAAGTGTCCATCAAGCGTAGGATTTCCTCGGGTCGACATTCAAGCTGTCAATCACATCTTTATTCATTTTTAATACCCGCAGGAAACCTTCTCAAATGTCTCGTCAAACTGCAACATCTGATCCCGTGTGCGTGGTGTTCGGTGACAGCGCTACACGGGAAGGTCATACCGAGTCGTTGCCGCACAGCTGCATGGCGCTGCTGATGACCATGACGGAGATGAGCTGCCATCGCACGGCGCGGTCGCCGAAAAGCTCCCATGGACGGCTGGGCCTCATGCCCTTGGTTTCGGCTTGTTCTTCCAGGATCTCGGCCAGCTCGCTGCTCTGGACGTCGCAGCCACGCAGTCGCCGCAGAGCTGAGGAACCGAGTGGAAGGTTCGGTGATTCCTAGATAGCATGGATGACTTAAGTCCGTAACACTTTGGGTCTAAATGGCTTGAATGACTTTAAAATAGGACACAGTTTCACCCTGGAACTGACTATTTCTATGACTTCCTGTGTTTTTTTCCGTTTCACTTTCAAAGATGTTACTTAGTACCCACCTCTGATGCAGGCCTCCTTGTCCCCCCTGTCTATGAGTAAGTATCTGGGGCTTTCTGGAAACCACGGCAGGGTCAGGAGCTGAATGAAGCCGGGGATGGCATTACTAGCAAGGAGATATTGCCAACACGGCTCACTGCCCAGAATCTCCCTAGAAGTAAAAGATCCTGGTTACTGTGCTTTATTATGATTATTATTATGACATCATCCTCACCTGAGTCCCACCACTTGTCCCAGCACGACTCCAAAGGCTGTAAAAACAGCGGAGGACAAGGACACGGCCCCTCTAAGGTGTTTTGGGGCGCTCTCGCCAAAATACATTGGTTGCACGTTCATGCTGATCCCTGCAAGACAAACACTAGCATTCATTCATTTTTACCGCTTATCCTCACGAGGGTCGCGGCGGGTGCTGGAGCCTATCCCAGCTGTCTTCAGGCGAGAGGCGGGGTACACCCTGGACTGGTGGCCAGCCAATCACAGGGCACATATACAGGGCACATATAGACTTGTCAACATAACATTAAGGAGCGGGACAGGAGGACACAGATGTTAGCAACGCTAGCATAGCTGTATGGGTAACAGTGCTAACATTCCACAACATGACCAAACTTTACCACTTCCTCATCTGTACCTGACTAACATATACATTTTACATAGGGCTGTCAAATTATTAATTTTTTTCCAGATTAATCATGGTTTGCAAATTTATTAATCATGATTAATCACCATTTGAAACTCGGGTCTGAAATACGAGTGTATAATATAATGAGGAGCTGGAGCCTATCCCAGCCGTCTTCGGGTGAGAAGCGGCGTACACGCTGGACTGGTGGCCAGCCAATCACAGGGCACATATAGACAAACAACCATTCACACTCACATTCATACCTATGGACAATTTGGAGTCGCTAATTAACCTAGCATGTTTTTGGAATGTGGGAGAAAAAAACCCAGAAACTCCACACAGAGATGGCCGAGGGTGGAATTGAACCAAGGTCTCCTAACTGTGGGGTCTGCGTGCTAACCACTCGACCACCGTGCAGTTCCCAATAATTATCATACTTGTCTTAAACATAGCATAGCATAGCATAAAGTACCTGCATTTATTCCAATAAGGACACGTGATAGTATGATCATCTCAAAAGACCCAGCGGCTCGACTCGTCAAAGCCAAGAGGGCGCCGCTTAGAAGGAAAATATTGTTGAGCAGCAGACATTTTTTCCTGCAACAGGAAGAGAAACATCCAATGAATGGCGTCCCTAATGGAGTCTTTGCCTAAATGACCATATGGAATCCAAACAGTGGAACCACCAAAGTCACGTTTTGCAACATTGTTTGACTTTCAAGACTGGAAATGGCACCTGGGCTGGACTTTGGAGACCCCTGCTTTAGATGCTGAAGTCTTACCAGATGCCACACATGATTTTGAAAAGGTTTCATATACAAACTTTTGTGGCATTTTTCCGAGCAATTATCTAAATTTAAAGTAGATGGTTCAACTTTGGAGGTTCCACTGTGGCGTTCAGGCAGTTTGTCCATTCATTGTTGTCTACGTCCGTGTGCCGTAGTCCACACAAGTTAAACATTGACACCACACTGAAATCATCTTCATCCTTCCTCATGCTTTTGCATCTCGGTACCTCCCAAAGCGAATGGACATGGGTCCGGCGATGAGAGCCCCCGCTAAGCCTCCTAACGAGAAGATGGAGACGATGATGGTCCAGATCAGAGTCACCTGGTAGTCCTGCAGCTGGACAGCCCAGCGCTCCACAACGGTCTCGTTGATGAAGGTCTGTATGAACTGCAAAAGGAGGATGCCGCCAAGCCATCAGTTAGTACATGACAGGATGTAAGAACCATATAGAATCAAATCAAGTCAAACAAGCAGTTTTTGCAGTACAATGAAGCCATTTGTGATGTTGGTGTGTACAAAAAAGTAACCAAAAGCACAACAATAAACATTTTACAGCACTTATGACTGGTGAGTATTCAAACTATACATTGTTTTTCAATGCAACTCACAGTAGTGGGTGCATTCATGATGGCTAGGTTATATCCATACTGAAGCGTCCCTCCAATGGCTGCAGAGGCGACCATTAGCACCAGCGTCAAAGAGCTGCTCTGAAAATAAATACACATAATCACACATTTATTTATTTATAAGTTTTTTCATATAAGCTGCATGACTGAAATATTCCCATCATACAGTAAATAACATTTTGAGCTTGTCCAAAGTCTCTTGCTGCTTAAATCCTCTCATAAGCAGGTATAAGTATTGCTGTGATGACATAACCTTCACACTTATCCTTTGTTCAATTTGATTAAACCAACAGCATTTCAGGAATTCACTAAAGTTCTGCAATAAATGAAGTTTATTTGATTTTATTTACCTTTTGTGGCCCAGCCTGCGACATCTTCACGTTAGTTCAACCAGGAGGGTTCTGGCAAGTCCAGCTACAAACCCGCAGACTTGAGCCCATCAGGTAGTGGAGGCAGCTCTCTCCTGATTGGCTGCAGTGACGTCACCCCCCCTGCTTGCCGTGCTCCCGGTTCAAGAGAGCTCCATGAATAAATCACCACTAAACACACACATACAAAAAAATACAAGAAAACTGCTCTACTTGGTGCTGAAGGGATCAACCGTCACAATTGAATACATCAAAATGGATATGCTAATAATAATGGACATTGTGCCTTTAACAAAAAGATAACTTTATACATAATAAAAAGCACAGCACTTCTAAAATAAGCCTTCAAAAAGTACAAGTGATAAAGAAAATAAAAAATATAAATAAAATACATTAGCTAGCATGCTAACACCTAGCCTTGATTAACTGACGCCAGACTGAAATGCTGTAGTTAGCATTGCAACTGTTAGCCTGTTAACACCTAGCATGATGCCATTTTGAAGTGCATACTAACAATGCTAACATGCAAACTGTTAGCATGCTAACACCCAACATGAAAACACCGTCTATGTAAATGTACGTATAGTTTTGAAAAAACAAAAAAGTAACGATGCTAACATTTAGCACATATGTGTGAATGATGGAAGCATTCACACACTTTGGGGTGCCGATACGATATCGGGGAATTCTAATGTCATCCCCAAAAGACAACATCAAAAATAACTCAAGTCGCAACTTGAGATAAAACAATAGAGAAACGGCACATGCTGTTAAAATGTGAGCATTTTGTGTTGTTGCAGACTAACATCCATGTGAATGGTTGACTTTGTCAGACATCACATGTTTCAGTCACGCATGACAACTAACCGGCAATGAGGAACCAAAAGACATTTACTGGTCCAATACTTGAACATGTGCAATCAATACGAAGTGAAATAAAGTTAATTTACAGTATAAACTGGTAAATACGCTCATCACAGCATATCATGGCAATATTCAGAGACTATGAGAATATAAGCAACACCGAATGACAGCACCACTGTTTGAGTGGATGACATTGATACGGTCATTTTCCAAGTTGGAGAAAAGCCTTGCTGTGTCACTTTATTGTCTCATGAAAATTCAACCCGATCTTCTCATCTCCCACCCTGGTGGAGCAGAGAAGGACAAAAAGGAAGAAAGACAATGGCGTGAATAAAGAAGTTCAATCTAGGAGGTGCCCATTGTCTATAGCGCACATTGTAATCCATCTAAAACGGTCAGTATGCAGAAAGAACCCACCATTGGACTTGAAATCCTAAGGTCAAACAGAGAAAGTTCTTTTTAAGCTGCTATTTTGCATAAAATAATATTTGTCTTTGTTGCTCATCACACTTCATTTATGAACAAACTGTCTGGGACTAAGTGAGCCATTACTTTTTGTCTGTCATTAGGGTAGGTAAGAGGCTGGACTCGTCGCCAGCCAATCACATAAGATGTACACAAACAGCCAATAACACCTATGCACAATTTATATTATAATTTTATTTTTTTCCATTTGTTTTGCAGACCTTTAAGGACACTTTTTTAGTCAAATTTATGAAAAAAAGTCAGAAATGTGTACCGAAATAATAAATGGCATACATATATAAATATGAAGTATTTCAACTTATTTCCATATTGTATAATTTGTATAATAAACCACGCAATGTACTGTGTGTAGTGCTGAGACTTTCATGACGTCACATCAGTGGTGACTCTACAACAGAGTCGGCAGATGGCACTGCTATTCTTTTTTTGCTGTTGTTCCATTACGGTATATGTTGGAGTGGTGATTAAAGTGAAAGTGTACGAATTAACACGACTTTATGTTGTCAATTCTTGAGCTCTCGGCGTCTTTTACTGAAGGCTCTCTGTCACTTCATTTCCAGTTTCCTAGTGAGACAGTTAAGTAGGCGTGGCTACATGTAATGATTTTTCTCATTGGCTAAAGGCTCCTAGCAACAAGTGTCCAACCAGGTTCGCACATTAGCTAACTAAAATACACAAAAGACCCAGAAGTGCATCTCCAGTGTAAAACTTTTTTGTGCAATGTGCTCCTGTTATTTAGACGATCTTCGGGTTGCGTTTTTGTAGTAAGTCCAAAAACAGTAGAGTGCTTCTGTAATATAAAGGATCTTTGTATTGTGTTTTTACAGTAGATCATTAAAGACAGCAAAATGCTCCTGTCATATAGAAGAGGTGCAGTATGTCCCATTCTTAAGTAAATCTTTATTTATTTTTATTATTATTTACTTAAATACAGCAGAAAAGTCCTGTTTGTGCAGGAACCTTAAAAACAGCAGCGCCCTTCTGTTATATCTACGATCTTTGATTTGTGTTTTTTGTTTTTTTAGACAATCTGTAAAAACAGCATGCAGAGCCCTCCTGACACACAGAAGAATTTTAATTAACATTGTAATTGTGTTGCCCTATAACTTTTATAACTTTTTAAATAACACAACCGTGTCGCTAAATACAGATGTTAATTGTTTTGTGACTGCTACTTAGAGGGCGTGTCTTGTTAACATAAACTCCGCCCAAACATAAAGGTGACATAAGGAAGACCCAATGAGGTGTTACCCTCCTCGTATCCTCGCCTCTGATTGGTCCGCCTCTGAGTGTATTTCCCTGCTTTCCTCAATTGAACACAGTCATGTTTAAACGTCCTGCTGAACATGCTTACTTTTATGACGTGTGTGCTATCAGCGGCTTTAAATGTTGATTTCGGGAAGCTTAAGTGCGCCTTCTAAGGACTTATTTAGCTCAAAGTGGCCGACAAGTTGCTTCAGTTGAGACCAGAAAGTGGTCACCATGACTCGGATATTCTGGGATGCGATTTTCCTTATCAGCGGTGAGTGTGCTCATTTTTTTCAATTCAAGTAAATGTTGCATTTTAGAAATACATAATGTTAACTTGCATCTAACAAATATTGAGGGGGGGGGGGTGGTAAAGACGTGTTTAATTACCTTTTAAATATTCATGAAACATATCTCTGTCAACTTTTTTCATTCATTTGTTAAACTTAACATTAGGTACACGTGCACGATATAATGATACAATAGGCACCTCCCACATGTGACACATATTAAAATAATAACACTCTGAAGGGGCCAATCAAAATGGTTTTATCATCTCCTGAAAAGGGTCAGGTTGTTGGTTCCATGTGATGGTTTAGCTGTGACGGTGTGCCAGGCACTAGTGTAGTATTTTTAGTGCTTTCATCCTTTTAGTGTGTTCTATTGTTGTTTTGCTCCTCTAAATAAAGCATCATATCACCCCAAAGACAAACTCACATGATCATAACCTATTTACTGAACCTCAGGCTATTTGGCATATGTGTCACCTGGTGTTTGTCTTTCTAAGTGTGTCTTGGGGCGGGGGGATCAATACAGTAATACAGCCTTTTTATATTCCATCAGGTACTTTTAGTATGTCTGTGGTACTAAATGGTGAGTTTTCACTGAATTTTTCTGCAGGGATTTGTTGTGCTATCAGAGTATTATTCACATCAGGGTTTTGCCTTTCTTTCCTAAAGGTTCACTGTTTACAATAGGAGCAGGACAAAGCAACTCCACAGGTCTGGATGGCAATATCGTTATAGGTGCTGACGCCGCCGCCGCCGCTGCTCTTAACGCCTCGGCAAGCCGCCGTGCAGCCGTCTCCACTGTTACCAGTAAGTCTGGCAACAACATTAAAAATACTGTTTAAATTTGCTTTTAATACTGGGAACACTATTTTTTGGTGTCTGTGGCTTTAATGCTAATGGACTATGTTGGTCCACACTTAATTCTGACAAGAGTGTGTCTTCAACAAGGGTGTCGTTGTTTTCGGGAGGAAAAAGTTGCCACAATTCCAAAAAATACAGTTGCGCAGGGAGCCCAACATCTTTTTTCTTTTTTTTCATGGGACCCCGAATTCCTGGCAGCGCTCTTCGTCAACATAACATTAAGGAGTGGGACAGGAAGACACAGATGTTAGCAACGCTAGCATAGCTATATGGGTAACAGTGCTAACATTCCACAACATGAACAAACTTTACCACTTCCACATCTGTACCTGACTAACATATACATTTTTTTCAGATTAATCATGGTTTGCAAATTCATTAATCATGATTAATCACCATTTGAAACTCGGGTCTGAAATATGCTTGTATAATATAATGAGGAGCAGGAGCTGGAGCCTATCCCAGCCGTCTTCGGGTGAGAGGCGGAGTACACGCTGGACTGGTGGCCAGCCAATCACAGGGCACATATAGACAAACAACCATTCACACTCACATTCATACCTATGGACAATTTGGAGTCGCCAATTAACCTAGCATGTTTTTGGTATGTGGGAGGAAACCGGAGTACCCGGATGGGGAGAAAATGCAAACTCCTCACAGAGATGGCTGAGGGTGGAATTGAACTCGGGGCTCCTGGCTGTGTGGCCTACACGCTAACCACTCGGCCGGGAACAATTAATTCAAACCTTAACAGTGTTATTATGATTAAAGATGGGTTGCGTTCAAAGACACCATGTCATTGAAGTTGAAACGCACTAGTTTTGACAGCCCTAATTTTAAGATGTGTGGCGAAGCCTGCTTTGTTAAATGGTGGCGTGTACCATGTCTATGAAGGCGCAGGTTTTTCATGAGAGCAAGGGTTTGAGCGCGGTGAGGAGATGATAGATTTTTCTCATGTTTGGTCGCTCATTGGTGCTCATTTTCGTCTCTCATCAGGTTGGAACTTTTCATTCGGACCAAAGCGAAGCGGCGTTTCAGACGCCACTGTCTCCATCACTTCTACGCCCACAATGATGGCTACACGGGGTTTGGCCAGGGGCTCATCAACACCTGATGGTGCGACGACAACTTCTAACACCCCGCCTGTGAAAAGTAGGTTACAGAACAGACCCGCTCTCTCGGTTTAGTTGCGATTTGCGCTCCTCAACGGTCCTGCGAGGCCGCGGCGCCTACGCAGACAATGTGTCACACACTGATAATTAATTGATCCTCTTAGCCTTGCGGTGCATCAACAATGATGCGGCATTAATATGAGCTGCTTTTTCGACACAAAAGCCGTCGCAATATGATCCGTACAACACCTCAATTGCCCCGAAGGCTGGATGGATCCCGTCCCAGTGTTCCTCTTCTTCCTCTGTGAAAATGTCATGGAAGTGGAGAGGGGCGGGGAGGCCGACGGCTCGCAGACAACAGAGGGCTTTCACCGAGCCCGACAGCAGCAGACAATGCATGTAGGCTACGCTCCAAGCCCATTTAGCCCTGGAATGGAATGGAATGGAAGCGTGTGAGTGACTTGTCATGCTGCTATCATGCTAACCTGAATGTGACACTGTTGACATTGCGGACTGAGTCAGCGATGTAAGAATTTGCCTGACTGTACATCTAACTTCTAAAAATGTCAACCTTTTGCCCTTGTCAGGGGCGTTGATGGAATCAGACTTTTTTTTCTGTCCCATTGTTTGGGTGAAAACCGAAGCTCTCGTTTGTGGCGCAGAGCCTTTCCTCGCCCCACATACACTTTCTTATTGTTATCTTTGACTTATCTCCGCTCTGCTCGTCCCGCCCAGGTAGTGCGGTGGATGTAAGCCAGCACAAAGCCACACGCAACGGAGGACAAAAGGCTTCAGTGGGTGGCGTGGGTGTCAGCTTTAGGATTTAAGTACAATGTTTCAGGCTTAGGCTATTTTTACATTTACGATAGTCACCTGGGGTCATTGACTGCTGTCTGTCAGAGGACAAACTGATGAGAGATGCTTACTCGTATCGTGGATGGGAGTATTCTCATCATTGTCGTTACGTACGCATCTACGTATATACACTGGTTCAGAAATGATGTTTGTAAAAACAGAACCATTTGATACAGTGTACAGAGGAGACAATGAATTATTTAAAATGTAGAATAATAATTCAAATTAATACATTTACTCATTAATTTAGGCTATATATTAATGTAGGTGATTTTTCAAGCCAACCCAAGCTAATATACAACAGGAAAAACCAGGACAAAATCATAAAAAATATGCAAAAACTGTACACACATGGCGGCACGGTGGTCTAGTGGTTAGCGCGCAGACCTCACAGCTAGGAGACAAGGGTTCAATTCCACCCTCGGCCATCTCTGTGTGGAGTTTGCATGTTCTCCCTGTGCATGCGTGGGTTTTCTCCGGGTACTCCGGTTTCCTTCCACATTCCAAAAACATGCTAGGTTAATTGGCGACTCTAAATTGTCCATAGGTATGAATGTGAGTGTGAATGGTTGTTTGTCTATATGTGCCCTGTGATTGGCTGGCGACCGGTCCAGGGTGTACCCCGCCTCTCGCCCAAAGACAGCTGGTATAGGCTCCAGCACCCCCCGCGACCCTCGTGAGGAAAAGCGGTAGAAAATGAATGAATGTACACACATGGCTCAGTCGACCAAATATCTCAAATGACCGAAGTATCAATTTTGATTTGAGAATCAGTTTTACAGCATGAAAAGATCATATTGGAAAAATCAATATTTGAGTATCGATCCGCACATCACTGCCACTTTGCTTGAGGGTGAAAAGCAAAGTCCAGATGCACTATAAACGTAAAACGTACATGTCACACACCCCGACCAATCAAGATGCAGCTTGATGTTTATGCATGATTTGCTGTGAATGCAAATCAGACCGCACTGAAGTATCTAATGTTGAGAATAACGGATGACACGTTTTAATGCACCAAATATCTCACTAGTCATACCGACTTCTTTTTGTCTCCTGTCAAGAGTTTGTGGCAGCGGCTGTCCGCTCTCACTTTGACGACTGCCCTGACTCCCATCGCCACTTCTGTTTCCACGGGACCTGCCGCTTCCTGATATTGGAGGAGACGCCAGCGTGTATGTAAGTGATTGACACGTGGGACTGTTTGAAGTCTTTCGAATTCTACATCCAAACGACTTCCCCTGAAAGGCGTCGGAGCTTTTCTTCCTGTCATTCACACCAGTGGAGATGGGAAAAAAATGACTCCCTTTAATGCTGTGAAACTTGATGAAAAAAATGGCCTACATCAGGATTGGAATTCATTCATTCATTTTCTACCACTTCCTCTCTCTCTTCCTCGGGAGAGAGGCGAGGTACACTCTGGACTGGTGGCCAGCCAATCACAGGGCACATATAGACAAACAACCATTCACACTCACATTGATACCTATGGACAATTTGGAGTCGCCAATTAACCTAGCATGTTTTTGGAATGTGGGAGGAAACCGGAAAAAACCCACGCATGCACGGGAAGAACATGCAAACTCCACACAGAGATGGCCGAGGGTGGGAGGTTTGGAGTTATGGCGCTAATTTTAAGATAATGGTGATCATTGGTTATCAAAGCACTGTCCAGCAGTTTAGAAATATGACCAAACCAGGGTTCGTTTGTTTCAGACTTGCTGGACAATTAAGGAACATCACATGGTTGCATTTGCATCATATAGAACATGTGTAAAAAGGAGTAGGAAGAACTCTTTAATCCTACCCCATTCTCCATGTCTATGACTGATCCTCAAGTCATTCTGATCCATCCTTGCTTCCCTTTGTGTTCCAGATGCCATCCCGGCTTCGTTGGGATGAGGTGCGAGCATGCAGACCTGCTGGCTGTCGTCGCCACCAACCACCACCAGCAGACCGTAGCCACAGTGCTGGTGTTGTGTGTGATCGGCTGCGTCCTCATCATTGTCTTGTGCACGCTGCTAAAGTAAGCAAGATGGCGGAAAGACATTTTAACGTATTCAACATACTGACTGCCTTTTTTTTCCCATGCTGCAGTTGCTGGTGGAGGCAGGAATGCCGCAAGAGGAGACGCCCTCACCACTTCATCCCTGAAGAAAAATCCGTTTACATCCTGAAGCATGGAGCGCCATGTTACCCTTCCGAGAGCGGTACCTTCTTTCTTTTCTTGTTTTTTAGCGTACATATACAAGATTAAAGAGAACTGATGGATGTTACGGGTAATTAGGATGGACTGGCCACATAATTAGGTACACACATTTTCTTTGCAAAATTGCTGAGGGGGTCATCAGGGACGTAAACAAGTAGGGATCTGAGAATAACCTTGATAGTCATATTGTTCTTGCTATCACTGGACTACCCAGCATGCCTTGCGGGTACTTGTAAATAAAGTTAAAGTTATTTTTAGTGCTGAGTGGTTGTTAATCATCCACGTTACGTTGTGGGTTAACTTGGATGTGTTGTGTTTTCATTTTGTTGCACCGTGAGTAAGTATGTTCTACTGTTATATAGACTGTTATATATACTGTTATTTAACCCAATGTGGCCCACAAGTTAAAAACTTTTAGAAGCGTTTGCCTATCCGAGGTCACAGGTCATGTGTTTCTTTCCCTTTCAGTGGTGTGAAAAGACAGCATTGTGGAGCGTCCTCCAGTCGGGCCCAAAAGCGTCCTACACCAAAGAGAAAAAGCAAAGAAGCAACATCTTCCGTGGGACTGACGCAGGAATTGAATGAAATAAGGTAGGACGTCACTTCCACTTTCACTTTCCACTGACTTTGTGCAAAGCGGCAACGTGGGAATCCCCTCTATCCTAGCGTGGAAATAAACACTGAACTGTGAGGACACAAGTCGTCTTCTACAAGGACATCCTCTGCGGATTTAAAAAAAAAAAAAAAAGGAGAGACTTCATGACATAACCCCCCCACGACCCCCGACTCCCCAATTCCTATTTATGTCTTTTATTAACTTGGCGCACTTTCCTAAGCACAGAAGATGCTGAAGTTTTAGTGTCTGTTTTTAAACACAATTCACCTGACAGAAGTGGGAATTGATGGACTTGAATGGAAGAAGATCCCTGGACAGCAACCAGAGTGCATTTCTTTTCCAACGTCACGTATCCTGTAATGATGAGAGTAAAAATGTCAGTTTTAGTTTTGGAATGTTCGTCAGAGGTTTTATTAGATGGACGAGCAAGAGCAGGAAAAAAGGAACACACCACTCGTGTACACTGGGTGCTCATTCTCCGCTACGTTTGCTTCAATGGCACTTTTCTGCAAGCTTGCTAAATGCTTCCTTAAACTACACTTTTGGTATCTTAAAATCACAGCTTTTATATTTTGGTGCACTTATTCAATTGAATTCCATGAGTGGTGTGTTTTGGAATTGCCTCTATTTTTGGATTTGATACTTAAAAAAAAAAAAAACGAGACAAAGAAATGCTCATTCCAAATTGGCGAAAGGATTCTAAAAATAATGTTGAACTGACATTTAGACGCGGCAGCTTCTACCATTTCAAAGTGAATGTGATGGTTTACCGACGCCAAAGGAGAAGCAGAGGACGATACGCTCCTTTCTGTTTTCCGTGTCTCCATGTTTGCAGAGTGTTCCTCGTGTTGTCTCCTATTACAGCACCGATGTGTGAGAACGCAAGCGCACACCATGTTGTGTATTTACACGCATTTCCAATACAAAAGAAGGTCTAGCTGTTGCATAACCCTTCACTTGGACCAACTCTTTGTTGCTCTTTCTTTTCCAATGAATTAAATTTGCAAAAGTCTGTGTGGCTGCTTTTTTTGTGCTTGCGATATGGGAAATTAATATTCATTCATTCAGTCATTTTCTACCTCTTATCCTCCTGGAGCCTAT
Organism: Doryrhamphus excisus; assembly: GCF_037039965.1. Taxonomy (NCBI): domain Eukaryota; kingdom Metazoa; phylum Chordata; class Actinopteri; order Syngnathiformes; family Syngnathidae; genus Doryrhamphus; species Doryrhamphus excisus. The sequence goes on along the minus strand of NC_136367.1, from coordinate 18,583,757 downwards.
CCCAGCTGTCTTGGGGTGAGAGGCGGGGTACACCCTGGACTGGTGGCCAGCCAATCACAGGGCACATATAGACAAACAACCATTCACACTCACATTCATACCTATGGACAATTTGGAGTCGCTAATTAACCTAGCATGTTTTTGGAATGTGGGAGGAAACCGGAGTACCCGGAAAAAACCCATGCATGCACGGGGAGAACATGCAAACTCCACACAGAGATGGCCGAGTGTGGAATTGAACTTGGGTCTTCTAGCTGTGAGGCCTCCACGCACACCACTGCATCCCACGTTCATTGCTATTTTCTATTAAAAAATAATACAACCCATAATTGACATTGACATGGACATACGACATTCCTGCAAAATATACAAAAGACATGTGAAGCCGTAAGTGCGTAAACTAGTCTTGCAACCTGAAAAGAAACGTAAGCCATTTCTTGCGTTGTTTGCAGTTAGACCGGCCGTACGCAGGAGCCCGTACGACCGGTTGTGACCGAGACTCTAATGACATTGATGGGTCAATTGGTTAACAAACATGCATGTGTTCAATCGCAAATCTTCTCCCCTAGCAAACAGTCTCTACACATCCCTTCTTGCAGCACGCACAGGCTTTTATTCTCCGCTTTTACAATCCCATTATGCGCACAATTGGATTTCTGCACAGCCTTTTAGAGCCGTCTGGCTGAGCTACTAAACCAGCTTTGAATTAAGCAGCTCTTCCCCACAGATCGTCAATATCTTTCAACGTACAAATGTCAAGAGGTGAAACTACAGGTGAAAAATAAGTGTTTGGAACATCACATTTAAAGGCCGAGAGTTGAAACTTGACACTTTCCATTCCTTTGAATCTGATTGTGGGCTCACATTGACGATCCCCCGTTTCCCATAAGACGCTCTGCTTTGAATCACACAGCCATTGTGGTCGGGATTTGATCCTCATAGTCCAACACTCACTATCTGCACGAGACCAGATGGCTTAAAAATAACAAAGTATTGACAAAGCTAGTACTGTGCCTCGCTCTCACTGCTAACAACCGCAACAAACCAGTCGACACGAGTACAACTGACAGCTACAGTACATTTTATTTTAGGAAAATACATTTTATCAAAGTATTATGCCATCGACCTGGAAATATGTAGTAAGTCATTTGATATTTTTGTGTCCAATCAATTCGGTGTCACCCTTCCTCTCTCTGTAAAGCACAAAATGATGGAAATTAGTAATCATCTGTCAATAAAAAAAGAGTTATTTGAATAGGTGTCAGTTCAGGAGGCAAGACAATACACTAGATTGGATCTACGAGAACAAGATTGGATTTTATACGTCTACTAATTTCATTTCTACTACGTTAGACTCTTCTTCACTGTGTATGCCCCGCCTCCACCCGCCGAAACAAATCAGCGGTATGATTGATGAAAGGGCTCACTCCGTTCATGCCGTTGTTCTATGAAACAAACGCACCAATGCGCAAAAAAAAGACATGCATGCATGTTGCAATATATTGAAGCTGGCAATTATTGAATTCATTTTTGTTTATTATGTGATTAATTAATGAATGTATTATCATTCCATGCTAGTACCCACAAAACATTTTTTTCTGAATTATCCATTCCTGTGTGGAACTATTTATTGTCCCTTAGAGGATAAATAGATTGGATCTTGCACCGAGCTCTCAGATGAGAGTTGTCCTATCTAGTCTGACTGGTGTGTGTGTGTGTCCCACCTCGTTTTTGAGCATGGACTGATGGCGTCTACTCAGATTTCTTCAAAGACAACCTGAACATCCCAGTTGCAATCAATTCAATCCCCTGAGATTTTGTAAGGAAAAATCTTGTCATGTTTTGTTCTTGTGTCGCGTGTAGTTAATTGGTTGTAGTGACAAAAAGTTTTGTTTACAGCAGTTTTTCCTTCTGATTTTTTTTTGGTCATTTATTGATTTATTTTGCCCCAATAACTAAAAAATAATAAGCGTGATAATTATACTCATGCTTAAGTTAGCATTCATCCATGTGCTGTTTAAGTCGTGCAGGCAGCTCATCCAGTGACGAGAGCCGATGCTCTTTAGGGATATCACGTTGGTCAAATTCGTTTTTTCGGTCTAAAAGAAAGCCGTGGATTCCAACCGAACGTGACGTGAGGTAATCCTTCACGTAATGGTCCCCGACGTGAGCTACGCTGGCAGCCGGCACGCCACATTTCAGCAACGCCTGATCAAAGATGGCCGCATTGGGCTTCTCCACGCCTGCTCCCTCTGATGTCACCAGAAAGCTGAAGTGAGAAAGCAGCCCACAACCGCGTAAAATGGCTTCAAGGCGGTTGTCAAAGTTTGAAACCACTCCCAGATGCAGTCCTAGCGAGGAACAGCTCTCCAGAGCCGTCTTTGCGTCTGGAAATACCTCAAATAAAACAACAGGAATAATATTCTGGGCTCTGGAAGTTGCAAACACATGGAAGAAAACCACATCACGAAGCACCTACCTCCCAGTTCTCTGCATTGCTGAAGTTCTGGTAGAGATTGAGGGCCATTGTATCCAGCAGGGCCGCGTCACACACCTTGCACTGCGAGAAGGTGGCCTTCACCACCGCTTTCCACCAAGACCGTCCATCCAGTCCCTGAGCGATGCCGTAGTTTGGGAATGTGCTGGAATGATGTCGATACGCCTGACGGAAAGCAGCGTCTACCTCCACGGGACTGAGGCTTAGGCCCATTCGTTTGGCCTCATCGCAATACTGTTGTCCCACTGAGGAACGCACCTTCAGCAGTGTGTCTTTCACGTCCCATAGCACCCACCGCACAGGAGCACGCATTACACCTGCAGAGGTATGACACAAGACAACTTCATATATGGACATTTGTCTTTAAATGGCATCTATTGTCATTGAGAATCTTGCACTATGAGAGCAGAAAGTGAAAGAATAGTCTCAACCAACCCAAACACTTGGGTGAAGCTATTTGGGATAATAATTACATTTGCTGCCGTGACGTTTAAGAGTGTCTGATATGAAAATGTAGGATAAGGGAATGTATTGTTTCTGGGGAACTTTCTAGACAATGAGTAACAGACAGAGAATGATGGTATGAAGACTGAATCACGCAACTGGTCAAAGTGGGCAACTATTCTAGGGCCCTGCACTGTGAACATGTTTGTTATCCTGCGGCAATTGAATTAAACTTGAGTGTGGGAACATGCAGAACTTTATATAAAAAAAAAGACAAAGTTCCTCAAGCGGGTTGGTAAACAATTTTGACACATCTGTATTTAATAATAATGCATTTAGCCTTAAAGGTAATATTTCAACCCAGTTTAAGTGTTTCTTAAAAATACTTTCAATGTAATCTGAAAAATTCTTGTCAAAAATTTGACGCGCCTCACAAACAGTAGCTGCTGCCCCCTGCTGGTCAAACTGTGGCATCAACATTTACATGAGAAAACAAAAATGTTTATGAAGACCAGCAATTATGCAACAATGGTCCAGACAAAAATGCACAAACGTCCCCGAAAATAAAAAATGTTTATTTTGAACACTAAGATAATTATTGAGCACACATTAACAGGGTTAATATTTAGACCAGAATAAATGGCAGCCGGATTTAACTTTTTACCCCCACTGACAGATTCGTCACTCCCCGTGTATGTAACGTAGTCGCCGACAACGTGTAATCCTAGGGAACAATGCAGTGGCATTTGTGTTAACGGTCACAACTGAACATTTTATGTAATGTAACCAATATGGCAGACTCTTTTAACTTTTCATTTTTTTTTTTGATTGAGCGGTCAGGCGAATCTGCTGATCCAGTAACGAAGCTTGTCAATACCGTCGTCATGGCTACAAATTGTAGTTTTGACCAAGACACAGCAGCTATGGCAACGTAAAGATTGTTTCCATCGTAAACAACTGACAGTGCGTATTAAAACAGTGTTTAACAATGTTACACGTACCAACAGACGCATAACAACCCAGGTTGTGGTAGTTTTAATGGCTACCGATCAGTCTTCCTGGTTAGCTACCAGCGGCTATGTCAAAGCCATGTAAAGGTCATGAATCCCCAACTGCGTAGAGTATAATACTCTATTCCCTTTAAATATCTTAAGTAGACTTACACCCTACTCACCTATGCTGAAGCTGTGAACCTAGTTAAAAAAATATGTATTTGTCGTATCTTTTAGCGGAACAAAGTGACGTCAACAGCCAAGACAAGATACCGCGAGACACAATTGTAAGGGTGCATCAGATCTCGCGAGATTGTATTGAATTGTGAAAAACACTCATTCGACCTAACTTTTGTTGTGACAAATGCCACGTTTAATGACGGAATATTTATATAATGAACAACATATATTTGTATTTGCATGAATACAAATAACCGACACCATGCATCACCCGGTCCTGTAGAAGGCGCTGTGGTCAGGAAGCAGTCGTCCAGTGCTAGACCTTCGCACATGCGCGGAAACACTATCACGTGCGAGGGACTAGTCATGGCATTTAGATAATCCGTGTTTAGCACTTTTAAAGATATTGATAATTTCCTAATGTAAATGTCACTATGGCAACCCCTGCTGCTCATATGTTCCGAAGATTGGAAGGTTTGTTTTGTGTTTACAAACCCTCTGGTATCCCATGGAAACTCGTGAGGGACACCATCGAGACCAAGCTCCTTAAAGGTTAGACTTCCTGTGAAAATGGTTGAAAAAAACTTCAACTGTTTGTGTCACATGTCACAGGTTTAGATGCTTCGCCTTCGCTGCCTCTTCCTCAGAAGATCCGCTTTTTGCCACAACCAGACAGCAACAACCTGACACCCAAGGGACTAACAGTAGTCTCTGTACCCGTCCTGTCTGAACACCCTCTGGGTATGTACATGCTGTATTTTATGGGTCTTGTCACGTTTTTTCTCATCCCAGTTGGAGCACATATAGACAAACAACCATTCACACTCTCTATGGATAATATGGAGTCACCAATTCATCTAAAATGTAAGTTTTGGAAATGTGGGGGGAAACCCACACAGAGATGTCCAAGCGAAGATTCAAACTCAGGTCACCTGACTGTGTGGCCAAGATGCTAACCATGCGCGGCTCACACCTATTCCGCCTAGAATATTCTTGCTCAAATGATTCATTCATTTTCTACCGCTTTTCCTCACAAGGGTTGCGGGGGTGCTGGAGCCTATCCCAGCTGTCTTCGGGCGAGAGGCGGGGTACACCCTGGACTGGTCGGCAGCCAATCCCAGGGCACATATAGACAAACAACCATTCACACTCACATTCATACCTATGGACAATTTGGATTCGCCAATTAACCTAGCATGTTTTTGGAATGTGGGAGGAAACCGGAGTACCCGGAGAACATGCAAACTCCACATAGAGATGGCCGAGGGCGGAATTGAACCCTGGTCTCCTAGCTGATGATCACATTATGGATTATAAATTTATTTGCATTGTGACAAGCCTCTAAAATAAAAATGTGTTATTTCAGTAACCGGGCCTGAATTCAAGCAAATTCGAGTTGGTGTAGGCCATCGCTTGGATACATTATCTTCTGGTGTTCTGGGTATGACCGGATTTTTTAATTTTTTTTTTAAATTCATGCAGTGATTTTAACACAAGTTGTGTAATTTTCCTTTAGTTCTCGGTGTCGGGAATGCTAACAAAGTGCTGAATGAGCTCCACAACTGCCCAGTGACCAGGGTGAATATCCTGTGATGACATCTCATCGGTACACTCATTTGGACACAATGTACATGGATTTAATTGGCCTTGCTGTTTTCAGGATTACACACTGGAGGGTGAGTTTGGGACTGCTACAGATGACTTCTCGCACACAGGACGTGTTGTGGAAAGATCCACCTATGGTATGAATGATTTGAAAAATGTATTAGTTATGTGTCGCATAAGAAAGTGCATAACCCGATCCTCACTGGATCTTGTTGAATTTGAATAATGAAGGCACTTAAAAATATGTGTTTACTACATAACTTGACTGTTTGCTCAACAGATCATATAACGCAAGATAAGCTGGACAGAGTTTTGGCAATGCTGCAGGGAGCAAATCAGAAGGCCTTGTTAACGTAGGAAAAATTTCCCTCCATAAGGTATCAAAAGTCCAGTTTGTCCTTAATAGATGTCCCCCCCCCCATCCCCAGATACGCCAACGTCGACATGCGTTCACAGGAAGCCTACGAAATGGCCGTGCAAGGCTTGCTTGGTCCAGACGGGAAGTCGCCGCCTATTTTAACGGGCTTAAGATGCATTCGTTTCCAGCCTCCCAAATTCACTCTGGGTAAATAATCCTCAGCGACCATACACGGACAAATCATTTCACTGGTTCTAAGCGCTGATCCTGTTTGATGTGTTCTCAGAGGTACAGTGCCTCAATGAAACGCAGAAATACCTCCGCAAAGTGGTGCACGAGATCGGACTGGAGTTACGCAGCACAGCTGTCTGCAAGGGAGTTCGCCGCACGAGAGACGGCGTCTTCACTCTGCAGGATGCTCTAACCCGCGACCAGTGGACTCCTGGTGACGTAATGGGTGCCGTGCGACAGTACCGTGCTGTTAAGAAGAACAAATTATCCAATAGCACATCAAGGATGCACAAGTACAAAACTCAGGATCAAAAAGACGATGACGCCGGAGAAGAAATGCATTCAAGTGGATGAAGCGCTACGAAAACACGGTTGACTGGAAAGGAGACGTGACAGTCCTGAGATCTGAATTTGATCACTATTTTGCTATGTTACTGGACGCTGTCTCAACGCTTGCCTGCCATTAAAGCTCCGTTGGAGGGCTGATGATGTCATCACATAGTTGTCATGCTCTTCATAGCATCGAGGGACTTCTGGTCCTAAGTGTGAACACCATTGAGTTTGTCATTCTGGAATTACGCCCATGAAAACACAAAAAAAAGTGGAAAAACAAGGTGTGGAGGTTTAATAAGCAGTTAGTTATTTTGCAACACAAGACAAGTGGAAAAGTACAATTTACACCATGGTGTCAATGCTGTCACTTACTTGTTTGACCTTCGGGATGCTCCGACCTCTGATACCGATCATGCATGAGTAAAATCAGGCCATTACAGGGATTAAGTATACACTTTTCAATGTATTTATAATGAGTACTGCTGGCCAGGAGTGCCGTATAAGGGTGGAGCGGACCCAAAATGTACTGACTAATATTGACTAGTGGCAGATTGTTCGGAGCATCCCCAGTTGACCTCCATCTGTAATATACAGCGGATCCCTGCACATTTATGATTCAGAATTCATGCAGATTTTGTTGAAGTATGATTAAAACCTGATAATTATCTCTTCAATAAGTTGCTGCATACAATAAAACGAGCAGAAATAGCATCTGAAATACACTCAAGCCAACCCCCTCAATATCAAGGTAGTGCAGTGTACCTAATGATGTGGCCAGTAAAGCCTTAACATGTCTTTTTCCACGCCAAGTAAAACCATTCCTGAGTTGTACCATATTGCACCACTTCACACACGTGTTCAGCAACATCCCGATGTTTTCTTGGGAGGCTCTTTGTGTAACACCAAGGTTTCCTCTCGTCCGGCATCTCTCTGACTCAACAACCTGACGACGACAGCAGACACGCTCTTGAATATGAGAGACGTACTTAACGCACTTAAGAGGATTCATTACCTGGCAACTGCCTCCAAAGACTGAATCACGTTGTCGCCGGTGACGGCGCTACACTCCATGAACTCGGAGTTGAACGTCTATGAAGACCAAAGTGACCGTGACATTAAGGGTACCTGTTCATTTTCTGCCTGGAACAGATTCATTACCTTTGCAAAATTCTGCCCCTCTTCGGTTTTAACACAACGTCCTGCATGGTCGCTTTTATTTCCAAGAAGTAAAATTGGAATGTTTTTGTCCACAGCCCCCTCCTGCAGACAAATGGTGGGACACAAGAAGGAAACACACACAGAGTCATTTTCAATGCATTTTTCATTTTGTTTTTACCAGCCGACCTGCTGCAGGCACAGTATCCCCATTAAGTACAGTTCCCTGCTTCGGAGACCCCCCCAAAAGCTACACTGCCAACAAGGCCTTTCTGACTATTGTGACGGGAGGAACTAAAATAAACGAGCAAACAACACTAACCTGAATGCAGCTTGCCCAGTAGGAGACGGCGGTGAAGCTTTGCGAGGAAGTGATGTCGTACATCAGGAGAAATGCATGAGCTCTGTGAAATATCTGCTTGGTGACACTGTGAAATCTTTAAAGAGGACAAATTAAACAATATGAGGAAGACTGCATTTGTCCTGAGAAATAGTCTTAAGTCAATGATTGATTGTGGCAAGAAAGACAAATTCCCATCAGCTCACATAACTTCCTGGAAAATTAGAATCATGCAGTTAATGTGATTGCACAAGACAAAAACAAATAAAGCAATCTCATTCGGAAAAATCAGTTTTAATAATTGTGTATTTGCCAGGACACCTCTGATGATTTTAGGGATGTACTGCAGAAAAGGGTTTTAAAGACCATATAAGGTTCTCAACTGGTCTCAAGTATTAGACATGTATTGGATATAGACGTGTGGGGCCCCAAGCAAACCCATGGGGGCCCTGCACTCACCAACATTTTATTCTCACATCAACACTAAGTCATCACTGTGGGCAGCAGCTACTGTAGCACATAGCCATGTTTATATACCTTTCCCAAATCCCTCCATACATCTATTTTCTATGCCGCTAATCCTCAGTAGGGTTGCAGGGGTATGCTGGAGCCTATCCCAGCTGGTTTGGTCACCAGCCAATCGCAAGGCACATATAAACAAACATTCACATATGGACAATTTTGGACCTAACGTGCATGTGTTTTGGAATGTGGGAGGAAACCGGAGAAAACCCACCCACGCATGGGGAGAACATGCAAACTCCACACAAAGATGCCTCCCAAAAATTATTTTAAATATTACTAAAAATCAATAAAAGTCCTTGAATTATTATTACGGTGGCCCAGTGGTTAGCGCGCAGACCTCACAGCTAGGAGACCAGGGTTCAATTCCACCCTTGGCCATCTCTGTGTGGAGTTTGCATGTTCTCCCCGTGCATGCGTGGGTTTTCTCCGGGTACTCCGGTTTCCTCCCACATTCCAAAAACATGCTAGGTTAATTGGAGAATCCAAATTGTCCATAGGTATGAATGTGAGTGTGAATGGTTGTTTGTCTATATGTGCCCTGTGATTGGCTGGCCACCAGTCCAGGGTGTACCAGCACCCGAAGCCACCCTCGTGAGGGAAAAGCGGTAGAAAAGGAATTATTATTACCTAACAAGTGAACCATCTCCATGCTTTTGCTGTCATTGATAAGAACAATAATCAACATTTAATGTAGTTTTAATATTACTTTAATGCTCACATTTTGTGATGAAAAACATCCACAGCTGGCACTGACAGCAATGCTACTGTCAAGACCCCTTGGAAATCTCAGGGCCCAAGGCAATTGCCTGTGTTTACTAATGGCCCCCACAACCGACCCATGAAATTCAAATATTAATTCAACTACTTTGGGGGGAAAAGTGACTAATCACTTATTTATGGATATCATATGATGTGCAGCAAAATCATCTGAGGCAAAAAGCATAATTTTACAGAGCGTGTGACTTGGCACAGAATAAAGCCACAATTGACCTACTTGTGAAAGTTATCCTCCATAAACATTATTTCTATCTCGCCTACAGTCAAGCATGGTGCACGAGTGCTGTAGAGCAAATATTTCACTCCGTAACTCCAAAATCTCACCTCTCTTGCCCTGCTGTATCCCACAATTGCAGCACCACGGGTTTCCCCTCCACGACCACGGTCCACAAGCACGTATCCAGACCTTGCAAATACACGGGTGAGGCATCTTTCTGCATCTTTTAATGTATTTATGATGAGAAACGGCTCTTACCCACAGAGGCAGGCATATATATGTGTTTACCTGAAGGAATATTCTTCTGGCTGTCATGACCCAGGAGGACTCCATCGTGGTGAGACGTTTCCTGATACGTCAGGCTTCTGTTTAAAATCACAAGTAAAATGAAAAACTCTGCAAATGTATTAGGATTACATAAATCATTCATCATCTTCAGAATGCAAAAAGAAGAAATGTTAGTGAGACAAAAACAATTTATTATTACCTGGCAGACATTGACGAGATGATGTTGGATGATGGTTTGGTGTCAGTCTCACGATTCTAAAGTTATGCATGATAAGATTTTATTATTATTTGCAGCATGTATTTGACAAATAGCATCTGACTTCATCGTAGGGAAGAAATACACCCAAGTCATGAAATATTTAGTATGCTTCCAGCCATCCATTTTCTATACCGCTTATCCTCACGAGGGTCATGTGTATGCTGGAGCCTATCCCAGCTGTCTGTGGGTGAGAGGCGGGGTAAACCCTTGGACTGGTCGGCAGCCAATCACAGGGCACATATAGAAACAATCATTCACACTCACATTCATTATTTTGCACACTTGCATTTAAAAATAAATATAATTTTAATCCAAGAAAATGATCTCAACACTCGGTTCAAAGAACTTTTTCACCGTATAGTATTTAGAACAGGGGTGAGCAAACTACGGCCCGGGGGCCCCATGCGGCCCGCCAGTTGCTACTAAAGTATTAAAACCTTTAACATACAAGCTGGCAATATGACTTTCAAGTAATCTGTTCTTTAATAGTCAGTGTTTTATCATAAAAAAACTGTAAAATTTCGTTATTTGATGGGGTCTGATGTTTAAAGCGCTCCTGAAAAAAAGGGGCAGAATGTATGACACTTTTAAATATTTTTATATAAATGTTTATATAATATATTTTTATTTTTATATAATAAATATAATATATTTTTTTATATACAATATTTTATTATAAATAATTCCAGGTGGACTGTTATAATTATAAACGTTTGCATGTATCAAATATAGTCTTGGCCACTGGACAATTTTCTGACCAAGGAAGAAGAACCAATTTCACTGTGGTGAGGATCTGGATAAGGGGTTAATCCATCAAATGGCAACACGCCTGAATCCTGCATGAACCGGGATTTCACGAAGCCAATAGACCTGAGTTGTTTTCTTTCAAATTTGCTACCAACTGAGCCTTGGTGGAGGTCAGACAGGAATGTATACTATGTACTTTGCCTCTTACCTCTGATTCTTTACGGTCTTGAATGATGTCATCATCGTCTGCCGTGGTTGCTGTTTTCGCTTGAGGCTGATCTCTCATCATCAAGTCGTCTCCTTGACTTTGGTGTCCTCCTCGTGTCTTCCGATGGGACCCCAGTTTCCTTCTTCGCCCTCCAAGTGTCACTTCTGACAGCACATCAAGTTTGGGTGATGTTTCTTTGAGATCATCACGTGGAGACAAATGATGCTCCGGGGTCGTGTTTTGAAGGTCACCAGAGTGGCCGAGGACAACATTCTTATTAGTTGCTTCGGAGTCTTTGTATCCCAGATGAGGTTTCAACTTTTTTTCCTCACCCTGACTGGCAGGTTCAGTGAGAACATCATGGACATGGGCTGTGACTGGAGACTCATTATTCACATCCAGCTTTTGCTCCAAGTCCACCTTTGATAAGGTGCCCAGATTTCTGCGTGTGGAGCCCATCTTTCTTTTTTTATGTGTCAAGCTCAAATTAGGACTTCTTGTCTCTGTGTTTTTATCAGACGCTTCCCCACTCTGAGTCTTTAGTTCTTGTGGATTTATGTGATCTTCTGCAGGTGATTCTGTTGAAACTTTGCCTAGAGTTCCACTTGGTGTGGTTCTAGTATTCAGATGCAGCTCAGTGTCCACAGATGTTATAGTGCGAACGGCAGAGCCCGAAACATGATTGGGTTCAAATGCATCCTTACACTTCTCATTTCCACTTAAATCATCTGCCTGGGAAGTAAGGGGATTAGAACCTTCTGCACGACAGCTGGACGACTGTTCTGGAAGGACAGGCATGACATCTGCGGCTGATATCATGTGGCTTTCTCCTGTACTGCTGTGAAGCTCCTGGTATTCTTCAGCCTTGTTCATTTCCTGGACATCCTCGTACGATGAAGCTGCTCTTTGATTTTCTAACGCTTCCTTCTGTGGAACACCCTCCAGCACTCCCACGTTTTCCAAACCTCCCATATTAATTTCTCCACACAAGCTATCCATCTGTGGTTCTTGTTTCCTGTTGATTTGACGCATACGAGTGGAGCCCAGCTTCCTCTTCTTGGTACTGGTTTTAACTTGGAAGTTCAATTGGTTCTCATGTATCTCCTGCGGGTTCTGACATGGGTCTACTGCATCAGAGAAGCTCGTGTCACATGCACCCACTGCTGGTTCCACAGGATAGTTTAACTTCAAAGCAAAGGCTTCAGGAGTCAGTGTTGGATTTGGTTTTTCCTCAAATTCCCTTTGCAGTTGTTCAATTTCTTCCTGGTCAGCGTTAAGAACATGCATTACTTTATTTGCCAGTGACTCTTTCTGTAAAGACACATCTTCTAGGTTTTGGTCCGAAAAGGGTTCTTCTGCCTCTTGTACATATGAAGTACTATCGGTACGTCGATCCAAGTCTTCCCCTTCAGATTGAATATCGTCTTTGTCTTCATCGTCCTTAACTGCTACTTTCATTTCCACTTGCTGAGTGGGTTTAAAGTGCGGATCACTTTGTTGTGGTGATTCTTGCTGCTCCGCTGTCTCAGTTGTAACTGTTAGATTGCCTTCCGCCTTAACTTTCGTACACTCCACAGAAGCATCTGAGGAGCTGAAACAGTGTTCCACCTTGGGTGACATTTCCTCTTTGCGTGATGCAGTTGTGGCTTTTGCTACACTGTCTTCAGTGTATGCATCTGCAGTACAGATGGTATTTGATCTCTCAGTAATAGCTAGCGTCAATGTCGCAGTTTCTGTAGGATCATTATTGTCATCTTCAGACTCTTTTTTCAATTCAATGTATGCGTCAGCAGCAGAGACCTTATGTACACGGCTTCCTTTGTTCCGTCGACTAGAACCCAGTTTTCTCCTGCTTCTAGCTGGACTGAAGGACTCTGTTGGCACATCTGCACTCGCATTGTTGTCCTCATTTTGGGAGTGGAAGACAGAACTTTTGTCTGGTTGGACATTTTGTGGAGATACTGCACTCTCCTCGATTCTCTCAGGACTTTGTTCCACATCAGACACCATTTGAGCTTCCATGTGGTGTTCCTGCGGTGGTGTATCTTCTGTATTTATGTTGATCAATCCAATTTTTTCATCTCTCTGGTCCAAATCTTCCATCTTGTGCTCCTTCATAGTGTCCTCTTCCTGTTTGACAAGTGGATTTAAACTTGAATCATGACATTTCGATTTTTCTGTTTCCCTGATTTCCTCTACTTGGCGTTCAACATCTTCTTGATTTGTGTCATCTCTAGTCTCTTCGGCAGAAACAGCGTCTTTTAGTTCACTGAATGGGTCAAAGTCCTTTACACGGCTTCCTTTGTTCCGTCGACTAGAACCCAGTTTTCTCCTGCTTCTAGCTGGACTGAAGGACTCTGTTGGCACATCTGCACTCATATTGTTGTCCTCATTTTGGGAGTGGAAGACAGAACTTTTGTCTGGTTGCACACTTTGTGAAGATACGTCATTCTCCTCAATTTTCTCAGGACTTTGTTCCACATCAGACACCATTTGAGCTTCCATGTGGTGTTCCTGCGGTGGTGTATCTTCTGTATTTATGTTGATCAATACATCTTTTTCATCTCTCTGGTCCAAATCTTCCATCTTGTGCTCCTTCATAGTGTCCTCTTCCTGTTTGACAGGTGGATTTAAACCTGAATCATGACATTTCGGTTTTTCTGTTTCTCTGATTTCCTCTACTTGGCGTTCAATATCTTCTTCATGCTCATGCATCCACATTTCAGAGTCTTCCTTTTGGTTGATTTCTAATGATCCAACCTCTTTAATTAGAACCTCGTCATGTTGGACCTCAGCTGTCGATGTTTCTGCTTTTGGTGGTCCATGGTCTTCAGTGTTTGCATCATCATTAAGGCTGGTCATTTCTGGTGTTGGAGAAGACACCAGTGCATCCAAAGGCGGTTGACTCAAAAAATAGCCGTCCTCTACGTTTCTATTCTGCGTCAATGGAGTTGCATTTTCCTCTCCTGCTTTTGGTTTGGGTTCAACGTTGGGTTCAAAGTCCAGCTCCACTGGAGTTTCTGTGGAATTGGATCGGTCACTCAAAAGCTGGGCTGAGTTGGGATGTCTATTTGTTTTCCAGACTAAATCACTCATGTCTTCACCTTCGATAGTTCCTAAATTATCAGTTTCAATCGGCAAGGTTTCCTTTGACACCAATTCAGTTGTTTTTCTCGAAAGGTCTGGATGATTTGTGTCATCTCTAGTCTCTTCGGCAGAAACAGTGTCTTTTAGTTCACTGAATGGGTCAAAGTCCTTTACACGGCTTCCTTTGTTCCGTCGACTTGAACCCAGTTTTCTCCTGCTTCTAGCTGGACTGAAGGACTCTGTTGGCACATCTGCACTCGCATTGCTGTCCTCATTTTGGGAGTGGAAGACAGAACTTTTGTCTGGTTGGACACTTTGTGAAGATACTGCACTCTCCTCGATTCTCTCAGGACTTTGTTCCACATCAGACACCATTTGAGCTTCCATGTGGTGTTCCTGCGGTGGTGTATCTTCTGTATTTATGTTGATCAATACATCTTTTTCATCTCTCTGGTCCAAATCCTCCATCTTGTCCTCCTTCATAGTGTCCTCTTCCTGTTTGACAGGTGGATTTAAACCTGAATCATGACATTTCGATTTTTCTGTTTCCCTGATTTCCTCTACTTGGCGTTCAACATCTTCTTCATGCTCATGCATCCACATTTCAGAGTCTTCCTTTTGGTTGATTTCTAATGATCCAACCTCTTTTAGAACCTCGTCATGTTGGACCTCAGCTGTCGATGTTTCTGCTTTTGGTGGTCCATGGTCTTCAGTGTTTGCATCATCATTAAGGCTGGTCATCTCTGGTGTTGGAGAAGACACCAGTACATCCAAAGGTGGTTGACTCAAAAAATAGCCGTCCTCTACGTTTCTATTCTGCGTCAATGGAGTTGCATTTTCCTCTCCTGCTTTTGGTTTGGGTTCAACGTTGGGTTCAAAGTCCAGCTCCACTGGAGTTTCTGTGAAATTGGATCGGTCACTCAAAAGCTGGGCTGAGTTGGGAGGTCTATTTGTTTTCCAGACTAAATCACTCATGTCTTCACCTTGGATCGTTCCTAAATTATCAGTTTCAATCGGCAAAGTTTCCTTTGACACCAATTCAGTTGTTTTTCTCGAAAGGTCTGGATGATTTGTGTCATCTCTAGTCTCTTCGGCAGAAACAGTGTCTTTTAGTTCACTGAATGGGTCAAAGTCCTTTACACGGCTTCCTTTGTTCCGTCGACTTGATCCCAGTTTTCTCCTGCTTCTAGCTGGACTGAAGGACTCTGTTGGCACATCTGCACTCACATTGTTGTGTTCACCTTGCGAGTCGACAACAAAACTTTTCTGTGGTTGCTCCTTTTGTGAGGACAGTTCCCCCTTCTCAATTCCACTAACGACTCTTTCAGCACTTTGTTCCTCATTACAGACCGTCTGAGCGTCATGATCATTATCCTGGGACTGTCTATGTTCAGTATTGTCCACATTGATTAATAGCTCCATATTGGTACTACAAATATGATCATTTTCATCTCCCTGGTCTAAAACCTCCATGTCCTCTTTGGAAGGGTGCGCTACCTGTTTGTTGTTAGGGATTTGCACAGTCAACTCAGATTCATTCATTATTTGATCTTCCATCTTTTTCAAAGTATCTTCTTTATGGTCACGTATCAAGATCTCAGAGACTTCCACATGGTCTGTTTCCAATGATTTAACATAGTCAATTACTATGTCTGGATGCTGCGCCACTCTGACTTGTGAAATGTCAAAATGCTCATGTTCCGCATTTACAGGCAGTTCCTCCACTGTCAAGGGGTAGTCTGCTTGCTCATTATGGTTTCGGATTTCATCATAGTACCTTTTGTCAGGGGCTATCTCTGTTCCTGTCAAAAAGGTAATTCCTTCCGTTGAATGTTCGGTGAGCGTTAGCATGTCTGTTTCTTTGTTGGTAACCTCCTTTTCTGAGTCAGTTACTGGATTAATATGGACCGGCATGGCTGTGACCTTTGCGGGGTGCCTTAGTTGCTTCTCAACTGTAGAACGTGCACTGCACCAAACCACTTCTGCAGTTGTGCCCGTCTCTTCCAGCGGTTTCCAGGGCTCAGCATTCATTGGAGAGCCACTCTCTTGTACATGATGGTCCACATGCAAAGTTTCACTTATTGGCTGTGGGCTTTCCACATCATCAGATGTGGAGGCTGCATACAAATGTGCTGCATACTCATCTGTCTTATTAAATCCTATTTGAATGGCTTCTTCAGTTTGTATCATCGGTGTTGTTCTGTGTTGTTCTCTACTCACATTTTGCTCAACTTCCTCTGTAGGTTTGTGGTGTGTTGCACGAGAGGATTGCTCAACTTCATATTTTCTTTGACTTTGTTGATTGGAGCCCAGCTTTCTTCTGTTGCCTTTCTGTTCTGATGAAAGTAGATTATGCGTCTCCAAAAGGGTCAGATCTGTCTTTTCTTCTGGTTGTGCTACAGGTGACGGGTCTGATACGGTCAAATCCTCAGGTGTTTCGTCGTGTTTTATCACCCGCCGACGAGAGCTAAGTCTCTTTTTTCCGCTGGGGCCAGGCATGATGATCTCTCCTCCTGAGTGTTGTATGCAAGAACATTGGACATTTTAAGACAGACAACAAATGGTGAATATAAATATTTTTCTTGCCTATATCGTGATGAATTGTATACTTACCCTGACCGATGTCTGTGTCATCGAACAGCTACTGCATGATGTGTAACATCACAGTCCTGGCTGAGTGGAAGTTCAAAATCATCATGTGGGCGTGTTTTTAGAGCAACAATGACTGGATGCTTCCTGTGTTTTACATGCATAGCCGTCCATGGAAGCCAAGGTCTTTCATGAGCCTGAGAAGAGGAAGCCACAAAGCCTCTGCATCCTTCTTAAATCTGTTTGGAGCATATGTGTGTGTGAAGTTTGCATGCTCTCCCCATATTTATATTACGCATCTACAGGTTGTCGTCCCCCAGTCTAAACAAATGCATGCTTAATCGGAGACTGTTGACATAGGTGTTAATGGTTCTTTATTTGTCCTGTGACTGGCAGGCAACCAGTCCAGAAAATGGATTCTGTGGTTTCAATACTGGCATGAACAATTTCTATACTACTAATAATTAATCTGACTTGTGTGCTGTAATGTAGGAAATCTGCCCCTTTACAAGCTTTACAACCTAAAAAGAAGCACCAACAAGTTAAGTTTTTCGCTGTCACAGTGCACCATTGCCACTCACACAGGCCAGTTGATGTACTGCCACTTCATCTTTGACTGATGCTGCTGCATTGCTCCACAAATTAGTTTTTTCAGGCTCCATTTCTTTGAAATTCTGCTTCAACAGCCATGACATGTATGACAGTACAACACTATCGACACCACATTCATTAGCAACTTTGTATTAGCACACTTAAATTTATTACCTGTTTTTAGAAGTCTGAACATTTTTTTCCCGAATGCAAATTTGGGGTTCTCGCACACAGCCATTTTTATTCAGAATCGCACATAGGTTTTACAAGACCTTTGGTACTGCCCTAACTGCATCATTGGTGATCACAAGGCTCGGACGCGGCACAAAGTGCACCTGAGAGTTTGTGCATGCGCTCTGTGCCAAATGATTTATAATTGACACCAGTTCAAAAGACACGTTCAGTTTTTTTCCCTCAAATTTGTTAGAACCTACATTACTTTGCCAATATTTGAATAAAAAGCAATAAAAAGCTGAAACATCTAAAAGGAGGTGAACACTTTTATAGGCATTGTAGCAAAGGATGAATGTGTTAGATGGAGCTTTAGACAACAGCCCCACAACTTACAACTTGAATTTTCCCAAAATGCATGACTTGCTAAATGAAACCCACAAAGACACTTATAATTGAATAACGGGAGATCAATGTCAAATTAAAAAGGAGCTATTACAAAGTCTAAACCTATAATACCAAAAACAATCATGGTGAAAGAATCAAAATGGTGAAAACAAAAAACCTTTATTGTTAACTGACTGTAACGACTGTTAAACATCCCTACCACCTTAAGCTGGCAAATAAAACCTAAAAAAAACAACCCATGATTATAAAAAGTTCCCAAACACATAAGCCATTCTGTGACGTCCTCACTTCTCACTTCCTGTCGTTAGACCGAGAACGACTGTAAAAGACAAAAAGGCAAACAAGTTAAATAAGAAATCAAAGATAGTAGTTTGTTTGACACTGATTATATTGTCATTAACATACCTCCTTGATCGGGAAAAAGATCTGGAACGCTTACGGTTCTTGTCTCTGGAAAGAGACCGATATCTTCGTTTGTCTCGTGAGACGGACCTGGAGGCGGAAAACAGAACTTTAACTTCAACATTCATTAACATAGCCATTACAAAAGAAAATGACAGGACCTACCTGCTGCGACTGCGGCTCAGGCTCCTCCTCCTTGGCGATCTAGAGTACAGGTGAAGTTGAAAACAAAAAGTTTACACTAGGAATTCAATGTTTTCCCTCACCATCACTGGGGTGCATGTGGGAATTATGCGTAGCTCATTATGATCATGATTGAACTCAAGACTCATCGGTGAAAATTACATTTTATAGTGCAGGGGTGCCCATTAGGGTGATGGCGAGCTGCTAGTGCAAGCTGGATTGCCATTGTAGTTTAGGTTGATTGCATAAACGTCATGTAATAACTACAAAGTGACGTCAGCTGACATCCAGCTCCCCCTGCTGATTTGCTCGTACTTCCGCCGACAATGGTGAACAGAGTCATGAAACTACACAGGTAGATCCAACTTCTATCTTCATTATTACGCTTACCGATGAACTAACTTGGTGGTATGGTGGTTACATTTGCAACCAAGGTTATCCATTCAGTCTTAGCCGCTAGTTAGAAGAAAACGTGTCGAGAGCTTTAAGGGTTTGCTTTGTATCCTGAATTGAACTGTTTAGAAAATGTGGCCATTGCTGAAACCTCTGTTGTATACAGGCTGAAAAAGTGAGCACCCCTGCTCTAATACTTACAAAATGCTTTATAAACAGAAATATGACTAAAAGCCATGTCCATTTTATACGGAGTTGGTGACCGTAATGGACATCACAGCATCCAAACAGGTGCAGTATTATTGGAATGTTAATCCCAGCTTTGTGCTAAACAGGAGACAATTGCACTAGAGGTAAACGAATAATAAAGTTATGGGAAAAGGGACCAAAACTGCAAGGTCACCCAAAGTGCCCGTTGTTCTGTTAACCCAACATCTACAGTCCAACGTTGTGTTTTTACTGCATATTTTGGAATATTTAAAGCACACAAATGCCAAGTGCAAGATGTCACTGAGTTTAGATACGCATAACAACTACAAAGAGCATGATAAAAGCAACTTACTATTTTGGGGGATTTGGACAAGAAAGAAATGACGCATGGTAGCCATGGAGAGGGAGGTCAAATTGCAGAGAGGATCTGCCACATGCTGCAAATGTTGGCGATATGAAGTTGCTTGTTTGCTGGTTGAAGGGGATGGTTGTAGCTTCCCTGTCTTTAGGGGGAGGGATGTAAGCCAAGGGCAGTTCCCGCTGATACAGTGGTCGCGTGGCGAATAGTACGAGTAAAGACGATTGGTTGATAATGTGAGGTGGGCCGTTGTTGATTGGGTTAATGTTGGAGGAGGAGGAGGATGCCGGGAACTGCATTCTCAGGAACCAAAAGGTTGGTGGAACCTGACGACTGGCGGTGGTGCGCCTGGGTCATGTGACGCCACCAGCCAAGCAGGTCAGCAGTCACATGATGCTGTAAGAGGACTAGTTGACTGACTCAGATGGTGAGAAGCGTGGCGGTGACTCTGCAACGGGGTTCAGTTTTATTAATAAATGGAAAACTGAACTCAGCAAAACAAAATTTACACCTGCAAAAACTGTGCTCTAAAAATTTATGTTTATAAAGAAGGCATTTTATTTCTAAGTGTCGTGTATTTCTTTAAAAAAAATATATAAAGTTAGTGCTTTTTACAAACTGTCTTAACTTCGCACTAGCAAAATTAAGCATAGTATTGACACGAACTGGTAAAACCACAAGTCATTGTGCATAATCACAAGTGATCATCTTGCCAGTGTAGTCAACTTAGTGTGGGGAAATCAGCCATGTGTGCATGACACTGGAAATAAAAAGGCATGTGTTTGCATTTAGGAAGATACCTGCGTCTAACTGGAGGGCTACGACGCCTGATGTCATCCCTTGAGTGTCTACTCCAGGATGGAGGAGGACCACGGCTTCTGGAGCGCTTTTCACCGGTGGATAATTCAACACGGACTCGACAGCCACACATTGTCCTTGCATATTAAAAAAAGAGGGTTGCTATTAATCTATTTTCCAAATAGTGAATATATAACAGTCAGAAAAGTTCTTACCTTCCATCCAGTTCTCTCACAGCATCAGAGGCATCTCTTGAATCTTCAAATTCAACAAATGCAAAGCCTGGTGGGTTCCTAGCAACCCAAACACTCCGTAAAGGTCCAAAGTATCCAAAAGCCTGTTCCAACTCTGACTTGTTTCCATTGTTTCCAAGATTCCCCACATAAACTTTGCAGTCCAGGGGACAGTCTCTGTTGTAAGAAGGGTCTGAGAGAAACAAATACATGGAAGAGGGAGTCATTTTCACTAAAAACAGCATTTTGTGTTGTATTTGACTATAAAAAAATCAGGAAGGGAAACAACCCTTCACACCACTATGTATATACATGTATTTGCTTTGTCAACTAGAAGAAAAAGCAAAGATGTCGGTTCTCAAATATCTTTGCAATACTAACCTACATTGTTTTAAGTTTTAGCATAGCAAAATATCATTTTTCTGTATTTTCTCTTGGGTGAAAAGCTTAGGACACCACACGCCTAAGGATGTGTATATATATATATATATATATATATTAATCAGTGCACACTGGCTCCAGGCTGCACACGCCTCTACCGCTGTGCAGCCTGCAAGTAGTTTAAGCTTAAGTAAGGCTTAAAAACATCAGATAGTGTTGCACATTTCTAATGACAAACCAGGAAAAACTGCACAAAGTGAGCTTTTGGAAAACTTTTTTGCATCATGACCAATTGGGCAACCCTGCCACCACCATAGATTACAGTCCTGTGGGGAAAACTGAATACATTTGGATGTATGTCACCATTATATCCTCTTTCCTGAAACCCTTCTGGTATGAGAGGACCCACACCTTTTTACTTTGGTATACATCATCTTATATTTGAGTTACCACACTTTGATTCAATGGTGAGGGGGTACATGGTATTGCAATGTGAAGGAACACACAAACGGCTCATACCTCCCATTTCAACAGGTCTAAAAGTCTACCGAAGTCCTGCAGTGAGAAATACCTGAAACGACACAAAGACAATTAGGAAAATTGCACGACAAAGCTTTTATTGTAAAAACAGTGCCTGTTGTGTAATGTAGACTGATATTGGGACAAAACAATTGATGTGATACAAAACAATACGTCGTGTCTTAGTTACGTACTTTAGTCGTCACAAAGTACAACATTCTGAACAATGAACAACCGACGCAAGTCAAACAGAAGAAATATTTCTTTGACGTCTTCGGGCCTAACGATGGTGCTGTGAGCTACATCGACATGCTAACGCACGCTAGCACAAGCATGTTATATTAGTCATCTTCAAAGAACGCAATCGCGTGATTTAGCCTTTTAGTATCAAGGCTTTGATACTGTACAACGTGGATTGTTTATTAGACCTCGACACTTTGAATAAATTCAACAACAAAACCTACGAGGAAATGTTTCCAACCCATCCCCCCATTAAAACATGCGTGGCTAACGTTAGCGAAGGCTCCATTACGACGTTAAGATTCGACACTTTTCCGAGCCTGCAGAGATACTAACTTTTCTTGACACACGCGTCGCAACAAAGAGATATACAATAACTTAAACATGATTTTAAATTAAACGTACCCTTAATGAGACCGCTTGCAAGGTAAACCGTCGGTAGCGCGCACTCCTACCAACTGTGGGAGCGCCTCCTAGCTTAACTTGTTGTTAGCGCCGGTATCACAGCGGGAAGAGGAGGTGGCGTTCTTCTTCTCATGAGTTAACGACTCATTTGACCATAGCGCCGCCTCGTGTCGTGGATGATATAATGTATTTAAGTAGGCTTCCATTCACCATTTCCAAAATGGAGATTTCTCACTTTATTTACGAAACACACTTAATGCTCATTTACAACAACAAAAATAATGTAATGATCTTAATTTATTAAATTAAAACATACAAGAGTGAACCGATTCAACTCCAGCTAATAATGTCTGACAGCATGCATACCAGAGGTCTGTGTATTGCAAGTCTCAAATATTTAATGTTATATCTCAAGTAAAGAAGAGCATATCCAAGTCAAGTAACAAGTCAACAAAGACAGGTTAAGTCAACTCCGAAGTCAAAGGCTTGAAATTTGAGTCCTTGCAAGTCATGATCTCTGTTTGATGTCAGTCAAATAAAATGTCAATGTTCCATCAATGACATTTGACAAATACAATGAATGCATTTTTAAGTTTTTATATAGTTTTTTTTAAGACCAGCGTGACAAGACTTAGTCACAGAAAAAGAGTGCTGATCTAAGAATTTTGTTAGTTCACAGAAATGTAATCCACACATTCATTGTTTATTTTTAACCTAATTGGACGTTAATAGATGTATTCAATAAGGCAGTTTCAAAGGGAAAATATGTTGTCTTGCTGGATATTACGTAATAACAATCATGTTAGTTGAATACTTTGAACAGGGACACATTCACTGAAAATCTCAAGTACTTTTTTTCAAGTTATCAGACTAAAGTCCTGAGTCATTGATGTCAAATCCAAGTCATGTCGCAAGGCTTTGATGATTTTGTCAAGTCAGCTCCAAAGTCATTAAAATTGTGATTTGAGTCCACACGTGTGATGCATACAACCGTATACACTTCATGTTTGGGTTCCAAAAAATTGCACGGTTGGCTAATTGACGTCTCTGCCCATCGGTTTGAATGTGTGTGTAGGCTATGTGCTTTGGAACTTACTGGTGAGTCCAGTGTGTAACCCGCCTCTCACCCAAAATCAGCTGGGATAGGCTCCAGCTAACGGGGATGATCAGTATAGAAAAAGGATGAATGCATTGAATATTGAATATTGAATGCCTCAGGTCTGTTTTGCACAGGTATTCAGAAAGATGTATTTGCACTTCTGCTCCTTTTAAATGTAAACCGTTAATGTAAACAGTTAACTACTAAATGAGGTTTGACTGCATGCACGCAGTTTATAATTCAATCAAAAGAATAGCTTGACAAGGGAGGGGAAAATTCCCTTCACGTTGAAATACACATGTATTTTATCTTGGGTGTGCAATCCTGGCAAGAAACTCAAACACAACACATGCAGTGCGACCTTAAATGCAGAAAACAGTTGCTGGGGCTCACTTATTACTCAGCAGGGAATATGAGTAAATCAACGAGTTGGTTATTGCTCAACAGGGGATGACGACACAAACAAGCTCCATGTCATAAGCTGCATGTACTCACCCCTGTGAGTACTTCTAAAATTGAGTGTTGACGTCCTGGGGAAGAGCTGTGTTTAGAGGAAGGCTGAGTGTACAAGAGTTTTAGAAAGAGCTTCACTCTTTCAAGATGGGAGTCGAGGCTTTGTTACATTCTGTGACTTCTCTTACAACATACCGTACATCTTGTTTCTGTGGTGATTGCGGGGGCCACACCCTTGGATGTTTAGATAAGGCTCAAACTGACATTGTGGACTAACAATGTAGTTCTGATGAAATTACTCACACGCATATGTCCCAGCCTGATGCAATTCTTTCTTGACAGACAGATAAATTATAGCTGATGTTTAAATGATGTTCACCGTGTAGGAGGGACTTGTTTCAAGTAAGTGTACATGTTTTGTTTTGGATGTTTTTTTTAGAAATTACATTACACTATTTACTAATTGTGTCGCAAGATCTCAGGAAGAGAGTTCACTCTGTGCATTGTTTTCAGCACCTTGTTCCAGAGAACAATGGCATGAATGGAAGAAGCCCGTTTGTCAGTCATACAGTCTCTTTGTCTTGGTGGGTGGAGGCGGGGCTGCTAGCATACACACAATGTGAGGAAGAGTCTAACATAGTAGAAATGAGATTACATGATATTGTCATATATTTTTTCATTGTACTTTTCTTAAAAGTAATGTTAAAGTTCAAGTCCAAAAACATACAAAACACTAGGTGTGTCACAACATCTCGCCAGATTGTAACATTCAGAAAAAAAAAACAAATAAATCACACAAAAGGTGAACATTCAGGCATTTTCTACCGCTTATCCTCACGAGGGTCGCGGGGGTGCTGGAGCCTATCCCAGCTGTCTTCGGGCAAGAGGCGGGGTACACCCTGGACTGGTGGCCAGCCAATCACAGGGCACATATAGACAAACAACCATTCACACTCACATTCATACCTATGGACAATTTGGAGTCGCCAATTAACCTAGCATGTTTATGCTAGGTTAAAGGAAAGCGGAGTACCCGAAGAAAACCCATGCAGGCAAACGTGCAACTCCACACAGTGATGGCCGAGGGTGGGATTGAACTCGGGGCTCCTAGCTGTGAGGTCTGCGTGCTAACCACTCGACCACCGTGCAGCCCTAGAGCATCTATTTCCAGATATTTGCTATTTTTTTAGCTTGATTTTTAATTTTCAGATCATTTGGAACTGTTAATAATAAATACAGCAGTATACAGTATATACGTTGTGTCCTTTATTATGTTTGTCTTCATAAAATAGCACAAAAAAATACATATTTCACATATAGTGACAAATGGTGATTATTCATAATTAATTCATGCAAAAACTGCAATTTATTTGATTAAAATGTTTAACTAGGGGTGGGTGGATCGATCCAAATATTGATATTATCAATACAACAAGGTAGTATTGCTATTGGATCAAAACTAGCGTAAAGAGCTTGTTATTTTTCAGTTTTCTTCAATGTTTATTTCCACAAATATCTTTGTTGTTCATATATGTAGTATGAATTTATTTATTGTTGTGTTGTTTAGAAACTTTAAATAAGTTATATTCGTGTTATGTTTTATTGTAGTACAAATTTCTGGAGTTTTTCCCCCAATTGGTTTAAAACTATATTTTTTGTACTTTAATCAAAGTTAAATCTTGCACTCCAGTTATGATAATTCACTGTCAAGTGCTGAAAGAGAAGTATAGTCCGTAACCAGTAATTATCCAGGCAGGCTTTTTTTTTTTTTTTTTTTACAGGATTTTTTTCCTGCTCTTCCAGAGGGCAAAAGTTCAGGGATAAACAGGAGCAGGCAGGAGATTACGCCATGTACGTAACACGGGTGGCTACAACACAAAGAGCATTATGTTTCTCGGCTTATTTCCCTGTCAGTGTTTGTATAGTAGAACACACGCGCCGTCTTTTCTCCTCACTAAATGAATAAGTGTTCAATTCTTGATTGTTTGTTCTGCGTATTGCCCCGTAGCCATGCCATTCTTTGAACGAGACGTCCTTTTTTTTTTTGTCATGCATCCACTCAGGGTCGTGTTTTTCAGCGCGATTAGTACAGCACATTCTGTTCTGTTTCACTTCCTGATGACTGTGCAGGCTCTATCCCTGAATGAACTCACCCGCGTGCTTCTGGTTACACCGAGACACAAGACAGACAGATTCCCGCAACCGCCTGTCAGGTTTCTATTTTACGGCCAAACAAGACAATCCTAAAGACTTGCAGTTTAAGAAGACAAAGGCTAAAATCTTTTATTTGTTTTACTGGTTCAGGAAAAATTCTAATGTTTCCTTCAGGCAAGGGAAGCTATTTTCAAAAACACTCAACACACTATATGCATAAGAAAACATTGGCTTTTGAGGGCCACACGGTGTGTTAGTGGTTAGCATCTTGGCCTCACATTCAGAAAATAGACGGTTTGAATGTTTATTTGTGCATTGCTCGCATGTTCTCCCCTGTGCGTTCATGGGTTTTCTCCATTCACAAAACATGCGTGTAACTGGAGACTACATTGTACGTAAGTGCCGATGTGATTGACTGCTCGCTCCAAGCACAGGCGCTATAGAAAATGGATGGATGGGTTGACATTTGAGTGCAGACAAATATGATAACAAACATGATAAACATGAACAGACAGTGCAACATCATTCACAATCTTTATGTGAGACATGAACACACATATTTCTCTTTTCTGTGCATTCGAAAGATATACAAACAGCTACAAATAATGCCGGGGCACACCTATTCCGCTTAGAAAGGCTACTATTGAATCCCCTCTGACAAGATTTTATGGTTTAATAGCCTTGCTATGAGCATGTAGTAACAGGTACATTCATGATAACAAGTAATACTTACAGTATTTTGGTCATTTGAAACATAACCTACTTCCTGGGTGCATTGAGCGAGTGTGTGGTGAAGCTAGTCGTTAGCCGATATGGTGAGATGTCAATAGAGCAGCAATGTGCAATAATAATAATAATAATAATAATGTCACTGTAATTGGTTAGTATGGAGGTCACATTATGTAAATAACTTTTTGGAGTTTTTTTTCCCAGAAGGCCCATTATGTGCATTCCTAACTGGATGGGTGCAGTTTTCCATGAAATATGACAATTCCATAATACATTTTAGATTAACCTAATTATTCATTCATTTATTTTGTACTGCTTATCCTCACTAGGGTGCTGGAGCCTATCCCAGCTGTCTTTGGTACACCCTGGACTGGTGGCCAGCCAATCACAGGGCACATATAGACAAACAACCATTCACACTCACATTCATACCTATGGGCAATTTGGAGTCGCTAATTAACCTAGCATGTTTTTGGAATGTGGGAGGAAACCGGAATACCTGGAGAAAACTGCAGACTCCACACAGACATGGCGGAGAGTGGAATTGAACTCGGGTCTCCCAGCTGCGCGCTAACCACTCCTCCGCCGTGCTGCCATTAACCTAATCATTTTTCATTGTTTCATCACATCAGCAATAAATAGCAGCCGACCTTTGACCTGATCTGATTGTCTGTCTTTGTATCAGGTGGACCGTTTGGCCATAACAGATCCAGGATGTTGAGAGTGGAACACACCGCCCCACACACGCACTGCGTCAGTATAAACATTTATTCAAGCATTTCATTTCACGTCACTTCGGATGAGTTCACTGTCATCGACGTCCTCATCGGCCCAGCGAGGCGGAGAACATGCTGCCACCATGTGAACAAACAACAAGCCGGGAACGAAAAGATGACTTTTAAGATGACAGAAGTGCTTTCTTAGATCACTGTTAATCTTTCACCCAGAGTACTATTTTTGCTCTTTTGAATCACATTTTCCAATAATGCATTCGAGTGTGTGTGTGTGTGTGTGTGTGACTGTCTTTCTCCTGGCACCTCAGCAAATTACTCATCTGGGTGACAACCTCCTGGTGGACTCTCAGAATCAGATTCACTTGTGTTATGTCACCTCTGTAATTAACAGGATCACCATGTTCCTTTTCGGTTGCTGTCTGGCTGTGTGCCAACAATGTGGTCGGGCAGCATCCTCGACACCTACCAAGCCTCACAAACATTTTAGTACACAAGGCTACCTTTAAGGGAGCAAAAGTGAGCACAACTCTGTTAATTTAGCAAAAAAAAGGATGGCTTCTCAAGAGAAACGAAGTTTGGATAAACTGTACTTTAGAGAAGTCAGTGTACCGCTGGTAACATAACTGTCGGGTCTGGTTGTGTTCGGTTCATTTTCGGTACAGTAAGCGAGTACAACAAAAAACTTCTCAGCTGTTTCTTTTTCTATATCTAAAACTCCAAAAGGTACAGATTCCTTGAAATAAATTAGCCACTGCTAGCAGGCTAAGCTAACTGGCTAACTGAAGTTCAAAGTGATGGCCGAGCAACAAAAAGCTAACTGATCCGAGTCCACCAGTATCACAAACAGAGCCATAAGGGATGCTGACTGAGGAAGACTGGATATTATATATTGCCTTGATGCACGGCGGTCAAGTGGTTAGCGAGCAGGCCTCACAGCGAGGAGACCCGAGTTCAATCCCACCCTCGGCCATCTCTGTGTAGAGTTTGCATGTTCTCCCCGTGCATGCGTGGGTTTTCTCCGGGGACTCCAGTTTCCTTCCACATTCCAAAAACATGCTAGGTTAATTGGCGACTCCAAATTGTCCATAGGTATGAATGTGAGTGTGAATGGTTGTTTGTCTATATGTGCCCTGTGATTGGCTGGCCACCAGTCCAGGGTGTACCCCGCCTCTCGCCCTAGTGAGGATAAGTGGTAGAAATGAATGAATACATTGAAGAATATAGATCCAGTTCCACAATTGGAACTGGATTAGAAATGTACAATTACACAAAAACAGCCTCTCTGAGATCCATAGGAAGCAGAATTGGTAGCAGAAATGAGGAGGCTGAGTTTCTCATTGGGAGCGACCAGGATGGATAGGATCAGGAACGAGTACACCAGAGGGACATTACATGTTAGAGGCCTTGGGGATGAAGTCAGAGAGGCCAGACTGAGTGCTTCGTACATGTCCAGGGGAGAGATAGTGAATATATTGGTAGAAGGATGCTGAGATCCATGATGAGGTCAAAACCTTATGAGGAAAACAGCACACTGCGTAATGATGAAGGCACTACGGGATGATATTAAGGTACTACAAGATGACAATGCTGACTCAGAGGATAGAAACCACTAAGAACAATGCAGTTGGAAGGATTCAATGACATTTGACGTTAACGCCACGTTTCAAGGGGGCTACTCAACAAGTACTGGAATTAGGAACCTATGCATATACATTCAGTGACATTTATAGTACAACACAAAAAAACTACAGGACAGGAAGTGGAAACCTTTAGCTATCCAGATCACAAACAATGCACTGGCGTTGAATAATATGTAAAAGATACCCAAGCCTAATCCATGGGCGGAAGGAAGGAAGGCGGAAGAGAGCAAGGTGTCAAACATTCACCAGCTCCACCAGTGATGTCATCATGGGGGTGTGGAAGAGGATAACAGTAACAACCTGCGCAGATGCTCGATTCCAGACCCAAGACTGATGCGGCAGTGCCGGATAACAACGGTGCTCACATTAAATATTGACACCAATGATACAATTTGGACATGCTCGCTTCGAGGTGCTTTCGCTTGTGCTGCCAGCTACTTACATAATGTTTGTGTGTGTTTGCTGTAAGGCAACAAACAGGCTCATCCATACGAAAAAAAAACTGCCAACAACTTGAAGCGTTTGCCAGCGTTCCTTCAAACTGGATCATCAGCACTAATCGGAATTGTAATTAAGATCAAGCCGTAATTTCTAATGACCTGAAGCACAATTCTCATTTCAGCGTACCGTCTCTTTAAAGAGCATTTGCAGCAACTGCAGTTATGTCATTTCTTAGAGTACACATCACAGATCGAATTTTCTTGGAAGCTACAACCCTGACAACTGTTTGATTTTTTTTTTCTGCACAACTGAGCTGACGTGCCGTGGGTTAGGTCGCCATATGCCAACAGTGGCATGTGAGCCTCAGGTTGCTGACCACCAGTTTCACTTTCTGTGTGTGCAACAAAACCAAACATCCAAAGGGACACAATTAAGAGTGATCACTGAATTAGTTTGAACATTACTGGTATATATCAGTATTTTCTGCTGTTAAAATAAATATTATATATGTGCTTCCTATTTCCGGATAGGCGTGTTACTTTGATTAAGTTAAGAGTTAATATTTGACTGACCAAACAATCTCTTAAGGTACCAAGCCCTGCAACATAAAAAGTCACATCAAGACACATTTTCTGTCATAAAACTACTGTTACTGGAGGTTTTACTTCCTAAGTTTAAAGCTGTAAATCTTACAACAAATATGAGATGGATTACAATATTAAATGCAAATACGAGTCATAGAAATTCCCTATACTTGAACATCAAACACTGCTCACAAATGTAACACAGTGAATTGGTCTATTTTGCACTATTTTACTTTTATGTCTACATGTTGTTTTTACTTTTGCACATTTTTTTCAATCACAGCATGTATGTATCACATTCGGGTGAAGCCAAAATTATTCGCATTCACAATCATGTTAAAAATATTTGCCATGCCAGCAAAATGTTCCATGCCAAAAGTTAACTTTAAAACTCCAAATTGTGATAATATGAGGGATGTGGCATTTCTTCAAAATGTTAAAAAAATACACTGACTAGTCATTTTCTGTTAATCCAAAAGTTCCGCAGACATACAAAAACCGAAGCAATTTCTACATTTTCATTCATTCATTTTCTACCGCTTATCCTCACGAGGGTCGCAGGGTGTGCTGGAGCCTATCCCAGCTGTCTTCGGGCAAGAAGTGGGGTACACCCTGGACTGGTGGCCAGCCAATCACAGGGCACATATAGACAAACAACCAAAAACATTGCTTTTAAGAAAAGTACAATGAAAAAACTACACTATATTGCAATCTACTCTTTTAATTTCAAGACATCACATGCTCACGGCCCCGCCTCCAGCCACTGAGACAGAGACTCAATGACTGACAATAGGGCTCACTCTGTTCACGCTGTTGTTCTAATCCAGAGTGAACCCTCTTCCTGCATGTTTGGAGGCAAGAGATGAGAACAGACACATATGTGCATGGCAATATAATGAGGCCGGCAAAATTATTATAAAATTATAATTTAATTTATTATCTATTTTTTTACTTGAAATTTGTCAATGAATGATTTTGTGACTTAATTTGACTTAATTTTGTTGATCATGACTTATGGGGTGACCAAAACAAAAAGCCCTTATCAACCATTTTTACAATATACACGTTAAACGTTAAATTATTATATTTTGATACATTCAATAATTTGAAAAATATTGCAACATATGTAAACAAAAGCAAAAAAATAGCTCTCATTCACATCCTTTGCTTTTTGCCCCAAAGCCTTTCTGTGTCCAAGGACTTATTCCCCGAACTGCAAACAATATACAATATATACTAGAAATATCGCCATCGGTATCGTTACTATTTGGATCGATCCGTCCACACCGAGTAAACCGTGCCGGTTGAACCAGCGTGCTGCGGAGCAACAACGAACCGGCTCCCAGGGGCTCCTTCTCGGGCTGCAGGCAGTTTGACTTGCCGCCATGGTGTCAGGCTCGTCGGTTTGTGGTTGCACGACGGTGTCGATGATCCGAGCTGTCAGCTGACCGACCGGGGGCGGAGGACAGCCTGCTGCGGAACAGGCTGTTCCCGGCCAGCCAGCCAGCCAGTCAGCCAGCCAGCCAGGCTCGGCACAGAACGGGTTACAGGTCAGGGTGTCTATTTGGAACACAGTGTTCTCATCAGCGGCGGTGAAGCCACAGTACAGCCGGAACATTGTGTTACTTTTGTGGCCGCTTTCCAAGACCTCCCCTTCATTTCATACGAAAACCCTCCCACTGCTCCTCTCTCTCCCTCCTCTCTCTGCGTATTTTCCGCCTCTGTCCCTCCTCCAGACTCACTTCGACGTGTGTGCTCCA
Organism: Doryrhamphus excisus; assembly: GCF_037039965.1. NCBI lineage: Eukaryota > Metazoa > Chordata > Actinopteri > Syngnathiformes > Syngnathidae > Doryrhamphus > Doryrhamphus excisus. The sequence continues at coordinate 18,552,039 of NC_136367.1, read as the reverse complement.
TGTGGTCGCCTTACCGGTACCTTTGTGGTGATGAAGCCGAGTGAAGGACGCCAATCCCGGGTAAGATAAGCAGTACCGCGACACCCTCACGGAGCAACAACTCGAACCCCGGGACGTGAGCAGCGACTGGGAGCCACTCCTTTAGTTCCCCCCGGAGGATCTTTTGGGGGTTTTCTTTTCCACGAAAGCACAAACATGTGAGTGTTTGATTAATTCTCAATTGTCACTTCACTGACATGTTAATGAATTCTTCTTCTGTTCTTCTTTAATGAAGGAATTCCCAGAAAAAGGTGTAAAATTGATGTAATAGTCATATGATATAGGACGTAAAATGAGGGTGCAGGTGTAGGGGATCAAATGACTTCATGCCTGAGTCATGCTTGAATTACATTATAATAAAGAATTATTATGATCCCCCACATTCAATTAAGTCATAAAGCCTAGTAGAACATTCTGAACCAGAACAGGATGTTAAGATGGGACAGCTGAGTATTGTTATGCAAACATGTGTTTACACTGATATGACATGATTAGAATAAAGAAATTATATTATGTTGTATAGTAAAGTCAGACTTAATTCCATCATTTACTTAAATGGAAAAAATGAGACTTCATCATACATGTCAGAATTTAAAGAGTACATTTTTCTTTGTAAAATTATTGCCAATGTTATTGTTAATAATAAGAAAAGCTGCTTAGCAATGTACCATCAGTGTGTTAAAATGTCTTTATTCTAATTGCACCAAGTTTGAAGTATAATCTTAATGATTTATTGCCAAAAAGAATTACTGCTGAGGAGTCACGGGCCCTTTTGGCTAATTCAGTACCCCTTAAAAATTCTGTTAAATGTTATTGCATTCCCAGGCGGGGTATTTGAGTTCAGGTACATAGTGTTGTCTCACACCGCTTTATTTCATTGAAATACTTGTTTTCAAGTCCGCTTCCTCTATAGGCACTAGCATTTGGCTTATGCACGGAAAATGACGTAATTATTGAAGGTAATTTAACACACATTGGATTTCATTGTGATTTCACGACTATTAAATGTGATTAATAGATGTAAGATAAATTCAGTAAAATAGGTTTCACGAGAGGTTGGTTTCAGCCATCAGGCTATGCCGGTGGGGAACTGTGAATAGAAGGAACATTGTGTTCAGAAACACAAACACACATACACGCATACACGCGTGCATGCTCACACACACACACACATATGAACACGCACTGTTCAGTTCCTTTGAGGACACTGCATTGACTTACATTAATTTCATGGAGACTTTAGCACACCTATAACCATAACAATGGTTCTTTTCCGCAAAAGGCAGGCAAGTCCCTGCAGCACAGAGACTACCTGGCTTTGATGTGCGTACACTGTGTACTGTGTACTTTGAGAACATGACGACGACAAAACATGCACTTGAAGATGCCATTCCATCGATTGTTAAATGAGAATTAGATTTTAATCAAGTCTCATATCTATGCTCCTGATCATTGAGGTGTGTCTCCTGAGGAAAAATGATACATACATACTTTATTGATCTACTATTGACCTTTGGAGGACACACTTTTTCAGCCTGAGAGCTACTTATGACGTGACCGAGTCAAAATGATCAACCACCTAATAAAAATGCTAAACACATTATTTATAAATATATTGAGAATATTTTTTTTATATGTACAGTATATGCTGGTGTACCTTGCATTACTGCATCAATCTATATTGCACAATACAACACAATGCACTAAATGGAATCAGGCAGGTCGCTTTATGGAGCGAACTCGGTGTCATCGTTTTTTAAATGGCGCTCCATATTTCCCTTCTTCGGTAAAGCAATTGTAGATTGACGGATGAGGCAAACGAAAAGGAAGCCCTCTTCCCACTCCGTCTTTGGCTTTTTACTTGGTCCAGCTCTTCCACTCATTTTTATCCCCCCTTTTTACTCGCTAGCTTGCTGGAGTTTTGCAGTATTTAGAGCAGTTGTATGCGCATACGCAGTGACAGTTCACTGCACTGACAGTGCAGTACTGTTTGTACTGTTTGTCCCTTTAAAAAAAAATGTCAGCCGGACGGTGTTTTGGATGTAAGAATTGTGTATCTGTATGTTTTTGTTTTTCTGGGGAGCTAAAGACCTATGTCACAATCACTGATTACTAATCGTGCCAAAGAACTACATTACTATGAAAACAAGCAAAACAGTGTAACTTGACAATAAGTTAATTCATACCAATAACACAGATAACACAGCTGAAATGTATTTTCTTTAAATGTACTGTATATATAACTTCTTAGCATATTTGCATGGAATGGTTTAAAAAAATAAAAAAAATGTCCCTTTTGATTTTTCAGTATGTGGTGGAAAAGCTTTAACTTTATGGCATCAACATGTTCAGTTATTTTTCCATCTCATTTCTATAGTTAAAATGCGAACAAATAACAGACATTCACATTACTTTGGACCTATTTTGGAGTCCGAGGCTCTGCGTTCTGCCTGCATTTGAGTAAAAACAACATGTTCATATGCAAATGGCCGCCAAAATGGGAGCGGATTTCAGGATTGTGGATGTGTTTATTTATAAAAGTTGACCGAGAGTTTGCACAGCTTTATGAATCTGACCAAAAGAATGTGGATACACATTTCTTCATTTGAGAGTATGCACATTTGTAGTCCATCTCACACTGTCTATCTGTCCGTACGTCTATCCATGAATAATGATGCCCGTGTTTGCGTGAGAGACCAGGAAGACTATGACACGTGGATCAGACTTTTAGATGAGCTTGTCGGGTGTGGTGGAGACGGGGATCTGACCATCTCCGAGCCTGGCGATGTCATAGCATGAAAATTAGATGAGTGAATCTACTCCTTTTACAAACTTCGGGTCATACTAATGATTTTTATTATTTATTATTATCTATTATTATTTTCAAGCGACATCCTTTTGAAATAGTAATATCAAAATTGAAAACAACTGCTCAAGAGTAAGTGATCATGTTTTGCAACATGTAAGAAAAACAAAACGCAGCATTAAATTGATTAGACTTGCAAAACTGCCAACCAGTTCCACAAACAATATGATCCGTCCATGGCGGTCGTATTGTGTGCCTCTGCAGCTTATCACCGCTTTTTATCAGCACCGGCATATTTTGCTGACAGTTTCACACAGCGAACAAATCTTAAACTCACACTGCTGACAACTATAAAGAAAAGTTGCATTTTACAAAGGAAGAGTGCTATTTTAAGTCCGTGGCAGCAAGTAGGGGTGGGAATAAAACGGGATGATATTTTGCGTTTAGTGATGAATGTAGATGATTAGGAATGGTTGATGAACGACCATCCTGCATAAAAATAGGTTGTTCACCTGCTTGGTGGCAAAGGAGCTCGGAGAATGAGACAATTTTTGGAGTTTTTTTCTTTCCAAATGGAATCTTTCCGAAATCAATGGTATACATGGAAAGGAATATTCCAATCTCTTGTCTACATGCGCCGCTATAATCAACCAGAATAGTCAATGGGGCATTTGCAGTAAAACGTAAACATCAACATCACGTGATACCGACTTCCCTGAGTTTTTTTTTCTCGTTGGAATAACTTTTTTGTTCGTCCAGTCTTGTCTTGTCTTGATGTGTATACAAAGGTTACATTCTTTCCGTTTGAGCAAATAAACCGAATGCAATTGGACTATTTGGGTCCATGTATACGTGGCTAGTGTGGTAAGCAAGCAGATAGGTAGGTAGGTGATGGGGCAAACCTCCTCCTGCCCCCTGAAGAAACTGATCTCTACTGTTGTGCCATGCATTTGTACCAGGGTTGGTTGGTCTCTCCAATGTTGGGGTCATCGTTGCACGCTTCACGACACTTTACTGCACAAACAGCATTGCTGAGTTTGCTTCTCAGGACACTCCTTTGAGGAAGACAATGTGCAAATTCCGGATAGGGAGAACGTCTGGCTCAAAAGAGTTGTGAAAGAAGATGAGGCACTGACATTAAAAGAGTCTATTATATAATTTGTATGTAACCACAAAAGTCGTGTCGTAACACAAGGATCACCCGAACTGCATCTTAACATACTGGCAGAGTAGTAGCAGTGAATGATGTAACACGGAGGACAGTCATACTTTGTGTGAATTATGGAGATCTGCTATTGATATGTTTGGATTTTCCAGAACCACAAAACTCCACAAATGTAATTTATTTCATGTTTAATTTCCTTCCGTGGCAGCAAATTAGACACAGAAGGGTTTCTGGTTGATGCAACTTGTTAACACAAGGCCCTTATGTTCAATACCTATTCCAGCGTCACTGTGATGCCCACAGGCAGACATGACCACTGATCAGGATCTTTCTATGGACGGGCCCTCGGCCCCGGCTGTGTTTGCCGCAAAGGGCGCTGATGTCACGCCTAAAAAGGACCACGGAATAATCAAGGTATTCGATACTGCCATGTTTTGTTTTGAAGGTTTAAAAAAAAAAATCTGATTATCTTCAGGCTCTTTCTCAACGTTTTTGGCTTTCACTCGCAGGTTGTGAAGCGTCAGGGAGAAGATGGAGCGTGCCCGATGATAGGGGACAGAGTGACGATCCATTACACTGGAAGGCTTCTCACTGGGAAGAAGTTTGACTGTAGCAGAGATCGCAAGGAGTCTTTTTCCTTTAATGTTGGCAAGGGTAGGCCACTTTTCCATCCTTGTATTCCACTTGTATCTCAATGAAATACTGTTCAGTCGTTCCTCATAATATTGCGGTTTGATGATAGATTATAGTGCATTTTTCAAAAATTAAGTAATAAATGATCGCCGTTTTATGGGAGACTAGTTATTATTAGTTATAGTTATAACCAGTTATAACATATTGAAATACAAGTGATATGTATGATATTCTGGGGGCTGCACGGTGGTCGAGTGGTTCGTGTACAGACTTCACAGCTAGGAGACCCGGGTTCAATTCCACCCTTGGCCATCTCTGTGAGGAGTTTGCATGTTCTCCCCGTGCATGCGTGGGTTTTCTCCGGGGACTCCGGTTTCCTTCCACATTGCTATGCTAGCTTAATTGTGGGGGCTGCTGGAGCCTATCCCAGCTGTCTTTGGTCGAGAGGCGAGGTACATCCTGGACCGGTGGCCAGCCAATCACAGGGCACGCACATATAGACAAACAACCATTCACACTCACATTTATACCTATGGTCAATTTGGAGTCGCTAATTAACCTAGCATGTTTTTGGTATGTGGGAGGAAACCGGAGTACCCGGAGAAAACACACGCATGCACGGGGAGAACATGCAAACGCCACACAGAGATGGCCGAGGGTGGTATTGAACTCGGGTCTCCTAGCTGTGAGGCCTGTGTGTTAACCACTCTTCCGTGCAGCCCCTATATTGCATTATATTGTGCAATTGTTGCTGTTAGACATTTTATTTAGACATTTATTTGCATTGCCCTAGGACACAATACTCTGTGTGCCTTGAAAAATCCGTCAAAATCATTGAAAATGGCTGGTACTGAGAGGGGCTGCTTTTGAAAAACGTCTGGCACTGAATAAATTAAGTTTTGAAGAATTTTTTTTTGTCTGTACTACGTTACACTCTGTGTGTATGCTAGCAGCCCCGGTGCCACCCACCGAGACAAATAGACTGTAGGACCGACAAAATTGCTCACTCCATTCGTGCCGTTGTTCTTTGGAACAAATGCACCATGTTGCTGCAACCAATGCACAGAGTGAAACCTCTTCCTGCCTGTTTGGAGGCGTGAGGCGAGGAAAACAGCCACCCAATGCACATGGCGATATATTAGGGTGATTAATTAATGAATTAATCATCCACAAGATTTTTTATTCTGAAGGATATATCTTGTCACGTTTTAATCTTGTGTCACTCCAAGTAATGAATGTTAATGAAAACTATGAATTTGTTTATTGGCTGCAAACAGGACAGGTCCTCAAAGCCTGGGATATTGGGGTGTTATCCATGCAGAGAGGAGAAGTGTGCACTTTATTGTGTAAGCCAGAGTACGCTTACGGCTCCTCTGGAAAACCGGACAAAATTCCTCCCAACTCATCAGTGCTGTTTGAGGTAGGTATGGAATGCTGGTTTGTGGACAAAGCATCCCTTGTAGTCCATCCACCTCGATACTGTCTTTCTCTTGACTTGATATTAATATACAGTACATGCAGTGTCAGTAATACCAGCAAACAAATTCTACCTTTCTGCAATTGTTCTTTTGTGACAACTCCTACATATTTTTTGTTATGTATTAGCTTTTTCTCCACCCACACTAAACCTTCCCGTGCCCACGGCAAGGCTTTTTTTTTCTTCCCTCAAATTGTTCCTTTCACACCGCTGTTTAATGCTGACATCAATAATAATGTTCGTTTATTTGCCAACAGATCGAGCTGCTCAAGTTTGAAGGAGAGAAGCTGACAGATGATAGCGGCATTGTACGAAGGATCAAAGTCAAAGGGGACGGCTACTTGAATCCCAATGATGGTGCAATCGTTTATGGTAAGGCCCTACCCTGCCTCATTTTATGTTATTTTACTATGATGCATACATCATGCAACGTACAACCAGGAACCAGTATGACCATATTAGTGCAGTCGAAACTCCAGTCCAAACAGTACAGTTTTCCTTTAAGAGTAAGCAGTTTACTTGCTATATACTATGTACGCTATCAAAGATAGAGAGATACAGTCATAAAAGTGACATCATGTATGATGAATGTAAATATAGTCAGTATATTCAGTACCTGTGTTGTGTTTCACACCGCTCAGTACATCTGGAAGGGAGCTGTGACGGCCGATTGTTCGATCGCCGGGACGTCAGCTTTGTCGTCAGCGAATCGGAGGATAAAGGCGTTCCTCTTGGTGTGGACCGCGCCATGGACAAAATGCAGAAAGGAGAGTGCTGTATACTTTACTTGTCACCAAAGTAAGTGCAATGTTTGCATCGACTAAATGAGTCTCAATGGTGGTCCTTTTAGTTTTGACATTTTGATGATGAAATAATCACAATTATGCACTAATATGATGCTTAGTCTCTAATTATAACGACTTAAACTCCCACTTAAGTTACTGAATGTGGCTCCTTAGTCGATAAAGCCTCATAGCATGGACGTGTCTTACCTTTTTGATAATATTTCCCATCAAAAATAATGGATATTCATCATAAAACATGAATTAACTGCGCTGGTGATACTTTAACTAATGTTTTTAGAAAAATAAGTGCAATATAAAATCATTAAATAAAACAAAAATATATTTATGTCCAAAGTTACTCACTTTATGAAGATGTGTGTCGGAAGGATCGTAGTACAAATATTGTTAAACAGCGGCAAATTAGACATTTTGTTTCACAATTCTTGTTCTAAGTACATGTTTTTTCTCACAGGTATGGCTTTGGTTGCAGAGGAAAACCAGAATTTAAAGTCGGACCAGACAAAGACATTGTATACGAGGTTACACTCAAAGACTTTAAAAGGGTGAGTTTAAGCCAACTTTTGGACCAAAACACATTATAGGAAATTTTTTTTGCCCATGAACACGTGTGTTCTCTTTTCTGTGCCTGCTAAAGATATCAAACCTCGCCTTTCGCCTGAAGACAGCTGGGATAGGCTCCAGCACCCCAGCGAGAAAATGAATGAATTAATGTTATTTCTTGAATGCACAAAAAAGAGAACACCGTGTGTGTAAGGTCTTGGGCAAAATTCCACAAAAAGTGTGCTTTTCCTTTCATGAAAGACAACTGTCTGACTGTACTGTGTATGTTGTGTCAAGGCTAAAGAATCCTGGGAAATGGACTTGCACGAAAAGCTGAGTCTGGCCTCTGAAACCAAGCATAAAGGGAATCAGTATTACAAGGTAGAGTCTGCTTGTTTTCCTATCTTAATTCACTGGGAAAACTGAAAACTGAAAACAAATCAAGGTCATATTTCCACATTGAAAATGAATGGGCATTTTATACAGCGTGCCCCCCCCCCCAATGATGGAAAATCATCTTCCATTTTCAATTACCGTAACATTCTGCTTATTCTTCACGGTCACATGCCTCAGGAGGTCGACTGAAGGTTATTTCTTTGATGCTCCATCCAGCTGTAATCATTCAGCTCATTTATACATTTCAACACTCAGTCTGCTTTTTCACTTTTCATAATTCAAACAGCTAAAAATGAATGGACTAATTAAATGGCGGCCTCTATTGTTGGAAATTCATTTGACGGTTAATTCTGCTGTGCACGGTGGCATGGCTCAGGTCCTAGATTCCCCCCCCAACCTGATGCTGTTACATAAATAAGTCAACATTCATTCTACATGTCTACACATTGATTACGTGTTTTTCAGGGGGGACACTACTACCAGGCGGTGGTCCAGTACCAGCGCATGGTTTCCTGGTTGGAGATGGAGTGTGGTCGCGGCTTGGAGCAGCAGAAGTGCATTAATGACTTCCTTTTGACAGCCCACCTCAATTTAGCTTTGTGTTTCCTGCGCATTAAAGACTTCTCTCTTGTGGTGGAAAACTGCAACAAGGTGAGCTGTGAATTTTACACACTTGAAGATTTTTCAGTGCTTATGCATTTTGCCTCCACATAGTAATGGTTTAATTTCATTTGAACATGCATCAGATTACAATTGAATGCATCACATAATCAGTTCACAGTTCCACATGTCCAAAAGGAGTAGGAAGAAGCAAAGCTTATTAAATCCTACCCCTCCATCTGGTACTTTTACAATCAGTAACTGTTACATTTGTTCACTTCCTGCTTTCCTAATATAGTTTAAGTTGTTTTTTTGTTTTTGTTTCATTTTTAAAAAAAATAAATTTTTAAAAATGTAACATTTTTAACATTTTTTTTTTAATTTAAAATTTGTTCACTTCCTGGTTTCATAATATAGTTTACATTTTTTTGTCCCGCAATTTACTGTGCCAGTATGTGCTATTTATTGATGACGCGCTTGAAAATCGTCAAGACTCGTTTGCACACTATTTACGGTCTGTTTATGCATAAATTGTGCATATTAGCACAAACTGACCATTCTCTCACGCAACTTTACACCAAGTACGGTTTACGTCTAGTAGTACGCTCCCCCACAACTGTGAAGCAGTCGTGGCATTACAGCAGCCATCAACCCTAGCTTCATTAACTCCAGAGAAGAAGCTAATTAAGAAAGGCAAGAAAATCACAAAGAATTCCCTTCCATATTGCTCCAAGAGTACACAGAAATGATGCGTGCCACACATTTTTAACAACTGCAAATGACTAATGTACTGACCCTGTGTCGTGTACCCAAGGCGATCGAGATGGACGCTTGCAACGAGAAGGCTCTGTATCGTCGTGGCGAGGCACGTCTGCTCCGGAACGAGTTCAGCCTGGCCTTGGCGGACTTTCAACAAGTGCTGCAGGTCAACGCCGCCAATCGAGCTGCTCGCTCCCAGATGTCCATCTGCCAGAGCAAGATGAAGGAATATCACGAGCTGGACAAGAGGACCTACGCTAACATGTTCCAGAAGTTTGCAGAGCGGGATGCCAAGGTCTGTGAATGCCTCCCTTGCATTACTACATGAAATAATTGTAGCAATAGTTACTTGTGGGATCATTTACACCTACAGAGATCCAATACAAAAGCTGGAGCACAAGTTTTAAATTCATACTGTATATATAGATATATACAGTATACTCTAAATATATGTGTTTATCGATATATAGGATAAATATGTGGTCATAATGAGTATATACTGTATATATATATATATATACCTTATACCATATTTTCCGCACTATAAATCACACTTTTTTTCATAGGTTGGCTGTTCCTGTGACTTATACTCCAGAGCGACTTATAAATGAAAAAACTGTTATGTTACATAAACACTGGACACCTTTTCTGTTCATGTTTATTTTTTGTGTAGCTGAATAACCATTGTTAGCATATCTTACACATATTGAGCCTGTTCTCTATTCTTTTATTAATGATAGAGCTCGCCTTCCAATAGAATGTAATGTTTGTTTTGGTCAAGTAGTTTGTAAAATAAATTACCCGCAAAAAATGCGACTTACATATGTTTTTTTCTACCCAATTATGCATTTTTGGCCTTGTGTTACTTAGACTCCGGAGCAACTTATAGTCCAGAAAATACGGTATATAGAATTAAAATATTTTAAAATGTGTGGCTATAATACAAGTTACTAGGTAACAAGCATCCTATTCTATACACTTTGCAATACAGGGGATCATAAAATTAAAAAAATCTATACAAAAATGTGTACTGTGTAGAAAAGGAGAGTCATGTTTGGGTCCCACAAGGCGCATTGTGAATGTTGTTGATTTTCTCACAAATTTCATTCATTTTCCAAAGTAGGAATATTAGAAAATGTGTGATTTTAGTGTGATACAAAGCTGTCATGTTATTGTGTATAAATGCTGGGAGGTAAACATGAGTCACTGAACAAGAGCGCTTTTCTTTGGGCCTACACTGACCTCTAGTGGTCACTTGCTGAACATGTAGGTGTTCTAACAAGGGGAGTTAACGCCTATGAAAGCTATTACCCTTATTGTCATTTGTAATGGACTCATCCTACAAATAAAGATTTCAAGGAACATTTTTTTCAGCTTCATGACAAATTTGTGCTTTTGCAAGCAGATCGGGAGGACGAAAAGGCGGCGTGACGACGGTGTGAGGAGCAGCATCAACGGTGAACTTGGCATTAAACGTCGACGGAGTCAGGACCGCCTGGCATACCAGTGACATCTGTGTAGAAACCCAAGAAAAAACTCCGTCAGACTTGAAGCAGAGGCACACGCATATACTTCAAAATACTCCAATATAGTGTGTACAATGTACACGTCTCCAATCACAAGGACTGCATCAGAACACACCGCTGAGTGGCTCGAGGACCCCCCCCCCCCCCCCCCCCCAACTGCCTCAACAGTGAATGGTCACATCCAAATACATTACTGTCTATTGGGAGTTCAACCTCGTGTACAATTATTTCCTTGTATGATAAGATGTCTAATTTATGTGTGCAAGATGATTTTTTTTTTTTTAATCAATAGCCCCCCCGGACCCTGACCTCAAAGGATGTGCCTCATAGAATGTCCCAAAATGAGAAAACAGAAATGGGGAGTAAGCACAAAAATAAATAACACATCAACAGTTATTTTGTAGGTTGAAATCAATATGAGATTTTAAGGGGTTGACTTTAGGGAACTGTCCATGGGAAGCTCAGTGGAGGAATGTTGGAACTAACAACAGAAATGAACAAGAATGCATGTTAGGGTCTCATATTATCTTGTTTTTCAACAATTTCAAATCAGCCTCAGAGGTTCCAGATTAGTGTGGAGCCTCGATGCCGGAATTTAAATACATCTACTTTCAAAACAGTGCATTCAAGTTCAAATACTATGTGGTGTCTTTGAACCCCTCATGGCTCATAACTTGTTTTTGTACTGTTCCCTGTTTCAAACGAATGAGCACAATTCCCATGCATTCCTGTTAATTCCTGTAAAAATCCTTCCGATTTTGGTAATTCCCAAAAATTTTCAACACTATACGGCACCTAAAGAAGCATTTGATTATTTTTATTTCTTACAAAATCTAAGGATTAATTTAATCTTGGCCCAAAAAGCGAGGCAAAGGAAGAATACTTCCACAGGAATACATACTGTACACACAATATACAGTATATACTTCATACAGTTCAACCAAAAATGAGTCCTAATGTGGACACATTTTGAGTTTGTGAGGTTTTAATTTGTTGAATGTGTATCTTTTTTGCTGGACATGACAAAATAGGCTCTAAGATGCCGTTTTCTTAAAGGAAAAGTGCACCTTTGGGGGAATTTTGCCCACCATCCACGTTCCTTACGTGATACACGAACACACAGCTTTCTCTTTTCTGTAAAAAAAGAGGCAGCTAATGCATGTAATGGGACACACCTATTCAGTGTGTCTCATTATGTGTATTAATTAAGGATTGGGTATGATGGGCATGATGATTTGGAGTGCATGAGAAAGCGGGAAGGAAAGCCTAGCACTCTTTGACCACATGTACAACAAAGCAGCAACAGAACCAATGTTGTAATAGCGGGAAAGAGCAAACAGCTTAGTCAGCATTCAAGTGCAACACTTACTGGCTGGCTGACTAGCGTGACTGACATTTTAAATGGCATAAAGACTGAAATGTGGTTTCATGACAAATATTCAGCATGGCTATTTGTCATTTCCAGCTAAGCGACACCCATCCAGCATATAAAAAGGAACTTGAACTCAGCATCGGCCCACAGTATGGCTCACTCTGGGCTTAACTGTACTTTTGTGGGGCATTGATGTTCTCCAGAGATGTTCTTGGTAAAAGATGATAACTTTGAGGCGAAGTGGAAGTGGTGGCAGCTTTAACAACCAAACACAGTTTTTAGACTTTCAGTCAGTTTGTCATTGTTATGTATTTTAATAAAACAGGGTACAGAAAGGCGCTTGTTGGCTGGTATGGTATGGCTTAAAAAAAACAACACTGCAATTGGGATCATTTAAAAAAGTCCAATGGCGCCTTTTTTTTTCAAACCATGAATGTTAATGGATGATGCACTCGATCTGGATGATCTTTTGACTAAAATGTCTGGAAAAACTCCATATAATAATCTTGAGATGTTTTCTAAACATTGGTATATTCATAATTTAAGAAAACAAAACAATGTCAGCTGTCTTAAATACGTTGTGTATCGGTGTGTGAGTGCTAATAGTGTTCATTTTCATTTTTAAATGTGTTGCTATGCTGTAGTTGTTGAGCATGAATTAGTTTTTCTAACATAAATGATTATTTGGAGTCACATTTAGATTTACCCCGGTCAAGCTTAACATATAGCAACAATAAAAAAAAAGCTTCTCACAATTTGCTCTGTATGGAAACTACGGGTTATGTCCTATAACAATGTTTACACACTACAAACAACACACATCATTATGTCATCGTCAACATGGAAGTCATGACTTACCTATAAAAACCCTCTTTTTCTCTACGATTTGCCCTTTTTATGGGCGCACTGCCGTTATTATTGTCTCATATTCTCCTCATACTGTATTTTAACTTTCTACGGTCGCGCCGAAGTTGCACAGACAGCTTCCGGCCGGCTCAGCAACACTTCCGCAACATTAACGGAACACTTCCTGTAGATGGTAAAGTCCGGCCTTCCAAATAAAAGCATGCCAGTAAAATAATGACCAGAATTTTCCGTTTCCGGTAAATGTCCCTGATTTTCAAATGCAAATGTTGACAAGAATGATTAATGCAAAACAAAAAACAAAAAAAGAAGAAAAAAGAAAACAGTCACAAAGCATGTTCCAGTCATGTGTGTTATATACTGTATAGTGTTTTATATGTATTATTTTGCACTTCAAAAAGAATAAATAAACATGTTGTTTGCTTTTAATGAAATATGTCCTTCTTTTAGTGTTGCATTATTGACACACTAGGATACATAGCATGTATAGTTCTACTTTAAATACTCTAAAAACTGCTAAGGAGATGGGCTGATAATTGGAAGACAATAACTGGAGAGAGAAATTTGAAAACCCATTAAGCATATAAACAACATTTAAAAATCTTTTTATAATGATCGGGAGTGTGTGGGAACGTAATCAAGAAAATGTTCTTTATGGTTATAGTTGTCCCTCAAAATATCGCATTTTCATTTATCGCTCCCTCACTTTATCATGTTGTCAGAAATTAATTAAGAGATGATGGCTGTTTTTTGGCAGACTTATTAGTCATAACTTAAAATACAAGCAATATTCTGGTTACATTACATTACTTTAACATTGCAAGAGGTCTTGAAGTCAGCCATGACATGTACCACATGATGGAGTGAAATAAAAGTCATCCTCCGATTATGTGTGGAAGTGGTAATTTTTAAAAAGACTAATATCAAAATTAAATGGCTGCCAATATACTGTTAGACAACACAGTAGTAATTCAAAATATAGGAGACTCTTAAAGGACATTGATGAATAACAATGAGTAAAAACAAAAACACACTTCCTTTCCAGCCCTTTTATTTATTTAGGTTTTATATCACAGCACTGTTGTGTTATACAAAGATCACGCGTGTCAATTAAATGCAAAAATTATACAAAAACTCCACAAATCAGTTGAATCTTTATAAAAACACTGTGTAACAATAAAACTACGTCAAAGAGAAAAATCCATTTAATGGTTACAAATATATCCTCTCTGACTCTTGGCATCCAAAAGTTTGCACCATGAAATGTCGCTATGTTTTCCATTCATCACGTCTTCCACGTTAGGTGAATGATTGTCAGGGTCATGGGGATGTTGACTGTAGAAATGCCTCGACTTAGTAATGACTCTATTAAAAAAGGTTGCATATCTAAATATTACCTCCTGCAAGGCAATGATCTCTCCTGTCATTTTTTTCAAACTAATTCAAACATTTCTCAGTGAAAAATGTCTTAGATTTCACCTAAAAAATACATTGATATGATGATTTGCAGGAAGTTTTTATCTATGAAGATTTACTGTACATTTGGTGATTTAACAGCCTTGGTGTCGGTCTGGACTCCACGGAGTGCTGATGTATTTACCTCGTCAAGGAACTCATGTGTTTGGTTGTGTTTCTTAGCAGGACTTTGATTTTGTCACTTAACATAAAATAATATGTTTTCCCCAATATTGTTTTTTTTTGTGGACTATTGGATCACTTAAGGGAGGGGTTTTTAAAGTGTGGCAAAGACTGGGGCCTCCTAGGTTCTTTGTCATGTCAAACAAACTCAACAGGCGCTTATATTTTTGTAATGGGCAACGTGTGTCTTTTGTGCTTTTTGCTGGTGTCAGTTTTGGACAAAATGTCTTTTTTCGGACGTGACACTTGCGGGGGTCACATGTGTGCACCGTATTTTCGGATATTTCGTACGTGCTCCATAAGTGTTGAGTAAGTCGGTAGTGTGTGAGAATGAATCATTCATTCATTCATTCATTCATTCATTCATTCATTCATTCATTCATTCATTCATTCATTCATTCATTGAATGGAGGTGCTGGAGCCTATCCCAGCTGTCTTCAGGTAGCCATGTTTTTGGAACGTGGGAGGAAACCGGAGCACCCGGAGAAAACCCACGCATGCACGGGGAGATGGCCGAGGGTGGGATTGAACTCGGGTCTCCAAGCTGTGAGGTCTGCACGCTAACCACTCGACCGCCGTGCAGCGGTCAATCGTACAAAAACCTCAGGTATATTGTATCTGTATTTATCAATGTATATTTGTTTTTTCTTTATTTTTCTCAAGCTGCCCTGCTCCCCTGAAGTCCTCTGTCATCCGCCTCACACTTCAAATTCACCAACCTTAAGCAATAATCCAATAAATAGTGCAAAATGTTTAGTTTCTCAGTGAATAATGGAAGAACCGGAGCTTTTTAAGGCACTTTTTTGCCAAAGTGGTTGATAAAAATCAACAATTGGTGTGGACCCAACACAAGTTTTTTTGCTTTAGTCAACACTCAAGTATGTAGTAGTAGCTTACAGCTGATCTGTATGGCTTCATTGGCACCTACACAAAGACACTTAACAACAACAACACAAAAAAGAAAATGACTCCCATCTTAAATTTGATCGTAAAATGAAGAACTTGATTCACGTAGTTAGAAGTGCAATTTTGAGCTACGGAATTTTGCTACAAACAACAACAAAAGTTGACTGTGAAGTTAAAATGTCATTTATGATTACTGGTCTGCTGACTTCAGTGGTAAAATAAAACCATTTAATTCTTGGCCCGTTTTTTCTTCCATTCATGTAAACCATCAAATATTGCAGTATATGGACCAAATGGAGTAATGGACCAAACCAGATGTACTTTGTGTGTCCTTGACTTGAAGAGGTGGGGGTCCATTGAGGTTGTGCTTTGGTGTTGTTAAATCATTCAAGATAGTCAAGATAATTAAAGGTTTGTGTTGTGCCTCACGGTGTTTCCGCTTATCCCTCTCACACTATGGCATCTGATTTGGGCGCCATGTTGTGCAGTTCAAGCGCTTTCTTGTCCGATTTGCACAAGGGGAGATCTTCTGATGGAGTGCAAAGGTTGGCCACCCGCTAACAAGAAAAAAGGCCAGGTTTTACTATAGTAGAACATAAAAAAACCCAAAACTAACCACAAGGTGGATCCATATTACCTGTCGAAGTGTCCCGGAAGTGGTGCTGATGTTGTAGACCATCCAGAAAGGAACATTGAGCGTGGAGGACAGCGTGAACCACCAGCCCAGAGTGTAACCCCACCATGGATACTCAATGGTGTTGTTGAACTTCAGTGGTTGGTACTTCACCAAGGAGAAGAGAAACGTTCCCTGAAAGCATCCGTGACAAAGAATGGCTGTAATTTGGTGTATAATGACAGTATCCCATAAAAACATGCACAGTTAAGGTTAAATGATTCATGCGTGTGAATATTCTCATTCATCCAAGTCATTGTATCTTCAGGGCATTGAATCAATCACAGATAGAGATGGCTTCTCAACCCCCCTCAAAAATTATTTGACTGATTTATTTGAGTCAAAACATAAAAAATGGGACAAAAAATAGTTGAAACCTGCTTGCTGCTATTTAGTCAAGCTAACTTGAGAATTGGGCTGCACGGTGTTCTAGTGGTTAGCTTGCAGACCTCATAGCGAGGAGACCTGAGTTCAATCCCACCCTCGGCCATCTCTGAGTGGAGTTTGCATGTTTTCTCCGGGTAGTCCGGTTCGTACTCCGGTTTCCTCCCACATTCCAAAAACATGCTAGGTTAATTAGCGACTCCAAATTGTCCATAGGTATGAATGTGAGTGTGAATGGTTGTTTGTCTATATGTGCCCTGTGATTGGCTGGCCACCAGTCCAGGGTGTTCAGCTGGGATAGGCTCCAGCACCCCCGCGACCCTTGTGAGGTAGAAAATGAATGAATGATTTATTTGAGTGAAAACATAAAAATGGGACAAAAAAATACAAGACTGTATGTGTAAGTTCAAACTGCTTGCTGCTATTTAGTCAAGCTAACTTAAGAATTGGGCTGCACGGTGTTTGAGTGGTTAGCACGCAGACCTCACAGCTAGGAGACCTGAGTTCAATCCCACATCTCTGTGTGGAGTTTGCATGTTTTCTACACATTCCAAAAACATGCTAGGTTAATTGGCGAATCCAAATTGTCCATAGGTATGAATGTGAGTGTGAATGGTTGTTTGTCTATATGTGCCCTGTGATTGGCTGGCCACCAGTCCAGGGTGTACCCCGCCTCTTGCCCGAAGACAGCTAGGATAGGCTCCAGCACCCCCGCAAGGATAAGCGGTAGAAAATGAATGAATAACTTAATAAAATGGAGTACACTACTAGAATGTAACCAGCAGAGGCGCTGTTGATTCAGGCTCAACTACTTTGCTACATTATTCATGCATGTTAACAGGAGGCGCCGAAACGAGTGCAAAGTTAATCTTGCATCGTGTTCTGACTCAACCATTATTCTCACCAGCCAAAGGAAGTTTACTCACCATGCAGACAACCGGAGTGACGTATTTCAAGCAGTATTTTATCAGGCTCAACGGTCTGTAACCAATCATGTCCTCAATGTTGTCATAAAAGCGATCTGCTCCTGTATGTTGGAGACACACTGGTGAGGACGTTTGCACCGAGAATGAAGGACGCGTTGAAAAGTGCAATGTACTGACCGTACACCCATCCAATGCACACAGACTGGAGTAGGGCAAAGAGAAGTAGCGTCATACCACTGCAGGCGTAGTAGTCAAACAGCTGGAAGATGTACAATCCACCCTGTGTGTGTGCAACAAGATGTACAGTATATTTACAACACTGGAAGTCAATAGCCTCACTCCTTCGGGCCCTTCCCAAAAACTAATCTAATAAACTAATCCACCCCCACCCCCTGCTTTAAACAAGTCAATGTGCTTTGGAATGACATTAACAAATATTAACTCCTTCAATCCCGTCAATTTTAGATAATTGTGACTGATTTTTCAAAGCACACAAAATATTGGGTTTTAGGTCAAAAAACTGCAGTTTTGTGATTAATTATCAGTCAAAAACATAAAACACTGAAGACAAGTTCTAGGTGTGATATTGACATGAAATTTCGAAATTAGATTCGATGAAAAAGTTATCCTCCCATTATGTGTGGAAGTGGTATTTTTTTAGCTTCTTACTTTGTCCTTCTATCACACTCTGTTGGAAACCCTTTAGTTTAGAATAAATAAATTTTAGGCTAGTTAGCATGCTATGTATGGTCATCAGCTTTTCAACACAACACAAGGGGATCGATAAAATACACACCTAGGACTAGACTTATTACCTTATTATCATCTGTTCCGTATTTATTTATTGTTATTGTATTTTTTTATTTTTCTTATCTCTCCTATATTGCCTTGTTTGTTTTATTTTGAAGCGATTATGTTTATCAATCTGTAACAATAACAATGTCACTGTAGCTTCGTTAACATGGAGGTGGCATCATGTAAATGGAAGATTGTTGGTGCATTGTTGGTGCTTTTTGGAGTTTTTTTTCAGAAGGCTTTACAGGTGGAATAGTTACTTACCATTACGTTCATGACTTAGCAGCCTCTTTTTAGCTGTTTTTATATCTTTAGAATGAACAGAAAAGAGAAAGACATGTGTTCATGTCTCACATAAGCATTTTCTAATTTCAAATAAAGTGCACTTTTCTTTTAAAGTTTTAAAATGACTTCAGCCTGAAGTATAGTACATCTCAGATACTAACCATCATTATCAAACATCAATAGTGACACCACAGGAAAAGGAAAGGTGAGATATTTTGCTCAGTGCTTTGACTAGGGAAAATAGCACCATCTGGTGGAAAAGTATAAAAATGCTACCTTTTTAGTTAGTCCAAATGGAAATATTGCATTAGTTGAATTAAGATGAATATTTTCAATGCTTTTCAAATTGACCTTTTTCTTTTGAGGAGCAAATGTGTCGTTGTATGTGTATCTCAGCAACTAGCACAATAGCACAAAATGTCTTAAGTGGGGATCTTACTTCCGTGACCATTACGAGGCCGATGAGGAAGCAGAAAATACTGATGATGAGCAGGAGGAGTTTGCGGCGATGGCCGACGTGGAAAAAAGAAGGCTTCAGGTCACAAATCGCCGTTGCGAGGGCTTCCAGACCTACAAACTGATGTACAGCAGACATGTTTGGGTCACATTTTGCTCACATCACATTACACCAGTGGTTCAATCCCCTCTGTTGACATCTAGTTCAATATTTGAGTCTTTAATTTGATCAAAAATTGACGTATACTTCCATACATTCATTCATTCATTTTCTACCGCTTATCCTCACGAGGGTCGCAAGGGGTGCTGGAGCCTATCCCAGCTGTCTTCAGGCGAGAGGCGGGGTACACCTTGGACTGGTCGCCAGCCAATCACAGGGCACATATAAACAAACAACCATTCACACTCACATTCAAACCTATAGATAGTCGCCAATTAACCTAGCATTTTTGGAATGTGGGAGGAAACCGGAGTCCCCGAACATGCAAACTCCACACAGAGATGGCCAAGGGTGGGATTGAACTCGGGTCTCAACCACTCGACCACCGTGCACTGAGTTCAATCTGTAAAAATGTTGTTGTGCTACTTCAGTAAGCGCTCCCCTTGATTGACTATCAGACCATTACAATAAAAAATGTTATTTGGTGACGTTTTTTGAGACATTTTTTGGCCACACAATCAGGAGACCTGGGTTCAAATCTCTATTTAGGCAAGTGTGCATGTTCTCTGATTGCAGGTACTGCAGGTTTTCTCCCACATTCAAACTATAGGTAGGAACACAAGTGTGAATAGTCGTTTGTGACCCTAGCGAGGATAAAAATACTAATAAAACAAAAAGTGTTATCAAAGTGCAGAACCTCACTGTCCAGTCCCAGCAGGATGATCATAATGAAAAAGAAGATAGCCCAAATCTGAGGAAAGGGCATCATGGCCACCGCTCGAGGGTATGCGATGAAAGCCAGGCCAGGTCCTGCACTCACACAGCAGTGGAACATTCATGGAACATGTTGACCAAACAAAAATACTGAAGCTGCTGTGATGTAGTACACTTAAGATGTCATACCTGATTCGGCTACTTTGGATATTTCTGTGTTCTGCTCATAAGCCATGAATCCAAGAACTGAGAAGATGGCAAAGCCGGCCACAAAACTGGTCCCGCTGTTCAGGAGGCACAAGTAGACACAGTCCCTGAAAATAACGACAAAATATATTATATGTACATTGTGTGTACAGTAGTAGCAGCAGCTATGAATCCAGCAGAGGGCGCTGTCTCACAAGTCACTTCACTCAACATTTTCCAGCAGGAAGATGCTTTGACAAAACTTAATGTTGTGTGAATGCATGTTTTGTAAGTACAATACTGTAAAAGTGAATGTAAAATACGCTTGGTAGCTGTGATAGTCAGGTTACATTTTTTCAGGCTTATTTTCGTCGGCTCTTCTGAAATTCACATCGAGTATGTCAGAGTTAGCATTATTTATTTTGATACAGAAGGGGCAGTTTTATTTGGAAAATAAAAGTTGTGCCCTTCATCAATTTTGACACATTTTAGGACAAAGTTGAAGGAGAGAATATGAATTTATTAACTTCTCCTCCCGTTAGAGCTACAGAGGGAACAGAAACAGTTTGTTGGTTTCTAATTTGCTAATTTGCTATTTGCTAATGTTTAACCATAACGCTACATGTTATTTTTGGTGTTATTTTATTCACAGTACTGCTCATATTGCACTAAGCAGACCGACCCTGCTCCATGCTGCAGTGAGTTTCACTTCCTGTTCTATGGTTATCATCACATTTTTCCTCTTTAGCGTCATTCTGTGGTGGCATGCCAAACAAAACAACCGTGGTGATCTACACCACGTACTGTACTGTGTAGTTATATATTTCCTGATTTGTAGAAGGAAAATTGTTGTTATGTTTTGAAAATTGCCCCACCCACTCTATATTAGCCAATTAGAGGTACTTACTGTTAAGATAACATGATCATATTTAACTATTTATCTGTACAAACCCATGTTCAGTAGGAGTTGCTGGCACCAGCATTGTTTAAGTGCGAGTAAAAGACGTTGAAAAAATGTTATCTGCAGTCCCCCCTTGCCTCTCACGCCCCCACCCAGGGGAGTCCGCCCTCCGAGTTGAGAAGCACTGCTCTACAGCATTTCCTCATCTGTGTTTTTTTTTTCTTTCCTCAGCCAAATTAGATAAAATGTTTGCCTTGTTCTGCTCTCCTGCAACAATAACAAACCCCAGAAAAACACAAAGCTGTTTCAGTTGGACATGACGCATAAATCAGAATAAAACGCAAGCTCTATTCAAGCAGAACTGGGAATAAAGCACATTCGTGGGCAGATATTATTGGTCTTGTTTGTGTTTTCTGTGTGTGGTTTTTGGCTGCTTTCCCTTCCTAAACGGCTTGTCGTTTTCCACCGTTTCCTCAGCGGGTTTGTGTTGCTTCTGGAGTCAGTCAACTTTGACAAAATAGGTCACGTTCTGTGTACACGGCTCCCCCGCTCTCTTTTTTTGAAGTATGCTCCTGCTGCTTTGGGTTTGTGCAATGTTTACTTAAACAGGAATAAAGCATGTTTATATTTAGGGCTTTAGAGAGTTTCATGGCAGTAAAAAGGTAAATACATTAGGGGTTGATACAAAACTGAAGTTGAGTGATCCTGGAGAAGAGTCTCATAGGAGTCACAATGTTTGATAAAACTCTTATAGGCTGTGTTCGAAACCGCATACTAACTACTACATACATGCCTGTACTATCAGACAGTATGCAAAGTGTTTACAATACAGCGTACTACATGATAACCCACAATGCATTGAGCTCCTACCCGACAGGCTGAAGCTGATTTCACTTTAGCTCTAAACTCTTTAAATACATAACTTTATTGAGATTTTTTTGGCAAGAAAGTGGCCGTTTCGATCCCGAGTGTGCCATTTATTTGTCTAAATATCAACCGTTTATAATTTTGTTCTGATGAATTCTGCAAAAATTTAAGCCAGCCGAAGTGACCAACTCACTTTCGGTTATTTTCACAAAATAAACCGGCGATTCGACTTGGATTTGAGACTTATAATTAAGAACTCCTCCCACTGGTACTGGTAACGCTTCATGCCAAACTTACTTGTAGCAATTATTGTTGTACTTGTTGTAACTGCCAAGTGCCACCAGGCAGCCGATGCAAATAGCGTAGGAATAAAATATTTGCGTGCCGGCGTCCATCCAGACCTGTAAGACACATGAAGGACATTGTGACACGTGGACGCCCCTGCGGTGTGCACAAGAGTGGAAGCTCAGCGGAAAGTTTGACGCTGGTGTCTGTGAAAAAGGCGTCATGTTTGTTTGTTTGGTAATGTTTGACTGCAAAGCAATCAATCATCACCAGGAGTTGCAAAGCGACACCTGTGCAAAGTGGGAACAGATGAGTGACCAATACTCTCAGTGACTTCTCTTTGTTTGGAATAAAACTAATGAAAACGAAAAAAAAAAAATAATAATAATAATAAAAAAATATATATATATAAAATAATAATAATAAAATAATATATATATAATATAAAATAATAATAATACAATTATATATATAATATAAAATAATAATAATACAATTATATATATATTATATACAATTATATATATATATATATATATATATATATATATATATATATATATATATATATATATATATATATATATATATATATATATATATATATACATATTTTATTTTTTATTTTTTTTGCACATCAATTGTCACTGTGACAGTCAACATTTTTACCCGCCTCAAGCTGGGATAGGCTCCAGCATCACCGTGTCCCTTGTGAGGACAAGCGGTACTGAAAAATTCATGGAATTTATTCAAATTTTATCATGTTTATTACATTTTAATGTTATTTTGTACTGATCTTTCCATTTTTATTTATTAATTTTCCTTGGCAATACTCAAGGGTTTGAATGTCATTATTTTTTATTTTCTTTTGAGGATGGGACAGAATCATTTAAAATATGTGAAAATGGTATTTAAACCCTAAATAAGAAGTAAAATAACAAAACTATTACAATAAACACAAGGCTCCATCATTTCAACAGATAAACTTTGAACTTTGACTTTAAATGATGGAAGGATCCAGAAGTGCTGACTTCAAAGTGAGGCTCATACAATACGTACCTGTGGATCGCTCAGGCGGGACGGGTCTGGGTAAAGGTAAAACTTGATGCCATCTAAGGCCCCGGGCAGCGTCAGCCCACGGACCAGCAGCACGGCGAGCATCAGATATGGAAATGTGGCGGTGAAGTACACAACCTGCGTAAAGGTGAGGATGACTTATTAGATTCCATATACTGTACTTGCACAGAAAGATAGACGATAATACGCTTCACCTTCCCAGTGGACTTGACTCCTTTCCACACACAAAAGTAACAGATGATCCAAGATAAGAGAAGACAAAGAACCAGCTCCCATCGCATTCCTCCCAACTCAGTGACACTTCCTGTCAAGTTCAGTACTCTCCTCCTGTGCATCACACATCCGCTGATATTCCACACACTGAAACATGTTTTTTGTGTGTTTTGGTACTTACTCCCAAAACTCCCTCACAGGTGATGTTGCGTTTTCTGCCACCGTCCAGTTGAGAATACGTCTCTGACTGAACTCCACACATGACTCTGTTGAAAAGAGTTCAGCATAGACTCACTACACTCCGACTGCAGGGATTGCTCACATGCCTCGCCAGGTGCTGCTGTTTTGGGTAGCAGCAAGACTACACTCTTTTTGTGGTGCATTAAAGGTTTATGGCAGTGTGTTGGAACCACCAAAACACTAACCCTAGAACCGCCTGTATGTTTGTTTTTTTCATTACCAGTGTTCCAGTTGTTTCTGCAGCTTGCCCATGGAAGCTCAGCACTGAAGGAAGAGAAGAGGTACAAGAAGGCCCATGCCAGTATGATGATGTAATAGATGCTGGAGTATAAGACCACCACTTGACTTCCATAGCCTATCCCTAAGAGAGGAAAAATAGAAGAAGATAAGAAATATTCATTCATTAATTTTCTACAGCTTATCCTCACAAGGGTGCTGGAGCCTATCCCAGCCATCTTCGGGCGAGAGGCGGGGCACACCCTGGACTGGTCGCCAGCCAAAACACATGGCATCACACCATCTATAAACAATGTGTTATCAAATCCACAAACACAATATTTTGTTTTAAAAAGACACTTTAACATGAAAATCAATATAATTACATTCATTCATTTTCTACCGCTTATCCTCACAAGGGTCGCGGGGTGCTGGAGCCTATCCCAGCTGGACTCCCTGGACTGGTGGCCAGCCAATCACAAGGCACATATAGACAAACAACCATTCACACTCACATTCATACCTATGGACAATTTGGAGTCGCTAATTAACCTAGCATGTTTTTGGAATGTGGGAGGAAACCGGAGTACCCGGTGAAAACCCAAACCCACACCCAGAGATGCTCAAATTATATGCATTATTTCCACGTCATTGTAATAATATTTTATGTGAAATGCATTATCATTGGCATTAATAGCAAGAAATATAAGTACAGTATATAAGCTGTCTATGTGAAGAATGGAGGGACTCATTCAACCACATGCACACGCTTACAGTAGGCAAAATGTGACCATTGTAACTCATGTTTATGTCCTTTGGTGAGTCCTCTGCAGTGACATGTTAACCACAAAAACAAACATGTGCTTTTTTGAATTCTGGGAAAAGCCTTTTGCAAGTATTTGTATGTATCTTGTGTGTAAATAAACAACACGAGGAGTGATGATAGAACATCTCTGCAATATTTGAAGCACAGGTGTGATAGTTCTCCACTTCTGAGGTCTATTCATTTCATATCTATCGCCTGGCTGGACGTTTGAATGTAACAAGCATCAACTAGAAAACACATGTGATGTTTCCCTGACACAAGAAAAAAATTCCAAGATAAAAGCTCTCCGACAGTGTAAATGAGAACAATGCTATCTAAACAGGATGTTTGGACCTGATGAAAATGCTTTGGTGTTCTTAATATTACCTCCAAAGAGGGGACAAATTTTCTTCCAGCAGGTAATGGAGCCCTGTTTGGTGTACTGGCCCAGAGCCGTCTCCAGCAGAAACAGAG
Organism: Doryrhamphus excisus; assembly: GCF_037039965.1. NCBI lineage: Eukaryota > Metazoa > Chordata > Actinopteri > Syngnathiformes > Syngnathidae > Doryrhamphus > Doryrhamphus excisus. The sequence continues at coordinate 18,526,855 of NC_136367.1, read as the reverse complement.
GGATGCCGCAAGTGAAGAGGAAGAGTACATAAGGGATGAAGAACACACCTGCAAAAAAGGAGGTGGGGTTATTATAGTTTTACAAATATATATATGTATATAGCATCATTTACGGTGTATAAGCCGCTATTTTTTCTTACGCCTTGAACCCTGTGCAGCAGTAGTTCCCACACCACAGCCATGCAGCGCCTACTCCTGCACAGTTCAAAAACATAAACCCTTTTCTCTTAATTAACCTAAAATATTGAACATAATTCATTATAATTCATTGTTTAGTTAATTTTATAGTAATTACCGGTCAAAAATGTCTATTTTGCATGGGATTGGACACCGATATTAACAAAATCTTCAGGATTAAAGACTCTTAATCATCAAATTTTATTTGTTTATATAATACACACAGAACAATGAACAACTTCACCATGAGACATTCAGGTGCACTTGTAATTGTAAGAGTTGGGCGCTAATTGTTTTTCATTTTTATTCATGTACTTGGCGTACCCCTGGAGGTACGTGTACCCCACTTTGGGAACCTAAGCTGTCCAATGATGTGACTAGGGTGCAGTTTCAGGAAGTAGTGATGTGTAGTTAATATAAAAGTATTTTTTCAACTCACCCCCTCCATTTTTGTAGCACAGGTAGGGAAACCTCCACACGTTTCCGAGTCCAATGATTTGTCCCGCAACGGCTAAGAGGAACTCGATTTTGCTGGACCATTGTCCTCTGGCCACCAGCACTGGTCCAGATGGAGCTGTGCCTATGCTCGACTTGAACTTGACCTCTGGGTCAAAGGGCTTATCCATGACACTGGAACAAGATGACCAAGGATTAGCATGGAATAAAGAAACAGTACATACAGTACACAAGTATTGGGACAGTGAGTTGTTACAATTTTGCCTTTATACACCACCAGCTCTGGCTATTGGTCTGATCTACGTTTCATTCATGAGTGGTCAGCATCCAGCACCGCTGCTGGATGTTCAAATGTCATTTGAGGTTGGTGTGAAAGTCATGCATGTTAGACTTGCTGTTGTTTATGGCGAACAGGAGGGACTAAGAGGGGCGGCTTTTGGAAAACTGGCTGGGATTTAATGAGTTAATGTGTGCAATATACTTGTTAATAAATGCTCATGTGGGCAGAGAGAGCTACATTCTCCGCTTATCCTCACAAGGGTCACAGGGGGAGCTGGAGCCTGTCCCAGCTGTCACTTTAAATAAATATTAAAGTTTAAAAAAAACTTGTTATGTATCAAATTAGTTGTCACGTTTTGGAAACAAGAGCGTGAGTGTTCTCGAGTACAATATTTATTTGGGCTTCACCTGTTATTTTCTCATCATATAATTTCTAAATAAAGTTTTAAGTCAGGATATTGTCAAAATTAAAACCCAATGTATTTTTCAACAACACTTGTTTTGCAGCATTGTATATTACCTTACAACTACTGTAGCATACTAGTACTAGAATGTGAAAGGAAAGGGGTCTCGTGACACACAAGGGAGGGCTGCCAGATAAATGAGGATATCCCTCTTTTTCTTGTTTTTACATTTCTGTTATGGGCTTTTTTTTGCTGATAATTAGTATTTTTTGTTTATTTGTCTGGTAGATGTACAATAAATTCACTAACTCTACACTCAGTTTGATCTCCTGTTTATTGATTATGAAACTTCAATACGTCTCATCTGGCAACGAACGCCACAATGTTTGCGGAAGTAAGATAGCAACATGAAGGCTGGGGCAAGAAAGCCGACGACACACGGTTGGCTAATTTGTAAATATCTGGATTCTATAAGGATGACGAACTCCAAACAAAGGTTATATTATGCAAACAATGAAGTGGAGATTACCTGTGTAACACGACTCATCTTCATTGCCACTTATTGCGTCGCTTTGACTCACCAACACGATGAAGAGATTTTAATGTACAAAAAGTGTGGTCTTCAAGACCGTACTTTGTTTTTGTGAGTGTTAATCCATACGAGGAAGACCGGCACTGACGATGTTATTATGGTGAGCAAGAGTGGCTGTGATTGAAAAAAAAACCCCACACATTTCATAGATTCTATCGCGAGAAGTGCATCTACATTCTCGTGTCCTGCCTAGCAACCAAAGATGGGACGCCTCCTAAAATACAAAATGTAACTAAAGTTACTTAATTGGTACTCCACAGATGTACTGGATTTTTAAATTAATGCTAAATGTTTATGAATTTAAGAGCAAAAATAAAATAAATCACCACCTACTGTTTCAAGGTGCATTTTATTAAGGTGTTTTTCTTCCATTTTTAAAAATAATTAAATGCCAATATTTTTAGTAATGTGAGCCATGCAATAAAAAACTACCATTATGGGTTATAAAGCCTTTCAGTTGTTTAAAAATTGAAATAAGCAAGCAAATATTTTAGTAAAATATTTTACTTTCGCTTTCATATTTTAGTAATGTAAAAGAAAAAATGGAATAGAGGATTATATGTTACGAAATTTCAATTATAATAAATAAACCATATTTATGATATGTTTTTGTTTTTGCCTCCAGGAAAGAATGTACTAAAACTAATTTAATAATTCCACTATTTGCGTAATCATGTGACAATAATGCATTTCATTTTTTTCCCAGTTGTATTAGTAATAGTATTAGTAATTCCTCCAAGGTAAATATTTGTGAAAGCAATTTAGTTCAAATGCAATGTGGTGGTGTACAAAGGCCAAATCATAGGCCCAAATACTTGTGGACCTCACCGTACATCAGTGTGAAATATACACGTTGATGTGCACACAAAAGAATGCCAGTAGCATTCACTGTCAATGTCTTCTAAATAATGCTGCAATCACTGGGACAAACCCAAAAGCTAACTAAGAGGCAGGCAGAAAGTACTGCACAATAAAAACAACAAGTCATCTTATTCTGGTGAAAAAAAACAAAGTTTGCGAACAGAGAATATGCACAAACTTTGGGTATCCAAAGCAAAAACGTCCACAGATGCAGGTGTCAGCATGCAAGCAGGAGCACGCTTCAAAAGCTGACAAGCAGCATGAAGCCAAAGACATTGGGTATAGTCGAACACTTGACAGAGAAGAGCCTTATATAAATACAGTGAGAGAAGTGGAGGCAGCTGAGCATGAGGGGAGGAAACGCAGGGGACTGTGCATGATGGCAAACAGCAGGTGACATGGGAGCAAAAGAGTCCAGCAGCTTCCAGGAAACTGGCACAAAGAGGCAAGAATGAAAAGAGCAATTACAGTACATAGTATACACACAAGGTTCTATTAATACACTTTGGCAGAGCTGATGATGGAAATAATAATAATACAGTGCATCAGAATTGAAGCATCTTGGAGTAGATATGAGTTTGGGATGCTGTGATACCGAACACATGGACTAACTGTACAGTTTGCAGTTTATTTAATTTGATGCATGTTTTGGAGTAATACCAATACATGGGAAATCAATAGATCAACAATATATGTTTTAGTTTATGGTAAAAAAAAATGAATAGCATAAAATAATAAAAATATTAAATCTGTCCTGCTCAACTATTTGTGCGATCCACTATTTATGCCTGGCAACCTTTGAAGTGTACACTATTTCAGCCTCTGACGGATGAAAATGTTTTTCTCTTCCTGGGAATCACCAACTCCAACCACTTCTGCCTGAGCTTGCCTCATAGAAAGCTTTCCTGGGAGCCTTACATAACAACTGTAAACAGAGCGAAGAAGAACTGCAGGCAGGACAGTCCTAGAGCATATCTGGCCTACATCGCGTGCCCATATAAGGAACCCCGGCTCTGTTTGATGTCACAGAGAGCCAGTGTTAGAAAATATTCTCTGAAATCGAGCGTTCCGAACCATCCCAAATTTCTTCCTGGCTCACTTTCTAATGCGCAAACATCTTTATCTGAAACTTGGTTCAACACAAGAATACAACATTCGAACTACATTCATAGGTTAGAAAAGTGGAAAAAGCACAATAAGGAGGCCATAAACGTTAGCAACACTTGCATAGCCTTGTAAGCTACAGTGCAAACTCATATTTTAATGTTTAACGTCGGTTTGCTCATTTGGAAGTGAGCCCGAAAGAATTTTGGGATGGCTCAAAACGCTCGGTTTGAAAAGGTGTGGTAAAACCGGTCCTTTGTGATGTCACAAAGAGGTGGACTTTCTTTTATGGTTCATAGTTAGCAAGCACTTTGGGTGTGTGATCAATCACAGCAGAGTGGGCATGCCCGGAGGCGGGCCATGGGTGGAATAAAGTAAAACTGACTGTTATGGCAGGAAGTACATAAAAAGGAAATACAGATGGAATAAGTGCAGATTCTGCAAAAATCCAAAAAGTTTTCTTTGTGGGTTATTGTGTGTAGCTGCTCTATAGGAGACCACAAACTCAACACAAAGGGTCGAAAAATGAACAAAATATGTCCCCGTTAATAATTCTTTCCTGTCATTTTGTCACTTTCCTGTTACCCCTCGGGTTGCAGTTTTGAGAAACATCTTACATAATCTCATGAGGTTAAAATGAGTCAGTCATGATTACCGTGAGTTATGAGTTATGGCTTTGTGTTCAGGTGCGATGTTCGCCACAAACAAAGCCGTACAATCCCACTTGATTTTCTGAGAAAACGAGCTCTAGCTGCGATGAGCCTTGCTTGTGAGAGTGCTCATTTTTTTTGTTTGCCGATAGAAATTGAACTTTTGACACCGTGAAGACAATGACCGCAGTCTTGCCCGCAAGTGGGTCACCAGAGGGCCAAAGCTGCTTGGCAACAGAGGGACTTTTCTCCTCAATGTTGCTTTTGTGTGGTCCTGCCTTTGGCTTCACTGTGGGAGTGTGGCAAATTATCTTGCAAATGTGTGTAAAAATGATGCCTCGGCCCAAAGTCACCACATATGGTTAAGAGTCTAATAAAGAAGATGCATCATCAAGGCAGACTTTGACCCGACCACACCTCCTGGGGGGGGGCGGTCTCTGTTATTTATTAATACTTCATACTATTATTGTAATGTACTTACAGTACATTCTCATTCATTTTTGGTCATACCCTCACGGCATAGTTACTCGACTATATTTTAGCTACATTTTCCCACTAGTTTTTTGCGCTTAAAACAAAAATAGAAACCTTTGGTGGTGCTTTGTTTGGATAGCGAAGAGAAGCAGTTCTAAGATGGATGCAGCAAGTCCTCAAAGAGAAAGTTTATTTACAGATAACCAGCTGCTTCATAAATAATTAACTATTTTTACTCTACCCTATTTACTGAAATTGTAGTTTATTTTCTCAACTCTATTAGGAGGAACAGGGACAACTTTTATAATAACATGGCCAAAAGTTTCCATTTTGCAATTTTAGTTAAAACAGTTTGGTAGGTGGGTTGGTTGGAAATGTTTGTTTTGTTTTAAAGTCAAGTTTATTGATGTCTCTTGTAGTAATAAAGTATGTGATTACTTATTTGGTTAAAAAAATAGCTAAAAAATACAAGCATTATTTTTTCAAACTTTCTTTCTGAAAAAATAATTCAATTATGTTACATAACTGTGTTTTAAATTGATTTTGTTCACAAATAATGATTCATTATACAGTATATATACAGAGTATATTACAAACTATGTCAATAAACTCATTCACAATTATAGACACATTGAAAAATGGAAAGAAAACAGGCCAGAAAGAGTGGGTGAAACTAATTACACCGAATAGTGGGAAATACTCTCCTTTCCTATTTTGTCTTTTTGGGAATGATTTAAGACCTGGCATCTTTATGAGTGGAGGCCCGTATTTGATAAAATGCATTAAAGAGGTTTTAATAGACTCCAGCTATTGTGCACCAGCCTGCCTTCTTCACTGCTCCTTTAAGAGATCGACGAGGGGTTTGTTTGGACAAATATCACATCTGGACGCTGCAGATGTCGCGGTATCAAAGTGCACATGTCACAGCGTGTCGCAGTGGGGAGGCACACTTTATTAGAGATGCTATCTGCAACGCCGGCCTGAAAACAACATTCTCAGTGCACACTTTGTCACTCCGGCGGCTCCCTGCCGAGCCAGGGCCTAAAAAGGACACTCAACAACCTGGACTGGTTGAGGTTCACACTCACTTTTACCAAGTGATTTCATTTCCATCCAATGGGAGGTGGGAGGAACGAGTACGAGTGATGTGCAGATGGATAGTGAAGTATTGAAATCAATACTCAAATGAAAATATCAATATTTTTGATACTTTAGTCATTTCAGGTAATGTTTGTACATTTGTAGCATTGCAGTAACCATAACATTGCAGTTATGGTGACTGCAATGTAACCATAACTGCAACTGTAACTGTAAAACCATACTCATGTATAATAATGGTTAGCATGTTGGCCACACAGTCGAGACAACGGGAAGGCCCTGGGTTGGAATCTCTGCTTGGGCATCTCTGTGTGGAGTTTGCATGTTCTTCCCGTGCATGCGTGGGTTTTCTCCGGGGATTCCGGTTTCCTCCCACATTCCAAAAACATGCCAGGTTAATTGGCGACTCCAAATTGTGGGAGGTATAGGTGGTCTATATGTTTGTCTTTATGTTTCTTGCCATTGACTGGCGACCAGTCCTGGGTGTACCACGCCAAAGACACCTGGGATAGGCTCCAGCATACCCACGACCCGTAGTGATGATAAGCGGCACAGAAAAAGAATGAATGGAACTCATTTTTTATGACAATATTAAAAATACCCGCAACCCGAGTCAGGATAAACGGCATAAAAGATGGCTGGGTGGGTAAAAAAAAAAAAAAAAATATTAAAAAGCAAAAAAAACTAAATTAGTAACAAAAATAACATTAAAACATATATAAAAATATTTTTTAATATAAATAATAAAATGATCTCTTTTTGATGTGCAGCCCAGGCTTTCAAGGGGCCACATAAAATTATATGACAGCAAGCAGTTAAACAACCGAACGTTATCTTTGGAATTGCCATGAAGGAGTTGAATCTGCAGGAGCCCGCCATATTAGCGGCCATATTAAATGGTGTGTTATCAGAAGAGAGTGACGTGCCCTGGCTGGGGCACAATTTCAAAAATGAATGCGTAATTCATCAGCAATTAGTTGTGTGGGGATGATGATGCATTCGTTGGGGGGGGGGGGGTGTTCAAACAAGACTCAACACGGTCTTAGACTTGTCAGTGTGACGTTTCACCAAGTATGTGATTCTGTCAACAACCCATGTCTATTTTCAACATCTCGGAAAGCAAATTTCCTAAACTTGGCAGAGTGAGGGATAGCTATTTATTTTTACAAGCCTGGCACAAATGGGGGGGGGCACAATGATGCCAATTTTCTGTCTCAAGCCATGTACTGTGAAACAGCTGTCCATCAACTGAGAATAGATTCCCAAATTACTGTATTCATTGAAATGAACACATTATTGTCACATCCACATTGCTTACACTTGCAGTATTTGAGTGGAAGTGCAGCAGCGTATTGGTTTCTCATCTTAAACGGCATCAAGCGTGCTACTCTAAGCAAGTGAAGTAGCTGCTCCTGCTGCTTGGTAGCCACTAACCTTTACCCTACATAATGTGGCAACAAGCGCCAAGAATAAGTGCACAAGAACACAAAAGCACGGCTGGTCCCTGAAGTACTCGCCTCCTTGTCTATCCAGTCAGTGTAACCTCAGCAGAAGTGTTTACACATCACACATACTGTATAAGCAAAGAAAGTGGGGAAAAAGATAGACATAGTACCTGATGAAGGCTAGTCACAACGTTAACAGTCCATTCATCCTGAGGTGAAGCTCATCTGCAAGTAGGTCTAGCTCTGATAAGGCTGAGCCCATGGGGAGCGCTTTGAGAGAGAGAGAGAGCGAGGGAGAGAGAAAGAGAGAGAGTGCTGTGCATGTGCAATAAAGAGAAGAGCAAGATGGACTAGCCTCGGAGGCGAGACGAGGGCAAGCGGAGGGGGGGGGGCGGTCTGTGTGTGTCACAGCGCGGAAATACAGGCGGGGTCTATTCAACAAGGCCACATGGTCCCTGAGTGAGGTGGGGGCATAGTGGGGGATGAGCGCCACAGTTGACGGGCCTTTCTGTGTGACTCAAACCCTTCTAAGTGCTACTCATTTGTTCACACAGTAAAAACGGGGGCCATGACATTCATTGGGGTTCCAATTGGTGCTGTACTGTACAATCACTCTTCTCGAATTTTTAAGACCAGTTGAAAAATTGGAAGAATTGATATTTTGCACTGTTGGATCATAAGGAGGTTCTAAGCAAAGCTTCAAAATGCAAAAAGACAAAGTGGGAGTGAGACAATTTTTTTTTATCCATCCATCAAAGCTTATCCGAGGTTGGGTCGCAGGGGAAGCAGCCCAAACAGCGAGACCCGGACTTCCCTCTCCTTGGCCACTTCGTCCAGCTCCTCCTGGCGGATCTCAAGGCATTCCCAGGCCAGTTGGGAGACATAGTCTCTCCAAGTGTTCTGGGTCTTCCCCGAGGCCTTCTCCCGGTTGGACGTGCCCTGAACACCTCCCCAGGGAGGAGTCCAGGAGGCATCCTAACCACCTCATCTGGCTCCTCTCAGTGCGGAGGAGCAGCGGTTCTACAAGATGTAGAGGTTTCAAGTGACTTTCCTTCACTTGAAATATTCCCAGTATGAGAAATGGGACTAAGCCTCACCACAACCCACACACTGTAAAATATATTGAAAAACCATAGTCCATAAGGGCGAATATACCTGTACAGGTTTTAGTCACGCTTGGGTTGCGCTTTGCAGATTTCACAGAGGCTTTGCTCGTTTCAAAGTAATTATCCTGATCAATAATTTATTGTATAATACTTTTGTTGTTTTATTGTTAGTTTTACTCTCTGTCTTTTGGTCACATTTTAGTCATTTCTATATGTGATACTTTTAGTCCAGATTTAGTTATCAAAAGCTAAAAAATGTTTTAGTCGATGAATACAAAAATTAAAAAAATAGCTTTAGTCAGTTTTAGTTTAAAAAATATATACATATATATGTCATGATAAAGGCTGCACGGTGTATGAGTGCAAAACATGCTAGGTTAATTGGCGACTCCAAATTGTCCATAGGTATGAATGTGAGTGTGAATGGTTGTTTGTCTATATGTGCCCTGTGATTGGCTGGCCACCAGTCCAGGGTGTCCTCTCGCCCCAAGACAGCTGGGATAGGCTCCAGCATCCCACCACCCTCATGAGGATAAGTGGTACAGAAACTGGATGGATGTCATGATAGATGTGATTCCACTGTGAACCACTAGATGATGCTACTAGATATAGTAGTATAAATACTAGATGATGCTACTAGATATAGTAGTATAAATACTAGATGATGCTACTAGATATAGTAGTATAAATACTAGATGATGCTACTAGATATAGTAGCATAGATACTAGATGATGCCACTAGATATAGTGTGCAGGTGTGAACCACATTATCTGAAAACAGGAAGTACCTGTATGTATGTTGTTGGCTAGTTGCAAGCTGAGATAAGTCAAAGAAGCCTGTTGTTGTTCTTAATGTTTCATAGAAACATGACATGGTACCGGGCTGTGGTTAGCACGTAGGCCTCACAGCTAGGAGACTCGAGTTCGATTCCACCCTCGGCCATCTCTGTGTGGATGTGGGAATGCATAAACGTAGGTTCTGATGCTAATGTGCACATATGTTGTTGCGCAACCTCAAGTTAGTTTATGCCAGCACACTGCCCGTTACCACACACATCAGACAGCGACGTAATAATCTTTCTGAAAAACATATTCCAGGCTGTGGATGGTGGCTCTGTATTCATTCTGTGCTTTTAATTTAATGTTGTTACTAAGTTTTACACAATACAGCATAAATAAGATACACAAGATCGCTATAATGTAGGAACCCCCTTTAGATTTGCCACAAACTCAAACCAACACACAACTCGTCACTCGGGTTGGGCGGGACAAAAAACATGTCTGAATCATCTTGCACACTCACCAGGTGTCAATCTCTGAAGTGCTCTCATATCTCATTGAGTTTGTTTCCACGGGTTTCATTTCAAATCACCCTTGCATCTACTTCACTGTCTGACTGTCGCTCTAACGAACCTGCAATGAGCACACAGCGGATGGCGAAAGCCTGACAAATCATTACACGGGTTGTTAATTCATCATCTTTGTCAAGGTTAAACAAAGCCAAGTCTGAAAAGTGACGCAGAAACAAATGCTTCCTGAACTTTGCTGTATAGTTGGGCTGTTTCGATCTGGGTTTAATGCTGCAGACGCCAATACAGATCATCAGCATCAGCATCATCACGTGGATCACCTGTAAGATTTTACAGTTTACTAATGAGTGCAACCGATTAGGTTGAGGTAGAGAAGTAAAGAGATAGATGGAAGAATGGTTATATGTGATACATATTAGCGTATCAGGGATCAATTCCAACTGTATGCTTTGACTTCTAAACAGAGAGAGGGTGTCTGTGCCCCGGATCGAGTCAGGGAGATGGTTCCATAACAGAGGAGCCTGTTGCACCAGACTTTGGGCATGCTTGATGCCAGTGTTCCCAGGAGACGAGTGGGAATGTCGCTCCGGATGGTGAAGATGGCTTCAAGGAGGGCATCCACTGTCAGGAACTGAGGGTCAGTTTGCAGCTGTGGAATGGGCAGATTATGCATTTCCCGAATTTGGCCCCCGCGCCCGAGTTTGACACATGTGATATAGAGTTTGGACAGCTGACTAGTTTGGTGAAGTTTCATTGAGAAGTAGAAAGTTGTGTGTCATCTGCGTAGCATTGGATGTTAATGGAGTGTTTTATTTTACATTAGATTTACAAAGGAAACATACAAAGGTTGAAGAGCACAGGTCTTGGCATGGAACCCTGTGGGATGCCATGAATGACCTTCACGTGTCTGGATTCTTTATTATTAATGGACACAAAGGGCAGGTGCTAACATAATATATTTTTATATGCATATAAGTGTGGCTGCACAGTGGAAGTGTTTAGCGCGCAGCGCACAGCTACGAGACCCGAGTTCAATCCCACCCTCGGCCATCTCTGTGTGGAGTTTGCATGTTCATGTGTGGCCGTGCATGTGTGGGTTTTCTCCGAGTACTCTGGTTTCCTCCCACTTCACCCCCCGCTACTTATATGTGCTTATATGTGTTGTGGATGATGGGCAAAATTTTAAAAAGTCCAATTTTCCATGAAAACAGTCTTTAAAAAGAAGTGGTTAGTAAGTCTTACTTACTACTAACTTACTGTTACTTACTGGAACAATGGTTTTATCTAGGCGGTCTACTTCATTGCCATCTTCCCATTCCATTCCATTCCCCTCCACTTATCCGGGTCCGAGTCGCAGGGGCAGGAGTCTCAGTAGGGAAGCCCAGACTTCCCAGTCCCTGGCCACCTCCTCCAGCTCCACCGGGAAGACACCAAGGCGTTCCCAGGGCAGCTGTGAGACATAATCCCTGGCTGGGCATGCCCAGAACACCTCACCAGGAAAGCGTGGGGGCATTGGAATTGTCACACAGCAGCCCTGTAAAAAATAAAAAAAATCCATATATAAATTGAAAAATATTCAGTTAATCCATGTGATTGATGTCAGTAATTGTATGAATTACACTACTTATGTTTTAATTACATGTTGACAATTGTATTAATTTACACATAATAAAAATTAAGAGCATTAGTTGTGCTCCAAGTGCATGGGAAGTTGCTGCTGGTTAAAGTAGTCCATGTTTACACAGATAATTGACTTGCGGTGTGCATGACAGCACCTTACAAGTAGAGAAGAACCACGCTCTTCAAAGGTTCAACAAAACACAACCCCACATGAGCAAACATGGTTTTCCATTCATATTGTTTTTGCCTGTACTTCATTTCAAATGAAACATGTCTACTTACATAGACATGATGAACCACAAACTAAATGTATGCCTTTTGGAGCACAAAGCAAAAATAACAAGATTTTTGATGAAGCAGTGTCCGTCCAAAGGTTTCTTTAACATTGATGTCTGTTATCAGTCCAGCATTTTGTGACATTGTACAGGCGGTTGGTTTGGGCTGCATGCATGTGTGGGTGTGTTTTACTGTGATTTACAAGTGCAGCACTGACAGCAGTTTGCTAGTTTTTATCCTCCTTGTTGAGTGTGAAGTGTCCATTATCTGACCGGAATCTTTCCATGATTTCCCAACTCTAAAAGAACCACCCCCTTTCTTCATAGTACTTAAAATACTAAAAAAAACAACATAAACCAAAAATAAAGCCTCATTTTCGAGTGAATCTCCACTGACAGTGCCAGGTTTTCACCGCTGGGGCCATGTGGGGATTAATTGTAATGCCAATATAAACAATATAAATCTTCAAAATGAAACACTCTTAATGCACAAAGTAATAATTCAAACTTACTTATTTGTTGATATGATGCACACAGAGCAAGGAACAACTTGCTGCTGCGGTCTCCCTGCACCGTGCAAGGCGTACTTGTAATTTTGAGTGTTAGGTGCTTATTGCAATTGACGTACCCCTGGGGGTACGCATACCCTACTTTGGGAACCACTGTTCTAAGACAACAGTCCAGTTGCGATCGACTCAATGCTGTCGGAAATGACCGCATTGCAAAAGTGTCCTGACAACACCTACCCAGTTAATTCCCATTCTAGCTAATAATAATTACAACTAAGATCCTGGTGATACTGGTTATACTAATTGCATGGGCCACTCCTCAGCAAAACCCACTATAAAGCAGTGAGGACTTTGGGAAAGACTGCTGTCTTCGCTTGACTTTTTGCAGGAAACACACTCCGGTGGCTCAAGGTAAACTCATCCTATTTTATATGTTAATTAGCATGTTCAGCTATTTTTTTTTGTGGAGGTTTACATCCCGAACTGTAACTAAATGTAGCCTTTTGGAGCACAAAGCAAAAATACCAAGATTTTTATTATTACTTATTATTATTTATTATTACTTTATACTAATATTAGGGCAGTCAATTAATATGGAATTTACTAATTTATTTAATCCAGTTAAATTTGTGTAATTAAGGCATGCTCACCAGATCAAGCAAGCCCCAGGTCTGATGGATTAGTTGTGAAAGTGAAGCGTCTTGACTATGTTCTCTGATTGGTTTGTCGCTGTCAGTGTATATAATGTACGGATTAGGTATTCTTCTCTGATTGGTTTGTTGCTGCCAGCGTATGTAATGTACGGATTAGGTATTCTTGTCTGATTGGTTCGTCGCTGCCAGCGTACGTATTACCTTTTTCACAGATTTTGGAACTGTACAGTCCATTTTTTTTCCTTTTAAATGCGTTTATAGTGCGGCAAATACGGTAATAGTTATTCTTCACTCCTTCATGAATATTCAAGTTATTATTGTATATTCTGTACCCATTTACAGAGTATATGACTTTCTGTAGTCATTCACTCGTGATTGGCTTGCGACCAGTCCAAAGTCAGGTGGGATAAGCTCCACACACCATCACCCTATTGAGGACAAACAGCATTAAAAATGAATGAATTGTCACCGAACAATGTTTCTGTCAAATATACATATATATATGTACAGTATATATGCGTTATTTATATTACTGGGATTACTGTAAAACTGCACTTAAAAAAACACCTCGCCACATCACACCGACTAATAGCTAGCCGGCTAGTAGCTAGTAGCTAGCAGCTAGAAGCTAGCCGGCGAGTACTGGCTCTGGCTAGTAGCTAGCCGGCTAGCTATTAGCTAGCTTGAGTTTAGAAAAGTCAAAAGTTACTTTCTATGTTGCTATGTAAAATCAATGACCCCCAGGAAAAAAGTAATAAAAAATGATTGTACGTATTACATGTTACCATGAATGTGCTGTAATTATTTGTACAACTGTTGTGTAAATATGATCTAAGAGTGAGATCATTATTTTCTTTTGATCCTGTTTGTCCTGTTTTGTCTATGTGTTTTGGTGTCATTCATCAAATTAAGGTCACGGTGAGAAAATGAAAATAAAACAAGATAATACATTTTTCCCCGTAAATAATGGAACATACAAACAACTGTTTGAACAATATTCCAATAATAAGAATAAGCACAAATCCGCGTGTTTATATAGTGTATATATTATATACTGCATGATATTCGCCCTAACTAAAGGTAAAAATGGATCACTTACCAATGGAAGTGGAGAACCTTGAAACCACAACAAAGCCTGCATCCAAAGACCAGCAGAGGGAGCAGTGGTCCACCAAAGTGGACTACTTCTTGGCTGTGGCTGGAAGCATCGTTGGCTTGGGGAATGTCTGGAGATTTCCATATCTTTGCTACAAAAATGGAGGAGGTAAATATGAGCTATCATTTCATGGAATATGTATACAGATAATATACTGAGGGAGGGGGGTGAGTTAATATATTGTTATTATTGTTAGTCATTCTATCAGAAACTAGGTATTTTGATTATGGTACTGAATTAATAATTTTTTAGTATAGTCAAATTATATTATAAATCTCAACGTCAGCTATTTTGAGTAGATTTTACTTAGCTGAGATATGATTAATTTATTTATGCACATTTAAAATGGGTTACATTTGATTAAGTAATAAATCTAGTAAAATCTACTTAAAATGGTTGAGTTTTCAAATATAATTTGACAGTACTTAATTATTAGTGGTTCAGTCACCATAATCAAAATATCTTATTTCATGCAACCACTTACAATTATAAATTTATGTTCAATCAAAGCATTTCTTTCAGTGCGGTGACACTTTTTTGTGTCATAAACGAAAAGCCACATATTTGAACTAACAGATGGAATTGTGGGTTAAAGGTGTCTTCCTCCTACCATACTTCCTGTTCCTGTTCACCTGGGGTATTCCCCTTTTCATTCTGGAGACATCACTGGGCCAGTACACCAGCCAGGGCGGAATAACATGCTGGAGAAAAATCTGCCCCCTTTTTCAAGGTGAGCTCCATCAGTCCCATCTGTGGATCAATCTACTAATCAATAAGCATGTTTGTATATGTACAGGTTTAGGATATGGCAGCCAGGTAGTTGTTCTCTATACAGTGATTCATTACATCGTTATCATAGCCTGGAGCTTCCTCTTCTTGTTCTCGTCCTTCCAATCGGAGCTTCCGTGGGCTTACTGTCATAACAGCTGGAACACAGGTACCAAGATTATTATTTTTTGGTAAAAAAAAAAGTACTGGTGTGCCAGTAATTGGACTCAACTTGTATTAAAGATGCGTGTCTGGGGCACAATGAAACTCTCCAAGAGAACACGAACGCCACATCTTCAGTGGAAGAGTATTGGGAGTAAGTATCACGTTATGTGTGTATGAGTGTCAGTTTTCTGACTGGTTTCTGTCACAGGAGGAGAATTTTGGGACGATCAAGTGGAATTGAAGTCATGGGAAACCTTCGCTGGGATTTAGCCCTTTGTCTTTTTCTTTCCTGGATTGTGTGCTTCTTCTGTATCTGGAAGGGTGTAAAGACCACAGGCAAGGTGAGGAACATTGGATCACCTGAAACATACATAGTTCTATTTAACATTCTATTGGAAACCAGCTGATTGTCACAACAACCACAAATTATTAAAACCCTGGCTGGTAAAAGATGACGGGCAATATTTCCCCCAAAAATGTTCATTTTTCTTTTGAGAAAGTGTTTCCAATGGAGTGGGGAAGAACAATAACAGTAAGAAGACTGGAGACTGAAGACTGAAGATGGATTAAACCCATATTTATGTCTTTTAACCACTATTGTCAATTCTACAAAAAGTTTGTGATACCTTTTTTGTATTTTAAATACACAAGTAATAATAATAATAATAATATTATTTTAAAAGAATGGATGCGCTGCACTTATTATTTTTTATAAATGTATACATATGTTTATTATTATTATTATGACTAAAACAGCCATAATATAATAGTATAATAACATAATAATATAATAATATAATAATATAATAATATAATAATATAATAATATAATAATATAATAATATAATATAACATTATATTACTATTATATAATAATAATAATATTGATATTAATATATTAATTTAATTAATATTATTAATATAATAATATATTATTACATTATATTATTATATTATATAATAATATCGATATTAATGTATTATTATATTATACTATTTTATTATTATATTATTATATTATTATGGCTGTTTTAGTAACAATAATAATAATAATAATAATAAACATATATATACTATATATATAATAAATGCAGCACATCCATTCTTTTGAACTTTCTGTAGGTGGTGTACTTCACTGTCATCTTCCCATACGTCATGCTGCTGGCACTACTTGTTCGTGGTCTGACATTACCAGGAGCCAAGGATGGAATAAGCTTCTACCTCTACCCAGACCCAACACGCCTCAGCGATCCAGGGGTATCACAAGTTCCACTCTTACAAGCTGAGTCTTATCACCGTGATGAATGTAGGCGATGGAGCTGCCGTCTCGCTAAGTCAACATGCCTCACCTGCAGGTTTGGATGGATGCCGCCGGCCAGGTCCTCTACTCTTATGTAATTGGCGTTGGGGTTCTGACATCTTTAAGTAGCTACAACAAGTACAACAACAATTGCTACAGGTAAGTATTCCAAGGTACATTTGGACAATTTTGGAATATAGTAGCTCACAAAGGCGAGTGCACCCTTAACATTTCAGCAACAAGGGACAAAACGTGATTGACTGAAGACATGTCGAGTCGATTACCCGCATCATAAACGTCACTTTCTGCCGTCCATGTACATAAATGCTAGAGATGAAGAAGGAGCTCATGTTGCAACATCTCTTGAAAACGTGACAAGATTTCTCATTCAGGAAAAAAAATGTCTCATGTCTCATACCCTTCCTCTCAGCTGGGATAGACTCCAGCATATTTGTGATCCTAGTGAGGATAAGCGGCATAGAAAAAGGATTTCTGGATGGAATAAATGAAAAAAAAATGAAATCCAAACTGTGAGGTGTGCTCAAGTGTTGCCAGGTATTTCATAATAATTTTTTATGGATAGTAAATCTGTACTGTAACACAAGTTCTACACTGACTACTATAAATTATCATCATATAAACATAATAATAATAACAGAAATGAAATAAATAAATATAATAATATCAAATTGGGGCGGCATGGCGGTCTAGTGGTTAGTGCGCAGACCTCACAGCGAGGAGACCAGGGTTCAATTCCACCCTCGGCCATCTCTGTGTGGAGTTTGCATGTTCTCCCCGTGCATGCGTGGGTTTTCTCCGGGTACTCCGGTTTCCTCCCACATTCCAAAAACATGCTAGGTTAATTGACTCCTAATTGTCCATAGGTATGAATGTGAGTGTTAATGGTTGTTTGTCTATATGTGCCCTGTGATTGGCTGGCGACCAGTCCAGGGTGTACCCTGCCTCCCGCCCGAAGACAGCTGGGATAGGCTTCAGCACCCCCCGCAACCCTCGTGAGGAAAAAGCGGTAGAAAATGCATATCGAATTGTGCAAGGTCCTGAGGCATGCACAATGTAGGGTAGAAGGTCATGATGTTTTTTTGCAACTCCATCCTGTTGACTTGTATATTCCCCAACAGGGACAGCATGTTGCTGTGCCTACTAAACAGTTTGACCAGCTTTGTGGCCGGCTTTGCCATCTTTTCTGTGCTCGGCTTCATGGCCAAGGAGCAAGGTATGGACATATCCATGGCGGCTGAATCAGGTATGGATGCTCGACGGGGCGTTTGTTAGTAGAAGGTCCTTAGCTGTTTTATTTGACTGTTTTAACGTGATGTATGGTGCAGGTCCCGGACTGGCGTTCATTGCTTACCCTCGTGCCGTGGCTTTGATGCCCCTCCCTCACCTTTGGGCCATTTCATTCTTTGTAATGATCATCCTTGTGGGACTAGACAGCGAGGCAAGACCACCTGAGACAAGATCTATGTTGAATAGAATCATGTAGATCACTAACATAATCTGTGTACTCACTCCAGTTTGCATATTTAGAGACGCTGATCACCAGCATCAGCGACATGTTCCCGTCCTTCTTTGTCAATAAATGTCGGCGTCAGCTCCTTCTTCTTGCCATCAGCGCTGGAAACTTCTTCATAGGCCTCACGATGGTTACACAGGTGAGATGTCTTCAACATATCAACAGACAAACATGTCATTTGTAACTAAACTTCATGTAGAGCAGGGATATTCAGTGAGGCCCGGCGGCCATTTTCGGCCCACAAGTAATTTTTTATTGGCTTTAGTGATATATTGTACAAATAAAATCAATTGATTATTCATGAGTAGGGATGCTGCGATCGATAATTGCTTTTAAATCACAAAGTAGTAGCTTCTTCATCCCACCAATCATGTCTGCCGTGTGGAACTGGCATCATGAAACATGAGTGGTTAGCGCGCAGACCTCACAGCAAGGAGACCCGAGTTCAATCCCACCCTCGGCCATTTCTGTGTGGAGTTGGCATGTTCTCCGGGTACTCCGGTTTCCTCCCACATTCCAAAAACATGCTAGTGATTGGCTGGCCACCAGTCCAGGGTGTATAGCTGGGATAGGCTCCAGCACCCCCGCAACCCTTGTGAGGTAGAAAATGAATGATTTATTTGAGTCAAAACATAAAAATGGGACCAAAAATACAAGACTGTATGTGTAAGTTGAAACCTGCTTGCTGCTATTTAGTCAAGCTAACTTAAGAATTGGGCTGCATGGTAGTGAGTGGTTAGCACGCAGACCTCACAGCTAGGAGACCTGAGTTCAATCCCACCCTCTGCCATCTCTGTGTGGAGTTTGCATGTTTTCTCCACATTCCAAAAACATGCTCGGTTAATTGTCAACTCCAAATTGTCCATAGGTATGAATGTGAGTGTGAATGGTTGTTTGTCTATATGTGTCCTGTGATTGGCTGGCCACCAAGTCCAGGGTGTACCCCGCCTCTTGCCCGAAGACAGCTGGGATAGACCCCAGCACCCCTACGACCCTTGTGAGGATAAGCGGTAGAAAATGAATGAATTTGAAGAGCAAACACTCACAAACAAAGTATGGTGTTTTTTTTTTTAAAGGGATAGAGTTCATTTTCTAGCGCTTTTTCCTCATGAGGGTCGCGGGGGGTGCTGGAGCCTGAATCCCAGCTGTCTTTGGGTGTGAGGCGGGGTACACCCTGGACTGGTCGCCAGCCAATCACAGGGCAATTATATATATATTGTATTTATATATATGTATATGAAGTGATGGCAGTGTCAAAGTGATGAATCCTCTACTTGCCTGCAGGGAGGCTTCTATGTTTTCCTCTTGTTCGACTATTACGGCTGCAGTGGCATCGTCCTCGTTTTTGTCATTCTTGAAAGCATCTGCATCGGATGGGTTTATGGTTTGCACTGATGCGTTCCTTTTCTACATTTCTACTGCTAAGTTTTACAGCAAGACTTATATTACTCTAACATGATTTCTTTTCTGAAGGTGCTGACCGTCTGTATGATAACATAGAGGACATGATTGGCTACCGACCGTGGCCTGTTTTCAAATACTGTTGGCAGTACTTTTCACCAGCTGTTTGCACCGTACGTATGACTCCTTCAACACAGGCCCCTCGTTTTGCACAGGGGCTGCATTCTTGGCAAATGGGCAAAGGCGCCAAGTCAGGAGAGATGAGTCATCTGACACCAAGCTTGTTGCCACAATG
This sequence comes from Doryrhamphus excisus, assembly GCF_037039965.1. Classification (NCBI taxonomy): domain Eukaryota; kingdom Metazoa; phylum Chordata; class Actinopteri; order Syngnathiformes; family Syngnathidae; genus Doryrhamphus; species Doryrhamphus excisus. Next base: position 18,507,223 of record NC_136367.1, on the reverse strand, counting down.
ATTGACAGCACCTGTGAGTCCCTGGTGGTGTAATGGTACAGCTGCTACACCTTTTAAGGCACAGGTCCGAGATTAAATCCCAGGTCCAACATTTGTTGTTTTCCAGCATTCAGGCTCAAGTCAAATAGTATAAAAATAGCTTTTTGGTGCCAAGGACATGGCTAACAAGCTGTACACTGACTACTTTCTATGGTATTGTTAAGAAGATATATTAAAACACCGAGGGGTGTACTCATATATGTCAGATAATCTGCTAAAGCTTTTTTTAAGCCATAAAGTGTACTTTTAATGCCAGTTTTTCTTTCAGGGCACGCTAGTGTATAACTTGGTCAAATACAAACCGCTGAAATTCAACAAAACGTATGAATACCCGTGGTGGGGCTACATGATTGGAGGAGGCTTGGCCCTGTCGTCAGTGGTCATGGTGCCGCTGTGGATGATCTATGCTGTCAGTGTCACTCCTGGAACCTTAAGACAGGTACCACCAATTCATGCAATTTTTAATTTTGCACAAAAGTTTATTCTTTATATATGTCTTTATATGTCTTTATATATGTCATTTCCCCTTTGCAGAGACTCGGAATTCTCTGCACGCCAGCGAGTGACTTACCTTGTGAAGCATTGAAACGGAAAGCTGCAGATCAAGAAGCATTTCAGGCCTCCGTGGGGTTGCACTCTCACCAAATGACAGAAAATACACTCGTCCCAAACAGCAGCGATGCCAGATGGAGCGTTATCTAAAATGCATCAAAGATAGAAGATAATGTTATTGGGCTGCAAAGTGCATGTTGCACAGCTGGACAAGCATACTGTATGTTATAATAATAATAATAATAATAATAATAATAATAATAATAATAATAATAATAATAATAATAATAATAATAATAATAATAATAATAATAATAATAATAATAATACAATTTATTTGTATAGCGCTTTACAGAAGAATGTAGTTGAATAAAAGCAATTAAACAGAGTAGAAGACACACCAAAATACAACGTTCATTCGTTAATACACAGTTAAAACATGAGTAAACGCGGGGCGGGGCAGATATAAAAAGTTAGACATTAAAAACACATTTAAAGAGGTGGGTTTTTAGTTGTTTTTTGAAACTGGGAAGGTCAGGGCAAGCACGGAGTGAATGGGGCAAAGAGTTCCAGAGGGTGGGGGCCAGCGATGGAGAAGGCTCTGTCTGCCCAGGTTATGCTTATAGGGGTGTTTTAGTTTTGTTTTTTAACTCTATGAATTGCACTGCTTATGCATTACTTATGTATTTATTACATTGTGACAATTGTATTAATTTTAATTTCAGTTGGAGCTGAAGATGGAAAAGCAAATGGGAATTTTGAGGTTTAGGTGGCCCTCTGCTGGCTGAATAGATACATTACATACAAGACCAATTACACAAATTGTACACATTTTTTTAGAATCATTATAGAAATGAAACAAAAATGATAATAATCTGATAACTTAGCCTGGTGTGGAGCTGATAAATAGCATGAGTGATCGTTTTTCCAAGCAGGCTTTGTGACAATGGTATCTTCCAGGAGGTGACGGGAGTAATGGATTTTAAAAAAAGAATTTCACCATTTTAATGCCGAGGGCACCTTTGTATTAGAATTTGTCTAAAATGCATCAACGATTTATCATGTTATTGGGCTGCAAGGGGGAAAAGTCCATATTAAACAAGCACTGACGTGTGTATTATTGGGGTGCTTTCGTTTTTTTTAATTGTATGTCTGTAATTGCATTAATGCTATTAGGCGTGTATTAATTACATTATTACAACTGTATTAACTGTAATTGCAGGTGGAGCGAAATGTCTTATTTAATTTAATTTAGTTGGCCGTCTACTGGCTAAATAGACATCTAGTTTCTAATTTTAGGGTTTTGTTTTGTTTTGTTGAAAAATAGTCCGCTCTTTAATAACTTGATTTTGACCTGAACGCATCAGCAATGTAATTCCAACAGCATATACGCTCAGTGCTTCAGTGCACACGCCGCCATCTTGTGTAGCACAACTTGGCAGCTCAGCGTGCGCAGTGTATAGGTATATATAGGTAATTTACAGCCGCACAGTCTTGCATTTTAATGCCTTATCGCGTCCAGAATTTCAGAAACCATCATTAAAAACGTCGAAAGTCGCAAGCGAACAAAGTAGTGCTACACAATATGGCGTACTCGCGGCGACAAAAATGTACGGCTCATGAGTTTTCAAGGTAGTAGTTCTGTAGTTTTGTGGTTCAGCCTTCCTCATTGTTGCTTACCTCCGGATGCATTCAGGGACACTCCGAACATCACAACAACCTCTTTAATGTGTGTGTATGTGAGGTCCATATACAAAAAGACAGACAAAAAGTCGATACAATCGTCACTTACTTTGTGCCGGTTAATGCGGAAGTACAATTTGCTGCATTCAGAGGTGCTCGGAAATCCCACAAAATAACCTCAGAACATGGACGCAATTTACGTGGTGCCTTTGAATGCAGTCCCTCGTTGCTCATAATAGCAAGGTTAAAATGGGACTCAAATGTTGTGCTGCTCATTTTAGCTTGATTTCCTTTTTAGCTCATTTGGAGCTCTTGATGCATACAAATTGTACATTTGTTTCAACAATAGAATACAGTACAAATGTGCATATTTCAGACATAGTTGCAAATAGTGATGAGGAATTATTTATTCATTTGAAAACTGCGATTAATCTGATTTAAACGTCTTAATCATTGGACAGCCGCAGTTTAAAACAATTGGAATCACACAGAAAATGCTCTATAACAGTTCAATACTCAAATATGCGACTTCCTTCAAAGTGCCATAAATCCCACCTCTTGAGATTAGAGCACACTTCCTGTCGGGCATTAAAGAGGACTGGAGAGAGAAAGTGATCACTTATATAACCTTTATATCACTGCGACACAGTGACCTAGAACACCTTTGATGTGATGCTTGTTAGCGGTCATGTTTGTTTGCCGTAAGCGATGGTGGCCACGTCACGTAAGTTCTTATACGGTTCTTTTCTCAACGATATTCAACAATGCAGTATAGATACAAACCACATCCTCTGTATGCCATGGAAAAATAACAATATCAATAAAGCATCAGCCAATGTGGCCCACTGTGATCCAGATCAGTTATATCAGGCGTCTTCCTGACCTACTGACGGCTTAGTTACACTTCCTGTTTGCTGTTGATGCGCCTGCTTCCTGCCGCCCAAGTGTGCTAAACACTTGCATTGCTGTCAAGCGGGCTGGCTAATCCCCAATCAAGTCTTTACGTGTGACTTCTCACCTGCCTGGGGTTTTATGAGCCGCCCCAAGCTCCTCCATCAATCCTATTTACTGCTCAGTGAGTACAAGCAGATGGCCCACATACGCAAAGCACCGTATAAATGTATATTTTTATCTACGCATGTGCATATATGTATGTATGTGCGTATTCTATGACTGTACATATTGCACATACAGTATGTATGAGTATGTATGCAGGCATATACACTGTATGTACAGTATATACGTGCATTATGGATAGTATATGCAGTATTTCCAGGCAGGTACAAGTACCTACTGTGTTTTTTTCGGGCATTCCAAGTGCTTGTATTGGCAATGACCAATGTTTGTGTTTCTGATTGCTAAACCAGAGACAGCTGTCTGGTTTTCATGATGTTTTCACCTCTAAATGCAGGCTACACAGGCAAAGGCGTACACAGGCGTAATGCAATAATACACTCAATACACTCAATACAATACACTCATATGTGACTTTTACTCATCTGTATACACCACTCTTTATTTGCACTAAGACCCATTCATCATTGCACTAAAATTAATATATCTGGTCTAGTGGTCTAGTGGTTAGCATGCAGACCTCACGGCTAGGAGACCAGGGTTCAATTCCACCCTCGGCCATCTGTGTGTGGAGTTTCTCCCCGTGCATGCGTGGGTTTTCTCCGGGTACTCCGGTTTCTTCCCACATTCCAAAAACATGCTAGGTTAATTAGTGACTCCAAATTGTCCATAGGTATGAATGTGAGTGTGAATGGTTGTTTGTCTATATGTGCCCTGTGATTGGCTGGCGACCAGTCCAGGGTGTACCCCGCCTCTCGTCCGAAGACAGCTGGGATAGGCTCCAGCACCCCCCGTGTCCCTCGTGAGGATAAGCGGTGGAAAATCAATGAATGAATGAATGAATTGTATGAATGTGAGTGTGAATGGTTGTTTGCCTTGTGATTGGCTGGCGACCAGTTCAGGGTGTACGCCCAAAAACAGCTGGGATAGGCTTCAGCACCCCCATCCTTGTGAGGAAAAAAAGCGGTAGAAAATGAATGAATGAATGAATAATATATCTGCAATATGTCTGCTCCTGTGCAATATTATGTGTATATTTTGTATATATCTTGTATATACCTTGTTAAACTGTCTTTTTTTTTTTACTCTACTTTTTAAACTTGACTCTTGCACTGAAAGGAGAAGCTCTCTAATTTTGTTGTACATCTTGTATAATGACAATAAAGGTCATTCCATTCCATTCTATTCCATTCCAAAAGGAGCCTAGGAATGCAAAAAGAAAGCTGAAATGTTGCTCTCAGATCGCATTAGATGGATGCCCTACTTGCAGAGGGCACTCCATGTACTCATTTGGACATTTGTTACATTTATTGGAGTTTTTGTTGTGCCATCCTGTTGGACATTGTTGAGAAAAGTGCTGTTATATTTGTAATTATTATGCCCCGGAAATAATTGTCTAACATTGTCATTGGCAACCACTGTGCCCGCACCGACCATGTGACATGCAATCAGTGAATGCCATGCACGTGTGTTAAATAAATGAGGCTCACAAAAAAAAAGAGTAAAAACGCGTGCCGTGTTATGTCACGCTAACCCCTGCCAAAGGAAGACTCTTCTAAGAAACATCAGCGAAACAAAAGGTTGATTAACTGCCTGTGAACATTCCCACACTTAACTGTTGATTAACACTCGATTAACCATGTTTGCCCTTCACTTTCCTCCGTCAGAGGCGAGCTGAGCTCTTTGACCTGTCAGCGGCTCTAATCACGTTTGAAGACGACGGCAATTGAAGCGGACAGGAGTCACCTCTAACGTGTGCACAGACGCCCCTGCAACGCAGCCGCAGCCTACTCAACACCTCGCGATTGCGTACGAGCCGTGAATCCAATTTGTGAGGATTGGAGATTAGGGCAGGACAAACCTCTCCGCTTCAACAGCTTGCTCGTGACAATTTCTGGACGCTAAGCAGATAAACGGCAAGCTCCTTCCTCTGGAAATCTGGGAATGGTCACACACTTACGGAATCTGGGTAACAGATGGCTTCCTGTTTGTAGTTTTTTTATAACGTGACTTGACTTGAAATATGACTTCAGAAAGATTTGATTACAGTAGAAGCCATGTAGATTTACTGTAGGTCAATCCTTCGTGTTATTATTGTGCAGGATTGAATAAAAATGAATAAAGAACACATTGTAACACTTAGCTACTTCTGAGTTAATCTGACTTAACTCGCTGTAAAGGTAAAAATTAATCATACTCACATGATAATAAAGAAAATACAAACATGAACTGTTTATAGTACAGTTTTAATTCCACTGTGATTACAACAAGGTTGTAAATCCTTGACGTCACATATATGGGATAGAAATGTCATTATTTCATGAAATTAGGTTTATTGTGTGTTTTACTTCCATGCGGAATTAGAAAGAAACTATAATTGTTGTGGTTATTTTAGGTTATTGTGTAAATTGTTTTGATTCATAAACAAACCTCTAATTGTTTTTTTTATGTGTCTTTTCTTGGTCATTCATTCTGCAGAAGGGGCTGCACGGTGGGCGAGTGGTTGGCATGTAGACCACACAGTCAGGAGATCGGGAAGACCTGGGTTCGAATCTCCGCTCGGGCATCTCTGTGTGGAGTTTGCATGTTCTCCCCTGGCCACCCACCTCTCGCCCCAAAGACAGCGGGGTTGGCTCCAGCATACCCGCAACCCCAGAGGGTGCATATTGAGCTTCCGAATAGGGTTGTTCCGATCAGGGTTTTATCCTGATGATGCCGATCCCGATAATCCATGAGTGAAATCGGCCAATATCGATACTGATCACATACTCATCCCCAAATTTTGCCCACACTTTCAAGTGGATTCGGGTTGGGATCGGGGCTTTAGAGCCTCAAACCCACCACACCCTGCCAGGTCCTCGCCCCCTAAATGCCGCACCAATCTAAAACTTTTCAAAGCACCACCCCGGTGAGACATTTTTTGAGGCACGTTCTGAAGGATGCAACACTTTTATCTCTCACAAGGACTGAAAGTCCAACACACGGGAGACATGCTTGTTATGAATCGTCATATTAACGCAAATAATATAACAATAATGTGTTTTTTTCCCACTGATATCGACAGACAGATACCGATCCAAGTGATCTGTGTATATTTTTTATACTTCACTTCCATCAAAAGTATATCCTGGATTGTAAACAAAAAGTAATAAGAGTGTAAAGGTGACTATAGGGGTGCTATTTCATGTCTAAAGGGCTTTGATGATGTTTAAAAAACGTATTTAGAAAGTTATAAACAGGTTTTACATGTGCTAACTATGAAAATATCAAATTTATTAATATTGATTCTTACTTACTAGTAGAAATTCACTTATCACTGTCAGGGCAGGAATCAATTCAAAGCAATAAATGAGGACTGTACTGTTAAAAAAATAATTTGCAGGTGATTCTGCCTTATATTAAATGTCTATTTTGCCTGTGAGGCAGTAAATGTGTCCTCACACATTTAGCTTTACATTATTTGGCTGCTGTTTGGTTTGCCAAATGCAACGCTTGGGCAGGCCGGATCCGGGCAGCCTATTGAGGATTGCTGATATAAACCAAAAAAAAACGGCAGTTTGTTAGTTTGGTTGCAAATTGTCCGTACAGGCATACAATAATGAGGTAATAGGTTTTGAGAAGTTTAATTAAATAAGAAGCAAATCCCATTAATTGGTCTGCCTTATCTGCCCGTCTTCATCCAATAATGGGATTACCCTGCTGACAATAATTAAAAAGCAGAAAAGTCTGTAAAATGGCAAGATGGACAATGTTGTGTGGGTTTCTTTGATTTCACTAAATGTTATGTTAGTTGACGTAACAATAAAAGTGTACTGCATCCTTGCAGACTGGGATAGGATCCTGTACAAACTAGGTAAAGGTGAGGGTCGCACGTCTTTTTGTGACCATTCGATATGCACGGGTTACGATACCATTCAAAAATCATATGCAGTCATCCCTCACTACATCGCATGAACTAATAAACTGTCACCGTTTTGTGGTTAACTATGGCCTATCATTAATGAAAAAAAAATGTATTCTGTTCACAAGGTTTACATTGATGAGACATTTATTGACATTACCTTGCTCATCTGTCACACTCACTTTCAAACCTATTAAGTAGAGAATGAATAAATTGGAGGCTAACTACATAGTTGGTAATGGTAATGGTTTTATTTCATTTGAACATGCATCAGATTATAATTGAGTGCATCCCATAATCAGTTCACAGTTCCACATGTCCAAAAAAAAGAGTAGGAAGAAGCAAAGATTATTAAATCCTATACCTCCATCTGGTTCTTTTACAATCAGTAACTGTTACATTTGTTCACTTCCTGCTTTCATAATATATTTTTTTAAACTTTATTATATTAATTAAATTTTTTATTATTTATTTATTTGAAATATTTAAAATGTTAAATTTTTTAATGTTTAATTTTTTAACTTTTTTTTATTTTTTAGTCATGTACAAGGTGATATGAGCATCCAATGACATAATGGGTACCATAGTAAGTGTCAATATAGTGATATACTATATAGCACATCATGACTGGTCAAAGACTCTTCATCCTTGTATTTAGCAAAATTTTCTCTTGAATTAGCTCATCGTTGTGCATTGTTTGATTCCCTTACTCAATCCATTCCATAGTTTGATTCCACATACTGAAATGCTATGGCTTTTTAACGTAGTCCTAGCATATAAGTGTTTCAAATGTACTTCTTCCCTGAGATCATATTTCTCCTCTCTTGTAGAGAAGTATTGGATGACATTTTTAGCTAATTGGTTATTTTTAGCCTTATGCATTATTTTAGCTGTTTGAAGATGAACTATTAAACTATAATTATATAGATTGCTACTCTTAAAGCGACGGCCGTCTCTTGTGTCGATTTAGAGATCCTGTAGCGTTCGCATAAACAAAGCTAGCATTATCCAAAAGAGTGATCTTATTCCTCCGGAAGAGGTCCTTTTTCGGGTAGGTCGTAAAATGTTGAGTACATTAACGACCCTGCGGTCATCCACAGGTGGCTGTTGGTTTAGAAGAGATCAAATTAACAATGTTGTGGTAATCCTCTTTGCTCATTATAATCCAACGCGAGGCTGTCGGAAGCTATATAACCATCGCTCGTGTATCACATGTCACTCCTGAGGCAGCGCGCCAAGTCTTTTCTCCTGCTTCCAAAAAGGAACAAGCCGGGAAGATGGAAAACGGCACAGAGGGCAAGAACTTTTACATCCCTATGAATAATAGGTCAGGGCTGGTAAGGAGTCCTTTTTACTACCCGCAGTACTACTTAGCAGATCCCATGTTCTTCAAACTCCTGGCTGCCTACATGTTCTTCCTCATCTGCACCGGCTTCCCCATCAACGCGCTGACGCTGGTGGTCACAGCTCAGAACAAGAAGCTGCGGCAACCTCTCAACTTCATCCTAGTTAACTTGGCCGTGGCTGGTCTCATCATGGTCCTTTTTGGCTTCACGGTCACTTTTTATACTTCCATCATGGGCTACTTCGCCTTGGGGCCTAATAGCTGTGCTATCGAGGGATTCATGGCCACCCTGGGAGGTATGTCAATATTAAGTCTTCAAAGTTGCCCTCGTGACAACTTCTGATTGTGTTTCTTTCATCCGAAGGCCAAGTCGCTTTGTGGTCGCTGGTGGTTCTGGCTATGGAGCGATACATTGTGGTGTGCAAACCAATGGGAAGCTTCAAGTTTACAGGCACTCACGCTACAGCTGGCTGCGTATTCACATGGATCATGGCCGCCTCCTGTGCCGTCCCTCCTCTTGTTGGTTGGTCAAGGTAACGTCCTTAGAAACCTGTATACATACGGCCATTCATCCATTCTGTTTGACTTGGGTCAAAGGCTGGGGTGTAGACCTGCACCGACCTAGAGATGTGTACCGAAAACGGTACTTTTGTAGGCACTGACCAAAATTTGTCTGTAATACCGAACATATATAATCTAGTAAAATGAGAAGGTACTGCCGGTGAATATTCTTATCCATCCTGGTCTTTGTACGCTCTGGGAATTCCATTGACCGCACACACCAGCCAGACCTGATAGGACAGCTCTAGTCTAGTTCATGCTCAAAGTCTTGGTAGGACACACACTAGCCTGACTAATTTAGTCCAGGTCCTAAGTCTGACTAGTCTAGTGCAGAATAGAGTGGTCTCGTCTGACTAGTCTGGTCCAGATCCCATGTCTGACTAGTCTGGTCCAGATCCCATGTCTGACTAATCAGATCCCATGTCTGACTAGTCAGATCCCATGTCTGACTAGTCTGGTCCAGATCCCATGTCTGACTAATCAGATCCCATGTCTGACTAGTCTGGTCCAGATCCCATGTCTGACTAGTCAGATCCCATGTCTGACTAGTCTGGTCCAGATCCCATGTCTGACTAGGCAGATCCCATGTCTGACTAGTCTGGTCCAGACCCCATGTCTGACTAGTCTGGTCCAGACAAGAGCTGTCCTATCTAGACAAGGCCTGCTTAGATGAGATGCAAAACATCTTCTAAGACCTGAAGAGTCCAGTTGCGAGCGATTGATTACCCCAAAAATCGAAAGGCACTCACTATGTTTTGGTACCAGACCAGCAGTCTTCATTCAATTCACAAGAGAAGATAACAAAGCCAGGGGAAGGGAGGTCATGTTTACACCAACAAGGAGACAAATTAAAGCAACAGAAGCTGAAATAAGTCATATTACTAAGCATTTGGCTAAAATAAAACCGACCTGTTTAATAAATGCGAGTGTTCTGGAAGAGGGCACAGGACGCATCCCGGTGGTATCCCCCCCAGGTACCTGGAATTGGTTAAATGTCCAAGCTAACCATCCCTAATGACCGCATGATGTGAGCAGGGCAACAGTGCATCATCATGAGTCCACTTGGCCAGAAACACGAGGTAGTCACATGACCTGAGAATTTGCAAACAAACACACAGCTGAGCCAGCGTTCTGGCTGCAGTGAAAGCAATGAGATCAGTGTGGTCAGTGTAGCATGTGGCGGGAAGATAAATTAGCGACTGCTTGGTTGGTATTTCTAACAGTGCAGACGTCGTCTGATGCAATGCAATCGCGAGGCGGACTGGACTTTAGTCCACTCTGGTGTTGCCAGCCACAGGCTCGTTTCTTGGTCAAGTGGGGGGGCGTGTCCTGACTGTTGTTTGCACTGGTGCACCGAACAACACGATCGGAATATCCTCCATTTTTGGAGTCCTTTCGAAGGAGTGCGCCCTCGGAGGGATTCCCTAGTTCTGTGGAGACTATGTCTCTCAACTGGCCTGGGCTGGGAATGTCTCGGGATTGGTCAGGGAGGATTGCGATCTCCATTCTCTTCCATTCTCTTCCGCTTATCTGGGCCCGGGTTGCGGGGGCAGCAGTCTCAGTAGGGAAGCCCAGACCAAGGTGTTCCCAGGCTAGCGTGTCCCTGGTCTGCCCCCGGGGTCTTCTCCCGGCTGGGCATCTGACCAGGGAGGCGTCCGGGAGGCATACGGGCTAGATTCCCGAGTCAGGATGTGAAGAAGCGGCTCTACTCTGAGTCCTTCATGCCACACGTTATTATTTCCTTTTCGAAAGACAAACAGTCAAAGACTTCAGATAATGAAACAAAACAAAACAAAGCTGACGTCATTTCCTGTGTTGCTGCAGGTACATTCCAGAGGGCATCCAGGTGTCCTGTGGACCCGACTACTACACTCTGGCTCCAGGCTACAACAATGAATCATACGTCATGTACATGTTTATTTGCCACTTCTGCGTCCCTGTCTTCACCATCTTCTTCACTTATGGAAACTTGGTGCTGACTGTGAAGGCGGTAAGAGATTTCTCACCGATTTGTAATCCGAGATTTCGAAAAAAAAAAAAAAACCTGAACAAAAACGGCACGTAACTTTGACTGTGTTGTTTCCAGGCTGCAGCCCAGCAGCAGGAGTCAGCCTCCACTCAGAAAGCTGAAAAGGAAGTGACACGCATGTGCATCCTGATGGTGATGGGCTTCCTGGTGGCTTGGACGCCTTATGCCAGCTTTGCGGCTTGGATCTTCTTCAACAAGGGGGCTGCCTTCTCCGCAACCGCCATGGCCATCCCTGCTTTCTTCTCCAAGAGCTCGGCCCTCTTCAACCCCGTCATCTACGTGCTCATGAACAAACAGGTAAAAAGAGGACCCCATCTTTGTTGTTTTGCTTCAGTTGCTTCATCGTTGACTAACTTTATCATCTTCCCAGTTCCGTAACTGCATGCTGAGCACTATCGGCATGGGCGGCATGGTGGAGGATGAGACTTCTGTGTCAACCAGCAAGACAGAGGTGTCCTCTGTGTCTTAAGATTGGCCAACAACTCAACAACTCCCGCATGGACTCACAATGTCTCCAAACCGACAATGACGCATTCTCTTGCCAAAATACGGACATATCTCCAGGAAGTGGTGCAGCGTGGTTTGCCAGTGTCTATGGCAGCGATGCGGTCTTGTGTAGGACTCCCTGGGTCTCCACCAGTCCAGGATTGAACGTTTCTGACCTTTTAGGGCCACCATACATTCATGTGTTGGACAATATAGAACTGAAAGGTTTTTAATGGCATAACGTTTATTTAAATTAAGTTTAATTAAATTAAAACAAATCCCGGTAGTCTACCGGGATTTGTTTTAATATCTCATCATGTAATTGTTTTCCAACATACGGTACACTATCAGCTGTGTAAATGACATTCCCTCTCTATATTTTGTAAAAAAATAAAAATAAAAAGTAGGTAGATAAATGCATATAAATGTGTCTGATCAGTTGCTTCCTCTTTAATGAGCGATAATTGCAAATCACGTGAGATTACTCTGCTTGGGACATTTATTCATCAAGGCTTTTTGCCCTCATAACAAAGATAGTTAATGAAATTCACACGCATGCAGCCATAAACTCACAGCAGAGCCAAGAAATTGACATATTCTCAACAATAACACAACAATAACAAATTATGATATAACACAATGACTTTATCCGTGCTTGTGGTTTAAGAAGTTGTGGTTGCAGGTGCAATTGCGGTACTTTTATATTACCACTATAACAGGATGTGCCTCTGCTCTTATTTTGAAGGCCGGAAGTGTGGTGGGTGTTGAAAATGTACTTTGACCGTTGCTAAGTGAGCTAGCTAGCACTAGCTATGGCTGTACGTGAGCAGAGTGTTTTTGCCGACTTACTTCAGGAGGGGGCTGTTTGTCCACGTTTAACAGCAGATTCCGTTAGCATGGAATTGATATTACAAAGTCACAAACATAGAGTAACCAAGATAAATCGACTCTCCTTTTGCAATGGAAGGCATATTGCGGTGTGTTTATGACGTCATCGTAAACACGTGACTCAACCAGGAAGTGTGAAGACCGTCTGAATTCACAAGGCTGGAGCATAGAACTTCAACGTAGCGAACTCACGAGCCATACGTTTTTGTCGCCGTGAGTCCGCCATCTTGTGTAGCACTACCTTGTTCGTTTACGGCTTTCGGAGTTTTTACTGGAAATTCTGGACGCGATAAGGAATTAAAATGCCCCACTGTGCGGCTGTAAACCTATTTATGCCTATACACTGCGAACGCTGAGCTGCCAAATGGTGCTACACAAGATGGCGGCGTGTGCCCCGAAGCACTGCACGGTGTGTGTTGTGTCGTCTTTCTATTTCTGTTGGCAGGAACCTCACAATGTCTGTCCTTCATGGACGGGGTAGGCTACTGGCCTTGTAGGCTGCTGAACTTTAAGTAAGACACAGCGCCAATAAGTGGATTACCTTGATCACACGTCGTCATCAGATCACTGCAGATGCCCCCTGCTGGCAGGATGCAGAAGTGGTGAACTGTAGTTATAGCAGGAAGCACAAGCCTGCGAGCTCTTTAATCCACTTTCAAGCGTTGACCGTTGATTTCTTTCAAATGTTGTTCACTAATCTGTCTCAATCTGTGTTAGTGAGCACCTCACAGGTGTGGCATATCAAGATGCTGATTAGAAGCCATAATTGCTGCACAGGTGGGCCTGAGGCTGCAAATCGTGCAGTTGGAGTTATTGAAAAAACAAATACTGCTGGACTTAACCGGGCGAGGAAGGTCGGGTTGTGTGCAGGTCCGGATGGTGAGAGCGGTGGACGGCGTCCATTGTAACCTTGTAACCACTTATCCCAAAGAATTACACGATAAATGTGAACTCATATGTGGGGGATGAAGACTGTATGATGGAGAGCCTACTTTCCCAAACTGTGATTGGGTTATTTGAATTAAAATTGAAAACAAAAAATAACTAATCAATAATTAAATAATATATCGCGTGCTGACAGACCCTGATTTGTGTTTTTTTTAAGGAGCGCAGATGTAGGGGGTTCACGGATTTAAAGCACAGCCAATGGGCAGCTGAGCACCGATCTCTCACATTAAGCTCCCATAAAAGCAGAGGCTTAACTGGGCCTTAGTGAGTGAGCGAGCGAGCGAGAGAGCGAGAGCATCTTCTCTTGTCACTGCCTGCGACGTTCAGACACACAGGAGTGCCACCATGTTGGCATTCAAAATCATTCATTCATTCATTTTCTACCGCTTTTCCTCACGAGGGTCGCGGGGGGTGCTGGAGCCTATCCCAGCTGTCTTTGGGCGAGAGGCGGGGTACACCCTGGACTGGTGGCCAGCCAATCGCAGGGCACATATAGACAAACAACCATTCACACTCACATTCATACCTATGGACAATTTGGAATCGCCAATTAACCGAGCATGTTTTTGGAATGTGGGAGGAAACCGGAGTACCCGGAGAAAACCCACGCATGCACGGGGAGAACATGCAAACTCCACACAGAGATGGCCGAGGGTGGAATTGAACCCTGATCTCCTAGCTGTGAGGTCTGAGGTCTAACCACTAGATCGCTGTGTCGCCCGCATTGAAAATCAAATAGTCAATAAAAAATAGTGACAAGTGTTGTCATAATACAGAACACAACATAAGCACATGTTTGGGTCATTCACAATAGCATCACATGACATCACATATTTATTGCTTAATTGATGCGGACATTGTAATTGATTGCTGGCTTACATCGTATATATACAAAATTATATTTAGTTGCAATTAAAAAGCGCAATAATAAACAGTGAAGTGTGATCGGCCATCAGAGATAGTTTTGTTACATTTGATCTCGTCAAGTCATACTAGATACCGCAACTCGGATAATACTATAATAATACTATGAAACGACTAGTGTATGTATAATGTATAAAAGCCAGTGAATAAAGGGTTACTGCCTCCACGCTTTGGCAAAGTCAATTATCAGTCAGACTTGAGCTTTGCACTTCCTCTCAATCCTCTTGTAATCTAATTTTGCCAATTTGAGGATCACCTGGAGGAGGTATAAAACAACACCCAGAGTGACTTAAACCACTGGTGTGGGGTTGGCTTCTTGACACCACTCGCGACTACACGCTCCCCAAGTTCGGACCGACCGCAGCTCCCGCGAACCAACTGAGCGACGATGGCTTGGGACGGAGGATTCGAGCCTAACGGCACAGAGGGCAAAAACTTCTACATCCCCATGTCCAACAGGACCGGGATTGTTAGAAGTCCATTTGAATACCAGCAGTACTACTTGGTGGATCCCATAATGTTTAAGCTTCTGGCTGCCTACATGTTCTTCCTGATCTGCACCGGAACCCCCATCAACGGTCTGACGCTGTTGGTGACGGCTCAGAACAAGAAGCTCCGGCAACCTCTCAACTACATCCTGGTCAACTTGGCCGTGGCTGGTCTCATCATGTGCATGTTCGGCTTCACCATTACCATCACGTCTGCTGTCAATGGCTACTTCATCATGGGAGCCACCGCATGCGCAGTGGAGGGATTCATGGCCACGCTGGGAGGTAAGGTCCCAGTCAGGAACGCACCAACCATCAATTCCTGACCAAACTTGTCTTGCAGGTGAAGTTGCTCTGTGGTCTTTGGTGGTGCTGGCCGTCGAGAGATACATCGTCGTCTGCAAACCCATGGGAAGCTTCAAGTTCACCGGGACTCACGCCGGAGCCGGAGTCTTCTTCACCTGGGTCATGGCTTTAGCATGTGCCGCACCCCCGCTGGCTGGCTGGTCCAGGTAGACCATCTGTGGCTGAGAGAACCAGTCGCATTAGATTAGAGGCTTCCAAGAAGCTCCGCATCGTCAAAGCCTCTTGAGAATACTTTACTAAAATACTCATTTTTTTTCAACAGGTACCTCCCCGAGGGCATGCAGTGCTCCTGCGGACCCGACTACTACACCCTGGCTCCGGGCTTCAACAACGAATCCTACGTCATGTACATGTTTGTGGTCCACTTCTTCATTCCCGTCTTTCTGATTTTCTTCACCTACGGCAGCCTCGTGCTGACGGTCAAAGCTGTAAGTTGAGCACCGCATTGTCACGTCGGCATCATACAGGGGGGGGGGGGGGGCGTCACGCAGCTCACATCACTTCCTGCGCTTTGCCTCCAGGCTGCAGCCCAGCAGCAGGAGTCGGCCTCCACTCAGAAAGCTGAAAAGGAAGTGACACGTATGTGCGTGCTGATGGTCTTTGGCTTCCTGGTGGCTTGGGTGCCATATGCTACCTTTGCCGGATGGATCTTCATGAACAAGGGAGCTTACTTCTCAGCTGTGACTGCTGCCATCCCCGCCTTCTTTGCAAAGAGCTCGGCCCTTTATAACCCTGTCATTTATGTCCTGATGAACAAACAGGTTGGTGCAGAATTTTAAGCGGACACCAAATGTTGCTACTTCAGTGCTGAAATGACTCTTTTTTTGCTCTTGTTTCCAGTTCCGTAACTGCATGCTGAGCACCATTGGAATGGGCGGCATGGTGGAGGATGAGTCCTCGGTTTCCACCAGCAAGACAGAAGTGTCTTCTGTGTCTTAAATGTGACGACACCTCAGAGTCTATGGACGTTTTCCTTACTGATTGCATCCAGATTTTTAAACCATCCCATGAAAAAAACATTGTGGACTTTTGCCAAATGGAATTATGGATAATGAAAGGACTCTGGACAAAACACACTAAGGAATATCAACTCAAATGTTAATATGTATAAATGAGTCAAAAGTGGAAAAAGGGGTACCAGATTATATGGCGTCTGTCTACGTGTGTGCGTCAGTGTGTGCGTGTGAATGAACCAGGACTCACTGTTCGGCGTTTGATGGCGTTCGACTCGCAACTTGGAACCTGCTGCGACGTAAAACAGCACAACGCGTCACCAACGTGCAATCACATGTGTGGGGGGTGTATTTTCATGTAATTATGTCATGTTTCACTTGTTTTTATGTATTTCATAAAAATGAACAAAAATAGGAAGGAGTGTAGATAATAAATGCATGCAT
This sequence comes from Doryrhamphus excisus, assembly GCF_037039965.1. NCBI lineage: Eukaryota > Metazoa > Chordata > Actinopteri > Syngnathiformes > Syngnathidae > Doryrhamphus > Doryrhamphus excisus. Next base: position 18,490,542 of record NC_136367.1, on the reverse strand, counting down.
GAAAAGATTTTTGTCTTTGACTGATTATTTTTCGGAGAAACACACTTTAAATCACACACTGGATGAAATAATGGACAAATAACCAGCAGGAAGTGTATTTGGAGTCACTTCTTGCTGCAGGGGTCTCAAACACGCGACCCGTGGGCCAAATGTGGCCCGCAGGACACTAGTTTGAGGTCCCCGCCTTGATATAAAAGTTTAATGTTAGTGCGGCCCGCGCAAGTTTGATATGGATGCTGTATGGTATCATGTACCCAGAAAAAATTATTAAGTTTGATTAATAGTTAATAGTTGTTAGTTATCCTCCCTATCCGTGTGGAAGTGGTAAGTTTTTGGCTTTTTAAGTTTAAAGGAAATAACTTGGAGGCTACCGTTTAGGTCGCTGGCTCTCTAGTTTGCGAGTTAGCATGTGTCTCAAGACCCTGCAGTTGCGCAATATGTTGTAAATAAAAAGAGTATAAATGTGACTATAGTCGTGTTTTGTCATGTCTACAGGGCTCTAATAATGCTTTGTTCATTTTAATCTGAAAAAAATCATTTGTCTACCCACCAACTATATGTGGTTTCTTAAGTTTTTATTATTTGCCGTTTTATTATTATTATATTTATTTATTACTGATTGATTGATTTTCTTTATTCTTGATTTGTTTATTTATTTTTCATCTTATTTTGTGTAGAAAAATAAAAAGTAAGATATTTAAAAAGTAAGAACAGTGGAATGTTTTATCAGAGCTTTTATTGTAGAAAATTGGAACCAAAGCAAAGTTTTTTCATTTTTCTATTTTTAATAAATGCGTTTTTTTTTTGTGGCCCCCAAGTAAATTGAGTTTGAGACCCCTGCTTTAAAGTCTTTCATTTTTACTTTATGCGGCCATAAAATATATCAAACATCAAATTGCCTACATTGCCTCATGGGTCGGTCGGCTGTGGGTGCAGCGTGTTGGTCTTTCCGGCATCTGAAGCTAATAACCGTGATGGATTATTCCACCCGTTTGAATTGAGGGGGTGTCTTTATGGACACCCTTTATAATCACAGCCTTCATGCTGAAAGTCAACAATGTAAACGGTTGGAAAGATGCCACAAGGCATTCTGGGAATGGGAAATTACGCTCAATGCTGATATATGAGCGGTGCAGAGTTGACCTTTGAACTTTCGGTGTTCAAACCATTAGGTACACCTACACGTCAAATACTTAATAATAATGACTACTGATTGACGCTCATATTCATTAAGGTATTAATTACTGTGGTTGTACTTTACTAGTACTTACTACAGCCTAGTATTGCGCTGCATCGTTGCCGTTTAACGCTATACTGCCCCCTTGAGGCTTCCTTGAGTCATACGTAAAAACAAAAATAAAACTGACTCCCAGGTTGAGACCATATGAGAACTTATAGGAAGTGTGATTATTACAATTGCAAAATAACCACAACTGCATGGACGTACTATATACATATGACCACATAATAATAACAATAAAATCAATTTTCTAATGCTTTTAAAGTCACCTATAGTGAAGCCATTATTCCTTTGCTCCTCAGTCACACACACAAGCTGGTAAACTACATCTGTAGTCACAGCTGCCCTGACAGAAATGTGTCCAAACCCCACCAAATATTAAGTCACATTCATACCCGGGTGTGAGCAGCATTGGAGTCAAGATGGCGGTGCAAAGTGTCTTGCCCATGGACACAACGACAGTGACTGTCTGGAAGTGTATAACGCAACGGAAAAGGGTTGGAAAATACGCACAAACCAAATATTACACAACACAAGGCAATTCATGATACACAATTGCGCAACGTGCCATCCATCCTGTGATGCAACCCAGTATTTCCTGCAGACAAGGATGATGGTAATTGTGGTGCCGGGAAGCACATGCACTGTAATTTAGCGGCGGGGGGCGGCACGGGACACCTGCATGCCATTAGCGGTGGCAGGGAGGAGCGCCGCTTCTCGCTCTTCTAATTGTTTGTAGCACTATAGAGGCCGGCTGGAAACTGAGGCCTTAATAACAAAGTGTGCATGTGTAATTCCGGGATGTGAAGAAGAAGAAGAGCCACGGATGTGCGGATGCTGTTGGAGGTGCAGTGAAAGTGAAGACACCATTCTCTCCTGACATCAAGGACTTGTGATTTCTACTCTGTGGTCGTTTTGGGCAAGGAACCACCTGAGATAATATTGTAAATGGACCCTGCATGATCCTCTCTGAGTGGTGAGGGGGGGGGGGGGGGGATAATGTGGCATGCCATATTTATCTTCCTTATGTTTGCAGGCCACTTCCTGGTTTGCAACAGGACTGTACCATTTTCGATTTGAGGCTGTGTTATAACCCAAATGGACAAATAAGAACATACATGAACCTAACATAGGGCGGTTGAGTGGTTAGAGTGCAGCCCTCACAGCTAGGAGACCATGGTTCAATTCCACCCTCGGCCATCTCTGTGTGGAGTTTGCATGCTCTCCTTGTGCATGCATCGGTTTTCTCCGGGTACTTCGGTTTCCTCCCACATTCCAAAAACATGCTCGGTTAATTGGCGACTCCAAATTGGTATGAATGTGAGTGTGAATGGTTGTTTGTCTATATGTGCCCTGTGATTGGCTGGCCACCAGTCCAGGGTGTACTCGCCCAAAGAAAGCTGGGATAGGCTCCAGCACCCCCGCAACCCTCGTGAAAAAAAAGCGGGAGAAAATGAATGAATGAATGAACCTAACATAAAGATAATCACCCTGGACTGGTGGCCAGCCAATCACAGGGCACATATAGACAAACAACCATTCACACTCACATTCATACCTATGGACAATTTGGAGTCGCCAATTAACCTAGCATGTTTTTGGAATGTGGGAGGAAACCGGAGTACCCGGAGAAAACCCACGCATGCACGGGGAGAACATGCAAACTCCACACAGAGATGGCCGAGAGTGGAATTGAACCCTGGTCTCCTAGCTGTGTGCGCGCTAACCACTCGACCGCCATGCCGCCCTACCTACAGCATTAGACTTGTAATGTTTTCACATCTAATGTTTTGTTTTTATTTGCAGAAATCTCTCATGTCATGTCAAGAAATGTCGTGAAGGTGCAGCAGGAATTGACTTTTGCATCAGCGTTTCTTGAAAACTACAAGACAGATAATTATAAGCAGCTGGTGGCAAAACTCCTAAAGTCCTTGGCTGCAGTGTTACTTCAGTAACTTTGTGACTCTAATGAATATTAATTGTGTAGCTTTTACACAATCCTACAGTAGCTTGTGAGGATAGCTACCTAGCTATCTATTTGGATAACACTAACAGATAATGCTAACCGTGCTAACTGGCTAGCTCGCTAACTGCTTCATAAAGACAAGCCTTCAGGCTTTCATGTACAGTGGAGATACATTTTTTTATTATTATTTAACATTACAACACTTCAGCGCACCATCTGGGAACAAACAAGACCAACCTCTTGCTTAAAAAAAGTGAGTAATGTTTGCACAGGAAGTACAAACACCAGATCCTTTGTTTACTGTTTGAACACACTTTCTAATCGAAAACTGTAAGCACTGTTTGTTTGTTTGTCCACACGCAGTTAATGCAAGTCATTAGTGAAGGTTTGGTGTATTACTATGCATTACGGTAATTGTCTAATACAGGATGAAAGCTGAGCCGCCAGCAGGGATTATCCTGCAGGCCTTAGCAATGCAGATAATCCAGGTAACGCCGCATGGTGCACACTTTCATGTCCACACAGCAAGACGCTTCATTCATTGAGAATTCTCTCTTATGTTTGCGTACTTGATTTTTAGACCCCCTCCCCTCCCCCACTGATTTATTTTTTTTTTTGGGTGTGGGCAAGGAGACAAGGAGACAAGGACAGGGTGACTGACAGCAGCTAAGCAGGCTAATACCCTCACTCATACTCATTTAAAAGTTGCATTTTATCTAGAAAGATGATTTCACATTATGCATTCATTCTTACATTTTTGTCATAATTATTGACACTGTATGGATCCTATTGATTTATGGCATTTGATGCCAGTGTTTTTATACGCTATATGCTATAAATGCTATATTACCTGACGTTTATTGGAGCAGGTTTGCCATTTTTAAGGACTATATGAGGACTCAAGTTTGTTTTTCTGAGTCGCCACAACGGATCTATAAATGTGAATGTGAGTGACTGGCGACCAGTCCAGAATGTACCCCACCTCACCTCTCGCCCAAAGACAGCTGGTATAGGCTCCAGCGTGACCCTAATGAGGATAAGCGGCATAGAAAATGGATGAATGGACAACATGCACTAATAAAAATGCTACAAATGCTAATGATTTATAGCTAAATATTACATTTTTGTATAGCAAAAGCTTTTTTTTTGCAGTGTGTGAATTTTTCTTTTTAGTTTTTACTGTTTTAATACATTTTTTAAATTATTTAAAATGATCCAATTTGGGACGACAATGCACTAAATAAGTGCTCTTGTTGTATAACAAAATAAAATGTTTCAGAATGTACTTTTTGGTCAAATAAAAAGCTAAAAACTCAATGAATACATCAGTTTTAGTGCACTGGGTTCACCATTTTTGCACATTTTAAATAATTTCAATATTTCAATAATAATTTCAAATAAAAACAATGCATGAATTAAAACATGCTATGGATTTGTGGCAAACTATAGCATTGGTGTACCAAGCGGAGCATCACAATTCAATGACGCTTGTATTGCACTGAACCAGTTTTTATTTCAAATCAAGACTTCTGCAAGTGGACATGAATTACGACATCGTTAAGATTAATCAGTAACGACAAAAATAATTCACACATATTTACCAAATATTTCAAGGTCAAGTTGAGTGCCATTCAAACTCAATGTAATAATAAATAACATTATGTTCCACAGTAGTGCAATAGTGCTGCAAAAGTGGATTTTATTATTTCGGTTTGTGGTATGTGGAGTTATGATGAGGGAGCTGCTCTCTTCTCGCTGTGTTTTGCACATTATGGAACATATTACAAAAAAAAACATGGATACTTAGCTAGTTTTCAGTTTCTTCATCTATAAAACACCACACAGCACACCGGAAACGTTCACAGAATTCTATTCTCATCCAAGGAAATAATAAATAAACGCTCAAATCACTTGTCGTTAAGAATGATCATGGGGCCCTGGGGGCCTCCTTTGCTGTCATAACTGACTGGCTGGCCCAGGTACGTCTGCGGGAGGTCACAGCTGACCTGGGATTGGTTGAAGCCGCCCGGTCGGTACGCCTGCTGCCCAAAATGCCCCCCCGGCTGATTGAAGCTGTTTTGCCTGGACGGCCGCGCAGCGAAAGCGTCGTCAAAACTTTGCTCAAAGCTGCTCTCGCTGTAGAGCCGCTGCCGCATTTCCCGTTTGCCCGAGGAGCTCCTGGTGGGGTACCTGTGGCCCATCTTGTACCAGCCCGTCTCCTTGAAGACAAACCAAATATTTCCCACCCACAGGATGACATTGATGAAACCAAAAACCTAAGAGCGGGAAAAACAGAAAAGAAAATATGATTGAAATATATTTCATACAGAGCGGCAATTCATTTGCAAAATGAAGACGACATGGATCCCACCAAGCAACAAGCGTCCAACATTAATGTCTCTTGATGGCCTCCTGGAGCGTAAAAACACCATGGAGTGTTTTTGTATTAGCGTTCATATGTTTGTATTATGTGTGTGTGTGTGTGTGATCCCACCACAGACGCGTTGAGACGAGACCAGAGAGGCTCCTGGGCGGCCGTGCATTTGTTCTCCTGAGCCGAGCAAGCAGAGATGAGCAGCAGCACCTTGGTGGGCTTCGTGGCCGTCTTGATGTCCGTCAGAGCTTTAGCCCAAAAGCAAGTGCTGACGAGCCACATGAGGGAGAAGATCACTGTCACCACAAAGTCCTGCACATCAGCGGGAGAAAAGGAACTCACATCTTTGACTTTCTACACACTTCCTGTATGTATTTGAGGTGGTTAGCTACCACAAGCGGGCCTCTGTTGTTCTTTAAGTATTTGTTCTGGTAGAAGACGTAGACCACCGTCGCCAGGAGCGAGTAGAGGAACGTAATCACGCCCACGGTGACAAAAAACTGAGCAGCTGAGGAATAGTCGCCATCCAGGAAGAGAATCTCATGCCTCTTTGCATCACATAATGGGGCCTTGAAATGCACTTGATGGAGCCTACACAGGAAGTCACCAATCAAAGTTAGAAGGTCATGTATATTGATTGCTTAGTTGCTTCATGAAAAAAAATGATAATATATTACAATCTACTGATTCCATTTCTTGGACGTTAGGCGCTTCTGTACTCTGTGTGTATGCTAGCCGCCCCGGCTTCACCCATCGGGACAAAGAGGCTGTATAACTGACAAAAGGGCTCACTCCGTTCATGCCGTTGTTCTATGAAACAATGAAAACCCTGCAGACAGTGAACTCTCTTCCTGCCTTTTTGGAGACGCATGGGCATTATTTATTATTATTATTTAATAAAAATAAAAATAAAAATAAAAATAAAAATAAAAATAAAAATAAAAATAAAAATAAAAATAAAAATAAAAATAAAAATAAAAATAAAAAAATATATATAATGGGCATTATTTATTCTTATTATTTAGTACCCATATATATATATATATATATATATATATATATATATATATATATATATATATATATATATATATATATTTATATTGGTGGGGGTGAGTGTGATTGTGGCTTATTGCATTATGTATTCCCATCAATAAATCACATCACCGATTATTAACATTTATATATATATATATATATACACACACATATATATACAATATCTAATAATTATTATTTAATATATAATATATTTATAATATTATTATTATTTATTTTCATTTATTGTGTCATTAATTGATGAATTTATGATCGTCACAGGCCAAGTGCCCACAACGAGAAATCTCCCACCATGTTACGTTTACAGACACATGACATGACAATATGACACATGAGGTGCTAATGAGATGCCAGGCTCAAAGTGACGGTGATTGATAGAGAGGCAGAGGCGTTCACTGTCACTGCAGCACAGAATCAACAACAAATCCAATTCTAGTGGGCATTTCCTCCCCAGGAAGAAAGTGCTGGTGATGACTGGACCGTGGACTAAACCTCGTTCGAGTCCCTCAGTGCGCACGGAGCAAACAAGCAGAGATTTCTTCCATGTTTTTCCTTAATGGCACTCTAAAAATATTCCACCAAAGTGCTCGTCCCCACAATGCATTATTGCGCCGTTGCCTAAACGAGCTTCCCTCATTCCCAGCCGGAAGCCGGTCCAATTTAAACTGCTTTTTGTGGAAGGGTGTTTCACCGACTCCATCATTAGACCAAAATGCACTCGGAGCCAGATCAGTCAAGATTCTAACCTTAAGTGGTCCCTTTTGACGCGCCGCAACGTTTCCACTATTGATCTTGTCTCGCAGCGTGTACCCACAATGCCGTGGGGCTGCTGGCTCAGAGACAGCTTCATTTAGTGACAGGAAGCCGAGAACATCTCCTGTTGGAACTTCTTCCATCTATATATGTTTTGCAATCACATATTTTTAGCAGACATAAAGACATTGTTGACTAATGCTCTCTAATGTTAATTGCACACACTATTATATATATATATATATATATATCTGCAAATGTTCAATGCCGTCATGTTGCTTTGAAGCATAAATAGCTGGGCGTTCTATTGTAAGATGTACTTAAGAGAAATGTATTTATTTATTTATCAAGATAATTTATGGTTTAGTCGAAGGGCAGCCAAACATTTCCCATACAGTCGTCCTTTGCACCAACGCTCCCTCACTCTATTGTTTTTTTTTTCAGAAATTCATTCATAAATAAATGTTATCATATAAAAATACATGTGTAAATATGCATAAATATGATCTACAAGTGCATGTAGATGTCAATAAAAACCTGAGCCATAAATTGTCTGTTTTCTTCATCTCTCGCCACCAAATAGGAAGGAAGAGTGTGCGTTGGTTTCAGCACCTTTGAGCATTTGTTCCATAGAACAACAGTATGAACGGAGTGAGCCTTTTTGTCAGTCATATAATCTTGTTGTCTCAGTGGGTGGAGGCGGGGCCACACTCATACTCACCGAATGCAGAAAGATGTAACGAAATCAGTAGATTACCATATAGTGTTGTATATTTTTAGATATAGTATCGTCTTGTTTTTTCGAGAACTGAGCCCTAATGGCTAGTGATTTGGTCGAGCGTGGGAGTTGAACTAAACATGACCAGGTTACCAATTTTCCAACAGGGAAAAAAAGCAAGTGTGTGTGGATAGCTTATTCAGTATACATTTTATGTTTCAATTATGACAACAAAATAATAAAAGTCAGTGAAAAAAGTGCATGTTTGTCATCATGACGATGAGTCAGCGTTTTATGTGTGAGTAGAATAGTAGAGTAGAATATATATAGTAGAATAATAGAGTAGTTTACCTGAAAGGATAGCCAAAATCAATGACGATGCTCCTGTTACTCGGCCTACTGTCTGCACAGTCCACTTTAACCTGGAGGTGCCCATAGTAGCCTCCACATGTTGCAAACGCACAAATGGCAAAAATCTGAAAAAGGACAAATGCATAGAAGTCATATGAGGACAAAAACGTGCAATCTTCATGAGTGAAATCAGTACCCGGGGAGGGGGGGTGAGTGTGAATGTGGCTTATTGCATTATGTATTCCCATCAATAAATCACAGCAGCGATTATTAAAATTTCTAATTGCTTTGAAAACAAAAGCTGAATAATTTAAAGGTGGGAAGTGCTGCTCACTGTGCACTGGAGGGTGGCCGCAGCCGTGCTGGCTGATTCATTTTGCATCAAATGTTCGCAGAACTGTGCCATCGCCTTATTTGCTCACTTGTACATCATTCAAAGGAAAAATGAAAGATTTACTCTTAACCGTGTGCTTGTAGAGGACACATCAACACGCTCCAACTACTGGAAACTACTTTATGCATGAAAAACATGCACTGCGCCTTGAAGCTAATCCACCGTATAAGTCAATAAAGGGATAGAAATACACTTACCGGAGCAAATATGACCATACACATTTAAAAATCCCAGAGATGTGTGGCCAAAGTCCACCCGGTTGGTACGTGCAGCGTTTGTCATCAGGCTGAAGATGTGGACGATAAGAAGAGAGCATCCAGCTGAGGGGAGGGCTCACATACGAGGGACACCAACTTCCCAAAGGAGGAGCCACACAAACACTTTTGCGACCGGTTGAAAAATGGCAAGAAGAGGGTCCAAGTGGAGCTTGAAAATGAAAGAAAAACACGCAGGACTTAACTTATTCCTCTGGAAGAAGTCAAGAAGTCATGAGGGATGTCGCCTGCAACAACTCCACATAGCCAGCTGCCGTTTGACGCCCCTGTACAACCTGAAGCCCATGATGGCGCCCCTTGCACTGTGCCGTGTCTCAGGTGGGATCTCCTTGTCCTGCCAACGGAGAAGAAAACTTCATTTCACCTTTCAGTTTCTCATATTTGGTGCGCCAATGCAAAATCTATATATGATATATTACAATTAGGGCTGTCAATTGATTAAAATAGTTGATTGTGATTAATCACATTTTTTGTCCATAGTTAACTCACAATTAATCACATTTAATCACAGCTGGAAATAAGTTTTTATCTATAATAAGTAGGGGAAATCTCTTTGTGGTAAACAATTTGATGTGCAACGACAACAATAATTACATAAAATTTTATGTAAAGTGATATAAATTTGGGAACTTTGGGCCATTATTTAAAAAAATACAGTCAGCAAGCATATTATTGTATGACTATTTTCTGTATTATTAGCATATTAGCTGTTAAACTCGCCCACAAACGTTCAGAAAATACAAAATGTGAGTGAGTGAGCCCTCTCGCACTAACATGTATTTGCTTATTTATGATACTGCTTTTAAATTCTAAATGTTTGTGAGTAAAAAGCCTATTTAGGAACATTCAGAAAGGATTATTATTAAAGAATTGTCTCAATGCACCTTTCCTTCATGAAATGTACAAATAAAATTACCTAAAACACAGGGCAATAGTCATAAAACATTTCTTCCAAATTGCAAACCTAATGTCATTTCACGTCTCTTTTAAAATACATTGAAATACATAGAAATTAATAATTAGATTACAGTAAATATTATTTTATTACAATAGGCTAACTATTTCCACAGTTTTTGAACATTAAATGCGATTTGTCCTACTTTTTCGACGGGCATTGAATGCACCAACGCACCGTTCTCCGAGACAAAGGGGGATGTATGAATGTATTTGGATGTATTTTACCCCTTTTTATTTCACCTCATACCTGCTCCCGAATGCTGATTCGATGTGGGAATACATAAAGGTAAGATTTGTTGACTTTGAGTGCTAATGTGCATCATTGTGGCAGTTCGAAGCTAAATGGCTAACGCTAGCAAAACATGTCACACATTGACAGTCCGCCAAAAGAAGCTGTAACTCCAATTTAGCTGGCAAAATCAACAGAGAGATGTAAAAATGTGAAAAAAACACTAGTTAGTTGGGTCACTAATATGCCAAGGTAGCAATGTATATGACAATAAAAACAATACCTGCACTGCTTCAGTCTCTGGCAGGCCATGTAATCCGTGATTCAAAGCTTCACAGCTACAGTAGATATAAATAACTTTGGTCTCGCTACAAGAGCCATCTACCAGGGCTTTGAAGCTAACTTTACCAATCTAAATACTATTTTATTACTCAATTTACAATCAATATCTGTTCCAGCTAGTGGCTACAGAGTTACCATGCTTCAACCAAACTACGGCGGGGGCCGAGGGCCAAACTGACATCTCTCATTACAATGTAACTTTATGCATGTTGACAAGAATCAAACCATGACCAGTTATACAAGACTTCCTCTTGTCCATATGGTTTGCTTTGTCTTGGGGGGGGGGGCGGTACATGTCTTTAGGTGAAGTGTAACTATAATAAAACTACTGGAAAGAACTAGGTCACATGCAAAAAGTAAAAATTAAGACCAACAATAAGGGAAAAACTGCAGTACCAAAAAATGAATTGCTTTGCTGACCTCTTCTGGTGCCAAGTGTACATTACAATTGGATTTAGTAAGATGTTGGCAGTGAGGCGCCCAGACAAAGATGGTTTTATCAATGAATCATTTAGGGCTGTGCTTTAAAAGCGGTAAATAATTGATTTCATGAATGACATTTTTAAACAGTTGTTTGTATTAATTATTAAAATGATATAATAAATAGTTTGCTAATATATATTTTTAAAATAACAATATGTTATTCAATAAAAAACAGTTTTAAAAATAACTTTAAATACGTTAATAAACACTTCAAACACTGAAAAAGTGATTTGGGTGATGCAGTCATCAAATCACTTGAGTTAAAATGTAGTTAGTTAATCTAGCCAAGAGAGGGCAGCACCAAATTATCTCATTGGATAAGATATGCCCCCCCCACCCACCCAACAGCACAATGAACCTCTCATGCAGTTGAGCGTGTGCATTCCAATCCACTCACTCTTTGATGCACTCCAAATTGAGTGTCCAGATGACGAGTTGTTACATATATGGGTAGAGGGAGGATGGTGGGGGTGGTGGTGGTGGTTGGCGGGGAGGTGGGGTTGGGGGTTGGGGGGGGGGGGGGGTGCTGCCATGTTAAAGTGGCTCCATCCTCTCTCTGCATTATTAATGAATCTTTTTCTGGCATCATCTCTCTGATCTAGCCTGAAAAAGAGAAAGAGACAAGCATTAATCTTCTTTTTCTTTTTTTTTGGACAGGCCCCCCCACACATCCCAGCTACTATCCCTGCAGGCATGTTGAAAGCTTTGTCGTTGGACTTCATCTGAAATGAAATCACCCCACAATGACTGAGGGCCTAAAGGTGAACTTGTAAAGAGGAAAATAGCAGGAAGTATAACAGCAGGAAGTGCGACACTTAAAGCTCCCCCCTTTTTGGGTAAACTGGGTGGAAAATATTACAATTCCCTTTTCTATTCTGGGAGCAAAATGTGGAGGACTGTGTTATGTAAAAGGATTTGTCTGGGAAAATGGGCTCCTCCTTGCACCAACAAACCAATTACGACTGTTGAAGTCACTGCAGCCTCAGCCTGTGTGGGTAAGCTTCTCACTGCACACACACACACACACACACACACACACACATACACACACACACACACACAGACAGGTGCACATGTTTGCTGTGCAAGTGTGTGACGTTTAAGAGTTGCAGGGATCTGCAACACTGCCACTGACCTTATTCCATCAATCTCACTTTAAAAAAAAAAACAGCAGCATTTAAATATTTCAAAGAGCTCTTACTGAGAAGCTTTCCGCCTGTATGTGTGTGTGGAGGGGAGGGGGGGTGCCACGTGCTTCAGCGTGTATGGGCGTGTGCATGCGACATGTGTGTTTAGTACTTTATGTGAGTTTGTATCGGCAGTGTCCAATAAAAAGCATCTGTCTACAAGCCGATTTCCACAATCTAGGATTCAATGTTAATAAATAGAGCTTTTTAACATTTTTAGAGCACTGTAAACATGAAATAACACCCCTATAGTCATGCTCCACAGAACAAGAAGTGTGACTTCCTGGCTGGTGATTGTATTATGTGTGGTGTGCTTCCTGTCGTGTTCAGCCGCTTCATCCCAGTTCTTGTCTCTCATAGGGACTATGGATGATGGGCGAAATTCCCCCTCAAAAGGTGCAGTTTTTATTTAGGAGAGGGAAAGAAAAACAAAGTATGAATACCACTTCCACACGGAATGAGAGGAGAAGCTGCTTTTCATGATGTATCCATGGCTGTCTACATTGACTGCAAGGTAGGTTAACATGATATTGTAAGGATGTAACATTACTGCCTCCTAGTGGCCAGAATATTACATATCACTTGTATTTCATTATGTTTTGACTAATAATCTACCACAATTTGTTAAAAAAAATGAAATATAGTATAGTATCATCTGGGCTGATATGGGAGGACATTTTATAGTAGCTGACTATTAATTTACAGCACAAACTAGTGTTTATTTGTGTAAAAGAAGCAAAATGTCCATTAGACACTATTAGCTTGAAGGAAGGTGCATGTTAGTGTGTTTGTGTAACAAGGTGTTTATGTCCACTCATAGCGTGTGTTTGTGTGGAACGTACGCTGATGTTGACTTATGTTTACCCGTCCCACTTTCCAACTGCACTATAAAACATTTCATGCTTCCCTCAATCAATTAAAAGAAGGCTTCTCATGGTGAGGCGGGTCATGAATATATTTATACGCAGATATTGTGTGATATTTCAGCCGTGCCGCAGTGTCTGCTTCGTCACATATGCCGCCTGTGTCAGCTCTCCAAGGATGCCCACACAAACCACAACAGTGGGCTTGTGTCCTCCAATCAAGTCTCCTGTTTTGTATTTTTCTTGTACATGCAAGGATAGTCTCAGCGACGACTATTCATTATTGATTTATAGCGCCGGGGTGAAGGAAAGTTCAGATGTTTAATATTGTCTCGCTCCATTAATATTAGTGCATATCTCAAGAAGCAGCCAGTTTAGTATCCCGCTTAATCTTTGCCGCTGCAGCAGGGATTTTTTTTTCTTACATCAACATTTATCTGATGGCTATGTTCCTTCTTAACCTCCATGAACCTTCCACAGTCTCTCTGGACCTGAGCAATCACAAATTTAAAATGGTGAAGCAGAGTTTAATTGAATTGCATTTGTAGACTCTCCACCTCGGAAGCAGAAAATACATCAAAATCCTAAAACCGGTTGACAAATTAGCATTTTAAAAAGAGGACCTATTAAGCTCAGTTTTGGCCCCTTGTATGGAGTTGTGGACTCCTACAGAGCGGCTACACACAATAACCCGCACAGAAAGCTTTTCTAGATCTTCCAGAACCTGCACCTATTCCAGCTGTGCTTCCTTGGATTTTGGAAGCGGATAGTTTTCATGTATTCCACACATGGCTCGCCTCCAGGCACGCCTACTCTGCTGTGATTGGTGCCCGTATACAACCTGAAGCTCAATTGTTCCACTGAAGGAACATCTCAGGTGGGATCTCCTTATTGTGCCAGTAATGTTGGAAGCCATCAGGACCGTCAACGGAGAAGAAAACTTTATTCCACCTTCCAATGTCCCACGTTTGGTGCTCTCCTGCTGATTCCAAACAGGTGACTTGTTTGAGGTTAGTGGACTGCACACTTTGAAGCTCTACTCAGAAGCTCCTTAAGATCCAACAGTGCAAAATGTACTGTAAATACTGGTGTTAAGATTTTGATCAATAGTGGAGCTTCCATAACTGAAGCTGAGGGACCAGTTCCGAGTCCTACGATATAAAAACTGGACTGACAGTACTTTTCTACAATGACTATACAATGATTGACATGTTGATGGTGACCCTGACTGTGTGTTCTTGTGTTCCTCTCTCCTTAAGTCCGGGGTGGCCTCCTCAGCAGCACACACACACACACACATATGACTTGCACAGTTTGCGATACGCAACGTCAGCATTGCACTTCAGCACACTTCTCCCCTGAGATCCAAGTGAAGGCGACAGCTGCTGTGCATTTGCACATCTGACCAGCAGATTCCCTGGTGGTAAGCATGCTTTCAAGGACCCCTCAAGCTGGACTTCCTGTTGGCCTCGATGTTGTCCGCTGTACTGTATCTGCTTTATATAGTCTCCCCTTGTGTTTCTTTATTTTATGTGTGTCTCCCCGATCTGTGTTCAGCCCCATACGTGATTAAATCCTGCAGGCTAAGACAGTCAGGAGACTATAATCCCCTTTGGTCTTGTGCGACTGCACACTCTTGAGTTCCCGTGGGGAGACCTGGCATTCTCCAAACCTTTTAAACATGAATAATTAAGTGATGTTCTCAGTCCAGCGCCTATACGTCAACCAGAGTGTGTACACATTAAATGTTGATGCTCTTTATGGTCAGACAACACCGGACCCGCACTGCAAATGTTCATTCGGGTTCGGAACTTTAATGATTTCATTGCCTTTCCACCTAATGGGAAGAATCATTTATTAACTGTTATGATTGCGGCGCTATCAACGGCGTATGTACCATGAAGTCATGGATTGCCATACAGCTTGTAAAATTAAAATAGCACTGCTTGGCCTTCCCAGGGAACATATGTAAACAAAGACAAGTTAATAAGATGTTTGGAAGAGATGGGCAATGGAAGCTGGAACTATTATTACTTCAGTCCATAAGTAACTTCACTAAAAATACAATAATACACACTTCAAATGCTTCTGTTAAAAAATGACGGCATACAATGGAACCTCAGTTAGTGTCCACCCCGGTTAGAGTAAAAAAATAAGGCACGCCTCTTGTGGTTTTACTGTATTGTCATCACAAAACGTCCTGTTAGCATTAGCAAAGTGAAATAGGCTGATGAACGGCCTGGTTGTTTGTCACTCACATTTCTTTTTTCTGCATTTTATAGCTCTACTTAGAACCTCCTTAAGATCCAAACAGTGCAAAATGTAAATTTTTGCACAATTTTTTGGTCTGCATATTAATAATAAAAGTCTCCACCTCCACCTTTGACCCTGGAAGGATAATGTTGTTACAGTTATTATTGCCAGTCTCTCAATAGTCACCTATTATGCAAAAGTGACCTCTTAATGACGTTATATGTGTCTCTAGATCCATGAGCGCCAACTGTGAGAAAAATCCATCATGTCCCTCTGTTGTTTGCTCCACTTTTGAGAGAATTGGCGCTCAAAACACTGGCTTTTGAAGTTGTGGCTTTTCATGGCGTCATTAAGGAAAAACTCCTTTCTCATGGGCATGAGAAACGAGCCCGCCTTGTGTGTATGTGCACCACTTCACAGAGGACGCAAAAAAGCAATTCTACCAATTATCCATCAGTCAGTGACATTTAATTTACATTAAATCATCCTGGTTGAGAAACATCAGCATAATCCTTCCGATCCCTTTAACCAAAGGGCCTCGCCAAATACAGACTAACAGTGAGATTCCCATCATCAGGTGTGCCTATTAAATCGACATGTCAGTGTATGAGCGCCACACCAGAGGGAGCGTGCTTGTGCACCTGTGCCATCTTAAGTCACGCAGGCTGACACTTTGTCACTTTAATCAGGTCAACGGGGCCGCGGGTTGTGTCAGGAAGTGAGATAGCGAAGGTGTTTCAGGTTTGCTGCACTCCTGTATGTTCATCTGGCCAATTATGCTAATGCTTAAATGGTTACGCAACAAATAAAAGACATGCTAAATGACCTTTTAGTGATGTTTCAACAGTTAGATGTGCTCCAGGAGCCGTTTTATGAGAAAATTCAATAATTTGCCCCGCTTATTCTCCTTTCTTGTGCCAGAATCTTTGTTTAAAAAAAAAGAAAAAAACAACAGGCTTTGCTACACATCTTAAAAAGCAGCCTGGGGTTCTAGCTAGCCATCAGTTGGAGCTGTAAGTTGGATCGTTTTGCTTTTCTTCAGTCAATAGGCTAATCTAGCATGAGCCTAGTTCTAAACTGTGAGCACCATTTTAGCATCGTAGCTCACACAGCTATGCTAGCACTGCTAATGTTGGCGTTCTCCTGTCCTGTCCAACTCCTTGATGCTATGTTTTGGTATATTGGACAAGTGCAGAGTTGTAACAGCGGTCGTAAAAGTGGATAAAGTACTGTATCAGGCAAAATGATCTGACACATTTGTAGGTTAAATAAAAGGCAAATAAAGTAAAGTAACAAAAAAGTGATGCCATTGTTTTTTGTTTCTTTTTCAGTTGCTGCCATGAATTGAACTGCAACACAACGAGTGTTCCGTTTGTACGTCAATCTTGGTAGACATGATCCCGTACCAGCTCGAAACACGTTACCAACTTCAGAGCTACCGGATCTGCATTGAAATGAAAATCAATCAGCTTGTTATTTTACTTTATTTGCCTTTTATTTAACCTACGAATGTGTCAGATCATTTTGCCCGACCCTGTACAATAGCGCTTCTTGGAGATGCACACTCGGTCGGAGACAAACACAGCTCAGGAGTCGTCGTGCTTATACAAAAAAGCACTTTTAATCTGTCTAAATTGCAGCATCAAGGCCATAGCTTGGACAACACTTGTGAGACTTATTTAAAATTGTTGAAAAATATAGAACCTTAAATCTTTCTTGGTTTTAACACAGCTCCTGGGTCTAACTGGATTGTTGGGCTTCAGGGTACTGTATATGTTGTTTTATTGTCATTCGGCATAGACGGTCTTCTTCACGAGGGAATGTTGAGATTTATAACACTAAGATCATATTCTGACTTCTAAGAGTAACATACATGATGATCGTAGTTTGGTATGGACTCAGTGCCGGAATGAGGATTCTATATTCCCTGCCAAGGCAAGGCCAGCCCAGCTCATAAACCGTCTGTCCCATTTGGGTTTTTTACGGCTCCCGCACCGCATGCAGGTCTCATCATTCCCTGCCGACTGTCGGCATGGCTGGCCTCCACATCTCAGCATCCCTTGCACGGCAGCCATTTTAGGTGTACCACTGCTGCCTCCAGGAAGCTCAGACAAGCATCCTTCGCCGCTCTCCGTTCAGGACCAGGGACAGCTCTCTACTGCACATGCGCACAGGGAAAAAGCGAGCGAAGGGGCCATCGCCTGAATCACCCTTCCCACCCCCCCTTCCCTTCATATGTGCCCCTCCTCTTTCTCCTTTCCTCTCACCTCACCCCTTCTCCCTCCCCCTCGCATCCGCAGCAGGGACTGGCCAATAAAAGAGAGAAAACACGTAAGCATCGACGCGGGCTCGGCGCAGGCGGAGGATGCTCAGTGTGAAGCGGCATCATCCCTCAGCACCACTCACATCCTCCAAGCCACCGAGTGGAACTTGGGCCTCTCCTCCGTCCGGACCGCGGCTCTCATTCATCCTGCGGCCACACCACTAGCCACACACCGCTTGGAGGTGAGGAGGTCGGGAGGGGGGACCTAACAGCAGAAGGTCAGGATCCTGTAGCAGGAAGGTCATCGCCTCAAGAGCAAGATGTTGGATCCGTCGTCCAGCGAGGAGGAGTCTGACGGGATAGTAGAGGAGGAGAGCAAGGAGGTGATGGCCCCCCAGGCCGGATCCCGCATCTCCCCGAGCAGGACCAGCGAGAGCTCCGGCGGACTGGCGCCGAGCAGCGGCCGCAGCAGCGCCCGCCCGACCAGCCCGAGCCCGTCGGCCGCCAGCGAGGAGAAGGACGACCTGGAGAAGCTGCAGAGAGAGGAAGAGGACCGCAAGAAGAAGCTGCAGCTTTATGTGTTTGTCATGCGATGCATCGCCTATCCGTTCAATGCCAAGCAGCCGACAGACATGGCGAGGCGGCAGCAGAAGGTAAGCGCACCCCCACCTCCTCTTCGTCTTCCTCTTCCTCCATCATTATTAAGCACATGCTGATGAGACGCCTCCTTTCACAACGCAGATGTTGTCATTGATGACCTACATAAGCTACAGTACGGATGTGGGGGGCGCTGGGGGGGTGCAGGGGGTGGGGCTATCGGGTATATAGCAGCAGGGGATTCAGCACACCTCCAGTTTGTTTTTGGTGCAAAAAAAAAGAACACACAAAGAACGAGTGGGAGCACATTGAAGTAGAGCTCCTATAGTGCAATAGAAGGACACATGGTGGTGCAGAGCTGCATGCACAAAGCTCCCAAGTGAGATCAATTGTGTGCAAGGGCGTGCAAGAGGTGGTGGGTGGCCTTTGGATATGGGAGAGCGTTGCCTTTATCAACGGTACGATGAATGAATCCCTCCTCGCCATCCATTTGGCCTCCCAAGGTGACTTTTAGGCTCAAACCTCTTGAGGTAGCCGCTTTAATGAGCGTCCTCCTCTTCAGATGGAGAGCCAATGCACATCCGTCTCATTACAAAAGGTGAATATTCACTTTTATGCAAATGTTCTGCACATAAAAAACTATTCATTTGCTGGAATGACCTGATATGGGGGCACACAGTTCGGTATCAGGTTGGCGTTTTAGGAGTTGAAATAGATTGTGTCAATGAAAATCAACATGACAGGAGGAGTACTTGTATTTAACTTGCAGTCTTGTTTAGACAGTGAAGCAACATACTGTACGGTCTGCATTTTCTGCTGACTCATGCACAAGTGCATGTGGGAGGCATAAAGCACCACGTTTTCCACTTATTTGTTTTGTTTGTAGTGCCGTTTGGCGGGGGTCACCGACGGTCTAATGCATGCTTAGTAATGCACTTTTAGAAATCTGGCAGCCACAAAAGCCTTTGTGGTGGCGGGACGAAGGATCCAAAAGGCAATAAATCACAACGTCTGTCTGTAGAATTTCACTTTGTCCACATTTCAGCAAATATATTCCCTCATCTTCTGCGAAAATGAATGGCATAAGGTGCGTTCATGTGAAAGAGACCTTTAACAATTCCCGTGTTTTGTGTCATTTCAGTGCAATTGCGTAGCAATATTTGCCAACTTATAGTATATAGTCTTATATACTATAAGTACTATATGGTTTATAGACATATATAGTCTTAAACCAGTCATTCTCAGTTGTTTCTGTCAGGTCCCCTGCAGGGGACACACATATTTTCACGTCCCCCTGATTAGAAATATTCATGGTCATGAGGGTTGCTGGAGCCTATCCCAGCTGTCTGGCAAGGTACACCCTGGACTGGTTGCCAGCCAGTCAATCACAGGGCACATACAGACAAACAACCATTCACACTCACATTCATACTTATGGACAATTTGGAGTCGCTAATTAACCTAGCATGTTTTTGGAATGTAGAAGGAAACCGGAGCACCCGGAGAAAACCCACGCATGCACGGGGAGAACATGCAAACTCCACACAAAAATGGCCGAGGGTGGGATTGAACTCGGGTCTCCTCGCTCTGAGGTCTAACCACTCGCCTGCCGTGCAGCCCTGATTAGAAATACTACTGAGAAATTTAGAATATCTATTCTGTACAAACTGAAACCAGTAAAATGCAATTAAAGATATATGAGGCATACACGCATGTTCACTACAAAAGTCAAATTGAATGTCGAGTATGATAAATTCTTACATGTTGGCAGGTCTGCACTTTGAAAGTACTCCCTGCCTCTCGCACGGCTCCACAGGAGGGGGGCCCGCCCCACTCTTTGAGAAACACTGTCTTAAACGGTCATTTATTAAGCACATTTCCTATATTAGCTACTACGGATTAGTCACAGAAACACGATGAAGCAGTTTTTAATGAAAAAATAAAAAAGACGACTTAAAGCCAAAGGGAAACATATGGAGCGGCTCCATGGTAATCCGTTATTAGAGGCTCTGGCACACAGGCGGCAGCCAGTGATGGACTATCACAGAGAAACAGGCGGGGGTTCAAAGTACGTCAGCCCCACTGCTGCGTCTTCGACGTGATGCTGTAACCTTGTGAAAGGGCGACACAAAAACGGGGGGTAACCGAGCTTCCTTTTGAAGGACAGTGGAAATATTGAACATTTATCTTTCTGATGTTGATATTTTATCTAGGGTTGCATGTTTGCATGCAAGGCTTAATTGTCTTGGGACACACTTAAACTAATTTAATATTGGGACGAAATGTTAGAGTATATTGATAAATAAAAATGGTGTCCACATGGTTTCATTCATGTTTTTTTTTATCCATTAACATCCACAAACACTGTCGAATTGGACAATATGTCTGCAATAATGAAAACAAATATGGCTCATTACCGGACATGATATACCTCATAATAAGTGTTTGTGCCTTGTAGGCTTTACATTACATTTGAATGCAACATGACAGGACTAGCTATGATCGCATACATACAATCCCAGCTATGACTTACTACACTAGGGGTTTTCATAATTTGTTTTTGAGAATCCATCCAATCAACCACAAGAGAAGAATGCATGACAGAGATGGACCTGCTTAGGTTGAAAACTTCAACGTCTCTGCAGCAATATGCATTAATTCTATTTCTATTAAAATACCTGTACACATGTACACAGACTGGACACAGCATTAGGTAAAATAATGGTATTAGTTACACCAGCGCAACCAAACAATAACAGTGATGCAAATAGCCGACTGTTGTTCGACCTCGAAAACCACATAACCACATAATAGTAATTTGAAAGAATGATTGTACCCAACACTATGTATGCTTGCATGCAACATTTTTTTATGTGCACCTGCACAACCAAGTCATAACGGAAATGCAAATTTCCCACTGTTGTGCGACCTCGAAAACCACATAATGGTCATTTGAAATCATTCTTGTACCCCACACTTCTTTTGTAGACCTGCACAACCAAGTCATAACTGTAATGAAAATTTCACACTGTTGTCCGACCTCGAAAAACCACATAACGGTCATTAGAAATAATTCTTATACCCCACACTACGGATGTTTACGTGCAACACTTCTTTTGCACACATTCACAACCAAGTCATAACGGAAATGCAAATTTCCCACTGCTGTGCGACCTCGAAAACCACATAATGGTCATTTGAAATCATTCTTGTACCCCACACTCCTTTTGCAGACCTGCACAACCAAGTCATAACTGTAATGAAAATTTCACACTGTTGTCCGACCTCGAAAAACCACATAACGGTCATTAGGAATAAGTCTTATACCCCACACTACGGATGTTTACGTGCAACACTTCTTTTGCACACATTCACAACCAAGTCATAACGGAAATGCAAATTTCCCACTGTTGTGCGACCTCGAAAACCACATAATGGTCATTTGAAATCATTCTTGTACCCCACACTCCTTTTGCAGACCTGCACAACCAAGTCATAACTGTAATGAAAATTTCACACTGTTGTCCGACCTCGAAAACCACACAATGGTCATTAGAAAGAAAGACATTTCTATGTAATTTCTTTCCAAGTAGACCCCTTGGTGTTTTCCGGTTTTATTCCAGTTTAATGCAGCAGCAACAAAAAATGCCATTGCACTAACCACTATGATATCTGGATATAAAATTCCACTTTTACAAAGATAATGACGGCGGTTTGCAGTGTGGAAAGCACAGCAATGGTGTTTCTAATATGTTGCATCTTTTCTATAACTCAGTGTTAGTAGAAAGTAAGCATTGCTATCTTCAGCTGAGCAAACATGGTAGATTATATTGAAAAAAACATGACTTGCGCACTAGGTATTGCTTTGTTTTGCCTTTCATCCAGAACCTGGGATGAGGTGTCTTTGCTGGTTAGCCTCTACACGGGTGTTTAAACCTCCCAGGTGATGGAGATCGCATGGTTTGTAGGTGACGCTCATTGAAGCGATAGCAGCACACTTGTGAATTGATGTCAAAGGTGTCCCAGGGGAGATGGCAGGTCATTCATGGTGTCAGAGACCACATCACCTTGTTGACTGATGGCATTTTCTTCTCAAGTGGGCCTCCATTGCCTTCTGACTTATCTTTGCTTTGTTGAAGTGGACAAGTTGGATGCTGGGTAAGGAGACAGTGAGGCGGCGGTCCTCAGTCATACGGTACATTGTTTGAGATGGCTACTCGTATACGTTTCACTAACTTATTAACTTTGTGCACCAACTGTGGATTTTAGGAATACAGTCGTCCCTCATTTATTGTGGTTAATTGGTTACAGTTGAATATCCGCAGAAGATTCCTTATTTATAAATTGATTATTTTAATAGTTAGAGCATAGAAAACCTGTTTACGACCTTCTAAATGCTGATTTTCCACATTATTAGAGCCCTCTAGACTTAAAATAACACCCCTATAGTCACCTTTACACTAATATAGTAAACATAACAATAGAAAATGAGACATATAAGACATAAATAAGACATAGAGTCACTTACACACACACACCCGTGTTGCCAGATCCACTTATTATAAGTGATGTTGGTCTTGAACATGGATACACTGACACAGACACCCCAGCCTACAGTTTGCTGCACTTACTATACGCTTATATGAAAGTAATACTTATGTACATGTTCATTGTAAATATGTAAAAACACAGTTCTTACACACAACTAAACCTTGCAACTTGAATGCATGTACCCAGGCCTTGGCCTTTAAATGTAAAACATGTCTTCTGAATGCCTTATATTTGCATTATAGTTTATTTAGCCATTCTTATGCTAGAAAAATCTTAATTTTGGCCACACAAACCCCAATAATTTGCTTAAATATGCTTATCTTTGAGCGGTATTAGGTGGCAGTCAACCATGCGGACGACTGTAGAGGAGTTGTGAGTTCTTTGCATCATTATGAATGATGTATAATTCAATATACAGTATGGATTGCTAAGAAATAAGCTATTTTATGTGGGGTTCACGCTTGTTTCTGTACCTCCAGTATGATTTGTTATTCTTGTAAGTTAGCCTGAGCCAATCAGCTCCTTATAGAGTGGCTCTTGGCTCAGCACTTTCTAATAGCATCCAGCCTCTCCAGAGGGAGGCTCTGTGACATGAATGTGAAGTGCTGCTTGGGTGAAGGTTGCCTCACTGGTGCTGAGCATGAAACAAAAAAAAAGCCCAAAATAAAATAAACAGGTCTGTCTTTTGACACATCAGATAAAGAGATGAGACACATTAAATAAAATCCAGGGCCAGAGTATTGCTCTCATAAGTGTGTTGAAGTCATAATTGATGCATCTTTGCTGAGACCTTTATTTGCTTTTTCTGAAGGCATACAGTGTTTTAATCAAGGTAGGCATTGAATGGATGAAAGACTGGAGCTCTAATTGAGGTGCAGGAAATGAAATGGTATGTCACCTGAATGAGGCAAAGTTAATGCAATTGTCCACGACAGTGAGTGTGATTGAAATTATTATAGAATATTAATTGCCTGAAAGTGTACTGTACCTCAAATTGCAACATGTTCTTGTGAGGGTTATGAATTACCTAGGGGAATTGTTAATTATGTTCATAACAGGATTATTTCTCAAACAATATAAGCATAAGTGAGCTCTTTGCTTCCTGACGCATCAAACATGGCAGCCGTTCAGTGAGAATGCAATCTTTTGGTAAAACCTTGCTGTACTTTTATATTTATTTGTAAAAATAATGACTTTTAGGATAGGTAGGGGTAAAGGGAATTTGTACTAGAGGTTGTAAAAGGTGGTGAAATGGAGAGTTTTCTGTGAAAAATATGCTTTAAAAGTCACACAACAGAAAGGCATCATGGGTGACGTCCAATGGGACCTCAGCATACCTCAAGATCCCAATCTACTTACGAGGAAGCAAGGACAAGCATATGAACAACTATGAATAGACCGCCAAATTATTAGCCTACATTGGCTATGTGAAATCCAGGAAATAAGTTATATTATTATAACTATTATATTTTTTAGACTTTTGGACTAGGCCCACGGGCCGTAGTTTGGACACCATTGTTGAATTGTAATGTCAAGTCAAAAATGATACCCAACTCAGTCACTGTACATACAACACATGAAGGACATATAAAGTACAATATTAAATGAAATACAGTGTGAGGGCAAATACAGCACACTTTACAACATAAGAACTCAAAGACTTGCACCAGGGGAGAGGGAAAGGGCTTCCAGTGTAGGTTCCCAGCCATATTTCATGTGAAGGCGTGGAATGGGGAGGGGTCTGTGTGTAGCATTCGTGCATGTGCGTGAGTGTGTGCAGGCCGCTTCATTTAACGTACGATGTCGGTGCCTCAGTCTGTCATCATCGTGACAACCCAGAAATCCACCGTTGGAGACGCCAAATTTTTTTGACATACTGCGATCAGAAGAGACTCCCTGATGGCATGAAAATAAGGAAATAAGTTACAAAGAACAAATGTCCTGTCTTCCGCCACGTGCACCTAACTACTTCTCTTTGTCTTTTTGTGCAGTATTAACAATTCATGGGAGTGTGTCGTAACCACAAATCGTCGTAACACGAGGGGCTGCTTGTATTTTTTATGGGGCAAGCCAATCCACCGATACGTACAGGTTTTTATCCCCGCTCCTAAAGAAAAGAGCAAGATTGAATTTAAAGACGTAGAAGGAGCCCAGAGAGGTAAAAGTGACTGACGGCGTGTATGAAACAGTCACATGACAGCAGGCCACTAAAGGGGAGCTCATGTAGAATAATTTGCATTATTAGGTAAGCGCTTTAAATAGAGTTGTGCCTTGAAAAAGCACATCTTTTCACAATAAAAGCGGCTTTCCCGTCGGGGTCAAAGTAGGTTTCGCATGATTTTTGTGTCATTAGTGGCGAAGATCATTCATATGTGCTGGGGATGGATGGATGTGGGTTGAGTGACAGCTTAAAAGCAGCACAAAATAGACCCTCGCCGCCAGTCTGCGTAGGCGTAAGTCAACACACGTTAGAAGATAACCTCCGAGTGCAAGTATTTCATGTCTAAATACATATTTTCCTGTTGGTTTTGCTCCCAACCGCCAGGATTTAGCCACGTGTTTATTATTCAGATGATAAAGCAGCAGGAGCCGATGAAGTGAATAACACACCAGGCGACTGTCGTTAGGAGAAACGCGGCAATCGAAATGAAAATGTCACCCTGAGGAGTTTTTGCAGGACAATTTAGGATTTGAGCTTTCTCTCTTTATCCTTCACACGCCGCCTGGGTGCATCTGTGCTCGAACGCCACATCTCACATTGTGACGTTCGTTCGCCCTGCACCGGTTGATTTCTATTTCCGTTGCGCATGTGTTAATTAAACCTTGATGTCCCAGCAGAGCGCACGTTCTCCCGTCTGCTATCCGAAAGCTGCAATTTAATTTGTGTAGCCCAGTGCTAAACGTCTACTGCAATGTTTTATTTTCCCGACCCCACCTTGACACGCCTGATGAGTAGAGGAGCATTGTTTCCTGATGGAGCAAATCCATAAAGCTTAAAAGGAGCTTAGGGTTAGTTAGTGCTAGCCCCTGTTTGGCCGTCCCCACTGATTAATCTTCATGGCCCCTGTCAATCTTCCTCTATAAATTGCTATACAAAATGTAATCCGGTGTTTTCAGTCTATAACAGTCGTCATATAGGATATGGAACAGTGTAGGGATGAGATCATGCTGTCTCCTCATGGCAACATCTGGCATGAAGTGGGTTGTGTAAACACAAAAGAATTAAACGGGGGGGGGGGATAGATCCCTCTTTCTATACATTATTTTATTCAAATTCAATTGTAGCACTCGATCTGTTGCCTCAAACCTCTTACATGTTAAAACACCAAATATAAAGTGGTATTATTTCCCGTTCTGCTCCAAATGGAGGCGTATAAGTACCTTAGGGTCTTGTCCATATACTATCGCTGCCAAGGGCCAACCAAAGGTGTTTGCTTAGTGCATATAAATCGACCAAAGTGTCCGTGTGACGTCTTTTTTTTTGGGCAAGCATGCTGTGACACTTGACCTGGGTGAACCGAGTTCTTGATTTAATTTAGTGAGTGACTCATAAAAACTGGAGTCAGTAAATGAAATGGAGTTTACCATCAGATGAAGTGAATTTGAAAGTAAGATGTTTGGGTGTAACATCTTTCTCTAAATGATTCTTTCTATTGGTCGGAAATAATTAGCACTTGTCTTATTAATGCGCCTGTTTAATAACATAAGATGTTTTGTAGGTTGTTATCATGAGCGGCCAAATGTTCCCTTGAGCCATTTCTATGCTGTTATGTTGCATGAAACATTGCTTTAGTGGGAAATAACCCGGCCGTGACAGGGGCTGTGGAGATCCCCCCCCCCCCCCCACATTAAAAGGCAGAAGATAGAGCTGTCCGAGCTGTGCAGGGATCATTACCGCAGTCCTCTGCTCTTTGGCCGATGCCGGGAGAAGGCAAAGAGGCGCCTGGGGCACCGTCAGGCGTCCTGTCAGGTGCAAACCCTGGCTCGGAGTTTTTCCTTTCCTATGTTGTCAAAAAGTGACACCCTGCTGAATGACTGTCAGTCCAGATTTAGCGGGGTGCACACATAGACTTTTTCAATCTTAACAGATTTTTCATATGTGGTAAATTGAAATTCTTGCTCTTATAGTGAGCTGCACGGCGGATGAGTGGTTAGCACGTAGGCCACACAGCTAGAAGCCCCGAGTTCAATTGCACCCTTGGCCATCATTTTCTACCGCTTATCCTCATAAGGGTGCTGGAACCTATCCCAGCTGTCTTCGGGCGAGAGGCGGGGTACACCCTGGACTGGTGGCCAGCCAATCACATAGCACATGTAGACAAACAACCATTCACACTCACATTCATACCTATGGACAATTTGGAGTTGCCAATTAACCTAGCAAACCGGAGTACCGGGAACATGCAAACTCCACAAAGAGATGGCCGAGGGTGGAATTGAATTTGGGTCTTCTAGCTGTGAGGTCTGTGAGCTCACCACTCAACCGCCGTGCAGCCACACATATAATCATACACAAATATATCATGTTAACGCCTGCCCTTTGTTTCCATTAGTAATAAAGAATCCAGACATGTGAAGGTCATTCATGGCACCCCACAGGGTTCCATGCCAAGACCTGTGCTCTTCAGCCTTTGTATGTTTCCTTTGTAAATCTAATTTAAAATAAAACACTCCATTAACAATTTGTATTAATGACACACAACTCTCTACTTCTCAATGAAACTTTACCAAACTAGTCAGCTGTCCAAACTCTATATCACATGTGTCAAACTCGGGCGCAGGGGTCAAATTCAGGAAATACGAAGAGCTGCAAACTCTTCTGGGTTACACGTGTCACGGATTGTGGGAGGAAACCGGAGTCCTCTGAGAAAACCCACGCATGCACAGGGAGAATATGCAAACTCCACACAGAGATGGCCGAGGGTGGAATTGAACTCGGGTTTCCTTGCTGTGAGGCCTGCGCGCTAAGCACAAAAAAATGAAATCATAAATAATAAATCATGATGCTGTTTTGTGTTTGAAGGTGGCCTATCTTTAGTCCATAAAGTCACTAAGTGAGCAGTGGAGTGGGCCTTGCTGGGCCACAGCAGGCGGAATGTCATGATATTTCATTAGGACAAATCAACATGTACGCTCGGTCCGATCCTAATTGGTTCCAGTCCTCCTTACACCGGTCCTTCTTACAGGTGTGCACCAAGTACAAATCAATATAAATGATCCACTGTGCATCTCTACTGTTATCGCTCTGTTGCTTCTTTTCGCTAATAGATCGCTGGTTTTGACTGCCGCGTTTTGTCGCGACCTTTTCCAACGGGCCCCGCTGATTACAGCCTGCAAAGCATGGAAGTTCACATGTCCGTGCCATTTATGTCATCGTCGTGTCAGGGCTGATTTTCTGCTCAGTAACTGCATGAATGAGGAGCGGGTCGAGCGGAGTGGGCGCTGTGAGGGAGTGGGTGGTGGTGTGATAATGGATGTCTGTTACGAGAAGGGGCTTAAGCTGGCGGCGAACACCGTGTTCCCCCCCAACCCCCGTGTGCATCAGAATACGAGTATAGTATGACCGCACTGTGCATGGTGTGCGTCTGCGGTGCACACACCTGGTTGTTTGCTGACCTCCACAAGCGGCGTTTACTCACACAATGCTGCATTTGTGTATTTTGGTGCAAACGCATATGGATGTGTCTGCTCTGGGGTGAATAGCCTGAGCACCTGTCTTTGTGTTTTTGTAGTATTTATGATCACAAAGGCTTTTTTTTTTGTTTGTTGTTTGACTTTGTGCAGCTGTCATGTACTCGTGCTGTTTGCTCAAATGTGACATGAAATGTGCTTTGTGTTGTTGAAAAGCAAGAAAGCCAGCTGGTTTGTGGCTAAACATTTTCTGTGCGTATTAAGAAATGTTATCCTAATCGACATCTTGTCTTTAGGCTGACATACACTCACTGCCCACTTCATTAAGTACACCTACATTATCTACTCAGATCCATGGTATGATAACCTTGGGCAAAAATATAGCGCTTTGACAGTCTAACAACATTATAAATATGGCTCTAAAATGCATTATTTTGAAGTATATGTATTGAAAAGAGAAAAAAAAGCCAAGTCAAAACAGTCCATATAATAATAGTGTAGTTATTAGTTGACAAGAAAAGTCATAACAAAAAAAACCTTGTTATTAATGTTGTTAATGTTATTATTTCATTGTGGAAGGTCTCACTTTTCCACAATCTTCGTTTCCATATCATGTGACTGTTGTTAGCCACTGAGATGTTGCTGTTGTTGCTTGTTGTTCAATGCAGGAGTGTATTTAATCATTTAATCATTTAATTTTAATCACATTGTCATCAGAGTCATCATTTAAAAAAAGTTTCAACGCTTTGTACCGCTTATCCTCCACTCCTGTCACATTTCTACATTTGGTGATGCGGTGCCAGTCAATGCTAACAAGGCAGCTAACGACTTTTGGCAACATAGTGAAGCTAGTGGTGGGCAACACTGTTCATTTTAGTGAACCGTATCATTTCGGTTCATTCAGTAAAAAGATTCGTTCATTTCATTGCATTTGTTCATTCTCGTTCATTCCGTTCACAAAAAAGTAGTTCTTTTGACCCGTTCGTTCATGATCGACACACCACCCAATCGAAGCCCAATTCCAACTGCGAGGCATAACACAGGACGTGACCAAGTATTTCCACGTAGTAGCCGCTCATTTTTATATCGTGACGCATCTGGGAAGCGGTAATCCACCCAAACCCCATCAACAATAATAAATGTAGGTTTCATTTTTATTTTCTTTGCAAAGACAGATGCTTTCCCCGCAAAACAGTCTTGATCTCATTACAGTTTGCCGGCATACCACATGTTGTGGCTGGTGAGCCATATCATAACTTTGAAGTTTATTAAGTTTTATCTTCATGGTATTTATGTAGCTTTCCAACCACTTGCTTTGGTGTATCTTTTCTTTTTTTTTAGTTTTCTATGAAGATTTATTATCCTTGCCCTTTGGTGCTGCTATATCTTGCAGGACCTCCATTCATTTTACAGTTTAATTAAATTGCTCTATTTCAGTTTGTACCTGCACAAATAAATGATACTCACTTTATGTACTGCACATCTATAACGTAGCTATTTAATTTGGGAAACAGCAACAATTTCACACCAACTTTCAATGCAAGAGGAGGAAGTGTGATTCAGCACACTGTAGCAAGCCCGGCTGCAGTATATTTTTATTCATTTGGATCATTAATTCACCTGTCAGAGCGATGCCGTGCACGTAGAAAGCTATGGGGGATGCAATTCTTTGCAATGTAACGCCGCAAAACACAAATGCTAACAAGAATATGATAGCGTAAATGTAAATATGGCTAAATATTCCTAATTAGGTCACAGTGACTCAACTGATTGCATAAGGAATCTAGTTAAGCCTTGAAGTCAAAGAGTTTTGAACAGTAATAAAGTTCCCGTGCATAATGCCCTTGCCTGGCTCCTCTATTGATATGCGAGGGGTGATTAATGTTTACTTCACTGCAAGCAAATGAATCACTGGGCTGTGCTGCAATCTTGATAAGAGCCATAGAGGGAGAATCAATAAGCGCCAAGTAGGAAAAATATGTCTCGGGAATGTGGAAACAGATGAAAATGCAGGCACTTTCCGCTCACCCATCAATATGATCACTAATCAGTACAGTTCTCCAATCAGCCGTCTCCCACTCTTGTGCACGGGATGTAGATAACGCTGATGAAGAGATTAATAGTCTGTCGCAGGACAAACCACAGTCGGGGCCAAACTAATGATTACATTAGAAAATTCCATATTTTTCCAAGGGATATTTGCTCCCCAGACTGCTAAGAATGGACTGTACTCAATCCCTGAAATCACAACGATTTGCATGGCGGGGAAAGACGTCATTTCATTGAATCGGCGAAGCAACACGTGCGTCACCATGCATACAACAATTTTGTTCTTTATAGTTAACTTTTTTACTTGAATCTCCGTTATGTCTCCCAAACACGAGTCAGCCAATTCCGGTGGCAGCGCATAAAAGAGAAGGAAAGTAGAATCTGCAAAGTGAATTGAAATTAGACATTGAAAACTGCTCAGTGGCGAAATCAGCATTGGCTGCATGCCCCGTCCAAACCACTCAAAACACTTGGTGAGCATAATCAAGGATAAAACGAGCCCCCGATAAATATGTCACCACCCAAAGAAACATAACATATTTAATGAGGTCGTCCGCTTTTGGCATAGGATGGAGAGCCATCTCCAGGTCGGGGATGATATCCTGTGGAGGAGTTTAAGTACCTCGACGTCATGTTTACGAGAGAGGGAAGGATGGAACTCCCGATCGACAGCCGGTTTAGTGCGGTGTTTGTGGTGGTGCGGGCTCTGCAGCGTTCCTTTGTGTCGACGAGGGAGCTGAGCTGAAAGGGAAAGCTCTCAATTTATTGGTGGATCTACATACGTTCTTCCCCTCACTTATGGCCAAGATGGCCGAGATGGACGGTTTTCCCTGAACAGTGGCTGGATTCTTCCTTAGAGATAACATGAGAGACACTGTCATCTGGGAAGTTCCTTTCCTAGGGATCTGTTCAGGGCATGTCGGACCGGTAAGAGGCCTCATGGAAGACCCAGGACATGTTGGAAAGACTATGTCTCTCAACTGGCCTGGGAATGCGTCGGGACGGACAGATGAATGGATGGCATTACAGATACATATGTAATCGGGTGGATTTGGTGATTTAGTTCCTGTTACAGTTGAAAGGGCAAAAGTCCTACGGCCGGCACTCCCTCAAACGCATCACGAGCAGCCACATAGCACAGCTGCATGTTTAGCCTTTTTATCTTTAGTATCTAATCAAATTACTGTCTTTAAATTTCTTGTTTGTAAAATAAAATAGTGTATTGTATTCGCTAGTTCCCCTTTGTCGTTTGTATTAATTTGCCAGATTTTCCGGCGTACCGTGTCATAGGACAACATCTGTGGGACTCGCAGACCAGTGGACTACAGTGGATATTACAAAGTTTTCAGCAATTGGGCACATTTTCCGAATACAAAGACAGCGAAAGGAAACATGATTTCTTTAGTCGAAAACACCAAGCCAAGCCATAAAAAAATATTTTTTCTACATAGCAAGCCTCTACAAATGTTAATTAAATAAAATAAAATAACAGTTGTCATATAGGCATTTAATTACGATTAAAATTGCTATTCACCACCAACAACAACAACATCAACCTTTGCCATCGACTGGTAGCTCGCGATGGACGGAACGCACACCCCTGCTTTGGCGGTGACAGAGAAACGTTACGTTATATTCCTTTAATCTCACCTGGCAGGAGGGGGTTGGGCGAGTGCGACAGGCACGCAGATGTTATCGAGATTGCCTCACAGGCACATGGTATGGAATGCTTTTCCGTCTCCCTCCCACACCAAAGTCTGTCACTTGCAGGCGACGCACACGCCCACGTACATTGGCAGGCGGCCCTTGTGTTCGTATGATATACACAACAGCTTGAAGTGTAGACAACATTTGTCACAGGGAGATGGTCGCTCTATTGACTTTCAGGTCACTGACTCTGTTAGCATGTGTTAAATCAATTCAAGGACATTTCGACCTGAAAGAGGTGAGACAAAGGGGAGAAGATGTCGGTGAGGCATAATATTTAAATGAGCTTCTTTATGTGCGTATAAAATATCTCAATATTGAAGCAAAGGAGTCGAAAGTTAAGTGTCTGTATTCATTTGGTCGCACTTAATATTATATGCTAAGTATATTACCGACTCAATTATGCAACAAGCTGATGCAAAATGAGCATTCCTATGGGGCATTGTTCTTCTAATGTTCAATATGCACAGCTCCTTTTACTGGCTTTGGGGCCACCAGCACCACTTCTAGTGGTGTGACTGTGGAAGTATCCATAATTGGATTTTCTGGGACGGAACATTCAGTTCTGTGCAGGGGTGTACTGAGTTTAACATGGAAGAGCCAGGAACTGAAGCAAATACATTTTTAGTTGTTAAAGTCTCCCGTTAGGAAACACTTCTTGGTGAGATACGTAACTGGACCAAACACAAGAGAATAATACGAAAGCAGTGTGCCGCCATTGTTGAGTAGAGATGAGGAACGGGCCTACAAACTGGGACTGGCGCACTTAAGTCAATAAATTGGCTTTACTTTCATAAAAATGATTGTTTAAAATTTTGTATCACTAATCTCGTGTATTGTGTTAACATCACTGTAATGCAGTGGTGCTTTTGTTTTGGTGATGAAATCAGATGAAAACCAAAAACATACAAAAATGAAAGCAATTTTTCCCTTAGGAAGTAATGTCAATACAATTCATCACAATTGTACTTATTGGAATTTTTTTTTGTTAATTTTTGTTTTAAATGTAAAGCTGTTTACCTAAAAGCTAAGCAGTGTATGCCTCACAGCTAGGAGACCCGAGTTCAATCCCACCCTCGGCCATCTCTGTGTGGAGTTTGCATGTTCTCCCCGTGCATGCGTGGGTTTTCTCCGGGTACTCCGGTTTCCTCCCACATTCCAAAAACATGCTAGGTTAATTGGCGACTCCAAATTGTCCATAGGTATGAATGTGAGTGTGAATGGTTGTTTGTCTATATGTGTCCTGTGATTGGCTGGCCCCCAGTCCAGGGTGTACCCCGCCTCTTGCATGAAGACAGCTGGGATAGGCTCCAGCACCCCTGCGACCATTGTGAGGATAAGAGGTAGAAAATGAATGAATGAATAAGCTGCCTTATTTTAGCTATTTTTATATCTTTAGAATGCACACACACGAGAGAGTTCATATCTCGCATATCTATGTGCCCTGTGATTGGCTGGCCACCAGTCCAGGGTCTACCGCCCGAAGACAGCTGGGATAGGCTCCAGCATGCCCGCGACCGTTGTGAGAATAAAATATAAAATTGATGAATGAATGAATGTACCCAAATGAAAGCAAACTGTGAGCTTAAAAGCTTGTTACCGAACTGTGAGTAAGGCGTAGCGCTAAACTGCTACACCACTACACCACTACACCACTACACCACTACTGTGTTCAAAAAAGATGTTGAAGATGCTCAGCAGAGCAAAACTTTAATAAAGAATTTCCTCTCCAGACCCCACAAGGACATTTCCTTTGTGCAGTAGACTTTGTAACAATAAATAAATGCTGCTGAGCTTTCATCTGTTTTCAGTGTGCCTTCTTTTCAACTTGGAGGCGTTGCTGCTGGGCTTTTTTTTTTTTTTTGGACTGTGAACTATAATATCCACAGTTCTCACCGAAAGGTGAGAGGTTTAGTTAGCGCATAATAAGGAAGTCAGCAACATTTATTCATAAGGGATGTAAAATACAAAGAAAAGCTAAGATTGACTGCTGCTGGGAAGCCCGGCTGTACGGCTGCAGGCTTTACATCACTAGTGGCGGGTAACGACCAGAGCAAAGCCATAAAGCTAAGCTCTCCATTTAACAGCCAGTCTTCGCTATACACGCTCGCACCTGAGGCCAGGGTGCGGTTGAAAGAGTAAGATTGCGGATGCAATCAGCTCAGATGGACTGGACTTAGCTCTGGGATTTGTCATTGAGCTTCTCTGACTTTTGCGCCGAGAGATGCCTCTTGGTTTGTTTTGTGCACCCAGAATAGCTCCTGTCCTTAAAATTGCAAACTGGGAGAACATGTCAGCCCAAATGAGGATGCAGGGGTGGACTACATCTCCCAGCTGGCCTGGGAGTGCTTAGCATACCCCCCAAGTGGAGCCTGGGCTGCATAGCATTGTTTAAGCCAACTTGTGCTTATTATTTATATTTTTTCCAGTGCTGTCTAATCTGGTTTTAATGTTGCCTTGTTTGCCCTTGCCTCCACAGATAACCAAGCAGCAGCTTCAGCAGACTAAGGACCGCTTCCAGGCCTTCCTAAATGGAGACACGCAAATTGTGGCGGATGAAGCATTCATCAACGCTGTGCAGAGCTACTATGAGGTACCAGCACACCATAATCACGGCGGAGCACACTCAATCAGAAGCATTATTCCTCAGAGCAGAGGCTGGATGACTTGCTGAATTCATCTACCACTCAATGCATGGTTTTGTACCTTTCTGCTGATGACGGGAGTGCAAAAAAAAATATGGCCGGCTGCAGCAATTTTAAGCACGCCTGGTCACTGGCGCCGTAAAGGGAGGCGAAGTTTACTATGTGTGCGGCGTCTGCAGTGATGAGGACTCTACATCGGTCTGTTGTGGTCAAGAGGGAACTGAGGCGAAAGGCAAATTAATTTACTGGTTGATCTACGTTCATATCCTGACTATGACCAAGAGCTTTGGGTAGTGACCCAAAGGACAAAATCACGAGTACCACGACTTTTCTCATGTAGGCTGGCTGGGCTCTTCCTCAGAGGTGAGGTGAGAGGTATTGTCATCCATGATGCCTCCCGAACGCCTCTCTGGGGAGGTGTTCAGGGTCATGTCTGACCGGTAGGAGGCCTTGGGAAAGACCCAAGACACGTTGGAGAGACTATGTTTCTCAATTGGCCTGGGAACGCGGTGGGATCTGCTGAGAGGAGCTGGACGACATAACCCAGGAGGTCTGGGTTTCCCTGCTTGGGCTGCTGTCCCTGCAACCCAACCTGGGATAAGAAGATGGACGGATTTTGCTGTCTGCTTGTGATATATATATATATATTTTAATTTGGTCAGAAGACGATCAAAACATAATCTTGTATTTGGTAGTAATTGTTAAATATTTAATTTACAGTGACCAAAAGTCATTTTCCATATTGACTGACCACCCCCATAGCTACATGAAATGGTTTGGTCCACTACTCCAGAGTGAAACAATGCTGGTAAAATGGTAAAATAAAGCCTCTGAATTAAACAACGGAGAGAGAGAGAAAGTTAAGAGAAGCGAGGAAAGCGGAAAGGGCGTACATACGTATGTGACCCGTATGTGCATCGTGGAAATGAACCTGTTAGCTTTGTCTCCCCAATGAAATAACCTAGTTGTGTTAGCCTCTATCGTACTTCTTTTTAGACCAACATTTAATCAGCGCAGGCAAATGTTTAGCATGTATTATTAAGTTGGACAACTGGGAATTTCAAATAATATTGTATATATTTTAGTGATTTTAATTTAAAAACAAAGTATTTGTATACTACAGTGTGTGCAGACACGGGTAGTATTGAACAATCAGAAGCAATACTGTACATTTGCAGGCCATCGGAGTTCAGTTGGAGTTATGTAAAGCTTGGGTTAGTTAAGGTTCTAGAGTTGAGATGACAACAGCTGCTCGAGGGGGGGCCCGATATTATTATTTTTTTTATGGGGGTGCAGAATTCCTGGCGGCGCCCCTGCGCCTGGTAGCCGGCACTCCTTCAGAGTTGAGCCGTGCAGTTTTCAGGCGGTAAATTATATATATATATAAAAAAAAGACTGTTCCAGTTTGCACGTCAAAATGCTGAAATTCATGCGGCTGAGTGATAAAATGGTGGCTGAGGTTTCTCACTGTGCAGATTATGAGTCAGCCCGTGTGGCTGACACAGCCGTCTTTCCAAGCTCACTCTTCTGTCCGCATCACGAAGCCAGTCGCTATTACCATGCACGCTATAGAGATATAACCCATAGTAGGCAATATTATAAGGTCAATTTTTAATAGAAAAAAACAAGTAAAGGCATAATGGGAAAACTGACAAATCCTTATACAGTCAGGAGATGGCTATGGAGGTTAATTACAACGTCACCTACACGTGACAGCTCATCATTGATGTAATATGCTGATGTAAATGAAGGTAATACATTCATACATGACAAGGTTAGAGTGAAAAGGTGATGTTATCACCAGCAATGTACTAAACTCTCTATTAATGGTACAAATCCGAATGAAAGCTGGGGAAATTGCTGCTGTGGGAATAATTAAAATGATAGACACACACAGAGAAGAACAACATTGCAATATTGTTGGCTAAAATGCAAGAGAGGTGTAAAAGCGCTACACAGCACGCACATAACGACTACTGGATAGTGATGTTTTTGTTTCCGATCTGATACCGAGTAAAATTCAGGCTTGTATCGATGATATCCTAGAATATAAGAAAATTAATGCAATAATTAATTAAAGTCATTCAGTCCTTCAGGGGGCTGGAGTCTAAGCAGGAAAGCCCAGACTTCCCTCTCCCTGGCTACTTTGTCCAGCTCCTACTCCTACGTCCCCAAGCCAGCTGAGAGACATAGTCTCTCCAACATATCCCGAGTCTTCCCAGAGGTCTCCTCCTGGTCCTGAACATCTCACTGCACTGAAGCGCTGCTCCTGGATAACAGTGATGGAGGACTTTTACATAACATTTGATGTAGTTACCTACACGGCACATGGTAGCTCCTCCTACTCTGTGGTGTCATTAGGCCTATTTTAGGGGGACTCCAGGCCCCTACATTTTTTTAAGCCCCCCTAAATAATTTGATATTTTTTATTGATTTTTTTTCTTTTTTTTTCAGGCTAATAAGCAAGCCAATAAGCAGGCTATTAGTATAGTAATAGC
The DNA here is from genome assembly GCF_037039965.1 of Doryrhamphus excisus. Taxonomy (NCBI): domain Eukaryota; kingdom Metazoa; phylum Chordata; class Actinopteri; order Syngnathiformes; family Syngnathidae; genus Doryrhamphus; species Doryrhamphus excisus. The sequence continues at coordinate 18,453,157 of NC_136367.1, read as the reverse complement.
ATGCTTATTGGCAGTAATAATCAGAAGAAGAATAATGATGATAGTAATAATATTAGGCTAATTAATAATATAATAATGATTATTATATAATTGATCACTGTCCACTGGACAGAATGGTTGCAGAGCTTGAGCAGCGGTTTTGCAGTGTAGATTATGTGTACTTGTGTACATTTAATGGTGGCCTAAAACAATTGAGTATCTCTACTAAATCTGTCCAAAAGTGGGAAAGTTATATCCCGGTTCTTGTTCCTTATTTGGATATTTTTATTTATTTTTATTTTTTGAATGTCTACTACATTCATTCATATCCTGTGCATCTCCAGGGGGCAAAGCCCCCCCTGTCTTCAGAACCTAGTGACGCCCCTGCTCCTACTCTATACTCCGCTTCTCCTGACCTCCATAACGGCACACCGGCTGTCCGAAGCATGCATCCCAATATAGTGCACTTTGCTGGGCCGCAGCAGGTGGCTCCCTCAGCTCTATACTCTGCTGATACTAGTGATATGGTAGTAGTCATTTTTAAATGTGCGCCAAGTGCTTTTTAGCCACATTGGATGCTGAGAACAAAATGTCTTTGTGACGAAGCAGTGGGCTTCATTGTTCCTCCGATGCTGTCATCTTGTCCGTCGCTGTCAGGCTGTCATTAGCTGGCAGCAGTGTTGATGAACATGCTGGTATGAAGGGTAACCTCATTGAAAATCTAGAATAACCACATTTGAACTGTTGTAGACAAACACACTGTATCCCACAAGACATCTTTTGTGTGCATAAAGTACAGCCTACATGTGGTATTCTACCGAATGCAGGCGTATTACCAATAAACGCGGCGCTAATGTTTGATGATAACCTTTTTGCTTTCTTTTCTCCCGTCTCCCACAACAAAGGTGTTTCTAAAGAGCGACCGCGTGGCTAAAATGGTCCAGAGCGGCGGCTTCTCGGCGAGCGACTTCAGGGAAGTGTTCAAGAGGCACATTGAGAAGCGCGTGCGCAGCCTGCCGGAGATCGACGGCCTGAGCAAGGAGACGGTGCTCAGCTCCTGGATGGCCAAGTTTGATACCATCTACCGCGGGGACGAGGATCCACGCAAGGCCCAGCAGCGCATGACGGCCAGCGCCGCCTCCGAGCTCATCCTGAGCAAGGACCAGCTGTACGAGATGTTCCAGAATATCCTCGGCATCAAGAAGTTTGAGCACCAGCTGCTTTACCAAGCCTGTCAGGTACGTACGTATGTTCTAAGATGTGCAAATAAGGGATATGGGCCACCAGGGATGACGGAAATTTTAAGAAGAATAGATTCCAAGATTAGCATAGTTTTCTAGGAAAGCATCCACCATTCTTTTTCCACTTTTCCACAAGAGTTCTCATTCAGAATAAAATGTGTCATGGGCATTAGGCCTGGGATGACAATACATTACTGAGTTAATCCCGGACTACACGGTTTTCGAGTGGTTTCGAGACAGCTAGGAGACCCGAGTTCAATCCCAACCTCGGCCATCTTTGTGTGGAGTTTGCATGTTCTTCCTGTACATGCGTGGGTTTTCTCCGGGTACTCCGGTTTCCTCCCACATTCCAAAAACATGCTAGGTTAATTGGCGACTCCAAATTGTCCATAGGTATGAATGTGAGTGTGAATGGTTGTTTGTCTATATGTGCCCTGTGATTGGTTGGTGACCAGTCCAGGGTGTATCCCGCCTCTCGCCCGAAGACAGCTGGGATAGGCTCCAGCGCCCCCCACGACCCTTGTGAATATAAGCGGTTGAAAATTAGTTAATTAATTAATTAATCACACAACTTGATACTCGATGCTTTCATATATTGCTAAGTGCACCAGTGCCTGTTTTCCTCATCTTCCAAGAGGTTTCACTCTGTGCATTTGTTTCAGCATCTTGGCGCCTCTGTTCCATAGAACAACAGCATAAACGGAGTGAGCCCTTTTGTCAGTCATATAGTCTCGGTGGGTGGAGGTGGAGCTGCTAGCTTACCCACAGAGTGCAGAAAGTACAAATATCCTGAAAGTTTCATAATCATGACACTGATTACGCACCCCTGCAAAGATGTTTTGCTTGGTGTTTTTCAACCAAACTTGCTGACAACCACAGCTTATCCGTATTTAAAGAATTTTTTTGTTTAGTTAGCTTTATGCTAGCTTATTTAGCACCTGAAAATGTCTCACATAAAATGTCACAGAATTTGTGACCTTGGAGTGAGCAGAAAAAAAATCTCTTAGTGTCGCTTGAACTTGTCAGGTATCTGTTTCAGGTATTGTTCAATGCTTAGACTGGGGAGTAGATACGTTGCGATTACAGGCCGGGGGCTTGTGTGACATATAAGTGTCTTATCCTGCCGTCTTTCCTGCTTTACTGCTCTCTGAGGGAATGTTGAAAGTGGCACTAATGTATTCCTACTTCAGGAGCGCCATTAAAAGTCTTATCACGGTGCCATGTGAAGCAAACCTCTGGCGCTCTTACATGTGTTTATTTAAAGGCTATAAACCCAACTCTTGATAGCACCAGGAAGCTGGCGGAGCTTAAAAGTTAGTGGATTTTTTTTTTTTCCGATCAATCGGTGAGTCCATCCTGTGAGCGGATCATGCGGTGATGTTGCACCACGTTGTCTAAATGTCTCAATATGGGCTCAGTGGGCTTCATTAGCTCCATGTTTGTAATGCTGCGCTGCAAGACATTTCCATAGCCTCCTTTCGGAAGCCTTTGAAGATGCTTAACCTAGTTTGGATGAGCTACAAGAACGGTTGATGCTATGAGGTCACAAATCTGCATCCATAGCCAACACTGAGTACCAACACTGCAGTGAGCAGCAGTGAAAGTACACGTCATCCACCCTTAGTGCAAGTGTTGCACACCTCCAATTTTTGACTATCGATAAATAGGACATTTGCATGAAAACAATTTGTTTGCAGATGCTTACTCGAGCTGTTTTTCGGCGCCACTTCTTATTCCATTTGCAGCTGTAATGAATATATTACAGCTGTCTAATGGTGACTTTCAGCAGCTCCTCAGTAAGCAAAGTCACCATCAATTGAGCTAAATGATAAAATCCTCACTGGGAGGCAATCCCGTCAGCGAGACTCACGGCTGCTGGGATTTAATGGAACTTTTGGTGGATTGTATGGGATTCAGAGGCAATTGGGGATTTGCATTTTTTTACAATTTGGACAGGGATATTTCTACTGAATCCCACTGATTGACTCTCTTTTTATGTGGCTACCATGGATGACCATTTAGTACGCCTACGCAACGGAACGATGTCATGCATGATTTTTAAATTAGCATTTACTTGACATTGCATGGTGAGCGAGTGGTTAGCGTGCAGTCCTCACAGCTAGGAGACCCAAGTTCAATTCCACCCTCTGTGATCTGTGTGGAGTTTGCATGTTCTTCCCGTGCATGCGTGGGTTTTCTCCGGGTACTCCGGTTTCCTCCCACGTTCCAAAAACATGCTAGGTTAATTGGCGACTCCAAATTGTCCATAGGTATGAATGTGAGTGTGAATGGTTGTTTGTCTATATGTGCCCTGTGATTGGCTGGTGACCAGTCCAGGGTGTACCCCGCCTCTTGCCTGAAGACAGCTGGGATAGGCTCCAGCACCCCCGCGACCCTTGTGAGCATAAGCGGTAGAAAATTAATGAATGAATGTATCACAATTTGCATTGAGTGACGTCTCAGCCTTGAAAAATGGAGCAAAAGTCACAGCGCTGCGGTCAAGCGGTTAGTGCGCAGGCCTCACAGCTAGGAGACCCGAGTTCAATTCCACCCTCGGCCATCTCTGTGTGGAGTTTGCATGTTCTCCTCTTGCTAGGTTAATTGTTGACTCCAAATTGTCTATATAGGTATGAATGTGAGTGTGAATGGTTTGTCTATATGTGCCCTGTGATTGGCTGTCCACCAGTCCAGGGTGACCTCTGAAGACAGCTGGGATAGGCTCCAGCACCCCTGGATAAGGATAAGCGGTAGAAAATGAATGAAGTTGTATGACATCTCCATCAACAGTGTAGTACATCAACGGTAACTGATCCCCCACTTGGTTTTAGGAGCCCAGTTCTGAGAAACATAGTTCCGGTTAGTTACTGGAGTCACTAATGTAAAGAGTTTGGCGTTCCAAAACAAAAAATCAAACCTCACAAATCATCAGGCTTTACCTTCTCTGACATCGTATTAAAGCACGCTGCCTGCAAAATGTCATCTGACATCCAAATCCATTCAAATGCAAACTTTCAAAGCAGCCGTTTACAGTTTTGTGTGTATTTAGTGTATTTAATAATCAATACTTATGCCGGCTGGTACTTAGGAGGATGTTTGCCCCCTCTTAAGAGGCTGATTAAATTACTCAGGCCTGGGAGTCGCTGTGAGGCCCACGCTCATTAAATTGAGACATTTCCCCCCACAGAGCTGTACATCACTTTCCTCTTTAGAGGAGAAGTGTCGGTTGAAAAGGAATTTGTGGCTTTGCATGCCTGAAGGGAACGTGTCACAGCAACACGTGGCTTTGTTGCTATAATACAACTAATTACATGAAACAGGATGAAGGAAAAAATATGGCTTTTGATTTATTTAATGGATTTTTGGCACCAATTAGAGGGTCTAGTTTGCCACTAAGTGAACTTTGTTTTTCCATACACACACACACACACGCACGGGTCTAAATATAGGACAGATGCTCCAGCTCCTCCTGGTTCCATTCAGCTCTCAATCTGCCCTCTCCATTCTTTGTTGTGCTTATGAAAACGCCTGCGGCTGGCCTTGCTGTCTGCTGTTCATGTCCCTGTATTCATCTGGGGGGCTGACATCGGTCCAGCTGTTGATCTCACGTCTCTTTCCTCACCTTTAACCCGCGCTTGCCTGCGCCGACGCCACCCTTAGCGACCCTGCGGGGCTGTCAGCTCGGCTATCAGGGCAGGAACGTACTTTTTAGCCGCTCTTATTTGTGGTGAGATTGCCTGTCCGACTACGTTACGCCCGTAGGCGCGCTGACAACGACGACCTTTTTAGTAGTTGTGGGTGTGCAGAGATTGGGGTGTTGAGGGATCAGCAGCGGGTGCTTGTTGCATCACGTCGGCCCTCACCTCCAGTTTGACCACCAGCTTCACTTTCACCTACTGTCAGGATTATTTTGCTGCTTTTTGCTGAGCTGCGCTGTCACAGTACAAGAAATGCTCTTATTGAATATAGCGTATACCAGCTCTTAATGCCGCTCAAATCCAATCCAATATCAATACTTTCAATACTTGGGTCATTTGAAGTAATGTTTGTGCGAAACATCTGAGTCTTTTGAAACGATGACCGATCGTAAACAGAGCTGTGTGTGAATTGGGATTCATTAGGAAATGTTGGCCTATAGAAACTATCCATCTGTCCATCCATTCATCCTTCCATCCATCTGTTCATACATCTGTCCATCCATCCCTCCATCCATCCATCCATCCATCCGTCCGTCCATCTATCCATCCATCCATCTGTCTGTTCATCCATCCCTCCATCCGTCCATCCATCCATCTGTCTGTCTGTCCATCCATCCCTCCATCCATCCATCCCTCCATCCATCCATCCATCCATCCGTCCATCCATCCATCTGTCCGTCTGTCCATCCATCCATCCATCCATCCATCCCTCCATCCATCCATCCATCCTTCCATCCATCTGTTCATACATCTGTCCATCCATCCCTCCATCCATCCATCCATCCATCCATCCATCCATCCATCCATCCATCCATCCATCCATCCGTCCGTCCATCTATCCATCCATCCATCTGTCTGTTCATCCATCCCTCCATCTGTCCATCCATCCATCCATCTGTCCATCTGTCCATCCATCCCTCCATCCATCCATCCATCCATCCATCCATCTGTCCATCCATCCATCCATCTGTCCGTCTGTCCATCCATCCATCCATCCCTCCATCCATCCATCCATCCATCCGTCCATCCATCCATCCATCCATCCATCCATCTGTCCGTCTGTCCATCCATCCATCCATCCATCCATCCATCTGTCCATTCATTCATCCTTCCATCCATCCATCCAGCTGTCCGTTTGTCCGTCCATCCATCCATCCGTCCATCCATGCATCCTCCATCTGTCCATCCATCCATCCATCCATCCGTCCGTCCATCTATCCATCCATCTGTCTGTCCATCCATCCCTCCATCCATCCATCTGTCCGTCTGTCCATCCATCCCTCCATCCGTCCATCCATCCGTCCATCCATCCATCCATCTGTCCGTCTGTCCATCCATCCATCCGTCCATCTGTCCATTCATTCATCCTTCCATCCATCCATCCATCCGTCTGTTTGTCCGTCCATCCATCCATCCATCCATCCCTCCATTCGTCTAGCCATCCATTCGTCCATCCATCCATCCATCTGTCCGTCTGTCCATCCATCCATCCGTCCATCTGTCCATTCATTCATCCTTCCATCCATCCATCCATCCGTCTGTTTGTCCGTCCATCCATCCATCCATCCATCCCTCCATTCGTCTAGCCATCCATTCGTCCATCCAGCCATCCAGCCATCTATTCCTCCATCCCTCCATCCATCCATGATCAACTACTCTGGTAGGTTGCATGTGTCACAAAGTGGTGTTGAAGAGCAAGAAGAGGCCCTGAGTTGAGTAGAAATGCTGCGTCAGACGCCGTCATATACCGACTTGCTGCTTTTCTCCACGCATGGCACGGGTATTTCCTTTGGGGACGAGTGGATCGGCTGTCATCCATGAGAGTGTTTTGACAGGCGGTGCAGGAGGATGGCCTGCAGCCAGAGGAAAAAGGGAGAGAGTAAGACACTGGTCAGGTGGAGAGTGGGTTTGTCATGTCGGACATGACGAAGAAGACTCTCTCTTCTACAGGATGTTTGAGCCTCTTCTGCAAGTGTCACTCTGCTGCACAACGGCACTCGGCGCTGCTGTGCTGCAAGTGCAGACATTTTCCTGCAGCTGGTGGCAACGTCTGATTACGTGCTCTACTAAACAGGAACTCTGGCTTGTGCAGCAGAGTGCTCGTTCACTGGCCTGCACTGCCAACTCACTACTAGACCGTTGACACTCACTCTCTTCTGTTTGGAATGCCACCTGGCAGACATGATGGGAGCATATTGATGCACTCGCTTTTGGACCTGTGTAGTGCAGCTGAAAAAAAGCCACAATGTTCTTAGTGGAGCACGTTTTGGCTTTTGGACTGAATTGTGCACCTGTGTATGATATTACATCATATTTGTCATGATGGTTAGTAACATTGTCCTAGAACCACACCTTTATTAATACATCTGCACAGTGTATTTTTATCCAGTTACCCTTTTACATTCCATATTGCGCACTAAACTTTACTTAAAGGAAAAGTGTACTTTTTTGGGAATTTTGCCCAACACCAATCTTTGTCTTTTCTGTGCATTATAAAGGTATAAAAACTGATAAAAAAGGAATGCATGTAGTGGGTCGCAATGGGTGTTTTATTATTGTTATTAACATTGTTACGCCCACTAGAACTATGTGAGTGATGTAGTGACACTAGGCCACAGCACAGCGGCTAGCTACTAGCCAGCTAGCGACCAGCTTCACCACACACTTACTCAAAAGGTAACGCTGCATATTGGAGCCTCTGCCACTGCTGCTGTATTTTTATTCTTTATTTTGGAAACATTAACGCTACGTATAGCGTTCCTTTTGATGTCGGAAGTTCCCAAAATACTATAAGTATTACATGTTATCGAGAATGTACCTGTTACTACTACAGTGCACTTTTCCTGGAAGTAATTCCAGAAAAACTCCACTGTACTTTTTAAGAAGTGACAATTTCCTCAAAGAGAACAACATTTTCTTTTCCATTTTCTCATGCATGCCGAATCATTATTAAGGTTTTAAAAGAAAGGTGAAACTTTATATTTATATAAGGAATATAATAATGGATTTCCAAATTTAGGCAATAACAGCCCTTGTTTCATTTATCGCCAGTGAATACGCTGTACGTAAATAAATACCCTGGCTATAATTAAAGTTTTTACAAAGAGTGAAATTCCATTCCAAAGGAGTTGATAGAGAGAAAAAAACGATTAAAATGTCTGCAGTCTTCTGAGTATCTGAGCTTGTATTGACCCAAAACTCAATTTTCTTGGGGAACCAAGTCACTGGTGAGGTGAACGTGAACTTCATTTTTTATTAACTTCAACCCCACATAGAAATGGTTTGGCGCTCCCAGTACAGATAAATGTGTCTCTTCTCTGCCGTCTGCCCCCAATCGCATTTGACAAAAGGGGGAAAAAGTCAAGCAGAAAAACATACAGACGGAGGGTGCCAGAAAGAGACATCAGCCCCGTCCTTTATTTCCCCGCGTCAGCTAATTTAAGATTCCCATTCATTATTGATGAGCCAGAGCCATGAATTTATCTGCTTTTCATTCCTCCAGGGCAGCGTCTCTCAAACGTGTTTGCTCTCTTTGACCGCCACCGCTCTCCTTTTAGTCAAAGCTTCCTCCTTTGTGATCTTATTTTATACCCACGCCCTCTCAAATCAACAGGAAAAAGAACAATTCACGCAGCGGCCCCTTTCATTGGTCTCTATGGCGATGGCAGCACGGTGCCTGTGAGGGAGTGATGGATTTTCCCTTCATTCTCATCTCGTCAAGCTGGCTATCGCTACATGCTGCTATGACTACAGCCTCTTGCAACAAGACTGCAGCCTTTTCACGCCCCCGTAGACAAACAGTCATCCATTCTTTTTTTTTTTTAATGGCTGCGTTTGTTTCAATCTGCAGTCGCGAGTGTGGTCAATTTGATACTTTTACCTTGTTACGGGACATTATGTCTCGGGATGGAAATTGGGTTTGTACTTTAACCACATTAGCGTTATGCAGATGAATATGTTTCATGGAATATTGCAAGGTGACGGCGGAAAGCAAGCACACAAAATGCCAGGAACCATGCTGTCATTTGGCTGGACTCAGCCTCGGTAGTGTTCCATTCAGTTGTGAAAACGCCCATGAAGTAGGGATGCTGCCGATTCCCGATACTGTTCAACATGCTACAATTTCAATTTATTTATAATGAGTACGATAGGCCAGGGCCGCCGTTTCATCACATAGATTGTGATGCTTTTATCACCACCGTGGGACAGGATGTGTGGTGCTCTTATTTTGAAAGTGTGATGTGTGCTAAAAATGTGATGTGGATGTGAAGTGACGTGGCTATCTGAGTGCCTCTGCAGACCACTTATCCCCTGTACACACATCTGTGTCATGAGACAAGATGTACTTCCTGTCTGTTTGGCGGCGAGAGAAGAGGAAAAATAACACGACATGACAATATATTGAGGCCGGAAAAATTAAGTTAAGTTAATTTTCATTAATTGTGTGATTAATTAACATATTGGTGGTTAGTGCGCAGACCTCACAGCTAGGAGACCAGGGTTCAATTCCACCCTCGGCCATCTCTGTGTGGAGTTTGCATGTTCTCCCCGTGCATGCGTGGGTTTTCTCTGGGTACTCCGGTTTCCTCCCACATTCCAAAAACATGCTAGGTTAATTGGCGACTCCAAATTGTCCATAGGTATGAATGTGAGTGTGAATGGTTGTTTGTCTATATGTGCCCTGTGATTGGCTGGCCACCAGTCCAGGCTGTACCCCGCCTCTCGCCCGAAGACAGCCCCGCGACCCTCGTGAGGAAAAGCGGTAGACAATGAATTAATTAATTAATCTTGTCACCTTTTAATCTTGCAAAATCTTGTGTACCACCACTGTATAAAAATGCAAGCTCAGGGGTGTGTAAACTATGGCCCAGGGGCCACATCCGGCCCGCTGAGTGTTTAAATATGGCCCGCCCGTTCTTTCCAAAGTGTTTCATTGAAACTTAACATCCAACCTAGCATCATGGCTTGAACCAACCTTTTAATGGTTTAGGTAGCTTTTTTTTTTAAATCAATTTTGCTGTTTATAAAGTGCTCCTGAAAAAAGGGACACAAGCACATATAGCAGGTTGCATGACACTTTAACAGATATAATAACTCCAGGGGGACTGAATTATATGTGTAAAATATATAGTCTGCCCCCCCACCCCGTCAAAGTTTGCCCACCCCTGTTCTAGATGTGATGCGGTTCATACAGAATGACAAAGTTATTACGTCTGCTACTCTTTTATTCCTCAGTCACGTTGATCATGTCTCTGACTCTTGTGCCAAAACCAGGTTTCGAGGGCCTCCCTCAGGTGCTTACGGGCTTCCTGTTTGGCCCGTGGGCCTTTACTATCATTTCCATTACCATAGATATCGATTCAAGACTGAATGAGTAAAACATTAACAACCAATAATCTAATCCTTGTGTGCCCTCCATGCTTTAAAGTCTAAATGGCGGTCAAACCTTTTAGCACAGTGTTGCATATTTCCTGACTGTGATCTCATGGAGTGCCCCCTCTGTGTTTATGTGAATAGTTGGACAACTTGGATGAACAGGCTGCACAGATCAGAAGAGAACTGGATGGCCGTCTTCAGATGGCCGACCAGATTGCACGGGTGAGTTCCACGCCGCGGGGTGACTTTGCCTTTGTTATATAGCTACTATGCTGCTGGAAAGGTGCGACCATCGATGTGTGAGGCTGCCGCCCACAGAGAGCAGCACGGTACACATTCGGTACCCCTCCTTCGGCGTTTCCTGTTTGAACTTATCTCCATGCAGGGAGGGAAGTTCCCCAAGTTTGTGTCCAAGGAGATGGAAGCCATGTACATCGAGGAGCTGAAGTCTTCGGTCAATCAGCTGATGGCCAATCTGGAGAGCATGCCCGTGTCCAAGGGGGGAGAGTTTAAGCTCCAGAAGCTGAAGAGAGGGCACAACACCTCCATCATCGACATGGGCCAGGAGGACGAAAACACCCTGTCCAAGTCTGATGTGGTCCTGTCCTTCACTTTGGAGGTACGATTGAAAACTGTCTAACATAATGCTACTGTTACCCCCACGACACAGTATCATGTGGCGAGTAGCTGTGGGACATTGAAAATAATTAATAGATTAATTAAATAATAAATAATAAATGAAATAAAATAAATATATAAAAAAATATAATATGAATAAAAAATATAAATAAATATTATAAATATAATAAATATGATAATAAATAAATATAATAAAATAAATAAAAAGACTCTTTTAAATGTCTTGGAAACATTTCTCCAGGGAACTTTTTTAGACACGGGTTTAGTTGTCTTCAGAACATAACTCAGAACATACATGTCACATGGTGAGGTGTGGACACGGTGCTAACATGGGCAGCGACCAGCGAAGGGGTTACCGTTGACAGGGTGGAGGCGGGGCCACTAGCATACACACATAGTGCAGAAGAGTGTAATGTGGCAGAAATTAAATGAGTAGATTTCAATATTTTGTCATTCATTCATTCATTTTCTACCACTTACTCTCACAAGGGTCGCTGGAGCCTATCCCAGCTGTCTTCGGGCGAGAGGCCGGGTACACCCTGGACTGGTGGCCAGCCAATCACAGGGCACATATAGACAAACAACCATTCACACTCACATTCATACCTATGGACAATTTGGAGTCGTTAATTAACCTAGCATGTTTTTGGAATGTGGCAGGAAACCGGAGAAAACACACGCATGCACGGGGAGAACATGCAAACTCCACACAGAGATGGAATTGAACTCGGGTCTCCTAGCTGTGTGGCCTGCGCTTACCACTTTTCCCACCGTGCAGCCCATATGTTGTCATATTTTTAGTAATGTTGTGTCATCTCGTCTGGTGCTACCCCCAGTGACGACATATTCTTCCATCGATACATTTTTTCGCCACTCACACGTACTAAATAATTCAATATTTCTTGTTGTGCAGTGTTAGTAATTCATGGGATTGCTTCATATCTGATCCGTCTTGTTTGTGCTGCTGTATAGACACCTTCACAACTGAGCAGTGTAAAGAATCCCGAGATAAGGGCGTTAGGAAAGATTTTAGTGGAGTCTTATTGGAAAAAGAGAGAGCCGCCCCTAAAATGAGACACTTTTACCCCTCCATCCACCTCTCCATTTGTTTTATTTTGTTCTGTTTGCGCTCCCATTATGTACACTGACACTCAGCACGGACCAATCAATGAACAACAAGCCAGTTTGTAGTTTCTAAGAACCGCGGCAGCCTGAATGAGAAAGCCCAGAGTGACTCCTCGTCTGCTCCAGACTAAGTTTAGAAACAGACAGCAGACTTCCTTGGACGGCTTGAACAGACGCCGTGTGAATAACAGGCTGACACTCAACATAAATCCCCCTTTACCTGCGCTTCAACGCCGGCTATGAGTCATCTCGTTATCAGCTCGTCTGAAACCAAGCTACCAAGAGCACAGCCATCACAGCTCCATCCTCATGATGCAGAGATATTTCCGCTCTTGAGTGCGAGAGATGATGACGTTTTTTTTTTATTTTCCTTCTGCAGCTCATTGGGCATGTTGTCCCTGCAAGAAATCAATGCAGAGCAATTTTGAGGGCCACATATGTGCCTGTGTTGATTGTGTGTGCGTGGGAGGGATGGTGGCAGCTCCACAGAGCCCAATTATTTTGCATGTTTACTGTCTAACTGCCTCTGCAGCCTCCTCAATTCCCTCCAAGACCTACGGACGATACCTTAAACAAATTTAGTAACAAACATGTTGCAATGTGGCGTGATCGTTCAGCACCTTTTGATCCTTGTGAGTCAGACTCTTTTATTTTTATACTGTGTGATGTGCACAGTATACACACACTGTACAGTGAAAACAAACAAGCAAGTTAGCTTAGTGGATTTAAAAAATATGTTTTTCGTTATGTATTTAAAAATCCATATTATCTTTCTCATTTGTTGAAATGTGCCCTGTTATTGGCTGGCGACCAGTCTGGGGGTGTACCACGCCTCTTGCCCGAAGACAGCTGGGATAGGCTCCAGCACTCCCCGTGACCCTCGTGAGGATAAGCAGTAGAAAATGAATGAATGAATCTTATATTTCTCTTCATAAAATACAGCAAATTTGGCATATTTCACATAATGAAAAATGGTGATTAATCATGATTGAATTATTTCAGAACTATGATTAATTAATTAATTAATTCATTTTCTACCGCTTTTTGCTGGGTGCTGGAGCCTATCCCAGCTGTCTTCGGGCAAGAGGTGGGGTACACCCTGGACTGGTGGCCAGCCAATCACAGGGCACATATAGACAAACAACCATTCACACTCACATTCATACCTACGGACAATTTGGAGTCGCTAATTAACCTAGCATGTTTTTGGAATGTGGCAGGAAACCGGAGTACCAGGAGAAAATCCACGCATGCACGGGGAGAACATGCAAACTCCACACAGAGATGGCCGAGGGTGGAATTGAACCCTGGTCTCCTAGCTGTGAGGTCTGCGTGCTAACCACTAGACCGCCGTGCCGCCAACTGTCATTAATATTTATTGAAAAATGATGTAAAATGTCGATTTAATGCAGAAATTTTAACAAAAAAGCTAAAAACTGTTGATTTACTTAATAGTTTTACGCTCCACACTTTATTAGTTCCTCAGTTTCCACCCGTGTACCAAGTCAGAGAGTTTTGTTATCACCATAAATAACAAACAAACATCCTCAGCAGAGGTAAATATAGAGCTTGGGGAGGGAAATAACACAATGGAGAGACACTAAGATGACTTTACGACTCCAGCAGGAGACGACACCTGTCTTTATGTCCTCTTGAGTTGGCGTATCTTTGTCCCAGATGATGCGTCACCGCCTCTCAATGCAATAACTCTCACTTTTATTCATGTTTCTACTTCATCCATCGTGTAATAGTCCACATAAACAAGCAAAACAACATAAATGGTGGTGAAAACCTCAATGGAGGAGATCATTAATTCAGTAATACATTTCTGCAGCTTCGAATATGTCGGACAGACAGATGGTTTAAACAGCAAGAATGTATGAGGTGGTGTGATTTAAAATCGGGAAACTTTATTTGTCTCAGACCATCCATTTAAGAGATCCCTCTTGCAGTTTTTTTACAACACGTTCTCAGAGCTAATAAAGGCTAGTAGTATATTTGATGTACTAGATTACAGTACGCCCAAAGGCTGTTAACCTCACATACAAATGGCTTTGTTTTTCTCATCATTTACACTGCTATTCAGTACTTTCCCTCATACTTTGCTATGCGATATTCCACCTGTGCATGTCGGCTCTTTAGAAGTATATTTTACAAGCGTTTTATGAAATCAAAGCTGGTAAAAATAACACATTCAATTCAAAATGCATTCCTTGTGTTTGCCAAAGTTAAATATTTGTGAGACACTAAATAGTGCTTAAGGCTGACGCAGTGGTTAGCGCGCAGGCCGCGCAGCTAGGAGACCCGAGTTCAATTCCATCTCTGTGTAGAGTTTGCATGTTCTCCCTGTGCATGCGTGGGTTTTTTTCCGGGTACTCCGGTTTCCTCCCACATTCCAAAACATGCTAGGTTAATTGGTGACTGCAAATTGTCCATAGGTATGAATGTGAGTGTGAATGGTTGTACGGGGTGTACCCCGCCTCTTGCCGGAAGACAGCTGGGATAGGCTCCAGCACCCCTGCGACCCTTGTGAGGATAAGCGATAGAAAATGAATGAATGAATAGTGCTTATGACTTGGATCAAATAATTGTTGAATAATAATTGAATAATTGTCTCATTGTAAATTTGGTGAAATTATTCCCATTGACCGATTGTTGACCTTGTTGTGTGGGGTGACGCGGGTTGTGTACTTCCCAGGTGGTGATCACAGAGGTGCAGGGGCTGAAGTCTCTGGCTCCCAACAGGATCGTTTACTGCACCATGGAGGTGGAAGGAGGGGAGAAGCTCCAGACTGACCAAGCAGAAGCTTCCAAGCCAACGTAATACACATATACTCCCTTGCATCCATGCACAGACACAGTATGAACAGTAGTATCACTACATAACAGGCAGCTTTCCAGAAGTTGCCATTAATTCATCTGAACAGCATTCAGCATTAAAGTCGTCTTAGCAAAAACCACAAGATGCACAACCTGCACTTTTAAGATGATTATATGAGAAAGTAAGAAAGTAAAATATATCCCACAATAATAAAAAAACAATTTTCCCTGAACTTGAGCTGGAGCGTCCCAAGGTTTTACCTTTCTGGAGGAAGCGCTGTGCTGTCACATCCATTAATAAAGCTCAGGTTGAACCTCAAGGACACCTTCACGCCGCACAATGGATCCGTGCAGAATCATTACTGGCTTCTCGGCAGAGTCTCTTCTCGAGTGTGCCTTCTTTGTCCGCATGAAATAACTAAAGGTGATGCAAACGAGAAAAGAAACATTCTAAGCGGGAATACTTGTTGTATTGAAAATGTAACCATGGTTACACGCCCAGCTCGAAGGTTAGGCTGCATATTGTCAGCAGCAGTTGACTAGTCACTGAGCTTAAAGCGAACAACATCTGATTCCGACTACATGTAGCGTTACTCTCCTATCTGCAACGTGATTTACAGGCTGCTGGCGGGTGATAAAATGGCGCACGTTTTCTCAAGGCTGTCTAAAAATAAACCTTAGGAAGAGAAAAAGTTGGTCACACCTGCCACGCTTCGGTTTGAGTGCAAACAATGCAGGATGGAACCGACATTGCAAAATACATCTCACCTGAAAGGAAAACTGACCACCATCTTTATGTGAGACATGAACACACACGTCTTTCTCTTCTCACACGATTAAAACACCTCCAACAATGTTTTATCGTTTTCTATCCATGCTGTGAGCATGTAGTAACAGGAACATAATACTTCAGTATATTGGTCAGTTGAAGCATCAGCGGCACTTCCTTCCTGGGTGCGTTGATTTCACGGAGCAACAAAAAAAGGAACGCTACACCTAGGGTTAACTTTGGCTAGCAGCCTGAGGCATAGTGAGAGACTGTTTGGTGAAGCTAGTCGCTAGCTGGCAAGTAGCGAGCCGGTGTGGTGTGGCGAGGTGTCACTACACCACTAATGTAGTTCTTTGGCGTAACAATGTCAATAACAATAATAATAACATCTAAGGGCTGCACGGTGGTTGAGTGGTTAGCGCGCAGACCTCACAGCTAAGAGACCCGAGTTCAATTCCACCCTCGGCCATCTCTGTGTGGAGTTTGCATGTTCTCCCTGTGCATGCGTGGGTTTTCTCCGGGTACTCCGGTTTCCTCCCACATTCCAAAAACATGCTAGGTTAATTGGCGACTCCAAATTGTCCATAGGTATGAATGTGAGTGTGAATGGTTGTTTGTCTATATGTGCCCTGTGATTGGCTGGCCACCAGTCCTCTCGTCTGAAGACAGCTGGGATAGGCTCCAGCACCCCCGCGACCATTGTGACAATAAGCGGTAGAAAATGAATGAATGAATGAATGAATAAGCTGCCTTATTTTAGCTATTTTCATATCTTTATAATGCACACACACAAGAGAACGACATGTATGTTCATATCTTGCATAATTATTGTGGATGATAGGCAAAATTCCACCAAAAGTGTACATTTCATTTCAACACAAGAAAAATGAAGCTTCAAACTGCATCCAAGATCTCTTCAAAAATTAGCATTGCACTTAAAAACTGATGCTATCCTACCCCCTATCCTGACCCCTCATCGTTGATTCATGACGGTGCCACAGGGGTCATGTTGCGATGCGTTTAAACTGCAATGGAGATTAGCTGACTGGAGCAAATCTGTGGCATCTCGCTCTCGTACAGCCACTAAGTCACCGTGTGTGACAAGGTGGATGTTGATTATGATCTTCAAAAAATCTTGCCAAGTTGATGTCTGGTGTATAAATAGCAGAATACATTTGGAGCAAGCATCAAGAAGATGGAGCATTAGTGTCAGTGTGTGTCTATAAACAACAAACTGTCTGATCTTTATTATGCCGCAGATTGATGGTGGTGGTGGCAAAGAAGAAAGCGTGCTTTTCATTCATTTGATTGAAGTGCTCTTTTTAGGGACTTTTCTTAATGACGAGAAGGCATATCGATCGAGTGGGTATCACGGATATCAACTTTTTTTCACTGGAGGCAAGAAGGTCTGGACCAAATATGGATTTGACTAACTGTACTGTACATGTTGATTTGTACGAATCAAATATCCTGACATGTCTATATGTGCCCTGTTATTGGCTGGCAATCAGTCCAATGTGTACTCCGCCTCTTGCCCGAAGACAGCTGGGATAGGCTCCAGCACCCCCCGAGGATAAGCGGCAGAAAATGAATGAAAATATCCTAACATTCGTACCACCACATCACTACTATCAGGAGAACCAGAGTATAGAGGGGGTTGAGCCACCTGCTGTGGCCCAGCAAGGTGCACTGTATCCCAGCACACGCTCCAAGCAGCCGGTGTGACACCACGGAGGTCTCTGGCCAACCTTTTGCACTTTTCAAACACAGCGGCACAACAGGAGACGTGGTGGTGATGTGGTGCTGAAAAGGTGTTTTGCGTGCCCTGAATTTGTTTTTCCCCCTCACTGCAGCGCATTTGGTACAACTAATGCACGCCAAATGTCTCCTACACAGTGGCTGTTTGTTTACAAGTGAGGTCAGGTAAAGTTAAGAACGGTTTGCATCGCCAGCAGAGAAAAACAGCAGCACTCATTTGAGCTATTTTTAATGTTATTGGATTTATGTTATGAAGTCATAATTAACTCACATCAGACCAATGATTATCAAACACCCCTCAAGTTAATAAACTAATAATATTCCAAGAAAATGACATGGCGTTGACAGTGTTTTGATGTCACGTTGTCATGGAAACTGACCTCTGGAGTCGCCTGTGTTGTGTCTTTCAGCTGGGGAACCCAAGGGGACTTCACCACCACACACCCTCTACCTGCTGTCAAGGTGAAGCTGTTCACAGAGAGCACAGGAGTGTTGGCGCTGGAGGACAAAGAGCTGGGCAGGGTAACACTTGTTTTGCTCTTCCCCATACACGTCAGTCTGATGAATCCTAAAATCAACTCCACGGGGTCATCACAGTATTAATAATCCGTCCTTAAGTGGCCCAAAAAGCTCAGCATGCACTCATCTGACACAAATTAAGTACACAATAGCTTCTCGTACAGGAGCTGCATTCCAGATAATTCCCACTTTTGATTAAATACTTGCATTCATATATATTTGCAAAACTATATATTATATATTTGCAACATTTCATTTCATGGGCTGAACTGTATTTACACATAAGGTATTTCCCTTTCAAATATGGTAATGGTAATGGTTTTATTTCATTTGAACATGCATCAGATTACAATTGAGTGCATCCCATAATCAGTTCACAGTTCCACATGTCCAAAAGGAGTAGGAAGAAGCAAAGCTTATTAAATCCTACCCCTCCATCTGGTACTTTTACAATCAGTAACTGTTACATTTGTTCACTTCCTGCTTTCCTAATATAGTTTACATTTTTTTTAATAGTTTTTAAAAAATTTTGTCATGTACCTAAGTACAAAGTGATATGACCATACAATGACATAATCGGTACCATAGTAACTGTCAATATAGTGATATTATAAATATTGCTCACAAATGTGTCCAAATCTGGGAATTGATCACTTTTTTGTTGAGGTAATCAATGCTTATTAGCCGTGTCACGAGACAATACAGGAAATTGGGTCTACGGGAACGAGATGAGGCAAAAATATATTTCAATGCACTCATTTAATTTCTATGAGGTTACACTCTGTGTGTATGCTACCGGCCCCCGCCTTCACCCACCGAGACAGAGAGATTGCTAATGAATGGTGCTGAAAGCAGTTCACATGGCAATTTAATGTGGATAGCAACTCCAGAGTGGAACAAGGCCCCGCCCCTTTAGAGGAGTTTGGTTCCAGAACTGTAGGAACAGGAGTATTTGCAGAACATGCATACTCCACACAGACATGCTGTAATGGAGATTCAAACCCTCCATCTACTGACTGGAAGGCATGCCCATTAAATATTCATATTGGTGACGCGCATGCACTGTATCTATTTTCAATGCACAAGTTACAGTATTTCTCACATTGAAATCCAAGCATGAAAAAAACTGAATGGTTCATGTCCTTGCTGAACTTTTTTGCTCAAGGGCTCCCCCTACAGTTGTGAATTGTGTACTTTTCAGTCAGTGAGATCAATCCCAAACAACAGTGGTAAACATGCTTGTGTTAACCTACAAAAATAGTCAGACATCTTGTGGTGGTAATGTTTGTTAAAGGACTTAGACAACATTAGAAGCAGCGCCATGATGGACCAGTAAAGTAGGTCATCCAAGGTCGCCATGGCAATGACAGGGATGCTGTTGTCCTCCTTGCAAGCCAATACACCATTCAAAGGATTTTAAGGCTGTTATTTTTAGGTGTATGAGCACCTTTTGGTCCTATGGGTTCCGTGGTGCTAATATACTGCCCGTAAGTAAAGGTGACCTTGGCTGTAACAAGGCCTTCTAATCTCCCACTGCAGCGCCACTGGCAGGAAGTCAGACTTCCTCAAAGCTCTTTAATGCACCAAAGAGCGATTAGACAGAGGCAGAGGAAAGCACTGGCCTGTTTCTCTCCCACCAGCCCGTTTTATTCTTTCACTTTCACAACAGACGCCACATAAAACACTTCCTGGTTTTTTTTTTATATGCAGGTTGTCTTACACCCGACCCCCAACAGCCCCAAGCAGTCCGAGCTTCATAAGATGACCGTGACCAAGGCTTGCCCTGACCAAGACCTCAGGATCAAACTAGCCATTCGCATGGACAAACCCCAAAACATGAAGCACTGCGGGTGAGTAAGACGCTGGGTGCGCCCTCTGAGCTGTTGGCTGTCCATGCCTTCTCATGGAATTCTCAGCTCCTTGGCCTCGTTTCCAAGCACGTACCACGGAAAAATACTGGGAAGTACACAACACCCTCTGGTGGACATGAGGATGAACTTACAAAAAAAAAACCCTGACAGCATTTTGAGTGCAACAAAGAAGCTTTTAATGAAGCCTGTCTTGGTTTTGTGTGTGGTGAATCTTTTTGGCAGGTATCTGTGGGCTTTTGGGAAGAATGTCTGGAAGCGCTGGAAGAAGCGATTCTTTGTCCTCGTGCAGGTGGGATGTTCTGCTTATTTGAGATTCTTAACCCGCACAGCTCAAGGTGACAGCTAATGCTTCGTATGCTCCGTAGGTGAGTCAGTATACGTTCGCCATGTGCAGCTACAGAGAGAAGAAATCAGAACCACAAGAGCTTCTCCAGCTGGACGGATACACTGTGGATTACAGTGACCCGCAGCCTGGTGAGTCAAAACTCGGGGTCAAGTCAAGTCAAAGCAAGTTATGTCAATTTTCGGACTTAAAACTCTCCAATTTTCATCACTTTTTGGAGTAATTTGTCATGTCTGAATTTAAAGGAAAACTGCACTATTTTTACCCCTCATCCACAAACCTTATGTGAGACATGAAGTTATGGGAAGTCTTAAAACAACCAAAGTATGGCAATATTCTGTAAGTTTTACATGTTTCATGTTAGTACCTGTTAATATAAAATGATAAATAGGTGTGTCCCATTAAGTGCATTAATGAGCTACCTGTTTTTTTACAGGTGTACTTTATATACAGCAAGACTAATTGTACCCCCACTTTGATTTTTTTCTTCATTCATTTTCTACCGCTTATCCTCACGAGGGTTGCAGGGGGTGCTGGAGCCTATCCCAGCGGGGTACACCCTGAACTGGTGGCCAGCCAATCACAGGGCACATATAGACAAACAACCATTCACACTCACATTCATACATATGGACAATTTGGAGTCGCTAATTAACCTAGCTGCCCTGTGATTGGCTGTTGTACCCCGCCCCTTGCCCAAAGACAGCTGGGATAGGCTCCAGCACCCCTGCGAAAAAAAGTGGTCGAAAATGAATGAATGAATGAATGAATGAATTAATTAATGAATTAATTAATGAATAATTAACCTAGCATGTTTTTGGAATGTGGGAGGAAACCGGAGTACCCGGAGAAAACCCACGCATGCACGGGGAGAACATGCAAACTCCACACAGAGATGTGGACTTGAACTCAGGAATCTCCTAGCTGTGAGGTCTGCGTACCAACCACCAACCACAAGCCCCAATACTTGAATAATAATATTTAAGAACATTTTTACAACTAAAACTAGACCAAAACGTTTTTAGTTTTTGTCTACTAAAACCTTTTTTTGTGTGAAATTGTGAAATAAATCTAGACTCAATTAAGACTAAGACTCTAGAAATGACTGAAATGTGACTAAAGACTAGGACTAAAAATAAAATGGCTGCCAAAAACAACACTGCTTATACTGTATGTTAAAGAAAACGACCAAGCCCTGAACGCAGACTCTGTGGGGTGGGGGGACTGGAGCTAGAAAAGCAGGAATTGGTCCACAAAACGCTCCATGTTTGAAAATACCCTGTCCTCTCAGGCTTGGACGGTGGCAGGGCTTTCTTCAACGCGGTGAAGGAGGGCGACACCGTCATCTTCGCCAGCGATGACGAGCAGGACCGCATCCTGTGGGTGCAAGCCATGTATCGCGCCACCGGCCAGTCCCACAAGCCCGTCCCACCCACTCAGGTCCAGAAACTCAACTCCAAAGGCGGTACCTCAGCCCAAATGGACGCTCCCATCTCTCAGTTCTGTAAGTAGACCGAAAGCGTGGCACGCTGACGTTACACGCTAGGTAGTTTCCATCCACCGGCACCCTGACGGCTCATAAATGTCTCACACCATGTGCTCCACACTTGCGAACGTGCTGGTAAAACTAACACACAAGCACGCACTCGCACACACACACCTTGACGTCTCAAGTATCGGACCACTCATTCACTTCTGCGACTCCCAAAAGTGCAAATCCCATACGCTATCCCATCAGTTCACAAGCAACAACCAACCAGGGAAAGATCTGAACATTCAAGCCCGCTGGGGTGGAATTCAAGCTGATGTCAGCGTGTGCGGCTCATGGTCCTAACCATGGACCTGTTTTATTGGCCGAACGGTGGCCAGGCATGTTTTTAACCAGCCGACATGTCAGGTAGCAAAGTGAAGGTAAGACTGTCGTGTGGCATCTGTACCCGATTCTCTTCTCTTGTGCCCCCCCACCCCTAAGTCGCTCTTTTCCAAATTAAAAGCAAATTTAAAACTCATTCTCTGCTGGCTCGGTGCATAACACCACCATAACACGGACGTTTCGGACCCACTGATTTATTGGAGTGTTATACAGAATACAATAGCGAAAAACCTTTGGCATTCTTTAAACCCAACTCCCAGGCTACAAATGTCTTTATTTCTCATGTTAACCACATGAATTGACATGAATTGGCTCTCTTCTTCCTTAACCCTATCACATAAATTCTATGTTGTTTCTCCATTGGTTTCTTTGTCCAGTATGTGGTCGTTCTTGTGGTTAGTTGACTCCTCTGACGCCAGCTGTCGCCATTCAAAGCCTCGCCACAGCGGCACCGACCTCACCACCCCTTGTCAAGCCCTTCCCTGAAACATTGTGGCACACCAACGCAAACATGTTTCACCCCCCGGTGGTCTTGAATGGCACTGGGATCATAACATAACATCGCCCTCCTGACTCCGCTGCAGTGCTAAACAACAGTCCTGGGAAGGTTCTAATTGGATCTTTATGGCAGTTTGCATTTTATTTTCACGTACTAGATCGCTACAGTGACGCAGTACTTATACAGAATACAGTTTAGGACTAGACACTGTTAGGAATGGAATATTTTCCACTTTAATAGGGTCACGGATATGCTGGAGCCTATCCCAGCTGAGGCGGGGTCGCCAGCCAATCACAGGGCACATATAGACAAACAACCATTCACACTCACATTCATACCTCTGGACAATTTGGAGTCGCCAATGAAGCTAGCATGTTTTTGGAAAGTGGGAGGAAACCGGAATACCCGGAGATAACGCACGCATGCACGGGAAGAACATGCAAACTCCACACAGAGATGGCCGAGGGTGGAACTGAACCCTGGTCTCCTAGCTGTGGGCTTGATTACGTTCCTCTACTGGAATTGAACTCGGGACTCCTCCCTGTGAGGCCTGCGCGCTAACCACTCGTCCACCGTGCATCAAGGCAATATGTTATATCCAATCTTCCTCAGTCAGCATCCCTTATTGGGGATATACGCCCCCATCTACGCATGGGGAGAACATGAAAACTCCAAGCGGAGAATCAAACCCAAGTTTTCCCGATCTCCTGACTGTGTGGCCTACATGCTAGCCACTTTGTCCACCGTGCGGTCTTATGTATCCCTTATTGGCGACTATTCCTCAGCTGCTCATTTTTTTGTCACCGTGGGCGTGATTACGTTCCTCTACTGGAATTGAACTCGGGTCTCCTCGCTGTGAGGCCTGTATGCTAACCACTCCACCACCGTGCATCAAGGCAATATGTAATATCCAATCTTCCTCAGTCAGCATCCCTTATGGGGATATACGCCCCCACCTACTCATGGGGAGAACCTGCAAACTCCAAGCGGAGAATCAAACCCAGATTTTTTTCCCGATCTCCTGACTGTGTGGCCTACATGCCAGCCACTCGTCCACCGTGCGGTCTTATCTGAAAATATTGCGTATAATGACAGTACTTAGTATCAAACTCAGTCGACCTTTCCAGGACCTTCTTCTTGACAGCATCATGTACGAGTGTGTTTGCCACTCGGGCGGTACTTAACGTGTAGCTCTCCACTCCTTAAGTACTGACCGTGAATCCACACGACAAACCACTACAGTGGAGTGACGGGGATGGTAAACTCTCTCCTCCTCTATCTCTGTCTTCCTCGTTCTTTCTTCAATTCGCCTCGGCGTCTGCTGTCACACGTCCTCACATGTACTCACACGCCACGGGGTCTCGTGTCGGTATCGGTTGTTGTTTTTGTTGTTCTTGTTGTTGTTGTTGTTGTTGTTATTTTCTTCTTCTCAGTTGTGTTTTCTTCTTCATGCTTTGCCTGTCTACCCTTCTTCAGTAATGCCGCCAAAGCTGCTCCGTCAGTCAGGGTCTCTCGTGATTGCTCTCCTCCAGCCTTGTTGCTAGTCTTTATGTTATTCTGGTTTGTCCCTTCTTACCCTGCTGTCTTCTAGCTGGACTCAAGGGTAAGTGCTTCCCTGTAGCCGGCACAGCTCAGATAATCCCCGACGATTATCTGACAAATGCAACGCTCCTTCTCTCTGCCTCTGTTTCTCTCTCTCTCTTCTTCTAGCTCTTCCTTCTTCTTCTCCTTCTCCTGCTCCTTCTTCACGTCTCGCTTCATGTCTTTAGATCTTAGTTCAGAACTTTTTTTGTTCTTCTTTTTTTGACAACCTCCACTTGAGGATCAAATTAGACGCATCCATTCGTGCCAGTATAGGATGCATGTCTTTATTCTCAGAATTATTTGGCTTAGTATTTGGTTAAAGTGGATATTAGAGTTGTTCCTGCATAATTGCCTTCTCTCTTTGCTCACATTGGTGACCTGATCCCTCAAGAGTAAAGCAATATGATAACACGGAAGACAGATTGGCTTGGAATATTAAATATACACATGCATTATTAATATGGTGTCCAAGAGCTGGAAACAAATCTTTAATGTTAGCTCTACAGAACATATGGAATTCATTTTATGTAAGGATGCGAGTGGAGTAGGGGTGTAACGGTACATGGATTCATCATTGGGTTTTTCCGGATGGGACATTTGCTACGGCACGGATGCGTACTGAGTTCCCAAGCGAGTTCACATTAAGCGAGGGACTGAACGCTGAAACTGCCTCTTGATGCAGTCACGAATCTACTTGGGGAAAAAAATTCAGTGCGGCCCAAAATATCCTTTCCTTTCTTGATATTTGTTCCCGATTGTGCATCAACATCAACTGCCACACAACAGTGTGGGTCGAGGCTCATTTGCACATAAAAAAAATACCATTAAAGGAAATTTCTGTTATTAAAGCATTAACTGTGACAGCGCTAGTCAAAACAAAAAAAAGGGAAAGGCGGGACCGAGTTTCAAAAAGTGTCCAATAACACCAGAAAAAACTGCCAGATTTGTCGCTAGTTGCGCTTTTGAAAAACAGAATCTGAAGCAGCTAAATTGGCAAAATTATTCCTTCATGCTACGTTTTCTTATTCTCTGTTAGACAAGGTGCATTGGAGGTGCGTTAAGGAGCAGAGTTCCAATGCCATCGACTGTCCGGACAAGCTACGTTCATTATCAATTTGGGTCGTATGAATACCGACCTGCAACGTTACCTGCTAGTAGTGGTGTCACAACACACTCATGAAAAGAGACGATCCACATGAGTGGGTGTACGAGACAAGACTCGATTACTTTTGACATTAAAATAAAATAAAATAATTTCACTTCTACATTCGTCTGCACAATGTACTTATACTGCTAGCAGCCCCACCACTAGTATGGCTGACAAAAGGGCTCACTCCGTTCATGCCGTTGTTCTACGGAACAAGCAAATAGAAAAACTGATTACGATTACGGCGTACCGTTACACCCCCAGAATGGAGTCAGTGTTCGGCTTACGCTGCTTTACTGCAGAGGGCTCAATTTGCTTGTTTATGATTTGCTTGTCAAGAGTTGGCAAATATGTATGCGGAGTATTCTGAATGCCAAAGACAAGGAGTAGCTAATGCCGCCCCTTCTTACGATGAAATACTCCGGAACTCCCCCTCCCTCGCCCCTTTTCTCCCCCCCCCCTCCTGCTGCAGTAGATGGGCCTGTAGGTGTGGAAGCAAGGCCGGTGGTCCACCTGCAGATAATGATTTGGACTGCCCGTTAATTTGCCTGAATAGGACAACACTTGTGTCATGTCTCCATGAGTTTTCTATCAAGACAAAAGGTTCCATCCATTACCCCCGCTCCCGCCTTCCCCCATTCCCCCAGAGAATGATACAGTTCTGCCTATGTCTACTGTACAGCTTCATGCTATCTACCCATGCACCAAACTGCTACCCTCTTAGAGTTCTTTGGTAGTGACTTGCCTGTTAGTCTGCTCTGTAGATGACCATGAACACACCGCAACACATTCAAGTATTGTCAACTTGCAAATGCGTAGAGAGAGAAAGAGAATTCCAAGAACCAAAAAGTACGGGATTGCAATGAAACATCATCAAATCTGAAAGCGGGACTGCAGATGTGCATGACGTTTTTTGTTAAAGCTCCATGAAAAAGTCACACGTTTTTTTTTTCTCCAAGCATGTGCTTCTATTCTTGTTCTTACGACTGTAACCTGTGCCCACCCACTCATCATGTCCTCACTGATTCTCGACAAAGGAGACACAGCCCAGACACCTCTCGTCACACTCTCTCATCAGTCTAACACCTTCTTGGTAACTTGGCCACCAGTCCCTCCTCACCTTTCCTCCAAAACCTCGTCTTATTGTCCACGTCTTGGTTGTCTTTTCAAAACGTCTGTCATCTCCAGTCCATGCGTCCTCTTCTCTCGCATTTTGTCCTTCAACGCTTTTACTCGCCTCTCAGCGGTTCCTCCTCAGATTGGAGCTAACTGTAACCTTCTGTGGATTCCCTGGTTTAGAGAGCATCTCTGAATGCCACATTGCACCCCCTTTCCCCCCCTCCCTCCCCACCACGCACCCCTTCAGAGGTTGACAGATGTCGCTTGTGCTCTGTCCAGGCCCCCGCACTTCCTAAAATCAGGCCTCTGCATTCCGCCACACTTCCCCCGTCCGCACCCATCATCACCTTGTCTGAGTGTCACAAACATGACACCTGTCACTCACACAGAGGACATGAACGCATCACCTATCTACACTCACCGGCCGCTTCATTGGGTATACCTGCACAGTCCAAAGCAAAGAGCTCACTCCAACATTCTACAATCACTCTTGGACTGCTGACCTCCTCCAAGGCCAAATGTGATGATACACACCCGCTGCATGCGTCTGGATTTTGTTGTGAAGATCCATAATAGGTAGCTTTATTGTCATTGTAACAAGAACAGAATACAAGATGATTGACTAAGGACTGAAATCAATAATTAAGTCATGTATTTATTGATTTTAAATTGAAGTAGCAGAGTGATAATTTAGAACTACTATAAGAATGAAGACTTTTTGACAATGCTGGTAGTATCGATATTTCATCAATACATACATGTAACAAAAAGAATGTGACATAAATGAATAGGGTAAATAATAATAATAAACGATAACACATATAGTCCAATATAGTCGATAAAAACAAATAGTCATCTACGCTGAGAGAGAAGCACCTACAACACCTTTTGTCTTACATATTTTATATTATATATATTAACACTGGTCCAAGTTTATGGTCCAACCGAACCGCACCAGAGTTCACTTGCAAGTGGACCGAGGCCCATCTCTCAAGCGGTCTCAATCCACTTGTTTGGTGATGGTGGCGTGCACACTTCCCGAAAGGAACCGTACTAAGACAGCAAGCACATCAGAGATCCTTTCAACCAAGTATTACCCTTAGAGAAGTACATTAGTAAACGAGTCAGTTGTTATGTTTTTCTTGGCCCATGCGGCACCTCTTAATGGAGTTTTAGCAGCTCTTGCATAATTATTAATATGTAAAACATTTATTCTATGCCGAACACACACACACACACACACTTGGAAGTAATAATGTTTAATTGCATCACACTAAGAGGGATTTCCAATATTGTGCCCTTCTCTTGTAGCTAATTAAACTGGCCAAAGTAATTAGAAAGAGCTCTCAATATGAAGCAATGCAGCCGTACAACCACTGCAAACTATAATCACATAATAGACATTTCGCTCGGTGAATACAGCGGACATCATCGTTATCTTTGTGAAGGCAAAAGGTTTGATAAATACGCCGCTGATCAAAATGTTAAGACCAGTTGAAAAATGGAATGTACAGTTTGTGATGAAATGGGAGTGAGATCAAAACTATTTTCAGTAAGCAACTTATTGCAAAGAAGCATTAAAGTTCATTAAGATTATACGTAGCTTTTAAAAGAAAAAAAATCTCGGATTGTTGAGCTGCATCAGCAAAGCCTCTCGCAGCGCACCATTGCTGCTGAGGTTGAATGCAGTAATTTTAAACTTCTTAAAAGTCTTATGGAACTCAGACATCAAGTGGAAGACCACTGCCTGTCCATCAAGACACCTGACCATCCAGGTTGTTACTGGTGCCGAGTGCAGTCCAGTAACCATCAGACGCCATCTGGAAGACATCATATGACCACATTTTGTAGTCTGGAAGATTATTATTTCTATTTTAGGGGGATTATTTTTTTGTTTTTATTATGTTTATTATTATTATGTTTATTTTTTTAAGCTATCATGACTCCCATTTCGTCCAACAGTGCAAGATGGAAATTTTCACAAATCTTCAACTGGTCTTAAAATTGTGGTCAGGAGTGTACTACACACATACAGTTAGGGATATTGGACTTTTGGGTGAAATTCCAGGATGAAAGCTAAAGTGTATTATAATCTTTTTCCAGGTGAAATTAATTTAACCTTCTACAGCAGGGGTGGGCAAATATTTTGACTCGTGGGCCGCATTGAGTTAACAAATTTGTCCGCGGGGCGAGAACATATATTTAAACACACACACTATTTCATGCTCATAATTTTCCTTGAATTATTTGTCTAATTTTATCTGTAAAAGTGTTATACTACTATGTTCTCATGTCCTGTTTTTCAGGAGCACTTTCAACATCAGAACACATCAAACTATGTCATTTAATTTGACAGTTTTGTTGTTTTTTTACTAAATAAGACATCCGACTTGGAAGTCATGTTACCAGTTTGTATGTTAAAAGTCGAAATACTTAGAAAGCAACTGGCGGGGCGGATTCAAACGCTTGGTGGGCCGCATGTGGCCCCCGGGCTGTAGTTTGCCCACACCTATTCTACAGTATAAACCTTTGAGTACACATGACCGACTCTTCGACTCATCTCTGAATGTTGCCGTTTAGCAAGAAGTACTGAAGAATAGAACGGCTTCACCTGTGAATTCAGGTCAATTCAAGGTCAAATTAGCTTAAAGGTTATTAAGTTAAACCTCTGTCAGGTTTTGTATGATTTTGTTGAAAATCTTTGCTACAAATGTAACTTTTTGCGCCTGTTTGCCACGTACGGTACTGTAACGTAAAAGTGCCCAAACAAAGCACACGATGCGTTTTAGCTTCATCCTGAAATATCACCTCAACATTAAATAACCGTAACTTTTGCTGAGTCGTGCGGATTGTGCAGGTGTACCTAAGTTGCAATGAAGGGATGTACTACTACTCAGTCATCACCCATGTTCATTGCAGTTTTTCTCAAGTTGTCATAAAAAAAAAAACCCCAAAGGAGATTAATGGCAAAACTACAACACTTTTCCAATTATCCATGCAGTTGCCATGTTTTCCGTAGCACACGAATATGGCATTGAGAGGAAGAAACATGATTTAAGGCCGCCCTGCAATGCATCAAGGACTGTGACACTGCAAAGACACGTGCATGCACATACAACAGAAGCGCCTGCTGCACCGATACGTCAGATCTCTTTATGCTGTCTGACACAATGCAAGTTGACAATGTGAGCTGTTAATGTTTATAATTTGCCCTTAAAAGAACCCCTACCCCCTTCACCAAAAAAAAAAAAATGAATAAAATATTCCCTGATGTTTGTGTGTGCTGACAAAAGACTCAGCGTGCGCTTCACTCACGACATTTTCTGAACCGTGTGCTTCTCCCTGTGCTGTTGGCTGGATAGATGCTGACAGAGCTCAGAAACATGGCATGGATGAGTTTATCTCCGCTAACCCCTGTAGCTTTGACCACGCCTCGCTTTTTGAGATGGTGCAGCGGCTCACGTTGGACCACAGGCTCAACGACACCTTCTGCTGTTTGGTGAGCTCCTCGCCGTATCCGCTTTCTTCGTGCCAGGGCGGGATTCTGACGTTTTCATTGTTGTGCCACGCAGGGATGGTTCAGTCCGGGTCAGGTGTTCGTCCTGGACGAGTACTGTGCCAGGAACGGCGTCCGAGGTTGCCACAGACATTTGTGCTACCTGCGTGACCTGCTGGAGAGGGCGGAGAGCGGCGCCATTATCGACCCGACTCTTCTGCACTACAGCTTTGCGTTTTGTGCCTCCCACGTGCATGGGAACAGGTGTGCACAAACCTGTTTTTACGATGATGTTCCGCTCTAAAGGTGCACAATATTTTCCAAGCAAACAGTTCATACGGGAATTTTCAGGATAGAATAAGGAAAAGAATCAGCGCATCATCCATGGATTGTTTTGTCTTATTTTTATGTTGTTTGATTTTGAATGTTATACTTTTTATGTTGCTTTATGCAATGATTGTGTTTACAGGACTGTAATATGTTTTTGCAGGCTATTTTTAGGCAGTCTAACACTTCTCATGAGTGGCCGAGGTGCCCCCCCCCCCCAAAAAAAAAAACAAACGGCTTTACCGGAACATGTTTTGTGGAGGAACTAATCAGTTATTCATTCATTCATTCATTGATTTTCTACCGCTTTTCCTCACAAGGGTTGCGGGGGCTGCTGGAACCTATCCCAGAATTGGTGGTCAGCCAATCACAGGGCACAGGACAAACAACCATTCACACTCACATTCATACCTATGAACAATTTGGAGTCGCTAATTAACCTAGCATGTTTTTGGAATGTGGGAGGAAACCGGAGTACCCGGAGAAAACCCACGCATGCACGGGGAGAACATGCAAACTCCATACAGAGATGGCCGAGGGCGGAATTGAACCCTGGCTCTCCTACTAATCAGTTAATATGGTTAAAAAAAATAGATCTTCTTTATTTTTGTCAAGCCGCCACCTTATACGATACAAGTCAACAGTTTGGACAGATTTTATCATCTTATGAGAAATATGTGTCCATACCTTTGACTGGTATTAATATGTACAGTATACGCATATTGTACATAAGCATGTGGATACTGATACTGTATGTATGACTCTATATTCATATATACATTGGTGTCTCGGTTTTTGTTATTACCGTCATTTCAAAAGACTATTGAGCATATCCACCACATTTAACTTGTACTAATAATTTACACACACTATAAACCTTGCAAATTTATTTAAGATTTGTTGATTGCTGTTAGTATTTTGCCCATCATCCACAATCCTTATGTGAGACATGAAAGCACATTTTTTTCTAGTTGGATATAAAAACAGCTAAAAAGAGGCTGCTCATTAATGGGACACACCTATTCCGCCAAAAACGCAGTTATTGAAACACCCCTGAAAAACCCCAACCATGTTTTATGGTTGTCTATCCATGTGGTGAAGTGTCACACAAGTAATGTCGTGTACACCAACCTGTTGCTGTTCGCTAAAACTAGCCTGCAAAAAACTAAAATAAATGACAGTCCCATAAATACAATCTGTGTCATGCTTTAATTTTGTGTTATTAACCATTTGCATATGTCCACATGTTTTTTTTTTCTTTGTGTTTTTTTCTTTCTTGTCCTCTGTTGCCGTAGTCTCTTACTGTCCTTATTATTCATCCTCCCATGCGTCCATTAAAGTCAGAGAGGGCCGCAATTACTGGGGGCCGCTGGGCTACGAGGCCCTAACGAGCCCTAACAGCTCCCAGGGGCCAAATCCTGACACTGGCTCTAAACGAGCGCACCTCATATTCAAGTTTAGAAAAAGAAAGGATTCCAAAGTCTGTCAAGATGCCAACAGGTGAGACGTGGTGTTACCTGAACTCAGTAAGCTCTTGTCCAGAACAAGTCAGCCACACAACTGTGTGTGTGTGTGTGTGTTTTGTGTGTATTGTTATTTTCATGTGTGTTTGTGTGATCCCCACAGGCCGGACGGGCTGAGCACGGTCAAAGTGGACGAGAAGGAGCGATTTGAAGACATCAAGGAACGGTTGCGTGTGATTTTGGAAAACCAGATTGTAAATTTCAGGTGATGCACACTCTGTTTTAAAATCGGTTGTGTATTCGGTCCTGTACTAACCCCCCCTCCTCCTCTCCTCATCCTCCCATGCAGATATTGCTTCCCCTTTGGGCGTCCTGAAGGTGCACTGAAGGCTACTTTATCTCTGCTGGAAAGGGTTTGTAAATATTAAAAATACACATTAATGCATGATATCATTTAGCAGACTGGATGATGCTGTGTAGGAAATAAACCTTGTACTTCGGTACAAGGTGCATTATTAAAACAAAAAAACCAAAAAAACCCTAAACTATGTTATGGAAAGCAGGAAGTGAACAAATGTAATAGTTACTGATTGCAAAAGTACCAGATGGATGGGTAGGATTTAATAAGCTGTGCTTCTTCCTACTTCTTTTGGACATGTGGAACTGTGAACTGATTATGGGATGCACTCAATTGTAATCTGATGCATTTTCAAATGAAATAAAACCATTACCATTACCATTACCATTACCATTACCATTACCATTACCAAACCTGGATCTCCAAAGTGACTGACATTATGCTTATCTTGAAATGTGACCCACCCCAGGTCCTGATGAAGGACATCGTGACCCCAGTCCCTCCAGAAGAAGTCAAAGGAGTAATCCGCAAATGTTTGGAGCAAGCCGCTCACCTCAACTACCAGCGGATTAAAGACTACGCTAAAATCGAAGGTAAATAAAATACCTGTTCTGAGCGAATGATGATGGTAAAATGTGTACGTGTTCCAGTTAACGCCTCTATTGAACTTGCTCGATTCTTACTTGATTCCACATACGGAAATGCCCAAGTTTTTTAGTGTTGTCTGTGCATATGCGTGTTTTAGATTTATTTTTCACGTTCCTCTAACAAACAAAAACACTGCATTGAAAACGCTTGGAATTTCTTCGGCGATAAGATAAGAAAAGACACTAAAAAGATGGAGACACTTGTCTTGCTGTATCTTTGTCCCAAATGGTGTCACTCACTTTCCAGTTCAATAACTCTATCCTTTGTTTCAGGCCTGCTTTAGCTCTGTGCTGTTCTGTAGCTCAGGTTGTGTAGAGGTGTGTATGTATGTATGTGTGTGTGTGTGTGTGTGTGTATGAGAGTAAAAATGCATTCAACTCCAACAACAAGTCGAAAAAAAAAAAAGCCCTGAGAGCTGTCAGTGCTGATCTCTCGTCATGCCCAGACGTCTGGACTGAGTCACGACTCCCAAAGGATGCACACCATCACAGCCTCTAGAAACTCCTCTAACCTTCCCTTAACACCCCCGCCTTGAGATACCAGCAGCTCTCTTGTCAGCTCTGCCTCCCCGCTGTCCTCCCTGTCGACTCCGCTTACCTTTACCTCTCCTCTCCCACACAGTTGCTTCAAACTGTACTGGGCGACGTGCGGTTAAGTGGCTTCCAAAGCAAAAGGGATGCTGGGATTGATCCCGCCTTCAACTCAGCATCCGTTACCTTGCATGTGCTTTGAGTGGCATATGACCACAATGACGGTGGCGTAGTGTGGGGACGTTTAACCAATCAGTGGGCTTGACGCTGCATTCCGATGCCAGCCAAAAATATAAATAAATGTCATTCAAAGAGCCGCACCCGGCTCCCGAATTGTTGGTTCCCTACCCCCATACTAGGGGGTGCAGTACTCGTTTTGCCCAGCCTGTGGCACCCCATTCTACGCCACTGCACACTGATGCGGTTTAATGCCTTGACAAGAACTGCTTAGGGTGCAAACAAGATACTAAGGAAGCATCCTTACTATCTTCCCTACTGTCCTCGTGAGGCGCCTTCTTTCAAAATGAGCACATTTGACTTCCAGTCTCACCCGGACAGACGTCTTCCCTTTTCAGCTTCCCTCCTCGTCTGACCCCAGCTTCTTGCATGCCTCGATCCTTTTTTTTTGTAGGGAAAAAGAGGGAAATGTATGAGCACCCTGTCTTCTGCTTGGCGTCTCAAGTGATGGATTTAACCATCCGTGAGTACATCCAAAGCCTCCTCTGATCACCTCATCCCCCCCTCCCCGCCCGCTCTGCCTCCCCTCTGTCTTTGCCATGCTTCTGTTTCTTTTATTTTTTTTTATCCGTGGCTTTATGTGTGAGACTGAGTGCCCGGGAAAGAAGGAGTCGGGAGAGGCGAGCAGCACCCTACGATCATTTTTTTAATTCTTATTATTACAAGCATCTGCTTTGGGATGGACATGAATGAGCGGTCTGGTTTGTGAGCTTCTTTCTTTTGGTTTCAATGCACATTCCTTTGACTTGAATGCATTTTTACATTGCTTACATTGATCTCTCCTCCAGTCATGTGGTCTGATCATGTGTCAGTGCTGTGCCGTGGCCAACAGGTAGGCTTGTGACAGCAGGGGGGGGTTAGTCCCGACAGGAGGACGTGATGGGTTCTTTGAGTCGGAGCGCTTTGTCTGTTTGTCCTAACTTGACTCCGTTTGTCCCGTCTTGACGCTGACACATGTTTTGTGCGTCCTGCTGAGCTTTGTCTGTGTGTTAACAAGCGTCTTCTCACTTTTTTGGGGGTCTTTGACAGTTTCCCACAGGCTAACGTGTTCGGCATCTCTGTTTTGATTATGTGTGACATGTGACATGTCTGTTGCCTAGAAACCACACTTCCTGGAGCTGAACTCCGCACATCATCAGAGGGTGATGAAGAACAACTTTAAAGTGCCCCTCCCTCTCCCTCCCACCCCCCCCACCACTGTTAGTGTGGAAGCAACCTAATAAGCGTCTCTAATTCTAAACATCTCTTCATCTTCTCTCTCCTCCTTTTTCGTGCTCAAGTTGAGAAAGGTCAAAAGGATCAAAAGGATCCAGGTGAACTCATGTTTAGCTTCTGGTTTGGACACACATGTGTATACTGTACACATATATACAGTATATATGTGTGTATACATGCAGACACACACATGCACCCTAAATGCTCCAATTAACGCCTATATTCAATTAACCATAAAAAAAAGGCAAATAACCACGTTAGGAATAACAGCTGCGGCTGTAGGCAACCTCATGGTGTACTTACCTCTGCAAGCTAGTTTAAGAAGCATTTGTCTGTCGCGGTACACAATAATTACTAGCTGGCTAGCGACAACGCCACAGGCCACTAGTGAAAGTAACGCTACTTATTAGTGGTTAGTGTGCCTTTCTGTCTTGATATGTAAAATCAATAGAAGTTCCGCTAAGTCTTTACATTTCAAAAATATGGCAAAATACTTATGTATTTATGTTATCATGAATGCACCTGCTACTATATGCTCACAGCATGGACGGACAACCATAAAAATCTTGTTGGGGGGGTTGTAGTGAGTGTTTTAATAGCAGGCTTTGTAGGCGGAATAGGTGTGTCCCGTTAATTGGCTGCCTTTTTGATTTGTTTTTTACATCCTTAGAAGGCACAAAAAAGAAAAACATGTGTGTTTATGTCTCACATAACAAAAAAAAAATTAAATCTGTCAGTTTTTCTTTAATAATATAGCCTTTCTCCAATTTACAGTTTAGGCAAAGACTTGAATTAGAGCATTTAAAGCAGTACATTTGCACATATATTAATGTGCACTTTCCTGTCCTCAAGCACATATTTTATATATGACATCCAAAATATGTACATGTCTGATTAATTTCTATGGACCACATCATCCATAAAATATATTATACAAACAGATAATAAAGATTTTAACATCTTTTTATGGAATGAACACATTCAATAACAATAAAGCAGCCAAGTATTTTAGGTAGTGAGAGCACAGGAAAATGCTAATAATTCATCCATTTGTGTGTTAGAAATCGTATTAAATTGATACAAAATGCTGAAAAATGAGCTCCAGTCTATATCAATAGAAATAATCATAAAATATACTGCATATTCAGGCCATCATTGCACCAATGTTACATGTGTGTGTTACATGTTATGTTACATGTGACCCATCACTGTCGTCCCCTGTTCAAGTGTAATGACATCACCACTCTCTTTACAATGAACAAGCAAATGATTCGGAGCTTTTGCACAACATAAAGATTCGTTTTCTTAACGAACAACCAAAGTAAACAAATAAAGAGACGCTATTTCTGACCTGCAAAAGCTCGAAACAGATGCTTATTCAGTGGAACTTGTTAGTGTGCATGCATGCAGCACTTCCATCTCCATGTCTACTTTCAGTGTCTGATGTCCTGCAGCCCAACATGCACTAAAAAACAGAACCCCCCCTCTTCATGTGCTAAATGTGGCAAAATAATCAGAGCTGTCAGATAATACCCCCCCCCCACACACACACACACTTATATCATGCTCTGTGCTTGACTGACCCCGCTTCCCTCCCTCGTCCTTTTGTCTCAGAGAATGTAGGCCGCTTAGTCACACCTGCCAAGAAGCTGGAGGAAACCATTCGTATGGCCGAGTTAGTCATCGAGGTCCTGCAGCAGAACCAGGAGCACCACGCTGAGGTGAGTGAGCGCCGTCGCTCCTTCTTCTCCAAGCACACTTGCTCTAGTCTCACCAGCTGTTCTATAATTAGTCAGTCAGCTATAAATAAAGCTGCTTTCATCTACAGTTTGCTAAAAAAAAAAAAAAAATCTCCCTTTAAACTAAGAAAATTGATGCCAGGCCCCTCGTTGAGTATCGTGTGCAGTTGTCGTCCATAAATAGCTCACCCTGAGCCTTATATGGAGTTATTTTGCAGGAGGCAGTTATTGACATTATTTCATTATGTGATGCTTCTGTATGCTCCTGGGGTGCGTTCACACTTGTCAGGTTTGGTTCGGTTAAAAGCTGGCAATATCGGCACATGGTAAGGGCGGTGTGTTCTCCAGAGGGGGGGATTAATCAACTCATTCACTACCAAAGACCTATTTTTACATTTTTTTCAACCCGAACGCGCGATCCCAAAGATGTATTTCTACATCTTTTACATTTTTCTTTGCACATGAGGCAAAAAGAGGTGATGACACAACTGCACAATAAAAGAGCTCATGTTTGGTGCAGATTTAAACTGTACACGAGATGGCACAAGTGCATTTTTACAATAGCTCGGCATGCATCAAGCCCAAGTAAGAGCAACAGCTACACAGCAACCAGGAAGTGGAAGAAAACATTAAAATGTGCACGCATGCTCAAGCACACGCACACACACAGTTCTGTTCCAAATGTGCAAATTGTAAATAAATGATTATTTTCACATAAAACAGCATTTGTTGTGTTGTTTATGGCATAGTAGCACTTTGGCATGCTTTCTTTGTAGCACTTTGAGATTTCCGTAATGTAAAGTGCAATATAAATACAATTTATTATTATTATTATTAGTTGTTTATATATTTTGAATAAATATATATGGCTGAATCTGTCCAATTGAAAGTTAAAGTGAAAGCTGTTTTCCCCCCTTTTTTTGTTGATATTTTGCTGAAACAATCATTTCTACTACTGATTGCTAAAGAACAGAAAAAGGTAGAGACAAACTTTCTTTTTCTGATGAAAGATGAGAGTGTAATCTTTTTGGTAGCTACCATGTTTATATAGCCCGAAGATTCTGGTGCCTTGAAAAATCATTCAAAATGATCAAAAATGGCCTCAACGCTCCCCACGGACCTTCGTTTTGATGAAAAAAATATGAAAAGACACTTTTATTATCTCCTTATTTTAACATTATTCAAAGTAAGTCATTCATTCATGAAAAATTCTTAAAAAATAAATAGATATAAAAATGAACATCAAAATAACCTAGTATTTATTGAACCCAGCAGACGTTATGAGTTATGTCACAACAACTATCTTTACTGCAAAGCCTATGGTCACATGACAAAAATCAGGCACCGACTATCATTTGTACATTTGCACCGAAGCACAAGTGTGAACGCAACCTTCGTGGAGAAGGATTCAGCATCACTGCCGACATGTTGAGTAGGCAAATGATGATCCAGTGTGATCCCAGCATGCAGATGAAGCAGATTTATTGTAACTCTTTGAATATGCTTGACAGGCGGCAGTCACAAGTTCTGCGGATCAATCGGTACAGTATTTGGATTTTTTTTTTTTTTACCCTCTCCAGTCCCTTTCACGCACCAACCCTCCCCCACCCCCTTATTGTATGGCATGTGTGCCACTATGGCAAGAAGCGCCTTCTCTGGAGGCTATTATAAAGAGACAGGGAGGGGGGGTGTCGGCAATATAGGCGACCAAGAGGAGCTTGCAAAACATGACTGTGATCATAACGCATGTCCATCGGGCCATAAAGAGGTTTCCTTTCTCTCCCAAGCATGCAGAACCAGTCAAGTATGCTCCATGTGAACCTCCTCTGACTTTGATCCACCATTCTTCTCCATCTGACAGTTAATGTCCACTCTTGTTCAAGCATTACCCCCCCCCCCCCCACTAAGCTTCTCCTTCTCCATCCCCACTTCTATACTGTCTAAAGAAACCCTCAAAAATACAATATTTGTCATCTTCTTGTGTTCTCACTGTGATTGGTGACTGTCCGTGCAGGGAAAAGAGGTACGTAAGAACGCTGAATGGGTCTGTGCATGTCCCCTCTGGACTGATTGCATTGACTAAACACTTCAGAGTGGCTGCTACACTGCCATAGAACACAACACAAGGGTCCGAGCACGCCTGAAAAGCGCTATCCTCAGAGCTTGGTGCTCCTGAACTGCTTGACTATCTTCGACTAACCCGATTCCCCTACAATCTGTTAGCGAATGAGGTGTACAAGAGCTTTGCTTGTCGCTTTGCGTTTTTACTCAAGCAGTCGGTAAGTGGACGTGTAAGTACTGCAATTGCAGGACGTGATCCGGGAAAGCATTTTTTGGTAAGACATTTCTCCTTGTGACAGAAGGGAAGCCTGACCGCTCTAACTAGAGATGCTGTGTGCTGAAGTGAAGGACAACAATGTGCATGCGATGAGTGGCATTCACATTATGTGGGCTATGGGTTTGTTGTATGCGGCTGATGTGAATGGCGGCACCTCTTAGTATCTCTTCTCGTGGAGCTTGGCAGGGCATGCAGGGAGGTTGCACATCTGCATGACGATAAACGAGAAAAAGGCAGCAGACATGCGGTACTGCTTGTACAAGTGCACATATATCAAATAAGTCAAGAAGGACACAACTAAGATGCATCGTGGAAGTGTTTATAAGCATGAAGCTACTGTTTGTGTCAGGGCTTTGTCTTTGTTATTGTCAACAAAAAAGCCTACTTAGTTACATCCGAGCCTCATCCAGTTGTGCTGCATCACATTTCTTTTCGATTATTTTAGTCTTTTTCCGCACCACGGCAAACTACAACCACAACAATACACGCAATGTTATTTTAGTATCTTTTATGTCAGTGATGTGCGATCCGATACTGAGCAGAATTCAGGCCGGTGTTGGCAATATCGAAACAATATCGATACCTTTTGTATCAATGTACTTTTGTACTTTTTGTATCTTTTTGTATTTAATGTCACGTCTCGTCAATGTTTTGTGTCATTATTGACGCCTAGCGACCACTAGTGACGCTATAATCAACCACAAAACAGCGATCATAAATTAAGTCAGTTTTGAAAAGCGGTGCTAGAGTGAGGGAGTGATGTTTGAACCCCGAGGTAGCGAGGGATGACTGTCCGGAACATGGTCGCCACCTTTGAGTATTGTAGTGTTCAAAAACAGGTGCACCGCACCTCAACATTTGGGACAGGAAGGCACGTAGCTGAGAATATCCGCCAGGTACGAGTTACCTCAGGCCGGGTGGACTTCTGTCACCGATATATAGTCCGTCTTATAGTCTGGCACCGAATTCCTCGTCTTTGATTTTAGACTGCCCAGCTCTTAAATTATGTAGAGTGTGGGAAATGGGACATAACGTGGCCGGGAGGGCTTTTTGTCAGCCTGGAGGGGGATGTGTGTGCAGGCACACACGGAGCAAAATGTAGCACAAAGCCACAGCCCATAAAATGGATTATCCCGTGCAGGGCGAACGTAGCAGTACAGGGTGTTAGCGTGTTTAAAGTCACTGCATTAGATCACCGCTTCATTACACTTTTTGCACCACAGCACCACCTGCTGGATCTGGTTGGCGTACCAGCCTACTTACCTCATAAAAGTTGACAATAACAAAAATGCAGAATAAAATGTGAAGTCACATCCAGGATGGTACCTTCGTCTTTGCTTTATTCTCCTCATCAAGTCCCATTTCACCCGCATTTCCCCCCCCTCCCCTTCCCGCTGTCTCTGCAGGCATTCGCGTGGTGGACCGACCTCATGGTGGAGCACGCCGAGAACTTTCTGGCCCTCTACGCCATCGACATGGACGCCGCTCTGGAGATCCAGTCACCCGAGAGCTGGGACAGTTTCCCGCTCTTCCAGCTCCTCAATGACTTCCTCCGGACAGACTGTAAGACTTTGGATCGCTCATTTGACTCTTCTAATTTGTTACATTTGTTCAGTCTAGTAGGCCATGCCTGCCTCTATATGAGTATGACAAGTATAATGTGACCACCAACAGCCGAGTCGCCATATTGTTAATTGTATAGAACAGTAGTTGCCTGCCATCTTGTACAGTTAATAATACAAAGTCAAGTAAGGGCCGCTTGTTTTCACCGAGGGTCTGCAACTATGAAACCATTTCTAATTGCCTCATGATGTTAACTGTTATCATTGTTACTTTGGGTTTGCTTTACCAACAAACTTACACCGCAAGTGCAAATCTGAGAAAAAAACTATTTCATCACTTATAGGATATATTCATTATTTATAATAAATCATAGAAACAATCATTTTAAATTCAATTTGACAAAATAAAAAACTAAAATATTTTGTTTTACTGACTTACTTTGGGCTGCACGGTGGACGAGTGGTTAGCTCGCAGACCTCACAGCTAGGAGACCCGAGTTCAAGCCCACCCTCGGCCATCTCTATGTGGAGTTTGCATGTTTTTGTCCTGGTACTCCAAAACATGCTAGGTTAATTGGCGACTCCAAATTGTCCATAGGTATGAATGTGAGTGTGAATGGTTGTTTGTCTATATGTGCCCTGTGATTGGCTGGCCACCAGTCCAGGGTGGGATAGGCTCCAGCAACCCTGAAAATGAATGAATGAATGAATGACTTACTTTGAATAATGTTAAAATAAGGAGATAATAAAAGAGTCTTTTTTGGGTCGCATAAAATGATACGGGGGGCCAAATATGGGGGCCCCCCCGGGCCTTCTTCTTCACAACCCTTTCTGAGCGTGTCCCTGTCTTTGTTCTCACACAGATCATCTGTGCAACGGCAAATTCCACAAGCACCTTCAGGATCTGTATGCTCCTCTGGTGGTTAGATATGTGGATCTGATGGAGTCCTCCATCGCTCAGTCAATTCACAAGGGCTTTGAGCGAGAGTCCTGGGAGCCTGTAAAGTAAGGAGCCTCTGCCTTTGTATACGATGCTTGGAGCTCAGCTTTCTTCTTTAGTTTTTTTTTTTTTTTTTAAATCCGGGGGGACAGACAGACAGACGGCGGCTGAGCTGAGGATGGGAATTTGGGAGAGCAGCAGTAATTCTCAGCCTGGCTTCCTTCAGCATTAGCGAACAAGGAGAGCGTGGGCCGAATAAATGTTTTTTAGGGTGGGAGGGAGGGAAAGGTTATTTACTGTGGAAATAGTTTCTGACTAATGTATGTGTCTTAGCCATTTCTCTGCAGCACATCGGAGTCAGGCGAATGTTTCTTTTTTTTATTATTATTTATTTTGTGAACTAACCTTCATAATTTGTGCTTCTGACATGTTGCCAGAAACAAAAACGCCTCCAGTCCGTCGCGCTTGTTTATCATTTCTTGTGGCTTTCACACTTTTGCTTTTGTGTTTTGATTATATAAAATGAATGGATAGCAAAAAAAAGTTTTTTTTTTATATTTTGGATACTGTGACATTTGCTTCCTTTTCTATGTGAGTCCAGCTGCAGGTCCTTTCATACAGTGTGCATTTGTTTACATCCGTCCCGCCCTATTTTCAACAATGTTTTACTTTTGAGTGATGAGTGTCACATGGCTTTCTGCAGCTCCCACACCACTGTTACGTTTTTTTTGTTCTTGTTGTTTCTTTTTGTCTGTCTCTTCTGCAGGAGTTTAACAAGTAATCTGCCCAATGTGAATCTACCAAATGTCAACCTCCAAATTCCCAAAGTACCAAATCTGCCAGTTCCAGTAGCGGGACTATCAGTTAACCTTCCACAAATGCCTAGCTTTTCTACCCCGTCCTGGATGGCTGCTATATATGACTCTGAGTGTGTATTCAACTAGTTCAATCTAGCTTTATGGAGCCCAACGGAGAGCGCCTTGGTATGAAGATGGCCTTGTTCAGGATTCTATTGTCAAAGCAGCAGTAAAGAAGAAATTTGCGTTCCTCCAGGACTACCCCTGAAGGTTTCACATGCAGTTTACTTTTAAAACGGTGGTCCGTATAATTTGGCTGCAGTAAACATACCCTGCACACAAAAAGGTTAGTGATATGGGATGAGAAAAAAGGTGGAGCAGTTCATCCCGAACTTAGAAGGTTGGTGGTTTGATCCCCGCTCCCCTCCCACCCAGTCATTGTTTTTGTGGTCCCGGGCAAGACCCCCACCTTGCCTCCATAGGGGCGTGGATTGGCAGCAACGTTTCTGTCCAACTACCCCAGGGCAGCTGTAGCTACAGATATACATTACCACCAGTGGAGTGAATTAATAATATTATTCATATTTATTATTATTAAATTATATATTATTAAATTATCTATGAATGTGAGTGTGAATGGTTGTTTGTCTATATGTGCCCTGTGATTGGCTGGCCACCAGTCCAGGGTGTACCCCGCCTCTCGCCCGTAGACAGCTGGGATAGGCTCCAGCAGCCCCGCGACCCTCGTGAGGAAAAGCGGTAGAAAATGAATGAATGAATGAATTAAATTATATTATTATTATATTACTATATATTATAATAATATAATAATATATTATATTATTCAATATTATTCATAAGAATAATGAATAATGGGTCACACACCACTTGGAAGCATTTTGGGTGCCTTGAAAAGTACTATAAAATGGAATCCATTATTATTTAATTTCATTTTGTTTGACTACGGCCTACTATTAGTCCAAAAATATGCATGTTTTTGCCAATTGTATGTAACATCAACATAAGATTACGTATTTCTAAGCCTAAAAATAGCCAAATGATCGATAATATACATTTGGAAGATGACATGTTTTGATATGTAGTATTCTCCACTGGTCACTAGGTGTCAGTGATGTTCCACTGATGAGACAATAGCCACTGCAGGAAGTACCGCACAATAAGGAACTCTGCCATTCTAGATTATGTTTTAATTATGTATTTTCTTATTATGTCTAGTGTCTAAGTGTAAAAGTGGCTGTAGGGGGTGTCGCATGGCTCTAATAATGTTAAAACCCATTTTTAGTTGGTCGTAAAGAGGATTTAACTGCAAACATATTTAATTCATAAATAAGGAACCCCACTTCGGTCGGGTCTGGAACCGGTTAGAACCCTAACCCTCTAACATCTAAACCCCTAAGTGATGACTGTTTTTTATTATGCCTAAAATAATATTTACTTGATGGAAAAATAGCTTTCAAATCTCTGGAATGAAACAATAATAGAAACCAAAAGGGGTGTCCTGGCAGGTCCAACTATGTCATACACCATAAAGAAGGTGATCCTTGGTGACTTTAGCTCCAACATCAATGCAGTAGCCTCCTGATTACAAGCCAGTGTACCATCCCGATGATTTGAAGCTGATATTTTGATATCATGACATCACATATTGCTGCTTTAAGCTACTTTTTGACTAAAAACTATTTGAATCGTACATTAAAAGTCTTCATGTTCATGCCAAGGACTCTCTGGGAGTAGATGAGATCATTTGTCTCAAGATGCATGCTGGTGAGCTTGAGATGTGATGATGCGGGCCCCCACCCGAGCAAAACCAACCAAAGATCCTGTGTATACTGTATGTTTCTGCATGCAGTATATACATCCTGGATGTTGCCTCGAGGCTCCGGAGTTTTGCAGAAAACCATTTGCAAGTCCAGTTTACAGACAGGAGCCTCGCTGGGAGTGTGACTGGGTGGGACGGGAGGACGGTGGTGGCTGTTTTATCAGCGTCCATCCCAGCAGCACTATCCCAATAGACTCCATTAAAAAAGGTCTGCATGGTTTTGTCTGGTGGTTCTTCCAGGGCCC
Source organism: Doryrhamphus excisus (assembly GCF_037039965.1). NCBI lineage: Eukaryota > Metazoa > Chordata > Actinopteri > Syngnathiformes > Syngnathidae > Doryrhamphus > Doryrhamphus excisus. The sequence goes on along the minus strand of NC_136367.1, from coordinate 18,409,065 downwards.
CACCCACCCCTTTCCCAGCAGCTTGGGGACATGGACGCTGAGAGAGGACATGTGATCAGACATTTGAGAGGCCAATCAGACCAGCGTCTTAGGTGTCCTCCCTCATGCCGCCATTCCCTTTGTGACTAGATGCTGTAGCTGCAGTAACTTGAACCCGCATGCGGCCACCTGACATCCCCGATCAATAATCATACCAGAGAGCATGATTATTGATTGATTTGTTACCGTAAAAATCCCCGCTCCTCTCCACCCGTGCACTGAGTTGAACATGTATAGTCCAAAGTTCAAACGTGTTCTCAGGTGGAGAGGAGCAGCATCCCCAACACCCTTACCCCTGACCACGCCCACTTTCTGGTATGACCTTTGACCTGTGTGTGTGTTTGCTTCAATGGCAGCAACGGCTCCGGGACATCCGAGGACCTGTTCTGGAAGCTGGACGCCCTCCAGACCTTCATCAGGGACCTCCACTGGCCCGAGGATGAGTTTGCCAAACACCTGGAAAGCCGCATCAAGCTCATGTCCAGCAACATGATCGAGAACTGCGTCAAGCGGTGGGTGGCGCTTTGCGCTGACCGTCCCGTGTCCGGAAAGACAGCACGCTTAATTGGACGCTTTGTCTCCCGTGCAGCACGAGGATGGCGTTCGAGTCCAAACTGACAAAGAGCAGCAAGTCCACAGATTTCCGTATTTCTCCAACATTATGCACCATGTTCAACGTGATGGTGGACGCTAAGGACCAGTCTGCCAAACTGTGTGCAATGGAGATGGGCCAGGAGGTAAACACGTCATCTTATTCTTCAATCCTTTTAAATGTGACGTCTTACAGAGTGGCTCTTCGATCAAAAGTGGAGCAAATTCTTCTCACGTTTGGTTCTGTCCACACATAGTGTATTATTGTTAGAACATCATAAATAAAGTACTATTGCGTGATATTTATCATCAACTCTCAATTTTGCAGAAACAGTTCCACTCGCAAATCGATGAGCTGATTGAGGAAAGTGTGCGGGACATGATCCAGCTCCTGGTTGCCAAGGTGACAGGTCTCATGTTGCTCATGAGGAGATTCAACTGTTGGTTGATCATCCTTTCCACTTCCACCTTCCTAGTTTGTTGCCATCCTGGAGGGCGTCTTGGCTAAGATATCCAGATATGATGAAGGCACTCTCTTCTCCTCCTTCCTCTCCTTCACGGTGAGAGTCACTTTTTTTTTGTTACACTTGAAATTGTCGTGTTCAGTATCATGTTGAGCACGGTGTAACACCATTGTTACACGTAGTGCCATAACATGAAAGGACATCATTACACGAAATGGTGTAACATGAAACATTGTGACCTGAAATGCTGTACCAAGAAACGCTGCCACACGAAATGTTGCGACGCTGGCTGCTGTAACCTGAAATGTAACACGAAACGCTGCCACGCGAAACTTGAAATACTGTAACATGAAATGTCTCAGCGCAAAACATTGTTACACATAACATCATAACATGAAGTGCTGTAACATAGACGCCACATGAAACGGTGTAACATGAAACATTGGAACACAGAATGCCTCAGCAGGAAACACTGTTACACAAAAAAATAATTATTATAAAAACATGAAACACGGCGAGAAAAACATTACAAGACAAAGCGTAACACAAAAAGTAGTAACACGAAACATTGCAACACGAAACGTTTTCCACAGCATGAAAAACATTATAAAAAGAACTGTAACTATAACATGGAATGTTGTAACATGACATGTTATAACGTGAAATGTTGTAACATGAAATGTTGTAACATGAAATGTAACATTAAATGTAACATGAAATGTTGTAACATGAAATATTATAACATTAAATGTTGTAACATTAAATGTTATCTATAACATGAAATGTTGTAACATTAAATGTGACACGAAATGTTGTAACATGAAATGTTGTAACATGAAATGTTGTAACATGAAATGTTATAACGTGAAATGTAACATGAAATGTTGTAACATGAAATGTTATAACGTGAAATGTAACATGAAATGTTGTAACATGAAATGTTATAACGTGAAATGTTGTAACATGAAATGTTGTAACATGAAATGTAACATGAAATGTTGTAACATGAAATGTTATAACATGAAATGTAACATTAAATGTAACATGAAATGTTGTAACATGAAATATTATAACATTAAATGTAACATTAAATGTTATCTATAACATGAAATGTTGTAACATTAAATGTGACACGAAATGTTGTAACATGAAATGTTGTAACATGAAATGTTGTAACATGAAATGTTATAACGTGAAATGTAACATGAAATGTTGTAACATGAAATGTTATAACATGAAATGTAACATTAAATGTAACATGAAATTTTGTAACATGAAATATTATAACATTAAATGTATCATTAAATGTTATGACATGAAATGTTGTAACATTAAATGTAACACGAAATGTTGTAACATGAAATGTTGTAACACGAAATGTTGTAACATGAAATGTTATAACATGAAGTGTTGTAACATGAAATGTTATAACATGAAATGTTTTAACATGAAATGTTGTAACATGAAATGTTGTAACACGAAATGTTGTAACATGAAATGTTGTAACATGAAATGTTATAACATGAAATGTTGTAACATGAAATGTTATAACATGAAATGTTTTAACATGAAATGTTATAACATGAAATGTTGTAACATGAAATGTTGTAACACGAAATGTTGTAACATGAAATGTTGTAACATGAAATGTTATAACATGAAATGTTGTAACATGAAATGTTATAACATGAAATGTTGTAACATGAAATTCCACAGCAAACATTATAAAAAACATTTCAGAAGAACTTCAACTATAACATGGAATGTTGTAACATGAAACACTGTAACATGAAATGTTTTAACAAGAAACATGACACTAGCGTACCGCCTGTATATTCTCTGAAAGGAGGCCTACGTAATCCAAGAAAGCGTACGTTTTGAATGCATCTCTGCTTTGTTTGTTGTTGTTTTCAGGTGAAAGCAGCGTCCAAGTATGTGGACGTACCTGTAAGTGCCAGCCCGGCCACAATGTGCCAATATGTGACTTTGTGCCACTGATTCTTCCATGTTGCTTTGCGTTATGGAACAGTAAGTCAGCCAGCTGTGTGTTTGTTTTTGCAGAAACCCGGCATGGACGTGGCCGACGGCTACGTGACCTTTGTGCGCCACTCTCAGGATATGCTGCGTGATAAGGTCAATGAGGAGGTGTATATAGAAAGGTTATTTGATGTAAGTAAGATGCCGTCTCCTCCACTCCGGCAAGGGAGGGGGCCCTACAGAATGTGGCAAAACAACAGGGCAGAGAGGGATAAGTCCCATTTCATATTGCGAGACCAGGAAATGTGTTTGTGTCTGTCCTTACTGTCCTCTTCTTCTATCTATCAATCTCAATCTCAGCTGCTGCCCTCTGCATTCTGGTCTGCATTGCCACAGTGCTTTTGGGCCTTTGTCTGTTAAAAAAAACAACAACAAGTTTTATTTACAAAGAGTCCATAAAAGCATCCTCCAAAAAAAAAAAAAGGATTATATGAAGCAGTGCTCTCTGCTAAGAACGTACAGTAGCGACATCACATGCATGCACATCGCCCTTCACTTTATTCAACTACACATTCAAAAAACTTTACTTTGGCCTACTTTGGTTAGGTCGGGGGTGTCCAAAGTACGGGTGGGGGCCCCGGAAGTCATTTTGTACGCGGCCCTCGCTGTAAAAAGTTTGGACAGCCCTGTTTGAGGTGGGGTTTCATGCGTTGAGAGCACTGACTTAGCCAAAGATAATCCTGATGGGATACATTGACAGTAATGTGTCCCCCCCCCCCATGTGTGGTTCTCAACGACACATACTGCTGTGTTGTGTGTGCTTTCACGTCATTATTCCCAGACGCACATCTCTGCGGGTGCGTCGACGGCTTGGCCAGGAAGTGAGTCGGTCTGCACCCAGAAGTTTTTGTGCAGGAGCTAAATCAATCTATTATTTCGATTTCTTTTTTTTTTGTGTTCTCACTTTCTGGAGCGGCTCTGCTTTTGTGTGTGAGGAGGCCCACGCTCGGCCCCTCCCGTGTCTGTTCCTCACTTCCTCCTGGTGTCCTCTGTGTGGCCCCCAGAGCGCTCACAGTCATGTTCTCTTCTCTCTGGTGATTTCTTTATGGAGTTGATGCTGCTGCTTTCAAAGTGACTTTAGGATGTCCGTGTTTCTGTGGTTCTTTTTTTTTTTTTCTTTTGCTTCTCATCTGAATGCTTTTCCATCCATGGACTTTATGCATGCACGTGAACGCCACCCCCCCCCCCCCCCCCCCCCCTTTCGCTGTTGCACTGGCTCTACTCGATCTCTCTTATTTCAACCCTTTTGGTCTCTTCTGATTAACACCATTCCTGCTGCCTCCTCCAGTGGAAAAAAACCCCTGCAGTGGCTTCATTTATGGGACCCAAATCTGTTTGCTGAAAGCTATTTTTACAGCTGGCCCGACTGTGCACGTGAGCGTGTCTACACAAATTAGTATGAACGTAATCAATAGTCATAGTATGAATATATCACATAAGGCCACACTGAAAAAACACCAATTATACACATAACATAAAAAATATGCTTAGAATTCATACATTTAATATTAATATATGATATTGTAAGATTTATAATGTGTCAAAATGTTCATGCTCTTCACACCTGAAGAAAGTAACGTGTGGAAAAGGCACAGTAACTGTGGACCGCTAATAAACAAAAGAAACCAGGCTTGAAAATCTTAGTAATACAATAAATAAATATTATATGAATACAATAAATACCAATAATTAGGGTTGACAAATTCATTAATTACAACAAATTAAAAAAGTAAATAAAGTATTTGTTAAAATAAAAATACAATAAATAAATAAAATAATAAAAACAAAAAAAAAGAAAAAATACAAAAGGGAAAAAATATATATATTTTTCCTGGAATAAATGGCAATATTTGAAGAAGAAGAAAGTGTTCATATTATAATTCTAAGTCAGTTCACATTATTTATGAAAAATAAAAATACAATAAATAAATATTATATGAATAAAATAAATAGCAATAATTAGTGTTGAAAAATTCATTAATTTAAACAAATTTAAAAAGTAAATAAAATATTTATTAAAATAAAAATACAATAAATAAATAAATAATAAAAACAAACAATAAAGAAAAAATACAAAAGAGGAAAAATAATATTTTTATAATAATTTATAATTTATTTTTATATATAATTTATTATAATAATTTGCAATATTTGAAGAAGAAGAAAGTGGTAATATTATAATTGTAAGTCAATTCACATTGAACAGCAAGTGTAATAAATATAAATAAAAAAAAATTACATTCTTTGTCACGCTTGTTAATGTGACCAACATTTTAGCCAATCACACACTTGAAGAAAGTAATATGTAGAAAAGGCACACTAAGGCAACTGGGAAGGTGGATTGTGGACTGCTGGTAAATAAAAGAAACCAAGCGGGGACCAGCGCTTTAAGATCTCATCCCCATTAATGGTAATATGATGAGTAAATAAATAATAAGAATCATAAATAATAGTAAGGAAAGTCAATTGGTGTGGAATGACAATACATGTAAGAGAAAAATGACAATGATAAAAAAAGAATAATAATATATAATAAATAATAGTTAAAAAACATAAATAAAACCGCGTCCATATTAGGATTTAATCCCATGTAAGAAAGGAGCCATTTGCACCAGCAGAGCTGCTGTTAAAATAGCCCCCAAAAGCTGCAGCGTCCCTTTAAGTGCGGCCACTCCCCGGCTAAGAAAAAAAGCACACAAGTGAAAAAGTGGCACTTATCTCTGGTGTTGCATTGTTTTCTCACATTATGTTGGTTGGCATGTTTTTTTTGGAGTCAAATAATCTTCCTGTGTACATCTTCTAGCATGACCCTCTTCCTCCTCAGGCATTTTGCACATAGAGCAGTCTTCCTCAGCACGCACACACCTGCCAGGTCTGCATGCACTACTGCACGCTCGGCAAAGTGGACTGTGACGTGGACAGGCATCTATCTACATACTCGGACACCCTAACCCCCCCTCTCCCTTCCCCACCCCGAGTCCAAAGCCCTTCCATCCATGCAGCGTTTCTAAATTCAACTCTAACATTTGGAGGCCAAAGAACGGCTTCTTTTCTCGATCAAGGCTGCCTTCACTTCACACTTGGGGTTGCTTGGGGGGGTCTCGGCCCGCCTGCACGGGAACTTTAGTGCGGTCGCACGACGCCAGCAATGCCAGAGCCGCCCTTAACAGGCCGCAAGTGTCCGCAGCCAAAGCGCTGGCGGCGTTCTTCTCTTGTAACTTGACGTGCAAGACAACCGTGCTGCCTGGTGGCCGTTTTACTCGTCCCGATGAAAGTTTACAGCCGGTCAGTGAAGGCAGCATTTACATATGTCAGCGCACTCCCCCTTGATACCTTCTTTTGCAGCTCCTCACTCGGCTTCATTTGCACTTTTTCATCTGCAGATGCCAAACTTCTGCTGTGTGGCAAATGAATGGCGCATCCACTTCACGCTGTTAATGATGAAATATCTCCACCTTTTAGGCAATTCTTCCAAACTAAAGGCCCCGTTTCTTGATATGAGGGGTCCTCGGCCCCATGGGGGGGGCCGCAGGGGCGCGTCACTAGGTTCTGAGGACAGGGGGGGCTTAGCCTCCTGGATATAAATGAATGTATTAGACATTAGGAAATCCAAAAAACAAATAATGAACAAGAACCGGGATATATTATTATTATATTATTATATTATTATATTATTATATTATTATATTATTATATTATTATATTATTATATTATTATATTATTATATTATTATATTATTATATTATTATATTATTATATTATTATATTATAAATTTGCCTATTATTATTACTATCATCATTATTTTTCTTCTGATTATTACTACTACTCAAATTATTTAGGGGGGCTTAAGAACATTTTAAGGGGACTGAAGACCACCTAATATGGCCTAGTGACCTTGTGACGGCACTGGGGGGTGGGGGGTTATGATATACCGATAAAATAGCTCCCATTACCCATTTAATTAACGGGGACCTTTGATGCTTTTTCCACTTTTCTGACCTATAAATGAAGTTAGACTCTTATACTCTGCCTTTCCAAGTGTAAAAGACTTCATCAGTCTTTATTAGTGTCCTAACTGCGTTCATGTATTGTCTGTGTAGCATTATAGAGTGCGCATAAAGGGAGCGCACTCTACGTATAATGCCATTAAAACACTAGATGGAGTCCTTGCTGCAATAAAATAAAAGAGGAAAAGCTGCAGCACTCGTCGCTAGTGTCTGCTAAACATCTGCTAAATCTAACGATGGAAGGAACGCCGTATGCACCGCATGCTTCACTTGTTCAATTATAATATTTTATTTATGTATGCAAATAGGCTAACTTTTTGTAATATCATACCATATTACTATTACTTACTATTAATATTATTACTCTTAATATTTTGACTTGATACTAGTTCTGTTTTTATTTCACATTTTTAACACATTTGATTATTATTATTATTATTATTATTATATTATTATTATATGCAACTTATTTTATTATCCAACTTTTTTTCCTAAAAAAATATTTAATTCTTATAACTATAGTTGTAATTTATTTGAAATAGTGCAACTTAATTTTTCTAAATTACACTTTTACTCTCAAGAAATATATTTTTTTAAATTGTCTTGCCTCATGTGACAAATTAGGACTTTTTCCATTTCAGATATTATGTTTTTTTTATTACGATTACGATAAGATCATTCTAGTATTCCTTTTTAGTATGGTAATTATGACTTCATTCCTATTTTTTGTCGTATTTTCGTAATGGCGTTGACATAATAATAATAATAAAAATAATGATCTTACTATTAAAAATGTGTGGTGAAATAATCCCCCCCCCATTTTGTGGTGGTGAGGTTGAGGCTGGTGTTGCTAGCGTCCAGCACGTGTGCGTCCTTGCTGGAGAGTGTTGTGTTGTGTGTTGCAGCAATGGTACACGGCCACCATGAACCTGCTGGGCACGTGGCTCACCGAGCGCATGGACCAGCAGCTGCACGTGTACCAGCTCAAGATCCTCATCAGGATCACCAAGGTCGCGCTCCTCACACCTACCATGTGTCGCACGCGCCTGTCATGTACGCTGACATTATTTTTTTATTTATTTATTTTTTTCCCGCCTCCTGCAGAAAAAGTACCGCGACTTCCGTCTGCAGGGCGTCCTGGACTCCACGCTGAACAGCAAGATGTACGACACGGTACGCAACAGGCTCACGGTGGAGGAGGCCACCGCTTCCGTGAGGGAAGGAGGCATGCAAGGCATCTCCATGAAGGACAGCGACGAGGAAGACGAGGACGACGACTAGAAGCCACGCCCCCTTGCCCCTTAACCCTAAGACCCGCCCCTCTCTTAATCACATTTTGACTTTAGCCTGGTTAACCGATGCATGTATCAACTCCGATAGCCACTCTAGGACCTCTTTGTCAGCTCCACATGAAGGAACCATAAGAATAACAGTTAAAAAAAAAAGAATAGTTAAGAAAATATAAAAAAATAAGCATTGATTGGCAGATTAGCTGTGACGTCATCGTTCATTTGGACATCATTTATGTGTTACTAAGCAATATGGAAGAAGGTGTGCGTCCAATGCAAACTATGTAAGCTTCTTTGTCCGACTCATTCACGCGTGGGTGCGTTCGTGTGCGTTCGTGTGCGTGAGATCGCTCCTATTCGTCTCGGCTTTGGGGAAGCGACGGGAAACCCCTCAGTGTTTTGTTTGCGTCACCCGAAGTCACGCTTTGACCTTCGACCTCTCAGCACGAGGGCATTCTCGAGATGCAATATGCTCCGTTTTTTGATAACTGGGGGGAAGATTCTATTTTTCTTTTCTGACGTTTTGAAAAACGATGTCTCCAAACAGGTTCTATTTTAATTGAGTTGCACTTTTACAGAGGTTTAAAAAAAAGAAAAAAAAAAGGAGCGATAAGAGTTTTTTTTAAACAAGAAATAACGACAAAAAAAAAAAGAGAAAAAAAGTCGGTCTGTCTTTGTCGTGTGTGTAACCGTGTGGAATGACATGTCTGCCATTTGTTCCTAGTCCTGTATATACGATATAAATATATATATATAAATATTAAATGCTGTACATTGCATTCTGAGCCATCGCTGCATGCCTGTGGGTCACGACCCCTCCCACTTCCCACCCCACCCCTCCACCCCGACACTTTTTATGTTTTCTGTGTCAGTTAGCTGGTGGATTCATTCTTGCTTTTTTTCGTTTCTTTTTTCCTTCAGTTGTAATATGCAAGAGCTGTGGCACTCCAAATAAAAATTATTGTACATGTGCACAACGGGTGCGTTTATTTGCGACACCATCCATTCTTGGGACGACCGCTAAACCCACCTGGGAAAAAAAAAAAACATCGCAAATGTCAACGAGATCAATCGTTTGCCTTGAAATCAACTGGTCTAATCTTTTATGTTGATATTTTATGAGGACTACTGCTGATTCATTTTTCATTCTTTCCCATTCAAAGCATGCAGCAAAATCTTATTTTTAATACCTTAAAAAAATGATGATTTTTGCTGCATTTCCCAAAAAAAAAACTAATTGGAAATTGCAGGAGGTCAGTCTGACTCACGGCGTTACTTTACCAAGGATGCTAAACTCATCACACAGCAACTTAACACTGTAAAGTTCATTCATTTTCTACCGCTTTTTCCTCACAAGGGTTGCGGGGGTGCTGGAGCCTATCCCAGCTGTCTTCAGGCGAGAGGCGGGGTACACCCTGGACTGGTGGCCAGCCAATCACAGGGCACATATAGACAAACAACCATTCACACTCACATTCATACCTATGGACAATTTGGAGTCACCAATTAACCGAGCATGTTTTTGGAATGTGGGAGGAAACCGGAGTACCCGGAGAAAATAGTTTTGGGTTTATTCTAATATTATTATGCAACTTTTAGCCTAAAAATATTAGCTTTTTTTCTTGAAGCAAGAAAAAAATAGCAATAGGAAACTACAAGGCGGATAATTATAAGCAGCTGGTGAAAAACCCAAGTCCTAAAAAAACCCTTGGCTGCAATATGTCAGTTTAGCCTCAAAATATTAGCTTTTTTTCTTGTAGTAGCAAGAAAAAAAACAACAATAGGAAACTACAAGGGAGATAATTATAAGCAGCTGGTGGAAAATCTCCTAAGTCTTACAAAACCCTTGGCTGCAATATGTCACTTTTTGCATTCCCATCTAGATTTCTTTCCATTGAACTGAGAAGGAAGTGATGAGCACGGGGAAGAATTCCACCAGGAAGAAAAGATATCACGGAAAGTGGAATCCTTCTATGCTGGCTTACTACTGTTGGAATGTGGTAAGACGAGTCAAAAAGATACTGAATAAAGAGAACTTTGTTTTAATCATTAAATATCTTGACTACATTAGCTAACCAGCACAAATAAACGACACTGAGCCACCTTTCCCTCGGACGGAGATGGAAGTCCAAGAATGCGTAGACCGGAATAACAATGAAAGGTTAGAAAGCAGCACGATAAAGCATGGACCATTTAATGTTGGATATATTTAAGAAGGCTGAGTCACAGTAGACAACAATAGTGATCAACAGGAAAAAAAAGTGCCAAAGTGAAAAGAATTGTCCATCAACAAAAAAAACCCCCAAAGGACGAACAAATCATCCTTGTCATGACATTCAACCGATGCTAAAAGAACTCCAATAAAAAGATGTAGAATTCAGCCTTAAATGATGCTCAAAGAGGAGGAGAAGACGAGATCCTTTTTCCAAGAAAGAAGATGGTCACTAGTGAGCTTCTCTCTTGATCAAAGTGTCAAAAACATTTTTTTTTTTTTAATTCTAATTTCCACCGGAGACAAAACACAATTCACTTGGAATGTATTAAAAAAAGGCCAATTGGAGCGCTGACCTCAAACCAGTAAAAAGTACAACAGTTTCATGCACTTCTTAGCAATTTTCTATTATTTTTGATAGAATTGGAGAAAGTGACCTTTTTTTTTGTTGTTCTTTTTTTTTTTTTTTTGGATCCCTTTCACAATAAGAACAAAGCTGTGCAAACATGATCCAAGCCCACAGCACTAAAACAGCCAGTCCACACGCACTGTAGGCAAAGAGTGTTTGGCTAGTAAGGATATCATATAGATTGAGATATATATATATTTATATATATATATATAGATAGATATATATATATTACAAAAACAGTATAACAATAGAAATCCCTGTAAAAAGCAAGAAATGTTCACATTGGATGTTGTGTTTCCATGGCAACAAAAGAAGGCGACGTTGTCGTCAAGGTGACTTTGGAACGGGATAGCCGGCCATCGTGCCGCCGTCCGATGTGGCGGTCCGAGTGGAAGGTCGGTTCAAGGAGTGCAAAGTGGACACGTTTCCTTCCGTCACGTCAGCACGCCGCAACTGATAAAAAGGGCCCAAAAACATAAATATCCAAAAAAGTCCGTATAAAAAGTCCTTGAATCAATAGTCTGGCAAAAAAGGCCTCGAGGAGGAGTTGAGGTGGGCGGAGGAAGGGGGGGTGGGGGGGAAAAGTGGCCGGAGTGGACCCCCTAGTTTAAGTCCTCAAACCAGCGACTCCATGCTCTCTGCGGGGTCGCACTCGGGGTCCGCCATCACCGCCACCCCGTTAGTGTCCGTGTGCATCGGGCCGCACTCGCCGTTAGCCAGCAGGCTCAGCATGGCTTTGTAAAGGTACTGGTACTCATCCTGCAAAACATCACAATAATAATAATCATAATAATAAAACATAAAATAAAAAAATAAAATAAATACAAAATTAATAATAATTATTATTAATCATAATTAATTATAATAATACATCACACTTACATGGTGCACATATTACACCACTCACAGTACAATCCACTCAAGCTAAGTCTAGTACTGTGGAATGAAAGAGGAGGACATTTAAAACACTTAAATACAAACTAACACTTCAACGCCCTCTGGTGGACAAAGTGTGTAACTGACACAAGCCGAACACGAAGGAGTCCACCTAAAACTACAAAACAGCACATTAAAGGAAATCTCATTTATCATAAAGAATTATATTCAGTATTTATTGGCCAGTACTTGTGGTAAAACGAGTATCTTGCCATAAAACTGTGTGTACTGTACTGTTTGTCCATTCAGACTTACCGTAGTGTTTTTGTTTACCTTTTGTCTACTGTGGTTTATGTAGTACTCTTTTCTCCACTAAACCTGCTGCGATATGTATGTAAGTATGTATGTAAGTATGTATGTAAATAATTAGCATTGAAATACTTTGTGTTTTGGGCTGAATCCTTGTGCTAATCATCAGTTCGCCTGTGATTGGTGATTTGTTTATACAACTTCCTGTATTATGTTAACTTAAGGATGGTCTAATATATAATTAAAATAATATAAATATCTAATATATAAATTAGGGGTTTATGATGGTCGGACTGAAAAACATTAAAAAAAGCTCAAATGAGGTGAGATTACCCGTACTGTGCGGGTGAGTAAATCAAGCGCTCCTGCCCATGATGGTGTTGTGCTATATAAAAAAAGGTTAGCCAGAGACCTCCATGGAGTCACACCAGCTGCTCGGAGTGTGTACCCGAATATAGTGCACCTCGCTGGGCCACAGCAGGTGGCTCCTCCCCCTCTATGGTTCTGGTTCTCCTGACTGCGGTGACGTGGTGGTCGTAATGTTGTGATATTTGATTAGGACAAAAGCGAACCAAGTCTTACGATGTCCGTGAAGACCCCCGGCCTCATGAGGTTGATCATCTTGGCCACCTGATAGATGTCCACCACGCCCTCGTTCTCCAGCTGCTGTGACAGCGTAGTGAGAGCACACAGCGTCCCTGCCGACACCGCTCCGTACCTGCCAGGACGCGTTCAAGTCTCTTAGATTACGTCTGATGTATTTACGGCAGCATGACGGCGGACAACCAGGAGTAACGTACTCGTCATGCACGATGGTGGGGCCGTCTCGTGTCATGGCCTCCTCCTTGATGACCCTGATGAGCTCGAAGGCGCTGCTGAGTGGAGAGTCAGGGTTGGGCCACTTGGGGCACTGGAAGTGTCTCACCTCCAGCACGTAGTCGTCCTGACACAGACGCACACACATGGGACATCATGAGGGACGTGGGACGGCAGCGGGACAGGAGGGCGGCTCTGCCGGTACCTGCGTGGCTTCCAGGATGAAGTCGTGGATGATGATCTGCTCCTCGTTGGAGAGGCACAGCCTGTCCTTGCTGATGAGTGTGACGGTGAAGGCGATGCAGTTCATGGCCTCTTCCCGACTCGGCCAGTAGACAAACTCATCCTCCGCCTGCAGGGAAATCAACAAAAACGTGTGTGTGTGTGTGTGTGTGTGTGTATGTGTGTGTGGACAAGTTGAGTTTGCTGATGTTGCCTGTTTTTTTTTTTTTTTTGCAGTAAAAAGACGATTGATCGACCACCTAAAACAGGGGTGTCAAACACGCGGCCCGCGGGCCAAATGTGGTCCGCAGGACACTAGTTTGAGGCCCCCGCCTTGATATGAAAGTTTAATGTTAGTTTGATATGGATGCTGTATGGTATCATGTACCCAGGAAAAAATTATTACGTTTGATTAATGTTCATGTTAAATAACTGTTAATAGTTATCCTCCCTATCCGTGTGGAAGTGGTAAGTTTTTGGCTATTTTAAGTTTAAAGGAAATAACTTGTTATTATATTTATTTATTACTGATTGATTGATTTTCTTTATTCTTGATTTGTTTATTTATTTTTCATCTTATTTTGTGTAGAAAAATAAAAATTATGATATTTGAGAACAGTGGAATGTTTTATCAGAGCTTTTATTGTAGAAAATTGGAACCAAAGCACTGAAAAAGTTTGTATATTTTTTTGTTTTTAATAAATGCGTTTTTTTTTTTTTTTGGAAAACCTGATGCGGCCCAGCCTTGCCCAGATCCTAGCTCCAGTGGCCCCCAGGTAAATTGAGTTTGAGACCCCTTACCTAAAAGATGCTCATGAGCCTGAGCACATACCGAGTCCTGAAACGGCGTTTTTAATTAATTTACGTAACAAAAAAAAGGAGGAGGTTGCCTACAGCCACCTGGCATTTATGAGCTTTTATGGAACCCTCAACTTTTGACACACCGGATGAGGTTCCACGGACTTAACTAGGCGGCTAAACGAGGCGTTCCCGTTCCCGCCGTGCTTACCAGGCCCTGGTTGTCAGGCAGCATGACGATAATTTGTGCGTTGTGGTCCCAAATCATCCTCCAAAAGTCAGTGGTGGTGTGGGGCAAAGGATGCTGGGTAATGATGAACTCGTTACTCCTGTAGTAACCCTGAGGAGACAAAAGAGGAGCCGTGTCCGGCGGTCAATCAGGCCGGGTCGGAGCGCGGTCGGATGTGGGGGGGGGGGGCAGTGAGAGCGTACCATGATGTAGGAGGCGTTGATGTAATCGGTTCCTTTCATCCCGGGCAGAGTGGTGAGCCCCACCCTCGCTCGCTCGGCTGTAGAGGGAGAAAAACACTCGAGTCAGGAGGACCCGGGCGGCCGCTGTAATCACGCCGGCTGATAACACACACGTTCATTACCATTGCTCACTGTTGCCATAGCAACAACAACCTGCATTTCCCCTGACAGGGTGCCGAGAATGCATAGAAAAGATGAACTTATGGGATTATGGAAATACAATCTAATTTTGGATTGTGCATTGTCTTTAATAATGCATGGCCCGCATACTAAAACGACTAAGACTTTTTTTTTTTTTAAATTTATGTCAGACATTTTTTTTAATGACGCTTTCAACAGGACACTCACATGGAACCACCGAGGAGTTGCGGTTCTTCTCCTTGTTGCAGTCTTTGTGAGCACTGAAACACTCCACGAAGCGAGTGTTGCATTGAGTCAGCAGCTGGCGACACAGAAAGGGGGGGTGGGGGGTCGTAGGGGGGGGAGGAGGGTGGTAAGGTCAGTCACTTGGAATTAGAATCCAACATACAACAAGTGGAAGGAGATGCTAACTAAACTAACCTAGTAGCCTAAACCACAGAGGACAGGGCGATAATTGAAGACATTTCGAAAACTCCTCCGTACTCGAACTCGTTCATTCATTCATTCATTCATTTTCTACTGCTTTTTCCTCACTCAATCTATGTCTGTTGAATTGTGAATAAGGTCCGACAGGTGCCAATCATGAACTATGGATGCTAAACTCATCACACAGCAACTTAACACTGTAAAGTTCATTCATTTTCTACCGCTTATCCTCATACCTTTACGGTATTTGAACTATTTTCTCCCACAGGAAATACATCCGTTCCAGGGTCACACTATCCGATCATGATACCTTTATAAACTATAAAAGTATACAAAAGTGTAAAAAGAAGTACAGCAGAGTAAAAACAAATTCTAGTCCCCCTGAAATGAAATATTTTGTACAATTTCAGAGATGGATTTTTCCCTAGAAAATGTTCCTCAAACATCCGATTGTAATGTCAAGAGGTTCCATTGTATGTAACCGCAACGCAGCTCGGACTCACCCTGAACTGCTTCTCCAGGCGGCTGCGACCGGCGGAGTTGGGCGTGAGGATGCTGCTGACGTAACTGTTCAGCTGCCAGGCGGGCACCTCCGTCTCTCTGCTGAAGATGGCCTCCATCAGGGCGTCATGGATGAAGACGTACTGCTCCTGCACCGTCATCGTAGTCAAGACTTGGTTAGTGTACTATATGACATATTTCATATTACATAGAAACAACAGATGTACGGCAAAGGATGAGGGACACCCTGAGAAAAAATACATTATTGGAATAAATACGTGAAAAAAGTTATTCCAATAATAAAGTACATTTATGAGATGAACATGTAATATTAAGAGAATAAAGTAGTAAATTTACAAGAATAAAGTCGTACATTTACAAAAAAAATTGTCATGTTACGTGAATAAAAATTTGTGATGTTACGATAAAGTCATAAATGTATGAGACTACTGGTGTAAATGTATGAGAAAAAGGTGTAAAATTAAAAAAATTAAGTGGTAAATCTACAAGAATAACGTCCTAATTTTATGAGAAAAAACCTTGTGATCTTACGTGACTAAAAACTTGTGATGTTACGATAATAAAGTCATAAATTTATTAAAATACTAGCGTAAATGTAGGAGAAAAATGTGTAACATTAAGAAAATTAAGTGGTAAATCTACAAGAATAATGTCATAATTTTATAAGATAAAAACCTTGCGATCTTACGTGAATAAAAACTTGTGCTGTTACAATAATAAAGTCGTAAATTTATGAGACTACTAGCGTAAATGTAAAATAAAAAAGTGTAACATTAAGAAAATAAAGTGGTACATTTACAAGAATAAAGTTGTAAATTTACGAGAAAAAAAACTTACGACCTTACACGAATAAAAACTTGTGACGTTACGATAATAAAGTTGTAAATTTATGAGACTAGTAGCGTAAATGTAGGAGAAAAAGATGTAACATTAAGAAAATTAAGTGGTAAATTTGCACGAATAAAGTCGTAATTTTACGAGAAAAAAACGTAAAAACTTTATTAAACTTTAAAAAAACTTTATTTAAACTTTAAATTTATGAGAATTTACGACAATTGAGTAAAAAATGACGAGAATTAAGTCACAAATCAGTGAGAAAAAGAGTTGCACTATTCAAGAATAAAGTCAAATTTCTGAAAAAGTCAAAATTTTGGGGGGAAATTTCAGAGAAAAAAATGGTACTTCTGTCCTACTTCAGGTAGGAAGCCAACTTCCTCTTGCTTCAGTCAAGCTTTTATTCGTAACGTGGCAGCAAAACAGATTAGCATGTCTAGCCCAAGTGTTTTTGTCATAAATTTCCAACTTTTTTCCCGACGTGTCCCTAATGCCCCGTCATCCGGACGACCTTGTCGTTTTGTCTCCTTACCTCGGTCTGGACCAGGTAGTTGCGCTGCGTGCGTATGTGTTTGAGGAAGTCCAGGATGCTGACTGTGCTTTTGTCCTTGATTTGTTGCAGCATGCTGTCAATGACAATGTACGTTCCCGTGCGCCCAACCCCTGCACTGAGACCAGCACAAAGCCACGTGAGCACACTTGGCGGGCCCGTCAGCAAAATTTCCAATGTCTAGCGCTCATAATTAATGTTCATTTGTAAAGTAATGGACGGTACCTGCAGTGCACCAGGACGGGGCCCGTGTCTGCAGTGCGGGCCGCCGATGAGCGGTTGATGAAGGTGAGGACGGGGAGGGTGTACTCCGGCACCCCCATGTCAGGCCACTGAGTGTAATGGTACTGGATGACAGCGCGCTCGTTCAGCTTGCCTTTTGGGTTCCCCTTCTGACCCTGAAACACAACCACCTCAGAATCCAGACTTGACCAGCGGTGTCATGTGGTGACCTCGTGTCTTGGCGGAGACTGCCGCCCGCGCTGCTTCTGTATTACAATTACTTTGGCCGACTTTTTGCACAAATTGATTTCCAACAAAAAAGTACATTTTGTGTACTGCGGCTCGGATCGAGTTCAGCGATCCTTCAGTTACCTTTTTGACTTTCGTGTTCCTTATGAGGAAACGCCGCAGGGTGTAGCAGGCGTGCACTTTGGTACTTTTCAGCGTCACAATGATGTTTCCGTACTGCTCGCTGTTCTCCGTGGGCCAGTACTGGTCACACTTCCTCTGTGGGACACGGTAAAGGGTACTTGAACGCAGCATTCACAGATGTGAGTAAAAAGTAGCGTCGCTAGCTGCATGCAAAACTGCATTTTTTAATCTTTTTATCCAAATTCAGAATAAAATAAGTAAGCGGTGAAGCCTAGGCCTTGCTTGTATATTTCTTAGGTATAACTTTACAATGGCTTCACAGCGGTCGTGTGGTTAGTGCGCAGACCTCACAGCTAGGAGACCCGGGTTCAATTCCACCCTCGGCCATCTCTGTGTGGAGTTTGCATGTTCTCCCGGTGCATGCGTGGGTTTTCTCCGGGTACTCCGGTTTCCTCCCACATTCCAAAAACATGACCATAGATATAAATGTGAGTGTGAATGGTTGTTTGTCTATATGTGCCCTGTGATTGGCTGGCCACCAGTCCAGGGTGTACCCCGCCTCTCGCCCGAAGACAGCTGGGATAGGCTCTAGCATCCCCTTGTGAGGATAAGCGGTAGAAAATGAATGAATGGATGAACTTTACAGTGTTAAGTTGCTGTGTGATGAGTTTAGCATCCTTGGTAAGGTAACGGCGATTTTCAATGAGTTTTTTCATAGTTCATGATTGGCTCCTGTCGGACTTTATTCACAATTCAACAGACATAGATTACCTCAAATGACTGAAGTATCAAAAGCGTTGATAGTATCGGTATTTCAGTATCAACCCTCACATTAATACTGCGTACCAGAGTGGTGATGCTACTGACATTATGAACGGAGGGAGCCACCTACCCGTCCTTTCTCCACCAGATTAGTAATCATGACAATGATCCCGGTGTTCTGCTCCCACACCATCCTCCAGAAGTCCTCAAAGGTGGACTTCAGTGGCCCCTGGGCGGCGATGTAGGCTCTGGGCTGGTTGTATCCCTGGCGGAAGGGGTGAAATGATTTATAGTCGATTTCCTGTTGCCGAAAGACAGCTTGGTGTGACGTGAAGAGGCGCAGCTCACATCCACGTAGTTGGCGTTGATGTAATCTGAATGTTTGGCGTCTTTCCCAGCCAGAGCTCGTAATTTCACCCGGCTGTGGTCATCTGCGTGAAATAAAAAAACGCAACAATATATTTGCCAGGATTATTGCAAAAGAAATGAAAGTAGGTTAGACAAACATGATTCCTCTGCAGTTGACATGCTCCCTAATCCCGTTTCACAGCAGACTCACAGGCCACGATGTTGATGTATCTGTTTTTGTGCTTGTTGTCAGGATGATTGGAATGTTCTGCTGTGATCTTCAAGTCTGCTGTGGCGCGCTGGACCTCCTACGGAGTGGAAAAACCAAACAAATAATGGCAGGCAAATTTACAGTTACATGCATGATTTGCATCAGTGGAAGAAAAGCATCTTGGCTGCGTCTTTGGGCAGAGATAAGGACAGCATTATCGATTCAAATGTGCTTTGTTTATGCCGGGTAATTGGTCCCAGACCCGCCCGTGATGTCATGAATGTCATGTTCATGTTAATAAACTAAATATTTTTGTAGATATAACAAAAACAACTGTTTACCGTCTTCTGAATATGTTTTTTTAACATTATTAGAGACCTCTAGACATCAACTAACACCCCTATAGTCACTTTGACTCCCCCTGCCAATAAATACAATCCATAACACCTTCATTTCATTCACTCATTTTCTACCGCTTATCCTCATGAGGGTCGCGGGGGCGCTGGAGCCTATCCCAGCTAAATATTTTTGTACATATAACAAAAAAAACAGTTTACCGTCTTCTGAATATGTTTTTTTTAACATTATTAGAGCCCTCTAGATATCAACTAACACCCCTATAGTCACTTTGACTCCCCCTGCCAATAAATACAACCCATAACACATTCATTTCATTCATTCATTCATTTTCTATCGCTTATCCTCACAAGGGTCGTGGGGGTGCTGGAGCCTATCCCAGCTGTACACCCAGTTTTTGTACCCGGAGAAAACCCACGCATGCACAAGGAGAACATGCAAACTCCACACAAAGATGGCCGAGGGTGGAATTGAACCCTGGTCTCCTTGCTGTGAGATCTGCGCGCTAACCACTCGACCACCGTGCAGCCCCGTCATGTTCATGTTAATAAACTAAATATCTTAGTACGATATTTATTTATAGTTTACTGTTTACCGTCTTCTGAATATGTTTTTTTAAACATTATTGGAGACCTCTAGACATCAACTAACACCCCTATAGTCACTTTGACTCCCCCTGCCAATAAATACAATCCATAACACCTTCATTTATTGAAGATATTCCCGACATAACCTCACTGACACCAACTAAAGCGATGCCTCGCATTATCAGCGGAGGAAAAACAGCAAAGCGAAAATGTAATTTGTTTCAGCAGAGCAACGCGACTGAACTCAGGCAACCTTCCTTCCCTACTCTTGAAATACACATCAGCCGTTCCCAACAAACACACCTTCCCCGGTGTTGTATTTACATGACAAATGAGCGTAGGAGTTTGAGTCCAATGACCCAATTAAAGAGCATCCTTCACCAGTGAAGCGTTGGCCTGACCTGCTTTCATCCTAATTAACCCTGAGTCTCGCCTGGACTGGATGTCTTCCTCCACACTCGCTGTCCTAAACCAGCAAAGGTGAACGGGACAACGGGACACAGTGCTGAGTGGTCTACTTCATAAAGGGGGGGGGGCACATTTTTGAATCACGCTGATGCATTCAAGTGCTCAAGGACCGGTGAGGACAAAAGAGGACACATGCTGGTATGTTTGTAGCGACTCCAAATTGTCCATAGGTATGAATGTGAGTGTGAATGGTTGTTTGTCTATATGTGCCCTGTGATTGGCTGGCTGGCCACCAGTCAAGGGTGGACCCCGCCTCAAGCCTGAAGACAGCTGGGATAGGCTCCAGCACCCCCCGCAACCCTCGTGAGGATAAGCAGCATAGAAAATGATGGATGAATAATGTTAGGACTTTTTATTTTCCTAATTTTCCTAGTTTTTTTTTCATAGTATGGTAACACAAAACACATTTTTTTTTACATATTTATACACGTATAATACCATTGTAAATGCATTTAGAAATGAAGGATGATAAATGACGATGTGACTGTTCCCAAAGATGATGTGGCAGCAAGATCAGCCACCGCCACCTTCCTGTTTGTCTTATAAAATAACCAGAAATGTTAATATTGCCTTTCATCCATTATTGATATGCATTTGAAATTGTTTTGCAGGTAAAACTATAATCGTGAAATTATACAAACATTTTTGTGTTAACATTTTTGGTTTTCTGCAATGCATTAATTGTTTTTATGGGAACATTTGATTTGGTTAACGTCCATTTCAGTTTGAGTCAGAGTAGGAAGAAGCAAAGCTTATTAAATCCTACCTCTCTATCTTTACAATCAGTAACTGTTACATTTGTTCACTTCCTGCTTTCCTAATATAGTTTTGTTCACTTCCTGCTTTCCTAATATAGTTTTAAGTTTTTTTTTCTTTTTTTTTCTTGTCACATACCAAAGTATGAGGTGATATGACCATCCAATGACATAATGGCTACCATAGTAACCATCAATATAGTGATACTATATATAGCACATCATGACTGGTTCAAGACTCTTCATCCTTGTATTTAGCAAACATTAACTGCTTGTATTGTTTCTTGAATTGGCTCATCGTTGTGCATTGTTTGATTTCCTTACTCAATCCATTCCATAGTTTGATTCCACATACTGAAATGCTATGGCTAGCATAACGTAGTCCTAGCATAGAAGTGTTTCAAATTTACTTCTTCCCGGACAAATAATGAATTATTGAAACTGAAGCCAGAGAAATGCAACAAAATGGAGATCAGTGACGCATACGAGCGTATTCAAGAGTCAAATTCCATTCCATTCCATGTTGGCAGGTCCGCACTAAGATTCCCTGCCTCTCGTGCCCCCCTCCACCACTATTTGCCAAACACTGGCCTATATAAAGATAGTGTAAATGCGTTCAGTGAGTACTGACCTCAAACTCCTCTGAAAAGCCTTGCAGGTTGTTCTTGTAGAGCTCCATGATGTGTTTGACAAACTGCTTGACAGGAATGGCCTCCATGTCGTCTACACGGGGCACAAGCAAGCTGTGATGACACTGGAAATGCACCTCGGTGACATAAAGCACTGATTTTTTTTTTGTCAATGGGAAAACCTCTTCACAAAACAGAGCTTTCGCCGCTGCTATATTGTGACATTTTGGACATTTATGGAGGGTAGCATCTGGCTGGGTAGAGTCCTATCACGCTCAGGTCACACATGAGGGGTCTTTGATCAGGCTGGTGGAGAAGCGCACACAAGGACAATAGAGGCCGGGTCCCAGCTGTCATGGCCGCCGATGCTGGCTAATGTTTAAACTAACACACCGACGCAGCTGGAGCCTGAAGGGGCCACTGTGGCTGCAGCGTTGTGGTGTGTCAAAATCTTCATTTATCTAAAACGTTCCTCTTATAAGACGCTTAAAGAAACCTGAAAGCTGATTAGGTCTTGAAGGCATGTAATGTTTCATGCTAAATGATTAGCCCTAGCATCTGTCTCAACACGTCACATCGCAAATTCCAGACATTCGTTTCCATTACTTGTAAAAATCCACATCCCATTCGGGTCACGGGCGCTGTGACTTTCCCTATTTCTGGTTTCTTCCGACAATATATGCTGTTGGGAACATTGCAATGCAAATAAAAAGGAAGAAAGGAGGAGACAAGCAATGAAAGCGGAATTAATGCAGACTCGATGGCGACATCAGCGGGCGCTTTGTGACTACGATATCTCAGTCTTCAAATGTCACAGAGCTTTGTGACAGAGAAACTTAAGCCTGATATCAACTAGCAGCCAGCCAGCGCTCGCCTCGACTGCCGGGAACATTAAAAGCAAGAAGAAGAAGAGAGAGAAAGAGAGACAGAGAGAGAGAGTGAGCGAGGGGGAAAAAAGGCACATCCACAGTGCTTAGCGGCAGAGGGGGCTCCCACAGTCATTTCACATGTAAATGAACTTAAATTGTGCAAATATGCACATCAAGGTAACAGAGAAAAAGCCTTCGGAGAGCTGCTCACGGTGATTTGAGGATACCTCCTGAATTAGCAGACAGTTAGTTTGCATTAGTGTCCTAAATAATGAAATTTATGTCAACTCATTAGAATATCTTTAAAGCTGCAGAAAGATGGAGGCAGGTTGTGCTTTACCTGGTATGGGGATGAAGGGGATGCTCTCATTGGCCACCACCCGAGGAGAGCTGCTCTCTTCCACGTAGAAGTGAGCAGTCTGGAAAAACCTCCTGCAGGGACACACATGACAGGAACGTCAACAACATGCGGATATAAACATTGGTCTTAGCGTGTTCCGAGCAAGGGACATTGAGGTGTTTTTGGCGCCCCCTTTGGATTATGACGGTCATACAGGCTCTTATGTCTGGTTATGTCTTTTGATTGCGGCTCCAAAATAAACCAAAATGAAGTCCAATAAGGCTGCATGAATTTGAGAAAAAAAAACTCATAGCAAAACATGAATGAGGTGTCTGTGTTGATCTTGCTAACACATCACGTGAAAGTAACCTTAAAGGTTTATTTATCATTTATGTGTCATGTATACACATCCAATGACGATTTGTGATAAAACATAAACAAAATACATCAAAACACTAATGCAGTGTATTAATAACTGGACAAGATGCATATTGTATGCTAACCAAGGCAAAATTTGGACTGAAATTTCCGTTGTTGACCAAAAAACATGCTAACCGAGACGTACACTAACCAAGGTTGCGACATGTACTGTCAGTGCCGAATGATCTGGAACAAAAATACACTATGGCTGCCTTCAGGGACCAAGTACGCATACTGAAGTATACCAACAAAATATTCCATTTGAAATACAAACACACACACATGCTTGTCAGTCCACTAAAGGGGTGTGAGAAATTTCAAGTCCTGGGTTTTACTACCAGCGCCAGCATGTGGTGTATTGGTCAACACAATGGACGCAGCTTTTGACAAATGTTTAGCGGTTCAGAGGTAGCGGCGACTACAGCGTTATTATTATTATTATTCCACGCACTCGTCAATTTCTTGTGGCAAAGTGTGAGAACAGCCATGCTGCAAAAAAAGTTATTTAACATTAGATTATGCAAGCTCATCCATTTAGTTTAGTTACGTACATCCATTTTTTTTTGCCAAAGCATCTCATAAAAAATGATGAATGTGTTAATTATACGGCCAAATTAATCTTTTACAATGACTTATGCGTGTTAGTTTTGCTGTTAGCAGGAAGGACACTAAGTCATACTGGAAATAAACAAGTAAAAGTCCCAGTAAGTAAAAAAAAAAGCAGCAGTGCAAGGTTGGATCCTACCTGTACTTGCAGAGGAGGGTGCAGATGCTAGTCATTGTTTAGCAAGCAAAACAACAAAGGCATGGACAGATGGAAAGAGAAGCGATGGAATGGGGAGCGGAGGGTGGGCAACTAATGGTGAGGGAGCCGGGGGTCTGTCGTTGGGATGGGGATGGGGGGGGGGTCTCCCTCCCGGCTTGCGTCACAGCCTCCGAATTCCAATCAATCAATCTCCCAGTGGGCGCAGATGTGGTGCAGCGAGGTCCACACCTCCCGCTGTATTGTCTTGCGTCGGGGGAATAGAAAGCGGGAATAAGGTGGGCTTTTTCTGAAAGGATGACAGTTGGAAGAGCCGAGGCATCCCGACTCGAGACCGTGCAGGATTTGTTCCGGGCTCAAACATCTGTGAGTTCTCAACAAACAGCTCAACGCCTCAGAGGCGTCCAGATGTGTGCTGCGCACCCAGCAATTAAGTCCGTGGAGTTCTCGCTTGTGACCTTAACTTTTCACAAAGTAAGAACATGCAAACTTAATTCCGATGCTTTGCTAATTAAATATGAAATAACTATTATGATATCCAGAAGCAGGATTTTGAACCAAGACAAACGATGCACACCAGAAAAAGACTGATTTGCGTCTAGCATCATGCCTGCTTCTCCCGGGGGGAGCGGACACTGTCTGTGAACTGTGAGAGTTGTCATAACAACAGCTTGGATGGTCAGCTGTGATCTCCAAGCCTCTCATGCTCTGGCATACATTTGTCTGACACTGTTTTTCACACCGTGATGAAAGACTTTCATGCTTCAGCACCTCACTCCGACCACATTGACCAAAAAAGTATGTATGTTTGTAGAACGGGGGACCTCATTAGGACATTTGTCACACGGGCTAGAATGTTTCTCTGTGGGGGCAAGATGCATACATACATTTAATAAAAAAAAAGCTAAGAAGAAATTTGTGAATATTTTAATCAGATTAATCGCAATATTTAATCATAATTAATCACAATTTTTAACTCAGCATCAATTTGTTGAAGTTCTAACTCTAACTGAAATGACTGTTTCCCCATAAAAGACACCACACGGACACCCCCTTCTTGTTTTGCCATGAGTTAGTTCTTATTAACCATATCAATTTCCACATAAAAGACAAAAATGTTAACACAACACGTTACTATTGCTCCACAATTACAGTTTTACATGCGGTCAACAATTCAAAATGTTGACCGCAAGATTCTTGACGCGACGTGATGTGGGCAGCGAGACACCACACGGACACCACCTTCTTGTTTTGCCGTGAGTTAGTTCTTATTTCTGACTGTTAACCAAATCAATTTCCACATAAAAGACAAAAATGTTAACACAACACGTTGTTATTGCTCCACAATTACAGTTATACATGCGCTCAACAATGCAAAATGTTGACCACAAGATTGTTGACGTGACGTGATGTGGCAGCAGGACACCACACAGACACCACCTTTATGTTTTGCCATGAGTTAGTTCTTATTTCTCAGTTCATCCCTTTCATTTGTCGTTTTGTGTCGAATTGTTAAATGCTTGTAAAACTTGTGTCTTAACTTTCTTGACAGTCAACCACTGATGACATGATAGACAGCTGGGATAGGCTCCAGCATTCCCCCAACCCTAGTGAGGATAAGCGTCATAGAAAATGGATGGATGAATGGATGCCCTAGTTTTCTACTATAAATACATCATTATTTATAGTTTTACAAGTTTGTCCAAAAGTTAGCTGAAGATCGC
This sequence comes from Doryrhamphus excisus, assembly GCF_037039965.1. Taxonomy (NCBI): domain Eukaryota; kingdom Metazoa; phylum Chordata; class Actinopteri; order Syngnathiformes; family Syngnathidae; genus Doryrhamphus; species Doryrhamphus excisus. Next base: position 18,383,220 of record NC_136367.1, on the reverse strand, counting down.
TAACCTTTTGTGACATAAAAGAAGGTGCTCGTATTTGAAATCTCAAGTATTATCATACACGCCCAGAATGAATTCCAAATATAACTTTGACCTGAGCTCCGCTTAGGAAAAAAAATCTCAGGCGCAGATGAATGACTTTGAATCCACGGAGAGTTTTCTCCATATTCATTATTGCTCTTTAATTGGGCAAAAGTTATTTTGATCCCCAATAGAATAATGATGAGAATACTTGATTCAAATAGCACAGATCAAATAATAATGCCGATCCTTTAAGGGAGTAAATAAATATGCATGAGACCAGCTGAGGAAATAGCCCGTAGTGCTATTTGTAACTCATTAACTATCCCACATGTGCCAGTGGCTTGGCCTGTGTAATTACTGGAACTTCAATTGCGTGGCTGGAGATTAGCCGAGCAGATGAAAACACAGCTGGGACCGCGGTCGGTACGGCGGGGGCCTTTAGGTCTGCTGCCTCCAGCCAAGGAGGCCGATGGCCCTCATGTATGGAGTGGCACACAAATAAAAGCCACACCGATGGGCAGACTTAAACCCGAGAGTTCAGGGTGTGACGCAGGCTGGATGGAAAATACAGCAATCCGAGTGTGTGTGTGTGTTGGGGGTGATATGAAGGGGGGGTGGGTCATCCAAAGTGGTATGATAAAAAATGGACGACTCCCGTGAGGCTGAGAAGCCTGTTATTCATGCATGAAGTGCCAGGGATTCTGCATGTACCGCACTTGCTTTGTTGAGGTTTCGGCACGGTGGCTTATACAAGGTGGCACTTCATCTCGGACCAGTCTCACCTCCAGTAGACCATCACGATGAGCAGCATGATGAGGCAGAGCAGCGTGAGAGCAGACACCACCACCAAAGGGACGATCCACACCATCCTGCCCATCCCGGGATGGGGCGTGCGGGTGACGTTGGATAGAGTTGTCCTTTCTGGAACATAGCGTGCAGAGCAAAAGATTTGAAATACAATGAAGATAAAGCCGTACAGTTATGGGAGTAAAGTCACAATATTACAAAAATAAAGTCGTAATTTATGAGAAAAAGTTTGGAATATTTTTAAATTATTATTATTATTATTATTTTTAAAAATGTGCTGTCCAACTTTTATTAACATTTTTCTCTAAATATTTTGACTCGATTCTTGTAAAATTACTGTTGATTTTTCTGATAGTCTTTTTCTTATAGATTTAGAATGTGACACACGGCCAATAAAAAACAGTTGCGGTCCTCAAATGGCCCACGGGCCACACTTTGGTCATCACTGGTCTTGAGCCTAACCGATTACTCCATAAATCAAATATACAGTTAGAAATCCCACATTTTTTTTGTTCCTGTCTTAGTTTTACAGAATAAATAAGATCACTAAATGGGTATTACATATGTTTTGCTGATGTGTTGAAAATCCTTCTGACTAGATAGAACAGGGGTGGGCAAACTACGGCCCGGGGGCCACATTCGGCCCACCAGTTGTTTTCTAAGTATTTCAACTTTTAACATACAAATTGGCAAAACTTGCAAGTCGGATGTCTTATTTAGTAAAAAAATAAAAAAAAAACAACAAAACTGTATAATTAAATGACATAATTTGATGTGGTCTGATGTTTAAAGTGCTCCTGATAAAAGGGACATGGGAACATGCAGGAGGCTCGGGTTTAACATGGTCAACCTTAGCAAATACCGTGTACTCCTCTACCCAATACTCCTCTGCAGTGTAGAATGTTTGCGCTAATAATACACTGATTTTATTTGTAAAGCTATACAAGATGCCTTCATCAAAAACCCCAAATCCAATCCAGCTTCCGCTTGACGCCAACTCTTTAAAAAAAAAAAAAACCCAAAGGAAATCCTTGAGGCACAACATCTCCAGCAGCTTTGTGCCCTCAGGCTCGTGTTGTTAAAATACAAAAGCCTGGAGCTTTTGTCTTTGAATCAAAATATTTGTTATGCTCAAGTGGTTTGAGTAGCAAACGAGACACACTTTTTGCGATTCGGAGACAAACTCTCGTCTGTCAGGATGCGAGCCGCTGTGTGGACTAACACGTGGCCTCACCGGTATGGATGGAGAATGGCCAAAGACTCTTGCCATCGCTGCTGATCTTTGGCGCCAGAGTGGAGCTCTGTGGAATCTGCATCTCCGCGCTGTCGTTGCGTGGCTCCTGAGTGGTGACTGCGTTGCCTGTGAGGTTGTTCTGTGTCGGGGCCAGGTGGCTGTGGGCGGTGCTTGCAGCCACCGTGCTGCCGTGGAGGGTGGCTTTCTCTTTGGCTGTGGATGCAGGGGTGGGGAGGATGGACTCTTTGGCCACGGTGCTGTTGGCTTGGCTTTCCTGGTGATCGGCGGGTGTCTTGTTGTTCTTCTTCTTCTTCTCCGCGCCTTTGTCATCCTGCTCCTCTTCTCCGTCCCCCTCGTCGTCTTCTTCCTCCTCGCCCTTGGGGGCGGCCTGCTTCTCCTCAGCAGGAGTCTCTGAGGCCTGTGTCGCCGCTTGCTCCGTGCTGGGCTTTGCGGGCGGGGCGGAGGAATGAGGGGGGCTGCGGCCGGCTTGAGGCGCCCGTGTGGGCCAAACGGAACTGGGCAACGAGGAGATGACCCCTCCGCTGACACCCAAGCCTGCCAGGAAGGTGCTTGTCACCACAGACGCCACCGTCGCCTGGCTGCCACTGGAGGATGGGCCCAGTCCTGTTGCCATGGAGACAATGGAGAAGTGGATGCCCGAGGACGTCCATGTGGAGGAACCGGAGCTTATGGGAGCCATGTCGGCTGATGACACGGGGGACACTGTAGGCTGGGAGAAGACGAGTATTTTATGTTAGCCCCAAGATACACGGCAACCTCAAGCATCTCACAAAAGTCAGTCGTCTTCTCAAGGAACAAAACTATAGAAGGTGGACCCACATGTTTCTTTGAACTCCAATAGAGTCTGCTCCCCACTCAGCGTCCCTAAGGAACACATTCACCACTAGGGAGAACATGCAGACTCCACACAGAGATTCGAACCAAGCTCTTGACTGTGGGGCCGACATGCTAACCACTAGTGTGGGTCTTAAATGGCTTACTTCCTCTCATTGCATCTACTGTACTGGGTAATACATATGCAAAGGCGGCTGCACGGTGCCCGAGTGGTGAGCACGCATGCCTCACAGCTAGGAGACCTGAGTTCAATTCCACCCTCGGCCATTTCTGTGTGGAGTTTACATGTTCTCCCCGTGCATGCGTGGGTTTTCTCCGGGTACTCCGGTTTCCTCCCACATTCCAAAAACATGCTAGGTTAATTGGCGACTCCAAATTGTCCATAGGTATGAATGTGAGTGTGAATGGTTGTTTGTCTATATGTGCCCTGTGATTGGCTGGCGACCAGTCCAGGGTGTACCCCGCCTCTCGCCCGAAGACAGCTGGGATAGGCTCCAGCGACCATCATGAGGATAAGCGGTAGAAAATTACTGAATGAATGAACTTTACAGTGTTAAGTTGCTGTGTGATGAGTTTAGCATCCTTGGTAAGGATAACGGCGTGAGTCAGACTGACCTCCTGCAATTTCCAATGAGTTTTTTTTCACATTTCATGATTGGCTCCTGTCGGACTTTATTCACAATTCAACAGACATACTAGATTACCTCAAATGACTGAAGTATTAAAAGTGTTGATAGTATCGATATTTCAGTATCGACCCTCACATTAATACTGCGTACCAGAGTGGTGATGCTACTGACCCCCCACGACACATAAGCGGTAGAAAATGAATGAATGAATTAATGTGCAAAGATGATTATAGGGGTGCTATTTCATGTCTAGAGGGCTCTAATAATGCTTTAAAAACATATTTAGGTCACAAACACGTTTTCTATGACTACAATTTCTACTTTGTGGGAATTTGGTCACCAACAAACATCAAATGCTTCATGTGTGAAACTGAATTAAACACTTTTAATTTGTGAAAAAATGCAATTTTTATGAGTTAATATTTGTGGCAACATCTACTGTACTAACGTTTGTGCGACACTGCAGCATGCAATAATAAGACACTGGTGTTCTACTTACCATTCCTGTCTTCACAATACGGGAACCTTCAAATATTCTTGTGGTATTTGCTATAATTGAAAGGATAAATTGAAGGTTAATACGCCGCGAGTACAATAAATGTAAATAAGAGTGAAACGCTACCTCTGAAGAGCAGTGTTTGGCTGAAGTCGCTGCGTAGGTCATGCTGACACACTGCCTGCACTCGGAACAAGTACAGCACATCCGGGGACACGTTAGTGATGACGGCTTTCTGCAAAAAAACCAAAAAAAAACCAGCATTGAAGAACCGCTTGCAAACCAAACAACATCTAATATTATGATTAATTCATCTGCTGGCCCGACTGCTGATTGATTAAGGTTGTCCCGATACATTTACTCCTGTCCTGGCTCATTAGTTTGACTCGTTGGACTACAAGCCGGGAGCTGGAGGCAGCTTTAAAAGGCAGGTGCTTGTATTTCTCCCAGACAATTCAGATAAAAGGTGTACAGATATAGAAAGCCAGACTTGAAATGGATGTTAAGAGAGCATAATAAGAAGAACTGACAGGCGAGAGAGAGACGTTGAGAGACTGCTCTCAGTAAAAGTGACGGCATTAAATGTATCAGCCGCGTGCGACGACGCTGACAGCGGAATTAAGCGTCTGTGCTATAAATGTACAATCACACAAAATTAATTAAAGCCAGCGAAAGCAAAGAGACAATCCACTGCAACCCCTGCTCTCAAAAAAACAAGAAAAAAAAGCTGTCAACAGACAACTCTGGGGTTGTTGAGCAGGCAAAGCGACAGAGAAAGTTCAATACAAGTTTGAAAAAAAATATTAAAAGTCTTCCTATTAAATATCTGCACTCCTCAAAATGAGGACAGCTCCACTTTATAGGCGTATTCATCACAATCTGTTCGGCATTCACTCGTTTCCAAGTTCCGGAAAGTGGCGTCCCATGTGTTTTCTCCATATGAAGCACAACTTTAATTACACACATATCACACAAGCTATTACATAAGCTCATTTACGACTTTGTCTAATCCTCCTCCCACGCCTAACTCCATATATCTGGGATGTAACTGTACGCCATAATCACAGTGCGGTATGTACACTCATCCCTCGCTATATTGTGCTTTTACAGAAAGGAATTCATGAATAAATGATTGCTGTTTCGTGGTTGACTTGGTCTACTATTAGTCCATAAATACTGAAATACAAGTTCTATGTAGTATTATGGTCACTTGGCATCAGTCAGGTTATGAGACATGACATTAGATCACACTACCTTTACGGCATGGAGACTGGCTACTAGGCCGGCAGAGGCCAGCCATTGCCACGAACACGCCGTGGCTGAGACGGGACACGCCAGGGCTGAGACGGGACACGCCGTGGCTGATACGGGACACGCCGTGGCTGATACAGGACACGCCATGGCTGAGACGGGACATGCCGAAGCTGAGACGGGACATGCCGAAGCTGAGATGGGGCACATCATGGCTGAGACGAACACGCTAAGTCTGAGAAGGACACGCCAAGGCTGAGACGGACACGCCAGGGCTGAGACGGACACGCCAGGGCTGAGACGGACACGCCAGGGCTGAGACGGACAAGCCAAGGCTGAGACGGACACGCCGTGGCTGGTACAAAACACGCCGTGACTGATACGGGACACGCTGTGACTGATACGGGACATTCTGTGGCTGATACGGGACACGTCAAGGCTGAGACGGACCCGCCAAGGCTGAGACGGACCCGCCAAGGCTGAGACGGACCCGCCAAGGCTGAGACGGACACGCCAAGGCTGAGACGGACCCGCCAAGGCTGAGACGGACACGCCAAGGCTGAGACGGACACGCCAAGGCTGAGACGGACACGCCAGGGCTGAGACGGACACGCCAAGGCTGAGACGGACACGCCAAGGCTGAGACGGACACGCCAAGGCTGAGACGGACACGCCAAGGCTGAGACGGACACGCCAGGGCTGAGATGGACAAGCCAAGGCTGAGACGGACACGCCGTGGCTGGTACAAAACACGCCGTGACTGATACGGGACATTCTGTGGCTGATACGGGACACGCCATGGCTGAGACGGGACACGCCATGGCTGAGACGGGACACGCCATGGCTGAGACGGGACACGCCATGGCTGAGACGGGACACGCCAAGGCTGAGACGGACCCGCCAAGGCTGAGACGGACACGCCAAGGCTGAGATGGACACGCCAGGGCTGAGACGGGACACGCCAAGGCTGAGACGGACACGCCAAGGCTGAGACGGACACGCCAGGGCTGAGACGAACACGCCAGGGCTGAGACGGACACGCCGCGGTTGAGACAGACACGCCAAGGCTGAGACACTTTAGTTCAGAGTAAGTAAATTAGAGCGGCTAACTCGTTAATTTGCGAGCTAACGGAACCCGCCAGTTATGTCCCTGCAGTGATCCCATAGCCAGCACAATATGATGTAAACAAAGAACAATCGGAGTGTAAAAATGACTACAGGGGTTATTTCACATCTACAGGGTTTACGTTGACAGATGAATTTCTTGTTCCCATGAAATAAAGAAGACATCATTTCTTTCAATACATTTGTAATAGGAATATTATGAAAATGAAGCTGTACTTTTCACAGTTAGACCCACCGGGGTGCACATCCTAGTCTTCTTCCGAGCTGGTGGGCAGGTTTAAAGAAAAAAAAAAAACTGTTCTGATGTGAAAAGGCGGCGATGCCGCCTGCAAGCTCCGGGTGGGTTTTTTGGGGGGGGGGGGGGGGGGGGGGGGTCAGCGGACTTTAAAGGGAAGACGCAGCTGGGTGTCAGATTCCCACGAACGGAAGAGGATGTGAGCCGAGAGCGGAATATTTAGTATGGAGAAGAACATGCCTGTAGGTATAAACCCTGCAGGATAGATTCCTGTCGAGACATTGAATGTACCGCTGCAAAGATAAAGAAAGATCTGAAGGGAAGCGGGAACATGATGGCTGGGGCCCAAAACTGTGCTGAGAGCTTGGGAAATTTCACTTTAAAAAGAAGGCAGTTTGGATTTGAGACGTTGAATGTAACACTGAGTGGCTGTGTTTCACTAATGGGAGTAACCTACATTATCTTTCAAAGCCTATTTCACACCAGGACACGTTGGCTAATCATTATCATTATATGTTATAGCAATGTTATAAAAGTACAAGACGCTACATTTTTCTTTTACTGGATTATACTCATTTCATGACGGAACATGATTTACCTCCTGCTATTATATGTAAATTCAAAGAATGGGTGGGAGATGTCAAAATTAGCATACATATATTGGGACGCACAGTGATTGTATGGTTTTCTGTTTTTGCCCAACATGACCAACATTTTCATTCATTCATTCATTCATTCATTTTCTAGCGCTTTTTCCTCACGAGGGTCGTGGTTGCTGGGGTTGCTGGAGCCTATCCCAGCTGTCTTCGGGCAAGAGGCGGGGTACACCCTGAACTGGTGGCCAGCCAATCACAGGGCAGGAGGAGATGCTAACTAAACTAACCTAGTAGCCTAAACCGCCGAGGACAGGGCAATAATTGAAGACATTTCAAAAACTCCTCCGTACTCGAACTTGTTCATTCATTCATTTTCGACTGCTTTTTCCTCACTCAATCTATGTCTGTTAAATTGTGAATAAGGTCCGACAGGTGCCAATCATGAACTATGAAAAAAAACTCATTGGAAATTGCAGGAGGTCAGTCTGACTCACTGCGTTACCTTACCAGGGATGCTAAACTCATCACACAGCAACTTAACACTGTAAAGTTCATTCATTTTCTACCGCTTATCCTCATGAGGTTTGCGGGGGGTGCTGGAGCCTATCCCAGCTGTCTTCGGGCGAGAGGCAGGGTACACCCTGGACTGGTGGCCAGCCAATCACAGGGCACATATAGACAAACAACCATTCACACTCACATTCATACCTATGGACAATTTGGAGTCGCCAATTAACCTAGCATGTTTTTGGAATGTGGGAGGAAGAGTACCCGGAGAAAACATGCAAGAGCATGCAAACTCCACACAGAGATGGCCGAGGGTGGAATTGAACCCTGGTCTCCTAGCTGTGAGGTCTGTGCGCTAACCACTTGACCGTGACCAACATTTTTTAGTTGAAAACTTTTTTTAAATTAAAGTTGCGCTAATACATTTGTTAATCACCGCACGTCTTAATCAATGAATACATCTTAGGCTTGTCACAATCATTAGTTTGGGTGTGGAACCATCAACCCCCTTTGGAATGGACTAGAACAGAGACGGTGAGTCCAACAAATGGACAAAAACTCCCAGACAAGCTCTGTCCTAATACCGTGTTATCTCCAATACTGATGGAAAGGTAATGGTGAATCCTAACAGGCGGACCCCCCCCAGGTGCACATGGGGGTAGCTTCATGGAGAAATCAGATAGAGCTGTCAGTGTATGTGACAGGTGAGTGACAGCGCAGGTGGGGAGGCTTTGATATCAACCACTAGCTACATGCCGAGTCATCACTTCTTCCTAAATGCCGGATCCTGTTAGGACTACATTTAATGCAAACATCCATCTACTGTAGACCAGGGAAGTCCAAAGTCCGGACCGGGTGTCGTTTGTGGCCCGTGGCTGTTTTTCTTCGGGCTGCGGATGATTTCTGCAAATACGGTTTGAACATGATAAAGGAAAATGGCCGAAATTCTTGAAAAGTAGCATTTTCATGTCGATACAATATTGTAACATTATGAGTTTATTCTCATATTTGAACTTCATATCGTAATATAACTTTTTCCCAACTTAATAAAAAATAAACAAATTTTTGTTTCACATATTGTGACTTTTTTCCTTTTTTCATAATATTATAATTCGACTCTTTTCACATTTTAGCTTTATTATTGTAAAACTGCTACTACTCTTCTTTTTCCATTTTTGCTGTATCCAATAACAAAAATATGAAGAATATCAGTCCTTTGTGTTTTGTGTGTGCAGCTGTCAATGATTCTCAAACTGTGGTACAAGTACCACCGGTGGTACGCGGGCTCCATCTAGTGGTACCCGGGAACACCAGACATTTTATTAAAAAAAATAATAATAAAGATACTAGCGACATATGCCAATAAAAGAACTGTACTCATAGAAATGTTGCACCACTCACCATGCTCTGATCCCCCGTCTTGGTAAAGGTCTCCTCGTCGGCGACGTCGCGCTTCACCCAGCTGTAGGAGACCATGTAGCTGGTGATGGGCGGGTGGTAGACGGTCAGAGGGCGCTCCCAGCCCACCATCAGGGCTGTCTGGTTCAGCGGTTGGATCTTCATGCTCACTGGAGCACTGCTGCACACTGAAAGATGAGGGGAGGGAGGCAGCGGCATGAGAAGAGGGGGGTGGGGGGGGGGGGTCATGCATACAGTATGCATATATGCATGCAGACGGCTCAAGATGAAAGGCTTGATGATCATTTTATCTATGTCTAAACAGGAACCCCGCTGGGGGGGGGGGGGCTGCGTGGAGAATGTCAATTTGCAATTTGCCGTTTCTTTTGCACGACAACGTCACAAAGGCGGTCCACTCTTGCAATAAATAAAGGCGAGCATGCGCGGTGACCTCAAGGTGGCGGTGTGCACCGTGCTCACTAAGAGAGCCGTGTGCCAGTTTGACAACGTGGACGTACCCCACCCGGCACAACGGGGCAACAGCAATCAGGAAACAACGTCAACTTAATCATGTGCACGCTGGATTTCTGACAAATTGAAATTGTCACAATCATTTACACTGTGAGGCGGCGGTGCAAATGACGGCGCCATGACACGAGAGAGAAGACACGGGGGTGGGAAAAAAAAAAATATCAGTCAGAGAGGACTCATGGGGGAAAAAAAACAATAGCAAGAAAGAGTCGGGGTGTTGATGAAGTGTGACAGTGTGTGAATTGTATTAGAAGTTGTCAGATGCCGGGTGTCGGTGGCTTAACATTTAAAGAAAGAAGGTGACATCCTGGTGTGTTGTTTCTGGAATGATGTTCATTGTATCTGCTGAACACGGTGTGGAGACACCTCGCTTGGCAATACATCACGCCCGGTTTTACAATGTCAACATCTTCTGGGTACATCACGGTCATGCTTTTATTCGATAATTACTTATGTTCTCTTGTACTACTTGGCGTTGTACGATTCAACACGTCTGAAAAGGAGGAGGAAGAAGCGGATCTTATTTAATCCTGATTTAAGGGATTATTTAGAATGGGTAGCGGTGAGGGTAGGATCTGGTTTCACGGGATCCTCATTCAAAAAAAAAAAAAAAGGGCATTAGGGCTGGGATTTAGCCAGACCCCATATTTTGGTTTTCTATACCATTCATTCATTTTCTACTGTTTTTTCCTCACTCAATCTATGTCTGTTGAATTGTGAATAAGGTCCGACAGATGCCAATCATGAACTATGAAAAAAAACTCATTGGAAAATGCAGGAGGTCAGTCTGACTCACGGCGTTACCTTACCATGGATGCTAAACTCATCACACAGCAACCTAACACCGTAAAGTTCATTCATTTTCTACCGCTTATCCTCATGAGGGTCGCGGGGGTGCTGGAACCTATCCCAGCTGTCTTTCTGTACTGGTGGCCAGCCAATCACAGGGCACATATAGACAAACAACCATTCACACTCACATTCATACCTATGGACAATTTGGAGTCGCTAATTAAACTAGCATGTTTTTGGAATGTGGGAGGAAACCGGAGTACCTGGAGAAAACCCACGCATGCACGGGGAGAACATGCAAACTCCACACAGAGATGGCCGAGGGTGGAATTGAACTCGGGTCTCCAGAGTACTAACCACTCGACCACCGTGCAGCCCATTTTCTATACCATAAATATGAAATTCACTTATCACGGTTGGGTGTGGAAGCAATTAAATGCAATAACTGATCGTTGGAGGACGAGTGGATAGCGCGCAGGCCTCACAGCTTGGAGACCCCGAGTTCAATTCCACTCTCGGAGTTTGCATGTTCTCCCCGTGCATGCGTGAGTTTTCTCCGGGTACTCCGGTTTCCTCCCACATTCCAAAAACATGCTAGGTTAATTAGCGACTCCAAATTGTCCATAGGTATGAATGTGAGTGTGAATGGTTGTTTGTCTATATATGCCCTGTGATTGGCTGGCTGGCGACCAGTCCGGGGTGTACTCTGCCTCTCGCCTGAAGACAGCTGGGATAGGCTCCAGCACCCCCGCCACCCTCGTGAGGATAAACGGTGGAAAATCAATGAAGATATTGATCCATTCAGGTGATATATTACCAAGTAGCTTTGTGAAGCAAAGCATTAGCATCACTAAAGAACATTGGCTTGACGCCACCCTAAATATTGCAGCTTTTACTGTCGTTTTTACAATGAAAGCTCATAAAAAGGGTCGACCTCGAACAGTCGGAGTGCGAGCACAATGCAGCCTCGCTCGACATTTCCAAGCAAACTCGATAGTGGAGATAAACACACACACACATATACACAGCAATGTTGACAGCTGTCACCGGAGAGGATAAAGCAGTCCTATTGTTTACTCTTACTATGTATTGTTTCATTTCAGCACAGAGGAAAAAAATAAAAAAAAGAGAGAAATGTGAGCGAGACAAGAAGAAAATGAGTCAGACGGCGAGGAAGGGTGAGGCGAGAGTGCTGCAGTCGGGCAGAGACCGACTGAACAGAGACGCTGGCCCACATTCATTCTGCCCGCCCGACGTAACGCCACAAAAGCAATTTCATAACTATAATTTGTGCGGCTCAATTTTAGCTGGGCCACATATTAACGATGACGGCTGATCGGCCTCGTTAGAGAACTTCATCACCAGCGTTCCCAATCAATTTTCTCCAACAACACCACTTTACAGCCTTTCTCATTAATCTCCATTGCTCTTTTGCAGCGGGCAGCTTTGTGATGCTTTCGCTTATTTTCTCTCACACGCGCGTGCTGGAAATTGGTGGTAGCCTTCTTCCTTGAATGCAACGTCTACCACCTTCTTTATTAAACGTATACGCTTTCTGCAGCAGCAGTAGTAAAAATAGAAAAAAGTTGTTCATCATCATTCTGTGTCACCAAATAAAGCATAAAGCTGGAAAAAATTGGGAATAGCTTTCTTGGCTACCCAATTTGGAATCTGGCGATAGTGTCCCAAATTTCATAGCACCACCATCCATTGTTCACCGAGACAGAGTGATCAATGCGTGGAAGCTTTCTTTGTTGCAGGCACTCGACAAGTGCCTACAAAAACTGGGCTACACAAAAACAACAACAAACAAAACCAACGGAATCGGAATCAGTAATACGCAGTGCGCCTGAACGCTACATCAACATACAGTGCAGTGCTTGGAAAAAGGAAGAAAAGAGGAAGAGTTGTTGATCGTTCTGTGTCTATATAAAAAATACTGTAAGCCGCCCACACACACATAATCAAGATGATTGAAGGATTCCATGGAATCTGTCCGTAGTGTCCCAACTTTAATCCAAGCATTATCCGTTCTTGGATACTTTGTTTTGGGTTGTCAAAACCAATACTTTCGACAATAATTTTCCACAATATTTTTTTAAGCATTAGCACAACTTTTTTGCTGCGTTGATTTCACACAGCAACGCTACACAAAATTGGGAATAGCTTTCTTGGCTGCCTAATTTGGAATCTGGCGATAGTGTCCCAAATTTCATACCACCACTATCCATTGTTCACCGAGAGAGTGATCAATGCATGGAAGCTTTCTTTGTTACAGAGACTCGACAAGTGGCTACAAAAACTGGGCTACACAAAAACAACAACAAACAAAACCAACGGAATCAGAAATACGCAGTGCGCCTGAACGCTACATCAACATACAGTGCAGCGCTTGGAAGGAGGAAGAAAGGAGGAAGGGTTGTTGATCGTTCTGTGTCGATGAAAAAATACTGTAAGCCGCCCACACACACATAATCAGATGATTGAAGGATTCCATGGAATCTGTCTGTAGTGTCCCAACTTTAATACAAGCATTATCCGTTCTTTAAAGAGACAGGCTGAACAATGCATGGATACTTTGTTTTGGGTTGTCAAAACCAATACTCGTCAATAATTTTCCCTAATATTTTTTTAAGCATTAGCGCAACTTCCTTCCTGTCTGCATTGATGTCACACAGCAACGCTACACAAAGCGTCATAAACAAAAAGACTCTAATATGTAGCGTTACGTTCAGCTTGTGGCATTGCGAACGAATGTGTGCTGCTGCTAGTCGCTAGCCCGCTTATTAGCTGGTTGCTCAGGTGTATCGAGGTGTCACTACGCCAGTAACGTAGTTCTTGGGCGTAACAATCTTAATAACAATAATAGCAACAATTACGTTGTTTCTTGGTTCATATGCAGCTCACATTATGGAAATGAAAACTTTGTAGGCGGACTAGGTGCGGCGAGTTACGTTCACTCTGAGCTGCTTCTTTTTAAACTTTGAAAAATATCTTTAGAACGCACAGAAAAGAGAAAGATGTGTGGTCATGTCTCACATAAGGATTGTGGATGACGGCAAAAAAGTGCACTGTTCCTTTAAATGAGGGCTCATAGAAGCCCACTTCTGAGTACTCCACTTCTTAAGTGTTTTTTGGTTAATTGTCCCGTTGGAGGACCCATGCGTGTACTGCGACTGAGACCAAGCTTTCTGACGCTGGGCGACACATGAACGGCTTGATAAGAACATAAGACCGGAACCACGTCTCGTGTTACGTACGTGGACAACTAGCAGAAGTATACGTAGTTGCGCATCGCTACACTCCTGGAGGACAAGGTCACTTTTGTGAGGCGGACTCTTCTGATCGAATCGTGTCAAAGAAGTGAAACGAGGAGTCAAATTAAACATCGTAAAAGGGCTCAGAGGAGGAAGCAATGCGGCCCATCATGGAGGATCTTTGATGGTGTGAAATGGATCTGCTCCTCTCAAACGGACATTATTGACACACACGCACACACAAAAGGGGGGAAATTGGTCACAGCTTGAACCCCAAACCCCTCTCTCATACTGTGTTGTCTGTGCTCATATATTTCGCACAAATTCACCACATGATGGCGCTGTTATGAAACTCCATAGCTACATTTCGTGCACAGATCAATACACTCGACTAAACACGCTGCTGTAATGTTACAATGTTTAGCTAAATCACCACAAAAGTGTGTGAAATCGGAGCAAGATTGGTTGAAAAACATGGCCGCCATCATGCAAAACGTCTTGGCAACTAATTAGCGACAGAGCATGTGTGGTATGATGATAAAACCCGCGTGTTCTGATCTGATCTGCATTACGTGTACGCCAGCATGTCCTCCACAGCCTCAAACGTTCTTTACAGTAAGCTTGAGAAATGCCACATCAGCGTCAAAAAAAAAAAAAAGGTGGCGTCTGCAGGGAAAAAACTGAATTTGATAAACAAGACCGCCTCAGGGACCGCATGTTCACAAAATAAAGGACAGCCTCCCGCTTGCAGGCTTCCAGGCGATGGCCAATGAGAAGCAAGTGGGCTTCAGGGAGGGCATCCTTATCGAGACCGAAGCCAAAAGGGTTGGTCTGAGACCAGGGTGAACCGAGGGACATCTGATAAAAAAAAAAAAAATGGGACTCCACTGAGAAATCCAAGGCTGTGAATTAGTAGCATACGTTGCCTTGATATTATGAGGATATGAGATTATGATAAGTAACGGTCAACGTGCGATTCTGAGAGAAATGTGAGGAAAAACAGGAGCGCCCTGCAGCCCTGCAGCTTGGCGCTTGATGTTATTAGCTTGACAGAAGTATGAGGCGGTATGAGCTTTGCAACGACTGAAAGACTTCATCACACGCTGAGGGATCCCCCACGGACGCCACTATTGATTTGATGCTACAATATTGTGCTCTGTCAATATTTTTTATTATAACCAGCAGCTGATAAAACCTTCATTTTCTTCACGAGATCCTTTAAGATGCTATCTTTTCTGGTATTTTCAGAAGAATATTTTACTATTTTAAGCCCAAATATTTTGGAGATCTGTTTATAATATAATAAGAAGAAAGTTGAACTACAGAAATAAAAAAAGCAAAGATAAAGTCAAAATATTATCTGGAAAAAAGTATTCTAACAAGGAAAAGTCACATTTTTATGGAAGATCAACTTGTAATATAAGAAACAAACTACACAATTTTTTAAATATTATGAGAATAAAGTCATAATATTACACGTACAATGTCTACGGAGATCATTATTGAAGATAGTTGAAAAAAATTTATGTGTTGCTTTACAAATGATCATCCTTTCATTTTTCACCCTTGCTGGAAAAAGTTTAGACACCCCTGATTTCATCCTTTTAAAAAAAAAAAAAAAAAAATCATTAACCAAGTGGCATGTCTAACAATAAAATCGCATATAAAATAAAATAAAAAAGGCATAAAAAATATTAAATTTGTATAAAACTAATGTAGGCTATAGATTAAGCATTAATAATATTATTACGTATTTAAAAAAATATTATTATACATTTATTTCTATTTTTAAGGCGTTCTGTTGGATATTTTAGCTATTTTTTCATGACTTCCAGTTGAAAAATAATACATGTTGTCATAAAAACATGCCATTCTACCTTCATATTTGAATTAAGAGTGAGTTACTGATGAGATGAATGCAAATATTTCCCGTGACAAAGTACTGGATCTACAATCTACACAAGGATCACAAAGAAAAACTAAACCAAATGCCACCGAGACGCTAATAAACCTGAAAATACGTTATTTTGACACATTTACTGTACGTGCGAGGAGGCACACAGCAGTCATTATGACACGTTATTGCAGGGTACAAACACGTGTAATTAATTACATTAAATATGGCCTTGTTCCATTTAGGTGGGCCGGGGGCTGTAATTGTGCGTGGGGGAGGGAGTGCGCTGAAATGGCGGTGACACGCTGAATAGATGAGAACCCTTCTGAATTTGATCAATTACTGTGTTTACCCTGCCATTATGCTGTAGATGTCAAAATGGCTGCTGTGAAAATGGCCTATTAAGATAACCTTTTAGTACAAATTTGGAATCATAAAAGTACTTAGCATCATCGCCGGTAGGCGTGATCATTCCATGTACTTTTTGGCTTTTTTTTATTTGGGTTGTGGGGATTCTGGGGGTGACTTGTTTATTTCTCGGCCTGCATGCATTTAAATATGAGCTAACGCCGCCACATGCATGATAAGCGGCGAAATGCGGCTCACCTCTGGACGCCTCCGTGCTGTGGGTTCCCCCGTGGGTGTCAGTCAGGTCTTTCTGCCACGCATCTTTCACCGCAGACTTGAACACTTTTCTGTCATCGAGGTCCTGCAGGGGACGGAAGTTGTTCCTCAGATACTCCACAGACTTGACGTGGTCCTGTTGCTCCGTTGTGAAGATGGAGTAGAAGGCCTCCAGCTGCATGGGAAGACACGGGGAGCAGCAATTACAGGGAAATAATGACAGGATTCTGTGTGTGTGTGTGTGTGTGTGTGTGTGTGTGTGTTGTGTGTGTGTGTAAGATAAAGTACACTAGATGCAGTTAGGATGTGACCAACTGATCAAATAATCATGATTATTACTACTACGAAAGTACATCACGGCGATCAGGAGACAAGGAGTACTGTGGCCCAGCAAGGTGCACTGTATTCGGGCACACGCCCCGAGTAGCTGGTGTGAAATCATGGAGGTCTCGGGCAAAACTTTTGCAGCGCTTGATGTGCTTTTCCCCTCATACGTGACTTCAGGTGAAGTCACGGCAGGCTGTTTTTAAAATGATTATTAATTATAATTATTTATAATTATTATTTTTTTAATTATTATTAATTATAATTATTTATAATTATAATTAGCCCTGTCCAGGATGTACCCCGCCTCTCGCCCGATGACAGCTGGGATAGGCTCCAGCACCCCACGCGACCCTCGTGAGGAAAAAGCGGTAGAAAACGAATGAATGAATAATTATTATTTTTTAAAATTCTTATTAATTATAATTATTTATAATTATAATTAGCCCTGTGATTGGCTGGCGACCAGTCCAGGGTGTACCCCGCCTCTCGCCCGTTGACAGCTGGGATAGGCTCCAGCACCCCTGCAACCCTTGTGAGGAAAAAGCGCTAGAAAATGAATGAATGAATGAATTATTTTTTTAATGATTATTAATTATAATTATTTATAATTATAATTATTATTTTTTTAATGATTATAATTATTTAGAATTATAATCAGCCCTGTGATTGGCTGGCGACCAGTCCAGGGTGTACCCCGCCTCTCGCCCGATTACAGCTGGGATAGGCTCCAGCACTCCCGTGACCCTCGTGAGGAAAAAGCGATAGAATATGAATGAATGAATGAATGAATGAATGAATGAATGAATTTTTTTAAATGATCGATTATCGGCGCTAATGTTTCTAATGTTGTCCAATTTATGGGTATGGCTTCATAATTCCCCCATATCAACCCGGTAATTATGGTGTACCCCTAATAACCGGAACACAGCATTAGCCAGACACATTCCCACCCCTGATGCCTCCATCATCATCCTTCCCATCTCTGGACTTGTAACTTCTCAGCGGTGCAAATTTGCAGGCATTGATTGGCATGAATGATCGCTGAGCACGTGCAGTAATGACTGCAGCGTGGCGAGGATCGCGTGGAATCAATGTGCCCGATGCATGCTTGCACAAGTGAATTACAGGTTCATAAAGACGACGTGTGGTGCCACAAACATTGCGGTGACGATGACAGCGGCGGCGGCGGTGGCGGCGGCGGTCAATATGCCTGCTGTTGGAAAACAAAATTCCACTGAGCCCTGCACATTTCTACAGAGCAGAGGACTCTAGAGGATATTAAGCTGGCTAAGCCAAGAATTATTGCAAAATGCTGCGCTGGGGATCCGTAAAAAGCGCAGGGCATGATTTAGTATGTATTAGCCCTGAAAATAAACAAAAGGCAGCCTGAGGTAGGATGAAGGATACTTTCTGGTCAATCATACGTGTACATGTGCTACAGGCATCCCATGATGAATGGTTCATGTTCATCTAAACAACTTTTACTGCGGTATATCTTCTGATGGGACAGCACTTGGGTGATGCTGTCATACTTGTGGACTACAAAACTAGCTAGGAATGGTACAGTAAATGCCCCCCCCCCACCACTTTTGGTGGGACTTTGGACACTCCTGGTTTAGGTTCATATCATATCATGTACAGCAACACAGTACACGCAATGTGTACTCCTTTTACGGATCTACTTTAGAAAAGCTAATCAGAGATTTTCTATATAACAGGAGCTCTCTGCTGTTTTTCATGATGTACTTTCAAAATGCCTGTCAAAGATCCTCTATGCATTACCGTAATGTTCTCCTCTTTTTAAGGATTTACTTGAGAAAAGCTAGTCAAAGATCCTTTTCTATGATCGGAACATTTTGCTGTTTTTAAAGCTCTTTTTAAGAATCTACTTGATAAAAGCTAGACAAAGATTCTTATTATGATGGGAGCATTTTGCTGTTTTTAAGGCTCTTCTTTCAAAATGCCTGTCAACGATCATCTATACATTACAGCAAAGTTCTGCTCTTTTTAAAGATCTACTTTAGAAAAGCTTGTCAAAGATCCTTTATATGATAGGAACATTTTGCTGTTTTTAAGGCTCTTTAGAAACGCCTGTCAAAGATCCTCTATACATTACTGCAAAGTTATGCTCTTTTTAAGGATCTACTTGATGAAAGCTAGTCAAAGATCCTTTATATGATGAGAGCATATTGCTGTTTTTAAAGCTCTTCTTGAGAAATGGCAGTCAAAGATCCTCTATACATTACCACAAAGTTCTGCTCTTTTTAAGGAGCTACTTGAGAAAAGCTAGTCAAAGATCCTCTATACATTACCGCAAAGTTCTGCTCTTTTTAAAGAGCTACTTGAGAAAAGCCTGTCAAAGATCCTTTATATGATACGAACATTTTGCTGTTTTTAAGGCTGTTCTTTAGAAACGCCTGTCAAAGATCCTCTATACATTACCGCAAAGTTCTGCTCTTTTTAAGGATCTACTTGATGAAAGCTAGTCAAAGATCCTTTATATGATGGGAGCATATTGCTGTTTTTAAAGCTCTTCTTGGGAAATGCCAGTCAAAGATCCTCTATACATTACCGCAAAGTTCTGCTCTTTTTAAAGATCTACTTGAGAAAAGCCTGTCAAAGATCCTTAATATGATGGGAGCATATTGCTGTTTTTAAAGCTCTTCTTGAGAACTGCCAGTCAAAGATCCTCTATACATTACCGCAAAGTTCTGCTCTTTTTAAGGATCTACTTAATAAAAGCTAGTCAAAGATCCTTTATATGATGGAAGCATGTTGCTGTTTTTAAGGCTCTTCTTTAGAAACCCCTGTCAAAGATCCTCTATACATTACCGCAAAGTTCTGCTCTATTTAACGATCTACTTGATAATAGCTAGTCAAAGATCCTCTACTTGACAGGGGAGCTCTGCTTTTTTAAAGAATCTACTTTTACAATAACAGTCAAAGATCCTCTAATGCATATTACAGCAAGATGCTGCTCTTTTTAAGGATGCATTTGTTATTAGAAAAGCTGGTCAAAGATCCTTTATAGGACAGGAACATTCTGCTGCTTTTAAGGTTCTACATGTTTGGGCTCTAAAACAAAAATAATGAATTAAAACTGAAGGGATGTACTATAGAATGTAAACCGGGATATACTTTAGAGTAGTCTGTGTACAGCTTGTATAAAAGCAGAGGCGGGACATAGCGAGGGACGATTGCGTAGTAAATATGGGAAGGAGAGCCATTCCTAACTTGACCCCGTGTGATCTCTGTTAGCAAGTGCTTGGCGTACATGGACATTCACGATGTGACGACGATGAGAAGCTGAAAATGGAAGCGCGGTATTCCCTTTTGTTGCATAGCGTGTAGAGTTCAGGGTGCAAAAGTACACGGCTGTTGGAGTCGGTAATGAGGTGAATGTTTACAGTATAAAGGCAACCCTTCCCGAGTGCTCAGCAGCAGCAGCAGCAGCAGCAGCAGCAGCGGTAAAGTTCTACTTAACAGCTCTTTCGCAGCACGAGCACAAATTATAAACCCCAAGTAAAGTTATCTCCCAAGGATTGTGACAGTGGAAGTTTTTTTTTTTTTTTTGGGTTTCATATGCAAAAGACTTGAGGGAGGAACGGACAAAAGAGGCGGAAAGATGAGAGGAAGCGCTTGCTGGAGGAGAGGAAGCCATCCACTTGGCAGCGTGCAAATGGGATCTGACCGTGCATGGAGAATATATATATATCTGTCCGGGCATGCAAGTGTGTGCACTAAACCAAACCTGCGAGTGGGACAGATAGACGGGCCTGGAGAAGATGATCCACTCCACCACCTTGCTGCAGGGCGGCATGGTCAGAGAGCCGGTGTATCGGTAATAACTATCCACGGAGGACGGCAGCAGGTCCCTCAGGATGAATGAGCGCAGGTTGGTCTCCTTTTCTGGGTGCAACACAAGCAGAGCACACAGTTGTTTACCAGCTTATCTTACACACGCCTTATCTTCAAATGCTGTGCATGTCTGGAGTTTAAATATACGACTATTTTCATCTCAGTGGCCCTCATTTGAAAGCCGCTCCATCACCGAGCCGGCTCCGCGCCCAGATGGCTGAGCGAGATGAGCAGTCAGGTAAAATTGTACGCGGCGGCACCGATGCCTGGCGCCTGTTCTGCTCCGCGGAACAAGCGCGGACACGGGGATTAGGAGAGATCCCGGCGATTTGGAGATGGGCTCTATCTGATCAGAACCAGGCCAGGTAAACCAAACAACAAACGGGGACGGTTTTCGTGACACATGGGAAGATCCCTTTATCCGGCGCAAATACAACACGTGGCCCGTGCCGGCAGGTTTGTTGGGAAACCAAATAAGAGGCAGGTTTATGTCAAATCCATTCCCTAACAGCCCGTGACCTTATCTGAACAGGAGTTTGGGGTGCGTTTGATTGCAGATGCTGGAAGCTTGGAGCCGGGGCTTGGCTGCTTTTTCTTCTCAGCCCGCCGTACGTGCGCTATCGCTCACGGGCCGCTGGGATGCTGATAGATGGATGACTGTGGGATAACGAGCTGGTGGAAAATCCACTTGCAGGGGAGGGGGGTGGAGGGGTGTTTAGTAGCCGGCAGGAAGAGAGCCCAAAAACACCACACCCACACGAGAGGAGGAAAAACATAAAACAAGAACATCTGTTGTTGAGCTGCATAAGCCTACACCTACTGCCATGCGGCCTCACGCTGAGAGCGATATTCGCCGCTCCCAACCGTCTTTTATCTTTTTTTTTTAAACCGATATTGGAAGTAAACGCAAGTGCAATCTCGTGTCACTGCTTATATGCTACGCTACGGCCTGTTACAGCAACTCAAAGATCTTCTATGAGACGGGAGCGCTCTGCTGTGCCTGAGATTTACTTTCAAAGCTTGACAGGACTGAACTGCTGATTTTATGACTCTGCTGCAAACATACTAGTCAAAGATCCTCTATATGACAGGACAGCGCTGCTGCTTTTTAAGGATCTATCAAAAAAGATTCTTAACTTGACAGGAATAGTCTGCTCTTTTGCAGGCTCGACTTTCAAAATGCCAGTCAAAGATCCTCTATATGATACAAATGTTCTGCTTTTTTTAAGGCTCTGCTTTGGAAAAGCCAAAAGTCAAAAACGTCAAAAGTCCTTGATTTGACAAGTTTTGAGGATCTACTTTAAAATTGCTAATCAAAGATCCTTTATATGACAGGACTGTTCTGCTGTTTTTAAGGATTTCTACATTACAGCAATGTTCGGTTCTTTTTACTACTCTACTTAAGAAAAGATCCTCTATTTGACAGGAGCACTTTGCTGTTTTTCAGAACCTACTTTAGAAATACCAATCAAAGATCTTCTATACTGTATAAGAGCAATAGTCTGCTCTTTCTTTTGTAGGCTCTACTTTAAAAAAAGCTAGTCAAAGATCCTCTATATGACAGGACAGTGCTGCTGCTTTTAAGAATCTATCAAAAAAGATTCTTAACTTGACAGGAATAATCTGCACTTTTTCAGGCTCGACTTTCGAAATGCCAGTCAAAGATCCTCTATTTGATAGATATGTTCTGCTTTTTTTAAGGGTCTACTTTGGAAAAGCTAGTCAAAGATTCTTAATGACAGGAACACCCTGCTGGTTCCAACCAAATCCTGGTCAAAGATCATCTATATATGACAGGAGCACTTTGCTGCTTTGAAGGATCTACTTCATAAGATAGTCAAAAATAATTCCAGACTTTAAAGACTTTAAAATTGCTAATCAAAGATCCTTTATAACACAGGACTGTTCCGCTGTTTTTAAGGATGTACTTTAAAAATGCCTGTCGAAGATGTCCGGCTCTTTTAACTGGTCTACTTTAGAAAAGATCCTCTATTTGACAGGAGCACTGTGCTGTATTTAAGGACCTACATTAGAAATACCAATCAAAGATCTTCTATACTGTAAAACAGCAATGTTTTGCTCTTTCTTTTGAAGGCTCTACAAGTCAAAGATCCTCTAAATGACAGGAACGTTCTGAAGTGAAGAATTAAGATTGAGAATCAAACTGTATTCCTGTATGAGCCCCCCCCCCCATTTATCCAGACCCTCACCAAAATGTAAGATGTGCCACTCCTCTCAAGGTGGAAATGGGTTTTGGGGCGTTGCAAGTCTAATCCTGGCTGTTCTTTTATTTCCGGAGTTAAACTGATTGCTCTTCTTGAGAACAATCAAATAAGTGGTGGATAAATTTTGACTCATCCGACCCCCCCCCCCCCCCCCAAGTGATTGGAACAGTGATTGGTAAAGACGATCTGCGTCAATGTAATAGTAGTTGTTTTAGTGTGGCGCCATAAAGTGTCCCAATTATTTCACCAAGAAAATGTGCAGCAACTCCTGCAGGCTGAATTCATGCTTTTTTTTTTTTTGCAATCAGGGTGAAAAGGAACAATCAAGGCAAAAAACAAAACATAATAATGTGTGACAGGATAATCACAGGCGTAGCCAAAGCATCCTGGGAGTGACTTTCCTCCTCTGTGACTCACATTAGGATTTGGTGTTGACGTGTCGTTAGAATAGCAATTGCTTAAACTTTTTACATTTTTTTTCCGTGTATGTCTTTTCATTCCAGAATCTATCGAGGGAACGTTCACACTTGTTTGGTTCAATTAACCGAAACCCCCCCATCATCCGCAATTCTTATGTAAAACCTCTGAGTGTTCTGAAGATACAAAAACTGCTAAAAAAGAGGCTGCTCATGAACGCATGTAATGTGAGCATGTAGTAACGAGTACTTTCATTCATTTACTTCCTGGTTGCATTGATTTCATGTAGCAACACAAAGGAACGTTACACCTAGCCTCCATAATAAAAAACAGCAGTGGCAACAGCTACAATACGTAGCGTTCGCCACTGTGCTGCGGCAAGGTGTCACTACACCAGTAACGTAGTTCTTTGGCGTAACAATGTTCATAACAATAATAATAATAATAATAATAATAACAGTGAGGTCAATATGTAGCTCACATTGGAGTTTTGTTTTTATCAGAAGGCCTTACAGGCGGGATTGGCTTCAGAGTGCATAAAAACATGAAATTTGTGTATTTGTGTTCAACATTTGTGTTCATTAAGGGTGTGGAAAATAATTGATAATTGCTATATATATTTATTTATTTATATATAATAATACTACATTTTTTGTATGTATATATATACACACACACAAAAAAGTGTATTATTATTATTATACTATATATACTATATATATGTAGATATATACAAAAAGTGCATTATTATTATACTATACACACACACACACATATATATATACACACACAAAAAAGTGTAGTAGTATTATTATTATACTATATATGTAGATATATACAAAAAAGTGCATTATTATTATACTATATATATACATATATATGTATATATACAAAAAGTGTAGTATTATTATTATACTATATATATGTAGATATATACAAAAAAGTGCATTATTATTATACTATATATATGTAGATATATACAAAAAAGTGCATTATATATATATATATATATATATATATATATATATACGTATATATATATATACACACACACAAAAAGTGTAGTATTATTACTATTATACTATTATTATTATACTACATATATACACACAAAAGTGTAGTATTATTATTATTATACTATTATTATTATACTACATATATACACACAAAAGTGTATTATTATTATTATTATTATACTATTATTATTATACTACATATATACACACAAAAGTGTAGTATTATTATTATTATACTATTATTATTATACTACATATATACACACAAAAGTGTATTATTATTATTATTATTATACTATTATTCTTATACTACATACGTATATACACACAAAAGTATAGTATTATTATTATTATACTATTATTATTATACTATTATTATTATACTACATATATACACACAAAAGTGTAGTATTATTATTATTATTATACTATTATTATTATACTACATATATACAGACAAAAGTGTAGTATTATTATTATCATACTATATATATATATTTTTTGGGTCCTTGGAAAAAGAGTGCCGAACCACCAGTGTGAACGCATCCGGAGTCGGCCCCACACGGGTCCTCGTCGGCGTTCAATCGTAGCGGCACAAAGACAATCAGCGTCGGCTTGTACAACAAGTCATACGTGTCAATGCAAACAAATCTGCCGGGTGCGCCTCAGTGAAAGATGATCTAGTCATGCTAACACATCTGCTTATGGTCTGCATAATTCATGCATACAGTAAAAGCTGACAGAGCAGCAATAATTGAAGACTACCTAATTGCGCCATGCAAGGCAACACCAGGCATTAATTGTTAACCGTGAGTACGAGCCTTCGCAGGAGCAGGCGTTGATGAGGGGCTATACATGGGCACGGGAGCTGAGTGTTGACTAATTGAAGCTCATATGTAATTAATAGTTCCATCCCTTGCCAGTGACGCTCCGTGGAGGACTCCATCAGTGGAAGCCACACCAGCAAAGGCAGGAGGCGGCATTGTGCACATTTTGCCTCCTTTTGATGTTAATCGCCCCTCAAATCTGGTCTAATTTGGGTTTCTAAATATGAGGGCAAATGTCTCAGCGGCTGAAAATAAAGAGCAGCATTCTTTGTTCTCCGGAGGTGGGCGAGTGCTGCATATGAAGCACAATTTTAGAAAATTGTAATGACTTACCATGATGTACTACTCCTTTCAAGCCCTGGATGATGGGGTCCACGGCTGGGTTATCTTTTTGCCCGAGCTGCAAGGAGAAACGTCCAGATACGAGAGATTACATGAGATAACAAGGCTAGGACAATAACTGGGTGTTCGATATGAACCCTGCTGATGCTATGGCAACATATTAAAAATCATACAAAAGATTATTCACACAGTATATTCGTCTATAGAATAATACCACCTGAAAACACAACATGGATTTCACTGTTTTGGAAAAGTACTGATTAATACTATTAAATATGTAGACGTAGTAGAAATGACAGTTGCAGTCTATTCCAGTGGTGGCACAGTGAGCCGCCCCCACAGGGAATATAATACTCCCCTACTGCGCCAAAAGTGGATTTTCTGGAACACATTTTGTGGAGTTTTATGCTGGAGCCAGACTCCGGCGTCTCCCATGCATTCAGGTATAAGTGAAAGACTGCCACAAATACATTTGGACCGCCACATAAAGTTGATTTGGTGATTTAGAACCACCGGTCCAAGGTGTATGTGGACTACCTCTTGCTGGGATAGGCTCCAGCAGACCCCAGTGACCTGAGTGAGGATTAAGCGGCATAGAAAATTGCAGCATTTAGCCACTATGGCCCCCACCTGTGGAGAGCCTTAACTAATATTTTTAAACTTTTCTCATGTTTTTATCTTTTTAGTCCTATTTTATGCTTTTAGTCTTTAGCTTTTAACTCCAGTGTTTCCTCAGGGGGGGTCCTCCACACTGGGGGGTGCCATCCTTGGGTCCCTTCCACCCGGCCGGATGGGGGTTCCTCCCTTTGATGTGGGGGTCCGCCCATCTGTCGGAGACGGGGGGCCCGGGTGCTGGTCCCCCGATGGCATGGCCTGCGGCTCCTCCCAGTGTGGACGGCCCCAAAGGTGGCGTTTCCTTGATGCTCAGTGCCATGCCATGTCTCCCTACAGTGTGTGATTGTGTGTGTGTGTGTGTGTGTGTGTGTGTGTGTGTGTCTAGTATGGAGGGTGGGAGGGAGGGGCTTTCTTAGTAATTGTTTTTCCTTTTAATTGTGGTAATTGTTTTTAATTCTGTAAAGCACTTTGTGTTGCAAGTCTTTGCAGGAAAAGTGCTCTACAAATAAAGTTGATTTGATTTGAATCAACGTAGCTAGCTAAGCACTACACTAATATTCAGAGTCCTCCAAATTGGCAAAAAATACAAATATATATAATTTTATTGTTTTATTGGACGCTAAAATCAAAGAATGTATTGCTCCTCTCGGAGAGCAGCGGGTCCTGCAATGGCCCCGCCCTCCACTCAAGGCCAGAGCTTTACCAAGAACATAAGTGTGCTAAGTGTGCTAAGTGTCCTAAGAGATCAGTGCACTCATAAGTTGCTTGTGGCTTTAAAATAAACACAAAAATTAAAATTTAGAAAAATTCAGTACCCCTATGAAATAGATAGCGACAACTAAGCAGTGTCGTGGTTTCATTATCGAAGCTTCCTTGTCCCAAACTCGACTCAGGTGCTCATTAAAGTCTGAACGGAACTTGTACGTGGACCTCCTGAAAATATATAGCACTAACAAAACAACTTTTGCCGCTTTCTTGAATCATTTCAAACAAGTTAAAATCCACATGAAGTCAATTTATCCCGCGCATGAATAATTTAGGCTTAACTGTGTATTTATCCTTTGAGAGCTGGATGACTTTTCCGGCTTTATGAGGCTTGTGCAGTCATTCAATCCAATGTGACTTTCCCAACAAGCTCTGTTGGGATAGTTAGTCCGTCTCCAGAGGACAAACACTATTTGATTCCACTTTTTTCATGATGCCTCTTGTTTTTTTTTTTCTGTCTCGCGGCCAAAGAGTCTGGGCAAACTGCTCAGATGCACTTTGTGCCACATTATCTATGTCCTGGAAACGGGGAGGAGACTAGACAAAAAGCGTGTTGGGACGCAGGGACCCGTCTTCCCTTACTTAACATTAATTCAGGTCAGTGTGAGGAGAATAATTACGTGGAAGTGAATGCTGAATGTGGATAATACACACACCTTAGAGGCCATTAATAGGCCTTTGGGGAGCTCAGGAAGACTCTTCCCATTGATTAGAAATGGTAAATCTGAGCCAAAGTGTGTATGTGCTTGGGTTGAGACACCCCCCCTTCCCTCCCCCATTTGCTCTGTAAACTGCTACTCAGCGGATTGTGTGTGTGGGTACTAATTGCAGTAAGCAATAGGGCTGTCAGGACCCAGCAGAGGCATTTAGGTCCGGCTACGTACACGCTCCATCATTGTCTGGGAGGAGACCCACATTAAAAACACCTGTGTCCCCATTACAGCCCCCCCCCACTCCCTAGCTCCTCTTCCGCAGGAGCGCTGACCCTTGTCCGTGTGCCATTAAGCCCAACGTAAGCGCACATTGATCACCTCCCATCAATTGCACAAATGCTGCTAATAGAAATTAGCGTGTAACACGGCGCCATAGACCCTGAAGCTGTCAGTCCTGGTGAATGCTTTTCCCAGCGACATAAATCTCTGGGGTGTTTTTACAGTAAGTAGAAATTAGGACCACTGTTGTATATCAAGAGCCCGTGCGCTCAGACCTTCAGGGGACAATTTATAGCAGCCCAGTAAGCCACCTGTAATAGCAAATTGGTGGGGCCAACGCCTACTTCCTAGCCTCGTTTGTGTGTTTAGTTGCTCCTAATTGTGTTTTTGCCAACTATATCAAACATTTAATTCATGGGTCTCAAACACGCGGCCCGCGGGCCATATGTGGCCCGCAGGACACTAGTTTGAGGCCCCCGCCTTGATATGAAAGCATGGTATCATGTACCCAGAAAAAATTATTACGTTTGATTAATGTTCATGTTAAAGGTTAAATAACTGTTAATAGTTAACCTCCCTATCCGTGTGGAAGTGGTAAGTTTTTGGCTTTTTAAGTTTAAAGGAAATAACTTGGAGGCTACCGTTTAGGTCGCTAGCTCTCTAGTTTGCGAGTTAGCATGTGTCTCAAGACCCTGCAGTTGCGCAATACGTTGTAAATAAAAAGAGTATAAATGTGACTACAGTCGTGTTTTGTCATGTCTACAGGGCTCTAATAATGCTTTGTTCATTTTAATCTGAAAAAAAAATAATTTGTCTACCCACCAACCATATGTGGTTTCTTAAGTTTTAATTATTTGCCGTTTTATTATTATTATATGTATTTATTACTGATTGATTGAATCCTGAAGCAAGATCAGAGTCTGACACACTTTTCTGTATTTGCAATTTTCAGTGAAGAACCGAGGCTTCAAAGTTACCAAACTAGGAAGTAACTACTCAAAATCCTACACTCGCGTTCCATCCTTGCAGGGGTGTTACCGCTCCCCTATGTGTGTCATGGGTGTCGCTATACGTCTGCTTCTGACTGGTTCCAGCTGGTATCTGTTCAGCGTGTGTGTGTGTGTGTGTGTGTGTGTGTGTCTTCTAAGTAAAGAAAGCTGCATCTGGCTTATAAGGTGAAACAACTTGTGTGTAGATAAAACAGATAAAACAACAATGCTTCTATTGTTTCATGCTAACATCTCTAACACCTTCTTTATTCAAGTTCTGGCACACTCGGAACTTTCTCTGGCCGCATGGTGGGTTATTTAACAGTCGCACTCGATACAAAATGCAGGTACGTGACACCCACCCGCTCCCCCGATCCCACGCTTCATGCCCCAAGTATTTGAGTTCTTATGTTGTAAAGTGTGCTTATTTGTGGTTATGTTGCTGACGTTTTTTTTTGCTAGTACTCCACCATAGAAGCATAGCTTGGAGTTGTTGTTCTACCCTTTCCTCTTCCCATTTTATCCCTTGTACCGTCGACCCCCCTGTCATATTGTATGGTATATTGCATATGATACAATGGTGTTTGTACCTCTGTATAAGTGACGCTAACGGCCATTGTGATGTGATATCTGCAGTAATGATGCATCTTTTTCCAAAACTGGAACAGAAGGCCTGAATGGGTGGGCCGGCTCAGAAGAAGCCTTTGTACTGGAACTGCTTTTTTTTTTTTTTTTTTGTTATGTCATCCGGGGTCTTTAAATGCAGCTCCTGAATGGGGACACAGCTTTTCCTCTTGGCATGTGGTTGTTTCTTCCAAGAAGATGACAAGCTTTATGTGGTGCTCCCTTTAAAATCTGTTTGACTGCAGACAACAAACAAACTACAACGTGTCTCCATGGAGCCCGGCTGGTATCCCTTCACTTCTTTTTAACTGTAGACCGGGAGCGTCCAAAGGGCAGCCTGGGGGCCATTTTCAGCCAACAGCTCGGTTATAATAGCCCTCGGCATATTGTAAAAATAAAGTGCCTTTGTTATTAATGAGATGATTAGATATTACACTAATTTGCTTTGTCTCCTGTAACACAAAGCTAAGATGCTCGGATAGCTTAGTGTATTTTTACTGGGCTGGGTATTAAGTTCATTCGGTTAAATACATTCATTCATTCATTTTCTACCGCTTTTTCCTGGAGCCTATCCCAGCTGTCTTGGGGCGAGAGGCGGGGTACACCCCGGACTGGTCGCCAGCCAATCACAGGGCACATATAGACAAACAACCATTCACACTCACATTCATACCTATGGATAATTTGGAGTCGCCAATTAACCTAGCATGTTTTTGGAATGTGGGAGGAAACCGGAGTACCCAAAGAAAACCCACGCATGCCACGGGGAGAACATGCAAACTCCACACAGAGATGGCCGAGGGTGGAATTGAACCCTGGTCTCCTAGCTGTGAGGTCTGCGCGCTAACCACTCGTCCGCTGTGCCGCTCATACATACATTTAATAAAAAAAAAAGCTAATAAGAAATTCATAAACATTTTAGTCAGATTAATCGCAATATTTAATCATAATTTATCAACATTTTTAACTTAGCGTCAATTTGTTGAAGTACCAACTCTAACTGAAATGACTGTTTCCCCACCTTCTTGTTTTGCCATGAGTTAGTTCTTATTTCTGACTGTTAACCATATCAATTTCCCCATAAAAGACAATAATTTTAACACAACACGTTGTGATTGCTCCACAATGACAGTTTTACATGCGCTCATGTGGGATTGAACCCTGGTCTCCTAGCTGTGAGGTCCGCGCGCTGGATATTAAGTTAATTGAGTTAAATACATTTAAAGCAAAAAACAAATAGTGACCAGTGTTAATCTTATTGTAATTTCTCCAATATTTTGTTTTCTAATCAGCTTTTATGCTTGTTTTACTTTTCGATGTAGTGTGGCCTTAATACTCTTACTCTCAAGGATCCGATTAATCGCAATATTTAATCATAATTTATCACAATTTTTAACTTAGCGTCAATTTGTTGAAGTTCCAACTCTAACTGAAATGACTGTCTCCCCATAAAAGACACCACACGGACACCACCTTCTTGTTTTGCCATGAGTTCTGACTGTTAACCATATCAATTTCCCCATAAAAGACAAACATTTTAACACAGCACGTTGTGATTGCTCCACGGTTACAGTTTTACATGGGCTCATGTCGGATTGAACCCTGGTCTCCTAGCTGGGAGGTCTGCGTGCTGGATATTAAATTAATTCGATCAAATAGTGACCAGTGTTAATCTTATTGTAATTTCTCCAATATTTTGTTTTTTTTTCTAATCAGCTTTTATGCTTGTTTTACTTTTCGATGTAGTGTGGCCTTAATACTCCTTTCCAAGGATCCAAAGAACCAGAAATCGCACCCCCCCCCAACCAGACATGATACAGTACACGTGTTGTCGACGCTCACCTCGAAGAAGACAGACATGGCGGCAATGATGCGTCTCTCCTTGATGGCGGCACCGAGGCTGTCAAAGTCATCAGAGTTGTAAAGGTAGATCTGCATCTGGGATGGGGGAACAGAGCAAGCACGGCTTGAGAAGTGGACAAGGAGAACTCACCGTCTTGTCATAAATCCCTCCTCACACCCACCGCTGGGAAGCTGATGAAAGGCTTTTTTTTTTTTTTTTTTTGAGGGGCATATAAGAGGGTGTATTTATCACAGCCATAAATCTCTCTTAATATGTGTGCCATTCTTTTTTTGTGTTCTGCCACTGCTGGAGGATGCTTAAGAATAGTGTGTCCTGTTCCTCAGGGCTACGGTGCTTTACACAGCCCGGCAGAACCGAAGGAATGTGCTCTTTTCCTGCAGGGAGCTCTAACAGAATAAAACACTTCTCATCAGTGCTCCCAATTACCTTAAATCACCCGCAACACTGTTTCTGGTCGCACAACAAAGCTTAGAAAGCGTGGTTGGTAACATGAAAACCATCACAGGAAGAATATAGAACACCTGTCAAGGCTGTGGTTTGCTATCAAAAAGAATTTGATTGCTTTCATTTCCAAGCAGACACATAATGACGCGTAGTGCTGATCAAAATCAGCAAATGATTCTCAAGGTAGTAATTGGACCTATCCGTCATCACAGCCTTAAGACTCTTTAATTTGAAAAAGCCTTTCATGTCACTGAACCGAGTTAATTGCCAATGAGAAAAAGGTCCTAGATGTTGATTTAATTTAAGAGCACAGCTTTTCAAAGCAAAACTTTCAGACCCCCTGCTGCCATTGGCCGTGGCGCCCGTGCAAAAAAAAGACATGGAAATATGTATAAATCCGTGTTCAACAGGCAGCAAACCAAAGAGAATACAGAAATTCAGGTGATTTACATTTGTTGCTTTAACTCGGGCTTTTAAATGAACTCATTTGTTGTGCGAGAACGCCGCGAGGAGCGGCAGCCATTCATCACTTGTCACATGTTATTAACTACATCGCCCAATTAAATGGAGCCCCTTGAGTTTCCATTTAGCCGCCGAGATAGGCTTTTGTGACCTGCACTTGTTCGCAACACACTTTGGAAAACAAGCTATTCAATTACCATTCATAGCAGCCAATTGAATGTGCAGCTGCGTTCTTACCGATACTCTGGTCTGGACCAAAAATTAAAAAAAAAAAAAAAACGATACTTGGTGTGCACTTTGTTGTGGTTCGCTTAAGCGTTCACACGGGGATTTGTGCAGTAAACAACACGTACGCAAGAACGGATATGGATGCTGTATGGTATCATGTACCCAGAAAAAATTATTACGTTTGATTAATGTTCATGTTAAAGGTTAAATAACGGTTAATAGTTATCCTCCCTATCCGTGTGGAAGTGGTAAGTTTTTGGCTATTTAAGTTTAAAGGAAATAACTTGAAGGCTACCGTTTAGGTCGCTAGCTCTCTAGTTTGCGAGTTAGCATGTGTCTCAAGACCCTGCAGTTGCGCAATATGTTGTAAATAAAAAGAGTATAAATGTGACTATAGTCGTGTTTTGTCATGTCTACAGGGCTCTAATAATGCTTTGTTCATTTTAATCTGAAAAAAATAATTTGTCTACCCACCAACTGTATGTGGTTTCTTAAGTTTTTATTATTTGCTGTTTTATTATTATTATTATATTTATTTATTACTGATTGATTGATTTTCTTTATTCTTGATTTGTTTATTTATTTTTGATCTTATTTTGTTGTAGAAAAATAAAAAATACGATATTTGAGAGCAGTGGAATGTTTTATCAGAGCTTTTCTTGTAGAAAATTGGAACCAAAGCGAAGTTTTTTAAAATTTTTAGAAAGTTTTTTTTGTTTGTTTTTTTTTTTTAAACCTGATGCGGCCCAGTCTCACCCAGACCCAAGCTCCAGTGGCACTTCTATACGCCATTCACAAGTCCAGTTTTATTAAAAAAAAGAAAATATATATCTATAAAATATATATCTATATAAAACACGTTCCGAGTTTAATTATAAAATATTAGTGAGATTGAATTTGATCTTTTCCTGGTGCGTTCTTTCAGCGCATGCTCAGATATGACGTAACACACAGCTCGAGATGTTCTTCGGTTTTAAAAATGAAGACGAGCAATCAGCACTGGAAAGTTTGTTTTTGATCCAAACTAAATTTCAAGACTGGACAAACGAAAAACTGTCAATACGGATTGAAAGAAAAAGTCGAGGAAGTCGGTATCACGTGATGTTAATGTTTACGTTTTACTGCGAATGCCCCATTAACTATTCTGTTTGATTATAGCGCCGCATGTAGACAAGAGATTGGAATATTCCTTTCCATGTATACCAGTGTTTTTGGAAAAGTCATTCGGAAAGAGAAAAACACCTCATGTAAAGGTAGCTATTGATTGGGTGGTTTTAGGTGGGCCCTTTAGAACGGGTCAATCATAAAACCCTAGGATCCGTGGTGTTTGTGATTTCTGCATGCTGTCATTTCAACACCGGTTCCCAGTCTTTGGTCTTCCTAGCGCTCAACATTTGACCTCAAGTCAACCAACCTTGTTGGGTGCACGCCGCGGTTCACATGACGGCGTTCACAGAATCAATTCACTGAACCAAATATGAAAAGCTGCTAAAAGCAAGCGAGTCCACGCCTCACGTCACGGTACATCTTCAAGATGGACGGCTAATCTCAAGTCCAAGTTAACGTGTTGTTTCTAAGCAGCACCGCCGGGTGGTCTGACCAAAACTTGTGTCGGAATGTTTTGCGCATGTTTGCTTTCATCACAACATTCAATATAGCAGCGAGCAGCGAGAGGAGTAATATGTATCTTAGCAGGACTCAAAACAGATTGCAGCTTGCAAGGATCCAAAGAGAACAGGTGCAAACTGGGAAAAAAAAAAAAAAAAAAAAAAGACTTGAGCTGGAGTATTTACTTTTCTTTCGCCCGCTCTGTGGAACAGCTCATCATGTCCACATTTTTATCACTTTTTCTTCCGGCCTAAATTTGGTCACCTCTGCCTTTGCTGAAGATGAGCGCAAACACAAACGCTGGAAGCCCTGCTACGTTGCAATTTAAGTGGAAACGGATGGAAAGCTGCTCATGTTTGGCATCGTTTCCAGTGGTCACGAGGCACTGAGGCACAATAAGAAGACAATAAGAAATGAGTGTGTGGGCGACAAGGTCTCACATTCTTTGCAACTCCGGCTACCAGAGCAGTTTGTCGGTAAATGTTTTTGTCTCCAACACAGTATGATTCTCTCACTTCAGTCCCACGCAAATATCCCACTTGGCTTCCGACTGGCAAGAGCAGCGGGCGTACGTGCACATAAACCAACAGGTAAATAAATATATATATTTTGTATACAGTACTAAAACACTGACATAGGGCACGGACTAATCAATTAACTGCATGCTGACCAATAAAGATGAGGAAAATATCCAAATTAGTGGGCATACTGTCTGAGCAAACAGACTAAATGACTGCACTGCATGGCTGCAACCAGCGGAGGCGCTGTTTAGTCAGCGTCAATGAGTTTGTGACCTGAAGTAGAACAAGGCCGACGTTCATGCAGTGTGCCTAAACAGGACGGATCTTCTCCCATAGCTCGATCACGGGCCTCCCAATGAAAGCAGATCTATTATCTTCAGGTTTTAGGCAAAACAAGACTTTGGAAACAATGACCGACATTTTTGCGTCTTTTCTAACTGTTTAGACCGCTAACTGTTTGTGTTTGCTTTGTATTGATTTGGTCTGTGCAGGCCCTCGCCAATTAATCGATTAATCGAAGCAACAAGCTCCAGGTTAATTGACTGAGTACATAATTGTTAGTTGCTGCCTTAAAGCAACCAGGGCGTTGAGTCGATTCGCTTTGGATGACTGCAGGATTGGGTCTCTGCTTCTTGTAGATCAGGGGTCTCAAACACGCGGCCCGCGGGCCAAATGTGGCCCCCAGGACACTAGTTTGAGGCCCCCGCCTTGATATGAAAGTTTAATGTTAGTGCGGCCCGTGCGAGTTTGATATGGATGCTGTGTGGTATCATGTAAAAATAAAAAAAATAATGAAAAAATTATTACGTTTGATTAATGTTCATGTTAAAGGTTAAATAACTGTTAATAGTTATCCTCCCTATCCGTGTGGAAGTGGTAAGTTTCGAGAAAATTGAAACCAAAGTAAAGTTTATTCTTTTTTCTGTTTTTAATAAATGCGTTTTTTTTGTTTTTTTTTGAAAACCTGATGCAGCCCAGTCTCGCCCAGACTCTAGCTCCAGTGGCCCCCAAGTAAATTGAGTTTGAGACCCCTGTTGTAGATGATGTGGTCATGCTGGCTTCATCGGGCCGTGATCTGGAAAAATGTCACTGGACCGGTCCGCAGCAGAGTGTGAAGTGGCTCGGATGAGAATTAGCACCTCCAAATCTGAGTCCATGGTTCTCGCACAGAGTGTCAGATCAGGGATGAGATCCTGGCCCAAGTGAGGGAGTTTAAGTACCTCAGAACGTGACTGGTGCAGCGTCTGGACTGATGCGGACTCTGCATCGTTTTATTGTAGTGCAGAGGGACCAGAGTCGAAAGGCAAATCTCAATTTACCGATCAACCTACGTTCCTACCCTCGCCTATGGTCATGAGCGTTGGGTAGCGACCGAAACGAAGTAAAAAAATAGCTTTATTTGGGAGAAACTCGGAGTACAACCACTGCTCGTCAGATGAAATGGCTCGGGCAACCGGTCAGGATTCTTCCCGGACACCTAACTGGGGAGGTGTTCAGGACACATAAGTAGGAGACCCAGGACATGGTCTCTCAACTGATCTGGGAACACCTTGGGATCCAGCAGGAGCTGGATGGGGGAGAGGAAGGTCTGGGCGACCTCTAATAAGCGGTATATGGAAGGATGCAGCCTTAAAGTGTATAGCATAAATTAATAACAATTCACAAAAAAACATAATTCAATCATTTTTTGAGAAATGTCTGCATAGTCAAATCAGAGATTTCATCAAATACTCGCTCCTGTTCAGCATATAAATAAGCTCCAATGTGAACACCATATTCTAAAACAATTCCACTTCCACTTACAGGATAACGTTTAGTGATGGCGCCAAGCGGCAGTTATATTTGCGTTACCACCAACATTACACGCCGTTGCCCGGAAGAACAGCCGCCATCAATTTCCTCTTACGGTTGCGGCGATGATTGTTGACACACCGTAAAAGACATAAACTTGATTTTTATCACTCATCGTAAAATCGCTTTGTCTCCACTCGATGATGCATGGCTGTCAAAATTAATTTGCAGTTTTGCAATCGGAGTTCCTGGCCTCATATTCATTTATTGATTCTATCGAAAATATGACAGAAATTAAAAATAACATGGACTTCAGTGCAGTTGGTGTACAGCTTATATGCTCTGACTGTCGCAGTACGGGCTGGGATTCATGTTGTCGCTCGATGAACCACAGCTCAAACGGAAAGTTGTCAGGTTGTGTTTTTTTTCTTCTGTTGTTTATTGGCGGTTGGCAAGCAGCTTTTGTGTGCATTACCGCCATCTGTGGAACAAAATCTAAACCAGGGGTCTCAAACACGCGGCCCGCAGGCCAAATGCGGCCCGCAGGACACTAGTTTGAGGCCCCCGCCTTCATATGAAAGTTTAATGTAAGTTTGATATGGATGCTGTATGGTATCATGTACCCAGAAAAAATTATTACGTTTGATTAATGTTCATGTTAAAGGTTAAATAACTGTTATCCTCCCTATCCGTGTGGAAGTGGTAAGTTTTTGGCTATTTAAGTTTAAAGGAAATAACTTGAAGGCTACCGTTTATGTCGCTAGCTCTCTAGTTTGCGAGTTAGCATGTGTCTCAAGACCCTGCAGTTGCGCAATATGTTGTAAATAAAAAGAGTATAAATGTGGCTATAGTCATGTCAATGAACCACAGCTCCCCAGTGATAGCAGCACTCATGCAGCACCCCCGAACAGTGATTCTCAACTGTTTTCAGTATTCTGAGGATATTCAACGCTCTGTAGCGCCTTGTTAGTAGCCCACTATGCCAGTCCCGTCTCCTGTTGAGGCTTAGAAAGTGTTTGACTCCAACGTGTGATGTTATGCTTATTATAAATCAGCTGTTGAAATGGAATGTTCTATTTGGATGCGTTTGAAATCAACATATAAATACGTTTTGTTTATGTTAAATGTCACAAAGAAACTAGTTTGTGTAATCGGGTAATAATTGCCGTGTGTTAAAAAATATATTTTTTATTTCTAAAAGGGTGCGCTTTTCCTTTAAGACCTACCACCCACCAGTTGAGAATCATTGTCCTGGACTATGACCACTGCAGCCAAGACAATGTGAAAGTATTTATACCTCTGGAGGTGCAATTTGCAATCCATGTACATATCACACAAAAATATCCCCCAGTGGAAGCCTCCAGGGCAAAAAAAATTTTTCATTGTGTTGTTTGAACAAACAGGTGGTCAGTCTATTGATTCGTGTGCTCCGCTCTCATGCAGGAACCAGTGCTTATATTAATATCAAGCCAAGGAGCCACCAGCCCAGCAAGCCCTTTATTTACTTTATTTGTATGACCGTGGTTTAAATGTCAGCGGGTCCCGTATCATACATCTGCGACACAATTGCTTTTCCGGGGGGGGGGGGGGAGAAAAAAAAAAAAACATGAGCTCAAAAGCTATATTTAAAATGAAGTGCCTAATTTATGATCATTTTTAGCTTTTCTATCTACCAGCTGTGCATCCACTCATTTGGAGGCATATGATGAAAAAAAAAGCGATGTGCTGTATACGATCTCAGCAGCCCGCTAAACATAAAAAAAACAACATCTAATTATAGAGGCATTGAGGATCAAAAACTGTGTGCAGTGCATAGTCGTCAAAGTCTCACACACATATACACACACACACACACACACACAAGGACGACGAGAGCCATACATCTGCAGACGAAAGGACACACCGTAACAAGCCTCATTTTTATTTTATGCCGTGCGTATTATCAAATACTCAATATCAAAATGACTGTGACTCATGAATAGGAAGTACACAGCAAATGATACAAATACATTAACTGAAAACCGCTGCTTCTTATTCTCCTGCCTTTTCAATGCGTGCCGTCTACTGTGTCACTTTCGTCTTTAAAAAAAAATCTAATGTGACCTTCAGCTAAAATCATTGCAGGAGTGAGATTCAATGTCCTTTTCAAACTTTTCACTCGAGGCACTAAAACGTCTCCCAACCCCCGGCAAACACTGAAGTGGAATTTGGAATATTTCATTAAAAGCACTAGAATTCTCTCAGTAGAGCGCGGAACTCCATCAAGGTTGAACGGCGCTACTGGATCATCACTGAACTTATCGCCTTTGTAGCCTGTGTGCATGATGATTGATTAGCCAAGTGAGTATTTCTCCACCTGAAAACTTCTATGTTTATTGGTTAGCGCGTATCTGGTGATGCGTGCTTGTGCAAAGAGGGACGTATTGCAATAGTTACTTTAACTTGTAACTTGTTACTTTTGTAGTGGAGTAACTCAGTTACTTTTTTGGAGAAGTAACTAGTAACTATAATTACTTTTTAAAGTAACGTGCCCAACACTGGTAATCATCTACAAGTAGAGTATATGATGTAATACTATAAGCAGTACAGCTACTTGCTGACGCATCCCTGACAGTGTTGCATATTTGTCATGGCGAGTAGTTGACAGAATTCCTTACCTCGACGGGAAACCTCCTGCCGTTGATGCTGTGCTCTGAGCCGGCTGATGCATTACTCTGTCCCCAGTGAAACTCCATCTTCTCGGCCTTAAAGCGGCCCGGTAGCCCGGCGCCTCGGACGAAGTAGTCATTCTTCAGGAGTACAGCAACTGGGGGACAACACGGAGGGCCGCCAAAAGAAATAGTTAGTATTATCAATGAGAATCCGAATCAGAGAAAGTGGGTATACTTCAGAGTAGTCAGTGTACAGCTGGTACAGCAGTGCAGCTTGACTGAGCCAACACAGCCATTATTGTCTAAAGCAAGGGTTCCCAACTCCGGGTTGGTATCCACCTTTGTCCTATAAACAGAACATAAACAAAATGCTGCATTCTCATCGCACTTAACTTATTATTATTACTAGTAGTAGTAGTAATATTATTATTATTATCATAAAGATTCAGGATTGAAATGAAAACAGGGAGATAAAGGGAGTCCAAACTTTTTATCTAATTAATTCTCATACTTTTCATAACTGTGTTCCAATCATAAACTGTATAAAGTTCCTAAAAATATTGTGACAGGTCAATAACACTCAATAGGTTATTAGTTATGCCTATAAATTTTTTTTAATCGTGCAATAAATATTTTACAATAAAAATAATATTTGCAAAAATGAATCATATTTTTAATGACCGCTCATGGCCCGCCTGCAGTACCACCACGGCCCACCAGGGGGCCGCGGCCCACACCTTGGCAATCACTGGTCTAAAGAGCTGGTGACACACGTGAGTAGCGAGATAATTGTTTTGGCTACAACTACCTTGTGGTGGTGGTGACACGGTTACGGTCTGAGGCTGCACGAGTGCTGCAGAGAATGAGGAGATGCGGTTCATTTTGGTAAAACGTGAACGATTCATGAATTCATGAGGAATTATGAATTCATTAAAAAAAAGCCACCTAAACCATCAAAACGTTGGCTCAAGCCATGATGCCAGGTTGTATGTTTGGAAAGAACCGGCGGGCCGTATTTAAACACTTGGTGTGCCGGATGTGGCCCCTGGGCCGTAGTTTGCCCACCACTGGCTTAGACCCTCGATGTACCAGATCAATAGGAACCAAACACAACCAGGTAGCGGCGTGTTCTGCAACTTATCAGTGTCGATGTTAATATCTTCTTCTGGGCGGCACGGCGGTCTAGTGGTTAGCGCGCAGACTTCACAGCTAGGAGACCAGAGTTCAATTCCACTCTCGGCCATCTCTGTGTGGAGTTTGCATGTTCTCCCCGTGCATGCGTGGGTTTTTTCCGGTGACTCCGGTGTCCTCCCACATTCCAAAAACATGCTAGGTTAATTAGCGACTCCAAATTGTCCATAGGTATGAATGTGAGTGTGAATGGTTGTTTGTCTATATGTGCCCGGTGATTGGCTGGCCACCAGTCCAGGGTGTACCCCGCCTCTCGCCCGAAGACAGCTGGGATAGGCTCGAGCACCCCCTGCCACCCTCGTGAGGAAAAAGCGGTAGAAAATGAATGAATGAATATCTTCTTCTAAGATGACAATATTCATCAGTGATTTTTCATTAATAGATTTTTCCACAAATACCAAAATAGTTGTCAAATAACAGCACAATCAATATATATATATATGAATACTATTTATTTGTTTTATTAGAGTACGGTGCAAAAGGCTGGATTCTCGATAAAGTGCCTTGCCATGACACATTATGGGGGCTAAATGGACACTAACAAAAATCCTTTATGGTTTTATTAAGATGGTAATAAAAGCATTTCTGTATCTAAAGCCCTTTGGCTTGTCTGCAGTTGATATCATTAGCCAGATTAGGCCCTGTGTTGTGTCGGCTGATCCCCCGTTACAGCGGGATTTAGTCAGCTTCTTGGCCCACTTGTAATCATATCACAAAGACACACACACAGGCCGTCAGTAAACACAGACGACAGGAAGAACACGGCGTGCTGGGAGACGAGGTAAAAAGGCTGATAAATGAAGCGGATCTCGCGGCGATGGAGAGCAGGAGGCCATTTAAAGAAGGGCGACACTCGGTGAAAATGGAAGAAAACGGGAGTGAAGAGCAGAGAAGAGCATCAGGTGATGAGGGATGAGCTCAGCCCCTGTCGTGAGGCTCCGAAGAAATCCGCCAGCAGCATTAAAATGCCAGCGCCGCTTAAGATTACGGCGCGGCGCACAAAGAAAAGGCTTTTTAGATGTGGAAGATTTTTTCCAAGAATCAAAGCATCGAGGTCAATCTGCACAGGGAGGAGCCGCCAATCACGCCAACGTAATTGCGCCAGTCATTTGCAAAGATGTATAAATATTGACGGAGATGATAATGAATCCCTGCTACCGCTGCTGTCGATGCACTGTAATCCCGCGTTCAACGCGAGCGGAGCCAAGGAACCAGGACGCTAGCCGGGCCTGGGAGTTTCATTAGAAATGCGCTACCGGGTGTGTTTGAACCCTCCGACAGCAGAGCGGGAATTAGACGCTAAGCCAAAAAGACCTTGAATCACAGCCTGCGAAAGAAGAGGAGTGTGTGTGAAAGTAAATCCTTGATCAATGCCGGCGTCTCTGGGGCCGTCCCATCCGCCGCGAATTTGGTGGAACGCTGTTTGAAATTTGACGGGGAGAAATGTTTTTTGTTGAGCCGCGCTACGTTTGACAGGCAGCCAATCAGTGTGATCTCAAAGCCGCCACATGTTGGCAAATCAATGGCGGGGGGGCGGGGGGGGGCTTTTTAGACACAGTACTTAATTACAGTATTGACTTTTGAAATTGCATAAAGAGTTTTAAAGCTTGTATGTGTCCTCTACTTTTTAATTACACATATGTTTCAATGTGTTGAAGCTGTGATACAATTTAATGAATCAATCAGTTGTTATGGTTTTTTTTCCAATATGCTTACCAAGTTCCATGTTTACAGCATTTTACATGCCTGAAAAGGGGCAGGAAGAAGCAGAATTTAATTCCTTCTTCCTGCTGTTTCTGCAATTACTGATGGACTTACTGTGTTTAAATGTCACTAGAAAGAAAGTATAGAAAATTAAGTTGAAAAAGACAAAAATAGAATAAATAAATATCCATCCATTTTCTATGCCGCTTATCCTCAGTAAATAAATATGACAATCATGATGTTGGCATTTCACTTTTAAAGAGCTTTTCCACCTCTTTGATGCTGTTATCATGATCACGAGAGATCGAACCTGCAAAATTTAGGTTGGGGGACGTCCACTCCACCACCTGAGCCATTCCACCCTGTGATAAGTGAATTCCTATTTATAAAGTTATGTGCGTTCAACCTTCTAAATATGTTTAACATTATTAGAGCCTTCCAGACATGAAATAACACCCCTATAGTAACCTTTACACTCATATTACCTAATATAGTAGACCAGTGATTCCCAAAGTGTGGCCTGGGGCCCCCTAATGGGCCGTGGTGGTACTGCCGATTACCCATTACTCAATGAATTCATGACTAGTTCACGTTTTCCCCAAAATGAACCGCAACTCCCCATTGTGTGCAGCACTCATGCAGCCTCAGACCGTGACCGTGTCACCACCACCACAAGACAATTATCTCGCTACTCATGCGTGCCGCCAGCTCTTTAGACCAGTGATTTCAAAGTGTGGGCCACGGCCCCCTGGTGGGCCGTGGTGGTACTGCACGTGGGCCGTGAGAGGTCATTAAAAATATGATTCATTTTTGCAAATATTATTTTTTAAATTATTTTCATTGTAAAATATTTATTGCACAATTAAATATAAAATGTATTATTAAATAAATATAAATATAATAAATATATAATTTATTAAATATATTTATAGGCCTAAGTAATAACCTATTGAGTGTTATTAATCTGTCACAATGGTGAATGGTTGTTTGTCTATATGTGCTGGCGACCAGTCCACGGTGCACCCCGCTTCTTGCCTGAAGACAGCCGGGATAGGCTCCAGCACCCCCAGTGACCCTTGTAAGCGGTAGAAAATGAATGAATGAATGAATAATAATAATAATAATATAGTAACAATAACAGCATATTTTTGTGTCTTATGTGTCTTCTATTTTCACTTGAGTTCATTTAGCCATGTTTGTGCTTAAAAATGCTGCATTTAGACAAAAAAAAGACAACATTTGATTCAATATAAAGGATTTTTTTGACAAATAGGTCAAACTCAACCAAGAAACAGCATGATTTATTATTTTTTTTATATTTTTAAAACATGTGATAGACTGAATCCTCAAAGTGGACAGGAACAACTGTGATGTGCACATTATTTATCGTAATACTGGTGTTTCCAGAATTTTGACACTGCTAAATAAATATAAAAAATTGCAGAAATCCCT
The DNA here is from genome assembly GCF_037039965.1 of Doryrhamphus excisus. Lineage (NCBI taxonomy): Eukaryota > Metazoa > Chordata > Actinopteri > Syngnathiformes > Syngnathidae > Doryrhamphus > Doryrhamphus excisus. The sequence goes on along the minus strand of NC_136367.1, from coordinate 18,340,115 downwards.
TGGTAAAGCAAGTGTTAAAAAGCTGTGTTATTTCCATCTGTGTAAATAAGCAACCCAGAGCATTGCTCAGCTGTCCCGTTGGCCTTGGTCGTCATGGAGGCTAACAACACACGCTATGATCAAATGCAAAAAGATGACACGCCTCTCCGAGAGACAAAACTGCCAAAAGCACACGATATCAATTCAGGTCAGGGTTTTCACACCGATGGTCCGCGGATTTAGTAAAGTAGTGGAGGAGAAAATTGTGTGGAAAAAAAATGGTGTGAGCTGGGGCTTTAAGTTGTATTGGACGAGGCGCCAAAACGTGGCAGCAAATGATGCATGTTGCCTGTAAAAGGCCGACGAGACTGAGCCCGGGCGAAGGGGACATGCGTGTTTATATAGGGATTTACAAGAATAACAAGGGATTACAATTGGCCGTGATTGTTTCTCGCTTCACTGAAACAGTAAATGATTGGCTTTAGAGCCACACAAAGTCACTCTATACTATATTAAAAATTCATTCATTCAACATTTCAACCTGATTACACATGTATTATGTTGTAGCCGTAATAGGAATAGGTATAATAATCAATTCATACCTGAATTGTAAGGATCAATTTCTTTTGAACATTTTGAACAAACTAACAACAAAGAATGTCAGGACTGTTACACTGGCGAGACAATAGCCACCAAGCGTGTAAAGTAATGTCTTATTTATGTCTGAGATGTCTTATTTTATATGATTATGTCCCACATTCCAAAAACATGCTAGGTTAATTGGCGACTCCAAATTGTCCATAGGTATGAATGTGAGTGTGAATGGTTGTTTGTCTATATGTGTCCTGTGATTGGCTAGCCACCAGTCCAGGGTATACCCCGCCTCTCGCCCGAAGACAGCTGGGATAGGCTCCAGCACCCCCGTGACCCTCGCGAGGATAAGCGGTAGAAAATGAATGAATGAATGAATAATTGTGCTATTAAATAACAACCATTAACATTATCTACACAGCAATGCAATATGTGGATAACACAGATAAGACAATACCAACGTATAATGCAGAATATTAACTACTATGCGTATGTGAGCTCTCTATGTGAGCTAAATGGCTTTCCAGCCATTTACAAAAACAGCAAAACACACTGGAAAAAAGAAAGTATGTGTGTTCATTTCATACATTGGCTGGCCACCAGTCCAGGGTGTACCCCAGACAGCTGGGGTAGGCTCCATTACCACCCCCCCTCCCTCCCGCGACCCTTGTGAGGATAAGCAGTAGAAAATGAATGAATGAATGAATAATTGTGCTATTAAATAACAACCATTAACATTATCTACACAGCAATGCAATATGTGGATAACACAGATAAGACAATACCAACGTATAATGCAGAATATTAACTACTATGCGTATGTGAGCTCTCTATGTGAGCTAAATGGCTTTCCAGCCATTTACAAAAACAGCAAAACACACTGGAAAAGGGAAAGTATGTGTGTTCATTTCATACATTGGCTGGCCACCAGTCCAGGGTGTACCCCAGACAGCTGGGGTAGGCTCCATTACCACCCCCCCCCCCTCCCGCGACCCTTGTGAGGATAAGCGGTAGAAAATGAATGAATGAATGAACAACAAAGAATGTCAGGACAGACAAGAAATTAGCCACCAAGCGTGTAAAGTAATGTCTTATTTATGTCTGAAACGTCTTATTTTATATGATTGTGTCTACTATACTGGGTAATACAAGTGTATGTATACCCCGCCTATCGCCCGAAGACAGCTGGGATAGGCTCCAGCACCCTCGTGAGGAAAAAGCGGTAGAAAATGAATGAATGAATGAAGTGTATGTATGTATTTATGTGATATAGGGGTGCTATTCCATGTCTGGAGGGCTCTAATTATACTAGCAATCATATTTAGAAGGTCTTAAAGAGATTTTTCTATGTGCTAACTACAAAAAATATATATTTTATTAATAAGGAATCATATTTTGCAGTAATTCACTTATCGCTTAAGTCTTCAGAAAGAAACTCCATCATCCTCCACAAATGGCCCTCCTTAGAAATTAACATTTTTGGGGTTCTCTTTTATTTATCAGGACGATGCATTATGAATTGGGACTTGAAGGTGCTGACCTGTTTTTCCAGTGTTTTTCATGGTGGTCTGGTTGGAGGACTCCGTGTTGAATTTGTCAAGCTCCAGCTCCTGGTACTCTTCCGAAACCAACGCTTGTTCGTCGGCGATGTCCACAGGTGATTGGTTCTTTGCAGCACATTCCGGGTACAAGGCGGACCAGCCCCGAGGCCCATGGCTTCCTGCAGAAACACAAACATCGGCACGCTATGAAACGCGTCGATGACTGATTTGGCACATTTCCCACAACCCAACAGCGACATTCCCGGCGTGCAGACAGCCAGGTTTCAATATGGCCTTAAAATAACCTGCGTAAAATAGGACAGTGCTGTTTCATTTATGCAGCTGTTGTGTCCTCGACACTCTTCTGACAGCGGAACGGCAACATTAAACTCATCATCTCCAGCAGTCCTCCTGTTATTTTCCTACAGGACTACACCTACTTGAAGCCAAGCGTAGAAGAGCGCACAATAGAGCCGAGCAAACTAAGAGAAAAGACTCCACTTAAACAATTCAGTAGTGAGTGCAGCAAACTAACTTCCTGTAGAATCCCCTAGCCACTGTCTGCTCTTTTAATCCTCTATCCCCTACAGTGGCACTTTTACAAAGAAATAATCCAAAACCGACGGGGGTCTCCTTGATCTCTTCTCGGATACAATGGGCCGATGCAACAACAAAAGCTGAAGGATCAGGGGAACAAGGAAGCATGCACGGATTTTAACTTTTTCTGGGTTAACACAATATTCATGATCCCATTCCCAACAGATATAGGGCAACTTTGCAGCCGTCTCCGGAAAAAGACATGAGAATTCCTCTTGGCTAAATCACCCCAGATCCAGGATGGCTTTAAGTCTTGCTAAGTATAAACACCTTACAGCCAAAGACCTTGTCCTTGAGTCTCACCAAACAACGGCGTGATCCCGGATTATTGGGGAATTATCAATTGTTTCTCCACCAGAACAATCCCGGCAATGCCGCTCCTTCTCACACATAACAACAATAATCTCATTCCTCCCATTGATCGTGACGGCAGCTTTGGGAAGGAGTCGATACGACACAAACAGCCAGAAATATATCTTTATTGATTTAAGATGAGGTTGAACTCATTGGGAAGCAAGAGTAAAATTACCGTATTGACCCAAATATGAGACAACCACTCAGTTTGAAGAGGTGGTTTTGGAAAAAAATATTTATTGAGACTAGGCCTGTCACCATAATGGATACATCGGTTTATTGAATGATAAAAATTTATTAATTATGAACACTGGATAAATGTAAAAATAATGAAAAAAAAAAAAAAATATATATATATATATCAGCAAAATATGTTATCGGTGAAAAAACAAGTAGTATCTGCAATAAAAAATGATATCAGATTTATTTTATCCGCAGCTGCATCTCTCCAGATCGCTGGTGTGTGTGTGTGTGTGAGTGACAGGAAGAAAAGCTGGTGTGCATTTGTTGGGTGCCACCTATTGGTTTGCATGTACTCATCTCAAGACCACCTAAATTCTTACTCCACATTTATTATATTTAGGGCTGTCAAAGATTCATATTTTCAATCAAATTAATCACAGTTTTCAAATTAATTCATCGCGATTATCTCATTCATTGTCAGCTATTTTTCAAAAGACAAACCCCTTCAGACTCCGTTTTTTCATCAGAAAAACCTCTTTCCGTTCTTTAGTTATTACCAGTCAAATATACAGAAGGTAAATTTTAGGAAAATATCAGTTCCCGACTAAAAAAGGGAGATTTTTTTTTTTTTTGATGAAATAATACATTTCAAGCATAACTTTCAATTTGACACAATATTTGTTGTTTTTGTGACAGACTGTACCAACATAAACAACACAAAAATAACAATTTATTTCTAAAAATAAACACCATGAACTATTTACAATTTTGCATGTAGTTTCTGGGACTTCTGAAGCCACTTAAATGCAGCAAACTGCAAAGAGTTGGCTCATTGAGAGATAAGAATAGCCACTGATTGTTTTTCTTTGTCTTTCTGTTTATTTAGACCACACATACACGCATAATAAAGACGTTGTCGTGAGAGTCAGTGAATGCATCTCGCTGTGGTCTCATGAGGAAGTGTCGTTCCCGGCGTTGTTGTATAAATATATGGTGTTGGAATTGCACTGCTGTTATGTATTCAGGTCAGAATAAAGTTATTAAAGAGCGGCAAACCGTGTGTGGGGACGCTATTTTGGCTCGGTCTGCCCCGTTGACACAGCGATGATGTACATGCGTTTATGAGGCTAAAATTGTTAACGTCATGAATTAAAGTTACTACAATTAATTATTTTATTAGATTCCATAGTAGGAATAGTTATAATAGTCAATTATTGATTATCTGGATATAATTGCTGAATTCTGATGTACCTAATGTGCAACTATAATTATATGGTAATGGTAATGGTTTTATTTCATTTGAACATGCATCAGATTACAATTGAATGCATCACATAATCAGTTCACAGTTCCACATGTCCAAAAGGAGTAGGAAGAAGCAAAGCTTATTAAATCCTACCCCTCCATCTGGTGCTTTTACAATCAGTAACTGTTACATTTGTTCACTTCCTGCTTTCCATAATACAATTTAAGGTTGTTTTTTTTTAAATAATGTACCTCGTATCGAAGTACGAGGTGATATGACCATACAATGACATAATGGGTACCATAGTAAGTGTCAATATAGTTCTTCCCTGAGATCATATTTCTCCTCTCTTGTAGAGAAGTATTGGATGACATTTTTAGGTAATTGGTTATTTTTAGCCTTATGCATTATTTTAGCTGTTTGAAGAGAAGTATTTGTGATTTTAGAAATAAGGAGTTAGTATGTTCTCTGTAGGCGGCATTATGAATTATCCTTACTGACCTTTTTTGCAGTACATTTAGCGAGTGAAGATTGCTTTTATAGTTATTAGCCCATATTTCCACACAATAAGTAAGATATGGTAGAACCAGAGAGCAATAAAGAGTGTGGAGTGATTTCTGATTGAGAACAAATTTTGCTTTGTTCAATATTGAAATATCTCTTGCCACCTTATGTTGTATATTTGTAATATGAGGCTTCCACCTCATATTTTCATCTATTGTGATCGCCAGAAATGTATTTTCCTTCATTTTATGATTGTGGAATGTGGTATTTCAGACAAGAGTTTGGGACCGAATTTGGGAACCCCTACCATAAGTTAGAGCAACTGTTCTACAGCCCGGAAATAAATGATGCCTTCATTAGAAACAAGCATTACGTTTGTTATTCCTGGCTCCGGAGGAAATAACATTACCTCTACCAGTAAAAGAGCCTTATCTCCCATATCCATAAAAGCCGGCACATCCCATTCCAATTTCACACCAAAGCTGCAAGTATACAGGAAAGCTTCGGAATGGATTCATTGAAACCAGGATGATTGTTTATTGAAACAAAACCTTACTTTAGTGGGCTGTGCAAAGACTGTAGTAGCAGCAGAATGGCATCAGAGATTTTCATCAAGTTGAGATTAAAGCGCCTTTCACCAAACATGTCAATATACAGCCACCAGTCACCGTATTGATTCTCGCTTGTATGAGCAGAAAATGTCCTTTTACATTTGTGACTTCGTGTTTCAAGGCCAAGCAACGGGGATACAGCCAACCCACGTGACGGAGCTTCACGGAGATTGTGTGCTTTAAGAACATCTTTAATATGTTCTCTTTCTCAAGTACAGGGTCTCGGTTCGCTTTGAAACACGCACAAAAACACGTTCCCAAAATCAGTGCTACTCAAACAGTTGATGGGTGATTTCGGTGTCAATGTCTTCATGCCAAAAAAAAGCAGTATTAGTCAATAGGTTTCTTAAGTAAAACACTGTCTATTGATAATAAAATAAATGAATTACAGGATAAATGAAAATGAAGTCTATAATTTACCCGGACTCCATATATTGCCATGTGAAGGTATGCCTGTTTCCCTCATTTCTCATCTCCAAACAGCATTGGTTCACCAACTGAACGCCTTAGAAGACAATGGCAAACAAAGTGAGACCTCCTGTCAGTTATACAGTCACTTTGCCTCTATAGGGGGAGGCGGGGCCGTTAGCAATACACACAGCAAAAGAGTCCAGCTTTGTGAGGAGCAATGCAAGGTAACATAGACTTATAGTCCGGAAAATACGCTATATTTAAATATATATATTGATATTTTATCTTAAGAAATTCTTCCAAAAGTGTTCCGAAATGCATAATAATACAGAGAAAATAAAAAGTAGCGTCAATGTTGGGCAATCCATTGGCAAGTTAACAAACATAGTGATTAATCATGCAGGATCAACCAACAACTGTCAAGCAGACAATAAATATGTTTTTTTTAATGTTTATAGCAACCATTCATTCGTTTCAACAATGGTTGGGGGGTGCTGGAGCCTATCCCAGTTGTCTTCGGGCGAGAGGCGGGGTACACCCTGGCCAATCACAGGGCATATATAGACAAACAACCATTCACACTCACATTCATACCTATGGACAATTTGGAGTCGCCGATTAACCTAGCATGTTTTTGGAATGTGGGAGGAAACCGGAGTACCCGGATGGGGAGAAAATGCAAACTCCACACAGAGATGGCTGAGGGCGGGATTGAACTCGGGTCTCCCAGCTGTGAGGTCTGTGTTCTAACCACTCGTCCTTATAGCAAACATTCATTCATTCATTCATTTTCTACCGCTTTTCCTCACGAGGGTCGTGGGGGATGCTGGAGCCTATCCCAGCTGTCTTCGGGCGAGAGGTGGGTACACCCTGGACTGGTGGCCAGCCAATCACAGGGCACATATAGACAAACAACCATTCACACTCACATTCATACCTATGGACAATTTGGAGTCGCTAATTAACCTAGGATGTTTTTGGAATGTGGGAGGAAACCGGAGTACCGGGATGGGGAGAACATGCAAACTCCACACAGAGATGGCCGAGGGTGGAATTAAACTCGGGTCTCCTAGCTGTGAGGCCTCGTCCTTATAGCAACCAATCAGTGGTTATTTCACATTTGCTGAAAATATGATTTCTTGTTTCTGTCAACTCTTTTTTCCAGAAAGGAATTTTGTGTTAAGTGTTGTCTTATATTCGATTATTTTTTTTCTCTCTTAAAAGAACATATAAGAAAGGTCAGAAAAGAGTTTACACAATACACTTGAGAAAGAAGTACGTAGGTGTAAATATAATATTACCATCCCAGCATGGAAGTAGCGTATGTAAATCCTCGTTTCACAGATTCAAGTGTACTCCCAAAGACGGCTAATCACTTGGCTAATTTTCCATTCAAACACACATTAGATCCCATTGACTGCCGGCGAGATAAAGCCGCCTTTCACGATCTATCAGAAGGGGAGGAGCGGTGCAACAATCAGATAAGTGAGGGCTGCAATGCAGTCGATTCATCTATCTGGTTGCAATCCATCAGCGTGACTATAAACCAAGTGGAAATGTCTCTCACAGCGGCCACGTCACTCCGCCAGCACATTAAACACAAGTCGATGTGGAAGACGTTTTCCTTTCTCATACATGAGCATCTGATGACGCGCGGTGCCATCAAACGCATCGCATTGATTAAATACTGTATGTATAATCCTACCGCTATCACCGTGCTATTTACCCAGATGCTCACCGGTAAGACTCGATGCCATGATTGTGATTATAAAATGCACTGATAAACAACAAAAGCAGATTAATGGTTGGAATCCTGAAGTGGAAGCTGTTTATCTGTGCGCCTTTAGAGAGCAAACTAATCCAAATTTGCTGTGTTGCTGCGAGTCATAACAATTGGACATGTAATACGTAGATACAGCATTAGAGAAAAAACACAATTCAACACCTTGAAACAAATCCTTGCTTTGTTTAGACTGTGAAAGTGTGATTATTTTATTTGGCTTTGCAAGCTGAATTGCTGTTACAGTGGAAGACTGAACACAATGCACTGTGGATCTGTTGGTCTGCTCCCATTTCGAAACATTTTTTTTTTTTCCTCAAAGGGAACACTGGAATTTAAATTTCGCGTTCCACAGTCAAACTTCCATTACCATAAAACCTTTATTGACCCCAGTGGAAGACTGTAAAGTCGGAAAAAGATGGGTCGCTTTATATTCTGGCTTTTTCGGACGGAAACATGCAACATGTAAATCAATAGGAGGCGATGGCGCCCAATGCGGGTCAGAGGTTTTCCTCCTGTCATTCACACACATTTAAATATAAGAGATGCAGCTGTGACGGTCTTGAAAAAAATGGTTGGAGTTTTAGGCCTGCCACAATAACATACTTTGTTGGTTGATAATTGTTCTAGCGATTGCACGACGGGCGAGTGGTTAGCACGCAGACCTCACAGCTATGAGACCCGAGTTCAATCCCACTCTCTGTGTGGAGTCTGCATATTTTGCACGTTCAAAAACATGCTAGGTTAATTGGCGACTCCAAATTGTCTATAGGTATGATTGTGAGTGTGAATGGTTGTTTGTCTATATGTGCCCTGTGATTGGCTGGCCACCAGTCCAGGGTGTACATCGCTTCTCGCCCGAAGACAGCTGGGATAGGCTCCAGCACCCCCGTGACCCTCGTGAGGATAAGCGGTAGAAAATGAATGAATGAATGAATAATTATGCTATTAATTAACGATCATTAACATAATGGTACACACAGCAATGCAATAGGTGGATAACAAAGATAAGACAATACCAACGTATAATGCAGAATATTAACTACTATGCGTATGTGAGCTCTCTATGTGAGCTAAAACAGCAAAGCACGCTGGAAAAGGGAAAGTATGTGTGTTCATTTCATGCAGAGCCAATGAAAGTGAACTCTCTTGTCATCCAGCCTGTGTACCACAAATAGATGGAGTGGAGGAGCATACACTTTTGTCAATTTATCAAGGGCTCGAGGTGTACTTCTTCCAAGTGAAGGGCCTTGTGATTGTGTCTCATGTCTCTGTGGTGAACAAGAATAAATGCATTTCTAAAACAGTAGGAAAATATTCCATTCCTAACACCTATCATGGTCGGACCTGGAACCAATTAACGGTTCGAACGATGAATTAATCCACTGAATACATTATCTGTAATACTAAAATAAATAGCAAAAAGAGGCGTGTTTTTCCGCGTCTTCTCACATGTTTTTCTACCGTCCGACATGTCAAATAAATCACATACCCAACGTTATCTTGTTCAGCGTTGTCAAAAATGATCATTCAGTTCTTGCCGCGCTTTTCTCCTTGCCATTACCCGAACACGTCTTGTTCAAACCAAGACTCCCGCTGTCAGGTACAAAGTGCTGACCTGACAACAGATGGCGGAAGCCTACAGTTTACAGCGCAGAGGAGCGTCACATGTCATGTCGGACAAATAGGGGCGACAGGATAGGGACAAGCAAACTACCACATTTTTCTCCACTCACTCGATTACTTTTAGAAACGACAGACTCAAGTAGAAAACAAAGCTGTTCGGTTTTAGCAGGACGGGCTTTAAAAAAACGGGCTTTAGTGTTGTTAAGTACATAATTTGAGTGCTTTGAAGTCTGCAATTATGTTAGATTTATGCAAAACAAACTAACATGAGTCAATACTCCTTCAGATACGACTATTTAGGCAATGCTTACAGTTTTTTGAGGTATGCAATATAGGTATATTTTTATTCCCGTTTGCATGCACCGTACAGAACAATTAGGGACTCCATCAACCTGGAAACAAACAGACATTTTCCAGGTTAACATTTGTCCAAATAAATACGATCGTACGAACGTAGGCACGGAGAACGCAGTTAGGGAGGTCTAGATGTGTCATCTCTTGGAGCTCAAAGAGGAAGAGATGCAGATCAGACATCTTCCCACCGCATCAAATATAACAAGCAACCAGGGAGGGCTTGCCCACAGTGTCTACACGGGATTGCGGATCATATGAAATAAAACAGCAAAAGAGGGCGTCTGGGAAAGCGTGCAAAGAGGAATGGGGGGGGGGGGGGGGGGGCTGACGGTGAATTACAGCTGGCAAATGTGTCGGAAAATATTTATTGCTGTCGGAGACGGCATTGAACAAGAGTCATAGTGGAGAAAATCACCCTGGCAAAATGGGGGCAGCCAATTTTGATGAGTGACTGTAACCGAGTCTAAATATGGTCATGCTGCCAAAACTACAGAATGTCATAGCGGAGTTAAATAGGTGACAAAATCACTGTGCTGTCTTTTGAGGACCACAGTCAAAATGAAAAAATTAGGACACCCCATGACTGTACGCATTAGAGCAAAAGTCCAAACATTTCCCAGTAAGGGTTTCACACACAAGAAAGTCAAAGAATACGAGAGGTGGGTGTGTAAAGATGAAAAAAGGTATCAGTCTGTGGCAAAGATCTAATCATTCGGCCTTGTCAGAAATGGGGCAAAAATATATAAGCCCAAGCAATGGTTTCATTACTGAGACTTCCACCCCCCAGTAAGCCTGTCTCGCCATCCATTCCAGTGTGGAAGACAAGCAACTAAGACCCTGTCCACATGGGAACCTTCTCGGGATTTTTGCTTATTTTTTGGTTGGTTGAAAAATAAAGCAGTGGGTAGAAAAGGATGTAATACCAAGGCAAGCCTATGTGTGGCGCTGTAAACAAACACAGATGGAACCATGTGACACACTAAACTTTAGTAGAAGAAAAAAACGCATGCGCAGAAGTCTGTCATCTTCGGTTTTCCAAGGCTCATCTCGACTTAGAACAAAGAGGAATCACTTAATAAGACAATAAGACAAGAACATATCAGGAGAATCTAGTTAGGGTGAGTCATGCCAGTCCAAATATTCAGATATTCTGTAAAACAGTGGTTCAGGTGTGCGTATGGAAACGGGAAAAAAAAATTCCCACTCAGGAAGCCATTTTAGGGCATCCCAAAATGTTGTTTCCATGTGGAAGGGAGACTGAAACCATAAAATATTTAGGATAGCTCTAGTCTAGTTCATGATCAAAAACTAGGTAGGACACACACCAGTCAGACTAGATAGGACAGCTCTAGTCTAGTTCATACACAAAGACTAGGTAGGACACATACCAGTCAGACTAGATAAGACAGCTCTAGTCTAGTTCATGATCAAAAACTAGGTAGGACACACACCAGTCAGACTAGATAGGACAGCTCTAGTCTAGTTCTTACACAAAGACTAGGCGGGGAGACACGCCAGTCAGACTAGATAGGACAGCTCTAGTCTAGTTCATACACAAAGACTAGGCGGAGACACACGCCAGTCAGACTAGGTAGGACAGCTCTAGTCTAGTTCATACACAAAGACTAGGCGGGGACACACGCCAGTCAGACTAGATAGGACAGCTCTAGTCTAGTTCATACACAAAGACTAGGTAGGACACATACCAGTCAGACTAGGTAGGACAGCTCTAGTCTAGTTCATACACAAAGACTAGGCGGGGACACACACCAGTCAGACTAGATAGGACAGCTCCAGTCTAGTTCATACACAAAGACTAGGTAGGACACATACCAGTCAGACTAGATAGGACAGCTCTAGTCTAGTTCATACACAAAGACATACACAGACTAGGTAGGACAGCTCTAGTCTAGTTCATACACAAAGACTAGGCGGGGACACACGCCAGTCAGACTAGATAGGACAGCTCCAGTCTAGTTCATACACAAAGACTAGGTAGGACACATACTAGTCAGACTAGATAGGACAGCTCTAGTCTAGTTCATACACAAAGACTAGGCGGGGACACACGCCAGTCAGACTAGGTAGGACAGCTCTAGTCTAGTTCATACACAAAGACTAGGCGGAGACACACGCCAGTCAGACTAGGTAGGACAGCTCTAGTCTAGTTCATACACAAAGACTAGGCGGGGACACACGCCAGTCAGACTAGATAGGACAGCTCTAGTCTAGTTCACACACAAAGACTAGGTAGGACACATACCAGTCAGACTAGGTAGGACAGCTCTAGTCTAGTTCATACACAAAGACTAGGCGGGGACACACACCAGTCAGACTAGATAGGACAGCTCCAGTCTAGTTCATACACAAAGACTAGGTAGGACACATACCAGTCAGACTAGATAGGACAGCTCTAGTCTAGTTCATACACAAAGACATACACAGACTAGGTAGGACAGCTCTAGTCTAGTTCATACACAAAGACTAGGCGGGGACACACGCCAGTCAGACTAGATAGGACAGCTCCAGTCTAGTTCATACACAAAGACTAGGTAGGACACATACTAGTCAGACTAGATAGGACAGCTCTAGTCTAGTTCATACACAAAGACTAGGCGGGGACACACGCCAGTCAGACTAGGTAGGACAGCTCTAGTCTAGTTCATACACAAAGACTAGGCGGGGACACACGCCAGTCAGACTAGATAGGACAGCTCTAGTCTAGTTCATACACAAAGACTAGGTAGGACACATACCAGTCAGACTAGGTAGGACAGCTCTAGTCTAGTTCATACACAAAGACTAGGCGGGGACACACGCCAGTCAGACTAGATAGGACAGCTCTAGTCCAGTTAATGATCAAAGAGTAGGCGGACACACACACCAGTCAGACTAGATAGGACAGCTCTAGTCTAGTTCATACACAAAGACTAGGCGGGGATCACTTCTACGAATCATTTTGGATAATAAGACAAGAAAATATGTGTAAGGGAGACTGAAACCATAAAATACTTAGCAGTTTTGACGTAAAAACGTACATAAACAACATAGGTACATACACAATGTACTGTATATAACATTATTTCATAGTACGGTACAGTAAACAGTCGATACAGACTACAAAGGGCTTTGATGGTGAGCATGGAACCCTAAAATCTAAATATTTTTCACAAGTACAAACGAGAGAAACCTCGCAAATCATTGTTCACCATCTTTGATGTTGTGCACAAACATACATTTGTTCCTCGCAACGCACACTTATTTGATCTTCCAACATTAAAGTCGAAGCAGCGTCTTGATGGAAAAAATGCTTTCATTTCCTACTGCGGAAGTAAAGAGGAAAAACAATGAATAAGAGGTCACCTTTAAAAGTGAAACACAGCCTTCAAATATATACAAGTTACGCAAGAATGTCTTTGAGGCGTTTCTTAACCCCCGACTCGTTCCATTACACAATTAACACTATGACCTAATAGCGCTCGCTCGGCTCGGCCTCTCAAGATCCGGGCTCCACTTCCGGCTAATGTCTACAGGAGAGGGTGGAACAAAAGATAAACAAGCCATTTGTCTGGGCTCATGCACAATCTGTCTTAGTGCATGCCTTAGAACACAACGTTATTTAGCCACTTTAACGTGCACCACATTTATAGTGACCCGACTCTTCAATATCACAGAGTCTTCTCTTTAGAATTCCAAAGGCAACTTGGCAGCAACATGAGAAAGACGTGATAAATCACTTCGGTCATGGAAAGGTTTTTATTTATTGTACTTTCAGACAAGCTCAACAAGTTACACTTAGTAAAATCACATTTTTTACACTTGTACGATTCAACAGGGAGTAAGATAGGAGTAGAATAGTCTCTTCACTTTCCTGCGTTTAAATTACAGCTGCAACAAATATCCTCCCAAATAAAAATTAAACACTAAATGAATAAATTAAATAAAGAAATTAAAATAAAACTATTCTAAGTAGATAAAATGATTAAAACTATTCAGGTTGTCTTAGATTAACTAGGTGGGACACACACCAGTCAGACTAGATAGGACAGCTCTAGACTAGTTCATGATCAAAGACTAGGTAGGACACACACCAGTCAGACTAGATAGGACAGTGCTAGTCCAGTTCATGCTCAAAGACCAGGTGGAACACACACCAGTCAGACTAGATAGGACAGTACTAGTCTAAGTCATGATGAAAGACTAGGTAGGACACACACCAGTCAGACCAGCTAGGACAGCTATTGTCTAGTTCATACTCAAAGACTAGGTAGGACACACACCAGTCAGATAGGGCAGCTCTAGTCTAGTTCATGATCAAAACTAGGTAGGACACACACCAGTCACACTCAATAGGACAGTACTAGTCTAGGTCATAGTCTAGGTCATGATCAAAGACTAGGTGGGACACACACACCAGTCAGACCAGATAGGACAGCTCTAATCTAGTTCATGATTGAAGACTAGGTAGGACACACACCAGTCAGACTAGACAGGACAGCTCTAGTCTAGTTCATACTCAAAAGACTAGGTGGGACACACACCAGTCAGACCAGCTAGGACAGCTATTGTCTAGTTCATACTCAAAGACTAGGTAGGACACACACCAGTCAGATAGGGCAGCTCTAGTCTAGTTCATGATCAAAGACTAGGTAGGACACACACCAGTCACACTCGATAGGACAGTACTAGTCTAGGTCATAGTCTAGGTCATGATCAAAGACTAGGTGGGACACACACCAGTCAGACTCGGTAGGACAGCTATTGTCTAGTTCATACTCAAAGACTAGGTAGGACACACACCAGTCAGATAGGGCAGCTCTAGTCGAGTTCATAATCAAATACTAGGCGGGGGCACACACCAGTCCAACTAGATAGGACAGCTCTAGTTTGAGAGCCAGGTACAAGATCCTGTATGTATCCTTTAAAGGAGGAGGCATGCCCATAAAGGAGTGCTTTGACTCTTCATTGGAGTCAAATGGTGACCGTGAGGATACAATGATAACTTAGCATATCTATCTACATGTGTTGCTTTAGACTTTAGAATATCAACGAGGCAAAGTTGCGTGCGTTCATTTTTTTGGTCCTCGCTGGACATCCCACAGTCTGAACTCCTCTGCATTATATAACGTACGGTTTAAATAAGGTAAGACATTTTTTCTGCCAATACTGTAAATAATTTTGCCATCTCGAGTGAAGTGACCGGATGCAACAACCGATTTCAAGTGGCGTTGGCAACTTCGGAGAAGAAGGCATCTGATAAGTGCGGCGCCAAGGCTGTCTACGGGGGCCCAGCTCCATCTTGAATCAGGGGTCATTGTGTTCCACACAACACATAAAAGCAAGCAGAGGAAGCGCTAAATCATACAGGAGTCAGAGTCTAATTGGCCGGCAGAATGAGCCCTAGCCAAAATATTGTTTTCCCGCCGTGCTATCTGCTTCCATCTCGTGGACTTTCATAGAAACTGTGGCTTCCTGTTCCATGGGTGTTGGCCGCGGCCTAAGTACAACATCCCTTAGTCTGTAAAAATAATCTCCAGGACCTTGTGTGCAGAAAGAAGCGGGACAGAAATACACGCTGTCCCAGCAGGAAGAGCTTCCCGACAAGTGCAGAACTTGACGGTGGCAGCGGGCCAACGTGTGTTCACGCAAACACAAAGCACACTTACTTCGCGTGAGTGCATAACCTTGTCAAGTGAACTTCAAGAGGAAAGTTTCTGCTACAAAGTTGAACGTCAGTGAGATGAAACGGGACAGTGTGTTGTTATTTAAATATCGTAACACTCAGCCGGAATAATGCAATACCCTCAGGAGCCCTTGGACTTTTTCTGAACTTTATCTCTCTTTAACCGTTTGGGTTTTACACAACAAACACGTGTCATCGCTGACGACGTGTCGTGGGTTTGTTCCGCTTCATAGCACATGCACAACGCAGGTGATCAGAGAGGCGACGTCGGCAGGTGGACGGCTCGCTCCGGCAGAGCCCGACGGCACAAAATAATTAGTGGAAAAACCTGCCATCAACTTGAAAAAGTTTCACTGCGGAAATAACGCTCTGATTTTGGTTCAATGAAAAATGCCTGTGAATATTCTCATTCATCCAGGTCATTGTGTTCTCAGGGCGTTCCATCGATCGCCACTGGACTGTTCAGGTTGTCTTTGAAGGCCTTTCTCTTCCCATCCGAGCAGGCTCCATCAGTTCCTACTCAGAGACTGGGTAGGATACACACCAGTCAGACTAGATAGGACAGCTCTAGTCTATTTCATACTCAAAGACTAGGTGGGGCACACACCTGTCAGACTAAATAGGACAGCTTTAGTCTAGTTCATACTCAAAGACTGGTAGGACAGGCACCAGTTGGACTAGATAGGACAGCTGTAGTCTAGTTCATACACAAAGACTAGGTAGGACACATACCAGTCAAACTAGATAGGACAGCTGTAGTTTACTTCATACTCAAAGACCAGATAGGACAGGCACCAGTTAGACTAGATAGGACAGCTCTCGTCTATTTCATACTCAAAAACTATGTAGGACACATACGTACCAGTCAAACTAGATAGGACAGCTGTAGTCTAGTTCATGCTCAAAGACCAAATAGAACACACATCAGTCACGCTAGATAGGACAGTCCTAGTCTAGTTCATACTCAAAGACCAGGTAGGACACACACCAGTCAGACGAGATAGGACAGTTCTCGTCTATTTCATACTCAAAAACTAGATAGGACACACACCAGTCAGACTCGATAGGAAAGCTCTAGTCTAGTTCATTCACAAAGACCAGGTAGGACACACACCAGTCAGACTAGATGGACAGCTGTAGTCTAGTTCACGCTCAAAGACCAGATAGAACACATGTCAGTCAGACTAGATAGGACAGTTCTAGTCTAGTTCATTCACAAAGACTAGGTAGGACAGCTCTAGTCTAGTTCATACTCAAAGACTCGGTAGGACACACGCCAGTCAGACTAGATAGGACAGCTCTCGTCTAGTTTATAATCAAAGACTAGGTGGGACTAGATAGGACAGCTCTAGCCTGAGAACCAGGTACAAGATCCAATCTATGTATCCAGTAAAGGAGGAGGCATGTCCATTGAAATGTAATTATGATTATTTTAGTTTTATTTAATTATGCTGAGCAGAAAATGAGGCAGGTGCAGCTTCACCAAAATACATAGAATTTCATTGAATGAAAACAACTACTTTTGAGTTGAAACAAGTGTTGGTGATATCAGTACAAGTTTTAAAACGGCATGAATAATTAGACGAACCACAAAATGAGCTAGCTTGTGTGATCCCTTGCATCCTTAATGTAACGCAACTATTTACACATATTAAATCATTCTATCGCTATTGCTAATAAAGAAAACAAAAAGGCCTTTGTTGCCAATTTTCTTTTGATCCAGCTTGTGATCGTCCATGATGAATTATGAATTCTGATCATTGTTGAGACTGCCAGACAATTTTAAAGTTTGTTATGGTAATTGCCATGTTAAGCTCACCAATGCGCTCATTATTTTTGTGCATTCACTGTGCCTAAAGATGGGCTTCGCACATCCGGCTAAACATCTCCAAAAGGGAAGTCAAATCAAAGATTCAATTACATAATCACATTATCAAGTGTAGCAGCCTAAAACTGACCTGCAATTGCGCTAGCCCAAAAATAAAATGCATGAAAATTGCATGCCATCTTTAAAAACAGTACTTACAAAGTTATATAATTCTCTTGCATTATCATGCATTTTAAAATGACAGCATGGCGTATAATCAAACTTGGTGTAGACATGTTGCAATGATGAATTTTAAAAATGACTTATTTTATCGTGACCAATTACCTCATCTTTTTTTTCCCTTCTCGATTCACATACAATTTTTTATATTGTATTATTATTATTGCCGTTTCAGAGCATGGGCCAGCCCAACTTGATGCGTACAACTAAATGGAACGCAATGAAAAACAATACAATACCACATTCACTAAAGGAGATTGAAAAACAGAAGAGCAGAAGACGACAGGCACTTTGTGGAATGGATCAAGGAGGTTTCATCCTAGCGCCAAAGTGAAGCTTTGATTAAAGAACACGGCATCACTCTGCTTGTCCAAGGCCAAGTGTTTCATACTGGCAAGCTGGATACCACGCAGATAATAACCTTAAAACTCAAACAGCACTTTGTGGTCAATAGAGAATTTCCCATACAGAACAGAAAACCAAAATCTGTTTTGAAATGATGAGAAGGTTCTGCCTGGACGAGCAGATGTGGCTCTCACTTTGCCTTCTTTAAAGGGGACCTATTATGTCAATTTCTCTGCCCTTTGTATGGAGTTGTGGAGAGCAGCTACACACGATAACCAGCACAGAAAGCTTTCCAGTTCTTCCAGAATCTGCACCTATTCCAGTTGGATTATTTGGATTTTGTGCTTCCTGCAAAAACGGTCTGTTTTAAATCTGATCCGGAAGTAGATCCCTGGACAGTTCAAGGTTTCTCAAGAAAAGAGGTTACTTCAAAACGGTAGTAGTAGTACTTCAAGATGGTATGTAGCTTTAGCATTTTAGCGTTCGGTAACGTCTAATGTGGTCATTTCACTTTTTTGCGGGACTACTAGTGCAGAGGCACTAATTGTGGTGGGAAACGGCTATTAGCAATCCCGCTCGTTGTATGCACACTATATAATGCTACACAGACAAGCGCTTTTGCTCCATGACTTACACAAAATAAACAGAGTTAGAACACAGATGAATTGTTACTTACTGCTTGCTCTAATGACTCTTCTACACGACCAAGTAGCATTGGAAAGGCGTCGGGCTCGAGAAACTACAATACAACATTCTAACGACTTATGTCACAACCAGTCATATTTGCTCCTACAGCCGGTCTAAGTGTAAACAACACAAGAAATGCTTCTTTGTCATGTCAAATTCAATGGAAGTTTGCATTGTTTTTCATGTTGTAAGACACACTTGCACATTTCATACGTCTTCATGTGTGTCTTTTGTACATTTTGATGGTTTTAGATATGGGCAAAATGTCTTTTTTTGTGTGTTGTGTACCACACATGCAGCCCACATATGTGATTTGTGTAGCCAACGCACATATGTAACTCAGAGGGGCAAAGTGCATCAATCGCACAAAAACGAGGATATATATATATATATATATATAAAAAGGTAAGGCACAAGGGTGCCTATGCATTTGTTTTATATGCTTTATTGTATCTGGATGTGTATTTATCATTTTTTTTCTCCCTGTTCTCTATGTCTCTATTGTAATATACTACGTATATGTAAATATATATTTATATATATATATAATAAAAAATATATATATAAAAATAAAATAAATAAAATATATATATATAATCAATAAAATATACAATAAAATGAATAAAATATAAAATATATAAAATAAAAAAATAATATATATTTATATTCATATTGTTAATTCATATCTCCACGAAATGAACCGGGCTGGAATTTTGTGAGCTATACAAATTACACAGCCAAAAAAAATGACACATCATAGCGCCTCCGCCGGTCGCATCCAAGTTTGAGCCCGCTGTTTGCTTCTGCAAGTATCCAAAGCATCAGGAAAGTTATTTCAAGCCAGATTGGAAATATTTCAATCCATCCCTTGAGCCACGCTGCTGAAACTGCTTAAAGTAGCAAACATAACCCAAGAGTGCACATGCATGGAGAGCGCTGCAAAAGGGAAATGTGAGACTTGGTATGCATTAACTCTTTTCATTGTGTCATCATTTTCTCATACAGCTGATCAGTAGAAATGGAGGGCAGCGGTGGACACCTGCAGGGGAGCCCTCATTCCCAAAACGGAATGAATTGAGTGTATCCTAGAAACCAGAAGAGGTGACAGAGAGAGAGGCTTTCTGCTGTCATGTGGGGGACAGAGGTTGTCAGAAGGTTATCTCTTATGGTGCTCCCACCGAATAAGGTCACCACTAAGCATACCATTAGCCACAGTCATCATGGGTGCAAAGTATGCACCGCCCACGCGCAGGGTCCTTCAATGATCATTTATCCAGACCTTTATTTCGCCAGCTTGCACATGATCATTTGCAAAAATATGAAAACCAAACTAAATGTTAGTAAGTCTCGGGGCGTAGTATTTATAATGAGTCTTCTTAATAATGTCCTACAGGTCTAAAATTGGATAGACTGTTTTACTTTGACCCCTGCTGGCTCGCACTCACGCTGTGCTTCATTCGGGCTTCAGCGTGTATGTCATGGGTTCAGAATGCTGCTTTCTGGATTTTGTGGATCATTTTATTTTGTTCTGTTTATTAATATTATGTAAGGTGGCATGTATCATTAATAACTGGTGGGAGGAGGCACCCATATACTTTAGTACATATGCGTATGCCATTGATTTATCATACAATGTTTATTCCAGTAACCTTTTGTATTGTGTAGATTGTTTTGTGTCAGTCTGTTTATTACTATTGTGTAAGGTGGCATATACCATTAATAACTGGTGGGAGGAGGTGCCCATATACTTTACCACATATCCATATGTCATTGATTTATCATACAATGTTTATTCCAGTAACCTTTTGGATTGTGTAGTTTGTTTTGTGCTGTTCTGTTTATTACTATTATGTAAGGAGGCATTTATCATTAATAACTGGTGGGAGGAGGTGCCCATATACTTTAGCACATATGCGTATGCCATTGATTTATCAGATAATGATTATTCCAGTAACCTTTTGGATTGTGTAGATTATTTTGTGTCATTCTGTTTATTACTATTGTGTAAGGTGGCATATACCATTAATAACTGGTGGGAGGAGGTGCCCATATACTTTACCACATATCCGTATGTCATTGATTTATCATACAATGTTTATTCCAGTAACCTTTTGGATTGTGTAGTTTGTTTTGTGCTGTTCTGTTTATTACTATTATGTAAGGAGGCATGTATCATTAATAACTGGTGGGAGGAGGTGCCCATATACTTTAGCACATATGCGTATGCCATTGATTTATCAGATAATGATTATTCCAGTAACCTTTTGGATTGTGTAGATTGTTTTGTGTCGTTCTGTTTATTACTATTGTGTAAGGTGGCATATACCATTAATAACTGGTGGGAGGAGGTGCCCATATACTTTACCACATATCCGTATGTCATTGATTTATCATACAATGTTTATTCGAGTAACCTTTTGGATTGTGTAGTTTGTTTGGTGTCGTTCTGTTTATTACTATTGTGTAAGGTGGCATATATCATGAATAACTGGTGAGAGGATGTGCCATGCACAAACACATTTCAGCACAAATGCATATGTCATCAATTTAGTATACAACACAAGTTCCAGCAACCCTTTGGATTGTGTAATTGTGTTGCATCTTTTTGTTCCTGTTATGCAAGGTGGAGGTTGTCATTGATAACTGGTGGGAGGAGGTGCCCATGCATGCAAGTCATCAATTTATAATACAACGCTGTATTTGATGAACGCTTTGGATTTTTAGATTGTTGTGCATCCTTCTGTTTATTATCATGATGCAAGGTGGTGATTATCATTAATAACTGGTGGGAGGAGGCACCTACGCATGATGGAGCTTTAAGCTTAGTGTGACTGCTCCCTAAGTTAGTCCTTTAGCAATTTCTTTCATAATCAGCAGTGCCTGGCAGTCTTAATGAAGTCTTTGTGAAATTTTGGGTGGCCGACTAAAAGCGAGTGCCAAAGGCTATCCTTAAGTTCACACTTTTCTGCTCTTGAGCACCGTGAGCGGAGCTAATCAGGCATGTGTGTACTCAATCCTGACTCTATCCGCTCAGATAAAACGTGCCGCTCATCACAGTCTTCCTTTGTCTTCATTTCTTACACTTTGCGAGAGTGCCTGCACTTCAAACCCACCAATTAGGCCTGAGCCGCGGCATAAAACACCGCTATACCTCCAGATGAGCGCCGGAGCCAGGCGCACCAAGCGGCCATTTCAAATCAAGTCCTAATCCAATCGGCATCTTCACTCTGCCCGTAGCATCCACAGCCAATGCAGAGAATTGAGATGCAGCTAGCATTAAGAAAGATAAATGAGGAGGAAACTTAAAGAGAGGAAAGGAGGCAGCAGGGAGCTCACACAGAGAAAATTTATTCAAAGGAGAAGTTAATGTCGGTCTGTTAAATTCATATTATAATTAAAGTTGCTGTGGGCAAGTCTCAGCGACGCAGGCGTAAAAATTCTGAATAAAACTTCCCTGAAAAACAGATTTGTAAACTCCTCCACTGACGTCCTTGGTCGCACATCTGCACCGCCTACATGCGGAGACACATGCACATCCTTTACGTAAGTGAACTCAATTGAATGATAATATGAGCTTGGCGGCGCTAACGAGGCGGCAAAGCAGCTGGAATGGTGGAGGTGTATAGAAAGTCATCCTAAGGGCTTTGAAAAAAGCAGCACACGGAGGAATGGCTCGATTTATATTCCCAACCAACCAATCAATCAACTGGGATCATTTGGGAACATTTGGCTGTATGATATATCTGTTTTTGTTGTTTTTTTTCATGCTTTAAAAAATATATATGAATGGAAGTGTGCCGCCATGTACCGCCATGAAGGTGTGCTGACATCCATTTGACTCCCAATTTCAAGCCTTACTATAGCACTGACTTTAATAATGGAGAGCGCACATATAGTATGGCTGTCAATGGACTCAAATATTTAACCGCAATTAATGGACTTAATGGACTGGAATTTGGAATTAATGCGCAACATGTGTTGGCTGCACGGTGGTCGAGTGGTTAGCACGCAGGCCTCACAGCTAGGAGACCCAAGTTCAATCCTAACCTCGGCCATCCCCGTGCATGCATGGGTTTTCCCCGGGTACTCCGCTTTCCTCCCATATTGTTTGTCTATATGTGCCCTGTGATTGGCTGGCCACCCATCTAGGGTGTACCCCGCCTCTTGTCCGAAGACAGTTGGGATAGACTCCAGCAACTCCTGCGACCCTCGTGAGGAAAAGCGGTAGAAAATGAATGAATGAATGAATGAATAATCACATGTTGGCTGCACGGTGAACAAGTCGTTAGCGCGCAGGCCTCACAGCAAGGAAACCCGAGTTCAATTCCAACCTCGGCCCTCCCCGTGCATGCGTGGGTTTTCCCCGGGTACTCCGCCTTCCTCCCATATTGTTTGTCTATACGTGCCCTGTGATTGGCTGGCCACCAGTCCAGGGTGTACCCCGCCTCTCGCCCGAAGACAGCTGGGATAGGCTCCACCAACCCTCGTGAGGAAAAGCGGTAGAAAATGAATGAATGAATAATCACAGGTTGGCTGCATGGTGGAGGAGTGGTTAGCGTGCAGGCCTCACAGCTCTTGGAGACCCAAATTCAATTCCAACCTCGGCCCTCCCCGTGCATGCGTGGGTTTTCTCCGGGTACTCCGGCTTCCTCCCATATTGTTTGCTTATAGGTGCCCTGTGATTGGTGTACCTCGCATCTCTCGCCCAAAGACAACTGGGATAGGCTCTAGCACCCCTTGCAACCCTCGTGAGGAAAAGTGGTAGAAAATGAATGAATGAATTAATGAATAATCACATGTTGGCTGCATGGTGGTCGAGTGGTTAGCGCGAAGGCCTCACAGCAAGGAGAGTCGAGTTCAATTCCAACGTCGGCCATCCCCGTGCATGCGTGGGTTTTCCCCGGGTACTCTGCCTTCCTCCCATATTGTTTGCTTATACGTGCACTGTGATCGGTGTACCCCGCATCTCGCCCAAAGACAACTGGGATAGGCTCCAGCACCCCCCGCAACCCTCGTGAGGAAAAGCGGTAGAAAATGAATGAATGAATAATCACATGTTGGCTGCACGGTGAACAAGTGGTTGGCGCGCAGGCCTCACAGCAAGGAAACCCGAGTTCAATTCCAACCTCGGCCATCCCCGTGCATGCGTGGGTTTTCCCCGGGTACTCCGGCTTCCTCCCATATTGTTTGCTTATACGTGCCCTGTGATTGGTGTACCCCGCATCTCTCGCCCAAAGACAACTGGGATAGGCTCTAGCACCCCTTGCAACACTCGTGAGGAAAAGTGGTAGAAAATGAATGAATGAATGAATGTCCATAGTTAACTCATAATTAACCACAGATGGAAAACTGTCACCTTTCCATAAATGACAATGTAAAACTTCGAAGAACAAATAAGAGATAAATCCCAAGCAAGTTGAAAGCAGAATATCACCTTCTGTGTTCCGTCTCCCTTGAAGCCTGAGAAGCCATTGCTTTGCTCTGTTGTAGTTTTGCAAGCTAAGCAGGGACAACAATGGCCAACAACAATGTTTACACAGCAAATGTCCTAATAATTTAGAATGCAGACAGAAATCAATAGGTAGCGGTGTAATTCAGTAAACTCCAGATAGTAGCAAAGGATAAACGAGCTAACAAGCAGCAAACGTCTACCAACTAGAAGCGATGTAGTGCTGAATACCATCAATTGCTGCTATGCAGTTTTGTGTCAACACGGCATCATCCATTCTTAGCGGCCCGTGTCCCGCAACACGGGGTGTGACATTGTCGCCGCTCTCACAGCCCCGCTCCCAGCAGTTAACGCCGCACCTCTGGTGGTTGGGTTGGGGGGGGGGCATATGTACTCATTGCAAACTGAGTCATTATGATTATGAGTTTAAAAATTTGCTGAGCTGCTCGCCAGCTCATTGAAGCTCATCACCATAACCACATTACGGAGGAAACTAGCGCACCGGCAATCTCGCTCTTCCCCAATATTGCAATCCCAGCAGGCAGAGCTTGTCCACATCCATTAAGATGAACCTGAGCCACCAACGAGGCCTAATATCTGTCCTCAAGGCACAATGCTGCCATGCGATACCTGGAATCTAATTAATTAGGTTTACACAACAAACCTCGGTGCCCGACGCATCAATCTGCCGTAAATGGGCAAGACGAGAGAATGTGGCGCTACATCATAGGAGCGCTTTGGGGCTTGGCTTTATGTATCCTTGAGGCAGAAGGGCATACCAATGTGACAATACAAGCAATCAACTTCAATAAGAACTCACTGATACACCCTTAGCTCAAGGCCCAGGAACCCCTAATTTATTTCCATCCTTAATATATTTACCTCATCCAGAGAAAGGAAACAGATTGCCAGAGGCAGTGGGAAGTAAGATGATTTGGAACTCAATTCTGTTAAATTGCTTGCTGCCAGCATGATACATCATGGAGAATTAAGATGCTTCTCCCCCACCACTGAACTTCGCCAGCCATATTGGCACATCTGTCAAGGGCCCATCTCCGACAGAGACAAATGAACCCGTTCTGGCGCACGTGGGCCGAGCCAAACGGGTAGCAATAACTGAGATGAATAATGAGTCAGCACGGACCCAGCCTAAATTCATTTTTAACAATTAGTGCTGCTGCATCTCTCATTTTTCTTTGGGAATGAGTGCAGATACAATTACAGCTTGAATGGAAAAAAAAAACACATCAGCAAAAGCACAGGAATATAGATGATATTGTGCTGCGGGGATTTGTCAGCAGCTGGAGGAAAACAACTTTGGAGGGAAATGTCTTTTTCTTTGGCTTTTTTTGTGATGACACCACAGAAGCAATAAATGAAACACTTCACGCGTCTAATGATGATTCATTTTCTCCAGTCGCATATTGAGTGGTTAACCTATTTCTTCCTGATTAATCTGATTCAAAAATGTCAATTTCACATCAAATCGAGTAAAAATAGCATTAGTTCAGACATAATGACAATCCTAATTAATTATGATTAATTTCTTTGAAAACCGTGATCAATTTGTTTTAGATATTTGAATTGACCGCCCGAAATAAATATACAGTATAAATTTTGTTGACATATTTACAAATGGTGATTAATCATGATGAATTAATTTGACCGATTTAAGTTTTAATCATTCACAACCCTAATTAAAATACAGTAAAAATGGGCCTATTTCAGACATAATTGCAAATGGTGATTAATCATTATGAATTAAATTGAAAATTGTGATTAATCTGATTAAAAAGTTTCATTTGACAGGCCTAAATAAATTGCAGTAAAAACAGGCATAATTAATTATGATTAATCATGATTAATTAAATTTCGAATAAAGGCATATCTTAATCTTAACTGTGATTAAAATAATTTTCTGATTTTAATCAGACCTAAATAAAATTACAAGAAAAAATGCCGACATTGTTGCTAAGGGTGATTGATTATGATGAGGGGTCCCACAGTCAGACCAGCTGAGAACCACTGGTCTAAGGACGATGACTCGATTAATCAAAACAACAAGCTTTTAAATGATTAAAATCAGATGAATCACAGTTTTCAAACAGATTTTAATCATTTGGCAGCTCTAATTTTATATAGCTTTTAGTTTTATTTAGTCCTACATTAAGTGCTATGTTTGTTTGAATTATTTTTTACACTGGGAAACACTTGAATCGTCAAAAAATAAAATAAACAAGAATAAAACCAGTAATCACCAAAGTTTGGTGTCTCAGAGTAAGCGTATTTTACAAATGTTTTTTTTCCTCCGAATTTCCTGAGTGTACAGTAAATGGCGGTGACTCAGGTGTTGTGGTGATTGGCGAGTGTTCAAGTGTCCTTGAGGGAGACGCTGCAGCCATCATTTCTCGCGATGCTGCGTCATCTGTGTAAATGACAAGGTAGGTTAGCTCTAATTGCCCTTGATGAGCTGCTTGGCACCGTCCATAGCAGCATAAGCTGACAGTGATTTTAGATTTTTTTTTTTTTTTTTTAGGCTGGTAGAGCCCATAAAAAAGGCAGCTTTTGTGCAGATGACATTAATATATAGGTTTGACTTTATCTTCTTTGTCAGACATGCTGTATTAAAAAAAAAAAAAAAAAAATGGACTCAGAGGAGAGCATACCTAAAAGCTGGTTATCTTTATCCCCGAGAAGCATCTCCCGGGTTCCTTGTAAAGAATGCCTCACACATTGCCCCCCACTCCCACCACGATGCGTGAACCCCCCCGTGTAGCCACACTTTGCTTGAAAGTCAAGTGCTACTAAATACACAGGGGTCTACCGGGAGCAATCTTCCTCCAGATGCATTAAGTTCCAGGAAGCAGCGCTACTTGTGTTGGCCACCATGACAACAAGGCATTGCTCTTTTGCCTCTAGCCTTTGTAGAGGGTGTCAAGCCACAGGAGACAAAAAGTGCACTGGCTTCAAAAGCAGCCATCCAATTTAAGGTTCACTTTTCCACCGAGAGATGTGAGAGGCACAGGTACGCTTTCAAAATGGAAATTTTGACATTGTTCTCGGAAAAAAAAAGTGGGTCTCTAGTTGGAGTTGGTCTGTGTTTTTGAGTTCCCGCACGGTACACATGAAGTGAGGGACAAGCTGTGGAACGGCTTTGCAATAACGAACATCCCTCACTATATCGACATTTTTCAACAAATAATAAAGTATCGCTGTTTCGTGGTTGACTGTGGCCGAGTATTACTCCAAGCGGGGTGGTCAAAACACGGCTCTAATGGTGAGGGAATGTAAAAAAAATACTAGCTGGGGTCAACAGTGCTGTTCAAGATCCCGCTGTAAAAGCCGATGATGATGGCTTGGTTTGCTTTAGAGATGAGGAAGAGTATCACAAATGGACAATTAACCAAAAAAGTGAACTTTCACAAAAATATTTGTAAACTAGTTCCCTTGGATTGGATTTGTGGTGATGATAAAAGCATGGGCAGAAGCACAGGTATGATTTCAAAATGGAAATTTTGACATTGTGCTCGGAAAAAAGTGGGTCTGTGGGGGGGGGCACGGCTCTAATGGTGAGGCAATGTGAAAAAACAGCTGGGGTCAACAGTGCTGTTCAAGATCCCGACTGTAAAAGCCGATGATGATGTCAAGGTTTGCTTTAGAGATGAGCAAGAGTATCACAAATGGACAATTAACCATTCATTCATTCATTCATTCATTCATTCATTTTCTACCGCTTTTTCCTCACGAGGGTCGCGGGGGGTGCTGGAGCCTATCCCAGCTGTCTTCGGGCGAGAGGCGGGGTACACCCTGGACTGGTCGCCAGCCAATCACAGGGCGACAATTAACCAAAAAAAGTGAATTAGAAGTGAATTCTACTACACTTTCACAAAAATATTAGTAAACTAGTTCCCTTACTCTACCCAAAATGAGGTACATACCAAATCATGATCATGGCGTACCATTCCAGCCTGAGTTTCCATTGTGATGATACAAAAGGAATTGGATTTGTGGTGATGATAAAAGCATGGGCAGAGGCACAGGTACGCTTTCAAAATGGAAATTTTGACATTGTGCTCGGGGAAAAAAAGTGGGTCTCTAGTAGGAGTTGGTCTGTGTTTTTGAGTTCCCGCACGGTACACATGAAGATGTGATGGACAGGCTGTGGAACTGCTTTGCAATACCGAACATCCCTCGCTATATCAATATTGGGGGGGGGGGGGGGGGGGGTGAAAACACGGCTCTAATGGTGAGGGAATGTAAAAAAAAAACAGCTGGGGTCAACAGTGCTGTTCAAAATCCCGCTGTAAAAGCCGATGATGATGGCTAGGTTTGCTTTAGAGATTTTAGAGATGAGCAAGAGTATCACAAATGGGCAATTAACCAAAAAAGTCAATTATAAGTGAATACTACTGCACTTTCACAAAAAGTATTTATAAACTCGTTCCATTACTCTACCCAGAATGAGGTACATACCAAATGGTGATCATGGCGTACCATTCCAGCTTGAGTTTCCTTTGCGATGATACAAAAAGAATTGCATTTGTGGTGATGATAAAAGCATGGGCAGAAGAATTCACGTCATAAATATGTTAATCACCAAGAGAATAATTTAGCACAAGCACGTAAAGTCAGACACGAGATGCAGGGGAACAATGTGATGTCCATCCAAAGCCAAAACAAACACCCAAAACATCCCTATCCATGGAGAGCACCCAGTTTGCTAATCTGGCTTTGTATCCTCTAAAGTACTAATTAAGTTGGATCAACACTGCCATCGACTGAAATGACATTCACTTTATTATGCGTGCCACGAGTGGAAAGATTGCGAATGATCGAGAGCTACCTGAGTGAAGTGGAATAAGAGAGTCGGACCAACTAGAGCAAATAGAATCCGCACGTCTCCCGCAATTAGAGGCTCCCAGCAGCCGCAAACAGCTCGTCAAAGTGGCTTCAATCCAAACATCCATAACCGCTGCTCTGCAAACACACTGACAGTCGGAGCTCTGCGGATAAGCAGCCATGAGCTCACAGTCATTTACAAGTCAGACGAGTGCTTTAATCAATAGCTATTCTTTTTTTTTAGATACATCTCTCGACTGAAGAAAAGCATTTACAGAGCATGTGAGGCTTCCAGCCTCTGTGATTACCATTTCAATTGGATTTAGGGGACAGTTAAAAATTCATGTTAAGAGTGAAATACCCAAATGAATAATACACTGGGAAGGGTTATTTACTTATTCCACTGCTAAGACCATTCCTTCTTAGAATGATATCAAATAATTACTCTCTATTATCAGCTCAGCCGTTGGTTGTCAAAGTGTCGGGCACGTACCACTGGCGGTACACAGGCTTCATTCCACAATAAAAACAGGGCTCGACAATAACGATGTACCGATGGCCCGGGGCAAGTTAAAACAAAATTCGGGCAAGTAAATCTAATCAGTGATATTCCCGTCGGGCAAGTGCACTTTGGCATGTCATACTGCCAAGAGTTTTTTTTAAAGCGGTTCTTGTTGGGTGTTGGTAAAACACGGACTGCGTAATACCGGTGGTAATTTGCAAAGCAATCCTTGCAATGGACCAATCAGAATCGTTTATTTAGACCGCGGTCCGTAATCAACAGTCCGCGTTTTACCCACACCCGTTGTTCGCGATCAACCAATCAGCGATCGTTTGACTACGAAAACATCCATCATGGCGTCGCTGCCAACATCGTCTAATTCTGAAGGAAACAGCAAAAAGTGATGAACCTCTATCGTTGCATGGTTTTTATTTCCAAGGCAGCATGAAAAACAACTTACTGGCCTGTTGCAGACTTAACTAACTAGCTGGGCGCACGGCAACCGAACTTCTCCTTTTTTCCCTCTCGTTCCTCTTCTTTGGTCCCAAAACGCCCGCTCAAAGACCGCGAGCTGAACATGACTGCCCCCCAGCGTCCATGCATGAAACTACAGCCCGGAATACAACACACACGCAACGCTACAGTATTATTTATTTTATTATTTTATTTATTTGAGATTCTCATGTGATGCCACAAAAAATTACATGATATCATTATGGCAGTCTTTTCATTTTACATGGGGCAAGTTCGGGCAAGTAGTTCTCACCTTAAGGATTCCCTATGGGCAAGTCATTTTGGTTTTTAATGTAGAGCCCTGAAAAAATATCGATTTTTCCTCAAACTTTCTTGATTTATCCTAATCCAATATCATAACATGACTACTACCACATCACTACTATGTAATACTACAGTGGATGGGGCCGCCTGCCGTGGCCCAGCAAGGTGCACTACAATCGGGCACACGCTGCCAGCAGCCGGTGTGATGGCACAGAGGTGTCTGACAAACCTTTTGCACAAAACGTACAGCATAGCATACGGCAGGCGTGTCGTGATGTTGGCGTTTCAGGTGGCTGATAAGCCCCCCCCCCCCATGCCCATGCCCACCCCCCCCTCATCAGGATGCATTTGGTGCAACTAGAATGGAAAATGTATTCGTCTGAAAGTGAATGCTTGCTTACAAGTGAGGTCAGGCTGTTAAGGAGAAAATAGGAGAGCTTGATTTGCTCACCTGCACACTCACTTCATTTATGTATGTATTTATTTATTTTTTAATGATTGGTTATCTGCGCTATTTTTAATAATACCGATGCTGAGGTTTGACAGAATTTACAAAGGTTATTTTCTACATTGGGGCTGCACGGCGGACGAGTGGTTAGCGTGCAGACCTCACAGCTAGGAGACACTAGTTCAATCCCAACCGCGACTCCAAATTGTCCATAGGTATGAATGTGAGTGTGAATGGTTGTTTGTCTATATGTGCCCTGTGATTGGCTGGCCACCAGTCCAGGGTGTACCTCGCCTCTCGCCCAAAGACAGCTGGGATAGGCTCCAGCACCCGCGCGACACTCGTGAGGATAAGTGGTAGAAAATGAATGAATGAATGAATTTTCCACGGGCTGCACGATGTTTGAGTGGTTAGCGCACAGACCTCACAGCTAGAAGACTTGGGTTCAATTCCACCCTCGGCCATTTCTGTGTGGAGTTTGCATGTTCTCCCCATGCATGTGTGGGTTTTCTCCGGTGATTGGCTGGCCACCAGTCCAGGGTGTACCCCGCCTCTCACCCGAAGACAGCTGGGATAGGCTCCAGCACCCGCGCGACACTCGTGAGGATAAGTGGTAGAAAATGAATGAATGAATGAATGAATTTTCCACGGGCTGCACGATGTTTGAGTGGTTAGCGCACAGACCTCACAGCTAGAAGACTTGGGTTCAATTCCATCCTTGGCCATTTCTGTGTGGAGTTTGCATGTTCTCCCCGTGCATGTGTGGGTTTTCTCCGGTGATTGGCTGGCCACCAGTCCAGGGTGTACCCCGCCTCTCGCCCGAAGACAGCTGGGATAGGCTCCAGCACCCCCGCGACCCTCGTGTGGATAAGTGGTAGAAAATGAATGAATTTTCTACATGAAGTTTTTTTCATATTGTCCTATGGCAGCATATTGTGTGCAAGTAATTGTGTGAATTGATGATATTTAAGTTAGCTTGCCATGATTTGTATGCAAGTAGGTCACAAATGAACGGGTCCAGGATGCCAACCAGAATAAAACCAACAAAGAATCCTTGTATTTTTACACCCCATCCTACTATTTCAGCGGTTGTGCCATTCTTAAATTTAACAATTTCACAAAGGGGCGCAGCCAAACATGAAACAATTTCCTATAACGACCTGAACATGAAACTAATCATAAAGTAAGACAGCAGAAACAGCAAACAGGGAAGACGTAAAACCTGCAGAGGTATAAAAGGAAAATGATGCATAGCTTTGTTCCTGTGGGAGTCTTATGGCGGGGATGATATCATCCCTCTTATGAAAAATGCCTCTATCCCGCGCACACACACACACACACACACACACACACTCACACACATGCCTTAAATAACTTTTAATCAAATTTCATGGTGTGGGTTTTGAGGCTACTTGCATAGGAGGAGCACACAGGAAGGTGACATGTTAGATAAGAGCTCTCCTAGCAATTATTGCTTCATCTTCCCAATAAAGGAGTGGGGGTGATATTTCTTTAAATTAATAGTACGGTATTTTTAGCCTCCATGACTATTCTGATTTCATTTCATGCTCAGCTTAATTAGACGAGACATACGGTGAGTTTAGCGGCATCTGCCAATGTGTTTGCATGATTGACGACATCCTCTAAACGGGATCGGGACGGGATCTCGCGAGATTAAAATGTGATTTCCTGTTTGGAGAAAAGCTGTATCGGGAAAACAGGGCAGCCTGTGCGGGTATGGCATGGATACTATCAACGACAGTATAGTTGTATATTATTGGATTGTATACTGCATATATTATAAGTAATTATATACTGTATATATTGTAAGTAAACATTAAGCGATTCAGCCACACCTTGCAATTTAATGGTAATGGTAATGGTTTTATCAGATTACAATTGAATGCATCACATAACCACTTCACAGTTCCACATGTCCAAAAGGAGTAGGAAGAAGCAAAGCTTATTAAATCCTACCCCTCCATCTGGTACTTTTACAATCAGTAACTGTTAGATTTGTTCACTTCCTGCTTTCCATAATACAGTTTAAGGGTTTTGTTTGGTTTTATTGTTTGTTTGTTTTTAAATAATGTACCTTGTACCGAAGTACAAGGTGATATGACCTTACAATGACATAATGGGTACCATAGTAAGTGTCAATATAGTGAGAGAAGTGAGAATAGTGAGATATTGTAGAGAAGTATTGGATAACATTTTTAGGTAATTGTTTATTTTTAGCCTTATGCATTATTTTAGCTGTTTGAAGATTAACTATATCACTAACTTTAAGTATTTGTGATTTTAGAAATAAGGAGTTAGTATGTTCTCTGTAGGCGGCATTATGAATTATCCTTACTGACCTTTTTTGCTGTACATTTAGCAAGTGAAGATTGCTTTTGTAGTTATTACCCCATATTTCCACACAATAAGTAAGATATGGTTATTTATTTAACCTTCCTTGGTGTTCACAGCGTCGGTGACTTTTCTCATACAAAAAAAAAACCATAATGATAAATCACTGCTTTTACTTTGAAAACAAGAAGCGAACCAACTCGGAATATATCCTGCTTGACTGATGTCATTGCGGTGTGTTCACGTCGTGTTGCATCCTGGGTAATTTGAGTTATGAGTCGTAAACTGATGATACATACTCAACATTTCAGGCGAATGCAGTATGAATGTGCTTTGTCTTGACATCACTAATGTGCGCCCGTTTTTAAATTACGCAAAACGCCGCACCTTCAAATGAGTTCCTGATTTGTCCATTTTCTAGTTTACTTCAGGTATATAAATGAATTTAATTGTTTATTTGTGGGTGGGGGGGTGGGAATGATTCCTTTCATAATTATAGCCCGGGTGTTTATTTACTTACGCCACAAAAAAGGACGGCGCATTAATTGGAAACAGGCAATAATTGGAGAGGTTGTTATTTACCAAATTTTTCAAATGACTGTTGACTCAGCAGTTAATTGAAAAGAGGCGTTAAGTGGAGCGTTTACGGGCTGTACTAATTACATCCAAAAGCATTACCCCCTCATAAACGCCACACCTCTAACAGTCACCGGAGCAGTTGAGTAAGTCGTATGAGCTTCAAGACTAATTGAGAGAAAGCGGATAATAGAATACACAAAGGCGGGAAGGATTTCAATGCGACAATGCTGCTGGCATGCGTAATGATGGTGGTGACACAGCACTGAATCAGAGTGGTGTTTGTGGGGGTTTTTTTTTTCGTTTTTTTTGGCCTCCGTGTCTGCCTAATAACACCTAACAGGTCCGCGGTCCCCTGTGAATGTTAGTTTGTCAAGTGCGGAGTCTTGTCTTGTCCCCAGCATCTTCCAGCTTGAGGCGAAGGCAGCTGTCTGCATTTCTTTTTACACCCACTTGCACAGAGCAAATGCCCTTAATAACCATTTAGCTGCTAAGGCACGCTTGTCTGTCCTCCATTCACAGCCCCGACCGCTAATTACCTTTTCAAGGCAATGGACATTTCTATGTTGCCTCAATGCCTTCCTTTTCTTCCAGCGGCCAGCTGATGAGCATGGTGGCAATTCACGGGCTGTCCTTTCATCTTATTTATTACTGTGCGAACACATCTTTTAAAAGCGCGAGGTATCAAGAAGATCCCGTTCTGATTGATGGTTGGGGCTCGAACGGCAGAATCAGTAGCCAGCACGCAATTCTAACATGTCAAATCACGTCGCACCGCTCGCACGGGAGAGGCGGGGCGGAAATGATTCTCATCGTTAAAAATTCATTATATTTTATTACATATAACATTAACTTTTATAGAGGCGGTGCGTGCTTTCACGCGGTAAGTCCAAAAGAGGCGGTCATTTACTAATTAATTTGGTGCTACCACTTCAACTCTATTTCTAATAATTGGAGGGGTATTTAAAACACATTTAATCATCAGCGCTCACTTGCTGCCAGAAGAAGAAAATCACGTCAAAATCATTGTGACGGCCAGTGAGGAATTTGCCGATGAGAAGCAAAGTGAAGCAAGCAGTGCTGCAGTGTTTGGTGGAGCAGGAAGTGAAAAAGCAGCCATGCATGGGTAGTCAAAGCAGACACGCGTTCACTTCCTGTGCTAGTCAACTGGGAGAGGCCGAGACCTGTATGGGAAGTGACATGAATACCAAGCAAACCTCAGCTAAAACTGAGCATGGCTTCCGTTGCCTGCAAACAAAGTTGGACTAACGAGAGGCTGCAAAATATTGTCTTGCTGAGAAATGATATCATAACTCAGTATATATTTTAGCATGGTAAATTACTTCAACCTCGACCGTGATACGTGGATTCCTGAAAAATAGCAGTTCTTATTTATAAATCGATTATTTTCACAGTTAAACCTGTTTTATAACACAATTAGAGCCCTCTAAACATGAAATAACACCCCTATAGTCACCTTTACACATGTATTATCATATATTGTAGATATAATAATAGAAAGACATAATAGAGTAGTATTAATGCAAATCTCCATTTTGTTGCAATTTACTGGTTTCAGTTTCAAGTACAGATAAATAAATAAATATCATCATAATATTATTCAGAACACACTCGCTCACAATGACTCAGGCCGCGAGCGAAAGGTAACGCTACATATTGGAGCTGCCGCCACTGCAGGCAGAAAAAAAAAAAAACATTAAGAACTAATTTTGAGTCACTCCGTGTATTAACAACACAACAAAACAGGCTAACAGGCTTGGTATGCTAACCGGAAAATGGACAAAAACGATGGCGTACATTTTTGACGTTAACCTGTACATGCAAACAGGAACAGGAAGTCGTCGATGAAAATGAAGCCAAAGGAAGTTGCCAGACTTTTTTTGTAGCACCTGCCTGATTTATATGCAGTTAAAATACATTTTGAGACTCGTGGCGTAACTATTTTAGTTAGGAAAGAACTACAGAGTCAAGTGCTGATGACATCATACATGGGGGACGGATGCTGTGTGATAAATATGTACATTGAGAACACAGTTGGATTTAAAGGGTGTATTAGCAACATGACAAGACACGCCATATTGTATGCTAACCGTAATATTGACGTTAATCGAAATTAATCAACGTTAATCGACTTTAATCGTCGTTAATCGAGGTTATCCACATTAACGTATAAAGTATAAAAACTGAAATTTTGAGACGCGTGGCGTCACCATTTTAGTTAGGAAAGAACTACAGAGTCGAGTGCTGATGACATCATAAATGGGGGACGGACGCTGTGTGATGAATATGTACATTGAGAACACAGTTGGACTAAAGGGTGCATTAGCATCACAACAAGACACGCCATATTGTATGCTAACCGTAATATTGACATGAATCGACATGAATCGACATTAACCGTCATTAATCAACGTTATCCACATTAACGTATAAAATACAAAAACTGAAATTTTTAGACTCATGGCGTAACCATTTTAGTTAGGAAAGAACTACAGAGTCAAGTGCTGATGACATCATACATGGGGGACAGACGCTGTGTGATAAATATGTACATTCAGAACACAGTTTGACTTAAAGGGTGTATTAGCATCACGACAAGACACGCCATATTGTATGCTAACCGTAATATTGACATTAATCGACGTTAATCGACGTTAATCGACCACACTAACCGGCCTGTTCCACTGCATAGGGAAACTCGCTTTTACACGGAATGCTGTAACAAAAACAAAGTTCTTCTATGAAGGTCAAATTAGATTCCTCATTACGCCTTTCAGTGGTCTTTTTAATGGGAGGTCCCGGAAGGACAGTTGAAAACAATCCACAAATGCACACATACTTCGGTGTAGAAATGAGGACAAAAAATGTTGACTTTCTGCCGTGTTTATTAAATACTAAGCATTTCCCCAATTTGAATGTGCTGCTTTCCGAGAGCGGGGGTTAGTTATTTTCTACATGCTGTTTTTAGAGCATGGAAGCCGTAAATACAATTTAACAGAGTGTTTTTCCGCCTCTTGGGCCCATCTAGTGAGGTGCCCTTTACCAAAGCACATAACCTCTATTTCCCGCTGGACAGCTTTGTTTGCACGGGGGCCTCAGGTGTTCGCTGTGAATGTGCAGGGGCTGAATGAAACACCAAGTTAAAAAAAAAAAAAAAAAATCATAAAGTGCGCTTAGCAGCGCTACAAAATGTATTCCTTCGCCAGCAAGCCCACACATCCCTGAAAAAAAATAAAAAATCCAACTCTCTTGAACAAGCATTAGTAAAGCTGTGAGGTCAATCACTAGCTGAGCTTCACTTTCATGACCAACCTCTACGTGTGGGATTGGTGGGTGAGGGCTTTATAAATAGTAAATGGCATGAATGTTTGTGTGTGTTTTAAATGCTACATAAATTAAAACAGTAATTGCTGTGTTTACTTCTAATATGCCCCCTGCCGTTAACACCCTGACACGTCATGGTAATATATTCTCAAATCTAGTCTTCAGTCTTTGAACTAAACCTCTGCTGTTGCCCTTTGAAGGCTTTGCAGAAGAACATCTCAACCTAACATTGAACACACACACACACACACACACACACACACACAGCGGCTATGAAAAACAAACTGTGGGTTATATACTGCATATTTGCATGTGCATCCATGTGAGTGTTCACTTTTGGGGCTGCCGACGAGGAGACGGAGGCAAGTTTTGATTTCCCACAAGCACTTTGTTTGGCATTAAAAAGCATGCATGCTAACAATAATGAGAAGCAGGAGGGAGGCCAGGAAATACAGCTGTTTTCACATCTGGGCCAACTGTTGCTGTGCAAATCGGGTGAAAAACATTCGCCGGAAATGCAGCTGAAACTTGAAGAGGGGAGGAATTGCATTACAGGTGCCATCGTTTAGCATTTTTCAACAATGTTAAAATAAATATCAGCGGCCCCGCAGTGCTGCATTGGAAGCCGTGATACTGGCAATTTGACGGTTTAATAGTGCTGGTGGTAAGCTTTAATGCTAACGAGCTAATTTGAGTGTGTACTATACCTACGGACTATGGAGCACCACCAACTTTGCTCAAATAGTATATATAGTACATAGATTTTTAATTATGCTCTACATTGGGGCTGCACGGTGGTCGAGTGGTTAGCTAGGAGACCTGAGTTCAATTCCACCCTAGGTCATCTCTGTGTGTAGTTCTCCCCGTGCATACGTGGGAATGGTTGTTTGTCTATATGTGCCCTGTGATTGGCTGGCCACCAGTCCAGGGTGTACCCCGCCTCTCGCCCGAAGACAGCTGGGATAGGCTCCAGCACCCCGGCGACCCTCGTGAGGATAAGCGGTAGAAAATGAATGAATGAATGAATTTTCCACATGGGGGCTGCACGGTGGTCTAGTGGTTAGCACGCAGGCCTCACAGCTAGGAGACCCGAGTTCAATCCCACCCTCGGTCATCTCTTTGTGGAGTTTGCATGTTCTCCATGTGCATATGTGAGTTTTCTCCGGATTCCGGTTTCCACATTCCAAAAACATGCTAGGTTAATTGGCGACTCCAAATTGTCCATAGGTATGAATGTGAGTGTGAATGGTTGTTTGTCTATATGTGCCCTGTGATTGGCTGGCCACCAGTCCAGGGTGTACCCCGCCTCTCGTCCAAAGACAGCTGGGATAGGCTCCAGCACCCCGGCGACCCTCGTGAGGATAAGCGGTAGAAAATGAATGAATGAATGAATTTTCCACATGGGGGCTGCACGGTGGTCTAGTGGTTAGCACACAGGCCTCACAGCTAGGAGACCCGAGTTCAATTCCACCCTCGGTCATCTCTTGTGTGGAGTTTGCATGTTCTCCCCTTGCATGCGTGGGTTTTCTCCGGGTACTCCGGTTTCCTCCAAAAACATGCTAGGTTAATTAGCGACTCCAAATTGTCCATAGGCATGAATGTGAGTGTGAATGGTTGTTTGTCTATATGTGCCCTGTGATTGGCTGGCAACCTGCGCACGGTGTACCCCGCTTCTCACCTGAAGACAGCTGGGATAGGCTCCAGCACCCCCGCGACCCTCGTGAGGATAAGTGGTAGAAAATGAATGAATGCTCTACATTGTTAATTTTTCAAAGCAAACTTCTAAAAATTTTAAATTCTAAAAAAATTCGAAAAAATGACAAATGACAAGCGCGCTCTTGCAGTTCAGTCGTTTCGGGAAGTGACTAATAAACAGTTGACTACACGTCATCGAAAAAGCACTGAAAGCTTATCTCGCGCGTAGCAGATGAAAATAATGTTTCCAATATTTCTATTTGCGTATTTACACCAAATCAGTCTGCATGAATACTTTTGTGTATGTGTCACTGCGCTGTTTGCCAAATTGTGAGCTCCATCGCCAAGCCCCCGGGCTTCCAGGACGATGGTGTCGGCTCACCGTTTTCGTAGCCGGATTTCATGCACTATTTCCGGGCTGCTGAAAACCCAGAACCATTCCACACTTCCCCGCTTACCGCGGAACATGGATGGACATGTGGGTGCTGCTCTCTGGTCAAGAGAACCCGGGTGAAGAGGGGTCCGCCATTGCTCCACAAATTCCACTAAAACCAAGCGTACTTTCATTCAGGGCTCTATAACCAAGAATGTGATCATTGATGGCTTCTCTGAAAGTGACGCGGTCCAAAGAACTAGGAAGAACCAGTTTTTCCACCAGGTCTGTGACTGACTCATAGCTAGCATAGCCCCGGGCTTTATTTGTTTTGATGTGTAGCGAAGCCTGCTTTCCACAACATAGTGGTCGTATACACAGAGTACCGTCATCTCGTTATCTGGCGACTTAAAAGCAACCTTTTGAGTCTCTCAAAGGTGGAGCCAACAAAGGAGATGATAGCAGATGGAGATGATAGCTACGTTCCTGAACACATCCCAATAAAGCAAGAAAGACCGTGCTTGTGAAATGAGAGATTTACCTGAGTAGGACCAGTAGGAGTCCCCAGCCGCCCTCCTCTCCCTCATTAGACCGGCGCTCCCATGATGCCTTGCTCCAGCGTGGTGAGGTTGTCCCTCTGACAGCACTGTGAAAAAGGAGACAAGAGTTACATTTCCTACTATTCTATAATAACCTCACAGAGTTGCTATTGAGCAGAGGGAAATTGTCAAATGTTAATGTTCCGCCATGCCGGTGGGTTGTAAATATAACACATTCATGGAATTCTAAAAGCTAGCCATGCTTGGAATTGTATATTACCACATAAGTATCGCATCAGCTGAAAATTGCAACAACTCCCAGCATGGATGTTAACCCCAGAGGGAGATGATGATCAAAATACACTTGAGCAACATCCTACCACGCCATGGTCTTCTCCTGAGGAACACGGAATGCTATAACAAGACACGTGTGCCAGTGGGAAGACAAAAAAAAAAAAAAAAAACCTCTTGCTTTCTTGCTTTCAGTCCAGTAAGCATCGTTTGACACAAAGCCTGAATGGCTGGCAATGATCATCACCATCAAGACCTGCAGAAAACAAGATTTGCCAGCCTGCAGAGCTTGTGATGCGTCGTGCACTCCAACGGTTACCAACAATTACATCCATTTCAGCGGCAGCTGGGCTGGAACTCGGCTGCACCGCTGGTGTGCTGCCACACCATGTCAACTGGAAAATGATGAAATGGAAAACTTCATTCGCTAAAATTCGTGAACCAGGCAACAGCTTTAGCTCAGGGATTTTATTAATTAGACTAAATTCAAGGAGGGGGATTTTCTCATTTGTGTGTGACGTCATTGGCCGTTACTTCGACATTTTTTTTTTTTTACAAATGCTTTTGATCTAAAACTGAGCATGGCTTCCGTTGCCTGCAAACAAAGTTGGACAAACAAGTGCTGCATGAGGCTGGAAATATTGTCTTGATGAAAAATGATATCACAATTCAGTATATATTTTAGCATGGTAAATTACTTCAACCTCCACCGTGATAAGTGGATTCCTGCAAAGTAGCAGTTCTTATTTATAAATCGATTATTTTCATAGTTAAACCTGTTTTATAACACAATTAGAGCCCTCTAGACATGAAATAACACCCCTATAGTCACCTTTACACATGTTCGACACTAGCGCTCAGTGGATTGCGCCACTGAAGCCATAAGGTCTGACTCCAAAACCAAAACAGACTCTAACCAAAGCACTCTAACCAAAGCAAATGTTCCCATAGAAAATAATGTCAATACAATCCATCTGTTTCATAGTTAAACCTGTTTTATAACACAATTAGAGCCCTCTAGACATGAAATAACACCCCTATAGTCACCTTTACACATGTATTACCATATATTGTAGATATAATAATAGAAAATAAGACATAATACAAGACATAATTTGTCTTTTCACAATAGTTTTACACGCTTTAAAATTATTTGTAGTAGCCATTATGATAAATCGATTATTTTCATAGTTAAACCTGTTTTATAACACAATTAGAGCCCTCTAGACATGAAATAACACCCCTATAGTCACCTTTACACATGTATTACCATATATTGTAGATATAATAATAGAAAATAAGACATAATACAGGACATAATTTGTCTTTTCACAATAGTTTTACACGCTTTAAAATGATTTGTAGTAGCCATTATGAGCCAATAACTCCGTCAACTACTTAGCGTTCGATGCTAGCGCTCAGTGGATTGTGCCACTGAAGCCATAAGGTTTGACTCCAAAACCAAAACGGACTCTAACCAAAACACTCTAACCAAAGCAAATGTTCCCATAGAAAATAATGTCAATACAATCCATCTGTTCCAGACAGCAACACATGCTAGCACAAAACACATTTTATAAACAATAATTCTGGTTTTACACACAGAAAATAACAAGCGACTACGCTGTAGCAATATGCAGCCTTTCTGATGCTAATTTGAAGATAAAGGTGATCAGTCATATTAGACTCAAGGTCGTCTTATCGTCGGGTCAATCCACTAAATTAGCATTTAGCATCCTTTGAGACTGTTTGAAATGATTTCCATGAAACTTTGTGAAGATCAGGAGCATGCACCAAGGGGGAAAAATATTTAATTTAGTTTAATGTTTTCAATGTTACTAGTGCTTTGGGAGTATTTATCTATATGGTGCGTTTCCAAAAGCAAATCTCCGTGCACATGCCTTTAATTGCTGTGTGCAAGAAAACAGACATATCAAAATAAGGCCACTGAGAGTTAGGGTCCATGTATGTACTACATCTGCAGCCACTACTAATAATCTTGACTGTTGCTAATCGTTGCATCATTATTAGGGATTAATTAACCAGCACAGCATCCAGCCAGGTCCGCCCTCGTAAGTGTAGTCAGCACATTACCGCCTCCAAAAACACAACAAAAATCGTTCACGAAGACGCTGAGTGCGTTGCAAAAATCGAAGGCATTGTGCTCGGAGGTAAAGTCACGGAGGCCATGATGGAAACGTCATAAATAGCCGCTTTGTGACGGCATCCGTGCATGCTTGCATGCGTGGATTCAAATACCGCGTATGAAATGAAACAGAGAGCGAGGCCTGTGAGCAATATTTGAAGGGCAGGTTGTGAAACAGGAGGGCCGCGCAGGCTTTGATCAAAGAGCATAGGAGACAGCTCCGTGTCAACAGTTTACTCTCATCCATGTCAGCCGTCCCCCGAGGGCGAAGGATTAAAGTCGCAGCATCTCTGATTGAGCCAAGCAGAAAATGCATTCTGTGCAGGAGGAGAGCCTCGCCCTGCACTAAAACCCTCATAGATGCTAAATGAAGGAAACCCATGCAAATTAGGGTTTGACTTACACAGCTACCGTGTCTTTATCTTAGACATTATTTTACTTTTTTTTTTTGTTTTACCCCTGATTATCTCAAGGATGTTAGGCAGGAACAAGCCTTCAAAGGCCGCTGGATCAAAAGAGCATGTAATGTCTGGGCATACAAACTTCTTCCCCACTTTTCATCACCCCGAGGGCAATCTCTTCGCCGCCTCGACCGAGCTATTTGTTCCATAATATCACACTCAACAACAAGCCAAGAACCCCCCCCCGAGACCCTTGGAAAAAACACAACAGCAGCCTAACAACCACCCCAGGAGCGTTTTACCTGCATTAGAAATCAGCAAGACAAGTTCAAATTTCAATTGCATCCATGGCGTTAGCATGAAAATTAAAAATATTACGTTAAATTAACCTAAATCATATTTTATGAAACGATGCATGGTAAAAAAAAATCTGCATTACTTAGGAAAAAGTGAATTCTGGGGGGGAACATTGATGATGTGGACATGAACACACAGGCTTTACCTTTTCTGGGCATTCTAAAGATATAAAAACAGCTAAAAAGGAAACACTTCCAAAAAGCTCCAACAAGGTCATCAACAAACAAAAGGAAAGCAGCAATACGTAGCGTTACCTTTCGCTATGAGCGGGTGTATGCTGAAGCTAATTGCTAGCCGGCTAGCACCTACTGTGGTGAGGTGTCACTACACCAGAAAAGTAGTTCTCGGGTGTAAAAATGTTAATAACATTAACCTCTCTATGAGCTTCAGCCACTGATGGTCCTACATGTTGTTATTCCGCATTCATTTATTCTAGT
The DNA here is from genome assembly GCF_037039965.1 of Doryrhamphus excisus. Classification (NCBI taxonomy): domain Eukaryota; kingdom Metazoa; phylum Chordata; class Actinopteri; order Syngnathiformes; family Syngnathidae; genus Doryrhamphus; species Doryrhamphus excisus. Next base: position 18,297,049 of record NC_136367.1, on the reverse strand, counting down.
TTCCTTCTATTCCGCTTCTCTGATTCCCTTAACCGGACTCTTAGTTCCTTGTGTGTCACCGTCTGTGAAGGTTTTCAGTGTCAGGTTCAGCAGATGTCCGTTTTCAGGACTGGGGAACCTCAGGTCCGACAGCAATACCAGCACCACGGGAGAACCGCAAGGAACTGTGCTCTCCCCTGTTCTGTTTCCCCTGTACGGGTCCGACTTTCAATACAACTCTGAGCTCAGCAATGTACGGAAGTTCAGGGATGACACGGACATCGTGGGATCTATCAGGATGGGTAAGAACAGAAAACTGATCAGAAGACTTCATCGACTGGTGCCACCCAAACCATCTAGAAGAGCAGGAAGTGCACTGATGAATGACAATGGACGATGATCTATCCAGCAGATGGAATCGGACTCCCGATCTAGCCTTTAGCCTGGTCATCAGGCCAGCGCTACAACTGTGCTTCTGTCTGTTGTGGCGCCACCTCCATCTGCCTCTAAAACCGGCTAGCGGCAGAACGTACTTCTGCAAGCTGCTCGGTATGTCCGTGGTCTGGAATCATTCCCAAGTTTCGCCATTCTGCCTTCGCCAGATTGTATTCAGTATATGCTATTTAATGACTGCAAAATGGCCGTTACCTGATCTAATATGAGAATCAGTCTGAGTCACATGTAGTCAAACTATGTAGCAAAAATACAGGGAATATCTACACCCAGTTTATTATAACATTCGCTGATTGGACTACTTTGTTGTCTACAGCTGCAACAATTAATCAATGAATCGATCATCAAATTAATCGACAACTATTAGTTATTCGATTTTTTTTTTATTTAAAATGTAAATATCTTAAAATGTATGAGGCTTTTGTAGACCTGTATTGCACATTCCAGTATGTCTTGTTTTACAGTGTTTACTTGTCAAATGAATCCATTAGCATCACAGTAAACAAAGGCTAATGTGTTTAGTTAGTTTGAGGGAGTAGCTGCTGCCAATATGGGTATTTGTCGATTTCGGTAATGAAACCAATATCCAGCATCTGTACAGTGTATGCTTTATTATCACATATTTTGATTTTTTTTTATTTACATTTTTTTTATTTCTATACATTATTGGACCAGAAATCCACAATCCACAAAATCTGCTTGTGAATTTCAGTGGTGCATATTCAGGCAAAATAACAGCGTCATCTGGGAAAAGTGTGTCAGCTACAATTTTGGACAATTCCAAATCATGCAAACTGGAGTAAATGGAAAAAAATTAAAGAAATATGCATGATATAGCGTCTAAATGTAACAAGAAAAGCCTCCAAATAAAACGCTGTTCTGGCTTTGAAGAATAAGCAAAGCTTCTCCATGCTGGCCCAGTCAGACAGTGACAACTTTGGCTTTGCTTTCTGTTGCTGCTGCTGCTGCCGCGGCGTGAAAGTTCACCGCAGCCCCAGAGGCTCACCGTGGGTCCAAGAGCAGGTAAGTCATAGCAGGGCTCAACACTGCACGCTGACTCATTCAATAGGGCAAATAAGAAGGCGTGCTGGGCTAGGAACACATTCACTGATATGATTGAGTTGATACAATGTGCAATAAAAAGGGGCAAAATACTCAAAATAAGAAATCTGGGTTGCGTGCAATATTGTCGTTCAGTACTTTGCTCCACACCAAAAACACTGAGATTTCTGGTCTTGTGAGAACATATACATATACAGTAAAGTCTCGTTATATCGCTATTCTCGGGAGTTGGAAAAAATACCGATATAACCGGACTATCCATATATCCGATCCTGCGCCGAACTGCATTAAAAGTGGGCAATAATGCACTCGACATTGTTCTATACTATAGAACAATGTCGAGCAGCTTGCCTGCAACAGAAGAACCAACTGCGTTTGTGGTTTCTCTCGTGTGTATAGATTCTATACAGGCATGTGTTTGGCCAGCTATGTGGGGCGGGTTGAGCATGACCTGTGAACCTGTGCGGGAATCGGTGTGTGTGCTGCGCTCTGGTGGTGGAAGTGTGAAAAATAAAGTTGACTGGAAGCAGCCGTTCGCTGTGTTCTTTTTTGGTATTGAAATCCTTAAGCAAAGATTGATTTAAGCTGCTTTTGTATCGATATAAGCAGACCAAATTGGCTGGCGGGAGATGAAAAGGGCATCGTAGAAACCGGATTATCATAATAACCGGGTATCGTATGAACGGAACTAATTATATCATAAAAGACTAGAAATTTGCCGGGAAATGAAAATAGTATCGTAATAAGTAGTAATTCGTTATAACCGATATCGATATAACGAGACTTTACTGTATTTAGGACTTGAACCTCTCCGGAGAGGAGTAGGGATATTTTTTTCTAACCTTTTAAGGGAAAACATTACAAATGGACTGAAATCTTGTATCTTAAATTTTACTTAATGGCAATATATACCAACTGGTCCTATTTATAAATGTCCTATTTGAATTCATATAACAGACCCTCCTCACATGATTAGCCACTTCTTCAATGTCTCTCAGTCTCAGTCCCAAGCCCAATAATTATGGCGCCATTATGTTCATTTTGTCTTCTTATGAAAAAGTTCAGTCTAGACATGAAATGACAACCTTTAACGCTCCCAATACAGTCGACATAGTCCTTGAAAATAAGACATAAGTGCCACTTAGCATTGAGCGAGATCCTTGTTTTACTTCCGGTTGCGGTACGTTACTTCCTGATGGGGTGATTGTCTCATCAATGTAACATACATACTACATATTAAATACCATCATAACGTCTTCGAATGCATTTTAACCCGATTTATGCTTGAGAATGCTTCATTTAGGCATTTTCGTTTGTTTGTACGAGAGGCAAAAAGAATAAAAACAGCCACAAGGTGGTTGATGAGAGCTTGGCGAGATCATGTAGACGAAAAAATCTCAGGACAGGAAAGAGGAAGTGAGAGAGAGTGGATTAGTGTAGCCTGCAAAGTAGTATTATTAATATTAATTCATTCATTTTCTACCGCTTATCCGCACAAGGGTCACGGGGGTGCTGGAGCCTATCCCAGCTGTCTTCGGGCGAGAGGCGGGGTACAACCTGGACTGGTGGCCGGCCAATCACAGGTCACATATAGACAAACAACCATTCACACTCACATTCATACCTATGGACAATTTGGAGTCGCTAATTAACCTAGCATGTTTTTGGAATGTGGGAGGAAACCCACACATGCACGGAGAGAACATGCAAACTCCACACGGAGATGCCCGACGGTGGAATCAAACTCGGGTCTCCTCACCACAAGCCAGTTGGGAGGCAGTTTGAGCCACAGCACGCCACTCGGCACCTTATTGGTGACACTAGGCGCCACAGCAAATTGCGTTGGCGCGAACTGGCACCAACTGGACTCTTAGCATTAGCAGTTTTTCTCTATTTCAAACACACAACAAGAGAACGACGTGTGTTCATGTCTCACATAAGGATTGTGGATGATGGAGAAAAATTCCCCCCAAAAAGATCAGTTTTCCTTTAAAGTGACAAATAGCACCACCTTCAATCTGTGTTGTTGTCATTGCTGACAAACTCGTCCAAAAAGTGAACCCAGCAACTGCTTGATGCATTTAAGCTGCCAAAGTCTGCACTTTAGATTTTTGGCACAAATTTGCAAAAAAAAAAAAAAATCATGATGAAGTGATGAGTTTGGCATCGTCTCAGCCTCGCATCATGGTCCTGATGTTATAATTACTCACACAATTTGTGCCCAGAAATAGTCTCAAGCTTGCAAAATGTAAAAATGATGTTGGGCGTCCGGCCCTCATTTGTAACATTCACGTTGGCATGGATTCCCCTCACTGTGTTGCTAATTATTATCGTCATTAACGAAGGTGGCACTCAGGTAGCTGCTTCCAAGGCGGGAGGTTGTAGCGGCTTACGCTAATTAATGCCAAGCCCAAAGTACCACTTGATGACTCGCCAAAAAAAATAAAAAAAAAATCTTCAAAGTGGAATGTGAAACGTGCCAGCAAAGGAATGCATCTGGAGGTCATGTCAACATTGTAGTGCTCACATTCTCCACTCCAAATGGCTGTAGGTTCAGTTTTATGGATTTTTATCAGATGGGGTTCTATTCTTTTTTTTCACCTTGATGTGTTTCCACTGTCATCAGAACAAATACAGCATTTCACAAATAAACCAGGCAGTGAAACTGCACATAAAAACAAGACAAATAACATAATACAATAGATTGTAGCCATTAATCAATGATTAATCGATTATCCAAATAATCGATTAATCATTCGCGACCCTGGTGAGGATAAGCAGTAGAAAATGAATGAATGAATGATTAATCGATTAATCGATTAATCATTCATTCATTCCTTTTCTACCGCTTATCAATTATCAATGATTAATCGATAATCCAATTAATCGATTAATCATTCATTCATTCATTTTCTACCGCTTATCCTCACGAGGGTCGCGGGGGTGCTGGAGCCTATCCCAGCTGTCTTCAGGCGAGAGGCGTGGTACACCCTGGACTGGTGGCCAGCCAATCACAGGGCACATATAGACAAACAACCATTCACACTCACATTCATACCTATGGACAATTTGGAGTGGTCAATTAACCTAGCATGTTTTTGGAATACCCAGAGAAAACCCATGCATGCACAGGGAAAACATGCAAACTCCCCACAGAGATGGCCGAGGGTGGAATTGAACCCTGGTCTCCTAGCCGCCGTGCCGCCCCTCGATTAATCATTTCATTAAAAAATGTACTGTCCATATCCTGATTTCAGCCTCTCCAATGTGACTAGTTGAAAGCAGACTATGGCTGTGTTCGAAACCGCATACTAACTACGACATCGCCCCCTCCGTGGTAGAAAATGAATGAATGAATATTAGGACCAATTACGTGGGCCCCCGGGCTACACTTTGGATACCCCAGATTGAGGATATAGGTCAAAGGTCGTGAACCAGCCAAACCATTAAAATAAAAAGTGCAGGATAACATGGTCCATCCATCCATCCATCCATTTCCTCCGCTTATCCGGGTCCGGGTCGCGGGGGCAGCAGTCTTAGTAGGGAAGCCCAGACTTCCCGGTCCCCGGCCACCTCCTCCAGGTCGAGGTGAGTCCGACTATGTCTAGTCGAAATATCTCAACCTCTCGCACAAGTTCAGGTTCCTTCCCCACCAGAGAAGTGACATGGAAAACATGGTGACTTTTTCTATTACATTTGTATGGCAGTCAGGGTTCAAACGTTACTTCCTTCCATAAGATTCTGTCGGGCCGTTGTTGATGATACGCTAAAGTTGTCCTATCTGAGTTGACACGTCTCTGTGTATAAATTGTGAGCAATTAAAGCAAGTACAGGATATGTCATTTTTGGAAGTAAATTGCCTCCACTGGGCTCTAAGGGTCGAGGGCAAAACCTGTAATGTACGGCGCGTTTCACCTTGGAGGTGGCGGCATGACCGGAATAGCTTCTCGCAACCATTACGCCGTGATGTCATCTGCTATTATAATGAGAAATCTGACAGTGTTTCTCTGCGCTGAATGAAAAAATTAAAAAGACATGTTCCCTGACATGATTTCACCTTGTAAGGTGAACAACCTTCGCTTTCAAAAGGTGAAAATTAACACTGCAATTTTATCAAGATGGTGTGAGCATTTGCCCCCTGCATATACGTACGTCGGAAAAGTGCGATGTGTCAGACGTAACAGCTGGATCAAATGCAACATTTCCACGCATGTCAATCAGTCTTTGGCGTTCCTGCCCAGCAGCCTGCTTGACATTCATCAGCAGGCTTCACTTTGGACACTTTGACTGAAAGGGAAGCAAACCTCATTCCTCTTCCAACCATTTCCTTAAATTAGAGGCTGGGAAAAGGCCTACCATTAAATTGACTAATTAGACGGGGAAAAAAAAACAGTCCTATTATTTTGTGTGAATTTGCTACAAACAGAAGTGAGCTGGGAGAGGGGGGGTGCTTTCACAGTGTGTAATGGCTCCCGATTGAAATTGCTTTGCATATGAAGAATTAAAAACAAAAAAAAAACGAAAAATGGTGCACACAGAGAGACAGCTGCTGTCTGTACAATCTCATCAGCAACACATCCAGGCAACTGTCAAATGACATCTGCTTCTCTTGAGTTGGGGAATCGCTCACATGCACGCAACTTCTTGACAAATGCTAATCGCAGGTTTATTTTCTTTCCCTTCACTTTCCCTTTGGATTTCCTCAAGCCTTGTATTATATTTTTTAAATATCTATAATAACTATTAAAAAAAATAAAATAACTATAATGAAGTATATCATAGAATTACTATCATCAAAATGATTAGGGATTGAATGAATACATAGAAATATTTTACTGTGTGTGTCATCTCAAAAATCTAAGAACCCATCAAATTAAATATTTAAAAATGTGTTGCCATTCGTCTGCAATTTGATGTAATGATGCAAACAAATGCAACAGGAAAAGGTTCAAGAGTGTGAACACTTAGTGGATTTTTAGTGGTGCTGTCAAATGATGATGAGATGTATCAGTTTTTAAATTAATTACCGTATTTTCAAGACTATAAGTCATGCGACTTATAGTCCGGAAAATACGGTAACCATGATTAATCATGACATCCGGCCCACCAAGTGTTTGAATACCGCCCATATTTCATTTAAACTCAACATACAACCTGGCATCATGGCTTGAGCCAACCTTTTGATGGTTTTATCAATTTCGTTTGAATTTGATGTGGTCTGTTATTTACAAAGTGCTCCTGAAAAAAGGGACACAATAATAATAATTTTATTATTAATAATAATAATAATTATGCATATCAATTATTATAGTATAATAATAATTTATTATTATAAATAATATATTGTTATATTAACAATTTATTATATACATATTTAAATATAATAATAGTATTAATAATTATTATTAATATACTTATCAATTATTATTATATTACAATAATAATTTATTGTTATAAATAATATATTATTATAATAATAATTTATTATTATTATATAAAATATTTAAATATAAAATAATAATAGACTTATCAATTATTATTATATTATAATAATAATTTATTGTTATAAATAATATATTATTATAATAATAATTTATTATTATTATATAAAATATTTAAATATAAAATAATAATAGACATTTGCATGACACGTTTACAGATAAAATAATACCAGGTGGACTGTTATGTGTAAAATATATAGTCTGCCCCCCCCACCCCCCCTCAATTTTGTTAAATAAATGCGGCCCGCGAGTCAAACAGTTTGCCCACCCCTGCTCTACGAGCACCTCTCAGTTAAAAAAATGTACGTTTCTCATTCCTGATACGGGCGGCTCTACATCCCCGGAAGTGTTCAAGTCACACCAGAGACCCCCACCGACACGAGAAGTTGCCATGATCAGCCAAAGATCCGACGCAGGGAGACTAGCCTTAGGGGGCCGGGACGTCAAGCTCAGAAATAATAAAACAACTATTCAAATCCCAATGCAGATAATTCGGCCTACACAGCTAAAAGCAAACACGCAGGTTCAGCAAAGAGTACACAAGAAGCCCTTGGGCCAAAGAAATGTAGCCGTATTACAGCACAATTAAGTCCTGTAGTCTGGTGTTAAAAGCGGGTCCTCGAGGGGCGGCAGAAAAATCCAATAGTTAATTTAGAAATTTACCGTCACATTTACTTTGACAACTTGTCATGATTATTATTATTTTTTTATTTTTTACAAGTCAAAGACCCGCCTGCCTTTTTATTCACATGTTAATTGACAGGTAGCGCAAACATTGTGCTGAAATGTTTGCCTCAACGCCAGGTTGGCTGCTGGGAAACTGAAAGGCAACTTCCTGGAGAGACATTCAGACGTGATGTAGAAATAGTCAAGCGCCAGAAAGAGCTGCACCCACTTCAAAAACACACACACAAACACGCAAACACACACCCAAAAGGTACACACACACACACACACCCTTGTGGGCATTGTGTGTATTCCGGCCTTGGACCACCATGCAAAGAAAAAAAACAATTTAGCTTGAGATTCATCAGGGGAACTTGAAGAACAAAGCAAGCAAAATAGGAGGAAGGGCAAAGAAGGCAAACTCATCTTGCTCATTAGGCTGCACTTCCACTGCAGTCTGTTTGGGTGAAAATGTGGATAAGGCCTTCTCATTAAAATCTCATCTGAGCCTGTCACCATCTTGCAACCTGACAACAGCATGGAAACACTTGCAAGGTGTATTTTTGGACACATGTCAGAAGACCATGTACTCGGATCCGTGCATAATTAACAATGCTATCGTGAAGCGGGGGGGGGGGGGGGACACTGACTGTAATGGAGCGGTACATTGCCACAGTATGTGAGTGAAGACATCCACAGCCTGGAATTATTGTTGTGTCTTCATATTGAAAATATGTAACTTGCAATGAAAGCGCCGGTCCTTCACCACTTCCTGGTTCAAATATCGCTCCCTCAATCTATCGCAATTTTTCCATAATTAATTAATCAATGATCGCTGTCACATGGTTCCACTGGCATCCACTGTCTGGAACAGAGTGAGCTTTATGAAGTGTGGCGTTGTCCTGTTGAAGAAACTAATCATTACCACACAGACAAGGGCCTTAAGAAATTAGGGATGCCCCCTGCAACATCTCCGCATAGCAGACTACCGTTTGACGCCCCTGCACAACCTGCTCCATTGTTCCGTTGAAGCATGACGATGATGGAAAATATCTCAAGTGGCATCTCCTTTTCATGCCAGGAACATTGGAGAGGACCTATGATGCTCATTATGTGCCCCTAGCATTGTGGACTCCTATAGAGCAGCTACACACAATAACCAGCACAGAAAGCTGTCGAGATCTTCCAGAATCTGCACCTATTCCAGCTGGATTTGCTTGGATTTCCAAAACCGTCTATTTTATTTTATTCCACCCACGACCCGACTCTGGGCACGCCCACTCCATTGCGACTGATCTCAATCCGCCTGTACAGTACGCTCATATAAGGAAGTCAATGATTGGATGGCGCCGGGGACCTCTCACAAGGCTCAGAGCCTGGAAGGGACCTATTATACTCATTATGGGCCCTTTGTATTGAGTTGTGGATTCCTATAGAGCAGCTACACACAATAACCAGCACATAAAGCTGTCTCAATCTTCCAGAATCTGCACCCATTCCAGCTGGATTTGCTTGGATTTCCAAAACCGTCTATTTTATTTTATTCCATCCACGACCCGCCTCTGGGCACGCCCACTCCACTGTGATTGATCTCAATCCGCTTGAACAGTACGCTCATAAAAGGAAGTCAACGCCAATCAACGTCAAACTAAAAAACATTGCCATAGTTTAGCACGATAATAAAACATTATAACAACATTTATAAATCAGGAAAGTGCAAAAAGCATAATAGATCACTTTTAACATTTGATCAGCTGATAAACAGCCTATTTCACTATAATGCAAATTACAACCTCCTTATGATCACCAAAAACAGCAAAATTAACATCCTTCAAATTTTTCAACTCGACTTTTGATCAGGACATGGGACACAGCGGGCCGTTCAAAATGGATTCATTTTCTCTGGAGCCAATGCCAACTGATTCCACTGTGATATTTAAAGAAAAATACAAAGAACAAAAGCGACACATTCACGAGGAGCGGCTTCACGGTCTTGCCGGCGCTCATCAGGTTGTATCGCACCTCCACCACCTGCCCGCTGCCACCACCTCTCACGGAAAATCAATTAATCAGGGCGTCAATCGCTCTCCGACGGTCCGGCGAGACTTGCTCATCGACCCGAGGGATCGGTGGATTACAGCGACCTGTAAACACCACATGATGGTCTGCCAGATATGTTGGCTTTGTGTTTGTGTGTGTTTATCTTGCCGGCAGGCCGGCACATCAGAACATCATCAAGCACTTACACACGTCCAATGTAAGGTAGATATATTACCAGTAAACACAAACACGCTTATCTTTTAACTCCGAGATCGGGAACATTTTTTGAACGATTACTTTTCAGTTTGTGGTATCAAAAAATTAAAAAAACGGTACATATCATTCTTAGCATTAAAAACAACACAAAGCATTCATATTATTTTGAGCATTGTGAGCGAGTGCGTGGTGAAGCTAGTCGCTAGCCAGTGTAGCATGGCGAGGTGTCACTATGCCAGTAACGTAGTTCTTGGCAATAATAATAATGGGGTTAATACGCAGCTCTCATTATGTAAATTAAACATTATTGTTTTTAGCTGTTTTGATATCTTTAGAACACGCAAAAGCGAGAAAGACGAGTTTATTCATGTCTCACATCAAGATAATGGGCAAAATTCACGAAAAAGTGCAGTTTCCTGTCCAGTGAGGCTAGCTGGTTAGCTTGCTAGCTTGTTAGCTAGCGGCGGCTGTGAGTCTCTGCAGCAATGTGATGTAAACAATGAGTAATAGGAGTATAAAGGCGACTACATGGGTGTTATTTAATGTCTACAGGGGTCTAATAATGTTAATAATCCTATTTATGAAGTTGTAAACAAATTTTCTATGCACTAATTACAAAACTACCAGGTATGTGCCGTTGTTTGTATTGGCTTTTCTCCACTCTTATATCTTCCTTCAGGCTTCTGATTGGCTTAGAGGGTGTTATGATGATGATTGGTTATAAGCGGACATTTCTTTATGGGAATGTTCATGAAAGAGTGTTTTTAGGTGAAAACAGATAAATAACCAACCAACATTCTTGGAGGCTGAAATAGAATAACACTGGTCTCAAAGTATCCATTTCTGAAATTGGTAGTACTGCAGTTTCTATCTCAACGCTATCTACTGTATGTACTCATTTTTCTGTTTGTGTAAGCTAACTCTTCTCCTCCGTAAATGCTGCACACATTGGGGTGAAAATCTGGCAAAACCTGCACCCCTACTGTGTTGTCTGTGCTATTATTTTTTCTGACAAACACCCAACATGGTGGCACTGTTATTAAACCCCCAGGAGTCGGATTCACAGGAGATTTCTCCCACAGCTCTACCCACTGTAAGTGGGAATTCTGAAAAGCATTTCATTTTGCTTCAATGCAATGTCTATTCTCGTTGTTATGATGCTAGCTACTAACTGGCTAGCGACTAGCTTCAGCACACACTGGCTCACGATGCCTCAAGCCACTTGCGAAAGGTCACGCATGTTATTGGAGCTACTGACGCTGCTTCTGTCTTGATGTTTTTGAGTTTGGAACAGCTAAGACGAGGTGTAGCGTTCCTTTCGAGGTGTGTGAAATCAATGCACCCAAGAAGTGCACACAAGAATTTTAAGCTAATGCTTAAAATGACCAAAATCGGCAACATACTGTATGTATTACAGTTGTTTTATATCTTTAGAACACACAAAAGCAAAAGACATGTGGATTGATTGTGGATAATAAGCAAAATGAAAAAAAATGGTGCAGTTTTCCTTTAATAATGCTTTTTGGGTGGGGCTAACATATATTGCACATGCATAGAAATCGTGTTGTCTGATAACTGCCGTGAAATAAATGAATGGATGATGATAGCTGCCCTAAAATGGGTTTTAAAATCGTTTTTCCGGTACGGATCGCACAGTGATTGGCAGCCATCTTTTTTTATCTTTGAAGACATCCCAGAGATCCCGTTGTCTGCAAGTAAGAGTTGTGAAATGTCTTATTATTGCTTATCAGGTGACTATAGGGGTGTTATTTCATGTCTACAGGGCTCTGATAGTGGTTAGAATGTTATAAACCAATTTTCTATGCTTTAACTATGAAATTATTCAATGAGTAATATAATATTGAATCCTACTTTAACCGAGATAAATAAAGGCCAAGGGGTTAGCATGTTGGGGATACTGTCAGGAGATCTGGAACATCTGGTTTCGAATCGCCATTCAGCATCTCTGTGTGGAGTTTGCATGTTCTCCTTATTCATGTGTGGGTTTTCTCCAGGTACTCCGACTTCCTCACATTTTCCAACGTCATGCATGTTAGTAAGCTCAATCACAACCCTGTGACCCTAATGAGGATAAGTGGCATAGAAAATGGCTGGATGGATGGGTGCATGTTAGGTTAATTGGCTGTTGCGCTACAAATTGTCCATAGGTATTAATGTGAGTGTGAATGCTTGTTTGTCTATATGTGCCCTGTGATTGGCTGGCCACCAGTAGAGGGCGTACTCTGCCTCTCGACCAAAGTCAGCGGGGGTAGGTTCCAGCATATGCCAGAATTGCTTAACAGTATTTTAGGCACTATTTTTTTTTTTTTTTGCATGACTGTAAGCGAGATTGCCATTCATCAAGATAAATGTCACTCATGTTCTTGCTTGTGTCTGGTGAGGCCATCCATGTGTTGCACTGCATGGTTTACATGTGACCAGAGCGTATTGAAACAGTCCTGAATGGGAAAAAAGGGGCACATCCTGGTATTTAGTCTATTTAGATAAGAAGCTGGTAAAGAACTATTGTTCCATTGTCCGCCTCAAGGCATGTCTCACGAATTAAAATGTCCCGACTTCCAGTACGGAAGTCAGCAGTGGGCATTGTCAAGGCGGGGCGGGGTTCCAACACGTGGACACGCCTAAGAAAAGGCTGAAATGATTCAGTAAATCTAAATGGTGTCAATCTGCTGTCGCATGCACTTCAAGGGCAGCGCTACTACAGTGAATTAAGTGCATTAAATAGCCAAGAGTGGCCGCTGATTAAGTGCAATAGGGGCTCTGATGAAAACCATTAACAAGATTAAACAAATTCAAGGGTAGTGACCTCTTTAGGAGACCTCTTCCTCTTAGAGACGACAATAAAGAATCTCCAACCTGTCTCAAGGCACAGTGGCATAACAAAACAGCCAGCGTTATTACCGCTTGCACTGTTAAATGATATCCATTACAGGGAACTGCATCAACACTTCCGCCTGTGCAAAGATAATAATGCTCTGTTTTGATTGACAGTGTCAGAATGATATTCATTTACTGTCAACTGTCGTACTGCCGATGTGGCGAGTGCATCACTTAAGTATCATGGCGCCCACAAGGTCATTCCTTTGAATATGATTCATCGCTTTGTCACAAAGACTAGGATGCTATAAAACGGAATATCATAAATGCACATTTTTACTAAGGTTAAGTTCCTGAGTGGCTGAAGTGCAGCATTAATAGTTCCAGCTTGCAGCCTCATTCAGCAGCTCTACAGAACAATGGCGGCACGCTGCTTTGTCCGTACTTTAGCAAGAGGCCAAGTGTCATCATGACTGGCCATGACTCCCGCTAGCCAAATGCTGGACTGCACCGTACATAGGAAGGTTTTGTTTGTTTTGTTTTTGACAAAATTATTTCCAAATGTGTCTGTTTACCTACATGGTCTTAGTTCTCATGGGAGAAGTCAGCTTGTCAGCAGAATCGAGTGCCCAAAAGTGTTGATGACTTACGGATAGTGGGTCTTTTACCGTTGGGACACTATAGATAGATTCCACGCAGGGAATCCTTTAATCGTCTTTATTATGTGTGCGCGGGTGGTTTATTTGTTCAGAGAAGGCACACAGATGCTTTCCTCTTCCTACTGAGCACTTGTGCACCATGAGGGAAGTCAACTTGTCTGCAGAATCGAGTGCCCAAAAGCGTTGGTGACTTATGGATAGTGGGTCTTTTACCGTTGGGACACTATAGACAGATTCCATGCAGGGAATCCTTTAATCGTCTTTATTATGTGTGGACGGGTGGTTTATTTGTACAGAGAAAGCACACAGATGCTTTTTTCTTCCTACTGAGAACTTGCACACTGTGCTGAAGTGGCGTTCAAGCGCACTACGTATTCCATACAGCTACATGTGAATCCACCATGCTGCAGGTAGCAGGGGGAATGGGAGTTATATGAATTCCACTGAACTTGTGACGACTCGCCACCACTCTCCATCTCCTGCAAATGTTCCACAGCAAAGCAATCTGATTATGAAAATGTATACAAGTGGAGACCGGGTTGTATCATCAGACTGCTTTTGTGTTTAACACTCCCCAGGATGCGGCGAAAAAACAAGATTTTGTGTATAAACATATCTAACCTGCAGCTGTGCGCTGGCCAAATGACTCAGTGTTATCCATAAATAATAACGGCTACATGAGGACTTTGCATGCATCACCTCCAAAACAGGATCTTCACGCCTGCCCTGGGCCATACAAGCAAGTCAGAACTCCCTTGCTTCCCTCTTTAAGCGCTCTTTGATGCTGCTCTCTAATCAATACTTTGAAGGCTGAATTTAGAAACGATAAATAAAAAAGCGTGACAAGCGAACGCGATGCATCGTAGCAACTTCTTTGCGGTGAGTGCTCATCGTTATTAGAGCTGGGTTGTGCATGCTTTATTTGCTTTGTCTTATGGACTGCAGATGTACACTGGAAAGATGTAGCACAACCGATCTGAGGGGGATGGATGTATTAGTATTATTAGTATTGACATTGGAGCTCAATACTGGCAATGCAAAGTTGACAATGTCAAAGCACGCATTATGATTCCCTGGGCGTGTTGTTTGTGTTTACCTGAAGGTCACGTTGAGCCGCTATGTATTAATTTACTGCCATTGCCGGAACATGTTAGGAATGGATTCGCTTCTTTCGCCCAACAATAGAATGTTTTTTCCTGTTACATTGTAGTTCCTCGTGCAGTGGCCGGGGGTGTTTATCACATCTTATCTGCAGAAAGGACCAAGCATCTATTTGGGTCAGGGTTTTGTTTTTTTTTTCTTATAAAAAAGGGAAGGCGATTATTTGTAGAAATGCATTTCGGAATGAATGCATTTGATCATTTTCATACATGGCGAACAAGGTGCTCAATGATTTGTTTAAACCCGACTTTACTAACCACCGACAGGCTGCTGGTCATCTTTTCTGTTACTGCTAATGACTGCTAATTGCCGTCCCGTCGAAGTTTCAAATGTGCGATGGGTTAGGTCGTTTTCAACCTGTGCCACCTCAGGAAACTTGTACATGACAAGTTTTACACTCGTCTTGTTCAGACTTTTTTAGAAATACCCACTCCTACCCCTACATCATCCACAATCCATATGTGAGACATGAACACACCATAAAAGAAGACATATAAGAGGCGGCTAAGTAAGCATGTAACAGGACGTACCTTTTCCGCCTATGAAGACATCTGAAAAAACCTCAAAAGGTAAAATAATATTAATTCAATAATTTTTTACCGGGTCATTTTTTACGAGGGTCGTGGGGGTGCTGGAGCCTATCCCAGCAGTCTTTGAGATATATAGACAAACAACCATTCACACTCACATTCATACCTATGGACAATTTGAAGTCGCTAATTAACCTAGCATGTTTTTGGAATGTTTTCGGGATGAAACCGGAGTACCCGGAGAAAACCCACGCATGCACGGGGAGAACATGCTAACTCCACACAGAGATGGCCAAATAAAAGATTAACGCCTGCTATAAGAATGAAAACTTTATTCACAACATGGCTCCGTTTACAATCGGTCATCATCAGTTGGTATCGATATTTGTATATGTATCGATCCGACCATCTCTACCCTGCAGGGCTCCTGTAGCCTTCACATTAGCAATGTGGTGTATACAGAGAATAATAGCAGTGTAACAGTGACTATAGGGGTGTTATTTCATGTATATGGGCTCTAATATGGTTAACAAAAAGGTTTCTATGCTGGAACTACAAAAATATTCAATTGATTAATATTGAATCCTACTTTGTGGCAATGCACTTATCGATCTGGAACCAATTAACCACCATAAACGAGTGACAACTGTGTTGGATTGTTTGCGATTCGGAACAGATAACCTGTTGATAGTGAAAGTCCCCGCTGCCCCAGGTGGGTCAAGCCCCACTCTTTGAGAACCACTGCTTTCCACAAATATTAGGCATAGACAATACCAGTGAAATGGAAGTACAGCAATTAAAGGTTCCCTTACTGTATTTGTAGACTTTATGTTCTGCCAACATTTGCTTGATTCAAGTAATCAGAGTCTTAATGCATACAGGATTCCGACTTTTGATAAAGACCCAGAAAGGAAAAGTGGCTTTTCCTCAGCCTAAACAAAAGCTCCCATTGGACCCCACCCAAACCCTTTCCTATGCGGACGTGCACAGTAGACTGAAAAATGTCCCTCCAGTAAATGTTTGACATGTTAATGCTTGGTAATTATTGGAATGTTTTATATTCAAGTCTCCTCGTGTTTTTTGATGCTTGAAAATGTTTACTTGTCTGTAAGGAAAGACAATCATGAACACTTCCGCCAAGCAGACATATTTGCAATACCTCATCTCTCCTATCAAATACAAGTCACCGAGATTTAGCCCCAAACTCGTTATATTCTCTTTATTGCTTTCTGTCTTTTTCCATTTTCTAGTCAGAGACATGTATTTGTTTTAGCATTAGTAGCATCGGCAAGGAACTTACCGCCATTTCTATCTGCTGTAATCTGTTGATCTACAATTCGACGTCGGTCAACAGAACTCATAAAAGCAGACACCGAATATTGCTTACACGCCAAAAGTGAAATGATGTTATAGGAAGCACAGACAAAGGAATGGCGATGGAAGCAATCTAAAGTCGGGCAGGTAGAACTGCTGGTGATGCAAAGCGGGCGGGAACCACGTGAAGCTAATAAAATATTGCACAGTAATCCCTCGTTTATCACTGTTTGTTGGCTACGGACCAGTGAATTTCCATTTAGTAGGATTCCTTATTTACAGAATACAATATTTTTGTAGTTTAAAATCGAGAAAACCTGTTAACGCAATTTTTAACATTAATAGAGACCTCTAGTTATGATATAACACCCCTATAGTAAACTTTACACTGGCGTGCATTGTGCCTCCGCATTGTGCTGCAATTTGCAATGGAAATACTGTACTTGTGACTTATTTATATATTAATAGCACGTTTGAAAAGCATGAAGACTAGTTTGAGTAATGTTTGCCTTCTGTTTACGCATAATTTATGCACTTGGTACATGACCGAAAATGGCTTATTTGATGCCATGTTTGTTTAAGAAAAATTGATGATGTATTTATATGTAAAAAGGTAGAAACAAACTGGGTTTTTTTTGTGATGAAAGATGAGAGTCTAATCTTTCTTTTACTATGTTGCATCGTTTACAAAGCTCCTTAGTCCTTTGAAGGATCAGTCCAAATCCTCTAAAATGGCCGCTGTCTTTTGAAAACTGTCTGGTAATGAACGAGTTAATGACAAGTGCCGACGCCTGGTATGTAGTTGCAGGCATTGCCGAATCGCACGCTTATTATTTCTCTTCATATTGCATAATTAACTGATCACAAGACAGAAGCTGCAGAAGTTGAGGCTCAAGGGACCGTCTCTTCTCGGCACGGCGTTATCTTCAGACAGGGAGTCCAGAGTCCTGGCCCGCTCATTGTCCGGAATCATACTATTCACGGCACCATTACAGGAAAAACAGACAATTAACAGCACCTTATCTCGGAGCAGCGTTCAGGCCAGATACCTTGTCATTTTCGCCAGGATGCCATCAACTCAAGCAAAAGCTTTTAATTGGACCAATCGTGCATAACATTGAGTTGTCTTGAGAGCGGCGCGGCTGTTGAGGCGGCGCCGTCGCCTTCTCCCGCGCCATGCTGACTACCAAGCGTGGGACAGATGATGTGTTGAATCCCGGAGTGATTAGCCGTTACCTGGGGATAGGTCTCCTCGCTCTGGTAAACACTCGGGTTGGGGTTTAAATTAGCTGTGACAATAACATGCAGCAGCTGTCAGAGCTCCAACGCGCGGTGGTGTTTGACAGATGAGCGGACTCGCAGGTACGGACGGTATTGCCTGACATTTGTGGAGGCCATTTTTTTTTCACAATTAGCAAATTCAATTGTTGATCTTGGCGTCGCGGCTTCTCTTGTCACCGGCTCGGGGGTCATCGTTCAGGAAGTGTGAAACTATTTGTTTCTGAAAAATTAAACTGCCAGAGGAAAAGGCCACGGTATTCAAATCCCCAGATAATTAGACCTCTCCTACCAGGAGGGTTTCAATGTGTGTTAAAGAAGCGAAACATTTGCATTCCCCAAAGGGGAACATGCCAACAGGATCGATAGGGCAGTCTTTAAACTCCTTCCTAAAATCCACCGACTCAGCACATTCCCCCCCCCCCCCGCCCCTGAAATCCTCGGAAATTAACTCGCAGCAAATGTCTTCTGTAGCTGCGGCGTTTTTACATCGAGCCGTCATCGCACAGCTCCATTCCCACGGAGCGCTCAGCATCACTTCAAATGCTTTGATTGCTTTGTCAAAGCTCGGTTAAACAACAATGACCACAACGCCACCGCTTCCCCCCACCCCCTTCCCCAATTGTTGCCTTTCCAGGCCCAGAGAGAGTGGAAGCGTGTGGGAGAAACAAACACAACGTCCGTCTCTTTGTAGGAGAGAGAGAGAACGAGAGAGAGAGAGAGACACCGAATGTCAACTTTGAATCGGAAAGAAATTAATTCAACGGTTTTAGCGCTGACTGAGTGGAATGATGGAAGACAGGGCAAGGATTTCTCAAGCTGATGTAATCTTTTCATTGAAATTCATGATTTCATTACTGACCGCCTGCCCGTGGATGCATGTCTGCAATGCACTGCTTCCCATACAGTCGTTTATTTGTGGCGGCCCACCACTATTACATTTCAGCCGCCTCCAACTTGCCATCACGATCAATATGATCAATATGACCATTTTATTGTATTTTATTGAGGGCTGCCAAGGGATTAAAATGTTTTTATCAGATTAATCATCCAACCATCCACTTCTGTGCCGCTCATCCACACAAAGGGTCGCGGGGGTATGCTGGAGCCTATCCCGGCTGACTTCAGCCGTGAGCCGGGGTACACCCTGGACTGGTCGCCAGCCAATCGCCAGATTAATCATATTTTTTAAATAATAATTAATCATGATTAATGACCATTTGTAGTTATGTCTTATGCTTATTTAGTATGTTTACTTTTACTGTATTTAATTGAGGGCTGTCAAGTGATTACATTGTTTACAACAGATTAATTGCAGTTTTCAAATTAATCATGATTAAACACCACTTGTAATTATGTCTGAAATATGCCTATTTTTACTGCAGGTATATCTTATTAGGGGCTGTCAAATTATTACAAATTTTCAATCAGATTAATCAGTTTTTATATAAATTAATCGTCATTAATGACAATTTGTAGTTATGTTTAAAATATGCCTATTTTTACTGCAGGTATATTTTATTGGGGGCTGTCGAATGATTACAATTTTTCAATCAGATTAATCACAGTTTTTCTCTAAATTAATCATCATTAATGACAATTTGTAGTTATGTCTGAAATATGCCTATTTTTACTTAATTTTATAGAGGACTATCAAATTATTATTTTTTAATTTAATCAGATTATTCAGTTTTCCAATTAATCATGATTAATTCATTCAATACCAGACATAAGTGTAGGCTTTAAAAAAATATCATCGGAATCATCATCAGTTTTTCAGAAATATATGAACAACTCATGCTGTTTTGTGGTTGAAACAGTCTATTATTAGTCATAAATATGCACAATTAAGCAAATGTTACATATTTGTCACCTCAAATTAATTTCAAGCATACAAATGGAATAAAAACAGGAGCTGCTGTTGTGTCCGTAATAATTGGTAGCTAAATTATAATAGAAGCATTTCAAAACAGGTTACAGATTACACAGGCGCCTCCTTTTACATGCCAACACGCAGGTTGCGACTAATGATTTCTTCAAGCGACCTTTTTCTCCCCCCCGTCAGACACACACACACACACACACACACACACTCACACCAGTGACCCAAGGATATGCAGCTGCGACACAGACAGCCCCTGGAAAAAGTGTCTCAAAGGCTGTTAGCAAATTAGCGAACAACACAGGAGGAGCTGATTCTAATTTTAACATAATGGTGAGCATCAAGCAGAGCCATCAAACAACTGCCGAGCAACTCCATATATGATAACACTTTTTATATTCCAATCTACCAGTTCTTGAAAACATCATTAAAAATACATTCATTTCAGTCATCTTGTATTCGGGATGGTCTTATGTTTGGGTCAAAGTCGTACTTCTTAGACGGTCTCATCCTGGGATGCAAAGTGCATTTTAGATTAGGCCTTTTATTAAGAAAATTAGGAGGAAAAAGATAACTGAAAAATATGGTTTGTTATTGCACTGATACGATATGTTGTGTCCATTATTCCATTTGGTTTTACTAACATTAGTAGGCATTCATGTCACACCGGCTTGCTATGATTACACAGGGCTAGAGGCCCCCTGTCTCCAAAACAAGTCCTCCCAATGCTCATCACCTGATGCAAATAGCCTCGGGCGTCTAGGCATGCGAGTCTGCCCTTCGCTGTCCCTCAAAGGAGGAGGACATCACCCCTGCCCTCACATATGTGGTCTTCCTTTATTAAGTAACTTTTAGCATGCATAGAACAGTGAGGAAATTAATACATAAATCATCGTGTTTGAATATAATCTGCATATTTAAGCAAATTTTACGGGGGACGGGTTAGAGGCTATATCTTTCAGGCATAAAAATCGATAAATGAACAAAAATACAAATTAAAAAAGACGCATTCACATTGTGGATGTAGTATTGTACATTGGTCACTAGGTGTCAGTAATGTTACTGTAAGGTTCAGTGAGAATTTACGTCTTAAATTGATTATTTTCTAGGCTATTGTACAGGCAAAATGATCTGACACATTTGTAGGTTAAATAAAAGGCAAATAAAGTAAAGAAACAAAAAAAGTGTTTTTATTTTCGAAAAGTACATATAATGCCATTTTTTTCATATAATCCCATTTTGCTTTGTTTCTTTATAATGCTTTGTTTTGTTTCTTTATAATGCTATTACCATAGCGTACCAGCTCGAAACACGATCTTGTTAACGGTTACCAACTTTAGAGCTACCGGATCTGCATTGAAACGAAAATCAACCAACCGACCTCGCACCAGCAGAACTGATTTCATTTTTAAAACATAATGAAACAGAATGGCATTATATGTGCTTTTGAAAATAAAAAAAAATGTTGGTTCTTTACTTTATTTGCCTTTTATTTAATCTACAAATGTGTAGGCCCTGTATATACTATATTGGGTACTACAAGGTAAAAATAGGGGTGTTGTTTCATATCTGGGGGCTCTAAAAATGTTAAAAACCGTCAATCAAAATCCACTTGCAAGAAGTCAAGTAGCATTCCAAAGCAACAGGTAGCACTAGAATCCTCAGACCTTAAGGCCCTTCCAGAATAAAAATAAAATATTCACTCATCATATAGAGATTTTTTTTTAGCCCCAGAATGTACAGTATATAAAACTGCTCATTTTGGGTGTTTGTTTACACGTCAAGGATATGTTGGAACATTAAAACTCAGGTCTGCGGAAGCGTCAGCTTTTGTTTAAAATTGAAAAGAATTGACTCTAATTTGTCAACACGGTCTCTTGCTGCATCCTTCAGCAAAGCCGCAGACAAAATCAGCCCCCGCACCGCTTTACTCTGTGCACAGCGTTCCATTTAGCGTCCGCCACTCGGATATCGCGTATGCATGTTGTGTTTTACGTGCAACCGCCGTGCGCTGGCGTGTTGTGTTTCTGTGGCTGTCAATCACAGGCACAGATGACAGACACCCGGCTGAGACGACTGCTGGGTGATTTCTCCCCAAAGACAATCACCAGGTGTTAGTGGGACTTCTTGGTTGTTTTTGCAGTTCAGTTGTGGAAGAATATGTAGCAGGGGGATAAATAATTCTAACTGCTTATGGCATGGAACCTCTATTAACACGTCCCCCCCCCCCCACCCCCGATGGGAAAATGGTAACCTGGTAGGTTTTACACTGGAAAAGAACCAGCTATCAGTAACTGGTGAGTAATGGGAAAGCGTTTTTGGAAAACTGATTTTTGAAATAAACTAAACAATGGAGGACCAAATGGGGCAGAATGAAATTAATGAAGACATATTTTAATTATGACTTGATTTTATAAACCCCAACGCCCAATCCCAACAACGTATTTTGTACGTCTTGTTTGTTTTATTTTTGCATGCGAGGCAAAAAAAACGACTCCTCATAAAACCATAAATGGTGGCTTTTTGTATCTTCTCCCCTTTTTAGTTGGGAACAGATATTTTCCTGAAACTTAGCTATGTTCTCCTGCTGATTACTAAAGAACAGAAACATGTCGACACTAACTTTTTTTATTCTGATGAAAGACGGGAATCTAATCTTTCTTTTGGTAGATCCCATGTTTATATAACCAAACACCTGATCCCAACAACGTTTTTTGTACGTCTTGTTTGTTTTATTTTTGCGTGCGAGGCAAAAACGACTCCTCATAAAACCATAAATGGTGGCTTTTTGTATCTTCTCCCCTTTTTAGTTGGGAACAGATATTTTCCTGAAACTTAGCTATGTTCTCCTGCTGATTACTAAAGAACAGAAGAATGTCGACACTAACTTTTTTTATTCTGATGAAAGACGGGAATCTAATCTTTCTTTTGGTAGATCCCATGTTTATATAACCAAACACCTGATACCAACAACGTTTTTTGTACGTCTTGTATGTTTTATTTTTGCGTGCGAGGCAAAAACGGCTCCCCATAAAAACCATAAAAAGTGGCTTTTTGTATCTTCTCCCCTTTTTAGTTGGGAACAGATATTTTCCTGAAACTTAGCTATGTTCTCCTGCTGATTACTAAAGAACGGAAAAAAGTTGACACTAACTTTTTTTATTCTGATGAAAGACGGGAATCTAATCTTTCTTTTGGTAGGTCCCATGTTTATATAACCATACAACACAATAGTGTGTGTGCCTTGAAAGATCGGTCAAAATCATCTCAAACGGACGCCACTGAAGGGGTTGTCTTCAGAAAAATGGCTTCAATGAGTTGATGATATAAAATGATGAAAATAATATAAAATGAACTACAAACTACAAGGGTGTCACAAGAACAAGAACCACAATTTGTGTTCTTTTACATTTCATAAGCTGAGCAAGCACTTTGTCGCGGTGCTGAAAATGTTTGTTTTTGCACATAACGAGGCGCAAACAGCCGCTTTGCAATACAATTCATGCAAAGGTTAAAATAAAAGTCACCCAGCTCCACGGACGGAGCACCTTTTGACTGATTGCGGTTAGAACGCTACAGTTGACGGGAGGAATTAGCCTCGCGGACGGCACGGCCTACTGCTAATTGTCCTTTCTTTTTGGTGAATGTAGCCCAGAAGAAAAGAAAGGCCGCGAGCACAAAGCAAACACATGCCCTGTTGATCCGCAGCGACACAATGCAGGAAGAAGGAGCCTGAAGGTTCCATTGTTTCCACTCTCAACGGGGCCGCGCTGACTGACAGTTCAGCTGTAAGCAAAGCTGTCAGAGTATCGCATGGCAGCAACATTGTTTAAGGGGGGGGAGAGAAGAGGATGCGGGGACTGAAGGACACAGGACATTTATTGATACGGCCGAGTCAGTGGATTGTGTTTTAGAGCAGCTTCCTCGTCCACTCCAGCGTGCATGCGTGTGTCTTTTGTGGAGAGGACAGATGAAATGATTTGGAGTGAAGTGGCTGTGAGTCATTTCTAAATGATTAAAAAGCTACGGTGACCGGTGGAGTCTCTTGGCCAAAAGACAAAGAGAGAGCATCAGCACGCAGATCGCCTCGGTGTTGATGCACGTTAAAGCAAATAAAAATCACTATTGATGTGCGGCGACTGAAATTAGCAGTTTTGTTTTTAATTAAACTCATCCGACGTGCCACTTTACCACAGATGGCAGCCCCCCCTTACTTACGTCCACTGGCCATTTCGGCCATTTGTCACATTAAGTTGGAAAACAGTCCGCAGCCGTGCAAGCCAATTTCATTTGATCAAATCTGGGAGCCTCTGGCACATCTCAGTATGCCTCCTTCCTCTTTATCCATTAAGCCTGTGTGCTGTATGGATGGGAAACGGGAAACGCTTCCAATTTGTCTGATCTACTGGACTCGCACGCCTCCTAGCTTATGGATTCCCATTATCAGCGGTGGCCGAGATTTTCTGACAGTTGCGCGTTGAAAAACAGAGATGTCAAACTTGTATCTTTTTCCTGTATGTGCAAAAACTGCCCAAATTGCACAAACTGTCAAACGATTCATTCAACTCGGGGGGGGGGGGCTGAACAGAGACACAATGGAAGGACTGATGTGACGATGGTGCATTCAAATGCATGCGCAAAGGCGACAACATCAAATACAAAAATATGGAATATTCATTCATTCATGCATTTTCTACCGCTTTTCCTCACAAGGTTTATTTCAGTAAATATTTTAAATAAATACATTTATTCATGTATTATTTTATAGTATTAAACTTTGTACAGTACATAAAATTTACATAAATATAGGAAATAAATAATAAACAATAGAAAATATAATACATAAAAACTAAACATATTCAGTATGTGACATCATATATGTATAATGTATTTATATATGTGTTGTTATTATTATGGTAACACCACATAATACCGATTCAAAGTAAATTAAATAATTTAATTATAATTAATTTTAATTATAATTATAAATTATATTAATATAATAATATAATAATAATATAATTCATTCAATTATGGAAATGCCAAACAATGCAAGCTTAAAAGGAAATTAATTAATTATTAAATATAATAAATTATATACCGTATGTTTATTTGATTATTTTACACATTATAATTATAAATTATATTAATATAATAATAATATAATTCTTTAAATTATGGAAATGCCAAACAATGCAAGATTAAAAGGAAATTAATTAATTATTAAATATAATAAATTATATACAGTATGTTTATTTGATTATTTTACACATAATAAAAATATGATCATACATAATATATAATTTCTATATGTATATTATATATGTTCTATTATATTATAAGATGTATTGAATTAATAAAAAATTCATTAAATATAAAATATTTATTTATTTGTGTAATTATGCAATGCAGTTATAGCATTAACATAAAAATCATATTATTTACTGTACTAATATACTGTATAAATAATTATGTAATAACTGATTAAATATAGAATATCAATTAATTTCTGTTTATTTACGCAACATTTATGCGATGATGGCGACGCCACATAATGCATATGATCACAGTGAAGACGCAGGGAGGGAGACGGTAGGTGCTGCTGTTTCGATGAGCAAAGAAAAGCAGACGCCTCGGTATGTGGAACGGGTGTGGTATTAGAGGAGCGTTCAGCTCCAAGCGGCAAAGTGCAACAATAAGAGATTATTTTCCAGCACTTTCAATTCCATCACAGCCCATAAGCATGAACATCTCAATCTACAAGCATTATACTTTAAAACATCACGCCCCATAACTTTATCCACGTCTAATGCACAGCCATTCCGAAGGAATAAGCAAACATAAAATCGTGTGCGCGAGTGCTGCAAATGTTTCTCCCAATTGACCATTTAGTGGCGAGCGAGCACGGGCAGCTGCTGGAGAGACAGCAGACAAAAGTGCTGAGGCCATCTTTTTAGGATGAAGGCGGCTCAGCATATGTTCCTAATGCCATTTTTAACATCATGAGGCAGCAAGATGTGCGAGCCTCCATTGTACATGTTGGAGCAATTATCCACAGCAAATGTCCCACTGGCAGCGTGTCAAAACCTCATTCATGACATCAGGGCTTTACTTCCAACAGAGGGCGTGGCTTCGCTCCTCCTTATCCGCCAGACTCAGCCAGTGCGGTAAAAACACGTTTTCAACACGTGCCAGTGAGTCGAAGCAAGAACCCAGAACCTCAAAAGGATGACCGCAATCTGTGCTGGAACGCTTTTTAAAAATGAGTATAAATAAGAAATCAATAAGTTATTTCTGAATATATAATCAATAAAATGCAGTCTACGATGGCTGAACACCATAAATATGTTCTTAGTAACATAAATCCCAGTGTATAAGCCACACGTGATCACGTCATAAAATGGCATATTGTGGCCCACACGGGTCTGTGAGGACCAGGCAGCTCTTTATTTGACAGGAGCCAATCACGACCTATGAAAAAACTCACCATCAACTCGTCTAACAGTCTCACTGTTTCATTAAATTTAAACATTAAATTCATCACACAGCAACTTAACACTCAAACTATAAACATGTACCAATATGAGTTTGAGACAAGAATTTCATTGGAGGAGCATAGAAAATGGTGGATGTTGCTGCAATGCTGCTTCTGTCCATCAGAGGACACCAGAGGGACCAAAGCCCAGAGGGAAGCTGATGTCATTGCAGCTTTTTGTGGCTTATATACAGATTAATTCATTTTTCTCTATAAAAGGGGACCTCTTGTGCCCATTTTCTGTGTTTTGTACTGAGTTGTGGACTCCTATAGAGCAGCTACACACAATAACCTGAACAGAAAGCTTTCTATATCTTCCAGATTCTGCTCTTTCTGCAGTGTTCCCATGGACTTCCAAACCCAAACGGTTTGTTTCATTCCTCCTATTTGCACGCTCACTCTGCTGTGATTGGTCACACTCCCAAAAACTCCACAGTATTCCCATGTAACAAAGTCCGAATCGCATCGACATCAACCAAACCGCACCAGAGTTCACTTGCAAGCAGACCAAGACTCTCAAGCGGTGTCCATCTGCTTGTCTGGTTCATAGAAAACACTCCGGTTTGTTTAACAGGACCCAAACATGACAAATGTGAATGCACCCCGAGTGTGAACCCACCAAAGTTAAAACAGGCAAATCCTAGTCAACCCCGGTATGAGCCCTGCAGCCTCTCCTCCGTCATCGACCTTAGCTGCTGTAATCTTTCCAATGATGTATGCACACAAGAAACCGACAGGACTCGTGTGCGAGACTTCAGTGACATTCAACAAAAAGTCAGCAACGTAAACGTGCACGAGTGCTGCTACCTGCATGCCAAATGCGAAGGTAGTTTTAATTAGGCTAGCATCGAGTTACTATCAATTTTTAATGGCGCAATTGAAGCGGCTACCACTGGTGAGTGGAGCGAAGCCTTTGATTGGCAGATAAAATGAGACGCATACCGTTACCTCGCTGTGTCTAAGAAGCAGCGACGGTCAAAAAACGAGTAAATCGCTTCCCGTGCGCTGACACGGGATAATAATATTCAGGATTTATTCTCTTTTAAAAATCAGACACACACAAAAAAAAAACAAAATGTGGTAATGGAAGGAAGAACCTGGCTCGCCACGGTGGCTGAGCACAGTTTAACTGGATTTTTCAACCGACGACCTTTTGCTCGTCTGCCAGTCAGCTCGCCTTTCTGCTGAGTGTCAGAGGTCCAGTGAGGTATGCAATATGAAATAACTGGCCTGTGTTCACAGCTTGTAAGGCTACAAGTCAATAAAAAAAAGCGCAGGCAGGCTGAAGACACGGAGGCAGGCAACTTGGGGGCATCTGGGGGCAAAGCGAGCGGGGGGGGTGGGGGGTGATTAAGATAGTTCAGCATTCTTCTGTTGCATCACTGCTACTGATATGGAGGATAATTGGTGCCACACATGAGTAGCACCGGCATCAATCTGGGATACGCACACTTGCAGCAGCAGTGCATTTAACGCTATCCACAGTGAAGGATGACATTTTTGGATTTTAATTATATGGCTGAATAATAAATTGAAGGGGTGGCACTAATTTCAGGCTATTCCAGTTCACTCCGAGTACAATCAGTCACTTACGTCCTCACTGGATTGCCAGATGAAAGAGAGTGTGCGTGTTTAGCCGGCTCTTGATTAAACGCCATTGTAGGCAAGCTAATGAAATGTGCGTTTGGGGGAAAAGTTTCACACTTTGTGGCCTTTGCGTATTTTCAATGCGAGCTGACACTTAGCGGCTGAGTGTAAAAGGTCACGTTAGCGTAGGTGCCTTTTTAGCGCTCTGCCGGCTTTCTTGTTTGCTTTCTTCTTCGGCTTCGGTATGACGTCGCCACAGCAGAAGAGGTGCAGCGTTTCTGGCTGGAAGGAAGAGCGTGATGACGGCCATCCAAGCGGAAATGGGAGCGTTTGAGATGCTGAAGAGGTGCAGTGAAGAATGAATACTTTCTATCCGATTGTCCTCCACTCCTGTCGGTGACCCGCCACGGGAGTGAAATGTCGAGCGACAACATAACGGCGTTGCTCAATGCTAACGAGACAGCTAATGTTTCAAGACGTCCGACACAGAGGAATAACACACATGACAAAAGTATTTCCACGTAGTGGCCATGGTATGAACCGACATTTTGGTGGTTTTGAAACCGTGACCTTTTGATACCGTGGCGTACCCTGAAACCCACAACCTCCTAGCACCAAAAGCAGAAGATGCTTCAAATGTTGAGACAACCCATGTTTCCCATCCTCTCGCAGATTCACAAATGCTGCATTTTCCAGCTATTGGCGGCGCTATGGTTTACATGTCACGCTACTGAGTGAATTTGCCATCATGTACATCCCTATGAAATACGGTTTATTTATTCCCCATTTCATTTGCATTTTTTTATTCAATATTTTACTTTTTACTAGGGCAAATGATGAAAAAAATGTAATCAGATTAATCCGTTTTCAAATTCCTGAACCATGATTAATCACCACTGGCAACTATGTCTGAAACATACTCATTTTTACTGTATTTAATGAAGAGAAATATAAATGACAGGACAGGATGACATACTATATTTATATTGACGTATACGTTTATTACTCTCTGGTTCTACCATATATGAAATATGGGGTAATAACTATAAAAGCAATCTTCACTCGCTAAATGTACTGCAAAAAAGGTCAGTAAGGATAATTCATAATGCCGCCTATAGAGAACATAGTAACTCCTTATTTCTAAAATCACAAATACTTAAACTCTTCAAACAGCTAAAATAATGCATAAGGCTAAAAATAACCAATTACCTAAAAATGTCATCCAATACTTCTCTACAAGAGAAGAGAAATATGATTTCAGGGAAGAAGTAAATTTGAAACACTTCTATGCTAGGACTACGTTAAAAAGCCATAGCATTTCAGTATGTGGAATCAAACTATGGAATGGATTGAGTAAGGAAATCGAACAATGCACAACGATGAGCCAATTCAAGAAACAATACAAGCAGTTGATGTTCGCTCAATACAAGGATGAAGAGTCTTGAACCAGTCATGATGTGTTATATTTCTCACTGTATTGATGGTTACTATGGTACCCATTGGGTCATTGTATGTTCATATCACCTCTACTTCGGTATGTGACAAAAATAAAAAAAAAATATTTATATATAATTTTAAAAATAACGGAATTATTATAATAATTCAATAATTTTTAAAATAATTTTTAAAATAGAAATAAAAATGTCAATAATATCAGAAAGTTACTGATTGTAAAAGTACCAGATATAGGGGTAGGAATTAATAAGCTTTGCTTCTTCCTACTCCTTTTGGACATGTGGAACTGTGAACTGATTATGGGATGCACTCAATTGTAATCTGATGCATGTTCAAATGAAATAAAACCATTACCATATATTTGTATGTATTAAGGACTCCGAATGAACTGAATATGTCAATCAAGCTAAAAGATAGTAAAAAATAGTAGCAGAACATTTGAGTCCCACTTTAAAAACGTGTTATGATGAGCAATGAGCGGTTGCGTTCAAAGACATCACTGCGTGGGGACTACAGACACTAGCGTTTCTGCTAGTCTACCCTCCCCAATTTGTCATTGAGCATTGACAATGATTCAATGCTATTCATTGATTGGACACACCTGGGCTACAAAACACACCTGTAGGTCACATGTCCCACACATGTCCCAATACTTGTTCCAATAATGTTGCTGTCTGGTGTCACATTCGTCTTTACATGCTAAACATGCTAAATGTTTTTAGTTGATAGCAAAAACACACAAAAAAAGACCTCACTGTTCAATACTTTTGGAGGACATGCCCCCCCCCCCCCCCCCCCCCCCGCCCCCCAGTCTCATCCAGCCTTTTTACAACCCAATAATCAAGAAATCTTGTCATGAGAGGACTAAAATGATGCACAGCAGAAAGAGGGACCTGCAACAGTCACCACGTGTGCATGCATTAAAAATGTCACATTCCCAAAATAGTTGCGTCTCTTCGGTTTTCACACTTCAATGGGAAAGTCCCTGTTTACACGGAGAGGAAGAGGATGCTACATGCTAAAAGCTGTAACTTGCAGAAGCCATCTTGTCGAAGCCAACTTTGAAAATACAGTTGAGGACCTGTCGTATTTATTTATTCATCCGTACAAACCATTGTAAAGTGTAGTGTAGTGTAGTGTAGCGTAGCATAGCTTAGCGTAGTGTAGCGTAGCATATACTAGGGGGTGTCAGAAGACCTTTTGTGGGAAGATCATAAAGGAATTATCTCCCAGCATGAACGGAGTGAGCCCTTTTGTCAGTCAAACACTCTCTTTGTCACGGCGGGTGGAGGCGGGGCCGCTAGCATACACACAAAATGCAGAAGAGTGTAGCGTAGTAGATGTGAGACTATACGCGAGATTGGGTAAATTAGAACAAAATGTGAAAAATATGGCGATATGCTGGAATCTGGGGCTGCACGGTGGGCGAGTGGTTAGCGTGCAGGCCTCACAGCTAGGAGACCCAAGTTCAAACCCCCCCTCGGCCATGTCTGTGTGGAGTTTGCATGTTCTCCTCGTGCATGCGTGGGTTTTCTCCGGGTACTCCTGTTTCTTCCCACATTCCAAAAACATGCTAGGTTATTTAGCGACTCCAAATTGTCCATAGGTATGAATGTGAGTGTGAATGGTTGTTTGTCTATATGTGCCCTGTGATTGGCTGGCAACCTGTCCAGGGTGTACCCCACCTCTAGCCCGAAGACAGCTGGCATAGGCTGAAGATAAGCGGTAGAAAATGAATGAATGAATGCTGAAATCTACTAATTGAATTTCGTCTAAGTTACACTCTGCTGCACTCAGTGTGTATGCTAGCAGTCCCGCCTCCACCCGCCAAGACAAAGAAATGACAGACAAAAGGGCTTACTCTTTGCCTTCAATGACAACTACAACAATAACAAAATCTGTAACATTCAGAGGATGTAGAGTTGCATCTTATCTTTATTTATGTAAATGTGGTTATGTAATTTTTCAAACGTATTGCAGATGCCAAGGTCATTGTGTTGTAGCGGTGTCACGAGACAAGGCGTTCACGAGGCCAGCTGACACGCGAGATTGAGTCTACGAGAATGAGAGGATACAAGATTTTTAAGTATATTTTTATATAAATATATGACCATACATTGCAATCTACTAATTCAATCTCCTGTACTATGTGTATGTGCTAGCGGCCCCGCCTCCACCCACTGAGGTAAAAAGACTTTATGACTGCCAAAGGGCTCACTCCGTTCATGCTGTTGTTCTATGGAAAACAAACGCAGCAAGGTCGCTGAAACCACTGCACAGAGTGAACCCTCTTCCTGCCTCTTCGTTTATGTATTAATTAATTATATTAATTAAATTTTACTGTCCCGGGTCTGGTGCCCATGAGATTTTGCGTTGTATCGAAACAACAGGGTTTCGTGGTAACGTGGCGTGCCGGCCACTTGTTGCCAGGCACGCCTTTAAAGGGCTCAATTATAAATGCCCCAAAGGCCAACTGAAAAAAAACAAAAAAACACAAGGATTCGAAATGCAGCCAGGAAGTTACACCCAGAAAGTGGAAATCCGTGAATTAGATTTCGGAACGAAACAACTCGAGAACGCCTTGCAAACGTTTCATTTCTATGACAAATACGCCTCCAGCCACGCTGTGGGCCACACTTTGGACACCACTGAATGTACCTAATGAACCGTCCACCATGAGTCACTCCGTAAAGCGTCCCATCATAAAAGAGGAAAAGGCGCCCCCTTCTGTTTGAAGTTGAAGCAGCACATTGAAGCCTTCAATCAAACTTTATCTGCCATAACATTTTTAAATAAAAAAACATAGTGACGTGACAGCGTTAGAGATAAGACAGCAGTCATAAAAAATGAAGTGAGAAGACAATGTGACAATATCAAGACTTTGGTGGTGTTGTGATGTTAAAAGGAGGCATTAAAGAGTGTTTAAAATGCGGATTTAATGTTAGTGTGACGTCTGTTTTGCGCCATAGTGCAGCCGGATGACAAGGAACACTAACAACCACCTCCAGCCGTCGCCTTCAAGCACGTTTTAATGAGGAATCGCTTGTTTTTTCCTCTTAAAAAAGAGACGAAGAAGGCAACAATTGACAAGACATTCGTGCTGGTCGTCGTGCACATGAGAGCTAGCTTGTGTTGCAGCAAAGTGCCGCTACTTACCAGGATGACAGTCGCTGTGTTTGTGCAAGGTTAAAAGACACATTACGGATAAAATCCACCAGCAATTCGGTTCCCGTCTCCTCTGCATGTTAGACTACTCATGGAGAGCAATAAGGAGGTGACAAAGTTTCTTGCTTATTATTCAGTCTTTGAGCTTTAAGAAGCGGGAGAAAATCCCAAGCGCGCCAGCCAAAAAAAAAAAAATGGAAGTTGACGTCGCGGCAACGAAAGCCTCTAAAAAACGAGGACGTCTCTTATAAAATAGTCCGATTTAGTCCAAGCTGGAGCTCCTGATGCTTCGAGGAACAAAACGCCACGGCGGTGTGGACACACTTCCAAGCTGGACTCCACGACGGGCTTCCGAGGAGACACATTCCCGGAGAGGGGAAGGGGTCAGTCGGCGATCAATGGCTGTCTTTGACTGCACACTCAAAAAAAAAAAATTAAAAAATCAAGAAAAAGTCCTCCGATACTATTGATTGTGCAGTGGAGATCACTCGGTGCTAACACACAATGCGAAGTCGAGTCCCATTCTTCCATCCAGGAAGTCGACTAGCGGTCATGCATGCATGCATGGACATCTACCAGCCTGCTGCTGCTGCTGGTCCCATCCCGGCCGACAGGCTGCCTGTGCTGGGCGGGGGAAGGCGGCAGGAGGCGGTGCTCGGATTTGTTGGATGAAAAAAAAAAAAAAAAAAAAAGACTTTGTGCTTTGTGTCTTTGCCAGGATGTGAATTTAAAAACACTTTACAATGTATCGATTGTCATATCAGATGGCGGTTATGATGTGTCTTGTTAACGTTGTAGTAGAATCCAACAAAATAATACTATAAAAATGTAAAAACTACACTAGCAAGATATTTGACTCCTAAATGTTACTGTTCTCTAGCCGAGCCATTTTAATTCAATTTTCTAAATGACGTAATGACCACTTGTTGCCAGGCAGAGTTCACGGGGCTCAAGCGTGACTGACCTATAAGCCACGCCCACTTGACTTTAAATGTCCAAAAATACAACAAAATACAAAATATTTGTATTTAACAACAAATGATTTGCGATCCATAACATTTTTAAGCAAATATTTTAAGACAATACCGTGTATAGCATATACAGTAGTATACTGTATAGTATAATGCAGTAGTATATAGTAGCTCCTCATCCCATTTCATGGTCATGTGACATATTTGCCAATTGTTGCCGGGCAGATGTCACAGGGCTCAATTGGAAAAAAAAAATGACATGCAAACTATGTCCACTTGTTTGAATCGCAAACAAGAAGTCAAAACCAGGAAGGTATGCTGAGTTCAAGAACACCGGAAAAAAATTGTGCATTGGAAGTCTGAACACAGAATTTATGTACATACATAGAAAATAGAAATAATGGCTTTGGGAATGCTTGATGTTTCCAAGACGCTAGTGAAGATGAGGGGTTCCCCATGCAACATCTCCATGTAACCATCTACCGTTTGACACCCCTGCACAACCTGAAGCTCCATTGTTCCACTGGAGGATCATAATAGTGCCCCCTCCACTCCTGGATCTCCTTCTCATGCCAGCAACGTTGGAAGCCAACTTTCCACCTTTCAATGTCCCACGTTTTTTGTCTGGAGGGATAACCGCTGAGAGTCTCTGGCTCATTTTTTGGGGGGGGTCTATCACTTGATTTTTTTGTTCTATGAGTCTTTCAGAAGTTTGAAAATTTGGTCTGCTAATCAATCCCAATAGATAAAATTAGACAAAATACCGTATTTTCTGGACTATAAGTCGCACTTTTTTTTCATAGGTTGGCTGTTCCTGCGACTTATACTCCAGAGCGACTTATAGATGAAAAAACTGTTTATGTTACATAAACACTGGACACCTTTTCTGTTTATGTTTATTTTTTATGTAGCTGAATAACCATTGTGTTAGCATATCTTACAACTATTCAGCCTTTTCTCTCATTTTTTATTGTTAGAATTTGCCTTCCAAGATGACATAATGTCTGTTTTGGTCAAGTAGTTTGGAAAATAAATTAACTGCAAAAAATGCAACTTATACTCAAGTGCGACTTATGTATGTTTTTTTTAATCTAATTATGCATTTTTGGCCTTGAGCAACTTGTACTCTGGAGCGACTTATAGTCCAGAAAATACAGTAATTCAAGGAAAAATATAAGCATAAAATATAGTGTGTGTGTGTGTTAAATATATGTTCCCCCCCCCCCCCCCCCCGAATGCGGCCCACGAGTCAAAATATTTGCCCACCCCTGACTCAGAACGTCCTTAAAATCCAAAAGTACAAAAAGTAAAGTCCAGTTTTTCAATTGGTCTTCAAATTTTGATCAGACATATGGGGGCTCTTAAAAACTGTAAATTAAAAAATGCATATTGGCCCTATTATTAAAATGACCCCCCTGTGGTCACACACTAATTCCCCCCCTCCCGTCTCCTGCTGGCAGAACTGTGAATGGAATACTTTAGCAGCAATCATCACCTCCGCCATTATCAAGTGCGAGTGTGTGCTGATTGGAGAATTGCGCGAGCGGCGTCGTGCGTCCCTCAGGTAAACGTGTAGTCTGCAGTGTTCTTTTGCAAAGCCATCCAGCTGGACATTTAATTTGAGGAATTTGATTAAATTTCTCATTTAATTATCCAGTTCTCCGCAGGGCTATTGAGGCTCGTCACAAGGGCCCTTTGCTTTTTAATGCAGGCCATCTGCTTCCTCTCCAGAACGGGTTACCTTTTCCAAAGTGCCCGGCGCCACCTGGGCATCCTCTCAGGATCCTCCAGCCTCACAGCGCCGCAGAGCGAGCCTGCACAACGCCGTGCTTGACAATACTCCAGACCTGTATCCGACTGATCGAGTGCAATTAACCTGAACCGCACTTTCTGAGCGCTTTTCAGTTTGGATTTCAGGGAGCCCCACGGCGTGGACGAGTGATTCCTAACTTCTAAGTGGTCCTTTGCTTCTCCAGCCAAACTCTGCAACATGTTTAGTGGATGGAAGAGCTGCCCGCCATCGACCTTCACGTGCAGCCATTATGTTTTACACGCACAATATCACAAAACATAGGCTCACACAACACCAGCTCCTGTTTTTATTCCATTTGTGTGCTTGAAATTAATTTGAGGTGACAAATATGTAACATTTGCTTAATTGTGCATATTTATGACTACACAAAACACAAAACAGCATGAGTTGTTCATATATTTTTGAAAAACTGATGATGACAAATTTGAATTGCAAAGTGGCGAGGGACAATGTATTTTTTAAAGCCTACTTTTATGTCTATATTGAATGAATTAATCATGATTAATTGGAAAACTGATTAATCTGATTAAATTTTTTTTAAATAATTTGATAGCCCTCTATAAAATTAAGTAAAAATAGGCATATTTCAGACATAACTTCAAATGTTCATTAATGATGATTAATTTAGAGAAAAACTGTGATTAATCTGATTGAAAAATTTTAATCATTAGACAGCCCCCAATAAAATATACCTGCAGTAAAAATAGGCATATTTTAGACATAACTACAAATGGTCATTAATGACGATTAATTTATATAAAAACTGTGATTAATCTGATTGAAAATTTGTAATAATTTGACAGCCCCCAATAAGATATGCCTTTATTCGTCCCTCAGTGGGGAAATTTGTAAGATATACATGCAGTAAAAATAGGCATATTTCAAACATAACTACAAGTGGTGTTTAATCATGATTAATTTGAAAACTGCAATTAATCTGTTGTAAACAATTTAATCACTTGACAGCCCTCAATTAAATACAGTAAAAATAAGCATACTAAATAAGCATAAGACATAACTACAAATGGTCATTAATCATGATTAATTATTATTTTAAAAATATGATTAATCTGGCGACTGGCTGGCGACCAGTCCAGGGTGTACCCCGGCTCACGGCTGAAGTCAGCCGGGATAGGCTCCAGCATACCCCCGCGACAATATTGTGAGGACAAGGGGCATAGAAAATGGATGGCTGCGTATCGCAAACCATGCATTTTTTGGACAGTTTTATCAGATTTATCCAAATGAGTGTGCACATGCGGCGCAGTGTGACTCAAGCGACGGCATACGACATAATAACACTTAGCTACAGCATGTTCCTAATAACAAATCATGCGGTATGCTGTTGGTCAGAAGCTGTTTCTTTCCTTCTCCATCATTTTCCCTCAAATACAAAATGACCTTCACTCATCTGTGCAAATAATCAGATTGCAGAACAATGGAAGGACATTTTCTGGCAAAGTCTAATCTGTTTTTTCTTGAATGTTATCATTGGTTTCGCTATTTTAACAGGAGCTCTTAGAAATGACTTGGACGAGGCTACAGTGCATTTTCCTCCCTTTGCCACATGAATAAATGTATCAATTCTGTTTGCATTTTAATATATGAATTCATTGATTATTTATATTTTTATTACATTCAAATTATTTAAAAAAAAAACCACATTATATTAATACATTTTTACTGATTAATTCATCACATTTGGTGCAGGATAATTAGCCGAGGGAATTGTGACGTCATACTGACATATCTGATATCATAAATATAGAAATAGCTCTGGTAATTGGTCATTAAAAAAAATTTAAAAAACTCCAATGAGGTGAGATCATTTGTGCTGTGCAGGCGAGAATATCAAACGCTTCTTTTTCTCCTGCCTGTGATGTTTCACAGTCACTGTCACTTTCCCATCACTAGTGATCAGATACCAATACTTCATTTAATATGTCTTGTTAATTTTTTTTTTAAGTAGTATATTGTGATGGACACTATGTAATGGTAATTGTTTTATTTATTTAATTATTTTTTTATATAGCCGGGCTAAAATACTAAACAGAAAAAAACTGAGCAAAATCATATAAAATATGTGCAAAAAGTAAACAATAATTTTTAATTTTTTAAAAACAAAATAAGGAAAAAATAAGAAAAACCCTTAAAATACATGATTAATTATTAAGAACTACTGAAAGAATGAAAAATGTATTCAAATTCAGACATGGCTCCGTTTACCATTGCCCATTACCTCAAAGTATCAAAACAATATTTTCATTCAAGAATTGATTTTAGAGCACAAACAGCTGGTATCGAGAGTATCGATATTTCAGTATCGATCCGCACATATTGTAAACAAACATTCACTGTTTCCCTTATCAGTCACTTAAAACTCCAAAAAGTGAAAAAAGTTTGCCCGAGACCTCCATGGAGTCACACCGGCTGATTGGAACATGTGCCCGAATACAGTGCACCTTGCTGGGCCACAGGAGGTGGCTCCCCCTGCTCTATGCTCTGGTTCTCCTGATAGTGATGTGCTAGTAGTAATGCCATATTTGTTTAGGACAAATCAACAGGTACACTTATTCCAGTTTTTCCTGCCTCCGAGTACGCAAAAATGATACCTTTCCTCGAATAACTGCTTGGTAAAAGTTTAAAAAATGTGTAACTATTGGGCATATTTAAAAATAATAATAATAAATTGAATACTACATCTATTGTCCATCTGCAGGAGTACACAAGAAGCATAAAGTCAGCAGCACAGGGTCAAGAAAGCACCAGTTCATGAATCATTGCACAAAATATGCATTTTTCAAAACAAAGACTTTGGTCTTGCTGCTGATGGAGTGGATCAGGAGGCCACCGGTCTCGGGTTTATATTCTCTGACCGCTGTCTGCTTCTTAGTAGCTTCATGAGGCCATGATCATTTGTGCTGTGACATTTGACATTCTAATCTTTTTCACCCTTTGGGACTTGAAAACCCTTTAGGCGTCCGTCCTTACACTTTCTCTGACAGTTCAGTTGTGTTTCCCGTTTTAAAAAAAAGTAAAAAAAAAAAAAAAAGAAGATGATGCATATATGATTCATGCGAGTCCAGTCATGACACCGACATTGTCCCATAGGCATCTCCTTCCTCTTTGCCCTTAAGTGGTTGGAGAATCACACTTGTATTATTTTTTCAAACACATTTCACATGTTGACAGTCGGTGCATAATGTATGACCGCGTGCATCAATTATGTAATGCAATTCAGGCTATGAATATATATAATTTATTTGATTCTCAATCTCCTACATTATTGAATCCAAAGCTATTTTTACCATTATTACTCTTCCCAAATAGTTTTATCTTTTGTTGCTTTGTCCTCTATACTGCTCCTGCTCATTATTGGGAGATGATGCTCCTGCGGTGTGTTTTAAAGTATTTGGACTGGGGGGGGCGTCGAATTTTGCCTTTATGCACCACCAGATGTGACTGAAGTATCTAACTACCAAATGTAACTCTCACATTTAATTGTCCAGCATTGTAGTGGTAGAGTCATGATCTGGGGCTGCACGAGTGCTGCTGACACAAAGGAGTTGCGGTTCAGTGAAGGAAAGATAAACCGGAAATGGACCACATGGCGGTTTTCAAACATGATTAGGAGCCTTGAGAGGGAGGGAGGACGGGGGAGGAGCACCAAATTGTCCAACATCCACCAGCTCCACCAGTGATGTCATCATGGAGGAGTCGAACAGTACTCCTGATAAAAACGTTATGACCAGCTGAAAAACTGCAACATGTTGGATCTTAAGGAGGTTCTAAGTCAAGCTTCAAAATGCAAAAATAAGAAATGGGAGTGAGATTAATTAAAAAAAAACATTCTGAGGAAGCAATTTATTGCAAACGAGCATTAAAGTGAAATAGGCAGTTGATCAAAAGTTTAAGACCATGCTAAAACCCCTCTACAAAAAAAAAAAAAAAAGAAATCAAATATTCAGAAAAGGACTCAGTAATGAGTAGCTGCACCATTCTTGTTGATCACCTCAAAAAATGTGTTTGGGCACGTTTGATGCCAGAGGAGGCGAATGGGAATTTTGCTCCAGGTGCTGAAGATGGCTTCAAAGTCTGGAACTGACCTCCATCTTTTTAAATCCACCCCCAAATGTTCTCCATTGGCTTTACATGAGGGGAGCATGCAGGGTGGTCCAAAAGAGTCACAGACCAATGCCGTTTGACGCCCCTGCACGACCTGAAGCTCAACTGTTCCATTGAAAAATCATAACGGCACCCACCTTTACTGTGCCATGTGGAAAAAATCTCAGGTGGGATCTGATCTCGGTCTTGATGCAGTGGGAGGGTGACATCCTTTGTTATGCCAAAGATTGACCTGTTGTTTGATTCTGTGAGGGTGGGTGTGTTTTATGATTTTAGCAGCTGTGTTTGTGATGCGTGGAGGTGGAAGAGTGGCCCCGGTAGGTAACAGAAGGCAACCATCTCCAGAGTTATTCCCAGATACTTGACAGCTCATTTTTCAACCGGTCTCAACATTTGGATCAGGAGTGTCTTCGAGTGAAATTTGTACCTTTTTCATTTTGCCATGTCAGGATTCAAACATCCGTCAGTGAACCGCAGCTCCTTGCTCCTACTTGTGGTTGACCTTCGATTAACCGTATTGAAAAGACTGCTGGGAAAAAAAAGCTTGTGAAAACAACAAGACCAGTCCTAAGATTTTAGCACAAAGTGCTCGTTTGCATAAAATGCTCGACACAGCGGTGTCCAAAGTGTGGCCCGTGGCCCACAGCACAGTCTAAAAATAGAACTAAGCAAGAAAACTGACAAAAATACAGCAGCAAAAACGTAAAAACAATAATTTTAGAAGTATAAAGTTAAAAAGTTATAATCTAACAGCAAAAAGTCACAATCTTACAACAATAATTTCATAATTATATAGAAAATGTCATCATTTTGGTGGCATAAAGTTGAAATATTAAATAAAAAACACATACTCTGAAAAAAACACAGATATTATTCATTCATTTTCTAGCGCTTATCCTCATGAGGGTCGCGGAGGGGTGCTGGAGCCTATCCCAGCTGTCTTCGGGCGAGAGGCGGGGTACACCCTGGACTGGTGGCCAGCCAATCACAGGGCACATATAGACAAACAACCATTCACACTCACATTCATACCTATGGACAATTTGGAGTCGCCAATTAACCTAGCATGTTTTTGGAATGTGGGAGGAAACCAGACGCATGCACGGGGGGGAGAACATGGCCGAGTGTGGAATCGAATCCGGGTCTCCAAGCTGTGAGGCCTGCGCGCTAACCACCATTGAGAAGATTTATTCATTCATTCATTTTCTACCGCTTTTTCTCATGAGTGTCGCGGGGGTTGCTGGAGCCTATCCCAGCTGTCTTCGGGCGAGAGGCGGGGTACACCCTGGACTGGTGGCCAGCCAATCACAGGGCACATATAGACAAACAACCATTCACACTCACATTCATACCTATGGACAATTTGGAGTCGCTAATTAACCTAGCATGTTTTTGGAATGTGGGAGGAAACCGGAGTACCCGGAGAAAACCCACGCATGCACGGGGAGAACATGCAAACTCCACACAGAGATCCCCGAGGGTGGGATTGAACCCTGGTCTCCTTGCTGTGAGGTCTGCGCACTAACCCCTAGACCACCGTGCCGCCCCATTGAGAAGATAATAATAAAAGAAAATGCTAGGAATCAGATATAGCTATAACGGCACAGCAGCTGTAATGTGTCGCCACCCTGCTATCATTTAATTTAATTTCTGTGTGAAATGATGCACAACACTATTATGGAGTGTCTTGATGTTGTGTAGAAAAGCCCAACAAATCCATGTGTGTGTGTGTGTGTGTGTGTTTGTGTGTGAGATACAGTCACATGGGATCAGCACATGCATAAATAATGCAGAAAGAAAAGCATGAAATGGTCAATAAGCCGATGGGCAGAGGTTGCAATGAAGAACTGTGTTGTCAGGCTACGAGCACTCGAGTACTAAATATTCTTATCATTTCTCTGATGGACGTCGACCCGTGCTCGTTTCTCATTTTGTTTCTTAAAAAGTTTGCAGCTGGGCCGATATATACGTACGCCTAAGAGCAGCGGATAGGAGGCGGTCATGCAAATCAACACAAACAAGTGAAAGCGATAGCATTTGCGGAGTCGAAGCTATAAGTCCCGTCTTTTATTGCGTTTCTTTTGTGTCGTCTGCATCCCTCACGGTGAACCGGTGTCTTCTTTACAGTTTGCAGCTACTGTCGTGCAAATGATGTCGTTCATCAAAATAATGACGTGCTCTCACACACGGCGCCGTGGCGTGTTGTCGCACGCAGCTGAGCTAATGTATAATGGCGGGAGATAATGTTGTGCGACGCGAGCGTCATGAGAGAAACATGTTAAGTTTACACGCCGCCGGTGGGAAATCGATGAACGGGATGTGAGAAACGATAAAAAGAGAGAGTTATGAGTGGAAGTGTTGACATTGTGGTATGGTGGCCTCTCTCCGAGACTGTTGAGAATGTCCGCGGAATTCATGTTGTCATAAATCTCCGGCCCCGGGGTTTAGAGCATCGGTGAAAGTCAAAGATACATTTATCACACAGCCAACAGCGTTCATCGATTCTACTTTCTGAAAGGCCGGAAATCAAAAGTGTCAATAATTCTTTTGATGCCGCCATGTTCACGTGGCGTTGCTCCATCATCAGAACCTCCGCCGAGGTGGCCTGCATATCAACGCAAAGAATCCCTGCCAAAGAGCACCTTGCCGAGGTATTGTTTTTTTTTTACTAATTTGCATTTCTTTGTGGATTATTTCAAGTCAGTCAGTTCATGCAGTTAGGACGATGACGTTGATTGATGAACATGCCCAATCTCGGCGCCCCGACACGGGAAAACACACTGCAGGGCTTTGAGTCTGTGGCTTGTTCAACCCTTTCAGTGTATTTCTGTTGTACAATATGGCAGCCGTTATTCACAGAATGCTGGAACTTGAAGGATAGCATTAACACGTTGCATGCTAGCGCATATACGTAAGCTCTGACTTGGTGGATTAGTTCATGTCATTCTGTTGATTTCGACTTCTATCCAACTGAAAGAAGAATTGTGGCACCTGTCATTAATAACCAGCGAGAGGAAGGATTGCATAAATTACACCAGCTGCCTATGTTGGACACTGTGTGTGTGTGTTTGGATTATTTCAAGTCTGTCATGTTTATTGCTATTGTGCAAAGTGGCAGTTTTCATTAATAACTGGCGGGAGGAGAGATCACAATGTTTATACAACACGTATGGACTGGGCGCCCGTGTGTGCTTGTGCATTAGCACAACGTCAGCTTTGACTTGGTGGATTATTTCAAATCATTGATTGAAATTATTTGGTGATTTTTGATTGGTTCATTGATTGGTGATTTCTACTGAGCAAGTTGATTTTTTTTTTATTAATACCTGGCAGGAGGAGAGGTGGAATTGCATTAATTGTATGACTTGTAGGCTTGACTTGGTGGATTATTTCAAATCATTGATTGAAATTATTTGGTGATTTTTGATTGGTTCATTGATTGGTGATTTCTACTGAGCAAGTTGATTTTTTTTTTTCATTAATACCTGGCGGGAGGAGAGGAGGAATTGCATTAATTGTAGGACTTGTAGGCTTTGACTTGGTGGATTATTTTCCATCATTGATTGAAATGATTTGATGATTTTTGATTGGTTCATTGATTGGTGATTTCTAATGCGCAAGTTGATTTTTTTTTCATTAATAATTGGCAGGAGGAGGAGGAATTGCATTAATTATAGGACTCGTAGGCTTTGACTTGGTGGATTATTTTCAATCATTGATTGAAATAATTTGGTGATTTTTGATTGGTTCATTGGTTGGTGATTTTTAATGCGTAAATTGATTTATTTTCATTAATAATTGGCGGGAGGAGGAATTGCATTAATTATAGGACTTGTAGGCTTTGACTCGGTGGATTATTTCAAGGCGTTGTCTTGTTTTCTATTGAGTAAAGGTCTAACTTGGAGGGAAAATTACATTAATTATTGGACACCCGTATGTTGCTCAATGTGGGTTTTGACTTATTTTGACTTTGTGGATTATTTCAAGTCATTCTGGTGATTTCAAAATAGAAATTTTTCATTAGGAACCGGCGGGAAGATAAATTGCATTAATTGTAGGATACCCCGATGTGTGGGCTCATGCATGTGCTAGCGTGACGTAGGCTTTGTTTTGGTGGATTATTTTCTATGATGCAAGGTGGTTCATAATAATAAGTGGCGGGAGGAACAATCGTATTGATGATACATATCTCTTAGTCGGTCTCCTGTGTGTGACCCGGCAGAAGTGCACTACCTTTCCATATAGTAGCTACCAAGAAAGTCAGGTGTCATCATTTTAGACGTGATGTTCTAAAGCACATTAGACCAGAGTGACTGTCGGAAAGCTAACAGCGGTTGGGACTTTTAGTGACATTTAAGTTCTTGCTTTGTAGTTGAAGATGTGAAGCTGGAATAAAAAAAAAATCATCTGGGAAGTGAATATGATTTATAACATGAATATAGGTTGTGGAAGATGAAATAAAGTTGAAAGAGAAGTGTGTCTAAATAGCGTCATGAGTGGATTATCTGCAGCTGAAAGGCGGCGCTGGGGGGCGTGGGGGGGGGTGGTGGTGGTGGCTGTTCCTTTCTGCTGGGAATGTTTAATTTATTCCCTTCCTGAGAGGTGGTCTGACGACTCCTCGGGTTGGTTCTTTTGACAGTCGCCCCCAAAACGTCTGCTCAGAGACATCTTCATTTTCCACATCTGTGCTCACAAGGAGCCAGTCAAGGGTCACAACAGGTGGCGTCTGATAAAAGACGGGCACGTCGAGGCCAGATCGGGAGACGGTGCCAACATCACTTTACAGCCAGGTGGCTGCTTTCGATGCCCCTTTTGGGGGGTGGGGGGGCGGTGATGTAACTCACCATCAGACAAACTCACAATG
This sequence comes from Doryrhamphus excisus, assembly GCF_037039965.1. Taxonomy (NCBI): domain Eukaryota; kingdom Metazoa; phylum Chordata; class Actinopteri; order Syngnathiformes; family Syngnathidae; genus Doryrhamphus; species Doryrhamphus excisus. The sequence goes on along the minus strand of NC_136367.1, from coordinate 18,252,955 downwards.
ACAGCATCTGGGACAAAAGAGAAGCTTGTTCACTGTTTGTGAAGTAACAGGTCACCGATGTTGGAGCTAAAGAACCCCCCCCCCCCCCGCCCAGTTCTTTAATTCAGAATTCCTTGCACCTCCGCGCCAGCTCCGTCAGGAACCGCAAGAGGCCCTCAGATCTGTTTCTCGGCACTACACTCGCATCTTTTACACTTGACTTCCTTTTCCCAGATGCTGTCAAAAATTGCAGCGAGCTCAGAGGGTTGAAATTGAATTTGACCCGATGATGCAGAAATGACTCTCCCATGTCATGGATGCGTATCCTCCTTAAAAAGGTAGCACCGCAGTCGGCTTCGTGGAGGATTGAGCTCGGCTCCTCGCCACAAAAGCGCCTGAAGCCATAAAAGGCAGGAGTCAGAGTTGAGACTTCCTGGATGCCTTGAATGCTTCTCACAGAATAGAAGAACATTTCCCTGAAGATCCAAAGGAACACGAACGCGCCTCAATGTTAGTTGATTTTATTACTCCTGATTTGGTTTCTATTTATTATTCTTAACTTTTCTTTGAATGTTTTCATTTTTAATTCATTTTCTAATAGAACCCCCAAAATATGTATTTGTCTGTATAACTATGATTGAAGTTGTTTATGAATTTCTAAATACAGGTTTTTGTGTAGGGATTGTAGGGTCCAGTCAGTCATGCATCTAAGCGTTAAATGATCAAATGTACTTGGTTAACAGAGGAACGAACAAGTACTAGTAACAACTATGGTGACTCTCATACAGTAAATATGGATTTGTTGATGTTATTGCAATACTTGGTCTTGTTTCTCTTTGAACTTTTGGGTTCTGGCGAAGAGCAAAAGTTGAAATGTTGGTCTCGAGCTGAAAAAGTTTAGGAAGTACTAATTTACAGCGTGTTCTTGTTGGAGCTGCAATGCAGGGAACCACATTGAACTCACCGTGAACCCTGGCAAGGTTATGTTTTGATTGATTGGCCATTTTGTTCTTTGTCTGTGTGCAGCTTCCAGTCTATAATTTTTATATAGCAACCTCCATTTGTTTGTTGCTATTTATGATGGCTAGGTCTAATTCCAAGGATGTGCCCATTACATTGGAGTGGAAATCAAACGGAAACACTTAGATGGGTTTTATGCTTGATTGTTAATTGTATCATTTGTATTATATATACTATACTATATATAGGGCTGCACGGTGGATGTGTGGTTAGCGAGCAGACCTCACAGCTCGGAGACCCGGGTTATATATGTCTGTATAACTATGAGTTGTTTAGGAATTTCTAAATACAGGTTTTAACATTTTAGAGCCCTGTAGACATGAAATAACACCCCTATAGTCACCATTGCACGCTTAATAATCATTGCTGACACCAAATCTCCGCTTCAGCAACTCCGTGTGGACTTTGCATGTTCTCCCCATGTGTGGGGGCATTTTCTGTGGGTTTCCTCCCACATTCCAAAAACATGCTAGGTTAATTAGCGACTCCAAATTGTCCATAGGTATGAATGTGAGTGTGAATGGTTGTTTGTCTATATGTGCCCTGTGATTGGCTGGCCACCAGTCCAGGGTGTACCCTGCCTCTCTAGCCCAAAGACAGCTGGGATAGGCTCCAGCAACTCCCGCCACCCTCGTGAGGATAAGCGGCAGAAAATGAATGAATGACTTTATTCTCATAATATCTGTGTTTTTTTTCATATTATGTGTTTTTTTATTTAATATTTCAACTTTATGCCACCAAAATGATGATATTTTTCTATATAATTATGAAATTATTGTCGCAAAATTGTGACTTTTTGGTGTTAGATTACAACTTTTTAACTTCATACTTCTAAAAATATTGTTTTTACATTTTTGCTGTTGTATTTTTCTCAGTTTTCTTGCTTAGTTCTATTTTTAGAATGTGCTGTGGGCCACGGGCCACACTTTGGACACCGCTGTGTCGAGCATTTTGTGCAAACGAGCACTTTGTGCAAAAGTGTGAATACTATATATAATATTATATATGAATTCCAAACATGTTACATACTTTTTTGTGAAAATACATTTGCAGTCATCCCTTGCAATATTGTGGTGTATTATTAGCGTGTGTATTATTAATCCAACAATATGTAGTATTCTAGTCACTAGGTGGCAGTAATGACACAGAACATTGAGGCTAACATTGTCAAGTCATGAAGTCAGCCATGACATGTCCAACAAGATAGACTGGAAAAATGTTCTCCTCCCATTCCGTGTGGAAGTGGTAATTTGGGCTTGATATGAATTCCAGTTGCACATGTAAAATTGTAGAACCGACGAGTTCCTTGGCTCAACATTGCGGATTACTGTGCTTGTAAGATTTATCATGCCTCGTTTCCTCGGATCTTGAAGACATTCCGGATGGGGATTAAAAAAAAAATAAAAAGCCTCTAAAAAAGAGTGTAGCCGCACTTGCAGTTGACAAATGTTAAGCGGCGGCAAAGGTCTGCGTTCCCTCTCGTTCTCACGTAGGGAACATTTGTAAAAATGTGACAGTGCTTCATTGTCCAGCCCGCAAAGCAGAAAGTGCACCAAGCTGCGGTGTGCAGCCCCAATTCGGAATCCCAAGAAAAAGGGCTGACTGCTTTAGTTTGAGTTGAAAGGCGAAGCTCTCACTTTCCCAACTGACTGACTTTTCCTCCCCTCATTTGTCTCAAAGTACGAAGGCGCTAACGCAGCCCCAAACAGCACAAAATGAGTTTTCTCTGTAGCGTGACGGCGCCGAGCCGCTCCTGCTCTTCCCTCCTGTGTTGCGGCGGCGGAGAGGAGATGCAAGGACATGTTTGGCTCTGTCGTGCTACACCGACTCACGGCCGTCTCCTGAGGTCCGCTGTGGTATATCACCAGACGGGGCCGCAGCCAGCTTGTTTGGATTCGGACAAATTTGTGTCTATAAATACGAGCGTGCATTCGTTACTCCCACCAAAACCCCCGACAATCCTCGCACAATCCTGCCTTTTTGTAGCGGAGTCATTAAAACCAAGCCGGGCTGACTTTTGTCAATAATTCACAAGTTGCTGTATTGGTCCCTCCCGCTACTTGCTGGTGTCTTTTCAGGCTGAGGATGACTTGGAGCCAGAGGCGTCCCCGGCTTTTAAGGAGATGTGAGCCAATGTAGCGTGCGGCTAACAAAGACTCAGCAGTCATTTATTATTATTTTAGTCCATCATTTTTAATGCAGTACAACAACAAACACACATTTGTACAGTAACAGTATGTTTACTATTTTATTATTATTTATAATTTATGTTTACTAAATGTAAACAGTACGGTATGTACAGTAACATAATAACATAACATAATGTTGACAGCACGGTGGTCGAGTGGTTAGCACGCAGGCCTCACACCTAGGAAACCCACGTTCAATTCCACGCTCGGCCATCTCTATGTGGAGTTTTTGGGTTTTCTCCAAGGACTCTGGTTTCCTCCCACATTCCAAAAACATGCTAGGTTAATTAGCGACTCCAAATTGTCCATAGGTATGAATGTGAGTGTGAATGGTTGTTTGTCTATATGTGCCCTGTGATTGGCTGGCCACCAGTCCAGCGTGTACCCCGCCTCTCTAGCCCGAAGACAGCTGGGATAGGCTCCATCACCCCCACGACCCTCGTGAGGAAAAAGCGGTAGAAAATGAATGAATGAATGTTGACAGCACGGTGGTTAGTGGTTAGTACGCAGGCCTCACACCTATGAGACTCAAGTTCAATTCCACGCTCGGTCATCTCTGTGTGGAATTTTTGGGTTTTCTCCAAGGACTATGGTTTCCTCCCACATTCCAAAAACATGCTAGGTTAATTAGTGACTCCAAATTGTCCATAGGTATGAATGTGAGTGTGAATGGTTGTTTGTCTATATGTGCCCTGTGATTGGCTGGCCACCAGTCCAGGGTGTACCCCGCCTCTTTAGCCCGAAGACAGCTGGGATAGGCTCCAGCACCCCCGTGACCCTCGTGAGGATGAGTGGTAGAAATTAATGAATGACTTTTTTCTCATAGTACTTGTGTTTTTCTCATATTATTTATTATTAATTTAGTTATTTTTTTCAAAATGATTATATTTTTTCACATAATAGTGAAATTATTGTCATATTGTCTTTTTTTTTACAACTTTATACTTCTAATATTATTGTTTTCATGTTTTTGCTGTTGTATTTTTGTCAGTTTTCTTCTTCATCTTCTTTATGCCACCAAAATGATGATATTTTTCTACATAATTATGAAATTATTGTCACAAAATTGTGACTTTTTGGTGTTAGATTACAACTTTTTAACTTTATACTTCTTAAAATAGTGTTTTTACATTTTTGCTGTTGTATTTTTGTCAGTTTTCTTGCTTAATTCTATTTTTGTAACATGCTGTGGGCCACGGGCCACACTTTGGACACCCCTGTGTTGAGCATTTTGAGCAAACGAGCATTTTGTTGTTTTCACTAACTTTTTTCCCAGCAGCCGTTTGGATTCGGTTAATAGAAGGTCAACCACAAGTAGCAGGATTAAACTGAAAAGACCAAACTAATCCATCACATTTTGGTGAGGATCTGGATAAACGAGCGGCCTACTGGGACAGTGTATAGCTCAGTGAGGTTGTTCAAGTATTATAAAACCGACATAGTGTATCTACTGATGGCTTTTGTACACTACCTACTCCTACTGTACTGTGAGTCTGTCCTTCATACTCCAGCGTTGTCACTGCATTAATGTGCAAAGTCAAATACAGTGACCTGGTAAAATTCTCACTGAGGTGATGGTGAAAGGGGGGGGGGGTAGTTGAAGGTTACGCCTGTCACCTGGGGCTTTCGGCAGCAAGAAGTGGAGGGCAGGAAGGAACGGGTCAAGAGTGAAGATCGTTGCAGGGAATACTACCAATGTGGTGAAAATACATGGAGGACCCTTCGTGCGTTCCAGGAGGCTTTTAAACACTCCGCCTACACCATGCCCCGCCTCCAAGAGATGGGAGGGGCAAACAAGCGTAGTCACGTCAAGTCAAAGCAAAATTCCCACAAACAAAACCAAAATCGGGTAAATATGTATTTGGGGAAACACGATTATGAAGGAAATTCCGAGAAGTCGCCCTTTTCAGCGTGGAGGGGACCCGAGGAAACATGCTCCACCTGGAAGAATGTCCAGCGATACTCCAAGGAGTGTTGCAAGTGAGGCGTGCTAGCTAGCTAGCTATACTGTAGCCCGGTTATAAGATCCGAAAACCAAAAATCTCCAACAAAAATGCTCCAATGAGGCAAGATTACCAAAAATGTGTGGGTGAACAAATCAAGCGATCCTTTTTTCTTCTGCCTATGATCTCACTTGTAAACAAACGTTAATTTCTGCGCTAGTCGTACCAAAAAGATGGAAAAACTTGTCCAGAGACCTCCGTGGTGTCATATCAGATGCTCGGAGCGTGTGCCCGAATACAGTGCACCGTCCTGGGCCACAGCAGGTGCCTCCTCCCCCTTCTATACTCTGGTTCTCCTGATAGTAGTGAAGTGCTAGTTGTCATGTCATCATATTTTGTTAGGATACATCTATGTGTATCTCCAGTTGCAAATATGATCTTCATTAATCTATATTTTTTCACATAATTATGAAATTATTGTCGTATTGTCTTTTTTTTTACAACTTTATACTTCGGATATTATTGTTTTGATGTGTTTACTGTTGTATTTTTGTTAGTTTTCTTCTTCTTCTTCTTCTTTATGCCACCAAAATGATGATATTTTTCTACATAATTATGAAATTATTGTCGCAAAATTGTGACTTTTTGCTGTTAGATTACAACTTTTTAACTTTATACATCTTAAAATATTGTTTTTACATTTTTGCTGTTGTATTTTTGTAATATGCTGTGGAGGACAGTGCACCTTCCTGGGCCACAGCAGGTGCCTCCTCCCCTTCTATACTCTGGTTCTCCTGATAGTAGTGAAGTGCTAGTAGTCATGTCATCATATTTTGTTCGGACATAAGTACGTGTATCTCCAGTTGCAAATATGATCTTCATTAGTCTGACGTTGAGATAAGCTTTCGGTGCTTTTCAACTATTTTTATGCGTCATGCATCACAACATGTACACTGCAGCAAATCATTTCTACATCATGCACCGTTATTCGCTTGTTATTGTGCGTGTGTGTGTGTTTGTGGCTGTAGTTTATGCCTGCCCCACTACACACACACACACACACACACCAGTCTGCTCATGGAACTGCCTCAAGGTCACATGTTTGAAACCCAGCAACACTTGTTTGACTTTCAGCTTCGTTCCCACTTATCACGTTGGGTTCCGTTAAAAAGAACTCTAATGTGTTTCTTCAGCCGTTGAACAGCATCATCTAAACCCAAACAAACGGACGGAGACCCCCTGAAAAACGGGTCTCAGTCCACTTGCAAGTGAACTTTAGTTGACGTGAGCTTAAGTGTGAACGCTGCACGGTTACAATGTCTCTGCTACCTCCCTTTGTGTGTGTGTGTGTGTGTGTGTGTGTGTGTGTGTGACAACTCCACCGCCACAAACACATCCACATGCTATATCACTAATGACACCCGTGCATCCTTGCATGCAATTAAGGAGATGTTTTTTAATGCAAAGCCTGTGAATATTGATCTTCCTGCTTGCTCAATGTCGCCATTGTGAATGTGAAAAATGGCCAGCCTATGAATGCAGCAGAATGCTGGAGAGAACACAAAGCGGTAGCAGCCAGGCAGGTCCATCCATTTATTATAAAAATTGAAATATGCAGATGGAGAAGGAGAGAGAGAGAAAAAAAAAAGATTGCTAACAGGAAAGGAGTCCCTATCCTGGCATGCGTTGTTATAAAGTAATAGAATGTATTATGTTAAGAGGAATACACCGCTAGCTCAGGTTTAAAGGCTTTCACGTGCGCTATGTCTAAGATCTCTGTGATAGGCGTCCTCTGGAGAATACTACAGGGAATTCTGCTCAAGTGGAAACTTTTAATTCAGTTTACTTTGCGTGAACATGTCTAACCTCCCACAGCAAGCATTCCACAAACATGGCTGCAACCAAAAAAACTTTCAATCTAGGACACCTCCAGTTTGCTCTCATTTGGATTTTTTTATTTTTATTTTCTTACCAGCAGGAAATAACACAACTAGAGTAAAGTCTTTCCTGGGTCATTAAAACTCAATGAACTCAACATTCGAGTGTAAAAGTGTAAAAAGAAGTTAGCTCATAATTAAATAGTTTCTGCTTAAAACATATTAGAGCCCTCTAGACTAGAAATAACACCCCTATAGTCACATGTATACTCCGACTACCCATATAGTCGACATAAGACAAAGCAATCCATTTAAGACATCAATAAGACATCATGCGTGTTGCTGTAAATGGTGGTGGGAGGACAGGAAGTGACATCAGAGTTGTTGTTTTCAGAGTTGAATTTTAAGCTTGCCACACCAGTAGCCCATGTGAGGGATTATTGCGTCTGTTGTCAGATGAATTCAAACTTGGAAAAAACAAAAAACAAAAACGTTGTTCTGGCGATCAAGTCTGGTGCTTGTGTGTCTCAGCCTCTCAACCGACATTGCAGTAACATTACTGACACCTAGTGAGCAGTGTAGAATTAAATGTATCTTCTGAATGCCTTATATTTGTATTTATGATTCATTTATTTATTTATATGCTTAATTTAGGCCAAAAATATGTAAAATATGTTTGGACTAATAATAGGCTTCATTCAATCACAAATCAGCTTTATTTTTGTATTATTTTTTGTTTCAGAACTTGTTTAATGTTACCAGATTTATGGTATGATGTTATAATTTTTTCGATAATGATCCTGATTTTTATCATGCATACTCAATAATAACAACATCACTTCCTGTCTTCCACAAGCACCAGAACACATGCCAAATGGCTAATTTGGTCCTATTATATCTACTATATCCAAGCATATCGGTGACTATAGGGGTGTTATTTCTGGTCTAGAGGTCTCTGATGATGTTAACAGGATGGAAACATTTTTCGTTGCTCTGACCAAAAAAATATCACTTTTATCAATTTTGAATGCGCCTTCGAGGAAATTCGCTTATCACAGTCGGGTCTGGAACCAATTACCCGCGATGAAGGCGGGATTGTTGTTCATGGAGTGAAGTTTGTTTTTCAAGTAACAGCGAGAGTTTTACACTGCATGACTTTTCCAAGTGAATTTCCATGAGAATAGACTCCTCCTGTGTGAGTCCGGCCGATGTTTAACAGCGCTTGACAGTATTTCAATAGAATGAAGATGTCAGGCTTAGAGGACTGAAATGCACCACAAGAACTTTCAAAAGTCGGGATACTAACTTGTTCACGCTTATGTCATCTATTTTGCTTTACGCCAGCGGTGGATTGGCTTTCTCAATCTAACAAACTCAAGTCTCGGCCAATGCGATACCGAGCTACCAAGTGTGCCTTTGTTGTGTATGTACCTGTCATGGATGTACTGTATGTTATTCCTCCACTCCTCCTCTAGCTCCGCCCATCAAAAATCCATTAAAAAAACCCCGATGTTGTCATTTTAAGACATGATTTGTGTGAACTCGTGCACAGGCCAGCGCTGCCAACATGGAGTTAAAATGTGAGGCTGCTGCATAATGTGATTTTTCTGGATATGGGAGACAAAAATCAATTTGACATCAGCATATAAATGGCTTCTCGGTGCTCCCCAGTAATGTACAGTATGATGGGAATAAGCTTTGAAGACATACAGTCCTCTACGACAGGGTTCTGCTAGACACGGTAGATCCCTCATGTTTCATCTTCACGGGGGACGAGAAATAAAACTTATACAGTACAGTTGGGATGCTAACATCCATCGGCCGATTTCTGCAAAAAAAAAAACACATGATTGGCTTCTACCGATAAATGCCAATCACAGGAACCAAAGGACTACACCGATGCATGTCGGCGTGTTTGATCACTCCCTTATCAAACCTATTGATCTTGCATTTTTGTCTACACGCTTTGCCTAACTAGCTAGCTAGACTTATCCACCTGGATTTAAAATATAAAACAAACAAGCAATGCAATTAGTTTGGAGCTGGTTTTTGCCCCACGGGGAAGTGGATATCACTTTCATGGCATATGTGCTAATATTTTCAATCGCAAATGAGCACAAAATAGGATGAAGACGACGGACACGCTGTTTTTGGTGGAGGTGTGCTTGGATGGATGGATGGATGGATGGATGGATGGTTGGAGGGAGGGAGGAAGGGAGGTAGGGAGGGAGAGAGAGAGAGAGCGATAGATAGAGAGAGAGATAGATAGACAGAGAGATGGATGGATGGATGATGGTTGGAGGGAGGGAGGAAGGGAGAGAGAGAGAGAGAGAGAGAGAGAGATAGATAGAGAGATAGATAGACAGAGAGATGGATGGATGGATGGATGTTTGGAGGGGGGGAGGGAGGGAGGGAGGGAGAGAGAGAGAGAGAGAGAGAGAGAGAGAGATAGAGATAGAGAGATAGAGAGATAGAGAGATAGAGCGATAGAAAGATAGAGAGATAGAGAGAGAGAGAGAGAGAGAGAGAGAGACAGATGGACGGATTTACGGATGGATGGATGGATGGATGGATGGATGGATGGATGGATGGATGGATGGATGGATGGATGGATGGATGGATGGATGGATGGATGGATGGATGGATGGATGGATGGATGGATGGATGGATGGATGGATAGATAAATGGATAGATAGATAGATAAATAGATAGATAGATAGATAGATAGATAGATAGATAGATAGATAGATAGATAGATAGATAGATAGATAGATAGATAGATAGATAGATAGATAGATAGATAGATAGATAGATAGATAGATAGATAGATAGATAGATAGATAGATAGATAGATAGATAGATAGATAGATAGATACTAATTGTAACTGTCTAAAGGCAGCCCTGGCCAACAGCACAGCTCACCGACAGTCACGGACTGGGCTGCAAGAGTGCTGCCGGCATCGGGGAGCTGTGGTTCACTGAGAGATATACACACACGAACCAAAGTAGAGCATGCCAAAACACTTAAAACGAGTCAAACTGTGTTTTAGCAAGTCCTATTTCCTGTCCAAATGGGGTCCCTGGTGTGAATATTGGGCATGGAATCCAGTAACTGGTTGTTACTGGGATCATCTTCCACTCCTCCACGCTGGAACTGATGAGCGTTGGACAGCTAGCTCTCCTCCACTTTCCTATTTTCTGCTTGAGAAAGGCCCACAGGCGCTCGGCTCGGGTGGGTTCACGTGTGGAGAAGACATCCTCATCAGTGTGTGTGAAGTGCTCTTCTCCACAGCATCACAGTACATGTACATCTCCCTCAATGAACCGCAGCTCCACAATGCCGGCAGCACTCGTGCAGGCAAGACACAATAATCAAGACAATGATGGCTAAGTGTTGAAAGGAGAGAAGGAACTGACAGAAATATTTGCATCAGCAGGTAGAAAAGAGCTAAATCTTATTGTGCCGTTGCTATTTGGAGCGCAGCTTAGCAGACACTTTGATTTGTTGTCCAGCTACGTTCTTTCTCCCTCAACCCCAATCGTTACTGCATTGATGCTTAGGAAGATCATTTTGTGTGCTAGTCATCCGCGTGGTGGACGCCGTCCAACTCTCGGCTTTGTTTTAGGTCCAGGAGGGGGAAAAAATAAAAAAAGATGGAAGCACATCAAGAGTAGACAGAAGCGCTTCCTTACCTACATGCCAGGATCCTGTCTTGAATCGCGTTCAACAACAATTTTTGCCTATGCTTAAGTCGAGTGAAAATAACCCAATTTATGTTGTTTGGAGGAGGTGGACATATTTCATGGCAGGGAAACTCAAAACAAGAAGGAGTGCTTCGAAAAATGACAGTACTTGAGAGTGTGTTTTTTTTTCATATCAGTAAATGAAAGTGACAAATGTGTCTGTGCCGTGCAGCGACAGACAGAATGATATGAAAGTCCTTTAACATGACAACAATGCCAAAACAACACATGCGTGATAATCTTCATAGGCCTATCCAAACATGTCCACTGCATCAAACAATAACTACTGTGTTTCCTTTTAGGGATGAAGAACAAGACAAGCATGGACACTACACAAATTACGAACAAATCATTTGACCTGGAATATATTAATAAATATCCAAAATAAATATAAAAGAGATTACATGTCTGGCACGAGAGTCATCCTCGGTGGTGCAGTGACTATCACTGCAAATATACTTAAAAAGATACTGTACATACTGTATATTAAGAATGATACGGTGTAGTGTGCCGCTATGGAGGTCAGGAGAACCAGAGTATAGAGCCTGATGAGCCAGCTGGTGTGGCCCAGCAAGGTGCACTGTATTCGGGCATATGATCTGAGCAGCCAGTGTGACACCACGGAGGTCTCTGGTGAACAATTTTTATTTTTATTTTTATTTTTATTTTTATTTTTATTTTTATTTTTATTTTTATTTTTATTTTTATTTTTATTTTTATTTTTATTTTTATTTTTATTTTTATTTTTATTTTTATTTTTATTTTTATTTTGTCTTAAATTAATTACATTTTATGTAAATATGTTTTATTCATTTTCTATCACTTATCCTCACGAGGGTCGCCAGGGGTGCTGGAGCCTATCCCAGCTGTCTTGGGGCGAGAGGCGGGGTACACCCTAGACTTCTGGCCAGCCAATCACAGGGCACATATAGACAAACAACCATTCACACTCACATTCATACCTATGGACAATTTGGAGTTGCCAATTTGGAGAAAGCCGGAGTCCTCGGAGAAAACCCACGCATGCACGATGAGAACATGCAATTCCAGGGTGGAATTGAACTCGGGTCTCCTAGCTGTGAGGCCTGCGCACTAAACACTCTCCACTGTGCAGCCGAAGTATGTATTATTTTCAACACTTATTAATACTTGAAAAAAGAAAACAAATGTACTATAATCTAACTCTCCCCCAGTGGTTAACTTCTTTTTACACTTGAAAAACAGTTAAGAATGTCAAGCTGTTCCTTGTCACATCTTATTTCCTTTCCTCTACATGAAATATCTTGGCTATTGGAATGAAAGCCAGCATGGTTTCCTGAACGTTTGACGATCCCTCGCGGCTGGAAGGACATGTTGACCTCGGTTGTGTCGGCCATGTTTTCTCAGTTTCCATGGAAACAATCAACAGGGTTCTCGCCTGACATGCAAGGCCGATGTTTGCGGTAAAACAAGCCGGACCCGCCTTAAAAGCGGCGTCACTTTGCGGCGACCGACGCGGCCCTGAGAGATGTTTCCAGAGCTGAGCTTTGAGAAGAAAATTGCACTGACGTGACCTTCAACCTCTTGTCTCGTCACGGGACTACAAGAAGGCGGGCAAGAGCGTGTTTTCTTTGGATTTTGCCAGTTCCTTTCACAGCAGAAGGAGTGGTCGAGCTCCTGCATTGTCAGCGCGCGGATAAACAATCCAGTCCAGCACACCGGGAATGCATTTGCTCCCACTGGAGGATGACAGCTGAAAAAACAATGCACTCCGCACACTCCCTCGGCTTTTGTTTCATCGACCAATGAAGTCATTGCGGAATCCATAATAAAAATGCATCAGATGGATCGCTCTCTGTCCACAGCAGAACGTCACTCAAGGAGGAAGGGGAGGTGGGGGGGGCAGGATGTAGACCTTTATGAGAGCTAATGACCCACAGCTTTTACAGTCTCCCAACCATCAGCATAATTAGATTCAGAGTCTGCGAGCTTTTATTTGTCCTTGGAAGTCAAAATGGCAACTCCTATTGACAAATTCATCGGTGCTCTCCCTGAACGACGTATGGAACTCTTCCTTTCTGTACATTTCATTTCTTACAGCCTTTTCATGCATTTTACGACAAAATATTTTTGGCCTTCGCCCATAGTTTCTTATCTGGTCTTTGCTCAGACCGAATGCTCTGAATTCCAGTGTTGACGTGAGTAAAAGTACATTTTTGGTTCATTGGAATGCGTTTTTGAGATGAGACGAGACTTGAACTTGAAATTTAAAAAAAGTACCATGAAAAAATATGCGTTACACAATGTTTGCTAAATACAAGCAGGAAGAGTCTTGAACCAGTCATGATGTGCTAAACATATCACTATATTGACACTTACTATGGTACCCATATTGTCATTGTATGGTCATATCACCCCGTACTTCGGTATGAGGTACATTATCAAAAAAATACAAAACTACAAAAATACAAAAATTAAAAAATAAAAAATTACAAAATTAAAAATACAAAAAAAACCTTAAACTGTATTATGGAAAGCAGGAAGTGAACAAATGTAACAGTTACTGATTGTAAAAGTACCAGATGGAGGGGTAGGATTTAATAAGCTTTGCTTCTTCCTACTCCTTTTGGACATGTGGAACTGTGAACTGATTATGGGATGCACTCAATTGTAATCTGATGCATGTTCAAATGAAATTAAACCATTACCATAAAAATATTTTTGAAAGACCACCTGAACTACTGCTATGATAATACATAATAAACAATAACAATACAGCTCACTGTTTGTCTCTTGTCAAGGGGGGGCTGGAGCCTATCCCAGCTGTTTTTGGGCGAGAGGCAGGGTACACCCTGAACTTGTCGCCAGCTAGCCAATCACAGGGCACATATAGACAAACAACCATTCACACTCACATTCATACATATGAACAATTTGGAGTCGCTAATTAACCTAGCATGTTTTTGGAATGTAGATGGAAACCGGAGTACCCGGAGAAAACACGGGGAGAACATGCAAACGCCACACAGAGATGGCCGAGGGTGGAATCAAACTCGGGTCTCCGAGCTGTGAGGCCTGCACGCTAACCATCCGACCACCGTGCAGCCCAACCCAATCAAGTGAAGATGCAGGGTTTTCACCAGACAACAATACCAACAATATATCACTATTCCAGTGTGATATACTCGTGTATTACCACCATGTTTATACCTCGCTATACTTTTCAGTATTCAGAACTATTTCGGTATTTATTAATGCATTCGTGGTCAGCTGGGAGTTCCAACTCCTTTAGCGTCAAGCAGCGAAATAAATACAGATAAACACCATCGCACACACACAAACACCGTCACCATTAGATTCATCTTAAACCAGTTTGCACTTCTATTAATTATACTTGCATCCAAATAAACCTCAAGTGGATTTCTGTTTTCATTTAGCGTCCCCGAGTGGGACCAGCCCAAATAAGATAAGCACAGCTAAAATATTCCGACGTGTGATGCTGAGGAGTAGCAATCATACGGTGCAGAACCTTAACATTAAACAGCATTTTATTTTTTTTTTGAAAAAATGGATAAAACTTGGTGAAATGAATTAAACGTCCCCTCCTTTCCGGGCGAGGAGGGCCCAGGAATGTTAATGCAATCACGCTAACTGCAGCGGATGGAGATGACTAAGTGTGTGTACACTGGTGTCTATTTCCCGACTCATTAGTGGCGAGCTCGTGTTCTCTCCGTGCAGCATTGAGAAAATGTTCTCAGTGAAGCTGTCAGTGCTGCTACGACATCGGTTGCAAGTTCAAAGCTGCACACACACACACACATACACATTGACAGTAACTCCAAGTAATGGAGCCTCCTCTCTGATGAAAGCCAATGCCAAAACAATCATGCACTTTTTTTTTTCACCCCTAAAGAGACAATAGCTGGTATCATTTCTTACAGCGTGCTGTTCACGGTTTTATAGCCGTACTATTCATAGCCCGCACATTATGCATCGGTTTGTCACGAGGCTACTTTGAGACATTTATCATATGCATGGCGAAGTAACTCTGACAACCTCACTGAACGCCTTACCACCAGGATGATAGGAATAAAAGTCACATTGGGAAAGCTGCGGAAACAATGATAAAAAAAAATACAAACAAGTTAGACAGGTTGCTTGTGTTGTTAAATCAGGTAAGCAGAAAGATGCGGCGCGCGTCGACGCGACAGCCGTCTAAAACCGCGGCTCTTTCATCACGTCAGCCTAATGTCGGGGCTTGTGAGTGCGTCGCAGTTTAATGCGTCTTTGTCACTGTTCAACCTCGAAATGAACCTTTCCAATGATGGGATTCTTATTTTTTTTACCAAATAGCTAAACAAGACAAAAAAATGCAGATATAGTATCGCACATAAGTTTTTAAGAATTACTCACTACTAAGTAATACTGACCTAAATAAAATATTTATATCAAGAAATAAAAACGTCAAATTGAACTAAAACACAAATATAAAGCATTCACAAGATGCATTCAAAGACACTGGGATAATGTGGCGACACTGGTAGCTAGGTGTCAGTGATGCTACAGTGATGAGACAACAACCACGGCAGGAAGTATGGTGTCTGGAAAATGCTAACGTGTGTAATATGTTATTGGGGGGGGGGGGCACCAGACACGGGGTCCACGAGAATGACACAAGATGAGATTTTGAAAAACAATCTGTGACAATATCTGCTAATATATTTTCTACCACAATATACTCTTCTGCACACTGTGTGCATGCTATAGCGGCCCCGCCTCCTACCACTGAGACAAAGAGAGTGCATGACTGACAGAATGCATCCTAAATTTAGGTAGAACATGTGTCAAATGTGTTTCAATATGCATGTTTTGAACTAGCAATAGCCTGGTTTATTTTTAGAAAAACTGTGAAATTTAAACTGCGATGTGGTGAGGGACGACTGCAGTTTTTTACGTGCAATAACGGCAAGATTTGGTGGAAAAACTGGGATGTAAAACAAAAACTGAGCTTTTACTGCACTACACACTGTCTAGAGTAGTCAGTGTATAGCTTGTATAGGAGTATAGATCCACTCAAAATGAGTCAAAACAGCTGGCAACACAAATGAACAAGTTGGTCATGTTACTTTAAAAAAGACGTGCTCGAAACACCCGCCCACCCAAGTTCTCTGATTGGCCGAAGACCCAATTTTACTAAAACCTGAGCCAATCGTCATTGCTTATGTGATTATCTCACCCCCTCCCTTGTAAAAAGTAACGGCGTTAGTTATGCCCATCACTGCAAATGAATAGCAAGATAATCGTCTTGGGGATGCACGAGTGCTGCACTTTTGGAGAGCTGTGGTTCACTGAGGGGAACCATGAATGCCGACAGTTTTTTCCAACATGATAACTGATGATGACTGGCGCCTTGCAGAGGAAGATGAAGGTGACGAAGTGGCCAAGTATGTCTCCTACACGCCTGTAGGGGGGGCGGATGGGGGGGGGAATTCCATGCCCAAGAGGATAAAGGCAGTGTCGAATAACAATGGCGCTCACGCTAAACATTCACACCAAGGACGCAATTTGGACACGATGACTGCGAGCTGGATTCACCTGCGTTGCCAGCTATCGAGACAATAATGGCTGAGTGTTGACTCATTTTCCCTATCAGTCTTAAACACCAGTGAATAATCCCCCCCCCCCACACCCAAAATGTGGGAGAAATCAACGCAGCCATCCAATTAGTTTTGTAACGGAGCCAGAACAAAACACAGCATGCCAGAACACAACAAAACCGCCACCAAAAAAAAAAAAAGAAATAAACAAATCGTTGTGATCAGCCTTTCGCTCCACTTATGACCTCTCCGGGAGATTTAGCAACTTATTCAAATCCCGACCATGCAGGTCTGCGGCCTCCTGGTGGTTTTACTTCCACGGCTGCTGTGGAAGCGCACGTGAACGTTTTAGCACGCTTGCGTTCTCGCTGTGTAGCCAACACTTCTAATGATGCAAAGGTTATTGGATTTTCATCCGGCATAACGTGACATGACTGCACCGAGATAGTAAGAAGGTCAAAATGTGCCTTTAGACCATGATAGCTCAAGGTCGTCCACTTTAAGTCTCAAGCGCCAAATCTATTACGGCGTGGAAGGAGATATTGTGGAACCCGAAATGTCTCTCAAGTATGACAAACGCTAACGAGAAGCACGAAAAACACAAAGACAGCTCGAGCCAAGTACTAAAGCCATTCCAATTCCTTCTGCTTACCCGGGTCTGGGTGGCGGGGGCAGCAGTCTTGGGATGGAAGCCCAAGTCCACCATGAGGACACCAAGGCGTTGGGATCTATTTTGAACCACTATCACACTTTCTCTTACCCAACATCCATGACAGTCTACCACAGGGGTGGGCAAACTATGGCCCGGGGGCCACATGCGGCCCACCAAGCATTCTAATCTGGCTCGCCAGTTGCTTTCTAAGTTTTTTTGTTTCAAGTTTTAAACATACAAACTGGCAACATGACTTGCAAGTCGCATGTCTTAGTTATTAAAAAGCACAGCAAGGAGACCGGAGTTCAATCCCACCCTCGGCCATCTCTGTGTGGAGTTAGCATGTTCAAACACTTCAACCTGATACGGGAAAGAACAAAAAGTCTTGGGCAATGATAAATAAATTTATTCATCACACAATAAATTAAATAAATTAAAGGGGCCCTTTGTATTGAGTTGTGGACTCCTATAGAGGAGCTACTCACCATAACCAGCACAGAAGGTTTTGTAGATCTTCTAGAATCTGCACCTATTCAGCTGTATTTCTTTGGATTTCATACTTCTAGGGAAAACGGTCTGTTTTAATTTAGTCACAGCTAGGTGACCCACGTTCAATTCCACCCTCGGCCATCTCTGTGTGTAGTTTGCATTTTCTCCCCGTGCATGCGTGGGGTTTTTTTTCCAGGTACTCCGGTTTCCTCCCACATTCCAAAAACATGCTAGGTTAATTAGCGACTCCAAATTGTCCATAGGTATGAATGTGAGTGTGAATGGTTGTTTGTCTATATGTGCCCTGTGATTGGCTGGCCACCAGTCCAGGGTGTACCCGAAGACAGCTGGGATAGGCTCCAGCAGCCCCCACCACCCTCGTGCCCCTGAAAAAAGGAACATGAGAACATAGAGCTAATAGTATAACACTTTTACAGATAAAATTAGACAAATAATTCAAGGAAAATTATAAGCATAAAATAGTGTGTGTGTGTGTGTTAAATATATGTTCTGGCCCCTCGGACAATTTTGTTAACTCAATGCGGACCCCGAGTCAAAATATTTGACCACCCCGGTCTACAACCTGGTAAGTTTCCAGACAGAGTAATAATGAAAATTGACAAAAAAAAACACCAAAACAACATAAAAATCACTGTCCAAAATTGGATGTCGAGCACTGTTTGTCAACATTTGGCTATGTCGCTAAAAACTACAAAAAACATATGCTTTCAATCATTGGACAGAACCTTAAACTGAAGTCTGTCATTTCAAAAGTGAGGGAAATTATTGATTTTTCTTTCATTTGGTGGCCATAATACACATAATACTATTAGAACATCAATAAAAAAATAAAAACATTTTGCACAATAGACATAAAGACGTTATAAAGATATATAATATTTCCCCAGACGTTCTTGTGTGTGTGATTCCAGTACATTAATATGGAGAATGAAAGAATAATGGCTATGTACACGTGTGTCATGAAAAGAAGCGGTAATGCGGACTGCATCCGCCGTGCCGCTGATCACATTAAGACTCCAAGCGCCCTTGCGAGAAGCATTCATGATGTCGTCACGGCGACTGCGACCTCCGGGTGCGCCGATTAGCATCGCTAATGGGTCTGATCTGGTGTTTACTGGATTCTGGAGTACAGCAATATTCTGTTGTTGTCTTCATTGAAAATGATATCGCATCGTTTTACATACAGAGATGCTTGTGGGTGGTTGGTGGGGGAGAGGGGGGGGGTGTTTGAGTATCCCCCAATGAGGCGGAAATGAGGAGAATTCACAAATAGAATTCCTTTAGATGGATGGTCCCGTCTTTTTGGTGCACGTTTCATCATCTCCGTGTTGTTTGTCGCTAACAGCCAAGCCTTCATCTCCGTGTAATTTTCTTTTGTGCGAGTCAAGTTTTTGCAAGTCAAATTTCTGTCCTTGAATTAGATTAAAAAAGCATCTACATACAGCCAACATTTGCATCCCCATCATGCCATCTTTCAATGTCAATGCTTGCTCGTCCTGCCCTTGTTCGTGTGCAAAGATACCTCGGTGATACACGCCGGAAAAGCTTCCACCGCAACACTCACACAGTTCCTGTACAGCCAATTAACATAACATGTAGCCTTGTGAGTGTCCATACGTCCATATATGTCCGTCTATTGTTTGTTCACGTGCTACTTCCTGGTTCCTGTTCCAAACGTGTAGGCGGCATGGCGACAGCCGCATCAGCGACATACATCATGTCATAATCAGAATTGTACCAGCAAGACAGCCAGTAATTTGATAGTTAATTAAAGAAAGAATATGCAGTAAGTACACAGAGTTCTTTAAATGTCTCATATTATGAAAAAAATGACTTTTTAATTAAGTTATAACAGTAATACGTGTTTACAGGCACGAACCATGATGAATCTGTGTCATCTCGCTCGCTTGTTTGCTCCACTTTTGAGAGAAGAGGCGCTCAAACGCTTACTTTTGAAGTTGCATCTGTTAGATACTTTATTAAGCTCCAAGAAAAACAAGATTAGACGTTATTATTACACATTTAGCTTTAGTCTAATAACTTCTTTTCTTTACGCACACTCACATAGCACAACTAGAGTTGCACAACACGCACAGATAACCCATGGAAAACTACTTAGCCACCCAAACTAAACTTTCACTTACATTCCAGCTTAACTTACACTGCACAGTGACACAAGCTTAACTTTCACTTTCCAGGGATACAAGCTTAACTTACACTCTCCAGGGATTCAAGCTTAATTTGCACTGTCCAGTGACACAAGCTTAACTTTCACTTTCCATGGATACAAGCTTACCTTACACTGTCCAGTGACACAAGCTTAACTTTCACTTTCCAGGGATACAAGCTTAACCTACACTGTTCAGGGACACAAGCTTAACTTACATTTTCCATGGATTCAAGCTTAACTTGTACTGTCCAGAGACACAAGCTTAATTTTCACTTTTCATGGATTCAAGCTTAACTTGCACTGTCCAGGCACACAAGCTTAACTTTCATTTTCCATGGATTCAAGCTTAACTTGCACTGTCCAGGCACACAAGCTTAACTTTCACTTCCCATGGATACAAGCTTAACTTACACTGTCCAGGGACACAAGCTTAACTTTCACTTTTCAGGGATACAAGCTTAATTTACACTGTCCAGGCACACAAGCTTAACTTTCACTTTCCATGGATACAAGCTTAACCTACACTGTTCAGGGACACAAGCTTAACTTTCACTTTCCATGGATTTAAGCTTAACTTGCACTGTCCAGGGACACAAGCTTAACTTTCACTTTCCAGGGATACAAGCGTAGCCTACACTGTTCAGGGGCACAAGCTTAACTTTCACTTTCCATGGATTTAAGCTTAACTTGCACTGTCCAGGGACACAAGCTTAACTTTCACTTTCCATGGATTTAAGCTTAACTTGCACTGTCCAGGGACACAAGCTTAACTTTCACTTTCCATGGATTTAAGCTTAACTTGCACTGTCCAGGGATACAAGCTTAACCTACACTGTCCAGACGATGAAGACATGATCCTTGATGTGACTGTTCCCAAAGACACGATGTGTCAGCGAGACACAACACAAACACCATCTTCCTGTTTTGTCATGAACTATTTTTTTTAATTTACATTCAATTCAATGGTGTTGGAACTTTCTGTGGCTCCATTTTGGGTGAGAAACACTTGTGACAAAACTTATACTGCAAATGAATATCGGCTCCAAATATTAATTGACTACCAAGGAGGTAATCAGCGTCGGCTTTGAAAAAAATATTTTGTCCGATGTCTCATCGACATATTGCCTAGCTTGATTTTGCTGTAAAAATGTGAGTGTAACATTTGTGTTCTCCTGTCCCACTCGTTAATGGTACGTTCCATATGGCATGAATCAGTGCATAGTTGCAGTGTGCATGTAAAAAGTCCTCCATGATGTCGCTTCTGTCGGAGAGAAGTGCTGACAAACACAGCTACAGAACGCTACAGACACGAAAAAGTTAGTAAAAATCCCTTAATTCCAGCACCAAGGTTGTGGGACTTCCAGGTATGAGAAGATGGTTGAACCTATAATGTAATGCAGCGATCTCCAACATGACCAACGCTGGCAGTAATATGGAAGGACAGCATCGAGCGGCTACTCGCACTCATCCACTCTTCTAATCAATGCCAGGAAGAGAACCCTAAAAATAGCCTCATCCGCGTATATGCTTCGTTTAAGACGTACAAACACTTTAATTTGTTATTCCGGGCTGTGCAAAGCTGACAATATCCGAAGCGGCTCATTTAGAACGGCAAGTTCGACACCCGCAGCTTAATTAGCTCTGTCGGCATCATCAGCAATTCCAAGTGTTTTCGCTGCATCTTTTTTATGCTTGATTGAAAGACGCATTTTATGTGTAATTCCGTTGCCTACTAATCTAATCATTGCAATATCTCGAGAGCGCTTTCTCACTCTGCTGGGAAGTGACTTGTGATCTGACGGCACACATTAAAGCCCTCGCTGTTACCGCATGACATGAGTGACAAGTGAGGGCCGCTAATTGTGCGTGCCATTAACAAGCAAAAGTCAAATTACATCTTTCTTTCATCGGGATCTTGCACGCTTGTTATGACAAAAGGGTTTCTCCCTTCTTCATTTTGTAGTCTTGACAGATGAAAGCGTACCGTGACGAATACGTTACTATATTTGCAGATACATTTGCAGACTCTTTTTAATGTATTTTCTATGAAAATAGACATTTCTCACAGAAAACACGTCTGATTCACCCTGAAAACACCGCAGGTCATAGTCGGGGCTATGTAGATTACGACCCAAATCTCCCTGCTGAAAAAAACAGCACTGGAATGCTGGTCTGACCAGCATATGTTGTGTTGCTGGTATATGCTGGTAGCTGGTCTGCGGACTAGCATAGACCAGCTACCAGCATGAAGAGCTACCAGCACAAAAACACAACATATGATGGTCGTGCTGGTAGCTGATCTGCGGACCAGCATAGACCAGCTACCAGCACAAAAACACAACATATGATGGTCGTGCTGGTAGCTGATCTGCGGACCAGCATAGACCAGCTACCAGCACAAAAACACAACATATGATGGTCGTGCTGGTAGCTTTACCAGCAAAAAACACAACAAATGATGGTCATGCTGGTAGCTGGTCTGCGGACCAGCATAGACCAGCATAGACCAGCTACCAGCACGAAAACACAACACATGATGGTCATGCTGGTAGCTGGTCTGCGGACCAGCATAGACCAGCTACTAGCATAAAGAGCTACCAGCATGAAAACACAACATATGATGGTCATGCTGGTAGCTGGTCTGCGGACCAGCATAGACCAGCTACTAGCATAAAGAGCTACCAGCATGAAAACACAACATATGATGGTCATGCTGGTAGCTGGTCTGTGGACCAGCATAGACCAGCTACCAGCATGAAGACACAACATATAATGGTAATGCTGGTAGCTGGTCTGTGGACCAGCATAGACCAGCTATCAGCACAAAAACACAACATATGATGGTCATGCTGGTAGCTGGTCTGCGGACCAGCATAGACCAGCTACCAGCACGAAGACACAACATATGATGGTCATGCTGGTAGCTGGTCTGCGGATCAGCATAGACCAGCTACTAACATAAAGAGCTACCAGCATGAAAACACAACATATGATGGTCATGCTGGTAGCTGGTCTGCGGACCAGCATAGACCAGCTACCAGCACAAAGACATAACATATAATGGTCATGCTGGTAGCTGGTCTGCGGACCAGCATAGATCAGCTACCAGCATAAAGAGCTACCAGCATGAAAACACAACATATGATGGTCATGCTGGTAGCTGGTCTGTGGACCAGCATAGACCAGCTACCAGCACGAAAACACAACATATGATGGTCATGCTGATCGCTGGTCTGCGGACCAGCATAGACCAGCTACCAGCATGAAAACACAACATATGATGGTCATGCTGGTCTGCGGACCAGCATAGACCAGCTACCAGCACGAAAACACAACACATGATGGTCATGCTGGTAGCTGGTCTGATCCATAGAATACAAGGACAATATAGCGGGAGGGCTTGGAGGCGGGACAGCGAGCCGTATGTCAAAAAATGACTGGAGGACCTACTGCACTTTGAACCACTTGTCAGTAGTTTTAATGTCTGACTACCGTCTCAACACCATCCATGGTACGCCCCATGTAGCTTTGTGTCGCCATTATACATCGTTTGACGTCACCGACGCCTCCATACATATTGCAAGACGGAATATGCATCATTTATTGACATGATATATTAATATTCATTCATTATTCATGAGCAACGTTGCAGGCAGTAGGATGACAACATTTCACACAATTTTCTGACGTGTGGGCGGGGTCAAGGGTGTGCCCCGCCTCTTTCCCAAAGGGAGTGATCTTGTAACTATAAATTAAAAGTCTTTCATCGTTAAGACGTCCGCAATTTTTCCACAGATGTCAGCTTCCCAAAAGCTGCAGTAAATAATATTTAATATTTTGGAAATGTGCTTTGCTTATGATGAGATGGTAAATGACTGGCAGCAGCACGGATTTTCATGCATTTTTTTATAGTGTGAAATTTAAAGGACAAGGACAAATAAAGTGTGGTAATTATATTATCGCATAAATATATGATTTTACACTTTAAACAAATAAGTCTTTTAAAAACACTTCAGCCCGATACGCAAAAAAAAAAAGTCATGGGCAATGGGCCCAGCGCAATGATAAATAAATTTATTCATCACACAATAAATTAAATAAATTAAAGGGGCCATTTGTATTGAGTTGTGGACTCCAATAGGGGAGCTACACTCCATAACCAGCACAGAAAGTTTTGTAGATCTTCTAGAATCTGCACCTATTCAGCTGTATTTCTTTGGATTTCATGCTTCAAAAAAAATTTGTTATACACAAAAACAGGCTGCATGGCGGTCGAGTGGTTAGCGTGCAGACCTCACAGCTAGGAGACCCGAGTTCAATCCCACCCTCGGCCATCTTTGTGTGGAGTTTGCATGTTCTCGCCCGTGCATGCGTGGGTTTTCTCCGGGTACTCCGGTTTCCTCCCACATTACAAAAACATGCTAGGTTAATTAGCGACTCCAAATTGTCCATAGTTATGAATGTGAGTGTGAATGGTTGTTTGTCTATATGTGCCCTGTGATTGGCTGGCCACCGGCCCAGCTGGGATAGGCTCCAGCACCCCCGCGACCCTCGTGAGGACAAGCGGTAGAAAATGAATGAATGAATAAAGGGGCCCTTTGTATTGAGTTGTGGACTTCTATAGAGGAGCTACACACCATAACCAGCACAGAAAGTTTTGTAGATCTTCTAGAATCTGCACCTATTCAGCTGTATTTTGTTTGGATTTTATGCTTCAAAAAAATTATATTTGTTACACACAAAAACAGGCTGCACGGCAGTCGAGTGGTTAGCGCGCAGACTAGGAGACCCGAGTTCAATCCCACCCTCGGCCATCTCTGTGTGGAGTTTGCATGTTCTTGCCTGTGTATGCGTGGGTTTTCTCCGGGTACTCCGGTTTCCTCCCACATTCCAAAAACATGCTAGGTTTATTGGCGACTCCAAATTGTCCATAGGTATGAATGTGAGTGTGAATGGTTGTTTGTCAATATGTGCCCTGTCATTGGCTGGGATAGGCTCCAGCACCCCCGCGACCCTCGTGAGGACAAGCGGTAGAAAATGAATGCATGAATGAATACACAAAAACAGCCAAGGGCCACACTTTGGACACCGTTGTCCCGGCATTTGCTGTTTCTGGTAAACATTCCCCTGTTGTGGTGTTTTTTTCCAGCGGAGCCCTAATAATCCTCCTAATGAAAGAGATGTGAGCCATGAGATGTAAAGTCATCAAAAGTGCATTTTCCGTTGTTTTGAGGCTGGGCTGTCGTCTATGAACCCTGCGACAAAGCAAGAAGGATGAAGCTTTCAAAGGGTACACATTTATGGAAGATACATTGGCAAAACAGTGAAGATGAGCTTTCCTTATTTATTCTGTTTGCTTTGGTTTTAACGGAGGGGAAAACTCATCAATATTTATGAGGAATGTTTATCTTGATTGTTTTGTGCCGTGCTAAATCTTCTTTAGTCTTTGGCGCTCCGTCACAGTCTACCTGTTCCTTTGTAGCACCGGTGGCGGATTTGTTTTTTAGCTCTTCTCTGTGCTATATGCTAATAATGCGTCATATTTTTCCTCTGCACACTGGAAACATTCCCGGGCTCATTAGCTGCTCTGGATAAATCCTCCTAACCATGTTTTGCTATTAATGTGATTCTCATTTGCTTTATCTCACATCAAAGCTGCGGTTTTGGCCTGATGATAAAGGTTTCCCTGAAGAAAAAGTTATTCGACTGACTTTTCCGCAGATAATCGCTCGACAGGACAAAAGAAGACAGAGAATTTGTTGGTTATCAAAAGAACTTTAAGCTTGCCCGACGCGCTGTGATGAATATATATATAAAGTCACAAAGACGCCATGCTAATCTGCTTGCCAGATCGTACCACACGAGAATACTCATGCACAAAGACACGAACCGACACCGGTGCATATTCCATTTTTTAATTGAAACTCTGGCAAAGGCGACCGGTGTGTAGTGGCTTCCATCACAGCCAGAAAGTGTGTAGATCAAATCTATGATGGGAAAAATAAATCTATGAAACAACAAGGCCAGACAGTGAAATAGAATATTTTCTTTCCGCCAACAGTCATGTACCTGACAGCTCATTTCCTTCATAATATCTTACCGTATTATTTCTTAGTATTCAAGAAGCAGAAGGATTTCATGATATAATATGCTGGAATGATGATGAAGAATAATTATGGGCGAAGAAAAAAAAAAAAAAAAAAAGAGCCAGGCAGAATGCATTAATATGCTCAACCTCTTAAAAGTAATTTGGAACTATTATGAGGAGGCCTCTTCACACATTCAGGCCCCCCTTTCTGTATTTTCACATCGTTCAGTGAGGCTGCTTTGTGCCTCCTCACTTAAAATACTGCTATCGTCAAAGCAAGATAAACTAACCAATGAATGAATAAAAAGTGAATAAACTCAAGGTTTTGCATACTTATGGAAATGTTAGGGTGTTTACAGCAACCCCTCGTTTATGGGGGTTAATTGCTTCCAGACTGGACTGTGATAAGTGAATTCCTTATTATATATATGGAATATTTTCATAATGCGGGTATAGTGAACCTGTTTACGGACTACTAAAATACGCTTTTTAACATTATTAGAGCCCTCTAGACATGAAATAACAGCCCTATAGTCAATTTCACATGCATATTATCCAATAGAGTAGACATAACAACAGATGATTAGTCAACAAATATTGAAATGCAAGTTCTATGTAGTATGTAATACGGTCACAAGGCATCAGTCATGTTATGAGACATGACGATAAACTAAAAAAGGCTCTCCTCTCATTCCATGTGGAAGTGGTAAGTTTTTGGTTTCTTTGCTTTTCTTCACTACCCCCTTGAAACATTATCGTAAGTTTAGAGTAAGTAAATTAAAGGGGCTAACTTGTTAGCTCGCTCGCTATGCAGCCGTTTGTTGTGTCTCTTCAGTGATCCCATTAGCCTGCACCATGTATGTGAACAAAAAATAACAAGATTGGTGATGGAGTATTATATATATATGGAATATTTTCATAATGCGGGCATAGGGAACCTGTTTACCGGCTAATAAAATACACTTTTTAACATTATTAGAGCCCTCTAGACAGGAAATAACAGCCCTATAGTCAATTTTACATGCATATTATCCAATAAATTAGACATAATAACAGAACAGACTGACTATTGTCTATGATTAGTCAACAAATAGTGAAATGCAAGACCCAGCAGACCGATTGAAGAAAAAGGCTCTCCTCTCATTCCATGTGGAAGTGGTAAGTTTTTGGTCTCTTTGCTTTTCTTCACTACCCCCTTGAAACTATTTCTTTACTTTAGAGTAAGTAAATTAGAGGGGCTAACTAGTTAGCCCGCTAGCTTGCTATGCTAGCAGCAGCCGTTTGTTGTGTCCCTTCAGTGATCCCCTTAGCCTGCACCATGTGATGTAAACAAGAAATACCAGGAGTGTAAAGTGTGACTATAGGGGTGCTATTTTCTGATGATATGACTCTAATATAATGCAAAATCCAAAACTATTGTGCTAATTTTGGGCTCTTTCTATTGAGTTGTGGACTCCTATAGAGCAGCTACGTACAATAACCTGCACAGAAAGCTTTCTAGATCTTACACAACCTGCACCTATTCCAACTGTATTTCATTGAATTGAATTTATTCCACCAACAGCCCGCCTCAGGGCACGCCCACTCCACACAAACGTCATTATCTGAAACTCAGGCATGGTTTAAAATGATCGTACAACATGGTGGTCGTTTTGCCTTTTTCCTCGTGCTTCACGAGTGAATCACACCGCAGTTCACCTGTTTAGTGCACACCGTGATTGCACTGCTCAAACACGCCGCACCATCACAGCAATCCCACCAGACGATCATTCATTCTGATAGAAGCCAACCGTCGCAAACACGGCCTTAAGCAACATTGATAAGCAGCTGAGATGGGAATGGCCTTAAATTGTTCCAATACATCGTCCATAAGACATTACAAGAAGCTTCCTGGCGGTGTTTTCCAACACATGCAAATATGTTTACACGCAGGTTTAAATGTCTGCGCTTCAAAGTAACCACAGAGTGTGCGAGGGGGGGGGAGGAAGCAGCAAAACAGCCTGCTAGTTAGAGCCTTTAGCCAGCTCATTTAACAGCCACACAGCTTAATTAGCTCTGTCAGCATCATCTGCATGTCTGAACATTTCCAACTGCACGCCGCCTTCAAGGATGACACATATTTCCTCCGCAGTGTCGTCAGGTGATGGAGAACTGGAGTCTGCAGTCCATCCCGCATTTGTCTGCTGTGACGTCCTCTTCGGGACATTATTGTGACTTTCCGAAAAAAGGAAGTGTAGAATAAGCCGTGAGCGTCCTTGAATCCCAAATATTAGGGCAAAATTGCGGTGAGTGACATCTCTTCAGAAGGAAACAACACAATAGGTCAAACTGCCGCTTTTCAATCAGCTGCAAGTTGAGGAAGGCATTGTGCTGTGGTTGTCATGGTTACAGCAGCGGCCTTTTGTTCAAAACTGAAATCTGTGAAGAACTTTAGTCCGCCATCTGGAAAAAATGAAAGTCCAATTTGAATGTTGAATAGAACAACTGGAGGATCAGAATTCATAAATGCAGATATAGAGCACGCCGCCTTTGCGGTTCCAGGTAGGAAGTCACTGCCATGGTTACAAAATGCTCATTTTGTTAAATTCATTGGAATCAATTTGCTCTCTTTACTCCATCCACAGATGACTTGCTGTACCTCGGATAGAAAAACAGATAGTCGTCCTTCGCTGTATTGTGTTAATGATTTCATGTTTGCTGTTTAATATGTCCTCTTACATATTTAAGCAAATTGTACATATTATTGACCTAAATTCATCATTCCAAGCATAAAAAAGGCTCCATTAACTAAAATACAAATACAAAGCAGAAGTAACATCTAACTTGTGAATGTAGTGTTCGACTTTGGCCACTAGGTGCCGCCAGAACATGAGACGTGATCACTATTGTTGACTTTAATAATCTCACATTCATTCATTCATTCATTTTCTACCGCTTATCCTCACAAGGGTCCTTCTTGGTGCTGGAGCCTATCCCAGCTGTCTTCGGGCTAGAGAGGCAGGGTACACCCTGGACTGGTGGCCAGCCAATCACAGGGCACATTTCGACAACCATTCACACTCACATTCATACCTATGGACAATTTGGAGTCGCTAATTAACCTAGCATGTTTTTGGAATGTGGGAGGAAACCGGAGTACCCGGAGAAAACCCACGCATGCATGGGGAGAACATGCAAACTCCACCCAGAGATGGCTGACGGTGGAATCGAACTCAGGTCTCCTTGCTGTGAGGCCTGCGCGCTAACCGCTCGGCCTAATCTCACATAATATAATATAATATAATCATTATTATTATATAATATTATAATATATTATAATATATTATTATATTATATATATATATATATATATATATATATTATATTATATTATATTATATTATATTATATTATATTATATTATATTATATTATATTATATTATATTATATTATATTATATTATATTATATTATATTATATTATATTATATTAATTATTATTATTATTCTAATAAAAATAATACAATATTATTATACTATATTATATTAATATTATAATAATATATTATATTATATTATATTATATTATATTATATTATATTATATTATATTATATTATATTATATTATATTATATTATATTATATTATATTATATTATATTATATTATATTATATTATATTATATTATATTATATTATATTATATTATATTATATTATATTATATTATATTATATTATAACACAGGCCATAAAACTCAACTCTGAACTTCCTGTCCGACTGATACTAAGGTCCACGAGGGCAGGGGTCCCCAACCACCAGGCAACTTTCAAATGCAAAAATAAATAATCCACGTTTACCAATAATGCTACTGTATTTTATGTAAATGGTTATCCATTTTGGAACTATGCTGATACGATGTGGGAATGCATCAGGGTAAGATTTGGTGATGTTATTAAGTCCTAATATTCATATCTGTCTGGTCCACAACCTCCAGTTAATTCATGCTGGCACATGTTGTCTCACGTATCAAACAGCCATGTTCTGGTCTTCTCTCTGAAAGTACGCTCCAGGCTTGTACTGATGGATGGTGGCTCTGATGATGTTGCTCCAGGTGGTGAAGATGGCCTCACGGAGGGCATCCGCTGTCTGGAAGCCATGTCCATTTTTGTAAATCCACCCCCAAATGTTCTCCGTTGGATTTAGATGAGGGGGGGGGGGGTGCATGATGGTCCTCTTTGTGAAGTCCAGTCTTGTCATTACCACACAGACCAGGGTCTTCAGTCATGAGGGATGCCCCCCCCCTGCAACATCTCCACATACCCAGCCACCATTTAGGTCAATTGTTCCATAGAAGGATCATGATGCCCCCCCCCCCTCCATGTGCCATGTGGAAAACATCCCAGGTGGGATCTCTTTGTCATGCCAGTAACGTTGGAAGCCATCAGCACCCCCTGCTGTGTTGCCTTCACTGTTATTTTTCTGACAAAAACACCTCATGGCGGTGTTGTTGTTTTTCTCCATATGTTCGTATAACGTTCAATTTCTCACATAGCTCCATGTGTACTAAAAACACCCCCTGTCACTTTACAGTGTTTGGATCGTACGGATCGATCGGATCGTCATGTTCAATCCACATCAGCAAAATTCGTTGAAAAACATGGCCGCCATCAAGCAAATAGCAGCTAATTGACCTAATTGAGTGGTTAGCGCGCAGACTTCACAGCTAGGAATGTGGGAGTACCCAGAGAACTCCGGTTTCCTCCCACGTGGAAAACTGTTCCTCCAACCACATCGGAGTGGGCGTGCCTGGAGGTGGGCCATGGGTGGAATGCATTAAAGCAAACCGTTTTTGCAGAAAGCACGAAATCCATAGAAATATAGCGGAATAGGTGCAGATTCTGGAAGAACGAGAAAGCTTTGTGTGCTGGTTATTGTGTGTAGCTGCTCTATAGAAGTCCACAACTCAATACAAAGGGCCCATAATGAGCACAATAGGTTCATTTTTGGGCTGCACGGCGGTTGAGTGGTTAGCGCGCAGACCTCACAGCTAGGATATACGAGTTCAATTCCACCTTTGGCCATCTCTGTGTGGAGTTTGCATGTTCTCCCCGTTTTCTCCGGGTACTCCGGTTTCCTCCCACATTCCAAAAACATGCTAGGTTAATTAGCGACTCCAAATTGCCCATAGGTATGAAAGTGAGTGTGAATGGTTGTTTGTCTATATGTGCCCTGTGATTGGCTGGCGACCAGTCCAGTGTGTACCCCGCCTCTGGACCGAAGACAGCTGGGATAGGCTCCAGCACCCTCCGCGACCCTCGTGAGGATAGGCGATAGAAAATGAATGAATGATGTTGAAAGCAAATTTCGACCAATCTAGGGTGTACCCTGCCTCTCGCACCATGTCAGCTGGGATAGGCTCCAGCATACCCTCGTGACCCTAGTGAGGATGGTGAAGATGGATGGATATAGAGTGGGGCGGGACAAATGTTAATGACATTCATGTATGGGGCGGGACAAAGGTAGACACTCATGTATGGCATAGCCTAACTGTTGCTGTAAACCTTGCAGGCACCGACTCCATGGTGCGGTTCCACGCGTCCACCCTGGAAGTCTGCTAATCCAAAACCTGCGGTTTACCACAAGAACACCACGAGAGAAAATGTCAAAAAGTTTACCGGCGACGCATTCTTAACGACACGTTATTGCCTTCAAAGGTCACCACAGCGCTTTGAATTGCGCTAGCATGACGGAGCGTAGCGGCATTGCTTAGTAAAGTTGATGGAGTGGATTGGATTTAAGCGGAGGCAGCGGGGAGCTAAGACACGGCGCCGCGAGAGCTGCCAACAGGCGCCGTCGTCTATCTGCCGCTAACAGGTGCCCGGAGTTAGACGTGTGAGCCGCGCGTGTTCCGTCAAACGCCGCGGCAGATGGAGAGCGGCTTTCCCTGAGTGTGCCTGTCCATATGCATGCGACATTACGGAGGCGGCGACGGCGGAGCTGGGGCGGATGGGCCAGAACCGACGTTAAGCCCATTATGAAACGGAGGTGTTTATCGACGTGATTTCAACCTGAGCACGGACACAATGAGTCACCTGGAGATGTTGCGAGCGCATGTGGCCATCTTTAGATCATTACGTGAAGTTATGGTGCGCCGCTGTAGCGGTAATTACGGTATAATGGCTCATTAATGTAAATGCACATGTTGATAATTCCAGCTGTCTGGCAGGAAACACAACAAGGAAGCTCATTTGAAACGACTGCTAATAAAAATGTAAATTTAGCGTCTCACACACACACGCATGCTTCTTCGGCGGTTGACATTCTGTTGCTCTACAAGTTATTAATTACATTTAATTACTCAGATTGCTCCAATTAATCGTCGCGACAAGCTGAAGGGTTGCGGTTAGATGAATTGAACCGGTTTGATTGCGTGTTTGGGATTCATTAGGACAGGCCGCTCTCTTTAGGCCTGGGTCTAATCAGGGGAAAAAGCACAGTGCGTCTCTGGTCGGAGCCAAACAGTCCATTTACATGAACGTCAACACAAGCCGCAAGACAAATACGCTGCAAGTGATGATCTGCATGAGTGAAGGGCCGCTGCAACAACAACAACCCCCCCCCCCCTCGCCCCCTCCCTATAACTCTCAGCCTCTGATTGGTATGCGGAAAATAAGGCCCGGCGCTATCCTCTTCATCACCTTAGCGGCAATTGTTACCTACTGTAATGACTTTAACCTTCGCCGGAGTCTTTGCTTCAAGAAGTACTTGTCAACGCTAAACTCTGCAGTAAACATCGTCCTAATTACACTTCGCTGAAGTCTCGAGAGACGTTACGCTTTCAGTTTTACAGCTCACGGTTGAGCCGTTCAAAGTCTACTACACTGGAACCCGTGAAAGTCATACAGACCTAAAAAAAAACCCACTCCGGTTCCGACCGTGATGAAGGAATTTCTATGAAGTGGGAGGTTTTCATAGTTAAAGCATAAAAAAACATGTTTATCACTTTCTAAATATTACAAAGTTTGAAAATAACAGTGTTTAAGTCACCTGTAAACTCCATTTATGCATTGTTTACACCACATTACAATAAACTAACGAGCTAACCAGTTAGCTTCAAATTCATTGAACATAAGACACCAGCACGGTGGTTGAGTGGTCAGCATGTTGGCCACAATCGGGAGATCGGGAAGACCTGAGTTTGAATCTCCACTTGGTTATCTGTGTGACGTTTACATGTTCTCCCCGTACTGGAGCCTATCCAAGCTGTCTGTCCACACAGAGATGGCCGAGGGTGGGAATTGAACTCCGGTGTCCTAGCTGTGAGGCCTGCGCGCTAACCATTCATTCATTTTCTACCGCTTCTCACGAGGGTCGCGGGCGGTGCTGGAGCCTATCCCAGCTGTCTTCAAGCGAGAGAGGCGGGGTACACCCTGGACTGGTGGCCAGCCAATCACAGGGCACATATAGACAAACAACCATTCACACTCACATTCATACCTATGGACAATTTGGAGTCGCTAATTAACCTAGCATGTTTTTGGAATGTGGGAGGAAACCGGAGTACCCGGAGAAAACCCACGCATGCACGGGGGAGAACATGCAAACTCCACACAGAGATGGCCGAAGGTGGAATTGAACTTGTGTCTCCTGTCTGTGAGGTCTGCGCGCTAACCACTTGATCGCCGTGCAGCCCCAAAATGAACTTATTATGCTCATTTTTGGGCCCTTTGTATTGAGTTGTGGACTCCTATAGAGCAGCTACACACAATAACCAGCACACAAAGCTTTCTAGTTCTTCCAGAATCTGCACTTATTCCGCTATATTTGTATGGATTTTGTGCTTTCTGCAAACTGCTTTCATGCAAACTCCACACAGAGATGACCGAGGGTGGGAATTGAACTCCAGTGTCCTAGCTGTGAGGCCTGCGTGCTAACCACTTGTCCGAATAAATACATATTCACACCTTTAGTCGCAAAATATCACAACCATGTTGCTAAATTGTCATGTTTGAGATGTCTTATGAAACTGAAGCGGTGAGCTTGAAAGCTAGCACTTAGCCAAATGCAGCGAGGGTTAATTGAACCCGTTTGGCGATTAACGGTGCAAACAAGCCTGGACGTCTACGTTGGTTGATCAGGTTGATCAACGCCTGCTGTTGCTAAGGCTTTAGAAGGTCGGATGGCGAGGTGCGCTTAAAGCGCTTCCGATAATTCCACTAATTACTGTATGATCATTCATAGTAGGCATCCCATAGTTCACCATCTTGGTTGGTTCTCACAATACGGCTATTCTCCAAATGAGCTATGTTATTGTATTGCTGTCAAACTCAAGGCCGGACGCTTTATGTGGTAGATGAAAAATAATAAAAAAAAACCAGAAACTAATGCTTGTGGCATGACACTTTCACATAATGTCTATTTTACTGCCCATTTCAATGGCCAACAAGCAGGAACGAAACATGAATGCAGGAGCCGTTATGTACTCATAGAATTGAGAGTGTATACGTTCTGTGCTTTCACAATGGCCGCTGATGAAGCCTGCCCACGAAAGCCAGAGTGACGTGATCCATACAACCTTAAAATGGTCTTGCGTTAGTATTTCCTGCAGTGTTGTAACGGTTTAGTACTGCTGTAAAACACTTGAAATATGTCAAGGAACTTCCTGTACTCTAGTCTCTCACCACTATATGCTAATTCATAAATGATTGCTCAATACTGCCTATTGTTAATCAAAAAACATGCATATGTAAGCAAATCTTAGGAATTTTTTTCCTAAATTTTGGCATTTTTAAGTATAAAAATGGTCGGAATAACATGCTTTTATTATACATTTGAATGATCTCACATGAAGCACAGTCATCCCAAACACGAGCTACTGTTGCAGGGTAAACCACGCCAAGTATGCTGGAGCTTATCCCAGCTAACTCTGTGCGAAAAGCAGAGTACACACTGGATTGGTCGCCTATGGATAGTTCAGATTAACCGGACATGCATGTTTTTGGAATGTGGGAGTACCCGGAGAACTCCGGTTTCCCCCCACATGGAAAACTGTTCCTCCAACCACATCGGAGTGGGCGTGCCTGGAGGTGCACCATGGGTGGAATACATTAAAACAAACCGTTTTTGCAGAAAGCACAAAATCCATAGAAATATAGCGGAATAGGTGCAGATTCTGGAAGAACTAGAAAGCTTTGCGTGCTGGTTATTGTGTGTAGCTGCTCTATAGGAGTCCACAACTCTATACAAGGGGCCCAAAAATGAGCATAATAGGTTCATTTTTGGGCTTTTCTGGGCGAGTGGTTAGCGCGCAGACCTCACAGCTAGAAGACCCGAGTTCAATTCCAAACTTGGCCATCTCTGTGTTTGCCTGTTCTCCCTGTCCATACATGTGAGTGTAAATGGGTTCATTTTTGGGCTGCACGGCGGATGAGTGGTTAGCGCGCAGACCTCACAGACAGGAGACACAAGTTCAATTCCACCTTCGGCCATCTCTATGTGGAGTTTGCATGTTCTCCCCGTGCATGCGTGGGTTTTCTCCGGGTACTCCGGTTTCCTCCCACATTCCAAAAACATGCTAGGTTAATTGGCGACTCCAAATTGTCCATAGGTATGAATGTGAGTGTGAATGGTTGTTTGTCTATATGTGCTCTGTGATTGGCTGGCCACCAGTCCAGGGTGTACCCCGCTTCTCTCGCCCGAAGACAGCTGGGATAGGCTCCAGCACCCCCGCTACCCTCATTAGGATAAGCGGTATATATAATTATTATTTTAATTATTATTATATTAATTTAATGGCACAGCAGTCGAGTGGTTAGCGCGTAGACCTCACAGCTAAGAGACAAGGGTTCAATTCCACCCTCGGCCATCACTGTGTGGAGTTTGCATGTTCTCCCTGTACATGCGTGGGTTTTCTCCGGGTACTCATTCATTCATTCAAGTTCTCCTCCCATTCCTTGTGGAAGTGGTAAGTTTTTGGCTTCTTCCATCCATCTATTTTCTATGCTGCTTATCCTCACTAGGGTTGCGGGGGTATGCTGGAGCTTATCCCAGCTAACTTCATGCGAGAAGCCGGATATGCAAAAACATGCTAGGTTAATTAGCGACTCCAAATTGTCCATAGGTATGAATGTGAGTGTGAATGGTTGTTTGTCTATAGTATGTGCCCTGTGATTGGCTGGCCACCAGTCCAGGGTGTAGCCCGCCTCTTGCCCGAAGACAGCTGGGATAGGCTCCAGCACCCATGTGACCCTTGTGAGCATTAGCGGTAGAAAATGAATGAATGAATTAAATTCAAGCCCCGTCCCGCCGTACAATGCATGCATCTTGTTTTGTGGATACGTTTATAGAGGATCAGTGGGAGTTTGCACACATCAAAATGACAAATAAACTTCAAGAGGGGCGCCGCTGCCAACAAAAGCGTGTCCTTCCTGTTTGGGTTTGGACGGTGGTTGATTTAGATTCCTGAGACTTTAAATGCAAGCTACTATTGTGTTGATTCGCAGGTTCATCAGATGGAAATATAGAAATGTGTTGCCAGTCGTACACACTTGATTAGATCTAACACCGTGTTTAATCATCACACAGATGAAATATTTTGCCAATTTGGCCTTGAGCAGCATGTGTTAAAATTTAATAGAGAAAAAGAAATTGTATTTGGTGCAGAATGGAGCCAATGACAATCCATTATGAGGCACACACAAGATAAACATCTAATACATTTTCTTTTCTTTTGAATTGCTAATTGGTAAACATTCAGCGGCTACGCGTGCATACATTTGCATGGCAAGGCGAGCGGGAAGAGTGCACGGCGTCGTGAGGTTGTTTGGTTGCCTCGTGCAGGTGTTTTGAATAAAAAAATGCTCATTTGCAGACATAATTCCGAGCGAGATACAGGAGAGGTTTTATCGAAGCCATATAACCCTTAAGTGAATAAGCCAGCCTGGATCAGCGGGATTTTCTATGACAAATCGCTTATTCACCAAATCATCACATAAACTGCTTTGCCTGCTTCTCCGTGTGACCGTTCAATGGAAAATAAACACCAAGTTGCTACCGATGTTTTTCTTTCTTTTCTTTTTTCACCCTCCGCTCGCACACTGCTTTATCAATCCGCTTAGCGGGATGACAGATTGGCCGTTCTGTCACGGTGCATTCAGGTGCGGCGGCACAGTGACGGGAATGAATTCAGCAATCATCAGATAGCACGAGTCACTCTCGCCCCGCCGCGGGTGTGTCACGAGCGGCCTCTCCGAGATTGGCGGTGATTAGCATGATGCTATGCGTGGCGCCTAATGACATTGTAATGATATTCCGAGCACGCCGGGCCGCGGGTCAGCGAAGTCGTACAGTTCATCTACATGGAACTTTGCACACGTCAAGAGTGGGGAAAATGCAACACACTTTCAAGGATGGAAGTTTGACGACAGGCGAGTATTTTGCGGTGTGGATGTAGCACACAGTGTCGCCGAACTTCTTTAGACGGCAAATTAGAGCGACTCAACAGCGCCTCTGCTGGTTGCAGCCTTGTAGTGCAGTCCAGTTTGCTTACATGCCCGAGTTTACGTGACAATAACCTAGTAAAAAAACGGAAATGTTGGCTGAAAGCATTGCAATGCTCATGCCAGGCTAATAGTTAGCGATGACACTTTGTAAGTCGTTCTCTCCCTCCCTCCAGGATTTTTTTATTATTATTTATTTCTTTATTATTATTCATTTTTTTTACTTTGATGTTGATTAAAAAAAGAAAACATGTTTATTGTCAGTGTGAGAGGTCTCACTCGCTCCCATTTTTTATTTGCTGAACGTTTGTGGACGGGTTTAAGAGCTAATAATACAGAAAATAGTAATTCAAAAACATGCTTGCTGACTGTATACTGTACTTACCACTTCCACATGGAATGGGAGGAGAACTTGAATGAATGAATGAGTACCCGGAGAAAACCCACGCATGCATGGGGAGAACATGCAAACTCCACAGAGATGGCCGAGGGTGGAATTGAACCCTGGTCTCCTAGCTGTGAGGTCTGCGCGCTAACCACTTGACCACTCATGCCATTAATTTAATATAATAATTATAATTAAAATAACAATTATATATATATAAATAATATATATATATAAAAAAATACATTAATATTTCTATCTGCGATTAAATGTGATTAATTGAGAGTTAACTATGGACAAAATGTAATTAATCGCGATCAAATATTTTAATTGATTGACAGCCCTAATAAATACAATACCAATACAGATACAATAAAGTATATACACTAATTGTGATTGTCGTGATTGTCATAAAGGCAACACGCCAACCAACTAGACACGTAAAACCCCTACAGCCGAGTTTCCGTGATTGTCGTAAAGGCACCACGCCAACCAACTCGACACGCACGGAGCACGTAAGAAATATCTGAACGCGCGTCGGCTGCGCTCATGACGTAAGCGGGGCCCACGTGTGCCGCACAACAGACATCGGGTGTTGACGTACAAACAAACTGACAGCGCTCTTCAGGTGTAAGTCCTCGGAGACGTTCTTTACGTGATGAAAGCAACCTTATTGAACTTTCACGTATTCAACAATAGAAACAAATGCAGCGCTTGGGGCCCCCGGGTACTCCATGACTCCAACGTTAGACGCCCCTGGGTGGGAGCGCACCCCTGCTTTCTGTTGACCGCTGACGGGCGTGCACTATCGCAAAAAACGCCGGTGATGGATGAGTCAGCTGGCAGGTCTTTGAGTTATTTCCTGGGCAGACGCAGGAAAGACGCGTGCCCACCATCACCACCACCACGAGAGGAACACACGACGTAAGTGAAGGGGACAGCAGAGAGAGAAAGAGAGAGCAAAGCGGCATTATGTTGCTCTTAAAAGTATTTTCTCCCGCCACAACTACACCCCACCCCCCCCACAGACAACAAGAAAGGATTGCAGCATGAGAGAGAGGAGCTGATCACAGAGTTCATTTTAGTCCGAGAAGAATGGAGCGCTTCCTTTTCATGTAAGAATACAACTGGAATAAAAGGCGGAGAAAATGTGGGAGTGACACTTTTAAAGAAAGCAAAGCGGGCCTGTTCGCTCTTGATCTCTGTGCCGTATCGCTGTGCCTTTAAATGATTTTTTTTTTTTTTCCCGCAACTAATGATGATTGTGGAACACTCACAGATGTTGGCAGGTAGCTTGACAGATGGCTTTTTGAAGCCCACTGCGCTACAGTATGGAACAAACAGAAATAAATAAGAAATACAGCAGCGTGTCAGATTAGACGCCACTTTGAGCAAAAAAAAAAAAACACTCCATGCCCAGTTGCTTTTGGAGCATTTTAAGGTGGAAAATGCTATAAAAATGGACACTTTTATGTATGAGTGATAATGTTGCAGCCATAAATGTAGCGGGCTTCCATCCTTTAACATTGACCCCCGAGTGTGCAGCTGGCCATTGATGGGAGGGGTGGCCGATACTCCAAATGGTAATGTCTGCATGTATAATGAGGCACAGCAAAGGGAGACGGACAATGTGAACAGCAGTCGCATTTGAATTTTTATAGCAGTTCAGTATCTCACAAAGGCGAAAAGCTAGCATTTTATTATCGCTTCTCCACGGGTAATGCTACACAAAT
The DNA here is from genome assembly GCF_037039965.1 of Doryrhamphus excisus. Taxonomy (NCBI): domain Eukaryota; kingdom Metazoa; phylum Chordata; class Actinopteri; order Syngnathiformes; family Syngnathidae; genus Doryrhamphus; species Doryrhamphus excisus. The sequence goes on along the minus strand of NC_136367.1, from coordinate 18,213,610 downwards.
GAAACTCGGGCGTACTTTAAAGTGGTCAGCGTGCAGCTTGTATGGGGGTACGGTCGACCCTCACCGCGATGCTATTTGAATTTTGCGACTTCCCTCTATGGGCTTTTTTCAAAAATCGGTGTCACATAAGAATTATTTTAACGTTTCTTTGAATAAAAAGTACAATGAAAACACATAAATACTACATTGCACTGCTCCTGTTCTGTACTCTGTGTGTATGCTAGTGGCCCCGCCTCTACCCACCAAGACAAAGGGAATGTATGACTGACAAAAGGGCTCCCGTTCATGCCGTTGTTCTATAGAGCAAACACACCAAAGTGATAAAACTAAAACCGAATACAGACGCAATATACTGAGGCTGTAAAATTATCCAGTTCATTTTCATTTTAGGCAGCACGGCGGTCTAGTGGTTAGCACGCAGACCTCACAGCTAGGAGACCTGAGTTCAATTCCACCATCGGCCATCTCTGTGTGGAGTTTGCATGTTCTCCCCAATGCATGTACTCCGGGTACTCCGGTTTCCTCCCACATTCCAAAAACATGCTAGGTTAATTAGCGACTCCAAATTGTCCATAGGTATGAATGTGAGTGTGAATGGTTGTTTGTCTATATGTGCCCTGTGATTGGCTGGCCACCAGTCCAGGGTGTACCCCACCTCTTGCCCGAAGACAGCTGGGATAGGCTCCAGCACGCCCACGACCCTCGTGAGGATAAGCGGTAAAAAATGAATGAATGAATTTTCATTTGATTCATAAATATTTTAAAAAATATGCTAAGCAAATTTTGTGTATTTTTTGGCTAAATGAAGCAGTATGACGTATAAAAAAGGCTCAATGAACTAAAATACAAGGTTGTGGTAATATGCAGTATTGCACACTGGTCACAGTAAGACATGCAAGTACCAAACTTCGTCGTTGGGTTTTCTATTGCAAGTTTAAAGGCATAATTATCCATAATTATCCATAATTATCCATATAACCCGGCATACTGTTGCGGCCGGAACCCACACCTAAAAGTCGACTACGTCACTTCCTGTGTAGTATTACTTGTAGCTTAATGGCTTATTTTCTGTTATTATGTCCACTATATCGGGACATAAGTGTATAAAGGTGAATCTAGGGGTGCTAGTTAATGTCTAGAGGGCTCTAATAATGTTAAAAACTGTACTTAGAAGTTTTTTATGCTCTACCAAAATATTCCATTCATGAAACTACTCGTTTATCACCGTTGCATCTGGAACTAATTAACAGTGATAAACGAGGGATTACTAAAAAATGAGTACCCTCGAACAGAAGCCATGTTGTGGAGACAATCGTTCCTTACATCGTCATCAATTAAGATCCTAATTAGTCTTGACCGGGATGATTTTATTGGGGTACCGACGGTACGTCTGTACTTTGTTCTGTCTTACAAGCCAACTTGTCGCGGGTGAAAGTGGCAGCGTAGCCTTTTGGAGGAATTCACTTGGGCGAGTTTGTTTTTAAGATGAGCTTTTCTTTGCTTCGGGGTGGGGTGGAGGTGGGTGGGGGCGTTTTTTCTTCTGATGATCTATTCTGTTTAATGGAAGAGATATTTTTTGCAGGTCTTTTCTTTTGGATGGTGTAGCGAAAAATACCCGCAGCCATGAAACGGCAGCGTAGACATTATTATTTCACACTAAGAAGTCATGACTTTACACACGTGTAGCATGTTGCATATGCTATCCAAATTCTGATGTTTAGCTGCTCTTTTTTTTTGTTTTTGTTTTTTTTTTAAATCAATTCTTTCAGCTGCGGGAGCACATTAGTTTTCCATTTGACACGCAATGCTTTGTTTGTTTTCTAAATGCTCATTAAAACCACGCCTGGGGTTGTGTGTGCAGGTACACGGTCCTTAGATGTGCCTTGCATCTAGAAACTTTGCACATTCACACTGGCGTGGCTCAGCATGACATAATCCCCTTAAAAAACATTTCCTTACGCTGCGCCTCCAGCGAGGTGTCTGATGGCGCACGCCACGACAATAACATCAAGGCCACAGGAAATTCATAACGCTGCAGATATAATACGGTAACTCCCAAACAATTAAAGCAGAAGGATTTGTTGAAGTCAACCAGTGAAGGCTTAGAATCGGAAATGTGTGATTTCTCATTCATAAAAACCTTGCTCATGGGCACTAGGACTGGGACGGTAATGAATAAATGAATTCATTCATTCATTCATTTTCTACCGCTTTGTCCTCACGAGGGTCACAGGGGTGCTGGAGCCTATCCCAGCTGTCTTTGGGCGAGAAGCGGGGTACACCCTGGACTGGTGGCCAGCCAATCACAGGGCACATATAGACAAACAACCATTCACACTCACATTCATACCTATGGACAATTTGGAGTCGCTAATTAACCTAGCATGTTTTTGGAATGTGGGAAACCGGAGTACCCGGAGAAAACCCACGCATGCACGGGGAGAACATGCAAACTCCACACAGAGATGGCCGAGGGTGGAATTGAACCCTGGTCTCCTAGCTGTGAGGTCTGCGCGCTAACCACTAGACCGATAAATGAATTCATCACACAATAAATGAAAATAAAGCGAATCATTTATTGAATGTTTATTCACTCTGTTCACTCATGTTTCTTCCATAGAACAAAGGCATGAACGGAGTGAGCCTTTTTGTCAGCCATACACACACAAACTGCAGAAGAGTGTAGCCTCGTCTTGTCGCATAGACCTAATCTCATGCCTCGTGACATCCCAGGCTGTATTGAATCGTAAAAAAAAAAATACTTGATCTGATGAGATTTGACCAACAAATTGGTTCGGGAATATTTTTAAAATGGGATTTACCCATGTTGAATTCTTTCCAAATGCGCTTCTGGATCAGATTGGGATTAAGCTTGCTTTCACCTTTAATTTATGACCCTGAAAATGCACGGATCTGACTTTTGACCTCAGAATAAGCAGCTCACATTGGCAGGTTGTCCTATCTAGTCACTAAGTACGCACTAGTGATGCACAATACTTTTTTTTCTCAAAAAAACATCAATAACTTCCTGCTTCTCAAAGACTGATATAGTACCAATAACCCTAAACTTTCTTATATGTAGTTTATTAAATGTAGATTATTAATTATTATTAATATTATTATTAAGTGTAGTTTGCGTACACCTGGAGGTAAGAAGGGCCGGGAACAAATTTGTATTTGACCAACTGTACCTTTTGATTTGTCCTCCTCTTCTGCACTCTGTGTGTATGCTAGTGGCCCCGCCTTCACCCACCAAGAAAAATTGACTGTATGACTGACGAAAGGGCTCATTCCGTTCATGCTGTTGTTCTATGGAGCAAACATGGCAAGGTGCTAAAACCAAAGCAAAATAACTTCCTGCTTCTCAAAATTGGTATCGTACCAATAACACAAAACTATTTTATTTATTAAATGTAGATTATTTTATTAATTTTAGTTTGCGTACACCTGGAGGTAAGAAGGACTGGAACAAATTTGTATTTGACCAACTGTACCTTTTGATTTGTCCTCCTCTTCTGCACTCTGTGCGTATGCTAGTGGCCCCGTCTCCACCCATCAAGACAAAGGGACTGTATGACTGACGAAAGGGCTCGTTCCATTCATGCTGTTGTTCTATGGAGCAAACACACTAAGGTGCTAAAACCAAAGCAAAAACGTCCTGATATTGTGCAGATAACCCAAAACTTTATTATATCTATTTTATTTATTAAATGTATATTATTTTATTAAGTGTAGTTTGTGTATACCTGGAGGTAAGAAGGACTGGAACAAATTTGTATTTGACCAACTGTACCTTTTGATTTGTCCTCCTCTTCTGCACTCTGTGCGTATGCTAGTGGCCCCGCCTCCACCCACCAAGAAAAAGGGACTGTAAGACTGTCAAAAGGGCTTGTTCCATTCATGCCGTTGTTCTATGGAGCAAACATGGCAAGGTGCTAAAACCAAAGCAAAAAACTTCCTGCTTCTCAAAACTGGTATCGTACCAATAACACAAAACTATTTTATTTATTAAATGTCAATTATTTTATTAATTTTAGTTTGCGTACACCAGGACGTAAGAAGGACTGGAACAAATTTGGATTTGACCAACCGTACCTTTTGATTTGTCTTACTGAAATATGATGACATGACTACCACCACATCACTTCTATCAGGAGAAGCAAAGTATAGAGTGGAGGGAGCCACCTGCTGTGGCCCAGCAAGGTGCACTATATTTGGGCACATGCTCTGAGTAGCCGGTGTCCTGCTACGGAGCTCAGGAGAACCAGATTAGAGAGCAGGGAAGGCCACCTGCTGTGGCCCAGCAAGGTGCACTGTCGCCGGGCAGCCAATGGAGGTCTCTGGCTAATTTTTTCCAATCTCCTCTCAGTTTTTTGTGTGCTCGATTGTGGAACATTTGGTACAACTATCTGGCAAACAAGCGAAGTTTTGGGGTCAAAGGTTTTTAAGAAATGTTTCATGTTATTGGACTGTTCTGTATGATGTCATACTTCCCTCATAATTATCATGCAGCATTAGTATCCTGCGTATGAATTAATAAACTGTTTATTAAGTCATCTATGTAAGAATTGAATGGGAACATCCTGCACGATATTCATCATGAACCGCAAACAGGAAGTTGCACCCGAATCCACGCTAATTAACATTAAATGTAAGCACATTATAAAGCGATGAATGGGAATTGCTAACACCTTCATCAGGTGCAAAGAATCAAAGAACTTGTCTTTTACTCGATCCATTCTGGCATGAAGGCAGTACTCGTCTTTCATGTGTGGAAGCCATCACAAATTAGCACATTTTGAAAAAGCGCTCAAATTTGGGTGGAAATTAATTAAATGGCTTTTATCATGCATGACGCTTGTGAATGTCGCACAAGTCGTCCCACCAGGGATCTGGACAAAACCTATTTTAATGAGGTATCCTGCAGGGGCTCCCACAGGGGTCTCACGGTGTATGTATGCACTTTGGGTAGCAAAGACCTGTTGAGGAATCCAAAAATCCAAAAAGTGAGACATGTGCTACTACTAAAAAAAAAAACCTAACCTGGAACACAATCTATTCCCGTGTTAAACCATGCCAAAGTTTCAGTAAATTTGCGCATTTGGAAGTGAGCCTAGAAACCCTCGGCTCCATTGGGCGTTGGAAAACTGTTCCTCCAACCACATCAGAGTGGGCGTGCCTGGAGGTGGTGGGCCGTTTTTGCAGAAAGCACGAAATCCAAGGAAATACAGTTGAATAGGTGCAGATTCTGGAAGAACTAGTAAGCTTTGTGTGCTGGTTATTGTGTGTAGCTGCTCTATAGGAGTCCACAACTCAATACAAAGGGCACAAAAATGAGCATAATAAGTTCATTTTTGGGCTGCATGGCGGTCGAGTGGTTAGCGCGCAGACCTGACAGCTCGGAGAGTTCAATCCCACCCTCGGCCATCTCTGTGTGGAGTTTGCATGTTCTCCCTGTGCATGTGTGGGTTTTCTCCGGGTACTCCGGTTTCCAAAAATTCCAAAAATATGGAATGTCATAGCCGTTATAGCCATATCTGATTCCTAGCATTTCAGATAGCATTTTCTTTTATTATCTTCTCAATGGTGGTTAGCGCACAGGCCTCACAGCTTGGAGACCCGGGTTTGATTCCACACTTGGCCATGTTCTCCCCGTGCATGCGTGGGTTTTTCTCCGGGTACTCATTCATTCATTAAAGTTCTCCTCCCATTCCATGTGGAAGTGGTAAGTTTTTGGCTTCTTTCATCCATCTATTTTCGATGCTGCTTATCCTCACTAGGGTCGTGGGGGTATGCTGGAGCTTATCCCAGCTAACTTCATGCGAGAAGCCGGATATGCATGTTTTTGGAATATGGGATTACCCAGAGAACTCCAGTTTCCTCCCACATTCCAAAAACATGCTAGGTTAATTGGCGACTCCAAATTGTCCATAGGTATGAATGTGAGTGTGAATGGTTGTTTGTCTATATGTGCCCTGTGATTGGCTGGCGACCAGTCCAGAGTGTACCCCGCCTCTTGCCCGAAGACAGCTGGGATAGGCTCCAGCACCCACGCGGCCCTCGTGAGGATAAGCGGTAGAAAATGAATGAATGAATGAAAGGTTAATTTTTGCCTCAGTTGCTTTCAAATGCATTTCACTTGGAAATGAATCAACAAATTGATTATGTTGACCATCCCTGCTACAAAGTGCTAACTTGACAATCAGTCATTTGGATAAATGACTGTCGGGTCGGTGGGTTTCTGAGGCCAACCATAGACAAAGCAATGTTGATGCTTCTTTGGATGTCCTCCACTGTTTACAAGTGATCAGTCACGTCTGACTTTTGGCACATCTAAATCATTCCAGTAGCGCTACCTTCTTCGAAGACGCTGATTCCTCATTTTTTTTAGCGTCATTCACGAAGCAAATCCTTCATCACTTCAAGGCTCGGTGAGATGGATCGGTGAGATTATATACCGGTGTTGTTTTGATTGTATTTCTCTTGGAAACCTAATATAAAAACCCACACAAATAAATGAAGACGGTGTAAAAAAAAAAAAAAACTCCAACTATATCGTCATATTTCCCACATTGCATATTGATCGTGGGCTGAAGGACTCTACGGCAGCGAGAGGTAAAGACTCCATGCTAATGTGATGGCAAAAAGATGAGATCAGCAAAGCATGGCAGACGCCAAAGTAGAATTGATTCCAGATCAGATCTCACTTACATGAGAAACATGGGTGTAAAGGAATTGATTAGGAGTGCTCAGAAAATGGTGGGTGCCTGTGGCGAGATGAAAGCTGGAGGTAGGATCAGCAGCGCCCTTCCCCTTTGGCCCCCCTCCCGTCCTTGGCTGTCAAGATCACCATTATTAAGGATTTAACGTTGTCAGCTGTTCCCACCATTGAATCCACTGCATTAACGCCGACTGAGCTTCATTTGCCCCTCCCCGGAATATCACACTCGTCTCAGGTGTTTAATTACTAACGGTCCCACGTTCTGGATTATTCCCATTCATGAAAAAAACACCTTTTTTATACTTTGGAATCAGACTCGGCTTAATTCATCATGTGTGTTACCACACCGCTAACCGTCACGCTTTGTTACAAAGTACAACAATTGTAAATAAGTTTACAAGAGGGCTGCACGGCGGAGGAGTGGTTAGCATGCAGGCCACACAGATAGGAGACCCGAGTTCAATTCCACCCTCGGCCATCTTTGTGTGGAGTTAGCATGTTCTCCGAGGACTCCGGCTTCCTCCCACATTCCGAAAACATGTTAGCTTAATTGGCGACAATAACGTACAACAATTTCCTCAAAATTACCTCGTTCAGTGTACAAACCGTTTTCCAACTGACTTTATATCACCAGCCACCACCCGAAACAAGCAAACCAAAAAAAAAAACACAGTCAGTGACTGATGCACGATCGTGCCAGCCGTCTTAAAAAAACGCATCGTGGAGTTATGAAACAAGTTTAAGATTTTATGTAGGGTAATATTTTATGTATGCAAGTGTACCTAATGTTGTGGCCAGTCAATGCAAGTTATATGTATGTATTGAGTTGTCGACTGTCTGAAATCATGCATGTTACGGAACAACTTTAGATCAGGTTAGATTTGGGTCCACACAGGAAAGAATCACATCAACAACACTTCAATAAAATATCCAATTCAATATTCAATAAAATATAGAATTTGTAATCTGTGAAATTTGAATCTTAAAATATTGTGTCATTGGGAAAATGGCCAAAAAAAAACACAGTCAGTGACTGATGCACGATCGTGCCTGCTGTCTTAAAAACTGCATTGTGTAGTTATGAAACAAGTTTAAGATTGCAAGGTGCATACTGCAACTTATTGAGAGGGGGGTAATATTTTATGTGTGGCTTATGTCAGCCATACACGCCCTCGCGGTGCAAGTGTACCTAATGTTATGGCCAGTCAATGCAGGTTATATGTATGTATTGAGTTGTCGACTGTCTGCAATCATGCATGTTACGGAACAAGTTTACCATAACTTTAGATCAGGTTAGATTTGGCTCCACACAGGAAATAATCACTTCAGCAAGATTTATTCATTAAAATATAAAATTTTGATTCTGTGAATCTGAAAGTATTGTGTCATTGGGAAAATGGTTTTGGGCTAGATGAAACAGCACCAGCCAACACCCAAAACAAGCAAACAAAAAAAAAACTACACAGTCAGTGACTGATGCACGATCGTGCCTGCCGCCTTAAAAAAAATCATTGTGTAGTTAAAATTTTGAATCTGTGAAATTTGAATCTGTATTGTATAGTATTGTGTCATTGGCAAAATGGCCACAAATGGTTTTGGGCTGGATGAAACAGCACCAGCCAACACCCAAAACAAGCAGACAAAAAACAAAAAAACACAGTCAGTGACTGATGCACGATCGTGCTCGCCGTCTTAAAAAACGCATTGTGTAGTTATGAAACAAGTTTGAATCTGAAAGTATTGTGTCATTAGGAAAATGGGCATAAATGGTTTTGAGCTGGATGGAACAGCACACAACTGGGTTTGAAACATAAAGAGCAAACAAAAACGAGGAGAAGGCAACGTGGTCTGATCTGCCAAGGCCACCGCCGGCTCACTTATGACCGCAAAAAAATAAAAAGCTTCTTTTTATTTCATTGATTTGGACGAATAGGACAAACCTTCCTCTGGGCAATTCCCTGAGCTCAATGCCCTGGGCTACGAGGCTGTCACCACCGCTGTGGTCCAGGCTGCTGTTTGAGCCAGGAAGCCACTGACGACTGTAAATTAGGAATGGAAATAAATATCCATACAAGCGCTCCTCGGGTTCCCTCCCTATTCGTTCCCGTGCATACGTAACCATGAAACTCGGAACGCCGTAGGGCGGATGGAATTGAAGTTATGCTGTCGAAAAAGTTTTACTCAACTGGTGGGTTGCAAATCTATGCTGGGCGGGTTGCAGACCTCAAGGCAAAGATGACACTACATGACAGTATTATCAATATTTTAGTCATCTTCCTCCTCATTTCATTGACAAAATGCCTTAATAAATGCACTTTGGTGACGTAGTAATTAAGTATATTAATGTTTCAAAAGTGGAGGCACGGCGGCTAGTGGTTAGCGCGCAGACCTCACAGCTAGGAGACCAGGGTTCAATTCCACCCTCGACCATCTCTGTGTGGAGTTTGCATGTTCTCCCCGTGCATGCGTGGGTTTTCTCCGGGTACTCCGGTTTCCTCCCACATTCCAAAAACATGCTAGGTTAATTGGCGTTAATTAGGTATGAATGTGAGTGTGAATGGTTGTTTGTCTATATGTGCCCTGTGATTGGCTGGCCACCAGTCCAGGGTGTACCCCACCTCTCGCCCAAAGACAGCTGGGATAGGCTCCAGCGGTAGAAAATGAATGAATGAATGAATTAATGTTTCAAAAGTCTTTAAAAAACCACTATAATACATAAATAATAATAATAAATAAACATATTGAAGCATAAATTAAATAAAAATAAAATAAATAAAAATTAAATAAAAGTGTAAACTACAATACAAATAAATTTAAAAAAATAAAAAGTAAAAAAATAATATGATACAAATATGATAAAAAAACAAACCAATTTTAAAAAATTTTACAAAATAATTGTAATCAAAGTCTTAAAAAATACTTTATTCAAAATAACAATGACTTAAAAAAATGCAAAATAATAAAAATTTAAAAATAACAACAAATTACTAAAAACAAAAAGCAATACATTTAAATAAAGATATTTCCATAAAAGTGTAAACAAGTAATTACAAATACTTGCAAAAACAAAGTGTATAAAAACAATACAAATTTAGCTCCCTCCCACATTCCAAAAGCATGCATTGTTGGTTAACTGATGACTGTGATTGGCTGGGGTAGGCTCCAGCGTACCCCAGACGGGATAGAAAAATGAATAAACGTCTGAGCATCGCAGCCAAACATATCAATTTACGGCATCATCTCTACATTATGACCTCGTTAATGTTGGCAAAATATCAGACCGAGATCATATAGTGAGTGACGACTCCTATTCCCATCTCTCCTGTAGACGCCGTGATGCAAATGCGATGAAAATTAATTAATCCTCGGATGAAAGCAAGGGGTGGGGGGGACGGAGCTTCTGTAGCCATTTAACTTCTCAGCATTCCGAAGGTGACACCAGCGCCGCCACCGCCCCCCTGAAGGAAGCCCTCCTTCACGAGTCTCAATGATAATCTGAATTTACTTATGTCATTGATTATGTCTGTGCAAGACAAAAGTCCACTGGGCATTGAATCCCGCATTTTGGCAGAGACAGAGAAACACGAGACAAACAAGATTAATAATAGCCTGCACTTCTCATCCCTGGGGCCGAGCGACTAACAACTCTTGACAAAACAGGCTTTAGAGCGGCAGATGGATTGTTTGCAGAGATGAAGGGATGTTGCATTGGGAGCATAATGAAGAGAGAGAGAGAGAGAGCGAGAGATGCCTGGGTGCCTTCTCTTTTTCCCCCGCAATCCCTTTGAATGAGAAATTAAATCAGGCAGCGACGGATTGCACCTAGGGACGGTGACCGCCGACGTGAATGTACACTAATCAGCCTTTGTATCATCTGAAGAAAAGATTGTCTTTTAATAAACACGAACAATACTCCCGCGGCTCGATAAATAAGGCGTCCGGTCCTTGGGAGAGTTAATGGTGAGTTGATGTCGGTATCAAACATCTGTGCCGTGCGTGAGTCAAAACATCTTCAACATCAAAGCTTTTCATACACCTTCACATTAATTAAAGCCCTGGGCAGCCAAAATCACATTTATCACTGTCGAAAAGTCAGATAAGGTGTAATAAATGTTCCTCGCCGCAAAGTTCAGCAATTAAAACTTAGCTCAACATCATTAAGGTGAAGCATTTTACTTTCTGGATTCCCAAAAAAAAAAAAAACGTCCTATATTCCGTTGGCTGCAGTTGAGTAAAAGCTATTTAATTCCGCTTTCCCGCTGCAGAAAGCGTCCCGGGGCTTGTCAGACCGTAGAAATAATCTGGCGTAAAAGGTTCACGGCCAATGTCATTTGGAAAAGATGTGTCCTCGTGGAGCGTACGCGCCACTGTAACCTCGCGCGGAATGTACAGATTGGCCTTCCAATATGCACATAATTCCTAGCCCGGCTGACGAGTCCACACTGGAATATCGGCCGGTCTCAGATTTACTGTCAGGCCGTTTGGGCTCCACACAGGAAAGGAATCACATAAACAACACTCGGACAATGGCGCTCTTCAATTGATGTCACAAAGACGGGCGGTAGGAGGATGTACAAACACGTAAACATTTGTGACTTTTTTTGCAACCAGACTGAAGAGTAATCCGCTCACATTTTGCAGCCTCACTCTAAATAAGACTTAAGTCATTCCGACCAAAAGAGGTGATGTCACAACGCTACAATAGAAGTGCACTTCATTTTATAAGAAGTCGGCCTGCAACTTTCCCATAATACACGCTGCACAGCAACCAGGAAGTGAAAAGGCACCGATTCTTGTAGCGTTGAGGGGAAATTTGAATGCATTCAAAAACGCGTTCACGCATACAGTTCATTTCCATGCATCCGTTTTCTATGCTAGCTATCTTTCTTAGGGTTGTGTTGCTATGCTAGAGATGATTTTAAATAGTTCATGGTGTTCATTCATTCATTTTCTACCGCTTATTCCCACAGGGGTTACGGAGGGTGCTGGAGCCTATCACAGCTGTACAGTGATCACAGCTTCAGGCAAGAGGCGGGGTACACCCCGGACTGGTTGCCAGCCAATCACAGGGCACATATAGACAAACAACCATTCACACTCACATTCATACCTATGGATAATTTGGAGTCGCTAATTAACCTAGCATGTTTTTGGAATGTGGGAGGAGGAAACCGGAGTACCCGGAGAAAACCTACGCATGCACAATGGAATTGAACTCCGGTCTCCTAGTTGTGAGGTCAACGCACTAACCACTCTACCACCGTGCAGCCCTTCATGGTGTTATATTTGTAAATAAATGCTAATTTTCATATCCCTGTCTTATAGGCTGCACGGCGGACAAGTGGTTAGCGCTCAGGCCTCACAGATAGGAGACCCGAGTTCAATACCACCCCCAGCCAGCTCTGTGTGGAGTTTGCATGTTCTCACCGGGTTTTCAGCGGGTACTCCGGTTTCCTCCCAAAAACATGCTAGGTTAATTGTCCATAGGTATGAATGTGAGTGTGAATGGTTGTTTGTCTATATGTGCCCTGTGATTGGCTGGCAACGAGTCCAGGGTGTACCCCGCCTCTCGCCCAAAGACAGCTGGGATAGGCTCCAGCGCTGGACATCATTCATTCATTTTCAACTGCTCATCCTCACGAGGGTGGCGGGGGTGCTAGAGCCATAAAATGTAAGTTAAGTTCATTCGTCTGGTTTATACATTCACCACAATGTGATTGTATTCATTTACAGTGCAGTATTCTGGTCACTAGGTGGCGGTAATGATACAAAATAATGATGAGACTTTACCTCGCATTATTGCATGAAGTCATGAAGTCAGCCGTGGCATGTCTGACATGACACAGTGAAAAACATTTCTCCTCCCATTCCATGTGGAAGTGGTAAATTTTGGGCTTCTTACGTTTAGAAGAAATAAATTCAAAGCTAACTTGTTAGCTCGCTAGGTAGCCAATATCGATCTATGGTTCAGTGGGTGCTGTGTTGTGCAACGTACTTCTTAATAAATGTGAAATTTTCAGAGAGTTTAAGTTCCCACAAAGTAATATATTACGAGCGATGAGTTATATGTAACGAGAAAAGAAAATGTCGGATGATAGATTATGTCGGCAAAAACAGATCTGAGCCGAGAAGACGCAGCGACAAAGCGTCTCATGCTTCTTAGTGTCCTAATTTGACGGACGGGGTCAGCGACAAAGCATCCAAATGGGATGAGTTTGGAAGCGGGAGCAGGTTTTCTTCAGGCATCACGCAGCGTTAATGCAAATGTTGAGCTCGTGACTATGGAAAAGTGGATCAGAGAGCAAATGTGGCAGCTGTCACCAATTTAAAGCCTACCCGCAAGGCTTGCGGAGGGTCCATACTGACACATTTAATCAAGAGAGATGGTCAACATTCAGGCCACCGCTGCCTGCAGGGGGGGCGGGGGGGGCATCTCAAGTAGATAAAATGGAATAAGTAAAATATCTGAAACAGCTCTCAGTATGACGTTGTACTGTCTCGATTGTACAAGTCTTAAAAAAACACTATAATACATAAATAATAATAATAAATAAACATATTGAAGCATAAATTAAATAAAATTAAAATAAATACATTAATAAAAATTTAAATAAAATAAAAATGTAAACTACAATGCAAAAAAATACAAAAAATAAAATGATACAAATATAAACCCAAATCAAAAATGATTTAAATCAAAGTCTTAAAAAATACTTTATTCAAAATAACAATGACTTTAAAAAAAATGCAAAATAATAAATATTTAAAAATAACAACAAATTACTAAAAACAAAAAGCAATACATTTAAATAAAGATATTTCCATAAAAGTGTAAACAAGTAATTACAAATACATACAAATAAAAAGTGTATAAAAACAATACAAATTTAGCTTGCATGTTTTCCTTGTGTATGTGTGGGTGTTCCCGGCTACTTCGGCTTCCTCCCACATTCCAAAATTCTGCATTGTTGGTTAACTGATGACTGTGATTGGCTGGGATAGGCTCAAGCGTACCCCAGACGGGATAGAAAAATGAATAAACGGCTGAGCATCGCAGCCAAAAATATCATAAGTAATTATAATAATTATTATTATCATAAATAATAAGTAAAATCTCTCAGTATGACGTTGTACTGTCTCAATTGTACAAGTAAAAGCGCAGTAATACATGCAATGGAAAAGGTGCAAATGCATCTCATCAATAGTGCAGGGAGTCTATACAGTAGCGTATGTGCAAGCTGGTTTCCCCAAACGTGGAATGAGCACGAGAACATCTGAGACCTGCTGGATTGTTTGAAAATGTTTAAAAGACAGACATCAAATAAAGCAAAAGCGTGGCTCTGGGTCATGTTGGCCTTTTAATTAATTGAAGCTTATTTCAGGAGCTTGCATCAGTCTCCTGGTGGAGACCTCACTAAATGTTTCCAATGTCAATCAGACATGGGCCGGGCTGTTGAACAGAGGTGTATCCCTTAATAACACGCGCTGCTGCGCTGGTTACTAACCATGGGAACCGACAGCTAATGCTAAGAAGCAGTCCTGTGATCTCCTGCTTTGTCTTGCTGCTGTTCGAATAGCAGGAGACAGAAAGCAAATAGCCGAAATCATACAGCGATGGTGCGAAATCATGACGTCGACACTACATGGCTGGAAAAACAAGCCTCTGCAAAATGCGCTCATGTAATCATGATATGGAGTGCATGAGAAAGTGGAAAGGAAATCTCTCTTGAACCACAGGGTCATTTATAATAATAATAATAATAATAAATAATACATTTTGGGCTGCACGGCAGTCAAGTGGTTAGCGTGCAGACCTCACAGCTAGGAGACCCGAGTTCAATTCCACCCTCGGCCATCTCTGTGTGGAGTTTGCATGTTCTCCCCGTGCATGCGTGGGTTTTCTTCGGGTACTCCGGTTTCCTCCCACATTCCAAAAACATGCTAGGTTAATTGGTGACTACAAATAAAAATAGAGTTGAGTGAATAATAATAATAATAATAATAATAATAATAATAATAATAATAATAATAATAATAATAACTATTATTATTATTAATAATAACAATAATAATAATAATAATAATAATAATAATAATAATAATAATAATTATTATTATTATTATTATTATTATTATTATTATTATTATTATTATTATTATTATTATTATTATATAATATATAATAATAATAATAATAATAATAATAATAATAATAATAATAATAATAATAATTATTATTATTATTATTATTATTATTATTATTATTATTATTATTATTATTATTATTATTATTATTATTATTATTATTATGAACTTTAGGCTGCATGGCGGTCGTGTGGTTAGCACGCAGACCTCACAGCTATGAGCCCCGAGTTTAATTCCACCCTCGGCCATCTCTGTGTGGAGTTTGCATGTTCTCCCCGTAAATGTATTATTCATTCATTCATTTTCTACCGCTGGAGCCTATCCCAGCTGTCTTTGGGCGAGAGGCGGGGTACATCATGGACTGGTGGCCAGCCAATCACAGGGCACATATAGACAAATGTTTTTAGAAGAATAAAGTTAAAAAGTTGTAATCTAACAGCAAAAAGTCACAATTTTGTGACAATAATTTCATAATTATGTAGAAAAATATCATCATTTTGGTGGCATAAAGTTGAAATATTAAATAAAAAACACATAATATGAGAAAAACACAGATATAATGAGAGTAAAGTCATTCATTCATTTTCTCTCGCTTATCCTCACGAGGGTCGTGGGGATTGCTGGAGCCTATCCCAGCTGTCTTTGGGCGAGAGGCAGGACTGGTGGCCAGCCAATCACAGGGCACATATAGACAAACAACCATTCACACTCACATTCATACCTATGGACAATTTGGAGTCGCTAATTAACCTAGCATGTTTTTGGAATGTGGGAGGAAACCGGAGTATCCGGAGAAAACCCACGCAAGCACCCACGCAGAGGACATTCAAACTCCACACAGAGATGCTATACTATCTTATATTATATGATTCAGTAATGTTATATCCAATCCTGCGAGCTGAATCCTTAAAAGAGGCAAATATTATGCACCGTAAAATCATAAAGTGTCGGAAGCCGACGCAATAAAACAGCACGGATGAGTACAGTATGAATAATGTTTGTGAAATAATTGTGAAATAATAATGCCAAATCTACATACAGCGTATAAATGAAAGGCTGCGTTCTGGCAGAGTGACATGTGAACTGCGGCACTGCAACATTAGCAAGCTGAGAGGGATAAAATTCCGTATAGAGTACAGAAAGGATTGGATGTTGAGCCGCTTAATTTGAGCTGATACTGATCCGTTAAAATTTGTCTATATCTGCCTGGGTCCTGCGGGTATGATGGTGTTACTGTAAGCCGCCGCAACATTCGCCACATTCAGGGTTCAGCCATAGTTGATCCATGCAATGAGGGAAGTTTTAAATTTACACTTGTGTCATTTCAACAGCACCAATCGAGTCCAATGATTATTATCAGGAAGATGCCACTACACAGGGCAGACCTGAACTTTAATTAGTGCCACTTAATACGTTCAGTCCAACAGGAGGACAGAGGCGACCAAGCCTGCAGAAAGAAGCAACAAATTAAAGTTTAGCTTTAAATGGCTCAACTGAATCAGTCTGCCTGATGTCAGCAGGAAGATCCAATAAGAAAAAGGCCTCGCAGGCTTTCGACCTCTTTGGAGCGCCGCTGACAGACAGCCGCTCTGAGTTCTTAAATCGGCAGAATAAGGACAGGGAAGATAGATGAAGGATGAAGGACACGAGGCAGGAAGGCATACATCATGATAAAACCTGACTTTACTGTACAGTCAACGTTTTAACTGTCATACAAGTGGGGGAGGGAGTTGGCATGTTTTTAAAGAACATGTACTGCACTCCTATACAGCGGAACCTTGGTTAGCATCATTCATTCATTTCTGAAGGGCTCTAACTGAAACAAACGTTTGACAAATCATTTTTTTACATTTCAAGGGAAAGATCAGCTTCCCTTGTCATCAGGTTTGAGCCAAGTATCGCACACCTTTCGAGCGGAACCTTGGTTAGCATCCTTCATTCATTTCAGAAGGACTCTAACTGAAACAAATGTTTGACCAATCATTTTTTAACACTTCAAGGGAAAGTTCAGCTTCCCTTGTTATCAGGTTTGAGACAAGTACTGCACTCCTATAGAGCGGAACCTTGCTTAGCATCATTCATTCATTTCAGAAGGACTCTAACTGAAACAAACATTTGACCAATCATTTTTTTTTACATTTCAAGGGAAAGTTCAGCTTCCCTTGTCATCAGGTTTGAGCCAAGTACTGCACCCTTATAGAGCAGAACCTTGGTTAGCATCATCCATTCATTTCAGAAGGACTCTAACTGAAACAAACGTTTGACCAATAATTTTTTTACACTTCAAGGGAAAGTTCAGCTTCCCTTGTCATCAGGTTTGAGCCAAGTACTGCACTCCTATAGAGCGGAACCTTGGTTATCATGATTCATTCATTTCAGAAGGACTCTAACTGAAACAAACATTTGACCAATCATTTTTTTTTACATTTCAAGGGAAAGTTCAGCTTCCCTTGTCATCAGGTTTGAGCCAAGTACTGCACCCTTATAGAGCAGAACCTTGGTTAGCATCATCCATTCATTTCAGAAGGACTCTAACTGAAACAAATGTTTGACCAATAATTTTTTAACACTTCAAGGGAAAGTTCAGCTTCCCTTGTCATCAGGTTTGAGCCAAGTACTGCACTCCTATAGAGCGGAACCTTGGTTATCATGATTCATTCATTTCAGAAGGACTCTAACTGAAACAAACGTTTGACCAATAATTTTTTTACACTTCAAGGGAAAGTTCAGCTTCCCTTGTCATCAGGTTTGAGCCAAGTACTTCACTCCTTTGCAGCGGAACCTTGGTTAGCATCATTCATTCATTTCAGAAGGACTCTAACTGAAACAAACATTTGACCAATCATTTTTTTTTACATTTCAAGGGAAAGTTCAGCTTCCCTTGTCATCAGGTTTGAGCCAAATACTGCACTCCTATACAGCGGAACCTTGGTTAGCATCATTCATTCATTTCAGAAGGACTCTAACTGAAACAAAAATTTGACCAATCATTTTTTGACCAATATTTTTTTTACATTTCAAGGGAAAGTTCAGATTCTGTTGTCATCAGATTTGAGCCAAGTACCGCACTCCTATACAGTGA
Organism: Doryrhamphus excisus; assembly: GCF_037039965.1. Taxonomy (NCBI): domain Eukaryota; kingdom Metazoa; phylum Chordata; class Actinopteri; order Syngnathiformes; family Syngnathidae; genus Doryrhamphus; species Doryrhamphus excisus. The sequence continues at coordinate 18,195,662 of NC_136367.1, read as the reverse complement.
AACCTTGGTTAGCATCATCCATTCATTTCAGAAGGACTCTAACTGAAACAAACATTTGAACAATAATTTTTTTACACTTCAAGGAAAAGTTCAGCTTCCCTTGTCATCAGGTTTGAGCCAAGTACTTCATTCCTTTACAGCGGAACCTTGGTTAGCATCATTCATTCATTTCAGAAGGACTCTAACTGAAACAAACATTTGACCAATCATTTTTTTTTACATTTCAAGGGAAAGTTCAGCTTCCCTTGTCATCAGGTTTGAGCCAAATACTGCACTCCTATACAGCGGAACCTTGGTTAGCATCATTTATTCATTTCAGAAGGACTCTAACTGAAACAAAAATTTGACCAATCATTTTTTGACCAATATTTTTTTTACATTTCAAGGGAAAGTTCAGATTCTGTTGTCATCAGATTTGAGCCAAGTACCGCACTCCTATACAGTGAAACCTTGGTTAGCATCATTCATTTATTTCAGAAGGACTCTAACTGAAACAAACATTTGACCAATCTTTTTTTTTTTTTTTACATTTCAAGGGAGAGTCCAGCTTCCCTTTTCATCAGGTTTGAGCCAAGTACCGCACTCCTGTACAGCCGAACCTTGGTTAGCATCATTCATTCATTTCAGAAGGACTCTAACTGAAACAAACATTTGACCAATCATTTTTTTTTAATTTTTCCGGGAAAATGTTGACTGAACGCCACATTGTACCACTTTTAGGCGACTGGAGGCGCCGCTGTACTCGCTTTGAACCTCAGCAGATGTTCCTGGACATGCCTATAAGTCAAATACCTGCTAGTAGCTAATACAATGGCGGGCAAGTGTTGGAAACCAAAAAAAAAAAAAATGTTTTGCTTGCAAGTGTAAGAATTTTCTTCCTCACCTCATTTAGTTGATTTACTGTGATGTCTTTATTGCAGGAGGAGCACCTGTGACACATTTTTCCTTGTTTGTTTACAATCCCCTTGTGTCCCCCCGCTTCCCTCTATTTGTGTCTACACTATGTATCTACGCGTGTGTGCACAGTGGCCATGGCGCCACTCTCGCACCACGCACACCTGCCATCCGTCAGCACGTCCAGGCAGCAGTACATCACGCCCGGTGCGTTATCCACTCTCTGCCAGATGATTGCTTTAGTGCTGTGACAGATAACACACCTTGTGGCCTCTTAGTATACTGAATTAACACTGTGACCACTCCACGCCCGCCTCATGTACGCGGCCATAATCCCCGCTGTGCCCTGTTTTGTTTACGCTCATCACCCACTGCCGCGATCACATCCACTCAGCCCCGTTGGTCCTAACAACCGGCATCTGCTGGTGGGTGTCATTAAGGAGGTACACGGTGCATGTAGTGCTAATGATGGCGCCAGACTATTTCCGCCGTTGAAAGGGTCCCCGTAAGGTAATTTGGTGAGGTTATGTGGCAGTGGGGTGATGCTAAAGACATCAGCGGTGACTGGAGAGACTTTAGTGAGTCCATTTAGGAGGTTCCACGGCTTTTGGGTGAGTTTTACTCACTGAGTTGGGTTGTGGCAGCCTGACCATCCACAAACTTATCTGATCCCGGTGGAAAATACCTGCAAAGTTCAGGGTTCCTATAGTGGATTTGGATACAAACGAGACCTTAACCGATGTAGGCCGAGTCAAAAGTTCTGTGATCCAACTGGAATGGTTTCTGGAACAACAGAAAAAGTTGGCAAATGGTAGGCAGCCTTGCAATAGCTTTCTAGATGTCAGAGTGCACCAGTTGACCACACTATGAAACTGATCAGAGTTACAATGAAAAGAGCATCAGACAGATGGATGGATGGATGGATGGATGGATGGATGGATGGATGGATGGATGGATGGATGGATGGGCAGACAGATGGGTGGATGGATGGATGGATGGATGGATGGATGGATGGATGGATGGATGGATGGATGGGTGGATGGGTGGATGGGTGGATGGGTGGATGGACAAACAGACGAGTGGATGTATGGATGGACAGACGGATGGGTGGATGGATGGATGAACGGGTGGATGGATGGATGGATGGATGGATGGATGGATGGATGTATGGATGGATGGACAGATGGATGGGTGGATGGATGGATTGATGGACATAGGGGTGGATGGATGGATGGATGGATGGACAGACGGATGGGTGGATGGTTGGATGGACGGGTGGATGGACGAACGGACGAGTGGATGTATGGATGGACAGACAGATGGGTGGATGGATGGATTGATGGACATAGGGGTGGATGGATGGATGGATGGACAGACGGATGGGTGGATGGTTGGATGGACGGGTGGATGGACGAACGGACGAGTGGATGTATGGATGGACAGACAGACGGGTGGATGGATGGATTGATGGACATAGGGGTGGATGGATGGATGGATGGACAGACGGATGGGTGGATGGTTGGATGGACGGGTGGATGGACGAACGGACGAGTGGATGTATGGATGGACAGACAGACGGGTGGATGGATGGATGGACGGGTGGATGGATGGACAAACGAATGGGTGGGTGGATGGATTGACGGACAGATGGGAGGATGGATGGATGGACAAAGGGACGGGTGGATGGATGGATGGACGGACAGACGGGTGGGTGGATGGATGGATGTATGGACGGATGGATAGATCATGTATGGACGAACGAACGGGTGGATGGATGGATGGACAGACAGACAGGTGGATGGATGGACGGATGAGTGGATGCATGGAGGGTGGATGGATGGACAGACGGACGGACGGACGGATGGGTGGATGGATGGATGGACGGACAGACAGACAGAAGCACTATGCAGCGTAGTCTAAAAGTGACAAAGGAAATCTTTTTAAGGATATAATCCTATTAGGTTCACAGTAGTGTATGTATACAAGGTCAAAGGACCTTATCTTTCTTTGCTCCAAACATAAAACCTGCTCCTTCCAGAGACAAAAAGCGGCAAATGATACTTGAGAGAAGGGATGGGGAAACATATTCTTCAAGTGCTTGTTGTTCTGGGATGGAAATGTTATACAAGTGCCAGCTAGGCAGAGATGAGCCCGGAAGAGAATTTATGGCGCCGTCGTATGGAGGGTGACATCGTGATGAATGGATGGTACCAAAGTCAGGTCTATGGGTTTTGAGGGAAAGAGTGAAAGAAGCGGGTAACATAGCAGAACAAAGACAGTGAGCTTGGTAAAAACGGGTACCAGTTGCTCATTTGAACGGATCACTTTATGAGGGGTTTGTGGTGAGGAAGTCAGGTAAGACGTAGCACAATGGTGCGGTCAACAACAAACAGATTACCGTGCTTTAATTTACTCTACCACCGGCCTCCCTGCCCTTAAGATGATCTGTATCTCGGATCATCCAGCAATGGCTAGTACCCAAGTGGCAGCTCTGTCAACAAACTCGTTTTCTGGGCGGCAAGGGTCTATGGCAATGTGAGCTGGACTTTTGGTGACGATGGCTAGATCTTTAAGGGTCTGTTTGTGACTCTTGGGCAAACCTGTTGAAGCCCATTAAGCTCTGCAAGGTCCACAATGAGGTCAGACTATTGTGGAAGGGTTCTTTGTGGATTTGGTTGAAGTGATGACTCTTAACGGTCTTTATTGCAAGTCCACAAAAAAGACAAAACCAGGGTGTGTAAGAAAAAACTGTGACAAGCATGAATTAAAAAAAAACAAAGTACAAACAAAAACAATGAGAATCTGCAATAGAGTGATAAGGATGAAGCTGCTGGAAGTAAACCAGGAGGTTGCCTACAGCCACAGCTGTTAATGTTCTTGGACCAAACGTGGTATTTGTGTGCTTTTGTAGACTATACACTCAATGAATCAAAGCAGTAGTCCATAATTTTGATTAGCGACCTGCTGGTTGACGCCTCAACCACCACATCTGCCGTGTACATCAATGTAAGCAAATTCATGACATCCGTGTTATTATTATCCCCGTTTTATTAAACATTCATGTTATTATTGGTATGTTTTCTCCAGCATTTTGTTATACACTGCAGTTGAAATGTAAAGAGCGTCAGCAATAACATGTATAATTATTCATAAGCATAATAAACGTTTGCAGGTCAATGCACAGATGGACTCGTCTCATAGAAGCTTCTATAATGTCGACTTTTTTTTTCCTCCTCTAATTGGATTTAGTCAGAAAATTAATGATTTGAAGTCAAGTGAATGCTTTTGTAATATTCATATGGAGAAAAGGATCTTTCAAGCATCATATCTATTTAGCCGACATTCTGCAACAGCAGTGGTTCACGTTGAGACTGAATTGCAATGGAACATCTTTAATAGAGCAGTTCTATTATTTTACTTTGCTTCCATCAGTTTCACTGCAAGCCAGATGGTTTCAAACTCTCCAAAGACAGGTGGGGATTCTATTTTTTGACTCATGAGTCTTTTCGAGGGGAGGGTCAAACACTGCGCTTCAATGCAAAAAAAGAAAATGTAATGTTTGTGGACAGGAAGTGCGTTTTTTTTCCTGTTGTGATAAGACAAGGTACATTTTATTCATCAACCTAGAAGGGGAAATTCATTAGTCTTTGCATAAAGCACACGTATACACATATGTAAACACTCGGGAAAAAATAAACAAACATCTTAAAACAGTTCAAAACAACAAAAGAAATGAACGGCGGTGAAGCGCTGTCAGCCTCCTTCACTGATGAGCTTCCTCATCACCCACACACTGTTAGATGAACATATGGAGAGCGCCATTATGGTCTCTTAAGTGCTTTTCTCATTACAAGAGGAGCGAGTACTGCGCTAAGCAAATCTCTAATATACCTTACCATTAACTCTGTTTGTGGGAAGGTTATTTCCAACTGTCGTTATATTTGCCCTTCAACGTATGGCTCGTAGGTGATGATGAAACACAATGCCCTTATATGCAAATGAGCACCGGTGCATATCCATTCATATGCAGAAGCGGTTTTTAGCTGGTGGGTCAGGACCCAAAAGTGGGCGGTGAATCCATTCAACAGCAGGTCAAAAATTACATTAAAAAATATAATATCGCCTTATAGCAAGCAGGCCTCATAGCTATGCGACCGGAGTTCAATTCCACCCTCTGGCATCTTTGCGTGGAGTTTGCATGTTCTCCCCGTGCATACGTGGGTTTTCTCTGAGGATTCTGGTAAAAAAAACATGCTGGGCTAATTGGCGACTCTAAATTGGTCCATAGGTATGAATGTGAGTGTGAATGGTTGTTTGTCTATATGTGCCCTGTGATTGGCTGGCCAGCAGTCCGGGGTGTACCCCGCCTCTCGCCCGAAGACAGCTGGGATAGGCTCCAGCACCCACCGCGACCCTCATGAAGATGAATGAATGAATATTGTCTTATATACATTATGTCTTGTGGGCGTCATACTACACTACTGCTACTTACTTTTCCTGATATAACTCGTGTCTGACTTATTTTGATTTAAAATCGAGCAATATTTTTTTTTTAAAAGTGAAAAAACTGCTAAAAAATTTAACAAATATTTTTTAATGTCAAAAATTAAATAGATCCACTTAAATCCAGCAGTATTTCAGCCATCTTCCTTCCCCCTTCACCTGTGAAATAAAAGTGTAAAAAAAGGGTTTTCAGTACTTTTAAGTAAACTGTATTTTTATTTATTGTTGCTTATTTATCATAATTTTTACTCTTTTATTTCAACAAGTTAATTATAATTAATTTTATATTTTTTCCACTTTAATTTTATGATGTGTTTTTATTAACATGAAAAAAACTCCTAAAAAAATTAAAAAAATGTAAACAAATATTTTTTTAAATGTCCAAAATTAAATAAATCCACTTGTGTCCAAAACAACAATACATTGACTTAAATAAGAGTGTATTTTTTTTTATCTGTTAAAAGTGATGGACTTATTAAAAATAACTTTAAATTAATAATGACTTTAATAAAAATGGTTGGCCATTGAAAAAATGTGGGTCCCAGGTTGAGACCATTTGAGAACCCCAGACCTCCGGTATGGACTGTATAGACTGAAGTAAGATATAAGACACAACAAAAACAGAAAATGAATTCTGTGGACAAGTTAGCTTGGTCCCATGTGACCAGTACAAACACATCCATGTGATCCAGCAGATGCTAACGACAATAGCATGGAAATGACGCAGTGCTTGGACCGCCTTGAGACGGAATCTGAATAAAAAATAAAAAATAAAAATATATTGATGGTGACAAACTGAGCCAAGACAATGTTCATCCAATTGACAATATTCCCCAAAATGGCTTACTTGGAACTTGGAAGACAACTAGTAACAGATTGTGCCTGATTTTGGAGGTTAGGCATAGATACTTTGCATATGTGGTTGTTAGTCCGGGTCCAAAATTTAGTGGGAACATGGACTCAAAGCCGATTGAAAAAACTTCCAAGAAGCGCCAACAAGGATCAATTTCTATCTAAGCATGTGAAGCACATTGTTATTATTATTCTTATGAACATTGTTACGCCCAAGAATTATGCTACTGCCATAGCGACACCTCGCCAAACCACAGTAGTTAGCTACGAGCCGGCTAGCGACTAGCTCCACCACACACTCACTCACAAAGATGCCTAACAGCGCTAGCAAAAGCTAACGCCGCATATTGGACCTGCCTTCAATGGTGCCACTGTCTTTCTGTTAGTTAGCGCTAGGTGCAGCTAACATTCACTCTAATCGCCAAACACCTTCAAAACACAGAATAGTAAGTGTAAATTATCCTTCATTTATGTTTTTAAATTGGCTTATTAATGAGCGTAAAGGGGTCTATAGCCTGATTTATGGATGTATTTTAAGTAAACATACTGTATAGCTGTTAAAACATGTTTATATAAGATGTATAATACTTTACAGCCTTGTCGCTATCATGGAATAGTGTTTATAAAACGGACTCTGTTCAGTGGCAACTTCTGTTCTTGTTTTGTTCTTCTTGTCATTGATACTCAACAATGCTTCCTTTTGTAGCAGTTATTAGCAAAATGATCACTGCAAAGGACAGAACTTGAGGTGAGCTTCCATCTGTTTCTCGTTTTCTGCACTTTCTCCGGTCCATTGTTGTCCTAAACAATCCACTTTTGGAAAAGAAAACCAACTTACATTATCACTCGGATATTGTGAACATCCAGCAGCAACACAACATTTTGGCATGACCCCTATTTTCATGAAAAATATACTGAACCATCCGGATGACGTCACTTCCAGAAATGAGACTGAACAACGAGAGCTAGCTAGTCATGACGCCATGAATTAGAAATGTCATTTTGAAATTTGACTGTTTGCTTTCCAAAATTGAATCATGTAGAACAGAATTACAAACAATAACATGATGAAGCATGTTGCATGGATAGAAAACATTGTTGGAGGTTTGTGGAAGTGTTTTATACCTTTAAATGCAACAAAAGAAGAAGGAAGTGTGTTGTGTTTAGATGTCTTACATCAAGATGGAGGATGATGGACAAAATCCCCCCCTCCCCACCAAAAAGTGCTAGTGAAATGCTTCTGCACTGCTGAAAGTAGGAGTGAAGTGCGAAGCGCAGCATACGACGAGCATTCTGTGTGCATCTTGATACGACGGTATGAGGCAGATGGCGCTAGGTCTGTTGAACCCGAGTTGGAGTCGGTTCTAATGTTCTAAGCTTCCTCCACATGATGAAATAACATTAACACTTGGATCATGTTATAGTGGTGAAGAGGCAAAAGCCGTGTAAAGTCCTCTGGGCTCTTACCGTTATTGAGTGAGGCCGAGTCTCGAAAGGTCAGACGCAAGCAAAGACAAAAAATTTGAAAGTCTGAACCGGCAGTGCAGTCTTCCGTGGCAGTTGCGGGGCAATGGCAGGGGCAACGGCGAGCCAGCCAGCGTACGTGAGAATTGATGGAGTGATGGAGTGATGAAGGGCTGGAGGAAGGGCTTGCATTGAGAGTGTTGTGCGTGTTGAAATTCGCCTCACAGTGTGGAAGAATAGGGGAGCAGATGGCGGCAATGTCTCTTGATGGTGAAAGAAGAGAATCTGTTCAGCCAGTCAAAAAAGGAAGCGCTATAAAAACTCGGACCGTAGGGGAGGACGTGCAAAAACACCACGCGTGGTGACAGCCGTGTCACAGATGTAATGAGTTTATTTCTCCAAAACGTGCCGCACAAAAGAGACGGGCGTCAACATTGTCGGGGTAGACAAAAGACAGCTTGCATTTATTGTGTTTGACGACGAAATGTCAGCGATGATTAACTTTCCTGTGGGGGTGGAGATAGGAAAATGTCAAAAAATTCGGGAAACACAAGTCCTATACAGGACGGGAAGACCGAGAGCAGAACAGATAAGGAAGGAATTGAAGGCATAATGGTGCACTCAGTCAGTGCCACTCAAGTGGGGGGATTAAGTGTGAAATCACAGTTGGGGGCTGCAATGATCAGGCAAGAGTTCATTGTGATTAAAGCAAGCATGAAACTGAAAGACGTGACAATGTCCCGCTTATTACATTATGCTTACCGTGATGAAGGCGGCTTGAGAAAGGCCACAAAGGCAATTTGGACCTAACTAAACCAAAGTGGAAATGAAATATTCTCAGGCCTCAAATGGCGGCGCTGTGTTTACTTAGCAAGCTAGACCAGGCAGGAAAAACCTGCGGTTTCTGTTTGATGTAAAGCGGCTATTATGACATCATACCGATAAATCTGATTATTGTTTTTTAATTAATTATTTATTATATTTTATTATTTTATTATTTTATTATTTTATTATTTTATTATTTTATTATTTTATTATTTTATTATTTTATTATTTTATTATTTTATTATTTTATTATTTTATTCATTCATTTTCTACCGCTTATCCTCACAAGAGTCGCGGGCGGCACCCTGGACTGGTGGCCAGCCAATCACAGAGCACATATAGACAAACAACCATTCACACTCACATTCATACCTATGGACAATTTGGAGTCGCCAATTAACCTAGCATGTTTTTGGAATGTGGCAGGAAACCGGTCCACACAGACATGGCAGAGGGTGGAATTGAACCCGCGTGTCCTAGCTGTGAGGCCAGCGTGCTAACCACTTTTCACACCGTGCAGCCTGCTTAAGTTATGAATAAATAAATTGGAGGCTAAGCTAGCTTGTAGCTTGATGTGCTTACAGTGGCGGCCGTCTCTTGTGTCGCCGGTTGACAACAGTTGACAAGAAGTTACCCAGCATGCCTTGTGGGCTATAAAAGTTTTTATTTTTTTGCATGTTGTTGTTGCATATTATTTTGTATAGTAATCTCCCTTTGCAGAAACAACACACTTTTAATCAGCAAGAAGTAAATTGACGGCTGTGTAGAAGAAAAGATCGACTTCCTGTTGGAGGATTCAAGCAGCATTGTTCATGGATTGAACACACTATAGCATAACCCACGGGGAAATGCAGCAAATGTTCACTTCAAGACAGAATATTTAATGTAAAAGAACACTCTAGACCTTTGGAGTTTTCAAGTAAGGACTTAAAATGAGGTCATTCCGTTCCTTACTTTATTTGGGATAGTCCTCGCCTTTCCCCCGCTTTTAGAAGCGGAGCTTCGTAAGCCAGTTCTCGTCCTCATGTGGCTCACTCGTGTTTCTCATTTACTTTTCCTTCCACGTGTGCTCCCCTGTTTGTGTGCCAATTAATCTTTGTGCCTGCAGGTCATCGTGTTCCAGCTTTCTGCTTGTTTACACACTTGGCTTCTTCAGGAGCCAGTCTATCAAACGTTGCCTCAACCGAGCGGAGAGCAACTTCTTGTTAAAACCATTCTCGCTGTTGGGTCTCACTTTTTTTTTTTTGGGTGTCTTTGGTCATTTCCCTGTGGTGCGTTGGCACGAGAAGCGTCTGCGAGGCCCGCAGGCTGACAAGTCACTTTGAGGTAGATGCGAAAATACTGTCACGGCTGAAGGGGCTGGCAAATTGTCAGCCGTGCGGTCTTTAACCTTAAGAGCTGCAGGAAGGAGTCTTCCCACCTTTCAAGTTAAATGACAGTGCATACATCACTTTTATTATTCCTCTGATTTATTCAGGTCACACGTTATTGAGTCATTAAGAGTCACATTTAACAGCACGCGGCATGCCGACGCGGTTGTTTGCAAAGCTAAAAGCTAAGGTAACGGTGTGGATGGGCGGAATCAAAGCCGTATTTGAGGTTAGCGTGGAGTCTTATCGCTCTGGGTGGTAGAAATGACTTTTTTGTTATCGGGAGGAGTGGAAAGTGATGGAGTAAATGCAGTGCAGAAGGTCTTCTAAGCAGAGGCAAAGATTACCTTCCTCTATTATGCAGTCATTTCAAAGTGAGCTAAAGGTTAATGATGAAAGGAGGGCCGCCGTCTGTGGTCTAAGGTCTCATACTGGCAGAAAGGGGATCGCTCGCTAATGTTTTACAGAAATAACTCGACACTCGAAACCATCTCTCTGCTTTCTGGACCCTCGCTTCCTTGGGTCTACTGGCCCAATTAAAAAGGAGCTAATGGACTGTAAGGCCCCGCTCTGCTGGCTGGGCCGTAATTTGTCTTTTCATTACCAGCCCTGATGCTGTTTTTCCCCCCCGTCTTCCCCTCGCCTATTGGTCTTATTGCCTGCCCTCTCGTGTTTCAGACCTTTGAGATTAGCTGACCTTCTCCACTGTGTCCACCTGTAATTAGTCTGCATGCTTTCTCCCTGCGTATCGTACTGTATCATTACGTTAACAGTGGACAATCATCATAACCTTATGTTATTCATTTCCATCGTTAAAACAACGAAGACTGCATGAGCGCCAATACAATGTCTGCCTTTACAAAGATAACAATGCTCAGAGGTAGTAATGCGTTGCTTTACAAATAGCGGGGAGTGGTTTCTTTGGGGGGCACCTCATCCTATAAATATAGAACATATGTATATTTACTATATCAATAAACAGTGTTGGGAATAACGGTGTTACTTTTTCAGTAACGGGTAATCTAACTAATTGCTTTTACTGTTAGCATAACACTGTTACTGCACGTTAATGAAGCCGCCTAAAAATATATCACCGCCTACTTAACTAATCTGTAGCAGTGAGAGGGAGGGGGTGAGATAACCACATAAGCAATGAGGATTGGCTCAGGCTTTAGTAAAATTGCGTCTTCGGCCAATCAGAGAGCGTGGGTGGGCGGGTGTTTAGAGCACATGAGCAATGAGGATGGGCTAAAGTTTAGAAGATTGCGTTTTCAGGCAATCAGAGAACTCGAGTGGGCGGGTGTTTAGAGCACATTAGCAATGAGGATTGGCTAAGGTTTAGTAAGATTGCGTTTTCAGCCAATGAGAGAACTTGAGTGGGCGGGTGTTTAGAGCACATTCAACAGCGTTTGCCAAATAGGAAGTACAGACACTACTTTAACCTCGTTGATGTCAAAGGTAAAATGTACATTATGTCCTCGAAAAAAGACTTTGTCCACGTCTTGCTTGAACAACTGTCTTCAGTTACTTTTTTTTAGAATTAACTAGTAACTATAACTAATTACTTTTTTAAAGTAAAGTGCCCAACACTGTCTATAAATAGGAGTATTTATGTATGTTGGACATGTTTACAAGTGGAGGCTTTTCCAGCATGAAGCATCTTTTCAAGGTGATGCCGCAGCATCTCAATAGTCTTCACTTGCTGGCGTGGTTTGGATAATTGTCCTGCTGCAGATTGTCAATATGTCAATATATCAATATATCAGTCATGTGGTTAATTGAGGATTGTGGCAGGCCTAGTTCACTGTCGTATCCGCTGATCCAATGCAGTGGAAAAGAGGCCTCTGCGTCCATATGAGGATATGAGGATACTGTAAACACCAAAGAACTGCTTCTTTGAATCAACACAGTTGTCCAAAGTTCCCCCTAATGATTTCAGACAATAGTTTCTGGGCCAGACTCCCTTCAGGATATCACTGTCAGCCATCAGCCCGCCCCCTCCGACCCGTGGCGAGCCCAGCAGGACAGTCTGGACCTCGGTGCAGCTCGTCTCCGCCGGCCCCGCAGGAAGTGACCACCACAAGCTTCGGGTCCTGTCGGGCAGCCACACAAAGAGCCGGTCACAGCTTCTCTCTGTCGAGGCCGGTCTCGCCTCCTGGTTTTGACGGATGACCCACTGCTGCGGGCGGCGGCACAATCCTTTTCCTCCTCTTCCTTGTGCCGGAGCCCTGAGTGCAGGTCGAACATGGCCTGACGCGATGCTCACTCTTGTTATCTTATTTGTCATAGCAAGGATGGCGTTGGCAGAGCTGCGTTTCAAATCAGAACATGCACTCGGACACTGGATTGTCTTGGAAATGGACTTGAATTAGGATTCCATCACTGATAAAACCAGAATGTCAGCATCCGCATAAAGGTTTTGGGGGGGAATCTTTGCTTCCATGCCCAGGACAGTCCATAAGGTTAGAATTCTCGCCATGAGCTGCGACGCTGACACAGACAAACAAAAAAACGACACACAATCATGCATTCCAGCAGACAAAAACCCATCCCCAAATAATGAACTACTCACAACGTGTAAAAAAAAAACAATGAAACATGTGCGACAGCAAATGAGATTATACACAAAGAAGACCCCAACTAGCAATTACAGGAACAACATTTTTAACATCCAGCCAACAATGAGCACTGGCAAATTATAAACAAATCTTCCATTTATCTGTCTGTTTACCAAATCATTTCTTGGACTTGACAATAATAAGCCATTAGCATTGCCAACACAGTCTTTTTGCGCTTGCCAGCACTTGTCATGTACAGGGACATTTGGGAGATATAAACATGATCAGATCTTTTCTTTTCTTTTTTTTGTAAACTCGCACAGCGTGAGGTGGCATACATCGCTTTCAGTCCAAGGTAGCAGATTTTCTCTGTTCGGCAGCTTGCGTGAAATGTTTGTTTCACAACACAAACGGTATGAATGCGAAGGCTCTCCAAGAACTAACTACCTCTTTCATTGACAGCGTTTGCAATTTGCATTTATTCATTCATTCTAGAGCTGCACGATAATTATCAGGCCAATATAAGACAACAAAAAACCTTAGCTACCAGAAACACAAACAGATATGTCCGGATTGGATGTGTAATACAAAAAAATAGCACGTTCACAGTGTTAATGTAACGGCCTGACTAGGTTTCTGAAGGACAAAAGAATGAAACAAAAGTTGTCTTTCTGTCCACTTCTGCACCCCTCATTGATACCAAGAGAGGAAGTACTCTTTAATGATGACAAACAAAAGCCAGGTATTACATTTACAATGTATCACATTTTTCTAACAATGTGTATGGACGATACCAACACTGCCGACTGGTGGCCAACATAAGTAACCGAATGGGTATGAGAGGGGGGAGGAGTAATTAAAGACACGTGACATACAAAAAGCTTTATGTGTATAAAAATGAAAAACACATACCTGAATGACACAAGAATGAAACAAAAGTTGTCTTTCTGTCCACTTGTGAATCCTACACATACGGAACATAGATTACACATTGTAACACAAAACACGGCGTGGCCTAGTCCAACACAAATCCCGCCAAATGTGCAAATGAAAAGAGGCCCTTTTGACTCAAACCAACGGTCAAAAGAACATAAAACTACCTGACATCACAAACGCATTGACATACAAGCAATATACGTCGATGGACACAACATAATCAACTTACCCTCATCGATGCCAAGCAAGTTGTTGGCAAATACAGGAAGTACTTCCGGAGCTGAGGGCAACTACGGAAGCCCGGGGAGAACAGAAATGACCGAATGAAATAAGGCATAATACAAGGAAAGCAATACAATTGAGAAAATAGTATAAGAAAAATAAATAACTCACTGATATAAAATTCACATAACAATTACTAAATGACAGTAAATTCACACATTTAGACAAAGTAATAAAGTGCATTTTTAACTCTGTTACACCAACTCATTTATTTCATTCATTCATTTTCTACCACTTATCCTCATGAGGGTCGCGATTGTGCTGGAGCCTATCCCAGCTGTCATTTGAGTATGCTGGGAAATACCAGAAAATACATCTACCCTGAAAACAATTCAACTTAAATTACGTGATGTCTTTGAACGCACCCCTTCATGGCTGATAATAAGGCAGTCAAAGTCAAATGTTGTGCTGCTATGAACTAGACTAGCTGAGCCTGATTTCAATTTTCAGTTGATTTGGAGCTGTTAAAGGGTGTTAAACGATGCCAGAATGTCACATGATGAGGTTTGCACATTTGGAAACATCACATCCCTGTGACATCACAGGGAGCCAGGCTTCCTTAAATGAGCGTGTCCGCCGCGTACAAGCTGTTAGCTGTAAAAGATGAGTTGGACTAATCACAGTGGATTGGGCGTGCCTGGAGGAGGGCTGCGGGTGGAATAAATTAAAAGCGTTTTGAAAGTCCAAGGAAATCAAGCTGGGATAGGTGCAGATTCTGGAAGATCTAGAAAGCTTTCTGTGTGGGTTATGGTGTGTAGCTGCTGAAATGGGGTCCACTGCTCAATACAAAGGGCTGAAAATAAGCATAAAAGGCGAATGTTGATTCATACATTTGAAAACTATTATTATTATATAATATTATTATATACTATTATTATTATCATTGTATATTATTTTTATATTATTAATAAAAATTATTCAACAGCCCTAAAATATATACATGATACATTTTCCTATGTATGGAAACTTCCAGCTCACCCCGTACTCTGGTAACATATGCAAGCCGGTGGGGGTAGTCTTGATCCGGGCTCTATAATACCATAAAAAGTAATACAGTTATGGAGGGGGGGTTAAGTGGGACAGATATCGAAAAGAGTGCAAAAGTTCCAAGAATAAAGTCTTGCTATTAGCAGAAAAAAAGGTGACAAGGGTAAAAGGTCAAATGTGCCAGTGTGAAGATGAATATGGTGCTCTGTGAATGCATGGGGAACTCTTTAATCATATCAGTGTTGAATTTACTACGATAATACATATTGCAAATAGTTTGGAATCTGACGTCAAAATGATTCTATTTCAAAGCTGAAGGGCGTTTGTGCACGCAATGTAACACGTGGGACATTTGCCATTTTCAATTCCCGCCTGGTGGAAAATGATATCAGATGTTTTTTTTTTTTTTTTAGGTTGTTGAGCATTGGTGACATGATATGGCTTAGTCCATGTTTTTAATCATTTCCTTTCTGGATCTCTGCTATGGCAACCCTCTGCGGCGTTCTCCAGCTATCTTTGCACACATCAGACAGGCAATATCCAGCGTTTTGCTCGTGTGAGACGAGGTCCTCGCCGTTGCGCAGATTACCCATTTACCGGCAGAGCCTGTGTGCCTCCGACCATGCATGGCAATTATTTCGTGTCACGTTTCCCAGCAGAGCGGGGATGCAACATTTTGGGGTTGGGGCGTGAGCGACCATAATGGATGTGATGGCTACTGCCCGTCTGAAAAAGGCCTTTCTGTTCCAATTCCGAGCAGACTAAGGCTAATATCAGCGCATGTGTGTTAAAATCAATTTGCAGTGCTTGTGTCTCGCATATCTGCTGAATGATGCAAATTCCACAAGCTATGTCTTCCTTAACTCTTCCAAAACATCTTTATGTATCCAAGCTAGCTCATATTTGTCGGCGTATTGCATCATCGTGACCGGAAAAGGCCGATTAAAGCCAGGCTGTTAAAAATGAGATGCAACGCCATCAGGAAGGGGTATAGCGGACCCATCACCGGATGGCACTCTCAGGAAGACGTTCTGACAGTTGACAGCTGACAGGCGGCTCACAGGGCAACAGGGTCCGAGTCAGAACGGATCAGTTTCAAACTGACGTGTTGGACAGCCGAAGAGCCGGCTAAACTGTCCCAGTTGGAAACAAAGAAGCGGGTTGCGGCAGCAACATACAAATACACGCAACGCATCAACATGCACTAGAAAGCGTCAAGAAAACCTGGACGCATTTTCTTTTCTAACCCTTTGACAGATCTAACATGTGACATTTGTTGGGTTGTATTGCCATAATTTAGCCTAAACACTAAAAACCTGGGGTGTACGATATGAGGGCCGATATGAGTTAATTATGACATCATACCGATAAATCTGATAACATGAGATAACTGATAAATTTTTAAAAAATGGTCCGTACCATTACTGTGTGGGTGAGCAAATCAAGCGCTTCTGTCATGTTAACGGCTTGCTCCCTGAGCTCACAAACATTCACTTTCCGAGGAATACATTTTGCATGCTACATGTACCAGAAGCTCCATGATGTGGGGGTGGGGGGGGTATCCATTGAGCACATAAAAAACCTTATGGGTCACCTGAAAAGCCATAAGAACTGGCATCAACTGGCGCCGGCCCAGTGGACTCCTAGCATCATTGGTGCAACTTGGCTCACGCCATTACATTCCAGTGGATTCCAATAGGCCGATTGTTTGTGACATTTGGTTCCACTTGGTGGACTAAGATTTTCAACATTTTGAAATTTTCTTGCCCCCAAACTAAATTTTTTGCCGCTGTTAGGGGCCACCATGAGCCAGTAGGGAGGCAGTTTGAGCCACTGCACGCCACTAGGCACCTTATTGGTGACACGAGGCGCCACAGCAAATTGCATTGGCGCGAACTGGCACCAACTGGCGCCGGCCCAGTGGACTCTAATATAATATAATATAATATAATATAATATAATATAATATAATATAATATAATATAATATAATATAATATAATATAATATAATATAATATAATATAATATAATATAATATAATATAATATAATATAATATAATATAATATAATATAATATAATATAATATAATATAATATAATATAATATAATATAATATAATATAATATAATATAATATAATATAATATAATATAATATAATATAATGCAATGCAATGCAATGCAATGCAATGCAATGCAATGCAATGCAATGCAATGCAATGCAATGCAATGCTATGCAATGCAATGCAATGCAATACAATACAATAAAATACAACACAACACAATACAATATAATATAATGAGGAAAAGTGGTAGAAAATTAATGAATTAATGAATAACATAACATAACATAACATAACATAACATAACATAACATAACATAACATAACATAACATAACATAACATAACATAACATAACATAACATAACATAACATAACATAACATAACATAACATAACATAACATAACATAACATAACATAACATAACATAACATAACATAACATAACATAACATAACATAACATAACATAACATAACATAACATAACATAACATAACATAACATATATAATATCTATAATATTAATATACTTTTGGGAAGCTGTGAATGGGAGTGAATTCTAAGGAGCCCCCAAGGGCAAGGAAAGACTTTGAAGGATGCTGCCATTAAACGTTGAGCATATTGGGGTGACCATCAGTTGGGGTTTAGTTATTTCGGTGCCACCTGGGTGACCGTCTACGACACGGATAGAGTGCTTGGGTCATACACCTTATCCTATAAAGTAGGACTTGTGGGGACAAATTAGCAGATGTAATGAATGAGGACCTTTGGTGAAATGCTTCTTTTAAAGTAAGGGTAGATGCATGGTGGAATACAAAAAGAGGTCAGAGTAGTTAAAAGTTTGTCCCACAGGCTGCTTGGTAGAGGCGGAGGGAGGCGGTAATGACCCTGATTACAACCAAGTGTCTTTTGTGAACTTTACACTCCCGAAATAGATGAGGCATATTCAAGGTTGCATTTCCATATTCTGTTAAGGTGACTTCAGATGGTTAAGTGCACTCAAGTAGGTCATGCATGCAAATGTGAAAAGAGCATCAGCGTTTACATTGATGGCGCTAATGGCTTTCTACGTCAGGCAATTACGACTCCTCATTCAGAAAGCAAACGTTCAACTGCTTACATACACCTGATCAAAGTCTTAAAGGGGACCCATTATCCTTTTTGCACTTTTCTGACCTATAAATGCAGTAAGAATGTTATACTCTCGTGTTAAACCATGCCAAAGCTTCAGATAATGAGGTTTGCACATTTAGATGTGAGCCCTGAAGAAGTTAGGGATGGCCCTGAATGCTCGCCAGCTGGTGACTTCCTTTTATGGGCGTGCCCGGGTACAATCAGGAATGTATAGTTTTTAAGTACATCATCAAAATGTCAGAAAAATCATGAATGCATTACGTCAGACATCTTTAAATGGTTTTTATTTATTCGCGGGGGGGCTGGAGCCTATGCCAGCTGTCTTTGGGCAAGAGACGGGGTACAACCTGGACTGGTGGCCAGCCAATCACAGGGCACATATAGACAAACAACCATTCACACTCACATTCATACCTATGGACAATTTGGAGTCGCCAATTAACCTAGCATGAGGAGAACACGCAAACGCCACACAGAGATTGCAGAGGGTGGAATTGAACTTGGGTCTCCTAGCTGTGAGGCCTGCGTGCTAACCGCTCGACCGCCGTGCTGTGAGTTTTTATTGTTATTATTTCTTATTATTTAGGTTTTATGATTATGCCTGGCTCATACGTTCATAGGTATGAATGTGAGTGTGAATGGTTG
The DNA here is from genome assembly GCF_037039965.1 of Doryrhamphus excisus. Taxonomy (NCBI): domain Eukaryota; kingdom Metazoa; phylum Chordata; class Actinopteri; order Syngnathiformes; family Syngnathidae; genus Doryrhamphus; species Doryrhamphus excisus. The sequence goes on along the minus strand of NC_136367.1, from coordinate 18,177,148 downwards.
TTTGTCTATATGTGCCCTGTGATTGGCTGGCCACCAGTTCAGGGTTTACCCCCGCCTCTCGCCCAAAAACAGCTGGGATAGGCTCCAGCACCCCTGTGATCCTCCACCCAAAGAGACACAAAGAGACTTTGACTGACAAAGGGGCTCACTCCGCTCATGCCGTTGTTCTCCGGAACAAACGTTCCGGGTGCTAAAAGAAATGCACACCAGCTGCTCGGAGCGTGTGCCTGAATACAATGCACCTTGCTGGGCCAGAACATTGGCTCCCTCCTCCTTCTGCTCTGGTTCTCCTGACATCCATAGCAGCACATCGACTGCTCTGAGCATGTGCCCGACTACTGTGCACCTTGCTGGGCCATGCTCAGCCAGTAGCTCCCTCCGCTTTATACTCTGGTTCTCCTGATAGTAGTGATGTTGGACAAGTAATGTCATGATATTTAATTAGACTAATCACTAGGTACACTTGGTCAAATGCTAATTGGATCAAGTCCTTCTTCCAGTCCTCGATTTAATCTAACGTTATCATTACCTTATTGGTTTTAAGAAGCAGAAAGTTGGAAAAATAAAGATATTGTGCATCTTACAAGTCACAAATTGTTCCGTGCATGCATGTGTTTCAAGGAAATAAATGAGAGCCTTGATAGTTTGACATAAACGGATGTTTGACCTTTTGGCCAGCTATTTAAAAGTGCAGCTTTGTGGTTGTTGACCTTTGACATCAGAGAGTAAAGACTGGACAAATAAGAAAAGGTTGCTGATTGAAAGTAAAGATTATGTGAGATGCGTAAAAATAAATCCTCCTGCTCCTGCGCAATCATCTCCCACTGAGTCAAGAATACTATGCAAAGAAAAAAAGACAAAGTCATTGAACATATTTAAATTGGATGATTATGGCCCATCCAATTATGCAAATTGCAATCCGACATGCAAAGTTTCACCCATGAAAAGTAAAATCTGAGCATTTGTCAATTTACATTACACCAGAAAAGCAAATTGCCTTTGCTAATTGATGTGTTTTGATGGATGCAAATGAACAGATTATTTTGAAAATAATGAATTATTAATCACAATCAAGCACACTAACAAGCGTGATTTATTAACTGATTTCTCCATACCACATTTGTCAGTGCTCATCGCATGCCAGGCTGTATTTTAATGATGCTGTCTGTCCCAATCAGTGTCAAAGCATTCCTGAGGAGGGAGGGGGGGTCACTAACGAACCTTTCATTGTGCCGTGTGTCGTTGAAATCTGCATTCCGCTGCCATAATAAATCAGCGATACCGTGGATCGTATTGCTCCTCTTCATTATCAGCATGGAGATGGAAGAAAGACTGATATTAGCGACATTTCTAGTCTCCGTTCCAAGTTGCATACAAACATTCCCAGCTCTGTTCATTACGGCAAATATTTCAAAGTTCATAAAAGACTTTCACGAGCTAAACGCGGCACGTGTGCATGTCTGCTAACAAGCGTTTAAAAACTATTGTACGTGCGGACCCCCCCTTGGGTCCCCACTGTGCGGTTAAATACAGATGTACAGAGAAGCCAACAGTCTCATTATAAAGGCTACAAACTGTGCTCAGTGAGATAATAAACATATGGAGCTGTGACCTATGACCCTAGCTGGCCCAGTGCTGCAACACAACCAATGTTGGAATTGCGGTAACAACAGTGTCATAATAAAAACAGCTGGGATAGGCTCCAGCATCCCCCCCCCGCGACCCACAAATAAAAGAACGCACACGGAAGGCTTCACATTGTCTTTGAAGTTCGATGGATGCAAACATGCGAATGACGGGTCTGCCATATGGTCGTCTTCAGAAGCTAATTAAACCCAGCACAACACATCTTCTTGATCCCATAATAGCTCTCCCGTTTAGGTAAACAAAACCTTGACAACGACACCTTGTATTTTTGTTTTTCAAGCAAAGATGCCACTTCAATGGCTGTCTACTTAAAAATAGCATCTGCAGGTGTTATAAGCTACTTGGACACTTCTCGGGATGATTAGAAACATCATACCTGAAGCGTATTGATATGCAAATATACCTTATTAGTAGCCACTGCTGTGAATCCTTGAATTTTTGCATTAACCTCAATCAGTTGAAATCAACTCCTGTTTCTTCCGCATCACACAAAAACCCAGAGTTTGTGCGCTGTCTCCCCCGCCAGTTGCACTTCACTTGCTCTTTATTAGATTATTCCTTTGAAACGTCCACAGTCATAAATCGAAAGCACCTTTCGATGTAATGCACTCCGGCATACAACACCGCGTCTCTGCACTCAATAATGAACATAAAGTATTGATATTACCTTCCTGACTGACTCAACAATTTTTTTTTAATGTATGAGCTTTCCAAAAGTACGTCCATGGCAGAGCCGCTGTACTGGATCTCATTACATTACTCAGAGTGTTCCATGCAAACGCTGTTCCGCTTGTGCTGGGCTCTTTATTCATAAAAGAAACCTCTCTTTTTCTCAAATAAAAATTTTATATCGATATATAGATATAGCATCCAGAAAAAACTAAGGATGCGCGAGGTGACTTTGATATATTTTATTCATAAACCATCCCAATGTAGGTCAGTATACGTTATGCAAAGATGTATAAGCTTTGGTTACGTTTACATGCAGTCAAATAACCCTGCTGAATAAGCTGAATATTAGCAATAATCCGGTTGTCATGTAAACATCAATAACCCTTTTGAAAAACCTGATCATGCTCATATTCCGTTTTTTAAAAACCCAATTACCCCTGGGTTACTCCTTTTTTAACATGAATATTGGGTCTATAGGGATATCCCCATCGGAAGGGATATTGATTTGTGTTCTGCGCATGTTCCATTCGAATGGAATTGGGTTTTTGACAGGAAGTATTGATTTTGAAAACATGGCGGCATGCAAAACTTCACATTTTTGGAGCAAGGAGGAAACTAACCATCTTATTAATGTGGTGAAAGACAGAAAAACGTCTTCTATAGACAAGTACTACCGGTCCCTGGTTGTTCATTATACGCCTTGCTGGTATTGTTTTAACTGTTCGTCATCAGTCCACGGTCATTATTTCACCGCCATTTGGGAATAGTCATAACATCGCTGATCGGCTTCTGATTGGTGCAATCGCTCCAATAACAACATCTCTGATTGGCCGAGATCGGCAGCATTTGTAACCATGGAGACGCATGCTGCGTTTAGCTAACTTGACACCTGTTTGTTACGTCGTTACTCCCCAAAGTCCTCTAAAGTGAAATGTGGATTTAAAATTCCGTTACTAAGTACTTTCTGGCCACCGCCGTATCGTCAGGTGGTGGGTATGTTTAAGCACAATTATCAAGTAAGTATTGAAATTCCTACTAGCTAACACGAACGATAGCGGTAAGCTAAACGCAGTTTGTGTTGTGCTGCAGGGTGGAGCTGTGGTGGAGGTCTTCAGTGGACAAGGCAAAGATCCTGTAGCCAAGTGGAAACTTTGTGGGGGGCAGTCAGCCATACGGAAAGTGAGAGAAAAAATTTAATATTGTCTAAATGCTAAGCGCAGCTGGACAGGTGCAATTTAGCTAGAAATAGCAAATAGGACAGCTTCTTAACCCACAAAAGGATGAACATTTTCAAAACCTATGCTATCATTTTTCTGACAAACACATCACATAGTGGCATTATTTATTATGGTTATTAAACCCCAGACATGGTTATTAAAGTCAGACATAGGTGGTTGAATATGGCCTATTATTATTTTTCAAAAAATGCCTATTTAAGCAAATTGTACATATTGTTGGCCAAAATGAAGCATACAAATGGCTAAATGAACTAAAATACAAATACAATACAGTAGAAGCATTCTATTTGTGAATCTTTGGGGAAAATTCACTTATCACAGTCGGGTCTGGAGCCAACGAACCGCGATAAACGAGGGACGAATGTTCTGCATTCTCAGCAGCAGACACTTTTTGTGACAATTTCACCAGTTTTGATTTTTTTTTTAAATTGTTTTCCTCACGCCTTCTCCTGTTCTCTGCTTGATTTTTCTCCAAACTGCGCCAACAAGTTTGTTTTTGCTGCCCTCATAAAGAATCAATCTGCACAGTAACATGGACTAGTCCATTGCAGAGGGGGAAACAATAATCATGATAGATTATGCAGTTTGATGTTGTTTTGAGCATGTGAATTTAGACTAAAACAGTAATATGTACTTTAAATCAAAGAAAAAAAAACATTTGAAAAATTGGGGGGCCTTGGTAATTGCCTGTGTTTGCCTAATGGTAAGTTCGCCCCTGATGCGAGCACGTCTTCCAACACATACAACACATGGGCGTCATTGCAACACCACTTGATGTCCTCATTTTCTCGCATAAATTGGAAATAGAGCCTCATGATGTCCTTGAACGCATCATTGGAGATGAATAACAGAAAAGTATCACTGGGTTATTTATTTTTTAGAAAAGAGTTCTCTAACAATAATGCACAATTCTGTGTGTGTGTGCGTGTGTGTGTGTGTGTGTGTGTGTGCGTGGCCAAATAGAGCTGACAGTGGCCGATAGACTTCCCGTCATTTGCTGAGCTTTTGTCCCTTTTCCAGGAGTATGACAAAGAAGTTAAAGGATTTGTTTACCGCCTGGATGGCAGCAGCAAGACGGTGAAGATGCAAATGCCAGAGAATGGGAAAATGTCCCGTAAGTTAACAATAATATAACACTCCGCTCCCATGTCAATCTGTATGCTAACAGTAATTCGATTGTCTGATTTCTTAGTTGGGCTTCTGCAAAGATTCTTGGCCATTCAAGTGATTATTCCTCCTGATAAGGATTTCTCTGTGGAACTTGTGTAAGTATGTAAGATTTTGTGTGCGGGAGACTTAGCAGTCTTCATATTTAATACATATATAAGCTGGTTATTGCATATGTGCACCTGAGGTTGGTCACAATAAAAGGCCACTCCAAAATGTCAAGGTTAGGGTTTGTATGTGGTGTGACCACCATTTGCCCCAAATACTCCAATATGGTTAAATTACACATTTTGGAACAGCCTTTTATTGTGACCAACCTGAACATGATGCATTCTGTTTAATCAGCTCAGTTTGACCGATTTGTGAACAATATTTGAGAGAAATGTGTACATTGTGGGGGTGTCACGAGACGCGGCACGAGACAAGATGTTTATATTACTTTTAAGAAAATGCATTAAATTTGTACTACATTACCGTGCACTGCTCCTCACATGGCTACACTCTGTGTGTGCTAGCAGCCCCGCCTCCACCCACCAAGTTGTTCTATGGAACCCATCAAGGTGCTAAAAGTAATGCACAGAGTGAAGACAGACACGTTTACAATATGTATAGTGAGGCCGGAAATATTATCAATTTGCCGAGGGCCCACAAGACATTTTTTTGGTCGGGTTTTAATCTCGCGAGATATTGTGACACCCCAGTACATGGAGTTTAGCTCAAGAATAATGACAGCGAAAACCAAATGTTTACATCTTTGTTGAATGTATTATTAGTTGAATGTATTATGAGTGGGTATGTTTTCATGTTGTATGTCCTTTAAAAAGACCTTCTTACCAGTAATTATGTGTTTCTGGGGCAATTATGAATCATGGGGAAAACATAGGAAGAAATATTTTCGTCCTTCTAAATACTATTTGCATACTTTCAGTGTTGATAAGTCTGTGGTCACACAGTAAAATCTTCCATTGTCCCACAGTGGGATCATTCACAATGTGCCTTGTTGTGTGTCTGCCTCAGAATAACAGATGTCGGCCACCTGAAAAGACGGCTCTACTTATCAACCGTGCATAAAGACTTGTCTGCCACACTCTGGCATGCAAAAATACCTCTGGCAGGAGTGAAACGCAATATTGTGAGCATCCCGACCCGGCCCAGACATCCTGTGATTATTTTTAGGCTAGCTCTGTGTCTTTTGCCATGAGTGTTGGGTTGTGAACACGATCCTTTCGTTCTTGTCGTAGTGGACTACTTTGTTTGTCGACCTCGTGTCATTCACCGGAGAGTTGTTCAAGGCTGCAGCCTTTTTGAGCCTGGACGGCATCACTTTGTTTGCCTCCTGTAGAGTGCGGAGGATCTTCACTGTGAAAACTCAGCCGAGTGGCCTGTCAAGTGAAGGTAATGCAAAGCGCCGCACATTCAGGCTTGATGTCAAAACTGTTTCAGCATGTTTAAGCCGCTATGCGCTGTTCAACCTGACAGCCGACATATTTCTCCAGGAGGTGTCGTAAATGCATTAACTGGACAAGCAATGTTTTAGATGAAAATGTAACATTCTTAAAGGAATTTTAAAGCAGTTTTGCCCATCATCTGCAATCCTTAAGTGAGACATGAACACACGTCTTTCTTTTCACGTCTCATTTTCATAATGTCACCCGTATATTAAGCATTCATTCATTTTCTACCCCTTATCCTCACGAGGGTCGCTGAGCTGTGTTCGGGCGAGAGGCGGGGTACACCCTGGACTGGTCACTAGCCATTCACAGGGCACATATAGACAAACAACCATTCACACTCATAATCATAAAACCTAAATAATAATAAATAATAACAATAAAAACTCACCGAGCGGTTAGCACGCAGGCCTCACAGCTAGGAGACCCAAATTCAATTCCACCGTCAGCCATCTCTGTGTGGCGTTTGCATGTTCTCCTCATGCTAGGTTAATTGGTGACTCAATAATGACTTGAGCCGCCAATTAACCTAGCATGTTTTTGGAACGTGGGAGGAGGAAACCGGAGTACCCGGAGAAAACCCACACATGCACGGGGAGAACATGCAAACTCCACACAGAGATGGCCGAGGGTCTCCTAGCTGTGAGGTCTGTGTGATTTTGGCTAAAAAGTTACAGAATTGAATAAAGTTACTGAATCGTTTCGGATCACGTCATTTGCAACCACGAATCGTTATACGAATCCAATCGTTATTACAACAAATCAGTAGTTTTATTGTATAGTCTACCTCGAAATGTTTTTCATGAATGCATTTCATAATCAAAGCTGCATTGACTGTATTACTAATTCCTCTTGTTTTAATCCAGATTTGTTTCTCGGTGGAACTGGATATGTTGCGGATCAGATACCTCGCAGCTGCCAGTTTCCCGCAACCGTGCGCCACGAGTGTCAGGTTTTGAACATGGCCGCCTTGCAGGAGACCACCTGGAGGACAACACACCCCAACAGCGGTAAGTTGTAAAGTCCAATCAGTGCATGAAAATGTGAAGGAATAAGTCGGAACTTACCTTTTATTGGGTGGTAGCCATGTTGAATACCAAATAACAAGGCGTCTTGGCATGGCCACTTGTCCTCGCAGCTCGCTGTAGCGCTTGTGATTACACATGGAGCAGGCGGGGGTGGGGGAAGGGGGATTGGGACTGGCATCTAGTAGGATGAAATACCTGTAAACTGGCCAGGGTACCAAAGGGCCAGACTGGTTGTCAAGGCAACAAAATTACTTTAGTTAACAATCTGCCGCTCCTTCCCGAGAGCCGTTGCCCAAGGTTGTTTTGGTTCTTCTTTTTTTTTTTTTCCTTCTTTTTTAATCAAATGAAAAGTTAACCAAAGGAAGGAAAGAAATCCAAGGAAATTGATTCATGTATTTATTTAATTTTGTTGTATAATGCATGGCTGTCGACTGGAGAGAAAGCTATCTACATATTATTAAGGGTTCTTATTACTTTTTTCAATTTTTATCAATTTTATAATCTTTCATATTAAAATTAAAGATGTTTAATCATGGGCTGCACGGTGGATCGCGGTTGGCGCGCAGGAGACCCGAGTTTGATTCCACCCTCGGCCATCTCTGTGTGGAGTTTCTCCCCATGCATGCATTTTTTTTTTCCGGGTACTCCGGTTTCCTCCCACATTCCAAAAACAAAATTGTCCATAGGTATGAATGTGAGTGTGAATGGTTGTTTGTCTATATGTGCCCTGTGATTGGCTGGCCACCAGTCCAGGGTGTACCCCGCCTCTCGCCCAAAGACAGTTGGGATAGGCTCCAGCACCCCTATATAAACGGTAGAAAATGAATGAATGTTTAATCATTTCCCCACACAAATCATGAAGGTAATGCGATAACACTGTAAGAATGCCACTTTTACACAATTGGCTTCTGTATGTAAGATTAATGTCTACATCAACAAATATAACCGCTTTAAAATATATCAGTTTTGAATGATATCAAGAAGCGCATGAAATCATCTACCGCAAAGACATTAGCATCCCTAGTAATTACCGACAGCCAATTACTACCTCTTCTTTGTTTCTGAGGAAACAAGTGTCACCACTTTCAGGTGTGGCTGTGGTAAATTACACCCATCTCTTAATTATACTCCCCCGTAGTCATCCAAAGGATTTTGATGCAGAGTTGACTTTTTAATTATTATGTTATAGCAGTAATCTGTCCCTAGAGGCTGTTTATGAGCACCAAATGTGAGAAACATCGCTCATCTGACTCACTTGTTTGCTTTACTTTTGGGAGAAGAGACGCTCAAGGAAAAAAAAAAAAAGTCCTTCATTATGGGCATGTCGATGCCCGCCTCGTGTATACGAGCACCGCTTTATGGATGGTAGCATTGTTAAAAAGCAGGCTTCGCTACACATCTAAAGATGATACGTCAACATGCATGAGAGCCTGTTAACATTCAACTGTCATTTTATCACTCTAGCTCACATAGCTCTGCTAATGTTGCTAACGTTTGTGTCTGCATGCAGAGTAGCGTCTCCAGATCACGTGTACTTTGTTTTTCTGCAGTTAAATATGCGTGCATCATTCCCACCTCACCTGTCCTTTACTTTCACCTCACACCCAAAGACATGCACCAGTGATCCAGGCCTGCGTGCCGCCTCCGTGGCCTCTTTTAGCGCCGCATATTCATTTGTCCTGACAGCCGTCGAAGTCTTGTTGAGTCAAGCGGCGGCGCCTGCACCAGACAGCAGCGACCACCTCCGAGAATCAGCTTATCGTAATTAGCATCATTAGCATTCGGTTCTCTAATCACAATTAAAAGGATTGCTATTGAAGAAGACATCCGGTTAAACGGCGACAGCCTTGCCTCAGCGGCTCGTCAAGAGCTGTTAGGAAGTACAAAGCAACAGCCCTAGCATCCCATCTCAGTCCTACGCAGTACATTGTATTTTATATCTTCAAGTTCACAAGTAGGCTGCAAGGATTTGTTTTCTGTGTTTTTTTGTTTTTTTTTTACCTTCATGTGTCCCTGCAAACTCAAAGACTGCTCCTTGCAGTCATTGTTTGTGTTGCATGGAGCCAAAATCTGTTTCCTGTTTCTCCCTTTTGTTAAGAGACTGAGCCATGCCGCCGAGGTAAAGCAATGTACATTCTGAAATGCCATGCATGAGGCGACCATCGCCTCATAACGAGGGGTATCGCAAAACTCGACGATACACTAGGTTGGGTCTAGGAGATGAGAAGAGATTTTAACAAGTACTGTACAATGAAAAATGATTTAAAAACTAGCGGCCCCGCCTCCACCCGCCGAGACAAAGAGACTATATGACTGACAAGAGGTCTCACTCTGTTCATGCCGTTGTTCTATGAAACAAACCCGCCAACAGCGTCCCTTATTGTAAGATTATAAAAACGTGTTATCATTTTTGAGACTTGTGGCATAACTGTGTTAATTAGCAAAGAACTACATTGTCAGCTTGTGATGACATCATAGACGAGCCACAGAGTCGATTTGCGGCTCCTGTTTCTACTTATTAGCAAGCTAATAGCCTGCTAACAAGGACCTTCTGTGATAAAATACATTGTGAACCTGCCTTATTAATAAGATGATGCGCCATATTGTATGCTAACTGGAAAATGTACGCAAATGGCAACCTAAAAACACAGAGGTTCTACTGTACAGTAAATATAGGTATAATTCAGACATGCAAATGGTGATTAATCATGAATGATTCGTTTGAAAACTGTGATTAATCTGATTTAAAATGTTAATGTTTTGACATCTCTTGTTTTCAGAGTTGTTTACGCTCCGAATTTCAAAAAGGCACCTCTAAATCTTACATGTGAATCCCAATAGAGGCCTGTAAAAACGCCAGCAGTAGTCCGCTCCAGCTCGCACAAGATTGATCGCACAATTCAAGTGTTTTCATCTTTGATCACCAGCATGTTCTGCATGTGATGAAGTGTCATTATTTGCAGCTTGAACACACTTGCTAAATGATAGCTGCAGAAGATCAATCCCCGTCAATAGGTAACGTGACCGGCCATGCAGGACCTGACCAGCATCCTGCTGCCAGATCAGCCAGTTCTCAGAGAAGCAAGCCCCAGGCGGCTCCACACACCGCCCCAGGCTCGAGAGCCACAGCACCAGCAGCGCACGCAGGAAGAAAAGGCGGCTCGGCCGCAAATGGCTTGGAAAAAGGAGAACCCTGTAACAGAAAAACAGTAATAACATGAATCTTATAATAACATATTTATGTTTATGATTGTGGTAATCATGTCACGTGTGACTGTACTTTCAACCTGAGCACTCTTTGTCTTTCGCACCGCAGGGGTTCAATCTGACACGCCAGCGATTTACCGCAGACATTGGAGACGGAGACGGTAATGATATGTTTTAAATGCATTTTGTGGCAGTGTGCATTCTCTCATTGGGTAAAATGTACAACGTACATGTAGTCAATCTGTACAGTACATACATGTGCACTTACAAAGTGTAGCCGCCCTGATAATGACCCATAAAGCGCAATTTTGTCAATATTACTTCAACTTGTTATTTTCATGCTCCATCGGCATGTATTGTCCAAAGGAACATGTTCCAGCATGCAGCCACATCCTCCGAGAGGCAAAGCGTGCAACAAGCAAACATCAGAGAGAAGGAAGCTCGGAATTCTCAGCGCTGGACCAGAGAGGCTAGAAGCGCCGTCGGGTGAGCTGTGTTATATGCTACGATGCACTCTGTAAGATTCGATAAAAGCACTTGAGTTTTAAAGTTGTGTTGTGTTCCACCCCTGAAGATCCTGCTCATGTCGGCCGCAACGGGGGAGATGAGACCAGAGAGAAACGAAGCCCTCTATCAAGCGGGCCGGAGAGCAGGCAAAAACCTTTGACACCAAAAGGAATGACTGAAGTCCAAAGTGCAGGTGAGGCTCATCTCTGCCGGGAATGTAGAAGCGACCGGACTATTTAGGTGACCACCTTTTCCTCTAAAAGACAAGTCGCATTGAATCCAAGTCTATCCTTCAAAAAGGACAAAACGCCTGCTCTTATTTTGTTTCTGTTTGCTTCAGAATATGGTCTGAATATTGATGAGCCTCATTTTAGGTTGCATACATCACTGCTTTTGTTCCTTGCTTTTTAAATTTTGCATCACCCACGTCGGGGGGTGGTGGTGGGGGGGGGGGGGGGGGGGGCTTTGCTGCAGAGTCTGTGCAGTCGAGCTATTCCGAGTCCTGTGTCACACACGCAACAATAACAACAACTGCTCTGGGAAGCCGATTGTGCGAGAGATGCAGAGTCTGTGCAGTCGAGCTATTCCGAGTCCTGTGTCACACACGCAACAATAACAACAACTGCTCTGGGAAGCCGATTGTGCGAGAGATGCACGCATTCACACTAATTCTGCAAAGTAAAGTACTGAATGCTAAATATTTTAATGGCACAAACACTTCCTTCCAAAGTACTGAAGCGCTTTCACGAGGAGACGAGGGTGCGACGCTGCGGTGCACGAACGAGTGTTGTAGTCCTCGATTCGCTTCCTGCTTTAGCAGCATCTCTCATTATCACAATTTCTATTCTAGTCTTTAGACGTTTCTAGCCAGCACCAAGTTCCTTTGCTCACAGTAGTTAGTTCATTAATGGTAATGTGGCACATTAAATAAAAGTCAGAGTGACATCTCCCGGGTCCAGGGATTGCCACACAGTGGGCAATTAAAGGAAGCGATTATACTGACGAGAGGTTGAAACGTGCTCGCTCATTCATATGGAGAGGTGCCCCCGTGTTTGAGCTCAGGCCCGCTGTGCCGTGCAGTGGGAGGGTTTCCGTCTCTCATGTGCACACACCAGCGCATGCGGCTTTTTCTTAAGGCCCAACTTAATTAAATGATAGGCCCCCATTTTTCTCAGTCAATGTAGCGAAGTACAAGACAGTAGGAATTGTAAAAGTCCTCTATTCCTGGACCCTGCAAGCGCTCACATTTATAACGTTCATTTACCCCCGTCAGTCTTTTAATATCCCCGGTTCTTATCTTTTATCTCAGATGAGTGTGGTTTAAATTCACCAAAGAACAGCTCCACGTCGCCTCCACCCACACCGGCAGAGTCTCCCCGCGGCTCGACTCGGTTTGCTTCGTCCCCTGACCCGCAGGCCTGGAGCTGCTGGGAGAGTAATGATGGGGAGCCCGAGCTGCGTCTGGCTCTGCGGGAGGAGGTGTTCACTTTCTCATCCCCGCCTCACTCACCCAAACGAGGGCAAGGCCAGGGTGAGCAGAAGATGGAGAAGCGAGGCGATGGAGTTCAGAGCCTGAGTGAGAGGCGCTATGAGGCACAGCCCCAAGATGATTTCATTGGCAGTGAAAGTGATGAGGTACGCTCACTCTGGGGGCACGAACGCACTCTTGCTCACTCAGGATACATTGCACATATTGCTTTGACACGATTGCCCGGCTGCCTTGAGCCTCACTTTGTAACGTGACGTTTCCATTTTAGTGGCCTAACAATGTAATGCAACAGTGATCCGCTCTAATCTCAATTCAGTGCGACATAACATCCCACATAGTGCGCACACTTCATAATGCGCATTTCATCTCTTGAGTGCACATTTCGCAGGGGGAATTATACTTTAACTGAATATGTCAACAAGGTTATTCCGTTCATCCATCCATTGTCCTTTCCTTATCCCAATCCGCCATGCAAGGGCAGCGGTCTTTGCAGGGAAGTCTTGACTTCCTGATCTCCGTCCATCGTCCGCTATCCCTCCAGCGTGTCCTCTAGGTCTACCCCAGGGCCTTTACTGGCTGGATATGCCTGGTAGGCATCCAGGAGGCATCTGGACTAGATGCCCGAGCCACCTCAACTGGGTCGTCTCGATGGAATGTGAAGGAGAACGGCTCATCTTTGAGCTTCTCACACAGTCTCCATCCGAGTTCACCCTTCTTGCAAAGGGGGACCACTACCCCGGGTCTGCTGATCCAGAGCTACTTTTCCCGACCTCCACGCAATGTTGTGTCAACCAAGACACTACATCTGGAGCCTTAAAGGGACATGATCGTAGCTACAAAAGGTGTGTCAGTGGGATTAAGAAGGGCCTCAAGTTATTCCACAATCCAGTGTGGACAGGGCACCGCTTCTTGCAATCCCGCTGAAAATCGAGTTTTTCCAGGGTTGTTCTAATCACATAATATATTAAGGTTTCTAAAATTTATAGAGTAATTTTCTTTATGCTGAGCAGAGAGATTAAACCGTGTTGGACTCCGAGTTTAAAGACTACGGCCTTCAAAGAAATGCTAATTGCTTTAACTTATTCAAAACTCCATAATAAGTCTTATAATTCCAATTTAATGGGAAATGATTTCCAACCGGCTTAGAGTCATTACATGGCGCGCTGCTAAAGCAAATGAACAATGTTTTAACGCCCCTCCATGTTGCTTGCGTGCAGAGCTCTGTGTTCATTTGATCATTCCAAACTAAACACTGCAGTGACAACAGCACCTTTCACACCGCCTTTTAAAGCCAAGCAGTCACAATAATGGAACATATTAAACGAATATCACAATCAAAACTCAGCGTTATTATTTTTTCCGAGGGCAGCGTCTTGTTAGATGAAATGCGTGCTGGTGTTTGTTTTACAAAGAGCATAATAAGCCAAATGTATTTCTGGCATCATTTCTAAGAATGCGGACGCTGGCATCGACGGTTGATGGACATGACAAATAAAATACACGGAACTGTTTGCAACACATGACTTAATCATTGCAACGCTCTGAGCTTTTCTTGTTATTATTGTGCCCGCCAACGTGGTAGATAAAACACATGCGGTTTATCTGACACACGTTTGACGTGATTTTGATTTTCACTCATTTCTGACAGGTTGCTCATTTCTCAAGTCGTCTTTCAAGGTGTTGCGTCAGGTTCATGCAATTCTCTTCAGCCATTTGTTCTTAAACACAGAGAAATATTAAAAGCATTGAAACATGTTGCTTGTGATCTATTTGGAGATGTATCGGACCCCTCGCTGATATGTTTCGAAGTAAACTCGAGTGTAATGTGACCGAAATGTAATTGTGCACAAGAATAGCTACGGGAAAAATAGCGTGCTGTCAAAAGACCTTGAACATAGTACCAACACACGGAAAAAGCAATATGTTCACAATAATACTCATTAATAGTTGTTTACTGCCTTGCACTCCAGGGAGAATGATAAAGAACTGAAAGAAGGAGAAAGTAAATAACATATGGTGGCGATAAGCTTCAGCCTCAAAGGGCTTATTGTAACCTCTGACCCCAGAATAAAGCCGACCGCAAAAGGAGCCAACGGAAAGAAGAAATTGAGACGTGGAAGACTCTATGAGCTCAGGGAGCTTTGTGTTTGTGTTTTTCCAGAGTAAGAAACGGCTGCATTTAACAACTTCTCTAGATTGGCTGCTTGAGATGTCTACTTTTTCACAGACACTAACCGCTCCGCCGGGATTACAGCGTTGTGGTTTTTTTTTTGTTTTTTTTACACTGGAGAGACAGTAAAGCAGAATCATGCTGAACATGTTCATGACACCGAAAAAGTTTGGGGAAAAAATGAAAATACTCACTTTATTTTTGTCGTACTGCTGTCCGACAACCATAGAAGTGAAATTTAGGTGGTGATTTTGATCCCCACAACACTTCAGGATAGGATAAGCGACATAGAAAATGGATGGATGGAATATTGTGTTAGGAGGAGTATGATATGTTTTACTGGCAATGATGGCCGCCACTGACGGATATCAGCTTGCTCTTTGCACACTGCAAATTACTGGATGTCAGATTCAACCAACTACACCTGTTGATTTGTCCTCATCAAATATCATGACATTACCTATAGCACATGACGATTATCAGGAGAAGCAGAGTATAGAGCAGGACGAGGCACACAGACAAATTCCACACAGAGATGGACAAGGGTGGGATTGAACTTGGGTCTCCGAGCAGTGAGGTCTGCACGCTAACCACTATCCAGCCCCGTTTCTGAAACAGTGAACGCTTATAAGTGATGACGGGGGAAGTTACGACACAGAAAGGAGGAAAAACAAGCGCTTCATTTGCTTACCCTGACAGACTCCGGGAAATCTCACATTTCTGTTTTTTTCAGATGAGATTTTGGGTGTGGTCGATTTTTTTTGGGAGGTACAACCAGCATGCAAAGTGTCTTCCTCGGAAAGTTGACAGAGTTTGTTTACAGTAAAAGAAGTGCTTGATTTTCTCACCTGGTCATCTTGCCTCTGTATGCTTTTTTTAATGATCAGTTATCTGACGTATTTTTAAGGTTATCAGCTTGGAGACCCGAGTTCAATTCCACCCTCGGCCATCTCTGTGCAGAGTTTGCATGTTCTCCCCATGCATGTGTGGGTTTTCTCCGGGTATTCCGGTTTCCTCCCACATTCCAAAAACATGCTAGGTTAATTAGCGACTCCAAATTGTCCATAGGTATGAATGTGAGTGTGAATGGTTGTTTGTCTATATGTGCCCTGTGATTGGCTGGCCACCAGTCTAGGATGTACCTCACCTCTCGCCCAAAGACAGCTGGGATAGGCTCCAGCACCTCCGCTACCCTCGTTTGGATAAGCGGTAGAAAATGAATGAATGAATGTCATAATTCCTCGCCATGCACCCCGTAAGCAGCCAATTATTGGAAGGATTTTTCAGTGCGAGGGCTTCATGTGTTCCTTTTAAATGTGATTATTTCTTCTTCTTCTTTCAGGAGAAGAGCTACACTCCATCCCTGCAGCCGACATTCATGCCAGACTCCAGCCTTGACATTTGTCAACCTCTTTCAAGCACAAATTTGGACACACGACTTGAGAGTCAAACCACTGAGCAAACATCACTAGAAGAGCTTTGCCCAACTGCCACTGATATGCACCTGCACTCTCCATCCTGCGTGCCAGCTGAGGATGAGAGGATGGATCCCAAATGCTGTCACTCACTCTGGGGAACAAGACAAGACCAGAGGTGTGGGCCAGGTGCACCAGAAGGAGTCGACCATGCTGTGGACAGGAACAACAGCACGTCACTGTCAAGGGACTGTCTTCAAGAGCTCTCACTGGAGGACCCCTTCAAGGTACTGCTCTCATGTAAACAGTCACAGCAAAATATTGCAGATTTACAGGAGTTTTAGCTTTTATTCCCGTATAACTTGAGATTTGTAGCCCTGAAAATTGCATCCCATCCCTGAGTGTAAATTCAGTTTACTGTGCAGGCAAAATAAACGGGCTGGCAGTAAAAGAAACGGTAAGTATTTCAGTACTACAGAAACAACCCTTTCTTTTGCATTCCCATTTCTGTGATTTTACATTGTCATATTTTGGGGAATTATACTGAAGTATTTATTTGGCAGTATTTCATGTGTTTATGGACTATATTTCTTCAATGCATCCAAAATGGCTTAAAAAGAAACAACTGTCGAAGTCTCTAAGATCTACTGAGACAGTTTTTGTGTTATAGGTGACAAAGCAAATTGTTTAATATGTAATAGTATAATTAATACAGAATTAATTATATTTTTAAATATGCACAGGTCCACCCTCGGCCATCTCTGTGTGGAGTTTGCATGTTCTCCCCGTGCATGCGTGGGTTTTCTCCGGGTACTCCGGTTTCCTCCCACATTCCAAAAACATACTAGGTTAATTGGCAACTCCAAATTGTCCATAGGTATGAATGTGAGTGTGAATGGTTGTTTGACTATATGTGCCCTGTGATTGGCTGGAGAACAGTCCAGGGTGTACCCCGCCTCTCGCCCGAAGACAGCTGGGATAGGCTCCAGCACCCCCCGCGACCCTCGTGAGGAAAAAGCGGTAGAAAATGAATGAATGAATGGATGAATATGCACAAGGTGAAAAACAAGTAAGAGAAGAAAATGGCCGCACACTGGACACCCCAGCCATAAGGGTTAATAAATGACTAATTCCCTCCTCCAGTGTGAATCTAAACCCCACATTTTTTTAACAATAGGCAGCGGCTGTATTACGTGCCGTAATGTGTTGCCATTACAGCTCCCTCTTTGTACTTAGTCTGCCAACACGTAATTGCATCTGAGAGAGCTTTAAAAATGACAAAATTCAGCACCTTGCTCTCGCTTCACCGTGTTGGTCAAACTCACGTAAACACAGCCTCTCTGTCTCCATGTCGATGGGGGCCGTCGTAAAAAACAGTCAGCAGGAAATACTTCATGTAAATCTCCTAAAGCCTTGGCTTTATTTAAGCAGCTGGCAGTCCCAGTGGAGGTCACCAGGGCAAGAAAGCAGCAAAGACCACACAAGACACATACCACTTGCTAACACTGGGAAAATGTAACATGCAGTCGTCCCTCCTTTATAGCGGTTAATTGGTTCCCCACCCGAGCATGTTAAATGAATTACCATGATATAGGATTCAATGTCAATAAATAGAATATTTTCATAATTAGAGCATAGAAAACCTGTTTATGACTTTTTAAATACATGTTTTAACATTATTAGAAACCTGTACACATGAAGTAACACCCCTATAGTCACCTGTACTCTCTATTTTTCATTGTTTTATTTATTTTATTTTTATTTGTTTTAGTTATTGGTTAGCGCGCAGAACTCACAGCTAGAAAACCTGAGTTCAATCCCACCCTCAGCCATCTCTGTGTAGAGTTTGCATGATCTTCCCGTGCATGCGTGGGTTTTCTCCGAGGACTCCGGTTTCCTCCCACATGCTAAAAACATGCTAGGTTAATTGGCGACTCCAACTTGTCCATAGATATGAATGTGAGTGTGAATGGTTGTTTGTTTATATGTGCCCTGTGATTGGCTGGCCACCAGTCCAGGGTGTACCCCGCCTCTCACCCGAAGACAGCTGGGATAGGCTCCAGCACGTGAGGATAAGCAATAGAAAATGAATGAATGAATGAATTTTTGGTATTTTACATTGCAACTCTTATGCTGCAGGAACTCAAGACTTGGCAAGCTGGGAAGCTAGCTAGCGAAGGAGTTGGCCTCGAGTTTAGTAGGTCTAGACTTAAAGGGGAACCGCACTTTTTTGGATTTTTGCCCATTCACAATCCTTATGTGAACCTATTTTGCTTTTTTCCCAGCAAACAAGTTAATATGAGTTAGCTAACAAGTGTCATTGGGATACACCTATTTTGACTATGAAGCCCTCCAAAAAGAAAACTCGCTACTTCTGTCAATTACAGCAGTATAGGTACAGCGACAACACTTTCAATGTCCTCTCTCATTGGGATGGCTGTGTCTTCCAGCACAAGACGTGTGCTCCAGTCCTAAGCTAAAAAACACTGGCAGCAAACAAGCATCTTGTTGAGTCTTCATAGCAAAATTGAGAGCTAGGTATATCCACGCTTTGGTCTGTGAGTGACGCTGACACAAACAGCTAGCGAGGCGTCGCGTTACAAATGCTACAATAACAATATCACTGTAGCTCGGTAAATGTCGAAATGATAAAAATGTGAAAATACGTATTTCTCATGATGTCTATTGTCAGCTAGCTCATATTAACTAGTTTTCTCGCTCTGGAATGCTCAGAAAAGGGAAAGAAATATGTGTTCATGTTTCACATAAGGATTGAGAATGATGGGCAAAATTCCCACAAAAAAGTGCGGTTCCCCTTTAAGAAACTTACCACTTCCACACAGAATGGGAGTAGAATTTTTTCTCATGCGCATGCTTAAAAGCAATAGTAGTGTGAAAGAGAATTTTTGTTAGCTAATTTTGAACGTGTTAACTTTGACATCCATCGTCGTGACACACAATGTTGTAGCAGCGTTTAATTAGGATTAATTAGGAAACCTTGTAACTGTAGTCTGCGTGTCGCCGTGTGGTATTCAGCGTTGTACCAGTCTCGTGGAGGGGTTGGTTGGAAAGCATCAGACTGCAACGCGTGATCAAGAAGTTACAGAGGCGGGCTGGATAACAGGATAGTCAGCTGGAGTGATGGCGAGGCCTGAAGGGAGACGTGTTCCACGGCTGTTTCCTTCCCCGTGTTTACACAACAGCGCTGCGACATGTCCTCGCATCCCTCATCATCGCTGTAGCGCCTGACTGCTGATTTGTGGCAGCTCTTGGCAGGCGGCGTGACTGAAAGGTTGTCATAGGAATACGACACATTTGAGTTGCTTTATTAACATTCGCCGACGCCGCACCAGGGCAAAATCCGACTGCTGTCCTCAATGAATTGATGACCTCATTAGAAGCATCCTGCCCTTAATGTCGTAAGACTGCAGTCTGTTGTAAAAAGATCCGTACAACATTGGAGGATTTGGAGAATTATGTCGACGGAATGCAAAGTGGTTCTTTGGATTGCCGCTGCAGAAGTGATCTGTGTTTTTGGAAATTATTTCAAAGGAAGAAGACGAGACCATCCAGCCTGGTGATGCTGGTGATTGGCACTTAAAGCCAGCCAGCGGGCTACAATCGCACGGAGGGGATGATGACGAGCTCCAGATGCTTGCAAGTCTAAAAAGGGAGCAGGAGGAAGATGAATACAGAGCCTCGGGCCTCAGCGCGTCTCAGATGCACGGCTGCAACGTCAGCATGAGCCTCAGCAGTGAGGACAACTCTACCTGGACGCACATCACCACGGTTTGTATGCCGGTCTACTCGGCTACTTTTATTCCCGGCCAGCGGCGTGCATGCGTACGTGCGTCAGCCCATCGGTAATGACGACGACGACGCTGACCTCTCTGCCTCCCATCCGGAATAATTTCGGTGACCGCGGCTGACCTGCACGCTTCCTCATTTCCATTTCAAGCTCCCCATCGACGCCACGGCGAAGTGCTAACACGCCTCTTCCTCCGGTGTGTTTTCTGCATTACAAAGGATTATGGAGATAGAAACACATTAATTGGCCTCTTACTGCTTAAAAAGCTACAATGGCACAATACCCGCCATTTCCCAGCACGACTCAAAATTATTTAGGTCGTCGGAAATGATCCCTCGTGGTCTTTTTAGAATTCAAAGATGGTATAGTGGCTGTTGAAGGTCATTTGGATCCATTGTCCATTAGCATAAGCACATTGCACTTAGGGAGAGAACGCAGCCCGGTCTGGCCCCAACTGGCTCTTCTCTGTGATCCCCAGTGAACGCGGTCATTTCAGATGCTAATTTTATGAGCCTGTAACCATTTCCCTACGCACAGAAGGTGGCTGATCTGATAGTATGCTGAGATACAGGTAGAGCATATTGCATAGGCGTATTACCGCTGGGATGGAAAGCTGGTTTCCTTTTTTTTTTTTTTTTTTGGAAAGCCACCATTACATTTAATGCAGACTTTTTCCCATGTGAGCCCGGTACAACTTGCACCTCGATAGCTGTTCCAATGTGAACGACAACAAGCACAGGTTACTATAATACCGTAAGCTAATATGAGCCGCCGCCTACACACGCATGTTCAGTTTGTCTAAAATCAATGCACATTACTTTTCCCGTCACGCCTGAAGTCGCTATATGCCCACCAATAGTAATGTCTTCATCTGGAACGCCTGTAGTGCACAGGTTTCTTCAGGCATACACGTGGTAGAAAATGCTCAGGGTTCAATTTCACTGGATGTACATCCACGTGTGTGAGGTTAATACATGCCAGGACTTACCATCTCCCCAAAATAATATCCATACTCGACTTGGGCCATTATTATATACCCGTTTCAAGGTATACCATGGTATGGAAAAAAACACAAAAATTTTGCATTTTTTCATACCGTTTCTCTGACACAAGAGGAAGTGGAGGTCCAGCGCGGTCACAACGTGGAAATACTTTTTCCCGTTTTGCGTTACTCCTAACACTCTGAACTGGGCTTCTGTGTGTTGAAACCACAGGGCTGGTCCCCACTGGGTAGCAGCATCACCAGCATAGGCCGGCTACCACGGTGACCAGCATAGACCAGCATAGACCAGCATAGACCATCGACCAGCATAGGCCAGCTTACGTTGTGTGTTTGTGTTAGTATGGTGGTCTGGTGGATCGGAATACCAGCATAACAGCACAAAAACACAACATTTACTGGCCTATTTAATTTTTTTTTACCTTTTTACACATATTTTACCAGCATATAGTGTGTATTTTGTGGGGTAGTGAGTAAATTGTCTGTCAATTTAATGAAAAACACTTAGATTTATTGATACCATACCTCACTGGACAATTTTGTCCACAACCTAATGAGATGCCAGCATCTGCATACATTGCTGCAAAACCTTCAACAAACTATAATGGCCGTGCTTGTCATTAGTCACCTAAGTCATGTCAGATGTTTGCTGTGTGTGTGTTGACAATGTTGATGACAAGCTGGGTGCCAGAATAAACGTGCCTCTCATCTTTTTTTTTTTTTCAGCCAGAACTTGCAGCTTGTTTACATTCTTATTTACATTAGCCCTGCTAGCTTCCATGCACGCTCCGTAAAAGAGGAGTTTCCAGTTTTTTGTTTGTTTTTTTCCAACTACATAAGATACACTTTCATTGTGCTATATTGTATGGTTTGAATGTATTTGAGCATTTTAGAGCTGTAATTATAATACAGTGAAAGTGTGATATTTTTGCCCAAGGTGATCATACCGGCCCGTGTGTAAGAACATTACACACAGGAATATAAGGCACCGGCGCACGCTTATAACTTAAATGGACTCAAGCGTTGCAAAAACTTCGACCTCAATATGACTACTTTTTCCATCACAGTCGTGCAATGCAAGATCCTTTAAACAGCCGCTAGGCTTAAATAGCCTCCCGTGGTAATGGTATGGTCCTTGGCTTTGACAACATGAAGAAGGTAATGTGTTAGTGTTTCTTGCAGGGGGTGATATCTGAATGTAAACTGATTTTTTTTTTTTTTTGGTAAGCGCATCAAAATTTCACACCTTTGTTTTGATGGTCTCATTTCTAATCTGGCATACAATACATTGGACTGCATGCAATGAATGCGTCAACAGTATTTTCTTTAGGCCTTCTTCTTGTTTGTCTTTTATTCCTCTTCCTGATAACATCCAGCATATTTTCTTTACTATTTGGTATGATACATCATTTGATATGTTTTTTTTTTCATTCCAATACAGCCAGCTAGTCAGGGGCACCACTACCAGAAGGAAATGAACCCACTCCGGTGCTCCAACCCCAGGTAAGCAAACTTGTATTTTACGTGTTTGTATATTACAAAAGAAAGTGGCATTTTTACAGTATTTTCAAATGCGAGTACAACATATCACCAAGCATGGCGGCCTCTGCTCGACAAATGTGTCTGACTACAGTACACCTTGTCGGGCCATTCTCCTATTATTTTGACTAGCAATTGTATACATTTTTCCCACTCTAATTTTCCAAAAATGATGCCCCGTGGGATGCATTGTGGTCATATTTCTAAAGCGTGGCCATGCTTGCTTCAATGCACCAGATTTACCTTCATTTAGAGTATGTTGGCAACGCACATGATTTCTATAATGCAATGCAGATGAATGGATTTTCCTTTCTGTGTTTATGTTCCCTGCATCCACATGAAACACTCAAATGAAAGGCAGGATAACCGACTGCAGAATTAAGGCTAAATGTCAGCTGTCAGATGCAGACTGGGGCTCATCTCCCTCACAGATGAGTGCAAATAAATGTCTTCTGTGTGTGCTTTTGCCTCCTCGCTGTTTTTGATTATTTTATTTGTATTTCCGCCCAGCGCCTTGTCAGGTTCGATGGTTGGCAACCATTATTCCGTTTAAATAGATACGCATCGCATCCGGACGTTTACTTGTCTCGCGGAGTTCACGAGACAAGACGATACACTAGATTGGGTCTACGAGGATGTGAACCCTCTTCCTGTATATCCGAGGGTAGGAGACGAGGAAAACACACAGGCGTTTACATGGCAGGGCATGGATGTGGGCAAAATGATTTATCGTGTGAGTGCCAATGAGACACCTCTTAATCTTGCGAGATCTTGTGGCGCGAGATACTGTGACACCCCTACTATACATGGTGTTAGCTTTGCAGGGAGAAACCCATCAATGAATGTGAAGGCCCGTTTCTTCATCATGCAAAGCAGCCGCAAGACATGGGTGACTTTGTTTACCTTTGTATGCTTTGAGCCACAGGCAAATCCGCTGCTGTGAAGGATATATTGCATTGCATTATTATTTATTTGGTGAAATGTAATGTATGGGTGGCTTGTAAACAGGGATTTAAAATATATTTAGTTTTTATTCAAATCCGCATGACAGGAAATACTGTTCACTTTTCATTGGAGTGTAGGGTTGCAGTCGGTGTGAATGTTCTGAACTCCTGTTTCCATGTTGCATTCAGCAGATTATGTCACCCATTATGTTTGTGATGGCGAGCAGCTTCCTGAATCGATAAGAATCAGCCATAAATCCTTAGGTGAATGACTTATATAGACGTGCACCAGGTATCACATTGTCGCACATGCTCTGTAGCTTACCATGACTGAATGGATGCAAATAGCATTATCAGCTAGCTAGTCACCCGGAGATTCAGGATATTAACACACCAGCAAAACATACATAGATTATAGCCATCTAATTGAACTTGTTTGTAATGTAATGTTTAAAACTAAGACAGGAATGAAAAGCAATAAATGAATACAGAGCCACCATCCACCAGTACCAGCCTGGACTCTGTTTTTTTTTCACCAAACAAATACACACATTAGTATTAAATAAGCTCATCAGATCTCACCTTTATGAATTCCCACATAGTATCATAGAGATAGAGAAAGAAAAAGGGGGAAATTACAGTAGTCTATCTGTGCAGTGTGGGGAAAAAAGTTAGATGGTGTGTTCAAGGACAGACAAACAAAGTGTGACAGGATGCTGCTTGCATTAAACATTCATTCATTCATTTTCTACCGCTTATGCTCACAAGGGTAGTGGGGGGTGCTGGAGCCTATCCCAGCTGTCTTCGAGCGAGAGGTGGGGTCTCTCACAGGGCACATATAGACAAACAACCATTCACACTCACATTCATACCTATGGACAATTTGGAGTCGCTAATTAACCTAACATGTTTTTGGAATGTGGGAGGAAACCGGAGTACCCGGAGAAAACCCACACATGCACGGGGAGATCATGCAAACTCCACACAGAGATGGCCGAGGTTGGGATCGAACTCGGATCTCCTAGCTGTATGCACAACATATTAATAGAAATCAAATAAATATTGTAATGGATTGACGTTCTAAATAAATGTGCAGGAGTAGGGGGGTACATGGCTTCAGGCCAAATGTCTGGGGGGAGGTACACAAAATGAATAAAACGTTTGGGAACCACTGATCTACCGCAATGAGAATGACATCCCCAGCACCCATCATTAAAATTCAAGAGCGTCTGGAGATCCTTCCTGAAAGGACAATTAGCATCATTAGCGTGGAGTACTTGTTTGAGGCTGACTTAATATTGATTTTTAGCGAAACTCTCCCCAGCAGCGTGCTCACAACATTAATGAAGCATGTTACAGGTTAACAATGGCCACCGACGAGCGGCGCATAAACATGCGGCGCTGGATAAACGGGCGGATGGAAGGTTCTGGAGAACCCCGTTCATGCATCCAATCTGGCCGCATTTCATCTCGTAGCACACGAGCACGCCGCATGTTACAAAAGAAGACAAAGGCATTGCATCACAGACAAATTATGCAACCTCCTGCGCGGGGATACTTTTGATTTATTGATGAAAAGCGGTGCAATGAGCAGGCGTGTATGGTCTCACATGCTTACATAGTGTTCTCAGTATGTTTCCTTGCTTTATTTGCTATCCCCAGTGGGGTGGGGGGGCTTCTTCGCTGGCTTGAATTGAATATTTGTTATTGACAAGTACCTCAAACACCTCGCAGTCTCCGGCTTGTTGTTTCACTCGTCATTTACATATTGATGAAACACTTCCACGGATGCTTTCCATTCCTCTTCTTTGAGGCGTTGAATGCTGACAGTGTCGAGTTCCGTGGTGGGGCTACGAGGCATCCTCTCTGTGGAGAAGAGTTTTAACTGAAGTGTTGCTGTTTCCGCGTTTAGTGTTGCCAGGGCTTTTTCTTCGCATTCCATTCTGGCGGATTTGGAAAGGAGTTGCCCGGGTTGATAAACAGCGCGGCCTTGATAGCCTTTCAGTTGGAGATATTTGGAAGC
This sequence comes from Doryrhamphus excisus, assembly GCF_037039965.1. Taxonomy (NCBI): domain Eukaryota; kingdom Metazoa; phylum Chordata; class Actinopteri; order Syngnathiformes; family Syngnathidae; genus Doryrhamphus; species Doryrhamphus excisus. The sequence continues at coordinate 18,151,843 of NC_136367.1, read as the reverse complement.
ACTTAATGTCAATAATCACCGCCAAGTCCCACCGGGAAATTTCAAGTCCAATTTGCAGTTTTGCAAGACGAATTGTGAGTTGACACCAATAAGTTAGAAGGATGTCTACTGAGAGCATCATTAAACACACAGAGAGACTGACTCTCGCTGGACACTTCAGTGGGCGCATGTGTGCAATCTTGTCCGACAAGTTTAGTATTTCAGAAAAGTGACTATACCGCTCACATTTAATTTTGGTACATTTGGTACAGCAGCACAGTGTTCCCTTGCTAGTGCAATTGTGCATGTTTTTTTTTTAACAGCCTATCAACGTGAATTACATTCTGCGTCATTGTGGTGTATTAGAGCGGTCTGTCGGTGCACTGTTTGTATTGTATTGTATTAACTACTGCTACCAATAGACGGTGTTGTTTACTCATGTAATAGTTGACTTGTGCCGTGTTGGGGGAGAACCCGCCCATTCTGTTCTGCGTCCTGATTGGCGGTCATCCATTGCCAATCAATCCCCTTTGTGCCGTTTCCTGTTGTGATCAATGGTCGCTAGCAAACTAGCTAAAGGTGTGAGCTGCTTGCTAATGAACCGATAAACAGCAGACCAGCTTAACGGCACCATTAACCAGTTTAACAAGGATACAAAAACGCTACAGGTCAAAGGAGGGAAATACGTGTGAGTCACTGAATAGTTTCTTGTGCCCAATCTTGTTTGACCATGAAATTTGAACTTTGAGAGAAATATGAGAAAATATTATTGCACAAGATTTGGTCTACAATACAAGATTTTAACATTTATTTTCAGAAAAGTACAATGAAAAAATAAAAAAATACATTATTATTATGTCTGAAGTGTCCCTGAATGCATCTCACAATCATCTAGTGGCAATGAGGATGAGAGACATATAGTGTATGGCATTGGAATTGCACTTCTGTTGACGTGTTCGGGTCAGAATAAAGTTAAAAGAGAGCGTGAGCGTCATTTTTGACAGCCTGAATGTTTATTTTATGGTTGTAGTTATTATTGTGGTAGTACTGCAGTAACACTAGGATTGCACTGTATCATACTGAGAGCTGTTTGACCCATGACAGTATCACAACATCTCTGCTCCAGCGCATGTATATATCCCATAACCGATCTGGCATCAATATGTGTTTGTACGCTTCTTTTAAAAAAAAAAAGTTGAATATGAATCTTCTGATATTGAAACACAGAGCAGACAAAGATGAGTGGCACCGCCCATCCCCGCTGTTGTGGCTGATGAGATGGATGTGTGATTCGCCCGCAGCCAGATGAATATTAAAACACACAGAGGTTATGCTTTCCTCATTAAAGATGCTATGATGTGCTTTTATGAGATGCTTTGTCCTGAGGCAAAAGATGTAAATGGGTGATTATGCAACTGATGTGAATTATGTTTCAAAAGATTAATCTCTGCCGCGCTGCCAAGTCACATTTCCTCTGGAGACGCGTTGTGTTAAAACACTGCGCAGTGACTTATGTATAATTGAAACCTGGGAGAATACGCTCGTATGGACAGAGGGAGCGAGAGAGAGAGAGAGAGAAGTCGCAGAAGACGGCCAAGGTTGGGATGAGCTATCTGGGTCAGAATGTTGTCAGCTTGGAGTCGCAGCTGGAGTCGGAGTGGAATAAATGACAGTTGGGGGAACACGGCAAGGCTAAGCGTGTATTAGGCGGGGCCCAAGGACGGCGGGCCACTGCTTAGGCCTGCGAGAGAAGATGATGACGGGGGCCCCTCATTGTTAAGATGTCATGCGGCGGGATGGAGAGCGCACACGCACGGTACACGTTGTCACGGATGTATTCTTTTATGCTCTTTTCCCAGGGAGTGGATGGATGTGCTCAGCCCCCCAATTATGCCTCCGAGCCTGCAGAGAAGGTCAGGCAACACAGGTAGCCATGGTGAGGATCTAATCAGAGGTACAGTAAACCTTAAGGTTGGTCCTTCTGCCCGCCCCCACTCCCTCTTTTATGTCCTTGGAGGTCAGGGAGAGGAGGCACAACCTAGCGCCCCTCACCTTAGTGAGCGCACACAATGAGCTAATGGAAAACACTCAGACACCAAACAGTGCAGCAAAGCATGATGGGAACGCACACACAAGCGTAATTAGGAATAATAAAAAAAAAAATGCACAAGAGTGAAGCTCTCTGTCCTCTGTAGGTCAAAACAGACGGGGCTCATTACAGGTCTTTCCCACCACACCCCCCATCCCCCAGACGCACCGACAAGGTTAATTGATGAAACCTTTCCAGTTTACAACATCTCTTTTTTTTTCCAAACCTCTTACACAATGTGTCTCATAATTAGTTTTCATTATCGTCGCCCAAGTTCTGATAAGATAAAATGTTCCACCCGGAGCATTCCATAACCTTTTTAGCATTTAACTGCCTGTCAATTTAACAGCCAAATTGGTGTGCTTTAAAGTAGTGGGGATTACAGGGAGAAGCTCTTTACGGCTTCATAAGGCCCTCGTCACCCGACGACGTCTCGGCTTCTGATTGATGAGGGGAAGTAAAAAAAAAAAAATGGCAGAAAACTTTTAAAATCCACCTGAGTGTGAAGGTCACCCCACATGACTCTCGCTATATTCCACCTGGGAGCGTCTGCCTGCCTTCTTATCGTCTCAACGTGCCTGGAAAATATAGCTTACATTTATCCACATGCTTTATTAGCTCCAGCTGCACAATCTCATTCCAACCAAAAGAAAAAAAAAATCTTCATAGTCACTCCTATAATGGCCAAGGCTGCTTATTTACTCAACTGCAGAGAGTAATTGGCCAGGTATGGTGATTTTTTTTTTTTTGTCCACACATATTATTTTTAAAATAATATATCCTACAGTAAAGCGAGAACGGCTAACAAAACGTAACGGGACACACCTATTTTGACTATAAAGCCCTCTAAATAAGCTTCAACAAGGTTTTATGCTTTTCTATCCATGCTGTGACCAGGTAGTAATAGGTACAATTATGATCACATGTAATACTGATAGTATTCTAGCTAATACAGATCAATTGTTTGTCTATTCATAGTTGTTTATATGCTTTTCCCAGTCAGTACTGCATTGTGGAGTGGGCGCTGTGTCACTACACCAGAAAAATAGTTCTTTGTGTTAACTCCTACATAACAATAACATTGTAGCTCGGTTTAGATCAGTGCTTCTTAGTTATTTTCTGTCACACCCCCCCCCCCCCCCCACCATGATTTGAAATACTGATATTTATTCATATATGTGTACTGTACGGACTGAACTTCAAACTGAAACCAGGAAAATGCAACAACATGGAGCGCATACAATACACACTATATTCAAGAGTCAAATTGCATGTTGAGTACTATAAATGTGTACCCCCCCCCCTCCTCCAGGGGGGCCCGCACCACTATTTGAACAGCACTGGTTTAGATACACGTCAGTTATGTAAGTATGGTGTTTTTGGGGGGCTTGACAGTCAAAATAGGTGTATGTGCGATGTTTTGGGCGGCACGGCGGGCGAGTGGTTAGCGCGCAGACCTCACAGCTTGGAGACCAGGGTTCAATTCCACCCTCGGCCATCTCTGTGTGGAGTTTGCATGTTCTCCTTGTGCATGTGTGGGTTTTCTCCGGGTACTCCGGTTTCCTCCCACATTCCAAAAACATGCTAGGTTAATTTAGCGACTCCAAATTGTCCATAGGTATGAATGTGAGTGTGAATGGTTGTTTGTCTATATGTGCCCTGTGATTGGCTGGCCACCAGTCCAGGGTGTACCCCGCCTCTCGCCCAAACACAGCTGGGATAGGCTCCAGCACCCCCTCGTGAGGATAAGCGATAGAAAATGAATGAATGAAAGTAAACAAGAGACAAACAGTGAGCTGTATTGTTATTGTTTATTATGTATTACCATAGCAGTAGTTCAGGTGGGCTTTCAAAAATATTTTTATGGTAATGGTAAAGCTGGGATAGGCTCCAGCACCGCCCCGCCCCCGGCCCTCGTGAGGAAAAGCAGTAGAAAATGAATGAATGAAGGTGCACTTTTCCCATGGACAGTTTTAGGAGTTGTATTACGGAGTGATGTTCTTGCTTCACCACAGGCGGGGATGAGTCGGAGAATGAAGAGGAGATGGAGGACGAGTATCTAAATCTGCTCTATGACCCTTGCCTCAACTGCTATTTTGATCCAGAGACGGGGAAGTACTACGAACTAGCTTGACTCAAAGCGTGCGAGAATCGGAATCAATAAATCAGACGACATTGACGGCAGATGAATGGCTGCAGCGTTTTATTATTGATCAGCATGAATATACCCTGCTGGCAAAAGAAGCTTTTGGTGTTGGGGGAGGAAGGGGGTGGGGGGGGGGCTCACTAACTATAATGCGTCACCACTTGTCTTGTTAGCATGTGAAGGGAGTGGAAGTCAATAGATACAGCTTGCTGTGAATGACTTGCAGTTCATTTATTAGCACATCTGCTTGTAAAATCTCTTTTAGGGGAAACCTTGGCGAGAAAATAAATGCTAAGCTGTCTGAAAAGAACATCCTGAAATGTCTTTATGTACATGTAAATTCTGCTTTGGATTCATATTACAAGATGTGTCATTTTGCTCTTTCTAGTCTACATATTCTATATTTCATATTGCAAGACTTATTCATTATTGGCGTAAAGTAGTCAAAGAGCTGCATGTAAATGTCTAGCAGGGAACTCCTGCAATTAGTGAGACAGTTTTAGTAGAAATACACGCCGTCCATAATTTTGTGCTTCTCAAGGCCGATATGGTGGCGGTAATTGATAACCTTTTTATATCTACTTTTGTTACATTTATATTTAAGTGTAGTTTCTGGATATCTGAACATAAGAAGTTTATTTGATTTATCCTAATCAAATATAATGATATAGTATATATTATACTATATTATATAATATTATATATTATTATTATATACTCAGCTGGGATAGGCTCCAGCACCCCCGCGACCCTTGTGAGGAAAAAGCGGTAGAAAATGAATTATTATATACTACTATACTATGATACTATTATACTATTATTATTTGATTTATCCTAATCAAATATAATGATATAGTATATGTTATACTATATTATATAATATTATATATTATTATTATATACTACTATACTATACTATTATATACTATATTATATAAATATAATATAATAGCGCATCGTTGCTATCAGGACAACCAGAGTATAGAGCCCAGGGAGCCATCTTGCTGTGGCCCAGCAAGGTGCACTGTATTGGGGTACACGCTACGAGTAGTTGGTGTGATGCGGGTTTATTTTTCGCCATCATCGAGGAGAATCTGTTAGAATTAGCACATGAAGTGTCTTTCTCGGAAAGCGAATGTTTGTTTACAAGTAAGCTGATGTCGTTAATGTCACAGGCAGAGAAAAGGACTGCTTGATTTGCTCACCTGCACAGTACAGGTAATCTCGCCTCACTGGAGCGTATTGTTTTTAATACGAGGTATTCTTCATGTTCCACCTATGAAAATCCTGCACCTTGTTTGATGATGGATGAGTACAGTAAGTATTCTTATTGCCTTATATTTGTATTTATTATTGAAAATACTTAATATGCATATTTTTTACTAATATTCGGCCAATATTGCAAAATGTTAATCAGTCAGTTTTGTAGGATAAAGGACAATTGGGCGGTCCTTTGGTTACTTTGGTTACTAGGAGACCAGGGTTCAATTCCAATGTTCTCCCCGTGCATGTGTGGGTTTTCTCCGGGTACTACGGTTTCCTCCCACATTCCAAAAACATGCTAGGTTAATTGGCCACTCCAAATTGTCCATAGGTATGAATGTGAGTGTGTATGGTTGTTTGTCTATATGTGCTCTGTGATTGGCTGGCCACCAGTCCAGGGTGTACCCCGCCTCTTGCCCGAAGACAGCTGGGATAGGCTCCAGCACCCCCGCGACCCTCTTGAGGATAAGCGGTAGAAAATAAATGAATGAATGAATAAAGGACAATTGGTCCAAACTGTAATTCAGACCTGCAGAGATCAAACGTTAGTATTTTGTCTCTTTTTGAAGCATTAAAGCTCTGACGTCCATATTCTCTTTTTTTTGTGTGTAGATCTGAAGCATTTGCATGTTTACTTCGTCCCTTCATACGCAGTTTGTCTTTGAAAGCAGCTGCACGGCAAACGACATAATGAGGGCAGCCGGGGCCAACCAAAAATCGTTTGTTTGTATACTAGCGATGTGTCACTAGCCAAGGAAACCTGTCATGTAGCCGACTCATTCAAGTGTATAATCACAATCACAATACACTGCCTTCCAGTGCAAGCCGCGTCTGATTGGTTAACTATCGGCTAGGGGCGGGGCTTACAGAGACACAGCACACCAAAGACGCAACACGCTGGAGAGGTGAGAAAATAAATGATCTCAGGAGTTTAATTTGAATGTATTTCATCTACAACACGTTGATAATACAAAGGCAGAGAGTCGAGGAGGCAAGATTAAAATTTCATATCCATCATGCGCTACAAATAACCTGCACAAGCACATTAGGACTGTACATCCATCATCGAAGTTGGAAGAAAATACTTCCACAGTGAGTATAATAAGCCATAGAAATAATAAACATTCCATATAACGTATGTTTTGTACATTAGTAATGACTTGGTGTGCATAACTTTATTTATGGTAATTATGCAAGAAAACTAAGCGGAAGTGGGGCGTGGCTACCCAGTTACGTCAGATCAAGCGCAAGCGGCGCCAAAGAGAAGTCAACAAACATGGCGGACTTGCAAACCAGGTTAATGTTATTATGCAATATTTACTTTTCACCGCAAACACGATGTTCCTCCTTGACATGGATATTAGACCCAGGGCGTGGACTGACTCGCCTTCTTTTGAAAGTAGTCAAATGGCATAAAGCGGGGTTAATTCGTAATTCGTAAAAGGTGACGTCATTAAACGAGGTAGCTGAAATACAGCTTTTTGCTTTTATCTATTTTACTGGCTTCAAACTCGTTTGTGGCTGGAGTTACTTCCAAAGAAGATAACAAACCAACTACCATCATCTCTAATTTATAGCGTTTAAGTGTTAATAAATTGAATATTTTTTTGTCAGATCACAGAAAACCACCTTATAACTTTCTAAATACGGTATTTAATATCATTACAACAAGAATCAACACCCCTATAGTCACTTGTTTACTTGTTTACAACTCGTTTTGCAACTCTTCTGCTGCAAAGACTCAAGACAGCCGAGTTTACATGCGAGCGAGCTAGCTAGTTAGCCTCAAATTTATTTATTCTAAACTTAAGAAACCCAAAACCTAGCACTTCCACAGGGAATGGGAGGATAACTTTTCGTCACATGATTTCATGCAGTGTTAAGGTAATGTCATGCTTGTATGTTTCAACTAATAATACTACAGTACTATGTACTACAGTGATTCAGGACGGCTGCAAGCTGACGAGCTAAAAAGGTAGCCCCCAATGTATTCATATATCCATCGTTACAGCATAGAAATTCTGCTTATGACTTTATAAATACAGGTTTTAACATTATTAGAGCCCTGTAGACATGTAATAACACCCCTACAGTCACCTTTATACTCCTGTTATTTGTTGTTTACATCGGATTGCTATTGTGCTACAGTGACTCTAGACCGCTGCAAGCTGACGAGCTAACAAGTTACCCACAAATGTATTCATTCCAAGATTCAGCTTTCAAACTAAGTGGGGAAGAAGGACAAAGAAGACACAAAAGTACCACTTCCACACGGCATGGAAGAATATCAATTATTCATTTCTACAAAAAAAGCCATAGCTCGAACATCGTACATTGAAACGGTACGTCATGTCATGCTTAAATCGGGGTGTCCAAACTGTGGCCTGCAGGCCATTGGGAGCACCCGGCTTATTCTAACAGTAGAATGGGACTTCGGGCCACACAAAGGTTGCATAACAAAGTTAAAGCATCGTGCAAGATGTCATACTAATAACTATTAGCATGCCATGTAACGAAGCATAAGGTCTAAGTAAATCAATAAATCAGCAGGCCTTTAACTAATGACCCTCAACTAATGATGTCCTTATTTTATTTATTCAGGGCAGGTGGAAAAAGTAACACTACCCTTGCAGAGAGCACCTCTTCTGCAGCGTACGCCTTTTAACTGCACCGCTTCACTCATCCGCAACTGCAAACTGCTGGCAGGTAATTCTCCAATAAATGCAATCGTCTGATACATATTGTGTATTAAAGATGCTAAAGCCAATCCAATGTAGGACAATAATATGTGAAGAAAACATTTGTGGTTTGTCTAATTGATGAGATTGTGTTTTTATATGTACTGTGAATCATACATAATGCATGTTATTTTTGCAATGTTATTTTGTTTTTGGTTTGGTAAAAGTCCTTATTGGCTGAAGTGCAGCATTAATAGATCCAGCTTGTAGCCCCGCTCCCCGTCTCTAAGGAACAATGGTGGCACACGGCTTTCATCTTTTCCACTTGTAACAAATAAAGGGACACAGACATACTTCATCGGGAAAGCCAAGTACTCCCAAACAGGAGACGGGGAGGGAGGGGGGGGTTCAAGGATAGCCATGACACCTGCTAGCTAAAGAGTGGCCTGCATTGTACATGCCTGATCAAAATGTTAGAAGCAGCTGAAAAATTGCAATAATTTACATTTTGCATTGTTGGATTTTATGGAGGTTCTAAGTAGAACTTCGAAATGAGATCCCAAGTCAGATAGGTTGGTCATCAGGTGATCAAAACTTGAAGAGCACGGCCTCTAAAAGGCAAAATGTTGCCAAAGATGTGGATTGAATGTGATTTAGTGTCAGGTATTCACACTGATGGCAAAGGCAAAAAAGCTTTCTCGCTTTGAACAAGGCGAGATTGTTGCGGCTGCATAAATGTAAAACTTCTTCAAACATCCTGAGGCACATGGAATAAAAAAGTCAAGTGGTGGATACATAAACAGGAACCACAGGATCCTGTTGGCTGTCCGTCAAGACACGAAACCATTCTTGGCCCAAGTGAAGTCTGTTACTGGTGCCGAGTGCAGTCCAATAGCCATCAAACTCCATCTGCCAGGAAGAAAAAAAGCTCTTCAAAATTGGATGTTTGGAATTAGCAGGAGAGCACCAAACATGGGACATTGAAAGATGGACGGTCCTGATGGCTTCCAACTTTCAGAAGATCCCGCCTGAGATGTTTCCCACACGGCAGAGTGGAGGTTGCACCATCATGCACTTGAGCTTCAGCTTGTGCAGGGGCGTCAATCGGCACTTGGATATGTGGAGATGTTGCAGGAAGCATCCTTCATGACTGAAGGCCCTGGTCTGTGTGGGAATGACTGACTTTTTCAACACTTGACTTAAGAACTTCTTCCAGAGGAATGGAGAACATTTGGGGTTTGATTTACAGAAACGGACATCAGTTGTGTGTGTGTGTGCGTGCGTGTGAGTGAATCAGTAACAGCGCTGTCATATCTCAAGCCCTAATTCCTTTTTATCTGAGCCACAAACCATGAAGCGAACTGTTGGTTTTATGGCCTGTTAAACTACCTCCACGGTTAAAACTTATTGGATTCATTTGTCCCGAGGTCGGGATGGGGCTTCACCCCTTCATCATCGCTTTGGTGGTTTCTGTCGTGGTGATGGCGTTGGCAGCTGCTGTCTTGATTGTGCGCATGTACTGCTTCCGGGTCAAGTAAGCACGTTGACCTCATGCATATTCCAGCGTGTTACTTGTAATAACCTAGTAAATAGTCCCATGCGTCCTTTCTTGTCCCTCCAGGAAGAGCAGCTATAGATACTCTCTGCTCAGACATCTGGAGGAGGACACCCCGATGTTGATGGAGGAGGTTAGCGACGAGGGGACTTGCATGGATTCAGACGAGGTGTCTGGATTTTGTCGCACGAAATGACTAAATTGTTTGGTAAATTCATTTGGGAATTGCTTGCATGGACATTGAGGACGTTTGCAGAGGTCAGGTGAATGGTTTTTCCCAACGTTTTTACTCTTAGGACCTTCTAATCAAGCCAATTGATGTGTTACATTGTGTGCAGCAACCCCTGTAGCTGTGCTAAGAAGCTACATGCTCCATATTTCAAGGATAAACAACAGAGAAAGTCTTTGCCCCCCTTCCTGATTTCTTTTTTTTTTAATTTCAGATCATCAAACTAGTTTAAATATTAGTCAATGAGAACACATCTGAGCAGCAAATGTAGTTATTTTTGATGAAACTTTTTATTATTAAGAGAAAAAATATCCAAGCCTCCATGGCACTGTGTGAAAAAGTCATTGCCCCCCCTAAAACCTAATTAATATGAATTGAGAAAAGCTTTGGGACTCCAGCAAACCACAGTGGGAGCCATTATCCACAAATGGCCTAAACATGGAGCAGTGGTGAATTATGATATTCAAATGTATTCTCATACAATGACTACTATTCTTGTCTATTTTAACTTTTTTAATTTTTCTTGAAGAATTTTTAGAATTTGCCACAGGCCAATAAATAAACAGCCGCGGACCACAAACCAGCCCGCACTTTGGAGAGCCCTGTTCTAGTTTTCAAGCTTAGCCGCGTTGGCCTTTGAATCCATTCCATTAGAAGAGGCAGGAAGAGGCAGACCCACACAAGCATTGTTGTCGCTCTTACACACGAGCTTAACTTTCACTTTTACTCAAACTGAACTTCCTATAGGGGCAAAGTGCATGTGTCCGCCCATCATTGTGGAAGCGTCCTTGTCAATGCAAGAGGTCCAGCACTGTGATGAAATAGATTGCTCTTTTTTTGATTGTGTGCTTCTCCGAAAGCAGTGCAGTCCCAAGCACCGTGAAGAAAAGCTAAGGAAAAGAAATAGCTTTGACAGAACCCTTAGAATTAATAACTGGTTGACCACCCCCTAGGCAGCAATAACCTCCAGCAGGCGCCGACTGGAGCTGTGGACCAGACATGTGCATGTCCTGGTCCTTGGAGGAATTTTAGGCTCCCTTCATTTTCTTTGGAGATCTCATCGGACAGGGGTCCCCAAATTGCGGCCCATCTTTGTCCTATAAACAGTACATAGACAAAATGCTGTGTTCTCAGAGCACTTAACTTAATATTATTATTAATAATAATATAATTGTATTATTTTTTTATGTTTTTATATTTTATAATAATTATTATTAGTAGTATTATCATATGATATATAATTACAAATAATAACAATACATTATTATTATGAGTCTCATTGACTCTCATTTTTTTGTGTTTGACTGCTGAATAATCCGTCTTCAATCAGTCTTCATTCATCATTTATAATTATTTCAAATTGTTTTCTGCATGTATAAAACCATAGTTATTCTCTATAAAATGTAGTTTTTAGAAATATTTCTGGTAGTCATAAGGGTCTTACCTCATCTGAGTGTTATATAATTTTCTATTGGCAAAATTGCCACGGTTTTTGTGTGTTTTGGTGTTCATCCAACCTTTTGGATACTGACAATAATAATACTGGAAAACGAGGTTTGCGAGCTAAAACTCAACCCCGAACCTCTGCTGTCACTTCCTGTCCTCCACATAAACAGGAGTGTTATTTCACGTTTTCATTTATTTTGAAGGTTTTCTTTACCATAACTACATAAATATTCCAGTAATTCACTTATTGGCAAGTCAATAAACGGTGACGAATGAGGGACGACTGTAGATGCAGTTTATCGGAATGAACCAAATATTTGCAGGTGGATGCGCAAATGGAATAATTTTAGACCCGATAAAGTGCGATTTATCAAATGTGAAACCTGTTTGCGGTCGGAATTATTGCATCTTTTTGAGGACATTTGGAAGGCAGGTGCACACCGGCGCATCACGCACCAGCTGGTCGTCACGGCGAAACTGAGTCATCCAGACAATGACAGCAATGACAGATGACGGAGATAGAGAATCTTCCGTGCGCTTGTCAACATATTTGGGCTGTCAGAAATAAGAATAGACCACCACCAGCACCACCATGCTTGACAGGTACCTCGCCGCTCGCTTGTGTTGCCAACGACAATAATAAGGCAAATCCTACAGCGGTATTTGAAGTCTCTTCTCTTTCCGTGACAGGGTCTGCCCAAATAAACGGCCACAGTGGCCACACTGCGGCGCAACGACTGATGGTGGAATTGCGTGGGTTGGAAAAAAAAAACTCTCTGACAGGTTATTCAAGTCATTGAAAGGTACTTTGGTGTTGACCTCTGTGGATGCCAAAGAGCTTGTCCAAGTCTCACAAAATAACCCACTGTGGGTTGTGTGAGTGTGTCACAACTTATTTCCAACATAGGGTTACACTTGACAATACTACAATACATAAAACTACAGTTAATGAGGAATGAACCTACCTAACCCTAACCACTACTCATTGGTTCCTCAGTAACTACTCTTAAGTATAGTTCATCAGTAACTATTCATTAGTTCGTCATTATTTCCTCAGTCACTACTCTACATTTGTGCCTTAGTTCCACAGTAATTAGTTGTTCATTGGTTCCTCAGTAACTACTCTAAATATAGTTCATCAGTAACTATTCATTAGTTTGTCATTATTTCCTCAGTCACTGCTCTAAATCTGCGCCTTACTTCCGCAGTAACTTATCATTAGTTCTTCATTAGATCCTGAGTCACTACTCTAAATGTTATGAGTTCCTTAGTTCCTCAGTAACTACTCATTAGTTATTAATTTGTCCCTCAGTAACTACTCTGAATTTGTGTGCCTTAGTCATTAGTTCATGAGTTCCTCAGTAACTACTCATTAGTTATTAATTTGTTCCTCAGTAACTACTCTGAATTTCTGTGTCTTAGTCATTAGTTCATGAGTTCCTCAGTAACTACTCAAGATGTATGTGCTTTGGTTACTCAGTAACTATTCATTAGTTTTTCATTAGTTCCTCAGTAACTACTCTAAATGCATGTGCCTTAGTCATTAGTTCCTCAGTAACTACTGTATTTCTGCGCAACACCGTTACCTTGAAAAGTTCACACAATCTTCAATCCATTGGTGGGCTAAAAAGTATGCATTGGAGGCGACAAATGGAGAAAGGAAACATAAATTGACTGTAAAGGTCACTAATTGGCGCTTATACATTTTCATTTTTCAGTGCCAAGTCGCGCCGCTATTGTGAGTATAAAACATGATCCGGCTGTTATGAAATAAGTGGCGTCACGTGGCCATGTGACATTTGGGATGTCTCAAACGCGGTAATTGACTTCTAAAAATAGGCCCGCCGAGACCGCCACTATCTGCTGGAAGGCCATCTCCCCTTTCAGACGTTATTATTTAGTCTTTTTTTCATGCCAACAACTTGACGTGAACTCCATGCTGTGTTCCCGGTACGCTTTGATGGACAAAGGAAGACAATGACGCGCGGGTGTGAGTCATAAGCTTATTCAAGTTTAAAAATCATATCTGACCGCCCTATTATGAAAGCGCGCCATACCAGCTTAATGATGGCGGTAATTACTTCCATCGATGACTTTAATTGCGTGGCTTCATTCTTTCTGGCCTGTAAGAACCAAAATAAATATTTTCTTCCCAACAGTTGAATTAACATCATCTGCTGGAACACACAAAAAGCATCAGTGCGTAATTGAATGTTTGGCTCCCAGTATGGAAAAAAAACAATACAGTATAGATTTTTTTCTATGTGAGAATAGCAGTGCACAAAGGCCCTCTGCTGGTCGTGCGGGGCATTACATCATCTGACCTTGTTTCTGGAATACTTTTATGAAAAAAAATGTCTCCCTGCATCACAAAACCCCTGGATTACACAATGTAGTTTTTTATTTTTGGCAAGAAAAGACAAACAAACAGGTCAGATGACACTGGTTTACATTGATATGGAATGTGTCATTCATGTTATTGTGTTAATTACCTTAATTATCTTACCAGTTGGCTTTTGTTGCTATACAGGTTTGTGTGTATTGTTGTCCCATAGAAACTAAGAAAATAAGTTGGCGTGGATTTTGTTTCCAGCAGGCATCAAAAGGGTTATTCATTCATTTTCTACCACTTATCACGGGGCATGCTGGAGCCTATCCCAGTTGTCTTCAGTCGAAAGGCGGGGTACACCATGGACTGGTTGCCACCCATCACAGGGCATATATTTGCTGCCACTGACTGGCTGGGATAGGCCGCTTATCCTCACTCGGGTTGCAGATATGCCGGAGCCTATCCCAGCTAAGTTTGGGCATGAGGCGGGGTACACCTTGGACTGTTCGCCAATCAGTGGCGGCAAAAATATGCCCTGTGATGGCTGGCGACCAGTCCATGGTGTACCCCACCTCGTGCCCAAACTTAGCTGGGATAGGCTCCAGCATACCTGCAACTTGAGTGAGGATAAGCGGCATAGAAAATAAATGAATATAATTGTAATGTATTATTATACACCCTGCCTCTCGCCCAAAGACAACTGGGATAGGCTCCAGCACCCCTCGTAACCCTCGTGAGGAAAAGCGGTAGAAAATGAATGAATGAATGTATTATTATACTTTGAATGTTATATATTTGCTGCCACTGACTGGCGACTAGTCTAAGGTTTACCCTGCCCTTGCCCAAACGTAGCTGGGATAGACTCCAGCGTATCCCCACCACCCTCGAGAGGACCAGCAGCACATAGAATATACATAGAAGCTACAGGCTTTCAGTCGCCTAACAAGGTCAAGGTCATTGTTGGACTGTTGAATGGATGCTATCTGCTATTCGACAACGTGACTTGAGAGAAACTTGATAATCTCGTCCAACGTGTGTGGGCGTGTGCATGTGTGCACAGTGTCACATCCTGCTTCCACGCCGCGCAAGGGCGAGGACGCTGGCTTTCCCATACGTGTGCATCGGAGGATGACACAGACTGGCTGCTGTGACGACAATTAAAAGCCGGCAAAGGATCTGACTTAGCGGATGCAGCCATGAGGCACCGAGGTGAGGTTTTGGTCCATGATGAACATTTTTATGGTCCTTGTGCTGCGTTCACTGACCTCCTCTTGCTCCTTGTGTGTGACAGTCGCTCCCTGTGCTGCCGTCGTCGTTGTCCTTGTGCTGCTGTGGGTCACGTCCGAGCACACCGTGCAAATCCAGCAGAGAGCGAGACAACTTCTCGGTGAGCTTCGATCTCGTTTCTTACCAAGCAAGGTCTCCAACGCCGTGCTTCTGTTTTTTTTCTAGGGATGGAGAGTGTGGATCAAACAGGAGTAAAAGTGCAACCAAGTGAGCAGCATGAAGTTATTTTGTTGATGTCTTTCATCTCTTTCATCACCATTTCGCCTGCGTCTCTCACGCAGACGCATCTTCACCGCCGCCAAAGTGCGGCCTCTCTACAGCGTGCCCGCCTCATCATTTTGCCGTGCACGTGCGCAGCGGAGCCGCTAACGTGGTCGGCCCAAAGATCTGTTTTGATGGGAAAATGTAAGTCCCTCAACAAAGATTTTTGGTTTTGTGACACAAGAGGTGGGATCTCGATTCACACGCACGCGAACCTAGCATAAAAGTCCAAGAACTAAGCCAACCAAGCCAGAATAAAAAAGATTCTAAATGGGCAGTTTCACTCCTTTTTTCCTTGGTGGCGTAACATGATGCGCCAGTGGTAGGGTTTGGCTCCTTTTTTTCTTGGTGGCGTAACGTGATGCGCCAGTGGTAGGGTTTGGCTCCTTTTTTCCTTGCGAGTGTAACGTTATGTGCCATTGCCATTTTTCCTTGGCGATATAACATGATGGGCCCTTGGTGGAGTTTGACTCATTTTTTCCTTGGCTGCATGACATGATGTGCCAATAGTGACATTTGGCTCCTTTTTTCCTTGGCGGCATAACGTGATGTGCTTTTGGGGGAGTGTGGCTCCTTTTTTCCTTGGTGGCATGACATGATGTGCCCTTGATGGAGTTTGGCTCCTTTTTTCCTTGGCAGCATAACGTGATGTGCCCTTGGTGGAGTTTGGCTCCTTTTTTCCTTGGTGGCGTAACGTGATGCGCCACTGGTAGGCTTTGGCACCTTTTTTCCTTGGCAGCATAACGTGATGTGCCCATGGTGGAGTTTGGCTCCTTTTTTCCTTGGTGGCGTACCGTGATGCGACAGTGGTAGGGTTTGTCTCCTTTTTTCCTTGCTAGTGTAACCTTATGTGCCATTGCCATTTTTCCTTGGCGGATCCTTTTTTCCTTGGCACGATGTGCCATTGGTAGAGTTTGACTCCTTTTTTCCTCGCGGCATGACATGATGAGCCCTTGGTGGAGTTTGGCTCCTTTTTTCTTTGGCAGCATAACATGATGTGCTGGTAGTGAAATTTGGCTCCTTTTTTACTTGGCGGCATGACATGATGGGCCCTTGGTGGAGTTTGACTCCTTTCTTACTTGGCGGCATGATGTGACATATCAGCGGCCAGTGTTGGAGATTGGCTCCTTTTTTTCTTGGTGGCATGACATTTTTTGCTGATGGCTGGTAGTGGAGTTTGGCTCTTTTTCCCCTTGGTGGTATGTCATGATGTGCTGGGGGCCAGTTTGGGAGATTGGCTCTTTTTTTCCTCTGCGTCATGGTGTGATGTGAATTGGCGTGTCAGTGGTGAGGGATGTTTCAGCTTCCTTCCTTTCAGCACCTCTGCACTGTCCATGCTGGCGGCCGCTGGTGGAGTCCACTCCTTTTTTCCTTGCTGTATGAAGCGATATGAATAAGGCGAGCCTTCATAGTGACGTTTCTGCAGCAGCTGGTTGTTTTTTTTTAATGCGATCAGAATATTAATAGCGTTCGGTTAATCAATTAGCAAATCAAGTCATCGATTAACTGTTGCTGCTCTGCTGTCGAAGGAGCCTGACAGAGTATTCTGTCTTTCTATTCATTTCTATGAAGAAGGTCTCATCCTCGTCAACTGTCCTTCCGGGACCTTCCATGAAACACCATTAGAAGTTATTTCTATGACTCACTACTGCAACGTCATCAGCTGGGAAAAACTACCCGTCTCACGATGCTAGCACATAACCTTAATACTGATTTTTGTTTTTCAGTGTGATTTTTGTGCACTCAATTGTGAACAAAAATCATGCCAGAGAATCACGACCTCAATTCAAAGCAAGAAAATCAGCATTCATTTTTGTTTTGTTGTGTTTTTTTCCGGGAATGGTGTAATGTGGAGCTAAGCTATGTTTTTATGTGTGCTGCAGCATCATGAGCCACGTGCTCAACAACGTGGGACCCGGCCTCAACATCGTTGTCATCAACGGTCAGCCCAAATTTCTTTCATTTATTTCCAGGTTCACGTTTCACTCATCCTCGGATGAATGAACGGTATTGAACGGTTCATTTATAAAGAATTAAGTAAATACAATACAGTAGGTTGGGATTTCATGTCCGTTGGAAATGTGGTCACCAGGTTTAGACCATTCGATAACCTCTGTCCTTTAGGGTTGTGAGGGATAAACCGATACCACAGGATATCCGTTTCGGCAAACTAGAGATGTGGCTGCATGGGTAGCAGCCTCATGGATCAGAATATATGATTGGAGAGACAAGCACCACGACTCTTAAACAATGTGAGAGCCTGGGCTGCTAATAAAGGGATTGCTCCGTAGCTTTGTAGGACTCAAGACCAGCATTAGCAGCGCGCTAGCTAGTCACCACGGAAAAGATTATCAACACACCAGCAAAACATACATACATTCTAGCAATCGAATTGATCTTGTTTATGATGTATTGTGTACAACAGTGATTCCCAAAGTGTGGGCCGCGGCCCCCTGGTGGACCGTGGTGGTACTGCAGGTGGGCCCTGTGAGGTCATTAAAAATGACACTTATTATTTTTATCATGATGATGATTATTAATAATAATAATAACAATAATAATGTCAAATTATTTTATTAAAATTGTATTATTTATTGAAATAATATAATAACAATTTTAGTAAAATTATTTTTACTAAAATTATATTATTTATTTAAATAATAATAATAATAATAATAATAATAATAATAATTTTAATAAATAACTTGAAAACCAATTCAGGTTTTCAAGTGGGGCCCTGAATTGGTCAAGTTTGCGACCAGACAGGAATAACAGGAAATGAAAAGCACAAAATGAATACGGAGCCACCATCCACCAGTACCAGCCTGGACATTGTTTTTCACAGAAGAAACACACATTAGCACAAACATGAAAGAAAAAGGGGGGGGGGGAATACGGTATCATAGTGGGACATGGTTAGATGGTGCGTTCAAGGGTGAGACGTAAACATGCAAAAACTGGGGGAATTCTAACTGTATATTATTTTTGGAATCAAATAATGGCCCTTATTTCCCAAACTGATTTACATACAATTTGATGTTTTAATGTGTTATTTTGCTGCTTTGAGCAGGCTCGGGGATACGATGTGTTGAGTTGACACCCCTGCTGTCTTCCAACAGAAGAATTGAATTTCAAATGCTGGCCTACAAGACACAACGCGGCCATGCGCCATTAAAGAGCTTTTGGTGCCGTATCAGCCCAGTAGAACGCTAACATTCCCTGAGCTCACACTCACTTTGTGCTTCCAAGGATTTCTTAAAAGTAGCATAAGAGCTAGAGCCTTGGGCTATCGGGCTCCTTTCTTGTGGAACCATCTTCCTGATTCAGTCCGGGGGGCAGACACCCACTCTTTATTCAAAAGCAAACTTAAAAGTCACCTTTTTGCTCATGCTTTTCGTCAGGGCTGACTCAGGCATGACCCGGGTCATCTTTTAGCGGTGCCGCCACAGGCCCGCACTGCCGCAGGATCTCCCTTGATACACGGAGCTTCCCTTTTCCCCTTTTCCCCTTTTCCCGTCTCTCCGTCTCTTCTATCTCTTCATCTCTGTCTGCTCAGGATAACATCACAGCTATGCTAAGGATGCGGCTATTATTAGACGTGCTTCACATTTACCTGCTTGGTATGGGTGGTGGTGGTGGGAGCCGATCATTACCGATGTTGCACTCCTTCCTCCCCTGGTTGCTAACCCCCCCCCCCCCCCCCCAATCCTGTTTCTCCCTCCATCTGCCTTTGGTTCCTGGGTTTTAATCAAGGGGACAGCTTTTCCTTGCCTGACTTGGTGGACATAGACCAGCTCCTAGTAGTCACTATGCAATAACGTCTCTATTTTTCAAGATAACAGCACTTTGGACACTTCTGGTCTACTGTATTGGGGATTAGGAGTGTAAAGCTGATTATAGTGGTGTTATTTCATGTCTAGAGGGCTCTAATCATGTTAAAAACCATTTTTAGAAGGCCATAAACCGGTTTTCTATGTCTTATTCTCTCTTATGTCAACTATATTGGGTAATAGGAGTGTAAAGCTGACTGTAGGGGTGTTATTTCAGGTCAAGAGGGCTCTAATCATGTTAAAAAACATATTTAGAAGGCCATAAACTGGTTTTCTATGTCTTAGTCTCTCTTATGTCAACTATATTGGGTAATCGGAGTGTAAAGCTGACTATAGGGGTGTTATTTCACGTCTAGATGGCTCTAATCATGTTAAAAAACACATTTAGAAGGCTGTAATCTGGTTTTCTATGTCTTCATCTCTCTTATGACAGCTATATTGTGTAATAGGAGTGTAAGGTTGACTATAGGGGTGTTATTTCATGTCTAGAGGGCTCTAATAATGTTAAAAACCACATTTAGAAGGCTGTGAGCTGGTTTTCTATGTCTTAGTCTCTCTTATGTCAACTATATTGGGTAATATGAGTGTAAAGCTGACTACAGGGGTGTTATTTCATGTCTAGAGGACTCTAATCATGTTAAAAACCATATTTAGAAGGCCATTAGCTGGTTTTCTTTGTCTTATTCCCTCTTATGTCAACTATATTGGGTAATAGGAGTGTAAAGCTGACTATAGGGGTGTTATTCCATGCCCAGAGGGCTCTAATCATGTTAGAAACCACATTTAGAAGGCTGTAAACTGGGTTTCTATGTCTTATTCTCTCTTATATCAACTATATTGGGTAATAGGAGTGTAAAGCTGAATATAGGGGTGTTATTTAATGTCTACGGGGCTCTAATCATGTTAAAAACTGTTTTCCCAAGGTTGTAAACCGGTTTTCTGTGCTGTAATATTCAATTTCTAAATAAGGAATCCTACTTTGTGGAAATTCTGTGGCCAATTAATGTCGATAAACGAGGTTGTCATGAAAGTGACTTTTGATAGAAATAATGGGCCAGCTCATGTGGAATATGCGAGGCAACAAGATAATGTTTGCTTGTTTCCTGTCAGGTGACACTGGAGCTGTGGAGAAAAGCGGCTATCTGAATATGAAAGCTGGAAGTAGGAAGTGTCCTCTACGTCTTTTTTTTTTTACCAGCACATTGAAATCCTCGATTCATTCCTTGTTTTGTTCTTTGGAAAAGTCCCAGAGGACATCTTGGCGTACCTGAAAGAGATTAAATCTGGACACATTGTCATCGTGGCCTCGTACGGCGACGTGACAACAAAGTAGGTCCAATTCCCGCACGCGCTAATGATTTACGGCGGCACAAAAATGGCTTCTTTCTTCTTTTTTCCAGGATGACAGACGAAATGAGGGAGATATTCACGGGCATGGGCAGCTCTTTGATCAAGTCAGTAAGTTACCGTGACAACTGGGTATTTGCAGGAAGAGGCGGGACAGGAAACGGCATCAGCGCCTTTGAGAAGGTCAGTGATGCTGCGGCGTGATGCTTCCTCTGCTTCTATTTCTGACACCGCCAAGACGAGTGATTGTCATCTCGGCTCTTCACCTGTCAGCGAGCTGCCAACGACGACAAAAGCAACGCTTACGAGGGATGGCCCATGGCCGTGGAGGTGGGCGGATGTTTCCCCGGGAGATCGTAACGGACCTGCTGCAGTATTTTGGAAAAAAACGGTCTACTAAAAGTCATACAATTACCGGAATGAAAGTGGTAAATGCTGCAGGCGAGCTTTTATTTATAACGTGGCAGCAAAACAGCAGATGAGCACTTCCGCCTTCTTTGCCCCGCCCCATCCGCATACCTACATGGTGGAAGACCCCCCTTTTCATAGCTGTACATATAGTTGCCACTTTTATTCGTGACTTTTTCTTGTCGTAAATGTATTACTTATAGATATGTATTAATATTACATTTACACTTGACAGTATGACAGCTTTTGATCTCATAGATTTATGACTTTAATTCTTGAAAGCTGATATTTTTTGAGGATTTTGACATATCTGACGTATCTTGACGTAAGGCCCACAGACTATTGTGTATAAACGTGGAACCTACCAAAAGAAAGATTAGACTCCCGCTGTCCTTTATCAGAAAAAAATTGTTTTGTGGTGGACAGGAAGCGTGTCTCTTAGTAGTCGGGGGTTGGGTAGAGGGGGGGGGGGGTTGTATCCCAGCTTTAGAGATGTTCCATCTTTGTCATGCAGTTGTAGGCAGTTGGATGGAACCAAACATTGAGTCTTTCTTGGAACTGTCACATGGGATCAGGTCAGGGTCACCAAGGTGGGATCACGTCGGGGTCACCAAAGTGGTATCACATGGGGGTCAACAAAATGGGATCACGCCAGGGTTCGCCAAGGCGGGGTCACCGAGGTCGTATCACTTAGGAGTCAAGGTGGGATCACATCGGGGTCGCCAAGGTGGGATCACGTCCAGTTCACCAAGGTGGGATCACATCGGGGTCACCAAAGTGGGATCACGTTGGGTTCACCAAGGCGGGGTCACCAAGGTGGGATCACATGGGTGTCGCCAAGGTGGGATCACATGGGAGTCAAGGTGGGATCATGTCGGGGTCACCGAGGTGGTATCACATCGGGGTCACCAAGGTGGTATTACATGGGTGTCGCCAAGGTGGGATCACATGGGAGTCAAGGTGGGATCATGTCGGGGTCACCGAGGTGGTATCACATGAGGGTCAACAAGGTGGGATCACGTCAGGGTCACCAAGGTGGTATCACATGGGGGTCAACAAGGTGGGATCCCGTCGGGGTCATCAAGGTGGTATCATCTGGGAGTCATGAAGGTGGGATCACGTCAAGGTTACTGAGGTGGTATGGCATGAGGGTTGCCAAGGTGGGATCACATGGGTTTCGCCAAGATGGGATCACGTTGAGGTCACCAGGATGGCAGTTGCAAGAAAGACTCAATATTTGGTCTCACGCAGATCGGCTCAGTTGCCGACTTTTGTCTCATGTCTGTCGTTTCCCCTAAGGCAGCCCAGTTCCGACTACCAGGAACAACACAGGACACGATCAAGTATTCCCACATAGCGTCCGTGCTGGACCTCCACTTTCCCTGATCCAAACTATTTTCCATCATGTGGTCCACCCATGCCTGCTTCAAAGTCACACTTTCCCTGCTGCCTTTTGTTTTGCTTGCCTATTTAACGTCCCCCACCACTTGAAGTGATCCCACAGTTTTGTGTCATTGTGTGAAAAGCAGGTTTTTTTCACCTTTAAACGAGAGTTCTTTTTTTTTTTCTCCACATGCTAATTGTTAGACTGGTAAAATTCCGGTAACGGTAGAGAACTGGAAAACACGTGCAAAAGGACTCATTTGCAGTGCGGTTAAAAGCGTGCAAGGGGTGAAAGGTGTTAGTGTGCAAATGATCTTGTTCACGTTCGGGCTGCCGTACTCGTCACCTGTTGAACTTGACTGTATTAACGCCTTTTATCACCTGGAATACATTGTGTACACCTGCACCTGATGTTTGTTATTGTGCTTGGAATAGTTTGGCTGATATTTTACACTTTACCTTTTTATCAGTCTAGTCTCGCCACGGTTAACCTCTTTAACAGTGTCGTTTAAAACTGCCATTGCCACTCCATATTATAATCATATATCATTCAATATTTCTTGCATAGCTACAGTGTTGTGGCTTTATTTCCAATGTGAACTCATTGGTTGAACTGAGCATTATTACTATCTTAGTGAAGGCAGAACATCAACTCACATGATGTAGTCCTATAACGAGTCGTGCCTGCCTAGCTCTTATTTATCTGCTTGTCATTATTCCAATTCACGAGGGTATAAAATGATGCTTGCATGTTCGGCGAATGCAGCTTTTGTGTTCACCTGCAAGGTTGTCCCTCGCTGTGAGGCGGCAAGGAGTCGCCCATTAAGCCGCCACTGTCAGCCATAAAGTGCATCATTATTGTCATCATTACCATAACGAGGTGCATTAACTCTACTTGTGCTTCTCCTGGTGTGTTTGTGGGACTCGGGGAAGGCGGCACGCCGCAGGAATGTACACGCAACAAAAATATAAATACAGCAATTCCTCGCAGTATTACGGTTCCATTGTGTAATCACTGTTTCATGGTTGAATATGGCCTTTTTCATTTTAATTAATTTTAAAACAAATTGTACTTGTTATGAGCATAAAATTGCTTAATGATCAAACTAAATGAAATACAAACACAAGGCCGAGCAAGCATTTTTATTGGGAATCGCGTGCAGTATTCTACGTTGGCCGCTAGGTGTCATTGTTCGGTGAGTCGGGCACTAGACTCCTCAACTTCGGTTCCCCGGGGAACACATTTACTGTAACACTGCTGGAGCAGAAGTTTGTTTACGTCTTACATGTCTTTTTTAAATTTTTATTCTGACTACTATAAAGGATAATACAAGTATAAAGCCGTTTAAAGCTGCAAGAAAGAACGCTGGCCAGGAAAAAAAAACAAACAGCAAACGTGTGAGTCTTAGTTTCGTCTAATATGCCTTTTATTTTTATAACTACTATTAGGAAATACAAATGTAAAGGTGACTATAGTGGTGCTACTTAATATATTGAAGGTTCTAATAATGTTAAAGAGGTTGTAAACAGGCTTTGTATGCCATAACTACAAAAATATGCCATCTATGAGTATCGATTATTGCAGTTATTACAGGGTAATCCGCGAAGTAAGGTTCCTTATTTATAAATGGAATATTTAGCATAGCATAGATAGCATAGAAAACCTGAAAACGACCTTCTACATACAGTTTTTAATATTAACAAAGCCCTCTGTGCATGAAATAACACCACTACAATGACCTCACTCATATTACACAATAGAGTAGATAAAATCAGAGAAAATAAGTAATATAAGACATAGAAAAGTATGTGCTAGGTCGTGTGTGTTGCAATTAATTCAACCACATCGGTGGTTTTGTTGAGTGGGAATAGGGAAATAGAGAATACAGAATGTGGAATAATGGTTAGCTTTTGTGGTGATGAAAAACGGGGAGGGTAGGATAAAGGAATAAACAAACAATTTTTATATAGCATTTTAAGAGTGAACATGTTGTTCTGCAATTGTCCAACAGATGGCAGTGCAGGTCCTGCCTTAGAAACATACCTGAAAATAAGGCGTGTATTTTCAGTGACTTTCTAGAAAAGCGATATACAAATCAAATGTTATCATTTTGTAATAGGGAAAGAGCGAAAATATCACAGTAATATAGTAGGTAGATTATGCAGCTTGACAAAAAAGGAACCGTTAAAACATCTACCTATTATTGTGTATGTACAATCCAGTGTATGAGTGAACCTGTTGTTTTGTAGTTGGCCAGTAGAGGGCAGTGCAGGCCCTTCCTAAAAATAACTTTCTATGACGTAGTGTAGTACATCTTTGACGTCACAGCTATCCCCTCTGGCCACAATTAGAAAATATGAAAAACATCTCTCAATATGATGCAGTGCAGTTGTCCTGTATTATGTCTTTAGGCGCATATTTTGCTGATATTTTATTGTGAAAGGTATCTGCAAACACGTGCACGTTTGCCGTGCAACACAAGCGACACGATGCGCACAGACAATGCATAGACAGGGAAGATTTATTTCATTTCCTGCTTTCCGTGGGTACAAATCATTGTATTTGTCTTACATCTTGCTCAGTAAGCCGTGATGCATTGCATCCATACGTTTGTAGCTCAAAACAGCTTTACAAAAAAGGATATACAATATATACTTATATTTATATATACTGTATATATTTCTATATATTTATACAAGTGATTGAAATCGATGCATTTGGAGGTGAGGTGAGGTGATGGGTGAAATGGAGCTTGATGGTGCAAGTAAACGTAGAGTGTCGTCATCATCATCATCATGGTCGTCATAGTGAATCAAAGTGATGGCTATTTGACATGACGATGAAGCCCTTCACACACAAGTTTGCATATTTTGCAGAAATACATAGTGATTGCTTTCCTGGACTCTACTGTGTTTGGAGATCGGGTCGTATTTGAAATGGATGGAAGCGGCCTAGCGTGGTGGTGGTGTGAGTCAAATACCTGCAGCCTCTTTCACACAGAATTCCCGTGAAATTAAAAAGCCGTAACAGTGGAGCAACTGTGTACCTTTAACACAGACACAGACGTCGTCCCGCCTCTTTTACGGCTCTGATACTACCTCCAAACGCGTTGCCGGGTCAGCTTTGTCTCCTTATTCCGTGCCAGTGGCGTTCTTACAGAACCACCTCAAGGAAAAATAGGCGGGAAGGCCGTGTGAAAGGAGCTTGGGGGGGATATGAGAAGCGACTTCCAAGGCTAGCATGCACAATGAGAACAATTAGATGTTTCCCTTTTTTTCCTAATTTCTTTGTTGCTGGTATACAGTTGTCCCTCGCTTTACTGCGGTTTGAATATCACTCTCTCACAATATCACGTTTTTGTTCCCAAAAATAATAACTTCATAAATGATTGCTGTTTTGTGGTGGACTATGGCCTTTTAGTAGTTCAAAAAATTACGCATTCTTGGCCTAAATTAAATTTTTTTTTTTTGCATAAAAATGACTCAATTAACAAAAATACACAGCAGAAGACATTGTACTTGTGGGTGTAGTATCCTACATTGGCCACTATGTGTTGCTAAAACGTGAGGTAATCACCAGAGCAGCCAGTTAATCGTAAATTTAAATTAATCTCAATATGACGAGCTAAAACTCAGCTAGGAACATCCGACGTGATTTGGCACTGGGTTCCCCGGAGACAGCAGTTTTATTCCCGTCTCAAATGAATTATTTACTTATTTATTTAAAGCCGCAATTGGAGTACAATGATAAGTTTGTTATCTTATTTACGTCTAGTATGTCAAATTTTCCCTGATTGTATCTATTATACTGGGTAATAGAAGTGTAAAGTTGACTATAGGGGTGTTATTTCATGTCTAGAGGGCTCTAATGTTAAAAAGCATATTTAGAAGGTTTTTTTTTATGCCATAGCCGCCATGAATATTGAGTCGTACTCGGTGAAAATTCACTTAGCATTTAACCGCGATAAACGAGGGATTACTGTATATATTTTTTATGCCTGGGTATTTAGATGAAAACAAAACGGACAAAATTATGGGGACACGGCAGAATAGTGGAAGCTCTTATAGCTGCAAACTGCTGATTTTTTTCGTCTTATTTTCCACGTGGCATTCTGTCCCAATAATTTTGTCGATGGAGTGCACAAAAACACACACAAAAAAATAGGATTTTTGCGAGAAATGTCAAACAATACGTCCACTGTGCTGTTGTTTGTTTTTGTTTTTTGTTTTTTTTGGTGTTACTCACTTCACATTATATAGCTCAAAAATGACAGCAGTACATCGTCAATACAACAGAGTAGTCATAAGAAGAACAATAATCATCATCTTCATGGTGTGTGTATACTAAAATGAGCATCATTCATGTAAACATATTTTTCACCAGGTCATGCAAACAGGAGACCGACTTCCACGATAGAGGTTGCACGCCACGGGGCAGGCCGAGCGCCCACGCTGAGATCCCAGGCCAAACGTTGTGTCGGATCTCAGTCTGGGCCTCGATTGTCAACAAAACAACCATAAAATAAAGAAGGAAAAATAGACTCCATATGTTTTCACTTCCTTTCCCCAGCATGCAGAGACACTGCAGGTCAGAACCACTCAGCACCGACCCAGTCTGAGCCCCGAGTACAGAACTATTAAGGTTCGCATGGATCTGAGCCATTTCCGAGCCAGACTGGGCGGACGGGCTCTGGATGCTCCGCGGGGACTCCTAATGTCATCGTTTAGAAATGAATCGTTCGGATGATAACAAGAGGAAAGTGAGGTTGTGCTCAGATGCGACTGGCCGGCCTGCAGCAGTAGGTGCAGCTCCTCAGGCTGTCCCGGTCCGTGCTGCCGTCGGCGCTTCCACGCCGCCCGTCGCTGTAGTGGGACACTGTGGACACGACACGCTCGCCAGGTTAGTGCCCCCCCCTACACACTCCCTTGATTCCTGATCCTGGCTCACGTTTAGTGATTTTGAATATAGCGTTATGTTAATGACGGCCCCTGAACACAACAAAAGTCACATCCTTCCAACGTATTATTCTAGCAAGAAAAAGCTAACTCACAGCGCTCTTCCTCGCCGTTCCCTAACTCCTCATCCTCCTCCTCTTCAGGCAGCAGAAGTCCATGGCAGGGGCTGGTGGGAGTGATCTGACTGGGTCCCTCCACGCTGGTCCCCAGCTGCAACCTACGCATGTGGCGCACCACCGCCGTGGCGTTGAATGCTTGCTGCCGCGGGTCAACAAAGACAGAATGCACGGTAAGTTCGGCACCATTTTTTATCAAGGTGGCAGGGTACATCCTGGAACTGGTGGCCAGCCAATCACAGAGCACATATAGACAAACAACCATTCACACTCACATTCATACCTATGGACAATTTGGAGTCGCTAATTAACCTAGCATGTTTTTGGAATGTGGGAGGAAACCGGAGTACCCGGAGAAAACCCACGCATGCACGGGGAGAACATGCAAACTCGAGGGTGGAATTATTGAACTCCGGTCTCCTAGCTGTGAGGCCTGTGTGCTAACCACTTGTCCGCCGTGCAGCCCGGTATTATGTATTAATATATACAAACTATGTTGTGTCCAATCATCAGGACTGCTATCACTTGCGCTTGCTAGCTTACATTTTCCATGAAGTTCCCGGTTATTTTTTTTTCCACATTTATCATGTGACGGCGACAGGCAAGTTCTGAAGTGCATCGGTACTCCCTCGTCAGGTGTGTAGTTGGAGTGTGTAGTTTCACGTTACAATGTGATGGTTGGGTGGTAGGTTCCCGCAAGAAGTGAAATCCGCAAAGTAGCCAACTATAAGTAGACTTTTCTCAGACAGGCAATGATACTTGCTGGGTCGGAGAGGCGGGGTACACCCTGGAACTGGTGGCCAGCCAATCACAGGGCACATACGTATAGACAAACAACCATTCACACTCACATTCATACCTATGGACAATTTGGAGTCGCTAATTAACCTAGCATGTTTTTGGAATGTGGGAGGAAACCGGAGTACCCGGAGAAAACCCACGCATGCACAGGGAGAACATGCAAACTCCCACACAGAGATGGCCGAGGGTGGAATTGAACTCGGTCTCCTAGCTGTGAGGCCTGCATGCTAACCACTCATCCGCCGTGCAGCCCCTATTCCACGTTCAGTGGAATTTCATATTTCCCACTGAAAATGAATGGCCATTTCACCAACCTTCCATTTGCTTTTGGCAAAGTTCTTCTTGATTTGAGCGCTGACGGATTCATGGATGTTCTTGTCCAGAGCCGTGTCCCCGCAGATCCTGAGAGAGTGACACACAGTGGATGAATCTGCAATACACTAGCAAGACTTGTACTCGTAGGTATGACGTGTGTCCCAGTACTTGTGTGTGTACTTGTGGTACTGCAAGAGAAAGCATGCCTACCATGGATGCTGCAGTGCCTGTTCACACGTGTATCTTTTCAGAGGATCCTTCTCCATCATGTGGCAGATGAAGTCTTTGGCTAACAAATGAAAGTTGCGTTCATGACAACAGATTGCATTTTGTTTGGGGTTATTTATTTAAGGTATACCTGAGTCGGAGATGTCATCCCAGTAGGGAGAGTCAAATTCATACTCCGCCTTCAGGATCTGCTCAAACAGCTTGGCGTCGTTCTCGTCGTAAAACGGAGGATAGCCACACAATCTGAAAGGGTGTAATGAGAATATTCATTCATTCATTTTCTACTGCTGGAGCCTATCCCAGCTGTCTTCAGGCGAGAGGCGGGGTACACCCTGGACTGGTGGCCAGCCAATCACAGGGCACATATAGACAAACAACCATTCACACTCACATTCATACCTATGGACAATTTGGAGTCGCTAATTAACCTAGCATGTTTTTGGGAGGATGTGGGAGGAAACCAGAGTACCCGGAGAAAACCCACGCATGCACGGGGAGAACATGCAAACTCCCCACAGAGGGAGGGATTGAACCCTGGTCTTCTAGCTGTGAGGTCTGCGTGCTAACCACTCGACCGCCGTGCCGCCCGTAATGAGAATATGTAAAAAAAAAAAAAATGACATGTGGCGCCCCCTAGCGATTGTGCTGCATTGTAAGACATGTAATACAGATGTAAATAAAACACAATGGCCAATGACTTATGGGCAAGACATTTTGCTTGATAGCGGCCAGGTTTGTCAACTAATCTTGCTCAAATTTTACACACATGTGCTCGTCAGGCTCCTAAGGGTGTGTGCTGATTCGGCAAAAGATACTCAAGTGATACATCAAGCCGACTTATGAATCAAACTTATTATATTTCATCTTATTTATAACAGTTTTGTATTGGATCCTGTCCAATGCTGAATACAAATCCAAACTCACAGAATATACGAAATGACTCCTATGGACCAGCAATCCACGGCTTTGCTGTACGGTTTCTGGGCGAGGACCTCCGGAGCTGTTGAGTACACACAAAAACTCGTCATCTTGACCCGTGTTGATCTGCTAGGTCACGTTAACAAAGTCGAGAGTACTCGTAGAGTACTTGTACTTGACTCAGTAGTGGATAAGAGAGCCTCTCACAAGATAAAGTGTACGAGAGGATGTCAGCTGAGCGTACAAAAGAGAGGGCGGCTCACCCGGAAAATGAATACCTCACCCACGTATCCAGGAGTACCGCAGGCCGTGGACATGACGCTGCCGGCTCCTTCGATCTTGGACAAGCCGAAATCACTGATCATGATCTTGGAGTCTTCGTCCATGCTGTAATACAGCAAATTCTCCGGCTAGGAAAAAACACAGCGGTTACAGGACGCCGTATACAAAATGGAGACAGCGCTGATTCCTCGTTTCTTGCTACCTTCAAGTCTCTGTGCACAATCCCCATATCGTGGAGATATTTGACTGCGTCCAAGATCTGGCGGATGAGCTGGCTGGCGTCTCTCTCCGTGTAAAAACCCTTCTCCACAATCCTGTCAAACAGCTCGCCGCCTGATACACTGCCCAGTGAAGGCAACAGAAAAACAGCTTCAGTGTTACTCCGTGTACTTTTCACTACCTGCTGGGATCAAAGGAGTCTTAACAGTTGGCGTTGACGGCGTTCCTCAAGGCTCTACTCTCGAGCCACGTGCATTCAACTTAAACTTGTGTTAAAGAAGTGTCTGAAGGACAGGACTTTGAGGAACACTTCTCTTCAGTTTCTGTCACATAATAGTAATCTGACATTTGTGTTTGGCTTGTAAACAAACGTCTCAAGAAGTTAGCTTGAAAGCTAACAGCTTTTGAGGGACTCCCATTGTGATTTTTGTACCTCAGGGCTCCATTCACAGCATTTTTTTCAATCATAGTTCGGAAATGTTGTAGATTGTGTGAAGTGGACTTCCTCAAGGTTCTGTCGTTGAGCCACTAAAATTGTGTGTGAAGAAGCGGTTCTAGAACAGGCCCTTGAGGAAGTCTTACTTCACAGTAGCATGTAAAGAGGTTTATCTACAAACGCCGGCTTTTGTTGAAGTAAATGTTCACGTTTTTTTAACAAAAGTGGCTCAAAGATAGAATTTTTGTTCATTTTTGTTCCCCAAAGCTCTGAACACACATGGCATGAGAATAGAACCTTGAAGAACTCCATTTGCAGTAGCATGTACAGTAGGATGGGTTAAAAGGCTACATACGTTGGTTTTAGTTAGTATATTCATTCATTCATTTTCTACCGCTTTTCCTCACGAGGGTCGCGGGGGGAGGGGGGTGCCTTTGGGCGAGAGGCGGGGTACACCCTGGACTGGTGGCCAGCCAATCACAGGGCACATATAGACAAACAACCATTCACACTCACATTCATACCTATGGACAATTTGGAGTCGCCAATTAACCTAGCATGTTTTTGGAATGTGGGAGGAAACCGGAGTACCCAGAAAACCCACGCATGCACGGGGAGAACATGCAAACTCCACATAGAGATGACAGAGGGTGGAATTGAACCCTGTGATTGAACCTAGCTGTGAGGTCTGTGCGCTAACCACTAGACCGCCGTGCCACCCTAATTAGTATATTGTTCAATGCAAAAACATGTTGAAGAAGTGGTTCCAAAACAGAACCGGGAGGAACACCTTGCTTGTCATTTTTGTTCCCCAATGCTGTGTTCTCTAGAGTTCTTCAAGGCTCTGTTCTTTGGCTGTGTTGTGTACAAGAAGTGAGGACAAAGCATGCAGACGGCTTTAACGTCTACAAAAACTGGCAAGCGAAGCTCCTCAGGGCTCTGTCCTTGAGCCCCTTCAGTTACATTTGTTTTTAACTTGTCTGGTTCAACCATGCCCGCTTACTGTGAAAGCGTGACTGGTTGGTATCCATGACGTGTTAAAGTAGTGGCTGGAGAGCAGAGCCTTGAGGAACCCCTTGAACATCAGTACTAGCTGAGATATTGAAGGGCAGCATTGTTGCTAATCATGATGCATCATTGGGTGACACAGTCAAGCATTAGTCAACGTGTCCATGCATTGATCTCCGCTAGGCTCAGCTACTTGTTCCGTTTAAAAAAAAACCCTGCCGTCGCAGATGAAAGGTTTGAATATTTCATTTGGACTATAAACAGTGCATTCTGTGCATGTGACGTTAGAGCGTAGCGTCGTTTTTACAACAACAAGCACACAACTTTATCCGGCGATGAACGTAAAGCACAACTCACAGCTGCATGACGAGGTACAGATGAGATGTGCTTTCAAAGATGTCCTCCAGCGAGACGATGTTAGGGTGCTTGATTCTGTGGAGGAATCATAATGTGAGTATGGTTTTTTTTCCAGATGTCATTGGAATTTACGGGGAAGTAAGCGCGCTGCTCGGAATAGATTTCCAGTGTAAAATATGCAGCGTGAAGCATCCAACAGAGCATCTCTGTCACTTTAACACCGTGGCAGATGATGGAGGATTTTACAGGATGAGCATCTTGTCCCACATTGTGTTTTTTTTTTTTTCCTTTCTTGACTCATCCCATTTAATGCTCTTTTATTTGCTTAATAGTGACTGCAGATCTGAGTCCATAACCGCCCCCCACTCCTCTCTTTTCCCCTTATGTCTCCTTCTCTTCAATACACTGCTGCAGGGAACTCCACACCATCTCCGCCTCTGTGTGCTGTTGCCCTGGCAACAGGGACACTAAAAATAGGTCTATCTTCTTTACTCCTGACATTTCCGGTGCACAATCCGAGTGTTTCTACTGACACCGTGAATCGGGTGGCCTGTTCTGTTGACCCCCGGCGTATAATCTGCATGTGGATAAGCCGTGCACGCGCCAAAATGCGTCCGCCGCCAACAACAACAACAACAACGGCGGCTTTGGCCCAACTCACCTGTGTAGTACGGCGATCTCGTTCTCCACATTGTTCTCTTTGCCTTCCAGAGCTTTCTTTGGGATGCACTTGATGGCCACTAGCCTCTGGGTTCTCTTCTCCTCGGCGAGCAGCACCTCAGAGAAGGCGCCCCTGGGGAGGACATACATTGAAATGGTGATGTTTGTGGCGCGGGCGGCACGGCGGTCGAGTGGTTAGCGTGCAGACCTCACAGCTAGGAGACCAGAGTTCAATCCCACCCTCGGCCATCTCTGTGTGGAGTTTGCATGTTCTCCCCCGTGCATGCGTGGGTTTTCTCCGGGTACTCCGGTTTCCTCCCACATTCCAAAAGCATGCTAGGTTAATTGGCGACTCCAAATTGACCATAGGTATGAATGTGAGTGTGAATGGTTGTTTGTCTATATGTGCTCTGTGATTGGCTGGCGACCAGTCCAGGGTGTACCCCGCGTCTCGTGAGGAAAAGCGGTAGAAAATGAATGAATGTTTGTGGCGCCCCTTATAGGTTGAGTTCAGAGTGCTCCGGAATACGTGCAAGCATAATGTCGAGGTCAGAGTTCAATGACACCAAAAAAAACCCAAATCTCCAAAATCGGCATACAGATAGCAGGTTGATCAGTTGGCCAGCTTTTGGTGACGATTGACGCGATAGCCAAAGCTTTAAAAGCTAAGAAAAATCACTATTGTCGCAAAAGTCCAATCTCAAGGTGGAATCGAACACATGGATTCATTCCAAGCTACTCGACTGTAATCACAGCGTCCGTACAAAGACAGAAATGACATATGGAGTGACAAGACACCCTGCGGTGAATTAGATAAAAGCCTATATGGAGGCCATTGACTGTTTACTGATAAACACCTGCATGTACTTTTTGCATGCTTGGCGGTGACTGGATGAATAATTCAAAGCGGTTACATTACTGAGATGTTTTGGGTGGTGGTCGTGAAAAGATCTTGCACGCGCAGGAAAACATTTTCCAGGAGCGGCATCTTTACGCCTTTGAATAATATATCAAGCAAATGTAGCCAAAAGACTGCAATGATGGATTGTGGAGCGCAGGAGGAGGCCGTGAACACGGGCAGCAAACCGCAGGGACGCTGAAAGACAAGCAAAGCGGCCCGCTGGGGGTACCTGAACGTCTCACGGTGGTGGTTCGCTCACTTTGCAGTAACAGCGGTTGCCCGTTCATCCGGAAGAACACGTGTGAGGTCAGAGGTTCACCGTCTCTGTTCTTACTTCATCCCATAGGTGTTGAATGGAGTTCCTCCACACCAATGTCATGGTCATGCCAGGAGTTGACAAAGAAACGCGTCCGTAAAGTGTGCTAATGCACCATTTTCCTCCAAATAATTGTTTTTCCAGCTCAACTAGCTAGCCTGGATCTGCCAAATACATATATGTCAATGGACAAAGTGGAACAAATTGCAAATGTTCTTGTTTGTCGTTTTTTTGGTAGCATGTAAGCTAGCAGACTCTTATGCGTTAATATTGTATCATGACTTAAACAAAGAAAATGCTAGCTAGCATGCTAATTCTTGGTTCCTGGGGAATGACGTTAAGATCCTGGACTCTACCATTCTGCAGTAATGGGGGAACACCTCCATTGTGACCTAAACAACAAAAGTAGACTTTACCTGTTAAAAATTTATTTTTTTTTTGTTCACACGTTAGCTAGCTAGGATCTATGGATCTACCATTTACATTCTGGGACAAGCAAAAGGCTTTCATTGTGACTCAAATGAGGCGAAAAAAGAAAATTCATTGAACAAAAGTTGACAAAAAAAATCATGGAAAAGTATATTTTTGTTTGTTTGGTCACATGCTAGCTGCTAATGTAAGACCTACGGGACTCTACCATTTACATTCTTGGACAAGGGAAATACTTTTGTTGCGACTCAAACAGCAAAAGAAGAACAATCTTGTCACAAAAGTTGAACAAAATTATGGAAAAGTATAATTTTGTTTGTTTGGTCACATGTTAGCTAGCATGTTATTTTTTGGTTCATGGTGGAAAATGTAAAACGTACAGGACTCTACCATTTACATTCTAGGGCAAGAGAAAAGCTTTTGTTATGACTAAATTTGTCAAACAAAAGCTTTTTAATAAGAAAAAAATAATATTTTTGTTTTTTGTTTGTTTGCTAGCTAGCAAACTATGTTCTGCTTAATGGAAGACAAACATTAAGACAGTTGAATTGACAATTGACAGTCCTTGTTTTTTGCGCTTGGTAGAGCAAAAAAAGGTGACAGCAAGTGACGGTGATTATTAGCAAGTGTACCATCAATTAGGCTAATATTTGTAAAGTGACACTCGCCGCTGGGAGCCGTGCACAGTGGCACGCGTGTACTGTTGCTGTGAGACACGTGTAATTAAACATCCACTAGCTCATTCCTCCTTGGAGACGTCGCATGGGGGCGGGCCCTCTGCGGGGGGGTTTGCTTCATAACAGACAGAGATGGAGAGAGTCACCTGTTATCTTGCATGGATGAGGTTTACTTAAGGCCATCCGCTGGTAAATACTTGAACTTGTTCTTAGCGTCAAACATCATCGGTGTATTGGGCCGTGGTCCAAACTGGGTTGTGCTTTATTTATGCTGTTCTATATGTGGAGAACTTCACTTCTCCACCAAGGCCGGAAGGAGGAAACTTGTTCCTTTGATCCCGAAGGCTTCTTGACTGTGGAGTGTCCCTGTTTATGTTTCTGGTGGGGGGGTGTCACAATGGGGTTGTTGTTGTGGTGTGGCTGGTGAGCGAGCGTCCCGGTGGGAAAACTTCACATCAATGGCTCCTCTTCCAGGGGTGGATGTCAGGATGTTGTTGTAAGCAGACGCTAGGTCAGGGGTAGGACCAGATGCAGAACATTTCCCCAAACCGAGGTCCAGACCAGTCGTTTTTAATAGTGTCTATCACTTCGATGGTTAAATTGGTCAATGCATTTCCTTAACTCTCCTCTGTGAATCACCACCCAAGGGGGTTTGAGTGCCGGAGTGATCCGAGGAACGATGCTGCTCCTAGTAGGGTCCCCCAAAGCTAACATGTCAGACAAAAACTGATTGAGAAGCCAAATGAGAGCCCACAACTCAACCGCATGTGGGACACTGAGGCCTTACCCTGGAGCCAGGTCTGGGGGAAGGGCCCAGTGGTTAGACCCAGCCAGGCCCTGCCTGAAAAATCCACATCTGGAAATCTGGACTCGGACCACGGTCCACCAGTTACTGATCCATGCGATCGGCTCAGCAGCCATGTCAACCAAAGTCGGACATTGTTGTCCCCAACGGAACGTCCCTTCTTTTATGGACGCAAATGGGCCAAAGGAACTACTCTCCTATCTCCCATACGTTTATATAAAGGTTGCTTGGTCTCTCCAATGTAGAGGTCATGGTACTCCTCATTTCTTCTCCTGTTTCTATCCTCCTGCATGTATGAAATACCTGAATGGGTGACATTGAACCATTGGACATAAGCTGTGAAGTTGGGAATAGATCTATGAAAGCTTCTCCTGGACCGAAGTGCACTTATATCATCTCCTCATGGAATGATTCAATGATTATTTGCATGCCAATGTAAAAAAAACAAAACAAAACTGCATGGTGTGGCAAATAGCGAGACATGGTGAGACCCGAGCACGAAGGAATATGCTGCGTCCACACTAACGATATGTCTTCCTGTCCCATCTGCTCCATCTGCCTGACACAGCAATACAACTGTGAGGATTAGCTGGGAATGCAATATAATATTTCAGCATAAATCAATTAACTTCACGCTGTAGAAGCTCCTCTGTAAGCCTCCGTGTGTGTGTCAGCCGGTAAGGAGCTTTTCAGCCGCACATTCACTCTGACCTCTGCCACTCCGACAGGGAAGACAATATGGCTGTGTTCGAATCCATGCCTGTACTATCCGCACTCCGTACTGCATACCCAATCCATTAGACAGTATGCAAAGCGTTTACACTGCAGCGTACTACATGATAACCCACAATGCATTGCGCTCCTACCCGAGCCAAAATCGACAGGCTGAAGCTGATTTCACTTTAGCTCTAAACTCTTTAAATACATAACTTTATTGAGATTTTTTTTAATCAGGCGACAAAGTGGCCGTTTAGATCCCGAGTGTGCCATTTATTTGTCCAAATACAAATTTGGCAAAATTTAAGCTAGCTGAAGTGAGCAACGCACTTCCGGTTATTTTCACAAAATAAAACACCCCGGGCTGCACGGTGGTTGAGTGGTTAGCACACAGGACTCACACCTAGGAGACCCAAGTTCAATTCCACCTTCGGCCATCTCTGTGTGGAGTTTGCATGTTCTCCCCGTGCATGCGTGGGTTTTTTCCGGGTACTCCGGTTTCCTCCCACATTCCAAAAACATGCTAGGTTAATTAGCGACTCCAAATTGTCCATAGGTATGAATGTGAGTGTGAATGGTTGTTTGTCTATATCTGCCCTGTGATTGGCTGGCAGATTGTGTCTTATGTATATTATGACTCTGTGACTTCCAACTTACGTTCCCAGCACTTCTTTGAAGTCATAATATTCCTTAATGTCGGACGTCTTCTTTTTCCATCCGTTGCCATCCTCTCCAAGAGGCATCCTACTGCGCTGACTGGATTCGCCACGCTACGGCTGCCAGGTGACAAGAAAACACAGTCACTATTCTCTTCATTCTTACCCCAAAAAATGCCTTTTTACAGACTTTGTCTTACAGCAGGGGTGGGCAAACTACGGTCCAGGGGCCACATCCGGCCCGCCAAGTGTTTAAATACGGCCCGTCTGTTCTTTTCAAACATACAGTCTGGCATCATGGCTTGAGCCAACCTTTTGATGATTTAGGTAGATTTTTAATCAATTTGTTTTTACATATATTAATTATATGTGTAAAATATATACTCTGCCCCCCCCCCCCCCCCCTCGTCAATTTTGTGAAATCATTTCGGGCCGTGAGTCAAAAATTTGCCCACCCCTGTTTTACAGTATATCTTCCCAAGGGACTGTACTAGAAATTAAACTTGTGTATGCTCTAGAGTAGTCAGTGTACAACTTAGCAGTCAACACATTACTGTCTAAATATCTGGCAACGCAACATGAATTTCAACAGGAAGCAGAAACTATAGGACAACACCCCTCCAAGATGACGAGTGCCCTGCCCCAGTATCCATCTAGCCCAATTCCATTTCCGTAGTTTTGTCCCTTGAGAAGATACAATATTGTGATTGCCGACGTGTGTACTAAACGCCCGGCTTTCTATTTGGACTGCAGAGTATTTCCTGCCTGTGCCGTCCATAAAAATAGATCCATTACGCTTTGCCTGATGTGATTAATGCTTGATTAGTGCAGCTCATGTTTGACAGACAAGACAACACCAACACAAACATCTCTATGGGGTTCACAGATTCACAGGCTCACAGATACATCTTGGTACATGTGGAAGTACCGTATTTTCCGGACTATAAGTCGCACTTTTTTTCATAGGTTGGCTGTTCCTGCGACTAAAAATGAAAAAACTGTTTATGTTACATAAACACTGGACACCTTTTCTGTTCATGTTTATTTTTTGTTTAGCTGAATAACCATTGTTAGCGTAGCCTGTTGTCTATTCTTTTATTAATGTTAGAACTTGCCTTCCAAGATGACGTAATATCTGTTTTGGTCAAGTAGTTTGTAAAATAAATAATGTGCAAAAAATGTGACTTATACTCCAGTGTGACTTATGTATTTTTTTACCTAATTATGCATTTTTGGCCTAGTGCGACTTATACTTCGGAGCAACTTATAGTCCAGAAAATACGGTATTTTGACTGACATTTGCCTTTATACCACAGCAGTGGATTTAAAGTAAAACAATAACGATGTCATTTAAGAGGTTTAAGGAAAATATTTAAGAATTACAGCCTCTTATGCTGACTACCACACCTTGATTTGATATCATTGCAAAGAAAATCATCATTTTTAATAATATTATTTCATATATTTTTCATTTGGGATGCACGGCGATCGAGTGGTTAGCGCGCAGACCTCACAGCTAGGAGACCCGAGTTCAATCCCACCCTCGGCCATCTCTGTGTGGAGTTTGCATGTTCTCCCCGTGCATGCGTGGGTTTTCTCCGGGTACTCCGGTTTCCTCCCACATTCCAAAAACATGCTAGGTTAATTAGCGACTCCAAATTGTCCATAGGTATGAATGTGAGTGTGAATGGTTGTTTGTCTATATGTGCCTTGTGATTGGCTGGCGACCAGCTGGGATAGGCTCAGCTCGTGAGGATAAGCAGTAGAAAATGAATGAATGAATATTTTTCATTTAATGACAATAATTTGCTGTACTTCTTGCTGCCTTCACTTTAGTCTTCACCATAAAAGAAAAGCAATGTATTTGTCATTCCAAATCCATTGTGTCCAAAACTATTCTGTTGCCAAAAACTGTGCCTTATAAGTGTAGCACCACTGACTCTTTTTTTCTGCTGACAACAAAAAGGGGCCAGAAATAACAGCTTGGAAGTAGGGCAAACAGTGCAGCAAGGCCAGTCACAAAAAAGGAAGGCAAAAAAAAAAAAACCCATGCGGGTTCAGTAAAGGAGATAATGGCTGGGAAACCTTGGCTCATTGGCAAGATGCTTGAATACTGTTGCATGTGAAAATGAATTTTCTTCATTTAAACAAAATCTTCAGGAAAAATGCACGTGCAAATTAAAAAGAAATAGTGCTTTTGAGCATGCAAGGTGGGGGGGGGGGGGTGCAAATGCACTGTGGGTGTACTGCACCACTCAAGGAGGTGGCACGCAAAGCAAGACTGCATCTTTCAAATCCTCATGCATGGACACCGTACGGCTTTTAGAGGTTCTCGGGGCACGGACGTCGAACACGTAGAGGCGAAAAGAGACCTACCTAAATGGCGATCTGTGCCCGGGATGTGCGCTCCTTGCCTCCGGGAGTGACGCGCTGCTGCTGCTGCTGCTGGCCGGGCTTGTGCGCAGCGCCGCTCGGCTCGTGCTCCTCCTGACGTCAAGACGAGCGCACGAGCGTCTCCCCCTCGGACGCACGGTGCAGCATGAACTCGCTTTCTGCGCTTCTGACACGTCGTGGTGATAATACCACGCAAGGTGCTGAAATTGAGCATACAAATATGAATAAAATCCATAACTTGACACCCAACTTGACACCATTTCTAGTTAGCATGCGTTTACCGTGTGGAAGCTCACTCGGTATTTTAGGTAACATATTGTTCCTAAATTTAAGATCTCATTGTGGTGGGCGGATCGATGTAAATATCGATAATATCGAATCCGATGTTGGTATCCATATTGATCGATACCAGTGTAAAAAAAATCGATGCTTTGGTTTACAACCTTGTGCGAAAATCAATGCTTCTCGGACAAATAATTTGTTTTAAATGTTTTATAATATTTGTTGTGAGGTGATAATTTTGTAGGCTTTGTTTATTTAAGAAGAAAAAAAACAGAAATAAGTGATTTTGTGTTTTGTGTTGTTTCCGAATAAAAACGTTTATTGTCCTAATAAAGTACTTATATTTACTGCCTAAATTATTTTTCTTAATGTTTAACATATTAATAATCTAAAGGGTAAATCACAAAAAGGGCATAGAAATACATTCATATTGATAATACCGCCTTAAGTATCGGTATATTACTACTTGGTATCGGATCGATACAAAATCGCACACCACTAAAATCAAAATAGCAAAATGAGTTAACAGATAAAAGAGTGATTTTGCGTCATGAAAAATGTTTTTTTCGCCAAGGTTTCTTCCAATTTCAGAACGTGAGAAGTCTTGCAGTGCCACTCCAAAACTCAAGGGGCAACATTGCCTATTTGGGGCGTTTCCACATCGAAACAAAACGAGCCCTAACTTCCGGTTTGGAGTTTTCAAACACTAGCTACCTAGCCGCTAATCTTCTCTCAGGGATTTACTGACATATTTGCTGATTTTGTGGTAATATTGTGTTTTTATAACAACGCTTGCTTTATTTAACTTGTTTTAATCAACAGTATGTTTCCGTGGTTTCTTATTTTTTAGTACGGTGACAGACTAACGGTGGGGAAACATGCTAGCATTGCTTTGTTTCATACATCCAAGTGATGCTAACGCTTAGTTGCCCATCCTCGTAGCTTTTTTTGCATCCTTACTTTCTTGACATTAACATAAATGAGCACGTATTTTACAAAATAAGCACATTCTACCTCAACAAAGTCCACATATTTGCCTTGTTATTTGTCGCCTGTCGTAGAAGCAGTGAGCTATGTTAGCTAAGAGGAGAAGAACCACTTCCCCCTCCAGCAGTGTCAGCGGTGGAGGGGATCTCGATGACGTCTCCACTCCTGGAAGTGGTCGAAAAAGAAAAAGGGTCTCCAGTGTTCCCCCTGTAGATACGGTATGTTTTGGCATGTGTACTCCCCCCCCCGTCTCCCCAAAAGCTAACAAATGCATGTCGTTTAGATTGCTGTATGTCATGAGCTGTTCAACGCAGTCAGGGACCACAAGGATGATCAAGGGAAAAACATCAGTGAACTTTTTCTAAGGGTACCAAAGCGAAGGTATTGCATTCATTTACTATACACATTAGGGTGGTTGATACTGTTGGGGGTGTTTGTAGCCATCTACAACCACAAAACAGTGTATTTATTTTTGTAAAGGAGATTTTTTTTGCACACAAATGATTGTCCAGTAGGTTGATAATAGATGTGTTATATCATCTGATGTACTTTGTATGTAATATTCTACTCATTGTTCCTATAGAAACCTTCCTGATTACTATGAGGTGGTGTCCCAGCCCATAGACATGACAAAAATCCAGCATAGGCTGAAG
Organism: Doryrhamphus excisus; assembly: GCF_037039965.1. Classification (NCBI taxonomy): domain Eukaryota; kingdom Metazoa; phylum Chordata; class Actinopteri; order Syngnathiformes; family Syngnathidae; genus Doryrhamphus; species Doryrhamphus excisus. The sequence continues at coordinate 18,110,500 of NC_136367.1, read as the reverse complement.
TCCGAAGACTATCAAGAAGTGGAGCAGATCACTGCAGACTTCCAGCTCATGTTCAATAATGCCAAGTTGTTTTACAAGGTAACAAATTCATTTTTTTTCTTCAGATAGCACTTAATATTTAGTGACTTATTACTGTTGTCTACAATGACAAGATGGTATAAATAATTTATGGATGCTCCGATCAGGGTTATATGCTGCTGATTCCATTCCATGTTTTGTACCTTTGTCTACAATCTAGAGAGACAGCGAGGAATATCAAGCCGCCTGCAAGTTGTGGGACATCTATTTGCAGACGAGGAATGACTTTTTGCAGGCTGGAGACGGAGAAGACGACGATGAAGATGTGGACGATGTGGATAATCCAGGGGTGTCTACAGAAGATGAGGTCAGTTTAGTGATAGCGATCCCTTTACATCCTGATATGTGCACGTATGTGGTTCACATTTAAACCAAGTTTGCGTTTGTCTTTGGAGCATGCATGTCACGGAATGACACACTTATGTCATCTTGGTTTTTCAGAATTCCACCAGCAGTGTAAAGGAAGTGTTGGAGCAGATCCTTGAGGCCGTGGTGATGTACACTGATCCCTCAGGTCACGTGGTCAGTGAACTCTTCCAGAAACTGCCTTCCAAAGTGGTACGTATTTCTTAAAAACCCTAAATAATGCTCTCTGACTTTGTGAATTAATTTTCTCTGAAAGTAGTTGTAATCTGACCTTGTCTTTGCTAGCATTACCCTGACTACTATGCTGTTATAAAGGAGCCCATTGATCTGAGAATGATCGCTCAAAGAATACAGGTACACGCTATGTCATTGACAGTATTTCCTTCAGTTGTGGCCTGTGCACCAGTTCATTCACAAGTACAGTACATTTTCTTTCCCTTAGGTGGGATATTACAAAAGTGTCAACGCAATGGCCAAGGACATCGACCTGATGGCCAAAAATGCCAAAACATACAATGAACCCGGATCTCAGGTTTTTAAGGTATGCCCTCATAGAGGAATTTCATCCATTTACATGTCCGACAGTCAGTAATAAATGTCCTCTTACTGTAGGATGCAAACACCATAAAGAAAGTCTTCATCCAGAAGAAAACGGAAATCGAGCATGCCGAACCCACAAAATCCAGTCTTCGTATCAGGTATTGACATAACATAAAGCAGAATTCAAGCAAAGCTTGTGCATCAATGTTGAGATGTCCCCCTACTGCTATTTAGAAATCGCAGGTCTGGTCAGGTAGATCGGCTTTCTGGTGTCAGCATAGCACTTCAGTACGGCTCGGAGAGCGAGGACGACCCCATGCTGTCCGGTAAGCAAAAACACGCGCCTCCTTTAGTTTCACAATAACAGCATCCAACTATTTGAATGTTTGTCAGGCTCGGTGTGCTACGATGAAGGAGAGTCTGAGGCTGAGAGTCAGAGTTCTTGCATGGAGATGAGCAACCCCATCTTCCAGCTGTATGAAGCCGTAAGAGGCGCCAGGAACAGCCAGGGCCAGCTGTTCTCCGAACCCTTCCAGAACCTGCCCTCTCGCAGGGAGTATCCCGACTATTACCAGCAGATCAAACAGGCCATCTCTCTGCAGCAAATCAGGTAAAGATGATACAAGCGCTTGTGGAGCCTAAGACTGAGTTGCTTAGGGCCATTGTTTTCCTCATTCTAGGGCCAAGATGAAGAATGGTGAATATGAAAATATGGAACAAATGGACGCAGACCTCACTTTGATGTTTGAGAATGCAAAGCGGTACAACATGCCCAACTCAAGCATTTATAAACGGGCCTTGAGGCTTCAGCAGATACTGCAGGTAATTAATTTTGCATCCTTGTGCTACTTTCTTTTGTTGTTGTTGCTGAAGATCACAATCATTTACCGAGTGCTGCCTTTTTTCAGGCAAGAAAGAGGGAACTTTTGAGAAGAGATGATGAGGATGGAGACAGTGTACTGTCATCTGATGCAGGCAGCGCCAAGAGAAAAAGGTATTAACTAGAAGAAGTACAATATCTTCTTTTTCAAACTGTTCCCGATAACATTCCGCTTATTGAGACAGACACCATAAATGTAGATTTAACGGTAGTTTGTCCGGGCGTGGAGGTAAGGACTGGAAGAAATTAGGATTTGACCACCTGTCACCTAATCAAATATCATGACATGACTACAAGCCCATCACTACCATCAGGAGAAGCAGAAGATTGAGCCACCTGCTGTGGCCCAACAAGGTGTACTGTATTTGGGCACAAGCTCCGAGCAGCCGGTGTGAAACCACGGAGGTCTCTGGCAAACCTTTTGCACTTTTTAAACACTGCGGCAGAAAAGCCACAGTCGTGGTAGCGATGTTGGCGTTTCAGGTGGCTAGTAAGCGTTTTTTGTGTGTGCTCGATGTTTTTTTTGTTTGTTTGTTTTAACCTAATCACTGAGCATTTGGTACAATTAGTACAGATTTATCGGTATGACGTCATAATCCCGTACAATGGCCCCACCAATTATTAGTACTAACCATGAACCTGTCCTTAATCTCCATGTTATTTGCCATTTTTCTCATATTTGATTTCCCTTCCTTTTTGAAGCTTCAAGAAAAACATGAAAAAGAACCGAATGAAAGCCCTGTACGCCGCAGTGACGGACGCGCGGGAGGTGGGCACCAGTCGCCGCCTTTGTGATCTTTTTATGGTCAAGCCCTCCAAGAAGGACTACCCCGACTACTATAAGGTCATCCTGGAGCCCATGGACCTGAAGACCATTGAGCAGAACATTCGCAACGAGCGCTACACCACAGAGGAAGCGCTGATGGATGACATGAAATTGATGTTCCGCAACGCCCGGCATTATAATGAGGAAGGATCTCAGGTAGGATGTATGAAGGGTACACCATGACTAAAATGTCATTTTTGCGAATATTAAAAGTATATCATGTCCTGTAGGTATACAATGATGCTGACATCCTGGAGAAGATTCTATTGGATAAGCGCAAGGACTTGGGACAGCCCCCTGAAGAAGAGGACGTAGGCTCTCCCAAGCTGAAACTGAGTATGTTTTACTAAGAAGTTATCCAGTAAAAACAACTCATCATTCATAAATATGTTCAATTCTTAATCCAGGAAAAAGCGGCGTCTCTCCAAAGAAGACCAAATACCTCACCCCTCTGCAGCAGAGGTTAAACGAGCTGTACGACGCGGTGCGGAATTTCACCGACCGCCGAGGTCGCCGCCTGAGCACCATCTTCCTCCGCCTGCCTTCCCGTGCCGAGCTGCCCGACTACTACGCCACCATCAAGCGGCCTGTCGACATGGAACGCCTGCGCAGCCACATGGCGGCGGGCCGTTACCAGGACGTGGAGGCCCTGGTGGAGGACTTTGCTCTCATGTTCAACAACGCTTGCATGTACAACGAGCCCGAGTCGCTCATCTACCGGGATGCCCTGGTGCTGCACCGGGTGCTGCTGGAGACGCGCAAGCAGCAGGAGGGAGGCGAGGACTCTGGGCCTCCTAATGTGGGAGCTCTGGTGCGAGAGATGGTCAGGAACCTGTACGTGTCTGTGCTGAGTCATCAGGACGAAGAAGGGAGATGCTACAGCGACTCGCTGGCTGAAATTCCTGCCGTGGATCCAGACGACCCAGAGAAGCCTCCGCTAAACTTTGATGTCATCAGGGTGAATGTGGAGCGTGGCCGCTACAGGAGACTGGATGTCTTTCAGGAGCACATGTTTGAGGTGCTGCAGAAGGCCAGGAGACTGCACCGGTAAGTCGTCTTCTTTTTGCTACGTTTGTGTCGATATGGAAGAACAAATAAGACAAAAGTCCTTTTGCTCAGTCACTCAGACTGCATAAAGTACACAACACATAATAGAAATTAAGAGTAAAAATGAAAGCTAAATATAATTAACTTGTTCTGTAATAAGTACTATAAGCGGCATAGAGGATGGATGGATGTTCTGTAATATAAACTGCATTTTACTTTCAATTTCTACCATCTGCGAACTATGCTAACACCGACTGTTTGCATTTGCAGGACGGACTCCGAGGTCTTTGATGACGCCGTAGAACTGCAACAGTTTTTCATCAAGATCCGGGATGAACTGTGCAAGAACGGAGAGATACTTCAAACCACTGCGCTTAGCTACTCTGTGAAACACCTGCACAATGACGTGGATCAGGAAAAGCGGGAGAAGATCCAAAAAGAAATTCAGGAGGATAAGGAAAAGGAGGCCAGTGAGGAAGAGGACAGCAAAAGTATGTTTCATTAGACATCAGGGAGTGTCAAGAGTTTTGCTTTTGATAGTGGTTTCATCAAATGTTGTTGGTTTTTCACCCAGACAAAGGTACAAAGGAACAGGACCTGCCAGCAGAAATATGGAGTCCTGAGTCTGAGACTAATATCGCGTACCAGGAGGAATGCACCCTCGAAAACACCACCTATCGTGTAGGGGAGTTTGTGTACGTGCAGCCATCCGAGCCCAACCTCAAGCCTCACATTGTTTGTGTTGAACGGCTCTGGGAGGACGACGCAGGTTAATCCACTCGCTTTTTAACACCGATGCATGTCAGTCTGTTATCGTGTAAAATAGCTAACCTGACCTTGGCTTGTGTATGAAGGTGAGAAGTGGCTCTACGGCTGCTGGTTCTACAGGCCGAGCGAAACCTTCCATCTGGCAACTCGCAAGTTCCTGGAAAAGGAAGCTTTCAAGAGCGACTACTACAACAGAGTGTCCCTCAGCAAAGTCCTCGGCAAATGTGTGGTCATGTGTGTGAAGGTAGGCCTGAAAGACATCAAAATGACAGTTCTGAGGTCAGTTGAACATGTTTCCCAATATATGTTTTACAGGATTATTTCAAACTCCAACCGGAGGGCTTCAAAGCCGAGGATGTGTACGTTTGCGAATCTCGATACACCGCAAGGTCCAAGCTATTCAAGAAGATCAAGATATGGGCCATGCCTCCCAGCCCTGCCAAATGTGTCCCTCGAGATGTGCCCCTGCCTGTCGTCCGTGTGGCTTCCATGTTTGCCAAGCCTGACTTGGAGAAGCTTGCAGTCTTGTATGTAGACGGCAGCAGTTTTGTGGACAAGGTGAGGTTGTGACGTTAAACCTCAAGTGTGTCTTGATATTCTCTTAATGCGTTATTACATAGATTAAACAGATTAATTACATCAGATTGTCTTCAAGAAAGCAGTAAGATGTTGAAGCCGCTGTATGAAGCTGGAAAGTCCTTATTGTCATCCATCAGGACCGGGAGGATGTCACCATGGAGATGAGCGCTGCTGAGCCAGGCTGCCAATACTATGAACAGTTGCACTACAACAACATGTGGTTCAAAGTTGGAGACTGCGTTTACATTCAATCGCACGGGCTGTCCAAGCCTCGGGTTGCCAGGTAAAACGTTTTATTCATCATGTTGTTCTCTTGTTATGATTGACTGATGTCAATGTGGTTTGATGTCCAGGCTGGAGAAGCTTTGGGTCCAGGATGGAGCCACTTTCTTCTTCGGGCCGATCTTCATTCATCCGGAGGAGACGGAGCACGAGCCCACCAAGATGTTCTACAAGAGAGAGGTGTTTCTCAGCCATCTGGAGGAGACCTTGCCCATGACCTGTGTCATAGGTACCGTGCACATTTTTTACACAGCTGATATTTAGGGATGCTCACATCGATTGCCCATAAAAAACATGCCTTGCATGTTTGATCACTCCCTTATCAAACCGACTGATTTTCCACTTTTCTTGCATCTTTGTTTACACGCTTTTCCAAGTTGTCAACCATTACCAAAGTGAAAACAAAACCCTGATGTGAGCATCCCTCATCCTATTTATTTTAGCTCAATGGTTTTTGCTTTGAATCTTATGGTATTTGTGCTCTCAGGCAAATGCATGGTGTCCTCGTTCAAGGACTACTTGTCATGCAGACCCACCGAGGTTGCAGAAGAGGATAATCTACTTTGCGAGAGCCGCTACTTTGACGCTGAGAAACAAGCCAAAAAGTTCAAGGGTTTGAAACGCTTCTCCTACTCCTCCAAAGTGGTTGAAGATGAGGTCTTCTATTTCAGGTTAGCTCTTTTCATTGAAAGCAGAATCAGTCGAGGCCTGGGGCTGATTGTGGTGTTTGTTGCTGCCTCCAGGAAAGTCATTGTTCCACAGAAGGAAGCTTCTCCCTTTTTGGACAAGAAGATAGATGAACTTGAGGTTAAACTAGCAGATATAGAGGATGGAGATGATGACATGGATGACATGGACGATGACGATGACGCCATGGAGGCGCCATCCATGCCTCAGATGCAAACTCCTCTCACCAGCGATATGGACATCATGCCGTACACGCCTTCCCAGGTAAACTAATACCCCTCTCAGGAACCCCAGATCGGTTGCTTCTCATGTTGAAATGAACACGATTGAATCCTTACAATATTTTCCAGTCCACACCAAAGATTAAAGGCTTGTCAAAGAAGGAAGGGGCCAAGAGGAAGATCAACATGAGCGGCTACATCCTGTTCAGCAGTGAAATGCGAGCCGTCATCAAGGCCAGACACCCGGACTTCTCCTTCGGGGAGCTCAGTCGTCTGGTGGGCACCGAGTGGAGGAACCTCGAGGCCTCTAAGAAAGCCGACTATGAAGGTGACGAGTTGCAGAAGATGTCACAAGCTCTGGGTGGGAATGGTCGTGTCAAGACACGGCAATGTCTGTTTTGCAGAACGGGCAGCCAAAATTGTGGAGCAGCAAGAACGGGAGAGGCCAGCCCAGAAGCAAGCATCCCCAAGATCAGGTACCCCCGTAGGGTCACTGATGGGGATCGTGCCTTCGCCTAGCACGATGGGCATGATAAACCAGACCATGACACCTGTGTCAGGTAACCCCTCTCAGAGACAGCACCAGTGTTTGACTAGATGGCGGCAGGGAAATAAGGCAGGACTATTTAAAACAATACCATTACAAACAAAGCAACCATCTTTTTTTTTCTTTTGCTGTTTATATTTTATGATCACTTTGTCCATGTAAAAAACAGCATGAACATTGCATGAATAATCTTTTCAATAGTAAAAACCTCCATGCTTGTTTTGTCTGCTAACACTCGTGTATTTCTTCAGCTCCTTTCACACATGCAGACTCGTTGAAGGCCTTTGCAATGCCTGACAGAGACAGTCGTTCATCAAATCCTCCCAGACACTTTTCATTTCCTAATTCAGAGCTTTTCTTTGTATCTTGACGCCAAGGTGCCGCCATTTCTTATGTGATGATCTGCGATACCAAATGTAGCGGTGCACTATTCTTACCCTTAGCACCGTTTAATAGGGAGCGTTATTTGAACTGCAATATAGCGAGGGATGACTGTATGTCTCATTTGTAATCATTAGAAAGGATGCTGATATGGTAGTCTCTCATAATCATTACTAAAGAGCGTGCATGATTCAAGGCATTTGTGTGAAAGGGGTCAAGTGTGTGCAACAATAGTGCATGTCATGTCATAGTTGCATGTAACTTATGCATGTTGTCATCTTCTTCTCCTCCCAACCCCTCCTCCAAGGCATGATGGGAGCTTATGGGCCACCTTACGTGCCTATGCAGGCCCCCCATGAGGGTTTGTTGAGTGTGGTCACAATGCCACCTTACCCTGCAGGGGGGCCCCACCTGCCTCCTCACCATCTCCATCAAGGTGGTATGCCTGGGTACCCAGGCATGCTTCATCAGGGTAAGGGCTAATAGTCACTTACATCCAGTCGTGCCTCTCCTGCCGGAGGGGGTTTACCTGCCCTACAAGCAGCACAGACAGCCTCTGGTCTCCGCTAGCCTCTGTTTCTCGTCACATTCAGGACACACACATGTGCCGCATGCCATAACACGCAACTACTAACACTGACATTTCAACTACAAATACGCACCACTATTTGATTTGGATTGATTTCCAGGTGTCATAGTTATTAGGCACAAATGATTCTTCTTTCACAGGCATGATGGCCGGTGCTGTGAATGGCATGTCGGGGAGTCCCGCCTCTGGAAACTTCATGCAGCAGGTGATCCACATTGCATACAACGGTAGGTTTTAGTCAGACTCTTGACGCTTGCAAGTAAAGTCTACCGCTTTCCATTTCAGCCTGGAATGTTCAGCCCAGGACAACACGCTCCGCCTCCATACCCAGGACAGGGTCAGCCCTCCCACCTGCAACCCACCGCTCCCATGTTTGTGGCGCCGCCACCCAAGACGCAGAGGGTGCTGCACTCTGAGGCCTACCTGAAGTATATCGAGGGCTTGAACTCCGACTCTAGCACTGTCAGCAAGTGGGACCAGACACTGAAAGGTTTGATCTTTAAATCATGTCATTTCAGGTCTCCTTACTCACAGTTGAGATAAGATATGCCTTTATTAGTCCTACAAGGAGAAATTCCAGGTTTACAGCAACAAAAGCCGAGTACAAAAGCACACAAGCTTAGACTAGACAGTGCAAAATCAAGGTAATACAAATCAAGAAGTTCTACACTACAGCTGTGTACATGTTGATGAAGCCACAGGTTAACTGAACGGTTATTGCACAGTTCATTTACATGCTATTGCAGGTCTTCATTCCGTATCTTCTTTCTGTCTGTGACAGCACAAAGGCGAGATGCTCACTTCACCAAAGAGCAAGAGAGCCGGCTTCCAGCTCATTGGCTGAAAAGCAAAGGGGCCCACACCACAATGGCGGATGCACTATGGCGCCTGCGTGATCTGATGCTGCGGGACTCGCTAAACATATGTCAGGCGTACAATCTGTGACCTGCAGAGCTCACTCCCTACCTTAACTACCCTCCAACCTGGAAAAAAAATTGTACACCCTAGAAGCAATATTTTATAGTCATTCACTATGATTTTTATATTTATTAGCAAGTACAGTCCAAGGAGCTTAATAATTGTGTGCATTTTTTTTTACTCTGGTTAATTAATTTTGCAGAAAAAGATTTTTGGCTTGTTGGTACAGTTAAAATAAACTGAAGAATATTTAAACTTGCAAGAGCCTGTAATTGTTGTGAAGACCTGAACACTAAACCGTATTTCATCTGTTACAGAACCTTTTTTTTAATCGGGTTATCCAGCCATCCATGTTCTATAGCGGTTGTCCACACTTTGTTTTGCGTGTAAGCTGGAGTCTATCCCGGCTGACTTTTTAGAGTGGTCATACAGACTAGGGCTGAATTCCAATGGCAGTTTCATTTGCCCTCACCGACATCCCCTGCATGGGCACTTGGCATCACATCATTGTTGGAGGTGTTGCACTGTACTTTCTTGAAATACTTGCAGTTTATTTTTTTAAATTAATTGTTTTAAATAATAGCCCTGTTTTTTGTTGTTTTTTTTTTACCGTAGTTGTCACTACAGTGTTGTGTTTTTCATAAATTGTGTGCCCTGATACGTTGCCACTACAAAAGTAGTGAAATAGAATGATTACCTCGCTTACTTTGTGCATCTTCTTCAAACAAACAAACCATGGATATATTTTTGCACCACTGTAATATGCAACTCAGCTTTTTGGACAAATGGAACCACACTTATGATGGCGACGGGGAGGGCAAGTAGGAGAAGTAAACTGCTATTGGAAAGCAGCCGGACATGATGACTGTTAGACAGGTGGGCCCACCTTACTCTATTACATCCAGCCATATTTTAATTACTTGTGGGGAAAAAACGATTAAAAATATTTTATATTTTAAAAATAAAATCACCACCCCAATAAATGCCCTACAATAAACAGACACCTGTTTCTTAGCAAAACTCCTCAATCATAATAGGAGGACGATTGCTTTATTCTGGAAGTACGTCCGGTTATCGTGACGTAGCTTCCGGAAGACTGAATGAAGCTCGGGCCATTCTCTTTAGTGTTTGCCCTGTCTCCCCTATGTCTACCTCTCCACTGGCTGCTTTTTGATTTAAAAACAACGTAAATGAACCCTTAAAAGTGACCAGTCGTACACCCAGACGACACGAAACCGCTGTGTCCTATGGAGTAGCTACAAAAGCTGACAGGAGGACGAAAAGGTGAGGATTTTTTTTTATAATTTCTGGAGACTTTTGGAGGCTAGCGTAGCAAAGCTAGCAGTTCCATCCGCTGTCCGGTTCCTCCTAGAAAAACGGCGAATAGATTATTTTACATGTGTGAAAAACAATGTCAGCTTCGGTAGCGTTTAGGTTGATAACTGTCATGTTCAGGAACACAAGTGTTCTGCGGTGTTTTTTGTGATGAAAGCTGTGAAGTGGTTACCTACCACAGTGGTCTGAAGCTAGGTAAGCTAGCAGGTGGGCTGTTAGGGGAGCTGTAGTCATCCGGCCTCAATTTAGCACATTTGGCATGTCCTTATAATCAGAATAATGATACAAAATGCGTGCAGTTACATTAATAGAAATAGGAATGAAGCGCTGTTGAATGCGTCTAGCCGTCACACAGCGTTCATAAAAAAAAAACATAATGCAATATAGTCCAGACTCTTGTGTTAAAATGTAAGCAGCATAGTGTTTATATAGTTTGCGGCCATTTCTGTACAATGCATAGCAGTGATGAACCACTCCCATTTGTGCACCAGCTGAGGAAACAAAGAGTAATGTCTTTGTTTAAATGCAAAGCATCACTGACAGCCAGCAGCACCATGTTGACTCTCCAGCAGTATGACATGATTGTTTAAAAAGGAATGCAATCCTAATCCCAGATGGAGTTTTCTTGCCCGCGTCCTCAAAGTGCTTTCTCATTAGGGGTTCTCTACGAGACGACTTTAAATACATTAACTGTTTTTTAATCACTTCTGTGCTTGTAGACTTAAACAATAAAATGGGCTTGACTTTATATCATACTAATAAGTATTTGCCGTCACATTTTTCTTATTTATTCTTCTATCATCATTTCCAGCAATCAATACACATACCATACAAAATTATTATCAAAGCCATCAGTGACAAGGCCAGAGCAGCGAGGATGTCCCAGCTCCAGTTCCAGTGTCCGGCCAGTCCCATGCCCGCCGCCCCTGCCCCGCTGCAGATGGGTCAGCCTCAGCCGGGCTACAGCATCCCCTGTGCCACGAGCACGCTGGCGTCTGAGAGCGCCAGCCAGCCCGTCAGGAGCTCCGCTCTCCCCGCGGGCTCAGTCACACCCTACAATACCATCACAGGTTTGTTTGTTCATAACGGAAAGTGAATCGATGCCTTCCACAGACAATATTTGTCTCAAGTCTCATGTCAACTTTGTCTACTCTGAAGCACTGTTCTCTCCTGTAAACTGACTTAAAGTATTCCCAATAAGTGCACTTGTTGGGAATTTTCCCCATCAAGCTAGATGTAGCGTTCCTTTCTATGTTGCTGTGTGAAATAAATGCACCCAGGAATGAATTGAAGTAGCATGTAGTAGCAGGTACATTCAAGAAAACATGTAATACTTGACGTATTTTGGTCATTTTAAGCATTACCAGAACTTCCAGTGAGGGTCTTGTTTTTGTCTTGCAGTATCTAACATGGCAAACCCTAAAGAGAAGACCCCCATGTGTTTGGTGAATGAGTTAGCCCGTTTTAACAAGCTCCAACCTGAGTATAAGCTACTGAGTGAGCAAGGACCAGCCCACTCCAAAGTACGTTTTGGGAGATGAATGAAGCTTGCGGGGGGGTCTGCTGTGTGACCATGTGTTAATCTGATGATTGTGTGTTTAGATTTTCTCAGTGAGGCTCACACTGGGGGATCAGCACTGGGATGCGGAGGGGACCAGCATCAAGAAAGCCCAGCATTCCGCAGCTGGATCTGCCCTGGCTGAGACTGTGCTTCTCAAGCCCACCATCAGGACGCCACGTCACCCAGGCAAGACCCCAGGTGGGCGCCTCCTTTGCTCTCCAGACAAATTTAGGGCCCTATGATTTCCATGTTAACGGAATCGTAGGAATTGGCTTGGTTATGTTAAATCACCCCACTACTTCCATGTACTTTAGGGTTTAAAACAAGTAAGCTAATTAATTGCTTCAATTCATTGTTTAATTTAAAATGTTTAATAGCAAAATTAATGTAATTAATAAATTCATTAAATGTCTTGTATTCTTTATCCTATGATACAACAGAGTATGAGGGCCACATTGGGGAAAAAATTAATCTGCAATTTTGAGAATAAAGTTAGAAATTTACATGGAAGAAAAATGTAATTTACAAGAAAAAAGGCGCATCAATTTAAAGTTGTACTATTAGGAGAGAAAGAATAAAGTCGTGAATTTTCAAGAATAAAGTTTTCTTATTTATGAGGAAAATAGACATGATTATTCTTGTAAATTTATGACTTTATTCTTGTAATATTACGAATTATTTTCTGGTAAATTTACGGATTTACTCTCATAAATGTATAACTTTATTCTCAAATTTAGGACTATTTTTCTCATAAATGTACGACTATTTTTCTCATAAATGTACGACTATTTTTCTCATAAATGTACGACTATTTTTCTCATAAATTTATGACTTTATTCTTGTAAATGTACAACTTTATTCTGTAATAATTATGACTTTTTTCATGTAAATGCTTGTCTTTATTCTCCTAAATTTATGTTTTTCACCGTAAATATGTAGGACTTTTTAATGTAAATTTACAACTTCATCGTCATAAATGTACTACTATTTTTCTTGTAAATATATTACTTCTTTTCTTGTACCAGATTGGAAACAAAATCAGTGATATCGCACATCACAAGCAAACAGGCATTCTCAACATATACAAAACACACTTTTTGGCCTTCAAAATAAGAGCACTTTTTGCGACATCTCGTCTAATAGTGTAACCAAAATAAGGGTGTTATATTAATAACATAGTTGGAATTGCTTTGGCTTCCTTAACCATAAACAGTCAGTAAATGTTAGGATTTTTGCATTTAATTCATGGAACCCTAAAAAGCACACACTCTATGCTGGTAAAATAAGATGGTAAAATAATAAGGATTTCACAGGGCCCCACATATTGCAGTCGTTCTTTTCTTCCTACGTGTGCTGATGTGTGCATTGTTGTGCTGTATTCTAGTTGATGGCATGATGCAGATCATGGAGTTGAACGCACTGTGTTCAAAACTTAGTAAAAAGCCAATCTATAAACCCATGGAGCCATACCCGGGTATACGACCACCAAACATCAATTACAACGTCCGTGTGCCGGGGCCCTATCAGCGCTCTATGCAGCAGTAAGTTTATCCCACCCATCCTCAATTTGAGTCTCTTTTTGAAATAAGTAAAAAAAAACTAAATGTGTTCAGATATTACTACCCATTTGCCCCCATGGGACCAATGATATACCACATGGAGCTATCCATCGGAGGCCAGCAGTTTATAGGGAAGGGACGCACACGGCAGCTGGCCAAGCACGACGCCGCCGTGAAAGCCCTTAAAGTGCTACAGAAGGAGCCGATACTGCAGCAGTTGCCAGTGGTGAGAAGAGCGCCGTCAGCACTCTGGGCGAGTCGTTGAATCTCCATTTATTGGCTTTCCCTTCTGCCTCTGACAGATGAACGGAGAGACCGAAGAGGAGAACCTCAACAAGTCGGAAATCAGCCAAGTGTTTGAAATTGCACTGAAGCGCAACTTGCCTGTAAATTTTGAGGTATGACGCCGTCAGGTCGTCACGGAGACCAGCGGGGTCACAAAAAAGATCGGATTCCTAACCGCGTGACGTCTCCGTCCGACCACAGGTGTTAAAAGAAGAAGGTCCCCCGCACATGAAGAGCTTTGTCGTGCGCGTCAGCGTGGGAGAGTTCTACGGCGAGGGAGAAGGAAAAAGTAAAAAGATCGCCAAAAAGTTGGCCGCTGCCGCCGTGCTGGGGGACTTGAAGAGGCTACCTCATATACCCAGCGTGGAGAGGACGTTGCCACGCATCAAGAAGAAAACTAAATCCATCATCAAGGTACGACCAGTCGCTTTTCACAAGCATTTAGGACAATACCACTCATACAGAAGACAAACCGCAGCAACGCCATCTTGAGCTGCAATGTTCAAACTAAGAAAATGACAGAATGGCTTTAGCTCCAGGCTAAATGTCTTCATGTGTAAACAATGCACAAGTGTCACACAATCAAGTAAGCAGAGCATAGCCATTTTTCAGGGGAAATCTGATGGGAAATAACGCAGTCGAGTGACTGACGAGAGGCACCCGCTCGGGACTGCAGATGTATTGCTGGGTGGGTCGCAAAACCCCCAACTCACTACACCAAGCCATGCACGAGATTGGCTCCAAACTGGACTCATTGTGCTCATTTTGGGACCTTAGTGGACTCCTATAGAGCGGCGACGCAATAACCCACAATAAGGCTTTTTAGATCTTCCAGAATCTGCACCTCAAAAAAGAAAAATATTTGGTTTGTCATCTTAGCTGTTGCCCCCCTTTTAAAGCGGTTAGTTAAAGCATGAATTACTGGCGCCCTCTACTGGACGCAGCCATGCGTGTACGTTGAACCACGACCAACTCTTGCCCACAGCTGCAGACCAGTCCAGAATACGGCCAGGGAATGAATCCCATCAGCCGCCTGGCTCAGATCCAGCAAGCCAAGAAGGAGAAGGAGCCAGAGTACAGCACGGTGACGGAGCGAGGGCTGCCGCGGCGTCGGGAGTTTGTCATGCAGGTGTGTCTGCGTCCTTGAACCCCCCCACACACACACACACCACCTGTATTAAGGTGTGATGTTACATGTTTTACAGGTGGCAGTGTGCGGCCAGTCCGCAGAGGGCATGGGGCCGAGCAAGAAGGTGGCCAAAAGGAATGCGGCGGAGAAAATGTTGGAGCTTCTGGGATATAAAGTGCCTCAGCCCCAACCCCCTAAACCAGCACTTAAAACTGAAGAGAGGGTATTTTTTTGCACATAAGCGATACTGTATATAGTATGTGATATTTACTCCTTCTACACCCTCAGACCCCGGTAAAAAAGCCAGGTGATGGACGCAAAGTGACCTTCTTTGAACCAGGCTCTGCAGAAGAAGGTGAGAAGCAGTTAGATTGCAGCTCTGAAGATAATAAAACGTCTTCTTATAAAAAAAAAACCTGAAGGTTCCAAAGAGGAGGAGTTCCGCCTGCCTTACTTGAGCCACCAGCAGCTGCCCGCGGGCATCCTGCCCATGGTGCCCGAGGTGGCACAAGCGGTCGGGGCCTGCCAAGGCAGCCAGACGAAGGACTACAGTCAAGCAGCGGCCAACCCAGGCAAGGCCACCGTCACCGCCGTCATTGCCAACGAGCTGCTGTACGCCGGCGCGTCCCAGACCGCCGAGACCATCATGAAGAACAAAAATACCCTAACCCAGCCTCCACTCGGGCCCCTCACCAGGCCCTCGGAACAACTGGGCTTCCTTGCGTCGGTGCAGGGCCTTCAGGTGACCGTCTGCTTTGATTGGCTAACTTGTGTGGGCTCAACGCTGCTAACTTTATAACACACTTGCAGGTGGAGTACAAAGATTTCCCCAAAAACAACAAAAACGAGTTTGTGTCGCTGATCAACTGTTCCTCCCAGCCGCCGCTCATCAGCCATGGAATAGGAAAAGATGTGGAATCCTGTCATGATATGGTAGGACCGTCATTACGCTGTTTCTTTACCACTTCCTCACAGATCTACCTGAAACATGACAAGCACGTTGCTTTCAAAAGAGAGAGTGAAATAATGGTACAAGACGGTGCTGCGCTCCTTTTTACTTCCGCAGGCTGCACTCAATATCCTGAAATTGCTCGCCGAGTTCAACCAGCAGTCAAGCGAGCGAACAGGAAATGGACCAGCTTCTGGGTAAAGCTCAACACGCTGCATTTCGCATATCTCACCGACCCAAACCGTAGACAACAGGAAATAACACCCCTATAGTCCCCTAAGCCAGGGGATTATGTATTCATTCATTTTCTACCGCTTATCCTCACGAGGGACGCGGCGGGGGGTGCTGGAGCCTATCCCAGCTGTCTTCATGCGAGAGGCGGGGTACACCCTGGACTCTGTGGCCAGCCAATCACAGCGCACATATAGACAAACAACCATTCACACTCACATTCATACCTATGGACAATTTGGAGTCGCTAATTAACCTAGCATGTTTTTGGAATGTGGGAGGAAACCGGAGTACCCGGAGAAAACCCACGCATGCAAACTCAATGGTGGAATTGAACTCGGGTCTCCTAGCTGTGAGGCCTGTGTGCTAACCACCACCGTGCAGCCCGATATGTATTGATATATACAAACTATGTTGTGTTCAATCATCAGGACTGCTACCACTTTTGCGCTTGCTAACTTACATTTTCCATGAAGTTCCCGGTTTTCTTTTTACACATTTGATCATGTGATTAATCATGTGTACTCCCTCGTGTAGTTGGAGTGTGTAGTTTCACATTACAATGTGATGGTTGGGTGGTAGGTTCCCACAAGAACTGAAATTATGAGTGGGTTCATGCTGTATTTACGTCCAGCAGGGTCATCTCCGAGCCTCAAATTGGCCTCTGATGAGGGCCGAAGGGGTTTGATTTCTCGCGTTAGGTCAGGGAACATCAATACCCCCCATCACTAACCAGACGCCTTCTCAACAGGAGCGTCAAGCAGGAGCTGGAGGGCGACCCGCACCTCAAACAGGCTAACTCAAGCACGCTGGTCCCGCCCCCGGACGGAGCCGTGTAGCCCCGCGGGCGCGGCTGATGCACGAGAGAGAGAAAATGAAGACACTGTGTCCTTAGTTGCTATGGAAACGCCACCGTCACTCATCCTCGTTGTCGCACGGTGTTGACAGTTAAACAAGATTGACGCTTCGCTCACCTTGATGTTGTTTAATTGGACACGCCCCTTCTTTTGTCGCCACGGCAGCTGCATCCTCGCCGCACTTTGAGGCCCACGGGGGAAACAAAAAGTGAAGCGATAAACTGTGAATTACGTTTGCTCTCTGAGTCGTCTTGTTTTTAAGTATTTTATGTGTTTTCACCCGTGAGGTGGTTCCTTATTAAACCCAGTCTCAGTTTTAGACCTCAAATCCCGTCTAGGAGGCAGCTGCTCACCTTCGCTTTCAGTTCACCGCCACGACTGACGTGTTAGCGACATGAGCGTGTAGGGCTGGGAGGAGTGTGTTACTTTCAGTGTGGCGTGTATTGTGACGTGAAGTTGTCCCCCACCGTCTGTGGCAGGGGGGAGGGGGGGGGGCGGGGTCACCTGATGCTCCCTCTCCCTCCTTTTATGTCGCCCCTCCCGTCTCTTACTCGTCCTCATGCTAATTAAAGCGGCGTGCTGTGATGCACAAAACAATCCGGTGCCGTCTTTTCCTTTTGTCGCTTTTTCCGCCAACCCTGTTGATGAGGTCAAAGGTCATGTATGTAGGTCCTGTGGCCTCTCATTCATTATTTCATTCATTAGTTATTTTTTCCCCGAGTTGTACTATCACGAGAAACACAAACTTTACATTAAAAAAAAAACACTGAAATTAATTAAAATTGTGTCAAAAAAGTTTGGTTATAAGAATAAATTCAAAATATGGGAATAAATTACAAGAAGAAAATTCACGTGAAAAAAGCCTGAAATATTTGTAAAATTTAAAGAAACTGCTGTAATTTTACGAGATTATTATGAGAAACAAAAAAAAAGTAAATTAAAATTCATTAAAACTGTCAAAAGTTCGGTTACAAGAATAAATTCAAAATATTGGAATAAATTACGAGAAAAAAAATCAACAAGAAAAAAGCCTGAAATATTTGTAAAATTTAAAGAAACCGCTGTAATTTTACGAGATTACAAGAAACAGAAACTTTACATAAAAAAATGTAATTAAAATTAATTAATTAAAATTGTCGTAAAAGTCTGGTTACAAGAATAAATTCAAAATGTGGGAATAAATTACAAGAAGAAAACAGTGTAATTTTACGAGATTATTATGAGAAACAAAAACATAAAATAAATTAACTAATAATACAAAAAAATACAATTAATTAATTAAAATTGTCGAAAAAGTCCGGTTACAAGAATAAATTAAAAATATGGGAATAAATTATAAGAAAACTCACAAGAAAAAAGCCTGAAATATTGGTAACAATTAAAGAAACTGCTGTAATTTTACGGGATTAAAGACAAAATTTTAAGCGAAAAATGTAATTTAATGAGAAAAAAATGTCAGTTTTACAAGAATCAATTATTTTTAAAAAATAGCAAAAATTTTAAAACCACCGGCAATTTTTTATATTACAATAAAATCGGCGATACCAGCCCAAATTTGACTCCTTATGCGTTGGGCTTGGAAATGAAATGAAGTGTCGGTTCCAACCATGCTTGTGTTGCCAGATTGTTACATCCCAGACTTTATTGAGCGACAGCATTCACCATTCCATCCGACATGACAGGAAGAGCCTTGGAATAAAAACATCATCTGCTTTGTTGGGACGGGACCGCTTCCGAGACCGACTTGAGGCCGTTTGGCGTGTGTTTCTTCTTGGCGTCCATGAACGGATACATGCACTTGTCCGATCCCATGAACCGATACGTGACCACGTTGGATTCCCACGGCAACAGCCTGAAGCACAGAAAAAGCTGACGTCTTGTTCGGTGAGTATGATGGGGTAGACGGGGGAGACTCACGCTCTGGAGAGGAAGGGCAGGTACGTGAGGCGAGGGATGCACACCAGAGGCTGGTCTATCAGGATGGCGTTCATCGCCTGATCCACGCAGTACTCGGGCTCCAACGGGGGCAAGACCATCTCCACTTCCTCCCTGGTTCCACACGGTATCATCAACTTTATGTCATCTACAGTTTTGGAGCCGAAGTTCCCGGACGTACCTTATCCTGCAGCCTTCAAACATGCCCGTGTTGACGATGTACGGACACACCAGCGTCGTCTTCACGCCGTCCGCCCCCTCAGCCAGCAGCTCGTGAGCCAGAGACTCGTGGAAACCCACGGCGGCAAACTTACTGGCGCAGTAGTCCTGTAGGAAGAGACGCACACGTACGATTTACACGCCATTGTGAGTCAGAACGCCGACAAAACTTTTCGAGTTCTTCCTCACCTCCACGCAGGCTGTGCTGAAGAGGCCCAGGACGCTGGCGATGGTCACGATGTGGCCGTGATTCTGGGTCTTCATCTGGGGCAGGAAGGCCTTCACCGTCTGTCTGGTACACACACACAAAAGAGTGCTAATGGGTTTCCCGGCATGCCTTGCGGGTTCCTGGAGGTACCGACTCAGCCTTACCAATGCAATGTATTTTCTATGTGTTCTAAGTGAGAGATAGTAATGATGATGATGATGATGATGGTGATCCACCCACCCAGAAGAGCGCGTGACAGTTGACCTTCAAGGTGGTCTCGATGAGGTCATCGGGACATTCCAGCAGGCGCCGACCGGCCACCACCCCGGCGTTGTTGACCAGCACCGTGACGTGTCGACCCAGGTCCTTCCTCACCGAGTCGGCGACTCGATACACGTCCTCCCTTTGGCTCACGTCCACCGTGTAGGCGTACGCCTTGCCCCCCGCCTCGCGCACCAGCCGGGCCGTGCGCTCGTTGGCGGTGGCGTCCACGTCCCACAGCACCACCTCGGCTCCTCGCTTGCTGAACTCCCGGGCGAAGAGGCGACCCAGGCCGCCTCCGGAGCCCGTGATCAGCACCAGCTCGCCTTCGATGGACTTGATGCGCGGGCGCAGGACGGCTCGTACGCTGTTACGCAGGATGAAGTAGATGACGTCCAGCAGCATCATCTGGAGGTCCATGAGGAATATCATGGTGCTCGCACGACGGGACGTCGGATCCGTGTGAGGCTCTCGCTTTCCGTGCAGCTCGTTTTAAACGTTCCTGGCGGATTACAGGAAATACTTTGAGCTGCTCTAAGCTGTCAATGTATGCGTTCGCACCAGCACCTCCAAAGCCTGCATGAGAACCTGGAATGTTTATTCCACGGACACGTGAAACATCAACTGTACCTACACGCCACATGACGCCGGCCAACGTTTACTGACACGGCCATGCTGACTACACAAGCCGCACACTGACTACTCTAATGTCGGCTTTGGAGATATCCTCAGATGCTGGTGGTCGAGATACAAGATGCCCTCAACTTGCTTTGTTTGCTTCTTCTTGGCAGATCCAAAGCAGGCGGATGATGTCCACGTCCCAGGAGGTTACTTATTGTTGCTCTCACTCCCGAACACTGGCGCCCTTGTTTGCTGGCAGCGTTTGGCCATGTGAGCTCTGTGTGTGTGTGTGTGTGTGTGTGTGTGTGTGTGGTTTTATCAGTCAGACTAAAAACCCCCTACATACATTATATACGGTATTATTTACCATTTATAAACATTACTATTTTTTAATAATAGTAGTACTCTTTCATTTTACCCCCCCCACTTTAGAATCTATATTATATACACTAAAATAGATACTACATAGTATGTCTATACTAGTTCATTTACTTATACTGACAATTTATACTGTAATTATTATATTTTACAGTTTTATATGAACATTTCATTGTTTTTAATTGCTGAAATTTATTTACAAGTTTGAGTTTATATATTTATTTTTCTCATTTTTAGATGTAATGCATTTAATACAAAAATAATTGTGTGTTTTGTAATTATATTTATGACATTTATATTATTTTATATTGTCACCATTTAATTTATAAAAAATAAAAATATGTAATTTAGAAAATAATGATAATTAATGAATATTCCATTCCTGGAATTATTTGTTTAAATATATTTATTTTACAGGATTTAATTGATACAAATTATTAAAATTATTAATGAAAACGTATATAAT
This sequence comes from Doryrhamphus excisus, assembly GCF_037039965.1. Classification (NCBI taxonomy): domain Eukaryota; kingdom Metazoa; phylum Chordata; class Actinopteri; order Syngnathiformes; family Syngnathidae; genus Doryrhamphus; species Doryrhamphus excisus. Next base: position 18,089,797 of record NC_136367.1, on the reverse strand, counting down.
ATTCATATTCTATTCTGGAATTATTTGTTAAATTATATTTACTATTTTATATATTTTTTATATTACATTAAAGTTGTATTTTTTAAGTTGCAATATTGTGAAAAAGTAATATTTTAAAAGCAATATTACTGCAGTATTTTTTTAAGTTGTATAATGTGATAAAAGATATTTCATAATATAGTGAGACTAACACTATTATTTTTCTTGAATGATAAAATTGCAAGATCAAAACTGTATTACTATTTTTAAAGCTGTAATTTAGTGAGAATAAATGACTAAAATGTCAAGAAAGCCAGCAAAGCAGTTCGTGTGGTGTTACCCCAGGAATAAACACAAACGTTTGCATAAAATTACCACTAGATGGCGACATTGTTCCGCATGAGGATATTGAAGTACCGGTGCTGCCCCAGCAGGAGGCAGCTTCTCCACTGTCAGGCGGCGGGGAACCCCAACCGCGGAGGCGCATGGAGGCCCTCTCCTTGCCCATCTGACCTCAGCTTCCTCATCCTCATCCTCACTTTGCAAACATTCACCTCTTTGGGAGAGCAATGAAAGTCAGACATTGTCCGTGAAAATGTAAAGTGATCTGCTTTATTTCATTGGGAGTCACCCGAGGCAGGGAACGCTCTTTTCCTTAAAGAAATAGAAACATATCATCAGGACGTCGACGCTGTTGCTTTTCTTTTCCTCCTTCCTTACAAGACAAGAACATGGCTGTGTGTGCGTCACAAGCAGCCACGACGGCACAGTTACGACATGCACCGAACAAGAGAACATGAACACACAAACGACAGCATAGAAAGTCAACAGGTAGAAATGTGTTCTTGCTTTTTTTTTTCTTTTCTTACATTGTTTTTTTTTTCGTACAAAACAGAAAAGCTCGGGACCTACAAACAACATTTGTATAAGAGATTTTGTCACTCTTTTTGTTCTTTTCCCTGGAAAGAAGTGTAAATGTACTTTTACAAAGACCGATGGCTTAGGCAAGGTTGGGGTCAATTCCGCTGAGAGCTTCCACATGTAGAAAAATAGAAGTTCTATGTTTGGAATATTTATGCTTCTTTTCTTCTGGCTTCCCCTGCAGAACGGCGCCCCCGAATGGACCCCAACCCGGTGATACGGCCTTATGGGGACCTTAGTGGGACCTTTGGGGGCGGGAGTCCTTTCTGATGAAAGCAAGGCTGCGGTCACACTTGTGGTCCCAACAAAAATGTGCTTGGCTTCGCGTTTGCGCCGCTATTTTAGTCATGTCAGCAAAAGCGGTAAACAACATAGAGTATTCATCAAGCAAGGACTTGATAGGACAGCCTTCTTTTTGTACATTTAGGACCTCGTTGTTGCGTTTTTTAAATGACTTTTCTTGGGAAATGAAACTTTTTTTCATCAGAAAAAAAAGTCAACCTTTTTTGCAATACAACATTTTTAGTCATGGAACATTTTGTTTTTATTCTTGTAAAATGTAAATGAAAAAAAGTCAACTGTTGTGTTCTCAGTTGACCTCAAAATTAGGATTTTAATCTTTAACAGTCTACACCTTAGTCATGGAACATTTTGCCTTTATTCTTGTTACATTTTGACTTAACACTTTGAGTCATGGAACATTTAGCCTTTATTCTTGTAAATGTTTGACTTAACACTTTGAGTCATGGAACATTTTGCCTTCATTTTTGTAAAATTTTGACTTAAAACTTTGAGTCATGGAACATTTTGCTTTCATTCTTGTAAAATTTTGACTTAGCACTTGGAGTCACGGAACATTGTGCCTTCATTTTTGTAAAATTTTGACTTAAAACTTTGAGTCATGGAACATTTTGCCTTCATTCTTGTAAAATTTTGACTTAAAACTTTGAGTCATGGAACATTTAGCCTTTATTCTTGTAAATTTTTGACTTAACACTTTGAGTCATGGAACATTTTGCCTTCATTCTTGTAAAATTTTGACTTAGCACTTGGAGTCATGGAACATTTTGCCTATATTTCTGTATAATAAAACCTTTAGAGTCTGTGTTCACATTCAACCTCCAAATTTGTATTTAATTTTATTCTTGTACAATCTGCAAACATTGTACAACTCTTTTTGTTATATGACATTTTTTAGGCATGGAACATTTTGCCTTTATTCTTGTAAAATCTTTTTTCTTGTAAAATTTTGACTTAATACCTTGAGTTATGGAACATTTTGCTTTTATTCCTGTAAAACCTACATTTTAAAGTCTGTGTTCACATTCAATATTATTAACTTGGACTTTTTCATGCCTTTTAAAATAACTTTTAATCAGAAGAAATGTAAACTCTTTTTGTAACATGACATTTTTAGTCATGGAACATTTTGCCTGTCAAATTTTGACATGAATTCCTGCCTGCTCTTGAATGGCACCAGAGTTCAGCGGTTTGGGTCACGCCAGCGTTGGGGTGACCAAACCAAGCGTCCTAGCAGAGCAGAAAGTGTGAACGCAGCCTCAGACTTTCCAAATATTAGACACAGAAAGTCGTCTCTTCAGCCGGGAGTGCTTTGTTATGGGGAAAGTCATCTGTGTGTTACCATGTGACCAAACTCAACAGCTGTGCTTTAAGTGATAATAAAAAAAAAAACATGTCATGTCACAGTATCACAGTCTCGGTATTAAAAGTAGATTTTGTACCACGGATCATGGTTGTCTCAGGACAGTTCCGCAAGTTTGCGTACCAAAACGCATTGCAGTTAATAGAAAGGGTTACTTGGAAAAAAAACTTGCTTTCCGGTTGAAGATATGGTGTAATAAACGGCGTTACAGTCGTCCCTCGCTACATCGCGGTTCAAACATCACTGCCTCACTCTATGATGTTTTTATTTACTGTTTAAATATGCCAATTGTCCGTAATTTTGGCATAAATTGTGCATAAAATGGCCAAATGAACTAAAATACCAAAGGCAGAAGAAGCAGTCTACTTACGAATGTAGTATTCTACATTGGCCACCAGGTGTCAGTAATTGTTCAGTGAGCCATGCACCAAGTTTCCCTAGGGAACACATTTACTGTGCCACTGCTCCAGCAGCTGGTTTATTTACATCTCACTTTACTCTTATTTTGTCTATGTTGGGTAAGAGTGTGAAGCCATTTAAGCCACCATTAATGGCAGAAGTACATCAATTCATTATGCAAATAATGTATTACAAAGTATGACAATACATCAATGTATTCTAATGGCGCCTTTAAATGGCAAGACATGAAATAACACTTGATAGTCAATTTTACATTTGTATAACCTAATATAGTACATATAATCTAAGAAAATAGGACATATTATGTATAAATAAGATAACAGACTTTAGCGATTCCTTATTTTCATCTATACAGCGTACTTCCGCCATTATGGAGGAATCGTTTCCCTACGGAACACATTTAGTGTGGCACATAAATGACTGAGTTACTCTTGTTTTGTCTGCTATATTGGGTAATAACATTTAAAGTCGCCATTAAAATACAGTGATGAATTGTAATAATGTATGGCGACTTTAAATGGCTTTCCGCCTGTATTACTCGCTGTAGTAGACAAAGTCAGAGCGATTTAAGACGTAAATAAAACTCCCGCTCGATCAGTGTCACAGTAAATGTGTCCCCCATTGACGAGTCCACCGTAATGGCGGAAGTACGCTGTCCAGAGGCAAACAAGGAAGTACTAACACGTTAGTTATCGTATTTACTCTGATTACATGTAATACGAATGTAAAAGTGACTTTATGGTGTTATTTCATATCTTGTCGACTCTAATAATGTTAAAAAGTATTTAGAAGATAGTAAACGGGATTTCTATGCAAGATAACTACAAAAATATGACAGCCAATTAACAGCGATAAACGAGGGACGAGTGTTTTGTTGCTTTTTGTTGGCTGCTCCACTAAATTGATGTGAGAAAGCATGACCTGTCACTTTGTTTGAATTCCGCCTAACAATCCTCTCCGGTGGCGTTTGCTGTCTATTCATGAAATATTGATTGTCATCATAGGTTTCAGCCAAAAATCATCCCTGACTGCGTTTATGTTGAAAAGCGCCATGAATGGATACATGATGATGATGATGATGATGATGATGATGCGGGCTGACAGCGGAAGTGCGCTCCCGTTGAGTGTCGCGTGTCAATTGATGGTGGTGATTGGCAATCAGCAGTCATCAATCAGGCCTGATTGCACGTCGAGGGGCTGCTGAAATGTTGGGCATGCATTGGCCTTGGCTTTTCCTAATCTTGTTCCACCAGAGAAATCCAATTAAAGAGCCGTTTATCAATGTGAGCTGAATGAAAGAAGAACACCAGCACAAGTCCATTGATTGGCTTTGTCGCCTTTTTACGCCTGCCATGGCCTCCTTATCATATTGGACATTTGGTTTATACATATTCTACTTTTACCCCGAAGAATTCTACCTTTTTCATTTCAATGTTTTGTCTTTTAGCAGGAAAATGGCACAAGAAAGTGGCGGAACAACAAGAAAGACTGCGATAAGATGTTAGTCATATTCATTTTAGAATATAAACACTACTATATCATCATTTTTTTCACATTCTTTTCTGTTATATATTTTTTCAAGGCCATCCCGATACTGATGACTGCTGTAGCCCAGCAAGGTGCACTGTATTCAGCCACACGCTCCGAGCAGTCACCATGGAGGTCTCTGGTAAACCTTTTATTTCCAAGTTTCAACTAAAAATTGATCCCTTGAAATGTAATTGAAGGCAGCCAAGCCAGGGTGGAAACAATTTTTTTCTTCATTTTTCTCAAGCCGCTGCTCCCCTCTCTCATTGTAGTCACTGAAAAGTGATTTTCTATTACTTTTTCAAGATGCTGCACCTTCCCCAAAGTCTCCTGGTGCCTCCCTTATGTAAGACGCTACCAGGAACCAAAAAAGCAGCCAAAATGGAAAAAAATGTATTAAAAAGTTCAAATATTAAAAAGAAAAACATTTGCAATAAGAAAAAAGTCATAATTTTATGGGAGCATTATTATGAGGAAAAATAATCAGTAGCGAAGAGTTAATATATTAATTTTTAAGTTATAATATTTTGAGAAGCAGAGTTATTTTTTGAAATGAAATCGTTTATTATTGGAATTGTAGTTTATTCTTGGAGTAAATAAATGATTCTTGGAATTTATGGAAAATTAGCTAGGGGAAGAGGTTACTGGAATAAAGTCATAAAATTATGAGAGAAAATCTACAAAGATGATTTGAGAAGAAAGTGAAAGCGGCCATACTTTCACTTTTCTTGTGGCCCTCGGTGGAAGAAGTTTGGACATTCCTGCTTTAGAATGATGCAAATGATTGAATAGGGGGGGGCAGTTTTCCTTGAACCCGACTTTCTTGTGTCATTTCCAGCTAAAAGAGTGCTACTTACCTCCATATTTAGGCTGAATATTCTACCGAATGGGGCGTACGGTGTGCACGTATGCTTGAGTAGCACTTCAGCGTCATGCTGTCAACCTGGAGGCTTTCCCGTGTCATGCATACATTCATTTGGGAATTCTTTTTTCCATTAAGCGTCACACTCTTTCTCTCTCACACACACACACACTCACACTCCTCCACCCTCATTGCTATTCCTTGCACACTGCGGCGTCCCTCACTTCTTAAACACAATATGAAATTGGGATTTGCTAAAAGAAAAAAAAAGACCTTGACTATTAGCATATTTTTCCCTGTAATTAAAATAGTTGTCTTTCTTGGACCGTGTTTCTGTTAAAGGGCCAGACATTTTTTTAAAAGCATCTTTTTTGCATCTCAACTGGGATGAACAATTTTTCCTGCGCGTGGATGAGACATTAAAGTGCATGGTGGTCCTCCTCGTACGTCAATATTTTACTATTGCTGTGTGCTGCGGTAATAAAACACCTAGACATAAACACAACGTCATGACATCATCATAGTGAGTCATGAATGCAGGCGTCTGTGTGTGTGTGTGTGTGTGTTTGTCGTCGTACATGAAATCAGACCTCGTCCAATCCAATTAAAACACTGACCGGTCGCTGTCACCATGGCGACCAAGCGCATGTGTATATATTTTATATATATATCTCCAGTACATTCTTGAAGTTTAGCTGTGTGCATCTTGCCTGGGCGTGCTGTGCTATGAATCTCTCCAGCTTATGTGCAGTAGCATACTGTAGTTTGCTTAAGTGTGATATTTATTATACATCATATTGATTATGTACAACCTGCTGTGTCCCCCTAGACATAAGGGAATAAGGCCAATGCATGCTGGACATTTGCGACTGTGGAAAATGAATGGTTTTTGTGTGGCCAAGCAGCTGGTGCATGTTGACAGTAGGCTTGAGCCATGAACGCACAACGGCCACAAGATTAGGTACACCTACACAAGCCGATCACGTCGCATTTGTGCCTTTGCTAAGCCAATAAATGGCTCACATTTACCAGCCATAGTAATCCCTCGCCGCTTTGTGCTTTGAATTTACATATTCATGCCTGAATTAGGCATTTTCAAACATAAAAATGGCTGAATGAACAAAAGCATGCAGTGTTCCATAGTGGCCATTAGGTGTCAGTAATGTTACTGTAATGTTCGGTGAGACACCGTTGATTGATCTCCCAACAGGGACAATAATCCCTAATACTACTACTTTGGTGGCCGTGAGGTAACTCTCTGGAACCCCAGTGTCACTTCCTGTCCGCCCACCACTCAGCTCCCTTTTACAGCAACATTATTTATAATTTATTTTCTCTTATTATGTCTACGATAGGCTGGTTAGCGCGCAGACCTCACAGCTAGGAGACCCGGGTTCAATTCCACCCTCGGCTATCTCTGTGTGGAGTTTGCATGTTCTCCCCGTGCATGCGTGGGTTTTCTCCGGGTACTCCGGTTTCCTCCCACATTCCAAAAACATGCTAGGTCAATTGGCGACCTCTGATTGGCTGGCCACTAGTCCAGGATGTACCCCGCTTCTTGCTTGAAGACAGCTGGGATAGGCTCCAGCACCCCCGCAACCCTCGTGAGGATAAGCGGTAGAAAATGAATGAATGAATGTCTATGATATTGAGTAATAGAAATGTAAAGGTGACTATAGGGGTGTTATTTCAAGTCTAGAGGGCTCTAATAATTTTAAAACTATATTTAGAATGTCTTAAACGGGTTTTTTGTGCTTATATTATAAATCTGTAGTCCTACTTGGCGGAAATTCACTTATTAGCACTTAACTGATAGTTTGTTCACTTCCTGTCTTCAAGATTCACACAACAAAACAGGGCCTTATTGTTTTTGTAATGGCAGAAGTTTTGTATTGTCAAGTCCGATGGTGAAGGTGTACCTAACAAAGTGGCCGCCGTTACTCCTAAAAGTAAGAATAAGCCTTTTCATCCATTATGAACGACAAAAATCATGTTGGCCGTACTGTAACGTCATGTGAAAAAATACTGCCATGGTGCCCCCCCCCCCATATCCTGCGCTCTGTGAAGCCGATCCTTAACGTGGGTTACGTGTCCCGTGTGATTGTGTATCTATTAGGTATTTTTCTCGTCTCTATAGAAAAATAAATCAGCTCGGACAATCTTAGAGGTGTGTATACATGAATTAGCATCGTATCATCCATCGGCAGTCATCCTCACATGCACACACACACACACACACACACATAAATACAGACATGCACGCCACGCCACGCCACGCCCCACCCCTGACAAATGCAAATGACTAAGGCCAGGTTTAGGAATGGAGGGCACAAATAAGTAGCTTATAGGCTTTTTAGGTCCTGTCCTGTATCTCCAAGACTACAAAAACGAGTGGGACTAGCGAACGGGACGGTGGGCGGCGGGGACCGTTCCTCCTGGAGAAGGTGGGGAGAACCCTCAGACGCACACGTCATGGCATCTCTGAGCAGACCCGCTGGCTACATTTTTGGGGTGCTTGCTTTGTCTTGTGGAATAATCGATTGGAATGAGTCGAACGAGGGGGGCAGTGAAATTTGTCTACTTCCAAATGTTTGACTCCCCGAGTCGGTGCTCCGTTCGAGCGCACGGCCCAACGCCATGCTCAGGTGCTTTTTGGAGCGAGACGCTGTGTTTGTACCGCAAGCACTCACGTTCTTCCGCGCTCAGTGGCTTTTGTCCAAAGTGTTGTGACGCCCCTTTTGCCTGCGTCCCATCTCGGGTCCCACGTGGTTCTCGTGAGGAACCCCGCATATCCCCTCCAGGGGGAATAGACAGTTTTGCCCCAGTATCTTGTGGGCGGCTTCTAAATGGTTGGTGCCTCTCTGGTAGTTGATGTTGATGCTGCGTTTGGGGCTGGAGTCGCTCAGCAGGCGATCTGTGGGGCTGGCGTCGGAGATGTCGCGCATGTGCTCGTCGTCGTCCGTGTCGGCGTCGATGTATTTGCTGATGGAAGAGTCGTGGAAGGTGAAGACGGTCGGGGCCAGAGCGGTGCTCTCTGGGGACTTGGGTGGGGTCCTGCTGCTGGCCGTGGTGTAGACGGAAACCTCCGGGCTTAGCAGGGAATGGTCAGAGAGGACGGAGCTGTCCGAGAGTGGCGACGGCCCGGGATCCTTGTCGTTGCGGCAGCCACCCTTGGAGAAAAGGCTTCTGGACGCGTTGCGTGCAAATAGGAACTTCCTGGAATTTTCCGAGCAGGGCGGTTTTGAGACGGTTACGGGCGCCAGCATGGGAGCGCCGCTGGTTTGATGGCCGGTTTTGGCTGCCGAGTGCTGAGACGAGGTTATCGCCGGACTGTTGCTATGGCAGAGGTCCACTTGTGTGCTGTGAGGATATCGTGGATTCTCCTGGAAGTCTGTAGCGCAACTGATGTAGCTGTCAATGCTGGACAGACTCTTCATGTCGCCCACCCCTTCTCTGGTCCCCAGCGTTGATGGATGGTGATCCTGTATGGCTCCCAGCTCTATCTCGTCCCTCTGCTTCCCAACCCTGGAACCTCGGTCTTTGGCGTTGAGGTTGGGTTGCGACTGCGTCTTGGCCATCTGTGTGTACATCTCCTCCAGCTTCTGAACGTTTAGCTTCTGGGGGCTGCTGTTTCGACCCTTGTTGGGCGATCCTAAGTGCTGCGTGTTAATGGAACGGTTGGAACTGGTTTCCGACGTGGCTCTCTTGGGAGTCCACTTCCAACGGTTTGGTGAGAGGTGGTTATCCTGAGGCCTCTCGTTCTTCTCCACCACCACGTCCATCAGTTCCGCACTACGGGCGAATGCCTCCTTCAAGTTCATGGAAACAATGCTACCATTTCTCTTAGCCCTCTCCAGGGCTTCTCTGCGTTTAAGTGCTTTTTCCTGTCTCTTCTGCTCCTTGTAGAATTCCGAGAAGTTGTTGACAATAATAGGAATAGGTAGCGCTATCACCAGTACTCCAGCGATGCAGCATAAACCACCGACTATTTTACCAAGCAGGGTTTTGGGGTAGATGTCTCCGTAGCCGACTGTAGTCATGGTGATGGTCGCCCACCAGAAAGAAGCTGGAATGCTTTTAAACTTTGTGTCCTCCTCATCCTTCTCCGCAAAAAACACCAAACTGGAGAAGATCATGATGCCCATGGCGAGAAACAGAATAAGCAGGCCCAGCTCGTTGTAGCTTCTCCTGAGGGTGAACCCCAACGACTGAAGTCCTGTGGAGTGACGAGCGAGTTTGAGAATACGCAGGATCCGCATGATCCGGAAAATCTGAACCACGCGCCGCACGTTCTGAAACTGCAGCACGCTCTTGTTGGATTCCGTCAGGAAGATGGTGACGTAGTAGGGCAGGATGGCCAGCAGGTCGATGACGTTCAGGGGTCCCTTGAAGAACTTCCACTTGTTGGGAGACGAGAGGAAGCGTAGCAGGTACTCCATGGTGAACCAGGCGATGCACACCGCTTCCACGTGGGCCAACTGGGGGTTGTCTGTGGGCTGGCCGAACTCGTCTTTGTCCTGCAGCTCTGGTAGGGTGTTGAGTGACAAGGCGATGGTGGACAACACGATGAAGAGGATGGAGGTGATGGCCAGGATCTGAAAGACAGGAAACCGGAAATAGAGATGGGCTGCCTTGACTTGTGGTCTGTCTTTGGTGACTTTAAATACAACATTTATAAATAATACACGTGTCAGGAGTTAGTTCCTGCCTCCACCTGCACTTCCTGCGTCAGCCAATCAGCTCATTCCATTTCCTGGTGTCCTGGCATTTGCTCAGTCGCCAGTATCGCTCCTCTTTCTCTTTGTTCAATGTCTCATTAGTCGTCATATTTCCTGGACTGAATATATTTATAGCAGGGGTGTCCACAGCTTTTATGAATATTATATCGCATTTTGTCATAAATTAATTCATAAATGATAGCTGTTTTAAGTTAAAATTTAAAGTTTAAATTTTCTCCTATTCCATGTGGAAGTGGTATCTGACTTTGTCCATCTTTCCCTTTTTTTCAACCCGACTGCTCACTCCCAAACATGTATTTGTACCACAAGGTGGTAAAAAGGTTCCTTTGGTATGTACCATATCGAGATAGCCAAGATCAGTCCAAATCATCAAAATGGCGGGTACTGACAGGAACAGCTTTTGAACATAGTAATAATAATAATAACAATAATAATAATAACAACAACAATAATAATAATAATTATCATTATTAATTATTATTATTGTTATTATCAAAGTTATTGTGATAATAATAATAATAATTATTATTATTATTAATGTAAGTTCATTTGATCCACTATATATTATTATATTAATAATAATAATTATTATTATTATTATCTTAATAACACTGGTTACTGTTGTGGCAAAAGCCCACAACAAGCTAAAACTCAACTGTGAACCCCCGACATCACTTCCTGTCCACCCACCACTCAGCCCCCCTAGCACCGGAACACACTTACAGCGACATTTATGCCTTATATTCTCTTACTATGTCTACCATATTGGGTAACACCAGTGTAAGTGACTATAGGGGTGTTATTTCATGTCTAGAGGGCTCTAATAATGTTAAAAAACATATTTAGAAGATGGTAAACTGGTTTTCTATGCCAAAAATACTATAAAGTAAAATTCATTATCAATAGTTGCTACTCAGAAGGTTGTAGTAATCATCATAAAACAAATAGTTGAGCATATATAAATGTGTATTGTGTGTTGATGGAATAATATGACACACATAAATAGTGTGCCAGGATCATGATCCTGTGAATAAATACAGCATGCATATGTAGTCAAAGATCTAAACATCTAATCCAGCAGTGTTCCCCGCGTCTGGACTCCAGACTAACATGTGAAGGCAATAGAAAGAAGACATTTTGACTCAGAGGAGTCTTGAGTGCAAATTGTCTTATTTGTGTTTGATTACATTTGAATGCGGCATCAAAGGCATCAAATCTTCATTTCCTCCCGAGATGAGATGCCAGGATGATCACCAGGATGTCAAACGAAGCCAACGCATGAAGAGCACGGCTTCCTTATCTATCTTACTTGTCCAGAGCAAATGAAGACAGTGATTGACAGTTCGGGCTTTGACGACACAAGCTAATCATTTGTCCACTCCCGCCTCGCCAAACGGCTCAAGAGGCAACCTTATCTGCCGCCAATCAGAGCAGGAGGACACTGTTGCCATAGCATCGTGGCAGACGTGAATAATGATCCTATCTGTTTATTTCCTGCTCCCTGAGCGCCTCTCCTCCTGCCTTGGAGGAAGGTCTCTACCAGGACTGAAGCTGGGAACGATGCTTACCGGAATATGGGGTACACCTCCACAATCCAATAGGAGTCTAGGAAATTGGAAAATGTAGGCTGTCCTTTTTAATAAACCCGGATACGCAATCCCAACAACGTATTTATACATATTTTACGTTTTTTAAGCGAGAGGCCAAAAAAGGTGATGATGCAACTAGCTATAAATACTAAGCTATAAAAACGGCCACAAGGTGGCAGAAGTGTGTTTTGATAAGAGGTCGGCGGAGATCATGTGGATGGAAAAAGTCACATGTGACAGGAAGGAGGAAGTAAGCGAGAGCGTGGATGTGTTTAGGTGAAGAAGGTTACGCATTGGAGGGAAAATCTTAATTAAGCAAGCACACATGCAGTTCAGTTCCAAATGTGAAAATGGTCAATAGTTCATGTTGTTATATTTATACATAAATATAATTTTGACGTAAAACCACCCTTTATGTACTGTTTATGTTGTAGTAGTTTACATATTTTGAGCTGTCATAAGATTTTTGTATCAAAGTTGCATGAAATGTATCTTTTTACAAAAGGCTGCTTTTTCTCCCTTTTCTAGTCGGGAACTGATATTTTCCTGAAACTTGTTCAACAGCTGATTACTAAAAAATAAATAAAAATAAAAATAAAAATAAAAATAAAAATAAAAATAAAAATAAAAATAAAAATAAAAATAAAAATACAGAAATAAATAAATAACCAAAAACTTAAACTATATTAGGAAAGCAGGAAGTGAACAAATGTAACTGTTACTGATTATAAAAGTACCAGATGAAGGGGTAGGATTTACTCCTTTTGGACATGTGATTATGGGATGCACTCAATTGTAATCTGATGCATGTTCAAATGAAATAAAACCATTACCATTACCATTACCAAAAAGGTAGAAACAGGTCTAAACTGGTCTGTCTTTTGGTAGTTTCCGTGTTTATACAGCCATAGAACACAATATTGTGTGCCTTGAGAGATCAGTCAGAATGGTCTATAATGGTTGCTACTGAGTGGGTTGTCTATTGAAAAATGAATGACTGAATGAGTTCATCTTGAATACTTCTGACTTTTTTGTTGTTTCTTTTGTACATGACTTTTATATTACTTTTCTTGAGAAATTACAACTATTTATTACTAAAAAATGCAGCTTTTTACTGTAAGTGGATTCATTTCCATTTCTGCGTGCTTTTAACTGGTACATGGCGCATGGCTTTGAACCGAACTGAGCCCGAGACCAAGACCGAGACCCGTCTCTGAAGTGGCGCCAACCTTTTCTCGGCTTCCATTTTGCTTCCCTCTCCGGCTTGTTTGAAAAGATGCGACAGTTAACCTCTCCAGCTGAGGCGATAATCACATTGGCCGTTTGTAATGAGTCAGGGCAAGAATAGATTTATGCTTCTAACAAACCCCTCATTTGAAACTGCGGGGGATTGTGGCTACAGCAGGGCAGGACAAAAGAGAAGCGGCGGTAATGGGACTGTGATGCTATAAAAAGGTCACTAATGAAGGCACACTGTGTAAGATTATGCTTATGAAGTTCCACTCGGAAAACCCTGCACATTTCCCAGCGGCTCGGGTCCCTGCTGCCACTGCACACTCCTCATCCCTTTCCTTGCTTCCTTGCTTCCTTGCTTCCTTCATTGTAATTCTACCAAAGGACCGTCAAGCCACTAAAAAGCAGGCAAACAACTGCACGTCTTGGCAGATTCTAATTGCAACAACATCAAGCAAATTACTATGGCTATTTTTAGCATCTCCCCGTGGACCCTTGCCGCTAATAGTGGCCGTGCATGTGCCTCGTGCACACAAAACCCGCTCCGGTGTATTTTGGTGGCTTTGAAATAAGCAAGATATTTATATCCGGAGAGAGCAAACTGACAGGAAATGCCACTCTGACTGACGGGAGATGCGAACATCACACCACCAAGGTGTGTTTCTAAGCGTGTGGACACCATTTTAATATTCATGTTAACACACCGCCGCAATTGTACCGTATTCGGGCACATCACCTGCACACTTTAGTTTTTGGGCCTTCGGTATGTATAATAATCCGATACATTCATTATTCATGACATATATTTCTTAGATATGACACTAATTTGCTTTGTTAGGTTTTTTGTATCGCCATATTGGTCAGACTCCAGTAGAAATCCTATTTAAAAAGTCATAAACAGGTTTCTAACTTTAAAAATATATTGTTTATTCATACTAAATCCTACTTCACGGAAATTCATTTTAGCAATTGGGTCTGGGACCAATTAACCGCCATAAACGAGGGATTATTGTAAACGGCTAATCTGCATAAACATTACTTTTGAGACATGGACAATGAAAAATATATGACAATGTATTGCACACTCCTCCACCCACAAAAGGGCTCACTCCGTTCATGCCGTTGTTCTATGGAACAAACACACCAAGGTGCTGTACTTTTCATTTATTGTGTCATTCATTCATTATTATTGTTGTCCCAGTCCAATATATTGAAAATGATCTACTTCCTTTTTGTTTACTGTACAATGAATTCATTCATTCATCCCAGGCCTTGTCTGGCTTTAATCTTGGGAGATCTTGTGACCCCCCCCCCCCCCTAAATACATCCAAACACAACACAGCCTTGCTTCTCCAATATATTGAAAATGATCTACTTCCTTTTTGTTTACTGTACAATGAATTCATTCTTTCTTTATCATCCCAGGCCTTGTCTGGCTTTAATCTTGGGAGATCTTGTGACCCCCCCCCCCAAAAAAAAAAAATCCAAAAACATTACAGTCTTGCTTCTCCTTACGTGAGCTACTGACACCGTTCTAGCAGCCTCCCTGGAGGAAGTCCCAGTGCTGCCACTTTCCCTTATTAGCGAGCGTCAGGAGCAACATGTGGAAGCTCCTGTTCCCGTGAGTCCCACAGGAAGGCAGCCCTCATCCAACAAATGCGTCAGTAATCGCCGTGACACGGAGAATAAGCTCTGCTTCTTGCTACTCCTTTTCCGCCGTGTCGATTTGTGTCAACGTGTGATGTACTCCATCGTAGCTTAGTTTTGAAATAAGCTAAACCATTAGGATAGGCAAACACCTCCACTCCACACCTGAGCCCCATACACGGCCAAAGAGATGCCAGCCAGCCCGCTATCGCCATGACAACCCCATTGAAGCTCAACAGGAGGTGGTGACGCGGACCTGTCTGTGCAAGGCGAGTCTGACACAGTCTTCCCGACTTGAGCGGACCCTCTCTCTTCCATCAGTAACCCTGCATTGTTCGCTATGCTGCACTTCTGTTGCCATTTACAGGGGAGCACGCTAGCTCGAAGGGGGGGGGGGGGGGCAGATGTTTGCCGCAAGCAACAGTCGTTGAGTGTGATAAACAGCAATAAAGTCATAATGCGAGCATTGAATAAGGTGGAATAATTCACAGCCCTGATTCCGAATGTAGACGGGGCTCTGTGCTTCTCAGCCTGTGAAAGACTGAGACGGCGTTTCCATGGAGACGGGAGGAGGAGACCTTTGAACAGCAGAAGCCTGTTTATCTTCGTCTCGCACATCTCGTACTAAATAAATATGTAGTATGTTGCGAGGAGCAGAGCTGTAGATTGAAGCCGCTCACCTATTAGGCACGTCTCTCCTTAGTTGGCTTTTAGTTATTCCGCATCTTCATGCGGAACCGTTTTATTTTTATCTTGCGGGGTTTTCCAGATTGGGGTCACCACAGCCAGCCAATTACATGATTTGATTTCATCTATAAATATCCACACACCCCAAGATCTAAATGCCAAGTGAAGACACGGATCAAGAAGGCAATCAGATGAATGAAGCTGAAGTCATGCGGCTAAAAATAGGCTGCAAGTACACAAATAAAAATGATAATAATGGTAATAATAATAAGAATACAAATCTGACATGAATTAAAATAAAAAGACGTTAGTTCTACCAGGTTCTTCCTTCCATTGAAATCTTCTCCTACTTCCTCTCACTTGGTCGCTTCCATGCATTTTGAGGTCAGAGAAAAACCTCCGTGATCCTCCGTGTGCTATTTCTGGAGAACCAACTTTTCCCGAACTCAAATACCGTCGGGTTTGCAGCTCAAAGTACACACCCCCCCCCCCATTCAAGTAACGCACT
Organism: Doryrhamphus excisus; assembly: GCF_037039965.1. Taxonomy (NCBI): domain Eukaryota; kingdom Metazoa; phylum Chordata; class Actinopteri; order Syngnathiformes; family Syngnathidae; genus Doryrhamphus; species Doryrhamphus excisus. The sequence continues at coordinate 18,074,022 of NC_136367.1, read as the reverse complement.
ACTGTAAGGAGGAAATCTTTGCCTGGATCATCCATCTCCTCAATGAACGCCACCTCATCTCCTCTCCTCCTCAATTATTCATGAATTTCAGATGAAGAAGAAAAAGCCGGAGTCAGCATCTTTAAATTTAAAACCTGGCTGCTCCACGGTGGCCGTATAAATAGCAACACTATAGCACAGGAGGCGGGTCTGGCACACGCTGGGAATCTTATACGTCTGACTGTGCTGGAATTAGCTGGACCGACTGGGGAAGCTTTGAACGTGATGTTTCGGGAAAGACCTGATTCAGTACGCTTTGTACGTTGTATGTTAAGCATCTTATGTAAATGGGAATCTCTTTGCCTTTTCATACATAAACAGTTTTTATTCATTGGGATTATTGTGCTTGAGGTATTTTAGGTGGGAAACACTTGTCAGTCAAAACCTGATGCGGACATTGATTGACTGTCATTGTGTTTGGGCTTGTTTAGCATCAGCTGAGGGCAAGGTGAGTAGCGGCGAGGCGACTTGAAAATAGAAGAGCATGTGAGAGTTGTCGAATGGGACATTTACATAAAAAATAACGGTGACGCCATTTGTCAAGTGCGTACGAATAATAGGTTGTAGCGAACCATGATACTGCCCTATTTTTTTTTTTTTTTTTAAACCGTGGTAGTGTAAAGTTGCACCAATTCTAACTGTATCACAAATACAGGCGACAAATCTGGCCAATTGTGTGCTAATAAGCATTCCTAAGTCATAATACATGGCTTATGAAGATGCTGAATAGACAGCATGTTGGCCACAATAAAAGGCCACTTCAAAATGTGTAGTTGAACTTTATTTTAAAACAATTTATTCTAGGTATGACTCAAATCATTACGACTGTTGCTTTTATTGCAAATATTGATGAAGATGCTGATTAGTCAGCAGGTTGGCCACAATTAAAGGCCACTACAAAATGCGCAGTTGAACTTTATTTTAAGAAAATGTATTTTGGGTATGACTCTAAATATGACGACTGTTGCTTTTATTGCAAATGTTGATGAAGATGCTGATTAGACAGCAGGTTGGCCACAATAAAAGGCCGCTCCAAAATGTGCAGTTGAACTTTATTTTAAGAAAATGCATTCTGGGTATGACTCTAACCATTACGACTGTTGCTTTTATTGCAAATGTTAATGAAGATGCTGATTAGTCAGCAGGTTGGCCACAATAAAAGGCCACTTCAAAATGTGCAGTTGAACTTTATTTTAAGAAAATTTATTCTGGGTATGACTCTAATCATTACGACTGTTGCTTTTATTGCAAATGTTGATGAAGATGCTGATTAGACAGCAGGTTGGCCACAATAAAAGGCCACTCCAAAACGTGCAGTTGAACTTTAAGAAAATGTATTCTGGGTACGAGTCTAAATATGCTTTTATTGCAAATGTTGATCCAAAATGAGAGGAGAACGTCAATGTTAAGCTAGCAGGCCGGACTTGGAGGGGGCGGAGCGTGTCGGCGTAGCGTATGGTGGCGCCTCCATGCAATAGCATAGCCTGTGACAAATAGAGGCTTTTCTGGACGTGTTGTTTACTGGTGTAAACACAACCCCTGCAAACTTCGATCTGCCAGAAACCTTCCTGCAAATGTGGGCAACGTGAACGCAACAGACGCATCTTAGGAGGAAGGCAGAGGGACAAAAACTGGCAGCAAGTCAACAATGACGCCCGGATAAGCAGCTGCGAGTCACGGCATCACACGCATGACAGTTGCCATGGCGACATGGCGGCATTGAACTTCTCAGCGCGCTACAGCGAAGGCAAAGCCGAATAAAAAGGCAGAACAAAGGCCATCAAATGAGAATGCAAGACGAGCGTGTCATCCATCCGGCTTCTTTCCCCGCATGCAGTCGGAGAATATTCCTCAACGCTTCCTCGCCGCACACGTTCCTTCCCGCCGAGGGCATGTTTGGAAAAGCTCAAAGGTCGCTGGCTTGTGGTTGAATACCACCCAGACTGACACGGTGACTCACGGAAATGTAATATTGTATATGCGCAGCTGCACACACCTACTGTATGTACTTCTATCCGACGTGCCGCTTCTTATTTAAACAATGAATAATTCATCACCAAGACAGGCCGGCTTTGTGCATTTTAAAACAGCAGGAATGGATTCATTTGCTAGCCACCAAAGTAAACACCAGAGCTTCAGCCCTGCAGACGTACCGCAAGCTTATATACCCTACTGTATGTACCCTGTGTTTGTCTCAGTCATGTACACCGAGTACGGCGTATAAGACGTTGCCAGGTCACATGAGCGTCAAGGTGAGAGTCTTCCCAGGCCGCCGGTCGAGAGCTCTCTGCCCGCTCAAGCAATCAGGCTTCGGCTTGATGAATGTTCCTCCTTGGCCGTAGTGGATTCTGTTTCTCTGCCTGTGGCCTTGAGATCTCCTCAAAGTCGTTTATTCACCTTTCCGCCACAAAAGTGCCGAGCGGGGAGAAATCAGGCCGCGGGCGCTTGTGAGTTGTGATTTATAAAAGCTGTTGTGTTCCGAGCACACGTTCCACGGTGCTGTGGAGGGGCCTGCTCATCAAAGTGATGCCGACATGGCCTTTTTGGAGACCTTTGGATTGAGGGTCACCACTCTGTGTGATGAGCAGCAGAAAGAAGTACATATTTCCATTGTTGGTTGTTCCGGTAGTGTGAAACACAACTACTGTGTACGTATATTCTACATTTATCTACAGCTAACTGGGGTATCATAAGATGTCACAAGGTTATAAAGTGACAAAATGTCTGGTGGGCACTAGGTCTTGGACAAAAATAATAATAATAATAACTGAATCAGGCTGCAAGGTGGTCTAGTGGTTAGCGCGCACATTGGCGACTCCAAATTGTCCATAGGTATGAATGTGAGTGTGAATGGTTGTTTGTCTATATGTGCCCTGTGATTGGCTGGCCACCAGTACATGGTGTACCCTGCCTCTCGCCTGAAGACAGCTGGGATAGGCTCCAGCACCCCGGCGACCTTTGTGAGGATAAGCGGTGGAAAATAAATGAATGAATGAATGAATTCTCCTCCTATTTTGTGTGGAAGTGGTAACTTTTTGGCTTCTTATTTTGTCTTTCCCCACTCTTGGCCATCTCTGTGTGGAGTTTGCATGTTCTCCCCGTGCATGCGTGGGTTTTCTCCGGGTACTCCAGTTTCCTCCCACATTCCAAAAACATGCTAGGTTAATTAGCAACTCCAAATTGTCCATAGGTATGAATGTGATTGTGAATGGTTGTTTTTCTATATGTGCCCTGTGATTGGCTGGCCACCAGTACATGGTGTACCCTGCCTCTCGCCCGAAGACAGCTGGGATAGGCTCCAGCACCCCATGTGACCCTCATGACGATAAGCAGTAGAAAATGAATGGATGACTGAATCACACAATAGATGAAAATGAAGTGGATCATCAATACATTGCCACGTGCAACTGATGGAGTCACACAGTCTCACCCTGGGTGGGTGGAGGCGGGCCTCATGTGTAAATCCTCTATGAAAAACTAATACCCAAAAACAGTTAAAAGTGCTCCATCCTGGACTCCAAGCTAAGCATGACCACAACAACAACAAAGAACACGTTACCATTTCATGTGCTGCATGGAGTCTCCGACTCCGACTGAGTCTGCCTGAACTGTCTGCCTGCTTGTGGGTGGACGTGACTCCACAGGCAAAGATGACAAATATCAACTTTAAAGTGCATTCCCAGCACCGCTTTGCAAAGGACTTCACCGTCCTCCCTGTGTCTTTATTGCTTTTCTTTGGCTGTCATCACTCGTACGTTACGCTTGGCATCATGACACAGGGGCACGGATGATAATCCCTCAAGAAAGACATGCCAAAATAATACAGATTTTGCAAGAGTCGATCTCCAGATTGACGGTTTCAAACTTGACTGTGCATCCCATCTTAATGCAAGGATATGTTTTGTATTGTAATATTCCAGCTTTAGTCTTTTATTTATGTAAAATTTTGACCTTTTTTATCTTAATATTATGCTTACATTACAATATTAATTGGTTTATTTCATTCATTAAAAATATGGATATTTAATTTTTTATTCTTTTATTAGTGATTTATATTTTTATATTTTTATATTTTTATATTTTTATATTTTTATATTTTTATATTTTTATATTTTTATATTTTTATATTTTTATATTTTTTATTTTTTTATATTTTTATATTTATACTGTTTATTCTGTATATTTTGTATTTTCATTTTTAACAGATGTGTCTGCACCTACTTCACCAAAACAAATTCCTAGTATGTGTTTGATCATACCTGGCAATAATTGATTCTGATTCTGATTCTGATTCTGATTCTGATTCTGATTCTGATTCTGATTCTGATAATGATGTTGTAAAAATAGCTTGCTTTGTAAGACTGTTAAATCTTTTCCATGATTTTAAAGACGTGTATCACTCTGGCCTGGATTGCGGAATAAAAGAAGACCAGAAGGAGTTCCATCCTCCTTTTCTTACACTTGCCATGAATACGCAATGTGAGTCAGGCTCCGTCGTCACCTTCCCGCCGTGCATTTTCATTCTAATAGCAGCAATGATTTCGTTCTTTCTTTGTGCAACGCCACAAGCTGCTGCACTAGAACGCCATCAGCGTTGCTACCTGAGGACCAGAGTGCTCTGACATTCCTTCTTCATGTTTACAGTCTTTCTCTCCTTCTCTGGTTCACGTCTGCGCCTTCATCCCATCGCCGACGTCTTCCTGCCTTTGGCTCGAAGCTGCACTGCAAATTGAATCAACAAGTGAGCCCCATGGCGACAATTCATGGCCACCTTCTTTCTGCTCAACCTTTCCTTACTTTCGGTCGCTGTGCACAATGTACAAACAACAACAACAACAAGATCATCTAAAGTGCCGCAGAGAAAGGGTAGAAAGGCTGCAAAGGCCTGACGGACTCGGCAGACAAAAGCCTGAGCGATCCACTACAAAATGCATGACGTGACTTGTATAAAAACTCACAAAACACGACTTGCTGTCTGCTGCCGCCACCACACTGGCACATTAACAGTGAATGAGAACGTGAGTGCTGTCAGACCTTCTCTCAGCCTCCAGCCAAACACAGCAAGAGCACTTTGCAGCAACCCCACGCTGAATCTGCATTTATTTATACACGATGCAGTGCCTGTTTCACTGCTTTATTTATTTACATTCATATGGTAATGGTAATGGTAATGGTAATGGTAATGGTAATGGTAATGGTAATGGTAATGGTAATGGTAATGGTAATGGTAATGGTTTTATTTCATTTGAACATGCATCAGATTACAATTGAATGCATCCCATAATCAGTTGACAGTTCCACATGTCCAAAAGGAGTAGGCAGAAACAAAGCTTATTAAATCCTGCCCCTCCATCTGGTACTTTTACAATCAGTAAGTGTTACATTTGTTCACTACCTGCTTTCCTAATATAAAAAAAAACATTTTTAAATTATTTATTTTATTTTATTTATTATTTTTTTGTCAAGTATCGACATATATACAGTACATATATATAATTTATGTTACATATTTTTTATTTATATTTTATTAATATTTTGCATTTATTTTTAGTCATATTTTATGGTATTTTAAAATATTATTTAGCAGTTATTGTATATGTTTAACCATTCATTCATTTTGTTTTATAGATTTTAAATTATTTATTATTTCTAGGAATGTTCGATATTGGCTTTTTTTTTCCCGAAAAGCAATATATATTAGGGACATCCCTAATGTATATATTCTTAAATATTTGAAAATATGCATTTAATTTCTGTACATTTCTATGGCTATTGATGGATTATTTGTTGAATATATGATGTCTCTTGACAGGGTCAAAGTTGGTGAATGCTGGTTTGATGTCCTGTACTGCTAACAGCGCATCCGCCCGCTGGACAAAACATTAGGTACACCTGCACTCTCATGACGTCCCATACAAGACTTGTTCCTTTCCCAAGATTAAAAATAACAACAGTTTCGTGCTGATCCACGCCTTTCATGTTTATTGTTGTGGCTGTAGGGTCTTTTATTTTTTCTTAACTTAAATCAGGCTGCATCTCAGAGTGAAAGCACAGAGGATATTATTAGACAGGAAGACATCAAATATACCCTAAAATAAAACATAAATGTTTTAGGATGTGATGACATATCATCCGGTTTTATGACTGTTTTATTCACTTTCAGATATCAGACCTGCACAGAATGCATGCTCGTCAGGTAAGGACATCGCTTTGAGGAACTGTGTGTGTGTATGTGTGAATGCTGAGACAAAGCTAGTGTGTGACTGACAAGAGGTCTCACTTCTTTGTAGAGCTGCAACTATCAAATATTTTACTGAAAAAGGTTTTGTATTATTCAGAAAAAATGTTTTTGCTTGTTAAAGTGCAAATATAAATAAATACACAGGAGAAAGTTAAATATTTTAGTGTTTCTACAGCATGGGTAACGTGTAATGTGGTCATTACAGGTTTTTTGCGGGACTATTAGTATTTAAAAAACACAAGTAGAGGCACTAATTGTGTTGGGAAACCCCGCTTCCTGTATGCACACTCTATAATGCTACATGCTTTCGCTCCATGACGTACACAAAATAAACAGTTAGGACACTGATCATTTTTTTATTTATCAATATTTTATTGATTATTACAGTTTGCATGTTCTCTCCGTGCATGCGTGGGTTTTTTTCCGGGTACTCCGGTTTCCTCCCACATTCCAAAAACATGCTAGGTTAATTAGCGACTCCAAATTGTCCATAGGTATGAATGTGAGTGTGAATGGTTGTTTGACTATATGTGCCCTGTGATTGGCTGGCCACCAGCTGGGATAGGCTCCAGCACCCTTGTGAGGATAAGCGGTCGAAAATGAATGAATTAATGAATTTATTGATTATCACAAGCAAAAAAAACACAATGTAAGTCTGTACTTGCAGTTGGCGTGGTGGCGACAATGACCGAGGTCAAAGGTTGATGGCGCTGCTCAATAGCACAGCCACGCCTCGTCTATCAATCTAAAGGTGGAGCACAACCAGGAAGGTATGCTTCTTTATTTCCACCCCAGGCGGCTACATTGCACTTTCTATGGCTGCTATTAACTCTGCAGGTGAGGTTAGAGGAGCCATTGTTGTTAATGAGTTTTGCCTCTTTACACACACACACGCATACTGTACAAAGAACCGTTACATTACGACGTTCCCCCTTAATGCCCTTTCAAGCAAGCTTTTTGTGCGCCATAGTCGGCCTGACGTGACCCTACTGTAGTAAAAACTAAGACAAGCTACTTGGTGTCGCTCCAACATCTTCTACCCTCCTCACTTGAACAAAAAACATTTGGCTAAGAGTCTTGAATTATTCATAAGGTAGGCGCTTGAGATGAGATACGGGATGACAGTGTTGTTTGGAGATCAACAATGTTGGCATCCTCCTTCAATAAAACATCTTTCGGTCCAAATCAGGCTTTATTTGATTCCAGTAAACACAATTAGTCACAGGTACTCACTCCCTCAAACCGCTGCATCACTTTGCTTTTGACATTTTAAAGCTACAATACGCAACAATCGAAGCTCAACAGAAGCCATTTTTAAAAACAACACAATCACAGCAGATTGCCCTGAAACCCCTCGGCAAGGCAGGCTCGCCTGCTCTGGCTGACTGAATCAGTCAGTCAGTCTGGACCAGCCAGGACACTTCTTTAAAAATTCCTTATTGTTGCTTTAAAACTCCCTGAGTACTACCTCAATAACGACGTTTACTAGCATTCACAGCCACGCCATTAATTACATTTAAAATGAAAAATAAAATATATGAGGGCGGCACGGCGGACAAGTGGTTAGCGCGCAGACGTCACAGCTAGGAGACAAGGGTTCAATTCCACGGCCATCTCTGTGTGGAGTTTGCATGTTCTCCCCGTGCATGTGTGGGTTTTCTCCGAGTACTCCGGTTTCCTCCCACATTCCAAAAACATGCTAGGTTAATTAGCGACTCCAAATTGTCCATAGGTATGAATGTGAGTGTGAATGGTTGTTTGTCTATATGTGCCCTGTGATTGGCTGGACACCAGTCCAGGGTGTACCTCGCCTCTCGCCCAAAGACAGCTGGGATAGGCTCCAGCACCCCCGCGACCCTCGTGAGGAAAAAGCGGTACAAAATGAATGAATGAATGAATAAATAAAATAATATTTGTATGAAGACATATAATTGAAAATACATAGTACAATTTTGTAGAAAAACTCTTTTTGAGTATGATGACTTTTCTGAGTCAATTGATGGCAAATGATTGTTCATGATGATGATGATGATGATTATTCCCAAACAAGCTCAAGCGACACAATGTCGGTGCTTCCCCTTCGTCAAGTGAAGACATCTCAGCCTCCCACACACATCAGCAGATGTGAGGACCCCCCCCCCCCCCCAATCCAAAGCAACACTTGAGCTTCTGCTCTATTTCCCCTTCTGTCTGGAAATTGATGAGCCGAGCCCCTCCTGGTGTGTTCATATGTGCTCTTACATCATCATCCATCCCATCATCATCATCATCATCATCCATCCCGCTAGCTGCGCCTCCCAAGCTGTCAGGATCGCTTGATGGATCCTGCTCGGCTCGTGGACTGATTTATGAGCGGGAATGTAGCCCGGCTACATTTCTGTGTCATCTTAAGTGTGACTTGAGCGCAGCGTAATTGGAATTTGTCGCCTCCCATCTGATGCACAATGCCGGCTGACAGCGGCGTTCAGGGCCGCACTTCTTCTCTGACGGTACAGGAAATGAGCGGAACACGTCTGTATCTGCGCCGGGACATTTTACACCGGGACATTGGTCCCGTTTTAGCTGTAAAAGTACGCAAGGAGTCCCTTTTTCCATGACTACTTCAAACATCCGGGGGCTGTTTTGAATGACAATATGCTACATGTTAGCATTCATATCAACTATGATGTATAACACATGACTGAACTTTCAATCTCATAATTATGACTTTTTATCTTGTAAATTTGACTTTTAATCTTACAATTAGGACATTTTATGTCATAATCTGAATTTTTAATCTCATATAGTTGACTTTTATCTTGTAATTATGACTTTTTTATCTCAGAATTGTGCATTTTTGTCTCATAATTACGGCTTTATCTCATCATTATGACTAATTCACAATTATGACTTTTTATGTCAAAATTCAGACTTTTTTATCTCATATTGTTGACTTGATCATTTTGACTTTTTATTTCAAAATTATGACTTTATCTCATAATTATGACTTTTTATCTCATACTTAATGACATTATATTTTAATTTCAACATTTTATCTTAAAATTGATGCCATTGTTGACTTTTGTCTTTTTATTTTGACTTTCTTATGTCATAATTTGGACTGAAGCTCATAATTTTGACTTTTTAGCTCATAATTATGACTTTTTGTTTCATAATTATGACTTTGAATCTCACAATTTAGACTTTTAATCTCATAATTATCACTTTTTATCTTTTTGACTTAGCTATGATCTGTTGTGATGCCGACACAACAGCATGACTGGGAGCCAATCTTATCCAATCTTTTGGTGATTTGAGCAGACGACAAGGAATGTAAACGGAGCGCGGGTCCTCCTGGAGAATAATTAATGTGACATTTCCCTGACATTTAGTCGGGAGGTATACAGGAGGAAGCGGCTGGCTAAGAGGAAGAAGGAACAAAGCCGCACCCCCCCTCACCCCCCCACTCCACCAAAATATGTCCTCTTAGTAACATTTCAGCATCTCTGGCTTCCTATTAAACACTGATGGTCTCTTTTGTTGCTAGGCAACCGTTTGTTTTGTGTTCATGGAATGACCTGTGGTACCGGAGTGGAGCTGATGAGGCATCACTGGGACGTGATGTGGTTGATGACAACAAGCCCACACACACGTGAATTAAATATATTTAGCTCAATTACTTTTTGTGTTCTATCTTGTTAAAGACCCTAGTGTAGTGCATGTGCGTTCGTTAGTACATTTCTTGCTACAAAATGTTCAATGTGCTATAAAGGCATCCCGTCACACGTCTTCTTGGTAAACAAACCAAATGCAGTCCAGTCCTTGGCTAACAGGAGTCATGGTTAGCTAGTTAGATAGTACCAAGGAGAAGCCAGAGCTTGAAAACTCTCTTCAGTCGTTAAGTCTCCATCAAGTTCACCCTAAAGGAAGGGTGAACTTCCTTTAGGAAGGGTGCCTTGGACGCCATTTGCCGCCCATGGCTGATTTGTCATCAGCCCTCGACACACTTTCAAAATACAATTAAACAAAAAAATTACCAAAAAAGATGTAATTTTACAAAATATTAAAGTTAAAATAACTTAAAATAAACATTTTTAGGGTGGCACGGCGGTCAAGTGGGTAGCGCGCAGACCTCACAGCTAGGAGACCAGGGTTCAATTCCACCCTCGGCCATCTCTGTGTGGAGTTTGCATGTTCTCCCCGTGCATGCGTGGGTTTTCTCCAGGTACTCCGGTTTCCTCCCACATTCCAAAAACATGCTAGGTTAATTAGCGACTCCAAATTGTCCATAGGTATGAATATGAGTGTGAATGGTTGTTTGTCTATATGTGCCCTGTGATTGGCTGGCCACCAGTCCAGGGTGTACCAAGCCTCTCGCTTGAAGACAGCTGGGATAGGCTCCAGCACCCCCGCGACCCTCGTGAGGAAAAAGCGGTAGAAAATAAATAAATGAATAAACATTTTTAAAGCCGTAATATTAGAAACAAAAACATTAAAGGGGACCTATTATGCTTTTTTCACTTTTCTGACCTATGAATGTAGTTAGAATGGAGTATTCTCACCCTGAAAGATGGTTAAGATGGCTCAAAACACTCAAAAGGCATCGCAAAACTGTTCCTTTCTGATGTCACAGAGGGGTGAACTTCCTTATATGGGCGTGTCTGTAAGCTCTGCTTCCTATGCCCTCTCCCAAGCGCTGCTGTTCGGTTTACTTGCTAGCAAAGCCATATTTGTTTACAATTTTTCAGCCCTTTGTATTGAAGTTGTGGACTCCTATAGAGCAACTACACACAATAACCAGCACACAAAGCTTTCTAGTCCCTCAAGAATCTGCACCTATTCAGCTGTATTTCGTGGTTCCCGTGAAAACGGTCTGTTTTAATAATCCAGCAGCGACAACATTCAATGTTGCTGTCTACTGGAGAGTGCCCCGAGAAACAGAAACACGCAGGCTTGTATAATCAGGATGTGAAAGCACAGATGTGGGGCGGGGGGGGGGGGGGGGGGGTTCATTCAAGCAGACACTTCTACTCTCAGGATAAATAAGAAAAGCACCGCTGGGATACTTCTGGCTGGTCGAGGTCACTGCATGATCTTGGAAGACTTGACAATATCACATGAGAAGTATTAGTTCTGGACCGCAGTACTTGATCAAATCGGGATGTTATCGTTTCCAAGTGCAGAGGATTGGTCATTGGCCTTTTCTGTGTCAGGGTCCTCCATTACTAGCAGGGGTTTGACCCATTGAAGGACAGAAGAGACCCACCTCTCCGTGTGTTTACCTGTGTCGACGATCGCATCCCCGCCGGATTATTTGAGATGGGTTGTGTTGGTCCGCGTCGGCCTGAGTGCACACTTGATTGTTTTGTACATCCATTGGATGGTTCCTGTCACAGCTGCAGTCTGGATAACGTTGCAGAGCTGCTGCCAGGATTTGTTGGCACACCTTGGAGCTGTCTGTTGGACTTTGCTCCTGGCAGCTCTCAGTGCTCGGAGAGATTTCTCATTTGGTGAGTGCTTGTATTGAATAAGGGCAGCACGCTTTGCATCAACGACAGCATTCATCACACTTGACTTGGCTTCAAACCAGTACCGGTTTTTAGAGGTCTTCCTCCCAAACGAAGTAAAAGCTGTTTTCCCAATGGCCTCTCTGAGGTTGGTACTGTTTCTCGGAGACGGTGGTTAGTTTGCAGAGAAAGCATCCTCAAAAGATTTGGCAACATTTTCAAAGTTACCATGATCCATGTGGCATCAAACTTCTTCAGGTGTGATTTTGGCTGCAACATTAATAAGTCGTGAGTCTCCCAGTCTGCAGATGAGAAGCAGAGCCTTGGGGTTTGTTTGTCTGACAATGACCATGTCAGGAAGGCTCCGGTGTCTCCATGACACTTTGGAAATAATTGTCGGTAACAAAGAGGCCATGATAGGTAAAGTTCCAACACACAGTTGCTTGGGCACTGACAAGGGTGATGGCGCCATCAGAGATTTGGAGGCGGAGACTCAGACCCTTTGTCACCAGGTTTAACCATTGTGATTTTCCTTGCTGGAAGAAGTTGTAGTCTCGCTCCTCGTCGGAATTTCAAAAATGAGGAGTTGATGTAGTCATCGTACTAACACTTTTTCTGTTCTTGCACAGCATGGAAGGTTTTAGCCATCCATCCATTTTCCTTCGCTTATCCGGGTCCGGGTCGCAGGGGCTGCAGTCTTAGTAGGGAAGCCCAGACTTCCCGGCCACCTCCTCCAGCTCCACCGGGAGGACACCAAGGCTTTCCCAGGCCAACTGTGAGACATAGTCCCTCCAGCGTGTCCTAGGTCTGCCCCGGGGCATGCCCAGAACACCTCACCAGGGAGGCGTCCGGGAGGCATCCGGACTAGATGCCCGAGCCACCTCAACTGACTCCTCTCGACGTAAAGGAGAAGCGGCTCTACTCTGAGCCCCTCCCGGATGGCTGAGCTCCTTACCCTAAGGTAGGGTTTTAGCGTTAGTTCTTATCTATGGGCTTTATATGTCCCATTACATGCATTGTTAGCTCGCTCATGCTAAAGTGAATTTTTGCTAAATCATCTCGGTAGGATCCAGGTCAGAGGTTTGACTAGGCCATGCCAAAATTCATGCTTCCATTTAACACAGCAAATTTTGCAGCAAAATGGCCCCAGACCATCACACTACCACCACCATATTTCACTGTTGCTATATAACATTCTTTCTCGGAAATGCAGCTTTACTTTTACACCAGGTGCAATGGGACACAAAATTCCCCTCAAAATTCCCTGCCTTCGCCCCTTCAGTGATATCAGTTCTGCCGCAAACTACTTCAAGTTTTACCTTTTTTTCCATTCCTGTACCCACAAAGGACGGAATCATGACCTTCAAAGCAATTTAAGTCTACAATGGTGATGATGGCGTGTCCTTACGCTCTTAGAGTGAGCTAGTGAGACATTGATTATCAACCTGGTTCTTTATTTCCGATTATGCCCGTTTGCAGCCTTTTCTTCTTAATGCATCAACTTATCAGCGGGTGGCTTATCGATCCGAGCAGCGGGGCCACTGACGACAACGCTGACAATGTCCTCCACTGACAATCGCCAATCACCCACACCATAATGGAGCGAGTCAAATCCAAGCTCCTTTTTTGTAGACCAGGCGCTTTCGTGGCTGTAATACAATCAACATTGATTTTTTTTTTTTTACATCTGTTTGATTCGCATGAAGATGGGGAAGAAAGCTGCCTGCCGACGGCCTCGCGTCTCCTCACAATCTAGGGCTTCGTCACTGTGCCTTTTTCAATATGTAACCAGGCAGCATTTCTAATGTTTGATCATAAAAATCAGCCGCTAGACTGGATAGCAAAAGTATTTGGACAGGAAGCGGAAAATGCTTGCAATCTCTGTGCACTTATTTTGCCCATTATCTATAATCCTTATGTGTTCAAAAGATATACAAACTGGTAAAAATAGGCAGTTGACTGCTGTGGTGTGGCGAGGTGTCACTACACCAGTAATGTACTACTTGGGTGTAACAATGTGATTATGATATTGATGATATATTATGATATTCATGTGACCCTAGGGGGTCAAAAATGTGGCTTGGGGGCCATCACTCTCAGCATTGCTTTCAGCACCTTAGAACAACAGCATGAACGGAGTGAGTCTTTTTGTCAGTCGTACAGTTTTTTTGTCTCTGTGGGTGTAGGCGGGGCTGCTAGCATACACACAGAGTGCAAAAGAGTAGATCATCTGGTGACGCCCCTACTACATGGTTAAAAATAGCTTTGGGGATCCTCGATGTAACCCAAAAATCTAATAACTACATGAATATTTGACCAATACTTTGGTCTTCTATACTTTGCTGTCTGTCATTACATGAGCGCCACCTTCAGGGCCCATGGAAGTCTGACCCGTAACGCAAGCTAAGTAATTGAGTGTTTCATACAAAGCATGATATGATATGTCATGATCTCCTCCATCCAGTACGAAGGATTACCTTTGCAGCAACAGATGAGCTGGGCTTTTCCAGAAGGTCCCACAGTTTCTTCCGTTTCTCCACGCAGAACGTGTTGTCGAATTCCTCCCCCTCTCGATCCTTTAAATTATCCGCCTCCCTTTTGAGCTCCTCGTTCATCTGCTCCTTCTTCTGATGGTATCTGGCCTGGCAGCAGGACTCCAGGTAGATCTCGTCAATGCCCCAGTAGTCCAGCTCTTGGCTGAAGGACAGCGCGCACATCTCCTCCATCATGTGCAGCTTGCCTGTGCGGTAAAAGTTCAGGATGGACGTGAACGCGCCGGGGTGTCGGTCGAAAAAGTACTCGTTCTCTTCCAGGTTGTAGTCGTCGCACACCTCCATCAGGGACTCGTGGCTGTTGCAGTCTTGTAACTTGCCCAGCCGCGTCCGAGGAAGGCGGTCCAGGGTCCTCCACAGGACCTCGTGAGGGAGGCCGCCCACGTTGAGGCGGACCCTTCGGAAACATGACTTGCTGCGGATGATGTCCACCGGCTCGGGCGGGAGCGAGGACGTCGACTGGGAGCCGGTCTTGGTGAACTCTGCCAAGGACTTCTCCATAATGCCCTTTCACGCAGGAAGCAGGTGAACGTCCACACCTATGGAGTCCTCTTGGTCCTCTTTTCTGTCATTATTGTGCCTAAAAGAGGCCAGAAAGTGGTTAGTATGCACTTTGACACTTAAGACTAGCTTTGATCTTAATAATAATCCAACAATTAGTCCTTGCAATGCTGGATGGGCGCCATGTTTTTCCATGAATCTTGATGGAATTTTACCCATACATGCTGGTCCATTCCCTGAAGGTGTTTACCAGTTTTGCTACATTTAGTCATTTTAGCATTACTTTTAAGAGACGTACAATGAAGTGTTCTTATTATTGACATAAAAGGGTTGCAAGTGTTTTGTCTTTTATTTTTATCATTGTTTCATTTAATTCTCATATTTTATAACTGTATTTTATGTCCTTTGTGTTTTCTGTGTACAGAATGGCTGAATAGTGACACCAGAAGTAGAATGAGCCAAAATGCCGTCAGAATGTAAATTCTCGACTTATTCCTGGATATTCAAAGTACATTCTAAAAGTGGAAAAATATCTTACTGCATTCAATATCCTAACTGCACACTGGCTGCATTCCAAACATTCCGATTGCATTTAAAAAAAATCAAAACGCAAAGATCTGCTGCTGAAACATCCTTATGAACCGTCGCCTTATTCACACCACTTCATACGCCAAGGAAAAAAGAAGCCAGGTCAACTCCACTAGCGGCTGCCGACGTGGACAGTGCAGAGGTGCTCAAACCCAAAAAGCCTGCTGAACTGTCACTCACCATGACGTAATGCCACCAAGGAAAAATGGAGCCAGGTGGTACCACCTTTGTACTGCGACACATCACGTCATGCCACCAAGGAAAAATGGAGCGAGGTGGTACCACCTTTGTACTGCAACACATCACGTCATGCCGCCAAGGAAAAAAGAAGCCAAGTTCTACCATTGGCCTCTGACACATCATGTCATGCTGCCAAGGAAAAATGGAGCCTGGTGGCACCACCATTGTACTGCGACACATCACGTCTTGCCGCCAAGAAAAAATGGAGCCAGGTGGCACCACCATTGTATTGCGACACATCACGTCATGCCACCAAGGAAAAAAGAAGCCAAGTTCTACCACTAGCCTCTGACACATCACGTCATGCCGCCAAGGAAAAATGGAGCCCTGTGGCACCACCATTGTACTGAGACACGTCACATCATGCTGCCAAGGAAAAATGGAGCCCTGCAACACATCAAGTCATGCCGTCAAGGAAAAGAGAAGCCAAGTTCTACCAGTGGCCTCTGACACATCACGTCATGCCACCAAGGAAAAATGGAGCCTGGTGGCACCACCATTGTACTGAGACACGTCACGTCATGCCGCCAAGGAAAAAAGAAGCCAAGTTCTACCACTGGCCTCTGACACATCACATCATGCCACCAAGGAAAAAAGAAGCCATGTTATGCCACTGTACTCCGGCACATCACATCATGCTGCGAAGGAAAAAAGAAGCCAAGTTCTACTACTGGCCTCTGACACATCACGTCATACCACCAAGGAAAAAAGAAGCCAGGTTCTGCCACTGTACTCCGGCACATCACATCATGCTGCTAAGGAAAAAAGGAGCCAAGCTCCACCACCCTACTCAGCACATCATGTCTGCCCATCATCCACAATCCTTACGGGAGGAATGAACACACGTCTTTCTCTTTTCTGTGCCTTCTAAAGATACAAAAACAGATAAAAAGAGACACACCTGTCCCACCTATTAAAACAACAACAACATTTCCATTATGTGAGCTGCATATGAAGCACATTGTTCTTATTATTGTCATGAACATTGATACACCCAAGAACTACATTACTACCATAGCGAAGTTACTTCCTTGCAACACCACGGCTAGCTACTGCTAGCTCACACTCCCCAATGCCTCAGGCCACTATGCTACATATTGTTTTGGAGGCTAGGTGTAGCGTTCCTTTCTAGGTTGTGAAATCAATGCAAACAGGAAGGAAGTTATACTAAAATACTACAAGTATGACATGTTATCATAAATGTACCCGTTACTACATACTCACAGTATGGATAGAAAACCTTGTTGGAGCTTTTTGGTTTGGTCTTTCTAGGTGGGATAGGTGTGTCCCATTTACCTGAATGAATTACCTGCCTCTTTTTTCATGTTTGTGTATCTTCAGAAGGCACAAAAAGGAGAAAGATGTGTGTTCATGTGCCCCACCCCCCCTTTTTTTCCCTTTCATATGTTAGAATTGAAAATGAAAAAATCATCCTGATCTCCTGCATGGCAGTGAAAACACTTTTTTTTTTTTTGCGTGTTCCTGCGATTTCCTCTCTAGTTGTTGTGTGTCATTGGAGTGGATCTTTGTCACGCAGCGTGGGTGGGGACGCACGGAGCTGTCCAGTGCTGAAACTCAATCAAACCATGAAAACACACACGTACACACACTTTGTCGTGTATCCAATGCGGTGTTTTTTTATTATTATTATTATTATTTTTACATTTTAAAAGGATTTGAGCATGTTTTAGTCCTTCCGGTGGATAAATGAGATCATCCATCACTGTCACACAAACTTTCACACAATCAGGCCTCCTTCTGTAACATACAGTACATCAACACCACAACACTCACAAGGAGGCTTTCTCAAAGTGAAATGCGCACATATTATGTGGAATATATATATTTTTTTTAATGAAAAGAAGCATCCTCCCTCTTAGTGACGACCATAACAACAATTACACGACGCGCACAAACAGGAAATAAAGCATACATTGAAGACAATAGCAACTCTATGAGGTTTAATGATGTAAAATGGATGCAAATGCGTGTTTTGCTCCACATTGGCGCCGCAGAAGCCGAGCGTGGACGTACACAACAATGTGAAAAAACATGATGATATAAGCTTATATAAGACAAATCGTTCATTACCGTGTTGACTTGCTTGTTCTCCAGCATAGGAGGAGGTAAATCCAAATCCAGAAGAAGACGCCGTTACTGGTCTACTGGAGCCGGGCTCTGATGCCATCCATACCCGCCCTCCTCCGACATGTCACACACATCTACAGCGGCCACCACATGCGTCACTTCGCCGCATTCATCGCTCCACGCCTCGGCCCATGGGGGATCAACAAGTACCGACAGATTGGCATCCGGAACCGGACCCGTGCTGCCCAGTCCACCGCAGCAGCAGGAGGAGATGGAGGTCTCCCCACAGTGAGATCCAGGCGGCGCGCCGGTCTCCTCCTGCACATCACAGTTAACTCTTTCTGAGCCTCATCCGGCTGACACCTGAACGCACCACAGGTCTGTGATCGTCAACTCGCACACACCAAAAAAAACATGACGTAACGTTCAAATACTTGTTGAAGAAAACGTGTTTATGTACTATGTGTATATTTTGCTTTGATTTTTGTTGGTTAAATCGCTGAATCGCTTGTTTGTTTTACTTTCGACTCACAATAAGTGAGCAATGGATGCCCAAGTCCTGCTATTAGTATTTATTTGGCATTATTTTGACTTATGGCTGATGATTGTGATTTCATTTGACTTACTTATACATACGTTGCATGTGTTACTTATACATATTATATTATATTATATTATATTATATTATATTATATTATATTATATTATATTATATTATATTATATTATATTATATTATATTATATTATATTATATTATATTATATTATAATGTGTTACATTATACATATTTATAACCAGTTTTATCGTTGATTTAATAGTTCTAACTGTAATTTTGGATGTGGTGATGGCCTCATCAGGCTGTGAACTTGGGTGTGAGATCACCGTGAGAGCGACAGGCAAATCGGTGCAGCGTCTGCAGTCGTGCGGTCGCTTTACCAGACCGTTGTGGTGAAAAAAGAAGTGGACCAGAAGGCAGTACTCTTTACCGATCTGTACCGTTTTACCGATCCATCTACGTTCCTACCCTCACCTATGGTCATGAACTTTGAGCGGTGCGAGAATGAGCAAGATTGACATGAACTGGAACTGTGGAACTGCAAGAGTTCCCTACTGAGATAAGTCTTTCCCCAGATATACAATATATAGAACGAGAAGAATCATCTATCCATTCATCCATCCTTTTTCTTCCACTTTTCCATATCCGGGTTGCAAGTAGGCAGGCATAGGACGAGTGAGCGTCACAGTCACTATCCAGAAGGAAACAACAAGCCTCCAAAAATCCATCAAGAACACGGCCCCTACGGATGACCTGCAAAGTGAATGCCTCAGGCAGCAGAAGCCCTTTAAGAAAGAGCCCAGATGAGCCGTCGTGGAAAGACAAACCCCTGCATGGCATGTACCACCGGTGAATTGAAGAAGCGGCTGAAAAAGGCTGGACTGAAAGAGAGCACGAAGGCAAGAACAGGCTTTCAACAAAGATCAATAGAGGTCTACCACATCAGACGGGACCGCTGGTGGAGTCTGTGCAAAGAAGCCCAGAGACAGTGCCGCACATCGCAGCAGGGTGAAGGTGGATGTACGTGGAGCGGCATAACCAAGTAGCAGGAACATCTGTACCAAACACAGTGAGTAGTACTTAAGGTGGACAATTGCAAGTTGCATCTTCTCTGAAGAGTAGAAACACGCTAGCTTCAAAACAACTGTCAAATGACATGACAGCAAAGATTGTTCAACAGCATGGTCTAGGGGAAGGATACAATGGTGACCGGGCCCAAATAAATTGGTTGGTCTTTCCATTACATAAAGAACATTGCTGAATTAGCATCTCAGGATTATGTTTTAGGGGTGAACAAGCTTCGAGTTGAGTGAGTCGTTGGGTTTGATATGCAGGAGGGAAGTGAGGAAGCACATGGTGGCCTTCTTGATCCTGTTCTATCGCTTCAGTGGTGGCACCTTTTTATTTATTTATCTGCTGTGCAGGTGTAGAGTGAGAATACATTTCCAGTGTTTTCTTTTTCTCATTTATTCTTGATAATGTTGTAGTGGTTGAATTTGGCAAGGTATGTTGTTGAAATGAAGCCATGTGATATCGACACAAAACATTTGCATACATGAATAATGATAGAATAAATAAATGTACACTATATATATATACTGTATAAATGTATAAAAGTTAAATATCTGTTGATGAATTAAATAGTTGTAATTGTCCTCTTCAGTTTGTAGCGGACCAGTAGATCCCCTTCCGGCTGGAGGATCCCGAAACCGTAGCGAGTGGAATCGACTGGAGGCATTTGTGCTTTGGGGTCGCACACTTGCAGGTCCACATGAGTGAGCATCAGGAGCACAAAGCTGCAGGGAAATCAGGGTAAGACTCAAATCTTGCTTTGTGAAAGTTCACATTAAAACATCTTGTTCATTAAAAAAAATGTCTGGTGGGCACTAGGCCTGAGACAATTAATAATTAATGAGTTAATCACAAAATAAACAACCACTTGATCACTTTGCGTGTCTGGCAGGAAGAGGTTCACTCTGTGCATTGCTTTCAGGACCGTGGTGCGTTTGTTCCATAGACCAGGGATCCCAAACTTTACCAACTCAGGGCCCACTTGAAAATCTAAAAAAATATTAATTATTATTTTTTATAATTTTATTTTTATATTTTATAATAATAATAATAATAATATTTTTAAAATAATTTTGTTTTTATATATTTTTATATTTTATATTAAGAAGAAATTATTATTATTTTATTATCATTATCATTATCATTATCATTATCATTATCATTATCATTATCATTATCATTATCATTATCATTATCATTATCATTACTAAGATTCAGGATTGAAATGAAAGCAGGGGGATAAAGGAAACCCAAACTTTTAATCTGTGGTGTACACACAAGACAGAATTAATTAATCATACTTTTCATAACTGCATTCAAGACTGGCATGACGACCGGAGAGCTACGTTCCGATCATAAACTATATAATGTTCCTAAAATATTGTGACAGGTCAATAACACTCAATAAGTTATTACTTAAGCTTATAAATATTTTTTAAATAAAAAAATAATACATATTTTACAATAAAAATAATTAAAAAAATAATATTTGCAAAAATGAATCGTATTTTTGAATGAATCGACCTCTCATGACCCACCTGCAGTACCACCACGGCCCACACTGTGGGAATCACTGCAATAGAACAACGGCATGAACGGAGTGAGCCCTTTTGTCAGTCATACAGTCTCTTTGTCTCTGTGTGTGGAGGCGGGGCCGCTAGCATTCACACACAGTGCAGATGAGTGTAAATAGAAATATAGTAGAAATTGTATGAGTATTGCAATACTAATGGAATTACTGACATCTGTACATCTGCTGCATGGAATGACGGTACTGCTGGATTATAGGCATGGATCTCATCTTTTCACCTGAGTGTTTGTTGTTTTCCTTTTGTCCGTGTAATTTCCACCCACTCACTCCCACGGTGAGTTTTATGCTATGTTTGTGTCCTTGTGGCACCTCCTGACCTTCTTGGTCAATGTGTGCCGTGCCACATTGTGTCACTTGACCTTTTTCACTAATTACAGGCTATTGAAAGCAAGCGGCCACCATGTCACCACAAATCAGACTATAGCATGGATTCCATCTGAAACTGCAGCCAATGCAGCTTTGACGCTTTGAGCGCATCATTTCAACAACACATTATGCCACACGAGAGATAGCGATCTTAAGACACTGACTTTTTAATGGCTGTGACGGCAAAGTCTTTCCCCACGCACGCGTTGCTGCCAGCGCCCCAGGGCATGGTGACGTACTTCAGCCTTCTGCCGTCCTTGTAGAAATGATCCTTGGCCGTCAAGTCTTCGTTTAGGAAGCGGTCATACTTAAATATCTGTCACAAAGAAGACATCGTGGTTGGTAAGCGACACTAAGTGGAGCTGGCATGCGTGTATCGCTGTGAGGCAGTGGAGCGACGTGCCACTCAGTGAATAGATGATCATCTGGATGATGGCGATACAGTCATTAATACCCATTAATATACCCATGATATATGGATATACTCCATTATTAGTTGTACTATAGTATTAACTTTTGGTTTTAACATTTTATAATTGAATATACACTTCAGTTCATATTGTAAAAATAGATTTTTCATATTCATATTGTAACAAAATGTATCCAGTATAACATTCATATTTCCCCTTTATTTTTATTAGTATTATTTATTTACTGTTATATTGAATGTTGATTTAATGATATTACTACAAATGGCTTTATTAGAAAATATAATATAATAATATATAATTATATATATATGTAATATATAATATATTATATATATAAAATATATTATATATAAGGTTTTTAGCCTTGTTTTTATTCATACATTCATTCATTTTCTACCGCTTATCCTCACAAGGGTCGCATGGGGTGCTGGAGCCTATCCCAGCTGCCTTCGGGCAAGAGGCGGGGTACACCCTGGACTGGTGGCCAGCCAATCACAGACAAACAACCATTCACACTCACATCCATACCTATGGACAATTTGGAGTCGCCAATTAACCTAGCATGTTTTTGGAACATGCAAGAACATGCAAACTCCACACAGAGATGGCTGAGGTTGGAATTGAACCCTGAATCCTAGCTGTGAGGCCTGCATGCTAACCAC
Organism: Doryrhamphus excisus; assembly: GCF_037039965.1. Taxonomy (NCBI): domain Eukaryota; kingdom Metazoa; phylum Chordata; class Actinopteri; order Syngnathiformes; family Syngnathidae; genus Doryrhamphus; species Doryrhamphus excisus. The sequence goes on along the minus strand of NC_136367.1, from coordinate 18,051,609 downwards.
TTCACCGCCATGCAACCCGCCTTGTTTTTAGGTATTTCATCGTTCAATTCATTGTTTACTCTGTTTACTCTGTACTCAAGCGTCTTGAGTACTCTGAAAAGCGCTATACAAATAAAATGTATTATTATTATTATTATTAATATCATTTCCAATAGTGTAATACTGTATGGACAATTATGACGCTGCATCATTTCAAAAGTGTACAAGGTTTGCCAGAGACCTCCATGGTGTCACACTGGCTGCTCGGAGCGTGTGCCCGAGTACAGTGCACCTTGCTGGGCCACAGTAGGTGGCTCATCCCTCTCTAAAAGTTATTGTTACCATATTGATAACTATTGGCAGATTTGGTGCATGTCTAGCAATAATGTTAAGTAGGCCTACCTGTGGTTCTTGGTGTATCTCCGGGTCCATCTGTGGGCTCAGGAAGGGGAAGAGACACACTTTGTCCCCCCGTCTAAGGTGGTAGTCCCGCCCATTGGACATGTGTAGAATTTTGTCATGCGTGACCTCTCTGGTGATCATGGCAGCGGCGGTGAGGCGCAGGGTTTCCTTCAGAACGCTGTCTGCGGGACGGATAGAGATGTTGTTTTATTGTGAAGTTGCTTTGTCCGTGCAGGTGGACGGATGGTGCGTACCGAACACTGGCGTGCTGTGCGTCTCCATTGCGGTGGGATGCCGGGGGGAGCCGTCCTCCCGGGTCAGACCTCTCAACTCTGATTGAAGCGCCTCCATGGCCTGAGGGTGAGTGAGCAGGAAGCCGAGGAGCCAAAAGGCAGCTGGTCCGCCGTTACACTGAATAGCAGGGACAAAAACAGCTGACTTATTTACATTATTTACGCCCAAACATACACATAGTGTATGTTTCATTAGGTACACCTGCAATGTTGCTCTGTGTGTCTTTTAAGGCGGAATTGGACACGGTGTGCTTAATGAAGGGTCTGTGATTGCTTTTCACCGCAAGCTGATGTGAGGAGCATCCAGAGAATGATGCTCCACGGCTGTAAAGCGTCTCGGGGAGAGACACCTGATCCTGTCAGACAGTAATAGCTCAGGGTTAAGAGAGCTGTTCTTTTCTACTCAGGCGCATCTCTGCACTGACAGCCGGGCCAAATGGCCAGCACGCTCCCCAGCTGCATCACACATTGTCCCCGTGTCCTTCATCAACGTGCGAGGAGATACGCTGCTGGAAGTTTGACTGAGATGTTCACCACTGAGGGGTAAATTACAACACGTATGCATCAAACACAACAATTAAGTCTGTGTGCAATGACATTTTTTTTCACTCTTGAACGCTCTACTGCCTCACAAAGCAGGGAAAGGACAGTGAGAGTCGGCAGGGATACCTCCTACACAGAAAACCACACCCCTTTTATAACAAAACCCTTTACTCTGTATTATTGAATATAAAATACACTCACAAAGTCTACCTGCTGGAGAAGGGAAAGGTTAGGGAGAGTCGGCAGGAATACACTGCATCAGTCAGCTGACATTAAGCTCCCATCCTGATTCGCTGCTAGTTCGTTGACTAGTTTATTCATTCATTTTCTTCCGCTTTTCCTCACGAGGGTCGCGGTGGGTTGTCCATAGGTATGAATGTGAGTGTGAATGGTTGTTTGTCTATATGTGCCCTGTGATTGGCTGGCCACCAGTCCAGGGTGTACCCCGCCTCTCGCCACAAGACAGCTGGGATAGACTAGTTTATGTGTGGGAAAAAACGTATCCTGACGTTAGTTAGCACTCTTTTCAAAGAAGTAGAGCATTGCTCTGTATTTCATATAAAATGCATGTTGTCAACAACAGTGCCCCACTTTCCCAGACTGTGAATCTGGATCCAAAATGGGGTCACATGAAGTCTATATTTAGGTTTGTCCTGGACTAGTGAGGTCCGCACACCTCTGGCTGCCGGTCCACAAGAAACCCCAAGAGGTCCCGGAGGGTTTTTATTTTTATTTTCTGGACTCTTGTCCTACTTTTGGGCCTTTTGGGTTTTCCATGGACTTTTAGTTCAACGTCCAAACGTTGTGGTGGTGGAGCAGGTGTCTACTCTAGTGGTCCTTTTTCTCACAAAGTTAAGAGAAGCCTTGTCATGTTTTCTGCACTGTAAATTATTAACCACGACGATGAAAACTCGTGTTCCTAAATCATTTATTTCTTTAATAATAAAAGATGCCAGTGATTTTTGAGTGTGTGTGAGGTTGCTTGCCCCCAAAAGGAAAGAAAGCAAGCAATAAATCATGAGCATTGATCGTATATACACACATATACACACACATATATATATACACTACAACCTCTGCATCAGGCTGCAGGTGCCCCCGTTCCAACACCTTTACAGCTAATCCCTCTCCTCCCTGCAGGGATGCTCCACTTTCCATCACAGAGTGTACGGATGTGCTCCATGCAGCACTCACACAGCGAGGACTGATGGACGAGCCGACGGACTCATGGATGGTATTTTCTTAATCTACGGCGTATCCGAGAGCTCCTGTATCAGGTGAGCCACCTTGGAGGCTTTCCTCAGGTTGCGCACTGCTGCTGCATGCTGAGAAGCATCTTTGGGTGGAGATGTTTCTTAGCTCCTAGCTTACTACCGCCCCCTCCTGGTAAGAGACTGCACTATACAGTATATACACTATATACAGTGTATACACTATACACAGTCAGCCATTGCACTAAAACCTGGGGCCCGTTGCATGTGTTTGGGGCACCTGTCTGCTGGTGTAGTCGTCCCATGCATGCATGAATATTATTCCATTTATGAAATGTTCCACACCACACAAGTATAAGAGTGCTGCACATGTCCGAGCATGTTCTTGCATTAACGGCGTCCAGGAACCTGCTTGGCTTTGTGGTTTGGTAAGCAGCATGTAGTTCAGTGTCAGGGTGTGGAGTGTTTAGATGTTCTGCAATGTGATTTACATATGTTCTTATGGAAGGAGAAGAATCTTATCTCCAAGACTGGCAGCTACACACGTCACCAAAAATACACACTATCACACACTGAGAATGTTTTTTGTCAACAAGAGCAGCGGCATTTTAAACTATCTTTGAGGTGAGTCATTATCTGCTACGGAGGACCACACAGAAGAATTATTACATCACACTTGGCATGTTTGCTGCACTTAAACGCAACAATTTCAGGTCAAATGGGACCACAACTTGTGTTATAATGACAAAAATGTGGTGGAGAGATGCTGGCTGACTGACTTTATCCCTTCTTTATCGCCTTTAATCTATCTCCATGATAAGTGAATTTCCGCAAAGTAGGATTCCTTATTAATAAAGAAATATTTTAGCATAAATAGGTTTATAGTTTTTAGTGTAGAGCATACAAAACCCGTTTACAACCTTCTAAACAGTCCCTAACATTATTAGAGCCCTCTGGACATGGAATAGCACCCCTATAGTCACCTTTACACCCATATTATCCAATATAGTAGTTGCAATAACAGACTCCAGGTTGTGTGCATTGCTGTAAATGTGTGTCGGTTTTTTTGATGATTTTTTTTTTATTTATATTTTTTTTTTTACTAAAATTACATTATTTTTGGACATAATACTACAATATTATTCTCAGAAAATTACAAAAAACCCGTTTACAACCTTCTAAACAGTTCCTAACATTATTAGAGCCCTCTGGACATGGAATAGCACCCCTATAGTCACCTTTACACCCATATTACCCAATATAGCAGCTGCAATAACAGATTCCAGGTTGTGTGTGTTGCTGTAAATGTGTGTCGTTTTTTTAATGAATTTTTTTTAATTTATAAAAAAAATTTTTTTACGAAAATTACTTTATTTTTGGACATAATACTACAATGTTATTCTCATAAAATTACAATATTTATATATAAGTTTTTTCTTGTAATATTTTCAATAAATTATTGCTACTGTTTTTTTTTTCTTGTTAAGTTATATTTTTAGAACGTGCCAAGGGTGGCCCCTGGTCCGCACTTTGGATGCCCCTGACTTATGTAATTGAGAGGATACATGCACGATTATCAGGTATGGAGTTTATTCCTCTGAGAGGATTTTCCAAGATGGTTATTGAAGTTGTCTCCCCATCCCTGCTCTAGGTCTTCCATCCTGAAATCTTGCCTTTATGGTCTTTTCCTGGTCCCCTGGGAGCCCAGAGAAAAGACTTTCCGCCAGATTGTTCCCAGAGATGGGAGCCTAGCATGGTCTCGGGAGGTGACGAGTGAAACACTGACCTGTGTGGCCCACAGCTGCATCAGCAGAGCTCTCCTCCGCGTCTCGTCATCCACCCCCTCCTCCTGGAGGAAGCGCTGGTAGCTGCCCTGCCAGGAGCTCCGCTCGGGTGACCCGTCGTGCTGCTTCCGAGACAGCAGCTCCCAAAGTCGCCGCCGTGACGAGAGGGCCGTCTCGTTCTCCCCTGTCACATGTTGGGTATTAAATCGTGCAAAATGAAACCGGATCTCACTTTGAAGGAAGCGACTCACCTCCTTTGAGCGAACAGCGAGCCATTTTGGAGAGAAGGTGGTCAAACTTGCGGAATTCTCTGTAGACGTCCCCGACGTCCTCCCTGCTCTCAAAGAGTGTGAGGTAGCCGGCTCTGCACGGCAACACCACCAGTCAGCATCTCCTCCATCTCCGCTATTATTATTTGCATGTCCTTACCTGAACAGGAGGCTGTAACAAAGGTTGAAGAGGCCATCTTGCCTCCACTCTGATTGGCTGCACTGATGATGCAAGATCAGCTCCCGAAGGTGAGCGTTCATGGAGCGACCCAGCTGGGACAGGCCCGCCCCTTGAAAGTGTCTACATTGAAGGCCAAGAGTGGAATCATTCGAACATTCTTCCATGTTCCAAATCCATAACTTACCGTTTCATGAAGGTCCTCTCGGTGGTGGACTCCACGCCGGGCAGCTGCAGACCGAACACCCTCATCATCAGCTGTTGCCTGTGACGCCTGAAGTCCAGGTGGACCTTGTCATTCAGTACCGCGTCCATAGAGTTGGGATCCAACAGGACCGTCACGTAATGGCCGGCAAGACACACCTGATAAACAACAACGGATTCGAACGAAGAATGAACATCCTCAACCACGACTCCTGATCAGTCACTGAGGTACTTTTATTTTGGTATTCTATTTCATTTATGCATTTATTATTATTTATTATTAAAAAGATAACAACCAAAAGAAACAGTAAAAAAAATCATAAAATGACATTTTAGGGGGTTGCTATACGGGCTATGTAGCTCTCCATAGTAAAACATTTAGACACCCGTGCTATGAAACACGACACCCACATGATGACACGTCCAACTTACGGTAAAAACATCTCCGTGTTTCTCTTTCATTTTGGACAAAAAGGTTGCTGCGTCTTTACGGAACGCCAAAGCGTGGCCCAGCCATGGAATCACTCCTTTGTCCAAAGGCGGCTCATTTTTTCTTCTGTGATATGAAAAGATAGAAAAAGAAATGATTAGTGTGAGAAGGGAGTCAGCAAAGCGGTTACAAAAGTCGCATTGCAGCGTTTGAACATCGTCGCTCCTTGTCGGGATAGGGAGGACGTTTGTTCTTCATGGATTTTTAATGATATCTGACCGAAGGTGTAGATGGCTGAGGTTAAAGGTCGAGGGCTTTCAGCACGGAAAGGTTTTTTTTCAGGTCAAAAAGTATCTTTCCAGATATTGACTATCTCTAGTACATTATATATAATACATATTAAATTATTAGGCTGTCTTTGGGCGAGAGGACTAGACTGGTGGCCAGCCAATCACAGGGCACATATAGACAAACAACCATTCACACTCACATTCATACCTATGGACAATTTGGAGTCGCCAATTAACCTGGCATGTTTTTGGAATGTGGTAGGAAACCGAGTCTCCGGAAAAAACCCACATGCAAACTCCACACAGAAATGCCCGAGGGTGGAATCGAACTTGGGTCTCCTAGCTATGTGACCTGCACGCTAAACACACTACCGCCGCGCAGCCTACTTAAATACATTAATTCATTCATTTTTTACCGCTTATCCTCACAAGGGGTCGCGGGGGTGCTGGAGCCTATCCCAGCCTATCTTCGCACTCACATTCATACCTATGGACAATTTAGAGTCGCCAATTAACCTACCATGTTTTTGGAATATGGGAGGAAACCGAGTCCCTGGAAAAAACCCACATGCAAACTCCACACAGAAATGCCCAAGGGTGGAATCGAACTCGGGTCTCCTAGCTATTGGGCCTGTGCGCTAACCACTGGATCGCCGCGCAGAAGTGTTTAATTGTTATTCAGATGTCAGGGTTACCCATGCAAAGCGGCACCCTTGCATCCTTTGGCGCCATGGGTTCTCAAACTGTGGCACAAGTGCCACCGGTGGCACATGGGTTCCATCTCATGCCACACCTTACATCATTTTGGAAATTCTATACACAAAATATGTATAGTAAATGCATGTGTGTGGGTAAAAGCCACCCTTTCCAAGCTAAATCATAAAAATATGTGCGGTGGTAAAAAAGACTTACCTTGTACGGCGGCTGTTGATGAGAATAAGCACAAGGAGAGCTACGAGGAGGGAAATCGTTATCCATGGCATGTCTGTAAAGCGATACCCGCCGCTGCTTGTTTACTTTTCCCATGGCCACAGGTAACTGACTTTTATGTCTTCCGTTGGGCTCCTTCTTGCCAGGAGGCGTGGAAAGGCGTGCCCGCTGACGGCGACGCCTTCTTGCACACTTCCTGAGCAAGTCCTTCCACTGACAGCGTCACTGTGCTGTGATGTAATATCTTCCAGGTGGCTGCTGTCAGCGTGTGCATTGCATGGCGGTGACATCATCGACATGTTAGGACACGCGTCACCTGTCTTTAATGGCGTCAAATGACTATTTTTTAAGTATCAGCGTGACTATTCCAAGCATGAACGTGATGACACACTACTGAAACTTCAGGAAATCTTCCTAGTATCCAAGCAGTAGTGTTTTGTTTATTTCCATGTGATACTATGACTAAGTTGCTAGGTATGAGCAGCAGTACATTTGTAGAAGTACAGTTCAACCAGGATGATGCTACTACTTTGGAGAGGCCAGGGTGCAGTATGTGTGCTGCACCGGCAGAGGGCAGTAATGCACTTTAAGATGGAAGGCCTGGGAACTCATCCTTTCATTTCTTGATGCTGTTTTTAAGAATCAACTTCAAAAATGCTAGTCAAGAGTTTTTCACGTTCTTTTGCTTTTTCTTCACAAAATCAACTTTGGACATGTCATTATGTGTATTCATGTTTCAAAATATGATTTTAAAGTAACAAATGCATTTGCTTGGTTTGGATTAAATAAAAAGGACAGGAAGGAATAAATAATAACAATAAAAATAAAAGGGAGGGAAATAATAAATCAAATTAATATAACTTGAAATTTTTTAAAAAAATAATACAAATAAAATGAATTAAATTGTAAAAAATAAATATAAAAATTACAAAATTGAATTAAATCATAAATAAAATACAAATTACTTAAATGTAAAAAAAATAAAATAAATAAATTAAAACAAAAGGACTTAAATAAAAGTGAAACTAATACAATTAAATACACCCATATAAGGAAGTCCGGCTCAGTGTGATGTCACAGGGAGTCGGTGTTAGAAAAAACTCTCTGAAAGTGAGCGTTCAGAGCATCCCTAAGTCCTGACTTTGTGGTCTACATGTATATAATTGGCAGCATTTCATAAATATAAATAACAATATTCTCCCATCACACTTTGGCAATTAAGAATTTTTTAAATGAATTCAATTGAACAGAGAATAAGTTTATTTTGTTAACATGACTCGGTATGGTTGTGTGTAGCACCCTCTTCTGGTGAGTATATGTAAATATAGCAACTTAGAACATAGCAATACAGTAGGCGTACCTGAAGAATTTGAAGCTAATCTACTTCATTCTACTAATAAAGAGTAAAATATAAACACACCTTTTCTTTTAGAGCTCCACCCCCACGGCAACGCTGCTCGGAAGCAGCAGAATGTTTAATACTATTTGCGACTCATCATAAATACATAGAAAAAGCAACAGTTAATCCACGTGATCAGGATCGGATCACCCATGGATGATCGGTATGGGAATCGGCAGCATAAAACCCTGATTGCTAAAAGTGAGGCTAAAAGTGTGACTTGATGCTAGTTTAGCAACTTGCTAAAGCTATTGAAGGTCATCAGCCATGTTTTTTTTTGTTTACTTTCCACTGGAACACAGTCCATAAGAATGAGAACGGCTACGGTTTGACCCTGTAACGGATGTTTTCCATGCCTGTGATCTCCTAGGTGATTTTTTTGGTGGATAGATGGGTGCATATGAGCCGAAGGGTGAAATATGAATCATGCATGCACAAAAAGGTGGTGCGGTGAGGAAAGGGGGAGGAGTCTTCCATTCAGCCTTTTTTTTCCTGCAGCTGCAATGAACAACTAGCAGACAGAGGGAGGGATAGAGAGAGAGAGAGAGAGAGAGAGAACGCTGTGTCATTATCGTCTTTTCCTTCAGGTCCCCCCCCCCCCACCCTGCAATGCGAGTCAAACGTGAGTCCTTGCGGTGGAGGACAGCTTGCACGGCGGACTGTCCTTCCGTATCGACGTCGCCTTAAACGCAGCAAAGAATCGGACACTGCTGAACAAAACCAAAACAGAACATTGGGACCGCCTTCTTCTTCTTCTTCCACCCACCCCCCTCCTCCTCCTCCTCCCCACCGCCCTTCTCGCTTATCCGAACTTGTGAGGCTTTCTCCGGCGATGCGGGGCCTCTGATCGCCAGTCGCCGAGCCGCCAGTCAAGCCGAGGAGGAGCGACTGCAAGACGGTATCTTCCCGCCTCGAAGATCGCCCCATCCAGCCTGCCTCCAACATGTCCTCGCAGGCCAGAGTGAAGAAGGACAAAGAGATCATAGCCGAATATGAGAGCCAAGTGAAAGGTTAGTGGTGTGCAGGCCTGCTGGTGTGCAATTGTGCAACTTTTACAACAAGTGTGTGTGTGTGTGTGTGTGTGTGTGTGGCATGAGGAGGGTGGGTCTGGCTGTCCTGTCAATGCATCAATGCAAATGATCCTGCAGTGTATCTATACATGCAGTGAAAGAATTACCCTATGAACTTATTAATGTGACTGCTGCACAACCCTTCCTGTCCCAAAGCCTCCAGACATCATGATGAAGCTGCAGGACATGATCATGTAGCAGCCATAGAGAAGGAAGGTCACACAGCAAAGAGTTGAGAAAGTCCATCAATAATGGATGCTGTCTGCATCAATTATAAACCATGAAAGGATTTTCCTCTTTGCGGCTAAATGTATGTGGCCGGATGATCAAGATAGTGCAGGATGGTCATGCAGCAGACATGGCTTGTGTGCATTCTTTCATATTTTTTTTACCTCCACTAAAAGGTCCTAGCAGCCCATCTGCTCCTTCTCATTTTCGTTTACATGAATGGAAAATTAATTGCTCCCATAGAAGATAATGAACATGGAAACCATACGTTTAAGAGTCAAAAGCATCGTAAAAAGTGTCAAAATAAGTGAAAAATATTAAAGGAAAAGTGCAGGGAATTTTTCCCATCATCCACAATCCTTATGAAACACATATGTCTCTTTACTGTGCTTTCTAAAGGTATAAAAACTGATAAAAAAGGCCGCTCATTAATGCATGTAATGGTACACACAACTATTCCATCCAATATATATCCATGCTGTGAGCATGTAGTAACAGGTACATTGATGATAACATGTTATTCTTGTATTTTAGTACTACTTCCTTCCTGTTTGCATTGATTTCACATAGCAACATAGAAAAAAACACTACACCTAGCCTAGCCTTACCTTTGGCTAGTGGGCTGATGCATTGGGAGCCAGTGTGTGCTCAAGCTAGTCGCTAGCCTGTGGTGAGGTGTCACTACTCCAGTAATGTAGTTCTTGGGCGTAACAATGTTGATAAGAATAATAATAACAATGTGGCCACGGCTTGGTTAATATTCAGTTCACATGATGGAGATACCTTGTGGGTGAGGTTTTTTTTTTTTTTTTCAGAAGAGTCGGTGTATCCCGTTACATGCATTCTTAGCTGCCTCTTTTTAGCTGTTTGACTGTTTGACACGTATGCTGTAAAGGATTCCCCATAGTGGCAGCATTGCAGGTAGGCTAGCTATTTTTTTACAAAAGGGAACATTCCCGACGATTACTCGTATCAGCACCTCGAATTACTCTGCTGAAATTACTCTTCAGGACAAGTGACGTCTGAACTCACCACATCAACGAACTGTAAGGACTCCACAGCCGTTACAAGGCTAGCTAGCAAGCTGGTGGCTAGCAAGCTGGTGGCTAGCAAGCTGGTGGCTAGCAAGCTGGTGGCTAGCAAGCTGGTGGCTATAGCAAGCTGGTGGCTATAGCTAGCTGGTGGCTAGCAAGCTGGTGGCTAGCAAGCTGGTGGCTATAGCAAGCTGGTGGCTATAGCTAGCTGGTGGCTATAGCAAGCTGGTGGCTAGCAAGCTGGTGGCTAGCTAGCTGGTGGCGAGCTAGCTGGTGGCGAGCTAGCTGGTGGCTAGCAAGCTGGTGGCTAGCAAGCTGGTGGCTAGCAAGCTGGTGGCTAGCAAGCTGGTGGCTAGCAAGCTCGGAATCTTCTCAACATCGAGTGTTGAGAGACTATATTCGCTATAACAACAAACACTCAATATCAAAGAGAGTCGTAAAAGCAAGCTAACAGGCTAACAACAGTCGGTGTAGACAAGGCGTTGCCTTGCTGTTTTTATAAAACAGAAGAGAAAGACGTGGATGTTGGGCAAAATTCCCCTGAAAACGCACTTTTCTTTGAAATGTTCATTTATCATAATTAAATTTTTATTTATTATTTAATTATTATTATATTATTATATATATTATATTATTTTATTTATTATTTCATTCATGGGATTTGCATTAGTGATGTCACGAAGAGCTCACAAGACGAGACAAAACGTGAGACTGAGATTTCAACATTTCTTTTAGGAGAAGTACAGTGAAACAATGAGACTGATACAAAGAGACTGCAAGACTGACAAAAGGGCTCACTCTGTTCATGCTCTTGTTCTATTGAATAAGGCCTCCATGGTGCTGCCTGTTTGGAGGCGAGAGACGAGGGAAACAGACACGTATGCTAATGAAACAGGCAAAATGGTCCAGTTCATTATCATTTATTTATTAATCATCTACCCAGGCCTAATGCCCATGAGAAACCTTTGAATTGACTCGGTTAGCATTTGTTTGGGTTAGTCAGACCTTCTGGAAGTAATTAATGACGCTAACTAAGGTTCCACTACACTTTGAATGCTATTTGAAGATATTTCTAGTGCTAGTAAAAAGATATTGCAATCGTAATGAAGGATGTTTGCATGTAGATGTATTCATCGTAATCACATAATGTCTTTGTTGCCGGTAGATGCTGCGTCGGGTGTTTAAAGTGAAACCTGCTTGGAATGTCATTCCGGCACAATGTGGATTTTCCTGTCCTGTGGTTGTGCAAACAGCTTTCCTCTGAAAACGCCACGTGAACTCATGCACGGAGGCCCTAGGAGCGTAGCGCCGTGCTGACTGCATTCTGGGGGGGGGGGCTCACAGCCTTGATTTTGGGCCAAATGATGTCAACATGTCAGTCTGGGTTAGGACACATGTGACCAGTCACGCATGGCTAACTGCAGACACAGCGCTCGGGTACGCCTCCTGGCCGTGGCACTAGCTGTGGCGGCGGGCTCCTTCCACGACAATGACTCCTCAATATGGGATTTCTCTACAGGCAGCCGGCCTTGGAGCCGACCTGGCCCACTTGCTTTCACGTAGAGCAGAAGTCCATGCATGTCGTTTGCAGGTCGGAGTGCATCAGAGCATGGCGGCACTACATGAATTGTGTTTTTAGGCACGGTAGCGCCGCTGAATCAACTGCAGCCTGCTTGTGTTTCCAATATGATCTTCAGGGTTTTTCCAAACTGGGATTCAAGAGTCCATTTTCATTGAGCTGACAAAATGTAACCCGGAATCTTGGTTTTGGGGCACAGCATTAGTACGGTACATTTTATAGCAATACACGACTTCTAATTTGGGTCCTGAGCCAAGAACCGGTCACCCGCACAGGAAGTGAACACACTATGAATGACTGCCGAGATACACACAATTTTTCAGAGTATTGTGCTCGGAATTGTTTCCTCCAGCCTCCAATTTATGCACAAAATCCCAACATCCTAACCCTGAGAGCAGCAGGTTGTTGATCATTAGGGTTGGGCGAATAAGCAACATGATAAATAGGTCCTATTAGTGTGCACAGTGCTGTGGGTGTGCACCGTTACAGTCATGGGGGTTGTGTCTGACGTTAGCGGGAAATTGTTGTTGTGGAAAAGTGCAATCCAAAATGTACCTTTGTGTTTGGTTGATTCTTGCTAAAGCCTTTCCCTTTGAAATGCCGCCCCGACTTGTATCTGTTGCGTTCCCCAGATGTTAGCAGTCAAGCGTCTGTGTGTAATGGGATGCTGTGGGGCGGCATCTTCTTCACTGGCAAACGAGGCTTGTCATCATTCAAGGCAATATCACTGCATACATATTCACTTCAGTGTCAATACCATACATAAATAGCCTGAAGCTAACTGCATTTTCAAAGATGACGCCCCACAGCTTGGTGTTTACCAAAGAATGACACAGAAAGAATGACCTCAAGCGCAACACAACACTTGTTTAGGCATGATGTTCATGCACAACCACTTTGGCTGCATTGCTTCTGGTACACCCAATGACTGGCAAACCAGTGCTGGACTGTAGTTTCACAATGCTGTGGGACGGCATCTCCATCACTGGTAAACTATGTCCTAATTGACGGGAACATCAAAGCACAGATGTTGAGTGGCAATACTAGACACTCATAATCAGAAGCTAACGCCATTCTCAAAGATGACGCCCCACAGCTTGGTGTTTACCAAAGAATGACACAGAAAGAATGACCTCAACCGCAACACAACGCTTGTTTAGGCATGATGTTCATGCACAACCACTTTGGCTGCATTGCTTCTGGTACACAAGACTGGCAAACCGGTGCTGGACTGTAGTTTCACAATGCTGTGGGATGGCATCTTATTGGGTGGCGGACTGTAGTATGATGCTGCCAGGCGGCATCTCGATCACTGAAAAACTATGTCATCAAAGCAGACATATTGAGGTGATTGGCACCACCATACATCCATAGTCGGATGCTAACTCCATCCTCAAAGATGGCACCTCACAGCGTGGTGTTTATCAAAGGATACTAGATAAAGACTGAAGTTCTGACTTCAACCCGACACTCGGATTGGTGTAGACGTGTTGTTCGTGCTTGAGTGACCAACAAAACCACTTTGGCTGACCCTTGTTGAGGATTGGAAGGCCATCCCACAGCAGTGTGTGACCTGTTTGAGATCGAGGCTACTTAGAAATGATAAAATGGCCAGTAAGTCTTGTTCCTTCCTTGTTACTGACGTTCCTTCCAAATGGGCCATCATTTCAAAGCGGAATAAACAGTCCTGAAAATACCCCGACCATTTTGGATCGTGTTGGAGACAAGAGTTAGCTTTTCAAGCGGACGTTTTATGCGTTTTAAATTGAATTGTGAAGTGCTTGCCGGTGTCCTGGCGTGATTATGCACACTCTGCGAAAGCCTGAATCATTCATCACATGTAGTGCAATACTGCACAGTCCCTAGTAACACTTTAGCTTCTAAAAATAACACGCCTGCAAAGGGCCAGCATGCAAATAGTATCTATTTGATGTCTAGATGATGAAATTGCACGCTTACATCAATGCAAATTGGCTCATTTTGTCGTCTCTTACACTCCTTGTTTGTTTTAAAAGCCGTCACCCCTCCCGCCGTGACATTTTATTCTATTTTGGAACTGATTGCTGCCTCGCCGCTCATCAGCTGCGGTTGCTTTTTTAGCATTTTTCAAGCAGAGAAAGTCACTCTCGTCCTTGACCAAATGCCAAATCAAACGGCTGGTGCAAGTGTCAGAAGAGAGCAAAGCAGAGGGCGAGGACAGCGATGCCTCCAGAGGCATGTAACCAAGCAACTGCACCACAGACGGGACCATGATGATAACATCTCCTCCCAGCCAGGGACCACACACTCTTTCATTTTGTCTTTGTTTATCTGCTTCGACTTCCATTCACATTTTCAGCCTCGGTGTTGCAGAGCATTTCTTCTAATTGTTATCATTTTCAGCAGAAGAAAAGTCTTTTCTTCATTGATGCTCTCAGACAAGGTTCCTTTCTCTGGACACAAATGACATGTATGCTTGAGAACGTCTCTTAGGCCTACTTAAAGCTCCTCAACTGTTTCTTAATATCTCATGGAGAGTAGAGCATTGTTCAGTCCCTCTCTGTGTGTGTGTGTGTGTGTGTGTGTGCGTGTCACCAAGCATCTCATTAGCTGCAAAAAAAAGAGATTGGTCTATAATAGAATTATTTATGGTTAAAACACATTGAAGTAAATCCAACTTTACTAACAACCACAGTACAACACCGTACATCTGTAAAATAAACACTAACTTATAATGACAGGAAGTGAAATAAATGTCAGTAATTGCTGGAGAAGGTGTAGTGTGAACTGTGCAAGTGTAAAGGTGATATTCCTTAACTGACTAAGCATGCTAGAAACAAATCCAAGCATTAGCATGACTTGTGCATATTCTATATGTGATAGCATAAGCGTTTTAATATTCTGCAAGCGACTGTCACTCCCACAGTTGAATATAATAATAATATAATAATAACTGACAATATCATGTTGCTTTTTCAGGAGATAAACCATACTGGCTGTGCACAATATGAAGAAAGTAGAGTATATTTATTTGAATCCTCGCTAGGAAGGAAAGGAATGAAGGCTTCCAAACGTCTTAAACGTGAAAAGCACAGCAACCTTGTAATTAAAAGAATCCCTGATATTTGCTATTTTTTGAGAAAAATCATTGTGAAGGCTCTCTCAGCACAATGCCAGCTGACCTAGTTTGTGTTTTCCGTGCTGTCTGCAGCAATAAACACACATGCATGTCATAATGCACGTGTGCACACACAGACACTGGCAGCAGACAAATGCAGTTGGACATCCGCTTTTATCCAATTATGATGAATTGGTTCTTAAACAAGTGTTCCGGCTAGCGGGATTGCATCCTGGTGTAGGTGAAGCTACATATACTCTCATGTGGAATTATTAATGATGGCCAAACACAGCAACACTAGTCCACCGGTGTCTCTTCCTGTTCCAATTGACTCCGCTTTTGTTGATCTGCAGAGATCCGTAACCAGCTGGTGGAGCAGTTCCGGTGTTTGGAGCAGCAGTCGGAGTCCCGCCTGCAGCTGCTGCAGGACCTGCAGGACTTCTTCCGTCGAAAGGCCGAGCTCCAGCTTGAGTTCTCCAGAGGTCTGGACAAACTGGCCGAGCGCTACTCGGCCAAGATCCGCACGTCCAGAGAGCATCAGCATTTCAAGTGAGTTGTACATTCATCAGTTGGCCTGTTTAAGCCGGGTAGTATTAGCACGTCGTGGCTAAATATATAAACAATATTTTGGTGGTTTTGAAACAGTCACTTTTAATCCAAACCCTAATTAAAACCCAAACACTAACCTTAGTATCACAACTTTTTACAATGGAATCTGACAAAAGCTGTACACCCAGGGGACCGTACTGCTTGGTAGACCATACCGGCATGGAAACAAAGGGATGGACAATAGAAGGAATAGGATGTATAAATGCAGAAGAATTGACCTGAAATGAATCCAGGGCCAAGGAAGCGTGTGGCCTCCGGCTGCAGTGTTCCTCCCAACTAGGTCAGACGCTTTATCCACTCCTACCAACCCCCGCCAACCTGACTTCTTCTGTACGTGCTTGTCATTTCATTTCCCTTTTCAAACAACTTCACGCTAGACCAGGACTCTCCAATTCTCACCGGTCACACAAAATTAGAGCGGTAAGGAAGTCAAAGGAATGAAACAGTTGCTGCTCTTTTACTGGAAGACAAAGATAGGCACCCTGTAGTGTTTCGACAGTCACCATGTCAACCATTGTCCATGGTTGGTATGCGCCATGTTACCCTTACAGTGGTGTGTAAAGTGTTTGGTCATTAGTCAATGACGGTAGTCAGTATCTGAACACAAACTACGCATCTTAAATGAAACTTTTTATTTAATTGCTCACTAAAACTAAGAACTGCACAGCCCAAGTCACCAACAGGTGGTCAGAATTCATGCTTCCATTCATCACGGCAAGTCTTCCAGGTCCTGAAGCAGCAAAACAGTCACAGGCCATCACACTACCACCACCATATTTCACTGTTGCTGTCATCTTCATTCATTCATTCATTCATTTTCTACCGCTTTTCCTCACAAGGGTCGCAGGGGGTGCTGGAGCCTATCCCAGCTGTCTTCGGGCAAGAGGCGGGGTACACCCTGGCCACTGGTGGCCAGCCAATCACAGGGCACATATAGACAAACAACCATTCACACTCACATTCATACCTATGGACAATTTGGAGTCGCCAATTAACCTAGCATGTTTTTGGAATGTGGGAGGAAACCGGAGTACTCGGAGAAAACCCACGCATGCACAGGGAGAACATGCAAACTCCACACAGAGTTTGGTGGAATCGAACCCTGGTCTCCTAGCTGTGAGGTCTGTGGTGTTCACAGCGTCAGTGAGACATGTGGTTGTATTTTTAGTGAAACTGCTGCTTGCTAATTGTTGACCGCTCCAGGGTGTACCCCGCCTCTTTGTTCCAGCATACCCCCTTGACCCTAATGACAATAAGCGGCATGGAATATGAATGGATGGGACAGATCATCATAACAGTGAATTTGTGGGACAATTAACATTTCAAAACGCACATGCATGAGTTAAATTAAAAAGTTTGTTTGTCCTGTCATGTTTTTTTTATTGTACATTTTGTGTGAAAATCTCGTTCTCGTGTACCCCAGTCCCGTGAATCGTCTCGTCCGATGACTCGGGTGTCTGGTAACAGCGCTACTGTCTACCTACCGATCTGTCCGATCTCTCGGTGGCTCTTTTTGTCAGTCCAGGCACGTCGAGCCGCCATCTCTGTGGGGCTGATTAATGGAGCGTTCTGTCCAAGGAACACCCTGTAAGATATTCATGTCACTTGACTTCCCTTGTCACCCCTTGTCCCAGATCCCCCTCATCAAACCCCCCCTTTCCGTCACTTAAAATGCTCATCATTATAAATGGATGTCTACTCACTGACTACAATGACTACAAAGCCTCAAGCTTTAGTCCCAATTCTGTTTTCAGACTGCCTTTGTTATGTAGCTCATTATTATTATTATGAGATATGCTTTTATTTCTAGCATCACAAAAGGAACATTGAAAATGACTAATCAAAGGGTGGAAAGTTGAAGAGAGATATTGGATCCCATTGTGGAACCATTCATTCATTCATTTTCTACCGCTTATCCTCAGGAGGGTCGCAGGGGTGCTGGAGCCTATCCCAGCTATCTTCGGGCGAAAGGTGGAGTACACCTTCGACTGGTGGCCAGGCAATCACAGGGCACATATAGACAAACAACCATTCACACTCACATTCATACCTGTGGACAATTTGGAGTCGCCAATTAACCTAGCATGTTTTTGGAATGTGGGAGGAAACCGGAGATGCACGGGGAGAAACTCCACACAGAGATGGTCGAGGGTGGGATTGAACTTGGGTCACCTAGCTGTGAGGTCTGCGTGCTAACCACTCGACCGCCGTGCAGCCCCATTGTGGAACCGGAGTATGTTTAATTTGAATAAATAATAAATCTCAAGGAGTGGACAAGATAAATCCGCATTCTTCTCCTTTTGGATTCGACAGCCTACTCCCCCAGCCACGCCTACTCAATTGTGATTGGTCAGAGCCAGTAAAGAGGATTTTGATATTGGTTATCACTGGATTCCAAAAACATGCTAGGTTAATTGGCCACTCCAAATTGTTCATAGGTATGTGAGTGTGAATGGTTGTTTGTCTATATGTGCCCTGTGATTGGCTGGCGACCAGTCCAGGGTGTACCCCGCCTCTCGCCCGAAGACAGCTGGGATAGGCTCCAGCACCCCCCGCGACCCTCGTGAGGAAAAAGCGGTAGAAAATGAATGAATGAATGAATGAATGAATGGATCAACATTGAAGAATCCGGTGTCAAACTGTGCTTTGCTCTCGAAGCAGCTGTCTGTGAATTGTGGAGAGCAGAGAGGAGAAGTGGCTGGTTGTTAGCGATGTCGGAAGTGCGGCATTAATCGTTGCAGCTTCTCCATCTTGACTAAACAATGGCAGCACACTGTTTTCGTCTTATCCACTCGTCTTTGTCCGTTTACGTGTTCCAGCTGGAAGGCCAAGTGTTCCCTAACACTTTTAACAACAGTCGAGGCTTTTCAAGCTCTGGCTTCTGTTTAGCCAACAGCTGGGCTGCACAGCGTTTGATTACCGAGTGGACAGGACTGTATCATCAGGGACTTCCACATCCTGTCCCTCACTCTCTGTACAGTCCTGACACACTTCCTCGCCGAAAACGTGATTCATCAATACAGGCGTCCCTCACAATATCGCTGTTCGGTTAGCATTCCCTCACTATATCATGGTTTTTCTGAAATGTAGCCTATTTCACGGTCTATTATTAGTGAAAGCATTGATGCGACATTAGCTTACATGTCTTACCTTAACACTGCATGACGTCCGCCAAGGCATGTCTCACATCTTAGAGAGGAAAAACCTTTTTCGTTTCCGTGCTGAAATGGTAAGATTTTGTCTTCTTAGAAGAAATAAATCTGAGGCTCACCGGTTAGCTCGCCAGCTTGCTAGCTCGCGGCCGTCTCAATGTCTGCATCATAAGAGTTATGCTATGTGGTGTAAACAACAAATAATAATACGAGTATAAAGGTGACTATAGGGTTGTTATTCCATCTCTGCATGGCTCTAATGTTAAAAAACGTATTTCTGACTTCATGGTGGGTGCACGTCAGTCTCGGCAGCATATCCCGGATTGTAACATCCCTAGCCAAAACTGTAAAACTTGCATTTTTTGACTAATGATGGACTTTAGACAACCACGGAACAGCATGATATATTTACTAATATACAGTATTTTACAAAAATGGTGATAGAGTCCTGAAATTGGAAGCCCAAAGTAGCAAGGTGTCACTGTATCAAATCAGTAAAGTCAGTATAGACTGACCTCAAATACTACATTTCCGACTGCACCTTTAATTTGACACCAGAACATCTATGATTGGCGCTTTATGACTTTGTTTTCCATTGTTGGTCTCGTGTGTGGGTCCCTAATGGTCTTTCCCAGGAGGACATTTTGTTCTGCTAGAAGAGAGGACGCAGGAACCTTATAAAATACTGAATACTTGCAATATGTTCACTTTCGCTGAGAGTGGCGTTCTTTTCTTCGTGACCCGCGAAACCTTGGCCGTGCATGTTTCTACTACTTTTTTTTTTTCTCCTTGTCTCCTCGCCTTATTGAAGAGCAGCCAAAGGTTTGACAGTTAATCTCCTGGCATCCTGTGTCAAGGATCCAAGCTCGTGCTTGGCTTTGAAAGGAAGGCCTGCGGGGAGGGCGGCATCACCTTTTTACCCAAGTGCAATGAAAAGCCAATAACAGAAGATGCTGATGCAGCACTCTGGTTGCTATCTTTTACACCAATATGCTTCTAATTCACCCGACGACGGTGTGGACCTTTCGGACTGAATCAACAGCGCCTCTGCTGGTCGGAGCCAAGAAGTGCACTCCATTTTGTAAACATTTGAATAAGCGGACATTGGCATGCACCTATTCCGCCTAGAAACCCTTCTGAAAAAAACTCCAAAAAGCCAACAAGGCTCCATTTCCTTCATGTGAGCTCCATATGAAGCACATGATTATTATTATTAACATAGTTACTAACATAGTGACACCTGGCTATTACCTGGCTAGCGAGTAGCTTCAGCGTCGCTCACAATGTAACACTATATATTGGAGATGTATTTTTGTTTTTGAGGCTAGGTCACTGCTTCTCAGTTATTTTCTGCCATGCCCCCCACCCCCACCCCCAAGGGACAGAAATGTTTTTGTGCAATACTTGTGAAATCCTCGAGATGCACATTTTATCACACCACAACCGCACTCCATCAACTGACAATATGAGGCATACTGTACATTGAAAAGGTAAAACTATGATGATGCTATGTTTGGATTTATTGACTTGACACTCGAAAATCAAAGACAAATTCCAAAGAGTGTTTATTTTTAGATCTAGTCTCCTGTTTAAAAGTGTCCTTACCCTTCATGATGTTTGCTTTTCCTTCTTCTTCAAAGAAAAGTGCACTTTTTCGGAATTCTGCTCATCTTCCACAATGAGACATGAAGACATGTTTTGTCCCTTTCTGTGCGTTCTGATGATATAAAGATATATAGGCATAGAAAACCATAAAACCTTTTAATGGCCGCCTTTCTAGGCAGAGTAGGTGTGTCCCTATATCTTTAGAAGACACGGAAAAGACATTTTTTATGTCTCACTTAAGGGTTCTATATGATGCGCCAAATTACAAAAAAGTATTTTTTCCTTTAAAGTGACCCTCTTAAGTACATTCGGAGAAAATAAGAGATGTTATCTTTGTCTGAAATGTCTTTGAGATGTTTTCCCCCTTTGAAGGAAGACGAAGAGTCTTCCGCCGTCATGTTATAACAACGTCCGCCATAAAAGCCAAAATAAGACTGGCCTTGGAAACGTTGGCACGGGTCATCTATGGCCCATCAGCGACCTGCCTCCATCTTATTTCAAATAAAAAGTAGTATCACTGTTGTGTTTCGGTCACAACAGTTTGACGATGGAAAAACAGTCCAATGTTCCCTGAAGACAAAAGAAGATAAACAAACTCTTTGGTGTGAACATAATTGAACTCACATGCTCCCTCGAGCAGTGAGGCAAGAGCAGCCAGCATGCTGGCTATTCCTGTGTGTGTGTGTGTGTGTGTGTGTGTGTTTTTGTATGTCGGAGGGACATTTTGAGATAGAGGACAAGATTGTGAGCACATCTTTTACAGAGGCAGCCAATGAGTCAATGTGCCATTTTGGTCTGAATGAGCGAATAAAGTTCTAAGAGCGGATCAGGAAGGCATTATGTGCTCATAAACTATTCATTCATGTTTTGGTTTTGCAGTTAGGACTACGGGTATGGCCAATCCATATTGCCATATTGGTCAGTAAGTGAAACACACAAGCCTACACCAGACTACAATAATAGTACAATGTAACAATAACACAATAATAGTGGTTTTATGCTGCTGATACCGATCAGCAGAATTCCTGGTTGCAGCCTTGCTTTTGGCTATATGATTAAAAAAATGATAACTGGTGAAAGGTCCTGTTTGAAGGAAGACTTTGGATGTGAGAGTACGTTGGTGGGGTTCAAGCAGGACTTCCAGGTAGCACGTAGGTGTTAGCAGCCAGCGGACCCGGTTTCTCATCTCGTCTCATAAATTCAGTGACTTTTCACTTCCAATTTCCTTTTTGTTGAAGCATTGCCACCATCATTCCTCATGGATGATGCAGTTTGAAGTTAACAAGTCAATTAAAAGCGCACGTGAATAGTAACATGGAAAGTCACCTCGATTTATGAAAAATGTGAGGAGTGTTAAGGAAATCAGATTAGCATCTTTGTTTTGGTGTTTAAAGATCTTGTCTTGTACAAACCGATGCAAGATAACGGTCCGTGTGTAAGAATTGTTTAGATAAGGGGTGGGCAAACTACGGCTCGGGGGCCACATGCGGCACACCAAGCGTTTGAATCCGGCCCGCCAGTTACTTTCGGAGTATTTAAACTTTTAACATGATGTCTTATCCAGTAAAAAAAAAAAAACTAAAATTAAATTTCATAGTTTGAGTGAAATGAGAACATATATTATATATATATATGTTAGGCTTACAAGTGTAAAATAGTGTGTGTGTGTTAAATACCGTATTTTCTGGACTATAAGTCGAACTCTTTTTCATAGGTTGGCTCTTCCTGCGACTTGTACTCCAGAGCGACTTATAAATGAAAAAACTGTTTATGTTACATAAACACTGGACACCTTTTCTGGTCATGTTTATTTTTGGTGTAGCTGAATAACCATTGTTAGCATATCTTACACCTATTCAGCCTGTTCTATTCTTTTATTGTTAGAACTTGCCTTCCAAGAGGATGTAATGTCTGTTTTGGTCAAGTAGTTTGTAAAATAAATTAGCCGCAAAAAATGCGACATACTGCATTGTGACTTATGTATGTTTTTTTTACCTAATTATGCATTTTTGGCTTTGTGCAACTTATACTCCGGAGCTACTTATAGTGCAGAAAATATGGTATATATTCTGGCCCCCCGTACAATTTTGTTAACTCAACAAGGCCCACAAGTCAAAAAGTTTGCCCACCCCTGGTTTAAATCTTTGTGTAAAATGAACAACAAGTTCACAAGTCTCCACCGATTAACCACTCTCCTGTCTTTCCAGGAAGGACCAAAATCTCCTGTCCACCATAAACTGCTGGTATTTGGTCCTGGACCAGACCAGACGGGAGAGCAGAGACCACGCCACACTCAGCGACATCTACAACAACAACGTCATTGTCCGTTTGGCGCATGTGGGCGACGATGTCCTCAGACTTTTCAAAAAGGTCAGATTTGTGAATTCAGTGGATGTAAAAGTCACAGTCGTCATGCGTGTCATCCGCGTGACCGACGTGTCATTATGACGCCATGTATGTCCAGCAAAAATATTTGCTTCCAGCCAGAGCTGGATGCAGTCATTAAAAGAGGCTCCTGAGCCTTAGGTTCCCTACAGCCGTCATTTAAAAGTCAATTACATTCCAAATGAAATCCACCATCCATCCACATTGGACTGTATTGTTATTATTGTCATCACGAGATGAGACGATACATGAGATTGAGACGAGATGAGAAGTACAACGAAAAAAAAAATATGACGATATATTACTCATTTCATTTCTTCTACTTTACACTCTTCTATGTGTATGCTAGTGGCCCCGCCTCCACCCGTCGAGACAAAAAGACTGTATGGAAGCAGGAGGCAAAGAAATGCATGCACATAATAAGATAAGATATAATATTCTAATATTCTAGTATAATATTCTAATAATAAGAAGTCTTTATTAGTCCCACAGTTCATTTTCATTTATGTTGTGATTTATTTATCATCCAAGGCCTCGTGCCCATGAAAGGTTTTTTTTTTTCTGAATGAGAAATCTTGTCACGTTTTAATCTCGCGAGATCTTGTGACAGGCCTAATTGTTGTGTTGGAAAATGTTATTGTTTTTATCCTGCATCTGTGTATCGGTATCGGTCCATTGATTGATAACATTCCAGACGATCAATCTGCTAGACTCTCTAGTCCTTGTCGGTGAGTTATCTGGTCCAAGCTTCTCATTCACAATGCCAATACAATTGGGTGTTTGTCTAACGCAGTTGCCATTGGTTACGCTCTCATAACAGATCTGCATAATATGCGCTTTGTGCGACGACAGGAAAGCGCTTGTGGTTGATGAGGCTGTCCAAGAGATCTGAAATCACTATTGTTTGACAGCGATGAGAATGGAGGGTAATTTATGCCCTCTTGGGGGGTTCTGCACTGTCACGATGGGGGCCTTGATGGCTTGGCCTTTAGCCAGCCTCCGTGTAGTCCTCTATGAACAGCCTGCAGACAATATGAATTCAGCGCAAATTAAAAATATCTTCCAAATGTGTTGCTTTTACGCCGATGATATATGACACATGTGGGATGCGTCGTCTTGGGTGTTTACTGCGGTGGAAACTCAGCAGATGCACTGAAGTTTAGATGTGGCGGAAAGACGATGTTTTAGACAAGTGCTCCCTTAAGAGTTGAACTTCACACTCGTTCTCAACTTTGACCCCTTTCTTCCTCGGGGGGCCTCTTAGTGCTGTCAGAGGACATGTGCTGTTCATCATAGCCCCCCCCCCAAGCAACAATAACTTGATGACACTTGGGAAAACTGCGGCGAATCTCCCTGCAAAAATGTGTTGGGTTCGATTTATTAGCATTGAGCATCATATTTTCTACTTTTTATTCAATGCTATTATTTTTTCTGCTAATATATTTTACAGAGCAAAGACATCGGAGTGCAGATGCACGAAGAGCTGGTCAAAGTCACCACTGAGCTCTACACAGTAAGTCAAAGGAATATGATTGTTCTATTTAATATCCATAACAGGTTGTCTGCTCCGCCTTGCGTGCATCGTGGCCTGCCAAGGGCTCGTCCCGCCGTCGGACCGGAACCTGTGAAACAGCTGGCCAGCCCCACACCGCACACACATACTTTACGCTCGATCAGCACTTCAGCCTCTAAATGCTCCCGAAGACATTCACATTCATCTGTTGTTAATTTCCTTCCCCTGGGTGGGTGGGGGGGGCGAAGGGGAGAACTTACAATGAGCAGCTGAAGGTCGGACACATCTGTTTGTCGGGAAAAGCTTATATGTGTGCGTTCAAAAAGACTGGGATAGCGTTCACGTGCAGACCACATGTGCACGTGCGTTGACTTGCAGAGCAGGTCTGGTTGGTAGATAGAAAACAGCTGCCCGGTGCTGACGCCTCCTTGTTTGGCGCAGGACAATGCAGGCACGTTTTCCTCGAGAAACTGCCTTTCTTTCCCGTCACTCTCCCGTCGAAGTCGTTTCCTGTCAAAGGCTTGTATCATAACCAGGCAGGCTATAGTGACAGGCCTGGTTATGCATGGATGGCACGTGACGTGGTTCATTCAAATTGGATGGGCATGAAGATGGAGAAAGCACCCCTGGAGGTATAGCAGCTCGTCCAGAAACCGGAAGGTTGGTGGTGGTTGGAGAGGCCACCAGACTACCCCAGGGCAGCTGTGTCTACAGATGTAGATTACCACCACCAGCGTGTGACTGAGGAGTGAACACATACTAAATTATACCCTCATATCCCCCCAAATCTCCTTTGTGACAATAAAAAAGCAAGAAGAAGAAGCCTGACAGGCCTGTAGTTACTATCAGAAGTGAAAAAGTAGTATGCAACATACGTGATGGACTATTGATCGTCTACTGGAGCCCAAGTGGTATTCGGTGTCATGTAGCAGGGAGTGTTGCACACTGTCACCATGTTAGCCTCCCTCCTTTATCGACCTCTTTCTCTTTGTTGCTAGGAAACCCAAACTTGAGTGCGAGACATGAGGGAAGCAGATGCTGTGATGGTCACAAGACGGCTAACTTGATTTCATTATCTATGTTGGGGGGTTTACTCAGTGATGTGAAGGATACTATTACATCCATGCAGTATGAGGGCCTGATTGAGAGCCTGTGTCGTTTCACTGTCTTGATAAATACTTCCAGCATGTACAGTCACACCTCCCTCGCACAATTTGTATGTGGTGTCCTGAGTGCATTCGTCTTTGGGAAAGAAAGACTGTGCAGGTGCTCCAGTATTATACATAACAGGGACTGGTTATCTTTTTGTTTATCCTGGGTCTTTACAAGGTGAAACCAAACAAGCAGCAGGATAAAAGCACATCAGACACACCCAACTGAAAGCTGCTAGTTCAACAAGATGATGAGGTTACACTCCCTCTATTAATGAATGGAGTAAACAAAAAAAAAACAAATACATTGCAATGGGAAATATTGTGGACTATGTAAGGATGTACTTACACCAGAGGCCTGAACCCACTTCAAGTAGGGGAAATCCACAGGGTACTATTGTGAGTACTCTGTAATTCTCAAGGCAGTGTGGTTAAAAGTGAAATATCCAAAGAGTAAAATGTACCCGGAGTTCAATCCCACCCTCGGCCATCTCTGTGTGGAGTTTGCATGTTCTCCCCGTGCATCCGTGTTTTTTTTTTCCCGGGTACTCCGGTTTCCTCCCACATTCCAAAAACATTCTAGGTTAATTAGCAACTCCAAATTGTCCATAGGTATGAATGTGAGTGTGAATGGTTGTTTGTCTATATGTGCCCTGTGATTGGCTGGCCACCAGTCCAGGGTGGGAGTCCACAGCTGGGATAGGCTCCAGCACTCCCGCAACCCTCGTGAGGATAAGCGGTAGAAAATGAATGAATGAATAAAATGTAGCGCAAACCTTACCTCCGACGGTTCCTGATTTTATCGTCATCTTCTTTGTTTGGTGCTGCCAGGTGATGAAGACGTACCACATGTACCACACGGAGAGCATCAGCGCGGAGAGCAAGCTGAAGGAGGCGGAGAAGCAGGAGGAGAAGCACATCGGCAAGGCCAGCGACATCGGCGCCGCCTTGTTGCGGCACGGTCACGACGACCGTCCACAGCGACGCAGCTCTGTGAAGAAGATGGAGAAAATGAAAGAGAAGGTACGTCTTTGTCTCGACTGGCAGTGTCTCAGGTTTCAGTGAACAATTCCTTCCATCTGCCAGGACCGGGGAGCTGCGGTTCATTGAGGGGCTACATGAATCCTGACATAACATTACTGAAGCGGAGCATGCCAAACTGCTTGAAACAAATTGTGTGTCCTTAGTGTAACTGTTAAGTCACACTATCCTCCATTTTCCTATGCTGGCATCCATGTTTCCAGCTCCCAGGTGCTGGCAGCACTCATGTAGGACCCAAGACATACTGTAATTATATTGCTACTGACGTATGTTGATGGCTACTTTGGACAATAACAGCTATGTGTTGTTTCACCCTCTGTGCTCAGTCCATCTGCACTGCCATCCAAGCTGCACGCTGACTACTTTAATGTATTTTTCCATAATCCTGCTAACCGCCAGACAAAGCAGCAGCACTAGAATAAACAAGTAACCCTTATCATCACACAATCATGTGGCATTCTTTCTTCTTCTCCACAGAGGCAAGCCAAGTATTTTGAAAACAAACTCAAGTGCACAAAAGCCCGCAACGATTATCTTCTCAATCTGGCAGCCACGAACGCCTTGGTGGCTAAGTACTACATCCACGATGTGTCGGACATGATAGATGTAAGTGGAGGCGCTCAGTAAGAGAAAGGTACGAGTGATGACGTGGCTAACGGCGGCTATCCTGTCAGCAGTGCTGCGACTTGGGCTTCCACGCGAGCTTGACACGCACCCTGAGAACCTACTTGTCCGCCGAGTACAGCCTGGAGACATCTCGCCACGAGGGCTTGGACGTTCTAGAAGGAGCCGTGGACGCCATGGACGTCCGAGGGGACAAGCTGAAGTTCATGGACACGCACAGCCAGATGTTCTGTCCTCCCTCGCGTTTCGACTATCAGCCGCACATGGGGGACGAGGTGAGCGCCATGGAAGGAGGCTCTTTGTGGTGTTTCTTGCACGCTGCTTATCAAGTGGATGTCGCTTGTGGCAGGTCTGTCAGGTGAGCGCGCAGCAGCCCGTCCAGACGGAGCTCTTGATGCGCTACCAGCAGCTTCAGACGCGCCTGGCCACGCTCAAGATAGAAAACGAAGAGGTGGGTTTGCTGAACCTTAAAAGACAAAAGTAAAGTAGTTATTATTAGCACTATCATTAGGATATGAGGGAATTATGATATACTTCTTCTCCTGACCTCCGTAGCAGCACACCGGCTGCTTGGCGCATGTGTCCCAATACAGTGCACCTTGCTGGGCTACACTAAGTGGCTCCTCCCTCTTTATGATCTGATCTACTGACCCTTGTAGCAGCACACCGGCTGCTCGGAGCATATGCTCAAATACAGTGCACCTTGCTGGGCCATAGCAGGCGACTCCCTCCTTTTTATACTCTGGGTCTCCTATACAAATGAATGGTAATGGTAATGGTTTTATTTCATTTGTCATATGCATCACATAATCAGTTCCCAGTTCCACATGTCCAAAAGGAGTAGGAAGAAGCAAAGCTTATTAAATCACCCCTCCATCTGGTACTTTTACAATCAGTAACTGTTTGTTCACTTCCTGCTTTCCATAATACAGTTTAAGGGTTTTTTGGGGTTTTTTTTTAAATAATGTACCTCGTCCCGAAGTACAAGGTGATATGACCATAAATTGACATAATGGGTACTATAGTAAGTGTCAATATAGAGATATATATAGCACATCATTGTTTGAGGGTCTTACTCAATCCATTCCATGGTAGGGTTGGTCAAATCCAAATTCATCTGAGTCCTTCTTACATCCAGGTGTCCACAAGCTTTTTAGTTAAAATAACTATTAAAAATGTATCTGTACCATATCGGTCTTGAGAAGCAGTTTGAAAAGAGCGACATGGTGCATCTCTAATTCCGTGTGATTTTTTTTTTTTTTAGGTGAGGAAGACGATGGACGCCACCATGCAGACCCTTCAAGATATGCTGACAGTGGAGGACTTTGACGTTTCTGAGGCTTTCCAGCACAGTCAGTCCACAGAGTCGGTCAAATCGGCGTCGTCCGACTCCTACATGAGCAAGGCCAACATCGCTAAGAGACGAGCCAATCAGCAGGAGACGGAGGGCTTCTACTTTACTGTAAGTTCTGACGGAGGGTGTATAAACCACATATATATATGGAGTATATAGTGTACTCATCTACACATGTATATACTGTATGTGTATACATGTACTGTATACATATGTGAGATATCAGTGCCTTTTTTTAGTATGTTGACTGTTTTATTGTGCAGAAATACAAAGAGTTCTTGAACGGCAGCAACCTCATTGTGAAACTTCAAGCCAAGCATGACCTTCTGAAGCAGACGCTGGGAGAAGGTGAGGCTTATCAAATGTAAATGAGACGACTAAAGCGTGAGGGATGACTTTTTGCCTCATATTCTCGACATTCATTATGCATCCACTTGTAGCTAAATCGCATTTAAAGCCGCTACAAAGGCATGCAAGGCTGAGCGTGTGAGTTGTGTGACACAAGGTAGGATTTAGGATGCTTCCTAATGGAGCGGCGTGAGCGGTGTGAGCGCGTATGCGAGTCAGGAAGCGAATACAGGAAGTGATGGTATGAAATCATACTACCATTTCCAGCTCGCATATTTTCACACTGCATAGAGAGAGAGCAGTCGGGCTATCCCGGGGACTTTGCGGAGCTCTTGTGCCCGTTGCCATGTCGACGGCTGAATGACCGCTGCTTGGCGGCGTGACAAATGCAGCCATGGTGCTGGAGCCCATTGAGTGCGCCTGAATAGATGCCTGTTTTCTCATAACACTCCTCTCCATCTCCATCTGGCAGCCGCACTCACTCTACTGTAGCGTTTTTAGACGCAGCCTATATTCTAATTTCATCTCTTTCCCTTTTTAGGGGAGAGGGCTGAGTATGGAACAACAAGGTAAGATGTCCCGTGACAAGATAGGAATCGAGTCCGTGTTGATGTGTAAAATCCTTCCCTCGTGTGCCGCTGGATTTGGCCTCAATGACAGCAAATGAATGTTGGGAATGGGAATAGGAAGACAGGGTTAGCTTTTAATGAAGGCATTGTGCAAAGATTAACATGGTATTATCATTCAGGGTTACAGGATCAGTCAATTTCCTGCTTTTTATGTCACATTTATGTCACACTGAGTCACCTATGTGGTCTTTCTTGGCACATAGAAGCTAACGCTAACTCTAAAGATCTGTTTTTCCGACATTGATGTTGATGATGAGTTGAGACAGGGGTGTCCAAAGTGTGTCCTGGAGTCCATTTGTGGCCCACGTCTGTTTTTTTTATTGGCCAATTTATTTACAAGAATAATGTCAAAATAGTAATAGAAAAATATGAGAATTTGACAAGATTATATTTGGAGTGATGTTGTTTTAGTGGCATAAAGTTGAAAACAGCAAAACAACATACTCTTATTCCACTCTTTCCCCTCTACAACTTCTATCTTAAAATAAACACACAATAACTTGTTAGCATACTGAATCTTCGCGTGTTGCATCCTTTGTTTCACTATGTGTTCCTCACTGGAATAACGTTTGGTCACCCCCGATTGAAGATGATACACAGGTGCATCTCAATAAGCTAAAAAAAGTAATCATTTAAAAAAAAATCTGTGGCAGTCCAAATGTATCTGTGGCAGTCCAAATGTATCTGTGGCGTGCTGAAAGTATGACTTCTCCAAATGAATGTATAGGAGAAGCTGACATGCATCACAACCTGCTCTAAAATGTGTAAAAAAAAAAATTAAAAAAAAAACGTTAGCCAGCCTGTCCGTTGTCAAGATGCTATGAATGTTTTTTGTTTACTTTTTGACCACCTCGTAAATTCCCACTTCTCCTGAATGCAGCATGAGGCGTGAGTGTGGTTAAAGGCAGAAGATGATGTTTATGACCTGGGACAGCAACTGAATGATTATTCATCATTGTCCTACCCACCGTGCACCCCCTCCCCACCCTCCCCACCCCACCTCCCTTCTCCCCAGGCCCCCTCTACTCCCCCCTAAACCCCAGAGAATGCGGAAGTCTAGACCTCGCTCCATTTTTAGGCGTAAGCTGTTTAACGGCAATCTGGAGGCCTTCATCCAGGTATCAGCAGCCCGTGTGCTCTCTGTCTCGCTGACGGTTATTTTCTGGGTTGCTGTTTTGGTTTTTTTTACATTTCCCACACCTTTGGCTACTCTTTTTACACAATAGCTCACGCACTGACTCTCCTCCTGCTCGTGTTGAGGCATATTTAGAAGATAATTTGCAGTCTTAAGAAGCCGAGGCGTGTATTCCCAATCAATGCTTTGCCGACTTCCTCTTGTGTTCTCTTCTTTGTCTGTGAGATCTGTCTTTCTCACTAACGTGTTTGTGGTTGTTGTCGCCTCTCCGCTGCTGTCTGGCCAGGGGAAGACGGAATGTCCGTGCCAGGACTCAGGTACTCTGTCCTCTCGCTGGTTGGCATCACCATCACTCTAGCTCCATTTCTGGGCCTTCGTCCTGTCCTTCATGTGCACACACCGTAAATCATAGCAACACACTCTTCCATTGCATTTCTATTCATTTAAAACACACACATATGATTTGTGCATGTATTTATTGTTCACGTGCCTGTGATTATTACTCCCATCATGAATAGGACTGTTTCTATGCATGTCACTGCAGGACTCGGGGCAGCCTATACCAGTGGTGGTGGAGAGCTGCGTCCGATACATCAATCTCTATGGTGGGTCCTCATGCAAATGTCCTCCTTCTAACTGACAAGAACCGTTTTCTGAATGCCTTATGTGTGTGGTTTAGTCATTTTTATCTCTGAAACTGCTTCATTTAGGCCAAAGAACATATCAAAATTGCTTAAATATGCACAGTTTTGGACTAACAATAGGCCATGGTCAACCGCAAAACCGCAATGTTTTATTAATTAACATATTTTTCAAAAACCGTGATGGTGTGAAGCTGTAAAATTCCAAGTTACGAAGCTGCAAGGTACAAATGTATATTTTTGATGATTAAAAAAAACTCTCTGAAAGCGAGCGTTCGGAGCCATCCCAAACTTTTTTCAAATGTTCAAACCTCATTATCTGAAACTCGGGTATAACTCGGGAGAATACAACATTTTAATGACATTTATAGGTCAGAAAAGTGGAAAAAAACATCACAGGTCCCCTTTAAATGCTTTCATTTTTAAAGATTTTTATCAAATCATTTTGTTCAGCTATCTCAGCCCTCAAAGATGGATGGATGGATGGATAGATACTTTATTCATCTCCAAGAGAAATTCCCAAAAATATGTCATCTCATGGCTGTATTTGTCCACAGGTCTTCAACAACAAGGTATATTCCGAGTCCCGGGATCCCAAGTGGAAGTCAACGACATTAAGAATGCATTTGAAAGAGGTTAGTCCTCCCGTCCGCCTCCATTCCATTCCACTCCACTCCAATCTACTTTGCTGTCTGAGCGAGCCAGTGTGTTACATGAATACACAGACAGGGTGTATCATTGTAGATGCATAATGACATATTAATGATGTAATGATGTACTACGCTAATAATACATGTGCTAACACTGACAATGTTAAAGACTAAGACGAATGATGGTGTGTATGTGTGTGTGTGTGTGTGTGTAGGAGAGGATCCACTGGTGGACGATCAGACTGACCATGACATCAACTCTGTGGCGGGCGTTCTGAAGCTCTACTTCAGGGGTTTGGAGAAGCCGCTGTTCCCGAAAGAGCGCTTCCTTGACCTCATATCTACGACCAGTGAGTCATGATCTAGGAAAACACCTTGTGGAGCACTAGCTCTCTAGTAAAAGGGGTTATGTTTTCTATGTGTGATTGGAACATCCTTTTAGTAGATTGTGGTTTACTATAGCCTCTTGTTAGTGTGTAATTACTGAAAGACAACTTGCGTGTAATATTGCGTTCACTAGGTGGCAGTAATGTTTCATTGACTATGTCCTCGTAGTCCAACATAACATAGTGAAAAAATGTCTCCTCCCATTCCCTGTGGAAGTGGTACATTCTTGGCTTCATACTTAGTCCGTCTTTGCCACTCTGTTTCAAGCCTATTGTTAAGTTTAAGTTCACTGGAGGCTAACTAGTTAGCTCGGTTGATTAAAATGGGGCCTATTTTGCTAATTTTTACTAATTTTTACATTTTACTAATGAGGGTTGTGCATTTGGAAGTGAACCCTGAAAGAAGTTTGAGATTGCTCTGAAGGCTTCACCTTCCTTATATGGGCATGCCTGGGTAAAAGCTGTTAGCTGTACAAGCTGAGCGTGACCAATCACCGCAGAATGGGTGCAATAAAATAAAACAGACTGTTTTGGAAATACAAAGAAATCCAGCTGGGATAGGTGCAGATTCTGGAAGATCTAGAAAGCTTTCTGTGCGGGTTATGGCCCATATTGTGGCCCTTCACTCACTGATTTTTGCAGTTCCATTCTGACCTCTCTTCGTGGATATTATATTCCAGAACTGGACTTCGGTTCAGACAGAGCTCACCACCTTCAGCAGATCATTGCCACCCTCCAGCAGCCCGTGGTGGTCGTCCTGAGATACCTGTTTGCCTTCCTAAACCAGTAAGACGCCTCACAGCGAGCGGGCTTCTTGGGTGGGTGTCCTAATCTCGTCCATCCCTGCAGTCTCTCCCAGTACAGTGACGAAAACATGATGGACTCCTACAATCTGGCTATCTGCTTCGGCCCCACGCTGATGCCCATACCCGAGGACCAGGATCCCGTGGCCTGCCAGGCGCACGTTAACGAGGTCATTAAGACCATTATCGTCCACCATGAGGCCATATTCCCAAGCCAGCGTGAGCTGCAGGGACCTGTGTATGAGAAGTGCATGGCTGGAGGCGAGGAATACTGGTGAGTTAAAGCAAACCTATAGGACTTCAATTAGGAGTACTTCAATTCACATTTGAATATATCGTACTTATTGTACATACTATTCATGTGTACCGTTACTTCATAGCCGGAATCATAACCACGTTACAATATTGTGATGGAGCTCCTCTATTATCCATATTATTATTGTTATTATTATTATATATTTTTAATTATTATTATTATTATTCCACACAGTGAGAGCCCCCACAGCGACGCCGGCGCTCTTGATGAGGTGGACAACGGCACTGGACCCAACACCAGCGATGATGGTGAGTCACGCTAATCACGTCTTATTTGAACCTGACGGCAGAAGGACACATTTGCAATCTTACCGGAATATTATTAACTATAAACATTGTACTACTGTAAAAGTACATGATATATACTGGGCAAGTTTGAATTGCACAGGAACATGTGTCATATTACATGACAAAAGCCATCATTTTACAAGTAAAGGAAAAATAGACAATATAGAAGTCATCATTTCAGGAAAAAGCTAAATACATATATGTACTATATTCTATATTCTGTACTATATTCTGTACTATATTCTTGTAAAAGTAGCAGAAGCCCTAGCAAAGCCAAGCGTGATTGCAGCCTCATCAAGTCATCAGACGACAACTCACTTTTCGTTTTTCTCGGTCCAGAACTGGAGCAGATCGAGGCCATCGCTAAGTTTGACTACGTTGGTCGAAGCCCCAGGGAGCTTTCCTTCAAGAAGGGAGCCTCACTCTTACTCTACCTGCGGGCTTCTGAGGACTGGTGGGAGGGACGACATAACGGTGTGGACGGTCTAATCCCACACCAGTACATCGTGGTGCAGGACATGTAAGCCACACGACAATGCACCGCGCTAGATGTCTGCAACTCAAGTATCGAAAACATGTTTTGTTTTCTGATGAAGGGATGATGCGTTCACTGACAGCATCCAGAGGACTGACAGCGAGGCCAGCAGCGGATACCACGATGAGCGATCCTCATCCAGGCACGAGCACCAGGCTCTGTCTGAACATCCTCTGGAGCACCGCTTTGGAGCCGCTTTGGGAAGGTAGCTTTGGTCATTGTTTGATTCCTCTCGGATGTCCGACCGATCTCCTGAAACCTCCTTCTAGGATGAGAGTGCGTTCAGAGGGCGCTCCGCTTCAACGCCACAGGAACGGTGATGGTCACAGCCCCACCAGACATGCCTCTGACCAGCCCCCGAAGGTGGCGCCTCGGCCCTGTAGCCCTCATAAAATAGCCGTCAGCAGGGGCCCGACGGACAGTCCGGAGAAACGGCATCTCTCCACTTTTCAGCGATCGTCTCCCGGCATGGCTCGGCATGCCAGCGTGGGAGACCACAAGACCCTGGAAGCGGAAGCGCTCGCAGAGGTGAGTTGGCGTTGACAACCGTATTATTTACACATGCACAATTACATAGACAATTAGTATGCTAACATTAGCATGCTAACATTAACATAGCACTGAGTGCCTATCGATTAATGACATCAATGAAAATGGTTAAAAATGTTACTTGCTAATGCTAGCATACTAGCAATGCATGTTAGAATTAGCATGCAAAACCTAGTATAATAGGACCAAGTGTTTATATAAGTATGTACTTGTGAAAATGGCTAAAAATTGTAGTATGCTAATGTTATCATGCTAATATGCAGGCTTCTCCACTTTCTGAGCATTTTACCATGTCCAATTTCACTTCATTTTCATTTTTTTTGACACATAATTTTTTATAATTTTTGTATTAATTTTCCCCTCTGCTGTGTCTGTCAGGACATAGAGAAAACAATGAACACGGCCCTCCATGAGCTGCGTGAGCTGGAGAGACAGAACGTCGCCAAACACGCTCCGGATGTGGTCCTGGACACGCTGGAGCCACTAAAACACCCCTGCGCTGGTGGGGGTGGCGGGGGTCAGGAGGTACCCGGCAGCCCCCTGCACACCATGGTCATCAGAGATCCCGACGCAGCCCAACGGCGGAGCAGCAGCAGCTCTTCCTCTGAAACAATGACTACCTTTAAACCCGCTCTGGCGGTGCGGAGGCCCAACGCGCCCGTCAGGCCGCCGCCCGTCAGACCGGTACGACCTGCTCCCGTGCTCACGCAGGGCCAGGGGCCGCACCGTTCCAGTAGCTCCAGTTCGTCAGGTCTGGGAAGTCCGGGCATGACACCCACTGACAGGGTTTTCCCCAAAGCGCCTTCCCCGTCCCCGTCCACGTCCTCGTCCTCCTCAGACAAACAGGGTAACATGTAGCAGCCAAACACCTCCGTCTGATGGCCTTCACTCTGGCAGCACCAAGTCTGTAGTTGGCTTGTAAATTCTCCAGTCATACACGACACTTCCTTATTATAGCAGTAGGGGCGGACCACTTGCATATGTTGGTATCGGTGCGATACCAAGTTAGTACAGCGCCAGTCTTGCTGATGCTGATACTTTTTACTTGAAATATTTCAACATCATTGAATGGGTTTGCTTTTTATGATACGAGTAAAACACAAGACAAACTATTTCACAATATATAACAAGTAGGGGTGCACGATATCAGGGAATTATGTCATACAGATCCAATCAAAATCCAATCACATTAAAAATAACTCAGATAATTTGAATAAGGCAAGATTACCCGTACTGTGCGGGTGAGCAAATCGAGTGCTCCTTTTGTCTCCTGCCTGCGACATTAATGGCCTGTCCTAACCTCCCCTGAGCTCACTTGTAAACAAACATTCACTCAGAGAGAGCAAAAAAAAACCTTATCAGCCACCTGAAAGGCACTGCGGCTGCTCGGGGCGTGTGCCTGAATACAGTACACCTTTCTGGGCCACGCCCAGTGGCTCCTCTCCTTCTGTACTCTTCTTCTGCTGATAGTAGTGACGTGGTAGTAGTCATGTCTGATTAGGACAAATCAACAGGGTCAAATCCTAATTCCTTCCAGTCTTTCTTAGCTCCAGGTGTGCACAATCTATTCTTCCATCTACATTTTTTTTAATGTAGATATAAAAAGTTATGTGTCTTGAGATCAGTATCAGTTTGAAAAAAGATATCGTGCATCTCTAATAACAAGACAACGGGACCAACTATAGCAACAAAATAATTCAATGAGTCCTGTTTAGTGCATACAATTGTTAGTTGTAAAATAGGTAAAGAGCAAAACCTACTATGAAATCGTGTATAAATATATATAGTTTATTTGAATAACAACATAACACATCACGTAGCGATCCGATGCTGATAGTACCCTATCACATTTTGGATCATTCCGCCCACACTTAATTAGCATAGTTGCTAACTCTTTTAAGAGTCAATTTATTGATACCGAAGTACTGGAAAATACTAGTGGGACATCCTCATTACCGTTAGTAAGGTACAAATATGCTGGTACTGCAGTCTGTGACTCCTTCCAAGTCGAAGTGTGGAACTATTTCATCGAGTGACAGCACACTAGCAAGTACATACAGTAGTGAGGCTAATAAACAATGGCTGCTTGGCGCAAGGGGGGAGGTGGGGCTTAACAGAAAGGGGCGGGTCCACTAGCTAAATACAAACTGTTGGCGGGATTTGAAATGTGTCTCCCTCTAGTGGCGGTAGGAAATATCGCAGCGGCATCAACTTGGACGGCAGCTATATCTTTTGAAACGTTACAAATGTAATCACCTTGAATAGCGTTACTACATTAATAATGGAGGCTCCCATAAAATAAAGAGTACTTTTAATGTTTAATGTTAAATCATTTTACATGCAAACTGCACATCTAATTGATACCATGGCAAGTTTTGCCACATTTTCAACAGTACGGTACGCTATAAAGTACTTCATTTGTTTACTGTTCACACTGTGGGTGTTTAAACAAAACAACCTTTTTGGTACTTAACCCCCGCCATCCTTGAGCTACTACTGCCCCCCGGAAAGCCAGGCGAGGAACCCACAGACACGCTCACTTCCTGGTTTACTGGACTGGTTTAAGGACTAAAGCACAAAGAAGGCCACAAAGAAGTTGCTTTAGCATCTGAGCTAATGGTGGCCAAGCATGCTGTTGGCCACCATTGGACGCCGTGACCAAGCACAACCTTCTCTACGGTGCCGAGAGGAGAGCAGAAAGGCTTGGCTGCACACATCAGTCCATGTTACTTTGACCTACAAATCAAATGCAGTCGCCGGCATCTTCAAGTATGACGTCATGAAGCACTTAAGGTCACACGTAAGGTCACACGAGGGGATGGGGGTCGTCTTGTTCATTTTCTACTAGAAAAGCGATGATAGCACACCAGTGACGCTTCATCCACGTCTACGTGGTCTCCTCACACACCCCCATCACCAAAAGATGTACTGTATGATATTTCCTCATTGGATCATTGGATGCTGCATCATGACTTGTATGCATAAGAACTAGCTGTATGATAGCAACAGGATATACTATTAGCATCTCTCGTCTGTAGATTTTTATTATGTTTATCCTTGCACAAGCAGTCATTAAAGAATATGCCAATGTCTTATGTGTCTTCAATTTTTTCTACTATTATTCATATGTTTATTATCACTGGAATAATGCACAATTTCATTTAGTTTATGTACATGTATGTATTTTAATTATTTGTTTACATAATTCAAATGTTTTGTATGTACAGTATAATAATAGTTTGATGATATAACACTATAAATGCACTTATGCACAATTTATTTTATATTTTTATGGATTTATTTTATTAATTGTATAAATATTTTCATTAGTATTTTGTTCATATGTATAATATATTGAATGTATTACATAAAATGCAATTTTTTTTAAATTATTTCAAGTAATGTATATACTAATAGTATTGTATAGCATTAAATACTGTGATTGGTATTTTTTAAGTATACATTTTAATACTCTAAGATACATTTTGTTAATATTTCCTGGAGATAAATGCAATGAAATTATTTCCTATCTAATGAAAATGCAATACAAAAATAAAAACCAGTACAATACAAGTTGGGTCAAAACCGGTTGAAGAAATGCAGTATTTATACAGAATATACTTTTTAATGTGTTCCTTTTTTCATTACATAACGCCCTATTGCTGCAATTATAATCTTGCCCGCAAGATGACGACATTGTCCCCTTAGAGCAGAAAAGTACTCGTACACGTTTTTGTTCTTGTTTTTTTAACAATAAAGTTAAAATTTATTACTTTACATGGTTTTAATTATTCCCAAAACACAAATAAAAGTATGGCAGCATACTTTTGTTTAAGTACTTATTGCACACTTGTAAATCCTATAAACGTTATTGAAATCATTTTTAATTTGAATATATTCATAGGATTTTTAAGCTTTTATTGAAGTTATTTTTATTTTTAAAATCATTTTTATGCACTTTTAAGTCTTTTTTTATTTACCATATTTCATTTTTTAGGTAAGTCATTATTATTAGTAGTAGTATTAATATTATTAGTAGTAGTAGTATTATTGTTAAGTCGTTATTTTGGATTAAATCTTTATTTTTTACACTTTTAAGTCATTTTAATTTTTTGTACTTTTATTTAAGTAATTTACATTTTTTTATGTAAAATGCGTATTTAAGCAAATTTGTTGTATTTTATCTGACACATTTAGGAGTAATTTTCATTTATTTTAGTTTATTTACATGTTTTGTAGTTTTCTTGAAGTGAAACCAAGCAAATGGATATTTTTCTTTAAAGCTGCCATCTTTTGAAATGTCGATACATACATGATGAAATGTTGTCCAACCTGCATTTTAAAGGATTTGATTGTCCGCCAGCCACCAGTTTAGCTTTGGAGCAAGAGCGTATCTGAGAGCGCTTCCAGCGTGTTTCCAGGCTCGGAAAGGAAGGCCGCGTGTTTTTCTGTGTTTTGACATCATGCTAGCATTATCTCCGGCTGTGATTTCCCAGCGGAGCCTGTGGCTGTGTTATGTAAATGGCCAGGAGGGCCGCCGCACACACGGAGATTGGATAAGGACCAAAAACTCTTGTAAAAATCTCATGAGTGGCTCCAACGATTGTGCCCAGAGCGTGGATTTCATGGCTATCAAGTATCGCTGGATGAGACGCAGATGTGGGATCTCTTTCCCACATTGGTGACGGGATGTGTTACATGTGAACGCCGTGTGTGTCGTGTGTCCAACGTCCTCGGTAGATGGAAGCCCTGCGTCAAAAGCAGCGTGTTTATCATTGCGTATATCTGCTAGACTCCTCCAAAAAGACCATTTAGACGTCTTGGAGGGCTTTCTTAGCCTCGGTCACCATGGAGGTCCTTGCCAAGACGTCACAAATAATAACAAGCCGAGCATGGAGAATGGAATTAGAGCTAAACAATGCTAATCCGGTAGAAAAGCCCAGCCAGCCTGTAAATATTTCACCTTTCCAAGGTTTCCATCAACGGTCAAGGTGCCCTGTCCGCGGCAACGCTAAGCTAAGATAAGATAAGCTAAGTTAGGAAATAAGCACAAATTATTCAGAGCCGAAGTAAAGCCACAGCAAAGCAAAAAGTAACATGCTAACATTGCTAACTTGTTAGCACCACTCTGAAAAATAAATCCTATGACAATTCATTATTATTATGAGAATGAATACATTTACCAGATGAAGTCATACGTTTACAGGAGTAAAGTTGTACATTTACCAGGGAAAAAGTTATACATTTGCAAAAATAAAGTCGTAAATTCAAGATTCTAATAAATTACCAACTTTATTCACAAGGAAAAAAAGTCAAATTCAAAGCCAAGGAGAAAACATTCAAATACATTCAAGAAAAAAGTCTGGAATTTACTGGAATTAATTTAAATAAATACATTTACGAGGATAAAGTTCGAAAATTACGACTCTATTCACAAAAAACACATTCAAATTTACAAGAAAAAGAAATCATATATGTATGAGAAAAAAGTCTTAAATTTACAAGAATAAAGTTGTTTACGTTCAAGAAAAAAGTCATTTATTTCCTTGAAAGAATTTGTACATTTACAAGGATAAAGTTGTAAATCTACTACTCTAGTCACAAATTCCAATTTATTCCAATTTAGAAAAAAAAAGTCTGAAATTGACAAGAATAAAGTTGTAAATATTCAAGAAAAAGTCACACATTTACATGAGTAAATGTGTACATTAACTTGTACATTTGTGAGATTCGAGTTGTAAATGTACAGCTATATACTCGTACTAAATATATGACTTTATTTCTGAGAATAAAGTTGTAAATTAACCTAAAACATCTCCTACATTTACCAGAATATCGTCATAAATTTACAAGGAAAAGAACGAGACTAAAGTCATAGATTTAGGGAAAATGCCATGACCACCTTTCACCTTCCGGCCTCGTGTTATTGTTTCCGCCTTAGATTGGTCTCTTCCGATCCCAAACTGTGGACAAATGGAGCGTGTTTGTTTATTTGAAGGCATGAAGGCGGATATTGGGAAAGGACACCGTGAGAGCCAGCCTGGAGGCATGCAGAGATGGAGGGATGGAAGGATGGAGACATGGAGGGATGGTGCAGGGATGAAGGGATGGAGGCATGGAGGGATGGAGACAGGGAGGGATGCTGCAGGGATGGAGGCACGGAGTGATGGAGTGATGGAGGGATGGAGGCACGGAAGGATGAAGACATGGAAGGATGGTGCATGGATAAAGGGATGGAGGCATGGAGTGATGGAGGGATGGAGGCATGGATAGATAGAAGGATGGAGGTATGGAAGAATGGAGGTATGGCGTGATGGAGGTATGGCGTGATGGCGTGATGGAGGGATGGAGGTGTGGATAGATGGAAGGATGGAGACATGGAGGGATGGAGGCATGAAGTGATGAAAGCATGGAGTGATGGAGTGATGGAGGGATGGCGCAGGGATGAAGGGATGAAGGAACGGAGTGATGGAGGCATAGAGGGATGGATGGAGGTATGGACCGATGGAGGCATGAAGGGATGGAGGAATGGAGTGATGTAGGGATGGTGCAGGGATGAAGGGATGAAGGAACGGAGTGATGGAGGAGTGGAGTGATGGATGGAGGGATGGAGGTATGGAGGGGTGAAGGAATGGAGTGATGGAGGCATGAAGGGATGAAGGCATAGAGTGATGGAGGCATGGAGGGATGGAGTGATGTAGGGATGGTGCAGGGATGAAGGGATGAAGGAACGGAGTGATGGAGGCGTGGAGTGATGGATGGAGGGATGGAGGTATGGAGGGGTGAAGGAATGGAGTGACGGAGGCATGAAGGGATGAAGGCATAGAGTGATGGAGGCATGGAGGGATGGAGTGATGGAGGGATGGTGCAGGGATGAAGGGTTGAATGAACGGAGTGATGGAGGCGTGGAGTGATGGATGGAGGTATGGAGGGGTGGAGGAATGGAATGATGGCACTGATGGAAAACGTTGCTAGGATACGCAACACCATCTTGGAGGATACACCATCTTGTTTCTTTGTTGTTACGTGTTGCTGTTGTGTCGGGGGGGGGGGGGTGGGGGGGGTCAGAACGGACTCTTACAGGGAATACCATAGAAAAAAGCCAAAGAAAAAGGTCACAGTTGATGTGATTTGTGCGTAAGAATGAGAATTCCGTAATCGTCCAGGGAACGACGGTGCTGTCGTTCAGGTGAAAGTCGGAGAGGTGGCGGAACAAAGAAAGACGGGAAGTCAAACAAAACTCAACACGTCAGTGAAGTTGGAAAAAATGTCAAAACAGGAAAAAACAAAAGTTGTCCGTCCGGAATGTTGAGTTTCTCCTTTGTGTGAAGTGATTTCCAACATGTTCTTTGCTGTCCCCTCAGCGCCCGCTGCCCGCTGGCGGTCCCGCGTGGAACTTTCCAGCGCTTCCTGACCTCGCTGCCTTTTCCTGACTCCTTCTCGGAAAAGCCGATGTGACTTCCATCCCAGCCGGCCTGGGAATGATGCTGCAGCTGCCAAGTGACACAAATACACATCATACGCGTTTGGCCAGCATGAACACTGAGACGCTTGCCTCAGTGGTCCCACCAGTCCCACCAGTCCCAGTAGTCCCAGTAGCGCACCAGTCGTCCAATACCTTCACAGAGGTCACCGAGGTCAAGTCATATTTTCAGGAATTTTTGTCCGTTCAACCTTTAGCAGAAATCCATAAAACAATATTATATACAAATTCTTAAATTAATCATTAATGATTCCTTAAAATATATGATTATTAATTTCATTATTAAAAATTTTTTAAATATATTTTAAATGTAAAAAACATCTAAAAAAAATCTAAGATTATAATTATTATATTTTTTTTTTGCATTTTGTTATTGTAGCCATATTATAGCCTGGCTAGCCAATGAAACACCTTTTGTTAAAACATTTTTTAATAATTATAATATGTCTATATATATTTTAAATCAAATATATTTCAAACTTTTAAAAATCTTTACAAAACTTCAAAATGATGATAATAATTAAAAAAATATTTTCTGTATTTTTCTTTTAATTTGATTATTGTAGCCCTATTATAACTATAACTGGCCAATGAAACACCTTTTGTAAAAACAAAAAACATTTAGAATAATTATAAATATTGTAATATATTTTAAAAACAATATATTTTAAATTTAAAAAATCTTTAAAAAAAAATACAAAATGATGATAATAACTAAAAAAAATATTTTCTGTATTTTGGCATTTTATTATTATTGCCATATTATTTCGAGAATATTCAATGAAACAATGACATACTGTATATCTTCAAATGATGGCAATTTTTTATTTCTAAATAAATAAAATAATGAAAAAATCTTTAATAAATCAATATTTCTATGTTTTGAATCAATTAAGTGCGGACATTGGGCATTATATTTCATGCAGTATATT
Source organism: Doryrhamphus excisus (assembly GCF_037039965.1). Taxonomy (NCBI): domain Eukaryota; kingdom Metazoa; phylum Chordata; class Actinopteri; order Syngnathiformes; family Syngnathidae; genus Doryrhamphus; species Doryrhamphus excisus. The sequence goes on along the minus strand of NC_136367.1, from coordinate 18,008,561 downwards.
TCATGTACTGTAAATCACAGCAGTAATCAAGTCAAGTCACTAATTTGGGTGTTAATTCTGTTTCACTGTAAGGCCGACATGTCCACCAGACTGTCTGCACTCTTAGAAGGTAAACATATTGAAATAAAAGCTTTCCTTCTGTGTAAATGTACTGTAGTAACAATCCAGCCTTTAAATAGCGGAACAGGAAAGGTCTGAAAATACGCTATCATTCACCCAAGAGCTGCTTAAAGGCCGCATGTGGGAAAACCGAAGGCGAGCGTCTGAGGTGAATGAGTTAAGAAAACATAACGCGCTCTTATTACGGGCGCTTGCTTTTCTGGCTTCTTTGCTTATCACGTAAGAACGCTGTCATCACATGACACGACCCATAATGCTCTGCTTAGTCTCCATCTTGGCTCTGCTCTTTCATTACAAAAACAGAAAATTAGAACTCAAAACAAGAAGTGCACCTTTTGACAAACAGGATGTGAACAATGTTTATCCAGCGTGAACTTCCATTGGAATCTTGCCCGTCATCCGTAATCCTTACGTGAGACATGAATACACGTCTTTCTCCTGTATTTCTCATACTTTCTAAAGATATCCAAACAGGTAAAAAGAGACAGCTTAGAATGCAAACTCAACATCCTTATAGTAGCGTATTGTTGAAGTACCTGGCAATAAAAGTAAGCTTCAAGATACTAGCATGGCGGGGTGCCACTTGATGGACTGGGACTGCATGAGTGCTGCCGGCACTGGGGAGCTGGGGTTCTGTGGTGGAAACATGAATTCGGCCATCCCTTAGTCATCCCTCGAGCACACTTTTTGTTATTATAAATCATCACTAGGCTGCACGGCGGTCGAGTGGTTAGCACGCAGACCTCACAGCTAGGAGACCAGGGTTCAATTCCACCCTCGGCCATGTCTGTGTGGAGTTTGCATGTTCTCCCAGTTTTCTCCGGTTTCCTCCCACATTCCAAAAACATGCTAGGTTAATTAGCGACTCCAAATTGTCCATAGGTATGAATGTGAGTGTGAATGGTTGTTTGTCTATATGTGCCCTGTGATTGGCTGGCCACCAGTCCAGGGTGTACCCCGCCTCTCGCCGGAAAACAGCTGGGATAGGCTCCAGCACCCCCACGACCCTCATGAGGAAAAGGTTTTGTGGTTGACTACAATCTTTAATTAATTTTAAAAAATTAATTTGATGTATTTTTGGCCTGAATGAAGCATTTATTGTAATGATATGTAGTATTCCACTATGGTCACTAGGTGTCAGTAATGTTACATTGACAAGGACACAGCCTAACATGTGAATCCAAGACCTCGCCAGATTAAAACGTGCTTTCTTGTTTCAATAAAATATTTCTTGCAGGACAAGTGCAGGCAAAAGCCAATCAGACGGGGAGCTACGCCATCGTAAAATTTAAATGACCACGTGCCAGGCAGGATTGGACGTTTTTTTCGACGAAGTTCAGAGTAAATGTCCAAGCTGTAATAAATCTACATTTGATCAAACTTACTTAAGATTTTTCAGATCATCACTGTATTGTCGTGTATTTGTTTATATTTTTTAGTTGTATTTTTCTTAAAAGCAATGTTCAGATCTGGCCTGGTCTCGTTTTGAGTGCCAACACTGACTTTTTTCATATGGTCTCCTGAGTAGATATACAGTACGCTTTACAGTGTGCTTTATTGCTGGTAGTTTAATGTCAATGATGAAAAAGTGTAAAGTAAATATTATTATTTTGCTTCTAGTTTAGCCTCTTACACCATATTTACTCTTCATAGATTAAACGTTTGGCTTTGGGGCTTCAGCTCTAATAGAAGTCAGATGTTTTGTCGTAGTGGAGTACACGTTACACAATACTGCAGCGTAGCGGACAATACATGCGGCCATGTAAACAATCCACGGCCCATCCACACACACACGGCATGCCTGAGTGAAGGACTCTGTCTGTTTTGTTTTGGCACTCGAAGCTTTGTGCGAGTCACGCTAACATGACTCCACACATGCTTCGGCTTAGGCTGCTAACGCTGTTGATGTGTCAAGCAGGGCTGTCGAGATCTCGTGAGATTACACTGTGACGAGATTTCGCTCGGGCGCTACGTCTGCGATGATAATCAATAAATCAATCAATATTGTCATGTGTAATATTCCGTTCGCTAGGCGGCAGTGATGTTACATTGATGATGCTCTTGCAGTTCAACATGACAGTGGAAAAAAGGTATCCTCTCAGTCGGTGTGGAAGTGGTACATTATTGACTTCTTACCTTCTTACCAACTCAGTTTCAAGCTCATTCTCAGGTTTAGAATGAATACATCGGAGGCTAACTAGTTAGCTCGGTAGATGCATAAGCGTTGTGCAATGTGGTGTAAACCAAGCTAGCAGTGTGTGGGAGACAAATGTTAGACTGGTTGGTGCCTTGGTCAACATCGTGAATCTGTTCCAAAAGGTCCGACTCAAACCAAAGCAGACTCTAACCAAAGCAAAGGTTCCTAAGGAATCCAATTAATCCATTCCAGACGGCCAAAACTTTTTTATCACCAAACACATTCTGACAGACAGACTTTATTAATCCCTTTGGGAATCCCTCAGGGAAATTGGTTTTGTCCCATAGAACAACGGCATGAATGGAGTGAGTCCTTTTGTTGGTCATATGGTCTCTTATTTTTCTCAGTGGGTAGAGGCGGGGCTACTAGCATGCACACAAAATATAACAGAGAAGTTTGTTTTGCTTTTTCTTTGGCTTTTTGGTGTGTCTATATGTGTTGAAGGCTAAAAAAAAAAGACTACCAGTGACCATTAATACCATAGAACAGGATATTACTTCTGTCCTGGCTGCTCAGTACAAAATGGCCAACTAAACAACGTGAAGACACCTCTGATCTGTTATCTCCTGTAGTCCTGTAGTTTGCGTGGATTATAAAGCAAATAACTGCCGGGGTTAGAAAACATTGGCATTCACAGCCGCGGCTGTAGGCAACCTACTCCACAAGTTAGCAGTGGAAGCAACTGAAGTAACGGTCAGCGGTGTTGTAATCTACCGGTTACATGCGCTTTAAATGGCTTCACACAGACATATGATTTGCTTTCCACTTTCTCATGCTCTCCACATTATTATTATTATTGGAAATGAGATTGTTATTCATTCATTCATTCATTTTCTACCGCTTTTTCCTCACGGGGGTTGCGGGGGTGCTGGAGCCTATCCCAGCTGTCTTCGGGCGAGAGGCGGGGTACACCCTGGACTGGTGGCCAGCCAATCACAGGGCACATATAGACAAACAACCATTCACACTCACATTCATACCTATGGACAATTTGGAGTCGCTAATTAACCTAGCATGTTTTTGGAATGTGGGAGGAAACCGGAGTACCCGGAGAAAACCCACGCATGCACGGGGAGAACATGCAACTTCCACACAGAGATGACCGAGGGTGGAATTGAACCCTGGTCTCCTAGCTGTGAGGTCTGCGCGCTAACCACTCGAGCGCCGTGCCGCCATGAGATTGTTATATAAAATATAAATACTAGCCTCCAATGATCCTCTTTTGGTTTAAGTAAATAAACATTGGCTAACTTATTTTTACACTTGTGTGACACAAATAGACACAAATTGAGCGGGTTGTGTGGGTGGGGGGGTGGCGGTTGGGGGGGGGTCATAAAGGAAATGCTTTCCACTGATGAGTGCTGGTATTGGTAGAGTGGAAGCATAGTGGATAGATGAAAGAGAGCAGCGTGCTTTCCCACAGAAGAAGACAAGGGGGGGGAGTCTGCGTGTCATAAAGCCCCTCCATGAAGCAGACTTGGCTCAGTCCGACACGAGGACACGCGTGTGCGATCATCCCCATCAAAGGTAAGCTCAGACCTGAAATCGAACACGTTTAAACCGTCGTTTCAATCAAACTGCTACTTTTTGTTTCCCTGCAGTTTCTCCACATCCACGATGTGACCCCTTTTGACCCGACATGGAGGACTTTTTACCCCGTCCCCACAACACGTCATGGTCCAACTCCACCAACGCCACCCGTGTCAACCCTTTAAAACGCAACGACGAGGTGGCCAAGGTGGAGGTGGCCGTGCTGGTTCTGGTTCTCCTGCTGGCCCTCAGCGGCAACCTGTGCGTCCTGTGCGCCGTCCGCACCGCCAATCACCGGCAGTCTCGGATGCTGTACTTCATGAGGCACCTCAGCATCGCCGACTTGGTGGTGGCCGTCTTCCAGGTGCTGCCGCAGCTCATTTGGGACATCACGTTCAGGTTCTACGGGCCCGACGTGCTGTGCAGGCTGGTGAAATACGCCCAGGTGGTGGGCATGTTTGCGTCCACCTACATGCTGGTGTTGATGTCCGTGGACAGGTGCTTGGCCGTCTGTCAGCCTCTCAGACCCGTGCGCACAAGCAGGGACCGCGTGTGCGTGGGCGCGTCCTGGCTGCTCAGTCTAATATTCAGTACGCCTCAGGTGTACATCTTCTCCCTGCGGGAAGTCGGGGACGGCGTGTATGACTGCTGGGGGGACTTTGTGCAGCCGTGGGGGGCCAGGGCGTACATAACGTGGATGAGCCTCAGCATCTACATCCTCCCCGTGGGCGTCCTCGCCGTGTGCTACGGTCTCATTTGCGTGAAAATATGGCAGAATTTCAACCTCAAGACCAGGAGGGAGCACTTCCTGACTCTGGCACCGAAGGGCGGCCGCCACCTGTGTCGGGTCAGCAGCGTCAGGCTCATCTCCAAAGCCAAGATCCGCACCGTCAAGATGACTTTTGTGGTGGTGCTGGCCTACGTCGTGTGCTGGACACCGTTTTTCTTCGTGCAGATGTGGTCTGCGTGGGACCCTGCAGCTCCCAGGGAGGGTAAGTCACACTCATTTTTAACGAATAATAATATTCATCATAATAATAATCATAATCATAATCATAATCATAATCATAATCATAATCATAATCATAATCATAACCATAACCATAACCATAATCATAATCATAATCATAATCATCACAATAATCATAAAAATCATAATCATTATTGTGGTTATTATTATTGTTATATTAATTATATTCATAATATTCTGTGATAATAATAATACAATTATTATATTAATAATAATAATCATAATATTTTGGTGATAATAATAACAATAATATTATTATTATTAGTATTACTAGAATATTATTAATAATAATAATAATATAATAACAATAATTATTATTGTCATAATAATAGTCATAATAATAATATAATTATTATTATTAGTAGTAGTATTATTAATGATAATAATAATAATAATTATTATTATTATTATTGTATTTAAATGATTACTTATTAAATATTACTTTTATTTAACTTTCATTTAAATTTATTTTTTCAATATTTCATCAAATTAATCAGTTGTCTAATGAATTAATCACGATTAATCACCTTTTGTGATATTTCTGTGTATGAGCAGCGCCAAGTGAACTGAATATATACATATACATATACATATACATATACATATACATATACATATACATATACATATACATATACATATACATATACATATACATATACATATACATATACGTACATATACATATACATATACATATACATATACATATACATATACATATACATATACATATACATATACATATACATATACGTACATATACATATACATATACATATACATATACATATACATATACATATACATATACATATACATATACATATACATATACATATACATATACATATACATATACGTACATATACATATACATATACATATACATATATATACATTAAATATAATAAGAAGAGCATAAAAATGATTGTTATATACCAAAATCACTACCAATCAACATAACCCATGTAGTATTATGCTTTGTATTATTATCAATATTATCATGGAGGTCTACTAAAAACCGAAGGTTATTATATTATATTATTATTATATATTATAATAATAATTCCCCCCGCTTGCATGAGATAAGACATTCTTGTCATTTTCCAAGTATTGTGTAACTTTCCTCCCGAGAGCGAAGGAGCATTATCAGGGAACAAAGTCCTCCTGAGAGGAAATGTGGCCCCTCATCAAAGTGCGTTTCCGTGCTTCCGACAGGACGCCATCACATGTCGGAATGAGGGCCACAACTCCAAGCCTTTTGTCATGTTGACATTCCAAGCTCCGATTGAATAGGAATAATCACACCATCACATCATATCATATCATGCTCTCACAGCCAGGAATATGTTGGTGCAGATGGACCATGCGGACCTTCTGAGTTGAAAGCCTCTTTTTTAAGAAACCATGTATGGCAGTTGACTTGAATGAGCTCAACGGAGCCTGAAGTCCAAATTGGTCTTTGTGCACTCATGCAATGTTTGCTTAAACTTCTCCTCTTTGATATAGTGCACGCTCCTAATGGAATAAATGATGGCCGTGTCATCGTAATCCTCCGTTTGGATCTCAACCGGACCTCCTCTTCATTCTTAGGAGCCGGGCTCTCCACAGAGGCATGAAATCCAGTCAGGAGTGTTTCATTTGTGGCACGATGAGAATGTAAACGTTAAGACGGGAATTTTGCCTCCTGGAGAGCGGCTCCATCAAAAGCCTTTTCCGCTTGATGGACCACTGACGTTGATGTTTGCACCAAATGAAGTGAAGGCACTTGAGGATGTCAAAGCTCCATCATGGACACGAGAGGTCAGCACCTTCAGGAGGAGAGAGAAGAAAAAAAAAAACAAAACCCGTTTTAAATTCTTTGCACCCCATTAGGATCAAAAAGCAGTGGAAATCTTCTCCTTCCCGTGGTCCCTATGGAATACTCCCCCCCGCTGTTCTGTGCCTCCCACAACTGGAATTGTAATCAATTCCATAAATAACAAAACATTTCTTTTCCATGCAGGAATTGATCATATTTCTTTGGATCGTATCCTTCATGCCGCTTTGCTAACCACAGCAGATGTTTATGAGCTTCAACCGACTGTTGGAACAATAACCCATGTTAGCATGCTAATTATGCAGCTAAACAGACGCAGATTAGGGTACGGCTTTCCTGTTTGGGTTTGCATTTAGGGTTTCACATACGGGTCAGGTTTAGGCTTGTAAATTACAGTTTCCAGTTGGGGTTTCAAATTAGGGTTTCCGTTTAAGGTTTTTCAGATGAGGGTTCAGGGATTCCAGTTGGGGTTAGGGGTTCTGGTTCGGGTTTTAAATTAGAGTTTCCAGTGGGATTAGAGTTTTCTTTTAGGGGTTTTTTCAGGGTTTCCAGTTGGGGTTTCAGATCAGGGTTAGGGTTTTGTTTAAGGTTTTTCAGATAAAGGTTCAGGGTTTCCAGTTGGTGTTAGGGTTAGGCTTAGGGTTTCCGTTTAAGGTTTTTCGGATAAGGGTTCAGGGTTTCCAGTTGGGGTTTCAGATCAGGGTTAGGGTTTTGTTTAAGGTTTTTCAGATAAAGGTTCAGGGTTTCCAGTTGGGGTTAGGGTTAGGCTTTCCGTTTAAGGTTTTTCGGATAAGGGTTCAGGGTTTCCAGTTGGTGTTTCAGATCAGGGTTAGGGTTTTGTTTAAGGCTTTTCAGATAAAGGTTCAGGGTTTCCAGTTGAGGTTAGGGTTAGGCTTATTGTTTCCGTTTAAGGTTTTTCGGATCAGGGTTCTGGGTTTCCAGTTGGGGTTTCAGATTAGGGTTAGGGTTTTCAATTAGAGTTTCAAATTGGGATTTCAAATTAGGATTAGGGATTAGGGTTTCTACCTAGAAGTTCAGATAAGAGTTCCAGTTGTAGTTTCAGATTAGAGTTAGTGTTTTAGATTAGAGTTTCCAGTTGGGTTTAGGGTTTTACAGATAAGAGTTCAGGGTTTCCAGTTGGGGTTAGTGTTATGTTTAGGGTTAGGGTTAGGGTTTCCGTTTAGGGTTTCAGATTAAGGTTAGGGTTTCAGATTAGGGTTTTAATTTAGGGTTTCAGAGTAGGGTTAGGATTTCCACTCAGGGGTTCAAATTTGAGTTAGGATTGTGGTTTTAAATTAGGGTTTTGGGGTTTTAACTTTGGGTTTGCAATTAGGATTTCAAATTAGTGTTTTTATTAGCGTTTCCATCCAGGGTTTCTTTTTAGCGTTTGGGTGCGACTGAAGACTGAATAAACGATGGCTTGACTTCACGGTGAAGCGTTTTGTGTGCCTTCAAAGGCGGCTGCGTAAAATCAATCCAATCTGACTGTGATTGTTGTATTTGTGTGACAGACGCCGCCTTCATCATCGCCATGTTGCTGGCCAGTCTGAACAGCTGCTGTAACCCTTGGATCTACATGTTCTTCGCCGGTCCCGTGTTCCAGGGGGTCATGCACGGCTTCTTCTGCTGCTGCTCTTGCACACGCCACCACCTGTCTGCGTCCTCCTGCGGCCACCGCCACAGCAAGGCCTCCTCCAGCTACGCCATGGAGAAGGCCAGCAGCCAGAGGAGCCTGTCACACACGTCCAGCACACACACTGAGATAAAATAGCAACGCGTTCACTTTATCGTCAATGGAGGACCTGGTTTCTGTACAAATATGAAAAACTCCAACCAAATGTTGGACTGTCACAGAAACCGGGAGACGCCGACTGCGTATCGAACCAGCAGCCGTCACGTTGGGAGATATCGCTCTCCACGGCCTGAGCCATGCGTCTAATGTTCAACCTAGAATGGATTTCCACCAATAGGGGGCGACATTCTAATCGTCCATTCATCGTCACAGAGAATAGTCATGATGGAAAACGTCCTGATGGATCACCACGCCGTCCTAAAAGAGTCCAACATTTTAATGTTGTAAAAATGAAGAATGAACGCTGCAATGAAAATATGTAACACTTACACGGGAATGGAACCAGCAACCACCTGGTTGGGAGACTGATGGAAAATGTAAAACAATTATTCACCAGTAGGGGGAACCATTTCATTTGTCTCTTTGGGTTTTTTATAGCAGATTTAAAAATGGGGGTTAGGGTTGGGGTAAGGGTTTTAATTTAGGGTCCACGGGTGGGCTTTCAAGTTGGGATTAGGGGTAACGTTTCCTGTTTGGGTATCAAATTAGAGTTTGCATTTAGGGTTTCACATGAGGTTCAGGTTTAGGGTTTTAAAGTAGAGTTTCCAGTGGGGTTGCAAAATAGGGTTAGGGTTTCCGTTTAAGGTTTTTCAGATAAGGGTTCAATGTTCCCAGTTGGGGTTTCAGATTAGGGTTAGGGTTTTTAATTAGGGTTTCAAGTTGGGGTTTAAGATTAGGTTTAGGGTTTCATATCAGGTTTAGGGGTTCCGTTTTCAAGGTTTTTCAGATAAGGGGTCAGGGTTCCCAGTTGGGGTTTAAGATTAGGGTTAGGGTTTTTAATTAGGGTTTCAAGTTGGGGTTTAAGATTAGGTTTAGGGTTTCATATCAGGTTTAGGGTTTCCGTTTTCAAGGTTTTTCAGATAAGGGGTCAGGGTTCCCAGTTGGGGTTTAAGATTAGGGTTAGGGTTTTAAATTAGGGTTTCAAATTGGGATTTCAAATTAGTATTAGGGGTTAGGGTTTCTCCCGAAGGGTTCGGGTTCAGATAAGGGTTTAGGGAGTTTCAGATTAGAGTTAGTGTTTTAGATTAGGGTTAGGGTTTCAAGTCAGGGTTCGGGAATTTTTTTTGAAATGTTGGAAAGTGAAAATACAGGCTGATTGTGTCAATGAGTTGTATGACTATAGCGGGGCTGAGGCTCGAACCAGCAACGTACAATTTTATGTCTATGCTATATATGGGTATGTGCACAATTATATGTAATATTTACTATTCTATAGCATTTTACTGCCATGTTGCAATTCATGACAAAACAAATGCACACTTAAAAACAGATTGTCTTTTTATTTTCTGTGTGTTCTGAAGATATTAAAACAGGTAAAAAAAAATGGGACACACCTATTAAAACGGCTCAAAAAAACTCCAACAAAATTTTGTGGTTTTCTATCCATGTTGTGAGTATGTAGTACTAGGGTACATTCATGATAACATGTCATTCTTAAGGTATTTTGCTCCATGCTGTCATAATGGGATACACCTATTTCGACTATAAAGCACTCTAAAAAACGTTTTTGGTTTTCTGTCCATGCTGTGAGCATGTATTGTTCATTCTTAGCTGCATTTTTTTAGAATTTTTTTTAGAACACACAGAAAAGAGAAAGAAGGTGCACCTTTCCATGATAGAAACTGTCAACCGTTGTGTAAGGCTGCCCTCTGGTGGCCACATGGTGTACTAGCGCAGCCTTTCAACGTTTCCTGCATTGAAACAAACAACAACAACAAACACTTGAACGAAAAGACAAGGAGACATCTTTTGGAGACGATGCTGTGCATTTTAAATATTAAATGAGTGATATAACCTTGTCAGTTATTTAAAAAAAACTTTTAACACATCTGACATGTACAAATATGGTTATTATTACTGTTAGTTACAGTATAACACACAATCCTATCAGATCCAATAGAAATGTTGTATTCAAAAACAGCTGAGGAGTGTACCTAATCATTTGGCCCATTCCCTGGAACACAATTCTGTAATCCATTATACAATAAATATGTCTATAATTGTGAATAGTACAGGTCAAAAGACTTATTATTTTTATTAATATCTATATTTGTTATTAATTCTAATAGTTTTTTCCCAAATGTTTCCATGGGAGATTATGAAGTATGTCCGTTGGAGCAAAGCAGCAGTAAACATGTTGGGAATTTTCTCCTACAGTAAGTCAAGCCGAAGAATGTCCACCATGGTGGGCGTGTCCACCGCTGGTGGGCGTGTCCACATGAAAATGCCAAAGTGTCATTCCTCAGCCAGATGAACGCTAAAGCCCCCACAGCATCGTCCCGCGCTGGTCAGCAGGGGGCCCACGATGACATCCAAAACCACGTCCCACAGGCTCTGCAGCCATCGAGTTCCGATAAGAATGCCCCGGAGGCACGGGCCTACCATCCTGCACACAAAAGACACAAAATGTAAGAATGGAATTAGTCCATGCTCCTTATGTTGTTGCTTTCACTTGATTTGACTCCACTTGGGGTCAAAGGTCACATTGCTAACCCTCACATCTTTATCAAGGTCTAGTTTGATGCTGGGCGGGGCTAGCGTCAAACAGGAAGCCGTCTCCATTGACACATGAAGGGACACACTGTCCAATGTCGCCTACCAGATGTGGACGCAGCTGAGGACGGCAAAGAGAATTCCGGAGAGGAGGGACACGGGAATGGCCAGAAGCGCCGTGACCATCCTGTACATCCACACTCTGCTCACTTCAAACAGGGCGTGGCTCCAGATCCACACTCGGTCGCCACTGCGCACCGACGCTGGCTCGGCGATGACGTCCTCAAATGTCACCTGCATGCAAAACATTTATACAAATGTTTCGTAGTCTCCTCCATCGTGGACAACAATGAATGTGCTCCACTAATTCTGCCTAGCAACAAGCTAGTTGAAGTCACTTCATTGGAGAATGTCGCTTTCATTGAATTTATAATTAATGCAGAGTTGTATGGGAGCCTGTTTCTGCCACTGAAGGATAAAACCATTTCCCAATTGTTTCAGGATCCAAATTATGATTTAAAAAAATAAATTATGATAATAAAAAAATTATGAAAAAATAAAATAAAAATTATTAAAAAAAAATAATTTATGGGATAAAAAGTCAAATGTCAAAGAAAGTCAAAATTGTGACATAAAAAGTCCCAAAAAGTTATGAAGGAAAAACTCAAAATTGTGAGAAAAAATAAAAACATTTGAGATTTAAAAAAAAGTCAAAGTCCTAATTATGACTTTAAAAGTAAAAATTCTGACATCCAAAGTCGGAATTGTGAGATAAAAGTCAAAATTAGTGGATAAAAAAGTCCTAATTATGATCTGGGAGAGTCATAATTATGAGCTACAAACTGCTCATGTGTCTCCTTCACCGGAAACGTGGTCACATGTGCACAGATTCTCTAACATAATTCATACTTTTGACTTTTTATCTCCTAATTTTGACATTTTAGCTCATACTTCCATAGAGTAGTGACTGACAGACAGACACGGGTGGGTGTGACCGGCCTAGCTGGCGACGTAACCAAAAAGAATGTAAACAATTTTGTGTATTAGCGCTATTTTTCTTGCATATATCAACTTTAAAGACGGTTAAGTGGTGTTAGCATGTTAGCATGTTAGCACCACAGTACCTTGAGGCAGTCATTGATCCCTCGAGGATCTCTGACGTCGAGCAGAGGTTTGGTATCGCTGATGTCCACCAAAGAAGACGTATGAATGTTTTCCTCTTGGTCCTGCGGGGCAGCGGGGGCCCTCCATGGCGTCTGCTCGCCGTCATCCAGCTCCTCGGGGTCACTGGAATCCCGCAGGTCAATCTCCACTTCCTCCAAATCTCCTCCCTTCCTCGACACGTCCATTTAAACAGGTGAGGCAAACACAGTCCAGGCTGCGGAGTCTCCTGCTGAGGCCCTCACCCCCCCCCCCCCCCAGCCGCGTGCAGGGGGTTATATTAGGAAGGCTACGCTATCCGTGATGGTATTTGCAGATGGGCTCAGTTCACTTTCCTGTGCTGTGAGGGATATAAATACCAGCACAAACACACACTGCATGGAAGGCTTGATCATCTAAAGTGAGTCAAGTGGGACAGCCTCACCCTCACAGACCCTAAAGATCCTTCAAGATCCTTCAAGAACAGGAAGAGTAGAGGAATAGAAAGTAGAGCTTACATTTACTGATTCACAGTCACTCCACAAAGACTCGAGTTTCACTGACTCATTGGTTGATGAAGACTCAAGTTTCACTGACTCGCTGGTTGATGAAGACTCGAGTTTCACTGACTGGTTGCTGGAGACTTGAGTTTCACTGACTCACTGGTTGATGAAGACTCGAGTTTCACTGACTGGTTGCTGGAGACTCGAGTTTCACTGACTCGCTGGTTGATGAAGCCTTGAGAGTCACTGACTCGCTGGTTGATGAAGACTCGAGTTTCACTGACTCGCTGGTTGATGAAGACTTGAGTTTCACTGACTCACTGGTTGATGAAGACTCGAATTTCACTGACTCACTGGTTGATGAAGACTCGAGTTTCACTGACTGGTTGCTGGAGACTTGAGTTTCACTGACTCACTGGTTGATGGAAATTCAAGTTTCACTGGCTCACTGGTTGGTGAAGACTCGAGTTTCACTGACTCAATGGCTGCTGGAGACTCGAGTTTCACTGACTAACTGGTTGATGAAGACTCGAGTTTCACTGACTCACTGGTTGATGGAAATTCAAGTTTCACTGACTCACTGGTTGGTGAAGACTCGAGTTTCACTGACTCACTGGTTGATGAAGACTCGAGTTTCACGGACTGACTGGTGGCTGAAGACTCGAGTTTCACTGACTCACTGGTTGATGAAGACTCGAGTTTCACTGACTCACTGGTTGATGAAGACTCAAGTTTCATTTGATGACTGACTCACAGGTGCTGAATGAAGTTTCAGAAACTCGCCGATACTCAATGACGACTCAAGTTTCAGTGAATCACAGGTGCTTGACAAAGACTCAAGCTTCACTGACTCCCAGGTACTGAACGAGGAATGAAGTTTCATGAATTTACGAGTGTTCAACAAAGACTGGAATGTCACAGCAACTGCTTTCAAGAGAGGGATGCACCTCCCGTACGACTGTGTGACTAACATGAATAACCATAGTCAAGTATCGCCTCGGGCGGTTTCGGTCATCATTGTACCATCAAACATGACACAAGAAGTGCAGCTCAACACCGACATCTACTGGTGGAAAAGACAAAAGTCTAGAATTCCATGCTGAGGTAAGGAAGCGTATAAGAGAGCGGTAAGTAACCATTCCTAAACTTTATTATTGGCACATATGTAGTGAATCACAACGACAACGACAAACAGATATTGTTTATGTGCACATACACACAGCAGCCATTACAGACATTAGGTACACTGCATGGGCATGGATAGTGTTATAGCGCTACCTAGTGGCCAACTTGGTCCATTACAGTTCCACCGATCCAAGGTTGTATTTTCATGGGATGCATGATGCTCTTCGTAAAAGAAAGTACTGTTAGATCGCACAGTCGTACCTAATGATGTGGCCAAGGAGTCAAACGGTGAAGCTCCACCTAAAAACTATCACGTTAAAGTGAAAAAAAGGTGCCTTTAATATTTGTCCCCAGCTACCAGGTGGGGTCTCGGTGGGACAGAAGACGTGTGAGGAGGTGAACGTCAGCCATGTTGGGCTGGACATCCGTTCAAGTCGATAGTGCCCTTGTTGGCTCACAACGTGGAAAAGCCTCAAATAAGAACACTTGTTGATCGCCCCCCTACCACCATATCACACACATGCACATTATGTGTTGATCTTCTTGTCATGTAACACTTTCTAAAAACTCTATTTAATCCTATAAAAGTTAGAAAAGAACCTAATGCAAGCACTAAACGTCACTAGTGAATCATCAAGATTAGCAGAGGTGCCTCGTCACACAGTTACAGTACAGCACACACGCACACGCACACACACACACACACACACACACACACATACATACGAGAGCAGACAGACAGGATGAAGGCAGAGGAAGACTACCGACCGGCATCATATCGATGCGTTGTCGCCGAGCAGTGACGCATCTACGCTCGCTTTGTGTTCTCCTTTTACCAAACCCAGTCTCTTCTTCAACAGTTTGTCCTCGTTGTTTAGCTTGGTCCGGATGGCCGTTTTGATCTGGCTGCTGTCCACGCCGAATTTCAACGCCACGTGATCTGGAAAAAGCAGTGCGGCCCTAATGGATGACTTGGAAGGGGAAGGGGTTAAGACACTGAAGGAGTAAAGGCAGTCATTCCAACCAGCCTGTAGGGAGTGCATACAGACCAGGGCAGGCCATACTTGCCACTGAGCCATAGTATGACTTTTTGTGGCAAAAATGTTAAATAAGGGTGTGATGCAATTTTTCCACACACAGACATTGTAGGGAGTGCATACAGGTGAATGCAGGCCACTATACTCACGATACATAGTATGCATTATCGTGAAAAACGTGCACATTGTATTGCGTGCGTACAAGCATGTGGAGGCCATACACAACTGAAACACGTTATTAGTTCATTAATTCATTTTGTACCGCTTATCATCACAAGGGGATGCTGGAGCCTATCCCATCTGTCTTTGGGCGAGAGGCAGGGTACACCCTGGACTGGTCGCCAGCCAATCACAGGGCACATATAGACAAACAACCATTCACACTCACATTCATACCTATGGACAATTTGGAGTCGCTAATTAACCTAGCATGTTTTTGGAATGTGCGAGGAAACCCACGCATGCACGGGGAGAACATGCATACTCCACACAGAGATGGGTGAGTGTGGAATTGAACCTGGGTCTCCTAGCTGAGGTCTGGAGTAAAAGCACAGTCATTTGAAGTGGCCTGTGACTGCACTTTTAGAGTTCAGCCATTTTTGGGAGTGCATAGAGGTGAATGGAGGACTTTCTCGCTACTGAGCTAATGTGCGAAAATGTATACACATTTCAGATAAGGCTGTGACGTCATGTCTCATGTCTCAGTTAGTGTAGGGAGCTCATACAGGCCTCACACACTTGAGTTGTGTTTCCAAAATAAAAGCTTTACAACCTACCGATGATGCTTCGGAGGATGTCAGGTGGCAGCTGAGGTTTGTGGCAGTCCTCCCCAGTGATGGTGTTCCTACGTCCCTGCAGAGAGTGCGTGGCCAGGGTCTCTCTGTCGAAAAGCATCATGAGCAGCGCCGAGGTGTACTTCTTGTAGTCTGCGATTTCGGCGACGCGTTCGTAAAGATTCCGTGGAACTCTGAGGTTCTCGGCGAGGTACAGCACGTCGTGGTTATCCTGAGGGGGTGAAAGATTCAGTACGTGGCGACAGCTTGGTGTGACGACAAATGGCAAACGAGCGCTGACCTCCGGTATGTCCGCCACCATGCCGGCCTCGTGCTCCGCCAGGAAGGACATGGCTTCGTCCTGAGAGTTGTGCGCCGCCATTACCGGGTCGCCGCCTTGGAGGACGTGATCCAGAGTGGCTCGCAGTTCGTGAGCCGTGTGTCTCATTTGCATCATGAGCGTGTTCATCTCTGCACAGATGTGTTAGCATGTGGCTAGGCTAATGAACTTAGGCACAACAATACTGTAGAAAAAAAACATCAATGACAAAAGTATTCTCATATGATTGTATGGTGGATGGGTGTGTTTATCTACTCAACTGCAGAGAGTATGAGGCATTTACTAGGAGCATGCCTTTTTTGTTTTAGAGGCGAGGCCTTTATTTATACAAATTTCTGTTTAATAATATGAAATTATCCTAATGCAATTTCATGACATTAACACTACCGCATCACTACTATCGGGGGATCCAGAGTATAGCGCGGAGCCACCTGCTGTGGCCCAGCAAGGTGCACTGCACTCGGGCACCAGCTCCAAGCAGCCAGTGTGATGCCACAGAGGTCTCGGGCAAATTTTCAGGTGGCTGCTAAGTTTTAACATCTTTCCTCTTAAAGCGGAAGTTTGTTTACAAGTTTACAAGCCGTTAAAATCACAGGCAGGAGATAAAAAGGATCTGCTCACCCACACAGTATGGGTAATCTCGCCTCATTGGAGCGTTTTTTTTAATTATAAATTATCATTTTTTATTAGCATGACGCCATAATTGACTCATATAATAATCCTCAATATTATTGTGCACCTCCAGTTAGTATAATAAATGTAATTATTATTACATTATCACTATAACAACATTGGCTCTGTGTTTTTGTACTATGCTTGTTCATAAAGCACCATGTGGTCAAGAAGAACTACTTCTTCCTGCCCACTTTCTCATGAAGTCCAAATCATGATTAAAGTTCCAAACTGAGGCAGTGGCGTACGAACCTGCGTGCATGTAAACAACAAAGTCTTCCAGTCCTTCCTACCTTTCAGCTCCCGCAGCTCTCTCTCTGCCAAAACTCGACATCTGCGTTCATACTTGAGCTGGGCCTGCAGCTGCTCTATCTTCATCAGCAGGCTGATGGTGTCGGTTCGGATCCCTGGACTAGTACCGACTTCGATCTCTTCAAATTCCTGCAGCCAGGTGAGAAAAGAAAAGCACGCCAGCGGTGGGCGCGGGGAAGAGGACGGCGAATATTCATGCACAATTGAACCCCAAAATGGTCACACCTCGGTGCTGAGAAAGGGGGAGTAAGTGGACTCGTCGGCCAAGCCGAACTTGTCTTCCATTGGACCAGCCTCCTGTGGGACCGTGTTGATCTTTAGCATCTTTACCGGCGGTTGAGATGGAGACGCTCCGGCTTCTCTCTTAGGAGGCATAAGGCTTCAAGGAAAACCTGCAGAGTGAAGATACATTTTGGCAAGTTGAAAGCAGGGAATTGTGTTCTACTTCCACGCACACACAAATATGGAAAGTTAAGTCCACACTGTGTCCTCAGTTCGACCCCCCCTCCGCTACCTACTTAGCTCCCAGTCAGAAACACAAACTCTCTGTGGGTCAGGAGCAATACATGCGTTTTTAATTGCATAATGTTTCAAATAAACCTCACCTGGCCTTTCAGTTTGTCTTGACGAACAAAAGTCTAACGACACCCACTGAGGACAAAGACAATGCAATAAATGGTAATACTGCGTAGTAGAGGAAGTAGTAGTACTACTGCAGTAGTACAGTGCATGGATCCTGGTGTCACAATGTCCACTTTTTACCACCAGCACAAAAGGTCTGAACCTAAATTAATGAGGGAAAACGTATTTTATTTATTTTGAACATGCCGCATGATTAAAGTGTATTGATAAAGCATGTTGTTTGATTATTTTCTTTTCCAGGCGGAACAAAGCAGAGACCCGTGTCTCCCAGGGGGAAGTATTTTTCCTCAGGACTATTTCCTGCTCTTCTAATTTGGTAATAAACACCAATAGAAATCTAGAATTTTTAGAAAGGCGGGTTCAAGTGAACAGAAGCCAATCAGAGCTAAGACCAACTTCCGCTTTGTTGAGGTTAGGTTGAAGCGCAAGAGACCCATGTGGGTCCAATGTTGACTTGAATCTCGAGGAACTTGCGATTTGTCGACAATAGCTTCTGTATTACTTTGTCTCTACGACCTTTGCCATGTCTTCGTCTTTCTTTATGAAGGCGTCACAGAAGCCTAAATTAAGAAAAACGGGGAAAAATGCAACTGTTTCCAAACGCAAAGTAAGTGTAGTAGACTGCTAGCAAGCTCAACTGCTAGCACACGGAAATCTTTTGCACTTGTATATACTTTTACACGCACAGGAGAGTTGTATGTTTTAATCCTTATCCGACAGGGTGACGGCGATTCCGGTGGTAAAGTGAAAAGCAAGAAACTGAACTCAAAATACAACGAAGAGATTTCCAGCGACTCCGAGACAGAGAGGTGCAAACACGACTCATGTCAAAAAGTGTCGAATAATGCCTCGTTATTATAATAACAACCGCCTATGTGATCAGTCCCGTAGTTGGCAAGAAAAGGCAGTCCAAAAATGAACATGAATATGATGAGACGCCACAGGAGAAGAAGCTTAGATTAGCCAAACTTTACCTGAGTCAGCTCAAGGAAGAAGGTAAGCATGGTACTTTGTTGTTAAAGCTACATGTCTACATCTTCATTTTCTTTGTCATCATTAGAAGAAAACAAGGATGAAGACAAGTCGTTTGAGACTGAACTGATTGCTGGGAGGCTTCAAGACGAAGTGGTAAGAAGTGTCTGTTGTTGATGTCTGTTGTCGTGTTGTGTACGTTGTCTGTTTTGTGACCATGTTGTTTTCCACAGCTTGAACAAAAAGGAAAACTTCAGCGACTTATTGCCAAAGATGTAAGTAGTACCAAACACTCTAATGATGGAGGGAATTTGACTGTGATTTTTTAAAAACGTATTTTCTTTGTCTTTTAGCTACTGCCGCCCGATGCTTCTGAAATCCGTCTTCTAAGAGGGCACAAGCTGCCCATCACCTGCCTGGCCATCAGTCCCGACGACAAGTACATCTTCTCTGCTGCAAAAGACTGCTCCATCATCAAGTGTGGGTCACGTCTCTAGTTTTTTTGATTCCTAGATTTAGTGTATCTAAACTAGAGTAAAGCAGAAATGGGAAGGTTTTTACATTTTCAGGGGAGCTAAAGACCTACCTCACGGTCTTGTCTGCTTTCACCCCTGCGGTGTAGGTTGTCTTCTTTATGTAGTCGTCTTGTTTCTTCAGGGGATGTTGAGAGCGGTAAAAAGCTGAGCGTCATACCCGGTGGTAGGAAAGGTACGGAGGATCGCCATGTCGGACACACAGCTCACATCCTCTGTATGTCCATAACATCAGATGGCAAATACTTGGTGAGGACCTCTGCAAGTGCCGCTTTAAGTCTTGAAGAATAGTACCTAACATGGAAAAATATTCTTCTGTCAGGCCACTGGTGACATGAACAAGCTGATCATGATTTGGGAGGCTGAAACGTGCAAATATGTCTACAAATTCACAGGACACAAAGGCCCTGTGTCGGTATGTCGCCAAGCAACAACCTTTGACTGATGTAGTGCTTTTTAATTTGTTACAATTTGCTGGTTTGCTTTTCAGGGTGTCTCGTTCAGGAAGGGTACTCACGACCTGTACAGCGCCTCACACGATCGCTCCGTCAAAGTGTGGAACGTGGACGAAAACGCCTACGTGGAGACTCTGTGAGTTACTA
The DNA here is from genome assembly GCF_037039965.1 of Doryrhamphus excisus. Lineage (NCBI taxonomy): Eukaryota > Metazoa > Chordata > Actinopteri > Syngnathiformes > Syngnathidae > Doryrhamphus > Doryrhamphus excisus. Next base: position 17,988,866 of record NC_136367.1, on the reverse strand, counting down.
AGCAGGTTACTAACACTGAGCTGCATCCAAAGATGATCATGCTCAGTTTTGATTGACACTGTACTACAAGTATGCATGGAGTAATATAATAATAATAATAATATTGTGGCTGTACTACACTGCCTCACAAACCCAACATTATTCGAAACTACAGATTTTATTTTATATTTGACACAGCTCTTCTGGTGCTTTTCTTGGTCTTCATTTCAATGTTTTGATTTGGTCTTAAAGCTTTGGCCATCAGGACGCCATCATGGGCTTGGACAGTCTGAGCCGAGAGCGCTGCGTGACGGCTGGCGGGCGCGACCGCTCCGTGCGCGTGTGGAAAATCGCAGAGGAGTCGCAGCTGGTCTTCCACGGACACGAGTAAGTTAGTCACTAGGTGGCGCCTATTGATGAATACTAGAGAATGAATGTAATTCTATGATAGCAGTGATCAGGTGGGGGCATATTAAATACTGTGGAAGCCCTTTAAGTTTAAACCATGTCAACTCAAGTGGGCACTTTTTTAGTAATAATAACACAGTAGACGAGGACTTGACACAGACGGGTTGTGGACATACGCGGGACCCACTTAAAGGTATTTACAAGAAATAAATATAATGATCTGATAATTTGTCATGTTTGTGTTTGCTGCAGGGGTTCAATTGATTGCGTCCAGCTGATTAATGAGGAGCACATGGTCACAGGAGCTGACGACGGGTACGTGATGTCAGATATGGATACAGTCGTCCCTCGCTACATCGCACCTTCACTCCATCGTGGGTTGAATACGAGCTATTAGTTTAAAATATGCAGGGGGCTCTAATAATGTTAAACATACGTAGAAGATCGTAAACAGGTTTTTGAAGCGTAACGGTGCTTTCCTCGCCCTTAGCTCTGTGTGTCTTTGGAGCGTCAACAAGAAGAAGCCGCTCAGCACGGTGAAACAGGCTCACGGTTGCCATGGAGATGCCGGGTTGGAGCAGCCTCATTGGGTAGCCGCCGTGGCCGCGCTTCAGAACTCCGACGTCGTAGCCTCAGGTGCTTCTGGCTGTGAGAGTCCACACATGCACACATTGTGATGAAAGCTTGGAAATGAATGCAGATGTATTCCGATCGACTGGATGTGTTTTGTGTCGCGCTCTCCAGGTTCCAGCAACTCTCAGGTGCAGCTGTGGAAGTGCGGTCAGAACTATCGAGGACTGGAGCCTCTCTTTAGCGTCCCACTGGTAAATGAATCCCACTCGGGACAAGTCACCCGCCAAGCCGATTCTCATTTTGTGTTCTGCCTTTTTTAGGTGGGCTTTGTCAACAGCTTAAAGTTTTCCCACTCTGGTCACTTCTTAGTAGCAGGAGTCGGACAGGAGCACAGGTGATTGAATGCTGGTGTTACCATAGCAACCGTCTGTTACACACAAGTGTCCACTAGATGGCGGTGTTGTCTCTTTCAATCCCAAGGGCGACTGTGGCTTGGGACTCACCTGTTATTTAGGATAAAGTCGTGCGACAGGCTTGTGATTCCTGTGTAATACGACATGATTCTGCCTTTCATAGCATGGACATGGCTTTAAAGCTACTTACCAATGCTTTTGTCCTGACGGTGTCTGTGTGCACCATAGCGAAAATGTCTTCTTTTCAATTATAAATGCTCTTATTATGCAGGTTGGGCCGATGGTGGCGACAAAAGGAGGCCAGGAACGGGGTCTGCATCATTCCCCTTAAAAGGAAACCTCCCAGCCAAGAAGAAGCAAGCTTGGACAACTGAATAGGGGACTTTTTTTTCTCTTTTGTACATTAAAGGCTTCCAACATCATCTGCTGCAGTGTTGCATGTACTATGTGTTGCATTTTATCATGGATGCTGCTGTCATGCCACAACATGAAGTCAACAGGACGACTATAAAGTCTTTAAAAAAACACTCAAACTTAAGAAGAGACGTCTGCTGGGAAATACAATCACAAGTGAAGAATCCTAAAAAAAGATAAGTTGAAGCGACTGACATGTTTGCAAAATAAAAATATGACCAAGAGCAGCCTTGATGCTGGAATGTTGACAGTTTAGAAGTACTTTCAGTAAGCCCTACTGGGACTGTAGTTTTAATGCTAATGAGTTGTGTCTCTAAGAAGAAATGGTGTACTTTATCCACTTTTTACATACATGGTAAACCCCAGTTTTGGTATGACTCCATTTTGATTGAATACCAATATTGTGTTTAACAATCTTTCCTCCTTTATAGAGCCGATGGTGATAAATTAATTACCATGGTATACATTTCCCTCACTATATCGCGATTCTAATATTGATTCTTCATTGTATTGCTGTTTTTTCCAATAATAAATTATTGTTTCGTTATTGAATATGGCCTATTATTAGTATAAAAAAGTACTGAAAGACAAATTTTATGTATTGTGGTCACTCGGTATCAGTAATGTTATGCTATATGATGTTAAATTACCGTCGGGTTGACTGTAAATTGAATGCTATCGTTGTTACAGAATATACAAAGTGTTTATGATTGTATAAATGCGGTTTGTAACATTATTAGAGCCTGTAAACATACAATAACATACCTGTAGACGTCTTTATACTCCTGTACATTCATTGTTTTACGCCATATTGGAGAACAGGGACTTGAGACGGCTGCTAGCTAACAAGCTAGCGAGCTAAACAGCTAACCAGGAAAAATGTCTCGGTTTTAGTATATTTCGATTTTCGTCAATTAATAACTGAGGTTCCACTGTACACTTTTGTAACATAGATATCATATATCACATATATGCAACAATGTATTATTACTGCAGCATCTCATTAGGGTAAAACTATCCTGACCCACACAAACGTTAGCAAGGCTAGCATAGATGTTAGCATAGTGCTAACATTACACTAGCATTTTAACAGCATTTTAACTAGATGAGCCTATTTGTTGAAGAAAAACAAAATGATAAATTTACAGCTGCGACTGACAGACACATGACTGTTGGAAGAGTTTTTATAACGTGTAGCGAAGCCTGCTCGTGTGTGAAATGTGGGTGTACACACAGATGGCCCGGACTCTGTATCATGTACATGAGGACAGAAGTTTTTCCTTGAAATAAACCCCCCAAGCACATTTTTATGTGTATTTTGATATGACAAAAAAGTTGTTTATTTACAAGAGTTGGAGTAAAGCACATCCTGTTCTACTGTGTCTACATCACCACATTCTCCACAGTATAGTTGCCTAATTTCCACACAACGGTCACAAAGGTTGAAAACATGGAATAAATCCACTGTAAGGACATGAAGATATAGTTAGCGTGGTTTAACACTTTTGCTGCACGCACACAACAACAACAACAACAATAAGGACCAGATAGGACAGGGGTGTCCAAATTATTTACGGCGAGGGCCACGTAGGGAAAAATGAAAGGATGCATCTTTGCCACTTTGGTAGTATGGAAAAATTAGGGATGCTGATTTATTGGTATAGTAACGGTTTTCTTTTATGGTTTTAATTTTTGTATCACGACAAACGAGAGCAAAATTGTTCAGTGACAGTTGAAAAAATTATTGATATTTTGACTTTATTCTCATAGAATTTTTGCATTTTTGCTTGGATATTTTTTTTTACTATTTGTAACTATTTTATGTAAATTTTATTATCATAACATTCTAACTTTATTTTCTCAAAAGTACAAGTTTATTTGTTGTTTGTCATAATATAAAAAAATTATTCTTATTTCACTGCATGCTATTAAAATTATATATTTTTTCATATTCTCATAACTTATTATCATAAAAGTACCACACTTCTTGTTATATTACAACTTTTTTTTTTTAATATTTTGACTTTATTCTTGTAAAATTACTGCTGAGTTTTCCATATTTACCGTTAGGGCCAATAAAGAAAAAAGCAGCGAGCCACAAATGGCCCCCGGGCCGCACTTTGGACACCCCTGAGATAGGACAAGGCACGGTGCAAGGCGTCACATGAGCCTGTTCTCACCAGAATTTAGTAGGATTTTGTACAAAAATGGGATTAAAATACAATTTTATTGACATGTTTTTCAAGTTGAAGGGGTCGACTTCTTTTTACACTTGTGTTACACTTGTTAAAACGCTACTTCAACATCGTCTGTACAGTTAATGAACGTTATGCCCAAGGTTTTGTATGATGTCCTACTGAATTCTTGCAAAAAAGACGTCAAGCACATCTAAGTGTAAACCGAACAAATCACAGCATATTCAATCTGTACAAAAAGGGGGCTTTACAGGCGACGCATCCGCTGAGGACGCTGAGGCTGATTTCATGTTCTCACAAAGAGGAAGTGGTGGAGTCCACCACCTCGCGGCCGTTACAAACTGCTGGCACGTAGTTGGACGCAGATCCTGAGAGAACACAGAGGTCTTGGGTCGGGCTTCTCATACAATGTGGGGACGTGCGGAGAACATCGAGGCGTCCACCTACCTTTGGAGTAACTGGAGCTGGGAGCAGAGGCGGAGGCGGAGGCGGAGGCGGAGGCCGACACCGTGGCACTGAAGCGGTTGGCCGTGACCCGCAGCGTGGCCACGTTCTTCTGAGGCTGGAACAGGATGATGTGGATCTTGGGAGCGAAGAGGCAGCCCAGAACCACCGAACCGCTCAGACTGACAGAGATGCACATGGTGGTGGTCTGCACCTGCAGGGTGAGACAAGATGGCAAAAACACTTCAGAGGTCACCTGAATGCACCATCTCTTACAACCACACTGGTAAAATCAATAAAATCAATACTGTACGTGCCGCTGATATATTTCACACAATATTTACAGCATGAACGCAACATTTGGTGAATAACAATACAATTATGTCCGTGTTATTCTTGCTGTGTTTTCAAATAATATTTTGGTCATCTTGTCTCGTATTAACATAGTCATGAAATGGGTCACCATGAGGCAAAAATGGACTTATGCATTGAAATAAAAATAACACAGGTATGAAAAAAAATTTAACTAATCCAATTATATAAGAAAATATTATAAAATAAAAATACATTTAATAATCACAAATAATTTATTTAAAATTAATATGTTTTAAATATATTTTCCGTTTAATTTTAATATTTTTTAATTCAATATATTTCTATTTTAAAAATGTTATTTTAAAGAAACTTACACAAAATTTGGAATTGGACACATTTTCTCATGCTACTACCGAATGAGAAGTTATTTTCTGATATAAAATAATGAATAATACAATAAAATATAAAATAAAAATCAGTCAAATATAACAAAAAATAACAATAACTATAGATATAACATAAATATAGACAATACACAAAAAAGTCCCCTTTAATGAGGAACTAGTCCATAAACAGTACATTCAAATCTTACCATTATTAAAAAAGTAATATAAATAAAACTTAATTAACTTATTACATGTAAGTATATTTAATTGAAAATTCTAAGTACTCAACAACAGAGATTCCCACCCAGGTCTCCTGACTGTGTGGCCAGCATGCAAACCACTTGGTCACCGTGCATTAATCACATAATATTTTCTTTTCAAATAGTTGTCAGCATGTTGGCCGCACAGTGAGTAGATTATAATTTGATATTACAATAATGATGTCATGAAATACTACGAAGAGACCTGTATAGTACATACTTGGAGTACATGTATATGCATACAGTAAGTACATAGTGTGTGCGCGCCAATGACGTGTGCGGTGGTGCTAACGGCCGGTGGGGGCATGTTAGTCACGTTTCAGCCTCTAATGTGAACTGACTGATGGGGTCATGTGACTGAGCACCTCCTCTTCCCACGCCACCGGATAGCCCTGCGGTGCAGAAGACGCACAGCATGGAGTCCACATGGAACCCAAACATACCGTCTTACATCAACGCTAAACAAACAATCTGGAGATTTCTTCCCAGAAGTTAGGTCGGGTACCCCAGTACTCTCGCAGTACTCCCGCAGTACTCCCGCAGTACTCCCGCAGTACTCCCTATAGGATTCCTCAAGGAACAAGTGGGAATGCCTTCTCCCGAGTCCACAATGAACAAGCGAACCGGTTGGGAAAACTCCTGAGTACCCTCAAGAACCCTGCTGAGGGAGTAAAGAATTGGTCCACAGTTCCACCAGCACCAAGACCAGGACCAAGACCAGGACCAAGACCAGGACCAAGACACTACCATTCTACAAATGCAGCCCATCCATTTGTGTTTGTTTGTGAGTGAATATTTACCCTGTAGTCGCTGGCCGTGACGTAGAAGATGGGCTGGAAGGCGAGCCAGATGATGCAGGTGGTGTACATGGTGAAGCCAATGAACTTGGCCTCGTTGAAGTTCTCCGGGCACTTGCGTGTCTTGAAGGCGTAGACGGTGCAGAGGACGATGAGGATGCAGTTGTAGGTGAGCGACATGAGCATGCTGGAGTCCCTGCTGTTGCACTTGAGGGTGACCACATCTCTCCTCTCGGGGCTCACCTCCTTCCTGACGCCGGGCACCTCCACCAGGAGCCAGATGATGGCCACCAGCAGCTGGCAGGAGATGAGGGCGCCGCAGATGGCCACCTGGGAAGCCGGGCTGATGAAGCGAGGCCGCTGAGCTCCGTCCTTGACGCCGCTGAAGATGCGAGCGATTCGGTTGGTCTTGGTGAGGAGCGCCGAGTAGCACACGGCGAAGGACGTGCCCAGGCCCAGGCGACGGAGGGTGCAGACGGCGGTGGACGGTTTGGCGATGTAGATGAAGGTCATGCTGTAGCACATGAGGACTCCTAACAGGAGGATGTAGGAGAGCTCGCGCCCGCTCGCCTTCACCACGGGGGTCTCGTTGTGCTTGAAGAAGAGACCCACCACCGACAGGGTGCACATTATTCCCAAGCAGGAGATGGTGACCGGCCCGATGGCCCACGCGTCCTCCCAGCGGATGTACTCCTCCGGAAGATCGTAGCAGCCCGTCAGGTTATCCAGGGGCCACAAGCCGAATCCGCAGTCGGCGCAGGAGAACTCGTCCTGCAGGTACTGATAGGGCTGACACGGGATGCAGATCCAGCAGCAAACATCTCCAGGCTGCATGCTCTTCACCTCGTTCTTCCTGCAGGGGTCGCTACACTGTGAAGTGGGTGGGACTGGGCCTCGCCAGTGGACCAGCGTGGTGTTCAGAGTCAGGCTTTGGTCCCAGTAGCCCACCTTCCTGTAGGTGAACTTCCCGTCTTCTTTGTGGTAGTGGAAGATGTTGTAGCGGCTGATGCTGTCGCCTACCGAGTCAAAGCGCACCATGTTCTCCGTGTCGGCGGGGCGGAATGGAGCTGGGGGGGGGAAGAGGACAAGAAATAGATCAGAACTGGAAATTAGGGTTGTGAAGGATAAACAGCTAGCATAGATCCTCACCTTCAAACTTGGTCTTGAGGATGAACTCCTTGTAGAACCTTTTGCCGTTCCCGGGTTTCATGGCGTCACACACCTTGGACGTGTTGGAGCACACCGCCTGCCTCATGTTGTGCAGCGCGTACGCCATGGCGTAGACCGCGTTGACCACAAACATGATCTTGGACTCTTGCTCAAAAGTTCCGTCTCGGAGGCTGCGGTCGCTGCAGCCGTGCTCTTGAAGGCTGCAGCCGAAGCGGTGCTCCCAGAACTCTTTGAACCACGGGTTCCTGGAGTTGGTGTAAGGGTTGAGTTTGGTGAAGTAGTCCTCGAACTCTCTGATGGGATAGGAGGCCAGCTCGATGGTGAACGCTCCATCCGCCGCCATCTCGCTGCCCCTCACCACGCTCTCCTGCGCCCCCCAGCCGTCGCTGGCCACCCAGATGAATGACACGTTCATGCGCGCGGCCGCCACAAGGAGCTCTCGGGCGTCCTCGCTGCGGGTGAACAGGATGACCACCTTGGCGTTGGACTTCTGCTGCAGGGAGCGGATCACGTTCTCGAAGCCCTGACGGTTCATGGAGCGGCTCACCTTGGCCGAGGTGGCGATGCAGATCTGTCGAGAGCGGGCTTCCTGCTGGAAGGCGTCGATGCCCGTCTCGCCGTAGTCGCCCTCTGAGGCCACGGTGGAGACGTAGGTCCAGTTGAAGTAACGGAGGATCTCCGCCATGGCCTTGGCCTGGTAGAAGTCGGCGGGCACGGTGCGGGCAAAGTAGTCGTAGCGGGATTTATCGCTGAGTTTGGCGCTGGTGGAGGCGTAGCTGATTTGAGGAATCTGGAAGAGTCGCAGGAGGTTGGCCACCTTAAAAGAAACACAACGTCAACATTAATGTATGGATTTTTACTTTGTCTCAAGATTTACTCATAATATCATGTTGTTCTCATACAATGACCACTTGATTTTTTAGATGTTTATAATATGTGGAGAGGGCCAATAAAAAACAGCAGTGGGCTGCACTTTGGACACCCCAACAGCTACTATACGTCCATAAAAGCTTTACACAGACTACTCTAAAGTTGACTTTCTCTGGTATTGTCCTTCCAGATGATTAAAATTAATTCATTCATTCATTCATTTTTTACCGCTTTTTCCTCACGAGGGTCGCGGGAGGTGCTGGAGCCTATCCCAGCTGTCTTCACACCCTGGACTGGTGGCCAGCCAATCACAGGGCACATATAGACAAACAACCATTCACACTCACAGCAGTCGACCCTACTTGAAGTGGGTTCAGGCCTCTAGTGTAAGTACATCCTTACATAGTCGACAATATTTCCCATTGCAACTCCACACAGAGATGGCCGAGGGTGGGATTGAACCCGGGTCTCCTAGCTGTGAGGTCTGCGCGCTAACCACTCGACCGCCATGCAGCCCCGAAGATTAAAATATAAAGAATTATAAAGAATAAAATATGATATAATATGCATATATATATATTATGTGCAGTTATGCTGAGACGCACATGCACATGACAGCTGAAAGACGTCAAGTCTAATACACACACAAACACACGTTTGGCCTCCTTTAGCTCAAACAGCCCAAAGACAGGAGGCCTCCCAAGCGGGCGCTCCAGCAGCTCTGGAGGGCATGAAGTGAGTCAATGTGATGGATTGAGACAGCAGACACGCTACCCACCCACCGCTGCTCCTTCCTCTTCTATATGTCCACCGCACTTCCATAGCTTCATGCTGCATTTTTCATGTCCAGCCTGCCCTTCTGGATACGGCAGCTCCTTAAACATCACAATCTTTGCACGCTTTTCAGGACTGCACTGCGGCATTTATAGTATGTACCAAACACAATGCTCACGCTTTGGTTGGTGACATTGGAGGGAATATCACGTCTTTGTACAAATCAGCACAGCCGACAAGAAGCAGGAAGAAGGCCAATTTATTTCATCTGACACCGTCTCCACGTCTCAGTGATGACTTACTGACCGTTTGGTCACTCGCTGTGTTAACCTTTTCATCGTGGTGAGGGAAAGAGAAGGCTTAACAAACAAATAGCTTATACCGTGATGGGGAAAAATATTTAAAATTAAGAAAAAATCATAATAAATAATACATATATAATATAATATATAATAATTCATTTTCTACGGTTTGCGGGGGTGCTGGAGCCTATCCCAGCTGTCTTCCAGCTGGACTGGTGGCATGTTCTCCGTGTGCATGCGTGGGTTTTCTCCGGGTACTCCGGTTTCCTCCCACATTCCAAAAACATGCTAGGTTAATTAGCGACTCCAAATTGTCCATAGGTATGAATGTGAGTGTGAATGGTTGTTTGTCTATATGTGCCCTGTGATTGGCTGGCGACCAGTCCAGGGTGTACCCCGCCTCTGGGATAGGCTCCAGCATACCGGTGACTCCTGTAGAGCAGCTACACACCATAACCCGCACACAAAGCTCTCTAGATCTTCCACAATTTGCACCTATTCCAGCTGGATTTCCAAAACGTTCCACCCACGTCCACTCTGCTGCGATTGGTCCCCCCGGCATGCCCATGTAAGGAAGTCCGGCTCGCTGTGATGTCACAGGGAGCCCTTGTTAGAATGAGTTTTCAGAACCATCCCGAACTTCTTTCAGGGCTCACTACCAAATGTTTAAACCTCATTATCTGAAACTTCGGCATAGTTTAATACCAGAATACACGTTTTTAACGACATGTGTAAAAAGCATAATAGGGCCCCTTTAAGTCATGAACAAGCGACACCAATGAGATGCTCTTTACTGCTCGGTGTGTATCATAGCGTCTGCCTTCTGGAGTGATGACAATACTTCCAACCACCATGCTCTCTCACTCCACGATATCAACCTTATTTACAGAAGAAAAACGTGAAATAGCGGCATACACATTCACTGCAGGAATGTGAGGATGGGATTACAGTCGGAATATACCGCTCTCTTACTCATGTGACTCCTCAGGATTTCACTGTGTGCTTTTTTCCGCCCCCCCACCGACATACAAAGTCCATCTGTATGTCCCAGAGGTGCGTGTCACGCTGAGGCCTCCGGTGCATGACATGTACGCAGACACTGGAGGAAGTGCAGCTTCCTCCCGTCCAAGCCCTCGGTTAGTGGAAAAAGCATCATGTGCTTTGTAGGACGTATACATGACAGCTGCATGCCTTCCTGGCATCTAGCCCAACTACACACATTCACAGGGAACGTCACAATGCAGGAAAACGCCACACAAGAGGGAGGAAGAAGGAAGAAAATCACCAGATTTCACCAAAATGTCAATGGAAATTATTCATTTAAGGTCATCAACAAATACCAACATTTGCTTTTTCGCGTCCCAAAATTTGAAATACTAGATAAATTTAAACAGAAAAAGATCAAATTCAATCTTGCTGATATTTTATAATTAAAGTCGGGACATGTTTTATATATAGATATATATTTTCTTAATAAAACTGGACTTGTGAATAAAGTATAGAGGTGTTTAGATTCTGTTCCACAGATGGCGCTAATGCACACAAAAGCTGCTTGCCAACCGCCAATAAACAACATTCATTCATTCATTCATTCTCTACCGATGCTGGAGCCTATCCCAGCTGTCACAGGATACATATAGACAAACAACCATTCACACTCACATTCCTACCTATGGACAATTTGGAGTCACAATTAACTTAGCATGTTTTTGGAATGTGGAGATGAAGAAGAAAAACACGACAAAGAAGAATGTTCCCTGACAACTTTCCATTTGAGCAGTTACAAGATATCTCAATCGGATTGGGGAAAGGAATATTCCACCCCTGTGAATCCGATTATATATTCATTCGGATTGGCACTTTTCTTTCGGAATGAGGTGTATACAAAAGTTCAATTCTTTCAGTTTGAGCAAATAAACCGAATGCAATTGGAATATTTGGGTCTATGTATACGTGGCTAATGGAGCTTCCGGTTGCGCAGGGGCGTCAAACGGTATGTGGCTATGTGGAGACGTCGGATCACTGCAAAGCCACGTGAAATACACACTACGAGGACACACGTCTTGTCACACCGGCATCGCTTGATGCTAATGAGGAAGCTAACGCCGATGCTAGCTGTGCCGCAATGGTTAATTTTGTTGAGGCCACAGAGCTCATACACAGGGAAGCCCGGTTCCAACAGCGAGGAGTAACACAGGACTTTGTCTCGACCATCTTTGACTATCTTAGCACTTTTTAAAAGAGTGACTTTTTCATACCGTGGCATACCTTGAAACCGCTAAGCGGCGCCTGCCTACGCACAGCGGCAGGTTTTTAAAAAGTGACTGAAGTGTCTGGCCATCAGCAAGTTAGAGCTATGTGCAGTCATGTGAGAGAAGCCGACGCTCAAACACTCGGAGGCGAGTGCGAGGGTGACGGTGGTGATGTCACACCTTTCGCATGAAAAACAACACCTTTGTCTCCAAGTTTGTGCAGCAGCGCTTCTCATTTTCACCCGCAGGCAATCAACAACAAGCTAAAACTGACAAATTCTAACAAAAAAAATCATCATAATTGGGATTTTTGGGCTTCAGAGGATACTCCATTTCTGAGTGAAAATGACTCATCCTGTTGCATTGCATAATTCATGCACGTTGTGATCAATGCCACAAAATGACGTCTCCTTGCTAGACATGAATTCTTCAAGGACTTGCAGTAGATTGGTCTTTCAAAGTCGCAAAGTTATTTCCAAGTGCTTGAACCCTTGACTGCGAACGCTGTCGGCATGTCTGTAGAGGTCTCACATGACATTGACTACTTCATTTTCAACACTGTATTGGACCAATATACCGTACAGGAGGGGCATCCATTCATTCATTCATTTTCTATGCCGCCTATCCTCAGTTGGGTCGCAGTTTGGGGCGAGATGCGGGGTACACCCTGGACTGGTCGCCAGCCAATCACAGGGCACATATAGACAAACAACCATTCACACTCACATTCATACCTATGGACAATTAGGAGTTGCCAATGAAGCTAACATGTTTTTGGAATGTGGGAGGAAACCGGAATACTCGGAGAAAACCAACACACACTGGGAGAACATAGAGATGGCCATGCGGAGATGCCAACCCAGGTCTTCCCCATCTCCAACATGCTAACCAGCAGTGTTGGGAACTTACTTTAAAAAAGTAATTAGTTATAGTTACTAATTACTTCTCAAAAAAAGTAACTGAGTTACTCCACTACAAAAGTAACTAGTTACCAGTAAAAGTAACTATTGTCCCCCCCCCACACAGCAAAGTCGGGTACCATTACAGAGGTTTGAATTTATTGCAGTCGACAGGTGTTTCTGTGGGTTTGAGTTGCTCACAAAAGACGTGGACAAAGTTTTTTTTCGGGAACATAATGTACATTTTACCTTTGACATCAACGACGTTAAAGTAGTGTCTGTACTTTAATTTGGCAAACGCTGTCTTCTCACTAGAGTCCTCCTCACTCGCCATTTCTCACTATACTGCATTGCACTTTGGACTTGCTCTAAACACCCGCCCACTTTAGTTTTCTGATTGGCCGAAGACGCAATTTTACTAAACCTTAGCCAATCCTCATTACTTATGTGCTCTAAACACCCGCCCACTCAAGTTATTTGATTGGCTGAAGACGCAATGTCACTAAACTTTAGGCAATCCTCATTGCTTAGGTGCTCTAAACACCCGCCCACTCAAGTTATTTGATTGGCTGAAGACGCAATCTCACTAAACTTTAGCCAATCCTCATTGGTTAGGTGCTCTAAACACCCGCCCACCCAAGTTCTCTGATTGGCTGAAGACGCAATTTACTAAACTTTAGCCAATCCTCATTGCTTATGTGTGTCCCCTTGTCACTCTGCAACACTCTCACTACGCTGCAGATTAGTTATGAAGTCGGCGATATATTTTTCGGCGGCTTCAGTAAGTACTCGAAAATAGTAACGGGGTTATGCTGACAGTAAAAGTAATTAGTTAGATTACCCGTTACTGAGAAAAGTAACAGCGTTAGTAACTCTGTTATTCCATCACTGCTAATCAGCATGCTGTGTGGCCAGCATGCTAACACTTTACAGGAGGGGTGTCCAATTGTTTTGCTTCATGGTGGTGGTACTTTTCTAGCAATCTTGCTGAAATTTGCCACACAGGTGCTCGTCCATTCCCCAAGGGTGCGTACCAAGTTTGGTGATGATTCGACAAAATGCCTTAAAGTTACAGCGCTGTTTTTTTTTAGATAGCTGTGTGAGAAATTGGAAGTCAACCCAACATGTGGTTTTATAACAGCGCCACCATGTGATGTATTTGTCAGAAAGATTACAGTACCGCTAATGCAGCAGGGGGGGTGCGTGTTTTGACAAACTTTCACATGCCTCTCCAATACTTTTTCAAGCTGTGTATCGGCGAAAGCATGCGTTGGGAAGGCTCCTCATAAGCAAATCTATTTGTAGTTGCTGTGCTTCTCCCTGTGGGAGTAGAACAACATATTTTTTTGCCCTGTAATTGCCAGCACCTCCACACAGATAGCAACAAACAGTACAGGAGGAGGAAGCAGTCATTTTTGAATAAGACACCACCGCAATATGTTCCAACATGTGTTGATGCGGAATTCTTTAAAAAAAAAAAAAAAAAAGAGTGCTGGAACCAGCGTGCATCCTCGCTGAAAGCCTCACACTTAATATCCACATCCTTTCCTTGTCTGGATGCTGACAGCGCTGACAAAGGAACAGCGTGGGTTTTTGCACCACTTCCTGTCAACGTGTGAGCGACCACCCGGTCACAAAATGAAGCTCACGCCTCTCGACTGTCTTCCTTTAGTGACTCCTTGTCACTGGAGTGATGACCGTTTGATAGTTTGGCATCTTTCAAAGGCTGGGAAGGATTTCTTAGAAGCTTAAGACGGCCATCTGTGTGGTGGTCCTCCTTGGCAGGACGGAAGCTATCCACCTGTGCGTGTGCGTGTGAGACAAAGAAAGACGCCGGAAGAAGAGACACTTTCATCATCTTCTTACTCATCCGTCTTTTTGTTTTGGGTAACCTGACATCATACAAGAAAGCGGTAAAGATCAACTGCTGTCTGCATGCATTAGCCATTTCATCATCCACTTCTGATATCACCGTGCTTGAAAAGAAAGTCCTTGCAAATCTATAAATATTATGAGAAAATATATTGTACTATGAATATTAATTGTATTTGGAATATTAGGAATGTTATGAGAAACAAAACAACAAATAAAAATGTCATGTTTTTAGGGAAACTAGGTTGTGGAAAAAGTTCTAAGAATAAAGTCAAAATATTAAAAATTAAAAAAACTAAACAACAAAAAGTAGGGAATAAAGAATAAAATATTATGTAATAAAGACTGAATTATGAGATGTAAATTTCCAAAGAGAAAGTTGAAAAAGTTTGGAGTAAAAAAAAAAAACAATAAAAATTGGAGAAAAAAAATCACTTGTAATTTTAGGAGAAAAATTATGGGCTAAAGTCATAAATACGAGATGAAAATTACCAAAAAGAAAGTTGAAATAGTTGGCAAAAAACAACAAAAATTGGGAAAAAAATCACCTGTAATTTTATAAGAATAATGTCAAAATATTGTGGGATAAAGTCATAAATGCGAGATGAAAATTACCAAAAAGAAAGTTGAAATAGTTGGCAAAAAACAACAAAAATGGGGAAAAAACACCTGAAATTTTATGACAACAATGTCAAAATATTATGGGATAAAGTCATAACTACGAGATGAAAAATTCCAAAAAGAAAGTTGAAATAGTTGGCAAAGTTTGAGAAGCTGTTCTATGGCAGCATTCAAAAATGTGAGGTAAAGATGGCGTTCGTTTACCTGAATGGACACGTCGCTGTAGGATCCGCCGATGACCCCCGATATGGCCAGCGGGACTTCATTCTGGATCGGCCGTGACCCGTCCGGGCAGATGAAACCCGGGTCGTGCACCTTGGTCAGCGACGCCCTGACAAAATCGAGGGACTGCTCCAGCGCATAGGTGTCCTTGGAGCAGGTGTCCAGGATGTGCGCCCCCAGCTGGAGCCCGGGAAGGATGCGATCGCTGGCGTTAATCTCATCCAGCGCCAGCAGCATGGCTTCCAGTCTCTGGATACCTCGCTCCTCGTTGATCTTCCCGCAGTCCTCCGTCCCCTCGCCTTTGTGGTGCACCGGGAAGAGGCCCCCGATTACCAGGTCCCCGTCCATGATGATCTCACGCTTGGCGGCCGGGGGCAGCCTGGACATGCTGGGCAGGCTCCCTGGCACCAGCAGCTCCAGCAACAGAAAGTGCAGCGGCCAGTAAGAAGGCGCCGGATTGGCCGACAGCTTCGGGCGTGGGAGGGAGACGCTCGGCATGGCGGGATGGAGGGGGGGTCAGGTGATCAAAATGGAAGGAAGCGGTGGTTCACAGAGTGTCTGTCAGTGGACACAGCATGGTGGACGTTTCCTGGAGATGAAGTTCAAAGCATCGTCACTTCTTATCAAAGTAAAGGTACACAGCGGTTAACTTCTTTTTACACTTGCATGACAATTAATAGTGTCCAACAATGAAACGCTTGAGGTCAATTTCCACCTTAAATTACATTTTCATGATTAAAATGAATGAATGCTTTATTGGGGTGGAACGGCGGTCTAGTAGTTAGCGTGCAGACCTCACAGCTAGGAGACCAGGGTTCAATTCCACCCTCAATGAATGAATGAATGAATGAATGCTCTATTGCTTTATCTGCATGATAAATGTTCTTAACATGTTTCCGCTGCTCTTACCATATTGATTGAGTGTATATGAATATGAGTGTTCTGTATTCATTCATATTCTACCGCTTATCCTCACGAGGGTCGCGGGTGGTGCTGGAGCCTATCCCAGCTGTCTTCGAGTACACCCTGGACTGGTGGCCAGCCAATCACAGGGCACATATAGACAAACAACCATTCACACTCACATTCATACCTATGGACAATTTGGAGTCGCTAATTAACCTAGCATGTTTTGGGAATGTGGGAGGAAACCGGAGTACTCGGAGAAAACCCACGCATGCACGTGGAGAACATGAAAACTCCACACAGATGCCTGAGGGTGGAATCAAACTCGGGTCTCCGAGCTGTGAGGCATATACGCTAACCACTCGTCCACCATGCAGCCCCGTATGGATATATAAAGTTCCCATGCACTTGATGATTATGATGATTATTGTACAACAGGCATGGTAGTACATTACATTACATTACAGTCAAAACAGCTGTACACTGACTATTCTAAAGTGTATCCATGTTTCCTTCCTGTGGCCTGGTGAAGCTGCATCTATTACTATAAATATTTGCTCTTTTGAGAGATATGAGATATTTTTCCCAATTTCTAAATGATACGTGACAGACTTGAGACGTACGAGATACTCCATCTACATCTCCCAGACCAGGAGGATTTTCCCAGCTTACCGGGAGATGACACATAGATGGTGGTTCTCCTCAATGAAGGGGGGGGGGGGGGTTGCCATGGAAACATTCTAGGTAAAAAATAAATAAAATACATACACGAGTGTTGGACTGCAAGGGAAGTGGTCCTTGTATATGAATATGGATCTCTGCAGAGGCCATCGGCTGAGTTGTGATGTCAACCTTGGGGGTCGGGGTGTAATAATGGAGAGGGCGGGGCTAAAGTGTACCTGGAATCAGTTTGTTTGGTACGCAGGATTTAATAGGGGTAAAAGAGAGGGACAGGAAGTGGTTACTTGGGCGTCTTGTCAGTAAACAAACAGTAGTCCATATGCCGCTTATCCTCACTGGGGGTATGCTGGAGCC
The DNA here is from genome assembly GCF_037039965.1 of Doryrhamphus excisus. NCBI lineage: Eukaryota > Metazoa > Chordata > Actinopteri > Syngnathiformes > Syngnathidae > Doryrhamphus > Doryrhamphus excisus. The sequence goes on along the minus strand of NC_136367.1, from coordinate 17,971,759 downwards.
TATCCCAGCTGACTTCACGGTATTTGATTATTCTTCATTCATTCCTCACGAGGGTCGCGGGCGTGCTGGAGCCTATCCCAGCTGACTTCACAGTATTTGATTATCCTTCATTCATTCATTTTCTACTGCTTTTCCTCACGAGGGTCGCGGGAGGTGCTGGAGCCTATCCCAGCTGTCTTTAGGGGGCTATAGGCGGGGTGCAACCTGGACTGGTGACCAGCCAATCACAGGGCACATATAGACAAACAACCATTCACACTCACATTCATACCTATGGACAATTTGGAGTCGCTAATTAACCTAGCATGTTTTTGGAATGTGGGAGGAAACCGGAGTACCCGGAGAAAACCCACGCATGCACGGGGAAAACATGCAAACTCCACACAGAGATGCCCGAGGGTGGAACTGAACCCCGGTCTCCTAGCTGTGAGGTCTGCGCATTAACCACTAGACCACCGTGCAGCCCTATTTGATTATCATTCATTCATTTTCTACCGCTTTTCCTCACGAGGGTCGCGGGGGGTGCTGGAGCCTATCCCAGCTGTCTTTGGGGGGCGAGAGGCGGGGTACACCCTGGACTGGTGGCCAGCCAATCACAGGGCACATATAGACAAACAACCATTCACACTCACATTCATACCTATGGACAATTTGGAGTCGCTAATTAACCTAGCATGTTTTTGGAATGTGGGAGGAAACCGGAGTACCCGGAGAAAACTCCACACAGAGATGCCCGAGGGTGGAACTGAACCCTGGTCTCCTAGCTGTGAGGTCTGCGTGATAACCACTTGACCACCGTGCAGCCCTATTTGATTATCAACGCACCCTAATTTGTTCCAGTCTTTCTTACCTCCAAAAAGTAGATATGGATATTTTATATGGATCTTGAGAAGGCATGGGTCTGAAGGCAAGATATTTTGCACCCAAACGCGGCGTACCTGTGGAGTACCTGCGGTTGTATAATCACACGGACTATTAATGATCATCTGCTCTGCTCGTCTTGTGCAGCAAAATGTGCTCCAGGAATATTGTGACATCCAGCAGCAGTGAAGAAGAGGAAGGTAAGAACCTAATGAATGCTGCATTCCCCCACTCAGGATAAATATTACATCAGGCTGTGGGTGGCAGCTGTAGGGCTGCATTGATGAATGCTTTGTATCCACTCGGGTGTGATCTCAGCCGTGAGTGTGGAATCAAGTAAAGGTGTCCACGTTTGACCTCGTGGCCGTCAAGGTGAGAGCGCACACTCGTACGTCCGACATGAAAACCTCTGACTGCACTTCCGCGCTCGTAGCAGATGGCGGCTTTCTGGTGGCAAAGACAAGGTCGCCGTGTGAATTAATGGCGCCATAAGGAGCAGCCAATTAGGCGGGCCTTTGCAAAGTAGGCCAAATGGAGGTTGGAGGTCTCTTGAAGCCCTAAGAAGTGCAAATGCGGCCCCACGCCGTACAGGGCATGAAACGCGCGCTATCAGAAAGTACATTTCCCGTTTGAAAGACAACCAGGAGCTCAATCAGCTTCAAAATCATCCCCCCCATCCGCCTTCAATCACGCCATTAAAAGCATGTAGACGCCATACTCCGTTCTAAAACTTCAAACACAACCGTGCCGGCTTTGAACCCGCAGCAGCGAACGCAGAGGTCTTTTCCAATATTTGCATAAAAGATACCCCGATAATCATCGCTGTCTGCTCCCAATATAGCGTGAATGTGTAACGTATGAGTCAATGCACGCCACCTCTCGGGTCTGCTGTGATTGGCGCATACACTCGCACAGCGTGAACCGGGAATACAAACACAACAGGAGACAGGAAGCACCTGTACTTCACTCCTACTGTCAGCAACCACGCAGCTGTGGACCGCCGTCTTCTTTTATTTTGGAGTTCATGAAGTCACCTACTGCATGATGCCAACCACCATCATCACCACAGATTTGACTAATATTTCCTTAATTGACAATGGTGGGAAAATATATTCATTCATTCTTCTGGGCCGCGGGGATGTGCTGGAGCCTATCCCAGCTGGCTTGGGGCGAGAGGCGGGGTACACCCAATGGCAGGGCACATATATAAACAAACAACCATTCAACTGTTATTCTAACATTCAAATTAATTGAAGATGGCATAACAAAGAAAGAAAACAATTCATTGTTATTTGGACTCAGATTTTTTTTTGTATTTTATTCCATATGGTAGAACATCCCAGCTGAGATCAATTGCTGTTTTGTTCAAATATTTTTTTAAATGATTTGTAGATGGCACAGCGTAAAAAAATGGAAGGATGTATTGTTATTCTTCTTTAAATATTTTTTAAATGTATTACAGATGGCAGAACTAAATGAACTAAATTTATTTGTATTCATTGAAGATTTTAATATATAAAAGTAAATACTATAAAATAAAAATACAAAAAATATATAATATAAATAATGAATTAAATAAATAATAATAATAATTAATAATTAATAATTACATAAATAATAATTTTAAAATGGCTGGTTAGAAAATAAAAATTTAATGCGTAATTACAGTTTCAATATAATTTTCTATTAAATTTTACATGACATACAATACAAATTTGAGTATTTTTTTTTAAATATTTTTTAAATCATATGGCATTTTTTCTCCCTTGAACATTTTAATTTAAAGAATAATATTTTGTTATGGAGTTCAAACATGGACTAGCGTACCGTTAGCAGTAGCTGAGGAAGGTAAGTTCTTCTTTAGCCGGCAAACTTGCTGCCATTGAACCAATAGCACCTCTGCTGGTTGCCGCCAAGTACTGCACCCCATACTGCATCTCAATTACTCACTTCACACAATGGAGAGAATTATTATTACTTATTAAATCATCAATTTTTATGCTACAAACAACCACAATAATAAAGACAGTTCATATCGGTCACCGGTATCATTTTTCTATGAAAAGTTGATCTGATTTAATTGGCTGCGGATGATTTTCCTACAGGAAGCCAAAGCATTTAGCCGATATGATTTCATTTATTTGCTGCTAAGTAAGCCTGTGTGGGCTTTGCAAGGATTGACATTTAATTTAGTCTTTAATCCAACATCAGCGCGTATGAATCACTGCCTCCGTTGAGTAATAAAAGCCCCAACGCTCATCCCGCGTGAGATTGAGTGCCAAAATATTGTCTCATATTGGATGCTTATGCCATCAACCATGACGATATGATCATTTATTATCCTCATTATGTACAGCTAATGACTAATTGCCCATTTAAACATGCGCTTAGTTCATAAATAGCCAAAAACACTGCATGGCCTCACTTCTATTTGTCAGCTTCAGGGTTTAAATGTCATTTTATTTTAGGTTATGCACAACGTTTGGACGCTAAACCATCGGTGTCAAACTCAAGACCCAGGGGCCAGATGCGGCCCGACATGTCGTTTTACGTGGCCTGGAAAGAGCAAATACAAAATTAACGCATTAAAACATTAGTTTTTTTTATTATCGTTACTTATTAAGACTTAAAAAAATTAAAGATACATCATCTTTCTTGCTACGTTTTATTTAAATATCAATTTTGAGTTTATTTTATTGTTGTCAACTTGCATTTAAAATAAATGATTCATAAATAACGTATGCGTTGATGTCCTGAGGAGGTTTATTTACATTTATTCATACGGTTTCACACTTCCAGTCGGACCTCGGATGGCAACCGTTACTGCGACGTGGCCCACGGCGAAAAGGAGTTTGACGCCCCTGCGCTAAACCAACCTCATCCACATGTTGCGTGTGCGAAAAAAAAAAGAGCTGAGTCCACATAATTAGACACTCTTGCACAATCCAGTTAGAAAAGATCCAACATAGCCAGCAAGCCTTTTTCACGACTGCAAACTACATGCAAATATCACGCTGAGGGAGACTGCGTTGTTGTCTTGGAGTGCAGCAGGGGTACCTAATGAAGTGGCCAGTGAATGCAAATGATGGATTTCCATAATTCCATAATTAAAACCCAGCACACTCAAATATTGTTTACATTTTTTTGTATATCTTGCATTGATTCACAAACTAATGACATTTTATTTCTATGTTTTTCTACATTATTATTATTATATTATATTATTATATATTAATATTATCCATATTCTTTCTTTATTTTTCTTTGGTTTTATAGTTTGTAGGAAGTTATAGTAAATATTCATTCATTATATTCATACGTTTGATTAAAAACAACAGCAGCAGAAGAGAGACTTACAAGAGAGAGAGATGTCTTACCAGCTCGTGGCTGATGATGTGCAGCTCTCCTGGGCGACCGTGAACGCACCGCACAGCGCGCAGATGTTGTCCAGTTGTTTGCCAGCTCGCCTCTGTCCTTGGTGCTGAAGTGTTTGCTCACACTGGCAAACTCCAACTTGCCATCCGCTGGACCAGCCAGGTCCAGCCGAGTCGAGCCGAGCCGAGCCGAGCGCAAAGACGTCCGGCAGGCTTGCAACTCGGCACCAGAGAGACAAGAAGCGTACTCGAATGGTGAATAAAGTGGCAGGTCTTTAGTCAACTTATCACCGCTCGCGTCTCGTCGTGAGCGTGGAGTGAGCGATGGAACCTCGCCGGATGAGAGCCGGAACCTCTTCCAAAAGACAACCCGAACAGCCCAGCTACGATGGAGTGACACGATGCCCTGAGAGAACAATAACCTGATGAATAAGAACTGTCACAGACTTCACTTATGAGCTTTTCTCTGCAAGGAAGTTGACGGAATGAACTTCAGAATAAGAGCAGCGGAGGAATGTGGAGGTGGTGCTGCGACAAGGACGCGCCTCCGCTGCAACCGTGCGCGCTCCCGAGTGTCAGCAGCTTGAAAAAAAAAACAAAAAAAAAAAACACAGCCAAATGAGACGCACGACATGTGGCGATATGAAATGAATGGCAACGCTCAGCTTGGTGGACAGAAGCCGTGAGAATAAAACCCACAGACAAAATAAAGCGACTATAGAAATACATTTGACTCAAATGAGGTTTCATGAAGACAACTTGGAGTCTGTCCTCATTCACCTCCATCTCATTGAAGATGAGAACACTCCAGCTGAGTGCTGCATGCTCTCCAAAGATGGAGAGGTGGTTTCTTTTTTTCCACTCATTATAACACCAACACTACAGCTCCAGCCTGCCAAATGAACACCATACAAAGTACACCTGAATATGCTTTAGAGTAGTCAGTGTGCAGCTGGTATGGCCGTCTCTCCTGTAGAGATCTTCATTGGTTCCACACCCGACCACAATAAATGTATTTCTGTGATATGATTCACCGATAATACATTCATCTCTCACAATATTGCAGTTGGATTATCACTCCAGAGATGAATGAATGAATAAATGATGATAGTCAAATAGAAATGTAACTATATTCTGGTCACTAGGCGGCAGTAATGAGACATTAGCTTCCATGACATGACATTAACACCGCATGAAGTCAGCCATGGCATGTCCCACATCGTATGAACAGCTCTCCCACTCCATGTTCTCTGACAGTGAGCCAGTACTGCAGTATGCATGTATACTCTATAGAGTATACATACTGAGTGGGTATAGAGGGGCAAATATTTGGACTTGAGAATTGAGTTAACAAAATAAAAAAAAAACACATGCACACACAATTTTATGCTTATAATTTTTTTGAATTTTTAAAATTATTTTTTAGAATTATTTGTCTAATTTTTACTTTTTACTACTTTTTAGTTTTTCTACTTTTTATTTTACTCAACTCTATTTTTCTTCACTGTAAAGCGTCTTTGAGTATTTTGAAAAGTGCTATACAAATAAAATGTATTATTATTATTATTATTAATATTATCTGTAAAAGTGTTATACTATCAGCTGTATGTTCTCATGTCCTCTTTTTCATGAGAAATTTAAACATCAGACCACATCAAACTATGTCATTTCATTTTACAGTTTTGTTGTTTTGTTTTTTTACTAACTAAGACATCCGACTTGCAAGTCATGTTGCCAGTTTGTATGTTGAAATTTTGTTAACGTACGGTCATATCACCTCATACTTCGGTATGTGACAAAAAACAAAAACAAAATAAAATAAATAAATAAAAATTAAAAAAAAATTATATCTATATCTAATTCCATCTGAATTATAGGAAGTGAACAAATGTAACAGTTACTGATTGTAAAAGTACCAGATGGAGGGGTAGGATTTAATAAGCTTTGCTTCTTCCTACTCCTTTTGGACATGTGGAACTGTGAACTGATTATGTGATGCATTCAATTGTAATCTGATGCATGTTCAAATGAAATAAAACCATTACCATTACCAAATACTTAGAAAGCAACTGGCGGGCCGGATTCAAACGCTTGGTGGGCCCCATGTGGCCCCCCGGACGGAGTTTGCCCACCCCTGGTATAGAGTCTGCTATATGCCACTACACTAAGTCAGCAAATAATATTATGTTGAAATGCAATCAGTGGTTGCATACTTAGCTAGCAGCGCGCGCCAACACAATTAAATGTATGCAACGACAACATTAAGTTGATTTGCTGTGAATGAAGCTTGTTTGCTCAACCCTTTCTACCGCCGTCAAATACTTCAGCAACACACACACACAGTTTGGAACAATAGCTGTGCAGAAGGGATTGAGCAAATAAGGACTTTTTGCAGCGCAGTGGCAATTAAAATGACGAGCAGGTCCTGCTGGTTGCATAATTCTCTCAACACAAAGGGACCAATTTTCTCCTGAAATAGAATTGTAGTTTAGGTTACAATGATGGATGGCGAGTGGGCGCAATGCAGACTTTAGATAGGAACATGCCAATTAATGTCAGGGGAAATAACAGTGGGGTGAGGGGTGGGGGGGACAGACAAACAAAGCGCGGCTGTCCTGCGGTCACCGCTTTTTTATTTTATTTACTTATTTATTTATTTATTTGACCAATGACAGCGACACAGTCTAAAACAGGCATTGTGGTCGCCTTACAATTTAGTAGGAAGTAGCACATGAAATACTTAGTGGTACATGAAACACTGAATTCTGCTACGAGAGGATTATTTTTTCCAGAAACGTGACAGGAGACATATCACCCCAAAACATAACAGGCAACAAAAGCGTTATTTACTAAAAAGGCTTGATTTCCTTCCCATTTCAAGGCCAGAAAACGTAAAAAAAACCATTATCGTTTCAACACACTGTGTTGTTTTTATTTACCCCAGTAAAAAATAATATTTCTGAATATGTACCATCTATATTTGAAAAAGGCTATATTTGCAAAAAAACATGTGTGTATTTGTACTTCATTTAGACAATGTTATGCTTCATTTAGGCAAAAAATATGTAACATTTGTTTAAATATGCATTTTTTTAAAAAACGGTCCATATGAATCATGTTTGCAAATATTATTTATTATAAATTAATGTAATTAATTTAATTAATTTAAATTAATATAAATTATTTTATTTTATTATTTATTTTATTGTAAAATATTTATAAAAAATATTTGTCATATTTTAAGACATTTAAGACATCTTATATTTAAGAAATTTTTTAGATTTTCAAGTGGGCCCTGAGTTGGTAAAGTTTGGGCACCCCTGACCGAGACCTTTTTTGTGGAATATTTATAGGACAAGGGCACATTTTGGGGGAATTTAGCCCTTCAAAAATCCTTATGTGAGACATGAACACATGCCTTTCTCCTTTCTGTGCCTTTTAAAGATATAGAAACAGGTAAAAATAGGCAGCTAAGAATGCAAATCATGGGACACACCTAATACGTCTCCAAAAAGCCAACAAGGCATATGAATCACATTGTTATTATTATTCTTATGAACATTGTTACGCCCAATAACTACATTAGTGGAGTAGTGACACCTGGCAACTAGCAGGCTAGCGACTAGCCCACTGGCTCCTAATACATATTGGAGTTGTCTTTTAGTTTTGGAGGCTAGGTGTAGCGTTCTTTTCTATGTTGTTATGTGAAATTAATGCACCCAGGAAGGAAGTTATACTAAAATACTACAAGTATGACATGTTATCATTAATGTACCTGTTACTACATACTCACAACATGGATAGAAAACCTTGTTGGAGCTTTTTTGGAGCTCTTTGAATCGCCGCTTTTCTAGGCCTAATAGGTGTGTCCCATGAAGTGCATTCATTAGCTGCCTCTTTTGTCTGTTTTTATATCTTTACAACACACAGAGAAGACAGTGTGTTCATGTCTCATATAAAAAATTACGGGCAAAATAAAAAACCTCAGATTGTAACCTCCAGCGGCCACTGCTCTATGGTTATCATCACAGCTGATACCCTTCTGCCCTTCTTAAGTCAACTTTGAGACAACCTTCAAACCTCAGCTTGGGAAGTAGTCATTTTTTTTTCAAACATTTAGACTGGTAGAATCTTTCAGCAAGTAGTAGCCAACGTAAGCGGCGCCTCCAAGCCTCTTTATTCCCCCTTTCCTGTCAATCTCATTCTTCCTGCTCATTACTGTGATATGGACTTGTCCGTCAAGACGTTCCCACTCTATCAGCTCTCAGAGTTGGAGGGAAGTGGATGTAGTTTGAGCAGTAAACAAGGCAGGGCCGTGTGGAATCAAACAGCTAAGAGCTTCTCTATGCGCTCGCCAATCTCATCCATCACGTCCACCCCGTGGGTAGATAACCCCTGGGAGATGTATTTACCTAGGAACTGACTACAGAACATCATTTAATAAAATAAGCCAACGTGACTCCATGTTGGGCGGCAGCGAGGAGACCAGGATTCAATTCCACCCTCGGCCATCTCTGTGTGGAGTTTGCATGTTCTCCCCGTGCATGCGTGGGTTTTCTCCGGGTACTCCGGTTTCCTCCCACATTCCAAAAACATGCTAGGTTAATTGGCGACTCCAAATTGTCCATAGGTATGAATGTGAGTGTGAATGGTTGTTTGTCTATATGTGCCCTGTGATTGGCTGGTCACCAGTCCAGGGTGTACCCCGCCTCTCGCCCAAAGACAGCTGGGATAGGCTCCAGCACCTTCGCGACCCTCGTGAGGAAAAGCGGTAGAAAATGAATGAATGAATGAAATTGTCCATAGGTATGAATGTGAGTGTGAATGGTTGTTTGTCTATATGTGCTGTGATTGGCTGGCCACCAGTCCAGGGTGTACCCTGCCTCTCGCCCGAAGATAGCTGGGATAGGCTCCAGCACTCCCCGCGACCCTTGTGAGGAAAAGCGGTAGAAAATGAATGAATGAAATTGTCCATAGGTATGAATGTGAGTGTGAATGGTTGTTTGTCTATATGTGCTCTGTGATTGGCTGGCCACCAGTCCAGGGTGTACCCTGCCTCTCGCCTGAAGACAGCTGGGATAGGCTCCAGCACTCCCCACGACCCTCATGAGGAAAAGCGGTAGAAAATTAATGAATGAATGAATGACTCCACGTTGGCCAACATAGATATAGATTTATATGTATTTTGTTTTGTTTTTTTTACATGAAAATCTATAATAATTCTGCATAAATGTGTTTTTTGTTGATATTTTGGTGTGTCTGGAATGAATTAATGACAAAAAATGGTTCCACTCTACTTAGTTTCACCATGCATTCACTCAGGTTACGCCTTTGAATGGCTGTGTTTTAATTTCCAAGCTGCTGGGATTAGCGACTGCATATTAGTTCTCTGAAGTCATCATCATAAAACAATTTTCTTTAAGCCATTTTTCAAGTTTACGTTGTACTAAATGCGGCGCATCACTTTGCGAATTACACTCACTTTCCACCAGAATGATAAAAGAGTGTCTTTGTCATGCAGACAGAGTGACCTAAAAGCATCTATAACACATATCATTAAATGCACTTGCACAATCTAATGACATTTCAATGCAAGAGTCGGATAAACAAAGCTGCTATTATAAAGCTCACTACATATTTATCTAACCATGACTGTAAATGGCATCTGTGACCCCCGTGACCCTGCAAAGACATTTCACTTGACGTCAGCCATTTTTTCAGTATACCGTATAAAGCATAGTGCAGGTGCACATGATGATGTGGTGGGGCTGTAGGTCTCTCTCGGCCATATTGTGTCCACCCAACACTAAATGCAAGAAGAGTTGTAGCTTGTGCCCTCAGGTCAGGAGGCAATGGGCCCACTTTTGTCTCAGGAGACTTTCTACAATTTATCAGCGCTGTCACAAATGATCACGTGACCCTCTGTGAGGCCTCAATATTCCAAGTGTGAATAGCAAGTCTCGTATGCATCAGACGGGAGAAGGGAATCCGCCAAATTTGATCTATTACAAGACTTTGCTGAAATGTTTCTGCATGAATTGTGACTGAGCAAAGTAACAAGTATGGATAATTAATACTTGTACCCTGCAGCAGGCTTCAAGTGTGACTTACTCTTCCATAAAAATGTGAAGAACACCTTGGATTGAAGACAAAGCAAAGCAGTTGTTAGTTGGCACTTTTTTTAACTTTTTGGAAAAGTGCTTTTTTGTGCAATTTAGCACATCAGCCACAATCCTTATGTGAGACGTCTGTGCCTTCTAAAGGTATAAAGACAGGTGAAAAGAGGCAGCTAAGAATGCACGGCATGGGACACACCTATTCCACCTCCAAAAAAGCCAACAAGGCTCAATTTCTATCATTTGAGCTGCATATGAAGCACATTGTGGGGGCGGCACGGTGGTCTAGTGGTTTGCGCGCAAACCTCACAGCTAGGAGACCAGGGTTCAATTCCACCCTCGGCCATCTCTATGTGGAGTTTGCATGTTCTCCCCGTGCATGCGTGGGTTTTCTCCGGGTACTCCGGTTTCCTCCCCACATTCCAAAAGCTAGGACTCCAAATTGTGATTGGCCGGCGACCAGTCCAGGGTGTACCCAGCCTCTCGCCCGAAGACCCTCGTGAGGAAAAGCGGTAGAAAATGAATGAATGAAGCACATTGTTATTATTATTCTTATGAACATTGTTACACCAAAGAACTACATTACTGGCGTAGTGACACCTAGCTACTAGCAGGCTAGCGACTAGCTTGAGCACACAGTGTGTTTCAATGCCTCAGGCCACTAGCCAAAGGTAATGCTACATATTGGAGCTGTCTTTAGCCTTACTTTGAAATATGAAAACTCCCAGTATTTTTCCATCAGTCACATGCAAGTGTTGTGCAACTCTGATTGTGCTATGTGAGCGCATGTCAAGAGCGGCTTCTATGGGAATCCGTTGGACTGAAAATGTGCGTACAAGTTCGAGTGTATACGGGTTCAGCCGTGACTGACGCGTCCGCAAAAATGGGAGCAGGGTTTTGGATTTAAGACCGAACGAGTCCGTGTTTCTTCCTCAAAGGGAAGATGGCATTGATGGAAGATGGCAGTCTGCAGACTCTTCAATGGGCATTTTGCACAGAGGGGACTTCTTTTCCAAATCGACGTCTCACTCGATGACAAGCGTGCGCCGCTCGCACACTGAGAGCCGGCGAGCCAACGAGCGAGGCAACGAGCGAGCCAACCAGCGAGCGCGGCGTTTGCTTGCTGTGATCTCTTGTTTGTTCAAAGATGAAGGCTATGGATATGATTGCACATACATCACAGGCCGCGGGTCATCAGGTGGTCTTTCAAGCAGCAGCTGCCATATTTATTTGGGAGAGAAAAATAGCTAAGGGATGGTGTGGGGGGGGGGGGGGGGAATTAAGTGAAAAAGACGTTTGGAAAGAGCAAAGAGCTGTGAAAACATAGAAATACAAGGAGTGCGACAGAAGTACACAAGTAGGGGTGTCAAGGGGCGCCCAAGTAAGGGGACGAGACGAATGGGTCCATGATAACGAAACATGACGACACTAACATTCATTCATTTTCAACCGCTTATCCTCACGAGGGTCACGGGGTTCTGGAGCCTATCCCAGCTATCTTTGGCCGAGAGGCAGGGTACACCCTGGACTGGTGGCCAGCCAATCACAGGGCACATATAGACAAACAACCATTCACACTCATATTCATACCTATGGACAATTTGGAGTCGCTAATTGACCTAGCATGTTTTTGGAATGTGGGAGGAAACCGGAGTACCCGGAGAAAACTCACGCATGCGCGGGGAGAACATGCAAACTCCACACAGAGATGGCCGAGGGTGGAATTGAACCCTGGTCTCCTAGCTGTGAGGTCTATGCGCTAACCACTAGACCGCAGTGCGACTTACGTATGTTTTTTTTCTACTTAATTATACATTTTTGGCCTTGTGCGACTTATACTTATAGTCCAGAAAATACGGTATTCATGGTTGAAGTGGGCGGCATGGCGGTCGAGTGGTTAGTGCGCAGACCTCACAGCTAGGAGACCAAGGTTCAATCCCAACCCTCGGCCATCTCTGTGTGGAGTTTGCATGTTCTCCCCGTGCATGCGCGGGTTTTCTCCGGGTACTCCGGTTTCCTCCCACATTCCAAAAACATGCTAGGTTAATTAGCGACTCCAAATGAATGTGAATGTGAGTGTGAATGGTTGTTTGTCTATATGTGCCCTGTGAATGGCTGGCGACCAGTCCAGGGTGACAGCTGTGAATGGCTGGCGACCAGTCCAGGGTGACAGCTGGGATAGGCTCCAGCACCCCCGCGACCCTCGTGAGGAAAAAGCGGTAGAAAATGAATGAATGAATGATTGAAGTGGGTCAGTCCAATGTAAAAATGTTCCAACTCAACAAATAGCAGCACTTCTGCCCCCTTCAGTCAGCCAAAGGACATGCTAACAATACAAACAATAAAATAACATAAAATAACATGACTCAATGATGATGCATTGGAGATTGTTGCCTCCATGAGTAGCATGCTCTTACAATTGAAGGTCATGGAAAGAGTACAAAGTTCTCCTGAGAGTTGAACTAACTTGTGTGAGTTTTTCCCAGAGAATCGTGGACAAAATGGAAGCTGTGGTATAAATCTTTTAACAGCCTCTGGACCTTCACTCCTCACCGCCAACAACCCCCCACAAGTTTGGGCGGGAAGCCTGAAGGCTCTTCAGCCTCTCGTCTTTATTCAAGCGCTCTGGTCTTTCTCCTTCTTGTTCAGTCTGTTCCCAGTCCGGCTCTCCGAGCGAGCGACCCCGTGAGGCTCTCCCTTTGGGACTTGCGTCCGCGTGGTCCCGATCGGGCGAGGCGGCCGGTGACGTCTCTCTGCTGTCTGAGAGGAGAATCCCGCTCCCTGAGCTGTATTCGCTGTTTGAGTCTGCACCTACGGAGCGGCCATCAAACACATGAGGAGGAGATGGGACAGATGGTCGCAGCACTTCCATAAACAAACACGGCACGAGGAAAGCCAGGCTCCACAAATAGTCCGCCAGGCAAAATCTGCCTGCTTCTTTTCTTCACAGCAAATCCTTTGGTTATTTTCAACAGTCAAAACAAAATAGTTATATTAAGTGAATTAATATTTAGTGAATAGCAAACCCTGTACTTAAGATTTGGTGTATTGCAGATCGAAAATCTACTAGGTCTACATGGATGATGTTGGCATCAAAGTAAAAAGGAGACTTTGATGAGATCTCAGCTACTGATGCTGCTAGTTCAGTGACTTTTACAAGTAGAGGAATGATATTTGTACCACAGTCCTTGTGGTTTGACTTGTATCATTTTTTCCAAAAATTGCTTTTGTTGACCACTGCACGGTGGTAAAGTGGGTACCATGTTGCCCCACAGAATCAGGAGATGAGGAAGACCTAGGTTGGAATCTCTGCTTGGGCATCTCTGTGTGGATGGATGGACGGACGGACATAAGGATGGATAGATTGATGAATGAATATGACAACTTTATTTTCTCCATTCCAACTTTTACTATCTGTTTTTTTGCCTTTGCAATTAGCTCTAAATACTCTAATTCTTCATCACATTCACAGTTTTTGCAGGTTTTAAGATACAAAATAACATGTTTCATCTGCTGGTGTTTTTGTATGTTCCAATAGAAAACATTCACTGTAAACCTTTATGCTAATCCCACCACTGTGACCTTTCGCATTGCCCTGTAGCTTCATGAGGAAGGTCAACATTAGCCCTTTTTTAAACATTACTACGTTCCAAAAGAACTAAAGGGCTTTCATACATTGATTTATTTGTGGTGGCAGACCACCTGTTAGCTCTCACTTATGAACACATTATGATGGGACCGTTGGTGAAGGTAGCTTACACCTCTGTACAACTCCATTCTTCATACGCACCTGATCTGCCAGAATAAGACGACGTAGCAAGAAGGATCATTGTTGCCAACTCTTGCTACACACTCCTGATTAAAATGCTAAGACCAGCTGAAAATGTTATCAGGAGTGTATTAAGGAAGTATTTATACCACTCCAGAATGTCTTTTTCCAAAAAGTGACTAAACTAGTGGCTTCTTCTGCTCCGAATGGACATTTTTAAAGAAAGTATGTAACTGTAGCTCTTCTCAATGAGCAGCAGTTCCTGCTTTGACCATGCTCAAAATAGCTATGACATCATACAATGTACCCAACCACAGATAGATCGCAGTAATGTGGGGAAACAGTGCAGCACATCCTTTTGCAGATTAATGAGATCAATTTGATACCTGCATCTGCCAGTCTGCAGGCCTTTTGGCCTTTTCAGAGTCTTTTCACACAACACTTTCCTCCAATCAATACGTCCGAATAAGCAGCAAGCCTGTCATTAGCGGGCGAATGGATGAAGATGATAAACACACAGTATGAACTAACCTTTGGCATGAAACAAAAAGGGCGAAGGCACGCTGAAGGCGAGCAATAGCAGCATGCAAACAGCAGCGATCATTAAGTGCCTTCAGAAAAAAAAGTCTCCGTGCTGAGTGTGTCAGGTGGCAGTTTGAGGCATTCCCACAAGAGGCATCTCTTTGTGGAGTTAGCATTTTTTCTCTGTGCACATGTGGCTTTTCTCCGGGTTCTCCGCATTGGTGACTCCAAATTGTCCATAGGTATGAATGTGAGTGTGAATGGTTGTTTGTCTATATGTGCCCTGTGATTGGCTGGCCACCAGTCCAGGGTGCACACCACCTAAAAAAAGCTGGGATAGGCTCCAGCATACCTACGACGCGCATAGAAAATGGATGGAAAATACTCCCAAGTTACTGATGTTCATACAACACCAATCTGAGTGCATGTAAATGTGCTACTATGCTCTGTCACTGGCCTGCACTTTTGTGGAACGCCAGCGCTCAAAGATGTGATATTAGAGCGGAGAGACGTGTTGACAGAGAATATTAGACCGGGGACGACGCTGAAAGGATTGGAACACAAGTAATAATAATGAATTGGCTGGTTATTTTCAAGCCGGCTGCACAAACGTTAGCTCCACGAGAACACATGCGGGGCATCGACTCCAAGGCACGGATGAAAGGAGCGAAGGAGAGGAGGAGAATAATCCTCTCAGAGTACACGGATGAACGCTTGTGTTGATTCATTTACACATACTGTATATGCCTCTTATTATATTAATGCAGGCAAGACAGAAGTAAAATAGCGTTAAAAGAACTTGCTTGCTGTTCTTTGGTAGACATACTGTATAATAAATCTCACACTGCAGCTTAATGAATGTCAAAAGGAAAGCATTCATTTGAGTCAGTCACTGGGGAAGAAAAAGCCCACTCCTGTCGGAAAATAAACTTCAGATTTTTTGGGTTATTGGAAGCATTTTGTGGTACTGGCAGACATTTGTCGATGCAGTCCGAGTGACAGACGATTAGCTTATTTAGATTATTGATAGGGAAGGCTAGTAACAACATTTATTGGCACCGATCAAATTCCATGGCTACTCCTGAGGTCCGACTCGCCTAAAATCGAAAGGTACCGAAATGAAAATATTAAATATATATTAATATTAATATAATTTATATATATATATAAACCCCACCTCTCGCCCAAAGACAGCTGGGATAGGCTCCAGCGCCCCCGCGACCCTCGTGAGGATAAATGAATGAATTAATTAATTATATATATATACTATATATATATATATATATATATATATATATATATATATATATAAAATGAATGTGAGTGTGAATGGTTGTTTGTCTATATGTGCCCTGTGATTGGCTGGCCACCAGTCCAGGGTGTACCCCGCCTTACGCCCGAATATATATATTCATTCATTCATTTTCTACCACTTTTTCCTCACGAGGGTCGCGGGGGTGCTGGAGCCTATCCCAGCTGTCTTTGGTTTATATATATATATATATATATATATATATTCATTCATTCATTCATTTTCTACCGCTTTTCCTCACTCACATTCATACCTATGGACAATTTGGAGTCGCCAATTAACCTAGCATGTTTTTGGAATGTGGGAGGAAACCGGAGCACAGAGATGGCCGAGGGTGGGAATATATATACATATATAATATAAATATATATTATTACAAATAAATAAATATAATTTTTTAATGACAATTTGAAATTGTCACAGTGCAGCAGAAAATCCAGCTCACTGTGACATCACAGTGAGCCAGTGTTCAAAAAACCCTGAAAGCGAGGGTTCAGAGCCATCCCAACCTCCTTTTAGGGCTGACTTCCAAACGCACAAACCTAATTATCTGTTGGTTTAACACCAGAATACAACTTTCTAACTACATTTGTAGTTCAAGAAAGTGGAAAAAGCATAATAGTTCCCCCTTTAAGATACGGTATAATGTGCTTCAGCGTACAAGCCATTATTTTTCCATACAGAATTCTACTCCATTCTTGTGAGAACTGACATGAACAGAGAGTGACAGAAAGATTTCTAAGCCACCACGCAAGAGAACCCAGATCCACGTGTAATATTTGGAGGCTTGATCGCTCACCGAGACAAGATGGGTGTGTGCAGGGAGGCGGGACACCGCGTGGGCGCGAGCAGACGGGTCAGTGGAGCGGTGAAGGCTGCGGTGAGCGACCTGACTGAGTTGATCACAGAGTGTGACAGGAGCGCCGCTACCCGTCACATCACCATCTCCAGTCACGGACCCAAATGTCGCCTGGACTCTCCCGGCCGTGCGTGTGACACGTGAAGAGAGGTGGATTTGTCAGTGCGGGGTCACTTTTAGATACAAAAGACGACATCAAGCGCAGGAATGCTAAAAAATCTGCAATTGCTGAAGTCTGGATCGGCCCTAAAGTTGTGTAATTTGGATTTTTAACACATATCAGCAAAATAAATTGATGAGGTTGCATGTATTTTGCTTTTTATTTGGCTTTTCTGTGGAAAACTTGGCTAAAAATGAGAAATCGTTGTCGTACCTCAATAGCCTCAATATAATTTATAGTTCATTTTTGGTATACCTTAAAAGAGTGAAGACTAGCTTGTGCACTGTGTTCTGTTTACGCATAAATTAGGCCCTTTTGCATGCAAAACACATCAAAAATTGTCATGAAATGATGCTCCCGCATGACTTATTTACACCTTGTCAAGTACTGTTTACGTCTAGTGCACGATAGTCGCACACACGACGGACATTGTATGCACCGTCACCACCGCTTCCAGCATCCGTGATGCCGTCATGGAATTATTTGGTCCCACTGTGTCCCAGCGGGCATCACACCTTTATTTAATTCCTCTATTCACAAGATGTTGAAGAAGCTCTAATCGCAGAAAAGAAACTCTGTTTATTTTGTGTAAGTATTTAGTGTTTTATTTGTGTAGCATTATAGAGTGTGCATATACAGGCAGCGTCTTACCTGCATTCAAATTACAAACTCACCCATGTCTGGAGTTGCAAAACGTCTTTTCCACCACAATCGGAGGATCTACCGATTGTATATGTAGATGTAATGAAAACGATTGTTTTGGAAATTCAAGGAAATCCAGCTGGAATAGGTGCAGAATCTGGAAGATCTACAGGCGTCCAACTCCAAACAAAGGCCCGAAAAATTAGCATTTTTTTGCATTTTTATTAATATTTTG
This sequence comes from Doryrhamphus excisus, assembly GCF_037039965.1. Lineage (NCBI taxonomy): Eukaryota > Metazoa > Chordata > Actinopteri > Syngnathiformes > Syngnathidae > Doryrhamphus > Doryrhamphus excisus. The sequence goes on along the minus strand of NC_136367.1, from coordinate 17,953,909 downwards.
TATTCCACATGTACATACACATTGAAGTATGACAATTAACAACAGCGTGTATTTTTGTCTTTCATGCAGCGCTCCAGTTGGCGTCATGTGGGTTCAGTCAGAGGTCTGTTTTCATTGAACTAAAGTGAAAAATAAGGCCTCCGTTGTCAACACACAAGCTTCTTTTTACATATTGCATAATGGGACGCGCTTCATACGGCAGCATCCCCAGTAAACATTCCCTCAGATGCACAGCAGTCTCATGAGGATAAATTAGTGTCAAGCGGAACAGCGTTAAAGACGCTCGTGCGTTTTTACAGTCAAAAGTTTTCCATATGGCAACCTACTTGTCTTGTCGACAAGCCGCCTGGCGAGTGGCACGACACTTCTACCACAGACTGGTGTGTTGGGACACTTGTTTCATTAACACCTTATGGAAAAAAAAGGCGCAGGGTGTTGCTCATGAGCAAAAGAGTAGAAGCATCAAAGTCAGTGGAACATTTGTTGTTGTTGTTGTAGCATTTCTGGTGACCTACTCCCATTTGGATACACAGGAAATGAACAAAGCAGTAAGTGACTGCTGAAACCTGGCAGGGTCAAAAGTGACCTATTATGCTCATTTTTCAGCCCATTGTATCGAGTAGTATTCATATAGAGCAGCTACACACTATAACAGTTTTCTAGATCTTCCAGAATCTGCACCTATTCCAGATGGATTTCCTTGGATTTTATTTATTTATTCCATCCACGGCCCGCCTCCTTGCACACCCACCCACTCCCCTGTGATTGGTCACATTCCCAAGTACTTCTGGACTACTGCCGAACCCCACTTATTAATTTAGTGGGTATAGGAGTTGATAATGAATAAAACCTTAGAAGAGCTACTTGAAGACCCCTATCTGTGAGCTGCGAGTAGCAGTATTTTGAAAAGAGGCAATATTTTCCCGTTGAGGCGCGTCATAACGTGAAAATTCCGTTTGTAGAGACGTTCGTAGTAGATGTGCCACTGTACAAATCTATTTTATATTGATATGGTACAACGTGTTCTCCCAAGAATTACATAGAAACTCATTGACATCTGCAAACAACGTAGAACCTCTCTTGAGTGTTCTGAACTCTAATTTACATGCCAGTGTTGAACTGAGCAGCATTCAAGTTCAGTAAAGAATTAATAGATGGTAATAATGCTAATTATATCATATTATGATAGATATTTATATAGAGCATAAAGGCTCTTCCAGGGGTTTGTACGCACCCGCCAGGTTAGCTATAGTCCAACATGGAGTCAACATACCTGAGATGTCGGAGTCGCTGTCCAATTCTCCTTCTGCTAAAAGCCTCCTTTCTGCCAGACGGACTTCCGGAACATAGAAGTCTCCCTGCCGAGCCAACGGAGCCATGAAGTGGATCAACCCCTCCCTGTAGATCTCAAGGAATGGGTGCGCGCACAGCTTTCTTTCCTATCGCAATGGGAAAATAAGAAACACATTGAGGGTACTGTCATGCGTTGTTGTTATGTTAGAACAACATAGGGGACAGGCACACGTGTGCACTGCAAAATATTGAAAAAATTCTATAAAAGAAAGAAAAATCCACAATAGTTCAAACTGACAAAAGTAATAATTAGAAAAAACTGTGAAATTTGCCGAAAAAACCCAGAAACTGACAAGCGACAAAGCCACAGGAGCTTTTTTTGAGTCACATCAGCGGATGGTTGCAAATCGACGGAAACACGAAGGGAACTTGCTTATGTTGGTACAATGAAATCAGACTTGACAAGATTTTCTGACTCTTGCTTCCCCTTTTTCACCAGCTTAAAGTATGCGCATTCAAACTTTGCAAGTGCACCAGAGTAGACGTGTCAATTATATAACGAGTACGCTGTCAAATCTCCCAATTCCTTCCCCCGTTCGCCTCACTCATCGAAGACGGCGCTCATTAACCTTTCATACGCCGCCCCTCTCTCTTGTTATTCCGCTCATGCGAGGCCGACGTCTGTTACTTGCACACTTTGGGCACGGGGCTACACATCTGGCATCTTGCAGCTGCCGTGCGGCGAGCGGCCGGTGCGATCGATCACGTTGTGAAAGTAGACCGTGAAGGTCAACGTGTTCTCGTGAGGACTGAGTATGAGTCAAGTGTTGTGTTGCATTCAAGTTGGAGGAGATGTGAGTCAGCAACACTGGCAGAAAAAAAACACAAACAATTCCTTTTTGGAATTGAATTTGAATATGATAGATATTTTCCGAGGCTCGGAATGAGCTGACGTGGATGATGCTGAGGTTCTGAGAATGTGAGACAAGATGCGTCATGGTAGTTTGGGTTTTGCATATTTTTCTTGAACATTCCAAATTGGATGGCCCTTTCTTGAAGAGACACCTTTTCTTTGATTCGATGAGAGGAAAAGCATCAGGCTATTCAGTCCAGTTAATAAAAGACGCTCACATATGTTCAGCCTGGACTCGTCTCCATCTTGAGCTGCAGTAGCTTGTAGGCATGAGCGTTTGGAGCATCAATAACTTGGTACGCCTTGTGAATTTGTATCTTTCTTCGACTTTCAACCGTAAGGATAGTTATGCGGCTTTTTTGTGACGAATCTTGGGAGCATAAGTGTGTCCCGCAGGCCTCTTGCTGATCTTTGAATAAAGGAACAGCAGTGACAGTGAGGTTATTGAAGAATTGAACACAGTATGGCATATGCACACACACACACACACACACACATACACAAAGCATATTCTTTACAGGAGACGGCTTACTTCGTTCCAAAACTCCATCACGTCGTCTTCCGTTGCCATCTGTCTGCTAACCCAGTTCTGACAGAAATGGCACGCCTTGCTGTGCTGCCTGGATCTCCATCCATTTTGGGTGGTTTCAATTATCAGTTCTGCAGCATGTACTGTATACATCATGCCGGGGCCGCTGCATAATGCATCCGTGTGTATGTGCACATATGACTGACAGACACGGCGTCATGATTTGTCACATGTCAAACAATGCATTAACGATCGCTACAGCAGTGGCTCCACTTTTAGTCCTTATTTCTTTGATTCTAAATAATGGAAGGTCGTAGGGAGCTGCCGAGTAGCAGCAGTTAAAGGAAAGTGCACTTTTTTTTTTTTTAATGTTGGCCATCAATCCTGTTGTGGGACATGAAAACACGTCTTTCTCTTTTCTGTGCCTTCTAAAGATATAAAAACAGGTGAAAAGAGGCAGCTAATGAATGCATGTCATGGGACACACCTATTGGTCTTGGAAAGGCGGCTATTCAAAAAACTACAAAAAGCTCCAACAAGGTTTTTTTTCTTTATTTACAACATATTGCGCAACTGCAGGGTCTTGAGACGTATGCTAACTCGCAAACTAGACAGCTAGCGACCTAAACGGTAGCCTTCAAGTTATTTCCTTTAAACTTAAATAGCCAAGCCTAGCTTAAATTACCACTTCCACACGGATAGGGAGGATAACTATTAACAGTTATTTAACCTTTAACATGAACATTAATCAAACGTAATATTTTTTTCTGGGTACATGATACCATACAGCATCCATATCAAACTAACATTAAACTTTCATATCAAGGCGGGGGCCTCAAACTAGTGTCCTGTGGGCCACATTTGGCCCGCGGGCCGTGTGTTTGAGACCCCTGCTTTACAGGAAGAATAAGTCCTTCCCATTATGTGCTACTTTTCATATGTTTTTATATCTTTAGAAGGCACAGAAAAGAGAAAGACGTGTGTTCATGTCTCACATAAGGATTGTGGATAATGGGCTATGTAAAAAAAGGCCACTGTTCCTTTAAGACTAGCTAACTTAAATCTAAAAATGGTCACCAATCAACCTTTCTTTGCCCTCTGCAAAGACACCAATCATTTACTTTCAAGATGGAAATTGCGTGAGCGGTTTGCAATATATGTTTAAATGAAAACAGGTCTTATATCAATCTATACATGAAGTGATGTCCCCATCAAAGCCGCTTTGTAAAGTTAGCCGTCACGTCAAGTTGTTTCATGTGCTCTGGCCAATGGGCTGCTTCAGAATAGATCCAAAATGAATCCCATTTAAAATACATTTGCAGTATAAAGAGACAGCAGAAAATGTATTAGCAGATAACGGTTTCTTATTCTTGTCCTTTTGAGATGGAACTAAAGTTTTTGAGGGTAAAAGTGATGACTGGCCGCACGGTGGACTCATGGTTAGCATGTTGGCCACCCAGTCGGGGCGTCAGGAGACACTCAGTTCACAAGTCCAGACCATAAACAAGATTGGGAGACCAGACAGGATTAACAGTACTTTGAATAAAAGTACTAATTACACTTCTGTGAGTATGCTAGCGGCCTCGCCTCCACCCACTGATACAGAGACCGACAAAGGGGCTCACTCCATTCATGCCGTTGTTTTACGGAACAGACATGGCGACAAGGTGACTAAAGAGTGAACCGTCTTCCTGCCCGTTTGTGACCCACATTTCTTCCGGTCGGTGAAGTTGGCATTGAAACTAGGAATATTCATTCATTCATTTTCTACCGCTTTTTCCTCACGAGGGTCGCGGGGGTGCTGGAGCCTATCCCAGCTGTCTTCGGGCGAGAGGCGAGATACACCCTGGACTGGTCGCCAGCCAATCACAGGGCACATATAGACAAACAACCATTCACACTCACATTCATACCTATGGACAATTTGGAGTCGCCAATTAGCCTAGCATGTTTTTGGAATGTGGGAGGAAACCGGAGTACCCGTAGAAAACCCACGCATGCACGGAGAGAACATGCAAACTCCACACAGAGATGGCCGAGGGTGGAATTGAACCCTGGTCTCCTAGCTGTGAGGTCTGCACGCTAACCACTCAACCGCCGTGCTGCCCGAAACTAGGAATAAATAAATAAAAACATTGGAACAATTCAGACTCGGACTGTCAGTCCCGGTTCCTATGGACGCTAGTGACCGGATGTCCAACCAAGCCTAAGAACACCTGCGTATGGAATATCCATAAAAGTCCCATATGGAGCATCGCTAGTTTGAAGCAATAATGAAGCCTTAGCAGGACTACAGGTCCCGGTACGTCCCCCGTGAAAGGGCCACTAAAAGACACCTGAGGCGTCGTTTAGCAATTATTGCTGCAGCGTGTCCAGCTAAAACTGAAGCACTGCCTCATTTAGATCGCATGCATAATTCAAATGCCTTTTCACTGCATACACTAATTAGTCCAAAGATTGTTTTGTATTTATGCATTTGTGCCCGTCTGTCGCTTTCCCACAAAGCATTTTTACCGCCCAGGCTTGATTTCGACTACACTTAATTGCGGAGCTCGTGGTTCAACATTGCTTTTGACTATTTTCAGCAGCAGATTAATATGAGCAGGTGAGTATTAATAGCAGCACAAAGGTGTTGTTGGGATGAAGTAAAAATAAACTGGAGTGCCCTTGTTTCTTGTCCTGACAGAATGTGTCGCCCGGTCTCACACGGCGTCTCATTCATGTGTTGGAAGCATTTTTGGAACACGGCGGTGATCAAGGGCAAGCAGGCCTATCAAACGCTCGTTTCAAGGATCAAATCATCGGCAATCTTTTCATAATTTGACTGTTGGCTATATTTAAGACCCGAGGTGGTCTTCTTTAGCCGACCTGTGACTTTAGCCGTGTGAAAAATGGAGCCGGCATTGATTACCCATTGTCTTCATCGGTAAAGACCAAACCCCCGGGAGCCTTGCTGCACAGTCAAGTCCTCGTCTACGCCGCTCCCAGCCAAAGGGCAGTCAAATAATAAGACCTGCAGTGGAATCCCCGACACAAAGTGCACCAGAGACTTGTATAATTGGGGAGGGGATTGTGCATAGCGCGCTATTGATTTTTGTCAGATTCCTTCCATGCGCTGCACAATCAGGACCGCCGGGACCGAAGCAAACACATAAAGGGAGTAAAGATAGCAAGGTCATGTGAAGGTCATATCTTCATATACTATACACATGCTACACATCACGGGCAGATCCCACTTTGTAATGAAAGAATTCCAAAGGGGAAATTACCCAATTACATGACTTTGTCTTCTTCTCTTTACTTTAATTGTCTATAAATGAGGAACTTTAGAGACCATCCATGTATGCTTTGTGCCACTGTGTGCTTGTAACAGGCCAAACTGCTGCATCTTAGAAAATGAAATGATCAGAAAAGGCGTTTTTTTACGTTAAGTGTCTATTATTCAGCTAATTTCCTGCATGTTAGCAATTTGAAACTTTTGTACATGAATCCCTTCTGGAAGGGATGACTCAAACCAAAACGGATGCTAACCGAATCCATTGATGATTGATGATTCATTCATGATGAATAAACATTTAAGGTTACTTAAAGACAACATATGGCAGCAAGATGGCTAGGAGTTATTTCTTGAATTCAAATAGTGTTTTTCTCACCTCACTGACCCAAAATGGAGTAAAGAAACCTGCAAGTGGCAACATATTGATAAAGAAGGCGAGAAACATGATTGAATTCAAGAAATAAGTCATGAGGATGTCCGTGAAGCGGAGATTCCAACCCAGGTCTTCACCATATCCTGACTGCGTGGCCACCGTTGCTAGCCATGAAGCCCACTAGCCAAAAACTGGACTGGACGGGAATGTAGTTGTTTCCAATTCCAAGCCTCTCTATATCGTGCTACCTGTTACCATACATCCATACATCAATTTTCCTCCGCTTATCCGAGTCCGGGTCGCAGGGGCAGCAGTCTTAGTAGGGAAGCCCAGACTTCCCGGTCCCCGGTCTACCTGTTACACCCCCCCTTAATCCACCCATGCTTCACATTTGAAGATCCTGACGATGTGCAGCATAGTCTTTCCCATTCCAGGTCACTAGCCTGGGGGACGACATCTTCACATGGGTCCCCATGAGAGTGCATCATGCTCCCTTTGCATTTTAAGACTTCTGAATCCCATGGTAAAACACAGCTATTCACTTAGCCTACTGTACATTATGCTTTGATAGGTTGTGTTTTTTTAATCTATAGAAAGTCATGAAAGTCATTAATGCAGCTTGCGCTATCACAATCATTTTACATTTGGTATGACTGACAAATATACAATTTCAATTATGTTTTACATCTTGACAAGAAGCTCATCATCCAAAGTGTCCATATGAAATCTCAATGTGGTCAATTTCTTCCATTTTCTATGCCGCATATGCCGTTAGCTTTATTGGCGACGCCAAATTGTCCATAGGTATGAATGTGAGTGTGAATGGTTGTTTGTCTATATGTGCCCTGTGATTGGCTGGCCACCAGTCCAGGGTTTACCCCGACTCTCGCTAAAGACAACTGGGATAGGCTCCAACATACACCCTAGTGAGGATAAGTGGCATAGAAAATGGATGGAGGTTTTTCTCCTCCTTTTTGTTGGGAACTGACATTTTCCTGAAACTTAGCTATGTCCTACTACTCATAAAAGGTAGAAAAGCTCTTATTCTGATGAAAGATGAGAGTCTAATCTTTATTTTGGTAGGTTTCATGTTTGTACAGTCATAGAACAAAATCTTCTGTGTGACTTGAAAAATTTGTCAAAATGGCCGGTTGGATGGCTGCCATACACTTACCACTTCCACGTGGAATGGGAGGAGAACTATCATGTAGGACACGCCATGTCTGACAGTATTAAGGTAATATCATGTAAGCTAATGTCGCAATGTTTTGTGTCATTACCACATATTACTTGTATGTCCATAGACCATAGTCTATTATTACCATAGACCATAGTCTATTATTACCATAGACCATAGTCTATTATTACCATAGACCATAGCCTATTATTACCATAGACCATAGCCTATTATTACCATAGACCATAGTCTATTATTACCATAGACCATAGCCTATTACCATAGACCATAGTCTATTATTACCATAGACCATAGTCTATTATTACCATAGACCATAGTCTATTATTACCATAGACCATAGTCTATTATTACCATAGACCATAGTCTATTATTACCATAGACCATAGCCTATAATTACCCCAAAAACGGGCATCATTTATTCATTCATTCATTCAATTCTGAAAAACCACAATATAGCGAAGGAATGATCATCAAACTCCGGTATTTTGTGAGAGGTGACTGTATTTGTTTGTTGCTTTGTTTTAAACATACTGAATGGACTTCTAAGAAAGTTAGCTGCAACTTTTTACATATTTAATTTGATGCAGATGAGGTCAGCCAAGCCTCTACTGTTTATTCTGGTGTAAAACGTTGTACTGTAAATAAAGCGCCAAGCTCCAAGCTCTGAGCACAGGGTGAGAATATGGCGCCAGAATTTGTCCTCGGGGGGAAAATCAACACAACCATTTGATTGCGACTTAACAGAAGCAAAAGTTGAGAATGCCTCCGGATTCCAAGGGGGCGTTCAGCCTACTGGGCTCTACGGGGAATAAGTCATCTTTGGTAACACAAAGGTTGTTTTTATGAAGAAAAACAGTCAACAAATAATAATTAGATGCAAACAGCCAACAAAGCCTCTTGTCTCCAGAGAAGCCCAGCATGAAGACGTGAACGCTGCTGCCAGCAAAGTATAGATAAGCGATTCCCACTGTGGTGCCACACTATTTATTCAGTAGCAAAACACAACCTGAATTACACCAGTTCAATAAAAGTCTTCATCTTATCAATCAGGAGTGAAGCAAGTCTGCAGTACGTGTTAAGCCGCTTTTACACTGATAGCCAGATAAGATTGAAGTTGAAGTGCTAATTAAACGTTGGAAATTAAACGGCACGGCCGAGCCGTCACTCGCTCACGGCTGCGGCACAGCAAAGCGACATTTCACCACGTCCTTTTCCGCACCATGTGCTAATAATGACAGTAATCGTAAAATTACAGGGAGACAAACCTTCCTTCTCTTCACAACAATTTGCCGCCACATCTTTGTCAAACTGCACACGTTGTTGCCGTGTCGTTTGTGTTACTTAACCCATTTTAGGGATGGGCGACACAGCCTAAAATCCATCTGCAATGGAAAAAATTGCATGGAAAAAAATTATTAGACCACCCTTTTTTCCCGATGTATCCATCCATTTTAATGCCTGGTACGACTAAAGGTTGTAAGGTTGTTCGGGCAGATATAATGATGATAACAAAAATAGCTCAGAAGAGAGAGAGCAGGCTAGGGAAGTGAGTTGGGCACAAAGACAAAAAGTGATGTTGGGGGTTCAGAGTTGAGTTTTAGCTTGGTGTGGGTTAGGGTATTATTGTTGTTCCTGTTGTGAGATCATTCAGTAACATTGCTGACACCGAGCCACCAGTGTGGAATACTACATTAAAAAAGCGTCTTAGCTAAGATTCTCTGTATTGTTTGACGTAGACGCCAATGACTGCAATGCAAGGCAGGTACACTTCCTGTCCCTCATTTAATACTGTGTTGAAACTGTACGCCTCTGGGGTCTACCATTTGACGTTTTAGTTCCATGAGCCTCAGGATGTTTTTGAAAAGTGTGAAATTACTGTCTCAGCAGCAATGGCGCTGCCAGAGGCCTTGCTTATCAATCCCACATGGTTCAAAGAGAGAATGTTTTTTTGCCTTTGCCATCAAGAGACGATGACAGTGTGAACACACTAAATCACATTCAATCTACATTTGCGCCAACATTATTCCTTAAAAGGCTGTGCTCTTCAACTTCTGATCAGCCTGTTTCTCTTGAATGTTTATTTGTCTCACTCTCATTTCTTCTTTTTTAATTTTGAAGCTCTACTTAGAACCTAGATCAGGGGTCTCAAATCTCACTTTACCTGGGGACCACTGGAGCTGGGGTCTGGGCAAGGCTGGGCCGCATCAGGTTTTCCAAAAAAAAAAAAAAAACGCATTTATTAAAAACAGAAAAATATACAAACTTTTTCAGTGCTTTGGTTTCGATTTTCTACAATAAAAGCTCTGATAAAACATTCCACTGTTCTCAAATATCTTAATTTTTATTTTTCTGCACAAAATAAGATGAAAAATAAATAAACAAATGAAGAATAAAGAAAATCAATCAATCAGTAATAAATAAATATAATAATAATAATAATAAAAAAATGGCAAATAATAAAAACTTAAGAAACCACATAGGTGAATTATTTTTTTCAGATTAAAATGAACAAATCATTATTAGAGCCCTGTAGACATGAGAAAACATGACTGTAGTCACATTTATACTCTTTTTATTTACAACATATTGCGCAACTGCAGGGTCTTGAGACACATGCTAACTTGCAAACTAGAGAGCTAGCGACCTAAACGGTAGCCTTCAAGTTATTGCCTTTAAACTTAAATAGCCAAAAACTTACCACTTCCACACGGATAGGGAGGATAACTATTAACAGTTATTTAACCTTTAACATGAACATTAATCAAACGTAATAATTTTTTCTGGGTACATGATACCATACAGCATCCATATCAAACTTATTCGGGCCGCACTAACATTAAACTTTCATATCAAGGCGGGGGCCACAAACTAGTGTCCCGCGGGCCGCGTGTTTGAGACCCCTGACCTAGATCCAACAGTGTAAACTGTATATTCTTGACATTTTGCAACTGGTCTTAACATTTTGATCAAGAGTGTATTTCTCTATTTATCTCACCCCAGCATATATGATGGCAGACATGATCTCTGAAGCTATCCTATAGTCTACCTTTTATACAAAAAAAAAGATGCTGAGGACCTGAGCGACAGAAGTGTCACTAAAGCACCAATTCTCCCGACATTGACGTGTTCAGCCATGACAGTAAGAAAAAGGCCTGCCTGAAAAGTCACTGACCTGAATAAAGCAGTTAATTCCTAAGCCTCTCCTTTATCTTTCCCATTTTCCGGAGTACACTCGCCGTGGTCCCACATCCATTCACCTTGCTTAAACGGGGACCCGTTCCTGTCGCACTCATACTTGAATGCTTCAAAATTGCCTCGTGGATGGCTTTTTTTTTTTTGTGGTCACAAAATCCCTCAAGAGGACACACGAACTCCTATCTCACCAAGGACACAAGAACATGGTCGGCCAGATTATGTTTACGAGTGATGATAATAGCGTTTTTGGAGACTTGAGATCCCCAAAACAGGATCATTACAGCAAAGTGTTTTAAAGTTATGATAGATTAGCATTTTACCCAGAGCAATAGCCCACTGTTCCATTCTTGAATGACACGAAACAACCAGCAATCAGAGGAAACCACATCCAGGTGTCACATCTAAGACAAGCACAAGAACTAACTTCTATTATCAATTAAGGCAGCGTAACGCTTGATAACATCACACTGATAACAGTCGTCCGCGACACAAAACAGTCGGCCGCACGTCTGAATATAAGCAGCCCTCTTAGATTACCATCGCACGCGGCAGCCTGATCCTAATTCAGAGCGACGGGGTAAAGTTTAAAATCAGATCAATCACATGGAGATGTGACATTCAACACCAGCAGTGGAGTCCCAGTTGCCTGCAGATAAAAGTCATGTTTGAACATTCTGAACGGGCAAACTCCATACAGCCCTCCAGTGGGAGCTGATGTTCGCTCGGAGGCTGGTGATGCAACACGCCTCATACGAGACGCACGGCGAGTAGCAACGCTGACTTTGTCAAGTGGCAGAAAAGGGAAAAGGAGAATGGATTTCAATTACAGTGGAACTTCGGTTCATACACTCCAGAAGGAACCAAATCCTGCAAATCCAATTCAACCATTCCAGTTACCCAAAAATGTATGAATGAAAGGGATAAGTGAACTTTTTTTTTTCATCATAATTTTAGCAGGTCATTTCAAATGGTGACCTGGCATAAGATCCCAGCATGAAGTAAACCCAAAACCTATACAGTACATGAATGCACAGTCACCATTGGGGTCAAATGAGATATACACATATACATGGACCCAAATATTCCAATTGCATTTGGTTTATTTGCTCAAACGGAACGAATTGAACCTTTGTATACAGAAAAGTGCCAATCCGAATGCCAGCCAATCACAGGGCACATATAGACAAACAACCATTCACACTCACATTCATACCTATGGACAATTTGGAGTCGCCAATTAACCTAGCATGTTTTTGGAATGTGGGGAAAAAAACTGAGTACCCAGAGAAAACCCACGCATGCAAACTCCACACAGAGATGGCAGAGGGTGGTATTGAACTGGGGTCTCCTAGCTGTGAGGTCTGCGCGCTAACCACACGACCGCCGTGCAACCCGCTCCAGGAAAATTCAAAAAACAACAAATCCATGTGACTATCCCCGATCAAGGAAACAATGTCAAATTCCCGTTCCGACAATCACTATGTGTACTTTGTACTTTGAATAACAACCATGCAACTTTGCAACAGCATACAACTCTGCCTCCAGTCTTTATCCAGTATATGAACCCCATGACCTATTCTGACCTTTCTGAATTGACATCACAGCCAAATGTCTGCATGCTTAATAAGCCCCGAGGATGAGCAGATGTGCACTGGGTTGCACCACTCCGGCCCACCATATCGGCAACACCAGTGTAAAATTGCAAGAGGAGGCACTTCTCCAAGAGCATGTTGCCATGTGTGTCTAAAAAAAGAACATGATGGAGGAACAAAGGCAAACGTGTTTTATATTCAGCACACAACCTCAGTACTGGCAATCAACTTTAGTGCCCTCAAGCAAACAAATGTTCCATAGTCTGCCTTTCTCAAACCTTTAGATCTCGCTGAATGTCAGCAATATTATCTTCCCACACCAGTCCTCACTACGAGTCTTGAAGGCCCGGCCACCGTGTGCCAATCAAACCTCAAGACGCCGGGACAGCTGTGATGTAGCCCGCCACCCCGGGGGGGGGAGGGGGCGGGGCACGGAAGAAAGACCCCGGGGCTGATCGATGGTCTGACTCGGCAAATATCAGGCCTGACCGTGGGGCGGCAAAACAAAGCGTCTGACGGCGAGGAATCGTCCTGCCACGCCGAGCCAGATCTGCTAAATGCTGATGAGCTGCTTTGAAAAGGTCTGGCCACTTGGGATATTCTATGTGTGAGACATCATCTGCATGCTTTATTCACGAGAAACCGGCTTATTGTCTGCATATCTTACAGTATCGCACAAAAGTGAGGACATCTCCACATGTCCGATGCCATTTTAATCGCATCTTCCCACAGGACAATACCAGAGCCAAAACAATACGTTGCTGCTGGATGTTCACATTATCTCAGTGATACTGTAAGTGTTTCTTTCCCAAAAGACGAAGCTTCGAGACAAAAATGGACAAAGTAAGAGCAGAGAAGGTGTAACCCGTCGAGTTCTGTCCTTTGCTGTGATCATTTCACTGATGACTGCTATGAAGGACCAGAATTACAAGAAGCATTTGTCTTGAAATTACGCAAAAAAAATGGATGCTATTCAGCCAGTACACAGGAAAAAAACAGCGACAAGAAGACTCACGCCAAAATTGCCACAGAACAGAGTAAGTCAAAAATGTCTAAGCACTATTCCATGATAGCGACAAGGCTGTAAAGCATTATGCAGCTTAGATAAACATCTTTACACAGCCATATGTACAGTATACGGATCAAAAATATCCAGTGTGGGGACCCCGTAATGAGGGGAAAAAGCCAAAATAAACAAAAATGCACAGTTCGGTTGCAACGGCGATGAAATATGAAATATGAAATAAATCAGGCTATGAAGACCCCTTTACGTGCATTAATAAGCCATATTGAAACCATAATTGAAGGATAAGCAACTCCAGAGTAACTTAAACTTTACCATTCTGGGTTCTTCCAGTCTTTCGGCTTCATGTTCTGCAAGTTCTCCATCCCCTCTCCAATTGTTTCTCCCGGTTACTCTTGCACTCAGAGAGAACTCTGGATGTATGTATTTATAATTTGCATGAGAAATACGTTTGAATAGCCTACAGCGCCTCCATATACTTGCTGGCTGTGCGAGTGCAGTGTCAAGATGCATCCCGGGTGATGCAAGGCATTCAGCTATTAAGTATAACAAAAGCTGGATTCCAATGCACATAATTCACTTGCGTTGTTGAGGAAGAAAATGTTTACAGAGGTCTGAGACCTCATTATTATGTGCAGGGTGGGCTTGACTTGGCAAAACACAAAGCTATGTATCAATAACACAACATATACAACACATACTGAAATGCTTTTTAATGTAGTCCTATCATATAAGTGTTTCAAAGTCTTGAACCAGTCATGATGTGCTATATATATCAATATATTGACAGTTACTATGGTAACCATTATGTCATTGTAGGGTCACATCACCTCGTACTTTGGTACGAGGTACATTATTAAAAAAAAAAGAAAAAAAAACTTGAACTGTATTTTGGAAAGCAGGAAGTGAACAAATGTAACAGTTACTGATTGTAAAAGCACCAGATGGATGGGTAGGATTTAATAAGCTTTGCTTCTTCCTACTCCTTTTGGACATGTGGAACTGGGAACTGATTATGGGATGCACTCAATTGTAATCTGATGCATGTTCAAATAAAATAAAACCATTACCATTACCAATTTAGTTCTTCCCTGAGATCCTACTTCTCCTTTCTTGTAGAGAAGTATTGGATGACATTTTTAGGTAATTTGTTATTTGTAGCCTTATGCATTATTTTAGCTGTTTGAAGATGGACTAAAATCAGGACACTGTATTTCTTCCCTTAACGTGGCCAAAATGAGCTGAACCATTAAAAGCAAGGTGGGCACCAAAGGGTGACTAAGGTGACACATATAGAGCCAGGAAATGGACCGACTCACCCACACACAAACACCACCGTCCAATCTTTGGGGCACAAGTGGATAAGGGAACTCCGATAAGATATCTGCACAACGTGAGCGGAAGCAGAGATAAAAAATGTTATGTAATTATGTGAAGACCGATGGCCGGAGATGACCGTCTGTGCACGTTGACCTCTTAGACCGTCTTAAGTGCCGCTGGAGGGCGGCCAGATTTACACAGCGTCCAAAAAAACAGATGGTGGAGGCATAGGCAGACGGGACACCCACCCACATTCTCCAACAGAAGCAAAACCACCGAGACAACCTGTGGTGTCCGCCACCTGCTTCCAGCACGCTGCATCATGAGACAATAGCCGCACAAGTCGCCCACATCCCAATGACTCATTCACACGGTATCCCTCGAGCAGCACCTGACCAGGTCCTTCATTTCAGGGTGATAAAACGCTCCTTTCCTAGATTTTTTGCCCTCCGGTTGACTCTGTGTCAATAAATCTGTTTAGCGCACTAGCTAAATAACACACAAGTCCTGAGGATGCTGGGAAAAAAAGTCTAAAAGAATCATAAAAGACATTATCACATACTACAGTATTAATTGGCCCTGTACCCTAGAAACCGCCCATGAATGAGTGCGCTGCTCTGGTATCATGCCCGTGAAACAACCAATCAGAGAACAGCACACAAGTGCTTAGTGCCTAGTGCTTCTCCAGTCACCAAAAAACCCAAACTTGATTAATGGAACTTTAATTGTCAGACATTGATAAGATAAGACTGTTGATAAAATATTATTGTTGAAATATTTTTGCAATTATTGTATTTACACTGTTTAGATATAATACATGTAATAAACTGAACATTTTCTGGAAACAAAATGGTCTTTTGATTAAATAGTACGTGATAATAAGCTCATGATTAAATAGTATGTGATAATAAGATCATCACATGGTTTGTCTGGTATCAGGCCTTCGGTCTCGGGCTGATACTGACACTTGGGGGAATGATACCTGGCCTGATACCAGACAAACCATGTGATAACCTATAAATATTTACTATTATACTAAGACTACTATTATACTATTATACTAATATTTACCATACTACAATTTACTATTTAACCGCTGATATGTTGACAGAGCACAGACGGCAGCAAAACAAACGCTGTGTGTTCACGCTCGTGCGCTGTTCTCTGATTGGTTGTTTCACAGGCATGATACCAGTGGACAGCTACGGGGGCTGATACTGGATATGGTTAAACTCTATATTTTATCAGTATCACTGCCCTGGGCTTTGACACAGTATCATTTCGGCTTTTTCCCGTATCATTCATGGGCGGTTTCCAATTAATACTGTAGTATGTGATAATAAATAGTACGTGATAATAAGCTCATGATTAAATAGTATGTGATAATAAGATCATCACATGCCCTCGACCTTTGGTCTCGGGCTGATACTGACACTTGGGGGCATTATACCTGGCCTGATACCAGACAAACCATGTGATAACCTATAACGATATCACTTGACAAAACACACACAACTGAGACAGTGGATCCCCACGTTTGTATTATTATACGTATGAATGCTTTTGGGCTTGACTTCCTGTGTTTCTTGGTGGGGTTTATTGCAACCTCACAGTGGGAATGTAGATAACATTTCCGTGTGGTTCGGAAAAGCAAAATACCTTGATGTAGCTCTCCAGCCTTGGATAGACTCTTTTCACTCCCAGGAGGACGGAGAGAATGTTCCTGTGAGGGAAAGACGTGGTGACCACGTGTGTGACTTCAGGCATGGAGAAGACGCGGAAACCAGACGTCTCATAGCGCTTCAGGAGCTCCTCGTCCGCCTTGTCCTCTCCCTCGCTCACAATGCTGCCCACAGCGCAGCGGCACTGAGCTCCAGGCACCTTTCAATGAAATCAACACCAAAGTATGAGCATTTTAAACATAACGTGCACAGGCAGCGTGGGCACTTTGCTGACAGTACGGATATTTCGATATTGTCAGCCAGGTGCTGCATTTGAAGAGAAAATACACTCGTTCATTAGAGCGCTAATTGCAGTTTTTGCCGCCGTGGGTATTGGGAGCACCCGGATGCCAATTAAATAAGGGAGGAGAAGATGCTCTAAACAAACGAAACCTCCTGGGACATTCAAGCCTGCTGGGCTGAGCGCCACTAAAAGCACCAGAATAAATAACCAGAAGAGTCGATGTGTGCAAGAAGCCGTCACACGGTGTTTTCCAAACAATGCCAACATGCGCACATTCCTCTTCCCAAACACTGATGAGGACAAATGTGCTGTTCACCTCAAGCTGCTGAGTAGTAGAAATGTATGCGCATGAATTGACTGTTGCCTTGGCTGCACGGCGGTCGAGTGGTTAGCGTGCAGACCTCCACCTCCGGGTACTCCGGTTTCCTCCCACATTCCAAAAACATGCTAGGTTAATTGGCGACTCCAAATTATCCATAGGTATGAATGTGAGTGTGAATGGTTGTTTGTCTATATGTGCCCTGTGATTGGCTGGCCACCAGTCCAGGGTGTACCCCGCCTCTCGCCCAAAGACAGCTGGGATAGGTAGAAAATGAATGAATGAATGAAATATTAGAGATGAAAATATAAACATTTTTTAAAAAGTTTTAAATATCATGAGAAACAACCAAAACTAAGAATAAAGTCACAATTTTAGGAAATTTTATTACTATATTACAATTTTACAGTCAAAATATTATGTAAATAAAGACACAATATTACAAGAAAAAAGGCTCAGGGTGTACCCCGCCTCTCGGCCAAAGACAGTTGGGATAGGCTCCAGCCCCCCTGCGACCCTTGTGAGGATAAGCGGTAGAAAATGAATGAATGAATGAAATATTAGAGATGAAAATATAAACATTTTTTTAAAAGTTTCAAATATCATGAGAAACAACCAAAACTAAGAATAAAGTCACAATTTTAGGAAATTTTATTACAATAATACAGTCAAAATATTATGTAAATAAAGACACAATATTACAAGAAAAAAGGAAAAAAATGAATGAATAAATGACTACTAGCACATGACTACCATCAGGAGACGCCACAAACTTTTATGACCCTGCCACCTAAGAGCATCAGAATCAAGAATTGTTTAGGAAACGGAATGGAGGTACAGAATCGGAACCAAAATCGTTCCAATTCCAACGGTGCCCGACCCTTTAGGACACACCTGTCAGTCACATGTTCCAATACAAACAAAAGGTGAAAACAATAGAATAGCTGCAAATAATCTCTTGCCGCTCATATTCATCTTTTGCTATCAACCCCAAATGTTTTGGGTCTACAGCAAAACTGGAGGTATTGACCTCACGGATCCAATACGTCTGCAGGGCACCCTTTGCTTCCATCAATCTTATATCTTGGTGGAGATCTAAAAAGTGTAAAAATGCGAACGGGGAGCTATAAGCATTTTACGACACATTCAATAAAGTCTGAGTCAATCTGACAGCAACGTCTAATCATTGTTCCACATCGATATTAATGATTGTATGGGACGAGCTTCCTAAACAAAAAGATAATGTGTCAAACACGGTGTGAAAAAGGTTCCGTATCTATGGCTCGCATACTGCAGTCTGATCATGAATGAGCCGAGCTTGCACCAATTCCTGACATTGTGGGAGTTCACTGTGTTTTTTTTTGGTAACCACGGGATTCCATTTCCAGCTAGAGCAATAGCTTCTTGTTCTGTTTATCTATGCATATACTGTATAGGCTATACAGCAGTTGTGGACTTAGCTCGGCTACAATTCCAATCATTAAAAAAACAACATATCGGTCTGTTTTAAATCATATTATCGTATGCGTTTTGTCTGGCTGTCAATCAAGTCAACAGAAACAGTTTTGTTTTGCCATCGGGATTCCGATGCCGAAAGAATGTTTGTCTTGGTGGATGAAGACTTGGATGTCGTGCTAAAGATACAGTCTTCATACACATTTTCCATGGAACCTGCTCAAGCCTTTGTCAACAGCAGATGTGAGAAACGTTGACAAACATTCTTACTTGGCTGTGGAGGTCGATCTGAGGACATTTTGAAGCAGTGCAAGCAGGGGAAGGTGACGGTGTGTAGTGGGATTAAAGCCTGTGTGTGTCATTTTTTTCACGGAGAGGATAGCTCAAGCTAAATGCCAAATTTGCTTAGAGACAACAACCAGAGAGAGAGAGCGAGAGAGACTGACAAAGTGTGTGATGAAGGAATTGTGAGGCTGTTCAATTGTGATGCTGAAGAAGACGACTTGAAAGGTTTTAGTTTCTAGGAGGGTGAGGGGGTGTGGCCTATATGTGTACAAATCTTGTTTTAGTGGGTGTGGCTTACATACTAATAAATGACATTATACAGTATATATTTACATGTTGCCACACTGTGGATGAGTGGTTAGCATGCTGGCCACACAGTCAGAAAATGAGGAAGACCTGGGTTGGAATCTCGTACGGGCATCTCTGTGTGGAGTTTGCATGTTCTCCCCGTGCGTGCGTGGGCACACCCTGGACTGGTGGCCAGCCAATCACAGGGCACATATAGACAAACAACCATTCACACTCACATTCATACCTATGGACAATTTGGAGTCGCTAATTAACCTAGCATGTTTTTGGAATGTGGGAGGAAACCGGAGTACCTGGAGAAAACCCACGCATGCACGGGTAGAACATGCAAACTCCACACAGAGATGGCCGAGGGGTGGAATTGAACACTAGTCTCCTAGCTGTGACTCCTAGCTAACCACTCGTCCACCGTGCAGCCCAGTTTACATATTTTGAGTATTCTATTTATTGTTCCCTTGCGGTACCCGAAACAAAGGAAATCATGTCCTTAAAAGTGAAGCGATGCACCAATCCGCGATTATGACGTACACTTTCACCCCACGCATTTCACAAGGTCAAAGCTTGACATCTTCAGGATCGGTTTTCCGGCTTCTCCCAATGTTTCCAGATCATAAAAGGTTGGGAATCACCGCTCTAAGGTATTAAAAAAAAGGAAGAATCAGGTCCAGTTCTATCTCTTGCCTTCCAATCAACTGGGATAGACTCCAGCTTACCCGTGATCCTGTACAATGAGGGGCATACATACTTGATATTCATAAAAGACTTTCACATGGACTTTCTGTTCGATTGTCGACTATTTCATCAGCTTCCACAAAGAACACCAGCCGCACTAATTCCTGACCAGCTTGTCCTCTGCGGCTTCCGTCATGCTACGACCTCACCGCGGCTCCTTGAAACTTTCCTCATCTCGCTACATTTTAATGAATGTCACCACAGCGGCCCACGGTTGCTTATGGGAAGGTGGATAGGACGTAAACATCTTAGTAGGGGATGAAGACAGCCGCAGGGGAGAGGACGGGGGGGCACATTAGGTCAGGGAAACACCTCTTGAAGCTGAAGAGTTGTCTCGTAGAAAGAATTCATGAGCAGGGCCCAGAATATGTGATTACTTTTTTTTTTTTTTCAAGGAACAAAAAAAGAGCCACTCCAGTCCTGTATCCATGGCAACCATCTCCGGACCAACTCAAGCCCTTGTTGAGGTCTTTGGTTTCCCCAGAGGAAATGATTAACGCTGGTAAACGTGAGAAAAAGGGGAGGAAAAAGGAGTGAGGGGGCGAGAGTAGTCATGCAGACACTGCTGCTCTGTCAGCTGCACCTTTTGAAAAATCTTCTCACCGCAAACATCAATGGCAAGTGTCTCCCCAGCTCCACGCCAAATGGAAGTTCTCCTATTTGAGAGCACTCTCTGGGGTTCCTGTCGGGGACTGAAAGCATCCAGCGGCTCGGACACTAATGAGCTGAGATCATTACACCAATTATTTGAACTTAAATCAGAACAGGGGGCTGAGACGGTGCAGCGCCGGCACCCAAATGCTGTCTTAATTGTCAGCCGGGGAAAAGAGGATTAAAGGAAGATTCTACTGATGAGACGTTTGAAAGGTTCTGCGAAAATTAAGAAACAGCTGAGATCAGAGGGGCCAACAATGAAGCGGTTTGAAAAAACATCATCAGCAAATACATACAGCATACCAAGGCTCTCAAACCTCTCTTGGGAGAGATACCTTCACAAAATGAAACAAATTCATTCATTTTCTACCGCTTATCCTCACAAGGGTCGCAGGGGGTGCTGGAGCCTATCCCAGCTGTCTTCGGGCGAGAGGCAGGGTACACCCTGTAAATAAATAAGTAAAACGAGCTAGTTGTGACAGCCCTCATTCTTAGTTGATATTTTTGCACGGCGGTCGTGTGGTTAGCGCGCACACCTCACAGCTAGGAGACCTGACTGAGTTCAATCCCACCCTCGGCCATCTCTGTGTGGAGTTTGCATGTTCTCCCCGTGCATGTGTGGGTTTTCTCCGGGTACTCCGGTTTCCTCCTACATTCCAAAAACATGCTAGGTTAATTAGCGACTCCAAATTGTCCATAGGTATGAATGTGAGTGTGAATGGTTGTTTGTCTATATGTGCCCTGTGATTGGCTGGCCACCAGTCCAGGGTGTACCCCGCCTCTCGTCCGAAGACAGCTGGGTTAGGCTCCAGCACCCCCCGGGACCAAATTGATTCCACTTTTGTGTGTTTGGATTTTGGTCATATCTTTTGGAACGTTATTGTGCTAAAAAAAAAAAACAAGGTTCCACTGTGTCTTTTTTTTTTCCAGCTGGTGTGCCTGAGTACAAGGAAGAAAATCTCTGACTTGTGTGACTTTAGTGCCACGCGTTGGTTTGTATGTATTCCTTTCTAGACCCTGAATTCTGGGGCATGAATAGCGTCTTATATTCAGGTCAGTGTGCTCCAGCTTGGGTCCATGTTGGAAAGCAACAGTCATTCATTTTCTACTGCTTATCCTCACGACGTTCGCGGGAGGGTGCTGGAGCCTATCCCAAGAGACAGGGTACACCCTGGACTGGTCGCCAGCCAATCACAGAGCACATATAGACAAACAACCATTCACACTCACATTCATACCTATGGACAATTTGGAGGTGCCAATTAGCCTAGCATGCTTTTGGAATGTGGGAGGACCCCCACTGGGAGAGCATGTAAACTCCACATATATAGATGCCCGAGGGTGAAATCGAACTTAGGTCGGCCTGCGCGCTAACCACTCGTCCGCCGTGCAGCCTCAATATGCTTGAAAATGAACACAGCTCATATTTTTTATGAAAACATGAAAAATGTGTACATGTGATAACCACTGGGGGGTGTTGCGTTCAAACAATATGTACGCCATTTACCATTCCAGGATTCCATCCTGCTTTGCTTCTTTGCGAGGTCTGTTTGGATAAAGACTATTGCAAAATAAAGTACACCTGGTCGATTCACAGGTGGGAAAAAGCACCGCATGAGTTGGAAGGCTGCAGACATTGTGTGGGATTAGGTATCAGGAGTGGTTCCAACAGACATTATTGCCTGCTGTGCACAGACTCAGATATGTTTGGACAAGCTCTCCGAGAACAGAAGGCAGGAAAACATCTCAAACACTTCCAACTAACTACATTTTATATGTCGTGCTACGGCGTGGAATTGAGTCTACACACGTACACTTGATCTGACCTCATATTGTGGCCAAGGTATACGGTAATAACTGATTCCAGACCTGACCGTGATTTGTGTATTTCCACAAAATACGTCTTAGTTATGGTGTGGAACACCTGTTCATGACTTGTAAATATGGTTTTTAACATTATTAGAGCCCTCTAGACATGAAATAATGTGCTTATAGTCACCTTTACACTCGTATTACCCTTCTTTGGAATTTTGCCCATCATCCACAGTCCTTATGTGAGACATGAGCATGTCTCTCTTTTCTGTCCGTTCTAAACATATAAAAAGAGATAAAAAATGGATGCATGTAATGGGATGCACCTATTCCACCATAAAGCCTCCAAAAAGCACCAACAAGGCTCCACTTCTATCATGTGAGCTGTATATGAAGCACATTGTTATTATTATTATTATTGTTATTAACCTTGTTTCAATTAAAAAGAAGGTTTTATAAATGCAAACAATTAGGACACCCCAAAACTACAAATTAAGCTTGGAATCTGAACATCAACACAGAGGCCAACTCCTCATGCATATGCATCACAAGTCATGCATCCAAAATGTTATGAAAACTGTAAAGGTCATTGCTGACTGCTATATAGTTTTTTTTAATACTTCTGACGTGATGCATGATTATTGTGCTGATTTAATGTAACTTCTAGTTTAGAGTTGATTGGTCTTGATGGAAAGGTACTGTCGCCATCTAGCGACCAAAAGCAAACACTGCACAACCCTGATCCGTAACACTGACTTTTTTAATTAAACAAGTACACTTTAAAGTGCAAGTGCAAAGTACGTCTTCTTTACCTGTTCTCTTGTGTTTTGCTTACCTTTTTAGGATCATCATAAAATATCCCCATGCAAGAAAGCGTCGGTCCGATACTGTTCGCTTCCTTAAAAACTTCCCCGCAGTTTTTATACGGTCCCTCTTTAAGTTTGTAAACAAATGTGGCTTTCTTTATAGGAGGATATCCAGTGAATACGATGATTTGTGAGAAAAGTCCCGAGTACAAAAAGTAACCTGCTAGCAGCAAAAGACCGAGAGACAAGCTAACGGCCACACACACGCTCGTCCACTCGGACATTATCGAGAAATAACTGTCGTCTTGTGTTGTAGACGTGGAATGTTATTGTATAGAAAATAAACAAACTACTTCCACTCATTCACTGCGAGGAGAACTTTGGATGAACTAGCGTTGAAATCACTTGGACCCGCAATGAATGAAACTTCCTGGAACGTACCATTACAGCCCTTTCAGGGGGGAGGTAATAGTTTCAAACGCATGTTACAAAGATGGCTGCATTATTAGTAAGCTAACTTAATTAAATTACTCCCTTATTTCCTCTTCCTGTAATGTATTCGACATTTAAATCACTTAATGGTACAGTACAGTTAAACAAGTAAAAAAGTGGTACAATCCATCTTAGCCAGCCCTTTATCTATGACTAAAAGGGGCTGGGCTGGGTCACCTAAAGATAAACATAACATTTTGTACACACTTCCGGAATAAAATGGCTGCACGAAGGTTTTACGATCTGACTGCGAAGTTACTGACTGGCGAAACTTTGCGTTTCTCTTCGCTGAAAGGGAAGGTGGTCCTCGTTGAGAATGTGGCGTCTCTCTGAGGAACAACAACCAGGGATTACACCGAGATGAACGACCTTCACTCCCGCTACTCTTCCAAAGGCCTCGTTGTTCTGGGTGTACCCTGCAATCAGTTTGGACATCAGGTAGGGAGAGACGCCGAGCTCCAAAAGCGCTCAATTATTTAACAATACATTAGTCACTGAATTGGCCACCACCAGGGGGCGCCTTAAGTTGTTAGTTATGGCATAACTAGCCAAAACAACAACACCACCAGGGTGGTTAAGTAAATTGGTTAAGTATTTCATAATCCACACAATGTCATAATAGTCTGTACTTTTTTCACTCTTATCAATAGATTACAGGGCACGGTTAATGTCCGTAGGAATAGTGTTTGAAATAACACCACATCCATTTTTGTTTATTACAGGAAAACTGCAAAAATGAGGAGATTTTGAGGTCCCTGCAGTACATCCGTCCAGGGAATGGCTTCCAACCAAAGTTCCCGCTTCTGGAGAAAGTGGATGTGAACGGAAAAGATGCCCATCCGTTGTTTGTCTATCTGAAAGAAAAGCTCCCGTTCCCCTGTGATGATTCCATGGCTTTCATGACAGATCCCAAGCTCATCATTTGGAGCCCTGTCCGTCGGAGTGACGTCTCCTGGAACTTTGAGAAGTTCCTGGTGAGTCCGGGTGGGCTGCCTTATAAGCGCTACAGCAGGAATTTCCACACTGTTGACATAGAAGCTGATATTAAGGAGCTTCTTAAGCAAGTCGAGTGAAATGAATGATGGATGATATTTGCTTTACACTGTGACTGTTCAGCCATTTTACTCAATGATGATACTCCTTGAAATATTGGATGGGGAGTTTCTGATGTCAATGTAAAAGACTGATTCAGACACAGCGTGGCCTTGTATCGCCAAGTTATTTGACGACAATAATAAACATTTCATTTGAAAGGATATGAGTCATTACTGTCTGGTTTACAATGCACATAAGCACATAAGTCATCAGACACAACTTTAGGTACACCTGCACAGTTTAATGAGATCTGAGGCAAGCTCAAAAATTGTCATTACAAAGATAAAACATTTTGGTTAAAGTACTTACCTGGGAGGTGTGTGCAACTTAATGATGCTGTGCACTTTTACAACAAATGCATAATAATTATTTTGTTAAATTGATACCATTCTGTCCTTATCAATTGAATGTGTACATTTTTTACATGTTGAAGACCTTATTTAGAATCTGGAAGCATATGTTTGACATACCATACTACATAAATAAGCCAAATTGATTTTATACAACAACAAAATCAGCTATAGTCAGGGGACCACTATAGAAACGCGGTTTAATTAGTGTGATATTGCAGACAGTGGCTTTACTTTAATATTAAAATTCTGAAAAAAAATGTTCGCATTTTATTGTAAATAGTAACGTATAATTTTTGTAATATATATTTTATTACAAACTTCAATTGTACAAAACAGTATAAGCAGAATTACAGGAACAAGTAACGTATAATATATAACGAAGGCATTCTACGGTCTACTTCCGGTTTGCGCAGCTGGACTCAAAGAGCGACTCGACTCATCCAACATGGCCGGCCAGGAAGACCCAGTGCAGCGAGAAATCCACCAAGACTGGGCCAACCGGGAGTATATTGAAGTGATCACAAGCAGCATCAAGAAAATCGCCGACTTCCTTAACTCGTTCGGTAAGATTAGCGTTCTACGGTGTATGTTTATGCTTCGCCAAACCGAGAGATTAGCCTCTCCTGTCGTCGTTAGCATGCTAGTGATGTTCATTTTAGCCACTCCCAGATAGGATTGTAAGCGTATTATTGTTCTTTTTTGTTAAAGTGGCATGTCCTTGTCGAGCTGTATTTACGTTTTGTTGTCGTTATTAACTAATGTTAGTTTTAAAATACCACCAAATTAAACTTAAGCAAGTTTATTCGAGCCGCTTGCTCACAGCAATCTGCTAATGCTAGCGAGGTGGCTAGTTGTCTCGCTCTTGTAAACATTTATTTACAATTCATACATGCTTTTGTGTATTGATGATGTGCATTAGTCTATCATTTGGAGATGCATGCATAGTTGGATGAAGCCGAAAATGTAATCTTGCATCATGTCCCCCATTAGACATGTCATGTCGATCTCGTCTGGCTACGCTCAATGAGAAGTTGACAGCCTTGGAGAGGAGAATTGAATACATCGAAGCAAGAGTAAGTATAAAGGGTGTTATTTTGAGTATTAAGACAACGTGGTAAAATCACAAGAATAAACTAGTATTGCTCTGGAGAACAAAGTGTAACTTGTAATTTGATTAAAATTAGTAGTAAAATTAGTAAATTGATTGATTTGAATTGTTTATCAAAATTCCCACACGAACCTGAATGCAGCAGCTGCCATCCTGTACTTAAATACAGGTGGTCCTCCTCCCTAGACTGTGATGTATGTCCACGTCTCATGTACTGTCAGTCGGAAATCTTCACTTAACTGAAGTCATACACACTATACACAGTACATAAATGACATATAAATACAATAATAGAATTATTAAATACAAGAAGGAAAGTAACCAATTAAAACACATTACTTTTATCAATGGTGGTAGCTTGGAGGCATTTCTACCTTCTTAAAATATTATCCCAGGCTAGTTAGTCTGGGTCTCCCAGATCCTTGTAACAGATTCCATGACACCGCTAGCATTCATTAGCATTCAATAATATTTATCCTTAATGATGGTTGCAGTCGTGGCGTGGCTAGGACTAATAAAGCAGCCGACGTTGAGCCTTTATGTTGTTCATGTTGATTTCCTTGGTGATAGCTTTCCTTTTGTTTGGTGCGCTGCCACTATGGAGGCATATTAAAGTCCATAACATCCTTCCATAAAACCAAGGACCGCCTTTGACTATTTGTCTAATCAGACATCCTCAACAATGCTTGTAATAGTATGACTTTTTGTATTTTGTGTAGCATCCAACATGTATACAATTTGTTTATCTGTCATTATAGGTGACTAAAGGAGAAACCTTGACATAAACGTCTTCATGGACCATCGCAGCCTCCCACTGCTGTCTTCCCAACTCCCGCTGTCCCAGAATATCTTCTTTTTTTGTGATGGATTCCACCCTTTGTTTTGCTGCACATTTATTTTAATGCATTATATTCCTAGTGTTGCTTGTTTCATCTGATGCCACCAACATTTGTACGTGTCTCCTCGGCATGATATTTTTAAGAAATTAACTTAAAGTGATAACATTTTGTGGATTTTGGTTGTCGCTTAAGGGAAGGGAATGTGTCATACACCATGTCAATAACACAGTTCAGAATTGATGAGTGGGGGAACATCCTCTCGTGCCAAGTTCAACAAGTCTTGTTATGTGGTCTTTATTAAGGACTGATGTGTATAGTGTACTGTTGGTCACGTCTCAACATTTGCAAACTGTAATAAAATATAAGAAAAACAACTGAGTTGCTGTTTGACAAATACATTGTTGCTGAAAATAATTTAGACCAGTGGTTTTTCATAGTGTAAAATATGTTTTGGACCTAACCAATGCATTAATATTGCTTAATACATATTTATTGAGAAATGATATGAAATGTATAAAATTCAGCACGCCACTGAAATACTTGAGGGTAGGCCGCAGAATTGCAAAATGGCGATTTTTGGCGGTACTTTGCCCTGATCTATTATTTTCAGGTAAGAATATTGCTCTATTTCGGACATCAGTAAACATATCTGACTCTCGAGCCACACGGCACACAATTTGACGTTATTCCCTACATATTTATAAGCAATGACGATAAATGAAATTCAGATTGATGGATACACGTTGGATGATTAACAAAAAGGTCGATAGGCGCCTGTAAGGCAAAATCGGGATAGAACTGTGGAGCATTAAAACACCAATGCATGCTGGGAAGAAGAAGGTGTCGTCGTTTTGTTAGAAGTCCTTGACCGCATTAGGTTTTCAATTTCGCAAATATTGCGTTGAAATCTCCACATAGTATAGTCAACATTAACTAACCGTACGGGTGAGTTTATTTAACTTGTAACTGCAAAATGTAATCTTTAATAGCTGTGAGTTTACGTCGTTTTTTGAACGCTTGTGAAATGACGACTTGCAAATGAGAGCGTTTAGCGCCACCATAACCATTGACGTTTTCAGTTGCTGCAGTTTCCCTTCGTGCCTGTGAATGTAATTACAGGCTAATTAATTTTAATAATGTTTTCATGTTTGTGTTGCAGAGGTTGTGTAGGGGAGAAATGGGAGCAGATAAGAGGTGAGTACCAGCGGCGTTCGCCGCCATGTCAGTTAGAATGTCAGTAATGCAACGGTCATTTCAAGCAGACGTCAAAAAATATTAGACGATGCATTTTTTTTTAACTACGTATCACTAAAGCTTCTCTCGCTTTGCCTGGCTACATGAGTTCTAAATATCTTTCAAATGTAGCCATTAAAATGATTTGGTTTACCGACCTGCCACATGTTGGTAGTCTGTTGTACGATTCGACATTGTCGTGCTATTTGGTTAGCATTCAAAGAAGGGTTTTATGCAAGTTTTATTAGTCATTGTTGCAGACATTGAAATGCAGGTCAACAGATGGAAACGCACAAGTGTAGGGAACCCATGGCTCGCGAGCCATATATGGCTCTTTCGATGTCGGCATCTGTCTCTTTTTTTATCTCTACAATTTTGATTTTTTTTTTCGCTGACATTCTAAAGTAAAAAGTTAATTAAAAAAAATCATTTTCCAAATGCAGAGGCAACTGTTTCCGGGACTGATGCCAAATCATGATTATAATTGACTAACGTGGTAGCCTACCGGGTCACTGAGTGGACATGAACTTCCCGCCTACCTAATTCTGTACCTGGAGCGCAAACAAGAACGAAAGACGAGTACCTTGTATTTTAGCAGTAATGAACAGTGGAATACCATCTACCGCTAAATATCCCGGAAGAAGACCAGGAAGAAGACATGCCAAAAGTTACTTGAAAGCGCAAGATAGCCATTAGGGTTGGGCGATATTTTTTATGTTGTTGCTTCATTTGTCCTTCTAATGTTTTGTCAAATAGGATAAGTCGATCTGAACGGAGCGGCAGGTATGGCTCCGACCAGACACGCGATGATTCCGATTGGCGTGACAGACGAGAGCGGGATCAAGAGCGTGACCGCCGCTGGGCGGAAGAGAGGCGAAGCGATCGCAGTGAGGGAGAACGCCGTGGATCCAGGGACAGTCCAGAGGTGATTATGCCTGTATGCTTCTTCTCTTGTTTTTATTGGGAGTCCTGTTGTTTCAGAAAGCAACATTTTTGGAATGCTGCCCATCATAATCATCTGCAATCTTTGTGTGAGACATGTCTTTCTCTTGTGTGTATATTTATGTTATGGAACACACCTAAAGTCTAAAATAGTTTTTTTATCCATGCTGTGAGCATGTAGTAACAGGTACAGTTATAATAACATCCTTGTAGTATTTTGGGAACTTCTTTCCTGGTTGCATTGATTTCACATGGCAACATAAAAAGAACGATAAGATAAGATATGCCTTTATTCGTCCCTCAGTGAAGAAATTTGCATTGCACAGCAGCAAGAGTACAGAATCAGTTAAGCAGTACAAAATACACAATTTAGAAAAATAAACAACCCAAGTATTAACAAAATCAACAGTTTTACCCAGAGTTATATACAAATACAGTATGCAGATAATATGAAACGAGATGCGATATACGACCAGTGTATACACTGAGATCTTGCTAGTGAGTTAATATGAGGCATTATAGAAATACTTCACATAGAACTTAAAATATTGCATTTAGAGCCTCAATATTACACATGGAGGTTGATCAGATATTGCACAGAGAATGGAGTCTGGAGTAACTATACTGAATATAAAAAACAAAGTATTGCACAGATGTACATAGCGGTGTAGAAGTCTATTGGGATACACCTAGCATCTTAAACAAAGTGGCAGTGGCAGCATCTCTAGTATTAAAGCTCCAATATATCCAGGTGTAGTATACCTGTGTGAGACATACCATATTGGCTACGAACTCCGTCACCACGTCACACACAATTCCTACTCCTGTTGTCGAAAGGACTACAAAGACACACAGCGACACACCTAATGCTGAATGTGAGCTCTATGTGCTTTCCAGTCTCGTGTACTAAAGCACTACACAATGCTACATTATAAAGATCCTCTGTTTAGAAAAAAAGACACTTCAATGAAACCTTCACACAGACACACTGATGTTTGAACTGATGTGTTTGTATCCAAGCCAAGAGAACGGAAAAGACGCAACAGCGATCGATCAGAAGATGGGTACCATTCGGACGGAGACTACCCAGATCAAGACTACAGAAGAGAAGCTGGCGATGAGAAGCGAAGCAAGACCATCATGCTCTGGGGTCTCTCTCCTCACGTCACCGAAGAAGATGTATGCATCTTGTGCACGTATGCGTCCCCTTGTGTTGAGGCTGAAGGCCTTTTTAAACCATCCTCTTGCCCGCTTGTCCTTCAGATTTGTTTCGCCATTGATCAGCTGGAGGGTCCCCAGCCCGCCGATGTCAGACTGATGAAAAAGAAGACAGGTGAGAGTGGGACACATGATGCACCCTGCCTTTCCCCTAGTCTTTTTGACCGTAGGGCAAATCTGCTTCCGTTCAGACCCATTTTCCCATAGCAGCATGGCCGGGTTAGTTCTTAAGCAACGTAAAATGGTGGTTCCAAGTGCCATCAGTGCAGTTCATTATGAATCCTGTGAAGGTAAGTAACAAGAGCCATTGGCACACATTGTATTAGTTAGCCTGGCGTGAACATTGGTATCAGTGGTGTTCCCGTTTTTTTTACCTTTTTTTTTTTTTGCTATGGTAAAACTCTTAAGGAGCGGCCTGTTGTTTACCACACAAGGCCTGGGTCGTGAAGCAGTTTGTGGAACAGTTTTAATAATATGCCCTTGGACTCTTAACTAACACGCCTCCCGTCTATATTTGAATGCTGTCTCTAGGTATAAGCCGTGGTTTCGCCTTCGTGGACTTTTATCACTTGCAAGATGCTACCCGATGGATGGAGACCAATCAGGTTGCTTCACAATCGCCAAGTCTAGTTTTAATCTTGGAGATCTAGGGAAAATAACCCCAAAGGCAACCAAAATGTTTTAGACCAATAGATTCTATGCCACAGAGCAGATTTTTTTTATGATTGTTGGTTTGTGGATAAATGGCTTATTTTGAACAAGTATATAGTTTAATAATACCATCTACCCTTTTTTATGAATTGTAAGGCCATCTCTTTTGATTAACACAGTTAACACATGATCATGATATCAATACTGGTATTATTGATTAGATTTTGATAGTTAACTGCAAACAGACTTTTTATAAGCCATGGAGTGAATTTTTTTTAATCTCCCTGTTTCATTTTAGCTTTTTTCTCCAACATTTTTGTGGGAAGCTCATGTATGGTTTTGCAGAGAGCAGTCAGCATTGTCTTTCAGGGTCACATAATACACTTTGCTCCAGCTCAGTCTGGGCACTCGGGTCCCAAACACTTAAAGAAACCCTCTTACACATCACATACATCACATGTCTGTCTTTAGCACAAAGGATATGTGCTGGGGGTCCCTCACATCCCCCCCCCCCATTCTCTCCCCTTCCAGAATGCTTACTCTGTTGAGTTGAGATCAACACACGCCACAAATAGGCGGGTAACACTTGCATTCCTTTTTCAGAAACGCCTGGTCATCCAAGGGAAAAGTGTGGACATGCACTACAGTCATCCCAGACACAACTATGCCGACTGGCTCTGCAATACTGTAAGTTAGTGCTCTGTTGTTATGCCATGAAATAGACGAGCACATATGCTCATGCTTGATTAGCAGCAGTCATGTTAGCTTGTGTGTAGACTAATGGTAGAACTTAGGTGGCATCTGGGGCTAATCAATAAGGTGTGCTGCATCAATATTGACTGCAAGTTGTCACAGGCAGTGCCGCTGGGGCTTTAGCAGGTGTATAATAAAAATGATGTGAACGGTTACTTGCAGTGTGGCCTGTACAATTTCCGGAGGCGGCTGAAGTGCTTCAGGTGTGGAGCAGCCAAAGTTGGTAAGTAGTGAAATCAACAGGAGGCCACCGACTTCCAACATCCGAGCAGTCAGAGGCAGCAGTGTTGGGATGCAGATCAGCCTTTTTTTTGTTTGTTTTTTGGAGTTGTGAAAGCTTACGAGCAAGACATACAGTGCTGTCACTTTTTTTTTTTTTTTTAGATGGGAGAGAGCATGTATTTCAAACTATTGACTTAATTACAAACCTGTATCCTGTCATGGCTCATTAAAGGGTTGTAGCTGTATTTGCATTTTGTTGACTACTCTGAAAGTCAAGGTTTTGCACCTCGTCTTGTCTGTCTGTCAACAGAAGACTCAAACAGTAATGATGTCCCCGAAACTCAAGCCAGCGGAGAGTACTGTGGCGACAGTAAGCCCTTTTTATTGCACCCCCTAATTTGGAACACGGTGTTATGTGTGGAAATGCACTCATTTTGTTCATTCTCATTCACAGCAATCATCCTGAGAAATATAGCCCCCCACAGCACCGTGGAAGCCATCATGACCGTCCTGGCACCATTTGCTAATCTTTCCCCAAACAACATTCGCCTCATCAAGGACAAACAGACGGGCCAGAACAGGGGCTTTGCCTTTGTTCAGCTGTCTTCTCCTCTGGTAAAGTAAAAAAAAAAATATATATATATATATATATATATATATATATACTTAGTCATGATTAATTTTAAAATGGTGATTAATCAGTGGAATTAATGATTAAAAGTTATCGTTTGACAGCCCTAATTTACATTGATTAAACATTGATCTTTGAATGTCCACACGGGCGGGGAGGTAATCTATTAATTATTTTTTTTTCTTTTAACACAGGAGGCCTCTCAGCTGCTCACCATCTTGCAAGGACTGCAGCCTCCACTAAAACTGGATGGGAAGACAATTGGAGTGGACTATGCCAAGAGTGCCAGAAAGTGCGTAGCCATCCTAGCCGCTTTTATCTTACGATTTCTGAATCTGACACATGCAGTATGTTAAGTGTAGCTGGAATAATTGTTTGGTTTTCACTAGGGACCTCTTACTTCCTGACGGGAATCGTGTCAGCGCCTTCTCTGTCGCCAGCACAGCAATCGCTGCAGCTCAGTGGTCCTCAAGTCAGGTAGGTGCCGTTTCTGTCAACATCAGTCTTTTTGTTGTTGCAAGTTTTCAGCTACAGTATTTGCTTTTATTTTGCCCCTTTTAACCCCAGCCCAGCGGAGAGGGAGCTTCAGAGTACAGCCTCCTGCAAGAGGGCTTTCCTCCAATGTCACAGGTAAGTAGCACTGGCATGTGGGTGTGTGGGTTGGATGGGTGGTAGTTGGAAGTTAAGTAAAATTGTATTTGTGGTGTCATCTAGTGGCGGTTAACACATCCTAATTTAGATTGGTAAACCTCAAAATCAAATGTATTCCACTGACCTTGCTGCATCCTTTTTCAGGCTTTTTATCAAGCTGCAGGAGCCAGCACTTCGCAGGAGAATGGGCTTCTTGGAGGTAACGGTCGCTAACCACAATTTAGATGTTGGCCGTCCTGTATGGAACACAGTCGTCCCTTGCTGTATCGTGTGTTTTCAGGAAAGTAATAAATGAGGGCTGTTTGTGGTAGACTAGTTTATTATTAGTCAAAGTATAATCTGGCCACGAGGTGGCAGTATTGACACAACATTGATACTTTACAGTACATTACCTTAATACTGCAGACAGCCATGGCATTGTTCCACATGATCGGAAAATGTTTGTCTCCCATGTGTTCCCAATTTTTAAGGTTTAGTCTTAAATATAGAAGACAGGCTAATGGGTTAGCCCTGCAGTATAGGAGTTGTAATGTGTCATAATCAACTATAGGAGTTTAAAGGGTGTTATTTCTTCTCTACGGGGCTCTGTTAAAAACCAAAGTCATAAACAGGTGTTCTGTGCTTAACTACAAACATATTCCATTATCATTGAAGCCTATATCACAGAAATTCATGTCTGGAACCAATTAACCGTTATAAACAAGGGACGACTGTTTGATGAAATATTTACATAAAATAATATTAACATTCAGTCAGAGCTGAAATGCAAGCAGATAAATGGACTGCACTGATGTGTAAAACTTTTGTGTCCAATGTTAGCCGCTCCTGGAATGAAGATTGTTCCGACTGCAGCTGGCGTCGTCCTCTCCCCGGCTGTCCAAGTCTACCAACCTCATATAATTGCCCAGCCTGCTCTTCAGGTAGCGTGTGCAGTGAGTTGCGTTTGACGTGGAATGCTGCTGTGGTTAGTTGGCCTCACTGAAGAAATGAACAAGCGCGGCGTGTGTATTCGTCACAGGGATTGCCGTTTGGCCAGCAGTTGGAGGCTAAATCCCAGACCGGACTTCTCCCTGCTGCTGAAGCTGTGCCTGTTGCCACGACAACAGCTGCCGGTACAGCCACAACCTCTGCAGAGGCTACAGATGCTGCCCCCGGTATGAACGCTTACTCCTCCTCACCATATTTGACTTGAGTGATTATGTGCTGTAGTTTGTAATATGTTGTGATTGGCACAGGTGCTCCGGATGCATCCACTTACCAGTATGATGAGGCCTCTGGTTACTATTATGATGCTGTGACTGGCCTGTACTACGACCCAAACACGCATGTAAAGCAGTACACAGTCGCAACGTTAGTCCATGTCCTGAACGATGTCATGATGCACTTCCTTTTTTTTTCTCCGCAGTATTACTACAACTCTCAGACTCAGCAATATCTTTACTGGGACAACGAGAAGCAGACATATGTCCCCGCCTCGGTCGACGCAAACTCTGCACAAAGTGCCACCGGCGCCAAAGAACCTCGAGAAGGAAAAGAGAAGAAGGAAAAACCCAAGAGCAAAACTGCTCAACAGGTAGCATACTTTGGTAAATATCAGTACAAATATTCACTTCCTCACCTTTTTTATGCTTTGTGATGTCCCACCCCAGATTGCTAAAGACATGGAGCGGTGGGCTAAAAGTCTCAATAAGCAGAAGGATAACTTTAAGAGCAGCTTCCAGCCAATCAGCCAAGAGGAAAGGAAGGAGGCGGCAGCTGCTGATGCGGGCTTCACGCTATTTGAGAAGAAGGTACGCCAGCAAGCTTGAGTTGTTGTCGTCATTTAGTTGAATGGCTGCCACGCGACGAGATGTCAACATTACTTCAAAGAAAAGTACAGTGGGGGAAAAAAATCGCAACAAGTACCTGTACATGTGACTGTGTTCTACTCGTTTAATTTCTACTGCATTGCACACTTCTGCTACTTCGCCCACCAAGACAGACTGTGCATTGTTCTATGCAACAGGCCAAGGCGATAAAACACAATGCACAGAGTGAACCCTCCACCTGGGAACCACTTTGTTGTCATTTATTGTGTGATTATTAATTATTTAATATCGTAGCAGGTCTAGTGCCCACGAGAAATCCTGTCACGTTTGAATCTGACGAGATCTTGTGACACCTCGTCAATTTGTACATCATTTTTATCTAATGTATTCATTCCATTCTCAGCAAGCCGGAGTTCTAGACAGAATCCCTCCCGAGATGATGAATGTCCCAGAAGAGGAAGCGGCCAGCAGTTCTGGCAACGTCTCCAAGGTGAGTGTTTCTTCCACCTCTGTCATATTGTGTGTACGGCAAAGAAGACGTATGGCATTAGAAGTAAATGTGTTTTATTTCTTCTGTGCCATCAGCCTGGCCTAG
The DNA here is from genome assembly GCF_037039965.1 of Doryrhamphus excisus. Classification (NCBI taxonomy): domain Eukaryota; kingdom Metazoa; phylum Chordata; class Actinopteri; order Syngnathiformes; family Syngnathidae; genus Doryrhamphus; species Doryrhamphus excisus. The sequence goes on along the minus strand of NC_136367.1, from coordinate 17,918,267 downwards.
TGGCAGCCTACAGTGGCGACAGTGACCCGGAGGAGTCAGCCGAGGGCGCCGACGGAGGCCAGGACAAGATGACCGATTGGAAAAAGCTGGCCTGCTTGTTGTGCCGGAGGCAGTTCCCAAACAAGGAAAGTTTAATTCGACACCAACAACTGTCAGATCTCCACAAGGTAATGAGCACTCTCGCGCCGTCTGACTTCACGACCGCATTCAACTTTTTGCTCATGTGGGATGTCATCCGTCTTTTCAGAAAAACCTGGAAGTCATGCGCCGATCCAAAATGAGTGAATCGGAGCTGGAGGAGCTGGAGAGAAGAGAATCAGAGGTTTGATTCAAAGATAATTACGGTGCTAGTGGAATATTTGCTTCTTACAAAGTGTGTGTGTGTTGTGTGTGTGCGCACAGTTGAAGTACCGAGACAGAGCAGCTGAGAGAAGAGAAAAATATGGCATCCCTGAACCTCCCGTCGCCAAAAAGAAGAAATACTCCCAACCAGCTCCAGCAGTGTGGGTATCTTGCTAATAAGTTAGCATGATTTACTTAAGTCATGTTTTCCTCAAGGTTCAAATCTGTCCCTTCTTGTAGTAACTACGAGCAGCCCACCAAAGATGGCCTCAACAGCGACAACATTGGCAACAAGATGCTCCAAGCTATGGGCTGGAAGGAGGGTAAAGGTCTTGGTCGCAACCAGCAGGGCATCACGACTCCCATCGAGGTATTCATTTAGTTGGAGTGGAACGCTGAGGTGAACGTGCCACATCACCTCATTCTCTTCCATTTGCCTCTTTTAAGGCTCAACTGAGAACAAAAGGGGCCGGCCTCGGCACCAAAGGCAGCAACTACACCCTGTCGGCATCAGACACGTACAAAGATGCAGTCCGCAAAGCCATGTTTGCTCGCTTCACTGAGCTGGAGTGAACGATGAGCCTCAGACGGAAGTGAATGCTCCCAAGATTCCTTGAAGGCAGGACATTCTCCCGCTCCTCCATCTTGCCTCTCACCACCGTGGCCAAAACCACACAACGGAACCAAGCTCATATTGAGGCATGTGAACTTAAATAGTAAATATAAATTATACATTGTACATATGCACAGGATACGTAGTTTGTTTTACTTTTTGTGGTGCTAATGGGATGTTGACTTAAAGGAAAAGTACACTTTAATTTTGCCCATCATCTGCAGTTCTTATGTGACAAGAACAAACTTTTCTGTGCGTTCTAATGATATACAAACGGAAAAAGAGGCAGCTAATAATGCTCGTAATGGGACACACAACTATTCCGCCTAGAAAGGCTGCTATTAAAACGCCTCCAGAAACCTCCAAGGTTTTCTATTCTCGCTGTATGCATACAGTAATGGATACATTCATGATAACATGGAATACTTAACAGTATTTTGCTCATTTTAAGCAGAAAGCCCTTCCTGGGTGCGTTGATTTTACACGGCAACACGGACAAGAACGCTACACCTAGCATCAAACAGTGGCTGTAGCCTTAATTTTGGCTAGTAGCATGAGGCATCGGGAGCCAGTCTGTGCTGAAGCTAGCCACTAGCCGCTGTGGCGTGGCTGTAGTTTGGTCAATATGCAGGTCATATGGAAATGTTGAATTATGTTTTTTCCTGCAGGCTTTATGAGTGCATCCCATTCTTGCTGATGACTCCTTTTTTATCTGCTTTTATATCTTTAGAACGCACAGAAGAGAGGTTGTTTGTTCATGTGTCACACAAGGGTTGTGGATAACGGGGGAAAAAAAAATACACTTTTCCTTTTAAGTATATTAAGACTGTACAGTTTATACAAAAGTTCTTGTCTGTTTAGGGAAAATAAACTACACGAGAAATCCTCTTTTACAGCTGTGTCATTGTTAAAACTTGAGGTTGCACTACTTGGGTTTGCAAATGAGGGAAGGAGCTGTAAAATAATCATATGCAGAGTTTCTGTGCTGTCTTAAAATAGAATTGATACATATACATTGGCATGTCTCCACCACAAGCATACTAAGCAAACACTAGATTTAACGCACCTTTTGTAAAAATAAATAAAAAAAATATCAAATTATAATATATATGAAATAATATATCTAAACATATCAAATTATAATAAATATAAAAATACTATTAAATATAAATATCAATTTATTTCAGGCGGGCTGAAGCCCCCTAAAATAATTAGGCTATTATTATTGCTATCATTATTCTTCTGATTATTACTAGTACTACTTAGTGGTAGTAGTAGGTGGCTAATATTAGCCTACTTTTGCCTTAAATGAAATTTGACAGATTTTTTTCTGTAAAAATAAGTATCAAATATATTACATATACAAATGTTATATATAAAAATCAAAATTGTCAACTTATATTGTATGTAAAAATATATATTATAAAAATCAAATTATTGTAGGGGGACTGAAGCCTAATGACGCCACTGACAGTGTGCAAAAACTACAGGTTCGTGTAAAATATATTTATATTTATATATGAAGGTATAAAAAGTTATCAGTCCTGAGAAGCACGAAGTCAGAGGTATCGGTTTGACGATAATAGATTATTTACATTATTTACATGATTTAATATAATACACTGACCTGGCTTGTCAACCACGCGAACGTACCTCACCCTGGAGGAGGCGGCAGCGTGGGAGGTGTGTGTATGTGTGTGGGGGGGGGGGGGTTGGATCGTCCAGAGGAGGCGGACCTTCTCCAACCCCCACAGTTTGTGCTCCAATGTGCTTCACAATGCCGACCATTTCTCCTCCACAAGCTTCCCTCGCTGCTGGCGCTCCCATTGCGCCTAAAAACAAGTCCAAATAAATCACCAGGAAGAACCTCCCTTCCTTCCACGTCTGAGGAATTAATCTGACAATCTCCTCAACAAAACCCTTTTTTTGGTAAGTCCTATCTTCTATCTCAAATATATAAATATGTCTTTCATTGTGTTTGCTTTCACCACGCGTGTTCCTCACTGGATCGATCCGGTTTCAGCAGATAATATAAAATAATATAATATAACTCCATACCATAGAATATCTCATAAGAGGTGATAAATAAGAATAATGGTGATTTTAAACTGATAAATCAATTCTATGATTTGTGTCTCTTCCGCAAAAAGAGGGGGGGGGGGGGGGTCTTACTGGTTTTAAACCAGCAAACAAACAAACTACACAAGTCCGGACGTCAGGACCACCATGTGGCTCAGGGGGACTCTTGACAGATCGTGGTCTGTATCTTATGGTCTTAAAAGTACCGGAATAGACTTAAAGCTGCTTTATTTCATTCATAGTTAAGTATGAATGTATGAATACTGCTAGTACTACTGCAGTACTACAACACAATCCATAAATTCACTGAGAAATATACACATATTGTATATTTTCTAATGCAACACGCTACAAAACATGCCTGTAAGGTCTGATATTACAAATTAATTACAATTAATTCGGTACATTAAGCATTCCAGATACTAGATTAAGTAAACATGTATGTATTTAAAAAATATAATGCTGACATTGATTAAAATAAGGCATAACTTTATGATATTCATGTCAAATTGATACTAAAATGTCGGTTTTAAACTAAAAGAGGGGTTTAAAATATATTCATAAATGTAATTATGATTATTATTCATTCCCGGATTAAGAATGCATTTCGTTGGAAATTAGTGTTTGTTGGAGCCAACCGGGTGCAGTACTTACTGCCACCAGCTGAGTCGCTATTGTGTCGATTCGGCGTCAATAAGCTTGCTGTCCATGACGTCCTATTTGAATAATGTATCAGTCTATTATAATTTTCCAAGTTGCTGAGCAAAGAAATGTGTACTACTATTTTGGGACAATTATTTGAACATTACTCTGACATTGACAGTGTCAATTAAAATTGAGTTTTATTACTTCAAGAAAAAAAAGTTCTTTACATGGTGCAGGTGTACCTAATGGAGGCAATGTCATCAAAGCAGAAGAAAAAAAAAACTCCTGTGTTGTTACAAGTAAATAGGGGCCTTGGCCCCCCACCCCAATCCAAACACTAACCCGCTGTATGGATTTTTCCTGCTGGGTTCATCCCAGTGGGCGAGCGGACAGATAAGGCCGAGCCGCGGTCGGTCAGCGAACCCCGGCGTGTGTCCCATGTCATTGCTTTAAGCGGCAGGCGTTGCAGGTGTTTTTATTCCACAGCTGTGGTGTATGTATACGCTATCTCGTAAAAAAAAACCACAGTACACACTAGTTATACTGTATACTGAATGCAGTAATATGCTGTGTCATGCTTCCCATGTACTGCATTGTTGTTGGACTGTTCCTTGTTTGGAATGTCATTCTTCATCCTGAAATAAGTCAACTTTGAGATCATTTGAGTGAGAATTTGTGAAATAATAAATACTGTATTTTCTGGAATATAAGTCACTTCGGAGTATAAGTCACACAAGGACAAAAATGCATAATTAAGTAGAAAAAAGCATACATAAGTCGCACTGGAGTATAAGTCACATTTTTTGTGGGTAATTTATTATTATTATTATTATTATTTATTCTAAGGAGAGCTTGAAAATGCAAAAATAAGAAATGGGAGTCAGATAAAAAAGCAATTTATGCAAAGAACAACAAGGTCGGGGCTGCACGGCGGTCAAGTGGTTAGCGAGCATACCTCACAGCTAGGAGACCCGAGTTCAATTCCACCCTCGGTCATCTCTGTGTGGAGTTTGCATGTTCTCCCCGTGCATGCGTGGGTTTTCTCCGGGAACTCCGGTTTCCTCCCACATTCCAAAAACATGCTAGGTTAATTAGCGACTCCAAATTGTCCATAGGTATGAATGTGAGTGTGAATGGTTGTTTGTCTATATGTGCCCTGTGATTGGCTGGGATAGGCTCCAGCACCCCACCGGGACCCTTGTGAGGATAAGCGCTAAAATTAATGAATGAATGAAGCTCTCCTTAGAACCTCCTTAGAACCTCCTTAGAACTCCTCCCAACATTTCAAAATGTACATTTGAGATATTTCTCAATTGTTCTTAACATTTTCTTAAGTATGTATTGTGTATACATGCTCGCTGTCCTTTAGAGTAGTCAGTGTCCAGCTTGTGTAGCAGTATAAGTATTTGCTATCCACTAAAAATGAATGAATAGACAGGCCTTGTACAGCCTTGCTGTACACTGACTACTCTAAAGCATTGTCAATCCATTATTTGGCATTTTTGTACATCTTAATGAATTATTTAATCAATCACGGTTTGGATTTGAGTATTTAGTGCCGCTTGTATGCTTTTGTTTTTTTTAGTATTTGTGTGCAGTATTAGCTGAACTCAGCATTTTTCACTTTTGGCTTTAAGACCGAAGGAAATAACCGGGCAGGTGTGGTACAAGGTAACAGTGGATACGGGATTGAAATACTAGTCGGAGGATACGGGATAGAAATACTAGGCGGAGGATACGTGATACTCGTGCAGGCTGCACACGATGAGCAAGCGGGCAAACAAGCATGATGGCTGGATGCTGGACCGGCTGCCATTGCAAGGTTAGCCAAACCCTGATGGGAAGAGGCAACACGTGAACGTGGACTTTAACTCCTACATGATAAAAACCAACAAACTATTTGCTCATTCAGGTGGATTCCATGAGGACGGAATGTCAGTAATCGGGTCTTTTTTAGTTTAGTTTTGTTGTTTTTTTGTCTGTTTGGCTTTGAACACGGAATTTTAAGATGGCCGTTTGCCTCGTTTTGTTTTGGGTAAAATCAACATGGGAAGTATTCATCAATGAAATAACCAATGATGTTATTAGTTACTTTACTTTTTTTTTTTTATAACTTAAAAAAAAAATCTTCCTGAATGTTCTGATCTCCTCTTTCCATTTTGGTATTGATACCATAAATGTTGATTATTGTTTTTTTTTTATTTGTCTTTTGTCTGTAGTTTTAGGCACACATTACCCATTTGACATTTTTAAATGAAATAAAATTAAAATAAATACAAATAAATACAAATTACTAATTAAATATATTAATAATTACAATTAATTACAATCAAATGTATTAATTAATACAAATAAATACAAATTACTAATAAATATATTTTCAATGTTTAAAATTCCATAATATATATAGAATTAATGTAATAATAATATAATTAGATAGAAGGAGTCAGTGTGATGCAATGCAGACATCGTCCAATGAGAAGGCAGCATGTTTATCTGAGTGTGTGTGGGTACGTAGGTGTACCTATTGTAATGACTGTCGGGAGAGACAGGTGCTGTCCCAAAGTGACCTGCTGGGTGCCTGAGCGTGGTGCATGGAGTGGCGGGCCGCCATGACGGCAGCGCGTGTGTTCATGTGTCCTCAGCAGGCACGTGGCCGAGGATGAGCTGGTGCTGCCAGGCGCTCTGGGCTGAACCTCGTGCCTGTTCCTGATACCGCTTGCAAGCCCCGCCCCTTGTCTAACTGACACAACGGGGGGAAAAATAACTTCCTAATAATCACTCCTTTCAGTGGAGTCTAGAAAAAAGACGCCAGCGCCTGTTCAAACATCGAACATTCACAACCCTCACCCCGTCATGACCATCGCTTACGTAACGCAAGTGGGTGGCCTTTTTCCTCAACCAGAAGTCAGTCACGTTTTTATCTTGAGTTGACATATTGAGATGAGTGACACTCCTATTAAATACACTTTTTAACATTATTAGAGCCCTCTAGTCATGAAGTAACACCCCTATAGCCACCTTTGCATTCATATTACCCAATTTAGTAGACATAATAAGAGAAATTCTGACATATTAGACATTATAAACCTGTTTACCACCTTCTAAATACACTTTTTAACATTATTAGAGCCCTCCAGACATAAAGTAACACCCCTATAGTCACCTGTACACTCCTATTACCCAATGTAGTAGACATAATAAGAAATAATTTGACACATTAGACATTAAAACCTGTTTACCACCTTCTAAATACACTTTTTAACATTATTAGAGCCCTCCAGACATGAAGTAACACCCCTATAGTCACCTGTACACTCGTATTACCCAATATAGTAGACATAATAAGACAAAAATCTGACATATTAGACATAAAACTGTTTACCACCTTCTAAATACACTTTTTAACATTATTAGAGCCCTCCAGACATGAAGTAACACCCCTATAGTCACCTTTACACTCCCATTACCCAATTTAGTAGACATAATAAGAGAGAATCTGACATATTAGACATTAAAATGTGTTTACCACCTTCTAAATACACTTTTTAACATTATTAGAGCCCTCCAGGCATGAAGTAACACCCCTATAGTCACCTGTACACTCCTATTACCCAATATAGTAGACATAATAAGAGAGAATCTGACATATTAGACATTAAAATGTGTTTACCACCTTCTAAATACACTTTTTAACATTATTAGAGCCCACCAGACATGAAGTAACACCCCTATAGTCACCTTTACACTCGTATTACCAAAATAGTAGACATGCAGAAGGGTGTAGCCTAGTAGAAATGAGTACATTGGCATAGTTTTTATATATTTTTTTCATTGTACTTTTCTTAAAAGTAATTTGACCGTCTCATGTGGTGAATGGAGTGTCTGGTTACACGGCTGGTGTTTATTTATGCTAAATAGCAGCCTCTTTCCAGTTAGCATCCGCTGCCAATGAATGCGCCTCCTGAAGTAAAGGCTGCTATGCTATCAGAGGCACAGTTGATGTTGCATGAGAGGGAACTTCAGAAGTTGATGTTTGACACGGTCCTGGTGGGTTCACTGCACACGTACATCGTGACACTCGGCAATCAAGCAGATTCCTACTGTCATTCTCATCTGTTGACTGAACGTCCACCACATCATGTGCTTCCACATTAATAACACATCAGGTCATAGGTCACCACAGACCTGGTAGAAAGGTCGTTTGCTACCAATTAGCATTGTTAGGGCCACTTACCACTCACCACCTTAATGTTTTGACATGAGATGTTTCTTGAATTCAGTGCTAAAGACACCGACCGTCCGTCCATTTTTGTGGAAGAACATCTGCTGCACCTTGCAGGATGGAGCCGTCTCAGTCGGAGATGAACATCTTATCCAACGGGAAAAGACACGACCTCGGAGACGATGTGGGCGTGCCCGTGAAGACGTCGCTGGAGGAAGATCAGTGAGTGTTTGCTACGCTCGCCCCCCCCGCCGCTCGTGCTGGCATGTCAACGTTTAGCTTAGCAACAGCCTGCTCGACTCATATTCTTGTTTGCTTTGTTTCTTTTTAATGCATGCTTGCATTTTTGCCTGAACGGGTGGATCCTTGCTCAGAAATGGCACTCAGACTATCAGGTATGACAGGCGTCAAACTGCACACACAACCCAAGCCACCATTTATTCATTATGACCAATGGAGTTTAACTCCCCCCAAAAAGTGCACTTTTCCTTTAAGGCTTTGTATTGAAATCATGACCATCTGCTAGGTTTGATGACCCCGACGGAGCTCTGGAGAATGAGGAGTTTTTGCCAAATGCTGATGGAAAGAAACCCGTGCGATTCACTGATGTGAGTGACAAAGCACAAAACTCCTCGTCTGTTGCTTCTTTTTTTTAACAGCCACCTTTTTTCCGGATTAGTTTGAAGGGAAAACCTCCTTTGGCATGTCCGTCTTCAACTTGGGGAATGCCATCATGGGGAGTGGAATCCTGGGACTGGCCTACGCCATGGCCAACACCGGCATTCTCCTCTTCCTGTGAGTAGGACCTATCATGTCTATCAGGTGGTATCACAGTGGTTACCGAGGAACCAATGAAAAACTAATGACTAACGCACATACATTTAGAGTAGTTACTGGGGAACTAATGAATAAGTAATGAGTAGTTATTGTGGAACTAAGGCATTTACATTTAGAGTAGTTATTGTGGAACTACGACATTTACATTTAGAGTAGTTACTGGGGAACTAATGGAGAAATAATGAGTAGTTATTGTGGAACTAAGGCATTTACATTTAGAGTAGTTATTGTGGAACTAGGCATTTACATTTAGAGTAGTTACTAGGGAACTAATGGAGAAGTAATGAGTAGTTATTGTGGAACGAATGCATTTACATTTAGAGTAGTTACTGGGGAACTAATGAAGACGTAATGAGTAGTTATTGTGGAACTAAGGCATATACATTTAGAGTAGTTCTTGAGAAACTAATGAAGAAGTAATGAGTAGTTATTGAGTAACTAGGGCACATACATTTAGAGTAGTTAGTGAGGAACAAATGAAGTAATGAGTAGATATTGTGGAACTAATGCATTTACCTTTAGAGTAGTTAATGGGAAACTAATGTAGAAGTAATGAGTAGTTATTGTGGAACTAATGCATTTACCTTTAGAGTAGTTAATGGGAAACTAATGTAGAAGTAATGAGTAGTTATTGTGGAACAAAGGCACATACATTTAGAGTAGTTACTGGGGAACTAATGAAGACGTAATGAGTAGTTATTGTGGAACTAAGGCATATACATTTAGAGTAGTTCTTGAGAAACTAATGAAGAAGTAATGAGTAGTTATTGAGTAACTAGGGCACATACATTTAGAGTAGTTAGTGAGGAACAAATGAAGTAATGAGTAGTTACTGAGGAACTAAGGCACATACATTTAGAGTAGTTACTGGAGAACTAATGAAGTAATGAGTAGTTATTGAGGAACTAAGGCACGTACATTTAGAGTAGTTACTGGGGAACTAATGAAGTAATGAGTAGTTATTGAGGAACTAAGGCACATACATTTAGAGTAGTTACTGGGGAACTAATGCAGAAGTAATGAGTAGTTATTGTGGAACTAAGGCACATATATTTAGAGTAGTTACTGGGGAACTAATGAAGTAATGAGTAGTTATTGTGGAACTAAGGCATTTACATTTAGAGTAGTTCCTGAGGAACTACTGAAGAAGAATGGTGTTGCATTCATGTCAATTTTACAGCACCAACAGGCCAATGTTTATACCACAACAAAGCTAGATAGTGATTGCCCACTTTCAGGAGAACGCTGCCCCTGGTGTTTTGGTGGAGAATTGCGTGGCTTCGAGGGGTAAATAGATGGATGCAGGGCCGTACTGTAGTGACTTTTCTGTAGTTTGATCCAGCCTCTTACTCTCTTAGTTTGCGTCAGGATGTCAGCCAATCGTGCAGATTCCTTCCAGGTTGATGATTATACTTCCAAAGCAGAGGAATGTTGCGCTCTGTAGTCTCACACGGACCCGGGCCAGCTTTTATCTGTGCCAACCCTGCTACGTTGGCACCCAAACAAGATGTAGACTAAATGGCCAGGTGGTCCCAAGGCCACCATACATGGGAGCCTGCAGCCTGCTTGCAATAAGAACACACCAATAAGCAAATTCCGCATGAAGTTGGACTATTCCGGGCCGTGGCCTTTCTGGACTGTGTACATTTACAGTCCGTGGGTACTTGATCCTTTGGAAAGATGCGTGGCTGTCATGTCCGGGGGGGAAGGCTTTTCAATGTGTCGACTTCTTCGGCTTTTATTGAGACTTTATTCAATGCCGTTGCAGGTTTCTTCTGACTGCAGTGGCGGCCTTGTCGTCTTATTCCATTCATCTGCTGCTCAAGTCCTCTGGCATTGTGGGTAAGTCCGTCTTTGTCTCAGCGGCTTCACACCATCTAGCAAAAGTGAATTGACTGCGGTTTGGTACTCGGAGAAGACGGTCCCCAGGCCGCTTTCATGACACCTTCTGGGTGGCGATAAAGCATCTGGGGTCCACCGTGCAGACGTGACGCATCGTGATCTGCTTGCAGGAATTCGAGCATACGAACAGCTGGGCTTCCGAGCTTTTGGTATTCCTGGAAAAATGGCGGCCGGCATTGCCATCACTCTGCAGAATATCGGAGGTGAGGAAGAAAACACAGACGTACAGGAGATGATGATCTGATTAACATCTCAGCCGGTCAAAGATTGTCTACGGAACAGGATTGCTTACTACGGATGCATTTCGAATAAACAAGGAAATGTAGAGGAGTGATTGGTTGGGAATGGTTGTTTGTCTATATGTGTCCTGTGATTGGCTGGCGCCTCTCGCCCAAAGACAGCTGGGATAGGCTCCAGCATTCCCGTGACAATAGTGAGGATAAGCGGTATAGAAAATGGATGGTTCTTTGCAATAAATTTCTTTTTGTCCATCTCCCTTGATGCTTGATGCTCCACAAAGAGGAAGCGAGATGACCTTGAAGTTATGAATGAAGACGATGACGCCTCATATTTATGTTTTGTATTTTTTTTATCATGGCAGCCATGTCCAGCTACCTGTACATCGTGAAGTCCGAGTTACCGCTGGTCATCCAGGCCTTCTTGAAGGCCGACCCCAACGCAGAGTGAGTACAAGCAATAATAGCTACGGCATGCTGGGTGGGGGGGAAGGGGGGGTCAAGGGCTACGATATTGCACAAGTCGCTGAAGTGGAGGGTGGGGTTGGTGTTTGGTTGGGGGGTGGGGGGGTGGGGGGTTGAGAATGGAAGCTTATAATTGACCGAGCCAGAGGAGGCTTGTCAGTCAGCTGATGTACACACAACATCAACCCTTCCTTGGATTGGTGTGGATGCCCAACGCCCCCCACCCCCTCCCCGCTAGAGTAGTCTAAAAATGGCGCCCCCGCCCATCCATCTTTCAAGCGGTAGGATTAAATAAACTTCTCTTCCTGAATTGTGCAATTGTTCGAGACGTCACGTCTGCAAAATATGCGACTCACGCTTAGCAAATGAAGGACGTGTTGGCCATCATGCTAGCGACAAAAAAAAACCTGAATGTAAGTTTGGCTTTATCAGCCATTTGGTGAATGTTATCATTGGTGGCATACTTGAAACACACCAGCTTGTCCTCCAGTGTGAACACACACACACTCACACACACACACACTCACACACACAAGTACACAGTAAGCGGCGGCAGCAGGTGTTGCAACACGAGGGCTTAATGCCAAGCGTGCTGACAGGTCGCCTTCGGCGCCACCCCCTCATAGAAGGTTCATGTCCATGCCTGGAATGGTGGGGTGAGGGGTGGGGGGGAGGAACACTTGAATTTACGCCCCCGCCTCTTAAAATAGAGGAGCAATGACGTGCTGCTGACGGCCAAAATGCTACCCCCCTTCCACTTTTAAGAAATGCTTCTAGATATAAAATATATATTTAGCATGGATGCGAACACACTGGCAGGTAATCACAAATGAGGTGTGTGTGTGTGTGTGTGGGGTGCGTGTGGGTGGCCAAACAAGGCCGACCTGAAGCCGTGAACGTGAACTTGAAACCTGCACTTGACCGTTGTGAAGTGTCGGCTTGCAGTGTTACATAAACATTGCGAGTGGAACATCAACCTGAAGACAAACCGTCAATTTGACAAGAATAAAGCCAAAATATTCATCTAATGAGAAAAATATCACAATATTATGAGGGACAAGTAATGTCATATTAGTAATATAAAGTTGAAATTTATTTTTTTTTTAATGTATTCAAATTTTGTATCTAAATATTTAATGTTTTTATTTTTTAATAATGAGAGACAAACAAAACAACAAATAAGATTGTAATTTGTAAAGAATTACATTGCAGGAAAAAGTCAGTGTTATGAGAATAAACTAAAAATATGATGAGGCATAAAGTCATAATTATCAAAATGAAATTTCCAAGAAGAAAGTTTAAATAATGAAATTAAAAAGTTGAAATTAAAAAATGAAAAGTTATAATTATGAGATAAAAAAAGTTGAAATTATCTGATAAAAAGCCATGATTATGAGATATATAGTCAAAATGATGCAATGAAAAGTTGAAATTATTGGATAGAAATTTGTATTTGTACTTTTAATCTCATAATAATGACTTTTTATCTCAGAGTTTCGATAATTATTGCTTTTCATTGCATAATTTTGGCTTTTTATCTGATAATTGTGACTTTCTGTCTTCCATAGCAATTTCATGTCTTCCATAGCAATTTGACCACAACCAGTAGAGGGCGCTACAAATGTCAGTTAGTAAAATGCCACTGGGGGGGAGGGTGCCCTTCCTGGACGGGCGTTCTGTTTTGATTCACCTTACCACCATTGTCCCCTGGAGATATTTGTTCTGCTCAGCACGCCATGTAAGGAATCTTTATTTATTTCCCTGCTCCTTCAAGCATCACATTGGCCGCCTGCCTCAAGGACTGATGACGTCATTCTACTGTTCTTGCACACATTTCAAGTTGACTGTACACAATTCAAATCAACTACAGCTTCATTGTTCCATCGAAGAATGAAGTCGGTCATGACTACAAACTTCTTTCTCGCACAGTAAAACCATCAAAGGGTTGCATCTAGCAAAAACCTGTCTTTTAATATCAGAACTTGTTCCCCAACCTAATTTTCCATAATTTGTTTTTCTTGTGATATCACCACATCCCTATTATCAGGAGAACCAGAGTAGAGTGGACGGAGCCACCTGGCGTGTCCCAGCAAGGTGCACTGTATTCAGGTACACGCTCCAAACTGCTGATGTGCTGTTATGGAGGTCAGGAGAACCAGAGTATATAGTGCAGGGAGCCACCTGGCGTGGCCCAGCAAGGTGCACTGTATTCGGGTACACACTCCAAACTGCTGTTGTGCTGTTATGGAGGTCAGGAGAACCAGAGTATAGAATGCAGGGAGCCACCTGGCGTGGCCCAGCAAGGTGCACTGTATTCGGGTACACACTTCAAACTGCTGATGTGCTGTTATGGAGGTCAGGAGAACCAGAGTATATAGTGCGGGAAGCCACCTGGCGTGGCCCAGCAAGGTGCACTGTATTCGGGTACACACTTCAAACTGCTGATGTGCTGTTATGGAGGTCAGGAGAACCAGAGTATAGAGTGCAGGGAGCCACTTGGCGTGGCCCAGCAAGGTGCACTGTATTCGGGTACACACTCCAATGCTGATGTGCTGCTATGGAGGTCAGGAGAACCAGAGTATAGACTGCAGGGAGCCACCTGGCGTGGCCCAGCAAGGTGCACTGTATTCGGGTACACGCTCCGAGCAGCCTACGCGAGGCACGGTGGTCTCTGGTGAACTTTTTCAAACAGAGCACCTCTCTACGACTAATCTTGCCTAATTGGAGTATTTTTTTAAATAACCGATTATGGAGGGTATTTTTAATGTTATCAGATTCATCAATATGTCGTCATAATTCACCCCGAGTTAAATATGACTTGGACGGTTACTAAAGCTTCATGATGGCGACAGCTTATTTAGCTTTGGAAACATGGAGGTATATGACTTACTTGATATAGTATATATATATATAGTACGTATATATGTACATAAACTGTGTGACTATGTGCGGTGCATATGTGCTGTAGGTTTTTATGAGTGAATGGATCATGTGGCGTCTGCGTTTAGCAGATGATGGGTCAGCATCACAGGAGCTATGTATGCCAGGATTGGATATGGAATGTGTTTTTCCCACCATTACATCCTTTTAAAAGAAATATATGTGAGTGAGACAAGCGGGTACTACGCTATATTCAGTGTCAGGCGTCTTTCTTGCGGCGGTAAATCATCCGTTATGTAAGGTTCTATTCCTGTGTGGCTACATGAGCAAAAACTTTTGTTTCTCCTTAACCTCACGGCCCAAGTATATAATTCTTAACCGTGTACACAATGATTTCTTCCCCTAACAGTTTGTGGTACTTGAACGGCAACTATCTGGTCATCATGGTGTCTGCCAGCGTCATCCTGCCCCTCGCCCTCATGAAGCAGCTGGGTGAGTGCACACATTATTCAACACAGGTCTGAGGTCACTGAGCTTCTGCTTGTTATGTTGACTCATTCAATACGAAATACATATTTATACGTTTTTATAAACCCCAAACACCCCATCCCAACAACGTATTTACATTTACAGGCAATGATGCAACTCTCCACTTATGGATTTCACTGCAGAGCAATTTGAAGGCATAAAAACAGCCACAAGATGGCAGAAGTACATTTGATAAGAGCTGGGCATTCATTTATTCATTTTTTACCGCTTATCACGGGGGTGCTGGAGCTTATCCCAGAGGCGGGGTACACCCTGGATTGGTGGCCAGCCAATCACAGGGCACATATAGACAAACAACCATTCACACTCACATTCATACCTATGGATAATTTGAAGTCGCTAATTAACCTAGCATGTTTTTGGAATGTGGGAGGAAACCGGAGTACCCGGAGAAAACCCACGCATGCACGGGGAGAACATGCAAACTCGAGGGTGGAATTGAACTTGGCAGACATGTGAATGGAAAATCACACATGACAGGAAGGAGGAAGTGAGAGCGCATGGAGGACTGTACTGTCCAGAAGGTTGTTGGGAAATTTTAACGCGTGCATACACATAGTTCTGTTCCAAATGTGAAAAGTGTTACATTTGTAAATAAATGGTTATTTTGATGGGCCGCACGGTGGACGAGTGGCTAGCATGTAGGCCACACAGAAGATATGGAAGAACTGTGTTGGAATCTCCGCTTTGGGCATCTCTGTGGGGAGTTTGCATGTCCAAATTGTCCATAGGTATGAATGTGAGTGTGAATGGTTGTTTGTCTATATGTGCCCTGTGATTGGCTGGCCGTCAGTTGAGGGTGTACCCCGGCTTCTCACCAAGATGATAAGCGTCATCGAAAATGGAGGGATGGATTGTTGTTTAGATATTTCAACAGTCACAAAATGTGAAAGTTATGCCTGGAAAAGCTGCTTTTCATTTTTAGTCGGGAACTGATATTTTCCCGAAACTTTCCTATGTTCTACTGCTGATTACTAAAGAACGCAAACAGGTAGAAAAAAACTTTTTTTTTCTGATGAAAGATGGGGATCTAATCTTTCTTTTGGTTGGTTCCGGGTTTATATAGCCATACAACACAATATTCCATGTCCCTTGAAAGAGCAGAAATCAGTCAAAATCATCTCAAATGTCCGCCACTGAAGGGGTTCTCTTTTGAAAACTGTCTGGGAATGAATGAGTGAAACACAAGTTGGCGTTGCTTTAATAATTTATATTTATATTCTACGTATGTTAACACACGCCTTCATAACAAACATTTCATCTAAAGAAATCTGCAAACCACTTTCAGTGTTAATCATCCTCCAATGTATTGTTTGACGGACGTTGTGGTCGGCGGTACAAAGTACTTTCAGACGTTTGAGTAATAGGAACGGTAAAATTCCGGGCATTTGTCTGTTCTGGCTCCCAACAACAGCTCCCAAAAGACACTTCATATTTCCACGTTGCTCCTAAATGTTTGCTAAGTGGTGTCTTCTTTCAGGTTATCTGGGCTACACCAGCGGGTTTTCTCTCAGCTGCATGGTCTTCTTCCTCACTGCGGTATGTTTGCATCTGGTACAAATGTGTCATATCCACTGAAAATGAGCCAATACGCAAGATAAAGCTGCATGAGTGCATTTTTTTAGCATTTGACCATCATTCACAATCCTTATGTGAGACATGAACACTCTTTTAGTGCATTCTAAAGATATACAAACAGGTAAAAATAGGCCACCCCACTGTGGTCATTGAATTGGATAGGATTCAATGTTAATAAATGAAATATTTTTGTAGTTAGAGCATAGAAAACCACTTTTTAACATTATTAGAGCAACCTGTTTACCACCTTCTAAATACACTTTTTAACTGTATTAGAGCCCTCCAGACATGAAGTAACACCCCTATAGTCACCTTTACACTCCTATTACCCAATATAGTAGACATAATAAGAGAAAATCTGACATATTAGACATTATAAACCTGTTTACCACCTTCTAAATACACATTTTAACATTATTAGAGCCCTCCAGACATGAAGTAACACCCCTATAGTCAGTTTTACACTCCTATTACCCAATATAGTAGACATAATAAGAGAAAATCTGACATATTAGACATTATAAACCTGTTTACCACATTCTAAATACACTTTTTAACATTATTAGAGCCCTCCAGACATGAAGTAACACCCCTATAGTCACATTTACACTCATATTACCAAATGCAGTAGACATAATAAGAGAGAATCTGACATATTAGACATTAAAACCTTCTAAATAAACTTTTTAACGTTCAGTCTTTGTTTACGTGAAGATGTCCACTAGCTAGCAAGCTAGCTGCCCAGTTCCCACCATGCAGTGTCTCTCCAAACCTCATCAGGTTTTAATCTGGCGAGATTGTCACACGAATAAAGGCGTGATGTCTGAAATGGATGGAATCATACCATAAAGTCATGTCATCGTGACTGTAGGTCATCTACAAGAAGTTCCAGATTCCTTGCCCGTTTGAGGAGTTCTCAGTCAACAAAACGCTGAGTCTCAACCTGTCAAGCCACAGTGTTGATTACGGCCTCGCTCACCAAGAGGACGAGCACCATTGCACACCGCGCATGTTTACCATCAACTCACAGGTAAGCAAACGCACCATGGACGTATCTTTGCAAGAGCGTTGGTTTTAAACAGGTTCCCTTGATTCCTCACAGACGGCCTACACCATCCCCATCCTGGCCTTCGCCTTCGTTTGCCACCCGGAGGTCCTCCCCATCTACACGGAGCTCCGCGAGTGAGTGGCTTGTCTAGCCGTAAATACGGGATCTCAAATATCACGCGCAAATCGACTTTTTCTTGAACTCCAGCCCGAGTAAGAAGAAGATGCAGAAGGTGTCCAACATCTCCATCTTCGTCATGTACACCATGTACTTCCTGGCAGCGCTCTTTGGCTACTTGACCTTCTACGGTGAGCATTTCGAGGCTTAGTAGTTCTTTTTCCAGTAAGCATACTGAACAACAATCAAACCTTTTTGCTGGTCTTCACTTTGTAAACACGCTAAAACCGATTAAACATCCCTAAAGTCTCTTAAAGTTCCCTTATATGAGTGTGACCAATCACAGTGGATCTAGTGTGCCGAGAGGTGGGCCGTGGGTGGAATAAATTAAAACAGCGTTTTGGAAATCCAAGGAAATCGATCTGGAATAGGTGCAGATTGTGGAAGATCTAGAAAGCTTTGTGTGTAGCTGCTCCATAGGAGTCCACAACTCAATACATTCATTCATTCATTCATTCATTTTCTACCGCTTTTTCCTCACGAGGCTCAGCTGCCTTCGGGCGAGAGTCGGGGTACACCTTGGACTGGTGGCTAGCCAATCACAGGGCACATATAGACAAACAACCATTCACACTCACATTCATACCAATTAACCTAGCATGTTTTTGGAATGTGGAAGGAAACCGGAGTACCCGGAGAAAACCCACGCATGCACGGGGAGAACATGCAAACTCCACACAGAGATGGCCGAGGGTGGGAATTGAACCCTGGTCTCCTAGCTGTGAGGTCTGCGCGCTAACCACTTGCCCGCCGTGCCGCCCCATCTCAATACAAAAGGCCCAAAATGAGCATAATAGGTCCCGTTTAAGCACGTTGTACATATTCATGGCCTAAATGAAGCATTTCAAGGATAAAAATGTCTAAAAGAAGGAAAACAATATATGGCATTCAAAGGAAGTGTTATGACGTGTCGTGGTATGTGCCTTTAAGAGGCGGGGCCTTAGTGTGTGATGTCAGCTGGCTAGAGTTGACTGTTAGCTGAATGCTAGCAGGAGTTTAGCAGTGTAGAGAGCTAGTTAATAGCTAGCTAATAATAAATGAAGTGTATGAAGTATTGTAGGTGTCAATAAAGTTACATGAATGAGACGATAGCCACCATCTTAATTAGCCTTATTTTCTATGAAGTGTGTTATTTCCCCCCAATAAAAGACTTCATTTGCTTTTGTCAAGAATTGTTCTAATTGCGGATTATTTTTGTCTTCACGCAGGCAACGTTGAGCCCGAGTTGCTGCACACTTACAGTCGCATCGATCCTTACGACACCCTCATCCTGTGCGTGCGAGTGGCCGTCCTCACCGCCGTCACGCTCACCGTGCCCATCGTGCTCTTCCCTGTAAGTCCGCACTTTGTTACTCGGGATACTCCTCCCTTCCACGGCTGATTTGTGTGTATTTGTGTGTTGTTGTGCACAGGTGCGTCGAGCCATCCAGCAGATGTTGTTTCCCACCAAGTCTTTCAGCTGGTTGCGTCACATCGCCATCGCTCTGGTGCTGCTCACTTTCATCAACATGCTGGTCATTTTTGCTCCCAACATTCTGGGCATCTTTGGGATCATCGGTGAGTGCCACGCTGTAAATACACACCTAGTATTAAAATAAAATATTAGAATTAAATTACTACTATTAAATTTATAATATTTTAATATATCATTTTTAAAATGTAAATATGCCGCCATTAAAAATAATAATTATATATTTATATGTGTATATATATTTTTTATTTTAAAACATGTAGTATTTTTTTGCTGAAAAATATGAATATTTTCCATAATAAATTCTATTATTATTATTCTTGTTATTATTATTATTATTTATACATATAATTAGTATTATATGTCATATTATTATATTATATTATGTATTATATGACATTATATGTCAGGTTTTTTGTCATTAAAAGAATGTAAACATAGTGCCATTCAAAATAATTGTTATATACGTATGTATATTTTAAAATATTTTTAAAAACTTTAATCCATGTTAAAATGTATCACAAATCTATTATTTTTAGCTGAAAATCGAAATATTTTCCTACAATCGCTTTTTAAAGTATAATTATTATTTTTTGAAATGGGTCAATCATTCGCACCAACATGGATTTTCATGCAGGGTTTTTTTTTTTACATCATCAGATTTCAACCGACAACATGTTAACTGCTATTAAAAAAAAACAATAAAATCAATAAAACATCAATAAAAAATCAATAAAACATAATTTTTTTCTACTTGAAATGACTCCATCTTTAAAAAAAATACTTCTGTTTGATATATAAAAATAAATAAAAGTCCTTATTTTGGCAGGATTTCAACCTTTTAACGGCCAGCATGTTTACATATGTCAAAAAAACAAGCTAAAATACTAATATGAATCACACAAATAAGGTGACAGGCACCCTGGCCGAAGAAACTTTGCTGCATGCTTTGAATGGGGAAAAAGTAGCACCATCTGGTGGGCAAATGCAGAAATTGCGAGCTAAAAATCAGTAGTCCAAATAGAAATGCTCACATAAAGGATTGCATGTTCAGAATAATACACGTAAGATGAAAATGAGTTTTTTGCAGCCTTTCCATTTTAGGCTGATTAAAAATTGTGATCACTTCCAGGTTAAGTCGACATATTGTGTTCCTGAATGTTCTGAAGTTAGCGTGTTTTGAAACTGAGCATTGCGGTCTCAGTATCTAGTCTCTGATCGACTGTAGCTAAAGTCGCGTACTGTAACTTTAGCATCATGGCTTACTTATTGTGTCTCTGTTTACAGTCTGAGCTCATCGCGTTCGAGGCGGTCCCAAAACGTGACCGCCGCATGTTGACTGAGAATAGAAAAGGGGGACGGGGGAAGGCGGGGGTGAAAAAGCGTATGACCTGAGTCAATATTATTGTTCCACTCATTCCTCGGATGGGAGGTCATGTTTCGCAGGTCAGAAGTGAAAGTTGAAAGCATTTCCGTTGACGTGCTGCCAAGGACGACTTCAAAGCGGCGAGTGCACGTAAACACAGAGTGCACGTAAACATGCTGGACATTGGCGGCAAGGTTCATTTTTCTCTGTACGTTTACTTGTCCTTCACGTCAACCGTCGACGATCGAGCGCCTTCACCAACGCCGCCCTGTTTGTATGTTACATGCATGCCACATCGATCCCGAAACAATACCGGCTCATCATGCTCTCAAATCAAAATATATATGTATATGTGTGTGTGTATATACTATATATAATATATTTTTACCTTCTAAGCGACTGTCAATGACTGACTGTGCTTCACGGTTCCAGGTGCCACGTCTGCGCCGTGCCTTATTTTCATCTTCCCGGCTGTCTTCTACATCCGCATTGTTCCCAGAGACAAGGAACCCATCAACTCCAGGCCCAAAGTCCTGGTGAGACCACTTCCTTGTCATACTGCCTCGCTTTTATTTGCTTCCTATGTGCTTACCTTTGTACAATTACACAAGTCTGAAAAGGAGCAGGAAGAAGCAGAACTTGTTTTTAAATCCACTTACTGTTTACTTCCTACTACTTTTTACAATACTTACAATATGCAGCGGGCCAACAATGGCGCCATGGAAAAGTGTCCTTAAAAAGCAAAGAAACAACAAATGAATACAAATAAATAAGTCGGGGGCTCACTTCGTTCATGCCGTTGTTCTACGGAACAAATGTGGCAGGGTGCTAAACGCAATACACAGAGCGAACCCTTGAGGAAATCAAATATTACAGTCGTCCCTCCTTTATTGCTGTTGATTGTTTCCAGACTCGACTGTGAGAAATGAATTTCCGCAAAGTAAGATTCAATATTAATAAATGTAATATTACTATTGTTATGGCTTGGAGAACCTGTTTACGATCTTCTAAATTTGCCTTTTAACATTATTAGAGCCCTCCAGAGATTAAATAACACCCCTATAAACTCCCAAGTTAGCCGTGTTGACAGCGTACTTCCTGCGGTGGCTATTGTCTTATCAGTGAATTGTAATGGCGGCTTTAAATGGATTCACATTCGTATTAGTCAACAGAGTAGACATTCATTCGTTCATTCATTTTGTACCGCTTGTCCTCACGAGGGTCGTGGGAGGTGCTGGAGCCTATCCCACCGTAGCGAGGTATGACTCTGCCATGCACTAACGCCCATGCACGTATTCTTCTTAGGCCGCCTGCTTTGCCGCCTTGGGCGTCTCCTTCATGATCATGAGCCTGAGCTTCATCATCATGGACTGGACGACGGGGAGCGGCCATGCCGGCGGCGGCCACTAGAAGCCGTGTGAGTGTGGAAAAAGAAGGAAGAGAAAAAGGAAAAAGGCGAGCAGTGGAAAAGAGTCAACTCACTGAAAAGAAAACCACAAGAGCCGTCCGTCCCAGCCGGCCGGCATGAAGCCTGGCATTTGCTATGAAATATCTATATTTTTATATATTCCATATAGAGAACAAATAGTACATGTGTATGGATAACAAAATAAGATTTGACACTCATTGGCCACGATTACTTACTGGTACTGTAAGGAAAAAAACTTCGATCACATCGTACTTGGTGTGTGTCTAAAAAGTCTAAAACAAACAAATACTAGAGGACAGGCGTGGTACAGGAGTGTGTATTTATACTACTATTATGTTTTTTTTTTCATTTCAAAAGGACTACAGTATATTTAACTTCAGGTCCAAATTCATTAGATACACTCCTGATCCAAATGTTAAAAACCAGTTGGTCAATGTGAAGAACGTCCATGTGGCAGTGGTGGATCTTAAGGAGGTTCTAAGTAGAGCTTGAAGATGCAAAAAGAAGAAATGGGAGTGAAATAGGCGAAGAGGACAGCCTTTAAAAGGTAAAATGTTGGTAAAAATGTGGATTGAAAGTGATTTAGTGTCAGGTATTTACACTGTCATCATCTCTTGATGGCAAAGGCAACAAAGCTTTCAGTCTTTGAACAAGGCGGGATTGATTAGCAAGGCTTCTGGCAGCGCCATTGCTGATGGGGCTCATGGAAGTAAAATGTCAGGATAGAATCCCATTGGCTGTCCCGTTGTGGGCCCGGATAAAGTTTGGTACTGGTGCTGGGTTCGGTCCCATATTAAGAAAGAAACATCTTAGGAACAAGCATTATTCATTCATTCATTTTCTACCACTTTTTCCTCATGAGGGTCGCGGGGGTGCCGGAGCCTATCCCAGCTGTCTTCGGGCGAGAGGCGGGGTACACCCTGGACTGGTGGCCAGCCAATCACAGGGCACATATAGACAAACAACCATTCACACTCACATTCATACCTATGGACAATTTGGAGTCGCTAATTAATCTAGCATGTTTTTGGAATGTGGGAGGAAACCGGAGTACCCGGAGAAAACCCACGCATGCACGAGGAGAACATGCAAACTCACACATAAAGATGGCCGAGGGTGGAATTGAACCCTGGGGAACAAGTATTAGATAACCAAATATGGGACATTGAAAAGTGGAGGAAAGTGATGGCTTCCAACATTACTTGCATGACAATGAGATCCCACCTGAGATGTTTTCCAGCATCATCCTTCAATGGAGTTTCAAGTCGTGCAGGGGCGTCAAACGGCACCAAGGATGCAAAGGTTTCATTTTTGTCGTTTTAGCTAGTTGAAGCCTTTCATGCTGCTAGCAAGAAATTGATTACTCGTTTTTTTTGGTCTCGCTTCCATTTCTTCATTTTGCATTTTGAAGCTCTCCATGGAAGCTTCTTAGATCCAACAGTGCCAAATGTACATTGTTCAGCTGCTGTTAAGATTTAGATCAGGCGTGTATACCAGTGGTTCTGGAACGTTTCACACCAAAAATCATCTCAGTTTGTTTTTGCTTGATGCGAGTGCCACCGTTTTTCTTACCTCAGCTCTAATCAGCTTGTGGCATATAACAGTAAAGATGAATTAATAATAGTCAACAACAATATGAAACATGACTTTAATTTCTTTAATAAATTTGTATTTGTATGATTATTTCATGTATATATTGCCAATATAATTTTATTTTATTTTAAAAAATCTCCTTTGTACCACTAGATGGCACCCACAGTTTGAGAATATGATGTTTTTTATTCATCTTATGATGAATCATTGATCAGAGATTTTTGAATAATTAATAACGGCACACATGTCTTTGGAGTTAAACCCAAATGTATTCAAATCTTAACTTTCTTGAACATTTTTATGAGTTAATTCTTCTAGAAATGACACAAGAAAGTGACTTTTATGTGAATTAGGCCAGGGAGTGTCATTATTCCGGGTTGGACTGTCAGTAAATGGTCATTTAGCTTTATAAGGAGTTTGTAGTCATTCTTAAAGAGACATTTTAAAGACATAATGCCATAAGCACCTTTTAAATGGTTTACAGTAACCCCACCCTTCATCGCAATTAATTGGTTGTAGACCCGCAATATGAGTAAATGTTAATGTCTGACCAAAGGCATGTCTGTCTCAGCCATGGCATGTCTGTCTCAGCCATGGCATGTCCGTCTCTGCCATGACATGTCTGTCTCAGCCATGACATGTCTGTCTCAGTCATGGCGTGTCCGTCTCTGCCATGACATGTCCTCCTAGTCCATGGCATGTCTGTCTCAGTCATGGCGTGTCCGTCTCTGCCATGACATGTCCTCCTAGTCCATGGCATGTCTGTCTCAGCCATGGCATGTCCAGCTCGGCTATGGCATGTTCGTATCAGCCATGGCATGTCCGTCTCTGCCATGGCATGTCCATCTAGGCCACGGCATGTCCACCTCGGCTAAGGCATGTCCGTCTCAGCCATGGCATGTCTGTCTCAGTCATGGCGTGTCCATCTCTGCCATGACATGTCCTCCTAGTCCATGGCATGTCTGTCTCAGCCATGGTATGTCCATCTCGGCTATGGCATGTTCATATCAGCCATGACATGTCCGTCTCTGCCATGGCATGTCCATCTCGACCATGGCATGTCCGTTTAGGCCATGGCATGTCCGTCCCAGCCATGGCATGTCTGTCTCTGCCATGGCATGTCTGTCTCAGCCATGGCATATGCGTCTCGGCCATGGCATTGGGTTTAACTTTGCTGGTTCATGCAGTGTAAAAGGTCATGTCTCCTAACATTACCGAGGCTTGGCAACCACAATACTACATATAACATGTCTTTCAATATTTTGGGACTATGATAGGCCATAGTCAACCATGACACAGCCATCATTTTTAATGATTGATTATTTCAAAAACCAAGTTAAACTAAGGAATTACCGTAGTTGGTGTGGATTTTTAAAAAATGTATCTTATGGGGAAGTACTTTAAAAAACTCTCTAATGCGATGTGAAGATGAACCCACTGGTGGGTTTTTTGAATGCAAAAAAAAAACAAAAAACCTGAGCTCTTCTGAAGCAAATATGTCGTCTCCTTGGTGACGTTATGTGTTCTGATGAGTATTTTTCTGTTATTATTGTCAGCATGTGACTCGATGAGCACCCTTTCATGTCTTGGCTGCTGAATCCTGTCACGACGATGCTGATTTTTAATCCCACACAGAGTACGAACATGCAATCCATAAACTGAAAGTGTATACAATATACTTATAAAATATTTCCAAAGAGATATTTTCCACTGCTGCTCGGACCTACAGAGGCTTTTATATTATAGCAACAGATGTCACATTTTATTTATGCACAGCTTTATTACTGTATATGGCTTTTAGCAGGCTGCATTGATGCTTTATGAGATATTTTCACTGATAAATTATGATGAAGAACTCAAGGAAATCATTGTCCGTCCCTTCCAATGTATTTGCAGTTATTCAGTGTTTCTTTGAAGGGATCATGCCAAAATGACAACAAACTACCTACTGGTTTTAAAAAAAATGCCTTTTCAACTCAAACCATACATGCAAGCTTGAGGAATGACAGCGTAGTTTGTCAAACGTGCATTTCCTGGACCTGATGCTGTCCATGGCGTCTGGCGGTGCCATGAAGCGCCCGTCTGCGGAAATGTCATATTCCGACTTCATCAATGGCTTTTTTTTGGTGAATAAGACGTGGCTTTATATTGATGATGTATAGAAATGTAAACGTTTTATATTTGTCAGGCATATTCTCAGTAGACTGTAAATTGTAAATAGCATCGACCGTTTTAGTTTGGCAATTAAATCATTAAAGATGTGTTGTTTTTCCATCATGTCTGCCGTCATCATTTCAATATTTGTATTACTATTATTGTTATTATGTATATCCTTTCAGCATTTACTTTCATTGGAGGGTGGGGCAGGGGGCCCCTCAGGGGGCTTATGTATGCAGTTTAGAATCAATATTTAGCTAATAACATGAATAAGAATAAGCCCGATGCTAATACAGTTGGAGTGGCATGGGGCCTGCGCTCCTGATTCTGAAGGTCCAAGGCAGACAGACGTAAAAAAATGTATCATACAGTTAAAATTGAAATATAACACAATATTTAAAAAAAAATCAAATATTGTATCCTCACAGTGGGGTATTGTACACATAACAGACCAGCTGAACGATTTTAATAGCAATCTACGTTTGTCCATTGGAGGGCGCTGTTAAGCTCCAAATACATTCTAGTCTGATTACACTATCAGGACACAACGCAGACCCAAGTTTGTTTAATTTTGATATTTTTAGGCCTTTGATAAAAGTATTATACAGTATACAGTTATAATAGAAATATTACGACTTAAAAAAATACAAATACTGTATCATGACAGTGGAGTAAAGTACACATAAGAGACCAGCGGGGCGACTTTTAGTGGCAATCTACGTTTGTCCATTGGAGGGCGCTGTTAAGCCCAAATACATTGTAGCCTGATGACACTATCATGACACAACGAAGACTCGGACCGGTTTAATTTTGTCATTTTTGTCATTTTCTAAAATGTTTTATTTATTTATAAAAACAAATATTAACTAAAAAATCAAATATATAGTATCATAAGAGTGGACTACAGTCCATATAGCAGACCAGCGGTTATTTCGGTGACAATCTACATCTGTCCGTTAGAGGTCGCTGTGTACCACTAAATACATTATAACCTGATTACGCAATCTGGCCACAAAGCAAGCCCAGTCACCACACAGCGCCCCCTGGTGGCTCAGTCTCCGCCCCCTGCTCTAATTGGATGGACTTCCTATAATGTGCTGAGCTCACTCACCTGTTTTCCCATTTTAATTGGCGTGTCGCTAGCAAGCACTTCAAGGGAACAGTAACACACCAGTCAACTTGTGGTGGTCGTCGTGTGTGGAGGGACACGCATTTAGCGAGACCGGAACCACTACCAGGACCAGGACCAGGTCCAATAGGAGAATGTCAGCTGGTTCGAGGAAGCAGGACGCGCCGTTTTGAGTGAGTGGAAATGGACCACCGGTGACATTTTGGAGGAAAGATACACAAAACCTGGAAGCTTCTCAGCGACTATTGAGACTTTTGTCACGAATTGGGATTTGATTGGCTTTCTGTTGGTGAGCCCTTTAATTTTCGGTTCGGTGCTGCCGTGTCTTTGGAACCACCATGGGCTGCACGGTGAGTGCGGAGGACAAGGCGGCTGCCGAGAGGTCCAAAATGATCGACAAGAACCTCCGAGAAGATGGAGAAAAGGCGGCCAGAGAAGTCAAACTGCTCCTATTAGGTAAGCGAGATCATTGTGATCCAGAACATCTCCCTAGCCAACACATGAACTGCTTTCCAACCTTGGCGTCGATCTACTGTACACTATGAAGAGGTTCGATTACCTACACTTAATAAATGGGACATTTTTTAAAATAAAAGCTGAAGTAAAGGTCTACAACAAGTAGCTAGTGAGCTACCACTAGCTTTCCACCATACCGATACCTTCACTTCTCAAGACCGATTTGGTACCGAAAACACAACTTTTCTTTTTTACATTTCGATATAAGTGCAGTTTGTGTACATCTGGGGGTAATAAAGACAGGAAGAAATGAGGAATTGTTGGTTAGTCCTAATGAAATAGGATGACATGACTACTATCAGGAGAACCACAGTATAGAGAGGAAGGGAGGGAGCCACCTGCTGTGGCCCAGCAAGGTGCACTGTATTCGGGCACATGCTCCGAGCAGCCACTGTGTCGTCACGGAGGTCATTTTCCCACTTTTATGTTTTTTTTGTAGGGTAGCCACCACTATCACTACTACTACTACTACTAGTATGTGGTAGAATAAACTATAACTTGAACTCCATACATGTGATGCAACGTTAAGGATGTCGGATCCCAGCATGCTTTGCGGCATCTGTTTAAGTAGATGCTCAAATCTCAAGCATGCCACCATGTTATACTTTGTTAATTTGTATGCTAGCACGACTTCCTAAACATTTGGAGCGTGACCCGGGTGGGGGGGGGGCATATATGGCATCAGGGCAGAGTGTATTAATTTTTCACCTGGTCATCCCTGTATCGTTTTGGTTTGGAGTCCAGGAATAAGTTGTGCGAATTAGCTTAGCATTGCATTTCTCCTCTGTGTCTTGTTGCATCATGTAAGTGTGTGTGTGTTGTAGGACGTGTGTCATCTTGCTGTGACAACCTGTTAACACAAGCCAGGATGGCGAGCTGCAGTGTGGCTAGTCAGCTGACTAGTCCACGAGCAGCCAATGTCTCTCCTTCCGTGTGTGTGTGTATGTGTGCGTGTGTGTGTGTGTGTGTCCTCCATCAAGCAGTGCATAAAATCTTGATGAATTCAGACCATGAAAATATTGTGCAAGGTGGGCGTTCCAATGATTTATCACCCCCCAGCAACGGGGTTGCCAGGTGTATAGGCGAGGGATGGCTGTGGTGGTTTGTATGCTAAGACGTTAGCGTTTATATCCAGACAGAAAAAAACTACATGTCAGCCTTGGCGTACATGAAAAGCACATTAGTGCAAATTTTGGTCTTTGTTTTTCTTTCCCATTTTTTCTTTTCAACACTGAAAAACTTTTTTTTCCTCTTTAATCATGAAAGTTTTTTTAATAATATTTTGACTTTATTTCCATCATACTAGAACGTTTACCAAAAAGGACAGCTTTATTTAGTTGTATTTCTCATGTCATTACTTTTCCCCTTGTTGGACTTGTACATTATTACTTTTCTTCATATTTTGTTATTCTTTAAAATAATATCCACCCATTTTCTATTAACCTCATTAGGATAAGCTGGAGCCTATCCCAGCTGACTTTTGGACAAGAGGGCAGGGACTCCTTAGACTGGTCACCACCCAACCACAGAAAATAACTTTTTTTTCTTTAATATTTCAACTTTAGGCTATGAAAATGACAGATTATGACTTTTTGTCAGTAGATTACAACTTTTTTCTCTGAATATTATTGTAAAATTCCTGCAGAATTTAAAATTTTTGCAGTTTTCTTGTTGAATTATATTGCCACAAAGTGCCGCTGGCTTAATTACGCTGGTGTACTTTGGACACGCCTTCTTTCTGGCGTATGTGCTGAGCAACAAAGTTTTGTAATTAGCAATCGGTCTGAATTTAAAAAAAATATCAACTTGAGGGATGGCCTTCCACTGTGTCTGTAACAGGGTGTTGCGGTGAGCAAAAAAATGGCTGCCATAGCATAAATGTGCGCGGACTTAGCTCATCGACTCAGCAGCACCTCTGATGGTGGCAGCCAGTACTGCACTCCATTCTTACTTAATTGGTCGCAATCATTTGATCCAGGAGCCTTTTTCATGTACAAAGATGAACTCTCATCTTGTATTTGGGTCGTAATTACGTCATTTAGTATCCCTGTGATATTTTGTGACATTCAACTTTTTGATGACAACCTTTTTAGTTATTGCCTTTTGTGTGTGTGTGTGTGGCCTTAATCCTCTTTGGTAACGTTCTTATGCAGGCTTTGTTTAATATTATTTTTAGAAGCGGCCATGAGCCAATTCAAACTGGAGGAAGTTGTTTTCTTTTCTAGTGTTTGTTTACTTGCTGCTCATTTGTTGCTTTGTTGAGTGACCCCGGGGTCACACTGAATCCGTTGCGGTTCCGATCCTGATCCAGTTTGGCTTTCCGCCAAGTGCCACTCACACAGACTCCGGTAGGCACTGCGGCGAGCATCCGCTTCTGCTGTGAGAACCGTACTTGCGAGAGCACAGCCGCTGTTGTAGATTTTTGTTGTGTTTTTGTGCCTTTTGACTACTTGGAGTACAAAAACTATACATTTCTTGTATTGATATGATGATGATGATAGTGCTGCAGGGTTGTGCGCACACAGCCGACAGTGACGACAGCGTCCCGCTTGAGTGGGTTCCGTGTGAAATGCACCGCTGTTCTCTTTTGTCAATTTTGCGGATGATTTAAGGACACCCCGTGCATGCCGTAATTGTGGCCTTTGTGTGAGAGTATGTACATGAGTCACCCTATAGACGCCACTCAATCATGAAAGCATCTTATTTGTGTTTTTTTTTTAAATGTTTTTTCCCGAAAGTTCTGTCATCACCACATGATTTAGTTGAGTACATGCTAAAAATGAAGGATGAGTCATTGTGGATGCACATTTAGTGAAAGTGCCTGCTTTTAGGCCCCATAATGAACATGTGGTGTATTAGACGCACACTGGGAAAGCCTTGCCAAGGAAACAGGAGACATGTCAGCTCCTCTTCTACGCCTCGACTGCTTCACACAAAATGTGTCCAAATGTGCACCTCTTCATATCTCACCATATTGTAGCGGAGTGGAGCTGCCACGACAGTACCCAGCATGCCTTGTGGGTATTCCTAAATAACATTGTACGAGTGTCCAAACATTTTTTTTTATTGGCCTGTGTTCAACAAATGCAGCAACAATGGGGGGAATTTTAGCTATTTGAAAAGTATCAAAATGGTCAGTGCATCCTTTTTGGACCCCCTGTGTTGGCACGTAGTCGTCAATCTCAGACAATGCTAGGTGCTCGTGTTGTGCTGTTTGTTTTTCATCATGACATCACATTGAGGTGCCGCACCACAGTCCGGTCATTAATTGGTTCCACACCCGACTGTGATAAGTCCATTTCCGTGAGGTAGGATTCATTCATTCATTCATAATTGGATTTGCCAATTAACCTAGCATGTTTTTGAAATGTGGGAGGAAACCGGAGTACCCGGAGAAAACCCACACATGCACGGGGAGAACATGCAAACTCCACACAGAGTTGGCCGAGGGTGGAATTGAACCCTGGTCTCCTAGCTGTGAGGTCTGCGCGCTAACCACTTGATCACCATGCCGCCCAGGTAGGATTCAGTATTAAACATTTTTTTGTTGTTGTTTACTCTTCAAAATATGGGTTTTATTGTTATTAGAGCCCTCTAGACATGAAATAACACCCCTACAGTCACCTTTTACATTTGTATTACTCAATATAGTTGACATAATTGGAGATAATAGGACATATTAGACATAAGAAGATAAAGACTCATATGTTAGCAGATCCAATTTCTTGTTGTTTTTCTGGACGGTGAACTTCCTGTGGTGGCTATGCTCTCATCAATGTAATGTAACTTTAAATGGTTTTACACTCGTAATTACCCAAAAAAGTAGACATAATATTAATAGTAAATAAAGCATTTATGACCTAAAAAAATAAAACTCCTTCTCAAAGCAGTGTCACACTAAATATGTTCCCTAGGGGACCTTACTGCTGAGCGGACAGGAAGTGATGTTGGCAGTTCAGAGTTGAGTTTTAGCTTGTAGTAGGTTATGGCCCCACCTGTAGCCTATATTGTTATTGTTAGACCATCATGCTAACGAATTTAAATGGGAGTCGTTTAAAAGGAATGGCGTTTACCATCGCTACTGAAGTTGCGACACCTTCACGTGAGCCACCTCGCTTCCCTCCGTCGGGTTCCATCTTCATCAGAGCCGCCCCCATCGTTCATTTTCCAATCACACTTCCATTATGAGCACCATTCATAATTCAGAATGTCTAATATCGCCTTCCTTTCTTCCTTCCTTCCTTCCTTCGCCCTTGTTCTCTCGTCCTCATCACACTTCTCTTGTCTTCTCGGGTGAGGAACGCACGAGTGGCGCAGCAAGTGGCAAAGTCTTTTCAGGACAAGTATTCATCCAGACGCTTCCCGTGTTGACTTCGGTACTTCAATCTATCCGTGTAATTACAGCAACCCAGCTGATCTCCGAGGTGCTTGCTGGGGGTTATTTGGGGAAAAAAAATGCGGGCAAACTTTTCATTTTGATGGAGCGTTGTTGAGACAAATGGTAAAAGTGGTTATGAGCTACTGGCTGGAGACCCCGGACTTACTGTGTATGAACTCGGAGTGGTAACGTAGGTCGTAGACACATCGGTAGTGCAAATATGATTATTGTGTATGTTTTTTTATTTTTTTTGCGGGATTACGGAGTCTTTCCGTTGTGTCGTACGCCCGCCGGAGACAGAGCTGCAGTGTGAGCCTACACCAGGGATTTCAATCTTGCGGTATGCTTCCGGAACCGATTCGGTGTAAGCCCGGCGTCAATGCGTTCCTTGTCCACACTCATACCCAATGGTGCATTTCCGAAAATCAGATTGGGAATATCGCTGCAGTTTTGCCTTTTGTATTCGTAGTCGCTTTGACATATTGTAGAAGTTATACAAAAAAACCGAGGGTATCAAAATGGTCAGTGCATCCTTTTTGGACCTCCTGTGTTGTCACGTAGTCGTCAATCTCAGACAATGCTAGGCGCTCGTGTTGACTGAGCCGTGACGTGTTTAATTTTCATCATGACATCACGTTGAGGTGCCGCACCACAGTCCGGTCGTCCCTCCTTTGATGGGCGTGGAACCAATTAACGGCCGACTGCGATATGTCCATTTCGGTTCGGTAGGATTCAGTATTTAAAAATAGTTTTTGTTGTTTACACTCTTCAAAATGTGGGTTTTATCATTATTAGAGCCCTCTAGATATGAAATAACACCCCTACAGTCACCTTTACATTTGTATTACTCAATATAGTAGACATAATCAGAGGTAATAGGACATATTAGACATAAGATCCAGTTCCTTGTTGTTTTTTCTGGACGGTGAACTTCCTGTGGTGGCTATGTTCTCATCAATGTATTGTAATGGCAACTTTAAATGGTTTTACACTTAGAATCAGAATCAGAAAAGGGTTTATTGCCAGGTGTGATCAAACACATACTAGGAGTTTGTTTTGGAATAGTAGGTGCAGACACATCTATGAAAAAATATACAGAATAAATACTATAAATATATGTACACAGTCTGTAATTACCTCATATAGTAGACATAATAAGAGTAAATAAACCATTTATGACCTAAAAAAATACTTCTCAAACAGTGTCAGTCGTCTCATCTGTGGTGGACCTTCATCTTTTCAAAGGATAAATGGAGGCAGTTACAAGTGAGATCCTCAATCCCGAAGCTGCATTCAATGTTCCTCTGAATTTTAGTGAGGAAAGTGAGGAAAAATGGCTGAATCACCCTCCACACCTCCGAGTGCAGGGGAAGCTGTTAAGCGAATGAGGTCACACCTTCATATGGCATCAATTAAACACGCTCTACCAGCGCAAGCGGCACAACATCCCATTTGTCTCCCAGAAGATGATGATGATGATGCTGCTGTCAGGTCAGCAGTAATGAAACATCTATCCTTTGCGCTCCGGCACGCTGCCGCCTCAAAACAACAAATTAGTTTTCATCTGTCGCCAATCAATCTCATCCATTCTTTTTGTGTTTATTCAAGCACGTCAACCGTCGCTCGCTGTGGTATATGACACACAAACGTATGTCCCGGGGTCTCCATGTTTGCTTTTAAGGCTCCAAACACAAACATCATGTTGAAGATGTCTCTCTTTGACTGCCGTAATCGAGTTGTTTAAGGATCACTTTTTCAGTCTCGCTAAAGAGCTTCCGCATGTCAAGTGTTGCCATCGATTTAACGATGTGCCGTCACTTGATTAGTGGGATTGATGGGGAATCCTGTGAGGCTGAGTGCATATTGAATAGAAGTTCCAGTGCTCCGTCCCCCACTGGACACGGGCTTTCAATTGATTTGACATCTCAGCTGCTGTGTGACATCAGACCCTCAAAACGTCCAATTGATTTGTCCCATTGATGTAATTCAGAACGTAGCGGAAGGTCAAACGCAGCTCAGGTTGGTCAGTGCTTCTGTTGTTATGTACAGCAGCTTCTTTTTAAAAACACTGGAAACATCCAATCAGAGCTGTAAAGACCAGCTCATGTGGTTAAGGTAGCAATTTAATTATCTATTTAAATTAGGGATCTCCGATATTGGCTTTTTTTTGCTGTCATAACCTGTGTGGTCACATGACCTAAAGCACAACTCACACAGCCATAGAGTAGCACATACATAGCCAAACTAGCATGCACCGCTAAACTAAGCTAACTCGGCCATTTTACACTGGCTATTGATGTACGTTCTGTGACAAGAGTTAAATTCTTTGTATGTTATGGGGCTGCACGGTGGTGGAGTGGTTGGCGTGCAGACCTCACAGATAGGAGACCCGAGTTCAATCCCACTCTCGGCCATCTCTGTGTGGAGTTTACATGTTTTTAAAAAACATGCTAGGTTAATTGGCAACTCCAAATTGTCCATAGGTATGAATGTGAGTGTGAATGGTTGTTTGTCTATATGTGCCCTGTGATTGGCTGGCCACCAGTCCAGGGTGTCCCCCGCCTCTTGCTCGAGGGCAGCTGGGATAGGCTCCAGCACCCCCGGGACCCTCGGGAGGATAAGCGGTAGAAAGTATATGAAAATTTTACCTGTTTTTATATCTTTAGAACACACAGAAAATAGGTGTGTTCATGTCTCACATAAGGATTGTGGATGATGAGTGTGAATGGTTGTTCGTCTATATGTGTCCTGTGATTGGTTGGCCACCAGTCCGGGATGAATGAATGAATGAATGAATGAATGAATGAATGAATGAAATTTTTACCTGTTTTTATATCTTTAGAACACACAGAAAATAGGTGTGTTCATGTCTCACATAAGGATTGTGGATGATGATGATGTACTGTTCCTTTAAATCCTCAAAACAACTTTTTGTACTTTTCCCTCTTCAAACCAGTCGAGGAAAGTTTGATGGGCTGAAACATATTCATATCTTTGAGGCAGAGTGGCATTTGTTTGAAGAGTTAGCCCCTCAGCCGTCAGACGCTAACCAAGTTGAGTCTCCGACAATGCTGTATTCCCTACGTACAACGCAGCCGTCTCTTCTGACTGGAAATGTCCGTCACGGCGGATCAGGCAGAACACTTGGCACCGCTCACAGCATGTGTCACTTTGATCCAAAAAGGCAAAGATTAGACAAAAAGAGCAGAGGCTTCTGTCACAGCACCGGGAAGATGACGATGACGAGGATGAGTGACTCATTACGCTGCTGGCTGATGTGAAGCGGTCAAGAGCAGTGCCGGTGACGCCCACCCACGTCCCCAAGCATGAAGTGGACGCTATGCTGTAGATGGCTAACCGTGCAGAAGGATGCACTGCGGTGTACAGTAAATGTATTCATAGTAAGGAACCTCCCTTTTGTACACTTCATGCTGCAGTCCGTACAGCCCAGCGTGCATCCTCGGGTGGGTTGTGTGATTGATTATAATGCCCACATTTGGTATGCATGTCATGTTACATCTGCCTGGCCCTTGTTGTAATTATGTGCTCCGGCAGCCTTTTGAAGATTTTCACTTGTATCTGTCAATTAGTAGCTAGGGCTGCATAACGCCACGTGAGCCTGGGAAGAAGCAATTAGATGCCTGGGTTTTCTTTTGTCCATGCTGCAGGTGAAGTACACATTCATTAGGATCCACTACAGGTACAGTGTAGCGTTTTTCACCACACAGGATACTACCTCACTTCTTTTAGGAACAAATATTGATACCACAAATTAGGCATGTTAGGATTAAGGTAATGGTTTTATTTCATTTGAACATGCATCAGATTACAATTGAGTGCATCCCATAATCAGTTCACAGTTCCACATGTCCGAAAGGAGTAGGAAGAAGCAAAGCTTATTAAATTCTACCCCTCCTTCTGGTACTTTTACAATCAGTAACTGTTACATTTGTTCACTTCATGCTTTCCTAATAATATAGTTTTATTTTATTTTATTATTTTTGTCACGGGCGCCACGGAGGTCGAGTGGTTAGCACGCAGACCTCACAGCTAGGAGACCAGGGTTCAATTCCACCCTCTGCCATCTCTGTGTGGAGTTTGCATGTTCTCCCTGTGCACACGTGAGTTTTCTCCGGGTACTCCGGTTTCCTCCCACATTCCAAAAACATGCTAGGTTAATTAGCGACTCCAAATTGTCCATAGGTATGAATGTGAGTGTGAATGGTTGTTTGTCTATATGTGCCCTGTGATTGGCTGGCGACCAGTCCAGGGTATACCCCGCCTCTCGCCTGAAGACAGTTGGGATAGGCTCCAGCAAACCCGCGACCCTGGTGAGGATAAGCGGTAGAAAATGAATGAATTAATTAATGAATTTTTGTCACGTACCGAAGTACGAGGTATTATGTCCATACAATGACATAATGGGTACCATAGTAACTGTAATATTTTCTCTGAGTACTCCGGTTTCCTCCCACATTCCAAAAACATGCATGTTAGCTCAATTGGCGACTCTATCCATAGGTATGAATGAGAGTCTGAATGGTTGTTTGTACCCCGCCTCTCGCCCAAAGTCAGCTGGGATAGGCCTCAGCATACCCCCGCAACCCTAGTGACGATAAGCGGCATAAAAAATGGATGGATGGGTGTTTCGTGACACCTTCAGGTAGCGGCCCCTTTGCCGCCCACCGAGACAGACTGTATGACTGACTGAAAAGGGCTCACTCTGTTCATGCCATTGTTCTATGGAAGAAATGCACCAAGGTGCTGAAGGCAATGCACAAATGTATCCACTTCATTTTCATTTGTTGTGGAATTGATTGATTGATTGGTTTATCTCAGATTCCTGCACTGTATTTGTTGACAGAATAGACACAAGATGATAGATATCCTGTAGTGCGTAGGAACCTGGAACACTTCTGTACCGTACGGAAAATGGGATTATGAATGCATGTTGTCCATGCCAAGCCGCTATGCTGCTGTAGTGCCGTTTAGGATGCATTGTGATGACTCGCTGGACGTATATTAAGTAGCCAGGTCACGTTCACCACATGTGCAGCCGCCCACTGGCGAGCAAACGCAACAAAAGGGATTAATCGCTGGTGCGTACACGACTCTGTGCTGTTCTGTGCTTCTCTACACAGACCAGCTAGCAGTGAAGCTCAGCTGCTCCCTGCGCCGCTCATGACCTACTTTCCTGCTCCAGACGATATACCATACTGAACACGTACCGCATTTCTCCTATGCCACCCCAACTCTCTGCATATGTTGCATTTGATGCTGCCACCCACCTGCTTGGACAGGAGAGTGCGCCTAACGTGGGCCTCAGGTTTGAGAGCGGTAGCAGAGCAGGACTCATTACGGCTGGGGTGGAAAATAACTCCAACGTACGATATTGTCTTGGCTGGTAATTCGCTCTGGGAAGCGCTGACAGGCTGCCGCATGCAGAGATGCTGAGGCTGATAAGAAAATGCCAACCTGCTATTGGTGCCATGGATTTCATTTACATTCCACGCTGATCATAAAGTTGTGTAGTCTGAACAGGCAGACCACATCACACAGGCTCTTCCTGTCGGTCACGAGGCGATTGCAGAGAGCTGAGACTGCTGACCTCCATGACCCGAACCCCAATAAGCTGAAGACAGTAGAAAATATTGATATAGAATTGAACGATATATGGGAGTCACTTTGATGTCTACGTTAGAGATGCTGAAATTAATCAGCTCTCCACAATCTGACCCCTCCATACCTTACAGACCTCCTTCATTCACACAATTCACTCCTCAGACTCCAACATCCTGGCACGCCCCTGTAAGACCAAGCTCCGAACCTGTGGAGATAGAGCCTTCTCAATCGCTGCCCCCCACCCTCTGGAACTCTTTGCCCCATTCACTCCGTGCTTGCACCCGACCTTCCCACCTTCAAAAAACAACTCAAAACCCTTTTTAATGTCTAACTTTTTATACCTGACTGCTGCGCCCCGCCTTGTTTTTAGCTCTGAATGAATGTATGGATATTGTATTTTAATGCATCTTTTACTCTATTTTTATTTCTTTTTCTCTACTGTAAAGCGTCTTTGAATACTCTGAAAAGCGCTATCCAAATAAAATGTATTATTATAATAAATACTGTACTATAAGCTTTGTTTTTTAGGTGACAAAGCAAATTAGTGTCATATCTAATAAAATATCTCTGTAGAAAGAAGAAAGAACAAGCTATGGGCCACAAACGGCCCCCGCTCTGCACTTTGGGCACCCGTGATCTAGTATTTCTTTTTAGGACAGTAAGCGTTTGAACAGGGTGATTTTATTTTTATTAATGTTCCAACAATGGCAAAGAAAAATCATCCTTGTCAGCTGTTCAAAATCAGGTGCTCGATGTCAAGGGCCAGGAGGCAGGGGGCCCGGCGGGCACGTCACTGAGTAGATCCACCCGGTCCAAGTAGCCGACCGAGGAGGCCAAGTGATTTGTATACTTTTCATCTGTCTGGCTTTTAAAGGCAGACTGTCCCTCACTTGAAATATACAGAGAGTGGGAAATGGGACATTGCATCGTGGGGAGGGCTTTTCGCCAGCCTGGGCAGACACACACAGTGCAAAATGTATGGTTCAGAAGGGGGGGGGTTGTACTGCACTTCTGGGGATCCATACGTACGTACATATGGAACATACACCAACAGAACATCATCGCTACTAAGCTGTGTCAGCTTGTGAAGAGCAGAGGGTGCGCTTCTTTTACGTTCTGCTCCGGTTTATCAACACCCGTAGGATGTTAACCTTTTTAAATGGCTGTAAAAGCTTCTTGGATGTCGGCATTGGGTTGGGGGTGGGGGGGCGGGGTGGCAGTGAGCCAGGATACAGCAGATGAACTCTGTGTCACAGCCCGGTGGCCACTTTCTATTATAAACGTTATGGAAGCCCTTATAGTTGCTCCGACTATGCCAAGAGTTATGTCCGCCGGCGCTCTTCCTTTTATCCCATAAGTCAAATACTCCTGAACAATCTCTGCTTTGGCTTTTTTTAACACTTGAACACAGCAACGAAGACAGCCCACAGTGGGCTTTAGAATGCAACTTGTTTGCACGGAGAGGCTTGTGTTCCAACTGCTGATGTCGTCGCCGCTGCAGTATAGATTTTTTTAATAGCGCCGGGATGCTCGCAGATGGTCCGCTACTGTAAATCTTATTTATTATTAATCAGTACAGGGAGAGCTTTAAAATGAATCCTGCACACATCCTGACAGTCTATCTGTGCGCTCTTTTTCTCTCTTTTGGCAGAAGATCAAACTGGTGAGCTTTCACGGTGTGTTCACTGCACAAGTACTTTTTTTCTTGATTACGTTGTTTGTTTCATTCAAGTTCCTGATGTTCAATACTTATAGGTTATCACATGGTTTGTCTGGTATCAGGCCAGGTATCATGCCCCTAAGTGTAATACTAGCACGCGGGGGCATGATACTGGGCTTGATACCAGACAAACCATGTGATGATCTTATTATCACATACTATTTAATCATGAGCTTATTATGTGTTTCCAGAAAATGTTCAGTTTATTACATGTATTATATCTAAACAATTGCAAAAATATTTCAACAATAATATTTTTATCAACAGTCTTATCTTATCAGCGTCTGACAATTAAAGTTCCATTAATCAAGTTTGGGTTTTTTGGTGACTGGAGAAGCACTAGGCACTAAGCACTCGTGTGCTGTTCTCTGATTGGTTGTTTCACGGGCACGATACCAGAGCAGCACGCTCTGAGTGGACAGCTACGGGGGCTGATACTGGACATGGTTAAACTCTATACTTTATCAGTATCACTGCCCTGGGCTTAGACCTTGTATCATTCCAGCCTTTTTCCGTATCATTCATGGACGGTTTCTAGGTTTCTATAGGGCCAATTAATACTGTAGTATGTGATAATATCTAGTACTATCATTTAATATCATTTATAGGCAATAATTTTCCTATAGCAAAATATGTTCTGGTGACAGGCCTGCAGTTATAGGTGTTACTGCCTTTTGCTGTAAAGTGAATGCAATCACTGCAATCAGGTTTAGCTAATCTAAACACGCTCATCATTTGGCGGCTGTTTGATGTTCTCTGCCGGCAATCATGTAAATATTTGATCCCATGCGTGATGACTTAATTAGACTTGTAGAGATTTTCCACGGAACATCACTCTGTATCCTGCTCAATGTCAACACCTAAACGGCCCTCTTGGATATTGTGCTCTGCTATGTAGTTGAATGGTGCTTTTTACTACACTGGTGTTAAAACCCCCCCCTCCCCAAAAAAAAAAAAACTCTTGGCCATGAAGAATGAGGCTGCACTCACCTGTGTTTTCACATGCTCTCCTCCCCGTGGGGCCTGAAATATTAATGGATGTGTTTTATTCTGGAGGCAGGAAGGTGACCTTCATTCATGGTGTGTCCACAGAGA
Organism: Doryrhamphus excisus; assembly: GCF_037039965.1. Classification (NCBI taxonomy): domain Eukaryota; kingdom Metazoa; phylum Chordata; class Actinopteri; order Syngnathiformes; family Syngnathidae; genus Doryrhamphus; species Doryrhamphus excisus. The sequence continues at coordinate 17,878,215 of NC_136367.1, read as the reverse complement.
GACTGATATCTCTTCCTATGACACCTTTTGTGTCCAAAATGGGATTTTCTGTCCAAGCTTTCATACAGCATGGTCGTAGTAAGATTCAAAAGTAGCGTCACTAAAAGGTCTATGAGGTTGGGGGTTACCTACAGCCACAGCTCTTAATTTTTTTTACCTAATTAGAAACCCACAGTTTTGGAGATCATTCACCTCAGAGGTTAATTTAATCTAGAATATTTTAGGTGGTGCAGATAGGCTAATACTGTTTTACACGACAGCACTCGGCCCTGAAGGCTGCCTCGCAGGTTGAAATCATCTGAAAGGACGTAAGAAGTAGCCTCGGGCGTTGCGTTTGCCACCCTGTGTCGCTGCAGCTGGCACGCCACCCTCTGTCACTCAAAGCGGGGCTGAAAACAAAAATGGCACGATGAGGGAGCAAGAGGAGCACTGCTGCTCCTTTTTTTTTTTTTTTTTTTTTTTCATCGTCACTTTGACCTGATGTTTGTTGGCAGCTGGGTCAAGATGGCGTGACGTGGTTAACTCATCAGCTTTGACATGCTGAGTTGGAGCATTTACTTAAAAAAAAAACATGTTTATGGTAAATGATGTGAAACTTTGAGATCCAGATGGGTCTGTCCCGCCTGGTGCATGCTTCAGCCCCCCACAGTTGTAGTAGAGTCTATTTGGAGCACAATCCTGCAAAGAGAGGGAAGTTTCCCCTCTAATGATGCACTGCACCTAAACGCCCCCCCCCCCTCCACACACACACGTCTACTCTTGATGTTCTGATGAGAAAGAAGAACCCAAACACAGGCAGGCAGCCCAGAGGAGCTCATGTGATGTCACTGGGAGGTCAAAGCTTGAGGAGATGGTTTTAACCTCCAAACAAACTCACAAAGACGTTTGAGGTTTTTCTAACTCGAATATTTTGACTGTTCCAACAGGTGCTGGGGAGTCTGGGAAAAGCACCATTGTAAAGCAGATGAAGTAAGTATTGTTTTTGTGTGTCTCCCCCCCCCCCCCCCCCAGCCCCCAGCCCCTAAATGATTCTGCCTAGCTGCCTGAGAAGGAGTTTCTCCAATGCTCCTTGCCTGATGGATATTAGCTTCTCTTTTCTCCTCACTTGACTGCAAATTTTAGGTGGGATTCTAACACCATTGAGTGTCAAGCTACTGTTGCCACAGGGAATGAAGTACATGATATCAGTTGATAAATGGCATGGTGGCAAACCCTACACATGTGCTGTGTCACGTAGGGTTGCCGACACCCGTATTGAGCTGACAAGTGCAACCATACACTTTTTATCCATCCATTGTTTATGCCGTTTATCATAACTAGGGTGGTGGGTATGCTGGAGCCTATCCCAGCTGTCTTCGGGCGAGAGGCAGGGTACACCCTGGACTGTTGGCCAGCCAATCACAGGGCACATATAGACAAACAACCATTCACACTCACATTCATTTCAATTTGGCCAAAGTGAGACCATTACTCACTAGGGGTGGCCATAAGGTGGCCATAGAGTGAATCTAAAAGCAGAGCAGCACATGCGTGTTCACGCTGTCACGCCACCAGACGGATCCTCCTGATTACCTCAGATAGGAATAGCTCAATATTTGCAGTAACCATGCAGCGGTTTGATAGCGGATGATCTCGGCGGTTTCCCAGAGATGTCTGTTGGCTGAACTTGCCTTTTGCCTCCCAGAGTGCAAGGAAAGCTGCGTGATGTTCAGCCCGAGCACCAATCAGAACACATGCGGGACTCTAACTGGCTTTATTATTCACATTCCTCGAGGCGAGTCGGCCACTGGATCCATTTTTTATGAGCTCGGAGCAAGAACAGTCTGTCACCTTTTTTTTTTTTTTTTTTTTTTTTTGAAGCACCATTTTTAACACAAACGTGCATGTGTCAGCCTGCAATATGAATTGATTATTAAACTGCTCACACACACACACACATACACACACATGCGACACTCCCTTTCCTAAATGAGGCAATCAGCGTGTCTGTTAAATGACGACTGTCGTCAAGCAGCAAGTACTTTCACTTGAGTTAATATGATTACGACCTCCAGAGCAGAATATTCCATCTCAGGCATAGACGGTTACATTCCTCATTTAGGTGCACAGTAATAACCAAACTGGTAGATAGATAGATAGATAGATAGAAGTACACAAGGAGGAGGTAGACCAGCACAGATGTAAAAGGAATAAAAATCTATCTTAGCAACCATTAGACTATGTTTTCATTGGGATTTCTGAGAAATGAAGTCATTTTGTTGGGGTCTGCATGAGTGCTGCCTGCACTTAGGAGCTGTGGTTCATTGAGGGGAACATGAATTCCAACAAGTACTGTGACATTGGTACTGCAGTAGAAGTTTCCTCACAGTATATCCTCACATAATGTCAATCTCCTCAGGATCATCCACGAGGACGGCTACTCGGAAGACGAGTGTAAGCAGTACCGCGCTGTGGTTTACAGTAACACCATCCAGTCCATCATGGCCATCGTCAAAGCCATGGTCAGCCTCAAGATAGACTACAGCAACACCGGCAGAGTGGTAAGATAACCCCACACCCTCTCCATCATATGCTTGCCTTTTGATTGGCTGCTGGGGTTGAACACCACCTGTGTGTTACACGCCTTTGTTGAGACTTGACTGATCAACATGTACATTCATAACTACTCCATTGGACCGTGCATCAACACACGCATAGGTTCCCAAAATAGCCTGCAATATGTAGCCAACTTTATTTGTTTACAATTATGTTTAAGGCTGTAAATCCCTTCTTAGACAGGCACACTCATTTTCTCGCATTTTAAACACTCAAAGTTCAAATTTCCTTTGAATTTTAATGATCAATCTACTTGATTTGGACACAAAAAGTTAAGTGACTTAACTCTTGTGACTGCTCTGACCGGGCTTTGTTCTGGCACCGTCCCGCTGTAGCGTTTTTGTATCCTTGTTAAACATCCCTCTTGCCGTCCTCCTGCTCCTTGAACTCAAGATTAATTTACTTAATCGAGATGCAGTTGTCTGTTTTTTATTACGGTTAATTGGTTCTAATCACATTCGGCGTCCCAAGACCACAAGCTAGGGGGATACCTGTGGCCCCTGAGCAGGCTAGCAGTGACTGCTAGGTTAGAGCTTAGAGTGCCTAGAATACGGGTGTAGGCACGCTTGTGATCGGCTTTGAAAGGCATTTATCGGCATATGCTGATCACATGTTTTTTATGTAAATCAGCCGATATTGATCGACGGATCGTAGAAGGACGTAGATCGTAGAAGATGCCTTAACGGAAGTTCCTCTACTACTGCACCTCCTAGCAATCAGGAGCATGTCGTAGTTTGCAGTGTTCCACAAGTGCACTGTAGCTCTACAGTCCCTAATGTTATGACCTGTGAGGAAATGCGAAATAACATGAAAGGCTCTTTGCTGACCTCCTCTGAGACGATTTAAAAGGCCCAGCTCTCCCTTTGAACACCAGCGAGCTCCTCCTCTGCAATGCATCACATCAATTTGTATCATCTTAATGATTCTGTCTTTGCCAGGCTTTGGACTCGGGCTTCAAAAGGACAGCATTATTAGCTCGGAGCTGTAATTATCATGCACTGACTTGCAAGTTCATGAGTCAGGCTAATTGTTACAGAACAATAAGAGAATAAACACATGGCCGTCAACGTCGGTAGCAAATCACGCAGACACACAGCAGCCTTCTCCAAGGGTTCACGTCATGCCCTTTTAACTGTGGAATTAAGTGTGCACACATGAAAGCAATGCATCAAATGTGAGCGTGCACGCTCCCGTGCGTTACCGCAAGCCTGCCGTCCACACATAGCATGTGGGCGTACAGTGTGTACGCATACGCGTGATTGCCGTGGCCAACACCGTGTGAACGTGCTCGTCAATCATGCCAGGCTGAGAGGACGGCGGACAGGAAAGCACTGCTGCACATAAAATATGCCACACTGTGAAGGATTAACTGCGTCCAACGTTGTAATGTATGCCCCAGGAAACGATAAGTAGCTTAGAGCTGCTTCTATACCACAACTACAAAATGATTCCAGTTATTAATATTGAATTTGAGCCGATAGAAACAAAAACTTGTTGGGTAAAGGCGACTATAGGGGTGTTATTTCATGTCTGGAGGGCTCTAATGTTAACCAGATTGTAAACATGCTTTCTAACTCTTATGTTATTTTCTCTGGTTATATTTACTATATTGGGTAATAGGAGTGTAAAGGTGACTATAGGGGTGTTATTTCATGTCTGGAGGGCTCTAATGTTAACCAGATTGTAAACAGGCTTTCTAATTCTTTTGTTATTTTCTCTGGTTATATTTACTATATCGGGTAATAGGTGTGTAAAGGTGACTATAGGGGTGTTATTTCATGTCTAGAGGGCTCTGATAATGTTAAACGTATTTAGAAAGCTTTTCTATACCACAACTACAAAATGATTCCAGTTATTAATATTGAATTTGAGCTGATAGAAACAAAAACGTGTTGGGTAAAGGTGACTATAGGGGTGTTATTTTATGTCTAGAGAGCTCTAATGTTAACCACATTGTAAACAGGCTTTCTAATTCTTATGTTATTTTCTCTGGTTATATTTACTATATCGGGTAATAGGAGTGTAAAGGTGACAAAAATGTTGATTATTTCCATACATTCATTTTCCTCCGCTTATCCGGGTCCGGGTTGCTGGGGCAGCAGTCTCAGTAGGGAAGCCCAGACTCCCCGGTCCCCAGCCACCTCCTCCAGCTCCACCGGGAGGACACCAAGGTGTTCCCAGGCCAGCTGGGAGACATAATCCCTCCGAGGTCTGCCCCGGAGCCCTACTTTGTTGTCATAAAATTACAGATTTGGTTTTCATTCATTCATTCATTTTCTACCGCTTTTTCCTCACGAGGGTCGCGGGGGGTGCTGGAGCCTATCCCAGCTGTCTTTGGGCTCGCCAGCCAATCACAGGGCACATATAGACAAACAACCATTCACACTCACATTCATACCTATGGACAATTTGGAGTCGCTAATTAACCTAGCATGTTTTTGGAATGTGGGAGGAAACCGGAGTACCCGGAGAAAACCCACGCATGCACGGGGAGAACATGCAAACTCCACACAGAGATGGCCGAGGGTGGAATCGAACCCAAGTCTCCTAGCTGTGAGGTCTGCGCGCTAACCACTAGACCGCCAGGCCGCCCCAGATTTGTTTTTATAATATTAATTTTTTTTTCCCTCAGAAAAAGAATCCTCTATGCTGCAAATGACTGCTTTATTGTCATAAATGAATCATTTATTCTCATATTATTGCTGTGTGTATAGTATGTTGTTGTATAATTAGTGTTCTTTTTAGTTATTCTTCTCCTCACCTTGTGTGGCGTGCGTGCTCCTGCAGGATGACGCCCAGCAGCTCTTTGCTTTGTCTGCCACGGCTGAGGAGCAGGGTCTCCTCCCTGATGACCTGGCCAACGTGATCAGGCGACTGTGGGCCGACGGCGGCATACAGAGCTGCTTTGCACGCTCGCGGGAGTACCAGCTCAATGACTCTGCGGCATAGTGAGTGTGTGTTTTTTGTCTACTTTGTGCTTATTTTTCTTTTTTTTTTTTGCTGTCAATTCTTTGTTTACGTAGACCACAGAGGGAAAGAGCAGCGAGCGATAATTAGTGAGAGGCTGTTATTTATGATATGATTTATTTATTATCAGTCATTATGTATAACAAGGTCATGTTTTAACTGTAATTGATTTGAAAACAAGACAATGAAGCTGTTTTGACTTCCACAGCAACATTTTACAGCACATGCTTCAAAAGCAGCCGCTGCCACCTTTTGGAATATAACCAGAGAAAATAAAATAAGAATTAGAAAACCTGTTTACAATCTGGTTAACATTAGAGCCCTCTAGACATGAAATAACACCCCTATAGTCGCCTTTACCCAACATAGTCGACATAATCAGAGAAAATAAGACATAGAAAACCTGTTTACAAGCTTCTAAATGTGGTTATTAGAGCCCCCTGGACATGAAATAACACCCCTATAGTCACCTTTATACTCCTATTACCCAATATAGTAAATAAAACCAGAGAAAATAAAATAACAAATAGAAAACATGTGTACAAACTTCTAAATGTGGTTAACATTAGAGCCCTCTGGACATGAAATAACACCCCTATAGTCACCTGTACACTCCTATTACCCAATATAGTAAATATAACCAGAGAAAGTAAAATAAGAAATAGAAAAGATGTGTACAATCTTCTAAATGTGGTTAACATTAGAGCCCTCTGGACATGAAATAGCACCCCTATAGTCACCTTTACACTCCTATTACCCAATATAGTAAATATAACCAGAGAAAATAAAATAAGAAATAGAAAAGATGTGTACAATCTTCTAAATGTGGTTAACATTAGAGCCCTCTGGACATGAAATAACACCCCTATAGTCAGCCTGACACCTTTATTACCCAATTTAGGCCAATGTAAAATACTACATTGGTTTCTTCTGGCTTGTATTGTATTTGATTTCATGTAGTTGAGTTAATTTAGGCCAAGAATAAGTAGACTTTGATTGGTATGAATAATAGCTAATAGTATTGGCATTTGGAGGTGAAAAGAAAAGCTTATTTCATCATTGTAACATGCATCTGTCCACATGCAGCGTGCATGATGTAATCCACCGCCGTGTATGCAAATGGCAGCTAGCGCGTGGGAAAACAGCACGGGAAAACGCATCCATGTTGCCATCCTGCACTCCTATGGCGGTGTGTTGGCTTGCATCATCGTGTTGTGTGATTGCTCATCCTCTCACAGACATCACCGTGGATCTAATGGTGTCTCCTTCCTACGCCGTCTGTCTGGAAAGCCTACTTTGACCTCCCCGGAGAGTCGTAGAGACGGACTCGAGCACCTATTACCTGATTATTTAGCCGTCCCTGCGGTTGCATTCTTTAATATTGCAAGCTGATGAGCGCAATCATCCGGCCAACCCACGGCCACCCGGGCTGGCACCCTTTTCTTTGTGTGCATCCTGAAGGGGCTGCTAGCATGATTGTCAAGGCTCACTGGTGATAAAGGCCAAATATTACACGTGTTTGAGAAGCAACAATGGCTGACGGGGCTCGCCGAGCTCCCATGATGATGATGATGTTGCAATACTGCTGTAAGCGAGACAAACGGTTGCTGATGGACAGTCTGGGTAATATTCTACATCATTCTGCGTCCTGATTGGCTGTAGACCATTGTCAATCAACCTTCTTTGTGCCTCCCTCTTGTCTCGCTCGCTTGGGGTGTTTTGTATGTTTTGCAACTTTCTCCCTGTACGCCGCCATTTTGAAATACTTATTACTGTAAATGAGTCTTCGTTTGAAAGGACGGCAGAGATATGTCTTCACAAGGATACAAAAACGCTACAGCACAGCACAGCGGAACGGCGCCAGGATGGAAAGGTTACAGGAGTGAAATACAGCCATAAAACGTATATAATGATTGTAAAAAGTCAAGATGGTACAGATTGTGGAAGATCTAGAAAGCTCTGTGTGTGGGTTATGGTGTGTAGCTGCTCCATCCAATTTTAGATTCCAGCTGTAAAATCCGACATCCTTTTCAGTGTTTTCCTTGCCCGGCTGTCTTGTAGCTACCTGAACGATCTGGAGAGGATAGCCAAAGCAGATTACATCCCCACCCAACAGGATGTGCTGCGAACTCGGGTCAAGACCACCGGCATCGTGGAGACTCACTTCACCTTCAAGGAGCTGCACTTCAAGTAAGTAAAAGCAGAGACCGCCCCACTCTTATGTAAAAACTATTATGATGAACGACATCCTCGGCCTTGTCTGGGATTTATGCCGCCCATAAAAGATGTCCTCAGGCCTCGTTAGAGGATGTACACATGAGCACTTGAGAAAATGCCATTTGCAAGCATAGTCTAAGTAAAAATAACTAGACTTGTAATTAAAATTCCAAGAAATTACAATTGTAATTAATTTGTAATTGAAATTTCAATTAATCACAATGAAAATTTTAATTACATTTGCAATTGAAATTTCAATTACTTACAATTACAATTTTAATTTCATTTGTAATTGAAAATGTAATTAAATTCAATTAATTACAATTACAATTTTAATTACATTTGTAATTTAAAACGTCAATTAATTACAATTACAGTTTTAATTACATTTGTAATTGAAATTGTAATTTATTTTGATTGATTGATTTTTCATTTGTAATTGAAATTGTAATTTAAATTTAAAAATTGAGTTGGGGAAAAATGTAAATTGTAATTAAGTGAAATTTTAATTAAATTTAAATTTTCATTACAATTTCAATTTGAATTAAATTTCAATTTTCATTACAATTGTAATTGCAATTTAAATTGCAATTGTAGTTAAAATTGAAATTTTAATTGTAATTTCAGTTTTAATTAATTGTAATTGTAAATTTTCATTTTAATTATGCTCTGCTACTAAAATGTTTTCTTCCCATTTTATTGTCCTAAAATGTTGACTTTTCTTCTGAAATGTTGTGACTTTATTGGTCTCCTTGTGAAACGCGGCGCCAGGCGGGACTTGGGACACCCCTGCATCGATTTGTAACATTCTAAGCGTCTCCTCCTGGCTTCCTCGCAGGATGTTTGATGTTGGAGGCCAGCGTTCCGAGAGGAAGAAGTGGATCCACTGTTTCGAAGGAGTCACCGCCATTATCTTCTGCGTGGCGCTGAGTGCGTACGACTTGGTGCTGGCGGAGGACGAGGAGATGGTGAGGACGCAACGAGGCTTTTACGATACACACATACGATACACGCGGCACCATCCATTTTACTCTTGGAACTCATTAGCGGCTTAATGGAATTCATGTGACTTGAACCGGTTGACCTCAATTATTTGAACAGGTTAGGAATGGAATGAAAGCAGGAGCTCCTGCCTTTTCAGCCACGGGACAACAGCTCCCCCTGGTGGCGGCTCGTCACGGCTCACCGGGCCTTTTTCTCTCTTGCAGAATCGCATGCACGAAAGCATGAAGCTCTTTGACTCCATCTGCAACAACAAGTGGTTCACGGAGACCTCCATTATCCTCTTCCTCAACAAGAAGGACCTCTTTGAGGAGAAGATCACCCGCAGCCCCCTCGCCATCTGCTTCCCGGAATACTCAGGTACCCAGCAGACCGCCACGGGCCATGAGCATGAAGACGTATGGAAAATAAAAAGATGCAATTTTGCCACTTTGATATTTTGTAAAGATATGACAACAAGTTACAAATTCCTACAAAAAGCTGCGTTTGGTCTTAGTCATGGAGGTGAGATTACTTTTTTTCTTAAAGTTTTAAAGTTTAGACTTCATTCTCATAGAATTACAATGGTTTTGCAATTTTTAAAATTAATAATTTAAATATATTCAGGCTGTTTCTTTTGGGTTTTGCTCATGTAAATTATGACTTTATTTTCATAATATTTGGACTTTATCCTCATACTACTAGGACTTAACTAGTTTTTCAAATATTTTTCTATTTTATTTATTTTTTTTATTTCTGATAATATTTATAATAATATATAATATTCAATATATTATATTTAATATATAATTATTTCTCATAATCATATTTTCATCTTTTTACTGTGAATATTTCAACTTTATGGTACTAAAATGACATAATTTCTCCTCAGAATATTTCATTTTTTCTCACCTCAACTTTTTTTCTCTCATTTTATTTTTTCATTTTTCAACAATTTCTTTTTAAAAATATATATTTATTCTAATCATATTTAGACTTTATTTCCATAATAGTATAACCTCCCCCAACCAAATTTTCCCAAAAATCAAAAAAAAAAAAAATTTTTCATATTACTTCAAAAAAAAAAATAATTTCAATTTCATTCTACTAAAATATTATTCCCATAATATTTTAACTTTATTCTACTCGTACAATACCTTTTTGCCCAAGCTCTGCGGCGCTCCAAAGCGTCTCTCCAATCCTGCGCCTCTTTTTTTTCTGTCAGGAGCCAACAAGTTTGATGAAGCGGCCAGCTACATTCAGACCAAGTTCGAGGACCTGAACAAGAAGAAGGACACCAAGGAGATCTACACCCACTTCACGTGTGCCACCGACACAAAGAACGTGCAGTTCGTCTTTGACGCCGTCACCGACGTCATCATCAAAAACAACCTCAAAGACTGCGGCCTCTTCTGAAGGTAGGAAAGATGCGGAGTGGGGGTGGAAAATTGCTTTACTTTATTTTTTATTTTTTGTTTGTTTTTCATATTAGGATTTTTTTTAATTTTTCAGCTTTATGCAATTTTTTGGAATTTTTTTGCGTGCTGCTGCAGGTTTGATGTCTTGAGCTGTTGTTGTTTGTGCGTGTCAGGACGCCGCATGTGCGACGGCAGCCGGCGACCACCGGATCTTCACATGGAAAAGAGATTCCTGGAAGAGCAAAACGGCCTTGAACGAACGCAAGCATCACATTCTTTTGTCTGGTATACTTTTACTATTGAGACCCCCCCCAACCCCCACCTTGGAATGAATATTTAACCCCCCCTCTCCATTTGGTGACAACTTCTAGCAGGCGCTGAAGTCCACTTCTACCACTTTTTTATTATTTTTTTTAAATTCCAAGAGAATGTGAGTGATGTGACTTTTGTACAACATTTACAGCCGATTAGCAACAATGTTGTCCTGCATGACATTTTATCAATTAGCCTGACCCCCCCTCTCCCAAAAAAAAAAAAAGAAGCATCACGTTGACCGGCAGAGCAATGTGTGAGCTTTAAGGTGATGATGATGATGTTGTGTGGATTGTGTGTGTTTGTTTTCATCATCTCAGTGGACTTGTGTCGCCAGTGTACTCTACGTTTACACGTGTTCTCTGTTCCTTCCCTGCCGTCTGTCCTTCCTTCCTTCCTTCCTTCTTTTTCTTTCTTACGGCTCACTTCTCCTTCCTTTCTACTCGCCTCACCTCCGCACATCAACACGCATCGTCTCAGCACAAACACCAAGCAAACTCTTCCTCACTTGTCCTCCTGTACACAATAAAGGCTGGCTCATGTCAGCGTTTACATTTCTATTGTCTTTTTGTAACACCCCCCCTCCCCCCACATGTTAACCAAAAATTATTATGATTTTTATTTGGGATTTTTTTGTGTGCATGCTTTAAGTATCGTACAAAATATTTTATTATACCTGAAAAATTATTTACTTCAACAGAAAAATAGAAAAATTATATTAATTTAATTTTTACAAAATAATTAAATTACATTTTTAACAATGTAACAAAACATCCCCAAAAATGTGATTAAAAAATACATAAATATATTTTGGTTTGATTTGTCATTGTATTTTTAATATTACATTTCAATAATTACAATTATTATTTAAATTAAAATCTTAATTATGAAATAAAAAATGATAATTATTGTACATAACAATGTTATGCTTTATGTCCTTGAATAAAGTATCCAAAATAGGAACACAAAATATTTAATTCCAACTTGTAAATTCTGTACGTTTTTCAACATAAAAAATAGAAACCACATAGTACGCCATTTTTGCTACAAATATTTCTGAATACAACATAAGATTAAAATATACATATAAATTATTTGTGCTATTTTTAAAAATAGCACCATGCCAAGTGTCAATTCAGGGACTAAATTGGATGTTCTTATTGTGCTTGTGTTAGAGTGCAGTCTCGTAGACGTGCACTGCATCACATTTATTATATTTGGACATGCATTTGTATTTTAGACACGTATTTGGAGCCATCCTATGAGACGTTTTGGATGAACTGGTTGCTTTACAGTTGCCAGGCTTAGTCATTGATCAGGAGCCGGAGAGCATTGAATGCATGAGAAGAAGGTGCTGCTTCGTCTTGGTTGTTGCAAATGAAGTAAAAAGCTGGCAGACTCGTCTGCATTTCTAAAGGCAACACAATGGAGAATGGAGCATTTGACGGATTTCAACACCACACAAAAGCCTGAAGGAAAAGGTGTGAAAAGGTTTGTATTCAGCCAAGTATGCTAATCCTGTAGCAATGACGGCAAGTCACCACCAGGTGGCGCCGTGTCTGCTTGTAAAAACTCTAGGGTTTCTTTCAGTGTGCTTCCATTGTGAAGTATTACCTACTGTATGTTTATTTTTTCGCAATGGATTGTGAACCTGATGATAAACTCCTTATAATGTCAAATTAGCGTATAATATTGTAATTAAAACGTTTTATCGATGTAATGTATTTAAAATCCTTTCTTTTCATTGCTTTATTTTACCTTTTGACTGGTTTTACAGTTGGATTTATAAGAGGCGCGGCTTTGGTTTAAGGCGCCACGCTATTGGTTGACAGTTTTTGCTAGCACGGCGCTGATTGGCTGAGGTCAAAGGCTGGTTTCTTCAAAGAGTGCTGTCAGTCCTCATGTGGGCCAAAACGGTGTCGCATCTCAGCCAAACTGCTGTTTGGGGGAAAAAATGCTAAGGATGCTCATAATTACTCGTCAGTTTTGCTTTTAGAAGAAACGATAAGGAGATTTAACGTCACTGAACAGACGGCAAAGAAATGGTAAGTTGCTTTTGAACTTTTTTTTGCATTCGGCTACACACACACTAGCTTATTAGCCCAGAAGAAAATAAAAGTGTACATGTTCACAAATTAATAGTGTGTTGTGTTGCAGCGGTTAGGGGGGGTTCGGGGTCCCCCAAATGTTTGACAAAGCCACACAGCTGTGACATCAACAAACAAATCTGCAACCTTACACTAATATTTAGCTAAATATTCGTACAGTGCATTTAACAAATACCTTTATGACAATGTTCATCTAAATTTAAGCATTTTTAATTATTGAAAGTATTTTTTTTATTATAAAATCACTGCAGAAAATTAGCCCGGATTTTTTGTGAGCCCAAAAATTTGCTAATTATTATTTCTTTTAATAAGATGTAATATTATGATACATATTTGATTACTGTAACTCCTTCATTGGCTGCTTCTGAAACTGAGCTATGCAGGGGTGTCCAAAGTGCGGCCTCGGGGGGCCATTTGGGCACGAGTCTCACTGCGGCGATAATGTTGAACTAAAAAAAAATGGCAGAAAAAATTTGAAAAATAGATTTAAAAAAAGTTAGTTCAGTTTCTGGGGTCAAACTTTGAGGTTGAATAACAGAGCCGCCGTTTGGCGTATTTGTCATAAAAATAAATAAAATATATAACAAAGTCAGGATGCATGTTTGGGAACATTTTCACGCTTTTCTGTGCAGCGGTTCAGAAGGAGAAGCAGCACCAAGACATTAGGATTAGGATAGGTTAGGATTGCAACCTGTGTTGCATTCAAGTGCGCTGGTATAATCGTTCCCATCCTGCGTCCCCGCTCCAAGCAGACGAAGCAGGGAGAGTCGGTCCCGTGTAAAATGTGCTGACGCTGTCCAACAAAGAGCAGGCGCTCTGAGGTTAGTCAGGAATGTTTTTGCTCCGAGTCCGGTGATCTCAGCCGGGAGGAATCCTATTGGCCCAGAACCAACCGGAGTCCAGTCGGGACACGAAGGGATGTGTTTGCTGTGGACTTGATGTGTTTGTTCTTGTCTCCGTCTCCTCCAGCTGTGTGTGGGACACTCCAGCGACTGCTTCCAGGCCATGCGTTCCCTGCAGGACTTGAAGTCGAGGAGCAGGCCGAGACCGTTGAGCGAGCCGTGCGTTCGCTCCTCCTTCGCCGTCACGCGCCTCTGCAAGCAGCGGACCCGACAGCAGGAGCGGCTGTCCGGTCAACGCGTGTCCGAGGCCAGCGAGGCCAGTACTTACGACTCGGCGTGCTGTCTGGCCAACCCTCTAGAAGAAGAAGAAGAAGACACGGAGGAAGACCACGAGCGATTGGCTCAAGGCTCCCCCAGCAGCGTGGACTTTGACTCCGGGTACTCGGAGGCGTCCTGGCAGGACGAAGGAGTGGTTCTGAGACGGACAAGAAACGTCAGGGTGTCCTCCTCCGCTTGCCTCCGCACAAACACGGGACCTTCAGGTCGGGTTCGACCGAAATCCACTTCGGACGCTTGCTTGGAGCGCTGGACTTCCTTTGAAGCCAGCGAGCCGGAGGACTGGACCACGTCTTTACTGAGCCGCAGCAGGAACAGACAGCCTCTGGTTCTGGGGGACAACAGCTTTGCGGACCTCATCAAGAACTGGATGGACCTCCCAGAGTGTCCTGAGCAAGCGGAACTAAAGCCCAATGCCGGACGACGTCTGGCTAAAGACATTTTAGTCAACATGAGGCGGAGACTGGCGGGGATGTCCAAAGGCGTGGAAACGAAGCAGAGAACATCAGAGTCCGCCGGGGACGGACGGACCGCGGAGACCCCCAAACGCATGTCTTGCCCTGTGGGACTCCAAAGTGTCAAACCTTTCTTCCACCAGTCCCACACGGGCCTTCATGCACTCGACTCGGACTTCCACCACTTCACCGCCCTCATGAAGACGGGCAGTCGACAGCCCATAATATGCAACGACATTATTGGCTATATCTGACCGTTCAAGGATTCACCTTTTGTACCAATGCAGCAGAGACAATCTTTTTTTTTTTTTTACCCTAAATGTCAATAAAAACACTCACAAAACTTTCAAAATCTGTTTTTTTTCTGCCAATATGAAAAACTAGAAACTCTAATTCTACCTACACCCTAACTTAAAACCCGAACTCTGGCTACAAACCTTAACTTAAATTAATTATAATAAAATAATTATAAATAATAACAATTAAAAAACTATGTGAGTAAATTGAAAATGAATTGCATAATTTTGCAATTTTGCAGGTTTACTCTTCCATAGAACAACGGCATGAACGGAGTGAGAAGTCCCGAAGAGACGAGCCTCTTGAGGAGCCGTGCAAGTTCATGTGGTAGAAACTAAATGAATAGATCAATTATAAATACATAGTCATATTTTTTATACGGGGCTGAACGGCTGACGAGTGGTTAGTGTGCAGGCCACACAGCAAGGAGACCCGAGTTCGATTCCACCCTCGGCTATCTCTGTGTGGAGTTTGCATGTTTTTCCTGTGCATGTGCGGGTTTTCTCCGGATACTCTGGTTTCCTCCCACATTCCAAAAACATGCTAGGTTAATTAGCGACTCCAAATTGTCCATAGGTATGAATGTGAGTGTGAATGGTTGTTTGTCTATATGTGCCCTGTGATTGGCTGGCCACCAGTCCAGGGTGTACACTGCCTCTTGCCCGAAGACAGCTGGGATAGGCTCCAGCACCCTCACGACCTTCGTGAGGATAAGCAGTAAAAAATTCATTCATTTTCACCCTGGACTGGTGGCCAGCCAATCACAGGGCACATATAGACAAACAACCATTCACACTCACATTCATACCTATGGACAATTTGGAGTCGCCAATTAACCTAGTAAAAAATTAATGAATTAAATTTTTATACGTTTTCATTGTACTTTTTAAAAAAATTTAAGTAAAAATCCTGTCTTGTCTCGTTCTCATAGGCCTAACCGTCTCATGATACTCCTATTTCTTTATCATTTCCATAAACTCAATAAAATAAATACTGTAAGTCACATGAGTTTTCCTGCAAAAGCCTACTACAGGGCCTCCATGAAGTACTGTGTGGGGTACACCAGCAGTTGTATCTTTAATGGCGTGTGTTTGAATATAGTATACTCTTTTTATTTTTAACGTTCCCTGCCTCTCCCCTCCCGTAGACTCAGGAAGTTAGGGGAAGGGTGCGTGCACAGGATGTGAGTCCTGCAGAAGGGAGGGGCCGGGGGGGTATTTACCATGTGGGCCTGCTGTGCTCACGGCCAGCACCCCCCACAACCCCCCCCCCCAACCACAACACACAGCAGCTGCCCACAGATGTTTGCCTTGAAAACACCACACATGGCAACTCATAACAAAGTTAGGAACATTTGTTTTTGTCCTAACATCCCAGGGTGCCCATACTTTACAGTACAGTCCATTGTGATATTATGTCATTTTTACACTCTCATCAAGCCTGGACAAAACCTCCTGCTACCTTCCCCTTTGATTTTGGATCAACATTTGCAATTAAAGGGACTATTGTAATTATTTGATTATATCCATCCATCCATTTTCTATGCCGATTATACTCATTTGGATCGAAGGGTATGCTGGAGCCTATCCCAGCTGTCTTCGGGCAAGAGACACACCCTGGACTGGTGGCAAGCCAATCACAGGGCACATATAGACAAACAACCATTCACACTCACATTCATACCTATGGACAATTTGGAGTCGCTAATTAACCTAGCATGTTTTTGGAATGTGGGAGGAAACCGGAGTACCCGGAGAAAACCCACGCATGCACGGGGAGAACATGCAAACTCCACACATAGATGGCAGAGGGTGGAATTGAACTCGGGTCTCCTAGCTGTGAGGCCTGTGTGCTAACCACTCGACTATCGTGCAGCCCAATCACAAAACCACATCCAATATTCCCATCCTTATCCTCACCAGGTTCACACAGGCATGCTGGAGCCTATCCCAGCTGTGAGAGGCGGGGTACACTCTGGACTGGTGGCCAGCCAATCACAGGGCACATATAGACAAACAACCATTCACACTCACATTCATACCAAAGGACAATTTGGAGTCGCCGATTAACCTAACATGCATATTTTCAGGGGGAAAAAAGCCCAAATGGGAGGAGGTTTTCCCACAAATACAAAAAGTAACAGAAAGTCGAAATTTTGAGAGCACATGGAAGCGCATATGTTTTCTGGAGAAAAACGCTAAATGGACGAGTGTCCTACAAATGAAATCAGCATTTTTGTGACTGAATAAATTCCAGGTTTAGGTTTCCATGTGCTGCTAAAGTTTGCTAAAAGTTCTCACTCATCTCCATCATTAGCTGCTCCACAACAAACAGAAGGAAACCTGAGGAGGAACGTTCTCAATCATCACAGCCAAGAGTGTGTGTGTGTGTGTGTGTGTGTGTGTGAGGAAACAGCTCATCCCACCATTACATTTGAGACAAACAAAGCCAGGCTGTTTATTGTTTGTGCGTGCAGCGGCGTGCTCGTGTTTAAACTCTTGCCATCATCATCATCATCATCATCATCATCATCTTTAGACATTCCAGCTGTGTTATTCGTCCTCATAAAGAAATAATTCACTTAGCGTCGGAATGCAAACACCAGCTGAAAGGATGCTGTGTGTGAGCACAGAAACGTGTGCAAACGCCGCAAAAGGTCTGGCGGTGACCTGTGACCTCAAACACAGCGGCGGGGCGTCTGCAAACAAACTGCGGCTACCTGCAGCCTCTCAAGAGCTTCTCAACAAACCGCATCGGGTTTGACGTGCGTGTGATTTGTAGAGATTTGTGCACAAATAATGTGTCAAATACGTATAAAATGTTTTCTATGGCAAATTAAAAGTGCTACAAAAAGAAAAAACATCAATGTGTATAATAGGGATGTAATAGTTAACGCGATAATAACGACTTAACCCAAATTCGCCTTTATTTTTTTGGACGAGCGATTAACTGCCGTACATCCTGTTTGACCCTCGAGCCGCACCGTAGTTCGTTGCCTTTAAGTTTGAGCGGCGCCTGAAGCGGGAAGAAAATGGTGCAAACTGTACAAAGAAAGGAGTGTTTTGAATGGCAAGTTTACCTTCAAAGTCCTTTCTCGACAACAGCAAATCCATTTGCATCTACTGTCATGGTGGGAGGTGAGTTATCGCCAAAGTACGTCGAATCTTCGATACAGCCTGCTAGCAAAGCACTCGGCTAATCCAAAAAGCCCTTCTTCAAAGGCTGACCACGCTGGAGGGGTTGTAACGTACACGTCACCCACGCAGGACGGTGCCAACGAGATACATCAGCACCATTGGGACGACTAAAAGTTTTCAGAAAAAGCAACCAGCATCACCATGCCCGCCATGTTTGATGCCCACTGCAGTACAACTGAAGAAACGTAAGAAGCTGGAGACGGTGCTGGAACACTGCAGGTAATTTGTTTAAAATGGTCATTTATACCCAACTAATGAGTTTATTTTAGATACAAACTATTTCTCGGTTGCTCCTTTCAATTGCGAACTATAATGTGGCTTACGAGAAGCTATTTAACAACAGGCATAGCCGAAGACACCTATGTGGGGGCCTGTGTCATTTTATACGGGCTGAACGGCGGGAGTGAGTGAGTGAGCACGAGAGAGCTCAATGAGATGGCAGTAAAATGTCCCGAATTCATAATCTTTATTATTTGTATTAGTTAATAGCGTCGAACTGGTGTGCTAGTCAAAGAGGACTCAATAAAACCTTCTTGTTATTAGACCAGCGGTGAATAACCCCCTCCCGAACTAAACAAGTTGAAATAGCGATAAACGCCGGCGAATCTGCTCTTACAGTGTGTGAATGGCGGCCAGCAGGGCTTAATGCGTAAATATGCTTTACAATTTGAGACAAGTGTAGTTAATTATATGGCTTAAAGTGTGTAGTTTTTTAAATTTCGTCATCCCATCAATCTGTCTATAATAACACATTATTTCATTCTTATATAAAATCATTTAGTAACATTAACAGCCTCATACCTGCATGAACAAGGTAAGGGCCTTCCCCACATATTACATACTGCCTGACATATATTGTATAACAATATAACAGAGTAACAGCAAGTATACAGTCTTACTTCAGCGCAGAATGAAGATTCAGACTTTATGATGAATTGTTGTATTGCCTGAAGGGTGTGTCTCAATACTTAGCATGCAGTGAGTGGCCAAGTGGGGCCTGGCGGCTGTAAAGAAGCCAGTGGCTTTCAAACAAAGACCATTGTGTGCGTTGGAGGAAGGTGAGCAGGTTTAGAGGTGAAAAGCATAAATAAAAGATGGAGCACATAGAAGCCCGCGTGGGGACAGCACGCCCTCGCTGACAAGGGAAAAAGGAACGGCTGGAAGATTTCCCAAGGTCACTTCCTGCCGGCCTCCCTACATCTATCACCTCCTCAACCAGGAAGCCGTGACATAAGGTGCGTCTTGTTTCCTGCAAGCTGCTGATAGACAACACACACACACAAACAGTTGACAGATGGAGTACTAGTGTGTCGGATGGTCCACCATTGAAGATGCAATGGTAGTAATAATAGTAATAAAGCAGCGGAGAACAATCAACAACACTTGAGACAGCTTCAATAAGCTCCAAAAGGTGACTAAGGTGCTTCCTCATAGACTGGATGTGCATCTACATCAAGGCGGGTCAGGGGGCGGGGGCAAGGCCCTGGTCTGTGTGGTAATGACTGGCTTTTTCAACTTTATTATTGTCACATTTCTGCTGTTGCTTTTATAAAAATATAATTTGACAATTATTTCAACTTTCTTTTTGTATAGTTCCTTATATTTCTATTTTCCAATATTTTGACTTTATTCCCATAATACAACTTTTCCCAAAACTAATTTCCCCAAAATTACAACTTTGTTTTGTTTCTCTTAATATTAAAAACTTAAAAAAAACATATTTCTTTCTGTAAAATTTCAACTTTATGCTTATAAATTGACATAATTATTATAATTTTTAGCTTTCTTCTTACATTACATTTTTAGAATGTGCCGCAGGCCAATAAAAAAAACAGCCGTGGGCTGTATATGGCACCCTGAGGCACCAGGACACCCCTGAATTAACCTCTGTGACATCACAAAGGAACAGTTTTGCGACGCCATTTAAAACGGAGCGTTTTGAGCCATCCCAAACTTCCAAACTAAAACCTATGCATGGTTTAACACGAGAATGCTACATTCTAACTAGAAAAGTGGAGAAAGCATAATAGGTCCCCATTAACTTTAACAATAATAAAAAATAATAGTAAAAGTGATTTTGCATAACTAAGTAGTGTAAAAAGAAGTGAAGCACATGTAACATCAAGTAAGAAACGCAACAACTCAGTGACTTTAAACTCTCTACCAATGCAGGACCGACCTTTGACCTCCAAAGAAAGGCACAATACAGCATCAAGACCAGATCAATGAAAGCGTGCAGACCAGACATCACATGATGTCACATGTTGACGGTAAATATGCTCATGCGCACGCGTGTAACGTAGCCCCTGACTGCACGCAAGTCAGAGCTGCTCTCACGCGGAACAAAGATGTCAAAATATGCCACTCAGTCGTTTGGCATGTGCTGCTGCTGCAGAGGAGAAACAACACATTTGCTCCAATTATCTTTGCTCCAGCAGCCAAGCAACCGGACACCAATGTTATTAGCACACACTCAACATTCTGCACCGTTGGATCTTAAGGAGGTTCTAAGTTGAGCTTCAAAATGCAAAAAGAAGAAATGAGAGTGAGACAAAAAAGCAGTTGTTTGCAAAGAGGCTGGTAGACCATAGCTCCAAAAAAAAAAACCCTCCCTAAAATGCTTGATGCCAGTCTTTCCAGGAGGTTCGTGGAAATGTTGCTCCAGCTGCTGAAGATGGCTTCACGGTCGGCTTTTTTTTTTAAAGACTTTTCTGATGGTTATTGGACCGAACTCTGCACCAGTACCAACTTTCATTTGGACCCCAGGATGCTCTTGTGTCTTGATGGATCATTTCTTGGCTTTTTCGTTTTACTTTTAGTCTTACAGCTCAGCAGCATTGGCGATGCCGGAGGTCTTGCTTATCAATCCCACCTTGTTCAAAGAGATAAAGTTTTGTTGCCTTTGCCGTCAACAGATCAGCATCTTGTTGTTGCACAAGGAGAAATGTCTTCACTCATCTTACAAATAGCAGATAGCTTGGTTGTTTAGTTCCATTTTGCAGAAAAAGCTATTTCTGTTCAATCCACTCCCTTCCCTTCCTGTCTCTCATATCAGACACACAAACTTTGTCAGGAACCCCGAGCCAATCAATGGCCCCCATGGTTCTAGCAGGGGACATGACGTCAGCTATTCAACACCGCCGCAGCAACAGAAGAACAAGAAGAGCTGCTGGAAACAATTACAAATGTTAGCCGCAAGTACGACTTTTTTTTTTTCCCATGAAAGAGTCAGAAACAAAATGCAAGCACTGCAGCTTCTTACATCGTTACAGACGTTTATCTACTCAACAGCAGAGAGTACCGGGTGTTTACTTCAGAGGCTTTTATGGGTGCTCATGTAAGGATGGAGAGGGTTGTTCTTTGTGTGTAAATATGAACACCTAGCTTGACGTTGATGAACTGTAGTCCACACTGGCCAACATGCACCCAACTTTATCGCCAATGACGGCGATGTTGCCATTGTGATGTGTTTATGAACACGTGTGTTTGCAACGCAACAGAAAGTGCATGTGTGTCGCATGTTTAGAAAGAGACATTATATAATCGCATGCACTCAGTGTCTGAAAGGTCATCTGCTAAGTTCCTTAACTTGAAGGAATGGTCTAATCCCAAGTCTAATCACAGCTGCACCAAATCAGCTTGGTCTCGTGGTCTGCATGGGCATCTTGATGAAGTAGGAGCTTCCAGCCCAAGAACCAAGATGTACATGATGAAGAACTCTATGTTCAGTATTGGCATCGTTTCAATTTGAACCATTTCCAGTTCCGATTCCTTGTTTTGATTCCGGTTCCTAATGATTCTTGAATCCGGTGAAGACAACCCCATAAACTTAAACCTAGCTAGCTAGCTAGCAAGCTATACGTAGATATCTACAGGTAGCTTGCTATCTGCACAGCTTGCTAGTTCTCTTGAATCAAATCATCTGTCATTGTTTTTAAAGAAACATAGTAGTTTTCTGTCTCAAATGGATTTTCGCGTAATTTTGCTTCATACAGGGTCAGGAAGAATGATCTGATACATTTGTAGGTTAAATAAAAGACAAATAAAGTAAAGACAAAAAACAAATAAGTACATATAATGCCATTTTGTTTCATTATGTTTTAAAAATTAAATCAGTTCTGGCGGTGCGAGGTCGACCGGTTGATTTTTGTTTCAATGCAGATCCAGTAGCTCTGAAGTTGGTAACCAATAACAAGACCGTGTTGCGAGCTTGTACGGGATCATGTCTACCAAGATTGAAGTGCAAACGGAACGCTCGTTGTGTCGCAGTTATAGATTCGTTTGTTTTGATAAACGTTTCCACAATAAAAGTGCAATGCTCACCAGTCCAATTCATGGCAGCAACTGAAACAGAAACGAAAAACAATGGCATTATAAAGAAACAAAGCAAAATGGTGTTGTTTGAAAAAAATGGCATTATATGTACTTTTCGAAAATAAAAACACTTTTTTGGTTCTTTACTTTATTTGCCTTTTATTTAACCTACAAATGTGTCAGATCATTTATACATTGCAAGTTAATGAGTGGAGGCTTGAGTAAAGTCAGGATATGATACAAAATCAAATCTCCAACGTCCACGAAGGCTTGCTGACTGACGGAAGCCCCAAGGAGCAAAGACTGCGAGTGTAATCTGCAAAGTAGGAGCGTAAGTCTCGCATGTGTGACTTTTTAACCGCGTCCTCAAGATTTTGAAGTCAGGAAGTTTGGCCGACTAAAGACAGGCTTTCTGCGCTTTTCTGCCACATCATCATCATTATCTTGGCCGGGAATCTAACAGTGGAATATTTTTACAGGCCATGTGGCTGCAGGCCTGCTTCTTCAAAGGTGGGGGGTGGGGGTCTGTCGGATCATAATTTCTCTGTGTTGGTTCATCTCCTTCAAGCGTCACTTTTGTGTACATCAGGGGTGTCCAAACCTTTCCCACTTTTGATATTTTGTACATTTACATTTTTTGCAACCTACTTTCCCAAAAATTACAACTTTATTTGTTTTGTTTTTCTTTATTACATCGCAACCGTGAAAAAAATTCTTAATTTAATATTTCAGCTTAATGCTACTAAAGTAACGTTAGTTTTCCTCATCGTATTCCAATTTTATTCCTGTAAAATTATGACTTTTTCTTGTTAGATTACATATTTTTTCTCTTAATATTATGAATTTATTCTTTTGAAGTTACTGCTGATGTTTCTATTTTTGCTTCTGTTTGCCTTTTTGGTAAATATTCCTGTCAAATCATATTTTGTGAATGTGCTGTGGGCCGCAAATGGTCCCCAGGCCCGCAGTTTGTACACGCCTGCTGTAGCTGATGTAACATGGAGGAAGCAAGCATCTGACGATAGCTGTAAACACGAGTTACAACATGGCTAACTGCCTCAGCAGACGTTCTCACTGAGTTTAATCAGTGTCGGTTAGATCAGCAGGAACAATCAATTTCCTTTTTTTTTTATAGACAGACTCTAATGTGTTTGTGTTATAAATAGAGAAGCACAGGACGGGTCAACGTCATTCATGCTGCCTTGACATCATTGTGATGTAACTGCATGGATGGAAGCCATCTGCACTATTTATTTATCTGTTAACCGACCTTACAGATAGATACTGTATCTTCTACAGATTTTGTATGAGTGAAATTGGTATTTTTTTTGCTGGAAATGCTCTAAAAAGTTTGTCTTTTGACTATTATTGCTGTTATGAAGAATATCAATGAAAGACCACCAATTCATTCACCATAAAAAATAAGATTTTTAAGCCCTGACAGCAGGACTGTCATGTTAAAGGTTTCCTTTGTTTGACGGGGAGTGTCATCTGCTACCTGATCAGTATTGATTATCCACCACGAATAAACAGATGGCCCCGGCCTCCAGCCGTTCCCCCCCTGTGGCTCGCCACAATGATCCAGCACACACCGGGGAGGACGGTCACAGCCTCCCTTACAAAACGCACCAGAGCGGCCGCTTCTCAGGGGAGTGCGAGCTTTGACACACTCCCTGAAAGCTGCCGGCTTCTTCTCAATGGCTCCCATTGACGTGTAAAACAACAAACACAAGCTCAATGTGATTGTCTTTCAAATGAGAAGATAACAGCACTTCACCTGGCTCCAAATGACCACCGCCAAAAGTCAGTAAAACACTCCGAACAACAAAGCAATGGCTGCAGACATGCTGGAGGCTGCATGTAGACGTGCAGAGAGCAAATTGGATGAGAAGGGGTATATACAAAGTTTAAGAGCAGTTGGTCAATGTGACCAATCAGTAGTGGATCTTAAGAAGGATCTAAGTGGATGCAAAAAGAAATGTGAGAGAGAGGGAAAAAATAGCTATATTCAAGTGAAATAGCCTGTGGACGAAAAGTTCATTCATTCGTTCATTTTCTACTGCTTATCCTCACGAGGGTCGCGGAGGGGTGCTGGAGCCTATCCTAGCTGTCTTAGGGCGAGAGCCGGGGTACACCCTGGACTGGTCGCCAGCCAATCATGGGGCGCATATAGACAAACAACCATTCACACTCACATTCATACCTATGGACAATTTGGAGTCGCCAATTAAACCCACGCATGCACGGGGAGAACATGCAAACTCCACACAGAGATGGCCGAGGGTGGGATTGAACTCGGGTCTCTTTGCTGTGAGGTCTGAGCGCTAACCACTTGTCCAACGTGCAGTCCGATGAAAAATTGAAGGGTAAAATGTTGGTGAAAATGTGCATTGAATGTGATTTAGTGTCAGGTATTCACGCTGTCATCATCTCTTAATGGCAAAGACAACAAAGCTTTCTCTCTTTGAACAAGGTGGGGTTGACAAGCAAGGCCTCTGGCGGCGCCATTGATGCTGAGCTGTTAAGTGGTAGACCCAAAAAAATCAGCCGGAGGATTCTATTGGCTGTTTGTCAAGACCCAAATGAAGGTTGGTACTGGTGCCGAATGCAGCCCTTTAACCATCGCCTCCGGAATAACAAACAAAAAACAGACTGTGTACATATATTTATACTGTTTATTCTGTATATTTTGTATTTTTCATTCTTTTTTAATAGATGTGTCTGCACCTACTTCACCAAAACAAATTCCTAGTATGTGTTTGATCATACCTGGCAGTGAACCCTTTTCTGATTCTGATCAGAAAAGGCGTTTAAGAAAGAAACATCTTCAACTGGGCATTTGGAATGAGCAGAAGAGCACCAAGTATTGGTGGACGGCTCTACTTAGAACCTCCTTAAGATCCAACAGTGCAAAATGTGCATTCTTCTCATTTTGATCAGGAGTGTATATGATGATTTAAATGATATATTTTCTGTATTGACTATGCAGTACTGGAAATAGCTTTTATCCCGACATAGCGGCAGTGATTGATGGAATGCTTAAAGCAAGCAAAGGTCACACTGTGTTGTTGTGTTGCATAAAGCACGATGGACTTTTCCATGTGTTGGCTATCAGAGCAACCTATTGATTAATCGTCTGTGTGGTTAAATAGAAGCTTCCGTTCCCGTCTATGCAGTTGAAAGGGCCATCCTATGAAGGGCTTGCTGGCACGCTCGTACGTGCCATTTGGTCATTGTGCAACCAAGCAGTCAGTTGAACCTGGACACGGTGAATGTCGGCCTATGCCAGTACTGTCCTTTGTCATTGCTTTTGTTATTATTATTATTTTTATGGACATAATTTGTAAGTGCAGCATCTCAGGTACGAGCATCTCATCTTTGCTATTCAAGGATGATGTGACGGCCTCACCAAGCTGTGACCTTGCAGCTGATGTTCAAGGTTCAAATATCTCAGGATCTTCTTCAATCGCTAGAGTGCCAGATTGATGCAACTTCTGCAAGCTTTGTGTCATCGCCGAAAGAACAAAATGTACTCTGTGTAGTGGTGCGCATCCCATAAAGGCAGTCTTTGGGATGTAAACAATATGGCAGATAATCCAAATCACAACAAGACAAGTTAGTTTGGCACTGCATGCATTTTTTTGTTGTCGTTGTTGTTGACACGTACCACATTATAAGGAACTCCAGTCATTAGTTGAAGTTTTCTGAGGCAAAGAGAACATCTGTAAGACACGCAGGACATCTGGAAACGGCCGACACACGAAGCTCACTAATGAGAAACCTTTCTCCCGCTGGCATTGCCACTTTAATTTGAAAATAATGAAACAGAGAAAATACACATGGTAGTACAAAAATAAAAGCTTAGACAAATTAAATGGAGTAGGCAAACTTTTTTTTTTTTTACAGTTAGTTGTTTGGCAAAAGACGTTTGGCTTGATGGCAGCCATGTTTTTTTTTTTTTACACACGTGCTTGTCAGTCCCCCTATCTGTAAATAATAGCCTCGTGTGTTCAGCAGTAGAGGAGTTGGCTTTACACAAAGCAACACAAACAGTACACACCACTGTAGCGCTATACAAATATGTGCCGTCATGTTAATAGTAGGTAAATCTAGAATTTGATTGTAGCCTGAAGCAATACTTGTCTGACATCAGGTAAATAAATGTGACAGTATCTACAGACGATATGCAAAGAGACGGGACAGAAGGGATGTACCACGAGAAAGTAGGTCTCAGTGGAAACTGGAAAGTAAAACAAATAAAAAACTGTGACAAAACAAGGTCAACCGAACATCAAACAGATGGCACGAGTGCTGACGGCTGATTATTCACCATCCTGTGAGCAATTATTCACCATCCCGTGAGCACTATTCATGAGCGATGTCTCCGTCTTGAGTTACTCGGGCAAACAATGGAGCACCACGTTGTAGTCCCCGCTGGAGCACTGAAGGCCTTGGATCGGGTTCTCCTCGTCCTTCTTTTGGCACGGCATAGATTGAACCACACATGTGGAAAATTTCCCTCGCTTTCTTCTCCTTCTAAGCCTGTTATTATCTATGACCTTGTGGACATGCGATCATATCACAAAGTACTTGCCGGTTGCGTTCTATCACCACCTTGCCAAATACTTACCCATTTCACATGTGCACCGTTTTCGGGGGGTAACAAGCATTTTGTGACATGCTGAGCGGATGAAAACCAAATCCTTGTGGCTGCTCTGCAGACCGTGCTCTCTGGCTATACATAGCATCCCGTCAAGGCAGGAAATAGTCAGCATTTCTGCAGCCGCCGAACAAAGAAACCAGTGTAAGAGCCGACCTTGGTGCCTCCCTCCTACCCTACATGCCCTCCAATCTTGCCACTTCAGTAAGAACGGGGCATCAAGGGAGCGTGAAAGAGCAAACTAGTTAAGGTCAGACGTGTAGAGGATGTTTGAGGTTGCTGTGATGAAGGAGTTGCCGTTAATGAGGAGATATTCCTCCGCTTTGGCCTTGGTGTGTATTTGTAAACACGGTTACAACTGCAGGAAAACAGCATCCGGCATGACCTTGAAATGTCCTTTGAAGTCCTGTGTATCTACACTATCGACAATGTGAATAAATATTTATTCAGCAGAATCCTTTTTATTATAACAGCTTTGCTTTTGGACAATTCCTCAAACACAACAATATAAGCTAATATTCTCGCTTGGAAAAGGGTGGAGTGCCATCTCCGGGTCATGGAGGAGATCCATGGCTCGCTGTAGCGTTTGCAGCGATGCATCGTTCCGCTGTGGTGAAGACAGAGCTGCGTTGAGAGTTTACCGGTGGATCTCTGTTATACCCACACCTACGGTCCTGAGCTTTGGGAAGTGACCAAAAGGACAAGATCTCCCTTAGAGATAAGCTGCTGCTCCTCCGCATTGAGAGCATCCAAGTGAGGTTACTCGGGCATCTGGTCAGGATGCCTCCCGGATGCCTCCCTTGGGCGGTGTTCATGGCCCGTTCCACCAGTAGGAAGCCTTGAAGAAGACCCAGGACACGTTGGAGAAACTATATCTTTCAACTGGTCTGGCAACGCCTCGGGATCCGCCGGAAGGATCTGGAGGGGATGCAAGTCTGGGCTTCCCTGTTTAGCCTCCGGTGACCCGACTTCAGATGTACTGTATGTAGTCGTATTATTGGTATTCATTCATTCATTTTCTACCGCTTTTCCTCACGAGGGTCGCGGGGGGTGCTGGAGACTATCCCAGCTGTCTTCTGGGGTGAGGCAGGGTACACCCTGGACTGGTGGCCAGCCAATCACAGGGCACATATAGACAAACAACCATTCACACTCACATTCATACCAATTATTACCAACTATTACCAATACCAATTAGTCGCCAATTAACCTAGCATGTTTTTGGAATGTGGGAGGAAATCGGAGTACCCGGAGAAAACCCACGCATGCACGGGGAGAACATGCAAACTCCACACAGAGATGGCCGAGGGTGGAATTGAACCCTGGTCTTCTAGCTGTGAGGTCTGCGCGCTAACCACTTGACCGCCGTGCCGCTTATTGGTATTCAGTGTTTTGAATTTTCACATCGTTAACCCAAGCCATGACTTTAAAACCAAGCTATGTACGGAACCGCTATGGTGGTGTACTCTTCGACCCCTAAGTTATTCATCCGATCCAAAAGGTCGGTGAAAAAGAAATCATGAAAATTCTGTTCATTCCAGACATCCAAAGACACAAAACACATTTGATCTAGAATCGTAATAGTTTTACATGCATTATATATATATTGAGTTTGCATGTTTGACAGAGAAAAAAACCCCAAAGTGCGCCTGGGTACTAATATCATCACTCATATATCCTGATGCCAACAAAAGCTGTTCTACCTGTTGTTTAGCCATTCCTGTCATACCTGTGTTCTTAGTTCAGTGCCGGACTTTCTCTACAACATACAGTACAACTACATTTACATAAGAACATGTTGATGCCGTACTTGACTAAGTACACCGCCCGAAGCCGTTCCTCATTAAGAATGTTCTATCCACACGGCGCCCAAAGAAGTCAGCACGTTTGAAATTAAACTTTATGGTGTTAGCTTATAGCTACGTATAAAGTTGTAAATACAACTCAATCCATGCCATAGCTCATAAAAAAACATTAGCACACAAACGTGTGTCAACGAGTGGTTAGCGCGCAGACCTCACGGCTAGGAGACCTGAGTTCAATCCCACCCTCAGCCATCTCTGTGTGGAGTTTGCATGTTCTCCCGTGCATGCGTGGGTTTTCTCTCACATTCCAAAAACATGCTAGGAGCAATGCAAGGTCATGTGGTAGAAACTAAATGAATAGATCAATTATAAATAAATAGTCATATCTTTTACATGGGGCTGAACGGCGTAGGAGTGGTTAGCATGCAGGTCACACAGCTAGGAGACCCGAGTTCAATTCTACCCTCGGCTATCTCTTTGTGGAGTTTGCATGTTCTCCCCGTGCATGTGTGGGTTTTTTCCGGGTACTCCGGTTTCCTCCCACATTCCAAAAACATGCTAGGTTAATTAGCGACTCCAAATTGTCCATAGGTATGAATGTGAGTGTGAATGGTTGTTTGTCTATATGTGCCCTGTGATTGGCTGGCCACCAGTCCAGGGTGTACCCCGCCTCTCGTCCGAAGACAGCTGGGATAGGCTCCAGCAACCCTCGTGACCCTCGTGAGGATAAGGGGTAGAAAATGAATGAATAGTTGTAGATGCAGTGGATGTAATAGTTACATTATTATCACCCTGGATGGTTTTATTGAGTGACATCCGGTAAAATGACATTCATCATGTCCTGGTTGCACAATTTGCAAAAAATTCAGTGTATTTATCCAAATCTGGAAGATCAGATCGTTGTCATGGGAGGAAATATTGTAAAAAAAAAAGCTAGTGTCAAGCTACAATTCCAGTATTTGTTGACATACGTCTGCCTGAATATGAAGGATAGCAGCGATGCAGGAAAGCCAAAGGGGAGGGTAGGACTTCCTATATTGGGAAACATCTGCTTTAAAACAATAATAGTTGGTGTACTGCAGAGCAAAGCAGTCACGTACCAACATCCACCTTTTCCAAAGCACCTCACGATGGTATTTTTCCTTGCTTGAGTTGGGGGGGGCAGCTTGGTCTGTTGCAGCTGACCAACATCTGGCCATGCGGCACTGGAGAGCGTGCACCTCCATGGCTGTGCAGCTTGTTACTTGATAGGAATGAACCGAGGCTGCCGAGGACAGACAGTCTGAGTGGTGGTAAAGTGATCTCTTGATACCGCATGTCTGATCAGTGAGATTTAACAGCTGCACGTCTGTAGCCGCTTCAAAGCACGCCGGCTAATATCTTCTATCAACGTTGGCTGAGATGACTTTAATTGCTGCACAAGTCATGTTTATGTTGAGTTCGCAAAACACAGAATAATAAAGTGGTGGTGGGACATTGCAGAGCTCAGCTGAGGCCGTGTGTGTTGCTACTTTTATCAGGTGAGATCATGTCTAGACCACCAGTCAGACGCAGGACAAGGTGGCAAGTATCCAAATGCACCATCCATGAAACTACACAGACGGTCAAACAAAAGCAAATTGTCATGTGCGTCATCATGTGTGCTAAATATGCAGCCCTAAAAAAGCCAACAGAGAAGTACAGAACCACAATCACTGAGGGGCATTTACACCGAAATGTTTGTAACGCAGGGATGGTGCTTCTTTATTTTGGTTTTGCTTTGTCACAGTGATTTTTTACTTCAGAAACAGTAGAAACTAATGCTGGGATGCTGGAGCCTATCCCAGCTGTCTTGGGGCGAGAGGCGGGATACACCCTGGACTGGTGGCCAGCCAATCACAGGGCACATATAGACAAACAACCATTCACACTCACATTCATACCTATGGACAATTTGGAGTCGGCAATTAACCTAGCATGTTTTTGGAATGTGGGAGGAAACTGGAGTACCCGGAGAAAACCCACCCGGAAAACATGCAAACTCCACACAGAGATGGCCAAGGGTGGAATTGAACTCAGGTCTCCGAGCTGTGAGGTCTGCACGCTAACCACTCGACCGCTGTGCAGCCCACTTTCAAACAAAAACAGCCAATTTTCCTCCGCTTATCCGGGTCCTAGTCATGGGGACAGCAGTCTCAGTTGGGAAGTCCAGACTTCCCGGTCTCCGGCTACGGCTTTCATAATCCCTCCAGCATGTCCCAAACACCTCACTAGGAAGACGTCCAGGGGGCATCCAGACTAGATGCCCAAGCCACCTCAACCGGCTCCACTCCATGTGAAGGATCATGGAGCCCCTCCGGGATGACTGAGCTCCTCACCCTATGTCTTAGGGTGAGACCAGCCACCAGATGCTTGTATCTGCTTTATCCCTCTTTACCCTCACAACCCAATAGGTGAGGGTGGGAACATAGATGGGGGGTAAAATTACAGCTTTGCCATCTGGCTCAGCTCTCTCTTTACCATGATGGTACGGTAGAGCGACTACATTACTATTCTCAATCCTTGGCGACGTGGCTTGGAGAAACTAAGTGTGATTCTATCAGCTCTATCAATCCACAGATGGCATTACTGATGCTGTTGTTCTTTTCCAATAATGTCATCTAAGTTACTTTTTCAAATGTTAAAACGCGAAAAGCGAAACACGTGCTGCGTTTATTATGTTTATTATGCACCAATCAGTCAAAATGGTGTAAATTGGCCGCTACTGAAGGGGTTGTGTTTTGGAAAATGGCTGTGATGTAATGTCATGCTAACACTGGAGCATAACAACACCGTATAGTGGAAAAGGTACACTATGTCATGCGGAGCTGACTTCCTGTTAAAAATAGGACCATGAACGTCTCTCTGCTTGTCATCAAGCTCACATCCAAAGCTGAAATGAGACATTAAGAATCTCGCGCCATCGCAAATCTGTCACGGCTGCGGTCTTTCTTTCTATGCAGCTTTGCCCGGAAGCCAAGTTGAAAGCAGACCTCGCTGTCTCACGTCCCTCCAGAAAGAGCCCCCTCAAAAGACCCCCCCTCCAAAACGCCAGCTCTCGCTGACCTCTGACTCTGAGCTTCAGCTAAAGCAACTCCAGCGTCTCATTCCCTCTGGACGGCGACACAAGCACTCCCTGATAATGTCACTTTACCGCGTTATCCCCTGGAAGCCTCGGTAGAAAGTTGCTTAGCTTCCTAATCTGCTTGTGTTTGTCTTCTAAAGCGACACCTCTACGCCATAATGACGCTCTTTCTGAGGTTGAGTTGCTAAGTGTTTTTTTTTAAACACAAGCAGTCTTGCAGCCTGAAACTGCTCATTCATGCTCCCAAAGCCAGCCGGCCAGCATGGAAATCTCCACTTTTATCCCCAAAGAAGACGAGCTTAAACCATTTCAATGCATTCAATCACCTCTCTCTTTTCTTTAGCAATACTTCAGTGTAACCGGAGATGGCTGTGGTGGGCATATAAAGCTCTTACTCCCCCACACAGAGGGGGGATGGAACCACGTATGGGACAGTACTAATACAAGTGGACAGTGTCCAAGAGGAGTTGGCACATTCAAAAAGATTTAATAACTGGACTATACAGTATGCACAAATAACTTCATAACATAAAATACTTTAGTTTACGTTTGAAAAGTATGATTTGATTACATGGGAGTTGGTCTTTTTCCATTTCCACTAAAAACTCTTATTTATTGTAACATTTGTGTTATTATTCATGTTGACAGCATTACATTTTTAGGCAAATACAATAATTATTAATTAATACGTATATACTATTAATTATATTACTTTTTTTATTATTCATGTAATTAGTCATATTTAAATATATGGATTGTTTATTTATATCAATCAAATACACTTCAATATTTAGTATTGAGGCGGTGTGGAGAATATGACATTTCATTATAATATTTTTTTTAATGAGCTTTTGCAAAGTGGCCCCCAAAAATGCCATTTTCCGCAAAAAATTATAGTGCCAATTTTTTTGCTAAATTCTTACAAAATTCAGACACACTTTAGCTAAAAAACATATATATATATATGTAACATGTGATTTCAACTTTTTTTTGTTATTTTTTGCTTGATCATCATTTTTCTCATGCTGATGATGATGCTGCCCGCATGAGGGAACTGAGACCTGACATGAAAAAACGGCATTGGATTGATGAAGCAGAGTGGAAATATTAAAAAAAAACTCCATCAGCCACCACTGGTGTTTTTTTTTTTGTTTTTGTTTTTTGGAGGAGTTGCCGCCGCACACACCTGCCCTGAAGCCACACAAAGCCCCCTCCCCTCCTTTTGTCCCTGAAGCAGAACTAATCACAGCACTTTACCTGTCGCCTGAGAGCTGACACCTGAGCTGGGCCTTGTAGCGGCCGCCGCTGGTGCTGAGCGGAGAGGAGGAGGATTAAACTTGAGTATGCTCGCACGTGCGTCATCTTCTTTATCATAACTTCCATAGAATAAACTGTATACTGATAACGTATACTGTTTATCTCTCTGGGCATTACATTAGGTACACTTGCCTTGTTCAGATTCATAACATTCTAACGAGAGATGCATGATATCTTTTTTTCAAAAGGATACAGATAACATGACGACTTGCACGTAGAGGGGGAGGAGCCACCTGGCATGGCCCAACAAGGTGCACTGTATTCGGGCACACGCTCTGAGCAGCCGCTGTGACTCCATGGAGGTCTGCAGCGAGCAACAATGTCAATACAAAAGGGAACAGCGCCACATTGGGGGCGTTCGCAGAAAGTCATGGCATTCAGGTGTCGGCATTCCAAGAAATGCTGCAAAAGTTAGAGTACGAATTGTCTGTGACAAAACTTTTACAAAACAGTGAAAGATGACATATTAAAAGAACAATGGCACTATTACATTTTTTTTCTTTGAGTTAATGTTAAAATCTCATCCTGTGTCGTACCGCTTCTCCTGAGTCCTGTGACACTCCTAGCATAAAATAGACAATAGCATACTAAATGAAGGCTAACACGTTTCCAATACTCTAGTGGGGCTTGTTATTTTCCAGTAAACACTACACTCTGGGACCTAACTTACCCAGACGTCACCCCAACAGAAAGGGGTGACATGTGTCATGATCTGCGTGACTAGTGAGGTCATCCCTTTCGCCAGGCGGCCCTACAAAGGCCGACCACGTGACTGAGGCTGAGCCATGGCCGGGGGTCCCGTTAGCAAGCTCCGAGGTGGCAATCTGATGCCTCTGAAAGCCTCCTACACACATTCCATCTCTCCGCAAGCACCACCGGGGTACAAATGAGGAGAAGATGAAGTGCGGTATGGTTGATGATTCAAGATGATATCTGATATTCGGCTGACTTACCATAGCGTCGTGGTGGCCCACTCCAGACCCTCAAGGCCACAAACACATCAAATGCATCAAAAACATGTGCAAAAATATTCATTCATTCATTTTCTACATGAGACTCGCAGGAGGTGCTGGAGCCTATCCCAGCTGTCTTCGGGCGAGAGGTACACCCTGGACTGGTGGCCAGCCAATCACAGGGCACATATAGACAAACAACCATTCACACTCACATTCATACCTATGGACAATTTGGAGTCGCTAATTAACCGAGCATGTTTTTGGAATGTGGGAGGAAACCGGAGTACCCGGAGAAAACCCACGCATGCACGGGGAGAACATGCAAACTCCACACAGAGATGGCCCAGTGTGGAATTGAACTTGGGTCTCCAAGCTGTGAGGCCTGTGTGCTAACCACTCGACTACCGTGCAGCCCAATCACAAAATATTCCAATATTCCCAACCATCAATTTTCTAAGCCACTTATCCTCACTAGGTTCACACAGGTATGCTGGAGCCTATCCCAGCTGCCTTCGGGCGAGAGGCGTGGTACACCCTGGACTGGTGGCCAGCCAATCACAGGGCACATATAGACAAACAACCATTCACATTCACATTCATACCTATGGACAATTTGGAGTCGCTAATTAACCTAGCATGTTTTTGGAATGTGGGAGGAAACCGGAGTACCCGGAGAAAACCCACGCATGCACAGGGAGAACATGCAAACTCCACACAGAAATGGCAGAGGGTGGAATTGAACTCTGGTCTCCTAGCTGTGAGGTCTGCATGCTAACCACTCAACTACTGTGTATGTGTGGTATTTCATTAAAAGGGAAATGTACCTTACCTCTACCTTGCTGTGGTCGGCTTAGCCTTTAGACTTATATTTTTGATCATGTGACCAAAGGCTGTGCAGTAAAGAACATTTGACAATGTGGTGAACATTATGACCTGTGCAGACCTCCTCTGCTCGCCAGCAGAAGGCCTGTGACCTTCCTGTGACACGGCGTCACTAACGTGGCTATCAGTTGCGTGCTGACGACACCATTTGTGCGCCTGATAGGGGAAGAGAGGACGCAGTGGGGCTTTGAAGTGGCCAAATGGTGGCAAACTCTTGCAAGATGACAAAAGGCGTCAGCAGCTTGGCTTTGCCACCTTGTGAGGTTCCTTCTATTCAGTGTTGCAGGATAGTTTGGGCTGCATTTGTGGTTTGGTACTCTGGTATGGGACTTAAATTAAAAAGATATTCACTGTGCAATTTAATGTGGTTTGCTTAGTGATCACACTGGTATATTTCTCATGGATCCTAACTCATGGATAAAGAGAGCTGCATAACTTGAAGGGATAATTGTAGTATATAGAGTTATTGTGTGCAAACTGCAATGTTCATCCATTCATTCATTTTCTACCGCTTATCATAAGGGTCGTGCTGGAGCCTATCCCAGCTGTCTTCGGGCGAGAGGCGCGGTCCACCCTGAACTGGTTCACCAGCCAATCACAGGGCACATATAGACAAACAACCATTCACACTCACATTCATACCTATGCACAATTTGGAGTCGCTAATTAACCTAGCATGTTTTTGGAATGTGGGAGGAAGCCGGTGTACCCGGAGAAAACCCACCCGGAGAACATGCAAGCTCCACACAGAGATGGCCAAGGGTGGAATTGAACTCAGGTCTCCTAGCTGTGAGGTCTGCATGCTAACCACTCTTCCGCCGTGCAGCCCATTTTCAAACAAAAACAGCCAATTTTCCTCCGCTTATCCGGGTCCTGGTTGCGGGGGCAGCAGTCTCAGTTGGGAAGTCCAGACTTCCCGGTCTCCGGCTATACCGCTTCCGTAATCCCTCCAGTGTGTTCCAGGTCTGCCCCGGTGCCTTCTCCCACCCGGACATGTCATTCATACCTATGGACAATATGGAGTCGGCAATTAACCTAGCATGTTTTTGGAATGTGGGAGGAAACCGGAATACCCGGAGAAAACCCACGCATGCACGGGGCGAACATGCAAACTCCACACAGAGATGCCTGAGGATGGAATCGAACTCGGGTCCCCTAGCTGTGAGGTCTTCACGCTAACCACTCGCCCACCGTGCACCCCCCAAACTGCGATGTAAATGATGTAAATCGTATATGGGGGGGAGCCATATGAAATCTGCCCTCGGGTTCCACTTTGATAGGACCGGCTCTGGCTGAGGCCCTGACAAGCAGCGGCTAGGTCAGCCATGTTGTGTGGTTAGCCTATCAGGCGGGTTGCGACCTTTCAACTGACACACTTATCGCAGTTCCCCAGAAAAGTCAGAGGCTGTGAGTGACGCAACCATAACAACCGTAACGCCACCGAGACAAAGAGAAACAAGGAAGGGAAGAAAAAAAAGATGAAGTAGAAATACGAGCACATGAGTTTCCCCATTTTCTGTTTTCATTGGCAGGCTGCGATGGCATTGTGTCACATTACTGATGAACACACTGTGTGTGTGTGTGTGTGTGTGTGTGGTGGGGGGGTTATCGAGGGTCTCGATACTGATCCGCGCGCCCCCAGGTGTGACAGCAACATGTGACATCACTCCGTCTGCATGCTTGAGCAGATTACAAACCCCTAAGAGGCGCGAAGAGATATTTATCAGCCATGGCTTTCAGGGCTTCGGGTTTCAGACGTGCACGAGTGCCGGGAGACACGCTCCAACAGGACAAATGGGGGGGGCGATGTCGGCTTGAATCTGGGGCGTCCAAACACATTTAGATATGCTGAGAGTTACTCAATATATAGGATATTTCACCTCAACTTTTTCATATGGAAAAGATCCACTTCACTGCCCCCCCCCCGTTTTTTACTGTTTTCCAAATATTTCATATTTCTATGTTCATTTTTCGACCCTTTGTATTGACTTGTTGACTCCTATAGAGCAGCTACACACCATAACCCGCATAGAAAACTTTCCAGATCTTCCACAATCTGCACCTATTCCTGCTAGATTTTCTCGGATTTGTGCTTCCCACCAAAACGGTCTGTTTTAATTTATTCCACCTATGGCCTGCCTCCGGGCACACCCACTCTGCTGTGATTGGTCACACACAAGTGCTTCCTAACTACGACCCCACTTTCTTATATAGAGGGTATGGGACTTATAATAAATGAATAAAGTCATTGGAGAACACATTGAGAGACCTCGTGGTCTACTGGCTGGAGACCCCTGACTCGAGTCCCGTGTGAAATGCCATTGACATATGAAATTATTACCAAATATAATAACTTCTGCCTAAGCTTTCAAAGACAGCAGCAGGGCTAGGGAGAGGGCGGAGGAAGCAGAGCTTAAGGGAGGGAAGAGCGTTTATCTGGCTTACAGCTACGCCCATATAA
The DNA here is from genome assembly GCF_037039965.1 of Doryrhamphus excisus. Classification (NCBI taxonomy): domain Eukaryota; kingdom Metazoa; phylum Chordata; class Actinopteri; order Syngnathiformes; family Syngnathidae; genus Doryrhamphus; species Doryrhamphus excisus. The sequence continues at coordinate 17,840,992 of NC_136367.1, read as the reverse complement.
GGAAGTCAGCCCCTCTGTGACATCACAAAGGGACATTTTTACCATGCCCTTTGAAACCGAGTGTTTTTAGCCATCACAAACTTCTTTCAGGGCTTACTTCCAAGGAAGTAACTTCATTATCTGAAACGTGGGCATGGTTTAATACGAGAATACAACATTCTAACGACATTTATAGGTCGGAAAAGTGGAAAAAGCATAATAGCATAACAACATGAGCATAACGTAAGGGAAGTCACCACTCTGTGCTCAGTGTGTGAAATGCTGGGCGATACCTGAGGAAATGCTCCAATGCAGAGCCAGTTTGGGCTTCCTCTAACGTTGACCCTGCAGAACACAAGAATGACCCCAAATCCATCGTTACTTAGTCATCAAGTTACTCTGGCAGGGTAAAATGCTGTTGTTGACTCCGACACATGTTCCTGTTTGTTAAACACGGTCATGACTTCATGCAACAATAAAACACTTTATAAAACACTTTTACAAGCAGCTCATCTTACCTCACATTCTACCTGAGTAAAACGCCATATTTTTTTTAATGCATGTATTACATTTAAGGGTGTAGCCTGGTCGGTTATGTAAGCTGCACCGCTTGTTTATACAAACATGGAGACATCATTCTGCACAGATGCAATCTCACTCTGTTGAACTTGTCCCAGTGGTGGTGGCAGCTTTCACTCGGCATCAGAAAGTCCTCCAAATCCACCGTGATGAATAATAACACACAGTTGATGACATGCTTTATCTACAAGGGTGCATCCAACACATAGGAAGTACAAGTAGGACAGGATAATGCAGGAAATCACAACCATTTCCTGCACGCCGTCATCATCAAGGGAACAGCATCATTTTACAAGGCCCAGTCTGCCCTCTGCTGGACTCTGCTGGCAAGCACACCTTAAGAACACAGGAGAGTAGACGATGGCAGTATTAAAGGGGACCTATTCCGCTCATAAGCCATTGGGCCCTTTGTATTGAGTAGTGGACTCCTGTAGAGCAGCTCCACACCATAACCCACATGGAGCTTTCTAGATCTTCCACCAACTGAACCTATTCCAACTGGATTTCCAAACTGTTTTAATTTATTCCACTCTGCTGTGATTTGTCCCACTTAGCTTGTATAGCTAACAGCACGTAGTGGGCACGCCCATATAAGGAAGTCTGTCTCCATGTGACGTCACAGTGGAAAAAACTTTTAAACAAGCGTTCAGAGCCATTCTTAACTTCTTTTAGGGCTCATTATATGAAACTGTGACATGGTTTAACACCAGAATACAACATTCTAGCTACGTTTATAGTTCGGAAAAGTGTTTTTCCCCCCCCATCCATCCCTGTCTTTTCAAGAGCACATGGAACCACGGAAGAATAAACACTTTTTGCTGTTCAGCAAAGTGGTGTCGCAAGGTTCACCGGGCTTTCATGATGGAAAAGCTGAAGTGCTCTTTTAAGATCGCCATGGTGACTAAACCAAAGCCCTCGGAAGTATTTGTCGTCAGTGTCGACATACTCGGTCTGGCAGGGATTCAAATAAATCTTAATCAATCTTTTATTCCGTGACATCATTTAGTCACGACTTCACATGACTCATAACTGCTAGAACAGGGCTGGACTAATTGTTTTAAAATCAACAAACTATTTTTTTGTTGCATTTTTGCTGTTGTTTTTAAAGTATTTTTCATTTTATTGTAATTTTGGAACGTTCTGAGGGCCAATAAAGAAGAAGCCACGGGCCGTAAATGGGCACCGGGCCACACTTTGGGCACCAGCTACAGAAGTGTGATGTGGAGGCATGACAAGAAACAAGACACGTGTACTTTCATCATGGGGCTAAGTGGTGCAATGACCATCCACATCCACCGGATGGCACTGCAGTGATTTGTGCATGAGTCATGTTTAGAAGTGTTTTTTTTGTATTTGGCCTCCACTCCAATCAAAATGCATTTTTTGGATAGCAAATAGTGCATTATTGCACCATGAAGTTTGAAGCGTTAAACAATGCAGACGTCTGTTGTTGACCTTTGGATCCTTTGGTAGATGTTTAACTTCCTAAATCATGCCATCTTTGGGCGTCATTAAAAGCTTCCTCTTGCAGGATTAGCGGTTGTTAATTAGTCATACGTAGGCAGCCATGTGTCACATTATTTACTTTGGTTTCATGACATTACTGTAGTTTTTTTTAGTGTTTAAAATGTAATTTTTACTGAGCTGCAATGTTCAGGAGACATTCTTCTCATACCAGATCACCTCCTATCTCCAAGAAATGCATTTTTGGCTAAGCATTGCAGGAGCTGAGAAAGAACAGAGCAACTATTTCTCCATCAGTGCCAAATATGATCAATTCTAGTGAAACTGTTGCATCGTGCTTTGTAGAAATGATGATGACAAAGAAATAATGAGGATGTCTGGTGGTCAGGTTGCGCAATTTCTTCCTTACTTCCTTAGCGGGTGCGGCTGACGCGCCACAGGATAATCACCTACAAAGAAGCTGAGCTAATACGCGATTCCGGGCAGAAACTTTCACATTAAGGTGCAAATACAGCGTTTTATAACACAGTAGACTTTTAATTCACTTTAACAATCTTAAATACTGTTATTTTAGTTTTTAAAAATAAATCTTTAAATGAAAAGGGTTGATCTTATATGATTTTTACGTTTTGTTACGCCCTCGTGCTTTAATATTGAAGAAAAACAGAGTAAACATCCGGTCTTTTCTTGGGCAAACTTTACGAGCTTGCGGCTGCTTGTTGAGATTGAAGTATATGCAAACTACAGACTGGAAGTCGTCCTGTCAGGTGAGCCTCCACTAAATATTTATTTCAAAACCTATTTTTAAACATTCACTTTTAAAGAAGTGACGTCACGATTACTTCTGTAGCAGTATTAGCATAAGATTTGACTCATTGGTGTAGTAAGAGTTGATAATAGTTCATTCTGGGAGTTGTTTCTATGTTAAGCGATTATGAATGGAACACTTGAAAAAATGCTAATGAATTGGGATGTTTTCGTCTTTATTTACTGTATGTTTGTGAACTGAGTGTCTCCATGGCTGCATGGCATGTTCTAGCAAGTCTTGTCTCGCCCAGTTGCTCTCATTCCCTCTCAGATACCTCCACTCCTGTGCCGTGTGTCAATACATCGCCATTACTACTACAGGAATGAACAAAAATAAGCTAAAAAACCGGCTTTAAAAAAAGAGTCTGCATGTGTGGTGCCTATAAAACAGGTGGTCCAAAGTGTGGCCATTTCTGGCCCACAGCACATTGTCAATATTTAATTTCTCAAGAAAACTTGAAAAAAACCACAAAGGAGAAATCTGCAGTAATCTGCAGTTATTGGAAGATTACATTGCAGAAAAATCCATAATGCTATTATATTATGGGAATAAAGGCATAATATTATAGGAATTAAGTTATACTATTATAAGAATAAAGTCATAGTATTATGGGAATAAAGTCATAATATTATGGCAACAAAGTCATAATATTATGGTAATGAAGTCATAATATTATGGGAATAAAGTAATAATATTATGGCAACAAAGTCATAATATTATGGTAACGAAGTCATAATATTATGGGAATAAAGTCAGAATTTAATGGGAATAAATTCATAATATTATGGAAATAAAGTTGTAATATTATGGGAATAAAGTCAGAATATTATGGGAATAAATTCATAATATGGAAATAAAGTTGTAATATTATGGGAATAAAGTCAGAATATTATGGGAATAAATTCATGATATTATGAAAATAAAGTCGTAATATGGAAATAAAGTTAAACTATTATGGGGATGAAGTCATACTATTATGGGAATAAAGTCATAATATTGTGGGAATAAAGTTATCCTATTATGGGAATAAATTTATCATATTAAGAGAAGAAAATGAAGCTGATTTAAGAGGAAAGTTGTAATATTTGGGCATTGACCTAGTGTATGTACATGACAATGCTGAGCTGCACTTTTCATGTGGAATATAAGTTCTATAATAATATAAGCTCTAGCCCAGCTTCCTAAATATGGAAGTGACAAAGATGCATGCTGTGATTTTTCACCCTCGGTAGAAAAGCTTTGGATGTAAAATGTCGTCGTGTCGTGCAGGCAGAGCTGGTCCAGGATGTTCTCCAGGTGTGAAGGAGTGTCTTCTCGGTAGCACGCCACGCCACCAGAGTCGTACGGTTGAGATGCTGGCGTGGGTCACCTTGTTGACGCTATGCACGTGGACACAAGCCTACATCTGTCCCCCGGGTCCTCGCACGGTGCTGGACTTCTCTGTGAAATACTCGCTGCCCAGCTTCCAAAGCGGAAGCTCCATCCAGAACCTGGTGGTGAACTCTGTGACGTGGCAGACGTATGTGGCGTCGCGGAACCTGCTGGAGGCGCTAGATGACGACTTGAGCAAAATATGGGAGGTGAAAACGGGGCCCGTTGGGAGTCCGGAGTGTGAAACGTGCAACCTGTGCAATGTGGACGTGGATCCAGGCGATCCGGTGGACACGGACAACCAGGTGCTGCTGTTGGACGCCGCTCTGCTCATCCTGCCTTACTTGTACGTTTGCGGCAGCACCCAACACGGCATCTGTTTCTTCATCGATGTCGAGCTCATGCCACCCGAGCCTCGCTGTTTATACAAAGAAGGCCAGAACTCTGCGTCCAACTGTCCAGACTGTCTTGCCAGTCCACTGGGCACCAAGGTCACCATCGTGGAACAGGCGGCCACGTCCTACTTCTTTGTCGCCGCCTCTGTAAATGACAAAGTGGTGCAGAGGTTCCCACGGAGGTCAGTGTCTGTTGTGAGGCCGCTTTCCACGGAAGACGGCTTCCAAATGGTGATGGAGGGCCTGACCGTGCTGCCCCACCTGAGACACTTGTACAATATCGATTACATCTACAGCTTCGCCACACAGGAGTTTGTCTACTTCCTGTCCCTGCAGAGGGAGAACCCCTCTAAGGCCTACTCGGCCTTTCAGACTCGTCTAGGCAGGCTCCCCGTGGGGATTCATGAGGTGTGGACGTATCGGGAGCTGGTCCTGGAGTGCAGGTACGAGCCCAAGAGGCGCCGCAGAGAAGCTTACCGGGATGTTGTGTACAACGGGCTCATGGCGGCCCACTTTGGCCGCGCGGGGAAGGATCTTGCCGAGGAGCTGAGGGTGTCTGAGACGGAGGACATCCTCTATGGCGTCTTTGCTGAGGTGAACGAGATGGGCGAACCCCAGAAAAACTCTGCGCTGTGCGCCTTCCGCCTGAGCGCTATCAACAATAACATCGAGAGGGGCGTGGAGGACTGCTGCAGGTCCAGCCCGGAACAATTATCCAGAGGACTGTGTCACTACCAGACCTGCGAGAACTGCCCACATGAGGTGAGTGGCTACTACGGCAACGGTCATAAGTTAGCCTGAGATAGGAAGACATTTTCTTAAAGGACAAGTGCACTTTTTAGCCCATCATCCACAATCCTTATGTGAGACAATACATTTCTCTTTACCGTGTGTTATAAAGATATCAAAACAGCTAAAAAAAGAGGCAGCTAATTGCATGAGCATGTGCTGCAGCTTGCCGCGAGCCGCTGTGTAACAATAAGAATAATAATAACAATGTGCCGACATGATGGAAATGTTGGTGTGTCCCATTCTTAGCTGCCTCTTTCTACCTGTTTTTATCCTCACGAGGGTCGCGGGGGGTGCTGGGCGAGAGGCGGGGTACACCCTGGACTTGTCACCGGCCAATCACAGTATTATACTAATATGATTTTCATATTTGACTTGCTTGAGCGAGTTGAGCACCTGATAGGTAGCGCATGCCGTGAAGAAAGAAAAGGAAAGTGAAAAAAAAGAAAGAAAGAAAAAAGACTGGGAGGGGCGCATGACTCAGTAGGTTTACAGTAGACAGATACGTCATCTAAAAGACTTGCTCATATGGTACACAGGGGGGGTCTCCACGCCGAGGGCCCCATTCTGGACGGCTGTCATGTTATTTGTTGTTATTATGTTATGCAACTATTTCAACTTGGTAAAAGTTCTTCTTGTTATTTCTCGTTATTTAGATTTTTCCCTCATAATATTTAGACTTTATTCTCCTAACATTACCACTTTTTTTCCACAAGTTAACTTTCCAAAATGAGAATATTTTTCTCATAAAGTGTATTGTTGATATTGACAACTTTTTTCTCATATTTATTTCTAATATTTTTGGCTTTATTCTTCTAACATTATAACCAAATTTTCCAACAAAAGTACAACTTTATTCATTGTTGTTCATTATACCAATAACATTTTTTCTGTAATATTTCTACTTAATGCTACGAGAAGGACGTTGTTTATCTTCGTAATATTAAATTGTTATACTCGTAAAATTGCAACTTTTTCTTGTTTGATTGCAACTTTTTTCTCTTAATATTTTGACTTTATTCTTGCAAAATTGTTACTGATTTCCCCCTTTGTTTTTCTAAAGTTTCCCGGTTAAGTGACTTTGTTCTTGTAACATTATCACTTTTTCTGCAACCTAATTTTCCAACAAAAATCCAACTTTATTCATTGTTGTTTATTATGTCAATAACATATATTTTTCTGTAATATTTCTACTTAATGCTAAGAGAAGGACGCTGTTTTTTCTCTTAGCATTAAATTGTTATACTCATAAAATTGCAACTTTTTCTTTTTTGTTTGCAACTTTTTTCTCTTAATATTTTGACTTTATTCTTGCAAAATTATTACTGATTTCCCCCTTTGTTTTTCCTAAAGTTTCCCGGTTAAGTCACTTTGTTCTTCTAACATTAACACTTTTTCTGCAACCAAATTTTCCAACAAAAATACAACTTTATTCATTGTTGTTCATTATATCAATAACATATTTTTTTCTGTAATATTTCTACTTAGTGCTAAGAGAAGGACGCTGTTTTTTCTCATAATGTTAAAATGTTATACTCGTAAAATTGCAACTTTTTCTTGTTTGATTGCAACTTTTTTCTCTTAATATTTTGACTTTATTCTTGCAAAATTATTACTGATTTCCCCCTTTGTTTTTCCTAAAGTTTCCCGGTTAAGTCACTTTGTTCTTCTAACATTAACACTTTTTCTGCAACCAAATTTTCCAACAAAAATACAACTTTATTCATTGTTGTTCATTATATCAATAACATATTTTTTTCTGTAATATTTCTACTTAGTGCTAAGAGAAGGACGCTGTTTTTTCTCATAATGTTAAAATGTTATACTCGTAAAATTGCAACTTTTTCTTGTTTGATTGCAACTTTTTTTTTTAATATTTCTGACTTTATTCTTGCAAAATTATTACCGATTTCCCCCTTTGTTTTTCTAAAGTTTCCCGGTTAAGTGACATTTTTAGAATGTCCCACAGGCCAATAAAAATGCCCCCCCCCCCTGCTGTACGTGTGTATGATCCCAAAGATCCATCTGCACAAGGGCGGTCAAATAAGCAGGCGGCCGTGCGGCTTATCTCCACCATATGGATGCAGCGTTTCATGTCCAAGGTGTGGCGTGTCCTTTTTTTATGGCGTTGAAGCCGTGTCCTTTGAGCCCACATGCAGTCGTGCGTACACGGACAGGAATGCCTGGCAGCAAACAAGTAATAAATCCGGCTGATAAAAAGGTGGAGGAGGAGGAAGAGGAGGAGGGACTGTCTTTCTGTCTTTTTTTTGCGGAGATAAATGGCCTTTAGCAGCGCACCCTGAGCTCAAATAGCTCAACTTTATTCCGTTTGGAGTGCGACTGCGGAGACTAAAAGAGTTAGACCACTTATTTGCTTCATAGTGGAATATTTTCATATGCTTAAAGCATGTGCAGGATCCAGCAATTTCTGCAGCCATTTTCATGACAGCATACGTACCCTTTCCAGTATTACAGCGTTAGCAACTAACATGAAAACTAACTACTACGACGCCCCGCTAGCCCTTGGTGACAGCGTCATTCACAGGCGGAATACTCACAGTTTATGTATATGTTTTTCTTGAAATAGCGTCTTAGCATATGTCCAAAATTCTGTCATTTCTCACTGCGTGGGCCTCGCTAAGAGGGGTTTGGCCGCCGGTGCTGTGCTGCAGAACAGGATAGGTGCATCCCCCGTTGTGCTCCACGGCACCGCATCACCACCGCATCACCACCGCATCACCACCGCATCACCACCGCATCCCCACCGCATCCCCACCGCATCCCCACCAACCTTTACGTCTGTCTTCCTCACAGTCAGGCAACGACACGTGCTCGGCCAAACCCACGCTGGTGTCCAAGCCCTTCTACAGACTGGACCTCTTCAACAGCCGAATGAGGGACGTCCTCCTCACATCCGTCCTGGTCACCATCAGCGGCACACAGACGCTGGGCCACTTTGGGACTTCAGATGGGAGGCTGCTGCAGGTCATCCAGCTTATTTTGCTCCTCATGTGTTTGTAGCACCGTTGATTTTTCTTCCTCAACGCTGCCATCTTTGCTCTTTCAGGTGATTGTCACATTGCACAAACCTTTTTTTGTGTTTGCCAACTATTCTCTTGGAGAGAACGAAATATCCAGGAACGCAGCCGTCTACAACGAACACTTGCTTCTTTTTGTGGCTGGAAATCAGGTGATCAGCGTGGAATCATACTCACTAGGGTGGAAATTTGGTTAACGCATGCACAGCTGCTGAGCATTTTGTTTTGGTTTGCATGTCCCTGCTAGCATACAAAATAGCACGCATCTTGTTGTGTTAATACGTTAATACGTTGTGCAGGTCCAGCTGCGTGCCTATACCGGATTTTTATCACAAAGCTAGCTCCGTCACCCATATACTACATCATCAACGGTTGACGAATAGCGTTACGCCACAGGTCTCTGATTTTATTTTGATCACACAAAATAACCCACAATGGGGCCAAAGAATGTTGTAAGCTGTGTTCTCATGATATTTTTTCCATCACAAAACGTCCTTGACAGGAACTGAACTACAGAATCATGCTGATGACAGAGCTGACTTCCTGTTTCCATGCATTCGCTAGCTATTAGGCTGCTAACAAATAAACAAATACACGAAGAACCCATCGTGTATTAATAACAGGCACCAAGAATTGAAAAATGTTGTAGTGAATTTTCACCTTTAACCAAATAGTACAGTCTAGTGGTTAGCGCGCAGACCTCACAGCGAGGAGACCAGGGTTCAATTCCACCCTCGGCCATCTCTGTGTGGAGTTTGCATGTTTTGCCCGTGCATGCGTGGGTTTTCTCCGGGTACTCCGGTTTCCTCCCACATTCCAAAAACATGCTAGGTTAATTAGCGACTCCAAATTGTCCATAGGTATGAATGTGAGTGTGAATGGTTGTTTGTCTATATGTGCCCTGTGATTGGCTGGCCACCAGTCCAGGGTGTACCCCGCCTCTCGCCCGAAGACAGCTGGGATAGGCTCCAGCACCCCCGCGACCCTCGTGAGGAAAAAGCGGTAGAAAATGAATGAATGAATAACCAAATAGTACGCTAACCGGGGCGTGTGCTAACCAAGGTGCCACCGTACCGCCATGTTGTGCCGTCACACCCCTGCTTTTAATACACGTCCTGAGTCTTTTTAGTTCTTCATCCTTGTCTTGCTTTCTCCCGGGTCCAGTTGTTTCGGGTGCCCTCCATCGGGCCGGGCTGTGCACACTTTGTGACGTGCTCCATGTGTTTGATGGCGCCACGCTTCATGAACTGCGGCTGGTGCTCGGGTGCGTGCGCCAGGCAACACGAGTGCACCTCTCTATGGAACCAGCATTCTTGTGCACCGGTCATCACGGAGGTACTCAGCATCCGCCACTTTAAACCTCACACTCATGGCTTCCTTGAGAGATGAATTTCTCTTTGGCAGTTTTTCCCCAAGACGGTACCGGCTGGCGGAGAAACCGAGCTGACGCTCTGCGGGAGAGAGTTTCAGTCGCCTCTGAGGCCGGCCATCATCGACGGTATCACCCACGTGGTCACAGTGGGCTCCGAGACGCCGTGTCGTGTCCTGCCTTTCAAAAGCAGCAGTCAAATGTGAGTAGCAAAAGATGCAACACAAAGGTACCAAGGCTTCCAATGGGGATTCAATCTTTCCCATGCAGGCTTGTTTGCAAAGTCAAGGAGAAAGTGTCCAACCACAACCTCACCATCACTTTGGAAGTGCACGAGGGAAAGGTGAGGGGGGACTACTCCATTGAAGGCACAGCCCGAGTGTCCGGCTTCTCTCTTGTGGTGAGATTCACAAAACACATAAAACACATTAAAAAAACATAAAAACACTGAATGCAAGAATTCCATGAAACAGTAAAAAAAAGAAAAGTTACTTATTACTATCACTTTCATAGGAGCAGACCCTTGAAAAAGTTCAAGGATGCTATGTAAAGTGTGAAAAAAGTTAATTACTTTCAAAACACATAAAATATTGTTGAAAAAACACTGAATGCAAGAATTCCATGAAACTCGTAAAAAAAAGTTAGTTATTACTGTCACTTTCATCAAGAGCAGGCCCTTGAACATGTTCAAGGATAATATGGAAAGCGTTAAAAAATGTAGTTATTGTCACTTTTATATTAGCAGATCCTCTAGCATGTTCAAGGATACTGTATAAAATGTGAAAAAATGTTAATTACTTTCATAGGGGCAGGCCGTGAACATGTTCAAGGATAATATGTAAAGCGTTAAAAATGTAGTTATTGTCACTTTTATATTAGCAGATCCTCTAACATGTTCAAGGATACTGTATAAAGTGTGAAATAAAATGAATTACTTTCATGAGCAGACCTTGAACATGTTCAAGGATAATATGTAAAGGGTTAAAAAAATATATAGTTGTCACTTTTATAGGAGCAGATCCTCTAACATGTTCAAGGATACTGTATAAAGTGTGGAAAAAACTGAATTACTTTCATGGGGCATACCCTGAACATGTTCAAGGATAATATATAAAGTGTGCCACATCTGGCTCTCCAGCCATAGGTTCCCTACTCCTGCCTTATAGATGGAGTGAATACTGAATACTTGGAGCATTTGCAGTACTTGTGGTAAAGTCATAGCTCCATCTAATTAGGAGCCCAGCATCACAGAAATCAAGCCGGAGCATGGTCCTGTGTTTGGCGGCACCCTGGTCACGCTGACGGGCCGCTTCCTTAATTCGGGGCTACAGAGGCAGGCCTTCATCGCTGACAGGAAGTGTGCCATTCAAAGGTGAGCACCACAGAACCGTTTCATTGCAGAAAGCCTCAGTCGGCTTCAACTTCTTCTGTGTTGCCGTGTAGCGCACCGGCAGGAAACGACACGTTGTCTTCCATCGTGTGCCTCACCGAGGCTGCGACGGGCGTTGGGACTTTTCCCGTCAAAGTCGTCATCGACAGCTTTGAGGTCACCACTGCCAAGATGTTTGTGTACAAGAAGAACCCCGTCATAACCTCCGTGTATCCTCACTGCGGATTCTTCAGGTAGGACGGAATGAAGTGACGCCTCGCATCAGCTTGAATATAATGGACTTGTTTTGTTGATGCTGGCATTCAGTGGCTCCAAGCTGCTGATAGAAGGTCAAAGTCTGGACTCTGCACACACCACTGTGGTCCAGTACTCTTCCAAAACATCCACGATGGAACCCCAAGTGCAGGTAAGAAATAAAATGAAATACACATTCTGCAAACACGCCACGGCACATGCTGTATTTTTTTTTATTGGCCCTCGGCACATTCTAAAAATAGAATTAAACAAGAAAATACAAAAAAACAACAGCAAAAATGGAAAAAGGAGCAGTCACTTTGCGGGAATAAATGCAAAATACAACAGTTAATATTAGATTAAATATTAATAAATTGAATATTTTGGTAACTAGATTTAAAAAAAAACGTTTGTAACATTATTAGAGTCCTGTAGACATTAAATAACACCCCTATAGTCGTCTGTACACTCCTATTATTCTTATTTACAGCCCCCGTTATGCTGCAGGGACTCGAGATAGCCGAATGCTCGCAAGCTAACCTGTTAGCCTCAAATTTAATTCTTCTAAACTTCATTCATTCATTCATTCATTCATTTTCTACCGCTTTTTCCTCACGAGGGTCGCGGGGGTGCTGGAGCCTATCCCAGCTGTCTTGGGGCGAGAGGCGGGGTACACCCTGGACTGGTGGCCAGCCAATCACAGGGCACATATAGACAAACAACCATTCACACTCACATTCATACCTATGGACAATTTGGAGTTGCCAATTAACCTAGCATGCTTTTGGAATGTGGGAGGAAACCGGAGTATCTGGAGAAAACCCACGCATGCACGGGGAGAACATGCAAACTCCACACAGAGATGGGTGGAATTGAACCCTGGTCTCCTAGCTGTGAGGTCTGCGCACTAACCACTAGACCTCGTCTAAACTTAAGAAGCCAAAAACATACCACTTCCACTCGGAGTGGGAGGAGAACCAGAATGCTACATCTAGACATGAATCCCTAGCCCTGTGAATCCCTATTTTCATCCCAGATTGGCAAAGCTCACGTGGGAAGGAAGGCAACCCTCACCGCCACTCACGATATTTCCTTGCAGGAGTGTAGCGGCCCCAGGAACGCCACCCACATGGTGTGCCGCTCCCCTGTGTTGCCTTCCTATGACATGCTGGAGGACAAGTCCGACATCGGAGAGCTTTTCATTCACATGGATCAAAAAAGAAACTTATGGAAGAGACGTTTCGACTACCACCCTGACGCCAAAGTCATCCCGTTCGAAAACGATGACAACGTGTTGCTCCTTAAACCCGGAGAGAACGAAGTTTCGCTGCACGTAGGTTTGCACGCTTTGGCTTGACCTCAACCTCCACGTGACGTATTTAATCTCAGACTTCCAATGTCGTGCTACACGACAGCATCGCAAACTGAACGCCGTCAACTCCTGCATGAAGATCAGCATGACCATCGGGGGCGTGGACTGTAACGCTCAGGTTCTGCTGAACGAGCTGACCTGCAGGCTTCCCAAGAAGCAACCAATCCCCAGCGAGGGACTGCCTGTCAGGGTACGCCATCCTGTTAATCCTGTTAACTGTTAATACACTCCAAATACCATCTACACAGTATTATATTCAGTATCTTTACTACATTTCATTATTATTACTTTTTTATTACACATTGTCATTTTATCAGACTTTTAACTTAAATTTAAAAAAAAATATGGAAAAAAAATGTTTTACTTAAAACATATTTTAATGTTAATAGATGTCTTCACAAGTATTTTTTTTTACAAATTGTAATTTTATTACTTTTTTAAACAAACCAAAATTTAATTCAATCTTTTTTACAAATTGATTTTTTAATTGGGTTTTTATATATACATTTTATATATATATATATATATATATATATATATATATATATATATATATATATATATATATATATATATATATATATTTACAAATTATAATTTTATTACTTTTTTACACAATTTTTATGTTTTTTACAAATTGATTTTTGTATTGGGTTTTTATATATACATTTTATATATTTATATATATATTTTTTTTTTACAAATTATAATTTTATTACTTTTCTACACAAATTCTAATTTTATTAGATGATTTTTACAATTATTAAATACATTACAGTACATTTTAATTTTAGAAATTTTAATTTTATTTGATTTATTTTTTTAAACAACCTTACATTTTATTAGATTCTTTTGATAATTTTATTTGATTTTTAAAAAAATGTTAAACAGATTTTTAAAAGATATTGTCTATTTGATTTTGATGGCTACAGGTCTCTGTGAACGGGGACGTCCACGACGTGGGCATGGTCCTCTATGAGGACGACAACAACGACACGGTCATCGCGGCCATCGTGCTGGGCGTCATCTTTGCCTCGCTGGCGGGCGCCGGCATAGCCTTACTAGTGATGATTCATTTGCGGAAGAAGAAGAGAGGTGAGGAGCTTGTCCTCTACTGGTCGCTTCTCACTTGCTTTCCTTTGTGTCACGGATGACGTCTGTGCTTTCAGCCAACATTGAGAGTCGTTTATCAACCAGGCTGTCCATGAGTCGCAGGGGCGGCCATGATGAACCGTCCCCGACAGGCGACTACAGACAGAGTAAGACATCAACACAATCTGGCTTGTGCCGTGTGACATTGTGAAGCTGCTGCCAGGTCTGTGATGCCCCCATTGAGGACTGGAAGAGGACCCCATAAACAACCTAAGTGGCTTTTGTTGATTTCCTGTCTGAGAGAATTAAAGCAGCGAACAATGGTAGCTAACAATGGTCATATTCACACAAAGGACACAGCTGGAGGGTATAACAATGTCACGTCAGGTTAGAATTCATGCCTCCGTTAGTTGAACCGTAGCTCGGCAGCATTCATGCAGCCCCAAATCACGCTACCGCCAAGACACCATTATCTTGCTACGTAGGAACGTAGATCCACTACCAAATTGAGAGCTTTGCCTTTCGACTCTCGGCTCCCTCTTCGCCACAACCGACCCGAGCAGAGTCCGCACAATTGAGTACATCCCATAATTAGTTCCCAGTTCCACATGTCCAAAAGGAGTAGGAAGAAGCAAAGCTTATTAAATCCTACCCCTTCATCTGGTACTTTTACAATCAGTAACTGTTACATTTGTTCACTTCCTGCTTTCCATAATACAGTTTATTTTATTTATTTATTTATTTTTAAATAATGTACCTCTTACCGAAGTAGGAGGTGATATGAGCATCCAATGACATAATGGGTACCATAGTAAGTGTCAATATAGTGATATATATAGCACATCATGACTGGTTCAAGACTCTTCATCCTTGTATTGAGCAAACATCAACTGCTTGTATTGTTTCTTGAATTGGCTCATCGTTGTGCATTGTTTGATTTCCTTACTCAATCCATTCCATAGTTTGATTCCACATACTGAAATGCTATGGCTTTTTAACGTAGTCCTAGCATGGAAGTGTTTGAAATGTAGTTCTTCCCTGAGATCATATTTCTCCTATAAATATTGGATGACATTTTTAGCTAATTGGTTATTTTTTAGCCTAATGCATTATTTTAGCTGTTTGAAGATGAACTATATCAGCAAGTATTTGTGATTTTAGAAATAAGGAGTTAGTATGTAAATAAGGAGTTAGTATGTAAATAAGGAATTGTCACGGTGGTGATGCCTTTTCCGCTTTGCCTGACCTGTGTGCTCTGACAGACTCCAACCAAACGTCAGCTTCCGGAGGGATGGCCTTCCAAGGGCTGTTGTACGCCGCCAGCTACGATCACCTCGCCGTCCCGCTGATGCCGCAGGACAACATCTCCATGGTCAGCCTCAACTCGGATCTGCTGGAGGAGGTGAAAGACGTCCTCATCCCTGCCGAGATGCTCAGGGTGGAAGATAGCCAAATCATCGGGAAAGGCGAGTCTGGATTGTTTGGCACCCTTGATCGCATCGTTCCATGTTCATGTTGCGTCTTCTGACACAGGACACTTTGGGACGGTTTATCACGGATATCTGAAAGACAGCAATAAGCAGGAGATCCACTGTGCTGTTAAATCCCTGAACCGTATGAACACGCACGCGTCGTATGACACACGTGATCTTACACGCGTCTTCATCTTTAACACGTGACTTCAACTGCATCAACAGGCATCACAGACTTAAAGGAAGTGGACCAGTTTCTCAGAGAGGGCATCATCATGAAGGGCTTCCACCACGCCAACATCCTGTCTCTGCTCGGCATCATGCTGCCCAAAGAAGGGCTCCCCCTGGTGGTTCTGCCGTACATGAAGCACGGGGATGTGCGTCACTTCATACGCTCGCCTCAGAGGGTAAAACTTCCTGCGGTTGGTCTTTTTTTTTTTTTTTTACTTCCTGGTGTGCTACGTTTGCATCTGTCCTCCACAGAATCCCACCGTGAAAGACCTGGTGGGCTTTGGACTCCAGGTTGCCAAGGGGATGCAGTACTTGGCTCAGAAGAAATTTGTGCACAGAGACCTGGCTGCACGTAACTGCATGTGAGTGTTGATGCTAAACTCGACCACGTGACCTCGAGGCCTACGCCGCGGCCGCATACACGCTCGGTGTGATGCTGCCATCTTTTGGCGATGAAAGCCAATAACGCTGCTGGTGTTTGAAACCATCTGCTATGATTGTGTGAGCGTAGGCTGGACGAAACCTTCACGGTAAAGGTGGCCGACTTTGGCATGGCGAGGGACATCTACGACAAGGAGTACTACAGCATCCAAGACCACAAACGGGCAAAGTTACCCGTCAAGTGGATGGCCATCGAAAGCCTGCAAACACAGAAGTTCACCACCAAGTCGGACGTGGTGAGTAAACTACCCACTCGGTGCATGAAGACCTGGCGAGAGCAGGGGTCCTCAAAGGGTCTCAACCTGGTCTCGATATTGTCTTGTTTGTTTTTATTCATGTTTACACTTTTTTATTTTAAGTCTTTTATTTGTATTTGTATCACTTTTTAGACTTTGTTTTATTTTACTTATTTTGTTTTTTTTACTTTTATTTAAGTCATTTTTATTAATTTTTATGTTTTTTTACTTTAATTTGTTTAATTTTTTTATTACTTTTTACTCATTTCAGTCATTTTTAAATTAATTTTTAACACTACTCATTTTTATTAATGTTTTTATTCATTTTAATTATTTTTTTAACTTTTTAAGTCATATTACTTGTATTACTTTTTACACTTTTATTTGTTTTTATTTTTCAATATTTTTTTGACTTTTATTGAAGTCATTTTTTATCTTTTATAAACTTTTAACTCATATTTATTTTTTATTTTATATTCTAAAGTCATTTTTATTTTTATTATTTTTTACACTTATTTTAAATTATTTTTTTCTTATCATTTTACACCTTTTTTAATTTTTTTAGATTTTTTATTCAGTCATCTATTTCTTAATTCAACTCAAACTATATTTATTTTTCATTATTATTATTATGACACATAATTGCATGTCCAACGTGGATTTTAGAGCAATTTATGAAGGCACTTTGTCAAGGAAATGAGGAAGAACGTGATAATAATGCAGAAATTAAAATGAAATATCAACAAGACTACAAGATTGACTATTTGACTTCTGATGACTCAAAATCTTCCTAAAAAACAAAGTCCCTCATCCCAGACATTGGTTGTATAATACACTAGGGAGCTTTTTTTCCCGTCACTCACACACACACTAGTGACCTGGCAAAGCTCAGGACCCGAGTGTGTCATGTCATGTTTTCCTATGTTGTGCGTGCATGTTACTAAGAGTGGGAGAAATGTCTTTTTAGTGGTCCTATGGCGTGCTGGTGTGGGAGCTGCTGACCCGAGGGGCCAGTCCATATCCGGACGTGGACCCTTACGACATCACACACTACTTACTGAAGGGGCGTCGGCTTCCGCAGCCGCAGTACTGCCCCGATACTCTGTAAGATCCTCTGAAGCAAACAAGCTCGTCATTTCATATTTTTGTAAGACGCATTTGCGCAATCCTGATCATGCCACGGTTCCACAGCTACACCATCATGCTGGCGTGCTGGGACCCAGAGCCCGAGTCCAGGCCAACGTTCCACAGCCTGGTGGCGGACGTGCAGCACATCCTGTCTTGTCTCACAGGAGAGCACTACATCAACCTGAAGGTCAACTACGTCAACCTGGACCAGCCCAGGCCGTACCCGTCACTGACCGCGTCTGCGGACAAAGCCGAGGGTTCAGACTCGGATGGTCACGCCGACGGCTGAGGAGCGGCTAGAAAGACTTGAAGTTCCAGCTCAGGGAGTACAAGGAGGGAATTTATTTATCATGTGCTCAAACTGTGGCACCTCAGACGCTTGCTTTCTCCTCGAAAAAGACTTGGCAGACGAGAGTCCCACGTTCTGTTACAATAGCAAAAAAATAGATGTGAAACAAGAGTGAGGCCAAATGAATGTAGAGTACATTTTAGACATTTGTGCAAGTTAGCATTAAATGAATTCTAACTCATGCTCAGGGGTCAACCTTTTTTTCTGGATGTTAATTATTTCTGTGTATAGAGACTTCAATGAATTAAATCAGTGCACCAGATCAACATGAATCTACTGTATCTTGTTTAGAGCATTTCTATGAGATACGTATGTACCTCATATTAATTTAACAGTGACACCAACTGAGCTTACTGGGTAGTGAGGGTTGTACAGTATCATTTATCACCACTAGAGGGCACTCAACGCATTAGATGGGAGGTGAACACCGGCTGCCGCAGTGATGCGACGTACTACGTCAGCACAAAGGTGTCAATTAGAAAACAGAACAAACACCCATCAACTTCAGTGACAGCCATACTACCACAACTTTTTTTTAAATAAAATTGTTCTGTGCAGTGTTGAAGTGAAAATGACTTGTTACTCTTGTGTTTCAGCGCCCTGTGGCGGTCGTGTCTGGTATTACAAGACAAGAATGCCTTAGTTTTGAATAGAACTTTATTAACAAAGTGTAGTTGCATCAATCAAGCAAACTCGTGAAGGTGCCGGGATGTACTACGTGATGTCCCTGTGGAGAAAAAAACACTGCAGATATCTTTTGCCGGTATGTATTAAGTGTTTGTGTGGAAAAAGTATTAGCATAGGTGTTATTTCACGATAAAAACTTTATGTAAATTGCCTGACATTTGTGAAGCCATACGAGATGGCGTCTGTACTACAAGGCTACATTATTTAGACATATTTCATGGTTTATGTCATAGCAATTACAGGTACTAATGATTAACATTCAGGAAGCTTTGACACTGCTCATTAGGTTGTGTATGTAGCTCTCAAAGCTCCAATTGGGATGTAAACAAAAGCTCTTGCTCTCAAAAATGGCGCCCGCCGGCCCACAATGCATTGAATGGTCACGTGACCTTTCCAGCCCTTTCAGGTAAGTGCGCAAAAGCTGGCGCGCATGCGCATTTTGTAATGTTGGCCTTGGCCAAGGTAAGTGTATTCAGTGTGTAGTAGTAGTCTACATGTAGTGTGAAAGGTAATGTCTTATAACAGGACCATATTTTTGGACTAATAAGAGGCCATAGCAACAGCCACCATTTGTTAATTAATACTTTTTTGAAAAGCTTTGTGCCAGTCGGTTTGTTTGTTTGACGCTTGTTTGCTCCTTTGTCTGCTTTGACCTTGCGTGACTGTCATTTTCCCATGCCTCCTGTGTACGCCATGTAGTGCGTTATTTTGAAAGCAGTAAAAGACTTTGTCCTTGTCTGCATTGGACCCCAACATCACGGCCTTGCCGCCTTCTGAAAGCTTTTCTCAAGCGACCGGATCTCATCCACGCAAACAGCTTTTGCAGCAGTTGCCTCACTTTTTCTCCTCTGAATTGAATTTGTCTATCCTTGAGTTTGTCATACCTGAAAAAGCCAGACAGTCTTCCTCGCTCTTCGTTGCACTCGGCCATTGTTGCCGCGCATTGAAAGAGTGTGGATGAGGAGCCGGGAGGTCGCAGATGGAGAGAAGTGTTATGTTTGTTCTTGTGTCAGCTCTCGCAGTGAATGTCTCGGCAGATGGGATTATTACTGAGAGGCGCTGACACGTTTTCAGAGCAATGAAAGACTTCCAAAGACGCCACCTTGCAGCTAACTACGCTTGTAAATCAGCATCCATTTGCTTATCACCATGGCGGCAAATTGGAAAAGGCATGACTTTTCTGTATGTTTCAGGCTTGTTCAAATTTTGAGTAGTTACTGAGGAACTAATAGGAAACTAATGGCTAAGGCACAGCAATTTAGAGTAGTTACTAATGAACTAATGAAGATGACATGACTAAGGCGTATTAATTTAGAGTTGTTACTAAGGAACTAATGAGTAGAGTAGTTACAGAAGAACTGATGTCTAAAGCGTGTGAATTTAGAGTATTTACTGAGGGACTAGTGAAAACTAATGACGAAGGCATGTGAATTTAGAGTAGTTACTCAGGGACTAGTGAAAAACTAATGCCGAAGGCACATACATTTAGAGTAGTCACTGAGGAACTGGTGAAAAACGAATGACTAAGGCACATACATTTAGAGTAGTTACTGAGGAACTAATGAAGAAATAATGACTAAGGCACAGAGATTGAAAGTAGCCACTGAGGAATTAACAAGTAGAGTAGTTACTGAAGAACTAATGACTAAGACACAGAAATTTAGAGTAGTTATTAATGAACTAATGAAGAGGTAATGACTGAGGCATATGCATTTAGAGTAGTTACTGAGGGACTAATGTCTAAGGCATGTCAATTTAGAGTAGTTACTGAGGGACTAGTGAAAAACTAATGACGAAGGCATGTTAATTTAGAGTAGTTACTGAGGGACTAGTGAAAAACTAATGACAAAGGCATGTGAGTTTAGATTAGTTACTGAGGGACTAGTGAAAAACTAATGACGAAGGCACAAACATTTAGAGTAGTTACTGAGGAACTAATGAAGAAATAATAACTAAGGCACGGAGATTTAGAGTAGCCACTGAGGAATTACCAAGTAGAGTAGTTACTGAAGAACTAATGACTAAAGCACAGAAATTTAGAGTAGTTATTAATGAACTTATGAAGATGTAATGACTAAGGCATATGAATTTAGAGTAGTTACCGAGGGACTAGTGAAAAACTAATGTCTAAGGCATGTACATGTAGAGTAGTTACAAAGGAACTAAGGAAGAACTAATGACAAAGGCACATCAATTGAGATCAGTTACGGAGCAACTAAGGCACAGAAATGTGTAGAGTAGTTACTGAGGAACTAATGAGTGGTGGCTAAGGTTAGGTAGGCCGGTTCCTCATGAACTACCGTACCACATGTACTGCTGTGCACCTCATTGCGATGAATAATAAACGATAGTCCAGCACAAAACAGCCATTGTTTTTGAATGAACTTCTGAAGAACGCCAATGTTGCGAGGGCCGACTGTAAGCCAAGCCATATTTGTGTTGAAAAGCCTCAACTATTTTGCTGCCAAGGCCAAATGTAGCGGCTCATTGCTTTGATGACACAAACGTTGCACTGACGAGGGTACAAAGTAGCGCTGCTTGCTAAGGCTGTTTCCTTGGCTTCTTGACACTCCAGATTCCATCTTTGGAAGCAGCTGAGCATGTGATGGCTTCTGTTGCATGGTGAATCGACCGAGTCATCCAAGCCAAGCTTTTTTTTTTCTTCCCTGTTTGCTGTTACAGAATGTCTTGTTTCCCGTTCTGTGTTTGCAGTAGTCGGACTCCGTAACCAATGACATTCACTCCCAATTGAATTTCAATTGAAAGAAGTTTGCGGATGAGGCGTTTGATGCTTTTCTCCAGGAATATTGTCACACTGAGACCAGAGTGGATTCATAGCAGGTCAGAGTCAATGAAAATGTCGGCCCGAGCAGTACACGGCGACCTTACGGAGCAAGCACAACTACAGAATTAAAAGTCACACTGCAATAAACCTATCCTATAAAATATAAAAATAATACTTTCTCTTATGTTGCTCTGTGTTTGTCCTCCAAAAGCCATGTTGTGGCTTGTGAGCCTGTTTCTATGGCAACCATCATTTGATACCAGAGGTGTGTAGGAAGGCAGAAAGATATGGTTAAAAATTAGCAAACTGCCTGATCCGTGCGCTATAATCTATCTGTGTGTGCAGTCAAATAACAGGATGGTTCGTATGTATGGAGGAGAGCGCACTCGGGTTTATATTCATTAAAGTGCATAACATACCCGTCTTTCACTCCAATATTTGGGCTGAAATGCAACATATACGGACTGGAAAAGATGAGTAAAAAATGCAAATATGGCCAGTTTCTTTGCTTTTCCAATACTTGGTAGACTTAAAGTTTAGCATAATGGTTTGGGGTTTGCATTTTTATGACTATTAGATGAGCAGTAGGACATTTCCATAGAATAACCGTGCATAAAACACTTCTTCCCAGTAATAAGCGCAGCAATTTGCAAGCTGCTTTCATTGTTTAATAAAAGCGCTTAACCAGCGGCACAGAGACAAGGGGCCCTTATAAGCTCAGTATTAGCGCAGGAGAACTCCAAGACAAATTACGTTTATGGGCAGACATTAAGTAATCACGGGGATATCAAACTTTGGGGCTCGGTCCGGAGAGCATGACGCAAAAATCAAATTAAAGTGTCCATTTTTTATCATTGATATGTGAGCCTTTACAAAAAAAAAAAAAGTTCAATGTCAGTTGCTTGCGTGCATATCTCATGACTTCTAAGCTAATCCCCCCCCCAGCAGTGACGTGCGGCGTGAAATGGAGTGGTTGCTTTGACAACAGCATTCATAGATGCACTCTGATCAACAGTATGGACATCCGGTCTCGCAACATTGTGGTCGCTATGGTTACCTGAAAGAGCACCAAATGTTCTACTCCAAGTGTGAGGGTATCATCTGTGACACTGCGCAGAGGCAAAAAACCGTCCCAATGTGATGAATTTTCTACAAGTGTCTGCAAATAGTAACCGAGAAAGTCACGGCGGTACACAGAAGCTTAGGTTTAGCATCGCAAACACGATTCCTTTTGCTCAAGAGCAAATATAGAATTTCAGCAAGCTGCAATGGACCACAGACAGGCCCTACACCCCTACGCCTGTCGGGAGGGTGCAAAGTTTGGGCTTTGTGGCAGGCGGGGGACTGGATGAGGGAATTTGGAAGGGAACCTGACGGCCTGGATCTAGGCATGGGTCAGTCACCACTTTCAGGGTATAGCACTCTATGGGAAAGTCACAGTTTCAAAAGCAATAAAATTGTCGGTCACAGCGTCCTACAGTATGAGAGAAAACGGACAGCAACTTAACCATCCCATAGCATGCATGTGGATTGTGGATTGTGGATTGTGGATTGTGGATTGTGGATTGTGGATTGTGGATTGTGGATTGTGGATCGTGCATGCAAATACACAATCCAGCAAATCCAACCACTGACAAGTCCTCAATCATATTTATTTATTTATTTAACAACCCAATACAATACACTCATATGTGACTTTACTCACCAGTATACACCATACTGTCATTATTTGCACTATGACCCTTTTATCATTGCACTAAAATTAATATATCTGCAATATGTCTGCTCCTGCATATGCTCCTGTGCAATACTATGTGTATATTTTGGATATCTTGTATATATCTTGTTAAATTGTCTTTTTTACTCTACTTTCATATACTTCATATACATAAAAAACTTGACTATTGCACTGAAAGGAGAAGCTCTCCAATCTTGTTGTACATCTTGTATAATGACAATAAAGGCCATTCCATTCCATTCCATTCCAAGTCGTGACACTGCAAATGCACCATGCTATACCAGTTTTTAAAATTATGACACTGACAAAAACCTCAAAAGCTTCACAAATTGACATCGGCCATCCTCCTGCTATACTTAATTGATATTTGACAGCAATCATATCAAGACTCTAAGAGGAATTGAACAAAGTATGAATCCCGAAAAAGGCCAAAATCATCTGAAAATGTGCTGCTCCGAGACAAAATAGGTTTACGACTGAACCAATATGGTTTGCTTCATATCAGAATCATTCCCTGTTGTTTAAAGTCTAAAGGGGACCTGTTGTGCTCATTTTGGGCCCTTTGTATTGAATAGTGGACTCCTGTAGAGCAGCTACACACCATAACCCACACACAAAGCTTTCTAGATATTCCAGAATCTGCGCCTATTCAGCCGGATTTCCTTGGATTTCAAAAACGGTCTCTTTTCATTTATTCCCGCCCATTCCACTGTGATTGGTTCAACTCAGTGGATAGCACACAGACCTCACAGCTAGGAGACCAGGGTTCAATCCCACCCTCGGCCATCTCTGTGTGGAGTTTGCATGTTCTCCCTTGTGCATGTGTGGGTTTTCTCTCTCAGGAGACCTGGGTTCAATTCCACCCTTGGCCATGAATGCGACCGGTCCAGGGTGTACCCTTGCCTCTCGTCCGAAGACAGCTGGGATAGGCTCCAGCACCCCCGCGATCCTTGTGAGGATAAGCAGTAGAAAATAAATGAATGAACAAGAACCAGATAGATCTAATGCAGTAAGTTAACAAGTTGCATGAAAATGATAATATGGTGTGTATTTGGCGAAATGACATGAACTATGTATTGTCACCACAATGGAAGCAAGCATGCATTGTATCTTATCAGCTTGTGTTGGTTCATTCAAGTCTTGTTTGCAACATTCTCTCCTTCATTGAGGCTCCACTCTCCTTTAGGAGTTAAAAAAAAAAAATCCGCTGTGGTGAAAAGCTGTCAAGGTCTTCGCTGATGCTGGTGAGAATAAAACATTCATCTTTTCACAGACCTGCATGCTTTTGGTTTCTATGACAACTAAGTTGAACTATATGTTGACTCATCTTTTACATGCATGAGTACACCAAAGCGGAGAAAAGAGAACGATGGCGACCAGAAGATGATTTCAGAGGCGGCTCTGCAAAACCACGTATTTATGAAATCACCTTTTTGATTGACACGTCTTTCTTTTTCTTAATTTCACTACCCAACGACCAGTTGAGAAAGTTGGTGTCAAAGCCAACATTCCAATTGGAAAGTGGTTGCTATGGTGACAGCGTACAGAAATCACACATTTAGTTGTTGTGTCCTGCAATGTGTTGATAGAAATATTGCACTAGTCACACTTAAAAGGACATTAAGAGGACGAGTGTACATCATCCTGGGAGACGTGACTTTCTTTTCTCTGTGTGTTCTAAAGATATAAAAACAGATACAAAGAGATAGCTAAGAATGCACATAATGGGACACACTTGAAAAAAACCTCCAAAAAGTACCAACAAGGCTCCATTTCCATCATGTGAGATGCATATGAAGCACATTGTTATTATTATTCTTATGAACATTTTTACACCCAAGAACTACGTTACTGGCATAGTGACACCTGGCTGCTAGCAGGCTAGCGATTAGCTTGAGCACAAACTGGCTCTCAATGCGTCGGGCCGCTAGCCAAAGGTAACGCTACCTATTCGAGCTCTTGTTTTGGAGGCTGGCTACACGGCGGACGAGTGGTTAGCGCGCAGACCTCACAGCCAGGAGACCCGAGTTCAATCCCACCCTTGTGTGTGGAGTTTGCATGTTCTCCTCGTGCATGCATGGGTTTTCTGCGGGTACTCCGGTTTCCTTCCACATTCTAAAAAAAACATGCTAGGTTAATTAGCGACTCCAAATTGTCCATAGGTATGAATGTGAGTGTGAATGGTTGTTTGTCTATATGTGCCCTGTGATTGGCTGGCCACCAGTCCAGGGTGTACCTCACCTCTCGCCCGAAGACAGCTGGGATAGGCTCCAGCACCCCCGCGACCCTCATGTGGATAAGCGGTAGAAAATGAATGAATGAATGTTTTGGAGGCTAAGTGTATCCAGGAAGGAAGTTCCCCAAATCGTCCCAAGTATGACATGTTATCATCAATGTACTTGTTAATTTCAAAATAAAAGGCAGGCTAGGACAAAGGAGAAAAATAAGAAAACTAATCAGCTAAGTCTGGTACTGTGTATGTATTTTAGAGGCTCTGCCTCTATGGTGTTGCCAAGTGGCATGGCGTGGGGGAGGAATCTGTTTAGTGTTTAAGTGGAGCAGGGCAGTGATAGTAATCTGCCACTGAAAGTGATGCTGGTTTTCCACCATTACGTCCATTATGTGCATTGATTAGCTGCTTTTTTTATGCATAGAAAAGACAAAGATGTGTGTTCGTGTCTCACATAAGGATTGTGGATGATGGGCAAACCCCCCCCCCCCCAAAAAAAAGGTGCACTTTTCCTTGAAGTTTCTTGATAAGACTGAAAAGTTTAGTGTGGAGCAGTGAGCTGTGTGTTAAAATGGAGCTCCCTGACGCTTTCATCTCAACAACACACAACTCTGGAGGCACCGGTTCTGATACAAATGTCTTTGTTCTACTTTCACAGGAAAGTCTGGTTTATTTTCTTTTCCGGGTGCGATGCCTCTTCATGAAGAAGAAGAAGAAGACGGTATTTTTTACTCCCTCCATCTCTTTCACTTTGACAGCTGACACATTGATAGGCTTCTATCTGTCTGGTGGGATTTGAGACTTGAGACTTGAGACGCGGGACATGAGGGGTTCCAGGCTGCACCTGTGATACAAATGCAGATCAACCACAGTAGGTGTGCGGAGAGTGGGTGGATTTATACATGGGTGGGGGGCAGGTTGAAGAAGCTCCGCCGCTTATCCTCTTTTACCTGTAATATATACAGCCTGATGGCGGCATTACTCATTTTGGGAAAGAGACACTCGTGTTACATAAGCCCGGGCTTAAGAGCCTACCAGCCTACCAGCTAAAATCCCTGCAGATCCTTAGCAGATACCTGGAAATAATGACCTGGTACCAGCACTCAGCCTGATGGCGTTCTAGATCACCACTTGCATTAGCAAGTCCATGTATCTCGAGGCGTATCACATCTATCTATCACTGGTGTTTGTAGCTTTAATGCTAATGAGCTGTGTGTGTCGCTACAGTAAAGCTACGTTCACGCTGCGGGTCAACTCTGATGTTTTAGTGTGATCTGCATCTGATATGTGCAATTCCATTTTTTCATATGCGATCCAGGCCTCTGTCCTATGGAGATTTAAATCCCATATGCTTGTTTACATGTTCAAAACCAATGAGACCATAACCATTATTACCCACAACCTCAATATACAGTACATTACATATAAAGTACAGTACATTACTAGTTATTATTGGCTGCACGGTGGACAAGTGGATAGCGCGCAGGCCTCACAGCTAGGAGACCTGAGTTCAATTCCACCCTCGGCCATGAATGTGTGAGTGTGAATGGTTGTTTGTCCATATGTGCCCTGTAATTGGCTGGCCACCAGTCCCCGCCTCTCGCCCAAAGACAGCTGGGATAGCTATTGTTATTATTTATTTAATAAATGGCTTCATTAAATGTATTGTATTATTTATGCTATGATATGAAATACACTACTTTTACCAGAAAAAAATTACCAGACACATTAGCTGAATTTACACAAAATGTCAATATTGGTATCGCCGTTACTAACCTGAATTGTACCCAGTATCGGACTGCACATCAGCTTTTAACAGGCTGCAGCCAGGAAGCAGAGGAACTCAGCAGTGGACCAAACCACTTCATGTAAGTACAAGAGGGGTGCTCAGTTGATATTGAAGTTTACTTTTGGTCAGTGTGAATATTTCACTGTTAGTACCAACAAATACAATAGATTGTTGTAATCATTTCCTGACTATATGAAAAAAAAATCACCACCAGATAGCAAACTGATTTTACATATTTACTGGGGGTTCGTGATCCCCCTTCTCCCCCACGGATAAGAGGACATAAACGTTAGCAACACTAGCATAGCTAGCTCGTAATTTCGACTTTTTAGCTCATAATTACGACTTCATATTTCATAATTATGACTTTCTTGGTTCATATTTGAGACTTTATATCATAATTAAGACTTGTCGTTTCTTACAGTGGCGGAAACAGGTTTTTATTTATGGGAATCCATTTTAAACAAACCAAGCTACCGTTGTTGTTTGAAATATTAATTATACATATAATAATGTTATGTAAAAATATATATATTCTCAGTTTGTCATTGGAATAGATTGATCCTATTTCTAAACAAGCTAACTTTAAGGATCCAGTGTATATCTTTATCTGATGTTTAAAAAATGATCCCAATACTTTTGTCCATTATGCAATATGTGGCTGTTTTTAACATACTTGACTGTTTTTAGCCACGGCAGTGATCACATGCATGTTTTATTTTCAGCCTTTTTCTTTTTAATGTCTTATTGCCAATCATGACGGAAGCGAAGACGATCACTGACGCACGCACGAGCAGTCCGTCGTGTGCGCCCCCACCCACTCCATCCATCCTTTCGCTAAACCAGCTCGACGTGCGCGCTCCCGCGAGCAAGCTGACCTGTTGGAGATGTTGCGAGGAGCCTACAAGACCTGAACCGGGTCCCACACTGACGGGGAATTTCGTCAAGAGGGGGAAAAAAAGAAGGTTGGATACTTTCTTATATAACCACTTCTTCTTGGAAGGTGAGTGATCATCTTTTTATTTTGCGATGCTTTGTTGTATAAATCATCCCCCACATCACTACCCCCCTAAAAAAACAAAACTTTTGTGCAAAAGTCCATTTCAAGAGCATGTGCTTGTATTTTGCTGCAGTGGAGTCATCCTGTATGTGTTTGTGTGCTGCTTTAGCTGACTTACTGCATTCCATGAAAGCATCATTTATCAGCCAATACTTTCCTCCCAACTCCACTCTGGTGTAGGCAGGCTGCTTTCTCGGGTTCACAGTCTTGTTGTGTCCCTGTCTCTTCCTTGGCATCATGACTTCTGTCATTTCACACCCAGCATGAAGTCATCCTCCTCATGCACCCCACATGTCTCAACAAAGATGGATGGGGCCACTGGCGCTGGGAAAAAAAAGTGGAAGTTAAGGAGTTGTGCAGGAATCTCCAGCAGTGGATACAACTGAGTAAAAATAGGCTTTTCTTAAACAAATATGCAGAATAATAAGTCTACACGTCTTATGTATGTGACACATGCAGCTTGTTTTGATGGACATTGAACGCCAACCATTGCAAATAAAGTTGCATTCTGATGCTATTATATAAAGCTGCAGTTTCAGCAGCAGTCTTTCGTCGACGGGCACACGATGCTCGCCCAACAGTAGCGCGCCTCATACTGTAAGCACTTGGTAACCATGGCAACTAAACAACATCAGAGGAAGCTGGTCAGATGACGCCAGAAGAGGACGTGAACGGTCGTCAATGGACCGCCGTCTTCTGTTAAAAACTAATATCTTTTTTTTTAAATTAGTGTGCACCTGTCAGGGGTGACAAGCAAGCATACAAAAAGCTTTTTTTTTACTCACAGTTTGGCTCAAATGGAAGACCATCTGTCCTGCCATGTCATGGAGCCTTTGAAGAGGTTTGGCTCCGACCAGATCCTCTGCTCTCTGGCCCCTGACCAACACACACGATCACACCTTGCAGCAAAATATTCAGCATTGGTTCATGTTTTTTTTTAAAAGAACAATTCAGAAAGTCACCAGAGATTTGCGTCTACGAGAACCAGACAATATTTTAACATTATTTTGAAGAAAAATAAAAAATTGTAAAGTGATTACATTTTTTAAAATCAGATTAATCAATGTAGTCAAATTAATTCATGATTAATCATGATGAGCAACTATGTGCGAAATATGCCAATTTTGACTGTATTTTATTAGAGAAGAAAACAACAGACAGGACAGCATGATTCTATTTCTACGTACAATATTACTAACATGAACTGAACATGTCAATCAAACTACAGACAGGTCTGAAAATCTAGTCTGTGCGATAGTAGCAACATTTGAATCCCACATAATGGGATTCATAACGAGCACTCAGGGGTTGCCTTCAAAGACACCACGTAACTTGAGTTGAAGTCACATGGTTTGAGTGTATTTTCTGGGATTTCCAAGCATACGTGAATACAGAAAAATGCACTTCCGCATTAAAGGGGACATTTGTATTGAGTCGTGGACTCCTACAGAGCAGCTACACACTATAACCCACACAGAAAGCTTCCTAGATCTTCCACAGTCTGCACCTAGTCCAGCTCGATTTCCTTGGTTTTCCAAAACACTCTATTTTCATTTGTTCCACCTATGGAGAATGTACGACTGACAAAAGAGTTCATGCCGTTGTTCTCCGGAACAAACACTCATGCACATGGCAATATATTGATGGGACCACTTCCTTTTCAATGATTGTGTGATTTATTTATTGGTTATCATCCTAGGCCTAGTTCCTACTAGACAATTTTCACATTTTGTCCTGTTTAAATTTTTATATCTTGGTTAACATCATGAATTCATCCCATGAGGTCCGACTCAAACCAAAACAGACTCTAACCAAAGCACATTTCCCCCCATAGAAAATGATGTAAATCCAATTCATGCATTCAAGGCGGCCAAAGATGTTAACACAATACACAATGCATTGATCAGGTGCAAAAATACGCAATCCGGGGCGGCTGTTAACCGAGGTACCACTGGAGTTCTATAATGCAGATGTCTATTCTACACTGCTCATCAACTTTGCTGCTGGTTATTTTGTGAGCAAAGTTTAATTGTTCCATTTTCTGCGGACGACGACTTTGTCGTTACCCCTGAAAGGTTTTCACAACACGCGTGTTGGGAGGCGTTAATGAAAAGCTCATCATTCAGATCTTTCCAAAAGGCAAAAAGATAAAAATAAAAAAAGACCCTCCTGAGTCAGCATTACAGCATCTCTCTGTGTTTGGTGAAGGAGAGGCTGCCGAGCAGCACAAAGACGATCAGACACATTGTGAATACTCTCCTGTCAGTGCAGTTGGGATTGCTACAAAGGACGTATTATTATGCCAAAAGCACACAGAAATACTCTCTATGACATTTTAAGATGGGATTCAGGAGCTGGAGCATTCCCGCTCCTCCCGACTAACGGTGAACACAAACTCGAGGACTGGCGTTGTATTCAGGCAAATGGTGCGATGATGTTGCAGCATCTCCCGTCATTACCTGTCTGCTCATACTAATAACTTTATTCTCATGATGAGTGCATAAATGCATCAAGTCCTTTCTGCTCAATTAGGAATGTAAAAAACCTTATCCGTGTTGAAAAGGGCAAAAGGTTTGCCAGAGACCGCCGTGGCGTCACAGCGGCTGCTCGGAGCGTGTGCCTGAATACAGTGCACCTTGCTGGGCCACAGCCAGCGGCTCCTTTCCCTCTATACTCTGGTTCCCTCGATAGTAGTCATGTGCTAGTAGTCATGTCATCATATTTCATTAGGACTCATCAACAAATCCTTGTTACCTCCAGGTCTGCACAAACTACACATCTAGATTTAAAAGAAATAGATCATGAGTGTCATGAGAAACAGAAAGTTATTGGTTTTGAATTAATGTTTATTATAAAAGTATGTTTTTCTGTGATCAAGGCAGGATTTTCTACTTAATGTTCCAGCTTAGAGTACAGTATCTGCAGAGACAATCATTCATTCATTTTCTACCGCTTATCCTCACGACGGTCGCGGGCGTGCTGGAGCCTATCCCAGCTGTCTTCGGGCAAGAGACTGACTGGTCGCCAGCCAATCACAGGGAACATATAGACAAACCATTCACACTCACATTCATACCTATGGATAATTTGGAGTCGCCAATAAACCTAACATATTTTTTACATGCACGGGAAGAACATGCAGAACTCCACACAGAGATGGCCGAGAGTGGAATCAAACTCAGGTCTCGTAGCTGTGCTAACCACTCGTCCGCCGTGCAGCCATCTGCAGAGACATCAGTCTCAGTAATGAGTCCCCTTGTGCACCATCAGCATGATGAAAGCAATAAGAAGTATCATAAAGCAAGATGGCAGACCATCCTTCCTAATATTTATTTTTTTAATTTTCAAAGGAACACTCATGCTCATACGCAGCATCATGTTTTTACAGGTTTTATTATGTGTTTTTTTTTTACAGCTGTGAGCAATCCTTTCCCTTTGGTGGGGTCTTGACTGAAGCTCCAGACAGAAGCTCAGTCAGATTTCTTTGACTCCCACTTCTTCTTTGCTGGCTGCCATGCTTGCCAAGAAGCTGTCTGTTTACCATGAAAGCATACGATCTTGGCCCGTCATAGAGCGGCAAGGAAAACATGCACGGACTCTACAGTGCATGCTTATAGCATACGAGCTGGGGGGGTCACCGTGGCTGTGCGGTTTGAATGTAACGGCTGTACAGTAGACTGTGTATTAAATACACAGCATGGTGTATTAGCAATAATGCTGCTTTTGTGACGAGGAAGGGCTTGATCAGCCTTTATGTGGTATAGCTGTGTATGTCAACATCAGAACACTACAGGTCCCAAGGGAAGACCAGCTTGAAGTGAAGGTCAAGTGAAGAATATGCTTGCAGACTTGCAGAAAGAGATTCGAATAGATGCTTCATTTTTTTAGGAACCACTTTAGGATTTGGGATTTAGGATTTAGGAATGAAAACTTGATTCATTTGCAATCAGGCATCCTATCAGCAGACAAACGTGAGCTCAAATGGCTGTTCAGTGTAGTGTAGTGCAGTGTAGTGTAGTGCAGTGTAGTGTAGTGTAGTATCCTGGCTAGATGATGAATTAATCATGAAACAGCTATGCATTATTACGGCGATATGTGTGTTTATTTCAGCAGGACGTTCCTCGGCGAGGGCAGGAGCTGCCATGCCGTTTGGTTGTCTGACGCTCGGGGAGAAGAAGGATTACAACAATCCCTCGGAAGTCAGCGACAAATATGACCTGGGACAGGCTGTGAAATCGTAAATACGGAAGCAGTTAAGTGAATGTAACAGTGTCTGCGAGGGTTTCACGGTTTCTTTTCTGTCATCTTTGACAGGGAGGAGTTTTGCGAGATATTTCGGGCCAAGGACAGGAGCACCATGAAAATGTACACCTGCAAAAAGTTCAACAAAAAGGACGGCCGGAACGTGAGGAAAGCCGCTAAGAATGAAATCATGATACTGAAGATGTGAGTTGTCGCCAGACAAATCTTGTATGAATAGTTGCTTCGTGACTGTTGGCTGTCAAGCAACTACTTGCTTAAAAAAAGAAGTCATCAATGACACAATGACTGTCTACGTGATGCCTCTGCTGCCCTCCAGCGGTGATAGAAATCACTGACAGCAAAACAGCACACTAGTCACAAGCTCCACAATCCTTTCTCGTTTCTGTGCCTTCTAAAGATAAGACAAAAAAATAAAATAAAAAGAGTCAAAAACAACCATTCATACTCACATTCATACCTATGGACAATTTGGAGTCGCCAATTAACCTAGCATGTTTTTGGAATGTGGGAGGAAACCGGAGTACCTGGAGAAAACCCACACACACACGGGGAGAATATGCAAACTCCACGCAGAGATTCCAACCCATTTCCATCATACAAGATGCACATGAAGCACATTGTTATTGTGAACATTTTTATGCCCAAAAACTACGTTACTGGCGTAGTGACACCTGGCATATTGAATTTAATACAAATTTTATCGTAATGTTTTTTATAGTTTGGAATAAAATGGGCTGCACAGCGGTCGAGTGGTTAGCGCGCAGACCTCACAGCGAGGAGACCCGAGTTCAATTCCACCCTTGGCCATCTCTGTGGAAAACTCCGGTTTCCTCCCACATTCCAAAAACATGCTAGGTTAATTGGCGACTCCAAATTGTCCATAGGTATGAATGTGAGTGTGAATGGTTATTTGTTTATATGTGCCCTGTGATTGGCTGGCGACCAGTCCAGGGTGTACCCCGCCTCTCGCCCGAAGACAGCTGGGATAGGCTCCAGCACCTCCCGTGACCCTCGTGAGGATAAGCGGTAGAAAATGAATGAATGAAATGTTGTTAGCTATACTACAACTTGTTGCTTGATTTCCGTCTTTTCCAGGATAAAACATCACAACATCCTGCAGCTGATTGATGCTTTTGAAACAAAGAAGGAGTACTTTATCTTCCTGGAGCTGTGAGTATTGATGTCGAGGTGAACAGACTGAATGAGTGTTTGCAGGGACAGGGAGAACATTCGGCCATGTTGCATGGTGCTCCTTCAAAAAAACGCTTGTTCCTTCAGAGCCACGGGCAGAGAGGTCTTTGACTGGATCCTGGATCAGGGCTACTACTCGGAGAGGGACACCAGCAAGGTCATGAGACAGGTGCTGGAGGCCGTGGCGTACCTGCACTCTCTGAATATCGTCCACAGGAATCTAAAGGTACGTTCCTGTGCTGACACAAGTTGTCACGTCGCACTAACAAGAAATATTGATTTTCCAACACAGCTGGAAAACCTTGTCTACTTTAATCGCTTGAAACACTCCAAAATTGTTATCAGCGACTTCCAGCTGGCCAAACTGGAAAACAGACTCATTAAGGACCCGTGCGGGACTCCAGAGTACCTTGGTGGGCTATGTTTGACAGTGGATGATCAGGTACAAGAGATGGGAGAATAACAGCTCCTGTCTGTACTTTCAGCTCCCGAGGTTGTTGCTAGGCAGAGATATGGGAGACCTGTGGACTGCTGGGCCATAGGAGTCATCATGTACATACTGTAAGTACCGCTGGGTCGGACTGACAAGGGTTAATTGATGCCAGCGGACAGCTGCTTTGGCGAGCCAGAGACGGTATCAGCCTCCTGGATGGATACCAATCGGCCATCTTGACTAGTCTCTCTAAAAAAACGTTTTCAAGAGGGTTACTTACCAGGACCAGCAGGGGATGGTGAAGAAATTCAAGTACCGTCGTCCCATGATTTTGGACCGTGAAATGTAATACTTTTGTGGTTAGAGCATGGAAAACTTGTTTACGTTTAAGTACGTTGTGGACATTATTAGAGCCCCGTAGATATGAAATAACATCCCTATAGTCACCTTTACATTCCTGTTATTCATTGTTTACACCACATTGTGTGACTCTTAAGTGCAGGCTACGGGGTTACTGCAAGATGGCCGCCAATTTTAAGCACAGCACAGCATGCTAGCATTAGGCTACGGTTAGCGTCCAATTTGTTTAATCTAAAAGAATCTCTGAAGAAACTGTTCCAAACAGTGTGATGAAGAAGTACAATGTAAGAAGCCAAAAACCTACCACTTCCACATGGATGTGAGGAGAGCTTGTTGTCACTCGTGGGTTTAGGAGCCACCAGTTAGACAAATCTTGACCTCCCCTTTCATGGTGTGTTCAACTCAACAGTTTGTCCGGGAACCCTCCGTTCTACGATGACACCGAGGAAGATGACCCCGACAGCCGGGACAAGAACCTCTTCCTAAAGATCTTGTCGGGGGACTATGAATTTGACTCGCCGTACTGGGATGACATTTCAGATTCTGGTAAGACATTAACCATCCAAATCGATTCCCGAGGAGAACGCTGAACTCACCGTCGTTACGCTTTCAGCTAAGAACC
Source organism: Doryrhamphus excisus (assembly GCF_037039965.1). NCBI lineage: Eukaryota > Metazoa > Chordata > Actinopteri > Syngnathiformes > Syngnathidae > Doryrhamphus > Doryrhamphus excisus. Next base: position 17,806,097 of record NC_136367.1, on the reverse strand, counting down.
TGGTGGCATCTTTGATGGAGGTGGACCAAGACCAGCGACTGACTGCTCAGGAGGCCATCGCCCACGAATGGTACATGCAACTATGCAAGTGCGCCCCCTTGTGGCTGTCAATTGAACAACACCACTTGTCACCATGTCTGTCTTCACCTTCCACAGGATTTCTGGGAACGCCGCCTCGGATAAGAACATCAAAGACGGAGTTTGTGCACAAATAGAGAAGAACTTTGCCAAAGCAAAGTGGAAGGTATTGATACGTCTAACGTGCACGGCCATGCTGTCCAATCAATTCTTCTTAAGTTGAAATACATTTCACCGCATATGTATCTTGGCATCGCTCTATGAAAGTAAACCACCGATCACTGCCAGTTCAAAACACATTGCGGCTGTAGGCAACCTCCTGATGTCGTTTTTATGAACTCCTCAATGTGAACGGTCGCCATCCAGCAACTTATCGACCCACACACACACTCTAATGGTGCTTACTTTACATTAATAATTAATTTTCTTCATTAGTTAATTGTTATTCATTATAAGTCATAGGAAATACATATCATTATAATAACAATTATTAAAAAAATATATAATAAATGCTGCATGGTTATGTTTTATTATTATTATTTTTTTGAAATTATTTTTTTATTTAATGAATTAATTGCAATTAATTATAGTTATTAAATACATGAATAATAAATGTTGGTTGATTTTTAAATGTAATTAATAACCATTAATGAAATGAATCATTTATAATTAATATGAAATACATAAATTAAATAAATAACACAAATGTAATAAATGTTGGTGTTTTATTTAAAATTCCATTAGTGAAATGCATCAATTAAATGAATACATTTTAATTCATATTAAATACATATATAATAATACAATTATTTTTAAAATATTATAAATGTTGGTTACTTTTAATTTACAATTTACATTCCTCAAATTAATAATAATTAACATCAAGTAAATATATAATAGAATAATAGAAAATATAGTAAATGTTGTTTACTCAATTGCATGTGAAGCTTGCTAGCTTCCTTTGTCGCGAGCCAAATAAATGAGACGTTATTGGAGCTGGAGCTCATCGATGTGTCGCAACCGCCACTTTTATTGCAAATGTTGATCCAAAATCTGCACGAGTCATATATGCACAGGATATCATGCGTGTCCGTGTCTGTTATTGCTAACAGAAAGCCGTCAGAGTGACCACCCTCATGAAGAGGCTTCGGGCATCCGAGCAGGGGGATTCTGGAGCCGCCGATCCTGCGGCCGGTGGCGCTGCCGCCGCCGCCACCACCACCGCAGCCGCTCCGGCCAGCAGCGGCGGTGGCCTCGCTGCCACCTTAAAGGCAGCTCTTAGCGCAAACGCTCCCGACACACAGACTGACGCCACGTCTCCGCCCGCTCAGCCGAGTGCAGCCAGACGGGATGAGAATGCGGACCAAGGGTGCAACGGCGACGCCCTCTAGAGGCGAAGGAGGAGACGGTTAGAGATTCAACTCACAAGCACATGAGCAGTACAGTCATGATGGTTTGCATTATCATGCCGTGTTTAGCGTGTCTCAGCGTCTGACATCCTTCCTGATTGGTCGGTAGTACTCTCCACCCTATTTTGTGTGCAGGCCCCTTTAAAACCAGCTAAGACTAGCTCGCTCCATTCGTGTGCCCTGTTCCATGAAAAGCTGTACAAAGGTGTACTGTAGTGTCATTTAGTGAAGTCAATTCACCTTTGATCATCGCCTGACTCTATGTATATGTACTGTATATAATATCACACGGATTTCTTTCAAACAGTGGCTAAGCTGCAGACCTTATAATCTTGGCTTCATGACTTCAAAGGAAAGGTGCACTTCTTTTGCCCTTCATCCACAACCCTTGTGTGAGACGTGAACACACGTCTTCATCCTTTTCTGTGAAAAAAAATGGGACGTGCCTATTCTAAGAGCTCCAAAAAACTCCAGCAAGGTGTTCTATCCATGCTGTGAGCATGTAGTAACAGGTACATTGACGATAACATGTCATACTTGTAGTATTTTAGTGTAACTTCCTTCCTGGGTGCATTGATTTCACCTAGAAACATAGAAAGGAACGCTACACCTAGCCTCCAAAACAAAAACACGTTACTTTTGGATAGTCGCCTGAGGTGTCACGACGCCAGTAACATAGTTCTTGGGCATAAAAATGTTCATAATAATAATAACAATGTGCTTCATATGCAGCTCACATGCTGGAAAACCCGGCACAGAGCGGATGCATTTTTGTGTCCTATTACGTGCATTCTTAGCTGTCGCTTTTTTATCTGTTTGTATATCTTTAGAAGGCACAGAAAAGGGAAATATGTGTGTTCATATTTCACATAAAGATTGTGGATGATGTGCAACATCCCAAAAGTGTACAATTTCCTTGTCAGGCAAAAGTATTAATTTTTACTTCCTAGAGTAGACGTAGCTAGTAGCTAGATCCACACGGAAAAGCAGCAAAGTATTTCATGCTTTCAGCCCATCACCCACACTGAAACAGCGTTCTGGGTATTTTGGGGGAAATGCCTGCCAGAATGGGAAAATCTAAAAATGCCAGCTTGTCGTTTCTGTGTATTGACTAATCCGACACAGTCTGGACACCAATTCTTTTCAACCTGCACCATATCCGTGTGGACTGGGGCCACTAGAGACGCCACAAAACGCTGATGTCTGAAGGGGAGGCCACACTTTGTATAGCTCGTAGTCGCCTGTGTCACACCGTAGCTAATCAATCATAGATTTCACAGCGGTCACATACTAATCACGTCACACTTGATTGGCTCAAGTGCAGTGGCAGCAAGAAAGCTTTTTTTTCATTTTTAGTTAAAGTGCCTTAATATTTTTTGCAGTAATGAAATGTTTCAGACGAAACAGCTCCATTTTTAAGACGACCTATTTATTTCTTTGAAATGTTTTAGCCGCTTCACTTTGCTCTTCTTTTTAGAGTCTTTATTATTATTATGATTATTATTATGATTATTGAGTCTTTTCCATTTTCACGGCACACTTGAGATGAAATGAAGATGAAAGACGTTGTGCATGGAGTATTGTGTTGCTGTTGTTGTGCTGTCCAAGGTAGGTTGGACTCATTGCTTTACCGTTATGGCTACGTACTGTATCACCGTGTACATCTGCATTGTATAGATGTGCTATGTTTTGTGTGCGTAGTCGGCAACATTTAGCTGCGCTAACAGGTAAGAGAGAATAAAAGGAGCAATATTCTTCCCAGGGTGTCGTGGTGCGTTTGTTCGCTCACCTTTCAGTACAAGATTTTTCCTCCCGTGGGCCACATAGTGAAACGTGGAAGGATGTAGCTCGGCCACATTGATATCAAGAAAAAACATATCAGCTTTGTCTTATAGGTGAAAAAACTAGCAGCATGAACTTCACCATTTGCTCTTTTTTCCCCCACTTTTTACTGTTGTTTCATTTAAAAAAAATAAATCCTTAAAATTAAATTCAGTATTTTAACTGAATTTCTTAAAGGCTGGAGCTTTAAGGCTGGCCCTTTAAGGCTGGCCCTTTAAGGCTGGCCCTTTAAGGCTGGCCCTTTAAGGCTGGCCCTTTAAGGCTGGCCCTTTAAGGCTGGCCCTTTAAGGCTGGCCCTTTAAGGCTATAAAGGGCTATAAATTATGACGTTGTTTTTTTTCTTGCAAAGTAAAATATTTTTGCTTACATAAAATGACAATTAAATTATTTTTTTTCATAATATTACAAGTTTGTTGTCGTAAAATTGTTCTTGTTGATTTTCTTCTTGTAATTTTAACTTTATTCTTATAATATTATTACATTATCTGTAACCTATTTTTTCCCCAAAATTAGAACTTTGTTGTTTTGTATATTTTTCATATTACAACTAAAAAAATGAATTTTTCGTCCATATTTCAACTTAATGTTACTAAATTGACAATTAAATAGATTGTCTTCATAATATTTATTGCAGTAAAATTTGCTTTTCTGTAGAATCTAACTAATTTCTCTTAATATTTTGACTTTTATTCTCATGAAATTATAACAACCTAAATTTGCACAAAAAAATGTTTTCCACGTAATATAATGAAGCTATGCTCATAAAATTACAACTTCTGTTTCAGTTTTGCTGTTATTTTTCAGTTTTCTTCCTAAATGATATATTTAGAACGTGCCGTGGACACTAAAACACAGACATGGCATCCAGGCCGCACCCCTGCTTTACACGATGGTATATTAAGTGGAAGTATTTGTTATATATATTTCGTATGTGTACCATTCCCGCCCACTTCGACAGCCCTAAATAGATATTTGACATGCTCGTGGCTAAGATGAGTAAACCGGAAGTCTTCAGCTGCGTCCTCTAGTCACGTGACTCCCCGCAGGTTGTTGCAGTCGTGGTTGAGACGCCGCCATTAGTATTCGCCATTGGGATTAATTGACGACACACTCCCTCGTGTTCGAGGTTGGTACATAATCAATCTGTCAACCAAAAATGTCGGGTGTAATTGGATAGCCGAGAACGCTAGCAACGCAGCCTGCGGTTTAATGGTAGCCTAGCTAGTGCTAGCATTATGCTAGTAACCACGATACCGTAAAGTTCATCTTTTAAATGTTCCTCATCATGGTGTGTTGTTTGCCCTGTTAAATTGTCCCCAGTATTACTATTTCCTATTGACAGGGTCGGTTATATTTGAGTTTCTGTACCAATATGATAGCTTTGGTAGCGAAGGACTAGCCTAAAGCTACATTTAGCGGGCCTTAGTGTTGATTGACGTCAGCAGCCATCTTTCTTTAAAAATAACGTCGCTCTCAGTGGAAGGAAAGCGACACTCCACACCAGAAGGACATAATATGACTATTTCTATGCCCGACCGGTGAAACGAATGCCCAGTTTTGATTGAAGCATTTCGGTATAACATTGTTTTCTCTTTACTCCCTGCAGAAAATGTGGGATGGACCAGGGCAAGGACCAAGGGGAAGACCTCCATTTAGGTAATTACTATCATTCTTTTTCGTGTGTTGTAAAGATTTCCAACCAATGATCTTGACCATTATCCGGTTTCATACACTGGATTGCCAAAGAAGATGTTAACACCCGGATTAAACGAAATACGCGGGCTGTCACGAGACGAGACGATACACGTGATTAGCTCTTCAAGAAGGACATGTGGTTTTTGGTTAAGGTTAGGATCATATTGGGCCCTTTAATGAAACTCTGGACGGAAATAAATGTTGCTACCTTGCTGAAGTTTGTGGGGAAAATATGAGCTATAATTTGTGTCTCGATTACTAGTTGTTTTTTTACAGCGGTAAATCTGGAACGGATTTGCGGTTATCAACTGTAATCCATCCACCTCACAGGTGTGGCATATAAAAGTTTGGCACACTTCCCCTCCTTCGGTACAGTTGGAAGAAGCGGGCCAGAGCACTGCATGATTCCATGCACATACACGCACGCAATGAGTCATAGAATGACTGTGGCCCGATTTAGTTCATGCTCATGTCGCAAGTAATAAATGATAGCCTCCACCTTCCACAATAGAAATAATCCAAAAACCTTCAAATAAAGAAGAAAATTCACAATGTAATTGATGCTAATGATCCCCTTCATTACAGGGGTAATCATCACGGTGACATGTTTGGACGAGATCGCCCCATGCCTGATTTCAGGGGTCGAGATGGGATGATGGGTCCCATGGGCCACATGGGTCCGAGACCTTTAGATCTCCCACCCATGGACATGAGGAGGATGGAAGGGCCACCGCTAGGTTGCCGTGACATGGATCCGCGTGATATGCGTGGGAGAGAACCGCACAGAGATTACTACAGACCTGATCATGGGCCAGATTTCAACTTCCGGGGGCACTATGATGGCGAGGTCGGGGACAGTATGATGAATTCACCAGGCTACTTTGGACCTGGCAGGAACTCTGCTGATATGGGAGGCAGAGATATGCAAAATAGCCGATTTATGGGCACGGGAGGCAGGGACGCGTTTCCCGATGATATGCCATGGTCCAATTATCCCAACATGGATGGGAGAAGAGGCTTTCCCATGGACAGAATGGACAACAGGCACGTGCATAGGGACACACGGCCTCCAGCGGGAATTGGAGATAACGGACGTTTTAATATGGACACGCCTCCCCGTGAGAGGAGGATGATGGACTTGGACAGGAGGGGACCACCACCGTTTAATCACAGAGGTGGCTTTGATTCCGATATGGATTTTAGGAAGCACCCTGCAGCTCAGGCTGAATTTGGAGGCAGGGAGCGCTCTCCGTTAAGATTCGGGAATGATGTACCTCCAAAGGACAGGACAAGATCTGACATCCCTGGCGATGCCGGCGAGTTGCAAAGATCAGACCTGACGGGTACAGAGGACCTGCCCGGAATGAGAGCGGGTCCGGAGTCAAGCGGTAGTCCCCTTATGGACTATCGGAGCGGGGAAGAGATGACTCTTGCAGAGGAATGGAAGAATCGACAAAAGGATAAAAACCCTTACCCAGATATAAATAAAAGCACAGAAGGTCCATCGGAGCCCGCCTACCCTTCCGGTTTTAGGAGAGAAGTGAACAGTAGAGATCCACCACCTTTTGCCGAGAGGGACAGACCGCCCTTTGACTTCCCAGGGAAAGATGTCCACTTCTCTCATGGTGGCTCGTTTGTTCCAGTGGGCAGAGACGCCGCCGCACAAGACACTCGACTCCTCGCAAGAACTCCCCTGCCAGGCACTTCCGTAGGAGAAAATAAGGACAAACACTGGCGGCCACAAAGGGACTCACAAAGTCCACACAAGGCAAAGCTTGGTGAACCGTTCCGTCTGGACAAGAACATGCCCACTCAGGAGAATGTGAAGCCTAATGATAGTTTTAAAGGACTGGACAAAGGTCTTCCACACAGTGAATCCCAGAATCGGGGCAAGATGGAAGAACTGGGTGAGTTCCAAAGCAGCAGCATGGTACAGGCCAAGGATCAAGACTATAGAGACATTGATTACAGGACGGGCTCCGGAAGGAACTTTGAGTATAAACAGGAGGATCTCCAAGCAACACAACTGATTAAAGACTCCAAACCAGCCATGCCGCTAGAATTCAGTGAATCTGGCTCCAAGGTAAGTCTTTTCCTTTTTTTAGTGTCCAGAATGTGTTGAAGAATGACCTGTTTCACGACTAATTCTGATGACTACTTGCGTGGAAGGATCAGGATTATAGGAACGCCTCCGTGGAGGACAAATTGTCCACAACGATATCCATATTTGGTATTCCAAAGACTGCTACGATGGAGCAGGTAATCAAATGACCTCTGTTTTTAAGCCTGTCACGATAATGACTTAACTGCACCATCAACAAAAGAACTTTTCTGCCATGTGAAACCTACCAATACTCTGAAAAGCGCTATACAAATAAAATGTATTATTATTATTATTATTACCTGCCAACACGTGCCATGACAAATATCAGGCAGGAGTAGCACATTACAAAGCTTTAATTTTTGTTTTTTGGCCCTTTGTATTGAGTTGTGGACTCCTGTAGAGCAGCTACACACCATAACCAGCACACAAACTTTATAGGTCTTCCAGAATCGGCACCTATTCAGCTGTATTTCTTTGAATTTTGTGATTACTACAAAAACGGTCTATTTTAATGTATTGCACCCACGGCCCACCTCCAGACACGCCCACAGCGCTGTGGTTGGTCACACTCCCGTGCATAGAAACACTTCCGGTTTGTGCCGCTAACTTTATAGGACAATTATCGGTCAGCTAACTGTTATCATGACAGGCCTTGTTGTGTGATTGGAAAAGCACATTATTTCAATGTATGCTGCTATTGTTTTTCTTTGCAGATACTTGGTGCCTTTACAGTCCGGGATGGGGTGCCTCAGCAGGGGATGAAGATTAAAAGCGTTGTCCCAGGTAATGACTTGTTTATTTGAGGAACTGTTTGGGGCACTCGATCGCTTACTTGTCCCTCGATATTACGCTCTTTCAAACCTCTGCACTCTTTTTTTTCATTTTATTTATTTTCTGTCTCATGGTTGCTTTTGTTGTCTTTGCCCCGTGTGGTCTCGCTCAGTTACACGAGGGGCAGGGAGGGGGTGGTGCATCCGTAAAGCCATCATTTGCCATGTCTGGGGATGTTGGGCAATTAAAGAATGGCCTGAGAATCTGTGAGGAGAGAGATTGTGTGTGTCCTTCAGAGACAACTTATGTAGGTCTTGAGAATGAATCCAAATGCCAACAGATGGATCAGGAGATTGCTCTTTTGATACGAGTGAAAGTTGTGGGAATATCGAGTCCCGTTTATGAAAGGCTGCTTGTTTTCTCAAATGTACAAAGAAACAAAGTACTTTTTCTTACATTTGATGTAAACCTGAATTCCACATACATCACAACTGTGTGGGAATAAAGGGTTTAACACCTTAAAACTCTTGCTGCAAAACACTGATTAGACGTCATCGGAAGATGGACTAGCATAAGAGCATGAATTAAAAATGCCTTTTGTTCCTGAGAAGGTATGTATTTCACGTTGACTAGAGCTCCCGTTTTTCGAGGAATGTTCATTCATTTCCATGTTTTAACGGACTGCTGTCTTCTGTGTTGTAGCAGATGACCGTGGTTGCTGGAATTGACTAACAAAAACCCATCTGTATTTCAAATGCTGTCCCCAGGTTACAGCTACGATACGGCCTATGTGGAGTTTTTAAACCTCGAGGATGCAGTCCACTTCATGGAGTCCAACAAGGTGGCCTATCCTCGTCACACTACCAAGGCCGCCCCGCCCATCAGGATTACGAGGGGTCGAGAGGGCAATTTTCGTAGATAGAGGAATGGAACGGGGGCGGGAGGGGGTCGCTTTCCCGATTGAATTCAACTGCAGAGATTGAAGAGTCAGTCTTTGCTGTTTTTTTTTTTTTTTTTAAACCCTATGTTATACCAACCATACACGCTAAATTCCATTGGTAAAAGTCATTTATTCAGCTATATTTTAAAAATATAATGTAAAATCACTCTTTATTGACAGTTTATAAAAATAGGAATCTAATGTTCCAGTGCGATTGTGCTATGGTTTAACAGCACCTTTTCACACTGCCTTTAAAAGCCGACACAACACGAGGGGAAGGAAGAACTCGCTACTTTACTATTTAGGTTATGTCAGACTAAGGGGAGTCTGGATGGCGCCCATCTATCCTGCAAAGTGTCAACTTTTAAAGGAAAAGTGCACTTTTTAAACAATTTTGCTCATCATCCACAATCCTTTTTGCGAGACATGAAAACGTGTCTCTAGCTTTTCTGTGTTGTAAAGATATAAAAACAGGTGACAAGAGGCAGCTAATGAATGCACGTCATGGGACACACCTATTGGGCCTAGAAAGGTGGCTATTCAAGGTTTTCACATTTCAAAGGAAGGCTACACCTCGTCTCCAAAACGAAAAGACGGCTCCAATATGTAGCGTTACTTTTGGCTAGTGGCCTGAGGCATTGGGAGCCAGAGTGTGCTCAAGCTAGTCGCTAGCCACTGTGTTGTGGTTAGGGGTCACTACTCCAGGAACGTAGTTCTTTGGCGAAACATTTGTAATATCGGTGCTTTTTTGTGCAATTTTTTTTTTTGTCAGAAGGCTTTATAGTTGGAATAGGTGTGCCCCATTATCTGCATTCTTGGCTGCCTTTAATTTAGCTGTTTTTATCTTTTAGAATGCAGAGAAGCGAGGTATCCACACGTGTTCATGTCTTACAGGATTATGGATGAAGGGGAAAAATGTTTCCTTTTTAAATGTCTCCCATCCTGTTGTGGTTGAAAGCAATTATGGCTGTTGGTATTTCATGTCACACCAGATGGTGACATGGACGTTACCTGGTTTCCAATCATCTGATAGATTCTGTGTCGCTGGCTTTGAGTCTTCCTAAATGTGGGTTCTACTACTGCGACTCTGGTGCACCACGTTGGGGAGATGTCTGGAAGAGGCCGTTGACGACGGTGATGGGTTATTACAACAGTTGAGCAACTTGCAAAAAAAAAACGGGATTGCCACGGAATCGACTGCAAATCCGAGAGCGGTTTAAGATTGTCATCCAGTAAGCTCGTATGTTACGGGAAGGGCACATTTTACCTGTACAGTGTGATTTTTTTTTTTTTCTTCGGCCACGTCTCTTTCCTGTGGCGGCTTTACATCAATGGAGGCTGTGTTTGTTCAACTCTGGCCTAAGGCTACTCTTACTACCAATAGTCAAATATTGTCCTAATCGGAAGCAGTTTGTTTTGAGTGACAGTCACAGGGTCCGCCGCACTGGGTCAGAAGTACCTCAGCTGTGGCTTTCAAAATGGATCTTTGGATACTCCAGCTTGTCATCTTTTGTAACCGCTCTTAAAATCTTACACGATTGGTTTGTGGAGTCCATGGTTCTTATGGTGGTTCCTAATGTTCTTGTTTCTGGTTCAAAGTGATGGTTGTCTGGCATCTGAGGTGGATTACCATGCAAGTAATAGACTTGGTCACTTAGGTTTTTTTTGTGTACGGCAATGGTCCCATACAGCTTGCACCCTTTGCCTCTTTCTTCTTTCTGCTTTCTGGTGGGAGATAAAACAAGGCTGGCAACTAGTTTTGGCTTTTGTTTAGTTTTGGTCAGGAACAGTTGGCTATCATGTTTTCTTCTGCTGCGCTCTGTGCAGTACAAAACACAAACGATACTGCTTAGTTGGTAGGTTCACTGTGGTCAACGATCCAAATCCATCTGACGAGAAGAAACGTCTTGATGGTGTAGCCTGCGACTTTCCACATTGGAACTGGATTGTTGTGAAAGATTAGGCTGTTTTTTCAGAAGCACATTTTGGCTTTCTAGGTTGTTCTGATGATATTTCTTTGCCGAATTCTATAAAACATTAGTCCGATGAATTTGTTGTTTGTGATGGAAAACTGTCCTACCTTTTGGGTTAAGGACGGATTGGCAGACGAATGAAGAGCTTGGTGGTTTCACGCAGTGGACACAACTTTGGTATATTAGACCCAGATGCCTGATTTCATGAAGTACTACTACTATACCGACAACCTCAACTTGCAGTGTTAGTTTGGAGTTCCTACATAGTTGACTCAAAGGGGGAGGGGACTTATTGCCTGTTTCAAGGACGATACTGGCTCTTGGCTCAGCGTTACCACTCTTAAGTATTCCCCAAGGTGCACTTTGTGTGTCACTGGTATTTTAGAAAAGATGGACTTTTTTTAAAAAAAGGATAATTCTGAATGAATGCGTGTGCTTTTGTTGCAGGGGTCCCTAAAGGTTGGCACTAGAGCTGTCTCCATGAGCTACACCCATCCAGATGAGCATGATAGAAGTGTTAATGTAAGTCTAGACCGTCTCTGCTGTTTTTAACACGAGAGCCCTCTAGATATGAAATAACACCCCTATAGTCACTTTTATATGACCCAATATAATGTGCGCAGGACAGGAAGTGACGTAGAATTTCAGAGTTGAGTTTTTAGCTTGTAGATTATGGCAGCAACAGCATCCAAGTGGTATTACTATGATTATTATGTTATTATTATGCCTTTTGTGGCATTCAGGTATAGTATTTTAGGTCATTTAGCAGTTTTTATGCTGGATATGCTTAATTCAGACCTAGAATACGTACAATTTGTAGTTTAATCAGTGAGGGTGTCGTGTTCCAACTGTGACGTAGCGAGGGACGACTAGTCTGTAGAATAAAGGCAACACAGGAACGTTCTCCTCACATTCTTCCTGTTATTTAGGAACCCCATCAGACCTTACCTCCACACCCTCAGTCACAATTGTCCAGACCCGAGCAACCCTTAGAAGATTCCAGCCTAAATGGGTCCGCACCAGCATGCCCCGCCGAGCCTTTACCCCCCGCCCAGTGGCAGCGCAACTCCGACCTGACCCCAGAGGCCTGGCAGCAGCAGGTGGACCAGCAGTTTCAGCAGCAAGAGAGTGAGAAGCAAGCAGAACCCTGGGGCAACCATAACGCTCCTCAACACAATGCCCAACAGTCAAAATCCGTCTTTAAGGACAGTAAAAGTAGGTATTCCCGTCCGGTCTTCCGCTTCTTCGTTATCTTAGCAGATCAACTACACTTTCCATGCTTCTCCTTCCAGCCATGATCATAAAAAATATAAAGCCCACCACCACAGTGGAGACCATCCTCAAAGCTTTGGATCCCTTTGCGTATCTGGATGAGAGGAACGTCCGTCTCATCAAGGCCAAGACGCCCGGAGCAAAGTGCTTCTGCTTTGTTGACATGGACTCCCATGAGGTGCCTCATTCGTTCAGATATTTGTGCAGTTGGATGATGTGGTTCTGCCGGCTTTTTGTCAGGACATGGTCCTCGGACCTCACCGGATCAGTTCTCAGCAAAGCGTGAAAAGCAGGACAATGGAGTTTCTCTGCTGAGGCTGATCAGTGGTGGAGCCAGAAAGTTTTCATGGGGTTGGGCGGGGTGAGACCATTACTCACATAGGGGTGGCAGGAAGTTGATACCTGAATTGTCTAGATCAGGGGTCTCAAACTCAATTTACCTGGGGCCACTGGAGCTAGGGTCTGGGCGAGGCTGGGCCGCATCAGGTTTTCCAAAAAAAACAAAAACGCATTTATTAAAAACAGAAAAATATACAAACTTTGGTTCCGATTTTCTACAAAAGCTCTGATAAAACATTCCGCTGTTCTCAAATATCTTAAATCTTATTTTTCTACACAAAATAAGATAAAAAATAAACATATCAAGAATAAAGAAAATCAATCAATCAGTAATAAATAAATATAATAATAATAATAAAACGGGAAATAATAAAAACTTAAGAAACCACATATAGTTGGTGGGTAGACAAATTATTTATTTCAGATTAAAATGAACAAAGCATTATTAGAGCCCTGTAGACATGACAAAACACGACTATAGTCACATTTATACTCTTTTTATTTACAACATATTGCGCAACTGCAGGATCTTGAGACACATGCTAACTCGCAAACTAGAGAGCTAGCGACCTAAACGGTAGCCTTCAAGTTATTTCCTTTAAACTTAAAATAGCCAAAAACTTACCACTTCCACACGGATAGGGAGGATAACTATTAACAGTTATTTAACCTTTAACATGAACATAATGAACGTAATAATATTTTTTTCTGGGTACGTGATACCATACAGCATCCATATCAAACTAACATTAAACTTTCATATCAAGGCGGGGGCCTCAAACTAGTGTCCTGCGGGCCAAATGTGGCCAGGATGGAAGAATGGCTGATGGATGCTTTGGATAATAGATAATGTCTTTTTTATTTTGTAGCAAGTGACTCGCTTGGTTGATCTTCTCCTGACGAAGCCTGTTCCTCTCTACATCGACGATGTCAGGGTGTACGCCGAGGTTGCCAGACCCCTGAAGAACCAAAAGTAATTCGTGTTGGATGGAGAGCTTTGTGTGAACGTCACCTGACTCGAATTCATTTAGTCTCCATGTTTCAGTTTCAGACGAGAGCCTGACAAACCGAACAGTTCATCCCCGGGATATCCACCCCCGGCTGCCATGATGGAGGTTGGTTTTTTTATTATTTATGGAAGATGGATTCATAAGTGGACCCCTTCAGATGATTTCTCTCTGGCTTCTCAGCAGCAGCAGCACTTGTACCGCCCGCCGCCTTTTCTGCAGCCGCCTCCTGGAATGCCAGGTGGGACCGCCGCACTCACTCGACAATTCTTTTCAGCATTTCTTATCATTGTCTAATTGACCTGTCTCGGTCACCAGCCGGCAGCAGTCATCCGCCCTTGCCTCCGGACCCCAGTCAGGTAGGCTTGTCGGAGCAAAGCATGCATACCAAGATTAGCCTTCAGTTCAAAGTGGACTCTCTTCTTAGCTCAACGTTTCTCCTATCGCTTCATAGGGACTGGGCTACGACACGAGCCAAACCCTGGACCCGTCCTACCACGCGGCTGGAGCTCACGTGCCCGCAGACCCCACAGCCGGCCTCGACCAATCACAGAGCTTTCCTTATGGCAAGAACACCTTTTAGCTTTGCATCATCCGCCACTCACAAGCTTTCCTGTGGAAAAGTCCGAGCCGTGAACGATTCATTTGGTTCCCGAGTACTCGTCTCTGTTAACTCGATTTAAGGGGGCGGTTACATTTCCACGCATTTTGTTTCGCTCATGCTAACATTTCATATGACAGCTGTCAATCTAACGATATTTAGCCCAGTGGGACTAACCCACTCACTTCAGTGACTCATAAGAACAGGAGTCGGCAATAGGAATGCATTTTCCTATCACATATTCCTACCACGTTCCTGGTCTGGTGTGCCATTTTACTCACAGGGCGACCTCACCTCTTGTCCTGTCAGATGCCGACACCCCCGACATGTCAAGCTACCTGTACGACGCCACATCAGGCTTCTATTACGACCCCGAGACCACCCTGTACTTCGATCCTGGCTCCAGAGTGAGTACCGCAACGCAATGTGTGGCGTGATGTAGCACCTCCACCGGCTTAGTCATCTGGTCTTCCTCCAGTACTTCTACAACGCTCAAAACCAAGAGTACCTCTACTGGGACGCAGCGGCCAAGACGTACGTCCCGGTGCCCGGCGGGAACCCTGCGGAGAACCAGCCTGTGGCCATGACCGCTGAGGACCAGGCCATTCTCTCCAACCCTGCCGCAGACGCTCCTCTGGACATGAAGAAACCATCGGCACCTCCTTTTCCCGCCACGGCTCCTCCTCAGTCACCCGTATCTGCCGCCGTCGCCAACCAAGAACCCGCCCCGAGTTCCACTCCGTCCTCCGAGAAGAAAGAAGACGAGGAGTCGGCGAGAAAAGACAAAGACAACAAGGAAGAGAAGCCCAAAAGTCTTGCTGCGGTGAAGGTGGCGTGTCCACCATAAAAGGCGCCAACGCTTGCGGAGAAGAGAGAAGCTGAACTGACGTCTCCTTTCTGCAGATCATGAAAGACATGGAGCGCTGGGCAAAGATCCAGAACCGCCAAAAGGAAGGCACGCGCGCTCCGTCTCCTTTGATGAAAAGCGGAGCCGAAGATGATCGGAGGCAATCCAAGTCCGCAGACGCCGGCTTTGCCATTTTTGAGAGGAAGGTCAGTGTGCGCACGGCTCGTTTTTTTTTGCAGGAACTCGGCCATGATTCCATGACCGTGGTACGACCCATCCTGTGGTGCTCGGGTATATTAGAGACGTAAACGTGGGAATAATTAGAGCTGCACAATAATAACCACGCCCATTTAAGTCAATTATGATTTAAAAAAAAATGTTGTTCCACAGAACTCCGCTGGTGAGGATCTCTTCAAGAAGCCTCTTGCACCAGCGAAAAAAGAGTCAAAGGTAAGAACTTCAACCAAGCTACTTTTTAATGAAGCACACACACGGTAGCCACGTCCGCATCTTCTTCACCGCCTCCTCAGCGGCCAATGGGCTCCTTGGGCATGCTGGCGTCGGACTACGCTGCCGGCAGCGACGAAGAAGTGGAGGAGGACAAGGAGGAGGTGGCCAAGAGCGGGCAGGCCAAGCAGTGCGAGGACAAGGAGGACAAGCTGACCGACTGGAAGAAGATGGCCTGCTTGCTGTGCAGGAGACAGTTCCCCAACAAGGACGCCCTCGTACGCCACCAGCAGCTCTCCGACCTTCACAAGGTACTCGCTCTCGTTCACCGCCCTGGAATGTTCTCTCATGCTCCGTTTTGTCTCTGTCAGCAAAATATGGAGATCCACCTGAAGATCAAGAGGTCAAAGAAGGAGCTGGAGGCGCTAGAGAACCAGGAAAAGGAAGTAAGTCCAATGGAAAAAAAAACCAAAACACATAAGCGTCTGTAGCGTTCCTAAAAGTCCGACGTTTTCCACGCAGCTGACGAGCAGAGAAAGTGTCAGGTCACCTGAACAGAAGAAGAGGAAACACCATCACCACCAACAACCATCACAGCACCAGAACAGCTGGGCCGGAGCATCCAGGTACAAATGCTAACCTCTGACCCCTAACACCGCATGGCGGGTTTCCCAACGAGTTCCATGCCGAGTGTTTTGTCCTCAGGGAGGCGAGTAAAGTCGGCGAGAGGCCGGGTTTGGGATCAGAACCTCCGCCTGTGAGTGCCTTGCTGTCATTTCACCTTTTGTGTCGCGTTCACATGACCGAGATGTTCTTCACGTCATTGTTGGTCTCCCGCAGCCGCAGCAGCAACGGCGGCGGCAGAAGGAGCACGCGGCCTGGGACCACGCCACCTACAAGCAGGCCGTACGCAAAGCCATGTTTGCACGCTTCAAGGAGCTGGAGTGACACGACGTGATATCGTAGGAAGTATTCCTTGGGAATACTTCGTCTCCTTCAATAAACTCTTTCATTTCTCTTCCGTGGAAAATGTGTCCGAGCTCGCTGGCCACCGTCAAAAGTTGATGTTAAAGCTTCAACTTTGCTTGTTTGTCATTTTTATTTTGTCATTTTTTCTGTGAATTTAGGATCTATGGCACATTTTTACATAAAAGTTAAAAGCAAAACTTTTTTTTGTTGCTTGTTTATGTCCAACTTGCATTACTCGCATTTGTCCACAAGAGGGCAGCACTATCCAAAGATGGGCTTGCTTGAAAGCAGCCTTCCATTGAAGGACTTGAACACGCTGGACCACTTTGGAATCTTCACATCGTTTTCACAGGGATGGATCTGCCTTTTCACTTGCAAACACTTAAGTGTAAGTACAAACAAAAGTAATAACTTTTTAAAAGTACGAGTTTATTCTTGTAAATCTATAACCTTTATTTCATACATTTTTTTCTCAATTTTTTTTGCATAAATGTATTTTCCTCATAAATTTAAGTTTAGAACTTCTTTCTCATAAATCTAGTAATTGTTTCACATACATTTATTAATTCTGCTTCATAAATTAATTACTTTTTCTATTTTTGTAAATTTACAACTTTTTCTAATTTCTGCTTTTTTTCTCATTAATTTTTATTCACAATATATATTTTTCTCAAATGTTTGACTTTATTGTTGTAAATGTACACGTTTTCCCTCATACATTTATGTTTTTTCTCTAAGTGTACTAATTTTTCCCACATGAATGTATTGTATTAATGTAATAGTTGATGCTTCGTGGGAGCTGTAAAAAGTAAAGTTAGAGTTTGCAGCATCGAGCTTCCGGGTCCCGAAAGTGGGCGCCCCTCCTCTCAGGTCCCGTCTCATAGAGGGGCCTCACGTGGACTACATCTGGACCCCATCGAGCCAGCATTAAAGGAGGGAGTGTGTGTGTGTGTGAAAGAGCTTTGCAGGAATCGTAGGAGGAAATGAAGGCAGCCAAGGTGTGACACCTGGATAAGACAACATGGCCGCCTCATCCAGACGACGCTGTTCTAAATGACGTCACACCACCACATTTCGTGAAATGCATCAGTGCACCTTCACCTCTTTTTGCCTCTGTGCATTGCTTTCAGCGTCTGTGATCCATGGAACAACGGCATGAACGGAGCGAGACCCCCGTGGCGTAACGGTGGCTGCTCGGAACGTGTGCCCAAATACAGCGTACCTTGCTGGGCCACAGCAGGTGGCTGAAGTGTGCATATGTTAACAGGCAGTGGAAAAAATGAGTTCCGGGCATCGAACGTGGAATTCAGACTGTAGATGTCAGTTTTCTCTATCAGACGTGGAAATGAGGTGCGTGTTTGAAACACGGCGTTCTTCTTTCCTGTTATGCTTTCATGCAAACATCTCGGGTATCGGTGCAGAGAGCAGGCAGGAAATGAGCGACTGGGAGTCGCGTCCACATCTGGAAGTGGGCCTCCCCCACCGACCCCCCCCCCCAAAATGAGGAGCTCATACAGCTGTCATGGAGAAAAGTCGGCTTGCATTGTTGGACGCGTGTTGAAGAATGTGTGTGTGTGTGTGTGTGTGTGTGTGAGCATGTGCACGAACACGCCAGCGTCCACACGGTGCGGCCGATGTGAGCGGGAATGTACTGAACGGCACGTTGGTGGTCTGGCGCTTTACACGCGGCAACGTCACCTGACGTTTAATTAGGCTGACGACGTGATTTATATCACAGCAACACGACTCAACGCCATGAAATCCTCTCGCCGTGACTTGTTGACATCCAATTCCGCTCTGGCTTGGAGGCTTTCGGATGGAAACCAAGCCGGGGTGAAATGGGCCTCCGGGTCATTCAATGTGTTTGAAAGGACACACACACACACACGCACACACACGCACACACACACAATGATGTGGGCCGATACGGTACGTTGTTCAGTCAAGCGGGCGTTGACGGAACTTGAATTGATGGTCCCTGTCATCATTGTGCTGCCGTGATGAGCTATCAACATCTCATGACTCATGCTCATAAATAATAAACAAAGCTAAAGTGGCTCCAAGATCCCCAGGAGCCGGCACACCAGGCGGGCGGCTTCCTGAGCAGGACGACCCCCTTCGGGGTCTGCCTTTCCCTATGATGCTTTTTCCACTTTTCTGACCTATAAATGGCTTATCTGTTTTGTCTTGGGAGTGGGAATCCAGCTGCATAGGTGCAGATGTTAGAAGATCTAGAAAGCTTTGTGTTGAGAAAGACTAAACTTAAAAAACTAAACTAAAAAGACTAAGCTAGAAAAGACGGCACACCACAAAGGGATTTATATCCGTACTTAATATAAACACTTAAATCTAGCTGTGATTAATTGTGATTAATCACAATTCAATATTTTAATTGCTTAGAACCCTGTAGACATGAAATAACACCCCTATAGTCACCTTTACGCTCTTCTATTTGTCTTTGTTTACACCACATTGCAACCTTTATGCTGAAAGGGCTCAAGAGTGAGCTAATAAGCTAGCGAGGTAACTAATTTATGTCTCATAATGCTAGGAAGCCAAAACTGTAACCACTTCCACACGGAATGAGAGAGGTTTTTGTCACTCTTTGTTGTGGGACATGCCAAGGTTGAGTTATTCATTCATTCATTTTCTATTGCTTATCCTCACGGGGGGTGCTGGAGCCTATCCCAGCTGTCTTCAGGCGAGAGGCGGGGTACACCCTGGACTGGTGGCCAGCCAATCACAGGGCACATATAGACAAACAACCATTCACACTCACATTCATACCTATGGACAATTTGGAGTCGCTAATTAACCTAGCATGTTTTTGGAATGTGGGAGGAAACTGGAGTACCCGGAGAAAACCCACGCATGCACGGGGAGAACATGCAAACTCCACACAGAGATGGCCGAGGGTGGAATTGAACTTGGGTCTCCTAGCTGTGAGGTCTGCGCGCTAACCACTCGTCCACCGTGCAGCCTAATGTTGTGTAAGCTAATGTTTTGTATCATTGCTGCCACCTGCTGACCAGAATACATTATAATGTACGGACAAGTACTATCTGTCGTGCAAGTATGCTAGCATGTCTTATGAATGATTTTGACCCCCATCCCATTGGGGACCCACAAATGTCGGAACTGGAAATCAGCTTCGAAAGGGTCTTCATCGGTAAATCCAGGCCGTAGTGGCGTCTCATTACGGCCGCTAAAGGGAACTCCCTGCTCCAAAAGTGTCGTCCACGGTGCCCCCCCGAGGCCCTCATTAGCAGAGCAGCGAAACGAAAGCTGCGTGATGGAGGTCCACCCCGGCCGCCCCCCACACCCCCCACCCCCGTGAAGGCTGACCATGCCAGCGGGTTTATCTGGCCGGGACGACAGGGCAGTACACTTGAAAGAGCAAAGGAAACGGCGAGTGCAAACAACCCCTCCAGCGGCCCTTTTAGTCGGGATCAGGTGTCAACAGCGCATGCCGGGGTTTATATAGCACCAGGCAACAAGTTGGGAGGAAATTGAACCCTTTCAGAAGCAGCGGCTTGGCTTTCCTCGCGCTCTGGCTGGACACCAAGCCCCCGGTTTCCCCAGCGCCCCTGGGTGTGTGTTACCTCCTCAATAGTGCTAAACCATCCCTCCGTCACCTCTTGCCCCCCCCCTGTGATGTCTGTCCAGCGGCTCTCCGGTTTCACAGGCGCCGCCGCTGCCGTCCGCTGCCGTCCGCTGACGACAGTCCGATGGGACGAGGACTCCAAGCGCCAAAGGATTGCCTAACGTAGGCCACTCCCTGGAATCGACGTCTGTGGAATGACCGGGGGGGAAAGAGAAGGAGGACATTGGCACTTCTAAGAGGACGCCACCGCTACTTCTGACACTCTGCATGTCGCATGTCCCACAATCCTTCATGGTTCTCAAGCCAGAGTTTGATGCCGCTCCTTCCTACGTGAGTCCTGGAGGTCAGAATCCAACGGAACACCGCACCAATTCCAAAGGAAGAGTTTCCACTACAGATGCATATGCAATGAAATATGATGACATGACTACTAGCGTGGCTGCACGGCGGACGAGTGGTTAGCGAGCAGCTACGGGGACCCGAGTTCAATTCAACCCTCTGGGACTCCGGTTTTCTCCCATATTCCAAAATCATGCTAGGTTGAATGGTTGTTGTGTATATGTGCCCTGTGATTGGCTGGCGACCAGTCCAGGGTGTACACGGACACTCGCCCGAAGACGGCTGGGATAGGCTCCAGCACCCCCTCCCAGCCCCCCATGAACCCGGATAAGCGGTAGAAAATGAATGAATGACTACTATCATGGGGCGGCACGGCGGTCATGTGGTTAGCGCGCAGACCTCACAGCTAGGAGACCAGGGTTCAATTCCACCCTCGGCCATCTCTGTGTGGAGTTTGCATGTTCTCCCCGTGCATGCGTGGGTTTTCTCCGGGTACTCCGGTTTCCTCCCACATTCCAAAAACATGCTAGGTTAATTGGCGACTCCAAATTGTCCATAGGTATGAATGTGAGTGTGAATGGTTGTTTGTCTATATGTGCCCTGTGATTGGCTGGCGATCAGTCCGGGGTGTACCCCGCCTCTCACCCGAAGACAGCTGGGATAGGCTCCAGCACCCATCACCCGATCAGACCACCACCCTCATGAGGAAAAAGTGGTAGAAAATGAATGAATGAACGAATGACTACTACCAGGGGAACTGGAGGACAGAGGAAGGAGCCACCGACTGTAGCCCAAAAAGGTGCACTCTATTGGGGCACACGCTTCCAGCGACGCCATGGATGTCTCTGGAAAACATTTTGTACTTTTCGCTGGCATTTCAGGTGGTTGATAAGGTTTTTCGGGGGTCGAACAGGGGGGGTTCGGTTCGGTTCAACTAGCACTCAAAACATCTTCCTCGGGAAGCGAATGTTTGTTTACAAGTTTCCGATGGAATTGTCCAGTCAAAGTACGCTCATCAAGACTTCGTGCAGCAACTGCGGGATAAACAAGACAAGGAAGAAAGGAAGATCGCCATGGTGACAAACGTAAGAGCCGCTGTCAAGGTGGGATGAGCGTGACAGCGGCGATACGATAACCTACAATGCTAGCGTGTCGTCTCCTCTTTTTTCGGACCGGTACGTCTTGTAGTTGGATTCCATCCAACTAGCCAGCAGATAAGCAGTCTTGAGCGAATCAAAACAAAATCAAAACAAAACCCCGATCAGATCTTCGTCTTTCGCTTTAACAGAATAGCCGCCGATAAGGACGGTCCATCACGCCAGGAAATGGACGATGTCGTTGGGCTGTACTTGTCCTTGTGCCAGATTACTGCGGCATCTGCTATGAATAAAAATGAACATTATTTGTGTTACTTAGCAATGTTGATGTCGGAGTGTGAACTTTAGCTCTCCAAATTAGCATCCTTAGCATGAAAAGGTCGTCGCGTGAAAGAAAATCTGGGTGCTTCCAAAGCTATCAGGCAGATCTAACTCAAATACCCCCATCACCTCCATGCAACAACAAAACCATGCTCCGCTCGTGATCTCCGTTCCGTGCATTGGCGGAGGAAGGAAGGACTCGGAGCATCTTTTTAACAATGTTTTCAGGCCAGGGGTTCGAACTCTTGTTTGAAGTGGAAGATAAGGCATGATGAGAAAGAATGAGAGTCCAGCGACACCCCGTCGAGGAAGATAGCGTGCAAAGACTCAGGCAGGCGATGACGTCGCACAAGCCATGGAGGCTGATAAAGTCAGCCATATTGGTATCGCATGAGAATTTAGTGAATAACAAGTTCCTACTGACTGTCACTGCAATGGAATGCTAATGCTCATCAATGCAAGCTAGGCTAAGGCAATGGACGCCTGGCTGAGTGGCGACCCCTAGGGGTCGTATTCCATATGCTAGCATACAAGGAATACATACATCCTCAACATTTCATAACCATTAGACCAACCTTTACTATCAAAACTCTTACTTATACTTGAGCATTGCGAAGGGAGCCACAACAAAGAGGCTGAAAAGCCACATGCGGCTCTGGAGCCGTAGGTTGCTGACCCCTGCATTAGAAAAATGTTCAATGATATAGATACCATATGATGTCTACTGGGGTGGCACGGTGTTCGAGTGGTTAGCGCGCAGACCTCACAGCTAGGAGACCAGGGTTCAATTCCACCCTCGGCCATCTCTGTGTGGAGTTTGCATGTTCTCCCCGTGTATGCGTGTGTTTTCTCCGGGTACTCCGGCTTCCTCCCACATTCCAAAAACATGCTAGGTTAATTGGCGACTCCAAATTGTCCATAGGTATGAATGTGAGTGTGAATGGTTGTTTGTCTATATGTGCCCTGTGATTGGCTGGCCACCAGTCCAGGGTGTACCCCGCCTCTCGCCCAAAAGACAGCTGGGATAGGCTCCAGCACCCCCGTGACCCTTGTGAGGATAAGTGGTAGAAAATGAATGAATTATCATTATTATGATTTTATTGCGTGACATCCAGTAAATTGACATTCATCATATCCTGGGATAGGCTCCAGCACCCCCGCGACCCTCGTGAGGAAAAAGCGGTAGAAAATGAATGAATGAAGTCTACTGATCCAGTCCAGAGTCTACCCCGTCTCTCACCCCAAGTCAGCTGGGATAGGCTCCAGCACGCCCTCAACCCTCGTGAGGAAAAAGCAGTAGAAAATGAATGAATGGATGAATGAATGATGTCTACTGATCCAGTCCAGAGTCTACCCCGCCTCTCGCCCCAAGTCAGCTGGGATAGGCTCCAGCACCCCCGCGACCCTCGTGAGGAAAAAGCGGTAGAAAATGAATGAATGAATGAATGAATGATGTCTACTGATCCAGTCCAGAGTCTACCCCGCCTCTCGCCCCAAGTCAGCTGGGATAGGCTCCAGCATAGAAAATGGTTTCTGTGTTCTTCAACCAATCTTGATCCAACTGTAGACCTGTAGATTTAAAATTGTAGAGCTGTGTGAGAAACTTTAAGTTAAAAGTTAGCTTAAACACGTAATGTAAATCCATACTGGCTGTCCTACAAGTCAAAGGTTAAGAATGATAGCAACAGCATAAAGCATCCTTGCTAAGAGAGAAAACTAGCATAGTTGCTATGCTGTGTTTTGACCATATAAGGCACCGCAAGCATCCTATTCTGCTTTTCAAATACAAACAAACCCGTGTAATATTTTCCCTGCACTCCCTGAGCTAATTGTGTTTTGGCTAAACACATGGATGTCAAACAACTGCAGTCAGTCTTGGCTTGGCTTGGCGGTTTCACAGCCTCGGCACACAATCACATCGGAAAACACCGAGGCGGAGAGGAACCCGTTTGGAATCAGACAGGTCATTGTCAGTGTTTCTTATTGTGCAATATCTTCATTCCGAGAAAAGACACAAAAGCCAAAGGAAGAATCGGCTAACTTTGCATTGCATGCCTGGCACTCCCGACTATCTGTCTTCTCGGGCTGTTGTTCCTCTGCAGGCTCACGCTCGGCAGATAAGACCAGCAGAGGAATCGAGATAAGGCGAGGGGGCCCTAATCCCGAGAGAGCCAACACGGCATAGAGTCGTACCGAGCCTGATTTAGTGACTCTGACACTACATCGTTAGCCCTGTAAGCGCCGAATAATCAGCATCTACATCAATGAGCAATTAGCGAGGACGTGAGCTCGGGGCTCCCGTGGGACGCCAACACAGAAGATGGCGGCACTGTTGTCTTTTACCTTCATACACAAAACCGCTCCAACCAATCACAAATGTGCATTCATGCTACATAAATAGCTAATTATGGCTGACAGGAACCAGATGCATGGCTACAAATGACCAAAAAAGCTCATTTAATCTTACTGTTCCATATAGGGGTGCTACAGGACACCTTCAGGGTCAGTGGAAAAACTCCATTGTCCATAGGTATGAATAGTATTACTATATTTCATAAATAAATTGTACACTTCTATCTGCCGTCTAATGTTTGGAGCCTCCATCCTTACATTTACTGCTTCCAGGAAGCGTCTGCGAGTTTTAATGACCTTCATAGAGTGTTTTTATGACCTTTGACAGCTGCATTTTTCTTCCAACCACGCATCCCAGTGGAGAAGAAAGCCCTGCGTGTTGGTCCACCCCCCGCCGTCACGTCCTCTTGCTGGCGTCCTCTGACTTTTTTCTCCTAAGCCATCTGAGAAACAGAAATAATGAAATAAGCGTGTTTGATGCTGCACAAAAGCGTCATTATTTCATTTGGGCAAAGAGGAAACAGTATGCAGCCATCTTGTGAACCAGCGTGAATCCTCCAAGAGACATTTTAGGGCTTCCAGCAAGACACAGTTATACATAAAAACTGTGACATCATCTCCTCTTCCGCCGTGAGCAGGTTGCTGGAATATCAAGTAGTGGTCTGCTAAATTCATCACACTCCAACTTAGCAAAACAATCATCTCGGAGTACGGTGAGGTGAGCAAAGTTCAAGCTATTCATTTTAAGAGAATTTTGGATTTAAAAATGTTGTTTTTATCAGATTACCAATGACCTGACATGATGGTTATTGTGATCAGTCATAGCAGACGCACGTCTGTCCTTTTGTCGGTCGGAGATTTGTATTATTACGTGACTAATCAGCATAATTTCCGCAAAATAAAACGGTATTAATTTACTTTATTTATACAGAACCAAACACAACCAAGGTTTAGGACCCTGGACTTGTGTACACAGACCCCAAAGTCCCCACAAAGAGTCATAATAGAGAATTTAGCCTTTACATTTCGACTACGAATGTAGATGACCACAACGTATGCCACCAGACATATTCCTGAATACACGGACCCAGTAAAAGTTAGTTAGATGCATGTTTTGGAGGAATATGAATGAATGAGGGCGGCACGGCGGTCGAGTGGTTAGCGCGCACATCTCACAGCTAGGAGACCAGGGTTCAATTCCACCCTCAGTGTGGAGTTTGCATGTTCTCCCACATTCCAAAAACATGCTAGGTTAATTGGCGACTCCAAATTGTCCATAAGTATGAATGTGAGTGTGAATGGTTGTTTGTCTATATGTGCCCTGTGATTGGCTGGCCACCAGTCCAGCGTGTACCCCGCCTCTCGCCTCTTTGAAGACAGCTGGGATAGGCTCCAGCACCCGACGCAACCCTCATGAGGATATGATTTTTAGTGTATATCCCATTAACAGAAGGTAAAATATAATGTCTGGGGGTGGGACAAAGCTGAAAAGGTAGCAGCTGTAGCATTACACCAGGTGGCGGACCATTGCAGATCTCTTGATATGAATTAAGGGAATTAAGAAAAGTCATGCTGATTGGTGTTCTGGCTAAGTTCAGGTACTCTTGGCTGAGCTTGACCTTTGACCGGGCGCTGCTGCGTGAGCCGGTGATGACGTGGCGACAGCTGAGGCTGTTATTCTTCTCAGCTCACAGCCAGCGTGTGCGTGAATCAGGCCCGGGGGGGGGGCGGGCGGCGGAGGAAGCACGGACAGTATGCCAAGGGTACGTGAAGGGCTGTGTAATTAGAGACCCTCGCCCTCACTGGGGGAGAAGTCCTTTACTTGCGTAGTAAACACTTGAGGAGAATACCCCCCCCCTTCCTTGCCCCCGCTTCCTTCGGACTCCAGCCAGCGTGTGTTAAAAGTTCTCCATTAAAGCTGCACATGCGTTATTCCTGTTTATTCCCAATGTTTCCGTTTTCACGTTCCTACCTCACACATCATTACTGCGGAATTACCTTTAAATAAAAGCTATTTGTTTGCTTTGGGGGCATGTGCAGATTTATGTACTCGGGGTCCCGGGTGCGACTCGGAGAGCGTGATTCATCCTGACAGGGGATGACAGTTCTCTTGCAGCCCTGATGTATTCTACCACACATGTTCAGGGGCCTTGGAGAGCATTTAAAGCGCTCACCTTTCTGCTGGGTCAGTATCCTTTTAGCTTGACGGCTGTGAAACACCCCCCCTCTCGCACCCCCCCACCACCGTCTCTGCCGGGACGGCTGAACTGACTGCAACGTCTGATAAATACATTTCAACAAAAACCTCCTTTCCCAGTATATCACCACTATACAGACCCGAATATAAGACGGCTACTCTTCTTTTAAGACCAGTTTTTTAGAAAAACATGACTTTGCTTCATTAATTATCATAACATTAGCATCATAACTGTGCTAACAACCTTGGAGACACTTTTCCCGGTTGGTCTGTGTGGAAAAAGCGTGGCGGTCCACTGGTGTGTGTCTGACTGGTGTTCGCCTGTGTGAGTGACAGGAAGAAAGGCTCTGACTTCAAAGCCATAAATCTCTAAACCCCCGAATATAAGACCACACGTCCTTTTTTTTTAGACCTTTCTTCTATCTGATATTTGGGTCAAGATAGAAATTCTACTGGAAAAACATGTATGGAATTTTGCAAATATGGTTTAAAGCAGGGGTCTCAAACATGCGGCCCGCGGGCCAAATGTTGCCCGCAGGACACTAGTTTGAGGCCCCCGCCTTGATATGAAAGTTTAATGTTAGTGCGGCCCGTGCAAGTTTGATATGGATGCTGTATGATATTTCATGTACCCAGAAAAAAATATTACGTTTGATTAATGTTCATGTTAAAGGTTAAATAACTGTTAATAGTTATCCTCCCTATCCGTGTGGAAGTGGTACGTTTTTGGCTATTTAAGTTTAAAGGAAATAACTTGAAGGCTACCGTTTAGGTCGCTAGCTCTCTAGTTTGCAAGTTAGCATGTGTCTCAAGACCCTGCAGTTGCGCAATATGTTGTAAATAAAAAGAGTATAAATGTGACTATAGTCGTGTTTTGTCATGTCTACAGGGCTCTAATAATGCTTTGTTCATTTTAATCTGAAATAAATAATTTGTCTACCCACCAACTATATGTGGTTTCTTAAGTTTTTATTATTTGCCGTTTTATTATTATTATTATATTTATTTATTACTGATTGATTGATTTTCTTTATTCTTGATTTGTTTATTTATTTTTCATCTTATTTTGTGTAGAAAAATAAAAAGTCTAAATTATAAAGTATAAATAAAAAGTTTTTTAAATTTTTTTGTTTTTAATAAATGCGTTTTGGTTTTTGTTTTTTTGGAAAACCTGATGCGGCCCAGACCCTAGCTCCAGTGGCCCCCAAGTAAATTGAGTTTGAGACCCCTGGTTTAAAGGGTTATGCTATGCTAGTCTTCTCATGCTGTTGCTATCATATAGTTTAAAATGCTTTTTCCACTTTTGTGACTGATAAATGTCGTTAGAATATTGTAGAATGATGCCAAAGTTTCAGATAATGAGGTTGCCGCATTTGGATGTGAGCCCCGAAAGAAATTTGTGACGGGTCTGAAAGCTCTGTTTTACAGAGTTTTTTTAACCGTTACGTCCCACGGATGACAAACAGAGCAAAAAGTGAAACACCCCCTGCGGTGATCTCCTTAAAGACACCAGGCAGCGCAGCACGTTTTGATTTATGTTATTTTTCTGTCTTTAGAAGGGAGGAGGGCTGCAGATGTGCAGCGACAGCTACTTTAATGAGTCAGCATGCTGGGTGGCATCTCCAAAGGGCCTCCAAGCACCGACTCGGTGGCACGGAGAGGAAGCTATATTTTATTCCACCGCATTGTGGTGCTTTTACTTCAAAATAATACAAGCAGAAACGTTGGTAAGCTCGTCTCGTCATGCACACGCACACAATAGGCAACATATTTTTGGAGCAAAACTCCAGGAGGAGAACGCTGACAAGCTCCCGTATGCATCCCCGTCTGTGTTGAACAATCTGCTGGGATTACACGATGCGAGGAAGAGCAAATAATATGCCGCCATGTTGACAGCCGCGTTAAGCTTCCAACGCCTCCTTACGTGGCAGCCGACGGCCGCACGTGTCACGCAGAATGCTGAGCATTTGGAAGGAAACTCGTACACAAACATGACAACCTGCGCTGCTGCAGCTTTCATTCGACACAACAAACACAAAAGTAACTGGGATTATTGGTAACGCGTTACAATAAGGTACACAAAACTACAGTAGTTCATAAGGAAGAAAACTACTTAAAAAACTACTTAACCCTAACCACTACTAGTTACTCATTAGTTGCTAAGTAACCAGCCAAAATGTATGTGCCTTAGTTCTTCTAACTACTTTACTCATTAGTTCCTTACTAGTTCCTCAGTAACCACTCTAAATACATGTAACTTAATTCTTCAGTTACTACTCTACTCATTAGTTCCTCACGAGTTCCTCAGTAACCACTCTAAATACACGTACCTTAGTTCTTCAGTAACTAGTCTACTCATTAGTTCCTCACTAGTTCCTCAGTAACCACTCTAAATGTATGTGTCCCAGTTTTTCAGTAACTACTCTTCTGCACTAGTTCCTCAGTAACCACTCTAAATACATGTACCTTACTTCTTCAGTAACTACTCTACTCATTAATTCCTCACTAGTTCCTCAGTAACTACATGTACCTTAGTTCTTCAGTAACTACTCTACTCATTAGTTCCCCACTAGCATCTCAGTAACCACTCTAAATACATGTACCTTAGTTCTTCAGTAACTACTCTACTCATTAGATCCTCACTAGTTCCTCAGTAACCACTCTAAATACATGTACCTTACTTCTTCAGTAACTACTCAACTCATTAGCTCCTCAGTAACCACTCTAAATGTATGTATCACAATTTTCCAGTAACTACTCTTCTGCATTAGTTCTGCAGTAACCACTCCAAACGTATGTAAATCGGGTCATCGGTAACCACTCTAAATTCACATACCTTAGTTCCTCAGTAACTACTCTACTCATTAATTCTTAATTAGTTCCTCAGTAACTCTAAATATATGTGCCTCAGTTCCTCGGTAACTACCCATTGGCTCCTCACCATTAGTTCATCAGTAACCACTCTAAATCCATGCCCCTTAGTTCCTCAGTAACTACTCTAAAGGTACAGTTTGAGCATTAGTTCCTCAGCAACTACTCTACATTCATGTGACTTAGCTCCTTGGGTTTCCTGCTTTTTCTTCTGCTTGACTTTTCAACATCAGACGTGGGCGAGGTCGGCCCGACCGTTCCTGTGACTCACCTTGCTTTTGCCGCGGCTCCTTCCAGGCGGCCAAACGACAACAGGTCACACGGAGCGGACCCGTGGAGGGGTACAACGGGCCGTTTAGGAGGTGGAAATCTGCGCACGGCCGTCACACTTGAAGCATGCGGTATGCACGCATGCCGCCGGCCCGGAGGCCGCCCCACACTCTCCTCAGCAGATGGACTTCCTTGGAGGTGCAAAAGGCCACAGAGTTTATGGAGCACAAATCCTCTGGGTGTCTGAGGGGGAAGTTGAACACACACACACTCACACTAACAGATCTTTTCCAAACAGAAGAGTTTGACTGTTGCATGGATGGGCTGCGTGTCACAGATGGCAGCGCTCATGTTGGCCGCAGGACTTCATCTGCTAGGAGGTCTTACATGACTTGACCTGTTTTCAGCGCTGCAGGAAGGTGTGGGATGGAGAACAGCCTCTCTGACAACGTGCAGCTGCAAAAAAAAGGGGCAGAGCAGAGCTAATTAAAATGTGTGAGCACACTAATGTGAAACACACTTTTCTGGCCAAATCATCACGTCAGATGTTTCTCTTGAAGATGAAGCCAGGAGGAAACGACAAGGAATGAAGGCTCTTCCACATCTAGCTTGACATCTAACCCTGGACAGAAGCTTGTGGGTTGGTATGAGATGCTCTCCATGCATCCATTTTCTATGTCGCTTATCCTCCCAAGGGAGTATAAGTATGCTGGAGCCTATCCCAGCTGTCTTCGGGCGAGAGGCGGGGTCCACCCTGGACTGGTGGCCAGCCAATCACAGGGCACATATAGACAAACAACCATTCACACTCACATTCATACCTATGGACCATTTGGAGTCGCCAATTAACCTAGCATGTTTTTGGAATGTGGGAGGAAACCGGAGTACCCGGAGAAAACCCACGCATGCACGGGGAGAACATGCAAACTCCACACAGAGATGGCCGAGGGTGGAATTGAACCCTCACATTCATACCTATGGACAACTAACCTGACCTCCTGCAATGCCAGCATGCTAACCACTCATCCATCAGATGCTCTAAAATATCTTATTTTGAAAAGGTGATATTAGCTTCCACTCCACTCGTCCACTTTCCCTATTCCATGATGCCGTGCTGGATTCTGGTACGGACCCCCAGGTGTAAACGGAGCCTAAAAGGGACCGTCCTGCAGACGGTGAGTTTGAGAGCACGGATTCAACACGTCATCACAGTTCCTGTCCTCCTTAAAGCCTTGTTAGATGATCTCCTGTTCGTTGCGTCTATCTGACACCGCCCTCACGTCAACACTGCTGGCGTCCTTGCCCTTGTCACAGCATCAGTAATACAATGTGGGATTTACTGCTGTGATTAAAAAGGTTGTCACTATATGAAGTTTCGATGCAGATAATCTGGCCAATAAATCATGGAGGGTTGTTATTGTCATTTCTATATGGAATCTTTACACATTTGAGCACCTTCATTCTTCTAATGGTGCATCTACTCTAGTAGAGACCACGCCTCAATGAATCACTGGTTATATCATCCAGGGTTAGGGGGGGGGTGCACATCCATCTTCTTTCCCTGGAACTTTCACTATCAGTCATACAACAGCTTTGTCTCCTTGGGGGAGAAGGGGCTGCTCGCATATGCACATATGTTCTGAGAAATGCTGCAAAGGTTTGACAGACAATACTAACTGCCTGTGAGAAAACTAGATGTCAAAAATGCAAATTCTGCAACTTTACAGAGTGAAAGATGACATATTAAAGAAAATATTTAATTATTGGGTTATATTAATTATTATTATTGGGCGGCACGGTGGTCAAGTGGTTAAATTGGGAAAATGTCCCAATTTTATGAGAATTAAGTCATACCGGTATGTGAACTTCATGACGACAAAGTCAGAATGTTCCTTTTTCACTTGTAAAATTATGACTTTATGACTTTTCTAGGCTGCACGGCGGTCAAGTGGTTAGCGCACAGACCTCACAGCTAGGAGACCTGGGTTCAATTCCACCCTCGGCCATCTCTGTGTGGAGTTTGCATGTTCTCCCCGTGCATGCGTGGGTTTTCTCCGGGTACTCCGGTTTCCTCCCACATTCCAAAAACATGCTAGGTTAATTAGCGACTCCAAATTGTCCATAGGTATGAATGTGAGTGTGAATGGTTGTTTGTCTATATGTGCCCTGTGATTAGCTGGTCACCAGTCCAGGGTGTACCCCGCCTCTTGCCTGAAGACAGCTGGGATAGGCTCCAGCACCCCCGCGACCCTCGTGAGGAAAAAGCGGTAGAAAATGAATGAATTATTATTATTATTATTATTATTATTAAAACAGTGGTTTATTTGGTCTCAAAGTGTGTTGACAATAATATCCTTTAGAGTCAATATATTATGTGAAAATGCACCTGCTTTTGTTTGTCCAGTCGTATTTGTTGATTGTATGTTTATTAAAAGTAATGTTAAAATCCAGTCTGGTACATCATATTGCATAAGAAAATAATATGCTTCTTCCTGTCACCTGCACCTCGTTAATTCTGCCCTCACCGGGTGTCAGCACACACATTAGCTAATTATTGGTGCTGCGTCTCCATGGAAACAGCAAACAGGGTATCAACAAGCTAGCACATGTATGTATGGAAGGTAAAACGAAGAGGAAGGTTTTAGCATGTAAAAAAAAAATCTTGATGTTTTGAATATTTGATAGCATATATGTGCAGTAGTGGCATGTATGGGAGGCCATCAATGCCATCAATGAGAGTATGTGCACCGTGATACAGAGATGATGTATTTGGGTCATGTTAGTGCAGGATTATTAAAATAACTCAATAAGCATGTTCACACGCACCCTCACAGCGGATTGCTGACACTCGCTGATGCCACACGGAAAAGTGGAAAAGTCAAAGAAGTACCAGCCAAGAGCGCCTGGAAAATCCTACCAGTATCATAACGACATCATAAAGATGTGGAGGTATGACTGAAAATGCCCCCCCCCCCCCACACACAACCACCCCCGGGCATTTCCTCTTGTGCCACAACAGGAGGAATGAATCCCTGCGTGAACGACCTTGTTACCACAACACAGGGTGTGTTGTTAGCGCACGAGAGAGGAAACAACCAGAGGGTGGGAGTGGGAGTGGGTGCGGGGATAACCCCAATTCAGAGCGTGACCACTTTAATATGTAGGCCAGCCTTAATGTCATGCGTATGCAAAAAGAAGGCATGGCATGCTGACCGACTCGTGTGTGTGTGTGTGTGTGTGTGGCGGGGGGTGGGTTCATAGTTCAACATGCTAGTTGTCTGTGGGAAAGTGTGTGGAATATTGTTGCGCAATTTTAGGTGCACCTGCAGGGCTACGACGAGGACAAACAATTCGATGTGCAATTATTTTTATTTAAATCTGGTTTTATAGACTGCACGGTGGATGAGTGGTTAGCCTGTTGGTCATACAGTCAGGAGATGGGGAAGACCTGGGTTGGAATCTCCGCTTGGGCATCTCTGTGTGGAGTTTACATTCATTCCAAAACATTCATTCATTCATTTTTATCCGCTTTTTCCTCACGGGGGGCTGGAGCCTATCCCAGCTGTCTTCGGGCGAGAGGCGGGGCACACCCTGGACTGGTGGCCAGCCAATCACAGGGCACATATAGACAAACAACCATTCACACTCACATTAATACCTATGGATAATTTGGAGTCGCTAATTAACCTAGCATGTTTTTTTTGGAATGAAACCGGAGTACGCGGAGAAAACTCACGCATGCACGGGGAGAACATGCAAACTCCACACAGAGATGACTGAGGGTGGAATTGAACCCTGGTCTTCTAGCTGTGAGGTCTGCGCGCTAACCACTCGACCGCCGTGCCGCCATTCCAAAAACATTCTAGGTTAATTGTGTACTCCAAATTGTACACAATTGTACACAAATTGTCCATATGTATGAATGTGAGTGTGAATGGTTGTTTGTCTATATGTGCCCTGTGATTGGCTGGCCACCAGTCCAGGGTGTACCCCGCCTCTCAGAGCTTTCAATATGATGCAGTGCAACACGACTACAAGAACAAACGCCACCCAGTGTGGTGCAATGCGAATGTACAGTCACATCAACAGGCAAAGGTGTACCTAATATATTGGTACACTCGCAAAACAGGCATGCCGTGGCGTATTTGCATCGCCATGACAACAGACTTCAGCTAGGAGTGACTGTTGACATTAGACGAGATGAACCCTGCGGTACGTGTCGGCACCCATCAGGCCCCACGGGGGCTCCGAGGCTGTGACATGCAGGCCTGCTGCTGACACACACGCAGGCTTGATGAGGCTGAAGAACATCAGCGTGTCAGTACACTTCCACGCTCCACGCTGGGCTACGAGAGCGAGTGTCAGGCTGGAACATGCCGAGGCTTCATTAATATTCCCAAATATCCTCGCCCAGCAGCAG
This sequence comes from Doryrhamphus excisus, assembly GCF_037039965.1. Lineage (NCBI taxonomy): Eukaryota > Metazoa > Chordata > Actinopteri > Syngnathiformes > Syngnathidae > Doryrhamphus > Doryrhamphus excisus. The sequence continues at coordinate 17,772,332 of NC_136367.1, read as the reverse complement.
GTAGCAAGCTGTGCCTGCAGGGTGTGGGTGTGTGTGTGTGTGTGTGTGTGTTTGTGGGTCCATGCGGGGAGCTCCTTCAAAGTACGAGTGGAGAAGAAGTGCTGCTAAGAGGCTGAGAGACCATCTGGAAATCATCTAGAAGGCTAAATATTTAGTTTGAGAATTGAAACGACAATCTAACTGGGATAAATAAAACATATCCCGCCGGAGATCATGCACTATATGGGCACATTTTTAATCCGGAATATACTCTCAATGGACAAGACCATAGAACGTGAACTTGGATATGTTCAAGTCCATCTCTAGTTTATTTCATCTTTGTCACAAACTGATGATGTATAAACTGATATTGACATCAGATGGCGTTTTCTACACAAGTATTCCATCATGTAGCATACTGCGCGCACAGCTAGCAAGTAGCGCACTCCCTAGTGCACTCCCTCGGTTCATTCTGCTATAGAACCAACACGCCCAGATGTTGAGACATGCACAGAGCCTGTTTGCTAGCGAGAGAGAGCGATAACAATGGCCTATCCCAGCTGTCTTGGGGCGAGAGGCGGGGTACACCCTGGACTGGTGGCCAGCCAATCACAGGGCACATATAGACAAACAACCATTCACACTCACATTCATACCTATGGACAATTTGGAATGTTTTTTTGGAATGTGGGAGGAAAACCGGAGTATCCAGAAAAAAACATGCATGCACGGGGAGAACATGCAAACTCCACACAGAGATGGCTCAGGGTGGAATTGAACTCGGGTCTCCTAGCTCTGAGGTCTGCGCGCTAACCACTCTACCGCCGTGCAGCCCATTTTATTCCAAAACTAGAAAGTGTGACTTATAGTCCGGAAAATACGGTAATTAATTCATTCATTTTCTACCGCTTATCCTCACGAGGGTCGCGGGGGATGCTGGAGCCTATCCCAGCTGTCTTGGGGCGAGAGGCGGGGTACACCCTGGACTGGTGGCCAGCCAATCACAGGGCACATATAGACAAACAACCATTCACACTCACATTCATATCTATGGAGAATTTGGAGTCGCTAATTAACCTAGCATGTTTTTGGAATGTGGGAGGAAACTGGAGTACCCGGAGAAAACCCACGCATGCACGGGGAATTGAACTCGGGTCTCCTAGCTGTGAGTCCTGCGTGCTAACCACTTGAGCACCGTGCAGCCAGACTCATTTTCAGTGCATAGTAAATCTACACTGCGATACAAGCTGTACAATGACTACTCTAAAAGAATCCATGTTTCTTTAGCACATCATTATCCCATGAGAATGCAAGGTTTGCAACCGATGTGTTACCTGCAGTCCGTGTGCAGTGTCATCACGGTTGACGGGTGCTTGCACAGCCAAAGACGACTCCCGGTGAGTGACAGTCAAGTGCAATTAAGGCAACAACGGCAGCGAGATGGGAGCTTAATGACTGGATGGCGGCTGCCTGCTGTCTTCCCAGCGACTCCTAATGAGCAAAAAGCAAGCAATTATCATACCATTTCATCTCAGGACTCATGCTGGGGGGGGGGAATCAGAAAAAATGCCTCGCTAGGTGCCAGGAGCTATTCACTGACGTCTAGCTTTGGGTATTTATTATAGAGTGATGTATAGCGGATATATAGTGGATTTGTGGATGACATTTAGGCAGCTGCACCATTGTGTGCACATTATACGCGCATATCCACGCTCACACGTAAATCAACATGGAACATGAGCATCACTGCACCTGCACTGGCTTTCTTTGCCACTCGAATGGCACACACAAATAATCTTAGATTCTCAGAAGAATAGGAAGAATCAAGATGCTTTCTGTTCCTTACTGAGGCAGGCATGCATATTTCTAAGCAAAGTGTTTACAGATGGGGGTGGGGGGGTTACGTGATGTTTTTCCCTGTGGTGTGCATTGTGTGACTCCTCGGGCATCTCCGCCACAAATTGTACAAATAATCCTCGACGTCATGTTCCCGTGCCACTTAACATTTCCCATACGTATCGCTTTACAAAGCACTGGTATGGCAGCGAAGCAGCAGAGGTGTGGGGGCGTGTCATGACCTGGGTGCATGGGGGGAGGGGGGGTTGTGGAAGGAAGTCCCACTGAGTCCCACGGGGCTAGTTCATGTTGCAATGATAATCCAAAGTCAGCCAAAGAGGGCTGATATCCCGTCCATCCATCCATCCATTTTCTATGCCGCTTATCCACACTCAGGTCGCAGGGTATGCTAGAACCTTAATTGTCAAAAAATTACAACTTTGTTTGTTGTTTTTTTTATTTCTGATCTTCCCATTTTTGCTTTTTTTTCAAGTTTTCTTAAATAATAATAATTTCAGACTGTGCAACAGACCAATGAAATAAAAGCAGCGGGCTGCAAACGGCCCCCGAGCTGTACTTTGGACACCAATGAATTATTTTTTCGAAAAGTCATTCATTCATTCATTCATTCATTTTCAACCACTTATCCTCACCTGGGCCGCGGGGGGTGTTGGAGCCTATCCCAGCTGTCTTTCGGTCCAGAGACAGGGTACACCCTGGACTGGTGGCCAGCCAATCACAGGGCACATATAGACAAACAACCATTCACACTCACATTCATACCTATGGACAATTTGGAGTCGCCAATTAACCTAGCATGTTTTTGGAATGTGGGAGAAAACCCACACATGCACGGGGAGAACATGCAAACGCCACACAGAGATGGCAGAGGGTGGAATTGAACGCAGGTCTCCTAGCTGTGAGGTCTGCTCGCTAACCACACGACCGCCGTGCAGCCTAGAAAAGTCATAAAGTCATAATTTTCTAAGTGAAAAAAGAACATTCTGACGTCATGAAGTTCACATACTGGTATGACTTTGTTATCATAAAATTGGGACATTTTCAAACCTTTATAAAAATAATCATATTAAATATGAATAAATGATGGCATCAATGATTAGAAATTCTGATGTTTGGCTGGAAGTTGGGTGGAAAAGAGAAAGACAATCCATGACACGAGGGAAAAAGTGGAAAAGAAAGACCGGCTTCCACTCGCATTTCATCCCAGCAGGTGGGCGGGGTTATGGCGATGGGATTCGGGCAAAGGTGCACTGGTTTCTTTCCGCCACAGACCAGCGAGGGAGGTGAGAGGTTGGACTCCGCCCCGGACGTCCCCCTGGAGGACAGCGCTCGGGTCCGGGCCGATCTCACCGGCAGATGACTGACGTCTGGCCGTCCGTCAAAGCGTGACCCGGGGCGTGCTTTTAATGAGATCCATTCCACGTGACAGGCGCCACCTCTCCCTGGGCCGTCTGATGCCAGTCAGGTTGCTGTCCACATGTGTTGTTGCTTTGGAGTTTGTCTTTGGCCTCCAGACCCCCTGGAAAACTCCCCCTGGAAAATGAGCTATTGCTTTGCTCACAATTCCTTACTAAGGAGGATGATCCAATAAATGACTTCCTCAAATTAAAATGGATACTTTTCACTACTGCTGAAAGGACGACCCGAGGGCCAATCACAGCTGTCTTCGGTCGAGAGGCGGGGTACACCCTGGACTGGTGGCCAGCCAATCACAGGACACATATAGACAAACAACCATTCACACTCACATTCATACCTATGGACAATTTGGAGTCGCTAATTAACCTAGCATGTTTTTGGAATGTGGAAACCGGAATCCGGAGAAAACCCACGCATGCACGGGGAAACTCCACAAGGAGAAGGCCTTGGGTGGAATTGAACTTGGGTCTCCTAGCTGTGAGCCCTGCACGCTAACCACTCGACCACCGTGCACCCCGCTAACCGCTAATATTATTGGACCTGAACAACCTATGCACAGTCATCCCTCGTTTATCATGGATTATAATTGGGTCCTAACCGTAATAAATTTCTGTGACATAGGATTCAATTATTAGAGCCCTCAAGACATGAAATAACATCCCTATAGTCACCTTTAAATTACCCAATATGTAATCAGAGAAAATAAGCCATCTTAGACATTTGTAAGATCTCACGTGTTAGCATTGACAGCGTCTTTCTTGCAGTAGCTATTGCCTCAATATAACAATGTAAGGTCATTGACACCTAGAGACCGGTGTAAAATACCACTCTACCGCCTCTATCCTACGCTTGTGGTTCCGGAGAGACTCACAATGCACTCACAAGCGGAGAACACATTCAGTGAACAATCACACAGGAGCTACTGTCTGACACTCTGTACATTGCTAACCTGCTGCTAGCACTCAGCTAACAGCGAGATGACGTACTCGTATCACATCTTTTCAATGTCTTATGATTCTATTTTCCGTCATTTAGCCATTTTCCTGCTTGAAAATGCTTAATTCCAACCATGAATATGTACAATTTGTTCAAATATGCATTTTTTTATACCAGTACCAGGAAATGGCCTCCTGGCATAGAAAGTTGTTAACAGTTGAGTGTTGGTGGGAGTGTGTACTCTACTGAATGCTATCCTAGTTCCTGTTTAAAATCCACAGCATGTGATGACGGCTATAGCACAAACAAACCAAAGATGCTGATCATCTACTTTGTGCAACAAAGCGAGGGAAAATCCAGTCCACGTCTGTGGTGGTGGCGGGGGGTGGGGGGCGAGAGTATCTATTTAACAGTTCAATCTGTTAAGCTGGCTACACCGCACCAGTCACGGCCTGGGCTAACATCCAGCACGCATCCTGAACAAAACCGCCATAGCATCCAAGATTTGGCTGTGTTGCCTGGACCGGATGGTTTGCATCAGAAACGGAGCCGAGGGCTCGTGCAACCCCCTGTCACGCATCTTTAGAAGTCTTCCAAATAAAGGAGACTCTTGTAGAAACAATCGGGCACACTAACAGATGAAGGGGATTCTGGGTTTTTCGCTATTGCGCAAGAAAATCAGCCAAGAACCACCACCCTTCCCCAACATTTTATTTATTATCCCAAATTTTTAGTCCAGTGGTTAGATCATCTCCCACTTGGTCTATGGAGGTCAGTAGGAACTCAGTAGGACTTCAGCTTCTTGTTGAAGGATGCTTCAACACAGATGGTTTGGTTGATCAAGTCCCGACATCGATGTGTACTAAACATGCGGACCAAGAACGCATGTGGAAGTGGACCAAGACCCATCTTTTAAGCGTTCTTGGTCCACTTCCAAATGAACTCCAAAATGATGCAGATTGGACTTCACCCTCTCACGAGGGTCGCAGAGGGTGCTGGAGCCTACCCCAGCTGTCTTTGGGCGAGTGGACTGGTGGCCAGCCAACCACAGGGCACATATAGACAAACAACCATTCACACTCACATTCATACCTATGGACAATTTGGAGTCGCCAATTAACCTAGCATGTTTTTGGAATGTGGGAGGAAACCGGAGTACCCGGAGAAAACCCACGCATGCACGGGGAGAACATGCAAACTCCACACAGAGATGACCAAGGGTGGAATTGAACCCTATGAGGTCTGTACGCTAACCACTCGACCGCCGTGCCGCCCCAGATTGGACTTGACATATTTAATATATCCCCTGCGAGATGACGTACCGGTAGTCTGTAGTGGTCTTGCGAGGTTAACAGACCCCGGCGACCAACCATAAACTTGTCAACATGTGAGGCTGTAATGCTTGTAATAGGATAGCCGCAACATTTTTTTTTTTAACTGCACCATCTTAACAAGTGACCGTGTTGTGGTCAATTGAAAGCCACCGTTGGCCGTCTCTACAGAAGCGACAGAAGAGGACATACTGTACTGAATATTTGCCAAACGTGCGGAAAAATGCTTTGTTTTCCCATTTTGGGAAGGGGGGGGGCGTGGTGAGAACAGACGGCAACAAGGCTGAAGAACTGATGAAGGGATTAATGGAGGACAGTTGTGACACACTTCAAAAAAAAACTTAATTCAATTGACAACTAAGCCACTAAGCGAGAGACACTGGGAATGCTGGGAATGGTGGGAACAGATGTCCGAGTAGATTTAAGTGTCTTTCCCGCCAGCTTTGCTGTGTAACGAACATTATTTACGTAACGTTGAATGTTTTCTGTTTTTGTCACGTCCTAGCATCGCCTGTACGACGAAAAGCCGCATGACGACCATCTCTGGATGCTCGTCATGTGTGCGGTCAAGATGGATCTGATTACTTTTCATGTGATTTATTTGTGCGCCTGGCAGTAGATTAGGAGTCTGGGCAGGAGGCGGTAATTGTAGAAAATAACCGTGAGGTCATGCAGAGAGAGAAACGTGTCAGAGAGCCAATCAGCTGGAGAAAAGTGAGGTTTGGGTTAGCGCTTTTATTGTGGACGTGTTATTGCCTTTCTTCTGTTGTCGTGCATGCTCAGTTTTCTCTGTCTCGCACACACACACACACAGTTATATCTCTCCTATGTCATTTTACATTCCGGAGCCACCTGTTTCACAGCCTCATCACGGCAAGTGATGACAGGAGGATGAGATGAAGGGGAGGGACGGAGAGGGTGAAGGACAAGGTAGACTTTGTGGTCCCGTCCAGTTGCATTTTTATTTGGAAAAAAAAATGGAATATGGATCATCAGTACACTTCCAGGAAAACAACATGAAACTCTGTAAAGCAGTGGTAGCCAAACTGCGGCCCGGGGGCCACATGCGGCCCACTAAGCGTTTGAATCCGGCCCGCCAGTTGCCAGTTTCTCAGTATTTCAACTTTTAACATACAAACTGGCAACATGACTTGCAAGTCGGATGTCTTATTCAGTAAAAAAAAAAAAAAAAAAAAAGCAGGGGTGGCCAAACTACGGCCCGGGGGCCACATGCGGCCCACCAAGCGTTTGAATCCGGCACGCCAGTTGCCACTTTCTAAATATTTCAACTTTTAACATACAAACTGGCAACATGACTTGCAAGTCGGATGTCTTATTTATTAAAAAAAAAAAAAAAAGCAGGGGTGGCCAAACTACGGCCCGGGGGCCACATGCGGCCCACTAAGTGTTTGAATCCGGCCCGCCAGTTGCCAGTTTCTAAGTATTTCAACTTTTAACATACAAACTGGCAACATGACTTGCAAGTCGGATGTCTTGTTTAGTAAAAAAATAAAGCAGGGGTGGCCAAACTGCGGCCCGGGGGCCACATGCGGCCCACTAAGCGTTTGAATCCGGCCCGCCAGTTGCCAGTTTCTAAGTATTTAAACTTTTAACATACAAACTGGCAACATGACTTGCAAGTCGGATGTCTTATTTAGTAAAAAAAAATAAAGCAGGGGTGGCCAAACTATGGCCCGGGGGCCACATGCGGCCCACTAAGTGTTTGAATCCGGCCCGCCAGTTGGCAGTTTCCCATAAGAGTCACACAAACACTCACAAAGGAAGTTTAGAGATTTATACATGCAAACAGGGAGAGGCATTGACGCAGCCAGTGTGTTCTCAAGCTAGTCGCTAGCTGGCTAGTAGCTAGCGAGGTGTCACTATGCTAGTAATGTATTTCTTGGGCGTAACAATGTTCATAAGAATAATAATTTGTTTCATATGCAGCTCACACGATGCAAATGGAGAATTGTTGGCTTTTTGGAGGCGGAACAGTTGTGTCCCATGACGTGCATTCTTAGCTACCTCTTTTTACCTCTTTTTATACCTTTAGAACACACAGAAACGAGACCAGTGTGTGTTCATGTTTCACATAAGGATTTCTTTCCACTTTAGCGTCAACACGTGTCCACATAAGAGAAGAGCCGTATGCAGTAAAGTAAAGTAACCCCTTCCTGTCCAACCAGCCCAGTTTAAACAAAAAGCAAAGCCATTTCCTCCCTCTGTCTTCAGTCAGGAACCTGCGGTCCAACGCTCAAGAAGAATGACACTGACAGACCGCTGCCTCGGGAGGCCCCATGTCAACACGGCTGCATGGGAACAGTGTGAGGCATCATGGCACCTTCAAGCAACAAAGTCATGCACCGCTGTTATTGCTCCAGGAATGTGTAGTAATAAGCAACTCTCTTTTTCTTTAAAAAAAAAACCCAAAAAAAACACCCAGATATAACATGAAACACCGTCTTCCTGTTTTGATCAGGATGGAGAAAATCCAGCAGACGAGCCGAAGGAGGGATCAGACCCTGTGGAGCCTGTTAGGAAAGGCTTTAATTCATAACCAAGTCATCCCGACACAGCTGCCATCCTCCCTGAGCTCACAGGCAGGAGACATGTGAAGCAGATTCAAAGAGACAAACTTGTGTCATTACAAAAAAAAAAAGGAAAAAAAGAAAGGGGGGAAAGACAGCTGTCCCATTTTTAACTATGCAAAGCTCCAGCTGAGTCATAGCCAGCGTTGGTGACAAAAGAGCAAATAGGAGCAGAAACACGACAATCTGACAGCGAAGGCGCATGCACAAAGAGCACCTCCTGTCTAGGGAGCGTCTCTAAAATGTTTTTCTGCATGGAAACCTTTTCTATGATCTCTGAAAAGCGACCTATACACGGTCTACGCTCTGCAGGGGGCGGGCCAGGGATACCTAAAATACCTACAAGTATATTTTCACCAGGATACCAGGACTTTCAAGGACTTTTAATGATGAAAATTGATCAGAATAATCATAGTAATAAGGTTTTGGCCTTAAAAGCAGTGCTTCTCAATAATTTCCTGTCATTCCCCTCTAAAGGGGCAGAATTTTTTTTGCACCCCCAACCCCAGTTTGAAATACAGGACACACTAGACAATATTTCCTCATTTATCTGTAATCTACAGGCTGAACTTGAAACTGAAATGCAACAAAATGGAGCTCATACGAGCGTATTGCATGTTGAGTACTATAAATTTGTATACATATGTTGGTAGGTCTGCATTAAAATGAACGCCTTTCGTGCTCTACCTGACAGTCCCCCGCACCCCCGACCCACTATTTGAGAAACACAGCGGTAAAGGCCTATTCTTATCCACAATTCTTATTCTAATTCTTTTTCGGCCGCACTAAAGATTTAAAACCAGGTCGCACAAGGTGCACAAGTTTATTTAAAAATATTTTTTTTAAACTAAAACTAGACTAAAAACTGTCTGAGTTTCTGTCAAATAATTCTGGACTAAAACTATCACATTTAGTGGGTAAAATGTGATTAAAACAAAAGTCATTTTCAGCTAGAAATAAATGGCTGCCAAAAACAACACTGCGCTTTCTCAAAAATATCCGATTTTATGACTTTGGTTGGGCTATTTTACACTAAATAGCTGGCAGCAAAAAGTAACGTGCAACATAATAGTGTCATGGCCTTGGGCTGCATGAATCCTGCCAGCACGGTGGGATCTGCGGTTCGCTGAGCGAAAACATGAGTGTTTGAGATGACGAGCATTAAACAATGGAAGCACTGTAGATTTGTACAGGCAGGTTGCTTGACACCGTAATCTGCTTGCTGCAGCTTGCTTCACTTAGAAGACACACACACACACACACACACACACACTAGCAGCCACGTAGCCACACCGCTGATACACACAGGGGAGCAGTGGCACCCCTGCAAGAGTGGGACCCGTGTATAGGATATTAGAGCAGTTACTTCCTAAATTCTGGGATAAAAAGTTATAATTGTGAGATAATTATGAGATTAATTATTAATTATGAGCTAAAAAGTCAAAGATATGATATAAAAAGTCATAATTAAGGACAAGCGGCATAGAAAGTAAATAAATGAAATTCATAATTATTCATAAAAAGTCAAAATTGTGAGCTAAAAGGTCATAATTGTGACAAAAAAGTTGAAATTCAGGGATAAAAAGTTATAATTGTGACACAATTATGAGATTAAAAAGTCAAAGATATGATATAAAAAGTCATAATTAAGGACAAGCGGCATAGAAAGTAAATGAATGAATGAAATTCATAATTATGAGCTAAAAAGTCGAAATTGTGACCTAAAAGGTCATAATTGTGACATAGAAAGTTGAAATTCAGGGATAAAAAGTTATAATCGTGACACAATTATGAGATTAAAAAGTCAAAGATATGATATAAAAAATCATAATTAAGAACAAGCGGCATAGAAAGTAAATGAATGAATGAAATTCATAATTATGAGCGAAAAAGTCAAAATCATGAGCTAAAAGGTCATAATTGTGACATAGAAAGTTGAAATTCAGGGATAAAAAGTTATAATTGTGACCCAATTATGAGATTAAAAAGTCAAAGATATTATATAAAAAGTCATAATTAAGGACAAGCGGCATAGAGAGTAAATTAATGAATGAAATTCATAATTATGAGCTAAAAAGTCGAAATTATGAGCTAAAAGGTCATAATTGTGACATAAAAAGTTGAAATTGTGACATAATTATGAGATTAAAAAGTCAAAGATATGATATAAAAAGTCATAATTAAGAACAATTTGAAATACTAGACAAACTAGACAATATTTCCTCATTTATCTGTACTGTACAGACTGAACTTGAAACTGAAATGCAACAAAATGGAGATCATACGAGCGTATTGCATGTTGAGTATTATAAATTTGTCTATGTTGGTAGGTCTGCTGCAGCTTGCTTCACTTAGAAGACACACACACACACACACACACACACACACACTAGACCCCTGCAAGGGTGGGACCCGAGTATAGGATATTAATGGTAATGGTAATGGTTTAATTTCATTTGAACATGCATCAGATTATAATTGAGTGCATCCCATAATCAGTTCACAGTTCCACATGTCCAAAAGGAGTAGGAAGAAGCAAAGCTTATTAAATCCTACCCCTCCCTCTGGTACTTTTACAATCAGTAACTATTACATTTGTTCACTTCCTGCTTTCCATAATACAGTTGAAGTTTTTTTTTGTTTTTTTTTTTTTAAATAATTTTTTTAATAATTAGAACAGGTACTTCCTAAATCAGGAAATCACGGCTTCTTCCTCCGACTCTTACAGTGGATGGACTGAAGCTTTGTGACACCTTCCATACAATTGCTTCACTAAAGATTGAAACTATAGAAAATTGTGTCCGACTGAGCTCTTCTAGGGATAAACAAACTAGCCTCAATGAGCTACAACGTTTGCTATGACATTGTGAACAATGATGCCACCATATTTAGAACTTTTTCCGCATTTCTGAGTTGCTGAAAGTAAAGTTTTCAGAGTCAGACCCCCCCACCCTCACTCTGTCAGTCGTAGGATTACTCAGAAAAGTGCAGTGTTATCATTTTCCTATTTAAATGCAAATGAGCGAGCTGCCGTCATCGTCAAAGCGCTGCGGAAACAGTATGAATATTTCACATCTTATCGCAGCAAAAGGTAACAGCGCTCCCGCCGAGGTGGAGGGGAGGAGTGCATCTTCCCTCATTAATTTTCTACACCGTGAGAAAAAGTCACATCATGCCGTCCGCTGTCCGAGGATACCGAGGTGTCAACTGAAGAGCACTTCATTGCTTCCTCATAATCGCGTGTGTTCAAGAAAGTCAGCGCTGAATGAACGGAATCCCTCCTTTCTTGACATTAGCACCCTTGTGCTACCATCAGATCTGCCGAGATTAAAACATGACGATCATGCATGAATTAATTAATCACAGAAAAAATGAAAACAAACGCCACAACTGCCATTTTTGTGCGTCTGTTTTCCTCGTTTCCCGCCTCCAACCAGTTACTCTGTGCATTGGTTTTAGCACCTTGGCGTGTTTGTTCCATTTCCTTTTGGCAGTCACACAGTTTCTTTGTCTGGGCGGGTGGAGGCGGGGCCTCTAGCATACACACAGAGTGCAGAAGAATGTATACCCTTGTAGGGAGCAATGCAAGGTAACGTAGCGTAACGTATTGTCATGTAATTTCAATATAATGTGACATATGTTGCCCAGGCACGGCGGACGCACAGACCTCACAGCTAGCACAGGGTTCGATTCCACCCTCGGCCATCTCTGTGTGGAGTTTGCATGTTCTCCCCGTGCATGCGTGGGTTTTATCTGGGTACTCCGGTTTCCTCCCACATTCCAAAAACATGCTAGGTTAATTGGCGACTCCAAATTGTCCATATGTGGACACATGTGAGTGTGAATGGTTGTCAGCCTGGTCATCCTGGAAACGGGAGGGGGGGGGGGGATTCAGGGAATTCCGTCTTTACGGTTCCGACATTATCTTTGAAATTTGCTGCAGCGCTGGAAGGCAAAGTGACAGAAAAGCATGAGGGACTTTAGTCAAGGCAGGATCCAATAATTGCTTTCCTCTTGTCTCACGCAAGTGACAGATGGTGAGGCCACCAGAGGACCCAAGATGGGAATAATATTTTTGATGAAAAATAATATATAGCGGGGGGAAAAACATGCAGCTGTTGGCAAGGAGAGAAAGGAGTGGCATGGATGGCGGCGCGGGAATGATACTTGGAACTGTGAAGTTTGGGAGGGAGAATGGATCGTCTGTGATGTATTCCTGCTAAATGTGGAGCGAGTGGAGTGGAGTGGAGTGGAGTTACAGTTGCATGTGTGAAACTTGCTATTTGTTTGGGTGATGGGACCACCCTTCAAACGCACACACGCCCACCTGCATGTGTTCTGCTCTGGCGCTTGGCGTGCAAGCATCGTGATGACTTTTCAAGACTCCGAGAAAGAGAGAATATATCAATATCTTCTCTCCCGCTGCGCTGTGCATGCGTGTGATTGTGTAACAGAACTATTTGCTGCAATCAGGGGAAATCTAACTCGTTTAATGGCAAACATGATGCACCGCTTTTTTTTCTCCCTTTTCTGCTATGAGCATCAAAGGAAGTGCTCAATAACCAAATCACTACCACGCATCCGCCAGTCCTGGGTGTACACCGCCTCTCACCCGAAGTCAGCTGGGATAGACTCCAGTCTACCCCCGCGACTCTGGTGGGGATGGACCACCATGCATGCCGAAATATAACAAAAAATCCTTTACTGTATGGTGCAAATGTTTTAGTCCATTTTTATGAAAAGTCAAAATTAAGGACAAGTGGCTTAGAAAGTGAATGAATGAATGAAAGTCATAATTATGAGGAAAAAACTCAATAATTAAACAATAATTACGAGGAATGTTTTGATAATTATCGGCCTGATATCAGCATAAAAATGCAATATTGGTTGATATCAATATCAAATTTTCCCGATTATGACAACCGATATTTAAAAAATGCGGTATACAGAACATATGTGTTTATTCCGCCAGAGGAGATACGTCATGTTACACATATCGGTATCGGCTGATATCGGAAATTGAAAACTGGACAATATCGGCATATCAGTTTTCGGAAAAAAAAGCCAATATCAGACATCCCTAATAACTCTGAGATAAAAAGTCATAATCATGAGCAAAAAAGTCATAATTTGGAATTAAGAAAGGCATAAGGACTAGCGGCATAGAAAATGAATTAATGACTGAATGTCAGAATTATGAAACAAAAAGTTAAAACGTCATCATTTTGAGATAAAAAGTCAATATTATGAGATAAAAAAGTCAGAACAGGTGCATCCCATGATGTGTGTTGCCTCTTTTTTTACCTGTTTTGATATCTTTAGAACGCACAGAATAGAGAAAGACATGTATTCCTGTTTTACATAAAGATTGATGGATGAAAAAGTCTACTTTTCCTGTCAAGCTCTTCTATTCGTCTTATTTTCCACAGATGTGCGCCCCCCCCCCCCCTTCCATCAGTGGTTGTAGGTTTAAACGGGCTCTCCTGTAAAATCATTACATTGCTCCGTGCTTTTTTATTAAGGTATCACTGCAGGCTACAAACAATACAAACCTTTCATCACGGCGAACGCTTGAAACCCAAGCTACTGTACAGAACATTTGTGGAATAATAATCATGCGTCCGGGGCGTCAGCTGCATTGTACGCTGACGGGCTGAGAAGCAAAATAAGCCAGTGTGATCAGGGGAGGGATGGAGTGAGATTAAAAGATTTAAGGCTCCATTTGTTCGTGAATGTCTTAGGTGAGAGCCAGTGGTACTCAGTTAGGCTAGCCAGGCGTCGGAGGAAATCAACCTCATCCGCATCTGGACAATGTCCTCTCCTTACAGCATCACGTAAGGTCACCATCGACTACATACATTTGTAATAAAGATGCTGGCTGCGTTGTGTTGAAACGTGAGAATATTCCATCAGTCAAATGATTGCAAGAACACAAGCTCCCACGAGCCCCGTGTTAAATGGCTGTTTATCCTACAATGAAGTCAGCGTAGGAATATTTGTATTGGAAAAGCTTATTGTTTGAAACGCTGCATGGAACGCTGAAATACCCCGTGTGCCTTCCCTCGCCGCACCTTTACCGCCATCCATCTTGCGCTTGGCATAGCTAATCGCTGATGACGGAGACAAAATGCAGAGGGAAATTAAAACAAATGACTTTTAGCCTCTGGTTTGGTGACGGCCTTCCATTTCAACACTCTGCCACCTTGTGGAGCTTACGGCATAATGACAAATTATGCACACATGGAGGTTGCATTTCAGCAGCTTCCCACGCTTTATTGGGCAGTCTGAGGCCACGTCCATGTGAGCATGGCTTATATATTCTTCCAATATATTTGAGTAAAAACATATTAGCTTGGCTATCATACTACACATTTAATTGTTGTTTTTCTACCATTTCTGGACTTTCTTCAAGTTTATGATGGGTTAAAATTGGAGGCGCATGATCATTATCAGGCTGATACAATGGAATTAGCATCGTTCATTTGTTCCAGACTGTAACCCAAACAGATGCTCACCAAATCAATTGCCATAAGGAATCATGGAAATCTAATTCATCCGTTCCAGACACCCACAAATGTAACATCAGACACGTTTTTATAGTTTTACAATAATAGTCTAATATGCAGTAAACAATTCTAAATGCATATAAATACATATTAATGATGAATGAACGAGATAAATGAGTATTTAAGCTTACTTTGCTTTCACTGAAAACATGAGTCTTGATGTGAGTGTTCAACCGTCAACATTAGAGACATCTAGACATGAAATAACACCCCTATAGTCACCTTTACATTTGTATTCCCCAATATAGTATAGGTATAAACAGAGAAAATAAGACAATTCCACATAAATAAGATAATAGAGATTGTTTTTTCCTGTGGTGGCTATTTTCTCCTCAATGTATTGTAATGGCGGCTTTAAACTACTTTACACTCGCATTACTCAATACAGTAGCCATGATAAGAGTAAATTCGCCACTTAAGATGTAAAGACAACTTCTGCTCGTTTTCTATGGGGGACCTTAGTTCCAGGCGGACAGGAAGTGAGGTCGGAGGTTCTGAGTTGAGTGTAGTTTTTCTCATTATTTTTCAAATGTTCTGTCGACACCTAGTGGCCAACGTAGAATACTACATTCACAAGTAGAATGTTTCTTCTGCCTTGTATTTGTATTATACTTCATTTAGCCAATTTTATTATTGAAAATACTTAATTGAGGCCAATAACAAGTACAATTTGCTTAAATATGCATTTTAAAAACTAATAATAGACCGTATTCAACCACAAAAGAAGACATGATGGATCCTTACCTCATTAGTTCCACTTGAATGATTCAATTTGTCTGCACTCCATTTAGTGCATTGCTGCCTCATTTCTTATATTCTATCTTCATTTTTGTTCAGCAAGGGCGTTTATTACTTCTCTCCTGTTTATATTGGCCATCTTTAAACAATTTTCCACTTTGACTTCCTTGTAGTTCACTTCATTCAACGTTCTCGCTGGCTGATAAACATATCATTAGGTACTACAGCGCCACCTGACGCTTTGGCGTGCACTTGGCAATCTGCAATCGGATGTGGGCGGGGTTTTTGACAACTCATGAATGGTACAACAATACTTAATCAAAATGGCCGTTCAGTGTTGACGTATACTCAGCAAAACCACAATAATAGACAGTTCAGATACAATAAAACACAACGCAGTGTTGTTGTATATTTAATTTGGGGGCGTTTACGGTTGCTAAGGTAGGTTCCCTCCGCCCCATGGGTGTGTCCAGGCCGCAGGGAGGGTGGTCCAGTGTCCTCTATCCACCTGCAACACGCCGCTTCTCGGCACTTGAGCGTCGGAAGCTCCTCGTTGCGTCTCACACTCCCCTGGATCAACTCCTCTTCTTGGCATCCTCCCCGTGGAAAATTACACAACTATTACCGACAACTTGGAGAGCACAACAACTTGAATTGAATCAATCCCAGCTTTTGTTTGGCTCCGGAATTACCGCGGGGAGAATCTGTGGAGGACACAAGCCGGGCTCCTGACTGTGTGCGCGGGCATAGACGCTCCGAGGAACCCCCTCCTGCCTTCCTGCCTTCCTGGATGGTTTTAAATGTTTGCTTCTATTGCAGTTTGTTGTGGATCCAACTAAAAGGTAACAGGACAAGAGTAAGTGGCTTTTATACATGTGCCCTCATGAATTATTGCCTTTGAGAGGCAGATGCGCCTTTAAATCAGCAGAAGACGGTCTGCCCATGCTGAGTATTCCTTGCACGCCACATCATAAATCATCTTTATATTACAAAGTTGACTCATTTACTTTGTCAGGGAACCCCTTTGATGTTTATTCTAAGCAACAGGCTGTCTTTTTATTTTTTTTTTAAACTTAAGATGGCTGGTCTAAGAATAAAGGGGTACAGTATGAGCACAATTGACACTAATAATCATAATAAATACCACTGGGTTAGTTATTGGACTGTTTGCTAATATTAATGCTTTTATTTACTTAAAATTACCTTTAACCCTAACCCTAACCCAACATCACAAAGTTACACCTGCTGTTTTCCACATGTCGGAAAAGGAGTAGGTAGAAGAAGAGCTCAAGTCCCTGCAGTTACTGATGTTCACTTCCTGTCTTAATGAATATGACTATATGAGCATTATAAATATGACATTTAGGACGTGTCACAATGTGTCACTTCTACAAAAAGTACCATGAATGATATATTTCATTTCTACTAAAGGGCTCACTCCGTTCATGTTGTTGTTGTTCCATGGAAGAAACGCACTAAGGTGCTGAACCAATGCACAGAGTGAAACCTCTTCCTGCCAGTTTGGGGGCGGGGTACGAGGACAAGATCCAGTTCATTTTTTTCGACATCTTGTCAGCTCTTGCGATGGAAAAAGATGAAAATATGTAGTGATAGGGAGATAGGGCGATAAAAGATAATGTGACAAAGATAAGCCCTCCATGCTGCAAAGTGCTTGGGTTTATGTGCACGTACGTGCACGTATAAGGCTACTTTACAAAACGTTGCAAGTTAGTGACACGTTTTTTGGGTTGGTGCTCGTCCTCATATCCGAAGAGCCAGGTCACTTTGAATCCCGGTCTAAGGTCTGCTTTGGAGTTTTGCCTGCGGGGGGGGCTCAGCGTGGAACTTGATCTTAAACCCCGGCTGACAGTTTGACCTCAGACTCAGACCCGTCTCGGTGTCTCGGTGTTTGCGCCAACATAATTACAGCTCCCCAAACGCTGAGGTACGCTTGTTTTATTGTTCTCTTCCAATCCTACACGGTGATTTGCCACGCCGCATTTGGACGCCCTCCACAATCCCTTTATGGTGCACTCATAATGTTTGGCGCCCTTCTGTGGGAGAGCTCGTGTTGTTGAGCATGCATTTTCTTGCTGGCCTTTTTAGTAACAAGTGTAAAAATGAAAATAGAACTGCTTGAAATGTAGTCAAGATTCAAGTTTGTTTCCTTATGCATGCATGCAGTGAGACGTCCATCCCAAAATGTGACCACGAAGTCCCCCACCTTGGTTTTCTTTCTTCTCGATGTGTCTCAAACACTAAACAAACCATCATTGGACTGCTGATCTTTGCAAATCTGCTGATGTTGCTGTCGTGGTGGGTCTGTGAGATTCCGGGCTTATTGTCTGACGTTCATCCATCTCTGTCCCCCCAGCTCCTGGACTCTCCTCCCCCTCTGTTAGCAAACAGAGAGACAATGTTGCGGGACAGCCTGTGCTGTCTGCTGGCCCTGCTGGCCTCCGCGTCCGGGGCACTGCCCCCGGCCAACGAGCCGCTGTCTGCACCCAGGATCTTCCTGTCCTTCAAAGGTGAGTCTCCGGCACAATGTTGGGATACCTGCTGTGTGGGATTTTCTTTCCCCGATAATCGGACTGGGTAGACATTGGCAAGCATTTGTGCCTCAGTGGCTCCGCCTTTGAGGACCACTGAGATGTTGCTGATGGGCCTTTTGAATTGTGAAGAATATGTTCTTTTTATGAAACGGCCTGGCTGCTGTTAGTTGTCCAAACAGGTCTTTGTGTGGCCTCGCTCCCTTCTCAACTAAAGTTCGATTTCACACTTGGCCGGGCCCACACTCGGGCCGACATCCAGCATGTTATGAATGTTTGCCAGTGCCACATGAGACCCTCTGTGTGTGTGTGTAGTGTGTGTGTGTGTGTGTGTGTGTGTGTGTCCCATTAAAATAGACTTCAGTGGTGCACGGCCTCATTCATCCTTCAAGTGAGGATCTTAGGGTGTACAGTAGAGGTGGGAATTTGGAAGGGGCGTTGGACTAAAGCTATGTTTTTAATATTATTTAGTTCATTTTGAATAAGAGAAAATACTTTGTTTTCAGTTTACATGGCATCGTGTTTTTCTCGACTCAACAGCACCTCTGCTGGTTGCAACCATGTACTGCACTCTACACACATTTCATACACTCACAGATCAGTTAATCAATTATGACACTGAATTATCTGTCAATATATTCATGCTATATTTTGTGACAATAATGGTAATGGTTTTATTTCATTTGAACATGCTTCAGATTACAATTGAGTGCATCCCATAATTAGTTCACAGTTCCACATGTCCAAAAGGAGTAGGAAGAAGCAAAGCTTATTAAATCCTACCCCTCCATCTGGTACTTTTACAATCAGTAACTGTTACATTTGTTCACTTCCTGCCTTTCGACGAGGGTCGCGGGGGTGCTGGAGCCTATCCCGGCTGTCTTCGGGTGAGAGGCGGGGTACACCCTGGACTGGTGGCCAGCCAATCACAGGGCACATATAGACAAACAACCATTCACACTCACATTCATACCTATGGACAATTTGGAGTCGCATGTTTTTGGAATGTGGGAGGAAATCGGAATACTCGGAGAAAACCCACGCATGCACGGGGAAAACATACAAACTCCACACAGAGACGGCCGAGGGTGGAATTGAACCATGGTCTCCTAGCTGTTAGGTCTATGCTCTAACCACTCGTCCACCGTGCAGCCCTGCCTTTCTGATATAATAAAAAAATAAATTATTATTCATTTATTTGAAATATTAGAATACAATTTATTCAGATTGGAACAAAAAAGTGCATATATAAATTTTCGAATAAAAATAATAACTGCCCTGTGTCTGAAGACCAGGTCTATTTTTAGTTCAAGCTGGTTCGTTTTTGTATCTTTTAAAGGCGTTTAACTGAAGTCTTTGTTGATTGAGGTTTCCCTTTCCCTCTTTATCCCTCACGTCCTGTTGAGTGGCGAATCCAGACGGATCTCACACTCCGGCGCTGTCGCATTTACTTGGTTTGGAGGAGATCATTTATTCTCCCTTTTCCTCTAATCAACTTGCGTTTTGTTTTTAATTAGTTTGCAGGGTTACTTTATGCATGGCAGAGCAACCTCACATAGATTGAAATGCCCATAAGCTGTGCACGGACTAATTGTGTTGGTTTTGCGGCGCCACGCTGCTGGGAATAGCTCTTAAAGGCTCTTTTATTCATTTTTAATGAGCTAGCATACTTAACCAAATAATGACTATGATGTTCCCTAATAGCTTTTAGTGTCTGGCGGCCTTATTCCCTCGGAATAGATGTCACATGACAAAGCTCATTATGACAATTATTTACCTTTTGATAGGAAAATAAAATGGACAGTCCGATCTGTTGTGAGCCTTCGTAAAACCGTCGTCAGACAACACCCTCTCTGCTGATGATTTGCATCTTTTAACAATGGTTGATCGAAATGTTGCTGCTTTTGGCTGCAGCCCAAAACGCTAGACTCAAGAGATGCAGTGTTTTGTCTTCGCCTCTCATATCTTTGCACTCTATCAAAGCAAAAAAAAAAACACAAGAGGTCAGACCCACGGTATTGTATTTGATCTGGCGTGTACATACAGTGTCACTCGTGCACCCTGCTTTGAAGGCTTAAATTCCGAAATAGGTCATATATGTCCTGCATGTTCATTAATCTGCACTCCGCCTGCTGCGTTCACGTGGCTTTTATAGCGTATACATTTTTACAGAAACTGTCCAAAGATTAAGGATTTGCTTGCCTAATATCTGACAGTATGAAAATATAGAACACACGTAGCTGGCAGTAGCTCAGACGGTACAGTAGGACTGGGGGATATGGACCAAAACTCATATCCTCATATATTTAGCTTGAATATTGACATATGATGTATATCCCCATATTTTTTCCCACAAACTGCATTTAAACAAAAGTCAAATCCGAATATGTGTGCAAAGTTTTATTTAAATGTAAACAGTTTTATAGAACAATAGCTGCTGAAATTATATATTCATACATTCATTCATTTTCTACCGCTTTTCCTCGTGGGGTGTGCTGGAGCCTATCCCAGCTGTCTTTTGGGCGAGAGGCGGGGTACACCCTGACTGGTCGCCAGCCAATCACAGGGCACATGTAGACAAACAACCATTCACACTCACATTCATACCTATGGACAATTTGGAGTCGCCAATTAACCTAGCATGTTTTTGGAATGTGGGAGGAAACCGGAGTACCCGGGGAAAACTCCACACAGAGATGGCCAAGGGTGGAATTGAACCTAGCTGTGAGGTCTGCGTGCTAACCACTCGACCGCTGTGCCGCCGAAATTATATACATATATTTAAAAATATTCTTTAAAATAAATATAGAAAAGTATTATTTAAGTATTATTTAAAATGAATATGCTGCAGTCACGCTAGTCTTTCTGTAGCCGGGTTAGCGCCATTAGCACGTCCATCTCACGATCCCATGGCAACAGACGGTAAACACAGTCGATACCGTCTTTATACGACAACTTTTATACCGTCTTTTTCGCTGTTCACTCCTGCTATGCAGGCTCTCCTCCTCTGTATCTCCGCGGGGATCTCCGGTCACTCGGCGTAGCGAAGTGGTGCTCAAAGCTAACAGCCACTCCCAAGTGTTGAGAAGATGAACCCAAGATGAACAATAAGAAAGTACGAATAAAGCACTATTCAACACTAAAAACACATCAGAACATACATAGATGCTGTGATGCTGTAACTAGCTTGCATTCGGGCGGCGCCATCTGGAAACATGAAATCCCTGCATCAAATCCAGTTTATGTCCACATGAACCATAAGTTTGTTTTTATATGGTGCTTATATTTTAAGCCCCCCAGCCGTACGGTATAGATATGGGCTTGGGAGTATCGAGCATTTGCATTGCAGATATGAGGTAGCATAAGGAATGTCCACTGAAAGCATGCAGGGAATCGATCATCAACCAAATCCTGGCAGGCAGGAGTGCAAGTCCCAGGCTGTGTTGACTAACCATCACGTAGAAGTCTGACAGAAACGACACAATGACAAGTTAGAGAAGCAATGATGTGCTCGTACAATCGTAAATGACCGAGTCTGGCATCAGTCCGTTGCTGAGAACACCTCTTATTACCTTGAAAACCAGCTCTTTAATCACTCTCTATTTTAGAGCACCCAGCTTGGCGAGGTCACGACCTTTCCAACAGAAGCCGCTCAGAGTGGAGGTTAACTGCCCTCAAACTATGGGAGAGTGGCGACATATTAACAAGTAATAGCTTGTTACTCACATTTGAAAGTGTTTAACCCTGTTTTTCCTCGGCGTCTTCAGCTGGTGACGGAACACCCGGGGACAAGGTTGACCTTGCTGAGAAAAAGAACTAAATTGGACACATTCTCAGGGACTTTGACTTTCCCCGAGGCTGTGAGTTCTTCATAATACCAAACAAACTATTGGGTCATCTTTCCTGGCTTCCTGGAAGCTTCATTGTAGTATACTGATACCGTGGTTAGCATCATTAATCCCTTCCAGAAGGTACGGCTCTTACCAAAACATACTAATTTTAAAGTGCAAATCCCATTCATGTGTTCTGGACACCCGGAATTGTAATCTAAAACAGTTTTACAATTACAGTTTTAGAAATGACAAATGAGTAGATTCTAAATGCAGTCATTCCCGTCACTACATTGTTGCCCTAATCCATAAATCCACATGTCAGTCAGCCCCGATGCCATGTCATTAATTACCCCCGTCACCAGGCTGCATGGCTGCTTACAACTGGATGCTTGTCCAGTTGTTAAACATAATGAGACATGGCAATGAAGCCATAGTGGCACCATGTCAATGCTCATAAATAGTGGCGTAGACAACCTAATGTACTGTGTCCTTTAAAGGGATATCTCTCTGAAATGGTGTAGTTTCCAGTTGATTTATTCATATTAGTGATAGTTCTACATGCGTATGTACTTCTGTTAATATGCACACTATTGTATTGACACTTTGCAGCAACACAATTGTCATTATTAGAAGAAATTGTACTGTATCTGTTATCAATGGATCATTTTGGGGGTTTAAGGACCCCCCAAAAGGAGTCACGGTCAAACAGAGGTGTCCCAACTACGACCTACGAGCCATTTGCAGCTCCAATTCTAGACTTTAAATAAAAAGCAACAATGGTGTAATAATAGGTATTAATAATACATTGTGTCACCTATAACATGACAATATTTCCCATTGAGGAAAAAATGAGGGCACTAGCGGTGGAAAGATTCATTCATTCATTTTCTACCGCTTTTCCTCACAGGGGTGCTGGAGCCTATCCCAGCTGTCTTCGGGCGAGATACAGGGTACACCCTGGACTGGTCGCCAGCCAATCACAGGGCACATATAGACAAACAACCATTCACACTCACATTCATCCCTATGGACAATTTGGAGTCGCTAATTAACCTAGCATGTTTTTTGGAATGTGGGAGAAAACCCACGCATGCATGGCGAGAACATGCAAACTCCACACAGAGATGGCCGAGGGTGGAATTGAACCCTGGTCTCCTAGCTGTGCGGTCTGCACGCTAACCACTCGTCCACCGTGCCGCCCACGTGGGAAGATAATAAATTAAATTAAATTATCTTAATCACGCAATAACTGTATAATTTTGCCGTCCTTAATATATCCCCATGTGCCTGTGTGTCTGTTTTTCCTCATCTTTTGCCTCCAAACATTGAACAGTTGGTTCAATAGAACAATGGCATGAACGGAGGGAGCCCTTGTGTCTCTCATAGAGTCTCTTTGTCTTGGTGGATGGAGGCGGGGCTGCTAATATACACCTATTATATTAGTGCTGTATCCGTGTCGTCAAGCAATCATTTTGGGGGTTTAAGGACCCCCAAAAGGGGGGTGTTATATGGCCAAATGACTCAATATTTAATAATTGAATCTTGCAAATTAGGCCACAAAGCAGGGACTAATTGATGTGTCAGCATATGAATGAAGAATGCGCTGTCGGTGGTTAAATGGTATTTTCTTCTGAACAGAATGTTCTGTTGGGAAGGTATCTGATGATCCATGTCATTGTTATGTGGTCGTAGCCTTATATTAATGAAGGAGGACTCTTCTTCTTTCACATTGCACAGTTATTTAATATTCCACAACAGGAGGCAAACTGTAGTGGCATCCATGTCCATATCAATATCAGACAAGCATCTCTCACTTAGCTGCGATATGAAGCCGTTTTTCCAGCCTATTTGCTGCGTTCATAATGCACCATCAACATGACTCACTCTCAGCATTGTGTCGTTTACATCCCGCTCTGCCCTTTTACCTGCCAGATATATTCCTATGCTGCCTCCCCAGCGGATGAATAGCATTCATGAGTGCCGCACCGCTGGCAGCCTGTCCATTCCGTGAAGCGGTTCAAAGCAACAACACAAAAGGCTTTTAGCAAATTGTCTTCATGTTTGTTTGCGCACATGCGCTACATTGTACCTGTCAGCACAGCACACACTGGTCCAAAGTGCCTCCCAGTCCCTTTTTTTTTTTTTTTTAAATCCCCATTAGTGAATGTCAGGGCCCTGGAACATGTTTCCACACAGAAACACGGGGCGGCTGTGGCACGCAAGCCTGCAGCAATTATTACAAGACTTTGCTACTCTCTCTCTGTGGAGATGCTGCCGGAGGAGGCAGAGCAGGAGGAGGCGGAGGCGGAGGAGGAGGGCAGCAGCCGGCTCATCCCGACAACCTCTGCTCCGCTGGATGTGCGCTGTCAAACGATGATTATTCAGGAGACAGAAAAAGGAGGCGACGGTGCTAAATATAGTGTCCCTTTCTGTCTGTCTGGTTGATTTTTTTTTTAACTCCTCATGCTCGGTTTGGCGATGTGTTCTTCTTACATGTGGTCCAGGCTGGTGCTGGTGGATGGTGGCTCTGTATTCATATACAATATATCATAAATAAGATCAATGAAATGGCTGTAATGTACTTATATTCAGCTGATGTGTTGGAAATCCTTCTAGCGTGCTAATGCTATTTCCATCCATTCTGGTCTTCAGTCATGCTAGGCTAAGGAACATGCGTGATAATCCTTTGGCCGGCAGCCCAGGCTGTCACGTTGTTTAAAAGATGGACTGTCAAGCGTTTGCTAGTTTCTACAATCCATTCATCTTCTGTAAGGATTTATCTTCTCCATACCTGGTAGCACAACCCAAGTTCACACCATGCTTTTCCAATTGCATGTTGATTGCTGGCTTTGGCTATATTGTACTGAGCATCCAGGACAAAGAGATGTATACTGCTTTTATTGTTTGGAAGCTTTTTTTTTTCTTTAATCAAAGAACGTGTGCAGGTGAGTTACCGCCGCATGCGTTCTTCTGCGTCTGTGTTGTGTAAAAAGGGGGACAACACACAGCAGAGGGCGAAGGAAGCTTTGCTGCGTGTGATTGGCAGGTGTGCGTCTCCGGCATCGACTCACTGCAGCCCTTTTGTAGCTCTTTCTGTCTAACATGTGGCAGATGTGATTAAAAATAGCCACCATGCTAGCAAAAATCTCCTGTAGCCATTAGTGTGGCTTATGAAATTCCTTTTGAACTATTAATGTAAAATGATCAAAACATGTTTTTGGCTTTCTGGAATGTATTCATTGGATTCATTACAATTGATTTGGTTAATGTCCGTTTTGGTTAGAGTTCATTTTTGGTTAGTTCATTTTCTACCGCTTTTCCTCGCGGGGGGTGCTGGAGCCTATCCCAGCTGTCTTTCGGGCGAGAGGCGGGGTACACCCTGGACTGGTGGCCAGCCAATCACAGGGCACATATAGACAAACAACCATTCACACTCACATTCATACCTATGAACAATTTGGAGTCGGCAATTAACCTAGCATGTTTTTAGGAATGTGGGAGGAAACCGGAGTACCCGGAGAAAACCCACGCATGCACGGGGAGAACATGCAAAACGCCACACAGAGATGGCCGAGGGTGGAAATGAACCCTGGTCTCCTAGCTGTGAGGTCTGTGCGCTAACCACTTGACCACCGTGCCGCCCGCATGGGAAGATAGTAAATAGTAAAAATAAATAAATCACGCAATAACTGTATAATTTTGCCATCCTTAATATATCCATGCTAGCAAAAACCTCCTGCAGCTATTATGAAAATGATCAAAACACGTTTTTGGCTTTCTGGAATGTATTAATTGGATTAATTACAATTGATTTGGTTAATATCCGTTTTGGTTAGAGTCAGACCTTGTGGAGCGGCTTAGTGACGCTAACCAAGGTTCCACTCATGTCCACAGTGTATATAAGTACAGTGTATACCCAAGTGAGATGACTATGTCAGTGCTCACAAATCAAGGGCCAGAGATTCCCCTGCACATAAGAGATTATTTCCCCCGATGTGCATTTCTTCACACAGGAAGTCCCGTGGCGGTGCTGGCGAGCGACGTACTAACCATTGCCTTTATTACACAGAGGTGATTTGTTGTGGAACTGCTGTGAAAGGTATTCACGCCAGAAAGTGTGCCATTAGTTCCGTTTATTCAACCCAAGTGGACAAGCTGGCCAGATGTTGTTTTTTTGAGAGAGGTTGTGGGGGTCCATGGGGGAGTCGCAGTTTGGGCTGAAATGAAGTGAACAGCGGGTCAAGGGCACCGCTTTAGTTGTTTACTCAGAGACAGATCATTCATTATCATTTGTCTGTCAGTGTTGGGATCTTGTTTCTGCGGTGCCATTGACCTTTGTGAACACTTGGACAGGAAGGCTGGTTTGGGATATGTGCGCTTGTATGTTTGCACCCGGCGTCACTTGAACACGCTTGCATGAGGTACAGCCACACAAAGCTGCAGTTCCATAGAACAATGGCATGAACGGAGTGAGCAGTCCTGTGGAAACACTCGTCATGTACATGAACAGGAGGACATCAAAAATGGAACAAAAAAGGGAAGGATCTTTCTCACGTTTGGTGTTACATCATTCAAAAGTCCAATTCTGCAGAATGAGGGACCTAAAACCTGAATTGTTTTCCACTTAAAGCTCCGCTTCCAGCTCTTGTTAGAGTTCCGTAGTATTCGCCATCAGGCAAAGCATCTGGTCAATGAATCAAGCGGGTTTTATGTGTGCATGAGTCAAATAAGTTATGGTTTTCTGGGCTGTTGGTCAGGCAATAAAAACAGTTTGAAAAGATCATCATGAGCTTTGGGATCTTTTATGGTACCGAAAACAAAACACTGGTGATGACTTGATTTTTTTTGAAGTGGCAAAAGCGCTTGTGTTTAGTGTTCAGTGTTAAGTGTTCAGGACAGTGGTCTCAAACACGCGGCACGCGGGCCAAATGTGGCCCACAGGACACTAGTTTGAGGCCCCCGCCTTGATATGAAAGTTTAATGTTAGTGCGGCCCGTGCAAGTTTGATATGGATGCTGTATGGTATCATGTACCCAGAAAAAATTCTTACGTTTGATTAATGTTCATGTTAAAGGTTAAATAACTGTTAATAGTTATCCTCCCTATCCGTGTGGAAGTGGTAAGTTTTTGGCTATTTAAGTTTAAAGGAAATAACTTGAAGGCTACCGTTTAGGTCGCTAGCTCTCTAGTTTGCGAGTTAGCATGTGTCTCAAGACCCTCAGTTGCGCAATATGTTGTAAATAAAAAGAGTATAAATGTGACTATAGTCGTGTTTTGTCATGTCTACAGGGCTCTAATAATGCTTTGTTCATTTTAATCTGAAAAAAAGAATTTGTCTACCCACCAACTATATGTGGTTTCTTAAGTTTTTATTATTTGCCGTTTTATTATTATTATTATATTTATTTATTACTGATTGATTGATTTTCTTTATTCTTGATTTGTTTATTTATTTTTCATCTTATTTTGTGTAGAAAAATAAAAAGTAAGATATTTGAGAACAGTGGAATGTTTTATCAGAGCTTTTCTTGTAGAAAATTGGAACCAAAGCGAAGTTTTTTTAAATTTTTTGTTTTTAATAAATGCGTTTTTTTGTTTGGTTTTTTTTTTTTGGAAAACCTGATGCAGCCCAGTCTCACCCAGACCCTAGCTCCAGTGGCCCCCAAGTAAATTGAGTTTGAGACCCCTGGTTCAGGATATATTGTGTTCGGAGATAGCCCTCAAATACCCGACGTCACATTTGAGCTTCTGCTGACATCTTTCTTGGTAGCAGGTTCCAAAACTCCAGGTCTTATTAGCCAATCAAATAGAATGTGTTGCTGCTTACTCAGCGTTCTTTTGCTTTTTCCTCCAAGACAAGAATCCAATGTGGTCTTCTGGAAGCGTACTGAAGGAGAACAGGTGTGCGTGAAGAACGCTAGCAATGCTGTCACTGACTTGCTGAGCGTTTTCTGCTACTATTGTTGGCGTCTGCGTAAGGAGAGTGAATGTAGCCGGGGTTGGCATGTCACTCTATGACTGTACACTGTACAAACAACCCAAATCTTAAACTACTACTTCATTGTTTTTCTATTATTCCTTAAGAGGAATGGAGGAATTTTTGGCGCCCCAATGGGTTCTGAGGGTATCTGTATTACAGATATGTTGTAATCACTGGGTGGTGTGGCTCTGGTTTATTTCTACAATGTGGGTCGTGGGCCAATAAAAACAATCTGAGAAATTTCAAGTCCATCTAACCCACGGCTCCAGAAACACGCAAACCTGTTGGGAACAGAGTAAACACGTTTGTCAACAAACGTAAACAGAGTTTACATTTAATTTACATAGATGTTTATGTACGTTTATCTTCTGTATTAGCAAGATCCGATACTAGCAAGGGTACTCGATCAACTCCGCTTTTTCTCCTCTGAGCTACTTTGATACCCCAAAATTCCCTCTAAATCTGGCAGTCAATCAAAATTATGGGAGACAAATCGCAATTTGTTCTTTAGGCATCAGGTATAAACTTTTGAAAGTTTATAAGATATTGTTTTTGAATTATGTTTTGCGGCTCCAGTCTATTTTCTTTTAGTCAGCGAGGGGGTAAAATGATTGAAAATTTTGATAGGAAAGGTTGCCGACCCCTGGTCTAACCAATGGGGATAATACTCAGAGGTTGATAACAGCGCCACCATGTGGTGTATTTGTCAAAAAAATAAAGAAACATGGTACAGATTAATTTTGTCAAATGATCTGTCTTCAGAAGTAGAAGGGTTAGATTCCGCAAGCAAATACATAAAGAGCCCCCAAACATATTTTGTTCTTACAAGCAGAGATCTAACTTCCTGTATGAACAAAGCAAAGGCGGA
The DNA here is from genome assembly GCF_037039965.1 of Doryrhamphus excisus. Classification (NCBI taxonomy): domain Eukaryota; kingdom Metazoa; phylum Chordata; class Actinopteri; order Syngnathiformes; family Syngnathidae; genus Doryrhamphus; species Doryrhamphus excisus. Next base: position 17,743,688 of record NC_136367.1, on the reverse strand, counting down.
AGAGCCTTAGGGAGCGGCTCGTGTTCAAGGTCCGTGGGCTTGCCGTACCCCCTATGGACAACCACGTCGATGAGGAGGTAGGACACCATAAATAGACGGGAGTGGGAGAGAAGAGGTGAAGGCGTTCAGAGGGCAACCAGAGGAGAATGCAAAGGGAGCTGGCGCCCAACGAGCGCTAATGGACTACAGGGCATCGGTGTCACTTTTGTTATCTCCTCCAGAGAGGAAATAGTTGCAGGGATTTGGAGAAAGAGTGTGGGTGTACGTGGGAACGCTTAGAACAAATGACATGTCTGTTTGCTATTAGCTGTTTTGGCTGCGGGATGGTTTAGCTCAGTTTTTGACAAGTTGGACTGCGGCCAGAGCCCCGTCGTGGCACCATCAGGAGCCATGACGACTCTTGTTGACGTTGTGACACTTCATATCATCGTAGGGGAAGGTGTTGGAAGGTATTTGGACAGAAGAGCAAAGCCACATTGAAAACCGCAAAATTTTTTTACACGACTGTGTATGTTCTGCAGAGTCCCCGAACACGCCTCACCGCATTTCGGTTCCAGTTAAAATGAAGACTTAATACGACGCACCAAGAGAGTGTGCAATATATGTTTTGGATTATTTGCTTTACAAACCTTTATGGGAAGTCCCTCCATCCTAAATGAGATGTCAGGTTATTTATTGTCCTGGCAGAAGCCGGCAAAACCTCAAAGGCTGCATAAAAGGTCTCTCAGGTGAGAGATGGTCAAAGTGCTGGATGACGACCAGGATGCTGTCTGTGTGATTATGGGAGAAAACGAGGCCTGACCGTGATCCTGGGGGAGGTTGCAGGAGCGGCGTCTCACGATTGGATTCATAAAATAGCTGGAAGGTTCCTCCTGCTGTCAAGAGCTGTATTTCATGATGTAGCTGCAGCCCGCTCGAATCCACACAGGATGCTGTAATTGGTGAAAAGTGAGCCATAGCCGTCACATGCTAACATCATTACCGCTACCTCGGGTTGGGAAGGATAATCCCACGCGACTGGATATCTGCTTTCTCACATAAGGATAACATGAGTGGATAATGTGTAGTGGACTCCTATAGAGCAGCTACGCACCAGAACCAGCACACAAAGCTTTCTAGATCTTCCAGAATCTGCACCTATTCCAGTTGGATTTCTTTGGATTTCATTTTTCTCACAAAATCGCTGTGTTAATTTATTCCTTGCTGCTGCCCTGTGCTTGGTCACACTCCCAAGTGCTCAGGAGGACTTCTGGATAGCTGCCGCTCCCAACTTTCTAAGAGTTAGAGTTGCTCCATAACTTACACCAAACTTTACCATCTCAGGGCCCACTTGAAAATGTGATATGAAAGTTTAATGTTAGTGCGGCCCGCGCAAGTTTGATATGGATGCTGTATGGTATCATGTACCCAGAAAAAATTATTACGTTTGATTAATGTTCATGTTAAAGGTTAACTGTTATAATAGTTATCCTCCCTATCCGTGTGGAAGTGGTAAGTTTTTAGCTATTTAAGTTTAAAGGAAATAACTTGAAGTCTACCGTTTAGGTCGCTAGCTCTCTAGTTTGCGAGTTAGCATGTGTCTCACTTGAAAATCGAAAAAATGTCCGCAGCTCACCTTTGTCCTATAAACAGTACAAAGGCGAAATGCTGCGGTCTCAGAGCACTTAACTTATTATTATTATTATTATTATTGTTATAAAGATTCAGGATTGAAATGAAAGCAGGGGGATAAAGGAAGCCCGAACTTTTAATCTGTGGTGTACACACAAGATAGAAGAACTTTTTTTTGTCAACTGGGCTCCATTTTTCCCGCCCTGGCATGGTGACCAGAGAGCTATGTTCCAATCATAAACTATATAAGGTTCCTAAAATATTGTGACAGGTCAATAACACTAAATAGGTTATTACTTAGGCCTATAAATATTTTTTTAATAAATATTTTACAATAAAAGTAATAGGGGTGACCTGACCGCCACCGAACCCTTCTTAGAGTGCAGGAGGAGGGCAGAATGTGACGAAACTTGAGGTTTCCAGGCATCTGGGTTTCATGCACTGACGGGCAGGAACCCTGATAATATCCTGACTGTGGAGGGGAGGAGATGGCCTCTCATGCCTGGTCATTGTGACCACTTGCATAGACTCCATGCCAAGATTTTTCTTCCTGCCTTCCCCGGTTCACGCCCCTTTGCCTTCAAGCTTTGTCAGCCCGTCCTGTTCTCAGGAACCCTGTCTAGGTGTCCCTCATGGCATGTTGGCACCACAGGTCCGTGGCGTATGCGTGTGAGCGCATGCATATGCATGAATGAAAAGCAGGAAGGAAGGGCCTCCCGTGTTGCTGTTGTTATTGTTGTTGTTTGTGTCGACGCCTCACTCATCCCCATGAATGGACTGCATGGTCTCAATAGACCAGGGGAGTTTGTGTCGGCTGAGACCATCATTAATTTACTTCATTCATGCCGCCTGGGAAGCGGAGGAGGCGTGGCCTAGCAGCCCTCACAGCATCCCAGTCTGTCCGTAGCACCCTACTCTCAGTTTTTCCCTTAACATTCCGCAGAAATCTTTACGATGACGCTGGTCTTGGATGCTTCTCCTGAGCATAATGGATGCCCACCTGCAGCCTTTTTAATATGAAGCAGGACCACAAGTCTTGGAGATATCAGGTTCAACATCTGCTGAGAACCGGCGCCAACATAAAAAATGTCTTCTGACGTGGAGTGACAGTGGTCCTTTGTTGACGTGTAATCCCATTTAGCAACGCTGTGGAATTCCTTCAGTCGTGGGGGCCTTTTGATTGTGCCAGCATCAGTCACATACAGGATTGGTGCAGAGCATGAAATGTTGCTTTTCACCAGCGTATCTGGATTACACTGTCCTATTAAAGCATCTATGCATGATGAATTAGTCACAAAGCTTTTGAAATGCATTGTGGCCAATTACACTGTCAAGCCCACAGCAAGTTTCGGGCATGTCAGTGCAGACATGTCAGTGCACTCAGTTGTTCAGGTTTTTTTCTTAATAAGAGTCAGCACTCCTTTATGGAGGCTAACTGGTTCCCGACCCAGCGTTCCCGAATGGACGGATTGAGTGGACAAAAATAATTTTCACACAGTTATGATTTCTACTTGGGCGGCACGGCGGATGAGTGGTTAGCGTGCAGACCTCACAGCTAGGAGACCAGGGTTCAATTCCACCCTTGGCCATCTCTGTGTGGAGTTTGCATGTTCTCCCCGTGCATGCGTGGGTTTTCTCCCACATTCCAAAAACATGCTAGGTTAATTGGCGACTCCAAATTGTCCATAGGTATGAATGTGAGTGTGAATGGTTGTTTGTCTATATGTGCCCTGTGATTGGCTAGCGACAGCTGGGATAGGCTCCAGCACCCCCCCCCCCCGCGACCCTCGTGAGGAAAAGCGGTAGAAAATGAATGAATGAATGAATGATTTCTACTGGGGCGGCACGGCGGTCAAGTGGTTAGCGTGCAGACCTCACAGCTAGGAGACCAGGGTTCAATTCCACCCTCGGCCATCTCTGTGTGGAGTTTGTATGTTCTCCCCGTGCATGCGTGTACTCCGGTTTCCTCCCACATTCCAAAAACATGCTAGGTTAATTGGAGACTACAAGTGGTTAGTGGATGACCACTTGGACCCTCGTGAGGAAAAGCGGTAGAAAATGAATGAATGATTTCTACTGTTATTTTGTATCCACCTGTAATAATCAGGCGCGTAGGACACACATGCATGGCTGCATGTACCCATCTATTCTGGTGTGAATGTTGTCAACGAGTCCTCCGCATGATTGTAACCTGACCACCGGACAGGCTGCAAACACACCAGTCCTGAGCAGGCAAACAGATGATCGCTTTTTATTTGTCATTCATGAACAACAGGAAAGAATGATTAAAAAAATGATTGTATATGCTAGGACTACGTTAAAAAGCCATAGCATTTCAGTATGTGGGATCAAACTATGGAATGGATTGAGTAAGGAAATCAAACAATGCACAACGATGAGCCAATTCAAGAAACGATACAAGAAGTTGATTTTTGCTAAATACAAGGATGAAGAGTCTTGAACCAGTCATGATGTGCTCTATATATACCTATATTGACACTTACTATGGTACCCATTATGTCATTGGATGCTCATATCACCTTGTACTTCGGTACGAGGTACATTATTTTAAAAAAAAACAAAAAAAAACTGTATTATGGAAAGCAGGAAGTGAACAAATGTAACAGTTACTGATTGTAAAAGTACCAGATGGGGGGATAAGATTTAATAAGCTTTGCCTCTTCCTACTCCTTTTGGACATGTGGAACTGTGAACTGATTATGTGATGCATTCAATTGTAAATCTGATGCATGTTCAAATGAAATTAAACCATTACCATAAAAAGGGAGCACAGCAGAGGAGACTTGTGTGGATCATACTGTTGGTCTTATCAGTGCAAAGCGGATGGCGAAGCGCATACTTATGAGGAGGTATGAAGGTGTAAGATAAGAAGGTTTTCGACTCTGTGTGTCTGCAGTTTTTCCTTAAGTGGAACTGTGGCCAAGATCTGCTTCGGATGTTGCTTCTTTTTTTTTTTTCCTCTCACATCCGATAAGACTCCTTTCCTTCCTTTTATCTCGCAATCTGACTCTCATTCCTCAATGAAAGCCGTCACTTCCAGCTAACACTTTGTTTTTGTCATACCTACATGAGCATCACACATTTGGGAGTGAACCTATACCACTGTAAAGGTCACCATGATGGAGTTTGTTTATTGCATGCCCGCAGTCAGCAAGGGTCATGTGATCTGGATGCATTGTCTCATTGTGACCCGGCAGACCCGCCCTTACTAATTAGAATTCTCCTCTAACTAGGGCCTTTTGGAAGCCGCCCCCCCCTACTGGCCCAAAACAGGCTGACCCTTGTGGTCACGGGTGAGACAAAGGCCACAGGGTCGCAGGGTAGGATGTCCCATCTGTCCGTCAAACTTGAAAGCCAGCAAATCAACAGGCGACTGGGAGGGGTGAGAATGTCACTCAGCAAAGAGGAGCAAAAAAGGATGGCGGCTTACGCAGACAGACAGTAATCTAAAGGTCTGTCAGCCTGTCAGTCAGCCCGACCTTGGCCGCCTGGGCTCTAACGCCCGGGCTGCGATGATAGCGCCGGGGCCGCTGTTGAGCAGACAATTCCCATTATCCATTGAAGATGTAATGGCTGCCGGCGCTTTTTTATCTTGAGTGGCGTTTTTTGTCGCTTTCAAAGCCGGCGTTTAGCCTAATGGAATGTGGACGTTTGTTTTAGCCTGTAATTATTTTCTCCTTTCATTTTCAAGCAAATTGAAGCAGTGAACTTGCGAGGGGATCAGCTTGTGCAACATTTTTTAATCAGCGTCACTTGGCGTAGACGCTGACTCAATGCTCACTGCTGATGTCACAATGGCGGACATTGCAGGTTGCTGTTCACTTGCTCACGCCTGTTGTCTGCATCGTGTTCTTGCAAGTATTTAGCAAGGTTTAGCACACTGCCATTAGAATAAAGCGTGACTTTTCCAGCTTGCTTCAGAAAGCTTCTTTCTACCGCTTATCCTCATGAGGGTCGCGGGGGGTGCTGGAGCCTATCCCAGCTGTCTTCGGGCGAGAGGCGGGGTACACCCTGGACTGCCAATCACAGGCCACATATAGACAAACAACCATTCACACTCACATTCATACCGATGGACAATTTGGAGTCGCTAATTAACCTAGCATGTTTTTGGAATGTGGGAGGAAACCGGAATACCCGGGGAAAACTCCACACAGAGATGGCCGAGGGTGGAATTGAACCCTGGTCTCCTAGCTGTGAGGTCTGCGCGCTAACCACTTTTGCGCCATGCAGCCCGCGCATAATTATTGATTCATTCATTCATTTTCTACCGCTTTTTCCTCACGAGGGTCGCGGGGGATGCTGGAGCCTATCCCAGCTGTCTATGGGCGAGAGGCGGGGTACACCTTGGACTGGTTGCCAGCCAATCACAGGGCTCATATAGACAAACAACCATTCACACTCACATTTATACCTATGGACAATTTGGAGTCGCTAATTAACCTAGCATGTTTTTGGAATGTAGGAGGAAACCGGAGTACCCGGGGATGGAATTGAACCCTGGTCTCCTAGCTGTGAGGTCTGCGCGCTAACCACTCGTCCGCCGTGCAGCCCGCGTATAATTATAATACTGATAAATACTGTGGGCTAGTTTTACCAAATGCCCCATCATGAGGGGGGATAAAAACATACCAAGCACTCAAAAACCTTTTTAGCCACCTGACACGCTAGCACCACGCATTTGGAAAGGTTTGCCATGGAGACCTCCATGGCGTCACAGTCATAGTGTAGCAATTTTTTTTGTATGATTCCCGACCCAAACCCTCAGGAAGAAGCCATTGTTCAGAAATACCTCTGTGCTAACGGCCAACGGCATTCCAATTCTGTCACCGCCACCCCAACCCCCAAATCCCCAGCTGCATCTCCCCTCACTTCACCTCCCACCGCCAATCTCACCATCATCAACTCCACCATCGGCCACTCTTTGGGAAGATGGATGTCTCGGCCACCTCCCACTAGTACTCTTTTACTCCTCGCCTGCTATTTCTTTATATTAAAATCTGTTTCTCTCGTTGCTTTTCTTCTTACGGTTCCCACCAAAGCGTTCCTGGTTTGATGCATTAAAAGAGCTCAAGTCTTTCCGGGGGTTTTTGGAATAAATGCAATGAAGAGACTTGATGCAACAAGAGCAACATGTGCCGCTTTAGAAGAGGATTCTGTGTAAGGGCTCTAATCCGAGGGAACAAAGCACACACAAATATCGAGTCGCTCTCACCGAGGCTTTTAACAGCAAACATAATATTGTTCCTCGACTGCTCCTGGAGATCTTGTATGTTTTTCTTTGAGAGTTGACGGACGCTTTTGCCGGGTTGATTTATTTTTCCTAGCCAAGCTTGCGGTCGTAGAGCTTAACAGGCTGTAAAAAGGAGAACCCTCCAGGCGTCATTGATCGGCGCGTCGGCCAGTGCCGCGCTAATGGAATAGATAAAGAGAGGATCTGCTTCTCCTGACCTCGCGTGTTCACATGGCCGCTCAGCTATGATTTGTTGTGGCAGCAAGCGGAACACGTATTGATATTTCATTGGAAACTTTTTTTCAGCACTGCAGTGGAGGCCGGTTATGCTTGTTTTGTGTCTTTTTGTTGCTAAGCGTCTTCTCAGCAGTACATCAAACGGAAAGACTGCCAGTGAAACGATCAGCTCCTCCCTGCGGAGCCAGACAAGGATTCTCCAGATGAGCGCCACGCCGTGCTGCACCCAGCAGCCTAATTGTTGCGCATTATGTGCTTGTCATGTGACATTAGTACGCAGAGCTCGGCCTGAGACCTGTGCTGACACATACCTGGTCGGGGGGGTGACACTTCTTTTGTTGGGTTGTACCCTGGGGTCAAGTGGGCGTGTGCAGCGCCGGGCAGTGGGGGTGTTATCTTAGCCACGCGGAGGCAGATGGACTTATGGCAGCGGCCCATTAGTGGCTTGTTTAGCCATTACTTCACAGATGCTGACGGCCTCTGAGCTGGATTCGCTGCCCTGGATCTGGCCATTTGGGACCAGGGGTTGGGTCTATGCGCACATTAAAGACCTCTGAGTGACCTCGGCGCTTCTCTCCCGAGACTGAATAAAGCTCATTAAAGGATACAAGCTGAGCCATGCCGAGAGTTGAACAAAAGCCAGCAAGTGAGTTCATTAAGTGCTTCTCCGCTTCTAGTCAAATTTTAAAACCAGTTGAAGAACTGCAAGAATGTCCATTGGAGCTTCCAAGTTGAGCTTCAAAATGCACAAAGAAGAAATGGGAGTGAGACAAAGAAGAAATTTATTGCAAAGAAGCATTCAAAAGTTTAAGACCATGGCTCAAACCATACCAGAAACCCCCCTAAAATAGAAATAAGGTGTATAAAAATGACTAGATGTGCCATTTTTCTTCATGAGGTTAAAAATGCTTGATGACAGTGTTTCCAGAAGGCCAGTGGGGATGTTGCTCTGGGTGCGGAAGATGGCTTCATGGTCTGGATTTTTGTAAATCCATCCCCAAATGTTCTCCATTGGATGCAAATGAGGGGAAGACACAGGATGGTCCAAAAAAGTTAGCTTATTCCTCCTTAAGAAGTCCTTCAGTCATGCAACATCTCTGCCGTTTGACGCCCACTTTAAGCTCCATTGTTCCATTTAAGGATGACGATGTGAGCAAAACATCTCAGGTGGGATCTCCTTGTCATTCCAGTAACGTTGGAAGCCATCAAGGAAGAAGAAAACTTTCTTCCACCTTTCAATGTCCCAATATTTGGTGATCTCCTGCAAATTACAACTCAGTTGAAGATGTTTTTTTCTCAAAAAATTTTTCTGATGGTTATGTACGAACCTTCATTTGGCCCCAGGATGGTCACATGTCTTGACGTCTCAGCCAATGGGATCCTGCGGCTCATTTTTCGGGGTCTACCACTTGATGTTTTAGTTCCATGAGCCTCAGGATGTTTTGGAGAAGTGTGAAATGACTATCTTAGCAGCAATGGCGCTGCCGGAGGCCTTGCTTATCAATCCCACCTTGTTCAAAGAGAGAAAGCTTTGTTGCCTTTGTCATCAAGAGATGATTGATGACAGTTTTAAAGGATTTTGGCTTTTGTAGACAACCAAGGGCGACCATAGCAGACTCCGCAGTTCATTAGTTGACGCATGACTGCAACATCGGTGCGTTTAGGTGTTGTTGCTTTCTCACTTGAAGTGTTTTTGACGCATTCGACGGAGCATCCCTAATTCATCTCTAACCGGTGACCTTTCTTGGCTCACACTACGCCACACGGTGTGTGTGGACACAGGAGTTACTCATTGAGCAAAGGATGTCATGATCGCTGGGAAGCAGAAGTGAAACATTAAAATGCATCACAGTTTATGCGGAAGGAGCATTTGGTAATTTGATCATTAGATTCCCCTTTTTGGAGTTTCCGCTGTTCTGGGAAAAGTTCTGATAGTGGATTTTGTCATCAAGAATGCCCTTATGGGTCGTTCTTTCACCCTGGAACCCCAAAGGGTCTTTCCAGCTCCGGAGTGATTTAAGACTTAAGACCGCTGCCAGGTTTGTCTGAAAGCTTTTTAAAGATGTAACTCCCAACTCCTCAAAGTGTTAGCCAAAATACCGTTCACTCCCCCCGACGTCAACTCAGTGAAATGTCAAATTAGTCATTATTCTTTTCCTGAATCGTTCTAATTGACAGTGATTATGTTGTCATATTGAGTCATGGTTCCCTCCGCTTGAAGTTGCATGAATACAAAGATCCTTACCAATTGGTGGATGCTTTCACAACTGTTTACCGTTATTAGAAATGTCTCTGTCTTCGCCCCCCGGAGCTAAACATGTTCACCGGTGAAAGTCAGAGTTAGAGGTAAATACATCATCATCATCATCATCGCCCCTCCCACCTGTGGGATGCCGGGCATAAAGAAAGGAGTGAGGGATCTGCCAGAAAAAGGCACACGTTATCTCAGCGCGTTGGTATGCAGACGGGCTATAAATGATAACATCAACAGAGAGGAAGCTCAAGGTAATAAATCAAAACATCATCAGGCATGCAGAGAGCGGGAGAGTGACAAGAGATGACACATGTATTTCATTTTTTTATCTTGGCGAGAAAGGCGGCCGTAGACGTTTCAAAGAACCGTGTTGTGGATGGTATGCGAGCCTGGCGGATGAACAATGTTCAGACCCAACTGCTCGACCATCCCAGCACTGATGGAGCAGAACCACTTGGTGCGTTGGTGTAACCGAGGCATGCCGCTATCCTGCATATAAACAAAACAAACGCTAGCATAAAACAGAAACCTGCATTGTGCTTGGTGGCGGTGTTAAGGCCCATCGGTATTTCCTATCTTTTTGAAGAGCACTCCAGCTCACGAAGAATAAAGTCAGTGGGCTAATACAAGAGCTGAGCGGGACACCTCGCTAAAGTTGAAATATCCGTCCTGTGTGCCAAAACGGTTTTACCTCTTTTCTCTCATCCTGGAATTGACAGCTGTGGTCTCAATCAGTGTTTTTGTGTATCTTGGCACACAATAAGGGTATTTTTTTTCCCCCTCCCTTTCGTTCATGATTAGAATACATTTCCTCCTCCTTCAGCAGCTGCTGAGGGGCGCTCTACGTCTTGGTATTGGCTGACCAGAGGGGCGCTCTCTCAATTTCCATGGCGCTCTCCTGTCTGCTGTGATGAATGGGTGTTCTTAAGTTGGCTGTCAAAGCCCTCTCACCCTGTGGGACTCCTTCGCTCACAATCACCAGAGCTATTTGTGTGTTGTGGGTGGAAAAATGACCACAAGGGAAACCACGGTCTGCTAAAGGTACCTCCATCTCATCGCCTCCAGTTAGCAATGCACCAATCATGAACTTGACGGCCACATAGATGGAGAAATGGATCTATTGACTGCTTCGTGTGGGGCTAGAAGTTGACAAGAAGCGAGGATGAAGAGGTCCATCTGAGGGAGCATTGTGCATCTGGGTGTGTGTTAGCACAGCTGACAGGCAGGAAGAGTATTTGTTTGGAGTGCAAGGTCAGAGGTCAGCTAGGAAGAGGAGGATTTTCACTCTTTCAGACCAGCTCTGTGTCATCACTTGGCCCTTCCGCATAATAGCCTTAACCTGGAGTTGTCACAAGCACGCTGTGCCGCCACGCTCCGCCGCACGGCTGCACGGGACGGCGCGGCAACAACAACAACAACAAACACCGCTTCACTGATCTGTGTAGCAGTCGTGGGCATGCCTACGTGGCGGCACGTGCAAACGCATGCCTTATTACACGTGTGGCTTAAATTAATGTTTAGTTATTATGATTTCATTCATTCATTTTCTACCGCTTATCCTCACGAGGGTCGCGGGGGTGCTGGAGCCTATCCCAGCTGTCTTCGGGCGAGAGGCGGGGTACACCCTGGACTGGTGGCCAGCCAATCACAGGGCACATATAGACAAACAACCATACACACTCACATTCATACCTATGGACAATTTGGAGTCGCTAATTAACCTAGCATGTTTTTGGAATGTGGGAGGAAACCGGAGTACCCGGAGAAAACCCACGCTTGCACGGGGACAAAACATGCTAACTCCACACAGAGATGGCCAAGGGTGAAATTGAACTCGGGTGTCCGAGCTGTGAGGCCTGCGTGCTAACCACTCATCCACCGTGCAGCTTAATGTTATGTTGTGTAGGCTAATATTTCATCAATGTTTTGTGTCATGACTGCAACCTGCTGACCAGAATACATAATAATGTACAGACAAGTACTCGTGGCGTCTCATTAACCTAACATGTTTTTGGAATGTGGGAGGAAACCGGAGTACCCGGAGAAAACCCACGCATGCATGGGGAGAACATGCAAACTCCGCACACAGATGGCCGAGGATTAATTATAATTTATGGGAAAAAAAAACAGTAAGAAATGTAAATGTTTTATGTGAGTGTCCATTTTTAGGCCCAGAAGGTGCAACAGTTTCTCCTCTTTGGTATCATCATAACCTTCTCCATGACGGGGGGGGGGGATCATCCAGATTATACCCGGGTGTGTCAGAGGGCTAGGATGAGCTTCCACCCGAGGCCCATTGGGACCTTTAACCTTTCACCTGTAGCCCAGGAAGCTGCTGTCCTTTGCAGCGGGCCCTAGAGATAGAAGAGCTAATAAGTAGGTGTGGAAAAAAGTCATTTCCCTCCTTCCATTTCATCTTTTCTATCATTTTTATTCCGTTTCACACAAACTATAATGAATACTATCAGATCTAAATGACCTTCAATCCGCCTGTCGCATGCATCCGTCCCTTGAGCTTCTAATTAACCTTTCCTGTCATCTGAAACAGCAGATATAGATTTGTTTTAATCTCTTCTTGCTTATGAAGTCAGGCCACTGTTTGAATCGATATATTCTCTCCAGCCGTGCAGGCAGGCAGGCGGGTAGGAAAGGCAGGTGTTTGTGATTTGATGCGGGGGATCAGAGAACTCTATTTCTATGCACACACACACATAGTGTATCAGTGGCAGACGAGCGTGAAGAGCATCTGAGCGACAGCATCCGGAAGCTGGGAGATAAGAAGTAATCTGGTTGCAATTATTTCTGCTTGACAGGCGCAGGTAAGCGGCAATCAGCTCCTGTGACGCGTGTTCTGAGTCAATAGAGCCGACCCCGCTGTGGGTGGTGACGGCGTGATTATGAGTCCCGAACACAAAGCCCAGGCAGGTTGGGCTGTTGAGGCTGTCGGGGCCCCTCGGGTAGCTGAAGTCAACGCTCTTGCAGTACACTCTGGTTTCAGCTTTAAATGGCTTTTCTATGACCTTTATGAACATTATAATACTGAATGTCATTCATTCATTCATTTTCTGCCGCTTTTTCCCAGCTGTCTTCGGGTGAGAGGTTGGCCAGCCAATCACAGGGCACATATAGACAAACAACCATTCACACTCACATTCATACCTATGGACAATTTGGAGTCGCTAATTAACCTAGCATGTTTTTGGAATGTGGGAGGAAACCGGAGTACCCGGAGAAAACCCACGCATGCACGGGGAGAACATGCAAACTCCACACAGAGATGGCCGAGGGTGGAATTGAACCCCGGTCTCCTCGCTGTGAGGTCTGTGTGCTAACCACTCGACCGCCGTGCCGCCCCCCGAATGTCATAATTCCCTCATATAGATACGCATCCCCAATAAAGAAGACGTGAATATGTACCTCAGGGGTGGGCAAACTATGGGCCGGGGGCCACACCTGGCCCGCCAAGTGTTGAAATACGGCCCGCCCATTCTTTCCGAAGTATTTCATTGAAACCTAACATACAACCTGGCATCATGGCGTCATGCTCCAACGTTTTGATGGTTTGGGTAGCTTTTTTTTATCGATTTGGTTATTTGATGTTGTCTGTTGTTTACAAAGTGCTCCTGAAAAAAAGGACACAAGCACATATAGAAGGTTGCATGACACTTTTACAGATACAGACTGTTGGAATTATATGTGTAAAATGTATAGTCTGGCCCCACGTCAGTTTTGTTAAATCAATGCAGCCCACCAGTTTGCCAACCCCTGATGTACCTACTTGATTCTACACTTGCAACAAGTGCAACTTGTAAATCACATTGGCGGCCAAGATGATCATGGGCGTTTCAGGCTCGGAGATGTTTGTGGTTACTCTAGATTATGTTGCTATTTGCTTGATTATTTCATTACAACATGATGATACTGCCACAAAAACATACCACATACTGGAGCTCACTTTTTTACCAGTCAGCATCTGGGATTCTTTATTTTGGGAGACATTTGTGCAGACATGCCGTAGCACGGCGGGGCCACGCCTCGACATCCAGCGGGTGAGAATCCAGCATGCCGCAGATGCTTGGGCGAGTATGTCGGCTTTTTCTGCAACCTGCATCCTCTCCTAAATCCCCTTTCATCTTTCAGCAGACTGACTTAGACACTGGCGTGGCGGGGATAAGGAGGGGCAGATTGGGGAGGCCACCTCTTTTTGGGATAACATGATACTGCTTTTGTCTTATCCTCCCGTCTTTGTCTGTTTATGTCTTTCACCGGGAAGGCCGCGTGTTCCCACACATGACATTTGAACAACGCAAGAGGGTTTTCTCCTTGCACGCTGCAGGTATACGCTTGTCCTGAGTTCTGTCAAGGTTAATTGGTTCATTCCAGACACAACCACGATAAGGTATTTATGCAAAGTAATACAGGTATTTTCATAGAGCATAGAAAACGTGTTTATGACTTTGTAAATATGGTTTTTACCTGGTGGGCATGATAATTATCTGGACAATATGAGGGAATCATGTCCTATCGATAGATCAGGTCACCAATTATTTAAAAACACCCTCCTATGAGGCAACATTACCCTTACTGTGTGGGTGGCTCCTCCCCCTCTATGCTATCCTTCTCCTGATAGTAGTCATGTCATCATATTTCATTAGGACTAATCAACAAATCATCATTTATTCCAGTCCTTCTTACCTCCAGCTGTGCACATATTACACTTCCACCTACATTATCAGGACCATACCGGTCTTGTAGTTAAGTTATCAGTATTGGTATCAGTTTTGAGAAAAAAAAGATATTGTGGATCTCTATTTGTTACCATTATTAGAGCTCTGTAGACATGAAAAGACATGAAAAGACATGAAAAGTCACCTTAACACTACACGCCATGGCCAGGACAGACACGCCACGGCCGAGGTGGACACAACATATCTGACACGCACACGCTGAGACAGATACGCCATGTATGAGACAGACATGCCATGTATGAGACAGACACGCCATGTATGAGACAGACACGCCATGTCTAAGACGGACACGCCATGGCCAGGACAGACACGCCATGGCTGAGGCGGACACGCTATATCTGAGACGCACACGCTGAGACGGATACGCCATGTATGAGACAGGCATGCCATGGCCGAGACGAACACACCATCGCCAAGACGAACACACTATGGCCGAGGCGGACATGCCATGGCCAAGGCGGACACGGCATATCTGAGACGCACACGCTGAGACGGATATGCCATGTATGAGACAGGCATGCCATGGCCGACACGAACATACCATGGCCGAGATGAACACACCATGGCCGAGGCGGACACGCCATGGCCGAGACGAACACGCCATGGCTGACACGGACACTGAATTTGATTTCAACACAAACTGTATTCCCCAAGAGCATGAAACGGAACACAAACTTCACAGCAAAAAAGCATTTGGCTTCAATTTGTCTGGTAATAATTGTAGCGTCCTTGCTGGGAAAGCCAGTAATACACAGCAGACGCTGCGGTCTGCATAGAAACACACTGGCATTGTTCAATTTACCACTGGCTTTGTTTTTTCATTCCAATCAAGGCTGTATTGTGTTTTGTAGGGGAGGAGGGGTTTGAACACAAGCACCGCAAGATGAGCAGCAAAAACCCCATCGTGTCTCTCAGGAATTACAAGCGACAAGTGTTGTCTCACCACGCCACAGGCGTTGTTTGTGTTAAGGCATGTCTCCTCTCTACAGTATGCCTCTCACCCAACAATGCATCATCTTTCTACATACAGTCTTTGTAAAGGCGCTCTTTATCTTTCCACAGCCTAGGGTGCAAGTTCTACACATATTGTATATATTCCATAGATATTATATATATGTCAATTTCATGTCGTTCAAGCTAAAATGAAGATGGTGGTGCAAAGCATGTGTGAGTTTGTTTCACACCCCGGGCACTGCTCCATCTTTACAAAGCATTTAGTTGTGTACACCTCCATGAGAGAACCCTGCCCTTTTATTGCTTGTCATATTACACACACGGACGAACATCATTAGCACAACAAGCCACAGGGCTTTTTGGGTGTCCTTTCAAATACGAGCTATTATGGAAGGGGATGGAATGTAGCTACTGGAGTGTGTTTTCATAAGTACAATATTTTATAATAGTGAATGATAGAATCCGGCTGAGTGGTTCGTATGTTGGCCACACAGTCAGAAGATGGGGAAGACCCGGGTTCTCTCTGTGTGGAGTCTGCAGTAGGGTTCTTATATATGTTATAGTTGATAACATGATAATTATAGGTTATCATATGGTTTGTCTGGTATCAGGCCAGGTATTATGATACATGATACTGGGCCTGATACCAGACAAACCATGTGATGATCTTATTATCACATACTATTTAATCATGAGCTTATTATCACGTACTATTTAATCAAAAGACCATTTTGTTTCCAGAAAATGTTCAGTTTATTACATGTATTATATCTAAACAGTGTAAATACAATAATTGCAAAAATATTTCAACAATAATATTTTATCAACAGTCTTATATTATCAATGTCTGACAATTAAAGTTCCATTAATCAAGTTTGGGTTTTTTGGTGACTGGAGAAGCACTAGGCACTAAGCACTCGTGTGCTGTTCTCTGATTGGTTGTTTCACGGGCATGATACCAGAGCAGCACGCTCTGAGTGGACAGCTACGGGGGCTGATACTGGACATGGTTAAACTCTATATTTTATCAGTATCACTGCCCTGGGCTTTGACACAGTATCATTTCGGCCTTTTCCCGTATCATTCATGGGCGGTTTCTAGGGTACAGGGCCAATTAATACTGTAGTATGTGATAATAAGATCATCACATGGTTTGTCTGGTATCAAGCCCAGTATCATGCCCCAGCATGCCAGTATCAGCCTGAGACCAGGCCTGATACCAGACAAACCATGTGATAACCTATAAGTATATACAGTATAAGATGAATGAAATGCTGTCATCATGAGGAGAAGGAACGTTCATGTGTGGAAGTATATACTCCACAGACCGCTCAACGGTGGCACTAAATCATTCTAAGCACCGAACAATCCCCTCCCGACCTAAACAAGCCAAGTGGCTCCAATGAAGCGATCCGCTTTGCCGGGACCTTTGACTTAGTGAACAGGTCACCGCGTTTTACGTTAGTATGTCACACACCATCTTTATATTAGACAGCGTGAGACATGCATGGTTTTACATCTGCATCCAACGTGTTCCTCACTGGTTTGCACCAGTTTCTTCCCATTTCCACTCATCTGTGTGCAGATGTGCTCAGTGTGAAGCGTCTTGGTTCTCCTTCTGTTGGCAGCATCCTGTAATGTATCGTTTTACCTCCCCCCACCCACCATAAGTTGAGAAGCCTTCAGGCTTTCTGATGCCAGACGCAGTATTCTCTGTATCTGAACCTCCTTAGCCTGCTTGACTTTTTAGTCAGATGTTCTGGCATCTCCTGGTGGAGGAGATGTGTGAGTGAGTTCCAAGGGAACAGCAGGGGTGTTTGTCTGCTCCCACTGAACAGGAACATGAGCAGTTCCTCTGGTTTTCTCTGCAAACAGGCTCAACTTTCTCAGTGTCGACTTTCCCAAGAATGCTTTGAATAGGAGCAAGACATTCTCCTTGTTTGCTGAAAAGCTTGGGAGGTACCGTGCGGACCAGAAGAAAAGGTTTTTTTTTTTTCCTACGCACCATATTCTCAATTATTCCCCCTCCCTTCTTGAATGCCTCCCACCTGACTCGGAGGGGCGGATGTTGCAATGTCGGGGAGCTGCCGTGGCAAGTGAGAATTTGCAGCAGATTATAGCTCCACCTGTCACTGCCATGGCAGCTTTACCAAAGCTCAAAAGGAAGCGGAGGATCTGCCGTTTGGGAAGAACTGATGTTAAAAAGATGGCAGCAGCCTTGGCTGGGGACGGATCTTGTGCGAAAAACCAGAAGAGAACAAAAAGAATGTTCCCAATAAAAAGTCCAAGTCGCAGTTTGTTTTGATTTGATATTGCTAAAGGTAAAGTCGAGACGCTCCGATCGATCGGGCACCAATCTGATTTACGTACATGATTCTGGCTGATTTACGTAACAAACATGCACATTGGATATAAAGTTGTTGAGGTGATCATATGTGAGGGAAGTGGGTATGTAGCTTTCATGGCATTATTTACATGGGACAAAACCTCCAGTATGAGTGGGAGACTGTGAACATCCAGCAGCAACACAATATTTTAGCATGACTACTAAAGTCATACTGAACCAAGTTGTTGATCTACCTTGCAGTTTGTGTCACTTTCATTACGTGAGTGAACCATTGGCAGCAGTGACTCAGGAGGTAGAGCAGGTCATCCAGAAACCAGAAGGTTGGTGGTTTGATCCACATTTCCTAATTGTGTCCTTGGGCAAAAAACTTCACCCGTCTTGCCACCAGTGCCGCCCACACTGGGGTCATACGCGTAAATTGGCAGCCACATTTCTGTCACACAAAGCTAGGACAGCTGTGACTACAGATATAGATTACCACCACCTGTATGTGTGTGTATGAATGAATGAATGCAATTAATTCATTATGAAGTACCTTGAAAAAGAAAGCTTTAAAATTTTATAATAATAATAACTATTATTATTATTATTACTATTATTATATTATTATGCAAATTTGTAATAATAAATTTATAATATAATTATATTATAAATAATAATAATAATAATAATATTTAAAAAATATTATTGCTGTGTGTCTTCAGTGCAGTAGAAATGTACAACGTTCAACCAGAAGAGCAGCAAGTCATGGCATTGCCTTTATAAAACATAATAATAAGGAATTCAGGGATTGTGAGGGTTTCCTGACCATGTGGCTGGTACCGAGCAGGCGTGCGTGCCTGTGGGTGGTTCAGAGTCGTAAAGATAACCTTATTACCCATGCAAACGAGAGGATATATACAGAATTTGGCGCCACAATGGAGGCCTCTCATGTGACCACGTCTGTGATTCGTGTTTCCCAATTTTACGGTATGTTTTCCTACCACCGCAACTTGAACAAAACCATTTATTTTCTTCCCGTTTTCTTTTTTTTCTCCCTCCTGACAGAGTTAAAGTCGACCGGCACCGCTCACCACTTCTCCTTCTTGCTAAACTCCACCGACTATCGAATTCTTCGCATGGACGAGGACCACGACCGCATGTATGTGGGAAGCAAAGATTATATACTGTCTCTGGATCTGCACGACATCAACAAGGAGCCACTCATTGTAAGGGCTGTCATGCAAAAGCAATAAACTCCAGGGGGGGTTCCACTAAAGTTCTGTAGCTCAGCCTGTCTGTCTTTTTGAAAGATCCACTGGCCTGTTGCCCCTCAGAGGAAGTCTGAATGTGTGCAGTCTGGAAAAGACACCAATGTGAGTATTGCAAGCATACACTTTGTGAATATTACTGCATTTGTACTTGGACTTTTTTATCTCAGTCTAGGGGCCTCAGACAAATGCATAAAAATCAATCCAAAGTAAAATAGCATAAATGCATCTCTGCTTGGTATTGTACAGTTTTAGCATGGTAGCTTCTAGTCTGCCCTTCTTTATTTTCTAGCAGGGGTGTCACAAGAGCCCTCAAGACTAAAAGGTGACAAGATTTCTCCTTTAGTCTCGTGGGCACTAGGCCCGGGGTGATAATAAACACGACACCGTGGGTGTAGCGTACCGGCGAAATTACATAAGGCCGCCCTCACATAAAATTTGTACGAGTTCCCCGGGTGAAGATGCGCCTTTGTCACCTTCCCGCCTCACAGGACATCGGAGAAAAGCTGGCTCCTCCTGTTGGGGCTCCAGACCATGACTAGGGTCTATAAAGCTTTGATTAAACACTCCTTGTTCTTGCCCCTTAAAGGGCCAGCACATTATGTCTTATGGAATGGAATGGCCTTTATTGTCATTATACAAGATGTACAACGAAATTGGAATTATGGCTGCTGTAGTAAGAACGGGCAGCGGCTCCTTTGGACAGGACCCCCGTCCCCCCCCAAAACTGGCTGCTCTGAGCAGGACTGTTTACAATGGATATAATGTATTAGTGATATATTTCTTCATCCTCGGCTTGTTTTGACACAGACACGTGATTAAGACACCTGTTTTCATCTGTGAAAACATGAATATACCTCATTCATTGATATCGTTTACTTTTTAGCCGTGTCTTTATCCAATAATGAAAACACTTGACTGCACGGCGGTCATCAGCGAACGCTTTGCTGTCACACGCTCAGCCGCCTTGATTGCTGATTGCAAATAGCTGCTATCAGGTATGCATAAAGGAGCAGCTGCTTGGAATGAGCCATGCAGTACAGTCTGATGGGAATACTGTAGTATACACCTACATCTACTGCAGGGGTCTCAAAATCTATTTACTTGGGGGCCACTGGAGCTCGAGTCTGGGTGAGACTGGGCCGCATCAGGTTTTCCAAAAAAAAACGCATTTATTAAAAACAAAAAAAATTAAAAAAACTTCGCTTTGCTTCCAATTTTCTACAAGAAAAGCTCTGATAAAACATTCCACTGTTCTCAAATATCGTACTTTTTATTTTTCTACACAAAATAAAATGAAAAATAAATAAACAAATCAATCAATCAGTAATAAATGAATAAATATAATAATAATAATAAAACAGCAAATAATAAAAACTTAAGAAACCACATATAGTTGGTGGGTAGACAAATTATTTTTTTGAGATTAAAATGAACAAAGCATTATTAGAGCCCTGTAGACATGACAAAACACGACTATAGTCACATTTATACTCTTTTTATTTACAACATATTGCGCAACTGCAGGGTCTTGAGACACATGCTAACTCGCAAACTAGAGCGCTAGCGACCTAAACGGTAGCCTTCAAGTTATTTCCTTTAAACTTGAATAGCCAAAAACTTACCACTTCCACACGGATAGGGAGGATAACTATTAACAGTTATTTAACCTTTAACATGAACATTAATCAAACGTAATAATTTTTTCTGGGTACATGATACCATACAGCATCCATATCAAACTTGGGGCCGCACTAACATTAAACTTTCATATCAAGGCGGGGGCCTCAAACTAGAGTCCTGTGGGCCACATTTGGCCCGCGGGCCGCGTGTTTGAGACCCCTGGTTTATACCGATACTGATACCAATATCGATAATACCATGTCAGAGAAAGTAAATCTGAGCGATTTGTACCATCAAGGAGGATTTTTTGTCATGCAAATGTATGCATATCGGGGATGGGAGGGGTAAGTCACCGTTGATGGACTACACTGTTGATGGCCCTTGGAATTGTTTAAGAGCAACCCTGGCCAAATCCGTTCATAAGTATACTGATAAAGCTACAGATCAGTATTGGTATCAGCCCATCTCATTGGTGGATGATCGGTATGGGAATCGGGAGCATCAGAGCTCCAAAGTAGAACATCCATTCTGGACGTGTTCCTGATTGAAATGCTTTCCTTATCCAATCTCATAAGGAGATAAGTTGACCGTTGGGATACGTAGACCGTCTGTTGGGCTTTGGGAAGATCATAGCACATTTTGTTGTCTTGGATCCAGATAAAACGAGCCAGATCAAATCTCGTTCTAAGGCGCTTGGACTCTCACAGGAAGCCGATTAATTATCTTGTAATCATTTCACATTTTCGCAGTGGAAAGGAGCAACAACAAAAAAAAGGGGGGGGGGTGCCTTTGAAAGCTTACAGACTTCTTTAAAGTGTTAATATGATCCACACGTGCAAACACACTAATCCTGCCCCCCCTCCCACGCCAATGGAGCATGGACGTTAATCATTGAAATGCATACAAAAAGCAGATCCTTGGCTTTGAGCGAGTCCACACACACACACACACAGTTCATCAGAAGGAGTGAGGTGGATGCTGGGGTTGGGGGTGGGGGTGTGACAAGGCCAGGGCTAATAACTCTGCTCCTCCCTGCTTGTAGAGAGTATGGGCTGCTGTTTATCCAACTGGAATGTTCATTTGTGCGCGCTCAGTGACCCGTCGCCTCTCTGCCTGTGGCGACTTCGCAGTGGTCCGCTATGTGTGGTCACATGGGCTCGTACGAGCGAGGCTCCCGGCGTGTGGGTTTAAAATGTCATCAGCAGACAAAGAAGCCGCGCCGGCTTTTGGGTAGACGACTTGGCCGTCTTCACCTGCTCTTTAGCGGGAGACGGACGACGGCGGTTGGGAAGCAATTCAGAGGGGACGTCGGTCGGTCGGTTCAGGCGGTGAGGTCAAAGGCAATCATTCTGGTTGTGCTGCCGGTTGGGGGGGGGGGCACCGCTTGTGAGATAAATAATGCAACACATGCCCTACCACACACATGAATGTGAAGAATGGTCTAACTTGTGCATCTGTTGGCTCTCCTTCGATTCCCCCGTCCTGTGTACAACCTTTGTAAAGCGTCTTACTTTTTCACCACCTGTCACTCGCAGCCGACGCTAATCTAAACAGACATACTCTAGGTTCCAATCACAAACACAGCTTTTTTGGGGGGCGGCAATTCTTGTACTTTTCATTTTGGGCCCTTTGTATTGGTTAGTGGACTCCTATAGAGCAGCTACACACCAAAACCCGCACAGAAAGCTTTCTAGATCTTCCACAATCTGCACCTATTCCAGCTGTATTTACTTGTATTTCTAAAACGGTCCACTCACAGCCCGCCTTCCACTGTGATAAGTCCCACTCAGCTCGTACAGTTAATATAGCTCAGGAAGTCCGGCTCACTGTGACATCACAGGGACTCTCTGAAAGCATGTTTTTCGGAATCATCCCAGGGATGCACGGTGTTCAAGTGGTTAGCGCGCAGACCTCACAGCTAGGAAACCCGAGTTCAATCCCACCCTCGGCCATCTCAGTGTGGAGTTTGCATGTTCTCCCCGTGCATCCGGGTACTCCGGTTTCCTCCCACATTCCAAAAACATGCTAGGTTAATTAGCGACTCCAAATTGTCCATAGGTATGAATGTGAGTGTGAATGGTTGTTTGTCTATATGTGCCCTGTGATTGGCTGGCCACCAGTCCAGGGTCTACCCCGCCTCTCGCCCGAAGACAGCTGAGATAGGCTCCAGCACCTTCCCCGCCACCCTCGTGAGGATAAGCAGTAGAAAATAAATGAATCTGCTAAAATCTTGTCTTGCCTCGTTCTCGTGGATCCAGTCTCGTGCATCTGGTGACTCGGTGTCTTGCGACACCCCATCGTACTGTGACATTGTGAAATTGTTTCCCTTGGGAAACCGGGCTGTTTTCCATCATAATAACAAGCATAAACACCTCCCAAGGCTGCTGGGATCAAAGATGAACCAGTCATTTTCTGCAGAAAAAGACAAAAACATGTCATTTTGGTGCATGTTCGCGGATGAATAGACATACGGCACATAGACAGGAAGTGGGTATCTGTGAAGGTGTCTTATTTGCTGCTGATTTGAATTAGTTCAGCCTCTGAGGAGGTCTGCGCTCCCGGGGGTGCCATTCTGTGATATTTGTTTTTCATGTGAAGAGAAATTCTCCTGAATCCCATTTGATGGTGCTTCCTTCAGGGCGAATGCGGCAACTTCATTCGTCTGATTGAGCCGTGGAACCGCACTCATCTGTACGTGTGTGGGACGGGAGCGTACAACCCCATCTGCACCTACGTGGACCGAGGACGCCGGTCACAGGTAGCAAAAATAGCCTTTTCTGACCTTTTTCTTTTTTTACCCTGCTGTCTTTCTTTAATAGCGTTATCTGCCAATCTAGCTCAGGTCACACAGGCTCCCTTGGCTCTCGCTCTTCAATTTCATGCATTCCGCCTTTGTCCTATCTTTTCCTGTCACTATCGATTTGCACGCCGACACTACCTCCAAGGACAAATAGAGAGTCCCATTCTAGCCAAGATTTGCCCAAGCAGTACAATTCGATACGCGCATTATTGACTCCCATGGTCAAAGGTTGGGAAGCACACCAAGAAAAGTGACAGGAGACCACTTTTTGGCAAGAACCTCAAGGGTGGTCCACGCAACTGAGAGTCACATCCTCCACTTCAAATGAGGCTACCCAATCTTCTCCTTTTCCAATCAGTTCCCTCCTCGTAATCCCACCCTCTCCACCTGTTTATACGAGGCCAGGACTGCAGCTCTGTCTTTCTGTCCAGTTAAGAGCCTCTGAAAAGCCATCACTACCGATGGAGACTCTCATCCATCTTCTGCCTCGTCGCTGCCGCTCCCCTCCTTCCTCCTGCCGCCCACGGCCAAAGCCGTC
Source organism: Doryrhamphus excisus (assembly GCF_037039965.1). Lineage (NCBI taxonomy): Eukaryota > Metazoa > Chordata > Actinopteri > Syngnathiformes > Syngnathidae > Doryrhamphus > Doryrhamphus excisus. Next base: position 17,720,072 of record NC_136367.1, on the reverse strand, counting down.
CGGCACGCTTCTGCCTGTTTAGTGTCAACGCTGACATGGGGAAGGGTTCACATTGCATTGGAGAAGGCGCACAGCCTGCTTTTCATGCAGCGCCTTGCCTTTTAGGCAGCAGTTCTCAAAATGGTGGGGCGGGACCCAAAGGTGAGCTGCAGATCCGTTCCGGGTGGGTCATAGACAGCGAGTTAAAAATTACATTTAAATATGCAACATACAATTTGAATAAAAAATGTCAACAATTTTAATTGTAGTTATTTAAATGTAATTTTTTATTTACTATGTAATTAAATTATTATTATTATTTAAATGTATATACTTTAATTTCTTAAATTTATTTTATTTGAATTTCCTTAAATGTATTTATTTAAATATACTTACTACATTTATTTACACTTGAATTGGTTACATTTTATTAAAATTTATTTTCAGGAATTGATTTTAATTTATTCTTCTTTTTTTATTTCTGCATTATTTGCGTCCAGCTCTCGTGTTCTTTCTTCACAAAATGCCTTTCATGAAATGCATAAAATATTTAGCATGAAAGTGACTTCAAAACCAAATAGAAGAGACTTTTAAAGGTGGGCAGAACTTAATGGACACTGGGAAATGTGGGTCCCAGTTTGAAGCCTGCCCCTTGAAGCCTCTATTGAGGCCGGATGGATGGGGCCCAGTTTGAGACCATTTGAGGACCCCTCCCTACCATAACGGCCCAAAAAGGCCTTAAAGGGCCTTGATGCACTCATTGGACCACAATATTAGGCACACCTTTAGGTACAAAAGCTGTATCACACATTCTGCTTCTACAAAACATTGCTACACTCAGGAGATTTGACAGTATTGACTTGTCATTATCTGGCGTACCTAATGTTTTGTCCATGGAGCGCATGTCATGTATGTGGAATGACTTGTCTTTTGAACTTTCCACCAGCTGCATGTCTTCTGCATGATGCTTGCATGACACCCAAAACGTCACCAATTCTTCCACCGTCCACCATCAGATAATTCCCTTGTTGTTCCTGTCTCAGTCAGTAATGGGATGGCCACATGTGCCAATGTCTGTGTTTTAGGGATCCTTTCTACAGGCCCCCAAATCTGGAGGGAGAACCAATCGGGCAGCAGACCCCGGCGCTACGTCAGATCTTATGGAGGCCAAGGTGGGCTGAAGGGGTTGCGATTTTTCGAAATAATAAGTCTGGTGCCCACCTGTAGCGCTCAGTGGAGTAGTGATGAAAGCTGACTATGGAGTATTTACTTAAAAGGAGCAAGGAAAAATATATTCCTGGGAAATATTGTCCTCAAAGTAATGCATTTTTTCTAAACTTAAGCGGACAGTATTGGTTCTCCAAAGCGGCGACCAAAATGGCAGATGATTTTCAACTCCATCCATCTTCACTCCAAGTCCCTGAAATAGTTGGCCATGATGCACACTAAGAGCAGTTGGTCAGTCCATGTGTCTATGATGGATCTTTGGAACTGCCCGACGATAATTCAGTCAGCGACGGACGTGGGACCCGAACGGTTGATGATTGAGTTTTTGTTTTTTTGAAAAACAATTACGCTAGCTTGATAGATTCTGCAAAACACGTTGAGGATTTTGTTGTCATTTGTCCTTACAATGTTATTAATCAACATACAGTCCTCCCTCATTTAATGGTACTAATCAACATACAGTCCTCCCTCGTTTATCACTGTTAAATGCTTCCAGACTCGACTGTGATGAGTGAATTTCCACTAAGTAGGGTTCAGTATTCATAAATTGAATGTTTTTGTCGTTTTGATTGTTTACAATCATATAAATATTTAACATAATTAGAGCCCTCTAGAGATGAGATAGCACCCCTATAGTCAGCTGTGTATTTGTTTTACCCAGTATAGTTAGATATAATCAGAGAAAATAAGAGACATGAATAATAATAATAACATTAACTCACATGTTAGCAGTTGGAAAAAAATCGATGGAGTGGGGGCATGACGTTTGAACCGCGATGTAGCGATGAATGACTGTATTGTGCAAAGGAGTGTGCATGTTTTTTTGTGACGGTACAACTACTTGGACTGTGGACTGTGTGGGTTGTTGTTGACGACAAAATAACGCTAACATGGCTACCCTCGTAGACACAAGCTGCTGATAAAAATCACAAGAATGTGAAAATTCCGTCTATGAAACGTCCATATTTCAGTCAAATATGTGACTGACGGGGTTTTTCCCAAGGTGGCAGGGTCGCAGGTTTGAAACCTCTGGCCGTTCATCTACAGCACATTTGCTGCCGTATTTTCCAAACTGTCAGCAAGCCGGCGTTGAAGTCGTATCCAGTGTTGACACAGATGTTACCGATGTCCTCCTTTCACGTCGTCTTTGAGCCACGAACATCACAAAAAGAAGTTTCTCAGCATTTTCAAGCGGCTCTTCATCTCGCCGATAAAGCGGCTTTGTCCTCGCCCGCCTCCTCCAGTCGCGTGGTGCTCAGCAGCTTCTCATTTTTTAACGATGTTGATAAACACTTTAAAAGCGGCCATTTTGACTTGACACAATAACCCCTTCCCCTGTCAAGGAAGTATTCTGTCAACACGATAAGTCTGTTACACATGACAGGATAAACAAGAAAGATCATTAATGATGATTTCTCATCCCCCCCCCCCGACAGGAATATATTTTCCGTCTTGAGCCGGGGAAGGTGGATTCTGGGAAGGGAAAATGTCCTTTTGACCCCAAGCTGAACAGCGTCTCCGCTTTGATCAGTAAGTAAATGTTTATTTTTATTTGCTTCATTAGAGAATGTGCAGATGACTTAGAAGAAAAATATTTTTTTTTTTTGTCCATCATCCACCATTCTTATGTGAGAAATCTCATTTTTCTGTGCTTTCTAAAGATATAAAAACAGGTAAAAAAGAGAGAGCCAAAAAAACACACCCAAAAAAAGCTCTACTTCCATCATGTGAGCTACATATTAGACTTTGGAATATAAGATGGACCAGATATGCATAATACAAGTCAATGTACACTTTATATAATAGAGGGTAGCGCAATAATGTGATGAATATATCTTGTAGAGCTGGATGGGGTGTGGAATAAATCAAGTCCTGTAGCGTTTACTGTGGGAACGGAACTGCAGGACTTCGTTGACGAAGGATGCTTCTATATGAACCAGGCTACAGTAACATTGTTCTTATTATTCTTATGAACATTGTTACATCCGAGAACTACGTTACTGGTGTAGTGACACCTAGCTACTAGCAGGCTAGCGATTGTGTGTGTGTGTTTATGTCTCACAGAAGGATTGTGGATGATGGGCAAAATTCCCCCCAAAAGGGGACTTTTCCATTCCCCATAAGGGGGAAATTTAAGACAGTTCCAAGTTCCCCAAAAGTAAAAATGGGGGACAACATGATTTTTTGACATTTTTGAAGAGAACGTGTATTACTGGTTCCTTCTTGAAGGGGCCTTGACAGTACATTGGTGGAGCTCCAAGTGAGAGAGCCATTAGTCTTTCACTATTTGTTGTGTCGGTCATGAACGAACTGGTCAAAATAACTAGTTCTTTTTTGCTGAACGGAATGAACAGTTCACCGACCCTAAAATCCCCGTTCTTATCCTATCGTTGGTGGGTGGGGTTAGCTGACTGAAAGACCAAGAACGAAGTGACCTTGTTCATTCCGTTCACAAAAAAGAACTAGTGCTTTTGACCCGTTCGTTCATGACCGACACACCACTCGTCATCACGTGTTGTTGCGCTGTTGAGTCGGAACGAACTTGAACATGAGTGAACGGACTGACTCAACATGGCTGACTGGGTCTATGCACAGGGGGAGATCACAGGGTAACAACCGATTGAGCGAGATGAACGAAATTAACGAAATAAATGAATCTTTTTACTGAATGATCCGGTTCACTGAAATGAATGGTTTTGCCCACCACTATTTTCCACCGCTGAGAGAATACGAGTGGAACGCTAGCCAAGACACGACACCGCATGCAGGGATGGAAGGTAGTTGAGTGGTTAGCATGCAGGCCTCACAGCTAGGAGACCCGAGTTCGATTCCACCCTCGACCATCTCTGTGTGGAGTTTGTATGTTCTCCCCGTGCATGCGTCCAAATTGTCCATAGGTATGAATGTGAGTGTGAATGGTTGTTTGTCTATATGTGCCCTGTGATTGGCTAGCGACCGGTCCAGGGTGTACCCCGCCGTGTGGATACTCCTAATCCAAGAATGGAGTTGCAGCCCTGGTTGGTGTAAATAAGTAAAAGAAACATGGTGGAACGCGGCCACATCCAGCTGCATTTACCATTGTCTCTCGTGTGTGGGTGGTCTTTTGTTGTCAGCGGCCTACAGGTGGTCAGACTTGACCCGTGACCTCCCCCATCCCCCCTGTGTGTGTGTGTGTCTGTGTTCTCAAAGCCAGCTGAGGCAGGAAAAACTGTAAATCACAGAAATCAGCTGCGTGTCATCCTTTGTAACTGGCAGGGCGGAGAAGCGCGGAGTTCCCCTGCTTTAGCCGTCAGGATATCTTTGGTTTTTTTGACATAGTTGTGTCTCTTGCTTGCATTCATCAAGAATGAAGACAATGTTTTGCTTGCCTTCATGCACTTATCTGCCTCCCTGCATGGGATTTGTCAGCTGAAAAGCAATTCTTAATTCCAAAGAAAACACACGTACGTTTGGATTTTCACAACGCTAAACAGCCTGAAGCGCTTTGCAGAATACAAAAGGGAAATAAAAGATGAATATAATTTCAAAATGGCAACAGAGATGTCAATCATCTTTGACTTCTTCACCCTCCAAGCCATCTGATTGGAATAGATTGTGTCTATCCTGGCCCGCTGATTGGCTGATTGCCCTCAAGGGGGGTGATGGACGTGAATAAGCTTGAACTGTAGTCAGGTCAACGGCTTTGACCTGAAGGTGGCGTCCCAAGCGAATCATCATGTAGTTTGGTGAGCTTTGAGGGGAAATCATCATCATCATCATTATCATCATCATCACACACCGGGGAGCTGCCGTTTGCGTGCCGTGACGCCACTCGCGGGGCGCGGATCGCACCGTGAGTTGTTTACTTTTGTGACTTCACCATGGAGACGCCCTCAACTGGCTGTCTGTGTGGGACAGATGGAGAGCTGTACGCGGGAGTCTACATCGACTTCATGGGAACCGACTCGGCCATCTTCCGTACGCTGGGGAAGCAGACGGCCATGAGGACCGATCAGTACAACTCCAGATGGTTGAACGGTAATGCCTCAACACTCTTTTCTATCACGTCTTTCTCTCCGTATCAGTTGCTCATTTTTAACACCTGGTGTAACGTGCAGCCAAATTTGCGCTAATTGCTGAGCGCACGTCTGCAGAAGCGGAGAATAAGGTCAGCGGCGATGGTGGGAAGTGAGTAGAAGTCAGTAGATTGACTCATGGAGCTGATGAGCCGTGATCGGGATCAGAAACGCTGGCCGGAGCCAGATTTCTCCTCTTGTGCCTCGACAGGCGTCCCTGGGTCCCGCTAATCAGTCGTGAAAGCGTGGGATACGTTCCAATAATCTTTTTATTGCTCTGTCGGAGCAATAACCACATGAAGTCTGACCTCCATCAAAGAATGGCCACCAAACTAACTAACCACCATGCTAGCTAACCATCCACCCCCAATAAACAGGTGGCAACCCTTCCTATTTCCCAGAATGCATTGGAAATTGATATAACACCTGATATTAGGGATTAGGAGTATGTGGAAATATCCAGTTATTTCACCATGTATATTTTTTTTATTATTATTGAAATAAAACCACAATAAGGGCTGTCCCAATACAATGTTATCACTTCCGGTATGATACCGATATCGTTGCCTTGATGCCGATATTGTTCTGATATCAACAGGATGGTTTTGTTTTTTTTCAGTTTGCGAGACAAACTCACACTAGGCACGTCTTCATGCGTCATCCATACGGCCAACATGTGTCTTATGTACGTTTTTGTGGTGAAAATGTCAATTTTTTTTCATACGTCACACTTGTGCACCGTGCGTGGTGAGATCTTACTATGTTCTCCATAAGCAAAAAAAAACAATGCAGCGATTTGGGGATGGCACAACCAAAAAAAAATTGTACGTCAGGGGTTAAATTTTTTTTGCGATGTCGCTAATGACTTTTTGCCGTCCTTTTAAGAGTTTGATGCCGACTCCAATAACTGATGTGGTTGGTCAATTTCGCCGGTTCTGTCCCACCACGGGAAACTTGTGCATGACAAGTTTTGCGCTCAGCTGCATGGTCTGCTGACATCACTCCTGTGGCTTTGTTAGCACGCTGCTTGTATCAGAATGGCAGTATCGGAGAGTTGGATATAGACCGCTATAAACTTGTATCAACGTTCCTCCTCAGTGAGTTGAGTCGCCATTTTACATCCAGGATGTATCCCTCACGTAATGTTTTTTGCGTGTTCTGCACTGACAACTCAGATGACTCGTACATTTCCCAATTTTTTTCTCCAGACCCCACGTTCGTCCACGCACACCTCATCCCAGACAGCGCTGAGAAAAACGACGACAAGCTGTACTTCTTCTTCAGAGAGAAAGCGTCCGAGATGGGCCAGAGTCCCATGACCCAGTCCAGGATCGGGCGCATATGCCTGGTGAGTAGGGGGATCAACACTTTTTCAGTCTGCAAAATCTATCTTCTATCTAAACTTAGAAGCTATTGCTAGGAGACCATTGGGCCGGCGCCAGTTGGTGCCAGTTGGTGCCAAAGATTATGTGATTGGTGCGTAGTGGCTCGCTGTGGCGCCAAATTAATGTTTCCTCGACACAGCGAACCACTACACGCCAATCACATCATCTTTGGCACGAACTGGCATCAACCGGCACCGGCCCAATGGACTCCTAGTATCATTGGCGCGACTTGGCTTGCGCCATTACATTCCAGTGGATTCCAATAGGCGGAGTGTTTGCGTCATTTAGTTCCACGTGGTGGACACTTTGCGGCGCGACGAAGATTTTAAAGATAATATTCTTGCCGCCAAACTCAATTTTTGCCGCCACGAGCCAGATGGGAGGCAGTTTGAGCCACTGCACGCCACTAGGCACCTTATTGGTGACACGATAGCACCACAGCAAATTGCATTTGCGTGAACTTTACACCATCTTTTGTAGCAGATACATCTTACCATCTTACCACTCAGTTTACCATAATCACAATAAGAAAGATGAACGTCGTTTCAGACGCCACTCAGTGTTTGCCGAGTGGGAGCAACAGCAAATCGACACTCACCGCTATACTTTTGATCGGCACCCCTGCTGTTGCTTTAGTGCATCAGGTTCACATCTCCTCGTCCGTGTTGACAAGTCAGCCGTTTGCTTTAACAGTTTAGTTTGGACCTCGTTTTGTTATTTTTGTTCCCTTTGAAGGCGTGCACATCTGTGTTCTCGCATCCAAAGCCGATAACCGAGTGAGGCGATGGTTGTGTTTCTCCAAAGACGGCCAATCAGGGATGTTGTTGGCCGCATGTTCAAAGGGGATTGCTCGTGGACACGATTCATGAGGCAAAGCAACACAGTGAAATACGGATTCAGTATCAGCGTGAGAAGTCTTTTCCAGCGCACCGGCCTTTTTAAGGGAGCATAAAAGTGTCATTCTCTGCCTGCGGTGTCGCGGGAGACACATGTACTTCATCCAACGCAAATCACTTGGACGGGTGAAAGGCGTGAACAAAGTTCACCATTTCCAGGCTGTGAATCATTTTGATTTTCTACCTCAGTAGTAAAAGTTGGCTGACCTCCCGTCCAGATGGGGCCCGCTGGAGGCGCAGAGCCGTTTTTATTCCAGCCAGGCTCGGCGACGACAACCCAGCCAGCGCCTGTTAGCTTGGACCCCTTTCCTCCCACAGCTGCATGGCAGACATGTGATGGAGATCCCTTTGCATTTCTGTGCTTTCAGAATGACGACGGAGGTCACTGCTGTCTGGTCAACAAGTGGAGCACCTTTCTCAAAGCCCGTCTCATTTGCTCGGTGGCCGGAGCCGACGGCGTCGAGACGCACTTTGACGAGCTCAGTGAGTTTGCACACGTGCACAAAACACGGCTAACACACCACGGATGTTTCATGTCCAAATAACCCGCCATGGGGACAACATTTTGATAACAATGGATTCCATCCATTTACGATTAGTTCATTCATTTTCTACCGCTTATCCTCACGAGGGTCGCTGGGGTGCTGGAGCCTATCCCAGCTGTCGGTGTACACCCTGGACCGGTCGCCAGCCAATCACAGGGCACATATAGACAAACAACCATTCACACTCACATTCATACCTATGGACAATTTGGAGTCGCCAATTAACCTAGCATGTTTTTGGAATGTGGGAGGAAATTGGAGTACCCGGAAAAAAAACCCACGCATGCACGGGGAGAATATGCAAACTCCACACAAAGATGGCCGAGAGTGGGATTGAACTCAGGTCTCCTAGCTGTGAGGTCTTCGCGCTAACCACTCGATCACCGTGCAGCCTAGTTCACATAGTTCATTCATTCATTCATTTTCTACCGCTTTTTCCTTACGAGAGTCGCGGGGGTGCTGGAGCCTATCCCAGCTATCTTCAGGCGAGAGGCGGGGTACACTCTGGACTGGTGGCCAGCCAATCACAGGGCACATATAGACAAACAACCATTCACACTCACATTCATACCTATGGACAATTTGGAGTCGCTAATTAACCTAGCATGTTTTTGGAATGTGGGAGGAAATTGGAGTACCCGGGAAAAAAAACCCACGCATGCACGGGGAGAACATGCAAACTCCACACAAAGATGGCCGAGAGTGGGATTGAACTCAGGTCTCCTAGCTGTGAGGTCTTTGTGCTAACCACTCGTCCACCGTGCAACTAATTGTTTTCTGCATAATTATTCTGTATTAAATTTATTTTGTTCATATTTTGGGATGTCTGGAACAGATTAATTGGGTTTACCTTATCTCCTACGGGAGAAATTGCCTTGTTTTTTTTAATCCAAATCCATACATAATCAATGCAATTCAATCCAAAGATGCCAGCCCTCCCGGTTTTCCAGAATAATGAAAATCAGATACTGTGGTCTTCGGACCTCCCTTACTTTGTACTTGGTGTTTGGGTTCTTCCTTCTTATCTTCCTTTGCTGGCATCCAAACCCTGACAGAGAATTTATTGGGACGTGATGGGGAGGTTATTGCATCATTTTTCAAATATACCTTTATGATGATCGACCTGATGGCCACGGGGGACCACGGCGATACGACATTTACACCCTGGTGCATCTGCTAAGCGTTAACATCTGGCACCTGAAGGTGAAGAGTAAGAATTCCTCCATGACTTGTAACCACAACAATGAGCAAACAAAGAGAGATTGACTGTCCGTCATGAGGGTTTGCCCTTCACGTCTCGGAGCGAGCTATCAGCTTGAAGAGCTTGAAGGAAAAACACCAGCTAGGCGTGGAATACCAGAACTTCAAGTACTGAGTCATGAAAATAATGAGCAGCTGGGAGCTGCCCGACCCCCTGTGGATCATCCCGGCCTGTCCGCTACCACATGACGGACAGGATTAGGGAGGGATTTGTGCTACCCTTCAAGCTCGCTGGTATTGTGATCAAGCAAATATGCTAACATGGCTGTCAATCATATTTATGTCTTCTGATGCTTCCTTTCTGTTATTATATTCACTATATTGTGGCCTTCCTGGGGGTCCCGCCGGAACCAGCTGACGCCGGGGCTTGCCCTAAGATCATGGTTGGCGCTACCTCCCTCGGTGTGTCCTGGGTCGCGGGCACCAACCTGCCCTTGAGGGGGCGTTCGCCGGCCTCCAGGCAGTGGGGGTCCGCGCTGCTGGTGGCCTGAAGTCTACGGTGGTGGCTTGAGGTTGCTGCTGCGGGGACCGGGGCTGTGTGTTGGGAGGGGGCTTGATCTTGCTCATGGGGACGGGGGGCCTGGGTGGCGTGTGGGGATGGGGGGCATGCTCCTCGGAGTGGGGCCTGCTGGGGGGGACGGTGCTCTACCGGGCGTTTGGGTGTCTGCTGCCACTGGTCCTATGCTCTGCTGCATCGCTGTCCCTGTCCTTGCCCATCCCCAGTCTTGCCTTAGGGCTCGTCTGGGATGGTTCTCCGGTACATGGGTGGATAGTATTCATATATTATTCACTATATTGGCTAATACAAGTAGAAAGGTGACTATAGGGGTGTTATATCATTCCTAGAGGGCTCTAATAATGGTAAAACAAGCATATTTCCAAGGTCATAAAGAAGTTATCTTTGAAAATTAATAATATTAATATTGAATTCTACTTGTCAGTCCTCCCTTCTCCCTTTGTGGTTCTTTCTATACTCCTCAGCGATCTTTCTCCTCAAACGCCGAGACGTCGGAAACGTCTGATCTGGCACATCAGAAGCACAACTGATGCAACTTGTTCCCAGTTGTTGCAGATTTATTCCTCCTCCTGCAGCCAGCAGCTGCCGTCAGAAGAAAAGTTCCACTTTGCTTTGCCAGAAGTTGTTTTTTTTTTTTTTTCATATTTCGGTGGCGTATGAGGATTTGTTGTCCCGATGATCAAAGCCAGTGTTTTATTATTTAACCTCACTTCATTTAGCACCACTGCCCTCTTTTCTCAAAAGGTTGTCAGATTAACGCCTCGCTGTTTTCACATGCGATAGAAGACTTGTTGATTTATTTTTCATGTGTTTTGTCCTCTCTACTCCATTTTTCCAAACATGATATTTCCCACTGATGCTGAACATTACATGAACCTAAACAGTATGTTCAAGCCTTACTTCACTCCACCTGTCAAACCTCATGTATTTTTCCTTTTTTTTTCTTTATTTTGGCTTGCACTTTTCTCTCATTAAGTCCATCAGTGGTTATGTAGGATTGGAGACAGCCTGCAGCGTATGCGGATGCATATGGCTCCTATTAAAGGCATGTTTCACCACACGTATCTGTTTGACTTGTATCCCCCCTATGACACAAAACAACTGTACTTTTAGTGTCCACTGCCTTTTTGGATCCTATAAGGTTCTGGTGACCTCTGACGCTTTAAAAAAAAAAAAAAGTCATGTGACATGGCTGTGATGAAACTGGAGGACTTAAACACCAGAATAAGGAAAAAAGGACCAAATTCACATGCAAATATTTTGATAACAATGGATTCCATCCATTAACGATTAGTTCATTCATTTTCTACCGCTTATCCTCACGAGGATCGCGGGGGTGCTGCTGTCGGTGTACACCCTGCACCGGTCGCCAGCCAATCACAGGGCACATATAGACAAACAACCATTCACACTCACATTCATACCTATGGACAATTTGGATTTTTGGCCAATTAACCTAGCATGTTTTTAGAATGTGGGAGGATATTGGAGTACTGCCTTTTTGGATCCTATAAGGTTCTGGTGACCTCTGACGCTTAAAAAAAAAAAAAAAAAAGTCATGTGACACGGCTGTGATGAAACTAGAGGACTTAAAACGCCAGAATAAGGAAAAAAGGACCAAATTCAATGCAAATAATGATAGAAAAATGTCTGTTTTTTTAGGGGATGTTTACATTCAGCCTACGCAGGACACCAAGAATCCTGTCATCTATGGCGTGTTCTCAGTCTCGGGGTGAGTGTCATGTGTCATTTTTTTTTCCCTTCACTTTCATGTTTGTCTTCTGCGGTTCGATGCTGTGGACTCTCTGAGGTTGAATTGAAATGTTGCATGAAGAAACTGGTTCCTGTGTGGGAGAAGGAGCGTGGATTTCTTCATCTGTGGTGGTTGCTTTCCTTTCCTCTGCTGTGATGTTAACGATGGAGGCTCATCACACTAGACGATATCACGCTACACCCCGGCCTGCGCTGTGACCACTCTCGGCAGTGCGTGGGCGTTTCTATGTCAGTGTGTCAGACAGCTCGTAGGTCTGAGAGTGTGTTTGTGTTTCCCGGTAGAGAGAATGTGAGCGCGTGGGCAGGAAGTAGATATCCACCAGCCCGCTTGGAGCGCCCACTGTAATTATCTCAGCGCTGGCTTGTCTTTTGTGTTCACACTCATTGCTTCTCCTGCTTTGATTCTCTGTCCAGATCCGTGTTTAAAGGCTCAGCGGTGTGCGTCTACTCCATGGCTGACATCCGCATGGTCTTTAATGGGCCTTTTGCGCATAAAGAGGGACCCAACTACCAGTGGGTGGCCTACACTGGGAAGATCCCGTACCCTCGGCCTGGCACCGTGAGTCACAAACATGACATCATTTTGGTATATTCCACAGCAGGGGGGTCCAAAGTGCGGCAGTGGTTGTTTTTAATTGGCCCGTTCTAAAAATATACTTTAACAAGACAGATTTTTTTAATGAAAGAATATAGGTGTATTTTTCTAGTATTTTCATATTTTCTTTCAGCTCGGAGACCCGAGTTCAATCCCACCATCGGCCATCTCTGTGTGGCGTTTGCATGTTCTCCCCGTGCATGTGTGATTTTTCTCCGGGTACTCCGGTTTCCTCCCACATTCCAAAAACATGCTAGGTTAATTAACAAAATTAAAATTGTCCATAGGTATGAATGTGAGTGTGAATGGTTGTTTGTCTATATGGGCCCTGTGATTGGCTGGCCACCAGTCCAGAGTGTACCCTGCCTCTCGCCTGAAGACAGCTGGGATAGGCTCCAGCACCCCCGCAAATGAATGAATGAATGAATATTTTCTTCTTTAAATTATCTAAAATGGCAAAGGCACACAAAAAGGGGCACATTTGTTTCTACTGACTAATAAAATGTCTCATTGAAAACCAAGCAATGCCATCCATTAGTTGGCTTGCATGTCACATTATTAAATCTGTCCACCAGATGGCGCCACTATTGCCCATTCAAAGCATGCAGCACAATTTCTTAACTTTTCATGTTTTCTATACACGTGCGTGCTTTGCTGCAGAAATACCTGATGTTGGATAATCAAAACAAAAGTGTGCATGCCCAGCATGCTTTGTGGCACTTGTTTTATAATGGTTTATAATTGTTTTGCATGGTTAAAGTTAACACTGATGTTAACACTGATAGGTCGCCCTGTGTGTGTTTTCGTCCCTGCTCCATGTTGTGCTGTCATTCCTGGTTTTGCACCGTGATTGTATGTGTTCTATCTCATCACACACACACACAGACACACACAGACACACACAGACACACACCATATGTTTCACTGTGTGATAAGCTGCCTGAGGGTTTTGTGTTGGCTATTGCTTGGCCAGTTGCCTAAAGCAGGGTGTTTTGCATCTGACCAGGGGCCATAAAAAATGGCCGCAGGTTTGAGACTGCTGCTTTAAAAGGTTAAAACCCCCCATCTCTGATTAGTATTTGATATTTATGTTTTTGGGTAAAGTAGTATTAAAAGATTGAAGTGTAAATAACAAAGTAATGTCATTAGGTACCAAAAACGGTGATGTCCAGCGTGTGTGTGTGAAGTAGCATAGCTCCCCCTGCTGTTGGAAAATGTAAATGTCTTCTAAGTCTTCTATGTTGTTCTCATGTGTGAGAACCTGAATGGTATGGACATGTTAGGTTGCCATGGCAATGATTTTCCTTCCCACCATGCTTTTATTGTGAAAGCTCGTATTTAGTGCTAAAACGACGCTGTGTTTTGTAAAATGGTCTATCTCTTATCTGCTGACAGTGTCCCGGAGGAACCTTCACCCCCAATATGAAATCCACCAAGGATTACCCGGACGAGGTGATCAACTTCATGAGAAACCATCCCACCATGCACAACGCCGTGTACCCGGTGCACAAGCACCCCCTGGTGGTCAGAACCAACGTGGACTATGAGTTCACTACCATTGCCGTGGACCAGGTGACGGCCGCAGACGGGAGCTACGAGGTTCTATTCCTGGGCACGGGTAAGGATGATGTCAGCAATGATTGTCTATCTGAGATGAGACTGTCAAGAGGTTGAGAAGGTCTTGTGGTTCTCAGATCGAGGGACAGTTCAGAAGGTGATTGTGTTGCCTCGAGATGACCTGCAGACCGAGGAGCTGGTTTTGGAGGAGGTGGAGGTTTTCAAGGTCGGTGACTATGTGGTTGCTTCATCCGACTGTGAAAGGTGCGTTTTCTAACATGTTGTGATTGTTTGCGGCAGGTTCCCACTCCGATCACCACCATGAAGATCTCATCCAAACGAGTAAGTGAGGAGAGACTGGCATGACGCCACCGCGTTGCAGTGAGACACGTGTGTGTTTGTTCAACAGCAACAACTGTACGTGGCGTCGGTGTTGGGCGTGACCCACCTGGCTCTGCACCGCTGTGACGTCTACGGGGAGGTTTGCGCTGACTGCTGTCTGGCCAGAGACCCGTACTGTGCTTGGGATGGAAAGTCCTGTTCCCGATACTCGGCATCACAGAAGAGGTGGGTTCAGGAAGGTGACGGCAGCGTACGATTGGCTCGTGTGCTTCCACAGACTGACCCGACCTTGGATGCCTTTTAGACGCAGCCGTCGTCAGGACGTCAAGTACGGCAACCCCATCCGTCAGTGTAGAGGATACAACTCCAATGGTGAGCATCTCTCTGGAGGTACACGTGTACAGTACATCATATACCTAATATACCTTTATGCATAATACGCCTCCATATACACCTCCTGATATACCTCTGTGTATAATATACATCCTAATATATCGTTATCTATAATACAACTCCTAATATACCTCTATGTATAATGCACCTCCATATACACCTCCTGATATACCTCTGTGTATAATATACTTCCTAATATACCGTTATGTATAATACAACTCCTAATATACCTCTATGTATAATGCAACTCCTAATATACCTATATGTATAATACACCTCCTAATATACCTCTATGTATAATACAACTCCTAATATACCTCTATGTATAATGCACCTCCATATACACCTCCTGATATACCTCTGTGTATAATATACCTTCTAATATACCTCTATGTATAATACAACTCCTAATATACCTCTATGTATAATGCACCTCCATATACACCTCCTGATATACCTCTGTGTATAATATACCTCCTAATATACCGTTATGTATAATACAACTCCTAATATACCTCTATGTATAATGCACCTCCATATACACCTCCTGATATACCTCTGTGTATAATATACTTCCTAATATACCGTTATGTATAATACAACTCCTAATATACCTTTATGTATAATGCAACTCCTAATATACCTATATGTATAATACACCTCCTAATATACCTCTATGTATAATACAACTCCATACTATACACCTCCTAATATACCTCTATGTATAATACACCGCCTAATATACCTCTATGTATAATGCAACTCCTAATATACCTCTATGTATAATACAACTCCTAATATACCTCTATGTATAATGCAACTCCTAATATACCTATATGTATAATACACCTCCTAATATACCTCTATGTATAATACAACTCCATACTATACACCTCCTAATATACCTCTATGTATAATACACCGCCTAATATACCTCTATGTATAATGCAACTCCTAATATACCTATATGTATAATACACCTCCTAATATACCTCTATGTATAATACAACTCCATACTATACACCTCCTAATATACCTCTATGTATAATACACCGCCTAATATACCTCTATGTATAATGCACCTCTATATACACCTCCTGATATACCTCTATGTATAATACACCCTGTAATATACCTCTATGTGTAATACACCTCCATATACACCCCGTAATATACCTCTATGTATAATACACTTCCATATACACCTCCTAATATACCGCTATGTATAATACACCTCCATATACACCTCCTAATATACTTCTATGCATAATACACCTCCATATACACCTCCTAATATACCTCTATGTGTAATACACCTCCTAATATACCTCTATGTGTAATACACCTCCATATACACCCCGTAATATACATCTATGTATAATACACCTCCTAATATACCTCTATGTATAATACACCTCCATATACACCCTGTAATATACCTCTATGTGTAATACACCTCCATATACACCCCAATATACCTCTATGTAGTATAATACACCTCCATATACCCTTTAATATACCTTCATGTATAATACACCTCCATATACACTCCCAATATACCTTTATATATAATACACCTGCATATGCATAATATACCCTTAAGTACGTATAATACGCCTGCACATACCCTTCATAATGTACCTTTTTGTACAATGTATGCTACACTAATACACATGTGTACATAAATGTTGTAATGCACATGAATATACGTATAATGCACCTTTGCATGCACCCGATGATACACTTTTTGTATTGCACATGAATACACCTTGGCATACACTTGATAAAACACATGCACACACACTTGCTAATACACCCACACATGCAGTATACACCTTCACATAGACTAGCTACTATCTACCGTATGTACCAAAGCATAGCTGACATAATTCTATAGGCAGTAATAGTAATAGTGAATGTTTGTGTGTTTTCTAGCCAATAAGAACACGGTGGAGAGCGTTCAGTACGGCGTGGAGGGCAGCACGGCCTTCCTGGAATGCCAGGCTAGATCTCCTCACGTTTCCCTCAAGTGGCATCTTCAGAAGGAGAACAGCGACAGGAGGAAGGAGGTGAGCCGAGACGCTGGCAGCTTTCCCATCGACGTGTACACGGCCAGGCGCACCATTATTTATTGAAATTATTAAGGGGCTGCACGGTGGGCGAGTGGTTAGCGCCTCACAGCTAGGAGACCCGAGTTCAATTCCACCCTCAGCCATGTCTGTGTGGAGTTTGCATGTTCTCCCCGTTTTCTCCGGATACTCCGGTTTCCTCCCACATTCCAAAAACATGCTAGGTTAATTGGCGACTCCAAATTGTCCATAGGTATGAATGTGAGTGTGAATGGTTGTTTGTCTATATGTGCCCTGTGATTGGCTAGGGGTGGAATTGAACACGGGTCTCCTAGCTGTGTGGCCTGAGCACTAACCACTCGTTCACCATGCAAAAAAAACATACTAGGTTAATTAGCAAATCCAAATTGTCCATAGGTATGAATGTGAGTGTGAATGGTTGTTTGTCTATATGTGCCCTGTGATTGGCTGGCCACCAGTCCAGGGTGTAGAAGGCTGCTGGGATAGGCTCCATCACCCACCGCGACCCTCGTGAGGATCAGCGTTAGAAAACGAATGAATGAATGAAATGATTAAGAATAAATCTTGAAACGAATGAGGTTGACGGGATTGGTTAAAATGCTGAAGTGGGTGTGTCCTCTTGCCAGATTCGTTGCGAAGGCCGCATCCTGAAGACGGACCAAGGCCTCCTTATCCGCTCCTTGCAGCCGTCCGACAGCGGCATCTACCAGTGCACCTCCACGGAGAAGAACTTCAAGCACACGCTGGTGAAACTCCAGCTAGTGGTTCTCTCCAGCCGCACCGTCAACAACGTCCTAGTGGACACGGGCGCCCCCGGCCTGGCCCCACTGCAGTCCAGCGCCTGGACGCCGAGCGCCGGCCAGTACAAAGACCTTCTCACCATCCTGAGCCAGCCGGAGATGGGCCTCATCAACCAGTACTGCCAGGACTACTGGCAGCTCGGCGACGGCGGCGGCGGCGGTCTAGCGGACAGCAAAGCTAAAACCTTGAAGGAGCTGAAGGAGCAGAAGAAGCCTCGCAACCGCCGGCATCACGACGAGGAGACGACTCCGGCGGAGACATGAGGCGCTGGAACGACCACTTCCCTCCGACACGGCACCAAGACACTTCCTGTGTTTGCAAGAAACACGATATTTATTGTAGCTTGTAAAAAGTACTTCTTTGTACCGCTCTAGGAAAGGGGTTTGTGAATAGCTCAATATGTGCAAATATTAGTGTTATTGTTTATGTGGACGATATCCTTTCATTATGTTTGCTGTTTGAATACAAAGACTGATGGGAGCCTCCTCACGTGGACCAGGACTCGGACTCTATTGGATGATTGGACTCCGAGCGAGAAGCCGCTGGGTGGAAGCTCCGAGCTGTTAGACGGCAGACGGGACTGCCTTCACGTCCTTCCACGAACCGCCGCCAGCTCTTTTTCTATGTCAGTAACACGTCTATCATCCACGTGTGCGACGCGTCTATCGCGTCTACATGCTGTCCTCATTAACAAGGTGTCATGTCAGCCTTCTTGTTTAAAGGCAGATTCCAGCAGGCAGCTATGTTTGAAAACACGACATGCAAAGCACCTTCTCTTTGCCATCGGGCTCCTTTCTATTCAGGAAACATCTCTTCATTCATTAGACGCGTGGGAACCGACATTGGTATCTTCTACTCCTCTACTGCTGCACACAAAAGATGAACATCTGGCAACGTGCACCCCCCTGCCTGCTGTGGTAGTATTTGTCTGACAAATACACCACAAGGTGGCGCTGTTATTCAGCCACTGTTAACTCATTCATTCATGAGGGTCGCAGGGAGTGCTGGAGCCTATCCCAGCTGTCTTCAGGCAAGAGGCGGGGCACACCCAGGACTGGTCGCCAGCCAATCACAGGGCACATATAGACAAACAACCATTCACACTCACATTCATACCTATGGATAATTTGGAGTCGCCAATTAACCTAGCATGTTTTTGGAATGTGGGAGGAAACCGGAGTACCCGGAGAAAACCCACGCACGCACGGGGAGAACATGCAAACTCCACACAGAGATGGCCCAGTGTGGAATTGAACTCGGGTCTCCTAGCTGTGAGGCATGCGTGCTAACCACTCTACCACCGTGCAGCCCAATCACATCCAATATTCCCATCCATCCATTTTCTATACCACTTATCCTCACAAGGGTCACACAGGTATGCTGGAGCCTATCCTAGCTGTCTTCAAGCAAGAGAAGCGGGGTATACCATGGACTGGTGGCCGGCCAATCACAGGGCACATATAGACAAACAACCATTCACACTCACATTCATACCTATGGACAATTTGGAGTCGCTAATTAACCTAGCATGTTTTTGGAATGTGGGAGGAAATCGGAGTACTCGGAACAAAACCCACGCACGCACGGGGTGAACATGCAAATTCCACACAGAGGTTGTAATTGAACTCGGGTCTCCCAGCTTGCGAGGCCTCCGTGCAGCCCATTTCCAGCCATGAAACTGCGATGAGGGTGGTACAGTTTTATAATCATTTCTCACACTTTTTACCTTCAACTTTGCATTCCTGACAGTTTCACACTTTCACTTTCATCTTAGTTTCACCTTAGTTTGCTCATGGACACGCTGGCAGGTATTCATTCATCATCATAACTACACAAAGCTACAAGGATCCTTACATGCTAACCATTGGCAACAACACAAAATGACAACACAACGGCTGCCCAGCGACACATGTTGAGCAGCAACATGGTGTGTTCACGGTGCATGGCATGTACAGTATGTACCATGTAATCTACACAGGATATACAGTGCATGTACACTGTATATACAATGCATGTACAGTAGTGTATGTATATACAGTGTATGTTCTGTAGTGTAGTGTATGTACTGTAGCGTAGTGTATGTACAGTGTACTGTACAGTATATATATACAGTGTATGTACAATGTATGAGTATATACATTGTATGTACTGTAGTGTATGTACTGTAGTGTATGTAGAGTCTATGGTATTTGTGTATGTGGGTGTCAGTGAATGTTTTTCTCATTTTGGGGGGAATATGAATGATAAGAAATAAGAAAAGGAAAAAATAAATATGAGGGTTTTTTTTTTAAATAAGAGGTCAGGGTGGGTTTTTGTCCAGATAGTATTTTGAAAATATTTCCTCGGACTTTGATTTCCTGTGTTTGTCCGACTTGCCTGTGGATTGTTATTGGAAAGTCAAGAATGATGATGATTATGATGATGATAATGACGATGACTTTCTTCCCCGTCAATGTTGCTGACTAATAAATGAAAGTTTATATTTTATAAGAACAACAGAATAATTTCTTTCAACTTTATTTTACTATTTGTCTGGGTTAGATTATCTTATTTTAGCTTAGTTTATTTTAGGTTAGGTTGGTTAATCAATTCAAATTGGGATGAAAAATAGGGATTGAAATTAGGATTAGGTTTTTCAAACTGCTGTCAAATTTTTTTTAAATATATTTTTCATATTATGATTAGGTTCCCAAATAAGGATGAGTTTTTTTCCATTTAGGGTTAAAGGAAATTTAGAATTGCATCCTAAAGGTTACATACTGTGTAAATACGACGGTTCAAGGTTTGAAATTAGGATTAGGATTAAGCTTGGAAGCGAGTGTTTTCTTGAGGTTTCTACAACATCATGTGTGAGGATGGAAGTGAGGTCTCCTGGTCTCACACACACACACACACACACACACACGCTCAAGCAGCAGCACATAATTGAGAGTGAGTAGATTAGAATGCTTAACCGTGTTGAGATTAAGGTCAATGAGATCTGTGGGTGAAACTGCAAAGCTCTTTAAGTACTTCTGTGTGGAATAGACAAGTACTCCAACTTTATTGACTGACTGTAAAATTTAACTTATTTTTCCAGACCCCATCGACTCCCTGATGTTGTGCTGAGGATCTGGTGCGCATGAAGATGCTGTCCAATAATGTTGTCCGTATGAGGACCAAGGCAAGGTCTGTTTGGGTTAGCAGTAGCGCTTGCTTGGAGATAAGCACTTGAGCCCATCTTCATCTTCCGCTGAGCACAGCAAAGTTTCCCTAAAGGTTAGATCAGCCAAGTCCACGCTGGTGTAGACCCTCCTGCCCCCAAACACCCCTGTCCTTGCGCCTCATTGGTCATCCCCGGTCAGGCGGGCGGAGGACGCCCCGAAATCCTCTCCTAAGTCAGGAAAATACCAGCAACCTTCTCCGCAGGCGCTTCATACGCGGGGAGGCCGTCGGCTGCAGGACCTTCTTCTGACCACTCAGGCGACGAGGGGCCCAAAGCGGGACAAGCTGGGATGGGGGCTGGAGCCAGCGCCGAGGAGAAGCGCTCCAGAGAGCTGGAGAAGAAGCTGAAGGAGGATGCTGACAAAGACGCCAGAACCGTCAAGCTGCTGCTCTTGGGTAAAAGTCACATTCATATCATCTCATACGTACAGTACCTTCAAAAATATGAAATATATGAAACATTTACTGCTGACTGTGGCCTGAGCAGACAGGAAAATGGTCTCCATCAATATCATCATGTACAAAAATTGCTATTAGAAATGCATTGGTAATAATTGAAATAATTAACAATGATAACAAAACACTACCGTCCTTTCCTAACCTTATAATTTCTCGCCAAGAAATGACATAAAATAGATGTTTTCATAAAATTTATTTTTGTGTGTTCAATTATTGAAATATAATTATGTTAACATGAACAAAATGAAATGTATTTATGTGTTTTGGTCCATTTATAATTTGTTTTGTAGCTCAAGTTCATATATTCATGTTTAACTACAAGGAAGGCAGGAAAATATAAATTAAATTCTTCAAACATAGAATGACTTATAGTTTAATAAATGAGTTCAAAGACACTACATCGTTTAAGTAGAATTTGCAATTTTAAGTGTACATGTATGTATTTTCTGGAATTTCCGAGCAGACTTAAATGCAGCAAATTGTACTTCAGTGTAAATGTTAGTTAGTGAGTGATTCACTTCCTGTTTTTTTTCTGTTCATTTAAACCACACATGTAGCATAATACTCCAAATTATCCATAGATATCAATGTGAGTGTGAATGGTTGTTTGTCTATGTCTGTGATTGGCTGGCCACCAGTCCAGGGTGTACCCCCGCCTCTCTCTCGAAGACAGCTGGGATAGGCTCCAGCACCCCACCATGAGGATAAGTAGTAAATAAATGAATGAATGTACGCATAATAAAAAACCATGTGGTGATTTTCGAAGTGTCCATGAATGCATCTCGCGGTGGTCTCGTGCCAATGCGGAAGTGTCATTCCTACAAGGACTCGGAAGGGGTTTGTGAGTATTAGATGCAAACATGGTGTTGAAATGATACTGTTGTTGATGTTTTCAGGTCAGAATAAAGTTATTAAAGCATATCAGACTCTTAGTGTGGAGACGCTACACTGCTCCTTTTTCTGCCGTCATTAAAGAGACGTGGCTCGACATGATGCGCATGCGTCAATTAAGCTATCTTTGAAGCAAAATGGCGGTATGGGTCTCATTCATGAAAGAAACGAGTTGTCGCCGTTATCCTGCTATTTGTGACAGCCTTAATTCCATGATGGGATATTCTTATATCTGGCCCTGATGGCAAAGTAGGTCATCTTTGGAGCAGATTAGAACTTCCAAAGAAGCATATAGATGAATGTCAGACATGTTTTCATCTTCTTTTTTCCATTTCTCTTTGGTCATTTAGGTGCTGGCGAATCAGGAAAAAGCACAATTGTCAAACAGATGAAGTAAGTAACTTTTTTTTTACATCCAGTCACTTGTATAGGTTTAAAAGTTTATTTAACTATGTTTAAATTCAGTAATATTATTGTTTTATGAGCTACAACGAGGTACTTTTTGTCGGAATGTGATTGGCTGCATGAGCCTTCCCGTGCACAAGTCCCGCCCACAATGTATGATGTGCAATTTGTGTAGTTCACTATTATTATATATTATTATTATATATATTATAGTATTACTAATATTCAGTTCAGTCAATATTGTACATTTTAATTACTATATTTTATATATATTTTAATTATATTATTACATCATTATTATTTAATTTTCATTAACATTGTGTATTTTGATTGTGGTAGAATTATCCACAAGGACGGCTACTCGCTAGAAGAATGCTTGGAGTTCATCACCATCATCTACAGCAACACCCTGCAGTCCATCATGGCCATCGTGAAGGCCATGACCACGCTCAGCATCAACTACGGACACCCGGATCAGCAGGTAATGCACACGCAGGCACGCACACACACACGTAGGGCGGGGCTAACGTGCCGACGACGTCCACAGGATGACGCCAGGAAGCTGATGCACCTGGCGGACACCATCGAGGAGGGCACCATGCCCAAGGAGCTGTCCGACATCATCCTGCGTCTCTGGAAGGACTCGGGCATCCAGGCGTGTTTCGACCGGGCCTCCGAGTACCAGCTCAACGACTCGGCCGGATAGTAAGCACGCTTCCACGGGCGGAGGAGCGCGGTGAAGAACGTTCCCTTGAGTGTTGTCTTCTGGTCTCAGCTACCTGAACGACCTGGAGCGTCTCATCCTGCCGGGTTACGTCCCCACCGAACAGGACGTCCTGCGCTCCCGAGTAAAGACCACCGGCATCATCGAGACGCAGTTCTCCTTCAAGGACCTCAACTTCAGGTGACCGCTCGTCGGCCGCTCGCCGGCGCCGCTTCTGACGTCTGGTTTCCGTGCAGGATGTTCGACGTGGGGGGTCAGAGGTCGGAGAGAAAGAAGTGGATCCACTGCTTCGAGGGCGTGACCTGCATCATCTTCATCGCCGCCTTGAGCGCTTACGACATGGTGCTGGTGGAGGATGACGAAGTGGTACGAGGCGGGCGGAGGGGGCGGGGTTTGTGCACAGGAAGGCTCATGCGGCCAATCAAATTCCGACAAAAAAATACCTCGTTGTAGCTTATTGTGTTAGCGCTACTGTTGACATATTGTAATGAGCAGCAGCTAGGCTAACTTCTATGGTTGGCATCACCTTTTCTTTGTTGCCATCCCCTTCTTGCACATTTTTTGGGTAGTACTTTTGCATTTGTATTATATGCTGTAATATTATTTGTATTATATCATTATAGCATATATTTTTATTTTAAAAAATAAATTACATTTATTAAATATATTTAATATATTTAATATAATAATATTATGAAATATATTTAATATAATATTTACTTATAAATTAATTATGAAAAATTATTACATTATTTTTGTATTTGTATTATATGCTGTAATATTATTTGTATTATATCATTGCAGCATATCTTTTTATTTAAAAAATATAAATTAAATATATTTAATATATTTAATATAATAATATTTACTTATAAATTATTATAAAAACATATTACATGATTTTTGCATTTGTATTATATGCTGTAATATTATTTGTATTATATCATTACAGCATATCTTTTTATTAAAAAAATATAAATTACATATATGAATTAACATATTTAATATATCTTTAATATAATAATATTTAATTATAAATTAAATAAATTGTAAAAAATATATTTTTTTTTAAAGTAGCACACTAAATAACCACACTAAATAATTGGACTCATTTTTACCATTTATTTTCTGGCATTTAACTTTTATGTTTTTTTACTTTTGACAATAAAATAAGAAAAGCCAAAGAAAAAGCAAGTGTTGCCATGACAACGCTTTTGGGTGCGTTCCGCCATGAGGCAAAAGCAATCTCTGTGGTCTTTCAGAACCGAATGCACGAGAGTCTGCACTTGTTCAACAGCATCTGCAACCATCGCTACTTCGCCACCACCTCCATCGTCCTCTTCCTCAACAAGAAGGACGTCTTCGTGGAGAAGATCAAGAAGGCTCACCTGAGCATGTGCTTCCCTGATTACGATGGTACCTCCTCCTCTCCTTCTCTCTCATCCTCTCCTTCGTGCCCGCATGTGCCGATGCGCTTCTCTTCCTTCCTCCGCCCTCCTCCAGGCCCCAACACCTACGAGGACGCGGGGAACTACATCAAGGTCCAGTTCTTGGACCTCAACATGCGGCGAGACGTGAAGGAGATCTACTCCCACATGACCTGCGCCACCGACACCGAGAACGTCAAGTTTGTGTTTGACGCCGTCACCGACATCATCATTAAAGAAAACCTCAAAGACTGCGGCCTCTTCTGAAGGCGCCCGCAAGTGAGTCCTATCATTCATCCGTTCCAGGGTCAAACCCTGGCCGCATGGACCATTTGTAAAGCATACAGGCAATGCTTGATGGCGTTTTATAACATCCTTAAAAGCGTAAAAAGAAGTTTAACTCAGGAAAAACCTCAAACTCGACTTTTGCAGTCATGTGACAGGCGTGTCGTCTATGCTGCTCTATGGTTATCATCACACATGTTCTACTAAGATGTTGAACATGATCAGTGTGCTTTCCTGTCTTCTTTGCAGGGTTTTTTGGTGACTTTTCCCACCCCCAATCTAGCGAGGACACCCATCAATCATTTACAACATGTTGACCCTGAAGTACAAGGGGTCAAGGGTCAACAGAGACTAAACACAGCACAGGTCACACCCGAATTTTTGTTTTGTTTTGTAGTCCAGCTAGGAACGTGCCGACCTCACCGCCTGCAGACGCACTTCTGGTGGGCTGACCTCCAGCTCATCCCGGCTTCGTAACGTACGCCGTCTGCACGCTCTTAGACGATAGGACTGTCCTTCACCGTCCTGCCGTCCTGTGCGACGTCAAGTCTACAGTCAACCATTAAAGCTTCTCTAGACAACACAGCACTGCTCCTTTATCGCTTTTCATCAACGCTTCATTGCATCATTGCAAGGCGGCACGGCGGTCTTGTGGTTAGCGCGCAGACCTCACAGCTAGGAGACCAGGGTTCAATTCCACCCTCGGATAATCTCTGTGTGGAGTTTGCATGTTCTCCCTGTGCATGCGTGGGTTTTCTTCAGGTATTCCGGTTTCCTCCCACATTCCAAAAACATGCTAGGTTAATTGGCCACTCCACATTATCCATAGGTATGAATGTGAGTGTGAATGGTTGTTTGTCTATATGTGCCCTGTGATTGGCTGGCCACCAGTCCAGGGTGTACCCCGCCTCATGCCCGAAGACAGCTGGGATAGGCTCCAGCACCCCCCACGACCCTCATGAGGAAAAGCGGTAGAAAACAAGCCTGTTTCCAAATGTGCACACTTTTGGAACTGAGACATATATAAAAATACAATAAAAATATAACAAATTAATTACATTAAATCTAATTATTTTTATTTATTTTTAAATTTTATTTTAAAGTTCTTATCTATTTTAAAAAATCCAAATAAGAATAAAATAATTCTGTGGATGAAGGCGCTGTATCTTCATGATAATACAATGTAAGCTCCATTAAAGTAACCCAAGTAGGCAATGAGTATTTGTCTGGTGTACCGTAGGAAATGATCCAATTTCGACTGAACAGCAAAATAAAGTGCATTTGTGGCGTTAGCATGTAATACACTTTCAAATCGGTAGAGGGCAGCATTCAACTCATTGCTGTAAACGTGTGAGTCCCACGGC
Organism: Doryrhamphus excisus; assembly: GCF_037039965.1. Lineage (NCBI taxonomy): Eukaryota > Metazoa > Chordata > Actinopteri > Syngnathiformes > Syngnathidae > Doryrhamphus > Doryrhamphus excisus. The sequence continues at coordinate 17,693,898 of NC_136367.1, read as the reverse complement.
GGCGACACTGTAACAGTAGAGGCATTAGCTATAGCCAAACGGTGACCGAAAAGCTTTGTGAACTCCGAACTGGACCAAATCGGGATCCAGATGGAAACCCACGTATGAGCAAACATCTAAAGAAAGTCAGTTATTACGTGTGAAGAGACTTTTAATCATCAACACACCAGCCGAGCTATTAAGAAAGACATTGTAGGCAATGACTGACTATACTAAACATCACTTCCTGTTGCTTTAAACCCTGAGATGATTAGCAGAAGATGTGCAATCGCGTCAAAATAAAATACATCGTCAGTCCATTCAGTCATATGGGGGGAAAAAAAAACATGGAGGAATGAGCGTGTACATAAGGACGGACTGCAACAATATTGAAATGATGCTTTTAAAAAAAAAGGCACTTTAAAAAGAGCAGGAGTGGCCGCTCTCATTCTTCTATGACAAGCTATGTGTTGGCTGCTGGATGCGCCTAAACACATATGCATACACACATGTAAAAACATGTATACATGCATGTAAACACACATGTAAAAACATGTATACATGCGTGTATACACACACGCAGGCAGGCTTTCCAAGTGACATAGAGTGCAAAGTGTCCTTATCATAAAAGTCCAAGGCACTAAACACCACACCAGATCAGTTCACATACGGGACCACGTGGTTATCCTCATTTACTCTCTCTCTCTCTCTCTCACACACACACACACACACACACACACACACACACACACACACAACAACATAACAATCTCAGCCAGTGAAATAAATGGTCCATGTATCTTAACTCCTTCCGGATCCTCAGTGATCGTCATCAGAGCAGTCCGACCATGTGATCGATCTGCCTCATGTAGACGCTCTTCAGGGGCAAGGTGTAGCGCCGTGCCTCGGGGATCCTGATGCACTGTCAGCAAAACAAACAAAAAAAAATGTCATCTTTGTCTTCCATCATGCCGTCAAGGTCACGTGGTCTTGGGAGAGTTTTCACGTGATTTTTTTTTTCCTGCAGACATTTCAATGAAGATGGGAGGGAGACGCCCTCGCCATTTGACAGGAAGTCCGGATATACCGGATGTGTTAAAAAAAACAAATAAACATTGATCAAATACACATTTCAAATTATATTTAATGTTTTACTCGTTCCAAAAAAATCTGTAAAAGTAGATTGCCAATCTTTATTTATAAGATGTATTAAAATTAATTAATCAATTATTTTTGCTAATTAATTATTAAAATAATGTAGTTTATTTTAATAATTAATTACTAAAAAGTTGATAATTTTTTGTATTTATTTATTTGGTCATTTATTTTTTTTTATTATATTTTACCAGAATGTTTATTTTAATGATAAAAACACTATAAAAAGAAATGAGATGTGCCTACAGTCAGCTGGGATAGGCTCCAGCATGGACGTGTCAGCTTGGAAATGTCAAGGAAGTCGTTATTATTCCAAATACTCATGTCCTTACGTTGCTGGTGTTTCGGGCGGGCGGCTCCTGCTCGGTCGGCATCTCCACGGGTGCTTTTTCGTCTTCATGCCGACCCCCGCCCCGCCATCCCTTCTCCCGGAAGCGCTTGTCCACGGGCATCAGGTGTCCCTCCGTGGTGAAGATGTACTTGCTGCTCCATTTGTGGAGCGGGTTGTCCTCGTCGAAGAGCTGCGGGGAGCAACGAGAAGTCAAAGCGGCGTGACCCCCCCCCGGCCCCCGCCCCCCGTTTCCCCCACGTGACATGCGGCGGTGCGGCTCCTACCAGGAAAAGGTACTTGCAGGTCTCGCTGAGGAAGAAGCTCTCCATGCGGTCCTCTTTGGATTTGTGCACCACGTGATGGAGGGTGGCGTACCCGCATCTGGCAACAACAACTGCTGGCGTCAACACCAGAAGGACGGGAACACGACTGACTGGGAAAACACGTCTACCTGACTTTGGTGTTCCTTTCCAGGCTCTGGATTATATCCATCCCCACGTGCAGGTAGAAAGGATTCTTGGTTGCCTGCCGCAAGGATGAGTCATCGTATGAAGGGGGGGGGGGGCTGAGGAGTCTTAAAACCTACTTTTATACTCTAACCCCCCCCCCCCCACACACACATAAACAGTAGGCATGAAATATTATACACTTTACTGTAACATATTATACAACTATAATGTCAAGTGAAACTAAAGGGAAATTCAGGCTGCACGGTGGTCGAGTGGTTAGCACGCAGGCCTTGGAGACCCGAGTTCAATTCCATCTCTGTGTGGAGTTTGCATGTTCTCCCCGTGCATGTGTGGGTTTTCTCCGGGTACTCCGGTTTCCTCCCACATTCCAAAAACATGCTAGGTTAATTAGCGACTCCAAATTGTCCATAGGTATGAATGTGAGTGTGAATGGTTGTTTGTCTATATGTGCCCTGTGATTGGCCGGCCACCAGTCCAGGGTGTACCCCGCCAGGGTGTACCCGTGGCATAGAAAATGGATGGATGGGAATATTGGATGTGATTTTGTGATTGGGCTGCACGGTGGTAGAGTGGTTAGCACGCAGGCCTCGCAGCTCAGAGACCTGAGTTCAATTCCACACTGGGCCATCTCTGTGTGGAGTTTGCATGTTCTCCCCATGCATGCGTGGGTTTTTTTCCGGGTACTCCGGTTTCCTCCCAATTGGCGACTCCAAATTGTCCATAGGTATGAATGTGAGTGTGAATGGTTGTTTGTCTATATGTGCCCTGTGATTGGCTGGCCACCAGTCCAGGGTGTACCCCGCCTCTCGCCTGAAGACAGCTGGGATAGGCTCCAGCACCCCTGCGACCCTCGTGAGGATAAGCGGTAGAAAATGAATGAATGTATGAATTCTAGGCATATATTGATGATGTATTGATGAAGACGTGGAGAAATGACTGCAGTACCTGGTAGAGCAGATAGGTGGACTCAGCCAGCTCGGGTCTTAGCGGGTAAAAAAGGACATCGGGCGCCTTCCGCTGCCAGTTGTACCTCTCTGGGAGCGCTCCGAAGCGCTTCCAGATGGCGTAGTAGAAGGCGTGGAGGCAAATGGCGTTTTCTACGTCGCCGTTTAAGACCTTCAGAGAGAAAAGAGACGGAAGTGATGAAGGGAGCGTTTCAAGACGGATCGGGCGCTCACGCTGACCTGCAGCCCAGGAAAGAAAGCCTGGAGGGAATCGATCCAAGTGTTCATGATCTCGCCGCTCATCATGTTCACGTTGACGTACATGGGCGGGTCGCCTTCTCCTTCGTTGCACGACTCCCGCCTGAAACATCACCAAAGTTGAAGCTGTGGATGGGTGCTCGTGTGAAGGGGGTGGGCGCCATGTGGACCGACCCTCTTCTCAGGTGGTTCTGTATGCTGGCGTAGGCCGCCTGGAACATCACGTAGTCGTCCTTCTCTCCGAAGAGGATGTACGACTTGAGAAGATACTCGTAGAAGGAGTCCATGCCGGCGCCGAGCCCGCTCTGCTGGCCCACCCACTGGCCGGTTTGGATGTTCACGATGTTGCCTGATGGGAAAAAAAAAACAAAACACTGAGGGCGGCTGTACAATCCCGCTCAAAAGTTTGGGTCAGGAAGACCAGACTTCCCGGTCCCTGGTCGCCTCCTTCAATTCCACCGGGAGGACACCAAGGCGTTCCCAGGCCTTGGTCTGCCCCACGGCGTTCTACCAAGGAGGCGTCCGGACTAGAGTCATGCCCGAGCCACCTCCACTGGCTCCTCTCCATGAGGAGCGCCCCCTATCTCTTAGAGTCCAGCCACCCTACAGGGTGGGACGTCTCTAAACTTCACATGATGGAACAAAATGGAGGTTTGTTTTTGTAGTTTGGATAGGTGTGTCCCATCACAGGCCTTCTTAGTGGCCTCTTTTCACCTGTTTTTATATCTTTAGAAGGTGATGGACAAAATGCTTTTTACCCAGGAGTCCCGTCTGGTTGCTCCTCAGCTTCCAAAGCGACCTGACAGCTCGCCGAGCGACCGACTCGAAGGTGAAATCTCCAGTCAAGCGGCTCAGGATTCCAAACTCCACAAGCAGAGACCCAGCTCCTGCGGTGCAAGTCTCGTTGATGCTCCCGGACGGGACTCCGGTCTTTAGGTTTACCTTCAGGAAGAAAAGTACAGAATCATCAGCGGAGCTTTGGATGCGAACTAGTCCAGAAGCAAGACTCAATGGAACGCACCCTGGGGTAAGGGATGCCGGTGCTGGTGTTCTCGAAGGCCGGCAGCAGCCGCACGGCCAAATCCTGCGCCAAGTCAAGGAGCTGGTTGTCGTAGCCCTCGTAGCCCACCCGCCCGAACGGATGCTTGGTGTCCGTGAGAAGAATGTGAGCCGAGATGAGGCTTCCTAAGATCCTTCATCAAACACCAACAACAACAGTCACCATTGCCACTGATGAGACTCGGAGGCGAAGAGCAATGACATAACACGTACGACTAAGTACTACTAAGTACTACTAAGTGTACACAGTACTCTCTCACCACTTCGGTTTTCAAAAATATATCAACAAATCCACTCCGGTTTGCTCCCACATTCCAAAAACATGCTAGGTTAATTAGCGACTCCAAATTGTTTGGATGTTTGATTGGGCTGCACGGTGATAAGTGGTTAGCAGGCAGGACTCACAGCTCAGGTACCCAAGTTCAATTCCACACTGGGCCATCTCTGTGTGGAGTTTGCATGTTCTCCTCGTGCGTGTGTGGGTTTTCTCCGGGTACTCCGGTTTCCTCCCACATTCCAAAAACATGCTAGGTTAATTAGCGACTCCAAATTGTCCATAGGTATGAATGTGAGTGTGAATGGTTGTTTGTCTATATGTGCCCTGTGATTGGCTGGCCACCAGTCCAGGGTGTACCCCGCCTCTCGCCCGAAGACAGCTGGGATAGGCTCCAGCACGCATGAATACGTTCCGTTATTAGTAAAAAAAATCCCTGTTTGGCCCCTTTACCTGATGTTTGCCTCAAACACCTGCACAGTGGAGTCCTTGTCAAAAGACACGGTGTCAATCACCAGTTTGACAGCACTCTGGAACTCCGTCACGTTGCCGAGCACCTACGAAGTGGTAAAGCGTCACTGAAGGTCCAGTTTAAAACGTGCACGTTTAGGACTTACCACTAGGGTGTCTAAGGAGTCGATGAGCGTTAGAGAGTAGTTCCCCAGGACGTCATTTATGTTCACGTTTGATCTAAAAAGTCACGTGTAAAAAGTTACACAACAAAGCAGAAAAGGACGAGCAAGAATTAAAAGCTAAATTGGTTAGTGCGCAACAAGGAGACCCGAGTTCAATTCCACCCTCGGCCATCTCTGTGTGGAATTTGCACATGTTCTCCCCGTGCATTCGTGGGTTTTCTCCGGGTACTCCGGTTTCCTCCCACATTCCAAAAACATGCTAGGTTAATTGGCGACTCCAAATTGTCCATAGGTATGAATGTGAGTGTGAATGGTTGTTTGTCTATATGTGCCCTGTGATTGGCTGGCCACCAGTCCAGGGTGTACCCCGCCTCTTGCCCTAAGACAGCTGCTTTACAGACTTAATTTTTCCACATTTCAACATTTTGTAAGATTGTTGCGGTTACACTTTCGCTTCTGTAGAAGCACTACTTGGTAGTTTGTTGTTTAAATAGAAGTTGTAGTTAGACATTTATTAAAGCACTCACGGGTTCTGAACGTCCGGACCTCTCCCTTCGCAGTCAATGGGGTTGAGCTCGTCCTTGGGGAAAGCATATTTCATGTAATTATCATAACCGAAGTAGAACATGCCTTTGGCCTTTTCCTTCATTGCTTCTTTCTGCGCTCCCGAGAAGGAGCTGTATCTCCTGACGTAGTCGTCCTTGTGGCCGTCAAAGAAGCTCAGGTAGGATATTTTGGGCAGCTCTCCTTCGACCCTTGCACACGTGTTGCCGGTGGTCTCCTCATCCCCGGACAGGCGCTCTGCTTTCGGGCGATTGACGTCCAAGCTATCGCTCTGTTCCAGTCCGACGGCGAGCCAGAGCACAAAGCTAACAGACAGCCGCAGCACCACCAGGCCGACTACTAGTGACCGCCATTGCATCTTTGCCGTGGCTCGGACTTAAAACGCATACTTTGTGTCCACACACCGACAGAGAAGACTTACTATCGGGATCAACTCTTCGCTGAGAAGGTTGTGCTGCTTCTGTTTTTACACTTCCTGTCAACAAACCGGCCCCTCCCGAGATTGTGGCCTGTGATTGGCTTTCGTACATCTACGTCACAGCAATGGGGGAATGTGTTCAATCACTGATTGGACAAACGGCTGTCAATCACTCAGAGGTTTCGGCTGTACTGCTGACGTGGTCAACGCGTCAGCCAATAGGAAGCCGCTAACTGCGGGCCTACTCAGAAAGGCACCGTATTTACCTTTGCCTTTAATGAGAGTAAAGTACATGCAGTTTAGAAGCATAACATTTAAGATCGAGTTATGTGATGAATAATTCTAATGGAATTAATTAAGCCCTCCCAGAAATTGATGTCACAGGGAAAACACGCTCGACAGCGATTCGAACCCGCTTCTGCCGACTGTAAGGCGTGCCAAGCACTTTTTCCATGACAAAAGGAAAGCTCATATATTAAAAAGCAAGCCTTTATTTGAATCAAGTGAAGTGATTGGCGTCTTTTCCCGTCCCAGATAGGCACACCAAGCATGCCGCATGTTGCTTCAGAGAGGAGACACATTGCACAAGGCACTTTAAATTCTGCTACTCTCACAGCAATGGGAGGCAGCAGGAAGGATCATGGAGGCTACTTCCTGTTTGATCATTCAGACCTTAAATAGAATCACAATATTCATACACCGCTGTACTGTAAAAAAAAAAAAAAATCATATGAGCTCGGTATTTGTACACACCTGCTTAGCTGCAGAATTACAAACTAAAACAATATACATAGTTGGACTGAAACAATGCGTCATTAGCCTGACCTAGCATCCCAAGCTTCATCAGTTCATACAGAGGTTCAAAAGCTATAGTACAACTTTACAATGACATCTCATTGGTTTGGTATCAGAATGACATTTTGGGTAGTGCATTCCCAGAAGAGTTTGTGGGTAAATCACAGGGTGGGGAGGAACAAAAGAAAGGCGAAGAGTGCATCGCGTGCGTGTTAAGGACACGTCTGATGTAGCGTGACGGTTACATGGCAAACAACTGGCATCCGCTCCCTCGTTTTCAGCTCCTCCGCGTCTTTGAGTGCTGAATCAGCCACTGAAGAGTGATATCTAGGGGGGCGGGGGACAACACGGTATCAATCAGCAGTTCACCAGACATGTTCATGTGTCACATAATCATGTGGATGATGGTTTAAAGGCAACTCCGACTCACCAATGTTGTCCTTTTCTTTGCAAGAAATGGAGTAGCAGCATATCTCTCTGTCCTGAATCGCTGCCAGATTCCTATAAAAGAAAATGTTCACACAAAATGATGGACAGCAACATCAGTCAATATTTTATGACAGCGGATGATAGAGGCTTGATTAAGACCACAAATCACTTCTAGTGCTTGACAGCAGAGAGAGCCAATGCATTATTCACACCATTTAATTAGCTATCAGTTTAAAAAAAAGTAAATTATTGCTGCTTTGTGGATGAATATAGCTTATTATCAGTTTAAAAAGCATATTTAAGCAATAAAAAGATGTCTAAATGAAGAAATTAATTCTACTTCTGAATGTAGTAGTATACATCAGCCACTAGGTGTCGCCAGAACGTAAAGTATGATTGCCATTGGAGGGTTAACTCATCTCACAACAGTAACAACAGCATAAGAATCCTAACAACAACACGGCTACTGTTGGGGCCATAACCCATAACAAACAAAAACTCACTTCCTGCATTTCCAAGTCATATGTACGTACTTACATTTTCTCAATGAGCTGCTTTTCATCTAAAGCAGTGGGGAGGTCTCTTTTGTTTCCCAGCACCAACACCTACAATAACGGAATCGGTGATGAATATACCGTATGCCACTGGTGGGAGTACACAGTCAGACGTAAAAAAGGTCACTCACGGGAATTCCTTGCAACTGAGGTTTGTCTAATAAATTGTGAAGCTCATTTCTTGATGCCTCCACTTTGTCTCGATCTGCGGCATCCACCATGTACCTGAAACGGAACAGCACAGAGGGGCCATGGTTTAATGCAGGTCCTTGGGCTTCCATGTGGAAATGTTCACCCTAACCCGGCTTGCGTTTTCACTGCAAAATGTCAAAGGTGGGGAGGCGTGACATCATCACAGTGCAGCACAGCGCAATAAGCAGCAAAAACATCATGTGTGCTTTGCTTTTTAACCAGATGCAAAGTACATAATTTGGTGTATATGGGCTTGTGTGGCTCTTCTGAAGCTAAAGGTTGCCGATCCCGGTCTAATTGACACACAAGTGGAGTACTTACACAATGGCATTAACCCCCCGACAGTAGCGCTCCCACATGCTTCGAAATCGGGGCTGACCGCCGATGTCCCAGATCTGCACAATGAAAAATAGATATTTCAAAATAAAAACAACACACACTTGCAAGCAAAATCAAGAGGATTCAAAATAAAACAAGAAAAAAAAAACACCTTGATGGTGACGTTTCCTTTGGTCACCTTCCTCATGTTAAATCCAACGGTAGGGATCATATCCTCACTGAAATGCCCCGACTGAAAGAAAGACATGTCACTGACACATCACTTCACAACCCTTCAGACACCCCCCACCCGACCAGAGGGTCTCTGTGTCACGACCACATCTCTCAAAGTCACTTCAGTGTGTGTGTGTGTGTGAAACAGGAAGAAAAGCTCTAGCTTGCTCAAGAACTCGTTTGGCGCCACCTGTTGGTTTGCTTGTAACAAAACTCTAGAACCCGATTTCCTTATTATAACTTTTTCCCCAAGTATGGCAACTATATTGTGTTTCTCATAATACTACCACTTTAAAAAATGATATTTTTTCCTTTCATATTTCAACTATTGCGATTATTTGTCTTATGAGTTTATTCTGGTAAAATTGCCACATTTTTTCTCTTTAATTTATTATTGTACTTAAAAACAATTTTCTTTAAACATTATGCTACTAAAATTATGTTTTTTTCCCTAATATTGCATAATTCTTGTAAAATGATGACAACTTTTTTCTCTTAATATTAATCATATTCCTGTAAAATTAATGCTGAATTTTCCATCTTTGCTGTTGTTTTTTTTCATTAATATTTATTTTTGTTGTGAAATTACATATTAAGAATGTGCTGCCGGCCACAAATGGCCCCCAGGTCGTACTTTGGACACACCTAGTTTAAAGAGGTTATACATTGATTGTATTGTTGACATGTAAAATGTAAACAAACAATACTTAATACTGGGCTATAAGAATATCATAGGGAAATAAATCTGAATAGTAAAATAATGTATTATTTAGAAAAACAGAATCTGGAAACTCTCATATGGAAACTCTGTGAGCACATCATCTACTGTTTGCACACACACACACACAGAAAGAGGGAGAGCCAGCACACATGACTTGCCAGAGTCACCTGACAAAGCTAAGTGGAAATGAATGTAGCGGTCTTATGACTGCAGGAAGTCCCACAGCAACCCACCCACTCCATGAAAACTCTCAAAGCACTGGCTGGCGAGAGCCGTGGACCTTACCGGCACCAACCGTTTGTGAAAATATCATGCTTGTCCAGCAGTAAAATGCTTTACAGATGTGAATGCAAAGTGATGCTTGGATTTTCTTCCCCTATGAACGCATGTCTTAGTGCTACAAAATCCAGTGCTGTGCAAAAAAAAAACAGGTCCAGATTTCCTCATCAGAGAGTGTTGCAAAGTTGCAACATTGCCAGCAAGTACATGCATGGCAGCTTCACTAGCAAGAGGTCACAGCCAAGGACAATTTAACTTCTGCATCCCTGCATTAGGTGGCATTTGTGAGGGCTGCAGCAATTACTTTTGGTATGAAGGGTCTGTACCGTTTTAATGTGTGCAAAAGAAAGAGCAAAACAATCTATATAATGTTAAATTTCTTACTGCATATGCGGTTAGCAAGGTTCATAGTTGTATCAGGTTTGTCGGAGAAATGTAGTTTTAAAGTAAAACAAAAAAAAAGTACGGCTATGCAAACATGTTGTTATTGTAAACAATATTGGTGCAGATGACAGCCTTAATCTGAAGTTTGCAGCCTTTAGCTTTAGCATGCTAACCATTACAACTCATTCAAATACTCTCTGGTCAGGCACACTGGAATGACCATAAAGTGTTGCTGAGTGACGAAACGGCGACGGGAGTTAGGGGGGTAAAGATAATATCGTGTGTAACCCGCAACAATCAGAGCAAAGTAAACACTTAGTCATCGTTGTCATTAGCGCTAATGATATTAGCCGACTAGCTAGCTAGCTTACAGGTGACACTTACAGCGATCACGTTGACAAATGTGGTTTTTCCGGAGTACTGAAGACCGACTAGCGTCAGCTCCATCTCCTCCTTCCAAAACAGAGACTTGAACCAATCTAGAAGCCGGTTTATTAGCGCCAGCATCTTGGAGCCGTGCGGTGTTCTCGCCTCTCCCTCCCTGTCAGCTGTTTAGTTGGGCTTTTCCAAGTGGGAAGCAGACAGGGGTCATGTGATCACCAGCCTGGCACAGTGGGGTAAGACAGCGCCCCTGCTGGAGGAATAAGGAAGTGCGGCGTCCAGTGTGATGTGTACAGGTATACATTTTAAAAAGCACAATATCAAATTAAAACACACAACATTGTTCCTTCAAATGAACAACTTTGATGGCATCCTTTATGGCTGGGTTTCAACGACAAGGTAATGGTGTTTTAAGCCACAAAGAGGAAAATAAGTCAAATAATACAACTGTTAAATTAAAAGAAAACTTTATTCACAATTCACATGTGGCTCTGTTTACAACGTGTCGCACCAAGAGGGCTGTAGTGACCAGCGGATCTAAAACTCATTCATTTTCTCACATCTATGACAAGATGGTGACTATTTCCTGGAGTTGGCTCTTGCTGCAATCCGCCTGGAGTTGTAATCCGCTTTCTTCCACCGACAGGTGATATTCCCGCTGGCTCGCCGCAGCATCAGCGGCTCTCCCTGAAGCACGGGCGACATGAACATAAACACATTCCCATATTCTCCAGTATACCACTTATTTTATCAGCTTACCTGCTTTACACATCCTTGCCATGATAATACAGGCTATGGTCAGGATCACAAGAACAATGACGGACAGCAAGGCACATCCGATGCTCAGGTTCACATACAGGGTGTCGTTGTCTGGTCAGAGGTTAAAGTAATATTATTACAAACATCAACTAAGATGACTAATCACATCTTCTTCTCCAATGATCGCAACCTGGCACCCATATTTTTATTGAAGTCATTACTGATGAGGGCTGCACGCGCAGGCCACACAGCTAGGAGACTCGAGTTCAGTTCCACCCATGGCCATCTCTGTGTGGAGTTTGCAGGTTCTCCAAATCCAAAAAAACAAATAACGAACAAGAACTGGGATATAACTTTCCCACTTTTGGACAGAATTAGTAGAGATACTCAATAGTTTTAGGCCACCATTAAATTGACACAAGTACACACACTGCAAAACTGCAACCATTCTGTCCAGTGGGCAGTGATCAATTATATAATAATCATTATTATATTATTAATTAGCCTATTAACTCCGGTTTCCTCCCACATTTCAAAAACATGCTAGGTTAGTTGGCGACTCCAAATTGTCCATAGGTATGAATGTGAGTGTGAATGGTTGTTTGTCTATATGTGTCCTGTGATTGGCTGGCCACCAGTCCAGGGTGTACCCCGCCTCTCGCCCAAAGACAGCTGGGATAGGCTCCAGCACCCCCCGCGACCCTCGTGAGGAGAAGCGGTAGAAAATGAATGAATGAATTAGCCTATTATTATTACAATCATCATTATTCTTCTTCTGCTAGTATTAGCCTGCTTATTGGCTTGCTTATTAGCCTGCTTTTACCTATTACGTATATGAAATTTGTCAGAATTTTTTTTTTATTAAAAAAAATCACAAAAAAATCAATAAGAAATATCAAATTATTTAGAGGGGCTTAAGAACATTTTAGGTGGGGTTGAAGCCCCCTAAAATAGGCCTAATGACGCCACTGTGAAACACATTGTTGTTATTATTCTTATGAACATTGTAATGGCCAAGAACTACGTTAGTGGCGTAGTGACACCTGGCGACTTGCAGGCTAGCGACTAGCTTGAGCACACACTGGAATCCCAAAGGTAACGCTACGTAATGAAGCTGTCTATTTGTTTTAGACTGACGTTGAGTACTAGCCTGAGTACTAAACCCAATGCAAAGACTTTTCATGTACGTACCGTGTCTACTGCAGACGGAGTTGTGGGTTCCATTCCCTGGAAATTGCTCCACGAATCCTTCCTTTCTGCACCTGCAGACCGAGAGTCAGCGTTTTCATTCGGTGGTTCATACTGGCATAGCTTGGCAAAAAAAGGAGAATGTTTCTACTGTGTCCGTGTTCTGCAGATGTTCGTTTCCACATCCCAATATTCATGATCAGGACATGCTGCTTTGCACTCATAGTGCATCAGGTCTGCAGCAGAGAATGTTGGAGAATTAGTTTCCATGTGTTTGTTTTTTGTTTACATTTCATGTGTGGGAACATTTACCTGTCTTCACGGCTTTCTGGCCGGCAGTGCAGTTGTTTTCCTGGCATTCTGAGCACACCTCGTCGATGCACAGGAAACCAGGGCTGCACGAGCACTTTGTGTTTGTGGTTGGAGAGCAGCTCTCTTTTTGTTCTGTTGAAAGACAATAAATCTTCAGTAAACACCGCTTCCTGCAGGTCTAGATTTCTCTAGATGCTGGATAGACACACGGCAAATTCTCCTTTGGTTCTTACCTCGGTGATCACCTTGACATGATTGACATTGCGCACATTTGTCAAAGATGTTATATTTTTCAGAGAAGGAGCCATCAGGACATGGCTCACAGACAGTTTGCGTTGTGTTTGTGCAGAGTTCCTTCAGGTATGTTCCTTCAAAACCCAGATACATCAGTCAGGCCCTCATGTATTATCTTCTCGTAGAGATAGATGAGATGAAATACCATTTGTTACCTGGGCGGCACATGTAGCAGCATCTCCCGTTGATCAAAGTCTCATGAGTACCACAGCCTGAAGCGTATCGCAAAATCCAATTGCACAAGAAAATATACAGAGCTGCTATGGAGGGGTGAAGAGAAACCATGATGGACAGCACTCTGCTTATGAGCATAGTTTTTATGTTGGCTGTGGGAGGAGTCTTGGCTGCTCTTTGTGTGAGCCCACCAAAATAACATCATCATTTTATAAATATATTTTTTATAAATATCACCAATTCATGAACAAACACATCCTGGGCTCAACGTTGGATGTTTGATGGGAAAGTGTTGACTTTTCCAAACAAAATTATTTGATTCCATGGATCGATAGATGGATGGATGGATGGATATATATATATATATATATATATATATATATATATATATATATATATATATAGATATATATATAGATAGATAGATAGATAGATAGATAGATAGATAGATAGATAGATAGATAGATAGATAGATAGATAGATAGATAGATAGATAGATAGATAGATAGATAGATAGATAGATAGATAGATAGATAGATAGATAGATAGAAGCTCCAAACAAATCACATTGTTTTTTTTTTTTAAACAAATTTTTACTGTGGCGAAAAGTTACATTGGAGTCCGTACAAATGAAGCTAAGAGGATAACCCAAGATAGCGAGTTCGCTCCCAAGCCTCGGGCAGAGTATCCAAGCTCAACATTAGTCTTAATTCTGAATGTGAAATGCATTTTGCACATGTGACAACTTGTATTGATATTTTGATATAGACCCACTGAGATCATAAATAACAGTACAGTAGTGTATTGTTGGTAAAAAAAAAAACAGGCCTGGTCCTTTGTTGGTGAAGTTTGTGTACTTTACACACGCTACACGACTTCTCAGAAGCCACGTAGACCCACAAGCAGATTTCTTTGAAGCCCAGTGGCTTAAGCGTGTCTGCAGAAACATGCACACAACTGCCTTCTGCGCTGTGTATCAATATGTTTCAAATAGAGATTTTAAATCATACTTCCAGACACGTTCAATGTGACAATGTTCTAGTAATTAAGCAAATAACTTGTTTCAAGATTCCACAACATCCACAGGATGCTGCAATTAAGAACAACAATGTTTTCAGCCTGAGAGACAGAGAATCTGTGCTGAGCTAAAACGCAGTAAATAACATTTCTTATAGCTTGTTTCTGTCCTGTGAATGACGTAGAAAAGTACTAAATGGATCCAGTTCATTATGATGATGTTGTAATGTTATGAGTTTCCAGATATTTCACAAAGACTGTGAAAGCATGGGAGGGACTTTGACGTCACTCGTGGAAAAAACCCCGACCACACACACACACACACACCTGCGACAACATGTTTGCCACATCGTTGTCTGCCGAAGACAAGACACAGATGGGGGTGGGGTCGGGGGGGCTTATGATTAACATAACAGACATTTAAAGATGACAATCTTTATATATAATATGTGAGCAGTTTAATAGGATACATCATCCACACAGTAAAAACAAGTTAAATATAGTTAAAGGTCAACAAGATCATCAAGAACTATTGCTGCAAAATATACATTTTCTATGCCAGTTATCCTGAGGGCATGCTGGAGCCTATCCCAGTTGAGTAGATGACGGCCGATTAGGGCTCCTCTGTATTTAATTTGAGAAAGGAGGGACGGCCATCCCCCGCTTTCTTCTACTGTGACACAGTGAGTCGCCTGCAAGAAAAAAAGAGCTGAAGTCATCTTGTGACCGAGTGGTGAGCACGCAGGCCTCACAGCTAGGAGACCCGAGTTCGATTCCACCCTCGGCCATCTCTGTGTGGTTTTTGTATGTTCTCCCTGTGCATGTGTGGGTTTTCTCCGGATACTCCGGTTTCCTCCCACATTCCAAAAACATGCTAGGTTAATTGGAGACTCCAAATTGTCCATAGGTATGAATGTGAGTGTGAATGGTTGTTTGTCTATATGTGCCCTGTGATTGGATGACGACCAGTGCAGGGTGTACCCCGCTTCTCGCCCGAAACAGCTGGCTCCAGCATGAATTAATTAATTAAGGACAGATTTTAATAGCTGAGCACTTTGGTTTGTACCTTGTACTTCCTGATGGGGGCGCCACAACCACAGGAAACTCACATCTCACTCATACAAGTCTACAAAGTTCCCCCCAATTGACTTGACGCATGCGCAACTGTGCCACCGCGGAGAGCGACAAACGACTAAGGAGACCGAAAGCGAGAATGAGAAGCAGTAAAACTAGGGGGAATATGGGGAAACTATAATAACCTTTCTCGTCGATGTGGTAAGCAAAGACGCTCTTTGGTGGTAAGTAGTTTGTGCTGTCCTTCCAATTGACTTGGCACGCTCACGCACGTGACGCATGCGGAACTATACCACCACGAAGAGCGACAAACCAGTAAAGGAGACCGAAATTGAGAATGAGAAGCCGTAAAACTAGGGGGAATATGGGGAAACTATAATAACCTTTCTCGTTCGTCGATGTGGTAAGCAAAGACGTTTTTTGGTGGTAAATAGTTTGCCGTCTCCACGCCCCCATTTCCTGGTTGTTGGGGCCGCCCGAGCCGACTTGACACGCCCCCAAAACGCACTTGGCGCATGCACAATTACGTCAGGCGGGGATTGACAGAGAAGAAAATGATGACAAGATCGAAAGCGAGGATGTGTAGCAGTACAAGTGTGTAAAATACGTGCTATTCATTAATTAAAGTTATTCAAAGTTTCTGTTGACTGTGGTTACGACATATTTCCGATTGCTTATGCATATTTTTTCAATATTAACATCAAATCACATCATCAAATCACCATAATCAATCAATGGTGAAAAAAAAAGCAGAAAGCCAAGATACTTGTACGTAATTAGTAATCATTCCTATCGGTTTACCATGCCGTCGATTACACTATATTACTTGAATGCATTAAAACGCATATTGGCGCTACTGGTCCGGTACTTTCTTGGTTCAGATCTTATCTCCTGGATTGGACACATTGTGTCATGTGTGATAATGCAAGGATCTTGCCCAAAGATACTTCGACATGATCACAGCAGGGCGGAGGATCGAATCCACAACCGGCCCTCCCTCCCATGGAGCAATTGCAGCCCTGCCCAACAACAGTCATTGTATGATGCCATGAGAGGTTTCTCGTAGAACTCCACAAGAATAGATCTTGTCATCTTGTAAGCGATGAAACAACAGAAAATAAATGTAAACTACCTACGTCGCACTGCCGGCTGTCTTCTCACACAAGGAGTAAGGTGCATTTTACACGTCAGCGCAGTAAGAACAAGCAGTCCGACAATTCCAAAGATGAGAAAGGGAATGCCTGTGGAAGACAGAATGATATATTTAGTAGGGTTGAGACTGCATTGGTATCAGTATTTTCCACTGTTTACTCCCGCTGTGCAGCCTCTCCTCCTCCGTATCTCTGCAGGGATCTCCAGTCGCTCGGTGCTCAAAGCTAACAGCTGCTCCCGAGTGTAAACAATGGAGCAAGACGTAAACTACAAACGTAACAAGATGAACAGCAAAAAATATGTAATGACCACATTCCACTACGGTTGTAAACGTGGCACCGTCTAATCCAGCTTCTGAGCTCCACGGCTCCAGCGGTGCCTCTGACAAAGTGTGTCAGACAATGAGTGCTCCTCCATGGAAAGGTGAGGGCCGTCAGGTCCTCCTATACCCACTAAACTAGAAAGTGGGCTTTGGAATTAGTCTGGAGAGCTTGGGAGTGTGACCAATCACAGCAGAGTGGCCGTGGGTGGAATGAATGAAAACAGAACGTTTTGGAAGTCCAAGGAAATCTAGCTGGAATAGGTGCAGATTGTGGAAGATCTAGAATGCTTTGTGTAAGGGTTATGGCGTGTAGCTTCTCTGTAGGAGTCCACTACTCAATACAAAGGGCCTAAGATGAGCATAATAGGTCCCCTTTAAAATATATGGCTTTTAAATGGTATCTTAATGCGTGTATTTTGGTGAGTATCCAATCGTCTACCATAAAGAGATTGCCATCCTTGACATTTGGATGGTGTAGAATCAATAACACAAATAAAGTGTCCTACCAATGTGTTGGTTATTGTTGTTTGAAGGCTGGGCGGGCTGTACTTTGTCCTCGGGGGTCACGTGATGCTCTGCGGTGCCGATGGTGGTATTCAGATGCGTGTTGTCAGGACTTTGAGCCCCTTCATGTGGACGGTGGGGTTTTAAAGTCGTGATGACAGACGCAGTGGCGTTTGATGTCTGTGGCTGGCTGTTGCAGAGGACGTCAGAGGTGCTGCTGCCGCTGACGTTGACGCCAGACGTACACCTTGGATGCAAGGGAAGAAGAGGCCGGTTGTGATAGGACACCGCTGGTGTTTTTCTGTACAAGAGAGTGACGCCACATACTCTTTCCATTTAAAACAACGGGAGTTGGGACGTCGGCTGAAAAATCCATGTTCACATTGTGAGCATTCTGGTCGGAAAAACAAAATGAATTCAGCACAACTGTTGATCGAAGAAGCCATGTATTTCACACAAAGGTTGCCTTTGGTACCTCCTTGCCTCAACCCAAAGCCAACAGCACATTCGCAGGTAGAAGAATCCGGCTCCAGTGGACTAAATCCTCCTCTGCACTGACATTTGGTGTCTGTCTCTTTGGTGCATTTCTCTTTCACCTCGCTTCCCGACTCTGTAAAGGAAACACTTTGCTTTAATTCAGGTTGAAAATTTAATTCAGGGGCTCGGGGGGTCGGGGCCAGGTGGGTTGACTGGCGGGGTTGGTGGTGTGCTTCAGCAATGTCCTGGGGTTTTGCTGGGGTGTCCGATGTTCCCACTCTTCTTTTGTTGTTTTGTCTTATGTAAGATTCTGTGATTACATGTGTGGAAAAAAATCACTTATTGAATTGGTAACTGCAATGGCGTGGAGAAGGGGTAGGATTTAATAAGCTTTGCTTCTTCCTGCTCCTTTTCAGACATGTGTAGTAATGAGGTGTTGTGTGTGTGCATGTATGTGTGTATGTATGTGTATATATATATATATAAATATGTGTGTATGTATATGTATGTATATATGTGTGTATGTATATGTGTGTATATATATACTATATATATATACATATTGTAAGTGTATTGTATTGTAAGTGTATATGTGAGAAAGAATAATGTAAAATAGTATGCATGTCTGAAATAAATTAAAAAAAGAAAGAAAGAAAATATTAAATCGTTTTTTTTTACCTTGGTTACACTTTGTGCACGGTTTGCACTGTTTGGAACGATTCTCTTCAGGCTGGTGATAGCCGTCAGGACAAACCTGACATCTCTGACTCCCATTTGTGTAAGTCACTGTCCGCTGACCTTGATATTTTTGTTCAAAGGAAAGGGCAACTGTTAAGATGCAAGCAGAACGCAGAAGAAAGGAACATATTTACCTTTTGGACAAGACAAGGCATCCAAATCCTCAATGAGCTGATGAAAAGTCATACTCAGTAAGAGCACTCTGAGAGGAAGCATGCTTTCTACTTGGGTGATGCGACGACACAGTAAAGCAACCTGCTGAGAGGGAATCACCACTTATAGAATTGACTTATGTCAACCACGTGCCTCTTACGCCATCAGCAACACCTCCTCTATTCATTTTTCCTTTATCATGGGGGTGATTCATTCATAGCCACGCTATAAAGCACAAGTAGAATTTCATGTTATTCTATTATTTACCAGTGACTAGTCAATATTCTATTCGGGTTGATTAAAATCATTTTATAATGTAAAAAATAATAGTGTATTTTGATGATGATAATACATGTACAACAATAAAATATTTGACGCTTTACAACATTTTTTAAATCAATCTTTGCATTGTTCAAAATTATTTTTAAATATATAAAAATCATGTAATATAGAAAAATACTAATGATTCAATAAAGGTTCACAAAAATGTCATTTTAAATAAAATCTAAAAATAATAAAAAGTAAAAAATATAATAATAAATATACAACTATAATATACAAAATAATTAAATCAAGCATTACAAAAATGAAAATGATTGATTATCATCCATCTCCAAAGCCACCAGCTCACACAGGAAAATGTGTAAAAAAACAAGTTTGGGCAATTGAATTGTTTTTAACCTTTATGTGTTTTTGTCACTCTGCTGCGGTAACGGAGTACCAGATGGGAAACTGTGCCACTTAAAGTGTTTTCTGCCAGTAAGAAGATGCTCGTACTTTGCATATGGCTTCATGGAAACCACCACGCACACATTATTGTTCTCGATGAATATGCATGCTTCAACCACATACTGTAGGTTGTGTTGACAAGACACCTGTGCTTCTTTTTAACTGAGCTTAAAGGGATGGATTGTTCCTTGTTCTTATGTTTTTGAACAGAACTGTTGAAAAACATTTTAAATGAACATTTATTTATGTAATCAAATACAATTATTAGGACTTATTAATATTCTGTATGTTGGTTGTTAAGTGTTGGTAACACTGAAAGGAAGGAAAAAAGCAAATTAAAGAAGGAAAAGGTTTGTAGCATACTGCTACTCGGGTTTATTGACATCAACATGTAGGTCATATTTCTGCAGTATAATTGATTTTTTTGACGCATTTGTATATGAACATATACATATATTCATTGTGTTCACTCAATAGCATCCATCAATTTTGTCAGTGTTTGCACAGCGTATAACTTTATTTTAAGGTAATTTCTTTTATAGTTCAGAGCTCGGTAATACATTAGATACAGTACATTGTACATTACATTGTACTCTATTTCTTTGCCTAGCCCCGCCCACTTCTCCGGGACCCTATTATGGCGGACTTTCCGCTCCATGCCCAGACTTCACACTTTTTTTAAACATTTTATTACAAACTTCAATTGTACAAAACAATATAAGCAGAATGACAAGACTTCACACTCTGTTACATTCGTTTGCAGCAGAGTCGGCAATTCTGTTTGTCACGACTCCAGCTCCGGTTGTACGGCATGTCGTAAAACCGGCAGGGCGGCGTACGGCATTGTTGAGCAATACGAGCGATTCTTGATGTTGACTTTTTGATTTACTCTAACACCATACACCTACCAGTAAGTTGTGAACTGTCTAGCGGTGAAAGCCGAAGTGTTTCATTTGACGGATTAGTGTCGTTAAATACGCCTAAAAAAGTGTGTCTGGTCCAAATGAGTGGTCGGGGTTCGCCTCTGTGAAAAAAAGGGAGAGACATAACTGCAACGGTTTTATACACTCATTTTAAGCCAAGTAAGCGATGCTGGTCACCGTTTTCTGCGCACCGAGGGATCGGCCAGAAAGCACATTTGCCCTCGATGTATCCCCGGAACTGGAGCTGAGAGACTTCGTAGCACTTTGTGAACTAGAATCTGGAATCCCTGCAGAGGAAATTCTGGTAAGCTGCCGGGGAGCTAATGTAGCTAGCAGCTAGCTGGTTAGCTTGCTTTGCTAGCATGAATCATACTTTTAAAAAATGTATTTCTGTAAACGGGGTACAACAACGGGGAAATTCCGTACAGCAGTTACCACTTGGATTCAATGTTTTTTTATTTAATTGACTTTGTTGGGGACATGAAATGATCCGAAACGTAATTGTGATGAAAGTGTGTTTTATGGTCAAACAGGCTCGTGCAGAAGCTATGTTGTTTAGGCTAATAGATAACCAAACAATACACATTTTGTCCCATCGTGACAATATTAAAGACAATGATAATTGAGTGACAATGTTATTGATTTCAGCGAGACATGGTTTATTTCTTAAAGCCCGGATGTTTTAATTGTAAATCTAGGGTTTTAACTCATTTTATTCTTATTATTTTGTGAGTAGTCATTGTTACAGATGAAGCACACGGTACATCTTTTACATCTTTCTCTTTATATTTTCACCCATGCTTAGATATCCTATGTCGAGCAGCCCCTAAAAGACCCGACCCGTGCCTTGGGAACCTATGGTGTGAAAGATGGAGATGTGGTGGTTCTCAGGCAAGCGGACAGAAGACCACTTCCAACCCAGCCGACCTTCCCAGGTAGGAACATTTAACATGTAGGCCTGTCACCATAACAAATTTGTGTGTGACCGATATTCGATAATTCGGTGTAATTTTTTTTCTATGAAGATTATCATTCTGTCATGTCACAGTTGAGCCACCTAATTTCATGCAAAAGACTACATAAAGTGTATTCATCTTTTTTTGTGTGGATTTGTAGCGCTCCTGTTTCAGTGCCAGTGTTGTACTGAGCAGAATAATGTGCCTCCAACCTCTGATTATCCCAGTGATTATTTAGATTGGGAGTGTCTTTGGACTTGTCCACACGTAGCATACAAAGTCAACAAGACGCAAGAAAATGTTGATTGGGAATCTTGCCAAAGCATGTCGGTGTTGGAGCCTGCTACCAGGACGCCGCCTCGGATGTGAAATTGTTATTTGAGCGAAGATCGCCGACCTTAAAAGTGTTTCTTCGCCTCTGCTTTATGAAGTGAAGCAATATTTAGGATTGAGAATTGATGTTCATAGCAGTAGCAGCGTGCAAGCTAGTTACTGGGAAAAACACAGTATAGTCGTGTATCTGTGATAGTGTGGGAAAAAGTACATGCTGCGTTCAATGACCATCCCAACAAAGTGGGACAAGTCGCCGCTTGCAAAACAAACAACATAAAGATGCAAGAACTGTGGGTCCCAGACAGCCCTCGTGACAAATATTGTGTTTTTGTTCATCTATCCATACCAGCAATGACATACACTTCCACTAGATGGCAAGACGTACATAAGGAACCTGTGTAACCACCTGTGTTGTAATTTCTTCTTCAACCTTTTTTGTTGTAGAACTAATTGAGATGCATGATGATTGAGAGATCCCTGTAACTGTTTGTACATGGATCATGCTAACTTCCCAACCTTCTCGCTTCACTCTGCAGGTCTGCCCCATATCGACTTTCGCTCCATCACAGTCCCCGGCACCTCTTCTTCCAGCGCTCCTCGTAGTGCCGTTAGAGCGCCGCAGCAGGCTCCACAGCAGAGGCAACAACAGCCGCCGCCGCCTCAGCAGCAGCAGCAGCCGCTGCAGCGTAGCGCACAACCTTCCACACCGACCACCAGTCGCGGCTCCACCTCCACCCAGGGGCTGGATGACCCCGCCTTACTCCAGCAGATGCTGCTGGCCAATCCACATGAGCTGTCCCTCCTGAAAGAGCGAAACCCGCCTCTTGCCGAGGCCCTGCTGAGCGGAGACTTAGGTGGATGGAGACATTTCTGAAGATGTCATGCTTAGTTTTCTTCACGCTGTTACCGTCTGTTTCGCTTTCAGAGCGTTTCACCAAAGTGCTGCTGGAGCAACAGCAAGATCGAGCCAAGCGGGAGCAGGAGCGAATCCGACTGTTGACCGCAGATCCTTTTGATTTGGAGGCTCAGGCGAAAATCGAGGAGGATATCAGGTTTGCTTGGGAGTTTGTTTTTTTTCGGTGTGACGTGACAAGCCGCCGTGATGGCTGTGTCTCATTTTGGGATGGGTTTTGGGATGGGATTTCTCTGACCTTTTTTGTGTCTGCATATTCCAGGCAGCACAACGTTGAAGAAAACATGACCATTGCCATGGAGGAGGCTCCAGAGAGCTTCGGGCAGGTGGTCATGCTCTACATTAACTGCAAAGTCAACGGGCACCCTGTGAAAGCCTTTGTTGACTCAGGTAAAGTAGTTGGCACTTTGGATTTATTAGCTTGTAATGTTGCGATCCACATAGGAACACTTGAAGCATCATTCATTGAGACTCATCTTCCTGATCTTATCTACTGTAGGTGCTCACTACTGGAGCATAATAGTATTACATAATATAACCATTACTGAATTGCTGAGTCGGCCTCTCTAGTGCAGGGAATCTGTACTGTATGTAGCATGTAGGCGTCAAGGCGTCTGTCTTTGCTCAGGGGCTCAGATGACCATAATGAGCCAAGCGTGTGCTGAGCGATGCAACATTATGCGCCTGGTGGACCGCCGCTGGGCCGGGATCGCCAAGGGAGTGGGCACGCAGAAGATCATCGGCAGAGTTCATTTAGGTGGGTGTTTTTTTATTTTATTTTTTTTAACTTATAGCTCCAACGTCTGAAGCTGACTGACAGGTGGCTGGCGTAGCTCCAGGTTGTGTTTTCAGATGTGTGGCAAATCCTGCTGTTTTTACATAGCTGTTCCCTCTGAAGTGGCGGGTGGATACACGGGGCAGGCTCATCTAGTACAGAGCTTCACCTTTTTCTTCTAAATATATTGTTCTTTCATTTTGATAGACAAATTATACCGCATGCAGTCCTTCCAAACTTTATGATCATGGAACGACACATTCCAAGCATTTTTCCTTCTTCAAAATAAATACTAAACATTCTCACGTCACTCATCAGTGTGTTCCTACCATTCTAATAGTCTAATGCATGGGCAGTTGTGTAATAATAGGTTATATTCTATTAGAGATGCACAGTGCATTATTTCTTCCATTGACTTTAGCATTTGGTACAAATGGGAAGTCACAACAGGCCGTTAATATCACACACAGGTTAAAAAGGAGTGCTTGATTTGCTCATCTCTACAGTACGGATAATCTTCCTTCATTAGATGTTTTTCGTAAATTTGCGGTGTCAGGGGCGACATGGCTCAGATGGTGGAGGGGTGGTCTCCCAACCTGAAGGTTGCGGCTTCGATCCTCCTGTAATGAGGTGGAAAAGACAATATTTTATCAGATTTATGATGTCATTATTTCCTCATTGTGCACCCATAATTCATATCTAATGACAGTTCCAAGTGGCCCTCCATGAAAATGTGTGTGACACCCCTGGAATAGAACTTTATTGACATCGTTACAAGAGCATTGAAAATCAGAACTTCAAAAGCGAGTTCCTTTTCTGATCGATCAATTTTTGTCACTTCAAAATCAGGCTTTTATGACTGTTGGAAGGAACATCATGAAAAAGTCAATTTAGTCATTTTTAGGGGATCTTGAAAAGCTAACTTTACACCAAGTCGTTTTGTTTGTGCAGCTCAGGTCCAGATTGAAGGGGATTTTCTTCCATGTTCTTTCTCCATCTTGGAGGACCAGCCCATGGACATGCTGCTTGGCCTGGACATGCTGAAGAGACACCAGGTACAACCGCCGATCCCATCCGCTTCATGATCATCTACACTGAAATGTGTTGTTTTTCATGCTCGTTTAGTGTTCAATCGACCTGAAGAGGAACGTGCTTCTCATCGGCACAACGGGCACGGAGACTCGTTTCCTGTCCGAGGCCGAGCTGCCAGAATGCGCCCGGCTGGCCTACGGGCCCGAGGGCCGTGAAGACGGCCGTCCAGAAGAGATAGCGGACAGAGAGCTTGCGGAGGCGCTTCAGAGGTCCATACATGAAAGCGGTAAGAAACATCTCCACTTGTCAATGGGTTGTTTTTGTTTGTTTGTTTGTTTGTTTTTCCCCTTCGCACCATTAGAACGACAAATGCATGGGCCACTTTTCAACTCCATTCACGCTGTTGTATGATCACTTCATGCAGTCACAGCATTAAATATGAACAGGCTCTTAAAAATGTACATAAAAGCAAGAAGCATTGTTGTTCTACATTGATACATTAGCAGACATTACTAGGTAGACGTTGCAGTGTAGTTAAATTGCATAGTACTGTGCTAGCAGTGGTGGTCTCGATCATGAGGCGAGAAAAAGGCCAAAATGTGATTTGTGTTGCTGCATGTGTGTGTGTGTGCGCGACCGCTAACTCTCTGCATCCCTCTGCATGACGTGTGCTGTGTGTTAACCTCTGAGCAGGGCAGCACTGATGCAAATGGAGACAGCCGGAGAGGGTCCAAACAATCAGGTACTGCAATATCACTTCAAGCCAGCCATCGTTTGTGCTAAGTCCATTGCTTTTGTTTTTTTTTTAAATTATTATTATGGTTTGATTTATGTTGCAAGATCTGCTAATTCAGTTGTATGCATTGTGGATCATGAAAAATACAATTACATGCAGCTAACTGTAGTAAATGTTAGGGATGGGGCTGATGCTATTCGATATCTGACACCAGCGCAATTCACATATCGATATTGCCAAGAGAATACCGATCCATGAAAGTGAAAAAAATTGTGGATCGGTGCTTCCTTCCAAAATGTGCAAACATTTTCAATCTACAGTGGAAACTCTGAAGCTGGACAGCATTTGTTTTTGTAACAGATTTGCTTAGCGCAGTGTCACCATCGTCAAACCGCACGGGCAATCACACATCTAATTAAAAAAAAATGTAGGTGTAAAAATAAGTTAACATCACTAAGATGTGGGTGTCACAAGATCCTGCAAAATTATAACGTGACGGCCTGGCTTGAACAGAGCGAGCCCCTTTGGCCAATCATACAGACTCTTTGTCTGGCCGGGTGGAGGCGGGGCTGCGAACATACACACAGACGAGTGTATCAAATGAATATTATATTATATAATATTATATTGACTTGATATATTTTCATTGTGCAATGTTAAAATCTCGTCTAAGGACACCCCTACTGAGAAGTGATGACTGCACTAAACTGACGCCTGGCATGGTGTCAACCAAGATGGCGGTCTACCTTATGAAATAAGTGTTGCGAAACAGCCAACGTGGTGGGAATGATTCTTTTGTGTTGTAAGATCACATCGGTTATGCGCCTTCATGCATGACGGCGGTTTTGAACGCCAAAGTTTTGTGTGTCAGGGCTTTCATTGTGTGACAAATGTAGGTTTGTCCAATAACAAAGCTCCTCAAACACCTCCAGATGTTTATTTGTTCACTATGTTCTCCTCCCAAAAGACACTGCAGATGGACAGACTACCTCACCGCAGCCACAGCCATCGTCAGCACCCACAATCTCTGACCAAATGTCCTCACCACCCACCAAACCCTCCCTCAGCCCTTCCCCCAGCCAGCAGAACCAAACCCTGGATTCACAGTCCGCCCGGGTCCCTCTTGATCAGGCCTCAGTACAAGGACTGTGCCAGGACCTACAGGCCCCCCAGGAGCTTCCTCTTCCTACAGAGGATGATGGTTCTACACCACAGCAGGTATCCGGTCCCCATCTGCCAGACAATAGCATCTCTGTTCAAGCACCCGGGCCCAGTCAGTCAGCAGATGCCCTCCAGTGTCCAGAGGGCGGCCCTGTCCCTGGAGGATTAACCCAGGTCGAGGACAGTTCCCCCCACCCAGAGCAGCTGCCCATGGAGCAGGAGGTGACTGGGTCCGGTCCACCTGAAGTCACAGAAACATGTCCTACTGATCCCGAGCAGGACTCCCCCCACAGTGTGACTAGCTCATGTCTGGACCAGCCCGAGGGTGAGCGCTGCCCCACCTCCGACGGCATCCCCTCTCTGGCCGCCGCCCTCATGGAGCTCCATGAACTGCTGCTGTCCAACAGCACCTCCCTCCCTCTGACACATCCAGTTACACAGGACCCGGAAGCGGCGGCGCCTCATATCATGCCGCAGACCCAAACCAGAGCAGAACCAAGCGATACCAAAGCCAAACCAGCTTGTGCTGCTTGTGAGGGAACCTCTGAGTGTCTTGTGCCGGATGGAGAAGAAGCAGACTCTGTCGAGGGACATCTGGAGCCTCCAGAAGTATCCACAAGCGACCTCAGCATTTATCATCCTGAGGCGGAAAGTCCTAATTCTGCCGGGGACTTCAGGGAACCCCCTGAGGGGCAGCAGGGGAGCAGGACTGCAGATGGAGGAGCCTCTGACACAAACACCCCTGACATTCTCGGCTCACATCTCAGCCCTCTACCCGGCGAGGAAGTCTCAAGCACCTCCTCCTCGGCCACCCCTCCTCCCGCCCAGCCCACACCTCGAGCTCCCTTTACAGAACAGTTTCCGGCGGAACACATCCAGAGAATCCAGGCTGCAGGTTTTTCTGCCCACGATGCTGCAGAGGCTCTAGAGCAGGCGCACGGGGTCGTGGAGCTGGCTCTGCTGGCTCTCCTGGCCCGCAGCATCACCGTGCCCACCTAAGACTCCGAGCCGCAAACGTCTGTCTTACTTCAACTTTGGTTCTGATCCAGATGTCTCATCCCTTCCCAGCGGGGGGGAGAACGTCATAGCAGGGATATGCTGTCACAAGTACTCATCTTACCTGGTGTGTATTGCATGCTGATGCCTAGCGCCCATCTCCATGGTTTGAAGGTATTTTCTACACGAGAATTGCTTGGGCTTTTTCTAATGTGTTCCATATTGTTCCATGCACAATATGTCATTTATTGTTCAACCATTAAATATATAATTTGCTATCTTGAAATCTTTGCACTGTTAAGAGTTTACATTGGTAGAGCAATACCTTTTCTCCATCGGACATCAAACGGAAGGCTCTATCATCCTCAGTAATCAAACCAATCAAACTGTATGTACACCACATATACAATACGCAGGTTATTTAGCCTTTTATTTGTGAAGGCTGTATGAATATTGGCTGTCTGTTTTATATGTCAAAGACCAGGTGCTTGTTCCGATTGCGGCTTACTATTCCAGTGTCGTCATACCGTACACCACGGCTTTATCCAAGTCATCCTGCGGCAGATTGATTGACTTTTAATCTTGTATCAGATTTTAAACGGCAAATAAAGTGGATTTAGTATTTGTATACTATGTGACAAAGGAGGTTTTATGATTTATTATTTTATTTGCATTTTAAATTGCCTAAATGCATTGTCTTTTTTTTGTTGCTTGTGGTTATTTTATTTTATTTTTACTGTTGGAATGAGCTAATTCAGGCTAAAAAAAAGAGCAGGTGTTTTGCATTGTGGGATTGCATTTAATCACAGTGACTGTGGACAAGCTGATGAAGACCATGGCTCAGTGTGACAGCCCAGATGAAGCTGGCAGTGCAAACATGATCACAGAGCTTATCTCCTACTTTGAAAACCCCCATCCAGGGGACAGCCACACGCCGGTGGGGGGCTCCGGCGCAGAGGGACCGGGAAGCGACCCTGTGAACCAGTAAGACTTACTACACCACAAACCTTTCATGATGTTTTACTTTGAATTTGTTCTCTAGTCCTCCTCTAGACATCTCATCAGCCATCAGATCAGTCACTGCGACGGGGACGTGGAGTTTTGGGAAGATGCACGCTCTGCCAAAGTTGTTCTCCGTTCCTTCACACCGGGAGGATGACTCTCATTCACCTCAGCTGACCAATCAGGATACAACAGAAGAGTAAGATGTTAGGAACGGTGTTTTTATCTTTGCCTTAATTAAACAACCTTCTTTGTGATGGCATCCAGGCCAGACAATGTGGAGGAAGAGGAAGTGCCGAGTGTGTCCTTCCAATCAAAGTACATTCACATCTGTAAGTTTCCTCACTCTTTGCCACGGGGGCACAACAGCGAATTAGCAGGGGAGTTTAATGTCAACATGACATCTACCGAGTGGCGTTTATGCGATGGACGCATAACCTCTGACCTGAAGTCAGTCATGTTTGCCACTGTACACTTCCCCTCCTTGGGCAGGATTATAGGACTGGAACGCGGCCCAATCATAGAATGACTGCGCTTAAGCCGCTCCGTACAAGCTCTTAATGATAATCCATTTCATAGTATAAATACATGTATATATTTATTCGCATAGAGGCCACTTTTAGGGGGGTAAACTGCTTGATTAAAAGTATTGTTCACTCTCTATGCTACAGTCCCCCTCTATCAGGACTACTTTCTGCAGGAGGTCAAAGAGGACCTCCAGCGACTCAACACAAAGACCTCTCTGTCAGAGCTGGTCAGCCCCCAGTACCTGCGGGGTCTGCAGTCCCGTCTGAGCCCCCAGCAGAGCTCACCCAAGCTGTTGTGTACCCCTCCGCCTCCTCCTGATGGCCATGTGATCCGAGTGGCCCCGTGCACCTTGTGGCAGGACCTGGAGGAGGTGAAGGCAGCTGGTCTGCTGGGCCACCTGACCCCTGGACAGATTCGCCTTCAAGAGGTTTGGCGCTCTTGCAGCCGTTAGGGGGCGTAGTTTTACACTAGACATACTAGCAATTTATTCTGACCACATAACCTTAACCCACCGTAACACTACATTAATTAGGGCTCGGAAAAGCGATTCCTTTTATCATGAGTCGCTCACTGAAGTGAATCGGGTATTTGATTCACTCGAGTGTGACAGAGTGCATGTGCGCTCTCACGTCTCGAGCATGAAGTCACCCATAGCATGGCGGCAAATTTATGTCTTAAGTTTAGAAAAAATATATTCCATGCTAACTGGTTCGCTTTTTGTCTAGCTGGCTAGAGTTAACTCGCTATGAACGAGACATGTATATGTTGTCCATCTCCAAGCATTTCATGTAAGTAATCCCGCTTGTCTAAGTCTTTAAGAATACACATTTTTCTAAATGTGTTTTTCATCAGTGTATGTTTGAGTTGATCGGCTCAGAGGCATCTTACCTGAGGAGCCTGGGCGTCGCCGTGGATCATTTCTGTGCGTCCAAGGCCCTCAAAAGCACCTTGACCCCGATGGAGCATCACATCTTGTTCTCCAACATTCGGCACGTGAAGGCAGCCAGTGAGAAGTAAGACGATGAGGATGTTTGTGTTGCGTTCATGGTACTGGTTATTTGAAATTTATTTATATCCCAGATTTCTCATGGACTTGGAGGTTCGCCTGGGAGAGAGCGTGTTCATGTCTCACCTGGGGGACATCGTGCTGGAGCACAGCCCGGCCTTTCGTACGCACTATGTTCCCTACGTGACCAACATGATGTACCAGGATGCTCTCGTTAACAGGCTGCTGTGAGTCGGCGTCAAGGAGCTCCTCTTTCAGCCGATGCCGTGCCTTTCTTCACCCCCGTTTGTCCTCGTTTCATCCAGGCAGCACAACCGAAACTTTGTGTCGTGTCTCAAGCAGCTGGAAGGCGAGCCGGTGTGCCAAAGACAAAGTCTTAAGTCCTTCCTCGTCCTTCCCTTCCAAAGAATAACTCGCATGAAACTCATTCTGGAGGTAACGTACAACGTTTCACTTCTCCTTGTGAATGTAGTGTGCTACCTTAGCCACTAGGTGTCACCAAAACAGGATGTACGCTCTCATAAGGATAAGCAGTATAGAAAATGACTAATCATAACACCGGCTACTGTTGGCGCCATAACCTGCCACAAGCTAAGAAGCAACTTGAAACCTCTGACGTCTCTTCCTGTCCGCCTGGCATCACGGTCCCCCAGGGAACACAAGCAGGGGTTATTTAGGTCTTAATGTCTGTTGTATTGGATAATGCCAGTGTAAAGCCGCCATCACAATACATTGATGACAATAGCCACCGCAGGAAGTACACTAGCTATAAGCTAATGTCAAAGTCTTATCTTTTTTTGTATAGCTGTCTTATTTTCTCTGATTACAGCTACTATATTTTGTAATATTACTTTAATATATATGTAATATTTGTTCCCTCTCCCTTCAGAGTATCCTTAAACGGACGGAAGCAGAGTCTGAAAGTGTGTCCTATCTTGAAAAAGCAAGGCAGGCCATCCATGAGGTAATGTCGTGGTGCAAGAAACGGAAATGAAGATAACCCCCTAGGAGAGAGGCTTGAGGTGACTCGGGATCTGGTCCTGGGAACGCCTTGGCATTCTCCCGTGGAGGGGGGTGGGGACCGCCTATGCCCTGGATAAGCAGTAGAAATGGATGCATGGATAAAGGTAGGTAACATGTTTTTTTTGTTTTTTTTTCTAGATAGTGAGGGAGTGCAACGAGGGTGTCCACAAAATGAAGCTAATCGAGCAACTGGTCTCCTTGGAGATGCAGCTGGATTTTGGCAAACTGAAGGTTGCTTTTTGACTTATGAAGAGCCTTTCTTGTCTGATGGAACCTGAGCGGGTTGCCTGCCTTCCTTCCTGTCTTTCAGACGGTTCCTCTGGTAGTGAGCGGCCGTTTTTTGGTGCACGAGGGTCCCTTGAGCCGGCTGACTGTGGAGAGTGGCTCCAGCACGAGAACATCCCTCACTGGTGCCCACCTTCATCTCTTCAATGACCTTTTGATCATGTCCTCCAAAAAGTACTTGCACTCTTTCCTACAGCCTGCAGGGGTGGACATTTAAGCTATCCGCTATGCAGTTGTAAAAAGAAAATGATCATTGGATCCATTCTGTCTACTTCTGCTCAGAGACCAGCACTTCCTGGTGGAGGACCATGCAGAGTTCCCCACACATGTGCACGCCACACAGTTGAAGACAGAAGCCCTGGGTTTGCCGCCGGAGGCCTTCCTGCTGCGTCTCTCGCGGACGCACACCGGACGCCCGACCGCCTTGATACTGGTGGCACACAGCAGGTAGAACTGGTATCCAGTCATGCAGCCGTTGGTGGTTAAAGCGGCATCTGCTTTGGGTCACAGGTCAGACAAGGAGCGGTGGATGAAGTTGCTGGCGCCGTCCACGCAATGACAAACATTTTAATAATCATAATTTTACCTTTTTTTTTTTTTTAAAGTTGCACATTTGCTATTGACTTGTCACTTTCCACGTGCACGGTGGCAACACTTAATATTCTCACACGTTCAACACACAATCACAAGTGAAACTAACTTTACCATTTGAATTAAAGCACATTTCTTAATAGCAGTTGACGTTTTTTTCCTAAAATATTTAGGAGCGATTATTAGTAATGACAGGTGGCTTGTGGTTAAATACACTCCTGATCCACATGTCCATGTGGCAGCAGTGGATCTTACGGAGGTTCTAAGTAGAGCTTGATGATGGCAGCATTCAAGTGTAATGGATGAAAAGTTGAAGAGCACAGCCTTTTTAAAAGGAAAAATGTGGATTGAATGTGATTTAGCGTCAGGCCTAGGGCAGTGCCATTGCTGCTGAGCTTGTAAGAAAAGTCATTTTACACTTCTCCAAAACGTCCTGAGGCTCATGGAACTAAAGGATCCCATTGGCTGTCCGTCAAGAACAAATCATATCCAAAGGCCTCGTCTCCCAAATTAGGAATTAGGAGAGCACCAAACATTGACAGTTTCCTCCATCTACCTGTAAAGGAACAATGTAGCTTCGGGTTGTGCAGGGGCGTCAAACGGTAGCCAGTGATGTTGCAGTGGGCATCCCTAAGGACCGAGGGTCCTGGTCTGTGTGGTAATGACGGTATAAACTGGTAAAATAAGTCAAAGGTAATACTAGGCAAGTTTATTTCTAGAACACAATTCATAGTCAAGAGTGCTGATAAAATACTTTCAGGTATCAAACTTTTGATTTGCCAAAGTTGAGGCTTGTCGCACATCTTCTGGAAGACTGTTCCAGGTTTTGGCAGCATAAAACTGAAACAACCTTGCCGTCTTCACCGACAGGAGACCAATGCCTGATATGGTCTTCAGTATTGAATACCAACACACTCTTTGGTGTTACTAGACCCGATAGAAACACAAAGTCCAGTAACTGTGGGCCAAATCACCCAGCTCCTCTTCAAACTGCACTGTCTGAAGCCCCCCGTGTAGGACTGAGGTCTGCACACCTCAAGTGAGACTTCATGCCCCCAGCTGCGGCTGATGTCTTGCTACGACACAGTCCTGATGCCACAGGTTCTCGGCCAGGCAATCCAGGAGTGGTGCTACATCCCCCAGCCCGTCGCCGGCTTCCCCGCCTGTACGCATCAGCGGCAACCTCCACGTGTCCTGGAAGACACTCAGGTCTTTGTCTGGGACATCACAGTGCATGAAAAGATCAAATCTGGGCAACACGACTGTCAAGGAAATGACGGCTGGTCTGATTTCATCCATTACAAAGTGTTACTGTTATCAACATTATGTAACAAATAGTGCATCTCTAATAAGGATACTTTGTACCAACTACTAAAGACACCACTCGGCTTCCATATGGGTCGGTCCACTTGGCAATCTGGTTGGCTAGATCGTCAAAGGACATCCTGTCTGTGAAGGAGAACAGGAAGAGAACTGCGTCCACACGCTCCTTACAAGACTGGGAAGAAAAGAGGTTTTCAAAGAGGTCTTTAGTGTGGGTGTGTGTGTGTGTGTGTGTGTGGTGGTGGGGATGTACACACCGGAAGCAGGTGGTCGAATCGACGCAAGGCGTTCTCCCCACAGTCCCAGAGCTGGAAGCGAAAGAAAAGGACTCTGTTGGTTTCTCTCAGCTTCACTGGCCAATACACCACCGTTGTTTCGATCCCTTTTTGGACACAGAAAATACCTGAAATATCTCAACATGAACAAAGCGAGCAGGAGCCTCCTACCTGTGGTTTCGTAATGCATGTTGGGTATTTTCACACCAGCCAGACGGGCAGCGAGGGAACTTTTACCAACACCGCTCTTGCCAGACAGGAAGATCTTGTAGTGGACTGTGTCTACGGCTTCATGTGGGGGCATCAACGGAGACTCCAGCAAACCTGAAAAAATGTTAAAAGTAGTGTAGCTATTTTTACTAAATGCAATTCCACAACATCATAGATTATTAGTGCGATTAATATGAGTTTTTGCTATATTTTGCACGGTATCAAAGTCCCACAGAACTGACAAATCCGCTGATCCCATACTAAAAGTTCCCCAAATAATAATACACTCACGAGTGTATTTTTTTCGACATACCAAAAATCTTCCGTTTCTTCTTGTGCAGTATTTTGCTGAAATATTCTTTGCTGTCTTTGCATCGATGCCAGTCTCTTACAATGAGAGATCCGCATTTGGGAACTGCAGTCATCTTGGCGAAGCTAGCATCACACAAGCAAGCTAGCTAGCTAGCTAGCTAGCTAACGTTTCAGTTAAAACGACCGATTGCTTCGGAAACCAACGTACCATATTAACTGCAGAGTTAAACTTGAATATGCATTTATAGTTTCAATTAATACACATTTATGGCGATACGGTGAAATACTAAGACACTTTTAGGCGATACTAACACGATAGAAACATTGGTAACCCTTGACAACCGCTCATTCGCCATCTTTTCCGGTCCGGAACCGGAAGTGCTTGTGTTTAATTACTGGGTGTCACATGATGTCACATCCGAATGTTGTCCTCGGTGCCTTAAAAACGTGTATTTTTAACTAGAGGTCAGGTGAAATCACAGCGAAATGTCATAAACGGTAGGCGCCGTTCTCACATGTGGTAAATGCTACTACCAAGAGTCCATCGTGACTGGAAAAAAGGAAATGCGGAGAAGCCACCTTTTTGTGCTTTGCTAACCTGTAGCTGTAGGAGTGGGAATCGATTAAACACGCTGCGGGTTACAGTGAGAAGCAACAAGTATAATTTATACTAAAATCAAAGTTAAAACATTGTTGGAACTGGAAAATGTGAAACGCAGCCACCTAGAACTATTTTCCAGCTATGCTCCACTCAGTTTGGTGGTTGTGCCCATCCAAGAAGTGCTGCCTTCATGTTCTCCTCTCTTTCCGGATTTTTTCCCTTTGTTTTCAAATGCCTATGTTGACAAATATGTACCGAATAGCCCATGTAGATTTACAATTTCTGTTTAATTTGTACTTACTAGAATCACAGAAATTGCAGACAATTCCATAAAGTACCGGACACAGACATACTGTATGTATAAGAAAAACACAACGGTACAGTATACCCGGAAACGGTACTTTGGCGCCATCTTGCGGCATGACTGTGTTTTGACAAACGGTAATACAATACAGTAGCTGGATAAGGTGCATGTTTGTTACAAAAAGAGTTAGCAAACTGTTGTATTTGATACCGGTTAAAGTTGATTCAAATGATCGGATTCACTGTTGATGTTGACAAAACCATAAAAAGCAACAAAAAAGACCCATTTTACACAAACACAAGAGTAATACACAGTACAATGTACAATATAAGGGAGTATATATACAGTTTTTGTATAATTCCCTACTAAATACTGTACAATTGAATCCTCTATGTTTCATGCTGCTTAGGAAAAATTGCATTTGCCCGTTGAAGCTAGGCTATATAAGTGCTCTATCAAAATGACTTGATTGTCAATATCCAAGCGTGAGGTGTTTACTGCAACAGGTCTGCAGGTGGAGATATCAGTCCCCTGGGATTCAGACTCGCCACCAAGCAAACGTCATAGTTGTCATGCATCAAAGCGCGCCGAGCCACCACCGTCCATCGGTTCTCCCAAGGGTCCAGTTCCAAGATGTCCTTGGTTATGTCGTCATGGCGATCTGAGAATATCATAATCGAGAGGTTACAATGTTTTGCATCCACGCGGCGTTTGTGGATATACTAGAAATGAAAACGTCACCTGCTCCTTTGTAGTATCCACACACGTAAATCTTTCCTCCCACCACGCCGGCGTTTGGCGCGTTAGTGCGTAGTGACAGTTGAGGGCACGGTAGACGAGGTCCCTCTCTCCAAAAATCTCCGTCTGCATTGTAGACCTCCACAACGTCAAGGCAGCGCCGGGACTGCCCACGGTCCACACCCTCACACCCGATACCGCCTGTAAAACGTAAAACGGTAAACGTTGTTGTGGACATGTGTGGTGAAAACTTACCTAAGACAAAAATTTCCCCGTTGAGTACAACAGCGCTGCATCTGTACTTGGAGTACTTCATCGGACCCAGTTCTGTCCACTTGTTTACGTTTGGATCGTACTCCAGGAGGCGGTTGCTGAGACTGTCTGGCTCGTCATCCATTCGGTACGTCTGGAGAGAGGGAACAGTGAAGGAAAACGGGTTCAACGGCAGACCAGAATTTCAAGACTTCATGGAAAACCAGACCTTCAGTTATTTTCTAGGATCGTATTCCCACCTGTGGGGTTTTACCGCCAATCACATAAAGGCGATCCTTGAGCGTGACCACGCTGTGATAGGCCAACGGAAGCGGTAGAGGTGCCGCACTCCGCCAGGGTCCTCCCTGCAGAGACCATCGCTCCACGCGGTTTGTGATTAGGAACTGGTTCTTCAGCTTCATCAGCCCGCCCAGCAGGTACAGGGTATCACCCAGGGAACCCAAACCGTATGAATCCCGGTACTCTGCAGACGTGAGGTGCTCCCAACTACCTTGGGCCTCCACTTTGTACCTGGAGAATCCAAACAACGATAAGCACCGGGTGTTTTTTTTTTGTGATTGTGATCTTCTCACCTGAAGAGCTCCACATTCATCTCCTTTTGTCGGGACATCCTTCGGGCGCCGGCTTCTCCCGAGACGATAATGTTGTTGTCTTCAGTCACAACCCCGCCGCAGACGTAACCGAGAGCTTCTCCGTATCGAGGTGACGTGATGAAGTAAACGCGGCTTGTCGCCGGTGCAAAACAAAAACTACGCTCGCTGTAGTTTCCGTATCTGGACCTAATCCCGCCGCCGTCGTTGCCGATGCAGAGCAGCAAATCGGTGGTCTCCATCCCGAAGCGTAGCTTCAGTTTGCGGGGCGCCGCCGAGGGATGCATGGCAACGGCCTCCATGGCTTGATTCAACATCTCCAGACATTCGGCGTCAGCAAGCAAGGCCGCGTTCCTCTTCAGCGTCTCTCGTAAATAGTCGGCGCTTATCAAGGGCAAGCGAACCTTCCTGAGGAGCTCTGGGAGGTGCTTGACTCGTACTTCTCCTTCCATCGGGGAGCTGTGTTTGACCCAGCGAAGAACCACATCCAGGATGGTTTCTTCTCTTGAAACATTAAGATCATCTGAGTTGAGCAACCTGGCCAGCTGATGGGCCTCCAGGTCCAGGACCTCTTCTTGTTGGCACACTTGGACAAAGTGCTGCCTCAGGAAGCGCTGAGCGTGATCGGCCAGTTCCTCAGCACCGAGGTCTCGTGCAAAGTAGAAGACACCGAGGCAGTTGGAGGCGTCCATGTTCTCCATCATGTGCTGCTGGCAGTGAGAGAACACCTCGTCCATCTGCAGTAGGAAAGCCGCGATGGAGATGCCTTGCACGTTGCTGTTGTCCAGAGGAAGTTCTGAGGTGTACATGTAGTTCAGGAGGAGAGCCAAGCTGTCTGCCGGCGTGTCCCGCAGGAACACTTCTCTGTTGGTGCACTCTCGGAGGCCGCATGTGAACATAACGCGGAAGTAGGGGCTGAAGGCGGACAGGACCAGGCGGTGACAGGGGAAGCTGACGCCTTCCGCGACCAGCACGACGTCCGTCAGGTGGCCGGCGTCCCTCATCTTCCTCAGCTGCTCAAGCAGCACCTGGCCGTGTTTGGCGGTAAAATCCATTTGACTTCCTGTATTCATACGCAGGATTTCACTGCAAAACACAAACATGAAAAAAACTTCCTTAAATTTCACTGTGGGCTTTGCCAAGCTGATTGTACTCTGTTTTGTTTTTACGATACACTTCTCATGCAGATGCTAACACCACTTGGTCCATGTGAAGAATGTCCACGTGGCTGTAGTGGATCTTAAGGAGGTTCTAAGTGGAGCTCGAAGATGCAAAAAGGAGAATTGGGAGATGAAAAGTTGAAGAGCACAGCCTTCTAAAGTAATGGTAATGGGTTTATTTCATTTGAACATGCATCAGAGTACAATTGAATGCATCACATAATCAGTTCACAGTTCCACATGTCCAAAAGGAGTAGGAAGAAGCAAAGCTTATTAAATCCTACCCCTCCATCTGGTACTTTTACAATCAGTAACTGTTACATTTGTTCACCTCCTGCTTTCCTAATATATTTGTAATTTTTAATGTTTTAATGTTTTAATGTTTAAACTTTTAAAATTTTTAAATTTTTAAATTTTTAAATTTTTAAATTTTTTATTTTTAAAATTTTTTAATTTTTTAATTTTTTAATTTTTTAATTTTTTAATTTTTTAATTTTTTAATTTTTTAATTTTTTAATTTTTGTCAAAGATGATCGAGGTGATCTGACCATCCAATGACATAATGGGTACCATAGTAAGTGTCAATATAGTGATATATATAGCACATCATGACTGGTTCAAGACTCTTCATCCTTGTATTTAGCAAACATCAACTGCTTGTATTGTTTCTTGAATTGGCTCATCGTTGTGCATTGTTTGATTTCCTTACTCAACACATTCCATAGTTTGATTCCACATACTGAAATGCTATGGCTTTTTAACGTAGTCCTAGCATATACGTGCTAGAAATATAAAAGGCATTTTATATATCATTTGCATATAAAAAAGGAAAAATGAAGGCATAATTTAACGCTTATCAGGGGAGGCCCAGACTTCCCTCTCTTCGGCAACTTCGTCCAGCTCCTCCCGGTGGATCTCGAGGCCTTCCCAAGCCAGTTTGGAGACAGTCTCTCCAACGTCTCCTGGGTCTTCTCCACATCACCGTGACCGCAGAAGAACCAGGCCCCCGCATGGAGCAAGGTATGGCCCCCCGCCCCCAAGGCATGCAATCTCTGAGGCCTTCTACTTTTTTTTGTGCCCTGAACACCTCCCCAAGGAGGTGGACACTTCCGGTGGTCACCTCCCCAAGGAGGTGTTGAGGGAGGCATCCTGACCAGGAAGTAATATGGTTCACTCTGTGCACGGCATCATTGGAGTGAGCCCTTTTGTCAGTCATACAGTCTCTTTGTCTAAGTGGGTGGAGGCGGGGCTGCTAGCATACACACAGAGTGCAGACGTAGAAATAATGTTAGTAGATTGCAGTATATTCTCATAGATTTTTTTTCACTGTACTTTTCTTAAAAGTAATGTTAACATAGTATTGCGTGTTGACCCCCCCCCATCCCCCCACCGTTTTCTTGAAAAGATGCCACTTCTATGTTTGCTTAGATGTTATTTTTGTGAGAGTGCATGCAAGTGGCGTTCAGTGACGTGCACCTTTTCCAGAGCGACGCTAAAAATAGCCACCATGTGGACTGTACTGCGAAAAAGAAATGACTTCCATTTCACTTCCATGGCGTCAAATGACAACAAAAGTCCACGTGAAGCATGAAAGCAAAGCCAGCGTCTTACCAAACGCGTCAGCTCCTCTCGCGCGCTGCCATGGAACATGAAGTATCCTTCTGAGCACGTTACTGTTCTCGTTCGGGAGAGGGTCTGAGTCATTGCAGCGGACAAACATATGTAAACACCCCCCCCCCCCTCCCCATGGACCCCCTGAGCTGCTGACCCGAAACCAAAAATAGATGTGTGCGTTGGTGGCAAACATCAACAGCTGGGCGATTCTTTTGGGGGGGGTTCTTTTCAAGCATTTCTACATATACTCCATTATTATTGTTGTTTAACAGTAATTTTAACAAAAATACTACGAAAAAAATCCATGAAACTATATTGCAATTGACTAACAGCACTGTGTGTGTATGCTAGAAACACCCGCCTCCACCCACCCTGGCAAAGAGACTATGACAAAATGGCTCACTCCATTCATAATGTTGTTCTATGGAACAAAGGTGGTGAAAGCAATGCACAGAGTGACCCCTCTTCCTTAATTTCTTTCCCACCAGTTGAGAAAAACTGGCCTAATTTGCATATTTGCATAATTGGCCGTGAGGCATTTGCATGTCGATTTTATGGCTGAGATGTGATATGTTTAGAAATACAAATGAACTTTATTATGTGGTTTCGTTTGCCCCCCCCGCCAAAAAAAAATCTAAATACTGCTGAGCCAACATGTTGTCCTTCCTGAGGGGGCGCGGGACCACTGGGGTTTGAACTTGAAGATGACATTTCACGCTTCATTAGCTTTCCTTTTGCTTTTGCATGGAAAAGGAAGCATCAGCACCCCCCCACCCCCACCCCACCCCCCAACAACAACAACCATTAAAACCCAACTCCGGTTAATGTTTTCCTGCCTTTTTCACAGCATCATGACATCCTTGTCGATGAGCGATCACAGCATGCTGTCCAAGGTTAGCCATTAGCGACACGCACGGATAAAGGCTGCTTCACTGCAACATCGCCTTCATCATCTGACACTTTCGGAGGAAGCATTCAGAGTCACCGTAGATGGTCCGGTAAAATCCGTACCACCTGATGGACTCCGCATACAGACACGGCAGATTCAGAATCGACAGGGAAGTCCTGGACGAGCAAAGATTGGAGGAGTTGACTCAGAGAAAAACGCATGCTGACTCGAACCCGTCTCTCTTGCACCAACTTCAAGATTCCGTCAGGTCATTAGCATTTCAACCATCAAATGTATCCACTTTCGTTCCAATGCAGATGGAAAGAAACACCTGGATGGGAGAAGGTTGATGAGTCCTAATCAAATATAGTGACATGACTACTATCAGGAGAAGCAGAGTATAGAGGGGGAGGAGACACCTTCTGTGGCCCAGCTTGATGCACTGTATTCGGACATGTGCAGGGAGCAGCCTCTGTGCCACCATGGAGGTCCCTGGCTAACGTTTAGCGTTAGTTAAAGGTGATGTTGTATTCCTTGCAGGTGTACCGTACCCAGACTGAAAGGGTGTGTGCTGAGTACCTTTCCTGTGTTGTATTGGCTGCCCAAATACTCCGTCTTGGACTATGGAATGTCGGATCTCATCGCTGGGCTCAGTGTGGGAATCATGCATCTCCCACAAGGTAGGTCAGATCATGCAGTGTGGATTCTGAACTCGGGTCACCGTGTCTTTGCCCCGCAGGTATGGCGTACGCGTTATTGGCTTCCCTGCCGCCTGTGTTTGGCCTCTACACGTCCCTCTATCCGGCCCTCGTTTATTTCTTTTTCGGAACGTCCCGCCATATTTCCATAGGTGAGATGGCTGAATGTGTGTTGGTGTTGGTGAGCTGAGATCATCTCTCCACCTCACTGGTGGGGTGTATCCAGATGCTGCTTAGACGGCAGATCAGTATGGCACAGCCTGGCCACAATAAAAGGCCAACCCAAAATGTGTCCTTCAATTCAAAGTGGGCGTGTCCTAACCTTTTCCCTCCAGTGAGCGTTCCATCTCACTGAGCTAGCTTTTTATATTTCCCAAATCATCAATTTTCTTGTTGCAGTATTTGGACTTTATTGCCATTCTAACTTTTCCCCAACCTGAACCGAGGCTGGGCTTTTACGTCTGATTTGTTGCGTTCAGGTACATTTGCCGTGCTCAGCATCATGGTGGGCAGTGTGACGGAGAGACTGGCTCCAGATATCCATTTCCTTCAAAGCAATGGGACTAATATGACGGAGGTGGACATCCCTGCGCGGGACGAGTGCAGGGTGCAGGTGGCGGCTGCTACCACGGTTTTGGCCGGACTTATTCAGGTACCGAATGACAGCAGGTCTGAGGACTCCCAGTGTTGTTGGACACTGTCCTAGACATTGTCCTTGTGCTCAGGTTGTGCTGGGTTTGGTCAAGTTCGGTTTCGTGGGAACGTACTTGTCCGAGCCTCTGGTGCGGGCGTACACGACGGCCGCCGCGGCCCATGCAGTGGTGGCTCAGCTGAAATACATCTTTGGAGTGTCGCCGGCGCGCTTTAATGGGCCGCTGTCGCTGGTGTATGTAAGTATTGCACCAGCAAAACACGTTGTCTTCCTGTAGTGACTGCATATCTTTACTTCACATTGCCTCATCATCTTCATCTGGAGTAATCAGTATTCAATAAGTATTCTGTCAGTATTCAAACACGATGAACACAGCAATCCCTCCTTTATGGCCTTTACACCCGGAGGACTTATTTCTAAGTAAATTATTTGTCTACTTACAGCACAGAAACCCTCTAAATACATTTATTAGAGCCCCCTAGACATGAAACAACACCCCTCTAGTCACCTTTACACTCATATTACCCAACTTAGTAGACATAATAAGACAATATAAGACCTCGAAAATCTGTTTATCACCTTCTAAATATGTGTTTTCACAGGATTAGAGCCCTCCAGACATGAAATAACACCCCTATAATCACCTTTACACTCCTATTACCAATTTAGTAGACATAATAAGACAAAATAAGACCTACAAAATCTGTTTACCACCTTCTAAATATGTGTTTTAACATGATTAGAGCCCTCCAGACATTAAATAACATCCCTATAGTAACCTTTACACTCCTATTACCCAATTTAGTAGACATAATAAGACAAAATAAGACCTAGAAAATCTGTTTACCACCTTCTAAATATGTGTTTTAACATGATTAGAGCCCTCCAGACATTAAATAACATCCCTATAGTAAACTTTACACTCCTATTACCCAATTTAGTAGACATAATAAGACAAAATAAGACCTAGAAAATCTGTTTACCACCTTCTAAATATGTGTTTTAACATGATTAGAGCCCTCCAGACATTAAATAACATCCCTATAGTAACCTTTACACTCCTATTACCCAATTTAGTAGACAAAATAAAACAAAGACCTAAGGAAATGATATTTACCTGAAACTTGCTTATTACTAGAGACTGGAAAAAGGTAGAAACAAACTTTATTTTTTCAGATGAAAGACAGGAGTCAAGTGTTTCCTTTGTTTATACAGCCATCACAATATTCTGTGTGTGTTGAAAATCAGTCAAAATGATCTAAAATGGCCGCTACTGCAGTGGTTGAATGGCTGGGACTGAATGAGTATAACAGTGTAGTAAAAATGTCTTCATGTGGAGCAATCCCTTTTTTTCCTTGTTATTAAAATTCAGACCCTGAAGGAGGTTTGCCTCTTGCTGCCGCAGACCCATCTCCCCACGCTGGCGGTCAGCGTGGCGTCCGTGGTGTTTCTTATCGCGGCCAAGGAGCTGAACTCCTTCCTGAGCCCAAAGCTGCCAGTTCCCATCCCAGCGGAGCTCATCACAGTCAGTTGACACGCTTTTCCGGAGTCTTCATGTTAGCGCATCAGCGCTTTTAGGCCGATGCTGATGGCGCGGCCCCGCGGTGGAAGCCGGCAGCTGAGTCGGCAGTAGTGACATGACATTTCTGCACTACAGCAAAAAAAATGACTTAATGATTAACTCCTTGTTTGGAAAATGAGCACCGCGTATGAAATGTTGTTTGATCTGTGGTTGCAGATTATGGCGGCAACTCTGATATCAAACTATGGCCACTTAAACACAAACTACACCGTGTCAGTGGTTGGGGACATTCCCAGTGGGTAAGCATCATCATTTCACTCCAAATCCAGTCTAGTCATTATTCCATCTTCTGACTCACTCCTCTGGCCAGCCTGAGTTCCCCCAGAGTGCCGGACGTTAGCCTTTTCGGTGAAGTCCTGGGTGATGCTTTTGCGCTGGCCCTGGTCGCCTACGCCATCTCCATTTCACTCGGAAAAACCTTTGCACTCAAGCACGGATACAAAGTGGACAGCAACCAGGTCAGGACCTTTCTCTTCTGCATGCGTCCTCTGCTTGTATTCTTCCTGTTCTGTCCCTCCTCTGCTGCAGGAGCTGGTGGCCTTGGGTCTCAGCAACACGCTGGGGGGATTCTTCCAGTGCTACGCGGTGTGCGCCTCCATGTCTCGCAGTCTCATTCAGGAGAGCACTGGCGGGAAAACACAAGTGAGTGCTGGGAAGTAGTCCTATATCAATCTGTCAAAAGCTTCAGCTTTGCTTGAAATGTCTCCTATTCATTCATTCATTTTTACAGAACATTTTAGTGCAGAACATGCATTAAATGAATACAGAGCCACCATC
Organism: Doryrhamphus excisus; assembly: GCF_037039965.1. Lineage (NCBI taxonomy): Eukaryota > Metazoa > Chordata > Actinopteri > Syngnathiformes > Syngnathidae > Doryrhamphus > Doryrhamphus excisus. The sequence continues at coordinate 17,650,373 of NC_136367.1, read as the reverse complement.
CACCAGTACCAGCCTGGACCACACAAATTTCCACATTAGCACTCAATAAGCTCATCAACTCAGCATTCATTCATTTTCTACCTCTTATCCTCACGAGGGTAACGGGGGGTGCTGGAGCCTATCCCAGCTGTCTTTGGGCGAGAGGCGGGGTACACCCTGGACTGGTTCGCCAACCAATCACAGGGTACATATAGACAAACAACCATTCACACTCACATTCATACCTATGGACAATTTGGAGTCGCTAATTAACCTAGCATGTTTTTGGAATGTGGGAGGAAACCGGAGTACCCGGAAGAAAAACCCACGCATGCACAGGGAGAACATGCAAACTCCACACAGAGATGGCCGAGGGTGGAATTGAACCCTGGTTTCCGAGCTGTGAGGTCCAAAATGTCTCATATGTTCTTTGTACTTATTGTTCATGTTTTGAAAGCCAACGGTAAATTCCGGAAGTTGACATTAGAGGAGTAACACCTCTCACCCAAAGCCGAGTAATCAAACACTTCCTGAGGTTCTGTATATTTTTCATCAAAGTGTTGTGTTGCTGCTGGATGTTCACAATGAATCATCATTTTCAATCATCAATGAAAATGAAGAAATTGAGTATCTTCTTGCAGATGGCTGGAATAGCATCGGCTGTGATTGTGTTGGTGACGATCCTTAAACTCGGCCCCCTTTTCCAGGAGCTTCCAAAGGTGGGGTCAGGAACACGAGGCACCTTGCACTTGTTATGTGTGTGCGGTTCATCAGGCGATAACATGTCTTGCAGGCTGTCCTGGCATCTATCGTCTTTGTCAATCTGAAGGGTATGTTCAAGCAATACGCGGATGTCGTGACTCTGTGGAGGAGCAACAAGACCGATTTGGTGGGAGGATTCCAGGATTCAACGACGCAGTTGACCGTGCTGACTCCTGAAATGTTGACTTTGTCCCTCAGGTGCTGTGGTTGGTCACATGGGTGTCCACCATGCTCTTTAATCTGGACCTGGGCCTTGCGGCATCCCTTGTGTTTGCTTTGCTTACTGTTATCTTCAGGACACAGCTGTAAGACATGGAGGTCCTCGCTTCTCGCAAATACACTCCCGTTCCCGGCCAGATTTGACATGGCATGATTTATTACTCAGGACATTCCAACTTTAAAACAACCCTAGTGCCGACAAAAGTGCACAAAGACACAAAAGACTACAAGGTATACAATCATCCTGTCCACTGTCACTTTTATCTTTGCCCCTTTCCAGGCCAACATACTCCCTTCTGGGAAACGTTGAAGGTTCAGAACTGTACGTGGACATGGAGACCCATCGAGAGGTACCGTGGAACAATCACTGTTAATGCAAAAGAAGCACCATCCCATTTCTCTGTTTTGCAGGCCCGAGAGATTCCAGGCATTACAATATTCCGCTCTTCTGCTACGGTATATTTCGCCAATGCCGAGCTCTACCTCGAGGCCTTGAAAGAAAAGGTTTGTTTGCATCATTCATACGCTATAAAATGAATAAGAGACAGGAAAGTCCATCTTAGCGGAAAGGCTTTGTGATAATTATAAGTTATCACATGGTTTGTCTGGTATCAGGCCAGGTACACGCGGGGGCATGATACTGGGTCTGATACCAGACAAACCATGTGATGATCTTATTATCACATACTACAGTATTAATTGGCCCTGTACCCTAGAAACCACCCATGAATGATACGGGAAAAGGTCGAAATGATACTGTGTCAAAGCCCAGGGCAGTGATACTGATAAAATATAGAGTTTAACCATGTCCAGTATCAGCCCCCGTAGCTGTCCACTCAGAGCGCGCTGCTCTGGTATCGTGCCCGTGAAACAACCAATCAGAGAACAGCGCACGAGTGCTTAGTTCACGCTCAGGTGCAGGGTACAGGGCCAATTAATACTGTAGTATGTGATAACATTGGATATTTACTTTTGGATTGAAAGAACTTTTGATGAAATAAACAGAACGATGCGTGTAAAATGACGAGTTTAACAGTAGCCTACCAGAAAAGTCCTTCATCGCCGTCCTCCACCTCCTCCTGACAACTGAAACCACTCAAGTGGTCTTCTTAAACATCACAACTGAACAGCCTCATAATTCACACATTGTCAGTCTCTTTCTCTTTTGTGGTTCAGAGTGGCCTTGATATCAGCAAAATGATTCTCTACAAGAGGAGACAGGACGCCAAAGAGAAACGTCGCCAAAAGAGAGCAGAGCGACGAGCCAAGAGAGAGGTGTGGTCTGCCGGCTTGGACGTGATGCGGTTATTTCAAATGACGGGATGTGCTTTTAGAGACGTGCTCAGCAATCGGCAGTGTTCTCCGTGGAGGAAGAGGCCAAGAGCTGGAGGAACGCAAGCAAGGAGAAGGATGAACAGAATCAGGCAGAGAGGGAAAACGGGACGGTGTTTGTAAAGCCGACCACAACAGAGAGCCAACCTCGATGGGAGTACTTGAAAGGATGCCACCCGGACAGCACCAGCTTGGGGGGGATGTCCGAGCCCACGGACGGGGACGCCACCACTCTGGGCTCCAGCAGCGAGGATACGCTGAGTCGGGATCTGGAGCGGATCTCTCTGGGCTCTCTGGGCAAATGGACCTGGGACATCCACTCCATCATTCTTGACCTCTCCACGGCCAACTTCATCGACACGGTGGCCATCAAGACTATGAAAAATGTAAGCTTTTCGGATTATCAGACCTCATCCATCATTGACTTAACCAAAATCTGCATTACAGATTTTTCAAGACTTCAGTGAGATCGATGTCGACGTTTACATGGCAGGTTGTCAAGGTAAGGAGAACATCATGTCAGTAGACCTGGAACAATGGTTCCACCACCCTGATCAGTCCATTTCTGGAAAATAGGATCTTTTATTCATAAATCACCTATAACAAGTGGGTCACAGATAGGAGACCCGGGTTCAATTCCACCTTCGGCAACCATTACTGTAAAGTAGCAATCTTACAAAATGTTGAAATGTGAAAAAATGAAGTCTGTAAAGCAGCTGTCTTCGGGCAAGAGGCGGGGTACACCCTGGACTGGTGGCCAGCCAATCACAGGGCAGATATAGACAAACAACCATTCACACTCACATTCATACCTCTGGACAATTTGGAGTCGCTAATTAACCTAGCATGTTTTTGGAATGTGGGAGGAAACCGAAGTACCCGGAGAAAACCCACGCATGCACGGGGAGAACATGCAAACTCCACACAGAGATGGTGGAATCCAGAGGGTGGAATCGAACCCTGCGCTAACCACTCGATCGCCGTGCAGCCTGAACTCTTACCGTATATTTATTTGATGCGATATTTAATGATGCAATTCAAGCTTATGCCAGAGTACTTCAATCTAATTGGGATATTTTAGCCTTGGGGGAGGGAATTCAAATGCACATTAAAGCTATCGGATGTCACTCCTAGCTTTGAGGTCTACGCGCTAACCACTCGACGACCGTGCCGCCGTCAATGAGTCAATAAAACATTTTTCTTATTTATATTTAAATAAAAACATTTACATTTATTCTTATAAGAACACTGTCTCGGGTTCAATTCCACCCTCGGCTATCTCTGTGTGGAGTTTGCATGTTCTCCCCGTGCATGCGTGGGTTTTCTCCGGGTACTCCGGTTTCCTCCCACATTCCAAAAACATGCTAGGTTAATTGGCGACTCCAAATTGTCCATAGGTATGAATGTGAGTGTGAATGGTTGTTTGTCTATATGTGCCCTGTGATTGGCTGGCAACCAGTCCAGGGTGTACCTCGCCTCTCGCCCAAAGACAGCTGGGATAGGCTCCAGCACCCCCTGCAACCCTTGTGAGGAAAAGCGGTAGAAAATGAATGAATATTTAACATTATGTTCCCCTGATGTAGCCAAAAAGTATCTCCATTCTCTCCTCAGCTTCGGTTGTCCAGCAGCTGGAACTCGGCCGCTTCTTCTCCGAGAAGATAACAAAGAGGCATCTTTTTCCATCCGTCCATGACGCCGTACTCTTTTGTCTGAACCACCGCGGAGCTTCGTCATTCCCCAGATACGAGTTCTTCACGGTACGTATGATTGTTAGTAGGCTGCTGCTCTTGACACCTTTACAACCGTGTCACTTAACCACCCAGGAGGCTGCTACCCATGCAACGGTAACATCATTTTTGGCGGAAAAAAACCCCCAGTATCGATATGAAGCAGTATCATGACTCAGTCACTAACCTGATCTTGTAATAAATCAACTTTTTGTTTTCAGGATGGGGATGGAAGCACTAAACTTTAAGACCTTAAGCCACACGGGACATGCGGCTCCATCATCTAAAGGTGGGAGAAGACCTCCCAACATCTGACGGAGCGTTTACAGCACATGTATTCAACTAACAAAAGTACGGAACAAAATTTAAATCATGATATCACTGCTAAGTCCCAAATAGTTTGATTCAACTTTATTATTCCATGTGGGAAATAAATACAGCACATTAGAAAAAGAAAATAGAATATCTCAACAACACTTTGTGTATTACAATCAAAAATAAAGGATTCAAGGAACAAAGACAAGGCAAACATGCGTCACACGGATTGTGTGAGTTTTTTGTTTTTTTTTTTTGGTCATGGCAGCAAGAACAAGTTCTACTAAAAAGATTTCATGAGCAATCTCAGTCAAGTGCAAGTTTTAGAGCAACAGCAAAACGTATCGCTACTTCATGCAAAGGGAATTTTGGATGCGTTTGGTTTTAGTGCAACATTCCATAAACGGGACGAGAAAAACTATAGGGATGCTCCGATCGATCGGCCAAAAAAAAAAAAAATCACATGATCGCCATATGCCGACGCTGGATGACACTTGCTGTATGTTTGTGATAGTTAGAATGCTCAGCTTATTACCCCAAAAATTGATCGGTGAGCAGTCTTTGTCAGCGGTGGAAGACCCCGGGTTCTCTCTCGCTTGAAGCCCACCTATGTGGTACCTGCATGTCCTGCTAGACCACCAGTCCACTCTCCAAAGAAGGCATCAATGAAAGTATCCATCTATCCATTTTCCTCTGCTTATCTGCATCCAGCAGTCCCAAACACCTCCTCCAGTTCTACCAGGAGTGAGACATAATCCCTCTGAGGTCACCCCGGCGGCCTTCTACAGGCGGTTCATGCCCGGAACACCTCAGCAGGGAGGCATGGTTTGCACCCTGGTTTGGGAACGGTCCATGTGATTGTTAGGCGGTGTATCCCTCTACAACTCTGACAGAAACTCTTGTCCTAAAATGGCGCCAGAAACCCACAATGCATTGCAAGATCCCATGCAAGTATTGTGAGATTTCGTCTTGGCGGTGTAAGCAAACCAAGACGGTATTTTGGATGCTAAACAAGCAGGTGAATCTAAACCGAGGCAAAACGTGAGCTAAAATTTTGGATGTTAACTGAAAAAACATGCTAAGCGGGGCGGATGTTAACTGAGGTACCACTGTACCTATTTTTTTAGGGAACCCTGGCACTCAGGGGACCTAGGAATTGGCTTGACTATTACCATTTATACAGCACCCCCGGTTCAATTGCACTCATCATGAATACATTGAATGTGCTCAGGATCAATTTCATTCATGGATGATCGGTATGGGGGCGCAGACCTCACAGCTAGGAGACCAAGGTTCAATTCCCACCCTCTGTGTGGAGTTTGCATGTTCTCCCCGTGCATGCGTGGGTTTTCTCCGGTTTCCTCCCACATTCCAAAAACATGCTAGGTTAATTAGCGACTCCAAATTGTCCATAGGTATGAATGTGAGTGTGAATGGTTGTTTGTCTATATGTGCCCTGTGATTGGCTGGCCACCAGTCCAGGGTGTACCCCGCCTCTCGCTGAAGACAGCTGGGATAGGCTCCAGCAACCCTCGTGAGGAAAAGCGGTAGAAAATGAATGAATGAATGAATCGGTATGGGAATCGGCATGATGGGAGCATCCCTAAGAAAAAAACGATACACGCTAGTTGGACCAACGCACAACAGAATGTGAGCAAAGTGCCTCAGAAGTTGCATATAAACCCGCAGTGAGCTCATTCCCTGAAGAAACCGTACCTGCTGCCTCAATCGGGACCACCAAACGTGTTTGTGCACAGGAATATAGAGGCCGGGGGGTGGTGGGGTTGGGGGTTGGGGGTGCGCGCTACAATTCTTCATGGATATCGGAATGCGACGTCAGACCGTCGTCATCCTCGTCCTCTGGCTGCTGGGACACCAACTGCTGGTAGCGAGCCTGGCGCTGGTAATCCGGATCAATATTGATCCATTTATTGGCCACCCACTTTGTACCCCGGGTGACCATGCAGCCGCCGTGCAGAGCGTACTCATCCTGCTCTCCGACCCATCCTGTAGGGGACACAAATAGACCAGTGTGAAGTGCATTATGGGATGTATTCCGTAACTTGGTTTCCCGCCCAATCGTACCTCTTCCATCAGAAAGATAGTTGTACCAGAAAACAGCTTTTCCTTTGGTAGGTTTCACCCTTAGGTTACTCTTGTCGCAGTTCCTCCTTGTGTCCATGAGATCGATGCCGTTCTGAATGAGTGACTGAAAATACAAAAAAAAAAAACAAAAAAACATGCTAAAGCCTCGGTGACGCCATTTTTCTAACCTGAGCCACATGCTAACAAACATGCATGCTAACAACGATATGAAAGACGCTGACACGTTTCCACAGCGACACACACGCTTACGCACCACTTCATCAAAGGTCCTGTTGTCTGCCACCGGGAATGCGGTCTCCCCGCCCCCGTCAACAGAGTTCAGGTAGAAGAGAACAGTGATGTACCTGAGTGTGCGACACACAGGTTTCAATTGACACACACATGGATGGTGCAAACACACACATATGTGTGGGGGACGGGGGGCGGGTATAGGGGGGCATGCCTGTTGTCACAATGAATACAAAAACAAAAACACTCGGACATGTGAGCCTTAGCGGTCTTACCTGCAGGACGTCTCGAAAGGGGTGGAGGCGTTTGCAGCGAGACGTGTGTGGGTACAGGCGGTTTCGGGGTAGACGGGGCCGCTGTCGTGATGGGCGTGGTAGTGGCCGCCCTCTTCGTAGCGGACCACCTGCAGCGGCTCGCTCAGGTCCACAAATGTGGACGGCAGCCCCGTGAGACGAGTCACTCTTTGGCGTAACGAAAGCAAAGTAATAAATAATAAACGTACATAGTAGGAAGTGTGAATGAACCGCAGCTTCCCCAGTGCAGGCAGCACTCAGGATCCAGGACATGTTGGAGAAACGATGTCTCTCAACTGGCCTGGGAATGCCTTGGGATGCATGGGGAGGAGTTGGATGAAGTAGGTGGGGAGTGGGAAGTCTCGAAAGAGCCGACCTCGGATTACTTGAAGAAAATGTATACTAACTCTGAGACTATGGCTGTGTTCGAAACAGCATACTAACTACTACATACTTCCATTCCCGTACTATCCACACTCCATACTGCATACCCAATCCATCAGACAGTATGCAAACCGTTTACACTACAGCGTACTACATGATAACCCAAAATGCATTGCTCTCCTACCCGAGCCGAAATCGACTTTAGCGCTAAACTCTTTAAATACATAACTTTATTGAGAATTTTTTTTTAATTAGGCGAGAAAGTGGCCGTTTAGATCCCAAGTGTGCCATTTATTTGTCCAAATACCAACCGTTGGGACAAATTTGGCAAAATTTAAGCAAGCCGAAGTGAGCAACGCACTTCCGGTTATGTTCACAAAATAAAACACCCCCTTACTTTTCTGTCAGAGAGAAAAACCATTGTGATAAATCACTGCTTTTACTTTGAAAACAAGAAGCAAACGTGCAGCACGGCGGTCAAGTGGTTAGCGCGCAGACCTCACAGCTAGGAGACCAGGGTTCGACTCCACCCTCAGCCATCTGTGTGGAGTTTGCATGTTCTCCCCGTGCATGCGTGGGTTTTCTCCGGGTACTCCGGTTTCCTCCCATATTCCAAAAACATGCTAGGTTAATTAGCGACTCCAAATTGTCCATAGGTATGAATGTGAGTGTGAATGGTTGTTTGTCTAAATGTGCCCTGTGATTGGCTGGCCACCAGTCCAGGGTGTACCCCGCTTCTCGCCTGAAGACAGCTGGGATAGGCTCCAGCACCCCCCGCGTGACCCTTGTGAGGAAAAACGGTAGAAAATGAATGAATGAATGAACAATGACACCGCCGTTTGGTCTACGTTGTTTTGGTGTTTGCGCGGTGACGTTACGTCACGTTGCATCCTGGGTAATTTGAATATGAGTAGTAAGCTGATGATACATACTCAACATTTCTGGTGAATGCAGTTATCCATCTGGGAACTTCTTGCATACTCAAAAATTGCATGTGTGTGTCATGACGGATGCCCCATGCAACATGTCCACCATTTGACACCCCTGCACAACATGAAGCTCCATTTTTCCATTGAAGGGTCATGATGGACCCTTCTTCTTCATAAAAGCCTTCTCTGGAAGATGGAGTCTGATGGTTATGGGACTTTACTCTGCACCAGTACCAACCTTCATTTGGGCCCAGGATGGTCCCGTGTCTTGGCGGATAGCCGATGCCGTCCTCTAATTAGTTTTTTTTTTTGGGGGGGGGGGGGGGGGGTACCACTTGATGTTTTAGCTCAAAAATCGCATACTGTCAGTGTAGACACATTGCATACTCAAAGAGTTAGTATAACTATGCGGTTTCGAACACAGCCATAGTGTCTCTAACGTATCCTGGGTCTACCACCAGTTGCAGATGTCCTGAACACCTCCCAGGGAGCTGTCCGGGATGCATCCTGATCAGATGCCTTGTCCTTTCGGCCCGAAGATCATCACCAAAGGTAAGGGACACAAATGGACTGGTAAATTGAGAACTTTGCCTTTTGGCTCAGTTCCGTCTTTACCACAACGGACCCATGCAGAGTCGTCCATCCCAGACGTCAGGTCTGATTCCAGGTTCCATGCTTCCCTCATGCAGATTCCCTCATGGAATGGCAACAAAAGGAAGTCATACTGCGTTTCCTTCCTCACCTTTTCTTGATTTCTTGAAGGACCTGATGCGCTCCTCTGCCCTGGTACAGCCAAGTGTGCCGACTGTTCCTCACCAGCTGACTCCTCTTCACGCCTCGCTGCAGCAGAAAGCGCTGGAAGGCGTCGGCGCTCAGAAGCCGGAACTCTTCTAAACTCAGCAAACCTTCAGCACATGAAAGACACGCGTCATCTGAGGTGAGCATCACGGTTTTTCTTCTTTCTGCGGTTTCTTCGGAAAAATAGAACGTAAATTTGCAGAGTGACTTGTTACCATTCCCGTCTTTGTCCACTTTGAGGCCGGCGTAGATCTCTTGTAAATTTTCTGGTGTGAGCCAGATGCCGTCCCTCACGCGGGAATGGGTCAGTATCTGTTGGGGGTGCAGTGAATCCATCAATCCGTATGCCACCCCGCCCCCCCGAAACACACACACAGCGACATACACCTCATGCAGCTGCAGCTGCCCATCCTGGTTGATATCCAGAAGGTTGAAGATCTCCTCCGGACTGAGATTGAGCTCCTTAGCCAGCTCCTCCTGACCATCCTGCACCATCAGCTGACTCTCCATCAGACCTTTTAGCTGGGCCAGCTGCATCACCACGCGACACTCGTCCTCGGACAAGAACCCGGGGATCTCTGCACAAAGAGATCACCTGCATTGTCATGAACCAAGACTTGCCCCTGCCGGCCGCAGAGGGAAACCCCAAGTGAAGGGGACTTTTACGGCTAAGGCTGCGATGGACCGTCTTTGCTGCAGGACAATCAGTTCAGTCATGCATTGCTGCTTCTGTTCCTCCCAACTGATGCAGTCATGTGAACGCCACCTCATCCTAAGCCCAAAGTGGGTCAGATGCAGGGACGTCACTGGGATTGGAGCGAGGGGGTTGGGTGGGGGTTAGGAAAATAGTCTTTATGTATTGTATGTATTGGTTTCCAGTGTTGCCAGTTTTGACATTCAGCTATTCCTGAGACCCCTTGAGGAACACTTTTTCACATTTTTACACTGTTGGATCTTAAGGAGGTTCTTGCCATCCATGCCCAAATGTTCTCCATTGGGTTTAGATGAGGGGAAGACGCAGGATGGTCCGAAAAAGTTCGCTTATTCCTCTGGAGTCCTCCCAGTCCTTTGTCAAGTGTAGAAAAAGCCAGTCATTACCACACAATCCAGAGCCTTCAGTCATGACGGATGCCCCCTGCAACATCTCCACCATTTGACACCCCTGCACAACCTGAAGCTCCATTTTTCCATTGAAGGATCATTCCACTACAAACAATGTTTTTTTCTTCTTCTTTCTTCTGTGGAAGATGGCGTCTTATGGGACTTCACTCTGCACCAGTACAAACCTTCATTTGGGCCCAGGATGGTCCCGTGTCTTGGTGGATAGCCGATGCCGTCCCCCGATTTGTTTTTTTGGGAGGGTTTACCACTCGACGTTTTAGTTCCATGACCCTCAGGATGTTTTGGGGAAGTGTGAAATGACTGTCTTAGCAGCAATGGTGCTGCAAGAGACCTTGCTTATCAATCCCACCTTCTTCCAAGAGCGAAAGCTTTGTTGCCTTTGCCATCAAGAGATGATGAGTGTGCTCTTAACTTTTCATCAACAGCCTATTTCACTTGGATGCTTCTTTACTTACTTAGCTTTACTTAGAACCTTGTTAAAGTCCAACAGTGCAAAAAGTATATAGACATTTTGTGGGGAGTGTAGAATATTTCTGTTTTGGTTATGATATAATGGAATACAATAGAGCTGGCGGCACGGCGGTCAAGTGGTTAGCTCGCAGACCTCACAGCTAGGAGACCAAGGTTCAATTCCACCCTCGGCCATATCTGTGTGGAGTTTGCATGTTCTCCCCGTGCATGCGTGGGTTTTCTCCGGGTACTCCGGTTTCCTCCCACATTCCAAAAACATGCTAGGTTAATTAGCGACTCCAAATTGTCCATAGGTATGAATGTGAGTGTGAATGGTTGTTTGTCTATATGTGCCCTGTGATTGGCTGGCCACCAGTCCAGGGTGTACCCCGCCTCTCGCCCAATGACAGCTGGGATAGGCTCCAGCACCCCCGCGAGGAAAAAGCAAAGATTTTAACAATAACTCAATTGTCGGGTGTTGATGTCTTATTGTGGTATGTATCTTCACAAAACCGTTCAAAATTAATAAAATGTAGCAAACAGAGGTAACTAACATACTTATTTGTGATGATACAGTAACAGTGCTTACCAAATAGCAGAGGTTTCAGACTCAAAGTTGTCATTTCGTGGACTTTATTAGGAACTAATGACACCTTCTGAACATGTCCCACCTGGCAGACAAAGATCAGGTCATTACGGAACGTGAGCGTGTTTGCAGGACCATGCTACAGAAACGTGGTAGATCTTTGCATCTTTACTCACTCGGATGCCCTCCATACGTGGGAGAGAAATGTCACGCAGGGACGGTGCGGTCGATGGCGGACGCGGGGATTGTGCGTGCTGCTCGCCGCTCCGTGCAGCGTCACGACCCGGCCTGCTGGCGTCCTCCTGTCCGCTGCTGTAGTGCACGTACAGGAGCAGGGCGATCACGTTGACGATGTAGACGTGGAAGAACACCATCACCACCACGAAGTACGAGCGGGAGCACACGCTGCTCTTCGGGCCGAGGAGGCGTTCGCTGTTGCTGTTGCTGCTGCTGGAGGGCGGCCGAGGGGGCGCGCTGGTGGAGGCGGTGGTCGTTGCGTCCTCCGCCTCTGCACTCCCTTGCTTGTCAGTCATGGTGGGGCGCAAGTCCTACGAGGTCCATTCGACAAATCATGATGACATTTTACCCCAAACGGAGCGCGCGAAGCCCATGTTTACCAAAGTAGTTGATACGGCACTCTGTTTACACTGCACCAATTCCTCTTTGGCGCCAATGCGCATCCGCAATAGACACCCGCTCCAAAAAACGGCTTCTATTACACCCGATCCACTGTCGACTGACTCCTGCGATCATAATTTACCACTAACAAAGATATCCCGGTCGTTTTGTTTGTGTGCTCAGATTTTGCGCACTGCAAATGAGGCGGGTCGATCCAAACATCGATGTTATTGATACCAGCTATAGTATCAGCATTGGGTCGATACTGGCCCGAAGTCGGTATGTTTAAGTTATTTATTTATTTATTGTTTAAGTTTTTATTATTTATTATTTATTTATTCTACTTATTTGACAGTATTATCTTTATTTTAGATAATTGTAATATTATTATCACTTCAATTTATATTGTTGTTCTTAAATACTGTTAAATTGTTGAAAAAATATGTGGTGCTACACTTATTTTGTTTGCCTAAAATCTTTGTTGTGAGTTTTAATCTGGTCATAATCATGCTCAACAAACTGGCCGAATTGTACTCGGTATCGAATCAATACCAAAATGTCCAGTATCACCCAGCTTCACAAGCAATAACAGAAGTGGTAATGCAATGGGGACCTCTGGTGACCTGAAGTAATAAACACCATAACACAATAACACGTTCGCAGTGCGGATTAGCCCAAGTAAAAAAGACTATATTGTCGCTGATTGGTTGAGGTGTTGTGCGCATGCGTACTTGCCAGCCAAACCAGGAAGTATAGTAAATAAATACACCTGCAAGCTACTGATTTAATGATAAGCAGCCCGAGCACAAACTTAAATTTACTTATGGACGCACGTAGGATGTTAGAAAATGGTCAAAAAATTGTTACAACTTTGGGGAACATTTGGAAAGGACGTAAGACATGGTAACGGCATCTGGTTGACTTTTACTGCACATGCGCAAATTGCTCATAGCTAAGAAGTACTGTATGTAGGGTTAACGGCTAGCTTGTACTTGTAGCTAGCTTGTAGCAACACGTTCATCTGGCCAAAATGCTTTAAAAACATAAAAAAACTTACAAACAAACACAAAAAGATAGTGATTAAACCAGGCACTGATACAGTTCAATGACAATTCTTTGGCCAAAGGTAATTTCCAATCTTTTTCTATGTTCTGCTTTAGGAAGCTAATGGAGGGTTACATTGGAAGATACTTTTGGAGTGGAAAAATACTTACAAGTCTCTTTGGAAATTCTGTTTGTTAGGATTATGTTAGGAATAACAATGATGTGCTTTTCTCAAATAGTTGGTGATTTATTTCATGGCTGTAACTTGTGAGGTAATAATGAAGAGGCGTGCCAAAGTGATGCTGCTGCAAACTATCTACCTTTTATTGATTCAGGAAGTCACAACACAGTGAACAGACTAGGAGATATTCATATTATACTATGTCTCTGTTGCTGCACCACGCTGATCCCCCTGGTTACTCCTCTATTTCCTTGATCTGCATTGACAAGGAAAAAAAAAGAGATCGTGAGTACGTTTTAGTTGGATAAAATCAACATCATCATCATCATTGTCATACCTTAACAATTTCACGACTTTTGACCCTCAGCTTGTTGACCTGAGATTCAGCGATGTCGGCCCGCTCCTGAGCCTCCTCCATCTCATGCTGAACCTTCCTGTACCTGGTCAGGTGAGTGTTGGCCTGCTCCTCCTGTATTCCAGTCCACATTCCAGTCAGTCATGCCACTTTTCCAATGGAATTGGGTTTGCATATTATATTTAAGGCAGTGGTCGCCAACCTTTTTCAGACCAAGATCCCTGGTTTTGCCCATAACCTTTATACACAGGGTTTTACAGTAAAATAAAAAGTGATACATATATAAAGCTTTGTCTTTAAGTACAAAGCTTTGTGTTTTGATTGGTTGTTGCTGCCAACATGTTTGCTTTTCTTGTTATGCCCTTTGCTCTATCTAGCATTTTTGCTCTTTATTTGTAGTGATGCAATGACAAATGAGGCACGGAGACGCAGATGGCCCCTAAGCTACCCTACTTTTGTAGATCTTGGTCGGGGTCGGGCTTATGTTGTCGGCTCCATGAGCAAACCACAGCTCCATCTGGCGTGTTGTCGTGGGTGAGTGATGGTGATTGAAGAGAGATGCGCTGGTCAATGTGTTATATCAGTCAGCTCTAACGAGCCGCATTGTCTTAGCTTGAAGATTCTTTTGGAAGTGTATGGCTATGGAGTTATACTTGTGCCTTAATGTTTTGGTAGCAAATGACTGTAGCGTGCAGGCACATCACAGCACTCTATCACTCCCTGTGTCAACCTCTGCATGCTTGGGTTTTGGGGACTGGGCTCCTGGATGGGGGTTGCGTGCCTGGACAGCAGCGAGGTATACGGGTGTGTTCAGTGGACATAATGTGTGCCTGTTGGTCACTCTCCGGAGGTGGAGGGCACTGATGTTATTATAATTTTTTTAAAATAATATTCCTGCAATGGACCTGCAAGTCCCAAAGATCAACTGGTGGATCATGATTGGCGGCCCCTGATTGAAGGGATACTCACCGCCTCCTCGGACTGCCTTTTGTAGGCCTTAACCTTCATCTGGAGTTTGTCCACCAGATCCTGCAGCCTGTGGATGTTCTTCCTGTCCTCCTCAGTCTGTTGGAAAATAGAGCTAATATAAATCCGCTCTTTTTTCCCACAACTCCGTCACCATAATTTGCATTTCTTTGGCGACGTCGACGTTACCTGGTAGGTAAGCTCCTTTACCCTTCTCTCATATTTACGCACTCCTTTAACAGCCTCAGCACTACGCTTCTGCTCTGCATCCACCTCACTCTCCAATTCCCGAACCTTTGGGTGGGTGAAAGAGTATTTAATTTTGTAGAAAATATGGAATCTTGTGGCTGGAATGGTTTTATTCTTCCTGTAAGCCTACCCTAGCTTCCAGTTTCTGGAGCTGCTTCTTGCCTCCCTTCATGGCCAGACTCTCAGCCTCGTCCAGGCGGTGCTGCAGGTCCTTGACTGTCACCTCCAGGTTCTTCTTCATCCTCTCCAAATGAGCGCTGGTGTCCTGCTCCTTCTTCAGCTCCTCTGCCATCATGGCAGCCTAGACACAGCAACCATGAGTGGAACCGTAGTGTTTGATTTGAAGAACAGTAAGAGGCAGGACTAACATCAGTGATGGCCTTTTTGGCTTTATCTTCAGCGTTTCTTGATTCCTGCACGGCATCCTCCACCTCACCCTGGATCTGGATGAGGTCAGCCTCCAGCTTCTTCTTGGTGTTGATAAGGCTGGTGTTCTAAATCCAGTTGGATTGCAAACCAGTCAGTTTCCATGTAAGTCACATGTCATCGTTTGAACGCTGGGTGTCGTACCTGAGAGTGCAGCAGTGTCACACGCTCGCTGGCATCAACCAGCTCAACTTCAGCCACTTTGCGGCTTCTCTCCGTCTGCTCCAGAGAAACTCTCAGCTCCTCGATCTCTGCCAGCATCAGGGTGTTCCTGCGCTCCACCATGACAACCTGCTCTCTCATTTCATCCTGTCCTCTTATTGCGTCATCAAGGTGCAGTTGAGCATCCTAAGTAAGTTTATACATCCAGTCAAGAACTGAAGAATTCCATCTATCTACTGACAATGAGAAGAAGCAGAGTACCTTGAGTTGTGCCTGGATGTTCCTCAGTTGTTTCTGTGCTTCAGCGGCCTGGCGGTTGGCATGGCTCAGCTGGATCTCCATCTCATTCAGGTCTCCCTCCATCTTCTTCTTGATTCTCAGGGCATCGTTCCTGCTCCTGACCTCAGCATCCAAGGTGCTCTGCATGGACTCGATCACACGCTGGCTGTTCCTCTTGATCTGCTCAATCTCCTCATCCTTCTCTGCAAGCTTCCTGTCGATCTCGCTCTTGACTTGGGTCAGTTCCAGCTGAACGCGAAGAATCTTGGACTCCTCGTGCTCCAGGGTGGCCTTGAGGGAAAACAACCGTGTTGTCGTGTTGTTTGACATTTCTTCTGGATGCTCTTGTGGAACCTTACCTCCGCCTCCTCAAGGGAAGACTGCAGTTCAGACTTCTCTGATTCCACCGTCTTTTTGCCTTTCTCCAGTTCATGAATGGTCTTTCCAGTCTCACTGATTTGCTCAGTTAGGTCGGAGATCTCCTCTGTAACAAAACATTCAATGCGGGAGGTGAGAAGGAGCACACCCACCCAACCTTATCAACTGCGTTGTCTGTGGAGCAATACTTTCAGTTCTTATAAGATTATTTCTACTCACGTTGCAGGTTCTTGTTCTCCCTCTTCAGGGTCTCCAGGTGGTCCAGAGTCTCTTCATAGGAGTTCTTCATCTTGAACATCTCCGTGCTGAGTGAGCGGGCCTCCTTCTGAGCTCCTTCCAGCTCTGCCTGGCTCTCCTCGTATTTCTGCTTCCACTCGGCAAGAACCTGAAGACATGTTCGGGAATAATTGTTAGTCAGGAGACAACCAACTCACAAGACAAGACAATGCGAGTGATTGGGTCCTCGAGACATGAAGTATGAAGTGAAAAAATATGACTGGACAACTAAACTTTTTTATTTAACCAAGTTATAAAACAATGTAGGTGCGTTTTGAAATGTTAATTGTCCCACAAATTGACGCTAAATAATATTATCAACATTTTTTTTCAGACCAAATAAACCACTGTTCGTACTGTCTGTGAAACGTTTGCAGCATTTCTTTCCCCCTGACTTTCTCTGAATGCACAGCATTTTGTTGGTCTGTATTTACTTTGCGGAATAAATGTCTCAGTGAGTGTCGGCTGTCGGGATGAACGCTCGGCATTTCCATGTATACTTTTTTTCCCAGAATGGAAAATGGGTTGAGTGGAAATGTTTGAAGCAGGCTAGCATGTTGTTTAGCCTCAGCATACCGGCTCGTTGGTGTTGATGAACTCACATTGCTCATTATTAATATTCCATATTTGGCTGTCTTTTTCCCTCCTAACTTCTAAGTCACCTGGCGTTGCCCCGCAGGAGGCGCCACTCATTTCCTGTGTGCGTATGCTCGTGGTCCCGCCTCCCCCCCAGAGCCAAAGTGACTGTATGACTGATAAGAGGTTCTGCGCCATGTGTAATCTAACAAGCTAACCTTGTCAAAGTTCCTCTGCTTCTTGTCGAGGTTGGCGGCCAGAGCGTTGGCTCTCTCCACATCGATCATCAGATCTTCCACTTCACTGTGGAGTCTCTGCTTGGTCTTTTCCAGAGAGGCACACTTGGCGTTCACTGCCTCGATGGACTCCTCCGCATCCTGGAGACGCTGGGCGAGCTTTTTCCTACAAACACGCATTCGTTTGCGTCATGAAGTTATCTTCTGTGTGTTTCATGACTCACTTTGCCTCCTCCAGCTCCTCAGTGCGCTGAATGGCATCGGTCTCGTATTTGGTTCTCCACTGAGCCACCTCGCTGTTGGCCTTGGACAGCGCCCTCTGCAGCTCAGCCTTGGCCTCCTGCTCCTCCTCGTACTGCTCTCTGAGCAGGTCGCAGTCATGGCGGGAGGACTGGACAGCGTGAGCCAGGGCGTTCTTGGACTTAAAAGAGGACACATTTGTTATTGTAGCATTCAGCAACAAAGCTTCCATTCCAAGTGTAGACCTACTTTAACTTCCTCTTCAAGATGCCTTTTAAACTCTTCAATCTGCTGGATGTTAGCCTGCTTGCTCCTTGTAAGCTGAGAGACCAGGGCCTCTTTCTCCTCCAGCTGGCGACTGATTTCACCTAAGAAGGAAAAAAAGCTCCATCAATATTAGATTAGATTTGATTAGATTTAACTTTATTGTTATTGCTCATGTCACTTGTACAGGGCAATAAAATGCAGTTAGCATCCAACCAGAAGTGCAATTTTATAAGTACCTTAGTAGTAAGTAAATGTAGAAATAGAATAGAGACCGTGACTATAATACATACAGTATACATACTATAATACAGTGAGGATATATTGCAGATTATACAGATTATAAACAGTATGCACAGTATGGATGTGACAATATACGTATAATAACAGTAATATGTACAGTATTGCAATGAAGTGACTATGATACAGTGTGGATATAAACAGGGATATAAGTGACTATAGTATGGCTATTGCAGATGATATAAATTATAAACAGTATGATCTATGAATGCAACAAGATATAACTGTAATATGTACAATAGTGCAATGAAGTGATTAGAGGGGCAGAGTTCACCGGGGGGGGGGGGGGGTGGGGTGTAAGTAGTGGAAGTGGTGGGCAATGGGGGGGCAGAGTTCAACAAGGAGACACCTGTTGGGAAAAAAGCTGTTCCTGAACCTGGTGGTTCTCGTCCGTAAGCTCCTATAGCGCCTCCCTGAGGGTAGGAGGGCAAACAGTCCTGAGCGCTGATATAATATGATATCTATACGATATGATATCTGATATAATAGAGCAGAGGTAGGCAATCCGCAGCTCCACATTCGGCCTCCTTGTTGTGGTTCTTGCCATCTATGATGCTTTTTCACAGAATAATGAACATATATTATTATTAATATATTAGTTAGACCGTTATTCTGTAACGGCTAACATGAAAGGAGGCTCCAGGCTATTTGTCTTTAGTAAAACTCCTGTTCTAAAAGAAAAACAAATAGCAGCAGTAGGGTCTCACCATGTTCAGTTTGCAGTCTCGCCTTATGGATGCCAACATCATTGAGCTGACGCACATGTTCTTCATTCTTGGACTTGAACTCACTCAGCTGGTCCTCAAGTGTGCGGCACATTTTCTCCAGGTTAGTCTAAGACCGTGTAAGGACAGAAATGTCAACTTCCTGTCATTGTGCCCCCCCCCCCCCCCCCATATTGATTCTGTGGTGAACCTTTGATTTGGAGATGTTCTCCATGTTGCTGCTGAGGTCGTCAATCTCCATCTTGTATTCGCTCTTCTCCTTCTCCAGCTTCTGTTTGACGCGCTGGAGGTTGTCGATCTGCTCGCCGAGTTCTGCCACGCTATCGGCCTGCTTCTTACGGAGCGCCGCAGAGGTGGCCTCGTGCTGCAGGGTGGACTCCTCCAGATCGCGACGCAGCTTCTGGAATTCGGCCTCGCGCTTTTTGTTCATCTCGATCTGAACTGCGGTGGCGCCGCCGGCCTCTTCCAGACGCTCGCTGATCTCCTCGAGTTCCCTGGATAGATCGGATCTCTGCTTCTCCACCTTGGCTCGAGCGGCACGCTCGGCTTCGATCTCCTCCTCCAGTTCCTCAATACGAGCCTGATATTTGATGATATAGAGTGAACAGGAAGTAGATAGAAGTCAGAATAACAAGGTGACTGTCCATGAACCAACCTGAAGTTCTTTGATCTTCTTTTGATGCTGAATGCTGAGAGACTGTTCATCCTCAATCTTTCCGAGCAGCTGACTTGACTCAAAGTCCTTCCTGTGTGAAGATACGGCATGGTCTCGTATGCGTCCATCTATTAACGCTGAACTAGATCTACTTTGAATATCTGTCTGATGATATTCACTTACTTCTTGAGCTTCTCATCGGACTGCTGCTTGTCGTTCTCTAGATCCATGATGGTTTCATGGGCCAGCTTCAGATCGCCCTCCAGCTTCCTCTTTGATCGCTCCAGGTCCATACGGAGCTTCTTTTCTTGCTCCAGGGATCCCTCAAGCTGTTTTCAACAATGATCACAATTATTGTTGCTGTCTTACAGAGTAAAATGTACACAACATCACAGTTCTCAAAAATTATCCAATAAATGATCCCTGTTTTATGGTTGATGACAGCATATTATTAGTTTAAAAAAGGCATATTTAAACAAACTGTACTC
Source organism: Doryrhamphus excisus (assembly GCF_037039965.1). Lineage (NCBI taxonomy): Eukaryota > Metazoa > Chordata > Actinopteri > Syngnathiformes > Syngnathidae > Doryrhamphus > Doryrhamphus excisus. Next base: position 17,630,725 of record NC_136367.1, on the reverse strand, counting down.
ATTCTGTGCCTAAATGAAGTATTTAGCCACTAAGTAACACTAACTGGTTAAAATGATCTCACAATAATAACAATAACATCACCTTGTACTTTGGCACATGACAAAAAAAATGTAAAAAGTAAAAAAATATATATATTAAATTATATTTGGAAAGCAGGAAGTGAACAAATGTAACAGTTACTGATTGTAAAAGTACCAGATGGAGTGGTAGGATTTAATAAGCTTTGCTTCTTCCTACTCCTTTTGGACATGTGGAACTGGGAACTGATTATGGGATGCACTCAATTGTAATCTGATGCATGTTCAAATGAAATAAAATGTAAAATGCTAATGTCTAATGTCAAGGTGACTATAGGGGTGTTATTTCATGCCTCGGGGGCTCTAATTATGTTAAAAAGCGTATTTAGAAGATCGTAAGCAGGTTTTCTATACCAGGACTAAAATATTCTATTTAGTAATACTGAATCTTACTTGGTGGAAATTCACTTATCGTTGTGGAGTCTGGAATTAATGAAGCGCCCTAAACGAGGGACTACAATACTTACGTCATCTACTTGCTGCTCCAGCTTGGTCTTGGCCTTGGTCAGAGTGTTGACTTTGTCTTCCTCTGCCTGAAGGTCATCCAAGATCTGCTGATGGGCCTCTTGGAGGGCTTTCTTCTCTTTGGTCAACTTGGCAATGGACTCGTCCAGAGTAGCCATCTCCTCTGTCAGGTTTTTGACCTGCACACCAGGATGCTCAATGAACACCACAGTGGTTTGGATCCATGCTGTGAGAGAGCTTAGATCTGCTCACCTGGATCCATGCTGTGAGAGAGCTTAGATCTGCTCACCTTGTTCTCAGTGGCGTGTTTCTCCTTCTCTACTTTAGCCAGGGTGAGCTCCAAGTCATCAATGTCTTTCTTCAGCTCAGAGCACTCATCCTCCAGCTTCCTCTTCTTGGCCGTCAGCTCAGCGTTCACCTCCTCTTCATCCTCCAGCCTCTCGGACGCCTCCTTGACTTTGGCCTCCAGCTGGATTTTGGCTTTGATGAGGCCCTCACACCTTTCCTCAGCATCAGAAAGGGTTTCGCTATCCTGGAGTTACAGTGCCATACGCTCAATAGAAACAAGTAGATGGTGATAATTCAAATATCTGTTGAACATACAGACTGAATCTGCAGCTGCAAGTCATTCTTCTCCTGCAGGAGGGAAACCATCTTCTCCTCCAGTTCCTTCTTCTTGGCCAAAGCCTTAGCGAGATCCTCCTTGGTTTTCTCAAACTCCTCCTTCATGTTGGCCATCTCCTTTTCAGTCTCCGCGCTCTTCAGCAGAGGTTTGATCTTGAAGTAGAGCTTCATCCATGGCCACGTTTTGACGTTCATGAATGAGCGGATGTTGTACTGGATGGAGTAAATGGCCTCCCTGAAAACAGCCAGCAAGCCAGACCATAAACAGAGAACTCTATCCTACCTCTCCATGTCATCATTAGTCAGAAGATCTGGTACCTCCTCTCCATCATTTTAACAAACTCCTTCCTCATGACATAACCCCTGCAGAGAGCCTGGGTCATGGTCACAAGGATAGCCAGTTTTTCATCTCGCATCTCCTCCAGAGTACCCAGCAGGCCGGCTTTGAAGAACACCTGAAGGAGAAGGAAGCGGTCATGCAGGAATTGAGGTGTTGAGGTTCAGCTTTTCTGTTCAACAAATTACCTTGGTGTGTCCAAATTTGTACTGAGTGTGGTCCACATCGATGGAGCCCAAGAGTTTCTCTGAAGCCTTTTTGTTGTCAATGAATTGTCCCTCAGGAATGACACTGGCATTCAATACTTTGTATCTAATGGCAGGGAGCTTGGTTAGTAACGGAGCACACGAATGTGTCACAACTGTCATACGGTCGTCCCTCGTCACATCGCAGTTCAAATTTCACAGCTTCACTCCAGCACCGATTGAAAAAAATATGTTCCATAAGAAAAATCACTAGGAAAAAATATGCATGTTTAAGCTGATTTTATGTCGTTTTCGCTAAGGATTTTCTATGTACCAAAATGTAATTTAGAAATAAGGAATCTTAATTCATGGAAATTCACTTATTGTGGTTGGGTCTGGAACCAATGAACTGCAATAAAGGAGGGACGTCTGCAAATTAGTCACTACCTCTGCTTGAAGTCACCGTAGAGGATTCTGCTGGGAAATCCCTTTCTGCAAATTCTGATACCTTCCAGCACACCGTTACATCTGAGCTGGTGGATGACCAGGTAGTTCTCCATCAAACCTTCAATTGAGTACAGCATTTATTGTGCTGCTTTTCAAGGAAAAGTGAATGTTTTAAAAATACTTTGACAATCCTTATGTGAGACATGAACACACATTCTCTTTCCTGGGCTTTATAAAGATATAAAAACAGGTAAAAAAAAAAAATTATTCTGCCTAAAAAACATTCTGAAAAAACCTCCAAAAAGCCAACAAGGCTCCATTTCCATCATGTGATCTGCATATGAAACACATCGTTCTTATTATTCTTATCAACATTTTTACACCCAAGAACTACGTTACTGGCGTAGTGACACCTGTTTACTAGCAGGCTAGCAACTAGCTTGAGCACACACTGGCTCCCATTGCCTTCCTTGATGGTATTGGATGTACCTGGCGTCTTGGATTCATTTGGAATCAAACAACGCACAAAATGAGGGTGAGTGCTTCTTAAGTTGGTCATCAGCTTGCCCAAATTCTCCTGAAATGTGAAAAAATCAATTTTAATTGAGATCTTTCTCAATCAAAGAGTTTATAGCGAGGCTTACCCTGAAAAGAGCAGACACAGTTTGAAACGAGCCACCCTTCTTCTTGCCAGCCTTTTTGCCACCGCCACTCTCGGCTGCAATGTGTCGCAAGATGATATTAGTTTTACTACTTAGTCAGTAGTACTCATTCAAATCGGACCTCACCTTCGGCGCCGGCATGTGCGGCGTAGAGGTGAGCCAACAGCTTGACTGATGACTTCTGGTAGAGCTGAACAACTGAGTCGTTCAGGGGGTCCTTGTTCTTGTCCAGCCAGCCGGTGACGTTGTAGTCCACAGTACCGGCGTAGTGAACCAGGGCAAAGTGGGCTTCGGCTTTGCCTTTGGCCGGCTTTGGCTTCTGGAAGGGGGCGCTTTTACCAAGATGCTGGTCATACAGTTTGTTCTTGAAGGTCGTGTCTGAAGCCTTGGGGAACATGCACTCCTCTTCAAGGATGGAGAAGATGCCCATTGGCTGTAAGAACACATCAGTGTTATATACCATTGATCGTATTATTTTTTGTATTATTTTCCTGTATACCTTCTCAATAAGCTCAATGCAGGCAGCCAAGTCCATGCCAAAGTCTATGAACTCCCATTCGATTCCTTCCTTCTTGTACTCCTCTTGCTCCAGGACAAACATGTGGTGGTTGAAAAACTGTTGCAGTTTCTCGTTGGTGAAGTTGATGCACAGCTGCTCCAAGCTGTTGAACTGACAAATGAAGACAACCTCAGCAAAAGTTTCAGTCAGTCAGATCAGTTGATCCGATTCCAGCACACCATACATACTTTGATTCCCTGTTTATGAACGTGGAATGTTATGTTACATGTTTATGTTAATAAATAATAAGATACACATCTTTCCCGGTGACTAGCTAGCGTGCTGCTAATGCTATTTCCATCTATTATGGTCTTCCTTCATGCGTGCCTCTACAATCCATTGTTTTTTGGGGGTCTGATGTCAGACCGTTATCTGATATCAATATCGGACTAGGACATTCCCAGTAATGTTGGATGTACTCTGCGCCTTTGTTCAAATTATTGATTATTTTCTGAAGTGTATGTCGAGCAAAGTCTACTTACATCAAAAATTTCAAATCCAGCAATGTCCAGCACACCGATAAAGAAGCTTCTGGGCTGCTTGGTGTCCAGCATCTCGTTGATTCTGACCACCATCCACAAGAACATTTTCTCATAGACGGATTTGCTGAGGGCCATGACGGAATTGTGAACCTTAAAGTATAAGGAGCATGAAAATGATTAAGTGTGATAAAATACTACATCTGTATATTTGACAGGCTTTCTTACCTGAGGCACAGTTTGACCTTTGGTCACAAATTCATTCCCGACCTTCACCCTGGGATAGCACAGGGCTTTCAGCAGGTCAGCGGAGTTCAGACCCATGAGGTAAGCGATTTTATCAGCCACTGAAAGTGGAAAAACAGGAATATTCAAAAGCCCTGTTCTACAAAGAAATTGCCCTTCAGTTTCCCACCCTCAGTGCCGTCTGGCTCGGCCTGCTCCTCTCTTTGCTTCTGCTTGAACTTCATGTTGCCGTGATGCATCACAGCTCCAGTCAGCTTGTACATGCTTTGCTTTTCTTCTGCGTTGAATCCCAGGATGTCAATGGCAGTCTGCAGTGAACACGGTGGCTTTAGCGTATGAAACTGTTCACCTCACATCACATGTTGATTGCATGTTGCTGTACTCACATCAGTGGCGATGAATTCTTCAACGTCATTGATACTTTTCACGGTGATTTCACCTTGACTGATCATTGGATAGTCGTATGGATTTGTGGTGATCAGGAGTGCCTCTGAAAGAATTGGGTGTATACATAAATATATATCAGGGATGTAAATACATTCCATGTGCATCTAGATACATACATATATATATATATATATATATATATATTTTTTTTTAGAAATCCCACAGTTTTTTAATGTGAGCGGCAACTTATCCCACTTTGTTGGGCAGTCCTTGAAGGCACCATGTTACTTTGTCCCAGGCTGCCCAGATAGTAGACTACCATACTGTATTTTTAGCCTTTTTCTTTCACCTCATTTGATACTAGGCTGCACGGCGCCGAGTGGTTAGCGTGCAGGCCACACAGCTAAGAGAACCCAGTTCAGTTCCACCATCTCTGTGTGGAGTTTGCATGTTCTCCCCGTGCATGTGTGGGTTTTCTCCGGGTACTCCGGTTTCCTCCCAAAACATGCTAGGTTAATTGGCGACTCCAAATTGTCCATAGGTATGAATGTGAGTGTGAATGGTTGTTTGTCTATATGTGCCCTGTGATTGGCTGGCGACCCCGCCTCTCACCCGCTGGGATAGGCTCTAGCACCCACACTACCCTTGAAAATGAATGAATGCTGATACTATGTGGGAATGCATCAAGGTCAGAGTTGATGAGCTTATTGAGTGCTAATGTGGACATTTATGTGGTCCAGGCAGGTACTGGTGGATGGTGGCTCTGTATTCATTTAGTGCATGTTCTTCCTGTCTTACTTTAACTCAATACATCATAAATAAGATCATTGAGATGTCTATATGTATGTATATTTTTTCATCTTATCTGCTATTCCATACCAATTAGGTCGGGTTTGTGTCCCGTCATGAGCTGATAGAAGATGTGGTAGCTCCTCTCAGCAGACAGCTGGAAGGTCACACGAGACTTCTCCAGCAGATCTGTATGGATTCATGTAGGAGAAGAGAATGAGTCCCTGCAGTGTGTGAATCAACGTGATGAGACTTTGAACAAGGCTTACATGTTTCAATATCGGCTGAAGCCAGCTTCCCAGTGGATCCAAAATGAATTCTAATGAATTTACCCTAAGCAGAATCACATTGATCATTGGTCTTTTGGAATTGTCCTCTGATATGATCATCGGCAAAGCTTCAAATAAAAAAAGAACTTACAAATCGTGAGGAGTTGTCATTCCTCACAGTCTTGGCGTTACCGTAAGCTTCTAGCAGTGGGTTAGCTGCAATGATCTGATCTTCAAGTGATCCCTAGAGAAGAAGTCAACGTTAAATCCATATTGCCTCCTGTCTGCATATGCAATAATAATATTACTCTGTCACTTTTTACCTGCATTTTGCCAGCAACTGGTTCTGCTTTCTTTCCTCCAGCTACTGCGATTGTCGCAAAGTACTGGATGACACGCTTGGTGTTCACAGTCTTTCCTGCACCAGATTCTCCACTGGTTTATGGAACATAGTCATAGGCTTTTGATCAAAAATAAAGAGATTCATACAAACATATAGAATGTGACCTCGGCTAGCGCCATTAGTCCCTTACAGAAGGAACGGAAACACAACACTAGTCCAATGACAACTCAACCTGTCTTGTCATGACTTGGGACTTGACTCAACCTGTCTTGTCATGACTTGGGACTTGACTCAACCTGTCTTGTCATGACTTGGGACTTGACTTAACCTGTCTTGTCATGACTTGGGACTTGACTCAACCTGTCTTGTCATGACTTGGGACTTGACTCAACCTGTCTTGTCATGACTTGGGACTTGTCTTAACCTGTCTTGTCATGACTTGGGACTTGTCTTAACTTGTCTTGTCATGACTTGGGACTTGTCGCAACCTGTCTTGTCATGACTTGGGACTTGACTTAACCTGTCTTGTCATGACTTGGGACTTGTCGCAACCTGTCTTGTCATCACTTGAGACTTGACTTAACCTGTCTTGTCATGACTTGGGACTTGTCGCAACCTGTCTTGTCATGACTTGAGACATGACTTAACCTGTCTTGTCATGACTTGAGATTTGACTTAAACTCAACATAGCTCGGTGACAATGACTTTCCATGCTAACACGATGCTAATTGTGATACAAAATGTTTGGAGTCACACATTGTGTGAATACGAGTGCCATATTGTAACCAGGATGTAAATTGAGAAATAGGCTAATCGAGGTCCCACTGTACGCTCTTTTTTTGCACTTACGTAATCAGGATGGACTGGTTTTCTCTATCTGTAAGACATCAAAAAGGCATACAACAGTTTGTACAGCTGTTTGTGTTCTTGGAAAGTAAAGCATATGTCCTCTGTGTTATCATTGTAACATTGTCCTGATATAACATCCATGTGATGACCCATGCCATAGGCTAGTAAAGTATGGAGCGCATTTGCAATGCGAGATACCTTGGAGCATGAACTGATAGGCGTTATCAGAGATGGAGAAGATGTGGGGAGGCGCCTCGATCCTCTTTTTGCCTCTGTATCCCGACACCACCACTGCGTCGTACACCGGGAGCCACTTGTAGGGGTTCACGGTGACGCAGAACAACCCGGAGTAGGTCTGGGAAAGTTGTGACCCGTTAGACGTCGCGTTTATTAACACCAACGTCTCTTTTGAGTGGGACTCACGTAGATCATCCATGCTGCGTAGCGCTCTTTGAGGTTGTACAGCACGGAAGGCTCACTCAGGTGGGTCATCATGGCCATGTCCTCGATCTTGTCAAACTTTGGTGGATTCATGGGGAAGATTTCATCATCTTTGACAGTGATAGACTGTGAGACAAAAATGGCAACCGTCATTTCATTCCTACAGTGTACATTTTCATGTCCCATCATATCATAATTATTCTCGAGGACTACTATTTTTTGACATGATAGAATGTAATCCTACCTTTCCGTTGAGTGTTTCCACCGTAGCTTTCCCACCTTCTTTCTTCACCAGTTTACCCTTCAGGTACATCTCGGCGGGCTCACTCACAAAGTACGCGGTCTTTGCGTCAAAGGGAGTGTTTTGGGCCTCAATTCTCTCCTTTTCTGGCTTCCGGAGGTACAAGGCCGCCGGGCCAAAACACTCCATTTCTGGGTCGCTCCTGCTCATGATGACCCTTTACTGCAAGCAAAAAACTCAAAGTAACCAATCATAGCCATTGATTTGTATCAACTAAGGAGTTCATATATATTCTATCATCTATTCCTGAAGTTAAACATTCGGACGTTACCTTTGAGGACACCAGCGATGAAGAAATTCAGGACAGTTCAGAGCAGACTGAAGACTAAAAATAAACATAACACACAATACACAGTGAGTCTCACAAAGCCATTTTTATACACTTGATGATACTCAAGAGCTCTATTTAACGTATCTTATCTTGAAGAATACCGAATTATGCAAGTTTTACACAGCCTCTTCAATCATCATGAAGTAGCTTAGCTTTTAAGAAACCTACCTTTGTTGGGTGTCTGTCCCAGACGGATGCTTGTGGCGCCTTTTTATACGGTGTGATCGGATCTCCTCGCATGCGTCTTGCTCTGTTTGGGCGTGTTGCTTGGCATGCTACTTGAGCACCGCTTCTTCAATCTTGCTTGCATGTGAAACACTTGATATGTCTTTCTTATTGGATCCTCAACTGGGCTTTGGATTTGTCTCAAAGGATGGAACTATTTGCAGAAAAGTTTATTGTGTTGTTGATCAAATAGGAACTATGGTAAAGATGCGGCATCAATGTAACGTACCGAAATGTGCACTTTTTACTGCAAGTCGATGTATGTAAAGTGTACAGCAGATGTAAAGGTAGCATTGTGGGTGCAACCTAACTACAAGAATACTGCATGACGTGGGTGCAGCTCTTGCTTAAGGTTAAGTCAGCAGTTGCAGACAGGTGTGAGTGATGGCTCTGTTTAATACTCCTCTGGCACAACAGTGGTGCCTCGGTATGCATTGGAGAAGCTCGGGAATATCAGCCATATACTGTTTCAGAGTCCTTACAGGTCAGAAATGATTAAAAAATGAAATCAGGGTTGTTGAGCTTTGAAGAAAAGAGGGGGGCTGGCAAGGGATTATTTCTCACAACAGTGCCAGCAGCTATTCTTGTTTCTTCCTCTTTGGGGACGCACAAGGCGGTCTGAGACCATCCCTAAATGCGCCTGACTGAGTGATGCCTTGCAGCTGTACTTTCTTGAAGAGAGAGGGGGTATTTGGTGGGTTTCTGTCTGCGTGCCCCCCGCGTGTGATCGCATAGAGAAAAGAGATGCTTGTCAAAGGTGGCCCGAGTAAGCCGCGGGTTTTTAGCCAAGAATGTGGCACACGGCCAGCGCAATTGAAAGGCGTCCGCACACACAAGGGACTGCTGCCATTGGAAAGCAGATCAACTTACAGCAGTGAAAAGGAAGAAGAAATTCTAAAGGGGTTACCCAGAAGATATACTGAGCTTCTGTCTCTGATAAATATGTGTCACACGATAGCCACTCGGAAATCTTGCGTCTTATTTGGGCAAAACTCAAATATAGCCGCAGGACGGTGTTGATGCTCAAGCCAAAGCCTCATGCCCAAGAGGCTTATTGTGTTTTTATGACCTTTTTATCTTCCTCCCATCGTTTCTTCATTTGTCACGGGGCAACAACTGCGTTAAGGCATCACTGCACAAGCCGCCGGGGTCAAAATGTGATTAAAAAAAGTACACCGGAAATTACGGTAAATATCAAATTAAATGGATAAATGAACAGTGAGATTGATGTTTACCTTCATTGAAGATCTGGGTGTTTTTGTCCTCTCCAGCCATTGGGCAGATAGTATTGTTTACACAGATTTATGTAATGTAATGTTATGTTCCATAGATTTTGTTTGATGTTTATTGTTGGCCAGACGGGAGCAGGAGGGGGCAGAGAAGAAGGACGGGGATTGAAGACTTGTTTGTGAACACGTTGATGAGTTAGTTAGTTACAAACAGGACATTTTAAAATATTGTTTGTCAGATGCTGGTGGCCAAAATTTGCAGGCAGGGCGAGGAGCTGCTATTTACGGGTAGGCATCGCTGAGGACAGCTATTTGATGGCTTGAGTCTAAATAATTAGCAGACCATCACACTACTGTTGCTGTGATTGAAATTCCAGATGTTAACTTTTGTCTGGTCAGATGGAGACGAGCCTTAACTGTTCAGCAGTGCTTTTGGTCTTGGAACTCTGCCACATTGCCAAGTGTCTTTCTTATGGTGGAGTCACCAAAATTAACCTTAAGTCAGCCAAGTGAGGTGTGCACCTCTTTGGATGTTGTTATTGGGTCGTGGCTGCGCTCTTGTGGTCATTTTGGTTGGCCGGCCACACCTGGGAAGTTTTCACCACTCTTCCATGTTTTGACCGTTTGTGGATAATGGCTCTCACTGTGGTTGGCTGGAGTCCCAAAGCTTTAGAAATGAGTTTATGAAGGATGCAAACACTTTTTCATACCCCTGGCTTTTATCATAGTGGCAAGTGATGATGAGTTAGATTAAAATTTGACATCGCTCGCTGGAATAAACATGCAATATATGAATTTTCATGGAGTATGTTTGTGTTATTTTTACCATTAGCGCTACGATTCATCACCAAGAAGTCACAGTGAATGTGACTATGTTGAAAAATACAGCATGTCCTCTTTTAAAGGCGTTTATTGTTAGATGCTGGCTGGGGGCTGGATGATGGCCGTCTTGCGGTGGAACCCTTGGGATTAGGGTGTGAAAAGACGGGAGCTTAAGGGGTGAGGAGGTGCGGTCTTACTGGATACTTTGGAAGCTGCTGGCTTGATTTAGATGACAACTGGTACTCATAGTGCGACTGGGCGTGTGTTAAAATGTCACTCATTGTCCCGTATGTAGACTTTGATACAACAAAGCAGTTGGTTCTCTTCATTCTGGAGAAGGAAACACACTCACGGCTTCTTTGCTGTGCGTGTGCATGTGTGTGTGTGCCTTTTGATTGCGGGTCAACAGCATCTTTATAAACACCAGTGGGGGGTGGGGGGGGGTGCATCTAATGGCAGAAGTGCAAACAGGGTTCTAATGTTACCAGCTTCTGTTATCAAAATGCTATGGCGCCATAACATGGCACCTTAACACTCAAGTATGTACTTAGCAGGCACACACCTTCATTTATTACCCCGTCAAACCTCCATTTGAAGATTATTGTATCATGTATGTTTTTCTTTTCTATTTTCCTCCTAGCGAGGTGGTAACGGGCTGCTGGAGTCCATCCTGGAAAACCTTTTTGCTCTGAACGACAGTTCAGCTTGAGCATCGCTTGTCTCTTCAGATGAGATCCATTCATCCATTTTCTATGCCGCTTATCCTCACTAGGGTGACGGGGGTATGCTGGAGCCTATCCCAGCTGTCTTCGGGCAAGAGGCGGGGTACACCCTGGACTGGTCACCAGCCAATCACAGGGCACATATAGACAAACAACCATTCACACTCACATTCATACCTATGGACAATTTGGAGTCGCTAATTAACCTAGCATGTTTTTGGAATGTGGGAGGAAACCGGAGTACCCGGAGAAAAGCATGCAAACTCCACACAGAGATGGCTGAGAGTGGACTCAAACTCAGGTCTTCTAACTTTGTGGCCTGCGCGCTAACCACTCGAACACCGTGCAGCCCCTAACTGTAATTATTATTAACTGTAAACTGACGTCCAGTTCCATTGATTGACATCCTTAATTTAAAAAATATGTTAAACCCTTGTCTGGTGGATCCAGTCTTGTGTGTCGTCTCGTCTCGTGACCCGAGTGTCTGGTGACCCCTATTAATGACAGACAGCGGCATGACATGTATAGAAGTAGTAGTAATACTTTACCTTGGTCCAATATTGCCCAGATAAATCTTATTATCCTATTTTCTTAAAGCTATCTCACATTTCATGTTCCCCTTTTTGTTCAAATTGTCTCTTATTTAATGGAAACATATTGTAGATACACACACACACAGACGAACGCCTGCACAGACATGCCTTCTTCATTCTTCATTACAGGTTGCGTTCAAGGGAATGATAGCTACAACACATTTATTTACTGTAACATTTAGTGATGCATCAAAGTTCCGGTTAATGTGACGCCACTCACCCTGTTCTGTAGCATCCCATGGAAAAACCGAAGAGAAGAATTTTGCTGCACACCGAGGACACAACACACAACAACCCAATCCGAGAATAGGAACCTCCACAGACTGGACATTTTTCCTCAGGGGCCCCAACGGCAAGTGCCGAGATGCAAGCGAGCGAGGCGTGATTAACAATGAATTTGTAAACAATTGAAAGAAGTGGCCACGTGGGCATCGGCTATTTGCGTGGAGTCCGAATAAGAGCGCAAAGAAAGACCCGCAGACGTATAGAATGTCAACTTTTAACTGCCACCTTAAGTGTCATCTTTCTTCTGGAGAGAAAGCACAAGAGCATAATGGAGGATAATGGGATCCTAAATTAGCTCCGACTTGGCCCGCTGCGGGCAGGAAGATGTCTGAAACAATGTCACTGCCAAATGTCTGTGTGATGAGACAGCACGCTTGGCTGTGTCTGGCCAGCTGAACAATACAAACACATTCCTATTAACCCCCCCCCCCCCCCCCCCCCCCGCACCCCCCCTCGATGCATACGCTCCTCCACATCTAAAAACTCCAGCTTCAGATCCAAACATTCAACTTGAAGAAGAAAAGCGTTCAATCGGTGGTTCGTGAACGATGTGCGGACAGGAATGTGTCGTTTTGTTTTTCTTTGCCCTGCTCATCATGGCAGCCGTTGTGATGATGAGGTGTGAGGGTGGGATGAGGGGGGTGGGGGTGGGGGGGGGGGTATCTGATACCATTCTTCCAAGACCAGCTCATTGACCTAAACAGGAGAGCTGCTCCTCCTCGGTGGCCCGGAGATACCGCTATAAAAGTCCAACTCTCAGGCTCCTCCGAAGTTTTGGACTGATAGGCTGCCAGCCAAGGTGAGTCTTGCTATTCTTCTTTGGTCATTCATTGGGACTCAAACATCTAACTACTGTAGTGAGCCTTCATGTCATGTTTTGTGCTTTTTCTAGTATCTACAGCAGCTGCCATCACTGTGTGAGAAAAAGGTGAGCTGCTATGCTAAATGTTGGCTGAACGTTTAGCAGATATAAAATGTAGGGATGCTACGATCAGGGTTCGATGCTGCCGATTCTAATTCCGATCATCCGTGAGTGAAATCGGGCGATACAGATACCAATCACACGGATTAACTGGAGATTCGTCAATGTAAAAATTTATGTGAACGTATTTTTGTACTACTAGATGCATGTTTTGAAGTAGTTCCAATACCTGGGAAATAAGTTGTTCTATAATAGAAAAACTTTCATTACCGTTAGACTTGTCTTTTATTTCCCACTAGCGACATTTCAGTTGTACACAACTTTATTTACAAAGCACATCACCACCAAAAACGCTCTATACTCCTCCTTTGTCCTGATTGACAGGCATAAAGTCTTCACTTTATCAGGCGGCAGTGGTTCGTAGACTTCGTCCAGCGGTTCGATCCCCGCTCCCTCCACACGGTCACTGTCGTTGTGTCCCTGGGCAAGACACTTCAACCATCGTGCCTCCACGGGTGTATAAATGCTGTAGTCACGTTTGCGGCTGTGGCTACAGATGTAGAATACCACCAATAACTTAATTTCATTGTCAAGTGTACCTGGAGAGCCTTGTTATAGTACCACCATCATAAGGCTTTATGTTCATCAAACAAAACCTTACTACATACTTTCCTGTGGGACAAAAACCAGCTCCCAACTAACCACATTGCTTGTTTGTTTTATAAACAAACTATCACTGTGTTAAAAGTCACATTAGGAGTCCCAAGCTAGTGCCAGCTCGGCAAAGCTTGGAAAGAAAGATGCAAGAGAAGCGGAATAAATACGTTTGATCAGTGATTAGCATTAGCATGGATGGGTGTAGTCTGTGTCAAGCTGTCAAAGTGAGGTTTTTATAGACTAGTGTTTATTCTGGCGGAAACACGGGACAAAGTATGCGCCTTGTCGACTCAATGCAGGTGTTGGCAACCCTACGTGACACAGCACACGTGTTCAGACTATGTGTCTTTTATGGAAATCGGTGGCCGATTGGTGGGAGCATCCCTAATAAAAAGAACCGATGCATAGGCATGAGCTACATGTGTTTGTTTCTCAAGGAGGCACTATGAGTGGGGACCCAGAAATGGAGTGTTTTGGTCCGGCGGCCATCTACCTCCGGAAGCCAGAAAGAGAAAGACTTGAGGCTCAAAACACTCCGTTTGACGCCAAGACCGCGTACTTTGTGTCCGAGCCCACCGAGATGTACGTGAAAGGGAAACTGGTGAAGAAGGAGGGGGGCAAAGCCTCCGTGGAAGTCAAGGCTGGGAAGGTCAAATAAAATGATGCGTCTTGGTGTGGTGGGTTCATTCTGATGTTGCGGGCTTCATCTTTTATTCTTTTGATCCAGACTCTCACTGTCAAAGAAGATGAAATCTTCCCCATGAATCCACCAAAGTTTGACAAGATCGAGGACATGGCCATGATGACCCACCTGAGTGAGCCCGCCGTGCTGTACAACCTCAAAGAGCGCTACGCAGCATGGATGATCTACGTGAGTCCCACTCAACAGACACAGCAATCACTTAGAAACACTTGGTCTAACACATCCCGACGTTCCCAGACCTACTCCGGGTTGTTCTGCGTCACCGTGAACCCCTACAAGTGGCTCCCGGTGTACGACGCAGTGGTGGTGTCGGGATACAGAGGCAAAAAGAGGATCGAGGCGCCTCCCCACATCTTCTCCATCTCTGATAACGCCTATCAGTTCATGCTCCAAGGTACCATCAAGTACATACTGTATATTATGACTTATTATGACCATGTTCAATCCCCACAGATCGTGAGAACCAGTCTATCCTGATTACGTAAGTGACTTTCATTGTTTAGCATCTACAGTATATGGACAGAAGTAGACATGATAGACAAGCTTTTGGAGTCCGGTCTCTGCAAACCAAGCACCCTACTGATGCTATGTCACCCCTGGTTTATACTTTGTATATTTCTGTTGTAGTGGAGAATCTGGTGCAGGAAAGACTGTGAACACCAAACGTGTCATCCAGTACTTTGCCACAATCGCAGTAGCTGGAGGAAAGAAAGCAGAGCAAGTTCCTGGAAAAATGCAGGTATTTTATAACACAGTAAAAACAACATATTTATTCAGTACTACTGTAACTCCCTCGGACAGACAGCTACTAGTTTTTGAGTTTAATGATGGATTTATTCCAAAAACAAACGTACAAACTGGAAGAGGTTCAAACAGATACAAAATACAATAAATCACTGGTCACATAAATACAACAAAAATATACAACAACATTATGTCTCCAAATTAGTTTTCTTATCATTAAGTCTTTTTCTTTACAGTAGTGCCATCACATGTGCAACACAATGCATGATTAGCCTTAGCTGGTACAGCAAACTGCAAACTAACACTAAGAGATTGAAAACGAAAATAATACAAAAACATAAACTGCACCTTAATGGCTGCACTCATGCCTTAGGAGGGAATTATATATGTCTCCGTTATCTTTTAGCATCTATTAGCTTGTGAGCTCTTAGTAGTGTAGCAAACAACGGAGATTATTTTCTATGGGTGTAACGATTAAACATGCACGTGCGAAAACGACAATTTTAGCGATAATTAGTTCCGCCTCATTAACATGCAGCTAGGTAGGAAACAAAAACGTAAATAGGTAGGAAATTAAAACTAACTATATACTATAAGTATATTAACATTCAGTACTGTACTATACAATACTACATCCGGTTGTCTTTTTCAAGGGATCGCTGGAAGATCAAATCATTGCAGCCAATCCCCTGCTGGAGGCTTACGGTAACGCCAAAACTGTGAGGAATGACAACTCCTCCCGTTTTGTGAGTGTCCTTCCATCCATTTCTCCAACAATGACTGTGAAAAGTTTGTTTAAAAGAAAAGCTCTCTGGTTTTCCGAGTAGGGTAAATTCATCCGAATCCACTTTGGCACCACGGGAAAACTGGCTTCAGCAGATATTGAAACTTGTAAGATAAGAAATGATGACGGCAAACTTTGCTTTGGCGTTCTTGCATCTGACGTTTGTCCGTGTGAGATCCACAGACCTGCTGGAGAAGTCTCGTGTGACCTTCCAGCTGTCTGCTGAGAGGAGCTACCACATCTTCTATCAGCTGACCACAGGACACAAACCTGAATTGTTAGGTTTGTGCTGCTTTTTCCTCCTCAACTACTTTCTTCCATTTCTTAGCGCTCACCTTGAATTCGTATTATTTGCAGAGGCTCTCCTCATCACCACCAACCCGTACGACTATCCCATGATCAGTCAGGGAGAAATAGTTGTCAAGAGCATCAACGACGTTGAGGAGTTCATCGCCACCGATGTGAGTATTGATGGCCTCCACACACGGGAGGCGATATCGTCTATAGTCAATGGAACCTGTGTTCGATAGCGATTACCGCTAGTCCTCGCCCTGCCAGGCGACACGCTAATTTAGTGTATGATAAATGTTTTGCTCGTGGATGTCATCATGCACACGCTGGCTTGCGACGCCCTCCTAGAAAGTTCAAGTACAAATGTAACATTCATTCATTCATTCATTCATTTTCTACCGCTTTTTCCTCACAAGGGTCGTGGGGGGTGCTGGAGCCTATCCCAGCTGTCTTCGGGCGAGCTCTGACTGGTGACTGGTGGCCAGCCAATCACAGGGCACATATAGACAAACAACCATGCACACTCACATTCATACCTATGGACAATTTGGAGTCACCAATTAACCTAGCATGTTTTTGGAATGTGGGAGGAAACCGGAGTACCCGGAGAAAACCCACACATGCACAGGGAGAACATGCAAACTCCACACAGAGATAGCCGAGGGTGGAATTGAACCCTGGTCTCCTAGCTGTGAGGTCTGCACGCTAACACTTGACCGCCGTGCCGCCCCACAAATGTAACATTACTCTCAGAATTCATTCGTAATTCATTAATTCGTTTGTTATTTAAAAAAAATATCAACTACAGTCCTGGCTTCCTAAATGACACGTATTGGTCTTTCCTGCTGCAGATGGCCATCGACATCCTGGGCTTCAATGCAGAAGAGAAGATGAGCATTTACAAGCTGACTGGAGCTGTGATGCATCACGGCAACATGAAGTTCAAGCAGAAACAAAGAGAGGAGCAAGCCGAGCCTGATGGCACTGAGGGTATAAAACTTGCATGCGTTGGTGTCCCTGCGGCGGTATGCAATCTGGTGGTACATTGGTGGTAGATGGGGGGGTGAAATGTGTGGAAACCATATGGTGTCATGCAGTAGACCTAAACACTACCTGATAAGTCAAATCAACTTTATTTGTATAGCACTTTTCCTGCAAAGACATGCAACACAAAGTGCTTTACAGAATTAATAAGAATTACCACAATTAAAAGGAAAAACAAATACTAAGAAAGCCCCTCCCTCCCACCCTCCATACTAGACACACACACACAATCACACACAGTAGGGAGACATGGCATGGCACTGAGGATCAAGGAAACGCCACCTTTGGGGCCGTCCACACTGGGAGGAGCCAGCAGGGGGACCAGCACCCGGGCCCCCCGACTCCAACAGATGGGTGGACCCAAGGGACCCAAGGATGGCACCCCCTCAGCAGACCCGACACCCAGTGTGGAGGACCCCCACATAAGGTGTAAAAAAGTCCTAAAAAGATACGTACATTGCAAGGTTTACTCTGTGGTTTCGTGTCACGGTGCATTTCTGCTGTCATTCTCATGTTCTCCAGTTGCACTGTTGATGGTATTACAAAGGGATGTCACTCACAGCAGATGGGCTAGATTGTGCCCGTCTGCAATCTGTGGCATCCGTGCACATATGAGCAGCTCTTCTCTCGGGGGAGAGGGGAACCGAAGGCACAAGTCACGCTAATCTTCTGTGGTATCTGTTTTCATCAGTGGCTGATAAAATCGCCTACCTCATGGGACTCAACTCAGCCGATATGCTCAAGGCTCTGTGTTACCCGCGAGTCAAGGTCGGCAATGAAATGGTGGTTAAAGGTCAAACTGTGCCTCAGGTGATTGACACGGAGCCATGTGTCCGAGAATACGTGTGCTGAATCCGTGTTTGCTCAGCAATGTTGTCGTCTTGTAGGTGAACAACTCCGTCAATGCGCTCACCAAATCCGTGTATGATAAAATGTTCTTGTGGATGGTGGTCAGAATCAACGAGATGCTGGACACCAAGCAGCCCAGAAGCTACTTCATCGGCGTATTGGACATTGCTGGATTTGAGATTTTTGATGTAAGTAGACTTTGCTTGATGTACACCTCAGAAAAGAAACATTAATTTGAACAAAGGCGCAGAGTACATCCAACATTACTGGGAATGTCCTAGTCCGATATTGATATCAGATAACGGTCTGACATCAGACCCCCAAAAAACAATGGATTGTAGAGGCACGCATGAAGGAAGACCATAATGGATGGAAATAGCATTAGCAGCACGCTAGCTAGTCACCGGGAAAGATGTGTATCTTATTATTTATTAACATAAACATGTAAGATAACATTCCACGTTCATAAACAGGGAATCAAAGTATGTATGGTGTGTGCTGGAATCGGATCGACTGATTATGAAACTTTTGCTGAGGTTGTCTTCATTTGTCAGTTCAACAGCTTGGAGCAGCTGTGCATCAACTTCACCAACGAGAAACTGCAACAGTTTTTCAACCACCACATGTTTGTCCTGGAGCAAGAGGAGTACAAGAAGGAAGGAATCGAATGGGAGTTCATAGACTTTGGCATGGACTTGGCTGCCTGCATTGAGCTTATTGAGAAGGTATACAGGAAAAGCTTGTAAATAATACAATCAATGGTATATAACACTGATGTGTTCTTACAGCCAATGGGCATCTTCTCCATCCTTGAAGAGGAGTGCATGTTCCCCAAGGCGACGGACACGACCTTCAAGAACAAACTGTATGACCAGCATCTTGGTAAAAGCGCCCCCTTCCAGAAGCCAAAGCCGGCCAAAGGCAAAGCCGAAGCCCACTTTGCCCTGGTTCACTACGCCGGTACTGTGGACTACAACGTCACCGGCTGGCTGGATAAAAACAAGGACCCCCTGAACGACTCGGTTGTTCAGCTCTACCAGAAGTCATCAGTCAAGCTGTTGGCCTTGCTGTTTATGTCTCATTCTTCTGGAGACGGTAGGGATTACTCGTCACTCGACACATTGGACACTGTGGGTCCATTTGTGATCTAGATGGGATTTCTTCATGTCAGTGTGAAGAGCACAATTTCCAAACGCGACTCAGGCCTCATTTGCATGTAGATATAAACACCATTTGTAACCATCTACTGCAGTTTGAAGAGTCGGGTCACTTACTTACATATACGTCATCAGTCGTGCAAGACTTGGATTAGTTACTCACTGAAAAAAAGTCTCATTCCTGCCGCCAGTGGTCATTCCAGGAAGGGAAGCTCCATCATAAATGTGTTTATGTATTATTGATATGTCAATTCTTGGGGCGGCACGGTGGACGAGTGGTTAGTGCACAGACCTCACAGCTAGGAGAAGGCCAGGGTTCAATTCCACCCTCGGCCATCTCTGTGTGGAGTTTGCATGTTCTCCCCATGCATGCGTGGGTTTTCTCCGGGTACTCCGGTTTCCTCCCACATTCCAAAAACATGCTAGGTTAATTAGCGACTCCAAATTGTCCATAGGTATGAATGTGAGTGTGAATGGTTGTTTGTCTATATGTGCCCTGTGATTGGCTGGCCACCAGTCCGGTGTACCCCGCCTCTCGCCCAAAGACAGCTGGGATAGGCTCCAGCACCACGCCTCTCACCCGAAGACAGCTGGGATAGGCTCCAGCACCCCCGCGCCCCCCGCAGTAGAAAATGAATGAATGAATGTCAATTCTGGTATCATGTGCAGCCTGCTAGCGATCACATGAACAGTTGTTTTTTTTGGGCACCATACCCTGCAGCGTGAGCGTATGCCTGGCCAGCAGAGGTCGGAGTGTGAATGTTCATGAGATGATGTGAGCAAGCTGGAAAAGCGACAATGAATTCAAATAGAAATCAAAGATGAAATGCGTTCCAGATCCCAAAGCAAAGAAAGGTGGCAAGAAGAAAGGCGGTTCATTCCAGACCGTGTCAGCTCTCTTTAGGGTAATTAAAAAAACACCTCACATATTTCATCACAATAGCATTCTCATATGGCAACATCTACGCTTCCCAATTTCAGGAAAACCTAGGAAAGCTGATGACCAACCTGAGGAGCACCCACCCACATTTTGTGCGCTGTTTGATTCCGAATGAGACAAAAACACCAGGTGGGTCCAGGCTTCTTCCGCCGCTCTGTAAGCTTCATATCCATATTCATATCCGTGTACGTCTTAAGGCCTGATGGAGAACCACCTGGTCATCCACCAGCTGCGTTGCAACGGAGTACTGGAAGGCATCAGGATCTGCAGGAAAGGTTTCCCCAGCAGAATCCTCTACGGCGACTTCAAGCAGAGGTAGCTCGCTGGCGTGCGTACCGTCATCGCCATCCGGTCTCTGAGCACGTTGGGTCTTTCTCTTCTTTCAGGTACAAAATACTGAATGCTAGCGTCATCCCAGAAGGGCAATTCATCGACAACAAGAAGGCATCAGAGAAACTTCTGGAGTCCATCAGTGTGGAGAAGTCACAGTACCGATTCGGACATACCAAGGTCAGATTGCCTCGTTGATCCTGACTCGTTGAGCTTGTGGACTAAAAATAATAAAGCCTATTTCACGCCTGCCTGCAGGTGTTCTTCAAAGCCGGCCTTCTGGGTACTCTGGAAGAGATGAGAGATGAGAAACTGGTTGAACTGGTCACCATGACGCAGGCTCTCTGCCGAGGCTACGTCATGAGGAAGGAGTTTGTCCAAATGATGGCCAGGAGGTACCGTAGATATCCGTGACGATGCTTTTAAGGGGTTCACTCGTGACCCCGACTTTCCTAACTCAGCTGTTTTCAACGCCAGGGAGGCCATTTACTCCATCCAGTACAACATCCGCTCATTCATGAACGTCAAAACGTGGCCATGGATGAAGCTCTACTTCAAGATCAAACCTCTGCTGAAGAGCGCGGAGACTGAAAAGGAGATGGCCCAAATGAAAGAAGACTTTGAAAAAACCAAGGAAGATCTCGCTAAAGCTTTGGCCAAGAAGAAGGAACTGGAGGAGAAGATGGTTTCCCTCCTGCAGGAGAAGAATGACTTGCAGCTGCAGATTCAGTCTGTATGTTCAACAGGAAACCTTATTTCCTCATCTTTCTGGGAAATGTTTCGTGAGATTGTTCATGACTCTGCCTCCAGGAGGGTGAAAACCTTGCTGATGCTGAGGAAAGGTGTGAGGGCCTCATCAAAGCCAAAATCCAGCTGGAGGCCAAAGTCAAGGAGGCGTCCGAGAGGCTGGAGGATGAAGAGGAGGTGAACGCTGAGCTGACGGCCAAGAAGAGGAAGCTGGAGGACGAGTGCTCTGAGCTGAAGAAAGACATTGATGACTTGGAGCTCACCTTGGCTAAAGTAGAGAAGGAGAAACACGCCACTGAGAACAAGGTTGGTGTAACATCTCAAACATCTCAAAGGGAAGAATCTCCTGGAAAAAAATGTCAAACATGCCGGAACCCTGCTCCACAGGTTAAAAACCTGGTTGAGGAGATGGCCTCTCAAGATGAGACCATTGCCAAGTTGTCCAAAGAGAAGAAAGCCCTCCAAGAGGCCCATCAACAGACCCTGGATGACCTTCAGGCAGAGGAAGACAAAGTCAACACTCTGACCAAGGCCAAGTCCAAGCTGGAGCAGCAAGTGGATGACGTAAGTCATGAAAGTCAGAGAGTCCATTTTACTCCTAGTGGAATTAAACTCATCCTAATCATGACGCTTGTTGCTAAAAACAGCTTGAGGGATCCCTGGAGCAAGAGAAGAAGCTTCGTATGGATCTGGAGCGATCAAAGAGGAAGCTGGAAGGAGATCTGAAGCTGGCCCATGAGACCATCATGGATCTGGAAAATGACAAGCAGCAGTCTGATGAAAAAATCAAAAAGTATGTAAATATTGAATGTATTATATTCATTAGAGATGCACAAAACCGATATATTAACTTCTCCAAACCTCATACATTTTAAAAATGTAAATTGTAAAACGTAGTTTGTGCACATCTGGAGCAAGATAGTCTGGAATAAATGAGGATTAGTTGGTTAGTCCTAATGAAATATGATGAAGCTACTACTACTAGAACATGATTACTATCAGGAGAACCATAGTATAGAAGGGGAGTAGCCACCTGCTGTAGCCCAGCAAAGTGCACTGTATTCGGGCACACGCTCCAAGCAGCTGCTGTGATGCTATGGTGGTCTCTGGCAAACCTTAGCTTAGCGTGCGTTTCAGGTGGCTGATATGGAAATGAACATTGGGGCTATTTTGAATGTTAGCGATGTTATCAGACGTCATAATTCCATCATATCGGTCTGATCATATATTGTGCACCCCTAATATTCATGTTTCTTTTTGTGTATAGCAACCTTGTTTTTTTCTGTTTTTACCAAGGAGGGACTTTGAGATAAGTCAGCTTCTTGGCAGAATTGAGGATGAACAATCAGTTGGGATTCAACTTCATAAGAAAATAAAAGAACTGCAGGTAATGAACTCATAGGAAGCCATTTTCTGCGACATCACTCATTCACGACTCCTCATCAAATCAAAAATCAGGCTCGTATTGAGGAGCTGGAGGAGGAGATCGAAGCTGAGCGTGCCGCTCGAGCCAAAGTGGAGAAGCAGAGGTCTGATCTCGCCAGGGAACTCGAGGAGATCAGCGAGCGTCTGGAAGAAGCCGGCGGGGCCACTTCGGTTCAGATCGAGATGAACAAGAAGCGCGAAGCCGAGTTCCAGAAGCTGCGTCGCGATCTGGAGGAGTCCACCCTGCAGCACGAGTCCACCACCGCCGCGCTCCGTAAGAAGCAGGCCGACAGCGTGGCAGAACTCGGCGAGCAGATCGACAACCTCCAACGCGTCAAACAGAAGCTGGAGAAGGAGAAGAGCGAATACAAGATGGAGATTGACGACCTCAGCAGCAACATGGAGTCCATCGCCAAATCCAAAGTAAGTATTCCAAGTCACGTAGCGCAGACCTTGTCCATCCAGGACTGTACTCTACGTCCACCATTGCTGTTGTAGGGAAACCTGGAGAAAATGTGTCGCTCTCTGGAAGATCAACTCAGTGAATTCAAGTCCAAGAATGAAGAGCACGTGCGTCAGTTGAATGACATGAATGTTCAACGAGCAAGACTCACCACTGAAAATGGTGAGTAAAAACACTTCCTCCAATCTCCACCCATCCATTCATCCACCCATCCATTCATCCACCCACCCACCCACCCATCCAACCATCCATTCAACCATCCATTCATCCACCCACTCACCCACCCACCCATTCATCCATCCACCCACCCATCCACGCATCCACCCACCCACCCATCCATCCATCCATCCATCCACCCATCCACCCATCGATCCACCCAACACCCACTCATCCATCCATCCACCCACCCATCCATCCATCCATCCACCCATCCACCCATCGATCCACCCAACACCCACTCATCCATCCATCCACCCACCCATCCATCATCCATCCATCCATCCATCCATCGATCCACCCAACACCCACTCATCCATCCATCCACCCACCCATCCATCATCCATCCATCCATCATCCATCCATCCACCCATCCATCCATCGATCCACCCAACACCCACTCATCCATCCACCCATCATCCATCCACCCATCTATCCATCCATCCACCCAACACCCACTCATCCACCCATCCATCCATCCATCCATCGATCCACCCAACACCCACTCATCCATCCATCCACCCACCCATCCATCATCCATCCATCCATCCATCCACCCATCCATCCATCGATCCACCCAACACCCACTCATCCATCCACCCATCTATCCATCCACCCATCATCCATCCACCCATCCATCCACCCAACACCCACTCATCCATCCACCCACCCATCCATCAATCATCCACCCATCTATCCATCTATCCATCCATCCATCCATCCAACTTCATTCAAATTCAATTGACTGCGGATTTTTTCCATTTTTGCCGTTTTTTTAGTTTTCTTGTTAAATATGCGCCTCACTTGCAGGCCGCATTTTGGACACCCTTGTCTTAGACGATCCCACAGATTGACAGATGATTTGTTCCTTCAGGGGAGTTTGGTCGTCAGTTGGAGGAGAAGGAATCTCTGGTCTCCCAGCTAACAAGAGGCAAACAGGCTTTCATTCATCAGATAGAAGAACTTAAAAGGAGCCTTGAGGAAGAGTCAAAGGTACTTGACGCGGTCAAGTACCTTTTGCTGTCTCGTCATCTAACGTGTAAGTGATGTCTCGTCTACGTTACCATAAGGCCAAGAACGCCCTGGCCCACGCCGTCCAGTCGGCCCGCCATGACTGCGACCTGCTCAGAGAGCAGTACGAGGAGGAGCAGGAGGCCAAGGCTGAGCTGCAGCGATCCATGTCCAAGGCCAACAGCGAGGTGGCTCAGTGGAGAACCAAATACGAGACCGATGCCATTCAGCGCACCGAGGAGCTGGAGGAGGCAAAGTGAGTCATGAAACACACAGAAGATAACTTCATGACGCAAACGAATGCGTGTTTGTAGGAAAAAGCTCGCCCAGCGTCTCCAGGATGCGGAGGAGTCCATCGAGGCGGTGAACTCAAAGTGTGCCTCTCTGGAAAAGACCAAGCAGAGGCTGCAGGGTGAAGTGGAAGATCTGATGATCGACGTGGAGAGAGCCAACGCTCTGGCCGCCAACCTCGACAAGAAGCAGAGGAACTTTGACAAGGTCAGCCTTTATTTTCTTTCACAGATGAGCGAACTGAAGATGATCCTTTGTGATGTCTTCAGGTTCTTGCCGAGTGGAAGCAGAAATACGAGGAGAGCCAGGCTGAGCTGGAAGGAGCTCAGAAGGAGGCCCGCTCACTCAGCACGGAGATGTTCAAATTGAAGAACTCCTACGAAGAAGCCCTGGACCACCTGGAGAACCTGAAGAGGGAGAACAAGAACCTGCAACGTGAGATGATCTACATGATTGCGATACACGCTACTGCATTTTGAATGTGTGTCTTCTCCTGACAGAGGAAATCACGGATCTGACCGAGCATATTGGAGAGTCAGCAAAGACCATCCATGAGCTGGAGAAGGCCAAAAAGACGGCAGAGAGCGAGAAAGCCGAAATCCAAACCGCTCTTGAGGAAGCCGAGGTACTCAAAATGACATGTTCGATTCCGCATCATCTTGGCCGTCATGGACTTAAACTCTCCAAACATCACAGGCCACCCTGGAGCACGAAGAATCAAAGATCATTCGCATCCAGCTGGAACTGACCCAAGTCAAGAGCGAGATCGACAGGAAGCTTGCAGAGAAGGATGAGGAGATGGAGCAGATCAAGAGGAACAGCCAGCGTGTGATCGAGTCCATGCAGAGCACCTTGGATGCTGAGATCAGGAGCAGGAACGATGCCCTGAGGGTGAAGAAGAAGATGGAGGGAGACCTGAATGAGATGGAGATCCAGCTCAGCCATGCCAACCGCCAGGCCGCTGAAGCACAGAAACAACTGAGGAACGTCCAGGCACAACTCAAGGTGATGACATCCCATAACTTTTTATTAGCGTAGATGGACTTGGTCTCGTTTACCCTGCTGGGATCCATCGTTCATTTAGGACGCTCAACTGCACCTTGACGAGTCTCTGAGGGCTTACGCCGACATGAAGGAGCAGGTTGCCATGGTGGAGCGCAGGAACAACCTGATGCTGGCTGAGATCGAGGAGCTCAGAGCTGCTCTGGAGCAGACGGACCGAAGCCGCAAAGTGGCTGAGCAGGAGCTCGCTGATGCCAGCGAGCGTGTTGGTCTGCTGCACTCTCAGGTACTCCATGTTAGATTCCCCGTAAAGTACCTCCAAATGTTGTAACCCCTTGGTTCTTTTTCTTCTAGAACACAAATCTTATAAACACCAAGAGGAAGCTGGAGGCCGACCTTGTCCAGATCCAAGGTGAGGTGGAGGATGCTGTTCAGGAAGCGAGGAATGCTGAAGAAAAGGCCAAGAAGGCCATCACTGATGTGAGTCATCTAAGATCTAACATCTATTCATCCATCTCCATCTTCATCCGTCTCCTTCCACTTATCCAGGGTGGGGTTGTGAGGGCAGCAGCCTAAGCATGGAAGCTTAGACTTAGACAACTTTTGCTTTTGGCTCATCTTCACAACGGAGTTTCAGCATCTCTGCAGACTCTGCACCAATCCACCTGTCCATCTTTGTCCATGTTCCATCCTTCCCTCCCTGTTCTTAAGGAATAGATGCATGTTCTTGTCCATGTCTAGGCTGCCATGATGGCAGAGGAGCTAAAGAAGGAGCAGGACACCAGCGCTCACTTGGAAAGAATGAAGAAGAACCTTGAGGTGACAGTCAAAGACCTGCAGAACCGCCTGGACGAGGCTGAGAGTCTGGCTCTGAAGGGGGGCAAGAAGCAGCTCCAGAAACTGGAGGCTCGGGTAAGTTGTTGAAAAAAAAAAGTAACTGTTGTTGCTGTTTTGAAATGAAAACAGTCGACATAATATGAGGTTCGACTCCCTAAACATGACTACTCTAAGAGGATGAGAAGATCTGGGCCCATCCAGCGCTGACATACTCGGCACTTGTAAAGATTTTTTTTCTAAAACGTGGACTTGTTGTCATGAAGGTCCGGGAGCTGGAGTCGGAGGTGGATGCTGAGCAGAAGAGAGGCGCCGAAGCCATCAAGGGCGTACGCAAGTATGAACGACGAGTCAAGGAGCTGACTTATCAGGTGAAGATATCATCTACTACACATGGGATGGTTGTATTGCACCATTGTCACCTCTAGAGGGCATCGTTGTATCAATGAAGCAGTGCTAATAATACAGCACACATGGACACACATACTCACTTCACTGTCCACCCAAAACAGACGGAGGAGGACAAGAAGAACATCGTGAGACTCCAGGACCTGGTGGACAAGCTGCAGCTCAAAGTGAAAGCCTACAAGAGGCAGTCAGAAGAAGCTGTAAGTAGAATGAGTCTCAAATACGCCACTCAATGTCGGCCATGTGGGCCGAACGTTCAGGATGAAGCTAAAAATCCATGGCAGGTTGTGTGATCCAGCACCACACAGGAAGTGGCCGCAGAACTTTGTCATGTCAGCTGACGGCTCTCAAGTTGAAGATTTCACACCTAATTAGTGGATTTTAGCTTCATCCTGAATTTTCAAGAACTGTTTTTGACCGGCGTACTTGTGCACGTGTTAGGAGGAGCAGGCCAACACGCACCTGAGCAGGTACAGGAAGGTCCAACACGAGATGGAGGAGGCTCAGGAGAGGGCCGACATCGCTGAATCTCAGGTCAACAAGCTGAGAGCCAAGAGCCGCGACTTTGTCCGGGTATGTTTTTACGTATTCAGGGTCCTATGAGTTCCACAGACACGGAATCACACATTTGGTCAATAAAACACAATCTACAGCTAAAAAAAAAAAAACCTGACGTCGTGTGAATGAAAGGCTGTCATCATGACGAGAAAGAACATTTGGGGACATATTTGGGGTCATGATGTGCTATATATATCACTATATTGACACTTACTATGGTACCCATTATGTCATTGGATGGTCATATCACCTCGTACCTCAATATGTGACAAAAAATTAAAAAAATTAAAAATTAATTAAATAAACAAATAATTAAATAAATAATTCAAATGCAATAAAACATTTTTTATTAAATTAAAAAAATAATTCATTGATTAATTAATTAATAAAAATATTAATATTTACAAAAAATACTTACATTATATTAGGAAAGCAGGAAGTGAACAAATGTAACAGTTACTGATTGTAAAAGTACCAGATGGAGGGGTAGGATTTAATAAGCTTTGCTTCTTCCTACTCCTTTTGGACATGTGGAACTGGGAACTGATTATGGGATGCATTCAATTGTAATCTGATGCATGTTCAAATGAAATAAAACCATTACCATATTTACCCGACGGAATCTAATCACAAACACTAGCCTGCCCCCCCTCTCACCCGAACTAAACACATGGGCAAGGCGACCAACACGAGCGCCTTCCTCCTCTACGGAGTGTGAATTGAAGCTAGCAAGGTTAGCTTAGTTTAGCAGAGCATGCTAGTATGTGTGGCTGTATGAGTGTGTTTATACCGTCTTGTCTTTTACCGCTTGTTAATACAACATAAAGAGCCATAACGTGACGATTAGGTGGATTTCATAGGACCCTCATTAATACTTCCTGTATTTAGCCCCCCCCCCAAAAAAAGCTGCTGAACGTCTACAATCTCATCCTGTCTTCTGTGTTGCTCCAAAGGGAAAGGATGCTGAAGAGTGAACAGCAGCCACATGACGACACAGCCATGCAAGAAATCGTAAAATATGATCTTTTTGGCGTGTCATCACAATAAAATTTTGGCTAGCAACTGGATGAGCTTTCTTTTGCTTGCTTTGTTTTTCTTTCGACGGTTCAAGTCGTCATCCTTAAGATGACTTCATACCGGGGATGTCGCGAGATTAAAATGTGACAAGATGAATTAATTAATCACGAGTTATCAGTCATCAACGATATTGGCGTATGGTGTTCATTTTAAGATTGTGCATATCAATAAAACTGAAACAGGATATGGTGGTTCGCTGGTTCCGGATCCCCGTAGTCAATGTTAATAAATAGAGCCCTCTGGACATGAAATAACAACCCTATAGTCCCCATTACACTCCTATTAATCTTTCTTTACATCACATTGCTCAGGCTAGCGCAGGAGTCGGCAACCTTCACTATCAAAAGAGCCATTTTTACCCACATGCTCACTGAAGGAAAATATACTGGAGCCGCAAAACATAATTTAAAAACAATATCTTATAAACATTTGAAAGTTTGAATCTCCTGAAACTCCTTGAATGCCTCGTGCTCATCCAATCGCTAGTCAGAACTCAGCCAGGATTCATTCAAATATTTGAGCATTGCGAAGGGAGCCACAACCAAGAGGCTGAAGAGCTCTGGGGCCGTGGGTTGCTGACCATTGGGCTAGGAGATCACTGCAAACCTACCAGACGGCCTTTGCTAGCATAGCAAGCTGATTAGTTAGCTAGTGTTTCAAAGGGCGTGGGAAAGGAGAAAGAGGCCAAAAACTGACCACTTCCACACGAAACGAGAGGCGAACCCGAGCAGCCAGTCCCCGAGCGTGATGCTGCAACTGAACGTGCAGTAACGTGTCGGGAAGCCACTCCAAACGCCCCGTGGCACAGCGCGCACGCCCACGTCACGCCATACGTTTAATAAGAATATTATCACCCCTGCGGTTACGAGCTGATTTATTTGGTGTCAGCTGCTGGGAAGGCGGCGCCTGTTATCACGTGATCACCTGGTGCGGGTTAAGACAACTGCAAAGCTTGGTGCTAATGTTACTGAGCGACTAAAGCGTGCTATGTGTCAAGGTCCCATCGGGATGGAAATAGACCTACAGTACCAGGGCACGCTGGGGGGGGGGGTCTCAGACCTTTTAAATGCATGCATGACATTTGGTGGGGGGGAGAGGGGGTGTTATGTCTTTAAGACGTAATGTACTTACTGTACATGTCATTTCTACTTTGGGATCATTTTCTAACGCTTATCCTCACGAGGGTCATGGGGGTGCTGGAGCCTATCCCAGCTGTTGTCGGGCGTACACCGTGGTGGCCAGCCAATCACAGGGCACATATTGACAAACAACCATTCACACTCACATTCATACCTATGGACAATTTGGAGTCGCTAATTAACCTAGCATGTTTTTGGAATGTGGGAGGAAACCGGAGTACCCGGACAAAACCCACGCATGCACGGGGGAGAACATGCAAACTCCACACAGAGATGACCGACAATGGAATTGAACTCGGGTCTCCTAGCTGTGAGGCCTGCACGCTAACCACTGACATTCAATTTAGAGTCGCCAATTAACCTAGCATGTTTTTGGAATGTGGGAGGAAACCGGAAGTACCCGGAGAAAACCCACGCATGCACAGGGGAGAACATGCAAACTCCACACAGAGATGGTCGAGGGTGGAATTGAACCCTGGTCTCCTAGCTGTGAGGACTAACCACTCAACCACCGTGCAGCCCAGGGTGTTTTATTTTGTGAAAATAATTGGAAGTGTGTTGCTCACTTCAGCTAGCTTAAATTTTGCAGAATTCATCCGAACAACACTCGACCACCGTGCAGCCCGATTGTTATTATTACTTGATGAATTTTTCCTAAAAATTCAACTATGAATGACAACTAAGCAAAATATTTGTAAAGGCAGATTTAGTTTCTCGTAGCTCTTAGAGCGTGCAGGTGCCATGAATAAATTTGGAGATGTGTTCTGTCTCAGAGACCCCCCCCCCCGGCTTAGCGTATAATCCCTTTTATGAAACAAGAGCCGCCTCGCAGCGAAGGCCGTTCCACAATAAGAGGCGAGGCCCTCAACAAATGTCTGAGCTCACGCTGATGAGAGCTCAAGGCTTGCCAGCATCGCTGAGGAGACGTCTATATTTGGACTTCCTCCATATAAGCGCCGTAAACCAGATCCATTCTTATTTCATATTGAGGGGACGTCAAGTCCCCCAAAGACCCCCACTTAGTCACCCCGGTGTCATCTTTCAACAAGGAAAGAATGCACCCTTCCGCAAGTCGTATAACAAGACCCCCCCCCCCCCCCGTCCCCCTCCTGTTTTGGGGAGAAGGTCAAGCCGCCAGCCTGGCCTTGTCCTCGCTGTCAAAGCTGTCAGGACGCTCCACGACAAGACCATCTAGAGACAGCGTTTAAAAATACACGCGCCCCCTCCAGACAACACAAGCGCCTTTTGGGAGAATCCCGGAGACGCCAAAGTCCTCACCTGTTGACGCACAATGAAGACACACGCGGAACAAAACAACAATAATCAGGCCTCGCGAGCTATTTCCAGGCCTGGAGGTCATCAACAACAATAAAAAGTCAGGTGTCAACGGAGGTGTTAATAGCCGTGCTGCAACCTTAAAAGTCTCCTTAGCTGACCTCCGGGCACCTTGGGACACCAGATTCTTTGATTAATTAGTCGCGTTTAACCTTCTTTTTAATCATCCCGTCCACGGCGAGCTCTACGCTCGGGGAATACACAATCCCGGAGACAACCGGGAACGCTACGACCAAAGGGCCATTTGTTTGGAGAAACTGAAGCAACAAGCATTTTTTCCGGTAACATTGGAAAACTTTTGACCACATATTTTCCATTTGCTACATGTTTATATTATGGGATGTAGCAGTCATAAGTGTTTGCTTCCAAAGATAATAAAACATTGATTATGAGGCGGCATCGATCACTCTACGAGTCAAGGATGTAACAACCAAATCCCAAATTTTGTCTTTCAAATTTAAATTTTGCATATTTTGGTTTTTGGGGAAAATGACGGATTTGACTCCCATTATAACCATTTTTATTTCATATCAAAATGCAAACATTTATATGACTTTTGCATGATGCGATTCAGAGGTCTACCTACCTAGCTAGCTAGCTAGCTAGCTACCCGCCTACCTACCTACCTAGCTAGCTAGCTAGCTACCCGCCTACCTACCTAGCTAGCTAGCTAGCTACCCGCCTACCTACCTAGCTAGCTAGCTAGCTACCCACCTAGCTAGCTACCTACCTAGCTAGCTAGCTACCCACCTAGCTAGCTACCTACCTAGCTAGCTAGCTAGCTACCCACCTAGCTAGCTATCAGATAGATAGATAGATAGATAGATAGACAGCTAGCTAGCTAGCTCTATCTATCTATGTATCTATCTATCTATCTATCTATCTATCTATCTATCTATCTGTCTTATCTTCTTATCTTCCCTTATCTCTGACTGAACGGTGTAATACCTCATAGCAAATATTTCACTTTGCGTTTCATTTTTTGAACAATATTCCATATTTAATTTTTTTCAATGGGGAAAAAATGAGGTTTGTATTACAAAAAGGTCCTTAAAGGATAAAAAAAAAAATTCAAAATGTGTGAAAGTGAAGAAGTATGTCCTATTTAGGGTGAAATATATGAGATATAGTTTTATTTTTAGGGTCACGTGTGTTTTTGCAATACCAAGAAATCTTTTAATATTTTCTTTCTTACCAAAGATGTGTGAGCAGGTGCTGGACTGACACATACCGACCCCCCCACCCCCACTCCTCCACCCGGAACCGAGCCAGCATGAGTCTGCATTCGGGTGCAATCAGCTTTTTATTGCCCAACGCGGTTCGGTTTGCAAGTCTTTTCTTTCCATCAAGCGGGCGACTGACGTAAACACGATCCAGACTGATCCCAAAAAGTCAGAAGGAGGTCAAACTAGGAAAGAAGCGAGGATGACGTGCAGGTTCTGTTTGAAGATGGGAAAAACATTTGGTCTTGTACCCAATTCCTCTACAGACTTTCTCACACAGCTTTCTATGCAAAGTAAATATTATATAGCGATCTATGCTAAGGATCATATGGCCGGTTATTATGTTAGAGAGTTAGCTATGAGCACAAGGTCTGTCCTTGGTTTTCGACTAGAAACTTCCAAACTTCCATTGAGTCAATCCCAGATTTCCTGCTTGGGGCCCCGGCTTGCTTGACGGCGGCTAATGAGGCCCCGGAGAGCCGTGTCACGGTGCCAGGCGTTGCAAGAACGTCCTTTCCCAAAGATCCCGTGTCATCTGCGAGCGGATGCTCTGCTATTAATACGAGCATTGTTACACCCTCTTCTGCCTCGGCGACAAATCCAATTAAGTTTGGGATTGGATGAAAGCGAGACGCGGGGGGCCTCCGGTATGCGTGGTTCTTAGGTTTGCCTCGCAGGTTCTTAGGGGGAGGGACAGCGTTTTGCTCTTTTGTCTGTAACAGAATGCCGCTGACATATGAGCGCTTCTCCGCGGCTAAAGTTGGACGCTCTTCAGTGCCAAGGTGCATTAAAGAGATTATTGTAAAGACTCGAACAATGTCTGAACTTTGCTAACAGACACCGCAGATATTTACGCAAGCGTCACAAAAATGCATCTTGATCTATGCATAGCGAATCCTTTTGTGAGGCTATTTCCTCACATCGGAGGGGGGATTGTCTGGTTTTATCGTCGCTCGGACTTGAATATCTGAGCAAGGCATCATCGTGTCGCTAAAGCCCCTTTAATCTGCCGCTGACACCAACGGACTTCCCTTCATTCGCACAAATGAACTATCATTACTACTATTCTGGTGTTCACAGCGATCGATCAATACCCAAACCAATACCCCCCCTCCCCGCCCCCCCCTGCAAGGCAAGGAGATGACCAAAAGAAGCAAGAGGCTGCTTTAGAAGGACGGCTATATAAGAAGGATGGCAGCACGCCCTCAAGGACTGACAGGCAGCGAGTCAAGGTGAGTTCTTCTCAGTCTTACATGAGAAGGGGATCCAGCCAGCGGCTTAAGAGAACAATGCAGGGCACGAGCGCTCGCACCGCAACGATTCATTCTGAACCATCTCAACTATTTGACTTCTCTTGTGTTGCAGAATCCTCAACCAAACCACCATTCACATATTTCAGGCAGGTGGGAAGAGAGTAAGTATGGATTCTCTTATTTCTGCCTGATTGCTTCATAGCCTGGCTTTGCTTGGATTACTAACAATAGAGCATTTATTGTTTTCTATTTCCTGTCAGCGATAAACCTCAGTCGCGACTTTGCTAGACGACAACAGTCCTACAAATGATTGAAACGACTTTATTTCCAGACCAGTTCTTCATGAATGGAATGATAATGAATAATTCTAATAATGCTGGAGCCTATCCCAGCTGTCTTCAGATGAGAGGCGGGGTAAACCCTGGACTGGTGGCCAGCCAATCACAGGGCACATATAGACAAACAACCATTCACACTCACATTCATACCTATGGACAATTTGGAGTCGCTAATTAACCTAGCATGTTTTCGGAATGTGGGAGGAAACCGGAGTACCCGGAGAAAACCCACGCATGCACGGGAAAACATGCAAACTCCACACAGAGATAGCAGAGGGTGGAATTGAACTCAGGTTTCCTAGCTGTGAGGCCTGCGTGCCAACCACTCGTGGTCAGAAGTGCGTTGCTCACTTCGGCTAGCTTAAATTTTGCCAAAAAAACGGTTGGTATTTGGACAAATAAATGGCACACTCAGGATCTAAACGGACACTTTCTCGCCTGATTAAAAAAAGATCTCAATAAAGTTATGTATTTAAAGAGTTTAGAGCTGAAGTGAAATCAGCTTCAGAGCGCAATGCATTGTGGGTTATCATGTAGTACGGAGTACCCGGAGAAAACCCACGCATGCACGGGGAGAACATGCAAACTCCACACAGTGATGGCCGAGAGTGGAATTGAACTCGGGTCTCTTAGCTGTGAGGCCTACGGGCTAACCACCTGTTCAATCACTTGAACCGCTAATTCAATTAAACAAACAAAAAACCTACCTACAAAGCCTTTTAAATTCTACTAAAACAAGTCAATCTATTTTTTTTGAGTTTGTATTCTACTCCATGTTTGTTTTGCGAGCTGCCATCGAATAGAAAGCAAAGCCAATACGGCAACGATAACTGATCCAACGTCTCCTTTCCTGGCAGTAAAACATCATCATGAGCGGGGACGCAGAAATGGAGTGTTTCGGCCCTGCGGCCATCTATCTACGCAAGCCGGAGAAGGAGCGAATCGAAGCCCAGAACACTCCCTTTGACGCCAAGACATCCTTCTTTGTGACTGAACCCGGCGAGATGTACCTGAAGGGCAAACTGCAGAAAAGAGAAGGCGGTAAAGCCACCGTGGAGACGCTCTGCGGGAAGGTAACACTGCTTGGTGTTAGGAATACTTCATTCAACACAATGTAGGATTTATGGAATACTACCACTTCATAATACACATCCGGCTTATATCAACCACAAAAACCAAAACACGGTAAACCGAGGACCAATGTCGTATTCCTGTGTCAGACGCTGACAGTCAAAGAAGATGAAATCTTCCCCATGAATCCACCAAAGTTTGACAAGATCGAGGACATGGCCATGATGACCCACCTGAGTGAGCCCGCCGTGCTGTACAACCTCAAAGAGCGCTACGCAGCATGGATGATCTACGTGAGTCCCACTCAACAGACACAGCAATCACTAGAAACACTTGGTCTAACACATCCCGACGTTCCCAGACCTACTCCGGGTTGTTCTGCGTCACCGTGAACCCCTACAAGTGGCTCCCAGTGTACGACTCGGTGGTGGTGTCAGGATACAGAGGCAAAAAGAGGATCGAGGCGCCCCCCCACATCTTCTCCATCTCTGATAACGCCTATCAGTTCATGCTCCAAGGTACGCAAGGAACCGGCTGTTAGCAAGGGTGTCACCTGACAAGATATCTTGATTAATCACACAATAAATCATAATTAATTTGATCATTTGGTTCAGCACCTAAAGGCTTTGTAGTGCTTCCTACAACAACAGCAAACAGAGTGACACCTCTTGTCAGTCATACAATCCCTTTGGCCCTGTGGGGGAAGGCGGAGCTGCTAAATGTTTGGCCAGCATTTCAGGAAATGCTGCAAACCTTTCGCAGACAGTACCAATTGAAAACAGAAACATCAATTTCATAACTTTACAGAGTCAAATATGACATATAGGTACATATTATGATAGATTATGATAGATTGTTATTTATTATTATCATAACAGTGGTTTATTTGGTCTGAATTGTCTGGTTTGGAATTACTATTTATTGTTTATTGTTTATTGTGAGACAATAAACATTTCAAAACGCACCCACATGTTTTTGTAAATATAAAAGTTTGTCCCATCATATTTTTTCAGTGTACTTTTATTAAAATGAATATTCTGGTCTGGTCTGGTGAGACCCCTTGTGTGTTCTTAAGATGAAATGGCAAACATGAATATAATCTTGTTCTTTTTTCCAGACCGGGAAAATCAGTCTGTCCTCATCACGTATGTTGGCCTCTCTGACATGGTTGCAAGAAAGCGTAATGAAAGGAATAACTCACTATTTGTCTTTTCATCCCAAGTGGAGAATCCGGTGCAGGAAAGACTGTGAACACCAAACGTGTCATCCAGTACTTTGCCACAATCGCAGTCGCTGGGGGAAAGAAAGCAGAACAAAGTGCTGGCAAAATGCAGGTGAAATATAATTAAATAATATTTTTTCATAATAAAACATGAAATAACACAGCAAAGATAATATGTTGAATATGAATGAGTCATATTGTTGTCTTCTTGAAGGGATCGCTGGAAGATCAAATCATTGCAGCCAATCCCCTGCTGGAGGCTTACGGTAACGCCAAGACTGTGAGGAATGACAACTCCTCGCGCTTTGTGAGTGTCCTTCTATCTTCTGGAATCCATGATTAAACAATGATTATGAAAAAACTCACCCCGTCATCTTCTGGATAGGGTAAATTCATCCGAATCCACTTTGGCACCACGGGAAAGCTGGCGTCAGCAGATATTGAAACATGTAAGGAAAGAAATTAGAATCAAAGGGGAGCATTTCCATCATTGAACATGCAAGAATGACATGAATGGATATTTGGATCGATTATTCAATTCTGATATATCACATAAAAGTAGTAGGATTTCGGAAGGGAAATGAGCTTTATTGGATTAACACAGGATGCACAATATGCATCAACACTACATTTGACAGGTGCAGAGATTTGGGCACCCATTTGGGCACCCCTGTCATTTTGTTGACTGTAATACATCTCTAATGATTCATTAATGAGTAGAGTTATTGAGGAACCAAGGCACATACATTTACAGTAGTTACTGAGGAACTAATGAGTAACTGCTAAGGAACTAATGAGTAGACCAGTTACTGAAGAACTAATGACTAAGGCACTTGCATTTAGAGTAGTTACTGAGGAACTAATGACTTAGGCACATGCATTGAGTAGTTACTGAGGAACTAATGACTAAGACACATACATTTAGAGTAGTTACTGAGGAGCAAGTGACTAAGGCACATACATTGAGAGTAGTTACTGAGGAACTGATGACTAAGGCACACTCATTTAGACTAGTTACTGAGGAACAAGTGACTAAGGCACATACATTTAGAGTAGATACTGAGGAACTAATGACTAAGGCACATACATTTAGAGTAGTTACTGAGGAACTAATGCATAACTGCTAAGGAACTTATGAGTAGACTAGTTACTGAGGAACTAATGACTAAGGTACATACATTTACAGTAGTTACTGAGGAACTAATGACTAAGACACATACATTTAGAGTAGTTACTGAGGAACTAATGACTAAGGCACATGCATTTAGAGTAGTTACTAAGGAACTAATGACTAAGGTACATGCATTTAGAGTAGTTACTGAGGAACTGATGACTAAGGCACACTCATTTAGACTAGTTACTGAGGAACTAATGACTAAGGTACATACATTTACAGTAGTTACTGAGGAACTAATGACTAAGACACATACATTTAGAGTAGTTACTGAGGAATTAATGACTAAGGCACATGCATTTAGAGTAGTTACTAAGGAACTAATGACTAAGGCACATGCATTTAGAGTAGTTACTGAGGAACTCATGACTAAGGCACATGCATTTAGAGTAGTTACTGAGGAACTAATGACCAAGGCACATACATTTAGAGTAGTTACTGAGGAACAATTGACTAAGGCACATACATTTACAGTAGTTACTGAGGAACTAATGAAGTAATGCTAATGAGTAGTGACTGAGGAGCTAATGAGGAACTAATGAGTAATGGTTAGGGGTAGGTAGGTTTATTCCTCATGAACTACTGTAATGTTGTGTACCCTGTGATTGGCTGGCGGCCAGTCCAGGGTGTACCCCGCCTTTCAGTCCTGTCCATCAGGTATTTGAAATTGTAGATGTGTAAAGCCAATGATTTCTAAATGAAAATGATGGAAATGGTGCCCAAACGTTGGCACACCAGTGTGCGTTCTAACATTGTCCCATGTGAACCACAGACCTGCTGGAGAAGTCTCGTGTGACCTTCCAGCTGTCTGCTGAGAGGAGCTACCACATCTTCTATCAGCTAATGACAGGACACAAACCTGAGCTGCTTGGTATGACTACGGTTTGACCTATGAACTGTTACTCTTTTTGGGGCAGGTACGGCAAACTAACATCCCACTTTGTCCCTGCAGAGGCTCTCCTCATCACCACCAACCCTTACGACTATCCCATGATCAGCCAGGGAGAAATAGTTGTCAAGAGCATCAATGACGTTGAGGAGTTCATCGCCACCGATGTAAGACCCGTTGTAGCGAATACCGGCAGTAAGGTCACTTGAACGTGTTGACGTGTCCACAGACCGCCATCGACATCCTGGGTTTTACTGCTGAGGAGAAGGTCAGCATGTACAAGCTGACCGGAGCTGTGATGCAACACGGCAACATGAAGTTCAAGCAGAAGCAGCGTGAAGAGCAGGCTGAGCCTGACGGCACTGAAAGTAAGTCACAACTCCATCGGCCTCCCGTCCTAGCATGGACTTCACGTGTTAACGATTGATGATCTTGCTTCCAGTCGCTGATAAAATCTCCTACCTCATGGGCCTGAACTCCGCTGACCTCCTCAAGGCTCTGTGCTACCCGAGGGTCAAAGTGGGCAATGAGTTTGTGACTAAGGGTCAGACTGTGCCTCAGGTAGAGTGGTGCTTCATTTACTAGGTAGGGGTACCTTTCACATGGGTACCCCATACCATGCCTGGTACCTCACAACTGGCATTGTTAAATATCATGTTACATGTTTCAATGTAACATTTATTATATATACAGTATATTAACCTCAACAAGCATATTAAAACAACTGTTTGTATTGGTCTTGGTCATGCAGCAACTAAATTACACAAATAATACGAGCAACAGCTCGTGCCAACTACATCTGGACGTGATGTCACCAGGTACATTCGTAGTACCAACAGTTGCAGAACTGTAGTACCATCAGGATTACTATTCATTCATTCATTCATTTTCTACCGCTTTTTCCTCACGAGGGTCGCGGGGGGTGCTGGAGCCTATCCCAGCTGTCTTCGGGCGAGAGGCGGGGTACACCCTGGACCGGTCGCCAACCAATCACAGGGCACATATAGGACAAACAACCATTCACACTCACATTCATACCTATGGACAATTTGGAGTGGCCAATTAACCTAGCATGTTTTTGGAATGTGGGAGGAAACCGTAGTACCCGGAGAAAACCCACGCATGCACGGGGAGAACATGCAAACTGTGAGGTCTGCACGCTAACCACTAGACCACCGTGCCGCCCCAGGATTACTATAAAAGGGTTAGGGTTAGAGCTTTTTTTTTTTTTTTAAATACTAGAAAAATCCCAATTGATTATTTTCATCAACAGGTTAACAACTCTGTCATGGCCCTCTGCAAGTCTGTCTATGAGAAAATGTTCTTGTGGATGGTGGTCAGAATCAACGAGATGCTGGACACCAAGCAGCCCAGAAGCTACTTCATTGGTGTCCTGGATATTGCTGGATTTGAAATTTTCGATGTAATTATGCCGATACAAATGGAATTTGCAGTTTATCAAATGGAAAAGCAGACTATTTTAGGTTCCTGTCTTCATTTGTCAGTTCAACAGCTTGGAGCAGCTGTGCATCAACTTCACCAACGAGAAACTGCAACAGTTTTTCAACCACCACATGTTTGTCCTGGAGCAAGAGGAGTACAAGAAGGAAGGAATCGAATGGGAGTTCATAGACTTTGGCATGGACTTGGCTGCCTGCATTGAGCTTATTGAGAAGGTATACAGGAAAAGCTTGTAAATAATACAATCAATGGTATATAACACTGATGTGTTATTACAGCCAATGGGCATCTTCTCCATCCTTGAAGAGGAGTGCATGTTCCCCAAGGCTTCAGACACGACTTTCAAGAACAAACTGTATGACCAGCATCTTGGTAAGAACAAGTCCTTTGAGAAGCCAAAACCGGCCAAAGGCAAGGCCGAGGCTCACTTCTCCTTGGTGCACTACGCCGGCACTGTGGACTACAACATTGTCGGCTGGCTGGATAAGAACAAGGACCCCCTGAACGACTCGGTTGTTCAGCTCTACCAGAAGTCCTCCATCAAGTTGCTGGCCTTCCTGTATGCATCCCACGCCTCAGCAGAAGGTGTGACGTACTGTAGAACGTTCGCCATCTCTTAGAACGGAATAATATTACTAATATGACTGTGATTGACAGCTGAGAGTGGAGGCGGCAAGAAAGGTGGCAAGAAGAAGGGTGGGTCCTTTCAAACTGTGTCCGCATTGTTCAGGGTAAGCAAAATACTGTAAAATACTACATGTATGCTTACAGTACTTTTATGGAACTGGAAATGTGATGCGCTCTCAATTTGTTAGGAGAATCTGGGCAAACTGATGACGAACCTGAGAAGCACTCATCCTCATTTTGTGCGCTGTCTGATTCCCAACGAATCCAAGACACCAGGTATGACTCTTTCCGAAAAGTGATGTTGGAACCGTGAAGTGGCGAGGGAGTACTGTATAAAATTTCATCTTAGATTAGAATCCGTCTATTATTATTATTATTTTTTTTTTTGCTGGCCAAAAATAAATAAATAAACAAATAAATAAATAAATAAATAAAATACAATAAATGCTAGTCCTAAGTACATACTAGTTAAGTACATCCATAAATAAATACTAGTCCTAAGTACATCCATAAATAAATATGAGTTTTAAGTACTAGTAAATACTACTATACTACAATATAAATAGTATTTATTTATGGATCCATAAATGTATTTATTTATGGATACATAAATAAATACTAGTCCTAAGTACATACCAGTCCTAAGTACTTCCATAAATAAATACTAGTCCTAAGTACATACTAGTCTAAGTACATCCATAAATAAATACTAGTCCTAAGTCCAAAGCGGAGAGAAAGTAAAGAGAAAAAAAAAAGAATCCGCGTATTATTATTGAATGGATTGTACTGTCATTCTTCCTTGCTTCTTCAGGCCTGATGGAGAACTTCTTGGTCATCCACCAGCTGCGTTGTAACGGCGTGCTGGAAGGCATCAGGATCTGCAGGAAAGGTTTCCCCAGCAGAATC
The DNA here is from genome assembly GCF_037039965.1 of Doryrhamphus excisus. NCBI lineage: Eukaryota > Metazoa > Chordata > Actinopteri > Syngnathiformes > Syngnathidae > Doryrhamphus > Doryrhamphus excisus. The sequence continues at coordinate 17,589,966 of NC_136367.1, read as the reverse complement.
CTCTACGGTGACTTCAAGCAGAGGTAGCGTTGATCAAATATTAGCGGCGCCTGTCACTCAGCCCAAGTAAGGCATCCAATCCTTTGCTTTCAGATACAAAGTATTGAATGCTAGCGTCATCCCTGAGGGTCAGTTCATTGACAACAAGAAGGCATCGGAGAAACTTCTTGGGTCCATCAACGTGGATCACACGCAGTACAAGTTTGGCCATACCAAGGTAGCGTGAAGAACTCTTTTAAAGCTGGTAAATAAAGAATAAAGAATAAAAGTGTAGAAAGTAACTGTGGTGACTTTCAGGTGTTCTTCAAAGCCGGCCTGCTGGGTACACTGGAGGAGATGAGAGATGAGAAACTGGCTGAGTTGGTCACAATGACTCAGGCTCTGTGCAGAGGCTACCTCATGAGACGAGAGTTTGTCAAGATGATGGAGAGGAGGTAAAGCGTCTTGCCAACACGTACGGCTGTTTCACATCAAGGTAACACCTTCAACTGAGCATTGCTTCCACGTTTTTCCAGGGAGGCCATTTACTCCATCCAGTACAACATCCGCTCATTCATGAACGTCAAAACGTGGCCATGGATGAAGCTCTACTTCAAGATCAAACCTCTGCTGAAGAGCGCAGAGACTGAAAAGGAGATGGCCCAAATGAAAGAAGACTTTGAAAAAACCAAGGAGGACCTTGTTAAAGCTTTGGCCAAGAAGAAGGAACTGGAGGAGAAGATGGTTTCCCTCCTGCAGGAGAAGAATGACCTCATGTTGCAAGTCCAATCTGTAAGACCAGACCTTAAACACGGTTGATTAAAAAGCCTGCATGGAGCAGTGACGTGGAGGTCCATGCTCTGTTGTTTAGGACGGTGAAAACCTTGCTGATGCTGAGGAAAGGTGTGAGGGGCTCATCAAAGCCAAAATCCAGCTGGAGGCCAAACTCAAAGAGACAACTGAGAGGCTGGAGGATGAGGAGGAAATCAACGCTGAGCTGACGGCCAAGAAGAGGAAGCTGGAGGACGAGTGCTCTGAGCTGAAGAAAGACATTGATGACTTGGAGCTCACCTTGGCTAAAGTAGAGAAGGAGAAACACGCCACTGAGAACAAGGTGATGAGATTTCTACTGCTCTATTGATACAGGAATCCCAAAACAGTGCCCTGACTAAAATGTACAAACTTTTTTACAGGTTAAAAACCTGACAGAGGAGATGGCCTCTCAAGATGAGACCATTGCCAAGTTGTCCAAAGAGAAGAAAGCCCTCCAAGAGGCCCATCAGCAGACCCTGGATGACCTTCAGGCAGAGGAAGACAAAGTCAACACTCTGACCAAGGCCAAGTCCAAGCTGGAGCAGCAAGTGGATGACGTGAGTGAGCCCTCTTGTCCAGCAAATGTGAACATCAGGGGTGTCGCCAGATCTCAGATTTCTCGCTCAGAAAAAACTCTCGCAATAATCCAAAATAAATTCATCTTACAATTCCATATTTTTTCCAGCATTCATATATTGCCATGTAGGAAATAGAAATCATAGAAAAGCAGCGCACAGAGTGAGACCTCTTGTTAGTCGCTTTGTGTCTGTGGGGGTGGCGGGGCCGCTACCATACACACAGCAAAAACGGGGAGCCTCATGAGTAGCAATGCAAGGTAACATAGTAGAAATTCTTTGTTAATTCTTTTTAAATTATTGATTATTCATTAATTATGATTATATATAATCACAACAGTAGTTTGTTCTGAAAACATGTCAATATCATTTAGCCTGAATCTGTGAGACAATAAACATGTCAAAACGCATTGTGCTCTTTAATACAGTTGAAAAGCCAGCATTTCAAGAAATGCTGCAAATGTTTGACAGACATTGAGAAACTGTCTATGTAGTTATTTATTAATTATTTATTATTTATTGATTATTAATTATTGATTATATATATATACATATATATGTTCTGAAAACATTTAGCCTGAATCTGTGAGACAATAAACATGTCAAAACGCATCTGCGTTGTGCTCTTTAATACAGTTGAAAAGCCAGCATTTCAAGAAATGCTGCAAATGTTTGACAGACATTGAGAAACTGTCTACATAATAATCTATTAATTACTTATTATTAATTATAATTAATAATAAATTATTATTAATGTTATAATTATTAATAATTATTAATTATTTTTCTTAAAATGAATGTTCAAATCCGGTCTCGATTTCTCGGACCTAGTCTCGTTAAGTTGAGTGTCTGGTGACGCCCCCCAGCGAGCAGTGATAGACGTTTAAGCTATTATCTGTTATCATGTGTTTGCAATAGCTTGAAGGATCCCTGGAGCAAGAAAAGAAGCTTCGTATGGATCTTGAACGAGCTAAAAGGAAGCTGGAAGGAGATCTGAAGCTGGCTCAGGAATCCATCATGGATCTTGAGAATGACAAGCAGCAGTCTGATGAGAAAATAAAGAAGTTTGTATTTCATATATTGATAAGCTTTAACACACCGTTACTTACCACCAACGTACCATTTCCAGGAAGGACTTTGAGATCAGCCAACTACTGAGTAAGATTGAGGATGAGCAAACTCTTGGAGTCCAGTTACAGAAAAAGATCAAGGAACTTCAGGTATTTGGTGACAAAAGTCGTAGTTTCAGGATATCTTGGAAATGAGAAACTAGAACACGTGTCTTCCAGGCTCGTATTGAGGAGCTGGAGGAGGAGATCGAAGCTGAGCGTGCCGCTCGAGCCAAAGTGGAGAAGCAGAGGGCCGATCTCTCCAGGGAACTTGAAGAGATCAGCGAGCGACTCGAAGAAGCCGGTGGCGCCACCGCTGCTCAGATCGAGATGAACAAAAAGCGCGAGGCCGAGTTCCAGAAGCTTCGTCGCGACCTGGAGGAGTCCACCCTTCAGCACGAGGCCACCGCCGCGGCGCTCCGTAAGAAGCAGGCCGACAGCGTGGCAGAACTCGGCGAGCAGATCGACAACCTCCAGCGCGTCAAACAGAAACTGGAGAAGGAGAAGAGCGAATACAAGATGGAGATTGACGACCTCAGCAGCAACATGGAGAACATTGCCAAATCGAAGGTGAGAGCATTCCCGAAGTTAAATCATCGTAATCTCCATCGCAGCTGCTCTGTTCAGGTTCTCTTGGAAGACGTTTCTCTTCAGGCTTCATCAGTTCATGCTCAAAGACTTGGTCGGACACACACCAGTCAGACTAGATAGGACAGCTCAACCAACCTGAATGTCCTACACGACCTGCAAGGCATTTCAGCATGCTAATGAAACTCTTCTTTCGCTAGGCTAACCTTGAGAAGATGTGCAGGACATTGGAGGACCAACTGAGTGAGCTGAAGTCCAAGAACGATGAGAATGTTCGTCAACTCAATGACATCAGTGCGCAAAAAGCAAGACTTCAGACTGAGAACGGTAGGCATCACCTGTTCGGACACAATGAAGCAGTTCCGAAAGCTAATTAGTTTCATTTGGATGTTCTTCGTCGCTGATCAGGTGAATACACACGTCAGCTGGAGGAGAAAGAAGCTCTGGTGTCTCAGCTCACGAGAGGCAAGCAGGGCTACACCCAGCAGATTGAAGAGCTCAAGCGCCACATCGAGGAGGAAGTGAAGGTAACGCTCGATTAAAATCTGACTCGCAAAGGAAAAAGATCACCTGAGTCTTCTTCTGGGTGGCAGGCCAAGAACGCCCTGGCCCACGCCGTCCAGTCGGCCCGCCATGACTGCGACCTGCTCAGAGAGCAGTACGAGGAGGAGCAGGAGGCCAAGGCTGAGCTGCAGCGATCCATGTCCAAGGCCAACAGCGAGGTGGCTCAGTGGAGAACCAAATACGAGACGGATGCCATTCAGCGCACCGAGGAGCTGGAGGAGGCAAAGTGAGTCATGAAACACACAGAAGATAACTTCATGACGCAAACGAATGCGTGTTTGTAGGAAAAAGCTCGCCCAGCGTCTCCAGGATGCGGAGGAGTCCATCGAGGCGGTGAACTCAAAGTGCGCCTCTCTGGAAAAGACCAAGCAGAGGCTGCAGGGTGAAGTGGAAGATCTGATGATCGACGTGGAGAGAGCCAATGCTCTGGCCGCCAACCTCGACAAGAAGCAGAGGAACTTTGACAAGGTCAGCCTTTATTTTCGTCCACAGATGAGCAAACTGAAGATGATCCTTTGTGATGTCTTCAGGTTCTTGCCGAGTGGAAGCAGAAATACGAGGAGAGCCAGGCTGAGCTGGAAGGAGCTCAGAAGGAGGCCCGCTCACTCAGCACGGAGATGTTCAAATTGAAGAACTCCTATGAAGAAGCCCTGGACCACCTGGAGACCCTGAAGAGGGAGAACAAGAACCTGCAACGTGAGATGATCTACCACATTCCCGATTTTCACCATCACTCCAAGTATCAGACCATCACTCATACATCTCATGTCAACTGCTCCTGCAGAGGAGATTTCCGACCTGAGCGAGCAACTTGGAGAAACTGGAAAGACAATCCATGAGCTGGAGAAGGGAAAGAAGACAGTGGAAAGTGAGAAGACCGAAATTCAGACAGCTCTGGAGGAAGCAGAGGTAAGAAGATCACCATGAACATCCTGCGTGCCGTCTTGGTTCTGCTTCCGTTCATACGAGTCCTGCTTGTTCACAGGCCACCCTGGAGCACGAGGAGTCCAAGATTCTTCGCGTTCAGCTGGAACTGACCCAAGTCAAGAGCGAGATCGACAGGAAGCTTGCAGAGAAGGATGAGGAGATTGAGCAGATCAAGAGGAACAGCCAGCGTGTGATCGAGTCCATGCAGAGCACCTTGGATGCTGAGGTCAGGAGCAGGAACGATGCCCTGAGAATCAAGAAGAAGATGGAGGGAGACCTGAATGAAATGGAGATCCAGCTGAGCCATGCCAACCGCCAGGCCGCTGAAGCACAGAAACAACTGAGGAACGTCCAGGGACAACTCAAGGTGCTGACACTAGAAGATACCAGGCAGAGGTACCTGATAGGAATCCAATGCTGATTTGTGTGTCAATCAATGTTTGACGTCACAGGATGCCCAGCTTCATCTTGATGAAGCCCTCAGAGGTCAGGAGGACATGAAGGAGCAGGTTGCCATGGTGGAGCGCAGGAACAACCTGATGCTGGCAGAGATCGAGGAGCTGAGGACTGCTCTGGAGCAGACGGAGAGAGGCCGCAAAGTGGCTGAACAGGAGCTGATTGATGCCAGCGAGCGTGTTGGTCTCCTGCACTCTCAGGTACTCTTCACCTGCGTTGAAGAACTTGCATGCAGCAACCTGAAAGTAAGCTTTGGCTTCACTTGAAATAGAACACCAGCCTTATCAACACCAAGAAGAAGCTGGAGGCTGACCTTGTCCAGATCCAGGGTGAGGTGGAGGATGCCGTGCAGGAATCAAGAAACGCTGAAGATAAAGCCAAGAAGGCCATCACTGATGTGAGTCCTTCCTCGTACTGTTCTTCACATCACATCAAACGCTACGATTCCACTCATGGCTGCTGTGTCTAGGCTGCCATGATGGCAGAGGAGCTGAAGAAGGAGCAGGACACCAGCGCTCACTTGGAGAGGATGAAGAAGAACCTGGAGGTGACAGTCAAGGACCTGCAGCACCGCCTGGACGAGGCTGAGAATCTGGCCATGAAGGGAGGCAAGAAGCAGCTCCAGAAACTGGAAGCTCGGGTAAGTACGCCAAACGACAAGATGCCAAACTACGGAAAAACTACCAGGAGTTAGACCTCCTTCTCGTTTCAGGTGCGTGAACTTGAAGCCGAGGTGGAAGCTGAGCAGAGGAGAGGTTCAGAAGCTGTGAAAGGCGTCCGTAAATACGAGAGAAGAGTGAAGGAGCTCTCATATCAGGTCGGTGTTAGTGTTTTGATGAGTTCATGAGGCCCAAATAAAAGATCTAAACTCCTTCCATAACAATCCAACAGACTGAGGAGGACAAGAAAAACGTCACCAGACTCCAGGATCTGGTGGACAAGCTGCAGCTGAAGGTTAAGGCCTACAAGCGGCAGTCCGAGGAGGCTGTGAGTGTCATCTCTTGCTATTTTTAACACTTCGCTTGCCAAGTCTCCACTCCACCAGGCTGAGTATTAAATATTCACCCCCCCCCCACCAGGAGGAGCAAGCTAACACTCACATGTCCAGGCTCAGGAAGGTTCAACACGAGCTGGAGGAGGCTCAGGAACGAGCCGACATCGCCGAGTCACAGGTCAACAAGCTGAGGGCCAAAAGTCGGGAAATTGGAAAAGTGAGTAGAAGAGCCAGAAGAGGCAAACAAAAGAGTCGTTCAGACTCATGCGACACCCAAACTAAACTAACGGCTGTCATGTTTTCCGTGCAGACAAAGGATGCCGAGGAATGATCTGCACCCCACTGAGAGACAGACCCAAAGGAGAATCATAAAATATGATATTCCATTGGAGCGCTCTCACTAGATCCTGTAGATGTTATTATTACATTCAATAAATCTATTTTGCCTGTCAGAAGATGGTTTCTTTTCACAAAAATACAAAATTCCAAAGCTCGGTGATTGACAGAGTGAGTAATGAGGGGGTCACGGACACTGAATGATCATCATGTGTGTGTGTTTAGGCTCGGGTGTCAAGCTAGGCTTGGCATCCGGAGTTGAAATGCAGTCAATGTTGGCTAAAGAAGTGGGGGGGGCAAAGAAGCAAAACATAGTTGACGTCAGTTTAGAGTTAATAATAATTACAGTTAGGGGCTGCACGGTGTCGAGTGGTTAGCACGCCGGCATCACAGCTAGAAGACCAGTGTTCGATTCCACCCTCGGCCATCTCTGTGTGGAGTTTGCATGTTCTCCCAGTGCACGCGTTGGTTTTCTCCGGGTACTCCGGTTTCCTCCCACATTCCAAAAACATGCTAGGTTAATTAGCGACTCCAAATTGTCCGTAGGTATGACTGTGAGTGTGAATGGTTGTTTGTCTATATGTGCCCTGTGATTGGCTGGCCACCAGTCCAGGGTGTACCCCGTCTCTCGCCCGAAGACAGCTGGGATAGGCTCCAGCACCCCTCACAACCGTTGTGAGGAAAAACGGGAGAAAATGAATGAATGAATGAATAAAGACATTAGCAAAATTTACAGGTTAGCATTGAAGCGTGAAAACCCCACGGGAGAACATGCAAACTCCACACAGAGATGGTTGAGGATGGAATTGAACTCGGGTCTCCTAGCTTTGAGGCATGCGCGCTAACCACTCGACCTACTAATGTCTTATTTTCTCTTATTATGTCAACTACATTGAGTCATACAAGTCACTATAGGGGAGCTATTTTATGTCTGGAGGGCTCTATAATGCTAAAAATGAATTATTTAGGGGGACTCATCCTGAATCACGAATTGAAGCAAGAAAATGGTGACTGCCATACCAATCAATTCTTTTTATACGGTATCACGTTTTTGAAGATGCTGGCTACAGCTCTAGAGTCATACAACAAAATGAAAGACGAGTGCATATTCGTCATTCTTATCATCTCAGATTGACAGCAGAGGAATGCAGGCCATGGCGAGCAGCCGCCAAAATGTGCTTCCTCTTTGAGGAGCTTGTTTTACTGACATAGTGACTAATGACAGCTGACTGCCCTTTGCACTGGCCTCCACTCCGCTTTAAGCACCTGCTCACTTCTAAATGCCTGGCATCCGCCATAACACAAACACACACACACACACACACACACGGCATACCGACTGAAGGGGGCGCCTTAAAAAACACCTCCACTCCACTGGCTGACTGAAAAACAATCATTTTTTTATTCTAAATATACAAAAACAGGTGAAATGAGGTAGCTAAGAATGCACGTAATGGGACTTACCTATTCCACCTCCAATTCCATCAACCGTCCATCCATTTTCTACGGTCTATCCCAGTTGTCTTCCGGCAAGACATCATGTGAGCTGCATATGAAGCACATTGTTATTATTTTTATAAACATTGTTACGCCCAAGATCTACATTACTCACTTAAAGTTAGCATATATGTACTATTCTCTTACCAACATATTCGCAAATGCTACTAACTTATATGATGTAATAAGTTGTTATACTGTACCTGTGTTACAGTTAGTGTAGCTTTTGAGGCCGTAAGGAAGCGTTATTTGGTGTAAAATGTCAATCTTGTTACCAAACAAATTAGTGTAGTATGCTAATTGTTCAACTTCCTTCGTCGTCTTTATCAGGACGTGCTAAGATAGGAAGACACGACGATTGGGCCGATAAAATGCTGCCCCCTGTTGGTTCGGAGTATATTGACGGCATTTCTATAAAGTCACGACTTCTATATCTGGAAGCCCGTTTCTGAAAAGTACTCCAAAGGTAAGTCATAGTTATGAGAAAAAAAAGTAAAAAGCACAAAAGTCATAATTGTAATGATTTTCAGTTATAACGTGATGGTATCTTAAGTCTTTGGTTGTGGACATTGTTTATTTAGTCCACAAGAGGGCGCCAGAGTTACAGTTCCTGCAGAAAGGCGGAAGTGTTCAGATTCAAGGCGCCTACATGGATAGAACTGTAAACAATTGTGACCGAGGTTTTGTAAGTTCACTAAAGGGACTAAACGGTGATTTGTTGTTTGAGTTCCATTCAAAAACTATACAAAAACCAAGAGATAAAAAGTCATGAGATAGAAACTGCGCATGTGTGTGCCACGTGACAAAGGCTCTCGTGAAGACGTCACATGAGCAGTTTGGAGCTCATCGTTCGACTTTTCATCTCATAATTAGCTCACAATTATCATTTTGTATCTAATAAATTCAACTTTTTATCACCATTATAACTTTTTATCTGCTAATTATGACTTTTTAATTTATCTCATAATATACATTTTTTAATGGTTAGATCTTGTAATTTTGAATCTCATCATTTTAATTTAGCTCATAATGTTTACTTTTGATTCTGATTTTATTTGATAATTATGACTTTCTGATCATTTCAAATTTGATCTCATATTTTCCACTTTTTAATCTCATAATTGTGTTTATCATTATAATTTTTATTGTATAATTTCAATTTTTAAAATCTTGTAATTTCTCTTTATGCCATAATTATGACTTTATTTTATGTCATAATTATGACCTTGTATCTCATCACTCAAAAGTAATTAACACATGAAATCCGACAAAAATGAACTGAAAAAACGTACGATAGTTCGCAATAAACCAGCAAAAAATAAAGAAAAAGGTTTGAATGAAGTGATATGAAGTGTATGATAATAAAAGACCAAAAGGTAAAGTGAAAAATATCAATAGCATTTAATCACCAAAGATAAAAACATTGAAATATCCATTTGTAACGTGACTGACAAAATGTTTACAAAGTTAGCATCTTCTATTTCGCTGACAAAAACAGAAGCAAAAGGACGAGCAAAAACATTCTTTCAATAAGACGTAGACATAAGCGCTATTTATATGCTCCATTTCATGTCTGGATTTGTTTTTTTGTCCTGTAAATTGTGCTCACACAAGCGTTGCAGACATTGGATACCTTTTTTTTCTGCCGTAGAAATAGTAGGCCGTACACAAACGCCAAAACATCAAATGAAATACAGATGTAGAAATGAATGCAGCAACAAATAATACATCAATTCCATACGCTCAAATCATGGCAAATTCATACTTTCTCAAAGTTTAGGATCACATTTATCCCAAAATCAAGACCACTTCACGTCTTCTTGTGCTTGAATCCATCAGGGAAACTTCACTGAAGTTAAACTTCCTTCCTCAACCTCTTGTACGGCGTCCTGTCGCACCAAGAGGAACACACACACACACACAAAAGATACAAAGTAGAGATGCACTAAACTACTTCCTGCTTCTCAAGACCGATATGATACCGATACCCGATAACTTTTTCATACCTGCTTCAAAGACAGAGATGGAAGTGTGGTTGGTGTACACCTGGAGGTCAGACGGACTGGAATAAATCTACCTGGGGATTTGTACCAAACGTATTTCAGCTACGTCATTTAAAAACATCAAAACATTTACACAATAAAAGTCGTACATTTAGGAGAAAAATGTCAAAAATTCTACAACAAAATTCTATAAATTTACCAAAATAAAAAAAGTTGTAAATTTTATCGTAAATTTACGACTTTTATTATTGGACTTTAAAATTATGAGAAAAAAGTCTTATATTTTATCATAAATGTCTAACTTTTATTATCAAAAATTCATTTAAATTTACGAGAAAAAAGTCTTACATTTTATCATAAATGTATAGGTATAGGGGATAGGGGAAATGTATAGGGGAATAAAATTCATACATTTATGAGAAAAAAAAATCATAATTTTTTCATAAATGTACGACTTTTATTCTTGTAAATGTATTTAGATTTGTGAGAAAAAAAGTTGTAAATTTGATCGTAAATATAGAACTTTTATTCTTACAAATATATTTAAATTTATGAGAAAAAAAGTTGTACATTTTAACTTTTATTCTTGGACATTAATTTATTCTCATATTCTTGAGTAAAAAAAAGCCAAAAATTGAGGAGAATAAAAGTCATACATTTATGAGAAAAAAGTTTGACATTTTATCATAAATTTACGACTTTTATTCGTTTTCGTCTCTGGCAAACCTTTTCCGCTTTCCATTACAGAGCATTTGGAACAGCGAGCACGCTTTCCTGGGAAAGTCAATGTTTGTTTACGAGTGAAATCCAGGGAAGTTAACGTCACAGGCAGGAGAAAAAAGGAGCAGTGATGGATTATCGGCTTTATCGGTATAACGTGATCATTCCCTGATATTGGTCTGATAATTATCGTGCATCCCAAGTTGAAAGTGTTCCAAACATGCAAATAAATACTGCTGACTGAAAATAAAAACACTGATCTGAATACCTAGCAGGCTATCAACAGGACAGTGTTGTTTTAGCGATGCTATAAAGTGAAAGCTGCAGATTTTTTTTTAGGATTTTTTTTTCCAATGTATTTTTCAAGCAAAGCTTTCCCTACCATGCTGGGGTGCGGCAGAGATGCACACCAGTAGATTGGCGTGTACATAAACATCCTAAACATTCGCTTGCTTCAGTCATACGCCACAGACAGGAACGCAAAGTCATGTGATCAGGCTCGGGAACTTTGCCTGACGTGGTAGAAATGTGCCAAAGGTCTGTGCTTTAATCGGGGGTCCGAGCACAGTGTCCAGCAGAGTCCTTCCACACGTCTCCTCCTTGTGCTCTTTGTATTAAAAAGTCTGTTCAGTTCTCGGAGAGCAAGGAAGGAAGTGTTGACGGTTGACCAGTGCCACCTTTTAACGTCTTTCAGGATGAACATCACGGTCACATCTAAAGTGAGTGCAACAAGGCACTGCAGGTTGGAACACCAGAGGAGGGAATAACACAGAAGTCTACTGCACAGCACAGCCATTAGTCCAAAATAGCTTCAACATTGGAACCACTTCACATGGCAACACAAAAACATCTGGAATGTGGGAATACCACTGCAGTATCTCAGCTCCACTTGACTCGCTAGCGCTAACAGCGCCGTGTTTGTCAGACGGTGAAGTGACGACCAAAAGAAACATTAAAGGTCCCCTACTATGTACTTTTTAATCATCAATCAAGGGGGTCAGGAACCTTTCTATAAAGAAGTAAATGTTCTATATGCTAGTCTGGGGTCCACCCTCACAGGGGTGTGACCGCTCCCCTAAGTTTATCAGTGGTGTGTCTACCTCTAACTGGTTTGAACTGCTGTCAATCAAGGGGGTCGGGAACCTTTCTATAAAGAAGTAAATACTATACCCTAGTCTGGGGTTCCACCCTCACAGGGCTTGGACTACTCCCATAAGTTTATCAGTGGTGTGGCTATCTGTCTGCCTCTAACTGGTTTGAACTGCTGTCAATCAAGGGGGTCGGGAACCTTTCTATAAAGAAGTAAATGCTCTATACCCTAGTCTGGGGGTCCACCCTCACAGGGGTGTGACCGCTCCCATAAGTTTATCAGTGGTGTGGCTATGTGTCTGCCTCTAACTGGTTCAAACTGCTGTCAATCAAGGGGGTCGGGAACCTTTCTATAAAGAAGTAAATGTTCTATATGCTAGTCTGGGGTTCCACCCTCACAGGGATGGGACCAATCCCCTAAGTTTATCAGTGGTGTGGCTATGTGTCGGCCTCTAACTGGTTCAAGCTGCTGTCAATCAAGGGGGTCGGGAACCTTTCAACAGCCTATTTTTGGACCGTGGGAAGAAACCAGATGTGATTAATTCAATCACATTAATTGATGAATTAATAGATTAATTAAAATGACTGAAAAGTAGTATAATACAGGACCTTTAATAAATTGTCTATTGTGAGCAGCCATGATTGTTTTGAAGTTCTGACATCAACAGTGTGCTCACTGAGCGGTACAATTGCACCATCTAGTGGACCAAAAGAACATTTGACTCTGTTTGAGTCATGAAGATCCCACTCCCGCTTGGCTGGACCTCCTTATGATGAATTTATTGCAATGAATGGTTGCTAGTTAGCTATTTTTAGCTATGTCAGCTATTAAATACTGCAAAATGAGCTATTGCTAAAATGTGAAGATCGGGAAACAAAGGGGAATATTGTGCCACTGTGAAAACTCCAAAGAAAATCATTAAACCTCCCCCCCCCAAAAGCATCACATCCCGTAAAACAGGAAAAGCTGATGAAAAAGTACATTCCCCGTAGAAGAAGCAAAAATGAACGCATCATCTCATCAAATCCTGCAAATGACTTATGACCACATCAGAAATTAACATAGCATTATTGCACTCAAGGTTCTATTGTCACCTTTGACCTTCCTATTGAATCCGATATGATATCTACTGTGCTTGCTTTCACATCCTTTGTGCTTTTATCCTGAGTGGAAGCACATCAGTACGGAAATGTTTATTACATCATTTTCACCCAGTCATCCCTTTTTGTGTGTTGGCAGTAATTATTTTCTTTCAATGCTTTGGCGCCCCCAAGTGGCTGTAAACAGATGTGAGCATGCATGAGAGCATCCACAGTGAAAGAATGAAATGACTGAAGGCTGAATCAATAACACGTTCACGCTGTGACACGGTCAACTGGCAATCACAGCATGAATAATCAATATCTTGTCTATTTTTTTTCCCCCCATCATGGAACCATCAACTCTGCTCTTGGAAGCCAACATGATATCCAAAACGTGAGGAAAAGGTTCATACCTTCCCTCCAAAGTCAAACGCACCGTGGTGTTGTTTCGCTTCGTGTGCCTGACCTTCGCTGGCGATTGGCAGCACATGTCAAAGGTGAATGAAAGGCAGAATGATCTGAAGGACAAGAAGGACCACCAAGGAAGGCTGCACCACATGAGCCCCCCCACACTCGGAAGTATTCTCCTGCAAAGAGAACAGGACAAGTTTCACATCAAGTATTTGTATCAGTTTTGCTTGCAGATGACCAATCACAAAATGTATTCATTCATTTTCATTCATTTTCATTCATTTTCATTCATTTTCATTCATTTTCTTTCATTTTCATTCATTTTCTTTCATTTTCATTCATTTTCATTCATTTTCATTCATTTTCACGAAGGTCGCGGGGGTGCTGGAGCCTATCCCAGCTGTCTTCGGGCAAGAGGCGGGGTACACCCTGGACTGGTGGCCAGCCAATCACAGGGCACATATAGACAAACAACCATTCACACTCACATTCATACCTATGGACAATTTGGAGTCGCTAATTAACCTAGCATGTTTTTGGAATGTGGGAGGAAACCGGAGTACCCGGAAGAAAACCCACACGTGCACGAGGAGAACATGCAAACTCCACACAGAGATGGCCCGATTTGGAATTGAACTCGGGTCTCCTAGCTGTGAGGCCTGCGTGCTAACCACTCGCCCACCGTGCAGCCCAATCACAAAATCACATCCAACATTCCCATCCATCTATTTTCTACGCCGCTTATCCTCACTAGGTTCACACAGGTATGCTGGAGCCTATCCCAGCTGTCTTCGGGCGAGAGGCGGGGTACACCCTGGACTGGTGGCCAGCCAATCACAGGGCACATATAGACAAACAACCATTCACACTCACATTCATACCTATGGACCATTTGGAGATGCCAATTAACCTAGCATGTTTTTGGAATGTGGAACCAACTCAAAAAAAAAAAAAACTTGACACTGCCACAAACATCTTGTGCAAGTGTGTGTGTGTGTGTGTGTGTGTGTGTACTCACTAAGGCACTGTAGTCAAGGCAGGTTGTCGGGCCTCTCCGATATCGTGCATTGCTCAGTACCTTACAAGGATTCTCCTCCTGGACTGAGTGTTCTTAGTTGAGGGGCGTCGCAGCAACTTTTAGTGCTTCCCAAGATGGATGAAAAATGCGTGTGTGTGTGTGTGTGTGTGTGTCTGAGAAAGGATACACTCGGTCCTGACTTGGCTCAGTCTCTCTATCTCACAGGAGCTGCAAGGAAGCGTCTCAGCGACCACAAAGAGGAGGTTGGTGTTTTCTATCCGCTTGGCATGGAAAAGCCTGAGGAAGCCAGAGCAGATAAACATCATGTGATGCACGGACGTGCACGTGTGACGCATTATGAATGTACCGCATGCTACACACACACCGTGAGCAGTTGCCACAGTCCTGCAGCACGTTGTAAGAGTTGGTGGTGTTTGTGAAGAAGAACTGGCTTTGGATGGTCACGCAGCTGCTGCTCTTCATCTCAAAGCCTTCTGCTAGGATATCATCTGGAAAGGAGGACACGGCTTCACACTTTGTGTAATGCGGAGGAGGGGAACGCACATCTTTTGTCCACATAAAAGCATATTTCCACCTCCGCTTCTTGGATTGGATCTCATTAGATTGTGCAGGCACACATATAAACAGCAGAGGTGTGTTTTTTTTGAAAAAAGCATTAGAATAAAGAAGATAACTGACTGATGCACTTAGACGAACCCACCTTGCTGGAGCCAGCTGCTGTGTGCAAGTCCATACAGGAGCTGCTGCACCAAAGACCTGAAGAAGAGATCAAATTCACTCCTCATCAAAATGTTAAGTCCAGTTCTTAAATGTGAAGAATATCCATGTGGCAGTGTTGGATCTTAAGGAGGTTCTAAGCAGAGCAAAAGTCTCACCAGGCCACCGTGGAGGTCCACCAGGCCAAGTTGAGCATGTCGGCGATGGATGGCTGCAGAAAGAGAAGACTACTGAACTTAATCATGTCACCTAATTAGACATAGACATAGACTTTCTTTATTGTTATTGCGCAATAACACAGCAGTAAAATTGCCAACGAAATGTCGTTGCCTGGCTCCCATGTAATAATAAATAATAAATAATAAATAATAAATAATAAATAATAAATAATAAATAATAAATAATAAATAATAAATAATAAATAATAAATAATAAATAATAAATAATAAATAATAAATAATAAATAATAAATAATAAATAATAAATTCATTTTCTACCGCTTTTCCCTCACGAGGGTCGGGGAGTGCTGGAGCCTATCCCAGCTGTCTTTGGGCGAGAGGCGGGGTACATCCTGGACTGGTGGCCAGCCAATCACAGGGCAACAAATAATAAATAATAAATAATAAACAATAAACAATAAACAATAAATAATAAATAATAAATAATAAATAATAAATAATAAATAATAAATAATAAATAATAAATAATAAATAATAAATAATAAATAATAAATAATAAATAATAAATAATAAATAATAAATAATAAATAATAAATAATAAATAATAATGTAAAGAATAAATAGATTACATCAAATATGAACAATGTACAGCGTAAACAGTAATTTGTATAAATAATTTTGAATAAATAACAATCATTTAAAGTTTTGGTTGTGCGTGTGGCCAGGTAGAGGGGCTTATTTGGCACTGAGCAGTCTGATGGCCAGGAGGAAGTAGCTGTTTCTAAATTCAATTCAAGTAGTGATGAGTAGCTGGAAAGTTGGCCCCACACAGCAGAGAAAGGACAGGGACATCTGACAGGAACACATAGAATATGTCTATGACACTATATGACTAAATGGTCTCACTCCGTTCCTTATGAACGAACATAAGCGATACAGAAGCTCTGACCACAAAGAAGCGTCTTGGCGCCGCCCCCGTGTGGCTGCTGCTGATTGGCTCACACGCCGACTGGTAGTGGAAAGTCTGACGTCGGTTGAAGATGGAGTTGTTGTACAAGGCGTGCATCAAGTACGGGTCCACGTCTCCAAAAAACAGGCCAATCTGTGAAGAAGTTGGAAACGGCGCCACACGGTGGTTGAGTGTACAAGTCATCACCGCGGAGTGAACGTTACCAACCTTTCTCCAGTGATCTCTTTGATTGGACATAACCAGGAAGCCACCGTCATCAACCAGGTAGCAGAGGAGGTCCTAAACACAACAAAGACGTGCGTGTGATTTTATTCTTTCATGACAATTTCATTGTGGGAACTGAAACTTACGTCAGTGTTGACCTCACAATCCATCTCACAACTCCTGGATGGTCCACACTGGTAATCAAACATGACATATGACAAAAATATCTCCTTTTTTTATTAAGTCGGTGTCGTTTAACTTATACCTTATGTGAGCCCTGTCGATTGTCTGACACGTTGCTGGCCAGGATCTTAAACTTGTCCACCCACGCTTCCAAATCCAGCTTCACTCCCACCACTAAAGGACACGTCACATTCATGCATGCAATCACAGGATTTGGGAAAAAAGCTTGTCTCCTTACCTGCAGGTTTGAGAAGTTTTCCTCCGAGATTAACCTCCACGGCTGAACTCACCAGGATTCCAACTGTGCCATTTTCTGGTCCTAACAGGTCATCCAAAGCTGCACACCCACAATCTCCCATTAAAAAAAGGAGTCATACTTCGTACCTCGGAAGGCACATTTAAACACGAATCTTACAGGGTCAGAGCACTGCCATTAAAGGAAAAGTGCACTTTTTTTTGTCCATCATCCAAAATCCTTCTGTGAGACGTTCTCTTTTCTGTAACTTCTATTCAAAGAGCTCCAAAAAAGCTCCTACAAGGTCCACATTCACATTCACATTCATACAATTTGGAGTCGGCAATTAACCTAGCATGTTTTTAGAATGTGGGAAAAAAAAACAGAGTACCCGGAGAAAACCCACGCATGCACGAGGAGAACATGCAAACTCCACACAGAGATGGCCGAGGGGGGAATTGAACTCGGGTCTTCTAGCTGTGAGGCCTGTGTGCTAACCACTTCACCACCGTGCAGCCTATATCGATGATAACATGTCATATATTTGTGGTATTTTGGAAATGTCCTTCCTGGGTGCATCGATTTCACATAGCAACATACATAGACCTAGCCAAAACAAAAAGACTGCTCAAGCTAGTTGCTAGCCTGCTAGTAGCTAGCCACTGTGGTGTGGCGAGGTGTCACTATGCCAATATCGTAGTTCGAGGGCGTAACAATGGTAATAATAATAATAACTAGATGATACAATGTCAGTAGACATTGCGTGTGAATGCTGGAAAGCGGAAGTGAAAAATTTTAGAATGAACATAGGAAGCTTGACTGAAATGCTGTGGAAATATGCTAAAAGTCGAACGACAGTGGGAGTAGTTTTAGCTTGGTAGCACACTTTGAACATTTTGATGGTGGTGATATTATTAATGTGTGAATAGTTAAAGCCTTGTTGGCTTTTTGGAGTTTTTTTCAGAAGGCTTTCTAGGCAGCCTCTTTTTTTACCTGTTTTTATATCTTTAGAACACCCAAAAAAGACAAAGACGTGTGTTCATGTCTCACATAAGGACCGTAGATGATGACCAAAATAAATTCTTATTGCCGTGAAAGACGTCTTTGTTAAATGGTGAAGGTTCTCACATGATCTCGGTGGCGCTCTGAACATGTAGCCTTTGTTGTCCAGGCTGCGTCGGTAGTAGTTTGAATTGAAGGGCTCAGGGTCCTCATCCCACAACTCTGCAGCTCTTCACACAAAGGAAACGATTTCAGGTGTGTGAGAGGATTTTTATATTTCCACATTTGCTTTAACTCACAGATTGGGGAAGACTCGCGTGATACCTCCGTCAGTGGACGCAAACACCGCCAGGAAGCCGTACCTGAAAGAGCAGCTCATCAATCAGTCATGGAGTCTCCAGACCACCAAAATCATCCAGTTCATTTTCATTTAGAGTCTCGTTTTTAATCTGGCGAGATCTTGTTTGTTTGGAGCGCAGCCACTCACGAATTAAGATCCTTGTTCTTCCACACGCGTGAGGCCAGCTGTCCAATAATCCGAGAATCAAAAATCAGGTTATGGATGAGCGCTTGGTCGCCTGGAGTGGAAATAAGAAAGATGCAGGTTTTAACAGTGATGGATGTTCCTGCTGACAAGTACGACGTACACTCATCCGATTCAGGCGAAATCTCCAACATGAGCGAGAGGAAGTTCTGCAAAAACTGTGTGTTGTTGTCGGAAAGTTGCAGACGCTTGCAGTATTCCCTGCACGCGGGACAGAATACGTTAGCATCTTTGATGTGGGAATACAGCAAAAAGAGATGGAAAAAGGTCACCTTGGAGCCAGAAAGACATGGCCCGAGGATTCGAACGAGCTGGGCAGCAAAGACTGCATGTCTGCACCACAAAAACAACATTAATTTTGCATCTTTATTGCTTTAGCACGTGTTGCCTTCGGGTACTCACACTGGAGTTGTAGCATCACGTCACTGAGGTCTGCCTGGATGTAGTACTCGTTGTACGGTGGTAATACCAGTCCCAGACTGCAGGTGGCCATATGGAGAGGAACAGGTACATGTTTCATTCTGCTGTTTTCAGATTGCCCTCGCTCATAAACCCTTTATGACGCTATTAATGCAGAATAAGAAGAATAAGAATAATAAGATGCTACAAGAGGGATCTTTTTCACTAAAATCGGTAGTAGTATACAGCCATGCCCGCGGAGAGATGCGGTAGCATGGGTATCAGACTCCTGGATGGATATGACAAGACCGCATATGACAAGACTAGCAGTCCATCTCTCAAACAAGGTGAGAGCCCAGGATCCTGGATCTGCTGTCAAAGACAACTTGCAGGGTAGCTGGTCTTGGGTCCTGCTTTGCCTCGTGGCGTGGGTGACTATGGTAGCAACAACAAAAGAAGGAGAGAAAGCGGCGGCATGTGTTGTGAGGGAATGGTGGAGCTGTTCCAACCCTTGAAGAGGACGACTTTAGTGGTTTTAATTCCCAGAAGGAGAAGGAGGACAGTGATGAAAGACTGTTCTGGGAGGCTACTGTTTAGTCAACATATTATATGCACTGTTTGGGAAAAATTCTGTGCACTAAAACGCATTGTAGACTCAACCTAGCATAGCCACACATAGATTGCAGTCCTGTGGAAAATGCTGCATTCACATAGAAAAACATATGATAAAGATGCTCACCTGTAATCAGTACCATTGATAGGAGTCCAGGTGTAGCCTCTGTGTACCTCATCAATGTATTGCTGCAATACAAAATGATATTTCAAGACATTCATACAGTACAACATTGGGTCTGGTTTACAAGTCATATTGGACTTGCCTCATCAACTGATTTGATGGGAGTTTTGACCTGCATGTCACCCGGACGCCCATCAATCATCTGCCGACGGATCTGCAGCATGTGAAGGCAAAGAAACTTTTAGCTCGCTAGCAGGCTTGGGCCAGCATGACATTGTTGTAATTCATTCATTCATTCATTGTCGCCAGCCAATCACAGGGCACATATAGACAAACAACCATTCACACTCACATTCATACCTATGGACAATTTGGAGTCGCCAATTAACCTAGCATTTTTTTGGAATGTGGGCGGAAACCGGAGTACCCGGAGAAAACCCACGCATGCACGGGGAGAACATGCAAACTCCACACAGGAATTCAAAAATACAAATATTTACTAGTTGTCAGTGGTATGAATGTGAGTGAATGATAAGTGCCCTGTGATTGGCTGGCGACCAGTCCAGGGCGTACCCGGCCTAAGTACCCAGCCCAAGCCTACTTGCTAGTATCAGTTGCAGTCATCATGAAGTCATCTTGCTGGTTGCAAGAACCTGAAGTCAAACTGCTTTTCATGTGCTCACCTCCTCTTTATTGCTGTCCTCCACTTCTGCATCCAGGAAGTCCAGTGTGACGGGTTCTGGAAGGTTCACCAGCTGAGTGGGAAAAAAAAAGCTGCGTATAAAACAGCGCAGCCTTACTCACTTCCAATAAAAGCACATTTCTACGTCACCTTGGGTTGCAGATTGGGGTGCAGCAGGAGATATCCGTTTGGGTCAATAGCAAATATGTAACCATTGGCACCGAGCTGATGAGGAGAGAAGGAAGTCACATGTCCCACTCAATGGGAAAAGTCCAAAGTATTTTTCAAATGAAATGGCCGTACTGTGTATCTTGGTGTGAGGCGCTTTATCTCATCCAGATGCACGTCCACACCCATGACGCCTAAAATCAGCTGATTCTGGAATGACAAGGAATTCAATAGTGACTTGATTTGTGTTTTGTGATTGCTTGCATGTCCTTGCCAAAAAGCGTCATGCCACATGTTTACCTGCAGGTTTCCATCCATGGTGAGATTAAACACAGGCAAAGTCCCGGTTACCACCATCCCGAGACCCTGCACACACCAAAAAACCCACAAATCATGAATCATTTGAAGTATACGATGCAATCACTAGTTAGTATCGCACTAGATTAACATGGGGGTGCTATATTGGTCACGCAGCCTCACCAAAGCATCCTGATACACATTGGTCCACTGGACCTGCTTGGCCTCTCCGCCTGCCAGCACCATGGGGCGTCCCAGTACGTCCAGGTATTCCTAACACAACACAAAACACGTGAACATGGCGGTCCGCAGCTTGGAAAACAATGTTGATGTTAGAGCCCTGTGTGTACGTATGGCTGCTACAATGCAGAAGGGGGAGCAGGAGGAGGAGGACTCAGCTGTGTGGAGAGGCAAGAGATGAACCCACCTGGGTGTTAATCCTTATGGCGCAGATGGAGCGGATCTCAAAATAGTAACCTAATGAGAGAGAGAGAGAGAGAGAGAGAGAGAGGGGTAGGTTTTGTAAAACGTCTTTCTGGCTCCATTGTGGCTTACCTTTATTTGTGCACGCAATCCACTGCAAGGGTGTGACATCATAGTTGTGCTGGCCCACAGAGAAGGTGAACACCCGAACCTTTACGGGAATAAACACAGGCGCCGTCACTGGTACGATGCGGCGGTCCTACAAACAGTAGAGCGACTGAGAAACACCGACCGTTTTGTTGGGCCAGTTGTACTGCATGAAGACGTCCTGGGCGCGGTCCTCGCCTCCATCGGTGAAAAGCATGATGATTTTATTGCAGTTGGCACGCGGCACGTTTGTTTTCTACAAGGGAAACAACAGAGGAGCTGCTTTACGGCAAAAACAGACAGAAGGGTAGATTGTGACTCTGATTCCATCTCTTTTCCTATTATTTATTTGTTCCTATTCCTATTATTTATTTGTGCTGAATATCTATGGGGGTGTCCGGAATCACATTGTTAGTCTGGTTCTCGTGGACGCAACCTCACGCGGTTGTCCCGTGACAAAACCGTGATAGAAGTTCCAGGGATGACTGTACCGATTATGCAACATCCCTCCATCCACAGACAATGCACCATGTGATGGTGTGTGTGTGTGTGTGTGACTTGCATTTAACAGCTGATTGAAGGCGAAATGAAAGCCAGACTTGTAGTCAGTGGTGCCTTTGGCCTGCATCTGCTGCACCGCTTCCTTGAAGATCTTCTTGTTGCGCACGTTGGCCTGCACCAGATGTTTGAAGCATGGAACCACCGCCTCTGCCTTCTCGTTGAACTGAAACACGACACACACACATCAACAAAATGCATAAGGAATGCAAATGCATAATGTGACGATGATGATGATGATGATGGTGATGACCACACACAGACCCGAGCTACGTTGACGTAGTCATCATCAGACAACGTGTCCAGCATCTCCACCACTGACGCTTTGATGAGCTTCAGTGTCAGGCCGCTGACGCTACCGCTCCTGATGAAGGAAGCACACAATGCTCATCAACGCATTCAAACACACTTGGTCTGCCAGAGAGTAAGAAGATGTAGCAAGAGGGATCTTAGTGACTTTTTTTGCCGTAATGTATTTAAGGGACGTCTGACAAGAAAGCATGCATCGCTGTTCTCAACAAGCAGCGGGTGCCGTCGTGGGCCACTCCGCTATCTAATGCTAATTTGAAGCTCATGGTGACCAAGAATACTAATCATCTAGCACCGATCATGACTGTATGGGTGCAAAGTGACATCAAATCACGTACACATCAACAAGAATGACCATGTCTTTGGGAGAAGAAGCGCCCTGGATGTACCTGTGAGAGAAAGAAGAGAGCGTACATTATTTCATCAACAGATGTAAACGTGAAACGTGGAAGGCATACCAGGGTCTCCTCCTGACATCATACAGGTCGATTTTATCAGGGGCTTTCCACGGAGTGGCTGCAAATAAAAACACAACTCTCTAGTGACATCATAGTAACAAATACAGGCCTCCCTCCTTCAAGGGGGTCATTGGTCCCAGACATGAAGTGCAACAGTTTAACAGTGTGGACAGCGTGCTTCCTGCAGTGGCTTTAGACGGCTTTACACGCTTATCACCTAATATAGCAGACGTAATAAAAAATAAATCAGCGAGGAGTGTATAAAAAGAAACCTACCAGGGTAGTAGCGCGTCACCCCGGTGGCACTCCCAAAAGCTTGCCACAGTAGTGACGGATCTTCCCGACTGTTCTCCATGAAGACTTTCTCCAGAGCTTGAGTCCAGTTGAGCTCGTTGAGAATGACTGGCGCTGATGGGCATCACACACTTTAAGAACTACGGCGGCATTAAAGGACAAATAAGACCCGAGAAGGGAATGCGACTTACCTCCTTTGTAAATGTCCGTGGGAATCTGAACAGCCGTGTAGGAATAGTTGACATTGTTTTTGAAATTGGGGTCGTACACAAACTCCAGCTTGATGTGGGAAGGATTTTCCACTTCGCTTTCTCCATCCATGGAATACTGTGGCCATTTAGGAAAAAGACATAGCATGAATCTAAGTATTCTCCAAATAAAAGTACAGTAAACCTCGGATATATCGGATTCAATTGTTCCCACTGGTTTTGTCCGATATAAGCGAAATCCGTTATATGCGTATTCCGGAAAATGTCCGTTTTACGCATATATTGGATTTATATCCGGTATATGCGTAAATCGGATTTTATCCGTTATAAAAAGGCACTTCCTTGACTATGTTTCCAATGTACCTGGACGCTCAGGCAACGCTGCAAACGCTGCAAATGATGTCGTATAGCGGCCTGTCACGATTCGGCGAATTGGAGCGTCACGATGCGGCCATCCGATATATGCGAGGGAAATTTAATGGAAATGCATTGGAACGGGACTGGAGATTTTGTCCGAAATAGGCGAAATCCGTTATAAAAAATCTGATATATGCAATGAATTTTTATTGTAAATGCATTACAGAAAAATTGGTTCTTTTTTATTTGTCCGTTGTGAGCAAATTTCCGATATATCCGAGGTTTACTGTATGACAAAAAATTCATTTCCGATATGTTGACTTAATAAATAAAGATGGCTGCCAAAGCCAAAATATGAGAAACAGCTCTCAGGAGGACAGTGTCAATAAAAACTGAGCATTATTATCTTGAATGTTTTTGTCCTGGAGCTTTTTATGGGTACCTAATGAAGTGTCTGGTGAATCTTGCTTGAACAGTCAGTGACTCACATAATCCAGCTCTGCCTTGGAGTCGTAGTAAGCCATGTCCAGCTCCTGGGGAACACACACCAACACACCACCTCAGCTTCCAATACACAAACCCCACATTGATCCTTCATCAGTGTTCCAACATTGAAACAAACAATGTCTTTTCAATCAGCAAGAGTAATCAGACTTGGGTAGAGCAATGCCATCTGTCGGTGTCAATCGCTGAGCCCTAGCGTACTTTAGAATAAGCTTGGCGCATCTTCTCAGAGGCTGCTATGTTTCTATTTTTGGATTCCATTTGATCTAGAAATGTAGTTCTAAGCCTTTCAGCAGCATCTGAAATATCTGAAACTGTCAGTCAACTGGGAAAGATATGTGTACTGATTCTGTAAAAATAATTTATTTAGTTTCATCCCTTTGTGCGTGTCAAGAATGATATGGTACGGATAACTGCTTTTTTATATCCATCCATCTTCTTCCGCTTATCCAAGGTTAGAGCGGCAGGGGCAACAGCCTAAGCAGGGAAGCCCAGATAGTCCTGGGTTTTCCTCCAGGACTGGACACCTCCTCAGGGAGGCATCCAGACCAGATGCCCGAGCCACCTCATCTGGCTCCTCTCAAATCGAAGGAGCACCACGTCTATGCCGAGTTTCTCCTGGATGATTGTGCTTCTCACTTTATCTCTTAGCTTAGCCACCCTAGGGAGAAAGCCCGCCATCTTGTCCGTTTGGTCACTACCCAAAGTTCACGACCATAGGTGGAGGTAGGAAGGTAGATCCAACAGGCTGATGCAGAGTCGGGATCAGTGCAGACGCTGCACCAATCCACCTGTCCATCTCAACAGGGCTTTGAATACTTGCTGTTGGCAACACTGATCCCTCCTGCTACGTCTTCTTATTCTCTGGCACACTAGAGGTCTATTATTGAATAATTTTCCTGACTAGGGTTTTAGTTTTTTGGGTGATTTTAGGCCCAATGTGTTGAGAATCTTCATCAAATAAAAAAATATGCAAGATAAACTGTTCATAAGTGCGGTGAAGGTAAAGACACAAGGAAGTTACCTTGATGCCATCTTGCCAGGGATGCTCTTGTTGAAGCCGCTCTGCCTCTCTGGCTAACCTCTGAGAAAACATTGACATTATTGGAGGAAATCAAACGTGTCCCCATCTTTGAGGGACAAGCAAGCATGTTATTCAAAACACAAATCGTCTCTGGCGACTTACTTCAAGAGCTTTGCGCTTCTTCGCCAGAAGTTTCTCGATGTCTGACGCCACCTTCTCCACGATCCTCCGAGGTTGATTCTTCACCAGGCTAAAGCGTCTTCTTTCTTCGTTGTAGATCTGGAAAAGCAGAGAATGCATACATTACCAAGTCTCAACCGCAATAACAAAGCTTGGGAACGTTCTGCACCGAGTCTTTTTATGTTGCAATCCATGGGACACAGGAGACCAGTCGCTACTTCTCATGCCGTCTCTTCACACACGTTCCTTCAGGCCATCGTCACAGGGGGATTCCATCATTGCCTAATAATATGTGAATGTTGAGGATATATAGTATACGCTCTCTATTTATTTTGAAGGCAAAAGTGGCAGTTTAAAGAAATTCTAAGCATGTGTCCCTTGAGCATGTTGAACACCAAATGGGGTAACAATCCTTACTCCACTTTTAAGAGAAGAGGACGCAAACAGCTTTGAAGTACAACCAGTCCACTTGTGTTTTGTGGGCTTGGAGAAGGCAACCTGTGGGGAATACTTGAGGAGTATGGGGTACCAGACCATCTAATTGAGGCTGTTCGTTCCCAGTGAGGGTTGGACTCCTCTAGGGCCACCCATTTTTCTTCACTCCATGTTCCATGTTCCAGGATGTTGCAAGGATCCGGTTTATTGTTAGCTGCAGGATTTGCAGATGATGTAGTCCTGTTGGCTTCATCGGGTGTTGATCTTCAACTCTCGTTTTTTTTCAGGTTGCAAGACCAATTCATGTACTTTGTACGTCTTGATGCATCATCTGTACGTTCTTTTGTATGTTTTGCTGGTACCAGGTTTGGGGAAAATGATCATCTTTATCGTATGTGGCAATTGTGGACTCCTATGGTGTTGTGTGCCCGACGTGCGATTTGGGGAACGCCAAAAAAATCGTACGTCCGGTTGTGAGTCAGACCTTCTGGAACAAATTAATGATGCTAACCACGGCTCCTTCCTCATGGGCATACAGCCACCTCTGTGTAAAGAAGGCTTCGCTACACATGCTAAAATAAAAGTCCGTCAGTCAGTATGTTTGATCATGTTGTTTTTCTTCAGTGAATGAACTGACATAGCATAATGTTGCTGTTAACTTTGGGCTATTTGTATTGAGTTGTGGACTGCACAACCATAACCTGCATTGAAAGCTTTCTAGATCTTCCAGAATCTGCACCTATTCCTGCTTTAATGGTCTGTTTATTTATTATTATATTATTATTACGCCGCTGTGATTGGCCACATTCTGTGCTAACACGGTGAAATCTTCACAGTGCAGCAGAGCGGGGGAGGGCAGGTCGACAGCTTGTATTGGGGCACGCCCATATAAGGTAGCGTTAGAAAAAAACTCTCTTAAAACGATGGAGGAATGGAGCATAGAGGAATGAATGAACAAGTGCATCTCCCAAGCAGGCATCAGTGCATTAGTAGCTGGCCATCTGCTCAGCTGCGACTCTAACCGAGCGGACATGTGCCCACGCTCCGCACATCTTCCAACAAGAGCACGCCTCCCTCGCTCGCTCTGCCCCGCTCACATGATCTCTGCTCCACTTCGCCGGAGACGACAGCCTCTTTCAGCCCCAATGACACCAAGTCTGAATCTTAAAGTACCCGGAGAAAACCCAGAGAACATGCAAACTTCACACAGAGATGGCTGAGGATGGAATTGAATCCAGGTCTCCTAGCTGTGAGGTCTGCGCGCTAACCACTCGACCGCCGTGCAGCCACCATAAAAATCAGTTCAAGCAAATTAGCACATTCCGATATTAATGAGAAAACCAAAGAAAAACAAGACTTAAAGGTGCAGACTTAAAGGGGAGCTGCATTCAAAACATGAACACATATGTCGTTCCCTTTTCTGTGCATTCTAGCACAAGTAAAACGAGTTAATATGAACTAGATAACAACGCACATCATGAGAAATACCTCACAAAAAACTTTTTTTTAAAAACGCCTGCAGTGAAAGTGGCAAACAGGGAGCAGAGAAGGCGTGAGAGGGTTTAATCTTAACCAATCATATGATCGCTTTTCATTGCCTTTAAATGTGAAGGGCACACTGGACTGCGCATCAGAAGCCACAGCCTCTGTTCCTGACAGAAAATTGTCACTGCGCCAAGCTGAAAGTGTGGAAACCTCCCCCGGTGCGCCGCCGCCACGCCCACATCGGCTTAGCCAGTCTACCAAATTGGCAAAATTGGAACAAATTACCACCGCGTGGTGTGCTCCACACTCCGCCACCATACGCTGCGCCCAATGACAGCATTGTAAGATATCATATTAACTAATTTTCTCGTGTTATAATGCACAAAAAAGGGAAATAAATAGTGCAGTTCTCCTTTTAATGCAACTGAATATTAAAAAACAAAAGACAGCAATAGAGAGAGTGGGATGCTCACCCCTTTCAGCTGCTGAGCTCCACTGATGTGCTGAAAGACTCTGTCAATCTCCTGCTCGATGCGCCTCGCCCAGTGCATTATCCTGCAGATAAACATCACAGCCTGAGTGCGACGCTTATTTTGTGTGTGTGTGAGAGAACATCATGCACTAACACAATTGTTCACAATTACAGTATCCAGTATTTAAATGTAGTATTACTGATCACACACAAAAAGTGCTGCTGATGTGGACAAGCAGCTGAGGTAGTCCACTTCTTCGAGGGCCCTGCTTTGACTGAGCATCATCCCAATGGAATGTACTCAATATACTGTATATTTGTGTCATATGTTGCCCACTCCACATACATTGCAGTCAGATCAGGTGATGTTGTTGATTGTTGCCAGCTTGTAAAAACCTTTGAGACTTGACTTGACTTCGTTCATGAACAAAGGCCACTTGATTATGAACTGGTTTAAGTAGGAACTAGTAGTTTGTTTGTCGTTTCTTGAGGAAACGGTCCAAATCTGCTTCCTCATCATGATGCATGTTGAGGTATACCAGATGTTTGTTTATGTTTGTTCATCTCTGCTCACTTTTTACAGTATGCTCCTAAATGCAACTTCAACATCCAAATGCAAATTCATCCCAGTTAGTGATGTTAGCACATTTTTTCTGCACAAAATGTCATTTTTGAAAGAACAGAGTGTGACGATGACACACACACACACACACAAAGATGAGTTTTCTGGTGAGCTGCGAGAGCAGCATCCAGTCTACTGTATGTGAAGATGGACCACCGCCAGCACAATCGCAACAACGTTTACGTAATACATTATTTAACAAATGAGCGGCTCTAAAATTAGAGACTCTTTTCAAAATATCTCTTTGCTTTTAAATGCCAACATCAGAACACGAGGGTGCATAAATAAGTAAAGGGCTTCCAATCATAAAAAGATATTTCATTCAGCAGAACAAAAGAGGTCAGTCAACGTTCCGCTTTTTTCTGTCTGTTTGATTATTTTTAGCGACTAAAACGGAGAAAAGTAGATGCGGCATGACAAGAGGAAACTTCAGAGGCTTCTCACACGCTAGAGATGTCTTTAGTATTCATTTTTGCTAGAATTTTAACACACCTCAAACGCACCTTCTGCCCTTTTCAGCATCTTTTAAATCACATCTCTAAGACGCCCACAGCAACTAAGACAACAGAATCAGAACAAAGCATGCTGCCATGCACACACAGGAGCAGGGACCCACCAAATCCCTCAAGCAAACCGGCCTCTCTTTTTTCTTTTTCTCATGCATCCAAACTTTCAAATACATTTCCAGAAGTCCCTCCAGGCGTAGAAAATGAAATATGCATAAAGTCAAGCTCTAATGGAATCTCCCAGCATATGTACCGGCATGTAGCTAGCTAAGCCGTTGTTTCGTCTCATATACTTACAAGACTTATCTCATATATATTGCATTTTGACATGAGTACAATAGCTAAATGCTAACAGTTGTCATGCTAGTGCCTAGTAAGCTAGCACAAAGTACCCAAAGTGCCAAAGCATTCTATAGTGTTCCTACATTGTGCTATGTACAGTATATATTTCCATTTTGGCACAATGCTAACATCATAACAGTTAGCATACCAGCAAGAAAGTGCTGAGGAAGTCCTATATTGTCCCTATATCATGTCATGTACTGTATATATTTGCATTTTCACATGAGTAAAATAACTAAAATGTGAACAGTTTTCTTGGTAGAAATTAGCAAGATAGCACTAATTACCAAAAGTGCTAAGATGGTTCTATATTGTCCCTCCATCGTGTCATGACACAAGTACAATGGCTAAAATGCTAACATACTAACAGTTAGCATGCTAGCACCTAGCAAGATAGCAACTAATGCTGAAGGTGCCAAAGCAGTTCTATAGCTTCCCTACATCGTGTCATGTATATATTTGCATTTTGACACAAGTCCAATACGTAAAATGCTACCATGCTAACAGTTGTCATGCTAGCACCTAGCAAGCTATCACTAAATACCGAAAGTGCTTAGATGGTTCTATATGGTCCTTGCATCGTGTCATGACACAAGTACAATGGCTAAAATGCTAGCATATTAACAGTTAGCATGCTAGCACCTAGCAAGATAGCAACTAATGCTGAAGGTGCCAAAGCAGTTCTATAGCTTCCCTACATCGTGTCATGTATATATTTCCATTTTGACACGAGTCCAATACCTAAAATGCTACCATGCTAACAGTTGTCATGCTAGCACCTAGCAAGCTAGCACTAAGTACCGAAAGTGGCAAAGGAGTTGTGTAGTGCTGAAAGGCCAGGAACAACAAGGTATGTTCACAAACACTCCCATTATGATGTGTTTATGGGTCAGAGTGAACGGGTAGTGCCTAATCTATTTGTGGCGGTCCAAATGTACCTGTGATGGGCCACTGATATAATATGTGAGTGATCAGATAGATATAAAAATATTTTGGATACAAATACACTAAAAGTCTACGACAAAGAGAAGTTGATGTCATGGTGAATGCTTAAGAGAGTAGAGTAGTTACTGTTCAGTGTCGCTGCTTCAGCGTTAATGGGGAGGAACTGATGAAGCGCAAAGTCAGCGGTCGATTGACGGATATTGATGAACTAATCTCTCCCGAATGATTCATTAATTAAGTAAAGCCTTGCTCTGGTGTAACTTGCAATTATCTACTGCTCCGTAACAAAGGTCAATTCCTGTCCATTTCCACTCCAGGTACTGCAACATTTCACCGGGGGTGCCCCACGGGGTTAATTAGTGCACGCTACTGTAGTTTTTTGTGTGTTCTACATGGCCCTGTATGTTATCACTGTCAAGTCAAGCGACAAGTCTGCCAAAGCAGGACTGCTGTTTTTTACCCCCCCCCCCCCCCCCCCCCGAGTCACTGCGGATATACTTCATCATTGTTCCTCACGCTGCACACACGCGTATTTACTAAGCAATGCAAAGTGGTACTAGCTTTCTAAAGCTTTAAAAATGTGCCATCATTTACTTAAAGGGCCTTACTGTGTTGCACACAATATCTTATTCTGTATAACAAACACACCTAAAGCACTCAAAACAAGCTAATACAAGCAAAACTAACCTACACAAACTAAGTTGTGTAGAGATAAGATAAGCTAAGTTACCTGAACGAAGCTAAAATATGCTATGCTAAGATATAACACCACCTAAGATATTTCAATTATAGCCTAAAGTAAGCTAACTACGAGAAGCTAAGAAGATGCAAGCTAAGCTAATGTAAGCTAAACTAAGCTACACAAACAAAGTTGTGTAAAGATGACCTAAGCTACGCTAACCGAACGAAGCAAAAATATGCTATGCTAAGCTATAACACCATCTAACATTTGCTTAGATATCTGGATTATTAGCTAATATAGGCTAAAGTAAGCTAACTACGGGAAGCTAAGAAGATGCAAGCTAAGCTAATGTAAGCTAAACTAAGCTACACAAACAAACTTGTGTAAAGATGACCTAAGCTACGCTAACTGAACAAAGCCAAACTATGATATGCTAAGCTATAACACCATCTAACATATGCTTAGATATCTGGATAATTAGCTAATATAGGCTGAAGTAAGCTAACTACGGGAAGCTAAGAAGATGCAAGCTAAGCTAATATAAGCTAAACTAAGCTACACAAACAAAGTTGTGTAGGGATGACCTAAGCTACGCTAACTGAACGAAGCTAAACTATGATATGCTAAGCTATAACACCACCTAACATATGCTAAGATATCTTAATTATGAGCTAATGTAGGCTAAAGTAAGGCAGCTATTGGAAGGTAAGAAGAGACAAGCTAAGCTAGTATAAGATAAACAAGGGTACTCAAGGACAAAAAATATTTTAAAAAATCAACATTTGGAAAAGTAAGCTGTGAAAAAAAAGTTTGAAATACTATGAGGAAAAATAATGTAATTTTAGTAGCATAGACTTGAAATATACATAAAATATGATATTTTTAAAGTCATAGTATTATGAGAAACAAACAAAAAGTTGTGTTTTAAAAAAATGTGATTGGGAAAAAAGTTTGAAAATGATGGGAATTAAGTCATTGTGTTACTAAAGGACAATATGCAAGAATAAAGAATGAAATAGTTGGACAATTTGGGGAAAAAAACAGCAGAAATTGAAAAAACAATAGGAAAATAAAGGTCAAACTAAATATTAAAAAGAAGAGCAGTAGAGCATATTAGGAGAGCATGAATCCAGACCAGGATGGCGCAGATGTGAACTGGAAAAAGTATAGCGTACGTAGATGTTCCTTATGGGCGTCGAAGAAGGCGGGGGCAGGAGGGGCAGGGGGCTGTGTCAGCTAGATTTCCAAGCACTCAGCACAGAGTTCATCTTCACACGAGGAGGACCAAGCCAGCTGTTGGTGTTAGTGGATCAAATCACCACAGTCCAGCATGAACTTAGCATTTCAACTTTCTTCTTGGAAATTTCAGTCCCGTAAGTCTGACTTTATTTCTATAATATTTATATACTCCTATAGAGCAGCTACATAACATAACCCCCACACATTGCTTTCTAGCCCTTCCGCAATCTGCACCTATTCAGTTGTATTTCTTTGGATTTTGGTCTGTTTTCATGTATTCCACCCACGGCCAGCTTCTTTTTTCCATTTTGGATGCTTTTTATTGTTGTTTTTACTTTTTATGTTAAATTCTATTTTTTTAGAATGTTCATTTTCCAGCTACCTTCGCTGGTTTATAATTTTCTTTTTAAAGTTCATAAAAATTATTTAATTCTGATAATATTTGGACATTATTCTTGTAACATTTCAACTTTTTCCACATCCTAATTTCCTAAAAATAATAAATGTATTTGTTGTGTTTCTCATAGTATTACAATTAAAATAATAACTAATAACAATTTCACATTTTTTCTCATAAATTTTCTCCACATAATTATGCATTTATTCTCATAACATTACAACTTTTTCCACAATCTAATTTTCCAAAAGTTACAACTTTATTTGTAGCTTTGGTAGTAAAATTACTGCTGACTTCCCCCCATTTTTGTTGTTCTTTATTTTATTGTTCAATCATATTTTTGGAATGTGATGCAGGCCAATAAAAAAACATACACACCCCGCAGGCGGCCCCCGGGCTGCACTTTGAACAGCACCTATTTAAACTCTTGGCTGTATTTCGATATCCCATATTTGCTAGTACTTTTTTTTTTACATCCTGTATCCCTTGACCATTAGAAAACAAGCCGGGGGGGCCACACTTTGGACACCCAATAGTTTATAGTAGTAGTACATTTTATCTGAAAGTAATCCCTAAAAATATGTACAGATTGTAGTTTCCTGTTTATTGACGTGTTGTGGTTGTGGTAGTACTACTAAAATGCAGTTTGATTGTGGCTGGGTGCATGTTGACATGAACACATTACATAACATACTAATTATATGCGCGTGCGTGTGCGCGTGTGGTCAATGGAGTTGTTCCGAGGCTCCGGTAGAGTCCACTTACGTGTACTGTTGCGGGAAGGTGAGCCCCTCCGAAGCAGGCCACGCCGCGCCGCCGAGCATCACGATGACCTGCAGAGACAGCAAGCGGACGTCGCTGAAACACTTCCCGCCTATCGCCACCATCTTCCACTCGAACGGACGGACGGACTCAAGGAAGACGCGGGAGAGGCAGAGAGAAGGAGCGGTTCAGTTGGCGGCCGAGTTCATCTCCACCGCGTCGGCAGGCGAGGAGGACAGGGAGAAGGCTTCGGCCGTGAAGGCATCACGATGCTCTAATGCAGCTGCCAAGACACTGCAGCGTCTCTGCTGATCCCAGTTCTCACTTCCAACACCTCCTCTTCCTCCTCCTTTTCCTCACTGGGGGGGTGGGCGGGTCCATCCGCATGTCGATGGCATCGATACTAAAGCAGTGGATACAGAGTCATGAGATTATATTTACATTGCACACAATATTGATACACAAATAATGATAATAATTTCATTCCTTATTTTACCTTTCTTTATTTTAATCCAGGCTCAGGGTGTCCAACTTCCGGCTCAGCTCTCTGTTCACCACGATGGTCCGGTACGGAGACCACAAAACTGTAGACCTCACGCTCCAACCTTCCCTCACTCTTAAACAAGACCCCGAGATACTTGAAGTCCACTTTGGGCAGGACCTCACCATGGCCTCGGATTTGGAGGTGGTGAGTCCAGGGGCGCCACTAGGTTCTGAGCTTAGCCCCCTGGAGATGCACAGGATATGAATGAATGGAGTAGACATTAGGAAATCCAAAAAATAAATAACGAACAAGAACCGGGATATATGTATATATATATATTATATTATTATATTATTATATTATTATATTATTATATTATTATATTATTATATTATTATATTATTATATTATTATATTATTATATTATTATATTATTATATTATTATATTATTATATTATTATATTATTATATTATTATAATAATCATTATTATTTAGCCTATTATTATTACTATCACCATTGTTCTTTTGATTATTACTTAATGACATTACTTAATTGATTATAAATTAATGAGCGGTAATGTGAATATTTATTTTAACTCCTATTCTTGCCTTATTATATAAAATTTGTCAGAGATTTTTTGTAAAAGAAAATTAATAAAAAATATCAAAAATTTTTGTTAAAAAAATCAATAAAAAATATCATTTGTTTGTTAAAAAATCAATAAAAAATATAAATTTTTTGTAAAAAAAAATCAATAAAAAATATCAAATTATTTAGAGGAGGTTTAAGAACATTTTAGGGGGCAGAAGCTCCCCCTAAAATAGGCCTAATGATGCCACTGGGTGGGTCGCATTCCAGAAGTTTGCAAAGCGCCCCAGTAAACGCTGATGGTCAAAGCCCCATGAGGCCATCAGGACCACATCATCTGTGAAAAGCAGAGACCAGTTCCTAAGGCCCACAAACTGGAAATTGTACCCATGAAGATGATGAACAGAATGTGTGACAAAGGGCAGCATTGGCGGAGGCTAACCTTCACCGGAAAAACAAGTTGGACTTACTGCTGGCCATGCCATTCATCCCGGAATACCAGAACACCCCCCCACCGGACACCGGTAATGGAACTGTCCGCATTCATGTCCTGTTCTGATGCGTTTCACCCCAAATCTCCAACATTTTCAAGTAACAAGTACCTGTAACCGGCAATGTTGGCATTATATTTATCAGACTGATATCAAATTTGCAGTATCTCCCTCCCGTATTCCTCACATTCCACCCCCCCTCCTCCCACCCGTGGATGGATGAAGGCACGTTCACCAGGCAACCGCAACGCATCGCATCAGGTTGAGGTTTTATTTATATCTGCAGGGCCACGTGGGGTTTGCATAAATTGAGGTTTATTTATTTAAATTTTTTTCTTAAAGAAAGCTGCAGCGAGCTGCTGGCGGACACTGAACGCAACACCAGTCAGTATGAGGGAGAGTCAATATGCAAGAGAAGCATACAATATGTTTATCATTTTTGCTCCAATGAGGTCAGCACAAAGGAAATAGTCAATAATAAAATACTATACTGTATAAGGGCCGCACGGTGGGCGAGTGGTTAGCATGTAGGCCACATAGACAGTAGAGGGGGAAGACCTGGGTTGAAATCTCCATTGAGCATCTCTGTGTGGAGTTTGTTTGGCTAGTTTAATTTAGCTTCATTAGCGACTCCAAATTGTCCATAGGTATGAATGTGAGTGTGAATGGTTGTTTGTCTATATGTGCCCTGTGATTGGCTGGCCACCAGTCCAGGGTGTACCCCGCCTCTCAAATCACCAAATCACATTCAATCCACATTTTCATCAACATTATTATTCTTTTCGCATCTTCAAGCTCTAGTTAGAGCAGGGGTCTCAAACATGTGGCCCGCGGGCCAGATGTGGCCCGCAGGACACTAGTTTGAGGCCCCTGCCTTGATATGAAAGTTTAATGTTAGTGCGGCCCGCGCAAGTTTGATATGAATGCTGTATGGTATCATGTGCCCAGAAAAAATTATTACGTTTGATTAATGTTCATGTTAAAGGTTAAATAACTGTTAATAGTTATCCTCCCTATCCGTGTGGAAGTGGTAAGTTTTTGGCTATTTAAGTTTAAAGGAAATAACTTGAAGGCTACCGTTTAGGTCGCTAGCTCTCTAGTTTGCGAGTTAGCATGTGTCTCAAGACCCTGCAGTTGCGCAATATGTTGTAAATAAAAAGAGTATAAATGTGACTATAGTCGTGTTTTGTCATGTCTACAGGGCTCTAATAATGCTTTGTTCATTTTAATCTGAAATAAATAATTTGTCTACCCATCAACTATATGTGGTTTCTTAAGTTTTTATTATTTGCCGTTTTATTATTATTATTATATTTATTTATTTATTACTGATTGATTGATTTTCTTTATTTTTGATTTGTTTATTTATTTTTCATCTTAATAAAAAATAAAAATAAAAAGTAAGATATTTGAGAACAGTGGAATGTTTTATCAGAGCTTTTATTGTAGAAAATTGGAACCAAAGCGAAGTTTTTTTAATTTTTTTGTTTTTAATTAATGCGTTTTTTTTTTTTTTTTTGGGAAAACCTGATGCGGCCCAGTCTCACCCAGACCCGAGCTCCAGTGGCCCCCAAGTAAATTGAGTTTGAGACCCCTGACTTAGAACCTCCTTAAGATCCACCACTTGACATAATTCACGTGTATTATCCCTCCTTTGCTTACTTGTATTGTGCAAATACTCAATGGACTGCATGAAATAATAAAAGTGTCTTTCCTCATGTTAGTTGACTCCCAAAGAGAGTGTTCATGTTCATAAATGTGCCTGCAGCTATTGGAAGAAGCATATTTCTACGTGTAGAGCGTATTGCTATGAATATAGATGAGATGCTTGCAAAGGCTGGGCTGGCAGAGCCTAGCTTGTTTATTAGAGTATGAGTGAAATATGATGTCCGCACATACGAGGTGCTGGATCTCTTGGCTAAGCATCTAACCGTGCACAAGCAGCACAAAGACGACGTGGAAGTAAGACCTGGTGGTGTGATGTAACACAGCTTTTGTTTTTCCCCGTATGAGTGGGAAGGCTGGGAATTGAATGATCAAATGAAAAACATGGTGAAAATACGCGGGGTGGTATTTTCTAGCTGTCAACTAAGATGTTTCCAATTGTTTAACCCCTTCAAGAGATGATAGTGATACTTCATTTTTGTTTTGTTGTTGTTTTCAAGTCAGCAGATTTTGCTGGAGGTTATCTTCCCAACTACAAAACAAGTCCCATCGAAAATGCCATTTTGGAGCCCCCGTTTATATTAAAACTAGAAAAAAACTCAGACACCATTGTTCCCCCATTTCCCGATTTCCTCCATAAATACAGTATTACTCTTACATTTATTTATCTATATTTAAATATCTATCATCGACATAGTATTTAGATTGCATGCTCAAAATGCTAATATTAGCATGCTACCACCTAGCATAATAGTGATGGTAAGTCTTTTTAAAAATGGCTAAAAATGTTACTATGCTAATGTTAGCATGCTTGCAATGTCAACATGCTACCATTAACATGCTAACACCTAGCATAATAGTAGTAAGTCTTAATATAAATGTGTCTAGCTTTGAAAATGGCAAAAAAAATGCTATTATACGAATGTTAACATGCTAGCAATGCTAACAAATGGCATAATAGTGTTAAGCCTTTATATAAAAATGTTGCTATGCTAATGTTAGCATACTTGCAATGGTAACATGCTAACATTAACATGCTGACACATAGCATCATAGTGCTGATTTTTTATATGTGTACGTGACGACCTATGAAAATGGATAAAAAGGCTACTATGCTAATGTTAACATGCTAACACTAACATGCTAACACCTAGCATAATAGTAGTAAGTATTTATATAAATGTGTCTAGCTAGGAAAATGGCTAAAAATGTTACAATATCAATGTTAACATGCTAGCAATGCTAACACATGGCATAATAGTGCCAAGTGTTAATATATATATATATATATATAGCTATGAAAATTGCTAAAAATGCTACTATGCTAATGTTAACATGCTAGCAATGCTAACATGCCAACACTAGAATGCTAACACCTAGCAAAATAGTGTTTACAAGTCTTTATATAATTGTGTCTAGCCATAAAAAAATGACTCAAAATGCTACTATGCTAATGTTAACAAGCTAAAATTCTGAAAACGGGAATGTGAAAAAAAGAGGAAATGTGGAAAATGGCAACAATGTCCTGATTATTAGTTGACTGCTTGGCAGAGATAATAAAGAGTTTATGCAAAAATTTAAATTTTGATTATTGGTGCTCAACTTGTAGTTGTTATACATGTGCACCAGATGGCGCGTTTTTTTTCCCCATTCAAAGCATGCAGCAAATTTTTTCATAAAATACAGTAAACATATTGGCCTATCAAGGCCGCTGAGGTGTGTTGGAGCCTATCCCAACTGACTACTGATACACAATACATACTGTAGTAGACAGTATTACAGCTAAACTGCATGCAGCAATCAGTGGTATGAGTGGAAGACCTTAGCGTACTTCACCATTGAGAGATGTGTTGCATGTGCTTAGAGGCCCGCGTGGGCAATAACAGGGAAAGCATGACATTTCATAAGAGACTGTGAAGGCTGCACAGTGAGGGGTGGCAACACGAGGAAATGTCACAGCCCAGTTGGTGCATGTCCCTGCATTATACACATTGTATTTTACACATAGAGTGGGGGGGGGGGGGGGGGGGGGGCACCAGACACTCACTTCCCCAGAAGAGGGACAAGATTTTAACATTAAGAAATTATATACTTTATTATACTTAACTTCTGGGGCGGCATGGCGGTCTAGTGGTTAGCGCACAGACCTCACAGCTAGGAGACCAGGGTTCAATTCCACTCCTGTGTGGAGTTTGCATGTTCTCCCCGTGCATGCGTGGGTTTTCTCCGGGTACTCTGGTTTCCTCCCACATTCCAAAAACATGCCAGGTTAATTGGCGACTCCAAATTGTCCATAGGTATGAATGTGAGTGTGAATGGTTGTTTGTCTATATGTGCCCTGTGATTGGCTGGCCACCAGTCCAGGGTGTACCCCGCCTCTCACGGCTCCAGCACCCCCGCGACCCTCATGAGGAAAAGCGGTAGAAAATGAATGAATGAATGAATGTATACTTCTGGACCCGCCTTCTTCCACCCAGACAAAAAGACTATATGACTGACAAAAGGGCTCACTCCGTTCATGCCGGTGTTCTATGGAACAAAGGTGTGGTTCACACCTCTTCCTGCCTGACACGCATGCACATGCCAAGATATTGATAAATATTGATTCTTTTTCATTGATTCCGTGCTTACGTGGGTGTGAACACACTCCCATAAATGAATGAAAAACGTTTTTTATGGTCAAAATACTACATGAAACATTATTTTTATTAATAAATAAAAATAATTAATTAAAAATAAATTCATATTATTATTAATATTTTTTCTAAAATTTTGCTGTTTTTTCAACTTCCATCTGAAATAATAATAAAGACAGATTTTTGTAATATTGACTATATTTACTATTCAATAACCGCATCTCTTCCCGTCCCCGACTTGGGCCCAGCTTCATAAGTGGTCTCCCTGATGCTCTCCCCCCCCCTCCCCCATGTGCTAATACAGCTGCCATGTCCTGGGGGGGGGGGGCTAATTACTGGCTGTGCAGCCTTGGTGACAGCCCCCCTTGGAGACAGCTAGCATACATCTCCAAAGGGAGCTGAACTGTGAACGCGACCAACTTGCACATCGTGTAAACATGGCCACAAAAACAAAAAACTAGAGAAGATAGATTTTGGGATTCACACCACATATTTTAGTCCTACCTTTATTTTTATTTATATTCCTTGACCATGAAGTACTGTACATTACCATGGGCGTGACATGTTGGAATGACTTCAAGAATGCTAACAACTAGCATAGTAGCACTAAGCGTATATACAAGTGCCTAACGTAACGTTTTTTCAGTTTTTTTCAGTTTTGTTCTTTTTTTTTTTCAACTTGCTTCGAATGCACTTTTCTGGTCAAAAACACAGTGGAAACCTCACACACACTCAACAGGGGCCCCAGAAGCACCCAAAAATGGCATAAAATGCCAGAGTTTAAATTTTGTGATTTTTGACAAAAAACGTAAGGGAGGGTGTGTCGTTTTTTTTTTCAGTTTTTTTCAACTTTCTTCTAATGCACTTTTCTGCTCAAATACACAGTGGAAACCACACACACACTCAACAGGGGGCCCAGAAGCACCCAAAAATGGCATAAAATGCCAGAGTTTAAATTTTGTGATTTTTGACAAAAAACGTAAGGGGGGGGTGTGTCGGTTTTTTTTCAGTTTTTTTCAACTTTCTTCTAATGCACTTTTCTGCTCAAATACACAGTGGAAATCACACACACACTCAACAGGGGGCCCAGAAGCACCCAAAAATGGCATAAAATGCCAGAGTTTGAGGGCGGTCATTTTTGACAAAAAAAAACGTAAGGGGTTAGTATGTCGTTTTTTTCAGCTTTTTTCTACTTTCTTCTAATGCACTTTTCTGGTCAAAAACACAGTGGAAACCTCACACACACTCAACAGGGGCCCCAGAAGCACCCAAAAATGGCATAAAATGTCAGAGTTTGAATTTTGTGATTTTTGACAAAAAACGTAAGGGGGGGGGGTGTCGTTTTTTTTCAGTTTTTTTCAACTTTCTTCTAATGCACTTTTCTGCTCAAATACACAGTGGAAACCACACACACACTCAACAGGGGGCCCAGAAGCACCCAAAAATGGCATAAAATGCCAGAGTTTGAGGGCGGTCATTTTTGACAAAAAAAAAAACGTAAGGGGTTAGTATGTCGTTTTTTTCAGTTTTTTTCAACTTGCTTCTAATGCACTTTTCTGCTCAAAAACACAATGGAAACCTCACACACACTCAACAGGGGCCCCAGAAGCACCCCAAAATGTCATAAAATGTCAGAGTTTGAATTTTGTGATTTTTGACAAAAAACGTAAGGGGGGGGGGTGTCGTTTTTTTTCAGTTTTTTTCAACTTTCTTCTAATGCACTTTTCTGCTCAAATACACAATGGAAACCACACACACACTCAACAGGGGGCCCAAAAGCACCCAAAAATGGCATAAAATACCAGAGTTTGAGGGCGGTCATTTTTGACAAAAAAAAACGTAAGGGGTTAGTATGTCGTTTTTTTCAGCTTTTTTCTACTTGCTTCTAATGCACTTTTCTGCTCAAAAACACAGTGGAAACCTCACACACACTGAACAGGGGCCCCAGAAGCACCCCAAAATGTCATAAAATGTCAGAGTTTGAATTTTGTGATTTTTGACAAAAAACGTAAGGGGGGGGGGGGGGTGTCGTTTTTTTTTCAGTTTTTTTCAACTTTCTTCTAATGCACTTTTCTGCTCAAATACACAGTGGAAACCACACACACACTCAACAGGGGGCCCAGAAGCACCCAAAAATGGCATAAAATGCCAGAGTTTAAATTTTGTGATTTTTGACAAAAAACGTAAGGGGGGGGTGTGTCGGTTTTTTTTCAGTTTTTTTCAACTTTCTTCTAATGCACTTTTCTGCTCAAATACACAGTGGAAATCACACACACACTCAACAGGGGGCCCAGAAGCACCCAAAAATGGCATAAAATGCCAGAGTTTGAGGGCGGTCATTTTTGACAAAAAAAAACGTAAGGGGTTAGTATGTCGTTTTTTTCAGCTTTTTTCTACTTTCTTCTAATGCACTTTTCTGGTCAAAAACACAGTGGAAACCTCACACACACTCAACAGGGGCCCCAGAAGCACCCAAAAATGGCATAAAATGTCAGAGTTTGAATTTTGTGATTTTTGACAAAAAACGTAAGGGGGGGGGGTGTCGTTTTTTTTCAGTTTTTTTCAACTTTCTTCTAATGCACTTTTCTGCTCAAATACACAGTGGAAACCACACACACACTCAACAGGGGGCCCAGAAGCACCCAAAAATGGCATAAAATGCCAGAGTTTGAGGGCGGTCATTTTTGACAAAAAAAAAAACGTAAGGGGTTAGTATGTCGTTTTTTTCAGTTTTTTTCAACTTGCTTCTAATGCACTTTTCTGCTCAAAAACACAATGGAAACCTCACACACACTCAACAGGGGCCCCAGAAGCACCCCAAAATGTCATAAAATGTCAGAGTTTGAATTTTGTGATTTTTGACAAAAAACGTAAGGGGGGGGGGTGTCGTTTTTTTTCAGTTTTTTTCAACTTTCTTCTAATGCACTTTTCTGCTCAAATACACAATGGAAACCACACACACACTCAACAGGGGGCCCAAAAGCACCCAAAAATGGCATAAAATACCAGAGTTTGAGGGCGGTCATTTTTGACAAAAAAAAACGTAAGGGGTTAGTATGTCGTTTTTTTCAGCTTTTTTCTACTTGCTTCTAATGCACTTTTCTGCTCAAAAACACAGTGGAAACCTCACACACACTGAACAGGGGCCCCAGAAGCACCCCAAAATGTCATAAAATGTCAGAGTTTGAATTTTGTGATTTTTGACAAAAAACGTAAGGGGGGGGGGGGTGTCGTTTTTTTTTCAGTTTTTTTCAACTTTCTTCTAATGCACTTTTCTGCTCAAATACACAGTGGAAACCACACACACACTCAACAGGGGGCCCAGAAGCACCCAAAAATGGCATAAAATGCCAGAGTTTGAGGGCGGTCATTTTTGACAAAAAAAAACGTAAGGGGTTAGTATGTTGTTTTTTTCAGTTTTTTTCAACTTGCTTCTAATGCACTTTTCTGGTCAAAAACACAGTGGAAACCACACACACACTCAACAGGGGCCACAGAAGCATCCAAAATCCAAAAGGAGTAGGAAGAAGCAAAGCTTATTAAATCCTACCCCTCCATCTGGTATGTTTACAATCAGTAACTGTTACATTTGTTCACTTCCTGCTTTCCTAATATAATTTGACAAAAAAGGTAGGGGGGGGGTTCTTCATTGTACATTGTCCTAATTCATAGAAAAACACTATGAAATACAAAGAGAATGAAATAGAAAAGGAGATGATAAAATGAAACAGACAGAAAGTCACTTTTATTGTGATGGATATAAACAAGCTGGCCAACACTGATATTCATATTCATATTCATAACATTACATCACATACGATAGCAAACGGGGTCACAGAGGACAGCCTCCTAGCTTGCTTTTTTCTTGAAAAAAAAAAAAAACCACAACAGGAAACATCACAGAGTATCCATGCTACTGTCATAAATACACCCCACCCCCCCATCCCGACCCCCTCGTCACACGCTCTTCTTGTATACTCCTTCCTCCTTTTATGCATTACAACACACACACACACACACACACACTTAGACCAGTAAGCCCAGTCAACATGCTGAACTGGGGGGGGGGGGGCATGTTCGCTCCGGATGGGAAATGATCATTCAGCATGCTGGACATTAATGGTGGCTTTACTGGTCACATACATGCTGGCCACATACTGGTCTCATACTGGTGACATGCTGGCCACATACTGGTGACATAGCGGCGACGTATGGGGACATAGCGGTGATGTATACAAAGACACATCTGCCTTAACAAAAATAAAGCTAAGTGAATATAAAAAAATGAACGTATAAAAAAGGAAAGTGGAGTTAGTGGCACGGCTCACAGTGATTTGTTGAATGCATGTTCTTCCTTCCTTCCTGACTTCCTTACTTCCTTGCTTCCTTCCACCCTGTCCTGTTGGCACATCATCAGCACGAATGAAAAGGACATAGTGATATTCCCTGGTAGGAGAAGCCCCTACTTCAAGTATTGATCAGATAAGGACCTGAAAAAGGAGGGAGGGTTCAAACACCTTACTTGGGGTGAGAGAGAGAGAGAGAGAGAGAGAGAGAAAGAGAAGATCGTGGAGTCGTAAAGACCATCAGGACAGGAGCTTGTTGGTCACGAATGGGAGATGGGGAAGATACATGAACTATGTACAGTCTACTGCATGTTTACAGTACAACAGCTAACAGTCTCATTCAGTCTAGCTCATCTTTTTTTTAGCACACAACAACACCACAATAGATACACGCACAATAGAAGCCATCAATCAATAATATGCTCAGCCACGTCTTTCTTTCTGGGGACACATGTGCTGTTCAGGGGGGTCCGAAGTACACATGGAGTATTCTACTGATAGTGTTGTCAAATAATGGCGTCATGGAGGCAACGCATATAGTACATATAGTACAGTACACATACAGTACACATACAGTACACATACAGTACATACTGTATGGCCTGCTTGCTTAGACAAAACATAACATCCATCCATTATCTATACACCCATCCATCCATCCATCATCCACCCAGCCATCGTCCACCCATCCATCATCCATACACCCATCCATT
Source organism: Doryrhamphus excisus (assembly GCF_037039965.1). Lineage (NCBI taxonomy): Eukaryota > Metazoa > Chordata > Actinopteri > Syngnathiformes > Syngnathidae > Doryrhamphus > Doryrhamphus excisus. The sequence goes on along the minus strand of NC_136367.1, from coordinate 17,546,191 downwards.
CATCCACCCATCCATCAATCATCCACCATCCATCAATCGTCCACCCATCCATCAATCATCCACCCACCCATCCATCATCCACCCATCCATCCATCCTTTCCTCCAGCCATCCATCTAGCATCCATCATCCATCCACCCATCCATTATCCATACACCCATCCATTTATCCACCCATCCATCAATCATCCAACCATGCATCTGTCCATCCACCCATCCATCATCCATACACCCATCCATCCATCAGCCACCCATGCATCAATCATCCACCCATGCATCCACCCATCCATCAATCGTCCACCCATCCATCCATCATCCACCCATCCTTACACCCATCCATCATCCATACACCCATCCATTCATCCAGCCATTCATCAATCATCCATCAGCCACCCATCCATCCATCCATCAATCATCCAACCATGCATCCGTCCATCCACCCAACCACCCATCCATCATCCATACACCCATCCATCCAGCCATCAGCCACCAATGCATCCACTCATCCATCAATCATCCACCCATGCATCCACCCATCCATCAATCGTATACCCATCCATCAATCATCCACAAATCCATCCATCATCCACCCACCCACCCATCCATCATCCACCCATCCATCCATACCAGGAAGTATTTACTGGAGTAGTGTGTTATACAAATAGTGTATACTGTATATACAGCACCAAGATGTACACTGTGTTCTTCTTCACTGTATTTTTACAACGTGCACTTTGGACACCCCTGCTCTAATGTGTCATGGTCCCAGAGGTTTTCCTGGTGTGGGACAGACCCCCACCCCCACCCCACCCTCTTACAGGTAGACCTGGACATCATTCCTAAACCTTCCCAAATTCTCCATTCAAGGCTGCGTTCACACTGGTGGTTGAGTACTTTGGTCCAGAACAAAACAGTTCGTCCATCTTCTTCTGTTTAGCCACGGTGTTGATTGGGGTAGCAGTCCCGCGTCTTCGTGGTCGGACGTGTCTTGACCAGATGCCCGAGCCCCCTTATCTGGTTCCTGTTGGTACGGAGGAGTTTCGCCAGGATGACGGTGCTTCTCACTTCATCTCTAAGGGAGAGCCCAGCCAGCCTACGGCCGCTCATAGCCGCCATCTTGCTCTTTGGCTCATGGAGCTCATGAGCACAGGTAGGAACGTAGATGGAGTCGTGTAGCGGTCAGCTGATTTGTTTCTTGTAATAGCTGATAACGTTTTTACAGGCTTGTTATTTTTGTAAAACAACTTTTTTTATTGTCATAAAATGAGCAATCTTTTCATAATTTGAGCTGAGGTGAAGCCACGAGTCCACCACCACGTGTTCCTTTGCCGCCAACCAAACAGCGTGAACGCAGCCTCGGGATAAAGTTAAACTCTTGTTTGTTTTTTTCTGAATGTTATAAACTGCCCTCTAGCCACTTCTAAAAAATAAGCATAAAGGACAAAATAACCACATTTGATCTCATCAGTTTGAAATCTTATCACATAAATACACACCATAGATTTCTCTCTCTATCTATAATATATCTATCATAGAAATGTCCACGTTTGTTTGTTTTTTTTCTGTCTGGAGGAAGAAAGGGAGGGTCACTATTAGAAAGTTCGGTGGCGCCATCTACTGGTGGAAAGATGTACTGAACGTCACCTCCCTCTTACCCCCGGTTGGAAGTGTTCCCCAAGCGCCCCCTTGTGGCTTTGTATGTACAAACAGGTGTTTCCGTAGCCCCGCCGCACGCTGAAACCACTGAAGAATGGAGCACCAGCAGGAGCACAGTGGCTTCAAAACAAAAGAAGAAGAGGAGGTGCATAGTCTCTGATTGGTACGTTCCTCAGCCGCTCTGATTGGTCGCTAACCAATGGATTCATGCCACACGCACGTCTGCATAGATTGCTTTTACTACGTCTGGTTGACATGAGGCGAGAAGAAGCTGAGTCATGTGTCCAAGAAGGTGGCACCAGTAAAAAGGTAAGAAAGAGGCCTGTGTGTGTGGGATCTTCTCAGGGCTCACAGTCGGCAGGAAGGTCATGGAAGAAGGGCCAGATGTCAGCAGGGCAGTGAAGATCAAGACACGGTGGAGGTGGCCACAGGAGGAAAGCTGAACGCGAGGAGAACGTGACCTTGAAGTATCCACCCAGCGGGGAAGAGGTGGGTGACGGTCATGTGATCGTCTCAGCGGGCGGCAGGCGAGGTGCCCTTTGAGGAGGAAACACTTGAGAAGAAGTCTTGGTCCATCTCCAATCCTGTCTTTCTTCTGCTCCAAGGTCACCTGGAGAAGAGCATGAAAGTCATACCAAAGTTTTGACACACAGCATCCACTTCATCGTCTAGGGAATCAAACAGGGTTCTCCTTCTCAATGTTGGACTTGAATGAACCACAGCTCCACTGGTGCGGGCAGCACTCATGCAGCCCCGGGCCGTGAGCATCTTGCTACTCGCATATGCCAGCTACTTTGTCTCTATATCACTATATGTCTATACATCTATGCTGCTATATGTCTATATACATCTATACTGTTACACATCTATACTGTTATACATCTATACTACATACATCTATACTGCTATACATCTATACTGTTACACATCTATACTACATACATCTATACTACATACATCTATACTACATACATCTATACTACATACATCTATACTGCTATACATCTATACTGTTACACATCTATACTACTATACATCTATACTACATACATCTATACTGCTATACATCTATACTACACACATCTATACTGCTATACATCTATACTGTTACACATCTGTACTGTTATACATCTACTACATACATCTATAGTAGATACGTATAAATTGCTATACATCTATATTGCTATATATCTATGCTGCTATACGTCTATGCTACTATGCCTTTCATTCATTCATTTTCTATCGCTTATCCTCACGAGGGTCGCGGGGGTGCTGGAGCCTATCCCAGCTGTCTTCTTCGGGAGAGAGGCGGGGTACACCCTGGACTGGTGGCCAGCCAATCACAGGGCACATATAGACAAACAACCATTCACACTCACATTCATACCTATGGACAATTTGGAGTCGCCGATTAACCTAGCATGTTTTTGGAATGTGGGAGGAAACCGGAGTACCCGGAGAAAACCCACGCATGCACAGGGAGAACATGATGTAAACAAAGAAAACTAAGAGTGTAAAAGTGACTATAGGGGTGTTATTTCATGTCTACAGTGCTCTATTAATGTAATAATAAATCAATATTCAGAAAGTCCTGAAAAGCTTTTCTATGCTATCACTCCAACAGTATTCCAGATATTCCTTATGGATATTGACTCCTACCTGGCAGAAATAAAACCAGACTAATAAAGGTAATGTATATGCTATCTATTAATTTGCGATCAAACGGCCAAAGAAGAAGCATCATCAGGTCCTGACTGTACCTGCTCCTCAGTTATTCTCCCAGCCTGACTTTGCACAATCTCCTCTTCCCCCTTCTCAGAAAAGTCATCAGAAAAGAAAGAAAACGAATTGAGTTTCCCTTGGCGAGTGCAGGTAAGAAATGTTTGCTGGGGGGTGTGGTCATGTTTCATTGTCTGGCTGCGCTCCCCCCAGTAGCGACTGAACCAATCATCTGGCCAACAAGAAAACAGCAACAATCAGACACGGGAAAACAACACAGCAAATTGTCACAAGTTCATCTCACCCCTCCCAACAATGCTGGAACTTTGGTTGTCATAGTAACCTTTATGCCCAGATGCCTTCCTCGTCATCCTGTTGGGGGAGAAAAAGACGAGCTGTTAATAGCATACAGCATATCTGCGATGAAATAAGGGGGTGTCGCCAGACCAGACCAGACCACATTGGGTCTACGAGAGCGACACCACAACATGAGAGACATCTAACCTGGTCCGGCGAAGGGCGGTGACCAGCGTGCGGGGGTCCTCGGCCCGGCCCTCCACGATGATGGGGCGACGGGTGCCGTGGATGCTGGCCATGGTGGGGGCCCTGTGGGTGCTGAGGATGTTGGGGGTGCTGAGGGTGCTGAGGATGCGGGTGTTGAGGGTGGGGTCCCTGTTGGGGAGGACCATGTGGGTGCTGGGGATGCGGGTGCTGAAGCGGGGGATGCCCGTGAGGGTGCTGCTGCGGCGGCGGGTGCTGGAGGTGCTGTTGGTGCGGATGCTGAGGCTGCGGGGGGCGCGGATGCTGTTGATGCTGCGGGTGCTGGGGAGGCGGTTGAGGATGCTGAGGATGTTGACTGTGAGGGTACGGAAGTTGCGGTTGCTGAGGGTGGGGGTGCTGCGGGGCGGCCTGCGGGTGCTGCGGGTGCTGCGGGTGCTGCATGTGAGGGGCGTGAGCGTAGGGGACCTGCTGGGCGTGGGCCGGGTGGGGGTACTGGCTCTGGGGCTGTGGCTGGGGGTGAGGGGCCTGGGGCTGGGCGTGGTGTGGAGCGTGTGGATGGTATTGTTCATCTTCATAGTTATCAGCTATCAGCTTCATTCTGCTTTGAGTCTGTCGGACATGAGGACAACACGAGTCAATCAAAATCTTTCACGGTTGAAGGTGACTGTGGTGTGGTACTGACGTGCTGTTTCAGTTGGTGCATCAGTTTGTCTCGTTCCCTCTTGAGGGCCATCACCTCCTCTTGGGTCTTCTTTTTGTTGGAGGCAGACAGTTCCAGCAGTGCAATGTTAGCGTCTTTCTCACTAATGGCTGCCAGCAGAGCTTGTTGTCTGAAAAAGTGCACAGCAGTCATTCATTCATCCATTTTCTACAGTGTTTATAGTCATTAGTAGGGATGTTCCGATCAGGATTCTATGCTGCCGATAGTCATTCCCAAATTTTGCCCACACTTGCAAGTACAGCGGGTTGAGACCAGGGACCGGAGGATCACATCGCGAGCCTCAAACTCACCACACCAAGTGTGCCAAGCGTCGGGCCCCAAATGCCACACCAATCTAAGCTACCGATATCGTCCTTTTTCACTGACATCGGCCGATCAATCGGAGCACCCCAAAAGACAAACATGGCCGCCATCAACCAAAATGCAGACGTCATCCAGCCTTTGTCTAATGACCAAAAAACCTAGAGTATGTCTGCACTCTTTGATGACTAAGACGTAACCAGTCCTGTGTGACTTTTCGCTGACTAAAACGAGACTGGACGCAAATATTAGTGAGGGGGTCTGTCACAGACCGGTCCCCAACCTTTTCCACCCACGGAATTCCGACATTATAGACATCTGACGTGTATTATTTATGGTGTATTGTGTCCAGCTAAGACAGGATTAACATGTAATGAAAAACACTACATGAATACAGAGCCACCATCCACCAGTACCAGCCTGGACTTCATTCACGATAAAGAGCCCAAGTGGATTTTTTTGTTGTCTTAAATTATTACCAAATAATTTTTACCAAAAATACATTCATTCATTCTCTACCGATTATCCGCACAAGGGTCGCAGGGGGGGCTGGAGCCAATCCCAGCCAATCACAGGGCACATATAGACAAACAACCATTCACACTCACATTCATACCTATGGACAATTTGGAGTTGGTAATTAACCTAGCATGTTTTTGGAATGTGGGAGGAAACCGGAGTACCCGGAGAAAACCCACGCATGCACGGGGAGAACATGCAAACTCCACACAGAGATGGCCGAGGGTGGAATTGAACTCGGGTCTCCTAGCTGTGAGGTCTGCACGCTAACTATTCGACCGCCGTGCAGCCCGCTAGTATGCCTATTTATTATTAATTGTCAAAAAATATTTCCAGACAAGAAACGGACGTGCCATGAATGAGATCAATGAAAAAAAGGCTCTACTCTCATTTGGTGTGGAAGTGGTAAGTTGTTGGTTTGGAAATGCCTGGAAGAAGCCTGATGGTTACACGTATATGAAGAAGGCAGACACTTCTTTAAACGGCAAGGCGTCAGAAAACCAGGTCCAAACCCCAAAAATGATAGTGCACTGATGTTTCTCCATCCATGAATAAAACCACTCACTTCATCTCCAGAATCTCCTCCAGCTGTTTCCTGCGTTCCTGCCTCATGTTGGTGAGGTGACTGTCCCGCTCCTGCAGAGACTGCTGCGTGGACGACAGACGCTGCTTGGTGGAATCCAGTTCCTGCCTCGTCCTCTCCAGGGTGTTCATCAGCTCCTCCAGCTAGGTTGACAGACAGGAAGCCTTTTTAACTAGTGTAAGTCATCTTATATATAGACATATATAGATGCTTTAATTACGAGTTCCTACGAGGATGGACCAGATGAGATATGTTGAGACCCACCTTGGAGTGGTGGCCGCCCTCCAAGGAGCCGTCCTTCCGACCATCCTGTCCCAAGCCTTTCTTGTCCACTTGGGATCCTAGTTTGATGCTGGAGCCCTTCTTGGGCTGCTCTTTGCCTCCTTGCCTGCGGAAGCACACATCGTTCAGAGCTGCTTGGATAAAAGCTAAGAAGGTGCTGGAGGAGAGCTTGTTCTACAAAACCATGAAGCACAATCAAGCAGAGGTATGGATGACGGTTCCTGAATGGTGGCGGTCATGAAAGCACAGCAGACACACAAACTGATGGCCTCATGTTCATCATGGGATGACACTAACATGAGCACAGCAGTGGAGGAGGGGGGCGAGGAGGACGGTACCTACCTGGGAGCCAGACTGCATAGGAAGGGGAGGGGGGATGGTAGTAGAGAAGTAGGGACGACAGGACAAGTGGGGAACACGTTGGAAACCGCCAATCAAATGAAAAAACAATGAAAGACAAAACATTAAAAGCAGAACATCAACACAGAAGAAAAAAACACACACTCCCGTCATGTTTCCACCAACCAGTATCAGCTTCAAGTCACTCACAGTATCACACTTTCATTATCGCTATATCTCGGTTTTTCATACATGAATGAGTAAATGATGTCTATTAGCATATAGCATGTGGCTAACACAAGTGGTATGTAGTGCTGTGGTCACGAGGCCACTATGTATTGACCTTATGTATTGACTTGTGGACTCCTATTGAACAGCTACACACCATAACCAGTACAGAAAGCTTTCTAGATCTACCAGAATCTGCACCTACTCCAGCTGTATGTCTTGGATTTCGTGCTTTCCGCAAAAACAGTCAGTTTTAATGTATTCCACCCAAGACCTGCTCCACTAAAAGGTCCAGTGTGAGGTCCTTTAGCTGATCAGGAATCAGGAACTCCAACCACTTGTTCCTGATGTTTGCCTTGTTAGGAATTGTAAACAAATGTGTCTTTCCCTTACATCAGAACAAAAATACTTCCTGGGAGCCATTGCTAACACGGTAAACAGAGAAGCAGAGAGCGTATCTGGCTTACAGCACACGCCCATATAAGGAATCCTGTCCATGTGTGACATCACACACCGCCAGCTAGCAGTAAGTAACAGCTTATCAGTGTCTTAAGTCATGGAGCTGCTTGCATACAGGGGGCGGAGTTGCTAGTAGCAGTTTCCCAGAAGAAATTTGAGGTTAGCTTGTTAGCTAGCTAGCAATCTGTTGTGAATAAAGGTGACTATAGGGGTGTTACTTCATGTCCGCAGATCTCTAATAATGTTAAAGACTGCGTTTTCTATGCATAGCTTGGTGCAGCGGTGGTGAAGGAAGCAGAGCAAACAACAAAGCAACAAAAGAGAGAAAATGAGCATGGCTGAAGGCAGACGAGAAGGAGGTACCTGTGTAATATGGAAGTGGTTTTGTTTGGATAGAGCAGATGTAGTCCGGACATGCACAGTAGCTGAGCGACTCAACCACATTTTAGCCTCGCGCTCTACTACATAGCCAGTGACTGAACTCTGAAGTTGTCCTTTCTCCAGACAAGTTGTTTCTTTTTCATTTTTATACAAGACTCCACTAAATGTAATTATATTGTCATATCGTGATACTCCATATCGCCCAACCCTAGTATGGATCATCGAGCTTGGACCCTTTTGACAAGGCAAAGGACAAAAGAAGTGAAGTAAACTGTACTACTTGGTGGAAATGGAGCTTAAGTTGACTGTCAAACATCACTGAAGACTCAATGTGCACCAGTAACGACATCCAAGGAATGCAGGATGCACGTTCCCTGAAAAACTCCGAACCGTGTGCATCTGCCGCCAAGACAGAGGGAGGCAGACATGCAGTCAGACAGGCAAAGACCAGTTGGGTCAAAGAACAGGGGAAGAGGAGTTTGGGGAGTCAACAAGCGAGCCACACGGGAGAGAGCTGGGGGAGAAGAGAACCAGTTAGGGATGCGGGGGTCGGTCGGACACAAGTGACCGGATGTTTGAGTCTGGACCCTACCTACAGGAGCCCCCCACTCACTGAGCATGTGGACCTGGACATTCATGCAGGCCACCGGGGCGAGCATATCCCTCAATGTCTGCTAGGCCAAGCTAGGCAGGGCAGGGGTGATGATGGGGGAGGTGGGGGTCAGGGAGTGGGCAGCACATGGTGAAGAAAGTGAGTAATGTTACCAGGGTGGGATTTGAGACTGGGGGAGAAGGCTGTCTGGATATGAAAAGGGGAAGCGTGCTAAAATGTTTAAAAATGTATCAGCATGTTCCGCAGTCATGAAATGCTCCATAAAAGTCAACATACATAATTGTCTCTCTTGGCCAATTTATTAGACTCAACGCTAATAAATTGTCTGGTTAAGGCTGCAACGCAAACACATCCAAGGAAAAAAAAAGTCAAAGATGAACGCAGGGATGTTTGCGTCACATGACCTCCAGCATCAACTCTGACGCAAACATCCACCAATCACAGACCGCAACCGCCGAGCTCCAGTGCCCGGGCAGAGCACTCACTTTCCCAGGAAGTCCCACACCATTCCCCCTATCTGCTGGGGGGCGGCAGACACAGAGGGGAGAGGGTCAGGGGGGGCTCTGCCACCAAGACGAGGGGTGGGGCGAGGGGCAGAGTGAGGAGGGGGGCTGAGGTGTGAGACGAAATAATCGGACGTCGGAAGATGAAGAAAGGGAGAGGTCAGTGTGGAGGTAGAAGAGGGAGCAGGGCAGAGGAAGTGGATAAGGATGTAAAGAAGAAAACTTTATTAATCCCCCCGCTAGCAAACGAATGCAACAACTACATGAAGACACCTCTCTCTGGGAGGGAAGCACCGACTCCTTTGCCGTCCGATAAGTCAAGTGGTACACTCCTCCAAATGCTAAACATGGTCAATGTGAAGAATACCCATGTGGTAGACCTTCCACCCTCCCTACGTTCGCTTGACTCTGTCGATGCATTTAAGAGTAACCTTAAAACTCACTTGTTTTTGCAGGCATACCCAGCTCAGTAGATTTAGGGTACTATGACCATCATATATTTATGTCTATTTTATTGTATACTGTTTTTATGTACTGTTTTATGTCTATTTTTATTGTACATTGTTTTATTGTATTTTTTATGTGTATTTTAACCCTGTGTTTTGCCTTTTGTGAAGCACTTTGTGACTTTTGTCTGAGAAAGGTGCTATATAAATAAAACTTACTTACTTACTTACTTACTAGTGGTGGATCTTAAGGAGGTTCTAAGTAATGGTAATGGTAATGGTTTAATTTCATTTGAACATGCATCAGATTACAATTGAATGCATCACATAATCAGTTCCCAGTTCCACATGTCCAAAAGGAGTAGGAAGAAGCAAAGCTTATTAAATCCTACCCCTCCATCTGGTACTTTTACAATCAGTAACTGTTACATTTGTTCACTTCCTGCTTTCATCATATAGTTTAAGGTTTTTTTTTTCATTTTCTCACGTACCGAAGTACGAGGTGATATGACCATACGGTGACATAATGGGTACCATAGTAAGTGTCAATATAGTGATATATATAGCACATCATGACTGGTTCAAGACTCTTCATCCTTGTATTTAGCAAACATCAACTTCTTGTATTGGGAGTGAGAGCATTCAGGTGAAATAGGCCGTGGACGAAAAGTTGAAGAGCACAGCCTTTAAAACACAAAATGTTGGTAAAAATGTGGATTGAATGTGATTTAGTGTCAGGTGTTCACACTGTCATCATCTCCTGATGGTAAAGGCTCTCATTGACGGTTCTGATGGCTTCCAACGTTACTGGTATGACAAGGAGATCCCACCTGAGATGTTTTCCACTATCATCATCCATCCAGTCCATGGAACGATGGAGCTTTGGGTCGTGCAAGGGTGTCAAACGGCAGTCGGCTATATGGAGATGTTGCAGGGGGCATCCCTCATGACCTATTTCACTTGAATGCTTCTTTGCCATCAGTTGCTTTTTGGTCTCACTCCCATTTCTTCTTTTTGCATTATCAAGCTCTGCTTAGAACCTCCTTAAGATCCACCACTGCCACATGGACATTCTTCACATTGACCTTGGAGGAGATCATTAGTCAATATAATATAGTCTGACTCACGGTTTCATCTTACAAACAACATTAAAGTCATCACACAGCAACCTAACACTCAAACATGATACCTCAGAAATATACCTTACCATTACATTATTAACTACCTAAGTGACAACAGTATACACAGTACAGAAATATGAAGTGCACAACGTCCCTCAAACAATATAACCGCCAACGACACACAATACACACACTGGCCACCTAGCTAGGTACAGTACACCTATACAGTAGAATGTAAGACGACTTGCATCAAAACATTTATAAACACAATGGTGATCGCAGTGGATATTCTTGTCATGTGAAAACTGTCCTTAATTATATTTAGTACATGTACAGTAGATGCGTATGAAAGTTGTCAGCAGACAATAAAGTAGCACACGTGTCAAAACGACCTGAGCATCCTACCTCTCCAACTCCGCAATCTTCTTGTCTTTGTCGTTCTTCTCGGTCTCCACCTCCCGCAGGATGTCCAGGAGCCTCTCCACCTCAGCCTGAGCCTTGCTGGCCTCGTCTTTGTAGTAGTTCACCTCCTTCTCCAGCAGCTTCACTCGGTCCACGTACTCCGGGTTCCCTCTGGGGCCCGACTGATGCTCCACCTCGTGGGCCTTCTGCACCCGCACAGGCAAAACACACACACAGATATGGAGTCAGCGCCAAGATGTTGGTCATATCATCGAGTCCACTTGCTTTATTCCCATCCGTCTGCCTGCATGGAAGACGTCGAGTAAATTAGACAAGGGTGTCATATTTGTGGTGCTGGCTCCTTTACTTGAACAGAGCGATACGGAGAAGGTGGCATGGAGACAACTGGACTTCTTTTGTTGTTTGAAGTTGTTTCACCTTTAACCCAAAAGGTGTGGAGCTCCCGTCCTTACGTGTCTCTGTTGGGTGTGGCCCGTGAAGGACCCTCTTGCATCATAAATAAAGATTTTTTGTAACAACAACCTCCATCCACAGCTAAAACGTAGAAGTGAGGTGAAACATCTTCAACCAAGAAAAAGAGTCCACTTGGTTCCATTCAACCTTCCGTGGATGACTGACAATCTACACAGCCATAATTTAGCTCAATTTAACGGCCCTATGAGATTGACTTTGCACACACACACACACACACACACACACACACACACACACACACACACACACACACATATACATATATATACGGAGCTGTGTTTTGTATTACCAAGCACACAAATGCAAACAACAACAACAACGTCAATGCCGCATGAATGCCAAGGACGTCCAGCACACAGCAGCAGCCACACGTGGACACAGGCGGTGTCCGGAGTACAGCCTCCGCCAAACCACTGCGGTGAAGTCCGACCACACGGGAGATGGTGGCCCAAGCGTGACGACACTGATACAACATGCAACATGGTGTCATGCAAACTGCTCAATATTGCATATTTGTCTGAAGCAAAATACAGAAGACCATCGCTGGCTAGCATGTTAGCAATTTTCACTCGAACGCTTCTTTGCAATAAACTGCTTACTCACTCATTCACTTGCATTTTCGATCTCTACTTAGAACCTTCTTAAAGGAGACTCATGATGCTCATTTTGGGGCTTTTGTATTGACTAATGGAGTAGCTACACAACATAACCTGCACACAAATCTTTCTAGATCTTCCAGACTCTTCCTGCAGTGTTCCTTGGGTTTGCTACCACCCGCCCTCCAGCGTATACCCGGGCATGCCCATATAAGGAACTCAGTGTTTAAAAAAAACACAGCGCACCGAACCATCCTAAAACTGCTTTCAGGACTCAACTATAAACCGTGTTAGCATCGTTTATCAACACCAGAAAACAACATTGCATCACATACATCACATACATCCAACCTGGTACAAAAGGAATAGAATAGACTTGGAAAAAAATGGAGCACAGACGTGACAAACACAACAAACACTTGCAGAAGGCTGCCTAATGTGAAGCTCCTCGTCCACCAGAACAGGGCAATGATCCACATGCATTGGGGGTAGGGACAGGAGGGAGGACGGGAGGGGGTAGGGGCAGAAGCACAGCCTCATGTACTGGAAGGGGGGGTGGGGTGGGAGGGGCATGTATCATAGTTCAACGCCCTCATGCAGTCCGTGTTGTGGCTGAAGAGATCGGAACTTACAGGATTGTTCATGTGACTGAAAAGCTGCTCAGCTTGCTACGTAGCGACAGGAAGGGGGCGGGTCGGAGGTGGGATCAGGGTCGGGAGAGGACGTGTTAGGCAGGAGACAACAGCAGGACTTTGTTATTCATGGTTACATCTTGACACAGCACGGACAAATGCAGAGGACCAGACGGGGTGGAGAGGGGTGTCCTATCATTTTTATATGATGACATTTTAAAAGCATTTTTTTTTTTTTTTAAATGGGACAATCAATCAGCCACCAATCGAAACGATGGCCGTGCGGCGGCAGCCCTACACGTGTGCTGTGTCACGTAGGGTTTCCAACACCCGTATTGAGCCAACGAGGAACGCTCTCGACAACACGAGTCTGTAAAAGCTTCACTTCGACTAAACCCATCCATGCCAAAGACTGATGAAACATAACTTAAAACTTCATTGTTCACTTCACGGTGAGAAGATGTGTTGTAGATACCAGAAAGTGAAGAAAGTCAACATGAAGCTTACCTTCTGCAACTGCGTCTCCAACTTACTGCACTCCTCTTTTTTCTGCTCAATTGCGATCTCCAAGGACTTGAGCTTTGAGTCTTTTTTAAGGCCAGAAGACGCCAAAGACGACGCGTGCTCCTTGAGATCGATGAGGCTGGACTGAAGGTGAAGAACAAGAACAAGGGTTAGGACGGTGTAAAGATAACAAATGCACGCGTGTCACCAACCTCTTTGTCTGTTAATTCTATCTGCAGGTTGTTGACTTTCTCCTTGAGGTCCTTGTTCTCCTTCTTGTAGGCGTCCACTTCCTCCAAACGTTCTCTGTCTTCCCTCTCCCTTTGGTCCTTCAGACGTTCGATGATTCTCTCCTGGCAGGATTCAGAGGAAGCACGTGGAATGAAAAGTACACATTGGGAGTCAATTAGAGAGCTCTACCTTCTCTGACAGCGCCTCCTCCAGGGTGGCCAAGGCAGTGTCGGTGTTGGTGGAGTCGGTCTGCAGAGACTTGACGCGGTCCTTCAGGTTGCTGAGCTGCTTGTCTTTGTCCCTCAGTTGCTCCTGCAAGTTCTCGATCTGCAGAGGAGGATACCATAGAGGAGCGAGTGAAGACATATGGAGATATTATTGTTATTTCGAGCCATGTATCACATATCGCATTTCCCCCTTGAGAAAAAGGCGCAAAAATGAGAGCTCTCACTCTGACTTGTTTTAACAGAAGTTAACTAATTCAAACCGGGACCCAAACCTACTCATCATTTGGTGAAAAGTATCACTTTTGATGATGGTTACCTTCTTCTGCAGGACATTGATTTTCCTTTCTTTGACCTCTAGCATGTCCTTCATGTCCCTGATTTCCCCAGCGAGAGTGCCTTTCTCTTCCGTCAGGTCCTGCAGCTGCTTGGTTTTCTTGTTGAGGAAGGACTCTTTCTCCTCCAGACGCAGACGGAGCGCATCCACCTGATAGCAGAAGAAGCAGAGAATACTTTTGCATTGTGTGCTGCAGGAAAAGATGCCAAAAAAAAGACTCATTTTGAGATAGTAGACGGGAACTTCCTGTTAGGGTCACAATATGTGAAGTATTTCCATAATGCCTCATATTAACTCTCTAACAAGATCTACATACTGTATTGTATACAACTCTGGGAAAAACTGTTGATTTTGTTAATACTTGGGTTGTTTATATTTTTTTTATATTGTGTATTTTGTACTGCTTAACTTACTCTGTACTCTTGCTGCTATGCAATACAAATTTCCCCACTGAGGGACGAATAAAGGCATATCTTAATCTTAATCTTAATCTTAATCTTAATCTTAATTTTAATCTTAATCTTAATCTTAATCTTAATCTTAATCTTAATCTTGATCTTAATATGAGGCTAACCAGTGCCACAAAATAATAATAAAAGATAATGCTACTCATGGGCTGCATGAGTGGTTAGCACGTAGACCTTACAGCTAGGAGACCAGGGTTCAATTCCACACTCGGCCATCTCTGTGTGGAGTTTACATGTTCTCCCCGTGCATGCGTGGGTTTTCTCCGGGTACTCCGGTTTCCTCCCACATTCCAAAAACATGCTAGGTTAATTGGCGACTCCAAATTGTCCATAGTTATGAATGTGAGTGTGAATGGTTGTTTGTCTATATGTGCCCTGTGATTGGCTGGTCACTAGTCCAGGGTGTACCCCGCCTCTCGCCTCTCAAAGACAGCTGGGATAGGCTCAGCACCTCCCGCGACCGCTTGTGAGAACTTCCTGTTTGATCAAGATTTGTGTTTGTGATTGTGGCTGCAGCTGTACTATTGTTGTGTTTTGATGCCATTTCAAACAATGAGTGTGTATATTTACAGCAGTGGTTAGCGTCGCTCTACTTTGGCTCGGCAGTTACCTCTGTTTGCAGGATGGCTGCCCGTTGCTCTTTGGCAGTGAGAGACTCTTTCAGCACCTCGATGTGCTGTTTGCAGTCCGAGTTCTGGTTGTTGAGGGTCTCGAGTTTTGTCTGCAGAGCCAGCAACTCTGACTCCTTCTTGGACAACTCCTGCTTGAGCTGGTCAATCTGCGCGCACACACACATTAAAAATCCTTTAGCAATGCTTTCATCAATGCACATTCTCATTAAAACTGCATTTGAGAGCCCCCCACTCCCCCACCCCACCCCACCCCACCGCACCTGCATTCATCATATATTATACATCATTGCTATTTATGATGCATGCAAAGAGGTGTAAAAATAGCAGAACAAAACTGTGGACGGGCCTCCACCCGGGTGAGGAACACGAGGATGAGTGAGTAAACAGAAAGTCGATGCTCAGGAGAAACAGATGAGTCCTCAGAGGGACGCATGCACCAGTTAGCATGATGGCAGACTGCAGAGGCTTCATATGGTGACAGCGTGAGAGAGGACTAACAGTGAGAGATACATTTTAAGGAATGCACACGTAGCCGCATTAAGTGAGGGACAGGAAGTGGAACTGCCTCGCGATGGCGTCACGCATCTGCTCGGTAAACAAATACGGTACATATGAAAGACATATTTTTATTGTGATCTTAAGGAACGCTGCGACTTCTACATTTCTAAGCCGATTACAAAATTCCAAAATCCATTCATTCAAAGTCAGGACTTTTGTGCAGTTATTCACAGCACAAAAAATTCCCACTTTTTCCCGACATGCCCGTTTTTTCATAATACTGAATGCCTTTGAATTTCTTAGATCTAAGGCAAATGCTTCCACATTTCTCAATAGATTCCAGACGCATGCATTCAGTAAATTGTGTTATTATCCACATCACAGCAATTCCCATTTTTACTGAATGCCTTTGATCTACTTAGATCTAAGGAAAATGTTTCCACATTTCTCAATAGATTCCGGACGCATGCATTCAGTAAATTGTGTTATTATCCACATCACAGCAATTCCCACTTTTACTGAATGCCTTTGATCTACTTAGATCTAAGGCAAATGCTTCCACATTTCTCAATAGATTCCAGACGCATGCATTCAGTAAATTGTGCTATTATCCATATCACAGCAATTCCCACTTTTACCGAATGCCTTTGATCTACTTAGATCTAAGGAAAATGCTTCCACATTTCTCAAAAGATTCCAGATGCATACATTCAGTAAATTGTGTTATTATCCACATCACAGCAATTCCCACTTTTACTGAATGCCTTTGATCTACTTAGATCTAAGGCAAATGTTTCCACATTTCTCAATATATTCCAGACACATGCATTCAGGAAATTGTGTTATTATCCACATCACAGCAATTCCCACTTTTCTTGACATGTCTATGCTCGATGCCTTTGATCTAAATGGTAAATGTTGCTTTGACACTGTTAGCACATTGACCTACTGATGATGCATTACTGTAGCCCAAATGATGAGGATGATTACGGCGCGTCAAGCGTTTCTGTGATAACAGCCAACAAGACACTTTGCTGACACATCAAATCCCCGCATTGGCTAAGCAGGACAGGACGCCTACCTTGGTCTTCATAAACTTGGAGTGGTTCTTGTAGACCTCCATTTGCTTGATCTCCTCCTCGCGGTCCTCCGTGTTCAGCAAACCGTTTGCCTTCAACATTTGGATCTCATCCTCCAGGTCTCGAATGTTGCGCTCCAGCGAGGCGATTTTGGTGTCCTGCGCACAAACATGCAGACGAGAGACACCTCAGAATCCGGACCGGCATCACAAGTTGTTTGCACAACACAAAAGAAGTGAACTCAAGTCCAGAAAAGCAGAAAGAAAAGATCAGGTAGCTCATGACAACGAGAGGCAAACACAGGGTCTGCATCTGTCAGTGAAGTCAGCAGCTTGCTATAGGCTGATGCAGCTCAGGAGGACAAATCACCATGAGGACCAGAAGATCAGCCTGGACCAGAAGATCAGCCCGGACCGGAGAGAAACGCGTGGCAGAAAAGTAAGAAGCTGCAGAGTCAGATCCATGCAGCAGCCTGTCTCAGGGCTGCGACTTGCTTGACTTGCTTTTTAAATAAATAATACAACGTCTTTAAGATTAGCCATGCTCCGTTGCTCCTCTCACGCAACCTTCTTCTCTGTTCTTGTCTTTTTCTTCCTCCTCGTGGCTCTGAACTTCTCAACTTGTAAGTGGGTTCATTCATGGACCACCGCGGGGGTGATGAAACCTCAGTGGAAGCAATGGCAGGACTACATCCCAATAGCGTGGACATCCATCAACACATATCGCCACAAAACAACACGAGACGCCGTACCTTGGAAAGAGGGAGATTTTATCCTGTCCACATGTCATGGCTGCTGCATCCACTAAATGTTTTCCCTGTCGTTCTCCCACTCTGCTGCTTGCATACTGGCCTGTCGCCGTCATAAACAACCACACCTGTTTCCATGGCAGCAGCAGCAGGCAGGATCCACACTGTGCACGCTGTGCACGCTCTCGGCTCGGCGAGGAGGAGAGGGCGGAAAAGGGGACGGGAGGGAGGGAGGATTATTGGCGCTTCCATCAGCAACACCACCGCACAGGAGAGGAAGCCGGAGAGAGGGAAGAGAGGGGGGCGATGCGGGGGTCTTCCTGCACAGGGCAAGAGGAGGAGGCGGGTCTTCCCTTAATTGACAAGGATCCCGTGAGCTGGTGGGCCACGTGACCAACGGCGGAGGAGACGGAGGAGTGGGGCGGTGCTTGCTCTGCGATGATGTCATGGTTTATTTTGAGGAAGTGATGTCAGGCCTCTGCAGTGAGGCTGCTGGTGTCGACAGAGATCCGCTCGCCCGATTGGCCCAAATTTCTCCTCGGTCAGATCCAGTTCTCAAATGAGCACCTTTTCACTTATTTCCACACCGTGATGCAATTCATCATGCATGCATGTAGCACATGGATGCTATAGATCCATGCATGTTTGTCTGCAAACGCATCTCTCTGGTGATGATATACACTTTGTCAGCCTGCAGGTCCCAAAGATCTACCTCCTAGTATAAATATATACCAGAAAATACACATTTACTAAAGATGTACTGCATGTACATCAGAGTGTATATACATATATATATATATCAGTGATTTTACTCTTACTATACAACACACCATGGTTTTGACCCCTTCCTGATTTCTTTTTTTTCATGTTTGTCAAACTTAAATGTTTTACATCATCACACAAATGTAAACATTAGTCATTGACAACACAACTGAACACAAAATGCAGTTTTCAAATGGAGGAAGAGCTACATGCCCCCCTCCCCTTAAAACGAATGAACTTTATCAGTGTGGAAAAGGTTCTAAAGCCATTTCTAAAGCTTTGGGACTCCAGCCAACCGCAGTGAGAGCAGTTATCCACAAATGGCCAAAACATGGAAGAGTGGTGAAACCAACCGGCCAACCAAAATGACCCCAAGACTCATCCAGGAGGTCACAAAACACCCCACAACAACATCCAAAGAAGTTCATGACACCACCATAAGAAAAGGCACTGGCAAAAACCAGTTCCAAGGCCAAAACCACTGGTGAACAAATACAATATTAAGGCCGGTAAAACATCTGGATGATTCCCAAGGTCTTTGTAAAAATACTCTGTGGTCTGACTAGACAAAAGTTAAACTTTCTGGAAGGTGTGTGTCCCATTCCATTTGAGAAAAACAATAGCCAAATATAGTGGTGGTAGTGTAGTGGTCTGGGGGTGTTTTAAATGTTAAAATGAAGCATGAATTCAGCTGAAGGAGAATGTGGGGCCATCCGTGGGTGAACTGAAGCTGAAAGCAAGTTGGCTTCTGCAGCAAGACCATGATCCAAAACCCAGCAGCAGGTCCACCAAAGCAAATGAAGACTATGGAGCGAGCGGCCTAGTCAAAGTCCTGAGCTGAATCCTATTGAGATGCTGCGGCATGGCCTTCAAAAGGCGCTTGATGCTGGAAAAGCCTCCAATGTGCACTTGTTAGCTTTAGGGCCAATCACTTGACATCTACCATGTGACCCTCACGCCCATGTTGATCTACAGGTAGCTCACGATCAACATAATGGGCACCCATGATTGATAGGATTATTGTCAACAATTGCAGTTGTATCACCAAAAGCGACAACGAAACACGTCACAGCAGGCCGGTATGCACACATGATGATTGCGTGTTTTGATTACACTCTGCAACCAACTGAAACGGGGAAAGGTGTTATTGAATCTCCATGTTGACACAGCTGCCACTCAAACACAGTGATAGACAAATCTGTCTGATAGTGTGCTGACTCAGCAGAAGATGACAACAAAGACAACAGACTTCCATGAAAACACACACGGCCTGTGTTTACACATGTGAACATGACACCAATATCATCGACACAGGTCCTAGAGTGACAGATCGGATCTCTAAATGAGTTGTATCATTCCCTACTAGTACATATAACATATAAATTCTACCATAACAGAATGATAAAAAGTCTTACTTTCATCTCTATGATGGTTTGCAGGGCCTTGGTTTTGCTTGGATCTTGATGCAGCTGATTTCTTCTGTGCAGCTCCTGATTAAGCCACAAACATGCAAAGCAAACATGGTGTCAATGCCCACGGTTGGCATTATCAGTGCTCTCGAACCCTTGAACAATACGAGCTATGAGTTACGCACTTGTTGTTTTAGACATCAGCTGGAATGCTACAAAAGTATCGTTAGCTTCCTTGTTCCCTTTTAAAAGGAAAAGTGCACGTTTTGCCCATCATACAATCCTTATGTGAGACACAAACGCACGTGTCTTCTAAAGATATACAAACAGATAAAAAGAGACAGCTAAGAATGCACGTCAAGGGGCACAACTATCCGCCATTTTTATTCTTGTTATTGTTATGAATATTGTTACACCCAAGAACTACGTTACTGGCGTATTGACAACTGGCTATTAGCAGGCTAGCGACTAGCTAGAGCACACACTGGCTTCCGATTGCCTCAGGTCATTAGCCAAAGGTAATGCTACATATTGGAGCGTTATTGTGTTTTTGTTTTGGAGGCTAGGTGTAGCGTTCCTTTCTATGTTGCTATGTGAAATCAATGCACCCAGGAAGGAAGTAGTACTAAAATACTACAAGTATGACATGTTATCATGAATGTACCTGTTACTACTTGGTCACAGCATGGATAGAAAACCTTGTTGGAGCTTTTTGGAGCTCTTTGAATAGGTGTGTCCCATGATGTGCATTCATTAGCTGACTGTTTTTACCTGTTTTTATATCTTTACAACACACAGAGAAGACAAAGACGTGTGTTCATGTCTCACAGAAGGACTGGACAATGGGCAAAAAGTGGTTGGATAATTGACACAATGTGAAGAAAAGTCAGTGTTTGACTCCCTTAAAGTCCAGTGTATGCAAGTGTGACATAATAATGACCACAGCGATAGAGTACCTCTCGTAGATGAATGTTTTCTTTCTCCTTTTGGTCTAGAATGACCTCCAAGTGTCCAAGCTGGGCCTCAGCTTCAGCGATTCGCCTGTTCCTCTCCTGCTCCTCTTCCTCAGACACCCTGCCGGGCCCTGACGGCAGCCCTTTGCTCTGCAGCATCTCGAGCAACTTCTTAATGGACTCGTCCCTGGCCCCCAACGTCTGCTTCTGGGTCTCGATCCTCAGCTCCATCTCCTCCAGGGTTTTCCTCAACAGGAAGAGCTCCTTTGCCTGCCTGTCGTGCTCGGCCTGCAGCCGACGGAAGTTCTCCTCGGTGAGCTCGATGGTGGTGAAGTGCTCAGCACCTGAGCGGTTGCCGCTCTCCTGCTGCAGCAGGTGGTTGAGGTCCCGTTGCGTGCGCAGCTCGTCCTGCAGAGCCTGGATGGTCATCTGGAGATGCTGATGAGGTTCAGACACACACAGACTCATGTGTTGGGAATAAGTACGCAAAGGGTACAACGGCAGAACAGCAAACCAGGGTGAGGCACACGGTGGAGAACGTAAATGAAAGTCTTACCTTCCTTACAAGATAAAATACCCTCATGAAAAAAGCCTAGCAAAGCGAGGGAGAATGTGTGAGCTGATTAACCGTCTTAAAGTCAGCATCAGGAGCTGTGGTGGAAGTACAGGATGGATTTTTGCTCGCTCATGTCTTTCGGGGTAGGCGGGGTTGTGGTGCCGCGAGGGGAGGACACATTGGGAGTGGACTGATTTTGGACATGGAGAGCTTCCATAGCAGGGCTATTCAACTGCTGGCCAGGGGGCCAAAGCCGTGACGATCAGACTACTTTTGGTCAAATGTAGTCACAGACTAACATCTTTCAGCTTTAGTCACAATAATCAATAAATTGAACGATTTAAAAAAAGGTAGCTAATTTTGACGCCCTTGGCAAATTGACATGTGCACGTATAAGCGGCATAGAAAATGGATGGATGCGTCTCTGTGACACAGGCTGGATGACAAGAGGGTTCACTCTGCATCTGTCTGTGTGCGCATTAGTTCTAGAAGTGGAATGAACGTACAGAGTGGGCTCTCATCTCATTCAGCTTCTTTGTAGAGGTGGGGCTACTAGCTAGCTATGCTATGCTAGCTACTGTCACTGCGCAAAAACTGTTTTTAAGGCAAAGGTCACAAACATTTGGGTTTTAGACAACAAACCCGGTGAGCGCATGAACTCCGACGACCTACACGGACAGTTTTCTCAAGCGGAAAAAAAAAATTCAGATGGGTGTGCCTTCGTCCCGACAGTCGAGCGTTTCATCTTGAAGATTTCAGATCTATTTATGTTGGTGAAAACCTCTCACTATGAGTGGTGTTCCCCGAAGTGTGTTTTTGGAATGTGGGAGGTAACCGGACAAAACCCACGGGGAGAACATGCAAACTCCACACAGAAATAGCCGAGGGTGGAATTGAACCCGGGTCTCCGAGCTGTGAGGTATGCACGCTAACCACTCGACCGCCATGCTACTATGCCTATTTATTATTGATTGTCAAAAAATATTTCCAGACAAAAGACGGACATGCCATGACTGAGATCAAGTGAAAAAAGGCTCTGCTCTCAAGTAGTGTGGAAGTGGTAAGCTGTTGGTTTGGGGCTCCTCGCTGTGAGGCCTGCGTGCTAAACACTTGACCGCTGTGCTACTATGCCTATTTATTATTAATTGTCAAAAAATATTTCCAAACAAAAGATGGACATGCCATGACTGAGATCAAGTGAAAAAAGGCTCTCCTCTCAATTATTGTGGAAGTGGTAAGCTGTTGGTTTGGGGCTCCTCGCTGTGAGGCCTGCGCGCTAACCACTCAACCGCCGTGCAGCCTGTTTTAATAACAGTTATTGAATATTTATGTTGCGCTGTGTGAGTCTGTTTTAGAGACGCTTTGGTTCCACTTTGTTTGATGGCCCTTGAACGCACCGTAGTTGTGTTCTGTCTGAATTGCTGACTACACGAGGTGACAGTTGGATAGCCCTGCTCTGTAGGAGCATTTTGGGGGGGCAGCATGGCTGGAATAGTAGCGGTGGCCGTCAAATGAACCATCTTCTCAAGGTTCCGGTATAGAAAGGAGAAGAGGTGCAAAGGTTGGGATGGCCAGGTTTCTGCAAGTACACACCACACTGAAGGTGACTCTATGTTGTGCACGCCACACGTGGTGCAAACATAGGGACAAACCTTTGTTCTCCTGGCATCCAGCAGCTGCACAGCATGGGCAGAATGAACAGAAAAAACACAAAAGAAATGTATGGTAAAACAGTGTCAGTGTCAGAACATGACGCAGCAGAGACGGATGAGCAACACAAAGCCAACACAATCTTTTCACAAAGAAAGCGCATCATTCTTCACCTGGTTCATTCAGACCTTCCTGGAAGGAGAAGAGGCAATATTTCATTCACATGTTTTCATCTTGAAGTATTGGCACTAGTGGTGCACACGAATGATATGGATGTTCAGCTATGGATGTGGATATGGATCAACATCTCACATTTCGCCGTTCGGCTGTAGTGTTTTTGTATCCTTGTTACAACATATTGCTTATATTGTCGTATTTTACATGATCCCAAGTTTCATTTAACATCATGGCACCGAGATCACTAGCAAACAGGAAACACGGCGGTGCTGCTAACCAGGACGCAGAACACAATAAGCGGGTTCTCCCTTAACCAATCAGGACTGTCGTGGCTCCACATTTAAGTGGCTATTGAGGTGGAGGAAAAACATCTTTAGTCCTCTACTGGTAGTAAATACAAAATGGCAACCATAGATTGCTCTAATATACAACAAGGACACAGAACACAATGCGCCTTTATACGCTAGTGGAGAAAATATGCAAAAAAGCACTTTAAAAACGATCAGCAGTGAAAGGTGAACCGCAAGGGAACATCATAAAGCAGCTAGTCCAGAAACCGGAAGCTTGGCGGTTCGCTCCCTCCACCCAGTCACTGTCATGGTGTCCCTGGACAAAACACTTCACCCAGCTTGCCCCCAGTGCCGCCCACACTGGCATATGAATGGGAATAAATAGGTGTATCCCAATGACAGTATTGTGAGCTAGAGCATATTAACTTGTTTTCTTGTGTTATAATGGTTTAATTTCATCACATAATCAGTTCCCACTTCCACATGTCAGAAAAGGAGTAGGAAGAAGCTAAGCTTATTAAATCCTACCCCTCCATCTCCAACTTTTACAATCAGTAACTGTTACATTTGTTCACTTCCTGCCTTTCTAATATAATTTAAGTATTTATTATATATTTTTATTTTTTTTTTATTAATTTTAATAATTTTTTGTCACATACCAAAGTACAAGGAGATCTGACCATACATAATTACATAATCTACAGAAAAGGGAAACAATTATGTGTTCATGTTTCATATAAGGATAGAGAATGATGGGTAAAAAGTGTACTTCCCTTTAAAAAGCGCTATAAAAATCTGATCCCTTATTAATATTATTTATTTTAGGGGGATTTCCGGGTTTGTAAACATCCCAATATCACTTGAATACTAATACATTGCTTATTAAAAACAATTAGTCTCACTCCCATTTCTTCTTGGTGCATTTTGAAGCTCTACTTAGAACCTTCCTAAGATCCAACAGTGTCAAATGTACATTTTTCAGTCCACTAGAGGGCAGTGTTTCTTCTGTCAATGACTAGCTGCTCGCCTTCTCCCTCCATGGCGGCCAGGTCCATGTGAGTCAGTAACAGAAGGCATCCACCTCTCATCTTCTCCCTTTTTCACACACAGAATGTTGTGTAGGCACAAGTAAGAACAACACCTCGCAGCAACACAACCATGTCAAACACTGCACAGCATATCCCTACGGTTAGGAATTTAGAACTGAGCACTCAGTATCCTATTTCCTTCTCCTATCTCAGCTTCCTCTCCATCGCATCATGCCTCCCCATGTTAGATCACTGCTGCCCTGATCGATAAGCTCCGTGTTGGAGCTAAAGTGCACACTGTAGTCAGTCAGTGGCGCTGTTTGCATAATTGCACTGTGGTAGGAGAAGACACGACCCCCCCCCCCCCCCCATCAATAGCAGGAGTACCTTATACCACTTCCTGTGAGTCACACATGACTCATCTGATGTCGTGGTCACCGTGATGCTTCCTCGTCTTAACAACACCTGAGTCACCGTCTTCTCCCAAATTGTTCAAGTCACCTCAAGCCACACGTTCAATATATGCACTGTATTTCTGTTAATTAGACTGCTGCCACAAATATATAATAATGAGAATAATCGGTAAAAGCAGAGTATAGAGGGGAGTAGCCACATGGCATGACCCGGCAAGGTGTGCTGTATTCGGGCACACGCTCCGAGCAGCCGCTGTGACGCCACGGAGGTCTTTGGTAAACCTTTTCCAATTTTCAAACGCCTCATCATGGAGCAAAATGTGTTTAATTAAGTACGGGTAATTTTGCCTCGTTGGAGCGTGTTTTGTTTTTTTAAACATTTTGGTTATCAGAGCCATTTTTAATGTCATCATATCTATCTGTATGATGTTATAATTCCTTCATATCCTGATATTTACATGGTATATGTTTTATAGTAAGATATACTAGATAATGTTGACTTGCATGCTAAAAAAGTGTGTGCACCCCTGATATACATGTACAACCTACATAAATATTCATATTTCTAAATATGATAAATATCTATATTTTGTATACGTCTAAAAGGAGGGCAGGGACCCCCCCATGCTATACCATAGCCAAAAATCAGATAGCAAACGACACACACAGTATGAAACATAGTCACATGACTATCTCACCATGTGACACATGAAGCACGTCAGTGTGATGCGTGTGCCTCAGCCTCCATTTTGGGGCTAACCGGGTGTGTGAGCGTCAGTGCTGGTCGTGACTCAGTCAGCTGATTTGCCGCCAGCAGATTTTGTCCAGCTTCAGCAGGACGGGAAGGGACTCGTGCTGAAGTGAGACGGTGTGGCGGCGGGCGTCTCACACCATAATGGTGTTTGGACGTGGCAAACACAGGCCCCTCGGCCCCTCAGCCCCTCGGCCCCTCGCCTTATTAAGCGGATGAATGATGAAGGATATTTTCTCCGGCTAATACAAGCTACTGTACAGAAGTCTTCTGTTTTCACTGCCATCATCTTAAGATATTATATTATATTATATATGTATTATATTATTGCTGAAACTATCAATCAAGGCCGCATGGAGCAACGCTCAGCTTTAATGAGCAATTGGGCCCCAAGACGAGCTCTGACCGTGCGTGTGCACTTCAAGCGGCCAGAAAATCAAGAGAGAAAAGAGCAATTATGGCAACAAGGCCAATCCTCCGTCTCTCTTTAATGATGGAGGGCAGTGTTGGAGATAACGCCGACGGACAAAGCGGAGGACAAGAATCCATCAGGAAAGCCAAATCGTAGCCCAGCTATGAATATGTTCATAGTACTGAACAACGGTAGATGTTGGTATATCAGAAGAATATGAAAGAACCACAGCCCCCCCCCCCCCCCCCCCTTGGCGTCTTCTTTCTTTCACGCTTCTTAAGATGGCCGTGTACGTCCTTGCAGTGGCAGCCATCATAAAATAGATATAAAATACCAATGAATCCGTGCAACATTCAGCATCGCTTGAGGTGCAACAGGAGGTATCGTGCCGCAGCCTGCCACCAAAAGGACAGCGTAAGATCTAATCTGGACAAAGAGACGCAATTCAGGGCCCACGGGGCCTAATCCAGCCTCTGGTCCAACAGGTCACTTCCAATCACACTAAAATACTTTGGAAAGGGTAGACGCAGAAGGTAGAAGTAGAAAGGTACAAGAAGTAGAAAGGTACAAGAAGTAGAAGGTCGACGTAGAAAGGTAGAAGAAGTAGAAGGTAGAAGTAGAAAGGTATAAGAAGTAGAAGGTAGAAGTAGAAAGGTATAAGAAGTAGAAGGTAGAAGTAGAAAGATACAAGAAGTAGAAGGTAGAAGGTAGAAGTAGAAAGGTACAAGAAGTAGAAGGTAGAAGTAGAAAGGTACAAGAAGTAGAAGGTAGAAGTAGAAGGTAGAAGTAGAAAGGTATAAGAAGTAGAAGGTAGAAGTAGAAAGGTATAAGAAGTAGAAGGTAGAAGTAGAAGGTAGACGTAGAAAGGTAGAAGAAGTAGAAGGTAGACGTAGAAAGGTAGAAGTAGAAGGTAGAAGTAGAACGGTAGAAGAAGTAGAAGTAGAAAGGTACAAAAGGTAGAAGGTAGAAGTAGAAGGTAGAAGTAGAAAGGTACAAGAAGTAGAAGGTAGAACTATAAAGGTGGAAGCAATAGAAGGTAGAAGTAGAAAGGTAGAAGAAGTAGAAGGTAGAGGTAGAAAGGTAGAAGAAGTAGAAGGTAGAAGTAGAAAGGTAGACAAAGTAGAAGGTAGAAGAAGTAGAAGGTAGAAGTAGAAAGGTAGAAGAAGTAGAAGGTAGAAGTAGAAAGGTAGAAGAAGTAGAAGGTAGAAGTAGAAAGGTAGAAGAAGTAGAAGGTAGAAGTAGAAAGGTAGAAGAAGTAGAAGGTAGAAGTAGAAAGGTAGAAGAAGTAGAAGGTAGAAGTAGAAAGGTAGAAGAAGTAGAAGGTAGAAGTAGAAAGGTAGAAGAAGTAGAAGGTAGAAGTAGAAAGGTAGAAGAAGTAGAAGGTAGAAGTAGAAAGCTAGAAGAAGTAGAAGGTAGAAGTAGAAAGGTAGAAGAAGTAGATGGTAGAAGGAGAAAGGTAGAAGAAGTAGAAGGTAGAAGTAGAAAGCTAGAAGAAGTAGAAGGTAGAAGTAAAAAGGTAGAAGAAGTAGAAGGTAGAAGTAAAAAGGTAGAAGAAGTAGAAGGTAGAAGAAGAAGGTATGGGTAGAAGGTAGAAGATTGAAGTAGAAGGTAAAAGTCCAACAGATCCAACAGGTCACTTCCAATCACACTAAAATACTAAAAATGTAGAGGGTAGAAGTAGAAGGTAGAAGTAGAAAGGTAGAAGAAGCAGAAGGTAGAAGAAGGTAGAAGAGTGAAGGTAAAAGCGATGAGAAGAAACCTGAGGTCATGACTTTGCATGGTGAGATGAAGATATGAGCTCCACGAGGGTGTGAACGTGTCAGGAGAGCTTTGTTCTGGAAAGGCGGACAGACAGTCAGAAGAAGTGAAAGACAGAAAGAGGAGAGAGAATTGGGTGCCCACTCCTGTCAGAAGATGATGGAAGGAGGCCACGTAGACACCCCCACACTGAAGATGAAACCATGTGGACTGCCTAACCATAAGTGGAAGAAGCAAGATGGAGCTCCTTCCAGAAAGGTCTTGGAAATACGGCACAGAGGAGATGATGATAGAAGAAGACATCTGCGGTGTAAAATGCCGATAGGTCAGAGGACCGCTCTCACCTGGTTCTCCTCATGGGTGACCCTCATCTGCTCTTTCAGGATGGACGTGCGCGCCGCCTCCTCCTTCCTCATGATGCGCTCCTTCTTGAGCTCGGGGCTCCAGAAGCTCTTGATGCTGTTGGTGGAGGAGCCCAGCTTACTGTCCTTCAGGTCCAGCTCCCTGCGCAGCATCTCGTTCTCCCTCTGCATCTCCCTGAGCTGGGCCTGCATCTCCAGCAGTTCCCCGCCACTGCTCCGCACCGCCTGCCTCAGCAGGGCGGACGGCACCCCCTGGTGGTGGTGGGCGTGCAGCATGGAGATGGAGCCCAGGTCACCGTACGACAGAAGGTCAGCATGGTGCAGCCCCACCGAAGCGATGTTGGGACTGCTACCCATGGCTGTGACGCGGCCCCCGTACATGGCCCGGCTGGTGGCCCGACCCAGCGTGGTGGTGCCTTTGGGGTAGGTGGCCGTGGAGCCCACTCCCTCGTGGTCGCTCAGGTACATGGGCCCCGAAGTGGCGTAAGCAGCGTTGAGAGACTGGATGTTCTCCATGGAGAGCGTCTTGCCCCCCGCGCCGCCCCCGCCCCCGCTGTTGGCCCTCCGATGGCCCAGTCTGGGGGACCGAGGCAGGCGCGGGGAGCGTGCGGGGCTGCTCTCTAAGTGACCAACAGCTCTGGCACTGCCGTACATGTCCCGTGAGTCGGCCGCGCGGCCACCAGAGGGGTCCTTAACGGGGGCACGCTGCAACGATACTGCACAGGCTGGCTGAGCCGCGCATGGGTGGCTTTGATTTGCTGCCGCGGGAGCTGGAGCGCCTCAAAGCCGCCGGGAATGACTGGGAGAGACCTGAGAGAGGAAGCACAACGTTTTGGAATTGTCAGATGAAAGGTGTAAAAATAACAACTTCAAGCAGAGGAAGAGGCCGCCTGAAAACGCTTTCACTTCCTGTAGGAAGAAAAGAATCGTAATTAGGCGCTACGATAGTTTCCCTCCGCTTTAGCTTGCTCTCAAATACTCAATAAAATACTCAAGAAAGGTACAAAGAAAACACATCGCAATCTCCTCGGACGGAGACTGCACGACTGGAAAAAAAAAAGGTCTCACTCCGTTCATGCCGTTATTCTATCATCCCAGGTATGCCCATCAGACAATCTTGTAACGCTTCTCCTCCTGAACCACTGCACACAAAAGCATCAAAGTTTGTCAGAACATGCACACCGACGGTGTTGGATGTGCTTTTATTTTTCTGACAAATCCACCACATGGTGGCGCTGTTATTAAACCCCATAAGTCATTCAGTTGGAATTTCTGTGACACAGGCTGTAACTTGAAGATGTTTGGTACAATCACTACCAAATTTGGTACACGTGTTCAGGGGATCGACAAGCACACGTCAAGATGGTGTCCAGGGGTGTACAAACTTTTTTTTGTCCATTGAACGCCACATAGTGAAAAGTGAAAGGATGCAACTTTGATATTTAGTCAAGCAACACATGTAGATATGTTAAGAACTTACTGTATATACAGTACACTATACAGTATGTACTGTATACTGTATAGTACACCATACAGTATATACTGTATATACGGTAAAGTATATGTCATCTCATCTTTGTCATATTGATGAAAATCACATCAACTTTTTTCCCATCTTAGCTGTTTTTTTTTTTCAAATATTTAAAAATTTTTTCTTCGATAATTTCCATCAATGCTCTTTTTGTAATATTAGAACCGTAGCCCCTGAATATGATCACGTTTTCACCAAACTCATTTTACTAAATGTTTCTCATGAGATTATGACTTTTAAAAATATTTTTTAAATCTTTTAATATTGATATTATATTTATTTTTATCTTTTTTAATATTGCAAGTCTATGCTCCTAAAATGACCCCAAAATATTAGTATATATTAGTATATTAATATATTCTTATAGTTTTTCTACATGAAATGTCAACTTTTTTTGTCTTCATATTTTGGCTTAATTTTTGCAAAGATTTTCATTTTACATTTTTCGAACTATTTCTACTTTCTTCTTGTCTTCTCCTGATTATGACTCGACTCTCATAATATTTTGACTTGTTCCGCAACCTAATGACAACTTCATATATTTAGACACTTAAAAATCATATATTTTTTCTTTAATATTTATGAAAATGTTATTTTTCCTCATAAAATGACAACTTCTGCTCTCTTTTAATATTTTGACTTGACTTGTAAAATGACTGCTGCTTTTAGTTTTCTTGTTAAATTCTATTTTTACAAAATACTGTGGACCAATAAAAAAAAAAACATCTCATTTTGGACACCCCCGGCCATGTCTTCCAACCCCGAGGGGGAAGGGGGTGCCACAAATGTCACGTGCAGCGCTGGGCAAACAATAGTGCCAACGATCAAGTGTACCTAATGAAGTGGCTGTTGAGTGTGCTGACGGGACTTCACGCTCATTCATCAAAATCCACTTAAAGCTGCGGATACAAAGAGAGAAGCTTTACAAGCCTTCAGTAGCCGGATAATGAATAGCGGCGGACGTCTTTTATCACACATCAGTCTACTGCAATCACAAACCCGCACACAGCAATTCATAAATGCACGAGACGTTTACTGCGTCCGTCTTTTTACCTTCACAATCAATCATCATCGGGATGCTCGTCCAGAGAGCACACATGTACACCCGCCAATCAGACCTTATTGATCATGTGACTCTGATGTTTACTGTCCTCTCTCGCTGAACACTAATATTTAAATCCTGAAAAAAAGTGCATGCAATCAAGGAGAAAGCCCAGCATGATATATCACACAGCTTCTTTGCAATAAAATCCAATAATGAAAGGCGGCTAACACAATGAGACTAGCATGTGGGCTAAAAAGTAATCATGGCTGGAGATACACTCACAGGACACTTGAATAGGTACACCTCCATCCACCACATGCAGACATTTTTACTGATAAACGTCATGTCATCTTGAGGAGGAAGCACTTTTCTGTGGGGAAGTATTTCCAAAGCGGACCATTTTCATCCCAGCCCTGGACTGGTGGCCAACCAATCACAGGGCACATATAGACAAACAACCATTCACACTCACATTCATACCTATGGACAATTTGGAGTCGCTAATTAACCTAGCATGTTTTTGGAATGTGGGAGGAAACCGGAGTACCCGGAGAAAACCCACACATGCATGCACTCCACATACGTAGATGGCCGAGGATGGAATCAAACTTGGGTCTCCTAGCTGTGTGGCCTGCGCGCTAACCACTCGAACACTGCGCAACCCAGACTATTTTCAAGTGGATAGTAAATATATACAGATATGCAAGCTGTACACTGACTACTCTAAAGTACACCTAGTTTGCTGAATGCAGAGAGCCGCGCCCGTTTTGGTGATTTAGATGTAATCCATCACACCGAGAAAGAATATGAATATTTCATCATGTTTGATACATTATAGATTTAGGCTAGCAGCTAATCTACATGTGGTATTTTTACACGTGGGTCACAAAAAAAAAAGGGAGATCTTCGCCACTTTCTCTGGTGGTGGCGCTGACTGCTTGGTTGCCATGGCGACCTCATCAGGGCTAAAAGAGATAAAGCACCTTGGTCGCTAGATGTAACAGAAGCGTTCCCCAAGGCGAGGGGGGCAGATCATACCTGATGGAGATCCACGCGTGTTTTTGTTGTTTTGGGCTTTGTGTTCAACACGGATAAGACGAGATGTTTTGGGAAGGGCAGCAACGGGACATCCGAGAGGAAAATAATCTGTCGAAAAAAGGCTTCTAAGCATTCACCTCAGCCCCTTTGAGAGCAGCGTCAAATGAAATTCTAATTGACCACACTTGAGCCAGCGCTTATCTTCAGCGGTCAGCAGCTCCTCAAAGACAAACGAGCAAAAGAGAAAGAAAAAAAAACCGCCTCCAATGAAGTTCGACATGGCCTTCAATCAGGCTCTGTTCTGAGCTCCTACTTACAGTCTTATGTGAACGTAAGGACACTCGACTTCAAGGTGGCCACACAGCGAGGCGACCCGAGTTCGATACCATCCACAGCCATCTCTGTGTGGAGTTTGCATGTTCTCCCATGCATGCGTGGGTTTTCTCCGGTTTCCTCCCACATTCCAAAAACATGCTAGGTTAATTAGCGACTCCTAATTATCCATAGGTATGAATGTGAGTGTGAATGGTTGTTTGTCTATATGTGCCCTGTGATTGGCTGGCCACCAGTCCAGGGTGTACCCCGCCTCTCGCCCGAAGACAGCTTTGATAGTCTCCATCACCCCCGCGACCCTCGTGAGGAAAAGCGGTAGAAAATTAATGAATGAATGAACTTTAAACTAGGCTGCATGGTGTTTGAGTGGTTAGCATGCAGGCCTCACAGCTTGTAGACCCGAGTTTGATTCCACCCTCGGGCATCTCTGTGTGGAGTTTGCATGTTCTCCCCGTGCATGCGTGGGTTTTCTCCGGGTACTCCGGTTTCCTCCCACATTCCAAAAACATGCTAGGTTAATTAGCGACTCCAAATTGTCCATAGGTATGAATGTGAGTGTGAATGGTTGTTTGTCTATATGTGCCCTGTGATTGGCTGGCCACCGATCCAGGGTGTACCCCGCCTCTCGCCTGAAGACAGCTGGGATAGGCTCCAGCACCCCTGCAACATGAACATTGTTACACCAAAGAACTACGTTACTGGCGTAGTGACACCTAGCTACTAGCAGGTTAGCGACTAGCTTGAGCACAAACTGGCTCCCAATGTCTCAGGCCGCTAGCCAAAGGTCTTTTCGCTTTGGAGATGTGTAGCGTTCCTATCAGTTGCCTAGCTTCCATTCCCAGACATATATCAACCAATACCCATGATGCAACAGCAAAGCCCTCAGTGAGCCAAGTTAGGAGCACATGGAGGAACAAATCGGTGAATTCTAACGCCAGAATGACGCAGATGATACACTACTACGATTCCAATACACCACTGAGCATCTGGGACTTGGATATGAAGGCGTGTCCATCCTGACATTTTATCGTTGTGTCCGAAAGAAACAGCAGCAATGGAAAGGAAAGGGGGGGTGGGGGTGGGGGTGGGGGGGTACACGGTTGAAATGAGACGGCGGCGTTCTTCTTTTTGAGGTCAGAGTCTCGGGCAGACAAAGAAGGAAGGACATTTAGCTAAAAATAGCCCCCATATGGGCTGATAATGGAGCGATTTCACATGACAAGGAGCACCGATGCCTCCTCATCATTTATTCTACTACTGGAGCCTCAACGCCCCAGTGCACCCCAGTCACGGGGGCGGGGTGTGGGGGGGTTGTAGAGGGGGGGGGGGGTGATGAGGTGATGAGGGACAACATAGAATGAGACATGTCTTCCATGTTGAGACATCCTCTTCCTATTTCTACACACTCGGTTACATGTGGTGCAGCACTGACAGCTCATCCGGCCTCCATGTTTGATGGCCCCGGCGTGGTGAGCCTCCCTCGAGCCCCTGAACGCAACACCGACTTGCATGTCAAAATATATAAGCCTTATTTTGCAACACATTTGTGTCGTTTGGACACGGTATATAGGATGTCAATCATCCGCTATCAAGTCACATCTCACCGGCAATATCGACTACGCTAATATGGCACCTCCCTCTTTTTAAAAAAAAAAATGACACTTCACGGACCGTGAGATTGTCGTTCAGCACAATTGGGTATATTTAAACAAAGAATAAGAAAAAGAAATCACACTCACCTCCATCGATGTTAATTCTTCTCCCGAGCTGCTACACAGACGGCATCCATTCAGCCGAGCAGCCTCCCTCAGCATCCTGCGCTGTCATTGGTCCTCTCCTGCACGCCAGCAGCAGCATCATCATCATCATCACCACTACCGCAAGTGGCAGCTGCATGCACATGCATAGGGGGCGGGGGTGGTGGGGTGTTCACGTCCACATACCCTTGATTGAAATGAGCGAAGATAACGCTTGGATTGCAAATGTTTCCACTTTCCAGTTTACATTGATTTACATCAATATTTTCCCTCCATCTTGTCTCCGAAGGATCAACCTCCTGTGTAGTACGTTGTGCTGCATGCACCACCCCCCAACACCGTCTAAAGATGGCTAATGGCAATCTCCCCACGCACTATTAAAGCACAGAAGCTGCTAATCCTGCTGAAGGAGGAGGGAAAAGCCGAGGCAAGCCGCCTGTCAGTCTAAACTCGGGGTGTACAATTACAGTATATGCCACATGATTCCTCAAGGCAAAGCTTAATGAATTCAAATAAAAACACGCTTGCAAATCATTGCCGGCGGGGAAAAACCTTCAGAAAGGTGGAAGTGATGACTTTGATCCGGTGTAATCTTGTTCGTGTCATGTCTTCAAAGTGCAAGATTTCCTAAAGAACGACTTATTTTCCACAAACGATTTATTTGTGGCTCAAATTGAGGAAGAAACCGTTTTGGAGTGTTTTTTTGTTTCTATTCCAACTGCTGAAAGTTCCATTTTGGATTAAAACCAATCCAATGCATAGCTGCTAACGCTAACTTTTCAGTAGGAAAAGTAGCTAATGGCTGTCCCGGAAGTCACTGGATGACGTCATCGGCTAATTTGCATATTATTTCGGAAAATTATTAGGAAAAGTCATAATTACGATAAAAATGTGAGTAAACTTTTAGAAGTAAACCACCACACGTTGTCAGTTGATAATATATTTTAAATGAGGACAATTGAACAGCGAATAATGCTGTCTTTAATCTGTCAACGTGACTCAGTGTGACTCAGAGTAGCACCCTCTTGCGGCGAGTGTATGTAATAGCAACTGAGAACGTACCACTACAGTAGGCTTATCAATGACTTACATCTAACGGATGAATTGTAATCTAATCCACTTAATTTTACTAATAAAGAGTAACAACAGACTAACATTAAAAACACCTCTTTTTCATCCAGGCTGAAGATTAAGAAACATTTACGTTTTAGATCTCCACCCCCACAGCATCGATGTCTTTGGGTGGTGCGGACCTGTCAACAGCACCCACTGTTGCTCGGTGACGACACAAAATCCAGAATACTTTCTTTCTTTCATATTTGAGTCCCACCAAAACAAAACAAACCCCGCAACTCCGCCAGAAAATGTCAGTATATTTGGCAATTGTCGCTTTAGAGAAAGTAGTAACAGACTCGCCGAGTTAGCAACACTGATGTGGAAAATGGCGGCCATAGTTTATTAGTTGTCAATCAGTTTGCTATGTGCAGTACCGCCACTTAGAGGGTCGGAGTGGTATAACTATCACATATGCCACTATAGCGTATTGTGTTATCCCTCGTGAGGATAAGGGTAGAAAATGAATGAATGAACAAACGAATGAATGAATGAATGAACTGTACTTCCACATGATCACATGAGGATCAAACCTGCGGGTTGGGAGTCCACCCCAATATCAATAATAATAATCAATCAATACAATCAATATCTATATCAATATTTATTTCTTCAAGCAGATTACCATGTTTCTATAGAAAATCTATCATTTAGTCATTGGTGGGCATTGGGCATGTAGTACACACCCCAATTGTGGCAATGTAGTAAAAGTTGTATGGTGCAGCTGTGTGAGTGTTTGTATCCAGTTTTAGCGTATTTCCACAGCATTTCAGTCCAGCTTCGGCTTCCAAATGGCTCCTTTGTTCATTCTCCATTTAAATTTTGCACCTTTTCAAAGCGTGAGGCATGTTGGAAGAGTGGAAGTGGTGGTGCAGAAGAATGTGTTTCATTGTTTACTATTGACTCAACTGCAGAGAGTAGCAGCCCTTAATGAACCACAAGATGCTCCAATGCAGGCTCCAATGCATCTACTGGGACATGTGGCAGTATCACATGTCATAGTCAAATATATGCACTATTGTTTGAGGTGAGGCATTTATTTCTTGAAATAGGACACAACATTGTAAATGCCATTTGCCGGAGGGAGGGGGGTTAAGGGGGGGCGCTTCCAACTGAGGAACTTGTGTGTCCTTCACAAGTGTTGCGACAAAAAGGTCCCCCTGGCTTCCCGCTGTGCTCCTCCCAAATTATGGAGACTTTCTCCCATGTCTCCTCCTCAAACGCTGACACTAAGTATGCTTGACAGGGCCCGAAGGAGAAGCATCAGCAATTCGTCAGCCGCACACACACGCACATACACACACACACATACACACAATCTCTCATACGCGGTTGCGTTCCACTTGGTTGGCTTCATGCAGAACATAGGTGGCAGCATCCTGGTGTCATCAGTGCTCCCTAGCAGGGCGTGACAGCTTCTACACGTGGTTGACCTATTTCACCAACGTGACCTCAGTTGCTTCTGTGAGGACACTTTTCAAAATGTCTGTCATTAATCGATCTCATGTTGTGTATTGTCATGTCAATGACGGCCACTCCTTCGTGTTCCACAGGAAGTAAGTTGGGATCACATGTGCTTTCTGCTGCCCTCTGGTGGTTTGACTCGGTACTCAAACTCATTCACGTGCCCCCACGTCATTTGTGAACGATTGCTACAGTTTGTGTAAGTCAGAATTCCTACTAGAAGAGGATATTATTTAGTCAAAGTAGTATGTCTTTAAAAAACAAAAGCAGAAATGGATTTTTCCCTCCCCAGGCCTACTTCTTATCTTGAAACACCTTTGGACTACTAAATGTCTGCATAGGCCTGAGGCGGGACACCAACTCATGCTATTAGCGACACCACAAGAGGGCATCACACATCTCCACACTTTTTAAAGGAACAGTACACCTTTTAAAAATCATTCACTATGCTTATGTGAGACATGAACACACGGATTTCTCTTTTCGGCCACTAGCCAAAGGTAACGCTACATATTGGAGCTGTCTTTTTGTTTTGGAGGCTTGGTGTAGCCATGGGCGTCACTGCGTTCTGAGGACAGAGGGGGCTTAGCCCCTTGGAGATGCACAAGATATGAATGAATGTAATAGACATAAAAAAAAAATCCAAAAAATCCCAAAATCCAAAAAACAAATAAGGAACAAGAACCGGGATATAACTTTCCCACTTTTGTACAGATTTAGTAGAGATCTGCAACCATTCTGTCCAGTGGAGAGTGATCAATTATATAATAATCATTATTATATAATTAATTAGCCTATTACTATTACTAGTAGTAGTAGTAGTAAGAGTAATACTACTAATATACTACTAGTAGTAGTAGGCTCGTATTAACCTCCTTATTGGCCTGCTTATTAGCCTGCTTTTGCCATTATATATTTTATATTATTATTATTATATATTATATATATTTTATTATATACATTATTTGCCATTGTATAAAATTTGTTAGATTTTTTTTGTAAAAAAAAATACAAATAAAAAAATAAATATAAAATATCAAATTATTTAGGGGGACTTAAGAACTGAAGCCCCCCTAAAATAGGCCTATAATGACGCTACTGGGTGTAGCGTTCTTTTCTATGTTGCTATATGAAATGAATGCACCCAGGAAGGAAGTTGTACTAAAATACTACAAGTATGACATGTTATTATCAATGTACCTGTTGCTACATGCTCACAGCATGGATAGAAAACCTTGTAGGAGCTTTTTGGAGCTCTTTGAATAGGTGTGTCCCATGACGTGCATTCATTAGCTGCCTCTTTTCACCTGTTTTCATGTCTCACAGAAGGACTGTGGATGATGGACAGCATTCCAACAGAAGACTTGGACCACCTAAGAAACATCCGGCATGACGTCTGTGGAAAAAGTGCACACAGACCCATAAGTACATGACAACATTATATTCCTTTAATGTTTACTGTTTTTCTGCTTGGAAATGGCAGGGTCAATATTTTCATTGAATCACATTACTGGACATGATGCACCAAAATGTACAAAGCAATTGTCATCTTACAGGAATACACAGAGTAGAACACAAGGTTTCACAATGGATACACGACTGACGCTTTTCCATTGCACTTACAACAGTGAAGGACATTTTCCAGGTCTTTTGTTTCTTTTTTTGCCCTGCTTCTTCCAAAAAAAATAATCACATTCTAGATCATAACCACTGAAACCTCCCGATTGTTGGACGATACGGGCATTTGTTGCCATGGAGGTTGTTTTTTTTTTTCTTTGAAATTGAAACACAATAAGAGAATCTCTACACAGACTGGAGGTTTTTGTTCCACTGTTGTAAACAGTCAGTACATGTCAGCCACATAAAGACTATGCAGAAGCAAATATCATCATCATCCTTATTCATAAATGTTCTTTTATACACAAAAAGAAAAGGTTGGCAGCAAATACGGCATGGGGGAGGGGGTGCATACTCCAAACTGAAAAGCTGTACATTGGAATGAACATGTATTTACAGTAACAATGTGGATGGCTGAGTGTCATGCGCCCCACTTTCAGCAGATCCGGGGAGGCACTGGTACTTCCCCTCCGTTGTGTCCGCCACTAACCGGCCCGCGCTTTGTGCTTTTAAATTAAAAGCCCACAAAAAAAAAAAACAAAGACCTGATTTGTGAGTGACTCCTCCTGCCATGCGGTCTTCCAATCATGCTGTCCGGGTAAAAGAAGCATTCCACCGCCCCGCAGGGATGGCGTGACACCCAAAGATGTACATTGACACCAAAGTGCTGCCCACGTGGCAGCATATAAGACGCTCAACCGCAAGCCCGGGTCAGGCAAAAAACGCTCAGGAAGTAACAAACAGCCAAGGAAAGCAGCCAAGCAAACCCATGCTAGCAAGCGACGTGACGGCGGACATTTTAAATCAAAACAAAAAAAACACAACAGTAGACACAGTTTACCCTTTGGCAACACGTCCCTGTGCTGGGGGGAGCACAGGTCTTAAAACATGGGGTGTCAAAGTTTGTCCACAGAGGGCCACGTACAGATTTAGTTTTTTAGTGCCGTCTAAAATAGCGCGTTAACTCATTCATGTCATTAATTCGGTGAAAATATTCCGTCATTAGCAAATACGCGTCACGTGAAGCCACGCCTCTGTGTTATGACGACAGACGGAAGTCCAGACGGTAGTGTAACATCACCCACACCGTCACACAGAGTCTAGCCCTATTTTATTTTACTTTTTACTTTATTCTGACCCAAACACACCAACAGCACTGCAATTTCCAACACCATAGATAGAATATACGATCTCCTACTCACAAACAATCTCCGCCCGAGTCCTCCTGCGAAACACACTTCCTTGTTGTCACGAGACCACCGCGAGATGCATTCATGGGCACTCCGAAAATCACATTGTCACTGTTATGCGCATGTGTGTTATAAATAAAGTGAAAAACAAATACAAACAATAAGTGGATGTTTTTATCAGTAAAAGTATTATGTGCTGCATTGAAGTATGCTGGGAAATGTCATGGCTCATTATGTTGTACTGGCGAGACAAATAGATTTTCAGACGTGTGCTGTCCTTTAGCTTTCGTTAAATTTTCACTTTGGAGTTGTTAATAAATACAATTATGTATTGTACAGTATAAATGGGCGGCTATGAGGGGAGAGAAAACCCTTGAGCAAACAAAAACCTTAGCAGCCACCACAAACGCCAGTGCCGCAACCTTGGAAAAAGCTACAGCAGGGTTGGACAAACTTTTTCGACTCACGGGCCCGCATTCAGTTATCAATATTATCCAGGGGCCAAAACTCAATATTTGATACATGAAACTGTGTTACGTTTATAATTATATAATAATAATTATTATTATTATATAATTAATTATTAAAATAACAGTTCACCTGGAATTATTTATCCGTTAATCCCTTTTTTTCAGGAGCACTTTAAACATCAGACCCTATCAAATAACAAAATATAATTTTTCATTTTTTTTGATAAAACACTGACTATTAAAGAGTATGTGTATATGTAACATCCCTGACATGACTCTGAATACTTGAAAGTCATGTTCCCAGCTTGTATGTTAAAGGTTTAAGTGCTTTGGAAGTAACTGGCGGGCTGGATTCAAACGCTTAGAAGACCGCATGTGGCCCCCGGGCCGTAGTTTGCCCACCCCTGCGCTAGAGGTTTGCCAAAGACCTCCGTGCCATCACAGCGGCTGCTCAGAGCATGTGGCCGACTACAGTACACCTTGCTGGGCCACAGCAAGTGGCTCCTCCCCCTTGCTTGGTAGCAGTCCTGTCAGGATATTCAATTAGGACTAATCAACACATCCTAATTTCTTTCAAAGCTTTTTCCCTCCGGGTGTGCACCAGCTACACTTTCATCTCCATTTCAAATAAAAACATTATCAGTATTGTTTGGGCCTTGAGAAGGTAGCGGTTTGTAAACATATTTTTCATGTATCAGTGGCGGTCCAAATGTGTTTCTAGCACTGTACGGGAAAGAGTGACCTTTCATGCCAACAACCCCGATCCTCTTTTGTGATGCAGTTTGTCTTTCATTGTCCTAACAAATGTCAACGCGAGCGACAAGCTGCAAATGGCCCCCGGCCCAGACTTTGGACACCCATGTCTGAAAACATGCAAAAACAAAACAACTCTAGTTGTCAAATTCCTACATCTTTTGACCTGTTTGAGTTCATTTTGTTTTTAGGCTTCATCGCTTCCCAAATGAGTCATTGCATAGTAGATTGGAACCTCAAGAAAAGGCAGTGGGCCCAGCTTGTTGATCAAGCAATAACCATACAGCAGAAAAGGGATGCCAAGTGTGTGTGTGTGTGTGTATCTGTGTATGTGTGTGTGTGTTGCACTCGGCATGCTCTTATGCAGCTAACATGCGCACGTGGAAACTGGTAGGAAGGTTGTAAACCGCTTGACAGACTGTACAACAACACCCCGCTGCTAATGTACACGACATCGATACCATTGTGCTATATACCATTATCTGCATGCTATTGCTCTTTTTTTGTCCTTAAATAAAGTCACCGAGCAAATGATCCCATGCGGGAGACCGGACAACATCCAAATAAAAAAAGAAAAATATAAAGTTGTAGCAAAGAAATAGAGAAAAGTACACATGGAAAGATGATATAGCCAAAACAAAGGACATACGAGGTATAGAAGTAAAAAAAAAAAAGTAT
This sequence comes from Doryrhamphus excisus, assembly GCF_037039965.1. Lineage (NCBI taxonomy): Eukaryota > Metazoa > Chordata > Actinopteri > Syngnathiformes > Syngnathidae > Doryrhamphus > Doryrhamphus excisus. The sequence goes on along the minus strand of NC_136367.1, from coordinate 17,505,468 downwards.
AAATAAGGCTCTTCCGATGAGGCAAAATGAAAGGAAAAGTAAAAAAAAAAAAAAATGAGAATGATAGCCGCACACAGACAAACAAGGATGGCTTAGTGATGGCCGCCACGCCTCTCATCTGTGTGGGACCCTCACTGCATCACGGGCACGCTGGCGGTCGCTTCCGTTCCTTCTAACTCCAACATAACTACAAAACTTGTGAACGGTGAGGAGATTACACCTATGGGCTTCTTTTTCCTTTCGTCCTATTCGTGAGCGTGCATGTACACGTTTACACCATGCATTCTGTAGACACAGCCAAAAAAAAAAAAAGAAAAGAAAAGGAGAAGTAAGAAGACATTCAAAGACAGGGTTTACGTTCCCCGGACTGGAATGTAGAGATCAGAGGAAGCCAGCACTCGGGGGTTGAAGTGGAGTCTTTGGGAGCAGAAAAACCTATGAAAAGCTTGAGGAATCAGCATCAACGTGGAAGCAAAACAGCCTTGCCAGATGTGTCATCCTCAGACGTGAAGGACATCCAGCAGAGGGCGCTCTTAGGCTTTCCTTAGTATTAAAAACGACTCCAGCCGTGGGCCTTCAACACTTTTTAAGCTCCCGGGAGGAGCACAAGCCTCCTAATTACTGTCCTCCTGAAATGAAGACAAGGACAACATGAAGATTTGTACGTTCTACTTGCCTGGAATAGATAAATCAATGACAACAAATCCCTGTTCAAGGAAAAGTGCATCATCCACAATGCTTATGTGAGACATGAACATACATGGCTTTCTCTTTTCTGGGCCTTCTAAGGATCTAACAAAGAAAGCACGTCATGGGACACACCTATTCCGCCTGCCAAAAGCCAACGAGGCTCCATTTCCATCATGTTAGCTGTGTTAGCATTCATTCATTTTTCCTCACGAGGGTCGTGAGGGGTGCTGGAGCCTATCCCAGCTGTCTTTGGGCGAGAGACAGGGTACACCAGCCAATCACAGGGCACATATAGACAAACAACCATTCACACTCACATTCATACCTATGGACAATTTGGAGTGGCCAATTAACCTAGCATGTTTTTTTATGTGGGAGGAAACCGGAATACCCGGAAAAAACCCACGCATGCACGGGGAGAACAAACTCCACACAGAGATGGAATTCCAAGGGTGGAATTGAACCCCGGTCACCTAGCCGTGAGGTCTGTGCGCTAACCACTCGACCACCGTGCCGCCGCGTATGATGCACATTGTTCTTATTATTTCTATAACCATTACATACAAGAACTACATTACTGGCTACTAGCAGGCTAGCGACTAGCTTGAGTACACACTAGCTACTACATATCGGAGCTGTCTTTTGGCCTTTCTAGGGCCGATAGGTGTGTCCCATGACGTGCATTCATTAGCTGCCTCTTTTTACCTGTTTTCGTTTCCTTAGAAACTAAACAAAAACAGGCCCAGAAAAGGCCCAGAAAAGAGGAAGTGTGCTCATGTGTCACATAAGGATTGTGGGTGATAGACAGCAAACTTTTCCTTTGAAAGATGTGTTTTTGGGGAGGCCCCCCGACGTGGCCCAAATCAATCCTCATGAAAGCGATCAATGCCGTGTCAATGCCATGTGTTCCAGCCAATGGCGGGCCTGGGGTGTCTGCAGTAATCCGGTGGAAGGATGAGCTGCTTGGCCTGCTGCTCAAAGAGCCACTGAGTCGGGTTTATCCTCACATTCTCCTAATGAGTCCTCAGACCGGCCGGCAGCCGAGCGAAGGCGGCGATCATCACGGGAGGCCAACGCCACTCGTGTGTGCCATCGAGCAGCAGGGCTTCAGTCTAGCATGTAATGAGGCCTGCGTACCGTGAGTCATCAATCTGAGGGCCCGCGTGCACTCTTGTCCTCGTGTGCGTCTTTGCGTGTGTGACATTAAATCCCAGCCACAATTAGCCTTCTCAGGCTAATTATAACCCCCCCCCCCCCCCTTTGCCAGGCACAGATTATTGGAAGTGAGTGGAGTCACAAGGTCAGCTCCCGGGCTTCCTGGTTTGGGGGCGTAAATGAGCGAGCATGTCCAAACGCTCCAAAACGCAACATTTTCAAGTAGGGACGCTCCGACTGATTGACCGCTGTTTGGTATTGGAGGTTGCCTACAGCCGGCAGTTACAGTATGTGCTTTTGCAGACCAACTGTGATGTCAGTCATGCTACTTAGATGATACCGGAGGTCTGATATAATATTATTCTTAGGTATGTTATGTGTGGTCGAGTGGTTAGCGCGCAGACTTCACAGCTCGGAGACCAGGGTTCAATTCCACCCTCGGCTATCTCTGTGTGGAGTTTGCATGTTCTCCCCGTGCATGCGTGGGTTTTCTCCGGGTACTCCGGTTTCCTCCCACATTCCAAAAACATGCTAGGTTAATTAGCGACTCCAAATTGTCCATAGGTATGAATGTGAGTGTGAATGGTTGTTTGTCTATATGTGCCCTGTGATTGGCTGGCCACCAGTCCAGGGTGTACCCCGCCTCTCGCCCAAAGACAGCTGGAATAGGCTCCAGCACCCCCGCGACCCTCGTGAGGAAAAGCGGTAGAAAATGAATGAATGAATGAATGTTACGTCTGGTCGAGTGGTTAGCGTGCAGACCTCACAGCTCGGAGACCAGGATTCAATTCCACCTTCTGGAAATATGTTTTTTGCGTAACACCAACACACAAACGCACAGCTACTTCGCAGAGGTAATTATTTGGGTGACTTGGAAGGACTTTCACTTACCGTGGATGCTGGGAATTGTGTCCCCCCGCCCCGTTCATCTCCGCTTCAGTCACATGCATGTGTGGGGAATTCACTGCTGACAAGGCATCCTTTGATTCCACCTCTGTTCGGTCATTCGAGGCAAAGCAAAGGCACCGGCGATCAGTCCCCAACATACAACATTAGCAACATGCAAGGCTACGACACCACTGTACCTCAGTTAACGTCCGGTTAGCGCATTTTTTGCCTTGGCTTGCGTTCGCCTGCTTGTTTCAAACATAGCTAGCTCGTCCAGCACCAGCCGTTTTGCAGGGTTTTTAAGTGCAATTTTGAATCTATTTTTTAACCGCATATCAACGGCATTGTGTGTCCTTGTGGTGATAGGGCCATCTATCGGTGCTCTGTTACATGTTTGTTATTGTATTTACTACTGCTACCAGTAGAGGGTGTTGTATACTCATGTTGAAGAGTGTACAGCTCCATCTCCTACTGTGTGTACGTACCTGTATCAGCCATTAGTAACCTTCAGCAGACATAGCTGGCCAAATAAAGAGCCACAACAGTCCTTATTGGTTGATGTTGATGTGTGTTCTGTGGCCTGATTGGCTGTGTGTCGTCGCTAACAAACTGCAAACGGTTTGAGCTGCTTGCTCGCCGCCAACAGACAACAGAAGAAGAAGATAAAGAGTCTAAATAAATCTTGGGTTCAAGGGGTAGGACGGGGAGGAGGAATATGTTCCAACAAGGATACAAAAACGCTACAGCCCAACTGCGCAGCAAATATAGTGAGTCACTTAATATGTTCTTGTGTCCAATCTACTTGATTGAACTATAAAATTCAAAATCTGCAAAATCTAAAAAGTTTACTGTACGTACAGGTTATTGTGTGTAGACTGCAACTCAATACAAAGGGTCGAAAAATTAGCATAATAGGTCCCCTTTAAAACGTAGATGATAATTTTAAACAAAGTTGGCTACTTTGAAGATGTCACTTATCGCAGGATATTTTGTTTTATTTTATTTTATTTTATTTTCTATAGACAAATTTTGGTTTTGGTTAGAGTCTGTTTTGGTTTGAGTCGGACCTTCTGGAACAGATTGAGGACCTTAACCAAGTAATATTGTCAAATTAAGATTGGACCTCAAAACTGAGCCTTACAATCTTGGCAAAAGCAGGTGTACAAACGTCCGCATAAGCCTCACTAATAAAATGACCCCCCAGTCTATGACATATACTGTAGCAAGTATCAGTACCAGTACTTCAGTCAGTACTATACAGTCTCTATGGTTCCTAAGTGTCCCATGAAGTACGTGCAGGTGAGTTCATGGCAAATATACGAGCGGCAGAGCATGAATTATTCACAGCAGGCCTTAAAGTTATTCTGCATCTTTGGAGGCTTGGTTGTGGCAAATAAAGGACCAATTTACTGCACGACTGCGTTTGTTGTTTTTTTTTGTCCAGGATGCAAGTGGATGATTGCCATAGTTCCTGACAACGCTTGCTGGAGCAGGTGACAGTGTGTTCATCTCTGGAGACAAAAGAAGAACAGAAACAAGACAACTCACTGATGCTCTCAGGATCTCTCCCTCCACGTCGTCTGTGATGGGGGAATGTAGTAAATAAACTTTCATAGGTTTTTCCACTGCAAAGACACTCATTTTGTTGTGTTGTGACTCTGCAGACCCTGAAATAAAAAGGCACATAGAGTATGTTACTTATTTTTTTATTCATTAAACTATCTGCTGCACTTATTTAGTTATCTATTTCTTGTTTATTTGTTTTAATTGTTTAACTTTTTTCCCATCCTTTCTTTTGTTGCTTAATGTTGCTACACATCCTGAATTCTCTTCTCTTAAACACAAGAAGTGCAAAACTAGGGGTGTCACAAGACCAGATAAGATTTCAACATAAGAAAGTCCAATGAAAAATATCAAAATAGATGACTAATATATTGCACTCCATTAATATAATTTCTGCTACGTTACCCGCTTCTGCACTCTGTGTGTGTATGCTAACGGCCTCGCCTCCACCCACCAAAGCAACGACACTGTAATACTGACAAAAGAGCTCACTCCGTTCATGCTTTTGTTCTATGGAACAAAGGTGCCGATTCACAGAGTGAACCCTCTTCCTGCCTCTTTGGAGGCCACAGACGAGGAAAACATTTGATAATCCACATCATTTTCATGTGTTGTCTGATTTATGTATTTATCTATGATCATCCCAGGCCCAGTGACTTGAATGTTGTCACGTTTTAATCTCATGTGATAGGATTAAATAAAAGGGTAGGATTAAATAAGATCTGCTTCTTTGTCTGTAAAGCTTAAACATGATGTTACTCAGTTAGAAACACCACCCATTCGTCTTACGTAAGAAAAAAACATAATTAGTCGCAAGTAGCATTCATAGTAAATGCCCACACTCACCCTCCTCTCTTCAATTCAAAAGAATGAAGTGAATTTCTTCCCAAGGCCAGACAAAGCTGCAGGAATGAGTCAAACACGAGAAGATCAAATCACAAATCAACAAACTGTAATACTCAATTTACTCGACATCGCAGAAAGAAAAGATGATGAAGATTCATCAGCCACCGTACCGTCTCCCAGTTTCCCGGCCTGTTCCGCGGCACCTCCTTGCAGGATTTTGGTCAGAACGTTCTCCCCTTCGGCGGGCGGCTGTCCGGCCGCGGCGCTTCCGATGCCGCCGGCTTTGCTGCCGATCCCAACAGGGGCGGCCTTAGAGCCTGCAGACAGCCAAAACAAAAAGCATCATATTTCTGTATTCTGTATTTCTGTCCCTTGAAAAGCACTCAAGGGGCACAAGGGACAGAATTTTTTTCGTGCCCCCCGTTTAGAAGTACTAGACAAACTGATCATATTTATTAATGTACCAGGACTGTACACACTGAACTTTAAATTGAAACTAGGGAAATGCAACAACAATGAAAAGCATACAATCATATTCAATAGTCAAATTGCATGTTGAGTACCATAAATTTGTACATGTTGGTAGGTCTAACCCCCCAATGGGGAACCCACCCCACTATTTGAGAAGCAGTGCTGTACATGTACACTGTAAACGCTCTATATTCATTATGTTGTTCACTTACCGATGCCTGTTAGAGGGGGTGGAGCTGTTTTGCTAGTCTGAGGTATTGTCGGGACCGCCATTGTCGGCTTCATTCCTGTGGAAACCGCTGAAGGTGTAGCGTCCATTTTCACCTTGAAGAAGCATAAATATTGAAATCATCTCCCTGAATAAACCACCACTGGAAAGTACTGTAGTTCGCCACTTTGGCCACTATGTGGAAATACTTTATCATGTCCTATGTTATATCTCGGGCGGCATGGCGGACAAGTGGTTTGCGCGCAGACCTCACAGCTAGGAGACCAGGGTTCAATTCCACCCTCGGCCATCTTTGTGTGGAGTTTGCATGTACTCCCCGTGCATGTGTGGGTTTTCTCTGGGTACTCCGGTTTCCTCCCACATTCCAAAAACATGCTAGGTTAATTGGCGACTCCAAATTGTCCATAGGTATGAATGTGAGTGTGAATGGTTGTTTGTCCAAATGTGCCCTGTGATTGGCTGGCGACCAGACAGCTGGGATAGGCTCCAGCACCCCCCACGACCCAGGGCACATATAGATAAACAAGCATTCCGACTCACATTCATACCTATGGACAATTTGGAGTCGCCAATTAACCTAGCATGTTTTTGGAATGTGGGAGGAAACCGAAGTACCCGGAGAAAACTCACGCATGGTACTGGCTATGTGAAATACTGTAAGTGATGTTGCATTGTTAATCAGAAAAAGTCAAATACGCCTTCTAATGACGTGGAATGTTTGCCACTTTAGCAGTACCTTCTTTCTAAAGTAGTATTGTACTACACTACTACATATTGTACACTACGGAACTAACCGCTGTAGCTGCTGGCTGCCCCGATGCAGAGCCTCCTCCTGGCTGGCGTCCCTGTGTCGGCGCTTGGCTGGATTTGGGCTGCTGCTGTGACGGTCCTGCCCCTGCAGTGGTCGTTGGCTGGCTGGTAGGAGGGGGCTGACTGTGCTGCTGTGATTGCTGCTGCTGTTGTTGTTGTTGCGAACTTAGCTGCTGCTGCTGCTGCTGCTGCTGGGGATGCTGAGTACCATCAAGAACTTCGGAGCCCGGATGTCTTCCCGTTTGGCCTTGAGCGCTTGAACGCGGTTGCCCAGCATGGCCCTGCTGCTGCATCTTCGTGCCCGCGGTGGAGGGATCCTGCCTTCTTTGACGATCTCCGGGTTGTCTCTGGCTCCGCCCCCCAGTGCCATGGTGATGACCAGTGGCGGGGTCACGGGAGAAGTCTCCTGAGTTGCGAGGGCTTCCTTGAGCAGAACGGCTATCCGGGCCGCCCCTCCTTTGAGCAGAGGAGGCGGTCCTGCCATCAGATCGCCCCGATGGGTCTTTGGGGTGTGTTCTCGATGAACGAGACGACCTGGGTTCTTCTGAGGAGTGTCTGGAAGAACTGTGCCTCCCAGAGTTGCTGCCGTGATATCGGTGGTCCCGTGATGACGCCGAGGAGGAATGACGCTGATGGTTGTCGTCCTGGGGGCCGTATTCCTCTGGTGGTTCATCATAGTCATGGTAGGTGTGCTTTGTGCGCCTACCTGTAGATGACTGACTGCCACCTCTGTGATGTCTTGAACGATCTGAACGGGCCTCCCGGGGCTTTTCAAACCAGTCAGTCTCCTCTTGGCCCAAATGATAGGCTTTTTTTTAAAAACCAAAAGAGACATCATCAGTCAGTAGTTGCTCATGTGCACGGTAACGATAGAAGCCATGCGATAAAACACACACTGCGTCCCAAAGCCATGCACACTTCAGGAAGCCAGTGAAAAAAAAGACAAGACCCCATTTACACAAAAAAAAGCATGCAGAACAGAAATGTAAAAACACTCCAGAAATGAGATAAGACAACAAAAAGGACAACAAAAGGCGCTCGTCCGCAGATTCTTCACGGCATGCAGTCTCATTGCAGCACCAAGACATGTAAGACACCAGAAAGCATTCAGCACCAGTTACCTTCACTGTCAGACACAGCACAGTTCATGTCATCTACCAGGTAAGGATCATCAGGTTTGTAGACGTGACTCCTGGGAAGGTCCTTCTTGTGGTGATCTTGCACATCCGGAAGTGAATGACTGGATCCATACTGGTTCCTAACATCGTGGGCGTTTGGGATCCCAGAACGTCCGATGCCTACAGGCTTCCCGACAGGACTGATCGGACTCTCTTCCTCTGAATTCTGATTGCGTATGGGCGGTCTTCCGCTGCGGCCGCTTCTCTGAGAACGTTCCATGGCATCTCTCTCGTAGGATTTACTCCTGTGCCCTGACGCGTCTCTGGATGTGATCTTGTCCATGCCGTACCCGGTAGACCTGGACCTACCGGAGCTGTACATACGATCGTCTTCCTCAAGGCCCTCACGACTGGTGCCGTAATACTTCTGCTGGTCGTACGTGTTCCTTTTCATCCCGTATGCAACCTCATCCTGCTTCTTGGATCGAGACACCACAGTACAGCTGCCCCCAGTTGAGGTTGTCATCGTGTACGATGCTAGGTCTGCCTCAACATCTCGGGCTTCCTCGATGGGGGAAAATTTGGATATCTTCTGCTCCATTCCCTGCTTGCGATGCTTACTGCGTTTGGAGGAGACCACGGCCGGGGCAAGATTTTTGGGTGAAACTTTGTGGCTACCGGAGCTGCTCCGTGATGTGTGTTTATGGTCATCATAGTAACAAGATCCAGCACTCGCTGTGGTGCTAGTACGGCTGTCTACTGTGCTTTGGTATCCCATCGTGCCACCGGGTCTTCCGTAAGCATCCACCGGCTCATCTTCAGGTCTACCGTAGGTGCTGCCGCGTCCGGGGCCGTTCTCGCCGCGATATCGCCCTCCGACTGGATGACCTAGCGCGTCGGTGGGTTGATTCGCATTTTCTTTGGTCAACTCACTGATGTCATCGATCATTACATAATTCCTAGGTATGTTCTGCTCCAAGTTCGAGGTGTAGAGCTCATCTGAGACATAAGCAGATGTTGGGCTGTCACCAGAGTGAGTCAGGCCAGGCTCAGCGGGGCGATATTGTCCATACGCGTTGCTGTAGGCGGAACCGTAGCTAGCATCTGGAACAGATGTGGCAACAGAGACCGCTGGGTTGCTGATGACCTCATAGTTGGTGGGGAGTTTCTGCTCGAGGTCAGCCAAAGAAGTTTGCCTCGGTCTTTGGTGTACTGTGAGGATCTCTGCCTGGGGCTGGTAAGAGAGTCCAGGTTGGTAGGAACTATGGCTTGGGTAGGGGAGGCTCTGGCCGGGCATCGGTTGACTCTGAGGATGGAAGCCCTGGTGTCCATGTTGATGCATGCCGAGATCTGTGGGGTACGACGGTTGTCCGTACATACGGGACGAGTAGGTTCCTTGGTTCTGGTATCCGGGGCCTGTAGGAGGATGTGGCTGGAATGTTCCTGGCTGGGGTGCTGAAGACGAAGGGTACTGAGGTGGCTGGAAACCAATCTGATGGTAAGAGGAGCTCGGTTGTTGTGATGATGGTTGACTTTGGGGGTAAGGATAAGGCATATATGATGATGTTGAAGAATACTGAGAGGTTGCGTTAAGGTCATTAGTAAACTGACTAAGCGGTGCTGTGCTGGGCCTTGTCAACAAACCATTAGCATCAAAGGTTGCGGTTGCGGTTCCCATTCTGAGGTTATTGAGCTCGCTGTCTGACATGTAGTCCCGAGCGTCACCCATACAACGCAAGTAAGCCAACTCTCTCCTCTCCCGCTCCTTCACCATGGTCTCCTTTCGCTGCGTAATCCCGAGTTCCAAATACCGTAATTTAGCATCAATCTCTTTCTCTTCTTCTTCTAGCTCGGCTTGCTGCTTACGGAGCTTTGATGACTCTTGTTCCACGGCTTTCAGTTCACTCAGCAAGCCCGCCTTGGTGACTCCTTGCACAGGTCTTGGTAAAACCCTCTGAGGCATGCCGGGAGAGCTGTACATTTGCGCTGGCGTAACTATGGGGAGTGGAGGCTCCTCTGGAGGGGGGCTGGGAAGCGTCCTCTTTACCTTCCTCATCACAGCGTTCTGCTGCTGCTGCTGCAGGGAGGCCATCTGCTGAGAGAGGCATAGACACATCAGCAGAATGAGCTATAAACAGAATGTGTTTATGTAAATGAGGCTCGTTAATGTGCCTCAGTGTGCGCGGAGGGTCTGCACACTCTAAATTAAGAACTGTGAGAATTGATATACATAGATAAGCAAATGAAACACTTCATTTGAATTGACCCCATATGCATTAGAGGGTTATTTCGCTCAGATTTTAATGAACAAAGATTTTATTGTAATTCTTCCAAAAAAGAGGGCGGCACGGCGGTCGAGTGGTTAGCGCGCAGACCGACCTCACACAGCTAGGAGACGAGGGTTCAATTCCACCCTCGGCCACCCTTCTCTGTGTGGAGTTTGCATGTTCTCCCCGTGCATGCGTGGGTTTTCTCCGGGTACTCCGGTTTCCTCCCACATTCCAAAAACATGCTAGGTTAATTGGCGACTCCAAATTGTCCATAGGTATGAATGTGAGTGTGAATGGTTGTTTGTCTATATATATGTGCATATATATGCATACATGCACATATCATTCTTATCATGAAAATCCATGACAAAAAGATCCATTACATTTTGATAAGGAGAAAATGCTGATTAATTTCAGATACATGTTAACTTTTTTTCAAAATATTAAGAACGACATGCAAATAAAGCATTCTAAACAAAGCAAAAAGTCTAGTTTATTACTTACAAATGAGTTGTATTGGCTCGATCCATGATGATATCAATCACATTTACAGTATGTAAAGTTTGTATCATTCTGGCCTATCTCCAAAGCATCACTCGTTTACTTTTAAAGGCTGATCAAGTGAAAAAGGTAAGCATAAGAATGAGCTTTCCATATTATTCTGTCCTCCTGGCAACTCTTGAGCATTTGACAGCCAGCCAGAGAAAGTGGAGGGGGGGGGGGGGGGGGGGTAAGGGGGTGGAGATACCAAGGGAGGAGGAGCAGAGAAAAGGATGAAGGGAAAAAGCATTTCAAGCCATGGCAAGCTAACTTACACTGGGAATGTAAAATGTAACACTGACCACAACATTAAATTAACGACGTATTGCACCTTCTGAGATGGATTCATTCATTCATTCATTTTCTACAGCTTTTTCCTCACGAGGGTCGCGGGGGTGCTGGAGCCTATCCCAGCTGTCTTTGGGTGAGAGGCGGGGTACACCCTGGACTGGTGGCCAGCCAATCACAGGGCACATATAGACAAACAACCATTCACACTCACATTCATACCTATGGACAATTTGGAGTCGCCAATTAACCTAGCATGTTTTTGGAATGTGGGAGGAAACCGGAGTACCCGGAGAAAACCCACGCATGCACGGGGAGAACATGCAAACTCCACACAGAGATGGCCGAGGGTGGAATTGAACCCTGGTCTCCTAGCTGTGAGGTCTGCGCGCTAACCACTCGACTGCCGTGCCGCCCCTGAGATGGATTCATTATCTGTAATCCTTCCACCATCATATGAATCGGGTATTGAATTTCTGTGGTAAATGACGTGGAAATAAAATGAGGCGTCATACCTGACTGTTGGACACGGCTTGCTGATGGTATGGCGAGAATCTGCTCCTGGCCGGGTCCTCCGACGTGGGGCTTAGAGGCTTGGGATCGGACATGGAGCGCTGCACACTTTTGATTGGTCTTGGTATAGACTGGTGGCGTTGCGGCGATTCGGCGGTGAAGGCCTTCTGCTGCGGTGTCACGTGAGCTTTGTTGAGCTTCTCTTGTGAGGCAAACGTTGTTTCCAACATACGATGAGGAGACAACGGCGACACTGGTGAGTATAAAACCTGAGGAGATTTGGGGGGCTGGCGAGAAGGAGACTCATTTTGTTGCTGCTGGTAGCCGATTTCCAGAGGGTCGGGTTTCCTTCTCTCGAATTTAGCGACTCCTTGAAGTCTGGGGGAGGTCGGGTCAGATGTATTTGCGCCAACGATATGCAGACTTGTCGAGTATGGACTGATGGTTGTGGGGACGCTAAGCTGAGGGGCGACCACACCGTGGGACTGAGACTCCGGTTCTGTCTGGCAAGCCAAACTTTCTCCTTTGCGGGTCCTCTCAGGAGCCGCTATGTAATGTAATAAGTCAACCTTTGAGGTTTCCGCCATAGTGATATGTATTGCTGGTGAAACCCGACCGAGTTGGTCAGATTCTGTCTGGCATGATGAGTCGTTTGAGGTTTGAATCGCTATGCTCGCAGAAACTGCTTTCGATGACCCGTCTGATTTGTTCTCACCGCTGGATTCTGAGTGCTTTGATATGCGTGAGCGCCTGCGCCTTACTGGCTGCTGATCCCAGTCTGCCTGGTCCTCTTCATCGGTTTGCACGCTGCAGTCGGCAATGCGTCTTGTTCTCCTGCGTCGGTTCATGAAGCGGTCCTCGCCGTCTTCGTCGTCTGTTTGTACACAACTGTCTGCTATCTTCTTCGCAGGATCATCCTCTGTGCTGTCCCTGAGACGGGGCATAGAATTTTGCTTTTTCATACTCTTGGACTCGGCTTGCTTGTCGCTGCTTCTCAATGACATCTCAGACACCGAACTGTGAATAGGTCGAGCTGCCACCATGGCCTGGACCACTTGTCCGTCCTGCCAAAACTGAACAGTTTGTCCGTCTTGTTGAATGACCCTGCCGCTTTGATCACAAATAATAAAACCTTGAGGAGGCCCTGCTCCCACCACCACTCCCTGTATGGGTCCCTGCGCGGATGTAGCTGCCGCAGCGGCTGCTGCTGATGCTGCCGCTGCTTCTGCTGCTGCGGCTGCAGCGGCTGCCTCCACCGCTGCCGTCTTCTGTCGTTTTTGCTCTTGCAACTGCAGTTGAAGCTGCTGCTGCAGAGACTGAATCTGTTCCAGTTGCATTCTTTGCTGGGCCAGTTGCTCTCTTTGCATGATGAGCTGAGTCTCACGCTCCGCTTGCTGTTGTTGCAGGACCTGCTGCTTGATTGTCTGCAGTTCTTGGATCTCGCGCTGAACAAGTAGTTGTTCTTTTTCTCGGTGTCGCTGAAGCTCCATACGATCTCTCTCCAGCTCCTCGTGAAGGCGCAGTTGCCTGAGTTTTTCCAATTCGACGCGCTCTCGCTCGAGTTGCAGCATGTGCTCTTGCTGCTGACTGAGACGCTCGTCCTCTTTGCCTTTCTGAGCGTCGGTAACACTCGGAGCGACTGTGCCCTGTGGCAAAACCGAGGACTGGGCTTGACTGATGGCTTGAGCTTGATGTTGGGTTTGGGTCAACGACAAAGGTTCCGTTTGAGCAGGTAACTGTTGGGGCTGCATCTGGGCTTGGGCTGGCCTGACGGTAGGAGGCTGTCCTTGGACTTGAGAGATGGGCGTCATCTGTGAGCTAAGTTGAGACTGATCTGTCTGTTGGACTGTCGTAGTTTGAATCCCGGGTACCGATACATGTGCTGCGTTGGCTTGGGTCGGTAGAATGACTGCTGCCGTTGTCGAAGGCTTACCAAGATACATGGGTGTTTCTTGTTGTGAGGAGCTTACAGCGGGCATACTGCCGGATGGGGGGGCCGAAGTAGAATACTGGTTTGGAGGAGGGTATGAATACGTTCCTTGCGTGGCCACGGGAATTCTGGGACTCACTTGAGGCAACCTGGTAAGACTAGATAACGGTACAGCTGTTACACCTGACGGGTATGGCCTGTAGATGCCTCTCGGCATCGGTGGAAGAACAGAACCTGGTTGGGTAGTAATCGGCAAAGTAGACGCTATAGGTGTGTTTATGGTCGAGTATATCATGCCATCACCTCCTCTCAAAGCAGCAGGATACAAGGCGCGTATGCTGGCTTGTCTGGCATTTATTAGGTTTGTTAAAGCTTGGCCATTTGGCAGCGCTCTTCCATCTGTGCCGTACAGCAAGTTTGCTCGTATTGATGCTAAACTCTGATGCAGATTTAGCCTACCTATAGGTCCACTCCTCCCAACGCCATAATGTAGCAATTCAGTGTTATTTCCGTACCGGGTTGCAAACTGATCCGCTGTGTTAAGAGCAGCGCACATCTGACTGATCTCCCTTGCCGTGGTTGCGCTGTATTGAGCCACATTAGAGTCCTGCGGTCCTGCTAACTCCTTGGAGCCATAGCCGTAATCGGAATTGATATTAGACATGGAGCCATAACGGCGAATGGGCATTGCGGGGCCGGCGATGTCACTTTGATGACGCAAGTCTGTGTAAGAACCATACTGAGCTCCCATGCCGAGATATGTGCCATCATAAGCCTGATTCATGTTACTGAGATCTACTGCCACCCCTCCCTTCATGTTCACCTGGTACTGGGTGCCGTCGGTCATTGCGGGGAGATTGGTATCGGACATGGAGGGCTGGATTCTTCCCGATGGAACTAAACTTGTTTGATATGGTTTATGCTCTTCGGTTACACCCTGTGTAGCTTGAGATTGTTGCTGTTGATTGACGTTGTAATGTCGAGGATTGGAAGGTGGTGGTGGAGCTTTTGAGGTTTCGGTGATGGGGTTCTTCTCTGGTGATACGGTTGTGGGCTTCTGACTGAATGACCCCGTACACGAACCAGCAAAGGGCAAATTGTACACAACATCGCAACAAGCTACTTGGTTTTCTGGTTTGATCTGTCCAGTCAGATCTAAGACCTGGGGAGGGGGAGGCGGCTCTTCTTTCTTGACTAACTGGGTAACCGTGCCCGCCTGAGATGTTTTAGTCTCATCTAGTTGAACCATCATGACATGAGCTTTACCCGTGGACAGATTCATTACTGTCGGCTTGTTTTGGAGCTCTAAAGCAACCCCGCCGTATATTTCCTGGGGGGCATTAGAAACAGGCTGTGAAGCCAGAGGAGCCACTCTCGCGGTCACCACAGGTTGGGAACTGGTTGTCTGGCTAACTGCAAGATCTTTCTTCATTAAAAGTGGCGGGACTTGGTTAGCTAAATTGAAACGAGCAAAAGAAGACTGCTGTTGATGCTGCTGGAGCTGCTGCTCGAGAAGTTGCTGCTGCTGCAGGAGCTTTTGTTGTTGTAACTGCAGCTGCTGCTGTTGGATACCCAGGTTCTCCAGACAGGCATCAATTTTGGGAATAGACGGGTCTGCAACCGGTGGCTTGCTCTGGGATAAACAGACTGCCGTTCCAACCCCTTGCCCCAAATCCACGCGGTTTTGCAAAGGATCTCCATACACGATGGGATGTTTGGGTTGGGACATGAACATAGTACCTGCGACTGTGACGCTGACGGTTGTCGGTGTTGATACGGACACATGCGGTTGCTCTTGCGCGTTCAAGTTCATTATGAGAGGTTGCACTGCCGTAAGCCGAACAGATGGCTGTTCCGCCCCCAGAGAATAGCGCCTCGTGTCGGAGGCTAAGGATGTTAGATCCATGCCTTGGTCTG
This sequence comes from Doryrhamphus excisus, assembly GCF_037039965.1. Classification (NCBI taxonomy): domain Eukaryota; kingdom Metazoa; phylum Chordata; class Actinopteri; order Syngnathiformes; family Syngnathidae; genus Doryrhamphus; species Doryrhamphus excisus. The sequence continues at coordinate 17,490,240 of NC_136367.1, read as the reverse complement.
TCATTATAATTGGGGCAGATCTCATTGGGGCTCTGAGATCTACAATATTGGTTGGAAGGGTTTGGCTCTGTCCCAGGACTTTTGTAGTGCCTGGAATATTTGAGATTTTACAAAGTGATATATTTTCCATAGACAGTGATCCGCGACTATTTGATCTGTCAGCATTTTGAGGCATCTGTGATGAATGTTTTGGTGACGACGATGGGGAACTTGTGGGCAGAGGCTGGGAGCTATACAAGGTTTTATAGCTAGCCTGTGTTGGGGATGATAACGGGGAAGTGGATGAATTTACAGTTACAGGCTTGGCAGGGTTCGGCGTTACGGATCCTAGCGTTATGACCATCACTGGTGAATCCTGGGAGGACTGTTGTCGTGCAAGACGCGGCGAAGCAGACCTCTGAGGTGCCTGAGCTCCACGGGGAGTTACGGCCGATGCCGGTCCGCCAGGGAGTGTTGGCAACTGCCTGCCGCCGCTTCCTGTGGGTCGCACGGTAGGCGCGTGTGTCGGGCTTTGTGCGGGAGAAGCGTTTGGCGAGACTGGAGGGCTGGGGCCTTTGAAAAGAGAGAAGACTTTGTAGGTGAGAGAGGATCCTGCTGGGTCGGATGATGCGTTAGCTGCATTTCGGGTGTGACTGCCTTGTGTTTTGGTTGTGGCCACTCCTCCGACAACCCCTTCGATTTTGGCACTCTGTGACATCATCCTGTTTTGAGTTTCTTTTGAAAGATGTGCTGCATGAATCCCTGGAATCCGCGGGTCGTTCCCGGTTGTGGAGAAGGACATAGGTGCACCGCTTTGGGTAGGGCTTGAACCAGGAGTTAAGGCTGATCCTGTTTCGAGGTTTTTATTGTCAGACAGAGAATTTTTCTGCTGACTGTTTTTGCCTTGTCTCTGCAGGAGCTGGGCTTTCTTCATCATCTCCTCATAGACTTCTTCTGCACTTTTGAGTGTTTTATCAGCTGACGTCATGGTGGGTGTCTTCTCTGTGGGGGAGTAGAGCGATGTAAAAGTGGGAAGGTTATATTCATTCCCTGATTTGTAGAGCTTTCCGGCTATTATCTCAAAGCCCTCTGCTTCAGAGTCAATCGAGGGTGAGTATTCGGAACAGGATGACCTGTGGAGCTCTTCCATCTCCGCTGCCTGTCTCAGTTCTTCTGTTGGTGATGCGTCCTCAATGGGAGAGAGATTACTGGGGGGAGTTTTGGATCTTTCCCTGCGCCTCTGTGCTCGTAGTTCCTCCTTATCCCGCTTTGTTTTCCGTGCAGTACTCCGGATCCTCTGTTGCTCAAGGTCTCTCATCTGCTCCTGTTCTCTGAGTAGCTCTTCCTCCTCTCTGAGCTCATCCTCCTCAGATGAGTCCTCAATTGTGGGCAGCAGCGGCCCGTGTGAGCGATGTCTGGCCTTTCTCTGCTGTTTTGCTTCCTCGAGTCGTGCTCTTCGACTAGGGCTGCTGTCACTGTCGTCCTCCATGGAGGACACAGACGTGGGTGAAGTTCCGGAGGTGTAGCTGGGAGTGGTGGCAGGTAGAGTGGATGAGTATTCTCCTTTGGACCGCTCTTCTGGAGAACCAGTCAGACTCTCCATCTCCAGCTCGGGTTCTCGTAGGTCATGCTCAGCGTTGAGTTCCATGTCACGGTTGTAACTGTTGGTGTTGTTCAGCTCAATTGTCTTAAAGCGACGAAGACCCCCTGCCATCATGACATCTTCCTCTTCCTTTACTTTGTATGCCTCTTCTGATTCCTTAGCGTTATCCTCAAAACTGCTCGAATGGTGCGGGAGTCTTCTTCTCTCTTTGTTCAAATCCCCACTAGTTTTATGTCCTCTTTTAACTTTCTGGTCTCCATATTCCTCCAAGTCATCTTCATCAGCACTCATCTCCATAATTTGCCTCCTCATAAACTCTTCATCAGTTAAATCTTTATGGGACTTCTTTTGCCTTACCGGCAGTGGTGAGAGGCCGCTTTCACTGCTGTCTTCCACGTAATCGTGACGAAGCTTGCAGCTGAGCTCATCCTCCGATTCATCTCTTGCCGCGTCATCATCGGGACTGATGTCTCGTCCCTGTCCAACAGACAGCGAATGAGGCCTGTGCTTCTGGTCTGATGCCGCCTTGGATTCCAGTAGAGGTTTCATGGACGTCTCCAACCTGGTGATTTCCGGGGAAATGGACACACCCCTCTCATTGAGTTTGAGGGCGTCTTCGTGAATTTGACCACTGATCTCCCCTTGAGAGCCGGATATGCCGTCGGAAGAGTATCCCGTGTCGCTTAAACTCTGGGTACTTGACTTGATGTAATCCTAAAGCAAAGAAACAGAAAGTGGTCAGAAGCAGTGGGATGCACGGATTCTTACACAAATGAACTGGCAAAGCGGTCTATTACAAGCTCTGCTGCACAGCTTTTATCCCATTACTTCATCAAACGTTTTGAGCAGTTCTTGATGATAGGGAATAAAATGAATGCACCGTGCCAAATACAGATGATGTCTCTAATACATAACATACATATTAGAGATTAGTGCATGGAATAGAACAACCCCAAACAACCAAATACACCGACAGTTCAAGATAAAATCAACCCAAATCATTTTAAATACAAACATATTGTTAAAGTAAGACGTTCTTTATATCATTTGTAAGAAAATGGTTGATTTTGCCTTGCTGCTTTTCATACAGACAAATGATAACGTTAAACACAACGCTTCTTAACAAACATGCTTGATCCAAGTATCCCCATGCATTCTATTTCTTATGGATTCTTCCAGATGTTGGATCATGCTTAGAATGCGGTATGAGCACATTTATCACATCGCAACAAAAAGCTTGAGAAAACCAAAAAACAAACAAACAAAAACAGAGACAAAGATATACAATTCCAGTCTTTATATTGATGATAATTCAATGGATGCGTGAGCAAATCAAATAAATACACAATGACAATCACTGAAAATAACTCAAATAAACCAAAAAACGTGATCACCACATAGATAGGTACTTGAGTCATCTCCAAAATAAATTCTAAATTCTAGCAGCTCTGTGAGAGTATGGCTGTAACCACACCTTAGTACGTATGTACCTTGCTCTTAAGTTCATGCTTTGGCTCATTTTTTTTTGTACAGTAAGGGACCAATCACTCGGTGTACCTGAACCTGATTAGGGAATACATGCACCCTTACACAGTGATGGGACTAACAGCGTTACTAATGCTGTTACTTTTTTTAGTAACGAGTAATCTAACTAATTACTTTTACGGTCAGCATAACGCCGTTACCATTTTCGACACCCCGTTATTGCACGTTACTGAAGGCGCCTAAAAATATATCACCGTAATCATCATAACTTATCATCATCATAACTAATCTGCAGCGCAGTGAGAGTGTTGCAGAGTGACAAGGGAGGGGGTGGGATAACCACATAAGCAATGAGGATTGGCTAACGTTTAGTAAAATTGTGTCCTCAGCCAATCAGAGACTTGCGTGGGCGGGTGTTTACACTATATAAGCAATGAGGATTGGCTAAGGTTTAGTAAAATTGTATCTTCAGCCAATCAGAGAACTTAGGTGGGCGGGTGTTTCGACTGTATAAAGCAATGAAGATTGGCTAACGTTTCGTAAAATTGTGTCTTCAGCCAATCAGAGAATTTGGGTGGGCGGGTGTTTCGACCATATAAGCAATGAGGATTGGCTAAGGTTTAGTAAAATTGCGTCTTCAGCCAATCAGAGAACTTGGGTGGGCGGGTGTTTAGAGTACGTCCAAAGTTAAGTGCGATACAGCATAGCGAGAGATGGCGAGTGAGGAGGACTCTAGTGAGAAGACAGCGTGGATGTACGGACACTACTTTAACCTCGTTGATGTCAACGGTAAAATAAACATTATGTCCCCCAAAAAAACTTTGTCCACGTCTTTTGTGAGCAACTCAAACCCACAGAAACACCTTGACTGCAATAAATGCAAACCTCTGTAATGGTACCCGCAATAGTTACTTTTACTGGTAACTAGTTATGTTTGTAGTGGAGTAACTCAGTTACTTTTTTTGAGAAGTAACTAGTAACTATAACTAATTACTTTTTTAAAGTAACATGCCCAACACTGCCCTTACACCCACAGAGATCACGCAATACGTGTTTTTGTAGCTTTACAATTAAAGTTGTACATGCAGAAAACAATTCTAAAATCACATAAATGAGGAATGAAAGGGATAAATTAATGTTGCCCATCATCCACAATGCTTATATGAGACATGAACACACACATCTCTAATTCTGGGCATTCTAAAGATATACAAACAGGTAAAAGAAGGCAGCAAGAAAGGCTTCATTTCCATCATGTGAGCTGCATATGAAACACATTGTGATTATTATTCTTATGAACATTGTTATATCCAAGAACTACATTACTGCCGTAGTGACATCTGGCTATTAGCAGGGTAGCAACTAGCTTGAGCACACACTGGCTCCCAATGCCTCAAGCCACTAGCCAAAGGTAACGCTACATATTGGAGTTTTTGCCTTTTTTGGCCCAATAGGTGTGTCCCATCACATGCATTCATTAGCTGCCTCTTTTTTTTACCTGTTTTGATATCTTTATAACACACAGAGAAAACAAAGACATGTGTTAATGTCTCACAGAAGGGTTGTGGATGAAAATGACTTCATGACTGTGATTTGCTATCCACAGGCGGCCATGGAAGTAATCCCTGCATCTACGATGGGATGTCACGGAGCAATGATTCATTGATTGTTTATTGATTGATGACTTGAAGGTGATGATGGTGATGAAGATGGATTCAAGTACCAAAACAGAACAAGAATTTCTTTCCAAAAAAAAAAGAAAAAGATGAATTGCGGGTACGGAGTGAAGGTGACGTTTCAGGCAGCTCACTTCTCGGTGCGTTGACCTCGGCGCATGGTCTGCTATCTTGGTGTCTTTTGTGGTCTCTGAAGGGTCCTTCTTTGGTGAGGCCTTGGCATCCTCCTTTGGAGACCTAGACGTGACTTTTGTCTTCTCCTGGCTCTGCGTCTGTTTGCGTACCTGTGACGTACCTGCGGGTTTAGACTGGGTGGGTGCTGTTTTTGAAGAGGTGGGAGAAGTCTTGGCGTTATTGGGTACTCCTTTAGGGCCGGATGAAACCTTAACCTGAGCAGCGGGCTGAGCAGAACCCTTTGTCGGAGTCTGCCCTTTAGCCGGGTTCTGCCCTTTAGTTTGGTTAACGGGACCCTTACTTAGAGCAGGACCTTTATTCTGAGATTGGCCCTTACTCTGCGCTGGGGGTGGCGTTGCACCCTTGCTTTGAGAACCTGAAACCTTGGCTTGAAAAACAGGCTGGGAAGAAGCCTTCGTCGGAGGGGAAGCTTGGTTGATTCCCTTGGCTTGAGAGGAAGTTTCAGCCTGTTTCATAGGAGAGGCGGGGCCACTTACTTGGGGACCCGGTGGTTTCTGTTGATGCTGAGAGCCCGGGGGCCTCGGTCCTGACCGCGGATCGGCCCCTTTCTGTTGATTGGACGTCGCAGGTGACCTGGGGGAAGCCACGGGCTGTGTGCCGGGGTCCGGAATATCTCCCAAACTTCCAGAGAGAGCCCTCTGTGTCTGGCAGTTCAAGCACAACCATTCTTTATTCTACAAAGACAAAGACAACAGAAATTAGGGATATTGTCGGAAAGAACGAGCATTGAGAAGACTTCATGGTTCGACAAAACGAAGCATTTTCAAACCCAGAGAAAAAGTGCTGAATCCAAATGAAAACATCTGTCATTACAGACCAGGGGGGGCGTGAGAGCCATTAGACCTGCTATGGAGTGTGCAGCATCTGCCTTCTGCAAGGGAACCGTTTGTCCTTCATAGTTATTTGCTACATCCGAGCGCTATATTGGGATGTAAATACAAATACTGGTCTTACCAAGGCGTGGATTAGATATCAGGTCAATGCGGCACATGGATGAGGCAGCTCAATGAAAGGAGACGCTTCCATTTCAGGGTTATGAAAGATGAAATGAGAGGCGGCGGCACCATGTTGGTGTTTCTAAAACCATCATCTTTGCCTCCGGTCTGAAGAGGCAGTGTGTCAAGACTTGCATAACAACACAACACAAACCCGGTGAGCGTTTACATGATGAATGTGCATCTGATTAGAAAGAGGGTGGATGACTCTTAAGCCCTGTGCACACAAAAACCTTTTAGCCCAGGGGTCTTAATCATGCGGCCCGCGGGCCACACTAGTTTGAGGCTCCACCTTGATATGAAAGTTTAATGTTAGTGCGGCCCGCGTAAGTTTGATATGGATGCTGTATGGTATCATGTACCCAGAAAAAATTATTACGTTTGATTAATGTTCATGTTAAAGGTTAAATAACTGTTAATAGTTATCCTCCCTATCCGTGTGGAAGTGGTAAGTTTTTGGCTATTTAAGTTTAAAGGAAATAACTTGAAGGCTACCGTTTAGGTAGCTAGCTCTCTAGTTTGCGAGTTAGCATGTGTCTCAACATCCTGCAGTTGCGCAATATGTTGTAAATAAAAAGAGTATAAATGTGACTATAGTCGTGTTTTGTCATGTCTACAGGGCTCTAATAATGCTTTGTTCATTTTAAATCAGAAAAAAATAATTTGTCTACCCACCAACTATATGTGGTTTCTTAAGTTTTTATTATTTTTATTATTATTATTATTATATTTATTACTGATTGATTGATTTTCTTTATTCTTGATTTGTTTATTTATTTTCATCTTATTTTGTGTAGAAAAATAAAAAGTAAGATATTTGAGAACAGTGGAATGTTTTATCAGAGCTTTTCGTGTAGAAAATTGGAACCAAAGCGAAGTTTTTATTTATTTATTTTTTTAATAAATGCGGTTGTTTTTTTGGAAAACCGGATGCGGCCCAGTCTCACCCAGACCCGAGCTCCAGTGGCCCCCCAAGTAAATTGAATTTGAGACCCCTGTTCTAGCCTTTTTTGGGGGGGTTGGTCTGGGGGGCACCCAAGTCAAATGTTTTTTTGATGAGTATTTGCTGCAGATAGCCTAGCATCGCTCCGACAACTAAAAGAGCATGCACCTGAACTAAATATGTAAGTGACTCAAACTAAAAGCAGGTACGTAAAGCAGGAAGACAAAACAGGGCACAGGGGGGAAGTACATACAAAATAAGAGCATCACAACAGGAACTAAGGCATAAGAAGAGAGTTTGTGTGTGGATGAAAGGTTGAGGTAACCTTTCCATGTGGATAGCTCCTTCAAGGTTGACAGGAGGATTCACACGCCCATGTGATGCACAGAGTGAATCCTTCTGTATGGTACAGAGAAAACACACATGCACATGTCAATATATCCAGTATATCTTTTTTGTTTACCATATGATTTATTAATTATGATGACAAGCCTAAAGATAACCCTTCCCACAGTGTGTGGATGGAGCCAAACGCACGCCAAACAGACAGACTTGCTTTGTTTTCCTCGCTCTCAAGTGCTCTACTGAGAAGCTATATATAAACAGGTGAGGCACTCTTAGAAGTGGCCATCTGCGCTGGTACTTTCACACATTAAAAGTCAGCAAATGCTGCCTTTATCAGCCACACATGATCTTGTCAGAAATTGCTCTTTTCCTCTTTATTATCACACATGTAAATATTCTGGGTCATTAACATATAGTGTTGTACAGTACGTTATGTACTGCAGTAATGCTGTGTGGTTACTACATACAAGTACACACACATGTTCCAATTCCTCCAGACTATGAAAGTGGCGTCCATTTCATGAAAAAGATTGGACACAAACGCACGGTCTAGTGCAGCCAAAACTCTGCTTTGTGCTCCTGAATCAGCACAACATCACCACCCCGAGTAATGCGAAGAGATGAGCAAAGCCTGGAGCTGAGGGTAGCAAATTATTTATACTGCATGGAGTGCTTCAGCTTCCCACCTCCTCCCACACTGGCTGCAGAACATCAAGATGGTACATTGGAGGAGTTGTTCCCGCATCAAACACTCACAGCAGAACAAACAAATTAGACATTTGACTACATACTTTACTTATACAACATATTTATTGAAAACCTCCAGTGTTGTCAAGTCATCAAACTAGGAATGGGCGATATGGACCAAAACTCATATCCCCGTATATTTAGGGTGAATATCCGTATAACATGTTTTTTCCACAAAGTCAAATATGCGTGCAAAGTTATATGAAAATGTAAACAATCTTACAATCAATAGCCGCTGAAATGAAATAGTATATTATCTTTAAATAAATATAGAAAAATTCAATATAATATTGAATCTTCAGTGTAATCATGCTGCACTCACGCTAGTCTCTCTGTAGCAGGGTTAGCGCCGTTAGCGTTTCCATCTCACGTCATGACCACCGACGGTAAACACAGTTGATACCGCCCCTTACACAGCAAAATTTATACTACTTTATACTATGCAGCCTCTCCTCCTCTGTATCTCCGTGGGGATCTTTGGTCGCTCGGCATAGCGAAAGGGTGCCCAAAGTTAACAGCCGCTCTCGAGTGTAAACAATGGAGCAAGAGGCAAGCCATGAACATCCATTGCTGCATATTTGCTTAATGGGTCGCTGTGGCACCAAAAACAATAAGAAAGTACGAACAAAGTTATCACTATTTAACACTCGAAACGCCACAGAAGATACAGAGCTGCTGTAACTAGCCTCCACTTGGGCGGCGCCATCTTGAAACATGACACCTCCGCATCAAATCCATATGAACCATATGCTTGTTTTTCATATCCCGGCTTAAAGGAAATATCCATCTTTTTAAAAATATCCATATATCGCCCAGCCCTACCTCAGACTAAAGTCAGAGTCAAGTCCCAAGTCATTGATGTCAAAGTCCAAGTCCAGTTGCAAGGCTTTAAAAATTGGGCTTGTCGTGCACCACAGTGGTTCGGATTCACAAGTTCTGTGTATTGACGTTTGGGAGGTCACATGTGCAGGCGTGAAGCGTAGTAAGATAAACAACCTCAAGAAATGGCCGACATGAATCACTCTACTCACCTAACTGTGCTAACCACGTGGCTTTGTGTGTTTGTTCCACGTGTGCTTACCGTCTGGTGTGTGTGTGTGTGTGTGTGTGTGTGTGTAGACTGTTGGTGAGATGATCTCGTTAGTGAATTGGTAACCTCATTAAATGGCAGGAGGTTAACTTGTGTGCCGAGTAGAGAGTGTACTTAAAGTGGAAGTCAGATGCAGCTGACGAGACTAAACGCTAATCTCGCCATTATATTTGGAGCCTGGGGTGACCCCACGCTCAAATCATCATACAAGAGACCGACTGATTAGCTGGCCCGGCCGATTACCACGTACCATCTCTGTGCTGCTTCCTGTCCCGAGTAGCTGCACCCCCCCCCACAAACACACCAACAAACAGTCCAGATATCAGATATAATGATATATATTACTGATATTCTAGCATGTTGGCTACACAGTCAGGCGATCAGGAATACCTGGGTTTGATTCTCCGCTTGGGCATCTCTGTATGGAGTTTGCATGTTCTCCCCGTGTGTGTGTGGTTGGTTTCCTCCCACATTCCCAAAACATGCTAGGTTAATTGGCGACTCCAAATTATCCATAGGTATGAATGTGAGTGTGAATGGTTGTTTGTCTATATGTGCCCTTTGGTTGGCCGGCGACCGGTCCAGGGTGTACCCCGCTTCTCACCCAAAGACAGCTGGGATAGGCTCCAGCATACCTACAACCCTAGTTTGGATAAGCGGTATAAAAAAATTGATGGATGGAATGAATATCAGATATCAGCGGACATAACCAATACTGGCTTTTTTCAAGTCCTGGATATTGGTATACATGAGCCTCAGAAATCCCATATCAGTCAAGCTGTACTGAAAATAATACAGTAAAGAACCTCCATGGCAGCTAAAGTAAAAACACGAGGCGGGTCAGATTTCTGAAATAATAATTTGTCTGACAAATGAAAAACTGCACAGCCATTTGAGCATTCTACACTGTCATACAAGTTAGAAAATAAAGCATTTTCAAGCATAAAGATGGCTAAATTAACTAAATACAGACACGATGATCTACATTGGCCACTAGGTGTCAGTAAGTGTTTAAAATAATAATAAAAAGTGAATGGATGGATGTATGGATGGATGTGGAAATGGCTTCCTGGAAGAAGTAATTACCCTCAGAGTTTTTCTATGGGAAAGATTGCCTCAGTTTTATATGTTGCTGTTTTTGTCGGCCCTTCTGGAACAAATTAATGACGGGAAAATGAGGTAGCAGTGTATTCTAATTCCCTCCCAAGTTCTAATACAGTCCAATATATTGTCTGCTGCGTATTGTGATGCTTGTCATACGCCATGCTGTCGGCAATACAGCGTATATCCACAAAATGAGCTTAAGTGCTGAAGGCAGATGATGGCCAAGACTCATTTTAGCATCTGAATTTAGAAAAAAAAACGAAAAAAAAAGAACAGCATGTGTTGTGTGGAGGTAATGGCAAATCAGGTCAGGACTTCATGAAAATCCAGTTGACAAAGCAGAAGGTGGTGGCTGGGAAGGGGAAACGGAACACCACCCAAGCAGGCCCTGTGTTGGCTCCGTGCAGCCGGATGAACTGCCCTTTGGCTAGGAAAATAATGAGCCTTGCAACGCTGCAGGTAACCACCGGGAAAAGGTCAGCCAGTCCCATCCCGTTCTCACAGATTGATCCCAGCTCTCAATGGACGCCTCTTGGAGACACCGCAGGCGTGAGAAGCGGCGTACGCATGTTTGGCATGTGTGCTACCAGAGGCCACGCGTGTACAGTCATTGTCGCCCATGTCAGGTGCACTTGGAGAAGGTACACCTTCCTTATTGGCCCCATCCATCCTCATGTCGACTCTAACCCTTATCCAAACCCTCTTCCATAGACACCCCTGCCGTATCTGCTCATCTTTGTCTGTTTAGCTATTTCAGGCCAAGGAAGGAAGGTCAAGGCTTCCCAATCAGAAGACAAGGATGAAGAGTCTTGAACCAGTCATGATGTCTTATACATATCACTATATTGACACTTACTATGGTACCCATTATGTCATTGTATGGTCATATCACCTCGTACTTTGGTACGTGACAAAAATAAAATAAAACTAAAAAAAATTTTTTTAAACTATATTAGGAAAGCAGGAAGTGAACAAATGTAACAGTTACATGTGGACTCATTCATTCATTCATTCATTTTCTACCGCTTTTTCTTCACGAGGGTCGCGGGGGATGCTGGAGCCTATCCCAGCTGTCTATGGGCGAGAGGCGGGGTACACCCTGGACTGGTCACCAGCCAATCACAGGGCACATATAGACAAACAACCATTCACACTCACATTCATACCTATGGACAATTTGGAGTCGCTAATTAACCGAGCATGTTTTTGGAATGTGGGAGGAAACCGGAGTACCCGGAGAAAACCCACGCATGCACGGGGAGAACATGCAAACTCCACACAGAGATGGTGGAATTGAACCCTGGTCTCCTAGCTGTGCCGCCACATGTGGAACTGTGAACTGATTATGTGATGCATTAAATTTCTAATCTGATGCATGTTCAAATGAAATAAAACCATTACCATTACCATTACCTTGAAAATGGAGGATGGTGGTCAGGCTCTGGCCACTCCTTGGTACCATGGCTAGCCCGAGGCTGTGTTGGACTATATTTCTTTCAGGAGTGCATGCATTGTCGTACGCACTCCGTGACCTACTGAATGTCACCAATACAGCACATGAACTGTTGCACTCTGAGCACATACTCAATAAAATTATAACCAATTCAAAGCAAACCAGGCTTTCAAGCAATCCCATAAACATCAGCAAATAAAGGCAAAGCACAAGCTGCACAAAATCTATAGGCTGTGTCTTAAAAGGGGGGCTACACTGCATATAAAAAAAACAGCGTGTAACTCCTAGGTGGCATCGCTTGTAGGCTTTGAGAGCATGAATCATAGACCCACAGAAGCCTGCTTGGCGAGGGAGCCTGCCAACGTCTTTTTACGCATCTCACCCATGGAGGGAGCCAGAGAGTGCAGAATTCCATGAGGGGATGTGGAGCCCTGTGGGTGCCCGCACACACACACACACACAATAACATGAAAGCACAGAGAACAAACAAATGAGCAGGAGCCTGAGCCAGATTCCAGCAACCTAACCTGCTAAATATTGCACTTGGGGACCTGATGTATTCCTGCACAACTCACACCTGCCTGGCCCACCTTGCTGCTACAGTATATCCATCTAGTACACTAGTGTACTGTATATACTGGAGTATAGCCATACATACACTGGCCGACACTGTCTATGCAAGCACATACTGTACATTCACACAGCCTCAGCCTTGCTCTCCTACTGTCAATCAACCACAGCAACACCAGCCCCCGTGCGGGCTCTCTTCCAGTAGCGAGACAGCAAACTGTGAGCAAGAAATGTCAGACGGCAATAAACGCATTTGCATAGCTAAGGAGGATATAGCATTGACAAACTACGCTGGGGGGGCCAGCAGGCAGCAGAAAACACAAATGATCCGAAGCAAAAAACGTACAAGTCATCAAACGAACGCAATGGGGAAATGCTGCAAATTATGAATGCAAATGCTGTAATCACAGAAATGCTGCATGATTTAAAAAAAAAAAGCAAATGTCAACAGCACGCATGAAGAGAAATAATGCAACTTTGCACAGTTAGCCATGCATCCAGGAAGTAACTTCAGAGTTCTTAGTTAATATTTGACAATAGTTTTGACAAATTTTTACTTAAATTTAAGTTGTTTAACAAGCACAAGGAAATGTACCTTTTCATTCTACCAACCTTCCTCTGGGTATCCTGCTCAGGACTTTAAATTAAACACAGATATACCTCCATCACGCCTGGCGCCCTTGCTAGCCTGGCTAACTTCCTGCTAGCCTGGCTGACCTCTTGCTAGCCCAGCTGACCTCCTGCTAGCCTGGCTGACTTCCTTTTACACTAGCTAACTTCCTGCTAGCCTAGCTGACTTTGTGTTAGCTTAGGTGACTTCCTGCTAGCCTGGCTGACTTCATGTTAACCTAGCTGACTTTGTGTTAGCTTAGGTGACTTCCTGCTAGCCTGGCTGACTTCCTGCTAGCCTAGCTGACTTCATGTTAGCCCAGCTGACTTTGTATTAGCTTAAGTGACTTACTGCTAGCCTGGCTGACTTCTTGCTAGCCTAGCTGACCTCCTGCGAGCCTGGCTGACTTCCTTTTACACTAGCTAACTTCCTGCTAGCCTGGCTGACTTCATGTAAACCTAGCTGACTTTCTGTTAGCTTAGGTGACTTACTGCTAGCCTGGCTGACTTCCTACTAGCCTGGCTGACTTCATGTTAGCCCAGCTGACTTCATGTTAGCTTAGGTGACTTCCTGCTAGCCCGGTTGACTTCATGTTAGCCTAGCTGATTTTGAATTAGCTTCGGTGACTTACTGCTAGCCTGGCTGACTTCTTGCTAGCCTAGCTGACCTCCTGCTAGCCTGGCTGACTTCCTTTTACACTAGCTAACTTCCTGCTAGCCTGGCTGACTTCCTGCTAGCCAAACTGACTTCATGTTAGCCTAGCTGATTTCATGTTAGCTTGCTGACTTCATGTTAGCCTACCTGACTTCATGTTAGCCTACCTGACTTCGTATTAGCTTAGGTGACTTCCTGCTAGCCTGGCTGACTTCCTTTTACCCTAGCTAACTTCCTGCTCGCCTGGCTAACGTGTGTTTTCAGCAGTTGTTTGTGATCCTGCGGCGTTTCTGTCATTCCAGATGTGTTTGTGTGTTTTTGTTTAAGGATGATTTCTGTGTTTGGACGTTGTAGCGTGTTTGTGCAGGTCAACCAAGGTGCGAAATTGTGGGTGGCGTGCACGAGTGCTGGCTAAAGTTTGACATTTAAAGCACGAGCTATAATATGTGTGGGGTTAGCAGAAGGCCGCATGAGAGATGCCCTCATAATGTGACATTTGGAGAGCCGACCCTGCCAACAAGGTCAGACAAAAAGGTGTTATTTATCTCCAGACGTCCTGCAAAGAAATTGTAGGAGATGAATGAGGAGGTGAATATGGAGAGAAGGTGAGGAGAGCAGAAGGTGAGTGCCAACTACCTCATGGGCTTGGGCACACTTCCATGGTAGGTGAGTTTGGCATCAGCTTTGGGTGAGTGATAGAATATGTCCGACTCAACCCGGAGAATAATAACAATAATAATAACAACAAGATGCAAGGCCGCTGCAGACAAGTAGCCTTTGAGCAAATGCGGCTTTGTATTGTGAGTTGAATGCGGTGACGTTTCCATGGTGATGTAGCGCAATGGCGTGTATGCAAGGTGAAATCCATGTGGCGGTGCAGCCTGAATGAACAGCCGTGTAGCGTGAGTGAGCCACGCCACGTCTGTGACGGGTCAGCAAGAGTCAGCAGGTATGTGGGTCAATCCCCTGCGACTCCTTCAATGGGGACACGTGTGCGGGCCTGTAGATTAGAGCGGAAATGAAGGATCATCCACTCAGCGAGCAGCACTCCGGCCCAGTCACTTCTACTCAGCACGCCGCCGAGCTCGCCGATTGGTAGGCATGGCCCGCTAGCGGATTGTACACTTTGATTACCACGGCCAAAAATACCTTGGACCCACACAGACTGTTATTCTAAGATTCCCTTCTTTCTAAGATTCCTGGTAGCTGCAACAATGCCATCTATGTCATATGGCTTTTATTTTAATGCAGACTTACCAACATGTACACATTTCTAGTACTCTACATGCAATTTGACTATGGAAGCTGTCATCATAATCATGAAACATGTCCAAACTCTCCCACTGATGCCACCATCATGCTACCTTCCCAAACCTCAGTCAGCTACTGTTAGCATGGTTAGCATATGTTAGCATTGCAGTGCATCGCCTCTCCCACAGCCATGATGAACACGTCATTGTAATTCTCAAACACGCTGGAAGTGCTTTCTGAAGGTTGGCACTCGCCCGCGTCTCCCCCAGGAGTCCCTTCCAAAGCCAGATGGCTGACGGCGTCATGCATCCAAACCCGCCGCGCGCAGCCTGGCTGCTCCCGAAGCGACGATATTACACCAGCACCCATTCAAACACCCACCCTGTCCTCGTCAGCTGCTTCAGCGCTTGGACATCCTTGGTGATGCTAGCACGCATGTTGCTGTGCAGTGGAGGCGGACATGCTGTCACGGTTTACATCGAATACAACATCGGTGGGCTCGTCAAATGGCTGTATGTCTCCAAATATGATGCCTCGCTTCCGAGTCCCTTATTCCAAGCGGGCGTGGGCGGCTTGGCGCTAGCTTGACCATGGTATATGTTCAGTTTTTTCTTCTTCTATGGTTTGGCGCCAGGCTGCACGGCGGTCGAGTGGTTAGCGCATAGACCTCACAGCTAGGAGACCCGAGTTCAATCCCGCCCTCTTTGCATGTTCTCCCCGTGCATGCGTGGGTTTTCTCCGGGTACTCCGGTTTCCTCCCACATTCCAAAAACATGCTAGGTTAATTGACAACTCCAAATTGTCACAATTATGAATGTGAGTGTGAATGGTTGTTTGTCTATATGTGCCCTGTGATTGGCTGGGGACCAGTCCAGGGTGTACCTCGCTTCTCGCCCGAAGACAGCTGGGATAGGCTCCAGCACCCCCGCCACCCTTGTGAGGATAAGTGGTAGAAAATGAATGAATGGCTTGGCTCCACACGTAGGAGAGCCTTGTGTCCTACATCCTGTTCACCCAGTCCTGCCTTCCTATGCGGAGGTCAATATCTACAACAGGTCCTCAGTGTGCTACTAGCTGGTTAGCTTCGGTCATCACAATCCAACAACGGCAATTAAAGAGAGACAGGGAGTGTTACTGGAGCTGCAACCTTTGCAGACTTTGTGAAGTCCTTCAGCTCCAGTGCTTTGGCTCATTGTCCTATTGGACGACCCAGACCTGCGACTCCACTCAAAGCCTTCTGACCTCTTGAGAACTCTTGAGACTTTGCCCTATAGCCTGCACGGATGAAATAACGCTTCCTCCGTCTTTCACAGAAGGTTTACTGTGCTTCTCTGTGTATGCTGTGTAAACATAGAGCCGATGCGACTCCAGATTTGTCTCTGGAAGGCCAAACACGAGGCTGATCCTGGAAGAACATGTTTGTTTTTGTCAAATAAAGACTCACAGAGCGGCTGTCAATTCCAGATGCACCATCCTAACTTTAGTTCACGGTGTGACGTTTAAATGTACCGTCTAAAGCTGCCTTCTCTGCGCTTACAAAGGTCTCCTGTCGGGTTCCCCATTGGACGTGGGTTCCCATGGCAACGTGTCCCCTCCTACTTCCTTGTCCTGTCAACTGCTTGTGAACGCGAAATAGGTACACCAATTTACGACCACGCGATGCTGTCCTACGAGAGTACGATGTCGGGAACCTTGGTTCATTCATTCATTCATTTTCTACTGCTTTTCCTCACGTGGGTCGCGGGGGTGCTGGAGCCTATCCCAGCTGTCATCTTCGGGGACGGGGTACACCCTGGATTGGTGGCCAGCCAATCACAGGGCACATATAGACAAACAACCATTCACACTCACATTCATACCTATGGACAATTTGGAGTCGCTAATTAACCTAGCATGTTTTTGGAATGTGGGAGGAAACCGGAGAAAACCCACGCATGCACGGGGAGAACATGCAAACTCCACACAGAGATGGCCGAGGGTGGAATTGAACCCCGGTCTCCTAGCTGTGAGGTCTGCGTGCTAACCACTCGACCAACGTGCAATCACAAAATCACATCCAATATTCCCATCCATCCATTTTCTATGCAGCTTATCCTCACTGGGGTCACACAGTCACCCATAAAAAGCCAAAAACACAAAACATGTTTTTATCGTTTGAAAACACTACCTTCCTGTTTTGCCTAGACTTACAGGATTTTTCCCCACCCCGTGATTGGTTGGCACCCAGACCAAGCCCCGCCTCTCGCCCAAAGTCAGCTCGCATAGGCTCCAGCATACCCCCATGACCTTAGTCCGAACAAGCGGCAAAGAAAATGAAGCAATGAAGGACACTTGATTGAGTTGGTTTCAGCAGCGGTTGGCTAGCATACTGTTAGAGGAGTGGGGAGTTTTAGCAAAGGAGCTAATAGCTGAGTGTTTCTAATTTATGTCGAGGGAGCACAGCCATCCCCTTGAGTGCAGCGCTTAACCCCCCCACAGCACTCTAATGCCCCACCTACACAAATACGCGTCATCAGAATAGTACGCCTTGCTGTGCGATGACACTAATACAAAACGGGGTAAATATGTTCAAGCTGGGGAGGTTGTTCAAACTAAAGCGTCCCACGTAAATCATGGATTTGGGCTGAGGCGGCACATGTTCATTGGAATGACGCATTGGAATACGAGAAGAGCACATAGAGGCTCAGCGAGACAGGAAGAAGATGCGGTGTTTCCTGTTGAGATGATGTGGCACCCAGCATGTTCACCTTCCGTACATTTTCATCTTAGCTGCATATGGACATCCGTGTGCTACTTCGCCAAGCCTCCATTCTACACACCGCCATCCTGGGCCTTCTTTAACCCTTAAGATGCCATTACGCATGTCACCTAAATTACATAAAATGTCAGATTCCCAAACACTGCTTTATGATTATGATGTAGTATTTACTTTCCATCTTAAACCATCTTTTTAAAGTACTTCATATTTTCTTTATATCTTTATATCTCTATATATTAACCCAACTACTGTGATATTGTTATTGTAGCAGCTAACACAAAGCACTATATTACTCACAACATGGGGCTGCACGGTGGACGAGTGGTTAGAACGCAGGCCTCGCAGCTAGGAGACCTGAGTTCAATCCCACCCGCGGGCATCTCTGTTTGCCTGTTCTACCCGTACGTTCCAAAAACATGCTAGGTTAATTAGCGACTCCAAATTGTCCATAGGTATGAATGTGAGTGTGAATGGTTGTTTGTCTATATGTGCCCTGTGATTGGTTGGCCACCAGTCCAGGGTGTACCCCGACTCTCGCCTGAAGACAGCTGGGATAGGTTCCAGCATACCTGTGTGACCCTAGTGAGGATAAGCGGCATAGAAAATGAATGGATGGGAATATTGGATGTGAGTTTGTGATTGAGTTACACGGTGATCGAGTGGTTAGCACGCAGGTGTCACAGCTAGGAGACTCAAGTTCAATTCCACACTGGGCCATCTCTGTGTGGAGTTTGCATGTTCTCCCTGTGCATGCGTGGGTTTTCTCCGGGTACTCCGGTTTCCTCCCACATTCCAAAAACATGCTAGGTTAATTGGCGACTCCAAATTGTCCATAGGTATGAATGTGAGTGTGAATGGTTGTTTGTCTATATGTGCCCTGTGATTGGCTGGCCACCAGTCCAGGGTGTACCCCGCCTCTCGCCCGAAGACAGCTGGGATAGGCTGTACAAGACAGATTCATGTCTCACATACTGTAGCACACTTTCCCTTGCCGTGGTTCCACGTTGTCCTTCTGCTACCTGGTGAGTGGAGGTGTGTCTCAGAGGCCTACACAAGGGACCTGGCCATTGGCTAATTGCCTTTTCAGAACTCATCATCCTCAAAGCCTGCTGGCTGTGCTAACGAGTTGGAGCCCTGCTCCCCATTCCCAATGTCGGAGCACTCATCCCACCCCTGCTTCTGGGGCCTCCTGTCTTACCACATCATTCACTCGCCTGATCGGTGTGCCCGCTCCCTCCTCCCTTGCAGCCCTCCAGGCGAGCAACTACTCCCTAATGCCCGCATTAGGAAGGGGGGGGTTGGTTCTGAGTGTTATGCGCTGGTAGCTTGGAGGCCGCAAACACTAAAAGGCATGCGACACAAATGTGGGTTGATATGACGGAGATGCGTGGTTGTGTGTCGATGCACGGGAAGGCTGATGGAAGGGTCAGGAGACAAAATGAAAGAGATAAAGCTGGCTGATGGCTGACATATTACATTTAACCCTTGCTAGTCTCTCTGCGCCGCAGCTGTCGGGCAGCCGACCAGAGCGGTTAGCGAGGGGGGCCGACCGTGGCTCCGAGCCGCGGCCCCACAGCAGCAGCAGCAGCAGCAGCAGCACGGCAGAAGTTACACGAGGACGCTCGGCCCGGCGAGCGCCAAACGGAAGCGCTGCCAAGGATTGAGTGGCTGCGGAGTTCAACGCCGCAAGGGAGCGCAGACCACTAGCTGGCTAACACAATAGTTTTCAACTAACTGAAATTGGATGGGGCTGCACGGGGGACGAGTGGTTAGCGTGCAGACCTCACAGCTAGGAGACCCGAGTCCAATCCCCACACTCAGCCATCTCTGTGTGGAGTTTGCATGTTCTCCCCGTGCATGCGTGGGTTTTCTCCGGGTACTCCGGTTTCCTCCCACATTCCAAAAACATGCTAGGTTAATTAGCGACTCCAAATTGTCCATAGGTATGAATGTGAGTGTGAATGGTTGTTTGTCTATATGTGCACTGTGAT
Organism: Doryrhamphus excisus; assembly: GCF_037039965.1. Classification (NCBI taxonomy): domain Eukaryota; kingdom Metazoa; phylum Chordata; class Actinopteri; order Syngnathiformes; family Syngnathidae; genus Doryrhamphus; species Doryrhamphus excisus. Next base: position 17,470,791 of record NC_136367.1, on the reverse strand, counting down.
TGGCTGGCCACCAGTCCAGGGTGTACCCCGCCTATCCACAGCAGCAGCAGCACGGCAGAAGTTACACGAGGACGCTCGGCCCGGCGAGCGCCAACGGAAGCGCTGCCAAGGACTGAGTGGCTGCGGAGTTCAACGCCGCAAGGAAGCGCAGTGGTTCTTCATAGACTCATGGGGGGGGGGGGGGGGTGAAAACAGGAGTCAGCTCAGGCCGTCTCAGCTTTGTTTTCCGGCATCCAATCAATATTTTCACATGTGCAGGACTTGACAGTCAAGCAGTTGGTGAGAGTGGAGTAGTAGTAGGAGTTGCCCCCTCATACGGTTCTTAAAGCAACACCGTATAAAGATTCAATCATCTTGTAGCGCACGTGCACGCCCACGGTGACCTCATGTGACAGGAGGAATCAAACACATCTCTCTCGCCGCTCCAGCCCGCATGAACTATTTATAATGCTGAATTATTGATGAGCAATGTTTCTCTTCTACAGCTCCATTTTTTTTAACTCATGATGTTCTATGAGTCTCCGCCTCCTCCGAATCAGAGGTTCTGTATTCTTTACATAAGCCGTGACCCCCCCCTCCCCCCGAACAGAAACCAGAGTCTGTGTTACACGGGACATGTATAGTTCATATATAGACACATATATTTGACCAACGGGCTGCACGGTGGACGAGTGGTTAGAAAGCAGACCTCGCAGCTAGGAGACCCGAGTTCAATCCCACCCTCAGTCATCTCTGTGTGGAGTTTGCATGTTCTCCCCGTACATTCCAAAAACATGCTAGGTTAATTAGCGACTCCAAATTGTCCATAGGTATGAATGTGAGTGTGAATGGTTGTTTGTCTATATGTGCCCTGTGATTGGCTGGCCACCAGTCCAGGGTGTACCCCGCCTCTTGCTGGAAGACAGCTGGGATAGGCTCCAGCATACCTGTGTGACCCTAGTGAGGATAAGCGGCATAGAAAATGAATGGATGGGAATATTGGATGTGATTTTGTGATTGAGCTGCACGGTCGTCAAGTGGTTAGAATGCGGGCCTCACAGCTAGGAGTTCAATTTCACATTGGGCCATCTCTGTGTGGAGTTTGCATGTTCTCCCCGAGCATGCGTGGGTTTTGTCCGGGTACTCCGGTTTCCTCCCACATTCCAAAAACATGCTAGGTTAATTGGCGACTCCAAATTGTCCATAGGTATGAATGTGAGTGTGAATGGTTGTTTGTCTATATGTGCCCTGTGATTGGCTGGCCACCAGTCCAGGGTGTACCCCGCCTTTCGCCCGAAGACAGCTGGGATAGGCTCCAGCACCACCCCCGCGACCCTCATGAGGAAAAGCGTTCGAATATTATGAATGAATATTTGACCAAATACGCACATCTCCAACCTAGGTGTGCCCCCCACCTTTCTGTGTTAAAGGAAGTAGACATGAGGACGTACTACATAGTGGAAAAAACAATGGCGGAACAATGACATGATGAGGAATACAACCGGTACAGTACATCCGTAGTCACAGCTGCCCCTGGGGTAGCCTGACGGGAAAACATGGCTGCCAATTTGCACCTACAAGCTCTCCAACCTCCACTAAACATTCATTCCTGTTCAGCACTAGAGGCTAGTTGGGTGAAATGTCTTGCCCAAGGACACAACGACAGTGCCTGGGATGGAGGATCAAACTGCCAACCTTTGGGTTTCTGGATGACGAGCTCTACCTCCTGAGACGCTGGCGCCCGCTAGAAGGTACAAAACGTGGCCGTCTCGCCACCTGTTGACTCTTAGTCGGAATGCTGGTGTGCTGTGAGGTTTTTGGAAAGGGAAAAAAAAACGGGCGACGGTACGCCAATTGGCATGACGAGGGAATAATACACCTCCAAGCTTTGTCACTCGCTCTGCAAAAACCCTGTTGTGACAGGCGTGGGAAGCAATTCCGCTTGTAAGACGAAGAAGAAAGAAAGCAGGCTGAGACACAGAAGAGTCAAGTTTGCAGAGAAGAGGAAGAGGATTGAGGATTGTGTGAAACACGCTGTGGAAAAAAATCAACCCGGATTGAAAACTCTGCAACATCCTACCTGCCTCTCTGCTTGGAAGAGACACAAACATGTCGGATTTCCTTCTGGAAGGCAACGCGGCTAGCGCGGCAGAAACACAGCCCACGTAATAACAGACCAACATCTGTCTGGAAGTTTGCTAGATTGTCAGCCTTAGCGGCGGAGCATGAAAAGAGACGTCTGACAAAACAAAACCATCTCTCTGTTTCCATAGCGATCGGTGAATGGCCTCAACTGATGCCAAAGAAGACATTAAAAAAAAAAAAAAGCAATGCCCTGCAGAAAGCCTGTGATTATCGCCATCTTTCAGTTGGATTAGATTTGCATCATTAGCGTTTGTTATAGCCCAGCTAAAAACATACACAATACAGAATGGGGTTTGATTAGCTTGAGAGCATTTAGCTTTGGCTTACACATCAGTCCAATGCCCTGAGTTGAACTCTAAAAAAAATATATAAAAATCTCGTTTATTTTTAAAAATACAAACAAAATAGCTGGCTAACAAAATAGTTTTCAACTGCACGGGGGTCGAGTGGTTGGCGCGCAGACCTCACAGCTAGGAGACCCACGTTCAATCCCACCTTCAGCCATCTCTGTGTGGAGTTTGCATGTTCTCCCCGTGCATGCGTGGGTTTTCTCCAGGTACTCCGGTTTCCTCCCACATTCCAGAAAAACATGCTAGGTTAATTAGCGACTCCAAATTGTCCATAGGTATGAATGTGAGTGTGAATGGTTGTTTGTCTATATGTGCCCTGTGATTGGCTGGCCACCAGTCCAGGGTGTAACCCGCCTCTCGCCCGAAGACAGCTGGGATAGGCTCCAGCACCCCCGCGGTAGAAAAGCGGTACAAAATGAATTAATGAATGAAATTGGATGTGGCTGCACGGTGGACAAGTGGTTAGCGGCAGACCAGCTAGGAGACCCGAGTCCAATCCCACACTCGGCAATCTCTGTGTGGAGTTTGCATGTTCTCCCCGTGCATGCGTGAGTTTTCTCCGGGTACTAAAAACATGCTAGGTTAATTAGCGACCCCAAATTGTCCATAGGTATGAATGTGAGTGTGAATGGTTGTTTGTCTATATGTGCCCTGTGATTGGCTGGCCACCAGTCCAGGGTGTACCCCGCCTCTCGCCCGAAGACAGCTGGGATAGGCTCCAGCACCACCACCCCCCCGCCCCTGACCCTAGTGAGGATATGAGGTAGAAAATGAATGAATGAATGAACTCAAACGTATCTTATTTTGAAAGGGACTGTTTACACAAAAGATCATATCCTGAACCATTATTCAGCAAACATAGCATGATATTAGCCGTTGCAAAGGTAGGAGAGAAGGGGCCATGCGTGGCATTTGAAGGCACCTGAAGCCAAACACTCCATCCACATCAGACACACATGGCCCCCGGGGGCCGTAAAATACGACACATGTCTCTCACAGGAGCTTGTCCAGAACTCACCAGGAAAACATAACACACCAAATGAGCCGCTTACCTCCAGCAGGTGAGGGGTGGGGTTGAATCCGCACATGTTGCACACTTGGGAGCGGCACTGAGTGCAGGTGTTATAGTTGGCTTGCTCCGCTGTGGTTCCTACGTTGAGGGCCGCCTTGCAGAGAGGACAACAAGCTTTGGGTTTGGAGGAGCTAGGAGGAACCGCTTGCTGCTGCTGCTGCTGTTGCTGAGATGGGGCTCGAGATCCTTGTGGTGCAGGTTGAGGTCCTGAGGGTTTCGGTGCCCCGGGTCCGACGCCTGGTTTGGGGGCTTGCTTTGGGGGTGGTTGTTGGGCTTGAGTGGTCTCAGATATTAGAGTACTGGCTTGGTTAAGGAGAGAAGCACCAAAGCCGAATAATTTCCCAAAAGTCTGCTCGGGGGGCGGGGGCTGTCGTGAGGGAGAGCTGCCTGCGCTTCGTGTCTGGTCCTGGCGGGGGTGGAGGGGCTGGTGCGCGGGGGAGTTTCGGGACAAATCGGGCTGGGATGGGGCTTTGGCCATGCCAGGGAGAGGCACCGCCCCCGGGGGCAGCTTTGTCGCTTGCTGACCTGGGCCAGCCGGACCGGTCTGCTTGGAAGGGCCGGGACCCGGACGGGTCTGCCCTGGAGGTCGGGCCTGAGGAGGCATCTGCGTCTGAGGGGCGGGCTGAGAGGGCGCATCGGGTCTGGGTTCTGGTTTGGCAGCGTGAGAAGGAGAGTGTATCTGCTGTTGACTCTTGGAACGTGGAGTGGTCATGTCCATCCCCAGCGCTCTCTGCATCTGACAGTTCAGGCAAAGCCACTCCTGGACCTGTGAAGACATGGTTTAGTCCTTTAGTCTGCATAATAAAAAATACATGACAATCCACTAATATCATTGATGCTACCTTCTCTACTCTCCTGCACTCTGTGCGTATGCTAGTGGCCACGTCTCCACCCACCCAGATTGTACCCATATTGAGTGGCAAAAGGGCTCACTCCCTTGAGACTTGTAATAATAATAATAATAATAATAATAATAATATATGTTATATAATATTATGTATAATATTTTTATATACATATAATATAAAATATTATATATATAATAATAGTATATATAATATTTTATATATAATATGAAATATTATATATATAATAATAGTATATATAATATTTTATATATAATATTTTATATATAATATTATATTATTATTATTATTATTATTATTATTTTCGGGCGGCACGGCGATCTAGTGGTGAGCACGCAGACCTCACAGCTAGGAGACCAGGGTTCAATTCCACCCTTGGCCATCTCTGTGTGGAGTTTGCATGTTCTCCCCGTGCATGCGTGGGTTTTCTCCAGGTACTCCGGTTTCCTCCCACATTCCAAAAACATGCTAGGTTAATTAGCGACTCCAAATTGTCCATAGGTATGAATGTGAGTGTGAATGGTTGTTTGTCTATATGTGCCCTGTGATTGGCAGGCCATCAGTCCAGGGTGTACCCCGCCTCTCGCCTGAAAAAGACAGCTGGGATAGGCTCCAGCACCCCCCACGACCCTCGTGTGGAAAAGCGGTAGAAAATGAAATGAACACACATCTGGAGACGTCCAAGGCCTTTGAGTGCAGGTCAGACTTGAATATCTTCACCTTTATCAGCAAGCGTCCATGTGATCCCTGGCTGCCATGTTCATTCAAGCTGCAGCTTGAAGTGGACAAACACCATCAAGTGGGTCAAGAATCCATCAGAGACTCTGCAGACTGAACTTTGCATCCAGTGAAATACTGTACGCCACAAGGAGAACCGGCAGAAATGATATCTGGGACACGCAGAGACTTCGACTTAGAATGGTAGGGTATTTAGTTACAAATTGACGGTGTTGGCTCCATATGGATCTTGGTCTCGTGTAACGCTTACCATGACGCTTACCAGCGTGACCTCCTCGGTGGAGGCAATCACGGCTACCTATCAAAGCCGAGTGCAGACGAATAAGCGGCAAGAGAAATAACGATGGCGGAGGATGGCGAGACAGAGACCGTAGCGAGCGGCAGGCTGGTCTCTGATCGGATTTCATAAAGATCCACATGATTGCCTCATAACAAGGGCGATGCGGGGAGGAATGAAATGAAACGAAGAGACCAGCCAGCAGCGGGCGGAGGCACGATGAAGGTGATAAATAGTCGCCTGCCGCCCCTGCAGCTGCATTCTTTGTTTTTTTTCACCCTCCCAACCAGTTTAACGTATTTGATTACCCCTACTGTGGTTTGCAAAGGAAAAGACAGAGAGAGGATTTTATGATTGGATGATGTTGTGTTGCTCCACATTCTGACCACACACTTTTTTCCCGCTGACTGATAAGACCAGGCGAGTTTTTTTCTCAGGCACCGTTTGTACACAAGCTCATTCCAAGCGTGAAATCATTGCTAAAGCCACTGCAAGACGATAAGAGAGCATGGAGATTGGCTGGACACCATAGGGGGGGCGCCCCTTAGGGGGCCCGGCATTATGACAGGACCCCAGGACGTCCCCAGGACGTCTGGATGCTAGTTTATGCCATCGTCCCCTTCTGCTTTGTTTTGGATGGACACCCTGGACTGGTGGCCAGCCAATCACAGGGCACATATAGACAAACAACCATTCACACTCACATTCATACCTATGAACAATTTGGAGTCGATAATTAACCTAGCATGTTTTTGGAATGTGGGAGGAAACCAAAGTACACAGCGAAAACCCACGCATGCACGGGGAGAACATGCAAACTCCACACAGAGATGGCCGAGGGTGGAATTGAACTCGGGTGCGCCACAGTCATTAAAGCCCAAATTTCAGGGCGTCAGTCATGGAACTTTGAGGATCTGTATCTCTATGATACATTATGTGTGCTAGCATGGGCTAGCATTTCTTTACTTATGGCATAAGAAAGTTGTTTACAATCTTCTAAATGCACTTTTTAACATGATTAGAGCCCTCTGGGCATGAAATAACACCCCTATAGTCACTTTTACACTCCTATTTCCTAATATACCAGATCAGGGGTTCCCAAACTTTGAAACACTTATATGCTAGAACTACGTTAAAAAGCCATAGCATTTCAGTATGTGGAATCAAACTATGGAATGGATTGAGTAAGGAGTAAGTAAGCATGTTTTTGGAATGTGGGAGGAAACCGGAGTCCCCGGAGAAAACCCACACATGCACGGGGAGAATATGCAAACTCCACACAGAGATGGCCGAGGGTGGAATTGAACCCTGGTCTCCTAGCTGTGAGGTCTGCGCGCTAACCACTCGACCACCGTGCCACCCGGTGGGATTGTTGATTAAAAAAAAAGGAGGAAAGGAGGAAGTTTCAATTAAAAAGTCATCAGTGCAAGTATAGAAGAACTCCATCTCCGAGAGACATGGAGCTTGATGGAGCCAAGTCCTCCTTCCCAGTTCTGGAGTATGTGCTCCTTCCTCTTGTCTGCACGTCAACATCAGCAACCAAAAATGGCAGTGGACAATGGAAGAAGAGACGCAGACCATCTGAACCCTTCAACAGGTCTCCGGAGTCTTCTAGAACTTTTGAGCGGTGGTGTGTAATCCCGACCTGCAAACCCACACCTCTTGTTCCTTCCAGCACCAAGGTAGGATCTATTCATAGAAACAACGGAAGCAATCACCAAGCACATGCCCCCCCCAGCCCTGTATCATAGCAGGAGGGAATTTCTGTGGTACTTTATCTTCTCTATTCTATTATTCTCCCTCTCGGAGTCTTCCTCATCCGCCCCCACCCCCCCCCACCCCGCTTGTGAATTCTACTTCTCGTCTGAAATAATGAGCAGCCTTTCCAAACGGAATGAAACACCTTTCTCACAGCTATTTGCAGCTGATATATTTTGTTGTTTCATCGTGTTTCATCTGCGCTTCCGTCATCGAGAAGCATTTACCCGATGCCACCACCAGTGAGACTTGATGGTGAATCTCCCACTCCCAGCGGTGCAGATGGGCCACACGTTGTGTGGCGTGTTGAAACAGGAAACGGGAACTACACTGGAACCTCTGAGGTCAAAATGGAAATGACGACAATTCATGGAACTAGAAATCATACCCTCTGAAATGAAATGCATTTCTCTGTTGTTCTATGGAAGAAACGTGCCAAGCAATGCACAGAGTGAACCCTCTTCTCACATGCACATGGCAATATAATGGTAATGGTAATGGTAATGGTAATGGTAATGGTAATGGTAATGGTAATGGTAATGGTAATGGTAATGGTAATGGTTTTATTTCATTTGAACATGCATCAGATTACAATTGAATGCATCACATAATCAGTTCACAGTTCCACATGTCAGAAAAGGAGTAGGAAGAAACAAAGCTTATTAAATCCTACCACTCCATCTGGTACTTTTACAAGTTACATTTGTTCACTTCCTGCTTTCCTAATATAATTTAAGTTTTATTTATTTATTTGAATTTTATTTTAAAACATTTATTTTTTAATATTTATTTTTTGTCACATACCAAAGTACGATGTGATATGACCATACAAAGACATAATGGGTACCATAGTAACTGTCAATATATATAATATTTTTAGCCTTATGCATTATTTTAGCTTATTTTAGCTGTTTGAAGATGAACTATATCAGCAAGTTGAAGTATTTGTGATTTTAGAAATAAGGAGTTAGTATGTTCTCTGTAGGCGGCATTATGAATTATCCTTACTGACCTTTTTTTGCGAGTGAAGATTGCTTTTATAGTTATTAGCCCATATTTCCACACAATAAGTAAGATATGGTAGAACCAGAGAGCAATAAAGAGTGTGGAGTGATTTCTGATTGAGAACAAATTTTGCTTTGTTCAATATTGAAATGTTTCTTGTTACCTTTTGTTGTATATTTGTAATATGAGGTTTCCAGCTTATATTTTCATCTATTCTGATCCCGAGAAATGTATTTTCCTTCACCCTTTCAATGTCTGCACCGTCTATTTGTATTTGCTGGTACTTGTCCTTTCTGCTGTTAACAAACAGCATGATTTTAGTTTTATTTAGGTTCAAGGACAAGCTATTATTATCAAACCATCTTTTTAGTGTATATTCAGGAAGCTCGTTGATTGTGTCGTTTGTTCATTTCTTCCCAGGCGTGGTGCACACACACTCAAAATCTTGTCACGTTTTCATCTGTGCCTCTCCTATCCATGTGTCTTGATCGGCATGAGAATGTACATGAGTATCATTGACAAATGATACAGTGAGTCTAACAGTAAGTTAAATATGCCGCCGTGGGGCAAAAGCCAAATCCACGTTAAGTAGGTTAGGCTGGTAAATCTTCACATCTCCAGAGGCCGGCCGCTTTCACTCCGTGTGTTGCTCTCTCAGCATCTGACAAGCTGACCGAGGCTGAGCCAGAACATCCACCTCCGCAGTCCTCTGCCTGCTGCCGGCTATTCTTTACCGTGTCTCTCCACGCACCACTCTCCACTCTCCTGCACGGCGTAACACTAACTCAGAAGTCCGGCAAGCTGGTGACGTTTGTCACCTGCAAAATCGATGCCTCGATATTGGATTGTAACGCTTTTGCGGCACAAGAAGCCGACACAGTGTGTGAACACGGACGATTGGCATTTTCCGTGTTCAATTCCAACCACTGAAATCTGCAAACTGAATCAGATCCAGACTAGACTCGCTGTGACATGACAAAGTCTTAGTTAAATGTTAGGACAGCCATGCTAGCGTGCATGCTAACGCTTCTACCCCCGCAATGCTCGCTGCGCCCAACTGTGACAGTTTGTCAAAGCATGCTGGGACATGGCATCACTCACATTTCCAGTGTATTAGTTGCTACCTTTTAGTCACTTGGAACTCTGTGGCCTGTGCAGTCGTGAAGCTAATGTATGGCGGAAAACACCATTCCCCATGATGCTTAGAGGGCAGCTTCAGGAAGTAGTGACATGAACGAGCGAAGTGGAAGCTATTTGACTTTGAAGAGCTTTAGCTCTAGCGAAATAAATAATGGACAAAATAGAGTCCATTAAAAAGAAAAGAGGGAGGCCGACAAAGTGTGTGATGTAGGAATTATGAGGAATTATGACTTGCACTGTTGTGTGCGCTTGCGATACTTGTTTAGAGTTAACATAGCTGTTGTTATTATTCCCCCACACAGTGGAACCTTGGTTAGCATCATTAATTTAATGCTAACATTTTTAGCTTTTTCTGAGCAAGAGTGCTAAATTAGTATCTAGCGGTAGATTGTCATGTAGTTTTTTTTTCTTTTATACGAAGTCCTTTTAAGCGGTTGTAAAAACCCGCCCTCACACCGGCATTTATGCCAAGACGTTAGTCAATCCGCTTCCATACTCATGCAGTGCAGAAACGTCGACCTTTCACACCTCCAATCCGACTATTTAGTCAACCTGCAGCTGTGCTCTGCAAGCCTTCAGGTCGGCTTAAGCGACGATGCATCTTGGCTGCAATTTTCAACATAAATCACGGGGCGGATGATGTGAAACTTTGTGACAGATGACACAGCCACACTTGACTCACAGTCACAGTCAAGCGTGGCCTAATTCAAATCAGGCGAGTGATTTATTTTTGGGAAGACGGCAATAGTCTTTCGCTCTTTCCTCCTCTACCTGTTGACAAGCCATGACTCTGAAGATGCATTTCAATGATGGGGAGCTGCTTGGGACCTGTTCGGTGGGGGTCATAAAGAGCTGTTTGGTCCAAGCTCGCTCGGGGGCTTCATTTGGATGCTCACTACTGTCTCCTAAGACGGATGGAGTTCATTTTTTCTCGTGCTGGGTGCTATTTTTACAACGTAAAACGGGAGGCACGTGGGCCGATGAATCACGGTGCCTAATCTGGGGTGATGACACATGGGAAGACAATCTCGCTTATTTACAGTCTCTCACTAAAGTAAGGACATTCCTCATACTGTATTTCAGTGAAGCATTTTATCACAGGAAACCGTGGCGCCTCTGTTTTTTGTATACACCGTGATTGTGAATGGCCAAACTCGTCCCGCAACATCCTACGGAATGGAGCGCCCTAAGAAATCATCCCTGGGAAGAACAAATGGTGTTTCTTCTATGGGAAAAAGCTGCAGAATGGAATGGATTCATTATTTTCTGGGAGAAAATCTGCTTTGGTTAGAGTCCGCTTTGGTTTGAGTCGGACCTACTGTATGGGATTCATGACATTAAACAAGGCACCATGCTAATTTCTTTTCAGAAAAAGCGCAAAAAGAGTGAGGGAAGTGCTAAGCGACTGTAATATAATAATTCTGTAATGGATTCATTATTTTCTGGGAGAAAATCTGCTTTGGTTAGAGTCCGCTTTGGTTTGAGTCGGACCTACTGTATGGGATTCATGACATTAAACAAGGCACCATGCTAATTTCTTTTCAGAAAAAGCGCAAAAAGAGTGAGGGAAGTGCTAAGCGACTGTAATATAATAATTCTGTAATGGATTCATTATTTTCTGGGAGAAAATCTGCTTTGGTTAGAGTCTGCTTTGGTTTGAGTCGGACCTACTGTATGGGATTCATGACATTAAACAAGGCACCATGCTAATTTCTTTTCAGAAAAAGCGCAAAAAGAGTGAGGGAAGTGCTAAGCGACTGTAATATAATAATTCTGGAATGGATTCATTACTTTCTGGGAGAAAATTTGCTTTGGTTAGAGTGCGCTTTGGTTTGAGTCGGACACATGGGAAGACAATCTCACTTATTTACAGTCTCTCACTAAAGTAAGGACATTCCTCATACTGTATTTCAGCGAAGCATTTTATCACAGGAAACCGTGGCGCCTCTGTTTTTTGTATACTCCATGATTGTGAACGGCCAAACTCATCCCGCAACATCCTACGGAATGGAGCGCCCTAAGAAATCATCCCTGGGAAGAACGAATGGTGTTTCTTCCATGGGAAAAAGCTGCAGTCATTCTCCATTTAATCAATTTCACTTCAAGATTTGTCACGTCAACCCACGTGATCGCTCTATCAGTCTGGCTCAGGACCAGCTTCCAGGCACCTGCAGTCGCCGGTTCCGTTTCATAACACACATCATACATACAAGAGACTCATGTTGACAGTTTAGCTACACGCTCGCTATATTCAGTAAGTCAGAGTAAGTCACATTAAACACCTTTGGGATGAGCGAGAGCAGGAAAAGCCAGTCAGCAGACCCTATGTCAGGTCCAACGTCACCGACCACACAGACGCACCTCCCACTCCACAATGGCGGACGAGGAAGAAGAGCAGTTGATTCCATTTTCACATCCTGCCGGTGCAATTGGCCACGTGTGCCACATACTACATACGTCCTGACTGACACATGACCCCACCTGCCTGTTGGCCATCTGCTGTGGATGTGGGGGGGTTCCACGCAGGGAAAGGATCAGGAAAGAATATCTTCCAATGCACAACGATGAGCCAATTCAAGAAACAATACAAGCAGTTGATGTTTGCTAAATACAAGGATGAAGAGTCTTGAACCAGTCATGATGTGCTATATATATCACTATATTGACACTTACTATGGTACCCATTATGTATTGTACTGTCATATCACCTTGTACTTAAAAAAATTTAAAACCAAAACTAAAAAATGTAAAAATATATTTTAAAAATTAAATAAATAAAAAAATTAAATTAAATTAAATTAATCAAATTAATAAAAAATTTCAATAATTGTTAATAATTACATTTTAAAAATTGAATTAATAAAATAAAGTTTTTTAAAAATGTTTTAATTAAATTATATTAGGAAAGCAGGAAGTGAACAAATGTAACAGTTACTGATTGTAAAAGTACCAGATGGAGGGGTAGGATTTAATAAGCTTTGCTTCTTCCTACTCCTTTTGGACATGTGGAACTGGGAACTGATTATGGGATGCATTCAATTGTAATCTGATGCATGTTCAAATGAAATAAAACCATTACCATTACCATTACCATTACCAAAACTGAAAGGAAGTATGAATCAGGTATGTATGACATAGCCGACAGGTGACTCATTTACAATACTGTTAGTGTATATGTACCGTAATGCACCCCACCTGCCTTCCATATACAGTAGAGACCCCCTAGTGGGACACAAAACCAGCCCACGTCCCAACGTGAAGAGCAGCGCTTACCTGGGCGAGGTGGGGGTTGGGGTTGAAGCCACACTGGTTGCACACCATGGAGCGGCACATGGTGCAGGTGTTGAAGTTTGGCTTGTCATCAGCGGTGCCAGTCAGGTCGGCCGTCTTGCAGACGGGGCACAGCTTGCTGCTGGGCATGGGCGCGATTTGAGGCACAGAGTAAGGAGAGGTAGGCACGCTGCCTCGGTCTGGGGATACCGACGGGGACCTCCCGGTCCCGCCGCCGCCCACATCCACGTGCAAGCTCTTCCTGGCCGCGTGACCGTGGCCCTGCTCTCCCTGGGACGGGGTGTCATGGGTGGCCAACCTGTCACCTGTTCCATGACTGCCAGGGACTCCTGCTTTAGGACCCGGGTCTGATGCAGGTGGCCTACGAGAGAACATACAGAGATCTGGTTTTACATGTTGTCATGGACAAAACAGCCAGGATTCATTATTTTCTGGGAGAAAATCTGCTTTGGTTAGAGTCCGCTTTGGTTTGAGTCGGACCTACTGTATGGGATTCATGACATTAAACAAGGCACCATGCTAATTTCTCTTCAGAAAAAGCGCAAAAAGAGTTAGGGAAGTGCTAAGCGACTGTAATATAATCATTCTGGAATGGATTCATTATTTTCTGGGAGAAAATCTGCTTTGGTTAGAGTCCGCTTTGGTTTGAGTCGGACCTACTGTATGGGATTCATGACATTAAACAAGGCACCATGCTAATTTTTCTTCAGAAAAAGCGCAAAAAGAGTGAGGGAAGTGCTAAGCGACTGTAATATAATCATTCTGGAATGGATTCATTATTTTCTGGGAGAAAATCTGCTTTGGTTAGAGTCCGCTTTGGTTTGAGTCGGACTTACTGTATGGGATTCATGACATTAAACAAGGCACCATGCTAATTTCTCTTCAGAAAAAGCGCAAAAAGAGTGAGGGCGCGATGTCGGAAGTGCTAAGCGACTGTAATATAATAATAATAATACATTTTATTTGTATTGCGCTTTTCAAAATACTCAAAGACACTTTACAGAAGAATGGAGTTATATAACAAAAGCAAGTAAACAGAGTAGAAGATACATTAAAATACAACATTCATTTGTTAATACACAGTTAAAACATGAGAAAAAGCAGGGCAGGGCACAATATGTCATCTATTGGTGCAGTTCCAGTCCAAAATGGCTGATTGGATCCGCACACCCTGTCGGAGGCGGGCGTACACAAACACCGCTCATTAGCATTACATCGCTGGGCTTACTAGAAGCACTTTTAAACCATCTCAATCCCAGCATCCAGGCTGGATTTTTGCTGCCAATACACTATTGTGGGACCTCTGGGACGTATTTCAAATCGTTGAAGCACAGTATGGGACCTTTAAGTCCCATTTAGCCATCAATTACTGAGGCAAGGCCAGCAGGCTTGATGAGAGAAGATAACAGCTTATGGAATCATTGGCCTGAAGAAGAGATTGTTGCTTATTTATGTTGCATTGACAGTAATTATTTTGCCGCAAATTGCCTCCACCTCCTTTTGGAGTGGCTTCTGATCTGTACTTGTTGACAGAACACAGCACAGAAGAAGACTTGAACCAAGTACTGCTCAAAGAAAACAGCAAAATGTAGCAAATGTAACAAATGTAGCTCTGATTATATATCTGATCATGTGTTTTGGAAACGGCGGCACGGTGGTTGAGTGGTTAGCATGCAGACCTCACAGCTAGGAGACCAGGGTTCAATTCCACCCTCGGCCATCTCTGTGTGGAGTTTGCATGTTCTCCCCGTGCATGCGTGGGTTTTCTCCGGGTACTCCGGTTTCCTTCCACATTCCAAAAACATGCTAGGTTAATTAGCGACTCCAAATTGTCCATAGGTATGAATGTGAGTGTGAATGGTTGTTTGTCTATATGTGCCCTGTGATTGGCTGGCGACCAGTCCAGGGTGTACCCCGCCTCTCGCCCCAAGACAGCTGGGATAGGCTCCAGCACCCCCGCGACCCTCGTGAAAATGAATGAATGAATGAATGTTTTGGAAACGCTGCACTGTGGTCGAGTGGTTAGCGCGAGTGTCGCGGGGAGTGCTGGAGCCTATCCCAGCTGTCTCCAGGGTACACCCTGGATTGTTCGCCAGCCAATCACAGGACAAACAACCATTCACATTGAAGCTTCACAGCCATGATGATGTGTTTCAGTAGCAGCGATGCTCTGGAAACGCCGTGTTGTCTTTCGGGCATTAGCGGATTTCTGAAATAAGTACGGAGGATTTCCGCTGTCATAACAACTCCCGTGGAATATTGTCACGGCCGTCATCTCCCAAGACACTTTGGCACGTGTTCAGTCTCGGCGCTCCCGAATAAAGGCAGGGAGAAAGGGTAAGAAACCACAAAGCGAGCGTGCGTTAGCCGCTGCGAGTCACCGCTGACGACCGGGACGGCCGCACAATCGCGACTCTTTGCAAAGCATCAGCGCGCTGTTAGCTTTCAAAGTGACAGGATGACCATCGCTTAGTCTCTGGCGAACGCCGTGTGTGTCGTCACATCCAAATGTTGCTGAAGATCTTACTTATTTTATGTCAAATTGCCAGGCGCTAAGAGTAAAATCAAGAAAAAACATCTTCTAGCTGACTTAACTATAGAAAATCCCTTTTTCAGAGATTTTGGAAGACCCTAAACACATCACCGGGCAAGCCCTCGGAAAGGCTTGGATGCTACCACTATATGAGCAGGCATCAAGACCTGATTGATGGGTTGAATTCTCCTGCACCAAACTCATCCAATCACAACCAAGGTGGGAGAACGCAATCATCCCAAAAGTCTTCTAGAACTAAGGCAGGGGAGTCCAAAGTGCAGCCCGGGGGCCGAATGGTGGCCTTTTTTTGGAGCTTTTATGTCAAGGAGCTGTGACACCATTAAGAGAGTGTTCATGCTAACAGAAAGCTGGTGCTAACACTTGAATAGCGATTGTATGGATCAATATCGGATTGATACTACCATGATGAAAGCAATATACTTTTATTTTCTTGTGATATTTGTGTTTTTCTAATGTTGATGACATAAATGATGTAGAGTACAAACCCAGGCCAAGAAGAATTCCTTGTACTAATACGGTGAAACCATCAAACTGGTGTTTTAGTTCCAGACTACGGTACCATCAGAATATCATAGCCGCCCACGCCTATTGGACACTTTTTTTATTGGAGACGGTAGCCGCTGTGCCCCGCCTCCATATCTCAACAGTCTCAGGTGGCTCCGCCTTGCTTGTGACAATAAAAAAACAACCATTCACACTCACATTCATACCTATGGACAATTTGGAGTCGCTAATTAACCTAGCATGTTTTTGGAATGTGGGAGGAAACCGGAGTACCCGGAGAAAACCCACGCATGCACGGGGAGAAAATGCTAACTCCACACAGAGATGGCTGAGGGTGGAACTGAACTCAGGTCTCCTAGCTGCGAGGCCTGCATGCTAACCACTCGACCGCTGATCATCAAATGTTGGAAACAGCAAAGCTTTGAGTGGATCTCACTGCTTTGTGTATCATGACACTGGAAGTCAAACAAGGCAATCATTGAGCATAATAATAGCAGCTGGTGATTAAACAAGCTGGTGTGAATGACTGTGCCGCCCCCCCCCTTCTCATATCCTAAAGGGTGAATGGCTGTTAACTCCTGCAATATGGAAAGCTGAGCTAGGTGGCATGTAAGACATTCCCTTTCTGCGATCATTAGGCCAAATCACGCTTTGTACGGCTTATCAATATCCACTCAAATCAGCTACATCATTCATACATTCATTCATTTTCTACCGCTTTTTCCTCACGAAGGTCGCGGGGGTGCTGGAGCCTATCCCAGCTGTCTTCGGGCGAGAGGTGGGGTACACCCTGGACTGGTCGCCAGCCAATCACAGGGCAGCTACATCATCAAATCGTAAAAAAATAAAATCAACATTGTACTCTACGGGAGGGGTGTCACATGACCCTCAATGTCGGGACAATGAGTAAATCAATCAATGAAAATGATGATCAATATCTTGCCACGCGCATGCGCATTAGGCAGGAAGAGCATTGCTTTTGTTCCATAGAACAACGGCATGAACAGAGTGATGGTCTCTTTGTCTGGGTGGGTGGAGGCGGGGCTGCTAGCATGCACACAGAGCGCACAAGCGTGCTACAATTGAAATTATATTAGACTGCAATACTGTGGGTGGCACGACGGTCTAGTGGTTAGCGTGCAGACCTCACAGCTAGGAGACCAGGGTTCAATTCCACCCTCAGCTCATCTCTGTGTGGAGTTTGCATGTTCTCCCCGTGCATGCGTGGGTTTTCTCCGGTTTCCTCCCACATTCCAAAAACATGCTAGGTTAATTATGATAAGTATGAATGTGAGTGTGAATGGTTGTTTGTCTATATGTGCCCTGTGATTGTACCCCGCCTCTTGCCCGAAGACAGCTGGGATAGGCTCCAGCACCCCCGCGACCCTCGTGAGGAAAAAGTGGTAGAAAATGAATGAATGAATGCAATACTGTGTATGTTTCCAATGTACTTTTCTTCAAAGTAAAGTTCAAATAGTATCTCATCTCGTTCCCGTAGACCCGATATTGTGTATCACCTAGTATCTTGTGGCACCCCATGATCTGCTCACATAAGGAGAAGGGAGTTGATGCACTTGTTAGGTAATAATGTAGTACTAGTAGTAGTAGATGTATGTAGTATGTAATGTGGTATGAAGCTAAGGAAATAGGCCCAATTTCCTGTTATTCACACTTGTTAGTATATGACAAACATTCATACGTATCAGTTCTCCTTTGAATAAAAAGGACACGGAGGCCCCCAAATGACTGAATACGTCCCCGCTGATGATCGATTCCCACAGGGCTGCCGTCATGATGACACCCCATCGTTATCTCGGTGATGTTTGTCATCCTTGGGTACGTCTGGGAATGACTTGGACATGTTGTGCTGAATGACGCCAATGTGCGTTAGGAGAACGAAGCACCCGAAGCAGCTCGTCCATTCATGCTAGTTTAGTCAAGGCGAGGACAGCATCGTGGAAAAGGGGCGGAGAAAATCCCCCCCGTGAATTGACGTCGTATCGATTCGCAAACGTTAGCAATGACTAGCAAGAAGATGTTGACGTTAAGAAGAATTTGGTGTCAAGATGGGCGGAGGACGGTGTTGACAAGGATATTGAAATAAATAATTAAGCACCCATTCATGTCCACGCAGTGGACTCGGGTGCTACATTGACGGTCCACGCACGCCACCCCGTCCGCCGTGCCTCGTTTCCGGCCGGTACGTCGTCGCGAGAGCGGCTACCTGTTAATCCCCCGGCCGACTCCGGCGCCACTTCCTCCGGCAGGCGCTCCGTTGCTCGGCTTGATGAGCTGTCCAGCGTCCGGCGGTGCTGAAATGGAAGCCGGAGCTCCCGCTGCAGGGACGGCGCAGGGGCCGCCTTGTCCCGCCTGTCCCTCCCCTTCCATGCTCGCCTCGTTCCCCATCGTGTCGGGAAAAGGTTTCGGGGAGGGGGGAGAGAAACGATGTCGTAGACGGTTCTTCGGCCGCGGGAAGAACTCGTAGAAAAGTCAGCGCTGCTCCCCTTCCGCCATCATCGCCTACAATTTCAGCATCCCGCACCGAGCAGGCGCGGTGGCGGAAGAGGACGCGGGGCCGCGCTGACGCAATGGGTGGGAACGTGAGTGCCTCGTACGTGCGCGTTCACGCCGCTGGCTTATTTTAGGCCGCACGCAAATAACTCTTGATCCCTCTGTGGCACACGAGCGGAGTCCACCGGGACTCCCCCTTACGCACCATTTATTTATTCATTCATGCAAATGTTCCCTACGTGACGTCATCTAAGCGTGACAACATTCTCATTTACAATAATTCAGTACGCAGAGGAGTCGGTGGGAGGTATGTTAACATGTTTTCAACTCACTCCCACGTAATGACTTATTATCATGGCACGTGCTGGGGGGTTCATACATTTCATTTAAAGGTTAAATAAATAACCAAAAAGGGTATTCAAGGAAGTGTGCACTTTCTTTGGAACCATCCACAGTCCTGATTCATTCAAATGTGGCCTACGTGACGTCATCTAAGCGTGACAACATTCTTATTTACAATAATTCAGTACACAAGGGAGTCGGTGGGAGGAATGTTAACATGCTTTCAATTCACTCCCACGTAATGACTTATTATCATGGCATGTGCTGGGGGGGGGGTTCATACATTTCATTTAAAGGTTAAATAAATAACCAAAAAGGCTATTCAAGGAAAACTGCACTTTCTTTGGAACCATCCACAGTCCTTCTGTGTGGTGTAAAAATATGAAAACAGGTGAAAAGAGGCAGCTAATGAATGCACGTCCTGTGACACACCTATTCAAAGAGCTCCAAAAAACTCCTACAAGATTTTCTATCCATGCTGTGAGTATGTAGTAAAAGGTACATTGATGATAACATGTCATACTTGTAGTATTTTAGTGTAACTTCCTTCCTGGGTACATTCATTTCACATAGAAACATAGGAAGGCTACAGCTAGCTTCCAAAACAAAGACAGCTCCAATATGTAGCGTTACCATAGCAGTTTCTCTTTAGTCATTATTGGCATCAATCGTGTTATTAGTATCAATTGTGTTGTATTTGACCTCAACAATGTTGTCCCCGAGGCCGCACTTTGGACACCCCTGTAAAATCACGCTCCAGCCCCTAATGAGACCAACACATAGATGTTGAGTGTGCCAGGCATTTATGAAAAGCTAAGATACGTTGTTTCAGTCGACTTTATTGTAGTATGAAACGGCAAGCACGATAGCGGTAACAAGAGAGCTCAGCGACTTCCTGCTGAGCTGAGTAACATATAAATATGTACAAGACACACATACGTACATGCTAGCTAATGGTCACTCCATTCTGAGATTGTTTATTATATACAAAATAAGACTAGAGTGTTGACCATGATGTTTGTCTTTAGTTTAAAAAGCTCCTTTAGGAATGTCATTTTTAAAAATAAACGGTGTAGTCTCAACTTTTGGTTAGCAGTTGGTAGTTGTTTGACATAATTGGGGTAAATTTATCTGACTACACAGACGGAAGAGTGCAGACAAGCTTCCAACAGCACTAAAAACCAGTTCAGGGAGGATGCTTCCATGTGTACAAAGTGTAAATAGCAGTACATAATGGGACTAAAAAGGTACACCTGTACACGTATACCCAGATGATAAAAGACCTCACCACGCAATGGGTTCAGCGTTGTGAAGGGCAGGAGGGCCCCAAGGAAGTGGTTTGCACGTGACCGCTTTCACAAAAGAGGCGACTGCTTGGTCCTCGCAGGCACAACACATTCTGAGATTGTTTGCAATATCACTGACGCTTGGCTTTATACGGTCGGGAGCGTTTCCTGCGATCCGGCTTCCTCTGCTTGTGCAGGCGGCCGATGCTCACTCCTTGCCGACGACGCACCGAAATGTTCTGCTCCACCAGGCTGGCCAGCATCCCTGCAGGTGTGAATATATACGCAAGAAAAAGATGTGCTTAGCGCAATAAGGAGAGCTGATCTAACATTAAAACATGGCAAGATTTATCATTCTTGCCATAATAAATAAAAAAAATAGTCACATGATAAATTAACTGGATGATCATGTATTGCCGCGTTAATGCACGTCTGTTTTCCTCGTTTCTCACCCCCAAACAGGCAGGAAGAGGGTTCAGCATTAGTATTCTTCATAGAACTACAGAGAAGAGAGTGAGACCTCTCTGTGGGGGAGAAGGGACCGCTACCATGCGCACAGCAAAAGAGTGCAATCTTGTCGTGGGGCAATGCAAGGTGACATACAAGCCAAATTCGTGTCAACACCAAGGTGTTAGAAGTTACATCTTCTAAAGTGACAGCAACAAAAACTAGCCATGGAGATGTAGGGCCCTACTTCCGATAACCACCACTCACCGAGACGCTTGGTGGGCAAAGTCAAAACAGTGCTAAATAGCGTGCACTCACAGAGAGTCACAGCTAAAGAAATTTCAAGAAATGCTGCAAATGTTTGACAGACGTTACAAAAATTGCTGGGGGAGAAAATACACACACAGGCCAATTCTGCAACTTTAGGAAATATATTATTTTTTATTATTTATACCATTATTATTAAATTTTTATTATTATTGGATTTGGTCTGAAAAATAAAGTTGACAATAAAATCGTTTAGTGCAGGGATCTCAAAGTCAATTTACTTGGGGGCCACTGGAGCTAGGGTCATCAGGTTTTAAAAAAAAAAAACACTTTTTCATTGTTTTGATCTCAGTCATGGATGATGAGAGAAAAAGCAAAACAGACGGGCTCGTTCGCTTGCATATAGGCAGGGCAGAATCGCGTCAATTGTGTACGCTGTGTCATTTCTGGGTTCATGAAACCATAAGCATCCATATCAAACTAGGCGGGGGGCCTCAAACTAGCATCCTGCGGGCTGCATTTGGCCCGCGGGCCGCAAGTTTGAGACCCCTGTTTTAGTGTCAATTTGATGGACAGTAAAACTTTCAAAGCACGACTCGGTTAAATGAAAATTTTGTCCAGTAGTTTTTTGTTTTTTTTTTTAAGTAGCGTTGGTGCCCGGCGACAGCCCTGCTCAGCAAACACAGAGGAACCTGAGGAGGAACCATCTAGGAAGAGTAGATAGCAGCGTATAGCCTACCTTCCTGGGCCAGCATCGATATGAAGGTGCAGATGAACTCATCGTAGTTGTGGGTCCTTCGCTGATCGTCAATCTGCACCACAAAGGAACACAGAAGATTGTTATGAAGACCCGATATGAAAAAGAAGCTGAGGTTGGAGTATATTCAACCCACTTTGTATTTCTTCCTCTTTTCTACCTCCTCCTTTAGGTACACCTCATAATTGGCGATGTCAGCCTCCACACACTTGAGCAGTGCGAGCAGCTCCTGCAGAAGACAGAAGAGGATGTCAGGGGCTGAGCATACGGGCAGAAATAGAAGTTGGCTTACTTTGGGCGAGTACTTATCCCCTAAGGGCTTGCTGTCGGCTGCAGGCTGCACCGCGTTGAGCTTCTCCTTGCCGGGTTTCGCTTCCTCCCCATCTTTGCTCTCCTCTTCTTCTTCTTCTTTGCTCACCTCCGCAGATGCTCCTTTGTCCTTCTCCCCTGCAACCACGGCCGCCTGCTCCGTGTCTTTTATCTTCTCTGGAGTGCGGGGCGGCTTGGCACCGGGATCTGCAGCCAAATCCACTTCACATGCAAAACATGACATAAAATCACATCACTATGACTTGGACATATTTTCAATACTAGAAGAAATGAAGCTTGGATATACTTTAGAGTAGTCCGTGTACAGCTTGTGCAGCAGTACAGTTGAAGTGACATACTGGTAGGTCGCTGGCAAAACAAGTTGATGGTGTAAAAATAGGTTGTCAATACTGTCAATCATCCAGATCATTGTATCCTCAGGACATTCCATCCACCGCAGCTGGGGCCTCATCTGTGAAAATGCGCCCGACTAAAAGTCTGCATCTGCTCATCAACGTAGCATCCATGTTTAAAGACGCATCGTTAGCGCAGCCGCCGTCAGTTTCAGTCACGGCTGGAGGGAAGACGACGAGGACAAAGAAGCGGACTTTGAGGGAAATGGGAGGTGGAAATGTTGGGAAAAGTATCACACTTGGAAGACACCGCGGCTGAGTGACAGCTGTCACGGCCCAGGCTGAGCATGTTTCTACAGCAGTCATCTAACGGATGCCACAATGTAGATGATACGAGATTAGCAACATCTCTTTCATGAAGGGTGGGCGCCCCGACCCAAAGAGTATGAAACATGGATGAAATGACAGGCTTGACATATGCAGCCAAGAACTGCCTTGCTTGTTTGGATGAAGTCTCCAAAGAAAAGGAAGTAACAGCACTGAGGACGTACGAGCTTCGTGTCTTGGAAACTTCAACCTTGTAGAATTCTTTCATTGACAACTTGATGTTTGTTATTCATATTCATCCGACACATGATGATATCATCCATCCATCCATCCATGCATCGTCTATGCCGCTTATCTTCACTAGGGGGCAGCGGTAAGCTCAGCTGCCCTGGAGCGAGAGGTGGGGTACTGGTCACCAACCAATGGCAGGGCACTAAGACATTCATTCATTCATTTTCTACCGCTTTTCCTCACGAGGGTCGCGCTGGAGCCAATCACAGGGCACATATAGACAAACAACCATTCACACTCACATTCATACCTATGGACAATTTGGAGTCGCTAATTAACCTAGCATGTTTTTGGAATGTGGGAGGAAACCGGAGTACCCGGAGAAAACCCACACATGCACGGGGAGAACATGCAAACTCCACACAGAGATGGCCGAGGGTGGAATTGAACCCTGGTCTTCTAGCTGTGAGGTCTGCGCACTAACCACTAGCACGCCGTGCTAGGCACTAAGACAATAATGGAATATTCCAGTGTGCGACACCACGTGTGCGACACCCACGGTCAAGCACGGCGGTGGTAACGTCGCAGCCTTGAGGCGGCACGAGTGCTGCCAGGACGGGGGAGCTGCAGTTCGTTGAAGGCGTGATGGGAATGTTGGGAATGAGTTTTTCCAACACGATGAGGAGCACAAACACATCTCTAAGATGACAAGAAGGAAGCTGAAGGTGATGGAGCGGCCAGGTATGCCTGCAGGGCATCCCCAAGCAGAAGGAAGGGAGGAAGGAAGGGCGGCGGAGGAGCGCAAGCTAGTCAAGCTAGCAACGATGTCATCATCTATCTCCACAAGCTGTACACCAACTACTCATCATAAGATGCTGACTGATACTCACAAGATGGCGGAAGGGCGTAGATGACCCCGTCCTCCTGCAGGTGCAGCAGCGCCACAGTGACAGACGGGCCCAGCTCTCGTACAGCTCGATTATGTCGGGAGTCTAGCCTGAGCAGCTCGTCTTCTCCGAATAGAACACGCGACAGATGGGATGCTACAGGACTGGACGGACGCGTGGCGGCCTGCGAGCGTGCGGGTGAGCGTAGCGGCGAGTTGAAGGCGCTGCCGATCTCGGACGCCGTGTCGGTGCTCTCGTTGCTAGGTGTGGGAGAAGGCTGCGAAGCCGACGTGATGCAGATGCCTCCGCCTCGGCCCTCCGTGCGCACAGAGAGCGGCGTGTTCAGGGCGTCTTTTCTTTGCGCCTCCTTTTTGAGTTTCTCAGCCAGGACACTGAGGGCTATCTGGCTTTCCATTCCAGTCACAATCCTCCCCGCTCGTGATCGTAGACTCGCTTTCCGTCGGAACCTCCAACGGGGAAAAAACAAAACGACATGTGGGAATGATGTCAACAAAGCGGAGGACGACGACCCGTTGTGGAACTAACCTGCTCGATGTGCCTGCAGTTCCACCGACGTCCTCCTCCTCATCTTCATAGTCATCTTCATCATCAGAAAAGGCCGGTTGTGGAGGCCCTGGCGCTCGGGAACGACCAACACCGGCAGCCAGATCCTCCTCTTCCTGTCAAACAATCTTTATCAAACCCCTGTTGGCTTTCAAAGCTTTTTCATGGCCTGCAAAAGCCACTCGTATTGTCTTTCTTTTTTGATGGCCCACTGTGAAATCGACTTTGTTTTAGAGAAAGATGATTCAATGCTTTGAATGAAGTACATCTTGACTTTAGTATAGTATTTATTTGTTGTGTTTATGTTATAGCCTCCTTTCAGTGTCTTTTTTTTTTTTTTTTTTAATCAACAATCCCACCGGGCGGCACGGCGGTCAAGTGGTTAGCTGGGAGACCCGAGTTCAATTCCACCCTCGGTCATCTCTGTGTGGAGTTTGCATGTTCTCCCCGTGCATGCGTGGGTTTTCTCCGGGTACTCCGGTTTCCTCCCACATTCCAAAAACATGCTAGGTTAATTAGCGACTCTGGACAGCTGGAGAGCCGTGGCCCCCTCACCTGCATTGGGGACTTGGCGTAGTTGTGGTTGTCGAGGAAGGCGGGCAGGCGTTGAACGACGGGGTTGGCGCCGTGCTGTGATGCTGCTCCGGGTGCTTTTCCAGTGACCTTGGCGTTTCCTGGAGTGGCATCTTTAAGTGGAGCTCCGGACTCATCCCCTGCATCTACTGTAAAACCAGCAGGTGGAATATAGAGAATTAGTCTGGTACAGTTTCCAAGCATAAGAAGCTGATATATAAAGAACTGGTCTAGAACCGTTTCCAAGCATAGAGGAATAAGCACCATAGGAAGCTGATATATAAAGAACTGGTCTAGAACCGTTTCCAAGCATAGAGGAATAAGCACCATAGGAAGCTGATATATAAAGAACTGGTCTAGAACCGTTTCCAAGCATAGAGGAATAAGCACCAGAGGAAGCCGGGCCAGCCCCTTGGGATGCTGCAGGCTCCGCATCCGCCTCTTTCTTGACCGAATTGGCGTTGCCTTCAGGCGTGGAAGAATCCTGCTGCTTCTTGTCATGGACATGCTCGGGCTGGGTGAGTCGGATCATCTGCAAAGTTAAAACATGGAATTACTTCCTTGAAGAGAAAGTACTTTAGATTGAGATATCGTAATCAGAAAATGTTTGACTAGTTCCAAACTAGAATTTCCAACGATATTCCCAGAGTAGTTTCTTGGTTGTGCCACATTCCTCCATAGTCTTTAGATAAAATTGACTCTGGAGATTCTGACTACGGATGCTAATGTGCAGTTAAGCACACATTCTGGCCAAAAGGTGACCATAGGGATCTAATAATGGTTTATAATAATGCAATAGGAAAGCCATAAACACATTCTTTATGCTCCAACTACAAAAACATTCAGTTTATTAATATGGCAGTCGAGTCTGGAACCAATTAACCGCCATCAACGGGGGAGGACTGTAGTATTGTCCGAAGGAAGCCTGACGTTTCCGTCTAAAATATCGTTTTTATTCTCACTTTGGAGCCGTACCTGCACAGATCAACACACAATGCAATCATCATCTGACCTTCTGCAGACCCTCCAGAATAGTCTGTCTGTTCTTCTTTAACACCTCCAGTTTGGACTCGTACTTGATCCTGCGGTCCGGCACCACTGCCATCAAGTTGAAGCGGATGTCGTGATACGGCTCGCTAAGAACAAGAGGACCCCAATGATGAGGGAGGAGCCGAGGAGGAGATATGCGGAATGACCGCTTCCACACTCACCCAGCAGTGGCCAAGCCAATCCTCTCCATGATGACCCGTCGAGCTTTATCCGTCCATTCCTCTTCTTCTCCCCACGGGCCTTATCGCGGTTCATCAAATTGTCAAAATGTTAGCAGGTGGAGAGCATGTTCATGCACAGACACCTCCAATCTCACCATGGTCGATAGGGTAAGCCTTAAGGCCATCCAGCTCAAAGAGACGATCTTTGATGGGCACATAGCTGACAAAGTGGAAGGCCTCCATGGTTCGCACTGCGCTGATCCCATTCTGTTTCTCAGGAAGGTGCCGAGGCTCCGGTCTCCATGGAAGCAGAGAAGGAAGCTCACCAGAAAAGGAAGTAAAGAGGGAAGGAAACGAGAAAAGGTGGCGGTAACCTACCTGGCGTGGCTGTTATGTGCCCTGGCCAGCTCCGGGGCATTTCCGATTGCATAACCTTTACTCTGGAAAAAAAGCACATTTACAAGTTCAAGCTCCTCTGTATGCAAAAGTGACATTTTAATGACACTCCAGCCTGTTTATGAGCATACAATGTGAGAGAAAGCCAGCATTTCCGTCACTTCTATGCTCCATCGTTGAGAGAACAACACAACACCCACGCGCTTTTGCTCGCCTCCGTCAAACACTCGCTATCCTTATCTGCTAATGATGTGCAATAGCACTGGCTTCCTTTCTCATCCCATATGCAGTCAAATTCAGGCTGGTATTAGGGATGCTGATCCGATGTCGAGCAACAATATGTTCATATTTAATATTGGAGAACAGTGCTAAGGCCTTGGATTTGACTTTTCAAAGACAAAGCCATGAAAGAACTTAATATCCCGCAAATGTTACCTCTGGACTGAAGCCTTTAGTGAAAGCTTTCATGCGACTGAGGGTGGTGCCCAGCTCCACGCCACTGCAGTTGAGAAGCACGCTCAGCAGGGCATGGGTCGCGCACGAATTTGGTATCAGCTAGAAGACCAAACAAAGAGAACATGCAGACGATGACATCACTACAGGATGATCCTGCCTAATGACATGCCATGTGGTGCTTTTTGACGCTTTACCTGATGTGCAAAAAACATATCGTTAACTATCTCCTCATCGATGACAGAGGTCTCATCCACTAAAGTGTTCACTTTCCTCCTGGATCGACGCTCCTCAATCCACTTGAACAGGAAGATGAAGCCATAGACTGGACTGGCAAACACAATCAAGAACATTCAAGAGGAGACTGTCATATAATAGAATACAAATAATAATAATGCTATATCATAATTTCCCACATGTGAAAACTCCTATACAACATTTTTCTACTGAAATAATGATTCGGAATGCTTGAGAAAGTGGACAGGAAAGCATAGTGCTCCTTGACAACATGGTGGCGTATTAACAAGTATACTACACAAAATAGCAGCAACAGAACCAATGTTGTAAGCCATCGCTGTTAGCACTGACGAGTATGGCATTGGAAACAACAACTTGCTTATGGCCTTTTGTTGGTTCCAGACCCCAACGTGCTAAGTACATTTCAATTTGGTAGCAGTCAGGATTAGTAAATGGAATATTTTCATACTTATGTCAAAGAAAACCTGTTTCTGATCTTCCAAATGTGTTTTTTTTAATATTGTTAGAGACCTCAAAACATGAAATAACACCCCTATAGTGACATTTATGTTTGTATTACCCAATACCATGGATATAATCAGAGAAATTAAGATATATAAGCGATAAATAAGATAACAGAACAGATACCAGTTCCTTGTTGTTTTTGTGGCTTTAAATTGAGTTACACTGGTATTAGCAAATATAGTAGACATAATAATTCCATGTAAGACGCAACTAAAACTTAAATGTGTATTTTTTTTACCAATAACAGGCCTTATTCAACCACAAAACAGTAATAATTTATTAAATAATATTGAGGAAAAAGGCAACATAGCAAAAGAGCAATATTTGAACCAAGATACTGCAAGGGATTACTGTATGGGACGACTAACAATGTTTCACAATAACAGCACAAATAGTAGCACAAATGACATTTTAAAGCGCATGCAGAGGTAGATAAAACGGTGGTTATTTATTTTTGTTGACACAGAAATGTGTGCTCATTAGACATATTCATCAGTACCTTTGACACTTGCTTTGAAGGTCGTATATTTCCTCCACTTGCACACCTTTGATTCCTGCAAGACACAATGTTGTATCTTGGCATTGAAAGTAGACACTTATTTTGTGTATTCTTATGCAGTACAAAGTACATCTACTCACCAAAATCTTCAACTAGCAAAGTGAACAATCCTGTAAACAAAAAATAATGGATTGTATTACGTGTGTTAACCTAAAATCAATCGTATTCATCATTATTTTTATTTTATTTTTTAAAAACCGTTGTCTGCGTTTTTTATAGATATGACAGCAAACGTCAAAGAACGAAGGCAAAATGAGACAAAATGATGGACTCGGAGCATAAGCACGTCATAAATACGTCTTAGACTGACAGCTGTAGTCAACTAACTGTTCTCGGTATAGGATTGTTTATAATGTGTGCACATGATTATAGAAGAAAATGTCGAAATATCTTACCTGGGTCGCTCTCTAGCTCCAGCCACCCTTTGTTCATTTTTGCTTTTGCACACAGCCGACTAACATTTAGGATGTTTCCTTGTCCATGTCCGCACACTAAGTAGAAATAGCAATCTTACACACATTATCCGTTCACGACGCAATTGAGATGAGCTGAAGATAAACACAAAGGACAAGAATAGGACGCATACAATTTACGTCATCAGACCGAGACGTGTGGTTTCACACAATAATAATTTCTACTCACACACGAGTAGAAAAGACGAAAATACGAAAACGACATAATAGGCACACTATCACTGTTTAGGCGGAATATATATTTGATATATTGCAATTTAATAATAATAATTGTCATAATAGTTGTATTATTTGGTGGGATTCTCACTCACGGAACACTTGTTTGTATGCAACACAGAGGAAGGTATTTACTGTAACACTGGAAAAAAATTGGAACTAACAAACGTTTATCGGTGTTACTATCTCAGTCACCTTAAACATTCACTTTTGGACTGCTGCGTGCTTGAGCATCGACGTTTTTAAACAGGGCATCGCATACGCGCATACGGTATGTTGCTAAAATGTTTATTCGACTGATACTTGAGGCGCCTGGCTAGCAGGGAATGTTAGCATAGATGTCATTTTCGACTAACGTTAGCTGCTCGAGCGTTACAGTGATACGCGCGATGATTCTTATCTTTCTGCCTTAAGGAACAAAGAAACATTTTGGTGAAGGAACGATGCTTTTCTGTCACACTCGGAGGTAGATTATTTGACTGTTTAAAGAGGGAAGTGTATGCCGTTAGGCTTGTTGTTTTATAACTAGCTAGCACATTTGATCTGATGCCTGTGACAGAGAAACAATAGTACTGTAGGTAGACGTTACAAGCATATAGAATGAATGTTTTTCAGTAACTGCCATTATATCTTGCAGATACTGGGGATTTTTTTATTATGCATGGTCTATTCAAATGCTGGCGTCAAATGAAAACGTTTCATGCACTCCTCAGCAATGCATTTATTCACTGATGTTCTTAGTTGTCATTGTTGGAATAACTGACAACTAGTACTCGAGTGTGCATGTATAGACTTGAGTGATTTATGAGGTCATCGTTTCGGTTTTATCATTTTCTTTTTACCCACTATACGATCATACTGTACGTACAGGGAAAAACACCAGCATGTCGGGAGTAGTACCAGGTTTTTGATGTTGACTAGAAGGGGACTTCCTGTACGGGAACGTTCCACAAACAGCTAGGGTGGGGGTTCCTGGATGCAGCTCAGGAATCCAGATAAGGGCAACACTAATTCACTATTGCTTATATCCATCAAACCTGTCCCAGCTTTGATTGACAGACAGCTAGGGCCCTCTCGGTAAGGGTAATTGATGCCCGAGTGGCCCCAAATTGGTTAGAAATAACCAAACTTTTGAACTGAACAATTACATGACACTTGCAGATGACTCACTCCTTTTGAGCTGTTGACTTGTTTGTTTTTAGGACCCTCGATGAAGGTGTGTAGGTAATACTGTAAGAGCCCCGTAAGACGCCATGTCTGAAGAGGCCTTTTCAGAGAGTGACCTGGATCCCAGCCTTAACAGTGACGAGGAAAGTGATGAGGAGGAGGACAATGGCCATTTGGAGGAGGAGGAGGAGGAGGACGAGGACGAACACTGTGGAGATGATGAGGATGATGGTAAGAGAATTTCAATCGCATGGATGGAAGCAGGGAGTGTTTCTTCAGAGTGTGGCTAGAAACTAAAAGACGATTCATTTTGCCCATAAACTTAGCCAAGGTTAGCTTAGCAGGTTTGACAAAGATGTTTGTTCATTTTCTCAAGATGCTGTGCCCCACACTTTGAAAAGCCCTGGCCACAATGCTGTTTCTCTCAGGCACTGTGATGATGTTTGATGAAACAAAATGGTGTCTCCTATCTCAGACAGTGCTCAGAGCTGGCAAGAAAAAGCTCAAGAAAGCCGGGACTCCGCTTCATCTACCTCCGGGGAGCCTCGCTCTGAGCCCTCGTCGGGCCCTGCATCCCAGCCGTCCTCCAGGGCCCCCTCCAGGCCGGCCTCTCGGTCTCAGCCTCCGGCCAGCCCTGGCAAGTCCGGCCAGAGCAAGCCAACTCCAAGCAAGTCAAAGAAACACAAAACTTCCAAATTGACCAAATCCCCCAAGCCGTCAAAACACTCCAAACCTTCCAAGCCTGCAAAGCCTGCACACATGAGAAAAAATATCAGGTGGGTGTGTCATTGTTTTGGTTGTAAATTCCACTGAATGCACTGACACTGCATTTTTTTCATCATCAGTTATCGGAGCTATTTTTAATGATTTCTCAGTATGATGTCATATTTCCCTCCTATCAGCCCGACGGGGCATAGCTAGTTTAGAACCTTCCCTACACTGTTGTTTGCCATCAGCCTGGGCTTTGTGCTCACAGGAAGCTGCTGAACGATGACCAGCTGGAGGCAGGAACCAAGGCTGCCCAACAGGAGGAGATGGAGCGGCGCAAACGTCTGGAGCAGCAAAGAAAAGACTTTCCGATGCTGGCGCCTACTTTACCAGAAGCCCAACTAGGTTCATGTTTATATGCCCCTCATCCCATAACTTTGTGGACTCTTCTGCAGGGCCTGGACCTAAATTTCCCCATTCTCATCTCTCCACCAGTGGATGCTTCCTCACTGTTAGGAGAGGTCTCCCATTTGGTCCCCGCCCTCCTCGGCAAGCAGGACGTGATCTGCCTGGACAGCAGCGGGGATGAAGACGAAAACACAGATTCCCAACTGCCCGTACTCGCTGCTATTCGAGATGGTAACGCGGATAGCAGTTCTTTCAATGTGCTTTAAAGTAGACGCCTTGCCCCAATCATTCCACTCAATCCACCTCAATAGGCACTATTATTAGTAGTATTATTTAAAAAAATTATACGTATGTATTTGTTAATTATTTAAATATTTAAACTGTGTTATTTTTTTAAGACCTTTGAAATATAGTTACATTGTATTTTTCTAGGGACGTTGGATATTGGATTTTTTCAGAAAGCCAATAATGTCCAACTTTCAATTTCCGATACCGATATGTGTAATATGACATATCTCCTGTTGTGGAATGAACACATATGTATTTTTTATTTTTAAATATCAGTTTTCATGATCAGGAAAAAAGCCAATACTGATAATTATTGGACGTCCCTAATTTTATCTTTAATTTTGAGTTTTTAATGTTAGTTTTGATATTTATATATTGTTTCTTTAACATTTTCAAATATATTGTAAGTTGGAAAATCCAATATTTTTTATCTGACTTAATCTCCCAAGCTAAATGTATTTCTTCTGTCAATTTTGACTGGAAATATCTTTTTTTGTTGTAGTCAGATTACTCAACTTCGCGATGGTGAACTTTACGATTGCGATGATGATATTGGTAGTTTGTTGGTAAAACTATACAAAGTGAGAACGATAAAGTCATTAGGCATTTTATACTCGTCTAAATACGGCATTTGTAAAGTATTCATTAATCCAAGTAGACCAGCAATAAACTGGGGAATGCTCTCCAGCCAGCGTGCATGGAAGTACGGTTGTGCAGCACACGCTGATAAGAGTCTTTCTGATGGCACAGATATCATCGAGCTGAGTTCTGGGGACGAGGATGCCCTGCAGATAAGCAGCGAGTCGGGGGATGAGGATGAAGGTGGCGCCGGCGGCACAGAGGAGAGCAGCGGAGCGCACATCAACGACGCTCTCAACTTGCCCGACGCCCAGGGCCGCGTGCTGGTTAATATCAACCACCCTGCCGAGGAGAAGGACATTTTTCTGGCTCCACAGCTGGCCAGGGCTGTCAAACCACACCAGGTATTTCCGCCTCTCGTCTTCTTCCCGCCACCCGACAAATTTCCCACACGGCCCCTGTGCCAAATCTTTTCTCAAGGTGGGCGGGATCAGGTTTCTCTATGACAACTTGATCGAGTCCTTGGAGCGCTACAAGAGCAGCAGCGGCTTCGGTTGCATCCTCGCTCACAGCATGGGGCTCGGCAAGACGCTGCAGATCATTTCCTTCATTGACATCCTGCTGAGGAACACCGAGGCTCACACCGTCCTGGCCATTGTTCCCGTGAGTCACCTCAATCTCTTTTGTCCGTGTGCACATCATCTTCAGGTGAGGGAGCAAGGGAGTCGTATCACAATAGATGCCCTGTATCATATACAGTCCTGGAACAAATGATTCCTCCGCTGATGGATCCATTTGGACCCACTGGGTAGACTTTTTTTGGACAAAGATGATGATAAGAAAAGTAGATCATAAGAGTCTCATTTAAGGGCTGATATCTAGTCGTAACCCCAATCACCTAAGGCAGGGGTCTCAAACACGCGGCCCGCAGGCCAAATGTGGCCCGCAGGACACTAGTTTGAGGCCCCCGCCTTGATATGAAAGTTTAATGTTAGTGCGGCCCGCGCAAGTTTGATATGGATGCTGTATGGTATCATGTACCCAGAAAAAAATATTACGTTTGATTAATGTTCATGTTAAAGGTTAAATAACTGTTAATAGTTACCCTCCCTATCCGTGTGGAAGTGGTAAGTTTTTGGCTAATTAAGTTTAAAGGAAATAACTTGAAGGCTACCGTTAAGGTCGGTAGCTCTCTAGTTTGCGAGTTAGTGTCTCAAGACCCTGCAGTTGCGCAGTATGTTGTAAATAAAGAGAGTATAAATGTGACTATAGTCGTGCTTTGTCATGTCTACAGGACTCTAATAATGCTTTGTTAATTTTTTTTGGAAAACCTGATGCGGCCCAGTCTCGCCCCGACCCTAGCTCCAGTGGCCCCCAAGTAAATTGAGTTTGAGACCCCTGACCTAAGGTCTTCCATCAATAGCTGTAGCATGTACTGCCAACAAATGAATGAACTGTTACAAACGCTGAACACTACACAAAAGCAATCATACTTTCCTTGATTACAACCTTGTATGATATATAAGTGTTCTGTGATGTCTGACTGCTTTGAACACATCATCGGAGCGCTCCCGTTCCTCAGCCCATGCCATTTATCTCCACAGAGGTTCCTGCTAATACACATGTACTTTTTCCACTCTTGTGAGACACTGATGCTGTTGGAAGCTCCCTGACTGCTTTTGTTCACGTTATCCTTCACACTAGGTCAATACGCTACAGAACTGGCTGGCGGAGTTTAACCTGTGGCTCCCACCGCAGGAGGCACTGTCCCCCGACACCGACCCAGCTTTGCTGGCCGGACGTACATTCAAAGTTCAGATACTGAACGACGAGCACAAGTACGGAACACGCCGCACCATCTGTGAGCGAATCTGATCTTTGCGCTGTTGATCACCCTGGTTGGTGTGTCCTGCAGGACCACGCTGGCCCGGGCCAAGGTGGTGGACGACTGGAGCCGAGATGGAGGCGTGCTGCTGATGGGGTACGAGATGTACCGGCTCCTTTCCATGAAGAAGAGTTTTGTTGCGGGGAAGAAGAGAAAATCAAAGAAGCCCGTGGGGCCTGTCATCATCGACCTGGATGAGGAGGACAGACAACAAGAACTGATGAAAGGCAAGAGGAAGTTCTCACTACATTCTAAGAATATTTCATACTAGGGATGCTCCAATCAGCCACCCCGATCATATGGATTAAGTGTACATATTTCACTGTGGTGTTGGTCGGGGTTGCTGTTACACAATTCCATGTTGATGTGTGTTTTGGAGTAGTACCAATACATTCATTCAGTACTTCATTTTCTAGAGAGGTGGGAGGCGGGGTACACCAGCCATTCACAGGGCACATATAGACAAACAACCATTCACACTCACATTCATACCTACCCGGCGATTGGGTGGTGACCAGTCCAGAGTGTACCCCGCCTCTCGCCTAAATACAGCTGGGATAGGCTCCAGCATACCCCGCGACCCTAGTGGGGATAAATACCATAGAAAATTGATGGACGGATGGATGGAATTGAAGATAACAAAGTGAGAATAAATACTTTGCTTTTAGGTATCGAAAAGTCCATCGTACGACCTGGTCCAGACGTGGTGATCTGCGACGAGGGCCACCGCATTAAGAACTACCACGCCAGCACCTCACAGGCTCTGAAGAATATCCGTTCGCGGCGCCGCGTGGTACTGACGGGTTACCCCTTACAGAACAACCTAATTGAATACTGGTGCATGGTGGACTTTGTCAGACCGGACTTCTTAGGCACGCGCCAGGAGTTCAGCAACATGTTTGAGCGGCCCATTCTTAACGGGCAGTGTATGGACAGCACGCCCCAAGACGTCCGCCTGATGCGCTACCGTAGCCACGTGCTGCACAGTCTCCTGGAAGGGTTTGTCCAGAGGTGGGTTGGATGGGAGAATCTTACGCTTAGCAGGGGAGAGAACGGCGGCCACTCACACTTTTATTTCTACTTTGTAGACGCGGCCATGACGTTCTGCAAGATCAGCTTCCCATCAAGACGGAGCATGTGATCTTGGTGCGGCTCTCCCCGATACAGAAAGCGCTGTACACCGAGTTTATGAATCGTTTCAGAGAAGCAGGGAATAATGGCTGGCTTGGTCTCAACCCTCTCAAGGCCTTCTGTGTCTGCTGCAAGGTAAGACTGTTTCTTTGTCTTTTTTTCTATGCCGTTGCTTGCTTCCTGTGAGTGTCGGCAGATTATTTATGTCTGGCCAGCTGCCCAATCAGACTGTGAATGATAATAAATGTCACAGGGCAGTGGCAGTGTGCCAGGCATGATTGGAATCATACATAAATGCCTTAAAAACTCATGTTAAACCCTGTAGTCCAACCTACCTTGGTCTTAGGTTACAATCCCATCTGGTCTTGTTCCTGTGGATCCAATCTTGTGTATCGTCTCGTCCCGTGAATTGGATGTCTCTTGACGCCCCCCTTGCCTTTTCCCCTCATCTGTGCCTAGATCTGGAATCACCCGGATGTGCTTTACGAGGCTTTGCAGAAAGAGAATCAGAGCAACGAGCCCGACTTGGATCTGGACGATATCACCAGTAGCACTCGCTGTGCAGGCCTCAAAGGCAAAGGGTCGGACTCGGGCAACAGCAAAGCCAACAACATTCCACCCCTGCTCAACCCCTCCCAGGATCGAAGCAATCAAGTCATCACGTATGAA
This sequence comes from Doryrhamphus excisus, assembly GCF_037039965.1. Classification (NCBI taxonomy): domain Eukaryota; kingdom Metazoa; phylum Chordata; class Actinopteri; order Syngnathiformes; family Syngnathidae; genus Doryrhamphus; species Doryrhamphus excisus. Next base: position 17,435,353 of record NC_136367.1, on the reverse strand, counting down.
TGGGTAGGACGTTACCTTCATCGCCATTCATAGCCACTTCCACGGTAATCATTTATAAATCTTCATCCCATCATTTTGTCTTTTTGTTGGTCATAGGCAAAGGAAATCATGTCAAACTACCGGGTAGGAGTTCTGCAAAACTCTGCCAAGATGGTGCTGCTCTTTCATTTGATCGATGAGAGCGTCAGAAGAGGAGACAAGATGTTGGTCTTCAGGTAAGAAAACCAGCTAGTGGGACAGGGTGGTGCAGGATCCAAACCATTTCCACTCTAATTAAGCCAAGAATGGTTTCACTCTCACGCGGTGCAGACATGGCGTGGAGTTTCTTGTTGTTGTTGTGGCTAAATCTTTTTGGAAGGGGTGCAGGGTGGGAGATAGTGTCTCAATAACACAACTTGAATGCCCTTGCCTTGACATGTTTCCTCAAATAGTGCCTCCGCTCTCATAGATGCCTTGATGAATGACTTCACCCACTTAATGAAGGTGTTCGTATTCGGGAAGGTGTTCCCTCGCTCATATTCCAGCTTTTAGTGCATAGTTGCTATCAATGGTAATGTATAAAACACTTGCACTCATTCACTTGTCTGAATAATTCTCTTTGCGTTGGCAGCCAAAGCTTATCCACCCTGACAGTCATTGAAGACTTCTTATCAAAGAGACCCGTTCCATCAGACGTCGCCTCGGCTGACTCTCACAACCCCAACTGGGTTCGCAACCTCAATTACTACCGTAAGTTCCAAGGGCTCCGTCTCTCCGACCTTGCAGAAGGTCAAGAGTTTTCTTCACAGCAGTCACGTTGGAATGTTGGAAAAAACTGTCAGTGAGCAGTTGACTAACTGTGACTGCATCCACTTGTTTATTGGTATCCATGTGGGGAAAACCAGCAGATGACTGCTGTCTAATGCTGCACATTAACATTTCTCACCTTATTTAGGGGGAAAGAGAAACAAAATGGGTCTTATTGTTGTTTGTTTGTTATTGGAAGTAAATATATGTAGTAGATGATTATGTATACCCAAAGAATGCTGATTTGTTCATTTTTATTGATGAGCTAAATGTATCTGTTTGTAGGACTGGATGGGAGTACATCTGCATCAGAAAGAGAGCGACTAATCAATCAGTTCAATGACCCAGAGAACAACAAATCATGGCTCTTCCTGCTCTCTACCAGGTGTGTGTCTGTGTGTGTTTTCATTTAATTTAATGTCCTTCACACTGAGGAGCACCTAAGCTTGTACCTGCGTGAGCCTACTTACTGTTGTCCTCCTCCTCCCAGGGCGGGCTGCCTGGGCGTGAATCTGATCGGAGCCAACCGCGTTGTGGTGTTTGATGCCTCCTGGAACCCGTGTCACGACGCCCAGGCGGTGTGCAGGGTGTACCGCTACGGTCAGAAAAAGCCGTGCTACATTTACCGCCTGGTTTGCGACTTCAGCCTGGAGAAGAAGATTTACGACCGACAGGTCTCCAAACAGGGCATGTCTGGTAAGATAGCGAGGCAAGATGGCTTTGACGGGCTAGATGGAATCAGTTGGTTAAAGTGGCGCTGGCGTGGTTGCAGACCGTGTTGTGGACGACCTCAACCCGGCACTGAACTTCACTCGTAAGGAAGTGGAGTCACTGTTGCACTTTGTGGAGGATGAACCTGAAGCGTACAAGATAGACCTGAACGCCGTGGAAGACTTTGAGGGTGTCATATATGGAGCCTGTCAGCTTTATCCACACCTCATCACAAAGGTAACACGCTTTCATTCTCATATTTGTATTACTCATGTATTGTATAAAGAAATAAATCTCGTCATCCAGAAGATAATCATCATTTGTAGTCATTTCTTGCCATGATGCAGACAGAACGATGAAGAAGTTCACATTCTCACTTGGACTTGCACGTATTTATTTTACACTTGCAATGAAAGACTTCTGCCTGCTAATACATCAGCAAGTAGCCCAAAGAGAGCTATCTTCCTTCCAACTTTCCCATGCCCTCCACATCATTATTCAAGTAGACAAATGAAATCGTGAACCGGCTTCCCATTAGCATCCTGTTTGTGGCTTAGCTAAATGAATACCTCATCACTCTCTGCTTTCAATGAGACGCTTGTTGCTTGTTGGTCTCTTCCAACAGCAACCTTTCCACCACGAGTCTCTCTTGGTGGACCGGAAGGAGACCAAGCTGACCAAAGCGGAGAAGAGAGCAGCCAAAAAGAGCTACGAAGATGAGAAGCGAGCCTCCGTGCCCTACTCGCGGCCCTCGTACGCCCCTTACTATCCAAGCAGCAACCACACGCTGGCTAACATAGCAGCATTCAACCAACGTGTCTGGTGAGTTGTACATGCACCTTTTCATCACGTGACTGGGGGGGTCTTTCACCAAGAAGACGGGTCCCTAGTATTAACCAGTGGGCGGAGCACCACTTCCCATGACAAGTCATATCCAACAGACATGTCTGCATGGTGGTGTTGCCTTTTCTTCTTCATGCGGGTGGTGGGACGGAGTGGCAGCCATCTTTGAGCGCATTGTTGCTCCTTTGCATTGTTCCTGAAGTTCCACCTTACACTAAAACGTCGTCGTCGTAGGAAGAAGACTTGTGCGTAGACGGAGGACCTTTTGTACGCTATCATACCTTTGCTGTCTCCAGGCGTCCTATGGTCCGCCCCGACGACAAGCCGGTGGCAAGCGTCAGGCCCATCCAGTCCACGCCGATCCCCATGATGCCTCGCCAGGTGGTCATGGGCGTGGCCGGACCCAGCTCCACAGGCAGCTTACCCGTCAATTTCCTGCAGAAGGCCGGCGTGTACGTGCAGAGGATCGTCACCACAACTGGTACTGGCACGAATGTAATTTGGCTGTCAAAGACAACGCGTTAATAAGTAGCTAACAGGAGCTAACGCTAGTATCGTACACACGTCCTGTTTGACCCTCGGTTGGTTGGTTATTATAGATACAAACTTCTTTCTATCTGCGATGAATCAATATTTCTTCATGCTTCCGTTCTGCAAATCTCCAGACATTGTCATCCCTGGAGCCAACAGCGCAACAGATGTCCAAGCCCGAATCAGCGCCGGGGAGAGCATCCACGTAATACGAGGTTCCAAAGGTAAACGTTGCAAGAAGTTCACTACTGGAGTGTACCGAGTTCATCATGGAGTGTTTTCTTCCACAGGTACCTACATAAGGACCAACGACGGAAGGATTTTTGCAATAAGATCTGGAAAGATCAGTCGGCCGACCGCGGGGGTCTCCGCTGTTCCAAGAGGTACGCATGCATGTTAAATTACAGCAGATGTCTTGGCCACACGGTCTTCAAAATGTGGAGACCGAAATGCGTTTGTTAGCAGCTTCATCCATCCCAGTCACTGCCGTCTCACGAGACCAGACGATGCGTGGGAGTGGGTCTTTTTAAAAAAAAGTACAATGCAAATACAGCAGTGTGGTTTTGGTCCTGGTCGCGGAACTGTGGACCAACTCCAGACTCTTTGGGAGTTTGTCCAACCAGTGTTTTGTGGTGTGTTGTGATGCTGTGGGGGATACTCCAGGAGTATGGGGTACCAGACCACCTCATTCAGGTGCTCTGTTCCCTGTATGACCGTGTCAGATCTTGGTCTGTGTTGCCAGTGTGTGGCTTTTCTCCGGGTACTCCACTTTCCCCCGCACATTCCAAAAACATGCATGTTAGCTTAATTGGTGACTCCAAATTGTCCATAGGTATGAATATGTGTGTGATTGGTTGTTTATTTATATGTGCCCTACCATTGGCTGGCCACCAGTCCACACCTCTCGCCCAAAATTCTGGACTCCCTGCTTAGGTTGTTGCCCCCATAAGAAGATGGATGGGTGGATTTTATTTATTACTGCAAGAAAGTTTTTTTTTGTCATGTTGTGCCTAATAAGTCTATTAGTGAATGGAAGGTAGCATAGCTGACATTTCTGTACTGTGTGCATGGCCTCCACAGACGGCCAGCATCTGCTGAGTAATGGCTGCGTGTCCCCTGTGGAGCAGCAGCACTCGCCCAACGGGGAGCAGCGGTCCTCCTCTCCCTTGAGCTCAGAGATTCTCCGCGAGCTCAGCCGCTACGCCGCATCCGCAAGTGCCGCCGCGGGAAACGACATCTCCTCCGCGTCGTCGGATGGAGGCGGTCGCATCCCGGAGCTCCGCGCGCCACCCGACGACGACCTCCTGAGCTCGCCTTTAGAGACGCAGTGCGGCAAACGCAAGCACGCCGACGGCCAAGGTGGCGCGCAGGCGGGACCCAAACGGACTTCGGCTGCATCGCAATTCCCCGGATTTTCCCTGAACTCCGGCGGGCTGGCTTTCCCACCCGTGGGTCTGAACTCTTCTTCGCTGCTGGGACGCATGACTCACCCTCTTCTGATGGGCGGAAGCGGTGGATCTTCGTTCCTTCAGGCGCCGGGACAGACCCTCTCTGACCTCCAGACCGTCTTCCCTTCCGCCGCCGGCAATGGACAGCTCCCTCCACCCTCCTCATCCGCGCTGTCCAGCATCCTCTCCTCGCCCTCCGCTGCCATCCCCGTGTCGTCGGCGTCGCCGGCCCCGACCACGTCCTCGCTGCCGCCGTACCTGATGAACCCCAACGTCGCAGGTTTACTGTCGTCTGGCTTCCCTCTCAACTACAGCCAGTCTTTGCTGCCTGAGCCCAGGATGTTCCCCGCCCCGCTTCTCTCCGCCTCAGCGGGCTTCCCCGCGCCGAATTCCTCTTCCAGTACGTCCAGCTACCTATCCCATTTCAGCAACCCCGCTTCCAGCCTGCTGGGGGCAGCGCTGACCCAGGCGGACAGGCACCGCAGCACGGAGAACGGGGGTGATAGCTCTGATGATGATGTCATAGAGGTGACTGGACACTAGGAGCACGTGCATCACATCACCATCACCATCATCATCACCACCACCGTGTTGCTTAATTTCATCAATTCTATCTCCTCAAGACCTGGGCCATCCTAGAGTAGTCAGTGTGCAGCTTGTACAGCAGCATCTCAACACGCAGCCATTGTTATGTAACACCACGCCACGCCCACACCAGCACGGACATTTCTTTCTCTGTTGCCAAATGCTTTCTCAGGCCAGTGGATGTTTGGCTGTGGACAGACACAAGTGGTGGAGATGAACCTCGGCTCCCCAGTGCCAGCAGCACTCATGCACTACCATGCTTGACTCATTTGGTTTCCCCAGACAATGGATAGTAAACAAGCTGTACGCTGACGACTCTTAAGGATACGCCAGCTTGGTTGCATAGCATTGTTCCTGGCTGTCATCCTTTCTGGGAAGTACATATGTAGTACACACGCTTGAAGCTGGGGGGGGGGGGGGGGGGGGTTCACCATTCTTTTTATTGGGAACTCATCTCCTGTCTTCGCCATCATTCCGGAAAAACAGAGTTTGCAGGGTAAGGAGTGATTATGTATATTTTCTATACGGGACGTGTTGGAGACATCAGAGCATGGTTTCCTGTTAGATGATTGACTTTCTAGCACAGCCCCCCGCCCCTGCACACACACACATTGACATGACAGGCATCACCCTCTTGTAGATAGAAATCATTCTGAAGAACATTTTGAGGCCATCAGTGCTTTTCACTTTCTCTGAATCCTGATGAAATGAAACGTCCTCTCATGTTGGATTTGCAGTGAAAGCATCGTCACTCAAATTTCCTTGAGAAGTGAAGGCAACTGGCCTGAAAGAATCCCTGGAAAAGCCACGGCGAGCACCCCACCCCACCCCACCCCACTGAAAGGAAATCCTGTACATACAATAGTAGTCCTTGTTTATATCAATACTGTGCCGTGTGTAGGGAGATGTTAGCTTTATAGCATCTATGAAGATCCTCCATTTTTTTATATAATTTCTTAAAGCTGCAATGAATGTAACACGACTTCTTTCATATTTAGCCTTAATACTTTTTTTTTTTTACTTCATCACAAAACAAAGCAAAAAAAAAAAGTCTCATTGTTGTCAAACCACACGTTTCACATGAGAGCCAACTTTTCCATCACGGCAGCCAGCTGACCATGGCGTCCTGCGTTCTGTCATTGGGGTGTACGTCTTAGATGTAGGGATCAGTTAGTGCTTTTAGTAAGTAGCCGCTAGATAGCGTTGTCCAAAGGGTGGCACAATGTAAAAATGTAATTTAACAAATAAAAAAAAAACAGCAAAAATGACAGTTGGCTCCTCGAGTGGCCCTTGCTGGGGAGAGGTTTGCACACCCCCCCTTCAGACGAAAAAACCAGGATGGCTTACAAGTCAGCAATCGTTTAGTTTTTGTACGGACTGACCCCACAAATTTGAGTTACGTTGAATTTGGGGTTGTTTGGTCTTGGTCTCTTGTGACTGACAGGAGAGTTACTATCATGGTGTTGACACTACGTGCTGGCCCCCTTGGGGATCAGCGTTGCCAGCTTTGCCGCCCCTCTAAATACTTTCTTTAAAAAGCCACTTGCGCTTCTCAACGAGCGTGGGCCCCACCCCCATCCTATAAAGCACTCACAGACGACTGTCTTGTTCAGTGTCGTTCGAAACATTTGTTGTGCTTTTTGCAAATGCATCATAGCAAGCTGTGTGAATTTTAATCCCCTGCCACACGTAGATTGCAGTCCTGTGGGGAACAGTCTATTCATGTCCACAATGTTCATTTTTATAGATGGAATATTTACATGTTTTTAAGATGGTTTTTTTTTTTCATTTGATGGTACTTTCCCTCATTTGAGCGTTTTGTTGTTAAAATGTATTTATTTATGTATTGTTTTTGTGTTCTCTTCTGTTCTATTGGTTGGCTGATCCAGTAATAATTGGACAACTCGCCAGGATAAAAGCAGAACATGACTGTGTTGTCAATGTTATTTTCAAAATAAAAGATCTCATCTATTGCAGTGCTTTTTAATAAAAGATTAAGTACATTTTGGACAACACGCTTCCAATACACAATTGTGGGACCTTTGAGGATTAAATTGGTGAAAAATAGTGTAATCCGTCACCTTCAGCAGAGGCGACAACAATCAAAGATTGTTTATATAAAAGGAGCGCCTACTCGTTCCAGTATGCAGAAACATTTTTTTCTGCATTAAAAAAGTATTTTGTTTTTATTACAATCAAGAAGAAAAAGTGTTCAGACGCTGTTATGACACTGAGCGTTTTCTGGCCACATAAGCGCTGGTGACTTGATTCATGATGATGAGGCCACAGAGCACGGGGCAGACTGCCGCCAGGTACCAGGCAGCATGGCTGACAGACGCCGTGAACCACACAGAATTCATCCCCATTAGCAGGCTGACGGAGCCCAGCAAGTACGTGACCAGCCCGGATGCCGCGTGGTACCTCTTTAACTTGGCCAACGACCAGCCTTTGGCCAGGGAGTGGTACGCCAGGGGCAAGGCGGCCACAGCCTGGACCCCCACTGCACCCAACGTCAGCAGGCCCAGCAGGCCGTGCCAGGAGGTGAAGTGAGGTTTGCCTTGCAGGTGTTTGTTGTACAAGATGGCGGCCAGGCCCAGCGCAGCGCACAGGATGCAGGCGCACTGTAGGAGCCAGTGAACGCGACCCTTGACCTTGTGGGAGAACCTCCTCATGGGTGAGCCGTGGGGGGAGAAGAGGAGGATGGCTTGGGTCATGAAGAGGGAGAACTGGTGGAAAGGACGACAACATACAAATCAGTATAAATCAGAAATTGATGTTTTCTTTCCTGCAGTGCCAAATGTATCCACTAGTTGGCGGCAGAGGTACTTGTAGTGTTCTAATGCGAATGAATACACATTATTTAAACGTGTCATTCATGAAATTAAATTGTAATTAAACACAAATGTGACATTAAATCATAAAATAAATACACCATTACTTCAATTAATTCATGTAAATTTGAATTAAATACATAAATATTATTAAATGTGTCATAAATTCATGAAAAGCCATTTAATGTAAAAATATTTCATAACCCCCACATTTAATTCATTATATTCATGTTAAATGAATTGTTTTTCAGTTAAATTAATGATTATGATTCACATTTGGGACCACAGAGGGTGGAATGTAAAAATAAGAATAACATATTAATAAAATAATAATAAAATATTAAAATAAAATATAAGAATAAACAAGTCAAAGTAACTAGAAGTACAATAATAAACACTAACTACTGTAAATGAATGACTTCGATTATAATACAATTCTTTATTACACTATGCAGGCGCGCTTCATCAACATTGACCAATCACAGCAGGGTAAACATGTCACGTGACTGAAGCTTTATTTTGAAACTACCCAACTTACGGCTAGTGTCATGAGGAAAGGATGCCAAGAAAACCAACCTATAAGAACAACAATGTCACCAATTAGCACATAATATCATACACACGGACGGTGAAATTAAGGATATGTGTGATGACATAAAATGGACCACTCACTTGTACCGGGTCGGGCCAGAACCGCGACGAAGACTGTGAGGACGACGCCGAGAAAGTGTGTCAGCACTGCAGATGCTATTCGGGTAAACGCGAATAATCGAGGTTCCGCTTCGGACTCTTTGATCTGAGTCATTTTTAATGTGATAAAGTCGAAAAAAACGCCAAATTTTGGAAGCTTTTGTTTTGACGGCTCAGTGTTGTCGCGTCAAGTTACCACCTGAGGTAAACTCTGAGTCCCTAATCTGGATCAAAAGCCACTGTTAACTAACTCCAACGGAAAGACTGCGTCCCTTCGAGCAATTCTGAGTAAATAACAGTTTTTAAATTAATTATGGACATATCTGTTGTTTGGTAGAGATGCTGTGTTGGCAGGCAACACGCCATGCTAGCAGAATGCCTACACGAAATTACTTCCGGCTACTTCCTGTTAATTTTTCCACAATAAGGTGAACACTCGTTTTCTAATTTACCAGTAACTTAAAACACGAATGATGAGATTCAAGTAAACTTACATGAGTAGACAGCGGTTATAATGTGTACGTTATTGGCTGAAACTTGGCAGCAAACACTGCTCAATTCCAGCAAAACGACTGTGACTAATAACTTCCGGTTAGTCCCGGTTTGGTTTGTGCCACTTTTACTAGTTTCGTATTGACCATTAGCCACCATAATGTTTTCATATTAAGGATTGTAGAGTTCGGAATATAATTGCTCGTCTAGTGCTAATGAATGGAACAGAGTGACGTATGGCATGAAGCGGAAGTCCGCCATGATAGGGTAACAGATAAGTGGGAGGGGCTAGGCAAAGAAATAGAGTACAATGACATGTACTCCCAAGCTCTGAAATGAGTATAAAATAAAACTACACGCTGTGCGTACACATGCTATCTAGTGAACACAATTAATATAAATCTATATATACAAATGTGTAATATGACCTACATGTTGATGTCAAATACCTGAGCAGTAGTCATGAATAATGCATTTGCATACATTTGAATACATGAATACATTTTTACTTTGCTACTTTATTTACTTTACTACTATTAACAGAAATTTGATGTAAAAGTACTCATCCTGTATTATGTGGATATCTAACACAATGCATAATTTAGTAATGGCATTGTTGATACATTTGAGGCCGAGTGGTTAGCACACAGGCCACACAGTGAGGGGACCCAAGTTCGATTCCACCCTCGACTATCTCTGTGTGGAGTTTACATGCTCTCCAAATGGGCGGTAGAAAATGAATGAATGAATAATACATTTGATAGACTAATGTCAATCATCATGACATCGCTAGCGGCTTTATATATTACATTTTATCGCCAGCTGCCATTACTGCAAATCAAGTCCAGACTGCTGAGTGAATGGCGCCCATTCCACCAGCAATCACTCAATGGACACTCATTGTGCAGCATTAAGCGTGTGACACACTGACAACAGGATGCACAAGTCACACTCATTGTCATCTCCCTTTACTCCTTAGGCGTGCTGGAAGATGCCCTGCATATTAACTGGCGTCCTTCAACTGTCTTCCTGGAGGTGTGTTCAGTACATGTTGGAATCCATATTTCCCTCATTGAACCGCAGGTCTGAAGCACTCGTGCAGCTCCAACGTGCTTGACTGTAGGCAGAAAGAAAATGCTGTCCTAAAAATGTGAGGAGGAGATAGTGTATGTGTAATATGTCGTCAAGGGAGGCTGGAATGTCACCAAACTGGAAATAGTGCTGGAGGGGGGTTTCTCTGTGTGAATGACGTCCAAATGGGGACAAACTAGAACAGTTTCTTTCATATATATATATATATATAGATATATATGTATATATCTATATATATAATATTCATTCATTTTCTACCGCTTATCCTTACAAGGGTCACGGGGGTGCTGGAGCCTATCCCAGCTGTCTTTGGTCAAGAGGCGGGGTACACCCTGGACTGGTGGCCAGCCAATCACAGGGTACATATAGACAAACAACCATTCACACTCACATTCATACCTATGGACAATATGGAGTTGCTAATTAACCTAGCATGTTTTGGGAATGTGGGAGGAAACTGGAGTACCCGGAGAAAACCCACGCATGCACGGGGAGAACATGCAAACTCCACACAGAGATGGCCGAGGGTGGAATTGAACCCTGGTCTCCTAGCTGTGAGGTCTGCGCGAGAGGCGGGGTACACCCTGGACTGTATATATATATATATATATTATTATAATTATAATTTATAATATTATAATTATAAATAATTATAATATTATATTTAACTTTTTTTTTACACACTATATAATAGTAAAAATATGCCATGCCTATTAATGTGTGTCATTTAAATTGAGTGTAAATGTGATTAGATTTCTTATTATAGTCTGTTAATGAGATTTAAGAGTTGTATTTCTCTGGTGATGCAAGGAGGGCACACGGCAGACTGCTGGGATGTCAAACGGAGGGGATTGTTTGACAGATATACAGGATTACAAAAATAATCCCACTTGCTCTCATTGAGCATGCGCAAAGTGAGGTGAGAAAGACGAGGGGAAGTCAGCGATCGGTAAAATCCCATCTTCCCAGCACTCGGAAATCTCCGGTGATGAACTAAACAAGACGAGGTAAGATGAAGATTTCTCTTCTTTACAGTTCGTCAGATGATGCGGTTCTGGTGTATCCAGGACAGATTTCCTTAATCCGGGTCGCTCATGGGAAAAGACTACTAGAGTGTTCTGGTGCGGGATGGTTTAAATGCAATGTGCACTGACCCACTTGGCACTACTAGAGTCCCACTTGTTCATATGCAAGCCACAGTGCTGCTCCACTTTAACAATCAACACACCATGGGACACTTTAAAACATCTAATTCTTATATATTTGCTATATTTATATGTGTGTTTTATACATAGTTCTAGCCATAAATTTATTAGCAGGTGTAATCTGGTCAAATACATATAGAATATATATATTTTCCTTGTACATGTTGACATTTGTAGCATGATCCGTGAAGTATTTGTTTCATTACTAAATCAAAATGAACAAAATAATTATTTCAGAAAGAGATATACATAATGGGGGTGCACACAGTAGTCGAGTGGTTAGCGCGCAGACCTCACAGCTAAGAGACCAGGGTTCAATTCCACCCTCGACCATCTCTGTGTGGAGTTTGCATGTTCTCCCCGTGCATGCGTGGGTTTTCTCCGAGTACTCCGGTTTCCTCCCACATTCCAAAAACATGCTAGGTTAATTAGCGACTCCAAATTGTCCATAGGTATGAATGTGAGTGTGAATGGTTGTTTGTCTATATATGTGCCCTGTGATTGGCTGGCCACCAGTCCAGTGTGTACCCCGCCTCTCGCCCAAAGACAGCTGGGATAGGCTCCAGCACCCCCGCGACCCGCGTGAGGAAAAGCGGTAGAAAATGAATGAATGAATATACATAATGACAAGTATTCATATATAATAAAACAATGTGACACTGGTATTTGAAGGATGATGTAGTCAGAGAGCAGCATATGTTACCTTGGCAACGCCATCATAATTCAAATATGAGACCAGAATGATGACAGTGTACAGCAGTTTAATGCTGTCCTCTCGTGATTGGTTATCAAGAAAAGCATGTGGATCAACTGCTAGTTTGCCCAGAAAGCTTTTATGGATGAGGAAAGTAATCCTATTACTCTTCAACAAATAGACACATCATCCAGTATGATATATATTGATGTTGTTTTTTATGAAACGCAGAAAAACACCATTAAATTGGGGTTGTTTTTTTTTCCAATGTTTAATATTTGTGAATTTGTGATCCTTGTTTTCTTTGTGTGGTGTTTTTTGTGGCCAACATAGAGCGTGTTTGTTTGCCCGTCACATGCGATGAATCAGTAGCAGACGTGTGTGTGTGTGGATTATCCTCATCCTCATCTCGTCCCACTTTTTCGCCAGTCTCACATGAATCCCGATGTCACATACTCTTGTCTTGGTTTTTTTGCACGTGTAAAGCTTAGCTTACTAGACGACAAACATCCCTTTTGATTTGTCTCGCTTGGCTGCTGTACTGTCAGATGTTTGTTGGAGTTACATCATCCACAGTACTTATGTGAGACATGAACAAATACCTTTCTCTATTTGGGCATTCTAAAGATATACAAACAGGTAAAAAAAGAGGCAGTTAAGAATGCACGTCATGGGATGCACCTATTCCGCCTCCATTTCCATCATTCATTCATTCATTCATTCATTTTCTACGAGGGTCGCAGGGGTGCTGGAGCCTATCCCAGCTGTCTTCAGGCGAGAGGCGGGGCCTGGACTGGTTGCCAGCCAATCACAGGGCACATATAGACAAACAACCATTCACACTCACATTCATACCTATGGACAATTTGGAGTCGCTAATTAACCTAGCATGTTTTTGGAATGTGGGAGGAAACCGGAGTACCCGGAGAAAACCCACGCATGCACGGGGAGAACATGCAAACTCCACACAGAGATGACCGAGGTTGGAATTGAACCCTGGTCTCCTAGCTGTGAGGTCTGTGAGGACTTATTCGATCACCCCAGTTTTTTGTACCACGTGTCCGCGCGCTCATCCGCTCGCGCCCACGCATGCAGTGAGATGGCCGAGGATGAAATTGAACTCCGATCTCCTAGCTGTGAGGCCTGTGCGCTAACCGCTCGACCGCCGTGCAGCCCTATTCCCATCATGTGATCTGCAAATCCATATTGTTCTTATTATTCTTATGAACAATATTACACCCAAGAACTACATTACTGGCGTAGTGACACCTTGCTACTAGCAGGCTAGCGACTAGCCCACTGGCTCCTAATACATATTGGAGCTATCTTTTTGTTTTGGAAGCTAGGTGTAGCGTTCCTTTCTATGTTGTTATGTGAAATCAATGCATCCAGGAAGGAAGTTATACTAAAATACTACAAGTATGACATGTTATCATCAATGTACTTGTTACTACATACTCACAGCATGGATAGAAAACATTGCTGGAGGTTTCTTAGAGGGCTTTGTAGTGAAATAGGTGTCCCATGATGTGCATTGTTAGCTTCCTTAGGAACAGCAGGGACAGTAGGATCATATGGATAATATGTAAAAAGTGCACTTCTCCCCAAAGGGGTGCATTCTTGCGTGTATGATCTCCAGCTCTGTATTTGATGTTCCTCAGGCTCTCCGCTGACCTGTTCCATGCTTCCAAAGCGTTGAAGCAAAACATCCTTCATCTAGAGAAACACCTGAGCACTCGCAGAGGTCTCACACACGCGCCGATGTGGTCTTGGCGCCGGATGCCCGACCACGCTAGCTCCCGGACAGCGGGCGTCGGCTCGACATGTCGGTGAGAAGATGGACAGCCGGACGTCCAGATGTGAGCTGATCGAGCTGAAGGACCTCAGCGTGAATGATCCCATCGAGCTGGCGGCCCGTGAGCCTCGCGGCGCTCCAAGTCGGCTCGGACGCTTCCACGTTGTCCGACTGGTGGGGGACACGGTCAGCATCGAGGCCCCGCCCGCAGAGGCCGCTCGCGGTCACGTCTTCCATGCTTATGGTCATACTCACCTCACCTGGTGTGACCTGTGTGGAGAATTCATCTGGGGACTTCACAAGCAGGCTTTACGCTGCACCAGTGAGTACTACTCAGTTTTTGCTTCAGTCTGTCACAGTACATGTTTGGAATTCATGTTTCACCTCAATGAACCACAGCTCCCCAGTGCGGGCAGCACTCATGCAGCCCCAGACGGGTACACAGCCCAGTTTCTGCTTTGCAGTCTCACAGTGCATGCTGGAATTCATGTTTCACTTCAGTGAACCACAGCTCCCCTGTGGCAGAAGCACTCGTGCGGTGCCAGACTGGGATGCAGCCCAGTGTCTGCTTCACAGTGTCACAGTACTCAGTGAACCCCAGCCGCCCCCCCATGCCGGAAGCACTCATGCATCCCCAGAACATGACATGGCTCAGTTTCTGTTTTGCAATGTTACAAAACATGTTGCAATTCATGTTTCACCTCAGTGAACCACAGCTCCCCAGAGCGGACGGCACTCATGCAGCCCCAGAACATGACATGGCCCAGTTTCTGCTTTGCAGTCTGACAGTGCATGCTGGAATATATGTTTCACTTCAGTGAACCACAGCTCCCCTGTGGCGGAAGCACTCATGCAGTGCCAGACTGGGATGCAGCCCAGTGTCTGCTTCACAGTGTCACAGTACTCAGTGAACCCCAGCCGCCCCCCCATGCCGGAAGCACTCATGCATCCCCAGAACATGACATGGCTCAGTTTCTGTTTTGCAATGTTACAAAACATGTTGCAATTCATGTTTCACCTCAGTGAACCACAGCTCCCCAGAGCGGACGGCACTCATGCAGCCCCAGAACATGACATGGCCCAGTTTCTGCTTTGCAGTCTCACAGTGCATGCTGGAATATATGTTTCACTTCAGTGAACCACAGCTCCCCTGTGGCGGAAGCACTCATGCAGTGCCAGACTGGGATGCAGCCCAGTGTCTGCTTCACAGTGTCACAGTACTCAGTGGACCCAAGGTCCCCCATGTCAGAAGCACTCATGCACCCCGCCTCTCGCCCGAAGACAGCTGGGATAGGCTCCAGCACCCCCGTGACCCTTGTGAGGAAAAGCGGTAGAAAATGAATGAATGAATGAATTTCTCACCCAAAAAAATGGCCAAAGGGGGGCTAATCTTCAATCTTACTTTGCAGAAATTCAATTCTTATGAGTAGATGAATGGACAGTGATAAACGAGGGACGACCGCTCATTTTTCCGCTGTTGACCTCGATATTCATGCGGTCAGGGAAGGTTCCAGTGTGTCACCTGGCTTCTTCTTCTTCTTCTTCTTCTTCTTCTTCTTCACCTCCCCCTGCAGATTGCAGCTACACTTGTCACCACAGATGTCAAGCGCTCATCCGGCTGGACTGCAGCGGCACAGAGCATCTATCGGCAGAGCAGGCGGATTTTTCCGTGGAATCTATTGAGACGGACACCGACGTGGTGAGGAAGCGATATCTGTCCTGTCAATGTCCAGCCGATGAGGAACCTTTAGCTTGCCTGTTGTCCTTCTAGTTTTTATGGGCAGCGGTGCATTCACTGACTTGCTGAATATGGAGCTTTCTTTCAGGTCAGCTGTTTTTGCTTCTCGTTAGGATGAGGAGACTGACTGGCGCAAGCAGGAGTTAAGCGTGGGTGAAGTCCATCAGAAGGTCCAGGAGTACAACGCTCAGGTTAACAGCAACCTCTACATGCTGGTGGTGAGGCACAGTTTCTTTTCCCTTTCACTTTCTTGGGCCCTCTCATACTGTCGTGTCGTGGATCAATTCCCCTTCATGCAGGATCGCCACTTCTCCTTTCAGAATAAAGACGGCTCCTACACCGGTTTCATCAAAGTCCACTTTCATCTGGTTCGTCCCGTCACCCTGCCACCTCCTCAGAGTCTCACCCAGGAGGAGCAGGAGCGCGGTCGACCTCTGCGGCGACGGACGTCTTTCTACCTCCCTAAAGACGCAGCCAAGCACCTGCACATAAGCTCCCGTACACACGTGCGAGAGGTCATCGAGGCCTTGCTGAACAAATTCACGGTGGTGGACAACCCCGCCAAGTTTTCCCTGTTTGAGCGCACCCACAGGCACAGTCAAGGTATCTCATCAGATCCTTCACTTCCACGGTTTGGACTATTTTGAGTCTGTGGCCGTGGTTCCTCCGATGTTCAGGTCATTCCAACTCCTCATTAGGACTCTTTTTTTTTTCCATTCAGTCTACCTGCGGAAATTGAGCGACGACGAGCGCCCTCTGCAGCTGCGCTTGTGTGCAGGACCGAGTGAAAGGGTCCTGAGCCTGGTCCTCAAGGAGAATGAGACCGGTGATGTTCATGTAAGTTTCTAGCAAAAACAAGACTTGAGTACACCCGTCATGTTTCTGTTAATTTTAATTTTATCATCCGCAGTGGGATGCATTCAGCTTTCCTGAGCTGTGCAACTTCTTGAGGATCCTGCAGCGTGAGGAAGAGGAGCACGTACGGCAGATAGTGAGGCGCTATGCTCACGCTAGAGACGTGATGAAGGAAGCCATGGCTAGGATTTCTGCTCCTGCGTGACTCTGGGGCAACTCCAGGAATTCCGGAGTCAAAAGGAAGGACAAAAAGAAAGAAAGGCAGGGATTGTGGTTTTCCACCATATTTCATGTGAAGGTGTTGTCAGCAGACAGGGGAACAAGAGCAATGCTGCTTTGGTTAGAAGATGTACTGTATAGAAAACACATTATGGCTATGAATATATAATGTGATAGTTTTGTTGATCACATGACACCATTTTGGCACTTTAGTGAAGCTGTGGAGAGTCGTTGGATGACTAATTATCTAATAAACTTTTGGGTGTTTCATGATTACGAGTTTCATTTTTGGTAGAAGATGCCGTTAAGTATGTATGAAAAGTACTTTTTATGGTACTACTTCATGCAAACTCTTGCCAACAGCCTCCCATGAACAGCCATGCAAAACATATGTCACCACAGGGGTTAAAATTTGTGTACATTTGTGTACATTTCTGTATGGCCCTACCCCCAAATGTTGACTTTTACAATTTCATTTGAGCAGTCCCTCTTGTGTCCTGATGGGGGCGGTACGCTACAATTAGGCTCTTTTCGCCACCACTCAGGGACAAAAGAAGAGCTAGAGCCGCTGGCATTTCTAGCTAGCTGTGTTAGCAACATTTAGCCAGCGTTCGACTTCAGTTTGCCATGGAAAATACACATTTTTGAGGAAAAGACCATAAGCGAAAGTTGATAAGTTGTCGTATTAAACACAAATTTTGTTCCTCCCGCCAAAAAGATGACAAATGAAATAATTATTCAGTTGACACTATACCATTGTCCATTACAAAGGTATAAATATTTATATTTATATAGGTACCATTGTCCATTACAAAGGTATATTTATATTTATATAGGTATTAAAATAAATACAAAACAATACACAAAACAAATTTAAATGTAATTGTAACTGTATTTTCTGGGTATCCGTATGATTTTGATGGTCAACTTGTTTACAATTATGTTGAGCAGTTCTATCTTTGTCCTGATGGTGGCGGTACGTTTCAACTAGGCGCTTTTGGCCAACACCAAACGACGAGAGGAAAAGAACTACGTCTACTAGCATTTCTAGCTAGCTGTTTCTCTCGCTGGGTCTTTGTGCAGCCAAGATTAGACGGTCATCGAGACAAATTCGCCAAGAAAAATACCAGTTTTTGAAAACGACCCTAAGCGACAGCGGGTATGTTATCCACCAAGCTGAATGTCACAGCTGTCCTTTTTTCTAAAACGTCCAATGTTAGCATTTGACAGCGTCATGCTGTGGAGCCCTAAGTACAGTCTGACCTGAGTTCATGTTATTTACTGATACTGTTTATTCAGTCGTGTTTGAAGCTAATGTCGCGTTGACATTAGCTATGTTATATGTAGACCCCTTATTTGAGTTAAAAGAAGCCTCTTATAAGTCATGTTTTTTAGCTATCGGGTCTACACTGGTGGTGTAAGAGGGTGTGTTTTTCCACCTTGTGCTAGCCACTGACCTACATGCTAGACAGAAGACTCCAAACATCAGTCTTTGTCCTGACAGTATAAGTACACTAAAACTAGTTTGTTAATGCATTTTAGCAGTGTTTAATACACCAACACGAAATGGATGAGTACATTAAAATGACACATCTTCAAATCTGTCAGTTTGCCTAGGTCTTACATCCCAGAGCTTGACACCGAGCTGGTGGAGCAACACTGAAGCATCACTGGCCACTCTGTGACCCGAGCGAATAATGAGCTGCAGCTGAAGATGGGAGGTAGCGGCTCCAAATCCAAAGGATTTTGGCCTTTTTCTGGCTCAGGCGGCAGTGGTGATGAACAAGCCAAAGATGGAAATGAGCAGACGCTGGCGAGAGTACGAAGCTTCCCGGGGGCAACACCTTTTGTGTTTACCCGACGAAGGTAAATGGCTCTTTATGTCTAACTTGTCTTATTTTCTCTGAAGATGTATACTATATTGGGTAATAGGAGCGAAAATATGACTATAGGGGTGTTATGTTATGTCTAGAGGGCTCTAATAATGTTAAAAACACATTTGGAATTAAAAGTAACCAGGTGTATGCCATAACTAAGAAAATATTGTTTACTAATATTGAATTCTACATGGAACCTCCAAAATGAAGGATTCCTGTAGCTGTAGTTGACTGCATTTTAGGATGTGTAGTGAAGCCTTTTTTTTTTTTTAACACGGGGTGGACTCATTTAGCTAGGGGTGGGTCACAGGTGAAGGTCATTCCTTCATGATTTCCACGCTTTGGGCGCCTTTCTTCTCCAAGTCAGAGCCAAAAAATGGTCAGGTTTGGCTTCTAACCAGGCCGTGGGGGCACACACAACTGTTAGAACTCTGGCCTGACTGATTCGAACCATTCGAGAACAGATGTTTACTTGGACGTTTTGCACCATAGTCCTTTGGCCAGTCGTGCGTTTTTTTGTGTGCAGAAAAGTGCAGCCTTGTGAGAAGCATTGCAAGCTAATGTAGTAGAAATTAAATTAGTAGATTGCGAAATGTGTTATTTTTTTCATTGTACTTTTCTTAAATAGGTGACCTGTTGAAGTAAATACGACCTCTGTAGCAAACAGCAAGCTCAACAGAATCGCTCTTCATTCCCTTGAAATTGTTGCTAATCAGTGCACCGGCCACGCCCACCAGGCTGATCAAGTAGGGTCTGACAGATTACCCCGAAAGAAGAGACATTTATTTTGCACACTGGGTGGCAGAGCAGGTGGTCCAGAACCCCGCTTCCTCCATCCCAGACACCGCCATGGCGGCCTTGTGCATATGGAGATGGACCACCAGCAGGGAATGACATGAAGGTGCTATGTAAAATCCAATGTACAGTATTTTAAGATTTTGCTCTGTATGAAATATACCTTTAAAAAAAAAGACTTGTATCCACTCCCTTTATACATTTCAGCCACAAAGTACTTCACCTGCTTTGTTTGTCTAACTCCCTTCACCGTGTCCATGCCCATCATTTTTCATAATATCACGGACCCCCAGTCGCTCTGGTGGTAGGCTCAGGAGGATCATGAAGCTGGCCAGAGGTTTAATGAGAAATCTGTACCCTACCTGCAAGACAAACACAGCTAAACCCTTCCAATCTGCTCCAATTTCCAAGCTCACCTTGTATTGGCCTCTCTCTCTCGCTCAGCTCTTTATACGTGGATGAAGATGGCGACCTGGCCCACGAGTTCTATGAAGAGACCATTGTGACAAAAAATGGGCGTAAGAAAGCCAAGCTGAGGAGGATTCAGAAGAACTTGACACCTCAGGTAAGGACATAGAGCAGCGTTGATGGGTTTTCTTCTGAGGGATGCATGAGGAGACATTAAAGGATGCGGGGGCTATTTTCACCCTTTTTGTCACAAAAAAAAAACATTTTATATGTATCTAAAGTAATGCTGTCAAAATATCCCATTAACAAAAGTCATTACAAGGGAACTGCACCAAAAAAAAAGTGCAGTTCCCCTTTAAGGCCACAATAGCACATACTAACACATGTGACCTTCACACCAACAGCCATGTAGAAACCTTTTAAAGCGCATACAGAAGTCGATATATCTGTTGGATACGTCCAATTCATCAATCTTGTGGCGTTAATAAAAAAACCATCATTTTCACTTGCCGCTAATTGGAGACCCTGGCGGTTATCAGCAATGATGAATCAAAACACCTGCTCTCTGCATCTCACAGGGAATTATAAAGCTGGACCACCCTTGCATCCACGTAGACTTCCCCGTTGTCCTCTGCGAAGCCTGACGACGTCCGAGCAGCGTTCTCAAGACCCAAACACGCCACGTCAAGCGCCGTCCCGCGGTTAAAAAAAAGCCTGCAAAGCTGGAGACCGGACACTTGGAAATAACGCATCTCTTGATAGTATATCTCTGAAGAACAGCCGTGGTCAGGACGATGTCGTGTGAGCTGAGCATGTGACGTGTCGTTAGCGGCTTGGCGGTCAGGACACGTCATACGTAGGATCACCGACAGAGGATGTAGGATGGCCGTCAGCTTGGGTGAACATATTCGGTTTACATGCTGTGTGTGTGTGTGCATGTAAGTGTGCTGTTGCAAACTCCTGACTTTGATTGCTGCAGTTTATTTCCAGGTATTCGCCGAGCTCATTGAGGGGATCGCTGCCTAGATAAGGAAGGTTTTAGATGCACACTTTATTTGGAATGTCGCCCATCATCCACAATCTTATGTGAAACATAAACACGCGTCTTTGTCTTTTCTTTTTGTGTTTTCCCTCACCTTTCCTTTTGTTATGCATGGAAAAAGGATCAGATGAAGTGACAATCAGCGGCCCGCAGATGAAATGGAATTGCTTGAATGAGTTTGCCGTGCTGTCACACACTTCCGAGAGACGTCTGCACTGCAGTGAGACGTTGGTGTTTTCTTTGCTGCTGCTGCTTCTGCAAATCATATTTCACATGTAATTTATTATAACTGTTTTGTAATTACACGTTAAAATGCCCTGCCGTGTCTCTGCCCTTCTTTTGCCCTTGAGGACGACAAAAAAACTCAATGCCAAAACTCGAACATGAGTTTGTCAACACGGAATCTTGCTCGTCTCCTCTGATGATTACATAATGGATCCCCCTGCAAAGGAAATTGCAACGTCCAGATATTTCCATCAGAAGTAGGATTGTGCGTGCGTGTCACGGAGAGGAAAAGAACAGGAAAAGTCATTAGCGTCGTCTCCATGGGAAAATGCCTTGTGCAAAGCTCCCCGATATTGTTCTCTTTAAAGGATAAAGAGATGAAGAGAGCTGTGCCAAACTCCAACCCCTCTTTTATTGCTTATTCAAAAATCATTCTCAGTTATTTGTATTTGAGTCATTTTACCTCTGGCAACGTGTCCTCACACAAACACAACAATTACTTGAAGGGGATTATCTCCTCAATGCTGCAAAGCCATGAGTAGTAGCTGTAAAAACTTTAATGGCAATTTTGTGCAATGTCTACACATTTGTTAATAAGATGTGGTATGACATGCTTTAGTTTGGTACAATACTATGAAGTATGAATGAGAATAGTCCTAATTCCATGCATGGTGCGAGGAGGTTTTGCACAAATAAGATGAACAGGAGGTGGAGTCTGATGGATATTTAAATATGAGCCACAGGTGGAAGGAACTCTGAAGACCTTTTCCTCCTCCGATCAGGCAGCTGGTAAGATTCATGTTTTCATCATTATGCAAACGACATCCATAATGAGCTGAAAAATGACATATTGTCAAATAAAGTGATAGACCAGGGTCGGTATTTGTAAATTGCAATTATTTTAAGCATTTGATTAAAACAAAAAACAAAACATGTTGGCGTTTAGTAAGTAGGAACCATTATTTTCCGTCACCGGAAGTTAGATATTCGGAATCAAATGCTCAGCAGCCCCTGAGGACCATACTATTCGATGTGTTCTTAGGGGTGATTCGTGTATCGTAACATCGACTTTATGTCTGATTTGTGCTACATGTGCGTCAAAAAATTGGCCCACTTTAAAATATTATATTTAACATGTTATACACGAAGTTTTATGGTCCATAAAAGCGTGAAATTGTGGTATAATTTCTAATAAAAAAAAACCTTTCCCCCTCCGGTTGAGACTGCCGTTACTGTCTCTGTAAATGAAAGACGTTGTTCCTCGGGTCAGTTTCTCCTGCTGCGGTCTTCGCTTAACGAGAGCAAATGTTTAAATAACGGCCAACGTGGACTGAAAAAAAAGTATGATGGCTGTTTGTCTCATGGCAGGACCGTGGAAAAGTCATTTATCAGACGGTGAGTAGAAGCAACTGAACAGGGTCAGAAACGAGGAACACTCACTTTGAGCTAACTCAGCACATTTGCCAGACAGGAGCTAGTCCGTTCATGTACACTAATGTCTGACATATATAATATATATGCTTTCAAATACATCCTCATTTTAAGCTGTTTTTAATCGAACTTTTACTGTTTTACCTTTTCTCAACTTCAAATGCATATGATGCGTTCACTGACAGTTTAAAGTAGTGCTTCTGTGTGAAAAACTGCCCGGAAAAAGTGTCACCAGTGTCATTGATATCAGTATTTCTGTTACTTTATCACAACTACAGCTTAAAAAAAAGAAAAGAAGTAGCCCTCATTGATCTAGGAAGAAAAGTGGAGTTGTTGTGTAAGGGCTGTATTGTTTTATTGATGTGAGCAAAGGTGAGTTCGGTATTTTATACTCTTTGCATGTAAACAGCTTATTTTCAAGTACTAAAGTAGTAGTGCAAGAATGTGGTAGTGTTTATTCTGACAATATTATTAAATTATAACCGTTTTATTGATATTACTGTGTTGATTCTACTGGAATCTTAAAGGGTCCCTGACATGCTTCATCAACTCTGAGTAAAATGTTATGTATTGTTTGTAATTATCATCTACATTGTTCAAGTTTTAAAAGTTTGTTAAATAAGCAAAAAATAATATTTTAATGGCACCAGACATGATAAAGTAGCTCGCACCTCAGCCTAATTTCCGGAAGTGACGTCATCGGAGTGAACCCTCTTAGCAAAAACAGAGTAAACAAACGCTTCTTGAGGTAGTTTGTCGATTTGGCTCAGTATATTTTTCATCCAAATAAGTCTTGTGAAAATGTTGTGTTGCTGCTGGATGTTCACAGTGTCCCTGTGATACTGTAAGTTTCTTATCTTTTCTAAAAGATGCAGGGGTGTCAAACTCATGTCATGGAGGGCCGAGACACTGCAGTTTTCTTTCTAGCCCGTCACTAAAGCAGGTGATTTTAATGATCAACACCACCTTCAATTTGAGGGAAGGCGCTCAAAAGTTACTGCGCAACAAGAGCTAGCTCGCCATGGCTGGCGCCATCTACTATAAAAACTTCAACCATTTAGAACAGGGGTCTCAAACACACGGCCCGCGGGCCAAATGTGGCCCGCAGGACACTAGTTTGAGGCCCCCGCCTTGATATGAAAGTTTAATGTTAGTGCGGCCCGCACAAGTTTGATATGAATGCTGTATGGTATCATGTACCCAGAAAAAATTATTACGTTTGATTAATGTTCATGTTAAAGGTTAAATAACTTAATAGTTATCCTCCCTATCCGTGTGGAAGTGGTAAGTTTTTGACTATTTAAGTTTAAAGGAAATAACTTGAAGGCTACCGTTTAGGTCGCTAGCTCTCTAGTTTGCGAGTTAGCATGTGTCTCAAGACCCCGCAGTTGCGCAATATGTTGTAAATAAAGAGTATAAATGTGACTATAGTCGTGCTTTGTCATGTCTACAGGGCTCTAATAATGCTTTGTTAATTTTAGTCCATAGCGCATGAATACACCAACTCTGAACCCCAGACGGCACTTCCTGTCCATCCGCAACTCAGCTCTTCTAGCACAGGTCTTATTTACATCCTATTTCCTCTTCTTATGTCTACTATAGTGGCTAAGAGGAGTGTAAATGTGACTATAGGGTTATTTCATGTCTAGGGGGCTCTAATCACGTTACAAACTACTTACTGCTGTGTCACTGGTGTCCTTAGTTGATAACGTACAGTATGTGGCCCAGGCGTGGCGCTTTGGTGGCGTGACGCCGCCCTAAAGGGGCAGACTGACTCTGATTGATTGCATAAAGCTTATGTTGCTTTCCGGCAGAGTCAGAGGAGCAAAGGTGAGTGTTGGCCATGGAGGCTGCCTGGCTGCACTGCTTTATTCTAACCGCGATAACGACACTGACAAGTGTGTGTGTCACACATGCAAAGCAAACAAGATGGCCTTTATACTCCCAGACGCCGCTTCTTCTCGTTTGGAACGCACCTACGCAGGACTGCGCCCCGCGACACGGCGTCACTTTACCTTTGGAGCAGTTTCACATGGTGGCCTCGCCCAACGAGGGCTTCACCCGGCAGAACCTCACCATCTTCTACAAGGAGCGCCTGGGCTTGTACCCGTACTACGAGCGGGACGGCACCGCGGTCCATGGTGGCCTCCCGCAGCTTGCTAGCCTCACGCAACACTATGAGAAGATGCCGGAAGACGTGGAGAGATACATACGTGACCCGGCCGCAAAAGGTTTGGCTGTCATCGACTGGGAAGAGTGGCGGCCATTGTGGATCAGGAATTGGGACTCCAAAGACATCTATCGGAGCAAATCCCGGGAGATGGTGCTGAAGAAGAACCCGACGTGGACCCAGGAGCGAGCCACAAAGGTGGCCCAGCAGGAATTTGAGTTGTCGGCGCGGAAATTCATGCTGGAGACTCTGAAACTGGCAAAAAGCCTGCGGCCCAATAATCTGTGGGGCTTCTACTTGTTTCCGGATTGCTACAACCACGACTACAGGAACGGGCTGAAGAACTACACGGGCCGCTGCCCCGCGCTGGAGACGGCCCGCAACGACCAGCTCAACTGGCTGTGGATGGAGTGCACGGCGCTCTATCCGTCCATATATATGGGATCTGTGCTGGGCTCCACCCAATATGGACGCCTCTTTGTGCGCAACCGGGTGAAGGAGGCCGTGCGCCTGGCATCTGTCGGCGATGGATTAGCACGCCCCGTTTTTGTCTACACCCGACCCACGTACATCAACGAGATGACCCTCCTCACTGAGGTTAGTTGGAAGTTGTAATTTGCCCTCAATGTGTCTTGTTGAAAGCAGTGGGAACATATTCCATTCCTAAAAATGGTTAGCATGTGTTTCCATTTTGCCCTTTTCACATTTTACCTTCTTCAAAAATCTAAAGAAAAAGTAAAAGATGTAGTTTTTGCTAGTTGTTCTGGTCCAGGTAAGGCTCCCAGAGCTGACCCGTGTGTTTTTCTAGACAGACCTGGTGTCCACCATCGGCGAGAGCGTGGCGTTGGGAGCGGCGGGCGTTATCTTCTGGGGGGACTCATCCTACTCCAGCGACAGCGGCTGCTCGGCCCTGAAAGGCTACCTCAGCGGGCCGCTGGGCCACTACCTTCTCAACGTGTCCACGGCGGCGGAGCGGTGCAGCCGTGCGCTCTGCAACCTCCACGGGCGCTGCAAGCGCAAACGGGCGGACGACGCCGATGCGTACCTTCACCTCAGCCCGTCCACGCACAGCATCGGCCGCCAGAACGGCCGACTGAAGGTGAGCGGCGAGCTTGGCGAGGCCGAACTGGCGGCTTGGCGCCAACGCTTCCAGTGCCAGTGCTACAGCGGGTACCGGGGGGAGGCCTGCGCTCAGAGAGAGGCGGGGCAGAATAGAGCCTCCTCTGTTCTGGGAGCCTGGCCGCTTTGCGTCTTACTCCCGCTAGGACTCCTCACGCTGCTACACTGAGGAAATGAAGAGATCCAAAATATTCACCGCTGGTGCCAAGCAACAACCAAACAAGAATAGTTTGGTTGTTTGGCATAAAACCATGATCAAAGAAGATAGTGCTGAAGATCCCGTGCTGCTTACCCTAAAGCTGCTTCTGAACATCTCCAAGTGTTCAAATCCAATCAAAAAAGCTTCATGCTGGCCTCCACTTCAGCATGTTTTATTTTATTGCTTACCAACCGGAGCTTTTCTACTTTAAATTGTGTTATATGCTGGATACAAGAGTGTCAAACATTGTCATTTTTAGGTTATATTGTACCAAAAGATGATAAATGATCACAAATCATCCATCTGGCTATGGAATTGAATCCAGTCGCATCAAGAAAACCAAAATAGTGTATTTTTTTTTATGAGATTTGTATTGCAGTCTGTATTGCTAATGTTTCTCCAGCTCATGACTGAACCTGCCTTCTTCCTGATGGTTTACACGCACCTTCCCTAATGGATGTTCTATTATAGCACAGCCTTCAGTTGCATAACAGTGTTTTATAAAAGCCTGTCTGCCTTTCACTTTTTTTTTTTTATCAGAAAAATGTATTCAGGGGCAAAAGATGATCATCAAGTTCTTCCATATAGAGCTGGGAAAGGAAATCAAAAGAATGGATCATTAGAAATCCAAAAACACATCATGTGCTCCGTATTTTTGTATATCTCCGTACATCCATCATTTTAAATGCACCAACATCTGGTTGTAAGACTTAAAATTGCATCATTTCATTTATGTCAGAGTTCCTGCTAAAGCAACTGTGATGCAGCATCACCATATGCAGTACAAAGATAGATTTCGATATCATCATTGGTCGCTATACAGTAGGTTGCGTATGGTATTTATTCGCTAAGCCAGCGGGCAAAAAGGGTGTTTGGCTAACAAGATGTTTGTAGACGCCACCACGCAACAGAATGTTTACTATGCGGCCAACTTCATGACACTGTGCACTTTAACGCCGTTTTCAGTCGCATGACGTTTGTACTGGGTACAGAGACGGGCATACTATGTCATTACTTTTCTCTCTGCTGGTGTTTGATGACATGTTTTATATTCTCTCATCAGGTACTTTTTTTTTTGTTTTTACATTAAAGATCATTTGAATTTATGTTTGGACTTACTGCTCAAATATGCATTGCAGTTTAAATTAATGACAATATATTGCCATTTTTTCTCAGCTATGACATATATTCTACCTTTTCAGTCCTGCATAAGAGTGGAATACAAGATATGTAGGATGATGACTTATCTATTTTATCAGTGCTCATGTTAAACTTGATGCTAATGTCATTTTTCACCCAGAATTACTATAAAATCAATTAACCAAATTAATTATATCTCACGTTAATGGAGATTAAAAAAAAAAAAAGGTTTATGTTTTTCAAGTGTGCAAGGGTATGGGCTACATGACCTCAGGTCAAATGTCTGGGGTACACCACTGTAAAAAGTTTGTTGTTCTGCATCAACATATTAGCATTAAAGTTCGCTACATCAGACATCTTTAGAGTATAGTAAGATTAGAATACATTTAATAACGTAAAGAAAAATAAAACAAAAAAATAATCATCGAGGCAATATAGTATTAAACGTGCGTATTACCGAGTTAGTATTGTTCAAGGGAAATGACGTCACTATTTGGCGGTTTGTTATGTGCATCTCGTAAATCAGTCCGACAAACAACAACGGTTTCACATTAAGTATTCCTTACCTTTATCTCCAAGAAGAATTCACGTTTGCAAAACCAGTAGAGCCACTTCGGGTCTACTGGTTTGTTCGCGTCTGTTAGAGCAGACTTTTCTTCTTAACGTCAATGTGCTCGCCACGAAACGAGTCGTTTGTGACAGCATTGAATGTCAGCATGCTAACGGAACCGTTTATCCGTATTATCAGCATAGCGTAACAGTGAAGCTAGCCGACGTCAGAGCCTACGCTTCTCCTCCAAGAAGGAGCAGACACGAAAAAAAGAAGAGATGGCTATGAAGAAAACGTAATATTTGTCACTGTGAACTCGTCCTTCGGTGTCTTCTCTGTTACGGTATGTTGATAATCTGATTCTTGTAACTTATCTCCGTCCTCGCAAATAACAGCAGCGCTGTCTTAGCATGTATGGCTACTGTTAGCATCCACTCTCGGCGCGGATTGACTAGTTTGACTGGTTTAGGAAGGTTATCACTGTGTGACGTCAATTTTTATGTTGTACTTTCGCATTAAAGCAGTCAAAAATACTTCCAGCCACTATTTAATACTATGAGAATTATTGACGTTGCTGTTTGCAGGGGTGCACAACTGCACTGCATCATATTGAGAGCTTTTCTTCCTCGTCTGCCTTGTCTAGTTTGGGTATGAAATGTAACCAAAATATTCGACCCAGCTGTCAATATGACTCTTTTGTGCAGTTGCTGTTGAGTAAATGAATTTCCTGCGGAATCGTCTGGTGTTTCTGGGCGTGGTGTTGCTGGCCACGGTACTGCTGTACCTGCTGCTGCCGTCCATTCGTCACGGCACCAAGGAGCCGTCCCGGAGCGCGCACAGACCGGGCCTCCTGGCCACATCCCCCCCTCCGCTTCCCAACACCAACGTGTCCGTTCGCACCGGGCAGCTTCCGGGGGACCCTCCGCTTTTCTTTCGAGAGGCTCTCCCCGTTGACTCAGCTGGACGTCAGATACTGCCCAGGTGACCGGAAGTGAACGTCTGTGAAGTCTGATGTGTTGCATGATCATGAGATATAAAGACCTGGTATGTGACTGCAGGCTGCAAGTGGTGCTTCTGCATGGCCAGGCTTTTACCTCTAAAACCTGGGAAGAGCTTGGCACCATGGCCCTCCTCGCAACCTCTGGATACCAGGCTTTAGCCTTGGACCTGCCAGGTACAGCTCACTGGAACACAATTCACTGATTTATATATTTAAACAATATCACTTGGAGAAAATATACATTTTGTAACAATGTTTTTTGGTAAATGTCACAACTGTCGCAACAGGCTACGGTCATTCTCCCGACTCAGTGGCGCTGAAGAATGAGCAGAACCGAGTGGACCTGATCTCCAGGTTCATGGAGTCTTTGGGCGTAAGGTCGGCGGTGCTGGTGAGTCCTTCCATGAGTGGACATTACTCCATCCCTTTCCTCATGAAGAACGCCGCACAGCTGCACGGCTTTGTTCCCATAGCACCCGTCGGCACTCGCAGTTACACGCCACAGCAGTACCACGATGTTCAGGTAAGGAATTATTATTATTAATTTATTATTAATAATAATTATTATTATGAGGCACATATGCCTTTTGATGAGGGACACTTGCAGTCAGGTATTAATGATGGAGCTATATTTTTATTATATGTATGGATGTAATGAAAACTTCCCCAAAATTGCAGGAAAAATATTCCATATACTTTTTTTTTTTACCTTATTTTACTTATAAAACTGTTATCAAAAATGAACTATTTTAAATGTTATTTTATTTTCAAATTATTTCTTTGTCTTGTTTGAAAGAAAAATTATCATTAAAAACTCAATAGAGAAAAATAAACAATAGACCAAAAATGTAATTTTTCCAAAGACTGGAAAAATATTAGATGTGAATATTATTATTTATCTAACAATGAATAATATTTTGCAAATGTAATCTATATTTATTCAACAAAGCCAACAAGCCTAGAAAAAAATGCTATTATAGTTTATTAAGTTTTATTAAGTCATTATTATTTATTACATATATTATAATTATTACAAGAATAAACTCAATCTCAATAAAGAAGTTGTATTTTTAAACATTAAAAAGTGATAGAATTGTAGAAAAATACATATGTGAAATTTTTAAAAGGCTAAAATTCATATTAAATCAAAGCATTCTAGAAGTAAAGAACTGCATACTTTTCTGAGAATTAAGTTGTGTTTTCATGGGTAAAAAAATTGTAAAAATGGAATATTAGGAGACAAATGTACATCATGCATCTGCAATTATGTGTATTTTAACCAGGAGAACCTATTGAGTCACCCTTTAGGTGTTGGGTGTTTATAGTTAAACATTAGCCAGAATATTTACATTTTTTCCGACCCCAGACACCCACGCTGATTGTATTTGGGGCCCTGGATACTAACCTCGGCGCCCAGTCTCACAAGAACCTGGCCCAGCTGCCGCGTCACTCCGTGCTCAAGCTGGAAGGAGCTCGACACGCGTGCTACATGGACAAACCTGGAGCCTTTCACCAAGGACTCATCGACTTCCTCGGCAAGCTGAAGTGAGATGGACAGAAAAAGATGCAGTTTGCCTGCAAGGCTTCCCAGTGCAAAACAGCTCATGAAAACCAGATTGGGCATACTTTATTATTATTGTTATTTATTCGTCTTCATCATGTGTGCAATAAGCCTCCACGTGAGATTTCTGTCATGTCTCTGCATGCAAAAACAAAAGAAAGCATTACATTTGTTATCAGTGTTGCTGTCTTTGTAGGTGACATGAGGGTTGTAAATGTAGCAGTCCCACGTGCATGTGTGCGGGCGGGGTTTTGGGGGAGTGGGGCTTCTGGTAACTTGCCATTCCAGCTGAAAGGCAGCAAAGCTCACTCTATGCAACATGGGAAGGAAGTACTGTCTTATCCATCCGTCCATTTTCTATGCTGCTTATTCTCATTAGGGTCTACCCCAGCTGACTTGAGGCGAGGGGCGGGGTACATCCTGGACTGGACATAGACCCGAGTCGTCTCTGTCTCTTGACTGTGTGGTATTATCTACATGAAAAAAAACATGTTTATTTATATGATAATAAAGTAACATGTGATATCTGCTGGTCATAATGATGTGTAATTATTATTTTTTTTAAATGAGAGACAATGTTGACATTTGCAGTGGTGACTGCATTCCTGACCATGCAGGGCCAGAAGGTAATGTTGTTGCCAAGGGCCCGGATTAATATTTTACACTGCAACAGTACTGTCTAACTAGTACTAACTACTCATTCTGCTGCTGTCAGCACAGACATTTTCACAGGAAGCGTCAAGCAAGGGCAACACTGTGTCTGGCCTGTGTGTACACATTAACTGAAGAATTAAAATTCTGGTATTTTCTTGTCTATTTGTTTTTTTAAAGAGAAAATATCAATCCAATTGAAGTTTAATGATTGTACTTCCTCCCTTGGAGTCCATTTCAAAATAATGTATATTATTGGGTTAATATTTCACATGTACTCTAATGTATGTATGCATACATACATTAAGTAATGTATAGTTAAAATATGTATTGTCATGTGAGATGTTTTTAAAGTGTTCATTCGCCGTCACTCGTACGATTTTATTTTAAAAGGAGCGGAACATAAGTGCTGCTTTTTGTGTCCGTTTTCAACGTCACATCCGGTTATTAACCCCGCCTCACAAAGTCAGCTGTTAGTAAAATAATTCATCATAACTGGGAAAAACGGAAACACCTAGAAGCCACCCTTTCGGCGTTTGCTAACCGGGCTGTGACTCTGGTGGAATGGAGCAGTGTAAACACGCTCCAGTTTACATTGAGCAACAAGAAGCTCGATTTATTCTAAAATCAACCTTTGGAAAACCTGGAAGAATGTCCAGCGACGCTCCATGGAGGGTTTGGAAGTGGGACTTGCTTGTTTGCTAGCTAGCAAGCTAGCTAGCTACTTAGTTTTGACATATACAGGAATGCATTCATGCACACTGGTTGGGTGTAAGAAGGCGAATTAATATTATTTTCATGAAGTCTGACGCTGATATAAGCTTTCGCTGCTTTTCCATCGTCTTGATTTAAACTTTTATGTATTCATGCATCACACCATGTACATTCATACAATTGAAGGAAGTCATTTCAGCGACATGCACCGTTCACTTTCATCTCCAAAATGTGTGTGTGTATGTGGTGGTAGCTCGCACTCAACACCAGGACCACCTCTCGGTCACGTGATGCAAACCTGAAACCCCAGCAAGAGTACAGTCGGATTCATCATTATTTACCGTATTGAAAGTACAAGTATTTGAGCTATTACGGTAAATGTGTTGAAAGAACTAACGCGTAATCTGAAACCTGCTGGGTGTTATAATGGCGCTGCGAGGGGCAACACGTGACGCAAAGTAAACGTGAGGCTGTCTTTACCTGTGTTGAACCCGAGCGAAGACCACCTTTGAGCTCAGCTCGTCGTCGGAGACAGACGACAGCCAAGACTACGCGGTGAGTATTTGTGTTTGCTTGGAAACAAGCAAGGAAGAGCGCCGAATCGTAAAACTCGAGCCGCTTTATTCAGTCGTTGACAGCTAGCTTGTTTAGTAGCTTTAGCTTAGTACTGTATCTGGTAGTTTCTACCTAATGATATAATCTTTGCACTTCCGTAGTATGCCCTGTTCGGGTTTAGCCGCCATGATGGTGAGCAGCAAACATGTACTCTGCTGACACTGACCAGCCATTAGTTTTGCCAGTAAGACCAGTAAGTCCAAAACACCAGAGTTGTCATGTTTCCTAAAGACATGTGTACTAAAATGTTGTTGATTTATAACACTGGTTGTGGAAAACCACACAATATTTGTTTCTCTGGTTGATGAGTTTAAGCTCCATAGCTTGCTACACTCTGTTCCATTCATTTCAGTGTTGACAGTTGACAGTCCTATTCATTTAGCATCCTTGGTTTGAACATTGTGTGTGTGTGTGTGTCATCAGGTGACCTCAACATGCTACCTGACAAAGAGGGCTCGGGCGTTGGAGGTGCGCGAATGTCACCCGAAGGAGAGGACCCCTCTGTCAGCCTGTTTCGAGAGTACCTCCGCATCAGGACGGTTCACCCGCAGCCAGACTATGGTGGGCAAAACACACAGGTTCATGTGGGGAAATATTCAAGTAAACTATTAAGACATTATTATTATTATTATCATACTCATTTTATTTGGGCAAACACTAGCTGTAGACAACCGTGTCACAAAGTCAACATGTTCAGTTTTGACATTTACTATTAAATGAACAATGTTACATTTTATCATTGTAGTTTCCAGCAGGGGTGTCCAAACATTCACCTTTTTGCAGGATGAAGCTAACATGCACTATAACCTTTACAGGTGAACTTCTTTGTCCATCATCCACAATCCTTATGTGAGACATGAACACACATTCTCTATTTTGTGTCTTCTAAAGATACAAAAGCCAACATGGCTCCATTTCCATCATGTGATCTGCATATTACACATTTTTGTTATTATTCTTATGAACATTTTACGCCCAAGAACTGCATTACTGGCGTAGTGACACCTGGCTACTAGCAGGCTAGCAACTAGCTTGAACACACACTGTTCCATGTTGCTATGTTATCATCAATGTACCTGTTACTACTAGTTTGAGCCTTTTGAGCCGCCTCTCTAGTTTTCTTGTCTACTTTTTGCACATTTTGCTGGTCTCTAACAAAGAACTGAACGGCAAAATGAAGTTCACCGGTAAAGTTAGGTTAGATTTCAGGATGAATTCTGACAGCTTTTGTGCGTAACATATGTTAAGCTATTTGAAGAACATATTGACATCTTATCTTTGCACTTTATTTGACAAAGCAAGTTAATAGTGTCATGTTTAATAATATATGCATTTTCGTGTCAGTAGTGAATGAGCTGCTGGCTGAAAAAAGCCCCCTAGTCTTACAGGAATACTTACAGGAATACTGTCTTAGTGTCAGTCAGTTACATTATTGGACCAGATATAATATGACCCTGAATACACTTGTGATTTTGGTACTTTGGTGCGGACCAAAATTAAAAAAAAAAAAAAAAAAAAAGGTAGGACCAAAATATAGCAGTTCCAAATAAGCCTTCTGTGTGGTTGCATATGTTGTTTTGTTTTTATAATCTATTTCTACCTATTTCTTATTTGGACTGAATTGTGTCGTCCTTGATTATTTTATGATTGGGATTTATGGCTTGCATTCCTTTGTTGGCAAGTGGACTTTGAGTTCTTTTTAGTTACCTATAAACCATGCAGTGGAGGGCAAAATGACAGCTTTGTTGACCCCGTTTGTGGCCTTTAAAAATGGGTAAGCGAACGTCCACTCTCAGGGGGTGTGAAGCTTGATTTATTGTTTTAAACTTGGACTAACATGCACGGTTTTCCTCATTTATGCTGGCACTGTTAGGGGTAGGGAACGATAAAGCCATGCCACACTGGTATCAGCCTCCTGGATGGAGAAGATAAATATGATATATCATATATATCATAAATAAAATATATCCACGTGTACCGTCAGTGTGGTGTACCAATGTACCAATTGAAATGGTGCACTAGCCATATTTCATATGTCAACACTGAACAACACTGCTGCTATGTCAGCTTTTGACATTTCCGATGTATAAAACGCCAGAGACCATCATGTGACCACTCGTTTTCAGACGCTGCTCTGAGATTCCTGGAGAGAACTGCAGAGGAGCTGGCCCTGCCCATGAAGAAGATTGAGGTGTGTTTCTCTCATGCGACACCAATCGTCCAATTACCAGCATGAAAGCTTGACCATCGGACGGATCACAATACGGCACATTCCAGCCTGCGTTTCTTTTGTCGTGGCTGTGGAGCAGGGCAAGGTATCTGGCAGCCTGTGGGCCCATAACTGGCCCATAAATGGCATCAAGACTCGCCCACAAGTTAAAAATAACAACATTCTTGTCATATAAAGGATCTTGGATTAGTGTTTATACAATGGGTCCTTTCAAATACCAGTACTGGTCTGTCATATAGAAGATCTTTGACCAGCGTTTTAGCAGTAGGTTCTAAAAAATAGCACCGTGCTCGTGTCATTTGGAGGATCTTCTAGCAGGGTTTTTGTGGCAGATCCTTAAAACCAGCAGTAAATATTACAGTACCTGCTAGGGGAAAAAAAAACACTGGAAACCTCACACACACTCAACAGGGGCCCCAGAAGCATCCAAAAATGGCATTAAATGCCAGAGTTTGAGGGTGCTAATTTTTGACAAAAAACGTAAGGGGTTAGTATGTCGTTTTTTTTCCTTTTTTTTCAACTTGCTTCTCATTCACTTTTCTGGTCAAAAAACAGGGGGAACCTCACACCCACTCAACAGGGGCTCCTAGAAGCATCCAAAAATGGCATTAAATGCCAGAGTTTGAGGGCGCTAATTTTTGACAAAAAACGTAAGGGGTTATGTGGGGGTATGTCGTTTTTTTCATTTTTTTTCAACTTGCTTTTCATGCACTTTTCTGGTCAAAAAAATAGGAAATTGTTGTTTTTTATCGTTTTTTTCAACTTGCTTCTAATGAACTTTTCTGGTAAAAAAAAAAAAAACAGGAAACCTCACACCCACTCAACAGGGGCCCCAGAAGCATCCAAAAATGGCATAAAATGCCAGAGTTTGAGGGCGCTAATTTTAAAAATACCTCCCATAACCCATCTTTAAAAAAAAAAAACGCTTCTATGATGCCCGATTACCCATACTGTACAAGTGAGCAAATCAAGTGCTCCTTTTTCTCCTGCCTGTGACGTTAATGGCCTGTTGTAACCTCTCAAAACATTAAAATTTCCTCGGGAGACATTTTGCATGCTAATGCAAAACTCATAGAGCACACAAAACGGCTTCTTAGCCACCTGAAATGCCGACGCCACCACGTTTGAAACGTTTGTCAGAGACCTCCATGGCATCACAGCGGCTGCTCAGCGCGCGTGCCCGAATACAGTGCACCTTGCTGGGCCACGCCAGGTGGCTCCCTCCCCCTTTGCTTGTCCTGTGAATGTCTCATGAAATATTGAAATCATGCTGTTGCTCCTGTTTTTGTCAGGTCTGTCCGGGCCGTGTCGTGTCCATCATGACCTGGCACGGCACCAACCCCAACTTGAAATCCGTTTTACTCAACTCCCACACCGACGTGGTTCCCGTTTTCCAGGTACACACCATACTACATGTCCTGTTTTTCCCCCAACAAGCCGGATGTGAACAATCGATCCCACTCTCTCTCCAGGAACACTGGAAATACGATGCCTTCACTGCTTTCAAAGACGCGGACGGCAACATTTATGGTCGCGGATCACAGGACATGAAATGTGTGACAATACAGTGGGTATAAAGTGCCTTCATGACTCTCCTCACCGCAGGAACCTCGTGTGGTTAGAACATGTCGCCTCTTGAGCTGGAACACAACAGTTACAGACAATAGTCTAGCTGACAGTATTGTGATGGAATATTGACTTCCTGCAGTCACATGACTCGCCATCTTTCTCCAGGTACATCCAGGCGGTGAGACGACTGAAGGCCGAGGGGCGGCAAATGCTGCGCACGGTGCACTTGGTGTTTGTTCCTGGTAAGTTTGGTGTGAAAGTCACGTGTGTTACTATTGTGTACAATAAAGTGCGACGTTATTCATGAATACCGACCGCTGGACATCATTGGTTAATAAACGATCATGTGGTCAAAGACAGCTCTCCGCTTTGCACGCCAAATGATGATTGAAGCTGCGTCTCTCCAATTGCTCCTCCTGTCTTTTGACAGATGAAGAGGTTGGAGGTCATCACGGCATGGAGACGTTTGTGGAGCATCCAGAGTTCCGGAAATTAAACATTGGCTTCGCCTTGGATGAAGGTAAATGACTAACCCGTGGGGGTCGACAACGCAGGCTTCAACTCGTCAATAAATAACCTGGTCTGTTACCTTTTTTTTTTTATTGCCGCCTCATTTAAATCCAATCTTAAATGGACACGCAATGGCGGTGATAAGTATTTCATCCCCTGCTGATGATGTCAGTTATTCCGGGGTTTCCCAAATATGGATTTGGGAAAACGTTGAGTAAATGCAGAGAGCAGCTTCTCCTGCAGCTGGGGGTGTCATCGAGTAAACACAGGAAGTAGAATTTTAAGGTCATATAGTTAAAACATGGAAGTGAAATGGAATTGAGCCACCGGGAAGAATATCCAGTAATGTGTACGTCTCTTAATACTGTATGTCCACCATATTGGAGTGTAAAGGTGACTATAGGGCTGTTATTTCAAGTCTAGAGGGCTCTAATCATATTCATTCATTCATATTCTACTGCTTTTTTCTTCACGAGGGTCGCGGGGAATGCTGGAGCCTATCCCAGCTGTCTTCGGGCCAGAGGCGGGGTACACCCTGGACTGGTGGCCAGCCAATCACAGGGCACATATAGACAAACAACCATTCACACTCACATTCATACCTATGGACAATTTGGAGTCGCCAATTAACCTAGCATGTTTTTGGAATGTGGGAGGAAACCGGAGTACCCGGAGAAAACCCACGCATGCACGGGGAGAACATGCAAACTCCACACAGAGATGGCCGAGGGTGGAATTGAACCTTGGTCTCCTAGCTGTGAGGTCATGTTACAAACTGTAATTAGAAGAAAAGGTTCTACTCACTTCTGGAACGAATGGCCATAAACGAACGTATGCTTTATTTGCTGTGTAGGTCTGGCCAACCCCAGCGATGCCTTCACTGTCTTTTATGGAGAAAGAAATCCCTGGTGTGAGTATCAGCGGTGCTCATGAGAGAAAAAAAAAAAAAGGCCGCTGATGTGGAATCGCTGTCCTCTCGCCAGGGATTACCATCCACTGCCCAGGAAGTCCCGGCCACGGCTCCAGGTTTGTGGAGAACACGGCCGCCGAGAAGTTGGTGAGTTTCTGTTGCGTTTTTGCGTGTCGGCGTTTACGGGAACGTTCCGGCATAAAGGCCGTCTTTGTCTCCCTTCCAGCGCCACGTCATCAACTCTTTCCTGAATTTCAGAGAGAAGGAGAAACACAGGTTGGGCCCCAAAACATTGCTTCCCCTGCCCCCCCACCCCCCACCACCACCACATACAATACACTGACAGCATGACATCCTAAATGAACGACCATCAGGTCTCCAAAAACATTGCCTTAAACCGCCGTGGCTGTAGGCAACCCCCCTCATGTAGTTTTGATTGACAATTCCAGGCTAAATACCAGCCAGTGTTTGACTCTGGGGGATGTCACCACTATCAACATGACCATGGTCAAAGGGGGCGTGGCCTACAATGTCATCCCGGCTGAAATGGACGTCAGCTTTGACTTGAGGATCCCTCCTACCGTAAATCTACAGGTGTGTGTATGTGTGTGCGTGTGTGTGTGTGTGTGTGTGAACTAATCCAGACGTTGTCCCTATCCCATCAGGAGTTTGAGAAGCTGATCCAGCAATGGTGTAAGGAGGCGGGCGAGGATGTCACGTACAAGTTCGCTCAGGTCAGCCCTCGGCTTCCACTCGGGTGCGTCGTCGCCTCCGCCGCAAGTTGACTTGAAAGTTGTTTTTGTGCAGAAACACATGGACCAGAACATGACCTCCACAAAGGAGAGCGACCCCTGGTGGAGCGCCTTCAGTCAAGCTTGCAGGGAAATGTGAGTTTCCCACGACAACACAAGCCAATCACAAGCCTTTGTCTCTCCTATGACTCCATGTGTGCTGCAGGGACATGACGTTGGAAAAGGAGATCTTTCCAGCCGCCACAGACAGCCGTTTCATCCGAGCCGTGAGTTTTTAATCACTTTGGGTCTTTGACTCTCTTGACCTTTTTTTGACTTGATGGATTTGTCCGCCCCGCCTCTTTTTCTAGGTGGGCATCCCGGCCATCGGTTTCTCCCCGATGAACCAGACGCCCATCCTGCTGCACGACCACAACGAGTACCTGAACGAGCGTGTCTTCCTGAAAGGCATCGACGTGTACGCCAAGCTCATCCCGGCTCTGGCCAACGTCGCCGCGTCTCCGGATGAGGCCTAGGAACTCACCGAGCGTGAAGTAGCAACATCAACAAGCCTTTTTCAGCATTCTCAGGTCGTATGCACAAATAGCTCCAAGCTCTATCACCTTGGCTGCGTGCGTGGTCTTCAAGGACGGCTCGTAGAAACACACTTCTTGAAATCAGCTTCTCACCTGCAGTTGAATAAAGATATTTGTCTCACACGGTTTTTGGTCATGTTTGATCAGCGGCGGCCATGTTGACGCGCGTGTACGACACAAAGTCAACCTACGGTAAGAAAAATCAAGGCACAATCTAAATATTTACTAAATACTTTGTGTAGTATAGCTATACAATACATGAATTGTACTACAATCAGCTTTCACAAATATTCATTTAGATGCACAAGTATTTATTATAATACCAATACAGTTTGATATATTTACAGTGTTAATAATATCAATATTGCAGTTTTTCTCCGTGTCTTTTAGTGCTAACCTCCCCCCCCATTTAAAAAAGGCATTTCCATCAATACAATGATACAAAGTACAATACTTTGTATTACAATACAATAATTTATCAATGTTTCCCAATGGCTTTGTAGTACTGAGACAGCAATGCATATATCTATACACTATACATCTATACACTATACTGTACATTTCAGTCCCATTCTGGATGATGATCATTTTCATCATGTTTCTTTGCATGATGTAATTCCAGAATATTTCTTAATCCTTAGCCTTTCCTTCCATCTTCTCCCTCCCCCAGCAAGCTGACACAGAAGAGGTTTCATCTGAGAGGGAAGCTGGAGCAGATCAAGCCCCTGAAAGACATCTGGGAAGCTATCACGGAGTTGCGCCACGGTGGGGTCAAAGGTGACCAGTAGAAAACGCTGCCCGACCCGCCCCTGCCGTTTGTCCCCCCGGATGAGGCACAGCGAAGCGGTGAACACGTCCGAGTACGGGGACTGCATCCGAGGCGCGTCTTCTGACTTCGCAGTCGGAGTCTCCCGGCGCTGCCGACTCCACTCGTGTGCGAGTTCCACGGCTCTCGGAGTCAAAATGAGCACCACTTGGCCTCCCGGGTTCTTGCAGCGTAGCAGCTGGGAGTGAAGCCACGGCACGGGTCCCAGGCTGCACTGCTCCTTCCTGCTCCACTGGTCCACGCACACGCTAAACTTCTGCTCCATGAGCATAGTACCCAGACCGCACACTGCCTCGGAAACACTCTCGGGAACATCTGGAGGACTCAGGAGGACTACGTGAGGGCTTACTTCAACTTGAAAATTTGAGGGCAAGACTGCAAAACCTCCATGGAGAGATGTGCTCGCCCATTCTATGAGGAAAAAAAAGATCAATAAGTTATGCTAGCTAAGTTATGCTAGCTAACACATCAGCAAAACATGGGTACATTTTAGCCATGTCACTGGTCTTATTTATGATGTATTGTGTCAAAATAGGCGGCACGGTGGGCGAGTGGTTCGCGCGCAGTTAGCGCGCAGACCTCACAGCTAGGAGACCAGGGTTCAATTCCACCCTCGGCCATCTCTGTGTGGAGTTTGCATGTTCTCCCCGTGCATGCGTGGGTTTTCTCCGGGTACTCCGGTTTCCTCCCACATTCCAAAAACATGCTAGGTTAATTGGCGACTCCAAATTGTCCATAGGTATGAATGTGAGTGTGAATGGTTGTTTGCCTATATGTGCTCTGTGATTGGCTGGCCACCAGTCCAGGGTGTACCCTGCCTGCCTCTCGCCCGAAGACAGGTGGGATAGGCTCCAGCACCTCCCGCGACCCTCGTGAGGAAAAGCGGTAGAAAATGAATGAATGAAAATATGAGCCACCATCCACCAGTACCAGCCTGGACCACACAATTATCCACATTAGTCGTCTATCTGGGACAAAGTTACATGCTGCCTTCAAGGGCCGTCCAACAAAGTGACCACTCATTACAAACGGTAACATGATATATACATATATGATACAATATATATATGGTAGGATATGTATCACATACATACAGTATGTATGATATGACACCTACCCTTGACAAAGCCACGCAGCAGACAAACCATCACCACCACCACGGAAGCCAGCAGCAACGCAGCCACGACCAGCAAACTCCAGCGCCACCTAGCGGCTGGGGTGACAAAAGGCGTGTTAGTTCATAACGCGGCGTACGCCTTCCCAACGCTGCACACTTACAGCCGCCGTAGCAGAAGGGGCCCAGGCGAAGGCCTTCACTCCCCACTGCCATCTGAACAGAAAGACACAGCGAGTCTCCAATGGTGGCTTTAGTCAGGAAACAACAGCATGACTAAGGTATGTTTTTTTTACCATCATGCATGGCGATAGCTGCAGGTCAACATCTGTAAACACCCCCGTTTTCACCTGCACAGACGCCATGGATGTTCATTCTATTTATGCAGTACGTTTGGAGTGTGTAGGGGTGGGGGGGGGGGGGGCCCGATCCACCCACATCACGTCATCATGTTGTACTGCTCTCCCCTCCTGTCCTTACCCAGTGTCCTTGGGGGCTTTGCCTCCATGTTGTGTTGTCCAGCAGCTGCCGAAAGCCTTCAATCTCCGTGCACCCGTGCCTCCACGTCCGGCGACACGGCCACACTTCCCCCTGCAGCCTGCAGGGGGCAGACACGTTCCACAGCAGCATTTGGCCCTGCTCCTTCATGTGGGCGGGGGCCACAGAGGCTGACAGGTTGCGCCACATGTTAGTCAGCAGGAACCCTGGTGGAGATACCATATATCGTGTTAGTCCCCGCGGAGATACCAGATCATGTTGGTCCCCACGTAGATACCAGATCATGTTGGTCCCCGTGGAGATACCAGATCATGTTGGCCCCCGTGGAGATACCACATCATGTAGGCCCCCGTGGAGATACCAGATCATGTTGGCCCCCGTGCAGATACCAGATCATGTTGGCCCCCGTGCAGATACCAGATCATGTTGGCCCCCGCGGAGATGCCACATCATGTTGGCCCCCGCGGAGATGCCACATCATGTTGGCCCCCGCGGAGATGCCACATCATGTTGGCCCCCGCGGAGATACCACATCATGTTGGCCCCCTTGGAGATTCCCAAGCATGTTGGCCCCCTTGGAGATACCCAAGCATGTTGGCCCCCTTGGAGATACCCAAGCATGTTGGCCCCCGCGGAGATACCCAAGCATGTTGGTCCCCGCGGAGATACCACATCATGTTGGCCCGAGTGGAGATACCACATCATGTTGGTCCGAGTGGAGATACCACATCATGTTGACCCCCTTGGCGATACCAGATCATGCTGGCCCCCGTGGAGATACCAAATCATGCTGGCCCCCTTGGAGAAACCAGATCATGTTGGTCCCCGTGGAGATACCACATCATGCTGGCCCCCGCGGAGATACCAGATCATGTATATATGCAGATATATACTTACATACTTGAGTATGTTTTGTTTTGTGGGAGGTGTGCGGTGCGTAGAGTAGTCTTACGCTGGTTTTTGAAGGGGCAGCTTTGAAAGCGCCTTGGCCTCCACTCGTGGTCCTCATGCCAAACCTGCCAAGACATGTCAGTCGTGTTACACGCATACCGTAAACACCATTCATCATTCTACCGTACAGTGTCCCATTGGCGACAAAAGCAAATCACCCATCGTTAAAAAAAAGGCATTATGGCATTTCAAGCATCAGCACTGGTGCAAATCCTACCGCAAATATGTTCTACTGTATATACGGTCACTCAAGAGAAAAGTACACGAGCTGCATGAAGAAAGTACCTGGAGACACAAGCAGGGGGCGACATAGTGCAACGGGATGGTTTTCCTCTTCCAAATCTAAGATGAGACAAATCATGGTCAGTGTTGATGTAACGGCGCCCCCAGCTTGAAGGGTGACGGCCTTCTCCGACACCCACCTGGCATCTTCCATCACTCTCATACTGGATGCACATGAAAGGGGGCGTCCCGTTCCCGCCGACCAACTTCAGCTCCACTTCATTCATTTCGGGGTTCATGACGCTGCTGACGGCGGGAACTGGAAACACAAGTTGAAGGTTTTCTCATCGGTTTTTGGGGATTATTCATAGTTTATTTGGATATTCGGCTACCTCTATGAGTGTATAGTTCAATAAAAATGTAAATTATTGTAAATTATACTTTTTGAGAGCGAGAGAGAGAGCGAGCACCTACCATATTTTCCTTTCTCATTTCTCATTTCTGAAAGTCTCTGCTTGTCGTTTCAATGAAAAATGGCAAATCATAGTCAACTTGCTTTGCTCTTGTAATATTAAATCATAAGCCTCAGAATATTTGCCCTTTGTCAAGTCAAGCTATGATTTTTTTTCCTGTAATATTAAGAATTTAGTCTCCTAACATCGAGTCATTATGTTTTTTAGATGACAACTTTTCTTTTTCCTTTTATCCATCACAAAAAATGTAACTTTATCTTGTAATATTAATGTTAAATTTAACGTTATTACAACTTGTAATAGTAAAAAAAAAAAAAGTAATTCTAAATGATATGACTACATATGATTATAATATGGAATCATGTAAAAGTTGTAATATGACATCTTTAAAAAGAATTGTATTTTTAATGCTATTTTCATATCGGGATAGGCTCCAGCACCCCCGCGACCCTTGTGAGGAAAAGCGGTAGAAAATGAATGAATGAATGAATAATATTATAATATAATATATTTGATATAATATTGTAAAACCAGAGTATTTAAGTTTTGTCATGAGTTGGTGTTTCTTGGTGGAACATGAAGTCTGGACAGATATGGCTCACCGTGACACTCTTCAACGTGTTGCTGCAGGTTTTGGGAGCAGACTGCGGACACACACGAGAAAAGCAGACCATGAAATACGACAAAGCTACAAAGTACGACATGCGCTTGGCCGTTTTTTTTACCTTCCGTTAGAGAAGGAGCCTCCACCACCACTTTGATGGGAGGCGTTGATTCTGAGGAGTAGACGTGCACGAGGCTGCTGAAGAAAACCCCAGCCGGTTTCCAGATCACCAGGGTCACCTGCACACACTCGGGGTTGTAAACGGACAAGACGGTTCATTCAAAGAGCGGAGGCGTCCTTTACCTTTGCCTCGTTCTGTAAAGGAGCCACACGTTCGACTGTGAAGTCCACCCGCTTGCACGCCGGGAAGGTGGCTGGCGTTTTGTAACACAACACAACAGACGCTACAACAGAGAACAACATTGGAACATAACTGAGTATTAACTCAGTTAATACAACAATGAAAATTACATTGACTTCATTTAAAAAAATACACAAGTCCCACCTGATGAAGGCTTGGCCTCCTGGTGGTTGAGATCTTCATCCATGTCTTCTCCCTCACGGACCCGCAAGTGAGCGTCTATGAGCAGGCATAACGTGCACCGTGCACCATCCCGGCAGCACACGTCCACTTTAGCCGCGAGCTTCAGCACATCCACGTCATCGTGGCTCTCCGGGATGTGTAGCGGCGTCTCATCCATCACCAAACACTTGGACAGACCCTGGAAGCGAACAAGCTGCTAATATTAGCGACGGTGTTAGAAGCACTCTCCTCACAAGAGTGGACATACTTTAGAGTAGTCAGTGTACATCTTATACAGCAGGATACAGTCCAGCTCGATGGAAACACAAGGAAGTGAACCTCACAGTGAACATGTCCAAGGAGTGTAATATTTAATGCTCTTGGGCATGGAATTGATCCGGAATCCTCTTCCACTCCATGATGACACCACTGGTGGGTGTGGGTGATACTTAAGATGCCCCACAGCCATCACAGTCACCCTCCTCTGCAACGCACTTGATCAACTTTTAGATTAAAAAGCTGCTGTGTAGCCCACAGTACCGGTCGGAATCCACGTTTCCTCTCAATGAACCGC
Organism: Doryrhamphus excisus; assembly: GCF_037039965.1. NCBI lineage: Eukaryota > Metazoa > Chordata > Actinopteri > Syngnathiformes > Syngnathidae > Doryrhamphus > Doryrhamphus excisus. Next base: position 17,391,010 of record NC_136367.1, on the reverse strand, counting down.
AGTTCTCCAATAACGAGCAGCACTCGTGCAGCCCCACACCATGACCTCTGACTGCAGTGGAGACAGAATGACGTCAGTGTTCACCTGTGTTGCCACCAGTAGACGTGGACGTACACACCATAATCAGCATTCACAGCGATGTCATCGAGGTCATGCGTCACATTGTTTGGTTGTTTGCAAACCATAAACCACTTAGCTTGTGTCTTTTAGCGGTTTTAATGACTTTGACGTGAGACATAAAGAACTGCAAGCAGGTAATAGTGCCAATGATTAATACACTGCTCATCCAAATGCTAAGCAGTTGGTCAATGTGGAGAATGTCCATGTGGCAGTGGTGGATCTTAAGGAGGTTCTAAGAAGATACAAAAGGAAGAAATAGGAGTGACAGCCTTAAAAGGCAAAATGTTGGTAAAAATGTGGATTGAATGTGATTTAGTGTCAGGTAGTCACACTGTCATCATCTCTTGACGGCAAAGGCAACAAAGCTTTCTCTCTTGGAACAAGGTGGGATTGATAAGCAAGGCCTCTGTTTGGACGCGGTAAGGCTCATGGAACTAAAACATGAAGAAAGGATCCCATTGGCTGTTCCGTCAAGACACGGGAATGAAGGTCGGTACTGATGTTGAGTGCCATCCCATAACCATCAGACAACCATCGGACAGAAAAGATTTTAAGAGCACCAAACATGGGACGTTGAAAGGTGAACGGTTCTGATGGCTTCCAACGTGACCGGCATGACAAGGAGATCCCAGCTGAGATGTTTTCCACCATCACCATCATCATAATCATCATCCTTCCATGGAATTATGGAGCTTTGGGTCGTGCAGGGGTGTCAAACGGCAGCCGGCTATGTGGAGATGTTGCAGGGAGCATTCTTCATGAGTGAAGGACCTGGTTGGTGTGGTAATGACTGGCTTTTTCTACACTTTTCCAGACAGTGAAGCCATCTTCAGCACCCGGAGCAACATTCCCACTGGCCTCCTGGAAGCCCGAAGCCATTTCTAGTGAAGAAGAATGGCACATTCAGGACTTTGAGGGTGTCTTTTAGAGCAATGGTCTTCAACTCTGGATCTTCTCATTTATTCATTCATTTTCTACTGCTTGTCCTCATGAGGGTCGCGTTCGTGCGTGCTGGAGCCTACCCCAGCTGTCAGCCTATTTTAAAAAAAATTGCTCACTCACTCCCATGTCTTCTGTTTGTATTTTGAATGTCTTAGAATCTACTTAAGATCCAACAGTAAAATGTACGTTCTTCGCATTTCCGCACTGATGTTGATATTTCCAGATTTCCAGATTGTAGTCCACTTTAGTTTGATTCCGCCTTCATGTTTTTTGCTAGAAAAATCATCTTGTCCACACAGTCTTCAGAAAGTGCCGACCCGTTGGCGGTGCCAATGTCCCCCGCCGTAGCAAACACACCCCGGCTGGTGACAGACGTCGCCGCCGGTATGGCGAGGTATTTCTTTGCCAACTGAGCAAGGTGAGGGAAAGCGGGCTCGTTGCTCTTCCACCAAAGGAGCGGGTCAGAATCAAGCGATATGCAGCTGACCATCCTGTAAGCCGTCACCTCTTCTTTCACCAGGAGCTGCAGAGTCGGTTCCTGTCCCACCTGAGCCTTGAAGAGCTCACCGAACACTTCCGTCATTGCTGATTTTTTGAGCGGGGGAGAAGCTTCAAGGTTGTGTTCTCTTTTCACTGGAGTCGAACTGACGGCTGTTGTCCCCGTGGCGTCGGCGTTCTGCAGAAGAAGAACTGTATTTCATGCATAGAACACTTCCAATATTGAATGCACACAAAAAAGATGAAAATACCTCTTCTTTCTTGATAGTAATCTCTGTGATCAGGCCGCTGAAGGTCCCATCACGACAGGCCTCGTCCACGTGAGGGAGGCCCTTGAACCTGGGGTCCAGGGCTGTGCATTTGTGCAGGTAGTCTTGGCAAGCCGTGTACCTGTCCTCCAGGTTCTCTCTGATGGCAGCCTTGATTTCACTCACAGTCGGAGCATCTTCCACGTTGGGTTCCATGGAGTTCAGCAGTGTACTTTTAAGGGGAAGGATCATGGAGGCTGAAGGTGCCGATTCGGTGCTCATGAGCGTTGTGATGGCTTTTAGAGGTTTCAGCACCTCGATGACTTCCTCCGCTGTTCTCACCTCCTGGTCCGTCAATAAGGTGACATCTTTCTTCCTTTTGAGGCTCCTGTCTGTCAGCGCTGCGTACGCCGCCGTGTGCTGCTCCAGGTAGCGTTCCAGCATATCGTAACTGGAGTTCCAGCGAGTGGTGACGTCATGAATGAGGTCATGTTTTGGTGTGTTAAGCATTTCCTGTTTGCTTTCCAGCAAGTGTGCGGCTGTGGTACTACGATGAAAAAAAGACACGATTCTCCTGACTTTACCGAGCACTCTCGATACTTGGTTGAGTCCGGTTACCTTCTCTGCAGCGACATTAATTGTGTGAGCAAAACATCCAATTTGAGGTCCAAGTCCTGCTTCGCCGACCGCATCTGCCATGTTTCCAGCGTTGTCTGTCGTTACTGGAATCATTGTTGCTCCCGACCTCTCCAGGTTCCACACCAACACCATCCGCTTGAGTTCTTCTGCAATGTGGGCGCTGGTTTGTTCACACAAGACCCGGGTTTGCAGAACATGGCTGGCTAGAGTCCACTCAGGGGTGATGTAGTGTGCAGTCACCGTAATGTAGCTCACAGCAGCCCTGCAAGTCCATCCATCAGCTATAAGCGCCACAGCAGATGCCCTGGACAAGTGGTCCATTACAGCACATTTGGTTTTTTCATAAAGGGAGGGTATTATTTTCTGGCGGAAGTGGGCGGGGGAAGGAACTTGGTACCGGGGTTCAATAACACCCAGCATATGTTTAAATCCAGAGTTCTCAACGACTGAAAAGGGCCGTAAATCGGCAGCTAGAAACACACCGATTGAATTAGTTATGGCATTGACTCGCTCTAATGAGAAACGCTGTTGACTTGTCTTCGTTAAAACCAGGTTACTAGTTTTCCGGGGACCGATGTTCACGTAGCCGTGGTGCCGTCTCAGGTGACTAAACAAGTTCGTCGTACTTCCCAAGGCATACCCGATTTCTGCAAAACAATGGCGGCATACTGCTTTGCTCTTGTCCACTTGTCTCTGTCCGTTGACGTATTCCACCGCGAAGGCGAAGTGTTCCCACACCGCAGACTTTAAGGACGGATGGGGCTTTTCGAGTTCCTTAAAAGCATTCCCAGCCATGTTACTGCTAAGCCACAGCTTTCCTTGCATGGGTATTGTTTTTGTTTTTTTTACCGAGTCAATGAGTGGCGTTACACTTCCTGTCCCTCGCTCAATGTGTACCGCGTAATTCGGTAAGACTCCGTGTTGAAGCCAAGGTTCCGTACCGAAAAATCCGATAAGTAATACGGTTACATTACGAACATCCCTGATAGCTATTTCGACAGCAATGGTCCCGTGTTGACTATTTGCAACCCTTTAATTCCAAAGTAAGTGACATTTTCCGAAAAAAATGTGAAAATAAGGAACACCAGCGACAACGGTAACATTTCCCGCCAGACTGAAGCTAAAGCTATGAAGAGGATATTTTTAAAACATAAAGTTAAGATAGTGTTGACCAACGTTTTTGTCTTGCCTACCCGCATTGTCTTTTCGTCATACCGCCGGTATCCCATCACTCATACCGATAATTCTCCTACAGTACAATGGAACTGTTGTGTGTCACACTTTAATGTTCCCTAGGGAAACTAGTTGTAGCGCACACGTTCCATTCCGTGTAATCTAAAATGCCCGAATATCCTGTATGTACTCAGTATTTGGGGGATTAAATGGCTGGGGGCATAAGGAAGTAAACATATTCATACCTGTCAATATTTGCATTTGAAAGTAAAATAATATATTGCAGCTTCACTCTATCAAGGTTTTTCAAAACTATATTAATTATTAAATCACACCATTACGTTGTTGTCCATCCTTAACCCTCATTATGAATAGAAAATATGCATTTGCTAAATGAAGCATTTTCAAGCATAAAATGAATACATAAATGAAGTCAAATATGTGTATAAGGAATTCAGAAAATGCATTGATATGCAATGATATGTAGTATCGTAGACTGGTCACTAGGTGTCACTCATGACACTGTAATGTTGGCTGAGACACACAAGCACCAGACTTTTATTCCAGGTTTCAACTACAGGCACAATAAACCCTAATAAAAAAATTGTTTACTCTTGTGACCTTAACTCAAGACCAGCTAAAACTCAACTCTGAACCTGTGACATCACTTCCTTTCCGACTGCCACTCTGCTCCCCATAGCACTGGAACATATTTACAGTTATACATAGCGAGTAATACATATTACAGTAATACATATTACAAGACCTGACCAGATTTTAACGTTACTTTGAAGAAAAGTACAACATTCAAAGCTGATTAAAAATATATGGAAATACATTGGAATTACTAATAAAATTTCTACTATGTTACACTCTTCTGCACTCTGTGTGTAGAAGACACGCTGCCCCGCCTCCACCCACCCGTACAAAGGCATTAATGCGTGTATTGTATTGTGTATCCATGTTGACTTTCTGAAGTAATGCTAATCACATTTATGAGATGCTGTCCAGGACAGTATAACAGTCTTACCTGGGAGCAGGTGACTTGTGGGGAAGCATATCCGTCCAAAGTGCAGGCTGACTTCTGAAAAGCCAGTAGAAGAAGCCAAAAGGAGCTTGGTAAAAGAAACATAGTTCCCAAGAGTGAAGCTTTTCCTAAACATCTGTCATATGGTGTTTGGGTCTCCTTGAAGAAGCGCTGTATTGTTTCCCAGCATGACTAGATGGCTAGAGCTTGGATGAAGTAACTCAACGTTGACGTAAGCTCAAAACCATCAACACTCGCTCACTTTTGTTTCAGCCTGGGTGGGAGGAAAGAGACAAAAATCAAGCGCCTGTGGACTCGTAAAGTGGTTATGAAGATGAAGGAAAGAAGCTGTTAGCGACTCACTGCTGGAGTTGAAGTCATCCAGAAAGAAGATTCATTCATGTGCCGGGGTGGATCGATCTGCCCCACGAAAATCAACAAGTCCTGGATTTGTTTAGCCAGTTATTAACCCTGAGGTCTAGACCAAAGTCCACCCTGGAGAGACTCCGCCTTTACACTCCACTCCAACGCAACAACATAATATGTCCTGGCAACCAATGAAGCAACGACCAGACTCCGACTTGATAAACTCGTTAGTTTGGTCCTGCTTTGCTACTCTGATGAAGACGACAAGCCCGCACGGAACATGACTCATCTGAACCGGTCGGAGGGCTCAATGCCAACCGGAATGCTGCTGCCACACCTCCGATCGGTGGCGTAGCCAGGAATGTTTCATCCATGTTGATAGGGTGGGAACAAGTTGATACCGAAATGACCGGCGAGGTGGCTGTAGCCCTGCCGCTACCACTAATAAACTCAGGTACACACACAGAGTATTTGTGAACATAAAACTACACAAGTACGAATACCATCCTGGTATCCATAGTATCAATATTTGGACCTCTTTATGTTACGGCAATCCCAGTTCGATTCTCACTCTGTCACCATATCACAGCTTTACAGGAAGCAAGGAATTCTGTTGTTGACGGCCTATTATGGGTCAAAAACATTCTGGTTTGATGTACCCGTGGTATAAATAAAGCATTTTCAAGCATAAACATTGCTATATGGAGGACAATACAAGGCTTTGCGTACATGTACACATACTACACAATACTCTGTGTGTATACAAGCAGCCTCGCCTCCAGCCATTGAGACTGACAAAGGGGCTCACTCCGTTCATGCCGTTGTTCTATGGAAATGTGGTTCCAATTGCAAAGTTGACCTTGTTGATCTGCTGTCATTTGACAAGGTTATTTTTTGGATGATGGACATCTGTGTGAAAGAAAGAAAGCTGATTGGTTTACTTGCTTTGTCAGCATTTATTGTTGACCTCATTATGGATGTACACCATCTCCAGATGTATTTTTCATTAAAGGTCGCTGACAGTGAAACGGCTGAGTGGTGCTTGTAGTGCCGAGTCAGCGGACGTGAGCCAGCAGGGTGCTCTGACTGGTGAGTACATGCAGTAGTCCATAGCGGAGGATCTACACGCAATGAAAGACAACGTGATGCTAGCCACATCCTCCACGGCAACGTTTAGGGGAGAAATAAAACACCTACCTGGAAACATCTATTTCTTCCCCGTTCAGCTTAAGTTTGGTGATGGGACCTTGGTGCACTTCTTCATAAGCTACGGGCTTCACGGCTGAAAAACAACACAAGACACTGAATGAACAAAACACTTCTTCATTTCATCCATCAAGTATGGCAGGGCGGCTCAAAAAAATCCACCTAAAATTCCTTCAGCGTTGCCAGATGGGTGCTGCCTCAAAGTCGGCCAGAGGAATTCCTGTCCATTCTTCCCATGAAGCAAGATGAGCAGGCGTGTTTCTCCAGCTGTGATGTCAACCTCCTTGTCCCGTTTGATCACCACCGCGCTGCGGAAAGACCCCTCAACTGTCAAACATCTGCATGCACCGTTGACATGTTTTTTCACTGTCACATCAGTCAAAAACACGTCACGAAGAGGAAAAACAAACGTATAAAAGTGGCACTGTGTGACATCACAGCACGCCTACAGTATATAGTGGACTACTACATCTTTATCCAAAATGCACCTTCCAGCAGTGATGTGCTCCTGTCCAGTGTGCCGGGTCACTGTCTGTCCGTCTTTAATGGTGACGGCACCCGTGTCAATGAAGACAGTGATGCCATCTGTGTCGAAGTGGACAGCGATCCTGCTGAAGCCGTGGTCGTCGTACACCTCACCATTCACAGACACACCTGGTGCAGACGACATATTGGATGAGTCAAACACCTTAGTACAGTACAATACAGTACAGTAGAGTAGAAGACAGTACAATATAATACATTAGAGTACGTTAGTCCACATCTGGGTGGCACGGCGGTCTAGTGGTTAGCGCGCAGACCTCACAGCTAGGAGACCAGGATTCAATTCCACCCTCTGTGTGGAGTTTGCATGTTCTCCCCGTGCATGCGTGGGTTTTCTCCGGGTACTCCGGTTTCCTCCCACATTCCAAAAACATGCTAGGTTAATTGGCCACTCCAAATTGTCCATAGGTATGAATGTGAGTGTGAATGGTTGTTTGTCTATATGTGCCCTGTGATTGGCTGGCCACCAGTCCAGGGTGTACCCCGCCTCTGGCCCAAAGACAGCTGGGATAGGCTCCAGCACCCCCCGCGACCCTCGTAAGGAAAAAGCGGTAGAAAATGAATGAATGAATATTCTCATATTTCATGACCAACTGTTTGAGTGACGTCTCATACAGGACTTATTACAGGTCTTTCCTCCTAAAAAGAGTTCAGGGGAAGTGATGACAGGCTGTTAAAGTCACAAAACTAAATGCTTGATTTGCTCACCTGCACAACCATTGGAGTGTTCTTTTGAAATGATGGGTTATCAGAGCTATTTTTAATGTATGACGTCACAATTATGTGATCATTACGGGTTTGATGATTATCATGCATACATTTTATACTTTGAATGCGTCAAACAAGTGTATGATGAGGCATATTTGGGGCTTCAACTTAATGATTTGTACTCTGCCGCCCTCTGCTGTCTGGATGCAGTCCTGCGTCCAGAGTTTTTTTTACTTCCGTTGAGCGTATGTCACCACCCTCTTCTACATTTAGCTTCTGTTGCTAGTGAACAATGGCAATTGAGGAGAAAAGGAGAGGGTTCCGAAGTTGAATGCCATCTTGTAGTCACAACACTCATTTTTATTGCAAATGTTGATCTAAAATCAAATGAAAACATCAAGCTAGCAAGAGGGTTTGGAGAGGGAAGTGCAAGCCGTGTGCTAAAAAAAGACATATTTATGAGCGTATGAATTCCTGTCAGATTAGTGGAAGATCTACTGTATATTTCATCATGCCTATTTTTGTGTGCGTGCTAGCAACAGCAATGCTGACAAATCCCGTCCAACTAGCATGTGTGCTATCCGTGACTCACCTGCACTGGGCAGGTGAAGTAGTCGAATGATGCTTCGTCCAATCACATCAAAACACAGCGGAAGAGAATGATTCTCAGCTTGGAGCAGAAAGCGGATGGCAGGCGGCGCTGATGGGAGACAAAGAGACACAGTAACATTTCAAACATTACATTCAACCCAGCATCAATCCAACACCTTTTTGTTTACCACTTATTGTGGGCGGGGCCACGGAAGGTAAAGTGAAATCATAATCCATTGCAATGAATGGTCCCTGTGGTCCCATGCGGCCTGGGGACAGACAATAGCATATCATGAGGGACATATCATTAGGTACACCTGTACACTCTACTATACTATACTGTATGTCATATGCAGTAATCACATTAGGTACTGCTGTTCAGTGATGGGAATAACGGCGTTTAAAATAACGTTACTAACGCCGTTACTTTTTCCAGTAACGGGTAATCTAACTAATTACTTTTACTGTCAGCATAACGGCGTTACCATTTTCGACACCCCGTTACTGCACGTTACTGAAGCCGCCTAAAAATATATCACCGACTTCATAACTAATTTGCTAACTAGTGAGTTATCATAACTAGTGAGAGTGTTGCAGAGTGACAAGGGAGGAGGTGAGATAACCACATAAGCAATGAGGATTGGCTCAGGTTTGAGTAAAATTGCGTCTTCAGCCAATCAGAGATCGTAAGTGGGCGGGTGTTTAGAAGCACATAAGCAATGAGGATTGGCTAAGGTTTAGTAAGAGTTCGTCTTCAACCAATCAGAGAACTTAGGTGGGCGGGTGTTTAGAGCATGTTCAAAACAGCGTTTGCCAAATGGAAGTACAGACACTAATTTAACCTCGTTGATTATGTCCCCGAAAAAAACAATAGTTACTTTTACAGGTAACTAGTTACTTTTGTAGTGGAGTAACTCAGTTAGTAACTCAGTTAACTAACTATAACTAATTACTTTTTTAAAGTAACGTGCCCAACACTGCTGCTTTACACTGTTGTGTAGTACAGCAGTGTACTTGTCAACAATCACCACAATGATATGATATCCATACATATTCTTCAAGAAAGAGAGTCAATGCGAGCTTTCTATGTGATATGACCACAATATGCAAGTACGCCTGAAGGCAGTGCTTCTCAAATGGGGGGCCGTGGGGAACTGTCAGGGGGGCACAAGGCTTTCATTTCAATGCAAACCTACCAACATGTACACATTTATACAGTTGGCAAATCTGGAAAATGATCAGGGGTGCTCAAACTTTTTATACTACTGTACAATCAAGTCAATGAAACAAAATGAAACAAGGAAACAAAGAAATGAATAAAAAATGACAAATATGTGTATCTAGAGTATTGGAATGTAGCCCAAATGTGACATGTTAATCACCACATCTGTTTCATTAATGTCTTACCTGGGGAATGTGCAGGTGGAAAAAACCCTCCTGTCCCAAAAAAACTTTGTTAAGTGAATTCAATCAAAATGTTTATCTTTGTAACATTTACAATGTTAGATTGTTCAAATCCACTTCCTGGGAGAATAAACCTAAGAGAGAAAAATATACCTCCTAAACCAGGGTGTCCTGTCCCCAAAAACACAAATAACAATAATTTAATGAATGTTCATGCTTTCCTTCAATTCTACTAATTAAAAATGACATGAAATGAATGTGTGACACTGAGTGTCAATGAAACAAAGAAATGAATAAAAAATGACAACTATATTTCAATTCTGATATTCTTACCTGGGGAATATTGAACTGGAATATATCCTGTCACAAAAAAAAAACACATTGTTAAGCATATTCTATCAAAATCTTTATCTTTTTATATGCCGATTATTGAAAATCCACTTCCTGTGAGAATAAACCTAAGAGAGAAAAACATACCTCCTAAACCTGGTTGCCCTGTCCCCAAAACACAAATAACAATAATTTAATGAACGTTCATGCTGAGAGACTGTCAAAGAAACACACACACACACACACATCACTGTGCAATAGTTGTGGAAGTGTGAAAGAGTGACTATATGTGTCATACCTGAGTACCCTGGTATCCCTAAAACAAAAACAAAATAAAAGTCATGCTGTGCTATATTGGCTTTTTACCGATATCCAATCCCGTATGCCGATACTGTCTAGCACATCATTACTGCTACTGATACTGGCCAATAGTGGCGATGTGTAGCAGGGCGATTGGGTAATATCAATAGTTCCGATACAGCTCTAACCATCAATCAAGTTTTCATTCTTATAGTAGTTCTCAATAATAAGTCATCATTCATTTGATATGATTTAGTCATCATGATTGATACCAATGTGACGATATGTTAAAAAGTGTTTCTGGCCGTAGTTTGCCCACCTCTGAAATAAATCAACTATCCAGTAATAATGTTTGTCATTGATGACGTACCTGCGTAACCATGCTGTATATCTGTGGTACCAAAAGAAAATTGGGATTAAATTCATACCTTAGCATATGAATGGCTTTCATGTATCATACCTGGGGATGATTTCATGACTGCAAAGTAAAAGAGTTATGGAAAGGCCAGTGTGGTTAGATTAGACATTGATTTGATGTGTATGGAATGATGTTTATCTCGAGTGTGTACGTCTTACCTGTGGAGCTTGTAACTGGGAAAAAGGAAAGGAAACAAAGTCACTAGAGGCTGTGGAGGGAAGGGTATACCGTGCATATATAGTGCAAATATCACACAGGAAATATGAAATACTAATAGATGCCCACGCTTTACGTTATATACGTTTGTTTTTTTTCCAAAAATCCTTTATGGAGACATGACAGTAGCCACAGTAACATGAGCTCATCTATATGACCTTCAGACATGAAGCGTCAACAACTACTAGAACGTCTTCCCCACTCAGTAAATTGTAATTTATTACAGGAAATTGGAGGCTAATGAGTTAGCTCGCTAGTTTGCGCATGGCCGTCTCTTGTGTCCCCGCAGTAGCCTGCACATTACAGCTAAGCAATGTGGCGTAAACAGAGAATAATAGATGTGTCAAGGTGATTATAGGGGTGCTATTTCATGTCTACGGGACTCTAAGTTATTAATACACTGTGTGAGTCCCACTGTGTTCTTAATGTTTTGTTTTTGTTATCACATGTCAGTTAGCATGTTTGTCAGTAAACGTTGAAAATGTACGTCAAAAATGTTTGACTCAGTTAATTCAGTTAGAAAAATAGCAAATTAGCCGTAGATTTTTCTGTATGTGTCCCTCAGTGGGAATCTCATCCTCTCATGTTAGAAAGGCATCTCCTAAATCATCATTCCATACTCACTACGTCTCTGACTGTTGCGTCTTCCCGATGTTCCCCTCAACCCAGGTGAGGCCATCCCTAAGCGGGACCCCGTTCCGGGCTGCGGTGGCGGCGGGGCGCCCTCGCTGGGCTTATCGAGCACTTCTGTGGTCTCCTCTGTTGGCTTGGTGACCACCATGGATGTGAGCGGGGTCACGAAGCCGTACTTCAGAGACAGCCTCAAAGCCTCCGATTTGACTTTCTCTTTCTCCGATCCACTCAGCTGCAGCCTGTTGATTAGGAAATTTTAGGAAAAATTAGGAAAAAATGAGGTCATCATTAGAGGGACAAAGTTTGACTGACTCTTTGTCCAGGAGTTGTTTGACGGTCAGGTAGGCCCAAACCCTTTGAGTGTTGCTGTCATCAGCTGGCTTGGCGGTTCCGTTGGTGTCAGTAAAGATGATGCTTGCGTTCCTCTGCAGAGGAACCAAACGTTAACGAACGTCCCAGCTGATGATGTACGGTGTTTCACCCGCGGGTACTCACAGAGATGGCCACGACTTTTGGAATGAAGGTTTCTATGTCGTTGTTGGTGATCTGACCGGCCACTACGATCTCGGAACCGTTGTAGTACTGGCTGAAGGTCGTCTGGGTCAGATTGGCACTGCCCTCGTACGTCATTTTCACGTTGGTCAGCAGGGGGTTGGCCACCTCGTCATAGAATCCCTTTAAACATAAACACTCTATAAATATTTACATTCATGCTAGCAGTACCACAGGAAAGAAAAAAATGTATTGCAATCTACTAATTGTATCTCTACTATGTTACACTCTGTGTGTATGCCAGCGGCCCCGCCTCCACCCATCCAGGCAAGGGGACTGTATGACTATCACTCCGTTCCTGCCCTTGTTCTATGGTGCCAAGCTGCTGAAAGCAATGCACAGAGTGAACTCTCTTCCTGCCTGACACGCACACATTGATCATTCACTTGAATGGGGGGGGGGGGCTAGTGCCCCCACCAGACAGAGAAATTCTCTCACCTTATCAGATCTTGTGACACCCCTAAAACATTTCTGTCCCCCTCTAACTGAGGGGGGACGTGGGCTAGTGCAAGAAGGAATACATTGCAATCATTCAATCAATAGAAACTGAATGTGATGATATTAGAAATCAATACGTCAACAAGTATCATTGGCTTAGCTCGATTGGAGACGCGACGCTAAATCAGGGGTGCTCTACCACTGGCTGGGCACCAGTCCAGGGTGTACCTTAACATGTCAACTGAAAGAGTTTTTATGTGAAAGAACCAATGAAAACAAATGACCTTCAGTTGCAAATCTGCATCAGAGTCCTCGTAAATGCGGCGTGCAACACCGTTGTTCTGCAAGGACATCTTCTCCAGGAAGCCAAAGTTGACATCAAAACCAAAACCAAGACAGTAGAGCGGGAACTTGTCTTGGATGGCCGCCCTCACGTTGGATTGGATTTCCTCCAGATTGGTCACACCTGCAGGAACAAACAGACAACAACTATCACATAACAATTAGCAGATATGCAGTAATAATGAAGATGGTGTGTAGTGTGTGTACCTGAGGTTGGGTCTCCATCAGTGAGGAGTATTAGGATGGAGGCTGAGCCTTCCCTGGGTTGCTGATTCAGCATCTGGGATCCTTCCAGCAAGGCTGTGTTGATATTTGTGGCTAAGAGAAAAAGAGAAAAAGAAAAAAAAGTGAAAGCTGTCCAAATGTTTCAATATGGAGGGCAAGAAAACCACCGACATCCTCTATCTTGAATGTTGCGTGCAAATGTTTTGGCGCTCTCCACGTTGTCTGGTGTAGCCTGAACAAGTTCTCGTTTCCAGTACATAATTCTGCTGTCGAAAGTGATGAGACCAAAGTAGTCCTCCTCTGCCAGGTCATTCAAGATGTGGAGCAAAGCCATTCGGGTCTGGGAACAAACACGTAGCACTCGTTACACTTTACAAAGCTATTATTGACTTACTTACTTTTCTAGAGATTGGAACTGCCTCTATTAGGAAACGCTAGCCTTTCAATACACTACGTATATACAATACGTGCTAACATTGCATTAGCTTACATGCCATTAGCTTACATTCCATTAGCTTGCATGACATGAATTTACATCGCATTAGCCTACATGACACCAGCTTAAATTGCATTAGCTTACATTCCATTATCTTACATGACAGAAATTTACGTTTAATTAGCTTACATGAGATTAGCTTACATTCCATTAGCTTAAATTGCTTTAGCTTACATTGGGTTAGCTCACATTGCATTAGCTTGCATTCCATTAGCTTACATGACATGAATTTACATCGCAGTAGCCTCCATGACATTAGCTTAAATTGAATTAGCTTACATTGCGTTCGCTCATATTGCATTAGCTTACATTCAATTAGCTTACATGACGTGAGTTTACATCACATTAGCTTACGTGACATGAGTTTACATGACATGAGTTTACATGGCATTAGCTTACAAGACATGAGCTTACATTGTATTAGCTTACATGACATGAGCTTACATTGCATTTAGCTTACATGACATTAGCTTACATTGCATTAGCTGTCATGACATTAGCTTACATTGCATTAGCTGTCATGACATTAGCTTACATTGCATTAGCTGTCATGACATTAGCTCTAGGGAAAATATTTCTACCATCTTGTGTGGAAGTGCTTTGGGTTCTCAGGTTGGAAAAAAATACAGCTAGCTAGCTAGCTAGCTATAAACAATAGGGCCCTATAAATTAAACAGCCCTACAGTTGCACATTTATGATTGATTGATTGTCCGAATGAAATAAACATGATCATTACTGTTAGCACGTAAGAAACAAGTCAACGAGGGTACCTGTTCCATTTTGCGTCCGTGCATGGATCCGCTCTGATCGATAACGAAGACAACATTCTTGGGGATGCGGGTAAGACTCGAGGGAGCAAAGTGATGCACAAAATATCCATCGGAGCTCTGAAAAAAGGTGAAAAGCCAGCATGGATTAGACGTGGAACCCGGGTTTGTATCCACAACGGTTTCTTTACCTTGATGTCCCCTAGTGACCTGTGTCTGTTGACGTCATAGACAATGACCAGATCTCCATTCATGCCGTCTTCTCCACAGTTTTCACATACTTTCTGTTGCTCCAACGTTGGGTAGAAGTAAACCCAAGCCTGCAAAAATTTCTCATGTCAGCTGATCAAGAGTCGGACTAGGGAGTGCTCGGCGTAGACCACAGTTGTACTAATATTGTGGTGATGGTGTTTGGAGCGTTCGGACATTGGTGGTTTTTGACCCTGTCAGCCACCATAGTCCAGGGATTGACTAATGAGGGAAAGGACAAGGGGCCGGGCACGGAACACTGTGGAACACTACCCAAAGGAGTGAGTTGATGTTGTGCTTCTTTCACCTGTTTGTCCAGTTGTTTTTTGGTGATAGCGTTAGCCAGAGCATTGGTGCTAAGTCCTCCTCTAACATCCAGGAAGTTGATACAGGCTTTCTCATGAATGTACACATCCACCTGGAATTTGGGATAAAGATGATATAAGGCAGCAAGGAAAATCAAGCCCTCATCCTCACAGTCCGCCGCACCTTGAAGTCTTTGACGGGCTGCATGGGGCGAGCGTGGATCTGCAGCTCGTACTTGCCAAGCCTGCGTTTCAGCAGCTCCTCATATGTGAGTTCAAAGGTCACCTTTTTTAGCGCGGCCACCGTCACGGAGGTCTTGAACTCCTCCAGAGTCCTCCCCACTGAGCTGCGAAAGGGATGGAAGGCAATGCAATTACCTGTACGTCTTCTAAGACACCTGAGCATTCCATTGAATGATTGAAGCATGCATGGGAATCATCACAGGCATCCAAATACCTGACAATGCCCGCACTTTCGCCACGAGACACGGCCTGACTGTACTGCTGCTGAGCCGCTTCTTTGGCTTTCACTACGCCATCGTACACCTGGTCGTCCATAAACCTGAGGAAGGTCAAGGAAGAAGGTTATTCTGCAATTATTCTTTGAATGTTTCTTGGTTCTGGTCCCTTTTAACGCTACCTCAAATATTAACAGTAGTATTCCTACAATACATTTCAGGAGGTATTTGATTATTCATTCATTCATTTTCTACCGCTTATCCTCATGAGGGTCGCAGGGGTGCTGGAGCCTATCCCAGCTGTCTTCAGGCGACAGGCGGGGTACACCCTGGACTGGTCGCCAGCCAATCACAGGGCACATATAGACAAACAACCATTCACACTCACATTTTGGAGTCGCTAATTAACCTAGCATGTTTTTGGAATGTGGGAGGAAACCGGAGTACCCGGAGAAAACCCACACATGCACAGGGAGAACATGCAAACTCCACACAAAAATAACCAAGGGTGGAATTGAACCCTTGTCTCCTAGCTGTGAGGTCTGTGCGCTAACCACTCGCCCGCCGTGCAGCCCCTAGCATCGTTATTCGTTCATTCATTTTCTATCGCTTATTCTCACGAGGGTCACGGGGGATGCTGGAGCCTATCCCATCTGTCTTTGGGAGAGAGGCGGGGTACACCCTGGACTGGTGGCCAGCCAAACACAGGGCACATATAGACAAACAACCATTCACACTCAAATTCATACCTATGGACAATTTGGAGTCACCAATTAAACTAGCATGTTTGTTCCAAAAACATTCCAAAAACATGTTAGGTTAATTAGCTTAATTTTACCCAACACGGGGAACCTCACCCGGCTCGGACACGGAAAGGATTGACAGATTGATAGCTCTTTCTCGATTTAAATTAGCATGTTTGTTTCAAAAACATTCCAAAAACATGCTAGGTTAATTAGCAACTCCAAATTGTCCATAGGTATGAATGTGAGTGTGAATGGTTGTTGGATGTTCCTATCAGGGTTTAATGCTGCCGATACTGATCCTGATCATCCATGAGTGAAATGCTCCGATACTGATACCAATCCCGATACCGATACCAATACGGTTAACATAGATGCAGTGTAAATGTTCACCGAGGATTTTTCTTGTGAGAGCTGATTGGCGGAGGGGGTCAAGTATCGGATGTGTCAATACCGGTTTTTTTTCAGTGATATCGGCCGATACCGATATCGATCGTGGCATAAAGTGAAGAAACAGTGCAGGTTGGAGGTTTGCTGCATGCTTTGAATGGGAATAAACAGTGCCATCTGGTGGACACATATCAAAAATATCAATTGAAAGTCTGTCACAAGGAAGAAATATTATATTATAATATTGTAATATTATTATATGTTATTTTAGTGTGGCTTCATTTTAGACTCATTAGACGATCATTTAGACGATCCCCTGGAAAGGCAACACACACATGCCGTCATGTCCACTAATGCTGTGTTGATCTACCCACATTCTGAACTTGCTGATGAAGGCATTCTTGGGAATTCGCACGTGGAACTCCACCTCTTTGGATTCATCTTTCCTGTTGACCACGCGGCTGGTGATGACGGTGGTGGCGTAGCGGCCGCTCACCGTGGAGTTGATGTGAAAGCTGTAGATCTCCCAGTCGGCCTGAGCAAACAAGCAAAAAGGTCTCTGTTGGAAATGGCCGTCTGCCACCCGGCCCGAGCAAAGACCGAAAGGCCGTGAGAAAACAAAAGATGTGATTGGTGGATGGCAGGGGTGTCACAATATAAACAATACGTCTATAAACAAAATCATGCTTATAGGCTAAGAAGTGATAGTATACGTATACTATATACAGTATATGGTGTACCTACCCATTATATAGACTTTGCATTAGAGGTGACAAAGTGTCTTTAACATTAGTAGTATCAGTATTCTTTCTTCAGTTTTCTTGTTGTATTTGAGTGTCATATATATACTAAAGGTGTGCAATAAATATTTGGGAAAAAAGCAGGCAGGTGCATAAATTAGGGCACCCCAACAAAAAATAACATGCAATATTTTGCAGAAATAGATGCTTCCTATCGCAATAAGGGTCTGGATTCTGTTTGAAGGTATTTTTGACCATTCTTCTTTCCAAAACATCTCCAGTTGAGTCAGGTTTGATGGTTTCCGCTTTAAATCACAGCACAGATTTTCAATAATACTTGATGGACATTCCAGAACGTTGTAGTACTTGTTCCTCTGCATGGATGCCTTGGTAGAATTTGAGCAGGGTTTAGGGTCATTGTCTTGTTGGAAGCCAGTGTGTGCGCTCTTATTGGAAGTTGTTTTAGCATTAGCTACATTATTTTTGTAAGAAGAAGAAGAGAATAGTTAAGACAATGGAGGACAAGAAGCATACCTTGTTGGTTTGAGTGCTACCAAAAGCCAGAAGCAGCCCAAAGATGCTGACTCGTATCAGGGTCCCCTCCATGGTGGCCCCCGTCACAGTGTAGCCGGGATGCCTCAAAAGTTGCCTTTTAAACCCAAACAGAGCATCCATGTGTACACAAAGCGTGGTGAAAGGGCAAACTCCTCTTTTTCGCTTGAAACAGCTCACTCTCACTCACACACACACATATATTGTACAGATAATGACAAAATCAAAGTTATGTGTAATATTGGACACTGTATGATAACCAAGACATTTGTAAGTAATATAGTAGATTATATGATAACCAAGACATGTCTAATATTGGACGTTGTATGGTCAGCAAGATATGTGTAATATAGTACGTTGTATGATAACCAAGACGTATGTAATATAGTGTATGTATGATAACCAAGACATGTGTAATATAGTAGATTATATGATAACCCAGACATGTCTACTATTGTATGTTGTACGGTAACCAAGACATGTGTAATATAGTATGTTGTATGATAACCAAGACGTACGTAATATAGTGTATGTGTGATAACCAAGATGTGTGTAAAATTGTAGGTTGTATGATAACCAAGACATGTGTAATATAGTAGATTATATGATAACCAAGACATGTCTAATATTGTATGTTGTATGGTAACCAGGACATGTGTAATATAGTACGTTGTATGATAACCAAGACGTACGTAATATAGTGTATGTATGAAAACCAAGACATGTCTAATATTGTACGTTGTATGGTAACCAAGACATGTGTAATATAGTACGATGTATGATAACCAAGACGTAAGTAATATAGGGTATGTATGATAACCAAGACATGTGTAACATAGTAGATTATATGATAACCAAGACATGACTAATATTGTACGTTGTATGGTAACCAAGGCATGTGTAATATAGTATGTTGTACGATAACCAAGACATACGTAATATAGTGTATGCATGATAACCAAGATGTGTAATATAGTACGTTGTATAACAACTTTTCACTTTGCACTTTTCAGACAGGTTGACATGCAGTACTTCATGTATCGTACTATATTAACCATTACTGTTACCGTGGACTGTGCACACACACGTGTTATTTGTTTGTCCCCACTGTTCCATTGGTGCCATCATGAAAAGGCCATCAGAGGACCAAGCGTATTCCCGTTCAAGCCCGCCCAATCTGCACTTTGCACTTTGTTGGCTTTGCAATAAAAAACACCTACGTTATTACTACCATTATGCTGTCATTTATTGTCTTTCTCTCCTCAAGTATATCTATACAGTATATATCTATACTGTACTATGGTGCTGTTTGTCAGCAGGCCAAGCATTGCTAGGGTAGATTACAAGCAAGGGGGGTGGGGGGGTGAGTTTGTTTTACAGAAGAAGAAGATGGAAATCCATTCATACACTATATCATCAGATACCATGTTGACAGTATACAGTATATCATCAGATACCATGTTGATACAGTACAAATACAGACGTGAGTCACACTTTCTGGGGGGGTCCAAGCTTTCAAGGGTCACATGTAGGAAAGTTGATAGATGAAATAACATACATCCATGCATACATTAAAGAGGCTGAAAGCAATCAAATGTCGGTCAATATTTATGAAATCCCTTTAATTTTTTTGTACCAAATTCTGTTTTTTGTACCTTTTGCGTTGATGTCACCAGCATAGCGTGTGTACTTTTACCACAATAAATCAAAGGTCCATTCATGGAATGCTATGCAATATTGATACCGCTGGCCAGTTTCGGCTGGTATTTGAGAAACGGACGTAGCTAAACGGCTAACTTTTCTGACGCCATGTCATAAAGCTAATTCATTTATTTGATTTGTACAATGTGCCAGTAAACGGCCAAAAAAAACGGATCTGCGGGCCGCTAATGACGTTCTAACAAATCTCCCACTTTCTCTCCCTCTCAAGCAGGCTTCACTACACATCTTAAAAAGCAGTCTGGAGCTTTGCCAACCATCTACAGACGTTGTAGCTCGAAGTTGGACCATGTTGTTTTCCTTCAGCCGCGCGGTGAGTGTAATGTTAGCGCTGTAGCTATGCTAGTGCTGCTAACATTAGCACCCACTGCTTAGGGCAAACTCCCTCTTTGGTGAAAGACATGATACCACCTGAGACACACCCCTTGTATACACAAGCAGGCTTCACTACACATCTTATAAAGCAGTCTGGAGCTTTGCTAACCATCTACAAACGTGGGAGCTTGAAGTTGGACCATGTTGTTTTCCTTCAGCCGCGAGTGTAATGTTAGTGCTGTAGCTATGCTAGTGCCGCTAACATTAGCGCCCACTGCTTAATGTTGTGTTGTTGTATGAGATACATTACGTAGGACGGGATCAAGCACACAATAGCATTCCATATGAGTAAAAGCACGGTGGTCGAAATTCTGTTAGCATCCAGGCTAACGCGCTATCGTGGGAATAACAATGCATGAAGGACCTTTAACTTTAACTAATAATTCAAATGTGGGCTTATAGGAAAGCTTCCATTGAAGCATCTTGATCAAATCCAAATCATAAGGCATGCTTACAAGCCACAAGGAATAATAATTCACATTCCGGCTCTGCCTAAGAAAACCATCAGCAGCCAATCCGAGGCAGCGAGCCGTAAAGCTACACGTGGGAGGAGGGCTCCTTTCTGACTGGCGTTCTTCCACCATCATGGATGCCTGCTGGCCTCCACCCCAAACCAGGCTTTGGCTGACAGCATCCATTCTATCATCACTTTATTCAAATTAGCGAACGAGGGTCTCTTAGAGCCTTTAAAGTTATTTATGAAGGTCATCTGGAGATCTTACTCGATTTTGCTTATTTTACTAAAAAATGTTTATACTTCATAAGTGTGATGAATAATATGAGACAAGATTCCTTTCAATCAAAATCTATGCCAATCTGCTAATATAATATCTATTAAGTTACACACAGTGTGTGTATGATAGCAGCCCCGCCTCCACCCGTGGACACTGTATGTCTGACAAAAGGGCTTACTCCGTTCCTGCTGTTGTTCTATGGAACAAAAATGTAAAGGTGAACCCTGTTCTTGTCAGACATTCACACACACACGCCAATATATTAATGATCCACCTCTTTTTCATTGATTGATTTATCATCGTCCCCGGCCCCCTTGCCCACCACACAGACAAATCTTCAGACCTTTTCATCAGGTAAGATCTTTGGACACCCCTAGTTTTTGATACCCTGCCAGAAGGTTGTGAAATGATTGTAAGGGCATGATGGACGGATATACACGCTGACAATAACCCTAAATGCTCATCTCCAAAAAGTGCAATACAAGGCACACACTGACAGGTGATTCCCACCTGAAGATCAAGTTCATTCACATCTCTTAAGAATACTCCTGGGATGGAAGCATTCATCGATGAAAAAAAAAAGATAAGAACCCCTAACCTCTGCCGGAGAAAGAGAGAGATAGCGTCCTCGGGACCACAAGTCTTCACAGTGTCGCCATGACGCTGACCGAGACACCGATCTGCAGCCTGTGCTCATCATCTGCTGCTGACTGCATACAAACCCACAAGCTCCTGTATGTACACAATATTTCCTACTGTAGATACTGTACAATACGAGGCAACGCCAGGAACGCAGAGCGTCTCTGCTTACTGTACGTCACGCCTCCATTCACCTTTGATTGCAATTTAGTCCATCATCCACAGACATGAACACATATCTTTGTCTGTGTGTTATAAAGATATACAAACAGGTAAACATAGGCATGTCAGTGATGAATGCATGTCATGGGACATACCAAAGAGCTCCAGCAATGTTTTCTATCCATGCTGTGAGCATGCAGTAACAGGTACATTGATGATAACATGTTATATTTGGAGTATTTTAGTACTACTTCCTTCCTGTGTGCATTGATTTCACATAGCTACACCTAGCTTCCAAAACAAAAAACAGCTCCAATACGTAGCGTTACCTTTAGCTAGTGGCCTAAGGCATTGGGAGCCAGTGTGTGCTCAAGCTAGTCGCTAGCCTGCTAGTAGCTAGGTGTCACTACGCCAATAATGTAGTTCTTAGGCGTAATAATACAATAAGAACAATGTGCTTCATATGCAGATCACATAATGGAAATGGAGTCTTGTTGGCTTTTTGAAGGTGGAATAGGTGCGTCCCATGATATGCATTCTTTGCTGCCTCTTTTTATATCTTTAGAAGGTCCAGAAGAGAGACGTGTGTTCACGTTCCACATCAGGATTGTGGATGGTGGCCAACATTGCAAAGATTTTGCTTCAGTCATCATTTAGAAAACTATCATAGTACTGCACATGAGCAGGAGGTATGCAAATGATGAGAAGGATTATATACAATATTTGCACGTGGATTATAATGCTGTTTTTGGAAGACGTTGCTACTTCAGATTAGAGAGTTCTTGCTTTGGGGTCTTGATGTGCCGCCCTTGTGATGGGAGTCGGAGCATCCGGGGCTGAAGGTGTAGCAGGAAAGGCGGAGAGGGCGAGGGCCGAATGAGGTGATTGGCCGAGAGAAAGAGGAGTGTCGGGTCCCATGGCGTCTCTGTTGCTTGTGGCACTGATCTCGGGCCATGACAGGGCGGGGTGGCCGCTCTCCATGCCTGGGCTCATCCATGAGGACACCTTGAAGGTCAAATCACGGGTTAGATAAGGGGTCTCAAACATGCAGCCCGCGGGCCAAATGTGGCACGAGCTTGAGGCCCCCGCCTTGATATGAAAGTGTAATGTTAGTGCGGCCCGCACAAGTTTGATATGGATGCTGTATGGTATCATGTACCCAGAAAAAATTATTACATGTTAAAGGTTAAATAACTGTTAATAGTTATCCTCCCTATCCATGTGGAAGTGGTAAGTTTTTGGCTATTTAAGTTTAAAGGAAATAACTTGAAGGCTATCGTTTAGGTCGCTAGCTCTCTTAATAAAAATTAAGATATTTAAGAACAGTGGAATGTTTTATCAGAGCTTTTATTGTAGAAAAAGTTTGTATATTTTTCTGTTTTTAATAAATGCGTTTTTTTTTGGGGGGGGGGGGGGGGGGGGGGGCTGATGCTCCAGTGGCCCCCAGGTAAATTGAGTTTGAGACCCCTGGGTTAGATTATACATCCGTCCTTTTTCTATGCCGCTTATCCTCACTAGGGTGGCGGGGGTGTGCTGGAGCCTATCCCAGCTGACTTGGAGGGAGGCGGGGTACACCCTGGACTGGTTGCCAGCCAATCAGATTAGACCAGAGATGCTCAATATTGTTGATATGTTGTACTTTTCCTATGGCATGATGATGTCATGCAGTGTTTTCTTCACCTCTGAGGTACTTGCAGCTTGCTGAGGAGTTGGGGGGAGCATCTGCCCCACAAGCTGCTCCCCACCAACGCGCAGGGAGTTGGTGCGCGGCCTGTGAGTGACGATTAGAAGCTCCTGGGCCCAGTGGTCCATCAGTCTTTGTAGATCTTCAGACAGGTTGATATCAGCGGCGCTCCCAGATATGGCGGCGTAGCCTCCCGTCTTGTTGTTGCTGTTGTTGGCTTGAGCCTGCGCCAGACCCATCACCGGCTGGTGAGGAGGCGGTGTGGTACCGGTGGGCGGCTGCTGCGATGGATTAACCGCCCCTGAACCGGCACCGAACCCTGGCACACAGACGAGAAATAACTCCATCATGCTTACTTACTTACTGGGTATCTTTCCTACTTAAGTGAAGAACATACTGTTCCCTCGCTCTTTGCCAAGACACAGTCGCTTCAGCGTCGTCCCTACGACACAAAACACACGTCACTAAGCTCCTCCCCAACTCCCACTTGAAGGAACATCAAACACAAAGCCGAGCAACAAACTCAATAAGAAGCAAAATGAGCAACAGCAAAGTGCAGCCTGATGGAAGACACACATTCAACTACTGTATATACGCTACTCACAATACTGTATACTATGAACTGCATACTGTATACTATATACTGTATATACTGATGAACGTGTAAGTGATGGTTTGATTTGAATGAAGCTCACACAGGAAGGAGAATTTCAGTGAGGCGCTTATTTCTTTCTTCTTCATTCATTCATTTATTCATTTTCTACCGCTTTTCCTCACGAGGGTCGCGGGGGTGCTGGAGCCTATCCCAGCTGTCTTTGGGCGAGAGGCGGGGTACACCCTGGACTGGTCGCCAGCCAATCACAGGGCACATATAGACAAACAACCATTCACACTCACATTCATACCTATGGACAATTTGGAGTCGCCAATTAACCTAGCATGTTTTTGGAATGTGGGAGGAAACCGGAGTACCCGGATCAAACCCACGCATGCACGGGGAGAACATGCAAACTCCACACAGAGAGATGGCCGAGGGTGGAATTGAACCCTGGTCTCCCAGCTGTGAGGTCTGCGCGCTAACCACTCGTCCACTGCACCTCCTGCTTATTTCTTAAACCTAAATACTTTTTCATAACTTGAATAATCACGTGGAAGAAAGATGTCGAATGTTGGCGGATGTCAAGTGCAGGTGTACCTAATGTTGTGGCCAGCAAGTGCATGCATAGGTGTGTGTTTATCCAAAGCCCAGACACGCTTTGACACTTCAATTCCAGCCTCAAATTTCATCTCATGTGTCCGCGGTTTGAATAAACACGAGAAAAAGCAGAATGAGCAGCAAAGTGGCAAGAATCAATGAAAAGAAAAGAAAGTCTTTCATGACATACAAAGTAGAGCTAAGCTTCATTTTTAGGAACCATCCACAATCCTTCTGTGGGACGTGAACACACGTCTTTGTCTTCTCTGTGTGGTGTAAAGATATGAAAACAGGTGAAAAGAGGCAGCTAATGAATGCACGTCATGGGACACACCTATTCAAAGAGCTATCCATGCATGTGAGCATGTAGTAACAGGTTGATGATAACATGTCATACTTGTTGTATTTTAGTATCGTATTTTATTTTATTTATTTCTATTAATTTAATTATTTTTTTATTTTAGTATAACATGTCATACTTGTAGTATTTTAGTATCGTATTTTATTTTATTTATTTTTATTTATTTTATTTTAGTATAACATGTCATACTTGTGAATGTGAGTGTGAATGGTTGTTTGTCTATATGTGCCCTGTGATTGGCTGGCGACCAGTCCAGGGTGTACCCAGCCTCTTGCCCAAAGACAGCTGGGATAGGCTCCAGCACCCCCCCCCCCCCCCCCGCGACCCTGGTGAGAAAAAGCGGTAGAAAATGAATGAATGAATTGAACTCAGGTCTCCTAGCTGTGAGGCCTGCACGCTAACCACTCACATTCAATTTAGAGTCCCAATTAACCTAGCATGTTTTTGGAATGTGGGAGGAAACCGGAGTACCCGGCGAAAAACCCACGCATGCACGGGGAGAACATGCAAACTCCACACAGAGATGGCCTAGGGTGGAATTGAACTCGGGTCTCCTAGCTGTGAGGTCTGCGCGCTAACCACTCGTTCACCATGCACCCCAGTAACGTAGTTCTTTGGCGTAAAAATGTTCATAGGAATAATATAAACAATGTGCTTCATATGCGGCTCACATGATGGCTGCCTCTTTTGTTGTGGATGATGTGATCATGTGATCATGTGATCATGTGATCATGTAAAAGAGCAGACTTTTCCTTGAGGAGGAGTGTAAAAGACAGAGGAAGAAGGCAAAGGTGGAGCAAAGCAGCAAGAGAAGAGATACAAACAGATAGATAAAGGCACAGGCCCACTGAGGAATCTAGCTCTGGGCTTGCTAGAGGATTTATAGGTGACTCGGTCTGATGCTTGAGGGGGATTAGACCAGCCTGTAAAGAGTATAATATATGAAAGGGAGAAGAGTAAGAAGAGCACACCTGGATGAATACTTGTGGTGCAAGATGGGTGCATTGTTGGCTTACCTTGTCCTGGTGGTGCTTGTGCACCGGTGGCGTCTGCATAGAGTCCAGCGTAAATGTCATCTGATGACAAGGAGCCTTTAAGGGAGCAGGGCTGCTGAGTGTGTACGGGTCCCGGGGTGGCTATGGTTCCCCTGGCCGGAGATCCGTTTAAACTGACGGTCGTCTCTCCGGTTCCCGGAGCAGCTGATGTAAATACGGGACACATCAGGGCGGAAAGTTTGTCAACCACGCTCAACCGATGCTCACCGCTTCTGCTGGAGTCGCCGCTTTTATTCGTCACGTGTCGAAACTGCTGCACCAGAGGACTGAGGAGTTTGCCGGGTTTCAGTCTGTGCCTGCCGGATCTTTTTCGGCGGCCTGCAGGAGGCGCGGCGTGCGAGTACGTCAACCCCGAGGGAGGGGCTTTGCCCAGACGGCGATACAGCAGCTCCACTTCTCCTCGCTGGTGGGCCTGCAGCTCCGAGATCTCCCTCAGGTGCCTGAGGGAACGCAAGCAAGATAGCAAACCTGTTCCAAATGCAACAGGAAAATTCTATACTATCAAATATCTGATTCATATTTCACTGTGATAAGCAACACAACCAATGTTGTAATGAATTATGAATAACAGCAGCAACTGCAACACAAATGAATTTCACACATGACTAACATTTTAAAGTACATGCAGAGCTAAATAAAGCCAACTGTCGCCTCCCCTTCAACCTAACTTGACCTGCCCCCCTGTCACCCTAATGTGACCCGGTCAGCCCCCGCAACCCAAATTGACCTGGTCAAACCCCCCCCCAACGTGACCTGGTGAGCCCCCAACCCTAACTTGACCTGGTCACCCCCCCAACCATAACGTGATCTGGTGAGCCCCCAACCCTAACTTGACCTGGTCAACCCCCCCCCCTCCTAACGTGACCTGGTGAGCCCCCAACCCTAACTTGACCTGGTCACCCCCCCAACCCTAACATGACCTGGTCAACCCCCCAACTCAACTTGACCTGGTCACCCCCCCCCCATCCTAATGTGATCTGGTCAGCCCCCCATCCTAACATGACCTAGTCACCCCCCATCCTAACATGACCTGGTCATCCCCCAACCTAACTTGACCTGGTCACCCCCCAACTCTAACGTGACCTGGACAACCCCCCCATCCTAACGTGACCTGGTCCCTGGTCCCCCCACCATCCTAACGTGACCTGGTCAGCCCCCCATCCTAACATGACCTGGTCGTACCCCCCCAACACAACTTGACTTGGTCACCCCCCAACTCTAATGTGACCTGGTCAACTCCCCCCTCTCCCCCCCATCCTAACGTGACCTGGTCAACCCCCTCAATTCTAACATGACCTGGTCACCCCCCAAACCCAACGTGACCTGGTTGTCCCCGAACCCTGGTCACCCCCCCAACACAACTTGACTTGGTCACCTACACAACTCTAATGTGACCTGGTAACCCCCCAAATCCTAACATGACCTGGTCACCCCCACCAACCCTAACATGATCTGTTCACCCCCCCCCATTCCTAACATGATTTCTAGCATGAAGATGAGAAGAAAAGGAAGAGGTGATGCTTACTTCTCCCTGAGTCTCTGTAATTCTCTCTTCATGTCCGAGTCCTCCATCTCCGAGTCATTATCGCTGCTGGCATAGGCGGAGCCGGCCACGCCTCCATGCCTACTTGGAGAATCTGAGCTCTGCACGCTGCTGCTGCGCCCTGAACGTCTGAGGAAGGCCACCGCCCTCTTCATCAGGTCGCTTCCTCTGCGCTCAGAGCGAATGTGCTGACTCAGGGCGGGCGGGGCCGCCTTAGCGGGGCTGCTCTCAGCCCCCGAGTCAGAGGAGAGGAAGCGGGCGTGGATTGTGATGTCGGCGGGCACGGAGGCTGAGGTGATGCCGTGAGGCAAGGAGCTCTGGTTGGCCGCAGAGGGAGGCGTGTCCAGGTAGAAGTCAGGAGGGGCGGAGTAGCGACTGCTACGTGTTCTCTGCGTCTGGTCGTCCTCGGCGCTGACCACCGAGAAGCGGCCGATGGTGGTGGAGGGAGTCATGGCCTCCATGGGAACATCGAAGCATGCGGGGTGCGCCGGCGAGGCGACGCTGCTCCAGCTCCTCTGCTTCACGTCTCGCTTGTTGGCCACATCGGGAGGAACCGACATCATCTGACAGATCATGAAGACCAAGTGGAAGCACTTCAGCACTTTAGATGATATTTCATACTTCACATACACACCTTAAATCGGCCTCTTGGCCCGGAGCAGGAGACGGAGTGAGAAACGTGCCTTTTAGAACGGGAAGCTGCAAACATGAATGAGAAATGGAGACGTGCGTGGCTTCTTCCATGTTGCATGATGTCCGGCTCTGAAGGCATACGTACCACACACGGCCGAGTCGCTCAGAGTGCTCAAACTATCCATTCTCTCTGGGATTTGAGGCTGGGGGACACGAAACAGACAGTCAGATTGTGTTTGTTGACGTGCGTGACCAGAATATATACTATATAATATATAATATAATACATACATATTGGACAATATAACAATGCTAGGGGCTGCACGGTGGTCGAGTGGTTAACGTACAGGCCACACAGCTAGGAGACCCGAGTTCGATTCCACCCTTGGCCATCTCTGTGTGGAGTTTGCATGTTCTCTCCGTGCATGTGTGGGTTTTCTCCGGGTACTCCGGTTTCCTCCCACATTCCAAAAACATGCTAGGTTAATTAGCGACTCCAAATTGTCCATAGGTATGAATGTGAGTGTGAATGGTTGTTTGTCTATATGTGCCCTGTGATTGGCTGGCAACCAGTCCAGGGTGTACCCCGCCTCCCGCCCAAAGACAGCTGGGATAGGCTCCAGCATCCCCTGCAACCCTCGTGAGGATAAGTGGTAGAAAATGAATGAATGAATAACAATGCTAGGGGCTGCACGGCAGGCGAGTGGTTAGTGCACAGACCTCACAGCTAGGGGTTCAATTCCACCCTCGGTTATTACTGTGTGGAGTTTGCATGTTCTCCCCGTGCATGTGTGGGTTTTCTCCGGGTTTCCTCCCACATTCCAAAAACATGCTAGGTTAATTAGCGACTCCAAAATGTGAGTGTGAATGGTTGTTTGTCTATATGTGTCCTGTGATTGGTTGGCGACCAGTCCAGGGTGTACCCTGCCTCTCGCCTGAAGACAGCTGGGATAGGCTCCGTCGTATGATGGTAAAATGTAGAATTGTTTCTCAAACCAACCAGTTGTTCTCCTGCTCTGAAGCGGGCCTCCTCCATTGGCCCTGGTGTACTGTTTCCTGAGCCTCCAGCAGCACTGTCCGGACCAGGGGGAGACTGGATGTACTCGGTGCCAGATCCTGGCGTCTCTGCAGCGCTACCCGACGGGTACATGGGAGCGTACTCCTGGTAGAGCAAGTTCCTCAGTTTCTCGTCTAGAGTTTTGATGGTGCTGTCCACAAAGCCTCCGCGGGCCAGGCGTCCTTCACCGTCTGACTCGCCGGGTCCTCCTCCGTGCTGCGTTGGTGCCGGGCTCTGGGGCAGTGACGACACTTTGGCCCCTCCCACGCAGGAGAAAGGCTGATGGAGCACCACAGGCTGCTGTGAGCGCTCGCCACGTGTTGCGGCGGCGTACGAGAGAGACAGCGACTCTTTAGCCGAAGCGGGTTCCTGCAGCGGAAGAGGAGTGAGAGGGGACCCGCTGGGCGAGCTGCTCACATCCAGGGACAGGGGCATGACCAGAGGACAGCAGGGTACTTCATCCGCCACGGAAACGGCACAGGAGATGTCCGCGGCGTGCAAAGTAGATTGACCGGGCGAGGCGGCGCCTACGGGGGATCCGTGCGGTTCGTCTGTTTGAAAAGCGCTTTGTGGAGATGATGGCGGCAACGTTTGAGCTCTGGCGGGCTGGGCTTGATGCACGCTGCTGATGGCTTCCATCGATGGTACCGACTGCAGGGCGGAGGGGGCAGACACAGGAGGAGACAGAGTGGCCAAGAGGAGAGGGTCCGTGTTGGACGTAATCGGTGGACTACAGAATCCATACACGTCCTGCATGAAGCCTCCGCTCCCACCAGACATTGTAGAGGAGGAGCCTTCTTCAGCTGAAGATAAAAAGATCATCTCACATTTGTCACGTCTCCATTTGTGCAGCATAAGCTGAGGAGGAAAAGAGTCACCTCGTGATGTAGAAGGTCTGGCAGCGCCGGCAGGCTGCGTGGTGGCTGAACTTCCAGGAGACTGTGACGCTGTGCCCTCAGACGTGTTCTCCTGGCTGGATAGAGGTGTCTCCTCCACGGGGCAAATTATGAACCATCTCTTTCCTGTATGAAGAACTGCAATAGAAGGTCCTGAGCATGAGCCAACGGGAGAAGGATGACGGCCTTGTGAAGGGAAAAAGGGGCTTCACCATTTTGCTGGTAGACAGGCTGGGATGCTCCTGACTGCGGACTCTGTAGGAAGAGAAGATCAGAGACTTACATGACACATGACAGATGCATGAATACGTACGTGTTGGTGGTTACACGACCATAGCAGGCGGGAGAATTCATTCATTCATTCATTTTCTACCACTTATCCTCATGAGGGTGGCGGGGGTGCTGGAGCCTATTCCAGCTGTCTTGGGGCGAGAGGCGGGGTACACCCTGGACTGGTCACCAGCCAATCACAGGGCATTCATTCATGCATTCATTCATTTTCTACTGCTTATCCTCATGGGGGTGGCGGGGGTGCTGGAGCCTATCCCAGCTGTCATCTTCGTTCGAGAGGCGGAGTACACCCTGGACTGGTCACCAGCCAACCACAGGGCATTCATTCATTCATTTTCTACTGCTTATCCTCATGGGGGTGGCGGGGGTGCTGGAGCCTATCCCAGCTGTCATCTTCGTTCGAGAGGCGGAGTACACCCTGGACTGGTCACCAGCCAACCACAGGGCATTCATTCATTCATTTTCTACCGCTTATCCTCATAGGGGTGGCGGGGATGCTGGAGCCTATCCCAGCTGTCTTCATGTGAGAGGCGGGGTACACCCTGGACTGGTCGCCAGCCAACCACAGGGCCTTCATTCATTCATTAATTTTCTACCGCTTATCCTCACGAGGGTGCGGGGGTGCTGGAGCCTATCCCAGCTGTCTTCATGTGGGAGGCGGGGTACACCCTGGACTGGTCGCCAGCCAATCACAGGGACTTCATTCATTTTCTACCGCCTATCCTCACAAGGGTGCGGGGGTGCTGGAGCCTATCCCAGCTGTCTTTGGGCAAGAGGCGGGGTACACCCTGGATTGGTGGCCAGCCAATCACAGGACATTCATTCATTGATTTATTTTCTACTGCTTATCCTCACGAGGGTGGCGGGGGTGCTGGAGCCTATCCCAGCTGTCATCTTCATGCGAGAGACGGGGTACACCCTGGACTGGTGGCCAGCCAATCACAGGGCACATATAGACAAACAACCATTCACACTCACATTCATACCTATGGACAATTTGGAGTCGCCAATTAACCTAGCATGTTTTTGGAATGTGGGAGGAAACCGGAGTACCCGGAGAAAACCCACGCATGCACGGGGAGAACATGCAAACCCCACACGGAGATGGCCGAGGGTGGTATTGAACTCGGGTCTCCTCCACTTGTCCATCGTGCACAGACAGAGGAGCACCTGTAACTAGAAGTTGAAGTTACCTCTCCTACGTATCCATCAGAAGTCTGGCCTCGCTTTGGACTACAACTCAAAGTAGACACCCTCTCTCCTTCCGTGTCGTCATTTAACATGTCCTCCGCTTTGTCCACAATGTCCTTCAGCTGATCAATGAAGATCTCTTTCTCCAAGGGAAGGATAAAGCCGTTGTCGACCTACAGCCCAAACAAAAGCGTTGATTTAGAAGCAGCAAAGAAGTGGAAAAGAAACGTAGGCTACCATGTATGTGGCAATTTCCTCAGGAGCATCTCCATCCAGATCAAATTTAAACGTCACCATCTTGTGATTGTGCGTCTCCAGTTGGCATTCAACCATCTTGTCGCCTGTGTTGCACACCTGAAAGGGCACATGACACGTTTTCATCGGGAACAGAGTCGGGGGGGAGACACACGTTACGACTCACATTGAGCATGCTCAGTTTGGGTTTGCTGGTCTTTTCTTGCCGAGAGCGCGTGCGAGCGGACTTGCGATGGTGCTTCCTGTGTTTTCCTTCCCCTTTCCCTCCGCTGGTTAAGCTGTCGTAGCCGTCGCTGGCTTCCTTGCCGGATGCGACGTCACAGTAGGGGCTAACGCAAAATCACAAAGCTTACTGGTTGTTAGCATTACTCCCTTGTAGAAAGTGTCTGGAATCACACCTGTCATATGCGTAGCTGGCCGACCACACCGCTGCTTCCTGGAACACTTCCTGAACACACAAAACATGGAATATATGGAACATATTTTGGCTGCTCCTGAGTAATGAGTTGAGCTTGTGATGCAGTTATGTACACAAAATAATAAGAATGTGTCTGTAAGTAATGTGCAACTGTAATATGATACATATGTGGATGAAGAAATGCAACCATCTAACATCTAACTATCAATGCAGGAGTCCACTTAACTCCCGTCCGGTTGTGCCCGTACCTCCGTGCAGGGATCCTGCTGTGAAGTTTCCTTTTTCTGCCACACTGGAGGATGGCTTCCACATTCAGGCACCCCTGAGACGGCTGTGTGGATGCCAGCGGGTGGCAGAACTGGAGCCGGGGCAGCAGCAGCAGGAGCAGGAACAGGGGTTGGAGGAGAAACTGGAGCGGGAGCTGGACTAGAAACAGGAGGAGTCGTACCAGGAGCTGGGGTAGGAACAGGAACAGGGGCAGCATGCTGGGTTGGCAGCACGGCTGAGCCCAGTCCAGAGAGCTGGGTTAGTCCTACAGTAGAAGAAGGGTCTGAGATTTTGGGTGATGCAGAAGTTGCAGAATCGACTGGAATCGAAGTTGCTGATTGAGCCGGCACTTGTCCTGACGCTGGACTTTTTGTCCGGGTTAAAGCTGCCGTTTGTGCCGGAGTCTGGGTTTCTTTATCCGCAGGAGCTGAGGGCGGTGCAGAGGCGTGAAACGGGGGGGCTCCACTTAAGTCGGCGTCGGCTGCAGGAGTTTCTCCATCTGCTCCATTTCCCAAGTCAGCCAAGCGAATGGCAGGTAGGACAGGTTGAATGGGGGCCAAAAGCGGAACATCTCCTAAATTCACCCGTGGAGTCGGAGTCTGCACCTGGAAAAACAGAACAATAGCCCAACTGTTGATGACGCTCAGGGTTTTATTTTTTGCCTGGGAGAATGTTTACACTGTGACACAATTCAATCTGTCTGAAAAGGGGTAGATAGAATCAGAGCTTATTTAATCCTACTGCTTTACCGTGTCTCAGCTGTCTCAGTGTTAAAATTTTTATATACCATAAAAAATCTACTATACATTAGGACAAAAGAAAAACAACATTGGGAATTCTATTTAAAGCCGAAAGAGAAAGAAGAAGTACTGTAGCATGTACTGTAGCATGTACTGTAGCATATACTGTCATGTACAGTAGCAAGTACTGCAGCATGTACTGTTGCATGTACTGTAGCATGTACTGCAGCATGTACTGTAGCATATACTGTAGCATGTACTGTAGCATGTACTGCAGCATGTACTGTAGCATATACTGTCATGTACTGTGGCATATACTGCAGCATGTACTGTTGCATGTACTGTAGCATGCACTGTAGCATGTACTGTAGCATGTACTGCAGCATGTACTGTAGCATATACTGTAGCATGTCCTGTAGCATATACTGTAGCTTGTACTCTTGCATGTACTGCAGCATGTACTGTAGCATGTACTGTAGCATATACTGAAGCATGTACGCTAGCATGTACTGTAGCATATACTGAAGCATGTACTGCAGCATATACTGTAGCATGTACTGCAGCATATACTGTAGCATGTACTGTAGCATGTGTTGTCGCATGGGCTTGAGCATATACTTTAGCATGTACTGTACATGTACTGAAGCATGTACAAAAAGCGAGCGGTACGAGCAAAAGAGCAAAACGATGATGAGGGAAACTGGAAAAGGGAAAATGATGAAAGTCTCCTGTTCACCACAAACAATACAAATACTGTACATACAGGAGGTGTATGCTGAATCCACTCAAATAAACCCTGGTTACCATGAACGCACCTGTGCAGGTGTAACGTGAAGAGGCAGCAGAGGAGAGGCTGTGTTGGCGCCAGACTGGGTGAAGGTGTTAGATGAGTCAGGAGGACTAAGGCGGCTTCCAGGCTGCTCGGCAGGGAAGCGCTAAGGAAGACATACCATTGTTTTTAGGTAGGACATCAAACGCAGTTTACCTTGGTGGATCTGGCCCAAACCTAACGTTTGAAAAAAGAACCAACGACCATCTTCTATTTTTCTCACTAGGCCATGCTGGAGCCTACCCATCTCTCGTCAGACCAGAGGACTGGTCACCAGCCAATGGCAGGCCGACCACATCTCCTGACTGTGTGGTCAACATGCCAAATATGCCAAATAAAATAGTGTTGTAATAGTACCTGGTCCATAGTGGTACAATAGTGTTAACATAGTACCTGGTCCATAGTGGTACAATAGTGTTGGCATATAGTATGTTGTAAATTCCCTCATTGTAACTGGATGTTTGGTGCAGGCACTGTTCAGGGCAGGCTGTGGTCGTGTTTGTGCCAGGCAACTTGCAGGGCAGCTAAGGGGTCCTCTGTAAGACCACAGCCTAGAAGTCAGAAGGCATGTCTGCGTTCATGAGAAAGGTAAGCTGTTAACGGCTGTTAACGATCGTTCGCGATCGTTATTCATATGCTAATTAGGTGGCGAATATCGCCCATTGTGTCGTGTGCCCACGTTTATTATGCTAAACGCTTTCACATGCTAGCTAACCTGTTGCCGCTCTTTTCATAGCCAAATACAGTGTATGTGTTGCGTAGATTAGCCCCTGCTGTTTCAGGCTGGTGACCTGTATTTGTGCTGATTTATTTGTTCGTTTATTTCTGAAACCAGACTCATTGCGGCATACCAGTTAACCGGTCAGTTGGAATAGGACTGTACTCAATACCTGGTCCATAGTGGTACAATAGTGTTAGCTTAGTACCTGGTCCATAGTGGTACAATAGTGTTAGCTTAGTACCTGGTCCATAGTGGTACAATAGTGTTGGCATAGTCACTGGTCCATAGTGGTACAATAGTGTTGGCATAGTACCTGGTACAATAGTGTTGGAATAGTACCTGGTTCATAGTGGTACAATAGTGTTGGCATAGTACCTGGTCCACAGTGGTACAATAGTGTTGGCATAGTACCTGGTCCACAGTGGTACAATAGTGTTGGCATAGTACC
The DNA here is from genome assembly GCF_037039965.1 of Doryrhamphus excisus. Lineage (NCBI taxonomy): Eukaryota > Metazoa > Chordata > Actinopteri > Syngnathiformes > Syngnathidae > Doryrhamphus > Doryrhamphus excisus. Next base: position 17,356,177 of record NC_136367.1, on the reverse strand, counting down.
TGGTCCATAGTGGTACAATAGTGTTGGCATAGTACCTGGTCCATAGTGGTACAATAGTGTTGGCATAGTACCTGGTCCATAGTGGTACAATAGTGTTGGAATAGTACCTGGTCCATAGTGGTACTATAGTGTTGGAATAGTACCTGGTCCATAGTGGTACAATAGTGTTAGCATAGTACCTGGTCCTGGCCAGTCTGGGCACTGAGCTGCGGGTGCAGGACGGGTGGTGCAGCAGGGAAGGTCTGAGCTGTGGTTGCGGGTCTAGTCTGCTGTGCAGGAGGGGCCGGCGCCGATAGAGCAGAAAGACTCTGTGGAGAGGAAAGGGACAGGCCACATTTAGCGGTCGCCATGACTCAGGGGGCAACAGTGTTTGTTTAGCTCTTGCTACCACAAAGGAAGATGGAGGTCAACACGCGCTATGTGCCAAGGAATGCGTGGGGAGGAAGCCGGCTGGAGAAGGTAGCAACGAGGGAGCGTGAGTGTAGCATATGCATGAGCTTGCCTCTTCTTTTCCATGTGTTGAAAGGATTTTTTTTCTACTTGCGGGGTCATAAAAAAGGTAGCAGGTTGCCGCGGCGGCCATGTTTCCTCCGCTCCTTATCTAACCTACCAGTAGATCTTGTCTCCCTTTGCTCACGTGTGCTGATACGTGAAACCTTGTGTCCATAGTGGCGTAAGAGATGATAGCGCCCCCATCTGAGAGTGTAGGGGAGCTTGTTCTGCGGCCGACGATGTGGTGGAGACAGTGGTCGAGCAGACGGAGATGTCCACTGTCACGCATGTTCCTGCGCAGATCAGTACTGAATGTGGGGGAGGGTAAGACCAGGTCTGATGAAGCAGAAGGAGTGAAGTCAGAGCGAACATGTCCCAAAGATCCCCTTCGCTTTGTCCTGTCCGATTGGAGGACAGACATGCAGGCACCGCAGTGGCGGCCGGGTTGTGGCCGCTCTGAGGGGCGCTGCGGCTTCACCGGTGAGCTTGCTGAGTCACCACGAGAACATCCGTGGGGTGGCGAGCGAGCAGAGGATAAAGACGTGCGTTGGGAGGAGTTAGTAGAGAAGTTGTGTCTGCTAAGAGAGCTTCTGGAGTGCAACTTCTCCAACATGGAGGCACGTCCACGCCGGGGACACACACGGATGCGGTCAGGCTGAGCCGACGTGGTCAAGCAGAAAAAAGTACAAATGTGTTCAAAGAAGAAGACAAAAACGGAGCGTTTGCAAATGACTCACTGTTTGAGACCGGTCTGGCCCCGGGTGTTGCTGGTAGGTCCCAGGGTGCAGCTGGGCCGGGCTTTGCTGGTAGGTTCCCTCCTGTAATTGTGCGGGTTCTCTTTGGTACTCATGCTCTGGGGGGCTGAAGACCGCCTGAACGGTGCAGACGGACTCAGGCAGAGACTGGTAGCCATTTTGCTGTTTGCTGAGATCATCCGATTGCATGGTGGCGCTGAGCCCGCTGTCGGCTGTAAGAGAGCGCAGAGAACATGGCGGTTCATGACAGGAAGGGCAGAGAAGGTCAAGGACAGAGAAATAGGAGTAGGATTTCATTCAGAAAGCTGACATCATGATGCCACATTCAGGTGCGTCCTCACATGTAGTGGACGTGGTGACCGGGACGGTGCAAATCAAAGTCTGCTGCTCCGTGTCCTGGTCGTCATAGTCGGCCGACGCGAACGTGGTCCCCTGTGGTCTAGCGGCCCCGGGGACCTGCAGGAGGTTCTGTGGCGTCTTCTTGGCGGATGCTTCGCCGTTTCCTGATGTGACGAGGCGCTCTCTCCTCCATTTGATCAGAGCCACGCGGTCCCGGATGGACTTGCCAACGATCTTGACGTCGCAGTCCAGGAAGAACCCAGACTCCACCTGGATGAGACGGCACACACAGTAAGGTTGTGTTGCATCATTAGTCAAAGTGAGAAAGCAGTCGAGTAGTTACCATCTCCTGCGCCACAACCTCTGGTACCTCGTTCACCAGGTCAAAGGTGAACTCGATGGCCCCCGTGTCCTTGTACTTCCCTTTCAGCTTTTTGGGTTCCTCCACCCACAGCTTTAAAGCGATGGAGGATTTCTTGCCATGGTCTTCTTCATTGAGCTCCACCCTGACGCCGGTGTCCTCTGCGAAGAAGGCGTGGTTGAGAAGGTCCTTGATGGAGTACCTGCAGAAAACCAGCACGTGCGTCACATCCAGATACTGGCCTTGACACACGAGCAGCAGCGCAGCAGCCCGGGTGGAAGTTAGCAAGCAGGCATACCTTTCCTCCCATCTGTGACAGATGCACTCCCCAATGATCTCCTTCACCTCCGGGTCGCTTACTTTGCTGTAGCTGGCGGGTTTTACACCCTGGAGACAATGAAACAAACATGGCCGCAGCAATCACACATACTGTAGCTCGTGGGCAGGGGTCTCAAACACGCGGCCCGCGGGCCAAATGTGGCCCGCAGGACACTAGTTTGAGGCAGAAAAAATTATTATGTTTGATTAATGTTCATGTTAAAGGTTAAATAACTGTTAATAGTTATCCTCCCTCTCCGTGTGGAAGTGGTAGGTTTTTGGCTATTTAAGTTTAAAGGAAATAACTTGAAGTCTACCGTTTAGTGTGTGTGTGTGGAAAGACAATTAACATTTGTGACAACATAATAAGTCAATGGGGGTGTTCCATGACATCTAACAGGGTTGATCTTCCAAGGAATAAAAGGTTCAGAGGAGGGAAAACTCACGCTGGTGACTTTGCGGTAGATTTGAGCAGCGTTCTGACACTCTGAGTACGGATATTCCGACGTTGCCATCTCCAACATACACATTCCGAAAGCGTAGACATCCACGGCCTCATCGTAGTGCTCTTCATACATCTCGGGTGCCATGAACTCTGGTGTACCTGGAACATTGAAACAAACATGAGGACTCGGGTTGGGCGATATATTTTATATAAATAAATAATCATAAATTAATAAAATAAATTAATAATAATACGAAAATGACTTATACCGATATAAATAATAAAAGGTTAGTCGTTCCAAAAGTGATAAAAGATGTGAGATGTAACTGTTGGAGTGTCACAGAACAATGTGGAGTTGTCGCTAACCAATAACACTTTTGGCAAAGGAAGCCCTCTTGAGAGTCGCCAAGCCCAGATCTCCAATCTTGACGGATCCCGTCGGCCCCGTGATGAAGATGTTGTCGCATTTGAGGTCTCTGTGGATAATCGGCGGCGTCCTGGTGTGCAGGAAATGTAGGCCCTTCAGGATCTGTCTGCACCAGCTCCTAAGGACCTTAGGCTTCATCACCTTGAAGCGCTTCAAATACCTGCGGGGGAAAACGCAATGACGTGAAGCCATCAAGGTTGGAAGATCACGCGAAAATGTGCTACCACTCACGTTTTTAGCGTCCCTGAGGTCATGAGCTCCGTCACCAGAACAATGCACTTTTTGCCTTTTAGTGGTGACTCCCAGAAGTCATAAAATCTCACGATGTTGGGATGCTGAAGAGCTTTCAACATCTCCGCCTCCTCCTTGAAACGCTGCCTCTCCACTTTGGACAGTTTACGCTCCTTTGGAACATTGATGGAGACAAATGAAGAATGATTCATCCTTAAATGAAATACAGTAGATGCCAGTGTGTGTCTGCTATGCTGCCAGGGAACTCACAGCCTACACCCCCTGAACAGATTGCATAAAAATATTCTTTCCCATATTATTTACTACTTCCACACCCAACCGCCATAAATGAATGTCCACTGGGAGCATAATCTGCTTGTTTCAGACTTTCTAAATATGCTTTTTTAAAGGGGACCTATTATGCTCATTTTGTCCGCTTTGGATAGAGTAGTGGACTCCTATAGAGCAGCTACACACAATAACACCGCACACAAAAGCTTTCTACTTCTTCCACAATCTCCACTCCAAAGACCTCCAAACTACTGCTGAAGCCCGCTTTCTAATTAATAGCTAAATGAATAAAGCCTTTGGAGAGCTACTTGAAAAGTGGTTAGAAGCTACTGGTAGATCATCAGCTACTGGCTGGAGATGGCCGTGGGGTCGTGACCCAAAAGTGGGTCTCGGGACTCTGCATAGGCAAAAGGTAATAATAATAATAATAATAATAATAATAATAATAATGCAATGGGCTGCACGGCGAGTGGTTAGCGCACAGGTCTCACAGCTAGAAGACTCGAGTTCAATTCCACCTTCGGCCATCTCTGTGTGGAGTGTGCATGTTCTCCCTGTGGGTTTTCTCCGGGTACTCCAGTTTCCTCCCACATTCCAAAAACTAGGAATGTGGTTAATTGGCGACTCCAAATTGTGAGTGTGAATGGTTGTTTGTCTATATGTGCCCTGTGATTGGCTGGCCACCAGTCCAGGGTGTACCCAGCCTCTCGCTTGAAGACAGCTGGGATAGGCTCCAGCACCCTTGCAACCCTCGAGAGGCTAAGTGGTAGAAAATGAATGAATGAATGAATAATGCAATGACCGGATGTCCGTGAATGCACCTTGCGTTCTTGGCTGTGTGTAAAGCAGCATGTACTGGATGCAATAATTCTACACGATTAACACTCCTGATTTGTATTCTGCTCTTTCAGTGAGTATACTACAGACAGCTCAGCCAATCAGCAGCTCCTTCAGACCCCATTCATGCCAGCCTCCACTGCAGGCGCCGACAAGGACACCTTTTCTGCTGTCTCACGCTGCGACTTATACAACACCTCATGCTATATACTACAACAAGTACACATGGACAACACGGACGGAAGGGCAAGGCCTGCTTGGATCCTCACCAAGAAGCTGCTCAGATAAACACGCTTAGTAGACACACACAAACTGCAGAATGTAACCCCCTCCCTCCCCTTTGGCACCACACCACATATGGAAAACTTTTTCTTGACAGATGCAAGGAAATACTTCAGGACAACCATAAATCCTTTCATTAAAAGGCTGGATTTGAATGCAGTACTGCAATATAAAACCTATCAATGTCATATTCCAGTTAAATAGTCATATCAAGGCATCACTTGGCTTTGTTTGGATGGAAGCTATTCTCCAATGTTCCATGTTTGCTGGTAGAGGAAGATGCTCTCATACATACGAGTGCCACAACTAAAGGCAGGACCTCAGTTCTGAAAGGGAACCTGAAGGATACACGGCCTAATCTCAAGTGATCATTAGATTATAGCGCATACAGATTAGTCATCGTGGCAGCGAGCTATGATGCCCCTCAATAATTCATGTCTACTTTGTCTTGGGGGAATTACTCATGCATGGATGCAACAAACACCATCCGCCCTTGTTTTGGCCTGATGGCTTTCATAGCAGACAGCACATCAATAACACATGGCACATGCAGGATGAACACTTCCACCTTCTTTACCACCTTCTAAATACACTTTTTAACATGATTAGAGCCCTACTACCTAATGTAGTTGACATCAAAAGAGAAAATAAGCACTTTAAGACATGGAAAATCTGTTTATCACCTTCTAATTACTGATTAGAGTCCTCTTTACATGAGATAACATCCCTATAGTCACCTTTATACTCTTATTAGCCAATAGAGTAGACATCATGAGAGAAAATAAGCACTTTAAGACATGGAAAATCTGTTTATCACCTTCTAATTACTGATTAGAGTCCTCTAGACATGAGATAACACCCCTATAGTCACCTTTATACTCCTATTAGCCAATAAAGTAGACATCCTAGAGAAAATAAGTCCTTTAAGACATGGGAAATCTGTTTATCACCTTCTAATTCCATTTTTAAAAAAAGATTAGAGTCCTCTAGACATGATATAACACCCCTATAGTCACCTTTATACTCCTTTTAGCCAATAAAGTAGACGTAAGAGAAAATAAGCCCTTTAAGACATGGAAACTCTATCACATTCTAATTACTGATTAGAGTCCTCTAGACATGAGATAACACCCCTATAGTCACCTCTATAATCTTATTAGCCAATAAAGTAGACATCATAAGAGAAAATAAGCACTTTAAGACATGGAAAATCTGTTTATCACCTTCTAATTACACTTTTTTAAATTATTAGAGTCCTCTAGACATGATATAACACCCCTATAGTCACCTTTATACTCCTATTAGCCAATAAAGTAGACATCATAAGAGAAAATAAGCCCTTTAAGACATAAATAAGACTTGTGCTTGTGTGTGTGTGTGTGTTGCTGTTAATGTGTTGAAGTGTTGAGGGCGCTGAGTAGGGGCAGACAGGAAGTGGCGTTGGGGGTACAGATGTGCCATAAATCAAAGGTGCAATAAAAGGCTGTCGGTGCTTGTGTGTCATTTACACCCAAGCACACATGACCACCAACCCCTTGCCGTGCCCCTACAGACCCCAGCGGGCAGGTGACACCCACCTGGAGTTCGCACCACGCCACCTCCACCCAGGTGTCGGTGTCCAGACCCTTGTAGACCGTCTTGAAGGAGCCTCTGCCCAGTTCGATGTCAAACTTGAGGAAGCGGCCCCCGGGTGAGGTGGACACCGCCTTCATTCCCGGCTCCTCTTCGTTCTCATCACTTCCTGCCTTGCCTGTGACGTCACAGGACACGCCCTCTTCCTTGACCTCGCTTCCGAGCGTGTCACCTTTCTCCTCCTGGCGGGATCCCGTGCTCCCGGGGCCGCCGTCCGTGACTTCCGCCTCCGGCCTCGAGTCGTCCAGTAGGCGGCTCGCATGCAGAGCGCGACTTCGAGTCCGGCCGACGATGGAGCGCAGGTCGATGTTGAGCGCCGGGGTGCCGTGCACACACTCCGCCGTGTCCGCGGCATGCTCGTCGGAGTCGGACACCCACAAACTCCGCCGAATAAACCTCTGGCGGACCAGCCCGCGGTAGTCCGCGGATGGGTAGGCGCTGGGGTCGCTGGCCCCTCGCAGGGCTGTGATCTGGATGTTGACGTTGTCATCCGCTCCGTTCTCATAGATGGGCCTGAAGGCGTTAGCGTTGATGTCGGAGTCCAAATCCGGTGCTGAGCAAAACGACGATCCGAGGAGCGGCGGGGCTTTGCTCGATTCCTCCGCCGCTTCCATCCCGGGTGCTCGGGTTAGTCGCTGGCCCCGACAGGCGGCATCGTGTGCGGGGGATGAGCGGCGGTCCTCCCGGGGCGGGTCGGCTGGCTTACCTGCAGCACACAGCACGCTGTGACGCACTTCGGCAGCTCCCAATGTTCGGCCTTGGGGGTGTTTAGCATCCACAGCATCTCCTCCCAAAATTGTTCGTGCAACTTCACCTCTGCGCGCGCGTTGCTGCCGCAATGATGCGTTCAAGGGAGGCCGTTGCACCTGCAATCAAAACAAACATGCTGTGCGTGCACGCAGATGCAGAAAGAGCCGGGCTCAGGGTGCTCGGCATCCCCTCCTCCGTCCACCTTCCCCCCAGCGGTGCCATCCTGGATGGCGGTGAACGAGGAGGATAAGCTTATCAGATTATCCTCACTGCGGCACACTTCCACTCGCACGCCCCCCTCCCCACCTCGGGACGGCCTGGGTGGTGTCTGCCTGTCGATACTAAAGTCTATGGTATCGATACTGACTATGGGATGGACCACTGATCTTGGAAGGATGAATGGAAGGCGTTGGTGCTTCCATTCATCCACCAATGCATGAACCCAAACTATACTTCCACCATGTATAATCATTTTACATTTTATGGACAAATATTTGTTATTATATATTATTCTGATCATATTTGCACCTTATTATTGTAACTTTTACCGAACCTAATTTTTCCTCATTTTCCCACTCACACACACAGAATGACAGGCAAGACCACAATGATGACGTTGAGGCATAATAATAATAATAATAATATTAACATCACCATGGAAACCACTGGAACCACAGTGTGGGTGCAAACCATCAAAGTGTCAGTAAAAGTACACCCAAGGTACTCCTTTCTTCCCATTCAATGAAAATGAAATATCACCTATTTAGCATGCAGTATGTAGCAAGATTATATGTATTTTATCTTTAAAAAAAGGCTATAAGCATTAATTATTGACATTGGTGTGTTTATTCTTATGTCCACAGCGTGACATGAACCAATAACAAGATAAAAATGATAATAATGTATGTACATAACTGGTTGCCTATATATTTATTCTACTTCATTTATTGATTTATTTGTAAAATTCAATTATTGAAATATGATATGAAGATATACATATATATATAATATGATATGAAGATATACATATATACATATTTGTAAAATTCAATTATTGAAATATGATATGAAGCTATACATATATATAATATATATGAAGATATACATATATGTATGTATATCTTCATATCATATTTCAATAATTGAATTTTACAAATAAACAAATAAATCAATACATTAAGTAGAATAATATATATATATATACATACATAAAACTGTAAAACAAATAAATCAATACATTAAGTAGAATTATATATATATATATATACATACATAAAACTGTAGTCTTGTTTGATTCTGAAAGTATCAATGGATTAAAGCATCCGGGTTATTAAAATGATAAAAAAATCATCATAAAATCAACATAATAATTGATATGTGCGAGTGAATTCTAACGTCGAGGATTAAAACGTCAGACTTCAGTAGCGAGGCTGCAATACCGCCAATAAACGCAAGGTGACGGTAAAGTGTTGTATAAAATAACTTCTATTCTTCTCATGACAATACGGTGTTCATTTATTTGAAAATTAACTTATTTTGGCCAAAATATCGATGGAATAAAGTCAGTCGTCACAACAAGTAGCTTTACTTGTTCTTATCTCAGCTTTCCTGCCTCCATGGTTTTTGTTGGTGAAAGGGCGGTAATGCTAGCTTAGTCCCCCCCCCCCACCCCTGCTGTCGTCACGGCAGGCTTTTAGTTCAGTGGACAGTGCCCCCCCCACACACATACACACACACACACGCAGGCACACACTAGACCACCACTGAGACAGCAACAGCCTTCCTCCTGTAAGCCACTTCCAATAATCAGAGATGGCGATGGACAGCTTAGAAATGAACGGCGATGCTGATCGGGACGGGGAGACGGAGGTAAGGCGGCACCGGCGTCCGTTAGACGGGAGTATGGGAAGGTGGAAGCCCGCTAGACTTGTGCCTACAGTCGCGATACGGATAACCAACCAGGAAATGACACACACTGTCTTCACCGCAGTTAGTCGCTGATTGCCCAGTCACTTTCGTTCAAAACCTTTTTTTAAATATACAGTAGAAGTATAAATATATATATCTATATACCTGTTTTTTTATATACCTGGTATGGGACGTGGTATGGCATGAAGCAGCTAGGGTAATCGTACCCAATTACCATCGGGGATACGTCAATAAAAATGAAGTCAACAATTAGCATCTAACACTCAAAATTACGAGTGCACCTGAACGCCCCAAAGTGAAAGGAGAGCTCAGTTATCTGAGTTTCCATTCAGATAACTAACACTTACTCAACAAGCAGGATCAAAACTAGCTGCCAGCTTTTTCTACAATGGTGCATTCAGGTGTATACCTAACACAAGTTTAGTTGCATTCAGGGACAATTGTAAACCCCAGTAAACACACCCACATCCGAACATAGGTATTTACAGACAGTAGCTTCTGTCTGTAAGTCATGTGCAAGTCCAGTATAATGCTATGCTAGCAGTGTCGTTTTCATGAGGATGCTAATGTAGTCCATGTTGGAGATTGGAGCTGCTGTGTAAGCCACTGACTAGCTACTACCTGAAGCTGATGGACTAGTTTATTAAAAGAAGTTCTTGGAGTACCCCACTGGGATCCTAGTCCCTGAATGGGTGCCCTTCGAAGCCAAGGAAGCTTCCTGTGTTGTCGGAGAGTCATGGAGAAGGCATTCAGTCCTGTGTCAGAGACACGCTGGAAGAACAATGAAGGCATAGACTTTTATGGGAGGGGTCTATGGGAGGTTTTACAGGCCCGTGAGGAGAACAAGTGAAAGGAGGTGTGGTGATGGTGGCGCAGGAGGAGTCCATGCAGATCCAGTGCAGACGCCAGTGTCTTCGGAGCGGATGAAACTCAAACCATGCCAGCCATGGCTTCCTCTTATGTAATGTACTCAAGCAGGAAGTCTGTACAGCCACTTCCGGGATGAAATGATGGCACACAGCCTGATCTTACTGTCCCTGGGCGGGCTGGAGGCGGCTTTCGTATTGGCAACTAAAAACAGGAAGTGGCAGGACAAAACGATTTGACCTTTCTAATCTACGCAACACGGTGACCTCATGGCTCATCGTGACCGTGTTTGGAAGTTTGGAAGTTGCTGAACACTTTCAGTTCCTTCCAGGGTTTTCCCACAACGTAGAGAGAAATCACAGAAGGAGAAGTGTCACTTGTGGAAAAGGTTGTCCTCGCACTATCGGGGACTCTCAAACGGGTATAAGAACCGATGAGTCATTCCTTTATTTTGTTATTATCATCAGTAATAACCAAATAGGAAGTCTTGCCAGGCTGCACGGTGGTCGAGTGGTTAGCGCGCAGATCTCACAGCTAGCAGACCAAGTTTCAATCCCACCCTCTGTCATCTCTGTGTGGAGTTTGCATGTTCTCCCCGTGCATGCGTGGGTTTTCTCCGGGTACTCCGGTTTCCTCCCACATTCCAAAAACATGCTAGGTTAATTAGCGACTCCAAATTGTCCATAGGTATGAATGTGAGTGTGAATGGTTGTTTGTCTATATGTGCCCTGTGATTGGCTGGCGACCAGTCCAGGGTGTACCCCGCCTCTCGCCTCTCAAAGACAGCTGGGATAGGCTCCAGCACTTCCCGCGACCCTCGTGAGGATTAGCGGTAGAAAATGAATGAATGAATTTTGACTTGATTCTTGTAAAATTACTGTTTTTTTTATTTTTTATGTTCTTTTTTTAAATTTCCAAATATTTCAACTTTGTTAAAAATATTCATAATATTATGACTTTATTCCCCTAATAGATAGAATTTATTTTATTCCCATTTTATTTTATTTTATTTTATTTTATTTTCTCGCCCGAAGACAGCTGGGATAGGCTCCAGCACCCCGCGACGCTTGTGAGGAAAAAGCAGTAGAAAATTAATGAATGAATATTATATTGTATTGTATTGTATTATATTATATTATAATAATTTCTTCCCTTTTGTAATTTTCCTAAATTTTTTTGTTTGATTACAACTTTTTTATCTAAGTTTTTTTATTAAGTTTTAATGTGGTGAGATCTTGTGAGAGGGGATCTTCTGACGCCCCTAGTGGTTGCATCCGTGCACTGCATCTCATTGAAAGCCGTTTTAGTGAGCGTCCATTACTCACTTCTCTGCTGCCCCGACTGGACTGAAAGTGGAAGTAACTGCAGCTCAACTTCTCCTCCCGTTAGTTTCTAATCTTCCACAGCAAACAACTGAAGCATTTCCTCCTAGCCAAAGTAGCACAGCCATAAAAAGGGTACAAGTATGTAGCATTTTAACATTCAAGTGGAAAAAGAAGTGCTATGGTTATCATCACACTTTGCCTTTTGTGTGGACAAAATGAAAAAAACCATTGAAGGTTTACTTTTGTGTCCCAGGTTCCACTTCGGGGTCCCAGCAAACGTCAAGGCAGACCCTTAAACATGAACCACTACGCCAACAAGAAGAGCATGGCGGAGAGCATGCTGGACGTGGCTCTGCTGATGGCCAACGCCTCACAGCTGAAGGCCGTGCTGGAGGAAGGCCCCGCCTTCTCGTTTTACGTGCCGCTCATTGTCCTCATCAGCGTCTCGCTCAGTCTGCAAATCATCGTGGGAATTCTGCTCATTTTCATCGGTAAGGGTTTACAAAAACGTAAATAGAACACACCCCAACACTCCTCTCATGTTCCTCCTGGGACCTTCACACCAACCTCATCCAACTTGACAAGAACCTACACTGCTGCATCTCAAAGAGGTTTCATAAAATGTTCACAGTCAGCTAGTTTTTGGAAAGATGCATTCAAGTGATGTTGTGTCCATTGTGGCTAAATAAGGGCCCCACGGTGCAGTGTTTAAATGTCCCAGGCTGTCAAAGCGTCCTTATCTCATCCTAACAGAGTCTATGGTGCTGAGCAAGGTTGCTAAATTTAGAGAAAGGAAGAAGCGCGTCAGTCATCTGAAACGGCTCGTAAAATAAGAGTGTATTAAAAGAAAAAGATGAAAAATGATCCTTGTAAGGACAGCATGTGCTAATAAGTGATCATCGATGATGGGCTCTCTACCGCCACCGTGTGGACACTGAGGCTAAAGGGGATACAAGAACCTCACCACTGCTTGCTTTGAATTTCAATTTTAATCATATGATGCATTTTATGCCTAAGGGAAGCATTTCCAAGCATACAAATGGCAAAGTCAAATACAAATAGAAGGCGTTGAGAAGATGCATTCAAAGACATGGTGATAATGTGTAATAATCTACACTGCTCAGGGATGCTATTTCATGCATGGAGGGCTCTAATTATGTTTAAAAAACATATTTAGAAGGTCATTAATGTTTTATTTTCTGTAATGATGTCTACTATATTGGGTAATGTGAGTGCATGGCTGGCTATAGGGGTGCTATTTCATACCTGAAGGGCTCTAATCATGTAAAAAGCATATTCAGAAGGTCATTAATGTTTTGTTTTCTGTTATGATGTCTACTATATTGCGGAATATGAGTGCATGGGTGGCTATAGGGGTGCTATTTCATACCTGAAGGACTCTAATCATGTAAAAAGCATATTCAGAAGATCTTTAATGTTTTATTTTCTGTTATTATGTCTACTATATTGGGTAATATGAGTGCATGGCTGGCTATAGGGGTGCTATCTCATACCTGAAGGACTCTAATCATGTAAAAAGCATATTCAGAAGATCTTTAATGTTTTATTTTCTGTTATTATGTCTACTATATTGGGTAATGTGAGTGCATGGCTGGCTATAGGGGTGCTATTTCATACCTGAAGGGCTCTAATCATGTAAAAAGCATATTCAGAAGGTCATTGATGTTTTGTTTTCTGTTATGATGTCTACTATATTGCGGAATATGAGTGCATGGGTGGCTATAGGGGTGCTATTTCATACCTGAAGGGCTCTAATCATGTAAAAAGCATATTCAGAAGGTCATTAATGTTTTGTTTTCTGTTATGATGTCTACTATATTGCGGAATATGAGTGCATGGGTGGCTATAGGGGTGCTATTTCATACCTGAAGGACTCTAATCATGTAAAAAGCATATTCAGAAGATCTTTAATGTTTTATTTTCTGTTATTATGTCTACTATATTGGGTAATATGAGTGCATGGCTGGCTATAGGGGTGCTATCTCATACCTGAAGGACTCTAATCATGTAAAAAGCATATTCAGAAGATCTTTAATGTTTTATTTTCTGTTATTATGTCTACTATATTGGGTAATGTGAGTGTATGTATGGCTATAGGGGTGCTATCTCATACCTGAAGGACTCTAATCATGCAAAAAGCATATTCAGAAGATCTTTAATGTTTTATTTTCTGTTATTATGTCTACTATATTGGGTAATATGAGTGCATGGGTGGCTATAGGGGTGCTATTTCATACCTGAAGGGCTCTAATCATGTAAAAAGCATATTCAGAAGGTCATTCATGTTTTATTTTCTGTTATGATGTCTACTATATTGGGGAATATGGGTGCATGGGTGGCTATAGGGGTGCTATTTCATACCTGAAGGGCTCTAAAAAGCATAAAAAGCGTATTTAGAAAGTAATTCATGTTTTATTTTCTCTTGTGATGTCTAAAATATTGGGTAATAGGATTGCAAATGTGACTATAGGGGTGCTATTTCATGCCTGGAGGGCTCTAGTCATGTAAAAGGTGTATGTAGAAGGTGGATTACTACTACAATCCATGTAATGATAAGGAATGGGATACAAGCATGCTCAGTACGCTCGTTGTGGATGTTTAGATGGCTTGACCTTCCGCCTGTGATGTTTTCCGGCTGTCGTGTCTTGCAGTCAAGTGGAACCTGAACGACGAGCGCATGCACTACAAGCTGAACATCATGGAGAACGTAGCCACGGCCTTCGTCTTCATCATCGTGGTGGTCAACGTCTTCATCACCGCCTTCGGCGTGCAGCGGCCCAACCCCAGCCAGTGACCTTCACCGGCAACCTCATCGTCGCTGGCAAGATGTTTCCTCTGCCTGCAATTAAAGCGACAGGTACACACGCGGGTGCGCTTCTTCTGGAATTTGACCTGGTCGGCTGGAGAAGAGAAAATGAGGACGGAATGACCGGACAGGATATCCTTCTCCGGCTGAAGCTGAAGCAACCTCAGGTCACTGATACACCAGCGCCTGCCTTCTGTTTTCCTACACATCTCTTGTTTTTCACATCTTCTACTTGGATACCAGGCTCTCCAGCGTGCGGACCAGGGGTTCTTTGGAGCACGCAGGTTATTTTTTATTGGACCGTGTATACTGTAAACCCGGGAAAACCCAGTTAAGTCCATAACCCGTTTTCCACCGTCTTTTTTATTACTGCAAAATTAAGTGCTGCTTATAAGTCGACAAACATGGTCGACATCATTTGAGACCCAAGTGGGTCATGTCGATGAAAAATGTTGATTTATGAATTCAGCATGAAACATCATATACGTATCTACACACAGTGACTTCCGGTAAACTTCAAAACAATAGCATGGCAGTATGAACTGGTATTCTACCTCAGGGGCAGGGACATGTCTTCCACTTAATACAAAACATCATAATGTAAGGAGAAAAGTTCAAATGTTCAAATCTTTGAATATATAGACTATACGTCTTCATGGCAGGTCTATGTGGCTTTTTTTTTTTTTTACAGAAATTATTTAATGAAAAAATACAGCAATTACAAAGAAGAATTAAGAAGAATACATTTAAAAATGCAATATGAAAATGGCCCTAAATGAGATTTTTCAGTGTTATGTGTATTTTGTGGCATATAAGAAGAAATGTAGCACTTTCCCTTCGCAGCTTTATTATTGATAAAAAATAACCTTCCCTTTAGCATATCTGAAGGATCTTCCAAGACGGAGCTACATGACTTTTTCTCTGCTACTGTATAGTATATTTCATGTACTTCATGTGTCTTCTGTTCAATGACTTGTTGCTTTTGAAGGATTTTTACTATATGATGAAAAGATGAGTTTGTTAGTTTGTTTATTTTAGTGGCACTTCATCTACACTGCAGGCATCTTGCATCACAAGAGTAAAGAACATAGACACAAGCACAAGAAATGAAAT
Organism: Doryrhamphus excisus; assembly: GCF_037039965.1. Taxonomy (NCBI): domain Eukaryota; kingdom Metazoa; phylum Chordata; class Actinopteri; order Syngnathiformes; family Syngnathidae; genus Doryrhamphus; species Doryrhamphus excisus. The sequence goes on along the minus strand of NC_136367.1, from coordinate 17,340,956 downwards.
ACAAACACATAATATTGTGTGTAATATGAACAATGATATAGAAACTGATAAATGCAAGGAATCAATGTGTTCCTGTATAGTTTCATAAAGCACCATTGATGGATCAATTAGTGTAAAAGCTCCAACCAAGCCTGTTGAGTCTCAATGAATTTGCTTGGTAAAGAAATACATTATCATATATAATAATGATGGTCAATCACATTTCTCTCCGTGCTTCCATTTGATACCCCGTCCTCTTTGCTGTTGAGCTAAATAAACCCCTAGGCTAGAATTGGAGCGTTCATGGTTTACAGCTGCCTTTTAGTCCCAAAGCCCTTGATTAAGTCCAAACTGCCCGATATTTAAAAAAAATATATATTTATGTATATAGATGGCAAAAGGCACTAAAGAGTAAACAAATAATTTAGGGTAAAAAGTCTCTCAATATCTGGTGCAATCTATACATTTGTTTGGGGCAAATCGTGTTGACTTAAGTCCACATTAAATTGCAATAGTGCAATTTAACAAAAAAAAATACGTAATGGCAAAAATTTGGTTAGAGATGCCACGAAGTAGGTGGCAATGCCTTAACCATTATGTGTTGCAGGCCACAGGGGCCATTTCCATCCTTGTCAAGGGGAGTGCTAACCTTCTCTCCTTTCATACAACACGTCTATTGAGGCTAGGATACCTCGTACTTATAGTGTCATTCCCGCTGCCACTTTTCACTTACGGTTCTACTCGGGCACTTTTACCAAACTTACATTTTCAGAAACATCATTTTTGTGTACTTACTTTCGAAAGTTTACTATTTGACGCTGTGGATACTATTATTAATCTCTTATTTTACCATTTCTTTACGTTTTAGCATATACCCAGAATCCACTGCGCGAACTAAAAACAACGATTGGCTGGAGTAGTCACGTGAGTACAAAAACAAGCACTAGTGAGTACTGGTTTCATTTTAAGTTGAAACATACACTTTTTGATTGATAAGATGTTGTATATCTATGTAAATGAGCTAATTTAAATGAAGTCGTGTGACTTATTTAGCGTTTTCACGACGCCTTTACAGAGTGGCTGTGTGCATGTAGACTCCATTTACGCCACACGAGGGCGGCATTGTACAATATTGTATAGGGATACATAAAAAATGTCAAATTGCAAACTTTGTTTTAGAAGAAAAATTACCACAAACCTGTAGCCCTATTGGGTGGAAATTCACACGTTATAAAGATTATAGGCAAACCCTGCTTAGTATCCCTTCCCTGTTCATTTGAATAGCTCTCTTCCCTTAAATTAAACAGCTATCCTCCAAGTATAGGCAACTGAATGTGTCCCATTTTTCCTATATTGGACCCTCAGCGTAATACATAAAAAAACAAACATATGAGACACTTGACAAGGCAAATTATGGTGCTGTGCTTTGGTATAAATCTGTTTTTTGTTGACTCCTCCTAGGCCCTGAGGGTCAGCCAACTCTTACTTCATTAGGCTTTCTTCGGTGTACCATACGAGAACCTCGCGGGCTTTTCGTTTCAAACCCAGTGCGGCCATGCCAAGGGCCCGACTCCCTCCCGTCATCCTGTCTTCTACAGAAGGAGGACATACGCTATTGGTGACACCTGACACTGGAAGTCTACTCTAAGCAAAGTCATGTTGGCAGTAGAAACATAGCTTCTTACCGCCATAGTAATAGACGACTGCCATTCCAAGTGCAAGACTGAAACAGCCGAGGAAGAAGAGAGGGCCTGGAAAGATATATACATACACACATGACGACAATGTAGGTTTGAACGCATCACACATATTTCAGTCATCTTACCTTTGTCGTTCATAACGTGTCTCTGTTTGTAGGCACTTATAGGATATGTGAACGGATCAGCAGAATCTGGAGACACGTGAATTTAGGGGGTGTAAGCTATCCCATTAACATATTATGTTGCTATTATGTAAAATTGACTTTTTAAAAATAAACAGGCTTCCCTAGAGCCTTTTCACCAGCTTTGTAATAAGACCCCACGCACACAGGCTTCGCCACACATCTTAAAATAAAGACTACACTGGTACCTCAGTTAACATACGCCTCGGTTAGCACAGTTTTTGGTTAACAACCAACATTTTTGTTAAAATTTTGCCTTAGCTTGTGTTCGCCCACTTGTTTACGCCGCCATCTTGAATCACATGGCTACGACAAAATTTTGTGATACGGGCATGTAATTGTGCAATGCATTGTGGGTCTTGGAGGCCATTTTTAGGACAAGGGACACCTAACAAACACATGGAGTGGCTCCATTATTACACACATCAACTGTGGTTCACTCGTATCATCCGGCGGTGACATTCAATGTCTCATTTTACATCCATAAGGTGAGTTTCTAAGCATTACTACTGAGAATTAGTGTATGGAAACTATGTGGACGAACCCAGGTCATAAGGATGAAAACCCCAGATGGTAGTCCTCACCTCTGAGGCGTAGGCGTGTTGGCAAGCTGTAGTACACGTCCTCTACATGCAGGTGAAGTGCCCTGTAAAATTCCCTGCATGCTTCTTCGCCTTTTGCCTGCAGGTGCACTAGGAGCTCGCCCAGGCGGACACCAGTGGGTACGTCCAGCTTTCGGAACTGGAATGGAACATAGATGGAAGGTAAAGCATTATTAATATCATTTCCTCAGCGTGAGGGGTTCAAGTTCATACCGCACTCATAGTAATAATCTAGCACATTCAAACAATCAAGCGACTAACTACCAGCTATGTGTGCTTGCCTTGGTGGCCTCCTTGTCTGTGAGTATTTGAGGGTAGATTCTGTTGAGCTGCAGGATGATTTTGTCCACCGATTCCGTGTCCAGTCTCCTCTCAGCCCTGAGGAAGGCGCCATCTTCTGTCAGCTGATCATAGAAGCTGTCTGTCCACACCGAAACAATCCAACACAAACACAAACAGTTTGCTAAAGACATGCTAGCTTTTACCGGAAAAGAAAGAACAGTCTTTCTAAGCTAGGGAAGAAAGTTGATTCCACCTAGCAAACACAGCAGTAAACATACACTAATAGCAAAGTTTTGGAACACTTGAAGAATGGAAGTTAGTCAGTCATTTAGCGCTTTGTGTCATTAGAGTCTAAAATATCAACTATTAAAGTAGAAAACAGCTACGTAAAAAAGTGAAAACATTTTTTCCAGTACACGAAGACACGAACCTCCCATATTGGAGTCCCTTCTGTCCTTTCTCGAGACCCGCCCCCTTTGACGTCATCACTACCGGAAGCGGAAGTTGATATTTATTTACACTTGAACAAATAAAACTGCAATGTTAGCGAATAATAATAAATGTCTACATCCCGCTTTTAATTAAAAAAATGATTAATTAAAAAAATAAAAATTTTTAAAAATTAAAAATTGTATTAGCATTATTAATAGCTTAATCCATTTTCACTGAACTGGGTTTGAGAATAGAATGTTTGCTAATGTTACATTTTTTACGTGGGACTCAAAAAATTAAACAATTTATTTCTTATTAAGAATAAAGGCCACACACTCAAGGACAGGGCAGTGTGAGTTAGAAGATTTTATTTCTTCACCAGTCAAAAATGTTAGCACATTTGTCTCCAGCCAGGATGATCACAAATCTTTTGTCAAATGTTGACCATCCAGCTCCGTTCATCCCAATAATAACGTTAAAGTTATCCTAAGCAAAGATGGCAGAGGAAGATATTGTAACATATTTTCACTTGGCATAACCAAGCAAAGCTTCGGATTAATTTATCCGCATCACACTGGGAAATTGCACTTTTATAATCACACAAAATGGCACTGTAGGTGAAGTGTTTGAAAAGAAATACGTTAAAAGTCTCAACACTTTAACTTACAAATCCTTCCATCAAGTGTGCTTCTTTGCTGATGACAAGCATAGCACGTTGCCATGACTACGGAGGAGAAGCCCCGTGTCTTTCATTCAACACTATATTGGAAATTAGCTTCCTAGTTAGCTTTAATAGCTTCATAACAGAACAGAAATGACTCATTTCTCATAATTCCACAAGTGGATTAAAAATACAGGCTTACCAGGAATGAAAAAAAAACCACACAGTGACATTTTCGCATAAAATAAATACTTAAAAAGTAGGTCAATGACTTAGACGATACACCTGACAGGTGGACATGCATTTCCTGTAAAAAAAAATATTATAAAACTACAAAATATTCAAACCAGCTTGGAAAGAAAGCGCCAACAAGTCAAAGAAAAAGTGCTGAGTGGGGGAAACACACATACGTACACACACACACACACACACACATGAGCGAGATGTTCTCCAAGGAGAGTAAAAAGGTAGGGTGACCGATGGCGTCAGTCCCCGTGGTGGCGTGCGTTCCTGGAAGACTGCAAGGTCACGTGATGCTGCGTGGAACAGCTGGCACTTTAGAACAAGGCCTGGCTGTGTCGTGGGATCTGCTGCCTGCGTGGTTTAGAAGTGGAGGACAGCGTGAAGACGCCCAAGAGCGTGGAGCGGGGAGGCGGGGGGGAGGCTGTCTTTGTGGCTGCTCTGGAAACTGCACACTGACCAAACTCCTCAAGGACACTTGATTGACGGATTCACTGTGGAAGAAAGGAGAGAGGAATCCGTTTCATGACTTATTCCATGACAAGCAATAATAAAAAATATTTATCCTACAGAGACCTGGGTTCAATTCCACCCTCGGCCATCTCTGTGTGGAGTTTGCATGTTCTCCCCGTGCACACGTGGGTTTTCTCCGGGTACTCCGGTTTCCTCCCACATTCCAAAAATATACTAGGTTAATTGGCGACTCCAAATTGTCCATAGGTATGAATGTGAGTGTGAATGGTTGTTTGTCTATATGTGCCCTGTGATTGGCTGGCCACCAGTCCAGGGTGTACCCCGCCTCTCGCCCGAAGACAGCTGGGATAGGCTCCGAAAAGTGGTAGAAAAATGAATGCATGAATGAATGTTTCGCTAGCAAAAGTACCGAATGCTAAGCTAATGCTAAGCTAGTTTTGTTTTATTACTGGGTTGTAACATAAATGTAAAATGAGCAAAGCATCGATAGAGCTGGGGGAAACGCGACACTGCACTGAAAACCTCCAAAATGAATTGAAAATGAATGAATGAATTTATCCTACAGATGCTCCTATCCATCCATCCACCATGAAGCAGGAAACAGGAAACAGGGGGAGGATGTTTGGCCTTACATGATGACCGGAGGAGGCGCCTTTTCCCTTGGTCTTGCCTTTCCCGCCGGCAAGCGTGGCTGTGTTGCGGCGCGCCTGCTCGTGGTCAAACTCCAGGTCCTCCAGACGCTGGGTGAGGGCCAGTTTCTGCTGGATGGCCATTCGTAACAGAGAGTTCAAGGTCTTCTTCTCATCCTCGGCCGCCGCCAGCTGCCGCTGCATGTCGTCCAGCTGGGTCACGTACTCGTCGCACCTGCAAGGAGGATGCAAATGTCAAAAGGGGCAGAGGTCAAAGGCAGACTCCAACCAGCGAATGCAGGATCTTCTGTAGCGGTGCGGTAGCACCAGATGCTGTCCCGTCAGACAAGCTCTTGGGCTCATGGGAGAATGACTATTACATCACTTCCCACAATGCTTTGCACGCGTGTTGTGTGTGTTGTGAGTAGAATATATACAATACAATAGCAATGATGAGAGATTTGAGTACCTTGACGCAAACATGGCCCTAAGGGAGGAGAAGGTGGCAGCGTCTTCTTTTAAAGCCTTGAGTTCATTGCGGAGTTTCATCATGGTCTCGGTCACCATGGCCTTCTCGCTGTCATATTTGCTCTTCAGGTTGGCCAGGGCTACCTCGGCTGTCTGCGGAGTCAGCATATCAATCAGCATCAGTCAGCGGAGTAGAAGTGCACTGCATGGTCGCTGTACTGGACTTCTACTCCTCAACCAAAAGGGGGAGAAGAGGGTCGAAAAACATGCACCCCCCCCGCATCACAACACACACGGTGCGTCTACCTGCTTGTTGGCTTTGAGCACCGCTCTGAGCGTAGCGATCTGCTCCCTCTTGGTGCTGAGAAGAGACTTCAACTTGAGGATCTCCTCCATGCAAGCCTCCTTGTCCTTATCCGCCACCGTGCTCAGTTCCAGACTGGCCAGCCTCTGGCGGGACAGCTCGGTGGTACGGTCCACCGCCTGCTGCAGGTGCCGGATCTGGTCTCGGATGATGGCTACAAGGTTGTAGATGTTCATGGGCTCCGGGCGCGGCTCCGGGGCGGCTGAGTCTGATCTTCCGGGGTCGGTGTCAGGGAGGAGTCCGTCTGTGAGGAGTACGGAGGAGTGGCGGTCCTTGGCTTCTTGTCCTCGCCTCACCATGGCCTTGCCCTCTTTGTAGTAGTCCAACATGACACGGTTGGGGGTCTCGTTGTTGCACATGCAGACGTGGTTGTAGAGATTGGCGAGCTCCTCGCTGAAAGCTATGAGCTCATCTTGGGCCACGTTGAGGCTGCCGAGTGATTCTCCTGCAGCAGCGCTGACCAGACGGAGCTCCTTCTCCAGACGCGCTACCTCCGCTTTATCCGTCTGGCTAATCTTCTCCAGGGAAGCCAATCTGGACCTCACTTCCTGAAGGTCGCTCTCCAGCCGCGCCCGTTCCTCCTGGTACTGGCTTCGACAACTCTCATACTGCGCCCTCAGCGTCTTCAGCTCCTGCCTCAGCTCGCCGGCTTCAGACACGGCCACGGTGTATTTACACTGCAGGATCTCCGGCCCGTTGATGTCCAGCTCGTAGTAGTCCCCGTCTTCGTGGCTGTCTCGATCTTTCTCGCCGTCCAGCGCTGACTGGCGCTCCTTGCTGGCTTGGAGCTTCCTGATGGCGCTGAGGTTCTCGGTGAGTCTGTTGACCGTTTCCTTCTGTTCGGACACGGTGCCGTAGGCCTGCTCCAGCTGCTTCTGGTTCTCCTGCAAGGTGTTGATGAGGGCCACTTTCTCCCTTTCCACCTAAAAACACAGGAATAATCACATCAATACAGACTAAATGTACTTTTTCCACTGCAAATGTGAACATCTTTAATAACGTCATTCAGGCTTTTTTTTTATATATCTTGACTTGACTATCCCTCGCTAAAGTGCTCCAAATACGTCAGACTGCAAAGACATCTCATGTCCGCAGACGCCTTCAGGGCATCGCTCTCATTTCCTATTGGACTTCGGTCTATGCCATCACATGTACAGGACTTGAATTAAAGGCCCTGTTTGGTGATGCTCTAACGGTAATGTGTCATTAGCGTCAATCCTTATGCGAGACACACGTCTTTCTCTTTTCTGGGCCTTCTAAAGATATAAAACTGGTGACGTGCATTCATTAGCTGCCTCTTTTCACCTGTTTTCATATCTTTGCAACACACAGAGAAGACAAAGACGTATGTTCATGTCTCACAGAAGTGGACTTCCGGTGGTCTCACTGTGGATGGTTTACAAAAGTGTATAAATTCCAGCGCAAATGAAGTTTAGCTGAGACTTACTTGAAAAAAAATAGCATATGGGATCTTCTACCTGTGCAAGCTGTTGTTTAAGTTTCTGAATCTCTGAGATGTTGAGCTCGCTGAGCAGGTCGTCCACCAGGCTGGGAGCAGGCTTGAAACCGTCTCCTCTCTGCTCCGCCGACGAGTCGTTGTTGGCGTCACCCGTCTTAGCTAAGCCGTTTTCAAATCCGCGGATCAGGTCGTCGTTGTCCAGATCGGAGAGGACGGAAGCATCGTCGTGGAGTTTAAGGTTATCGAAGGAGATATTGAAGGAGCCGTTGTACACGGAGCCCCCGATGGTCACGTAGTGTGAGAGCTCTTTGCGCAGGGTGGCCTTCTGCTCACGCTCCGTTTTGATGGTCTCTAAGGCCTCGGTCAGCTGACGCTCGGCGATCTCCCTCAACCTCATGGCCTCCTCCATCTGGCTGTGTTGGCACTGCGAGTCCTCCTCGAGACGGCGGATCTCATGTTTGAGACCTTCAAACTCCACCTAAGATGGTATTAAGAAGAACGACACCATTTAAACTGCAAATTTATTGTTACTGAATTGTAATAAATGGAATATTTGGGTAGTTACAGCATAGAAAACCTGTTTACAATCTTCTAAACATGGCTTTTAATATGATTAGAGACCCGTAGGAACAAAGTAACACCCCTATAGTCACTTTTACACTCCTATTACTCGGTATAGTAGACAGAACAAGATAAAATAAAAGGTATTGGCATAATAAAACATGCCCCACTCATTGAAAATCAATGGTTTCGACTAGCAATGGGCCGTGCTGGACCACCAAAGTGTTTGGTCTCACCTGGTTCTGTCTCAGCACAGACACGTGTTTCTGCAGAGAGATGTTCTCCTCCTCCAGCTCGCTGTAGTCCTGCAGCAGCCGCGTCTCCCGCACCTTGTATTCCCTGATGTCGTCTCGCAGCTGACTGCGCTGGAGCTCCAACACATCGCAGCTCTTCACAGGACAGGAAGGAAACAAACATGGCAAAGTCACATCAAGGTAGACGTACAAGGAGAGGAGAGTTCAGTCTGTGCACTGCTTTCTGCACCTTTGTTGCATAGAACAAGGGCATGAACAGAGTGAGGAAATACTAAAAAAAATCATTTAAAGAAATACTGCAGATTTCAATGCTGCTTCTTTTTTATCACCACCTATTCCAATTGAGGAACCAGCCTGCACTGTTTGACATTAATAGAGCCCTCTAAACATGAAATAACACCCCTATAGTCACATTTACACCCCATTTTACCCAATAGAGTAGACACAATAATAGAAAAGTAGACTTACAAGACATTGAAAGTCACTTTTTGATATTATTAGAGCTCTCTTGGCATGAAATAACACCCCTATAATCCCTTTTACACTGATATTACCAATATACTAGACATAATAAGAAAAAATAAGATAACCTTATGAATATGCTTTGACATGTTATTAGAGCCTTCTGGACAATACAGTAAAAGTTTAACACATTCTACAGTTTTATACTTTTAGAGCCCTCTAGACATGAAATAGAACCCCCCTTTCCATCACTACGGGGGCTGACAGTACTACTGTAGTAGCGTGTAAACCTATCAACAGGAGTTAGGAATACAGATGCAGCACAAGTTCCCATCGTGGCTTCGGAAGTTCACCTCTCTGATTTCCAGGGCCACGTGTGAAAGGCGCTCATTCTCGGCCTGCGTGCTGGCGATGGAGGCTTTGGCCTGCCGAAGCTCATTCTGCAGCTCCACGATCTTCTGCTGGTACTGAGCCTCCTTGCTGGCCGACTCCAGGATCAGCGACTCCTCCCTGCTCTCTCCATCGGCTGCCACCTTCCTGTGGGTGGAGTGGGCTTGTCCCAGAGCCTGAGTGCACACAGAATGGACAAATCAGTCACACACAGTCCTTCCCGGTCCCCAACTTGGACTGTGGTGCAGTCCTTCCCGGTCCCCAACTTGGACTGTGGTCCAGTCCTTCCCGGTCCCCAACTTGGACTGTGGTGCAGTCCTTCCCGGTCCCCAACTTGGACTGTGGTGCAGTCCTTCCCGGTCCCCAACTTGGACTGTGGCACAGTCCTTCCCGGTCCCCAACTTGGACTGTGGCACAGTCCTTCCCGGTCCCCAACTTGGACTGTGGTACAGTCTTTCCCGTTTTCCTGGTCCCCAACTTGGACTGTGGTACAGTCCTTCCCGGTTTCCTGGTCCCCAACTTGGACTGTGGTACAGTCCTTCCTGGTCCCCAACTTGGACTGTGGTACAGTCCTTCCTGGTCCCCAACTTGGACTGTGGTACAGTCCTTCCTGGTCCCTACCTTCAACTGTGGTCCAGTCCTTCCTGGTTAAATCGGTTCCAGACTTCACGACAATAAGTCAATTTCAATTTCAATAAATAGTCTATGTTGTATAGTTAGAGCATAGAAAACCTGTTGATGACTTTGTAAGTACACCTTTTAACATGACTAAGTCCTGCGGACATAAAATAACAACCCTATAGTAACGGTTACATTCCTGTTAGTCTCCGTTTACATCCCATTGCTGAAGTGTAATAATAGTGACAGAGACAAGGAACTAAATCCTAGAAAATGGCACTACATTGTGCACCAAACACACATTATTGAAGTTAAGTGGCGTATTCCACACGCAATGTTGCTAAAAGTCAATCAGGGAAGTGAATATGCAAATGAGTTGACCTCACATTATTTATATTCTGACAATAACCAATCAGAAATGTTGACTGTGATTTTTATTTAAGTACATTTTGGCTGTGTGGCTGCTCCTCCCACACCAGTGTCCGTGTCCTTTATACATAACGTCACACATACAGGCGTGTCAATAAAAACCCAAGTGACCTTCACAGCAGGCTGCGCTCAGTCGTGGCGCTCAATGGGGAAGTGGGTCAACGTCATGACACATACCAAATCATGTCCAAAGTTTGGAAAGCGCAATAATGCAACCCCCACCCCTGTTAGCCGCCTCTGGAAGTGGTTGAAACACTGACTAACTAGCGCATCCCCTGCAAGGGGAAGTAAGTGACCGTGACCGTGGGAGTTGTTTGTCATCACACAGGAAGTGGGAGTTCAACAAATGCATTGCAGGAATTTCTTTCCTTTTGTTATTTTTCTTTGCATTATCATTATGATGATGATTATTCAGGGCGGCATGGCGGTCGAGTGGTTAGCGTGCCGACCTCACAGCTAGGAGACCAGGGTTCAATTCCACCCTCGGCCATCTCGGTGTGGAGTTTGCATGTTCTCTTGGGTTTTCTCCGGGTACTCCGGTTTCCTCCCACATTCCAAAAACATGCTAGGTTAATTGGCGACTCCAAATTTTATGAATGGTTGTTTGTCTATATGTGCCCTGTGATTGGCTGGCAATCAGTCCAGGGTGTACCCCGCCTCTCGCCCAAAGACAGCTGGGATAGGCTCCAGCGACCCTCGTGAGGAAAAGCGGTAGAAAATGAATGAATGAATGAATGATGGTTATTCAGGTTTGCCACATAGTCCTACTAAAAACACACACTTGCACAGGAGTCACATGATGTCTTCAAGGACCGTCCAACAAGGTGGGACAAGTCACCGCTCCAAACAAACATGTAAAAATTGGGGATTACTAATGTTATGTTTGTAATACAGTAGTAGATATGTTATTTTACACATTTGAAAACACTAATACCTTTTAGTTTGAAGATTGTGTACTAAAATGGTGTAGCACTAAGATTGGCAGCCGCATCCCTACACACAACACAGCTAGCATACCTGGAACAAGTACAGACAACACAGTCACGTGATCTTCCATGAGGAGGAAGCGATCCAATGGCAATAGCTGATCATATTAGACCTTATCACTATATATAATATAATAATATTCAATACAAAAGATAGTTAGCATGGCCGAAATCCCTGGCAAAGCCCAACAATATGATGATATGCTAATACTGTATGTTTCCGACTGGACTTGTGCAATAGCATTAAACTGTATGTGAGAGACAAACTATCATACAGTGCACTTGAACACCACACAATAATAAACATACTGTTCAACTGATTGTACGAGAGTACTTCTCGGGTAGTGTCATGTCAACAATACATTTGTATATACACGGCTCTTTGAAGGGGGCTACGTATATAGTTAATAATAGAGTAAGAGCTGAATAATTCAAAACAAAGCTTGGCTTTTACATAAGCACACAAAGTGGATGCTTTTCAAAATGAGACATTCACGTCTGTGGGATAAGACAGTGTCCCCCGCCGGCACACTGGAATATTATATGACGTTATATTCAGTGATTAAACCGTGACCTTACACTACCTCTTTCAGCTGATCCAGCTCCTGTCGGACGGTCTCGTACTCCGTCTCCAACTCATCAAATCTCTGCTTGAGCTGCTGTTTCTCCTCCAGCACCGCCAGTCCATATTCCGCCGCCTGGATCTTTTCCTGCGTTGTCTCCCGCAGTTCCCGGGAAAGTCTTTCCACCTCGGCTCGGAGCCACTGAGGGCCGGCCTCGGTTACCAGCACCCCTTCGGGATATTCCTGGTCCTCCATGGAAATATTGGCGAACCGCAGACTCCCGACAGTAAAAGGGACCCAGCCCTTCGCTTAAAGTCGCCGGAGCAGTGAAGGAAAAGGGCGAGCAGCAGGACTTGGAATCACTGCCGCCCGCTTTTGAAGCGCATTGTCGGGACACTGACGGCTTGACTGTGCTTAGTCGCCATGTTTACACATCTCCGAGGCTCCGGCTGGACCAGACGACTTCCATTCTCGAGGAGAATTGTTGTTGTTCTATTCTTGAAGCTGACACGCGAAACTTGAGTTGAGATAATCGAGTGGAGAGGGGAAAAAAATGCTCCTGCACTGCATTCAAATGAGCGTCAGCGGAAAGGGAAATGTAGTTTTACGTCCGTCACTTGCCTAAAGGCTTCAATTGGCAAATCGACTACAAAAGCCACAATGCATTGCGAGCCTTTGATGGACTCGTGCCGACAGAGGCAAGGAGATCAATGTGGTGCTGCCATCTACTGACAGAAAATAAAATGGCAACTACACTTTGGAACATTTTTAGTGCCAATGTGAAATACGTAAAAATCCATGTATAAATACATGTAATTGTTTATGAAATAACTCAATTGTAAATATGTAATTTAATCTAAAAAACATTTATTTCACTATTTATTTATTCAATGAATAAAAAAAATAAATATATATATATATATTATTTATGTATTTTTTATTATTGTCACAAAAAAATCAGAGCTTTTGAATATCAATAAAAAAGATGTAAAATAAAGACAGGGGATGAAATGCAGAGGGCTTTATTACATGAAGAACAGCAGTTACAAAGCTTCAAGTAACACTTCTTAGGATGATGTGACCTGAGGTACTGTACTGTACATATGAAAAAGCCACGTGCTGGTGCCTTCAGGTGTGCACGTAACGTTTTGGGCTGATGACAAAGCAATGACAGAACACACGCTGCTACGTTGGAATGCGCTAAAAAATTGCGATACAACCAGTCTACATTTCTTTTCTTTGCTTTTTCCCCCCCTCCACTAACGTCTACAAACAAGAATTCACCTTTCTGTCGTTCTGACACTGTCGTCATGACAACTACTTGAATGCTAACCCCACCCAATCACGGCTACGACATATGGAACCATACGGTACTGTATATATAAAACACTGCCACCTTAATGAGGTTACCTGAAAAGTATTCACCCCCACCCCGAAACAAAACACAAAAAAGCATCACAACTGTTGAACATGTAAAAAGACGCGTGTGTGTGTGTGTGTGTGTGTGAGTGTGTGTGTGAGATGGATGCATGAAACAAGAGCAAAAGTGGAATTCTACCTTGAAGTGTACAGCTCACAATCACAAGACTTGAGGAAAGATGAAGGAAGAAAGAGAATTAAATGTCATGTGACTCTTTAAGACAGGGGGTGTCCAAAGTGCGGCTCCGTTTTTATTGGTAACCTCGCCTCATTGGAGTGTTTTTTTTTTTAATTGATGAGTTATCAGAGCTATTTTTAGATTCATCATAATCCGCTCATACCAGCCAGATCATTATCGGTCCAGTAATTATCCTGCATCCCTAATTTGTCCGTACGTGGCCATGGTTTGGACACCCCCGGTTAAGAGACTTAAGAGGAAAAAGGGGTGTGTTTTACTTGGCGTTGGTGGAGGTACTGAGCATCTTGCGTACGGCCTGTGCGATGGCATCGCGATCGATACCGTAGAGCTTGAGCAGCTCTTGTGGTTTGCCGCCATGCGGGACGTGGGAGACGGCCAGACGATGCAGACTGAAGCCGGACTCGTTGATCACTGCCGAGCACACCGCCTCCCCCAGACCACCTGCGGGGGGGGACAAATATATCACGGTCATACCATATGTATGGCCAACATTACCGTAGCTTTATCAGATGTAGCGTAGTGTATTATACAGTATGTGTCATCATCCATCATGGCTGCCTGGGTGTGGGTATTTGGTAGTGGCTTGGTAGAGGGCACGGCTGCCTGTGCTATCTAGGTCATAAAGTACCCCGTGGCTACATGCTCAGCTAAGGAAATGTGACAGCCCGCTGCCTGTCTGGCGTTCCGTAGCTCGTCTGCAACGAGGGTGCAGTACGGGCAGCCAATCAGAGAAGGCCACCGCATGGCGTCCCATTCTCAAAGCCAATGACAACATGCCAGCGCGACACACGGGATGATGCTGGTGCCATGCCCCAGCGGCATGCGATACACATGCAATATGCAAGAAGCTAGCAAGCTACCTTCATAGTAGTGATCCTCCACGGTGAGGATTCTTCCCCTGGTGGCGCGTGCGTGCTCAATGATGGTCTTGGCATCCAGGGGTTTGATGGTGAATGGATCAATGACACACATGGATATCCTCTCTGCAACAAGGATGAAAGAAGTACAGTAGAGAAATATTACTCACTGACGTCACATGAGTCAAAGTTAGCTTTGGGGTCAAGCCAAGATAATATCTGAATATGGATGGATATTCTCCTCATATGGTCTTGTCGTACTCTCCAAAAGGCCAGGGAGGTCCAAGTCCAAATGGCGTCAATTGGATGCAACTATTTGCAATTGGATGCAACTCCATATTATTATTATTATTCATTATTATTTATTATACAGAAGCCAGGCAACAACATTTCACTGCTGTGTTATTGTGCAATGACAATAAAGGAAGTCTATCTATCTATATATCTGTCTATATCTATCTATCTAGTATCTATGTATCTAGTATCTATCTAGTATCTATCTAGTATCTATCTATCTAGTATCTATCTAGTATCTATCTAGTATCTATCTAGTATCTATCTAGTATCTATCTAGTATCTATCTAGTATCTATCTAGTATCTATCTAGTATCTATCTCTCTAGTATTATCTAGTATCTATCTAGTATCTATCTAGTCTCTATCTATCTAGTATCTATCTAGTATCTATCTAGTATCTATCTATCTAGTATTATCTAATATCCATCTAGTATTATCTAGTATCTATCCAGTATCTATCTATCTAGTATCTATCTATCTAGTATCTATCAATGTAGTATCTATCTATGTAGTATCTATCTAGTATCTATCCAGTATCTATCTATCTATCTAGTATCTATGTATCTCGTATCTATCTAGTATCTATCTAGTATCTATCTATGTAGTATCTATGTAGTATCTATCTAGTATCTATCTATCTAGTATCTATCGAGTATCTATCTATCTAGTATCTATCTATGTAGTATCTATCTATCTAGTATCTATGTATCTATCTAATATCTATCGAGTATCTATCTAGCATCTATCTATCTAATATCTAGCGAGTATCTATCTATCTAGTATCTATCTATCTAATATCTATCGAGTATCTATCTATCTAGTATCTATCTAGTATCTATCTAGTATCTATCTAGTATCTATCTAGTATCTATCTAGCATCTATCTAGTATCTATCTAGTATCTATCTAGTATCTATCTAGTATCTATCTAGTATCTATCTAGTATCTATCTATCTAATATCTATCTAGTATCTATCTATCTAATATCTATCTAGTATCTATCTATCTTATCCATCCATCCATCCATCGGTGCTGTGTGAACGTTCACCTTTCTTTAGGTGTTCGGCCGCAGCCAGAGCCTCATGGAGAGCCACGCCGGCAGCCACCACAGTCACCTGGTCCTCTTTGCTCTGGTACACCACCTGGCAGGGAAAGATGAGGGTGCATTTCACCCATGAGAGACATCCAGTCGTACTACGTATGGTACTCATACAGAAAGTCCTTTACTACCTTAGCCTGTCCAACATGGAAGTCTTCATTGCTGTTATAGATGATGGCGCTGTCTTGACGGCTGGTCCGGATGTAGCAAACACCCTTCAGGCAGAGAAGAACACCATGAATGGGGAGGAGGCCTTTGCAGAAAAAGAAGATCATTTTCCAAACCTTTGTGGATGCAGCGAGTTCCACAGCCTTCTCTGTGGACACCCCATCGCTGGGATAAAAGATAGTGGTCATAGGCAGCGCCCTGAACATAGCCATGTCCTCCAACCCCATCAAGGAGGGCCCTTCTTCTCCTGGAAGACAAACGTTCAAGCTTCATGTCCATTTTCACGGAAAATTGTGTCAAAACAACACAAAATCCCTATGGTTCCAGGCATGCGGGAGACATATTGGACGTCTGGACGCATGCACGTGGTGTACCTGTGCTAACAGAGGGACATTTGGTGCCCTGCAGACGGCTTCCAGGGTGGAGAGGAAGGAAAAAAGGGGGGAGGAAGTGAGGAGGACTAGTGAGGAAAAGACAGGATTAGAGGGAGAAGGTGAACTAGAAGAACTAGCTCCACCACAAGTGTGAAGGCAGGTCAGATGCGAGTGGGACTGATGCCACTAACCGGTGGACAGGCCGCAGTGGGAGCCACACAGGTTGATGTTGCTGTCTAACTTGGCTGCCACACGGAGCTGGTCGTAGGCCCGCGTGAAAAAGGATGCCAGGGTGCTGGCAAACACTACGTTCCTGTCGCGGCTGCCGCATCCCATGGCAACACTGACCTGGGGAAAGGAGATGAGGCGTTGTCAGCAGGTAGCAGCGTACATCATTATTATTTCCGCCTGACATGCACGTAGCACATTTTTCTTGGTGTTGTCCATGTTTGTCAAGCAAACTTGTCAGTGCCTTAAAAGGCTGTTGCAAAGTTTCAGAACAGCGCCACCGTGTGGTGGAGTTCACATAGTAGGGGTGCATACTTGAACAAATTCCAGCCAGATGACACAAGGAAATACATCTTATAGAATATAATAATCAAATTTAACAACAGGGCTGCACAGTGGTTGAGTGGTTAGCGCGCAGACCTCACAGCTAGGAGACTAGGGTTCAATTCCACCCTCGGCCATCTCTGTGTGGAGTTTGCATGTGGGTTTTCTCCGGGTACTCCGGTTTCCTCCCACATTCCAAAAACATGCTAGGTTAATTGGCGACTCCAAATTGTCCATAGGTATGAATGTGAGTGTGAATGGTTGTTTGTCTATATGTGCCCTGTGATTGGCTGGCCACCAGTCCGGGGTGTACCCCGCCTCTCGCCCGAAGACAGCTGGGATAGGCTCCAGCACCCCCTGCGACCCTCGTGAGGATAAGCGGTAAAAAAATGAATGAATGAAATTTAACAACAATAATATAATATATAGGCTGCATGGCGGTCAAGTGGTTAGCACACAGGCCTCACATCTAGGAGACCTGAGTTCAATTCCACTTTCGGCCATCCCTGTGTGGAGTTTGCATGTTCTCCAGTTTCCTCCCACATTCCAAAAACATGCTAGGTTAATTCGCGACTCCAAATTGTCCATAGGTATGAATGTGAGTGTGAATGGTTGTTTGTCTATATGTGCCCTGTGATTGGCTGGGATAAGCTCCAACACCCCTGCGACCCTTGTGAATGAATGAATGAATATAATACATAGAAATATCAACACCAAATCTATAATTCAATGTCATGCAATAAAGCAAATACAGACGCTGATGGCTGTCCGCACATTAAAAGTCATTTTTTAATCATCGGATACGAGGATAAAACATCATTGGTGCCTTTAACGATTCTATATCTCACTTCTACTTCACATCCGCCCTTCAACGTTTGACTGTTCATCATCCAGATGGTCAGGCTATCCTCTCCTATTAATATTTCACTTGCCGTGACTGCTCAGCATCACACACACACACACACACACACACACACAAATGCACGCCTGACCTAGATTGGAGCTGTCTGCCATTGGAGACGCAACAGCGCACATGAAAATCAGTAAGTGGCTGATTTCCAGTCCCCAAAAGATCTGCTAGTATGGCATTACGATGACAAGGCATGCCAATAGTGGCCACCATCCATCTTTACGTATGTGAACTCATGTGAATGAGTCGTCACCATGAACAAGTGCATGATGAAAAACCTCATTCCAATGATGTTTCAATGCAAAATTAATGAGTTTTAGTTGCCACCCAGAAGGGAAATGGAGTTAGGAGTTTTTATAAATGGGGCAATGGTTAGCGCGCAGACTCACAGCTAGGAGACCGGGGTTCAATTCCACCCTCGGCCATCTCTGTGTGGAGTTTGCATGTTCTCCCCGTGCATGCGTGGGTTTTTTTCCGGGTACTCCGGTTTCCTCCCACATTCCAAAAACATGCTAGGTTAATTGGCGACTCCAAATTGTCCATAGGTATGAATGTGAGTGTGAATGGTTGTTTGTCTATATGTGCCCTGTGATTGGCTGGCGACCAGTCCAGGGTGTACCCCGCCTCTCGACCGAAGACAGCTGGGATAGGCTCCAGCACCCCCTACGACCCTCGTGAGAATAAGCAGTAGAAAATGAATGAATGAATGAATGAAATTTAACAATAATATATTATATAGGCTGCAAGGCGGACGAGTGGTTAGCACACAGGCCTCACAGCTCTGAGACCTGAGTTCAATTCCACCCTTTCTCCCCGTGCATGAGTGGGTTTTCTCCGGGTACTCCGGTTTCTTCCCACATTCCAAAAACTCCAAATTGTCCATAGGTATGAATGTGAGTGTGAATGGTTGTTTGTCTATATGTGCTCTGTGATTGGCTGGCCACCAGTCCGAAGACAGCTGGGATAGGCTCCAGCACCCCCGCGACCCTCGTGAGGAAAAGCGGTAGAAAATGAATGAATGAATGAACAAATGGGGCTGAAGGGTATACTGCGGAATCACCCTACCATGTTCTGCTGGGCAATGTAGCACTCCACAAAGCGATTGGGATGCTCGTTCTTGAAGATCTCAGCATAGGTGAGGTTGTTGGTGTCCCCATCCAGAGCCACCACGCGCTCGTTGTAGCGGCCTAACTTGGCGATGGCCATCCCGTAGGCTTTACGCGTGGCGATCTATGAAGGCAAGATATCATTACCAGATCACTGCAGATGCTATTGTGGATTTGTGGTGGTTGATAGCTGGAAAACCTTTTCTCCGTGTTTATAAGAGGGAGCGCTGGCCATGCGGATGTTCCTCAGGCTGACTGGGGGCGAGTCTTCCACTGGGCAAGGGGGGTAGGGGTGCTTGCTGGTGCTCATAATTCGACTCTGCAACTCCTTCATGACCATCTCAGCCATGTCTTTGGGCAGCGTTTTGGAGTGCCAGCCCATCTTATCTTCTGCAGCTGAAGCCACAACCGACAAGGCATTTAGATGAGGACGTGAAATAATTTGACTTTCCGATGCTTACCTGGAATTCCTTTGCCCTTGGTGGTTTTGGTGATGATGGCGGTGGGCTGATGGCGCGGTTGGCTCAGAGCCTTGCACAGCTCCTCCACACTGTGGCCGTCCACAATGATGGCGTGCCAGCTGTAGACACAGCATACACATGCATCTATATACAGTAAATAAAGTACATACATGGCTGCATGGTGGTCAAGTGGTTAGCACACAGACCTCACAACTAGGAGACCAGGGTTCAATTCCACCCTCGGCCATCTCTGGGTGGAGATTTCCTACCACATTCCACATTAATTAGCGACTCCAAATTGTCCATAGGTATGAATGTGAGTGTGAATGGTTGTTTGTCTATATGTGCCCTGTGATTGGCTGGCCACCAGTCCAGGGTGTACCCCGCCTCTCGCCCAAAGACAGCTGGGATAGGCTCCAGCACCCTCGTGAGGAAAAGCGGTAGAAAATAAATGAATGAAAGTACATACACATCCATGTACTTGTACTCCAAATGAGGGTATTTCCTGTCAGTGCTGGGGTTCCTCAAGGGACCATTCCAGACCCCCTGGACTTTCTCCTTAGCCAAATTCCCAAACAATTCAATATCAGCAGAGTAAAGCTATGAACCCCACCCTTTATGAAGCATTTATGATCATAAACTTTTAAAATTAACTCACACATTTCCCCATTGAGCAAAAATTGCGGCTGCAAAAATACTTTATTGTAATACTAGCTAATACTGTATATCAATTCCGCATTGAGCACCACTAGTTGAAGCATGCATTGCATAGCTTAGAAGATAAGTATGCTGGAGCCTATCCCAGCTGTCTTTGGGCGAGAGGCGGGGTACACCCTGGACTGGTGGCCAGCCAATCACAGGGCACATATAGACAAACAACCATTCACACTCACATTCATACCTATGGACAATTTGGAGTCGCTAATTAACCTAGCATGTTTTTGGAATGTGGGAGGAAACCGGAGTACCCGGAGAAAACCCACGCATGCGCGGGGAGAACATGCAAACTCCACACAGAGATGGCCGAGGGTGGAATTGAACCATGGTCTTCTAGCTGTGAGGTCTGCGCGGTAACCACTCGACCACCGTGCCGCACCTATTTTACATTAAAATGGCTAAATTGGTTTGTAAATAAACTCTCTCTTAAGGAACTAGAGACTGTTCCATCCACATTGTGAATTTTGGAGCTTATCTGCACAGTTTGTTACCCAAAAGCTTCACAGCGTCTCTGGTGCTTCTCGGCGTGATGCTGCAGAGGTGCATTGTCACTTTGACTCAGGCGGTTGATGTCCATGATGGCCACCAGGTTGTCCAGCTGGTAGTAAGAAGCGAAGGACATGGCTTCCCACACGGAGCCCTCAGACATCTCTCCATCCCCCAGGAGGCAGTAAACGCGGTAGCTGCGGCGCGGGGCAGAGCGGCAACATCTATTAGTGCACACGTACATGCACACTGGTGTGCAGGAAGCATGAAAATGCTATCTGACACTTTTCCACTCGGATTGATTCCTGTATTATTGTCTGGGTAAGGTGGCATGTTAAAAGCTTCCTGAGGCTTCTGAAGGTGCGGCTGTTGGATCTCAAACATGTCTGTCAAACAGAAACTCGCAGGGACGCCCTAAGAGCGACCTAAAGGCAACTTGTGGCCGCTTGGCTTGTTTTGATTTAAAAACACAATCAACCAACAAAACTTCAAGAAACAGGAAAACAGTTAGTATCATGTAAGAGGAACTTTGTGTATTGAATGGAATATTTTGCGAGTTAGAGCATGGAAAACCTGTTTATGATTTTCTAAATACATTTTTCAACACTACTGAGGATGAAAAGTCTTGAACCAGTCATGATGTGCTATATATATCACTATATTGACAGTTACTATGGTACACATTATGTAGTTATATGGTCATATCACCTCGTATTTCGGTACGTGACAAAAATAAACTAAACAAAAATAAACTAAACAAAAATAAACAAAAATAAACAAAAATAAACAAAAATAAACAAAAATAAACAAAAATAAACAAAAATAAACAAAAATAAAATTTTATAAAATTAAATAAAATTAAATAAAATTAAATAAAATTAAATAAAAAAAATAATAAATTTAATTAAAAAAAATTTAAACTATATTAGGAAAGCAGGAAGTGAACAAATGTAACACTTACTGATTGTAAAAGTACCAGATGGAGGGGTAGGATTTAATAAGCTTTGCTTCTTCCTACTCCTTTTTGACATGTGGAACTGTGAACTAATTATGGGATGCACTCAATTGTAATCTGATGCATGTTCAAATGAAATAAAACCATTACCATTACCATTACTAGAGCCCTATAGGCATGAAACAACACCCCTACAGTCACCATTAGTCACCCCTGAATTGGAAAACTGTGTATATATACGTAAATACAATTTACCCCATATTTATTTGTATTTGTATTTCATTCTAATTTATTTACTACTTTAATTATTTTATTTACATTGAATTATTTTGCCGAGCTGTAATCACGTGATGTTCCATCATCTTGATGGTTGAAGGCACAGTGATTGTTTTCATGGGGGAAATGTGCTGTGAAAAAGAAGTGAGCTAGGAGTGCCGGCTCTGTGATTATTAGAGCAGAAGAATCGGGCGAGCCGAGCGTGTAGCAGCAGCGCACATCACACAACGTGCAGCAGCCTTTGAAGGAGCTGCTTTTACAGACGCCGACGGCTGTGGATGGCTTACCTGGCTTTGTCAAAGTATTTGGCCGTGTACGCCATGCCACAGGCCACACCCAGCCCCTGTCCCAAATAGCCAGTGGTCACGTCCGCAAATTGCTGCTTCTGCAAAAAAAACAAGTCGCATATGATGTTACAGCAATGGAGGGGATACGGCATAATCACTGAAGAACAACAAGAACATGAACATGCATTTCATTCCAATTTCTGTGCTTTGTAGCGAGAGAAAATGAGTTAGTATGAGCTAGCATTTTACGTCATGGGAGGTACCATAAACAGGGTTATAAGACACGGTAGGGTCAATTTTTGAACGATTTGTTCAAGAATATATGCTTTGAAAAAAACAACACAAGCAGCTTCCTGTTTAACATGAAAAGGCAGAATTAAATTTAAAACATTTTCCCAAAAATTGTCCCTTATTACCCCGCCGTCTCTTATAACCTCGTTTTACGGCACGTATTTTGGTGCTAAGGCCCTCACAAAAAAAACCTAAAAAACACCAACAGTGTTAACCAAGGTAACCAAGCTGCAGCGACAGCTAAGGTATGGTACACCAAACACAATACCTAGCCCTCCGCTCGTCTCAGCATCACTCACAGATGGAAGAGACAGAAAAGTGGATACCTAGTTTTCCATTTCATTACCAAGACGCAACCGGATGCCGCTTTGCTGTCAGCATTTTAACCTGCGGCGGTAGTGTTAGCTAAAATCAGTCATGTTTTAAATCATCAATTACACATCATCATCATTGCATTGTCTACCGATTGAATGGATATAAAACCATACAATGTTATTAGAGGCTTTCTTTGAGGGCTTTGTAGTCAAAATAGGTACCTCCCAATGATATGCATTGTTAGCTAGCTCATACTAACTCATTTTCTTTACTTAGAAAGCACAGAAAAGAGAAAGAAATACGTTTCATGTTGCACATAAGGATTTTGGATCCGAGAAAAAGTGCACTTTTCCTCAGGGAAAATGATGCTTATGATGCTTTTTCCACTTTTCTGACCTATAAATGTAGCTAGAATGTTGGATTCTCCTGTTAAACCGTGCCAAAGTTTCAGATAAGAAGGTTTTCGAATTTGGAAGTGAGCCCTGAAATAAGTTTGGGATGGCAGCTTTCAGTTAGTTTTTTCAAACACCTGCTCACTGTGATGTCACAGTGAGCCGGTCTTTGACTTCCTTATATGGACATGTCCGGGTACAAGCTGCAGGTCTGCCCTCCTGCCTGTTTTGTTTTTTTCGCGGAGTGGGAGTGCCCAGAGGTGGGCACTGGGTGCAATAAATTAAAACTTTTTTGGGAACTTTTTGGGAATTCAAGGAAATTCAGCTTGAATAGGTGCAGATTCTGTAAAATCTAGAAAACTTTCTGTGTGGGTTATGGTGTGTAGCTGCTCTACAGGAGTCCACGACTCAATACAAAGGGCCCGAAATGAGCATAATAGGTCCCCTTGTAGCACAGAATCCTATTAGAAATATCAATCCAGCCTAGGTGAGCGTATGATGAGTCTTACGGGAACGAGGTGGCCCTCCAGCGAAGAGTCAACCTGGCACAAAGTCAGCATCTCGCTCTCCTTCAGGAAGCCCGTCTCTACCCACATGGCGTACAAGGCCGGTGCAGCGTGAGCCTAGCACAGAGAATGGATTCCTTTTCAACATGTTTAAGCACTGAAGACACGCCCACAAGTCAACATGGCCGAAAAGGAGTAGGAAGAAGCAGAGCTGATTCAACCCTACTCTTTCGTAATGTTGCAGGCAAATCTATCACTACTCCATATTTTCTTTTATAACTCATGCAGTATATATGTATGTACGTTCCACCTTGGACATGAGGAAGCGATCGCTGTGGAAGTTGCGGGGGTCGTCAGGGCGGTACTTCATGGTGTGGAAGAAAAGCACAGACATGATTTCGGCCACACTGCAGCATGATGTGGGGTGTCTGTGGGGAGAAAGGAGAGGGCTGCGTTTGACTGAAGTGTCCAAAGTATTTGTATTTTCATTTCAGAGTCGATTTTAGAGCTAGAAGATCGACCAGGGGCATCACTAGGTTCTGAGGACAGGGGGGGCTTTGCCCCCTGGAGATGCACAGGATATGAATGAATGTAGTAGACATTCAAAAAAATCCAAAAAACAAATAAGGAACAAGAACCAGGATATAACTTTCCCACTTTTGAACAGATTTAGTAGAGATACGCAATAGTTTTAGGCCACCATTAAATGTACACAAGTACACACAATCTATACTGCAAAACCGCTGCTCAAGCTCTGCAACCATTCCATCCAGTGGACAGTGATCAATTATATAATAATCATTATTATATGATCAATTAGCCTATTATTATTACTATCATCATTCTTCTTCTTCTGATTTTTACTACTACTACTACTAGTAGGAGTAGTAGGCTAGTATTAGCCTGCTTATTGGCTTTCTTATTGTATGAATTAATATATATTTATTTATATTTATTTATATTTATTTATATTTATTTATATTTATTTATATTTATTTATATTTATTTATATTTATTTATATTTATTTATATTTATTTATATTTATTTATATTTATTTATATTTATTTATATTTATTTATATTTATTTATATTTATTTATATTTATATGTAGTAGTAGGCTAGTATTAGCCTGCTTATTGGCTTTTTTATTGTATGAATTTATATATATTTATTTATATTTATTTAGTCATATTTATATATTTATTTATATATATTTATATTTTTATATAAAATAAATAAATCAATAAAAAATATTTAAAAAAATAGATACAAAATATCAAATTATTTAGGGGGACTTAAGAACATTTTAGGGGGTCTGAAGGCTGAAGCCCCCCTAAAATAGGCCTTAATGACACCACTGAGATCGACATTTCAGTATTGAAATCTTGGCCAAATACGCAGTCAAAGAGTGCTGGTAATCACAACTATTTTGGAAGTGTGACCATTTTAGGGCATGTACACGTACTGAGTGCGCCCGCCCACCCCCGGGGGTCCAGTATGTTCAAAACAGTACAAACGAAGTACAAACAAAGACCCCCATCAGGCCTTATGGCGGCTCGACGATGTACTCCAATACAATGCATAATTCATGTAGCCTCCACCATTCTGACAAAACCATATTTGATGACTTTTTATGGCACATCTGACACGGCGTTAGAGGACAGCTGGTGAGTAGACGTCGTTATTTAAGGTAGAGTAACTCAGCCTTATTGCACCCTTTGTGTGGCGTTCCCCTTTGTCCTCCTTTGCAAATACATCTGTGCTTTATTTGCACTTTTATCAATCTACTTTTGGTACAGTTTATTATTGTTATGTTTATTATTGGTACATTTTATTCTTTGATTTGGGCTCTTTTCTTAGTTAAATTTGTAGAATAGTATTCCCGTAGATTAATACATACACACCAATGAATTAGGGTGGAAATAGTTGATATGAAAAATATGAGCGGTAATGCATGAAACATTGATATTAGGGGTGTTACCAGTCAAAACGATACACAGGATTTGAACATTACTTTGGAGAAAAGTACAAAAAGTAAAACATCTATGACAAAATATTGCTGTGTAGTCATTATGTTTTCATTGTTGTTATGAACTCACCCCGAATTAATACTACAGCGTCATTATTTGAAACCATCCACATCTAACTTGGTTGTATTTGACCATAATCCCTCCAAGGGAAATTCAGTTAGCGCCCGAGTTCCATTTCCTTTCATCTGAACGAGCTTGTTCAGATGACCATAACCGTGTGGAAGAGCATCATAGAAGATGTGAAATGGGCGTCCTGCAGTATGTGTGAGGTTGATGGGAATGAGTGAAGACAGCAACAAAGGAGCATTTCGGATTGTGCAAGGGCATCACAGGAGGAGAACAAAGGAAGAAATGTTCTTCTCCGAGGCCTTGGCTTGCACAGATGTGCGGAATTGAGCATGCAGACACAATCCATGGATTTGAGACTGCTGCTCTTGGAGAAATATTTGGGCATAATGTATGATATTGTACATTAATACTGTTTATTAGTTTATATGTGAGCAGCCACTCACCCGGTGCCCGCTGCAGTCGTGGCCTTGATGGAGTTGATCCTGAGGCGGTTGGCGATGTTCCTCAACGCCTGCACTGTCTGCTGGTCGGGTTTGTGGTAATCCTCCATGAAGGCAAAATGTCAGCAATCCCGTGTTCGGAAATAAGCGTGAGAGCGGCGGGGGTGGTAGAACCTGCAGGAACGTGAGAAGGAGGTTTCCGGGGCAGACCGAAAGACAGTAAAGGAGAACGTAGATTGATGCTATCAAGGTATGCAGACGCATAGACGTGCACACACACACTAGTGCAAACACGCACGCATCATTAGGCGTGGGGGAGGGCCGACTGGCTGACGTCACTGCTAAAACTGCATCGCGTTCATCTCATTGGCTGTGGAGGAAGAGGATGACAGAGGTGTGTCACGGCAGTGCGTGTGTGAGCGGGGAGGGGGGGGGGATGAACATTTAGATCCTAATTGACTTTGGCTTTTCTGTCAAAAGGCATCGTTCAAACACCACGCTATCTACATTCTTCTTTCTTACTCAGTCCCAACACAATGGTGCATTCAACACACGCCAATAAACACGCTTTTGCTGACATTTCTACCAAATAAACACAACAATGATTCTTTGTAAAAGCGTCAAAGGGAGTGTGAGGCTTTATGACTGATATATACACATTTCTTCATTTAGAAAATATCCATCTAAACTCATGTGAGCCAAAGTGTGGCCCTGGGGCCGTTTACTGCACACAGCTTATATTATTGGCCATTGGTTCATGCAACATTAACCTAAACAAGACCACACAAAATTATATCAACAAGAATGGAAATAATACAATTTGTCATCTCAATAAGCTCTACTTCTCCTTACTTCAAAATATGCCATACCTTATCTTATCTTACCTTACCATACCTTACCATACCATAACTTACCTTACCATTTCTTACCATACCTTACCTTACCTTACCATACCATACTGTACCATACCTTATCTTACCGTACTGTACCATACTATGCCTTACCTTACCATACCTCCATACCTTACCATACCTTACCTCACCTTACCATACTTTACCTTACTATTCCTTACTGTACCTTACCATACCATACTGTACCATACCTTACCATACCTTATCTTACCGTACTGTACCATACTATGCCTTACCTTACCATACCTTACCATACCTTACCATACCTTACCATACCTTACCATACCTTACCATACCGTACCATACCATACCGTACCATACCTTACCATACCTTACTTTACCTTACCTTACCATACTGTACCATACCGTACCTTACCATACCATACCTTACCTTACCATACTGTACTGTACCATACTGTAAATACAATACCCTACCTTACCATACTGTACTGTACCATACTGTAGATACCATACCCTACCTTACCATACTATACCATAGCATACCTTACTGTACCGTATCGTACCATACCATGCTATACACACCATACCTTACTGTACCGTACCATACCATGCTATAGCATACCATACCATACCTTACTGTACCGTACCATACCATGCTATACCATACCATACCTTACCTTATCATACTGCATACTGTACCTTACCATACCTTAGCATACCATAACATAGTGGACCGTACCATACCATGCTTTACCTTATCATACCATACCTTACCTTATCATACTGCATACTGTACCTAACCATACCATAACATAGTGTACCGTACCATTCGGGGGAAGGCCAACCACACCCAAAAGACCATGAGAACATGGAGTATCTCTAAAGGGCAGCAGTGAACCTCCAATGTACACTAAGACCATGAAACCAAAGTAACACCACCATACACACTGCAGCAATCACACTGAAACGTTTGTCTTGCCTGCAAAGCCAACAGAATGCTTAACCCCGATCTAATCCCTTAGCGTGTGTGCGGGACTGCTCATGGTGCCTGTCGCTCCTGCAATCTTTACACATGACATACTGTACTTCCCCCGCAACAACCCCACTAATGAGGATAAGTACTATAGAACATGGATGGATGGATACTTTACATCCAGATACATGACTTGTACTGCTCTGCCATCCAGAGGATAGGATAGGATCCTACACTATTTACTCTCATCTACTCATGCAATATGGAACTATACACGTTGGTTGATATGACGTCATAATCCCCCTAATACCAGACATATAATTATGGGTGTGATCTTGATGGTGCAACTGTGTCTATATGAAATTGTAATGAAATTTTGGACATGTGTCATGAGACTTTATTGTTATTGTTTGTATTTGTCCACAAAGCAGTTGTCTTGCAGATTGAATTCACTGTTTTATTTTGACTGTGGGCTGCACGGTGGACGAGTGGTTAGTGCGCAGACCTCGCAGCTTGGAGACCAGGGTTCAATTCCACCCTCGACTATCTCTGTGTGGAGTTTGCATGTTCTCCCCGTGCATGCGTGGGTTTTCTCCGGGTACTCCGGTTTCCTCCCACATTCCAAAAACATGCTAGGTTAATTGGCGACTCCAAATTGTCCATAGGTATGAATGTGAGTGTGAATGGTTGTTTGTCTATATGTGCCCTGTGATTGGCTGGCCACCAGTCCAGGGTGTACCCCGGCCTCTCATCTGAAGACAGCTGGGATAGGCTCCAGCGAGCCTCATGAGGATAAGTGGTAGAAAATGAATTTTGTGGAATAAATCAGTACTGAACTGCAAGTTTTTGGGTGAGGTGTTCCTTGATTTGGGGGGTGTTGTACAATTTAACCAGCAGGGGGCATCGTCACCTAATAAATTGTTGTTTTTTTTGAGCTGCTAATGAACTCGGACTCATTTCGCTTATCCTCACCTTGGGTGCTGGAGCCTACCCCAGCAGTACACCCTGGACTTGTGACCAACCAATATAACACTATGTTTTTCTTTTACTGAATTAAAATATACACATTTTGATCTTATTATATTGATATATAATTATTTTTGAAGGAAATATTCCTATCTTCACTTTACTTTTTTTTGAATGTATATATTTTGAACAGTCAAGTGTTTTGAAAAATCCCACATGGATTAAACTAATCACTAACCGCACAAATAAACTAATGTAATCTGATGGAGAGTCATACGTGCTCGCCCTCCACGTTTCCTCCCCGCGGTAACAGAGGGAGGTGACGTCCAGGAAGCGGGGGGCCACATGTCGTGTCTCCATCCTGCTCCACTTCTCTCCTCATCGGCATGGTCTGCGCGTCCTGTGTCCTTCTCCCAGTTTCCAACAAGTCCTCTGGGCTCCTGGCTGCTGTCATAAAAGCTTTTCTTCACTGACTGGGGCCCACAGGTGCCAGCCAATAGAAGCCGGCAAAGAGGGACGCCACATGATGGTGAGCAGCCAATCGCAGAGCCCCGCAGCTGCACACTTCCTGGAGGGTGAGCACATACAGAGAGCATGAACGCTTCTATTTATAATCCCTGGCAGAAAAAGAGGAGCGGTGCAGCCACTTTTAATACAATGTCTTAATAAATGCCAATACATACATACATAAATGACATACATACATTCATATATACAAACACACATACATAAACACAAACACATACATGACAGCACATCCAATTCCACATGCTGGTGCAGAAATCTGAATGCCAGAGTCTCCTTCAGGCCTGTGCTCTTATCACTCCATTTGCTTAAATGGTTGAGGACTAACAGTGATGACATAGCGCTTGCCCTTCAATAGGGAGAGCTGTCTGTCACTCTTGAGAGCGCATGAGACAAGAACACGGGACTATTATGATGGAATCATCACCACGGATCTCCATCATGACCGAGTGGTTGGCCGCAAAGACAAGAGGAGCGTTGCGAGATGGTGAAGATTGAGATGAAGATGAAGGCGGCTTTGAGCTCAGCGGTGAAGTTGATGTTGCACTGGGGGAGCAGATGTGCTGCGGGCCTTTCGGGCTCCATCACTACCGCTCTCCTTCAAGCTGCTTCACTGACACACACATAAACACACATAAACACACACAAACACATACACACAGCTCATGAACATGCAAAATCACTGATTACTGCTCCAGTGCACGTCACTGTGTACAGATACGTATGTCCTGATTTTTTTTTCATATTTAGGAGGTTCTAAGTCAAGCTTGGAGTGACACAAAAAGCAATTTATGGCAAAGAAACATTCATGTCAAATAGACTGATCATCAATTTAAAACCATCGCTTAAAAAAAAAAGAGAAATAAGGTGTATGAAAAGCAGTGAGTCATCAGTAGCTGTGCCATTCTTGATAATAATAGATTGTCCTTGAACCTAAATAAAACTAAAATCATGATGTTTGGTAACAGCAGAAAAGGACACGTACCAGGAAATACAAATAGATGGTGCAGACATTGAAAGGGTGAAGGAAAATACATTTCTGGGGATCACAATAGATGAAAATATGAGCTGGAAGCCTCATATTATAAAAAAAAAAAGGTCAGTAAGGATAATTCATAATGCCGCCTACAGAGAACATACTAACTCCTCATTTCTAAAATCACAAATACTTCAAACAGCTAAAATAATGCATAAGGCTAAAAATAACCAATTACCTAAAAATGTCATCCGATACTTCTCTACAAGAGAGGAGAAATATGATCTCAGGGAAGAACTAAATTTGAAACACTTATATGCTAGGACTACGTTAAAAAGCCATAGCATTTCAATATGTGGAATCAAACTATGGAATGGATTGAGTAACATTCTTCCACCTTTCAATGTCCCATGTTTGGTGATCTCCTGCTAATTTTACAAACCTCGAAGAAGACCATGCAGGAATTTGGATATGATTAATGTTTTTAAAGCCTTCTCTGGCAGATGGTGTCTGATGGTTATCGGACTGCACTCGGCACCAATACCAACCTTCATTCGATGGTCAGCCAATGGGATCCTTTCTTGGCTTTTTTAGTTCCATGAGCCTCAGGATGTTCATGTCAGTGGTGGCATCATGTTCATGTCCACGTCCATGAGGAAGGAGGTTTTTCTTTTCCTTTATGGAGTCATTACACCTTCAGAAGTGAGCATTTGAGTAAATAAATGAGGGAAATTTTAAATTTTTCTCACATTTGTTGCTCATGAACAGGCTCTATGGGCACATATTGTTGTTATAAGAACATTAAAAACTCCATTTTGCATAAATGAGGATCTTTAAAGACCTTTCCTGTCAACTTGATGTGTATTAATTACATAGCTGATCTATTTTTACCACCTTTTTGGTCTAAATCACCACCTTGGTTGCCTTAGTTACTGATTATGTAAGGTAATACAGGGAGTGTCGCCAGGCAGAACAATGGCAATTCATAATTCATGAATTTCAACATTACAAAATGCAAACAAATTGAATGCAATACACTGTGCACACACACACACACACATACGCACACAGGTAAATAATTCAGGGAGATTGTAGAAGAAGAAGCGGTTACCCAGCGCGGTCAGGTAAGCTGATATGTTGGCGTTGTCAAGCAGCTGTCAAGGGTTCGTCCTCCATTCCCACCCCCATTTCGGTCCAGAGAAGACAAACATGTGATGCGCTGTGTCGTCAACCCGGACACCCAGGTGAATACTCCACTTGATGTTGCCAGGTAGGATGCATCTGTTCCATAAATATCAATACACTTGACTGCAGCAGGTTTTGTTCGATACCCTGTTGTGGATCTAAAGGATCAGTGTGATACAGTACGCTGCTATTTGACACTTTGCCATTCAGGCCTTGTCTTGGGTGTGCTGTGTTAAGGATACTCCAGTCAATCGGCCACTGATTAGGATCGTCAATTTCCATTTAAAAAAATGCTTTTCACAAAGCCCTTCACGTGTGCTTTCCATGTTTTGCCTAGCTGGCATTGGCGGCACCTAGCTAACTAGCTTGGGACTCCAAATGTGACTTTTAGCACAGTGCAACAAGCAATGCGATGAGTTGGAAGCTGGTTTTTGTCCCACAAGGAAGTGATGGGGTACGTAGTAAGGTTTTTACTGTAGCTGTCTTGTTGTCATGATACTAACGGTGTCTTGTCCTTTGTTTGATGAACATAAAGCCTTATGATGGTGATACTATCGTAGGGCTCGCCTCGCTCATCAAAGGCTCCAAGAATTGATAATTTTGTTATCTTCAATTCATCTAAAAGAAACGATTCAAACATTAATTTACCATGTATTGGTTTAATCCAATTAAATTCAGCTTTGTGTCTAATTGTACAAAAATCCTTTCACACATATAATGGCATATAATAACCCCCTAGCATATAATAACCCCCTCCCAAAACAAAAACCAGATCCAACCATAAGTTAATTTTGATTTTGTCTAACATCATAAATACTTTGAACATCTACAGTTAATCCATGTGATCAGTATCTGACTGATGGATGCTGGGTATGGGTATCTGACTGATGGATGGTGGGTATGGGTATCTGACTGATGGATGGTGGTTATGGGTATCTGACTGATGGATGGTGGGTATGGGTATCTGACTGATGGATGGTGGGTATATGGGTATCTGACTGATAGATGGTGGGTAAGGGTATTGGTGAGTATTTACATTTAAATAATTTATATTCGGGGTGTTATATTGGCTGGATCTGATTTTTGTGGGGGTCATGACCTCCGTATAAGCGTTGCATATATAGTCATATATTTTTACATTGATTGTGCCTTTCTTAAAAGTAAAGTCCCAATATGGTTTCATCAACTCTAGTGTGTACACATTAGAATGATTGTGGTCCGAGAAGTGGATTTAGTGATGCATTGTGAGTAGGACAGGTTCTGTGGCTGTTTGAGGTGTTTTGGGTCAGATGGATGGGGGAGGAGGAAGTCTTGCACGGTGTGACGAGCAGCACACGCAGGCAGTGAGGAAGGAAGGAAGGAAAGAAGGGAGGATGGAAGGCAGTGGACGTGGATGCTCTGTTGGTTGGTTGCTGGATCCACATCTCTCCACACTAGAACCATAGGAGAGCTTCATTAGCGCTCAGCCTTTTAGGCGTCCCAGCTGCTGCTGCATCCTGCATCCTGCATCCTGCATCCTACATCCTACATCCTTTGCTTATTACCGGAGCCGATGAATTTAAAAGCGTCGTTTGAGAGCCAGCTTGCGTCGGTCGCCCTGCCAAGCTGTGGAGCAGCGATACCGAGCGGCTAAAGTCTGCTGTGTGAACCCACACACGTACACAGAAGGTCTGCATTTAGCCTCCTTAGCATAGCATGGCTTTTCTACCTTGACGTATTGCATGCGTGATGTGTGTGTTTTGTACAACACTTCTTCATAGCCAATTTCCACTCGACGCGTGTTCGTGGATGACGATGAGCTCCATCGCCATGTCATTTTTAACTGGCTTGTCGCGATACCTTTACCCCCCCTTTTCTACACGCACACGCACAGAGGTTGTCTGTGGTCATGTGGACCGTCCAAGACCCCCACGTAGATTTAGGTGGGGGTGTCATGCTCCAAGGATAAAAGCTGTGTTGTGGATGTGTCTCATCTTCTATGAAGGCAGCACGAAAACGGGGTAATTTTTCCTTGACGTGCACACAATACATGTGATGGCGAATGGCTTATGGAGATGTATGGAAGCATCGCTGACAATGTGACCTTTTCTCTTTCTCCTGCTCTTGCTCCAAGGCCTGCTCGCAGTCCAAGGACCTTCATCAACCTCACTGACTGTCTCTTTCTATCTGTGTTGCCATCTGCAGGCGTTTGACCGTACCATATGTGTAGAACAAGGCATGCTGCACTTAGTTTTTACATTTAAACGCACACTGGAAGCATCAGCACAAGGCCAACCTGTGCTAGCGATGCAAATCTTATTTATTTATATGGACAACACGGATGAATGAGTGTGGCATGTGTTGCCCATGGCATGAACATCACCTGGTAGATGTTTGTCATTTGACATACGTCAGCTGACATGAAGATCCCTTCCTGATTCGCTGGTGCTCCTCGTGGCAAAGGTGAACACACAAAGATGCAACCTTTGTGTTTGTGATGATGGATAAACTACAGTATGTGATGGACAGATGTATATTAACTAAGCTATGGTGAAGTGTATATGAACTAAGTGATGGTTAGGTGTATTTAAACCAAGCGGTGGGGAGGTGTATGTAAACCAAGTGATGGTGAGGTTTATATAAACTAAGCTATGGTGAGTTGTATGTAAACCAAGCGATGGTGTGGTGTATGTAAACCAAGCTATGGTGAAGTGTATATGTACTAAACGATGGTGAGGTGTATGTAAACTAAGCGATGGTGAGTTGTATGTAAACCAAGCGATGGTGAGTTGTATGTAAACCAAGCTATGGTGAGGTGTATATGAACTAAACGATGGTGAGTTGTATGTAAACCAAGCTATGGTGAGGTGTATATGAACTAAACGATGGTGAGGTGTATGTAAACCAAGTGATGGTGAGGTTTATGTAAACTAAACTATGATGAGTTATATGTAAACCAAGCAATGGTGAGTTGTATGTAAACTAAACTATGATGAGTTATATGTAAACCAAGCAATGGTGAGTTGTATGTAAACTAAGCTATGGTGAGTTGTAAGTTCTATGTAAGCTGTGCTAGCATGATGCGTGTGTAATGTTAGCATAGTAGCTGCCATACTGTAGCTATGCTAACATCCATGCTGTTGTGTGTGATTCAGGGCATCTGTTAGGACAAGTGTAGTGTTAGAATGTATTGGAGTGTACTTCATGGAGACACTTTTATTCAGGATAGCTTACTGGTTTATTTTTGCTAACTTAGCAATTTCCTGTTTTCTTTGTCCCACTTCCTGTCTGATGGCCCAGACTCTTTTGGCCAGTATAGACCAGTGTTTTGTCACCTTGGATTTTCTGTTACTGTTCTCCTCATCTATTTGAGTTTTCATTTTGTATTTTTCTATTTTTTCTGTCTGACGAAGACGTAGCAGTGAGTGAAGATGTTAGACATTGTTACAGTTATTTGCTTGTGTTAGCATACAGCCAGCTAGCCGCATACTGGCTAGCTGCTCAAAGCTTGTCACTTGTTATCAAATGGTGTGGAGTCTTTTATTCTTTTTTTCATGGAAAATCAGTTAAGTAAGTAGTTTATTCCTGTTGCCATCTGATTCCAATGAGTTGTTGAGTGTATCTTGATTTGCTACCTTGTTCTTTTCTTTGTACTGTGTTAGCTTCCTGGTGATCTTTTGTTCTACCTTGTTTTTCCTCCTCTGTGACACTTTGCTTTTTTACACCACTTTATTTTGTGTCTGCTTTGGGCTCCACAAGCTGCCATTAAAGTCTAAAGTCTAGTTTACCATGTCAAAAAGCACTGATATTAGCACTGTACAGTACATATGTACAGTAGATGATACAGCATCCCTGCTTTGTTTTTCAGAGGCAAACTATGCCAGCAGCAACAGAGTCACGCCCCCTGGAGACTAGCCAGCTCATTGGTCAGACCACTGTGCCCCCCACTAGCACCCCTGTCCACACTGGCAGATCCATGCTGCTGGGTGCTCCTCACAGAGCCACACCCGCACCATGAGCGCCAACGGGCCCACCCCAGACCCAGCCCCGACAGCCCCAGAAGCCCCTCCGGCCTCGACACCTGCCCCTGCTCCGGCACCGGCACCTGCACCGGCACCTGCAGCACCACCTGCCCCGCCCGCCGCGCCTGCCCCTTCATCCTCGACCATCCCAGTGGGAGCGTTGGCACAGAAGAAGCGGCAGCAGTATGCCAAAAGCAAGAAGCAGGGCAGTAACGCCAACAGCAGGCCGCCGAGGGCTCTGTTCTGCCTCAACCTCAACAACCCCATACGTAGGGCCTGCATCAGTCTGGTGGAGTGGAAGTATCCTTTTACTGCTTGGGAACACTCATGGGACATAAGTTACATGTTATTGGGCTTGGGGGTTCCTATATCCAATATACTGTATACATTTCTTGCTAGTATAGTCATTAATCGATGATGGTGTTCAAGTACCCCAAACCAAGTAAGAGCTTAGACGCCAAGATGTAATGTCTTATTTTGGTTGCTAGATTAGGTAGATTGGGTGGATTGGATTTTTCACAATGTTATCATTTCATATAAGAGAAATCATCCAACTGATAAAATATACATTTTTCAAATATTTCACTTAGTGTGTAGTAACGTTCATAAAATTCGGAAAGAAATGACTTTTCCATGATATCCTCATCCTTTATTGAGATGCACCCGTGTCTGTTAACTCTCAATGTATTCTTTTTCCCTAACTCTCCCTTTCCAGGCCATTTGATATCTTTATACTCATCGCTATTTTTGCCAACTGTATGGCCTTAGCTGTCTACGTCCCTTTCCCCGAAGACGATTCCAACTCCACCAACCACGACCTGGTGAGCAGCTATTCTCACTTCCATGTGCTTGCTAAGTCTCTCAATGACTCAATGACTCCTCTTTTGTATGATTGGACATTAGTTGTGTGTCCGAGTGTGCGAGCGTGTACTTGTGTGTGTGCGAGGGTGTACTTGGGTGTAGTGGTGTGTGAGGGTGTAGCGGGGTGTGAGGGTGTTGTGGTGTGTGAGGATGTAGTGGTGAGCGTTGAAGCGTGAGAAAAAGAGAACAGTCATCCAGCCTGCTTTAGCTTGCAGGAGCTTACTCAGCTCCTCTGATGGCACTTTGTCACATGATGCTCACCTTTTTGGAGAAGTGCACACACACACACACACACACAACACATGTAAGTGTGTCACACTCGGGGTGAAGCCACCTGCAAAGTGAGTCACACCCTGGCACTTGTAGCAGTATAGTAACTTAAAATGTCATTGGCGAGCTAGAAGTGTGTGCAGAGCACGCTGTTTCACACGTCTCCTTCATCTGCATCATACTGGTTAGCAACATCCTGCGTGTATTTGTGTCTGAGTTGCACTTTGTGTCTGAGTTGCGTGGCGCTGTAAGCTGAGCTGCCAAGCACGAGTGCAGCCTCCCGAAAGCAGACCGAGGCGCTCCTCACACCGGCACGATTGACTCGTAGCGCTCAGCCACGCGTAAGAAGCTTATAGGCGTCTTGTCTGCAGACATTTGCCAATGTTCCTGGAAGGTTTGAAAGTAGCGTCTTAGATGGAGGTTGACTTAGCAACTGCACAGACCCGAGGGGGTGTTCCTTTTCTCGCTTATGTAGCCTAACAGCTTTGCTCCACGTGGGAGAAGCAAGGTGTGCTGCCTCCCTCTGGATGTTTGTTGTATTGGGGGGCCATGAGCTAACATGTAGAGCGTGAAATACCACCTTATGGTGTGGTTATGCCACACATTGGTATGGTTATGCCACCCATTGGTATGGTTATGCCACCCAATGATATGGGTATGCCACCCATTGGTATGGTTATGCCACCCATTGGTATGGTTATGCCACCCTATGGTATGGGTATGCCACCCTATTGTATGGTTATGCCAGCCTATGATATGGGTATGCCACCCTATGGTATGGTTATGTCAGCCTATGATATGGGTATGCCACCCTATGGTATGGGCATACCACCAAATGGTATGGGTATACCACCCTATGATATGGGTATGCCACCCTATGGTATGGTTTTGCCAGCATGTGGTCTGGGCATGCCCCACTATGATATGGGTATGCCACCCATTGGTATGGGTATGCCACCCATTGGTATGGTTATGCCACCCTATAATTTTAATTATGCCACCCTATGGTATGGGTATGCCACTCTATGGTATGGGTATGCCACCCAATGTTATGGGTATGCCACTGTATGGTATGGTTATGCCAGCATGTGGTCTGGACATGCACCCCTATGATATGAGTATGCCAGCCTATGATATGGGTATGCCACCCTATGATAAGGGTATGCCACCCTATAGTATGGGTATACCACCCAATGGTATGGTTATGCCACCCTATGGTATGGTTATGCCAGCATGTGGTCTGCGTATGCCACCGTATGATATGGGTATGCCACCCTATGATATGGGTATGCCACCCTTTGGTATGGGTATGTCAGCCTACAGTATGCCATGAAAGAAATAACTTTGCAGTATTCTGCTGGTTGTTGAAAAACATCAATAAGTTAATACGTTCTAAAAATGATTTGTCTATTAAAAACATGAGGGTTTCCACCCATCGGGATAGGCTCCAGCTTCCCTGCAACCTTGAAGAGGATCAGATGGATTATTCCCAGAGCCTCTCCTGCACGGCGCCTTATTAGTCCTGCCAGTCTTGTTAGTGCGGCCTGCTTCCCTTTAGATATAGACAGCAGCCTTCCTTTTCTGGCGGGGGTGGGGGGAGGTGGGGGTCCTGCCACTGCTAGGAGGCACAAATGAGTAACGGCACACCACCAATGACAACCTTCTTCTTTCCACACCATGCTCACCTTGTGAGAATCTTTAAGGTCGTAGATGAGACCCCAGCAAGGTAGCCGAGCCACACTATGACCTTTTTCATGCTGGATGTGATTCATACGTCTCATCCTTGATGCATTCACTGCATCACATCTGATTTCATGTCGTATTTGCCCGTATCGCCGCTGTTGCATAACTGGAGAGCCGCAGAGCTATTTATTTTGCCGGGGACAAAAAGGACACAAGCGTGTGGATATGGAGATGTCCTCTTGCCGGCCCGATGGACTGGAGATGAAATTAGCGCAGAGCTCCCAGCCCCCAATGCATGGATACTCTATTTCTTTATCTAATGGCTTCTTCTGTACTCCACATGAGCAGCGAGCAAAGGCGTTCTTGATGGAAATACATAGCAACAACCCTCCTCGTACCCTCAACCAGCACCAAGAGGCATCCTGCATCACTGATGCTCCTGTCACTAGCGATCAGTCACCAGAGTCCGTGGACTTCTTCCAGCAGTTGTCAGGGCTCAGGTGTCTATGCTATGCTGTTATGGCAGCTTCTACTTAGCGTACGTCTAATTCATCATTCTTTGCATTTGAACCTCTGATGTTCAAGTTGTGTTCGAGTGGTTAGCACGCAGACCTCACAGCTAGGAGACCAGGGTTCAATTCCACCCTCGGGCATCTCTGTGTGGAGTTTGCATGTTCTCCTGGTACTCCGGTTTCCTCCCACATTCCAAAAACATGCTAGGTTAATTGGCGAATTAGGTATGAATGTGAGTGTGAATGGTTGTTTGTCTATATGTGCCCTGTGATTGGCTGGCCACCAGTCCAGGGTGTACCAAAGACAGGATAGGCTCCAGCACCGCCGCGACCCTCGTAGAAAATGAATGAATGAATGAATGTTCAAGTTGTGTTTGTGTGCTGCGGTCACCTCAGGCTGATCAAGATGCCTTCACGTATGAGCGACAGGGATTCAAGTATTTGGACTGCCATGTTTACCCTCCCCATCCTGCGTGTTGCGGCGAATGACTGCCACGCCGTAGTTTAACTGAAGCACGGTAACTGTGTAGCCACAAGCAAGAAACAAACATTGAGCAGACATGGTGAAGGAAAAGGAGTATTTGGATTGGTAAAGCTAGCGTGAAAGGCCTGGCGAATGGCTGTGCAACAAGAGCAGATTGATGAGTCTCTACTGAGGCTGACAAGGCCTTTTTTATTGTCGTATTCAATGCTACCTTGGCGTAAGAGGCTTTTTTTTAGATGCGTTAAACTGCCAGCTAAAATTTGGCTTATGAGCTGCTGTTTAGGAGCTGTGCATGTGATGACCGTGGCGGAAGTCGAGTGCTGAGCATCATCCAAGTAGCTGGGGAAAGATTTTCAACAGCTCAGTAAAACATTATAGCCATCTGATGTATACTATTGCGTAATGTATGGTGTATGGAAAAGTACATAGTATCAGCATGGACGAGTGGTTAGCGTGCAGACCTCACAGCTAGGAGACCCCGGGTTCAATCCCACCCTCTGTCATCTGTTTGCATGTTTTCTTCGGGTACTCCACATTCCAAAAACATGCTAGGTTAATTGACGACTCCAAATTGTCCATAGGTATGAATGTGAGTGTGAATGGTTGTTTGTCTATATGTGCCCTGTGATTGGCTGGCCACCAGTCCAGGGTATACCCCGCCTCTCGCCCAAAGACTGCTGGGATAGGCTCCAGCACTCCCGCTACACTTGTGAGGATAAGCGGTAGAAAATGAATGAATGAATGAATGAATCCATCTGTGCCTGGGAGAATGCTGTATGGTGCGTTCAAGGACGGTCAAACAAACAAAGTATGACCGTTACCAAAGTACATGACAGATCTTTCACAGATCAAATAACACAAATCAATCCAGATGGAGTGTTAGAATTCCACGCATACTGTATATACACGCATAAACCGACATTTGACAGTGAAGGCAGCGTTTATTTCTTTTGTCCAAACAAAGGGCTGCGTTTGTCTCTTGGTGACACCACGCCATGACATGTGTTCCCACACAAGGTGTCGCGCTCGTGTGATGGATGGATGGTTGGCTCCGTCACGGTTGGTGTGACCGCAGACGCCTGGAGAACCCCCATGGAGACGAAGCTACAAACATGTGTTTAGTCACTTAACATAACTGCTCATTTGCGGCTCACACTAGCACTGTCCCTGCTAGTTATCTCCAGTGCACGCGCGTGAGTGCACGTGTGTGTGTGTGTGTGCGCATGCAGTCGTGTCAACGTGCCGAGACCGCGTCACCCGGACCCGCTTAAAAGGCAAGCACAGACTTATTCATGACTTCCTCACCTAGCTTAGCAGACATAGCCAATGAATATTTGATGGGGTCTGCTTGACTGGGGACCGGAGTGTCTGTCGAGACGGTGCTTCAGTTGTGCTCACACTTTCTCATGATATCATCATCATGGAATGATTATATACTTTATATATATTTTTAAGGCCATGAAGTGACGCCATTATTCATTCACTTCCTGGAACAGACTCAAATATACACTGTATATACAGTAGTGATATGTACTATTATATACTGTATAAACACTGTAGATACAGTAGAAATAGGTACAATTATATACTGTGTAGTACTGTATATACACTGTACAATTATGTACTGTGTAAACACAGCATCAGATGCACGTGATACGTTGGTAAAAGTATG
The DNA here is from genome assembly GCF_037039965.1 of Doryrhamphus excisus. Classification (NCBI taxonomy): domain Eukaryota; kingdom Metazoa; phylum Chordata; class Actinopteri; order Syngnathiformes; family Syngnathidae; genus Doryrhamphus; species Doryrhamphus excisus. The sequence continues at coordinate 17,300,036 of NC_136367.1, read as the reverse complement.
TGTGGCAGGCACGTGGCTGGCTTGAACAAAGCTTTCCAAGGAGCGACACGTCACTCTGATTCATGTGAGTGGCTGGCTGCGGCAGCGTGTGTAGTAACACTCGGGTGGTCATGTGATGTCCCGCACCATGTGTTGGTGCAGTCTGTCTTCTCATCACATCTTTTTATTTATCTTTTTTTTTAATTAAAATATGAGTCATATCTTCACGTTTCTTATGTCTGTGAGTGTTTGGATGAAATGTAGCCTTGACTGGGATGTATCACTTAGTTAGTTGGTTATGGTGTCCCATGATGACTTAATGGCTGAAAAGTCCACTATGAGAGTGGCAGGGTCTATTGCAACGGGTGTGATCTTCACCCGATCCTTCCGTTTTTCCACCTCAAGGAATAACACAGGACATAACAAAGTATTTGCACATTGGAAATATCGTAAATTCAAAGGAAAGTCAGTAAATACAGCAGCAACATTACCAACAGATATTCAGCAGAACAATGGCTGCAGCAACCAAATAATTCCTCATACTATTGGTCCTACATTTAAGAACTGAAGCAACGTGAACTCATCATGGAATCATCAAGGACTGATTGAGCCTCCTTCAGAGTCCGCCTCTGATACAACACCGTCAGGTCGCTGTAGTGATGCAGCTGCAACCTGTAGGGGGCGTCACAATGTTATTCCGCCAGAAATATAGTATAGAGCCGTTGATTCCCAAAGTGTGGGCCGCGGCCCCCTGGTGGGCCGTGGTGGGACTGCAGATGGGCCATGAGAGGTCATTAAAAATATGATTCATTTTTGCAAATATTATTTTTAAAATTATTTTTATTGTGAAATATTTTTTGCACGATTGAAAAAATATTTATAGGCCAAAGTAATAATCTATTGACCTGTCACAATATTTTAGGAACCTTATGCAGTTTATGATTGGAACGTAGTTCTCTGGTTGTCATGCCCGTTTTGAATACAGTTATGAAAAGTATGAGAATTAATTCTGTCTTGTGTGTACACCACAGATTAAAGGTTTGGGCTTCCTTTATGCCCCTGCTTTCATTTCAATACTGAATCTTTATAATAATAATAATAATAATAATAATAATAAGTAAGAAGAAGAATATTCACTATTATAATATTATATAATAATATTATAATATTTACTATTATAATATTATATAATAATAATATTTACTATACCTCGCCTCTCGCCCAAAGACAGCTGGAATAGGCTCCAGCACCCCCGACCCTCGTGAGGAAAAAGCGGTAGAAAATGAATGAATGAATATTTACTATTATAATATTATACAATAATAATAATAATAATAATTATTATTATTATAAAGTGCTCTCAGAATGCAGCATTTAGTCTATGTACTGTTTATAGGACAAAGGTGGGTCGCGGATGTTTTTTAGATGTTCAAGTGGGCCCTGAGTTGGTAAAGTTTGGGAAGTTTGGGAAGTGTTAGCTGCTTCAAACGCATCATTGCGAATTGTCTGACTGAGCTTCCAGGCTACTACTCCTACTACTTTAAGGACAGCTGCTTGGCTCGGTTATACGGAGCAGCCAATCAGCATCCATTGTTATTTGAAGGAGTGATTTGTGCTCAAGGCTTGACGGTGTGTCTTAATGTTGTGCTGGGAAGGAACACGTGTGGTATGTTTGGTGCGGAGACCAGCATTGTCAAGAAGGTCTATTGCATTATAGGACATTAGCATGTCAGTGTCGACCTGAAGCTGAACCTACACATACCCCATCATAGCCAAAAACAGCTGAACACACTCTAGTAACACTCGAGAGCGAAATAAACGAAGATGAGTCAGAGATATTTATGGTCATCCCCAAAGGCCTCTCTCCCTCTCCCTCTTTCTTTTCTTGCTGTCTCTCCCCCTCCTCCTCTTTCTGTTTACTAATCCATGTGCTGATGAGCACATTTATTGCTCATTAGCTGAGAAGGCACGGCCATCAGATGCCATTATATTGAACATGTGCTACAATGAAGCTTTACACAGTCCTTTCTGATAGTGTCAGCATTATTACAATTCACATGGATATTTCTGTAAGCCAGGGGTGTCCAAAGGGTGACTCGTGAGCCATTTTCAACACGTGGCTCATTGTTGTCTGCTAAGAAAACTAGCATGTCCAACAAAACACACTACTCAACAATGCTTGAATCCCCTATAATGTGTTCTCAGTGGATGCCTTAAATGCAAGCGTGCCGCCGGGCTGGTTTTCCCAACAGTTTACTGCACATTATGACCAGCACTTAGACCACAATAAGTCAAACTGATGTCTTTGTTACTGACGCAAAAGGCTGAGTACAGCTCGGGGCTCTTGTGTGCATGACACAGCTGTGCCTATAGAACACTGACAATGCAGTACACATGCAGTACACACAGTACACATGTTGCTCCTAGATTTACAAAATACACTCAATGCCCACTCTCCCAAGTACTTCCAGAACCCCACTTTCTAATTTAGTGTGTATAGGAGATGACAATAAATGAATAAACCCTTAGGAGTGCTGGTTTAGGAACTACTGGTAGATCACCAGCTACTGGTTGGAGACCCCTGATTTACTATGGATTAACTCAAAGAGTGCTAACTTAGGTTCAAAGGCTATTATTAGCAATTCCACATATGGTTGAGCTTGTCATTTGCATGTAAGACGCTCCCTGTATGCACACTCTATAATGCTACACAAACGACCGCTGACCGACAGGAAATAAACACACTTAGGACACTGATGAATTACTTACAGCTACTTACTAGGTAAGTAGTAGCTAGGGTAAGAAGACCTGAGGAGATCCCAGTCTGATGTTGTGGTCAGTAGTGTAGGGGCACCCCAGGGCACCGTCCTGTCTCCATTCCTGTTCATTTCCAGTACAGGGACAAAGCTCATTCTCTAACAGACTTCTGCAGTTCCCTTCCCACTGTAAATGCCACATTCATGGACTACATGTACACTTGCACGTCTTCCTCAGCATTTGGAGTACAAACCATAGATACTTTATTCATTTCCAGAAATCATAATGAAGTCATGATAAACCATGCAGGTCAGACATAGAAATGCAATTTCTCTGGAAAATATGACAAACTATGTTGACATGTTTATGTATCTTTGTGTGTTTGCAGGAGACAGTGGAGTATGCCTTCCTCATCATTTTCACAATCGAGACCTTTCTGAAGATTATCGCTTACGGTTTGGTGATGCATCAGAATGCCTACGTGAGAAATGGATGGAACATGCTGGATTTCGTCATCGTGGTCATCGGGTGAGCGCCGGGCTTTATTTACCTGCGTCCTTACGGCATCATGTGCTGACTCAACAATGTGAGGATTTGCACTTTGGCAGTTGGAGCTTACAGCCAGAGAGGCTGCATGTGTGAAAGTTAAAGACGCTTAAGCCTCTGCTCCCAGTGGCCAAGTGCTAATAGAGACCCTCACACGCCCACACCGTATGACCCAGAAAAGACAGAGAGAATACATCAGAGATGGAATGAGTCACCATCCCTCCATACACTCCCTCCCATCTCTCCCTTCCATGTACTCCATTTGGCTCGCTGTCTCCCATTCTGCGTTGTTCGTCTTCCTTTCCCCACAAATGTAGGCTTTGTCCTTACCGGCTGACACAACGCCCACTTTTACTTTGCCGTCTTCATCTTTCCCCTGCATCCATCTTGCCTTGTGACCAGCTGTCCTCCAGTGTGCACAGTCCAGTGGGTAGCTGGGTCACATCCTGTCTATGTGCCGCATGCCGGCTTGATGTGGCGTGCACTCTCATGCGAAGATGTACGCTTTGCCGCCAAGTGTGCCCACTCATTGGTTGCAGTGACACAGGGAAAATGGCGCAGCCTGTTAGAAACATCAGGATGCATATATATATGTATATATAAGTGTCGGTATCAGCCCGAGACCGATGGTACTATTTAATCATGAGCTTATTATCAAGTACTATTTAATCAAAAGACCATTTCGTTTCCAGAAAAATTACATGTATTATTTCTAAACAGTGTAAACACAATAATTGCAAAAATATTTCAACAATAATATTTTATCAACAGTCTTATCTTATCAATGTCTGACAATTAAAGTTCCATTAATCAAGTTTGGGTTTTTTGATGACTGGAGAAGCACGAGGCACTAAGCACTCGTGTGCTGTTCTCTGATTGGTTGTTTCACGGGCACGATACCAGAGCAGTGGACAGCAACGGGGGCTGATACTGGACATGGTTAAACTCTATATTTTATCAGTATCACTGCCCTGGGCTTTGACACAGTATCATTTCGGACTTTTCCCGTATCATTCATGGGCGGTTTCTAGGGTATAGGGCCAATTAATACTGTAGTATGTGATAAATATACATATACGTACATACAGTATACCTCTATCACTCCATTGGATTCAGCTGAGATCGAGTCCGGCTTTCACACGGCCCTAACAAGGTAAGTGGGATAGAAAATGAAAGTTGCTACGAGTAGCTACTTCCAACATAAAGGTGTCAATATGTGAAGGATGATTTGCTTGGGTGGCTGAGTAACAAAGCAGCCGTCTTAGTGACTCACTGAAACCGGAGAAGTCTGGGCTTCTAAGAGCATCCTTCAGCCCCCAGCAGGCAGCTCCATTCTCCACTTGTAGTCCACAACTTTTCATGTCATGGCTGCACGATGTTCTCTCATGTCTGACTGAGGGTAGGAGCTGCTGATTTCAGCTTTTTTGTACTTTTTTTTTGCATGATGCGTACTTCAGTTTCAGACACTGACTTACTGGATCTGAGACTCAAGGCCCACTTTAGACTAGGTAGGGAATCCCAGACTTCCCTCTGTCCGTTTACTTTGTCCAGCTCAATTAGTTGATCCCAAGGCGTTCCCAGGCCTGGGATGGCTCAGGTGATGGAGTGGTCATATTCCAACCTGAAGTTGCTATGATCATATGGAAGTATCCCTGGGCAAGATAGTCAACCCCCCGTTGCTCCTGATGCTGCGTCATCAAAGCGCTGTCAGGTCTGTGGAGGAGGAGGATTTCTACTTCGAGTCTCTTCTGAATGACTTCCCAAGCGAGAGTCCAGCCACCCTACAGCCTATCTCGTCCTTGGGGTCACTTCCTGCAGCTCATGCCTTTTGACTCAGCTCCCTCTTCCCCACAACGGACCCATGCACCAATCCACCTGTCCATCTTTCCATGTTCCATCTTCTCAACTCAACATCAACTCCTACACTTGGGACAGGATCTCATCCCATGAGCCTGAAACAGCACTCCACCCTTTTCCAGGAGGGAACCATGAACTCGGACTTGGAGGTCTTGATTCTCATCCCGGCCGCTTCACACTCGGCTGTGAACCGATCAAGTCAGAGTTGCATGTCATGGCTCCATGACAACAAAACCAGAGACTCAGTCCCACAGCCGCCAAAAAAGAACAGACCACTTGAATGAGGCGGTCCGGTAGTATTTCCCACAGGATCCCATGCCTTTTCCAAGTGCACTCATTAAACACTTGGACCAGTTGAACTAACTCCCAAACCCCAAGGCCCTCTTAGACTAATGTATCCGATGTCCTCCAGTGTCACAGGTACAAAATCACTACCCCAGTGAAAACCTTCATCTTTATCAAGCTAAACATGCAATGATGTACTTTCATGAGCATGGAATTACCAGTTGGTATCCATGAACATGAAGCGAGCATCGTGGGCTGTTCACCATATGTGCAGTAGTAGTAGGACGCAGGAGTCCGACTGTGTCCTGGTGATGTCAGCATTGTTTGTGGGTAGCTGTTAAAAACACTTCCTTCCATGCTGGCCTCAGCAATCATCCAAGTCATTCTTGTTCAAAGGAATAACAGGAAATAGAAGCTATGATACTTGAATTTTATAAATGCCATATTTTTAACAGAGTTACCTTTTTACCACCAGGTTTTTAACATTAGAGCCCTCTCGACATGAAATAACACCCCTATAGTCACCTTTACACTGCTATTACCAATATAGTAAACAAAGAATCTAACCTTTGTATACACGTCATTCTGAAAGAAAAGTGCCAATCCGAATGAATATATAATCGGATTCACAGGGATGGAATATTCCTTTCCCCAATCCCATTGAGGTATCTTGTACCCACTCAATCGGAAAGTTGTCAGGGTGCGTTCTTTCATGCTCAGCTGTGACGTAACACGCAGACGTCTCTCAGGATTTGAAAATTGGCGGTGAGCAGTCATCACTGGACTACAGCGGAAAGTTCGTTTTTGATACAAACTTTAAAAGAACTGAACGTTAAAAAAAGCATAACAACCGTGGTAATCACACTCTCGTCCGCCATCTTTGATGAATCACGTGATGTTGTGTACGTTTTACTGCGCATACCCCATTGAATATTCCGTTTGATTATAGCGGTGCATGTAGACAGGAGATTGGAATATTCCTTTCCATGTATACACTGTTTTCTGGTACATCATTCAGAAAAACATGGCTAATGACCTCGATGAATGATAATATTCGCAGGTATAATATACTTTCTACCGTGGTACCCATACCATCTACCCACTGTCATACAAGCTGTACACTGACTACTCTCAAGTAGGACTCCAGTATTGATGTGAAAAGTCTTTAGCGCTTATCAGTCCAGTCAGCGTGTGGATGCGAGTCAGTCTGTGAGGCTTTGTGTTCTTCTTACCGGCAGACTCTTCAGTGTGGTCTTGGAGATCCTGACCAAAGATGAGAAGGGAGAAGGTGAAGGAGAGGAGAACCACCCGTCCATGCACGGTCACGGTGGGAAGCCCGGCGGATTTGACGTGAAAGCCCTTCGAGCCTTCCGTGTGCTGCGACCCCTGCGGCTGGTCTCAGGAGTACCCAGTAAGTAATCCGTTGTGTTGTGTTGGTTATGTCATTATATCAGCTTTGATGTGGCAAAAGTAACAAAACTCGAAAATTCTGATGCAATTGAGTTTGACAAGCACATTATTCTATATGCTCATGTTTCTCCTTGCTCAGGTTTACAAGTGGTGTTGAACTCCATCATTAAAGCCATGGTCCCTCTCCTTCATATCGCCCTCCTGGTCTTGTTTGTCATCATCATCTATGCTATTATCGGCCTGGAGCTTTTCATCGGGAAAATGCACGCCACCTGCTATCTTCCTGGATCGGGTATGTATGAACTTTGTTTTCTTCTGTCAACATGTACACTGTATGGAATGGTTTTTGAATGGTAATGGTAATGGTAATGGTAATGGTTTTATTTCATTTAAACATGCATCAGATTACAATTGAATGCATCCCATAATCAGTTCCCAGTTCCACATGTCCAAAAGGAGTAGGAAAAAGCAAAGCTTATTAAATCCTACCCCTCCATCTGGTACTTTTACAATCAGTAACTGTTACATTTGTTCACTTCCTGCTTTCCTAATATAGTTTAAGTTTATTTATTTATTTTTTGTTGTTGTTTTTTTTGTTGTGCGTTGTTTGAGGCATTGTTACTCAATTCATTCCATAGTTTGATTCCACATACTGAAATGCTATGGCTTGTTAACGTAGTCCTACCATATAAGTGATTCCAATTTAGTTCTTCCCTGAGATCATATTTCTCCTCTCATGTAGATAAATATTTGATGACATTTTTAGGTAATTTTTCGCCTTATATTGGCTGTTTGAAGATGAACTATATCAGCAAGTTTAAGTATTTGTGATTTTAGAAATAAGGAGTCAGTATGTTCTCTGTAGGCGGCATTATGAATTAATTGCTTTTATAGTTATTAGCCCATATTTCCACACAATAAGTAAGATATGGTAGAACCATAGAGCAATAAAAAGTGTGGAGTGATTTCTGATTGAGAACAAATTTTGTTCAATATTGAACTATTTCTGGCCACCTTATGTTGTATATTTGTAATATGAGGTTTCCAGCTCATATTTTCATTTATGTAGATGTTAACTGGTCTTATGTATATTTTATGCACTAAATGTATCCCTTCAATATGATGTTGTTTTATTTATGTCTCACGTCTTATGAAGAAATGCTAGCAGAGGAGGATCCCGCTCCATGTGCGATCTCAGGGCACGGGCGGCAATGCCCCATCAACGGCACCGAGTGCAGGGAAGGCTGGCAAGGCCCCAACGGCGGCATCACCAACTTTGACAACTTCCTGTTTGCCATGCTGACGGTGTTCCAGTGCATCACCATGGAGGGCTGGACGGACGTGCTGTACTGGGTGAGTCCCCGTCCTCGTGTGGCGCCGACCTGCCTCGTTGACTGGCACACGCCTTCAGCCCAAACGTCTGCTCGCATCACACGCGCGGCAATGTGACATTGTGTTGATGAGGCTGCTGATCGTTTCCCGAGGCAGCCGGTGTGATTGACTGGTTAAATATGATTGACAACTAACCGTGCCGTGTGTGTCCGTACTACATACTTTTTGCTGTTTCTTTTTATGAATATCTTACTTCATGATTTCTTCTCTCTTCACTCCTTCTTTCTTACCCCTCCTCTCCTGTTCTGCGTTAACGCACGCTCCTCCAGATGAACGATGCTATGGGCTTTGAGCTTCCATGGGTGTACTTTGTCAGTCTTGTGATCTTCGGCTCCTTTTTTGTTCTTAACCTGGTTTTGGGTGTGTTGAGCGGGTAAGTACTTTCTCCTCGTTGTTGACAGAGGCCCTCCGCTTGAGTGCAGGTTCGGGTGGTCTCTGTCCTTTCTGTTTGTGTCTGTTCATTGGCTGCTTCTGGCTCCCGTAGGTCAACGACGCCATAGGATGGGAAACACCTTGGATTTATTTTGTTAGCCTCATCATACTCGGCTCCTTTTTTGTGCTAAACCTGGTCTTAGGTGTGCTTAGTGGGTAAGAGGCAACAAACGTGTGCAGTGGCATTTTCTTTGCAGTGTTTGCTGTGGGTTGCTCCGTGTAAAAACATCTTCTAATTGATTCAACTTAGGTGATTTAAGGGTCCCTTATTATGCAAAATGGGCTTTGTCATGATGTTCTCACTGTAATGTGTCCCGAAACATGGGAAAAATATATATTCCCCTTCGATAGTGAGACAGGAACCTCTCAAATGAAGTTGCGTGTTTTCATGACATTATCAAGGAAAACATTGTGAACATTACGCTGCCTTCGACTCACCCTTGGCGAGCCCCCACTTTGTAAAAAAAAAAAAAAAAAAGGAGGCTTTGCTACACATCTTAAAATAAAACCTCTCCATCAGTCAGCTAAAAAACTGATAGGTGTAAATTTAATCATTTTACTTTCCGTTGACGAATATGCTAACATTTCATGACAATAATGTGAATGTGACATTAGCACTGTAGCTCATGTACGGTAGCTATGCTAACGTGTTCTCCTGTCCCACTCCTTAGTGTTACATTCTTGTATGGGATATATGGCGTCCATACAGTGGATGGCGTAAACAGTAGTGCTAGCTCATTAGCATTAAAGCTACAGACAAGCTACAATAGGTCTTACTTAAAGTACTTAAAGGTCTCAGCACATTTCCAATACGCTACTTAATTACCATCTTTGAAAAAAAATACTATAATATGGGACCTTTAAAGTTATGGTGTACAAAGTGGACTGATGTACTACAGTACATGGACAAAAGTATCTTTGATTGGGTAAAAGAGCAACTGAGTCCCTTTTCACTTTGATTTACCAGGGTTTCCATACGGAAGATTACCTTTATTTACCAGTGTTTCCATACAGTAGATTACCTCTATTTACCAGGGTTTGTACATGGTAGATCACCTCTATTTACCAGGTTTTCTATATGGTAAATTACCTCTATTTACCAGGGTTTCCATACGGTAGATCACCTCTATTTACCAGGGTTTCCATACGGTAGATCACCTCTATTTACCAGGGTTTCCATACGGTAGATCACCTCTATTTACCAGGGTTTGTACATGGTAGATCACCTCTATTTACCAGGCTTTCTATATGGTAAATTACCTCTATTTACCAGGGTTTCCATACGGTAGATCACCTCTATTTACCAGGGTTTCCATACGGTAGATCGCCTCTATTTACCAGGGTTTCCATATGGTAGATCGCCTCTATTTACCAGGGTTTCCATACGGTAGATCACCTCTATACCAGGCTTTCTATACGGTAGATCACCTCTATTTACCAGGGCTTGTATACGGTAGATTACCTATATTTACCAGGGTTTCCATATGTTAGATTACCTCTATTTACCAGAGTTTCCATACAGTAGCTCACCTCTATACCGGGGTTTCCATACGGTAGATTACCTCTATTTACCAGAGTTTCCATACAGTAGCTCACCTCTATACCGGGGTTTCCATACGGTAGATTACCTCTATTTACCAGAGTTTCCATACAGTAGCTCACCTCTATACCGGGGTTTCTATACGGTAGATTACCTCTATTTACTAGGCTTTCTATATACGGTAGATTACCTGTATTTACCAGGCTTTCTATATACTGTAGATTACCTCTATTTACCAGGCTTTCTATATACTGTAGATTACCTCTATTTACCATGCTTTCCATATGGTAGATCACCTCTATACCAGGGCTTGTATACGGTAAGATTACCTATATTTACCAGGGTTTCTATACAGTAGATCACCTCTATTTACCAGAGTTTCCATACAGTAGCTCACCTCTATACCGGGGTTTCTATAACGGTAGATTACCTCTATTTACCAGGCTTTCTATATACGGTAGATTACCTCTATTTACCAGGCTTTCTATATACGGTAGATTACCTCTATTTACCAGGCTTTTCATATGGTAGATTACCTCTATACCAGGCTTTCTATATGGTAGATCACCTCTATTTACCAGGGCTTGTATACGGTTGATTACCTCTATTTACCAGGGCTTGTATACGGTAGATTACCTCTATTTACCAGGGTTTCCATACGGTAGATCACCTCTATTTACCAGGGTTTCCATACGGTAGATCACCTTTATACCAGGCTTTCTATACGGTAGATCACCTGTATTTACCAGGGCTTGTACGCGGTACATCACCTCTATTTACACGTGCAGGCATTTTGGCTCTGCATCATCTTCCAATGTATGGTGGCAATACGTGGTATTTATTGATGGCTTTATGGCAGGCCTGAAAAGTGTAAAGACTAGTTTGCACTCTGTTTCTATTCTGTTTAGTCAGGAATTACACACTAGGCACTCAATTGGGACCGCGGGGACAAAGCGTGTGCAAGTGTTGTCCCAATACTTTTGTCCATGTGATGTATTTCTTCAGTGTCGGCCTCCGAGCCCGCGCTGGCGTCACACTATGACGTCCTTTTCTTGGCAGCTGCAGAGTGAGCGTTTCCTCCTCCTCCCATCGCATTCAAGCCGTCTTAACCTCATCTTATTCCTCGCTTTCCACTTCCTTCTCGCTTGCGCGCTCCACAAGCTAGCAAACCCCAGTTGTCTTTTGAGGATGGACTTCTTAGAGTAGAGAAGGAATTGAGCCAGTAAAGCCAAGTTAACAAAATCATCATCTCTTGTAAGCATCTTGATTGAGCAATCAGCCATCTGTGCATGACATCTTTCCTTTACGATTCATTTCAAATCTCCTTCACAGCGCCATCTTCTGCACTTGTTGATGTCATCTATAAACGTAGATCTACGCCAATGTTGCTTGACTCTTCAAAGCATCTGTCTCCCTAAATTGCCTCCTCTTTATGATGAGGATGTTGGCACTGCTGCTGGAGGGATCTAAATATAGTCCTGGGCTCTCCTTCCAAGGTCTACATCTCCCTCCAGTGGCCGAGGAGGAGAAAAACAGACTTTAAAGCTCGGGATTGCTTGATGGGAGAAATTATGCACAATGTCTTGCTTGGCATCCTCTTAATGGAGATGGTTGATTGCAAAAAAAAAAAGCTTGTTTCCATTGTGGTGTGCAAATGTGCTTGTTGTGTAGTCCTCCTCATCTAAGGCAACGTTTTGCTCACTGAGGTGCTTCTGTCTATGTACGTCTTTGCATGCTTTGTCTCCTTGTGCTTCCACCTAAACCCAGAGAGTTCTCCAAGGAGAGAGAGAAGGCCAAAGCTCGTGGAGACTTCCAGAAGCTGCGCGAGAAGCAGCAGCTGGAGGAGGACCTGAAGGGGTACCTGGACTGGATCACTCAGGCTGAAGACATCGACCCTGACAACGAGGACGAGGCGGACGAGGAGTGTAAACGCAACCGTAAGCGTATTCTACATTCAGCACTTTCACTTTCACCCTCTAATGCCCAAAGAAATCTCCCCCCTTTTTAATGCATGTCAGCCACGAAAGTGGAGCACATCGCGACCACCGCTGGAGTTCAGCTGAGAAGGGGAAAAAAACCGAAGCAGTAGAAAAAAAAAAGTCTTAATCCAAATCCTCTTTATATAAGCGGCGCATATGAAGCACAAACTCATTCACCTTCAACTTTCTGCTCATTCCCTCGTCAATCATAAACTACCCTTCCATTTAAAGGTCATCCAAAATTCTTCAAAGTGAGGAAGTACAGTAGCTCACGTTTGTTTGCGTGAATTACATGGCAGCCCCAGGAGCTGCGTCGTCATCCTGCTAGGACGTCTGGCATCTTGTTGTTTTCTGTCTAAGCATTGCCACAGTTGGACGAAAAACGAAACAGTTGCTCGATAAAAAAAGGTGCCATGGAAGTGCTGGTTATTACACTCAAGTACTAAGTGGACCTAAACAGTATAGTACAGGTATCTCTGCTCAGGTAGTAACTGGACCTAAACAGTATAGTACAGATATCTCTGCTCAGGTAGTAATTTGACCTAAACAGTATAGTACAGGTATCCCTGCTCAGGTAAGTGGGCCTAAACAGTATAGTACAGGTATCTCTGCTCAGGTAGTAAATGGACCTAAACAGTATAGTACAGGTATCCCTGCTCAGGTAGTAAATGGACCTAAACAGTATAGTACAGGTATCCCTGCTCAGATAGTAAATGGACCTAAACAGTATAGTACAGGTATCTCTGCTCAGGTAGTAAATTGACCTAAACAGTATAGTACAGGTATCTCTGCTCAGGTAGTAAATTGACCTAAACAGTATAGTACAGGTATCCCTGCTCAGGTAGTAAATGGACCTTAACAGTATAGTACAGATATCTCTGCTCAGGTAGTAATTTGACCTAAACAGTATAGTACAGGTATCCCTGCTCAGGTACTAAGTGGACCTAAACAGTATAGTACAGGTATCTCTGCTCAGGTAGTAATTGGACCTAAACAGTATAATAAGGTATCTCTGCCAGGTACTAAGTGGACCCAAACAGTATAGTACAGGTATCTCTGCCAGGTACTAAGTGGACCTAAACAGTATAGTACAGATATCGCTGCTCAGGTACTAAGTGGACCCAAACAGTATAGTACGGGTATCTGTGCCAAGTACTAAGTGGACCTAAATAGTATAACGCAGAAATCTCTCCTCAGGTACTAAGTGGACCTAAATATTATAGTTTAGATATTTCTGCCAGGTACTAAGTTGGCCTAAACAGTATAGTGCGGATATCTCTGATCAAGTACTAAGTGGACCTAAACAGTATAGTATAGATATCCCTGCTCAGGTACTAAGTGGACCCAAACAGTATAGTACAGGTATCTCTGCCAGGTACTAAGTGGACCTACACAGTATAGTACAGATATCTCTGCTCAGGTACTAAGTGGCCCTAAACAGTATAGTACAGGTATCTCTGATCAGGTAGTAATTGGACCTAAACAGTATAGTACAGGTATCCCTGCTCAGGTAGTAATTGGACCTAAACAGTATAGTACAGGTATCCCTGCTCAGGTACTAAGTGGACCTAAATACTATAATGCAGATATCTCTGCCAGGTACTAAGTGGACCTACACAGTATAGTACAGATATCTCTGCCAGGTACTAAGTGGACCTACACAGTATAGTACAGATATCTCTGCTCAGGTGCTAAGTGGACCTACACGGTGGCGCTGAGTGTAGTGTCATTTGAACAAGTCAATGTTGAAGTTCTTTATTTACAAAGACGTTACGTTCAGTTCAAGGTTGTTGGAAAAATGAACGTCTTCTTTCGAACTCGATCAAGCACAACACTGCCTCTCCTTTGGCGCCTCGACAGCGAGCCCTTCCCATGATTTCTCCTACCACCACCTCCTCCACCTTCTACTCCTCGTCATTGTTGGATTCCTTGATATTTTTGGAATACTATTGTTGTCCTGTGCTGCTTGTCTGCTCTGACCCCATTTTGATAGCAGCCCATTCTCCTCCCCAACCATGTCCTCTGCTGTGCCGTTGTGTCTGAATGCATGGGCTTGCATGCATTGCACATGAAGGAGTGACTCTGGCTGACCTAACTGAGAAGAAGAGAGGAAGGTTTGGGTGGTTCAGCCAGTCGTCCGACACTCATGGTACAGTAAATCCTGTGCTTTTCCCTCCTTCTTTGCTGCTTTTGTGTCACTTCCTGTTTTGTTGGTTGATGCAACTGAAATGGCATGGTTGGAGACGGCCACGGTGTTTATTTTAGGATATGTAGTGAAGCCTGTTATCCAATTGGTGGATGTATACACAGGTGAGGTGCAGTTAATTTCAGACAACAAAAATTCTGTCACTAACAAAGCAAAATATAATATCAGACAGATCAGTGTGTGTGTGTGTGTAATGTGTTATCACTTCATTATGAATCATGAATGTGTTCACCCCTCGTGTCACAGTTTTTGTTGACCTCCTCCACTAAAATACAAGGGTGTCTCATCACGAGACTGAATAGAAACACATGCTTTGATATCACCGCCCCGGTTCCTTCCTTCCCCGTCCTATTTGGGAGGCGGGGGGCTCACAGCATCAGTGTCGGAAACCAGGCTAAACCCAGATACTCTCCTCCCGCACCTCCAGCACTCAGCACTATCTGCAGGCCTGACAGCTTTGCCTCCACTTGGGAATCAAAGGAAACACATCCACATAAGCTGAGCAACCGCACAAATGCACACACACACACACACACAAACACACACACACACACGGCTGCCTCACAAGACACCTCATCCACACTACTGTGAGGCGAGTATTTATCTTCTTCTTACGGCCTGTGTCCTCCAGGACTACTGGTATAGTCATCATAAATTATTTACAGGGTATTAAGGGTGCACAATAACACTGGTCTACAAGCAAAATGCTTCCGCAACAAATGTTTTTTCTTGGTTTAGGTCACAGATAAAAACAAAGTAAGTGCAGTAAGATACAGTATTGGATAAAAATAGGAACTGTATGCAGAAGAAGGGTCATTGATCAGAAGGTAGTATGTGTCTCCAAGCAAGTATTTCTATCTGAAAGCCTATCTGCACATTCCAGTACATTCATGTTCATACATGTAGAGTTTTGACATCAAATGTTGTGTTTTTATTTGCAGAACTCTCTCTTCGAAGTGGAAAAAATACATGCATGTAGTGACATTTCATGAACGGTAGCAGATATAGACTTTAGCATTACAAGGCAGATCATTATAAGCAGCTGGTAGCGAACCTCCTGACGTCCGAGCTGCGGTAACCAATCATTAAAAAGCCTCCAATGATAGAGGCGCAAATCAAACGCTCCTTTTTTTTCTCCTTAATGGCCTGACGTAACTTCCTCAGGACTCACGTGGAAACGTTCACTTTCTGAGGAAGACGGGTATTAAAAAAAAAAGTATTAAAAAGTATTTAAAAGATAAAAGTGGCTCATTTTCCTCCAGACATAGTGTACATATTGTACTAGAAACTAGCTGTCCTACATCATCATCCCAGATATATTGTACTAGAACTAGCTGTCCTACATCATCATCCTGTATATATTGTAGTAGAACTAGATGTCCTACATCATAATCCCAGACATAGTGTACATACTGTACTAGAACTAGCTGTCCTATGTCGTCATCCCAGACATAGTGTATGTACTGTACTAGAACTAGCTGTCCTACATCATCATCCTAGATATAGTGTACATATTGTACTAGAACTAGATCATAATCCCAGACATAGTGTACATACTGTACTAGAACTAGCTGTCCTACGTCGTCATCCCAGACATAGTGTATGTACTGTACTAGAACTAGCTGTCTTACATCATCATCCTAGATATAGTGTACATATTGTACGAGAACTAGCTGTCCTACATCATAAGACATAGTGTACATATTGTACTAGAACTAGCTGTCCTACATCATCATCCCGTATATATTGTACTAGAACTAGATGTCCTACATCATAATCCCAGACATAGTGTACATATTGTACGAGAACTAGCTGTCCTACATCGTAAGACATAGTGTCCATATTGTACTAGAACTAGCTGTCCTACATCATCATCCCAGGATAGTGTACATATTGTACTAGAACTAGCTGTCCTACATCATCATCCCAGGATAGTGTACATATTGTACTAGAACTAGCTGTCCTACATCGTCATCCCAGATACATTGTACTAGAGCTAGCTGTTCTACATCATCATCCCAGACATAGTGTACATATTGTACTAGAACTAGCTGTCCTTCATCATAATCGCAGACACAGTGTACTACATATTGTACTAGAACTAGCTGTCCTACATCATAATCGCAGACACAGTGTACATATTGTACTAGAACTAGCTGTCCTACATCATCATCCCAGACACAGTGTACTACATATTGTACTAGAACTAGCTGTCCTACATCATCATCAGCACGATGAGTTTCTATTGAACACATCATGGAGCAGAAGCAGAAAAGAATCTTTCTTTGACTTGTTTCCTGCCTTTTAACGTCCCCTCTTTTAACGTCTACAGCGAGCGCTCCAGCCAGCGAAACAGAGTCTGTCAACACCGAGAACCAAAATGGGGAGGATGAGAAGACGCCATGCTGCGGACCACTGTGGTGAGCATGTGGCGTGAGGCAGCACATTTCTTTCTTTGGAGACGTTGTTGTCATAACACGACCATGGTTAGCCGTGGAAGGGGGAGCCAAAATCCAGATGAAGTATATTGTTTGGGTTAATAGCCAATATGTACACTATGTCTGGGATGTATTTGCACCCTTTAAGAGTAGAAGTAAAATTTTCATGTGACTTTGGTGAGCTGACCTTCTCGACTTCTTCTTGCGTTAAAACGGCTCATTTGCACTCTTTTGACCGCTTTACATGAATCTTTAACACCTGTTTAACCTGTCATCTGCGAACTTTCACTCCTTCTTTCTTTCTTTCTTTTCTTTCTTTTTCAGTCAAAAAATTTCCAAGTCAAAGTTCAGGTTAGTATATGTTGGCATGATGAAGGAATGACGCACTCAGCTCTATTATAATGTCTTTTCATTATATTTTTTTTATTATAATGTCTTTTTATTCTACTGTATTTGTATTACATTGTGTTTTGATGAGGGCGGCACGGCGATCGACCTCACAGCTAGGAGACCAGGGTTCAATTCCACCCTCAGCCATCTCTGTGTGGAGTTTGCATGTTCTCCCCATGCATGCGTGGGTTTTCTCCGGGTACTCCGGTTTCCTCCCACATTCCAAAAACATGCTAGGTTAATTAGCGACTCCAAATTGTCCATCGGTATGAATGTGAGTGTGAATGGTTGTTTGTCTATATGTGCCCTGTGATTGGCTGGCGACCAGTCCAGGGTGTACCCCCGCCTCTCACCCGAAGACAGCTGGGATAGGCTCCAGCACCCCCGCGACCCTCGTGAGGAAAAAGCGGTAGAAAATGAATGAATGAATGAATGTCTTTTGATGACAATGCCCAGCATGTCTTGCTACAAGGTGTCCTAAATTGGTCCCTTGCTACATCCCTGTTGCAGCACCACATTTTTCAAACATTCATTCATAAATGATGGCAGTTTTGTGGTTGATTATGCCTTGTTATTCGTAGGAAAATATGCATATTTAAGCAAATTCTGTTTCTTCTTGTCCAAACGTTAGAATGCCCAGAAAAGAACAGGAGACTGCTAACATGTTAGCATGTCTTACTTTCTCTGGTTACAGTATATTTGCAGTACTGTATTGGTTAATAGGAGTGTAAATGTGACTATAGGGCTGTTATTTCATGTTTGGAGGGCTCTAATGTTCAAAAGTCATACACATGCACATAAAAAGGAGGGGCATGCAGTTGTAACGCAGACCTCTCTACTCCCCGCAGTCGGCGCTGGCGCCGCTGGAACAGGTTCTGCCGCAGGAAGTGCCGGTTGGCTGTCAAATCGGTGCCTTTCTACTGGCTGGTCATCATCTTGGTTTTCCTCAACACGCTCACCATATCGTCAGAGCACTATAACCAACCCTTGTGGCTGACGCAAGTGCAAGGTATGCACAACATGGCCGTGCGTCTGCACGTTGCAGCTTCATGTCTGCTTTGGTGCTTCCAGATGTGGCCAACAAGGTGCTGTTAGCGCTGTTCACGTGCGAGATGTTGGTGAAGATGTACAGCCTGGGCCTGCAGGCCTACTTTGTGTCGCTCTTCAACCGCTTTGACTGCTTTGTGGTCTGTGGAGGAATCACAGAGACCATCCTGGTGGAGCTGGAGATCATGTCGCCCCTCGGCATCTCTGTGTTCCGCTGTGTTCGCCTGCTGAGAATTTTCAAGGTCACACGGTAAAACCACAACATCAGTCCATCCATTTAGTAGCTGCTGTTTTCATATGATGTTTTATTGTTGCATCCGAGGGAGATGCTGCGCTCTTTTAGTTGGATGAATTGGACCCCAAAGCAGACACACAAAAAGAGTTAAACTGAGTGGAAAAATGGTCAAGAAATACACAAAACAAAGTACTACAAATAGCCAAAGTCAGGAGTCACAAAAGTACTCCCAAGTACAGAAACCAATGTTGGCCAAAAAGTCAACCAAACCACAAACAGCAACACAAATCAACCAAATTTTGGTGGTAGGTGTTTTGGAAACCATCTGGAGATGAAGGTGAGTCCAAGTACAGCTCTGTCTAGACACGCCCCTTTTTGAAGCTT
Organism: Doryrhamphus excisus; assembly: GCF_037039965.1. Taxonomy (NCBI): domain Eukaryota; kingdom Metazoa; phylum Chordata; class Actinopteri; order Syngnathiformes; family Syngnathidae; genus Doryrhamphus; species Doryrhamphus excisus. The sequence goes on along the minus strand of NC_136367.1, from coordinate 17,281,159 downwards.
ACTTTGCACTGAACAGGAAGTCAACTTTTAATGCTGTGTAACTAACTCCATAATCAGAATCAGCCTTTACTATGATTTACATACATATGAATGTGAGTGTGAATGGTTGTTTGTCTATATGTGCCCTGTGATTGGCTGGCCACCAGTCCCAGGGTGTACCCCGCCTCTCCCCCTAAGACAGCTGGGATAGGCTCCAGCACCCCCGCGACCCTCATGAGGAAAAGCGGTAGAAAATTAGTGAATGAATGAATATAGACAAATGAGATTTTACCCCCCATGAAACGGGGGTAGACAGGACAGGATGACTGGCTGATGGAGGGGAAGAGGAAAGGGAACAACAGGAGGAGAGGGGAGGGGGAAAAAAAGACTAAGCTCCTATGAGGAAGTAGAAAAAACTCAGCATACTAGGGCACCATCAAGGACACTTACAACATCAACACAGGACTTGCACCAGGGGAGAGGGGAGAGGAGCTGATCCCAGTGCTGATCTTGCCCAACTGTCCATCACATACAGTGACTGTGAAATATTGAAATATTAAAGTTGCATCACTTCATTTTTGCTGGAAGACGTTCAATAGTTCTTTTACTTTGTCACCCATATCCTGTCGTCTTTGTCGTCTTGTCATTTTTTTCCCCCCAACCAGTCACTGGCAATCGCTCAGCAACCTGGTGGCTTCCCTCCTCAACTCCATGAAGTCCATCGCTTCCCTTCTGCTGCTGCTCTTCCTCTTCATCATCATCTTCTCCCTGCTGGGCATGCAGGTCTTTGGCGGAAAGTTTAACTTTGACGAGACCCAAACCAAGAGGAGCACCTTTGACAACTTCCCCCAAGCCCTGCTCACCGTCTTTCAGGTACAGACAGCCGTGATTCCCAAGCGCTGTGAGGCCATCAGGTCACGTCATTGATCCCGTTAGGCCAGGGGTCTCAAACTCAATTTACCTGGGGGCCACTGGAGCTAGGGTGTGGGTGAGACTGGGCAGCATCAGGTCCCCCCCCCCCCCCCCCCCCAAAAAAAAAACGCATTTATTAAAAACAGAAAAATTGCTTCCGATTTTCTACAAGAAAAGCTCTGATAAAACATTCCACTCTTCTCAAATATCTTAATTTTTATTTTTCTACACAAAATAAGATGAAAAATAAATAAACAAATCAAGAATAAAGAAAATCAATCAATCAGTAATAAATAAATATAATAATAATAAAACGGCAAATAATAAAAACTTAAGAAACCACATATAGTTGGTGGGTAGACAATTTTTTTTTTCTGATTAAAATGAACAAAGCATTATTGGAGCCCTGTAGACATGACAAAACACGACTATAGTCACATTTATACTCTTTTTATTTACAACATATTGCAGGATCTTGAGACACATGTTAACTCTCAAACTTGAGAGCCAGCGACCTAAACGGTACCCTTCAAGTTATTTCCTTTAAACTTAAATAGCCAAAAACTTACCACTTCCACACAGATAGGGAGGATAACTATTAACAGTTATTTAACCTTTAACATGAACATTAATCAAACGTAATAATTTTTTCTGGGTACATGATACCATACAGCATCCATATCAAACTAACATTAAACTTTCATATCAAGGCGGGGGCCTCAAACACGCGGCCCGCGGGCCAAATGTGGCCCGCAGGACACTTGTTTGACCCCTGCGTTAGGCGATGGCTGCTCTCCGTGTTACTTGTGTTGGGCAATGTGCTCGTTGAGAAATGAGCATGCGGTCAAAGAGAACTAGCTTTCTGCTTTCCAATGTCGACATAATGGGAGCATTTATGGCGGACATTATTCATGCAGCAAAGGATTGATAAAATAGTCAAAGAATACACCACACTCACTCAGATCTTGACCGGAGAAGACTGGAACGCTGTGATGTACGACGGGATCATGGCGTACGGAGGGCCTTCATCTTCGGGGATGATCGTGTGCTTTTACTTCATCATCCTCTTCATCTGCGGAAACTGTATCCTCACTCACACACGCACATTCAGCGTAGTTCATGTGGATTTACGTGACCGTTGCTCCAAACAGGAAGTGTCTTCCCTTACTGACGACTGTGCTCAGATATCCTCCTGAATGTCTTCTTGGCTATTGCTGTGGACAACTTGGCAGATGCAGAGTCCCTCAACACGGATGAAGGAGACAAGAAAGGGTAAAGCAGGGTTTTGGGGAAGACCCGGGACTATGTCTCTCAGGTGGCTTTGGGATCTGGGCTTCCCTACTTTGGAGGCACCCTCCATGACCTCACCTCGGATGGGAAACGCCCCTAAATAGGTTGATAGTTGTGTATTTGCATTGCATGTGCCTCATGAAGATGTCTGTATTTGTTCCAGGGACAAGAAGGATGAGAAAGATGAGAAGGTATGTTCTTGTCATTCCGACATAGTTTGGGAATTCTAAGTAAAGCACAAGTTGAAGCAGTTTCCACATCCATCCAGGACGAAGAGGAGGACAACGACAACACTGCGGAAGAAGAAGAAGAACCGGAAGTGCCATCAGGACCTCGGCCGGCCATCTCCGACTTGGTAAAGAAGGAGAAGATCACGCCGATCCCAGAGGGAAGTGCCTTCTTCATCTTCAGCAACACCAACCCGTAGGAAGTCACATGAAGTCCGACACGAGAACGAGGAGATACCCCGCCGCTCAGCTTTGTTGTTGTGTGTGCTGCAGGGTTCGCGTCTTTTGCCACAAGCTCATCAATCACCACATCTTCACCAACCTCATCCTGGTCTTCATCATGCTCAGCTCCGTCTCACTCGCTGCAGAGGATCCCATCCGGAACTTCTCCGCTCGCAATATTGTAAGTCTGTCACTCACTTCCACACAAACTCCTCTATTTTAGGACATGAATATACACAACAAATGGTATACAGTATACTTCCAGTACATACATTAGTACTACATAGCAGGACTTTTCAAAGTGTGGTACAGTCAGCGTATCCTCTCCTCGCCCACAAGCAAATTTGGTGGAATTTTCTCCTCACTCCAGACTCTGTTTGCTCTCCCAGCATGGGAACTATGTTATTTTTTCTTTATTTTTCTGAAGCCACTGCACCTCTGCACTTGGAAAACCCCTGCTGTGGAGTAACTCCAGCCGTTTAAGCGCTCAAACTTCCTGAATTCCTGAATTTGTACAGTGGATCCCCGCACATTCACCAGTCACCGACTCCCGCTCCGGAACACCTGTTCAGCATACTTTTAAGAAGGCCACCATTTTACATGGTTATGCCTTTATGAAGACAGCAGGGGTAGGCTCCAGCACCCCCCTGCGACCCTCGTGAAGATAAGCGGTAGAAAATGAATGAATGAATGCGTCACAACCGTCCTTCAACGCACCATAGATCAAAACAAACTTCCAAACATCCTGAGAGGAGCACTTTAAGCATTACGAGGAGTGTAGTTCTTTTAGAGATAAATTAGCCAAATCATTCTTTAACCTGCAAAGTATTTGAAAAGACTCAACTTCAAGCTAGCAGGAGGGTTTTTTTATGCTAGTTTCAGTGGAACTCCCTCGGATGTGCAACGATCAGACAGCTACTAGTTCTTGTCTTTTACTGATGGATTTATTACAAAACCAACGTGAGAACTAAAAGGGTACAAAAGATACAAAATACAATAAATTACAGGTCATACAATACAAACATACAATAACTAATAAGACTAATAAGGCTAATAACTAAACTAAGACACTAAGAGACTGGAAAGAAAACAATACAAAACACATATACTGTACCTTAATGGCTGCACACGTGCCTTAAGAGGGAATTAGAGGTGATCTTCAATCCTTCAGCACTTATTCGCCTTTGAGCTCTAAATAGTGTCGCAGCTACTCATCTTATTTCTATTGGTGTAATGATTAAACATGTACATGTGGAAACAAAGATTCTACAGAAAATTTGTTCCGCCTCGTTAACTTGCATACACCTCGGTAGGAACCAAAAATGAAAATAGAGAGGAACTTAAAACTGACAGAATACACTGACTGAGAGGCAGTTACACTCAGTTACTTGCTGATTTCTGTGAAAAGCGGGGATCTACTGTCTACTATAGATAGACAGACAGATAGATAGCTAGATACAAATGGACACCCCAGGCATAATAATGTAATAGATGTGGTACGTGCATGTAGTGAAAGCTTGTATACAGCACTATAGAGTCATTTGAAGAAGCGCCACATGTCAAAGAGGAAATAGAAGTGATTCCAAAAGAAGCCAAGCCGAAGTGAAATGATCATGCCAGGAAATGATCACACTGTGAAATGCTCCCACACTGAAGATATGTTGTGACGAGGGGTGTAACGGTACTCCACGCTTTGCTTTTGTTTTGGGGACCAAAATGCAAAGCGTAGAACTGCTTCGCTTAATGATTTTTCCAGTCAAATTCCTCAAAAAACTTGCAGGGAATTCTCTGACAAATAATAAACACTGTATAAAACATCAAAACAAAGAAATCATAGTGCAACGATGCTGTCACATGAAGCAATTTGTAAAGATGGCGTTCAAATACGGAGATTACATTTCTAACCCGTCTCCAATCATTGTTACTTGTTTGACCGGAAGGCAGTTGGAATGCTGTAGGAATATTAGGAATACTGCTACAATGCAGTGGGAATATTTAGACAGTGCTTGCAACGCTGTAGGGATATACAACTAGAATGCCGTGGGAATATTGTTGGCGATATAATGTTTGGAATGCACTCCCAAAGTCAGAATCTTTCCATTACGCTTGGAATAACCAAGAATTTTCATTCCGTATGAGTGACTATTTTATCATTAATACTTCCTGTCCTTCATCTCTACCAAACCATGTTGGCGCATTGCTGTCGTCCTTTCCACTCGTCTTTAACATATTTCATCCTATGTCCCTCGGTGATCCTTTTCCGTACCAAAAGAATGCAAATGCATATACATGTACCGTTACACCCCTATCTTCTTCACATTCACTGTGATGCTTGACTACACTCAAAGAATCACATGACTTTTTGAAGGTAAGCGTAGGTAAGAGGTCAAAGGTCTTTGTGTTCTATGGCATATACATTGATGATGACACTGCATGGACAAAAGTATTGGCACAACCGACAGGAAGTCAATGTAAGTCTCTTTAAATGACACATTACATTGTTTAGGTGTGATACAATAATGACCCATGTACAGTATATACAGTTCATGACACTGTCTCTTTACATGACCCTTTACATTGTTTATGAGAGATACAATAATTGCTCATGTACAGTATATACAGTACATGATACTGTCTCTTTAAATGAACTTCACATTGTTTATGGGAGATACAAAAATGACCCATGACACTGTCTCTTTAAATTACACTACATTGTATATGGAAGATACAATAATGACCCATGTACAGTATATACAGTACATGACACTGTCTCTTTAAATGACACTTTACATTGTTTATGGAAGATGCAATAATGACACATGTACACTATATACAGTACATGACACTGTCTCTTTAAATTACACTACATTGTTTATGGGAGATACAATAGTGACCCGAGGACAGTATACACAGTATATGACACTGTCTCTTTAAATGACACTTTACATTGTTTATGGGAGATACAATAGTGACCCGAGGACAGTATACACAGTATATGACACTGTCTCTTTAAATGACACTTTACATTGTTTATGAGAGATACAATAGTGACCCGGGGACAGTATACACAGTACTATATGACACTGTCTCTTTAAATGACACTTTACATTGTTTATGAGAGACACAATGTACACAGTTTTTTTTTAGTGTTTCAATATTTTTGTCCATACAGTGTATTTTGACAGCACATAGGCATCGTGAAACCTCTGAAGTCCAACACAATTAGTTTTTATTCATAGAAATCCCCGGTCAGTATCATAAATCATACTTAAGCGTATTAGCTGTCATCACATTGAATGTAAAACTAAAGATTACAGATCGCTTTTATAACGAATAGTGAAGAATATGACGGCGCAGGACACAAATATTGGGACACCAGAAGGAAGGATTGGTCCTTCTTTTGGAATAAGGCCATGTCCACACGAACACGGATATGTAAATACATTTATATACATTTCCCCCATTTAGGTGGAAAAAAAGTTCTATCCACAACAGTGGATTTTGTCCAATCACAAGCCTGAAGAACTAATCACAGCTAACTTGGTTGCTCATTATAACGCAGATGTCGACACATTACCTTTTGCATTATTTATACGCAGCCCAGGAAACAACATGGATGCGCATCTACCACTGCAGGAAATGATGAAATAGTACTTCAGTACTTTTGAAGGAAAAGCATAGCTTTTAGGAATGATGGCCCATCATCTACAATCCTTATGTGAGACATGAACACACGTCTCTCTCCTGGGCCTTCTCAAGATATAAAAACAGGGAAAAAGAGTCAGCTAAGAATACATGTCATGGGACACACCTATTCCTCCTCCAAAAAGCCAACAAGGCTCTATTTTCCATCATGTGATCTGCATATGAAGCACATTGTTCTTATTATTCTTATGAACATTGTTACGCCCAAGAACTATGTTACGGTTGTAATGACACCTCGCTACTAGCAGGCTAGCGACTAGCTTGAGCACACGCCGGCTCCCAATGCATCAGGCCACTAGCCAAAGGTAAAGCTACATATTGGAGCTACTATTAACTAATACAAACTAAGCATGCTTCCAATGGCGGGGAATCTTCAGGGATCAGCACCATCATCCACCACCATCATTTCCAGGATGAAATTTCCTGGAATACACTTTGCTGTATGCGATAGGAAGCCCAAGCCCTGGGCGTCATAGCGTAATAGTTTGGTGTGTTCAAGTGCAATGGGTGTTTTTCTCTTCATGGCCGAGCACAATATGTGTTTATAAGAGCGCAGAGAGGAAGTTGCGAGAGGTCGTTAACGTCACAAAGTTTTGCGTTGGACTTCAGAGGTTCCACTCCAGCGGCTTGAAGCACTGCAGTTAACGTTGCCGTCTGCTCCTCCATTGAGACCCAAATTCGCCCAAATTTGCCGCCAAAGCCAAGCCACTCATCTTGTTTTGTAATGCTGTATGAATCTGCACAATGACCTGTCTTGTTAAACATCTACGTTGCTTTTTGCAGATACTTGGTTACTTTGACTATGCTTTCACGGCTATCTTTACTGTTGAGATCGTTTTGAAGGTAAATGTCCTGTGTCCCCTGTCCGTGCTGTACTTCCCACCCCCCTATAACCCTGCAAACGTGTGGTTGCCTTCCAGGTCCTAGGCTATGCAGATTATGTCTTCACTAGTATGTTTACATTTGAGATCGTATTGAAGGTAACCCATGAAATGACGAGCACAGCCTTGCTGCATTCTCTCCTTGTGTGTCACCCGCCACTCAGTACAACCTGGCTTGTTTGTTTCCTTTCTCTTATTGACTTTATTTGCTTCATGGCACCTCTTTTAAAGCAAGTAACCAAATCTATTGGAGTTGTGGGTTGGCACACGCTAAGTTGGGGGAAGGAAACAAGGCATCAGACATTACATGCCCCTCCCATGGGTGTCACATCATGGCTGAAAAAGATGCAGGAATGGATGCAGATGTTTTACTCCAGTATGCCAAAAGCATTGGCTGAGGTTGAGTCAAACAGGAAGTCAACTCCAGTCAAAGCTGAATATCCCACGCCTCTTTACGGACTGCTTTTCAGACCCATAAAAGAGGGGGCGCACTCCGCCATGTTCCAGCCGAGCACGGTTCATGAGCGCATTGAAAGGTGGACTCGCCCTCCCATTTATCTGGACCCCCAAAGAAACCAAATCAATGGCTGTTTGACTCTTCCGATTCCCCGGCGTTCCCAGTTAGCGCTTGGCGTGTCACTGGGGGGGTGCTCCACCCTTTACATGAACTCTTGACTTCACTTTCATGATTTGAAGACAGCATTACGTTGGCCGCATTTGGGGGCGCGCGGCTGTTAAAGAACATGCTAGAATGGGCTTTAAGAGAACGGTCGGCATGAATGTGACAGTAAGTTTCATTTTCACTTTCCAATCTCCCCCCCGCAGGGACCACGTTGCTGACATGGCAACAAAATGCATGTTTTCTTGCCATCGGGGATTGAGAAAGCAATGACTTACTACTACATTCATGTCAGGAAGGGCCGTGGGGGGTGGCGACGCAACATTTTAGCCCCCTCTTTTTTTCTCCGCTATCAACTCGCCACCCTCAATCAGAGTGAAATACAAGAGTGTGCAATTATGTGTGTGTTGCTAAATTGGGGGGGGGGACTTCATCTATGTTGTTGCCATTTAATGTGTGTGTGTGCGGGTGTGTGTGGTGTGCTTTAAAAGGAATGTGTGCTGTGTGCTTGCGTGTGTGCGCGTGTGTGGTGTGTGTGTGTGAGTCATTGTAGTTGTGTGCTTTAGTTTGTCATTTGGTCCTCTAATATCTCCTGCCTTGCCCTCAGATGACAACATACGGAGCTTTTCTCCATAAAGGAGCTTTCTGCAGGAATTACTTCAACCTCCTGGACTTGTTAGTCGTGGGGGTGTCTTTAGTCTCCTTTGGCATACAGTGAGTATGAATGAATCTTTCTCTGCACCCACCAACATACTGTAATTCTTATATTTGCCAGCAAATTAATGACAACTAGTGACTAAATCCAGAGCTGTCCCCTCACTATAAAGTGATGTGTAGCTACCACACATGAAAAACTGAGAATTGATGCTGCACGGCGGTCGAGTGGTTAGCACGCAGACCTCACAGCTGGGAGATCAGGGTTCAATTCCCTGCACCCTCGGGAACCCATCTCTGTGTGGAGTTTGCATGTTCTCCCCGTGCATGCGTGGGTTTTCTCCGGGTACTCCGGTTTCCTCCCACATTCCAAAAACATGCTAGGTTAATTAGCGACTCCAAATTGTCCATAGGTATGAATGTGAGTGTGAATGGTTGTTTGTCTATATGTGCCCTGTGATTGGCTGGCCACCAGTCCAGGGTGTACCCCGCCTCTCACTCGAAGAGAGCTGGGATAGGCTCCAGCACCCCCCGCAACCCTTGTGAGGAGAAAGCGGTAGAAAATGAATGAATGAATGATGACTTACCCCAAATACACGCCTGGTACTCTCTGCAGGCGACTCAATAAATAAGCACCGCACCACAGGTAGATATCTGTTTGTTATGCATAGTTTGACTTTTACTGTATACGTATCATTTCCAGCTAAACTCCTTACCCCTAATAAACACCTGAAATGCATCAATGAATGCCTGACTTATCTATTTCTGGACTCTACCAGCTCTACCAAGCCAATCTAATGACAGTATTGTTATCTGCCAGGTCATCTGCCATCTCAGTGGTGAAGATTCTCAGGGTCCTCCGTGTCCTGAGACCCTTGAGAGCCATCAACCGAGCCAAGGGCCTGAAGGTGTGGCTGCTTGTTGGTCTACATGAAAGTGTGTAGATCTAAATCCACGTACGTCCTTGTCCAACAGCACGTGGTGCAGTGTGTCTTTGTGGCCATCAGAACCATCGGCAACATCATGATCGTCACCACTTTGCTCCAGTTCATGTTTGCTTGCATCGGGGTGCAGCTTTTCAAGGTCAGAAATGTCGAAATACACAAATCCTCAGCGTCCAACGATGCTAACATGTTGTTTTTCTGCACAGGGAAAGTTCTACCGCTGCACTGATGAAGCCAAGTCCAGCCCGGAGGAGTGCAAGTTGGTCTTCATCCTCTTGTACCGCCACGGCCCGTTTGTCACCCTGCTTGAAACGTGAACTTCCTGTGACTTGTTTGCATTTCAGAGGCACCTACATCCTCTACAAGGATGGCGATGTCAACCAGCCTGCCATCCACAAACGAGTGTGGCACAACAGCGACTTCAACTTTGACAATGTGCTCATGGCCATGATGGCTCTCTTCACCGTGTCCACCTTTGAAGGCTGGCCTGCGTAAGACACGCCCCTCGCCTACACGCTCATCCCTCATTGGCTCCAGACCTGACCGCGATCAATTCAGTTCTGCAAATCAGGATTTCCTATTTAGAAACTGAACATTTTCCTATTAGAACATGGAAAACCTGTTTACCACTTTCTATCATCATTAGAGCCCTCTAGACAGCAAATAGCACCCCTATAGTCACCTTTACTCTCCTACTACCCAATATAGTAGACATAATGAGAGCAAATAAGACAGACAAAATCTGTTTACCACTTTCGAAATACACTTTAACATGGTTAGAGACCTCTAGACAGGAAATAGCACCCCTATATTCACCTTTACTCTCCTATTACCCAATATACTAGACATAATCAGAGAAAATAAGCCTGACAAAACCTGTTTAATACTTTCTAAATACACTGTAACATGATTAGAGCCCTGTAGACATGAAATAACACCCCTATATTCAACTTTACTCTCCTACAACCCAATATAGTAGACATAATGAGAGCAAATAAGACAGACAAAACCTGTTTATCACTTTCTAAATACACTTTAACATGATTAGAGCCCTCTAGACAGGAAACAGCACCCCTATAGTCACCTTTACTTTCCTACTACCCAATATAGTAGCCATAATGATAGAAAATAAGACAGACAAAACTTGTTTACCACTTTCTAAATACACTTTAACACGATTAGAGCCCTCTAGACAGGAAATAGCACCCCTATACTCACCCCTTTACTCAGCTTTACTAAATTTACCATCCCAGGATTGTTAAGTGTTGATTTGATGTGTTCACAGGTTGCTTTACAAGGCCATCGACTCCAACAGGGAGAACCTGGGGCCCATTTACAACTACCGCGTGGAGATCTCCATCTTCTTCATCATCTACATCATCATCATCGCCTTCTTCATGATGAACATCTTTGTCGGTTTTGTCATCGTCACGTTTCAAGAGCAAGGAGAGAAAGAGTACAAAAACTGTGAACTTGACAAGAACCAGGTGAGTAGAAGCCACGCAGGAGAAAAGTCAGGAAGCGTTGGATCGGAAGGAATGAAAGTATTTGTGTGCAGCGTCAATGTGTGGAGTACGCCCTGAAGGCTCGTCCTCTGAGGAGGTACATCCCCAAGAACCCGTACCAGTACAAGTTCTGGTATGTGGTGAACTCCACTGGGTTTGAGTACATCATGTTTGTGCTCATCATGCTCAACACGCTCTGCCTGGCGGTGCAGGTAAGGCACGTAACTTGAAGGCCGTATTATGGATAACCCAAAATGTATCATTGCTTAATTAGCATATGATTTGCATATAATGTAAGAGATGCTGTAGTGCCGAGAGTGATTAGCGCATGTGCCAAATGCATTTCTATGAAATAATAATCATTTTTTCTCCTCACTTCACTGACCAAACCAGCACTACGGCCAGTCGGCGCTCTTTAACTACGTCATGGACATCCTCAACATGGTCTTCACGGCTGTTTTCACTGTGGAAATGGTTCTCAAGCTCATTGCTTTTAAACCCAGGGTGAGTCAGCTCATCACGCATTCACTGACCGATAGCGTGGAACCCGCTTATCTCCACCGTTACGTGGAACGCTGACCACAGACGTAGAGGATGTATGCTTCTCATTCGTTATTCAGTGCTTGGACTATAGGGGGCGCTGGTGTTGGCCTGCTAGTTAGAGTCACACCAAGAGAGAAGAAGAGTTGACGACAGTCAAGTGTCGTGTGCGTCTCGCTGGAAGGTACACTCAGCTCTTTGTCACTCGACTTTAGCGTCACTCCGCTGACATTTCATCTTATAACACAACTCCTACGCTCATGTGGTTCTGTCGACTGCAGTCACCATCAAACATGCACTATCTAAACAAATACTGCATGGAAATAAACTAATACTGCATGGAAATAAACTAATACTGCATGGAAATAAACAACTACTGCATGGAAATAAACTAATACTGGATACAAATAAACAACTACTGCATGGAAATAAACAACTACTGCATGGAAATAAACTAATACTGCTAGGAAATAAACTAATGCTGCATAGAAATAAACTAATACTGCATATATATAAACTAATACTGCATAGAAGTAAACTAATACTGCATGGAAATAAACAACTACTGCATAGAATTAAACTAATGCTGCATAGAAATAAACTAATACTGCATAGAAGTAAACTCATACTGCATGGAAATAAACTAATGCTGCATAGAAGTAAACTAATACTGCATAGAAGTAAAGTAATACTGCTTGGAAATAAACAAGTACTGCATGGAAATAAACTAATACTGCTAGGAAATAAACTAATGCTGCATAGACGTAAACTAATACTTCATAGAAATAAACAACTACTGCATGGAAATAAACTAATACTGCTAAAAAATAAACTAATGCTGCATAGAAGTAAACAACTACTGCATGGAAATAAACAACTATTGCATGGAAATAAACTAATACTGGATGTAAATAAACTACTGCATGGAAATAAACTAAACTGCATAGAAGTAAACTAATATTGCATGGAAATAAACAACTACTGCATGGAAATAAACTAATGCTGCATATAAATAAACACATATAGTCTAGAAATGACCAAATACTTTGTGGAAATAAAGAAATACTGTCTAGAAAAGACACATGTTGTCACATGTTATGTGGAGGAAGCGTATGTCCAAGTGGACTTTTTAAGTTGTGGCATCCACGGCTGGGTGGCATAAGCGGGTTCCACTCAAGAACAACTGCAGGATATACTGTACATGGTACTCAGGGGTGTCCAAAGTCCGACCCGGGTGCCATTTGTGCCTCTCCTGCACTTTTGCAAAGACAAAACGGAAGATGAAAACAGTTACAACTATTTGCTTTGTCATCTACAACACTGGTTTTCAACTGGTGGATCGGGACCCAACATGCTGCTTTATGTCACCCTGGGTGGAAAAAGGACACCCCTGTTTTCTGTACGTTAAAACGTTTAAGTAATATTTGTTTTTTTGCTTTGCCCTCAACTGCTCATCAGCTCTTTGTTGCCAAGAAGGACAGGATGCTAGTAAGAGCGCGTGGGGTGCAGTGCAGACATTTTCCCAAAATAGGCTTTGCATGCAATGTTATGTAATATTAGCAATTGTAATATTAGCTATTCAGACTTCTGGGGTATGTTAACTCTCAGGAGTCCACGCCACGACCTCGTATCCTTAGTCTATGTTGGCGGAGATGCTCTTGTGCAGACGTCACAACGTTATACTGCGTACAATGTGACAAATATAAGTACATCCAACTATGTACATCATGGAAAATATTACCCATATTTATGCATTCGCTTACGCTTGGCTTGGGTGCAGGACAATGAAAGACGCCAATCAATGAAATGTGATGCTGTTTTCTTATTTGTGTGCAAAGCTAATCATCATTTAATCAAAGCATTAGCGGCCGTTTGGTTGCAAGGGGGAAATACGTTTACTTGTTTTTTCTACATGACTTTTTTTTGGAATAATGTATTTCATATTTGCATGAAGCAATAAGAAGTAATGTACAATATCGAGCCCTAAGGGCTACCCTGGACTCCTCGGAGTTAACATACAGTAGGGTGTACCTTAGGAAGTTAGAGTACAGTATGCACATACTACATAGTACATGACATGAAGACTTTATCTTTGTGCTGCTCTTACAATCCAACTCGCCTACCGCTCGCTCAACTTCACTCAGGGCTATTTCGGAGACGCATGGAATGTGTTTGACGCCCTGGTTGTGATTGGCAGCATAGTAGACATTGTTCTCAGTGAGATTGATGTAAGTAAAGTCGTATTCCAAACTGGATCTTCTACCCTCTTCCTGTCTCGCGAGTGTCTTCCATCTTTGCCTTCTAATGAGATTCCTTCTAAAGCTTCTCCTTTTTCTCTCTCTCTTTTTGTCCTCAACTCATTCTTTCATGTCACGTTTGCCATTGTTTCTCCCTTCCGTCCGTATCTTCACCTCGTGCGCTGACTTCAGCACTATTTTGCTGATGCTTGGAACACTTTTGATGCCTTAATTGTCGTCGGTAGCGTCGTCGACATTGCTATCACTGAAGTGAACGTAAGTACGACTTTACTCTTGACTTCTCAGTCAAACTGAAGCTTTACGGGATCGTTTGTTTGAGTCCCACTTCCCAAAAACATGCATGCTAGGCTAATTGGAGACTTCAGTTGTCCATAGGTGTGCGTGTTTGTCTACATGTGTCCTGTGAGTGATTAATGGACGTATAAGGCGAACAACATGGGGCATGGGATCAAACTCTGTGACACTCCTCAAAAACATGCATGTTAGGCTAATTATAGAATTGTGAAACTCCAGAGAAACATGCATGTTAGGCTAATTGGAGACTTGTATCCTGTGAGTGATTAATGGACGTATAAGGCGAACAACATGGGGCATGGGACTGAGCCCTGTGACACTCCTCAAAAACATGCATGTTAGGCTAATTGGAGACTTAACATGTGTCCTGTGAGTGAATAATGGATGTATAATACAAACAAGAGGGGACTTAGCATTGAACCCTGTGGTACTCCAGAGAAACATGCATGCTAGGTTAAAGGTGTGAATGTGAGCATGGAAGCTTGTTTTTTTTTTGTAAAAGTGTCCTTTTGATTGACTTGAATGAAACACCAAAAAAAGCATCATATGTAAAGCTTCACTTTGACTTTTTTTCTAAAGTGATTGACATGTGCCTTGTTGCTGTTTGCCACGTCTGCTTCAGTGGAATGTGCTGCCCTAAATAACAAAATGTGGTGTGATGATGTAAGCCAAGGCCTGTGTTTGCTTCCAGGGGGATGTTTTCTCAATTAATTATTTTTACTCTTGTTCATTGTGTTTCCATAGAAACTTGTAGAGGCAAGTATTACCAAGAAAGTTGTTTTTGTGTGTTCCCTTTTGTTGTTCACAACAACTTTATCGTGGAGGTTACCCCTTCATAATGGCAACTACTGTAAATGCGTTACGAACTTGGCTAGTTGTTAGTGGCCCATCTCAAATGTAGTATATTCTCTATAATTATCAAAAGAATATGTTGTGTTTCATAAACAAGGACAGGTTATAATACATTTGAGTATTAGGGCACCATTGAAACAAAAAATTACACTTTACACAGAAAAAAGTTGTAATCTGGAATTCAGTTTGTTTTTTCTAATGGTTATAGTAGTATAGAGTATGGGCTCTATTTTTACAGACCAGGCCTAGATGTGGCGTACCTGCCCTGTACCGCGCCAACGGGGTGTGGCCAGCGCACTTTGCAATTTTTGTTAACGGCGCAGTCCGGCGCGGCGCACCCACACCTCGGTGATTTATTCCCTGTAATATTACAACATGAATCATATAATATAAATCCTGCAATGTTACGACTTTAGTTCCCCTCTCTTCACCGTGTCCACCTTTTGAAGGCTGGCCTGCGTAAGCCACGCCCCTCACCTACACATTCATCCCTCATTGGCTCCAGACTCCACGATCAATTCAGTTTTGCAAATCAGGATTTCCTATTTAGAAACGGAACATTTTCCTATTAGAGCATAGAAAACCTGTTTACCACTTTCTAAATACACTATAACAGGATTAGAGCCCTTTAGACAGGAAATAGCACCCCTATAGTAACCTTTACTCTCCTACTACCCAATATAGTAGACATAATGAGAGAAAATAAGACAGACAAAACCTGTTTACCACTTTCTAAATACACCTTAACAGGATTAGAGCCGTCTAGACAGAAAATAACAACCCTATAGTCACCTTTACTTTCCGACTACCCAATATAGTAGACATAATGAGAGAAAATAGGACAGACAAAACCTGTGTACCACTTTCTAAACACACTTTAACAGGATTAGAGCCCTTTAGACAGGAAATAGCAACCCTATAGTCACATTTACTCTCCTACTACCCAATATAGTAGACATAATGACAGAAAATAAGACAGACAAAATCTGTTTACCAATTTCAAAATACACCTTAACAGGATTAGAGCCCTCTAGACATGAAATAACACCCCTATAGTCACCCTTACACGCCAATTACCCAAGATAGTACCCCGCCTCACACCCAAAGACAGCTGGGATAGGCTCCAGCATACCCGCGACTCTAGTGAGGATAAGCGGCATAGAATAGATGGATGGAGCTACAGTGTATAACGGAATAGATATACTTTCTTTGCAACTTTTGTTAACGGCGCTGTCCGGCGCGGCGCACCCACACCTCAGTGATTTATTCCCTGTAATATTACAACATGAATAATATAATATAAAACCTGCAATGTTACGACTTTAGTTCCCACGGATATTCCAACCTTATTCTAGTAGTTTTGTTCTTTTCAGTGTTGCCCTAATATTCCTGAGTAGATATTGGAAAGAAATGATGTTCAGGTGTGTCGGCGTTAGATGCCATCCGAGCGGCGTTGCTGTTTTCTGGAGACTAATAGCGTTCCATGTCATGTTCCATCTTCATGGAGTGATGTATTGCCATGCATGTATACAGTGGTGTCTTTCGGCTCTTGTTGGTGTGCTGAGTGCTGTTCATGTCACAAGAACATGTATAACGTTCTTGTGAGGGAATTTTCATCCACTACTTTCTTCTGTGCTTTGCATTGCATGAGGTTATCGTGCTTTGTGTGTGTCGGGTATTTCAGTGTGCAGTCGGTTTGAAAACGTGCCCAGTGGACCCTTGGAAGTATTTCAGGAGGGTGAATCTTAACATATACTGTTTTCCAAAATAGGGATAAAGGATAAAAAAAATATTTTGAAATGAAGTTTTAAAAAAGCTTATGAAATAGTGAAGGAATAAATCTAGGCGTAAATATTGACAGAAAAATTTCACGATAAATAAGTAAATAATGAGTAAAATCCTGATATCAGACACTGTGATTCCCATCAATATTTGATGTTATTATATCATTTGACCTCAATTGTTGAGAATTCCTTGGGCCCACATTTTTCCTACTTGCTTGTCTTCACGCATTCTCACCATGACCTTCTATAAATGCATGCTTGGAAGCGTCAGTAAACACCATTAGCTAACATCTTTTCCATGTCCGCCTCTCCCAGATGGCCCTCGGCCACCCGCTCCATGTCCCCCCGGTCAGTTGTGTTTCTCCAGCGAGCCTTGCTGTGCTGTTTGTCTTCACGCTCTCTCGCCTTCTCATTCGACCTCCAGACAGATTGCTCAAGAGCTGCTCGCAAAACATAAGGATACGCTAATTCAGGAAGTTAAACGCAGGGCATAGTTCAGGTATCCATAAGTAGACAAGGTCATGGGATCCGGTGCAAGAGCCTATTCCTCACTGTGATAATCCATGTTGTCTTCGTTAGCATTTCCTTGTGCGGATGTATGTAATCTCAGCCTGTAAATTGAACGTGCGTACCATGCACCAAATCTGAGGCTGCTCGGACGTACGGCCCTCGCTTCATTCATGCACCCGACGCATGTAAGTTATAAGTTTCCCGTAACCGGCTGTAGGAGCCCGTAGGGAGGGTTGTGACTTCAGCTTAAAGGGGATGTAGTTAGAATCTTTATTATGTGTAAGTCATGGAGCAAGAGTGCTTGCATACAGGGAGTTGCTAATAGCCGTTTCCCACCAAAATTAGCGAGCACATCCGGTTACCGATGATGTAGAAAACCGCTAACGTTTTGGAAAGATAAATCGCCGTTTTTCATTATAAACACCTATAGCTAACTCCGTTAGCTAGCTGCACAAACCGGAACTCCTTTCAAGTACTTGCTAGTGTGACCAACCACAGCGGAGTGGGCGTGCCTGGAGGCGAGCCGTGGGTGGAATACATTAAAACAGACAGTTTTCGTGGGAACCATGAAATGAAATACACAATGAAATACAGCTGAATAGGTGCAGATTCTTGAAGAACTAGAAAGCTGTGTGTGCTGGTAATCGTGTGTAGCTGCTCCAAGGGAATCCACAACTTGAAAAATGAGCATAATAGGTACACTTTAATGTAGCTTCTTGCCATAAAGAAACACTCAAGCGACAGTTTGTGGTCCCCCCACAGGTAAGAGCGGTGGTGATTTGACCCCAAAAAGAGCTGAGTTTGAGGTTCTTTGTTGATCTTGTGATTGTCTCTGTGTTTTGTCCTGTCTTCCTGTAGTGAGCTCTTAAAGCTCACAGTGGAACTCATGCGTAGCGCAGGTGTGTAGACCCCAGTCAGGTGCATGAATACCTCAGCAGCCCATCACTCCTCCCTGCCCCTCTCCTTTTTCCCCTGCAAGTTCACCCCAGTTCCTCCTCCTCCTCCACTCGACCCCCAAGATCTCCTTACCTTCTTCATTCCTGTCCAGCCACCTCTCAGCGTGCCCCCTCCTGCTCCTCTCCACGGCAGACATGCTGCATGATTTTGCTGCACTGCTGTCAGCTCCTTTTCATCCGCGACGTCTTGCGACATGATGCTTGACGCATGCTCCATGGATGCCGGGGCCAGGATTAGCTAAAGAACCTCCTCAAGCTAAACGACGTCACATGAGATTTCAGTTGTTGAAGCCACGTCTGTCTGGAGGGACTTGAATCCAATCTAACCACGATTAATCATCTTTTTATTCTGCACCTGGACTGTGTGAACGAGTGCTCTGCTGAACACTTCCTCTTTATGGCATGAATGACATCATCAATGCATATGTGTGGGTGTGTGAAATTGAATCTTCTATGTCTGCATGCAGGTCATTAACCCCGGGGTCACACTGAATCGGTTGCGGCTCCGGTCCTGATCCAGTCCGGCTTGCCACTAAGTGTCACTTGGCTGCAGAAAGCATGCTCACCAGAGTGTAAGCCTACAAAAGGGATTTTAATCTTGAAGAATTCTACTGCGGGCCGCAACGGAGCCGCGACTGATTCCGTGTGAGCCTGGGGTAACTTCACCTGCACATGAATCATCAAATTCAATACCATAGCCAACTTTAGAAACAAGAATATTCAATATTCATTCATATTGTATGTTCAGTGAGGTGTTCATTTAACCACGTTGGTCGAACTCACTTATTTCCTTCATTTTGCTACATTGGAGGACCAATATTGCAGAGACTTTCAACTATTAATACCTCGTTTATGGCCGTTGATTGGTTCCAGACATAGACAACCTGTTTAGTGCCTTCTAAATACACTTTTTAACATGTTTAGAGACCTCTCGACATGAAATAACAGCCCTACAGTCACATTTACACGCCTATTAGCCAATATAGTCGACATCATAAGGGTAAATAAGACATAGAAAACCTGTTAAGTGCCTTCTAAATACACTTTTTTGTATCGTTAGAGACCTCTTGACATGAAATAACATCCCTACAGTCCATATGCCAATATAGTAGACAGCATAAGAGAAAATAAGACATAGAAAACCTGTTTCGTGCCTTCTAAATACACTTTTTAACATCATTAGAGACCTCTCGACATGACATAACAGCCCTATAGTTATCTTTACACTCCTATTAACCAATGTAGTGGACATTATAAGAGAAAATAAGATATAGAAAACCTGTTTAGTGCCTTCTAAATACACTTTTTAACATCATTAGAGACCTCTGGACATGAAATAACAGCCCTATAGTCATCTTTACACGCCTATTAACCAAAATAGTAGACCCCTGCTTTCGGGACACATGAACATCATTAAAAAGTCACTCGTGCATAACCGGGGACTTTTTTGTTTTCAGAAATGCATGACTCTTGTATTGGAGCTTTTTAATCAAAGTCTTCTTAAAAATGTGCCTTCACGTGTGAACCAGTCTAGCGGGGTGATAAAGTTGTGTCCCACTTGCTCAGTCGGAAGTGATTGCGTGTTGTTGTGTCTTCCATCGTGCTTAGACGATGTCGTCTGTCCGATCATCATAAGTCTGACCTGTGTCCTTGTCATACGTATATATTTCAATGCCTTAGTGTTAGCTTACTAGCGGGAGGCGCTGAATAAACCATTAATTCAGGTGTTTGATTTTAAAGCCAACAGAGACTCCTCAGGTGGATGAACAGGGGGTAAGATGCTCCACCCCCACAACTTCCTTTTCTTCTTAGGGCCATGCCATCATCTTTGTGTTCTGTGATTTATTTCATGTTTTCTATTATAAGGCTTCCGTTTGTTTCCATTTTGATTTCCCCTCATTTTGTCATGCACAGTCGTCCCTTGTTTGTGGTGCTTATTTGGTGCCACACCCGAATTTTACCAAAGTAGCGGTCAGTATTAATTCTGCCGTGACTTTTTGCCATTATTTTAGCTCCCTCGAAATGAAGTAACATTTCTATAGTCACCTTGACCCTTGTGTTACCAAGTATAATAGACATAATAATAGAAAATAAGCCATCTTAGACCTGAATGAGGCGGCACGGCGGTCGAGTGGTTAGCGCGCAGACCTCACAGCTATGAGACCAGGGTTCAATTCCACCCTCGGCCATCTCTGTGTGGAGTTTGCATGTTCTCCCCATGCATACGTGGGTTTTCTCCGGGTACTCCGGTTTCCTCCCACATTCCAAAAACATGCTAGGTTAATTGGCGACTCCAAATTGTCCATAGGTATGAATGTGAGTGTGAATGGTTGTTTGTCTATATCTGCCCTGTGATTGGCTGGCGACCAGTCCAGGGTGTACCCGGCCTCTCGCCCGAAGACAGCTGGGATAGGCTCCAGCACCCCCCGCGACCCTCGTGAGGAAAAAAGCGGTAGAAAATGAATGAATGAATGAGACGTGAATGAGATTAAATTAGCAATTAGCATTGACGGAGTACCTCCCATTAATGGAACCTAGTGGCCAGTGTAGAGTATGGCTAAGGATGACATATGGAGCTGCTGTCGGCTACTCTCTACACTGCTAGCACTCAGCTAACAGTCGACTCAAGCTAGCTGACACGTCACTTCCCAGTTCCTGCTTCTTAAAGTCACAGATAGCGTATTACACTTCATATTGTTATATGTGTATTTTTGATTTATTTAGCCATTTTTATCCTTCATTTAGACTATAGAATTTGCTTCAGGATTTTTTTTTATTAATACTAGAGCGTAGTCAACCACAAAACCACGATGTAGTGAGGGACGACTGTACTGTATTTCCCAATATTTCCATTTTTCCAATAAGGCGTGTCACTCAAACGTGGCGCCAGGTTTTTCCCAGTCAGGTGTCGACTGGTTTCTCACGTTTGTAGTGTTGACACTGCTTCATGGGGGTATGAGCCCCCCCCGCTCCCACCGCCCCCGTACCCCTTCTCCCTCTTCCTGCGGTCAGGTCGCCTTCCTCTGACCTGCCAACCTCCTGACTGACCCGTTTGGGGTTGGTTCCACTGTGACTCCGCATGCAGTGACTCTGGAGTGAGGGTGCCATGCTTGTGTCCTGTTCAAGTATGGCCAGGTTTTTTCTCCAGCATGCCTGCCTCCTTGCTTCCTTTCCTTGTAGGTCAGTGACTACGCTCCTGACGGTGCTTTGGAACTGGACCCGCAGAAACATATGAGCTGCAGTCTCTCCGAAGGCATGATTCGCTTTTGTAGGCGAATAATTCTTGGAATAATTATTCTAAATCATGCAAATCTCCCAAATTCATCGTCTTCAACTGCTCCTCCAGTCCATATGTTTCTGCCTCTGAGTTCAGAACTCCTCATCCCAGTCCACCACGGTTTAGGACTTGTTTCATTCCGTAGCAGGGCCTGCTTCTGACCTGGGAATATTTCTTCCCAGAACACGGAGGACAGCGCCCGCATCTCCATCACCTTCTTCCGTCTCTTCCGGGTCATGCGGCTTGTCAAGCTGCTCAGCAGAGGGGAGGGCATCCGTACTCTCCTTTGGACCTTCATCAAATCCTTCCAGGTGACGTTACGGGAATGCTTCTTGTTTTATATTTGCTGTTATTCTGACTATCTCTTTCTCTTTTCCAGGCTCTGCCGTATGTGGCGCTTCTGATCGCCATGTTGTTCTTCATCTATGCTGTCATTGGGATGCAGGTTGGTACTCGAACCTTCTCCGTCTGTGGACTCAGTGACCCAATGACCCTTTTTCAGGTCTTTGGGAAGATCGCAATGGTGGATGGCACGCACATTAACAGAAACAACAACTTCCAGACCTTCCCTCAGGCTGTGCTCCTCCTCTTCAGGTCTGTCCTTCATAGTGGTTCATTGGTTCCACACATAACTGTGCTAAGTAGCAATGTTTGCCTAGCGAGAGAATAGAAAACCTGTTTACCAGCTTGGAAATACACCTTTTTAACATGATTAGAGCATTGTACACATGATATAACACCCCTATAGTCACCTTTGCAATCCTATTACCCAATATAGTCGAAAGAGAAGAGAAAATAAGACATATGAGACATAAATAATACTCAGGTCTGTGTGTTGCTGTAAATATGATCAGTACTTTGGGGGGGGGTCGGGGTAGCCCATGTTAAAGATCATTGTGGCTGTTAGGAAATAATTGGAAAAAAATGCAATAATGCAAATGCCTGTTGTTCTGGCATTCAAGTCTGGTGCTTGTGTATCTGGTCTGCTTTTCCAGGTGTGCTACTGGGGAGGCGTGGCAGGAGATCATGCTGGCTTGCATGCCGGGGAAACTATGTGACCCCGAGTCAGACTACAACCCCGGCGAGGAGATGACGTGTGGCAGTGGATTTGCAATCGTTTACTTCATCACCTTCTATATGCTCTGCGCCTTCCTGGTACGTTCATCAGCTTGCATTGGTGCCCCCCCCCACCAGGAGTTATTTGATGTATTTGATGTTTGCCCACCTCTGATTTATAGTTCTTGTACCCCTCCAGATTATCAATTTATTTGTGGCCGTCATCATGGACAACTTTGACTACCTGACGAGGGATTGGTCCATCCTTGGTCCGCACCATCTGGATGAATTCAAGAGAATTTGGTCGGAATACGACCCAGAGGCTAAGTATGACTTCCACTCACGTCTGTTTGGAGCTGTTCTTCTCATTGAATTAATCTCATTTCCTTCTCAATTAGGGGAAGAATTAAGCATCTTGATGTGGTGACACTTCTCCGGAGAATCCAGCCGCCTCTTGGCTTTGGAAAACTGTGCCCTCACAGAGTGGCGTGCAAGGTCTCTCTTCTTACTTCTGCATGGATACTTGAAGATCCCATAGCCTACGAGTACCTCTACACAACCACAAAGCATTTATTTAATAATGAAGAATTCTCAATGACGGCGGTCTAGTGGTTAGCGCACAGATCTCACAGCTATGAGACCAGGGTTCAATTCCATCCTTGGCCATCTCTGTGTGGAGTTTGGTGGGTTTTTGTGGGTTTTCTCCGGGTACTCCGGTTTCCTCCCACATTCCAAAAACATGCTAGGTTAATTGGTGACTCCAAATTGTCCATAGGTATGAATGTGAGTGTGCCCTGTGATTGTACCCCGCCTCTCGCTCAAAGACAGCTGGGATAGGCTCCAGCACCCCCCGCGACCCTCGTGAGAAAAAGCGGTAGAAAATGAATGAATGAATGAATGAATGAATTCTCAATGAATCTCCATGTACTTGCATAACAACATGAGCCCATATAAGGCTGTTATAATAATAATAATACATTTTATTTCAAAGCGCCTTTCAGGACAACCAAGGTCACTGTACAGAAGATATAAAAACACGAATATAAAATACAAGATAAAAGAGAACAAACAATGAATAAGAACATACAATAAATAAGGGGGGGGCGTGTGAAGCAGTTCTTTCTTTCTTTCTTAATTTATTTCAGACATGTTACATTATTCTTTCTCACATATACACTTACAATACAATACACTTACAATATCTATCTATATATATATATATACATATATACATACACACATATCTACATATATATATATACACATACATGCACACACAACACCTCATTACTACACATGTCTGAAAAGGAGCAGGAAGAAGCAAAGTTAGAGTAAGCTAGTTTGAACAGATGAGTTTTGAGTTTGGATTTGAAGATGGGTGAAGGGTGGCAGAGTTACGATTGACAACGTGCACGAGGTCAGAGAGGTTCATGTCTTCTACCCGTGTGTCTTCTACTACTTCCTGTTACAGTCGATGAATGACGTGCATTTGTCCATCAGATGAGCGTGCTTTTCTCTTCCCCTGTGTGTACTTTCAGAGGCTGGTGGCTATGAACATGCCTCTGAACAGCGACGGCACCGTCATGTTTAACGCTACTCTCTTTGCGTTGGTGCGAACGGCCTTGAAGATAAAAACAGAAGGTGAAAATCCGGCGAGAAGAAGACAACACAAGGGAAAAGTCACCGGTGGTCTTATCTGCTCATTTCTTCGTGCTGCAGGTAATCTGGAACAAGCCAACGAGGAGCTTCGAGCCGTCATCAAGAAAATCTGGAAGCGAACCAGTATGAAGCTGCTGGATCAAGTGGTGCCGCCTGCTGGCGGTCAGTGCAATGACATTGTTGTTCTTGTATCATGCTATCTGCAGTGTGTTTTGTTATCCATGCTTGTTCAGCCCATCCTGGATGCTGGTGGAGGCCACGGACCTCAGAGACAGTCGACTCATTTGTCTTGGTCTCTTCTTAATTCACTGCTTCTCCTCCTCACATTCTTCTGCCTCTCAACTGTGTGTCTGTGTGTGTGTGTGTGTGTGTGTGTGTCCAAACCATCTGAAGGACTTGAGAATATTCTGAAGCAGTTCTGTTTTAGGGTGGTGGCATGGAACTCGCGTTGCCTCTCTTTGTCTTGCTTTTTCTCCGATGTGTCCCCAGCCTGCTTGGTTGAAGTGATTCAGACTCCTGTTTCATGATTCTCACACACTTTGGCACACAAATATACTCAAACGTATACTCTCGTATACTCGTAGCGAGGGCTACGTACTGCAGCATGAGAGGATGCAACTTTAGAAGATATTATACATGTAAATATTTGCTAAAACTAAAGAAGTGCATCTCTCGGTGAAAAAGCATACTATTATCAACTTTGATTATTTTTCTCATTTTAGCTGGTGATGTTTTTTTCAAATAGTTCAACGTTCTTCTTTTTAGTAAATGTTATTTTTGTAATATTCTATTTATTCGCGTTAAAAAAGACAACATTTTGACTTTATTTTTGTAAAATTACCGTTGATTTTTTAAAATTTTCCACCAATTTCAACTTAATTTTTTTAATAATATTTATTTTCATAATGTTTTTAATATTTTTTTCACTTCATTCCCAAGCAACTTTTTCAACAACCTAATGTAAACTATACTCCTGTGAATATACTGATGATTTTTTTATTTTTGCCGGGTTTTTTTTTTTGTTGCTGTTGTTGTTTTCGACAATATTTCACAGGCCACTAAAAAAAACTGCTGCATGCCACAAATGGCCCCTGCACTGCACTTTGGACAACCCTGCTCTAAAAACATGCAGAAACATGATGGGCATTTAAATTGGAGCTACCGCTGCGAGCTGAGCTAGTTTAGACGGTAGCCAAGTAGCGCACCAACGTGCCTGAAGCAAAATTTCTACAATAAAAATTAGAGATGCTCCATATTGGCTTTTTACCCATTTCTGATATGATATTGATGAATACATGAATCAGTATTGTATTTCGCGCCTGTATCCCATCTTCCAAATGTCACAAATTGTCACACAGATCACAAGTTTAAAAAGAAAGCACATGAAATACTCAAATACTACATAAGAGATACATTGGAAGACTTTTATAAATACATTCATAGTCAAATACTACGTAAGCGATGCAAACCTTTATGCAATAAAAATGTTGCATTTTTGGTTTGTTTAGATGCCTCCACCGTCAGGATATAAATAGATGCCTATAAAGACGCCCCCCCCCCCCTCATAACCAGCAGCACTACTCGGTGTTGTGTGTGCTGACCTGCTGACACAGGAAGCATTTGTGTGGTCTGTTCACTCAGATGATGAGGTAACCGTGGGGAAGTTCTATGCCACCTTCCTGATACAGGACTACTTTAGGAAATTCAAGAAACGTAAAGAGGACGGCCTGGTGGGTGCGCACCCCTCCCAGAACAGCACGGCCATCGCACTACAGGTGAGTGTCAGCCAGGTACACTGAGGACTGTGTGAGCCAGCGATGTTGTCATTGTGCGTCTCGGCAAGTGTGTAATGTTATGGTTTGCAGGACCTTCATGGTACGGAGACTGTATGTTGGTTTTCATGTGTCCTTCTTTCTTTAAATGTCATACATGTTGATGTTAAGCATGTGTCATTGTCTCACGTGATATCAGCCATCAGCTTATCAGTTGGTTTATTATTATTACTACAAAGAAAAAAAACATTAGTACATCATAACATCCTGTACAAGAGCTGAAAAGGACGCAGTAAGACAGCCGTTCTACATTCAGAGCATGATGGAACAAAACAGTGAAGCGGTAGACCCCCAAAAATGACACCTGCATCTATAGTCGGAGATTCCGATGGGCTGTCCGTCAAGACACGGGGCGGTCCTGGACCCAAATGAAGACCCTTACTGGTGCCATCTCTGGGAAAAGGCTTTCAAAAAACAAAAAAGGAATTCAAAGACTTGGTCTCCTTTAATGCCACAAAACTTGCTAGGGAACATCAAACATGGGACATTGAAAGGTGGAAAAAAGTTTTATTCAACGATGAGAAAAAATGTAATATGGATGGTTCAGATGGCTTCCAACGTTACTAACATGTTTTTTAATTTCTAGTTTTTTTTCTAATTTTTTGAGTTGTGCTCATCAAGTATCTCCGTCCAAATCAGCCTCTGAGGAACACAAACACAAAGAGCAGTATGAAAGCCATTTCTAAAGTTTGGGACTCCAGCCAAACACAATGAGAGCCATTATCCGGCCACTATCCTAAGTAACCAAAACATGGAAGAGTGATTAACCTTCCCAGGAGTGGCCGGCCAACCAAATTGACCCCAAGAACATAGCCACGCCCCGTCCAGGAGGTCACAAAGGACCCCACGACAACATCCGAAGATGTGCAGGCCTCACTTGCCTCAGTTAAGGTCATTGTTCATGACTCCACCATAAGAAAAACTAGTTCCAAGACCAAAACCACTGCTGAACATCTGGATGATCCCTAAGACCTTTGGTCTTCTTGATCTGACCAGACAAAAGTTGAACTTTTTGGAAGGTAGGTGTCCCCAACACATGTGGCATTTCAGAAAAAGAACATCATAGTACTTGGGGTCAGAATGAACAGCTCAGAACAATGGAGATCATCGGAGAAAAAAGGTATACAAAACTGTGGCGAGACCAGCCATGTTGTTTGGTCTGGAGACAGTGACACTGAGGAAAAGACAGGAAGCAGAACTGGATGTAGCAGAGATGAGGATGCTGAGGTTCTCATTGGGAGTGACCAGGATGGATAGGATCAGATGACAGACGATGGACAGATGATTGCACAATTTTGCTTGTACTTCTGTATGTAAGTGACAAGATCAATAAAGGTCCACGTCATACTGCAGCTTAGGCAAAGATTATTACGATAGGTGTGGCATCGTCTAGTGTGTGTGTGTGTGTGTGTGTATGATATCCCTATGTTTCTCCTTTGTTGATATATAAGACCAAGGCTTCAGCAGAAGTCCTTAGTCCTTTTTTGTTGTCATGGTTACAGGCTGGCCTCCGCACGCTCCATGATATTGGGCCTGAAATACGCCGAGCGATATCATGTGACCTGCAGGATGACGAACTAGTAGACTTTATACCAGAGGAAGACGAGGAAATTTATAGGGTAATTGATTTGATTTTACCTGGTATTTACCATTTGGACACAATTTGGGGGGACACCAATCCATGTTTCACAATGGCCAGGTGTCCCGATACTTTTGTCCATATATTGTATATGGATATATTATATATATTGTATATGGACAAAAGTATTTTTTATTCTCCTCACATCAATAAAACCAGACTTAAAATCCAACACTTTTTACAGCCATGGAAGCGTGGCGGGTCTCATTGTGTGTACTTTTCCCAGCGTAACGGCGGACTCTTTGGCAACCACCTCATGAACGGAGGTCATCGGCAGTCCAACAGCCACCAGACCAACGCCACGCAGCGCCCCCTGCAAGTGCAGCCGCCCCCTCACTACGCTCACATGGAGCAACCGGTGGGGCGGCTGTCCCGAGCCAACGCCATGTCCCACGGCAACCACCGTCATCACCGCCATCACCACCACCACCATCACCGCCACCACAATAACTCCTACGGCAAGTCTCTCAAATCTACCAACATCAACCTCAACAACGCCAACAAGTCCAGTTTGCCCAACGGGGGGCATCATCGCTACTACCAACACGCGCCACCCAATGGCTACCCGGGTCATCGGGGCTCCTACTATGACTACGAAAAGCCCCGCACTCCACAAGCTCAAAGGTACCAACACATGCACCATGTGTTCATCCGTGTTCCTGTCATGTTGCTATCACCTGATGCTCACAACATGCAGGTTACATGTTCAACATCCCTTTTTTTAATACCCACTCATTTGGCTAATTATTCATTTTAATAAGATGTCACATGCTCATATATTAATGGCTTTATTGTATTATCAACGTGTAGGGCTTGTAGTATTTGAATAGAATTCAATTCAATCAAATGCTGTTGTAAATATATGAATATTGGAAATATAGCTGTCCTTGGCTGTGCCTGTCTGGAACTAGCAACTCCTAGCCCAACTTTTAGCTAGCAGTTCAAAGTAAAAAAAAATTAGCCTCAGCTACCCTGGCATCAGTCTGATGGGAACATGGCTGCCAATTCGCACTTAAGGCCTCTCCAACCACCACCAAATATTCGTTTGGCAGAAAGGTGAGTGAAGTGACACAAAATTTGTAACTTGGTGGAGGGAGCGAGGTTCTCCGTCGTGTGCCACTGCTGCCCCGAATGTTACATGTAAAATTAATTTCCTTCAATAGGGGAAATTTAAACAAATATGCTAAGTCGAAGCTAATTTTTATTGAAAATCCGATATATGTGCTAGCAATTAGCATTAAGACAAAGATCAGTACATCAGTGGCAGATTACTACTAAACGTTGTTGGTCTATGATGTAGGTTACAAATAGCACTACAGAGCAATGTCGCCACCTACAGGAATATTAATAGATGACACGCGGCTGCATTGGAACACAACCCCTCACATAGTGTGGATCTATTGTGTTGCTAGGTTATGTTTATGAAATATATGAAGCGCTACAATGCTTACCTCTGCTGTGACCCTGAGCTGAAGTTAATTCTGCAGAAAAAAAAGCCTTATGGTTTTATTTGTCTGACAGAATCCAGCTTCTTATCAAGCCTACCTTTTTTTCCCCATCAACCTTTATTCACACTACAATAATTTACAGTGTATGTCACTTTGTTTCATGAGAAAGCACCATGGCTCCATTAGGATGGGATCTTGTTTTTCTCCATTAAATGTGCCAGACAATTTCATTTCTGCCCAGCAAAACAATGAAATTGTCAAGCAACACTAGAGTGAATGTCTACCTCCTCCTACATACAGGATATTTTAGAATGCTGTATACGTTCCATATACTGTATGAACTACAGTATATATCACTCTTTTTCCAGCCCTTTTCTCTCTGTGTTCTTTCCCTCTTTTTGTCCTAACCCAAATGCTTTCTCTCAACCAACCCTCTGCTGTCTTGGACAGAAGGCGCTACTATGAGACCTATGTTAGGTATGTTGTTTTTTTAGCTTTGGTATCAGCGGTAACAGCAAAGAAGGTCTTTATTTCCTAGAATTTCTTCCATTTTGCCTGAATGTGTGAAGTCCCCGCTAAATGCAATATGCTGGTCTGATTAGAGTACACATCTGGTAAATCACACATGTGAGGTAAAAGGGAAATATTGTTGGAAAGTGGCCAGCATATTGCGGACGATATTGTTTGTTTCTGCATGTCCATTAGTGGTCACTGCTTCTTATTTAAGCTTAAAAGTTTAAAAGTGGATATTGCAAATGTTCTTCATGCCCCAAATATCTGCTTGCCGACTTTTTGCTGCGATAGCTCACACTTAAATGAGGTTTCACAAGCCTGTCGGCTTGCATCTGCATGACAGCGCATGACCCGGGTCTGCTAATCCACCCCGCGCCTTTTGCACAACATTGTTTGCACTCTGACCCCTGCGCCCTGGCGTTCCATCAGGTCCAACGGAGGGGATAGACGCCATCCCACCATCTGCAGAGAGGAGGAGTTTGATGATGACCGCCTGTCTGGCGAGTATTACAGCGGGGAGGAGTTTTATGAAGATGACAGTATGCTATCAGTGGACAGGTAGGTCATCCATACTCAAACATTTTTCTAAGAAGTCTTCATATTATCATGTCATATGTGGAAAGGTACCAGAACAGTGACACGGAGTATGAGACTCCCAAAGGCTATCATCACCCTGACAGTTGCTATGATGATGATGAGCAGCCTCTCTACCGCGACTCCAGGAGGTCACCAAAAAGACGCTTGCTTCCTGCTACACCACAAGGTGTGCCAGGTATTGACCACACCATGCACTGGTTATGATGATACACAGGAAGGGTCTTCAGTGAAAGTTGATTTCGTGTTGCACAGGTCACAGGAGGCCGTCTTTCAACTTTGAGTGTCTGCGCAGACAGAGTAGCCAGGATGAGCTTCCACATCAGCGCACTGCCCTTCCACTGCACCTGATGCAGCACCAGGTAAAAACCGGTGTGTGTGACTGCCCCCTTTTTCATGTATTGACATCCAAACGGTGCCATTTGTTCCAGGTCATGGCCGTAGCGGGCCTGGACTCCAGCAGAGCCCACCGCCTCTCCCCGACACGCTCCACCCGTTCCTGGGCCACACCCCCCGCTACCCCGGCCAGTAAAGACCAGTCTCCGTATTACACCCCTCTCATCCGCGTGGACCGCGCTCAAAGGGAGAGCATCGCCAGCAGCCACGTGTCGGTGCGTAAGAGCTCCTGGTACACGGACGACCCCGACTTCTCGCAGAGGACGTACTCGCCCATTCACCTGCAAGTGCCGCCTGACTACCACAACCACTACCAGAAGAGAGGCAGCGCCACTAGCCTTGTGGAAGCGGTGAGTTTTACTGTAAATTAACTTGACATTATTTGCTTTTGTTCAGTTTATTCTAAAAAAATTTTTTTTTTACTCTATTGTCATAAAAGTACAACAGAGTTTATTTTTGTAATATTCTGATTTATTTCCCATAATATTGTGAATATTTACATACTATTTCCAAAAAATCTTAGCAAAGCCAACTGTGAGAAGCTTGTAGAAGCTTGTTGGCAGTTCTTTAGGCAGGGGCCTCATCAGGGGCCTCATCAGGGGCCTCATCAGGCCAAAGGCAGTAGTGTCATCTGCGGATTTCAGCACTTCACCTGAGATGCAGCCATTCGTGTAAAGGGAAAAGAGCAGAGGGGAGAGTACACTCCCCTGGGGAGTGCTGATGCTGTTGGTCAGGGAGCTGTCGCTCACCAGCCTCACCTGCTGCCTCCTGTCAGTCAGGAAGCTGTTGATCCACTGACGGATAGAGAGATCAACATTACGCTGCTAAAAATGTATGCAATTATTTTTCTCACTAGAAGGCGACATGGTCCATTTTTGCTGCTGTTTTTGCTTCCTTGTTAAATAATATTTTTAGAATGGGGCCATTAAAAAAAGCTGCTCTCGGTTGTAAATGGCCCCCAGGCTGCACTACCTGTTATGGAATCGACTGCTCCCCCTATAGGTTCCAAAGGGCAGGCCTATAACTTGACATTTTACAAATGTTCTTGGTTTTGGAGCAGGTTTTGATATCCGAAGGCCTCGGGAGGTACGCCAAGGATCCCAAGTTTGTTGCCGCCACCAAGCACGAGATAGCAGACGCCTGCGAGATGACCATCGACGAGATGGAGAGTGCGGCCAGCCACCTGCTGAATGGCGGCATGGCGCCGGTTATCAACGGGGTCAACGTGTTTCCTCTGCTGCCTCCGGGGGACTACGAGCCGCAGGACCCGGCAGCCAGCTACAGCGACGAGGAGCCGGAGGCGGAACCCAGGGCTCCCTATGAGGAGGACCTGGCAGACGAGATGATTTGCATCACAACTTTATAGCAGGAGTCGATCCAATCAGTGGAAATACAAGACATGTTGCATTCTTAGGCTCTGACCAAAAGAAGTGCCTTCAACACTGAGGAGACACGCCTGTCGTGTGATTTTTGCAAAGAAAAGTTCTCTTCCTGCCAGCAAAGGACGTCACAGCCCTGCGGAGCACCGAGGGAGCCGACCTGACCTTCCTGTCAAAGGGCTTGGGCCTGGGGGTCCGGGCAGAGAGCAGCAAGCGTGGAGGACGCTCTTGAGGGCTGCTCGGTTAAGGTGATGACAATCAGATGTACGATGTCATTACCTCAGTCACTTTATTAAGGTTTGGCATATCATGCAAGTTTTCAATGCAAACATAAAAAAGGCACCCCCCCCCCCCGCCCCACCCCACCTCTAGTCTCTCTCGTCCTTTAACTCAATGGATCCCCTCGTCTGTGGTTCGTGCTCCCAACACAATATGCAGGAACTAACATCCAACTTTTGAGTGATAAATGCACTAGCAGGCACACTTAAGAAGATTTCATAGTTGTAAACTGTAGGATATGATGCCACACTCTTTGTAAAGAGATATTCTATATTTGGTAATTATGATCAGCAATATGGACCATACTGATGTGCTCCAAAAGCACTGCTAAGCTCCCCTTTCATCTGTGCTCATGTGCGGCCCTTTTTTCCACGCCTAAAGAATCACATGGAATCGATCGTGGTTTCAGTGCATTTTTGCTGGAGGTTTTGCATGTGCACGATGTCGTGCACTCGGACCTCCAAAGTCTTTTGCCACCTCGGTTGACTTGCAAGTCATTTTCATGCAAGAAATGAGGTCAAGTGAATTGCAGCCATTTTGAAACCTTTGCAAAGTGCCACACAAGTTAAAAGTAAATGAAAGTAAAGCTACTCTTTTTACAATGTCTGACAGACTAATACTGACACCTAGTGGCGTCTTATAGGTACTGCTGGAATTATAACGTGAAAAGTTGTTCATTTGGTGACATCACCAAATTTGATTAAGAGTATAATAACAGGAAGACAAAATAAAACTATTGGCCAGGGAACAGGGGGCGTTTGTAGAGCAATACTGACACCTAGTGGTCATCCAAGGTAACTGCTGAGTCAAAAAGACTAACTCCATTGCAAGACACATAAAGAAACATGTTTATGGTCCAATACTGCCACCTAGTGGCGTCTTTCTGGTCCTGCTGGATTAATGAGTGTGTCCAAAAAAGACATTTATTGTAGTGTAGATGCTTGTTGAGTCTCTTATAGGACGTCGCTTGGTGCAAATGAGTTTTGTTTGACATTTAAGGCAAAATTATGGCAAATTGTTCAACTTTTGTGGCATTTTACTTTGAAGGTTTCACTGCGTGGCGTAAAGTGGAGCCCCCTTTTATCCATACAGCACTTGTTTACCTTGTTTGAAAAATGCAAAAATGCTGCTTTTGGTTGTTGGTTTAGATTGGAAGAGAGACAATATTAGACATGATGGTTGCCCCCCTGATTTATTTATTTATTTTTTTGCATGTTTGCATCATGAAAGAAATGTAAATATTAGTCAATGACAACTCGGCAGAATTCATGCTTCCTTTTAGCAAAACACCCCCAGACCATCACACTACCACCACTATATTTGACTCTTCCAAAAAGTTCAAGTTTTTAGTATTTTCCCAAAGGTCTTGGGGATCATCCAGATGTTTTCCCAGTTTTTATGTTCTTTTTGTTCAGCAGTGGTTTTGGTCTTGGAACTGGTTTTTGCCCAGTGCCTTTCTTCTGGTGGTGTCATGAACAATGACCTTAACTGAGGCGAGTGAGGCCTGCGCTTCTTTTTTGTTGTCGTGGGGTCTTTTGTGACCTGTTGGATGAGTCGTGGCTGCTCTCTTGGGGTCATGTTGGTTGGCCGACCACTCCTGGGAAGGTTCACCACCATGTTTGTGGATAATAGCTCTCACTGTGGTTGGCTGGAGTCCCAAAGCATTAGAACCTTTCTGTGTTCAGTGTTGACTTCATATTGACTAATATTTAATATTTCATTTTGACAAACATGCAAAAAAGGGGGCAAAGCCTTGATGAGAAAAGACTTTCTATGGACCGTATCAGTGGATGAGGAGGAGGCGTCCTGTGGGATGTTGGCGAGACGGACCCCCATCCCGGTCTCTCTGGGCCTGTCTGGCGTCACGTATACCTCGTCTGACGGGGAGGCGACAACATATCATGGTCTCGGTGTGCCCGTGTCACAGCGTCCCTCCAAACAGGGTCGAACATACGGACGATGTCTGATGACGTGACAAGAATAGTCACGATATTTCCGTTTTTTCATCCTTCCATTTTCGCTCCTGCCGTGTTAGCTTGGCTTGAAAGGAACTCCGGTGCTCCGGCGTTTGCTAATCCTGGAATCCAGCAGAACCCAGACCCCATGAGGGTCTCCGTCTAAGTCAGTTCTAGTGCGATTGGCTTCATTTGAGCTCACATGCACGGATCCGTGTTGAAATCCATGTTCATGGATCAATCTGTCTGTTCTCCTGCTCTCTCTGTGGTATGTCTGGGCTCGCCTGCCTACCTGCCTGCCTAGCAGGTGGTGGGCGGTGTTAACTTGCCTGCGGGTGCTCGGTCACGTGACGGTAAATCAAACACAAGGGAGCTTAAGTATCCACTCTTAGACGATATTATCGATATTTGGATCCAGCGTGAGCGCCAAGTGAAGCCAACCTAAAGTGTGCAGCAGAAGTGACCTTTTTTTCTTTTTGTGTGTGAACGCAACGCAGCTGTCCCGACCTTGTAGATTCTGTCCCCACTTTGTGTGCACTTTGAAAGGGCTCTTTGAATTGTTTGTGAGTTGAAAAAAAAAAAAAAAGAAGCCAAAAGGGTGTTTTCATCCTTTTGCGGATGCCAAAAGGAAAGCACATGAAGCGGCACATGGTAGTCTTCGTAGCAACTGATGAAGTGAAGATATGCATTCTTTTACACTAAAGATGAAATGAACTTACTTTTACCTCATGTCAGGGATTCCTGAAGAAGAAGAAGAAGAAGAAAAAATAAGAGTACATAGTGAGCACTAATGATATTTCAATATTAGCACATAGCTGTTTGTCTTTGCACAAGTATTAAGTGTATTGTGCTTTTCTTCCTCCTTTTTCTAAACTCATTTGTGTATGAAGGGTCGGAGCGTTTTTCTACTCTTTTTGTGACGTACACGCTTTGCTGGAGTTTGTCACTCACACGTCATCTCGCAATGTCGCCAGTGACGGAAAAAGATGTGCTCTGCTGGGACACGCTAAACAAATGTCCAGTTTACAGCAAAACGTGCCCTTTTGTGCGGCGGCACGCAGGGACAAAGCGCTCAGCCGCATACAAACACACAAAAAACACAACGGCAAAGTACGGCAAATTCACCACATGACCCCACGGGTGTCCGAATCCTAAAGGATGACACTTGGCAGATTGGTAATGTCCGCTTCACCTGTCAATATTTCTTGGAATATGACTATTCACTTTATCATCTTATTTTTCTCTTTTATTTTTTTTTTTACTTTCTAGTTTTTCATCATCTGGACACTTTACAACAGAGACACTCTCAAATGTAATTTTGACTTTTTTTTTTACCAATATAGTTTCTTCACATTTATATTTTTTTTATTTATATTTTCTTCACATAAAAATGACATCTCTTTATATCCATTTCAAATTTATTTTCAACTTTTTACCCAGAATATTTTGACTTTCTCGTCTAATTTTTCCATAAATTATTTGATTCTTGAATATTACAACTTTAACAGTCCAAGATGAGGTTAATTTTTTATAATTTGGACTTTTTTGGAATTTTTTTTAACTTTTTTTAACTTTCTTTTTGTAAATTTTTCATCCATTCCATTTTTACTGCTGCTGTTGGATTTCCTCTTGAAAATTTTCTGCTAAATTATATTTTAGAAATGCGCCCCAGGCCGCAAACGGCCCCCAGGCTGCACATTGGACACCTGTGTCATCAACGCTGCAGAATGAAAAACAACTGCAAATGAAAAACACTGAAAATGCAAAAAAAAAAAACAAAACTGTGTGAGAAACAGTTCATGATTTTTCTTTTGCGTTTGTTTGTGATCCTGCAGCATCGCCGTGGCAACAACATTTCGAATTTGCAGCATTTTCCCCTGGCTGGTCATTTGGATCATTTCCGTGTTTGTTGTGTGCTTTTGGCCCCCCCGTCGGCCGCCGTAGCTTTTTTGTTTCCTTGGTACGATTCTAAACACCGACTTTTCTTCATGTTCTGAAAGCGAGCTGCATTCAAAGACCAGATGTAAAATAGGACAAAAGAGCCGTGCTAATAATGTTCTCTACTTGAAAGTCTTGATATTTTGCTTTTTATTTTTTTTCTCTTTGATTTCCATCAATCTTAGTAGCAAATGCGTGAATATAACTTGATGGTTTTGTAACAATGCATTCTCTCTTTTTTCTATTTCTCATTTAATCTGTGTTTTTTTTTTTATTATCATGGAATAAAGTTGTGCCGAGTCATGCTTTGTCATCGGTTGTTGTCATTCCTGCTTCTGATGTGACCAGTCGGCTTTCAGGCCGGAGCCACTTTGTTGCCGGCCATCTCCACGGTGGTGGCCGCCTCTGAGGCCTCCTCGTCGTCCTTCGGCTTCCACGGCTCCGTGCACAGCAGGAAAGGCACCACGTACTTGCGGAACTAGCACAGCGTGTGAAGGAAATGACGTAGCAGCGGTCAGGATGTTTAGGAAGATGATGGAAGATTGTCAATCAAACTCACATGTTTTCTTTAATTTGAAAGATTAAAGAAATGCAACAATGTATATTTATATATAAGTATTTGGAAATGCTAACGAAATTCTGAAGAACAAATCGGATGATGTTTGTAGCCGTAGCAAAAACATGTACGTTTGAGTTGTGTGTATGACGTTTTTAACGCCCTCTAGTGTTTAAACTGTGTATTGTTAGACACAGTGTCACATGACGGTGGAAGGTCACGTGGTAGAGAGAAAGTTCGAGAGCGATTCAAGATGCTAGCAGCACACGAACGATCCCTGTAAAATGGAATTTAATAACCGAAGATCCTTAATTTATGGTCAGAATGCGCACACGGTATGTCATCGTACTTTAATGTTTGTTAGAATGTTTCATTTCACTGCTATGTACTAATTTTATACCGTGAAATGCTTATTATTGTCTCAATTGCTTTAATTGTAGCACCAGGAAGTATTTCAGTATTTCATACCAGACACCAGAGGGCGTAGTTGAGTAGTTGAATGATTTAGAAAATCATTTCTTTTAACTCGACTCCAAATTGTCAATAGGTATGAATGTACCTTCATTTATTACGAGGTACAACAAGTACCCGAGTACTTTTATTTGAAGCTATTATTGACTCTTTGGCAGAGATTTATTCTTTTCCAATTTTGCACCCCTGCACTTGCCATTGATGACCACCAGATGGCACAGTCTTGTTGAAGCATCAGTGGTAACGAGCAAGTGTGTAGTACCTGTTTGTTGCAGTAGATGTAAATGACTGGGTTGTACACAGTGCTGGTCTTGGCCAAGTACACGGGTACTGTGGCCACCAGTGGGCTCATCTCCACGGAGGGGTTGAAGGCCACTAGCATGGACAGAGCTGCGTAAGGCAGCCAGCTGATGAGGAAACTCAGGATCATCAGAACCACCATGGAGGCCACCTTCAGCTCCGCTTTAGCCACCGCACCCCCTTCCAGGCAGGCTATCTTGGACACCTGGCGTTGGGGAGGTCAATAAATGTAATTTATTCTGGATTATAATTTTAAGACTGCTAAGTAAGTCATCCTAATTGTAAAAGTGGCTAATTACATTAATGTGCTTGACATTAATGCTCCCTAAACATAATAATAATGCAAAAACAAACATGTCTGCCGTGTGGGACACCCTTTGGGATGGCTGAAAACGCTCGGTTTCAAAAGGCGTGGTAAAACTGCTCCTTTGTGATGTCACAGAGAGGCGGACTTCCTTATATGGGCGTGGCTGTAAACCAGATAAGGTCTCTGCTCTGCTCCTCTGATTACGTTGCTAGCTACAATTAGCCACATTTGTTTAAAATTCCTGGTTGGAGTTACTACCAGCGAAAGAAATGCATTTTAATCTGTCAACGGCATTTTACACTGGACGGCCGAGGGTGGGATTGAACTAGCTGTGAGGTCTGCGCGCTAACCACTCGACCACCGTGCAGCCACGAGCATAATATGTCCTGTTTAAACATTTACTCGATCTATGTGATGGCTATTAGCTGCATAAAAGCTAATATGTATATATAATATTAGCTTTTATATTATTATTAGCTATTATATTATAATTACTAATTAGACATATATATAAAAAATTTATTATTATTATTATTATTATTATACACATATAGCCCAATAATAAACATATTGTGTGTCAATGAAAAGTGACCATTTATATATATTATTAGCTTTTATATTATTATTAGCTATTATATTATTATTACTAATTGACATATATATAAAACATTTATTATTATTATATTATTAAAATTTATTATTATTATTATTATATACATATAGCCCAATAATAAACATATTGTGTGTCAATGAAAAGTGACCATTTATATATTATTAGCTTTTATATTATTATTACTAATAGACATATATATGTAACATTTATTATTATTATATTATATTAATATATTAAAATATTATTATTATATTATGCTATTATATTATATTATTAGCTTTTATATTATTATTACTAATAGACATATATATGTAACATTTATTAATATTATATTATATTAATATATTAAAATATTATATTATGTTATTATATTATATTATTATTATAATATACATATAGCCCAATAATAAACATATTGTGTGTCAATGAAAAGTGACCATTTATATATATTCTTAGCTTTTATATTATTATTATCTATTATATTATGATTACTAATAGACATATATATAAAACATTTACTATTATTATTATATTGTTATATTATATTATTATTATTATTATATACATATAGGCCAATAATAAACATATTGTATGTCAACGAAAAGTGACCATGAGTGTATTTGAGTGCTAAAGTTGCCGGTAAGCCCACCTGGTGTAACGTCCACATTAATTTGGAGTAGGACACCAAGATGACGACAAAGGGGACAGCGAAGCACACGGCAAAATAAACCAGGATGTAGGACACATGGCGGGGGTCCCGGCTGCGCCAGTCCGGCGCACAGGACGTCCCGACCCCCTCCGGCTCATACCTTCCCCACCCGAGCAGAGGGGGCACGTTCCACGTGAGGGACCAGATCCAGGACAAGGCGATGCCAGCGAGCGCGTGCTTCTGCTGGAAGAGCATGCGTCCTGCTGGCTTACAGACAACAAACATCCTCTCCACGGCGATCAGGGCCACGGTGCACAGAGATGTGATGCCTGTAAAAGCGGACAAAAGTCGTGCGGTAACTTGGAAAAAAACATCTCTGATGCCGTGTTCGCTCACCAAACAAGGACACGGCAAAGCCCTCCATCACGCAGCCTGTTCTTCCCAGGGAGAAGTACCCCTGGGCGTTGTGGACTACAGATAAAACCCCTCCGGTCCCGGCTGAGCCCAGGTCTGCCACGGCCATGTTCACCAGAGCGTAGTTGAGCGGTTGCCTCAGCTGCTTGTGCATCAGGGACACGATGATCACTGTAGCGTTGAGCACGATGGCCGGCCCGGTGAAAAGGGCCATGACCACGGAGAGCAGGATAAAGCCGCCGTGTGACAGCGGGGGCTCCCACCGCGAGGACATGGAGGAATTGTGTGGAAAAAGGACGTCGGGCATGGATGCGGTCCTCTCATGCTCCCACTGGAGAAGACCTTCGACGTGTGAGCGCTGCAGGCGCAAGTGCCGAGATTACACGCCTGAAGGAGGAATAAATCCTTCAAGATCTGGATTTGACAAAGAGTAATTCCCGCAAATGATCGTCTGTGACCTTTCACCTTGCTTCATCGTGGAGGCACTCACATCGGATAAACCCTCGCTCGCTCATGCGAGTGTGAAAAGTCATCATACTGAAACTAAAAACTACATTCTTGACTTTTTAAAAAGCATTCATCTTCAGGCATCTCTGGTTTATCCGGGTCTAGGAAAGTGGAATGGAATTTTCGGAAAACTTTCGGTATTTGTACAAAACTAGTCCCTTTACCTTGTACTGTAGCCTTCCGTAGAATCGAGCGCCAAAATAAAGCACCCTACTTCTACTACTGTTACCAGTTCCTACAACTACTACTGTTCATTTTTATTGAGGGTGACTGCTAAAATAACCCACCATGGGGGCCAAAGAAAGTTGTCATTGTCAGCAACTTGATAAAGTCCAGAATGTACAGTTTTTCTTTGTATTTTTGGGTGTCTGGAGCAAAGTAATTGGATGATATGATTTCCTATGGCTGTGATTGGCTGGCGACCAGTCCGGGATGTGCCCCACATCTTACCCACAGTCAGCTGAGATCGACATTAGAATACCCCTACAAACCCAATGAGGATAAGCGGCATAGAAAATGGATGGATGATTTCCTATAGCAAATTTTTTTTTTGTGGTACCATAATATTGGCATTCCACAGGGATCATTCCCAGGGCCCCTGTTGTTTTTTGTTTTTTTAATAACAAACATTAATCCAACCTTTTACTGTCCTCACTATGGTAATGGTAATGGTAATGGTAATGGTAATGGTAATGGTAATGTAATGGTAATGGTAATGGTAATGGTTTTATTTCATTTGAACATGCATCAGATTACAATTAAGTGCATCCCATAATCAGTTCCCAGTTCCACATGTCCAAAAGGAGTAGGTAGAAGCAAAGCTTATTAAATCCTACCCCTCCATCTGGTACTTTTACAATCAGTAACTGTTGCATTTGTTCACTTCCTGCTTTCCATAATACAATTAAATTTTTTTTTAATTATTATTTTTTGGGGGAATTTTGATTTTTTTAAATTTTTACAAGGTTATAAGTATGAGGTGATATGACCATACAATGACATTATGTGTCATTATTAATTATATTATATTAATTATACAATTTTCTCTATGAAGAAATTGAAGAAAATTCTTGCTTTCTGTAATACAGTTTGTTTAGTTTTTTATTTTATTTTTTAAATGTTTTAAATTTTTAAATTTTTTATCCCTAACCGAAGTACAAGGTGATATGACCATACAATACAATATACATACAATATAATATATCCAATGACATAATGGGTACCATAGTAAGTGTCAATATAGTGATATATATAGCACATCATGACTGGTTCAAGACTCTTCATCCTTGTATTTAGCAAACAGCTAAACAGCTACTAAAGTCGTGGATGAGCTGGAGCCTATCCCAGCTGTCTTTTAGGGTGGTGGACACACACTGACCAACAACCATTCACACTTTACATTGAGCAGGCCAACATACATCATCATCATCATCATAACGTTAAGAGTTACATGAAGAACATCATGTAACATGTTGACCGCGCTGCGGTGCATCCACTTTCCGATAAATCCACACTTACGTGATCGGAATGACACAATGACGATGTTCCTGAGGTGTAAGGTTAATCCAGCCGGGATTGAACACGGCTGGACGCGTCCCACGTTTCACCTTCTAAGAGGTTTATCTCCACTTAAGTCAAGACGCGGATTACAACCGTTTGGGTTAAGAGTTCAGCGCCTCATGGAGTCCACATTTATTGGAAATGAATCTGCGTTTATGCAGATCACCTACACAATGGCATGCCAAGACTTGCTCAAGGACACTTGGGCAGGTTTGAGTTAAGGACCCCCCCCTGACGTTTTATTGGACAGTTAATTAAAGCATCAGAGGCAGTCAGCATCGTGAGGTCACGGCGCCTTATCGCCACGTTGCAGACGTTTCAGGGCTCCTCACAACTTTGATGTACGACGCAATTACCCAACAAATAAAAGCTTCAGGTTGAAACACCGCAGCTGGCGGTGGCGCTTGCCGCTAGTTGTGGCGCTTGCCGCTAGTGGTGGCTGCTCTCTGTGGGCAGGGGTTGTTATTTGGACTGAATATGCATCTTAACGTCTCACGTGTTTAAATGGATGATGGAGAAGGTGGATGGAGAAGTCGTATCATCTACTAAAACCTTCCATGGAGCTACTCTCCGACCTGCGTGTTCTCATTGCTTCAGTCCAGCAAGCAGAAACTTCACGGTGTATTCTCAGTAAACAATCGTGTTTATTTATCTCGTTCAGGGTCACATGAGTCAGTGATGCGATCCACCACTCAACCAATGGACAGCAGTTTGAAGAGTTATAAATAGCTCTACATTCATTTGCTGCATTTGTCTTGGATGTAGAGAAAACCCTCAAACATAACATAACATAACAACATAACACAACACAATACATAGTGTCTTATAAAAATGTTCCGGGGTTAAAATTGTAATTGAACATAACACAACATATAACACAATAACATATAGTGTCTTATAATAATGTTCTGGGGTTAAAATTGTAATTGAACATAACACAACATAACATAACACAACATAGAGTGTCTTATAATAATGCTCTGGGGTTAAAATTGTAATTGAACAAAACATAACACAAAACAACATCACACAACATAACATAATATTATTAACATAACATAGCATAACATAATATAACGTAAAATCACACAACACAACATAACAACATATAATGTCTTATAATATTGTTCTGGGGTAAAAATTGTAATTGAACATCACACAACACAACACAACATAATATAACATAACATAGCATAACATAACATCACACAACATAACATATAATGTCTTATAATAATGTTCTGGGGTAAAAATTGTAATTGAACATCACACAACACAACATAGCATAGCATAACATAACGTAATATAACATAACATCACACAACACAACATAACATAACATAACATAACATAACATAACATAACATAACACAACATAACACAACATAGAGTGTCTTATGTTCTGGGGTTAAAATTGTAATTGAACATAACACAACACAACATAGCATAACATAACATAACATAACATAGCATAGCATAGCATAGCATAGCATAGCATAGCATAGCATAGCATAGCATAGCATAGCATAGCATAGCATAGCATAGCATAGCATAGCATAACATAACATAACATAGCATAGCATAGCATAACATAGCATAGCATAGCATAGCATAACATAACATAACATAACGTAGCGTAGCATAACATAACATAACATAACATAACATAACATAACATAACATAACATAACATAACATATAGTGTCTTATAATAATGTTCTGGGGTTAAAATTGTAGAATTCTAAGTGTGTATTGCATATCAGTACCCTATAAATTGGGAAATATGTACATTAATGTCTTTATTGTAGGTCTACCGTATGTATGCATATCGCTAATATTGGATATTGTGTATTACAATATTTTTATAGAAGATTATTTTGAATTGAAGACAGATTATCTCATTGGATTATAATTACTTCAAATGTCGAAATGTAGATTTTGAAAAATGTTATATGAGGTGCTTGGTCAAAATGTGTTCATAACTAAAAAAATGAAAATAAGTAAATAAGTCCGTACTTATTTGTTTTTACTAGTTTGTGCAGCAGAAAGAGTGTTTCCAAAATGTGCCTAAGTGGATTGGACTCAATAAATAACTCAAAATAACGACATTAAAATCACAATTATTAAAATATTATTTATATGTCATTGTTCCATGATATGAATTCTTATTTTTATATGAAAACAAAACAAAAGAAGGAGCCAAGAAGGTGTCACAAGCCTCTCATTTTCTCTCTCTCCTCCGTGATGGAGAATGGAATGGGGTGGGGGGGCGTGGGGAGGGCGGGGGGTACTTGGTCACAGAAGGATAACGAAGCTCACAAAGAAAAGAAGAGGGCTCAGTGGGAGGGGGGTCGAAGGTCCGGATCGGTCCTCCTTGGTCGGGACATGAACATGACGTTTCTCCACGGCGCCTGCAGCGTCCTCCGCCTCCTGCTCAGCGTCTCGGTGGGCTTCGGACTGCTGCTGATGGAGGTGTCGGCGTCCCAGCAGGGCATCCCTCTGTCGGTGTGAGTGCAAAATATTATATTCTGTATGCATCTGCTGCTGGGTCTTTCTAATATTTGGAATAATAATAATAATAATAATAATATTTGTGGAGGAACAAAGATGTTCCATGTGTTGTTTCTCTTCATTTCCTGTATTGATAGAACGTTACAAAATAATAAGAATGCATGTTTTTTTCCTTTGGAAACATTTATTAAAACATTTTTTTCTTATTTTGCTGCTTAATTAAACGTCACGTAATGGAGAAATATTTTTTTTATTAAAAAAAAATATAAAGAATTGTTTGATTTGCTTCAGAATTTCGTTTGAAATGTTTAAATTTTATATTATAGTGTAATTTTTTGGTGAATTTGTAAAGATTTAAAGCAAAAACACGTGATTGTATCAGTCTAAAAAATACAAAACACATTTTTTGTAACTTAATAATACACAAAAATAAAAAATAAATGTATATATAATTGTTTGATTATTATGATTTTGATTATTATGTTTTAAGATACCCCTAAAAATGAAAACGTCAATATTATTGTAGTCCAAAAACAGGTATTTTTTCCATAATTGGTGTTCTATATATACTGAATAATTCTTTTCACTGCTTTATCAGAGGTAAAAAAGTTGAGAGTTTAAGCACAGCCTTGCTCATCATAAT
The DNA here is from genome assembly GCF_037039965.1 of Doryrhamphus excisus. Taxonomy (NCBI): domain Eukaryota; kingdom Metazoa; phylum Chordata; class Actinopteri; order Syngnathiformes; family Syngnathidae; genus Doryrhamphus; species Doryrhamphus excisus. Next base: position 17,236,531 of record NC_136367.1, on the reverse strand, counting down.
TACAGTTAAATGTGAGGCCTGGTTGAAGGTCCAGGACTGCTGGATCATTCTTGTTAAATCTTTTATTTGCTTTTCATTTTTTTTCTTACAGTGTAAAACTCTGGGCGTCAGCATTTGGTGGAGAGATCAAATCCATTTCTGCCAAATATTCTGGATCTCAGCTGCTGCAAAAGGTATTCAGTGTCTGATGGAAAAGAAATGCGTTCTGTGTGTGTTCCATCCACGGCCCATTAACCACAACCCCCGATTCCAATTCCTTCCTCTCCACATCCTGGGACTCATGGTCACCGCAGCCGAGAATGAGACACGAAGTAAACTGAACAACAATTATGAGTATGAGGAAGGTTGATAGGATGGATGAAATTCATTTATTTGCAAGCCCCAATGCGGTAAATATACGTGTGACCACTTGGTGGCAGAAGTGAGCATCAGGTGACGTGATGGGCACTACATATTTTTATATCGATTATTGTACAGTAAATACAGGTCCACTATTATGTTAAGAAATAATTTTGTGATTTTTGCCTTTCATTTCATGCAAAATGTGTGTCTAATAAAACATTTTTACGTAATACGTCATTTACTGTAATAAACGCCGAATTAGATTCTAAGACTACAAGTCCCAAAATGCAGGTTTCTTTTGACCTGGCTTGGCCCCGCCCCTCCTCGTGAAGCAGTAATGAATGACACTCATTAGCTTTGACGTAGTTCGCTTCAATCATCATTAAGAGGTAATATGACACTAAAATATTGTCTTGCATGTAATTTTAAAATTTACGATTATACTTGGAAGTGTTTTGTGAATTGTCTTCGTCAAAAAAATGGTAATTCACGCTGAATAGGTGGATTGTAGTTTTTAGCTAATGTTAGCTTGCTGAGTTAACATATTGCTACTAGCTAGCCATGCAAGGACTTGTTTTTAATCGATGTTATTAAAATGTATTTTGAATAATTCTTCCAACTACAATGTAGTAGTTGCCACTGTTGCATTTATTTTTACACGCAGAAAAAGTAAGAATCTGCTTAAACTTCCTATAAAAAATGTGCTTATTTGTTGTCTGCTATCACGATTTACCATCACTGGTCACAAATTAGCTGAAAACAAATGGGAAGACCCATTTTGTTTTTGTGGTGCTTCTTTTATTGAGTGACATTCTCTTTATTTCTATATCTTAAAGGGGACCTACTATGAGTACTATGAGTACTACTATTGAGTTGTGGACTCCTACAAAGCAGCACCACACTAACCGGCACAGAAAGCTTTGTAGATCTTCCAGAATCTGTACCTATGGAAACATGGGGTGCAGGCCTACAGCTTTTGTCTTCTCAGTTAGAAAAACTCAGTGAAAGCAAGTTTTTTTCTGGGAAATTACAGTTTTTGAGTCTTTGAGATTTGGCTAGTCCAGGTCTCCTTACCGCTACCACAACAGAATCTTTATTTTATTAAGTAATCTTGCGCTTTTAACCCACTTTCCTTGTTCTAGGAGCTGTGGGCTATCACAGCGCCGCGTCCCGGCACTAACTCCAGCACGGAGACCACCTCCACCCCGGCCAAAGGCGGCAGCAGGATTAATTCCAGATTCTCACCTGCATGTCCCGGAGCATGGGAGGAAGGCGCAACCACAAGAGTGAACCCACGCAGATATGGGGAGAGCATACAGACAGCGTTCAGAAAGCGACTCCAGGCTCAAAACCAGGGCCCGCCGTGCCCAGAGGTGAGCTGCCATTCATCGTTTCATTGCAAACAAATGTGCATTTTTTTTTGTAAAGTTTAATGAACATATAGTGATATGCCCTGCAGATTTGTAGCCATTTTTAGTGCGTATGTAAGCACTTTGGCTGTGCTCCTGCTCATGGAGGTGTGTCGGGAGCCAGTCAGCACAAAGCAGCAAGCTGTGAGGGAACTGGAAGGGTCGTTAGGCCCTGGTCATTAAGACTGATCATTAGATGCTAAGATTTCAGCTAAAGGGGAAACGCAGTGGGGAAGCCTCCCCCGGCTCCCGTTGCTCACTTATGAACTTGTCTTTATTTTGATCAATAATCTTGATCTGTACTGATTGTTGATGGATGGTGCTTAATCTCATCTTGATGATGCGGGGAGGCGGGACCGGGAAGGCGAAGGAGGGTGTTGAAGGGACACTGGGTGCTGAGGCGAGGAGGACAGGCGTGAAATGAACTGTTCTGCTCCACTGCGAGCCCGCACTTCTCCTTTCAGTAGGTAATTTGTCGCCTCATGTACTAGTGTGTGTGTTTTTGTGTGCGTCCCGTCCACGTCCGCATAATCTGCAGTGTGTATGAACGGTCTACAAGCAGCTGCGGCTGTGTTTATCTTTGGATAACATTATTGGAGGTGTGTGTGATGTGGCGGCTCAGTGGGCAGTCCGTGCTCCTGTCAGGTGAGGTGTTATGTAATGTTATATTCCTCTGAGCTGTGGGGAGAGCGTTCCGTATCACCGGAGGTCCAGTGCATCCGCTGGAATCAGCGTTACGTGAGGTGTACTTCATTACCCGGAATCGTTCAAGCTTGACACGTTATTATCTTTCTCCTCTGCTCGGACTCATTTCAATTACACTCTTACCATGCGTAGCCTTTTGGACGCAGCCCCGCCCATCCCCGGGCCCCCCCAGCTTGGCAGTCACCATCCAATCAGACAGAAGGAAGCGGCGTGTGAAGGCAGTGACTGCGACCAGATAAAGACTATCAATCATTTTGGTGTCGGAGAGCGTGCCTTCTCAAGCGTCTCATCTGACTGCGGATGCCTGCATTTTGTCAACATTCAGGGGCTTATAATCCTTGTACAGGAATTCCCCACAGATGTCAGATGTTGCGGATAAAGTGATAATTAAGCTTTCTTCTTTCTTACTGAGCTCAGAGTGGCCATGAAAATGATTGCGCTTGTGCTGCTTGCATGTTTCCAGAAATACAAACCACCAGGAAAAACGGTCAGAGTAGAAGAAATCGATGGCGTGAAACTGGTGAAAAACCTGGCTGTGAAGATGGAGGAAATGTTCCGCAAAAAAGCAGAAGCCACCAGGGTATGTTGACTTTTTTGCTGTCATGTGTACGCGTCAAATCATGAAAGAAATCACTGATTCAAGAAATAACTGATTAAATAGTGAAGTAGTTATGTTTACTTTATGTGATGTTTTCATTGTAAACCTGTATTCCTAAAAAAAACCCCACAACATCAAAATGTTATAATTTATAATTAATAATTTTTTTAAAGCATAACTCCATCCCAAACATTCCACTTTCCACTTCATTTATATTCTGTTTTTTTTTCATGCTACCACTTTGGACCCAGTGGCCTCGTGCAGTGATGTGGCTAAGTTATGGCGAAAAGAGCTATAGTCTCCCATCATGCTTAGAGCTTCAGGAAGTAGTGAATTGGACAGGTGAAGTGGAAGCTAATGTCACATTTTGAAGTGTTTTGATCAGTCAGTTTGATCAACGGCGACAGCCTCTTTTTGGACCGCAGCAGATGTTGAAGCATCTCACATTTCATCATCGTAGCTAATGAGAAGAGAGAGGGATTGGAAGCTTTAAAGTGCATCTTTCTTTATGTTTTGGTGATTATGTTCTACATTCTAGTTGAAACTGGGTTAAAAAAAAACAAATATATCAATTAGAAGGACCGGGGCTGCACAGCGCCGAGTGGTTAGCACGCAGGCCTTACAGTTAGGACACCTGAGTTCGATTACACCCTCGGCCGTCTCTGTGTGGAGTTTGCATGTTCTCCCTGTGCATGCATGGGTTTTCTCCAGGTACTCCAGCCTCTTCCCACATTCCAAAAACATGCTAGGTTAATTGGCGACTCCAAATTGTCCATAGGTATGAATGTGAGTGTGAATGGTTGTTTGTCTATATGTGGATAAGTGGTAGAAAATGAATGAATGAATTAATGAATGAATGAATGAAAAGGACCCAGTAGAAACAAAACACAAATCAGTGTGGTCTCACAGCCGTGCAGCAACTGCAAATATGGATCGATGTGTCTAAATAACTGCAGTACATGACGTTATTAGCTGTTATTAACATTATGTGTTGCTTTCAACATTGGAGAAATTTTCCATTCCATTTCCGTTCTAACACGAAAGCAACAACACTTACACGAGTGTGTACAATCAAATACCTCTTCTCAATTAGATATCCCTTCACTGCAGTGGAGCGAATAAACCATGTGAGGAAACGTGTTCTTATCACTTATATTGCTCTAAATATTCCATGAATGATTCGGAAATGGAAAAAGTAGATGGATGTTTCGTGTTATCAGAGGCCTTAGCAGCAGCAGCCTGTCTACGACCTCTGCAAAGGGGCTGTTAGGACATGATAAGGTTTATCTCAGCCTGCCTGTGCTACACTTCCTGCTGTACATTTACACTCTCTGCTGTGGGATGTTTCAACAAAAGAGAAGAGAAGGGAGTGATTTTTTTTGTACATTGAAATTAATACAAGCAACATTTATGGCTTCTATGGAAAAAGGGATTGATTGTAAACAAAAGAAAAAGGTAATGGGAATAGTAAAAATATGTTTCTTAATGGATTTGTTGGCTTTCATTAATTGCTGACATGGGGAATTTTCCAATGAGGTCAATTGAATGCGTGCGGCAGAACCTCAATGGTGTTAATAAAGCAGTTATTTTGACTTGTGTGACAGATGTTAATTACCTGCTCGCCGTCATTTGCCCAAAAACACACAGCCAAGCACATTTGTAGAGCGGAGTTATTAGAGAGGTGACTGCTGCTTCGGCGCGCTGCGTGAAATCCTACACCAGCCTCCCGCCATCAATCACTGCACAGCACTTCTCCACCGCTGCCTGCAGGCCGCTTTTTACACTCAAGGGATAAACAGTTTGGCCGACAGGTACCCATATATTACCGGACACCCGGGTGGCAAAGGGAAGAGCACACAGCAGCTTCAGACAAAGCTTATTTAACACATTGAAAACACATGGTTTGAATATGAAGACATTTATTTCTTCATTTTCTACATTTTATGGAGCCTATCCCAGCTGTCTTTGTGAGTCAATTGTGATTGATACAGCCAATCACAGGGCACATAGACAAACAACCTATGGACAATTTGGAGTTGCCAATTAACCTAGCATGTTTTTGGAATGGGCGGCATGGCAAGTGGTTAGTGTGCAGACCTCACAGCTAGGAGACCAGGGTTCAATTCCACCCTCTGCCTTCTCTGTGTGGAGTTTGCATGTTCTCCACGTGCATGCGTGGGTTTTCTCCGGGTACTCCGGTTTCCTCCCACATTCCCACACAAAGATGGCCGAGGGTGGAATCGAACTCAGGTCTCCTAGCAGTGTGGCCTGTGCGCTAACCACACATCCAAATATGAAGACATAATACTGTATATCATTATCAGTATGTGAATGTTGAGAGGCACTGCTGTGGTTTTGCTCAGAAATATTTTATATAATAATCCATCCCTTGAGTCACCATGAGCGACCAAACATAGACATGATTGTTTACATTCTAAATATATTGGTGCTTTTTAAGGCTAATTGTCAGCAAGCTATTAGATGCTTCTTATTTTAGTCATATTTTAGACAGTTCAGTATGTGATCCTATTAGTTTATAGCATGCCTTCAAGCCCAATGCTTCCTGTTAACGTGTTCCTTTGAAGCATCAGTCATCAGTGAAATGGTCACTGCTAAGAACAGAACACATCTGCCACTTCTTCTCTGCACTTGCTTCTTCCATTGTTTTCTTCAACTTTCCTGTCTTGGAAAAGAAAATAAACTTACACTATCACTGGGATGCTGTGAACATCCAGCAGCAACACAACCTTTTGGCATGACTTCTATTTGGGTTAAAAAATATACTCAACCAAGATGAAGCATTTGTTGATTCTGCTATGAGAGATGTTACCCCGATGACGTCACTTCTAGAAATGAGCTTGGATGGATTATTATCCCCATTCCCAGGTGGTATTTTCTTGAACATGTCTTTCTGCTCCACACAGCGGCTGGTAGAGGCAGCGGAGGAGGCGCATCATCAGCACGAAGATAACCCAGACCTGCAGGTAAGGCTGGTCCCATGCAAAACAACAACAAAAGAGCGTATCAGTAAAACATGATGCATTATCATGGAGTGACCAAGAAGAATCATTCGGCCATGAGCGGGATTAGCGTAATGGACGTGTCCTTCACATGGGTGTCAGCAGCGATACATATTGCGTCCTCGCTGAAGGCTGCAGCTCCATGATGTTCATTGTCACCACTCATCAGTGACACGAGGCAAGGAAGGCAATATTTCACACGTATAGAAGATCCATACCATTAACGCTGTCTGTGTACCGGTTTTGCCAGTAAGATTTGACACTTTGATTTTCTTCTTGACTTTCTTAACAGGATTTAAACATCTTCTTGCGTTAGGGACACCGGAGTGGCTCCCATTGCGCATTTTCAAGCTGCATTGAGCTTCCTTAGTCCGCAGAGGGAATGCAGTATTTTTGTCGTTTATTAGACCCCCCCCCCCTCTTTCTTTCCCTCTCTCCCGCCCTCCCTATCTTATTCACTTGCTCTGTCCAAAGGACAAAGATAAATGAAAGTCTTTTTCACAGAGCATTGTTTCACGTACATGACTCCAGATTGGAAATCCACTCGAGCAACAAAAGCCTGAAATAACCGCAGTACTTTAAAGTTAATAGAAGCGTTTACAACATTTAAATGTGTTTCAGTTGCCTTGTTACTTCCTGCCCGTGTGTTGTTCACACCGCTGTCACGCTCACGCGTCCCTGTGGGATTCAGGATAGGACATGGCGTTGAATTTTCCCCTCATGCCTATGAATGATCTTCAAATGGTCCGCCACAGGCAACGTTGAGCCTGCTGTGGTGTAGTGGTTAGCGTTCTGGACTTTGGAGCGGATGCCTCAGGTTAGAATCTCAGCTAGTAAGCTTCACTGGTATAATTTGGTAGAATATAATTTGGCAAAAAGCATTATGCGGATCAAAAAAATCCGCTATGGTGACTCCGCATTGAGGAAAAAGCTGCAAGAAAACAAACATGTGAATGACAATGTCATTTGGTAGTGGTGCAAAATATGATACAGTGCAGTTCTTTCTCTTTTGCAAATTAAAAGAACAATAATACAATTATAAAAGCACGCCCTTCCAAATAATGTCAATTAACTAACATCTCCTGTGTTGAGTTTCTATTGGTTTCTGTTATTTTCTGGCTTTCAACATGTTTTAAAACATTGAAATTGTGGAAATATTCAGTTTACACTTGTAAAGGTACAGAGCATCCGAATGGATGATGATGATACTTGATTGTAAAGGCCATAAAAAGAATAATAAGGACAATAGGATATCAAACTGTGTTAATGATGTGATGTCATGACATTGGTCCTTATGGCATCATTTAGACAGCCCCGCCTTCTGTGACACCGCACATTTTTCACGGCCCATTTCACTGACTGCAATGAGATAAGAAAGGTCCTTCTTATCTGTGGCTTTTTGCATTGACCCCGAGAGGATCCGCCATCTCAAGGGAGGACATATCAGGGATGATGTCTCCTATCTTTTTTTTTTCTTTTGGTGCTGCATCAGCAGGTTTATTAACATTACTTTTGCTTCCAACTTTGTTATGGAAAATGAATTACTTGGGCCGTTAAACAGAATCACAGGGATTTTGACGCGGAAGAAATTGATCTGTTGTTCAGAGTTTTACTGTATGACAAAAGAGAGATTTGTTGACTAAGGGAAAACACACTTTTTATTTGCATAAAGCTCTCTGACACCGACTGTGATTCTCAGTGTTAGATAACTTCTATTTTTGTTAAAATGTCCTAATCTAATACAGGCCTATATGTGCATCATAAGTGTGCAATAATTCTACATCTGTTTGAATGGCAAGGATCCATGAATGAACCTTGCCTGGAGCTTGGTTATGCAGCAGGCCTTACGTAGCAGGCTGTGCCGCAGAGTGACACTCCGCAGTCAGGCCTCCAGCCGGCTGTAGTGGTGGAAGAGTCAGCACGGCATCTTGCAGAGAGCTGCAGTGTACCGTGGCCTGCTGGACTGTAATAACCCTCACGCTTAACAGGCCTTTGTACAGCATCTCTGCTGAGGATGCAATATTCCTCCGCAACCCCCCTCCCCTCAGCAACACCGCCACCTCTCCGCAGCTCATCAGAGAGCTGCTCAGGCGTGGTATGAGCTGTCACGAGCTGCTTGATGGTGATGCCTGCATAGCCTCCCTTCCGAGTGTGAGAGCCTTCGACTCCATCACCCATCTCTGCCTCTCCCTTTTCCGTCCGCTCTCTCCTCTCTTAGCGCAGGAGGCCACGAAGAGGCCACTCAGGCAGGAAGAGCTCTTTCTCCTGAAGTAGCAGCCGCTGAAGGGTAGCACCGACTAACTGTTTCCCATCGGGAAGCAAGACCTTTCATTAGATGCCATACTTCTATTTGCTGCACATTAGTCAGGACTAACATTAAATTTTGAACCAGGACACAGCGTACATCTTCCTTGTTATTAAATACTGTATTAGCTTGTTTCTAAATTACGACACAACTGTTGAAATGAGCTGGCATGCTTTAGATAAAATTTTACTGATGAATTGTAGTATTATATAGTGGTTAGCGCGCAGGCCTCACAGCTAGGAGACCCGAGTTCAATTCCACTCTCAGCCATCTCTGTGTGGAGTTTGTTTTGGGGTTTTCTCCGGGTACTACGGTTTCCTCCCACATTCCAAAAACATGCTAGGTTAATTAGCGACTCCAAATTGTCCATAGGTATGAATGTGAGTGTGAATGGTTGTTTGTTTATATGTGCCCTGTGATTGGCTGGCCACCATTCCAGGGTGTACCCAGCCTCTCGCCCGAAGACAGCTGGGATAGGCTCCAGCATCCCTGCGATCCTTGTGACGATAAGCAGTAGAAAATGAATGAATGAATGATAGAATTCTGTCCTCGCTCATTTTCTGCCTTCTAATTTTTCCCTTTAATAGGGTGAGTTATAGAGCGCATATGATAATTTATTCATCTCCAAGAGAAATTCACATTTGAGGCAGCCATTAAAAAAAAAAAATCAAACAAACAAGACTGTAGTGAGAAGAAAAAAAGGACCAGATTCAATTCAAATTCAATTGCAAAATACTACATAAGGTAATAAGTTCCGACTTGTTTTTGTTTCCCTTCACATGTGGACAAGGCGTGCAGCCACTGTTGATTTAGCATTTTCCCATGTTAATTTCACTCCTCTTGTCACTGTCACTTTCCTTTTCTTTGACACACTGTCATCAGAAGAGACTGCCGCACTCTTGGGAGACATAATGAATGACATAATGAGGGGTAAAAAAAGCCATGTCAAAAGAACGGAAGTGACCTTGTCCTTTCCCAATGCAGCTACGATTTCTTCCTCCAAGCGTATGTATCAACAGTAGTTTTCCATAGTTGTTTTTTTACAAATGGGAGGAGCGCCTGTCTGGAATGTATTATGCTTATGCTGCAATCCCTCTAGAATAGGTATATAGTCATAAAAATATGTGCTTGGATGTTTTCGCCTCTACTGTACGGCATCATGAGTATTTAGAATTAAAAGGTGTGTCTGTTACATTCTTGCTTGTCTCCAACTTTGTCTTTAGTATGAGTATTTCAACGCTGTGCTGATCAACGAAGTGGACAACGAGGGCAATAACGTGGAGCTGGGAGGCGAGTTCCTCCTGGAGCCCAACGACCACTTTAACAACCTGTCAGTCAACCTCAGCCTCAGCGTGGTGCAGGTGCCCACCAACATGTACAACAAAGGTGAGCCTGGGAGCCTTTGGGGGGTTTTTACCTTGGAGTCGGTGAACCGAGGGGCAGGGAATAAGTGGATAATGTGAGAAATGGCTGAGTCTATTGTACGCTGGCAAGCGGGGGGATCAATACCAAGTCAGGGGCGTAAAGAGAAGCGTAACTCCTGAGCTGCTTTTGTGTGGCTGTAATGGACTCCTCATAAGTCTTGTGTTCACCACATAAAGGGAAGCTGCTGCCAGCTTGTCCTCAGGAGAAGGGAAGGCCGTGATTTAGTCACAGGCTTTGTGTCTCCTCCCAAGGGGTTCAATAAAGGACAAAGGTCAAGCACGCGTTTGGTTCTGTGAGGAGGATGATTAGTATCATTACCATTTCATTTACATGTCTCTGTCTTCTGTGTGTCTGCCCTTAAATCGTGCATCTCGTCAGATCCAGACATCGTCAATGGGGTGTACTGGTCTGAAGCCCTGAACAAAGTATTTGTGGACAACTTTGAAAGAGATCCAACTCTTATCTGGCAGTACTTTGGCAGCGCTAAAGGTTTCTTCAGGCAGTACCCTGGTGAGTGATACGTATGTGTGTGGTTGCGTTGTGCATGTGTGTCTGTCTGTTTGCTGTTTGGCAGCGGGGGGGTCTCAAGGGAAGCATCACAGCAAATGACATCAAATGGCTAAAAGGGTAATTTGGCTAATGTAGTAATTTTACAGACCATCAGAGAGAATGTGCACATACTGAGTGTAATTAATTATAATTTGCCATTGAGCTTCCACACCGAGGGGCGGCGGGCTGCCTGATCCTGACTTATCAGGCCTCAATGATGTGAAATGTGTGTGGATGGTTCCCTGCAGTATTGCATCAAAACAACACTGACACTGTGAAAACACAATAGTGTCTCTGATTGTAATGCCAATAAAAGAAAAACAGAAGTATCCTAATACTTTTGTAATGATTATTTTGTGTGGGTGGCATACATAGGTTAAAATGATAAATTGATAGAAAATATGTTCAATCAATGATCAATGATGAACATATTTTTATAACATGGTAGGAATTTGTACACTGTGCATGTTTGTTCCATAAAACAGTGGCATGAACGAGTGAGCCCTTTTCTCAGTCATACAGTCTCCTTGTCTTTGTGGGTGGAGGCGGGGCTGCTAGCATGCACACAGGGGGTCACATAGTAGAAATGACATTTGTGGATTATAATATGTTGTCACATATTTTTTTTCAGTGTACGTTTCTTAAAGGGGACCTATTATTATGCTTTTTCCACATATCTGACCTAGGATTTCTGAGGTTGTATTCTCATGTTAAACAATGCCAAAGTTTCAGATAATGAGGTTTGCACAAGCCTTGTATGCTGGTTATCCTGTGTAGCTGCTCTATAGGAGTACACAAGTCTAAAATGAGCATAATAGGTCCCCTTTAAAAGCAGTAACTCTTGTATCATCTCTTAGACCCAATCTGGTGTGTGGTGACAGCCTTAATGTGGACTGTTTACTGTGTCATGCTGTGTCTTTGTAGAGGCAGAGTCTGTGGTGCCGCCATTGTATTAGAACATTTCAGTGTTAATCTTTAGGTTTTAGGAATAAAGCTTTCAGGGATTTATTTCTATTTTGTTTCTGTAGGAGTGAAGTGGCATCCGGATGAAAATGGGGTCATCGGTTTTGACTGCAGGAACAGGAAATGGTACATTTTACATTGTCTTTCACCAGCTGTGTTCTTTTGAATTACTGATTTGTCACATTTGAAGGTTTTTGCGAGAAATTGTGACTCTCCTCCAAATGACAGGTACATCCAGGCAGCGACATCTCCCAAAGATGTTGTTATCTTAGTGGACGTCAGTGGGAGCATGAAAGGATTGAGATTGACCATCGCCAGACAAACAGTCTCCTCCATTTTAGACACACTTGGAGATGATGACTTCTTTAACATCATTGCAGTAAGTGTTTTTTATATGTGTTTATCTACAGTACATTGCATCTTTATACTTACTGGATACTTGCAAAGTATAATGAGATATGATAAGATATGTTTCATGCTCATGCTCATTCCTGCTTTCATTGTTATGCCACTCCTAAATCTTAAGATGATGAGAGTGGCAGAGTATGAGAACTGATATCTTTTGAATTATTGCAATTGATGTACCCAACTTTTGGAACCACTGCTGGAGCTTTATTGGATAGTACAGATGAAGATCTGATTGACTGGTTGTAACTAAAAGGTATTTGTATGTTTGCAGTACAATCAGGAGATTCATTATGTGGAGCCTTGTTTGAATGGCACTCTAGTGCGTGCAGACAGAACCAATAAGGATGTGAGTCCTGGTCAAACACATGATTTTATAATAATCCAAGCCTTTGAAATGAGCGTGGGATGTGTGTTTAAAGCTGCTTGTGCCATTGTTGTGCGCCAGCATTTCCGTGAGCATCTGGACAAGCTGTTTGCCAAAGGGATCGGGCTGCTGGGACAAGCCCTGACTGAAGCGTTCACAATCCTCAATGATGTAAGTTCCAGGACAATTAACCTCTGTATTTAATCTATTGCTTATCATTATGATAATTCCCAGAAATGTGGTTAGAAAATATAGTCAAATTTAGTCCAAAAATAAGCTCCTAGCAGACATTATAGTGACAGTGTAGTAGCAATAAAGAAAAGTACATCAAAAATTAATACTGGCTCACTGTTGCTACGAGCCTGGAGTTTGTTTTCCAGCGAGAAGATGATAATAGCGTGGTTTGATGTGTGTGGGTGACACGGCGCAATCAAAAATCACAACCAACACACAATTAGTTAGGTGCATTAGCATAGAAGCAGCATTTTATTCATGTTCTGGTAAAACAAGCATATTGGCTTTGATTGGCTTGAACTAAGCTATGAAAATAAATGTTGTAAAAATGAGTAGTGACTTTGTAGCTCTCAAGAAAAATATAGCCGGTAGTACTTTCGATTTCATGCATAATCAGGATCAGTATCTGCAGCATAAAACCCTGATCAGAACATCCCTAATGGATGCTTTATTATTTTTCTAAGAAAATAAACACCCTTATTTCCAAAATGTATGTGCATTTACGTACATAAAATGGGGATTCTTGTCCCCAAAAAAGAAAGCATCAGACTAATAGTATTCGGCACAGTGTGTCTTGTGGAAATGCACCAGTACTATCCACACTTCCATCCTCTAAAGACAGACACATCTACAGTGAAATGTGATTAATGCCTCTAATTAATGGCCGTGATTCATATCGTGCCTGATGGGAAGACAAAAGCAGATAAGGCCAGGAGCCACGCTGCGTGTTTTTTATCTCCCTGCTTTCAGGCGAGTACCGCCGATGCTGAGGCAGTGCGGTTTCCAGCCGATACAGTTGTCAGGTTAATTCAAGTTGTGCAATTAATATGGTAATCAGGTGCTCTCTGTGCTCAGTGTTCAGGTGGAAGCAGAGGCATCAGTGCCATATCACAACAAAAAAAAAGGATTGATAATGCTCTGTTCTAAGCAACACTGTAAAATAGCTATTCATTGAACTTTATTATTATGGTTGCAATTGTTATTGCATTAATTGACATGTCTTTACTTTGACCTTGTGGACTTGCAGTATGTGCATGTCCGCATCCCCACAAGATCCCATCCTATTTTTTCTGTAGTCTTGCAATTCGATATGATCCGGTACTGATTCTTTGTTAAAATAGTAATAAGTTTGGTTACAAACATGAATTTGTGGAATTGAATATGGTTATGAAAATAGTTTTAAAATTGTGCAGGCAAAGTATTGCTGAAATGACCTCATCTAATAAAAGATAACATTGGAAAAATTAGCCTTGCAAAATACTCTTAGGGTAGAACTAATCATTTAACATGGTTCTAGATCAATTTGTGGTGGTGTGAATATAAAATCACTAGTGATTTATTGATGGTCCCTAGTATAAATAACCAGCGTTTTGAGCGGCACTTCCCATGCAAGCTTCCCGCAACATGTCCCAGCTGTCCGGGCACAGCGAGAGGGAACTAGTGCTGTCGCTATGGAGTCTTAATATCCAACATCCAAAGTGAAACTAACTTCCCCGTGATACACCACAGAACCACTAATTGATGTACAATACCAACTTAGTATTTCAGACTGGTATATTTCAAAATAAAATCGTGTTGGAAGACGACCACTCTACCACCTGATTGCTATCAACCACAGATAGTGTGCAGCTGCAGTATTTATGGATTTAACAAAAGCATTTTGTACAATTAATCACAATATCTTCATGAACAAACTAGAAAGGTATGGAATCAGAGGCTTCATCTTGACCTGGGTAAAAAGCTACTTGGCAAGCACTATGTCAAACTAGTACAATATACATCTGCAAGCTTAAATATATCATGCGGTGTACCGCAGGGTTCACTACTGGAGCCAAAACTCTTCAACTTCTACATCAACGACAGCTGTAAAGCTGGTATTTACAGATGACACCACTGCATTCTGCTCTGGAGAGGGCACACAATAGTTTGAAAAGCACAGGATATGCTGGTTTTAAGTACAAAGTTGCGTTCTTGTCAGTATGAAGATGACATTTGAAGTTTAACATTTTCACAAGTGAAGTCATTTTCTAACAAGGAAGGTACTACGATTCAATCATTGCATTTGGAATAATAAAATAATGTGTACTAGTGTCATTTCTGGGGGTGTGCAGCATGCGTAGCCTCTCCAGCTACTACAGGTCAATAATCCACTTAATTACTGCAGTGCATCTTCTGCAGAATTCAGAATTAAGACTCCACAAGTCTATTAGAGAGGACATGAGCTGTATTTTATTGACTGATAACTCCACAGCTGCCAAGTCAACAACATTTCCTGTGCTGTTTACTTTTCTTGTTCAAAGCATAACTAACAACACTGGTAGAATTCAGGATGTTTGTTTGTTTTTATTTTTTTTGCTGTTTTACTCTAGTTCAATCAGACTGGCCATGGGAGTGTGTGCAGCCAGGCCATAATGCTTGTGACAGACGGGGCAACGGAAATGTATGATGATGTTTTTGAGAAGTACAACTGGCCAGAAAGAAAGGTGCGATTCACATCTGTCTGCGCCGCATGGATTCTGTATTGCATGTTTTTTTTCCCTCCAGCAAAGATGAATGTAAACTTCAATATTGCATGCCAACTGGAGCTTCCACGTTTGACGTGTGGGGGAATTGGTTTCTTATATCATGACTTACTCATAAGTCTCCCATGTAAAATCCAAATCAATATGACACATTGGAGAGCACCGTGAGTCCCATGAGGAGTAAAACCTGCAATGCACCCTGCTATGATTTTTTTTCCCGGACTCCACATTGACTTTAATGAAATGAAATTGTTTGCTCTGCGATTCACAGAGCAATAAAAAAACAGCAGCTCTGGGGCCTTTCCTCATTTCTGTGTAGCATATGTGTGCTGGCAGTGTTTGGCTGCTCGTGGGGCACTATGAGGCAGTGTCCCCCTCCCAGTGTACGCACACACACACAGCCTCTGGGCTTTTATACGGCAACCATTAGGTTTTCTATAAGCTTTATGCTGAGCAAAGCATCTGGAGCCAATGAGCCATGCAGCAGTGGCAATGTCACACATTGTGCTTTAAAAAGGACAGTGGAACATGCCTTCTTGATCAGTGCCTGGCAACAATGCGCATGCATAAAGTTCCAAATGAAAGCCACGTCCGTAATAAAGACCAGAATAAGCTGCCTTAAGTTCTTGAAGTATGAAAAACATGTTCCATCAATTCATTTCGTCACCTCACCTTTTGAATCTGTGTTCACTGCACAGGTACGCATATTCCCTTACCTGATTGGACGGGAGTCTGCATTTGCTGATAACCTAAAATGGATGGCGTGCGCCAACAAAGGTTCGATTTCATGATAAACATTCACCAACACGGACGTGGATGGGTTTTATGAAAGGGTGAATTCAGTTTATCTGCAGGTTTTCACCATAGTAAATGTGCTTGTGTGTGTGTGTGTGTGTGCTTGTGTGCTTGCTCTTTCTGCCAAGAGGCAATGAAGTGGCACTTGGGGGGTTCAGAGGTCAATCTGCTCTAATACTTCTTCCTGTCAGAGTGTGTCTCCCTCAGCTGCTCACTGCTGATGGTTCTCCCACGTTTCCACACCCTCTGGAAAGCGGCGCCACTGTCAGGGGGGAAAAGCCTTACCTGCTTCCCCACTGTGAAATAACCTTAGTTGTCCAGTGTAAACTTCATGCAGTATCAAATGGTACCTTGTGGCTTTAGACTAGTCAGCCATTTCTACCAAGGGGATTCGTAGTAGAGTTAGTGACTTCATAAGCAGCCAATTAGTCAATTCATTGCATAGTTATCATTTTATTTACATTACGGAAGTGTTTAAATTGCTATTCTGTTTGATTTACAAGTCACTAAATGTTGTAAAAATTAAAATAAATTGTTTTTGGACAAAGTTTGTTTTCCTTTTGTTTGGGCACTGGCGATGCAGATAATTTCTAGTCATGTTCTGGCACATTGTAAAAATTAAAATCACTGCTATTCACTATTGTTTCCATGTACTTACTGATGTTGTGTTTTTTTTCATTTCAGGATATTTCAGTCAGATTTCCACATTGGCAGATGTTCAAGAAAACGTTATGAGGTATCTTCACGTCATGAGTCGCCCCAAGGTTATTGACCATGAGCATGACACCGTGTGGACCGAGGCTTACGTGGACAGTGCAGTGAGTATGGACTGTAAAATCTATTTGTTTACCATGGATGCCCATCATTCTTTTCATGTTTGTTACAATGCACATTAACTCATTCAAGCCCAGCCATCCCTATAATAAATATAACACCATGAACTATTTACAATGGTTGCTGTGAGGCATGTATTTCAATGGGGAAGTTGCAGGCAGTTTTTATAAAATGCTTGTGGTGCATTTTTCCAATTGAAAACTGTACCAAATGTGTTCTCTTCTATTGTGGAGTTGCATCATCACCTCTGTAAAAGATGTATGAATACATCTTTGGTAAAGAATTAATAGAGTTAATCGTGCTTCGTGGGTCACCTAGAATTTCTTTAACAACCAATACATTTCCTGTTTATTTTTAAATCTGGCATTGGACTTACTGTACCCGACCCTCCACGTCCGATCCATGTTGGAAACCCATTTCATCATGATGCAGTGCAGTTCTCTTTGTAGCTTTCTATAACTGTAAACATGCATGTGTGTCATTCTTTGCTACTTATACTGCTGGAATAATTCCTCATTATGAGCGTCATTAATTTGCACAGATTTCCCTCCCTGCACAGCTGCGTTCACAGGCAGTCCAAAATGTACAATCATGAATTCATTAAACGGCTCCTTCTTTATGTCTTTTCGTCTCTCCACAGCTTTCCCAGGCACACAAGGTAAATGCAGTGCATGCAGCCAAACAAAAGCCTTGCATCGTTTATTTAATGGTGTTATTCTCCGAATGATTGGAAGTGTAGTTCTGAGTTGGTGTTTACTGTACTCACATGTACTGTACTTCACACACACACACACACATGTTTACACACATAGGAGTGGGGAAATGCGTATGCTCCTTTATCTCAGCCTTGGACAGACCATTCATCATTCTGTGGACCATTGCATTTTATCTGCTAAAGCCCATAATAAAAGTGACATTGGAAGAGGGGCCTGTGTGTGCGTGGAAGACCATCCCAGTTTTCCACTTCCAGTGCTGTGATGAATCTTAGGTTGCACCATTCTTCAATTTGTCATGTCAGCCCGGTACACGCTGTAGTTAACAGCTCGTTTGCTTCATTAAGGTGCACAAATGAGCATTAACCATGCCCGCACTCATTCCTGAGGGAATAGCAAAGTGACTTCCTGTGGTAGCCAATCTCCTTTTGCTCGTGCTTGAAAACGGGAAGGTTGTGATCAGTCAAAGGCTGCTATTAAATAGCTTTTGTAGGGAATACCATCACATCTATTTTCTTTTTATGTGCTGCCTTAAAGCCAGTATTGGCTGCTTATTTGTGAGGTCTGAGGCTACCATGACCCTCTGGAGAGCATCTATTAAAAGTAAGTGGTGTACATTACAGGGTGAAAAAAGTACACTTTGAATGGCAGTCAGTAGAGCCAAAGCCTAAGAGTCACACAGATACAGATTCCGACTCCATTGCAGAGTCGTGATTTTTCCCTTTTATCAGATTTATCGCATTTTCAACTAAATTACTATTATGTTATATACAACTATTATGGTTGACATGGTTGTATGTATTTATATGTATTCATTCCAAATGAGCTGAAAATTTGAACCAAAAAGAGACTACACATGTCGAGAACAATTGAATCACATTTTAACAGGCTGTCATGAGCAATGACAAAGACAGCACAGAATTGAAGAATTCATGTACAAAGTATATTTTTCATACATAAATACAACAAATTATACTCTCACAAGAGTGTACTTTTTTGTGAATCATCACCTCAGAGTAGAGCCGCTTCTCCTTCACATCAAGAGGAGCCAGTTGAGGTAGCTCGGGCATCTAGTCCGGATGCCTCCCGGACGCCTCCCTGGTGAGGTGTTACGGGCATGCTCAGCTAGGAGAAGGTCCCGGGGTAGACCTATGACACGCTGGAGGGATTATGTCTCACAGCTGGCCTGGGAATGCCTTGGTGTCTTCCGGGTGGACCCGAAGTAGGTGGCCGGGGATCGGGAAATCTGTCGCTGTCCCTGCGACATAAACCTGGATAAGCGGAAGAGAATGGAATAGAATTAGGAATGTAATGCAGTGCGCTTGAACACATCATTATGTGAACAGCGCTTGACCAGCGCGGATAGCACAGTGCTATTTGTGTTCATTGTTTGTGTGTCTTATATGTACAAATTAGGGAGTTGAATGATATTTTCACAACAGATTCAGTGTGATCCCGGAATCTATTACGCTAAAAGTTGTAATGTAATTTATTAAATCATTTGGTTACCACCATTAATGTGTTATTTTTGACATCCCTAATTTAAACACATTGCCTGGATGTACCGCAAATTATTTATTTTCATTAACAACACTCTCTTTGTTGTTTTTTTCAGTTAAATGACAAAGCAGGTCCAAGTCTGACGACTACAGTTGCCATGCCGGTCTTCAGCACTAAGAATGAGACGGTGAGTGAGCAGCAAGTGAGTGAGTGTGTTCCTGCACTTGTCTAAACTTGTGTGTGTGTGTGTGTGTGTGTGTTTTGGATGCTCTCATGCAGAAGAATCAGGGTATTCTGTTGGGGGTGGTTGGAACAGACATTCCTCTGCAGGAGCTGATGAAGCTTATTCCCAAACATATGGTACAATCCGCTGCTTTTGGTGAAAGTCAGATGAGTGCATTCAAATGCTAATTAAAAACTATTTTTAAAAAAAACTTACCTTTTTGTCTCCAGTTAGGAATCCATGGATATGCATTTGCCATCACAAACAACGGCTACATCCTGACACATCCAGACCTCAGACCTTTGGTATGGTTATGTTTGCAAAAGCCGTGTTATTTTATTTTGCCTGACTTGACCTTTTTTTATTTTTGTCCATGCAAATGTATAGCTCGCCTCCATTGGCGAAGCACAGAGACAAATGTGTAATGTGATGAGGAGGCTAAATGGGCACGTATAATCTGTAATCCCCACCTTTTCCTTTGATGTATGCATGCAGGGATAAAGGCCACTCATAGGGCTGGCTGGCCTGAGGTTTCCCAGAGGTAACTTAACACTCACTGGCAGAGACCACAGCCGCTCGCCCCGAGGGCCGCTGGGCCCTCAGGGGCTCTGGCTATGCTCGTGGATCTGTGTGCCGGTGTTAGTGCTATTCCTCTCTGTGCAACTGTGCTTATGTGTGTGTCTGTGCTCTTCTTCTTTGTCTCTTTGTGGCGCCGTGATTGTTGTCCTTGACTGGTTGTTTCGTGTGTACTAACTGATTATGTTAAATACCCGGATTTGACATGCACTGTTTAATACGTTTCATGTAGAGCTATTTGGCCGTGAGGTCCCTACGAATTAGTTTTCATTTACCTGACAGTGTTAATTTCACAGATGATGTGTTCAGTAATTATCCAGTACAAGGCTTCCATAGAAGAGTCTTGAGTCACGACTGAATTACAAAAAGACAATGTGACAATGAAGCAAAGCTAAATACAGTAGCGCTCTCTTTTCATTCCACATGATAACAGTAATTCTACAACAGCGCTATATTTATTCTTCTGCATTGTGTTCCTCTGTGCAGTACCAGGAGGGTCAGAAGAGGAGGAAGCCCAACTACAGCAGCGTGGACCTCTCTGAGGTGGAGTGGGAGGACAAAGACGACATTGTAAGAGACTCTCCGTTTGAAATACTGTATAAATATACTGTAGTAAACTGCAGTATAAAGTCACTATCTCAGCGAAGAAGCCTGACCGCATTGTGTGCTTTATCTTCAAGTTGCGCAACGCCATGGTGAACAGGAGGACGGGCACCTTCTCCATGGAGGTGAAGAAGACAGTGGATAGAGGGGTGAGGAAGCAGAAAAAGACCCGATGAAAGCCAAAGTTTACCCCCAAAAAAACTCAACCTGTGTCTGTTGTTGCAGAGGCGCGTGTTGAAGATGCACAATGATTACTACTACACTGATATCAAAGGGACTCCATTCAGGTGCTCACACTCTTTTTTTATTATTGCATCTCTAATGTTACACTAATGTCCGTGTGTTTTCTCTAGTGTCGGAGTAGCGCTCTCTAGAGGCCACGGCAAATACTTCTTCAGAGGAAACGTGTCCGTTGAAACAGGTATTTTACACTTTTATCACTGTGTGACCTCGCTTTTGGGGATTTTTTTTTATTTTTCTATGAATATTATTGCCAAAATTGTCTTTTTTGTACACTGTCTTGGTTATCAAACTAGCCTATTAGCTTGTGTATCATTCCACAGCATCTGCACATGGACACATTCTCTGTGAAGAATGACTAGTTGTTCTTATAGAGTTGGGACACTATAGACAGATTACAGCCAAAAAAATCCTTGAATCATCTTTCTTACTGTATGTGTGTGTATTATTCATAGAACACACATGGAACGATGAACATAAAAACAATGTTCAAGTGCACTGCGTATGTATTTCCACAGTCTGAGCTCTACGGCTGTAACATTACCCACCAAGAACCGTGATAAAGACTGTAGGAAACACTCCTGAGACAAGGGGTTAGCAAGGCATCGTGTTAGATTAATATACTTTTTCATGTTAGCTGCTACAGTAACAATATAGCTGTCGCTTGGTGAATAGGGGTTTTTTTTTGTGAGGGCTTTAGCGTCAAAATAGGTATTTCCCATTACGTCCGTTGTTAGCTAGCTCATATGAACTCCTTTTCAGGTGCTAGAATGCACAGAAAAGGGAAAGAAACATGTTCATGTTTCACATAAGGATTGTGAATGATGGGCAAAATTCCCAAAAAGTGCACTTCCCCCTTTTTAAAGTTAAGTTTGGAACGTCTGTCCCTTTCCTTTACCTCCCATGCTGGCCAACAAGAGTTTTCAGATGTTTTTTTTTTTTAAATGTATTCCACATTTTTTTCACATGTCAAATTAGAAGTATTCTCCATAAAATGTGTTAGTATTTAGGTTGGGTTGGATTGACATTATTTCCTATGGAAAAAATACATTTGGGATTTGTATATTTTGGTTTTTACGGGATTAATGATGGAAACCCAGCTTTCACTGTATTATGATTATGTAGCGACAATAATTTGAGAGGAGGCCAGATATTAGCATCACATGTCAGAATGAGCGTTCGCTGCAGACCGTAAGGAAACCACAATAGTAAGCATTATGTTGAATTGGTAGCAGACTGTTCATCAGCACCGAGCAGTATGCATTGTGTTTGTTTAAATTGAGCAGGATTAGTGCAGCTGAAGCGTGACTGACTTTGGTTTTTCAGGGCTCCGTGATCTGGAACAGCCAGATGTCGCCCTGGCAGATGAATGGTAATGTAATGCATGGTTTAGGGAAGCGGGCATCCATGCGTTATGTTTCTTCATGAGGTATGCGGAGGGCTTGCATGTGCCGTAACAGCATGGCTGTGTTTTTTCCACCATAAGGACATACTGCAACACAGAGGAGCAGCATGAGCACCGTCACCTGACTCAGATACAAGCCATCAAGCTCTTCATGACGGGCCGCAGGCCGAACCTTAAGTGTAAGACATAAACTTTCATATTCTTAAATGGAAAACAGGTAACAATGTAACAAATTGCTTTTTCAGGCGACCGAGAGCTAATCAAGGAAGTGTTATTCGATGCTGTGGTCACTGCTCCGCTTGAGGCCTACTGGACCGGCTTGGCTCTCAACAAGTCAGAGTAAGCATTCCTCACACAATACGACATATGCAGGCATGCTGCTGTCTTGGATAAAAAGATCCATCCAGATTGGGAGCAGGTTGATGCATCTATGCTCGTACGGAGGAGTATTATTGCCTGTGGCATTATGGCTATGTTGAACATCTGTGAAGGCATCACGGATGCTGAAAGCTACATACAGGTTTTAGAACAAAATATGCCACTATTCGGATGGTATTGGTGAGTTGCGTGATGACGCCAAGCTGAATATGCACCACTTTTATTCTATAGGTCCCCCATTTTGCCCATGTTGACACTTTAAGCCAGGGGTGTCCAAACATTTTCCAGGAGAGGCCATAGAGTGAAAAATGAAAGAATATTTTGTAAAGATACTAAGTAGTTCTATACAGTTCAAGATAAGTCCATCTCAGCTTTGTCATATTGCTGAAAGCTAACCCTATTATTATTATTATTTTCACCCATTTTCACATTATTTCAACTTTCTTCATAAATTATCTTTGTAAATGTTGACATTATTCACATAATATTTTGAATACATTTCTGTAATACCTGGGATAGGCTCCAGCACCCCCCGCGACCCTTGTGTGGATAAGCGGTAGAAAATGAATGAATGAATGAACGTTTCTGTAATAATATAATAATATTAATAATCATAATAATAACAATAAATATAATAATAATTTGTCAGACCTACCCCGTCTCTCGCCCGAAGACAGCTGGGATAGGCTCCAGCACCCCCCGCGACCCTTGTGAGGAAAAGCAGTAGAAATTGAATGAATTAATGAATTTGTCAGACCTAATTTTCCAAAAATTACAACTTTATTTTGTTTTGGTTGTCATAATATTCTAACTTTAAAACTATTATTAGTATTTTTTATTTATGTTTCAGATCTAAATTATTTTTCCTCATAATATTTATTTCAATTAAAGTTGCAAATATTTTTCTCCTTAAAATCCAACTTTTTTTTTTCATATTTTGACTTTATTCTTATAAAATGACAGTTTAATTTTCCAACGATTTAATTTGTTTTTAATCCGGAAGCCAAGCAACGACACTTGGTTTCCAAGGAAATATAACGGAAATCTAAAGTGTAAAATGTGGAGGTACTCACCACTGATGAATGATAATGGGAGATGACTGATAGAACAGATTTGAATCTGAGTCACACTCTCTAGCCTTTGGCTGTGGTGCCGACTCCATATCCCCCCCCAAAGCAGCTCGCAGTGCTGCACAGGTGTTCCTCTACACCGCTTTCTTGCATATATTATTCATGTATAATATCACATTCCTGACTAGCATCATCTAAAACAGGAGCAAAAAGTGTTTTTGGCATTGTTTACTTGAGTGTAATGTATAGTTAATTGGATTGATCAATAAAATGGCATTGTGTCTCCACTGTATCATACAATCAGGAACTCGGACAAAGGAGTCGAAATCGCTTTCCTGGGCACACGCACCGGCCTGTCGAGGACCAACCTGTTTGTCGCCGCCGATCAGCTGTCCAATCAGTGAGTGTCAGTACTCCAGTACTACTCAGTACTACACGCTTGTCACCGCTTACCGCGCAATGCTAGGCAGTGATCCGTGTTGATGAATGTCATCCTCTGCTCCTCGCCGCTCACTCCGCTCTTTGTGTGCCTCCTCAGAGATTTCCTGACAGCAGAGGACAAGGAGGGCGTGTTTAATGCCGATCATTTTCCGCTGTGGTACAAGAGAGCGGCAGAGCAGGTCCCAGGCACATTTGTTTACTCCATCCCCTTCAGCACAGGTATGCAAAACACATGCAGTGCAAGTCTGCAAAACAGTGGGAAATATACTTTTCTCATTTTAAAAGCACAATAGGTTGACTGCATATGCCTAAAAACCCACTTACTATAAAAAAAAGACATTGGAATTCATTGGAAAGGAGTGCAGACCTCTCACAATATTAATTTGGATCACTTTCATTGATAATATTGATAATATTATTAATAATAATATTAATGATAATAGTATTATTCATTCATTCATTTTCTACCGCTTATCCTCACGAGGGTCGTGGGGGTGCTGGAGCCTATCCCAGCTGTCTTCGGGCGAGAGGCGGGGTACACCCTGGACTGGTGGCCAGCCAATCACAGGGCACATATAGACAAACAACCATTCACACTCACATTCATACCTATGGACAATTTTGCCAATTAACCTAGCATGTTTTTGGAATGTGGGAGGAAACCGGAGTACCCGGAGAAAACCCACGCATGCACGGGGAGAACATGCAAACTCCACTCACGAGGGTGGGATTGAACTGGGGTCTCCTAGCTGTGAGGTCTTCTATGTCAGTTATTTATGAAGGAATTCCTTGGCCCATGAAACTCATTCATCTAAAATTGATCCAAATCCGCCAACACCTGCAATGGCAGGGTCTGTTTTTTTTAATAGTTTTGTAGCGATGGTACAGTATAATACTAAAAACTCACCTGGCCAGTGATACTATCAACTGGTACACGTTGAACGAATGTGGCTTAGTAAATGGCGTCATCTAGTGGTAGGAAATGGAAGTAACATCCCATATGTTTATTCTCTCCCCCCAGCTCTGGAGAACAAGAGCGTTGTGTTAGCCAGCACTGCAATTCAGCTCCTGGATGACAGGAAGTCGCCAATAGTTGCAGGTAACATTTTCATCCTGTTAGCTACTACTTTTAGATGAGTTAATGTTTTGCTATTGTAATGATATTCTAATATTTGCTCAGCTGTCGGGCTTCAGATGAAGCTTGAGTTCTTCCAGAGGAAGTTCTGGACGGCCTGCAGACAGGTACTATTATAACTATTCTAAATATTATAACCAAGCAATTTGAAAAGTCCCTTATAACCTCTCATGAAATCCCTTGATATATGCTCAGTGTACGGCTCTGGATGGCAAATGCAGCATTAGTTGTGATAGCGAGGTAAGGAGAATTATCTCTTTTTTTTTACTATTTTAAGACTTACTAAGAGTCTCTTCATCTGCCAGGACATTAACTGCTACCTGATTGACAACAATGGCTTCATTCTTGTCACAGAGGAGCAATCTCAGGTACCGTTTTTGTGCATTCATTTTGCATCATTTATGTTCTTTAACCCAACTCGTCTCCCAGACAGGGCTCTTCTTTGGAGAGGTGGAAGGTGCCGTCATGAACAAACTTCTCCAAATGGGCTCGTTCAAAAGGTCTGCATATATAAGCTAATATTTGTCACATGGTACAGCGAAGGTAAAAGGTATGTGTGACCTCCTCCTGCTGTAGGATCACACTGTACGACTACCAGGCCCTCTGCAGGGAGTATGCAGGGAGCAGCGACAGTGCCCGCGCTTTATCAGATGTAAGTACTTCACATTGAAGCGCCTCAGCGTTTTTTGGAAGTGTACCATTAGAGACTCCGTCATAGATGGTTTTTCTCTCTTGCAGCCCTTCACTGTTGTCAAATGGCTCCTGACCGAACTTATCATGTAAGTCCAAAATGTACAGAAGGAACACTAAGCTGTGGCACAGTGTAAAGGTGTACATTGCAATGATGCTATCTTTTAAATGAATACAAGTAGAAGTACAACAAATTGTGTACTGATACATCCAAAGATACAGCGGCCATTTATTCATTCATTCATTTTCTACCGCTTATCCTCACCAGGGTCACGGGGGGTTCTAACAAGTTGTAACAATAAAAGAATAGAGAACAGGTTGAATACGTGTAAGCTATGCTAACACAATGGTTATTCAGCTACACAAAAAATAAACAGGAACAGAAAAGGTATCCAGTGTTTATGTAACATAAATAGTTTTTTCATTTATAAGTCGCTCTGGAGTATAAGTCGCAGGAACAGCCAACCTATGAAAAAAAGTGTGACTTATAGTCCGGAAAATACGGTAATATATACATATTATATTACATTATATTTCATTATATTATTTATATATATTTAATATTTTATATATTTATATTATATATTTAACATTTATATTTCACATTTGTCTTTAGTTTAAACATTTATTTTCATTTTTTTTATGTTAATTTATAAGTTGCGCTGGCGTATAAGTCGCAGGAACAGCCAACCTATGAAAAAAGTGTGACTTATAGTCCGGAAAATACGGTATTATATTCATATTTTATTACAATATATTATTTATATTATTTTGCATTATATTATTTATGTATATTTAATATTTTATGTATTTATATTATATATTTAACATTTATATTTCACATTTGTCTTTAGTTTTAACATTTATTTTCTTTTTTTTATATTAATTTATAAGCTGCTCTGGAGTATAAGTCGCAGGAACAGCGAAAAAAACATATAGTCCGGAAAATACGGTATTTGGAAATAATAAATAATGCTTAATCTGAAAATCTGAATTAAAAATGTAAATATTAGTCAATGAGAAAACATGTATTTCATGAACACAGTAAACTCTAATGTGTTTTTCCTGTCCAGATTTCTCCTGGAATTGAACGTGTACAGCTGGTGGAATATGGATCTTACTGTCAAAGGTATGAACTGGGTTCAGCTGCCCCATGCGGTGGACTTCTATAGTCGTAAAAGTGCAATCATGAACATGTTCCATGTTTAAAGCCGTTGCATCACCTGTTTGATATCTTTGTGCTGTGACAGCCCAGAGATCTCGTGGTAAGACCATGATGGTGCCATGTGACACAGAGTACCCCGCCTTCGTGTCGGAGCGCACCATTAAAGAAACCACGGGCAACATCGACTGCGATGGCTGCGTCCGGTACTGCACTCTTTCTTCATCATCATCATCATCATCATCATGAGACCCAATTCATTGTTCTTGTTGACGTGATGGCGTCTTTGTTTGAACTGCAGATCGTTCGTCATCCAGCAGATTCCCAGCAGCAACCTCTTCATGGTCGTCGTGGACAACAAGTGCGACTGCAGCAGTGCTCCGCCCGTCACCATGGATCCCATTGAAATTATGTATATCCTTGATGCTCAAACGCGGACTCCGTGGGAACTCATGTTTGTACTTAGCAGCCTCTACATTGTAACCTTGACCACCTTGAACATAACGAATCACTCAAGTGCGATCGGCTGAAGTTTCAGAAGGACAGAAAGAAACCTGAATCCTGTCATCCTTTCCACCCGGAGGTAAAGTATTCCCTCGTTCATGGCGGCTCATTGCTTCCGGGTCCCACCATGAAAACGGAAATTCTGCAAAGTAGGATTCCTGCTTTACAAATAGAATATTTTTTGTAGTTATGGCATAGTAAATATAATTATTCATTCATTCATTCATTTTCTACCGCTTTTCCTCACGAGGGTCGTGGGGGTGCTGGAGCCTATCCCAGCTGTCTTCGAGCGAGAGGCGGGGTACACCCTGGACTGGTCGCCAGCCAATCACAGGGCACATATAGACAAACAACCATTCACACTCACATTCATACCTATGGACAATTTGGAGTCGCCAATTAACCTAGCATGTTTTTGGAATGTGGGAGGAAACCGGAGTACCCGGAGAAAACCCACGCATGCACGGGGAGAACATACAAACTCCACACAGAGATGGCAGAGGGTGGGATTGAACTCGGTTCTCCTAGCTGTGAGGCCTGCGTGCCAACCACTCTTCCACCGTGCAGCCATGATACTTTTCCCCCCAAATAAAGCATGAAACACTGTCTGTAGTGACAGAGGTATGTTACCGTGAA
This sequence comes from Doryrhamphus excisus, assembly GCF_037039965.1. NCBI lineage: Eukaryota > Metazoa > Chordata > Actinopteri > Syngnathiformes > Syngnathidae > Doryrhamphus > Doryrhamphus excisus. Next base: position 17,208,782 of record NC_136367.1, on the reverse strand, counting down.
GGCAGGTCTATGTTTTGTCCATCTCCTTTTTAAGCGACTGTTGTGTATTCAATGTCTTGGTCAGGAAAACGCCATGGAATGCGGCGCAGCCTCACGTCTCCGCAGTCCTCTCGCCGTTGTTTTGCTCCCGCTGATGGCAGCGGGTGTCAGCAGGTGACCAGCAGCAGCAGCCGAACAGACTGAACAACCAACCAGAGGCATCGACACGTAGGAAGCAAGGCCAACAACACATGATTTGTTCATCATTGCTGCTGGAAGAAGTAGCAACTTTGGCTCAGACGCCGCTGATAGATCACCGTCTTTGTTCTCTTTGAATGTGTGTTGAAATTGAGCAATACCAGGAAGTATATTTGAGCAATGAACACACAGTAGATTAGTGTTTATTGGAAAGTCGGATGACTTTTGTTGGTGCACTTTTGCACATGAAAAGAAGGCAGAACAGGTGAGAAACTAGTTTGGGGGGGGGGGAAATTGCTTCAACATTTGGTCGCTTTGTTTTAGATTTCTCCACATGAATCATAAAATATCATACCGAGCGATAAGAGCACTTTAACTTACGTTATTCTATTTAAGACTCATTAGCACTGCATGTTTTTAACTGTGTTCAAAGAATGTTACATGTGTAAGAATGAATAAAGATATTTTTCCTTGACATACCTCATGTTCAAATGTTTTTCATGTGTACGGGAGAGATTATTGATTCAATTATTGGCTATGATATTGTTTTTAATATTTCATTTGATTTGATTATAATTAAGTTTTCCAATATACACAACTAGATGAAGTTGTAACACATTGAAATATTAATGTCAATAACGTTTTTTATGTCTTATTTGGTCTTATTACGTATGCTGTATTGGTTTATATTATTGTAAAGGTGACTATAGGGGTGTTATCTCATGTCTAGAGCGCTCTAGTAATGTTAAAAAGCACATTTAGAAGATGGTATACAGGTTTATGGAAATAAACCATATGGAACATTTGTTATTAAATTCTATATCGAGGAAATTCATTTGACATGTTCAGGTCTGGAACCAAATAAATATGCTACAAACTGCAAAAAAAAAAATCAATAATAAATAAAAACCCCTTTCCCTCAATTACCCTCATTTTTTTTAATTAAATAAAGACATTTAAAAAACGTCCATTTATTTAAATTAATAATTTAATACATTTTAATAAAACTTGGTGCAATACACTACTTTTTTAAATTTACCAGACATAAATGTGATTGATCCGTATTGAATCAGTATTGCCGATACCTGTCTGAATTTGACTCGGTATCAGATCGGCAAATAAATCAGCGGTATCGCACATCACTAGTGAATTGGTTGCACCTGCTGGTTAACGCTCACCTGCAGCCTTGGAGCTTAAAGTCAGCCTGTGGTCATTGTGGACACTGAAGGCATCAGGCGAGTCCTTTTTTTTTAAAAACATTTTTCTTAAATGTAATTCCTTCCCATCTCCACAAAAAAAATGCCTCCTAAAAAGAATTCGCCTGAGAAAGCCTCTTCCAGAAATGCGCCATTGCTCAAAAAAATGGGTAAGAGGGATGTACTGGTCACATGACCGTTTGATATTAATACAAATAGTGTTTGTTTTTTAAGGTCCTGCATCTGTACGCAAGATGTCAACGCATCCTCCAACACTCATCATGGTGAGAGAGGCGCTCATCGAACTGGACTCCAGAAAGGGGGTCTCGTTGCAGGCCATCCAGAACTTTATCAAGCGCAATTACCCGTCGGTGGATCATATCCGCGTCAAGCACTTTGTCCGCAGAGCCATCAAGAAAGGCCTGGAAATGGGCATCTTGGTGAGGCCGGCCCACGCCACAGTCGCCGTAGGCGTCATGGGCAGATTTCGGGTAATGGAAAACGAACCAACATTGATAGCTAAATGTTAAAAGTATTTTTTTTTATTGATTTGTGCTGTGTGAAGCTTGCCCCAAAGACCAAAGACGCGAAACCCAAAGAGCCCAAAGCGAAAGGCGAGAATGTGGACCCAAACGTGCAGAAAGCTCCTAAAGCAGCAAAGGAGGAAAGCAAGAAGATGACCGCTAATGGTAAATCCTCTAACACCAAATCCCAGCCATGATCAAATTGGTGCTAATGACTCCTTTTACGTAAAGGTGCCATAAAGGCTGCTGCTGCAAATAAACAGAAGAAAGAGGTGAGAAATAAATAATTTTAATATCCAGAAGCCCACTTAAATAGTTCCAAAGTACCACTGCTGTAATACCATTAGTCATTTTTCACAATCGAAACGTCTACAATGCCATGTCTCCATACAGTTAATTTTGCATGAAAATCTATATAATCTTTAGCATTTTTTCCCTCCCCCAAGGAGTCAAAGGTTCGCAAAAGGTCAAAGGAAGATGATGTGCACCCAGCCACCAAGGTGGTGCCGGCCAAGAAGCCCAAAGCTAAAAAAGCCGTAAACAAGGAAGATGATGAAGAGGCTGCATCTTCTGTGAAGGCCAAAGCGAAGCCCAAGGAGTCTAAGACGAAGGAGGCCAAGGAGCCCAAGGAGGCTAAGACGAAGGAGGCCAAGGAGCCCAAGGAGGCTAAGACGAAGGAGGCCAAGGAGCCCAAGGAGGCTAAGACAAAGGAGGCCAAGGAGGCTCAGACGAAGGAGACCAAGACGACCAAGGAGGCCAAGACGAAGGAGACCAAGGAGCCCAAGGAGGCCAAGACGAAGGAGACCAAGGAGCCCAAGGAGGCAAAGACGAAGGAGCCCAAGGATCCTAAAGAGTCCAAGCCTAAGCAGGTGAAGGAGGCCAAGGCAGTAAAGGGTAAAGCTGCCAAAGTGTCCAAGGATCCTGAACCAAAAGCCCCTGCTAAAAGAGGAAGGAAAAAGAATGCTGAGTGAAGATATTTAAACTAAAAAAATTTTCTAATAAAATTCACTTTTTTTGTAAATGTTGTCTCTCAACTTCTATATTGTTTGCACAATTGTATTGTGCTTTTAGTATGTATGCCCTACTTTATGTCTGTAGCTTTACTACTAATGAACTGTTTGTCTAGCCCAGGGGTTCCAAAACTTGAACTCAGCGCCTGCTTGAAAATCTAAAAAAATGTCCCCCCCCCCTTTGTCCTATAAACAGCACATAGACGAAATGCTATGAGAACTTAACTTATTATTACAATAAAGATTCAGAATTTAAATGAAATGAAAGCACAATAAAGAGCTACGTTCCAATCATAAACTATATAAGGTTCCTAAAATATTGTGACAGGTCAATAACACTCAATAGGTTATTACTTGGGCATATAAATATTTTTTCAATTGTGCAATAAATATTTTATAATAAATTAAAATAATTTTAAAAAATGAATCATATTTTCAATGACCTCTCATGGCCCACCTGCAGTACTACCACAAACCATCAGGGGGCGCGGCCCACACTTTGCCTCCAAGAAGCATCATTGTGTGCTATTTATCCCCTTTTAACTCTGCACGTGTCCAGTGTAATAGATGCCACCACGTGACATGGACCGGGACGGGATGTATACGTTGGCATCACTAGCTTAGCTGTAAGTATGAAGCATAGCTATAAGTGTGATATATTGTTTGTGTTGCAAAGTGCTCCCTATAAAGAGAAACATCTATTTAAAATGGATTTACAATGCACTCTGAATCAGTTAATCGGGGCTCGATTGTCTATGTCTGCTAAGGCCGAAAGATGGAGCTGTTGGCGGCGGCACTCCATTCTGGATGAGGATGCCAGAGGGAAGACGTCGTGTCCGGTCATCCTTATTCACATATTTTCCCCTTTTTCAGGTATGTTACGGGCATTATATGTACTCGTTGTTGTGCTGCAACATGTGAGCGTTTTTTGAGCATGTTTGGTGCATTTTGGAAACTTTTTGAGACATAGTTTGGTACCACGTTGTAGATGCTACATGGTACTGTAAGCTAGCTTAAGAGTGTAATGGCACGGTTTATGTTTAATGTATGTATTTGTTTAGGTAGAAATGGACAGTATATGTTCTTTCTCGAAATGTTTAAAATAACATACAAATGATTTGTGTTTGAGTTGTCTGAAAAAGTAGAAAGGGACACTGTTTGTTGTTTTGTTGATTTGCTGTGCAGGTCTACTTGTGGGAAACAAAATGTCTACTGTGGGCTTGACATACATGTTTTTTTGTGTGTGAGGAATAAAATAAAAACAAAAAACATTCTGGATGAGGATGCCAGCAGAGGGAGACATCGTGTCAGGCCATCCTTATTCACATATTTCCACATTTTCAGGGTTATAACATAAGCTACGGTCCTAAACATTGTGCTAGGATAGTCTATTTACTGTAGGAAAAACAAAATGATCACCATTTCTAGCCAACTCGCTTATTTAACATTTATTTTAAGATGTGTTGTGCAGTGGCATCACTAGGGCTATTTTAGGGGGTGCTGGAGCCTATCCCAGCTGTCTTCACCCTAGACTGGTGGCCAGCCAATCACAGGGCACATATAGACAAACAACCATTCACACTCACATTCATACCGCCAATTAACCTAGCATGTTTTTGGAATGTGGGAGGAAACCGGAGTACCCGGAGAAAACCCACGCATGCACGGGGAGAACATGCAAACTCCACACAGAGATGGCCGAGGGTGGAATTGAACCACTCTAGCCAAGCTAACCACTCAACCGCCGTGCAGCCTGACTTTAAACAGCCAATATTTTTATTTTTCAGGTGAATGATGAGTTCCGACTATCACCACCAAGACGCTACTGTCCAAGTTTCTTGCCCATCTTGACCACTTTATTCACAGGTTTGTGTACTCATAAATACTTGCTATTGCCACACAAGAAAAGAAAATACACTGGATTTTTTGTTGTAATTAATTTAACAAGTCACTAGGTGGCAGTACACTCCAATAAATGAAACCACTTTTATTACAGCGTTGAAATGAAAAACAGCAATTTGTGCTCAATAAACTAAACAAATATGAAACTAAATATACAAACTGCCCCAAAAAACAAAACACCACCAAAAATTATGTTTGATAAAAAAAATGCTTTTGGTTTTTTAAGGTTACCTGTTTTCGGCCCTTTATATTGAGTTGTTGAGCAGCTACACATAATCAGCACACAAAGCTTTTTAGTTCTTCCAGAATCTGCACCTATTCAGCTGTATTTGTTTGGATTTTGTGGTCTGTTTTTAATATGTTTTAATGTGTTGGATTTCAAATCCGACCCGGAAGTAGAGACTGGACAGTCCCAGGTTTCTCAAGTAAAGAGGTTACTTCAAGATGTCTCTCAATGGTAAGTAGCTTTAGCGTTTTAGCGTTAGACATTACAGATGATGTAAAAAAACCTAACGTGGGAACTATTGTATTTTCTGGACTATAAGTCGCACAAGGCCAAAAATGCATAATTATGTAGAAAACAACATACATAAGTTGCACTGGAGTATAAGTCACATTTTTTGCCGGTAAAAAAAAGTGTGACTTGTAGTCCTGAAAATACGGTAATTGTGGTGGGAAACTGCTACTAGCAACCCCCCTTCCTGTATGCACACTCTATAATGCTACACAGACCAGCTGTAGTGCTCCATGACTTATACAAAATAAAGACAGTTAGGAAACGGATAAATTGTTACTTACTGCTTACTATTCTGACTCTTCGACACAACCAAGTAACATTAGAAAGGCATCGGGCTTCAGCAAGTTTGTGGGCTAGTCTAACTGGGTCATGTTCGCAAAACAGTTCAGTGTATGACTATATGAGGAACACTGAAGCACACGTTCAAATATTAGCTTTGACAGACTGCCGCCAAGCAGGACCTGCATGCAAAGTACCATGAGTCTATTTTGGGAATGTGTGCAGCGCTGTCTTATTTTCTGGTTGTTCTTTGACACGCCAGAATGTGCTCAATGGAGATTGGAGGCGCATGACAGTTTAGGGCGTCTTCATCTTAAAACCTAATAAGGATGCGAACTACACGGGTTTCTCTCATGTTCACCTTAAGTCTTCCACTCTGAGGTCAATTGACAACACAGTTCACACGGAGTCCAGCAGGGGGCGGCATCCATCTTTCTTAGTTATGCTGCTTTTTTCTATGAATCATATCAATGGCTACAGAATTGATGAAATAGCTGTTGCCTTTGCAGTTTACATTTTCATGCATAATTTTTGCACTAATTATTATATTCAATAATTATTATATTATTACCCACCCTCGGTCATCTCTGTGTGGAGTTTGCATGTTCTCCCCGTGCATGTGTGGGTTTTCTCCGGGTACTCCGGTTTCCTCCCACATTCCAAAAACATGCTAGGTTAATTGGCGACTCCAAATTCTCCATAGGTATGAATGTGAGTGTGAATGGTTGTTTGTCTATATGTGCCCTGTGATTGGCTGGCGACCAGTTCGGGGTGTACCCCGCCTCTCGCCCGAACACAGCTGGGATAGGCTCCAGCACCCCCCGCGACCCTCATGAGGAAAAAGCGGTAGAAAATGAATGAATGAATGAACTATATTATTATTCATTATTATATTGAGTTTGGGAGGCTTAAAATAGAATGTCAGCCATTGTAGCTCTTTTTGACAGACATATGTCCAACCGTACAAGCTGACTGTAGTACTGTCTGTGCTATACTTGTAAAAAAAAAAAAAAACATTAACATGAAGCAGATGTGTGAAACAATAAAAGTCCACAATAATGCGTATTTAGTGGACTGAGTTTGTAGCATCACACGAGGCATTTAGTGGGAATGAGAGACATTAAACCGGGAACCTGTGATTAAGGTTAATGGCTTTAGCGGTGAGGATATCTCCCTCAAGTATGTGATTTAGTGTGTCGGCATTGAGCTAATGAACCTTTGTGTTTAATTTCTCATTCCACAATGATTAATGAACCCGGGGAGGGACTTCCATGCATTTTAAGAGGCACCCTCGCGGTTGCACAAACGTAATTGTTCAGTCTGTCCAAGTCTCTAAAATATGAAGTGAATGTAAAAAGGTCACCAAAGACAAAGAGGTGTTCACGCTGATGACCACTTCTGGTAATTTAGAAGAAAGAAGTTGCAGTCTGAGTTTTAAAGCAAGAGGTTTTGCTCTACAGTCTTTGTGGACAGCGCATCCATTTTTTTTTTTAATGAGATGTTCCAAATGACAGCATCTGAAAACTGATAACTAAAAATAACTGCAGCAGAGGTGTCCTTCATAGATGACTGCTTGCAGTGCCGGTTTCGCTTTCATTCTTCTGTCCCTTGGTCCATCCGCATATGTGATAACACGTTGGATTGTTCAATATGGAAGAGTACGTCTGGCCCACGTTAGTTTTTGTTTAGCAAAGCTGTGAGACTTTGCTGTTAACGTTAAAGTACAAAAAAAACATGCAAACTCCACACAGAAATGACAGCTTAAATTGTTTATTTATTTTTTCATCTTATTTTGTGTAGAAAAATAAAAATGTAAGATATTTGAGAACAGTGGAATGTTTTATTAGTGCTTTTCTTGTGGAAAACCGGAACCAAAGCACTAAAAAAAGTTTAGGGTATTGCAGAAGCCCAAACATTGAAGACATTTTTTTTATTAACGTTTTTAAATTTTTTTTTAAACCTGATGCGGTCCAGCCTCACCCAGACCGGAACTCCAGTTGCCCCCAGGTAAATTGAGTTTGAGACCCCTGGTTTAGATTCTGTTCCACAGATGGCGCTAATGCACGCGAAAGCTGCTTGCTAACCGCCAATAAACAACAGAAGAAGAAAAAACACGACAAAGAAGAACAACTTTCCGTTTGAGCGGGTACAAGATACCTCAATCGGATTGGAGAAAGGAATATTCCACCCTTGTGATTCCGATTATATGTTCATTCGGATTGGCACTTTTTCTTTTGGAATGAGGTGTATACAAAGGTTAAATTCTTTTCGTTTGAGCAAATAAACCGAATGTAATTGGAATATTTGGGTCCATGTATATGTGGCTGATGAAAAATGAGTCCGCAAACATATTCTTTCAATGTGAGTGTGAATGGTTGTTTGTCTATATGTGCCCTGTGATTGGCTGGCTACCAGTCCAGGGTGTACCCTGCCTCTCGCTTAAACTCAGCTGGGATAGACTCCAGCACACCTGCTATCCTAGTTGAGGATAAGTGGCATAGAAAATGTATGGATTCTTTCCTTTTGAGCAAATAAACCGAATGCAGTTGGAATATTCGTGTCCATGTATACGTGCTATTGTGACAAAATAAAACCTTAATGGTAGGTTATAACACAACCACAACACAGCGCTAAAAGGAATGACTTCATACTGAAAGAATTGTGGAAATACACAATTTATTCACAAGCCCAAGCTGGTAGACAGAAACAGAAAGACAGGGGAACGCTTCAAGAATGATATTTAAAAAGCCAAGGGCACTGACATTCATGACAAATAATGATGTCAAAATGTTGAATGTACGCAAGTTTATAAAACAGGACAGCCAAGGAATACAAGTCAAAACATCTTTCAGCGCTGACAGATTGGTATAGATTTCATTGAAATGCCATCTGTCATCCCGGCACCTGAATGACAGTGCTGTGCCTTTGAAATGACCTTGCCATGCATCATGGAAAAATAGAGTCCACATAAAGGATTCATGCAGCGATTGAAGCAATCGGGTTTTTAGCACATTTACATTTTTTCCCGCAGCAATGTGAGAGTCAGGATTTGTCAGCGTACATCTCCATATCAATTTTGCATTTGATGGCTTTCTGTCAGCCTGTCCAAAGTGGTTTGGATTGTGCTAATGATAATGTGTCATAGTGATGTGTCCCATCTTCTGCGCACAAGGAAGGGAACGCTACCAGATGATGTTGTGTTACAGTAAAGTGATTGATGACTCTCTCTGCTGCGGTGCTTTGATTAAGATGCCTATGATTTATTACCACTGCTCACAATATCATTAGACTCTCTATTTACACTCAACAGTACAGTAGTGTCCTGCTCTGTTGTCCCAATATGTGTTGTTGTCCACGGAAGGTGTTATCTCCAGACATGATTGGGATGGTGAGTGTTTGTGTGAACAGGTTGAGTTGTGTGGCAGCAAATGGGATTTGGAAGCATTATGCATGAGGGATATTTATAAAATGATCTAATATGTGATGGATGTGTTTACCTTTAGTGGAAAATGACTGGAGTAGAAGCGTTGAGAGAGCTCTACGTATAAGTAGATGTAATCTGCTGTGCAAATTAAGCCTCAGCAGTTCGGATGGTTCTGGGTTTTGGGCCGCATGGTGGACTTGCAGTTAGAATGTTGGCTGCACACTCAGGAAATCCAGGGTTTGAATCTGCATTTTGAAGCTGCACTTTCCCTGATGTCTTTTAACCATAGCTGTAATGTCCTGGTGGAATCGTTCCCCGGGATCATCACTTACTTCTCCTCAGTTCAATGGGAATGCAAAAAGGGTGTCTTCAGTGACCCTTTGCTTTGTAGGAGGACTTCATGAGGTTTGCCACCAGCTGCTTATAATTATCTGCCTTGTAGTTTTTTTTCTTCTTCCAAGAAACGCTGAAACAAAAGTCATTCATTTTCTACCGCGAGGGTCGCGAGGGTGCTGGAGCCTATCCCAGTTGTCTTCAAGCAGGGCAGGGGTGTCGAAATTTCTTCATTTTTGATGCTACTAATAGAGAGATTTCTGCGAATAATATGGTTGCTTATTGCGTTTTTTGGGGAAAAAAATCATATTTTCACCCAATACTGTATCTTGGAAACTATGTATATCCAATCTTCATTTCAGATGTTATTTTTCTTCATTAGTGACGTAAATCGAGAAAAATGTCACTACTTTTTGTTCCGAAAGCATTTTGCCACAAGTCTCCAACTCTGTATGTCACAAGAGCTAATTTTAACCGGACTCGGTTTTAGCAAAATAAGACCTTTCCGGTTGATGAATGGCTCAAGTCATTGCGTTAACTCTTGATTTGCTGGAATCGATGAATTAAATGGTCATCCATTTCATATTTTGGTGGTCTGTTTCTTAATTCTTACTTGTACTCTACTTACTTGTACCTAGAACAAAGTTTGTAACTTTATAACTTGAAATTTTCAGCCTCTACTGATATCTCAGACATCGACATTTTGTGTTCTCCACACAAAATAAACAACTGTGGAGACAAATAATGGTATTTCCATAGTAAAACAAAATTAAACGTTTGTAACATTTGGGCCGAGTATATTTTCAGTTTCTGTTAAAAAAACAAAATAATAACCCTCCTCATCTCCATCTCAGATAATCTCTTCAGGACCAAACAGCAGGAAAACAACAGTATGTGCAGCAAGGTCGCAGCCAGTCCTCCACCCCGGCAGGCAGGAAGTGCCGAGCACAAGTAGTCTGTGGGGCTCTGCCCATCCGAGACAGGAAGTCCAAAGTGCAAACTTGCATTGATGCCACACCCCGAGAGAGATAGATGGGTTGACACCTATGAGGTGTTGCGTCCACGCTAGATCGAGGACATTTTGTGGAACTGCCATCATAAAACCTTACAAATAAAGTACTTACCTTTTTGAATGGAGAAGGAATATACAGGATACAGTTGATACAGGGTGATACCATCACTTAGTGGCATTGTATAGGTACTGCTGAAATTAATTACGTGTAATCATAGCACACAGCGGACGAGTGGTTAGCGCGCAGGCCTCACAGCTAGGAGACCCGGGTTCAATTCCACCCTGTGTGGTGTTTGCATGTTCTCCCTGTGCATGCGTGGGTTTTCTCCGGGGACTGTGATGCCCTGTGATTGGCTGGTGTACCCTGCCTCTCGCCCAAAGACAGCTGGGATAGGCTCCAGCACCCCTGTCAGCGGTAGAAAATGAATGAATGAATAACACAAACTGAATTGACAACAGTGACGATGTAGTAAAAACACAACAAAGTCAAAAGGAAATGCAAAAAGCTTTTTAGCAAGTCGCTAAGTTGTACAAGTAGGTCAAATGTCAAGAGACAACAACGTAGGTGCCTTTTTGTCAGGTATTTCATCCTGCACACTTTGTCATTCAAGAAACAACAAAGGCATTTCTCGCAGCAGAATCTCAAGTCAGAAGAACGGAAACCCCCACCCCCCCACCACCCCCTCCAAAAGCTTTTTCAACGGCGTTTATTCCGGCTTGTGCTTCCTATTTCCTGTCCTCCTCGGCGTGCTTCCTGCTTTGCCATTCCTGCATCACCATTGTCTCCTCCTCATTGACAAGAAATGTTGTTCGTGGTGGAGACAATATCCAGTCTGTCAACAGTCACCCAAGAATTTCCTTATTGGTGAAACCTGGACGTTTTTTTTTCTCCCTCCACAAAGAACAATCAATGACACAGGTTGGGAGGTGTCTCGACCATGGACAACAAATTTGAGGATGTAGTACGCCTCAAAAGTCCAAGAAAACTAATTATTCGAGACTTCATCTTAGTGAGCAGCTACAGGATTAAATTCAAATGTGTGTTTTGCTTTTTCTTGAGCTTTTACCTCTTGCAAAGAGACAGTGTAGGAATCGTAAGTGCAATGACAACCATAGAACAGTACTATATGAGTAGTAGAATTAAACACTGACTCAGGTTTTATGATGGTGAGCCATTTTATATTTTTTCATTATGAGAAAGATTGTTTAGTTTGGGCATATTTTCTTCGACTTTGCAAGTTTTACTGTACTGAAATCGAACAGCCAGAGGAGACAATAAATTGTGACATCCGCCAATATCCAGGTTATAGTAACACCTTTAGCAAAAAGCCCTTTTGGAGGGTAATTGTTGCAGTGACACTTAAACCGGTTATAGCATTTTCATTGCAGCAATATGTGATTTAGCGCTATTCCTCCCACTGGCTGTATCATTACAATGGATGTTCCATCAGCTGAAATAATGATTTGTCCTTACGTATAAACTTTATTATACTTTAATATGGATTTTTTTAACGGCATTCACGAGAAGGGTCATAATCATATCTGCTAAGGCGTAAGTAATAAAGAAATAACACAGTATGTTGGCACACTGTACAGAATCGGTCATGTTTATGTATGCTTGGTGTTGGACCTGCACATCATGCATTTAAGTGTATTGTAAGAACACACTCATTTATAAATAAACACACATTACTGGGGATACACACTCTATGACTTGGCATATGTGAAATGTTGCATGATTATTCTTCATTCATATTTTCTTTACACTTGTCTTTTGACTTTTAATATGAATATAAAAATGATACACATTCATTATTGTATACTGCAAAACAACTCATGCTATTAACTCATTCATTCATTTTCTACCGCTTATCCTCACAAGGTTTGCGGGGGGTGCTGGAGCCTATCCCAGCTGTCTTCAGGCGATGAGGTGGGGTACACCCTGGACTGGTCACCAGCCAATCATAGGGCACATATAGACAAACAACCATTCACACTCACATTCATACCTATGGACAATTTGGAGTCGCTAATTAACCTAGCATGTTTTTGGAATTTTCTCCGGAGTACCCGGAGAAAACCCACGCATGCACGAGAAGAACATGCAAACTCCACACAGAGATGCCCGAGGGTGGAATTGAACTCCGGTCTCCTTGCTGTGTGGCCTGTGCGCTAACCACTCGTCCACCGTGCAGCCTGGTAGTAACTCATGGATCTAAGATTGTGTTTGCAAACGTTGGCTCTTGTTGGAATATGCAGACAAACGCCTGCTGTAAATAGTTAATGCTGTAAAAAAGCCTACAAACATGCTGTAATATGAGTTTATGACCTATCCTGAAGACATGATGATGATTTTTTGATGCTGAAGAACAACCAAAATTTGATTACAGAAGAGTATTGCAGTACCAAAAGAACACTGACTCAAAATTCTAATCAAATATATACAGTACATACTTTCAATATTTACACACAATGAGTAAACGTTCTATTTTGTGTGTGAACTTAAAAATGCACCATGACCATAACGATCGCCATTATCTGTTAAGCGCTTAAGCACGGCTCAGTGATCACTCCAGCTTGCCGTTATGAATTAATTAGAGCGCAACTAAAATAAAATCTTGATTAAAAACAATGTAATGTGGGCCCCAGCGGAACACTGAGGGAAATAATGGCTGACAAACAGAGACACAAATGATCATTGAAACTTTCCATCGTACATTCTCTCCGATTCGAAGGGATGAATCCCAGCGTGTTTCTCAGCATCACCTTGAATGACTGCCAGTCGTGACATCATCACGTGTGTGCACCCACACCCTATCACCAGTACACCCAAATGCTCTGAAAAGGTAATAAAGGGAGTAAAGCCTTGTTGTGTTCACTAACGACAATGAGGCAGATACTAGCATATTATGCCTGAGCAGAAGAGATCATAACCCAGACATTTATTATTACATCTCATCTAGCGGAGATTTACCTGGACATCTTCAATACTGCTTAACGAAAGCTACAGCCTCCTGTATGCGTGTGGGGGGGTTTGCTCTGGTGGGCACTTTTGGTGTAGACATAACTTATGATTTGTGATGAACATTTGCAATAAAAGTGACCAGTTTTAATTATTAGATGACATTCACCTCCAGAACCGTCCCCTTTTCACAGACAGTCTCTCCAAGGTGTCTGGGGTCTTCCTGATGCCTCCTACAGGTTGGACATGCCCTGAACACCTCCCTCAGGGAGATGTCCGGGAAGCATACTAACTCGAGTCACCTTATCTGGCTCCTCTCAATGTGGAGGAAAAGCGGTTCTATTCCGAGTTTCTCGTGGGTGACAGTGCTTTTCATCTTATCTCTAAGGGAGAGCCCAGCAACCCTAGGGAGCAAAACTCATTTCGGCCATTTGTACCCACGATCTTGTTCTTTCGGTCACTTAAGGTGAGGGTAGGAGCGAAGATTAGGAGCTTAGCTTTTTGGCTCAGCTTTGTCTTCACCACAACGGACTGATTGCAGAGTCTGCACTGATTTGCTTGTCGATGTCTCGTTTCCTGAGGTACTTAAAGTCTTCTTCATGGGGCAGGATCTCAACCCTGACTAGGAGATGGCACTCCACCCTTTCCGGGCGAGAACCATGGACTTGGACTTGGAGGTGCTGATTCTGGCTCTGATTCTCGGTTGCGAACCGATCCAATGAGAGTTTGATCATGGCTCGATGAAGCCCGTAGGACCACATTATCTGCAACCAACCCTCCAGCCACCAAACTGGAACCCCTCAACGCCCTTGCTATGCTTCAGAAATTCTGTCCATAAAAGTAACGAACCATCATTGACAAAGTGCAACCCTGGCGGAGTCCAAACCTCACTGGTACGCGGACGCGAGTATAAACTCTGACACCGATCATATTGAACAAACAACCTGAATTAGGTGGTATGGTACCCCGTATTCCCAGAGTACTCCACACAGAATTCCTCAACACGGTCGAATGTCTTCTCCAAGTCCAAAAAACACATGTAGAATTGTTGGGCAAACTCCCATGCACCCTGAAGGACCTTACCAAGAGTGTATACCTGGTCCACGGTTCCACAACCAGGACAGAAACCATACTTCTCCTGAATCGGAGATTCAACTTTTCGGCCGATTCTACTTTCCAGAACCCCTAAGCACCTTACCAAAAAGACTGAGGAGTATAATCCTACGATAGCCTCCGGTCTGCCAAAGTTTTTACCAACTAATAGTTAATGAAATGTGTTTTTTTCTGAAATAATGGCCTATTTTCAAAGAAAAACAATAATCATGGATCCATTGTATATAACATTCTAATGTTGTACCATTGGTCTGAATACTTTAACCCTGTGTTGAGCATTTGCGGGAGAAGAAGAACCAGCAGCGTATTTAACAGCCGCAACAAACATGATAAAAACCAGTCATTCTGAAGAAATTTCACCCCTTGATAGCAGCTGCCAAGCAACAGATTAATAATGAAGCAGGAAATGAAATTATGATGAGTCATTACATTTACAGCTCTCCATAGGAGCAGCTAATGGGCCTGCTAGTAATCTTGAGCTCTGGCACAAAAATCTTCGATTACACACAAATAGATGCTGGAATACCTCCTTCTTGGCTGAAACAGTTCATGTGCTTGAGTGTAGGAGAGGCTGTAGTATCATCATTGCTAACATAGTAAATTCATTCATTCATTCATTTTCTACTGCTTATCCTCACGAGGATCGTGGTGGTCGTGGCCTTTAATTGACATCGGACTTTTCAGTACCAGAAAACGACCCATTACTGTGATATAATGTGTAATATAGTCCAACCAGAAATGACGAATATCTATTCTCAGACTTATCATATCAGTCGCCACCTTTCTGCGATGATAAAAGACCGACTCTCGATGAATTGAGTTGAAATGAATGCTAATTCCATATACATATGCAATAAAACAACCACAATGTGAATGAAGTACAGTCGTTACTTGACAGCGTACAGCAATTTTTTAATACATTTTTTAATCATTATTTAGTAAAAAGGAACATGAAATAATTATTGTTTTCGGAGAGGACCATGACTTTGGAATTAAGTTTAAGATTTACACCAAATTTTTATAATCAAGTTTCCTTTTGGGGCGGCACGGCGGCCGAGTGGTTAGCGCGCAGACCTCACAGCTAGGAGACAAGGGTTCAATTCCACCCTCGGCCATCTCTGTGTGGCGTTTGCATGTTCTCCCCGTGCATGCGTGGGTTTTCTCCGGGTACTCCCACATTCCAAAAACATGCTAGGTTAATTGGCGACTCCAAATGTGAGTGTGAAGGGTTGTTTGTCTATATGTGCCCTGTGATTGGCTGGCCACCAGTCCAGGGTGTACCCCGCCTCTTGCCCAAAGACAGCTGGGATAGGCTCCAGCTCCCCCGTGTCACTTGTGAGGAAAAGTGGTAGAAAATGAATGAATGAATGTTTCGCTAGCAAAAGTACCCAATGCTAAGCTAAGCTAATGCTAAGCTAGTTTTGTTTTATTACTGGGTTGTAACATAAATGTAAAACGAGCAAAGGCTCGATAGAGCTGGGGGGAAACGCGACACTGCACTGACACCTCCGATATGAATTGAAACCCTTTTTGTTACTTTACTTTATTTGCCTTTTATTTAACCTCCAAAATGTGTCAGATCATTTTGCACGACCCTGTACTTGTCCCATCTTTTGCTTATTGCTTTGACTGGAAACCAGCGTACAGGCACCTACTTCCAATAATGAGGTAACTGAAGTAAAGAAGTAATTGGAGTAATATCGACTTTGAATCTTGCAGTCACGACAATAGTGCATGTGTTCTTGTCGGTCTGAAACAAAAGGTAATGGCATTGTTTACAGACCCCCTCGTTTTCCTTATTATCCATCAACCACAGTCCACCGGAAGATATCTGCGAATTCGTCAATCACTGTTGCCAAGATGAGGATTAAGCGTGTGGGATGTTGCCGGACAATCAATACGGCTCCATCACGGCTAGGATTTTTCTTTCTCAAACCTTTCACCCTCTTTATGATGTTTTCCCAGACACACACTGACAATCCAGGAACACGGGAAGAGGAGTCTGTTTTTTTCTGCACTTGAGTTGTGGCCATTTTTGATCTGCAGTATATGAAACCTGGCCTCCAGATACTGTAGTATCTGCTCCTTGTTATATGACACAGTGAACGCAGCATGTGTTCAAGTGACGTAACCTTTGTAAAACCGTAAGAACAGTATGTCCGTGATGTGATAATACGAGAGCTTTTAGCTACTGTTTGATAAGAGCAATATATTCACCTGGACTATATTCTTCTTCTCATGGTAACACTGGGCTTGATAAATGTGCCGTTATAAAAACAGGATAAAAGCATAAATGCAGCTTGTACCAGTTCATATCGCCCCCAACATAAACAAAGATGTCCCATGAGGACAGTTTATATGAAACATATATAAAGCAACTCTGAACAAAAGCCCACGCAGGCCGGAGGGTCCAGTCTCCAGTGGATCAACACAACATAGGTTTTATATCGATATCACTCACCCTAAAGCCACATTGGGCAGCTCCGCAGCAAAGATTCTACTATCATTTCCACTCTGGATTCTTTTTGTCGAAAGGAAGATGTAAGGAGATAGGAAGTGAGAGAGTCAAAAGGGAAATGTAACACCTTTCAGTTAAAAATAATTAAAAAGAGAAGAGGGTGTGGTGCTGTGTGTGTGTGTGTGTGTGTGTGTGTGTAACACTTGTGCATCTGGCGGTGAAAATTCCAAATCAGGAGTGTTAATCACATGCAGAGTGGAAAGATGTTAAAAAAATTATCCACTCATCGGCCACAACATCACCCATCGCCCTGAACAGGAGAAGCAGTAGAAAATGAAACATGTACAAGTTAATTGATTCCAAACCCAACCGTGATAAGTGAATTCCTTATATTTAAAATATATATATTGTAGTTAGACTATAGAAAACCTGTTTCTGACCTTTTTGAACAATATTAGAGCCATCCAGACATGAACTAACACCCCTATAGTCAAATTTACACTCATATTACCCAATATAGTTGTAGTGTTTTCAACAGGGATGTTTGTGACACCGAGCTAAACCACAAATGAAGACCCTGGAGTTCAACTGTAGCGTTTAATTGCCTTTCTTTATATGTATGTGTGTGGTGAAAACTGTAACAGAATAAGTGCATTTCAACACATTGATTGGCTGTTACACAATCAAATGTTTCAAACTTATTCAATCACGTTGTCAAAATACTAATCAATATGTAAATATAGCTAAATAAACTGTAATATAGTCAAACTTAACGTAATTCAACGTAATTCAACGTAATTCAATGTAATTCAACGTTGATGGCATCTACTACAATCTTGTGTAGTCTCTAGCAAGCGATCTTATCCTCGGAAACCGGAAGTGTGTTTTAGCGATAACATTTTTAATGTACATTTTTATAAACCTTGAATTACTTATTTAAACAACTTGTAATCACTTTTAGCATTGTTTATTCAAAGCCATTAACTTATTTATTCAGAAAATTGCCTTAAGGACAGCACAATAGTAACATTCATTCATTCATTTTCTACCGCTTTTCCTCACAAGGGTTGCGGGGGTGCTGGAGCCTACCCCAGTTGTGTTCGGGTGAGAGGCTGGGTACACCCCGGACTGGTCGCCAGCCAATCACAGGGCACAATAGTAACATAATAGAGGTATAAATAATTCAATTTTAGACACAAATGAGACTCGTTCTTGTGTGTGTTTCCGTAACTGTGTTTTCTCAGGGAACAGAATGAGTGGCGAACAGGAAGTACGTCAGAGGTTCAGAGTCGAGTTTCATCTTGCTGTGGGTTATGGCCGCAACAGTAGCGTGTATTTTTCTTAGCGATTTTTATGTATGTGTTGCTGTAAATGCTTGGTGCTTGGGGAGCTATAAGTGGGGGGGGGGGGGGGGCAGTCAGGAAGTGATTGAAGGTTCAGAGTTGAGTTTTAGCTCGGTCCGGGTTACGGCCGCAACAGGGATTATTGAAACTGAAAAAAAGACTGTTGTTTTGGCGATCAAGTCTGTGTTTGTGCTTCTCATCGAACATTACAGTAACATTACTGACACCTAGTGACTATTGTAGACTACTACATCAACATTTTTTTTTTTTGGTCATATGAGCAGATTATGTGAATGTTCTTCATCTTATATGTTACAGTATATGTGACCTACTTGCAATAATTGTTAGTCCATTCAGCTAACAATTTAATCAACAATAAAACCGTATTTGTGAAACACACACAAATTAATTTGTCATCTTGGTTAATCAGATGTGTTGACACGGTGTAAACCAAATGTTGACATGATGTATTGTCACGCCAACATCCACGCGCATGCATCATCGTTATTGAATAGATCCGGTGGCAGCAACAATGTCGGCCAAGCAACCAAAGTCAATGACATTATGGCTATTTATGAGTTTTGATTCATTGTACAGAATTACCTTTTGGGAGCTCGTTGCTGCTGACGCCTACAGGAGTAGCTTTTTGGCAGTCATTACCATAATCATGTTAAGTGTTTGGCTCTGCCCTTGCGTTGTCATTCCGTACACTAATGCATGCACATTGTTGATGAGACGGTGACAGCCTCGCCCTTTGCAGGTGAGCATTCCGGGGCGGACTCACGAAAAAAAAATATGGCTCATCCTAGCATCAAATGGTAATGGTTTAATTCAGATTACAATTGAATGCATCACATAATCAGTTCCCAGTTCCACATGTCCAAAAGGAGTAGGAAGAAGCAAAGCTTATTAAATCCTACCCCTCCATCTGGTACTTTTACAATCAGTAATGGTTACATTTGTTCACTTCCTGCCTTTCTGATATAATTTTGTATTTTTTATTTATTGATTTATTTTATATTTTTATTGTATTTAATTTTTTAATTTTATTTATTTATTTTTTATTTTATTTTAGTGACACATACTGAAGTATGAGGTGATATGACCATATAATGACATAATGGGTACCATAGCAACCGTCAATATAGTGATATATATATCACATCATATATAACACATCTTTTGCTTCTTTGAGCTTTCTCTCCAGGGACAGTTCTTATTGTCAGTTCAATAATAATAATAGCTAATAATCATAGTTTAATACTTTGATTTTTTGCTTAGCTCTAATGGCGTGCAATAGAGTTTAACAAGGATACAAAATCGCTACAGTCAGATGAGGCACGGTCAGATGAGTGAAATAAACCCCTCCCTCTCTCCTTCTGGTACTTTTATAATCAGTAACTGTTACATTTGTTCACTTCCTGCCTTTCTAATATAATTAAAGTTTTTAATTTATTTATTTAAAAAATGTAAACAAAATTTTGTTTATTCTTTTAATTTTATTTAATTTTATTTTTGTTGTATTTTTATTTATTTTTTGTCATGTACTGATGCACGAGGTGATATGAGCATCCAATGACATAATGTGTACCATAGTAAGTGTCAATATAGTGATATATATAGCACATCATGACTGGTTCAAGACTCTTCATCCTTGTATTTAGCAAACATCAACTGCTTGTATCGTTTCTTGAATTGGGTCATCGTCGTGCATAGTTTGAGGTCCTTACTCAATGAAAAACAAATATAATATTTAAGCAGATTTTCACCTTGCTCGAACGCGCCCTTGTGCATGCAGTCTGTGTTCTATGTTGTGCGTTAGTGAGAAAATGCATCTATTGCGTCTGTCCACTGTCGGACAAGGGCGGCACCTTTTTGTCGGAGCCCACATATTACGTTTTCATTTCGCTGACACGAGACGTGCAACGTATCTGTAAGAGACGTCAGCACCTTAACCTCTGACCTCACGTAATGAAAAGTACAACTGTGGATGAATGTCAATCACTCCCTTGTATGTACATATACGTCAGAAAGGCAAGAGGGAGCAAAGGTTTTGTCGAGCACGTGTCCATTTAAAAAAAAAAAAAAAAAAAAAACCAATAGCGAGCTGCACCCCCCAGGGAGGATATCTGCTGTTTTATGACTTGCTTATATCTGAGTTAGCACAAACTTTGTAATAGAGCTCATAAAATTGCTTGAATGTACAGATTTTGTCACAGTGGGTAGCTTTAGCAGCAACGCTGATGATTGTACTTTATTGTTTTCATTTATAGTACTTGCGTACAGTTCTGTGTCTGCATGTTAAAATGGCACAAAAAAAAAATCATTTCATATAAACCGATCCCACCCACACCGGGATGAGGTTTGAGGTGGAATATAAATTGAAAATATAGATGATTGTAACAGTTTATGACAGCCTTCCGGCTTAATACAATTGACAGGGAAGCCATTTGAATGTATCTTGGCAATATAATCACATTTAATAGCAAAGTGTGAATAGTTGTTTCAGTTGCAAGCTTGCAAATCTAATAACAGTCTTAATATTCCGGGCCTGAGCATCGAGCAAATAGTGAGTCCATGCATGTCCCTGTCACTAAATTTGTGAAGAATTAGGATAGAATTCAAGTACAAGGTAATATTCACAAAGCACTTCTGGATTTGATGATGTAGTTTTAATTATATACAGTATGTATGCACAAAATACATATATGGAAATTATGAATAGATCTGACTTCTATCAATACTGTACAGATTGTGCGTAATAGAGGTGTCACAAGACACTATACGAGATTTTAACTTTACTTTTAACTCATTCAATGAAAGCGATTAGATGATTTTCACTGATCTTTCATGGCACACAGGATATTGTGTTTTATGACTATATAAACATGGAACCTACCAAAATACAAATTTCACTCCCGTCTTTCATCAGAGAAAAAAAAACTTTCTTCCTTTTTTCATTCTACAGTAATCAGCAATAGAACATTGGTAGTAAGTTTCAGGAAAATATCAGTTACCGACTAAAAATGGGGTGGGAAAAAACAGCTTTTTTGTCACTTTTGAGTATCTAAACTACTATCTAAACATCAACAAAAGGTAGTTGTTTTGCATCAAAATTAATTATAATAATAATTATATTAATACTATTGACAGGAGCACATAAATATTCAGTATACAGACTAAATTAAACATTCATTTTAATAGGAATAATTTTTCAATAAAAAATAATTGTTAATAAACAAACTATATTTAGTAACCATGTCCAATAATTTCCGGTACCGATAATTATCGGCCTGATATCAGCAAAAAAAAAAAAAAAATGCAATATCGGTTGACCCGATCATGAAAAGTGATATTAAAAAAAATGCTATTTGCAAAACATATGTGTTCATTCCATCACATATGTTACACATATTGGTATTGGTATTGGCTGATATCGGTATCGGAAATTGAAATATCAGCATATAGGTTTTCAGCAAAAAAGCCGATATCGGACATCCCTAATATTTACTACATGCAAACTAAATGTAGTAGTATGTATAATTATAATGTATAATTGGTACATATGAAAACAAGTAAACATACGCGACCATTCAACTTTTGCCCGCCGTTTTAATTTCTCTTGAATTTCCCTTCAGCACAAAATAATTGAATAAATAAACGCCACAAATCACTGCTGCATGCTTATTTCCTGTGTAATGGCGAAGACATCAGCTGTGCTTCACCTTCAGATGCCACTCAACCTTATTAAAGGGAAACACCCCAAATCCTGGCATGAAGACATATTTCAATCTGTAACATTCGGACTTAGTAAATCTCACTTATTCCAGTGGCGCCACACGGCTGAATTAATACCGCAAAGCCACACAGTCTACGCAGACAATGGCCGCTAAGGTCACCGTGGGGCGAGGAGAGAGTGGGTCCCATGAGGTGGACTAAGAGGGATTTTCATTGCAACCTATAATGACAGCACAGGCAATATAAACCAGCCAATGGGTTGAGGTGACAGTAACGATCGTTTGAGGTTCATTGTATCAAAAGTGACCTTTTTGACCTCCGGGTTTCCGTGGTAACACATTGTCCCTTCAGGGGTGATAGCTGGCGATTGACATCAGCAGAGAACGACCCTAATCCCATGACCTAGGGCAGATATTTGTCTTAGATAACGTTATTGTATTGTATTAAGTGTCTTTTATCATCTCCTTTGTCACACCACTTGACTGTAGCAATGTTGTATATATATGTCATTTGTATATATATATACATATCCATACATATAACCAGTTTTACCCTTTGCGTAGTCTGCAGCTTCTCTACATGGAAACCAGTGCAGCATTTTCTGCTGATATCAGTACAGCACAGTGCGTTTGTTGGATGCATCTATCCCCTGTCACACCCTTAATGCCGTGTGGCTCAGCATGCATGGAAAAGAAATCACCTCCCATGCGGCTCCTGTCCTCTAATTGAAAAATGCTACGGCATACTGGGAGTGCAAAAGAGACGTATAGGATGAATCCATTCCAGACACCCAAAAATATTAACAAAAATACATTTTACAGAGAATAATTATGGTAATGGTAATGGTTTAATTTCATTTGAACATGCATCAGATTACAATTGAATGCATCCCATAATCAGTTCCCAGTTCCACATGTCCAAAAGGAGTAGGAAGAAGCAAAGCTTATTAAATCCTACCCCTCCATCTGGTACTTTTACAATCAGTAACTGTTACATTTGTTCACTTCCTGCTTTCCATAATACAGTTTAATGTTTTTTTTTTTTAATAATGTACCTCAGCGCACAGACCTCACAGCGAGGAGACCAGGGTTCAATTCCACCCTCGGCCATCTCTATGTGGAGTTTGCATGTTCTTCCCGTGCATGCGTGGGTTTTCTCCGGGTACTCCGGTTTCCTCCCACATTCCTAAAACATGCTAGGTTAATTGACAACTCCAAATTGTCCATAGGTATGAATGTGAGTGTGAATGGTTGTTTGTCTGTATGTGTCCTGTGATTGGCTGGCGACCAGTTCAGGGTGTGCCCCGCCTCTCGCCCAGAGACAGCTGGGATGGGCTCCAGCACCCCCCGCGACCCTCGTGAGGAAAAGCGGTAGAAAATGAATGAATGAATAATGTACCTCGTACCGAAGTACGAGGTGATATGACCATCCAATGACATAATGTGTACCATAGTAAGTGTCAATATAGTGATATATATAGCACATCATGACTGGTTCAAGACTCTTCATCCTTGTATTTAGCAAACATCAACTGCTTGTATTGTTTCTTGAATTGGCTCATCGTTGTGCATTGTTTGATTTCCTTACTCAATTATTTTACATTATAGTTTTACATGCAGGAAACAATTTAAAAAAATGTCTAAATGCCAAATGGATGGGACTTAAGGTTAATGCGGACATCCCGTATGTCCTGGTGAGATAGAATTCTATTGTGTTTATCAAAATACTGATTTAGCTTTCTTTGGCCCCATGGTGGGTTATTAAGCAGTCACACTCAATGGAAAATGCACAGTGAGTCTGCAAACATATTCTTTCAATGTGAATGTGAATGGTTGTTTGTCGAAATGTGCCCTGTGATTGGCTGGCGACCAGTCCAGGGTGTACCCCGCCTCTCTATTGAACTCAGCTGGGATAGGCTCCAGCATAGCCGCTACTCTAGTTGAGGATAAGTGGCATAGAAAATGTATGTATGGATGGATTGTGTTAGGAACCCAGATACCCAACTCCGCACAAAGATGCTTTTGTTGTCCTCCTGTTAGCATCCCCAAGTAGCACACAAAAGTCTGAGGTCTTCTTTTAGACAAAGTACCCTATGAGGACTAGAAGAAACCCACACGACATAGATAAGTAATTCCGCCTGCAACTACGTTGCATTATTGATAGAATGGAGATACGGTAAATAGAAACGACTAGTGTGAGCCACTTAAACATTCCATTCCCACTGTAACGCAACTCTCCGCTCCAAGCATACACGATAATTTCTACAAATAAAGGCCTGCTACCTCAGCTAGATGTAGATGCCCGGGACTTGCTGCAGTTGAATAATAATAAACACCCATGGCTCCTATATTTGACGGGATACGCTATTAATTATTGGAATACTGATCTCTCATTTCCGGTTTGTCGTCATTAGAATGGCTTCTAAGAACATAATGAGACCTAGTGTTGATGTATTCTCTGCGGAAGGACTGGGTGGAGTGGGAGGGGTGTCGTGAATGATCAGAGACCACCGTATTATCTACAAGTTAGATGATTTCGGCCCAGTGACAAGAGAATGACTGCGTATATTAACACAGTACATAATAAACAATATGCGAACACACACACACACACACACACACGCCGTCATCTCATCATTCACTCGTATCTGCACACACAGGCAGCATGATAAAAGATGCATTGTCAGAAAAAGTTGGAAACCCCCCCGCCACCCCCCCTCCTCCCTGTGATATGTTTTCCTTCTCGTGCGTATGAGGATCATTGTTTTGCGTCTCTGACACAAATTTATGAACGTGTTATTCCTACCAGTGAATAGAACTGATTTATTTATCAGATGTTTGTGCTGATACTGTTCAAAATGACCTTAACTTTGTGACATACATTTTCAAGGTCAGTTCATCTTGCAGCCACGAAGAGTAAAGTAAAGTCATGAAAAGCGTCATTAGAGCCGAATGATTACTTCAGCTGTATTCAGTTACATAACTCCAACAATGATCTTCCACCCACCCATTGGCCTTCAGTCTAAATGAGTGGAAGCTTTGCCAAAGACGTGTGTTTCACTCGCAGTAGTATCAGCATCCTCCCAGTCTCCCCTGGCTCCAAAAATACGAAAACAGTTCCCGGAAGAGTGAATTCTGCAGCCACCCCTCCCCTTCTGTTACGGCTATGTTTTTGCAAAATTAGAAATTAGTGAAGTGAATCTAACGTAAAGACCAGGGTTCAATTCCACCCTCGGCCATCTCTGTGTGGAGTTTGCATGTTCTCCCCGTGTATGCGTGGGTTTTCTCCGGGTACTCCGGTTTCCTCCCACATTCCAAAAACATGCTAGGTTAATTGGCGACTCCAAATTGTCCATAGGTATGAATGTGAGTGTGAATGGTTGTTTGTCTATATGTGCCCTGTGATTGGCTGGCGACCAGTCCAGGGTGTACCCTGCCTCACGCCCGAAGACAGCTGGATAGGCTCCAGCACGCCTCGCGACCCTTGTGAGGAAAAGCGGTAGAAAATGAATGAATGAATGAATCTAACGTATTATGTACACATACAGGGCCTCATGCGACTAAGATTCATTTATCATTCATTCATTCATTTTCTACCGCTTTTCCTCACAAGGGTCACGGGGGGTGCTAGAGCCTATCCCAGCTGTCTTCGGTACTGGTGGCCAGCCAATCACAGGGCACATATAGACAAACAACCATTCACACTCACATTCATACCTATGGACAATTTGGAGTCGCCAATTAACCTAGCATGTTTTTGGAATGTGGGAGGAAACCAGAGTAAACCCACGCATGCACGGGGAGAACATGCAAACTCCACACAGAGATGGCCAAGGGTGGAATTGAACCCTGGTCTCCTAGCTGTGAGGTCTGCGCGCTAACCACTTGACCGCCGTGCCGCCCCAACTGTTAACCTAGCATGTTTTTGGAATGTGGGAGGGAACCGGAGTAAACCCACGCATGCACGGGGAGAACATGCAAATTCCACACAGAGATGGCCGGTAAGGTAATTACATTTTTTTTTTTTAAATCAAGGTAATTAAAATGCCAAACAATGAGACTGACTCAAAAGTAGTAAAACATGTGACTCACAATGTGAGGCCACCATTGGTGCTCAGTTATCTATGACACCAAAAGCCAATGCTTGTTATTTTTAATGCGCTATTGTGCTTCATTTGCCACATGGTAGCTTTTTACATAGGGCATCTTGAGAATTTTTGATTTGGAAGCAGTAAATCATTGTTTTTACAGCGCAGCTCGGAGGATTGTCTTTGAGCTAATACTGCAAAAGAATAACAAATGCGTCTGTTATCAGAGGCTGACCTACTCTCTGGGCTTCAGGCTAATTAATGGCAGTGTGGCAGCTATTGTGTCGTAGATGTGGCCTTTTACTACAGAGTATTTTTTTGTGTATGCGTGTGTGATGGAGCAACGGTGCCACATTTTCTTGGTACACCATGGCCCATTTCTTGGAAGAAAAAAAACCACAAACAGTACTACCATTTCCAGCATGTACCCAGCAAGATAAAGTTTCTTTATTGAACGTCTGTGCGGACACAAACAACAAAAACAAAGTCATGACAGTCACACGGTAGCATATGAATGTTTTTAATACTCTATTGCATCTTCCAAAGAACAACAACAGCAACCCGGGTCACTGTCATTGATTAGCTGTAAGGTGTCCAGTAGGGAATTCAACCTTTATTTGGTGCCTCGTGACAAAGTGCTGACCTTCATGCTGCACCTTTTTTACTGCTGCATGAGCATGTATGTGCATAAAAGCAAAGGCACTCGGCAGAGGGGTTGTTGGGGCAGACCCTGGCTTTAATTTGCTGTATGATTTATTTTATCTCAGGATTTATTTCATCAAGAAAATATAACTTTTAACGAGAACTACTACTACATTTTGTATTTTAGACCCGTACTGGTATTTGTGTTGTATATTTCCTAGCTACATTTTAGTGTTAAGTTGCTGTGTGATGATTTTAGCCTAATATCATATTGTGTAATGACCTTCTGCGGTTTAATTTGCTGTATGACTTACTTTATCTCTGGATTTATTTCACCAAGAAAATATAACTTTTAACGAGAACTACTACTACATTTTATATTTTAGACCCGTACTGGTATTTGTGTTGTATATTTCTTAGCTACATTTTAGTGTTAAGTTGCTGTGTGATGATTTTAGCCTAATATCATATTGTGTAATGACCTTCTGCGGTTTAATTTGCTGTATGACTTACTTTATCTCTGGATTTATTTCACCAAGAAAATATAACTTTTAACGAGAACTACTACTACATTTTATATTTTAGACCCGTACTGGTATTTGTGTTGTATATTTCTTAGCAACATTTTAGTGTTAAGTTGCTGTGTGATGATTTTAGCCTAATATCATATTGAGTAATGACCTCCGCAGTTTAAATTGCTGTATGACTTATTTTATCTCAGTATGTATTTTACCAAGAAAATATAACTTTTAACGAAAACTACTACTACTACATTTTGTATTTTAGATCCGTACTGGTATGTGTGTTGTATATTTCCGAGCTACATTTTGAGTGTTAAGTTGCTGTGTGATGATTTTAGCCTAATATCATATTGAGTGATGATTTCCAATGAATCCACAGCAAACTGTCATCTTTATCACAGCTAAACCAGCAGCAACACAGAATACGTGCAAAACTTTTGCAACATTTAACAGTACTTATAAGTGCCTACAGAAATTCATCACAGCTAAAACAACTATGGCGATGTGAGAGTACGATTATAACAGTGATTGCTAGTTAATCCTAGCAAGAGTTGTGTATTAACTTAATTAACGTGTGCGAGTATACCATGTAGGAATTTTAGTTTGGAGCACTGCTGTTGGTGTGTTAAGGACAGTAATAAAGTTTGTATTAATTTATCAAAAGATGCACCGATAACTACTTTTCGCTCCAGTTACTACCGTTTACATGATATAGAATTTTTGTACGCATCCCTACTTAGCAACTGTAGTTCCTTGCCATACAATCCTTAAAATCTTTCTGCACTCAGGTTCTAATAAAGTCTCCTGTCCTGTTCTATCCTCAGGTTGGAAATCTCCTAATCAGAATATAAACCCTGAGGCAAAACACACTTGTCTCACTAAACCGCTGCACTCAGAAATCAATAAAACATGTCAATAATGAGCCGATCCATTACAGCAGTCAAAGGCGTTGCCATCCAATTACAAAGGTGTTCGGGTCACTTTAAAAAGTCAAAGACCCCCTATACCTGATTGTCCTATCACATAAATCAGCGCCTGAGCTTAATGCACTGCAGCTAGTTTGCATAAGGGCTTGATTAAGTGCCCCCCTAATCTCCTGTATTAATCAAAATGATTAAAAAAGCCAGCAATAAGACGCTACGACGGAGCACAGGCAAGAATGTGCTTTCCAGTAATCAGGAGCATTAAAGTGTGATGTCACACTCAGTGGGGAATAAAAAACACTCTGCATATCCATTCGGTCCGGCAGCCAAGCGCTGGCAAAGCAGGTGTTATGGATTGTCTCAGCTCTGGGAACAAGTCGCTGACCCCTTTCCCTGATCCTTTTCCTGTTTGGGAGCGGCGATACAGTTTCGTTTATTCCGTGCCACAACAGCATGTTTTTTTTCCTCATATCAACATTCTCTTTCTCTATTTCAGTCATGTCATGTTCCAGGTGGAGTGACACAGCCAGCCATCGGTGGGGGGGGGGGGCTCCAGGAAATTTGTGTCCTCTCTCCGAAAAAAACATGTTTTGACCGTCTGTGACACATCTGGAGGGATATTTACTCCTGCAGCCATTCTTTTCGGCGACCGTATGACACAATACGCTTGACAGGATCTATTTGCACACCCTGCAAAAGCAAAACACATTTTGGACAAACGAGAGCAAAAAGGTCAGCTATAGCGGCTGTGAATAGAAGAGAAGAACAAAAAAAACAGATTAGAGCTATCTTTAGGCATCCATTAAAGAAACAAAAGGCTACTTTGTGACAGCTATAAATGTGCCACTAGTGACACATAATGTATAAACAAGTCCTGACTTAATACAATGCACTGAGTCGCGACTAAACAACTGAGTCACGTACTGTGCAGCAGATTCAGCATCCTATTTACATCTTATACATGTCTGCAGTACAGTTGACAGCTGGGATAGGCTCCAGCATACCTGTACTGTTGCATATAAGCGGCATAGAAAATGTACGGATGGCTTTTCCTCTCTATGGAAGAGCGGCAGCAACAAGCACCTCGCATGGAGGTGGAGGACTGCAGCGCATGTGACATTTCTCACACGAGGGGTGGACCGGTGGCCAGCCAATCACAGGGCACGAATAGACAAACAACCATTCACACTCACATTCATACCTATGGACAATTTGGAGTCGCTAATTAACCTAGCATGTTTTTGGAATGTGGGAGGAAACCGGAGTACCCGGAGAAAATTCATGCATGCAAGGGGAGAACATGCAAACTCCATACAGAGATGGCTGAGGGTGGAATTGAACTCGGGTCTCCTAGCAGTGAGGCCAACCACTAACCACTTGTCCACCGTGCAGCCTGTACAAATTAAAAAAATGTTAAAAACAATTGGAAACATAAAGAAAATACATTTAAAACACATTTCAGTGGATATATATTCATATTTATTTTATGTTATTGGTTGTTTTTCCATCACTATCTAACTGATATTGACGTGTTTTCTTTAATGGGATGAAAAAAAAAGATGGCCACACAATGAAGTGATGACAATATGCCGCCTTCCCCATCACCTCTTTATGAGTGATTGAGCTTAAGTTAAGCCCTCCTGCACCATCTGGAATGGCAGTTTTGTGCCGGGGTTATTGTTTGGGTCTAGATGCTCTCCATCCATCAGGTCCAAAGCCCAATACAGCTGAGCTCATTCTTCCAGTGTCCCCCGCTGCGTGGAGGCTGTACACTTCATCTCCTCTGTTTAAGACCCCACAGGTCCGTTGCATAGATTGACCTTCAAGAGCGTTAAAGAAAAGAAAGAATGAGGTGAGATATTCCCAGCCCAATGCGGGGGTGTCAAACCAGAGCCGGGGGGGCTGTCAAATTAAAACCCCCCAAGTGGGCCGCCATGCCAGCCTTACCGGAGTTGCACAAGGTGTTCCTGTCCTTGAAAGCCCGCCATGAGTCCCACATTGAAGCTGGGCATTTTTTTTTTGTCTGTTCCTCGACTGATCAGGCATCGCACAGCATCAATCAGTCATCTCTGAGAAAGGTTACCTAAGGGGTTAACGCTGCCAACCTTTCCCATCTGTTGCTAAGGAAGTACAGCCTGTTGTGCAGGAAACGGGGAGATCAGTTTCCTGTTATGAAGAGAGGCTTTTAAAGGGTTGCGCTCCACTCAATCGGGCAACAGATGCCGGGCCAGAAAGCACAGCCAATAGCAAAAGATTTGGCGTCGGAGAGAAACTGTTTTTGGAAAACTGTTTTTAGGAACCCTTTTATGCAATTCTGGCGCAGGAAACAATACATGGGCAAGGGAATAATCTATGTTTGATACTGGAATATATCGGACAAAGTATATTCAGAAAGCGTCTCTTGTTATGCATCAACCACAGTGATTAAATGGCATTAAATGCCCTGAAAATATAATTATTTTCTCAGTGGGGCACAGTCATAACGGACAAAACTAAACTTATGAAAGCATAAATCCTCAAAAATGTATTAGTATGCTTCAAATTAAACATTCAAAGATAAATAAAAGGTATCTCCAAGCAACTAGCATACACAGTATGTCTATATAAAATTGCATAACAAATAATATGATGGATTAGTGGTTAGCGCGCAGAACTCACACCTCAGAGACCAGGGTTCAATTCCACCCTCGGCCATCTCTGTGTGGAGTTTGCATGTTCTCCTCGTGCATGTGTGGGTTTTCTCCGGGTACTCCAGTTTACTCCCACATTCCAAAAACATCACTGCAGGGGCAAAACAGAAGTTACCACTTCCACACAGCATGAGAGGCAAATCATCAAACCCATTATAACTTGTCTTTTTTTACCTGTAATGCTTCATAGTCAATTATTTAAAAAAAAAAGTGATGTACCAAAGGAAACTCCACACAGAGATGGCCGAGGGTGGAATTGAACTAGGGTTTCCTAGCTGTGAGGCCTGCACACTAACCGCTAAGCACCGTGCAGCCGGTAAAAATCCAATACCAAGTAAATACAGGGCCAGTATCGCTGATAACAATACCAGTACCGGTACCAATTTTTCAAGATTATTTAATGATTTCGAGGTTGAGTGGTTATCACGCAGGCCTCACAGCTCAGAGACCAAGGTTCAATTCCACTCTCAATCATCTTTTGCATGTTCTCCCGTGCATGCGTGGGTTTTCTCCGGGTACTCCGGTTTCCTCCCACATTCCAAAACCATGCTAGGTTAATTAACGACTCCAAATTGTCCATAGGTATGAATGTGAGTGTGAATGGTTGTCTGTCTCTTTGTGCCCTGTGATTGGCTGGCCACCAGTCCAGGGTGTACCCCACCTCTCGCCTGAAGACAGCTGGGATAGGCTCCAGCACCCCCCACAACCATTGTGAGGATAAGCGGTAGAAAATGAATGACACAACAAAAAGGATTTCTTAAGATAAAAATTGAACAGGACTAAAAATCTTGACCACACTTTTCTTGGTATCAATACTATCGTTATTTGTATCGATCCTCCCACTTCTATCGCTTACTTTAATATTGTCAGGATACACGGTGTGTAAGTTATGTCAATCGTGTAAACATAGCACGTTTTTAAGACGTTGCAAACGCAGTACAGAAATCGAACGTACACGCAAGGCAGGTCTGGAAGTCCTGCCCCAGGAAGCCAAGCAGCACCTCCCGTTAGCACACCGCCGTTCACTCCAGAGGAGCATCAGTAGAGGACGTACACTAGCGCTCCTCACACGGAGGCGCATCATCATCATCTTCTCGTACAAATCCACACGATTTGTTCCGTGACTCCGCTTTTGCAAGCTGATTTTAACAGCTTTGTTTCTCTTTTTGTTTTACATTGAATCCGGATTAACTTTTGTGGAAGAGACGTTGGCGAAAAAATGAGCGTAACTCTCCGTTCCCGTGGATGATGATGATGTCCCACGATGAACACAGGTTGGTTGCAAATATTACAAATATTTACTATATGACTGTTTTATTTCGTTTTTTTTGGATGCAGCGATTTGATTTACAACATCCCGATTAGTGGGATTGGGGACGGATTATTAAATGAAAACACTTTTCCAATTCAGATGTAAGCAATGTTTGCATTAACTGTACTTGACTTGTAGTAAAACGTTGGAATTTAAAAGTACATTTTAAACTCTGTATTCTTATACAAATATTACATGTTATATTAAATATTTTTATTAAATAGCAAACGTTAGCTAACATGTGCCAAGACTTGAATAGTAGTAGTAGTGGTTTACTACACAGGTAGGATTTCTCACTGTGGACATTGTATGCAATCATATCCTGTGTTTGAGTCCCAGACTCTGCAGCATACTTTTGATTTTTCAAACATTTATTTAAATTAAATTCTTGTTGCATAATGCATATCCTGTTGTTTGCAAGTCGGGTGCTTTGTCAGCCCGGGGACCCTTGTTTTCCTTCTGTTTTATTGTTCTTTGACACAGCCTTTTCAGCAAATATGTGTGTATGTGTGTGTGTATATCTATTTGTGAGTGTTTGTGTGTGCCTGCAGTGGAAGAATGACAAGAAGGAAGTCCATTTGTGTGGTGAAAAATGTGTACTCTTAGAGGTACACGGGCTGCTGCCGATGTACATCCTCCGTGGATTCCTTTAAAATGATATACACAGATATATATACATTATGAAACTTCAAAATAAAGTCAAATAAGTGGCATTTCAGCTTTTAATAGAAAGTAAAGAGACACAGTGTCTAATAGGATGTGCGTCAGGGCAGGTGCTCAATAACAGGAAGTGACAAGGCGTGTGCACACTTTGTTAGGAATGGGTGTACTTCATGACACTTGTAAACTTCATCAACTTCACAGAAATCTGCATTAGAATAACTCAATTATAAGGAAATGAAATGGTAATTGTTTTATTTCATTTTGAACATGCATCAGATTACAATTGAATGCATCACATAATCAGTTCCCAGTTCCACATGTCCAAAAGGAGTAGGAAGAAGCAAAGCTTATTAAATCCTACCCCTCCATCTGGTACTTTTACAATCAGTAACTGTTACATTTGTTCACTTCCTGCTTTCCATAATACCATTTAAGGTTTTTTTTTTTGTTGTTGTTTTTTAATAATGCACCTCGTACTGAAGTAGAATGAAGAAATATCTTACTTTTTATTTTTCTACACAAAATAAGATGAAAAATAAATCAACAAATCAAGAATAAAGAAAATTAATCAATCAGTAATGAATAAATATAATAATAACAATAAAACGGCAAATAATAAAAACTTAAGAAATTACATAGTTAGTGGGTAGACAAATTATTTTTTTTCAGATTAAAAATAACAAAGCATTATTAGAGCCCTGTAGACTTGACAAAACACGACTATAGTCACATTTAAACTCTTTTTTATTTACAACATATTGCGCAACAGCAGGGTCTTGAGACACATGCTAACTCGCAAACTAGAGAGCTAGCGACCTAAACGGTAGCCTTCAAGTTATTTCCTTTAAACTTAAATGGCCAAAAACGTACCACTTCCACACGGATAGGGAGGATAACTATTAACAGTTATTTAACATGAACATTAATCAAACTTAATAATTTTTTCTGGGTACATGATACCATACAGCATCCATATCAAACTAACATTAAACTTTCATATCAAGGCAGGGGCCTCAAACTAGTGTCCTGCGGGCCACATTTGGCCCGCGGGCCGCGTGTTTGAGACCCCTCGAAAAAAATGAAAATGAACTATATCAGCAAGTTTAAGTATTTGTGATTTCATGCGAAGTATTTGATATGACCGTCACCGTACACAATAAATATAGTCACCGTCAAGGTGTAGCTTGGCTTTTTACGCAGCCAAGCAACTCCTCATTGTGCTCCAACATGCATGTGTCATTTCCCAGACAGGGAGATGTTATTGTTCCTCCTCTAAGTATGCTGTGGCTCTGTTGTTTTTCCTGCTGATAATATCCCCTGCAGCATTCTACTTGTTACCAACTACAGACAGGACACGGGCTTCCCCTATGCCTTCTGTAGAAAAACATGTACATTTGTGTCTCCGTGTATACATGAGTTCAAGAAGCGGACATCTGAATGTTATTTTTTATTTTTTTAATGTTTTCTCTGTTTTTATAGATTTTCAAAATCCGCTGCAAGTCCCTCGACCGAAGGTCCGCAGTCACCTGACCATCAAAGTGCAGTCCAAACTGATGTCAAGACCTTGTCCCCCTGTGCGTGGGTCAAAACCTCCTGTCGCCCCCAAGCCCAAACCTTTCTACGAGTTTATACCGCAGAGGGAGCAATGCCTGCCGCGGAGCCTCGGTAATGGAGACCTGTCTCACTCGAACGGGGAAACGGGTCTTCATGAGGAAAACCAGGACGAGGAACAAAACGAGACAGAGGAGAAGGTTGTTGAAGGTGAACTTGAGGTCGGAGAAACGGAGAACGGGGGAAAAGGATGTAATCATAAAGATGATGACATCGAGAGCGTCGGCTCTGAAGACACCGTCATAGCAAACGACGGTTCGACGGCGGACACCAGTGAGGATGAAAATCCTCAGTCTGATGCTGGACCAAACAAAGACAATGATCCATTGACACTTTTGTCTTCTCCAGACAAAAACAAAGAGGAGGCTAGGGACACACGTGGACTTAGTGGAAAAACCGACATAGACTTGGATGAACCAGATCAAACGTATTCACTCGGTCCCGGTAAGACCGACTCTATTCAGTTCGACTTATCCACAGATGATACCGAGCTGGACGTCGGAAGATTCGTGTTTGGATTCTGCACGCTCCCAACAGTCACAGAAGAGTATCCCTACGACGTGATTGGCCCCGCAGACGGCGCCAGCGACACATGCGAGTCCGTCGACGCGACCGAAAGCGGAGACGCGGAAGTATGGCAACCGGAACGCGCCACCAAAGACATCTCGGGCTGCTTCCGTTTCACATCCAGCACGGAGGATGTGTTTGGGCCGTATTCAGTCATTGAAGCCGTTCCTTCAGATACGACGTGTACTGCTGATCCGGAATGGCGTGAAGATGATGACGCTAATGATCAGCATACATCAGGCGCTTCAAAGCAGGAGCCTTTCTACGTGTCATCGGACGACGTGGACAAACTCGACGATACGCAAACCCTCAATGAGAAGACTGAACCTGAAGATGGAGAACACGGGAATCAGCATCCGGACGCTGAGTCAGCAGATGAGTATGCAAACATCGAGGATTCTCCCTGCAATGAAACTGATAACTTTGAGCAGTTGGAGTGCGTCTCATCGGAAGATTACGTCGAAATCGGCGATGAGGACGAAGAGGAGCAGACAGAAAAGAAACCCGTCAAAGGAAAAAGTGCAAAAGAGAGAACAGCTCAACGAGAGCAGGCGTTCCTCAGCCAAAGGAGAAGCTGCCAGCCTCGTCTCAGGTTATGCAACATCACCGTACCAAAGGACTTGGACCTGGGTCGCACTCCGGAGCTCACAAACAGAGTCGTGTTCGCTCACACCACCGAGGCGTTTGAAGAAGACATCGAAGAACTTGATTGCCATATCGTGCCTTTTTATGAGGACACAGAGTCAGACAGCGAGGAGCATATTTACGAGGAGGCGGGGTTCGACTCTGAAGGGGAGAACTTTTTGAACCTGGATCGAAAAACCATTGTGACACGTTCTCGCTCTTATTCTGGCAAAATACCAGGGTACGTCCCAGAGACCGTACCCGAGGAGACAGGAAGTGAGTACCAAACGCATGACTACTGCACGGTGGCCTTGGATAAGAGCGGTGAACCGATCAGCCAATCGCAAGCCCCCGGAGAAAACCGCCTGGTACCGTCTACAAAATCTCGCCGCTTCCTTCTATATTCTCGTTCCACAGGGAGTCCAGAAGAATCCTTGGCTGACCGATCTCCAACGGATGAGAACAGGATCAAGAGGAAAGACGACACTCTCTCACTTCCATGTGTCATGACTTCTTCTGGGAGCTTCTCCCAACGAAGCCACCAATCGTCCAGCGGCGTTTCCACCCCAACATCTCTGGTGGACATCCCACCGCCGTTTGAACTGGCGTACATCACCAAAAAACCAGTAACCAAGAGTTCCCCTTCTCTTTTGATCCAGCATGAACCTGATGATCAACTCAAGAAGAAGAAAATCTCCTTCAAGCGCTTTTTGGCTCTCAAGTTTAAGAGAAAGTCTGACTCCAAAGGTTTCAGTGACGGTTCCGTTCGTTCCTCTCGATCGTCTTCTGAGTCCAGTCACCACGCCCCAGCAAGAGTCATCGAGCTCGACCGTCGAAGCAACGACAGCTCCCCTCAGCTCCAGTCTCGTATTGTTAACCCCCATCAGCGTCCATCGGATCGGATATCGAACCTGGTCCTCTATAAAGACCATCAGAGGAGGAAAAGTGAACTCAAAGCTTACGGCAGAGGCGTCTCCAGAGTTGAATCCTTCGAGGAACGATCTCATCGTGCTGCCATGCCGCTGCCTTTAACGAAACCCCGATCGATCTCATTTCCGAGTGCAGACACGTCTGACTATGAAAATATTCCAGCCATGAGCTCAGACTATGAGAACATCCAAATTCCAGGCAGGCCGACCAGATCGCACACCGTGACTGAGTTTTTTGAGGATCCAAATCGCATGACAACCCCCTGCAATGAGAACGATGGCTACGTGGACATGAACAGCTTCCCTGGGATAGACAGCAAGCCCCAGACGGCGAAACCGGATGCTGAAAGGTATTTGGAATTTTATCTCATTCATTCATTTTGTACCGTTTATACTCACTGGGGGTGCTGGAGCCTATCCCAGCTGTCTTCAGGCGATAGGCGGGGTACACTCTGGACTGGTCGCCAGCCAATCACAGGGCACATATAGACAAACAACCATTCACACTCACATTCATACCTATGGACAATTTGGAGTCGCTAATTAACCTAGCATTTTTTTGGAATGTGGGAGGAAACCGGAGTACCCGGAGAAAACCCACACATGCACGGGGAGAACATGCAAATGGCCGAGGGTGGAATTGAACTCCGGTCCCCTAGATGTGAGGCCTGCGCGCTAACCACCAGTCTCTTGCTTCTAAATTAGGGGATTTGAATCTATTCTTAGGTGTACGCTTAGAGTAATGAACAGATTCTTCCTGGATAATCCGAAAAACTCCACTGGGACTACTTAATCCAGGATAAAAAAAAAAGTACCAATAAAAACTCCGGATTACACAAAGTAACTGTGGCAAGAAATCAAAGAAGAGATTAAAACACCCCAAAAGTCGCATTTAAACTCCTGGTGGTTAACACACAGGCCTCACAGCTAGGAGACCCGAGTTCAATTCCACTCTCGGACATCTCTGTGTGGAGTTTGCATGTTCTCCCCGTGCATGCGTGGGTTTTCTCCGGGTACTCCGGTTTCCTCCCACATTCCAAAAACATGCTAGGTTAATTAGCGACTCCAAATTGTCCATAGGTATGAATGTGAGTGTGAATGGTTGTTTGTCTATATGTGCCCTGTGATTGGCTGGCCACCAGTCCAGGGTGTACCAGACAGCTGGGATAGGCTCCAGCAACACCCGCCACCCTCATGAGGATAAGTGGTAGAAAATGAATGTTTTTATTCTAAGTGGTCGAGGGCGCAGACTCACAGCTAGGAGACCCGAGTTCAATTCCACGCTCGGCCATCTCTGTGTGGAGTTTGCATGTTCTCCCCGTGCATGCGTGGGTTTTCTCCGGGTACTCCGGTTTCCTCCCACATTCCAAAAACATGCTAGGTTAATTAGCGACTCCAAATTGTCCATAGGTATGAATGTGAGTGTGAATGGTTGTTTGTCTATATGTGCCCTGTGATTGGCTGGCCACCAGTCCAGGGTGTACCCTGCCTCTCGCCCGAAGACAGCTGGGATAGGCTCCAGCACCGCCCGCCACCTTCGTGAGGATAAGCGTCAGAAAATGAATGAATGAATGAACATAAAGGTTGCATAACAATGGCCTATGCTTACCTGCAGTGCTTTCAGTCATTAAGAGTCATTAAAATGATTGTTTTGATTACTAATATGGTCTACAGTCACACTGCATGACCCGTATCTCCTATTTCTAAGCATTGTGGGATACCCCTTGTGGAGAACGTTTAGAGGTCACTTCAGGAGCATCTGGCTTCCATGAAGGTTTGAAATGATAGCGCAAGTAATGATAATTTAATAGCTCACTGAGCAGAGATTATTAAAATGAGATGAAGTCATTATTGGCTGCAATTAAAAGTGAGATGTGGACGAACGGTGTGTACAATTGAGGCAGCTGAACATGAATATATATAGTAAGGTACATGAAGAGGCAGGAGGAGGAAAAAGATAGCAGTGATGCTGTAATTGCTCTCATGTAGCTGACACTTACGGTTAAGTTTAGAAGTGCTTTTATTAAAGTAGCACTCTCCCGGGTGCCTCTCTTTCATTGGACCCCGGAGGGGGCCACAGGCTTTAACTGCAGTGTGTGATGGAGTGAGGAATCACCGCGGCTAGACAGTGCCAAATTACCTCAGCTTGACCCACAGCTTCGGTCGCTACGGGGCTGCAGTCTTTCCCTTTCTTAATAAAATAGTTGTGCTTTGATGACCTGTGTGTGGTCAAAAAAGACGGGCCATTATTGAACGCTCCCTAAAAGCCTGACTGTAAAGTTAATATTGGGGTAGATCGCCCCCCCTCGGCCCCCATCACAATTTATTTTTATGTCTTGTTTGCCCTTTCTAGTTCCATTTTTTTATATACTGTAATGTTTTTCTTAGTGTTATTGTATAGGAAGGAATGTCATCATTACACCATGAGACTCACTGTAAACATACAGTACACGCCACCCAAAAACCTTAAGTACTTACAGATTCCTGTTTTTTATATCATGTAGTCGGGTTGGGAACGATAAACCGATGCAACCGGATATCCGGTTCAACACGGTTCGATCAGGATTGATGAGGATTAGCCATACATACTTTATAAATTAATTGTGGAGATAAACACGGAGTATCGCAAGACAAGCAAGCGCTTGACACCCCATCACTTGAAGATGAGAATAGCTGTAAATAGCATTAGCAGCGCTAGCATCGACGATTTTCAATACATCAGCAAAATATGCACATATTATAGTGATTTAATTCATCTCATTTATTATCTTATCTGTGTTTAAAACTGGCTGCACGGCGCGCGAGTGGTTAGCACGCAGGCCACACAGCTAGGAAACCCGAGTTCAATCCCACCCTCGGTCGTCTCTGTGTGGAGTTTGCATGTTCTCCTCATGCATGCGCGGGGTTTTCTCCGGGTACTCCGGTTTCCTCCCACATTCCAAAAACATGCTAGGTTAATTAGCGACTCCAAATTGTCCATAGGTATGAATGTGAGTGTGAATGGTTGTTTGTCTATATGTGCCCTGTGATTGGCTGGCAACTGGTCCCACTCGCCCGAAGACAGCTGGGATAGGCTCCAGCACCCCGTGTAATGCTCGTGAGGGTAAGCTGCAGAAAATGAATGAATGAATATACAATACAATACATATATACGTACATATATACAATATTGCAATATACGGAAGATCCCTACTTTGTGTTAGCCCATTGTGGCTCCGCACCCGCGGGTTGCCAACCCCTGGGTTAGGCCTGAGACCAGTGGTCC
The DNA here is from genome assembly GCF_037039965.1 of Doryrhamphus excisus. NCBI lineage: Eukaryota > Metazoa > Chordata > Actinopteri > Syngnathiformes > Syngnathidae > Doryrhamphus > Doryrhamphus excisus. The sequence goes on along the minus strand of NC_136367.1, from coordinate 17,168,960 downwards.
AAAATTTTTACAATCACCACTCTATTGTATGTATACAAAAATTTTCACACTTTGAAGGGAGCATCAACAAATAGGCTAAATACCCACATGCGGTTTGTGAACCGCGGGTTGCCGACCCCTGTCCTTGAAAAAAACCCCACCAACAGTTAGAGATTGTCGTACAATATCATAAAATATCAAAAAAAAGGCAAAAAAAAAATTTTCCCCAAAAAAATTCTCAAAAAAAAATTATGGATGTGCGTCATTCCTAAAAAATTCTGCTGGTTGCAGCCCGGCGGTGCACTCCATATTGCCTCAATTGCTTTGCAACATAAAATGAATCAGCTTTAATCAATTTTACCCATGACCACTCAGCGTATTGCTACAAGCCTCAAGATCGCAGTGACATTTACGGAAGTGAAGGTATTTTTTTTTGTTGTTTAAAACTTCATAGGCATCTCACACAACAGACTCCCAGCCTGGCCTCTTTTTCTGTCTGTGATGCTATCGATGTAGCTCATTGTGAGCTGGAGGTCTCCCGGCACTCTCCATGATGCGAAGAACCTATCAGTGCTGTCAGCTCCACTTTACCACATTTCCCCTGGAGAGCCCTGTGTTGCCAGAGCCACCACTCTTTAGTGAGTCTATCGGGGGGGGGGGGGCGGTTTATGTTTATTTCAATGCAAGTGCACACACACATATGTGTATATGTGCGTCCACGATTGTGTCGAGTGGACCTCCCCCGTGTCCCTTTGTGGCTATATTGTCCCGGATGCTCAAAATCTTGACACGGCTGCACATCTCACAATGGCAGTGATTGATTGAGAATGCAGCCGCTGCGGTCAACGTGTTTGTATACCCACAGAGGAAAAATAAAAGATTTTTAGTGGTGAGAATCACCGAATGCTCACAAAAGCACCGCGCTGTAGTACTAAAATGTCATTTCAATGTAGCCACAAAGCTGCTGCACAAAAAAAAAAAGTCTGTCTGTGATAATGTGCAACGCTACCGCCGCCATATAAGGATTCAGGTTACAGCAAATAGTCCATTTGCAAGCTACATTAATGTGCAAAACTCACTAATGATGCAATGCAATGCGAGTATTTTTTCTGCAAGCGTGTGTGAGTGTGTGCGTTTGAGTGTACAGTGGATGCTTTATCAAAGATGGCACTCTTGCTGAGAACGCACCGCTCTTGCCAATTAACAGTGTGGCAACAAATGAGCAGTAAACAACATGTTGGCAAAGAAAGTGCGAGAGATGCGATTGTGTTGAACATTGAGCCCATTAACCGATTCCCTATGTCATTTTTAGGCGGTTCCACTTAATAAAGCAAATGTGTTTTTTTGCGTCCTTATAAATTGATTGTGGAGATAAACACGGAGTATCGAAAGACAAGCAAGTGCTTGACACTCCCCATCACTCGGGCCTGGGCTTCTGTTGATTTTTTTTCATGATTGACTGAAGATGAGAATAGCTTTAAATAGCATTAGCAGCCTTAGCATCTACGATTTTCAATACATCAGCAAAACATGCACACATTATTCATTCATTCATTCATTCATTTTCTACCGCTTTTCCTCACGAGGGTCGCGGGGGTGCTGGAGCCTATCCCAGCTGTCTTCGGGCGAGAGGCGGGGTACACCCTGGACTGGTGGCCAGCCAATCACAGGGCACATATAGACAAACAACCATTCACACTCACATTCATACCTATGGACAATTTGGAGTCGCTAATTAACCTAGCATGTTTTTGGAATGTGGGAGGAAACCGGAGAACCTGGAGAAAACCCACGCATGCACGGGGAGAACATGCAAACTCCACACAGAGATGGCCGAGGGTGGAATCGAACCCTGGTCCTCCTAGCTGTGAGGTCTGCTCGCTAACCACTCGTCCACCGTGCCGCCCCGCACACATTATAGCAATCTAATTCATCTAATTTATTATCTTATTTGTGTTTAAAACAAGTGGTTAGCACGCAGGCCACACAGCTAGGAAACCCGAGTTCAATCCCATCCTTGGCTGTCTCTGTGTGGAGTTTGCATGTTCTCCCCGTGCATGTGTGGGTTTTCTCCAGGTACTCCGGTTTCTTCCCACATTCCGAAAACATGCTAGGTTAATTGGCGACTCCAAATTGTCCATAGGTATGAATGTGAGTGTGAATGGTTGTTTTTCTATATGTGCCCTGTGATTGGCTGGCCACCAGTCCAGGGTGTACCCTGCCTCTCGCCCGAAGACAGCTAGGATAAGCTCCAGCAACCTCCCGCGACCCTTGTGAGGAAAAAAAGGTAGAAAAATGAATCAATGAATTCCATAGCATGTCCGAGTCATTAGACCGCAGGCCACACAGCTAGGAGACCCGAGTTCGATTCCACCCTCGGCCATCTCTGTGTGGAGTTTGCATGTTCTCCCCGTGCATGCGTGGGTTTTCTCCAGGTACTCCGGTTTCCTCCCACATTCCAAAAACATGGTAGGTTAATTAGCGACTCCAAATTGTCCATAGGCATGAATGTGAGTGTGAATGGTTGTAATAAAGCAAATGTGTTTTTGCGTCCTTACGGTTATACACAGTTAATTTGATATATTTATAACATATATATAACATATTTATTTGTATCGCACAAACCTTTTCAGTGCGTCAACAAATCGCTGCTTCTGTTATGTTATGTGATGAAGGAGTTCCCTTAAGTACATTGTTGTACAGGGTGGTGGCTCTGCGGTGGACAGGGTGTGTCTCCGAGCTGACCAGGCCCGGTGCCAGGCATTCTTAGGTCATTGCCAGGTCATCCCCGGGGAGGAAATGTCCAGCCTAGCTTCCCACCGGTCTGTTTACAGGAAATGCAGGACAAGGGTTGGGGCTGTGGTGGGAGACAGGGATATGGAGACATGACCAGAAAATAGCATGAATTCAAAGGATGAAGGGGTTCGCCGTCGTCGGGTGGAGCCTTCCAGACTCTCGCTGATGAGGTGTGGCGCTCTCAGGAATGCCAGCGTCTGCTTTTTTGTGTTTTTTTTAGGAATACTTTTTTTGTTTTTGCAGCCATTCTGAAATTCTGTATCGAAATACAAGCAAGCGCTTGACACTCACTATAGTGATCTAATTCATTTCATTTTTTATCTTATTTGTGTTTAAAACTGGCTGCACGGCGCACGAGTGGTTAGCACGCCAGCCACACAGCTAGGAAACCTGAGTTCAATCCCACCCTCAGCCGTCTCTGTGTGGAGTTTGCATAGTACTCCCGGTACTCCGGTTTCCTCCCACATTCCAAAAACATGCTAGGTTAATTAGCGACTCCAAATTGTCCATAGGTATGAATGTGAGTGTGAATGGTTGTTTGTCTATATGTGCCCTATGATTGGCTGGCCACCAGTCCAGGGCGAAGACAGCTGGGATAGGCTCCAGCACCACCCTCGTCGACACCCTGGCGACTCCAAATTGTCATTTTTTTTTATCTTATTTGTTTAAAACTGGCTGCACGGCGCATGAGTGGTTAGCACGCAGGCCACACAGCTAGGAAACCTGAGTTCAATCCCACCCTCGGCCGTCTGTGTGGAGTTTGCATGTTCTCCCGGTACTCCGGTTTCCTCCCACATTCCAAAAACATGCTAGGTTAATTGGCGACTCCAAATTGTCCATAGGAGTTTGCATGTTCTCCCCGTGCATGCGTGGGTTTTCTCCAGGTACTCCGGTTTCTTCCCACATTCCGAAAACATGCTAGGTTAATTAGCGACATTCTGCACTCAGATAGGGCAGTTTTTTTATCTGCTATACATTACACACGTTATGTACCTACATACATTACATCTATCCAATGTAAATCCCCTATCATGTCATATTCCACATTCGTTGGACTCGTCAGAGGACCCGGATTTGCTACTACGATTTAAAAAGTCTCGACATTAGAAGTGCAACTCCCACAGGAAACACATAACCATTATAAAAACTGCTTCCATTCTCACAAGTCCCCCATCAGTATCACCATTGGTGTCTGTCGTGGCGGACAAATGCAGCTATTCTCTTGTACCTATTTCCTGTAATAGTGCCATTAGACGTGGAAAAAAAGAACCTAATATATATTTTAATTTGACTGAATTACATGTTGGAGGCATCATCAAATGAAGTATCTAAATATAGCCCCATTTTCATGTGTTATCCATTCATTTTCACACTTTAGATTCTATTTGTGCTCATATATTATAACATTATTAACTAGCATAATAGCGCTTCCTTAATGATGCTATTAAAATGGATTTTCATATTGGAATATACCTACAGGCTATGCATGTTTTCTTAAGAGGAGCATATGTGTCTGTTTTATACTACTTAACCAAATTCTAATTTCACACCAATTCCTTTTGCATTTTCATATTTTTTCTAGTTGAAGGCATTTTAATGTTCCCTCTGGTTCACAGAGGTCAGTCATAAGAAATATCCCATCTAATGTAGCGTGCCTTCCAATGATAAATGCGGAAGCTGTGAAGGAGGCTCGCACAGGGGGATGATAAAAGAAAGCCTTCCAACAAATTGAAGAAAAATATTATAAATGAGGCTACATAGTAGTTTAAACGCAGTAATAAGTAATGCTAGGTTATAATAATATAATAATAATAACTAATTCACCTAAATCTTGTTGTCATGTCTCAACGAACGCAAAACATTTAAACATTGCAAAGGTGGCCACAACAAAGAGGCTGAAGAGCTCATTGTGGCTCCGCACCCGCGGGTTGCCAACCCCTGGGTTGGGTCCGAGACCAGTTTTTTACAAATTTTTACAATCACCACTCTACGTACTGCAAAGAGAGCATCAACAAATGTGAATGTCCACATGCGGTTTGTGAACCGCGGGTTGCCGACCCCTGTCTTTGGAAAAAAAAAACACCAACAGTTAGAGATTGTCGTAAAATATCATAAAATATAAAAAAAAGGCAAATATATTAATCGTTGTGACCAAGGAATGACTAAGGAAGTTCACATTTGAGAAGCAAATAATAGATTAAGGCTGCATTTCCGCCAAGTGATTAGTGCGCAAGCCTCACAGCAAGGAGACCCGAGTTCAATTCCACCCTCTTCCATCTCTGTGTGGAGTTTGCATGTTCTCCCCGTGCATGCGTGGGTTTTTTTTCCGGGTACTCCGGTTTCCTCCCACATTCCAAAAACATGCTAGGTTAATTGGCGACTCCAAATTGTCCATAGGTATGAATGTGAGTGTGAATGGTTGTTTGTCTATATGTGCCCTGTGATTGGCTGTCGCCCGAAGACAACTGGGATAGGCTCCAGCACCCCCTGCGACCCTTGTGAGGATATGCGGTAGAAAATGAATGAATGAATAATACATTAATGATGGAGTCATTGATAAATTGTTGCACTTCTAATTAATACCACAACAAAACTTATAACTTGCATTATAATCGATGCAATGATTAATTTCCAATGTACCTTTATAGTAGATCATATTATGCCTAATTTATATGTGATAATCTTCTAGTCTTGTAGCTCTTAGTGCTGCTTTTAGATCATCATCCTTGTTAGGGGAATTTTGTCAAACACACTAAGTGGGTGTTAATGGTCTAGAGGACTTAAATAATTACCGTAGGTGGCATTAAAAGGGATTACTAGAAAAAATGACCTCCAGAGTGACCCTCTTGAGTCCTGCACCACAACACTGAAGGATTACCACTGTACACGCACAACTGTGTCATCTATAAAAGATTGACTTGGGAAGGAGATTATGGTGTACCAGTGGGCTGCATAGGAGGAAGCTCAGAGACGCTCATGGGAAAAATAAAAATGCATATTTTAGTAAAATGCATGCACAGATGTGTGTTACGAAGAAATGAAGCATAACATATGAAGATGTTCATTCATTCATTTTCTACCGCTTTTTCCTCACGAGGGTCGCAAGGGGTGCTGGAGCCTATCCCAGCTGTCTTGGGGCGAGAGGCAGGGTACACCCTGGACTGGTCGCCAGCCAATCACAGGGCACATATAGACAAACAACCATTCACACTCACATTCATACCTATGGACAATTTGGAGTCGCTAATTAACCTAGCATGTTTTTAGAATGTGGGAGGAAACCGGAGTACCCGGAGAAAACCCACGCATGCACGGGGAGAACATGCAAACTCCACACAGAGTTGGCTGAGGGTGGAATTGAACCCGGGTCTCTGATCTGTGAGGCCTGTGTGATAACCACTCAACCCCAAAATCATTAAATAATCTTGAAAAATTGGTACCGGTACTGGTACTGGTATTGTTATCAGCGATGCTGGCCCTGTATTTACTTGGTATTGGATTTTTACCGGCTGCACCACCGTGCAGGCCCCACAGCTAGGAAACCCAAGTTCAATTCCACCCTCGGCCATCTCTGTGTGGAGTTTGCATGTTCTCCCCGTGCATGCGTGGGTTTTCTCCGGGTACTCCGGTTTCCTCCCACATTCCAAAAACATGCTAGGTTAATTAGCGACTCCAAATTGCCCATAGGTATGAATGTGAGTGTGAATGGTTGTTTGTCTATATGTGCCCTGTGATTGGCTGGCCACCAGTCCAGGGTGTATTGTCCTTAAGTGCATCACGATTAAAAAAAAAAATTGACTATGAAGCATTACTGGTCAAAAAAGACAAGTTATATGAGGTTTGATGATTTGCCTCTCATGCTGTGTGGAAGTGGTAATGTCTATGTTAGCGGAGGCTGTCTGTTTTGCAAACTCCACACAGAGATGGCCGAGGGTGGAATCGAACCCTGGTCTCCTAGCTGTGCGGTCTACGTGCTAACCACTCGACCGCCGTGCCGCCCCATTATGAAGATGTTAATTTAGTAATTGCACTGGCGAGTATTTTGTGTTGTTGTTGTTGATTGGTGTTTCTCGTCTGGTTTTTCTGTTGCCAGTGCCTACACAGAACCTTTCCCTCTGAGCTCAGTCTCTGGCGGGTCAGCCGAGGAGGACCATGGACGGACGTCAGAAGAAGAAGAAGGGGCTGCCGAGCAAAGCTATGATCGACAAGTGAGTTATGGCAACATAAACAAATGAAACCACAGTCTAATTAGCTACTTTGTGTAGATAACCAAGTTATCTTCTGTGCAAGATCACCTTGGAGACATTATCTGCACCGAGGAATAGTTATACACTATTTAATAGAAATGGTTTTGTTTTCATCTTTGCCAATTAGTTTGCAAAGTGCTCCGCTTAGGATAGCATAACAGTGACAAAGCACAGTAGCCCCCCCCTAAATGGTTTAAATGGGATGTTTTGAGGCCGTTTGATTGGCCTCTAAATCAAATCGCTGCACCGCTGTCACCGTGGACGCTCGCTCTCATAAATAATTCATCTGAATTTAAAAGTGCCATGTTTGAGGGGGGGCCTTCATGTCTGCGCAGCACTTTAATGAAATAATCACTCTCGCTCTGACAGCAAATATCCAAGGAAAAACGAGGAAAACTTTCTCATCGGTCCCTTTTTGCTGCCGCGTTGCTGATGCTGTTAATGCTAGTGAGCATTAAATGGCGTTCATTCATCTTTTCACTGTACACTCTCCCCGTTTCGCAGATTGATGGGCGATCCCGAGCGTTCTACGTTGCCAAGGAGCTTGTTGACTCCGAGAGACTGTGAGTACCGCCACAGTGTCATCGCACAGGCTTTCATATATACATATATGAATATTGTTTACATTGTATGAATGGTGAAAGAGTCGAAATATTATGAAAAAAAATTGCATATGTATATATTACTTAGGTACCATCATTGAATACCATAAATTTGGGTGTATAAGCCACTACATTTTTCTTAAAGTTTGAACCCTTTGGGTAATTTAAATCTTTTGGCGTCTCCTTTGCTTCAGAGCTGCTACTGTGTCATCTTTCAACACAACCCTCAATTCATCACACAGCAACTTAACACTCAAAAGGTGTATTTAAAAATATACAAAGTTCCAATACGAATTTAAAAACTGAACCATTTTAAAGTTTTCCCATAAGGCATTGCATCTGGGCAACACATTAATCGGGGGCGCTGCAGTGACGTCAGCCTCCCTCCGGGCTTTGGACATATACCTTACTCACGTTTTAGAAACAAAATAGTGTGCTTTAAAAATCAAATTACATGACAATGACAACATTTTCAGTAAAATTGCAACAATTGCGCTTAATGGCTGACGTCAGCCTCCCTCTGGGTTTTGGACTCCAGCTTTTGTCTTCCCTCTGGTGGACAGAAGCAGCTCTGCAGTTCCATCCATCGTTTTCAATGCTGCTTCAATGAAATGCATATCAAACAAAATGCATTATGGGAAAACTTTCAAATGTTGCATTTTTTCCTTCATATTAAACTGGCATCAACACATTTTTCTATATTTCTGAGTGTTAAGTTGCTGTGTGATGGGTTTAATGTTATTTGTAATTTGTGGCTTATATAAGAACAAATATGTTTTTTCCTGTGGTTTGGACACCGGAATTTCCGGCAATAAAAATAATAATAATAATAATGTGCCACTGTTAGGAATGTTTAGCATGTTTTATGCTTCACTGATCATGTTGTGTGCTGTGATTGGCTGCCAACGTGATTCTGATTGCATCTGTTGGTCATCTATTTTATATTTTAAGTGTGTGACGCATATTTAGGTATTAAGTCCAATCGACCAGTTGAAGATAGAAAGGGAGGGAAATGTAATTACTTGGACGTCACCAACATGGAAAGCGGAGACCCATATTGGAATATTGATGAAACAATATCATTTTCACGGGCTTAGCGCCATTGTTCAACATAGTAATATTGATCACGTTGTTGACAATTGTCATTTGTAGTTTCATTGTGTTTCTCTGTGTTTTTCCAGACATGTCAGCACCCTGAAGTATCTTCAAGAGGTAAAAATGCTTGACTTTTTCAGATGCCTCCTCACTTTCTTAAAACGCCTCAGATAACATTTTATCATATGTGGGTCTCCTCCCCAGCGTCTGTCTGCATCTCCTTCTCCTCCCCCCATCCCCCCCCCCCCCCCGTGATTTAAAGTTCTGTTGAGGTTTATCAATGTTGTTGCAGTGAGATGGACTTCCTGTCCTTGAAACAACTGACATGTTGTGCTCTGGCGTGGTCGGTTGTAAAGTGACGTAGCGTGTTTACACCTGGCGCTTGCTGATGTGGTTCTTCTGTCTTTACCTCGTGATACGCCGTCCAGGGGAGATTGGGTTTACAAGATTTTTTGCCTTTGAACCCACTATTACCTCACCACATTAATCAACAATCAATACAGAAACCTGTTATGGAATCGGCAGCCTAAAAATGTTCATTTGATTCTTTTGCAGGTTGATATACTGTTGGTCAGGGGTGGGCAAATATTTTGACTCATGGGCCGCATTGAGTTAACAAAATTGTCCGGGGAGCCAGAACATATATTTAACACACACACACAGTATGTTATGCTTTTAAGCAAATTTTCCTTGAATTATTTGTCTAATTTTTACTATTTACTTTTTCTACTTTTCATTTTACTCACCAATTTTTCTTCAATGTAAAGCATGAGTATTTTGTGTGTGTATATAATAATAATAATAATAATAATAATAATAATAATATATATATATATATATATATATATATATATATATTATTATTATTATTATTATTAATAATATCTGTAAAAGTGTAATACTATCAGCTGTATGTTCTCATGTCCCTTTTTTCAGGAGCACTTTAAACATCAGATCACATCAAACTATGTCATTTAATTTTACATTAATTTTTTTTTTACAAAATAAGACATCCGACTTGCAAGTCATGTTTGTATGTTAAAAGTTGAAAACTTAGAAAGCAAATGGCGGGCCGGATTCAAACACTTGGTGGGCCGCATGTGGCCCCCGGGCCATAGTTTGCCTAACCATGCTGTAGGTCTATATATATTTGCTCTTTCTTCTTTTTTTTTTTCATTAATTGTAATGTAAAAAATGGCTAATGCTTGCCAGGGGATTTGAAGGTGAGCTGAAGTAAGTAGGTCAGCCATGCATCACCGCCGACTGCTGTCATGCTTTTTTTTTTCATCATCTGCATATCTGCCACATTAGGATATGTACCTTACTCACGTGCTAGAAACTAAATAGTGTGCTATCCCAGACAGGTGGAGACATTGGACTCCATCGGTCAGCCTGTACCTTTTAACCTAGAACAAGGTCACACATTGTGTGTGTATGTCTTATTCATGGTAATTCATTGATAGTCTATTATGATTATTAAAGCTGACATCTAATATGATGATATTCAAATGTAATGCAAATACTACATGCACATGGTATTTCAGTTGCGATCACAAAGTTTCAGGGTAGGGATGGACATAATTCATGCTGTATGGCGTTATTCTTACTTTACCTATCTTATGAAAATTTGTGCACGGTGGACTAGTGGTTAGCGCGCAGACCTCACAGCGAGGAGACCAGGGTTCAATTCCACCCTCGGCCATCTTTGTGTGGAGTTTGCATGTTCTCCCCGTGCATGTGTGGGTTTTCTCCGGGTACTCCAGTTTCCTCCCACATTCCAAAAACATGCTAGGTTAATTAGCGACTCCAAATTGTCCATAGGTATGAATGTGAGTGTGAATGGTTGTTTGTCTATATGTGCCCTGTGATTGGCTGGCGACCAGTCCAGGGTGGACTCCACCTCTCGCCCGAAGACAGCTGGGATAGGCTCCAGCACCCCCCGCAACCCTTGTGAGGAAAAAGCGGTAGAAAATGAATGAATGAATGAATGAAAATTTGTATGTGTTTTTGAGAGTCGACTGCCCATGACATCACAGACGGGCGACAAGAGCTGACTCCTGGTTCCTGTTTTGGACGTTTTATTATAAAAATATTATGAATGTCAGACAAACAAGGATTGGTAACACATGCTAGGACGCGGTGGTGTTATTTTATTTTTATTTTTTTCAACAAAAGACTCATCTGTTGTGTCATTTCTATGCAATGAAACGGCTTCATCGAGCTCGGAAGCATTACAGTGGCTCGGCATGCTTGTTTTTTTCTGGGAGAGCAACTTCATATGAGCTATTGTTCCATTGTCTGATAAGGAATAACAGAAGCACAAAGAATTTCCAGAGCCTGTCTCCACAAAGGAAGGGAGGCTGTGCTCCTCCTTTTATAGGACTTTTCACGTAAAACAACTTCAACACACAAGAGGTTGGATTTTGATGTTATTTGTAACCTATGACCTCTAGAGAAATTCTATTACGGCCAAGCTTGGCTTTGCTGCTGAACAAACTGCTCATGTTGCTTCTTGACGAAGCTTCTTTGACGTGACGAAAATGGGTATAGGCTGCACAAAATAGTGTGTGTGTGTGTGTGTGTGTAACCTAGGAGTCAGCCCGTGCTGTTTAAGTATGCACTCGTGTTGGTTAACTCATACAAGATGAATTGTATTGTATTGTATGTCACCACATTATCTCACAGCCAACTGGGACATCTTTATTTGTTTTATTTTGTCTGGGCTTTACACAGAACTATAATAGATGGACCACAGACGTCCATCCTTGTAGCGATGATGCTGGGGTCCCTCACACCAACCAGCTACTTCTTTACTAAGAAGCGTACAGTCAACATGGCTGTTATGCAACAACACCTGGTGCTCCGTTTCCTGAATGCCTGGACAGAGCCCAAAGTGGTTGGGGAGGTACTGTTGTGATATGAAAAAAGGGCGGCAGGAAGGATGTTTAGGGAGACTTACTTCCTCCCTTTTCCCCTTCCTCTTCAATCTTCATTCTTCAACACTCCCCGGCCACAATATTAGATACACCTACACAATCTGATGAGACGCTACAAGAATATTGTTTTTGATGAAACTGCAGTGTGAACATTTTTGAATACATACAATAGAGTGCTGATTGTAAAAATTTAATTTTTGCCTTTTTTTATATTTTACCATATTTTACGACAATCTCTAACTGTTGGTGGGTTTTTTCAAGGACAGGGGTTGGCAACCCGCAGTTCATGAACCGCATGTATGCCTATTTGTTGATGCTCCCTTAGCAGTGCGAACATTTTTTATACATAAAATAGAGTGGTGATTGTAAAAATTTTGGACCACTGGTCTCGGGCCTAACCCAGGGGTCGGCAACCCGCGGGTGCGGAGCCACAATGGGCTAACACAAAGTAGGGATCTTCCGTATATTGCAATATTGTATATTGTATTGTATATATGTACGTATATATGTATTGTATTGTATATTGCAATGTTGTAATGATAACAATACAGTCATTCATTCATTCATTTTCTACCGCTTACCCTCACAAGGGTTACAAGGGGTGCTGGAGCCTATCCCAGCTGTCTTCGGTTGAGAGGTGGAGTCCACCCTGGACTGGTCGCCAGCCAATCACAAGACACATATAGACAAACAACCATTCACACTAACATTCATACCTACGGACAATTTGGAGTCGCTAATTAACCTAGCATGTTTTTGGAATGTGGGAGGAAACCTGAGTACGCAGAGAAAACCCACGCATGCACGGAGAGAACATGCAAACTCCACACAGAGATGGCCGAGTGTGGAATTGAACCTGCGTTTCCTAGCTGTGAGGTCTGCGCGCTAACCACTCGACCGCCGTGCAGCCGAGAGCTGTTAGTAATAAATAAAAAACTTTATTGACAACAATAGCCTTCAGGGATAAGAAGTTGTCAAAACTATCCACTAACTATAAGATGTTTAATGTTCTCCATGTGCTCCAGCTCACCAAATTACAAAATAAATTTGGACCGCCACAAATAAATTCGATGCACTTTGTTGGCCCTCACATTCCAACACTATGGAATTATGGTCTATCAAAGTAGTTGCGAAGTCCGTGTGTAGTTGACCCTCCAGTCTTTGCATCCTCTTGCTTGTTGTTTTCTTCTATCAAACCTACTCATAGAATGTTATCAAATGACCACCTTGCACCCTTTCTTGTGTTGAAGGACTTCAGACCAGCGGCGGCTGAGGCGGTGGGTGAGGACGGCACCCTGGTTGTGGAGGAGCAGAGGTTGGAGGAGATATTGGGTGTTCTTCCTCAGGTCTTCACCCTCCATAGCAACATTTTGGCTGAGCTGGAGGAGCGCATCAGTCACTGGTACGCAAGCTATTCATTTTAAAAATGCATAGGGCTGCTTTCATATTTTATATTGATATTTTAACATGTATGTGGCTAATATACTGTATGTGATAAGGCATTTTTTTTTGCTCCTTTATCCTTTTTTTGCTGTTGTTTTTGTTTTCAAATAACTTAAACAACTTCCATAAATGTTATTTTCGTAATATTATGACTTCATTCCCATAATATTTTGACTTTATTCCCATAATGTTGTAACTTTTTTCCCAACCTATTTTTTTTCTTTTGGGGTTTTTTTTTTGTTTCTCATAATATAATTTTTAAAAACACACATTTTATTAAAATATTTGACTCTATAGTACTAAAGTGAAGTCATAATATTACATGTGTTTGTGTAAAATTCAAGTTAGAATAAAGCTTGTTCTCTTAATATTTTGAGTTTATTCTCGTAAAATTCTTCCATTTCTGCTTTCTTGTTAGATTTCAAATTTTAGCTAATACTTTGCAAAATTTCTGGTAATTTTTTAGAATTTTTCTTTATTTTTTTTACTTTATAAAAAAAACAGCCGCGGGCTACCAATTGCCCCTAAGTCACATTTTGGACACATTTTAATGTTAATGTAAAAACTACTCTAAAATATCAATAATTTGTGAGAAATACTGCACATGACGTCGTCACAACAAGATGTTCACTTCACGTCAATTTCTTCTCTTCTGTAGGGAGGACGGCCAACAGGTGGTGGATGTCCTCTTGTCACGTCGTGAGGACTTCAAGGTGTTTGACACCTTCATCTCGGAGTATGATCGCAGCATGTCCTTGCTGGATGGGAGCTGCAGAGCCAACCCCGCCTTTGCCAGCTTTGTCAAGAAATTTGAGGTAAAACTTTGTCTTCATTAGTCCTTTATGAAAGCTTGTAGCCGAGGGACATTTTTAATTGCATTTCTTAGCAAAAAGGTTGCCGACCCCTGTTGTTGTGTTTATCTTTTTAAATAATTGCACGCAACCCTTGTTTAATTTAAATCCCAGACTTGACTTATGAAGGTGTTTCGTCTGTGCTAAGATGAAATGTGATATACTATTTTGTACTCACCCAGGAGATTTGTCTTCGTCCTCTATAACCATTTTTAAAACGACTCGATACAATTTTTCTCTTCATCTGTGGTGTAAAAAGAGTAACATTCAGCTGTTCACTCTTTAACAGTCCTATGTATTGCAACTGTATTGATTCACTTCATCAGCACTACTTATACACACATTGTCAAAGCACGTGCACACGCTGGTGTTAATGGGTGCATTGACAGCTTTAATAAAAAAAAAGGACAGGATATTAAGATAGCCAGGGAAGATAACCCTTTTTTGCAGCAATCGCATTTTCATTTCCAGTGCAAGGTGCTTTTGTGAACACGTGTGGGTCACCTTGGATGAATAGAAAAGCTCAATATGTAATTTATTTCCTTGGTAAATTATAGTTTTTGTTGATAATTAATGGTCAGTTTTCCGTCTACTATAGGAGAAGGTAAAAACTTGCATAGAAATGTTGCTGGTTTTGATTTAATGGACATTTTTGACACAAAGATTCAGTGGAACCTTTTTGGCATTTCTGCTTGTAATTATGGTCATAACATTAGCATGTTAGCATCACTATCATGCTAATGTTAGTATACTAGCATTTTTAGCGATTTCCATTGGTAGACACATACAGTATATAAACGCTTGCCACTGTCAGGCTAGGTGTATGCTAACATTTTAGCGTTGCTAGCTTTCTATATTAGCATAATAGCATTTTTATCCATTTTCGTAAGTAGACACTTATATACTTAGCACTATCATGCTAGGTGTTAGCATATTACTATTAGCATGTTAGCATTGCTAGCATGCTAACATTAACAAAGTAGCATTTTTATCCATTTCCATAGGTAGACACTCTTATGCTAGGTGAGAGCATGCTAACATTAACATGTTAACATTAACAAAGTAGCATTTTTATCCATTTCCATAGGTAGACACTCTTATGCTAGGTGAGAACATGCTAACATTAACATGTTAGCTAACGTGAGCATGCAAGCATTTTCTGCCATTTTCATGAATATGAACTTAAGCAGACGCTTACCATTATCATATCTTAATGCCATCGTGCATTTTTTTCTCTGCGATGATGTCAGCCTCCCTCTGATGGACAGAGACTGCAGCACCCAGGCAACAATAAGCAATGAAATGCTTTGCTGGGAGCAACTGCATTATGGGATAAAGTTAAGCTCTTGTTTTTTTATTTTAAATATTGGTTCCTGCCTATATTGAGTGTTAAGTTGCTGTGTGATGATTGTTTTTCGGTCTTTGTAAGATGACACCATGAGACTGTTATATTGAGTAATGACCTCCTAGAATTGTCCAATGAGTGGACAAGCTCGTCATGATTTCACTTGTAGGTTGCGATTGGTTGTTGCCAAAGAAAGTGCTACCGTTTCCTCACTGACTTAAACGATGAGTAGTTGTTCTGAATGTCAGAAGATTCAAACATAGCCATAAATTAGCCACTCTGCTGTATGAGATGTAGGTTTTAACGTAAAAAAAAAAGTAGTCTTACAGTAATTGGAAAAATGTATTTGGTTAGAGTACGTTTTGAATGGTCCGGAATGGATTAATGACCCTAACCAAGGTTCCACTGTATGTCTAGTTTGGGAAGAAAGGCAGGTGGACAATGCATCAACTGTTTCCACTCATGAATATTCAACAGCAGCTGCCCCATCCCAGAAAAAAAAAGTACTCCCTCCTTGACGCCAGACAATCTAATTAACATAAAAAGAAGGCTAATGTGAGATGTTGGCTTTTGCCGTGTATGCTAAGCACTGACCTCTGATATTTTACCGCATGTTTTCTTCACTTGGTCGATGTCAATCACAAAATAACAAAATAACAAATACAGTTGTCATTTTTAAATTAGCATGCAGAAAAAAAATCTTACAAGAATAAAGTCAAAATATTATACATTAATAATTATGATAAGAACATTTACAAGAAGAAAGTCAAAATAGCTGGAAAACAAAAAAAAACACAAACAATACGGGAAAAACAGTTGGAATTTTACCAAAATAAAGTCATAATATAAACTAAAGAAATAAAGAAAATAAAACTATAAGAGGACAAATAATGTCATTTTAGTCGCATAGAGTTAAAATATGATAAAATTATAACATAATGCGAAATAAACAGGTCACATTTTTGAAAAATCAGACTGGGGGAAAAAGTCACGATATTGCACAAAATATTATGGGATAGGATCCAGCGCCCCCGTGACCCTCATGATGAGGAAAAGCGGTAGAAAATGAATGAATGAAAGTCATAAATTTACGAGGAGACAGTTAAAATATTTGGAAAATAAAAAAAATTACAGTAAAATTGTTTTTTTTAAAAAAGCAAAGACTGAAGTTTATATAAATTATTTCTGAAATATATATAAATATAAACGGGGTGGCACGGTGGTCTAGTGGTTAGCGCGCAGACCTCACAGCTAGGAGACCAGGGTTCAATTCCACCCTCGGCCATCTCTGTGTGGAGTTTGCATGTTCTCCCCGTGCATGCGTGGGTTTTCTCCGGGTACTCCGGTTTCCTCCCACATTCCAAAAACATGCTAGGTTAATTAGCGACTCCAAATTGTCCATAGGTATGAATGTGAGTGTGAATGGTTGTTTGTCGATATATGCCCTGTGATTGGCTGGTCCACCAGTCCAGGGTGTACCCCGCCTCACGCCCGAAGACAGCTGGGATAGGCTCCAGCACCCCCCGCGACCCTCGTGAGGAAAAGCGGTAGAAAATGAATGAATGAATGAATATAAATATAAACCTCTTAGTATGGTTTACATGTGTTAGAAGATATCAAAGTGTCTCTTGCATCCTTTTATTTTTCAATATGTGATTCTCGGTGGAAAACATTTGGCCACCCCTGATTCATTGTATCCATAAAAGTTACACCTAATGGGCCTTTTCATGTTTTGCTTCATGAGGTTGAGTTACACTAATTGGCACCAGCAGTAAATGAAGTGATCTGCAGAGAAAGGCTAACGCGTGGAAAATATATTGTATTTTCACAGGACGGTTTATTTTTATGTGTTTGAGAAGGTGTATCGTTGCCCACAGGCATGTTTAATAGCGCTGGCGGATTCCCCCACGACTGCCACCGTATATGCACGTTGCATACCGCTTTTCCCATATTGCACATACATAAGTCCTGGGATTTGTCCCTGCACCCTCCCATTGTTGGGAGTATTGTGTGTTGTGAAAGATATTGATGGATGCTGTGTTGTGTCGGAGCACCGCCTTGGGACTAGACTGGGGGGAGTGTGACCCCGCTGTAATGAGGGAGAAGGACCACCGAGGGAGAGCGAGGAGGAGTATTGTACGGGTCAGTGGCTACACCGGACCTTCCGCCCATTATTTGTTTTTTGCTCTCTTGTTCTTTTCATAAATTGCTATATTTCTAATATAATTATTAAGACGTTTCACTCTCCCGTTCATCGTTGCCAGGTAAAGCCCGGGAATAGAAGTGGTGGTAATTTCATTGTGGATGTGGTGACAGTGATGAAGTAGCCCGAGACCCTGATCAGATCAGAGCTAACAGGATTAAAGCCTTTTCTCTCCACGGCTTCTTCTTCCTTGTTTGCCGCACCCTCTATAAACATTGGCCACCTCGGCTCCACACACACACATTTACACTTTTTCTCCATTGTTTACACACAATTTGTGATACCTGAGACCCAACGACCACAACATATAACCAATGCACCAACTCCATGAACCAAGTCTGCTAAACTATAAGCACGATTCCTGCTTTACACTCAGACTGCAGATCTACAACACACTTTTTTCAAAACACTACACACAATTCTTTTGAGTTTTGGCACCATTTTCATGAAGTAAACTTCTTGTTTACTTCTTGTTTACACATTTTTACAATTAGCGGTCTAACAATGAGGGAGGCTGGGCAAAGGGTCAGAAATCCACAAACACACAATCCCCTTCTCCAAGCTATGGAAGATGCATGTAGAGAGATTCCAGCGGATGCTTTTCCATGGCTGGATTCGCCATGCTCGGCGATATTTCCCCTGCTGCTTTTGGTATTTTTTTGACTCAGAACACTAAATTACACAGAATTTTTTTTTTTTTTCACAGAAAAACAATGTTCATCACAGACAACACAAAGTTCCACATACAGTGGTCTGCATCTACATTACATTATTTCTTTAACTGAATATACATTTAGATGCAAAAAAAATGTGAAAAATATATATATATTTCTGTGTAATTTTGTGTTCTGAGTAAAAAAAATACCAAAAAACAATTCTAAAATATTTTGCAAGAAGCGTCACACTGAACACAAAAAGGCCCGAGTCATGATGAATATGATGTAATCACAGTGTTTTACACTGAGCACATCAGTGTTGGTAACTGGTTCATATAAATGTTTGTTCATATAGTATTTGTGTGCCTCATTTGGAGACAAAACACCATTTTGACAAGAATGAAGACTGTTTTGGATGTAAAGTTTCATATTGCAGGAGAATTGAAGAGGTTTTCAGAAATGTGTGAGTGATTTTTGGATTCGTGTGTAGAGTCCTGAGAATATGAGGTATCCTTTCAGAAAACAATCGAGAAAAACTGTGAAGCCGCTTTTATGAATCTATTTCTAAATGCCCACTCCAGTGCATCCGCTACCTTAAGCCTGAACATCAAGGTCAAGCCGTGCAGCAGGTGGAAGGCGATGGAGTGAATCCCCCCCCTGTAGTAAACGCAGCCGGGCAATGAGGTGGACAGAAAGTCATTAGAGAAGCCGACTCCTTTACAACCCCCCAATTAGATGAGTTTTGTGTGCGCGGATAGCAAATCAGCTGACCGTGAAAGAGGCTGAAAGGTGTATTTGTTTGTCGGTGCGTGTTTGCACGTTGTGTCTTGTGTGTCTGCGCATCACAGCGTGAAGCATCACTCTTCTTCTTCTTCTTCTCTGGCTCACAAGCCCAAACAAGCCGAATGCTAATTATCATCTTTGGCACGCATCAGCAAATCACTTCCTCTGAAGAATTGTCAATTGGATGACAATTTACACGCGACACTTGAAGGGAGCAGATGCTGTAGCGGCAAGTGGGTTTACGCATGTAGAGATGGGGGGGAAAAAAGACAAATAATAGAGACAAAAAGTGGCTTTTTATGACAGACTGATATAAAACAATCAGTCTGTATATGTCTAAGGGCATAAATACCTGTCAGAGACAATTACACTCTGATTGATTTTCCTGCGCCAGGCGCCCATTCTCCTGCAAATGACATATCGGAGAAAAAGAATGGGTCTTGTTAAGGTTTTTGTCTGATGTGAAGGTCACCCTGACCCATACGACTCTCTAAGCTACTGTGACCTTGACTTTTGTTTTTAGAGACAATCAATGTTTGCTTTTGGGTAAGGCAAGCATAAGACTGGTTTTGTTTGTGTCTTTTACACAACAGGAATCTGATATTGCTGGAGTTTAAAGTGAAGGTAGCATTAAGTACTTGACACTCTAGCATACAGAGTCCCAGTTTGCTGGTGGTACATACAGTATTATTATAGTGGTACCCTGTATGAAGACCAAATCAATAATCCAGTGTCTCTGCTTCAAACAGCCACAAATATTAACCAAAAATACAATCGTAGTTTTCTATAGAGTCGCGGGGGTATGCTGGAGCCTATCCCAGCTGACTTAGGGCACACCCTGGACTGGGAATTGTAGTTTTACGAGCAGACAACAATGCAAAATAATTCTAAATGACCAATAAATGGAACCTATTGTTGATATAAATGTTGTATATAATGAAATGGGCGAATGGACATTGGTCGGAATTTATACAAAGTAATATAATATTATCGTTTTAAAATAATGTCATTTTAGTAGCATAAAGTTGAATTTTTTTAAGTTGTAATATTATTACTGTAGTATTATTATATAAATTATATTAATGTTGCTATCATTATATTATTACTACATTGTAAACAAAATAACAAATATAGTTGTAATTTTTAAATTAGCATGCAGAAAAAATATTACAAGAATAAAGTCAAAATATTATACATTAATAATTATGATAAGAATATTTACAAAGAGAAAGTCGAAATAGATGGAAAACAAAAAAAAACACAAACAATACAAGAAAAACTGCTGGAATTTTACCAAAATAAAGTCAAAATATTAAGAGAAAAAAATGTTATTTTAAACTATGAGGATGAATAATGTCATTTTAGTCGCATAGTTATAATATCATAAAGTCATAATATTATGAGAAATAAACAAGTCACATTTTTGAAAAATCAGATTGGGGGAAAAAGTCATGATATTACACAAAATATTATGGGAATTTATTAATAATAATATGTAATATTTGGCCACCCCTGATTCATTGTATCCAGTAAACCCAACAGTTCTTTAACTGAAACCAGAATACTTGGGCAAAAACTCCGCACAGACTTGCCATCAGTTGCTATCAATAATTCTATTCAGTCACCAAGTATAAAAATATGTTTTTTTATCTTTCAGAAGAGGAATCCAGAAGATGCTGAAGTCCCCCTGAAGCACCAGCTACTGCAGGTCATCGTGAGAGTACTGCAATACCGCATGCTTCTCACAGGTAACACACCAAGGCACTGAGACATCAAGTAGCAAGGCGATATGTTTAGGAGACTAAGTTGGACCTTTTTTTGCTTGCATTTGCAGATTATCTGAATAATCTCTCACCTGATTCTAAAGAATACGAGGACACTCAAGGTAATGTTGTCATATTCATTTGCCTCGATGACGTAACGCTACAGTAAAACTCGCTTGGCTCCATGCAACCGCTTACAGTTTACTGTCTTTATTACGTTCACTGATAACTCTAATTCTTGGTTCTTTTTAAGCTGCCTTGGTGATGGTGTCCGAGGTGGCGGACCAGGCCAATGATCATCTGAAACAGGGGGTGAGTTCAGTCCGGATAAAACTGATATGTGTGCTGAGAAATATTAAAATGTCAGCATGCTTACGGGTGTGACACAAAGGCGATGTTGTGACACATTCCCAAATTTTCAGAGATTCAGCTAGCATTGACATGAATGCCCGAGGGAACCTCACGCTATTCGTTTTTCACCGTCATGTGTTGTGGCTACAATGGCGTGCAAATAATGATTCACCTTTTGTGGACTCGCTGTTTGGCAGATTTTTTTTTATCTGCAGCATATGAACGTTGTAGCCTGGCCCTTTATAAATAATTGCAGTGTGGGAAGTTGAGTACTGTATAGGCAGCGCTGTCTTTCTATTCTCTCTTTTCTGTCTTCACCGTCCGTTGTCTCATGCGTCCTGATTGGCTCCTGTTGTGGACATGGCTACCAAACTAGCTAACTGTGCGAGTTGCTTGCTAACCGCCAATACTGTAACGATTAGAAGAAGCTAACCATGTGTGTAAAATACAACAACAAGAGCAATACGGTTTAACTAGGATACAAAAACGCTACAGTCAAATGCCGCCAGGGTGAGGCACGGTCAGATGAGTGAAATAAGTGAATGGTAATGGTTTTATTTCATTTGAAGATTCATCAGTGAGTGCATCCCATAATCAGTTCCCAGTTCCACATGTCCAAAAGGAGTAGGAAGAAGTAAAGCTTATTAAATCCTACCCCTCCATCTGGTACTTTTACAATCAGTAACTGTTACATATGTTCTCTTCCTGCCTTTCTAATATAATTTAAGTTTTTATGTATTTATTATTTTTTTGTATTTTAATTTATTTTAGTTTTATTTAATTAAATTTTTTGTATTTTTATTTTTTTAATTTTATTTAATTTAATTTTTTTTTTGTATTTTTATTTATTTTTTGTCACAAGTACGAGGTGATATGACCATCCAATGACATAATGGGTACCATAGTAAGTGTCAATATAGTGATATATATAGCACATCATGACTGGTTCAAGACTCTTCATCCTTGTATTTAGCAAACATCAACTGCTTGTATTGTTTCTTGAATTGGCTCATCGTTGTGCATTGTTTGATTTCCTTACTCAATCCATTCCATAGTTTGATTCCACATACAGAAATGCTATGGCTTTTTAACGTAGTCCTAGCATAGAAGTGTTTTATTGGATGACATTTTTAGGTAATTGGTTATTTTTAGCCTTATGCATTATTTTAGCTGTTTGAAAATTAATTATATCAGCAAGTTTAAGTATTTGTGATTTTAGAAGTAAGGAGTTTGTTTAATTTCTTGTGTTGAAACAAGAGAGAAATGTGATTTTTTGTGAGGGTTTTTACAGCCTTTAAATATGAATGAAACAGCTGATGTCCATCCCTCCTTATCGATGATGAACATAGTTGATGTCATGCATCATCAAGGTCCCACGTGTATCTTTACAAAGGGGGTCATTGTAAGAGTGAACAAGATTCGAACCCTCTCTCAAACATGAGCTCTTTATGGAGATAATTCCAAATCCTCCCCCTGCTGTGTCTGTCTCGCCTCCTACCGTCACGATCTCCCTGTTCCTTGCGTTGGCTTGCCTCCTCTGTTTATCACACTGCTCCGACACACACACACACACACACACACACACACACACACATAGGCTGTCAGACAGTGTCAACACAGGCTCCTTCTATCTCTGTACCCCACTATTCAGCAGCGTTCACTATCACATCCCTTTTTCCGCCTCCTTCTTCATTCAGAAACAAACATTTCCTTCTCCGACTGGATAATCACACAATGTCTTTTTGCAGGAGAACTTGCTTCGTATGGTCCATATAGAATACAGCATGAAGGGCAAGAGGGACCTCCTGAAGCCGGGCCGGGTGAGAGTTAACCCCCTACGTGATCCAATAAACGCATTCTTGCTGAAAGTAGCAACTGTTTCTAATGTGGGAACAATGATTCTCTTGGTAGATGTTTGTGAAGGAAGGAACGCTCATGAAGGTCTCAAGGAAAAGCAGACAGCCCCGACATCTATTTCTGGTAACACTTGGCCTTTTTCTATTATGTTGAAACAATAAAGTTTATGTTTAATCATCGTCATTTACCTTCTGGTACCCCTCAATTAGCGCTAAAATGCAGAGGTTCGTCATCTTAAGAGAAAGAGAAGAGGCGTTTACCCCTAGCCCGTAGCGTGCTAATTAACACCTCATCTCAGTTGTGGAGAAATAAAATCTGTGCTTGTATAGAGACCTATGTGCATGACTATTTCCTGGCTGGGTAGCAGGTTGCTTGGCAACTACACACCGAGGCTTTTAACACGATTCAGTGTGTTAATTAGTGAGATTTAGAGGTGTTTTGAGCAGCCAAAGTCTGGATAGTTTTTTTTTTGTTTTTTAGTTCTGAATCTGTGATAATGGAGGTTAACCACCTCAGAAATATTTATCAGATTAAAAAAAGGTATCTTTTTCATCAAATTCTTCAATGAAGTGTTGATTATTTTCATGCGTACACCACAATTAAGACCAAAATAATTCATGGGTTGGTTAATGATTTATGTAAGACATATTTAGAGTTATTTCACACTTTTTTGTTTAAATAATTCCACGTTTACATTTTTTAATTATATATATGTAATATATATAATAATATATTCATTCATTCATTCATTTTCTACCGCTTTTTCCTCACGAGGGTCGCGGGGGGTGCTGGAGCCTATCCCAGCTGTCTTCAGGCGAGAGGCGGGGTACACCCTGGACTGGTCGCCAGCCAATCACAGGGCTATATTATATTGTATTGTATTATATATATTTTGCATTTCTTTTTAAATAATCTTCATAAATTTTCTTTTTGTAATATGATTATTTTATTCCGGTAATATTTTTACTTTATTCCCACAATATTGTAATTTTTCCCCCGACGTAATTTTACCCAAAATTACAGAAAATAATATATTTTTGTTTATATTTTACATTTATGCTACTAAAATATCATTAATTTTTCATCATAATGTTACAAGCTTATTTTCCTAAATTTGTGTATTTGTGGTGGTCGAATTAGAATACAGCTTTTTTTCTCATCATTCTAACTTTATTCCAGAAATATTCTGACTTCATTCTGTTAACATTAGAACTTTCTCCACTAACAAATTTTCTGACTTGCTCTGAGGTAAAAAGGAGGCCATGATGACCCACCTCCTTACTCTGCCTCGTATTGGTCATGCCATGGACAAGGCGGGCGTTTAAACTGAGCCAATCCGAGCCAGAGCAGAGCAGAGCAGAGCAGGTCATCATGGCCTCCTTTCCCCTTCTGTTCATAGGGGATTGACTCTTGGGCTCACTGATTTTGATTTTCATGCACGCGACTATTGACCCGATATGTGATCTCCTTACTGTGGAAACTGAGCCACATGGCAGCTTTCCAACATAACAGACTCCAAAACACCTCCAAGTTGATAAGTGCCTTGCGGAGGAAGCTGAAGGTGATGGAGTGGCCAAGTATGGCTCCTTATTCCAACTCAGTAGCCTCAAGGGGAACGTGGAGGAGGAGTGCAAGGTGTCTAACATGAACCAGGAGTCAGGACTTGAAGTGGATTCAACTCACAACTGTAACTCAGATAATTACTATATAATACTGCATATTACATATCATTGAGTCACTTTACAAAACAATACCACAGAAACATGAGGGGATTTGGGGCAGGGGTCAAGTCTGTGACCAGGGAAGGGCACATATCCAAAGTTGTAAAATCTCCACCAGGCACCACACCCACCAGCAAGGGCCTCCCTCTCTACTCTCCTCCCCTCTCAGGATTTGTTTTCCAGGGCCCCGCTTCCTTACAGGATGTTTGGTGTGGGTCACTGGATGCTGGCTTCCTGTGTATTGAGAGGGGACTGACAGCAATGTGAAGGACGGACACCCTGCAGAATGCAGGGAGGGGAAGGTTGAGGAGTTTGGAGGGGTGTGGGGTGCGGGGTGCGGGGTGTGGGGTGTGGGGTGTTAGACAAACACTTGCCGTGAAATAGAGAAGCCCACTCAATTAGTTTTATCCAATAGCAAGCTGCACGGGTACGAGAGTAACTCTTATGATTTTAACATAGACTAATTGACCCATATATCATAGTAAAATGACAATAGTGTGTATCTACAGTATGTGTACTGTGTACTTGATAGTACTGTAAATTCCGGTGTATCAATCCTGAGTTTACAATGAGCTTATTAACACATTGGAAATTGCAGGAGGTCATTACTCGCGGTTGCATCTTTAAAAATAACATTAAATTCATCACACAGCAACTAACACTCAAATGCCATACATTGGAAATATAGAAACATACAATACAAGTTTGATTTCTTTTGAGAAAACTATTTCACTGGAGGAGCATACAAAGCTAATGTCTCCCAAGAGCAGAGGGAAGCTGACGTCATTGCAGCGCTGCAATGAATGCATTGCTCAAGTGCAAGGCCATATGGGAAAACTTAAAAATGTTGTTTTGTGTTTTTTATATTATATAGGGACATGTTCATAGATTTGTTTATATACATTTTCAGTATCAAGTTGCTGTGTGATGAATTTAGAGCTGTATATACTGACCTCCGCTGACTTCCAATTGGTGGACAAGCTCGTGAGTTGTTCCTTCGCTGAGTGGCACAATATTTAAACAATTAGTAGTATTTTGAAGTACAGGAGATGTCACAAGATTAGAATTTAGCCATAAATTAGCCGCACTAGTAGGCTGAAGATTGAAAGTATATGCGACGAATCTTTGAGTAAACGAGCAAGGTGGAGCAAGGCACCAAGAGGTCAGGTCGGCTATCAAGTATTGTTATGTTCAAAAGTCCATCAGGCAAAGCGATATTTTTCTCTTGTTTGTTGTGTTGTGTTTATGGTGGCGTGTTCCACCCAGTCACGCTTCTCAGTGCAGGCTAAGAATGCTGGGAGAGCAAAGGGGAGGCCTGGAGCCCACAACAGGGAGGAGAATTCCTGGATGCTGTCTTTATGGCCCCAGCGGATGTTTAGAACACACATTAGGTGTGACCAATTATGTCATCTCTGCTTTTTTTTTTTCAGTGGAGAAATGAAATACCTCTCATCCATAACACAATGGACTCATGGTGTGTTCAAGGAATCACAATACTCTGCTCTTCAGAGCAAATAAACGCCTTTATGACCTTATTTATTTTTTGTTTTGTACATGCTGTACATGGGAGTTGGATATGGCATAGTTACTTGGGTGAGCTCTGGGAAAGGAAGTGACTTAGCACTTATTTATGTCGCAATGACTTACTGTTCTTTTTAAGGAACAAAGGATTTGCTGTGGTTTGTGTTGCATGTCGAAATATGAGGTGCATTTATTTAAGCCAGGGCTTCCCAAACTTTACCAACTCAGGGCCCATTTCATTCATTCATTCATTTTCTACCGCTTATCCTCACGATGGTCGAGGGGGTGCTGGAGCCTATCCCAACTGTCTTCCGGCGTCAATTAACCTAGCATGTTTTTGGAATGTGGGAGGAAACCGGAGTACCCGGAGAAAACCCACACATGCACGGGGAGAACATGCAAACTCCACACAGAGATGGTTGAGGGTGGAATTTAACGCAGGTCTCCTCACTGCGAGGTCTGCGCGCTAACCACTCGTCCATCGTGCAGACTCAGGGCCCACGTGAAAATCTAAAAAATGTCTGCGGCCCACCTTTGTCCTAGTCCATAGTACAGTACAGTACAAAGTACAGTACAGAGCCTAAATTCTGCGTTATAATAATAAGAATAACAATAATAATAATTAATTGGTATTGTTATTATTATTATTTAGAATATAATAATAATTATTAATAATAATTAGTTGGTATTTTTATTATTATTATTTATAATATAATAGTAATAATAATAATAATAATAATAATAATTTATTATTGTTAGAATAATACAAATAATAATGATAATTATTTTTATTAAGTGCTGTGGAACAAGCAATAATAATCATAATCATTATTATTATTAGTGGTAGTATTATGATTAATATGATTAATATTCAGGATTGAAATGCAAGCAAGGAGATAAAGGAAGCCCAAACTTTTAATCTGTGGTGTACACACAAGACCGAATTAATAAATAAATGAATACAAATAATTAAAAAAAATAATATTTGCAAAAATGAATCATATTTTTAATGACCTCTCACGGCCCACCTGCAGTACCACCATGGGGCCGCGGCCCACACTTTGGGAATGACTGATTTAGGCTGTGATTTGTTTCCAACAGATGAATGACATAATGCTGTACACCTACCCACAGCAAGATGGGAAATACAGGCTGAAGAACACTTTATCTCTGTCTGGAATGAAGGTACATTCGTTTTTTAATATCTCACAATGTCAGACAGTTTTGCCACAACTTCAGCTTTATGGCTCGGAGATTGTTGACTGATCTATTTCCCTTGGCACGCCGCAGGTGAGCAAACCCGTTCTTGACAGCGTGCTGAACTGCCTGAAGATTGAGGTGTCTGACATCACCATCATACTCTCTGCCAGGTAAGTGGAATTCACAATATGATACTGGTGCTGGTGTGTTTTGGATCATTGTTCTCCTGCAGAACCCAAATTGGTTACAGCTTGAGGTCACGAACAGATAGCCAGACATTCTCATTCCCCTTAAGGATTTTTTGGTTTCATGCTTCCATTTATCACAGCAAGTCTTCCTGGTCCTGAAGCAGCAAAACAGCCTCAGACCATCACACTACCACCACCATATTTTACCAAAAAGTGTTTGTCTTGTCAAACCACAGAATACAGTATTTTCCCAGAGGACTTAGGGATCATCAAGATGGTTTCCAGCAGAATTGAGACAAGCCTTAATGTTAGTTTTGTTCAGGAGTGGTTTTGGTCCTGGAACTCTGCCGTGCAGGCCGTTTTTTTTTGTCCAGTGCCCCTGCGGTTCTTTGAATGTTGTTGTGGGGTCTTTTGTGGTCTTTCCATTCATCAAAGCAAGTCTTCCTGGTCTTGAAGCAGCAAAACAGCCTCAGACCATCACACTACCACCACCATATTTTACCAAAAAGTGTTTGTCTTGTCAAACCACAGAATACAGTATTTTCCCAGAGGACTTAGGGATCATCAAGATGGTTTCCGGCAAAATTGAGACGAGCCTTAATGTTCTATTTGTTCAGGAGTGGTTTTGGTTCTGGAACTCTGCCGTGCAGGTCGTTTTTGCCCAGTGCCTCTGTGTTTTTTTGGATGTTGTTGTGGGGTTTTTTGTGACCTTTGGGCTATTTTGGGGTAATTTTGGTTGGCCGGCCACTCCTGGGAAGGTTTATTACATATTTTTGTCATTTGTAGATAATGGCTCTCACTGTGGTTTGTTGGAGTCCCAAAGCTTTAGAAATGGCTTTATATCCTGATCTCAATTAATCATTATTTTTCATCATTAATTTAAAAACTGTCTAAAACATTTGAATGTGACAAACATGCAAAAACAGGAAGGGGGCAAATCCGTTTTCACACCAATGTGAGTTTTAATGTTTGTTATTGTAGTACATTATACTAGAAGCTGTATAGAATCCTTTGGTTACCTTATTCATTATTATGCTCAGTATTATGCAATGCAAAACATGACTGCGTACTAATAATAACCATATTCTGTGTTGTGTTGTTGTCAGCTCGGTCGTTGAGAGGGAGGACTGGTTCCATACGTTAAGTCGAGCCATTGCGGACCACGCTGCAGGACTGTGTACATTCGGAGGACCTTGTAATGAGGTGAGATAAAATAATATGATGGATGAATAACAATAATAATAACAACCAAATTAAAATACCAGTTGTAAATTGTTGGGGGTTTTTTTGTTGTTGGTAATTTGGAAATTTGGTAGGTTTCTAGATGGAGTATAGCAGGGGAGTAATGATGTAGAGCAGGGGTCTCAAACACGCGGCCCGTGGGCCAAATGTGGCCCGCAGGACACTAGTTTGAGGCCCCCGTGCCTTGATATGAAAGTTTAATGTTAGTGTGGCCCGCGCAAGTTTGATATGGATGCTGTATGGTATCATGTACCCAGAAAAAATTATTACGTTTGATGAATGTTCATGTTAAAGGTTAAATAACTGTTAATAGTTATCCTCCCTATCCGTGTGGAAGTGGTAAGTTTTTGGCTATTTAAGTTTAAAGGAAATAACTTGAAGGCTACCATTTAGGTCGCTAGCTCTCTAGTTTGCGAGTTAGCATGTGTCTCCAGACCCTGCAGTTGCGCAATATGTTGTAAATAAAAAGAGTATAAATGTGACTATAGTCGTGTTTTGTCATGTCTACAGGGCTCTAATAATGCTTTGTTCATTTTAATCTGGAAAAAATAATTTGTCTACCCACCAACTATATGTGGTTTCTTAAGTTTTTATTATTTGCCATTTTATTATTATTATTATATTTCTTTATTACTGATTGATTGATTTTCTTCATTTTTGATTTGTTTATTTATTTTTCATCTTATTTTGTGCAGAAAAATAAAAATTAAGACATTTGAGAAGAGTGGAATGTTTTATCAGAGCTTTTATTGTAGAAAATCGAAACCAAAGCAAAGTTTATTCATTTTCTGTTTTTAATAAATGCGTTTTTTTTTTTTGGAAAACCTGATGCGGTCCCAGTCTCGCCCAGACCCTAGCTCCCGTGGCCCCCAAGTAAATTGAGTTTGAGACCCCTGGAGTATAGGGTACAATTAGGTCAACCAGATCAGAAGGTGCCAACCCAAGTAGCAGGACCTTAAAGAGCCAGTTTAACTTGGCTAGTACTGGTTTTGTTTTGTGTTGTTTTTACCCCTGCGTCCTTCTTGAAGTCAAACGTTGGTACGATCCGTGTTCACAGGCCCGTGAGAAGCTGTGGATGGCGTTGGGTGAAGCTGCTCCAGTTCTGGTCCCCGTGTCTCACGTGATGATGTGCATGAATTGCACTTCTGACTTTAGCCTCACTCTCCGACGACACCATTGTAACGCCTGTGGCAAGGTTAGAATTGCATCAGTGTGCTTTAATTGAGTGGGAATTGATGCTATATTTTCACTTTGTCCATATCTTGCATCTTCTGTTACCGCTTGTACAGGTGGTGTGTCGAGCTTGTTCCAGGAACAGATATCCACTTAAGTACCTCAAAGACAGAGTAGCCAAAGTGTGCGACCACTGCTATGCCGAGCTCAGGAAAAGAGGTGATGCTTGCATTTTTGTATTTAGTATCGAACTATCAAGCTAATATTACGTCACTGTGTTGGAGCGTAGGTTGCAGCGTGTCAGGGGCATGCGGCAATTCGAGTCCACGGACCCACCGGGCGAGTCGGCCCCTGTCAGCTGTCTTCCAAAGTCTGCAGACGCAGAGTCTTTGGAAAAGCAGGAAGAGCACAATCTCTCTCAATCAAGTAAGTGATATGAGTTCAATTCATTCATTCATTCATTTTCTGCCGCTTTTCCTCACAAAAGGGAGCCTGCTGGAGCCTATCCCAGCTGTCTTCGGAGCGAGAGGCGGGGTACGCCCAGGACTGGTCGCCAGCCAATCACAGGGCACATATAGACAAACAACCATTCACACTCACATTCATACCTATGGACAATTTTGGAGTCACCAATTAACCTAGCATGTTTTTGGAATTTGGGAGGAAACCGGAGTACCCGGAGAAAACCCACGCATGCACTCCACACAGCGATGGCCGAGGGTGAAGGGTGGTATTGAACACTGGTCTCCTAGCTGTGAGGTCTGCGCGCTAACCACTCGAGTGCCGTGCCACCCATGAGTTAAATCAATTCATGAAAAAAGTGCCAATAGAGAGGAAAATTTTAGTTCCCTGACCGGGAATCGAACCCGGGCCGCGGCGGTGAGAGCGCCGAATCCTAACCACTAGACCACCAGGGAGCTGTTGGTCCTCCAAAACCGGTTTCAGGAATGTATGACATCCACAGCTGTGCCTCCGTGCCATGTTTTTGGGCTGCAGTGTGACAGTGTCGCCAGTAGAGGTCACTAATTCTCTACAAACTAATTCTCTCTGCAAATGTGATGTAAAAATGTGCAACTACTTTGGAATGCGTTACTGAAATGCCTTTTTTTTTAATGTCCGTAATGTCAGTTTCCTCTTGGGGTGGAGGGTTCCACCATGAGCGGCATCCTGCAGCGACGAAAGAAGAGCAAGAGGAAATGGAAGCGTCTGTGGTTCCTTCTCAAAGACAAGGTGCTCTACACCTTCACAGCCTGTGAGGTGAGGGGGCACAGAGTCTCCCAAACCAGCCCCAAACCACTCACACACACACACACACACACTTGACCTCTCAGTCCCAAGTGTGGCTGACAAGTAAATGCATGTTTCCGATTTCCAGCATTCCTTCAAGACACTTTTCTGTGACTTTTTAAGGGACCCTCTGTTGCCCTCCTTGTTCTTTTGACAAGATGTTATTTGATTTTCTTTTTAACCCACTGGCATTTTTGCAGGATAAAGTGGCTTCTGAGAGTCTACCTCTGCAAGGCTTCACCGTCAAGCTGACTGAGAGGCCCGAAGGCGATGAGAGCAGCAGCGTGTTCCACCTCTACCACAAGAAGACCCTCTACTACAGCTTCAGGGCTGATGACCATCACACAGCACGCAGGTCAGCTCCTCTTCACATGACTCTTATCTTCAAGCACATCAGGGCGGGATCATGATATCGTGACGATATGCCTGTCATATTTATTAACTGAGTCAAACCAATCCAAAGATGTGAGGGTTCAGGCCATCTAGATTAGGAATGACATAGACACATATCGACAAACAACCATTCACACTCACATTCATACCTATGGACAATTTGGAGTCGCCAATTAACCTAGCATGTTTTTGGAATGTGGGAGGAAACCGGAGTACCCGGAGAAAACCCACGCATGCACGGGGAGAACATGCAAACTCCACACAGAGATGGCCGAGGGTGGAATTGAACTTGGGTCTCCGAGCTGTTAGGCCTGCGGGCTAACCACTCGACCGCCGTGCAGGCCCAGACAAAAACAGAGAGCTGATTACTACACGTAATGGAATACACCTATTTTACCGCTGCTTACTGCTTTTTTCCACTTTTCTGACCTATAAATGTTACAATGTTGTATTCTCGTGTTAAACAATGCCAAAGTTTCAGATAAAGTATTTTGCACGTTTACAAGTGAGCCCTGAAAGAAGTTTTGGGATGTCTCAAAACGCTCGATTTCAGAGGGCGTTGCAAAACTGTTCTTTTGTGATGTCACAGAGAAGCAGGCTCCCTTATGGGCGTGGCTGTAGGTGCTATACGCTCTCCGCCCTCCCCCAATCTCTGCTTCTCTGTTTACAAAGCAAGCTCAGGCAGGAGTTATTGGAGCAAGAGAAAAATATTTTTGTACGCGGCGCCCTCACGTCCGGCTTCTGAGGTCCATCGTATCAACAGTGAATCTGACAAAGTGTGTCCAACAATGAGTGCTCCTCCTCGGGCAGGCGAGGTTGGAGGCAAGCCCTCACGTCCGGCTTCTGAGGTCCATCGTATCAACGGTGCCTCTGACAAAGTGTGTCCGACAATGAGTGCTCCTCCTTGGGCAGGCGAGGTTGGAGGCAAGCCCACACGTCCGCCTTCTCCGGAGTTCAAACACGCCAAGACATGGGTCTCCGGCCAGTAGGGAAGCACAAATCGAAGCAAATACAGCTGGATTAGGTGCAGATTCTGGAAGATCTAGAAAGTTTTCCCGTGCGAGTTATTGTGTGTAGCTGCTCAAAAAGAGCCCCCAACTCATTACAAAGGGTTGAAAAATGAGCATAACAGTTTCCCTTTAAGTAGAAATATAGTTCTGTTGCACCAGCGTCTTATATTCCTCCTTTTTGTCTTTCAGATGGGTCAACGCCATCGAGGAAGCTACAGTTTTATAGCATCGACAAGCAAACCATATTGCCAATGAACAATGGGACTAATACATTTGTTTTTGCCAAAACTAGACTTATCACAAACCGCCTGTCACTGAAGATGTCTCAACAGAGGAATCTGAGCTAAGACCGCCCCCTTGTGGTAAGAAGAGTCATCATCCTGCAGCTTTAGTTTCTTAGTACTGTAGTGTGTGACCAGCCTTTGCAGGAGCATTCACTTTTTCCGGAGCAGCTAGAATGCATCATGTTTTAAAATAAGCCTCGATCGTGCGATTTTTGCAGACTGGTGTTATTTTTTTACCTTTAAACATGATGTGACATCATCGGATTATTGATTGATTGATTGAGTGTTCCATTTTAATGAGCATTTTATAAGCATAATACACATGCAGGATGTGGCAAAATCAGCATTTTTAATGGATTCTTTTTGGCTGCAGCTTTAAAAAAAATTCCAGTTTTCATCTAGAAAGTGTTGTACTGTACTAAGAATGTCTGGACGCCTACCTTCCACCAGCATACTCTGTATTTTCCATGTGTAGGTTTTTTTTAAATCATTTCAAAAGTGCCGGTTTATTTCTTCTAGTGCAATTTGCAATGAATGATAAATGTGCCTGATACTGAATAGTCATTGTTTGTATGTTATACAATACTGTACTACTTTTACGTATGTCCAGAAGAAATTGTGCTTTTTTTTTCCTCTATACTGTTATATCTAGTATTTTAAAGTGTTGAGTTACAACCCATGTAACTTAAGAATATAATATTGTGCCATTTTAGGGCTGTAAATAAACCGCTGGTGTAAGTCATACTTGATTTACCTGCTTGGGGAGAAGACGCTGATGGAAAAAGCACTCAAAATCTGATCTGATTTCCCTTCCAAATTAGGCAAATTGACATCGAATCATGCATAATAATAAAAAAAGTATCACATATATGTACTATATCTAGGTATGTATGATTAATTTCCAATCGATTAGTTTAGTAACATGTTTTTATTGTTATATAAACACACTATAATGTAGTTATAAGCAGAATCATTAGCGCTCTTTATTAAAGCAGGGCACTTCTTTTATAAAAAATAAAAATAATACATCATATTATACAGTATGGAGAATTATTTTCTATGCTTAACCAGCATCCATAGTTGTGGGTGTATTAATACGTGTATTTGCTTACAACAACATTATGTTGTGTTCTAAACTATTTATTATCTCACCTGGTAGCTTCAACGAAAACACCTAAGACACAAAGTGGAGTGTGTGATATCCAAAGCTCAATATTTCATGAAGTGTTACATGGGATTGTACCTCTTGCATACAGTGCATTGTAATTTTTTTTATGTATATAGATGCATATTGAAATAAAATTTCTGGATGAAATTGAATTGTTGTTTGTTTATGTCCTGTTCTGTGCTGAAACAAAAACAATTGAATACAGAGTTTGTGTGTGTCTAAATATAATGAAAGAGAATGGTAGTATTGTGGTATATCGTTATTGTAAATATAGTTATGTTGATGGAAATATTGCTAAAGGATTGTGAGAATAAATTATTGTTGTCGTAGTGCTTCATTCATCCACTGGGGGGCAGCAGAACCACAGCAGGTGTCCGCCACAACACAGCTGGACAATGCCGTTCCCTTGAGGTAATCATTTCAATAATTCGTTTATTTGTTAAACAATAGTTAAACGGACTTGTGTTCTCACTTATTGTGTTCGTTTTCCAGCCAAAACGGAATTTAAAATCACTCATGAGACGAGACAATGTATTTAATGCTAATTCCTAGCCGACCTGCCAATGGCGAAAAGCCACAAGCAATTGATACGTCCATCAAAATGGGATTTTTGACACACAGCTCGGTCTTCCCCCTTCATTGGAATATTTTCAATCTAGAGAATAGAAAACCTAATTATGACCTGCTAGCCCTGAAGACATGAAATAACATGTCTTTAGTCACCTTTACACGACCGGTGTTCATTATTTACATCACTTTAGACAACTACAGGGACACGAGACAGTGCTAGCAAGTTAGCAGGTAACATGCTAGCGAGCTAACTAGTTAGCCTTGAATTTATTTCTTCTCAAACAGAAAATAAAAAACCTGTTTATGACATTCCAAATACGGTTTTAACATTATTAAATCCCAGGAGGAATAAAATAACTTCCATTGTTTACATCACATTGCAGATACTCAAGACGGCCGTTAGCTAGCATGCTACCACGGTAACAAGCTAGCAAAGTGGTAACCTAACCAATTAGCCTCGAAATTTTTTCATTACTCCATATCACTTGTATTTCAATATGTTTTGATTAATAACAGACAATAGCTTACAGCAATCATTTAATTTATTCATTAATTTCTTGAAAAAACTGTGATCTAGCGAGGGACCGGTAATTGAAGGACAACTACATGCTGTACATTTTACTTGTACCTGTTTTTTTTAACCTTCTAAATAGTATTTTAACATTATTAGAGACCTTTAGACATGAAATAACACCCCTATGGTCACCTCCACATCAGCAATGTCCAGTCCAGTATAGTAGACATAATAAGAGTAAAGAGAAGCAGACAGAAAGTGAGAATGAGGGCTTTGCATTGATAACAAGTCATTTGTGTTATACTAAATTTCTATACTTTTTTTAATATCTGATACCGATATTGTATTTTATGCTGATATTTATCAAAACCAAGAATGATTGGACAGCTTTAAAAATGATTGATTTTTTTTGGTCCAAATATCTGTGAGTTTGCAGGGCCATGGTCGTCTACACTGCAATAAAAAGTATGACGTTTGTCAATACATATGAACCTATCAAGGACTGCCATTATCACGGTCCTTGTAATGATAGTTTGCTTTTCAAATTGCATTCCTGAAATTATTTCTCAGCACTCCTCCTGTGAACACGGCTGGCATGAGAATGTGGAAATTTTCCAGACATCACCTTGCATGAGACGGCGTCATGCCGATTAAAAGATAATGTCACTCGCCTCTCCGTGAAAGTGTAGCGGTACGACATCATTATGTAAGGCATATTTTCAGTGTCTTCAAGGCCATGAATTGCATAAAAGTGACTTTATTGGAAAATATGGCATTGGAAAATATGCCTTGACTAAGTATCACATTTTGTACTTGTCTGACTGTAATCAATGCAGGTTTCTCATTCCACACCACAGCTATACTGCTGGGTAACACAACCCAGCTTTGATAAGTTTAATTAGCTATGCCAAAGAGTCCGAACATCTAATCTAGACAGCACTGAACCGAGACAGTCAAAGCTGGTATGAATGTTTAAAGATCTACAAAGAGCACAAACAATTTGCATCATCTAAAATATTAATGAGACAATTAACCAGAGTTGTCTTGTTGAATAAAATTATTACTGTATACGTTTAGTATTTCATCTACTCTTCGGCTTGGAAAAGGTGGCATGTATAATTAATAACAATAAAAGGCTGTCGAGATAACGCATAATTGAGACGGCAACTGGATACACACGGATCAAGAGCGAGTGATCATTTGGATAAAGATAGCATGTCAGTCAGGAAGTAGGCAGAGCAAGTCAAGTCCGTTTTATTTCCAACCAGCTCATGTGTGGATCCACACATGAGCAAGTCTTGGTGACGGAGGCAAGGAAAGATTCCCAAAAGTGTCTCTGACCCCCAACATGATTTGAAATCAGATCTGTCCATTTTCCAACCCAGACATGATTAGCAGAGCATTGACATATCTGTGTTTTTCCACTTACAAAACATCACAAAATCCTTGTTGCTAGTTGAAAAACCATGCCGTGTTTTTGTGACCTCTGTCTATTATGTCTGTAAATACCAGAGGGGTTGACTGAAGTCGCAATTTTGATGACTTTGCACTTGACTTGACAATATCATCAATGACTTGCAACTTGACTCTGACTTTGACATCAATGACTCCCTACTTGACCCGGACGACCCGAATAGATCGTTACATTGTTAAACTGGGAGACAGTAAACGGTGCTTATGTAAGTACTCATAAATTTCATTCCTAAGACTTTGGATTTGATTCAAGCTGTTTTGTCTTGACTTGAGAACTGACTTAAGATTAAAGACTTCAGACTTACAAAATATTAAATTGTTCAAACCTCTGCTAAACACTCTTGAGACTGTCCAACTGGTCTGTAATGATGCTGCCTGAGTACGGACTAGAACTACAAGAAGAGATCACAGTTCCCCGGTACTTGTGTCACTGCACTGGCTGTCCCATTTGCGGCTCCCAGAACCTCAGAAGTAGAACGGGTAGGTCGAGCTTTCAGCGATCAGACTCCTCTTCCGGGTTCGGTAAGGGGTGGAAATCGTTTCCAAGATCCAAAATTCTCAAAAAATTCTGACTTACTGTCTTATTAGTTACACATCATGTCTTGTCAAAGCATCTTCCTGCTGGAATATATAATTTACAATTTATATCGCAACTCTGTGGATATACAGTATGCAATTGTGACTCTAATGTTCCATCCTTTTTACTGCCTTTCTGTATACCCTTCTCCTTTGTCCCTAATTGGCCGATTACTCTCCGTCCTGTTGGAGGTTTGCTCCTTCGGAGGGAGTTTTTCCTTGACTCGGTGGTGGAAAAACATGGTAGCGAACAAGCAAAACATCTCTGAAGAAGCACGGGCGAGACTGCCTGTAAGTCATTGACCATTTATCTAATGATTATAAAAGTTTCAGAATATAAAAATTGACTTGACACTAGATAATTCAACATTAGTTAACTTAGGCAAGTTCAAAGGACTTAACTAACATCCTGTTCAACATATCGGGAAGCAAAGACCGAGTCTAAAACTGGGGGTCAGTGGGTCAGAACTCCATTACTCCATTGGTCCTGTTTTGGACGGCTTCACTGCTGTTTGGATAAAGAGGTCACTCTATTAATGTTTTACTGAAGTTAGCCAATCAGCATTCATCCTCTGAGGTGAAAGGGACCATTCTTCCTCGTTTGAGTAGTCCACGTTGACACAGGTAATAGAGTACCAGTGTGGTTAGAAAGTTTCCAAATCCTGTTGCAGGAGCGGCACTGCAGGCCCATCTGTCAAGTCTTGCTTCCAAAATAACCGTTTGTTCTCCACCATTGCTTAAATTCTCATTAATATGAACATAAAAGGTCAATGTGGACTGGAAATGTATGTTAGATTGATCACTTTTTGGCATAATGACTACATGTTAATATTGCTTGACTCTTCTTTTATTCTGTTTTCTGGCATTTTTGCACAAGAACAAGTGAAATTGATTAATAATTGTTCGATCCTCCTAACTGAACGGGTTGATATGCCATTTCTTTTATCATGGAGTGTATTTTGGTTGGGGAAAATGTCTTTTTTTTCATTTGAGATGACTTTTTTCCTGACCCTTTTTGTTGCTCTGTGCTCCCTCCTAATATGACAGTATGTAAAACAAAAATGCTGACTATTCAGTTTTTCTGTCCTCATACAGCAGGGGTGTCTAAACCTTTTCCATTGAGGGCTACATACAGAAAATAAATGAAGATGCCCTGATATGGGCCTAAAGTTGACTTAAATTGAAGTCTTTCTTTTGTAAAAACAAGCTGACCCAGACCACACTTTGGACACCACCGTCACACAGTCGATGGATGTCTGCCTTATGGCCGACAAATACGAAAGCGTTTGTTCCTCTTGCTATTTATAATGCAGGGTAATACAGCGGGGAAATGATTTGTCTACTGAGCTCTCTGGGTTGTCCGTTTTGACGTGAACAAACTGGTTAAACGTCAAGCTGGAATTACCAAAGTCACAACAGGTTTATTTTGTTCCGTGCATACAAAACATCTGACAACAAGCATACATTCCTTACGTGAGACCGGGGATGTCCAAACTTTTTCCACAAAGCCC
Source organism: Doryrhamphus excisus (assembly GCF_037039965.1). Lineage (NCBI taxonomy): Eukaryota > Metazoa > Chordata > Actinopteri > Syngnathiformes > Syngnathidae > Doryrhamphus > Doryrhamphus excisus. The sequence goes on along the minus strand of NC_136367.1, from coordinate 17,130,222 downwards.
ACACAATGACAACTTTTTCTGTTAATATTTTGACTTTATTTTTGACAAACTACAGCTATTTTGTTGTTTTTTAATGGGGTTGCACAGCATTCGAGTGGTTAGCACGCAGGCCTCACAGCTCGGAGACTCGAGTTCAATTCCACCCTCGGCCATCTCTGTGTGGAGTTTGCATGTTCTTCCCGTGCATGTGTGGGTTTTTCTCCGGGTATTCCGGTTTCCTCCCACATTCCAAAAAACATGCTAGGCTAATTAGCGACTCCAAATTGTCCATAGGTATGAATGTGAGTGTGAATGGTTGTTTGTCTATATGTGCCCTGTGATTGGCTGGCCACCAGTCCAGGGTGTACCCCGCCTCTCGCCCGAAGACAGCTGGGATAGGCTCCAGCACCCCCACGACCCTCGTGAGGAAAAGCGGTAGAAAATGAATGAATAAATGAAATTGGATGTGGCTGCACGGTGGACAAGTGGTTAGGGAGCAGACCTCACAGCTAGGAGACCCACGTTCAATCCCACCCTCAGCCATCTCTGTGTGGAGTGAATGTGAGTGTGAATGGTTGTTTGTCTATATGTGCCCTGTGATTGGCTGGTGACCGGTCCAGGGTGTACCCCGCCTCTCGCCCGAAGACAGCTGGGATAGGCTCCAGCACCCCTGCGACCCTCGTGAAGATAAGCGTTCTTCTCGTAATGTTCTTCTCGTAATTATAATTTTATTTTACTTTATTCTTGTAGGACGCCACATATGTCCGCAAAGTCAGTCTTGTATGGGGTAAACAGAACAGGGGCGAGCACAGTTCCCTGCGGTGCTCCCATGCTGCTGGTCAAAACGTCACACCTGCATTTCCCCAGTCGCACGTACGAAGGTCAGGTAGTCTGTGATCCATGCCATTCGGTGTGATCTATACTCCTACCCATGTCAGTTTATCCCTGAGGAGCTGAGGCTGGGAGGTGTAAATGTAATCCTCACAGCACTACTGTCTCTTTCCAGGTGAGCGAGAGATCGGTGAAGCAAGAAGATGATTACATCCTCAAGTCACACTTTTTCCAGGTATGTAAGCTGCAGAGAGTAGAGTATGTGGGATCAATGCAGGAGTAATAAAGTCAAATAAAACAAACATGTCATGGAGATACTACTAGAAAGTCAAGTTCAAGTTGGATTGAATGTTACTCAGGGTCACCACAGACGCTTTTAGAGAAGTAGGAAGAGAGAAGTGATAAAAATGTGACATACTTTGAAGCACACATGCTTGGAAAATGTTTTCTATGGGGTAAAAATCGCATGATAAGTTCAGTACACAGGTGCTAAACACATTAAGTCTAACCTTAACTAACACATTCAAGTGATTAATCATGATAATGGAGTCTTTCCAATTGCTGATGAGTCGTTTCATGGTATGACTCCATAACCTCCGTCAGCATTTCACCTCAATGATCTCTTCTATACGTCATTGTTGTGCTTTTTCCTGTGCTATAAATAGCCCCTAAGGTGCTGAGACAGTCTAAATTTACTGTTCCATTCCGTCTTATAGTTGGACAGTTTTGGTGGGTGCGGAATGGTGACTCAGCGCCATGTGGACTGCTTTGCTTTGTGCTGGAGTAGAGCGTGGAAGTGATATGGATGTGGAAATGTATGACTGACTGGATCACGGATAAAATATACTGCATATTGTCTTTTGGTAATCTTACATAAATTGTGTGGTGGATAAGAACGGAGCTGTGTGTGCTACTCCTTTTTTTCCCACTTTACAAAATAGCCATTTGTAGAGCACACGCCCCTTCAAGGCCAAGCAGAAAAGGAAAATAAATTAGTTGTGCATTTCTTTATGACTCAACAGGCTACTTCCTGGAAAATGATGTAAAGAATTACCAATGGGGGCGGCACGGCGGTCTAGTGGTTAGCGCGCAGACCTCACAGCTAGGAGACCAGGGTTCAATTCCACCCTCGGCCATCTCTGTGTGGAGTTTGCATGTTCTCCCCGTGCATGCGTGGGTTTTCTCCGGGTATTCCGGTTTCCTCCCACATTCCAAAAACATGCTAGGTTAATTGGCGACTCCAAATTGTCCATAGGTATGAATGTGAGTGTGAATGGTTGTTTGTCTATATGTGCCCTGTGATTGGCTGGCCACCAGTCCAGGGTGTACCCCGCCTCTCACCTGAAGACAGCTGGGATAGGCTCCAGCACCCCCGTGACCGTCGTGAGGAAAAAGAGGTAGAAAATGAATGAATGAATGAATCTTGCAGCATTCATGTGATTGCAGCATTTCCTGTTTGTACTTCTTTTGTGGTGTTTGTGTGTTTTGGGTCATTTCATTTGTTTCGTTTTTTCTGATTATAGTCATGATCAACAAATTAAAGGCAAACTAATTTAAAATTCCGAGTAATAACTACAGGTATCAGTATCAGCATTTAATTTCCTTAGTATCTGATCGATACCGCAAACCTGCAGTATCGCCCACCCCCTTTAGGATTCAGGACCAATCAGCTTTTGTTTGCTTAGTGCCATGCGCGTGTATACGGGGAAGTCACCTGTGTGACGTCACATGTTTGACTCCTAGACATCCCTCACAGCCACGGTGTCGGTGTGTTTAGTAGCGGTGGTTGAAGGAGGACCAGACGGGCGCACACACACACACACACACACACACACACACACTGCCGGGGTCAAACACTAACTCACTACAGAAGCTTTACAAGTCGACTACGCCTCCCGGGGAAAAGTGTGCTGTCGTAGGGGAAACACTCGACGCTCACAAGGCACTTTTTCGGCGTAAGCGGTAAGTTATAATGTCTTGTGAAACTTATTCTATGCAAACTTTGGTCTGCGTGTGGCATTTGGGTCAACATATTTATTCACAATGTAAAATAAGAGAATCATAGGACGTCGCTTTTTGTGTTATTCCACTTGGCAGTTGAGTGATATAATCCCGGTAGTGGCACTACTACTACTCCTACTAGTAGTTACTTTCGGACTGGCGAAAAAAGAACGGTTTCAATCTTTAAATATTTCCTTCGTTCAGTCCATACAAAAGTTCTACCTTTCATGTTAATTCATGTTTGTATCGACAACAGGCATTAAAATGTATAAATACCTTCGGCGCCAGCTCGTAGTCAATGGCAACCAGGCTAGTGTGTAAGCTAGCTAACTTTTAGAAAACTCAAAACTAGAATGTGTTTAAAATGAGACATAATAACGTTGTCAAATGGAGGTTTTATTTAAAAGAAAACCTTCCAGGGGGCACTGTAACCTTGATATGCATGGAGCATCAGGTTGCTTGATTATTATTATTCACAAACACTTGAAGTCCATCCATCTTTCAGCCATGTTAGAGAACACTAAGACACTAAGCCTTTCAGATTTCTTATGTCTTCTTTTAAATTAATAATTCTATGTTAGAAAATGGTAACTTGAACATGTTAAGCACCAATAGGGTTAGAACAAGACTGGTTACTTTTTCCCCTCTGTTTATGAACACTCCAACAGTGCATTCGAAAGCAGATTTTTTTTATTAACACCAAAGTCACTCACACTGTTCACCTAACACACAAAGGACAAACTAAGCACATTGATAAGAAAAGATTAAATCAAACAAAACAGTCATAAAAAAGATGCAAGTTATTGATTATTATTTGATAAGAGCAGATCCTTTCACATGTTCAAGGATCTTCATCCAAGGAGATGTTCATGCCAGTGTTGTAGCTTGGACCAGACATGATTTTTGCAATGTCTGGTTTCACTTCCATGGTTGGTGGCGTTCCTTTTCTTTGGAGTACTTCCATCTGAGGGAGCCTGCCTTGCGCTTGGGAGTCATGATGAAGGTATAAGAGGGAGAACGAGGGTAACGTTGTCATGTTCTGCCGTTGTAGCTCTTGAGCGAGTCTCGTATTTGCAAATGAAATTGCGTTAGTAGAAACTTTTAAGTAATTAATGGCGATGCGTCATAACCAGGAAATATCATCAACCGAGGACTCTCTGTCTCTGTAATTGAGATGTAGATGATGCATGCTTTTGGAATTGTGCATGTGTATATCATATTATAGATGGATGGATGGACGAATGGATAGACTTCCTTTATTGTCATTACACAAAAGTGAAATTGCCAACAAAATGTTGTTGCCTGGCTCCTGTATTACACCAGAGACTAAAAAAAAAATAATAATAAAGAGAATAAATAGATGACACTGAATATAAACAACATAATGCACAGGAACATTATGTTCCTTAATGTGATTTTTGTTGAGCATTAAACCATCACAATTGTCATCACCATGATGAATTCTACTGTATCTATTGAAGTTGCACAGTGCCAAACCATCCTGCATCGACAGCATTCTCTTTGCTTCTGGAAGCAGCAGTCTTTCTGTGAGTGTAATACTATCTGCGTGCAGGTAGCGCTGTGTCAATATTAGCTATTGGCATCATAAGTCGCTTGGAGGACGCTCCCTGGACATCTGTTTCGTAAGAAGTTGCTCACATGGAACTTTAAGATGATTTTTCTTGTTGAAATAATAATTCTACCCTGGTAGCCCGGTTTAGGATTATTCGTTAAAGTGAGAAACACCCTGCAGAAATGAACACATGCAGAGAAAACACACACACACACACTGAGTGGAAGGGTTCATGTTATGCTGGTATAGCAGGTTTGACAAGCTGTCAAAGATTTGAGTACAAGAGTCACAAAAGATAAGTAAGGTGTGTGTGTGTGTTTGTCATTCAAACTGCTATTCATCACCTATTTGTAATTTCTGCTTTTCTGCCGGTCTTTGTTGATGAAAAGTCTTGTGACCCAGTCTGCCGCTGACTTGTGTGTACGTATGTATGTATGTATGTATGTACGTACGTGTGCGACTGGAGGGCAAGGAGAACAAGTGTTAGACATTAATCTTGCTTAGTTAACCAAAGGAGGGCTTTGATTCTGTCCAGCAGCTCTGCTGAGTTTCATTAAAGGCTGCTTTGTTCAAGGTTATTAGTGTGTGTGCTCACAGGATGCTGTTACTGTACTAATATTACATGCCGCTGTGCTGCAGCAAAAATGGCAGATTAAAGACGTTTAGTTTTCACTTTCATTTTCGGTAATGGGGTTAAGGAACACATTCAATGAACCTTAGAAACTAGTACAGTATACTGTGTATTTCTTGTATTATATTCAAATATAACATCATTATTTACTTACTTATAGCTCACAATGGACGTCATGGGAAATACCTAGTTTGACACACAAAAAAACGCCAATGGTGTTTCGTTTACATAACTGACTAGTATATTAACCAAGCTACAGTGATATTGTTATTATAGCAGCTAACATAAAAAACAATTTTAATCTTGCGTACTAACACGATGTGTTGCTAATTGCTAGTCTCAGCGTGATTCACTTATTTTGCACACAATTTTGCTACAAAGACTAGCCATCAGCATTTTTTTTTTAACCTGAGGACTGGATCACACGCCTTGTGCTGGAAGACACAGCCATCCCAATGACAGCGGGCATCATAAGTGTTTGTTTGAGTAGTGTTGTTAATCATCAAAATAATAGATTCTGCAAATATTACATGGTATCATCACTGTACATGATCACAGCATGGATATCAAACCATGCAACGTTGTTTGAGGTTTTTTTTAGAGCGATTCATAGGCAAAATAGGTGTATCCCGATGTTGTCCGTTGTCAGCTAGCTCATATTAACTCATTTTCTTGTGTTATAATGCACAGAAAAGGGAAAGATAAGGATTCCAAAATTTAAAAAAAATTCCCCTTTCAAGTACATTTGGCAACACCACATTGCCATGATTGCAAATTAATTTCTGGAAATTGATTACAGCACACACAAGGTTATTATTTATTTTCTATTTTTGGCTTATCCTTCATCGCCTTATTAAACTGTATTTGTGTGTCAATTGGCGCACATTTTCCTTGTCTGGTAAGTGGCAACGGCACACCAGAAGCCACATCAACTAACTGGCATCAAGCCATTACTGTTTAAGTTCCTTCCGCCTTTTCCCTTACTACTATGATACGCTAACATGGCAAAGAGGCTTATTGCTGCGTATTAGAGCGGTATGCTAATATCCTGTAGAAGGAGAAGCACACGTGTGAGGTGTAAGATTGGTTAGGGTACTAAGGATATATTTTTTTTACACACTGTAATAATCTTTTCATTTCTTGTTGACTTGAGTATAAAGTGCTTTAGGCACAAACGACTTACAGTACGCAAATTATGCAAACACTGTCATTTTGTTTCTGGAAAGAATGCGGCGTATGTGATACACTGTATTCAATGTTGCCTTTCAGGCGTGCAAATGAGCACCTAAGTTCCACAACCTGTTCCACCAGCTTGCTTTACTGCGTATGCCACATTTTTCACCAGTTGAATGCATAACCGAAATTTGTCGTGCATCTGTTGGCATGACCTTAAAAACTCACATTCACGGTGGAGTGAAATTTATCTTTTAAGTTATGCCTTCAGGGGTGCCCAAACTGAAACGAAAACCCTGAAATCTGAACTGCTGATGGTAATAACTAATAATAAGATAAAGTATTCCAATATGAAAGAGCTGTTTTTTGTATTTTTTTTGCTTGTGTGGTTTTTTTTGTATTAGTCATTAATTGTAATTATGGTTAATAAAAAAAAACTCTTAAATTGGACTTGTTGAAACTAGCGGAGACCCTGTATAATGGTATGATGTAACATGCAGTATGATGTAATGCTTGCTCGTTTCATTCACATCCTTATGTCGGTTGTCTTGCTGAAGGATGTTCAATTTAGTGTAGCCCCAGGAGCATACACACACACACACACACACACACACACCATGCACCATTTACAAGTAAAGGTCTGTTATTAAGTTTTCTTTCATCTAGAGTCCACCAGCCCAGCTTCCAGAATGTAAACTGGAAAGCCCCCCTCCCATGTCTCGCTCTTTTCCCGTCCCACCCTTTCACCCTTTGTATGTGTTCACTTTTTCCAGCTCCTTTGGGGATATAAAGCACACTTTTTTCTGTGGAGCACAGTATTTATACTTGCTAGAATTGAGAGGTATAATTATTCTATGACATTATAAAGTTGGTTAAAGAGCGACTATTGTGAGCGAGCCTCTCACGCCTCTTGACTTGACGCAGAAACAGTTAAGGGTTAGTCAGCACAACAACAACAACAGAGGCGTGTGTCACTCTTAGTAAGCATCAAAAATCCGTTCTTAAAAGTCTACAACAAAGACTGTTCTGTAATCTGTAAATATACTGTACATGCCTTCTTTTGTGTGCAATGGAGCTTGTAAATCCTTGCAAAGCTGGGGGGGGGGGTTTCCAGCACGCACAGGAGGCTTGATTTTCAAGTTTTTCAAGATTTAAAGCTTAAGGTTTTTTTTTTCTCTCTTGTTGTTATCTACACACTGAGAAAATGTCAACATGGCCTTCATTAAACTTCTCTTTTAACACTGATGCTTTGCTGCTGATGAACTGTGGTCAGCACCCTCAATTAAACCAAGTAAACTTTTATGACCTTGCATTGGAATGGAGAATCATTAGGAACCAGAAGTGGAACAAGGAATTAGAATCATTAGAATCGGAATGAAATGATGCACAATCCCACTCATAAGCACTTCTTACAGTATATACCAGTGCTTCTCAAATAGTGGGGCAGGGCCCCCCCTAGGAGGTGCAGGGAAGGGGGGTACTGTCAGGGGGAGAATCGAGACGCTTTCATTTCAATGCAGACCTCCTAACATTTACACATTTAGCACTCAATATGCAGTTTGACTCTTGAATATGCTTGTATGCTCTATATTTTGTTGCATTTTCAGATAAATGTATAAATATGATCAGTTTCTGTAGTATTTCAAATCGGGGGGGGGGGGGGGGTAGTGTCGCGGGAAAAAATACTTCTGTCCCTTACAGGCGGCATGGCGGAAAATAATTGAGAAGCACTGGTATATAGTAATACGTGACGCAACCCACAGAATGTACATGCAATGAAATTCAGCTTGAATGAAGTCGGGGTGCGTTGGTGGGGGGCTTTCAACCCTTATGGCATACCATAATATGAGCATAAACATTTTTTACATAATGATTTGAAATACAAAAAAGACAAAATATGTCAGTCAAACATTTTTATTTTATTATAGGTTAACTATTCATTCATTCATTTTCTACCGCTTATCCTCACAAGGGTCGGGGGAGGGTGCTGGAGCCTATCCCAGCCGTCTTTGGGCCAGTGGCTGGACTGGTCGCCAACAACCATTCCCAGGTTAACTATTGTGCAACATATTTTATTTTGAATAGTTTTTCAAAGTAAAACACATCTGAAGTGTCAGTAATTACATTTTTCATCACTTTCTTTTTTGGCTGTCTTAGTGTATTGTTGCTGCTGCTGCTCTGGATTTTCACTCATGTATATCTTCTTCTCACATAACTAAAATGTAGTTTCCAAAATGATGTAATAAGATGGAAATTTCGACTTCCTCTCTTGTTCCCATCTGACGACACTGTTAGCTCTCTTCCTTTTTCTGTTTCTGATGCACGTAAACATCTTTTACTTAACTGCCAATCTGATGTTATTCCAGGAGGCTGAGGTGAGCTGTTGCCATGGCACCCTTCCTGCGTATCGCCTTCAATGCATATGATGTAGGCGCTCTGCCTGCTCTGTCTGAACCCCCCATTTGTGCCATCAAGATAAAGGAGTCTGTCAGCACAGGTGTGTATAGCAAATACATACAGTGCGTTCTCGAACCAACAATAGCCGATAGAGCACCAGTAACTTGTGGAGTTGCTGACAAAAGAAATACATTTATTTTATACAAACATTTCAAATAGGAATCCGACCGAATCCTAGCCGCAAGACCACCAGGGACTGACTTTGTGGATTTCATAGTCACACTTACTAAGTAAGATAAGATATTTGGATTAGGTAGTAATTTAGCTGCTGGAAATCCCTTGTGAGGAATGGAACTAATTCACATTCATGCACAAGGAGGCCATGCAGGCATGGGAGAGATGAATTTTAAGATTCTATGTGTACAGCCAGTTTTACAGGGAACTGGCCAGTGGTCTCCAAAGTGCGGCCCAAGAGCCATTTGTGGTCCGTGACTGTCTTTTTATTGGCCCATGGCACATTCTAAATGTTGGATTGAACTAAATAAACTAAAGTACAAATGTTCAAAAAGAGCTGTAATTTTACAAGACAAAATATGAAATATTAAGTAAGAAAATAAATCAGTAACTCATAATATTAATAGAGAAAAAAATTGCATGGAGTTGAAACATATTTTATGGAAAACGTAAAGTAAATAATCAAAAAAGAGACAAAAAAGAAAGTTGCAATTCTAGGAAAATGAGATTGGATAGAAGTTACAATGTTAGGATCATAACGTCAAAATATTCAGAAAATATAGACATAATATTACAAGACAAAATGGACAAGAAGAAACTTTAAAAATGTGTAAAAAAAATTATAAATAAATACAATTAAATAAACAAAAAAGGGTAATATAAGCTGAAAAAGTTCATACTAATATTAGCTAAATTGATTAAGTAAAAAATACCTTTAATAATAATAATAATGCAATCAAATAATAGTAATAAAATAATAAAAATAAACAATAAGAAATAAAATAAAAAAATAATATCTACAAATTATTAAAAAAATAAAAATGACTAATTAAATACAACAAAAAAGCAAAGCTTAGATGCAGGCTGTCTACGTGAAAGTGTGTCCTAAAGTGGCCCTGGCATCCTTTTGGTATGTGGCCCTCAGTGGGAAAAGTTCTCTGCACTTCTTGTACAATATACATATTTAGTTATACACTGAATATTGCTATTTCTATGTCAGGTTGTCCATTTTGTTGGTCTTGTTCTCCCAAACTAATTATATTCTTATTTTTGACAGAGCGAGGAAAAACATTGGTTCAGAGGAAGCCCACCATGTATCCAACATGGAAGACCACATTCGATGCTCATATTTATGAGGGGCGTGTCCTAGAAGTGGTTCTCTTGCAAGGAGCTGAGCAGCCATTGGCCAAGGCTTCAGTTGGCGTGTCTGTGCTAGCAGAACGCTGTAAAAAGTCCAAAACCAATGGTCGTGCTGAGTTCTGGGTAGACCTGATGCCTTCTGGAAAGGTCCAAGTGGCTGTCCAGTATTTCTTGGAAGACAGTGATGCGAGTAAGTCGGCCATTTTCAGTAATATTAACTGTTCTGTATGTAAAGTTCAGGCTGTCAGCCTGTGAAATAAACAGAAGCAGGAAAAGCAAAACACATACATTCCGTGACCGGGAATAGAACCCGGGCTGCAGCGGTGAGAGTGCCAAATCCTAGCCACTAGACCACCAGGGACTATGTGGCGTCTTCCACTATTGCACAGTCCATTATGGGGGGGTCGGAGTGCAGGTTGGAGCGGGAGAGCAAGGAAAATGCTCTTCTTCAGTGTAGCTGCATGCGACTATATTTTCCACCGGGTGCACGTAGCCATTTCCCAAGTGAGTGTCATATTTATAAGCCAACCCGTAGTGCATCATGATCACGAAACGCTGTAAACCGAGGACCGCCTGTATTTATCCACCTGCAAACACAACCCTGTATTCGGCCATTGTTATTTTGAATGTAATATACTCACATATGCACAGGTAATAACTCGTTTTTCAGGAATGATTTGAAAAATAATTCCATTCAGCAGTAGTTTTAGCACCTGTGTAAACAGTCCATTTATTTATAAAGTACTTAACACTGTTCAGTTACTTCAATATTAAAAAGTAGGGACAGCTCATTGAGTTTAAAAGTGTGTTTAAAATCATACAAAGGAAGAGCAAGGTAGGGATGTACATTTGTACCCTTCTCTTCATGTATTATTTATGTCTTGACTATGATGTAATAAACAGCCGACCAGTCAAACTGTAAATGATTACTTCTTAATCTGCTCCGATACGAGCGAACAGGGTGTGTCTGTGTCGCTGCTGGTAAGACGACCTTATACCTCGGTCGACGCCATGTAATGTGGCAGAAAGATAATGATACAATTTTACTCACGCTAGCAGACACTAACAGTTTCAGTCTGCAAATGCTAACTAATGTTAGTTTTAAATGAGAATACATGCTAATCATTTGTTAGCCGTTGGTCTTATTCAGAGGCAAGTATCCCATTCCTGGGGGGTTGTGAGTGGAGTGGACGGTTTTAAGAGAGAGCTCCACACTTTATCAGCTTTCTGCCACACACGCCACAGGTTTCCTGAAAAGCAAGCTGGAGTATTTTTAGGTATTTTCTTCCATTCCCACTTTCATGGCTTGGCTCTTTGAAGTGGTGTCCAAGACAAGCATCTGTCAGGGAACGGCAAATAGGGAACGAGTTTATCTCTTTCAACTCATTCCACTTCTTTGTCTATCAGCCGTCCTTTTAAGATTGCCCTTTCCTACAAAGTATCCCTTTCGCTCCTTGCTTGAGGACTCAAGCACTCGCTCTCCTTATCGCTAGGCTCTGCCTGCTTTGTTTACCGCTCTCACGCCTCCTTTGCTGTCTTCTCCCAGTGACTTTTGACCCCACCCAGTTGACTAGCATCAGCTGCTTATTCCCGCTTGTATCTTTCTGTGTTTACCCTTCATTCAATAGCTGCACCCGAGGCCTCGTTCCTTTATTAGCTGGGGGGGGGGGGGTTATGACTGCTGACTATTGCATAACAGCAGGTGGCAGCTCCCCAAAACGTAATGGTTGTGAATCAGTCAGGTTAATGACTTAAAACTTATTTTGGTAACACTTAGTAGGGAGATGCAAGACTGGGAATTGACACAATAGGGCCCTGTCAATCATGTCAGAATAGGAATGGAAAGGAATGGCCTTTATTGTCATTATACAAGATGTACAACGAGATTGGAGAGCTTCTCCTTTCAGTGCAGTAGTTTCAAGTTTAAAAAAAAGTATATAAAAGTAGAGTAAAAAAGACAATTTAACAAGATATATACAAGATATCCAAAATATACACATAGTATTGCACAGGAGCATATGCAGGAGCAGACATATTGCAGATATATTAATTTTAGTGCAAATAGTGATTGGTGTATACAGGTGAGTACAGTCACATATGAGTGTATTGTATTGGGTTGTTAAATAAATATATATGATTGAGGTAGTAACAGAGGCAGTGATGGAAATATTAGAATTGAATAATAGAATTGTCAGTCTGTATCGATACATACAATCGTGCCTCATTGACAGCGGACTTCCTGGTGGCTATTATCGCATCCGTATAATACATATAACACCTAGGGGCCATTGTAGAATACTTCTCTACTGCTGCTGTTTATGTTTAAGGGGAAACTCACGATGCACTTCAATCATTTAATAACAAACACTCACACAGGAGCTGCTGTCGGCCACTCTCTATGCTGCTAACCTCCTGCTAGCACTCAGCTGAGAGTCAACTCGAGCCAGGCAGGCCCCGCTTCTTAAAGGCATACTCACGTCATAGCTATTGCTAACCGCGATAGTGAGGGTGTGATGTTCCAACCGAGATGTAGCGAGGGGCAAATACATGCATTTTTTATTAGTTGTGATCTCCAGAAAAATTGCTTGGTTTTTCAGAATAGACATCAAATGTTTAAATAAGACTGCCGAGTTATTGAAAGACAATTTACGTCACTCCCAAATTTGTGTGTGTGTGTAACATTTCCTTGAATCAGCTCTTTTACTGATTGCTTTTTTTCCTCCAGCACAAAACCAACAATCTGTGAGAGTCGCCCCCGAGGACGGACTCACGACTCTGAACAGGAGGAGGGGAGCGTTCAAGCAGCCCAAGCTTCACATCATCAAGAACCATGAGTTTTCTGCCACTTTCTTCCACCAGCCTACCTTCTGCTCCGTGTGCAGGGAGTTTCTCTGGTGAGTTCATTCTGGGTCGAGCCGGTCAGCATTTTAAACACAATGGAAAAAACAACAACAAGTCTTTTATTATTATTGCAAGAGTGAGTCAGAAGGGAATGCATCAAGGTTGTCGTGTTACATTCCAACTACCGTAAGTCAGCAGCTCAAACCTGTTGGTCAAACTCCTACCACCATCTTGTAACGCACCATACAGGTTGATTTTTTTTTTATTGTATTATCTTGATCTCAGGAGGTTTTTGCACTTAATAAAACTTAGATTGACGTTGTAGATTTGGATATGATGCCTGGGATAAATGGCAACCTTAGCATATCTAGTGAATGGTATCATGTTTAGCCAAAAGCCTTAAAGTGGTGCGGAATTTTAGTATTAATTCACACAAACATTGGATAGGCCTGCATAATTGTATTAAATTAGCATCATACCTACGCTGAATCAATCATTTGCTATGTCACATCTCAAAATCATACTTTATTTTTCCACCCAGGGGGCTCAACAAGCAAGGCTACAAGTGCAGACGTGAGTTTTCGCCAACTGCATCACAGGATTTCTTTCATATTTCTACATCAAATCATCTTCACATTGTGACCCAATATTTGATAATACATCCCATCCAGAATGCAATGCAGCGATTCACAAGAAATGCATCGAAAAGATTATCGGCAGGTGCACCGGCACAGCAGCCAACAGTCGTGACACAATGGTGAGTTCGATTTGGATGTGCTGCTGGTTTTTTTTTTTCCCTTATGGTCTCTTATTTGCAGTGCAAAAGCAACACAAATCTTCTTGTCATTTTGAGTCTACCTACTAAATATGTATATATGTGTTTAGTTCCAGAAAGAGCGCTTCAAGATTGACATGCCACATCGCTTCAAGTACCATAACTACAGGAGCCCTACCTTCTGTGACCACTGTGGCACCCTGCTGTGGGGTATTTATAGACAGGGCCTTAAATGTGAAGGTGGGCAGCGTCTTTATTTCAAAAGTCATCCCTTGTACTTATTATGGTATGAAATCATTTAGTCTGCTTTTGACACTTTGCTCCTCCGTTTCCACTTTGTTAATCCACGGATTCTTGTTTTTCACAACAGATTGTGGCATGAACGTTCATAGTTATTGTCAGAAAAAAGTGGCCAATCTGTGTGGCATCAACCAGAAGCTATTGGCTGAAGCTCTGTCTCAAGTCCCCCAGGTTTGTAGCACACATTGTAGAATTTGCCAACATATTTAAGGAATAATTTTACATTTTTAATCATCAGAACATCAGACTATTGTTACATTATCTTCATTAGATAACACACAAAAATGCTTAACTGTCACATGTATGCTTAAAATAATAAAAAAAAGTAGTTCCCTGACCGGGAATCGAACCCGGGCCGCGGCGGTGAGAGCGCCGAATCCTAGCCACTAGACCACCAGGGAGAGTGATGAGCAGAGAGTGACGTAGAACAATATCGAAAACTGATATACTGAAAACTGATACAGAACTGAAATACTGATATTTTGGCTACACATCAGCAAGAAAGCTAAATGATGATTTTGCATCCTAGAAATCCCTGAAGAAGTCTGATAGCAATGGAGCCGATATCGGCATCTATCAAGACGTCCAAAGTGCAACAACAGATCCTGCTGGTAAGCCGTTGTCATAGCTACTTATGTACGCTGCCATACCATCAAGAGTTGAGATCAAGTCCCATTCAAACCCTTTTTTTGTTGTTTTGGTGTCTGCTTTGCTTTCTTACGTATTCACTGCGAAATGTGGAAATGTTACAGCTGGTGGGAATGGAAAAATGCAAGATGGCTCCACTTCTTGCGTACTTCCTGTTTCCCGGGTACACCTCACCGTCAACCACCTTGTCTTCCACAAAGTTCTGGGCAAAGGCAGTTTTGGCAAGGTGTGCTATCTGTACTCCATGGGCTGTTTTTAAACCAGATTGGAACATCTAATGAAGCTGCTGTGATCCTCAGGTGCTGTTGGCCGAGCTAAAGGGCAAGGGCCAGTACTTTGCTGTGAAGGTTCTAAAAAAAGACGTGGTTCTCATGGATGATGACGTGGAGTGTACCATGGTGGAGAAGAGAGTTCTTGCCCTGGCCTGGGAGAACCCCTTCCTCACACACCTTTACTCCACATTCCAGTCTAAAGTGAGCACACGCAAACTACCCTGACGTCAGAGCATCTCATCACTGTGTTCGATTCTGTCTAACGTGTTGTTTACTCAGGAGCACCTTTTCTTTGTCATGGAATACCTCAATGGCGGCGACTTGATGTTCCATATCCAAGACAAAGGCCGATTCGATCTAGTCAGAGCCACGTGAGCACACTTGGTTAAAGATTGTTGTTGTCCAGATCACTCAGCTGGCATCCTCACTGTTGTCGTTTTGAACTCCGACCTCCAGATTCTATGCTGCTGAGATAGTCGTGGGCCTGCAGTTCCTCCACTCCAGGGGAATTATCTACAGGTAATATCCACTTGAGAGACGTGACAACTACTGAAAATATTCAACCAATACGGTATCACAAGACCGCAACATACTCTTGAACTTTAATCTCAGACGACAAGATAGCGAGATAGTTATCATATAACCAATGCATGGCATTCATCTCTGGAACCCTGCAGGGATCTGAAGCTGGATAACGTCATGCTGGACAAGGACGGCCACATTAAAATTGCAGACTTTGGAATGTGTAAAGAGAATATATTTGAAAATGCCCGAGCCTCAACATTCTGTGGGACTCCAGACTACATTGCACCTGAGGTATTTGAGGTTGGAGTCCGTCTGGAGCGGGTGTGTCCAAGGGTGGTTTATTTATTTAGCCAAAAGGCAAAAAAATGGAAAAAGACACTAATAATAACATAAAACAGCAAATTTCAGACATAGTTGCAAATAGTGATTAATCATGATTAATTTAAAAACTGATTAATCTGATTCAAATTTTTTAATCAGACCTGCTTTTAACATACACAAAGGCTTTTTTAACCTTTTAAAATAATTTTTAACTACATGGACTGCATCCCTTTCATTTTCAGTATGCAGCACTCGGTGGAAAACGTTTGGACACCCCCGCTTATAGATGGAACTAGCGTTATCACAATAATCCTTTGTTGCAGTACTGGAGACGTCTTTCTCACCGCTTTACTATCTCTCATGGCAGATCCTCTTAGGACAGAAATACACCTTCTCAGTCGACTGGTGGTCTTTCGGCGTCTTGGTCTATGAAATGCTCATCGGTCAGTCACCCTTCCAAGGTGACGATGAGGATGAACTGTTTGAGTCCATCCGGTCGGACACCCCTCACTACCCTCGGTGGATAACAAAGGAGGCCAAGAAACTGCTTGAGATGGTAATTAGTCCTACTTTGTGTGTTGAATTGATATGCAAATACATGTTATAACAGGTTACATTGAAGTTTGAATAACAAAATTTAACAAATGAACACCACCCTCGGCCGTCTCTGTGTGGAGTTTGCATGTTCTCCCTGTGCATGCGTGGGTTTTCTCCGGGTACTCCGGTTTCCTCCCACATTCCAAAAACATGCTAGGTTAATTGGCGACTCCAAATTGTCCATAGGTATGAATGTGAGTGTGAATGGTTGTTTGTCTATATGTGCCCTGTGATTGGCTGGCCACCAGATCAGGATGTACCCCGCCTCTCGCCCGTAGACAGCTGGGATAGGCTCCAGCACCCCCGCGGTAGAAAATAGTAGTTTCATTTTAATCAAAGAAGTTGTCTTCTTTTTCTTCCATCCCGATTGCAGTTGTTTGAAAGAGATCCCGCTTCCCGACTCGGAATGGTGGGAGACATCCGAGCACAACCTTTCTTCAGAAATACCAACTGGTCAGCTCTGGAGAAGAGAGAAGTGGAGCCCCCTTTCAAGCCCAAAGTGGTGGGGATCATTCAGATTTTCTGAAAAAAAAAAAAAAAAAAAAAAAAGGTCTTCTCTCCAAAACACAATGTGAATCACGCCATCTTGCTTTCCACAGAAATCCCCAAGTGACTGCAGTAACTTCGACCGGGAGTTCTTGAGCGAAAAACCGCGCCTCTCCCAAGGCGACAAGAACCTTATTGACTCCATGGATCAGGCGGCGTTCCGTGGCTTTTCTTTCGTCAATCCCAAATTGGAACATCTGATAAGCAAATGAAAAGACAATCTGGTCACCTTACAGTCGGGATATTTTCCTCCATCTTCAAATGGATGAATCAAATCAAAACACAATAAGACACTATACTGTAAGTGTAACAAAGGGACATACTTCATATAGCAGTGTAACTAATAATCACAACTAAAGGGGTATTTTTTTATTACTTATGTGTAATGTTTTCTCAATGTAAACACTCTCACTAGATCATCAAATGTACTGTATCTTTAAATTAATCCTGTGTATACGCAGGTAGGGGCAGATCCAAAACCTCCAGTTCGTAATGTGGTCCGATTTATTATATCTACACCACACGATTCCCACAATTCCTGCACTGACTTTAAACCAACTGCACACTGTAAATGTCCTAAAAAATGATTAATTTATTCTTGGTCAGTTTTCAGCTGGCCTTAAACCTGCACAAATATGAAACACAGATGGCGTCACCTGCAATATATACATATAGGTATTGAAGGGTGTTTTTGTTGGAGGAATTGATATTTATCATGACGCAAATAGAGCGAGTGCTTCCTTTACTTTTGTATTTACACACTTTTACTGTTGATGATAATTAAATAAATGCATTTCTTCAATTGCATTTTGTTTTCATTGCATTTATATACAATAATGGACAATAATTGATATTGACAATAATGGGAAAAAAAATCACCTGCATTCTGTTTTGGCGAGGTTACACACAGTGTCACCATTTCTGCATCATCTGCCTTCCGAATTTTGGCTTCCTGCACCCCAGGGAGTAAAGTACCGCTTGAGGAAAAAACCCTCGACCTCTGGTGCCATCCAGTGGTCAGGTGCTGTAACTGCAGCCAACCGCTTCAACCTGAAGATTACAAGGCGAGCACATTCCTGCAGTGACCTGTCCTCTGCACCCTTCCATCGTCTGATGCGGGAGGAGATAAATTCTAATGATTATACTTGAAAAAAATGAGCTATGCATATTTTCAACAAACAATGGAGAAATGAAAGTTGCTGCTTAAAAAAAGCCAAGTGCAATTAGAAGACCCCATAAAAAAATAAAAAAACATACACAATGTAATGATGCATTAACATTGTTGGTCAAATAGCCTAATGTGATACTTTAAAAAGAGGTCCTGCATTGGAAAATGATTTATTTTTTAAATGTCTTCCATTGTTTTCACCGCTGATGCAAGCTCCGATCGCCGAGCTGCAGCAGCTCTTCATCATTATAGTGCTTCCAT
Organism: Doryrhamphus excisus; assembly: GCF_037039965.1. Lineage (NCBI taxonomy): Eukaryota > Metazoa > Chordata > Actinopteri > Syngnathiformes > Syngnathidae > Doryrhamphus > Doryrhamphus excisus. Next base: position 17,112,009 of record NC_136367.1, on the reverse strand, counting down.
TTCAACGCATGATAAATGCGGGCATTTTTTTCTTCTTCTTCTTTCTTTTGTTGTAACAGGCATCCAAAGGGTTGGTCTATTGTGGAGGATTAGGAAACAGCAAGCCTGCTTTGCGTGATCCAAGTGAGCGACAAAACCTGTTTGTGGTTTTTTTTTCGCTCCCTGCAATATAATAAATAGATTTATATGACCTTTCTGATGCTGAATAAATGAACTTGCATTCGCAGTGCCATGCATTATTTGTCCGGCAGTTTTCTCCACGAAACCCCCTCAAACCCCCCCCCCCCACTACACCCCCACGACTTGAGAGCTTTGTGCAGCATAAGTGCCACTATTGCCGTGCACGATCGTGCTATTGCAATTAATTCACAATCGAACGGTGCTATTGCACAACATTTGACTAGTTCAATGAATATAGTTGCAAACAGAAACTGAGCAACATGATTTCATCCAGTGACCGGAAATAATAATAAAATAATTAGGTTGCAAAATACTGAGTTAAAAGCTGATTGTTTGTAGTTATCGAAAGTGGGTCGATTATATAGGCAATTTATTGCATGTCAACCCTTTACCTAAGTGCGGATTCCGTTGGGGATTAAATTTATTGACGATTGCTCTGTCGAATTATGGCTACACCTTAGAAATAATGCAAGATCTCCTGCTGTTTTTTTTCCATTTTTCTTTCCAGATGTTGCTGTGGATTGTGCTTGTGTGATATTTTATTGTGTGTGAAGATGGAAGTCAGTGTGATGTAGCCCGGGCTCAGAGGCATATCAAGAGGCGGAAGCGCATGCGCAGTAGCCATTTGTGCCATATTGGAATGAGGTCGTGGACGAGCAGTGCAAATCAAGCTAACAAGGACGCGGACCGGTTGACACCGGAAGTATTGCGGTTGGTCTCGTCGCTGCAACGAGCCTGGCTGTTACCGGGGAGTCGGCCACGCGCCGGCGTTCGTCTTATTTTGAAATACTCAAACCAGAAAGGGGCTCGTGAGTCATGCTAGCTTAACATAACTGCTCGCGAGCAGGCGGAGAGAGGATCGGCATCTAAAAAAGCGACTTGGAAAAACTACTTAACGGTAAGAGACCAATTTGGCGACCAAATATTCACATACTCTGCACTCTTTGTTACGTTTTCCTGGCGGTGTTTTGCGCCGCGGCGAGGCATTCGTCTTTTTTCCTGTCTCTCAAAAAGACGAGTGCGGTTCGGTCGAGTGTAAGCGCCCTTATTGCTCGTCAGCCTGCTCGCTTATTGCTCAAAGCCGTGACGTGCAGTAACTTGACTCGCTTGTTCCATGCGTCCACACACACACACACACACACACACACACTGCCGTTAACTCACGCAGCGTGTGTATCATCCCAGCTATAGGAACGAAGCTGTGTGTGTGTGTCGCTGGCATCTGTGTGAAAGTTAAGGCGGTGTAGACTCTTGCCTTGCTAAGCCACAATGGCTCATCTCAGTCAGTCAGCCAGTCAGTCAGTGCACAAGCGACACTTAACACTTTATTCACTTTGCCCTTCAGTAGCTTTAACAGACTTGCATAATGCGACATTCAAGTGTTCTTTAAAAAAAAAAAAAATCCCAGAGCTGGGTGATGTTTAGGTTTTTTTTTTGTCTATATCTGTGTTGACTTACCACCGCTGCCTTCAACTTCCCCATTGTGTAACCTTTGCTATGGCAGAGCAAACATATTTATATCATAATAGGTTATCTGAGATTATATTCTTTTCTGTGTAGTTATTGTGGCATAATATGCTAATCTGCATGTGACACAAACCTATATTTAATTTAAAAAAAAGCAAGTATTACATGCTTGTAGTTGGGATTGCACACACAAAAAACTGTCAGTTATGTTTGATGTCAATGTTAGCATGAGGGCAACCGTCAACTGTCATTCATTTGTTTTCTACCGCTTATCCTCACGAGGGTCGCAGTGGGGTGCTGGAGCCTATCCCAGCTGTCTTCAGGCGAGAGGCGGGGTACACCCTGATCTGGTGGCCAGCCAATCACAGGGCACATATAGACAAACAACCATTCACACTCACATTCATACCTATGGACAATTTGGAGTCGCTAATTAACCTAGCATGTTTTTTGGAATGTGGGAGGAAACCAGAGTACCCGGAGAAAACCCACGCATGCACAGGGAGAAACTCCACACAGAGATGGCCGAGGGTGGAATTGAACTCGGGTCTTCTAGCTGTGAGGTCTGCACGCTAACCACTGGAACGCCGTGCAGGCCAAAATGTCTCATATGTTCTCTGTATTCATTCATTCATTCATTTTCTACCGCTTATCCTCACGAGGGTCACAGGGGTGCTGGAGCCTATCCCAGCTGTCTTCGGGCAAGAAGCGGGGTACACCCTGGACTGGTGGCCAGCCAATCACAGGGCACATATAGACAAACAACCATTCACACTCACATTCATACCTATGGACAATTTGGAGTCGCTAATTAACCTAGCATGTTTTTGGAATGTGGGAGGAAACCGGAGTACCCGGAGAAAACATGCAAACTCCACACAGAGATGGCCGAGGGAGGAATTGAACTCGGGTCTCCTTGCTGTGAGACCTGCGCGCTCACCACTTGTGCGCTGTGTCATTTATTACCAAATTAGGTGAATCATCTACTCTAATTTGTCCATAGGTATGAATGTGAGTGTGAATGGTTGTTTGTCGATTTGTGCCCTGTGATTGGCTGGCGACCAGACCAGGGTGTACCCCTTTCTGTCGCCCCAAAGTCAGCTGGAATAGGCTCCAGCGTACCCGCAAACTTAGCGACCATACACAAAATTTACGTTTCAGTTTGGTTAGGTTGAAATTGCCACCGTTTTTCTTATCTCAAAAGTCGATACACACACTTGACATGACATGAAATCCAAGCGATACAGTGGTCACGGTTCGGTACACGTGTGTATTGAACGGCTCGGTACAGATACACGTATTGTTACACCGTTTATTACCACATGAACATCTGTTTGGTATCCGTGGTAGAAACTTGGCAGCTGTGTTGTGTCGTATGTACAGTATTGCACCAAACAAGTGTTGGCTCAACTGCTTCAGCAGCTCAAACAGGAAGTCATTCATCACGCCTCTTATAGCTCTGTGCTTTTTTTTTGTTAATATGACATGCCTGAAGAGGAGCAGTCACATGACCAAAACAACACATAAGAACCAGGATGTAAAAGTCAGCGTTGAACGTTGTGTGTCGCTTTGTTTTGTCTTTATTTATAAAAGAGACTTTCTCTTCAATGCTGAGCGGATCCAGATCACATGGTTCATTTAGCTTATTTTTTCACGCTTTTGATAACAGGGCCAGATGGCATTTAAACTGGAGATTTGTCGAGACGGGGTGACCTCACTGGCGGCAGAAGGCGTTCAACTGTTTTCAGATATTTGTGCACTTCTTTTACACAATGCTTGTATCACATTATGTACTCGTGTTTAGGGGAGTAAAGTCCCAACTTCCTTGTTTGCGACCTCGTCAAGTTGGAAAAGGAAACTGAGAACGTACCTTTTAGCTTCTCATATTTTCTGCATTTGATGTCAAAACCATTGCATTTTTTATGTAAATGATCAAAATATAACATTTACACCCTATTACCATATGAAGAAAAAGTCACTATTAAATGTATTATCTCAGCAAAACCAACAGAAATATATGTATGTGTATATATATATATATATATATATATATATATATATATATATATAGCAAAACAATGAATAAAGTTGCCATGTTTGGTAAAAAAAAAAAGTTATAGCAACTATACTATAGTATAGTTCATGTAAAAAGTTAGAATGCTACAAGTATAAAGTCAAAATATGAGAGGAAAAACTCATAATATCTTAATCATGTCATTTTAGTTGCATAGAGTTGAAATATTAAACAAAAATTGTGTAATATTTTTAAAAAGTCTGTAATATTATGAGAAACAAGCAAAACCAACAGAAATATATATCCATATATATAAATATATATATCCATTAAGCAAAACAATGAATAAAGTTGGCATGTTTGGTAAAAAAAAAAGTTATAGCAACTATACATTAGTATAGTTCATGTAAAAAGTTAGAATGCTACAAGTATAAAGTCAAAATATGAGAGGAAAAACTCATAATATCTTAATCATGTCATTTTAGTTGCATAGAGTTGAAATATTAAACAAAAATTGTGTAATATTTTTAAAAAGTCTGTAATATTATGAGAAACAAGCAAAACCAACAGAAATATATATCCATATATATAAATATATATATCCATTAAGCAAAACAATGAATAAAGTTGGCATGTTTGGTAAAAAAAAAAGTTATAGCAACTATACATTAGTATAGTTCATGTAAAAAGTTAGAATGCTACGAGAATAAAGTCAAAATATGAGAGGAAAAACTCATAATATCTTAATGTCATTTTAGTTGCATAGAGTTGAAATATTAAACAAAAATTATGTTATATTTTTAAAAAGTCTGTAATATTATGAGAAACAAACAAAACAAAAGTTGTAATTTTGGGGGAGATTATGTAAAAGTTGTAATATTATGGGAATAAAGTCCTAATATTCTGAAAAGAACATTTCTCAAAGAAATTTGCTCAGAATCAAAATACCCTTTATTATCATTTTACATATAGTAGAATGAAATTGCAGCAGCTCCATTTGCCGTGCAAGACAGTATGACTGCACAAAATATAGTGTGTTGTATTCAGTCATATTATGTTATTATTATTATTATTATTACAAATGCCATGCAGCATTGTTTGTTGTTGAAAACCACCATAACGCAGCAACAGAAAGCCATACAGTTCTCAAAAATAAGACATTGCTCTCCAACAAAACCTGGTGTAGATTTAAAACCACCATTAAAAAAACAGTCCCCAGACTACCATGAAAATGTGAATAAAATGATAAAATAAAGAAGCATTTTGCTAGTTGGACTATCTTTGGGATCTGTGTTGAGTCTTGGTCGTGCCAGCAGAGTGGGGGGGTGCGGTGACACACCCTCCCCCTGCGCCTTTTTTAATTGAGTTGAGTGCCATTCCCCAAAGTGCATGGATGGGCAGGTACAATTTTTGAGAATTTTTTTTTTTCTCCCCCATTTCAAACAAAGAAAAATGAACCCACCAACTGTGAGACTGCACGCTATTGATAGAATGCAAAAGGCCTTGAGATGATGCTAATTTCAATTCATTAGCAAGAAATGCATTGGCTGTCTGTGATTGTGCAGCTTCCTGCTCCGAACCCCCCCCCCCAGAGGCTGGTGCAGAAATGCTTAATCACATGCTAAGTGCTGATGAGAATTAGATTCTAAGATTCAGTAAGTGCTTGTACAATGTGTGTGTGTGAGTGTGTGTGTGTGTGTGTGTGTGTGGGCGAATCGGTTGCTTTCTCTTTCAGGCTAAGGTGCTGCAAAGAAATTGAAGGCTGCTGGTAGTCGCGGTGTTTGAAACGGGGAAGTTGCTTTTCTTCCTGTGTGTGTGTGTGTGTGTGTGTGTTTGTGTATGTGTGTGCAAGTCTCAGCGGTGCAAAGGGCTGCAGAAGGCTATAGCATATGCAATGCAATAAACAAACGTGTCTGGAAATATTGAAAAAGTAGAAGATTGTGTTATTATTTTTGAGGGCTGGTTAACTTTAGTGAAAGCAAATGGAGAAACATATGCTTCCATTAATGAGATCAGCATCACATGTGAGAATAGAGCCTGTCAACTTTCATTCTTTTCCACTCTTTACGTTAGAGAGTGTGACCTCGGAGACAATGAGGCCCTTTGCTGTGTATGTATGTGTTGGCGGGAGGGCGTGTGTGTGTGTGGGTTAGGAACACAGAGGGATAGGTCGTGGGTGAAAGGCGGCGCAGATCCTAGCGGAGCACCGGGGTCGCCGTCGTGAGCCGGGAGGGGGTGGTGTGTGATGTCGCCCCCCCCCCCCCCGGGTTTTAATAGAGACGTCCCGTATGACAAAGATCAGACTGACAGGTCCGTCTGAAAGGAGTCATCATCCCGATCGCCGCCGTGGTCTCACACACACCCCTACGCTACCCTCATTCATGCTGGAAGTCTTGTTGAATGAACTCCATTTCACGTGTGCGTCACAATGCTGCCCCGGGTCACTTTTGACGTGTCAAAGACGCTTCTTTATGTTTCAAATTTCAAGTCAGGATTCAAACTCTTTTTAAAATGAAACAGTGCTAGAGTGGTTAGTTCGCAGACCTCACAGCTAGGAGACCAGGGTTCAATTCCACCCTCGGCCATCTCTGTGTGGAGTTTGCATGTTCTCCCTGTGCATGTGTGGGTTTTCTCCGGGTACTCCGGTTTCCTCCCACATTCCAAACACATGCTAGGTTAATTAGCGACTCCAAATTGTCCATAGGTATGAATGTGAGTGTGAATGGTTGTTTGTCTATATGTGCCCTGTGATTGGCTGGCCACCAGTCCAGGGTGTACCTGTCTTGCCCGAAGACAGCTGGGATAGGCTCCAGCACCCCCGTGACCCTCGTGAGGAAAAGCGGTAGAAAATGAATGAATGTGCTAGATGACATATTTGACTTTGTATACTTAAACAAATTGTTGCCTGTGTAAATTGTATTGTATCTCATAGAGACAATTTTAGAGTCAAGTTTATTTTTTGTTTTTGTGCACCATCATATTCTGTGTTTACAACAACAACAGCCAGTATTTTCCTAGTGGATTAACCTGAAGCATCAATTGATTGATATTTTTTAGGCCCCAGGCCGTCAAATCAATATAAAGCAAACACAAACAATTAGTGGTTTAGTCTACAATATATCAGAAAAGACACACAAATATCAATGACTGTTTTCAAAGTTCACGTGTATGAATATCTTATGTTGCCTCCAAAACAAAGATAATAGGTCAGAGTTCATGGATGATTAAGGAAATGTAAATAATGTGAATAACATTTGAAGAACTGAAATCTGTGCAGCCAATATTTACATTTTAAAATAAATAATTACCATAAGACTACAGATTTTTGGACTCGGTCTGAGATAAAAGTGGCTAAATGTCATTTATTTTGATAAGATGAAGTGAAAATCAATCAACTTTGACAAATATGGCGTACTCAGATGTACGGCTAATTTATGACCATGTTCTAATCTCGTGACGTCAGAACTACAATACTTCAGAACTACAACTAATGGTTTAAATACTGGGCCGCTTGCGAGTCAGTGAGGAAAACTGTTTACAAGCTCTCGGGGAAAAAACATCAGAAATCACAGGAAGTCATTACTCAATATACGTAACAGTTTGGCTCACAGTGTCATATCGATAGAAGACTATAATCATCACGCAGCACACTAACACTAAACATACAAGACAAGTACCAATATGTGTTGAGACAGCTACAACTCATTTGTCTACGTTTGCTGATATTCTTTTGGCTGCATTTACCGACAACATAAAAACACAGATGTGGCTGCAGGTGCAATTTCCGATATGGGAATCTGATACAAATACTGGACTGGATCGGCCCCATCCATAGTCCAAAGGACCTGCATACAAATATGTTTTCAGTTGATTTTGCAGCATGGTTGGGTTTTTTTTTGGGTTGTTTGTGCACAATTGAAACAATAACACTTCCTGTAGCTCACCCTCCTCTAAATGTACCTTCAGTGTTATTCCAACACAGTTAACTCATTTAAGACAGCTTTTATGGCATACAGGATCATAAACAAAGACGGACAATTTGATATTTTGGATTTTTTTATTTTTTGTGTGGCAGCGTCTGATCCTACATTACTATTTTTTTTTTATAGTATTTCCACCTATAGCTTTATCATTATATTAAATCCTAGCATTATTTAAGGTTGCATAGTCTATTGACTTAACCAATTCGCCTGTTAATGAAATATGTTTATCACATTAGAACAAAAGCAGGATTCAGATTCTGTTAGTTCTGGATACGCTCTTGTTTTCTTCTGTTGCTTTTTCTCATTCATTTACATTAAATGGACGCTAAGCCTCCTCTGTTCTCCTCCACAGCTCCTAATCTTGGCGGCTGCGAGAGGACGCCAGCATGAGCCAGGAGTCACTGGAGTCTGGTAGGATAGCTTTTGCTTGTGTAAACAGCCAGATTATATTTTAGAAAAAGCAGGTTATAAAAAAGGAAAATGGCTGTATGTCTGTTCCAGATGGAGACTCCGCTCAGGATGTATGCGACTTCAACTGGGATGACTATTTGGAGGAGACTGGCGCTGCTTCTGTGCCTCATCACGCCTTCAAACATGTGAGGAGTCACTTCTTTTTAAAGCCAGAACGCTTTTCACGACAAATAATAAGAAACGTTTTATGCAAAGGGATCCTTAATGACCAAGATTGGACCAAAAAAAGACTGCAAAGTAATGTGCTGTTGTAGCAACACTACATACGGTGTGTACCCGTACAGCTTTTTATTTGTAGCCACAATACCGTTCATTTGCATTCATCTCTCGGTCAACATTTGCACCAGTGCTAAACTGCAAAGCAGTATTCCTGTCATATCACACCAACGTGCTGCCCTCCCTTCTCCCTCGACTATCTCCACATACTACCCCGGGCTGTTTAATACGTGTACTCAATGATGCACAAACACCGCTAGGAACACAGCAAGCATTTCAAATTTTCAAGTGAATGGAGCGGCTGAAGCCTCTTATCAGCAAGAAAGCAAGAAAAAATGTGGCGAAAGTCAGGTTATTTTTACCGTTTTATTTGTTTAATTGCGGTGATGTGTACTGTACTTTCAAACTTAAGGGAGGAACAGCAGAAAGGGGAAAAAAACTGCTGTATTATTACAGGAATAAAGTCAAAATATTAGCTAATTCACTAGCCACGTTTACATGAGTTTTTCTCTTTCCGAATGACCTTTCCGAAAACAATGGTATACATTATGGGTCTCAAACACGCGGCCCGCGGGCCAAATGTGGCCCGCAGGACACTAGTTTGAGGCCCCCGCCTTGATGTGAAAGTTTAATGTTAGTGCGGCCCGCGCAAGTTTGATAGCCTCACAGCTTGGACACCCGAGTTCAATTTCACCCTCGGCCATCTTTGCATGTTCTCCCCATGCCCATCCGGGTACTCCGGTGTCCTTCCACATTCCAAAAACATGCTAGGTTAATTGGCGACCAGTTCAGGGTGTACCCCGCCTCTCACGCGAAGACAGCTGGGATAGGCTCCAGCTGGAATAGGCTAGTAGAAAAGCGGTAGAAAATGAATGAATGAATGAATTAGATGGACACACAAGGGTGTCTCCCCCTACTGGCTACTACAAACCATATCATAGTCTATGACAGGGGTCTCAAACACACGGCCCGCGGGCCAAATTTGGCCCGCAGGACAGTAGTTTGAGGCCCCCGCCTTGATATGAAAGTTTAATGTTAGTGCGGCCCGCGCAAGTTTGATATGGATGCTGTATGGTATCATGTACCCAGAAAAAATTATTACGTTTGATTAATGTTCATGTTAAAGGTTAAATAACTGTTAATAGTTATCCTCCCTATCCGTGTGGAAGTGGTACGTTTTTGGCTATTTAAGTTTAAAGGAAATAACTTGAAGGCTACCGTTTAGGTCGCTAGCTCTCTAGTTTGCGAGTTAGCATGTGTCTCAAGACCCTGCAGTTGCGCAATATGTTGTAAATAAAAAGAGTATAAATGTGACTATAGTCGTGTTTTGTCATGTCTACAGGGCTCTAATAATGCTTTGTTCATTTTAATCTGAAAAAAATAATTTGTCTACCCACCAACTATATGTGGTTTCTTAAGTTTATATTATTTGCCATTTTATTATTATTATTATATTTCTTTATTACTGATTGATTGATTTTCTTTATTCTTGATTTGTTTATTTATTTTTCATCTTATTTTGTGCAGAAAAATAAAAATTAAGATATTTGATTTTTGATATTTGTTTTAGTGGAGAGATCCAGGCTTCATTTTAAGACATGTAGCGAAGCCTTTGGGGTTTGTTGCCTTTTGTTACCTTTGTAAGGTAGTCTTGTCCTGAGCTGTTGGGGTTCTCCACCCAGCTGCGCCGAACACTGCTAGATCTCAGGAAGCAAACTAGCAACTTTCTTGCATTATTTGGTCTGTAGCAGATCTTGAACTGACTTCCTTCCCCAATCCAAGCAAACATCCTTACAGAGGAACTCCCTGAATATCATCTTCATGCTATCGTGTTTGTCTCAGGTGGACCAGGGTCTGCAGACAGGCTTGACTCCAGGCATGAAGCTGGAGGTGTGTGTGCGCTCGGAGGCCGACGGTCCTTACTGGGTGGCCAGCATCATCACGACGTGCGGCCAGCTGCTGCTGCTTCGCTATGAAGGATACCAGGATAACCGCAGTGCCGACTTCTGGTGTGACATTATGACCGCCGACCTCCACCCGCTGGGCTGGAGCCGCCAGCATGGCAAGACCATGAGAGCCCCAGAGGGTAAGACGGTTTTTGGTTTGTTTTTGGTTTGTAAATGATACAATTACCAAGTTGGGTAGTTTGCTAACACATGCTAAATGTGTGTTTGCTACAAATGTAACAACCTCAACCTTTGTGTGTGTTGTTCCACTTTAGTCTGGGAGTCTTGCAGCATTGCTTGTTTGCTCCAAATGTGCACAGTTTTGCACAATCAACTGCAAAACAAACACAAGTTCTCTCTACAAAGAGCAAACGAGACCACTGGTTTCGCCATCACGCACAAATTCTGACCCCATACTTGAACATCCAGTAGCACGTGATAAGTGAACCTTTACTCTCATATTACCCAATACAGTGATCAGACAAAAATAATCCATTTAAGACATAAATACTTACTCAAAGACTTACGTTCATGTGTGGTACAGTAATGTGTTCTGGGCCTGTGGAGGACAGGAAGTGGCGTTGGGGGTTCAGGGTTGAGTTCTAATTTGGAGGGCATTATGGCCGCAACAGGAGCCTGTGTTTTTTTTTTTTTTATTCATTCATTCATTCATTTTCTACCGCTTATCCTCACAAGCGTCTCGGGGGGGCTGGAGCCTATCCCAGCTGTCTTGGTGCTAGAGGCGGGGTACACCCTGGACTGGTCTCCAGCCAATCACAGGGCAGCCTGTGTTTTTATTAGGGATTATTATTCCACCTTGTCTGATGCTGGTGACCAACCCCTGAACATGACAGTAACATTACTGACACCTAGTGACCAGTGTAGAGTACTAAATATTATGGGAGTCACAAGCATGACCATATTTCTCTTTCAGGCCTGGAATGATAATAAATAAATAAATTAATCACACAGTAAATAAAAATTAACAACTATACATTAAATGTAATGTAGTAGTACTTCTATTTTTATTATCAATGGTTGCAAAGACTTCAATAAGAACCAAAACGTATAAAAACAAAAGGCAAAATTTCTCATAGGAAATAATGTATACCCAATGGATCCATTCCATTCATTCATTCATTTTCTACCGTTTTCCTCACAAGGGTCGCGGGGGGTGCTGGAGCCTATGCCAGCTGTCTTCGGGCAAGAGGCGGGGTACACCCTGGACTGGTCGCCAGCCAATCACAGGGCACATATAGACAAACAACCATTCACACTCACATTCATACCTATGGACAATTTGGAGTCGCTAATTAACCTAGCATGTTTTTGGAATGTGGGAGGAAACCGGAGTACCCGGAGAAAACCCACGCATGCACGGGGAGAACATGCAAACTCCACACAGAGATAACCGAGGGCAGAATTGAACCCTTGTCTCCTAGCTGTGAGGTCTGCGCGCTAACCACTCGACCGCCGTGCCGCGGATCCATTCCACACACAAGCAAAAATAGCACCAAATGCACATTTCACAGGGAATAATTGTATATTTACATGCAGAAAACAACACTAAATAAATATAAATATGAAATTGACAAATTAACATTTACCATCATTTTAGGATGCCATGGTTATCTTTTAATCCTTGAATTCAATACTGTTTCTCACCTTTTTCATCAAATTGCTGGCACCTTTAACTTTAATTGGCCCCATGGCAGGTTATGTTGCAGTAGGCTGCTTTGTTTGGCCACTCAGTAAGTGCAGTATTGTACAAAAAACTAATTTCAACAGATGACAGTAATAGATTTTTTCTTTCAACAATGTAGCTGAGTGAGTTTTTTTCGTTAATATATCTGAGAAATGAATAAAGTACGGTATGATGGATTGATTTCCCAGTCCAGTCCGGTGTTCTGGGTACTGAATATCTGTATGTACGTGTGATTCACCTCAGGTGTGCGTGAGAAGCACCAGGACTGGGAGGCTTTGCTGGAGAAGGTCCTGGCGGAGGAGTGCAGCGCGCCTGCCAACCTGCTAGAATTGGTAAGACGAGGGAACCGCAGCGGCTGCCCTTCAAAAATGACTCACTTAATGGGTGGAGCTTGAGCGGCATTTCTCTCACGTGTGTGCCAAGAGCATTCCTCAGTAACGCTACTGATTTGGTAAACCGGTAAATAAGCAAAATGGCTGGAAGTGAAACTGCAGGGAAATTGGAACCATCTTTAATGCAACACCGAGGTGTTCCTGCACGCCGCCATGTTTCATATTCTTCGTGGACTTGGAGGAGAAACCACTGAAAATGTCCACACATTCACATTATCTCTCATCTCCTCATTTAACCTCAGCCTCGGCGTGGCGGAGACCCGATGGAGCTGCTGAGTGGCGGGTGCTACGTGGAGCTGCAGGACAGCGTTGACCCAGGACTGGCCTGGGCTGCTGAGGTAGAGGAGAACGTCGGAGGAAGGCTGAAGCTGCGGCTCGTCGGCACCGAGGGCCTGCCGGACACACCCGCAACCCTCTGGCTCTTCTACCTCCACCCACGCCTCCACCCACCCGGCTGGGCTCACGAGCACGGATGCACCCTCAGGCCTCCGTCTGGTCAGTGGCATCCGACGTGTCTCAGGATCTGCATTCATATTTATTCTTGGAAACAAAGGAAGACAGTTGAATATGTTCATTTGTTATCGATCTGCTGAGAGAGTCCAGCACTCACACTGTTATTCTGTAAAAAAAATGCTGAATGATATATATCTTAAGGGTTATAAGTTTAAAATACTTATACAGTTAAATAGAATTAAGACACATGGCAGCTCCTGGAAACGCATATAGTGTGATTTCATCTTTATATGTTTTTATTCTGTATTGTTGGGATCACTGGATGCACGGTGTACGAGTGGTTAGTGTGCAGACCTCACAGCTAGGAGATCAGGGTTCAATTCTACCCTCGGCATGCGTGGGTTTTCTCCGGGTACTCCGGTTTCCTCCCACATTCCAAAAACATGCTAGGTTAATTGGCGACTCCAAATTATCCATAGGCATGAAGACAGCTGGGATAGGCTCCAGCAACCCCGTGACCCTCGTGAGGATAAGCGGTAGAAAATGAATGAATGAATGTTGCAATCATAGGCTGCACGGCGGTGGGGGGGCGAACACGCAGACTCACAGCTAGGAGACCCGAGTTCAATTCCACCCTCTGCCATCTCTGTGTGGAGTTTGAATGTTCTCCCCGTGCATGCGTGGGTTTTCTCCGGGTACTCCGGTTTCCTCCCACATTCCAAAAACATGCTAGGTTAATTGGTGACTCCAAATTGTCCATAGGTATGAATGTGAGTGTGAATGGTTGTTTGTCTATATGTGTCCTGTGATTGGCTGGCCACCAGTCCAGGGTGTACCCCGCCTCTCGCCACAAGACAGCTGGGATAGGCTCCAGCGGTAGAAAATGAATGAATATTGCGATCATAGTTTGGGGTATTTTTTGTTCTCATTTCAAACACTTAACATAAAACATCCAATTTGCATGGAAATGATTCCTTTTATCGCGTCTACAACACACTTGCTAAGCGGTAGTGCAGCTGATTTGTGTGTGTTTGTTTCAGAACTGATGGCCCTGCGAACGGAGGAAGAGTGGGAGGAGGTGAGGCAAAGGATCACGGACCTGCCTCAGGATGAAGCTCTGACTGCAGAGCTCAGTAAGGTACTGACTGTGTTTACATGAAGTTAGTTTACGTTGAATGAAACTTGTCTGAGAGATGTTTTTGTGTTCAGGACCAGCCTGCCATTGCTGCTCATTGTTTCAAGGAAGGCATGAAATTAGAAGCGGTGGACCCTGCTGCTCCTATCTCCATCAGGCCGGCCACCGTTGCCAAGGTATGAGCGAAGTCCGTTGGCTTTGTTCACGTTTAGCTTGACACGGTCATTCGTCAAAGTCGCATTCAAACATGATCTCCGTTTTTAGGTGTTCAATGAGGAGTACTTCCTCGTGACAATGGATGACCTTTGTGGTATCGAGGAGTCTGAAGCTTCTGGGAGGTCCTTCCTGTGCCACAGAGACAGTCCGGGGATCTTTCCTGCACAGTGGAGTCTTAAAAATGGACTGCCCCTCAGTCCGCCACCAGGTCCTCATAATAAAAACCTGATTAGCTCATTCATACTGCAGCTTCTTTTTCAGGAATCTAACTTTAAAGCCAAGAAAATTGATTTTCTCTGTGTATGTTTTGTGTCATGTATAGGGTACCAGGGTCCGGACTTTGACTGGGCAGATTACCTGAAACAATGTGAAGCCGAGGCAGCGCCTCAGCACTGTTTCCCAAATGTAAGTCAACATCACCTTTGGCATCTATTAGCCAAGTGCTAATGGCAAGCAAATGTGAACGCTCTTAGTCGTTGCTGGTATCTCCCTGTTGGTGTAGGAAGATACTAAGGATTGACGGATACATCGGGCCGATATTGGCGTTTTTTCCTTGTATCGGTATCGGCCGATACACGCGTGGGTTCGCCGATGTATTTTTCCACCGCATGGTTTACAGCCGGGGCAGCTTTGTGTTGCCCCGGCGGCAGAGGACCCCGCAACACACGTAGTCGCGGTATCCCGTCCCAACTGTTGAATCACATCAAGAGCGCGTTTTCACAAGTAATAGAGTTAGCTTGCTTTTACCACTTAACTAAGCCCATCACATTTCACTGGGTGATTGCTAGTCATAACAGTTTAAGTCATGGTGAGGCAACAAGAAAGCCCAAAAACATCACATATACCAACGCAACAGACGAATAAAAGCATTCTCACTAGTTGAACAAAACAAGAATGAACAACTATGTAACTTTAAATGTGTGTCGTGTTATTTATGTGTGCGCTCTCTCCGAGCACGCACACACACGCACACACATACACACACACAGAAGGAATTGGAGCAGCCATGTCTGCTTATGAGAGGTCTTTATCGTGCACAACGCCAACTTTAATGATGAGAGAAATGTTTTATATATCGTACTAAATTGTGTCAGTGTGATGTGTTTGTGTGTGTGGAAGTGTGGGGGGGCGTCACGCTGCGGAGGATCAGTCATCACATCGATGCTAGATAAAACTTAAACTACGACAGAAATGTTTTGCACATGGTTGAATATTTATTCCTTTTAAAGTTGATAATGCCGTTTAAATGTGTGTTAAAGAAAGCTGAATCGGACTGTGTTCAGTGTTTACGTTTCAATCAATATTTGTTTAAACATGAGACATGGAATATTTGTTATCATGGTCATTTTTTCATGTAAATTGAGGGATCATTATAGGTTATCACATGGTCTGGTATCAGGCCCGGTGTGTCGGTATCATATCATATAGTAGCTGATACCGGTCACGCGGGGGCATGATACTGGGCCTGATACCAGACAAACCATGTGATGATCTTATTATCACATACTATTTAATCATGAGCTTATTATCACGTACTATTTAATCAAAAGACCATTTTGTTTCCAGAAAATGTTCAGTTTATTACATGTATTACATCTAAACAGTGTAAACAAAACAATTGCAAAAATATTTCAACAATAATATTTTATCAACAGTCTTATCTTATCAATGTCTGACAATTAAAGTTCCATTAATCAAGTTTGGGTTTTTTGGTGACTGGAGAAGCACTAGGCACTAAGCACTCGTGTGCTGTTCTCTGATTGGTTGTTTCACGGGCACGATACCAGAGCAGCGCGCTCTGAGTGGACAGCTACGGGGGCTGATACTGGACATGGTTAAACTCTATATTTTATCAGTATCACTGCCCTGGGCTTTGACACAGTATCATTTCGGCCTTTTCCCGTATCATTCATGGGCGGTTTCTAGGGTACAGGGCCAATTAATACTGTAGTATGTGATAAAAAGCAGTATCGGCCACAAATATCGGCCCAAGCAAAATCGGCCATCGGCTGAGGGTGATGGGGAAAAAAATCGGTATCGGCATCGGCCCCAAAAAAAGCATATCGGTCGATCCCTAGAAGATACCATAATATCTCTTTATTTATCTGTACTATACAGAGTGAACTTAAAACTGAAACCAACAAAATGGAGAGCAGTGGAGCATACGAGCGTATTTAAGAGTTAAATACTGCATAGTGTATAATCTAACCAACTCACGGGTGAAATATATACATGCCACCTTTGCCCTTTTAAACTTTACGGAGGTCAAAATAATAGTTTTATTGTCTCTTTTCAAACGACCAGGAGACATCCGAACACAGCTTCAAAGAGTCCATGAAATTGGAGGCTGTCAACCCGCTGTCACCAGAGAACATTCACGTGGTAACAGTCACCAGGGTCAAAGGTCAATACATTTGGCTCAGCTTGGAAGGTGAGAGCGAGGGCGGAAAGATTGTGCGGTGTTTTTTTTTTTTTTTCCAGTAGAAATGCATGAACATGTTCTCCAAATGATGGAGTCACAGCTTTACTAATATTCATTTTAAGAAAGGGGTTCTTCTAATATGTTTTTTTAACCCGCCTTCATCCAGGACTCAAGCAGCCCATGCCAGAGTTAATAGTTCATGTGGACTCCCTGGACATCTTCCCTGTCAGCTGGTGTGAGACCAATGGCTATCCTCTTGTCTACCCCATTAAACCCGCGGGTAAGCCGTGCTGTAAGCTTTTACAACTCCGCAGCTTCATATTCATATGAATAAATCATGCTGTTTGTGGTTGAATATGACATATTTTAAATTGTCCTCACGAAGGTCGAGGGGGTCTTCGTACGAGAGGCGGAGTACACCCTGGACTGGTCGCCAGCCAATCACAGGGCACATATAAACAAACAACCATTCACACTCACATTCATTGGCTCCATGGCGGGTTATGTTGCAGTAACATGGCCGAGAGTGGAATTAAACTTTGATCTCCTCGCTGTGAGGCCTGCGTGCTGACCACTCGTTAACCGTGCAGCCCATAAAAATAATTAAATTAATAAAATACGGGCTGCACGGGAGTTGAGTGGTTAGCGTGCAGACCTCACAACTAGGAGACCCGAGTTCAATCCCAAACCTCGGCCGTCTCTGTGTGGAGTTTGCATGTTCTCCCCGTGCATGCGTGGGTTTTTTTTCCGGGTACTGCGGTTTCCTCCCACATTCCAAAAACATGCTAGGTTAATTAGCGACTCCAAATTGTCCATAGGTATGAATGTGAGTGTGAATGGTTGTTTGTCTATGTGCCCTGTGATTGGCTGGCCACCAATCTAGGGTGTACCCCTGCCTCTCGTTCGAACACAGCTGGGATAGGCTCCAGCACCCCCACGACACTCGTGAGGATAAGCGGTAGAAAATGAATGAATAAAATCCATATATGCTTCTAATTCTGTTCTTTATCTAAGCACACACTGTGTCTCTTTATGTTTTAGTGGAGAACGAAAGAAAGATTGCTGTGGTGCAGCCTGAGAAACAGTGAGTATCAAATGTGTTGTTTAGACTGGAACATCTCCAACTGTTGGATGCCCAAACTTCTCCAACTGACTCATTTTGCATCACTTTACAGCAGAGCTCCACCAAAGTCATCGTCACCAGACAATGTTAAGCAGCAGATGGCAAACCACCCAGAGGCTGGTTAGTAAAAATCTGTCCTTGAAAAAAAAAAAACAAAAAAAAAACCCTGCTTCCCCCTCTGTGTGGCCTGGTGTAATCATTTGCATGTTGTGTTTTGCGTCCACATTTCAGGACAAGGGAATGGGAAATACTGCTGTCCCAAGATCTACTTCAACCATCGCTGTTTCTCCGGGCCCTACCTTAATAAGGGCCGGATTGCTGAGCTGCCTCAGTTCATCGGACCTGGGAACTGTGTCCTTGTGCTCAAAGAGGTTCGATAGTGTCTTTTTTTTTTTAATTCATTGTGAAGTCCGTCAGTGGTGTCCCAACATCATTGGCCATTTGCTGCACACAGCCCTCTGAAATACACAACACAACAAGAGGAACAAAAATGGAAAAATGGGCAGAATAAAGTCAAAATATTAAAAGAAAAAAGGAGAAACTTCCATGAGAATGAAATTAAATAATGTCATTTTAGTAGCCTAAAATTTAAATATTACAAGAAAAAAAAATACTACAAGCAAAACAAAGAATTAAGTTGAAATTTTGTCAAATTAAATTGAGGAAAAGTTATAATACTATGAGAAGTCACAATACAATATTATGAAAATAAAATCTACAAGAAATAAATATTTAATTATAATATTTAATTATAAATATTGAATTTAAAAATATTAAATTAAAATATATTAAATTAAAATATTTAATTCAATATTTAATTATAAATTTAATAATTATTAGAGCAGAAATGTCAGCATGATGAAGTCAAAATATGAAATTAAAAAATCATATTCTAACAACTTTTTCAAGAATAAACTTGTAATATGAAAGAAAAACATATGTTTTAGTACCACAAAGTTGAATAATTCAAGAAAAAATGAAAATTAGGTGGGGGATAAACTAAAAGTTACCATAATAAAGTCAGATTTTATAATACGAAAGTTTAAATAATTTTTTCAATAATCAACAGTAGAAATGGAAAGGACAGCTGTGATTTTTACGAGAATAAAGTCCAACTTCATGACAAAAAAAGGTTGCAATTATACAAGAATAAGCTTGTAGTAATTATGGGGAAATATCATATGTCATTTTAGGTGCATTTGCATTCCAGTGTATCATTTGCTGGAGGTACACTTGACACTAACACAAAATACCAACCAAACATGCAGTTTACCACAAAGTATTCCATTTCTCGGCTTGTGCAGGTTTTGACCCTTCTCATCAACTCTGCATACAAGCCGAGCCGTGTGCTGAGGGAGCTGCAGCTGGATCAGGAGAGCCGCTGGCAAGGCCACGGAGAGACTCTCAAAGCCAAGTGAGGAAAAACCACCATTTAATCCTCAGATCCTAGTTCTCTTGTCTTTTCAAAGAAACAGCAGTGGAGAGCAAAAGAGCTCACAGCTGGGCTGGAAAGCATACGTACTGGAATGTAAATGTACTCACAGCTCAAGTGGAAAATAAATACTGCATGTATTCCCTTGAAAGCCAGCACAAGGCCCTGGTACTTCATCATTACAGTGAGCATACCAAACATGATGGATATTGGATCTAAAAAGGCTTCTCTGTGCTTTGCAGATACAAGGGAAAGAGCTACCGAGCCACAGTGGAAATAGTTCGCACTGCAGATCGCGTGGCTGACTTCTGCAGGAAGACCTGCATCAAGTTGGAGTGCTGCCCGAACCTGTTTGGACCCCGCATGGTTCTGGAACACTGCTCCGAGAACTGCTCTGTTCTCACCAAGACCAAATACAGTAGGTGCATTCATCACACCGCCGGACACGCTTGGTACCTCTAAAGTGCAACACCCCAGAGGTTGTTGGATATTGTGAGCGCACCGGCACGCATTTTCACAACAAGTCAGCATCGGAGGATTAACTCCGCATGTGGTTTTGGATTTATGCTACATTTACTACAAACACAGACCAGCTGCAGAGAGAGCTATGAACACTATATACACTTTAGTGACTAAAATATCCCATTTGTCTTGAGGCGAGAGGCGGGGTACAGCCTGGACCGGTCGCCAGCCAATCACAGGGCACATATAGACAAACAACCATTCACACTCACATTCATACCTATGGACAATTTGGAGTCGCCAATTAACCTAGCATGTTTTTGGAATGTGGGAGGAAACCGCAATCCCTGGAGATAACCCACGCAAACTCCACACAGAGATGGCTGAGGGTGGAATTGAACTCACTCACTAGCCATCGCACTATGCTATACAGAAGAGCACAACAAGCACAAACTCCCAATGCTAACACATATGAGTCTATGTCCTATTTTCTCAGTATATTGGGTATAGTATATTATAATGTATCGGGTGATATGAGTGGAAAGGCGACCATAGGGGTGTTACTTTGTGGCTGTAGGTCTCTAATCATGTAAAAAGTGTATTTAGAAGGTCGTATACAGGTTTTCTATGCCCTAACTATGAAAATACTCCATTTGTAAACAAGGAATGCTACTTTGTGGAAATTAAAACGTATCATGATCAGGTCCGGAACCAATTAAGGTCAATAAACGAGGGATTACTGTAAACCAAAGGGCCAATTATACCATTAAAACCTGTTATCATCTGTGGAAAATGTTCTTCCAAAGCCACAAATATTGACGTCACACACTTCACTATGTCATAATGAGAACTACCGAGTACTGTATTGACATAATAATTATCATAGTTAGCATGTTTTTGGAATGTGGGAGGAAACCGGAGTACCAGGAGAAAACCCACGCATGCACGGGGAGAACATGCAAACTCCACACAGAGATGGCGGAGGGTGGAATTGAACTAGGGTCTCCTAGCTGTGAGGCCTGCGCGCTAACCACTCCGGCACCGTGCAGCCTGTGTAAATGATCAATGCTTCTCAAATGTAAACGATGCCAATAAGAAAGTCATTCATGCATGCAGCTTTACAGCGTGTTTTGTCTCGCCTCCAGCATACTACTACGGGAAGAAGAAGAGTAAACGTGTTGGCCGCCCGCCTGGAGGCCACTCCAACCTCGAGGCTGGAGTGAAAAGAAGAGGGAGGAGGAGGAAAAGGAGGAAGCAGCTCTTTGTCCATAAAAAGAGACGCTCTTCAGCCTCGATGGATAACACGCCCGCTGGGTCTCCACAGGTACCACACACACGAGTGGCACTTTCTTAAACGGTTGGAATCCCTGCTAACCGGATGCCGACCTCCGCGTCTGTGGCTCACAGGGCAGCGGTGAGGAGGAAGATCTTGATGAAGATGACTCCCTGAGTGAAGACACGGGCTCAGAACTGCAGGATGATCTCCAAGATGATTCGGAGCAATCAGTGGAAAAGTCTCAGCCCACCACGCCATCCCCTTCCCCTCCTGCAACTCCCAGGCCCACACGACGGCGCCGGAAACCCCGTTCACCTTCTTTCTCCGACGATGAGAACCACCCTCCATCACCAAAGGTAGTTAGAGACGCCACAAATAACAACTTGTAGCGATTTAGCTGTAACGTGATGGAACACCTAGCAGGTTGGCCGTATGAAATAAGCATGTTTACATACCAAATTTATATTTGTACTTATGAGATTTATGTGATTGTTATTATCATAATTGTAAAACACAGTAAACTCTCGCAGACTTTGTGCTTGGAATTTCAAAATTTTGCAAAAACATGAATTCCTCATCACTATGTTGTGGTTGAATACAGCCAATTTGCATATTTAAGTACATTTTTTGGCAGAAATTTAGCATTTTCAGGCATAAAAATGGCAAAATTAAGTGATATATAAATACAGGTCATTCAGAAGATAATGAGTAGTATTCTACACTTGTCACTAGCTTTCAGTAATGTCACAGTAGCCGCTAGCCACCGCACTGTACTATACAGAAGAGCACAATAAGGAGCTCTCCCAATGCTAACACATATGAGTTTATGTCCTATTTTCTCAGTATATTGTGTATAGTTTATTATAATATATTATATAAGTGTAAAAGCGACTATAGGGGTGTTACTTTGTGGCTATAGGTCTCTAATCATGTTAAAAAAGTGTATTTAGAAGGTCGTATACAGGTTTTCTATGCCCTAACTAACAGGTTTTGTATGTCCTAACTATGAAAATATTCAATTTGTAAACAAGGAATCCTACTTTGCAGAAATTAAAACGTATCATGATCAGGTCCGGAACCAATTAACGTCAATAAACGAGGGATTACTGTAAACCAAAGGGCCAATTATACCATTAAAACCTGTTATCATCTGTGGAAAATGTTCTTCCAAAGCCACAAATATTGACCTCACAGACTTTTCTGTGTCATAATGAGAGTTACCGAGTACTGTATTGACATAATAATGGTAATGGTTTATTTTTATTTGAACATGCATCAGATTACAATTGAGTGCATCACATAATCAGTTCACAGTTCCACACGTCTAAAAGGAGTAGGAAGAAGCAAAGCTGATTAAATCCTACCCCTCTATCTGGTACTTTTACAATCAGTAACTGTTACATTTGTTCACTTCCTGCCTTTCTGAACGATTAAATTAAATTAAATTAAAATTTATTTTATTTTAATTTTTTTTTACACATACTGAAGTATGAGGTGAAATGACCATATAATGACATAATGGGTACCATAGCAACCGTCAATATAGTGATATATATAACACATCTTTTGCTTCTTTGACCTTTCTCTCCAGGGACAGTTCTTATTGTCAGTATAATAATAATAATAATAATAATAATAATAATAATAATCATAGTTTAATACTTATGTCCTTGTAAGGGAAGTTTTTTTGGCTTAGCTCTAATGGCGTGTGTGTCTCCCTCATCCATCAAATGCAATAAAGCAGACCAAACACGTGTTAATGGGTTGGTGACATTAGTATAAATTAGCATAAAGTATAAATGAGTATAAATTCCCCCTTATTTTGCAGACGTCAAAGACTGAACCTCATCAAAAGTTGTGTTTGGACACCAGCCCTCTGGAATGGAGCGTTACTGACGTGGTTCGTTTCATCAGGACCACTGACTGCGCACCTCTGGCACGCATTTTCTTGGATCAAGTAAGCGACACACCCGTACGTTCCTCGTGGTTAACGATCAGTCCGATCTGTAGTGAGTGATCACTGTCGCAACCGTTTCTTGCAGGAGATCGACGGCCAGGCTCTTCTGCTGCTCAACCTGCCGACTGTGCAGGAGTGCATGGACCTGAAGCTGGGACCGGCCATCAAGCTGTGTCACCACATTGAGAGGGTCAAACTTGCATTTTATCAACAGTTTGCCACGTAGCTGAAGGACGATGAGCGAGAGACTTAATTCATACTTTAAAAAAAAAAAAAACACTGTCTCATATTGACCTTACTTACACTGGACACCCTCTGGAACGCAGCACCAAGACCGTGTTGTTGGACAAGAGCCGCGAGGAGCTTGATAAAGCAGCATCAACATAATATTTTTAAGGTGAAAGAAAGCTGCACAGGGTAAATAAAACACTTCAGGTCCCGGAGGCACAAGTAAGCACTGAAATTAACGGTTGCCCTGAAGCCTTCAGATAAATTGAAAAGCCTTCATTATTAATAAGTGTGCTTTGACTCCAAGGTGATGTTGAGAGTGTGTGACGCTTTTCGGCTTTTATGTGTTTTTTTGAAAAGGCTTTTTAATTATATTTGTGTCTTCGGAGTGCTCCAAATCCTTCTTTTTTTATTTGTTTGTCACTCTGATATATTGTCTTAGCTGCAAGGCTAAGGAAAGGTTGATTGCCTCAAAGTGTGGTACATTCACACATTCACCGGTCAAGTGTAAAGATATTTGGTGTGGACATATGATACATAATGTATGTCTTGGCAACTACTACAATGCAAGCACTTGAAAACAGTGAATGCCCTTAAATTAAAAAAAAAGAAATTCCAAGTTTCACCTCAGGAGTGGAAATTTTTGAAGTTTGATTGTTTTATAATTCAAGGACTTTGAAATGCAGGCACAAGTACAATCCTGTACTCTGGTACGGTAATACTGACTTGACTGCATGGTTGTATATATATATATATATATATACACATATATATATGTACACAAATAACTTTAGCATAACAGGGTAATCAATATAAATTGAGCAAAATAATGTGGAAATGTTCTAAATATTCTCAATATTTGCACAAATCAGTTGAAACTCTTGCAGTGCTTAAACAGTTGTTGATGTGGAGCAATATTCAGGTGATTATTTGAGCCAATTCACACCATAATTTATTTTTGAATGAACTTATATGAGGGAAAAAAAGATTCAAAACAAAGATGCTTTGTTAAGAAAAACAATGTTCTCTCATTTAACTTGTTCTTGTAGTGTTTATTCATGTTGTGTATGCAAAAAAAAGAAGCTTCTGTAGGTTATCTTGTTCTCCCATTTGTTTTTTTTTTGTATCAATGGTTCAAAGTACACTGTAACATTTTCATTTCCTGTTTGAATATGATCCTTATTTAAAGAAAACCGCAATAAAAAACCGCCAGCTTAATTTGAAAATCATTTGCAGCCGTTTTTCTGTCAATTGACTTCATTTCCCAGGGTTCATTTCCGCGGCGGTGTAAGTCACGTGACGCTACGTCTGTCAACATGAGTGGGCACTGGGCTGTGTGGGGAAGCTGCGGGATGGATAGCGAGTCATGACCTGCGAATTTTTTTCGTCTCGGTCACCTTTTTTTAAAAGCTGCGAAACGGGTGATTTTTACCGGCATTCGAGTGAGAAGCGAATTCCTTGAAAGTCTTCTGCAAATTACAGGAGTTTTGTTATTTTTTTTTTGTCGCACGGAGTAGTTAGCTTGTAAGCTAGGTAGGGAACTGTTAACGCTAGTAACAGCATCACTACGATTTTGTCGCTTAATTTTCCCCACATTGATATTAAATTCATATTAAACAGTATTAAATGAGCGTATTGATATGAATTAATCCAGGTAGTGTTTGAACTCAACTATAATTGGTGACTTGGTTGTGGCGACAGTAAATGTTGACTCTCACAGCACCGAACCCTATTAAGTTACCATTAATGTTTAAGACTGATCTTTCTTTATTTACAAGTTCCCGACTGCCCGTCGAGTTTAAATTTACTTTATAAACGTCCGGCAGGGGACAATGAGGCGTCGCCATATCTCACACAATACTGTCCTGCTTACTGCATCGATTAGCTGACCAACATCTGCTGCAGCCCTGGAGTACTAAAGAGGACTAAGGAGGACTAAGGAGTCCACGGCCTGTGACCGAGGAGCAACCGTCCAAGGCGTTTTCTTTTCATACCTTTACGTCCATGACGGGCGGGCTGGACACTCTTTCCCAGCAGGGGGACATGGCAGTCGCAGGACTGTCCTCGCTGCCCCTCGGCAACACGTCCTCGACAACGACCCCTGCTACTGATAACAAGGGCTGTGAGAATGGCGCCCTAATGGACTCATTTGGGATCTTCCTTCAAGGACTCCTGGCTGTCATGGCTTTCAGCATTCTCATGTGTAAGTATGGATCATCTTGACTGCAGCTCTTTGTGTTATTGAAGAACTTGTCCAGAAGCAGCACTTTGTGAACTCACTGGGATGTTGACTATTATGTGCTATGAACAATAGCAAACCGGGGCAAACATGCATCAACATCCAAACAAAAACTGACGCAATGTGGAAATGGTGCAAAAATACCGCAATCACGATAATACTGCAAATCCCAAAATCAACTACATTTGTGAAATACTCAAAGTTGTTGTACCCTTATTTATTTATTTACATGGTGACTAATGTGCTAATGAGTCCTTTTACAATCCGATTCGATGGACCAAACATTATTGTTAATTTCGCAAAACAATGAAAAGATGTTCAGTACGGGTGTCACAAGATACACAAGATTGGGTCTCTATTTTAACATTACTTTTGAGAAAAATATAATGACTGTGTGACTGGCCAAAGTTCTCACTCTGTTCATGCCGTTGTTCTATGGGCCAAACGGCTGAAACGGCATGGTGCTGAAACCGATGCACAGAGTGAACTCTCTTCCTGTGTGTTTAGAGGCGGGAGACGAGGAAACCAAGACACCCATGTATGGCATGAAAATACAACAACATTAAGACTAAATACTAGGGATGTTCGATAATTATCTGCTAGTTATCTGCATAAAAATGTGATATCAGTATCAGATTTTTTCACAATTATGAAAAACGATATTTTATAAATGCTGTATACTACACATATGTGTTTATTTCACCACAGGAGATATGTCACATAACAATATCGACTGATATCAGTATCAGAAATGAACAGATGGACAATATTGGTTTTCGGCAAAAAAGCCAATATCAGACATCTTTACTAAATACAATATATTTTTATGTTCATATCATATTTTTTCCCACTTTTTCATATTGCGCTGAAGCATGTTTACAGCTTTCCCAGGTCTTATTGCCCCCAAATTTCCCCTCTTGTTCCATTTGGATGTTGCAAACGTCACATTGAAATGTCCAAGTCATACTCGAACCTCAAGTGTTCTGCCTGTGAGGCAAAAGTCCGAACAACTTGGCAAGTCATTTTTGTCCAAAGGGCAAGAAAAGCCTGAGAGTATTGCTTGCCTTAATAATTAATAATGTGACTCAGGGGTGTCACTAGGTTCTACGGGGGGGGGGGGGATCTACAGAATATGAATGAATGTAGTAGACATTAAAAAAAATAGAAAAAACAAATAATGAACAAGAACCGGGATATAACTTTCCCACTTTTGGACAGATATAGTAGAGATACTCAATTGTTTTAGGCCACCATAAAATTTACACAATTGACACTGCAAAACCACTGCTCAAGCTCTGCAACCATTCTATCCAGTGGACAGTGATCAATTATATAATAATCATTATTATATTATTAATTAGCCTACTATCATCATTATTCTTCTGATTAGTAGTAGTAGGCTAGTATTGGCCTGCTTATTGGCTTGCTTATTAGCCTGCTTTTGCCTTATTATATGAAATTTGTTTGATTTTTTTGCAAAAAAAAATCAATAAAAAATATAAAATTATTTAGGGGAGCTTAAAATGACCCCACTTATGTGGCTGTATTGTCCAGACACGTAGCGAGCTGCTTATTGAATTACAGTTGGGTGCCACACCTGGTGTATTTCAATGGAATCTCAAACTGACTGACTCACAATGGAAGACGTTATATTGTGCAGTGCAGGTTAAGAGCGAGAGCGAAACCCTGGTAAACAGAGCTGTGGTTCCATTGGGTCAGTGTCTGGCACCGAGCTGACAGCTGTGCGACTTAATGAGCGCAGTCTCGGCTGCGTGCGTCCCGTCACACTGCGGCCTCTTGTAGAGAGCGGAGAGGAATGTTCAGTACCGCTGTTTTGCTCCAGGCAGCACAGTGAGTAGTAGTAGTAGTAGTAGTAGGTGTATGTATGTGTGTTCGAGAGAGGCCGCCGCCCGTGTCCAGATCACACATCACTGCCAGCTTGGCATTGGGTGTGTTCGGTATGAAGTCACACTTGTTCACAATAGATGGAGTCACAATTTGCATTCAGTAAACAGAAGAGCAACCCCACAACTTTTGCTATTTCATTCATTCATTCATTTTATACCGCTTACCGTCACAAGGGTCGCGGGGGTGCTGGAGCCTATCCCAGCTGTCTTCAGGCGAGTACACCCCTGGACTGGTGGCCAGCCAATCACAGGGCACATATCGTCAAACAACCATTCACACTCACATTCATACCTATGGACAATTTGGAGTCGCTAATTAACCTAGCATGTTTTTGGAATGTGGGAGGAAACCGGAGTACCCGGAGAAAACCCACGCATGCACGGGGAGAACATGCAAACTCCACACAGAGATGGCTGAGGGTGGAATTGAACTCGGGTGTCCTAGCTGTGAGGCCTGTGTGCTCACCACTTGTCTACTGTGCAGCCCAATCACAAGACCACACCCAATATCCAATATCTATTTTCTATGCCACTTATCCTCACTAGGTTCACACAGGTATGCTGGAGCCTATCCCAGCTGTCTTCGGGCGAGAGGCGGGGTACACCCTGGACTGGTGGCCAGCCAATCACAGGGCACATATAGACAAACAACCATTCACACTCACATTGATACCTATGGACAATTTGGAGTCGCTAATTAACCTAGCATGTTTTTGGAATGTGGGAGGAAACCGGAGTACCCGGAGAAAACCCATGCATGCACGGGGAGAACATGCAAACTCCACATAGAGATGGCCGAGGGTGGAATTGAACCCTGGTCTCCTTGATCTGCTATTTGATTGTTAAACCTGTTTTAAATAGTAGAACTTTTTTCATTTGTACTTGCATTTTCAGTAGGTTACAGTATCAAACCAAACTTTTATGGCGCTGTAAGTAACACACAATGTAATTGCACCACACGGACGATGCAGATCTCGAAATTAACACATATACATGCCAATGTATAATCCGCAAGGCATGCTGGATAACCTTTTTTTAATGTAATCATTTGGTGAGCCACTGGAAGTAAGAATAAATCACTTGTTGAATATCAATGTTGCATTGCCAACGATGACATTTTGTAATCTGATTTCTGCATCCGGGCTGCACAGTGATGGGCGGGTCGCATGTTTGCGGACGTCGGGGCCCTCACACCACCCTCCCGAGTCAGTCTCTGAGAGTCCGAGCATGCGCATTAGTGACTTGGACGAGGTCATTTTTGTTTGCGCTCTGGCAGTCCTCCTCCCGTTTGTCCTTGCAGCAGGACAGAGAGCGGTTCCGCAGCTGGGTTCGTCTCCTGGTATCTCCTCCATGCCCTTGAAACTGCTGGGAAGACATAGCCAAGCATCTGAGCTGCACTATGTACAATATGCATTGCTTTATAACAGGACAGGTTAATATCCCACAAGTGTGATTGACTATTATTATTATTTTTGTAATAAGAATTGCAAGTGGCGGCACGGCGGTCGAGTGGTTAGCGCGCAGACCTCACAGCAAGGAGACCAGGGTTTAATTCCACCCTCGGCCATCTCTGTGTGGAGTTTGCATGTTCTCCCCGTGCATGCGTGGGTTTTTCTCCGGGTACTCCGGTTTCCTCCCACATTCCAAAAACATGCTAGGTTAATTGGTGACTCCAAATTGTCCATAGGTATGAATGTGAGTGTGAATGGTTGTTTGTCTATATGTGCCCTGTGATTGGCTGGCCACCAGTCCAGGGTGTACCCCGCCTCTCGCCCAAAGACAGCTGGGATAGGCTCCAGCACACCCCGCGACCTTTGTGAGGAAAAAGCGGTAGAAAATGAATGAATGAATGAATGAATTGCAAGTCCATTGAAATCGTACATATTGGCTAAAATGTTTGTGAAATTCCCATCTCAATAACCTTGCTGGTGGTTGAGATTCCACTCTCTTGAACTCTGCGGTTCTTCTTTGATTGTGTAGAGAACAATATTTCCACAGGAAATCCAGCTGCATTGATTTCCATTAATATTGCATGATCGGTCGCTACATCTCACTCAGCATCCGTTTTTTTTTTTTCCTTTCCTCAGTGAAACGCCTCAGGGAGCCCAAACATGAGAGGAGACCCTGGAGAATCTGGTAAGTCGGCTGTGATAATTCTTCCAATGAGTAGTACTTAAGCCGTAGTGTACTATATGATATGTCTGATGTCACTATGCAGGTTCCTGGATACTTCCAAACAGGCTATTGGGATGCTCTTCATCCACTTTGCTAATGTTTACCTTTCAGACCTCACTGAGGAGGATCCCTGCTCGCTGTGAGTCGGTCCTTTCCATTTGTCCTTTGTCACATATTCGAGTTTCTTTTGATCACTGCTCTTCTTTTTATACATTTTAAACATCTCATCCTTATCTCCTAGATACCTCATTAACTTCCTATTAGATGCCTCGCTGGGCATGTTGTTGATCTACGCTGGCGTACGAGCCGTCAGTGCGGTTGTCGATTGGCGGCAGTGGGAGTCTCTCCGCTTTGGAGAATACGGTAAAGGCTGCATGGGGTTGATTTGTTTGTCTGTCTCTTTTTAGCGCCACAGCAGGGGTGGGCAAACTACGGCCCGGGGGCCGGGTGCGGCCCACTAAGCGTTTGAATCCGGCCCACGAGTTGCTTCCAACCTTTAACATATAAACTGGCAACATGACTTGCAAGTCGGAGGTCTTATTTATTTAAAAAAAAAAATTAAAATTAAATTATATAGTTTGATGTGGTCTGATGTTTAAACGAGAACATACAGCTGATAGTATAACACTTTTACAGATAAAATTTGACAAATAATTCAAGGAAAATTATAAGCATAAAACACATAAACATAAAATATATATAAATAAATATAACGTATAAATAAATATATAATAACATAATAATAATAATATATAAATAAATATAACATAAAATGTGTGTGCGTGTGTGTGTTGGCCCCCCAGACAATTTTGTTAACTCAATGCAGCCCACTAGTCAAAATATTTGCCCACCCCTGCTCTACAGCCATCTAGCATATTCCTGTAATACATCTAATGCCCATAGGAGGGCAGCAAACTACACTAAAAAGTTAGTGTATAACTCCATGTGGAGTCCTGTGTGGCGTGAAACACAACACATACTGTACAGCAGTGTGAACACTGAATTTCCCCTCAAGGGACTGTAATCAGTGTAATACATTTAAACAGTTATTGTGTTTTAATGATATCTCTCCTGCGTCTTTATAGGAGAGCCCATACAATGCACAGCGTGGTTGGGCCAGTGCATACTCTACATCCTCATCATGATGTTTGAGAAAGTCCTCATCATGTTGGTCCTCCTCATCCCCCAGTGGAAGAAGGTCAGCTGTGTTTTGAATCATAGTCATTGTTCTTTTTAAAAATAACAACTGTAAACTCCTATTATGTGCTTGGTTAAAGTGAGAATCAGAATCAGACAAGATTGGAGAGCTTCTCCTTTCAGTGCAAAGTTAAAAAAAGTGTACAAAAAATAAAAGTAAAAAAAGACAGTTTAACAAGTTATATATAAGATGAGATGCAAACTTGTGCACAGCACAATTGAGGCTCAGTGTACGATATGAGGTACATGGTAAATATTGATGGAGATAGTCCAGATTTCCATTTCACATAATATTGCACAGGACCAGATATGTATTGCACAGACACCAGAGTATGTATTAATTTTAGTGCAAATGATGAATGGTATACACAGATGAGTAAAAGTCACATGTAAATGTATTGCACATTTATTGTTAAATAATTAAATATGTTTTTGAGGTAGTTATAGAAAGAATCCCATTGTTCCGTTGGGGTCGTCATATCATAGATGTATAATGTTGCTCGGGTATTTTTTTTTCCTGAGCTTATCTTAAATTTTGCTTAGTCCCACATCTGATTTTACTACTTCCACACAAGAGTTTGACTTTTCACTCGCCTCTCAGATTTGTTTATTTTTGCATCTGTGAACAAGGTTACGCAACCACTGAGCTGGTTTTCATGAAAAGGGGCGGCGTGTGGGGGGGGGCAAAGGCAGAACAGGACCCATAACTTTTTGGGACCGTCCCCAGACCTTTTCATTTATTTTTCAGGAAATATGACACACTCCTAGGTGGAGGTGTGCGCGCTACAGAGTTCCTTTTGATGGAGGCATAGAGACTTTACTTCTTCCACAGCTCAGAACTCAGTCGAAATAAAGTGACTCATTCAGATGCATGACTTTTTTAAAAATGTAATTAGAGCAACTTTGAGACATTGGAGGTTCCACTGTAATGTCCCCAAGTACACATCAAGAAAGTTTTATCATGTTTCTATTATCAGAATCAGAATCGCCTTTATTGTCATTGTATTGCATACAACGAAATTTGAGTGCAACTCCACTGTGCATTTTGTAGAAAGTAAAAATAAGGAAAAGGATAAAAATAAAACAAGGAATAACAATATAAATATAAAAGTGGCAGGTGCTGTTCAAAATAAGTGTCAATATATCCAATCCAATCCACTTTATTTATATAGCACATTTTATAAACAGAGTTTCCAAAGTGCTGCACAGACTAATAAAAATAAAAAGTAATAATCCAAAACTAAAAAGATCATTTAAGAAATAAAATAGTAAAATAGATATTAAAAACAAGAAACAAAGCAATAAAAGTATAAAAAATAAAACCAATTACAATAAAAACGAAGAACTAAAAGACACAGGACCATACGACTCACTCCGAGTTAAAAGCCCGAGAATAAAAGTGGGTTTTAAGACGAGACTTAAAGCTTTCGATGTTGGGGGCCTTTTTTTACTTAGGAGGGGAGAGACTTCCACAGCCTGGGGCCAACCACAATAAATATATGTACATGTATCGGCCGTGTACTGTGTGTTTGTGACCCACATGTGAAATATGTACGTTGCAGCTAGCCCTCCACAACCCCATAACCAATCCTGACCTGGAACTGGCCATCGTGATGCTCATCGTTCCGTTCTTCGTCAACGTAAGTCTCTTATTTTCAACTCTTGACACGTACGTATGATCATCCATCGGGGAGCGTGTCGTTCACTGCAGCATCCTCTGTCGTTCCCCAAGGCGCTCATGTTTTGGGTCGTTGATAATTTCCTCATGAAGAAGCACAGGACCAAAGCAAAGCTGGAGGAGAGAGAGGAGGATTCTCGGGGGAACAGCAAGGTGCGCTACAGACGAGCTTTGTCCCACGACGACTCGGAGTCAGAGGTCAGTGTCTCTCGTGTGCAGACGGTGGGAACTTCTTTAGGCGCGGTACGCTCGCACAAATGTTTGTTGTTTTATTGTGATGGTTTGCAGTCATGTTTTCGGGGCACCCCAACATATCTAGACTGTATTAGATTAGATTAGATTCAACTTTATTGTTATTGCTCATGTCACTGGTACAGGGCAACAAAATGCAGTTAGCATCCAACCAGAAGTGCAATTTTATAAGTACCTTAGTAGTAAGTAAATGTAGAAAAAAAAATAGACAGATCTATGTAAAAAAACTATAACAGGCTCTGACTATAATACAGTGAGGATATGTACAGGGATATAAATGACTATAATATGGCTATTGTAGATTATACAGATTATAAACTGTATGGATGTGACAATATATAATAACAGTAATATGTACAGTATTGCAATGAAGTGACTAGAGTACGGTTATTGCAGATTATATTAATTATAAACAGTATGATCTATGAATGCAACAATATATTACAGTAATATGTACAATAGTGCAATATGTACAATAGTGCAATGAAGTAGTGCAATGAAGTGATGGGGGGGCATAGTAGATCAGCGGGACGATGTAAGTAGTGGAAGGGGTGGGCAATGGGGGGCAGAGTTCAACATTGTATGGGGAGCTACTGCATCTTTGAAGTATTTTAGTGTATGTTCTGCCATCCAAATTTTATTACCCCCCCCCCACTCCAGGCATTTTCTCTCTCTTTTACTCACTCAGGTTTGTTTATTTGAGTTTGCTAGCACAGTTATGCAATCACTGGGCTGGTTTAAAGGCAAAGGTTAGAGGTGTAACACGGGCGAATGTTTTGCGGTCAGAGAGTGTATATTCATAAGAAATACTGCATGTACTTCCTGTATGTGTGCAAAGCTGAAGAATGCAATGTAATGTTAACACATGGGGGGGCGGAAGTGCTTCTTTAAGTTGTACTCTGTGGGAAAGAGTTTGCAACGGGCCAGTGGCGCAATGGATAACGCGTCTGACTACGGATCAGAAGATTCTAGGTTCGACTCCTGGCTGGCTCGAATTTTTGGAATTCATTATATGAATATAGAAATAATCTGTTCCAGGTTCAACCAGTCACCATTATGAAAACTTTTATTAACAATGACCAGCTAATGTAGCATCCATTACATGGAATGTTTTGGTCACAGTGTAACCACAGCACATGATGTATTGAAGGAAAAGAGACCCCTCCCTCATGCCCAGTGGGGGGGGGGGTTTCCCTCAGTCTGCCCTAAAAGGCCATGACGGCACAAAGGGCCAGTGGCGCAATGGATAACGCGTCTGACTACGGATCAGAAGATTCTAGGTTCGACTCCTGGCTGGCTCGTGTTTTTGCAGAAATTTGCAACATGCAGGGGTTTCTCAAGGTTGTGCATTCAACTTTCACTAACCACATGCTTTTAATAGATTTCTTTAAAACATTTTCAGAGAATATAATGGAAAGATAAGGCTGCACGGCGGTCGAGTGGTTAGACCTCACAGCGAGGAGACCTGAGTTCAATCCCTCCCTCGGCCATCTCTGTGTGGAGTTTGCATGTTCTCCCTACGTTCCAAAAACATGCTAGGTTAATCGGCGAGATAAATGATCTGTTCCAGGGTTAAACTGTTGCCATCAACCACCACTGAGCAGCAAACTAAGTTCAAGTTCTGTCATGATTCCAAAGCGCATCAAAGCACGTGGAGCCTCGTGCTGTGTGTGTGTGTGTGTGTGTGTGTGTGTGTGTGTGTGTGTGTGTGTGTGTGTGCTGGTCTGCAGCAGAGCACGTGGCAGTGGGGGAGGGGCTGTAGGTTTTTTTTTGAATTGCGAGGCATGGTGGCTCACAGGGCCAGTGGCGCAATGGATAACGCGTCTGACTACGGATCAGAAGATTCTAGGTTCGACTCCTGGCTGGCTCGTTGTTTTGCACAAATGCTTTGATGTCAGGCCGAACCTGATGAATCAAATGGAGAAATAGATTTGGCAGAATAACTTAGTGCTTCTGATTGATCAAATCATGCTCATTATTTTTTTTTATGCACATTTAAGCAAATTTAAGCAATTTCGGGTGTATATCCACTTGCAGTGACAGCTTTCACCACTGCGCCCTGAAAGGGGATGAATTAGAACGCCAATACACGTAATGCACAAGTCGTGATTCAAACATACTTATTTGTTGATATGATGCACACAGAGCAAGGAACAACTTGGTCTCCTTCCTGTTGTGGTCTCCTCCCTCTGTGAGGCGTTCAGGCGCGCTCGGAATTTTGATGATTATGCACTGGTTGTTTTTTTTTTTTTTCAATTTTATTATGACTGTACCCCACTTTGGGGTACTTACCATACTTAGGACTTTTATGAATTGTATTGTGCTGAATAAGCAAAATAATTTGAGTAAGTTAAGTAAATAAGTTAACAGTTGGAGAATGTATTATTCAAGATTTTGCCGCCGATATTTTAATTTTAACAGCAAATTAATGTTGCCTCCAAATATCAGTTATGGGCCTTCTTGAGTACTGAAAACCAGTATCGGCCTGAAAAACACCTTTTGGTCCACCTCTAGATTAGAGGACACTATAGGTCACAACCTCCTGAGACAAAAGAACACTCCACCTGAACTTGCTTTCTCTTGTCTTTTTCTTTCTTTTTTTTTTTTTAGATCCTGTTCTCAGCAGACGACGAAATGGACGAGTCAGACGAAGAGGATGTTCGCCGCCTCACAGGTCTAAAGACGGTGAAGAAAAAGAAGCTGCGCATGGGCATCCCCGTTTGACAGAGTGCCTCGTTAAACGCGCCGTTGGAAGCAAATGTGCATTCCGCCGCACTTCCTCCTCCGCAGACAAACATAGGATTCCCTTTAATGGCGCAAAGGACTTGGGATTTTTTGTGTGTTTACAGCCAGCTGTTTTTAACTTCTGACGCAACACTCCCGGGGATGAGTTTTGTCACGTTAAAATGGAGGCCTACTCAGCATCGTAGAAAAGATTAACCGTATGGACGCCTGTGGATGAGGATCACAATGCAAGTGAAATTGTGTTCTTCTTCTCTTGTAGACGTACCACCAAGGCCTGTACGGATGTGTGTGTGTGTTGTGTGTGTTGTGTGTGTGTGTTGGACATTCCTCAGGTTTGAAGGAGTGTTACCTGACCAGAGCGACTCCCAAGCACAGTTCCACCCCAAACTACTGTGATTGTTGTACCTCATGTCGCTTGGTGTGTGCACAAAGGTTTGCAGCAGCAGAACCCTTTTCACTTCAACACACAAGTCCAGCCACTGCAGAATCCCTAAAATGTTACATTGTTTGTGTCATTGATTGTGTTTCATACGCAGCTTTTATTCGTGGGCCAAAAAAGTTGGGCTTTGCTCGCTCCGGAAGTGTTCTTCTTTATCCCATCGCTCCCGACAAGACGAAGAGATACGGGAACCCGCTCTTGCACAATTAATTTGTTTTTGTCTTTCTATTTTGTGTTCCTTCGGCACGGCAGTGTGCCCGAGTGACATTACCAGCATATGTTTAATCGTCGTTGATGTGTTTTTGTTTTCTTGTTAATTGTTTATACAGGGCTCCAGGTGTATTCCATTCCGCAGGCTGTGATTTGAAGAATGTGACAAATGCGTAGACCTCGATACTGTTAAGTGACTGTGGACCAAAAACAGTTCATGGGAGATAAGGTGTTAGTATAAACATATGTGGACCCCTTTAAAAGTCAATGGAGTGTGACGGTGACGACCGCGCCGCTGTAGACGATGTCAGGGTGATGCTATTTTACCGGAAAGCAGGTAAATACAACATCTTTGAAGCCGTCGTATTAGCTAGGCGATGCATTCTGTTGATTGGAGGGAAAGGGGCTCGGTACTATTATACTGTAAGTGATTTTCCAATAAAGAATGTGATCAATTATTCGGACTGCAATGTAGGCTGCTTTCTTATGTGTCCTATTTAAAGGATACATATACTGTGTATGTGTATACATGTAAAAAATATATATATTGGGAATGTCCAATAATTATCAGTACAGCATAAAAATGTGATATTGGTCGATATCGGTATCTGATTTTTTTCCCCGACTATGAAAATCGATATATACAACAAGTGTTCATTCCGCTACAGTAGATATGTCACATAAATCGACTCATATAGTTATTGAAAATTTAGAGTTGGACAATATCGTCATATCGTTTTTCAGCAAAAAAGCCAATATCTATGTATGATATCATTGTCATCCATTTGTGATACCACATGTCCTCATTTGCGTCACGGGTGAGCTGGAGCCTATCCCAGCTGACTTCCGGCGAGAAGCAGGGTATGTAAATAATTTTTTTAAAATTTTATTTGGGCAAATATGTGAAACATTACAGTGCATTTCGTACAATAATCGAAATATAACTTTCCATTATTTACATTTGTATTCAGCTATCTGATCACAAGCCCAAAAAGGAGTAGGCTGAAGCAAAAGCTTATAAATGCCTACCCCTTTTTGCAAGATATAATCATGTTCATTCCACAGTCTTGTTCTCTCCTGTTATTATCATTTTAATATTATTATTGTTATTATCATTATTCATTTTCTACCGCTTTTCCTCACAAGGGTCACGGGGGTGCTGGAGCCTATCCCAGCTGTCTTCCAGCAAGAAGCAGGGTATGTAATACATTTTTTTATTTTATTTGGGCAAATATATGAAAAATTACAGTGCATTTCTTACATCAATCAAAATATTCCACAGTCTTGTTCTCTCCTGTTGTTATCGTTTTAATATTATTATTGTTAATATCATTATTATTATAATATTTAACTTTGATACCATTATTATTGTTATTATTATCACCAGTATTATAATCATTAATATTACCATATATATTTATTTATTTATTTATTTATTTATTTATTTATTTATTTATTTATTTATTTATTTATTTATTTATTTACATTATTAATTATAAGTTTTTTTATTTTTTAAATTATGTTCTTGTAGAGTTCTGTATCATTCCACCTGTTGTTTTCTGAAATCCGCAGTATTTGTGCTTTTATTGTCAATTTATTAGCCCACTTTTCCCCCCTAAGTGCATTCTTTTACAATTTTCTTTCATCCAATTGAATTTGCACTGTATGGATACTGTATGTTTTTTTCAGCATCATTATCTTTTTTCACTGATTTAGAGAAATGAGGTGTGTCTTTTATGGTACCAAATACGGTTCCTTGGTTTGTGATTTCTGATGTATTCTACACATACAGGCAAATGACGCAGCAGGGATGACAGTCATGGCAACTCAGAAGATGATAGCTCCAAACAGACGTCCCTGATGTCATCCTCTAAGATGCTTTTACTGATTTTAGATGCTGGAGTTGTCGTTATTGTGAACGGGATATCAGATAGTGTACATAGTGGCAGCACTTTGGCCTTGTGAGCTCATCACAGACCGAAGACTCATTCCAGCTGCTCCATCCCTCACATCACACCTAATAATACACCCTGACTACAGGCACCATTGGACGGAGACGAGGGGGGGGGGCTTGACTCACTCACTGAGTCTGGACCAGGACTATAAATACAGTATAGTCATCCGGTCGAGGCTAGCAGGGGGTACGGCAGACAACAACTTGGGACAGACATGTCACAGGTAAACTTCATTCATAAAGGACTTTTCATCATTGAACACACACACAATAAGCAGCGCTGCGTTTGTGTCCGTCATAGTCAGGTGAAGTGAAGAAGAAAAAGCGTCCGCCGATGAAGGAGGAGGACCTGAAAGGAGCCCGCAGTAAACTGGGTCTGAAGGGCGAGGTCAAGAGTAAAACCTATGAGGTCATGGCTGAGTGCGGTAAGTCAAAACGTCTGTTTGTTTCCTCGCCGTAAAAAACACACACCTAACATTTCTATTGGCTAGCGGCTAATGGCTGTTTCCATTCCAACATCTCAACTGTCATTTTGTACCGCACGCAACCTACATTGTTGGAAAAGGTAGTATATGTAATTAGTAAAAATAAAATGGCATGAATATATCATTGTTTAACACTTGTGATACATTTAGTTGTCATTTTGCAGCAATTTACATTCAAAACATTTTTTTTTAGATTGTGAAACCTCCAAAATATTTTGGTAACACTTTACAATAAGGTACAGAAAATGACTTTAGTAGTAGTAACTTGAGCCGGTGAGATGCTTTATCTTCTCCAGCAGATATCAAATCAAAATCAAATCAACTTTATTTGTATAGCACTTTTCCTGCAAAGACATGCAACACAAAGTGCTTTACAGAATTAAAAACAATTACCACAATTAAAAGGAAAAACAAATACTAAGAAAGCCCCTACCTCCCACACTCCATACTAGACACACACACACACACACACAATCACACAATCACACACAGTAGGGAGACATGGCATGGCACTGAGGATCAAGGAAACGCCACCTTTGGGGCCGTCCACACTGGGAGGAGCCACAGGCCGTGCCATCGGGGGCCCCCTGACTCCGACAGACGGACGGGCGGACCCCCACATTAAAGGGAGGGTCGAAGGGACCCAAGGATGGCACCCCCTCAGCAGACCCGACACAGCCCCCAGTGTGGAGGAACCCCCTCACTGAAGAAGTACTGGAGTTAAAAGCTAAAAACTAAAAGCATAAAATAGGACTAAAAAGATAAAAACATAAGAAAAAAATATTACTTAAAAGCCTGATTAAAAAGGTATGTCTTTAATTTTTTTTTTTTTTTAAATATCAACAGTCTCCGCAGTCCTGAGGCTCTCCGGCAGGCTGTTCCACAGGTGGGGGGCCATAGTGGCTAAATGCTGCCTCACCGTGGGTTTTGGTCCTGGGTTCTGGTATTGTTAAAAGGCCAGTGCCGGAGCACCGCAGGGTCCGCGGGGGTTGATATGGTAAAAGCAGATCAGATAAATAAGAAGGTGCAAGGGCGTTAAGACATTTAAAAACCAGTAAAAGAATCTTAAAACCTACACCTACAGCAGATATCTACAGCTGTGTGTCGCATGGAGGGCACAGGAAGTCCCACCCTCCATGTCTTTAGCAAGCGAATAGCACAGACAAGAACGGGAAGGGCTTTGATGGAAATCGTGTCATCACTTCTTTTTTCTGTTGTTGCCGTGTTTGTGGTCTCCACCTGGTAGCTCAGTAGCTCGCATTAAGTACTTGGGCATTTATATATCGAATGATGCAATTTAAAAAAATGGCTGTCCATCAAATAGAGCACAACATGAGTGGCTCCCTGTTGTTGTTATTTTTGGAAACCCACTCCGGGTCTATAAGATATAAGCTTAGCCTATTCTCACTGATTCACAGTTGGCAGAGCTCCAAGCTTTTATTTTAAGATGTGTAGTGAAGCCCGTTTATTAACAATGCTGTCCTCTTTGAAGGGGTGGCCTTTACACGGAGAGGGGTCATCCTTACAATGCATATAGAAAATGGAAACGTGTATTAAGATACTTTTTTGATACTCGTTTGATAGCAGAAACATTCGGACGACCTGTTCTTTTTTTATGACCTTTGAACTGTCCACTCACAGGTTTATCAGGTTACACGTTTGTGGATATTTGTGTGGGAGCATAATAATGGTAATGGTAATGGTTTTATTTCATTTGAACATGCATCAAATTACAATTGAATGCATCACATAATCAGTTCACAGTTCCACATGTCCAAAAGGAGTAGGAAAGGAATACCCCTCCATTTGGTACTTTTACAATCAGTAACTGTTACATTTGTTCACTTCCTGCTTTCCTAATATAGTTTTAAGTTTTTTTTATAAAATTTTTATTTTTTTTATTTTTGTGTCACGTACCGAAGTACGAGGTGATATGACCATCCAATGACATAATGTGTACCATAGTAAGTGTCAATATAGTGATATATATAGCACATCATGACTGGTTCAAGACTCTTCATCCTTGTATTTAGCAAACATCAACTGCTTGTATTGTTTCTTGAATTGGCTCATCGTTGTGCATTGTTTGATTTCCTTACTCAATCCATTCCATAGTTTGATTCCACATACTGAAATGCTATGGCTTTTTAACGTAGTCCTAGCATATAAGTGTTTCAAATGTAGTTCTTCCCTAAGATCATATTTCTCCTCTCTTGTAGAGAAGTATTGGATGACATTTTTAGGTAATGACTCAGTACTTGTGTGTTACAAACATAAATCAAAGGAGAGAATTAAAATTAATTTGGTTACTACCATCTTAACTATGTATATTCATTTGTTCCTGCATTGGCTGGGAAGTACTATTATTTCATATTCAGATTTCACTGAATGGACTTTCATTACAGCTCCTGTTTATCTTTGCAGAGCGGATGGGCAAAGTTGCACCATCGGTGTTTAGCGGTGTAAGGACGGGGGCCGAGACGTCCCTGGAGAAGCCAGCCGCCAAAGCTCCTGGAGCCAGTGTCTTCAACAAGTAGTCCCTCACTGCACGTTTCATGATATTAGTGGAATCAGCTGTTATTGTCGTCAATGTGCTGCTTTTTATAGCTCTACAGATATATGTTGTTTCAACTTAAAGAAGAAGAAGGGGGGGGGGTGATCGAGACTAAATCTTTGTTGACACAACAAGACCCATTTAAACAATCCTTGTACTTTACAGTTTGCACAGTGGTAACCTTCATGGGTCAAATCTGATATGCTGTAAAGAACAGTGGCACAAATTTTTTCATTTTTTTTTCAATTTTACTAATTTTACTATTAAAGAGTATGTGAACATCCCTGACTACAACACGACTCTGAAAGTCATGTTGCTAGCTTGTATGTTAAAGGTTTAAATACTTTGGAAGCAACTGGCGGGCCGGATTGAAACGCTTAGCGGGCCGCCTGTGGCCCCCGGGCCGTAGTTTGCCTACCTCAGCCTTATGCTTTACGCTCATTGCATAGGGTCGAAAATATCATCAACACACATACCCGAAATTTAGTAAACATGTTTATCATTGTGGCTGCACGGCGGACAAGTTGTTAGCACGCAGGCCTCACAGCTAGGAGACCCGAGTTCAATTCCACCCTCGTCCATCTCTGTGTGGAGTTTGCATGTTCTCCCCGTGCATGCGTGGGTTTTCTCCGGGTACTCCGGTTTCCTCCCACATTCCAAAAACATGCTAGGTTAATTAGCGACTCCAAATTGTCCAAAGGTATGAATGTGAGTGTGAATGGTTGTTTGTCTATATGTGCCCTGTGATTGGCTGGCCACCAGTCCAGGGTGTACCCCGCCTCTTGCCCGAAGACAGCTGG
The DNA here is from genome assembly GCF_037039965.1 of Doryrhamphus excisus. Taxonomy (NCBI): domain Eukaryota; kingdom Metazoa; phylum Chordata; class Actinopteri; order Syngnathiformes; family Syngnathidae; genus Doryrhamphus; species Doryrhamphus excisus. The sequence continues at coordinate 17,070,296 of NC_136367.1, read as the reverse complement.
GATAGGCTCCAGCATACCTGTGTGAACCTAGTGAGGATAAGTGGCATAGAAAATAGATGGATATTGGATGTGGTCTTGGGATTGGGCTGCACAGTAGAAAGTGGTTAGCACACAGGCCTCACAGCTAGGAGACCCGAGTTCAATTCCTCGGCCATCTCTGTGTGGAGTTTGCACGTTCTCCCCGTGCATGCATGGGTTTTCTCCGGGTACTCCGGTTTCCTCCCACATTCCAAAAACCCCTCCTCTCACCCGAAGACAGCTGGGATAGGCTCCAGCATACCTGTGTGACCCTAGTGAGGATAAACTGCATAGAAAATGGATGGATGGGAATATTGGATGTGATTTCGTGATTGCACGTTGGTCGAGTGGTTAGCACGCATACCTCACAGCTAGGGGACCAGGGTTCAATTCCACCCTCGGCCATCTCTGTGTGGAGTTTGCATGTTCTCCCCGTGCATGCGTGGGTTTTCTCCGGTTTCCTCCCACATTCCAAAAACATGCTAGGTTAATCGGCGACTCCAAATTGTCCATAGGTATGAATGTGAGTGTGAATGGTTGTTTGTCTATATGTGCTCTGTGATTGGCTGGCGAACCATCAAGGGTGTTCCCTGCCTCTCGCCTGAAGACAGCTGGGATAGGCTCCAGCACCACCCGCAACCCTCGTGAGGATAAGCGGTAGAGAATGAATCATGAATTTATCTTTCTTTTGTAGTTGCCATTTGTCAGGAATCTTGGATATTTTCATTTACCGTGTGCCCCTATTCCTAAATAAATTTTCCCCGGAAAATCTCAAGTTGTTAAATTAACTGATGAGTCATGCAAACTTTATTGCTCACTTCTTCGCTAACCAAAACAGCAGCACCTACCATGTAAGCAGCCTCGCCAATGAATTCAAGTCTAGATAGAGTCTTACCGGCCGCTTGTAAACAGGTTCTCAAAGTACTATTAAGATAATCTTATGTTTTATAGACTGTTTTTACTCCTTTTTACACTGTTGTGAAAATGGATTATTTGCACATTTAAATGGCTGGCCTGGTCCCCTCTGCTTGTTGGGTAAGTAAACACCCACTCCTCTCCTCTAAAGAGAAAATGTGGTAGCCATGTTTGTGTAGTAGTTAAATTGCACTGCCTATAGCGACTGGAATCCAGTAGAAATGAGCGCATGATGTATAATTCAACTATAAACAAACATCCAAGGGAGTCTTTGGAACTCGACAGCGCTGCAGTATTTGCTTGTCGGGTAAAGTCATAAACACATAGTACATCATTCACACTTGGAATATATTAAATCTCAGATTTTAGTACATAATATTTAAGTTAGTGAAAAGTATGTATTTTCTATAGAATATATGATAAATTATGGAGTTTTTTAAACATGTATTTTCCATATGGGATCATCATAGCATCAGCAGATGCTATTGGATGGTCCTAATTGTAATCTGCATGTTTATAAACCAGGGGTGGGCAAACTTTTTGACTCCTGGGCCGCATTAATTTGGGGGGGTGTCATACTATATAGTATTTTACACGTAACAGTCCATTTTTACATGTATTTTTTATTTTTTACACATTTTACACTTAAAAATGCTATATGTGCACTTTTAGATCATTTATTTGATGTAAAGTGTGTTATAAATTAAATGTATTATTATTTTTATATTTATGTATTTTAAAATTATTGTTATTATTATCTGTGATTGGCTGGCATCCAGTCCAGGGTGCAACCCACCTCTCGCCCGAAGACAGCTGGGATAGGCTCCAGCACCCCCGCGACCCTCGTGAGGAAAAAGCGGTAGAAAATGAATGAATGAATGTTATTATTAATATTGTTGTTATTATTATATTACTATTATGTGCTTGTGTTCCTTTTTTCAGGAGCATTTTGTAAACAACAGAGCACATCAAATAACGAAATTGATAAAACAGCTACTTTAATCATCAAAAGGTTGGCTCCAGCCATGACGCCAGGTTGTATGTTGATTTTAAATTAAATACTTTGGAAAGAACAGGCGGGCCGTATTCAAACACTTGGCGGACCGGATTTGGCCCCCGGGCCGTAGTTTGCCCACCCTTGTTATAAACCTTAGAAATACATTTATTTACAATAGGATTAGCATAGGATAGCAAGTTTGGAAGTAGTAACCTTTGAAGTCGATGCGTTTCTGACACTGTCTACTCGATTCTGGGTCACGTTGCAAAACGCATGTATTTTGACATCGGGACTGGAGTGCAAACAAACCTGAAGCCAGAACGCACACACTGTACTTTCTTTCCACCTTCTGGCCTCTTGCACGTCGGGTGCACGTTAGTTGGTCAGCGCTCCATCCCTCCCCCCTGACCAAAGAGCTTACCTCAGTGGTGAAGTCAGCCTGTGTTCAGTTGAGCTTTGGTCATGTCTGGAGCGTCGGGTGTCCGACTACTGCTGCTGTGGGGCAGCGCTTGCCTTTGGCTGGCCGGCCCGGCCCAGGGAGATCTTCTCATCCCAGGACAGGATGGACCTTTCAGGGTAACATTTTAACTTATGCTCCTTCCTTGTGTAAGGGCATGTGTCGGGCTGTTTTTAATTGTTATACATTTAATCTAATTGTATTTCATTTTCTGTAGGAGACAGGAGGCCCTGCCAGGACACAGCAGGTAAATTATGATGTTATTGTTTTGTATAATATAACTAAAAACTACTCTAGTTTTAATAAGATATGACGGGCTGTGTAGCCTTGAAGTCAAAGGCGATCCAACTTGCGACTTTTTAATTGTAATACAAGTGTAAAAAGATAATGATGATATTTTATGGTTATTTTTAACTTAAGTGGAACCTCGGATTTTGTCATATCAGACAAAAACCGAATCAATTTATACCGTAAAAAATCATGCAAATTCAATGAATCTGTTCCATTTATTAATTCATTTTCTAATACTTATCTTCACGAGGGTCGCGGGGGTGCTGGAGCCTATGCCAGCTGTTTTTGGGCAAGAGGCGAGGTACACCCTGGACTGGTTGCCAGCCAATCGCAGGGCATGAATTTGTTCCAAATATCCAAAAAATATGAACACAACACATATTCTATGTAGAATAATTCTAGTTTTATATGCGAAAAACATTTTTTGCTCTAGTCTGTTACAAATGTAACTCTAAAGAAGAAGGGCGACTAGAACTCGAACTTTCTTCTACCTTCATACATTGCGATGACTTTTTTCTTGAATTCATTCGTGTTTCTTACCATTTTTATCAGAGTTCTAGCACTTGCACATTTTTTTTTTGGTTTTGCAATTTAAAAAAAGTTTGAAGTCTAACTCAGTAATACATAGCATGCTTGAATGTTTCATATGTGCACTGCACACAGCGTTTAAAAGGAGGCAGATACGTTCTATGAACAAATAAACCACCCACTCACACATAATACAGTTGATTAAAGGATTCCTTCGTTGGAATCTGTCTATAGTGTCCCAATAATTTGCATTGAAAACCAAAACCTACAAAAATTGTAGCATAGTTAAAACCGAGGTACCACTGCATATATAAAAATGGTTGAACTTTTTCCAGATAACTTCAGAGGTTGCGGTTCAACACTGAAGATGTGCTGTCCAATCCCCGTCTAATTGTCCAACATTTCTTTCTTACAGAAAAGAAGTACAACAGATGTCACGGTGAGAAATGTATGACAAGGAAAGGAAACAAGGAAACAACAGTGCAAAATCCAAAACACTTTTGTTTATATTTAGTATATACCGTATTTTCCAGACTATAAGTCAAAAGTATAAGTATAAGTTTTCATAGGTTGGCTGTTCCTGCAACTTATACTCCAGAGTGACTTATAAATGAAAAAAATATTAATGTTACATAAACACTGGACACCTTTTCTTACCCACAAAAATGGGACTTATACTTTAGTGCAGGGGTCTCACACTCAATTTACTTGGGGGCCACTGGAGCTAGGGAGCTAGAAAAATAAATAAACAAATCAAGAATAAAGAAAATCAATCAATCAGTAATAAATAAATATAATAATAATAATAAAACGGAAAATAATAAAAACTTAAGAAACCACATATAGTTGGTGGGTAGACAAATTATTATTTTCAGATTAAAATGAACAAAGCATTATTAGAGCCCTGTAGACATGACAAAACACGCCTATAGTCACATTTATACTCTTTTTATTTACAACATATTGCGCAACTGCAGGGTCTTGAGACACATGCTAACTCGCAAACTAGAGAGCTAGCGACCTAAACGATAGCCTTCAAGTTATTTCCTTTAAACTTAAATAGCCAAAAACTTACCACTTCCACACGGATAGGGAGGATAACTATTAACAGTTATTTAACCTTTAACATGAACATTAATCAAACGTAATAATTTTTTCTGGGTACATGATACCATATAGCATCCATATCAAACTTGCGCGGGCCGTACTAACATTAAACTAGTGTCCTGCGGGCCACATTTGGCCCACGGGCCGCGTGTTTGAGACCCCTGCTCAAGTGCGACTTATGTATGTTTTTTTTTCTACCGAATTATGCATTTTTGGCCTTGTGCGACTTATACTCCGGAGCGACTTATAGTCCAGAAAATACGGCAACTGCCCCATAGAGCATAAATGGTACATTCCAGCCACTGTTTCAACCTTTGTGCCACCGGCTGTTTCACTCATGACACTCGACGCAGGTGGAGGTGTATAGCGTGACGGTGGACTGCACGGTGGCGTCGCGTTTCTCTCACACCGTCATGACCTCCAAGGCTTTGAACAAAGCCAACATCTCACAGGAAATCTTCTTCGAGGTAGATCTCCCAAAGACGGCCTTCATCACCAACTTTAGCATGTAAGACGCTCTTTCGGTCGTACATTGTGCTTCACTTTAGCATCATGACTCATCATGCGCTATGTTTCTCAGGGAAATCGACGGGCAGGTTTATGTCGGAGAAGTGAAGGAGAAGGAGAAAGCCAAGAAACAGTATGAGAAGGCGGTTTCTTCTGGACAGACTGCTGGACTGGTCAAGTGAGTGGATCAAGGCCAAAACAAGATCATGTTATCGTGTCTGATGTTTGTACTCCGATGAAGGGTTTCCGGGAGGAAAATGGAGAAGTTTTCCGTGTCTGTCAACATTGCAGCTCAAAGCAATGTCACTTTTGTTTTGACCTATGAGGAGCTCCTTCAGAGGAAACAGGGCCAGTATGAGATTCTGACCCGAGTGAAACCCAAACAAGTGGTCCAGGAGTTTCAGGTTAATGCAGCTTCATGTCGGAATTCTGCATCCGGAACTGACTATGATACTCCATCCCTCCTCTTCTTGTGTGTGTGTGGACCAGATTGTGACAAACATCTACGAGCCTCAAGGCATTAACTTTGTTGATGCCCATGCAACGTTCCTCTCCAATGATCTGCTCCCCCTGGTGGAGAAAACTGTCACAGAAAAGAAGGTAGAACTCGTCGTTCTCTTTGAGTCGACTCAGAACATTTAGTCAGTATTATTCCTAATCGGAGACCAGGGTTCAATTCCACCCTCGGCCATCTCTGTGTGGAGTTTGCATGTTCTCCTCGTGCATGCGTGGGTTTTCTCCGGGTACTCCGGTTTCCTTCCACATTCCAAAAACATGCTAGATTAATTCCAAATTGTCCATAGGTATGAATGTGAGTGTGAATGGTTGTTTGTCTATATGTGCACTGTGATTGGCTGGCCACCAGTCCAGGGTGTACCCCACCTCGTGGTAGAAAATGAATGAATTAATGAAAATGCAATTATTATGCATTTTTGGCTTATTTTTTACTTATTCTCCAGTGCGACTTATGTATCTTTTTTTTACCTAATTATGCATTTTTGGCTTATTTTTCACTTATACTCCAGTGCGACTTATGTATGTTTTTTTGACCTAATTATGCATTTTTGGCTTATTTTTTACTTATTCTCCAGTGCGACTTATGTATGTTTTTTTGACCTAATTTTGCATTTTTGGCTTATTTTTCACTTATACTCCAGTGCGACTTATGTATGTTTTTTTGACCTAATTATGCATTTTTGGCTTATTTTTTACTTATTCTCCAGTGCGACTTATGTATGTTTTTTTGACCTAATTTTGCATTTTTGGCTTATTTTTCACTTATACTCCAGTGCGACTTATGTATGTTTTTTTGACCTAATTATGCATTTTTGGCTTATTTTTTACTTATACTCCAGTGCGACTTATGTATGTTTTTTTGACCTAATTATGCATTTTCTGCTTATTTTTTACTTCTACTCCGGAGCGACTTATTCAGGGTACTTATTCAGGGTACATTCCAAAAACATGCTAGGTTAATTGGCGACTCCAAATTGTCCATAGGTATGAATGTGAGTGTGAATGGTTGTTTGTCTATATGTGCCCTGTGATTGGCTGGCGACCATCAAGGGTGTTCCCCGCCTCTCGCCCGAAGACAGCTGGGATAGGCTCCAGCACCCCCTGCGACCCTCGTGAGGAAAAGCGGTAGAGAATGAATCATGAATTTATCTTTGTTTTGTAGTTGCCATTTGTCAGGAATCTTGGATATTTTCATTTACCGTGTGCCCCTAATGCTAAATAAATTCCTAATTTTCCCCGGAAAATCTCAAGTTGTTGTCAAATTAACTGATGAGTCAAGCAAACTTTATTGCTCACTTTTTTGCTAACCAAAACAGCAGCACCTACCATGCACCCTTGCGACCCTCGTGAGGAAAAGCGGTAGAATGAATGAATATTCCTAATCGGGATTTGGACTGACTTTTAAACAGAATGTGAAGAATAGAAGCAATATGGTTGATTCCTTCCTACCTCTCTAGGCACACATTTCCTTCTCACCAACCACGGAGCAGCAGAGGACATGTCCAGGTTGTGATGGAAGTCTGATCGATGGGGATTTTCTCATCAAGTACGATGTGAACCATGCAACCAACCTCGGGGAAATCCAGGTCAGCGGTAGACTTTCTATGACGGGCGGGGTTTCAGTTCATCACATTGTGCCTGTCATTAAATTCAGCCTTTTATCTGCCCCTCAAGGTTGTCAATGGATACTTTGTGCACTTCTTTGCCCCGCCCGACCTGCCCAGGGTGCCAACAAATGTAGTATTTGTCATTGATAGAAGCGGCTCAATGTACGGAACTAAAATGCAGCAGGTAAGAGGCTGATATTTGTAGAACTTTTTTTCTATGTGCACAAATCTGTGATAGTGACACGTCTCCTTTTGGATTAGTCGAGCCAGTGAGTGCTATCAAACTGATTATTTCAGCTGCTGTCAATCATGATCACTAATGAGAAGTTAATAGTGCTGGTCAGGTTTAAAGACCTTCTGGAAACTTCAGTATATTATTCATTGGCCAAGTTGGTTGCCTATTTATTTCAGGTTCACACAGTATACTTTGAGATGGTTTTTTTTCTGTCTAGACACGAGAGGCAATGATGAAGATCCTTCAAGATCTCCAGGAGGATGACTACTTTTCCCTCATCCCATTTGATGACAAAATAGAACCCTGGAAGAAATCACTAATCAAAGCGACAAAGGAGAATGTGGCTGAAGCCACGTCTTTCATCGTAAATTTGTTGGCAAGAGGAGGTAAAAAAAAAAAAAAGTGTCATCCACCCTCGGCCATCTCTGTGTGGAGTTTGCATGTTCTCCCCGTGCATGCGTGGGTTTTCTCCGGGTACTCCGGTTTCCTCCCACATTCCAAAAACATGCTAGGTTAATTGACGACTCCAAATTGTCCATAGGTATGAATGTGAGTGTGAATGGTTGTTTGTCTATATGTGCCCTGTGATTGGCTGGCGACGAGTCCAGGGTGTACCCCTCCTCTCACCCGAAGACAGCTGGGATAGGTTCCAGCATACCTGTGTGACCCTAGTGAGGATAAGCTGCATAGAAAATGGATGGATGGGAATATTGGATGTGATTTTGTGATTGCACGTTGGCCGAGTGGTTAGCACGCAGACCTCACAGCTAGGAGACCAGGGTTCAATTCCACCCCCGGCCATCTGTGTGTGGAGTTTGCATGTTCTCCCCGTGCATGCGTGGGTTTTCTCCGGTTTCCTCCCACATTCCAAAAACATGCTAGGTTAATTAGCGACTCCAAATTGTCCATAGGTATGAATGTGAGTGTGAATGGTTGTTTGTCTATATGTGCCCTGTGATTGGCTGGCGACCAATCACAGGGCGTACCCCGCCTCTCGCCCGAAGACAGCTGGGATAGGCTCCAGCACCCCCGCGACCCTCGTGAGGAAAAAGCGGTAGAAAATGAATGAATGAATGAATGAATGAATTTAGTGTCAAACATATCTGAAAACACGTAGATGTGTTTCTAACCATCTGTTGTCTGATGTAGGCACCAACATAAACGATGCAGTGTTGAAAGCTGTGAAGACGTTACGGGCAGACAAGGCGAAGAACAGAGTCCCAGAGAGAAGCATCGATATGATCATTTTACTCACTGATGGGATGCCAAATGGGGGTACATACTCTGGGTGTCTGTGTACGCTGATTGCTGATACGCCTAAATACAAACACATTGTGTCTCTTTGCACCTGAAGGCGAATCCAACCCCCAGAAGATCCAGCAGAATGTACGTTCTGCCAACAACGGGAGCATGTCCTTGTTCTGTCTGGGATTCGGAAATGATGTGGACTACTCCCTCTTGAATGGGCTGAGTCAACAAAACAAGGGACTGGCTCGGAGAATTTTTACGGGATCGGATGCAGCTCTTCAACTCCAGGTGCTGAATGATGGCTATGAATCAATTTTAGTAGAATTTTATATAGATAAGGGAAAACGATAAAATGTTATCGAGTGGAACCTCTAAAGTCAAAGGACACTTGTTGTTGGGTACATATAGAGTCCGGAGATGACTGCATGTCACATAAAAACTGAACCAACTGTAGTTCAATTCCCACTGCGCATATCCATCCATCAATTTTATACCACCGGTATAGGGGCTGCACGGTGACCGAGTGGTTCGTGCACAGGCCACACAGCTTGGAGACCCGAGTTTGATTCCACCCTCGGTTTTCCACGGGTGCTCCGGTTTTCTCCCACATTCCAAAAACATGCTAGGTTAATTGGCGACTCCAAATTGTCCATAGGTATGAATGTGAGTGTGAATGGTTGTTTGTCTATATGTGTCCTGTGATTGGCTGGCTCGCCTGAACACAGCTGGGATAGGCTCCAGCACCCCTGCGACCCTTGTGAGGATAAGCGGTAGAAAATGAAAGAATGAATGAATGAATGGTATAGGGGCTGCACGGTGCAGGAGTGGTTAGTGCACAGGCCACACAGCTTGGAGACCCGAGTTTGATTCCACCCTCGATTTTGTACGGGTACTCCGATTTCCTCCCACATTCCAAAAACATGCTAGGTTAATTAGCGACTCCAAATTGTCCATAGGTATGAATGTGAGTGTGAATGGTTGTTTGTCTATATGTGCCCTGTGATTGGCTGGCTCACCCGAACACAGCTGGGATAGGCTCCAGCACCCCCTGCGACCCTCGTGAGGATAAGCGGTAGAAAATGAATGAATGAATAATAAACCCTGAAGTGATTTCAATTGAGTCCCCATAAATTTCATAATTTCATTCATTCATTAATTCATTCATTTTCTACCACTTATTCTACCGAGTTCAATTCCACTCTCGGCCATGCATGCATGGGTTTCCTCCCACCTTCCAAAAAAACATGCTAGGTTAATTGGCGACTCCAAATTGTCCATAGGTATGAATGTGAGTGTGAATGGTTGTTTGTCTATATGTGCCCTGTGATTGGCTGGCTCACGTGAACACAGCTGGAATAGGCTCCAGCACCCATGCAACCCTTGTGAGGATAAGCGGTAGAATATGAATGAATGTTTGTGGGAAGCTGGAGCCTATCCCAAATAACCTCAGGTGAGAGGCAGGGTAGAACCTGAAGTTATTTATTTTGACTGAGCAGACAGGACAGAGACAAGAGTCTTTCATAAACTGGACGGCGTTCATCTTGAATGAGGAAAAATGCTGATTCCACACAAATGTATGCATGGATTTCTTCCAGGATTTCTATAAGGAAGTGGCCAGCCCACTACTCTCAGAAGTGCATGTACGTTACCCGGACAATGCGGTGGACTTCCTCACCACCAACCACTTCAGCCAGTTGTTTAACGGCTCAGAGATCGTGGTGGCTGGTCATGTGACAGACAATAACCTGGATAACTTCATGGTGGAAGTTGTTGCCCAGGGGGTGAGTAAAAACCTTTATCTTAAAGCATTCCATATTATAGAGACATTGTCTAATGCTTTGTAAAACCCCCCTCAGTGTGAAGAAAACTTCCAAGCGCAGGGCAAGGCCAGTGCTCTGGACTGGGGTACTATTTACCCTGATGAAAAGTACATCTTTGGGGATTTCACGGAGCGCCTATGGGCGTACCTCACCATCCAGCAGCTACTGGAGAAAAGGTCAGTCAAGCTCAAATATCAGATGCTGAAGCATTGACATCTCTCTTTCTTACAAAAAATAGTCGGACACCAACCACTCAGATTCCTCTTTGTTGTCAATATCAGCATGGTCATTTGTTGTCAGGCAGAGTTCATAGGGCGAAAGCGTTAGTTTGAGGGTGAAACAAATATCGAGGTCTTCATTCTTACAGCAAGACTGGCAGTGAGGATGAGAAAACTAATTCCACAGCCAAGGCCCTGGACATGTCCCTGCGGTACAGTTTTGTCACCCCTCTCACCTCCATGGTGGTCACCAAGCCTGTAGATGAGGACAAATCAGACGGCACCCTTATCGCTGATAAACTGACTGAAGGTAAGACACATAATAATAATTAATAATAATAATAATAATAATAATAATAATAGGCAGCACGGTGGTCAAGTGGTTAGCACGCAGACCTCACAGCTAGGAGACCAGGGTTTGATTCCACCCTCGGCCATCTCTGTGTGGAATTTGCATGTTCTCCCCTGTGCATGCGTGGGTTTTCTCCGGGTACTCCGGTTTCCTCCCACATTCCAAAAAAACATGCTAGGTTAATTGGCGACTCCAAATTGTCCATAGGTATGAATGTGAGTGTGAATGGTTGTTTGTCTATATGTGCCCTGTGATTGGCTGGCCACCAGTCCAGGGTGTACCCCGCCTCTCGCCTGAAGACAGCTGGGATAGGCTCCAGCAACCCCCGCGACTCTCGTGAGGAAAAGTGGTAGCAAATGAATGAATGAATGAATGAATAATAATAATAATAACAATCATAATAATAATAATAACAATCATAATAATAATCACATCGTCGTCACTCGTCATCGTCCTTGCTACATGAACCACAACGTCTTTCTCTTTAGTGTCAGATTTGAACAAATTTGAACCATAATTCCTTCATCACACATGTTGTCGGCCTCTCTCTCTTTCAGTGGACTCTGTGTCCTCTTCAACTGGCAGTAGTCTAGCTTTTTGAAAAATGTTGCATTACAAATAAAAATATGTGTAATGTGTTACCATGCAGCTTCTTCATTTAAAAATATTTTGATAAATTCATTTATTTGTAGACATAATGTTATATTTTACGTTTTCTTGTGTGTCAGGGTATTGTGTGTGATAAATGTTTCATTGAAGACAATTTTCTTGTGACTGTTGCCATTTTTTTTTGCTTCCTGTTTTCTGACAGAGGAAAGACAACAGGCAGAACGACGTGGTAAGACTCCCACTTTTTTTTTTAAATCAATGACTATAGCGTATATTTCTGATATGGCTTCTTTGGGTGCGGTTTCCAGGACATTATTCCACTTCAATGACACCCAGCCATAACTACCACCATACACCGTCATATTTCGGTAAGTAGTATCCACACAACAACAGTAATAATCCAAAACAGAATCAAGTTTAGTTTGAGATCTATTTTGATTGGTTCGTCTGCAGTGGATGGAGATCCTCATTTCATCATCGAGCTCCCAGACAAAGATGACGCTCTGTGCTTCAACATCAATGACAAACCAGGGACTATTTTCAACCTGGTTAATGACCGAAAGTCAGGTGAGCCCAGAATCTCATTAATATCACCTCGTTCTTGCTGATTTACGTCAGGGAATTTGGACATCATCATTCATTTAATCTTATTTTCCATATTACCATATTTTCCGGATAATAAGTCACACTTTTTTTCATAGGTTGGCTGTTCCAGCAACTTATACTCCAGAGCGACTTATAAATGAGAAAACTGTTTATGTTACATAAACACTGGACACCTTTTCTGTTCATGTTTATTTTTTATGTAGCTGAATAACCATTGGGCTGCAGGGCGGCCTAGTGGTTACCACGCAGGCCTCACAGCTAGGAGACCCGAGTTCAATTCCACCCTCTGTGTGGAGTTTGCATGTTCTCCCTGTGCATGCGTGGGTTTTTGTTGAAATGATTAATGAAGGTTTTAATGAAGGTGTTAACCGGGGTTCTAGGCCAGATTGGCTACCCGTTCTTCCTGGAGCATGCCTGGAAACGCTCCATGGAAGGCGAGGAAGCGCAGTATGTGAAGCTAAATTACTGTTAAGGTTCCATGGAAGGTGGGCAGTTTAGAGGGGAAAAGGGTTTGCAACCCGATCATAACAATGAGATGTTCCACCTGGTGCACACCCGGAGAGGTTCCAGGGGAGGTGGAGAAGTGCAGCAAGGAACTGGACCTCCAGGAGCTCGGACATAGCCGAGGAAGGGGTCGTCCAACGAGGCATCAAAACCAGGAATTGAAATTCAACCATTTTGGGACAATCTTGGGACAATCTGAATATTAGTCCCGGTTCTTGTCCGTGCTTAAGACTCAATGCTTCAACTTGAGCGACTCTAACAAGCGCAATTCCATGTCTCCTCAGGTATTTTTGTGAATGGCCAAATCATTGGAGACAAGCAAATTCCTCCCGATGGCAAAATCAACACCTACTTTTGGCGTTTTGGCATCATTCAGCAAAGGTTAGGAGTGAGATTGGAGGTGAGCACTAAAAGCATCTTCGTGCTCGAAGACGGCATGCGGGTCAAGTTGCAGTGGTCTAACACAACAACCCTCAAAAGAGACAAGTGAGTGCTTGCACAATGAGGATTACACACCGCAGATCGCCCGCAGCGTTAGATGACAGCACAATCTAATGAGGGATCAGTGTGATTCAGTAGTTCTACACCACCTCAAACTCTAACCACAATAATAAAAATGTTGGAAAATATCCCACTGGATACATTCTCATTGTGGCTGGTACATCCCAAAACAAACACACTCATATCGCTTCTGTTTTCCTCTCAACCTAGCATGGATCTTCTCGTGACCAAGGACCGCAGCCTAACAGTTACTCTTAAAGATTCTGTCAAGTTTGTAGTCCTGCTACACAAGGTGTGGAAGAACCACCCGTACCACCAGGACTATTTGGGTTTCTACACGCTGGACACCCACCTGCTGTCCCCGTCTGTACATGGTTTGCTAGGTACTGTATAACAACACAATCATCAAGTGGACCCCTACATTCCAGAAACATGCATGCTAGGTTAATTGGCCACTTAAATTGTCCATAGGTATGAACAGTGATGGGAAGGGGTTACTAACGCTGTTACTTTTTTCAGTAATGGGTAATATAACTAATTACTTTTACTGTCAGTATGACGCCGTTACCTTTTTTGACACCCCGTTACTCCACGTGACTGAAGCCGCCTAAAAATATATCACAGACTTCATAACTAATCTGCAGCTCAGTGACAGTGTTGCAGAGTGACAAGGGGAGGGGGTGAGATAACCACATAACAATGAGGATTGGCTAAGGTTTAGTAAGATTGCGTCTTCAGCCAATCAGAGAATTAAGTGGGCGGGTGTTTAGAGCACATAGACAATGAGGATTGGCTAAGGTTTAGCAACAATGCGTTTTCAGACAATCAGAGAACTTGGGTAGGCGGGTGTTTAGAGCACATAAGCAACGGGGATTGGCTACAAGTTTAGTAACATTGCGTTTTCAGCCAATCAGAGAACTTGAGTGGGCGGGTGTTTAGAGCAACTCCAAAGTGCCGGGTAGTGGATGCACCATAGCGAGGGATGACTGTAGTGAGAAGACACCGTTTGCCAAAGGGAAGTCCAGACACTACTTTAACCTCGTTGAGGTCAAAGGTAAAAATGTACACGTTGAATGTATATATTATGCCCCCCCAAAAAAACTTTGTCCACGTCTTGTGTGAGCAACTCAAACCTACAGAAAATCTAATGCTACCTGTCTTTGCTGTCCTGTTACTTTTACTGGTAACTAGTTACTTTTGTAGCGAAGTAACTCGGTTAGTAACTCACTTTTTTGGGAAAAAATAACTAGTAACGCTAACTAATTACTTTTTTCAAGTAACGTGCCCAACACTGGGTATGAATGTGACCCTCAGTGAGAATAAGCGGTTGTCAAGTTGTCAGTTGCTAGCTAGAAAACTGCCGAGCTAACCAGTTAGCCTTCAATTTATTTCTTTGAAAGTTAGAAACTTAAAGTACTGTTTCAATTTTCAATATGTTTTGAATAATGATAGACTATAGACTACCACGAGACAGTGATCGTTTCTTAAATAAACAATCTCTGGAAAAAAAAACACAATATAAGCGATATTGTGATATACATTGCATTTGGTCATTCAGTGATGACAATGTAACCAAGATAAAGCTGGAAGTGAAATAATCGTCTCATCAATCAGGTCAGTTTTACCATGGGATTGAATTTGAGGTCACAAACCTGCACCCAGGAGAAACCTCAGACAAACCAGACGCCACCATGTCCGTCAAAGGAAAGGAACTTAATGTGACCAGGTAGGCTGTACACCTGACACTATTCACTGATGGTGTTAGTGTAAAATACTTATTATACATGTGAGATTCTGTTGATCCACAGAGGCTGGCAAAGAGACTTCAGAAGAGATGTGAAGAACGGAGAAAATGTTCCCTGTTGGTTCATTCATAATAACGGTACAGGTCTCATTGATGGAGAAGCTTCAGACTACATTGTGTCTGGCCTCTTTAAAAATTTTTAGAAATGGCAGTTTCGACGAAGAAAAGATGAACTGTCACTCTATTTCCCCATGAATGCCAAAATTCAAATTAATACACACACAGATGGCAGTGTTAATCTTCATCAGTGTGTCTTCATTGTTAGTTTATCGCATTATTTTTAGCATTACACAGCTTAACCAGTCAAGTATTCCACAATAAATTGAGATCCTTCATGTTTAAACTGTTTTCTGTCTGTCATACTTGGTTTCCGCTCATATTACCGGTATCAATAATTTTCTTCATTCATGTGTAAAGAGTTGACTGCAATGTCATTGATACAAAAAAAAAAAAAAACAAATAGTGTAATTTACACAAGATGTCCGTATCTGAAGTCTAGATCTGACTTCAGGTGATGAAACCTTCCATGCATTCTTGATCCCATCCCACACATCGTTTTCCGGAAAACACAAATTAACAGTCACTGACTCACACAGAGTCAGTTTACCCCTCCTGTGGGCGGGGTAAAGTTTTCTCTCACATGCCTTGAATTCCCACAGCACTTGGTTTCAGCCATGCAAGGGGATCAGCCGTTCTTGTTTGCGGGCATGCCTGTGTTTTGGAGACTCCTCCTGTGGCTTTGTGTCTGCATTGTGCTTCCAGCTGAGGGACAAGGAGCTCTGGTTGTTTCTCACAGAGATGCTGTCATTGAGGTAAAGCAAATGTTCATTGTACTGCAAGTTACAACCAGACAATGTGTTCCTTTACTAAGAACGAGGATGGGAATTGTTATTCTCTCCAAAAATGCATTGCTAGGAAAAATTGGACCTTTAACTGATTCGACACAAACAGGAAATAGCACTGTGTTGCAAGCGTGTGCAGCAAGGATTACTTCGTAAACATCCTGTAAACAAGGTTTGTTATGCACAGATGGCAGGGATGCATACTGTACTGGAGGGGAGCAAAGTGCAAAAATGACTAGCAGGGGTGGGCAAACTATGGCCCAGGGCACACATGCGGCCCACCAATGGCTTGAATCCGGCCCGCCAGTTGCTTTCTAAGTATTTAAACTTTTAACATACAAACTGGCAACTTGACTTGCATGTCGGATGTCTTATTTAGTAAAAAAAAAAAAACAACAACAAAACTGTAAAATTAAATGACATAGTTTGATGTGGTCTGATGAAAAAAGGGACATGACAACATACAGCTGATAGTATAACATTTTTACAGATCAAATTTGACAAAAAATTAATAAATTATAAGCATAAAAATGTGTGTGTGTGTGTTAAATATACGTTCTGGCCCACCGGACAATTTTGTAAACTCAATGCGGCCCACGAGTCAAAATATTTGCCCACCCCTGGTGTAGAGTCTCAGTCAATCAAGTCATGGTAATCCGCAAAGTTTAAATGGAGACAACTGGACTCTTCTTGTTTGTTGAAGATGTGCTACATGCTACACCCTGCATTTGTATAAGAGTTAATGGGTCTCTCCAATGTAGTGTTCATTGTACTCCTCACTACGCTGCACTGCATAAACAACAATGCTGAGTTTGCATCATGGGATTCTGTCCTTGTAGTAAACCAGCTTGTCACGGCTGGGTACGTCGGCGTTGCGTTGAGACTTCGGGATGTAGAGAGCAGCACCAAAATGCAGATAAAAATATGTCTTTTAATGATGATAATGGTTTTATTATAGATTACAATCGAGTGCATCCCATAATCAGTTCCCAGTTCCACATGTCCAAAAGGAGTAGGAAGAAGCAAAGCTTATTAAATCCTACCCCTCCATCTGGTACTTTTACAATCAGTAACTGTTGCATTTGTTCACTTCCTGATAATTCCATGATAATTTTGCTATGCAGCAAACAAACGGCAACTCCTCAAACCGAACCAAAAGTACGTAATGTACCAGCAAACTGAAGCACACACCTGAACTAAATAAGAGGGGAAAAATAGAAAACAGGTGTAGAAAGTAGGAAATGGAAACGTGGCAGTACCAAAATAAGAGCATACAAGGGTAAACTAAGCTAGAACAAGGGGAACAGGGAAGGGGAACAAAGGAAGTAGTGGCAAAATAAGGACATAGACACCGGAACAGAGGAAAAGAGGAACACTAAGAGCAGTCACAAGGGTGTGAAGGCCAATCGTGACACAGCTTTAGTCTTTAGCTTGAAATGCATCAGTATGCTATGTTAGGAGAAAATCCTTCTCAGGTTCTTTGGTGAACCAGCCACCATTGAGACTTCTGTCTTTCTCTGCCAGGAAAAGAAGAACCGCTACACCCGAGGCTAAGGATAGAAACAAGAGGCGGTCTCACGTGGTGGTCTCTTACATGATGATTTGTCAAAAAATTCGGAAGGATTTTCCCAAACATGACATACCAATTCATGTCAAACCCGCTGATACCCTCAGACAAAAACTGGTTTACCCATTTATCCATTTTGTATCCTTATGAGTGTAGCAAGGGTATGCTGGAGCCTATACTAGCTCACAGAGAGGCGGGGACTGGTCGCCAGCCTATCGCAGAAGCTGGTTCACCCCACAGACGAAAAATCCTGAGAAGCAAATTCAGCAATGTGGTACACTGCAGTGAGAGTGCAATGACCCCTACGTTGGCAAGACCATGCAATCGTTATACAAACACATGACACAACATTGAAAGGCACTTTGTTCGAGTCCACAGTTCATTTGCATCTCTAAAACAGATATTCCTTTGAGGGCCATGACGTCCAAATTTTGGGTAGTGTAGACCACTGCACTATTCTCTCTCCCAAAGATTATTTCATTTTCCGGGAAGAGTGGCCACTACCAGTTATTTTGCCATGTGAACAATCCCAATTATGACCCCCCCCCCATAAAGGAGACACCCACAGGACAAATAAAGACTAAACAATTCTCCAATAAACAAGAAGAGTCAATTCAATATTTGCAGATTCTGTGATCAGGATGCAGATTTACAGACCTCTATGTCCAGATGGTCCAAATTTGGAATCTTACAAAATAGCACAGAGAGGTTGGGATATATCCAAATCAAATCATTATATAACTGTTTCTGTCCCATAGTACAATTTTCAATTCCAATCTTGTTTTATTGTGTGCTAGGAAACCAATCAAGCTGTGGGCACCCGGTCAATACAGGTATTGTATTTTAATGATTTCAACTCTTTACAGATATAGTCTATACAGTCCTTCTATTGGCCAGACATTATAATCAATTTATTCAGTGAGCTATTGTTAATTCTGTTGATTTTGAAGAATTCCGCTCAGAAGGACACTGGCATGGACCTTAAAGGGGACCTATCATGTTCCTTTTCTGCCCTTTGTATTAAGTTGTGGACTCCTATAGAGCGCTACACACAATAACCCGCACAGAACGCTTTCTAGAGCTTCCGGAATCTATACTCCTTTGTGCAGCATCGCCAAGGATTTCCTGCTTCCGACTCAAACGGTCCGTTTCATTTATTCACGCCCACTCCGCTGTGATTGGTCGCGCTGTGATTGGTCAAACACAACATTCAAACTAACATTTATAGGTCAGAAAAATGGAAAAAGCATAATAGGTGTCATTTAAAAATGATAGTTGAACTCTTTGTAAACATTGTATAAGGTATATAGAGGACATTTTATTTATTATTTTATCTATATTCTTTCATGCCCACACATTTATTTATATATATAACAGTACTATATACAATATATTATTATGCATATGTTCTGTTTGCATGAAGAATAAAAACAGAAGTTGATTATTTTTGTTCTCTCCAACAGAAAAGAGGCGCCAACAATGTAAGAAACATTTTTAAACCTTATATTTATTTATTGATTGATTGTTTTCAATTTAATGAATAATATTTAAAATGAATAGGGATGTCTGATAATTATCTGCACTGATACTTTTCGGTGCGATATCGGATTTTTTCCCAATCATGAAAACCGACACATGCGTATGTGTTCATTCCACCACAGGAGATATGCCATGTCGCTATCGGCTGATATCGGAATCGGAAATTGAGAGTTGGACAATTTCGGCATAGCGGTTGTTTGAAAAAAAAAAAAAAAAAGCCAATATCGGACATCCCTAAAAATGACATCTTGCTATGTGGTTGCAAAAGTGTCACCTTCACCAAAAGTCACATGAATGCCATTTGTTGCATCCTTTCAGATGATCGAGGTGCGCAGTTTTCGAGTTTCCTGTGCGGTGACGTCTCGTTTCGCTCACACCGTCATGACCTCCGAGGCCCTGAACAAAGCCAACACCTCACGGGAAATCTCCTTTGAGGTGGAACTCCCCAAGACGGCCTTCATCACTAACTTTACCATGCAAGTTAAAAACATATTTTTAATTAGGAATGTGTGCCACCGTAAAAAAAAAAAAAAAAAATCCCAACTTGCTTTCTGCTTCCTAGAGAAACCGATGGTCACGTCTATGTTGGAGTAGTGAAGGAGAAAGCCAAAGCCAAGAAAGAGTATGAGAAGGCAGTTTCTTCAGGGAAAACCGCCGGCCTGGTCAAGTGAGTCGCATTAACTGTCTGAAAATAACACAGGATGGAAGACATTTTAGTAAAACAGTACCAACAAATACTTTCAGGGCATCTGGAAGACAGATGGAGACGTTTTCCGTGTCTGTCAACATCGCAGCGCAAAGTAATGTCATTTTTGTTTTGACCTACGAGGAACTCCTTCACCGGAAACTGGGCCAGTATGAGATTCTGACCCGGGTGAAGCCTAAACAACTGGTGCAGGACTTTCAGGTTCATTGCATTTTATTATTTTTTTTACTTAATAATGCCATAAAAGTAAGGAGCTTATTGAAACGACAATGTGTTGACTTTAAAATGTGTGCATTATTCGATACACATCATCTCGATACGATACTTTAACGATACATGGAATTTTCTGGCGATACGATGCGATAATTATAGGTTATCACATGGTTTGTCGAGGGCTGATACTGGCACGCGGGGGCATGATACTGGGCCTGATACCAGACAAACCATGTGATGATCTTATTATCACATACTACAGTATTAATTGGCCCTGTACCCTAGAAACCGCCCATGAATGATACAGGAAAAGGCCGAAATGATACTGTGTCAAAGCCCAGGGGAGTGATACTGATAAAATATAGAGTTTAACCATGTCCAGTGTCAGCCGCCGTAGCTGTCCACTCAGAGCAAGCTGCTCTGGTATCGTGCCCGTGAAACAACCAATCAGAGAACAGCGCACGAGTGCTTAGTGCCTAGTGCTTCTCCAGTCACCAAAAAACCCAAATTTGATTAACGGAACCTTCGGTCTCGGGCTGATACTGACACTTGGGGGCATGATACCTGGCCTGATACCAGACAAACCATGTGATAACCTATAATTATCACATACTATTCAATCATGAGCTTATTATCACATACTATTTAATGAAAAGACCATTTTGTTTCCAGAAAATGTTCAGTTTATTACATGTATTATATCTAAACAGTGTAAACACAATAATTGCAAAAATATTTCAACAATAATATTTTACCAACAGTCTTATCTTATCAATATCTGACAATTAAAGTTCCATTAATCAAGTTTGGTTTAGCACTAGGCACTAAGCACTCGTGCGCTGTTCTCTGATTGGTTGTTTCACGGGCACAATGTGGACAGCTACGGAGGCTGATACTGGACATGGTTAAACTCTATATTTTATCAGTATCACTGCCCTGGGCTTTGACACAGTATCATTTCGGCCTTTTCCCGTATCATTCATGGGCGGTTTCTAGGGTACATGGCCAATTAAATTAATACTGTAGTATGTGATAATCATTTAGTTCAAATCAGTGAGATCCAATATGATACGGTGCAATTTCTTGATGCAATTCAACATGATGCAAATTATTCAACATGCTTGCATCAGATTTTTACCGATAACCACAAACAAATCTCGATTTCACCGGTCAATTGCAACCATACCCAATGAATGAGCCGATGCACTCGCATCGCTCCGCATGCGCATCGATGTATCGATTAATATCAATTAATATCGATTATTTGCATGCATGTTGATGTGTTTGTGTGTGTGTGTGCAGATATCAGTTAGCATCTTTGAGCCTCAGGGCATTGCTTTTGTGGAGGCCACAGGAACATTCCTCAGCAATCAGTTGCTCCCTCTGGTGGACAAAACTGTCACAGACACAAAGGTAAAGTTTCCCAGTGGAACAGTGGTGTATTTTGTACTACTATTTTTGGAAAAAAGCCTAGTATATTAGTATCAGTATCAATATGTCAGCTTCTTCTGTGTGTATTTTGCCTTTTTTCTGGTTTCATTTTATTCCTAGCCATTACTGCCCGCCAATAAAAAAACACAAACGGCCCCCTGGACACACTTTGGACACCCTTGCTGCAAATCCTGGTTGAATTCTAAACCGTTTGAAATTGTGATCACTCAAATTATTATTACTATATTCCCAATCAGGTGTATGGTCGCAGTTTTAAAGGTCTAAAGTGGTTTTACTGCATACACTGCTGTTGATGTGTCCTTGTGTGTTTCAGGCTCACGTTACATTCTCACCAACACTTGAACAACAGAGGAAATGCCCAGCATGTGAAGGTACCAGAATTGAGGGTGATTTTGTTGTCAAGTATGATATTAAACGAGTAGAAAACCTTGGCGAAATTCAGGTAAAGCAATCAGACTTTCAACTCGTGTTTTCTATTTACCCGCAACGCCTCTTTGATTCAGTGATGTTTACTTTCTGCTTTCTCATACGTGTTTCTTCAGATCGTAAACGGCTACTTTGTGCATTTCTTTGCACCACCTGACTTACCCAGAGTGCCGAAGAATGTGATATTTGTGGTCGACAGGAGCGGCTCAATGAGCGGACAAAAGATAAAACAGGTACGTTCCAACTGTGTTATACACTTATATGCTAGGACTACGTTAAAAAGCCATAGCATTTCAGTATGTGGAATCAAACTATGGAATGGATTGAGTAAGGAAATCAAACAATGCACAACGATGAGCCAATTCAAGAAACAATACAAGCAGTTGATGTTTGCTAAATACAAGGATGAAGAGTCTTGAACCAGTCATGATGTGCTATATATATAACTATATTGACACTTACTATGGTACACATTATGTCATTGGATGCATTGCATTGCATTATTAAAAAAAACAAAACGAAAAAAAAAACCTTAAACTGTATTATGGAAAGCAGGAAGTGAACAAATGTAACAGTTACTGATTGTAAAAGTACCAGATGGAGGGGTAGGATTTAATAAGCTTTGCTTCTTCCTACTCCTTTTGGACATGTGGAACTGTGAACTGATTATGGGATGCATTCAAATGTAACCTGATGCATGTTCAAATAAAATAAAACCATTACCATTACCACTAACATACATCAACGTGTCAACTCTCGCAGACCCGGGAAGCCTTGGCAGCCATTCTAAAGGACCTCCACGAGGATGACCGCTTTGCCGTGATTCAGTTTGATAGTGACATTATCACCTGGAAGGATTCCGTGGTTAAAGCAACAAAAGGAAATGTGACCGATGCCATTGCCTACGTGCAGAAACTGAGGGACAGGGGAGGTTAGACGAGCGGGATCAAGTTCTTAGCATACATATACAATATCATTTCTAATCTGCACTTGACGCCATCTTTTATGTGCTTTGTGTTTTAGCTACTAATATCAATGCTGCTCTACTGAAGGCCGTGGAAATGCTGATGAAGGACAGACAATCCAAGAGGCTCCCAGAGAGAAGCGTTGATATGATCATTCTGTTGACTGATGGGATGCCCAACCACGGTGAGCCCCCTTGGCAGCATGAAAGAATGACTCGAATCATTCCCAGTTGAATTCAGTGTCACTGGAAATGTACACACAGGGGTGTCCAACCTGCAGGCAATCCAGGAGAATGTACGCTCGGCTATCGATGGAAAAATGTCACTGTTCTGTCTTGGATTTGGAAATGATGTGGACTACTCCTTCCTGGATGTGATGAGCAAAGAAAACAAAGGATTGGCTCGCAGAATCTTTGAGGCTTCGGATGCGGCGCTTCAACTCCAAGTAGAGTAAAACTCATGAAAACATTCAGTAGAAACTGCGAGTGAATTCTGACATGCTGAACTGAATTTGGCTGGTGCACTGGTGGAAATCGCGTGGTGGCCAATGGTTAGCTAGGTTAGCCACACCATCAGGAGATCTGAAAGATATGAGTTCAAATCTTGACGTGTTCTCCCCGTGCATGTGTGGGGTTTTTCCGGGTCCTCCAGTATATGTGGGATTGGTTGGCCACCAATCCAGGGTATATACCCCGCTTCTTACCTGAAGTGAGCTGGGATAGGCTCCAGCATACCTCTGCAACTCTAGTGAGGATAAACGGCATACATGGATGGATTTTCCACCAGTAGGGGGCACTAAATAAATTGCCCATTCATTCTCTATGGGAAAAAACATTCATTCATTTTCTACCGCTTTTTCCTCATGAGGGTCGCGGGGGTGCTGGAGCCTATCCCAGCTGTCTATCCCACACCTGGACTGGTCGCCAGCCAATCACAGGGTGGGAAAAAACATTTATAATTGTTTTGAATCAGAGTTATAGTACAAAAAAATGAAGCACAATAAGAAAAGGAGGTATGTCGGAGCCTATTCAAGCTAATTTTGGGCAGTACACCCTGGGCTGGTCGCCAGCCAATCACAGGGCGCATATAGACAAGCGACCAGTCACACTCACATTCATACCTACGGACAAGATATTGTTCAAAAATATATGATATTTAATTTGTGTTTCAGGGTTTCTATGAGGAAGTGGCCAGCCCACTGCTCTTGGAGGTGAACCTGCGCTACCCTGACAATACCATTGATTTCCTGACCAAAAATCACCACAGCCATTTGTTCAACGGCTCAGAGATCGTGGTGGCCGGTCGGTTAGATGACGGCCGCCATCTTGATAACTTCCTTGTGGAAGTGTTTGCCCAAGGGGTGAGTGAATGAATGGCGCTATATTCCTCCCGAGTCAACCACTGATGACACCACAGACAAGCGAGATAACTTCTGGTTGCCAGAATGCTAACAAGGAAGGGTGTTTTCTGATTAAAAATAATAACATAACAACATTTTTATGTTAACCGAAAAACATGCTAACCAAGGTTCCACTTTATTTTCTCTCCTCACTTAGCCTGAGGCAGACTTCCAAGTGCAGGGAAAGGCCAAAGTGGCAGACTGGGACGTGATCTATCCAGAAGATAAGTACATCTTTGGGGACTTTACAGAACGTCTGTGGGCTTACCTGACCATCCAGCAGCTACTGGATCAGAGGTTTTCTCAGTTCTCATGTCTCATGTCTGCACCAGTAATGGAACCTCAGAAAGAGAACATTTAAAAGTGTTATTTTACCATGCACTCTGTCATTTCAAGCATCAAACTTTTCTTTCAGTCGCATTGGTAGCGAAGAGGAGAAGGACAGAATCACAGCCAAGGCCCTGAACATGTCTCTGCGGTACAACTTTGTTACCCCGCTCACGTCCATGTTGGTCATCAAGCCTGAAACTGAGGACGGACCAGACAGCCCCCTCGTTGCTGATAAACTGACTGAAGGTAAAACGCCTGTTGAGCTTTAAGCGTCTACGGCAGGGGTTCCCAAACTTGACCAACTCAGGGCCCACTTGAAAATCTAAAAAATGTCCGCGGCCCAAACAGTAGATAGACAAAATGCTGTGTTCTCACAGCATTTATATTTATATTTATATTTATATTTATATTTATATTTATATTTATATTTATATTTATATTTATATTTATATTTATATTTATATTTATATTTATATTTATATTTATATTTATATTTATATTTATATTTATATTTATATTTATATTTTAATAATCTCAATAGGTTATTACTTAGGCCTATAAATATTTTTGTTTAATTGTGCAATAAATCATTTACAATAAAATAATTTAAAAAATAATGTTTGCAAAAATGAATCATATTTTTAATGACCTCATGGCTCACCTGCAGTACCACCACGGCCCACCAGGGGGCGGTACCTATACTTCGGGAGTCACTGGTCTAGGTGTTTTTTCAATGCTTTTTTTTGGCGATCAGACCAGGGTGTACCCCGCCTAAAGTTAGCTGGGATAGGCTAGTAGGATAAAAAACGTATGGATAAATGAATGTTTATGATTTTTTTAAATAGATGAATAACCCCCTTTATCATTTATTTGTGTAAATTGTTTCCCAGAAGAGGTTGAACACATGAAATGTAGAAAGCAAACAAATTAGTTGTCATCAATCTGAATTTATATAAACATGTATTTGTGTTTTGTTTGTTGACAGACCAGCGACAGAAAGCAGAGAGACACCGTGGTACGATGCTCACTTTTATCTTTATCCTTTTTGGGCTGCATCTACTTTACTTTATCATTTACTTTCCTCAGGTTCCTCAGCCCATGCTGCACCTCCACGTCGTCAATCAATTGGTAAAGTTTTACTGTTATACTTTCATTTTTACTGCTAACATACATATACCTACCGTAAAGTCCTGTGTATAAGCTGCTATCTTTTTTTTAAACCAATTTATGGCTAAATTGGAATCATGTGACATCTCTTTTACTTCTGCACGACTGCTCATTGTTTAACTACTGTGCGGCTCCCGAGTCAGTGAAGAAACTTTCTTTGGCAAGAGCCAATCACAAGCTACCAGAGCACGCACAACAACCTTCTCATCCCATTTGAAAATCTCTATATATATATATATAACAGTATAACAACATAACAGTCAGACTCACGGTGTCATCTTTAAAAAAAACAACACTTTACTAACAACACAAAATTCATCACACGGCATCTTAACACGTGGCAAATATACAAACATGTCCCAATATGTGTTTTAAAATGGGAGAAAAATACCGTTTTTTCCCATCAGGCATTGCTTCTGAGCAACACATTTATTGGAGCACTGCAATGACATCAGCCCCCCCGGCTCCCTCTGGTGGACATATGCTTTTCTAAAACAAAATGGGAAAACTTTGAAATGAAAACTTGTATTGGTACATGTTGCTATATTTCTGAGGTACAGCCTTTGAGTGTTAAGTTGCTGTGTGATGAGTTTAATGAGTCAAACTGTTCTACTGAGTAATTGACACTCAGTTTAACACTCACCCGCAATTTGAAACGGGTTGACAGGCTCCTTGTGAGTTTTTTCATACCTCACGTTTGTCGCCGACTGGTGGTTACGGACTCATGAGGGCCAAAATATGCCATTTTATGTCATGGACACATGCGGCTGATACACCGGAATTTACAGTATTCATAACCAATTGAACAGAATATACTATGTCTGTAAAATAATAATTGTATTTGCTTTTATAGTGGATGGAGATCCACATTTCATGATAGAGCTTCCAGACAGACATGACGCTCTGTGCTTCAACATCAATGGCAAACCAGGGACTGTTTTCAACCTGGTCAGAGACCCAAAATCAGGTCACATCTTAGCATTCATGTACAGCATGAAATGTTTTTTTTGTGTAGATATAAGCTAAACAAACTGTTATTACCTTCAGGCTTTGTTGTAAATGGTGAAATTATTGAAAAGAAGAAATTTGTCGAGGATGAAAGGATGAATACCTACTTTGGTCGTCTTGGTATCAGCCACGAGACTCTGGGGGTAAAGCTAGAGGTGAACACAGAGGACATCTCAGTCTTCCATGGGGGCAAACACGTCAAGCTACTGTGGTCGGAGGTGACCTCTCTGAAAGACACAAGGTGAGTCAAAATGGTTGACGGCCTCAAACTAGGCTACAGGTTTTTAGCCTGCACTTTCAACGCAATGTCCAACGCAACTATTAAGGTGTCAGGGAGTGAGATTACCAACGTACATCCGCACAACCACACTGGCTGATTGTCTAATCAATGTTTGTCCAGACGAAAGAAAAGACTGTGTACCAAAAAGCAGAACAAAATTTAATCTCAAATGTTGTTTAAATATAAAATTGGGGCGTATGAAAACCAAGGTTTGACTTTAATTGGCGACTCCAAATTGTCCATAGGTATGAATGTGAGTGTGAATGGTTGTTTGTCTATATGTGCCCTGTGATTGGCTGGCGACCAGTCCAGGGTGTACCCCGCCTCTCACCCAAACACAGCTGGGATAGGCTCCAGCACCCCCACGACCCTTGTGAGGATGAGCGGTAGAAAATGAATGAATTAAATCGGGCCATATGAAAATCAAGGTTTGACATTGCAGTTCAAATTTCATGGTGTCAGTCTGTCACTGTTTTTCAAAATAAATCCGACCTATTATTAGTCAATATATGTGCATATTTAAGCAAATTTGATTGGCCTAAATTAAGCATTTCAAGGATTAAGGGAAATGCTAATATAAGGCATTCAGAAAACGCATTCAAAGATGTGATCTAGCATTCCACACTGGTCATTAGGTGTCAGTAATGTTAAATATGTGCCCTGTGTGTACCCCGCCTCTCGCCCGAAGACAGCTGGGATAGGCTCCAGCACCTCCGCGACCATCATGAGGTTAAGCGGTAGAAAATGAATGAATGAATATCTTATTTTTTGTTATTATGTCTACTATATCAGGTAATACCAGTGTAAATAAGGTTGTACGAAAGTACAAAAATATTCCATTTGCTTTTATTAATAATTGTGTTTTCTTCCATCTAGTATGGACCTCCAGTTGACAAAGAACTGCAGCCTGACAGTCACCCTGAGACACTCTGTTAAATTTATGGTCATCAGACACACAAAAGTGTGGAAGAGACGTCATGATCAACAGCACTATTTGGGTTTTTACACCCTGGACAGCCACCATTTGTCCAACTCGGTACATGGACTGCTAGGTAGGAGCCATTACAAATGTTTAATGAATGCATCTGTAATAAAAGTCAAGCCATGACAAAGCTATGATGGCCCCAGGTCAGTTCTACCATGGTGTTGACTTCGAAGTGACAGATGTGTCGCAGCAGAAAACAGACACCACCATGTATGTGAAGGGACAGACGCTTAATGTGACCAGGTATGCAGACTGTATATAACACACTACATGCTCCTCACTTAAGGAAGGCCATCATAAACTGTTGCTTTTCTCTCCCGTGCAGACACTGGCAGAAGGACTTCAGCAAGGATGTGATAAACGGGGAAAATATTCCTTGCTGGTTTGTAGACAACGATGGAGCTGGCTTCATCGACGGAAGAGCCTCTGATTACATTGTTCCTGACATTTTTTAAAATCATATGCATCGTTTTTTTATGTCGATATATGTGTGTAAGTTCACCACAGCCACAAATGATATCATATTTGCTTAGGAGGTTGCAGTCAACACATAATAATGACATCAGGTTGTAATATCTGCAGGTATAGTTTGTTTATTTACAGTTTTATATACAGTATATCTATATTTTTATATTTCATAACTCAAAAACGTCAAGAAAAATTGTTTTTTTTAACAATTATATGTCAAATCATGCAATTAAGAATGTTTATAGGAACAAAATAAACATTATTTGGTGGAGGTGTACATATATTTTCAGAGTTCTTGCACTGACGATCACCTTCTGCACATCACTTGCTGAAAAAAATGCAAAAAAATATGCATTTTTAAAAGCTTTGCTAATTAAAACTAATCTTCAAAATGTGAAACAAGGCTTCAGGGTTGGCGCTGCATTATTTCCAAATTATTTTCCAAATAAAGGCTCACTGTGCTGCATTTTGACAACCTCTCATTTAAAGCTATAAAATTAGGAAACACAGCAGAAAGTGACTTCCTTTTCTCCATGGATGGATCACTCAGTCGTCATATAAACATTACACAATTGATAATGGTCTAAAATATATTTACAAAAAATATTGGTCCAGAAAATAATACGCGGTTGTGCTCTTTTCATGTGGATGAAAGCAGGAAGTGACGTCATCTTTCACGCGCACATTTGTAATTTATTATTCCTTTAATAGTTTTTTGCTGTAACAAATGAGTGAATGAAAATAAGCTGGAGTGATACATATTTTATTTACAATACTAACAATAAAAACATGCTTCATTAGAAATATAGTGAAGCAGCGTCTTTTATAGTGTCGTTTTTACAAATCTGGCAGTAACGATCTTGTTTGTCCCAATGCTGTTGCCGTACCACATCTGCTGGACTAAAGTGGCTTCAGGTGAGTTTTTCGTCTTGGCGGGAAGCAGTGACGTCACAATCAACATCGGATACAGTAAGAAACAAAAACCCATACAGTACCACATAAATAACATAGTTGTTTTAATTGTCTGAT
The DNA here is from genome assembly GCF_037039965.1 of Doryrhamphus excisus. Classification (NCBI taxonomy): domain Eukaryota; kingdom Metazoa; phylum Chordata; class Actinopteri; order Syngnathiformes; family Syngnathidae; genus Doryrhamphus; species Doryrhamphus excisus. The sequence continues at coordinate 17,041,080 of NC_136367.1, read as the reverse complement.
TGATAACTGATGCGAGTTTAACACATACTGCAGTGTAAGTTGGTAGTTTACCCTGGAGGTAAATACCGGTGTTGTCATGCACTAAAGACAAGTTAGGCAAAACAATGTTTATTTCTTGCTAGCTAGCTACGTCAGACCTGAGTCAATGCCCTGCGTCATGTCATTTCTAATGTTAAAAGTCAACTTTCTCCGTTTTAGTAAGTGGTATCCATCTTCCAAGAAAGCCAAGTGAAATTAATTGTTTCTTTTTTTGGGCAGGTTGGCAACAGCACAATACCGAAAAAAGCTAACAGTTCAACGGTCTACAGTGAATAAACAGATGGAGTAAACTGGTAAGTTATTACTTCAAATTAAGCTACAGTCCATGGGGGCGATAATAGCCAACAAAGAAACATGGAGACACACATGCGCAGTACAGTGTAACTAAGTGCCTACCAGTGGCGTCATTAGGCCTATTTTAGGGGTGTTCTTAAGCCCCCCTAAATAATTTGATATTTTTTTTTAATACATTTTTTTTCAATCTCTGGCAAAAGCAGGCTAATACTAGCCTACAAGTAGTAGTAGTAGTAGTAGTAGTAGTAGTAATAATCAGAAGAAGAATAATGATGATAGTAATAATAATAATAGGCTATTTAATAATATAATAATGATTATTATGTAATTGATCACTGTCCACTGGACAGAATGGCTGCAGAGCTTGAGCAGCGGTTTTGCAGTGTAGATTGTGTGTACTTCTGTACATTTAAACATATAGTAGTATCTCTACTAAATCTGTCCAAAAGTGGTAAAGTTACATCTCGATTATTGTTCGTTATTTGTTTTTTTTTGTATTTTTTTTGAATGTCTTCTACATTCATTCATATCCTGTGCATCTCCACGGGGCTAAGCCCCCCCTGTCCTTAGACCCTAGTGACGCCCCTGGTGCCTACAAAGTCGATATTTAAAAAGGATAACGGGAGGTGTGTCACATTACAGGTGATATATTAACTTCATATTGTACAATGGAAACCCATACTTGATGCTGTCATACTGACACAAGAGCTGAATATTTTATTTTCGTGAGCTTATAGTGACTGTAACCTCCAATTTTAAGCTTCAAGGATGTTACAACACATCCCCCTGGTGTGCTTTCCATGTTGACTATCATGAGATAAATTAAATCCTGGAGTTAATTCCTCTTGTGTATTTGTATTGTATTATTTACAATTCAGAACAAATATTCCCCTCCCTCTCCATGTATGGCAACTTACAGTATATGCTATCCAATGCAACAAGAACAGTTTTAAGTCTGTAGCCTCTTATTACTTGGCTATATTTATGTTCACGCGTGTGTGTGTGTACAGGGCAAGTGTGCTGACCCCAGTCATGTTGGAAGTTCAGGAGTTGAGAGGGATTTTCTTAAGGGGATCTTTGCAAAAGTGTTTGCCTGTGTGTGTCTCTTTGCATGTGTGCGTTAGTGATTAACGCCAGATGTGCAAGGCTCAGGGTGTCGGCAAATGCGTTGAGAGGGCCCCACTGTATTTTGTTCAGCCTGGTTGCTGAATATGCTCAGGCGACCTCTTCACACATGGCTGATATTAACATCTTCGCTGTTCATCCCCCTGAATCCCCCTTAAGGTGGGAAACATTAGGTCAGCCGGAGCAGAAGGAAGTTTTAATAAGGATGTACTGCAGCCAAGGCAGAGTGTGTGTGTATATGTATATATATATATATATATATATATATATATTTACATCTCTTTGTACTCCAGCAGAGGGCGGGAGAGAGCTGCGGAAGGGCTGCAGTTCCCTACGGCTGAAGTCACACTCCTGCAGGTAAAGACTTTTTTCTTACTCAATTGTTGTATTGTTTTGAGTTTTATGTAAGGGAACTACAGAAGAACTTTTATTAAAGTGCACAAAAAATGTCAATTTCTTTACATGACAAAGAACATTAATCACCATAAGTCTAATATATTGTCCACATTATTTTATATCCTTAAATTGTAATAAGCTTTGTATGATATGTTTCAATAACATCAAACAGTCAAAGCAGACTCCTGAAGTGATTCATAATGTAAGTGCATTTTTTTATATTTTCGGAAATGCTGCTGTATTTGAGGGCTTTTTATGGTAATGGTTTTATTTCATTTGAACATGCATCAGATTACAATTGAGTGCATCCCATAATCAGTTAGCAGTTCCACATGTCGAAAAGGAGTAGGAAGAAGCAAAGCTTATTAAATCCTACCCCTCCATTTGGTACTTTTACAATCAGTAACTGTTACATTTGTTCACTTCCTGCTTTCCTAATATAGTTTTTATTGTTTTTTATTTTTATTTTTTTATTTTTGTCCCATACCGAAGTACGAGGTAAATTGTTGGTTTAATTATCATAATTTTTTTTCTAAACTACAATTCATTCAGTCACACAGAATATGTAACTTTTCAGGGGTTTTAATACTTGGAAATCTATTAGAATAATTGCTTCTCATCAATATAGCAGCAATGTTTGCAACTTTAATTTCCAGTTTACTTGAGTACTTAATGTTTGTTCTAATGAATAGTTTCAGCAACTTTTCCCTTCATCTGAATGACTTGAAGCAACTTGAAACCACACGTGCGATAGGACATTTGTCCCCATGTTACTTGCCAATTTGTTGCTCCTTTTTCTATTTCAGTCTCACTTTTTTTTCAAGCTTTATCTCATCCCCTACCTCTGTTGTTCCCTCCCTCCCCTTGCTTGTCTATCTACCTTTTGTCCCTGTGTGAATATTTCACATTGCTGCTGCCGCTGGTGCGTGATGCAGAGCACTGAGCATTCATTGTGTGAGCACATGTGGGTGATGTGGTATGCGACTCCTCGACGCGTGGTCTGTTGTGACGGCTGTGCAGCCTCCGACGCCAGCTGACTAGCCGCCTGTGCGGCTTCACCTAACTGGTGACACGGACCCCCGTACCCACACGCCGAGAAACCATGCCAGCATACTTGTACAGTAGGTCCACCGCAGTGCATCAGCAGACATGATGCACTGTGGCCTGCATGCCCCCTTGTTTGCTGGGACCTGTTAAAAACATTACTACCTTTTCTTTTTAAATTGGCTCTTCTGTAGAGTAAAGTTGACTTTTATTTGAACCAGAAAATAATAATTTATATCTTTTAATATATCAGAACTAGCTGACGGGCCACTGCTGTTTCAACAGTTCTTACAGGGCACTTCAATACTTGCTCCATTATCATTATAGTGCTTGTGTATTTCATTTCAAGTGATAATTTTATCACATAAATCACTGGTTTAGAATGCATATTTAAAACACATTATACACTTTACTTCCTGAATTGTGTACTTTTTAACTGTTTAAAAGTTTGGGCATAGTATTGCATTTTAAAAAGTGCAGTTGTTGTGCAGGTAATTGAAACCACGTTTCAGGCGTCCGTAGTAAACATGTCATATCAAGCAACTTCGGTTTTGTGTAAAAGAGGTCTATTATAATATTAAAGCGTGTGACTCCATTCATTTATTTTACAATTATTTTAACACTATCCTAGTCTGTTAATTTTTCAATTATTCTAATACTTTATACATTCTATGATAACACAAGTTCAAAAGTCAATGTAATCTGCAAATGAATACATTATATTCATGCATATGTACTGTGTGTATATACACAACTCAATATTTTTGGAACTGAATTATGTGATGGATTTCTGTGTGACTTTATGCTTGTTCAAGTAAAATTAAGCCATTACCATTTCAGAATATTTTTATTGCAAATGCACTAACAGTAAGCTACTGTATGCTTATTGTTATGGTGGGGGGGCTGTTAATTCTACAATCTCTGTTGACTGGCCGGCTAATGGCAGACAAATGTGTAAAACGTAGCAAAAATACATTTGTATGCTTAGCGTCTCAATTGATTGCGGAGACGCATGAAAGTAATGTAAACACAGGTGGTGTAAATTCATTCATAACGCAATTTAGGCAAGCTGATGATTGTGATGATTTCATGGTGATGGATTCCCATTGTATTTGCCTTGCATTATTGAAGGTTTTAAAAGTTGTGTGTCTTCTAAAACACAGTGGAAGGCCAGACAATATTGCAGCGCGCCGCAGTGTAATCCTTGGTATTTAGTGTCTTCTCTAGTGCTGCCGAGGTGAAAAGTTGAACCTGGTGTTGACCCTCTCTTGAGAGAGGGCTTAGCTCTGAAGTCAGGCGCGGGCCAAAGGCACATGCAGGATATTCTCAAGTTCCTCTTTCTCTCCCTCGTGTGCACCCCTCCGCCGTCACACTCCCCTCCCACACGGAAACAATTAGCATCCGTGATAAGACATCGGACATATTTCCATCATTTTATCTCATCTGCCTTGTTTTTGTTTTTTCCATCGTGACAAGAGTCTCGTGTCCTCGTGCAACAGCGCCGTTGATCAACATCTCATTGAAAGGTGGAGTGGAGGAGGGAGTGTAAGAGTCGGAGAGGGGCATTACGTTTATCACAAATGGGAGCTGAATTCCAGATGGAATGATAATACCAAAAAAAATGGGCAAAACAGCGACGCAAGTGGAAAACAAACAGATTAGGCATCTGGGCAAATCTAAATTTACTAAACAAATGTTTGCTCTTGTGAGAAAGACTTCACAATGTTTATTTTGTGTTGTTTAAATTATTATATCTCCATACGCTTTGTATGATATGTTTCACGCTTTGTATGATATGTTTCAATAACATCAAACACAGTCAAAGCAGACTCCTGAAGTGATTCATAATGTAAGTGCATTTTTTTATATTTTCGGAAATGCTGCTGTGTTCGAGGTCTTTTTATGGTAATGGTAATGGTTTTATTTCATTTGAACATGCATCAGATTGCAATTGAGTGCATCCCATAATCAGTTCCCAGTTCCACATGTCCAAAAGGAGTAGGAAGAAGCAAAGCTTATTAAATCCTACCCCTCCATCTGGTACTTTTACAATCAGTAACTGTTACATTTGTTTGCTTCCTGCCTTTCTAATATATTAAAATTTTTGTTTTTTTTTAATGTTGTTATTTTTTGTAATTTATTTATTTATTTTATTTTTGTTTTTTTCATTTTTTTGTTCACTTCCTGCTTTCCATAATACAGTTTAAGATTTTATTTTTTTATTTTTTTTATTTTTAGCATCCGTGATAAGGCAACGGACATATTTCCATCATTTTATCTCATCTGCCTTGTTTTTGTTTTTCCATCACCACCTTTTTATTTAGAAATAAAAGGTGGCTCATGATTGCATAAAATGTTCATGGAAAAAAATTATTACTACAGCCATCAACGCTACATGAGCTAGAATTCCATATCGGAACAAAATCTAACATTCTTCCTGTCCAGTGGAGCGGGAGAATACGGGGCCTAAAGATACGAGTCCGACAGTAGATGTTGAGTCGTACTGGAATATGTTCTCCATCTGTTTTTAGTTTTTCGACCGGTTGTGATAACCTGAGCATGACCCCTGATTGGTCTAATCTCACCCTCATCGTCTCTCCGGCTGGTCAGCTGACAGAACATTGTGCAGGGGGAGAAGAGAATTTGTTTTGCATTGTGGTGATGTCTGTTAGTCAGGTTTGTCCAAACTGTAGAAAGCTGTTCAATACACGGGGAGAGAATGTTTATGGTGAGTTCAATGAGCCAAACATGTTGACTTTCCCTGGCGAGAAGCCTGTGTAATAATTCTGGCTGTGTTTCTCTGTTATGTGTACAAACATGACCGAGCAGTTAATGTATGTATTCGTTGTAGTTCACAGCCCGAGTTCTTGTCACATCTGTAAGCGTTCATTTGCGCACTGTTTGTAAAATGTCTGTTCAAAGCAAGTCCACACATCAGTATCTTAAATGGAACTCGCTCAATTATGAGCAAAAAGACATTTTTTTAGGGTTTTGTGAACACTACGGCGCATGACAAACCGATGTCCAGTCTAGTAGCTGCTTTAGGCGGCTTGTTTGGAGGGTTTTAGTTCAGCCAGATTAGATCAGAGGACCGCTGTTTGTTTATTTTTGATTCGGGAGGGGCAGCGGTCCCAGAGGAATATCCCCTCCCTTCAACTACTACTCTGCGATCCCTCCCCAGGATTCCTCCTCAGGGCACAGTCGACTGGAGCCCTCCTGACCTCCCCGTCACCCCTTCCCAAACCATGTTAGCCAACATATCCTGGGAAGAGAAAAGAAAATGAAGACTTTCTTAGTCTTCACCAAACTAAATGACAACCAGATCCGTGCCACCCAGGCGGGCAAACCCCTTAGGCTGTGGTCAACCTCCGAAGAGGTTCATCCCTGCAAGTTTGACCTCTCTTTCATCTTCTTGTAGGTTGCCAATCTGGTTGGTCTTGCGCTCGGCTCGGATTGGCAAGGTATCAGGCGGACGAACCAGCTTAGTGTGTTGTGTCTGTGTAGATTTCCACTCATCCAGATCATGGTAATCCGTAAAGGTTCAATTGACGCGACTGGCCTTTCATTCAAAAGGCATCTTCAAATTCCAGAAATATGAATACGGAATATTTTGACAGAAACATCGCTCTGACATCAGGGCTGTCAGGGCTGATGACGCATTTGTAGAAATTACAGTTGGGTGTCGTTTACATATTACACGATTCCGGTGCCAAATCTGTACTTTTCAAGCATGCCGGTTCTTACAACAAATTTTGTGACATCCACGTTGAACACAATAGTAAATCAAATACAGTATTTCAGTAATATAAACACAATTGTGGCTATTTAATAAATTAAATTCACAACAAATTGTCCTAATTATCACAGGAAAACAACACAAAAATGAGCAATATTTTACAGTCCTGTAAGTGCATACGTTCTTTACAATTTGAGCCGAAATTGATAACTCTCACAAAATAGACATAGACTTTCTTTATTGTCATTGCACAATAACACAGCAGTGAAATTGCCAACAAAATGTCGTTGCCTGGCTCCCGTGTAATAATAAATAATAAATAATAATGTGGAGAATACATAGATTACATCAAATATGAACAACAATGTACAGCGTAAACAGTAATTTGTACAAATAAATTAAATTTTTGGCAATGTTGCGAGTTAATCAAACATGTAAGACTTGTGTATAAATTGAGCACAAAGTGTCGAGTGGCACTTTTACGGCAAGCCGAACCGGATCAGGATCAGAGCCGCAATGGATTCTGTGTGATCCCGGGGTTCGAGCGCTTCAGCCTCATCATTTTAGCTCACAGAGTTAATCTAAGGACACCAACACACCTGCTAGCCTTTGAAGAAATGTTATCATTACAGTCCTCACTGCCTCGCCCAAATACACCTCACTGGCCCCCTGACACCCCTACCCCCACCCCCGGGGGCCCGCTCCACTATTTGAGAAGGACTGGAATAGAGACTTGTTTGTTTAATGGTAAAAAAATGGCAGCACACATAGAGCATCGTTGTGGTCTCTATTAGTTCCATTAGTGTGATTGCCTTTGACGTGTTTATCGATAAAGATCGCAGCATATCCTGCTGCATGGTCTTTTGGGTCCCATGACTGAAATATGTACTTTCTCCCCCCCTTTTTTTATTTGCATAGACACACACAAATATCTGACCTCTTCTTCGTCTCCCGCAAGGCCTTGGGGTGAGGCAGACTGGCACCAGACAGTTATTCAAACCCTCAGGCAGCTTCACAACAGGTCAGACGGAGACAAGGAAAGGTGGTGAGAGAAGCATATAGGTGCATCTGATCATTTACAGGTAAACTACTATATAGATGTGCTTTTAAATAAACTAATAAAATCACATTTTGTAATATTCCGTGTTTGTTTTGATGAAAATCTCCTGCCAAAAACACACAAGTAAAAAAAAAAAAAAGTATAACTTTTTTTTAGATTTTCTTCAACCAATTCATACAAAACAACAAAGTATGTTACTCACCCATAAATTAATTGTATTTTATTATGTTTCATTTTATTTTAATCCCATGAAACGGGGAATAAAAGCAGGGGATACACTATAATTGGATTAAAAGTCGTCTTTGTAAACATTGTGACCCATATCTTTGACACGCCTCCTTTCTCCTCTTTAAGCAAAGTCTCTTTATAGCACGAATGCCTACAGATGAAGGTCTCTTTTGGAATAGGACATAGGATGTGGAGTTAGACTTTGGAGTCTTTGTTAAGCATGTGCTTCTGTGTTTCGTGTTGGTTTTTGTTCTTCTAAATCCTCAGTTGGTGTTTGTCTCCTGGCTCTGCTCTGAGAGATTACAGACAAAGGTTTGAATAGCTATGAAGACATAATTTCAGCCTTTTAATGTTTCTCTGAATAAGTAATGCTTTATATCAAAATGACACTGGTTTGAAGTTTTGCTCTTTAAAGGAGACATAGCCCAAAGTATTTGCTGAGTTAAATATATATTTTTTTTATTAAACCGTCATTTCGAGACTTGTTCTGACTTTATGGTTTGAGAATGTATTGTATCGGACAAGTGATGTCAGTAAACCATGCCACCAGAGATGAGCCATATCACAAGAGGCATCACTGGAAATCCGAGTTGTGCCATTAGACAGAGAGAAAGGCAGCATCTTGAGAGAGAGAGAAAGGGGAGAGACACAGAACGGATTGTTCCGCAACAGACTGACGGACCTTTTTAGCCTTATCTTCCTGAGCTACTCTTACAGAAAACCAAGGAGAGAAGGGAAAAGAATGCCCTAGTCTTTCTCTCCTCATTCCCCATTCCTTCCCATTTCTCTAGTTTGCCTCTTCTGTCCCCCTTCATCTATTATTCTTCAGCCTTTGTCCATTAATTTTCACCTTCTTTTTACATTGACTATTTACCTTTCTTGTTGTTTCCTTTTGTCTTAATTGCCTTATTATTTATCAGCCTTTTGTAGTGTTCTTTGTGCCGACTGTGCTTATATTTTATATTAAAGAGGGATACTTATGAGGTTTTCCTGTAGACTGGTATGCATGTGGGCGGCACGGCGGTTGAGTGGTTAGCGCGCAGACCTCACAGCTAGGAGACCAGGGTTCAATTCCACCCTTGGCCATCTCTGTAGTTTGTATGTTCTCCCTCGTGCATGCGTGGGTTTTCTCCGGGTACTCCGGTTTCCTCCTACATTCCAAAAACATGCTAGGTTAATTGGCGACTCCAAATTGTTCATAGGTATGAATGTGAGTGTGAATGGTTGTTTGTCTATATGTGCCCTGTGATTGGCTGGGGGTGGAATTTAACATGGGTGTCTTAGCTGTGTGGCCTGAGCACTAACCACTCGTTCACCATGCAAAAAAAACATGCTAGGTTAATTAGCGACTCCAAATTGTCCATAGGTATGAATGTGAGTGTGAATGGTTGTTTGTCTATATGTGCCCTGTGATTGGCTGGCCACCAGTCCAGGGTGTACCCTGCCTTTCGCCCAAAGACAGCTGGGATAGGCTCCAGCACCCCCACCACCCTCGTGAGGAAAAAGCGGTAGAAAATGAATGAATGAATGAATGGTATGCATGTATAAAGTCTATCCCAAGTACATCCTGCTTCCCGTGTATTGACGTAATCTGTGAGGTATTCCATGCAAATCCGAGCCCGGTATCTCTTGGAAAAAGATCTTATTTGCATTTGTTTACATGTGCCACTGTGCACGTTTTGGATTTTCTGTACTTCGTGATGTCTTTGGTGCCGCACTCGTACCGATCCTGATCCACTCAAGCAACAGTATTTGCTTGTGATGACACTGTGAGTCTTCCCTCTTCTCCTTCTCTGACAGAATGTAACGGATGGATAATTAGATATCAAAGGGAGGCAGGCAGGGTGTGGCGAGGCGCGCAGGCTTCTACGATGGTAAAGCACTTATTAATGAGATAGGCCTTATCTGCTCTTCTCCCAGGAATTCTGCCTTTGATCGGCCCGACTCTGGACTTAATACATTTTTGATTGATAGGCCGAGATGACAGAGAGAGAGAGAGGCGGTGTGGTTGGGGTAGAAGGGCGGAGGGGATGCATATAGGGATGTGTGTGTGTGTGTGGAAGAGGGGAGGGGCAAAGCTCAGATGCAACTGTAAAGATGCCCTTCACATGTTTAAATAACTTATGACAATAATAGTTTGCTTTATGAGATGAGATAAATGAAGATGAGTCCGGCACAATTCGGGTATATCAATCTCCGTTATAAACTCGCGCACCTACTGTATAAATGTACGCACCTTTTTACATTCCTCTGCACATCCAGACATAAATCCAGTAAGACAACTCAAACAGACAGGCCTACTCCGTCACCTTAACCCCATCTATAACTCACACACTGGGCACCAGAAAATCCTTTCCTAAGACAGAGCAGGCGGCAGGCAGGCCTGCGGAAGGGGACTGAGATAAGACCCTATCCTTGCCTGGAGATGAGTTATAGCCCACCCAAGAGGATGTGGCTAGCAACAACCTCGCACACGTTGCTCTGCTTGCAAAGATTGGTATGCTTGGTGTTCTGCTGTTCATGAGGCATCGGGCGACCTCACGGACGGAGATAACTACCTGACTCACAAAAAGCACAAAGCACCTTGACCAGCGCAGGCAGCATTGGGTCTTGGCGCACACTTCCACACGCTTGTGCATAAACTGGCGATTTGCACAGAACACTGAAAGTCACACACATCATCAAGAGAAAAGGTGATTGAGCAGAGCCATTAAAGTAGCATGAGCTTTTAGTTATTTGCGCCACATCTCCTTCAACTGCACATCAGCGCCCGTTCATTACCATGGCAACAAAGTGATGGGATTATAAGTGAATCATCACCTCTTTGCACAGATTGGAGTGGTATATCAAAAAGAGAAAAATGAAGTGATTATAATGTGTTTTGTTTATGGGCTTTGTCACATTCCTCTTTGCGGCCGTGTGATGTCACGTTATGTGTGATTGTGTGTGATTGTGTGTGTGTGTGTGTGTGTGCGTGCGTGTGTGTGTGTGTGGGTCTAGTATGGAGGGTGGGAAGGAGGGGTTTTCTTTTGTTTCTTTGTTTTTTTCCTTTTAATTGTGGTAATTGTTTTAATTCTGTAAAGCACTTTGTGAAAAGTGCTATACAAATAAAGTTGATTTGATTAACATGTTGTAAGGCCCAAAGTGGAAACGCAAACCAATTTGGGGTTTGTATTTACACTCGGTTCAGTTCAGAACAGAACTGATCAAACATCCTTTGGGTCAATGTAAGGATTTCTTCAGTGGTTTGGCTTATTATCTTGTAGTGTGAGGCAGGCCTCCCCCTGGAGGCGCCAGAATACTTTTGAGGAGGTGCAGCAGCTTGAGGAAAAAAATTGAAAGCATTCTCAAAGCTAAATTCAGTTATGCTAAAGCAGGGCTAGTCAAACTACAGCCCACGGGCCACATCTTGGCCTCCAAAACATTTGAATCTGGTCCGCCGGATTACCGAGATTAATTGGTTTTAGACCCGACTGTGATAATTTCCACAAAGTTGGATTGAACATTAATAAATGCAATATTTTTGAAGTTATGGCATGGCATAGAAAACCTGTTTACGATCTCCTACAGTTTGTACCATTGCCAGAGCCCTCAAAACATGGAATTACACCCATATAGTCACCTTTACATTTGTATTACTCAATATAGTAAATATTATCTGAGAAAATAATAAGATAACATGGACTCACACATTAGCAGTTCCTTCCAGCGTACTATACATCATAGTATGGCTATTAGGCAACATCTTGTGTCACAAGTTTAATCGCAAGATTAAAACGATTTTTCGTTTTTCGAAATTTTTCATTCAGTCTTATGTGCATTAGGCCTGGAACAATAATTAATTAATTATTTAATCATACAGTAAATGAAAATGAACGGGATGAATGGCGCGGCAATGCTGCCTCTGTCCACCATAGAGGCCCACAGCCGAGAGGGAGGCTGACGTCATTGCATCACCCTGGCCGATGCAATGCATGATGAGAAAACTTTAAAATACTTTGGGGTAATTTTAAACTTGTATTGGTACATTTTCTGTGTATTTTTCAGGTATGACGTTTGAGTTAAGTTGCTGTGTGATGAGTTCAGTGTGCTCTGAGCCATATTGTAATACTGTTATGACTTCCTGTGCTCTGACACCTCGTTATTGGGTCCTGCCAAAGAAAGAGCTACCGTTTCTTCACTGACTACTCACATTTCCTCACAGTATTAAAATAATTTGTTGTAGTTCTGAAGTAATTACTTATCCATAAATTAGCCACACACTGTATAAGCCACAGAGTTCAAAGTTTAAGAATAAACAATGGCTCATACATCGAAAATTACAGTATGTTATTTGTTCGACAATAGCTAATGTACTCTAGCTAAAAAAGTAAAAATGACCACAATTGCCCTGTAGCATATTGGACGCACACAGCATTTGGCCCTCCCCATCGAAATAGAAAAGAGTGCATGTAAACAGGGACTGTGAAAAATTGAGAAACCAAACAATTTCAGAAATGTGACTGATTTAGTGGATGTAAACGTGCTGACTGTGGCTTAGGAACATGGCGAAACGGGCAACGTTCATCATGGATGGGGTGGGGGAAATAAGGCAGGGGGGGAGGGGGTTAAGATGATAAGAGCGGGAAAGACAGATAGAGGGAGAGAAACCCATGTAGAGGAAAAAAATGATTAAAAACAGAAATCGGCCATTGGAGACTGATAAACCAACCCATCGTTAATTGGAAGCATCCTACTCGTGGGGATATACTGTAGCTGAATTAGGTCTACTATCTGCTGTCTCTTCTTGGCTTCTCACACTATTGTCTCCTTGTCTCTTGACTTCTACATCTGAAATGATCACCATTGGAAAATTGTCCAAACTATATTTGCGCTATATTCTATACGCCAACCTCCACAACTTTTACATGTGTTCTGGGTTTGCAACTATTTGTCTAAAACAAGAAAACAGCTTTTTCTTAAATTCAAATATAAAAAAGATTTAAGTCACAGATGGAGATATAAAACGGTGAGGAAGTTTTGAGTGATCTTAGCTTTTCGGGCATATAAGAAATGAGAGATGGGGTGGTGGTCATAAACAAAGGGCTGACAGCCTACCCATCACCCGGGCAGGTCTGGCTTTTTGCTGCCCAGATAAAGCAGGGCTTCTGCCGCCTCTATCAATACCATCCATCATCCATCTTTGTCTGCTGTCCCCGCGTTCTTATTCACTCACAGATCAGCCCTTTTCTGCTACACCTGCCCCTGTGCCAGCTGTGTGTACATTTGTACTATCAGGTTTTTCAACTAGATTTTAATTTGAGTTTTTTTGATGGATTTTGTTGCTTCGTGTTCTAGTTTGGAAACCTAGATCACTCAACACTCAACACCCTGCGCTTAATTGGTTGGACAAGGCCTTGTGATTGGCTGGCGACTAGTACAGGGTGTACCCCGCCTCGCCCGAAGACAGCTGGGATAGGCTCCAGCATACCCACGACCCTAGTGAGGATAACGGTATAAAAAATGGATGGTTGGATAAATGAATAAGTAAGACTTCTTATTCATAAATTGATATTTTCATAGTTAGAGCTTAGGAAACCTTGTTACGACCTTCAAAATATTTTTTTAAACATCATTAGAGACATCTACACATAAAACAACACCCCTATAGGCACCTTTACACTTGTATTACGCAATATAACATAACAATATGTTATTGTGTTCCAATCACAATGCAATATTTTCTGAATGGTGGAGGACAGGAAGTGACTTGGGTTCAGAGTTAAGGTTTAGCTCGTGGAGTATGGCCACAACAGTAACTTGTCTTATTATTATGATTCATGTGTTATTATTATTATTATTATTGTGCCTGTTATGAAATAATTCATTGAAAATCTGTTATTCCACAATCAATTTGTGGTGTACTGTGTGGATTACCAAACATCATAGGGATATTACTGACACCTAGTGACCAGTGTAGAATACTACATAGCAATGCATCTTCTGAATGCTTGTGATATTTGTATTGTAGTTCATTTTGTCATTTTTATTCTTGAAATTTTTAAATTTAAGAAGAAATTTCATACATAAAATGAACATAAGCGTGAAGCCGTGAAAAGTCGACGGACAAACGACTTTATTTCTGGTAAAGCAACTCTGATGACATGCCCGAGAGATGTTTTCCCAGTTTGCTGATGTTGTGTGATGTGCAAGGTATCCAACACTAGTCTGGAAAGAACATTAATCATTGTGATGTCCAATGTCCTTTGTGCCTGTTATCTGTTTTGTTTTTACTTTCTTTGAAGAGCCAAAAGTCAACAGATCCTGACGAGGGAATTGAAGGCAACTGCATTTTTTTCTGATATTGCACTTTCTGTTAAAGTGTAAAGTTACACTTTTCAGAAGTACCTGACAAAACACTTCAATGTGATTTCTTCTTTTTTTTTTTTTTTTTAAAGAAATGATCCCTCAATGTGACCCATTAGGGCCACTATTGTTCCCTCATCAAGCTGAGTTTTGTGTAAGCTTGTCTGTCTTCTTTTTGTAGCTAATGAGGAATGGATATTATGCAAATGGAGATGGGCACTTGGAAGACAAAATGTTGACATCTCCCACCCCCGCTGCACTCCTAAATACACACACAAACGCCACCCAGACTGCTTTGTTTTGGCCCAATTTGGGTCTCTGTCTCTTGGCTGTCTCTCAAGCATCCTTTTAAAACAATTGCAGTCATATTGCCTTTGATCTGTGTGGCCTTGCCCGTTTCACACCAACCGGACAGGTGCTGAAAATAGAGAATGCTGTCATCCATTGTAACAATTAACGTTGCGTTATCTACCATGGAAAAAGAAACAGAACAGAGGAACTAAAACCGGTCTTATTTTGAAAATGTGCTTTGATGAGCTGCCTTTTGGCAATGCCACCCCTCCACCAGCGCTCACATTAAATACGAGACTGATTGGTGTGGGGGGGCGTGGTATATTTTTATTTAAGCAAAGCAAAATGAACATAAGACATTTTTTTGCCTTCAAAGAGTCAATTTAGTTTAGTTTTTTTTTCCAAAACTTTTCTAGATGTAGTGTTTTTTAATTTCTTCTGCACTTCTTCAGTTCCAGCAATCAGGGGAATTAAGAGATAGCATGGACTGTATAGACCGAGTACAGCAGGACAGCAAGGGAAAAGGCTCAACAAGAGTATGAATTAAAATGAATACAGCCAAGAAATGGGAAAATGGGCTATCATTTGGGCAGTATAATGAATACAGTGCAGATATCAGTTTCTTTCTTTTGCCGGTGGGGGGGTTGGGGGCACTTGTACTAAAAGTACAAGTGACAGTGTGCAAAGCCAGAAAACATGACAATTGTCCCGTTATATATCTCTAATTCTTTTTCTAGCTTTGGGAAGTAAAGTTTCTGAGCTTTGGGAGCCCACCACATTACCCAAGCGCATCCTTATATAACCCTGAGATGCTCAAATTAAACTTACAATTAAGGCAAAACAAGGCAAACATTGGCATGGTACGGTTAATTAGTTTCAGACATGCTTAACAATGTATTTAATCTTCTCCATGTCGGTTAATAATTATTCATATCCTTTACAAGTCGACATTTAACAGTATTTCAGAGTGTGGCAATCTGTAGACGATATAAGGAAGTCCGGCTCGCATGGGGAGACCTAAAAGGGGACCTATTATGCTCATTTTTCGTCCCTTTTGTATTGAATTGTGGACTCCTGTAGAGCAGCTACACACAATAACCAGCACACAAAGCTTTATGGTTCTTCCAGAATCTGCACCTATTCAGCTGTATTTCTTTGCATTTTTGTGGTTCCTGTGAAAACGGTCTGTTTTAATGTATTCCACCCCCCATCCCGCCTCCAGGCACACCCACTCCGCTGTGGTTGATCACATTCCTGAGTGCATAGAAACACTTCCGGTTTGTGCCGCTAATTTTACAGGAGTTGGTAGACGTGTTTTTTGGTTGTTTTTTTTTTACCTCCAATCAACATTTTAACATACAGCCATATGTGTTGTCTTACAACCACGCCCATATAAGGAAGTCCACCCCTCTGTGACATCACAAAGGGCCAGGTTTACCACGCCTTTTGAAAACGGAGCATTTTGAGCCAGTCCAAACTTTTTTCAAGGCTCACTTCCAAATGCGCAAACCTCCATTATCTGAAACGTTGTCATCGTTTAACATGAAAATACAACATTCTGACTACATTTATAGTTGACTAATATTTACATTGGTTTGATCTGATACATTCAAGTGTCACAAAAAAAAAGAAAAGGTAGTGGGAAACTTTTTCACACCACTGTATATTGAACAAATACATGATCTTTATCGCAACAGTAGACAATGATGTGTGATGTCAGCACAGTCTCCTACAGCTTCCTGAATTGTTTTTGAAAAGGCAAATGACATGCCCCCCCCAACCCATACCCGTGGAAAAAAAAACCTGATACCATGTTGGCAAGTTGTTTTTCCCCCCATCTATGGCTTCACTATCTACATTCTCCTAATTAATTTGCCTTGTGGACATGTTCTTCTTATGGTAATTTATGCTGTTTAAAATGTTTGGTTGAAGTTGATAAGATCTCTTTCAAGTAAAGTGCTGCATTGTAGAAGTGAATGAAGTCCCTTTTAGGTTTGTATTCACACCAGGATCATTTGGGGGTACTCTGTTCCATTGGAATGTTGACAAATGTCAATGTCGGAATGTCATTCCAGTGGTTGCTTTGAGTCCCGACCAAACTGCCAGGGCAAAAATCACACGATTACTTACATACTGAGATTGTAGAGCATGTCATCACTTGTGTGCCAATAAATTATCGGCAGAAAAATCTATGATATTACCTCTTATCACATACTACAGTATTAATTGGCCCTGTACCCTAGAAACCGCCCATGAATGATACGGGAAAAGGCCGAAATGATACTGTGTCAAAGCCCAGGGCAGTGATACTGATAAAATATAGAGTTTAACCATGTCCAGTATCAGCCCCCGTAGCTGTCCACTCAGAGCGCGCTGCTCTGGTATCGTGCCCGTGAAACAACCAATCAGAGAACAGCACACAAGTGCTTAGTGCCTAGTGCTTCTCCAGTCACCAAAAAACCCAAACTTGATTAATGGATCTTTAATTGCCAGACATTGATGAGATAAGACTGTTGATAAAAATATTATTGTTGAAATATTTTTGCAATTATTGTGTTTACCCTGTTTAGATATAATACGTGTAATAAACTGAACATTTTCTGGAAACAAAATAGTCTTTTGATGAAATAGTACGTGATAATAAGCTCATGATTAAATAGTATGTGATAATAAGATCATCACATGGTTTGTCTGTGATAACCTATAAATATCTCACTTTTACGGCAGTATTATTATTGCTATTATTATCAGATATATCTAAACACAGCACTTACAAAATGATTACATAATGAAGAATTTGTCAAATGTGTGAATACCAGATATATTTTTGTATTACAAATTTTAATAATACATATTAAAAATACATATTAATAGGCCAAAATCTCCAACTTCAGTGTCCAGTTTTGGATTATGTTGATCCAAAAAAAAAAAAGTATAACGTCCAAAACCTCACACTTTACTGGGATGTTTGAAGTGAAAAAAAAGATTATCATCTGTGATCTCACAGCCTAATTTCTTGGCTCTAATGATGATGATCCCCAGTCATGCATGGTCGCAAAGAAAGAGAGAGCTCCGCATTGAAGACCCCTGTATTCCCGCTCATCATCGCCATTAACCCCCATGACTCAGCCCGGTCTAATGCTCACACATCAAACAGCTGTCTTTGACAAATTCTATCTCTGTGTTTGGACGGATATGATCCACTGTGACGTAAGATGACTGTCATTAGGAGAGTGTGTGTGTGTGTGTGTGTGTGTTGAGCAGGGATAGAAAAGGGTTTGATGATTTGTGCTGAGGAATGTGATGTGTTGGAGGTCATGTGAAACACCGCTGGCACTCGGAATAACCCACACAAACGCTATCACGGCATGACCCGGAAGTTGTCAGGTCACGTGTGAGGCCAAAAGGCTCGTCTTTGTTGACAGCGCCCCTTTCCAAGCTATACACAACTTGGACTCCTCAACCTCCTGGGAAATGTTGCTTCCTGGCCGCTTAGCTCGCTCGACACAGGAAGAGACACTTGGTATGACCGGCCGAAGTATAGGAGAGCCTTTGTTGTTGGAAATATAGATCAGTATACATATTATGACCTCATTCTCGTACTAATAGGTGTGAGCTAAGACCAAATCTTCACACAGGAAGTGCTGTGGCTGATTAATTGAAACTAACATCATTCATTTTACTAATCAAAAAGCCATCATGCAATTTCTAACTGCAGCCCGCCAGGCTGAGGTATCGCCGGCTTCAACCGCAAGAACCACTAATCAGTGTTAGAGGGTCTAAGAATAGAGAGCGGTAGAAACGGGGAGATGATGGGTGAGGGAGGGGGAGGCTTGAGGGAAAAGTCGCAAAAGTTCAAGTTGCATGTTAAACAAACAGCTAAGCCATTTGATTGGCTGCGACTTGAGGTTTGCACAAGTTAAGTAAATTTGTGTAAATTTGCAGGAGTAACCCAATTTATAGAGAAAACATCTTTTAAATGAGCACAATAGTGGCCAAAATATCGAGACTGACGGAAAACCTGAAGACTACTATTCTACTTATCACCAAACAACATTCCAGATATGTCTAAAAAGGTGTATATACCGTATTTTCCGGACTATAAGTCACACTTTTTTTTATAGGTTAGCGTTCAATGATACACAATGCGTTCATTCGCTTGTAAGAAAAACCCAAATTATTTACAAAATACTCGATATTTTGTCACCATGTCAAATACATGTGCCGTATTTTCCGGACTATAAGTCGCGCTTTTTTTCATAGGTTGGCTGTTCCTGCGACTTATACTCCAGAGCGACTTATAAATGAAAAAACTATTTGTTACATAAACACTGGACGCCTTTTCCGTTCATGTTTATTTTTTGTGTAGCTGAATAAGCATTGTGTTAGCATATCTTACACCTATTCAGCCTGTTCTCTATTCTTTTATTGTTAGAACTTGCCTTCCAAAAGGACGTAATGTCAGTTTTGGTCAAGTACTTTGGAAAATAAATTACCCGCAAAAAATGCGACTTATACTTCAGTGCGACTTATGTATGTTTTTTCAACCTAATTATGCATTTTTGGCGTTGTGTGACTTAAAATATATAGCTAAATAAAATATAAGCTAATGTAACTACGTCAACAAATGATTCCCTTTTGTAAACAATATATAAATATCCACAATACATTTGTACACCAAAAAAAACAAAGATATGTGAAAATAAAACGTCTCAATCCGATACCGTTACTACCCTGGTATCGATGATGTCCCACCTTTACAAAATATGTGTTGAGAGTGGATATTTGGGGTGCATTTGTACACAAACTTTACTTTTAGGTCCTTGGACTCTCATCTTACACTCCAAATATTACATTTGCACTTTAATGAACGGACCAATAATAGTTAGATTGGTTATTGCCAATGTAAGAGTAACTTTATAATCCTTTACAACTGATTGCCTCTTTGTGTCATGCAGACCATTGTATTAACAAGCTATACTGTCATAAAGCACTTATTGTGTCATTACAATTGATTGTCCTAATATGTATTGCACGTGATACACGGCAAGGATGATTTTCAACATCCATTTGGAGTTTTAGCCATGCTATACAGGCATGCGATTGTTTCCCTGAAAATGACGTGTGTGTTTTGTTATGTATGTTTTTTTTCTTCCTAATTATGCATTTTTGGCCTTGTGCAACTTATACTCCGGAGTGACTTATATTTCAGAAAATACAGTAATCAAAAACTTATTAATAGCAATTATATCATAGCCAGATACTAGATACATAGCAAATATTAGTAAATTGCTGTCTTGCCATTTTGTGTTAGTTGTACACAGTCAATCATTGCTGCAGTGATTATTATATTTGTATATATATTTATTGACATGGGCGTCTAGGTCAGACTCGGTTAGCGTATGCCTCATTAGTGTTTTTTTAATTAAAATTTGCCTCAAAATTTTTTGCCTTTGGCGAACATTTTCGTGTTAGCGTACAATATGGCACCGTGTGTATTTTTATCCCAAAACACCCTTGTTAGCAGCTTGCTACTACATGGAAACAGAAAGTCTATGATGTTATCAGCGGTTGATTCTGTTGTTCTTTGCTGGCTGACACAGTTACGCCACATATCTCAAATGTTAATACAAAACACATTTTTAGAGTTTTCGTTGCATTGTACAATGCTAAATGCATATAAATGACAAATGAAAGGATAAATTTAAGGTTACTTTTACCTTCACTGAGGACTTGATTGTTGCCAAAGACACAATAGAGCAGTAAGATCAATATACACCACCTTTGTGTTATATATAAAACGATGAAAACTGGTTTTGTGGCAACATTTTTGTTTTTTGGAACAGATTAATTGGATTTACATGATTTCATTTGGGGGGGAAATGTATTTTACGATCTTACATTTGGGTTAGAGTACAAGTATGACTTTCTGGAACAGATTAATGTAGCAGATTAATTAGTTTTTTTCTTTTAAAATATCGACTGAAACATGAATCCTGTTATTAACGTGTGTATATCATTATTATTATTCTTATTCTGAGACCTAGATAACATAAAGTCCCTCTAAATAAATCATCTTTCTCAGCATTTTTAACAAGGTCATAGAAGCTCGTCAGTGTGTGCTCATGGGAGTACAGAATGTGTGCAAGCACGCTAATGTATGTTATAGTGTTTAACATATGCAAGCCTTTATAAACAGTCTTCAGCGCAAAGAGTGGCAGGGCTCCCATCAGATAAGGGTCTCCAACGGGAGAAGGAGACTGCCTTGTGAGGGAGAGAAGGGTGGAGGGAAGAGACACAATGAGTGAGGGGGTGAAAGTCGAGGCTGAGGTTGAGAAATGAGCACAACAAAATGTAGCCAAGAAAATGTCTCTTGTGGACATTTTGAAACAGTTAACAAATATCAACCCATTTGTCCGCAGGAGCCTTTTATTCAGGCTTTCGAATTTTAGCATAACATTTCCGTGACCGGTTGATGTTTACCATGAGTTAATTCAGGAGGTACAGAGTATTCGTTTTTGGAGGAAATGAGCTCCATAAAGTTTTAGGCCAGCAGCTATTATGCTCAGTGGAATTGTACAAGTGAGTAGTACACTTGAGTGTAACGATAACACTGTTTTTTCCGTGCATGAGATATGAGCTTTTCTGTACAGTCGAGAATTTTGGTTATGGTTTTATTTCATTTGAACATGCACCAGATCACAATTGAATGCATCACATAATCAGTTCACAGTTCCACATGTCCAAAAGGAGTAGGAAAGGAATACCCCTCCATCTGGGACTTTTACAATCAGTGACTGTTATATTTGTTCACTTCCTGCTTTCCTAATATATATATATATATTTTTTTAAATTTGATTATTAAAATTTTTTTTGGGGGGTGGGGATGTTATTTTATTTTTTGTCACGTACTGAATTATGAGGTGTATGACCATCCAATGACATAATGTGTACCATAGTAAGTGTCAATATAGTGATATATATAGCACATCATGACTGGTTCAAGACTCTTCATCCTTGTATTTAGCAAACATCAACTGCTTGTATTGTTTCTTGAATTGGCTCATCGTTGTGCATTGTTTGATTTCCTTACTCAATCCATTCCATATAGTTTGATTCCACATACTGAAATGCTATGGCTTTTTAACGTAGTCCTAGCATATAAGTGTTTCAAATGTAGTTCTTCCCTGAAATCATATTTCTCCTCTCTTGTAGAGAAGTATTGGATGACATTTTTAGCTAATTGGTTATTTTTAGAATTATGCATTATTTTAGCTGTTTGAAGATTAACTTTTGGTTTTGTATTAAATTTAGGTTTTGTATTTTAGCTGCTTTACACTTATTTGTGTATCTGATAGTAAGGCACGTCAAGGCATTGGCCACTTTCATTCATTCATTTTCTACTGCTTATCCTCACGAGGGTCACGGGGGGTGCTGGAGCCTATCCCAGCTGTCTTCAGGCGAGAGGCGCAATCACAGGGCACATGTAGACAAACAACCATTCACACTCACATTCATACCTATGGACAATTTGGAGTTGCCAATTAACCTAGCATGTTTTTGGAATGTGGGAGGAAGCCGGAGTCCTTGGAGAAATGGCATTGAACCCGGGTCTCCTCGCTGTGAGGCCTGCTCGCTAACCACTTGTTTGCCGTGCAGGCCTTGGCCACTTTATCTCTTTTAATGTTATCTACCGCTGCCCTCTATTCCCTCGACCAACACAAAACAAGGACCTCTGCCCGATAGAGGAAAATATAACACTTGGCGTTGTCGTTCGACCTGCAGTATCTATCTCACAAACGCAGAGAAAATGTCTCCAGCGGCCTTTTGAGTTTGGTTGTGTGTTCTTTCTGTCGTTGGATTCTCTCTGTTTAAAATGTGGTCTGAATGGCTAGTCTGCCCCAGATCAGCAAAATCTCCCATTTTGCAACACTCTCCGCCAATTTCTGTCACTACGGGAGACAAATATGCATTGCCAAGTTCATTCTCCCCCATGCTCCATGTGCCCAGTGGCTCCCTGAAACTCCGCTCCTTTCGCCTTTGAAGTGCTGCATGCAGAATGGAGATTCTTTGCATGGTAAATTTGCCAGGTTGCCTGCAGCATATCCATTACACAAGTTTAAAGAATGCTTCAGAGTCGTTTTGGAAAGGGCTTTTCTTTCTTACTTCACAACCAATCTCTTGGTGTTTTTGAACTTGGGTTAGTCATGAGCCATGTAATCTGTAAATTGGGCTCTTTCTTCCCAGCTTTGCACTACACCATCCACGAGTGTTTGATGTGCGGTTATTTTGCTCATTACAAGTTAATTTTATTGTTATAGTTGGCAAATGTTTCTGGAGGTCATAATGTTAGGAGTTTGAGGAGAAGTGAGCGGGGGGGGGGGGAGAATTAGCGAGTTGAGCGAGCGTCACGGCGGGGTGTGGAGAGCTCATTTGAAAAGCCAACGCCGGCTATCTCCCCTGCTCACTTGCAAGCCTTTTAGCAACAACCTGCTGGGTGGTTTGAATAGCTAAGGAGAAGTTGATCTGGGATTTAGCGTGGAAAAGGGAGCCAAGGCCTTTTTATCTGTTGTAAAAGGTTGGGAAAATGGAGATTTGTCGTGTTTGTAAGGCGGAACCATAATCTCTTCCAGAGAGAGTATGGGAATCATACACCCCATTCATGGAGCCTTTTCTTTTCCTATTCTCTCCCAACGCTGAACTTGGCAACCTGGTGTGATGACATATTTTGCTCACTTTGTTGATATGAGGGATCTTGGATGGCAAAATGGTATTTTTTTTCAGAATGACAGAATTGTAATAGCTTTCTAATTTCATATTGCAGAGGATCAACACATTAATAATGTATGGCTCCTGAACAAAGAAATTGCGAGCGGCTAAATGTCATTGTTGGAGCTTGGCAGTGTGACTCTGAACATCATAAAACATGCCGCTAAGTATTAAATTCATGCCACTGAATCACGCTGTAATTCTATTCTTATAGCGGCTGAAGCTATTGATGCAAATAAGATTGGATTTTACGCTGACATTTTAGCGTTCAATGATACACAATGCGTTCAGTCGCTTGTAAGAAAAACCCAAATTATTTACAAAATACTCGATATTTTGTCACCATGTCAAATACATGTACCGTATTTTCCGGATTATAAGTCGCACTTTTTTCATTGGTTGGCTGTTCCTGCGACTTATACTCCAGAGCTCCTTATAAATGAAAAAACTGTTTATGTTACATAAATATTGGGCACCTTTTCTGTTCATGTTTATTTTTTGTGTAGCTGAATAAGCATTGTGTTAGCATATCTTACAGCTATTCAGCCTGTTCTCTATTCTTTTATTGTTAGAACTTGCCTTCCAAGAGGATGTAATGTCTGTTTTGGTCAAGTAGTTTGTAAAATAAATTACCCGCAGCAAAAATGCGACTAGGTAATTGGTTATTTTTAGGGGCGGCACGGCGGTCTAGTGGTTAGCGCGCAGACCTCACAGCTAGGAGACCAAGGTTCAATTCCACCCTCTGCCATCTCTGTGTGGAGGTACTGCGGTACTGCGGTTTCCTCCCACATTCCAAAAACATGCTAGGTTAATTGGCGACTCCAAATTGTCCATAGGTATGAATGTGAGTGTGAATGGTTGTTTGTCTATATGTGCCCTGTGATTGGCTGTCGACCAGTCCAGGGTGTACCCCGCCTCTCGCCTGAAGACACCCCCCACAACCCTTGTTAGGAAAAGCGGTACAAAATGAATGAATGAATGAAAAATGCGACTTATAGTCCAGAAAATACAGTAATTACCATTGAAATGCTATTGGTATATCCCAGTATATGATATTACTTGGTGTTTTTTTCTTTTAATTTTCATTTCTCTCTCTGTCTCAACCAAATGTAAACACCGTTGGACTGTGTCCTTTGAATACTGTCAACTTTGTTGACATCAATCAACAAGCAGCAGCCGAACACCCGTTATGGATTATGATGATTAAAACTGTTTAATTGACAGTAAAACTATTTTTCCCCCAAATAGTGGTTGAATTCTGAATTGTACGACCTGAAGTCATTCAACTTAAGAGTTTCCAGTGTTCTTCAAGGGGGCAAAATAAACTTCCTTGCAATCCTTGCAACATACGTATATACTAAATGGACTTCAGGCTAGTATTTGCACACTTTTATGTATATGTTTGTTTTAAAAAAAAAAAAAATGTTGGCACACATGAATGAGTACGCTCGATTGCTTACCCAGGCGCACACACACACGCCACCTTGCCAGCAACTAGGCTCGATGTCAATCAAGTGGGTGTCTAATTAAAAGGAACAGGAGAAAGCTGCTGGGGACAGCAATCGCTATCAGACTTCCATTTTCATATGAATGGCCTTTTTTAATTAAACTCAACCGCTAATAAGCCTCAGTATCCAGCCCATGTAGCAGTTTAACAGACAAAGAGCCTGAAAGAAAACACGCACACATGCGCTTCACAGAGACTTGGGGTGGGGGGGGGGGGGGCGGATGAGAGGTAAAGACAGAAGGGTAAATAATGAAGAGTCAAAAGCAGAGTGATGCATTGCCTTTGAACCTGTTGGCTCCCTTTTGTTTGTGGAGGCGCTTTGCCAGCAGCTATTGTTGTCAACAAAGTTGACGGTATTAAAAGGACACAGTCCAACGGTGTTTACATTTGGTTGAGACGGAGAGAGAAATGAAAGCCATTTAAAAGAAAAAAAACATTAAGTAATATCATACTCTCTATAAGGGTCTAAGCAATACGTGTATACCAATACCATTTCAATGGTAATTACCGTATTTTCTGGAGTATAAGTCAAATTTTTTTGCTGCAGGTAATTTATTTTACTACTTGACCAAAACAGACATTATGTCCTCTTGGAATAGCTGTAAGACAGGGGTGGGCAAAATATGGCCTGGGGGCCACATCCGGCCCGCCAAGTGTTTGAATACTGTTCCTGTTCTTTCCAAAGTATTTCAATTAAACTTAACATACAACCTGGCATCCTGGCTTGAGCCAACATTTTGATGGTTTAAGTCGCTGTTTTATCAATATTGTTATATGGTTTGCTCTGCTGTTTAGAAAGTGCTCCTGAAAAAAGGGACACAAGCACATATAGCAGATTGCATGACATTTTTACAGATACAATAATTGCAGGTGGACTCATTCATTCATTCATTTTCTACCGCTTATCATCACAAGGGTCACGGGGGTGCTGGAGCCTATCCCAGCAGTCTTCACGCGAGAGGCGGGGTACACCCTGAACTGGTGGCCAGCCAATCACAGGGCACATATAGACAAACAACCATTCACACTCACATTCATCTTACAGTTTAGGTGTGTGCTCGTCCTCTCCAGCAATACTAGCCATGCTGAAGGCATTGAGCTACCTTCTCAATCTGTTTGTCCCCCCCTCTCCATGTACACGCGCTCTTTCTCTCCAGTGTCTCTCTTCATCTGTTTTCTGTGCACGCCCCAGCTCTCGCTACCTTATTATACTGTCAGGGACACGTGGCGGCCTGATAGATGTTCCCCTCAACTGTTTACTGCAAGTAGATGATTTAACTCCGGCTCTCTATTCAACTCGACCTTGTTTTCTTATTCTAATACAAGATGACTTCGTCTTCTGTTAACAACAAATCATTTTTAGCCGCAGGGTTAGAATATAGAATATATGCAGTGGTTGCTGTTCAAATGGAAAATTGGGAATTTCTCTATTTTTCCTCAAAAATGTGATATCGTTCAGTCGACGCCATGCTGTGCAGATAGCTTTACAACTTCACGTCTAAACATAAAATGTGTGTGTGTGTTGGAGTAACACTGCACCAGGCACTTTCCAGCTAAAAGTAGCCCAGAGTATATCAGCCTGTTTCCTGTTAAGAGCTTCTTAAAGCCCACCTCGCTGCAGCCTGCAGTCTCCGGCAGAAAAGACCCGTCAGAAGTCACTGGCTCTGTACATTATTGCTTCTTTCCTCGTGTTTTGTTTTGATTTGCTGGACGTTTGGGAGTGACTTTGGGAGAAGGGTCTGATGGCTGCCGGGATACCGGAGTGGTACCGTTACACAGTGGAGTTGAAATGTTGTTCCAATTACAGCCTTCGTTATGGGTTTGTCATCTCCTGTTTAAGAACACGGCAGCCGGCGTTTCATGCTGTGGCAGGAAAGTCTGAATACTTTTTTTTTTTTTTTTTTTTTTCCTGCTGTCTGAAAGCAGCGTTTTTATTTCTTGGTGTATTATCACAATCATAATGTACAAATAAAAGCCATTTTTAGTTATATAACTGTTGTTACAGGTTTGGCCTTGTCCATTCAGGCAGATAAAATAACTTGCTACTTGGAAGCGCTCCAGGCAATAAGACAAAATGGTGCATGTACAAAAGAGCCTAACATAATTAGGGGGCAAGTGAGATACAGGGGAGTGTGTTGATGTGTGTTGATGTTAACACCATTAGCCCAACAGCGCAGGAGTCCGTCCGGCTGTCTCCCCGAGCGGCAGAGGTGAGTTACCTGGGCTGACTTACGTGGCCTCCCATTGCCCCCAAGGATACAGTGTTTCAGCCAGGCCCCCGTGTCCTCCCTTCTCCACAGCACTTAGCAGTGATTAACCCCGGATTCAGCCAGCCCACCTGCCATCTGACTACCATTACAGCCCCGCTTATCTACTTCGCCATCTCCCTACAATAGGGCCGGAACCTGGGCTAGGCTAGGGGGATTGTGCCGGGGCGAGGCTCCTGCTCTGTTTAATAATAAATCATTAGCTAAATACTTTTGTCCATTTGTGTCATGTTTCATGTACTTCAATTTTCTGCTCTGTTCTTCTCATCACCCCATGGTCTGCCCCCCCCTCCGATCCTCCTCATCACAGCCATTCCCAACTATTGTCATTTTGTGTGTACTGGCTCCCTTGACATGATAAATGGTGGCGCTCATTTATTCCACAGTCCAAGACTGATTATCAATCAATTCATTATGCAGCATTATTTTTGCTCCTGGATAAAGTTTTGTAACACTTTCATACCTTTGATTAATCAGTAAAGAACTAAATTTGAAACACTTATATGCTAGGACTACATTAAAAAGCCATAGCTTTTCAGTATGTGGAATCAAACTATGGAATGGATTGAGTAAGGAAATCAAACAATGCACAACGATGAGCCAATTCAAGAAACAATACAAGCAGTTGATGTTTGCTAAATACAAGGATGAAGAGTCTTGAACCAGTCATGATGTGCTATATATATCACTATATTGACACTTACTATCCAATTATGTCATTGTATGGTCATATCACCTCGTACTTTGGTATGAGGTGCATTATTAAAAAACAAAAAAAACAAAAAAAAAACTTAAACTGTATTATGGAAAGCAGGAAGTGAACAAATGTAACAGTTACTGATTGTAAAAGTACCAGATGGAGGGGTAGGATTTAATAAGCTTTGCTTCTTCCTACTCTTTTTGGACATGTGGAACTGTGAACTGATTATGGGATGCATTCAATTGTAATTATGTCATTGGATGCTCATATCATTATTTAAAAAACAAAAAACAAAAAAACAACAACCTTAAACTGTATTATGGAAAGCAGGAAGTGAACAAATGTAACAGTTACTGATTGTAAAAGTACCAGATGGAGGGGTAGGATTTAATAAGCTTTGCTTCTTCCTACTCCTTTTCGACACGTGGAACTGTGAACTGATTATGTGATGCACTCAATTGTAATCTGATGCATGTTCAAGTGAAATAAAACCATTACCACCTACAAGCTGATTTGGCTGCCACTGTGCATTTTCCCTGCTAAATGACACTGTAAAGGTGCAACTATTGTGGAGAATGCATGGCAGACCCACAAACACACACACACACACACACACACATTGACAGCAACAGAGGCAATCTGGACAGCGAGGATGAGATAAGTCTTTCTGTTCGTCTAACTTGTATAAAGTGATTATGGGGCGTACTGAGCCCTCCATATTTAGACTTCTTGACGCCCCATCCTCTGTCACTCCCTGGTCCCACCGTTGTAATCTAATTTTCCGCTGGCTGAGGCCGTGGAGATTCTTGGGTCACAGTGCGAGTCCCTCCAGCCTACAACCCCCCTCCTCCCCTTTTTACCATACGCCGTGTCCTCATGCAGTAACTAAGAAGTCGCCATGTGGCCGACAGCACACATTAGCTCTGTCTCCGTCAAGTCAGCCCTTGCCAAACCGTAACGCACCGCCTTGGTAATCAGAGAGAGATTAGAGGGAAATAAATTGCATTGGCTTGTATCTGCTTTCTGGGCATGCTATCATTGCATAGCACCTTACAATACCTGACAGAGGTGGAGATGAACTGCGTTGCATATCCCTTTTTTAAGAAGTAATTGATCATTTAGCAGGATTAAAAACGGGGATGACGACGGCGCTGAGTGGTGTCTGTCGTGCTGAAACCGAGAAAGGAGGCCACACCTGGAGAGGTCACAGTCCTTGTTGACCTCACACTCACTGCAGCTTGACAATACATCGCTCTGCATGTCAACACTTGCATACGGCCCTCCATTGCTACGGTTATCTTACATAGAGAGTCACTTTTGGCGATGGAGAGGAGCAGCGGAGCCTGTTTGATTTTATCCCAATCCGACCATCCCAATGAAACGGAAGCCGGTTATCTGGATTATACACTCTTAAAAAGTAATTTTTCTGTTGACACCACTTGATTTTATACATGAATGCAATGTAAAAAATGTAATTAATTGATTTAGATGAACTTTCCATGTTGCTAACTTTATTTTTTAAGTTATGTTCAAATAATAATGTTGGCTATTACATGAACTTAATTTAGAATGTCATATACACTCAAATTTTATTGTTGGTAAGCTTAAAACAAAATTCAGGTTGCCATTACTTAATAAAATTAGCTTGGTAACATAATATATAGACACACACACACACATATATATATATATATAGTACATATATATTAAGTTACTGCTACTTAAAAAGTTGCTTGAAATTGAAAAAATTGTTTGTTGGTTCAAAGCAATTTCAAATTAAGTTGTCATAACTAAGACGAATGGAAACTGTTGCGTTGATTTTTTTTGTTGAGGCTAAACGTTTATTTTTTGAGTGTACCGCACAAAACAAAAGGATTCGATTCATTAATTTCTGTTTTGTTTATTGTATTCCATAAACAGTTTGTCCCGAGTACCATGGTAATACTGATATTTTTATTTAGCATGTCCCACTCTTGTACTGTGTTTTTTTTTTTTCTCTCTGCCACTCTCTTTTTCTCTTCCGCTTTATGCCTCCCTTTCTCCTTCGGGCCGTAGCATAGCCAGTAGCTGATAGGCATCTCCTCTGGAGTCTGCTGTAGTCTGCCCGGCTTCAGACAAAGTGCCTCCATCAGACCAGTGAGGCTCCCTGGGAACCTAGTAGCAGACCCCCTGGCCCCACCACTTGTGTGTGTGTGTTATGTGTGTGTGTGTGGATGGCAAAGGCTCAGCTTGGGACATTTTTTAGTTTCACTCTCCGATGTTGTATGTATGTATGTATGCGTCTATGACATGTAAACCGCAGCTTTTTGGGAACACTCATATATATATATATATATGGAAGCTGCACACTATATACAGGAGGCCTGGAATCATACACTCTCTCTCTTCCAACAAGCCACTACCCACATCGGGGAACACTTGGCCTTTTGACTTTCCTCACAACTAAAAAGAGACGGTCTAAATGGACAAAAACAATACCCAAAGGAGGAAATCAGAATTGCTTTTATTAGGGTCTCAGTGTACAGGGCTTGACACACACTCACACACACACACACACACACACACACACTCACACACATATAAAATACTTTCTCTGTCTGACATCCATGTGACCTCCATAACTTTCCAAAACTTAAAAATGCAGTCGAGAGCTATTCCCCTGCCGTGTGTGTGTGTGTGTGTGTGTGTGTGTGTGGGTGTGTGTTTATGTGCATTCCTCTCCCGACTATCGCCACCATCGCTTGACAAGAATTACATAATTGCTGCCTGTGATCTCATTCTCCTCAAAGAACATTTTTGAAGTTTCTCTTTTTGTTTCTTTTTCTCGTCCGACTTGTTTTAAGCGTTAAAGTCATTCACATGAAATCACCCCAATTCTACCACTCGCTGCTTGTGGAAAAGTTTTCGACTTTTTTATAGCGTGAGGGATTGTTTTTGAGTAGTCGTGCCTATGTACGTGTACAAAGTGATTACGGTAAATGTGTGATTGTTTAAAAACATTTGAAGTACAGAATTTAAAAAAAATGGTAATGGTTTTATTTCACTTGAACATGCATCAGATTACAATTGAATGCATCACATAATCAGTTCCCAGTTCCACATGTCCAAAAGGAGTAGGAAGAAGCAAAGCTTATTAAATCCTACCCCGCCATCTGGTACTTTTACAATCAGTAACTGTTACATTTGTTCACTTCCTGCTTTCCATAATACAGTTTAAGGTTTTTTGTTTTTTGTTTTTTTTAATAATGCACCTCGTACTTCGGTACGAGGTGATATGAGCATCCAATGACATAATTACAATTGAATGCATCACATAATCAGTTCCCAGTTCCACATGTCCAAAAGGAGTAGGAAGAAGCACAGCTTATTAAATCCTACCCCTCCATCTGGTACTTTTACAATCAGTAACTCTTACATTTGTTCACTTCCTGCTTTCCTAATATAGTTTTTGTTTTTTTGTTCACTTCCTGCTTTCCTAATATAGTTTTTGTTTTTTTTTGTTTATTTTATTTTTGTCACATACCGAAGTACAAGGTGATATAACCATACAATTACATCATCGATACCATAGTAACTGTCAATATTAAATATCCAAATTTTATTAGATTTAAGCGACACAATATTTTTACAATAAACATTATTAGCTTAATTGTTTTTTTCCAAATCAAATTTGACTTCAACTTAAGTATACTACAGTATAAACATTTTTCTTTGTCTGTCCTTAAATGACTGACCTGTTGTTTTTTTTTTCACTGTACTCCCCGGTAACAGGTCTCCTGCTAACATTTTTGTGTAATCGTACACGGCTCTATGCGTATTATGCATGCAGCTACAGTGACTAGAAAAGGCAATGTTGTACAGTAGTCTCCTTCTATCAACACATCACTGCACCCCTTGCAGTCCTGCTTATTGTCAATGGAGGGCAGAAGTGATCTGTTGAGCTTTGTCTTAGTCTGACTGGGAGCTCCAAGACCATGCAGGGTATGTATGTGTCAGAACACAAAACAACCTACTATGATATTAAGATGAAGACAATTGTAATTACAGTGTCACCGTCCAGATATTAAAACCTCAGCTGCATTAAATATTGTAGCCCCTCTCCACGATAGCAGGGATGCTGCAGTGACGCTTAGATTTTTATGTACATTTTAGAAGATAAAGCATCGCCCCAGCACTGGGCCTGCCCTTGTCATCTTACATTTTCTTTAACAGTCAAATCTAATAGCATTGATTGCATGAAACAGGGAAAAGCACCACCACCGCCCCCCCCCATCCTCGGTCCCTGTTGTTTGGTGGCTTTATTGTCACACAGACCTTATCTCAGATTGACACCTCTGGAAGCGTCCCAGGAGAGGGACAGATTTGCTGCAGGATTAAACTAATTTACCAGATGATTGAATGTGAGTCCAAAACCACTCTTTTGGAGTAGATGCAAAAAAAAAAAGGGGGTCTCACGGTGTAGCCATGTTATACAAATGGCTTGGCAATCACATGTGTGTGCGTCAGTGTGTTTTCCCCATAATTTCTTATTACATACTATATATTATATGCCATCCCTAGTTTTTTCATTATTGCTTTCATTGCTATCAGAATAGTTCTTTATTGTCATTGTAACAAGTACAACGGAATGGAAAAAGTGCCCAACGGTCAGTGCATCATTCATATATCAGCTACATAAAAAATTTGAAAATAAATAAAAATAAATAAGATAAATACAATAAATAATAAAAATATATGAATAAATAAAAGATTAAAATAAATAAGATAAATACAATAAATAATAAAAATAAATAAATAAATAAAAGATTAAAATAAATAAAATAAATACAATAAATAATAAAAATAAATAAATAAATAAAAGATTAAAATAAATAAAATAAATACAATAAATAATAAAATAAATAAATAAAAGATTTAAATAAATACAAATAAATACATAAAACACTCAGTCAAGCATAAAATACAATTAAAATGCTATTGCACGATGTTAAGATTATTCCTTAAGGCATTGAGGGTAGTTACTCTTTCTAAGTCTGTTTTTATTTTATTTCATTAACCTGTAACATCTACCTGACTGCAAAAGTTCAAATATGGAGTGACCAGGATGAGAAGAGTCTTTTAATAATTTCTCAGGGCTTTTTTTTTTGCACATCGAGCACCGTGAAGGTTGTCCAGTGAAAGGAAGGGGGCAACCGACTATCCTGTGGCCCATGTTGATGATGACTTTTTGGACTGCCTTTTTTTGGGGAGACCACAGTGCAGCTACTGAATGAATGTTATGCGTTCATGCTTATTTTTGGTTGCAGTCCATTCCGAATTTGTTATTCCAATGTATTTGCGCAGAAGAACACATTTCACCATCAAGGTTGTGGAGATGAACATTGAAAAGCAGCCTGAATCTAAATCCACCTGCTATCTGTGGATGTTGAAGCATTAGCTGTAGACGTGACTCATCATCATCATCATCATCATCAGGATCCAGAGCAGGTGGGCCTGCAGAGATGCGGCTTTGCCATTGTCACTTTGAGTGAAAGAGTGTTAACACTCGAGTTGGCATTTGTTCACTCTCTCCCAAATATGTAAAACTATATTTCCACTGTGTCCAAAGCGATTTGCGACGGGTGTGTATGTTCTCTAATTGGAACATATTCAATAGAACACTTTAACTTTCCCCGAGTGGTGTACACAATATTACATGAATTAACATGCAAACCAGTCACGCTCGACACGCTCACAATTCAGCCACGCAAAAAAGAGATTGCAGTGACAGCACAAAAAAACATAGGCGAAGAGGAAATAAGGGCAAAAAGAATAGGAAGGAAATTTGCTCCAAAAATTTAGCTGTAAGCCCGCTGAAGATCTTATTACATAGACCGAAGATAGAGATCTCAGCTGGAATAATACTTAGCACATGCTGCCCTTTTAATTAAGCAGTAATATCGTCAGAGAGGAATGGAGAGCAAATCTGTTTCTGTCTTCATCTTTTGTCGCTCCCTCTCTTCCATATCACCGTTCCCCATCTTTACCCCCTATTCTCTCTCTCTCTCTCTCCCAATAATCTCCTGAGAAGGACTGAGGTGTGGGATAGGGGGGGTGGACACGGGACACACTCCCTGTGAAGTGTGTCTCCTTAAAGGCCTTACACATGTTTCTGTGTTTCTCTCTTACCGAGGCTGTGAGCTCCCCGCTGATGGCCCCCGAGGCCCTCACTTTGAGGTGTGTTGTGTGTGTTTAAGCACAATATGCGTGGATCCACTCTTTATAGACTCCAATTCCACTCCTGTGTTATGGAGGACCACCTCAAAAAGCCCGTGGGTGGTAGTACATGGGCACCTTTCCATCAGCATGAGAGGACTCAGTGCCCTCAGGCTGAGAAGCCTTCCTCATTTTGGTAGTGATGTCTCATGTCGGCGTCGGATAGGAACCAGTTGTCCAAACAGGACCATCCAGTCTATTGGCGTCTGAATATCACAATCTCTCACCATGGGGCAGCTGGCGGGGACTCGAACCTCATTTAGGGTCAGTCTCCATGGTGTTTTGATGTCAAACTCAACAAAAATGAAAGTGTTCTTAGTTGAACCTACGCTGAGGTCACAACAACTATATGACCTAAATCAGTGATTTTCAACCTTTTTTTTTAACCACGGCACGTTTTTTTTTACTTTGGAAAAATCTTGTGGCACACCACTAACCAAAAATGTTACAGAATGTCACCACGACCTTACACGTGCATCAATAAGTCTTGTCTAGGTACAAGCAAGGTGTTGCCACACGGACCAACACTACATTGCTATGCCAGTCTTTACACCACAGACACTCCACAGTAGCCATGTTTTTACATGACGACTTTTTCTCTTTCCGAATGACCTTTCGGGAAACAATAGTATCCATAGAAAGGAATATTTCAATCTCTTGTCTACATGTGCCGTGAAAATCAAACAGAAAAGTCAATAGGGCATGCCCAGTAAAACGTAAACATCAACATCACGTGATACCGGCTTCCCCGAGTTATTCTTTCACTTGTCGGAATAACTCCGTATTGTATAGTTTTTCGTCTGTCCAGTCTTGAAATTTAGTTTGAATCAAAAACAAACTTTGCTTAGTCCAGTGCCGATTGCTGGCCTCCATTTTTTAAAAGTGAAGAACGTCTGGATCTGCGTGTTACGTCATATCTGAAAGAACGCACCCGGGATAAATTTAAAACAGGAAAAGATCAAATTCAATCTTGCTAATATTTTATGATTAAACTCAGGACATATTTTATACAGATATATATATATTTTATTTTTTCATAAAACTGGACTTGTGAATGGTCGTATAGAAGGGTTTAGATTCTGTTTCAAAGATGGCGCTAATGCACACAAAAGCTGCTTGCCAACCGCCAATAAACAACAGAAGAAGAAAAACACCACGAAGAAGAAGGCACCCTGACAACTTTCCGTTTGAGCGGGTACAAGATACCTCAATCGGATTGGTTAAAGGAATATTCCATCCCTGTTCAATTATTTCCGTTTGCAATTCTTTCCTTTCCAAATGCAATTGGAATATTTGGGTCTATGTATACAATTGACATAATGGCTATTGACATTCATTCATTCATTCAGAGTCATTCAGAGTCAGTCCGTTCACTCATGTTCACGTTCGTTCCGACTCAACACCCCAACAACACGTGATGACTAGTGGTGTGTTGGTCATGAACGAACGGGTCAAAACAGAATGAACAATGTCACTGGCAAAAAGATCCGTTCATTTCATTCAATTGGTCGTTAGCCTGTGATCTCCCCCCTGTGCATAGACCCGTTCAGTCGTGTCGTGTTGAGTCAGTCCGTTCACTCATGTTCACGTTCACGCTCTTTCCGTTTGAGCAAATAAACCAAATGCAATTGGAATATTTGGGTCCATGTATACTATTGACATAATATTTGCAAATGATGATTAATAAATGGTAATTATAAAAACTGATATTGGATAATTCCTCACGGCACACCTGACGGTTTCTCAAGGTACACTAGTGTGGTTGAAAATCACTGACTGAAATGACTTTTTCTCAACGTAAGGAGAAAACGGGATAGATTTTTTGGAATTCTATCTGAGTAATGCCATAAATATAAGAGCAAAGTGTAGGTGATTTAAATTTTCCCGATATAATGCTGTATTACTGTTCTCTGGTACAAAGCTTTTAATCCTTTTGAGTGTGCTATTTAATCTAGTGGCTGACTGACGCCTCTGTGCATTTCCAATTGTACGACATGTAACACATAAAGCCTTTATTCGGATGTGTTAACCATTGCTCCGCGCTCCATACAAGTGCAAATCAAGTTAACAATTCTCTGTTAGCCTGTGTCATTACTCTGCTTGCTCTGGCATAGAAACTCACTCTGTAAAACCGCACACATTGCACACACTGCACACATTGCACACGCAGGAGCTGCAAAAGGCCACATGTTAATCAGCTGTGTGTTAAACTTGCAGCAGGGAAAAAGACAACAGATCAGCTCAATTAACACAAAAAAGAAAGTGCTCCGTGCACACACACAGTCTTAGCCATTGCACCTGCAGCTGAAGGGGCATTGTTCCAACAACCCCCCCTCCTCCTCTCGCTCACTCTGGCAGAAAGCTGTTTTGTGGCTGCTCTTTTCTCTCCTCTCCGGGCCCTGGCCTTTGCACATAGCACCCCCCCCCCTCCCCTTTTCTCCTTTCTCCCATTTCCCTGCTCTCTTTCCATGGCGCCGGGCGCCCCTCGCCTACCTCACTGCAAACACAGCTGACAGAGGGCCGCTCACGTGCCGCTCCGCAGGGCCCCAAAATCTCTTTAAGTGCATACGAGAGGGAGCGTTGAAGAGAAAGTGTGGGCTTGTGTGTGTTTGAGGAGGCTCCATTGGTGCTATGGATACTGGTCTGTTTTCACAAGACGTATCTTGTCATCTAATCCCATCACTATAAAACAATAAGACGTATGAGCAAACTCCACCAACTTTATTTGATGATCTATGAAATCTCCAATTTGGTGGTATTTTATTTTTTTTATATTTTAGAATTAAATTTGTTTACATTTTCCACTTATTTTTACAGCATATAGCAGGGGTCGGGTCAATAGTTTGACTCATGGGCCGCATTGAGTTAGCAAAATTGCCCAGGGGGCCACAACATATAAAAAACACACACACACACTATTTTATGCTTATAATTTTCCTAGAATTATTTGTGTAATTTCATCTGTAAAAGTGTTATACTATCAGCTGTATGTTCTCATGTCCCTTTTTTCAGGAGAACTTTAAACATCAAACTATGTAATTAAATTAAATAAATTAATTTTGTAATTAAATAAATAAAATTTTATTTTATTTTTTTACTAAATAAGATATCTGACTTGCAAGTCATGTTGCCAGTTTGTTTGTTAAAAGTTGAAATACTTGGAAAGCAACCGGCGGGGCCGGATTCAAACCATTGATGGGCCGCATGTGGCCCCCGGGCCGTAGTTTGCCCACCCCTGGCATAATAGGGTGTGTGCTTTTTGTGTTAGTGATTAAAATATCTTTTCAATAAATGCAAAACTCCTTACATTTATTGATGTAATACATAAATGGACAATTTTTGCCCAGTAATCGAGAAATGGATGTAGCTTGGCTAACTATTGTAAACCAGCCGAGTGCGAAAATAAATGTGTTTCTCGTCTTTTTTTTCTCCACTCTATAAAACATTCCTTACATAAATCAGTAAAACACAACACTGTGAAAAATATACTCATGCAGCCTGAGTCCAGCAATAGCATGCTAAACTAAGCTAACACTGCTAGCTTCCATTCCCGCTCCATAATTGTTCGCCAGTGTTTATCACCCTCAATTTTCCACGAGACGCTGCCTTAACAGTAAATTCGATTTTTAATGGCCAATTCCGTGATTCCATTAAACGCGGTAATAACGCTGTTATAGTTTTTTTTACATAGATCTGTCCATTTTTTTTCTGCATTTACTTACTACTAAGGTACTTATAAAATTGCACTTCTGGTTGGATGCTAACTGCATTTTGTTGCCCTGTACCAGTGACATGAGCAATAACAATAAAGTTGAGTCTAATCTAATCTAATATAATCTAATCATAGGGTCCTAATGAACCTCGGTTAACATCATTAATCTGACTAAACCGAAAAATACCCTATATATGCTATATGACGTTCCACTGTAGTTCCATTATCTCTATATTTGATAAAATTGCCCAAATTTGTATTATAACATGTATTTGTATTAAATATTGTATTATAACCAGTACTGCCAAGGTTAAGTGTACAATGAAAGGTGAAAATGAATACAAAAAGTGAGTAAGTAACAGCATATTAGGGGCTTATTACTGACTTATTTGTCCTAAGAATGTATATTACGTATTCGCACCTCCTTGGAAAATCATTCCGTCCTTGGCACTAATGTGGTTTTGCATGGCTCTCCTCTTTGGCTCCTTGTCCCATTTGTCACAGCAGTCTGTATTGCTCATTCTCACTGATCATCCTATCACAGTGCTATTTTTCATATTTCTCATATCCGCTCCCCTTATCTCTCTTCCAGCGCCTGGGCCAGACACGCAAAGCTAATACAGGCTCCCAGTACGTGCGCAGAATTCAATGATGAAAGATCACAGAGCTGTGAAATACATATAAATTTCACACGTTATTCAGTGTTTACCTATTATGATATCAGGCTTATCCGATTTCCAATAACTCGGGTGTTGAAAACATGAAATGACATTATGCGGATCAATGAGAAACTGGAACCCTGAATTTACAATTTTAACTGTAACTGTCAATTATAATCATATATCCTGTATTATTAGTTATTAGGATCCTTGATAAAGCAGAAAATATTATTTACACACATATTTGAAATGTGTGTGTGTGTGTGTTTTGGCGCATGTGTGCATTTTTCCGCAGTGATTGATGGATTGCTGGTATTCTAACCATTCTAGCCTCGTGTTTTACTGCCCTGCTGGGCTGCTCCGTCATAAAGACCCCGTCTGCTTGCATCTATCTCCCCAGGTTAAAACAAACACAAACACCCACCACCACCACCACTATTCAGCCTGCTTGGCCTGCCCTCCTCCTTGCCTGGCTCCACCATCCCCGTCCAGGGGGCAATAAACTCGTTATCTCCCCCTCTCAGATCCTAATCTGACGGCCCGCCGCCCATTTCGCTGCCAGGTGAGTGGGGAGGAGTTGGTGGGGGTTGAGTCTCCCTCTCCAGCTCTTACTGCTCCAGCTCCCCTCTACTCGCCTTTTAAATCCCTTCAGCTTTACTTGGCTGTCAGCACCATCTTAACCCCCCCCCACCCCCTGAAACCCTCCCCTGCCTGGGGCTCTGACGACACCCCCCTCACACACACACACACAACACACACACTTCTCCACGTTCTCCTCCTCCTTCCATCCTTTCAACAATTAATCCAGCTATTGATCACAGTAAAACTAAAAGGTCGGAGTCTGCGGGCAAACCGGTTGATGTCTTAACAGACTTGGAGCTGACACTGCTGTAGCAGTCATGGCATCAAACCAGTGACTGAAATTGGAAGCTCTACCCCAGTGCAGGCACCTCTTAGGTTGTCAAACAAAACTCTTTTAGTAATATTTTCTCCCAAAAATTTTGGATTTTTGGTGACTCTTTTTTTTTTGTAATTATTACTGTAACATGACTCCTTGTCAGTTATATACTTTATGTTAACCATCAGCTTTTTATTTAAAAAATCAATGCAAACTCCATAGTCTGTAGTCCGTGATAGCAATGACATTCGGTCATGTAAATATGACCGATGAATGAAATAATACTAGCTGCACGGTGGTTGAGTGGTTAGCACGCATGTCTCAGCGCTACGAGACCCGAGTTCAAGTCCACCCTCGGCCATCTCTGCGAGACTGAGTCACAAACGTATGAATGCTTTGTTTGAGGACTGTTTAGCCATACAATAACCGGGGCTGTGTATGAAAACTGAATTTCTTCTTTTGGCAATTAAAATAACATATTTTTGTGAATGATAATGGTGTACAAATTATTGTTAATAATCAATATAATTCACAAAAAATGTTGAGACATTAATTATATGGCATAATAATGACAGTACATTGTATTAAAATCGATTAACTTTAATTTCTCAAAAGAATTTAACACTGTGGGCTGCACGGCGCTCAAGTGGTTAGCACGCAGTCCTCACAGCGAGGAGACCAGGGTTCAATTCCACCCTCGGCCATCTCTGCGGGGAGTTTGCATGTTCTCCCCGCGCGCATGGGTTTTCTCTGGGTACTCCTTTCAAAAAAAACATGCTAGGTTAATTGGCGACTCCAAATTGTCCATAGGTATGAATGTGAGTGTGAATGGTTGTTTGTCTATATGTGCCCTGTGATTGGCTGGCGACCAGTCCAGGGTGTACCCCGCCTCTCGCCCGAAGACAGCTGGAATAGGCTCCAGCACCCCCGCGACCCTCGTGAGGAAAAGCGGTAGAAAATGAATGAATGAATGAAAATAATACTAGCTGCACAGTGGTCGAGTGGTTAGCATGCATGCCTCAGCGCTACGAGACCCGAGTTCAAGTCCACCCTCGGCCATCTCTGTGTGGAGTTTGCATGTTCTCCCCGCGCATGGGTTTTCTCCGGGTACTCCTTTCAAAAACATGCTAGGTTAATTAGCGACTCCAAATTGTCCATAGGTATGAATGTGAGTGTGAATGGTTGTTTGTCTATATGTGCCCTGTGATTGGCTGGCGACCTCTTGCCCGAAGACAGCTGGGATAGGCTCTAGCACTCCCCGTAACCCTTGTGAGGATAAGTGGTGAAAAAATGAAAATTTAGTTTTTTCAATAAATGGGCCATTTCTAGACCTGTTCAATAATAGAAGAACTCTAAAATGGCCTAGTTTGTGTTCTGGAACTATATAGAACATAAAATTAACCTGACTTTCTCGGACAGGGGTGAGCAAACTTTTTGACTCGTGGGACATATTGGGCTGAGAATTTTGCCTGGGGGGCTTGCATGTAGTTCAGACAACATCCCGTTGCAGTTGGTCCCAGTAATGGAAAATGACCCCATCCGTTCTAACAAACGCTCACATGAACGCATATCGGTGTTAGTGTACACATGGAAGTTGTTCATTGAAACCTTGTCATCAGTAGATAGTGTTAGATTAGGTCTCTAGTGGGGTTTTTCTCAGCTATTGCATGTACATGTAATGAACACTAAGCTGCGTGGGTGCTAGTGACATAGTCGCCCACTATGCGGTGATCGGCGTCTCAGCCCATGTAGTCTACGTCCAGGTCTTTGATGTCAGGACTTGGGCAAGCTGTTTGGGTGTTTGGGCAGGAGCTGGGACCAAACCGGGGGGGACGGAGTGTGATGGAGTGATTACTCTCCTCGCCGCTCTCCTGTCTGCCCTGGCATGAATGCCCCTCTTCATCCACCCTAAAAGGCACATTATTGGCCGAGGAGAGTGGGATATCCTGGCCACTGACCCCAGAGTAAGGGGTCAAGGGGAACAGGGGGGCAGATGAAAGGGAACATAATTATGTGGACGGGACAAAAAAGAACCTTGTTTCC
This sequence comes from Doryrhamphus excisus, assembly GCF_037039965.1. NCBI lineage: Eukaryota > Metazoa > Chordata > Actinopteri > Syngnathiformes > Syngnathidae > Doryrhamphus > Doryrhamphus excisus. Next base: position 16,999,712 of record NC_136367.1, on the reverse strand, counting down.
AAATAACTATTTTGGTGGGAAGGGCGAAGAGGGTAGGGTTGAAAGGGTTACAATTGAGATCAAGACATTTTCCCCCAGCGAAGTTATGTTCTTATCGTGTCCCCGGCCCTTCCATGTGAGGATGGAGCCCAGTTCTGATGGGCACTTTATCTGATGACGATTGGTTGAGGCCCTCGGGCACAGGAAGTGACAGCATACTTCTCACGGCACTTCCCCCTGTGAGAAACTGGCTGTGATCCATGGACGGACATCTGTACACTTTGCTTAAATATGTATCTATTAGAAGAATATTGGTGGATGGGAAGAAGAAGAATTATGCAATTTTAGTCACAGCTAGGAGACCCGAGTTCAATTCCACCCTCGGCCATCTCTGTGTGGAGTTTGCATGTTCTCCCCGTGCATGCGTGGGTTTTCTCCGGGTACTCCGGTTTCCTCCCACATTCCAAAAACATGCTAGGTTAATTAGCGACTCCAAATTGTCCATAGGTATGAATGTGAGTGTGAATGGTTGTTTGTCTATATGTGCCCTGTGATTGGCTGGCAACCAGTCCAGGGTGTACCCCGCTTCTTGCCCGAAGACAGCTGGGATAGGCTCCAGCATACCTGTGTGAACCTAGTGAGGATAAGTGGCATAGAAAATACATGGTTATTGGATGTGGTCTTGTGATTGGGCTGCACAGTAGACAAGTGGTTAGCACACAGGCCTCACAGCTAGGAGACCCGAGTTCAATTCCACCCTCGGCCATCTCTGTGTGGAGTTTGCATGTTCTCCCCGTGCATGCGTGGGTTTTCTCCGGGTACTCCGGTTTCCTCCCACATTTCAAAAACATGCTAGGTTAATTGGCGACTCCAAATTGTCCATAGGTATGAATGTGAGTGTGAATGGTTGTTTGTCTATATGTGCCCTGTGATTGGCTGGCAACCAGTCCAGGGTGTACCCTGCCTCTGGCCCAAAGAAAACTGGGATAGGCTCCACCACTCCCTGTGACCCTTGTGAATGAATTTCAGACCCATCTTTTCAGCATTGTCCGGAAATGTTTATTTGGTAGAGGTGAGGACTTTGGAAAGGCCATTCCCGAAGCTTAATTTGGCAACTATGGTAATCATAACTCATTCCAACTGGTTGTCATGTTCGTCTTCTTGCTGTAAGAAGACAGCTGGGATAGGCTCCAGCACCCCCGCGACCCTCATGAGGATAAGCGGTAGAAAATGAATGAATGAGTCGCTAATTAACCTAGCATGTTTTTGGAATGTGGGAGGAAACCGGAGTACCCGGAGAAAACCCACGCATGCACGAGGAGAACATGCAAACTCCACACAGAGATGGCCGAGGGTGGAATTGAACTCTGGTTTCCTAGCTGTGAGGTCTGAGGTCTGCACGCTAACCACTCGACCGCCGTGCAGCCGAGATGGCAACTAAATAAAAAAAAAAGTTTGTACCGAAACAAATTGGTGAAACGCTGATGAAACTTAAGCAAGATTATAAAGAAGATGAATGCAATGTACGTTTGAACGCTGAAATAAAAAGCATCAGCAGGATTGCAGGACTTGAGTCATGTTGTGGGCAGTTTTTTTCTTTTAAAGGCGCAGTGTATATGTCTATATTAAACAAAATTTTGTCAGCTATATAGAGTTTCAGATGTGAAAATGTGGTCTGGGAGTGTGTGTCCGAGACCATGCAAGCCTGATTTTTATTTTTTGTAATTTTTTTTTTAGTTTTAGGATCCAGTCACTCCCCCTCTTGCTGATGGATGGAGGTCAGGAAGTTGTCAGCTCTTCTGCCCACCCAGGAATGATTTTATTAGGGATAGGAGTCCTGCCACGAGCCACTTTACCATACCAGGTTGCAGATTCTTGTCCAAGATTCATGGTTGCTCTTTTCAGGAATGCGGTCAGGCAAAAGGAACTCAGTTCATGTGTGTGTGTGTTTGCACGCCAATGTCGTTAGAGGTGTGTGTAAGGGATGCAGACTTTATTCATGTTGGTCTTATTCCACTTGCTTAAGCCGATGATACGTTTGCATTAGCCCGCATCTCCCAAAACTGGATCGAGAGCTGACACTTAGAGACGACTTAAAGCGAAATGAAAGGCACTTTAGCTTTGTCTTGTAAAAAAAAAAAAAAAAAAAAAGCACAAATTTGTGATGAGGGAGAGACGAACAAGCATTAGCGAGGAACGTTGACCATAGCAGCTTTATTACTGCCAGAGATTTACGCTGCACTGTATTCCCAACCGTCACTCGTAAAACTTAAAAAATAGAAAAGGGAGTGGGTGATAAACTAGTGCAGGCCAATATGATAACCAAACATAAGCAGAAAATCAAACATGAAGGGAGGATGTCATCATGCAGCTGCATGACAGGTAAATATATTTCTGTTATTTCTCACTTTGCCCCCTTTAGCCGTCTTTCCAGCAAAACCCATTTGTCATTGACGCTTTTGTGAAAGGAAATGCAATCACAACCTTTAATAATAACATTGTTGAAGCCTGGACTGTATGAATGTATACCACATTTGCTGTATCATTAACTTCCCTCTTACCCCCACCCCCACCCCACACACCCACGGTGTCATCTCGAGGGGCCATATCCTCAAGTGATCTTAAAAAAAAAAATGCTTTGACGACTTGAAGAAGAATTTGTAGAAGTGTCCCGAGGTGTGTTTCTGAGAAAAAAAAAGATAAGATAAACCGATGGAGTTCAATGAGGCATTCAGCGAGATCCTCCCGGATGATAAACGGAAAAAAGAAGAGATAGTGCGGGTGTGTGTGAGGTAGTCAGATTCAGGCGATGCAGTTGGCAGGTTTTGTGTACTAGATTGTTGTTAGATTACAGTATCCGACTTTGCTGAAGCAAGCTAGACCATAAAGCGTCATGTCTGAGCGTTACTTGAGCATGTGGAAGTGATGACTACGTGCCGTTGGTTAGCCACGCTTGGCTATACGGGCCCCCTGTCTCTCGGACTGCATTGTAAAAAATCACGTTGATCTAGCCTGACAAGGCGTTGAGTCTTATCCCCGCAGCATAAGCTTAGGGGTTGACGCTTCCGGCTGAGGAGCATAGCAGCAGTGGATAAGATGAGCGAGAGGCGAGAAGATCCTCTGCCTCATCGGCTGCATTAAGAGATGGGAGGAATCTAAAGTGCAAAATCGTCCTCTTTTTACGATCAGTTGGGATTTAGTGCAAGTTTGTGGCAGTCGGCTCCAGCACCCGAGTTCTCCCTCCTGACAGGGTAATCGCCCAGAGGCTTAACGCCACAGGAAGAACAATACCTCCCACTTCCTCTCATCTCATCTCACGGATGATCTGGACAAAGTACCCGTCCACATCGACCATATCTGCGGCAGCGAAGCAGTGGAAGAGAGACAGGAGGATGACATGGTGAGGCCTGAGAGGATACTAAGGAAGAGTCCAACAGGAACGGCAATGAGAGAATGTTTGTTTGTCTGGAATGTTTTTTTTTTATTTACTTTTTTAGTTTGTAAATAGAACTTCATAACATAATCTTTACCACAAATGCCGAAACAATGAAGTTTACCTCCACTAATTTCTTTGTCCAGGATGAAATGATAATACAACCTACATCCAAAAATCATTGACGAACATGACAACCAGTTGGAATGAGTTATGATTACCATAGTTGCCAAATTAAGCTTCCGGAATGACCTTTCCAAAGCCCTCACCTCTACCCAATAAACATTTCCGGACAATGCTGAAAAGATGGGTCTATGCCAGGAAATTCAATTGAAATTCATTCACGAGGGTCATGGGAAGTGCTGGAGCCTATCCCGGTTGTCTTTGGACGAGAGGCGGGGTACACCCTGGACTGGTGGCCAGCCAATCACAGGGCACATATAGACAAACAACCATTCACACTCACATTCATACCTACGGACAATTTGGAGTCGCTAATTAACCTAGCATGTTTTTGGAATGTGGGAGGAAACCGGAGTACCCGGAGAAAAGCCACGCATGTGCGGGGAGAACATGCAAACTTGGTTGGAATTGAACTCGGGTCTCCTAGCTGTGTGACCTGCATTCTAACCACTCGTACGCCATGCATTGAAATGAACTTTTACATTTAGTTTGAGTATTAGTATAGAGCTGCACCTCTTAATTATTTTTTGTTATGCCCCCCCCCCCCGAAACCAGGATGATGCAACAAAATGGAGAGCATACAAGCGTTTTCAAGAGTCAAATTGCATGTTGAGTACTATAAATGTGTACATGTTGGTAGGTCTGCATTACAAATGAAAGCCTCTCATGTGTGATCCCCCCCCCCCCCTCCCCCTCTCCGACAGTTTCCCGCACCCCTTGCTGGAGAAGCACTGGTATGGAGTAACCTTGATTGGCGTCATTCATCTGTTCTCAAACCAAAACGTACTCTAACTGAATACATTTTCCCCCATATGAATATAATGCAAATCCAATTCATCCAGTGCGGACAAAACACTTAGTTTTACATGCTGACACCAATTTAAAATACATATAAATACACATAAAATACGACTGGAAGGGATAAATTAACATTTAACATTTAGTTCTAAACTAAGCCATTGCTGATTCTGTGCATTGTTAAGGTAATATCATGTAAGGTTAATGTCTCAATCAATGTGACGTTTCAATATTTTTTTTGGCTAATTCGATGTAGCGAAGAACTGTATATTTGTATAATCATTCTACCTGCGAAAAAAAACCGGTTCAAATCAATTATTCAGGTCCCCAAATCGATGTGACGTCCCATCCCATGATAAGCTTATGTAAACTTCTGACCAGAGCTGCACATAAAGAACTCCACGTGTCAGTATTTATAACCGCGTTGTAAGAAACTGCATCCACGCAAGATCCTAGGGGGGGTCAGTGATAATCTGCCGTAGGTTTTAGTATCTCGAATCCTTCCCGTTCCCATTAGTAAGCGCCCTAAATAAAGCTTTATCTCTGACACATGCAAATGAACAGATGCAGCAGTAAAAAAAAAAAGATGAAAAGATGAAAAGGCTGCTATTACAGTAATCTACCTTGGCAGAGATGAGAGGCTTTTATCTGTCTTAAATTAACTAGCTGATCCACAGTCCATCATATGCCGGTCCGAAAGGCATCAGGTAGTGTAGTGCTGCACAAAAAAAACGTCTTTAACATAAAGCACTCCACAGCAAGTGGGCCGCTTTTATCAGGTGTAAACTCGTCTAAGAGTAACATCTTTCCTTTTATAGTTTTTGCTTAGTTTTAAAAAAGTGTCGATGACTATGAAAACTGCAGTACAAACGACATACACTGCTGGTTAGCTTTTTCTCCAAACTCATTTTTTAGTTCTATCTCATTGATCAGGATGGACTTGGGTTCCAGCTCCCCTTCTTGCTCCCAGTCCAGGTGTTGGGCTTCACTGGGTGTCTAAATCTGTTAAGTAGCGTCTCACTGCCTTGTGTTTAGCTTTGTGATAAGGAGCAGAGTCTCCAGTCGCTACCTCACACACACACATTGTCACATAAACCAGCCATTACTTTGCATCATTGAGGTTTATTTTACCTGATAAGGACTCTGAGAAGCCACTCTCTCTTTTTTGAATCAGCCCTGAATAGGAGTGACTGTTGTGAAGATTCGGTGTATGGTTCAATGAGAATCACATAGTCAAATTTTGCCACCATGTTGCTTGCCTTCCTGGTTTAATGCAGAAGTGTAGTTATTCAGCAGGGCTCTACATTAAAAACAAAAATGACTTGCCCATGGGGAATCCTTAAGGTGAGAACTACTTGCCCAAACTTGCCCCATGTAAAAAGAAAAGACTGCCATAATGACATCATCTAATTTTTGTGGCATCACATGAGAATCTCAAAGATGAAATTATCATTTCTTATGGTTGTTTTCCTACATAGATCATGACGTTGCATGGAAATCTGGATTTCCATGACATTATTCAATAGACACATTTGTGTACTAGTAAAGTGTTTTTCTTTCATTCATTCATTTTCTACCGTCGCGGGGGGTGCTGGAGCCTATCCCAGCTGTCTTCGGGCAAGAGGCGGGGTACACCCTGGACTGGTCGCCAGCCAATCACAGGGCACATATAGACAAACAACCATTCACACTCACATTCATACCTATGGACAATTTGGAGTCGCCAATTAACCTAGCATGTTTTTGGAATGTGGGAGGAAACCGGAGTACCCGGAGAAAACCCACGCATGCACAGGGAGAACATGCAAACTCCACACAGAGATGGCCGAGGGTGGAATTGAACCCTGGTCTCCTAGCTGTGAGGTCTGCGCGCTAACCACTAGTAAAGTGTTTTTAATCCAGAAAAAAATGCACAATAATTTTTAAAGCAAAGGTGAGAAAAATCGGCGGTCGAGTGGTTGGCGCACGGACCTCACAGCTAGGAGACCCGGGTTCAATTCCACCCTCGGCCATCTCTGTGTGGAGTTTGCATGTTCTCCCCGTGCATGCGTGGGTTTTCTCCGGGTACTCCACTGAGAGGAGGTTTGAGAACCGTTTTTAGGACTTACGCCTGCTGCACTTAACAGCTTGGTGCAAATACGCTCAGCAGAAAAGCTCCCCATTGTGCGCCTAAAACAATCAGGGCTAATTAAATGATCGTAAACAGACCATCCTCAGAACTAGGGCAGCTGCTGGAGAGAAAGTGAGTTGTTTTTTTACACGTAACTTTACTTTGAGTATTTGCGCAACATGCACTGGCACTCGCTAACATAACCTTAGGGTGACACCTTTTACCCTGCAGGAGCTGCTAATTGGCCCAAATGACTGCAACCAAACTCAATTACGTGTTGGCTGACTGCACAACAATAATGACATCTGTCCCGCGCTTTTTATAGCATAGAGCAGTGTTTTTCAACCTTTTTTGAGCCACGGCACGTTTTTTTTTTTTACATTGGAAAAATCTTGTGGCACACCACTAACCAAAAATGTTACAGAATGTCACCACGACCTCACACGTGCATCAATAAGTCTATGGGAGGAACAAGCTAGGTGTTGCCACACGGACCAATATTACATTGCTATGCCAGTCTTTACACCACAGACACTCCACAGTAGCCATGTTTTTACATGACGACTTTTTCTCTTTCCGAATGACCTTTCGGGAAACAATAGTATCCATAGAAAGGAATATTCCAATCTCTTGTCTACATGCGCCGTGAAAATCAAACAGAATAGTCAATAGGGCATGCCCAGTAAAACGTAAACATCAACATCACGTGATACTGGCTTCCCCGAGTTTTTCTTTCACTTGTCGGAATAACTCTGTATTGCCAGTTTTTTGTCTGTCCAGTCTTGAAATTTATTTTGAATCAAAAACAAACTTTGCTTAGTCCAGTGCCGATTGCTGGAATGTGGGAGGAAACCGGAGTACCCGGAGAAAACCCACGCATGCACGGGGAGAACATGCAAACTCCACACAGAGATGGCCGAGGGTGGGGCTATTGACATAATATTTGCAAATGATGATTAATAAATGTTAATTATAAAAAGCGATATTGGATAATTCCTGGGCGGCATGGTGGTCTAGTGGTTAGCGCGCAGAACTCGCAGCTAGGAGACCAGGGTTCAATTCCACCCTCGGCCATCTTTGTGTGGAGTTTGCATGTTCTCCCCGTGCATGCATGGGTTTTCTCCGGGTACTCCGGTTTCCTCCCACATTCCAAAAACATGCTAGGTTAATTAGCGACTCCAAATTGTCCATAGGTATGAATGTGAGTGTGAATGGTTGTTTGTCTATATGTGCCCTGTGATTGGCTGGCGACCAGTCCAGGGTGTACCGCGCTTCTCACCCGAAGACAGCTGGGATAGGCTCCAGCACCCCCTGCAACACTCGTGAGGAAAAGCGGTAGTGAATGAATGAATGAAATTATATGAGGAAAGCAGGAAGTGAACAAATGTAACAGTTACTGATTGTAAAAGTACCAGATGGAGGGGTAGGATTTAATAAGACTTGCTTCTTCCTACTCCTTTTGGACATGTGGAACTGGGAACTGATTATGGGATGCATTCAATTGTAATCTGATAATTCCTCACGGCACACCTGACGGTTTCTCAAGATACACTAGTGTGCCGCGGTACAGTGGTTGAAAATGACTGGCATAGAGCACCACAAATGGCCACAAGAGGTCCTGCCTGCCTGTCTATCAGATGCTCATTCACAGGTTATAGGTTTGCTCATTGATTGTATGTATGTATGTATATGTATATGCTTCATTCATTCACAGTCTGACTGCATGCTAAATATATGATTTCAATGCATTACCTGTTTCTTTTGACTGGAAATTGTCACTGTCTCCGTCTAATTGGATTCAAAGAACACCAGCGGCTAATATGGCCTGCTGCCATCAAGTCGTCCTTTTTAAAGCAGCTCTGATCTGATTGCTGGAGTTTATTGGAAAATGAAGAGCGCAGGGGCAGGGCCCGAGCCCTCCTGTGTTCCTCTCAATCGAGCTCTTTTCACGAAGTGCTTCAGCCTTTACCTAGTTACCGGTCTTATCAGTCACTGTGAGTTTGGGGGTCACTTTGGACAAAGACCTAGAGGGACTTATTTAATGTAATTTCATTGACAGGAAATGGTACTTTGGATGCAATTAAGTACTTTTAAGGACAGGTAACGGGAGATGGGAAGCGCTGTTTAGACTTTGTTTAAAAGCCATTTGAATGTGCGGCTTGTAGCGCTCGTATCACAATTTGCAATCAGCTCGACCGGCCGGCGTTAGGGCTTCAAACCTCTATTTTGATTTTTACCATGAGTCTCCCGCCACAGCAATGGTTTATTTCCATTTATACCCTCAGCGGAGTCAAAGTCACTCATTGCAAATCTTGATGATATATTTTCTTTGAGAAAATAAACAGTCTGTGATTGTTTGGCGTCCTTGGAGAAAATGGTGCCTGTTTGCGTTCTCAAGACTCCGCAGTCATCTCTCAAGTCTAGAGATTTCTTTTTTGGTAAAAAAAATGGTAACAAAGTGTGTTGAAAACATTTTGTAATGCCCCCCACCCCCATCTATGACTCAACCCTCCCCCACTGTTGGGTTTTTGCAGCCACCACCACTCTCTCCGGTCTCTGTCGCTTGGCGATTTTATCTCACTTTCTTCTGATTTCATTTGACCGTCGGCGGCTAATCAGAGGCCAACATCTGGCTGTTTCCAATGGCAACCGACTGAACTAAATATTCCAGGCCTCCGAAGGTGGGTCACGATTTGAGGGGAGAGAGGCAATGAGAAATGTCCCCAGATTGACAGCTGTGATGGACGGAAAGGAACACAGCCCCGAATGGCGTGGAACTGCTACTGGGTTTTTTTATTTTTTTTATTTCAATGTGCGTATTGGGGAGTATGCGTTACCTCATTTGCCCCCCTAACCCCTCCGAGTCCGCTGCCCATCCCCAGGTCCCCAGTGGGAAAGGGTGGAGATGGGAGTTTGTTTGTTTAGTCGTCTGTGCGCGACGGGAGTGGGGCTCTAGTTTGAGCCATTTTGTAACCACCAAAGCTTCCATAAAGGCGCAGTTTAATCTTAAGTACATTTATTATTATTATTATTATGATTTGTCCATGTTGTATTTTACATCCACTCATTCGTGGATTGACATCATTTAACATATGAATTATTGTCACTGTCCTGACAGGACGTCTACACGGCTTTTCCTGGCCTTAGCCTCTCATTCATGTGTTCATTTAGCCGGCTCCATTAAAGTTTGTTTCCCCGGGGCAAGTAAAAAACCTCATTTAGCGCAGCCTGCCCTGCCAAGACGGGAAACGCCAGACCCCCTCAGCCCTAACTGGATTAGGAACCAGCCAACGGATGGGCCGCGGGACAGAACTCCCTGGTCCCAACCACTTAAGAACATGCAACATTAAAATTGAACCGTGTGGGAAGTGAGGGGGATCAATACAGTAGATAGCGGGGGTGGAGGGGTAGAATACGAACTAATTTCCACTGGGATAATGTGAATCCGGATTGTATTAATTTGCAGGTTATCGGGTCGTACTCGCACACGCAGACGTCTTCATCAGTTGTACTTTGTACTTGTACAGTCTAATACCTGCAACCAATACAACAGCTTTGCCACATTTTAAAATCTGGTATTTATTTAATTTCATGTTTTTATTTTGGCATGTATATTTTAGCATGCTTGATGCCAATAGTAATGGTAATGGTAATGGTTTTATTTCACTTGAACATGCATCAGATTACAATTGAATGCATCCCATAATCAGTTCCCAGTTCCACATGTCCAAAAGGAGTAGGAAGAAGCAAAGCTTATTAAATCCTACCCCTCCATCTGGTACTTTTACAATCAGTAACTGTTACATTTGTTCACTTCCTGCTTTCCATAATACAGTTTAAGGTTTTTTTTTATAATATAATGCACCTCGTACCGAAGTACGAGGTGATATGACCATCCAATGACATAATGTGTACCATAGTAAGTGTCAATATAGTGATATATATAGCACATCATGACTGGTTCAAGACTCTTCATCCTTGTATTTAGCAAACATCAACTGCTTGTATTGTTTCTTGAATTGGCTCATCGTTGTGCATTGTTTGATTTCCTTACTCAATCCATTCTATAGTTTGATTCCACATACTGAAATGCTATGGCTTTTTAACGTAGTCCTAGCATATAAGTGTTTCAAATTTATTTCTTCCCTGAGATCATATTTCTCCTAGAAAAAATTTGGTTGAATAAAATTATAATGTCACCATAACGTTAAAACATTATGACAGAAAAGATAATATTACAGGAACAAATTACAAATATTTGTGAAAAAGTGATCTTAAAAAAAAAGGAAAAACAAGCCAAAAAGTGTAATGTAAGGAAAAAATGTTCATACTAATAATATGCTTCAGCAACAATAACGCAAAGTTGAGAAGTCTTTTTTTTCTTTGCTTTTCTCCGTGGATTTTACATTTTCCAAATGTAAAAGTGTTCCACACATCCTTTTCATTTTTTTTTTTCAATACGTGGCTGCGATGGGAAAAATGGTTAGGGAATCCACAGGTATCCGTATTAAACAAGGCCTACAATCCAGTGGCCTACTTATTCCTAGCGGGGCATTATGCTAGTCAAACAAACCAGGCTTTAGGTGTCAAGTGTGACCATGGTAATTTCCAAGGGTGTTTGCGATGTCGGAGGAACAGGAAGTAAAACGTAGGTAAACAGGTAAACAAAGCAAAATGACTAATATTCCTTGACAAATTGTTGACATTTTTCAATTTCATCATTTCGTTTTTTTTCCTTGTGAAATACAGCATGGTTTTGAACTTTAATAAAACAACAGGAGAAAGGAAATGAAAACAGCTCTCAGCATATGGACAGAAAGGGACCGCAAAAAAAACCCAAAAAACTTTAACTCGATTGTTTTTCTGTTGAGGAACCTGGTTACCGCAAACAAATACTGCCTTCACTTAACGGTGCGCATAACTGTGGAAGTCAGCGTTCCAGGAGTGACATTTCTGTTAAGTGTTTAAGCACTCATTGTTGTAACCCTCCTTCACTGCTCCTCTTATCTGGCTCCTTCTAATGTCCGCTTTTATGACCATTCATTGGTGATTTACATGTTTTTTCCAAATAGGCAGACAAGGATCACAGTTCTTCCCAATCCTTAACACATTTATCTTTTTGTTTGATATAGCTAAGTCACGTAGCATAGCCCAATGTTGTTGGTTTCAAATGTAATTTATTCAGTAAAACTGTTTTTTCGTATTTACCCCACATTTTTGTGTTCCGGAGGTAAAAACGGGATTAGGAGCTAGGGCATTCCTTAGAGCATCCCGGGAGAAAAAGACAGAGATGTAGGGAGGAAGACACGTTTTAGTGCTACACTAACATAAATGCTGTTTGATCTTTTGTGACGCAGTAATTCACAGCAATTAAATAAGAAACATGTCCGTCCTCCTACCCTTGACTTTTCTTTTGTCTCTAAATCAGTGTCATCATTTCATTGATAATCTTTTTTGGTCGTTCTTCTAGAATGTGGCTGTCAGTAATTTATTTATTTTTTTTGATTAGGTTCCAAATAACTTCATAGTCCTTCATGAACCGAAGATTAATTTACAGTATTCCATAATGGCGACGTACGCTAGCAAAGGGGAAACATGGCAGTGGTGCACAAAGGAGATTGATTGACAATGGTTTATAGTCAATCAGAATGCAGAACACAATGGGCGGGCTCTCCCTTAGTCAGTCAGGACTGTTGTGACCAGTGGTGGGCAAAACCGTTCATTTCAGTGAACCAGATCATTCGGTAAAAAGAGCTGTTCGTTCGGTTTATTGGTCGTTAGCCTGTGATCTCCCCCTGTGCATAGACCCGTTCAGTTGTGTCGAGTCAGTCCGTTCACTCATGTTCACGTTCGTTTTGACTCAACAGCGCAACAACAAGTGATGAGTAGTGGTGTGTTGGTTATGAACGAACGGGTCAAAAGAACTAGTTCTTATTTTTTAACAGAATGAACGAGGTCACTGACAAAAAGATCCGTTCATTTACTTCAACTGGTCATTAGCTTGTGCTCTCCCCTTGTGCATAGACCCGTTCAGTTGTGTCGAGTCAGTCCGTTCACTCATGTTCACGTTCGTTCCGACTCAACAGCACAACAACACGTGATGACTAGTGGTGTGTTGGTCATGAACGAACGGGTCAAAAGAACTAGTTCTTATTTTTTAACAGAATGAACGAGGTCACTGACAAAAAGATCCGTTCATTTCGTTCAATTAGTCATAGGCCTGTGATCTCCCCCTCTGCATAGACCCGTTCAGTCGTGTCGAGTCAGTCTGTTCACTCATGTTCACGTTCGTTCCGGTGCTGGAGCCTATCCCAGCTGTCTTCGGGCGAGAGGCGGGGTACACCCTGGACTGGTGGCCAGCCAATCACAGGGCACATATAGACAAACAACCATTCACACTCACATTCATACCTATGGACAATTTGGAGTCGCCTAAATTAACCTAACATGTTTTTGGAATGTGGGAGGAAACCGGAGAAAACCCACGCATGCACGGGGAGAACATGCAAACTCCACACAGAGAGGGTGGAATTGAACTCTGGTCTCCTAGCTGTGAGGCCTGTGCACTAAGATGAAATTTAGATAATATAATATTCTACAGAGAAATGTGACTGCTTGTTCATCATCATGGAATTACGTCATGCTTGTTTTAAGAATTTTTTTCAACTTACAGAAGGTTATGCTCAGCTCTTGCATGTACAAATATTTATCAAACCCTTCAGCACAAACGTATACCTCAGCTATCGCTGTTGTACTGCATTGTCTTGCTCCATTGGTCGGTTTGAATGAAACTGAAAAGGCTCATTCTTTGCTGCCAAAATGCATCAAGCCAGCAGTCCTCACAAACGCTACGGTTAGAGTTATACCCCAGGGATCGTGAAGGACAGAGGCCAGTGGGGGGGGGGGGTAGCAGAGGAGAATGTCATTAAATATCAGGGGAGTTGTATGGATCTGTTATGGTGTGGTTATAATTAAGGGGGACAAACAATGTGTAGAGGGGAGTGTAGTGGGGTGTAAATGCATTAGAGCCGCTTAACCACAGCCTGCTGGGATCAATATGTCTCCATTCACATCAAGCTGGACTGGAGCTGTCCAGCTCTTATAGTGCTGAGATACAGTCACCACATTGAAACAGGTCAAATGATAAATAAATACATGCAGTATTATTAATTGATGCTTGTTAGCATTCCAAACCAGACACCTGTTGAATGCAACAAGGAGTCAAACTGAGGTAGGTAATATAATAAAAAAAAATATCAAAGTGAAAGTAAATGGGATCCGTCTTTGAAGAGATGATGACAGAAGAAGAGAAGGGCACTGATAACCTTGCTGGTTTAAAAGCTTCCTCCGGAGTTTAATCAGGGCTCCCGATTACAAAGACAAGTTCCCAATGCCCCCCCCCCCCCCCCCCCCCCCCACGTCCCAGCACCTGATGTCCGCCAATGATAAACAGCTTTATTAATTAAAAGGCCCCAATTGAATCTGATCAGTGTCTGCTGGGAAGCTTCGGAACGATTAGCTACAAGACCTGACAAAGCTTATTTCTCTGTCATGATCGACTATTTTGATAAATGAAGAGAGACAAGGCAACGCGATGTCCACCTTGCCGCATGCGTGACATTGAGTCAAACACACTGAATACCTTTTTCATGCAGAATAGTACTCTCCATAATTTTAGCCTATGTAATTTTAGATTAGTCGTGGAAAACAGCACTAGCTGTGCTTCTGACAAAGTGTGTCCGACAATGAGTGCTCCTCAGTGGTCCCTATCTTTGAGTTCATAAAAGTCAGGGGTCTCCATCCACTTTTCAATTAGCTCTACAAAGACTTTATTCATTTATTATCAACTCCTAAACCCACTAAATTAGAAAGTATTGTTCGTAGTGGTCTGGAAGTAGTTTGGGAATGTGACCGATTACAGTGGAGTGGGTGTGCCTGGAGGCGGTCCATGAGTGGAATGAAGACCGTTTTGGCAGGAAGCAGAAATCAGCAAGAATAGGTGAAGATTCTGGAGGATCTAGAAAGTTTTCTGTGCGGGTTATTGCGTGTAGCTGCTCTATAGGAGTCCACAACTCAATACAAAGGGTCAAAAATGAACATAACGGATCCCTTTTAACACCATTTGTGTGTACATTGTGGTCGTGTGCAATTATTTTTCTTGATGGTATAAACCGTTAACAGTTAGAGTATGTTGTTTGAGTCTATTTATTTTAATTTTTAATGCCTTTTTAATTTCTCCATCACATACTTTTGTCGGTTTTTCGTTCACCTCATACTCACTCAGTCACAGCAGGAAAGTTGTGTGACACTTAACTCTTCATATGTGATCATCGCTCGGCTCGGCTCGGCTTGGCTTGGCTTGGCTTGGCTGGGACACCCCAGCACGGCTACCTCTTCACCCCCCCTGAGGGAGTCCTGTGTGATCAGATAAGACGGAGTTCCCAGATCAGGGTCAGACTGACACTTGTGTGCCAGAGGAAGAGTGATGGGCTTGGGATGGAGATGGAGCTGGAGAAGCGATCCCTTCTGCTTGAAGGGCCCTCGGGGACCTTTTGAGGCCACTATGTATGTTAAATGTAAGGATACACAACACTTGATTAGAAAGACATTCATGAAGGGAAACTGGATGTTATTGTTCCATCTGCATCATTGTTTTTACTTAGTCTGGTTGATACTGGACTTGGTGCTATGTCACATATGCTAATTATTGTCATTTGATCCAATTAGCTTCCACTTGTCTCTTTGTGGATGTTTAATTTCGGGTGTGTTTGGTGAGTCTCCTGGGGCAGGTCCTTTTCATTGTCAATGACAAAACGATGGTGGCATATTGGGATATTGGGAGCCGTACTGGTGGTTGATTCCCACATACATTTTGAACATCGATACAGCAACACATTTAACAGGGGTCAAAGGGCAAATGAATGATTTTATCTCGACGAAAACCACAAGATAGAATCTTTCTCATAGAGCATTACAAAAAAGTGGCCAAATTATCTGTCCACTGAATGGTAATCGGGGCGGCACGGTGGTCGAGTGGTTAGCGTGCGGACCTCACAGCTAGGAGACCAGGGTTCAATTCCACCCTCGACCATCTCTGTGTGGAGTTTGCGTGTTCTCCCCGTGCATGCGTGGGTTTTCTCCGGGTACTCCGGTTTCCTCCCACATTCCAAAAACATGCTAGGTTAATTAGCCACTCCAAATTGTCCATAGGTATGAATGTGAGTGTGAATGGTTGTTTGTCTATATGTGCCCTGTGATTGGCTGGCCACCAGTCCAGGGTGTACGCCGCCTCTCGCCCGAAGACAGCTGGGATAGGCTCCAGCACCCCCCCGTGACCCTCGTGAGGAAAAGCGGTAGAAAATGAATTAATGAATGGTAATCGGGGCGGCACGGTAATCGAGTGGTTAGCGTGCAGACCTCACAGCTAGGAGACCAGGGTTCAATTCCACCCTCGACCATCTCTGTGTGGAGTTTGCATGTTCTCCCCGTGCATGCGTGGGTTTTCTCCGGGTACTCCGGTTTCCTCCCACATTCCAAAAACATGCTAGGTTAATTAGCGACTCCAAATTGTCCATAGGTATGAATGTGAGTGTGAATGGTTGTTTGTCTATATGTGCCTTGTGATTGGCTGGCCACCAGTCCAGGGTGTACCCCGCCTCTCGCCCGAAGACAGCTGGGATAGGCTCCAGCACCCCCTGCGACCCTCGTGAGGAAAAGCGGTAGAAAATGAATAAATGAATGAATGGTAATCAAAGCAAAAACTGAATGATAAATAACATATCTGTTAGTCTTGAATAAACAAATTCATTTCCCGTGGCTTCATGGTGCTAACAATGTCTTATAAATTGTTCACGGTAAAAAAAAAAAATACTTGATGAAGGGGGAATAACCTTTTAACCAGCTTGCAAAATTTCTCTCTAATGATTCTGAGAGAGAATGTTTTGTGTCCAACAAGAAAAAAAAAAAAAACACGGATATTCAGAGAAATGTACTTTTCAAGGACATGAAGGATTCCTCCAGGGTGTTGAACTTAACCAGAGAAGAAATGTTTTTGCAGACACTGACTGTATTATTGTCTTCAGCCTGCAGACAACCTTTCACATATTTTCCCCTTCTGGGTGTGAGAGCTTTGAGACTTCATGTCTCTGCTGCAGCCACACACACACTCACACAATTATGTACACATTCCCTTTTATATCCATGACGTGACCCATTAACCCGGCGCATCGCAACATTTACATTCAGTCACACACACTCATATGATTTCACACTTATACATTGCGCTGTGTACACACAGAGTTGCAGACGTGCAGATACGCTCATGTAGCGTTTTTTAACTCACGACCAGAAAACACACACTTTGTTAAGCCAGACAGTCTCTTCTAATTGAGCAGAGTGTGTGGCCTTACGTGGCCTTGGCCTGACCCCTCTGGAACTAAGGACAGGACTGAGCCTCCGCTTTGATACATTTGATACGGTTTAAGAGAGGAATGAAGACTTAAGTCTGTTTACATTTGAACTGGATTAGCGTTGGGGGTGACTGTGCAGTACCCCGAAGAGGAAAGAGGGAGTTGAGAAAAGAACACGGCAGAAGACGTTTCTGGAAAAGGAATACGTTTGGTACCATAGTACCTTTTAGTACCATACAGAAGTACACTGAGAGGGTATCCACATGGAAAGTATTTTAGCGTTTCAGCCTTTTATCCACACGGAAACATTCTGGGTGACTTGAAATGGTATTTTTTTGAAAACTGAAAACGCCGGCGGTCGTGTGGTTAGCGCGCAGACCTCACAGCCAGGAGACCAGGGTTCAATTCCATCCATTAATCCATTTTCCTCCGCTTATCCGAGTCCGGGTCGCAGGGGCAGCAGTCTGAGTAGGGAAGCCCAGACTTCCCGGTCCCCGGCCACCTCCTCCAGCTCCACCGGGAGGACACCAAGGCGTTCCCAGGCCAGCTGTGGTTCTGGTTCAGCTGGTTCTGGTTCAATTCCACCCTCGGTCATCTCTGTGTGGAGTTTGCATGTTCTCCCCGTGCATGTGTGGGTTTTCTCCGGGTACTCCAGTTTCCTCCCACATTCCAAAAACATGCTAGGTTAATTGGCGACTCCAAATTGTCCATAGGTATGAATGTGAGTGTGAATGGTTGTTTGTCTATATGTGCCCTGGGATTGGCTGTGGCCACCAGTCCAGGGTGTACCCCGCTGGGATAGGCTCCAGCACCCCCGCGACCCTCGTGAGGATAAGCGGTTGAAAATGAATAATATGTAATATAATAAATTTTAATTTATAACGCACTTTACATCAAATAAATGATCTCAAAGTGCACATATAGCAAATTGCATGACACTTTTACAGGTACAATAATACCAGGTGGACTATATAATATATACCCCCCCCCCCCCCCCCTGCCACCCCCAATTTTGTTAAATCAATGCGAGTTAAAAGGTGAAAGGTTTGCCCACCCCTGGTCTAAATGAATGATGCCAACCATGCCAAGAGCCGAGGTACGTACTTGCTGATTATTATGTCTATTATTATGATGATTATTATTATTATTTGTCCAATAACAATAATAATGACAAAACATTATACAATAATTAACATGCTTAAAAACCTGTCACTGACTTGATGACCGAGTGCTTCTCTGTCAGTCCTAGTCAATAATTAAGACCATTATAGTTATTATTAAAATATGAAAAAGCAAAATGGAGATTATTGGAAATCTGTCTGAACATTAAGAAAAACCTTTGTTCTTGCTCAACTTTTCATTTTCTCCCTTTTCTGAATTAATGATTGGGCTTTGCTAATGGCTTCCTACATTTTGTAGAGGGCGGAACCATCTAGAATTTCATCCTTAGGATGCTTGCCAGAGGTTGTTAGATCCTGTAGGTAACATATTAAGATATTTAAGACATATTATTATACACGTGTCCTGTTGTTACAACATATATACTACATATTATGACGCCCCTCCCCTTAGTAAATCAAAGAACGTGTAGCCCTGAACTGTCTCCTATCCAGGAATTATTATTGTAACTATATCATTAATGACAAACCATATACATTGAGGAAAAATGGTCTCGTAAAGGCTTAAATTAACTTGTCACTTAAAAAGAAACAAAAAACAGGCCCCTGAATTTGGACGAGTATTATCTGGTAAGTAAATGATAACGTTTTGCCTGAAGGTGTGTCTGGTCACTTTTGCAAGTCAGACACATGGACACACATTGACGACACTGGCGGTACAATGGATGGTATTGTTAGAGTCCTCCACTGCTCATTCAAGTTGGCCACATGAAAGAAGTCAATGGAAGGAAGAATGACGAATGAATGTGTTGGTGTTTCTGGTTTGCAGGCTTGTGCCGTGCTGGGTTGAGTATGAGAATGTGTGTGTGTGTGTGTGTGTGTGTGAGTGTGTGTTGAAGCAGGGCAACATATTTGTGTGTTGCTTTGCTTGTTTGTCACATGATGTCCTGTGGCAATCGCTAACTAACCGTACAGGCGCCAGTAGAGGATGAGTTGGCGGGGGTGAGCGACGGGCATGAGAAGTTACAGAATTGTGAAGAGGAGCCATGGAGGGGGGGGGCACTCTGTCTGACTGCTGTCACATGACGGGCATATAATGAAGACAAACTACGTTCAAACTGTTGAATAATTGTCGTTGACTCGTGACCTCTCCTAGCATTTTGTGTCCATGAGCTTTGAATCCGCCGAAGAAGTCACCATCCCCGTGCTAGACCATGTACTGTACTTTCAGTACCACAAAGAACACATTCACCTATGTAATCTTTATTTATTATTATTGCTGTAGGGATTTATTTGGACACAAGATTAGGGCAAACAACTACATATGATAATATTTTATTTTTGGTAGGTAGTTATAAGTGCTATTTTGGTTATTTACACTCTTGATCAAAAATGTTAACGCTGCTGAAAAAAACAGCTTTGACCAGCTACCAGCATGACCAGCAAGACCAGCTTATGTTGTGTTTTTGGACTGGTATGCTGGTCTCCAGACCAGCAAGACCAACATATGTTGTGTTTCCATGCTAGTGTGCTGGTCTCCAGACACAACATAAGCTGGTCTTGCTAGTGTGCTGGTCTCCAGACCAGCATACTAGCATATGTTGTGTTTCCGTGCTAGTATGCTGGTCTCCAGACCAGCAAGACCAGCATATGTTGTGTTTCCATGCTAGTGTGCTGGTCTCCAGACACAACATAAGCTGGTCTTGCTGGTCTTGGAGTCGCCAATTAACCTAGCATGTTTTTGGAATGTGGGAGGAAACTGGAGAAAACCCACGCATGCACGGGGAGACCATGCAAACTCCACACAGAGATGGCCGAGGGTGGAATTGAACTCAGGTCTCCTCTCTGTGAGGCCTATGTGCTAACCACTCAACCGCCATGCAGCCTATCTATTATATTACTGTTGTTAAATTTCATTCATTCATTTTCTACCGCTTATCCTGGAGTGCTAGAGCCTATCCCAGCTGTCTCTGGGCCTATTAGGCGGGGTACACCCTGGACTGGTGGCCAGCCAATCACAGGGCACATACGTATAGACAAACAACCATTCACACTCACATTCATACCTATGGACAATTTGGAGTCGCTAATTAACCTAGCATGTTTTTGGAATGTGGGAAGAAACCGGAGTACCCGGAGAAAACCCACACATGCACGGGGAGAACATGCAAACTCCACACAAAGATGACCGACAATGGAATTGAACTCGGGTTTCCTAGCCACTCGGCAAAGGTTGTATTTAAAACCTTTCTTATAGGAGATTTTTATCACTTCCAGTTAAAGTTTGCGTGTTAGTCGACACTTTTTCTGTGTGTCTGTTTTGTTATTTTTTGGGGGGGGGAATGGGGGTGTTGCCTTCGCCCTCTGTATGGCAGTGTTTGGCTGTGTGATAGGCCACTGTGAAATGTGTCTGACAGCAGCAGCCAGTTGCACTTTTGTGTGTGTGTGTGTGTCCGTATGTGTATGTGCGTACTTGTTTGTGATGCCGAGATGAATTGCAATTTTAACGTATTCATGGCTGATGTCAGAGAGAAGCCAGTTGTACTTACTGTATTCCTGTCATTAGTCCAGAAGGAGGCCTAATGGAGAAAGGAAACGTGGGCATGGACTTGATGCTTGTGCAACAAAAGAGCAAGGAAGGAGAAAGAAAGAATGTTAATAGAGTAGGAGTGAGGAAATGAATCAATGGAAGGCACTGCCGTTCTGTCTTATTCAACAAGCGCCCCCCCACCCCCCCTCCTCTCGTCTGTCAGCTATTTTTTCCCCCTTTTTCATTTTTGAGCTCTTGATCACTTCTCTTTCCCCTTTCCACAACATTCCGTGCAGTTTTGTCATCCTGCCAAGGAAACAAATCAGAGTGTACCTCTCCCAGTTGCCTTCCCTTTGTCCCATTCTGCCTTTTTTTGCTTTTTTTTTTTTAGCTGTCTACGAAAGTGTCTCAGCACACTACGCTCGGACCCTCGCTCCCATCACGTCCGACTGGGATTGATGACTGTTGAGCATGTATACAGCAAGCAATGCTGGATCATTCTTCCCTTCCGGTAGAACCTGGGTTCCCAAAGTGGCGTACATGTTGAGTTCAAAGTTATAAAATCTACATATATAGGATGAATACTGACCTCATGTAATGGTAATGGTTTTATTTCATTTGAACATGCATCAGATTACAATTGAATGCATCACATAATCAGTTCCCAGTTCCACATGTCCAAAAGGAGTAGGAAGAAGCAAAGCTTATTAAATCCTACCCCTCCATCTGGTAATTTTACAACCAGTAACTGTTACATTTGTTCACTTCCTGCTTTCCGAATATAATTTTCTACCGCTTATCCTCACGAGGGTCGCGGGGACTGCTGGAGCCTATCCCAGCTGTCTTTGGGCGAGAGGTGTGGTACACCCTGGACTGGTGGCCAGCCAATCACAGGGCATATATAGACAAACAACCATTCACACTCACATTCATACCTATGGACAATTTGGAGTCGCCAATTAACCTAGCATGTTTTTGGAATGTGGGAGGAAACCGGAGTACCCGGAGAAAACCCACGCATGCACGGGGAGAACATGCAAACTCCACACAGAGATGGCCGAGGGTGGAATTGAACCCTGGTCTCCTACCTGCGAGGTCTGTGCGCTATCCACTCGTCCACCGTCCCGCCACCTCATATTTTCACATACCAAAATATGAGGTGATATGACCATACAATGACATAATGTGTACCATAGTAAGTGTCTATATATATATATATATATATATATATATATATATAGCACATCATGACTGGTTCAAGACTCTTCATCCTTGTATTTAGCAAACATCAACTGCTTGTATTGTTTCTTGAATTGGCTCATCGTTGTGCATTGTTTGATTTCCTTACTCAATCCATTCCATAGTTTGATTCCACATACTGAAATGCTATGGCTTTTTAACATAGTCCTAGCATATAAGTGTTTCAAATGTAGTTCTTCCCTGAGATCATATTTCTTATATTAAGTATTGGATGACATTTTTCAAACTTTAATCAAAATTAGACCATGCAAAATACACATTTTTGAACCAGAGTTTGTATTTACTATAAAATTAAGTAATCATGTTCAATATTTCAAGTTAATGAAAATTAAAAAAGCTTCAAGTGAAATATCTGAAGATGTATATACAGTAAAAAAAAAAACTTCTCTTGTTTGGATGAAGTGTCTCTTGTTTGGTGGGATCTGTTTTGCCCTTTTCTAAGGGTTTCAAAGTGGATCCCTGATTCCTCAGTTCTCCTTTGTGTGCATACAAGGATTTTTGCACATGTCTTTTATCATCCATTTTTATTGGCACCATTGTAATTGAATGAAGTCATTTACATCACTGACTTTTAAATTAATTTTCTTGTGCTCTTTTTTTTTTTTTTCTCAAGATGATCTCCACTGAAGCATAACTGTGCTGGCATGTTTTAATCAGACGGGCAAATTGAATAATTCTATCATTTTGGTCTTGTCTTTACCTTTTATGCTGGTGATTAACTGTGTCACCAGTTGTTCGGCTGGCAGGGTGGATAAGCTGGATTAGATGTTTTTTTCTTACATGAATTCCTCTGTGTGTTCGTCTGTGTGTGTATATCTGTATTTGAGTGTGTGTTTGACGCCAATTAAAGATGGATTGGCAGGTTAAAAGCCTGTAAATGTAGCACAGGGTAGGATGAGACTAACATCGGCAACCTCACTTGACCTTCAGGTCAGAGAAAATCATATAAAGATGTCATAATAGTGGTGAGATGTCTGTCAGTCCATAGCGACGGGGGGGCAACGGGACACGTAAGAAACCGAAAATATTGGGGAGGGATGGGCTAACATGCTGATCTAATTTATGCTGGATATCGATTTTAGTCTTTTTTTTATAAAAGCCTTGTTTTAGTACAACAAAATGCAATGATTAAACAATGGACAATAAGCTCCATACATCCATTTTCCATTATCCATTATTCCATTATAAATATCCATTATTCCATTATCATCCATTATCCTCACTAGGGTGGCGGGTATGCTGGAGCCTATCCCAGCTGTCTTTGGGCAAGAGACAGGGTACACCCTGGACTGGTTGCCAGCCAATCACAGGGCACATATAGACAAACAACCATTCACACTCACATTCATACCTATGGACAATTAACCTAGGAGAAAATGCAAACTCCACACAGATATGCCAAACAGAGATTCGAACCCAGGTCTTCCAACATGCTATCTGTCTCTTGCGACTTTCTTTGGTCTAATTAGGGATTATTTTGCAGTGATAATTAAAAGAAACAGTACGCAGTAATAACATATTTTTCTGAATGATAATAGTGTACAAATTATTGTTAATAATCAATATAATTCACAAAAATGTTGAGACATTAATTATATGGTATAATAATCACAGTACATTGTATTAAAATTGATTAACTTCAATTTCTCAAGGAAATTTAACAATGTGGGCTGCACGGTGTTCAAGTGGTTAGCACGCAGACCTCACAGCGAGGAGACCAGGGTTCAATTCCACACTCTGCTATCTCTGTGTGGAGTTTGCATGTTCTCCCCGTGCATGCGTGGGTTTTCTCCGGGTACTCCGGTTTCCTCCCACATTCCAAAAACATGCTAGGTTAATTAGCGACTCCAAATTGTCCATAGGTATGAATGTGAGTGTGAATGGTTGTTTGTCTATATGTGCCCTGTGATTGGCTGGCCACCAGTCCAGGGTGTACCCCGCCTCTCGCCCAAAGACAGCTGGGATAGGCTCCAGCACTCCCCGCGACCCCCGTGAGGATAAGCAGTCGAAAATGAATGAATGAATGAATGAAATTATATTAGGAAAGCAGGAAGTGAACAAATGTTACTGATTGTAAAAGTACCAGATGGAGGGGTAGGATTGGCTGGTCCACCAGTCCAGGGTGTACCCCGCCTCTTGCCCGAAGACAGCATGACAAATGAATGAATGAATGAATTTAACATCGTAATTGGAACAACAGCTTTTAAATAAACAAACCAAAAAAGACAAAAAAAAAACCCCAATGAAAATAAAATGGACAACACAACCACAACCGAAAACTACACCCTGCACCTGATGGTTGTGTTTCAGGTGTGCATACAAGTTGGTTGTATTCCCCTTCTTCCTTGTTGCTACTTTCAAGAAAAGAAATGTCCTCTTTCATAGTTCTTTTTTTTTTTTTTACATATTTTTTTTGTTAAAGTCATTACAGTGAGCCATACGGTTCACAGGACACTTTTGATTGGCTTTTATTCTTAATCCCAAACAGAATAAACATAAACACGCGCACTCAACTGATCAATTGTAGTGCGATAACTGCAAATAAATGTTCTTCCCTAACTGTGGTGGACGTGTTGGTCTGAAGCATTTTCTTCTACCATTGAGTCGATACAAACAAGCAAATGATGACGGTCATGCAGAAACCACAGGGAAGTGGGTTTATTTCACCGGCCCATTTTTTTTTTTTTAACTCATCTTTCTCTCACCACGGTGTCTTTTCTTTCCGACAAATATGACAGATGCATATCATGCTGCAGTCTGCTCTGAGGAGATAAGGACCGGTGAGGTGCTGGGGTTGCAACATCCCACTGGGCCAATGAGTGAGCACAATGCCGTTTCATAGCGATCCTCCACTGATAGGCCTACTGTGCATGTGTAAATGCACATGATGCCGCTGATAATTGCTGTCGCCACTACATTTCTGCATCCACTCTGTAATGCTGGCTGGTATGGACATGTACTCTGAAGCTTGGATAAAAAAAAAATATATATATATATATAATATTTTTTCAAAAGTTAAAATTGTTGAGGTACAACTGAGGAGGTTTTGCCTCAGTCACTCAGTCATAGTCGAGTTTTTCCCGAGTGGAATAATAATCGTCTTTCGTTTCTCTTTCCGAGATACCTCAGATCAGCGTTACCCAACTTTTTTTTGACCCATGTGTTCCCAGAAATCTTTATATATATAATATTTTTTTTCAAAAGTTAAAATTGTTGAGGTACAACTGAGGAGGTTTTGCCGAGTTTTTGTCGAGTTTTTCCCAAGAGGAATAATAATCGTCTTTCGTTTCTCTTTCCGAGATACCTAAGATCAGCGTTACCCAACCTTTTTTGACTTACATGTTCCCAGAAATCTTCGGAGGGCGGGGGCAGTTCCAACATTATACATATATATATATATATATATACAACTGAGGAGGTTTTGCCTCAGTCAAATTGCGTTTTTCTCGAGTGGAACAATAATCGTTTTTCGTTTCTCTCTCCCAGATGCCCTCGATCAGTGTTACCCAACCTTTTTTGACCCATGTGTTCCCAGAAATCTTCAGAGGGTGGGGGCGGTTCCAACATTATACATATATATGTATAATATATTTTTTCAAAAGTTAAAATTGTTGAGGTACAACTGAGGAGGTTTTGCCTCAGTCATATGGAGTTTTTCTCGAGTGGAATAATAATCGTTTTTTGTTTCTCTTTCCGAAATCTGCGTTACCCAACCTTTTTTGACTAACATGTTCCCAGAAATCTTCGGAGGGCGGGGGCGAGTCCAACATTATAGCAATCTAATGTGCCTTATTGATGATGTATATACCTAAGACAGTATGTTATGCACCAACAAATATTGCTTTGTTTGCATTGCCACACATTATCAGCATTTGAGGCCAAATATGAGGTGAAATTATTGCACCTTAAAGCTTTCCCAATGGTTGCCTTTAGATGATTTTGTTTTAAAAACGCTGCGTCCCAACTTCCTAGTGTGTGTTTGTGTATCTCCGATTGTGTTTTACCAAACACATAAGTAAAGCTGGAGACTGAACCAAATGATGTCTCCTAGTGCGGATAAAAACGTCTTTGTTAAGAAATGCCCTCTTGGTAAAGAAATGAACAATTATGTGATGTGTTTGTGTCTGTGCACATTTATCAGAAGTATTAAGTGAATATCACACAGAACAGTAAAGCCACTGTTATATTTCAATACAAACTGTCAACACTTTGGCCTGTCTTGGAAAAGTTTGCTTTAACTTTATTTCTGAGAGGCTGTGGTTGCGTTATAAAATGAAAAGATGAAAAGTTGGCTATTGGTTCCGATGTTTTTTTGTATATATAACATATAACAGGAGTGGTATTACTTCCCGGCAGCAAAGGTACTATGGAAGGACTTAATGCGCAATGGCTTTAATGTGTTCATGTCACTTTACTTTGTGTTGAGTTCAGTGTCTGTAGGATGAGCGGCTACAGGTCATGAAGGAAACCCATTCCAGACGCTAATGTCAACAGTTTTAAAGCTTGTTACTATGAATGAGTGGAGGAATAAATCAAAAAGGCAATCAGTCATATGGAGTTTTTCTCAAGTGGAATAATAGTCTTTCATTTCTCTTTCCGAGATCCCTAAGATCAGCGTTACCCAACCTTTTTTGACTAACGCGTTCCCAGAAATCTTCGGAGGGCGGGGGCAGTTCCAACATTATTTATATATATATATATATATATATATATATATATACATATACACACAACTGAGGAGGTTTTGCCTCAGTCATATGGAGTTTTTTTCCCGAGTGGAACAATAATCGTCTTTCGTTCCTCTTTCCGAAATACCTAAGATCAGCGTTACCCAACCTTTTTAGATCCACATGTTCCCAGAAATCTTCCAATCAGAGGGCGGGGGCGGTTCCAACATTATACATATATATATATATATATATATATATATATATATATTAAATTTTTTTTCAAAATTTAAAATTGTTGAGCGGCGGCACGGTGGTCTAGTGGTTAGCGTGCAGACCTCACAGCTAGGGGACCAGGGTTCAATTCCACCCTCGGCCATCTCTGTGTGGAGTTTGCATGTTCTCCCTGTGCATGCATGCTAGGTTAATTAGCGACTCCAAATTGTCCATAGGTATGAATGTGAGTGTGAATGGTTGTTTGTCTATATGTGCCCTGTGATTGGCTGGCGACCAGTCCAGGGTGTAGCCAGCCTCTCGCCCGAAGACAGCTGGGATAGGCTCCAGCACCCCCCGCAACCCTCATGAGGAAAAGCGGTAGAAAATGAATGAATGAATGTTCATGTCACTTTACTTTGTGTTGAGTTCAGTGTACGTAGGATAAGCGGCTACAGGTCATGAAGGAAACCCATTCCAGCCGCTAATGTCAACAGTTTTAAAGTTTGTTACTATGAATGAGTGGAGGAATAAATCGAATAAATCGAATAAATCAAAAAGCAATCAGTCATGCAAAAGAGCGGGACAGTGGAGACATTCTGCCTGTGATTATCATTATGTTGTGACTCCAATTTTGGACATGGACTTATGTCATTGCTGATTTTTACTATCCAGTGTATGACTTGTAGGATTCAGTATTTGCAATATGGTGGAACGCAGCACCAATAACATAGCCTCTGGCTGACCCGGTTTATAAATGGAGCTAGCGTTTTAAAAAAAACGGCATTGGGAGAGCCACAGAAATGCTGTGTCATTGAATCCCCCGCAAGCTCGGTAAGAACTGCAGATCTCTGTGGGCGTCAACTGTCATCCCATTCTCTGTCTCAACACCCGTCCTAGTGGGAGAGCATCCATGCCGGGGAGGGTCCTCCTCACTTCTCTTCTGGCTGCCGGCCAAGCTGTCCTGGACCCACTCATGCCTTTCTCCAGTTACCTCCCAGTGAAAGTGATTTGGGTGGAAAAGAGTGGGGGGACATAATACCGGCACGTAAGAGGATGGCGAGTTCAGACACCTTGTCCCCTGAGCTTTCCGAGACATTAGTACTGTACTTGCTCTCTGCTCTGAATGGGCTCATTTGTCCTCGGACATCAGGGATGGATTTGTGTTGTAGAGCAGGTGAGCAGGGGGTGGGTCGGCATAATCCAATGTATCCTGAATACTACCTGTCCCAGGTGGACACCCTGAATGCTCACTGACCCATCTGAAAGAAGAGGGGCCTCCTTTGTGGGATAAGATGTGGGGAGCCTGGAGATGTTTTTTGTGTGCACAACCTCTACCTTGTAGTTGATTTGACACTTTATTGACAACGCATAGAATGATGGCCGTTCAATACCAAAAAGGGCTGCCGACATTGGTGTCTGTTTCTCCGATCTCAGAGCTACGATGTTTATTTTCACTTCCATAGTGAGGTTTTCTTCTTTCCTGGGTGTATTCCCACCAGAAGAGCGTAAACGTTACACTTGGGAGACGTCATGAAGTGCAAAGAATTAATGAATAAGCAATTATGCGCTCAGTGTACCTTACAATGAGGCACATGCTGTGGCTGGGGCTGCACGATGGATGAGTGGTTAGCACACAGGCCTCACAGCTTGGAGACCCGAGTTCAATTCTCTGGGTTTTCTCTGGGTACTCCAGTTTCCTCCCCACATTAAAAAAAAACATGCTAGGTTAATTGCCGACTCCAAATTGTCCATAGGTATGAATGTGAGTGTGAATGGTTGTTTGTCTATATGTGCCCTGTGATTGGCTGGCCACCAGTCCAGGTTGTACCCCGCTTCTTGCCCGAAGACAGCTGGGATAGTCTCCAGCATACCTGTGTGAACCTAGTGAGGATAAGTGGCATAGAAAATAGATGGATGGGAATATTGGATGTGGTTTTGTGATTGGGCTGCACAGTAGGGGAGTGCTTAGTACACAGGCCTCACAGCTTGGAGACCCGAGTTCAATTCCACCCTCGGCCATCTCTGTGTGGAGTTTGCATGTTCTCCCCGTGCATGCGTGGGTTTTCTCCGGGTACTCCGGTTTCCTCCCACATTCCAAAAACATGCTAGGTTAATTAGCAACTCCAAATTGTCCATAGGTATGAATGTGAGTGTGAATGGTTGTTTGTCTATATGTGCCCTGTGATTGACTGGCTACCAGTCCAGGGTGTACCCCGCCTCTCGCTCGAAGACAGCTAGGATAGGCTCCAGCACCCCCACGACCCTCGTGAGGATAAGCGGTAGAAAATGACTATGCGCTGCTGAAACTAGTTTAAACCGAGGTTAGTTTTTAATTCATTTAAAGCGGCGCATACGTAACCACAAACTGCTGTACCCAAAGACCAGAATGGCTCGTTCCCCTTTCTGTCTAATTGGTCACATTGCTTTAAAAATCCATATCCCGGAGTCGAACATGATGTTTTTCTACAAAAGCAGGTCATAGCGTTGATGGCATGAATTTGTGAAAAGATGTAAAAGGCCACTTTGGATAAAGATGGGTGAAATGATGCAAGATCTCAAACACATTTGACTTTTTCAAAGTAATTTCTGACATTCGGAGAGATGATCCGTGAGATTTGGCTCTTCTGACAGGTCAGGATGCGGTTGCTTCCTGTCAACAGAGGTCATCAGTGATTATCTGCTGTCAGCTCGGCTTCTCTGAGTGTCAGTTTTTACTGTCATGGCTTTTTGTCCATGACATCACGGCTGTGTGGATCTATCTGAATACTGTTAAGCGCTGCGCGGTGCAAGGTTTCCATAGTGAGGTGTTAATTAGGTGTTTTAGATCAAATCCATATCCAAATCCAAATCCAGACAGGGTCGAAGGGACCCAAGGATGGCACCCCCTCAGCAGACCCGACACAGCCCCTCGTGTGGAGGACCCCCCCCCTGAGGAAACACTGGAGTTAAAAGCTGAAGACCAGGAGCATAAAATAGGACTAAAAAGATAAAAACATAACACTGGAGTTAAAAGCGGAAGACTAAGAGCATAAAATGGGACTAAAAAGATAAAAACATAACACTGGAGTTAAAAGCGGAAGACTAAGAGCATAAAATGGGACTAAAAAGATAAAAACATAACACTGGAGTTAAAAGCTGAAGACTAAGAGCATAAAATGGGACTAAAAAGATAAAAACATAACACTGGAGTTAAAAGCGGAAGACTAAGAGCATAAAATGGGACTAAAAAGATAAAAACATAACACTGGAGTTAAAAGCGGAAGACTAAGAGCATAAAATGGGACTAAAAAGATAAAAACATAACACTGGAGTTAAAAGCTGAAGACTAAGAGCATAAAATAGGACTAAAAAGATAAAAACATAACACTGGAGTTAAAAGCTGAAGACTAAGAGCATAAAATAGGACTAAAAAGATAAAAACATAACACTGGAGTTAAAAGCGGAAGACTAAGAGCATAAAATAGGACAAAAAAGATAAAAACATAACACTGGAGTTAAAAGCTGAAGACCAGGAGCATAAAATAGGACTAAAAAGATAAAAACATAACACTGGAGTTAAAAGCGGAAGACTAAGAGCATAACATGGGACTAAAAAGATAAAAACATAACACTGGAGTTAAAAGCTGAAGACTAAGAGCATAAAATAGGACTAAAAAGATAAAAACATAACACTGGAGTTAAAAGCTGAAGACTAAGAGCATAAAATAGGACTAAAAAGATAAAAACATAACACTGGAGTTAAAAGCTGAAGACTAAGAGCATAAAATAAGACTAAAAAGATAAAAACATAACACTGGAGTTAAAAGCTGAAGACCAGGAGCATAAAATAGGACTAAAAAGATAAAAACATAACACTGGAGTTAAAAGCTGAAGACTAAGAGCATAAAATAGGACTAAAAAGATAAAAACATAACACTGGAGTTAAAAGCTGAAGACTAAGAGCATAAAATAGGACTAAAAAGATAAAAACATAACACTGGAGTTAAAAGCTGAAGACTAAGAGCATAAAATAAGACTAAAAAGATAAAAACATAACACTGGAGTTAAAAGCTGAAGACTAAGAGCATAAAATAAGACTAAAAAGATAAAAACATAACACTGGAGTTAAAAGCTGAAGACTAAGAGCATAAAATGGGACTAAAAAGATAAAAACATAATAAAAGTAAAAATATATTAGTTAAAAGCCTCTGCCCAGTTTCGTCCATCAGGAACAATGAGAGGGGTACTAATATCTCTTGTCTCTTCATCCAGGAAATGAGGAAGTTGACATTTGGGTGCCTTTTACAGCAGGTTCACAATGACTGGTGGCTATTGCGCTTCAGACAGTTAAGAGCTTAGTCAGTGCTTCATCATAGCCTCAGTAGAAGTTCTGCTTTTGCAGTGTCAATAAACAAAAAAACGGCAGGAAAACAAGTCTTGTTTGGATTATCTGAATACTGTCCTCCATTGCGACTTTAATATCCTTCTAAGGGGGTCTTAGGAAGAAGTGATGCTTTTTTTTTTTTTTTTTTTTTTTTTAGTTAGGCCCAAGCAAAGGTCAACCCCCCTAAATTGCAACACACACACACAAAGACCTGAATCTGAACTGCACTCCACTTCCTTTCATCTTAAGCGCCCCTCTCTCCCTAACTCAACTTAGTGAAAGGATGCTTGGGATACCTTTTGATTCCTCTAATTCAATTTCATGAAAAAACAAATACTCTTAGGGACTAGGAGACAAGGAAAGAGTGGGAGTTCCAGAGGAGGAACACAAAGAGATGAAGAATTACATGCAGGGAATAAGCGGTGGTGACGGTGGGGTTGTTAAGAACAAACGGGATGACGGGAGGGAGGTAGGGAGTCGGGATGAGTCGAAACATCCAGTTCCAGGTTGAAGTCGTAAACCTTTCTTTTGCTCTGATCTAGGTGGCCGTCATGCTCACCCCCCCCCGCCCCCCCCACCTCCAATGCATTAGAGATCTCTCCACTTCATCTGTACCGTGGAAGAAGGCCACTGATTACAAAGATAAGTAACATCTCATTTTTATGGCTCTTTTTTTTTTTGTCGCATAATTCATGAGGAGTTAAGTAAGGATGAATTCTTCACGTCATCTGTTGCTCCGCAGAGAATTGCTGAATGAGTACCATAAATTCTTATATTATATTATAAAGTCAAGCTGTGTTTGCGCATCCTGACTGACATTTATGTTATTAATATATTCATCTCAGGACTAACTTTGTCATGTCATGTCGTACCTAAGAAATGAAATATTGCCCCCAAAACACAACGTTCTCACACTTCAGTCAGTTCCGTACACATGCATGATCCATCGGGTCCGTGGATGTGTTCCTTCAGGGGATGCCAGCTCTGGCAGAATGCTGTATTATTTTTGGTAGGGGCCGCTGCCTTCTCCCCTCTGGAGGGCCTCATTGTAGAGCGCTGGCTCTCTCTTTCGCCCCTCTCCAGCTCCGGGAGTCAAGCCAAGCCCAGCCGGCTCGCTGGCTGAAGCAGCACACCACCCGGTGGAGCGCTGCACCCCCCCCCCCCCCCCCCCCCCCCCACAACGCCGTGCTTGGCTGTGGTCTTTTCCGGTTAGCGTTAGGGGTTACGAAAATAACCCATATACCTCGAACCCTCCTCCCCCGTTATTCAGCATGAATAAGCGTATTCCGATTGCTGTCGGAATACTGGTCGGAAGATGCAGCCTCATCAGGAATAGGAGCTAGCTCTTCAGGGGCTTCTTGGGTTGCAGCACCTTTTTCCCGGTCCGCCCACTGGTTCGGTTCCTCACCTTGGCGGCATGACTTAATACGAATAAGGTGACGCTTCAATGGTGTGTGTGACATATCGCCGGTAGCTGACGACATCCGAGTGGCAATCGAAAGACTAGCGGCATTGGAAGTGCATTCATTCATTCATTTTCTGCCGCTTTTCCTCACGAGGGTCGCGGGGGTGCTGGAGCCTATCCCAGTTGTCTTCGGGCGAGAGGCGGGGGGTACACCCTGGACTGGTCGCCAGCCAATCACAGGGCACATATAGACAAACAACCATTCACACTCACATTCATAATTGTGACAATTTGGAGTCGTCAATTAACCTAGCATGTTTTTGGAGTGTGGGAGGAAACCGGAGTACCCGGAGAAAACCCACGCATTCACGGGGAGAACATGCAAACTCCACAGTTTGCCACAGAGATGGCCGAGGGTGGAATAATGAGTAAATGAAATAATTAAAAAGTAAGATAAAGATGAACAAATAATATTAAAATGACAGTTCATGTAAGTTGCTGTGTGATGAATTAATAATCTATAGTGTGCTTTAAAAATGTATTTATTCCAAAGCATGCTTGCGAGGCTTAAAGTTGTGTTGTAATGATGGTTTGATGTTGCACCAGAAGGACCGAGAGCCATAGCATTTTTGTTGGTATGTTGGAGCCTATCCCAGCTGTCTTCTGGTCGCCAGCCAATCACAGGTCACATATAGACAAACAACCATTCACACTCACATTCATACCTATGGACAATTTGGAGTCAATGTTTTTCTACTTTACGTACACCTGGAAGCTCTTAGTATCAGCCAACCACTCTGGGTCCGAGTACATGGCGGAAGTCGCACTCGCAACACTGTTCACTACAAGCTGATGTTTGAGCATCTGTGCTACCTGACTTTTACCCCGGTAGAGCATCACCTGCTTGGGGTATTCCAAGTCCAGGGACGTAAATCAGTCCAAAATTCACACAGAAGGCCTGAGGAACACTGGCAAGCTCATCCATCACCATGGTCCCTTCTAAGACGATAGCCACTCTGTAAAGGTTCAGCTGGGGGGGGACTTCCTTTTAACAGACAGGATTCCCACTGGAATCTGACTGGAGGAGTCCTTGTCAGTTGCATCCTGACAAAGAAAGAGATTTACAAGCGAGAACGCAGCCATTCCAGCTAGATAACACTGTTAACCGCTACAAATACCGTTGTTGGAATGAGGTTGTTGGAGTGGAAACCAACAGAAAATAAACTACTTTTTCAATACAGATGAAATAAGTACAGATCATCACTCTAGACCGGGGGGGGGCAAACTTTTTGACTCGCGGGCCGCAATGATTTAACAAAATTGACGGGGGCGGGGGGGCCAGACTATATAGTGTTTTACACGTAACGGTCCATTTTTACACGTATATTTTACACACATTTTACATGTAAAAGTGTCATGCAGTCTGCTATATGTGCACTTTGAGATCATTTATTTGATGTAAAGTGTGTTATAAATTAAATGTATTGTTATTATTACTGTTGTTATTGTTGTTAATAATATATTATTATTAATATAATATTATTATTAATGATATCTTATTGATATTAATATAAATAATATATAATAAATTATAAATTATAATAATAAATCATATTTATATGTGGTTAGCGCGCAGACTCACAGCTAGGAGACCTGAGTTCAATTCCACCCTCGGCCATCTCTGTGTGGAGTTTGCATGTTCTCCCCGTGCATGCGTGGGTTTTCTCCGGGTACTCCGGTTTCCTCCCACATTCCAAAAACATGCTAGGTTAATTGGCGACTCCAAATTGTCCATAGGTATGAATGTGAGTGTGAATGGTTGTTTGTCTATATGTGCCCTGTGATTGGTTGGCCACCAGTCCAGGGTGTACCCCGCCTCACGCCCGAAGACAGCTGGGATAGGCTCCAGCACCCCTGCGACCCTCGTGAGGAAAAAGCGGTAGAAAATGAATGAATGAATGAAGTTAAAGTGTAATGCATGTGACACCTGCGTGCATTTAAAAAAAAAAACGTAAACAAAAACAGCATCTTCCGTGTCCTCGCTCGCCATTATTCCAAATTGTTCCGTAGCGAGCCTGTGGGAAACCCCGGCATATCAACCTCTGCAGCAGATGTGAGCAGGGTGGAGAGTTCAAGGAGAGGTAATAGTCAACTTTTAGTTTGAACTCTTTAATCGGTTGCTTTGTCTCTTGGGTGCGTGAGGGCACAGCGAACTCTGTGATGATGACCTCTAATTGGCCCTCATCGAGCAGCCTCATTAATCGTTGGTTCTGCTCAAAATCTCTTCAGCCCGTTATTTTACTGTAATCTTCCAAATGGGAAAAAAAAACAACCAAAATAGAGAAACCCAGAAGAGTTGCCAATAAATAGTTCAAAACGAGAAGTGGGTTTAAAAACACGAACAAAACAAACAAAAATAAAGAAAAAAAAAGGGATGAGATGAGGGAGAAACGGTGGACGCCTGCTTCCTGGCGGGCCTCAGCTGCGTGCACATCTGTGTGTAAATGGTCGGAGCAGACCCCCACGTGTTTGCTCAGGTCGCCTGATTGCCTTTCCTTCCTCTTCTCTATCCCGCTAAAGACCCGCTGTCCTTCCTCTCACTCCAATCACCGCAGCCAAGAAAGAGGGCGGCAGGCGCAGGGACTCCGAGTGACTCCCACTCAACTTTTCTCATGACTCAGTATTTGTTGCTTAAAATTCATATCGTTCTTAAAAAAAAAAAAAAAAAAAAGTTGGGGTGTGGTGTGTGTTACCTGGTTAAATCATGGCTGAACTTGTGTTTGTCTATGGGAGAATGCATGTGTGTGTTTGTGTCTGGAGCCTGCTGTCTGGGTGCAGGGTACAATGGGCCAGCCCGGGGCTCAGCTCCACAAAGAGGCCTTCTCTTAACAACGTACCATCACAGTTTGAGGAGGAGCCTGACCAAACCATTTCCACGCTTTAGGGATCACTTTTGATTTTTAATAATCAAGCCCTTGTCATCGTTTGTATGGCTATATAAAGCCACTTTTACATCAAGCCACATTTTTTTCTGGTCCAGGGTTCAGAGGCGTGAAGAGACGACGCTACAAGGTGCTGTGATGTTATGGAAACATCGTTGTGCAGACGCAAAGTTTAGACCAGGGGTGGGTGAACTTTTTGACTCGTGGGCCGCATTGATTTAACAAAATTGACAGGGGGTGGAGGGGCTAGACTATATAGTATTTTACACCTAACAATCCATTTTTACACTTATATTTTACACACAATTTACACATAAGTGTCATGCAATCTGCTATATATGCACTTTGAGACCATTTATTTGATGTAAAATTAAATGTATTATAATAACAATAATAATATTACTATTATTATTGTTCATTCATTCATTTATTTTTTACCACTTATCCTCACAAGGGTCGCATGGGGTGCTGGAGCCTATCCCAGCTGTCTTTGGGCGACAGCCGGGGTACAATCTGGACTGGTTTGCCAGCTAATCACAGGGCACATATAGACAAACAACCATTCACACTCACATTCATACCTATGGACAATTTGGAGTTGCTAATTAACCGAGCATGTTTTTTGGAATGTGGGAGGGTGGGATTGAACTCGGGTCTCCTAGTTGTGAGGTCTGCGCGCTAACCACTCAAACACCGTGCAGCCCTATTATTATTGTTGTTATGATTATTAATAATAATAATAACACCAGGCCACATCAAATAACCAAATTGATAAAACAGCTACTTCAACCATCAAAAGGTTAGCTCAAGCCATGACGCCAGGTTGTATGTTGAGTTTAAAGGAAATACTTATTTCAAATACTACAATATTTATTTTAAAAAGAACAGGCGGGCCGTGTTCAAACACTCGGCGGGCCGGATGTGGCCCTCGGACCGTAGTTTCCCCACCCTTTGTTTCAACCAATGAAAGAGAGATTTAAGAAGCGTTGACATTGCATTTATGTAATAAACTTTATTTTCTTCACTTTTGTGAGATGGAAAAATGATAAAAACGTACAGCTCAGGGACTTTTTTCTTTTTTTTTTTAATCTATAAGTCAGTGTTTTCCTTTGCGTCATAACCATAAAACCAAAATCAGAACAATTTCCGTATGTCTTTGACAAAAAAGCTTGAAGAGTGAAAATAAATTATTGTAGCAATAATTATAACATCAAATATAACAACCATAATAGCAATTAAGTATTTATAAACACTCTATTTACTGTATTTTCTTTCACCATAAAAGGCCATTATTAAAAACAGGTGAACGTTGTGATGGAACGTTGAGTCCAGCATGTGAAGAACCGAACCGGTTTGTGGGTTCTACTGTTCAGCCAGGCTTTTACATTTCCAGCACTGAAGCTTCTGTCCACAGTCGTTTTTTGGCTGGGAAAAGGTGGACAGGGTGCACATACCTCGGAATATACGCAGAACCGGTGACCTCTCGTGGATTTCCTTGCTACAGGGTTGAGGTGAAGCGGGTACCGAAGTGACTTAGGAAGAACAAGCAAACAGGCGTCAAAAATTCTCTCCTTTCTTGCGCTTCAATCTCCTCACAGAGTCCGCTTGACGCTCCGTCCAATCAAGTCAACCCCAAGTTATTAAGTCCAACGGAGCGCCGCCGGGATCCGACCACTGTACATGACGCGGCAAGTCTGCTCAGCTTCCGCTTTATTATGAGTGACAGGTGGGGGGGGGGCTTTTAATGGTAATGGCAACACGGTGGCTCAAGACAGGAAGAGAAGTTCAGTGAGGCTCTGCCCAAACCGGAGAGCGGTTGGTGTGGTGGGGGTGGCCGAATGAAGGGTGAATGGGCGTGGGAGTCGGCAGCATGTGTCCCGAGTGGCTGAAGGGGGGTAAGTGACCCATGTGGGTCATGTGACTTGTGAGGCCGGGGGCAGCGCCAAAGGGAGAGGCCTTGTCCTGCATGCACTTGGATAGCTCTTCGAAGCCGTCCCCTGATCGCTTGTTCCTCTTGGACTTGCTGGACATTTTGCGGTTGCGTGTCTGGATGCCTTCTTTCTTCATGGTCAGCGGTCTGTTGACCTGTGGGGGGGGGGTCGGGGGGGGAGCGCGTTAGCTCGACATATCCCACACAAAAGCTGCACTGACATCATGAATACTGCGTTTCAATCGCGCTTTTACTTCAACTGCACATACCCACAACAATAAATATATCTGGCTATTACTTTAAACTCAAATGTCTAATTTAGATCACGGCGCTATAAATAACGAGCAGCTGTTTTGCATAAATTATGCTCGCATTATAAGGTGAGTCGTGGGGGGCGTGTTTGTCTTTTTGTCTAATTCAAACCCCAACAGTCGTCTTTGGTCAATTTGAATACATGAGGATGTGATCTGAAAGGACCAGCCTCAGACAAATCCTCATCAGTGTAACCGACGCCGTTACACTGAATGACGGTCCCACCCACCCGCCACCCCCCCGGCAGCCTCTCAGGGGAGTAACGCCCCCCATTGAAACAACGATGGATTAATAATAATAATAAAAGGACGACCGGTGGGTTCTGCTCGACAGGGCGAGCTGGCTTTTGCTTGACACTCACAGCTTCTCCGCTCTTAAATCGATACAAGCTGTCCGCCCACTTGACCAGTTAACGACCAGCCCCCCGTCATCACACCCCCCCCTCCTCGTTTTACCTCCCCAAACCATGCACTGTGTGTGTGTTTACTGGGGCTACTTACATTGTGCAGTTTGAAGTAAAGGCCACAGGCGTTACACACTGGGTCTCCATTCCCATTGCGCCTCCACAGGGTGGTGGTGGTGGTCTGGCAGTTTGCACAGCAGGTGCCTGCACGGCGAGCGGCGGACTGCAGGAAGCAGACAGAATATGAATTTATATTAATTTATTGTGGTCAAGAGGATGCGACAAAGAATATCACAGTAACCGTTTCTTGGAAAATACAACTTTTAGAATGTTTTGCAGCCATTAATTCATTCATTTTCGACCGCTTATCCTCACGAGGGTCGCAAGGGTGCTGGAGCCTATCCCAGCTGTCTTTGGTGTACACCCTGGACTGGTCGCCAACCAATCACAGGTGTTTTGCAACTATGATAAAACAAATATATCTCCTCCTGAGAGTATGTTTTTGCATTTTAAAATTCAGTATACTATTGTTAGCATTTTAGAAAATACATAACAAGTCATCGAAAACCCGTTGCCTCGCTTGGCAGTAGGCTCCTGCGTCCATTGCAGATCGATTCTACACACATAATAAGAAACATTAACTTTACATGCAACCAACCCTCTGGGTCTGAGCGGCATCCATGTTTTTTTTTTCTTTAAATCAAATCCAGCTGCACGGTGTTGTTAGTCGACGAGCTACACCGGGATTTATTTTAAAGCAAAAAATAATAGAATAAAGTTAGCATTTCAGAAAAAAAAGCTTTGCATCCCAATTGTGAACACCGAGAATGATAAACAGGAGAGGAACATAAATCCATGTTTTTTTTTTCCAATCCCCACCCCTCTCTCGGTCCATCTCTTCACAGCGTATAAGCGGCTCTAGTGTTGTGATAATCTCTTTACAGTATATGTCAGTCTGGCCAGAGAGAATGCGGCGTGCTGGGTGAAGGCGGAAACAGCCGGGAGCCTGACTTCCTTATCTGGGCCGGGCAGATATCCGGATAGGAAACAACTGGATGCCCCTTTGAACACGGCTCTGACAAACACTTGAGTTGAAAATGCAAAAAGCTGCAGCCACATAGGCAGACCCCGGTGGAAAATGGAATCAACTTTTTTTTTTTTTTTGCGTCTGTGGCTAGGGAACAACTCGGGAAAACATTTCCATTATAAACTGGTGAAGAGGTTAATACGTATATGTTACGGAGTAAATATATAGCTAGATTTCTAATCTTGGTAATAATGGTAATGGTTTTATTTCATTTTAACATGCATCAGGTTACAATTGAATGCATCCCATAATCAGTTCCCAGTTCCACATGTCCAAAAGGAGTAGGAAGAAGCAAAGCTTATTAAATCCTATACCCCTCCATCTGGTATTTTTACAATCAATAGCTGTTACATTTGTTCACTTCCTGCTTTCTTAATTTAATTAGGATAAAAATAATTATAATTATATTAGATATAAAATTATATTATATTAAAAAATAATTAGAGTTATTTTTTAACTTTATTTAATTTGATTTATTTAATTTTTATTATTTTTTTAGTTTTTTTGTCACATAACATACCAAAGTACAAGGTGATATGACCATACAATGACATAATGGCTACCATAGTAACTGTCAAAATAGTGACAGTTATAGTGACAATATAGTAATTAGCCCTGAAAAAAAAAAAAAACATTTGATTTATTAATTTTTAAAGTCATAATTATTATATTTAAGCACAAAAAACATGTTTCCAACTGATCTTTTGGACATACAATTTATTCTTCCAATTTTCCAGTAATATATCATACTATACTTTCTATGATTTGTATGACTGTATGAAATCTGTATTGATTCGTGGCATCAGCACCTTGGCCATTCAGCGTCTCATTTCCTCCACCACGCTGCTAACTGAAGCATCATGGGCATTGGTATCAGTAACAGTATCAGAAGTAGCAGCAATAATGATAGCAGGAACAATGGCAATAGTCGAAGTATTGTAGTAGGGCCATGAAGGTGGATCATCAGGGGGGGGTGAGGGCAACAAACAATTCCCGGAAGATCATAGGGAAAATATAACTTTCCTGGCATTGTGCTGTTAGGCATCTGTTTTTTTTTTGCTCCTATTTGGATGCTTTTGGAGTTAGACTCACCAATCTGCGTTTAGGCTTGATGAGCGGTCGATTCTGGCCGTTCATCTTATGGTACAATCCGCAGGCGTTGCACAGGTAGTGGCCGGTACCGTCCCGTCGCCACAGAGGAGTGGAAGTGGCACCGCAGTTTACACACTCACGACCCTCTGCATATAATTCAAGAGACAAGAAGAAATTTTATATAATTAAAAATGTCTGGCTTGGTTGCTAGCATAATTGCGGATATCTGCTGCTGGGTTGGATGTCCTGATCAGACCTGGATGACCTCTGAAATCAGGCTGTGTCTTCTTATATATCAGAGTGAGCGTATGTGGATCGGGATATAAGAAATAGTAAATATGTCAATGCTTACATGACACGTTCACAGTTATTTCAACTGCTTAGAATTTAAAAAAATGGCCTGTTGCTCAACTCAAGTATCCCATTCTCCCTGAAGTATCACCTCATTATTACTGATATAATACCAGCGACACCCAATGTCCCACCCTCGCTCTAAATACAATGGAATCTGACCCGAGTATAAAGCTACGTTCCTTTTGAAATGCATCTTGGTCCTTTGTCTTCCCCCTTCAAGTGTTTCACAAGTCCAGCAGGGTCATTAGCGCTTTAAATATTCATCAGCGAGCACCCAAGTCTTAGGCAACGTTTAGTGTTGAAATTAAAAAAAAAATGATAAGATGAAAGCTTTGCTGTGAAAAAAGGCAGGGAAAAAAGGAGGGGTTGTGTTTTGCGGCTAATTGAACAGGAAGCCACTGTAAGGTGTGTATATATATATATATATATATATATATATATATATTTTTATACGTGTCCACACAGCTGAAATGTCAGTGTGGCATTTTGTACACCAATCAATCAAACTTTTACTGACGCTGGACATCCACTTTAGGAGATAAGAGTCTTTTTTTAATGTCACAGCCGATGTGTTCCTGATTCAGACACATTCATTCTATTAAAATGTCACCTGGCAACATTTTTGGCCTACAAAAGCTCACATCAGTCAGACCGTTCTTACTGGTATAGTACCGATGAAACAAAAATGGTGACAGGTTGTGTGGTTAGATAACTATTATTATTCATTTACTAATACTAATAATGTTAGACTGTTTGTTAATCTGTGTTTTGTTAATAATAATAATAATAATAATATAATAGTAAATACACACAGATGCAAACAATGGCATCTAAATGAGAGAAGGTCTGGTTCACTTTTCTGCAACCATGGCCGGTTGCTTAAGAACACAAACAGCAGGACTCTGTCGCCTGTTCTTTGTTAGTGCGTGGAGGCTGCAGGGAGGGGTGGAGGTCGTGATTTGTTCACTTGGAGGTATACAGGATATGGTAGGAGCCAGGGCGTCGTGACTCCCTCTTTTTTTTTTTTTTTTTTTTTTTGGAGAACACGATTTTTTAAAAAACACGACTACATTATTTGTGTCACAATAAAACAACACATATATTGATATTTTACTTCCCTTCAGTACAGAATTATGATATTTTTAAATAGTTACATAAGATTGAATTGCATCTATTAAATAAATTACACACTGTGGAAAATATATTTTTTCCACTTTGAGTTTAGTTACAAAAATATATTTCTGAATACATCAAATGAGTATACAGTCATGCCAATTGTGATTTTTTCCAAGCTATGGAATGCTTTTCTATGTTTTATATTTGACAGTGTGCGTGTTTTATGTATTCCACGTACGTGATGTGAAGAAAGCAGTGAGACTCACCTGAGCTCGACCGGGCTTTGCTTTTGCATTTGGGCGTGAAGCTGGACGAGGAGCCGAGGAGGCTACCGGGGTGGAACAGACTCCCGCTGTACTCGTGTGGGGTATGCAGAGGGTAGCCCGGGTACGTGGGGATCGGATGGTGCGTGGCCGGGGCCTGGCCGTTCATGGAGGCCAGGCCGCTGCGGAGCGGACTGCAGCTCTCCATCTTCATACTGTCCGCCAACGGCACTTGATACTTGATCGAATCCTTCTCGTCCATTCTGGTCGACGTGGGAGTGGGAGATGTGGGTCCCGGGTCCGGAGACACGTCTTTGGGCGGAGTGGGTGGGAAGCTGTAAAGATGCGGGCTTGAGTGGCTCGCAGGAGTGAGCGAGGACACCGGAGCCGTGCCCGTGTTGCTGCTACACGGGTAGCCGGAGCTGGTGGGGTGCAGGCCGGGTTTGCTGAAGTGACTCACCGCCCATGCGTTATGGTGGTGGGCGGCGGATAGAGCTGCTTTCCCCGGGTCCAGCCAGGGAATACCGGGGCTGTGGATGAGGTGTGGTCGGCAGACCTGGTTCCCAGCGAGGCGAGCTGAAATTGCAAATATCTTACTCATATTTCTTTTGAACTAATGCATTATAAATTATATTAGAAGTACCTGACAAATTATCACATTTACTCAAAGTTTACATGTAAAAAAAATACTTCATTAGCAGTGACAGCACTTGTAGAATATTCTATGAAATAACAAATTCCTTCCAAAGCAAAAAAAGTCTCTTCTTCTGAGCTGCAGCCCACGGAGTAAGGATTGTTATTAGTAAATTTGCGGTTTTTATTTTATATCCGGGAAGTGCCTCTCTCTCTCTCCCTGCCCCAGCAGAGAGGGGTTAAATGACACACTTCCCTTTCCTTTTGCTGTCATAGAAATTCCTTTTATCTTGCAGAATATGAGGAGAAATGTCACCAAGAATGTTTGTGCCAATTGCATGAAATATCATTTATTCTATTCTAGTGAATACACATCAGTTGAATTCAAATAATAATAATAATTTCCCTCAGTTGAATGTAAAATAATTCAAAAAAAAAATCAGCATCTTACCGTGAGCTTGGCTGTAGGTGACCCTTGCTCGGGAGTTGGTGTAGTACGGGTTCCCTTGAGAGTCCAAGTGGTTCAGAAACATGTCTACTTCATCTTGGGGCAGTAAAGGCGCCATGGGCTCCATGTAGTTGTGGCTCAAGCTGTGGTGATGCGAGTCCGGGTGCTGGCCGTTGAGCACGGCGTGATGGTGCGCCATCCACCGAGACTGATCTGCCGCTGCCACCTCCATAGCGGAGCCGCTGTGGGGTTTTTTTGGGCTGGGGGGGGGCTTTATATGCGCTGCGTTTGCTCCTCCAGTGGAAGTTTAATCCTCTTGATAATATATGGTCCCCGTGTTGTGTTTATGAAATTCAGAAATTAGAATCCTCAGACAACACGGTCTTCGTTTTTTTTCCCTCGGGGTTATCTACAAGGGAGAAATCGGGTTATTTAAATGCCATTTTATACAGATTAAATAGTACTTCACGGTCTGTAAAAAAAATGCAGTTTTCTCTCCGTAAGAAAAGACAAAGGTGTCTTGTTGGCTACCTGTTGCGGGATTCGATCAGCTGACTGCAGCTTGAACGCGTCAGCCTCCTGATCCGAGCACTGCTGGGGATCATTAATGAGATGTGGCGCGGACTGATGCGGCTGGCGCCAGTAAATTCCCATATCAAGCCACAGGAGGCGGGGCTCTCGCTCTCAGCCAATCAGAAGCCGCGCTGCCGCAATTGGCTCCCTGAGTCTTCGCTCTTTTTTTTTTTTTTTTTTTCTATGCCAATTGAAGTGAAAGACTTCTCAATCAGCGGTGTAATATCTCCTGTCTCTCTGCAGGCTTTCACAATGACGACGCCGATAATCGTTTTAGCGCTTTTAAGACAGACATTTAACATGGCTTGCGAGCTCATTGCTCATCCTAACTAATATGATTATTTAGAAAATGTAATTCCGCACAAAGTCGCCCGCTGTACCTTTTGTGAACCAATCAGTGAAAAGCACTTAGAGACTTTAACATCTCTTTCCAAACCCCTTGCAGAACATTTTTTTAATCATTAAAATGACCGAATTAACCAAACAAAGCAGACCATAATTATACGTGTTGTTGTTTTTTTTAAAGCACCTCTAAAACCAACAGAGGAGGAGTCGATTTATGACCTCTCATTCGGTCCCATTGTTAAGGGCGGCTAATTGTCTATAATAGTAGCAGAGCATTCCACTTGTGAAAACAGGGGGTTTTGTCTCCGGGACAGGGCTATCAAAGACACTTTGCATACTAATGGCGTCCTTTTCTTTCTGCTGTTGGCACCAG
Organism: Doryrhamphus excisus; assembly: GCF_037039965.1. Taxonomy (NCBI): domain Eukaryota; kingdom Metazoa; phylum Chordata; class Actinopteri; order Syngnathiformes; family Syngnathidae; genus Doryrhamphus; species Doryrhamphus excisus. The sequence continues at coordinate 16,955,370 of NC_136367.1, read as the reverse complement.
GGATGGGTGCAAGGCATCACCTATGTGCTGTCCATCAAAACCCTGTCTCTCTAAAAGACCTTCACAGACAAATCAAAGGTCCCAATAAAGCTAAAGTCAAATCATTTGTGTTATTCAGCCTGTTAAATATTAACATTTTGATTTTATAGTGGAGTGTCGTGTTTGATAAACATTTTTAACGTGTACTTTGTTTAAATTACTAACATTTTTCACATTTTACTTTTAAAAAATGCACACTCCTGATCATAATTTTAAGAACAGTTGGAAATATTGCAATAATTTACTTTACAAAATCAAGAAATGGGACTGTGACAAAACAAAAGTTTAAGATCATAGCCTGTAAAAGCAAAAATATTGGCAAAAATGTGTATTCGGTGTCATATCTTGATGGTAAAGGCAAAAAAAAATCTTTCTCCCTTTGAACTCAGACGGATGGTTGAATTGCAGTATGCACTGATGCAGTAAGACTGTCACTTCGTCATGGAACAAAACACCCAGGATCCAATTGGCGACGATCTTTGACCCAAATGAAGCTAGTTATTTATTGTTGCCGAATCAGATGGCATTGGTAAAAGAAGAGGTTTAAAAACAAAAAAAAAACATCATCAAAAGTCCCATCGCCTTCACAAAATTGCCTGTTTGGAATTTGCACAAGAGCACCAAACACGGGACATTGAAAGGTGGAAGAAAGTTCTGAGAAAAAGATGGCTTTCACTGTTACTGGCATGACGAAGAGATCCCGTACGCTATCATGATCTGCTTTTTCCTTCAATGGAACAATAGAGCTAAAAGGTTGTGCAGGGGTGTCTAACGGCAGATGGCTATGTGGAGATGTTGCAGGGGGAAATCTCCCATGACTAAAGGCCCTCGTCGGTGTGGTAATGACTTGCTTTAACGGGACAACTTTAGTTCAGAACTTTAGTTCAGTTCTTCATTCATTCATTCATTCATTCATTCATTCATTCATGCTCTGGTGGCCAGCCAATCACAGGGCACATATAGACAAACAACCATTCACACTCACATTCATACCTATGGACAATTTGGAGTCGCCAATTAACCTAGCATGTTTTTGGAATGTGGGAGGAAACCAGAGTCCAACAGTGCAACATTTTTTGCTATTTTTCAACTGGTCTTAAAGGTTTTGCTAGGAATGGGGTTAGATGCTGTGCATACTCAGAAGTTAGAGCCGCTTTTTAGCCTTTTGTAAAAACATAACAAAACACATACATTGTTGTGGTGCATTGCATGCAGTAATAGCTCCTTAACATAATTATTAGATTTTGAAACACATCAGAGAAATGCAGGACTGTACCATTTGTTGGTCCCTGGTGGTGCTTTTGTCTCTTCTTGGAAGAACATAAAGACAAACAGTTTTAGAACCACTTTTGCATATTAGTGTAAATGTGTTTTCATGTTGGTTGTTTCCATTTTTTAACTTTTGTCTATGACGCACTTCCATCAGGGTTATACTTAATATTGAAAGCCAAAGTCGTACCAAACACCAGATCTGAAGGATGTTGGTTGATCTTTGATTTCAGGTCTATTTAAAGCTCTAACTTTTGCATGTAGCATGCAGCTTCTTTCTCAGAAGCTTTCTGTTGCCATCAGCTTGCACTTCAGAGTCACACTTCATCCAAAAAAACAAAAAACAAATGCAAGCTCTAAAGAATAACGTAGGATCTTGGATTTCAGGTCTATTTAAGGCATTAGCCATGTTGCAACGATCTGGCTTCATTTGTAGCTTCTGTCTCAACAGCTTGGTCTGAATCAATGTGATCTGCGTTTGACGATGCAGCCATTGGAGACGTGGAGCGTAGCTCCTCATTGTCAGAAATTGATCAAATGAATTGGAAAATTGTGTATTGTTTACCACCCTCGGAAATCTCTGTGTGGAGTTTGCATGTTCTCGTCATGCATGTTTTCTCCGGGTATTCCAGTTCCCACATTCCAAAAACATGCTAGGTTAATTGGCGACTCCAAATTGTCCATAGGTATGAATGTGAGTGTGAATGGTTGTTTGTCTATATGTGCCCTGTGATTTTCTGGCTAGCCCGAACACAACTGGGATAGGCTCCAGCACCCTTGTGAGGATAAGCGGCAGAAAATGAATGTATTGTTGAATTTATAGTATGTACAGAACTGAGACCACTGCGAGGTATACCTTGACAAACTCTCCAGGTAAAACATTCCGTATAGCTCTAACGATCAACAATTCTGTGTGTGTGTGTGTGTGTGTGTGTGTGTCAGTCAGCAAGCAGTCCTTAAATCACTGGCATGTTGCCAAAGGCAGTGAGTTGATGAGCTCAGTCCAAAGAGCTTGTCAACCCCTAAAACCAACAAATTAGTGCAGTAGTGACCACCTGAATAACTGACATTCCAGCGGACCACTCCACAGACTGACTGACAGGTGGACTGGGACCACAGCAGCTTTGCTCGCGTGTGTGTGTGTGTATGTGTGTGTGTGTGTTATAAATGACGGGATTGTGATGCATGGCAGGAAAAAAAAAGGCTGCACCGCATTGTAGAATGGTTGTCCTCTCCAGCCTTTGCAATTGCGTCCCATGCAGACCCTTGGAGGGAGTTTGAAGCTGCCTGCACTATTGCTGCTGCCATTGTTGTTTGCATGTTTGCCAAATGGATTACTCAACAGGATTTAGCTCTCTTGTCATTTCTACCTTCATTAATCCCATTTGTATCTGCACTGGAACAAAAGACAAGTGAGGGTGAAGTGATTGTGTGTGTGTGTTGGTGAGGATAGGGGGTGGGGGGGGTCTTTGTCAAGGACACTGCACCATTGTTTCACATATAGGGGTTGCTATCCTGGGCGAGACATGCATGCACCGTCCCCTATTGCAATGGCTTGGAATGGAAGTGTGGGTAACAACTGTATCACTGCAGCACCACTAATGAACAACAAGATTATCATTCCCGATCCATGCTGTTATTATTATTATTAAACGGGATTGCCTTTATCTACCTGTTTGCTCCCATTGGGCACGGTCATCCATCATTATCCGGAGTGGAGGTGTGTGACTGTTCAAAAGTGTGCACTCTTTGTGTGTGTTTAGCTGAAGGGGGTGTGTGAAGAGCCATGTGGGGCTTGTGAAGATAAGCAGAGACACAGAGAGAGAGAGAAAAAGAGAGAGAGAGAGAGAGGGGAGAATGACACAGACCAGCCGAAGCATTATTGTCCCCTTTACTCACGGCTAATTAGATGGAGCCAGGGCACCCAGGGGGCTTTTTGGAACCACCAGCACCCAAGTCACAAGAGCATATATCTGCACAGAATGAGACCTGGGTGGTGCTATGAGAGCCGCCTGGCCCAGTTTAAGCACTCTCTCAAGCTCGCAATAATAATTATGTTTCAGAATGAGACAGCTTGCATGCATTGAGATGGAAAATATTCCCCTTTTGGCAAACTTGACCTTTTCTTTTCTTCTTTTGCACAGTTGGCATTCCACAAGCAAACAGAACAGACAGGAGGAGAAGAAGAGGATGGCAACCAGGTATGGTCTCCATGCAGGCCCCTTACTGTATGTTCTACTCATGCATGAAAGATGGCTATAGTCATTATATGCACTTATGCAGCGTGACAATTGGACACTTTGTCATTACTAATATCTGGATGATGGTATAGTAATCACTTTTATGATCTCTGATTTTTTTTAATGAACAGCCCAAGGCGGCTCATGGTTATTTTTTTTAATATACAGTAGGTCATTTTGAATAAATGTTATAATAGAATTATTATTAAAATTATTCTTGAACCAGTCATGATGTGCTTTATATATCACTATATTGACAGTTACTATGGTAACCATTATGTCATTGGATGCTCATATCACCTTGTACTTCAGTACGAGGTGCGTTATTAAAAAAACAAAACCTTAAACTGTATTATAGAAAGCAGGAAGTGAACAAATGTAACATTTACTGATTGTAAAAGTACCAAATGCAGGGGTAGGATTTAATAAGCTTTGCTTCTTCCTACTCCTTTTGGACATGTGGAACTGTGAACTGATTATGTGATGCATTCAATTGTAATCTGATGCATGTTCAAATGAAATAAAACCATTACCATTACCATAAGTTATATATATTTAAAACCAGTGGGCCACAATACATTTGTTTTATGGACCACCGTAGATTTCATGTTTAATATTTTTGTTACCATTAATATATAATATACATAATATTACCATTATTAGCAGCTACAGTCAAAAACAATGATACCCATACTATTATTTTAGCCTTCTAACCCCATTGATTAATTATAGTGCATACAATGCAATATGAGGGAGACACTCACCTGCAAGACACAGTCACTCCATCCGCAGCTTCGTCTTTTCAATCCATAAATATTGTGCAAAAAAACAAGATGAGTGCAAAAGAAAAGAGTGCAATTGCAGCGTTTTTGGGGTATAAAGCTGTGTTTAAAATGCACGCTCCGTCTGCCCCTTCCCACTGTGAAGGCTGTCTCCAAGGCTGAGTGGAAATGAAGCAGAAACTTGTGCGGCCGTATAAGGAGGAGAGAGCTGCAAGCCACCAAGCCACGTACGTATGGAAGGCGCGGCAGAAAGGCAGCAGCAAGGCAGCAGGACTCGGGCTTCCGGCTGCCTCTTCAAGCAGGCGACTATAACGGATGACATTTTAAGGTAATAACCACCTGACACCTTTTACATCTTTCAGACACAATAGCGGCACGTGCAACACAGCCAGCACTGCCACTTAAAGGTATATACACAACATCTTTACCGCCCATTATAATTAAATACTGTATAATTATGGTTGTAGTTAGTAGTCTTGTAGCTGGAAAATACTGTTAAATTAATACTTACTATAATTATTACACGTGTGTTATTTTGTTCAGTCGTGTTCATTATATTCCTAAACTCAAGCCCAAGTGGTATTTCTTTGTATGACACACTTTTCTTCATGTAAAACTTTTAATCACGACTCCATTGGGTGATTTTATTTTCATAATTTACTTTAAGATACTGCATTTTCGTTACTGATATTTTTTTTTCACCCAAAAGTATCCCCCCAGCCGTGTTAAACAAGAACACAGTTGTGTCTCCCTCTTTGTGTGTGTGTGTGTGTTCGATCCCAGAGCATCACCAACTTTGTAAAACATGCAAAGCCCCTCAAATCTCCTGCACGCGACCTGCATGGTGCAGGGCAGGTGCAAGTGGAGCTTGCACCACCACCACCACCACCAGTACAACCACCACCACCACCAGTAGCAGCACCAGCAGCCTTGCAGCCCTGCAGCCTTGCAGACCCGGCTTGTGTTCCCCAGAGTGCACACGCTCACAAAAAGAGCAGAAAAGAATTGCTTAAAAGGCTCAGACAACAAAAAAAGGAGGGGGGTGTGGTGTGTGGGGGGGGGTATAGAAAAGAAATGCGAGTTTCGATTGAATTAAATACCTTTTTGTTTCAGGGGTTTGAACTCACCAGAGCAAAGATCTGATCTCAGAATCTGAAATAAGTGACACGGGTGACGTTGGACACGCCAGTCACCTCCCTAGAAATAAACTAATAATCAAATAAAGTGTGAATATAAGCACAGAAACTACTTTCAAATGATTGAAACAAATACCAATAAATGATATTTTGATAGTTCTCAACGCCTAAGTACAATATTCGTTCATACGTTTAAAAAAAGTTAAAATACTAATTTATTTATACAAATATTTACATTATTATTTACGTAAGTGTTATTATTATAAAATTATTTTATTATTATTTTATTGTCGTTATTTACAAATTAAAATATCGTCATATACTATTTAAAAAATACAAATAAATGAGTAAATATCGCATTGTTATTTACAAATTAAGATATATTAATATAATATTTAAAAATACAAATAAATGAGCAAATATGGCATTGTTATTTACAAATTAAGATATATTAATATAATATTTAAAAAATACAAATAAAAAATACAAATAAATGACTAAATATCGCATTGTTATTGACAAATAAAAATAGATTGATAGAATATTTAAGCTAGCACGTTCTGATTATTATTATTACTGGTGGTGATAATAATATATATTTATTTCTGTCTTATATGCGGGTTGCTACACTCCCTTTCCGTCTGAGATGATTCTATATATATATATATATATATAAATATATATATAGATATATATAGATATATATATGCCAGGGCCCTTCTTCTCCTCCTTCTGATTATTACCACGGGTAATATTTCATCGGCACCACGCAATCTTTGTTCCCTGTGAAGATAATAAATGGCCTAATCGTTATCAGCAAACTGCTGGGGGTGTCAGCACCGACCGAGGCTGGAAGCGGGGTCCAAAGTGCCGCTGAATAAATTGGTGTTCCTTATCTCTCGCTCCCAGATTATCGCCGCCTTTTCAAACTTGCACAACAAATACATTGAATGCATCTAATGCATCATTTGTGTGTTGGAGGGGAGGGGGGGTGGGGGGGTGGGGGGGTAAGATCGTGCAGGTTGATAGAGATAGATAGGCGCAGAGAATGAGAAATATTTACACGGATGCGAGCTGCAGCCAATATAAGCTCCATTTGGCATTTATTGGCCGGGTCATCTGTACACACACTTAACATATCAATACAAGCTATATTAAATATACATCACAGTGATATGATGCATATCTCTCTGATTAGTCCCATCTAGGCTTTGTAGTTAGCTTCACCTTTTCATCACATTTTTAATGCATTAGAGGGGCAAAGCTGGTTTACTAATACTTTCAAAATGATAAACAAGACCATGGATCTCAGTGTATATTATATTTAGGTATACTGTTTGGTAAGCAATAATTTAAAATGAACCACTTTTGCATTATTATCAATTTTTCAGATAAGTTGCATGGGCCTCATTTTGCATTATTACTTTAATTGATGTCAGGTATGATTTTTAGGACAGTCTCATTTAACACTGTGGGGGTGTCCAAACTTTTTCCACATACACAAAAATTGAAAAATGTGGGGGCCATATTTACACATTTTCAAACCAATTCAGTGTAGGTTAATATCAAATCTTAAATATAAATATAAATATAAATATAAATATAAATATAAATATAAATATAAATATAAATATAAATATAAATATAAATATAAATATAAATATAAATATAAATATAAATATAAATATAAATATAAATATAAATATAAATAATATTAAATTCAGGCCTTCACTTTGTGTTCTATAGGGGACAAAGCTAATTGGTGTAATACATAATAATGCATGTAATTAATAATTTATTTATTTACTTTTTTTTACAAAATGCAAAGGGTCAATTAAAAAAAAAAATAGCTAAGAGCCATAAATAGTCTCAGGGCCACACTTTAGACACCCCCTGCCTTACTGGGAATGACCTTTTCCATTTTAGGGCCACATTTTCCAGAAAGCGATTCCTTCATACTACATACCTTCCTATGATGGAGAAATAGCTGTATTGCACTATTTATGAGTGACACTTATGACAAACATTTTTTCGAACACACATACACACACACACACACACACACACACACACACACACACACATCTTTTAATACTGTGGCATCTCCACCAGCCCTGGTGGTGCTCTGATGGTCTCCTAGACAACCGAGATAAGGGTGCAGCAGTTTTTCCATATCGGCCCTGGAGTCTATTATAGTGCAGGATTAGCTTTTCTGAAAAGGTCAGACGCAAAGTCACCAAAATGTTTTTTTTTTATAACCATGCATGGCCTCAGCTCGAACCTGCCTGCATCCATAAACATGCATGTGACATTTTATTTAATGAAATTTGACTAATAGCTCTATGACTATATGTACTTCAAACCTGACAATGCAGCAAGAGAAACCTAATGTCTTTTGCTCACTGCAGCATATTCAAGGCCTTAACTCCTGCTCCAGAAAATTGGCTGTTATATAGCGGCCCCTGGTGGCTGCAGAGAGAATGCAACATCACATTGAATAGCAGCCATGTGTGAGATTGAATCCAATGCACTTTATGCATGAATATATCTATGGAGGACTGGTAACAATGGAGCAGTGAGACTATTACACAGCTGGAATGTTCCAGCTGGGATTCCCGGTGGCTGGACAGGAAGTTAAAGCAGCTCTGACAGGAAGTGTGCACTCATGGAGGGTCAGCGTTTTGGCAGAGAGAGAGAGGGAGAGAGATGTTTCCTGTTGGCGTTCGCAGCATGTTTAGACGCCTCGCTCATAGTCTGATGGCCCCTTTGCTTTTTCAGGTCACTCAATAGCTCAACCCTGGCAACCTTTTTAAGAGCTTTTCAGATAGTCTGCACGGTATTGGGCCACAGCAATGTGCAGTACCGTAGATGCTGGTCAGCTTCACATTTGTTTGGATTTCAAAACTATTTTTCCCACAAGGAAGTCATGGAAAGAGAAATCTCTTCCAGGTTAAACTGTACAGCGGAACCTTGGTTAGCGTCATTCATATGTTCCAGGAGGTCCGACTCTAACCAAAACGGATGCTAACCGAGTCAAATTTTCCCATCAGAAATAATGTAAATTCAATTAATCCGCTCCAAAAATGTTGACACAAAACACATTTTTGTAGTTTGTACATGCAAAAAAAATTAAATTAAATTAAATTAAATTAAATTAAATTAAATTAAATTAAATTAAATTAAATTAAATTAAATTAAATTAAATTAAAAATATTTTGAGATGTTGAGATGTGATTATTGACTTCTGATAACGAAGGCGGCGGCGGTGGTGGTGTTTGGGAACAGTTTTCAGTGAAGGTAAAGTAACCTCAAAGTAATAGTTCGGACTTTTGACATGAAATGATATGACATTCCCATCAGCAGTGTAGCCCAACAGCGACTTACCCCCCGACTTGGTCCCCTAAGTCCAGTTCTGGTCGGATTTCGGTGATGAAAAACATAGAAAAACAGATGCAGTCGGAAATATGAACATGCTTGCATTTTCAGCAAAACCAGCGAGAATAACAAAAACTATATAAAAATTAGGAATGTCAAATGATTTAAAAGTTTGATTAGGTTAATCACAGTTGTTAAATGAATTAATTATGATTAATTATCATTTTCAACTACAGTATGTCTGAAATATGCCCATTTTTACTGTATTTAATGAACAGAACGGTAAATGACAGGCCAGGATTATATACATTTTAATGTACTCACGGCTCCAAATGAAGTGAATATGTCAATCAAGCTAAACGATACCACACCAAAAAAATCAATTTGTCTAACATTAGTCTCTTTAATGGTAGCAGAACATTTGATTCCCACTTTGAAGCGTATTATTATGAGCAATTAGCAAAGTTTAAAGACATGGCACCATTTCAAGTAAATGTACTTGTTTTAAGTGTACAGCATACTTAAATGTAGCTAATTGTACATCCTGACTGATAAGAATATCCACTTGATGTTTTTCTTTATCTTCCTGTTTATTTACACACACACACACTAGCATTGAGAACGAGGAAGTGTCGTTCCCAGGATGAACGGGCGAGAGACGTGTGTGAATTGGAGATACATGCAGTTTATGGCGTTGGAATTGTTACCGTTGTTGATTCTGTTCAGGTCAGAATGAAGTCATAAAAAGCGTCAGACTCCGACTGTGTGACTGTGATGCTCCACTGTGCTTCCGTCTGCCATCATAACAGAAAGGTACGTATGCTCGCTCTGGCATGCATTTGTTCATTACGCAAAAAAAAAATGTAACATCGTTCAGACTCGAGTCACACTTTTGATGACTTTGGACTCGACTTGACAATGGCCAAGTGTCAAAATAGTATCATATTCCAGTGATCGTTTATTTTGCATTTGTGAGGACTCGGAAATTTCAAGCTTACGACTTGACTCGACTCGTCTTTTCTTGACTTGAGACTTGACTTGGACTTGCACGTCTTTACTTTAGACTCATGCAAAGGCGCCATTTGGATATACAGTGAAGAAAATAAGTATTTGAACACCCTGCTATTTTGCTATTTCTCCCACTTAGAAATCATGGAGGGGTCTGAAATTTTCATCGTAGGTGCATGTCCACTGTGAGAGAGATAAACTAAAAAGAAAAATCCAGAAATCACAATGCATGATTTTTTAACAATTTATTTGTGTGATACAGCTGCTAATAAGTATTTGAACACCTGAGAAAATGAATGTTAATATTTGGTACAGTAGCCTTTGTTTGCTATTACAGAGGTCAAACGTTTCCTGTAGTTTTTCACCAGGTTTGCACACACTGCAGGAGGGATCTTGGCCCACTCCTCCACACAGATCTTCTCTAGATCAGTCAGGTTTCTGGGCTGTCGCTGAGAAACACGGAGTTTGAGCTCCCTCCAAAGATTTTCGATTGGGTTCAGGTCTGGAGACTGGCTGGGCCATGCTAGAACCTTGATATGCTTCTTACGGAGCCACTCCTTGGTTTTCCTGGCTGTGTGCTTCGGGTCGTTGTCGTGTTGGAAGACCCAGCCACGACCCATCTTCAATGCTCTGACAGAGGGAAGGAGGTTGTTCCCCAAAATCTCACAATACACGGCCCCAGTCATCCTCTCTTTAATGCAGTGCACTCGTCCTGTCCCATGTGCAGAAAAACACCCCCAAAGCATGATGCTACCACCCCCATGCTTCACAGTAGGGATGGTGTTCTTCGGATTGTACTCTTCATTCTTCTTCCTCCAAACACGCTTATTGGAATTATGACCAAAAAGTTCTATTTTGGTCTCATCTGACCATAAAACTTTCTCCCATGACTCCTCTGTATCATCCAAATGGTCATATGCAAACTTAAGACGGGCCTTGACATGTGCTGGTTTAAGCAGGGGAACCTTTCGTGCCATGCATGATTTCACATCATGACGTCTTAGTGTATTACCTACAGTAACCTTGGAAACGGTGGTCCCAGCTCTTTTCAGGTCATTGACCAAGTCCTGTCGTGTAGTTCTGGGCTGATTCCTCACCTTTCTTAGAATCATTGAGACCCCACGAGGTGATATCTTGCATGGGGCTCCACTCCGATTGAGATTGACCGTCATGTTTAGCTTCTTCCATTTTCTAATGATAGCTCCAACAGTGGACCTTTTTTCACCAAGCTGCTTGGTAATTGCTCCGTAGCCCTTTCCAGCCTTGTGGAGGTGTACAATTTTGTCTCTGGTGTCTTTGGACAGCTCTTTGGTCTTCGCCATGTTACAAGTTAAAGTCTTACTGATTGTATGGGGTGGACAGGTGTCTTTATGCAGCTAACGACCTCAAACAGGTGCATCTGATTCAGGATGATACATGGAGTGCAGGTGGACTTCTAATGGGCAGACTAACAGGTCTTTCAGGGTCAGAATTCTAGATGATACACAGGTGTTCAAATACTTATTTGCAGCTGTATCACACAAATAAATTGTTAAAAAATCATGCATTGTGATTTCTGGATTTTTCTTTTTAGTTTATCTCTCTCACAGTGGACATGCACCTACGATGAAAATTTCAGACCCCTCCATGATTTCTAAGTGGGAGAAATAGCAAAATAGCAGGGTGTTCAAATACTTATTTTCTTCACTGTATCTATGTAGTACAGTCTGGGGGCCACATCCAGCTCGCCAAGTGTTGGAATGCGGCCCACCTGTTTTTTTCCAAAGTATTTCTCAACATACATACAACCTGACCTTTTGATGGTTGAAGTAGCTGTTTTATCAATTTAGTTATTTGATGTGGTCTGTTGTTTACAAAATGCCCCTTGAAAAAGGGACACAAGCACATAATAATAATAATAATAATAATAATAATAATAATAATAATAATAATAATAATAATAATAATAATAATAATAATAATAATAATAATAATAATAATAATAATAATAATAATAATAATAATTATTATTATTATTATTATTATTATTATTATTATTATTATAAAATATAATAATTATAAAAATACAATAATTATAATAATAATAATTATAATTATTATATTATATATTGTATATTATTATTAATTATTTGCTTAAATAATAATAATAATTATTAGTAATTTTTATTTTTATTTTTATTATTAATTATTATAATAATTATAAAAATATAATAATAGTATTATTATATATTGTATGTAATTATTCTTATTATTATTATTATATTATGTATTGTATATTATTATTAATTATTTGCTTAAATAGTAATAATAATTATTAGTAATTTTTATTTTTCTTATTATTATAAATAATTATAATAATTATAAAAATATAATAATATTATTATTATATTATATATTGTATATAATTATAATTATTATTATTATTATGTGCGTAAATAATAATAATTATTAGTTATTTTTATTTTTGTTTTTATTAATAATAATAATAATAATAAATATTATGTGCTTGTGTCCCTATTATTATTATTATAATTATATTATCATTATAAATGTATTATTAATTATTATAAATCTATTATTATTTTCTTTGATTTTTATTATCATTATAATACATTTAATTTATAACACACTTTACATCAAATAAATAATCTCAAAGTAATAATCTCTCATGCAGATTGCATAACACTTTTATGTGTAATGTGTGTAAAATATACGTGTAAAATATTATATAGCCCCCCCCGCCAATTTTGTTAAATCAATGCGGCCCACGAGTCAAAAAGTTTCTCCACCCCTGGTGTAGTGTTACTCGCTATTTAGACACTAATGTCTGTGTGTTAGCTTATTATCAGGTCAGGGGACGGTAAATCTATCCTGCTTTTCAAGCTAATTTTGATTATATAGTCTTTGGAGGTAGCACCGCAGCCTAATAATGGCGAAACAGTGCGTCACAGGATGCAGACGCGGGCCACATGAAATGAAACTTCCTGCCCATCAAAGCCGTCAGTGCCGTCAGTGATGGACTCCCCCCCCAAAGGTTGCATGTTGCTTCATGCAAGAAAAATCAAGAGGAAAAGGGGATTTATAGGAGGAGGGTGAGATTTGAAGTAAAGATGCGATGTCGAGATATGTGGGACTGCGAGAGGAAAAAATCTCTTTGTCTCTCGTCAGCTTTGGTGGACAATCAAAGTTTCCTATCAGCTGTGGAGTAGGGGAAATTGGCTGCCCTGGAAAGGAGAGGGCCACTCTCACAGCTAATGGGAAGTGCCCCTGTCACTATACTCGGGTCCGATAGAGAAAGTAGGAAATGTGTGTGTGTGTTTCTGAACAGAGAGCGGCCTTGTCTCCCTGACTGTCATGCAATACAGGGTGATGCATCTAAAGTAGAGCTTCATCTGCTGCTTATCCTCTGCACCGAGGGACTTCTATGAGCCATGCAGGCTTGGGCTTTTTTTTTTTTTGGGGGGGGCCAAACTTCTCCTGAGAGGCATGACCATCACTGCTTTGATGGAGCGCCATGTGGCAGAGATCAGCGGGTTTTAGTGGGAGTTGTGGACAGTTGCAAACAAGGGCGACAAGGGAAAAGGATTACTGTCTCGTCGATACAAATCCACACCGAGAGGGGGGTTGACATCAGCATGCTCAGATATAGGCGAGAGCTTGGGAGTAAAAGTGTGTAAACATCCGCATCGGGAGCAAAGATGGCAGCAAGGGGCTTTGATGCTTGTCTGCTCGCTCTCCATCCCCAACACCCCCCCCCCAGCCTCCTCCTCGTCTACGGCAGACAAGAATGCGTCTCTCTCAAGAGGACATGATGCTGTATGAGTGATATAGGCTGGTAATGTTTATTTACATTCATTCATTTTCTACCGCTTTTCCTCATGAGGGTCGCAGTGGGTGCTGGAGCCTATCCCAGCTGTCTTCGGGCGAGCCAGCCAATCACAGGGCACATATAGACAAACAACCATTCACACTCACATTCATACCTATGGACAATTTGGAGTCGCCAATTAACCTAGCATGTTTTTGGAATGTGGGAGGAAACCGGAGTACCCGGAGAAAACCCACGCATGCACGGGGAGAAAGGGTGGAATTGAACTGTCATCTCCTCGCTGTGATGTCTGCACGCTAACCACTCTACCGTCGTGCAGCCGCTATTTATTTTCAGCTCTTTATAAATACTGGTTCATAAATATGTTTTAGTACAAAATAACAAATTAACTGAATTAGCTGCACGGTGGTGGGTGGTTGATGCACGGGCCTCACAGCTAGGAGACCCGAGTTTGATTCCACCCTCTCTGTGTGGAGTTTGCATGTTCTCCTCGTGCACGCATGGGTTTTCTCCGGGTACTCCGGTTTCCTCCCACATTCCCAGCTGTCTTCGGGCGAGCCAGCCAATCACAGAGCACATATAGACAAACAACCATTCACACTCACATTCATACCTATGGACAATTTGGAGTCGCCAATTAACCTAGCATGTTTTTGGAATGTGGGAGGAAACCGGAGTACCCGGAGAGGCGCGGTACACCCTGGACTGGTGGACAGCCAATCACAGGGCACATATAGACAAACAACCATTCACACTCACATTCATACCTATGGACAATTTGTGTGTAAACATCCGCATCCGGAGCAAAGATGGCAGCAAGGCTTTGATGCTTGTCTGCTCGCTCGGCATCCCGCCCCCCCTCACCGCCGCCTCCTCCTCCTCTACACCAGACAAGAATGCGTCTCTCCACACCAAAGTCTCAAAGACTCCGCTTGAAAGTCCCATCTCCATCCCATGCGCTCCTTCCTCCTGTCTGTCAGTGGCGTCTGTCAGCTCTGCTCCTGGCCGCCTCCTGCAGCTGCAACAAGGGCCATATAGGCGCCCCCATTGTCCTCCCCCCCTCTATCCCCCTTTTTTTCTGCCATCACGTGTGTCCACACGCGGGCGGATCACACCTGCCACCTGCAATGGAGGCTGGTACCTGAGGGGGCAGGGCTTTCATCCATCGCTAACCTCTCATCCCTGTCACTGAGGAATGGCCGCCGAACACAGAGGAGCTGTTGTGAGGAAGGGTTTGTTTTAAGCAGAGCCAGACCAACGTTTGTGTTGGAGGGGAGGGGTTTTCGGTTCACGTTTCCCCCTTTTCGCTGACATCCTTTTATATGCAGGGTGAGAAGGATTGAATGAGTGCGTGTCATAGCCGTGTGGACCCGAATATGTGTGTGTGTGTGTGTGTGTGTGTGTGTGTGTGTGTGCACATAATAACACGGTGACAGTGAGGGTGGTGGCTCTGTCTCGGTGATTTATGAGAGCGTGCTCTGAAGGGTCTCCAGTGCAGGATATTGTTCCCTGACTGGTGACTTCTGCCTCTCTCGCTTTCTTTGCACATCTCGGTGTGTGTATATGTGTGTGTGTATATATGTGTGCGCTTTCTCAACAACACAAAGATTAAGAAGGAGCTAGGGAGCTGCAGGTGAGGGCTCCGTGTAATCAATCACCACCGCGTCACAAAGTCAAAGACTTGTGGATTAACCTACAACAGCGTATGACTATATAAATATATATATATATATATATTTTTTTTTTGCATATTCATTATTTTTTGGCAGATAAAGAAAGAGCATACTCTTCTACATCAGGGGTCTCAAACTCAATTTACTTGGGGGGCCACTGGAGCTCGGGTCTGGGTGAGACTGGGCCGCATCAGGTTTTCCAAAAAAAAAAAAAAAAAAAAAATGCATTTATTAAAAACAAAAAAATTAAAAAAAATTCCAGTTTTCTACAAGAAAAGCTCTGATAAAACATTCCACTGTTTTCTACACAAAATAAGATGAAAAATAAATAAACAAATCAAGAATAAAGAAAATCAATCAATCAGTAATAAATAAATAAATATAATAATAATAATAATAAAACGGCAAATAATAAAAACTTAAGAAACCACATATTTTTTTTCAGAATAAAATGAACAAAGCATTATTAGAGCCCTGTAGACATGACAAAACACGACTATAGTCACATTTATACTCTTTTTATTTACAACATATTGCGCAACTGCAGGGTCTTGAGACACATGCTAACTCGCAAACTAGAGAGCTAGCGACCTAAACGGTAGCCTTCAAGTTATTTCCTTTAAACTTAAATAGCCAAAAACTTACCACTTCCACACGGATAAGGAGGATAACTATTAACAGTTATTTAACCTTTAACATGAACATTAATCAAACGTAATAATTTTTTCTGGGTACATGATACCATACAGCATCCATATCAAACTTGCGCGGGCCGCACTAACATTAAACTTTTTATATCAAGACGGGGGCCCTCAAACTAGTGTCCTGCGGGCCACATTTGGCCCGCGGGCCGCGTGTTTGAGACCCCTGCTCTACATCATTACTCCACTTCAGGAAAAGGAAGATAATAATCAGCTTCACGCATGAGAGGCACCTTGCAGCTCAACCACATGGGCCAAGCAGTCCAACACCTTGCAGTGAAGCCGCCATCCACCCTAAACACACGCACGCCACATCAGGATACAGTGCTGCACATGAATTCCGGTTTAAACAGTCTTTTTGCTCGACTGACGCCAACAGATAAACCGCCCTTCTTCTGCGAACGGTAATCACATCCTGGACCCCAGAGGACATGGCTGCAAGGCCTCAAATCATCAAAATATTAAACTGGGAAGGACTTGATATTAGCTTGAAGGCTCCTGGCAACTTCTTGATATCAATTAATCAAGTTCCGCACTTCTGACTCAGCATCTTTGCCAGCCTGAGTAAAAGAGGACATGATGCTATATAAGTGATATAGGCTGGTAATGTTCATTCATTTTCTACCGCTTTTCCTCATGAAGGTCGCGGGGGTGCTGGAGCCTATCTCAGCTGTGTTTGGGCGAGCCAGCCAATCACAGGGCACATATAGACAAACAACCATTCACACTCACATTCATACCTATGACAATTTGGAGTTGCCAATTAACCTAGCATGTTTTTGGAATGTGGGAGGAAACCGGAGTACCTGGAGAAAACCCACGCATGCACGGGGAGAAAGGGTGGAATTGAACCCTGGTCTCCTAGCTGTGATGTCTGCGCGCTAACCACTCTACCGCCATGCAGCCGTTATTTATTTTCAGCTTTTTATAAATATTGATGAATAAATATGTTTTAGCACAAAATAAAAAATTAACTGAATTAGCTGCACGGTGGATGAGTGGTTGATGCACAGGCCTCACAGCTAGGAGACCTGAGTTCGATTCCACCCTCTCTGTGTGGAGTTTGCATGTTCTCCCCGTGCTTGCGTGGGTTTTCTCCGGGTACTCCAGTTTCTTCCCACATTCCAAAAACATGCTAGGCTAATTGGTGACTCCAAATTGTCCATAGGTATGAATGTGAGTGTGAATGGTTGTTTGTCTATATGTGCCCAGTGGTTGGCTGGCTAGCCCGAATACAGCCGGGATAGGCTCCAGCACCCCAGTGACCCTTGTGAGGAAAAGCGGTAGAAACTGAATGAATGAATAAAAACACTTGGATTTAACCCATGCCCTCTGACTTAATAGGTAGCAGCTGTACCATTACACCAACAAAGACAGGTGAGTGGGCACGTTCTGCATTTTTATTCTCTTATTCCGCTGTGTGCTGTCCATCATTGAGACTACTCTCTTGGTGCTCTGTGCCCCATTGTAACGATTGATGTCCTTTGCGCATTTGTCGAGAATGCGCCCCCCCTTGCGCAATAATGGGGCAGTCCATGGATTGCGGGGCCCTTATAGTGTATGATTTGCGTATATACATTCTAAACAGTTCTTTTTTTTCTCTATGCCTGACAGATTCGACTGCTTGCTCTTCTTCAAAGTGGTCATGTGATGCGACTTTTTCACAGGAAGCCAACACAGGCAGAGGCGGACTGGGCCGATTAAGGATCTGCGGTGACTACGGTAACTAACTCTCCTGGGCCGGCCCGGGTGGAGAGACAACACAACAGAGGGGCCCCACAGTCCATGGGAGGGCCCATTTTATGCAAAGGGACACATTCTTGGCAAATTGGGCATTGCTGCCATGACATCAAATCCGCCCCGAGGCTCTGCCCCCAATTAGCGAATAAAATTCACCTGATCTCCTGTCAGTCCCTGCTGGAGTGATGGTACACGGCAGCCTCTGATACAAGACCTGGGGAAAAAAATTCAACAAGAGGAGGCTTGTATTAGGACCAAAATGTCCGCCACCAAATTTCACCCCCCCCCCCCCTTTAGGCTAATTATAGATGCTGACTTGTCCATAGCTGTGAATGGTAGGTGATACTTTATGTGGACTGTGATTGGCTGATGATAAGTCAAGGGTGTCCATCGCTTCTTGTTTAAAGTCAGCTGGGATAGGCTCCAGCTCACTTGTGGCCCCGGAACATTCATTCATTTTCTACCGCTTATCCTCACGAGGGTCGCGGGGGTGCTGGAGTCTGTCTTTAGGCGAGAGGCGGGGTACACCCTGGACTGGTCGCCAGCCAATCACAGGGCACATATAGACAAACAACCATTCACACTCACATTCATACCTATGGACAATTTGGAGTCGCTAATTAACCTAGCATGTTTTTGGAATGTGGGAGGAAACCGGAGTACCCGGAGAAAACCCATGGGGAGAACATGCAAACTCCACACAGAGATGGCCGAGGGTGGAATCGAACCCTGGTCCTCCGAGCTGTGAGGTCTGTGCGCTAACCACTCGACCGCCTCATTTGTTATTCTAAAAAGTATTTCCAGTTATTACTTTTTTTCGCCATCGCACATTTGGCTCATTATTCTGCCACAGCGCCCCCCCCCCCCATAAGTATTATGGCCAGCAGTTAAGTCATCACAGCCCTGATAGCATCAGTTCAGTGCAGCAAAGTAGACATGAGCTCAGTGGTTTGTCGGATAGTCCCCTGGAGTTGAGGTGCGTGTGTCGGAGCGGTCCGCCTGCTGTGAGAATAAGTCTGAGCGACCTCCCACTGCTGCAAATATCCACTCATGCACAAACAAAATTGCCATTGTGTCGGCCTTTCCACGGCAACCGAGCATCAGCGCTAACAGACATTGTCTTTGCTTTCCCCCGCTGTGTACTTTCAGAATGATTATTGTATGCACATACAATATGTTAACATTAGTATTGTGAGGGGAAGGGGGCCTGTTACTATGGAACAGGAAATGACTGGCCGGGACCCATGATGACCTCAGAGGGAAAGCTGTGACCTCACTCTGACCTCTATGGGCTCCTGCAGGTCGGTCGCTTTGCTGAATGCATGCAAGCTTTTGATTGGTGCTGAATTAAGACTACTACAATGTTTTGGAAAGCCCCTCTGTAGTTATAAAGAGGTTGACGCTTTTATTTTTTAATGTTTTCCTCCAGAAGACTATTGCTTTATGACAAAAATCTGTTTTAGCACAACGGCGCCCCCCTGTGGTGAACCAGGTTATTGTAATCTTAGTATGTTACAAAAAACATGTTAAATTCCAAATTTTGTTCTCCAAATTTTTTTATTTCAAATGTGACAGCTTTCCATGTTATGTCTTGACTCACATAACCTAATCTCATAGTGAAAAAAAAAACGCTAAATACAGAAAAAGACTTTAGCCGAGAAAATGACAACACCATGGTTCCAGACAAACAAAAAAAAAATCAGAGCTTTAAAATTTTTCATGTCAGGGGCAAATAGAAAAATAGCAAGTGCAAAATGGAGGTAATTATCAAAGTAACCATTATCACACCCAACCACTTCAGAAAATCTTTACATACAATTTGGTATGTGAGAAAAGACATAACAGAGAACATTTTATTCATTTTTGCAAACGGTGAAACACGTAAACCAAAAAGGTTGCGAGATCAACATGAAAATGTCACGTCAATCTGAGCATATGTGACAACGCTAACAAAGCCGAGAAGAGAATTGACTCTGATCCAGTATGACAAGGCACAAGTGTTTGGATAAACTCATTGTGACCACAAGATGACGCGTTACTGGCTGTACAGGATGTAAATAAAAAAAAAGCATGTTGGTCACATTTACTAGGGTTGTCATACTTAGACATGATGATGATGATGATGTAGGTGCGTGGTGCATTTAAAGGGCATCCAGCAGACTGTCGATGCGACTGATGAGCTCATGTCTCTTGCTGGCTAGCGTCTTGTCACTCTCGATGTACGCCTCCTTTTTCACCTTGCCGGCCACCAGCCGCTCCGCCTCCTGGCTGGCACGAGACACCAGCTCTTTGACCTGGCCGTCCAGCTTCTGGACCTCCCCGACCTAAAAAAAAAAAAAAAAAACGGATGAGACATCGGCGGTCACTCTCCACCAGGGGTCTCAAACACGCAGCACTAGTTTGAGGCCCCCCGCCTTGATATGAAAGTTTAATGTTAGTGCGGCCCGCGCAAGTTTGATATGGATGCTGTATGGTATCATGTACCCAGAAAAAATTATTACGTTTGATTAATGTTCATGTTAAAGGTTAAATAACTTAATAGTTATCCTCCCTATCCGTGTGGAAGTGGTAAGTTTTTGGCTATCGGCCTACCGTTTAGGTCGCTAGCTCTCTAGTTTGCGAGTTAGCATGTGTCTCAAGACCCTGCAGTTGCGCAATATGTTGTAAATAAAAAGAGTATAAATGTGACTATAGTCGTGTTTTGTCATGTCTACAGGGCTCTAATAATGCTTTGTTCATTTTAATCTGGAAAAACTAATTTGTTTTTATTATTTGCCGTTTTATTATTATTATTATATTTATTTATTACTGATTGATTTTCTTTATTCTTGATTTGTTTATTTATTTTTCATCTTATTTTGTGTAGAAAAATAAAAAGTAAGATATTTGAGAACAGTGGAATTTTTATCAGAGCTTTTCTTGTAGAAAATTGGAACCAAAGCCAAGTTTTTTTTGTTTTTATAAATGCGGTTTATTTTTTTTGAAAACCTGATGCAGCCCAGTCTCACCCAGACCCTAGCTCCAGTGCCCCCCCCCCAAGTAAATTGAGTTTGAGACCCCTGCTCTACACTCATGCTTACAAACATACAAATGCCACTCACCTTATCTGCCAGGTCGGAGCCTTCAGCCTTGAGGCGAGCCTGCAGTGAGCTGATCTCGTTGGTGAGAGCGCGGTGGTCGGCCTCTAGGGTTTTCCGACCGCTGTTCAGCGCTCCCGTGTCCCGAGATTGCTTATAGCGGTTGACCACCTCGTCCATGTGTCGGTAGAGACCCAGACGCTTGTTGACCAGGGTGAGAACCTGCTCTGTGATGGAGGCCACCTTCATTCGTACTTCAGCAGCAGGGTCCTGAAGGAAGAAGAACACAGTCAGGGTTAAGTGATGATTTCTTTCCAGGGGAAAAAAAAAACAAAAAAACTTTGTCCACTAGATGGTGCTACTTTCCCATTTTCAACCAGGATGTCTCGCAGTTCATGTGATATAATGGTGTCTAAATCAAGTGGTGTTTTAGTTGAAACATTTACAGCTGTGGGAAGGTTCATCTGACACGGATTGCAGGGGGTGGGGGGAATTGATATATAATTTATAATAATATAAAATAATATAGTATAACATCAGTTTTTTAGAACCTCTAAAGGGTTAAGAAAAGACAAAAGGGGACAAAAACAACCTTTGTGATGGCAAAATCCAGGCGAACGTAGATGATGACAGTGAAGAAGAGAATGTAGAAGGCGCTGACAACCAAGAGCGGCTCCTGCAGCATCAGGATCTTATTGAAGTTGTAATGAACCTGCAAGCGACAAAAGATGACCAATTGGGAGTGATTTTACCGTTTTGTTATCAGAGGTGGAGGTTTTAACTGGAAAATTATTATTTTTTTTAATTTATTTCAGGATCTCTGCACTTTTCCATTGGGGAACGTCTTACCACCACATCCTGAATGTGCTGCTCCACCAAGTTGTTCTTGGTGGCCACCAGCACTGGCCGACCAAAGGTATCAAGGTATGTGTAGTGCAGTTGGTTCGGCATGCGATCAATTTTATACGGCGTATCCATTTGGATGTTTCTGAAAGAAAATGACAGAAATGAGCAAATACGCTCCAGGAAAAAAAAATCTGCGGCACATACTGTGTGACGCACTCACTTGGCCCCCTCAGGCAGGATGATTTTCACAGTCATGGAGTCGATCACCTGGTCATCATAGACGTGGTCAACCAGTCTCATCTTCAGTGCATACTGGTCCCCTAAAAGATGCAATTATTCCCAAACACACAATTAAAAAAGACTAGATATGTTACTTTACGTTATTAGAGGTGGGGAAGACTTTCAATGTTAGTGTAGACCTACCAACATATGAATTTATGAGTTTCTGCCTATTTTCGTTTTTGGTTCCTACCTAGCTGCATGTAAGTTAATGAGGCGGAACTAATCGTCTGTAAAATCGTCGTTTCCGCACGTACATGTTTAATCGCCACACCTGTAGAAAATAAGCTCCGTTGTTTGCCACACTA
This sequence comes from Doryrhamphus excisus, assembly GCF_037039965.1. Classification (NCBI taxonomy): domain Eukaryota; kingdom Metazoa; phylum Chordata; class Actinopteri; order Syngnathiformes; family Syngnathidae; genus Doryrhamphus; species Doryrhamphus excisus. The sequence goes on along the minus strand of NC_136367.1, from coordinate 16,933,068 downwards.
TTGAGAGCTTAAAAGCTAATAGTTGCTAAAAGTTAACAAAGATCTCTATAATTCCCTCCTATGGCATGTGTGCAGCTATTAAGGTGCAGTATATGTGTTTTGTATTTTCGTTTCAGTTTCTTAGCGTTAGTTTACAGTTTGCTGTACTAGCTAAGGCTAATCATGCATTGTGTTGCACATGCGATGTTGTTTGTTTATGAAATGTTTCTATGTAATGTGACAAGTTTATTTGCACTACTGTAAAGAAAAATGCTTAATAAAGAACTAATTGCTGTCACATCCGAGGGAGTTACAGAAAATAATCGAGAACCACTGATTTATAGCAATAAAAACCTGTTGTAGGAACAACTACGACACCTAGTGATCAATGCAGAATACCACATCTTCAATGTATTTGTATTTCACTTCATTTAGCCATTATGCTGAAATTAAGCAAAATGTGTACAATTTGCTAAATGTCCACATATCTTTACTAATAATAGGATGTATTCAACCACTAACCAGTGTGATTTATGAACATATTTTTTAAAAAATGTGACCTCTTGTTTACCGTTTTCATACATACTGAAGCACACAAGCACCAATATGATTTTTCCACGCGTGTGCAAGCTTAACATGTCACCAGGACTCACCGAGCGTGTAGAGATACTCATAGCTGGGCAGGTTGTACCCAATGATGTAGTGGGTCTTCCAGCCACCAAACAAAGGAAAGCGAGGCCTGACCTCCACTTCCACCGAGTCATCCAGAACCTGCAGGTGGGAGGTGGAGATGTTCCCGATCTCATCCCTGTAGTAGACATCTTGTGCCGAAGCAGGAAGAATAGTCTGTTGGGAAGAATTATTATCAGTCAATACTTTCATTTTTGGCAATGGACAATAATAAGATAGTATGAAAACACACCTTAAAGGACTTAACAGACGAGATCCCACTGTCTGACTGACGCTGGTAATCGTAGCGTGAAAACGGGCCTTTTAGTACGGCGCCAGTGTGCCGCAGATCGACGGTCTCCTCCACAGCGATGTTGCCCCAGTGAGAGACCTCGATGGTGCGAGTGATGCTACTGACAGTGAGGAAGGGGGTGTTGTTCTCAAAGTGGATCTTCATGGTGTCCTAGACATTAGATGACATGCACAGTGAGAACGGCGTTCCACTTTCTAGCAGCTTCACCTACAAATCGTCAGTCGTTACCTCGCTAAATGAGGCCACATCATTGAACGGACCATACTCGATGATCTCATCCGTCTTGCTGGGGTTCCCCAACTTGGTGTAGCTCTCCACAGTTTTGGATGCCAGGCGGACGCGTGTGGTCTGAGTGCGGGTGGGGTAAGGCGTGTAAAAGTAGTGGTTGCCTTGGAAGACAACCAGCTGGCGCTCGGCCTGAGTGATCTGCGAGGGGAAGGGCTTGAGCACGTGGCTGAACGTCATCTCCACCTTGACTTTCATCTGATCACCCACAGACAAGCTGGATGGCAAAGTGACTTTGAAAAGGTCCCCGCTGCAAGTGAGCAGACGTGACCATCAACAACGATGATGCTAAATATGAAAACGAGACATTTACATTGAGAATGGTGTAATACCTTATGCCGTTAATTTTAGTCTCCTGGATTTTAAGTGAGCCATCCTCCTCTTCATCATCATTGACCTGCGGAAAAATATACATTTTGCAAAAGTTTTGAGATGGACGGAGAAAGCTTTTACCACACCAAAAGCAGTATGTCTTAGTACAAGCGCTCATTAAGCCTACAAAGCATTAAATCGTGTTTATAGATAGGAAGTGGGCGGAAGTTCTGCTCAGTCGCACCCGGAAGTATTCCTCCCAGCGCATACGTGTCATTCAGTTAACAGAAAAAACGTGCACGGCTGCGGAAGTCAGCTTTCTGTAAATTGCATTCCAAGTGATTAATAAGTACTTCACTCAAAAGCATTGTTAATAAACAGTATGAACAATTAAAAAAATAATCTGCGGTTGACGGTGCACGCGTTGATTTGGTTACGAGTCGGTCAAAACCTGCCAGACAGCTAACGTTAGCATCCCCTTGCTAATAGGTGTGCTTTGTTGCACCTACTTGCTAATAGGTGTGGTTTAATGCATAAATGCAACTTATTATAACACAGGTCTGAAACGTAACACGAAGATACACGCGTTTGACAGAAGTAAAGTGTTTGACAGTGTTTTCTGCTCTGCTATGGAGTAGCACTCAAGCTAGCAGGTTAGCAAAGCGTCGCGGTAATGCTGTATTTACGGAGTCACTCTTTAAAGCTCACCGAGGCTCCAACGTATGCCAGATGCGGTGCAAGATCCGGTTCCACGGCTAATATGAAGCTTTGGACGGCATATCGTCCGTGGTTAGCCAAGGTGATTTCTGCAGTGATCTTAGCTAGATGAGTGCTCAGGTCCACTGTCCTCTTGACTTCGTCGTTCACCAACATATCCGTCCCGGGCCCGGCCGCCGAGCACAGTGCGACCAAAAGACACGGCAGAGCACCGAGGAGGCACCTTCTCGCCATGGCTGAAGCGATTCAGACGGCAAATGCTGTCAGGACCGTTCAATAACGGGGTGTAGCTGAGCAGCAAAGAAAGGCCACCGCGCTGCTCTTCTGTGAGCTAAAAGATGACGCTTCATTCATTCAAACGTGATGACGTCACGGGGTTAGTTCTGAGCCAGAACAAATGAAACCGATTGGCGACTGTAGTTTGTCATTAGGTTTTTGTTCTTTTAACACTTTGATATTGATTGATAATGATTTGATACTGATTGATACCGATTTTTGGAGACCTATCTAAAAGTATCCTATGCGAATGAATGAATGAATTTAGATTTAAGAACGCTTTGTACGCTTTGCTACTTGTCAAGCCGAAATAGCTCAGTTGGGAGAGCGTTAGACTGAAGATCTAAAGGTCCCTGGTTCGATCCCGGGTTTCGGCAGCGGGTGGCGCTCTTTTATTCGGAGTAAGAAGCATTACGTTGCTTTCGTGTTCACATGTAAACAGTGACAATTGCTGGTTAGTGTTGTGTTTTTTTACTTAAAATTTCTTTTAGTTTGTTAATTGAATCCTCTGGGAAAAACCCTCTGATCATTAACAGTCAATGGTACAGCCTTTCTGATTTAAAAATGAAAATAATCTCTGCTGGTACTTTTTAACTAGTTTGGCACGTATTTCCTGATGGACAGCAACTTTTTCAAGATCATCCATAATTGCTTAGCCTTTGAGCATGGACCCTATGAGCATTGAGCTCCATCCACAGATTTCCGTAGGATTAATATAAGAGCTCCAGAACCTTGACTTTGGTGTCCTTCCAAAAAGTCTGTACCAACTTTGATGTCATAGTCTTGTTGAAAGCTCCAGTGATGACCGAAACCTAGCCTGACAACAGACATCCCATGGATCAACAGCACTCAGAACATTCTTACATGAAACATCAAGGAAGCCAGATGAGTGACTGGTGTTTTTTTTTTCTTGCTGCCTCTGCGTGGTTCTCAGCTGAGCAAGGCGTAGCCAGCGTGTGACGTCATCCTCTCCGACGCAGCTTGTTTTGGAGGAAGTGGCTCGCGACGCTAACTGCTAGCATGTTAGCTTGACAGGAAAAGCCAACGTCAACGACAACAAGACACCATTGTGTCAAGTCGCTAGTACACCAAGTGATATTTATACATTGGCAGAGACACCGGTGTGTTCGACAAGGAGAGTCGGTCACAGGAGGTAGCTATAGTAGCTTTTGACGACGCCGAGGCTTGAAAAGGAGAGTTTTGCGACGACAGACATTTAAAAGGAACTGCTAGCTCGTTAGCTAATCTGTGCTCTCGCTAGCCCTCCGGTCAGAGGCTGAGGAAAAATTCACTTTCTCTTTTTTTTTACGACAGGATCGTCTCACAAGGTACGGTTGTGTGATGCTTTTCTTATTTTGCTTGTCAGTATGAAGGGCGAAGTTTAGGTCAATTTTGTCACATTCTCCGAACGTTATTCGTTTGCGGAATGACCGATGGTAGGTGTTTATTTACCATGGGACGGATAAAAAATTGCTATGACGTAAATAACTGTTTATCCGTGGTGCCTATTTCCATTACATGTTGCACTGTATGAATCTGTTCGGATTTTATGTTATGTCCTTTCAGATTGGCGAACGTATCACTTGAGTGTCTTTATGGACGGGAAACAACGACGGGGCATTATTCTGTGTTAATATATTAGGTAGACATAATAAGAATTAATTGTGAATTTAGTTTACAAATATATTTTCCCTGGAATGGCCGTTGAAACTGACCGAGCTAGCACTGTTTGCCAAGTCATGGTTCCGTTAGCCGTGTGTTTTCCAAGCATGTGATCCGTCCCTGACACAGTGTCATGGGGTGCAGATTACCAGCACGCTTTGCTCATGATAGTCCCCTTTACGCCACATCGCGACAGGAAGCAAATCACTTGCCTGGATTTCAAAAACCTGATTCCTAAATCTGAACACATTTATCTGATGACTCAATCAAGAAAACGAGTTTGGACTTTGGTCGTTCTAGCTGTATGTTCTGGGGTTCTTGTCACATTGCACACTCAGCTGAAGTGAGGAATGCTAAGTGGTGTTTACAGCCAATGGTGTCCAAAGTGCGGCCCGCGGTTGTTTTATTCTATTTTTTTACTGCTTTTTGGCACCTTCTTAAATCAAAAATATGGTTTTAAGTATATATAACTTATGGTAATGGTGATGCTTTTATTTCATTTGAACATGCATCAAATTACAATTGAATGCATCACATAATCAGTTCACAGTTCCACATGTCCAAAAGGAGTAGGAAGAAGCAAAGCTTATTAAATCCTACCCCTCCATCTGGTACTTTTACAATCAGTAACTGTTACATTTGTTCACTTCCTGCCGTTCTAATATAATTTAAGTTTTTTCAATTATAGTTTTAACTTTTTTAACATTTTTTCTATTTTTAATTAATATTTTTTAAAATTTATGTATTTATTAATTGTCCCGTACCAAAGTACGAGGTGATATGACCATCCAATGACATAATGGGTACCATAGTAAGTGTCAATATAGTGATATATATAGCACATCATGACTGGTTCAAGACTCTTCATCTTTTATTTTATTTAGCAAACATCAACTGCTTGTATTGTTTCTTGAATTGGCTAATCGTTGTGCACTTATTGACTTGGGTTAACTAAATGTATACAGTATCAAAGTGGCCCTCACATCCTTTCATTTCTTCACTATTCAGGCCTCAGTAAAAAAAAAAGTTTGGACACCACTGGAATGCAGCGGTTTCCCTCCCCCAAATAGTGACGTGTATGTAGGATAAACACAGAACAATATGGACATGTAATGATTAACACTAGTCTTGTGACTGGGGCATCCTCGTCGTAGCTTTGAACTCGGTGTAAACCTCCCAAGTTGACCACAAGGCATTCCACAACACTGCGAGACGACCTCATTTCCATTCATTCAGTGTTTTCCATAGGAATCAATTAGAGTTGAAATGATCACACTGTCGCCATCATGAAGTTGATATGCTTATGTGAATTTCTATACAGTGAAACCTAAACTGTATACTCACTCGTTGTCAACGTGGCTACATTGTGCTGAGCTGCCTGGACATTTTTGTTTTGTGTGAAACGGCACACAAACCAAAGAAAATATAAAGATTATTAGGGATGTCCGATATTGGCTTTTATTTTGCCGAAAGCCGATATGCTGATATTGTCCGACTCTCAATTTTCGATACATGGGGTACTTTCTAAGTGTCCGCTTTTATTATTGTATTCTTTATCATTTGTTAACTAAACTCTTTAAAACTGATCCATTGTCTGCCAATATCAGCAACTCGGTTGAATGTATTTCAAGTAAGAACAGTCTGTATAAAGCAAATTAGCATGAGTGTAAAAGCTTGTATGGTTACAAGTTTTATTTTCAAATATTTCGCAGGCCATTCAAAAAAATGATATATATTCATAAGGGGGTCATCTGGCGGCTAGTTTGTTTTTCTCAACTCTTCATGTTTTCTTTTGGGGTTTCAGTTGAGGCACAATGACGTCAAGGAAGAAAGTACTACTCAAAGTAATCATCCTCGGAGACTCGGGGTGAGTGATCCGCAAGTGGTTTCAAGTGGTTTCCAGTACACCTTTGTGTCCCTGTCCTTCAACACTTCTTCATTTCTTGTCTAGAGTGGGGAAGACCTCACTGATGAACCAGTATGTGAATAAGAAATTCAGTAACCAGTACAAAGCCACGATAGGTGCGGATTTCTTGACGAAAGAAGTCATGGTGGACGATAGACTCGTCACGATGCAGGTAACGGGAATGGGAGTTGAAATTCTACATTGTTTGTAAATGCAATACAAATATTTATGACCTGATGGACCATTAATAAGAACAACTGGAAATAATCTACACTATCAGAGAAATTGTACATATACAGCACTAGTGTGAGCAGAGGGTGACTACGCCCTCAGAGTTTTAATGTAAACCATCTTGTTATACAGGTGTAAAAATAAGGAAATCTGCAGGAAACCCCCCCCCCTGAAAAAAATTGAATAATTGTAATAGGTTAATCTGGCGTCTTCCTGCTTTGAATGAGAGATGACTTCCGTCACTTTATTCATTCATTCATTCATTTTCTCCCGCTTATTCTCACGAGGTTTGCGGGGGGTGCTGGAGCCTATCCCAGCTGTCTTCGGGCGAGAGGCGGGGTACACCCTGGACTGGTTGCCGGCCAATCACAGGGCACATATAGACAAACAACCCTTCACACTCACTCACACTCTTATGAGGTCTTATGTGATATACTGACATTTGATTGGTTGTTGATGATACCGTATCTTTAAGAAACTGATGTTGGGTCATTATCGATATGTTCCCTCATATTTGAAATGATATGACTTGTCAACGTAGGTTTCATCATATGTTTTGTATTGCCGCTATTGTAATCCTTCAGTTGATTCTACTGATTGTAATTGTAATTGTGTTTTTTTTGTTGTGTCAGATTTGGGACACAGCAGGTCAAGAGAGGTTCCAGTCCTTAGGGGTGGCGTTCTATCGTGGAGCAGACTGTTGTGTTCTAGTCTTCGACGTGACCGCCCCCAATACCTTCAAGACTCTAGACAGCTGGAGGGACGAGTTCTTGATCCAGGCCAGCCCTCGAGACCCAGAGAACTTCCCCTTCGTGGTGCTCGGCAACAAGATCGACTTGGAGAACAGACAGGTGACTTTCACTTTCCTTTCTATATAAGGAAATGCGGTATGCTACTTTAGCATAATTGTAATCAGGCTCTTCTGTTTTGACATTCAGGTAACAACAAAGAGGGCACAGGCGTGGTGTCAGAGCAAGAACAACATCCCTTATTTTGAAACCAGCGCCAAGGAGGCCATCAATGTGGAGCAGGCCTTCCAAACCATTGCGCGAAATGCTCTCAAGCAGGTACCCCAGCCGCCTCGGTGGTAACTTAGAAAAGCCGGGACACTTTCGCCAACCACTGCCGTCTTTTTCAGGAGACCGAAGTGGAGATGTACGAGTTTCCGGAGCCGATAAAGCTGGACAGGAATGAGCGAGCCAAGCCTTCAGCAGAGACCTGCAGCTGCTGAGGACTCTATATCTACAGAGGGGCCGTCATCACCCTCAACACCCTCTCATGCCTTGTCTAAATATCCTCCTTTCCCACGACCCCACTGTGTTGACCCCTAATGCCCAACATACAAACAACATCCCGCTCATAAGAGTACACAACCGACATGCTGCACCCTCCTCCTGTGTAGGAAACACATTTTCTATCTATAAGTATGAGCCTCTTAGCCCAAAGAACACCTTCGACAAACATTTATGTTGTTTCCTTTTCCAGTGGTTTTCCCTTATTATTCATATTTTTTGTTTAAACGGCAACGGTGGTTTTCAGTTCTATGAATATTGCTGCTCTCACAATCAGATCCTTTTACTTTGAGATCAACAACAAAACAATATCCTTATCATCTTTGTGCTTTGTTTTTGTAGCTATGGTGGTCATTTGTTTTATTTGTACACGCTGCCACTACTGCATGAGTAGAGAACACACACTGCGCCCCTCGTTTCAGACATTTGTGTTGTGGCTTTGGTTTACTCTCCACCTCATGCAGACATTCACGATCATAAATACTTGCTGGGGGTTGGGATTCAGGTTTGGAGGAGCAGAATGGCTGAATTCCAGTTAGTATGCTGCCTATTGATTTGTTGCTAATTGATGAAACGATGAAATGACACGTCCAATCAATCCACTGTGCAGGTTGTGTGTGTGTGTGTTTTATTATTTTTTTTGCTCATTTAAAAATAGCCTGTGAAGACAACACCTGACAGGAAACTGCATTGAGGCTCAGGGTAGTGCAAGGTCAAACTAAGCTGTTCTTTGTACTCCTTTTGCTGTTCCTCTTATGGGAGAGAAGAGCTTTTCTGTCATTAACAGGATGTGGGAATGAATGGAATCAAAACCTGACAGTCCTGAAGAAAAGAGACAAATCTCACAAATAGAAATAGTCCTAACAGTGATGTTTCTTTTTATTGTCAACTGTTTTCAAGACTTTGTACAATTGCAATCATTTTGTGGGGAAGACTACATGTAAATCTCCATGTCTTACTGCCAGTTGCTTGTGTTGGCAAACAACTTAAGTGCTTGACATTTCTTTTAACCAATCAGGTGTTTGTCTGCTTGAATTATGTTGAAACTGAAATGCATTATAGATTAGTGACAATAGCTAACAGACTGCAACTTTGAAAGAGGTGGTGGAAGTAGTGGCATTCATCATGATATTAATATGATCAATGCATAGCAGCAACGTTTAAAAATGTCTTTGCCTTTCAAAAGTAATAAGGGTAATAAAAACCTCAAATTGAACAAGCAGTTTATTTCTGAAATTCCTTTTGAAAACATTTAACCATTGAGCAAGACACAGTAAGTAGCATTGTGACACATTTACAACACCAACGTCAGTTCTGCTTCACTGGATTTTTGGTTTCTTGTTACCCCCCTGCAGCCACTGCTCAAGTGCTCCTGTGGATGTGCTCTGAGGCTCCTCTGTTTCTACCTCATGTTGACTCTCACAAGAATCCGACTCCTTCCTCTTTGAAGAGCCACTGGCCAGCCAGCTCATCATCATCTTGCTGCTTGCTGTTGCTTTTGGCTCCTGCAGGGAGGAGATGGAGATTGTCAGCTGACTTTAAAGGTAAACAATTGCAACTACATAAGATGTACACATAAAAGTCAGAAACATATACATTTATCCATGGAAATTATATTTAGCAATTCAGAGGTCTTAACAATAGATTATGTGAAGTCTTGTACTGCACATGTTTTAAAATGCCAGTGTTCCAGCACCACATAAATCAGTTACCTTCTTCTGGTTGAGGTCCACAGGTTGGAGGCACTCGGGTGAGTTGTTGCGTGAGTTATTGACAAGCGATGAAACAGGATGATAGGTCAATATGTTTTGTGAATGGAGCAGTTTCACTGCATCGAGAGATTTCACCTCCCCGAAATCAAGCCATTGTCTCACTTCCTCGTCTCCGGCCAAGATGGCTGGCATCCTATTCAGACAACACTCACTTTAGCTCCACAGAAAGGTTTGAAATGGGGTTTCAACCATGAGTAGGGCTCTAATGGGATTAAAATGGGACAAGATTTCTTGTTCAAGAAACTGTTTTGAAAGATTAAATTAATAAGTGTGTTTTCCTTGTCTCCCGCCTCAAAACAGGCAGAAAGAGGCTACACTCTGCTTTGCTTCAGCGTAAAGCTTCAGCTTCAAAAAAGCTGTTCATAAAGTCAGCATTTCAAGAAATGCTCCAAATGTTTGATAGACAATATAAATTGGCTGTGAGGAAATACATGTCACAAACATCAATTCCACAAATTTACAATGTCAAATATGACATATCTAAATAAATATTGCATTATTGTGATATTTTTTATATCATGGTTTAAAAAAATGTTGACAATTATATCGCTTAATGTCAATTTGTGGGACAGTAAAACCCACTTGCATTGTTTTGTGACTCTGTTAAGTTTTTTTTTTTATTGTCAAATATTCATATATTTTTTCATTGTACTTTTCTTAAAAATAATGTTAAAATCTCATCTCGTCTCATAGATCCAATCTCGTGTATCGTCTGGTGAGCTGGGTGTCTTATGACATCACTACCCACAACTGCCCTCACCTGTCATGGATGCTCTGCAGATTTGGGGAAGCGTTCACAGTGATCACGCTGTACGTGTAGAGAGGCTCACCACCAGTTGGAGGTGTCCAGCAGTCAAAAAGTCCAGCCATGGTAAGCAGCCTCCAACCCGTCCACTCACCCGCCACGTCTTTTTCCTGCCAACACAACATTTATTCAACATGGGCTCCACATAAGGCTAACTTTATTAACAAAACAATGTCTTGCCTCTGTCAGGTCTGTGGAGGCGTTCTCTGTCTCGGACTCATTTTCTTCACATACTTTGAGATCGTTGTCATCTTTTTCATCCTGACAGGACCTCTGAGTCTGAGGGAAGTAGATGAAGAAAGGCTGCTTGTCTTTCTCCTGCCTTTTCCATTCATAGAAGCCATCAGCGAGGATGACGCAGCGCTGTCCTTTCAACAGGGGCTCCTGAGGAGTGACAGCAAAGCCGTCAGAGATGCTGACATTGGCTACCAGGCAGGTACTCATAGAACATGCACCTTGTAAGACTTCTTCTGCAGAATGTTCTCACTGCGGCAGTTGCTGGTGCTGTACTGCATCTTGCTCGGGTCGTTCTCTTTAAACCAGGAAGGTACCAGGCCCCAACGCATGGCTGCTAGTACACGCTCATCAGCAGGAGCATTCTGGAGATACAAATCATTATTTATGAAGATAATGCTCACTTTCTGACATGGTTAGTTTAATAGTAAGTTTAAAGTATGAACAGTTTTAATATTGAGATCACCCAGGTCATGTGACACAGGCAGGTTACCTTGTCAAAATGTCTGTGGGACAGCAGAACTGGGCTCATGGACTGGGGACTCTTGTTGTACGAAGGTCGGTATTTATCCGCATCTCCATCCCTCCAACCGGGTTGTCTACGCTGTCCACGCCGGTTTCTATACAGGCAGGCTCGGCTCACCTCGTCAGGGGCCAGTGTGCACGCAGTCCTTCCACACATTTTACCGTCAAACTCCGTTCACCTGAAACTTTTTTTTAAACAAAAATGGCTGCTTGAATTCGCGCGTTTCCGTGCCAGACGATGTAAGCTAATAACTTCGTCAATAAACTAGCATAGCATTATGTTAGCTTGGCCAAACTGTAAGGTCTTTTTACAAAATAAGTGAAGCTTACCTGTTTTATTTAGTGTTTTATTCCGACTGCGCAGTTGTATATCATCAAATGAATCGAACTAGTAGTGTATGAGGGGTGTGTGTGTGTGTATTTTGACAGAAGGAGACGTGCCCCTACACAGTCCTCGACCGTGTACGTATGACGTCACTGTGACGCATCCAAAACAAGTACCAAGCCAAGATGGCGGCGCTCAAATCTTCGCAAGTCCAAACCAGCAGAAAAAGTAAGAATAAGAAATTGTCTAGAACCACTCGGCTGGTGGGAAGGTTTTTTTTGTGTGTTTGTTTATTTTAAATGTTTATTTTCGTACATTTGTTGTGTGGTATTTTCTTCAAATTATTGTAGCGGTTGCTGAAATTGATTTGTGTTAGAAAATGTGTAACTGTTTACAGTGTTCTGTAAATCGTTACAGATTAGCAATGGTTAATTCGAAAATTAAAAAGAAAAACATGAAATAATCAACTCATTTATAATGAAGATGCAATGACTTCATGTCAGTCAGAGTAATTTATTTATTAAACTGCACATTGAATCACAATGCTATTTACAGTTACACAATTCAACATGTCTGAACGGGAGTAGAAAGAAGCACAATTTATTTCACCTTAACCCTTCTCTTGTTACAGCACTTACTAATAGTTTTAATTCCTGTGTTCAACATGTGGCACTTTTTAATAGTAAAAGAAATAGATCAAGATAAAGGAGTGAAAAGACTTTGTGAATAGCCTTTACAATAATATTTTTATTAGCATGTTATTAAACATAATTAAATTATGAGCGAAATTATTTAATGGTATGATACAGTAAATGTGAACAGATTACAAGTCAAGGTCGTGTGTTGGCATGGCAACAGTAAACCGAGCTGGGCCGTTCCTCTGGTGAAACAACACAACAAAGTCACACATTTGGAGCCCAGCAGGTAGGAACAGATGCTTTTACCCATCAAATACTGTTATTAATGATATCATTTGTGCATTACTTACTATTAGATGTTTGGACTTAAAATAGGGACGGAGGAGATTTGTTTGTGCTCAAGTTTGTTTCAGAAAGTATTGTGTACATTTGTTGAGAGGATTTATAAAAAACTATATATTGATGTGGGGCGAGACAAACATAATAGCAATGGAAGGGGAGCTGAATCACACCCTGTCAAGGTGCAAATCTAACAGTTGTAGCCAACTGTGCTGCAATTTGACCCTCTGGAATAGTGACTGGCTGATAGCCAGTCAACCTGTATTGTCAAGAGAGTTTTAATCACTGTATCACAGCATGCACTCCATTGAGCTACCCTGCTGTAACATTGTACCAAATACATTCATGTACACAAAGGTGTATGTATCGGAAGACATCTAAGACATAATAGGTTGATTTAAACTTCATATAAAAGTCATCTGATGCCATTTAGAGACATGATCAGCTATAACAAAATGATCATGTTCACGGATGAGAATGACGCCGGGTTTTTCTGCAGTTGAGAGTTTTAAAATGAGCCTTGAAGATACACTCCTCTTCACGCCTCTAGACAGTCAGCTGAATTAATCATGAGGTGACACACTTGAGACAAATCTCTGAATCCAGAGGCCATTTATTAAACTTTCATGAAGTTACTCTTAAGCTTTTAGTTACAATGCCTTTAGCTTTACATCACATTTACACAGTATGTCTATACTGTATACTGAGCTTTTCACACCCCGACAGATGAGGACCACTAGGTCACAGCAATGGTCCAACAATGCAATCAAGCTGAAATCAAAGCCCTGGAAACGAGTAAGTCATTTCACAAGAGGCTTGCAACATTTGTTTGCTCAGCCGCTGTTCCTTTCTTTCACAACCACGTGTAAATATAGTAGCATGCACTAGAAGCGAACTTTATACAGACAATTATTAATCTTTTTGAATGTGTGTGTAACAGCTTCACCCCCGTGCCGGCACAGTGTCCACCTGCCTGTTATCAACCCAGATAGACTAAAAACAGCCAAGGCCATTGTGCACCAAGCTGTCAAGGTAGGTCAAAAATAATTGTGTCTAGACATGTGCAATTTTTACTTCACTTTCTAATATTTTTGTCACTTTTCTTACTTGTAGTTACATAAGGTGTTCTCGGTCCAGGGCCCGTACCCTGTCATTCGGGCTGCACTAAGGGCCAGAGGCTGGGTGGAAAAGCGGACTTGTCACTCTCATCAGCACACCTCCACACGTCCTGTTAAAGAGACCAGCTGTAATGAAGATGAAGATGATGGTCAGCTGAAGTTATGATGGGAACCCATACAGTATGTGGCCTCGTATCTTTCCCCAATTGTGACAGTTGATCCTTCTCCTCAGATGACCAAGAGCAGGATCCTGACGGACGTTATGGTCTGATGGTGAGGACACAAGGAAACATGTAGGATAGCCGTGACGGGATGTGACTCGATGCTGAAAATGTGTGTTTTTTCGGTATTGGCAGTTGACTGATTGTTATCATTATGATGTATTCCACAGTCTCGCCTGGTGCGCAATGAAATAGTTTATTTCTACTGGACAAACAGGAGAGATGCCATCAACACCAGCATCCTGCAGAAAGATCAGATCATCAATCATTTTGCCAAAGCAGGCAGTTTCACCACTAAGGTACATTCACGTGGTCTTTTTTTGGTTATACTGTATTCAGTGGTGGGAGTAACTGCTTGTAACCCAGTGGGGATACCCAGTGGGGATTGTAAAGGGGACTATAGGGGTGTCTACAAAGCTCTATTAATATTTTTTCAAAGTTTTCTATGCCCTAAATATGAAAATATTCCATTTAATAATAATTGTGTTCTCCCTTGTGGAAATTCATCTATCACGCGATAAACGAGGGACGACTGTAATATAAAATAAATGACATTTTGGAAGTAACGTGTTTAACACTGACAACAGCGCCTACTCGTAAATCTGTTCCAGGTAGGATTGTGCGTCAACCTGAGGAGCCTTCACTGGTTTGACTCGGCCGACCCGGACACATTTTTTCCTCGCTGTTACCGACTCGGAGCACGGGACGAGAAGCATGCTTTCATTGGTCAGATATTGCTTACTTACTCAAACAAAGGAAACATATCTAACATCTAAAATGTGTCCTTCGTACAGAGGACTACAAGAGGACAGCCTGCACCAGTCTTTTGAAGTACATAGTGGAAAGAGTGCCGAATGTACACAAAGAGAGCAAAAATGATTCCATTCGAGGTACTGTGTAATTATTTTATCGTGTGTTTCAGAGCAGAGCTTTGTGTCATTGTTTATTCTCCATTTTAGAAACATCGGAAACTGTGATTCTTCCCAAAATGATCAACACAGCCCTCAAAGTGTGCCAGGCTTTTCTCGAGAGTTTAGAGCACGCTGACATTGACACCAGCTTGGACTCGTCTCAATCCCTTACAAAGGAGGAGTGGGAGGAGTTTATTGACAGATACTATTTGGTTGTTCAGTGAGTACTGAGTGTGTGTAAAATATTAATGAACTAGAGACATGATATAGTTTTCTGTTCTGCTTTTCCACTCAGTGGAAGTGCCCAGATTGATATCAGTGATCAGTTAGTTGGCTGCTGCAAGGCCATGCTGCGGAGGCTGGCTGAGGTCAGTCCACAGCTGGACACGGATGGCATACACAACATCTGGATCATCAAACCTGGAGCCATGTCCAGAGGCAGAGGTGAGATATCACACACATCATATTTGAAAAATTACTCAAATTTGCCTTTTTTTTTTTGCAGGTATCAAATGTGCCAAACGTTTGGATGAGATCCTCAATCTGGTGTCCAGTGATCCAGCTCTAATCAAGGAAAGCAAATGGGTGGTTCAGAAGTACTTGGAGTCTCCATTCCTGGTGGAAGGCACCAAGTTTGATGTGCGCCAGTGGTTTCTCGTCACAGACTGGAACCCTCTCACTGTGTGGTTTTATAGAAAGTGCTACTTGCGCTTTTCTACGCAGCCTTACTCAGTGGACACGATGGACAAGTAGGTGACATCTCATGACTACAAATGTGCTTCCTACAAATTCATACCACGAGTTGATGATTTTATTTTGACTCAGTGTGTGCACGCTTGAATCTATGGCAACATATTTCCGTATTTCATTTTCACTTTCTTTTCAGCTCAGTTCACCTGTGCAATAATTCCATCCAGAAGCATCTGAGACCTTCTCATCACCGCCATCCCAGCATCCCGGAAGACAACATGTGGTCAGACGACCAGTTTAAGACCTTTCTGTCCACTCGGGGCCGCCAGGCTCAGTGGGAGAATGTGGTGGTCCCTGGGATGGAGAAGGCTATTGTCCATGCACTGCAAACAACACAAGATCTTGTCGATTCCCGCAAGAACACGTTTGAGCTCTATGGCGCTGACTTCATGCTAGGTATGAATATCATGCAACACACTGTATGTCCTTAAATTGCCACGCTTTGCTAAGTTAATTGTTATGTGCGTCATTCAGGGTCACATGGCCACATTCTTAAGGGGGTGCTGCAAGGATAAGAGAATAAAAAATCATATTTGTGGTCTCATTCTCAATTTGTAGGATGTCTAGTGTGTTATGAAGGAGCGCACAGCACCTGAATGAGATTGGATATCTGCATTGGCTGTGGGGGATGATGGGAATTGTGTAATAAAGAAAATCTACCAACTTTTGCAGGCTGTGACTTACATCCATGGTTGATTGAAATCAATGCCAGTCCGACCATGGCTCCCTCGACACCCATCACAGCCCGTCTTTGTGCAGCTGTGCAGGAGGACACGCTACGTGTGGTCCTGGATCGGAGAGCAGACAGATCAGCAAACACGGGAGACTTTGAGCTCATATATCACCAGGTAGATAAGTTGGATAATTTCCAAATAGCCGGAGAGTCAAAATGATAAGTTCAGATTTCTATTTTCATTTGTAGGCAGCAGTAGTCGTACCACAGTATGTAGGGGTCAACCTACTCATTGAGGGCTTCAGGCCGAAGTTCTCCCGTCTGCTTCCTCCTTTGAGGCCTCTCGACCGTTCAACCCCAAAGTATCGTGTCAAGGTCAAGAAGATGTCTGCAGAAAAACCAAAACCTTTACCCAAGGTGGTCAAGAGTGCTGATACAACAGTAAAAAACATTCATCGTCTTCCTCCTCCTCCTCCTTCCCAGCCACCAGTGCCTATCCCTATTGAAACATTCACTCTCCAGCTACCCAAGACTCGTCACAGGTCCGTCCATGTACCCCTTAATGCTTGCTCACATTCCGTCTTTCTGTGGAGAAGGGGCTTGGAATTAAGACCTCTACTGTGAAGGACCAACTTAATGCCACATAAAACAAGGCCTGGCCACAATGTTTCTCCTGTAAGAATCAGAACAGATACAATCTGTGACAGAGATGGGACACATTTATTTTTTTCAGAGGGGTGTTACCTTACTCTGAATGTTGACAAATGTTTTCTATTAATATCCTTCAAGACATGGTGCCCAAATAAACTATTTTAGGTGTTGGTATTATTTCAGACTCTATGAAAGTTTTGCAAGTCCATTAAATTGAAATGTGACTTTCAGAAGATATACATAAATATGGCTTGAAGCCAAAGTGATAATACATTATAATTCTGATCTTTTCCACATATGTATATATCAGAATTTTGTAGCTGAATAACACTACATGATTTATTGTTTAAAAATATATGTTCTTATTAAAATGTATTAACATCTGTCTTCGTTTGCCTTCCCCATCACATTTAATAACACGTTTGAACAGACGGTGGCGCTCAATAGCCTCGAGGCGGACAACACAAACGAAGAAGACCCACGACTGGAGAACAGCGGAAACTGCTGTCCTCTGTAGCCTGGACTGAGAAATGGCGGCGTCTGTGTGCCGAGTTGGGAGCACCGTGGGTCGTGTACTAGCCAAAGCCCGTAGTGTGAGTAAGGCTTTGAGTTTGTTTTCAAATTAAAAAGGCGCGTTATATTCTCATAAAGGTCCCAACAAAGTAATTAAATTGCAAAACCTTCCGTAAGTGGTTAACTTGAGTTAGCCGATTAGCATTGGCTAGCTCAGTGTGAATGCAAGGTCAAGCGGCAAATAATACTGTCACAGCTAATTTCTTTCTGCTATTAAGATTATATGGGACGTTTGATTGATACCTTGTATTATCTTGCTTTTATACGTTGTCAGTTTTAAACATTGAACTCACTTCCTTGGTTTGCCCTCAATGTTGCTACGCTTCCTTGCTAACAACTTTAGCAAAGGGGACTCAAGCATTGTCATTCGCGTGTTTTTGTCATTCAAGATGTCTATTCAATCATAATTTAGTCTGTGACTTTGAAGTTTTTACTTTGACACATTAATAACATGAACATGTACACATAATATGACCGAAACATTTCCTTTTTGATTCATTTTTCATAGACAATTGCTGTTTACTTAATGTCCTGCTATTTTTAGATGTAAATATGAATTTAATTGACTTCAATGATATCTCTGATTCTCTTCCCCAACCTCCAGCCCATCCTGCTTTCTCTGAGGCGTGGACAAGCCTCTGTCAGCTATGCCCAAAGCCTGGTTGGAGCCCCTGAAACCCGTCTCACTGCCCTGGATAATGGCCTGAGGGTCGCGTCTGAAGAGACGGGACATGCAACATGCACTGTAAGGACATCACACAATCATATCAATGCAGGGCTTTATGACATTGTGCTTCTTCTCAACTATGCTGTGCACA
Source organism: Doryrhamphus excisus (assembly GCF_037039965.1). Taxonomy (NCBI): domain Eukaryota; kingdom Metazoa; phylum Chordata; class Actinopteri; order Syngnathiformes; family Syngnathidae; genus Doryrhamphus; species Doryrhamphus excisus. The sequence goes on along the minus strand of NC_136367.1, from coordinate 16,915,073 downwards.
TTTCCTGTTCATTCCAGGTTGGACTATGGATCAGTGCTGGCAGTCGCTATGAAAGCGAAAGAAACAACGGTGCAGGCTTTTTCCTGGAGCACATGGCGTTTAAGGTGGTCATGGATTGATGCATTAACTCAGGGAAGTTGAACATAGTTCAGCAGTTCCATCTTGGTCCTTGCTTCACAGGGAACCAAGAAGCATCCTCAGGCTGCCTTGGAGCAGGAGGTGGAGTCTATGGGCGCTCACTTGAGTGCTTACACCTCCCGGGAGCACACTGCATACTACATGAAGACCCTGGCGAAAGACCTGCCTAAAGGTAACGTTAGATCAGTGAAGCTTTAGTGTGTGGTTTTTTAGGCAGGAGTTTGAACACATGCGTTCCCTCAGCTGTGGAGCTGCTGTCAGAGGTGGTGCAGAGCTGCTCACTCACTGAGGCGGAGCTTGAGCAGCAGAGGGGCGTCGTGCTACGTGAACTGGAGGAAGTAGAAGGCAACCTGCAGGAAGTTTGTCTGGACCTGCTGCATGCCACAGCCTTTCAGGGTACCCCTCTGGGTCAGAGTGTACTGGGACCATCCAACAATGCCAGGTAGACCAAAGTTCATCCGATTTGAGAACTATAACAGATTCTTGCATCCGCTCTGTCATGTGGTAAATTAGACAGACCCCGTACATTTCTAATAAACACTATTGTGTATTCTGGAAGAACTCTCACTCGCCAGGACTTAGTGGATTACATCAACAGTCACTACAAGGCCCCACGTATGGTTCTGTCAGCTGCTGGAGGTAGATGATCTTCGTACTACCATACAGTGAGAAGTTTTCTACACATATTAAGCATTCATGTGGTGTCTACCGTGTAGGTGTTAACCATGAGGAGCTGGTTGGTTTGGCCAAAACTCACTTCAGTGGCGTGTCCTTTGAGTACGAGGGAGATGCTGTTCCTGTGTTGTCACCCTGCAGGTTTACAGGAAGTGAGGTGAGATGTTGTTTTTGCAGCGATGCTTAATAATGTGTTATGTTAGTGTTCCTTAAATGTCATGGTGACTCAGAGATGATGAATCCACTCCACCGATGAGTGGTGTATCTTAGTATGTCTAGAACTTGAACCCTTAATTCCAAAATCGCAAATATTTACCAAGTGGGTAGCTTGCAGTGTCAATTTTCACACTAATGCTACTTGAACAGTACTTGTGCACAGGTGGAATTTTTTTTAATGCATAAGGCATATTGTTATTTTCTTCTCTTCAGATCCGCATGCGTGATGATGCTCTACCTCTGGCACACATCGCCATCGCTGTGGAGGGGGCCAGTGCTGCCAGCCCCGATATTGTGCCTCTCATGGTGGCTAACGCAATCATTGGAAGCTACGACCTCACCTACGGTGGTGGAAAGGTTTGGCATCTTTATTTTTGGCATGGTCTCCAAAAAAACATAATTGCACATTCCCCTTTAAGCTTTGCCCACTTGAGACTGACTATGTGTTGAGTGGCCATTATGGAGGGGTAAATCAATATACTCTCTGTAAACCTGAGTCGGGGGGGTTTCATCCCTGCCTCCGGACCTGTTGGGAGGAACATCTGCAATACAAGTAGAAGTTGAGATTTTCGTTACATATTTTCTACCAAATTATTAAAAACGTACAAACGCTGCTTTAATTTGTAACTACTTAATAGAAAACTGGACGTCCGGGGGAATTTTGCGCATGAACACATTTCTTTACCTTTTCAGTGCATTGTTAATGAGAGAAAAGTATGAGCTAGCTAACAATGCATGTCATGGGACCTACCAGTTTTGGTGCAAAACAGTGTTCCATTGACATAACTGACCTGTATATTAACCATGCTACAGTAATATTGTTATGGTAGCAGCTAACACGAAAAACTATACTTATCTTACACAACGACTCGCTAGCCGCTCGTCTCGGCATCATTCCCAGACAAAACTGTGGATACCTAGCTCTCAATTTCGCTACGACTCGACAAGATGCTTGTTAGCCGTCAGCATATTTTACCTGGGGACTGGAGCACACGTCTTGTGCTGGAAGACGCAGCCATCCCATTGAGAGCCGATATGTAAGTGCTGTCGTTTCTATGCTGCTGCTTTTGTTGCTGTTGGAAGTAGCATAAACTCCTGGGCTCAATGCCCCTAAGAAAGACGTTTTGGTAATGTTTTATAATCATCAAAATACGGCAAGATACTTTAAGTATTACACGTTATCAGAGTATTTCTTAATGCATGATGACAGCATACCATGATCATATCAGGCCATAAAACCTTGTTAGAGGGTTTCGTTGTTGAAATCAGTGTATCCCAATGGTGTGCATTGTTGGCTAGCTCATATTGACTCGTTTTGTCTTGTTAAATGCACTGAAAGGGGAAAGAGGTGTTTGTGTTTCACATAACGATTGTGGGTGATGGGCACAATTTTTCTTGTCTGTGAAATGTTGGTGGAACACGTTACAAGAATTAAAAATGTATTCTAGCATCCAGAAGTATTTTTTATTGTTTTCATGGTTGTCAATGTTCCTGATTTGATCTCATTGATTTTTTTTGTATTGATCAGTACGTCCTTTCCTTGTTCACTTGTAGCACCTGAGCAGCCGTCTGGCCCGCCTGGCAGTGGAGGAAAACCTGTGTCACAGCTTCCAGGCCTTCCACTCGTCCTACAGCGACACCGGCCTTCTGGGAATCTACTTTGTGACGGACAGGCATCACATTGATGATATGATGCACTGGTCCCAGAACGCTTGGTCAGAAATGACACACACGCAACACAGTGTGCTCATCTGAACCCCCTTCCCCCAAAACTGAGACTTACTTTGACTCACCCAGGATGAACTTGTGCACCACAGCCACCGAGAGTGATGTCGCAAGAGGCAAGAATGCTCTGAAGGCCAGCCTGGTAGGACAGCTCAACGGTACGGAACGCTGCTTTCATGCACTTTACACACACACACTCAACGACAAGTTTCCATGAATAATCACAAGACTGTTTCTCGTAGGAACAACACCGATTTGCGATGACATCGGCAGGCACATTCTCAACTACGGCCGCCGTATTCCTCTCGCTGAGTGGGACGCAAGGATTGATGTGAGTCGCTCAGACACGGAGGATTTAGCTGACGCGTGCTTGCTTGACTACGCATGCTTTCTTTTCAGGCCGTGACCCCCAGGATGGTACGTGACGTGTGCTCCAAGTACATCTACGACAAGTGTCCTGCTGTGGCTGCTGTCGGTGAGTTTGAGTTCCCCTTTCATGTCTTTGAGTTTGCTTCTTTTCCTCTCATCGTCCTCCCCTCCTGCCCCCTCTCCGTCAGGGCCCGTCGAGCAGCTTCCCGACTACAACAGAATGCGCAGTGCCATGTACTGGCTCAGGTTTTAACTTTCATTGTGACGTTGCTTCATTTTTGCTCCTCTCACCGAGGATGGTCCACCCGCGCTGTCTGTCTTTCAAACACGTCTTTTATCATGCACGCTGGTAGCCACTAAGCCAACAGTAAAAATGGGCGGACGTACTGTAAACATCGTAAATGCAACCAGTGTGGAGCAACAATATATTTATCATTTCTGTAAGATTTGTTTCTGTCCTATTGTACATAACAGAAGCTCTCATTCTGATGAAAATAAAAACAAAATCTGCACACCTATTATTCTTTCATTTTTATTTGAATTTTTTTTTTCCTCTTAACTTCATTAGCAACCTCTCAACATCGATTAGAGCGTGAGACTTGAAAGGAAAAAAAAAACGCTAAGTAGTCATGCCTGACCAGCCGTGAACCTCCCCACACGTCACCGCATACTGATGTTGACGTCACTTTTCACTGTTCCAACTGATGAGATCTTACATGGATGATAGACCAGACCGTAGATGACGTCATCTAATGTCAATATGTGGTCACGCTGTGTGACAAGAGATGCGACTGGTACACATGAGCGTTTGTTACGACGATGGGTGACATATGTGCACTCCATGTTTGTTTATCTGTGGACATCCGCAATGATTCCTTTTGCTTCAGGAGCCCCGAGGGCCCGGCCAGCGTGTAATATTTGAGTCATTAGTGAGATGAGGACCGCTCCAGTGACGGACTGGAATGGAGGTGAATAAGAGAAGGAGGTACTGCATCCTTGTACTTTTCCAGGGGGCATTTTTCTTTTTTACTTTAGTTTGACGCACACTTCTCCTTTACGAAACTATATATGACAGCAAGCAGCACACACGTTGAAATATGATATCATTGAATGACTTTATTCCAAGTGAACGTCACACAAAAGCACACGGTTGCCTTTTTGAAAGTGGTTCAGCAGTCGTTGCTTATCGGCCTAATGAAGCCTCGGAAATATCTTTGCAGTATTTGGGAATGCTCTTTCAAGTAGAACGGCTTCTTTTAGAATTTGTGATGTAAGCAGCCTCACTTGGGGTTCGGGAGAAATCTCCGAGGTCTGACAGGTTAACAGGAAATGTCCCATTGATTAAACATTGTGCTTCTGTGCAAGAGCAAACGGAGTAACTAAACTAAAGCGTGTCCACAAGAATACAGATATTTTAAAAACGCTTATTTGTCTATGCATTTTGGCGTTTCAGGCAGCGGCAGACAAGTTGAAAAAAAAGAATGTCCTTATCATTGTACATCTTATATCCTACTATATTGGATGTACGTTTTAATGCATGACCAAGTCAGCTGGTAACTTTTTTTTCAGGCTTCTGACTGGCCAAAATAAAATGTAAGACGGCGTATTAGGGCCACATTGAAAAACAAACAACCCCTCCCCCCGATATTTCAAGAATAAAATTTAGGACACAAAAAGCCATAAATTTACGAGGAAAAAGTTGTACTTTTTTATAAGAAAAGAAGTTGTAAGAAAATCTTAAATTAACAAGGAAAAAGTTGTGAATTTACGAGAAAAAAAAGTCATAAATTACCTTTGGAAAAAGGACAAAAAATTACAAAGTAGTATTAAAATAATGATATATCGACAACTAAATAATCAACTCGTAATATGTGAATGAAAAAAAAATTTTGAGGAAAAAAAGTTGGAAATTTTCCAGGAAAAAAAAGTCTTCAATTTACCAGAATAAAGTTGTGAGTTTTACAGAAAAAGTCATAAATCTAGGAGAAAAAAGTAATAAATCTACAAGAAAAAAAGTTGTACATTAGTGAGAAAAAATGCGTAGATTTTGAAATTTTGATAATACAATCAAAATTTACTAAAAAACCTGTAATATTACGAGAATAAAGTCGTAAATTTATGCGAGAACTCATAGCTTTATGAGGGCTTTTGCTGCCACGTTATAAATAAAAGCTTGAGTACGACATGTAATATTACAACTTCATTCCTGTAATTTTGCGACTTTATTCTAAAAAAAAAAAAAAAAAACTCAGCTTTTTTTCTTCCAAAGTGTCCCTAATAAATACACCAGTTACATGTTCACTCTCAGAAGAATAATATCAATCATGCACACAAATCGGTGATCTCTCTTATCATTGCAATCAATAACAAATGAAATGAAAAGCGAGAGCATTTTAGCGCGGCAGAGATCATATCGACTTCATATTTGGCGTCAGAGGATATTGGTCACTGTTGACTGTCCAATTCTTTACAGGCAAATGATTGTGATTGTGTTATTTTTAGACAACCATTGCAATGAGTGGGGAGGAAATGAGATTAAAAGAAGGGAGGGGGGGGGGCGATGAAGAGGTCCGGCAGTGAAGACGGGGTCGTGCAGGCACTTGAACGTCCGACTGCGTGGACCACAAGTCGCTCTTGTCGCTGGAGTGGAGATACGAGGCGTTTTTTTAGTCATTTATCAAGAACAGGGAGTCCAAGTACTTTTGTCACGTGACCACCCATCCACTAAGTAAGTATAAGTCACTATTCTTAAATCTGATTGGTTAAAGAAGTTGATTATTGTAAAACTGAATATCAAGTGTGCATGTTTGCTAAATTCGATAGCTTTGAAGTAGTTTCCATCCTTTGTCATCATCGCTCTCTGCCCGCCAACAGACTTGCAGCCATGAGAACGGCGCGGCTTTGTTTCTGCCTGCTTCTGCTGCACGCTCAAAGAAGCAGCCCTGCTCTCGCCGGGTTTGACGAGGACGCGGAAAGAGGCACGGCGTCCGTCGACATCGACCGCAGCGGAGTGTTGAACTCATTGCTCCGTTCGGAGCATCGCACGGTTCTCCGGCAAGGGCGCGCCCAGGTGCCAAAGAGAGCCCAGCAGGGCTCCCGTTTCGCCCTGTCCCTTGACGTCCCCACCAGCATCCTCAGCGTCCTCATAGACCTGGCCAAGAACCAGGACTTGAGGACCAAAGCGGCAGCCAATGCAGAACTGATGGCACGGATTGGCAGGAGGAAATAAGAATGGAGGAGAACTGACGCTGTTAGTTGAGGTAGTACTCACTTGTATGTACCATGACATCACTTGTACTCCATAAATGCAACAATATCACATCTGCTCGACTCTTTCATTCCTTCATTGCTCTCATTCTTCTCATCCAAACTCTCCTGCTCGCGTGTGCACGTGTCATGAATCCACACAATGAAACATCACGATAATTCGTATTCATTTCACCCCGCATGGACAAGCAGCAGCGAGCCGTTAAAGGCAAATGAATGCGTCACGGCGATGCCTGATAAACATGACAAAGACACGGCAGGATATTGACCTCGGCCGGGAAGAACGACCTCAGCGTTCATTTCATCCAGGCTTTTGTTCACGATGCTTGTTACATTTGACACTTCTTGGCTATTTTAAGTCTTTATCTGCAACGGAAGACGATCTGCAGCGTGATTCATCGGGGCTCCTGCACTGAGCATGAAATGTGATTCAACAGAGTGAAATAAACTGTTCATCTGATTCATGCTGGAGTTGGCTCTCTTTTTATGGCGCCCATCACCTTGACGCTATCACGGCCTGGCAGACGTATGTATGCACTAAGCGGCAAACGCCACATCATTTGTAGTCTGTATTTGCTACTAAAACTTATATCTATTTCAGTCTACACACTGGTGTGAAAAACTGTTTGCCGCTTTCCTGATTTCTTTTTTTTTTGTCATACTTGAATGTTTCACATCATCAAAGTAATTTAAATATGAGTCAATGACAACACAATTGAACCCAAAATGTAGTTTTTAAATACAAGTGAGAAAAAAAAAATCCAAACCTATATGCCCCTGTGTGGAAAAAGTGATTTCCCCCTCCCAATTGGGACTCCAGCAAACCACAGTGAGAGCCATTATCTATATGCAAACACATGCAACGGTGGTGAACCTTCCCAGGAGAGGCCGCCTATCCAGAAAGACCCCAAAAGCGCAGCGACGACTCATTCAAGAGGTCACAAAAGACCCCGCAACTCTGCATAGCTAGAGTTCCAAGACCAGGATGAAAACCAGTTTTGAAGAAAAAAAAACACTGAGTCTCATCTCAATTTTGCCAGAAAACATCTTGATGATCGGCACCCCCCCGTGACCCTCGTGAGGATAAGCTGTAGAAAATGAAATGAAATGAACATTTTGATTATCCCAGACCTTTGGGAAAATACTCTATTCTGTTTATAAACTGTATCTGTATCTAATTATAATCAATAATAGGATAAATCACAGCATCATTCAAGGAGCTGAAATATTTAAAGTAAAAAGTATCTGTCCCTGTATTTTGTTACTTTGAAATCGATATCAAATTTAGCAGTTACGGTGTTACCTGCCATAGACATAGATGGACGCCACATCGAGCGCTGAGACGTACGTCAACGTCGCTGCCATATTGGGTGGGTCAAGGCTGCTGTAAATGAATACAGGTAAATGTACTCGCTAATATACTTGGAAAACAGTTGGGCAGCAAAGTGGTGCCTAACTGTTTCCCAAGTATACTAGTGCGTGTGTGAATGTATGAACGAGATTAATTAAGTTATATTTTTGTAGAAAGGCCCCTTTTGAAAGTAAGTAAATTTCGTAGTATTCATTTACAGCGCAGCCGTGACCCATCCAATATGGCGGCGACGTTGACGTATAGCAGAAGTGGACAAACCCACTCCATGCGGCGTCTATCTATTATGGTTCGCTGCACTCAAGAAAAAAATTGCAAGTTCCGGTCAGGACCGGACGTCACGTGACTTGTAGCAATCAACCAGTCGTAAACATTAGCCAGGTGTTCTCAATTAGCACCGAATCTGGCTCTACCTAACAGCACATCGTCTGGTAAGTGCGTTCATTTATATATTTTATACCTCGTTTGTTACATTTTGTTTCACAATATGCAGATAATTTAATATCGTCTTTGTTCTTTTAAAATAAGCAAACAAAACCACACACGATAATGACAAACAAACCAGAACCAAACCCCATTTCCTCCCCTCCTATGTTCATTTTCCACATTTTTTTCAAGTTATATATAGCATTTTTATAGTGTGGCAAAGTTGAATTAAGTATTGTAGCATGACCTTTTCTCTATTTACCAGCGTAATACCACACACTGAACATTCTGTGCATATTTATCAGTACATATTTACCTGTACTATCTTTTCCTACTCGGTTATTTATTAAATGTGTGAGAGTAAAAGATGTTCTGTTCACGTGGAACCTTTTGGACTGTTGGCTTTGCATCCTACTCTTTTGGCATCTACACAAAAATTGAGAAATTGGGTTTTTTTTTAAGGATATGGACTTTCATCTGATCACGCTATTGCCTTTTTGGACCCTATGGTTGACCTTACAGTATACCTAAATAAAGTACACACTATCATGTATGGCTTTCCGATCATATTTGAAGGAACTGGTTTTGAGATCGTAGCTCAAATTTTAATTAACGCATGTAAGAAATACCGGCCAGGTACACAACCTAGATCGAACTATATGCAATATTTTGGCTAGCATATGTTGCTAATAGGGTTTTCAAAACAAAAAAAAATATTTCTCAGTTATCAATGAGTATAATTGGTGTAAATTAGCCACTCCCTGCTGTCTCGTAGATTTTTGTGTCCACATACACAAGCGATCAATACAAAACATAAATTCATTCATTCATTTTCTACCGCTTGTCTTCACGAGGGTCACGGAGGTGCTGGAGCTTATCCCAGCTGTCTTCAGGCGAGAGGCGGGGTACACCCTGGACTGGTGGCCAGCCAATCACAGGGCACATATAGACAAACAACCATTCACACTCACATTCATACCTATGGACAATTTGGAGTCGCCAATTAACCTAGCATGTTTTTGGAATGTGGGAGGAAACCGGAGTACCCGGAGAAAACCCACGCATGCACGGGGAGAACATGCAAACTCCACACAGAGATGGCCGAGGGTGGAATTGAACTCGGCTCTACTAGCTGTGTGGCCTGCATGCTAACCACTTGGTCAACGTGCAGCCCCAATACAAAACAATACCAACCAAACACCACAGCCAAAGTTTTTTTTTTTAACATTCTTATTGTTTTCATGACATGTAAATCAAATGAGTTATGGTGTGACAGCAATGTCAAATATTGATGAAAAAAATGCTCTGCTTTTATTAATGGTGTTTCAATATTGCACAGTGTCGTCTTACGTATGTTTCAATACCAGTGACATAAGATGTGGCTAAATAAAAGCAGAAATGTGTTTAAAGTTTGTTGAACTTTGCACACATTTGAATCCAAGGCGGTCATGGGGGAGGGACCAAGGTGTTGCTCAATGACACTGACGGCATGCAACTTGCTCAACAGCGGGACAAGGTTCAGCGGCCAGCTGTCTCATTTGTCTGGCTTCTCCCAGCTTCAACCACCAGTTCAGCACAGAGGCAACCACAACCAGGATTATTTCCAGGATCATTCTGGAGAGCCGTGCCAGTCTTTCTTGGCGTAAGCGTTTTGTTATTGTCTACATTATAAATTACATGACCAGTACTGACTTTTATGGTGCTCATTCCACGATTGGTGATTACAGGTTGTGGAGCTCTCTGAGCAGCGATGGATTATGCCATGAAGTCTCTCAGCCTCTTGACCCCAGCTACCTTCTCCAAGTAATAAAAAAAAAAACACATTTAAATTAAAGAGATGAGTCACCCCCCCCTTTTTATTTTTCATCAGATGTGTGACTGCTAGCATGTCAGCCAGTGCCTCCATGACACATCAGCTTCTGTCCGGCCGAGCATCTCGACCAAAGCCTTTCCGTGTGACTAATGCTGACCGCAGCTTGAAGAAGGGCATCATGGCTGATGCGCTAGACGACCTCATCAACAAGGTTAGCAAAGAGGCTTGAATATTTCAAGGCAGCGGTGTTCAAACTTACATTTCACGTTTTTAGTCTCAACCTTTTCAGCTTTTTTTTTACCTTTTTGCCCTGATCTTGCATGACTTGCATCCCAAATGTGGTCTGCCCAGTTTCAGTTTGTCGCTATTGGTGACAGAGTATTAGTGTTGGTATCATTTCAGCTTCTTTTCTTGCTATTTTTTTGAGTAATCTTGTTAAATTGTAGTTTTAGAATGTGCTGTGGACCCCAAATTCCCCCCCGGGCCACACTTTGGACACCCCTGACTAAAGGTGTTAAGAGAGAAGGGAAGTAAAGGACCACTAATTGATGTTGGGTACACTTTTTCGGGCCGCATGTTGGCTACACAGTCAGGAGATCGGGAAGACCTGGGTTCGATTCTCCGTTTGGGAGTTTTAGCGTGCCTGGGTTTAATCCGGTTTCCTCCCACATTCCAAAAACACGCTAGGTTAATTGGTGACTCCAAATTGTCCATAGGTATGAATGTGAGTGTGAATGGTTGTTTGTCTATCTGTGCCCTGTGATTGGCTGGCGACCAGTCCAGGGTGTATCCTGCTTTCTGTCCAAAATCAGCTGGGATAGACTCCAGCATACTCCTGTGACCCTAATGAGGATAAGCGGCATAAAAGATGGATGGTATACAGTTTGTCATATTTCAGCCTATATTTTTGGACTGTGCTTGACTGTGATGGGTATACGGGTATTAAGTTTCAATCATTCATTCATTTTCTACCGCTTATCCTCACGAGGGTCGTGGGGGTGCTGGAGCCTACCCAACCTGTCTTTGGGCGAGAGGTGGGGTACACTCTGGACTGGTTGCCAGCCAACCACAGGGCACATATAGACAAACAACCATTCACATTCATACTTAAGTTTATTATGCCATTTTTAGTACTTGCATGCCCGTGTCCCTATCTGTGCAAAGTTGCTGGATATGTGAATTTCTCTCTCCTATCTCGCAATTATATCACCCATTTTGTCCATGTGAGCCACTTCATGACGGTGATCCATTTACGACTCAGGTGAGCGACTCGTTAAATGTGCTGTGTGCCAGTGGACTGGTGCTGGATGAAGATGGAACATGTGTGGACACACAGGAGTTCTTCCTGACGCTGCCGGAAAACACGGTCCTCATGGTGCTGGAGAAGGGACAGAAGTGGACCCCATTTCAGGTACGGCGTATGATCAGCCACTAGATGGCACTGCAGCTCAGCTGCCTGTGATGCTGATTGAAGAGAATCATTGTGCCACTTTAATAACATGAAAAATCTATAGAGATGCGTGGAAGTATTTTTATATACACATCCTTCATAGTAAATGTCATAAAATGCCACTTTTCACCCACTAGTGGCATTTCCAGTCCCATCATATGAGACCTGTTGACTGACCCGTTCCATTCCCAGAGCGTCAATGTCTGCAGCCCTTTTGATGTGAGTCTTTCTCCAGAACAGCCCGTCCAGAGACGAGCTCAGCAAGTGCAGGTTGAGGCCTCGGACTGATGTGGCCAAGCTGACCTTTGACCTCTACAAGAACAACCCCAACGATTTCATTGGCTGCTTGAATGTCAAAGCGACACTGTACGGTGTTTACTCGGTCTCCTATGACCTCCGCTGTTATGCCGCCAAGAGGATGTTGAAGTGAGTGAATGTTTTTTTTTTTTTTGTGTAAAACACACAAATATGAAACGGTGTTAAAAAGAAGTACAGGCCATAATCTTAAATATTTGGACTCCAATGCAAATGATTTTTTTTCTACTCTGCAGGTACTGCACATGTGCTGCACAATAGTATTTGTAACAATCATCTGGCAGTGAAAATACAATCATCCATTGCTCTCTGCACCTGTGTGGGTGGCAGCTTTGAAATAGGTTTGATTTTACTGAGATTAATTTTTGTGAGGAGTTATGTCATCAGCAAAGAGATGTGCAGGGTTCCAGCTTTGGCACGGACCTTGTAGAGGAGGATTATATTTTAGAATTGTTTGTGCCCCGACACTGAAGTACACACCATTTGTCTCAAACATGAGATGAGAAATACTGAAATCTGTCTGTTGTTTTCAAGGGAGGCTTTGCGGTGGACCATCTTCTCCATGCAGGCCACCGGCCACATCCTGCTGGGTTCCTCCTGGTACATCGAGCAGCTTCTGGAGGACTGTGAGGGGAGAGTAGAGAAGAGGTTGGTCCTGCCTCGGGAAGGCAGAATCGGGCAGCTGCAGAGCTTGCTGCTGGGTCGAGCCGCCTACTGAGGTTGAACTCTGCATGTCAGCTTTCCCTGCCAGAGCATCTGACACCGTACGAGCGTCTTATCTCAGACACTTTCCTATAGCTGAAGAAGCAGCAGCAGCTGCAACAATATCAATCTTGTTGGATGTCAAATGTCATCCTGTGTGGAGAGTAAATAAAACTTAGCACTTTTAATGTAAACCCCTATATGTGTGGCCGAGTGGTCCAGCTGGCTCTCCGGTGCGTTCACTGTCCTGTGGAGGAGCACCAAAGTAAACGTTACATTAGCGGCCCAAGTGCCAATTTGACCATCTAGTCAAAAAAATGCTGCACAAATGTGACTCAGAAGTCGGTGTACTCCTTTTTAATGTGTGTTGTAATGCTGATGTAAGATGATGGAATAAATGGCTGATCTTATTTAGCTTGTAAGCAAATGTATATAATGCAGATACAATATGAATTTTGCGCATTTTGTATTTGTTTGAAATTGCTTTATATTAAACTTTGACTTATCTGCATATGCACAGAAAACATTCCGGGTAGAGCGTCTCATCTCATTGGCCGTTTCATCCGAGTGCAAGCTGGTTATTGCAACTATTAGAGGTTGGCATTTTCAAAATGTCTCCTGTCAGGTCTTCCTCAAGCACTGAAGTATAGTATAGACATAGTATAATATGGTATAGACCAAAGGTCTCAAACACGCGGCCCGTGGGCCAAATGTGGCCCGCAGGACACTAGTTTGAGGCCCCTGCCTTGATATGAAAGTTTGATATGGATGCTGTATGGTATCATGTACCCAGAAAAAATCATTACGTTTGATTAATGTTCATGTTAAAGGTTAAATAACTGTTAATAGTTATCCTCCCTATCAGTGTGGAAGTGGTAAGTTTTTGGCTATTGAAGTTTAAAGGAAATAACTTGAAGGCTACCGTTTAGGTCGCTAGCTCTCTAGTTTGCGAGTTAGCATGTGTCTCAAGACCCTGCAGTTGCGCAATATGTTGTAAATAAAAAGAGTATAAATGTGACTATAGTCGTGTTTTGTCATGTCTACAGGGCTCTAATGCTTTGTTCATTTTAATGTGAAAAAAATAATTTGTCTGCCGCCAACTATATGTGGTTTCTTAATTTTAATTTGCTGTTTAATTATTATATTTATTTATTACTGATTGATTTTGAAAAATTAAGATATTTGAGAACAGTGGAATGTTTTATCAGAGCTTTTATTGTAGAAAATCTGAACCAAAGTTTGTATATTTTTCTGTTTTTAATAAATGTGTTTTTTTGGGGGGGGGGCTGATGCGGCCTAGCCTTGCCCAGACCCTAGCTCCAGTGGCCCCCAGGTAAATTGATTTTGAGACCCCTGGTATAGACAGACATTTGTAGGGAACGTGCTATGACTTGTGTTGATGCCGCTGTTAGGCACCGCCCCCTTTTTCTATCGTGTCCTCTGCTGTGTGTATCCATCAGTGAGCGGTGTGCAGTCTTCTGTGTCGGTCCACGCGTCCCACGGAGGTGAGCAGATCTCAGCTGCCCGGTTCTCAAGTGACGTGAGGGGGGGATGAGGGTGGGGGTGCGTCCTACACTGAATCCCCTGCAGATCAACCATGTGCTCCGAGAGAAGACGCTCTTCTCATCTCCATTCGACTGGCGCACATGAACAGTGACTAATTGGGTAAGTGTGCACCTGTTTTAATTGTTTGTGTGCACGTGTTGTCGCCATGGCAATGTCGAAGGTGGCTTGCAACTTTTTTAGTTCCATGCATGCGCATCCAATAATAACATTGCATTACATAATTCCATTTGTTGGGGACTGATTTTGTGCGCTCCACTCGCACTGTCCATTACGCACACCCATGATGGCTGTTGTGGCGCCATAACGGGTGTTCAAAGTGCAGCCCGGGGGCCATTTGTGGGCTGTGGTTTGTTTTATTGCCCTTTTTAGACCTATATACAAAACAAGCACAAATTACAATGTAAAAAAAAACAAATTTTCTCTGTGGAAAAAGTTTATACACCCCAAGATGCACAAAATATTGATTTACAAGAGGAATGTGTGCTTTTGTGTTTTATTCGAGACTGGGGGCGCTTTGGACGTGGGACGTGGGAGTGGGTGCTTGACGCTTCCAGCTTGTTTATTTCTCCCACGCTCTCAAGGGTGTTCTCCCTGCAGCAAAAAAAAAAAGTCACTCACTGTGCATTGACTTTACAGTGTGTGTTGTTTCTTTGTGTGTTGTGGCGTTGTCAATGCTCACGGTTGTTCCGTTTGTCATTTCATTAATTCATTCATTCATTCATTTTCTTCCGCTTTTCTTCACGAGGGTCACGGGGGGGTGCTGGAGCCTATCCCAGCTGTCTTTGGGCGAGAGGCGGGGTACACCCCGGACTGGTCGCCAGCCAATCACAGGGCACATATAGACAAACAACCATCCGTTTGTCATTTGATATTGTTATTATGAATGAGATACTTGTACTCCAAGAGGTTGTCAAGTTTATCTCGCTACGTACGTCAACAACAGCAGCATGAATAGAAACAGACACTTACAATGTCCGCTCTCATTGGGATGGCTGCGTCTTCCAGCACATGACGTGTGTAAAACATTCTGACAGCAAACAAGCACCTTGTTGAGTCATTAGTCGTCGCAAAATTGAGAGCTAAGTATCCACTTTTGTGAGTGATGCTGAGACGAGCGGCTAGCGATAAATATATATATATATATATATATATATTTTTTTTTGTGTATATTTTATATTTATTTATTTAATTTATTTATTATTTAATTTATTATTTATTAGGTTATTTTTATATTTTATATTTTATATTTTATATTTTATATTTTATATTTTATATTTTATATTTTATATTTTATATTTTATATTTTATATTTTGTGTTAGCTTGTACAGGTCCAATATTGCCATACGTTCCAATCCAATCACATTATGGTTAGCTGCCTCATAAAAAGTAGTTTTCTCTTATTAGACGGCACAGAAAAGAGAAAGGTGTGTTCGTGTGTTAACATAAGGATTATGAATGATGGCAAAATTCCCCCCAAAAGTGCAGTTTTCCTTTTTAAATTGTAACGTACAACATTTTGGAACGTTTGCTGATTAGGCACTTTTTAATACTGAACTTTTTACTGAACATTTTTCACATTATGAATTACTTATTATGAGAATTAATTAGCTGTTAGATATAATCACCAGTGTGTCCTGAATCCATAGAATAGTAGAGTACTGGAATTTAATTGGGCTGCATGGCGGTCATGTGGTTGGCGCGCAGACCTCACAGCTAGGAGAACCGAGTTCAATTCCACCATCGGCCATCTCTGTGTGGAGTTTGCATGTTCTCCCTGTGCATGCGTGGGTTTTCTCCGGGTACTCCGGTTTCCTCCCACATTCCAAAAACATGCTAGGTTAATTAGCGACTCCAAATTGTCCATAGGTATGAATGTGAGTGTGAATGGTTGTTTGTCTATATGTGCCCTGTGATTAGCTGGCCACCAGTCCAGGGTGTACCCCGCCTTTCGCCCGAAGACAGCTGGGATAGGCTCCAGCACCACCCACGACCCTCGTGAGGAAAAAGCGGTAGAAAATGAATGAATGAATTTAATTGCCTTTACAAATGAACAAGGTCCATTTTTAGTTTAGCTTATCTCAAAACTGCAGAGACAATAATACTATTCAGATGCCTCTCATAAACAACATTCATAAGAACCACCCGAGGACAAAGACTAGGAAAAATACACCAAGCAGGTAGACGGCAAGAGCAGCGAAGAAGAAAATAGGAATACTTGCAACATTGTGAAGTTTGGTGTGTCTGAGTTGTCTTTGTGCATTGTTGTGGATTTGTTTGCTCTGTGTTTGTGCAAAAAGGGAAACCCAGTCTGCATGAAAAATGACAAAAGGGAGTCCGTGTGATTGTGTGCGTATGAATGAAATCATCCCAATTCCCCCCCAGTTGTACAGCAGCGTTCTCATCAAATGTATTAATACACTTCTAAACTCTTTTCTTTTTGTTAAACTTTACCTGCTGCTGGTTTTTCGATGGCTAGCTATTTCAGCTCCAAGATAAATAATTCAGTTAACAGGACAACACAAAGGCTCTCGCCGCAGAGTCTGCATGCGTTGCTCAAACCTCCAACCTTCTTCAACTGGAGAGTCCACCTGAATAATGGAAATGATTCCCGGTGCAGTGAAAACTATAACGGCGGCAACGCATGCTCTCATCGCACTCTTACGCTCATTGCCTTCTTCTTCTTCTTTAGTCGCCCAAAATATACATTAAAGATGAAGTCTTTTTTTCCTCTCTAGCTCTCTTTCCATATTTCATGCTGGCATCCTCGCCGCTCCTAGCCGTGCACGCTTCTCTGCTGCAAAATTATTTCTGATTTTTGCAAGAACGAGATTTGTATTTAGTTGTATTGTACTATACTTGAACAGCCGCCACAATTAAGGTTCTGTTCAAGTGCAGACAGAAGGTCAATAAGAGTGAAGCAGGCTGACATTCTTGTCTGTGTTGTCGCGTGTGCAGGGATGCGATTACGGTATTTCACACACCTACACTGCCATTGAACAGTGACTGAGTGTGGACGCGGGCGGCACGGCGGTCTAGTGGTTAGCGCGCAGACCTCACAGCTAGGAGACCAGGGTTCAATTCCACCCTCGGTTTTCTCCAGGTACTCCAGTTTCCTCCCACATTCCAAAAACATGCTAGGTTAATTGGCGACTCCAAATTGTCCATAGGTATAAATGTGAGTGTGAATGGTTGTTTGTCTATATGTGCCCTGTGATTGGCTGGCCACCAGCTGGGATAGGCTCCAGCACCCCCGCGACCCTCATGAGGAAAAAGTGGTAGAAAATGAATGAATGAATGAATGAATGAGTGTGGACGCCATACAAATGTCAAAAACATTGCTAATGTTGCATGTCAACAAATAGTGAAGCTATTAGTATTAGGAGTGATTACTCAACTCCTGAGTGCTTTTTTTTTAGTTCTGAGATGTGCGATGAGAAAGAAACATTATCAAAGCAATTAAAAGACAATTTTGGCTACCTTATTAATAATAATATCGACAAACGCGTCAAAACAGATTTGGAAAGGCCAAAAGTAGCCATCATTTTGCCAATGTCGTTGTACACTGTTGTGGTTGTCATATATTGTCATGTTGGGTGTAACAAACCTGTATTGTATTGATGTCATCCTACTAAGAACACTTTTCTAAGAATTCATCACACAGCAACTTAACACTCTAAACGTATGTACAAATATGTACCAATACTAGATTGAAATGGAAAAAAAAACATCTAATAAAGTTTTCCTATCATGCCTTACGTCTGAGCAACACATTAATTGGCATTCACTGCAGTGACCTCAGCCTCCCTCTGGGCTCTGAGCTCCTCTGCGCCATCAATCAATTTTCCTTGCTGCTTGTGCTCCAATTAAATGCTTTGCTCAAACAATTTTATTATGGGAAAACTTGTTTTTTTCAATTTTTTTGTATATTTATGAGGTATACATTTTGAGTGTTAAGTTGTTGTGTGATGACTTTAATGTTGCTGCTACAAGTGACAGGATTTTGTTAGAGATAGCCACATCTTACCGCTAAGTGAGTGTATCCGGAATCAGAATAATAAAAATGAAAGCTTGTGTAGCTTGAAACGCTGTGGGGGAGCAAGAGCGAATCAGGAGTGGGGAGCTGAATGCCAGCTGACTAATGTCATATGACGTGTACATAGTGACGTTATACGCAATCAACCTAATCTAACCTTGGTGATCTACCGGTAGCTTGCGATCGAGGTAATGGGCACCCCTGGCTTAGTGACTACATAGAAACATAAACAAATAAAAAAATGACCGTTATATAGATTTCAAATAATCCATAAAGAAATAGTATTGACTTTGTGAATGTCAGCTTTGCAAAAATTAAATAAAGTGCAACATGAAATAACAGCGGCTTTAGTCACATTTGAAGGTGAAAGTCGTGCCCCCCTCCCTCTCCGCAAGGGTTAGCCGTACTAAAAAGCGGGCATCTTGAAAGCGGACATCCAGCTGAGAGTCACCCTCAGTGGGGGATTCTGCGTTCAGTTCCTGTTTGTTTCAGATTTCAGATGCGCTGGCCTGAACATTTGCAAGCCTCTAATGTACTCCGGGCGCTGCATTGGATGAGGCTATCATCCTCTCTCTCTATTCAAACTACAGCTGGAATTGGTCTCAGCGGGTGCTCCGTGGTACAGCAAGATGTGTGTGTTATTGCACATGAGTCTTTATGTGTGTGTGTGTGTTCCTTTTCACGCACCGCTTGACTCCGAGCAGCGGTGAGCAAATGTTATGCACCGACATGACAATTGTCTGCATCACGGACTGCTCATTGGAGAGAGAGAGCTTTAATAACCGCTTGATGTCTCAATAGGGAGCCTATTTACACGCCACACATAAACGCAAGCGTATTGTGGAAAAAGAAGAGTACACGTTGTGTGTGTGTGTGTGTGCTCGGGTCTTGCTTACAAGCTGTTCTCTACAGTCGTCGTTCGCCCCCTCACGTTGCAGACTTCTGAATGCTGGTGGTTTCTATTCGTGGGAATTGTTTTTGTCCCGAGTGATGAGCATTGTTGGAATTAGAGCTTTGACAGAAGGAAGTGACTGAAGCTTCCTTTTTTTTGGCACAAAGGCAGTGCTCTCAGAGGAGTCGTTTTATGGATCCCGCATTCTCTCTCTGGTCTATCTTATGCAAGGATCAAATGCTTGACCAGTTGGTCTTACCAAAAACATCACAACATGGTGCCTTAAATGGTGACATTAGCACAACAAAGTAGTCAACACTAAACCCAGAGCAAAGTAAAGGAGACAGACACCGAGTTGCTCATTGTTCTGTGTGTCTTCTGTGAACAAATTTAGTAGCTAAAAGATATACAAGAAGGATCAAATGCTTGACCGTTGGTCTTACCAAAACATCACAACATGGTACCTTAAATGGTGACATTAGCACAACAAAGAGTAGTCAACACTAAACCCAGAGCAAAGTAAAGGAGACAGACACCGAGTTGCTCATTGTTCTGTATCTTCTGTGAACAAAGTTAGTAGCTAAAAAATATACAAGTACCAATACGAGTAAAAACAACCATGTTAACGTGTTTCCATACTGCATTTTGTTCCAGCAAAGCATTTAATTGGTTGTGGCTGCTGGATGCTGCAATGACGTCAGCCTCCCTCTGGGTTCCTCTGGCTCCCTTTGGTGGACAGAGGCAGCATTGCGTCAGTCTCTTGGCAGCCAAGGGTCACAAGGGTCGCGGGGGGTGCTGGAGCCTCCGGGCGAGAGGCGGGGTACACTCTGGACTGGTCGCCAGCCAATCACAGGGCACACATAGACAAACAACCATTCACACTCACATTCATACCTATGGACATTTTGGAGTCGCTAATTAACCTAGCATGTTTTTGGAATTTGGGAGGAAACCGGAGTACCCGGAGAAAACCCACGCATGCACAGGGAGAACATGCAAGCTCCACACAGAGATGGCCGAGGGTGGAGTGAACAAATTTAGTAGCTAAAAAATATACAAGTACCAATACGAGTAAAAACAAAAAAACAACAACCATGTTAACGTGTTTCCATACTGCATTTTGTTCCAGCAAAGCGTTTAGTTGGTTGTGGCTGCTGGATGCTGCAATGACGTCAGCCTCCCTCTGGTGGACAAAGGCAGCATTGCATCAGTCTCTTGGCAGCCAGAACCAATGAAATGCTTTTCTGGGACTTTACTATAAAACTTTTTAATATTTGATCGCTCCTGTTTGAGTAATAAGTTGCTGTATGATGAATTTAGCATTTCATGCAGCCCCGGTATAATATACCATAATGACTGTATGATGACCATTTTTCAGAGCATAGTAAATCTTTACTGTTACTCTCAAGTATAACCAAGTTCCATTTGTATATTATTGTCCCTTGTAAAGATGTACTGTAAAAAAAAAAATATATGTTTCATTAAAAACAAAAGCAGTCATAATTCATGATTACAGTGATAAAGTTAGCGCCAATTCACACTGATTTGATTGTATGATTTGGTTCCCTTCAGTGTCAGATAAATAAATATACAGTATGTGCCAACACCACAGCCATGGAGCATCCACAGGGTTGAATATAAATGCACACATGATCTTCCACGCAGCAACCACACTCGCTCACGGTGCCAGGAAACCTCTCCCACTCTCCAACAGAGAAACCACTCTGCTCCTCCCACCTTTCTCCAACACACTGTGAAATGTTTTAAACAGTCGTTCAATTGAACTACGGCACTCAATGTTTAATTATTATTATCATAATATTATTATTATGAGAGTTGAAGACACGTCCAGTTCTTTCAGTATATGTAACCACAACAGTCCTGATTGCCTAAGGGAGACACTGCTTTCTGATTGGCTCTAGACCGTTGTCAATCAATCTCCTTAGTGCATGACTGCCTTTTCCTCCTTGCTAGCAAGCATAATTGCTCGGGCGCAATTAACGAATCTTCGGTTCATGGAGGACTGTGAGGAGGAGTGAAACACTTCCACAGTTTTAACAAGGATACAAAAACACTACAGGCACAGATAAATAGGCATAGATCTTTAAATCGATATGTGCTTGTCTGAGAAAAGTGTACAAAGTGTATTGTGAGGGACTTTATTTTGGGAACCCATCCCCCGCCATAAACGAGGGAACACTGTACATTAAATGTCCCCTGAATTGATCTACCTTGTCCATCTTGCATAAGCAGTGATGCAAATGAAAGATGGGAGCACAGCACAAACGTGTCACACGTGGATGTGATGATGACAATGGATCCATTTGTCTCTTTTATTCCAGCCAGCCAAGGAGTGACCTCCCACAGCGGTAGTGTGACCAAATAACCACTCTACCACCCCTTTGCTTTTTATTTTTAGAAGCCCCAAGCCAATGATGGCAAGGTGGTGTATAACAGGTCAAATTGAACCCGCAGCGACGAGCCTTCCTATTCCCGTGGGACAGGCTAGATTGAACAGCTTGTCAAAAATGACAATCTGTTGAGACGGTTAAAGAAAAAAGGCCCTGAACATTCAGGAAAAATACACCAATGCAAGATTGGATAAACCAATGGAAATATAAAAAATATATAAATGAAAATATAATTGTTAGATGTTGCTAATCACTATTTGCTTTGTCGCTCATAAAAAAGCTAAGTTATAAAAGCTAATTTGTTCAGATATCTGAGAACAGGGGTGTGCAAAGTGTCGCCCGGGGGCTGTTTTCAAATTTTAATTTACAATTTAAAATTATAATTTAACAAGAAAACTTTTAAGAAAAACAGCAAAAATGAAAAAAATCTGCAGTAATTTTACACAAATTGCATAATATTATGGGAGAAAATAATGTCATTTTTGTGGAATTAAGTTTTGGGGGAAAATAAGGTGGCAGATATAAGATATAATTTTATGGAAAAAGTCAAAATATTATCGGAATAATATTTATAATAATATACTAATTATTAGGAGAAAATTATTTGGGGGAAAAACAAAAATAAATGGAAAAAACAGCTGTATTTTCTAAAAAATAAAGTCAAAATATTAAGAGAAAAACTTATTCTAACAAGAGAAAATATTACCAGAATAAACTCCTAATATGAGGAAAAATATTGTCATTTTAGTGGCAAATATTCCAAATCTTGAGAAGTGGTAATATAAGATAAATAATATTATATATATTTATATAAATATTATATATATATATATTTATATATATTGATATATAATAATAATAGCAAGTTATCAGATGATTACAACAAGGATTAAATGAAATGGTCAGTGATGCTCAGTGATGCTTCTTCATTTTTGTGTGTGCTTATGTTTACTAATCATCACTTCCTGCTATCTTCATTGCCAGAAAATGCAGAGGCAAAGTGTATGCAAGTGTAAACACCGCTTTACTTACCCAGGCAGCTACTACTCCGCCAGATTGTTGCACATCTGACCTTTTTTTCTCAGTGATAAAGAAAGCTTCTCAATTTATGCAATTTTCAATGAGTCTTTTGGAAAAGCGGGCTCTCTGTTGGGGTTTGGAGGGAACTAGGAAACCAGAAGCTCTGAGGGGTAAGACTTCAGAGCGGAAAAAAAAAAAAAATCTCCCACCTCTGTTCCCTGGGAGATCTTGTTTATCAGCTCACAGTCTTGTCTTTTACTTCCTTCCCGATGCTGTTCATTTGAAGATTAAGATTAAGATATGCCTTTATTCGTCCCTAGGTGGGGAAATTTGTATTGCACAGCAGCAAGAGTACAGAGTCAGTTAAGCAGTACAAAATACACAATATAGAAAAATAAACAATATAAACAACCCAAGTATTAACAAAAATCAACAGTTTTTCCCAGAGTTATATACAATACAGTATGTAGATAATATGAAACGAGATGAAATATATGACCAGTCTATACACTGAGATCCTGTTAGAGAGTTAATATGAGGCATTATGGAAATACTTAGTATATTGCATTTAGAGCCCTTAATATTGCACATGGAGGTTGATCAGATATTGCACAGTGAACTGGGTCTGGAGTAACTATACTGACTAAAAAAATTTCTATCATGAATCTCAGTTCTCACTTCATTTCTACGTGTCATTTTACCATTTATCTTCATGCATGCTCACGAAATGGCTAACCTCATAGAATGATTAAGAAAATACACAATTTCCCTCCACTTGCTTTCCTTAATGTACTACCAAACCCATGTGATACATGATTTAAAGTTTGTACACACCGATGTGAATATCTGCACTGCTTTCCCACTTCTATCAAGAATTGCCTGTCAAGAAGTCCATCATTTGCTTACACAATTTGTTTAAAATACACAGAAGAAGAGTACTGTTGATCTTCAGGGACTTCCGTTTCCTCCCACAACTGCTCTTTTCCTCTATCCAGGGGGAACAGAACCCACGTCATTGTGTATTTTTCTTAGCCACTTTTTGATTGTTAAGTTGCTGTGTGATGATGACTTACATATACCCTGGAAATTTTGGTAACAACGAAAACCGAGGTACCGCAGTATTGAAGAGTGTATCTTCCATTGTCGTTGCATTTCACAAACGTGCGTACTAACTACATGTACATGTACAATCTCCTGAAATCCAATACAAAAACTCTAGTACTTAGTTTACCTTTACATATATCATAATGACCAGAAAATAGTCATTTTTGTCGCAATTCTTTCAGGATCACATGTTTTTTTTTAATCGCTGCATTTTTTCCTGCATTTTTTCCTACTCTTAATGGCGTCACCGTAAGCGGGGGGGGGGGGGGGGATATGCTCTAACTTGACTGCGTTTCTCTCACACTGTCACCACAGAGGTCTGTGTCACACGCCCCCAATGATATATACCACCTGCGTCCTCATTAAACTATACCCTTGTAGTACGGTTGCCGTGGCAACCCTACACGTTGGCTGTAAAGGGGGGGGATAACTGAGCAACTCAGAGGTTAATGGTTAGGAGTTGTTTTGGATTTTTTTGGGTGTTTGTGCGGAACGTTCCTCATCCGATGCTTTCACAGTTGACTCGGTTGTTGACCGACTCGCAGGGCGAAGCGGAAGGGAAACAGATTTTTCTTTTTGAAAATCAATTGATTTCCCTCAGGCGCTATCTGAAGCCCTCGCTCTAATCAGCGATGAGCAAATGTGTTTGGGTTGGCTTCTCTTTATCCTTGCAGTCTGTCAATAGAACAACATAGTATCTGCGTGCAGGCCATTACTAACCGGAGTGCAGTGCAATAAAACACATTCATCAGTGTACTGGTACTACACTTTCCAGTACATTTAACAATAACTACCATATTTTAGATTCAAAGTTAAAATTCAGCTACTGAACCGTAGTTACAATTAGACATATTTTCCACTGCATGGCTGGTTTTTTTTTTTGGTATCAGGGTTTGGTTTCTCACTGCACATTGTACCTCCTAAGTCACTGTAGTCGTCATAGCAACGCCACATGAAACTGCTGTGATGTCAACCCTCAACATTATACAAAAGGAGCACCTTCCAGTCAGGGGAAGATTATTAAAAAAAAAAAAAGTTTGTTTGTTGTTCTGAACACAGAAATACTAACGTGTAGTACTTTGTAAGATAGCAAATAGAACTTGTGACTCATAAGCTTGTTTTAATTTCATCCTTCATACGGGGCCACGTTGGAGGTAGCATGCCGTTTCCAGAGTTTCTTTATTTTGATTGTTATTAATTAGTTTTTTTTTTTTTTTTTAAGTCTGGCGTTCTTTGCTGTGGGACACACCACCGCCTCTTAAAGGGGAACTGCACTTTATTTTATTTTTTTATTTTGCCCATCATCCACAATCATTACTACTTGTATTTCCCTTTTCCGTGAGTTCTAAAGAGATTTTGTCCCAACAAAGCATTTCATTGGTTAAACCGCCTCTGTCCACCACAGGGAGGCTGACATCATTGCAGTGCCCTGGCAGCCACAACCAATGAAATGCATGATGGGAAGCTGGTTAAAATAGTTGCTGTTTTTATTGAGTATATCTTAGCCACTTTTTGATTGTTAAGTTGCTGTGTGATGATGAGTTATACCCTGGAAATTTTGGTAACTGGGTGCTGGAGCCTATCCCAGCTGTCTTCGGGCGAGAGGCGGGTTATACACCCTGGACCGGTTGCCAGCCAATCACAAGGCACATATAGACAAACAACCATTCACACTCACATTCATACCTATGGACAATTTGCAGTCGCCAATTAACCTAACTCGGGTCTCCTTGCTGTGAGGCCTGCGCGCTAACCACTCACATTCAATTTAGAGTCGCCAATTAACCTAGCATGTTTTTTTTGGAATGTTGGAGGAAACCGGAGTACCCGGAGAAAACCCACGCATGCACGGCGAGAACATGCAAACTCCACACAGAGATGACTGAGCGTGGAATTGAACTCGGGTCTCCTAGCTGTGAGGCCTGCGTGCTAACCACCGCTTTCAAATATGTAAAATTATTTGTATCGGGTGTGCTATTGAGATGTTTCATGAGATTAGAACTAAGATTAGGATTAAACAAAAAGGCTACTGGGCTGTGTTTATCTGAGTGGACACTAGCTATTTAGTTCCCTGTGTAGTAGGGGTGAAATACGGCTACTGAAGCAATATCATCATTGATATAGATACATTTACATAAAATTCACAGCACAAATGCATGGCATTGTAAAATTTGAAATTGAACCCTGTTCTCCTAGCTGTGAGGTCTGCACGCTAACCACTAAACCACCATGCAGCCCTTAATGTGAAACTTTATACATGTATTACCTTTTCCTGCATTTACTGAGAATATGACATGAAATATACTGCATTGATTTATTGTAAATGATGCCTTCAAATAATATGTATATATAGTAATGCAATAACTGTTTATAATAATTTCCAAGCAATGGAGCTGCGTGTGATGTCATCAGACTAATTCCACCTCCATGTGCTCCATTTTGGGCAACAGTTGATAATGAATACATTCAATTTGTTGTAGCGGCATTCGAAATCATTGACACGGTCTGGAGGAGTCGCAAGAGGTGGAAATCTAACCAATTTGGGGCAAATTGCTGACTGCATTGTTTTTATTGATCCGCCGAGGGAGAAGCTGATTGCCTGTGGGCCTGATTACTTAGTTATCATTCAATTTGCGCGCGCACCTCACAGCTAGGAGACCAGGGTTCAATTCCACCCTCGGCCATTTCTGTGTGGAGTTTACATGTTCTCCCCGTGCATGCGTGGGTTTTCTCCGGGTACTCCGGTTTCCTCCAACATTCCAAAAACATGCTAGGTTAATTGCCGACTCCAAATTGTCCATAGGTATGAATGTGAGTGTGAATGGTTGTTTGTCTATATGTGCCCTGTGATTGGCTGGCGACCAGTCCAGGGTGTACCCCGCCTCACGCCCGAAGACAGTTGGGATAGGCTCCAGCACCCCCCGCGACCCTCGTGAGGAAAAGCGGTAGAAAATGACTTATTAAAGCTGGTTCAGATGTGGGCGGCACGGTGGTCTAGTGGTTAGCGCACAGACCTCACGGCTAGGAGACCAGGGTTCAATTCCACCCTCGGCCACCTCTGTGTGGAGTTTGCATGTTCTCCCTGTGCATGCGTGGGTTTTCTCCGGGTACTCCGGTTTCCTCCCACATTCCAAAAACATGCTAGGTTAATTAGCGACTCCAAATTGTCCATAGGTATGAATGTGAGTGTGAATGGTTGTTTGTCTATTCTATGTGCCCTGTGATTGGCTGGCGACCATTCCAGGAGACAGCTGGGATAGGCTCCAGCACCCCCGCGACCCTTGTGAGGAAAAGGACAATGAATGAAAAAACATAAGATCCCATATATGGAAATATATTTCCTAATACATTGCATTATATACTGCAATATATATATTTTTCTTCCATAAGGGCATGCTGTGATGGATCCGAGGTAGAAAGTCAGAGACCCTGCTATAGATAGATACAGGTAGATAGATGACTAGATGGATGGATCGGTGGCGGGATCAATGGACGGCTGTCCGGGATGCGTGCGTGTCACATGTACAAAGTGATTGATGTCATCCACTATGAAAGAGAATAATGTTGTTTTCATTCTGTCCTCCGCAGCTCATTCCTCATCTGTCATCTGCCTCGGGGGGTGTCCCACAGCTCGCTCGCATCCCCCGCAACAATGGAAGCTCATCCTGGTGTATCATGGGACTCCATCAAGGCAGTGACAGGTACAACATGCGAGGACTGAGAGCCAGCCATGGAGACTGACAGCTACACTTCCAACCCGGGAAGTCTGGGGGGAGTGGGAGTCGGCGAGGCAGGCGCCGGCGAGGTTTGGCCCGGCAACCCGACATCATGGTACACGCCGTACTCGCTGGGTTTCCAGGTGTCCCTCACCGCTTTTCTAATGCTGGAGCTGGTGTTGGGTTTCAGCAGCAACATCACGGTTCTGGTGCTCTACTGCTCCCAGTCGAATTTAGTGGACTCGGTCAGCAATATGGTGACCGTGAGTCTGCACGTCCTGGACGTGGCGGTGTGCGTGCTGTGTTTGCCCCTCACGCTGGCGGTGGTGTTGCTGCCTCCCGGCCCCAATCTGGCTCTGATGTGCTGCTTCCACGAAGCCTGCGTCACCTTCGCTAGCATCGCTACCGCCGTCAATATCCTTGTAATCAGCTTGGACCGATACGATATCTCGGTGCGGCCGGCTAATAGGCTGCTGACGACACGCCGAGCGGCGCTGCTACTGGCGGCGGTGTGGCTCACATCACTTGCCGTGTTTTTTATCCCTTTCCTGGAGGAACAGTTGTTTCGGGGTGAAGGAACTGAGAAGAAAGGCCTGGAGACGCCATCGCCAACATGGCGTAACCGGACGCTCTTGTGCATCGGCGGGCAAGGCGGTCGCTTGACCTTGGGAACATATTACCACCTCATCCTTCAGGTGCCCATATTCTTCACCACCGTGACGGTGATGTTGTTCACCTACTCCAGAATCCTGAGGGCTCTAAACATCCGCATCGGAACCCACATCAAGAAGAGCCAGAGGTTTATGGGTCCATCCTGCACGGGCCTCCACAAGAAACCGATACGAAAGAAGACCAAGCTGAAACTGATGAGTAGTCCAGCGCCAGAAGGGGAGCAGTGCACCGCGGACGGAACTAAACAACGCAGCCACCCTCCGCTCATAGCTTCCTCTTCACCCACTCCCACGGCGACCTCCCCACCAGCAATCTCTTCGACCGCCCCGCTGGTTACACCCGACGCAGGCGCCGCCACCCCGATACCGGCCACTATGGGTGTCCAGGCGTCCGTATCGGCTATAATCGCTCTTCGTCGAGCAGTGCGGCGTCATCGGGATCGGCGAGAGCGTCAGCGGCGTGTGTTCAGAATGTCCCTCATCATCATCAGCACCTTTCTCGGATGCTGGGCTCCTCTCTCTGTCGTCAATATGCTCATCCTGGCCATCGGTCCCAGTGACGCCCTGGTCAGTCTCCGCCTCTGGTTCTTAGCGCTGGCTTACGGCACCACGGTGTCCCACCCTCTGCTCTATGCCTTCACACGACAGAAGTTGAGGCGTGCCCTTCGTGCTAAGGTTAAAAAGAGAGTGGTGTCCTTGCTTCAGGTGGACCCTTCGCCGGGGGGCACCGTTATACATAATTCTTGGGTGGAAAACAGGAAAACCAGTCGTCAGGTGCGGCTCGAAGCGAGCGAGGGTTCTGACCGCTGCCTGGCTGAGGCCCTGTGAGACGTATTTGCACACACGTGTTAGCCTATTATAATTCAAAAACAAGAGGATACTCACAGATGTGTTCCGTCACCACGAGAGTGTGAAGGTACGATAAGGAACGAGAAGAAACAGATGTGCACCTCTGGGAAAGGATTGCAAGGAAGCGGAGCGAACGAGCGAGCGAGCGAGCAATCACCTGAGGTGCGATGCAACTGAACACAATCACACATAAGCAACTTTCACATTTTGAATATGATAATATTTCCCCTGTCTAACACATGTTTAACCAGGGTTCAATTCCACCCTCGGCCATCTCT
Source organism: Doryrhamphus excisus (assembly GCF_037039965.1). Classification (NCBI taxonomy): domain Eukaryota; kingdom Metazoa; phylum Chordata; class Actinopteri; order Syngnathiformes; family Syngnathidae; genus Doryrhamphus; species Doryrhamphus excisus. The sequence continues at coordinate 16,886,067 of NC_136367.1, read as the reverse complement.
GTGTGGAGTTTGCATGTTCTCCCCGTGCATGCGTGGGTTTTCTCCGGGTACTCCGGTTTCCTCCCACATTCCAAAAACATGCTAGGTTAATTGGCGACTCCAAATTGTCCATAGGTATGAATGTGAGTGTGAATGGTTGTTTGTCTATATGTGCCCTGTGATTGGCTGGCGACCAGTCCAGGGTGTACCCCGCCTCTCGCCCGAAGACAGCTGGGATAGGCTCCAGCACCCCCTGCGACGCTCGTGAGGATAAGCGGTAGAAAATGAATGAATGAATGAATTAAATCGGGCTGTATGAAAACCAAGGTTTTCAAAGACAGGACCAAGAGTATTTTCCTTTTCCATGAGTTCTAAAGAGATTTTGTCCCAACAAAGCATTTCATTGGTTAAACCGCCTCTGTCCACCAGAGGGAGGCTGACATCATTGCAGTGCCCTGGGGCAGCCACAACCAATGAAATGCATGATGGGAAGCCGTTAAAATAGTTGCTATTTTTATTGTATATTTCTTAGCCACTTTTTGATTGTTAAGTTGCTGTGTGATGATGACTTATACCCTGGAAATGTTGGTAACTGGGTGCTGGAGCCTATCCCAGCTGTCTTCGGGCGAGAGGCGGGGTACACCCTGGACCGGTCGCCAGCCAGCCCATCACAGGGCACATATGTATAGACAAACAACCATTCACACTCACATTCATACCTATGGACAATTTGGAGTTGCCAATTAACCTAGCATTTTGGAATGTGGGAGGAAACTGGAGTACCCGGAGAAAACCCATGCATGCACGGCGAGAACATACAAACTCTAGAAAATGAATGAATGAATGAATTAAATCGGGCTGTATGAAAACCAAGGTTTGACTTTGCAGTTCGAATTTCATGGTGTCACTCTGTCACTGTTTTTTTTTTTTAAATAAATCCAACCTATTATTAGTCAATAAATGTGCATATTTAGGCAAATTTGATTGGCCTAAATTAAGCAAGCATTTCAAGCATAAAAATAGCTAACTTAAGGAAAATGCTAATATAGTAAGGCATTCAGAAAACACATTTAAAGATGTGATCTGGCATTCCACACTGGTCATTAGGTGTCAGTAATGTTAAATATGTGCCCTGTGTGTACCCCGCCTCTCGCCCGAAGACAGCTGGGATAGGCTCCAGCACCCCCCGCGACCCTTGTGAGGAAAAAGCGGTAGAAAATGAATGAATGAATGAATACTTTTGGAGTGTTAAGTTGATGTGTGATGAATTTTGTGTTGTCAGAAAATGAATGAATGAATATTTCCCCTGTCTAACACATGTTTACATATGGAGCTATACGACGGAGCGGCGCTTACATAACGGCTCCGAGGAATGTGCGTCGCCAACCGGTGATCACATTCGCCACCCACTCGGAAGCAATCCAAGACAGCTTTAAAAAGAATGTTGACGCACCGAAATATTTCAAGTCTATTTGTTACGACCTCTGCCTTAATTATGCGCTCGGCCGTGTTGTTTTGTGTCACGAACACAACGGGACTCGTTTTGGATATTCACTTGCAAAGTGTGCGTGCACAGTGTGTACCACATTAAATATGGTGCTGTGCTTTAATTATGTCAGAGTGTAGGAGGTTTATATTCATAGAAGGGGGAGGCAGAGGATAATTATAAACACCGAGTGTGAAATACTCCCGATGCATTTAGCCAATAATAAGTTGTTATTGTTTGGTCAGATGTTACAGTGTTATTACCCAAATGTGCAAATGTTCTTTCTTCTCTGTGAATGCAAACTTTTTGTATCAAAATGATTATTGGATGTTGTGATGTTGACCTTCGGGAAAGACAATTCTGACGTACTATTGATGAGGGGTTTATACTTGCAGCTGATTTGAAGCTAGGTGGTTAGCATATGAGCACAAAAATATGAATTGGGCAAAAGTTTGGTATTGATCCAGTAATTAAATACAGTAGAGCTCTGCTATTATACGAGTGGCGAGTAATAAAAATGACTTGCTGTACATACAGTACTCCTGCACTACAAAAGAAGGCCTCACTCACTCACGGTGCAACAAAAAATAACACAAGTAATATTTCACGGGTTTATAAATAAATATTTATCCACTTATAGTCCATGAGGTACACATACAATATGTGCTCCACTTGTGTTATTATTTTTTGGTTGCACCGTGAGTGAGCTCCTGTTGATTTGAAAGCTGATTTTAAACAAGTCACAAATATGTAGGTATAATAATACTTTGGCATTTTTCAAGATCATCGAATGGTTGGGATTCTTGCCCTAAATATTTTTTTATCAGAATAAATGACAGGACCAAAATTTTAGGCAAATAAAAATACCGTATTTTCCGGACTATAAGTCGCACTTTTTTTCATAGGTTGGCTGTTCCTGCGACTTATACTCCAGAGCGATGTATAAATTAAAAAATTGTTTATGTTTCATAAACACTGGACAACTTTTCTGTTCATGTTTATTTTTTGTGTAGCTGAATAAGCATTGTGTTAGCATAGCTTACAGCTATTCAACCTGTTCTCTATTCTTTTATTGTTAGAACTTGCCTTCCAAGAGGACATAATGTCAGTTTTAGTCAAGTAGTTTAAAATAAATTACCCGCAAAAAAATGCGACTTATACTCCAGTGCGACTTATGTATGTTTTTTTTCTACCGAATTATGCATTTTTGGTCTTGTGTGACTTATACTCTGATGCGACTTATAGTCCAGAAAATACGGTACTGTATCTGTATGTACAATATAAGCTAATGTAACTATGTCAACAAATGAGTCCCTTTTGTAAACAATATATAAATATCCACAATACATTTGTACACCAAAAAAAAACAAAAATATGTGAAAATATAACGTCTCAATCCGATACCGTTACTACCCTGGTATCGATGATGTCCCATCTTTACAAAAAGTGTGTTGAGAGTGCATATTTGGGGGTGCATTTGTACACAAACTTTACTTTTCGGTCCTTGGACTCTCATCTTACACTCCAAATATTACATTTGCACTTTAATGAACGGACCAATAATAGTTAGATTGGTTATTGCCAATGTAAGAGTAACTTTATAATCCTTTACAACTGATTGCCTCTTTGTGTCATGCAGACCATTGTATCAACAAGCTATACTGTCATAAAGCACTTATTGTGTCATTACAATTGATTGTCCTAATATGTATTGCACGTGATACACGGCAAGGATGATTTTCAACATCCATTTGGAGTTTTAGCCATGCTATACAGGCATGCGATTGTTTCCCTGAAAATGACACCATTGTACATGCTGTATATACAAAAGAGGAGAATTTTACATGTACAGTACGCACATGATGTTACGCAGACTATTGCAGATTATGTTTTTGCAGCCGGCTGGTGTTCAGACACAGCCCAGACATCAGGTCCCGTGGCTCGCCTCAAACGTTAGCATCCTGCAAACACAAAGAGAACAAGCGTCACTTCAAGAGGAGCACCAAAAGATTGAAAGGTTTATTAATAGGACCCGTGTTGGCTCTTGACTTTGTTGTGCGTACTTGTGTGTTTCACTGCGCTCGTGCTCGGCGCACACACCGGGCGGGGGTCCCTTGCAAGGGCCATGGGATCTCTCACCATCACTACTAACACACTAACTGAATGTAAACACAGCCAGAAGGATGTATATTTATACTGTACTGTATGTACACACCTATTTACTGTCTTTTTTTTCATGATGTCATGTGAATGTATTGCATTTTCGTTTCTTTTAAGTTGAATATGTTAAATAAATACTCTGAAGGTCGCTTATTGCCTTTGCTCCCATCCATAAAAGTATTTATTTATTCGCGGGATAGTATAGTTTGGCTTATTTTTTTCAGACATGTTTAATAAAAGTAATTATAAACGATTTTTTTCATGTCCAAATGAACCTTAAAAAAAATAAGTGAATATTTAGACTGAATTGCACAATAAAATTCACAAGTAATTTTTGTAGCTGTATTAAGTAATAACCTGGTCACGTTCTTTGAATGAAATATTCTGCTTAATATTGTTGACATGGCGGCACAGCGGTTAGCACTCAGACCTCACAGCTAGGAGACCAGGGTTCGATTCCACCCTCGGCCATCTCCTTGTGGAGTTTGCATGTTCTCCCCGTGCATCCGTGTGGGTTTTCCATGGCTATGAATGCGAGTGTGAATGGTTGTTTGTCTATATGTGCCCTGTGATTGGCTGGCGACCAGTCCAGGGTGTACTCCGCCTCTCGCCCAGAGACGGCTGGGATAGGCTCCAGCACCCCAGCACACTGTGAGGAGAAGCGTTAGAGAATGAATGAATGAATGAATGAATATTGTTGACATACAAAAGACTCTAATTTGTGCCCATTTTCTCCTTTGTCATTTGATACTAATGTTGTGGTAGTTCCCGATTACAACACTTGTGGGGTAAGTAAACGCATCAGTGCAGAGTCTGAGTTGCCTCCAAGGACGCTGGTCAAAACACGAACCTTATTATAATGTTCATAATGGACAATGTTCGTCCGTAGAAAGTGAGTACTATAACCTTCCTTGCATTTTATTAAAATTTTCCAACGGCTTAAAGTTGTGTTTTTATTATGTTTTGTTGTTGTTCGGTGACTGTTAGAAAGCCCACAAGTTACATTGTTACGTTACATTGTGTGACTGATAATGTTCAGCTTCAGTGTTGTTTTGTCCTACTGTGTTCAGCCGTCAGTAAACGCACCACAGTGTGCCGGTTTGTCAGTTGAGCGATTTATGACACATCTGAGCCTTCTTGAGCCTCCTTCACCATTTGGCAGAGTTGATGCTGTGCGTGAATGCATAGAGTACCACATCATAAACCTTAATAAATCCACCAAACAGACGACAACCTGACATGTTCTTTAACTTGAACACACCCCCCCATACCAGGGGTCGGCAACCCAAAATATTTAAATCGGATTTCTTTAAGAATGTTTGTTTCATGTTTGTCCTCCTACAGAAACTATATTAAAACAAAAAAATATATGTCCCTCCCTATCTTTTTCTATTTTCAAACATTTTTCAAAAGCTCCAGGGAGCCACTAGGGTGGCGCTAAAGAGCCGCATTTGGGTTGCCGACCCCCAGTCCTATACCTTTGACTGCTCCAAACTAGTGCATCCTTGGAGACATTCTCACCATGCCGAGAACACTGTTTCAGTGACTGTTTAGCATAGCATTCCAACGCTAACCGCTAACGTAGCTAGCTAATTTGGACTTGTTAGCATTACATTTTCATTTATTTTCATTTTCATTAGTTTTCATCAGTTTATACACTGTTTTTGATGTACATCAAGTACATTACCAAGGCCTGTGTTGTCGTCCTATGACAGTATAGCCAATTGAACAGCCCTAACAGGCTTGTGTTTATATTTGCATTACACTGTAGGAAATAGCGCAGTGACTGTTTATTATCTCGCTTTAGTGCAGGAAGTAAACTGTCAAACAATCTACATGGGGAACCCCCGTTGGCCCCAAATCACACAGCTACTCAGCATTAGCTTGTTTAAAGTGCTCACGACACCAAAAAAACACATGTTCATGTAGTTATTTCCGCTGTGAAAAATAACATTCATAGGCATGTTTCCTGGGTTAGATGTGTGCTCCAATGTTTTAAGTATTCTTTAAAATCATTTCGGTCACAAATTTCTGTGTTTGCAAGTGACGTCATATTCGGACAGGACAGTCCCACCCGGATTTTAGGCTTCACTACTGATATTGTTCTTTATTGCAGCATCAATAGGAATCTTAGAATAATAATATTGGTTTTCATGCCACATTGCAAAGAGCTGTGGCTATCACTGCCAGTAAAACATACACTCACATCACAATATTAATGAATGTTATTATTATGAATACTGCACAGTATGTCATTTCTGTTGCATGCATTAATGTATTTCTAAATCTAAATCTCAATCTATTCTATGCATTTTCAGTGAGATGGGCCTGGTTCAGTAGGCGCTTTCTCTCTCTCTACCTGATCAGGTCATACTTGTCCCAGTGAGCCAAAGAGTGCACTCTTCTTCAAAAGATGCCAACACATGCTTTTGAATACTGCGTGGGAGTTTTCAGCTGCGTGGGACTGAGGTGCAAACCAACTCTGCAGTCTAGGAAAAAGAAGGTCATTTATGTGGGATTCAGGCTGCAGGGTGATCAATCAACAGCATTTAAACACAGTCAGTACAATGAGGCCAGTGATGCTGGTTTTGTGGGAGCATGTTTTGTATCATTAAGCACCAGTTTAGCTATAGGGTAAAGTGGTATATGCAAGCATGATGTTATGTGTAGATATTAGTGGTAAAACAATAGGATTCAAGTTAGCCCCATGCAGTCATGATGTTACATTGCATGGGAAAGTTTAGGTGCAAGCGGATTTTTTGGGAGGTTTTTTTTTTATTAATTTTTAGTGCGACAACGTTAATGTTTGACTGCCCTCTAATGGTCAAACTGTATTCGACGTGTCATATGCCGAAATAGCTCAGTTGGGAGAGCGTTAGACTGAAGATCTAAAGGTCCCTGGTTCGATCCCGGGTTTCGGCATAGGGGATAACCTTTTATCGCTAATTTACATACACAAAATATAAAATGTGAACAAACGCATGATGAATATTTATATGAATATATATATAACTAACCTATCCCATTGTCATCGGGGACAACCTGGACTGGTAGCCGACCAGTAGAGACTCAAGTTAAGCTAACATGCACAGTCTTGTAATATGGGCGAAAACCCACGCATGCGCGTTAACTTGCAAACGGACTAGCTTGGCCAACAGAATGTTTGAGGTGTCCATTTCCGATTTTCCAACATGTTAACCACCAAAGACATGCATAAGATAAAATACGTTTAACTTCCGGAGTACACCATGGCCGCCATTTTGGTAGGCAGGGCCCACATCCGGCCGTATTTGGCGTCTGCTGAGTGATCAATTGTTGGACTAGACAGACCAATGGAATTATTCAACCCCCCTCCCTCCAAAAAGACAGGTATTTGTAATAAAAACGTATATTTATAACACGGGTGTTTGTAAAAAAACGGGATATATGACTATAATGAATGGAAACATCCTTTCACACACTGATTTCTGATTTATTGCGTACTACATGTAGTTTGGGTACAGTCAACAGTCTTGCTAAAATGCTAAATGTTTTTTTTAATGATCATCACATTCGCCGGTAGATGGCGGTATTGTTATATAATTCACCCCCATACAGAGTAAGTCAAATCTTCGTACCTGACGACATGATTGTATTTGTTATTCGTGGCTCTTTATATTTAATATATTCATTCGTTATAATGAATTCATGGCACATTACCAATAATAAAATGACGACACGTCATCATTAATTTATGCTTTATATATGGTAAGAAATTTGTAAGGCTTTTTGAAAAATGTTATGAACAACACAAATAATCATAACACACAATGTCATGTCTAATATTTACTGCTGGTTGTAAACGTTTTTACAAGTAAAAGTTGCTTGTGCTGTTCTTCCGTTCTGTTGTTTGTCTTGTGCTGTGACTTTTTACCTAAATTTGCTGGAAGGGGAATAAAATAACACAGCTGTTCTTTATAGGAAGTGAAAATCAGCCATGTTGTCAGGAACGTAATGGATGTGCTGTGAGTTCCACTGCAGAAAAGAACCCAAGGACGTCAATATTAGCGTATACAGTGTTGGGTTCAGGCGAGATGTTGTTTAATGACTTGATTGGACATAGAAATAGCTAATTGCTACAAGAAAGTGCACATATTAAGGATACATTCAAATAAAAACATTCATAGCATTGTGACTTAGCACAATACCACCGTAGCTTAAGCACTAAAAGACTCCGATTTAGCCAACAAGTCCAGTCAAAGGTTGCGGAACATTGTGAAGCGGGTATAGCATGTCCAGGGCCACGGTCCAACAGGTCCAGGCCACCAGCGACCTAACAGACCAAGGATTTACGTCATTCCCATTGAAAGTGGGATGAATGGCCCGTTGGCTGTGTGCTGATGTACCAATCAACAGTCCATTGATGATGAAGCGACAGAAAGCCGTCTACAGAAGCCACATTGTGCGTGAGTGACAGAAGAATTGAATTGTTTGTGCCTTTTTAAGCTTGTCAAGTAGCCCATAATCCAAGTCGTTACCGTTGTTAAATGAACATTTAAAGCCAGATGAGTTATGTCAGCGTTTGGAAGTGTGTCTGTGTTATTGTATAATTGTGTTAGAAGGAAATGAGGCACTGGTTATACATTTTATTGATGATTGTTCCACCTTTTAATGTGCTGCTATGTCATTTGGAGCAAGGTAACATCCTGTGTGTGGTAGCCACTCATTGTTGCAGGCACCGCATTTTCCATTGGTAGAATTTGGTTTCCTGGGGAGCTTTCTTCCTGCCAGTTGTGAACGTTGAATGAAGTCTGCAGGTGGTGGGCAGTCCAATAGCCGGTGACGAGAAGATGTTTTGCTCTGGTTAATCAGGGCTCCCTTCACTTGCAAGGCATGTCTCATAGATTGTCCCAGACAATTGGGCCTTGGTTCAAGGCTTGCATAACCGCTGCGGCTGCGATGTCTACCATTGTCTTTTTCTTGCAAGTCTCCTTTTGTAGAGTAAACCACTCGGTCGTACTGATCCGTGCTGTGTAACTTACTCGTTGCCAAAAATCGGGCAAGTTGTCGTCACGGCATAGATAGCGCAGATGTTAGCTGCCTCATTAGCATCAAGTCACACATACAGTAATGCTGTTTGAGTACATTTACGACCGATCTTACTCAACTTTGAGCGGTCACCAAATGTGGACATGTGGCAAGCAACAATCCCTTAGAAACAGTTGCTACAAACGGAAGTGAAACTTGGTAAATGTCTTAAAAGGGGACCTCTTATGCTTTTTCCACTTTTCTGAAAGACGTTTAGGATGGCTCTGAATGCTTGGTTTTAGAGTTTTTTCTTTCACTGACTGAAAGAGCTGGAATACAGCTGGAATAGGTGCAGATTCTTGAAGCTCTACAAAGCTTTCTGTGCCGGTTATTATGTGTAGCTGCTCTATAGGAGTCCACAGCTCAATAGAAAAGGTCGAAAATGAGCACAATAGGTCCCCTTTAACTATATTGTGGGTCAGTCACCACACAAGCAGATGAATCAAAACTCAGCAAATACACTGGTGGACAAGTTGTGAACTTTGCCGCGCTATGAAATAATAACGTACATTACTTGCGTTCTGCATTAATCATGTTTTATTATATTGTTTAAATTTTTTTCCTCTTGAAAATAACACATTTTTATTAATTGTAATACCACGCAACCATGATATTTTTACCATACCATACCCATCATTTTTAAGACCAGGTATATATAGGAAGACACAAACATCTGTGTGCTCGCCATATAGCACTATAGCACTAAAAGCCAAGCATGCATTGAAGGTGGAGTCTTGGGATGCCTTTGGGTCAGTGTTTTTACCAACAGCGTTCATAACATTGATGGATGACTTAAGCCTGACTCGAGACAAATGAAGATGTTACAGGACTTGTCAAGCGGTGATAACTTGAAAAATTCCTGAGGGAATTTTGAATGGTATGTTGCTAAACTCCTGTTGCTAAACACTGGCCCAGGTTGACATTGACTTGGCGTACGTTCTCTTGCATAACAGCACGAGATGGGGGTTTTTGCATTATGTTTTGCTTGCTTTGCTATTATATTTTACATATTTTAGCTCTACTGTAACATACTGCTCTACTGCTATTTGTACCTTATTTTATTTTACTATACTACTTTACATTGTACCATTCCCTTATTTTTTTGAACCCTGCATGCCCCCGTGTTTACCAAACCTACCTACCTACGTATCTGCCTACCTACCTACGTATCTGCCTACCTACCTACATATCTGCCTACCTACCTATCTACGTATCTAATACTTACCTACCTACCTATCTACGTATCTAATACCTACCTACCTACCTATCTACGTATCCAATACCTACCTACCTACCTATCTACGTATCTAATACCTACCTACCTACCTACCTATCTACCTATCTACGTATCTAATACCTACCTACCTACCTACCTACCTACCTACCTACGCATCTACCTACTTATCTACGTATCTATCTACCTAGCTACGTATCTGCCTACCTACCTACCTACCTACCTACCTACCTACCTAGGTACCAAGAGTGACAAGGAAAGGTTATGTCATTGGTCAGAGTGCGACTTCCCTGGCGTCCTTTAAAACAAAACAGACATTTTCCCAGCACACAGAGCAGAAAGTAATGGACACACCCACGAGTTCTTGAACTAACTCCAAGAAAAAGTGGAAGAATTTTCCTCTTGCATGCCTTTCAGAATGGCGCATTTCTTGGTAGTAGTTGACCTACCTGTACTTCTGCAGATGTGTACCATTATTATGTAATTGAATGAAAGTTTTAAATGCGGCCTTTCGGGTTTAGCCATGAGTGGTTGCCACAGTACGTCAATCGCATGATTTGTTTGGCTTGGTTTTTATGCCAGATGCCTTTCCAGGCTTAAGATAGGCACTGGATATCTCCAGTGGCTGGGTGTTGGGGCCCATCGCACACGTGACACACAAGGCAGCAGTAAAAAAAATCATACTATGATTAGTAAAATAACATTTTATTGTCTTTATTGTGATTGACACAACAGGAAGCACCATTGACCGTTTACTTGTCTATGAACCGACTCACAAGTCACAAGTTGAAGGAGCTTGACCAGGAACGGTCAATGGCAAGGGGTTATGGTGGTTACCCAATACGGCAATGTGTGTCAGCACAGTAGCTGTCCAAGCACCACTTCACCGTTGCTTCATCCAAGCCAGGCCTCCATTTCCATCATCCATGTTGGCACATCATTGCTTTTCACACCATCTGTTTTATGACTTTATAAATGAGGAAGTCCAAAATAGAGGCAGTAGACAAGGACAGAACCTGTGATGAAAAGCAGTCTACCTGATAGGTCCAGAAAGTAAGGCCTGACTGATACTGTGTTTGCCTCTCTCTCTCTCAACCACACACAACCTGTAAATCCCACTGGCAGGATTGGGTATCCCACTGAAGTATTTCGTCAATGGATATCAGTCTGGAGCCGGCCTGCTTGTCTCCGTCTCGCTTTCTCGACACACACACACACACACATGGTTCTAGACTTCTTATGTAACAATGCTCTTCAAACATTTTGGAGGACGAAATAGCATGACTGCACAAAAGAAAACAATGCATACATGCCATTATGTTTCCAAACACTAACTTATTTAAACAGTCCCTGACATAATTCATTAGCTTCTCTTAAATGTCATTTGTAATTATGTTTTACATTGTTTGATTTTATGTAAGCCAACGGTAAATTTGCATAAATTAAATGTAGAGTTCTTGCCGCCAGCCATGACCAACTAGCTCTCGCAGTTCAGCGTCATTTCCGGAAGTGACATTAGCCATGTATACATGGACCCAAATATTCCAATTGCATTTGGTTTATTTGCTCAAATGTAAAGAATTTATCTTTGTATACACCTCATTCTGAAATAAAAGTGCCAATCCGAATGAATATATAACGGGATTCACAGGGTTGACAGTTGTGCATTGTTTTTCTGTCCTTGTTAGACCCAGTTTGTGCTGCTCTCTGAATGGAGTAGTTAACAGCATGGTAAGGCATTTTAGTTTTAGTTTAAATTTTTAGATGGGTATTCTTATAATATATTAGCCTTATTAAATGATGGACTTGGATTAGCAGCCATACCAGGAGATTGATGCAGATGACTGACAGTTGTTGATAGTAGGCCTCTATGCAAAAATGTACATCGTTCTTTGAAAATCATCTGATTAATTTTAATTGTTTGTGAAATGGATAAAAATGTATTTGTAAAATGCATGAAAATGTGTTTTTCTTTGGAAAACAAAGAAATTTGCAAGTGATCCCAAATTTTGAGCGGTAGTGTATACCATACTTTCAAGACAAATGTTTCTTCTAAAGGTGTTCCGTTGAAGCAGTCGTTAATGAATTGATCACTACAATAAAAACAAAAAAACTACGGGTGTAGTGTTGTCTTAAACCCTCCTCTTTTGGAAAACAAAACAAACAGTATCACTCGGATGATGTGAACATCCAGCAGCAACACAACATTTTGGCTTGACTATTATTTTGATTAAAAATACACAGAACCAAGTCGACGATTTACCTTGAGAAGCGCTTGTTTAGATGAAAGATGTCACTGCATTTATAGGTCAGAAAAGTGTGAAAAGCTCAATAAGTCCCCTTTAAAATAGAATATGCGCTGTAGTATAGCATGGGTTGTAATACAAGTGCATCCCGAGTCACTTGCTCTTCAAAAAGTTTTTTCCAAATATATTAATTAATTAATCATGCTGTTGCGTGGTTGACTTTGGCCTATTATTAGTAAAAAAAACAAATCTGAGAGACGGAGGTGATAGTTTAAAGTTAGTGTGCTCTATCTTAATGTTATTTTTGACCTTAAAATATTCGCTGATCTTCCTGGTGACATTATTCTGTTGTGATGGTTTGACAAGTTCTAAGCTTTAGCACATTATCAATGTCTATATCAGATGACCCATCCTCGTTCATTCAGAGGTTTTTCCGTGGGCTTGAATTGGCATCCGTGCAGTCTCGATTGAAAGTGATGCCAACAAATGCAAAAAGATCTTCACAGCAATCCATTAGAATAGCTGTAGCGTAATGGAGAGGGCAGTTGTATGGTTATTACATAAGACAAAATGAGATGAGGGTTCCCTCGCATTGCGGAAGGCTAGCTGGGCTGCCACCACACTCTGATTTACTGTGGTTGGAAACAGGTGGATGCTTTGATGATGACTAGCTGTATATTAACTCATGAGCAATGTTGGCGACGCAGGATAAGTCAAATGTTGAGATGATGTATCCATCAGGTGATTCAAAAATGGATGATAAGGTTTTGTTCTCATGTCTAGAGAGCGTATTCAGATTGTAAACATTTTATATGATATAGCTTTGGAAATATTACATTTTTAAAGAAGGAATTGTACTTCTGGGACCAAATCATTGCTATAAATGAGGGATAACTGGACCTCATATAGGCTGCGGAGCCTCATAGACTTCACCCCTTCACCAAGTGACTGACCATCATGGCTGTGGTTCACCTTCATGGCTGGGCCTTACAAATTTGTCACCATTTCTCAGTCATGGAAAGTGTGACTAGTTTTAATCTGTGATAATCTCTCAGGCTTGGAATCTTTTAGTCAAGTTTCTAAAGAGGCGGGTTTTGTTTAAGGTCGGCATTGGTGTGGATTGTTGGCTTCTGTTGGACGTAAACAAATGTTTAAAAAAAAAAGGGTGTGGTATTTGTTATTGAGAAGGTAAAGAGCATGATGCCAACTGACTGAAAGTGAGTTTTGCACGGTGCTGGGTCGAAGCCAGACACATTCTTCCCTCTGCCTCACCCTCCTTCGCTCATAGCCTATCAACCAGAAAGGCTCTGTAAGAGGACCTTTTGTTGGGGTGTTACTAAATTTACATTTAACCCTTGTTCTAATCAGGTGTCTCATTAGGAACCATGTTTATGTCAAGCTCCAATTTGGAAAGGTATTCCGAGGCCCACCATAAATGTTGGTGCAAAGCCATATCTAGAATCGGTAATAATTTGGTAATGGTAATGGTAATTGTTTTATTTCATTTGAACATGCATCAGATTACAATTGAATGCATCCCATAATCAGTTCACAGTTCCACATGTCCAAAAGGAGCAGGAAGAAGCAAAGCTTATTAAATCCTACCCCTCCATCTGGTACTTTTACAATCAGTAACTGTTACATTTGTTCACTTCCTGCTTTCCTAATATATTTTTATTTTTAAATAAAAAAATATTTTTATTTTTATTTTTATTTTTATTTTTATTTTTATTTTTATTTTTATTTTTATTTTTATTTTTATTTTTATTTTTATTTTTATTTTTATTTTTATTTTTATTTTTATTTTTATTTTTATTTAAACTTCATGAACGGTAGCAGAAATAGACTTTTGCATCAACGTTTCTTGGAAACTACATAGATATTTATAAGCAGCTGGTGGCAAATTTTGTTGTTTTAAGTCAGGAGTCAGCAACCCACTGCTCCACAGCCGCATATGGCTCTTCAGCTTCTTTGTTGTGGTTCCCTTTGCAAACTTGTTGGGGCCAGAGTAAACATGTTTGTCAACAAATGTAAACAGAGTTTACATGCTGCTTGTATTGTTTCTTGAATTGGCTCATCGTTGTGCATTGTTTGAGGGTCTTACTCAATCCATTCCATAGTTTGATTCCACATACTGAAATGCTCAACCAAGTTTCAATCATATATGACTCGAACTAAGCCGTTGCTAACAATTAGCATAGGACTGTTGTGTAATATTTTCAGAGGCATCCAGCTGTGAAATATAGTATTCAGTTAAGGGCTGTATTTGAACCCCTTTTTCACCGGAGGGTACCAACTTGTCTCGACACGACTACACTTAGAAAGTGCAGGTATTAGCAGTTTCTTGTTCTAGTACCCGGGGATTCTGACCTGACGTTCAATGCTATCATTACTTTGACAGGTGTTTTGTTTGATGTGTTGACATGTTTCGCTTCTTGGTATGATAGCTTTAGACCAAACTATTCTCTTTCTGGCTTTGCTGGTCCTAATTTCACCAGCTCACGTGTACTTGCACTTGGTGTTATGTGTATGAATGTACTTCGACTTGTATCGTCATTTTTCTCTCTTGAGGAACATGCAGTTTATTGGGCATACGAATAAGTACTTGTTGTACGGTCAAGGTAAAAGACCTTGTTTCTTTGGGAGCTGGTTTTATTGATGGCTATTTTTGTTTTTATTTCCTTTGACCTTTTTGTTAAGTAACATAGCTCTTACGTGTTGATTATATTTGTGTGTTTTATTGGCAGGCTTCATTTGTACAACCCGATCGGGCGGATTGTCCGCCACCATCTATTGTTCTTCCCTTGCCAATTCTCACCATGTGGTTAACAGCCCAGTTGTTTTCCAGTGTGATGTAACTTTTAAAGCCGTTCCAGGTAAATGTCAGTGTAGAATTTGGATGGGTTGGCACCAACTGTGGCATTGTGTACATTGTTTTGTCAACAGGACGCTCATGTGAACTTTAAGAATGGAATCTTCATCTGATTCTTCAAGCTTTGCGGAGATATGGTTGGAGGCGGCACATTGTTGTGGATTAACACATGAAGTTGCTATGCCCACTTTCAAGGCTGCCATTATAGCCAGTGATGGACGTAAGAGTGTTAAAAATAACAGCGTCGTTATTTACAGGTGACCTAATTACTTTTTCAAATTTTACAATGCCATGCATTTGTGCTGTGAATTTTATGCTAAATATATCTATATCAATGATGATATTACTTCAGTAGCCGTATTTCATCCCTAATACACAGGGAACTAAATAGCTAGTGTCCACTCAGATAAACACAATCCTTAGTCCGAATCTCATGAAACATCTCAATAGCACACCTAATACAAATTATTTTACATATTTGAAGGTGGTGGTTAGCACGCAGGCCTCACAGCTAGGAGACCCGAGTTCAATTCCACACTCGGTCATCTCTGTGTGGAGTTTGTATGTTCTCACTGTGCATGCGTGGGTTTTCCCGGGTACTCCGGTTTCCTCCCACATTCCAAAAACATGCTAGGTTAATTGGCAACTCTAAATTGAATGTGAGTGGTTACCGCGCAGGCCTCACAGCTTGGAGACCCGAGTTCAATTCCACGCTTCATCATCGATGTGTGGAGTTTTTATGTTCTCGCTGTGCATGCGTAGGTTTTCTCCCACATTCCAAAAACATGCTCGGTTAATTGGCGACTCCAAATTATCCATAGGTATGAATGTGAGTGTGAATGGTTGTTTGTCTATATGTGCCCTGTGATTGGCTGGCCACCAGTCCAGGGTGTACCCCGCCTCTTGCCCGAAGACAGCTGGGATAGGCTCCAGTACTCCTCATGAGTTTAAGCGGTAGAAAATGAATGAATGAAAAACACCAGTTACTTTTGCAGCCGTAACCCACGGCAAGCTGAAACTCAGCTCTGAAACCCTGATGTCACTTCCTGTCCACCACTCACTGTGCTCAAATCTTATCTATGTCTTTAATGGCTTATTTTTTTCACATTATGTCTACTATATTGAGTAATATGAGTGTAAAGGTGACTATAGGGGTGTTAGTTTATGATAAGCGTTATCAGCAGTAGAAAATTAATGAATGAATATTTGAAGACTGTTCAAAAAAGTAATGTAACAATTACTTTCCATGGTAACTAATGACATTTATGAGGGAGTAATTCCGTTTCCAACAGAGTGTAACCATCAGATTCTATATCATATGTGATGTTGTGTTCGAATTCCATGAGCTCTAATAAGCACCATTGCCTTGAGCTCCAATATGGCACAGTGCAAATACAAAGCATAAATGATGACTTTCACACTTTAGCAAGCATCCAAGATGGCAGAACGTCTTATAACAACACAAGCTGTGCTTCCAAAAGTTGTGTGTGTACATTTTCAACACGCTCAGAATCAGGGTAGCGCTTTTTGCAATCAAACGCTCACTCAGAAACCAGCTCACCCGAAGTGGCCTCTCCACTGTTTACCTCTCACGTGACCTCAGAGTCCAGGAGGCATCTGGTTTGATAAATCATTCTGATGAGAGGTTAACAGAGTTTGAGGTAGCCCATGAGCAAGGCAAGCTGCCTCCTGCTTCAGTAAAGTGTATAAAACGACAGCTAAGCTTTGTAGTGCTCCATGTGATGAATCCAAAATGATGATAAGAGAGGCGCTGGTTTCAGGAGATTAAGTACTTGTTATGATGAAAAAAAAAAAAAAAAATTGTGCAAGATTGAGCATCGGCTGTTCCTTCTGCAAATGGATGAAATGTGCTGAGGGTTGCATTCTGCAGTCATTTCGGGTGAAGATTTTGTCCAGTGGGAGGGCCATCAACGTGGGATATGGCCAGGCATTTTGCTTAATCTTTCTGACATGTGCGCTTGCCCTCACGTGCGCACACGAGTGCCCCGGCGCAGAGTGGTCCGTGGCTGCCAGCGCTGCCCACGACTTTGTGTCAACAGGCAGCGTCTCCGCCGACTCCATGTGTCAACATGTGATGCATTTCATCGGAGGCCTCGCTAAGTCCTCCTGCTGTTTTCTCACCTGTGCTACATTGGACCTTTATGCCTCAGACCTCATGCCGCATAAGTGACCCACCAGAAGAGAACACATTAAATAAAGCTTTGCCGTACATTTTGTCAGCAGTGGAGGGGTCAGGCTGTCATTTTATCATTTTAGTATCTTACTGATGTGATTGGGGGCCGATGTTAGCGGATGTATTTTTGACATCACTATACAGACAGAAAATTCATTCATTCATTTTTTAATGCTTATCCTCACGAGGGTCGCAGTGGGTGCTGGAGCCTATCCCAGCTGTCTTACACCCTGGAACTGGTCACCAGCCAATCATAGGGCACATATAGACAAACAACCATTCACACTCACATTCATAACTATGGACAATTTGGACTCACCAATTAAGCTAGCATGTTTTTGAAATGTGGGAGGAAATCGGAATCCCAGAAGAAAACCCACGCATGCACGGGGAGAACATGCAAACTCCACACAGAGATGGCCGAGGGTGGAATTGAACTTGCGTCTCCTAGCTGTGAGTCTGCGCGCTCAACCACTTGACAGCCGTGCAGCCTAGGATTGCAACAATACAGAATAAAAACATTCATTCATTTTCTACCGCTTATCCTCAAGAGGGTCGCGGTGGGAGCTGGAGCCTATCCCAGCTGTATTCGGGCGAACCAGCCAATCACAGGGCACATATAGACAAACAACCATTCACACTCACATTCATACCTATGGACAATTTGGAGTCGCCAATTAACCTAGCATGTTTTTGGAATGTGGGAGGAAACCGGAGTACCCGGAGAAAACCCACGCATGCACGGCGAGAACATGCAAACTCCACACAGAGATGACTGAGCGTGGAATTGAACTCGGGTCTCCTAGCTGTGAGGCCTGCGCGCTAACCACTCGCCCACCGTGCAGCCCCAGTCAGAAAATATCATCACTAAATGTTGCCAAATAGCTGAGTAATGAGGAGATAATAAATAACGCTCCCTATGAGCGGGGGCTCAGTGGACCCCCCCCCAAGCACAAGTCACTTCTGTGTTGCTGGTGCTCACAGGCAAAGTGGAGATACAGGCTGTTCCAAAACACGACACTTGTCTTGTAGCTCCTAGCGCTTAGCCCATTTCTGTCTCATTAAATAGATTTGTTATCTTTCAATTGTGTATGTGCGGGACTGCTTGACCTTGCGTGTTTGAAGAATACGTCAACACATTTCAATAAAGCCCACACCAACTAAAGAGTCTTATATTACCATATTATGTTCTTGCACGTGTGTGAGCTTTAGCCAAGGATTAATAGATTTTGTGCTTCTGCATGCAGTGGGCAAACTATCTGTTTCACAATTATTATATTTATAGTCTGTTTAAGTACAAAACACCAGTCTTTTTTTAAAGAATATGAATAGAGACGTAAATGCACAGTCACTATGCGCTGACGTCTGTGCACTTTTTGGGTGACACCGAGCTGCATACAAATTCAGTTTGTCTTTGCACAGCGATGTAAAAGTGGCCCGCAGAGGAACAACAGAGGGCATGTCATTGTGCTTAGGTCAGTGCTGAGCTTTTAATAGAATGCGATAAGGTGTGTAAGCGCTGTTATTTGTGGTAGGGAGAGATGAGCGTGTTTATAGCCGTGAGGGATGTTGCCAACATGTATTCCCATTCTCCTATCCATCCAGCATCATCTGTGATTGCCGACGGAGAGGCTGCAGACATCCTGACACATGCATGAGGAAATGTCAAGGATGTAACCAGACACGCACTCATGCATGTCACGCATCACGACGTGCTGGAGCTCGAGTATTGTTCGCTTACGTACGAACATACCGTAACTGTTTTTAACACAGCTGGCATAATCTTTCTCAACATTTTGTAGGAGTAAAATTGTTCAATTCCCATGGTAATGGTAATAGTTTTATTTCATTTGAACATGCATCAGATTACAATTGAATGCATCACATAATCAGTTCACTGTTCTAAAAGGAGCTTATTAAATCCTACCCCTCAATCTGGTACTTTTACAATCAGTAACTGTTACATTTGTTCACTTCCTGCTTTCCTAATATAATTTAGGGTTTTGTTTTACTTTATTTTATTTAATTATTTTTATTTTTTTATTTTTTGTCACATACCGAAGTACAAAGTGATATGACCATACAATGACATAATGTGTACCATAGTAAGTGTCAATTTAATGATATATGTATATAGCACATCATGACTGGTTCAAGACTCTTCATCCTTGTATTTAGCAAACATCAACTGCTTGTATTGTTTCTCGGATTGGCTCATCGTTGTGCATTGTTTGATTTCCTTACTCAATCCATTCTATAGTTTGATTCCACATACTGAAATGCTATGGCTTTTTAACATAGTCCTAGCATATAAGTGTTTCAAATGTAGTTCTTCCCTGACATCATATTTCTCCTCTCTTGTAGAGAAGTATTGGATGACATTTTTAGCTAATTGGTTATGTTTAGCCTTATGCATTATTTTAGCTGTTTGAAGATTAACTACATCAGCAAGTTGAAGTATTTGTGATTTTAGAAATAAGGAGTTAGTATGTTCTCTGTAGGCGGCATTATGAATTATCCTTACTGACCTTTTTTGCAGTACATTTAGCGAGTGACGATTGCTTTTATAGTTATTACCCCATATTTCCACACAATAAGTAAGATGGTAGAACCATAGAGCAATAAATTAAGTTCACCAACTCAAAATTTACAAACATTTTGCTATTTACATGTACTTTGTTTGGTTGGTTTATGTAACAACTGTTAAAAACTACCACATTGCCCATGTCACTTCCTTGTATTTGTCTTGTTATGGCCCGTGTGATGTGATTGGCTGTTTACATGTCACTCACAGCACATCTAGATCTGGCTGTTAATCTAACTCAGTTGGAAAGTGTTATTCCTCTCCCTGTTGCGTTCTGTATGGGAGGCTATACTGAACTAATTAATTAGGTATGTAGGTTATTAATACAAGAACTGTTTCATGCCCTCCAAAAGATGAGTGAGGGAATATTAACTTTTGCTAATATTAGATTTTGTTGCAAGGAACAAGAATTGTGACCTGGGGACACATTGGAGAGTTTCAAAGTACTTATTCTACTAGTAGATCATAATATTAAGGATTCAGGTTATGAGCTGAGGCGGTTTATTTGTATTTGCCCCCTCACTCTTTAAATACTTAACTTTATTGAAATTAAAAAAATAAAAAAAAAACAGACGAGAAAGTGACTGTTTAGATCCTGAGTGTGCCATTTATTTGTCCAAATACCAACCGTTTACAATTTAGTTCGGACGAATTCAGCAAAATTTAATCTAGCTGAAGTGAGCAAAGCATTATTATTATTTTCACAAAATAAAACACCCCCTTACTTTTCTCATACAAAAAAAACATAGTGATAAATCACTGCTTTTACTTTGAAAACAAGAACCAACTCGCAATATATCCTGGTCGACACCGCCTGTTTGGTCCATCCTGCTGCTCAGTGTTCAGCCAATGTTTTTTTTTTTTTTTAGGTGGCGTCACATTGCATTGCATTCTGGGTAATTTTAGTGTGAGTAGTAAGCTGACGATACATACTCAACATTTCTGGCCAATCCGGGAACTTTTCTGCATACTCAAAGAGTTAGTATGAGTACTAGATATGTATGCGGTTTCGAACACATCCATAGACAACCTTCCTGGTCAGGAGGCCATGCAGCTTCAGGAAGGGTTGAAGCGATGATGGATTGACCTCCTTGCTCGGCTACACATTTATAGTTGTGGCCCAATCAGGCCGTGGTTCTGCTCGTGCAGGTCGGCAAAGAATGTACTTATCAGCCAAGGTTCTGTCAACATCCCTCACATGTGACCATGTGACTTCTACCTTTTTCGATATCGGTGTCAGCCAAGCAAATTGTTTCCCCTCTGAATGATCCCCTTGTTTATTTGTATGTGAAGCAGACTTATGTGTAATAATAGATCCTCGGCCGTCTGAATTGGCGAATAGCATGTCGTATTT
Organism: Doryrhamphus excisus; assembly: GCF_037039965.1. Taxonomy (NCBI): domain Eukaryota; kingdom Metazoa; phylum Chordata; class Actinopteri; order Syngnathiformes; family Syngnathidae; genus Doryrhamphus; species Doryrhamphus excisus. Next base: position 16,864,891 of record NC_136367.1, on the reverse strand, counting down.
TTAGTGTGGACTTATGTGTTTGGTGACCCAGGAGGATTTGGTTAGAGGGTTTATCTGGTGATGTGATGTGAGAGGATCAGTCTGGAAATGACCCTGCAGATCACTATGCAGGTAAGAAGTTTCCACGACGTGTGTGTGTGTGTGTGTCAGGTACCAGAGATGTGGTACGTTTCTATTTGCATGTATTTAAACAACACATATGTTGGTCTTTATTAGCAGGTCTACTATACACATAACTTAGTTTTCCCTTTATCCTATACATACATGTATACAGTACACAAGTCAGTGGTGCTATGCACGTCTACAGTCCATAAATCATTCCAGGTTAATCCAGTCTGCTGCCAAGTAAGCCAGATTATTTGTCTGATGAACACAGGAAGGTCAACACAGGAAACTACAACGTAGTTCTTAGAACCAGGATGGAAGCAAAACACTAATTTTGCAGTTAATACTATAAACATTCAGTAACTTCCATATCATTTTGATTGTAGCATAAATAATATGTACATCTGAGACCACCATGACGCCCTTGAATGCATTAAAATTGGATCAAAATTAATTCCTTACCTATTCAGGAGAGACACACACGTGACAAATGTTCTCTTCCAGACGCACCTTATTAGGTCTGCCAATCACTTTTGTGGGACGTCTGAACGTGCAGCAAAGCCCCCCCGGAGCTACGGCAGCCTTGATTCAATAACGACCCACTTCATGCCAGTCATATCTGCTTCCACTCTGTCCCACTTATAGCTGTACTGGTGTACTGGTTCTGTTTAGAATATCAAAGCCCTCCTGATTAAAGTGTGAGCTGTTTGATCTTTCAGTGAATGTGGTGATCAGGGTGAAGATGTTGGAGCAGTTGTTCTCTTCACTTTGACCCTGATGAATACACACGAGGAGATATAATGCTGTTCATATGTTTTCAGCAAAAATACTCTGAGTTGACGTGCATTATATCGGTGTATAGGTGTATAAGGATATATGTGTCCATTCATCCAGAAGAACATTTTGGAGGTTTTATAGGCATAAAAATGAGATATAGGTAGGTAGGTAGATTTTTCTCCTGATATGGACGAGCAAGTGATTGATTATCTAAATAATTCAACCAATTGATCCTTCATTACTCAGTGAAATGTTAGATTTTTCTTGTGAGTGTATTATTCATTCATTCATTGAACATGCATCAGATTACAATTGAATGCATCACGTAATCAGTTCACAGTTCCACATGTCCAAAAGGAGTAGGAAGAAGCAAAGCTTATTAAATCCTACCCCTCCATCTGGTACTTTTACAATCAGTAACTGTTACATTTGTTCACCTCCTGCTTTCCTAATATAGTTTAATTTTTTTTTTAGTTTTCATTTTTTATTTTTTTGTCCCGTACTGAAGTACGAGGTGATATGACCATACAATGACATTATTTATTATTTATTTTATTACAATGACTGGTTCAAGACTTTTCATCCTTGTATTTAGCAAACATCAACTGCTTGTATTGTTTCTTGAATTGGCTCATCGTTATGCATTATTTTGGCTGTTTGAAGATGAACTACAGTAAAGTCTCGTTATATCGATATCGGTTATAACGAATTACTACTTATTACGATACTATTTTCATTTCCCTGGCAAATTTCTAGTCTTTTATGATATAATTAGTTCCGTTAGTACGATACACGGTTATTATGATAATCCGGTTACTACGATGCCCTTTTCATCTCCCGCCAGCCAATTTGGTCTGCTTATATCGATACAAAAGCAGCTTAAATCAATCTTTGCTTAAGGATTTCAATACCAAAAAAGAACACGGCGAACGGCTGCTTCCAGTCAACTTTTTCACACTTCCACCACCAGAGCGCAGCACACACACCGATTCCCGCACTTCCTGGTTCACAGGTCATGCTCAACCCGCCCCACATAGCTGGCCAAACACATGCACAAGAACCAACTGACATAGCATACACACCTATTCCAACGAAGACACAAGCGTACAAATACATGTATTTAATTGTGTTGTATTCAGATATCTTTTTATCGCTTGCAATAATCACTTTTAATGCACTTCGGCGCAGGATCGGATATATGGATAGTCCGGTTATATCGGTATTTTTTCCGACTCCCGAGAATATCGATATAATGAGACTTTACTGTATATCAGCAAGTTTAAGTATTTGTGATTTTAGAAATAAGGAGTTAGTATGTTCTCTGTAGGCAGTCAAACTTACCAGTGGCAATAATAACAATGAAGACATGAACCATCATGGTAAACAGAATTACCACCATACAGTTGCAGTAACTACAACATCATTATTACTGTAATAATAGCATACCGATAGCATAAAACATCATGGATATGTCCTCTCCCTTTTGTTAAGGCCAGAAAAGCACTGACGTTGACAAGAAATGAGGACTAGAGTTCACTTCCTGTTGGCCTCTCACCCGTGTCTGCGTGCATCCTGTACACGTGACAGCCACATTGTGCGTCGTCATTGGCACCACAGGTGGCATGTACACTACATGTACACAATAATACAATAAAAATGGATACACAGTATCGGTACGGTACGTTTTTTTGCAATTTAGAAATAATATGAAGTCACAGCTACTTTATCATGATGGGTTGCTTGTGTTTGCCAGTATGGGAATGTTAGGACTGGAATATCGTATTTATTATTCCGGTCCTAGCAAGGACACGCATGCTGTGTTGGCTTGCGATCAGGCCACTAACTTGCCACACCTTTCCACAATGAATAGTGGAAATTGGCAAAGTATAGTTAGTTATGCTGCTATAAACAAGAACAGGCAAAAACATAACCTTCATTACTGAGGTTAAAAAAAATAATAATTAAATACGCCTCAAGAAGGCAACTTGTGTGACACATAAATTGTTGAAGTACAATTGCTAGGCTATTTTGTACTTGTTTGTCATCTTAGCCTATTTTTTTACCTCTAGTGTTCCAAGAGGCCGGATTAAGAGAGATTAGTGACAATCTTTCGGACTCGATTCTCTGCTCTGTTGGGCTAACTTTAATGTACAGTGCACATAGACTCACATGCACGCTCACACACAAGAAAAAGCTTTATTTATACTGTATGGTTAACAAATAGATAATATTTATCAGTGGTAATGACGTACAGTCAGTAGTCTTGAAGATTGCACTCATGAATGACGGCAGCGGTGAGTAATTATTTAATCCCGTGTTATTTTACCGGCTAAATAATCTGTGTCAAGAGGAGGTAGGAGCCTTTAAGATGAGGATTAAAGTTTCCACTCTGGTCATAGCACAAGGTCTTGGCAGACCTCATCACCCATTACGGTATGTCCTTAGACCACACCCTGTCCTTAAGTCACTATTTACGGATCACTTTCATTGAACTATTGTTTTATATCATGCAGGTGATTGAAAATAGAATCAATAGTTTGGGATTTAATAATATTCTTAGACTGTATGAGTTTGATAGGTTATTGATACCTAAAGCCAGTTTTATATAATAATCATTATTATATTATTAATTAGCTTATTATTATTATTCTGATTATTACTACTACTAGTGGTAGTAGTAGTAGCTATTTAGTATAAGCCTGCTTATTGGCTTGTTTATTAGCCTGTTTTTGTCCTATTATATAAACTTTGTCAGAGATTAAAAAAAAATCAATAAAAAATATGTAATTATTAATAGGCCTAATAACTAAAATAGGCCTAATGACGCCGCTGTGGCTTGTCCCTTATGCACAAACAAAGTTACTTACACAGGTGACTGCAATAAAGCTAAAACTCAACTCTGAACCACTGATGTCACTTCCTGTCCACCACTCATTCACCTCCCCTAGCAAGAGTGTTATTTACAGTACGTCTTAAATGGCTTATTTTCTATTATTTTGTCTACTATATTGAGTAATATGAGCGTAAATGTGACTATAGGGTTGTTATTTCACATGTAGAGGGCTCTAAAACACATAAAAACTGTATTTATAAAGCCATAAGCACTTTTTCTATGCTCTAACTGCGAAAATTTATAAAGAAAGAATCGTTCCTGTGATAAATGAGGGAGTGGAGTCGTCCCTCACTACACCGGGATTCGAACATTGCTCCCTCATTCTTGCACTGTTTTTCAGAAATTAATTAATTAATAAATGAGCCCTGTTTCCTAGTCCAAAAAAATTGAAATACAAGTCATATGTATTATTCTGGTCACTAGGGGTCAGTAATGTTACATCAATGAGACATTGCCTGAGATTACATCACCTTGACACGGCATGGAGTCAACCATGGCAAAAAGTGGTCCTCCCATTCCGTGTGGAAGTGGTACATTTTTGGCTTCTTCCTGCAGCCTTCTTCCCCATTCTGTTTTAAAACACTTAAGTTCAGAACAAGTAAACTGGAGGCTAACTAGTTAGCTTGTTAATGTGCTAGATGAAATGTGTTATGTCCCTGCAGTGATCTCCTAGCCCGCACAGTGTTATGCAATGTGGTGTAAACAATGAATAATAGGAGTGTAAAGCCCGGCTATGAGGGTGTTATTTCATGTCTACAAGGCTGTAATAATGGTGAAAAATATATTTACAGCTTGTCTGTGCTCAAACTATGAAAATATTCAGCTTATTGAATCCTATACTTTGCGGATTTTAACGTTGTCAACAAAGGATGAAATATATTCTGCTGTAAGCTCATTCATTCATTCATTTTCTACTGCTTATCCTCACAAGGGGTGCTGGAGCCTATCCCAGCTGTCTTCTGGTCACCAGCCAATCACAGGGCACATATAGACAAACAACCATTCACATTCACATTCAATTTAGAGTCGCCAATTAACCTAGCATGTTTTTGGAATGTGGGAGGAAACCGGAGTACCCGGAGAAAACCCACGCATGCATGGGGAGAACATGCAAACTCCACACAGAGATGTGCCGAGGGTGGAATTGAACTCGGGTCTCCAAGCTGTCAGGCCTGCGTGCTAACCACTCGTCAAGTTGATTTATTGAATTCATGGAAATCAGTCTACTTTAACCAAATGAGTTCTATGCAAAAAATGTTCCTATTCAAATATGAAAGTTTTTTTTTTTTTCAAAATATAACAAATTTTTTTCAAATATGAACGTTCATCTAAATCAGCATCTAAAATATTGCGGCTGCTTTTGTGCACCTGATTTAAATATTGCAGCAGACACTAACTCACGTGTGTTTTCAACTCCTCTGCTCCTGACGTTTAACAGGGGGGGGGAAATGTTGCAGTTTTACGCTGTCACAGCAGCTGAGTTTAGCCCCGCCCCTTCACTCTTGTTATTCTTCTTGCTAATTCCTCCCTCACCCCTCCCTTATGTGTCTTTTTTGTTTGTTTCCTCTCTCTCTCTCTCTCTCTTCGCTGGAGTTGCCACCCAACTGCTTGCTTTGGATGCAGCTGATTGGTGGTCTTCTTGGAAATGGGGCGGAGCCTCTTTCTGACTGGTGCGAGCTTGTCAAGTGGAGAGGGTACAGACGCTGTGCTGTCAGAGAGCCTTCAGTTTCTCAACGGAGTCTCAACAGAGGGATCTGTCCGTCTTATCGGCTAAATAATCCAAAAAAAAAAAAAAGGAAGTCAATCTATTGTCTAGGATAAGTGAGCGCTCTTATCTCCTTGTCCTCCTCATGACTTCTCCTTTTGATGAGCACCGTCCTGCTTAGGAAGAAGCAGATGATCTGCACAACAAGGGGCCTCGGGGAAACAATTGCAATATCTTGCACAATATCTCGCTCTTGTTGTGACTGTGCACATCTGCAGCGTGTGAGCATTTCAGCGTGTGTGCGTGCGTGAAGAGGCTAATGCCCGCGGAAGTGTGGTCAGGGCCAGAGGAGGATGAGTCCGGCTATCGAGGCTCAGGCCCAAGAAGCCAAGGATGCAGAGAACCAGAAGCAGCAGCAGCAGCCGCAGCAGCCGCAGTGCTACTCGGAGAAAGGGGTGATACTTGAGCCCTTCGTACACCAGGTGGGGGGGCATTCGTGCGTCCTGCGTTTTGGAGAGCAGACCATCTGCAAGCCACTCATCCCACGCGAGCATCAGTTCTACAAGAGCCTGCCCGCTCAGATGAGAAGGTTCACCCCGCAGTATCGAGGTAACTACCATCACTTTGCTTCCTGTGTACAGAATGTAAACAAGAGCTGTATGGCCTGTTTGCGGAGGATTGTATTTGCACAGGTAAGTCAGGTGTGTGTGTGTGTGTGGGGGGGGTGCTATATGTTTCCTGGCATGCATCCATCACATGACATGGGTATCAACTTCCCCTTGTTGTTCCCATCCACGAATCCAAAGAGTTGCTGCCAGGGGACCATTGAGGTCACCTGGTTGATATCCGAAAACCTGAGCTGATGTTCCTCGACACGCCTTTCGTTCGTCGCCTCTGATGAGCGTGAACATTAGAGGACACAGTAGGACTGGTTTAACATGTCAACCTCAGCAAACTCCTAACAAGCTCTGCCGGTTTTAAACTTGCATCTTTTAGAGCAAGATGGGCTCTTTTGTCCCATCACAGAAACCCACATTCGATTCTTGTGTTCACGTCCAAGGAGGAGTCATGTGACCACAAAAGGGTGTTAAATTTCCCGTCTTTGTCTTGTTGCTCTCTTTTCCGTCAGCATCTTTTCCACTTTTTATCTTTGTTCTCACGTTCTTCCTCTGTCCTTAATCTTGAGGTCAACTTTTGCATCATGACAAAGAGATCATGGGATGATTGCTTGAATCTACTTATAAAATATACTTTCTTGTGTGATATAGTTTATGTACATTGTATACATTGTACATGACTTTATGTGATGTGGTAATAAATAGTGTTTTTAACATCACGTTTCTAGTGCGGTGTCTTTTGTGTTTGGGCTCTACCTCGGAGAACATTTTTCTTCTTCCTTTTATTTGTTTCTACCTATGCTTTTTTTTGGTGTTGCCTTGGCAACATTTAGCAGTTTGCATCAGATAAGTCGGGCTGCAACTAGCAATTATTTTCTTTGTCGATTAATCTGCTTGTTGTTTTGATTAATTGAGGAATCTGTTGGGAGAAAGACCAAATCAACACAAACAAGCGCAGGGGTGTCCAAACTTTTCCCACTTTGTAAAGCAGATATTCTAAGGAGTTATATGTTATGTATATTTCAAGAAAAAACGGCATTGCAGCTTTGTGATATACACTACCGTTCTTCACAATGTCTTCTTGCACAGTTGTGCATCGTTTTTATGTCCTTGTTAGACCCAGTTTGTGCTGCTCTCTTAATGGAGTAGTTAAAAGTATGGTAGGAGATTTTAGTTTTAGTTTAGATTTTTAGATGGGTTTTCTAATAATCTATTAGCCTTATAAAATGATTAACTTGGATTAGCAGCCATACCAGGAGATTGATGCAGAGGACTGACAGTTGTTGATATTACCTTTATATTAATATTTAGACTTTTTTGTTTCTGTTGCTTTTTGTAATTTTGCGACTATGGTAACTTTCTTCTTGTAGATTTTCTTAACGGAATTACAATTTTATTCCCATCGTATATTGAGCTTATTCCCATATTATAACTTTTTTCGCAACTTGATTTTCTAAAAATTACAACTTGTTTCTCATACTATCACAACTTTAAAAAAACACTAATAATTTGTCTTGATTGTTGTACTTTATGTTATGTTTTTCTTAGATAATTGTAACATTTTGGTTAATATTTTGACTTTATTCCTTGTAAAATCACTGCTGAGTTTTCTGTTTTTGCTGCTGTTTTTTTGTGTGCAGTTTTTCTTGTTAAATTATATTTTTAGAATGTGCCTTGGGCCAATAAAAGAAATCACGGGCCGCACTTTGGACACCCCCTAATTAGTGTTTTGGTCTGCAACAAAAAAAAAGAGGCAAAAATGATGCTGAAAAAGATACTGTATGTTTGCTGTCATGGATTATTGGAATTTGAGAGGCTGAAATCACAAGACTTAAAAAAATAATGGATTAATCATTGATTAATTATTGCATCTCTCCCACCAATGACTGTATATGCATATTGTAACAAATAGAACCCTGCAAAGCAACAAAACGAATGAAAATGACCCATGTGACCTGCTGTTCCAGGTGTGGTGTCGGTGAGTTTCGAGGAGGATGAAGAAGGAAACCTGTGCCTCATCGCCTACCCCCTCCACAGCGACCCGGCGGCCGACCTGGAGAACAAGGACCCCTCGGCTGACAGTGAACCTAAGAGCAAGATGCTGAAGTGGAGCAAAACGATGACATCTTCACCTCTAGTGGAGAGCGATAACCTCAGCAAAGATGGACGAAGTCGCCACTTGCGCAAAGATAAGAGGTGAAAGGAAATAAACACACATTTCCTTGCACATACACCCTCAGGTCAAATGACTGCATTGCAGAACATCAACGTTTGTGTATTTATATAAACAAAATATTTCCGTCCTTCAGGGTAAAAAGCGGAATTCATCACATTAGTCCATCTGATCCAAATTTTATCTCCTCCAAAACCTTCAGTGCTCACAAGCTGCTGGAGGATGTGGAGCTGGAGTGGCTGCAGCAAGCCGAAGTGTTGTACTACCGCCTGGAGGAGCACAGTCATAGCAATGCCGTCCCGCAGCTCAAACACAACCCTTGGAGCCTCAAGTGTCACCAGCAGCATCTGCAGAGGATGAAGGAGAACGCCAAGCACCGCAATCAATACAGTATCCTTTTTGGGAATGCTGTTTATATTATAGCACGCATGCACGCACAACAGCTCTTGGCTGTTTAACACAATGGCAAACTATCTATGTCAGGGGTCTCAAACTTACTTGGGGGGCCACTGGAGCTTGGGTCTGAGTGAGACTGGGCCGCATCAGGTTTTCCCCCCAAAAAAACGCATTTATTAAAAACAAAAAAATTCTCAAATATCTTACTTTTTATTTTTCTACACAAAATAAGATGGAAAATAAATAAACAAATCAAGAATAAAGAAAATCAATCAATCAGTAATAAATAAATAAATATAATAATAATAATAAAACAGCAAATAATAAAAACGTAAGAAACCACATATAGTTGGTGGGTAGACAAATTATTTTTTCCAGATTAAAATGAACAAAGCATTATTAGAGCCCTGTAGACATGACAAAACACGACTATAGTCACATTTATACTCTTTTTATTTACAACATATTGCGCAACTGCAGGGTCTTGAGACACATGCTAACTCGCAAACTAGAGAGCTAGCGACCTAAACGGTAGCCTTCAAGTTATTTCTTTTAAACTTAAATAGCCATAATACTTACCACTTCCACACAGATAGGGAGGATAACTATTAACAGTTATTTAACCTTTAACATGAACATTAATCAAACGTAATCATTTTTTCTGGGTACATGATACCATACAGCATCCATATCAAACTTGCGCGGGCCGCACTAACATTAAACTTTCATATCAAGGCGGGGGCCTCAAACTAGTGTCCTGCGGGCCACATTTGGCCCGCAGGCCGCGTGTTTGAGACCCCTGATCTATGTCATTGACCCTTGGTGTCGTTTTACAACAACACTCCCATTAGTGACTTGATATGACCGTGTCTGTAACGCATGCAAACACGACATCCAACAATGGAAAAAAAAAAAAAACTTTTACCAAAACAACAGTTCCTCCACTCGTCGCCTTGACTCAATTTCCCAGAATTCATCCTGCTGGAGAACCTAACCTGGCGACACACAGTGCCGTGTGTGTTGGACCTGAAAATGGGCACTCGGCAACACGGAGACGACGCCTCAGAGGAGAAGAAGGCTGTCCAGATCCGAAAGTGCCAGCAGAGCACGTCGGCATCAATAGGAGTCCGACTCTGTGGCATGCAGGTACCTTCATATGGACACGCAATATTACAATACACATTTACATATACATATAAACATGTTAATGCTGTCAGAATAGTCGTTATTTCACAGTAGTTTTACTTTCTTCTTTAAATTGTTACACAGTGCAGTTACGTCGAGCTTTTCTGAGGTCTATGCATTAACCGAAAACAGACGCCAGATCAGTTGTCATGCTTCTAAGGCTTCCATCAATGCCTTTATGGAAATGTTATGGAAATATATGATGTATTCACAGTAGGTGTGGGAGCCATAAAATAAGCAACGTCGAAATCGTCTCTATTATAAGTATAGCTGCAACAGTTAAGCCATGATTAATCAACAGTTATTGCAAATGTGCTCTGATTTCTGTGAAATCAGATCTATTATATTTTTGTTTACGTACAGTAAATCTATTTATGATTTAAGTATGGCTTTTTATCATTCTTAGAGCCCTCTAGACATGCAATAACACCCCTATATTGAGCTTTACACTCATATTACCATGGTAGCATTGGGAGAATTCTTTTCTGTTCCAGTTTCTGGACACTTCCTGTGGTGGCTATCGTCCCAATAATGTGACATTACTGACTCCTGGTGGTCAGTGTAGAATACTACATTGAACGTGTCTTTCAATGTGTTTTCTGAATGCCTTATATTTGTATTTTAGTTCGTTTAGCCATTTTTATGCTTGAAAATATGTAATTTTCGAGTAATAATGGGCTGTAATCAACCATATATCATTCCTAGAGCCCTATAGACATGCAATAACACCCCTATATTGAGCTTTACATTCATATTAACTGATATAAAAATACATAATGTAGGCTCACACGTGGTAGCATTGGGAGAATTACTTTATGTTCCAGTTTCTGGACACTTCCTGTGGTGGCTATCGTCTCATTAATGTGACATTACTGACTCCTGGTGGTCAGTGTAGAATACTACATAGAACAATGTGTCTTTCAATGCGTTTTCTGAATGCTTTATATTTGTATTTTAGTTTGTTTAGCCATTTTTATGCTTGAAAATTCGTCATTTTCGAGTAATAATAGGTTGTAATTAATCACATAACAGCAATGATTTAATAATTAATATATTTTGGAAAACCATGATAGGGTGAAGCTGTGAAATTTGAAGCATGAAGTGTATTTTTGACATCGGAAAACAGCGATTGACATTGTTAGTGTTTGGTTCTGATTAATCGATTGAATGTAAGATTAATTGATGAATAAAAGAATCGTTTAATTTTAAGGTGGAAATATGATTTCTCCATAATCTCCATAACGTGTTGTCCGTTCCACCAGGTGTATCATTCTGATACCGGCCAGCTGATGTTCATGAACAAGTACCACGGACGCAAGCTCGCCCTGGCAGACTTTAAGGAAGCTTTGCTCCAGTTCTTCCACAGCGGACGCCGCCTGCGTCAGGAACTCCTCTCCCCGGTGCTGCGCCGGCTCCGAGACATGCAAGCTGCTTTGGAGGCCTGCGAATCCTACCGCTTCTACTCCAGCTCCCTGCTCATCATCTACGACGGGGCGCCACACCGCAAACACAAACGCCGACGCACCGAGAGCGGCCTCTCCGAAGAAGAAGAAGAAGAAGAGGAATACGAAGAAGATGAGGAGGCGGAACCCGAACCAGAAATGGAAGAAGAAGACGAAGTAGGGGATGCGGCAGGTGCACTTGATTTCCCCCGCTGTGCCTCCACACCGGGTGATGACAGCAGCAACGGCGGGGGGAGCTGCCTGTCCCGTTCGGGCCCTCGTAGCCCAGCGGTGGACGTCAGGATGATAGACTTCGCCCACACCACCTGCAGACATTACTGTGAGGACAGTGTGGTCCACGAGGGGCAGGACAGCGGATACATCTTTGGCCTCCAGAACCTCATCGCCATCATCTCCGAGCTGGAGGACCACCGCTCAGGCTAGACTCTCAACAAGTACACAACACAACACAACAACACTACGTTATGTCTGACGCGTTTTTTGTTGGTGCTTTGCAAGGTTTTTGTCCTGTCGTATTATTTTTTTAGGTTTAAAACAGTCACTTTTAACAAGACTACAAGGAAAAGGGTCGCTTGCAAAAGAGTAGCTCAAGAACCGCTTTTGATTTCCAAAGAAATTGCACACATAAACTGTACATGCACTTAAACACATTCAGCCGGGTGAGCGTGTGTGTGTGGGGGGGTAAACTTAAGCATTTTTACTTCCAGAGACTATATTCATACAAGGCTAGAGATGTATTTATTTATTAGACGCAAGTCTAAGTCAAGTAAACTAGAGGGAGAGCGCTACATTCCATGTTATTATAATAATGATATTCATTAATGTTCTTATATGATGTTTGGATACCTCTATCTGGTATATATCTGTTTTGTCTGCAGTTTCATGGGGGAAGAATTAAACTTTGGTTTGTGTTAACGTCTCCATGTCACTACTTTGTTTTTGTTTTTTTCATTTTGGCAGCATTTGATTTGACTGGTGTGAACGTTCTACTCCTAAATGTGGCTCATTTATTAGTTTTCTACCGCTTATCCTCACAAAGGTCGTACGGGGTGCTGGAGCCTATCCCAGCTGTCCAAGTACAACCTGGACTGGTGGCCAGCCAATCACAGGGCACATATAGACAAACAACCATTCACAATCACATTCATACCTATGGACAATTTGGAGTCAGTAATTAACCTAGCATGTTTTTGTAATTTTGGGAGGAAACCGGAGTACCCGGAGAAAACCCACATGAGAACAGAATAGGCTAACTGCTTAGCATAAAAACGTAACCACTTCCACACTGTCTATCATGTCTAAGTGTCCAGCAATGAAAATGGCAAAAAAATGCGACTATACTAATGTTACATGTAACGTAATAGTGCTAATGTAAGCATATTAGCATGCCAATAGTAGCATTTCTAGCTATTTTCAAAGCTGGACACATATAAACACTTAGCATGCTAACATATAGCTTAATAATGCCAAGTGATAGACACATATAAACACTTAGCATGCTAACATATAGCTTAATAATGCCAAGTGATAGACACATATAAACACTTAGCATGCTAACATATAGCTTAATAATGCCAAGTGATAGACACATATAAACACTTAGCATGCTAACATATAGCTTAATAATGCCAAGTGATAGACACATATAAACACTTAGCATGCTAACATATAGCTTAATAATGCCAAGTGATAGACACATATAAACACTCAACATGCTAACATATAGCTTAATAATGCCAAGTGATAGACACATATAAACACTCAACATGCTAACATATAGCTTAATAATGCCAAGTAATAGACACGTATAAACACTCAGCATGCTAACATATAGCTTAATAATGCCAAGTGATAGACACATATAAACACTCAACATGCTAACATATAGCTTAATAATGCCAAATGATAGACACATATAAACACTTTAGCATGCTAACATATAGCTTAATAATGCCAAGTGGATAGACACATATAAACACTCAACATGCTAACATATAGCTTAATAATGCCAAGTGATAGACACATATAAACACTTTAGCATGCTAACATATAGTTTAATAATGCCAAGTGATAGACACATATAAACACTCAACATGCTAACATATAGCTTAATAATGCTAAGTGATAGACACATATAAACACTTTAGCATGCTAACATATAGCTTAATAATGCCAAGTGATAGACACATATAAACACTTAGCATGCTAACATATAGCTTAATAATGCCAAGTGATAGACACATATAAACACTTAGCATGCTAACATATAGCTTAATAATGCCAAGTGATAGACACGTATAAACACTTTAGCATGCTAACATATAGCTTAATAATGCCAAGTGATAGACACATATAAACACTTAGCATGCTAACATATAGCTTAATAATGCTAAGTGATAGACACATATAAACACTTAGCATGCTAACATATAGCTTAATAATGCTAAGTGATAGACACATATAAACACTCAACATGCTAACAAAGACTGATGTCAGATCTGGAATAACGAGGTTGTTCTGTCAGACGGGATGACGGCAGCGTGAGCAGCTTCAGCCAGTCCTGATTGCTTTTATCCAGTCCAGGCACACACACACACACACGTGCACACACACACACACACACACACACACTTTCACGCACAAGCCAATCAGTTTCAGGCTGCATTCAGAGCAGCAATGTTCTGTTCCGTTAAGCGAACACAAGCTAATGTCAACAGCAGAGCTCACGGCTCATTACCATTACTATGCTGTCTGTTTGGAATGTACTTTTATTGGTCACGCTGACACACACGTCACTAATCTGTCAAAATTGTCCTGCATTCATTCCACAGACTCCATCTGCTGCGTTTGGTGAGACACACTAGACTTCAACAATGGGCTTCAATTGCAGGTTGGAATTAATTATCCCTAATAAAAAACATGGTTCGGCTGCATGGTGGTTGAGTGGTTAGCGTGCAGGCCTCACAGCTAGGAGACCATAGTTTGATTCCACCCTCGGCCATCTCTGTGTGGAGTTTGTATGTGCATGTGTGGGTTTCCCTCCCACATTCCAAAAACATGCTAAGTTAATTAGCGACTCCAAATTGTCCATAGGTATGAATGTGAGTGTGAATGGTTGTTTGTCTATATGTGCCCTGTGATTGGCTGGCCACCAATCCAGGGTGTACCCCGCCTCTCGCCCCAAGACAGCTGGGATAAGCTCCAGCACCTCTCATGAGGATAAGCGATAGAAAATGAATAAAACTCCACACAGAGATGGCCGAGGGTGGAATTGAGCTTGGGCCTCCTGGCTGTGAGGTCTTCACGCTAACCACTTAGCCGCCATGCAGCCCCAATCAGAAAATTCACTCATTCATTTTCTACCGCTTTTTCCTCACGAGGGTCGCAGGGGGGGTGCTGGAGCCTATCCCAGCTGTCTTCGGGCGAGAGGCGGGGTACACCCTGGACTGGTGGCCAGCCAATCACAGGGCACATATAGACAAACAACCATTCACACTCACATTCATACCTATGGACAATTTGGAGTCGCTAATTAACCTAGCATGTTTTTGGAATGTGGGAGGAAACCGGAGTACCCGGAAAAAAAAAACACGCATGCACGGGGAGAACATGCAAACTCCACACAGAGATGGCCGAGGGGTGGAATTGAACCCTGGTCTCCTCGCTGTGAGGTCTGCGCACTAACCACTCGATCGCCGTGCCGCCATCTATGTCTTCAATGGCTTATTTTTTTTCATATTATGTTTACTATATTGAGTAATATGAGTGTAAAGGTGACTATAGGGGTGTTAGTTTATGTCTGGACTGCTTTAATAATGTTAAAAAAAGCTAGCTAAATCTAATAAATACAGAATATATAATACTGTAGAATTATATAAATCATACAAACGATAATACTGTTGTCAAATACTGTGATTCTTCACTTTGTGCATGACTGGAGCCGTTCAGTTTACCAGATTGGTGAATTTGAATATTTATGAATCCATTCAAATAATCTGATTCCAGAACAGGGGAGACTTTCTCTGATGTTTTTTGGCATAACCAAATCTTCACAAAGGTGTCTTTTGATTTGATTGATGTTTCCCATCCTCAGTGCTTCTACCCGACATGACAATATACGCCCTGACCCTTTCGTTTGATTGGACCCAGGTCAGGGGTGGACGTTTTGTGGTGGTTTTCCCAGTTAGCCTAAACAGGACACCCACTTTCACAACCACAAAGTCAACATGACCGTGACATTCAGAGATCCTCCCCGAGTTCTTTTCGAGGGACGTTTTTGTGCTACTGGGATAGCGAGACTGGATGTAGAGATGCGGGAGATAAGCCCTTCTATCGGCTCCCCACTGGGAAGCTGGGACGGGGGTGGTGGCTGCATGGTGTTATATAACAGCCTTGGGGTCAGTGGGCTGTTTTCACCCATCAAAATGATCCCATTCTGTCATCGTATGCTCCGTGTGTGTGTGTGTGTGTGTGTGTGTGTGTGTGTGTGCCAGTGGGCATGCAAATGTATAGTAAACCACATGCGTAAATCCACTATTAAGCTTCTCCACCGTGTGTGTGTGTGTGTGTGTGTGTGTGCGCCCATTGCTTTGTGAGGGTTACCGCTGCAAGTAGAGCAGTTGTATAACAGTGGGTAAAAATATCACCATGGCAACAGCCGGGTAGGAAATAAAGTGCCAAAGACTTTTGGGTCTCCTATCATCAAATAATAAACGTTTACATCATTATATGGTCATGTGACACCGATAAAGGTATTAGGGCCTATTACACTAGTTTACAAGCAAAATGCTTAGTTCAGGTCACCCATTAAAAAAAAAAGTAAATCAGATGAGTAGATTGACGATAGTTTCCAAGATATAGTATTGGGTCAAAATAGGAAATTTATGCAAAATAAGGCAAAAACGGTAGTTTATCAGAAGGTAGAGTGTGTCTGTCTGCACATTCTAATACATTAATTTTAATATGTCGGGAGTTTTTACATGAAATGTTTTGTTTTGGTAATGGTTTTATTTCATTTGAACATGAATCAGATTACAATTGAATGCATCCCATAATCAGTTCCCAGTTCCACATGTCCAAAAGGAGTAGGAAGAAGCAAAGCTTATTAAATCCTACCCCTCCATCTGGTAATTTTACAATCAGTAACTGTTACATTTGTTCGCCTTTATTTATTTATTTTTATTTTTATTTTTATTTTTATTTTTATTTTTATTTTTATTTTTATTTTTATTTTTATTTTTATTTTTATTTTTATTTTTATTTTTATATGCAGAATTGGACAAAATGCATGCATGTAAAGGACCTTCATGAACGGTAGCAGAAATAGACTTTTGCATCAGCGTTTCTTGGAAACTACATGGCAGATATTTATAAGCAGCTGGTGGCAAATTTTGTTGTTTTAAGTCAGGGGTCAGCAACCCACCGCTCCAGAGCTTTTCAGCTTCTTCCCCTTCGCAATGCTCAAGTATTTAACCCCCAAACTTGTTGGGGCCAGAGTAAACATGTTAGGGGGATGCTGGAGCCTATCCCAGCTGTCTTCGGGCGAGAGGCGGGGTACACCCTGGACTGGTGGCCAGCCAATCACAGGGCACATATAGACAAACAACCATTCACACTCACATTCATACCTATGGACAATTTGGAGTCGCTAATTAACCTAGCATGTTTTTGGAATGTGGGAGGAAACCGGAGTACCCGGAAAAAACCCACGCATGCACGGGGAGAACATGCAAACTCCACACAGAGATGGCCGAGGGTGGAATTGAACGTGGTCTCGTAGCTGTGAGGTCTGCGCGCTAACCACTCAAAATAAATGAATGTGTAATTTGCATCATTTTGTCATTGCATTTGTTTTATGGTGTTTATGCTTTGGGATTATGTCAGTGTTTGGATATTGCTGCCTGGTTTTGGATGTTATGCAAAACTTTTATATCAATTTTGTTTTTCCCACCTGGAAAAGGTTTTTCTAATCCCATCAAATGCGACTTCATTTCCAATGAATGCTGCTTGCATGAACGCGCCCACATTGTCTACCTCTCTTTGTCACACACACTCAGAATGAGATGTCACAAACTTGGTGCGGTCTGCACGCCAACGGTCCAGTGGCTCCGACATGTGATCTGCACGCAGGCCTTTCAGCGCCATCAGAGAATCGTTCCATTGTCTGTCCCGCTATTTAGTGTGCAAGCATGCAGTGGATGCTGCCGCTGCTGCTGCTTTCGCTGCTGCTGCTTTCGCTGCTGCTGCCCCTGGCTATGAAAACAAGAGTGAGGGGGTTGAAATCAGGCAGCATGCTGTGACTAAAAAGGTTGGCTGGGGACTAAAGAGAAAAAGCGACATGAGTCACGGGGATGGTAAATCTGCTTTAACGCCGTGTTCAATCAAGCTTCAGACAATGATGACAAGCTCCGGGGAGTTTGCATAGACGTATGTCAAATAGAGTGACGAAGATGCTTCATTATGTAAAAGCATGTGCAGGTCGGTCTTACAGGTGTAGTCGCCACCTGTATGCACCTGTAGGAAGCCACTCCACGGGTTTTCAAAGTGCGGCTTTCGGACACTCCAACAATATAATTTAACAAGGAAACGAAAAAATCCCAGATGTTACCGGAATGACCATATCGCTACAAACAAAACTAATTTTGATAATAATTTATATCATTCATCTTAAATGAACAACATTTTTCTTGTAAATTCAAGAAAATATTACAAGAATAAAGTTGTAAATTTATGAGAAAAAACTTTTATGTGACCATTAGCATGCTGATCTGCTCAACGGCTGTTTTGTGCTGCCACGTTATAAATAAAATCTTGCTTGAAGCAAGAGGAAAGTGACATGTAATATTACGACTTTTTTCTTGTAAATTTGCGACTTTGTTCTTGTAATATTATGATTTTTTTCTCGTAAAATTTACGCTTTTTTCTGGTTTTTTTTCTTGTAAATGTCTTGGAAATCTACAACTTTTTTTGCGGAAATCTATTATTTGTTCTCGTATGTGTTTGACATTATTCTTGTAAATTTACATTTTTTTTCGTAAACTTACGATTTTGTTTCTTGTTCATTTTACGACCTTGTTCTTGTCTAGTTGCTGCTTTTTTGTCAGAAATTTTGGACTTTTTTCTTGTAAATTTACAACTTTTTTTATTGTACATTTCTCTGAAACTCTTTTCTCGTAATATTACTTTTTCTCTGGATTTTACAACTTTTTTATTGGAAATATTTGTTCTCATAAGTTTACGACTTTATTCTGATGAATTTTATTTTACCTTTTTTTTTCTTGTAAATTTCCAATAAATTGAAGACTTTTTCTCACAAATTTACAACTTTTTTCACAGAAATGAACGGCTTTGTTCTTGTATATTTCCGATTTTATTCTTACAAATTTAAAATTTTTTTTGTAAATGTATGACTTTTTTTCCCCTCAGAATTGTTTACTTTGTGTTTTTTAAGTTACTACTTTTTTCTGAAATGTATGGCTTTATTTTTGTAAATTTATCATTTCTTGTGTAAATTCATGGCTTTATTTCCTCCTAAATTTACGACTTTAATCTCGTAAATGTACAACTTTTTTTTTCTTTTAAATGTACATTTTTATTCTCTTACTATTACGACTTTTTTTCTCATAAATGTGCGACTTTGTTCTCGTACATTTATGACTTTGTCCTAAATTTATGACTTTAATCTCGTAAATGTACAATTTTGTTTTTTCTTCTAAATGTACATTTTTATTCTCTTACTATTACAACTTTTTTCTCGTAAATGTGCCACTTTGTTGTCGTACATTTATGAATTTGTTCCCATAAATTAATTTATTTTCTCCTGAATTTACTTATTCATTCTCGTGAATGTACAACTTTTTGTGGGTAAATTAATCCCATTTATCTGCTCACAAACACGCGTGCCCCCACCAACCAAATCCATGTTGAAATGCCAACTGCAATCAGAAGAGCATCTGATGAGAAAACTCACACCTAACACACAGATAAGTGGTGTCATAATTAGAGCGTTATATAAGTGGGTGTCAGTGACGCTGTGGGCCAAGCATCTACACGCCCCCCCCCCCTCGGCTCCTGTCGTTCTTGCGCGCACTGCTGTGCTTGCCCCCGTCAAACTCATTTACACTGACCTCCTAATTACTCTAATGAACTATCAGAGGAACGGATTAACCCCCGAATGCTCCCTTTGCTCCAGCTTAGCCATGAAGGTCAAATGACGAAAGAGTCTTGCGTGTGAAATCGGACCCTGGGTGCTCGTCTTGCTCGTGTTCCAGAAGCCAGGCTTCAGTTGGATTGGATGGTGGGAATATCATGAATGGTATAGGTAGAAAAATTGCTCAATGCTTTGATCACATGATGCATGTTTTCAGGATAAATATATGCTCGGTTTATGTTTAGTCACCTCTAAAAATAAGTGACACATTAGGAAAATAAACCCAATTAGCCGGCTTGCGGGATATTAAGACGCCGGCATCAGCGCTCGACATGACACGCTTATGCGTTACACGTTTTACTACGCTGAGGCACATGTGTCCAGTTACACATGCTAGCTCCAGTGGCCCCCCAGGTAAATTGAGTTTGAGACCCCTGCTCCAATGTATTTATGCTAAACTTAAGATAAGGTTCAAATGGAATGAGATGAAAACTTACCACTTCCACATGGAATAGGAGGAAAACTGTACATGTGTGACATGCCATGCAGGCAAGACAACTGTATATAACTTGTATTTCAATATTTTTTTGAGTCGAAATGGGCTATAATCAAGCACAAAGTATTTATGGATTAATTAATTGTTTAAAGTCTGCAATACAATGAGGGAACAATATGTAAACCATATTATTTTGGACTAGTATCACACTTCCGCCTGTAGTAGTAGTAGTATCCAGTACCAGTAGTTATGTTGTTTTTTTGTTAGAAACGTAGGACTTTTTTCTTGTAAATGTCTCGTAAACTTTCAACTTTAGGACTTTTTTATCGGAAATTTACAACTTTTTTCATGGAAATCTATGATTTGTTTTTGTATATGTATGACTTTATTTTTGTAAATGTCATTTTTTTGTTATTTTAATTTTTTTACAACCTTGTTCTTGTCTATTTACTGCTTCTTTGTCAGAAATGTTAGACTTTTTTTCTTGTAAATTTACATTTTTTTCATAAACTTACGATTTTTTTTCTTGTTAATTTTTACAACCTTGTTCTTGTCTAGTTACTGCTTCTTTGTCAAAAATTTACAACTTTTTTATTGTACATTTCTCTGAAACTCTTTTCTCGTAATATGACTTTTTCTCTGAAATTTACAACTTTTTTTATCGGAAATGTACGAGTTTTTGTCATATGTTTACAACTTTATCTTGATGAATTTACAATTTTATTTCTAAATGTAGTACTTTTTTTCTTGTAAATTTCCGATAAATTTAAGACTTTTTTTCATATAATGGGACTTTTTCTCTGAAATTTACAACTTTTTTTCTCAGAAATGAACGACTTTGTTCTTGTATATTTACGACTCTATTTTTCCAAATTTACAATTTTTTCGTAAATGTATGACTTTTTTTCCTCAAAATTGTTTACAACCTTGTTTTTGTCAAGTTACTACTTTTTTTCTGAAATGTATGGCTTTAATTTTTGTAAATTTATCATTTCTTGTGTAAATTCATGGCTTTTTTTCCTCCTAAATTTACAACTTTAATCTCGTAAATGTACAACTTTTTTTTACTTCTAAATGTACAGCTTTATTCTCTTACTATTACGACCTTTTTCTCGTAAATGTGCGACTTTGTACTCATGAATTAATTTATTTTCTCCTAAATTTACTTTTTGTACAACTTTTTGTGGGTAAATTTATAAGAAGTCGTAAATTCTCAAAATCTTGTTTTTCAATGTGTCCAATAATGTCTACAAACCCCAAAAAAACCCAGCAGAATAACAAACCCTCATTGTAATAATGACATTTTGAACAAACGGAACAAATTGAATGATTGGGAAATTCATCAACTTGGATGACAACTTCTGTTTCAAGAGGAAGAAGTAAATAGGCTCCATCTTGAAGCGTTGACGAAGCATCGGTGTGCAGCGACTGAAGGGTCCTTCTGTGCTACAGTATGTTCTTGTCCTCACCTCCATGTCAGCTCATGACCCTGTGGTCATTATGTAACCACGTGAACAAATATCTCTTTATCTGAGGCCAGACAAGCACGCTCTTGGCTACCCACCCCCCCACCCCCCCTCTGGCTCTCATCATTGTTTTTGTTGGAAAGCCATTCTTGTGACACGCAGAGTGACGGGGAGATGATCTCTTTATCCTGACTACGTAGTGTCAGACTAAATATCCAAATATAGGGAAAACACATTATTTTACATATAGCTCACATGACTGAAAGACTAATTTTTACATCAGTCACACAATTTAAATACTTCCTGTATGTATTAGCTAAAACCATTTAGTATCTCTTCATAAAGTGTGTGGAATTTTGATTGCGTGTGAGCTTCATTAGAGACATTAGATGCGTTGGGGTTGTCACGTGATCAGGCTGCCATGGAATGCAGAGGAAATGCTGCCATCTAGAGGACATAAAGTATATCGCTGTCTCTTCCTGGTTTGGACATAGTGGGCGGCTACTGGGTGGTAGGCGACCAAAGATAGTATGAGATTTTCTGTGTGGTAAAGTACTATGTGAAATAAAAACTTTCTAAGAGACATTTAACTAAATATAAGCGGGGGTGTGCCGTGTATGCGGTCAACCTGGTAAGGAGTTACTTACTGTTCTTCTCAAGATGGTTACTGTACCTTTAAGGGTTTAAGGAGTACGCACACAATGATGGGAGATAGATAAAAACTATTTAAAACGGTTGAATGTTATATCAGTGTATTTATATCTACATAGTTGGGATTTTTTCATGTTTAGGAATATTAAAATTATTCCATGTTGACTTTTGTTGTACCGGTCCTTGTCCACATCATCGGACTGAGCCACAGCTCTTCTTCGGAAGTTAGTGGCGGGTCACACACGGAGTGTTTATTGCTAAGTCTGGAGTAGCGCGCCCTCTAGAGGCTCGGCGACTTCCACGTCAAAAACTACATTTCAGTTGTACAAAAGGCAACACAATGCACACTTATGAATGACATTGACATTAATGGAATTTAATTTAATTTGTATTTGTAATTGTAGAGTTGTTGTGTGCTCATAGCGTGTGTTTCGTGTGTGTGTCCCGTAGAAGTGACGTGTGTTTAGCGGCTGGTGTGGTGACGTGTCTCTAATGCTCGTTCTTTTCTAAGGGAGCTGCTGGATGGAGCCACACTGACTCCACAGAACACTCTCAACTGGAACCACTACTAACTCACCGGGAGACGGCCAAAGGATATAATGGGAAGTACGTGCGAATTCAAGCTTTTTATTCTTAATACAGGCATTGATTCAAGGGGTTAGCTTTACAATTGTCATTTTCCAGCAGTTTTAAACGTAAGAGGATCGGCGGCAAGCTAATTGGCTAACACTGTCTCTGTAGGTGGCAAGTTGAGCTAGCTTATAACGGAGCTAATTTGAAGTTTATAACAACCTTCTCCACAATGTTTAACCTATTTAGAATACCTCATGGCCTGAGTTACTTGCGAATTTATTTGTTATTTTCCGACGTCGATTTTTCCTCGTTTTGAAATCATTTGCTGATCATGTTTGTGATTGGATGCTAGTTAGCCACAAGCTAACATTCACTGACCAAAAAGTCTCGGACATTATAATTTAACGGCAGATACAGACAACTAGAAGTTGAGTTTTCTTGATATTTTTAATGGTGTATTTCCCTACAAGTTGCACTAAAGGGACTTAGTACGTCACTGACTATCTAATATGGTGAACCACGTAAGCAAACGGGTCAGTGGTTTTCTATAGTATGTATTTATTATACAATAATAATTTTGTTGTTGTCCTTTCGTGTTCTGACGGCATGAGAAACAGTGCACCTCTGCAGACTTTTCTCGATAAATTGTCATATTTGGTTTGCGTGAGAGCCGCTCGGTTAGTGATGACGTAGCATGGAAGGTCATATAAAAATATAAGCCTTGCACCTCACTGTGGTGTGTCTTGTTTTGCAGTTAAGTTTTTGGAAGTCATCAAGCCGTTCTGTGCGGTTCTACCAGAAATTCAGAAACCAGAAAGAAAGGTAAAGCTATCATCCTCGTGTATCGCAAATATGATGTGTACATATATGTGAAATGTTGTCTTCTATTCTCACAGATTCAGTTTCGAGAAAAAGTACTATGGACCGCCATCACGCTCTTCATTTTTCTGGTGTGCTGCCAGGTTAGTATCTGGCAACCTCACTAAATGGCTGCAATGTCATTTTTTTTTCTTCTAATATTTCTCAATTTCCCCCCTTTCATTTAGATTCCTCTCTTTGGCATCATGTCATCAGATTCGGCAGATCCCTTCTACTGGATGAGAGTAATTCTGGCGTCCAACAGAGGTACTTGCGCTAAATATTATGATGGATATGTCGCATTATCTTTTAAAGATTTCCTGGCTTTTTATCAGTTGTGACGTAATCTCATTATCACATATATTAGGTCATAGGCCAAGCGGAGTAGGGGTTGTATGCTTTGTCTGTGCTACACACTTGTGTTTTGTTGTTCAGGTACTCTGATGGAGCTGGGTATCTCGCCCATCGTCACCTCAGGCCTCATCATGCAGTTGCTTGCCGGTGCCAAAATCATTGAGGTGGGAGACACTCCCAAGGACCGCGCTCTCTTCAATGGTGCTCAGAAGTGTAGGTGTCCTCATGGGCTATTTTTAGAATGACGCAGCTTAACAAGACTGCAGAACACCAATTGTTCATAATATATGTATTTCAATGTATTTTTTTTTACAGTGTTTGGAATGATCATTACCATTGGGCAGGCGATCGTATATGTCATGACTGGCATGTATGGTGACCCCTCAGAGATGGGTGCTGGAATATGCTTACTCATCATCATTCAGGTGAATAAATAATGTCTTATGTCCCTTACTGAGGCTGCCAAAACAATTCACTAATCCTATCAGAGGTCAGACAGGAGGGCCCACAAACTTGCCAATGGTGATTAATCATGATTAGTAGTTAGTAAACTGATTAATTTGATTAACATTTTTAGTCATTTGGACAGCCCTAATTAGTTCACGTAACTTCAGGTTACTGAAACAGTGTCTGTTGTTTAGCTCTTTGTTGCAGGTCTGATTGTTCTGCTGCTCGATGAGCTTCTCCAGAAAGGCTACGGTCTGGGCTCTGGTATTTCCCTCTTCATTGCCACCAACATCTGCGAGACCATTGTCTGGAAGGCCTTCAGCCCGACCACCGTCAACACGGGCAGAGGTGCGGCCACTGACTGACAGCGCGCGGCCTTGTCAAGATGTGAAAGCTGTGAGCTGAACTACTTCTGTTTCTTCAGGTACCGAGTTTGAGGGCGCCATCATTGCTCTCTTTCATCTGTTGGCCACACGCACGGACAAAGTGCGTGCCCTGCGAGAAGCTTTCTACAGGCAAAACCTGCCCAACCTCATGAACCTCATTGCAACAGTCTTTGTGTTTGCAGTGGTCATATACTTCCAGGTGAGCACTCAGTTTCTGTGTCTTTCTATAGCAAAAATGAGCAACTGTGAAACAATGCAAAATGCACAGATGGCTTGTGTAGTGATTTTGACACTAATCACTTCATTTGGAACATACTGAGATAGACAAACACTAATGCTTCTCCTAAAACGTTGCGGGCCACATTGGGTTAAAAAAATTGTGTTTATATATTGGGGGCATCCAACAAAAAGACATACTTGCTCACGGTGCAGCAAAACGGCAAGTTAATGCATCACATAAATCAACAGCTAAGCGCCAAACATAACACATAACTTTAAACTCTTAGTTCCAAATGCCCACAAGGCATGCTGGGTAGTTCAGCTGCAACAACAGTATGTGCTATGAACCGTAAAACATTGGATATCAAGCGTATGTTAGCTCTTCTTTCTATACTTGACCTCCTTAACATCTTCAGCAAAAATGCGACAAACGCTGCAAAATGCTGGGAGAGATTACCCAAAGTACCCAGCAAGCCTTGCGGTGGAAATATGTTTTTTTTTTTTTTTTTTTTTTTTTTTAGTTTTTTTACATGGTATAGATATTTTTTGTATGTGTTGTTTGGGTGACTTTTTTGTACTGACTATTTTGGTCACTCAGGCATGCCACAATAGCACAGTCATATTGCTAGCTGCAGTTTCCATGTTAGAGGTTTAAAAAAGGGAATTTCGAAATGCCCGGTGGGCCGGATGAAGGCATTTGGCAGGCTTCATGTGGCTCGCGGGCTGCAGTTCGCCCACCCCTGTCCTAGAGGCAGTGTATATATAATATAGCCATTTCGGAGTGATTACATGACAATCATTCTATGACCCTGTAACAATGCATAGGTGTTGATATTGCAATCCCCAAAATGTAAACAACAACACGCCTGCTTTATTAACAAGATAGGGCACAGGTATGGTACCTTGTGAATGGGAGTTTGAAGTTTTGTGCAATCAAAGTATTGGTCGGATTCCAGATTATAGTATGACAGGCTCTTCCACTCCATGTATTTTGTATTTACCCGCCTTGGAAATATACGTTTCTAATGTAGTGAAGTAAAATTAGAAACTTTCTTTTTGACTTCCAACAGGGCTTCAGGGTCGATCTCCCCATCAAGTCCGCACGCTATCGCGGCCAATACAACACCTACCCTATCAAACTGTTCTACACCTCCAACATCCCCATCATCCTGCAGTCGGCCTTGGTGTCCAATCTGTACGTCATCTCCCAGATGCTCTCAACACGGTTCAGCGGAAACTTCCTGGTTAACCTCCTGGGAACTTGGTCTGTAAGTGGAAAAATGTGACCTCTGGTCTTTAATCCTAAATGAGGAGTGAAGTTGGACTGGTTTTACGTGTTAAATTTATATTTTCATTCTTATCTAGGACACATCTAGTGGTGGACCAGCTCGGGCCTACCCAGTGGGCGGCCTCTGCTACTACCTGTCTCCTCCAGAGTCATTCGGTTCTGTTCTGGACGACCCTGTCCATGCCGTCATATACATTGTCTTCATGCTTGGCTCATGTGCCTTCTTCTCCAAGACCTGGATTGAAGTCTCTGGATCCTCTGCCAAAGATGTATGCTTTGTTTACATGTGTGCAACTTGACTTTTTCCCGAGCACTTCATCATTAAACTTTGGAATATTGTGTTTTTTTTGCATGTCAGGTGGCCAAGCAGCTGAAAGAACAGCAGATGGTGATGAGGGGACACAGAGAGACCTCCATGGTGCATGAGCTTAACAGGTGGGAATGAGCTTGGAAAATGTGCTTCTAGATGTATTTTCAACATAATTACATTTTGATTAATTCCCCCCCTTTGCAGGTACATCCCCACAGCTGCTGCCTTTGGTGGCCTTTGTATAGGAGGACTATCTGTCATGGCTGACTTCCTAGGAGCCATCGGTTCCGGTACAGGAATCCTCTTGGCTGTAACCATCATCTACCAGTACTTTGAGATCTTTGTCAAGGAGCAGAGTGAAGTGGGAAGTATGGGAGCACTGCTCTTCTAGAACATGCCCACTCTGCCATACACAACATTACACACAGATCGTCCATACCGCATCACTCTTGTTTCATCTTTTTTTGCACAATTCGTTGATTGTGCAGCTGGAATAGATCATTTTACCCCTCTTTTTGTCTCTTCGGCTTTGCAAAGAGTCTTTTTTTTTTTTCTCCTCCCCCCCTTCCAAGCT
Organism: Doryrhamphus excisus; assembly: GCF_037039965.1. Lineage (NCBI taxonomy): Eukaryota > Metazoa > Chordata > Actinopteri > Syngnathiformes > Syngnathidae > Doryrhamphus > Doryrhamphus excisus. Next base: position 16,837,806 of record NC_136367.1, on the reverse strand, counting down.
TTGCTCAAAGTATTGCCTCCATTTCTTCCGCTATTACCCATCAACCTGCAGGCTGCCTGACTTCCCTCTTGACTGTTTGGTCAGCTGAAGAATCCCTCGACGCACCTCATTGTGGTGCTGGCTTTGACTCACCTCGGCCATTTTTTCACTGTAGCATGTTGAACGAACACTAAGTAAGTCACAACATTTTGAGGGAGAGTGTTCAAAAAGATGTCATGTTCGTCACAGGCAGCAATCAACTTTTCTAGAGGTTTTTTACCGGGATGCAAAGAGTATAAACAAAATATACTCGTCGTCCCGGTAAGGTTTCTGTTTTATCTCCACAAGTTGTCCACATTTGTTGATATTTTCAATAATGGACTGTTTATATTAATTCTGTTCTTTAGGTAGGACGCAGTATTTTGTGTCCTATATCCGTGGCTGGTAAAGGAACGTGATGGTGTGTGATGTCTTGCTCTTTCATTCCTAGACTGAATCGCTGCACAAAAACTGCCGGGGTGGTCGTTGCCGGGGCGGGGTTTGACATGGATGCAAAAGGGGGGTTCATTTTGGTTTTTACTCTTATGTAACAGACATAATTGTGTTATTAAAAAAATGTTTTTTTTCCAACACTTGGGAATTGAGTATTTGTCTTTCTTATTATTGTCATTTTTAAGCAACCTGTTTTGAACATGAAATCAGTTGTTTTTTGCTGTTACTCATCCGGAACTTTACATGTTTCCAAATTAACATGCAGTGACCGATGTCTTCCACTAGGGGTCTCTGAATATACAGTTGTAAGAGTGGCTGCGTTATTTACGTTAGGGTGTACGACTTGTACGTACAACATTTTACGACCACTTCCGTGCAGCTGTCGCTAAATAAATTGCGGGCATCACCCCTAGTTTCATTAAAGCCATAAAGATATGATACCGAACTCAAGTAAATAAGCTTTCATTACAGAAAACACAAGGAGTCTATATTAATATTGGACAGTATCGGAGACTGTAGGGATTAGTATAAGAGATCTGTGACGTCATCACAGTGCGCCGTTCAGTAGGTCATAGGGTTTTACGGCTCCCCCGGCCGGATTGTCCGATGAAATACTCTCAGTTGTTGAGTAATTTATCTCAGGCTGACCACATTTTACCTGTGTGGAGGATATTCGACGGACACAAACGGCGACAGTCATGTCGTATTGCAAGCAAGAAGGTAATTTAGACATTTCATTCATTTGAGCGCGTGTCTGCAATGTCACCGTGCGTGTTGCCATGCTAGGCTAACTTTCTTCAACTTGACTTTAACATGTGTATGTTTTTTTTCCCCTTAAATTGGAATGAACATGTCCATGTCTAGTTGGTAGTTACAACAATGTTTTAACTGTTTTGAGTTTTGAGTACTCGCTGAAGTAGTACTTGTTTTCAACTGCTTGTTAGATGTCTCGTGTTTAATTCCAGGGAAAGATCGCATCATTTTTGTGACCAAGGAGGACCACGAGGCCCCAAGCAATGCTGAGCTGGTTGCAGATGATCCCAATGATCCATATGAAGAGCAAGGTTGGTCATTTAATGTGTGAATAAAACACATTTTCACATGTTAACTCTAAAAAATGTCATTGTAAGATACACTATTGCAATTGGTGTAATTACGTCTGTTTCTTTTTTGGTTGACTTTTAACTGGAATGATATGAGGAACTTGGAAACTCCGGGTGGGATATTTCCTACTTCCCAGTAACCTGGAACACATATGACATATGACATTACAATAGTTAACAGGAGTTCATAACCTGTCATTAAAATGATGAGGAAAAACAGCAATCAATAGATAATTAGTCAAATATCCATCCTTTGAAAACAGTATAATATCCCTTTACCACTCTCTGGTGTCCTGTGTCTGCAGGCCTCATCCTGCCCAATGGGGACATCAACTGGAACTGTCCATGCCTTGGCGGAATGGCCAGCGGGCCTTGTGGCTCTCAGTTCAAGGAGGCCTTCTCATGCTTCCACTACAGTACGGAAGAGGTGAAGGGCTCGGAGTGCATCGACCACTTCCGGAACATGCAGGAATGCATGCAAAAGTTCCCCGAGCTCTATCCTCAGGAGGAGGAAGAGAAACAAAGCTCCAATCAACCAGACGCCGACTCTGGTTCTGACTCTGCCGCCGCCCCGACTGAGGGCTCTGCCTTATCACAAGAAACAGACTCTGCTCCAACAAGCTCAGCTACAGACAATCAGGATGCCAGCTAAGATTAGCCTGTCGTCATCCGCGGGCTCTTAAATCTCACTTTGTAAGCACTGCACAGCATTCCAGCTCTAGGGTTGCCCTTCTTGTGCAGTGGGTGGCATGTATGGGTGGTATTTGCATGGCACCAGAATGCTGAGAAACAGGAAATAATGTAAGATATCGGTTGATTATGGTTTTTGACTGCAGCACTTGTGGTTATTAAGGTTCACTGTGTGTTCAGATCTGCATTTCTTGCGTCATGACACTGTTAGGTGCTTCTTGATGGACTATTTTGTCCGGGTACATGGAGCAAAAAGAAAACGGGAAGATTCTCACGTTTTCTTCAACAAATCTAATCGCTCATCCTTACAGTTTCTAGAACGTATTGTCCTTCAAAACATTTCCATATGAGCGTACTTGTGTGACCTATTCATGTTCTTCCTCTGCTGCCAGCGTTAGAGTTTCAACTAGCAGTCCATTACCAAAATAATGAATTTCCTTAAATGTCATTTATGGAAAGTACAAATACTTTATGAGTGTATTTGTCATACATAAAGGCTTCAGTTTTAATTTATACAGCATTGGTCATCTGGTATAAACATACTAAAGCGAGCGAACCATTTATAGCCTTACAATTCAAAGTATCCCTGTTATGGTTTGTGGAAATATATTATATTTAATGAAAATGAATAATGTGTATTATCATAGCTGATCTGCGTGCTTGTGCAAGTACTACCTACCTACCTACCTACCTACCTACATTAAAGCCGGATGATTGACTTAAATGAACACACAAATCAGGACTTTTCAAAGGTTTTGCTCTCTCCGTGATACAAAAGGAGACCTGGCCATTGGGAAATATTCAGGACCATCGTCTTTGTCTGCTGCTCATTGAACAACCATGTTGGCCGGGCAGTCATTTATGAAGAATTAAACTAAGTTGCTGAAACAACTCCTGCTTGTCCCGCGTCCGTCGCTTTGCTTGATCTCGCAACCTTCCAGCGGATCACTGACATTCTGTGAAAGTATTGACAGACTTGTGCAGCCACGCAAATATTACATTTATTTCATTCTTTCATGTCCGCATTGCTGTTTTCCAGTTTAGTGACCTAGAGTGCTGGTGATTTAACTCCCCGTGTGGTCTTTTTGAGTCTCTTCTATGTCAATCACGAGCATCCGCTTCTTAGGCCCTCTGTTATGAGAAGGCCCAGTCTGGGTGTCCAGGGGACCGCCGCACTCTGCAAGGTGACCAGCAAACGGCCCGTGGAAGCCTCTTCTGGTCCCGCAAGCAGGTACTCCATACCTATAAAGGAAAACATACTGGTCATTATTCTAACTTGTACTTGATGTCGTCAATATGCTGTAAGTGCATATACAGCATTTGCCTGGGTTTAGGATCGGACAGGTGCACCCACGGCTGGTCCAGGACACGGGAAAGATGCTGACTGTTCCCAAACTCAGTGCCACCACACCTGATCGTAGGACCTTGCGTACTTTGACCTGCACTTCAGCATGGCTGCCTTTGTCGTGAGCTGACACCACGCTCGCCTTCATCACTGTCATGGTGACACCGGTTCATCGTAATGTAAGTACACTCAAAATTGTTTCCAGGAATACTGTACATTCTTTCTTACCGTAGTCGTGTCGGATCTTGCAGAGGTCAGACGTACTTCTCAGCTTTTTCTCCTTACAGATGCACTTCCCTGCGTGCACATGTAATGGGTTATTTTAGCTACTGTATGTGTTGACTAAGCACTTATGTAACGCTATAGGCGACATGGTGACACGACACTGCTGTAACTCTAGAAATGCAGCTGTTTTTTTCATGGAAATCAATTTCATGACAAAAAGTAACATATTGTGCTCCATTCCTGTACTGTTTTACCTGTTTAAAGTGGAATGGAATGGAATGGAATGGCCTTTATTGTCATTATACAAGATGTACAACGAGATTGGAGAGCTTTTCCTTTCAGTGCGGTAGTCAAGTTAAAAAAAAGTGTACAAAAAGTGGAGTAAAAAAGATAATTTAACAAGATATACACAAGATATCCAAAATATACACATAATATTGCGCAGGAGCAGACATATTGCAGATAATATTGCGCTGCCCATTTTGCTCCTTTTAAATACTATAAGTTTCTCTTGCTTTAACTGTTTATACATATGATTTAATATTAAGCAAAGTGGTGTAAAAATACATATTTTTTTTTGTATGGTGACTAATGTAAATGTCTATTGTCTTCTGTAGTTTGAACATACCTGTGGAGTGCAGCGCAGATACGGCCTGCTCTTTTGGCCAGTGTGCCTCCTCTTCATCCATGAAGAAATGAGACTCCAAAGCAGGGATTCTTCCACCCACTGGTACGTTGAACACCTGATTATTTGTGTGTCTGCAAGACCCATTTATCATTTAGAAATTTAGATTTTTCTGGTCATGTGTCAAGTCTTAAAAGCTCACCTGTTCAGACACTGCCCAGTGGTGGGATTACAGTTGTTAGGGCAAGCACAGGCTTTGCACCCTTCTTCTCCAAAGCCCCAATAGCCGGGCAAACAGCGCGTGCAGCTTGTGCCTCCAACGCCGGATTTACACTTGCACTGCCCACTGCGAGGGTGGCACCAATGGCCCTCCTCTCCAGGACTTGGAGGTGAAGAACCTTGGGGGTCACACCAGCAGCCTAACAGACAAGATATAGATTAAAAAATGTATCTCAAAAATATGTATTCCAAATGATTGTTTACGTTGGCAAGTGAGTGGAGAGCTGATGGGTAGAGTTGGGTGACGGCGGTAGCCCCGACGGCACCGTTGGCACCTGCGGCCGTAGGTGTTATGTCTGCAGTTATGACACACGCCGCCGCTGATACCCCCGGTGGAGAGCCACACTCGCTGGGAGAAGTGACAGCTATCTGCGTGACCGTGACACTCGCACTCTGGTGTCACATACATGCCATGACAGAGAGACACAAAGTCAGGATGACAAAGAAGTATTAGTTGTACAGATATATTTTTTTCTATCATTGTTCAACACATTCCACCCTCGGCCATCTCTGTGTGGAGTTTGCATGTTCTCCCCGTACTCCCCCAAAAAAACATGCTAGGTTAATTGGCGACTCCAAATTGTCCATAGGTATGAATGTGAGTGTGAATGGTTGTTTGTCTATATGTGCCCTGTGATTGGCTGGCCACCAGTCCAGGGTGTACCCCGCCTCTCGCCCAAAGACAGCTGGGATAGGCTCCAGCACCCCCCACGACCCTCGTGAGGATAAGCGGTAGAAAATGAATGAATGAAATTTAACAACAATAATATAATATATAGGCTGCATGGCGGACGAGTGGCTAGCACACAGGCCTCACAGCTCGGAGACCTGAATTCAATTCCACCCTCGGCCATCCCTGTGTGGAGTTTGCATGTTCTCCAATTTCCTCCCACATTCCAAAAACATGCTCGGTTAATTAGCGACTCCAAATTGTCCATAGATATGAATGCGAGTGTGAATGGTTGTTTGTCTATATGTGCCCTGTGATTGGCTGGCGACCAGTCCAGGGTGTACCCCGCCTCCCGTCCGAAGACAGCTGGGATAGGCTCCAGCACCCCCGTGACCCTCGTGAGGAAAAAGCGGTCGAAAATGAATGTTCAACACATCCCAGATAATGTCAACCTTGTTTGGGACACATTTGTATTACTTTTGTACTTCTCACAACCTCTAGGGGGCACATTTGCATCTGGTATTATAAAAGTTTACTACCCTCCTCAATCTCAGTAATGAGACACATTTTCTGAAGGAATCGCTTTATTCTTTCTATTTCTAGGATGGTCGTCTGTGATCACTTACTCTGGCATGGGTTTGCATCTCTGCTGCTGCCGTTAGCGGGCCTCCACGGACGGTCATTGTAGAGCGACGCACACTTCTCACAGTGGTAGCCAGCTGTGTGGTGAGTACACACACACCGAGCAGACACCTGTAAGGCACATGGAGGGATTGTCAGTAACCTGCACTGTCTAGAGAAGCACATTAAATAACGACCAGTCACAGCGTTATGTACGTTATATTATCTATATCACAAATGATAGTTGAACCTTCAGGTGACTGAGTGTAAGGACCCCGGTATATCATCAGACATGATGCCACATTTTATAAAAGGTTACATGCATAAAGTATACAGTACAGCGAACCCTCGGTAAGACTGCAATGACACACAAGACACCGACCCAACAATGAAGATGCAATTTCCCCCTTAGCATATTCTATGAAAAGCTACTCACCATGTTACTGTCCTGCTGTGTGTTGTGGCTGCTGTGGAGTGGAATACAAAACTCAGCATGTCCATGACACAGACAAGTCCCTTGGGCCAGAAAATTATAAATGGCATAGGTGCTCGTTGAGGCTCGTTGTTCTGCGGGTGTCACTGAATCAAACATGGACTGCGGTTCGCCCTTTGGGGGTTGCCGCAGAGGAGGGCATGTTTGAGCTTTCAGCAGTTTAATCCGGAGGTTGGTGAGTGTCAAATATGCAAGAGCCTCTGGACTGTACGGGTCCAGAATGATATCACTGCTGGGGTCCAGTATCCGTAATATCACCTTGGAAGAGACAGTGCACGAGTTGTGAGTCTGACTGCTCAAATCATGCCACGTTTTGTACATCTTACCTCCCCACCGCTGCAGGGTTCTGCACTGCTGTAACGGGACGTACACAAAGAGCCAGGCTGATTAAAATCATCGGGCAAACCAAACTCCATGCTACAGTTGTGTGCAAACACCTTAAGAACATCCCAGGATTTGCCAAAGTCAGTAGATCGTTCAATGACCATGGCGGCAGGCCGCGGTGAGCGGAACAACACAACCACGTGGGACAGACAGAACTGTGTTTCCAGGTCCAGATGGATCTCATCATGTCCCGCTTCTACAACGGTCCCTGCACTGGATTCCCACCAGGTATTTGGATGCAAGAAAGGGTCATCAGTCATGTGACTGGGTGGGTGGGGGCATGGGATGGTGGTGTTCCCGCAGCTGCCCGACAGAGTGGTGAGGGCTCTGCTTGTAGCCAGGTTCCTAATAGGCGGACTGCAAGCATGGTCTGCACATCTGGAAACTGAAGCAGATGCACAGTCAGTGTGGCTCAATCCTTCATTATAATAAACCTCCATCCATCCATTTTCCTCCGCTTATCCGGGTCCGGGTCGCGGGGGGCAGCAGTCTTAGTAGGGAAGCCCAGACTTCCCGGTCCCCGGCCACCTCCTCTAGCTCCACCGGGAGGACACCAAGGCGTTCCCAGGCCAGCTGTGAGACATAATCCCTCCAGCGTGTCCTAGGTCTGCCCCGGGGACTTTTCCCGGCTGGGCATGCCCGGAACACCTCATCAGGGAGGCGTCCGGGAGGCATCCGGACTAGATGCCCGAGCCACCTCAAGGAGAAGCGGCTCTACTGTGAGCCCCTCCCGGATGACTGAGCTCCTCACCCTAATAATAATAATAATAATATAATATAATAATAAACCTTCAGAACGGAAAGGCGCATAGTTGTTTTTGAAATTGTTTCCACCTATAAGTCATGTGATTCTTTGAGTTCATGTTACATGCAGCCCATAATTCTTCCCCAATGGACTCTCGGGTTACCTTTTCATAGCGAGCGGCAGTGCGGCATTATCTATGACCTTTACAGGACGTAAAAGCATACATGTGTAACTGAAGAAGTACTATTATGAAAGAAGAAAGACTCCTTAGTAAATACACCACAAATATGACCATTTGCTCCTTTTGTTAAGATAATAATGCTTAGTTTTGATGGACACCGTCGGACATTTATTCATGAAAAATGTTCATTATTGTGGTGTAAAACCACACTGCATCATATGTACGGTGTTTACATGAAGTGGCCATTATTTTAGAAACACAGTATAACACACTGCTCCAATGATTGACGGTAATACACCCCTCATTCACTTCACCCACATGAAATAGTGCACCTCACCTGCACGGCCCCGTGTCACGACCACAAACACCCAGCTGAGCGCCAGTAGCATCCGTCGATCACCCTTCACCATCATCCTAAACGCTCTCACGCCTTTTTCCATTTCGCTTTACAATCTCGATCCAGGAGGAGAAAAAAGCTCCAATATCATGATGAACAGACAAGAGCATTTCTTAGTTGATTACGCAATGTTTGTGCATAAGTAGTGTTGGGTGGGGTGAAAGCCTAAAAGCCTTAAATATCAATACAAATGTGGACTAATTTAAAGCATCAGTAATGACATCAGTCATGTTCTTCTTCAGTAAGAATCCCAAACGCTCCTCATGAGAAACCACAAAATATTATCCAGATGAAGCCAAGAATCCAACGGGAAACTGAATAGATTGCGTACGAGTTGAGAGGCAGACAACAGTGCTGTCCTCCAGTCAGGTTCAAAGCTCTGCGCACTGAAGCGGAGGGAGCGCTCTATTTATCCACACAACCCACCCACTTAAAGTGTCTCCGCACACACCGTGGGGGGAAGGATATTGGAGAAAATCCACCTCAAAGTGTAGCGGCGTGTTAATGCACAGAGCATTAGGTGTGGGCGATACTGTACTTTGATATCGGTCCAATATCAAGAAAATACAGGCCAGTACTGCTATCGTCCTTTGACTTTATGCCCGCAAACTTTTTTCTGTTTATGTAACAAAATAATAACCAATATTAATGTTATTTGATATTTGCGTGGGTTTCCTCCCACACTCCAAAAACATGCTAGGTTAATTGGCGACTCCAAATTGTCCATAGGTATGAATGTGAGTGTGAATGGTTGTTTGTCTATATGTGCCCTTTGATTGGCTGGCCACCAGTCCAGGGTGTACCCCGCCTCTCACCCATAGACACCTGGGATAGGCTCCAGCAACCCTCATGAGGAAAAAGCGGTAGAAAATGACTGAATGAATGAATACGTTTGGAGTGTTAAGTTGATGTGTGATGAATTTTGTGTTCTCAGTAAGATATAATGACCTTGTGCAAACAAAATAATAACCAATATAAACCCAATTTAAAAACAAAGAAGTGAAAAGTGTCAGTTTGACATCCTTGATATTAACGTTACTGATATTTGCGTGGGTTTTCTCCGGGTACTACAGTTTCCTCCCACATTCCAAAAACATGCTAGGTTAATTGGCGACTCCAAATTGTCCATAGGTATGAATGTGAGTGTGAATGGTTGTTTGTCTATATGTGCCCTGTGATTGGCTGGCCACCAGTCCAGGGTGTACCCCGCCTCTTGCCCATAGACACCTGGGATAGGCTCCAGCACCCCCTGTGACCCTTGTGAGGAAAAAGCGGTAGAAAATGAATGAATGAATGAATACTTTTGGAGTGTTAAGTTGATGTGTGATGAATTTTGTGTTCTCAGTAAGATATAATGACCTTGTGCAAACAAAATAATAACCAATATAAACCCAATTAAAAAAAACAAACAATTGAAAAGTGTTACTGATATTTGGATCGTTCGGCCCACCCCTACCTGGCAGCCATTGTGCTCACAGTCAGTACTTTTTCAGAGAAATGAGCTCTATCTGCTTCTGCTTCTCTTGTTTTTCAGCCGCACTAAATCCAAATTACGCGCCTCTTTGATGTCTAGCCGGAGGAAACCTGAGACGAGGATAAAAATAGTCCTTCGTGCAGCCTTATGGTGCATTGAGGCCCCAAAGTGATCTGACAAATGGAATTGGCTTTCCATCATCTGTATGTCTGGCTAATGGGATTAACGCTGTCAGTCTTCATCGTGGCAGCTGATAATAAACACATGCGATGCGGCGTCTAACCGTGCATTTTTTTATTCATTCTTGTAACCACACACATGGCTGACATATTCCACTCCCTCCTTTTACAAATAAACAACATGCCTTTTCAGTTTTATTGCTCAACCAGGAAAAGCAGGACCGCAGAACTGCGTTAGTTTCAAAAAATAGCAACAATAAATTTATACGAGCACAAAAGGACCAACATTGTTAAATAAAATCAGCTTTTAATATGATAATACTCAGAGAGGTATTCATTTATGACAGCGGTTGTATTGTTTGTGTGGTGGTTGTTTTGGTTATGTTATGATGCAGTGCAGCGCGCTTCGCCTCAGAAATAATCCAAACGTGGCTTTAGTATAATTAAGAAGGCGACATGTATGCCACATTCGGTATGAATGTGAGTGTGAATGGTTGTTTGTCTATATGTGCCATGTGATTTACACAGTCCAGGGTGTACCCCGCCTCTCGCCTGAAGACAGCTGAGATAGGCTCCAGCACAAAATGAACAATTTGAAGTCGCCAATTAGCCTAGCATGTTTTTGGAACCCAGAGAAAACCAACGCATGCACGGGGAGAACATGCAAACTCCACACAGAGATGGCCGAGGGTGGAATTGAACCCTGGTCTCCTAGCTGTGAGGTCTGCACGCTAGACCGCCGTGCCGCCCCAAAGCGATGCAGATTAATTGAATTGTGGAATAAAATGATGAATCCCGTCATTTTATATACTATATTGCGCATCTGGAAAGTATTCACAGTACTTCCACATTTAATTATATGACAGACGTACATACTCCAAAAGTGTTGTAGTATAACTGCCTCCAGGATATTTTGTGCGGGTTAATTGGAATCATTACGGTTTGAGGTCCAGGTTTTCATCAGGGTGGAAAAGTGAGCTGTAAAATACTTTAAAAAGCAGCATTTCTGCACTAAAGTCAACTGCATGTGGTCCAAAATGCAAAAACACTAAAATTCTTAATTGGCTGTACAGTCATTAAGTGTTATTTTGCCCAGCCCCAAAGTAATTAAGTTGTAAAATATATAAGGATGCATTACATTCTTCTTTTTTTTTTTAAATAGTTTCTTTTATTGTTGAAGATGGCTCTTCATTGCAGCGCCCAACTGTGAGGGGTCAAATACCAGACAGGAGAGGTCGGAGGGGGGATCTCCTACCTGCCCCATGACTGCCTCTCTAATTGTTCCTCTTCCTCTCATTTACAAGGCTTAATGGGGGTTGGAGGTCAGTGAGCAAGGGTCAGATGAACAGTGACCGGCTCCACCCTTTTTTCCTCGTAATCCTCAGCGTTTGTTCACACTGCTCATACATGCGTGTATAAGAACGTGGTGTCACTCCAAGCATCTCCTGCATCTTCTCTTGATGCATCCCCTTATGTCATGTGTTCTCCTCTGGGTGAGGAGGATTAGTTGCCTGGATGTTAGGATATTTCTGAGATATACTTTTGGAGTGGAGTTTGCATGTTCTCCCCGTGCATGCCTGGGGTTTTCTCCGGGTACTCCGGTTTCCTCCCACATTCCAAAAAACATGCTAGGTTAATTGGCAACTCCAAATTGTCCATAGGTATGAATGTGAGTGTGAATGGTTGTTTGTCTATATGTGCCCTGTGATTGGCTGGCCACCAGTCCAGGGTGTACCCCGCCTCTCGCCCAAAGACAGCTGGGATAGGCTCCAGCACCCCCTGTGACCCTTGTGAGGAAAAAGCGGTAGAAAATGAATGAATGAATACTTTTGGAGTGTTAAGTTGATGTGTGATGAATTTTGTGTTCTCAGTAAGATATAATGACCATGTGCAATCTCCAATGGGTTGACAAGCTGGTTGTGAGTGCACTGATACCTTGTGATGAATTATAATTATAACGAATTATAACATTCTGTTGTCCCTAATTCAGTCCTTTGTTGTTTTCGCGTGACTGAAACTTAAATTTTTAAGATTCATTCATTCATTTTCTACCGCTTTTCCTCACGAAGGTCACAGGGGTGCTGGAGCCTATCCCAGCTGTCTTTGGGCGAGAGGCGGTGTACACGCTGGACTGGTGGCCAGCCAATCACAGGGCACATATAGACAAACAACCATTCACACTCACATTCATACCTATGGACAATTTGGAGTCGCCAATTAACCTAGCATGTTTTTGGAATGTGGGAGGAAACCGGAGTACCCGGAGAAAAACCACGCATGCACGGGGAGAACATGCAAACTCCACACAGAGATGACCGAGGGTAGAATCGAACTCGGGTCCTTTAGCTGTGAGGCTTGTGTGCTAACCACTTGCTCAACGTGTAGCCACAGCAGAATTTGTGGTCCCATTTATCACAGCAAGTCTTCCAGATCCTGAGGCCGTAAAACAGAACCAGACCACCACACTACCACCACCATATTTTGCTGTTGGTATGATGTTCTTTTTCTGAAATGCGGCACACACCTTCCAAAAAGTTAAACTTTTGTCACTTTTTCCACATAGGGTCATGTTGAATTGGATTTTTAATGCCCTTAAAATAAAAAGTTCAATTTAAAAACTGTACCAGAGTTCACTTGCAATCTCGGGCTGCTTGTTTAGTGACAGTAAACTAGTAGAACTTCACATTTGACCGAACCAAACACGAGTCTGAGCAAACCCTTACAATATTTTTGTTTTTTATGAGCTTTGTGCTTTGCATCTCGTTATTAGTTCCAGCTTCTCATGTCTCCTCCAATCATCTCTCACTCCACTCGTGGCCTGTCCAGGTGTGCTTCATTGTCTCATTAGTTTGTGTATATTTAGTTTACTAGTTTCTGTTGAGTTTTTGTCAGGTCACCATCGTTTTATGTGGTTGCTTGTTCCCTGATGCATTTTGAATGTTCCATTATTGATTTTTTTCTGACACTCCGTTGCCTTTGAAGTTCACACCATGTATAGGGTTTTGGAATAAGACTGAAAGATTTTTTTTCAATTTTATAATTAGTTATGACTATAATGTGCTGGGTCTTCAAGTCAGTAAGATATGATACCGACTGAGGTTTAAAATGAGCTACAGGCATGAACGGATGCACTGGTTTATGTTGGTTATATATGTTGAATATTTTTACGACCCTCCTTCTAAACACCCCCATAGGAATCAAGCAAATGAAAGGGGGGGGAAAAAATCAAATGCAGGTGTTTGAAGTCCTGCAGGACTTTGCAGGGTTGGGATTGAAGTGTGCCCCCTCATCTGGCCATGTTATTGCTTTCTGGCACTTTTGAACTCATTAGCCGTGCTTTTTATTGGACTGCAAAGCATCCATCTGCGGTACATGACAGCAACTTCAATGCAGTACCAAACTTCTGGGATCGCTGCTGAAACTGTCAAAAATCTTAGTTTTAATGTAAAATGGTCGGCAACAAAACATCCATTGACTTTCCTCAAAGCACACAATCTACTTTAAAAGAATATTGTGCATCAGTATCTTAGTGACTGTTAAAATACTCACAGGTGGTCTTGACATGTTTAAAGGATTAATGCAAAAAGGTTTTACGAGGCTTCAGCGGTAATAGAAAATTTCATTGCCGGTGTGCCAGTGCAAACATTTGATCACCCGTTGAGGGTGTGCCCACAATTGTGGTTTTCTGCAAAGGGGAAGTATAAATATGTTCTAAAGCTTTCCCAACAGCCTTGACAGTAAGTGGGAAATAAGGTTTTTTTTGATCTGCTAACATCTGGTCTTCATAAGGAGCTAAATTTGGCAGCACACCCCCCCGATGTCAACAATGGAAAATAGGTTTTGTATTCTCACAGACCTCACAACATCACAGCATTGAAAGAAACTGGAGAAAGCTGCTAATGTAAGGCTGAAGTTATCAGGTGACGTTAAGCCTGCTGTTAAATGACTACCGGGTGGATCAAAGCTAGAACAAAAGCTGCATAGTTTGGAATCTGTTTCACTGCAAGCGTACAGTCAGGTACCATCATTGGCGGCGGCTTGCGCTGCCAACCAAACATTGCTTTAGGTCTCACCAGCTCATCACAGACTTGTGGTTCTTCTGTGGTTTTTCTTTGGAGCCTCCGTTGCCGGGAGGATGGTCTCACCGATTGAATCGATGCCATTAGTCATGTGTTAATCATTAATAAAAATGCTTTGACAGCATGCTTTCAGCGCTGACGCCACTCGGCTGTGATAATGTCATCAGATGTGGTTGATTTCAATGTTTAGGAAAGATTTCTTTTGGTTTGGGCTTCCTCGTTAGATGAGATCATTGTTTTGAGACCGAATCCAAGGGCCTCCGACATGTCAACAAGTGCATCTTGAGTAATGACCAATTACCGCACAGAATTTCGGTATCCATAGCATCCAAATCAAGCCACTCTTTGTATTTGGGCATTGCTCTTTGGCTCTGTGTGTAAAGAACTCATCATTTGCCCTTCCCATAGAGTTCCCATAGAAGACATTTACCTCAGGTCTTTGTCATTTGGACCGCAACCAAAACATAACGCCTCCTCTAACTTAATCACCTTCAGTTGGGCTCCGCCCGACATAGCTTTTTCCTTATATGCAAGGCAGCATGTCCTTCACAAGGGACACGTGAGGCTTCAAACACATGAGACTGTTCATTTGTGCTTGGCTACCCAATCTCAGGTTGCTCTGATGCGTTTCAACTGAAGAGGCCAGGGGCAGGAGCAGGGGCTTGCAGTGCATGATGCCTGTGATCTTCATGGGAAACAGACAAGGTTGTGGTGCCCCCGTGACCCTGGAGTGTGGGGATCGCACGGGTCAGTTGCCCCCCCCCCCCCCCTCCTCCCCTTACAGACGCATTCACACTGTCATGAGTGTGAAAGGAACACAACAAAATCGAGCCCATGAACGTGTACACTGGAGTCAGCCATTTTTGTTTACGCACAGGCACATTTTTAAATGCAGTCGTATAAGTTCTTATTTTTAGGCCTTTCCATTCCACTTGATATTAAATTTTTACATATCAGGTTATAGCAGTTACCATTTTAGGAAATACGGCATTCAAACTCTGCCAAACTTGGGATTTTTCCTTAAAGAAAATTCACTTTTTCTTCTCTGAAAATATTTTTTTTCCCACAGAGAACACTCCTCATTCACTATAAATTAGTAATAATTGATATATATGAGAAGTAATATGCACAGAACACATTTCAAGAAATGCTGCACATGTTTGACACAGTACGAATTGCCTGTGAGAAAATAAATGTCACAAACGGCAATCCTGTAATTTTATAGAATAAAAGATGACATTTTAAGGAAAATATTGCATTATTATATATTAAAACTGGTTTATTTGGTCTCCAAAAATGTTGACAATATTGTTATCATTATGGTTGCCTTTCATTGAGGTTACTTTGTGCTTTCTTTTTAGTGTAATATTTTTTAGTGTTTTTTTTACAATATTTTGCATGGATGTGCATCACTTCCTAAATATTAAATGTCAAATTATGTGTGAAGCATCTTAAAGCAAAGGTAAAAACCTCGAGGTTGCATGCCCAAATTCTACAGGCTGCAGAGTGGCACGTGACATCATCTCCATGGCAACCGTTGTCACGTTCAGCTTTACCCACCACTGGTAAACTGAGATTTTCCACAGTTTAGTAAGGGAAAAAGAATATGGGATTAAATGCGGGCCTGTAGAGTTACTCTGCCTTAAAAGGTTTGGACCACACTATAAAGTCAATGATGCCGAAAGAGCGACTTTTTGCAGGCTTTTCTCCGGCAGACCTTCCCGTCATTCTTGTTCAGCGGAAGAGCTCACTCTAATCACTACAGGTATGCGCCCCCTTTTTTATGTCAAAATGTACAAATGACGAATATGACGTGGACAAAACGTCTGGTGAGCTACTTATCAATAGTGTGTGGAAATACTGCAAGTTTTGGCATCGATCTGATATCGACTAATATAGGGACAGTATAATACCGGTGTATGCTAATACCTGTGTATGCTAATACCGATAGTTTTGACTTGACATATTTCAAGATTTTGAGATTCTACTTGATGAAAATTAGTTTAATCAGAATAAAAACAGGACATAGTTATGGTATTTTTAATGATATGATATAATACAACAATAAATATGAGTAAATATCAAAATATAACTGTCATTGAGTACGTCCGTACATCACCAACGAGTTTTAGCTAGCATGATGTGTAGCAATCCATCTATGACAAAGCATGTTTACAAATAGCGACGTCATCGATTACGTTTCATGACGTCAACTTCTCGAAGCGGAAAATTTAAAATACACAGTCGAAACTCTTGTTTCGGGAGCCAAACAACGGTGACACAGACAAAAAAGGGGATTGAAATTTTCACAAAATAAGACATGGACCACAGAATGTTGTGCTCGTGGCTTCACGTGATGTTAATGGCAGCCATCACCGAGCCGAGCCGCCTCCGTCCACACAAGTAAGGGACGTCAGCAAAAACTAATACGAACGTTATACGACTTCACCCGAAACAACAAAAAATAAGGTATGTCAAATATTACAACTATTCTACCGTTAAAGTAACTAGCAATGTAAAACAACTTTGGCAGGTTATTGCCTATATCCAGCAAAGTAATGGTCATAATGATATTGATATACAGTCGCTGTGTCATCCACCACAGTTCTATATCACTGAAATAATAATAAACACTATTGTATCCAAAAACTATTGTGTCCCTAATGTATTAGCGCCAAATTCTGCTTTTTAGGGGGACCTATTATGCCTTTTCCACCTCTCTCACCTATAAATATAGGTAGAATGGTGTATTCTTGTGTTAAACCGTGCCAAAGTTTCAGATAATGAGGTTTCCGCATTTGGACGTGAGATTTGGGATGGCTGAAAACGCTCGGTTTCAAAAGGCGTGGTAAAACTGCACCTTTGTGATGTCTTCGAGGGGCGGACTTCCTTATATGGTGCACTCTTTGGGCGTGTGACCAATCAGAGTGTAGTAGGCATGGGCCGAAAGTGGAAAAAATTAAAACAGACCGTTTTGGCAGGAAGCAAAAGCTTTCTGTGCGGGTTATTGTGTGTGCTGCTCTATAGAATACCACAACTCAATACAAATGGTTGAAAAATGAGTATTTGATGTTATTTCCTTCTTTCTACACACCAGGTAATTCCATTTAAGCCTGATATGGAGGGTAAACATCTACCTGGTTCTGGGGCATCTACGCCCCGCTCATCCCAAAGATCTCCAGAATATAGACAAACAATTGGAAGTCACCGGCAAGAGCTACCTCCTGAAAGAAAAGGTTCGAGGAATAAACAGAAGGGTCTCTACTCGGATGTCTTCACTACTCTAAGATGCAAGGTAAAAACCATTCACAATTTCAATCAACCAAAACCATGTGAAATGTGTCAGTCGCCATTGTGATATGCGTCCGCTAGACTTCTGCAGAGGAAGCAGACACCCAGCAGCGGTCACCTACTAATTGTGATGCATCCCAAGGTAGGAACCAAAGACACTTCTTGTGCTCACAAAACTTGTCCATCCAAGGACCACAGCGGAATCCTCATGAACTGAGCTGCTGTCCAATAATATCTACTCTTCTCATTTTTTCTGCAGGCACAAGCTCACAGTCCCCGTTTGCCCAATACATGTTTGATGACAAAGATTATTATGGGCCATGCTCAAAGGAATTACTCACGTCATACTTCAGTCATGGTGGAGATACACCCAAAGTCCAGATGCCCTACAAAACCGTTAGCGGCAAGATCCCTCGTGATTTAAAAAAAGAGCGGTATGTACTACCTTTTGTGTGACAAAGTAAGGCACATAACGATACTCTTATTCAGCTCCTCACTCACATACGATACAATGTGTTGTCCACAGATGTCGAAGAGAATATTTGAAGCTTAACTTTGAAGAACTTCTGGCGGAAAAAAATATTGACTCTAATCTTCTAATGCCACGTTGTTTGAGTAGTAACGATGAGCAGTCTCTTTTGTCACCCTACCTTCCACTTGAGGTGAGCCATGGCCACGTTGTGTTTGGATTTGGAAGTAAAACGTCACATTTTGGTGTATATTCTCAAATATTTTTCTCCTAGATATTTGACAATGAAGAGTTTGATTGTCGCACTGTAGAAGACTGGCTTTCTTTGGGAAAGCCTCAAGGATCACCTGATCGAAAACCAATTCCTGCAAAAGCGTTACTGCCAACAGATGACACAGTATTGATGGGTAAAATGTGTGCAAAAATACACATTGTAAATCAGGGGTCTCAGGCTCAACTTAATTGGGGGCTGCTGGGAGTAGTATGGGTCAAGTATATCAAGTATCGCACTTTTTTTCATAGGTTGGCTGTTCCTGCGACTTATACTCCAGAGCGACTTATAAATTAATATATATAATTTCACAGACAGCCACAAGAGGGCACTGCAGACTCATTCATTCAATCACACCGATATCTATTTAGAACTTGGCTTCCAAGATGACTTAATGTCTGTTTTGGGCATTCATTTTTCTACCGCTTACCCTCACGAGGGTCGCTGGGGGGGGGGGGGGGGGGTGCTGGAGCCTATCCCAGCTGTCTTTGGGCAAAAGGCGGGGTACACCCTGGACTGGTCGCCAGCCAATCACAGGGCGCATATAGACAAACAACCATTCACACTCACATTCATAACTATGGACAATTTGGAGTTTTTTGGAGTTCAGTTAACCTAGCATGTTTTTGGAATGTGGGAGGAATGTGGGAGTACCCGGAGAAAACGCACACATGCACGGGGAGAACATGCAAACTCCATACAGAGATGGCCGAGTGTGGAATTGAACTCAGGTCTTGTTTTGGTCAAGTAGTTTGTAAAATAAAATACCCGCAAAAAACGTAACTTATACTCCAGTGCAACTTTTCTACCTAATTATGCATTTTTGGCCTTGTGTGACTTATACTCCAAAGCGACTTGTAGTCCAGAAAATACAGTATATAGTCCGGAATCAGGTTTCAACCAGGTGACTATCATGTTAACAAACGAGAGGTCATTAGTAGATCAGTAGATAACACATTCACTTGCAGTATCAAGCCTTCCCAGCATGCTTTGCAGCACTAATAAGCGTTCATTTGCCCAATTGCCCAATTAAAGCTCTATTTCCTTTAAGCAAGCTAAAGTGCCTCCCAGCTTCTCCCCAGGGTGTGTGGTGCCCTACTTACACTAAATATTAATGCCATTAAGGGGTCACAACAACATGGGATGCACGTTTGAGACCCCTGTTGTAAATAATACAAAAGCATTACTTTAACAGCCTTTTTTCCCCCCCTTCTCTCTGGCATCAGATGACGAGCAACCTCCCCCATCACTGCACTACAGCTGGCATTTAGTAGGAGTTCTTGACTACAATAAGGAGAAATGTCAGTACTTGGTGGAAAAGGTTATCCAAAACAGCAGGCTAAAAGATAAAGGACAGAGCTGCCTTCAAACAGGAAACAGGCACTGGATACCCAGGATCAGGTTGTTGTTCAGCGCCGAGGACCCACGAGTCTTTGTCCAGCGGATCCAGTTTGCCATGCTCCTACGACAGAAAACAGAAGCTCTCATCCTGTATAACTTGACTGTTGACTGCATGCCTGTCTGGAAGGAAACGCCATCTCTCGATCCACATTGTCTCTATCGTATCAAAAGATGTGCCCGCTTAAGCCATGGTCTTAAACGAGATATGTGAGCGACCAACTTCAGATGAAAATATATTAGAAATCAATATAATGTTATTAACAAGGAAAATGTTTTCTATGCAGTGTCCAAAAGTTTGTAGAAGGACTGGGGAAGGAGATAAAGCTGGATTACGACCGCACTATGAATCGCTTCATTTTGGATAAAATGGTAAAAAAGGACCCACGGGAGTTTTCCCACATCTTGGTGCCACAGAAGGAACCTGAACATGTGCCACTCATAGGTAAACTAGGACTTGTGTGTTTTACTCCGCACTGAGTTCCCACGTGTGTTCATAATTTTAACACTGGACACTGCTTTGCCTGTGCAGGATGTGTAACAGTTCCTCATTTTAACTATAAGAAGAACCAAGCTGCATTCTTTACCAAATCCATGCTGACAGAACCTCAAGTGATCTACACATTATCCGAAATAAGATTCGAGTGCAACAAACTAGCAACCATGAAACTATTCAACGTCTCCTTAACTAAACCTCTGCGACTGGATGAGTTTGAAGCAAACCAAGCCCAAATGCAGACTCAGGTATTGCCACAAAGTTGTGATTTTTATTTACAGTGGACAAAATAACCCCAACTTTTTTATTCTGACCAGATTAGCTTGTTTCTTCGTGAGGCATGGATGCTCACCGTGACATACAGCCTCCGACACAACCTCAGCAATATTGGCAAAGGCGCGTACAACATGAACGAGACCAAATGGGACATGTACAAGGTTTCCAAGCTGAACAAACTGATGGCTGTGGTGCACTACACCCTGCAGGACTCCCTGCGTAACCTTGTAGAGGACTCATTGGCCTGCCTGAGCAAGCTGATTTTGGACGCGTGCTGCAGTGTGCTGACATGCCCTGACGACCTGGTGTGGGGGGACAACCGTACCACAAGCCCTTACAAGTAAGGCGGCGTTCACATTCACGTCGATATTGTACCTTGACTCGGCCAAAGTCAACTGGGATAGGCTCAAGCTCATACATGACAGAATGATATGAATGAAAATGAGTATTTGGCAGGGTTATATAATGTTTGAATTGCAGTTTCATTGTAATTGTAACGTTATCACTTTGATTTCATCTAGGCCAAAGAACAAGCCTCTGTTCCAGGTCGACTTGCTTTTGAGTGAAACCGGCGTCCATTACAGCACACCTCTGGAGAATTTTGAGACCTGTATTTTGAACCTGTTCAATGAGGGCATCCTGGCTACGCACAACATACCAATGCTGGATAGGGTAAAGCACGTTTTAAGATATGTTGATAGTGTTGTGCAAATGAAGAGTGATGACACGTCTGTGTTCTGTTTCTGTCAATGCTAGTTTTTGATGAAGCGCTTGTTATTCGGTGATGAGCCTGTGCTGGAGTCGGTGAATCTTTGCGAGCCAAAAGTCAAAAAGATGAGAGAGACGATCTGCATGGCTCTCCAGAAAGCTATTGTACCCCTTAAAGCTTATGCTGTAGAATACACAAAATACATTGAACTTTACAACTTGGACATAGCAGCGCACTTCACGTAAGTGTTTTCTCAAATCAAAACACTCCCACAAAGCTGTTGATCAGACCCTAATCTTTATAATGTCTTTCAGATCCAGTAGTGACGATGAGAAGACGTCCAAGGTGGTGAAAAAGGAAGTGGAACAGCATATCCAAGAAAAGGAAACGCTCTTTGTCTCCCTGCCATCTTCCATTATTATCGGTGCCTTTATTGTGCATGTTGAGGGAGTACGTCAGGCTCTATTAAATAAATCAAAGGCTTTAGCCGTTGCAACGCTGGAGCACCATGCCGACAAGCTTAGAAAGCAACTGGATGATGTAAGTTTGTAATTTCATGCAGCATATGTAATATACTTCTGCACAGGTAAAGTATCCTCCTGAGCTAATGTTGTCTTGTGTGTCTGTGTCCAGGAATGCGATGAGTTCAGCTCTATTAGTTACACACTAAACGATCGTCCCAACAGCATCGAGGACCTGACAGACAAAAGGGAATGGATGAAACAAATCCCCGACCAGCTCAAGAGTTGCAAGGTGCACAATAATATTGATAAAACAACAATAAAGTGCTAAGTTGTTATGTATCCCATCAAGTTTTGCAGGATTATTGTCTTTTTTTTCTTCTTTAGGAGCGTGTAACAAAGATTTTAGCAGAGTATGAGCTATTTGAAGAATTCTTCTACCCCTTATCAAATGATGATTTTAATCAAAAGTAAGTAGAAGCCAATGCATACCCACTAGCCATCACTTTACTGTGTCTGTTTAATATTTTACTGCATTATTCATTCTGATCAATAAGGTAACCAAAATAATGCTAATGCTGTTCTAAATCGTATTTAATCTTATTATTTGATTTTCAAAGGTGGAAAGCCATCGAGTGGCCGCAAAGAATCATCAGACAGATGGAAGATATAACCAAACAGCTTGTTGAAGAAGAGGAGCGCTTCAAGAAGATC
This sequence comes from Doryrhamphus excisus, assembly GCF_037039965.1. NCBI lineage: Eukaryota > Metazoa > Chordata > Actinopteri > Syngnathiformes > Syngnathidae > Doryrhamphus > Doryrhamphus excisus. The sequence continues at coordinate 16,815,760 of NC_136367.1, read as the reverse complement.
CAGATAGTTGACCAGGATGTGTTTGAGCAGCGCCTTGAAGCTCTGCAGGTCAGCTGAGCCATCTTTGATTCATTCATTCATTTTCTACCGCTTTCTGTCGCGCGAGTGCTGGAGCCTATCCTAGCTGTTTTTCCGTGAGAGGCAGGGTACACCCTGGTCTGGTCGGCAGCCAATCACAGGGCACATATAGACAAACAACCATTCACACTCACATTCATACCTATGGACAATTTGGAGTCGCCAATTAACCTAGCATGTTTTTGGAATGTGGGAGGAAACCGGAGTACCTGGAGAAAACCCATGCATGCAAACTCTACACAGAGATGGTCGAGGATGGAATTGAACTCGGGTCTCCTAGCTGTGTGGCCTAGGCGCTAACCACTCAACCTTGATTCATTCATTCATTCATTCATTTTCTACCGCTTTTTTCTCACGAGGGTCATACCTATGGACAATTTGGAGTCGCCAATTAACCTAGCATGTTTTTGGGAGGAAACCGGAGTACCCGGAGAAAACCCACGCATGCACGGGGAGAACATGCAAACTCCACACAGAGATGGCCGAGGGTGGAATTGAACCCTGGTCTCCTAGCTGTGAGGTCTGCGCGCTAACCACTTATCCGCCGTGCTGCCCTTGATTCATTCAGTCTTTTTAAAATTCTTACTTCTTATCCTGGTCGGGTTCATGTTTTGGCAGGATGCACGCTGGAGTGGTCACAGGCCCAATTAGACAATCAACCATTAACACTCACAATAATTAACAATAATTAACAAAAATTAATTCACCTATTGTATTGTTTTGAATCAGTTTCAGTAAGCCGGTTTGTCTTAGTTTAAGTCCACCTCCGCTTTCTGTGTAGATGTTGGTTGGCAAGTTCACGGCTTATTCGGATGTCGATCATGCCACTGAGGTGGCCAATGAGGTGAAGCGTGTAAGCAAGGAACTGAAAGAGTGCCAGGCTCTCGCTCAGACCTACAACACCAGAGAACGTTTGTTCGGTTCTCCTGTCACTAATGTGAGTAAAACAGCATGCAAAATATAAGTGATATAAGTACTATAATAATAATAATAATGATCTCTTAAATATATCATTGTCCATTTTTCAGTATGATCGCCTGCAAAGAATGGCAAAGGAATTCCAGCCGTTCTATGACCTCTGGACCACGACCTACAATTGGATCCATCGGCATGAGGGTTGGCTGAGCGACCCGCTCACTAACATTGACCCCGAGCTGCTTGAGCGCAATGTTACAGAAGCTTTAGATACGATGCATAAATGTATCAAACAGTTCAAAGATAATCCCGGTGAGTCACGCTGATCACTCTTCAAACTTGATAGACGTGTGTTTATCACTGACCTGCTTCAGCTATGTTCTGCTTTACTAGACTGCCAAATGGTGGCATCCGTCATCCTGGCAAAGATTGAGGCCTTCGGTCCTAACGTTCCTCTGGTTCAGGGTCTGAGGAACCCGGGGATGAGAAGTCACCACTGGAAGGCTCTTTCAGATACCATTGGGATAAAAGTTGTGCCCAAAGCCAATCTTACCTTGTCTCGCTGCTTAGAAATTGGCCTACAAAATCACATGGATGCAATAACTCAAGTAGCTGAGACGGCTGGGAAAGAGTACATCATTGAACAGGTAGCTCAGTCATTTAAGTTTATGATAGTAACATTAAAGCGGGGAGCCATTCATGCAGAAGTAGGAATAAACTGAGACAGTTATGCTAATTCACATTATCAACCTCTCTTCCTCTAGGCCCTGGATAAGATGAAACATGAATGGTCCGGAATTGTCTTCGATCTGATGTCTTACAAAGACACCGGCACCTACATCCTGAAGAGTCCTGATGAAGCATTGCAGCTACTGGATGACCATATTGTCATGACGCAAAGCATGTCTTTTTCACCCTATAAGAAGGCCTTTGAGGCCGAAATCAACAAATGGGAGAGCAAACTCAGAACAACTCAAGTAAACTCCATAATGCACAATCCGGGTTCAAATATTTTAGGTCTGTTGTGAGTAACATCGTACTCATGCTGTGCTACTGCCCTCTTGTGATGCTTGCAGGACGTGCTGGAAGAGTGGCTGCTCTGTCAGGGATCATGGCTCTACCTGGAGCCTATCTTCAGCTCGGATGATATCAATGAACAACTGCCCGTGGAAGGACAGAGATACCAACAAATGGAAGAAATATGGAAAAGGATTATGAGAAATGCTTATGAGAGCCCAAAAGTTAGTCTGAATGAAAACAAAAATGATATTTCTGTTTTAGAGTCAATTTTACAGCTTGCTAATCTGTTTTTGTTTTTGTTTTGTTTGCATACAGATCATTGAGTTCTGCCCTGGTCCACATCTGCTGGACAAACTGAAAAAGTGTAACATACTTTTAGAACAAGTTCAGAAGGGTCTCAGCGAATACTTGGAGATAAAGCGAGACGCCTTTCCAAGGTAACCCCCTCTCTCAAAATAACAAGAACTACCACTCAACCAAAGTTAAGCAGTCTAAAATTGTGTTGCTTCTGAAAACAGAGGAACAGCTTCATGAGGAATATTGAATTTTGTTTATATTCAGAATCTATATTATATATATTATAATCCTGTTTTGTTTGTATTATTGAATATTGTAACTATTGGATATCGATGCCGATTGAAGTGAACACTGCACAAAGTAACAGCAAATCTTTGTTTGTAGGTTCTACTTCCTGTCAGATGATGAGCTTCTGGAGATTCTATCTCAGACCAAAGATCCCACTGCTGTACAGCCACATTTGCGCAAATGCTTTGAGAACATTGCACGGGTAGGTTTTTGTTTGTTTGTTTTTTTTAAACATTAGTTTCTTTCAGTATTTGAACCATCTATAACAACTGGAAACACATCTGAGACTGTCGCTGTTGCGTTTCAGCTTAAATTCCAGCCAGATCTATTGATCACACATATGTACTCCGGGGAAGGAGAGGAAGTGAAGATGACTCTGACTGTTTCACCCGCTGGGAATGTGGAGGATTGGCTGAGGGATGTGGAAAGATCTATGAAGGCTACAGTTAGGGATTACATTGAACGCTCACTTAAAGTTTACCCGCAGGTCTGTGAATTTAAGTGTTTATGTTTACCATCTACAGCTCTTATATACGTATGTACCCTCTTGATGTCTCAGGAACCTCGTGAAAAGTGGGTTTTATCCTGGCCTGGGCAAGTGGTGATAGCCGGCTGTCAGGTCTTCTGGACGTTGGAGGTGTCAGAGGCTTTGGAGGAAGGGGACTTGGCCGACCGTCTTTATCCTCAGCTGCAGACACAGGTGCAGAACTGTGAAAACATATTATGTGCCATGTGTGTAGTTTTGCAGCAAGTTCCTGTAAACATACACACCACAGGATATACTTATAGGTTATCACATGGTTTGTCTGGACAAACAAATCATGACAAATCATGTGATGATCTTATTATCACATACTATTTGATCATGAGCTTATTATCACGTACTATTTAATCAAAAGACCATTTTGTTTCCAGAAAATGTTCAGTTTATTACATGTATTATATCTAAACAGTGTAAACACAAACAATTGCAAAAATATTTCAACAATAATATTTTATCAACAGTCTTATCTTATCAATGTCTGACAATTAAAGTTCCATTAATCAAGTTTGGGTTTTTTGGTGACTGGAGAAGCACTAGGCACTAAGCACTCGTGTGCTGTTCTCTGATTGGTTGTTTCACGGGCGCGATACCAGAGCAGCGTGCTCTGAGTGGACAGCTACGGGGGCTGATACTGGACATGGTTAAACTCTATATTTTATCAGTATCACTGCCCTGGGCTTTGACACAGTATCATTTCGGCCTTTTCCCGTATCATTCATGGGCGGTTTCTAGGGTACAGGGCCAATTAATACTGTAGTATGTGATAATAAGGTTGTACCGTTTTATCTGTGTGTGAAGTTGGGAAACTTGGTGCAGCTGGTGAGAAGCGGCGTGTCGAAAATGCAGCGAGCAGTGTTGTCTGCCCTCATTGTCATTGAGGTGCACGCTAAAGATGTCGCAGCCAAACTGGTGGAGCAGGCGGTGTCAAGCGTCAATGACTTTGAATGGATTAGTCAGCTCAGGTCTGTTCAGTTTGCTGCTTTTACTCATTAATTAGAAGTCGGTATAACGCAAGATATTTATGTGGGAATAATTTGCCTGTAGATATTACTGGGCCAGAGAGGACCTGTACATCCGAGCGGTGAATGCGGAGTTCCTGTATGGATATGAGTACCTTGGAAACTCTGGGCGACTTGTCATCACCCCACTCACTGACAAGTATGCTACGTCTCCCATAGACTGCTTTTATCTCCCTGGTGTATTTATGGCTTTACTTCAAAATCCTATTTAATTATACCTTTCTTAGATGCTACCTGACCCTGACTGGAGCTCTGCACCTCAAGTTTGGAGGCGCTCCCGCAGGTCCAGCCGGCACAGGAAAGACAGAAACCACTAAAGATCTGGGAAAGGCTCTCGCCATCCAAACAGTGGTCTTTAACTGTTCTGACCAGTTGGATTTTATGGCAATGGGCAAGTTCCTCAAAGGCTTGGCAAGGTGGGTAGTTGTACTTCTTTTTTAACTGAAATTCATTCATTTTCTACCGCGTTTTCCTCACGAGGGTCGCGGGGGTGCTGGAGCCTATCCCAGCTGTCTTCGGGCAAGAGGCGGGGTACATCCTGCACTTGGTCGCCAGCCAATCACAGGGCACATATAGACAAACAACCATTCACACTCACATTCATACCTATGGACAATTTGGAGTGGCCAATTAACCTAGCATGTTTTTAGAATGTGGGAGGAAACCGGAGTACCCGGAGAAAACCCACGCATGCACGGGGAGAACATGCAAACTCCACACAGAGATGGCCGAGGGTGGAATTGAAACCTGGTCTCCTAGCTGTGAGGTCTGCGCGCTAACCACTAGACCACCGTGCCGCCCATTTTAACTAAAATATTAACCAAAAATTATCAATGAATGTGATTCAATGTCATGTCAATGTTAAGACTTATGTCTTGTTGCTGGTCTTGTGCAGCTCTGGTGCCTGGGCGTGTTTTGATGAGTTTAATCGTATTGATGTTGAGGTGTTGTCTGTGGTGGCACAACAGATCACCACAATACAAAAGGCCCAACAACAAAGGGTGAGATGCTGCTTTATTAGAAACCAACTGAGTTTCAAACTTTATGTCAAATTGACTTGAAGTTCAATAAATAATGATTCAATTCTATATTCTGTTTACAGGCAGAGAGGTTTGTTTTTGAGGGTTCCGAGATCCCACTTGTCCCTTCCTGCGCTGTGTTCATTACCATGAATCCTGGTTATGCAGGCCGCACAGAGTTGCCAGACAATCTCAAGGTTTGAAATGCCGATTTAATTTATGAGGATGATGTGATGCAGAGAGAAAGCAGCCACAAAATAGAATGATCTCTCATTGCAGGCCCTGTTTCGTCCAGTAGCCATGATGGTCCCGAACTTTGCCATGATTGCTGAGATCTCATTGTACTCGTTTGGTTTCAGCGATGCCAAAGTCCTCTCTCAGAAGATAACCAGCACATTCACGCTCTCATCTGAACAGCTTAGCTCTCAGGTGAGGTTGAGGAATAGAAACTTCTGGATTTGTTTCAATATATACCCTTTTGAAAACCGGTCCGTTTATAACCCATCCATCCATTCATCATCGCGGGGGTATGTGGGAGCCTATCCCAGGTGACTTTGGGCGCCAGTCAATCGCAGTCATTCACCCTGATTCATACCAATGGACAATTTAAAGTTGCCAATAAACCTAACATGGATGTTTTTGGAATATGGGAGGAAACTGGAGTACAAACTCCACCCAGAAATGCCCAACAGTGATTTTAACTCATCATCCGGATTTCCTGACTGTGTGGCCAACATGCTAACCACTCTCATAACCAAAGACACAATGTCCAAATAAGAATGTTCAAAAATGTTCCAAAACCTGCACAAAAATGACTCCAAAAGTTTAAAATGCATATATTTTCAGGAAAAATGTTTCATCTAAAGTAGTGAGAACTTGGGGAATTTGAACCTCCGTTGTGCATGACGTCCCCCATTTTATGAGACTTCAACTCTGCAAGCGTCAGAGGATTAACACATGTTGTGCTTTTTGGAAACACTCATTCAAAAAGCCGCCCACACGGCAGCCTCTCAGGAATTACGTCACCTGCAGCAGAGTACTTCGTAATTGAAACTGTCAGATAGATACTAATTTAACAATTTGTTTATTCTTACACTATTTTAGTTGGCAATCACTGCATCATACTAATGAGATGTGTGTGATCACATTGTATTGTGCAGATGTAATACATACAACGAGTGCAACCTGGGGAGACAGAGCATTTTCCATCGTGGCCCCCAACCACTGGAACTCTTTGCCCCATTCACTCCGTGCTTGCCTCGACCTTCCCACCTTTAAAAAACAACTCAAAACCCACCTGTTTAAATCCGTTTTTAATGTCTAACTTTTTATACCTGACTGCGGTGCCCCGCCCCGCTTTTAGCGTTGTTTTTAGCTCTGATTGAATGTATGGATATTGTATTTTAATGCATCGTTTACTCTGTTTTTACTCAACTCTATTTTTATTTCTTTTTTTTCTCTACTGTGAAGCGTATTTGAGTACTCTGAAAAAGCGCTATGCAAATAAAATGTATCATTATTTTTTATTATTATTTCTAATCAATTTTCTCCATGTTCAGGATCACTATGATTTTGGAATGAGGTCTGTGAAATCTGTCATCTCAGCTGCTGGGAATCTGAAAAGAGAAAATCCTAATATGAATGAGGTTTGGAGGAAAAAAATCCCAAAACAGTTCATTGTGCAACTTTGAAATACTAAATAATCCCACCTACTCCCAGGAGTTGATCTGCCTGCGTGCCATCAAAGATGTCAACGTACCGAAATTTTTACGAGAGGACCTGAAGCTCTTTAATGGCATTGTGTCCGACCTTTTCCCAAAGACAAAACAGGAGCCAATTGATTACGGCACACTTGAAGAATCCATGCGTAATATATGCTGTAAAATGAACCTAAAAGATGTGAATGGTTAGTATTTACACTACATACTTTTATCTGTTGTGGAGTAGGTTTATTACTGTTTTATATGATTACAGAATACATCGGTAAATGTATTCAGCTGTATGAGACTACTGTGGTGAGACATGGCCTTATGTTGGTGGGACCCTCCGGATCAGGTAAAACCAAGGTAAGTCTTTGTGCTGTTTTCTTTGTAGAATGATTTTTTATAAATATTATCATTTTTGTCACCTTTTAGTGTTATGAGGTTCTCGGTGCGGCGATCACAGCTCTAAAGGGTCAGCCCTCTGTCAGCGGTGATTTGTATGAGGCAGTTCAGACCTATGTGCTCAACCCCAAGTCGATCACCATGGGGCAGCTGTACGGGGAGTATGACTTGCTCACTCATGAGTGGTAAGTAAAACTTTTCTTGGCATTAAGTATAAAACATGGAATACCTACAATAATGTTGTCGCAACCATTCCAGGACAGACGGCATCCTCTCATCTTTAATCCGGATGGGTACATCAGTAATGGACAATGATAAAAAGTGGTACATGTTTGATGGTCCTGTAGATGCTGTTTGGATTGAGAACATGAACACTGTGCTGGATGACAACAAAAAGCTTTGCCTTAGTTCTGGAGAAATCATCAAGCTCTTGGATGTATGGTGAAATATTTTTAGAGTTTTGATTCTGTCATGTCTACCGGACAGAGTGTACTCAGGCAAGTTATGTCCTCCTCCTGCAGACCATGACTATGATGTTTGAGGTGCAGGACTTGGCTGTGGCATCACCGGCTACGGTGTCTCGCTGCGGTATGATCTACCTAGAGCCCAGTGTTTTGGGCCTTGTCCCCTTTACAGAATGTTGGCTCAGGCAGATCCCCAATATCTTGACACAATTCACAGAACAACTCACTTCCCTGTTTGAGAGGTTCTTGCAGGTGAGAATGGAGAGAACATAAGACCACCAAGGCATCTTCGTTATATACTGTATGTTCTACTGTATGTTTTTTTTTCCCCCATGTTTAAACAGGACTCGATCAATTTTGTTCGCACATCAGTAAAGGAGGTCATCACGTCACTCGACAGCAATCTGACCTGTAGTCTTCTCAAACTTATGGACTGTTTCTTCAATCCATTCAACTTTAATGAGGTTTGTATGCGACAATAATAATGTACTCATATTGAAGATGTGCTTCGCATGAACGCTCAATAAATACTACTTTGGAAAACCTGATCAAAATATAGCCTGCATGTCAAACTTTTAATGGAAAAATGATGTCCATGCAACAAATACCCTGGTGCTGTACTACAACACGGCGTAGTCCACCTTTTATCACCTGCGGTATTAGATAGCTTCCATGCAACCCTTAATAGATTCATTTATTAATGGATGTCACTACGGCCAGCCCAGTGTCCTATTGTCAACATTTTTGAGCCCAAATCAACCACTGCTATATGATGTGATGTCTAATATGTTATGATTTTTGTGTAATAATAATAATAATGATTATATACCATAATGCAATATTTTCTTTAATATGTCATCTTTCACAGGAAATTTCAACTGTCTGCTAAACATTTGCAGCATTTCTTGAAATGCTGGCCACAGTAAAGAGCAGCAATAATGCAATATTTTCTTTAATATGTCATCTTTCACTTTGTAAAGCTTGCAAAATTGGCATTTGTGACATGTATTTTCTCACAGGAAATTTGAACTGTCTGACAAACATTTGCAGCATTTCTTGAAATGCTGGCCGCATTAAAGAGCAGCAATTCTTTTGTGATGACTTTCTGCGAACACAACTTATTTTTGCTGTTCCGTGTGTACTTATTTTGCCAAACATCCCAGTGAATGTTGACTGTCGGAGCAAAGGCTGTGCATCTCGATGTGTTGGGTTTTTTTTTTTGAGTTGGGCAAGTTTGTTTTGTTGAATTTTATGGAATAAATTCGGCATATTTCTTTGTTACCTTGCTCATATAATCAATATTCTAACATTGCTCCTCATGTGGCACAACACTTCTGTGAAACGTTTCGGTGCTGAACCAGTGCACACAATAGAGTAACCCCCTTCCTCCTTGTAATATTTTCTTGATTAACTCAATTTTACATCTCAGTTTTTCAAAAATAACATGCACCAACCAGAGCTCTTTGTGTCTCTTAGGATGACAAACCGCCACCCCGAAATAAACTGGAGCGTGTGAATGAGCTGATTGAGCCTTGGTTCATTTTCTCCCTGGTGTGGAGTGTCGGTGCCACAGGAGACGGTCCCAGTGGCCAGCGCTTTAGTGCCTGGCTCAAAAACAAGATGGTCGAAGAAAAGGTCGCATCCACATCTCTGCTTTTGCGTCACATTGTCGGATTATGTCATAGTGAATGTAAGTTAATGTAACTGTTTTTTCGCTTCAGGTTCATTTGTGTTTTCCAGAAGACGGTCTGGTGTATGACTACAGGCTTGATGACGCAGGGATAACTCGTTGGAATGACGAGGAAGAGGATAACAAGAACAGACAGGTGAACAGTTCACGTTGAACAGAAAGATTTAAGACATTACAGAGATGTATTGCATATAAATTGTTTGTTATCTGTATCCAACAGGTTCAGTGGGTCAACTGGGTGAATGATGCAAAGAGTGTTTTAATCACTCCAGATACAAGTTATTCCGACATCATTGTTCCCACTGCGGACACAGTGAGAATGACTTTCCTCATGGATATGCTTTTGTCCAATATGAAGCCTGTAAGTCCATGAATGCTTTCATTTCAAATATACAATAGTAAAAAAAATGGTAGATATACAATGCTGTCTTAGGTTGGCACGGCGGTCGAGTGGTTAGCGCACAGACCTCAGAGCTAGGAGACCAGGGTTCAATTCCACCCTCCATCTCTGTGTGGAGTTTGCATGTTCTCCTCGTGTATGCGTGGGTTTTCTCCGGGTACTCCGGTTTCCTCCAACATTCCAAAAACATGCTAGGTTAATTGGGTAAAATGTTAATTGACTCCAAATTGTCCATAGGTATGACTGTGAATGGGCTCACTACTAGGAGAACCGAGTTCAATTTCACCCTTGGCCATCTCTATGTGGAGTTTGCATGTTCTCCCCGTGCATGTGTGGGTTTTCTCCGGGTACTCCGGTTTTCTCCCACATTCCAAAAACATGCTAGGTTAATCGGCGACTCCAAATTGTCCATAGGTATGAATGTGAGTGTGAATGGTTGTTTGTCTATATGTGCCCTGTGATTGGCTGGCCACCAGTCCAGGGTGTACCCCGCCTCTCGCCCAAAGACAGCTGGGATAGGCTCCAGCACCCCACGCGACCCTCATGAGGAAAAAGCGGTACAAAATGAATGAATGAATGAACAATGCTGTCATCTGTTTTTATGTATGATTAGAAAATGAATGAATGAATGAATTAATAAATATCTTTCACTGATATATTTGTATTTTTTGTCAACCAGTTGCTTTGTATTGGGCCCACTGGCACAGGAAAGACACTTGCCTTGGCTGACAAGCTGCTAAAAAATATGCCCGGGCAATACATCACACACTTCCTCATGTTCTCAGCCCGCACATCAGCCAACCAGACTCAAGATTTTATAGACAGCAAGCTCGATAAAAGGTAGGCTTTTCCAATAGACAAACTAAATATTACTAACCAGCCATTTGTAACTCAACATTTGAATTGCTAATTGCTAGGCGGAAAGGTGTATTTGCGCCTCCGAAGGGCAAGTACTTCATCTTCTTTATTGATGATCTAAACATGCCAATGTTGGAGACCTATGGCGCCCAGCCCCCCATTGAACTGCTACGGCAGTGGATGGACCACGCTGGCTGGTATGACAGGAAGCAGATTGGTGAGTATGATCGTGCACATTTATGTTATTAGTCCTAAAATACTACTCTATAATGAATTTTTAGACCAATAATATCTACCCAATGCTTGGAAGATGACATAAGTTTGTGTTTAGTTGTGATACATTCATACTTCTTTTCTTTTGTGCCTTCTCACAGGGGCTTTTAAGCAAATAGTGGATATCAATTTTGCCTGCGCCATGGGCCCGCCAGGTGGAGGACGGAACCCCATCACACCACGCTTCACACGCCACTTTAGTTTTCTATCCTTCACTGAACTGGAGGATGCCAGCATGAAAAAGATTTTCTCTACAATTCTTGGCGGGTGGATGAGTGAGTCGGTGGTGCCACTTGTGCATTAGTTGTAGTTGTTGAGTTTCTAATTCTGTGTATTTTCTCTTTTAGATGGAAGCATGAGTAAAAAGAATCCAGGAAGTAAGTCAATCCTACCTGAACCATTTTGTAAACATTTTCCAGTAGTCTTGTCTGTTAAATTACATGTTCTAAACTAATAAGTCCGGTACACTGCAACCAACTTTTTCTGATTTTTGTCAAATTATCATTGTTGACAGGATCGGTGCCAGAAATTGTGCCACTGAAAGACGCAATCGTCAAAGCCACTATCCACGTCTACACAACGATTTGCTCTCAGCTTCTCCCAACTCCTGCAAAATCCCATTACACATTCAACCTCAGAGACCTGTCCAAGGTCTTCCAGGGGGTCCTCATGGCCGAGACCACAATGGTGGAGGTAGGTAGTACTACACAAAACTTAATATGCACTAGTGGTGAAACACAGACTACCAGTACTAACAACTAATGTTAAGAAAATCATTAAACAGTGATTATTCATTCATTCATTTTCTACCGCTTATCCTCATGAGGGTCGTGGGAGGTGCTGGAGCCTATCCCAGCTGTCTTTGGGTGAGAGGCGGGTCACACCCTGGACTGGTCGCCAGCCAATCACTGGGCACATATAGACAAACAACCATTCACACTCACATTCATACCTATGGACAATTTGGAGTTGCCGATTAACCTAGCATGTTTTTGGAATGTGGGAGGAAACCGGAGTACCCGGAGAAAACCCACGCATGCACGGGGAGAACATGCAAACTCCGCACATAGATGGCCGAGGGTGGAATTGAACTCGGTTCTCCACTCGTGATTAATGATGGCATAAGGTGTTTATAGTTAACACGACTTTGCTTGGTCTTAGAACAAAGAAATGCTGCTTCAGCTGTGGTACCACGAGAACTGCAGAGTTTTCCAGGACCGTTTGGTGTGTGTGGAAGACAGGGACTGGTTCAACAGCCTCCTTAAGGATTGTATTGAAGAGTTTGGCTGCAAGTACGACGACGTCGTGCCATGCCAGCCTGTCTTATATGGAGATTTCATGATTCCCGGTGCACTCCACAAAGTTTACACATTCATAGAAGACAAAGAAAAGGTGAGTGAAAATGCTACTGAGTCGAATGTTATTCATAAGCAGAGAATCAATTGTTGTGTGTCTTACCAGCTCTCATGTTATGTTGATATTTTCTAGTTGGAAGATGTTATGGTGGAGTACATGGAAGACTACAACCAAAACTGCACGCCCAAGATGAAGCTTGTGCTCTTCATGGATGCCATCCAGCACGTGTGCCGAATCAGTCGTGTCCTGCGCCAGCCGCTCGGCAATGCCCTCCTGCTTGGCGTCGGTGGCAGCGGACGACAGTCCCTTACAAAGCTTGCCTCATATATGTGAGAACCCTTCATTTCCCTCCACATTAATGAGATAAACACAAAAAACTGCATTATCTTGTATTGACATATTTTCATAGATAGTAACATTTCAGCAGCTGTTCACGCAGCTTGAGGTTTATTTTTCTCCAACTTCCATATTGTGGCCTTAAAAAGTGTTCCTCTTCATATTTAGATCCGAGTATAAGTGTTTCCAGATTGAGCTGTCCAAGAACTATGGTCAACTTGAGTGGCGGGAGGACATTAAAAGCATCATGCTGAAGGCTGGCATCCATAACCAGCAGATCACCTTTCTGTTTGTGGATACACAGGTTATCACTTTTCTACATTGCATATGTATCAAAATATGAACTGTCTTTACATATAATTCCAAAGTATCACATCTGAAATATTAATTAATTGCATTATTTACTCACCAGATTAAAAGTGAGTCATTCCTGGAAGATATCAACAGCATTTTGAACTCCGGTGATGTTCCCAACTTGTATGCATCAGACGAACAAGAACGCATCCTGGCAGCAATGAAGCCAGTGGTGCAAGAGCTGGCTCAGCAGCCAACCAAATCCAATCTTATGGCCGCCTACCTTAAAAGAGTCCGTAGCAACATCCACACTGTACTCTGCATGAGGTTAGTGGTCTCTTTTTATTGATTTTTTTTTAAATTAATTTCCCGTGCTCACATTCTTCCCCATTTTATTGTTTGTAGTCCTATCGGGGAGGTGTTTCGTGCACGACTGAGGCAGTTTCCCTCACTGGTAACATGTTGCACCATAGACTGGTTCAGCGCTTGGCCCGATGAGGCTCTGCAAGCTGTGGCAATGTCATTTCTTAATGAGCTACATGAGCTCGATGCTAGCCCCGATGTAATGGATGGACTGGTAAGGACGCTGCTTGTGTTTTTCTTTGTCATAAAAAAAACTGCTAATCAGCGAGCATTTCATTTCATTCCAGACAAATATGTGCATGAAGATCCACCAAAATGTAGCCAGCAAGTGTCAGCAGTTTCTTGCTGAGCTTTCTCGACAAAACTATGTCACACCCAAGAGCTACCTGGAATTACTCAACATCTTCTCGGATCTGATTGGACGCAAGAAACAGGAGCTGTGCCGTGCTAGGAAGCGCATGAGCACTGGTCTGGACAAGGCAAGGCCTCAAATTCATTTTGGACCATCACACCTTTGGGGGAGGGGAGAGGTGTTTATATGTGTAAATATTCTTTATTAGTAGCCTTTTGGGACTAAGGTTGTTGTCCTGATTCTACAGCTTCTTAGCACAGCAGAGGATGTGAGTAAAATGCAAGAGGAGCAGGAGTCGATGAGACCTCTTTTGGAGGAGGCTGCAAGGGAAACCGAGGTCACAATGGAGACCATCAAAGTAAGAAAATGTGTGATGAGTGCGATGCACTGTATTGGGGTGTTTGCTGATAAACCAATTGAGCTTTTCTATTTTACCATGGCAGAAAGACTCTGTGATTGCAGAGGAGACCCGAAAGTCGGTGCAAGAAGAGGAAGCCAAAGCTACAGAGAAAGCCCGTGTAGCAGGAGAGATTGCCAGCGATGCGCAGAGAGACCTGGATGAGGCGTTGCCGGCGCTCGAGTCTGCTCTCACCAGCCTCAAGTCACTCAACAAGGGAGACGTCACTGAGGTCACAGACTATGATCTGGATGTGGAAGCTACTCAACCTTATTCATATTGAATTATATTACTGTTGTTCATAGGTGCGTGCCCTGCAACGCCCTCCTCAAGGGGTGAAGTTGGTAGTTGAGGCTTTGTGCATCATGAGGGAAGTCAAACCTAAGAAGGTGGCTGGAGAAAAACCCGGAACCAAGGTTGATGACTACTGGGAACCTGGCAAGGTTTTGCTGCAGGATCCTGCTAAGTTTCTGGATAGCCTTTTTAACTATGATAAGGTAAGAATATACATTTAGTATATTCACTATTTCAAAATTGTAATCTGATTAAACACAGATTAAGTAATTAATCATAATTAATCACCATCAGCAACTATGTCTGAAATATGCCAATTTTTACTGTATTTAATAAGAAATATAAATGACAGCAAATGATAATTTATATCTTTATGTATTAACAGCTCCAAATGAACTGACTATGTCAATCAAGCTAAAAGATACCACACATGTCTCAAAATCTATTTGTGTAACACTTAACACCAACTATTATGATGAGCAATGAGGGGTTGCATTCACAGACATCACGTAATTTAAGGAAAATCTATTTTTTTTCAGTGTCATTTACAGCATACTTAAATTGTACATCTGAATTAACCATTTCCCCCCCAAATATTCAATTTTGATATTATTATTTTAAATGGTTCTAGCTTTAAAATGAGATAAAGGTATACTGTAAATAAGAAAAAACATCAGTATGACCCAAAGTTTGTGATAGGAGTAAATTCACTTTACTAATATGCATAGTAGGATGTCACCAGGCTCCCTGTCTCCACCATACCCAACAATCTCATCAAAATGTCTGATCGACTTGTTAGACTCTTCCTCACCCCTCGCACGCAAACACAGCCATCATCATTATTAAGATTTACAACGGGATCTTGAACACTACTGCTGCCTTTACATTACATTTAAAGTAATATCAGTTTGTGATGATAGGTGTCAATATTAATTTGAAGTGTATCATCGTTGATGTAGATCTAATTCAGCCAAATTATACTTTATTGTTTACTGTTTATTGTGGTTGTAGGAACTTCATTTAATCAAACTAGGTAGAGATACTGTATTGTCGGAATGTTTTATGTCCACCATTTCATGTTTCAGGATAACATTCCAGAAAGAGTGATTACTCTAGTGCAGCCCTACATAGATAATGAAGAATTCCAACCAGCTGCCATTGCCAAGGTTTCCAGAGCCTGTACTTCAATTTGCCAGTGGGTCCGAGCCATGCATCTTTATCACTTTGTAGCAAAGGCCGTTGAGCCTAAACGGGTAAAACCTAAATTATTGTCCTTTTTGTGAATTTGACACTGTAAGAATATTATCTAAATATGCATATTGTGTATATTTGAACAGCAAGCTCTCCAAGCAGCCCAGGCGGAATATGATGAGTCCCAGAGGAGTTTGAAAGCCGCTAAAGAAATGCAGGAGGCAGTGGAGAGTGGTATCGTTGCACTGCAAGTCAAGTACCAAGACTGCTTGGCCAAGAAAAATGAACTGGACCACAAGTTTCAATTGTGTGAGATACGCCTTGTTCGGGCAGATAAGGTCAGAGCAAAATCAACACCGTTGTGATGTGATTGAATTAGAATTACTGTACAGTGTTTTTTGTTTATAACGGGGGGATAGGTTCCCAAAATAGCCCTCAGTACGTGAAATCCGTGAAATAGCCAACTTAATTTTTTTACAATTATTATACACATTGTAAGGCTATAAAACTTCTCACCATTACCATTTTCTCACATTTTTTTTTGTTTAAACACTCTCAAAGTTCAAATTTCGTTTGACACAAGAAATTATTAAGGGACTCACATGTATTTCACTTCTTTTACCGTGTCTCTTTGTCCTTGCTCCGTTACACTGTAGTGTTTTTGTATCCTTGTTAAAACATATTGATCCTGTTCACATATTTTCTTCCTCCTCGCCTCCTTTTTGAACCGATGATTCATTTATTCCGTAATGGCGCCCCACATCCGCCACTTCTACTTTCAAGTTCAACTTTTTGTGCTTACTGTGCCTTTTGGGTTGCAGGACATTTTGTCAGAATTGTGTGTTTTGTCAGGGAGAAAACTTGCAACAAAAAGTTCTGATTGGTCCATATTGATTAGTCTCTGCTGTCTTTCAGCTTATAGCTGGACTGGCAGATGAGAAAACACGCTGGAAAGATACTGTGCAACATCTGGAATATATGGTCAATAATGTCTCAGGTGATGTATTACTATCTGCCGGATATGTAGCGTACCTGGGACCCTTCACGGTAAGCAGGTGTCTCCACTGAAGAAAAAAATGGATCTATATTTTAACGTTTAGTTAATGATTTGAATATTTGTGTTCCAATTTTATGTGTGTGTGTGTAGGGAGAGTACAGGGCTGCCTTGGCAGAGGAGTGGCTGCGATCTTTCAAGGAGCTAAACGTTCCACACACTGATGCGCCCAATCTCATGACCACCCTTGGTGATCCCGTCAAGATTCGCTCCTGGCAGGTCAGAATCTATCTTGTGATTTCTCTTTTGAAGTATGACATATGTAATGTTTTATTTTATGAACAGCTATCAGGATTGCCTAAGGATAACCTTTCGGTGGAGAATGGTGTGATCGCCCAGTATTCTCTCCGCTGGGCTCTTTTTATTGATCCTCAAGGACAAGCCAACTCGTGGATCAAAACCATGGTATGTTCGATATGTACTTTTAACTGTATCATTATTGAAGATATTCTGCACCAGATGTCTTAAAATGGTAGATTCTATCTGTTTTTGTCTTTCTCTGTCATCCAGGAGAAGGACAGTGGACTGGAGATTATAAAGCTCAGTGACCGGGATTTCCTACGCAGTCTCGATAATGCAATTCGCTTTGGTAAACCCTGCTTACTTGAGAATGTAGAAGAAGAACTGGACCCTGCTTTAGAACCTGTACTGTTACAGCAGGTAAATACTCCATGTATGACTGTACATCAATACCACTATACTGTATGACGGTCCGCCACACTGCTGAACTTTCCTGTTTGGCCCTTTAGACATTTAAAGAGCAAGGCACCTTAAAACTGAAGCTGGGTGATTCTACCATTCCCTATCACAAGAGCTTCAAGTTCTACATCACTACTAAGCTACCAAACCCGCACTACTCTCCGGAAATTTCCACTAAAGTCACCCTTATCAACTTCACGCTGTCACCAAGGTAATACACCTTGAAATCAGATTCATTTATTTGTTTTTCTACCACTTGGGTGTGCTGGAGTGTAGGCAGACAAGCCAAAATACAAAGACGCAACCATTCATACCCCAAGCTGTGAGGCCAGCGCAGCACTCTATTTTATGCTTTTTAATATTAATGTGTTAATTTTGGCTTTCTTACTGAAATCCGGCAAATCGAAACAAATGTCAGGAAACGTCTTGTGTAATAAACAAACACATGATGCTTCTTGTACTGTGATGCCACTAGATGTATTTCACAAATAAACACTGTTTGTGCAAGTAGTGCAATATTTATGTATTTATTTATTTTATTTTATTTGGGCAAATATATGAAACATTACAGTGCATTTCTTACATCAATGAAAATATAACTTTCCATTATTTACATTTGTATTCAACTATCTGATCACAAGCCCAAAAGGAGTAGGCCGAAGCCAAAGCTTATAAATGCCTACCCCTTTTTGCAAGATATAATCATGTTCATGCCACAGTCTTGTTTTCCTCTGTTATTATTATCATTGTAATATTATTATTGTTATTATCATTATTATCATTATTGTTATAGTCTTTATCATTATTACCTTTATTATTGTTATTATAATCATCATCATCTTATTCTCAATATTTTGTCTCAAAAAATGAATCAACTAAAATAACAAGTTTTCCTACTATCTAGTAATGCTGGTAACTATACAATTTGTAAAGCTGCACATTTCTATGTGGCACAAACATCCGTTGAAGAATAACATGTAAAAGTAAAAAACTGTCATCCCTGTCTTGCTGATATCATCATCGCTAGAAAGAATAATGCTAATATCAGTGAATATTTTGTTTGTCTCCAGTGGTTTGGAAGACCAGCTTCTGGCCCAGGTGGTGGCGGCAGAGCGACCAGAGCTGGAAACGGCTAAGAACCAGCTGATAGTCAGCAATGCCAAAATGAAGCAAGAGCTGAAAGATATTGAAGATGAGATCTTGTTCCGTCTCAGTTCCACTGAGGGAAACCCTGTGGACAATCAAGAGCTCATTGAAGTGTTGGAAGCGTCCAAAGTCAAAGCTGCCGAGATCCAGGTTTGGTTCCGTTCTAGTAGTTTTATTCCTTTCAGAACTGAAAGCAAAAGCCCTGTAATCCTCATACGAACCACAGTAAGATACAGTCCTATTGGCTCATACCAACCACAGTTATTTCCACTGGTGAATGAATCACTGACTACTTAAGTAAATATTTTTGGCTTTGTTTACTTTTTTTGGCTAACACAAGTATTTTGTCTCCGTCAGGCCAAAGTGATTGTGGCAGAGGAGACAGAGAAGGACATAGACGCCACACGCCTGGAGTATGTGCCCGTCGCTGTGCGCACACAGATTCTCTTCTTCTGTGTCTCAGACTTGTCCAACGTTGATCCCATGTACCAGTACTCTCTGGAGTGGTTCCTCGGTATATTCATGGCGGGCATCACCAATGCCGAGAGAGCAGGTAGCTTTCAGTACGTATCAAAGATTCTGTTTGACAGTCTCCGCTCACTTTATTCTTACTGACAGACACGGTGGAGAAGCGAATCGACAACATCAATGAATACTTCACCTTCAGCCTGTACTGCAATGTGTGTCGCAGTTTGTTTGAGAAGCACAAACTCATGTTTGCGTTTCTCCTTTGTGCTCGCATTCTGATGAACGATGGGGAAATTGACATGGTGAGTAAACGAGGCGTTTGGTCCATCGTGTTTTTAGCACATTGAGGATTGGCTAAGTAGTTGCTTTTACTGGTAACTAGTTACTTTTGTAGTGGAGTACTTTTGTACCGTGCCCAACACCGTCTCTCGCACAGTGCAAATGTTGAACTAATCAACATGAACGACATCAATGTGCTTTTTCATTCATGTCAGGCTGAGTGGCGTTATCTGTTATCGGGCGGGATGGCCAGCCAGGAACTTCCCAACCCAGCCATAAGCTGGCTATCTGGTCGAGCCTGGAAGGACATCTTAGGCCTGAGTTCCCTGGAGACCTATAGCGACTTGGCATCGAGCTTTCACAAACATCTGGAAGGCTTCAAGAGCATTTTTGACAGCAATCTTCCTCACAGGCAAATATACACAGCAGCGACACACATTTCAGGAACGTGAACTGAAAGAAGGTGTCAATGTGTGTAACAAACTGTCCGGGTTGTGTTTGTCTGCATTCAGAGAGCCTCTCCCTGGAGAGTGGGATGGGAGGCTGGACAGCTTTCAAAAGCTGTTAGTTCTGCGATGCCTGAGGGCTGACTGTCTTGTTCAAGGCATACAGGACTTTGTGTCTGCAAAGCTTGGACAGCGCTTCATTGAACCTCAGGTAGCGTTGTGCTTCCTCTGTCCTTTATGGCTTGAAGTGCATGGCATTTGTAGTCATTACATGCTTTCCACATATGAAAAGGGCATCGTAGTAACCGGATTATCATAATAACCGGGTATCGTACTAACGGAACTAATTATATCATAAAAGACTAGAAATTTGCCGGGAAATTAAAATAGTATTGTAATAAGTAGTAATTCGTTATAACCGATATCGATATAACGAGACTTTACTGTATTTATATAGAACTGCAAAGAATAGATAGATAAATCAATGAAGACATGAAGGAAACATCTAAAAAATTGTGTTTTATGCAAGCAGCAATATCTACACTATGTATCTATGGTTTGATTCTCATTTACAATATCTTTCAACTAGACCTCAGACCTCGCTGTGGTCTTCAAGGAGTCTTCCCCCTCCTCTCCCCTCATCTTTGTTCTGTCTCCTGGCACTGACCCGGCTTCTGACCTCTATAAGTTTGCCGATGCGATGCACTTTTCCAAGAAAATGAGTGCCATCTCCCTAGGTCAAGGCCAGGTTAGAGACGTTGCTTCTCCTTGACACACTCAAAACATTGTGACTTAAATGTATGCTGTATGGAAAATCTACTTGTTTGGCGTCTGTTATCTTATTAACATCGGATCTCTACTGCATCCAGGGTCCCTTGGCTGAAGCCATGATGCGCACTGCCATGGACAGAGGTCAGTGGGTGTTCTTTCAGAACTGCCACCTGGCGCCCAGTTGGATGCCGTCACTGGAGAGTCTTATTGAGAACATTGACCTGAAGGTACTGTGGCGTCAATGGTTGTTTGTGTATACTATTTGTGTTCTGCGATTGGCTGGCAACCAGTCCAGGGTGTACCCTGCTTCTCGCCCCAAGTCAGCTGGGATAGGCTCCAGCATACCCGCGACCCTAACGAGGATAAGCGGTATAGAAAATGAATGGGTACTGGGGCGCTTATAATGTTTTCCTTTTGACACCACCACCTGTTCCTTCACTTTCTTTCCCATAGGTGCACAAAGATTTCCGTTTATGGCTCACAAGTCTCCCCAGCAATAGATTCCCAGTGTCCATTCTTCAAAATGGGACAAAGATGACCATTGAGCTACCCAAAGGCATCAAGGCCAATCTGCAGAAAACCTACCTGAAGCTCACAAATGATTTTATCACTTCATCCAACAAGGTGCGACTCTTACACTATTATGAGTTTAAAAACATTCCCTCTATGTTTCAGGAAATGGGTTGACTCAGTTCTTCTCTCCAGGTAGCACACTTGAAGTCGTTGCTCTTGTCTTTGTGTTTGTTCCACGGAATTGCTCTGGAGCGAAGGAAGTTTGGTCCTTTAGGCTTCAATATTCCATACGAGTTCACAGATGGCGATCTGAACATTTGCATCAGCCAGCTCAAAATGTTTCTGGACGAGTACCAGAATATTCCATATAAGGTAACTTCACTCAGCCTGTTGGAAATAAATGTACAACCATTGATTTGCCACTGACAAAGAGGTTATTTTTAATTCCTTTGGTTTGTCTCTTCAGTTATTTCCTATCATTGATCATGGTTCACATTCATAAATGTCACAAATGTCTCATTCATTGTCTCCACATCTGTCCAGGTTCTGAAATACACTGCAGGGGAGATCAATTATGGAGGCCGAGTGACAGACGAGTGGGACAGGCGCTGTCTTCTTAGTGTACTGGAAGACTTCTACTGTCCTGCTGTGCTTAGCGAGGAACATATTTACTCTGAATCTGGAGTTTACCGGCAGATTGAGACAAATGTGGATATCAAGGTGAGATTAGCATTTCAAATTTAATGTGCAAATACTTTCCGTATTTTCCGCATAATGTTATTTTCCAAGGTGTACACGTACTTTTACAATTCAAAGCCGTGCTTTTAATGCATAAATTGCCACTCGGGGTGGGTGCGTGGCATGTCATTTCTGACTTTAGGGCTACTTAGCATACATCCACAGTCTGCCCATCAATGACACACCTGAGATATTTGGTCTCCATGACAACGCTAACATCAGCTTTGCCCAGAATGAGACGTTTGCTCTGCTGGGAGCTGTGCTACGTCTCCAGCCTCGAACTGCATCCGCTGGAGGCAAGACCTTGGAGGAGGTGTTGAATTTGATCAATTCCTATTTAGTGTTGACTGCATTGCCTTTTTGTTGTCAATACATAGATAAATACTTAGTCATCTCCAAGAGAATATAATGTATTATAATGTATAATTTACTTGTACAACAGATAGTGGAGGAGATAGTAGCGGGCATCGTGGTGAGGGTCCCAAAGCCTTTTGATATTCAGGAGGTGATGGAAATGTACCCTGTACTCTATGAAGAGTCCATGAACACAGTCCTCATCCAGGAGGTCATCAGGTAACAACATACAGTATTCCTCTCCGTCATCTGTACTACTCATTCCCAATAAAATCAATGCATGAACAGCTCGCATCCTCCGGATTGTAGTATGCATTCAGCAAAGTACGGCCCGGGGAAAAAAGACCAGTACATTTACAAAAATAAATAAAGTCACAGTATTAGGAGAAAATATAGCATAAATTTGAAATATTAAAGGAAAAAAGTTGTAAAATGAGAAAGAAACAAAACAAATAATAAATTAGCTTTTTTTTTTTCAAATAGTCTGCTGCATTTTACATTTGAACGTCCATCCCATCCATTTCCTGTGCTGCTTGTCCTGGCTAGGTTCGCGAGGGTAAGCTGGAGCCTATCCCAGTGAACTTGGGGAGAGAGGCACATATAGACAAATAACCATTCACACTCACATTCATACCTATGGGCAATTTACAGTGTCCAATTAATTGAACATGCATGTTTTTGGTGGGAGTACCCGGAAAAAGCCCACGTACAGGGAGAACATATAAACTTCAGGATGTTTACTTTAAAAAAAAAATGAAAGTAACTCTGTCTTTTGTACTTTCCAGATATAACAATTTGCTAGCTGTCATCGCAAGGAGTCTGAATGATATTGTGAAAGCTCTGAAAGGTTTAGTGGTGATGTCATCAGAACTGGAGCTAATGGCTAACAGCTTGTATAACAACAGTGTTCCTGATATGTGGAAAGCCAAGGTAAGACACACACACTCACACACACACACACACACACAAATATCGTTTACAACCCTTCTGATTGTCTGGCTGATACAAGGGTCCATAGGTCAGATTGCCTGTCTTGGTTATGTTTCCCAGTTCCCCTTTTCATTCATTCCCCAGTCTTGGGGATGAAAAGTTGTATCTATCACAAAATTGGACAGTTTATGAGAATCGATTTAATCAATTTCTATTGTTTTCATAATACACATGCTAAACAGAGACACTGAGGGGCACCCCGTGAGCTAGTAAGGGGTGTTTGGTTCCTTGCTCAATTGCATCTCGGCAGCGCTCAGGAAATGATTCAGTGGGTGGATTTCATTTCCTTTTTTTTTTTGCAAGCTCCCTTTTTGCTTTTCTTTGCGGTTTACATCTTAGCTCCTCCCATAAGGAGACTCCATTGAGAATTTGAATAAATCACTCTGAAGAATAAGAGAGGACTTTAAGTTCAGGCTTGTTGCCAATTTCTTGTTAAGGAAAGGCATTAGACGATGAAATACTACATGCAGTAACCATAAACTAGCTCAAGTATAAATATCACTCTGTCAATGTGTCTACCCTGCTCCACCATGGATGTAAAAGAGATTTCTTCCCTGACCGGGAATCGAACCCGGGCCGCGGCGGTGAAAGCGCCGAATCCTAGCCACTAGACCACCAGGGATTGAGTGTTCATGTCTCCCCTATTTAGGCGTACCCCTCTCTGAAGCCTCTGGCATCCTGGGTGTCCGACCTGCTTCAGAGGATCAGTTTTCTTCAGGGATGGATCTCTAATGGCATTCCGCCTGTATTCTGGATCAGCGGCTTCTACTTCCCTCAAGCCTTTCTCACCGGAACCTTGCAGAATTATGCTCGGCGCTTCGGCATCTCCATAGACACTATTGGATTTGACTTTGAGGTAGCTGCATGTTGACTCTAAATTATCCATAGGTATGAATGTGAGTGTGAATGGTTGTTTGTCTATATGTGCCCTGTGATTGGCTGGCGACCAGTCCAGGGTGTACCCCGCCTCTCGCCCAAAGTCAGCTGGGATAGGCCCCAGCATACCACCGCCATCCAAGTGAGGATAAGCGGCATAGAAAATAGATGGATGGCTATGTTAGACTTCTCCGAAATGAGTTGTTTATTTGAAAGTTATGGTAATATGTCTGTTTGTCCTCTCAGGTTGTGTTGAAAGCAGTGTCTGATATAAATGAGAAACCAGACACAGGCTGTTACATCAATGGCTTATTCATCGAGGGTGCTCGCTGGGATAATGATGCCGCTCAGCTCACAGAGTCCAGACCTAAGGAGCTCTACACGGAAATGGCTGCCATTTGGCTTATCCCCACACCAAACCGGAAAGCTCCGACCTCTGGGATCTACATCTGCCCCATCTACAAGACCTTAACACGTGCTGGTCAGTATACTATTAAGCATAACTGTTCTGCTCATCACCCTCGGCCATCTCTGTGTGGAGTTTGCATGTTCTCCCCGTGCATGCGTGGGTTTTCTCCAGGTACTCTGGTTTCCTCCCACATTCCAAAAACATGCTAGGTTAATTGGCGACTCCAAATTGTCCATAGGTATGAATGTGAGTGTGAATGGTTGTTTGTCTATAATGTGCCCTGTGATTGGCTGGCGAACAGTCCAGGGTGTGCCCCGCCTCTCGCCCGAAGACAGCTGGCATAGGCTCCAGCACCCCCGCGACCCTTGTGAGGAAAAAGCGGTAGAAAATGAATGAATGAATGAACAAAACAGTAAAAATAAGAACACCTCCTTTGTCCCCTTACGCTGGAAGAGGTGTTGCAAGGGAAGAGGAGGCAGTCTTTTTGGTAGGTTCAAAGGTCGCGGTGTTAGAGCGCCTGGGACCAGGTGCGACATGCAGCCAATGCTCGTCCACTGAGCATTTTACAAAAAGCTAATTTAATGTCACTTTCACTTTTTGTTTCTTGGGCGGCTGCCCCCAGAAGCATCTGACTCATGCTTTGGGGGACCATACATAATGGAGGGTTAAGTTATTGGAACTTAGTCCTCGTGAGTGCTGCCATCACTAGGGAGCTGCGGTTCATTGAGGGAGTGGAGGAGTGGAATAAGTTTCCAGTCACAATCTATGTTGTGTTATTTTCAGAGGATAGTAAATCTATACTGCATTCTATACTGTACACAGTCGACACTAAGTTAAATCCAAGTTTTACTTCTAATAAAAATGGTTGCGGTACTCACCTTTGTGAGATACTATAATGAGTTTAGGTTATTACCATGTCTAAGTGCGGGTACTGCTCAGGTTGGATCTCCTTGTAGTGGTTTGTATTACTCACCCCAAAATAGACAGCAGTCAGCTCGTATCGTATTTCATGAAGGCCCAGAAAGTGGAGCTCTGTATTTTCCATCCTAAGCACTCAGCCGTCACCTCGTGTTGTCACGTCGGTCTGTGCGGAAGCCAAACTCTTAGAACAGAAGAAGAACAGCGAGCAGTTTGACCATCCGGTTTATGTCACTGAAGTCCTCATCTGTTTTTTACAGGCACCTTGTCTACTACGGGTCATTCTACCAACTATGTGATTGCAGTGGAGCTGCCAACAGATCATACCCCGGGACACTGGATCAAACGGGGAGTGGCCCTCATTTGTGCTTTGGATTATTGAAAACACACTACGGCCATTAGTTGGTGTGTTTTAATATTGTTTTTTTCACAGCAATAATAAATAGGGCAGCCTACAATTAGCATTACCTTGATACCATTTTGTAGAGGAGTGGTGCCGCCCGGTCCAAGAACTGTGACAGTTTGGTGAGGATCTGGATAAAGGTGTGGATAGAGGAGTTACACTGTACTGTACTGTACTACTATGGTCATAGGTCCTATGGTTCTAGGCAGGACTCGAGACTAAGATTAAGATATGCCTTTATTCGTCCCTCAGTGGGGAAATTTGTAGGCATCGCTAAACACTAAACAGCGCTTATGACTTGTTTTACAGCTACTTGTTAGGACTCGGATATTTCCACTTCATGAATTTGGACTTGACTCGACCTATCTTGTCTTTACATCAGACCCCCCCCCCCCCAATTTCAGCTGATGAAAAGATTTGTAATTATTTAGAAATAAAACATCTAATGACACGACCTTTGTAGACTTTTTGCACAGTGCTGTATCAAATAGTAACACTTAAACATGACATTACTAAGTAATAGTAATAAAACATCTAATGACATGGCCTCTGTAGACTAACATTTAAACATGACATTACTAACAACATTATGAGCGTTTTTTGTCCATATTTCAACTGAATCAGCACTTGTTGACAAGCTGCTGCTCCTTTAAGACATCGGTGGGGGGGTTAATGGAGGGTTGGGGGGGTGTCGGGTTGTGAAATGAGATTTTTACAGTAGAGGGTGGTGCTTCCAGACATTGTCCATGTGAAGGCAATCCATGTGCATTACTATTTTAATGAAAACATAACCAAAGCTTTACTCTTTTTGACAGTATAAAGATGTTTACGGTTGCGAGCCGGTAACCAGGAAGTTTTCTGAAAGCTGCGAAGGGGCGGGAGGGTGTCCAGGACAGCCGGGACCCGTCGACTTGACGCATATACTGGACATCAAATAGTCCGAGTCATCGACTTTGGTTGAATCACTCCGGCTTTTTTCCTCCGCCGAGGGGGGGACAACGACTAGTGCGAACATGCTACAGGATGGAAACGGGAAAGAGACCCCGCTGCGAGCACCAACGGCGGAAACCGAGCACGAATCGTCGGATATTGACCCGAGGCAACAGCCGCCGCCACCTCCCCCTGCTGCCGCTTCGGCCAGCGAAGAGACCCACTTCCCCTTGCCCGGCATCACTAAACTGGACATCAAGAGACACGCAGTGACAGACGATTATAAAATCTCCAGTCAGGTTCTGGGTTTAGGAATCAATGGCAAAGTTATGCAGTGCTTCAACAAGAAGACTGGAGAGAAGTGCGCCTTAAAGGTAACACTCACCTGTGCAAGCCAATACTACACTTACGTCATATACACTAACATTATAATGGAGGTATTGAACAAGTGTATTGCTGCCCTAAATTAACACATTTTAAATGCCACAATTTGTAATTGACTACCTCATTGGAGATGAAATTGTATTTACATTTCTGTGAAAAAATGCAATTTTTACAACTAAGTTAGCCGCCACTTAAAGTAATGGGGAATGCGTTTTAACATAAAACAAGTGACAATAACAAAAGTATTGGAACATCACTCTAGTTTTGCTTTCAATCAATGTCTGCACATGATCCCTGGTGTATATTCTTTCACACATACTGTACATGAATGGTGATTGCTGAATTTAGCTTTACTGACATCACAATTGTACATTTCGTGCAACTTAATAGGGGTTTTCCTGTTAATGTTGGTTACATTTCAGAATGGATGATGTTTACATTCCGGGGGGATCCACTGCATCTACATCCTGCAGGCCAGTGTTTCATTGGTTGATAAATAAATTCCACCCACGGCCATCTATGTGTGGAGTTTGCATGTTCTCTCCATGCATGCGTGGGTTTTCTCCTCCCACATAAAAAAAAAACATGCTAGGTTAATTGGCGACTTCAAATTGTTCAAAGTGGCAGCACGGCCATCGAGTGGTTAGCGCGCAGACCTCGCAGCTAGGAGAGCAGGGTTCAATTCCACCCTCAACTTCCACCATCTGTGTGTGGAGTTTGCATGTTCTCCCCGTGCATGCGTGGTTTTTCTCCGGGTACTCCGGTTTCCTCCCACATTCCAAAAACATGCTAGGTTAATTGGCAACTCCAAATTGTCCATAGGTATGAATGTGAGTGTGAATGGTTGTTTGTCTATATGTGCCCTGTGATTGGCTGGCCACCAGTCCAGGGTGTACCCCGCCTCTCGCCAGAAGACAGCTGGGATAGGCTCCAGCACTCCTGTGACCCTTGTAACAAATGAATGAACGAATGATCTTTTTTGATATGTTTCGGGTTTGACTACGGTGTTGTCATGTCATGTGAATTTATTTATTGATGCATATGCTCACCCATCACGGTCCAAACGAGCTGTGGGCACTCATTGGACAGCCGAACTGGGGAAGTGAGCCGAGTCGTGCAGCCGAGTCGTGCACTCCATTCCATGTAAAATGTGCTGATTCAACAATAACATGACGCATTAGGTTAACATTGACAGAACTAAGATTTAGTTTCTTTTCATTTGTCTCAGATTTGAGAGTTTTACGACGAGTCATTATGTCCGTGCTAAGCTTTAGTTTCACATGCATATGTGACTGCTACTACTCTCTAGACTCCCATTGCTTTGCCCCCCCTTCTGGTTTCACATGCTCCCAGTGTGGACATGCAGCTAGGGTTCCCAGAAGCCTCTACATTGAAGTTTGATGAGGGTGACACTTTTATTCAGGGCGCACTACGCCTTGCATATACTGTTAGCACCGTCACCTGCCATTACCGGACCACAGACTCACTCGCTGAGATTTAGAAGCTTAGAAGCGGGATTCCGTAGCCAAAAGTTAACAAAAGAGGAACTGCAGACGTAGAGACAAGGTGAGGACTTAAGGCCAAAGGTGATGAATCTAATCAAAGCATTCACATTCTTGTTTCTTCTTGTTTTTTAATGCACAAGATTAGACACATGCAATCCAGAAAATGATATGTAAAGTGGGCTAATAAATTGACAATAAAAGCACAAATACTGCGGATTTCAGAAAACAACAGATGGAATGATACATTACTCTACAAGAAGCAATGAAGTCTGGAAAATTAAATAATTTAAAAAAAATCCCAAAAATTGTTAACTATAATGATGAAAATGGTAATATTAATGATGATTATAATGATGGTAATAATGATAAAGATTATAACAATAATGATAATAATGATAATAACAATAATAATATTACAATTATTATAATAACAAGGGAAAACAAGACCGTTTTTTACTTTTACATGTTATTCTTAAACGGATGTTTGTGCCACATAGAAATGTGCAGCTTTACAAATGGTATAGTTACCAGCATTACTAGATAGTAGGAAAACTTGTTATTTTTGTTGATTAATTTTTTGAGACAAAATATTGAGAATAAGATGATGATGATTATAATAATTGATGATAATAACAATAATAATAATGGTAATAATGATAAAGACTATACCAATAATGATAATAATGATAATAATAATAATATTACAATGATATTAATAACAGTGTAAAACAAGACTGTGGCATGAACATGATTATATCTTGCAAAAAGGGGTAGGCATTTATAAGCTTTTGCTTCAGCCTACTCCTTTTTGGGCTTGTGATCAGATAGCTGAATACAAATGTAAATAATGGAGAGTTGCATTTGGATTGGTGTGGGAGATGCACTGTGGTGATTCGTGTATTTGTCCAAATAAATATATATAAAAAAAGCATTCACATTCAGATAATTTCCTCAACAACAAGCAAGTGTGGGAAAGTTACAAGTATGTTTCTATGCCCATGTAGTTGCAGGAAATCTTGGGTTTACATGAATTAACATGTCCTTTAGGTGAGACAAGAACAACTGATAGAATAGCGCACACTCAGTTCAAAGGTGATGACAACAAATATTTGTGTTCTTCGTCTTGTCGCTTGTGTCCTGCTTGTAAAACGAGCGGGACCGCTCCTGATTGTAATTAAAATCCTGCGGTTGCCTAGCAGACCACAGAGTTCCTTATTGCCGCTAAAGCTAACTTAGGCGGTTTGTTCAGCATTAGGATCACTTCAAAGCCAAAAGACGAGATACTGAGTTTTTAATGTGGAGCGAAGGTCAGCGGGTTTCACCTACTCGTGAGCTTTTTAATTACATATTCTTCTAGAGGTGCTAAACATAATGGATGGCTATAGCCTTCATCCACTTTGCAGCAAAGCTGGATGGAAAACTCCATTCAATGTAATTCATAGGCAGGCATCAGGATTCTATTAACTTGTCTGACTGCAGGGAGTCAGAGGCCTCGTTTTAATGGCCAGCTTTTTAGAACCTTTAAAAACGAGAGAAGTGTATGCTTTTGCAGAGGGAGAGAGAGAGAGAGTTCCTCTTTAATGTCGGAGGGGCCATTTAGAAAAAAATGTAATACAAACTAAGGCATGTTGGCACGCACACAGCGTGATAAGATTTATGTTATCGTGAACAAACCTCTATTGTAATCTTAATTTATTTTTAAATGAATGCTACTACATTGTTTGTTTTGTTTCTCATATTACAACATTTTTTTCCTATACCACACTATACTATATATATTTTTTTATATTATGATTTTACTCTCAACTTATTCAATCGCCAGCCATTTTCCAAAATCCATCACTCTCGGTACTGGCCATTTTTGATGATTTGACAACGCTCACAGAATATTGTGTTCTTGGGCTCTATAGACATGGTCGTATATACCAAAAGAAAGATTAGACCCTCATCTTTCATCAGAAAACAAAAGTTTGTTTCTTTTTCCGTTCTTTAGTATTCAGCAGTCGAACATAGTAGGTAAGTTTCAGCAGAATATCACTTCTCAACAGAAAATGGAAGAAAAAAGGGCTTTTTGTGAGAAGATACTTTCCGCACGGTGGATGGGTGGTTGGCATATAGGCCACACAGTCAGGAGATCGGGAAGACATGGATTCGATTCTCTGCTTTTGCATGTTCTCCCGTGCATGCGTGGGTTTTCTCCGGGTACTCAGGTTTCCTCCCACATTCCAAAAACATGCTAGGTTAATTAGCGACTCCAAATTGTCCATAGGTATGAATGTGAGTGTGAATGGTTGTTTAAATTTTAAATTTTAAATTTTTGATTTTTGATTTTTGATTTTAAATTTAAAATTTTTGATTTAAAATTTTTGATTTAAAATTTTTGATTTTTAATTTTCCACCCTCGGCCATCTCTGTGTGGAGTTTGCACGTTCTCCCCGTGCATGCGTGGGTTTTCTCCGGGTACTCCGGTTTCCTCCCACATTCCAAAAACATGCTAGGTTAATTAGCGACTCCAAATTGTCCGTAGGCATGAATGTGAGTGTGAATGGTTGTTTGTCTATATGTGCACCGTGATTGGCTGGCCACCAGTCCAGGGTGTACCCCGCCTCTTGCCCGAAGACAGCTGGGATAGGCTCCAGCACCCCCGCGACCCTCGTGAGGAAAAAGCGGTAGAAAATGAATGAATGAATGTATTGGTGAGAGGTACACAGCCTCTGTGTGAAAAGCATCCTCCAGATAGACGTGAAAGGTTTCATGAAAGTGCGAGGAGGCTGTTAATTGATTGGGGCGAAACGAGCCAGCCTGTGTTTACACTTATCACCACATCAGATGACTCACTATATCTGTGTTTCTTGTCGTTTTTAATCCATTCTTTGTTTTGTTTTTTTTATTACAGCTGATCCCGCAGTACGGGAAATGAGGGTTGTAAAGCGATAAACGAAAGTACCAAAACGAAATTACTTTGATTGTAGTCACGGCTCTAAGCATGTCACACACAGTGGCGGCTATCACTCCCACGTCCACGCCGTGCGGTCAGATGCTCCTACTGGCTTACCTTTCTTAATAATCTGTACTGAATGTGTGTGTCTGTCACATGTTAGTTAGTCATCTCCTTCCCGTCTGACCAGAGCGGCCTTCTCGTGAAAAGCAGATCACACCATGTCTGTCATATCCCGAAATACACACTGACTGTACATGCATGCTATGTTCAGTGTCCGCCACCTGCTGTTTGTGTTCGTGTCATAGACACACACCACTGATACCACCAGGTGGTGGCTTCATCTGCTTGTTTTGTCATTAGTTTGTTTCCGTAAGGTCAGACAAAAATGGAATTATGACAATAAATTCATTCCATAAAACACAAAATACACAACCCTGGCAGGAACCTCGTGAGAACGACCTACTCATGAGGTCCTTGTTAGTGTTTCATTAGTTCCTCAGTAACTACTTTAAATGTATGTGCCTTGGTTCCTCAGTAACTACTCTACTCATTAGTTCCTCAATAACGACTCTAAATTAATGTGCCTTAGTCACTTGCTCCTCATGAGTTCTTC
Source organism: Doryrhamphus excisus (assembly GCF_037039965.1). Classification (NCBI taxonomy): domain Eukaryota; kingdom Metazoa; phylum Chordata; class Actinopteri; order Syngnathiformes; family Syngnathidae; genus Doryrhamphus; species Doryrhamphus excisus. The sequence goes on along the minus strand of NC_136367.1, from coordinate 16,783,770 downwards.
ATTAGTTCCTCAGGAACTACTCTACTCATTAGTTCTTCATTAGTTCCTCAGGAACTACTCTACTCATTAGTTCTTCATTAGTTCCTCAGGAACTACTCTACTCATTAGTTGTTCAATAATTACTGTAAATATATGTGCCTTAGTCATGAGTTCCTAATTAGTTCTCCATTAGTTCCTCAGGAACTACTCTACTCATTAGTTGTTCAATAATTACTGTAAATATATGTGCCTTAGTCATGAGTTCCTAATTAGTTCTCCATTAGTTCCTCAGGAACTACTCTACTCATTAGTTGTTCAATAATTACTGTAAATATATGTGCCTTAGTCATGAGTTCCTAATTAGTTCTCCATTAGTTCCTCAGGAACTACTCTACTCATTAGTTCTTCATTAGTTCCTCAATAACTACTCTAAATCAATGTGCCTTAGTCACTTTCCTCAATAACTACTCTAAACCAATGTGCCTTTAGTCACTTGCTCTTCATTGGTTCTTCATTTGTTCCTCAGTGACTACTCTAGTCATTAGTTCTTTGTTAGTCCCTCAGTAACTACTCTGCTCATTAGTTATTCAATAATTACTCTAAATATATGTGCCTTAGTCATTAGTTCCTAATTAGTTCTTCATTAGTTCCTCAGGAACTACTCTACTCATTAGTTGTTCATTAGTTCCTCGATAACTACTCTAAACCAATGTACCTTAGTCACTTGCTCTTCATTGGTTCTTCATTTGTTCCTCAGTAACTACTCCAGTCATTAGTTATTCAATAATTACTCTAAATATATGTGCCTTAGTCATTAGTTCCTAATTAGTTCTTCATTAGTTCCTCAGGAACTACTCTACTCATTAGTTCATTAGTTCCTCAATAACTACTCTAAATCAATGTGCCTCAGTCACTTGCTCCTCCACCAGGTGGTGGCTTCATCTGGTTGTTTTGTCATTAGTTTGTTTCCGTAAGGTCAGACAAAAATGGAATTATGACAATAAATTGTAATAATAAATAATAAATATATAGAAATAAATAATAAATAAATGACCCTAAAAGCATCACTATGATCATTATGCGCGTACTTGAATTTCAAGCAGTATAAAATGATGATGCTAATAATTTACATCCTGCACTCATTTCTTTTTGTGTTCCAGATCCTCTACGATAGCCCCAAAGCGAAGCGAGAGGTGGAGCTTCACTGGCGGGTCTCTGGCGGCCCCCACATTGTGCGGATCATCGGCCTGTATGAGAACATGCATCAAGGGAAGAAGTGCCTGCTCATCATTATGGAATGGTACTGTACACTTTGCCGTCATATGACTATTTGGACAATGTAACTGTTTGATAAACGATGAAACAGGCATATTTGTTTACAGATGATATTTAAGATTAGGCTTTATTCATGTGTCATATTTCTCATAAATGATGATGAACATAATCTAAACGTCATGCGTAGGACGTGTCCAGTCACGGATGGTGATGGTGATGGTGACTGATCCAGGCAGAAGCTGTGATGGGATTTGGTTTAGTGGGTACGCTGGCTTCCTCCCACATTACAAAAACATGCATTAGTGTTTCCCACAATGGTTGGGGTTAGGGGGGGTGATGTCATTGTCTCATCTGCATAACTGGCCATGACACAAAACTCGGCGTTTGTGGGTGGATGAGTAAAAGTTTGTGGTTTGTGTCATCAGAAATACGTATTTTATGTTTTTAAAGCTTATATAACAGCAGACCTTGACATTACTGACTTACAGCTTATGACACGCACAGTTAGGCGATTTCAAAAAATACATTAATGATGTGTTCTGGGCGGCACGGCGGACGAGTGGTTAGCGTGCAGACCTCACAGCTAGGAGACCAGGGTTCAATTCCAGCCTCGGCCATCTCTGTGTGGAGTTTGCATGTTCTCCCCGTGCATGCGTGGGTTTTCTCCGGGTACTCCGGTTTCCTCCCACATTCCAAAAACATGCTAGGTTAATTGGCGACTCCAAATTGTCCATAGGTATGAATGTGAGTGTGAATGGTTGTTTGTCCAGATGTGCCCTGTGATTGGCTGAAGACCAGTCCAGGGTGTACCTCGCCTCTCGCCCGAACACAGCTGGGATAGGCTCCAGCAACCCTTGTGAGGATAAGCGGTAGAAAATGAATGAATGAAGATGATGTTTTTATGTGCAGTCCTTAGCAGGGGACTATACTACTGTTTAAATGTAAGCACAGTGCCCTCTGCTGCCTGACTCATGTAAAAACACCCTAGAACACAAAGGGCTCAGTCCCTGCAAATATACTGTATTTGTGCTGTGTCCCACAGCATGCACATTCCTAAAGATCAGTCATGTGACCCCATACTGACACAACAAAGTAAGGATGTCTGCACAGATGCCGACCTACAAGGTCAAACTTTCACATGGACTTTTTTTGTTCACCTCCTGACGTTCACACCTGTGACATGGGATGCCAGTCTCTTTACGTCATGTATTTATTGGCCTAATATGGCATAGCGGCGGTGTGTGTTCCAATGTTTGTAGCGACCTTGTGTTACTCAGTCTGCTGTCAACTACTTCCTGGGACAGTGGAGGTCAGCTGAGGACAACATCTAGTTGAGTTAATGCACAAATCCTCTCTGCACACACAGAAACTTAGTTCACTCCATTATGCGTGTCAATATCTAGTGTGTGTGTGTTTGTTGTTTATAGCATGGAGGGAGGAGAACTGTTCAGCCGGATCCAGGCCAGAGGAGACCAAGCTTTCACAGAGAAAGGTGAGAATGAATCCATTAAGGGATTTCTTTAGACACAAGATAGATGGAGTGCAGGGATCAGCCCATACAGAATCATGTATTTCTTCAAATGGTGGAATCGGAGGAGGTTACTTTACAGCATGAAACAAAGGTTTTTGTATCACTCCCACTTCTTCTTTTTGCATTTTCAATCTTTAATCATGACCTCCATAAGATCAAACAGTGCAAAATGGAAATTATTGGTCTAAACATTGTATATATAGGCAAATTTGTACGCATTTTTTGCCGAATTAAGCATTTCCAAGCATAAAAAATGATAAATAAATTAAAATAAAAATATAAGGAGATGCATTTGACGATGTTGCAATGATATGTAGTCACTCGGTGTCAGTAATCTTACATTGATGAGACAATAACCACTGCAAGAAGTACTATAGTGACTATAGAAGTACTGTAGAAGTTACTACAACTACAAAAAAATATTCTTATATTGGGTAATACAAGTATAAATGTGACTATAGGGGTGTTATTTCATGCCTAAAGGGCTCTAGTTGTGTTAGAAAATGGATATTGGGTAATACAAGAATAAATGTGACTATAGGGGTGTTATTTCATGTCTAAAGGGCTCTACTTGTGTTTTATAAATGCATTTTGAAGGTCAACTCTAACTACAAAGATATTCCTATTTTAAGTAATACAAGTATAAATATGACTATAGGGGTGTTATTTCATGTCTAAAGGGCTCTAGTTATGTTTAAAAATGCATTTAGAAGGTCAACTCTAATTACAAAAACATTCCGATATTGGGTAATACAAGTATAAATGTGACTATAGGGGTGTTATTTCATGTCTAAAGGGCTCTAGTTATGTTTAAAAATGCATTTAGAAGGTCAACTCTAATTACAAAAATATTCCGATATTGGGTAATACAAGTATAAATGTGATTATAGGGGTGTTATTTCATGTCTAAAGGGCTCTAGTTGTGTTAGAAAATGCATATTGGCTAATACAAGAATAAATGTGACTATAGGGGTGTTATTTCATGTCTAACGGGCTCTAGTAATGTTAGAAAATGTATACGGAATAATACGGAAAATTTCACCTGTCACCTGTCCTTCATTGTGGTTTTCCTTTGTTATGACTTCTGGTTTGAGACTGTCTATCTTTACATCAGAGGCATCTGAGATTATGAAAGACATCGGGACAGCCATCGAGTTTCTGCACAATATTAACATTGCTCACAGAGACATCAAGGTGGGATCAGTATTTGCCATGTTTGAGTTTTGAGTTTAAAAAAAAAAATGCTAATAATTTTGTTTTAACCCCCCTTTTCTATAGCCTGAGAATCTACTGTACACCTCAAAGCACAGAAACGGAGTCCTCAAACTAACAGACTTTGGCTTCGCTAAGGAGACCACACAACACAACCCCCTACAGACCCCCTGCTACACACCATACTATGTGGGTGAGTCCTATTTTACTCTGTGGGGGCATTCTTCAAGATGAACTGACACAAGGTACCTTGATATTTGGGTACAGAAGCACACAAATGTAGATTTTTTTGTTGTTCTTCCACCCTAAATTCCTTTTTTATGTATTTTGTTTGATTTGATTGGTGACGAATCAGCACCAGAGGTTTTGGGTCCGGAGAAATACGACAAGTCATGTGACATGTGGTCTCTGGGCGTCATCATGTACATCTTGTGAGTATATTTGTTGCTGAGTGGCCGCTAACATGGATACACACCTTAAAGTATAATAGCGCCCGTATCGCTCACTTCCAGGTTGTGTGGCTTCCCTCCATTTTACTCCAACACGGGTCAGGCTATTTCACCGGGAATGAAGAGGAGAATCAGAATGGGCCAATATGAATTTCCCAACCCGGAGTGGGCTGATGTGTCTCAGGAAGGTGAGAGGCCCTCCAACGAGCATTGAACACAAGATAGACACACATGAGCTAATCCGAAATAAATCTGGTTTAGCCAATTGTTAACAGATTAACAAATTAACAGATATTAACACTGTTTTTGATATATATTTTTTTGTGTAAAGATTCCAGGCATTCTGGGTGGCACGGCGGTCTAGTGGTTAGCGCGCAGACCTCACAGCTAGGAGACCAGGGTTCAATTTCACCCTCGGCCATCTCTGTGTGGAGTTTGCATGTTCTCCCCGTGCATGCGTGGGTTTTCTCCGGGTACTCCAGTTTCCTCCCACATTCCAAAAACATGCTAGGTTAATTAGCGACTCCAAATTGTCTATAGGTATGAATGTGAGTGTGAATGGTTGTTTGTCTATATGTGCCCTGTGATTGGCTGGCGACCAGTCCAGGGTGTACCCCGCCTCTCACCCGAAGACAGCTGGGATAGGCTCCAGCACCTCCCCGTGACCCTTGTGAGGAAAAAGCTGTACAAAATGAATGAATGAATGAATTCCAGGCATTCTTAAGATGTCAACGCGTCACGCACACACACTTTCATTTCATTCATGGGTGTGCCGGAGACTATCTTTGCCGACTTTGGGCGAGCGTGCACCCAAGATTGGCATCCAGTCAGTCACAAACATTCATAATCACCAATTCATCTAACAAGCAGGTTTTTGGATTGTGGGAGGAAGCCGGTGTTCCCAGGAAAAAAAGGGAGAACAGGGAGAACATGCAAATTCTGAACCATTCATTCGTCTACGTACTTAAGCGCTAACCACATTCACCACTGTGTAGCCAAGTATTATTTATCAAGCATGAGCGGTAGATGAAGAACATCGAGTAGGGGACTCAATGTGTCGTCCATCTGACACACAGCTGCAGATATCTGCTGGAGAGAGAGACGGCCTCTCAGTTTCAGCCATGAACAAATGAATTCACTTTACATTTTGACTCTTTTTAGGTAAAGACTTAATTCACCAGCTGCTGAAGACAGACCCCAATGAAAGAATGACCATCACTCAGTTCATAAATCACCCTTGGATCAGTGTACGTTTGCTTTACACACACACACACACACACAACATTTGATACTGATACTACTTCTTGTTTAACACAACCTGTTGTTGTCGTGCACAGCAGCAATGCATGGTGGTTCCGTCCACTCCACTCCACACCACCCGGGTGCTGACTGAGGACCGAGAGATGTGGGAGGATGTGAAGGTCTGAACTACACCAACACTGACCTCCTCTGGTCATTGTGGGACATTACAAAATAAATACACTTTTTTTTATTTCTTATTTATAGGTACACTAGTGGACAAAATTGTTGGTACCTTTCAGTTAATGAAAGAAAAGTTCACAATGGTCACAGAAATACCTTGAATCTGAAAAAAGTCATACAAATTCTGTGAAATTTAAGCAATGAAAGATGCAATAAGGCAATGAGTGGCAGGCCACACAGCTAGGAGACCGGAGTTCAATTCCGCCCCTAGGCCATCTCTGTGTGGAGTTTGTATGGTACTCCAGTTTCCTCCCACATTCCAAAAACATGCTAGGTTAATTGGCGACTCCAAATTGTCCATAGGTATGATTGTGAGTGTGAATGGTTGTTTGTCTATATGTGCCCTGTGATTGGCTGGCCACCAGTCTAGGGTGTACCCCGCCTCTCGCCCGAAGACTGCTGGGATAGGCTCCAGTACCCCCCACTACCCTCATGAGGGTAAGCAGTAGAAAATGAATGAAAAGATGCAATGAAAGACAAAAATGAAACTTTTTTGTCGAGGCACATCAGCTTTATGTTCACAAACAGAAAGATGAAGCATATGAAGAAAAGAACATGGAGGAGGCTGTGTTGTGTTCAAGGGCTGCTTTGCTGCATCTGGCACAGGGTGACTTGAATCTGTGCAGGGTACGATGAAATCTCAAGACTATCGAGGGATGCTAGAGATAAATGTGCTGTGTCCTAAAACACAGCTAAAAACACCCAAGAACGACTAAAAGGAAAACATTGGACTATTCTAAAGAACCTAGACCTAAATCCTATTGAGCATCATTGGAAGGAGCTGAAACATTCATTCATTCATTTTCTACCGCTTTTTCCTCACGAGGGTCTCGGGGGTGCTGGAGCCTATCCCAGCTCTCTTCGGACGAGAGGCGGGGTACACCCTGGACTGGTGGCCAGCCAATCACAGGGCACATATAGACAAACAACCATTCACACTCACATTCATACCTATGGACAATTTGGTAATTTGCTAATTAACCTAGCATGTTTTTGGAATGTGGGAGGAAACCGGAGTACCCGGAGAAAACCCACGCATGCACGGGGAGAACATGCAAACTCCACACAGAGATGGCAGAGGGTGGAATTGAACCCTGGTCTCCTAGTTGTGAGGTCTGCGCGCTAACCACTCGTCCACCGTGCCGCCCGGAGCTGACACATGCCGTTTGGAAAAAGGTGCCCTTCAAACCTGAAACAACTGGAGCAGTTTTTTCATTAACCAAAGGATACCAACAATTCATTATTATATAGCGTAAAAACAAGTCTATCTTACATTAGGTTCCGATGTTCAGTACTGAGGTGATAAAGCGATAACTACTTTTAAATGCTTTGAATTAACATTGAATTTATGGGAGGAAAATGTCTAAACTTCATCAAAACTAAACTATTATTTCCCCCTGAAATAGTAATACAAACGCACACAACAGTATGTGTCGTAAACTGAATGTTGACATCCACATGCAATACAAAACATGTATTTGGTGTACACAAAGACATGTGTTGGTGTAATAGCAACACGCAACTTCTCTTGTGTCACGGAGTTGGCCAATTGCATTCGAAAAGAATGAGTCGCAATACTTCTTAACAGCACACAATACGCAAGTCTGCTGTGATAAGACGTTAAAGCCACATTGTCGTGAATGGTAGAGAGTAATATCATTGTGTGTGTTCCACAATGCTGTTGTGTAATGGTTTTCCTTTATTCCTTTATAGTGGATAACCTCTTCTTACTTCATCTTATATTCAAGTATGAAGGATAAGAGGTTGCTAGTCCATTGCCTTTAATATGTAACTTATTATCTTTTTTCACTCATACCAGCAGTTTGGTTATTTTTTTTGCAGACATTCAGACTAAAATACCCTAAAATGTAAAAAAAAAAAAAAAAAAAAAAAAAGCCACGGGGAAGCAAAGATCCACTCTCACGCTAACATACATGGAAGTCTACCAGAGATAGAGGAACTGCATTGCAACTTCCTGTACAGTTACACAGCTAGCTAATATATAATTTAGGGATGTCCGATACTGGCTTTTTTTGTCGAAAGCCGATATGCCGATATTATATAACTCTCAATTTGTGATACTGATACCGATATGTGTAACATGACACATCTCCTGTGCCGGAATGAAAACACATGTTTAAAAATATCGGTTTTCAAGATATCGACCGATATTTTTATGCTGATATGAGGCCGATAATTATCAGACATCACTAATATATTCATGGCTTTCTATTCACTTGTATACTTACCTCAGGAGCCCTGGTGGTTGTAATGGTACACGCTACGGCTACGGCATAGGTTAGCTTCCCGGCACAGTCTTTGGAGATGTTTAATTTACATTTAAAAACATAAATAACTTGACCATTTCTGTATATATTTCCGAATTTAATTAATCGTAAGAAAATTTTTCATTGAAATCTATTTTATTGTAATATTATTAAATATTATTTATTTAATCGGCATGATATTGATACAATTATGACACCAAAAAACTGCATAGGTTAGCTTCCCGGCACAGTCTTTGGAGATGTTTAATTTACATTTAAAAACATAAATAACTAAACCATTTCTGTTTATATTTCTGAATTTAATTAATCGTAGGATTTTTTTTAATTGAAATACATTTTATTATAAGATTATTATATATTATTTATTTAATCGGCATGATATTGATAAAAATATGGCACCAAAAAACTGCATACTTAACTGCTTTCTTATGGCAACGTTTTCTTCTCGATGTGTCTCACAGGAGGAGATGACCAGCGCTTTGGCGACCATGCGTGTGGACTACGACCAGGTGAAGATTAAAGACCTGGATACCTCCAGCAACCCCCTCCTCAACAAGAGACGCAAGAAAGCTGCCGCAGGGGCCAAGAGCAGCTCCACAGTGTGCCAAAGTCAGTGAGAACCCGAAACGTTCAAGTCAACAAGAGTGGATACTCACACTATGAAGGAAAAGCTTTGGACTATCCAAGTGGATGTCTGGGAAGAGATTCGGATAAAGAGACAGCATTAAAATATTGATATTAAGGATATTATCAGACTTTTACAGAAATTATGTGTTCGAAGAAGGTTTTTACTACATTTTTAAACTGCCCCTTTGTACAAGAGCCAAAAAATGACTTAGTTAGGTTTCATACAGTATTTGACATATGCACTAATGTGACCATCACACACAACTGTGGACTGACTGTGAAAGTAGAGCCATTGGGCTTTGTTGTCTATTGTGTGCATTCAGATGCCTTTATCTGGGAGGTTAGGGCAAAGTCTGACACCCGTGTGACCGACTCCTGAACCCTGGGAGTACTTTTCATTGACAATAAAACGGCTAATCAATATTGTGTCTCATTTGGGAGGTGTTTTCTAACAGTGTGAGGCCAGTAGGCTTTAAAAAAAAAAGTCAAATGAGGTTTGGTTGTGACACAGAGTCACAGTTGAGTAAAAGGACAATAGGGTCTGTATTTTTTTTCTGCCGGTAGATATGTCCAGTTATGTATTTGTGGGTATATTGTTTGTAGTAGCTTGTTTTATGACACTTTTCAGACTTTTTTAACTTTATTGGGGTCTGTATGCACTCCCTATACACATAATAGGCGGCCTATGGATGAAACCATTTAAACGAGAAGTGTTCGTTCATGCAGTACTTCTACTACTCTGCAGGGGGCAACAGCGAGGCGAACACGTCACAATCAAGCAGTACTAAATTCAGTAGAAGTAGACTCATTTTTTTAAACAAATATGGCGCTATCGAGTGATTTAAAAAAAAGGAAAAAGTACACTACATACTCAAAGTCGGCTTTTAAAAACAACTGGACTATAAAATGTATATTTATACAATATGCGGTGGTTACTTTCTCACCAAGTAAACGCTGTTTCGGAGTACGACAGTTGCTTGATAGTTCACCGACACAGAGAAGATAAAGGACTTTATGCTAGCTGCTGTAAACAAGGTTGGATTGGTGACCAAAAACAGGTAATGACATCTACTGTACAGTATATACACAATAGGCGATATATGTTGTGTTGGTCAAATCATGTGTTAATGTTGTCTAATAGTTTACTTTTATTCTGACTTTAAAAAATGCACTTAAACAGCAAAACATTGATTCATTCATTTTCTACCGCTTTTTTCCTCACGAGGGTCGCGGGGGGTGCTGGAGCCTATCCCAGCTGTCTTTGTGCAAAAGGCGGGGTACACCCTTGACTGGTTGCCAGCCAATCACAGGGCACATATAGACAAACAACCATTCACACTCACATTCATACCTATGGACAATTTGGAGTCGCCAATTAACCTAGCATGTTTTTGGAATGTGGGAGGAAACCGGAGTACCCGGAGAAAACCCGAGAAGAACATGCAAACTCCACACAGAGATGTTCGAAGGTGGAATTGAACCCTGGTCTCCTGTGAGGTCTGCGCGCTAACCACTCGACCGCCATGCCGCAACAGCAAAACAAAGCATTCAAAATGTGGTTCCTCGGATCAAATGGACATCATGGAACAGCACATTTTGAAACTGTGGCCCTCTTCATTATGTAGTTTAACAGCGCTCCTCTGGAACATCAAGATATGATGGATGTCTTTGTGGAGGATCTTCTTCCAAACCTGGATCAGGACATCAGGTTTTGGTGGATGCAACAATTGGATTCAGGTCTGGGTAATGGCATCAGAAGGAAACCAGAGCCCAATGCGTCACCAATCTGAGGGTCTCATCCTGGTACGAACAACAGATGGCTAGAACATGGAGATCAAGCCTGACCCGCCAAAACTAGTCATCCTGGAGGAAGTAGGCTGGATCCCTCTTACACTTCTTCTGACAGTTTCTACAAAAACATGCACACAAGCGCCTGCTTTAGATGACTTCTGGGCAGTGAACTTCCTGTACAATTGCCTCTGTTTCTTCTGGTGTACTGGCCTGTGTCCTGGTATCACCTCCTCACTGTTGACACTCTGCCGGAGGACACAATAAGCAACTTGGAGAAGCTACACAACTTGATACATGGCGGTGACTTTAATGTTGTGGCCGTAATAGGAAAATGTTTTGGAATTGCAGCTGTGTGACTTAGACTTCCTTTAGAAAAGGTCAACGTTATCATGTTTACATTATCTGCTCAAGCACCTTTCCCCCATTTTCATCACATGGTTCCCTGTGTAGTATTTAGGGCAAGGGTTGGGATAAGCGCATCATAAAAAGTATCTTGGCATCACGCGTGTAAATACAGTACGTCAGCCATGATTAGATGCGGCCCAAATAGAGCATGACCTCTCAGCTGTTGTTTGTTGCTCTGACGCTGAACAGAAGAACCGAACCAGACACAAGCGAAGGCTCACGGTGTATATGTGGGAAATTTTACAGCATGTTGTAAATGACGTATTTTGTGGTGACGGGAGGCTGCATTGATGCATCATTTCCCATTATTAGTCAGTCATGACAACGTACATGCACGGCGCCAGCAGGATGTTGACACAACAGCATCCCTCGTAGTTATCAGTGGTAATATTCCACACAGGAAATGTCGTTTTTTCCCCATAAAAAAATTATAAACATTTTAAAAATATTATATTATTATATATCAGGCTTGACCTCCATGTTCTAGCCACAGGTACCACCAAAACCTGATGTCCTGTTCCAGGTTTGGAAGAAGTTCCTCCACAGAGGTCCACAGTTTCAAAATGCGCTGTTCCATTATGTCCATTTGATCCGAGGAACCACATTTTGAACGCTTTGTTTTGCTGTTGCGGCGTGGCAGACGAGTGGTTAGCGCGCAGACCTCACAGCTAGGAGACCAGGGTTCAATTCCACCCTCGCCCATCTCTGTGTGGAGTTTGCATGTTCTCCCTGTGCATGCGTGGGTTTTCTCCGGGTACTCCGGTTTCCTCCCACATTCCAAAAACATGCTAGGTTAATTGGCGACTCCAAATTGTCCATAGGTATGAATGTGAGTGTGAATGGTTGTTTGTCTATATGTCCCCACGACCCTCGTGAGGATAAGCAATAGAAAATGAATAAATGAATAACTCAACCATGGCATGTCCCACAACAAAGAGTGACAAAAACCTCTCATTCCGTGTGGAAGTGGTTACAGTCCAAATTGTCCATAGGTATGAATGTGAGTGTGAATGGTTGTTTGTCTATATGTGCCCTGTGATTGGCTGGCGACCAGTTCAGGCCGAAGACAGCTGGGATAGGCTCCAGCACCCCCCGCGACCCTCGTGAGGAAAAGTGGTAGAAAATGAATGAATGAATGAATATTATAATACATATATAATATATAGAAATAAAAAAAAAAGAAATAAAATGAATTGACATTTTTTTTTCATTTAAACACAAACTAAATACACTGCTTGTCATTATTTTGTGTCACAAAACCCGAGACAGCCATTAATCAAAGCTTTAAACAGGTAAAGAATGCTGTGTTCATGTGTCTACTGACTAAAACGATGTGGTAACATGAAACGATGATTGCATTGTGTCTACACCGACACGTATGGCGGCCCCTTTTCTACAGAGTCAACATGTCCGACAGCGCTGTCTTTTACTTGGCTGTGATAAGGCACAGTGAGACAGGTCTGACTGGTATATGACGTGTGTGTGTGTGTGTGTATGTGTGTGTGTGTGTGTATGTGTGCGGGGCAAGCTGCCTGAGGCTTGGGTGTGTGTGGTGTGCATGGGACTGAAGTGTGTATTCCAGTCGGGGGTGGGGGGGCTCACTGTGGCCTTTCGGGAGGCATGCGGTTTAAGGTCAGTCAAGTGCCACTGGACTTGGAAGTGCGTCTTCGCTTCTTGACGTGTCGCCCCCAACTGCCCGTGTCCTTTACCGAGTCCTTTGTGTGCTTTTCTTTCCACAGATGTAAAGTCACAGGTTTAATGCTTGATTATTAGTGTCATTATTATAATGGGTTGCTGGGAGGATTATTGTCACCGCTGGCACCGCCATTGTTTTTTCAACATTATACGCTCTTTCTTTTTCTGTATTTAAACTGCACAGTTGTGGCCTTGTGCTTTAGCAGTGATTCAAGTTTATTTATTTCTTAATGTTGCAATTTAATTAAAATGTTTGGAAAATAGCATTGACTCGGCCCGACTTGCGAACCTGCCACAATTAATCGATTCCTTTTGGTGTAGAAAACTCTATACCAGTGGAAACGGTATTGTACAGGGTCAGGGAAAATGATCTGACACATTTGTAGGTTAAATAAAAGGCAAATAAAGTAAAGAAACAAAAAATGACATTCTGTTTCATTATTATTATTTTCATTTAAAAATTGAATCAGTTCTGGCGGTGCGAGTTCAGCCGGTTGATTTTTGTTTTAATGCAGGTCCAGTAGCTCTGAAGTTGGTAACCCATAACAGGATCGTGTTTCGAGCTGGTACGGGATCATGTCTACTGAGATTGAAGTGCAAACGGAACACTCGTGATGTTGCAGTTACAGATTTGTTTGTTTTGATAAATGTTTCCAACATGAAAGCACGATGCTCATCAGTCCAATTCATGGCAGCAACTGAAAAAGAAACAAAAAATAATGGCATTATAAAGAAACAAAGCAAAATGGCATTATAGGTACTTTTCGAAAAGAATGTTCTTTTTGTTTCTTTACTTTATTTGCCTTTTATTTAACCTGCAAATGTTTCAGATCATTTTGCCTGACTCTGTATATAGCACAAAATTCACAACCATGCTTCATAAGGATGCCAGATTCAGACCAGAGGTCAAAATAATTGAACTTAAAGACTGAAAGACAAGACTGAAAACTATTACACCCTGTCTGTACAAAAGACAGCCAAAAGTGATTATTTTAACTACAGCAAAGCATGCTGGACAATTCATAATCTAATTCAAAACATTGTTTTTCATGATAAAGAGGTCTATGCTGATGACACACAAAACAATGTGTCATAATGTGTCGGGTTGAAGAAAAATACCATCAGATTGCAGCAAAACTCGTCCTGCAAGTTGGTCTGTTGTGGAAATGGTCTCTTCCTGTAAAGAGCGATGCACCTTAACCTGCAACGCTTGAACTCTAGTCTTTTAGAAGGTACATGTTATGCTCTGTTATAAGTACATCTACACATTCAAAAAGTGTGCATTTACCAAGTTAATAATGTTAACACTGTCACAGACGTTTCAATGTAACCATGTTTTTATTATTGTGTTTTATATTTTGGTTACATAAGAGGAATAATAAGGGGAAAAATTATTAGAAAGGCAGTATGCCTTTCTAATAATTTTTGCAGTGCCAATTATAATCATTGCCCAATATTGAGCTCTATTTGTCAGTTGTCTTGTTTATTTTCACAAATATCTGTCATTATTTTGCATTGTTTGTGTTATTACATGGTTATACTTTAATATTTACAAACTTGGAGAATAAGTTAATGAGCACAGGGGCACAAATGTATGCGCCCCATGAAATCTGCCTGGCAACAAGTGTGTCTTGTATGTTGCGATGTGTGCTACTTGTTTATAATACGGTGAAAATATTCTTTACAAACTCTGAAAATAAGTTCTTGGACACAGGAATATAGTCACTGGAACTTTATTGGGTTATGGGGCACAAATGTATGCGCCCCATGAAATCTGCCTGGCAACAAGTGCGTCTTGTGTGTTGCGATGTGTGCTACTTGTTTATGATACTGTGAAAATATTATTTACCAAGTCGTAGAATAAGCTCTTGGACACAAGAATATAGTCGCTGTAACTTCATTGGGTTATGGGGCACAAATGTATGTGCCCCATGAAATCTGCCTGGCAACAAGTGTGTCTTGTATGTTGCAATGTGTGCTACTTGTTTATAATACGGTGAAAATATTCTTGACAAACTCTGAGAATAAGTTCTTGGACACAGGAATAAAGTCGGTGGAACTTTGTTGGGTTATGGGGCACAATTGTATGCGCCCCATGAAATCTGCCTGGGAACAAGTGTGTCTTGTATCTTGCCATGTGTGCTACTTGTTTATAATACGGTGAAAATATTCCTGACAAACTCTGAAAATATGTTCTTGGACACAGGAATATAGTCGGTGGAACTTTATTGGGTTATGGGGCACAAACATATGTGCGTCATGAAATCTGCTTAACAACAAATGTGTGTTGCTACGTGGTGCTACTTGGTTTCTAATACTGTGAAGTAAGTAAAATGTTCTCGTTTCCCTGTTCTGTAGCCTTCCTAAATGGTTGATGGTGTACATATTTTCAGCATCTGCTATATATCCATCATGTGCTCTACAATGCAATGTTTTGTGCAGTGTACGAATCTATATTTAACCATCACTGTCATGGGAACTGTAAGGGCGAATGGGGGCACTTCCTTGTAGCCTCAGGGTGGGTGTGGTGTTTGATGGTGCAAGGGGGGCAGGTATTGCTACCTAATTCAGTCCAGTTGTGTAGAAAGCCTCGCTTCACACACTCGGCGGTTGAGTGAGTGAGTGAGTGTGTGTGAGTGTGTGTCTCTGTGTGTCAGTGTGCGTTCACAGGCAAACGAAGGACGCACGGGAACACCGCGGGGCTCCATCGGCCAGAAGGTCCATGATGAGAGGCTGCTCCGGCCGATCCAAACACGCACAGATCCAAGGCAGAACGGGTAAGAAGGATTCTCATCATATCCGCCCAAGTCGCAGGAAGTGTGTGGTGAACGGAGGAGACGTAAACAAGAGTGGACGTACCGTGTGTGTGTGTATGTGTGTGTGTGTTTTTGTCTCTGAGACCTTTCCCCTACATAACAACACGCTGCCTTTTTGCGTATGGTCTGCACACGGCGGTTTGTTGCTCTAGTTTATATTTGGCCACTTTGAACATGCCTTCCGTGCTAACAAAACATACGATTGTTTGCTATGGCGATAGCGACGCTGCATCTTCCGCAAGCATCTTGTCGTTGTTGTGCTGGTTTTTATGACTGTGTGCGTTGATGGCATGTTCAACATAACTACGTTTTTACCAGTAAGGACTGGAAGCGATGATGATGTAGTCCAGTGCAGGCTAAAAAGCTGTTAGCTGATGGGAGGAAGAGCCCTTCATCAACACATCCTTTGCAGATTTAAACCATTTCCGTCATATCCAAACTTGTTAAGACGAGTTATCGTTTATGATATATGGGTTGCATGTATTTCCACATGTGCAATCATAAAGATGTATTTAATTAGAAAAGCAAATGTAGGTCAGGGGCCCTGTTGCTCCTCTATCGCGAGTTTAATATAACCACTGCATTAAAATAGGTGAACAAACTGACCTATATGTAAGGAGCATGTCTTATTATGTGCAGTGTAATCCAATAGAACGTCACTTTCGTAAGATGTGTCCTTACGTGTGTAAGATTCAAAATCTGACTTGACAGGAGGTTAAAAAAATCACACCTCTATGAAATATGTCTTGGATTTAGACTCTGGTAATTGCTGGAAATAAAGTTGATGATGCCATTACAAGCGCAAATAAACATGGAGTGCGAAAAAGAACAATGCTGCCATCTAGTGGCTGTTTAGTATACATTGCTGCTTTTTAATTTGCGCACTTTCCATACTTCAATACTGTGTGTGTTCTGTATTAGGTACACTGTGTACCTCTTGTTCCTATTGGCGAGTATTATGACAGCCCGGTGCTATTATTGGCGTTACGCACTTACCGGAAATGACGGTAACAATAGTGCCCCAAATTGTGAAATCCCTCCCCTCCCAAGATGGCGACGTTTGAGGGTGGGCAGGTTATTAGAATAATAGCTAATTTCTGGCTTACATGGACTGGAATAGTAGAATAGTTGCAGGTTGTTTTTAATAACCCTGACAATGTTGTATTTTTGTTTTTTTGTGGAGCCTATTGTAAGGTTTATTGATGACTAATAAAATATATTGCAAAAATGAAACATGTAGTATGTTATACAAATTACTGCTTACTTACTAGATTAGGATATTGCAAGGGTTTGTTGTTGAGTTGTCCCATGAAAAGATATTTTCAGAAATATAGTGATATAAAGTGATATCCCTCGCCATGCCGTTCCATGTATGTATTGCTCATGTGCAAACTCCAAGCAATAAAACTTGTGGTTAGTTGCAAAAGGAGCGGTATTTCAAGTTTGTGTACCATCTGTACTGCTTTTTCTTTTAATGGCAGCCAGAAAGTGTTTTTCTGGACATAAAACTTTGTTTTTGTTTGTCTAATGTCCAATTCTTATATACTGTTTGCAGATAACCATGAGTATTTAAGTGGTTGATTCAAGACATGTCTCTTTGCAGCTCTGAGCGTTGGCAGGGGGTTGGGATGGGAAGTTGGAGCCGACCTTTGACCCCTGACCAATTGAGGTTGGGGAAGGCTGTTGACAATTAGAGTACGGTATTGTATTAAAAGAAACTTACTATAGTGCCCCACTGGGATGTCAAATTATTTTTAAAACCCCTGAAATTTACTTATTTTAAATATGTAGTTGTTTTTTTTTCTTTCAAATAAAAATATTAAAGTGACACTACATACTGTGGAAAAGGTTGGACACAAAAATACTACCTTACGTAAGCTGCTATAAAATATAGTGCAACATAGTTCCAGTGACAATTCAGGTTTAATGAAAGAGTTAACATCTGAGTTTGTCGTCATTACGGTAGAACAGCAGAAAAGTGGCTGCGTGTCTCCTATTGTCATTACGACCAAGCCTCGGTCTTGCTGTGTACATGGGCACGTGACGCTCGGCGATGCGCATGAGCGCAGCAAGCCACCCGCGGACCGTCCATCTGCATCTCCGTCGAGCTTCTCCGATGAAACCCCGGTCACCTTCGGAGCAGCATCACGGGAAACGACCCCGTGTCCCTCCCGCCGCGGCCTCTACCTCGCCGCAAGACGGAATGGAGGATAACACTCCGTCGAATCCGCGGGAACTAACCCAAAACCCCCTCAAGAAGATCTGGATGCCGTGTAAAAATGGCCTTCCCGAAAGGCACATTTCTCAAAGAAAGGGTGCGTATGGCGACGACGTGCCCTCAGCGGTCTCTAACCAAGCTCTCTCTAATGAGTTGCTATTCTGTTCGCCGTGTGTAACAACTATTCAAGAATGTTGCTCGTTTGCTTCTGGTGGGTTGTTTGCTTAAACTGGCGAGACGTGATAAACGAGTCAGACAACACCGACGGAAGTGATGTGCTAGCTTAAACTGTTAGCGCCCGCCGAGCTCGTGCGGTGCTTCGCCTCAGGCGACTTGCTGCGACACTTCAATGGACCGAAACGGTTTTCATACCGAAATACCGGCTGGCGGTAAACTAGACGGTATCTGTCGTGTAGTCGTGTGTGTGGTACCATCAAATCAACGTTCTAGTGCTGTTTCCAGGATGTAGTGTGTTGCTTTCTGTTTTAGGTAGACTCATTATTATATTTAGCGGTGTACTCGGTTCTTGAGGCTTTAGTTCTAGCTGGCTAGATTTCCGGTAACACCGTTTTGGGAATATGAGAGGAAGCACAAGTACCTGGAGAACGGATCTCCTTCACAGGGAGAACATGCAAACTCCACACTGAGATGTTCCAGCTGAGATTTGAAACATTAATCTCCAGTCTGAGGCTGACATGCTAACCAAGTAGGCAGCCATGCTTTAAGAAAATGAACACAAGAGTGAGCATGCTGTTTCTCCAGTCTGTCCTCTCACCCAGTCATCTGTACAAACAGTGTCCCAGTGTGGCAACTGGTCTTAACTGTGTGCAGATGTGCTGGATTGTAAAATTTGGGTGTTTCACAACCATGCCTTTTGTTCTTTTACTCCCAACGTCCTCAAGACAAGACATAGAAACATAATTAATCACTCTGTCCTTCTTCCTTTGCAGTATGTATGACCAACTGCCCTACCCTGATAGTGACGGTGGGCCTTCCTGCCAGGGGGAAAACTTACATCTCCAAGAAGTTGACCCGCTATCTCAACTGGATTGGGGTTCCCACCAGAGGTACGTATTTATTTTAGCTTGTTATATAGGATCATTGCGGAATGTGATGCTAATTTGAAATCCATACCCCTGTCTTGTCCAGAGTTCAATGTAGGACAATACAGGAGAGAATGTGTGAAGATCTACAAGTCCTTTGAGTTCTTCCGTCCAGACAACGAAGAAGGCTTAAAGATCAGAAGGTAAAAGTCTCATCAGTCCTCAAATGTTCTGATGTGATGTTTATCGATGGGATTACTTGTGATGCTTGCAGGCAATGTGCTTCGGCAGCTTTAAACGACGTGCGTCAATACCTGACAGAAGAAGGAGGCCAAGTTGCGGTAAGTCAGATGTGAAGTGAAATGTTGCTCAAACACAAAGTGCCGTTCTTAAGCATCGTTTTCCCTCTCGCACAGGTTTTTGATGCAACAAACACGACAAGGGAAAGAAGGGAGACCATCATTCAGTTTGCAGAGCAGAATGGTTTCAAGGTATTGTCCAGTAGAATCGGGATCTCAATTGTATGCAATAAAATCAGGATGAAGAGTCTTGAACCAGTCATGATGTGCTATATATATCACGATATTGTTACTATGGTAATCATTGTCATTGGATGGTCACATCACCTCGTACTTCGGTACGAGGTACATTATTTAAAAAAACAAACAAACAAAAAAAAAACTTACACTGTATTATGGAAAGCAGGAAGTGAACAAATGTAACAGTTACTGATTGTAAAAGTACCAGATGGAGGGGTAGGATTTAATAAGCTTTGCTTCTTCCTACTCCTTTTGGACATGTGGAACTGTGAACTGATTATGGGATGCACTCAATTGTAATCTGATGCATGTTCAAATGAAATATTACCATTACAATTCATAATTCAGCCATTAGTACTAAATATATAGTTTTCTTATGTCTTCTTTAGGTGTTTTTTGTGGAATCTGTGTGTGAAGACCCAGATGTCATCCAGGAGAACATTGTGGTGAGTATCGTTGATCTTCCGTCTGAATGAGTTTGTGCAAGATATCGTCAGTGCATTGTTGTTTTCGTCTAGCAAGTGAAGCTGGGCAGCCCGGACTACACCAACTGCAACACGGAAGAGGCGGTGGAAGATTTCATGAAGAGGATCAAGTGTTACGAAAACTCCTACCAGACCCTGGATGAGGTTTTGGACAGGTGTGGTGGAGCTGGTTTGAACATGGTAGTGAATGGAGCAGAGAGGAGTGTGACCGGAGATAGACTTGAGGTCTCTGGTGTCTCCTTTTAGGGATCTCTCCTACATCAAGATCATGGATGTGGGTCAGCGCTACATGGTCAACAGGGTGCTGGACCACATCCAGAGTCGCATTGTCTACTATCTCATGAACATCCACATCACACCTCGCTCCATCTACCTGTGCCGCCATGGTGAGAGTGAGCTCAATGTCAAAGGTCGGATTGGAGGAGACTCTGGTCTCACGCCAAGAGGTAAAGAGGTACGGCGGACGTGACCTGACAGACGACTACCAAAGTGTCTGCATGGACTGGTAGATGAAAGTCTAATGAGGTAATCCTCCGAGCGCGTGTCAGCTTTGTGTCCTCATGTCTTTCCAGTTTGCCAAGAAGCTGAGCCAATTCATCCAAGCCCAAGGCATCAGTGACCTGAAGGTGTGGACCAGCCAAATGAAGAGAACCATCCAGACCGCCGAGGGCCTCAGTGTCCCCTACGAACAGTGGAAGGTCCTCAACGAGATTGATGCTGTGAGCGTGCCATCTTTTCTCATTGTAATGTATCATCAGGATGGGATGTTTGATCAAGTTCTTTGATGCAACCTCAGGGCGTGTGCGAGGAGATGATGTATGAGGAGATCCAGGATAACTACCCTCTGGAGTTTGCATTGCGGGACCAGGACAAGTACCGCTACCGCTACCCTAAAGGAGAGGTCAGTGGATGGACTCGGAACAAAGCACATCGACGCCATGTTGCTCGTTTGTCAGCAACATGCCTCATTTTTCTTTTGCGGAAAGTCCCCATTCATTCATTCATTCATTTTCCACCGCTTATCCTCACGAGGGTCACGGGGGTGCTGGAGCCTATCCCAGCTGTCTTCAGGCAAAAGGCGGGGTACACCCTGGACTGGTGGCCAACCAATCACAGGGCACATATAGACAAACAACCATTCACACGCACATTCATACCTATGGACAATTTGGAGTCGCCAATTAACCTAGCATGGTTTTGGAATGTGGGAGGAAACCGGAGTACCCGGAGAAAACCCAGGCATGCACGGGGATAACATGCAAACTCCACACAGAGATGGCCGAGGGTGGAATTGAACTCAGGTCTCCTAGCTGTGAGGCCTGCGTGCTAACCGCTCGGTCGCCATTCATTCATTCATTCATTCATTTTCTACCGCTTTTCCTCATGAGGGTCAAAGGGGGTGCTGGAGCCTATCCCAGCTGTCTTTTGGGCGAGAGTCGGGGTACACCCTGGACTGGTCGCCAGCCAATCACAGTGCACATATAGACAAACAACCATTCACACTCACATTCATACCTGTGGCCAATTAACCTAGCATGTTTTTGGAATGTGGGAGGAAACCGGAGTACCCGGAGAAAACCCACACATGCACAGAGAGAACATGCAAACTCCACACAGAGATGGCCGAGGGTGGAATTGAGCTCGGGTCTCCTAGCTGTGAGGCCTGTGTGCTAAACACTATACCATATTACCCAACATTTCCACAACCTAATGTTCTGGTTGGAATTGAATGTAAAACAAATTCTGTTCTATCTGTACTGTAAGCGTCTAATAGTTTCTCCTCCTCTGACTTAGTCCTATGAGGACCTGGTGCAGCGCTTGGAGCCAGTCATCATGGAGCTGGAGCGGCAGGAGAACGTTCTGGTCATCTGTCACCAGGCCGTCATGCGCTGCCTGCTTGCCTACTTCCTGGACAAAACGGCAGGCAAGTCTCTGAAAGTGGAGCACATCCTTTGAGGCACTGGTGGATATCTGACCCCGGTTTCTCATGACGAGTGTATGTGCTGATGTTTCTGTGGGAGTTGAATAAACATCTGGTGTGTTCGTCCACACAGAGGAGCTGCCCTACCTGAAGTGCCCCCTCCACACCGTTCTGAAGCTAACCCCCGTGGCCTACGGTAGGAAGCTCTGGTCTTTGTCTAGACTGTACACAATGAAGTCTCTTCTAACGGAGCTAACCTTCTGTCACCAGGCTGTAAGGTGGAGTCCATCAGCCTTAACGTGGATGCTGTAAACACGCACCGAGAGAAACCAGAGGTGGGTACAATCTCTACACATAACTCACCCATATTGTACGCAATAAGACCGGATTAGGCTATGAACATTATGATGCAACATAGATATTTCAACACTTTATTACAATAGACGTGCTTTTGGATCAACACTGACCTCAGGTCCTTTTCACGTGTTGGTAACAACACATAAACGTTACAAAGTTGTGTTGCCAGTCGCTTTTAAAGGAGCAGAGAATGAGAATACTGATAAATTGGCAACATGAGCCGAGCCTTAAGCATTTTTCATACGTGCTATTATTCCTGCACATTATTCCCGATTTGGTGTCTAGATGAACTGGAAAAAGATGAGAGATGGGATTTTCCATGTTAAATTGCTTCTGAATGAATATATTATTTTTAATGTGTGTATATTGTTATGTAAACGTCACATTGAATGAAAATATAACCTCCCGGTTGCCAACACAGCCACACAAATGATTGGCCAAATATGAATTTTTTTTTTTTTGCCTTGGTGAGTCTCCCACCTTGTTTTGATCCCACCCCCTCTGTGTGTATGCTTCCCCCCCTCCCTCCATCAAACAGAACGTAGAGGTGTCGCGGATGTCAGAGGAGGCTTTGCTAACAGTGCCAGCTCACCAATGAGGCCGTGTCCCCTTGCCCCCCCTCCTCCCGCCCTCTTTTATTCTTCTTTGCACACTCTGTAACCCTTCCGATGCACACTGCACCTGGCAACCTCTTTCCTGTCCGCCTTGCTTTGATCCGATTTACTCCACCGTCGTCTCCACTTCCTGCACTTGTATGTTAAGATGTAACGATGGTGATAGCTGACTGGAATCCAGTTCTTTTTTTCTTTTTCATTTTTATGTAATAATACTTTCTCCCATTTTTGGAGAATAAATGGAGAGCTTGTTAACCCGATGCTGTGCTCTCGCATCTGAAGCAATAATTAAGTTTTTTTTTGTATGTAGTTTTTGTCATGATTCTCATCCTAAATCGATATCTTCGTAGGCGATAAGACACCTTATGGAATTTTTGCAATATTGCACAACTTTTCTTTTGTCATCCAATGTTCTCCTTTACAACTGCTGTGTGTCAAATGTCATACTGTCTACTAAAACTCATAAAAGTACAATGATATTGTTAAAAACCATGTGAAGTGTCTTTTATGGGGGAAAAAAAAATCACTCACCAGAATGAAGAAAAGATTTCTGTTAACTGTTTCTAAATAAACTTCACTTACCCAGCACTGCTCCAAACCCAATCTCGTCACAGTCATTTCTTCAAGACCATTCAACACAGACATACTGTACCACAAGTACTTTGTAGCATGTAGCATGGTGATTTACATTAGTTTCTACTGCATTCATACCAGACTTTGGCACAGTTACCCCCCCCCCACACTCACACCGCTCCACAGCTTTTGGGCTTTGGCCATCACTTCATGATACAACACTTACTTTGCAACTTGACTTTATGGCTCACCTTGAGTTTGTTTTGTATGATTTAGATCCCAGGTGTCATAACTGGCAGGAGGAGGAATCTCATTATATACATAGAGAGCCCATTTTGAGTATTTATGCACATGGATACTTGCCAGTTTGAACTGGTGGAATGAACCATCCCATTCATGATTAGATTCGTCTACAGAGCATGCTCAGGACGACCTCTGTGATGACCTCTGTGTACCGTGCTTGAGTACATTTCAGAGAACTGTCAGTCAAAACAGGCCGGACAAAGCATGGCACACAGATTATAGAGACCGACTCAAAAATAAATAATTACATCCCCCATATTGTTACACTTAGACCAAACTCTTATCATGATACACATACAACACGCGTCATTCTACTTCTTAGACAAGAGCTCTGACACTTGATGTGTTGCTCTTTCTAGAACGTCAACATCCATCGAACAACGGAAGATGCCCTGCAGACCGTCCCTGCTCACCTCTGACACCCTGCCAGTGACTCAGTGAGACTCCCAACGTTTCCACCTAGCGTGCACGTTGTGTTCACACGGGTGTCCGTCAGGGTGAAGTGCCTCCTGTGATGCATACCGACACACACCTCTTTACCGGCTCTTAATAGGCTCCATTTAAAGCATCTCGGCTCGGACAGCACGCTAGGAAGTCTGGGTAGATGGTAGACCACAGGTGGTCCTCAACTTATGAACAAGTTAAGTTAACTTATGTATGTTAAGTTGCAGAGGAAGTCGGAAATTATTTCTAATCATACTGTACACAGAACACAGGGGCATACTGCACAAGGAAGTCACAATAGAGAGACCATTACGCTGCTCACTTCATAGTAAACCATCCTGGATAGCCTGGACTTTTCCACTGAGCTTTTAACAATGTCTGATTTCACTTTCCTTTTCTTTGGTACGTTGCTATCATAAGTGGAAGACGTAATGGAATTGGTCTTTTCTCCATTTTATTGCGCCTACGTAAGTACTGTAGTTCTCTTTTTTTTGTACATTATTAAATAAGTTATGAGCACACATTCGTAATCATGCAACGTCCTAAAACGAGGACCACCTGTAGTTGAGACTGAAGCAGTATCACATCTGTTAGTATTGTAGTAAGTACTCAATTACTTTTTTTTTTCGCTACAGAAATGATTGATCATTAATAAATTCCACACAGAATTCATGGGTGGGCAAACTGTGGCTTGTGGACCGACCCGCTGATCATTTTCAAATTCCTTTCCCTTATAACCATGCCAAAAAAAGACCCATATATTCCTGCTGCAAGGCATGCTGGGTAGCTTATGGTACTCCTGCTCCCACCTTTCTAGAAATGATTGATCATTAATAAATTACATACAGAATTCATGGGTGGGCAAACTGTGGCTTGTGGACCGACCCACCGGACATTTTCCAATTCCTTTCCCTTTTAACCATGCCAAAAAAAAAGACTCATATATTCCTGCCGCAAGGCATGCTGGGTAGCTTATGGTACTCGTTCTCCCACCATTCTAGAAATAATTGATCATTATTAAATTCCATAAAGAATTCATGGGTGGGCAAACTGCAGCTTGTGGACCGACCCACCGGACATTTTCAAATTCTTTTCCCTTTTAACCATGCCAAAAAAAGACCCATATATTCCTGCCGCAAGGCATGCTGGGTAGCTTGTGGTACTCTTTCTGGCACCATTCTAGAAATGATTAATCATTAATAAATTCCATACAGATTTCATGGGTGGGCAAACTGTGGCTTGTGGACCGACCCACCGGACATTTTCAAATTCCTTTCCCTTTTAACCATGCCAAAAAAAGACCCATATAGTCCTGCCGCAAGGCATGCTGGGTAGCTTGTGGTACTCTTTCTGCCACCATTCTAGAAATGATTGATCATTAATAAATTCCATACAGAATTCATGGGTGGGCAAACTGTAGCTTGTGGACTGACCCACAGGACATTTTCAAATTCTTTTCCCTTTTAACCATGCCAAAACAAACCCATATATTCATGCCGCAAGGCATGCTGGGTAGCTTGTGATACTCTTTCTCCCACCATTTTGCTGTTTTTTTCTCTCTCTCAAACTTATACTCTTGGAGGTCGTAGTTCATGTTGTTTCAGCTGGACTACCCAGCATACCTTGCGGGCATTTGGAAGTAACACTTTGAAGTTACTTGCTGTGGATGTGTTGAGTTTGGGTTTGGTCGCACCGTGAGCAAGCATGTCGATCTGTTTTGAGGTTCCCGCAAATTTTGTAACCGAATGTCAAAAAATTTGCCCACCCCTGAGTTGATCCATAATTTTGATTGTAATGAATGTTATGTAATATGTTGACATATTTCTGACTCTGGATATCCCTTTTTACCTGTTGTATCACTGTGTTCATAATCATCCTTTAGTGGGGATGTTTCCACACCTTCCCGTACCTGGAAGTCATACTCTATGGAACGTTTAATGTTCGTCTTCATTCAAATATGAAAATGAAAACTGCCATTTGTTATTCTACTGACCTCACCTGAAGCAGATGTACCACCGTGCGATGAAGTCATAGTGATTCCCCGTTCTGAAGGAAACATCTGCATAGAAAAATGAAAAAATAAAAATGAAGACAAATCCTGCTTTAAAGATGTTGCTGTGAGATTGAAACACAAATTCAATAAAGACGTGTTATTTATATTTTACACACAGAGCCTTCATCTTTTAAAATCAACATCGAATTGATATCATGATCACGGGTGGACGGAGTATCGAACTCGGAAACCTTCTGGTTGGGAGATGACCACTCGAACACCTGAGTAATCCCTCGTTTATCGCGGTTAATTGGTCCCAGTCCCCGAATTTCTTCAATGTCGGATTCCTTTTTTAGAAACGCAACATTTTCTTCATTAGAATGTTTACAACCTTCTAAATATGCTTTTAACATTATGAGAGCCGTCTCGACTTAAACACCCCTATGGTCAGCTATTACTTATACAGTAAACATAATAAAAGTAATTACTTATATAGTAAACATAATAAAAGTAATTACTTATATAGTAAACATAATACAAGTAAATCAGCCATTTAAGACAAATCTTGTGTTGCTATAAATGTGCTCCCAAGAAGAGCAGACAGGAAGTGGTGCACAGGAAGTGACGTCAGGGGTTCAGAGTCGAGTTTTAGCTTGCCGTGGGTTACGGCCGCTGTTGCCAACATGCTGATTTCGTCATATGTCTGGTGACATTTCAACCGTCCTTGATGACATAATATGTCAAAAGTGACTAACCACAAATCTAGCGAGTATTTAGCGACTATTAGCAAGTATTTAGCGACTTCTGTAGCATTTTGTGTACTCGCTGGTGTTGTTGACAGGTCTGCCCAACCCCTATTGCATTTATTCACCAGAGTGTGCTACTCACTGAATCATAAAATAATTAGGAAGTATTGTGCCTGTTGTGACATCATTCAAAGCTGCAATAACAGCCTGTTGTGTGTCTTACGGAACATTACTGACACCTAGTGACCGATGTAGAATACTACACATCAATCACAGGATCTTGGAATATATTTTCTGAATGCTTTATATTTATATTTATATCTATGCTTGAAAATAAAACAAATCATGGAAAATTCTAACGACTGTATTAATATATTCTTTGCAGTCCATTATTGGTGCCAACAATAGTAAATGCAATAAATAGGATTTATTATATTGGTGTACTGTAGCTTTTTTGCACCAATGGATGGTTCAACATGGCCACAAGGGGGCGCCAATCATTGTAATTACACATCCAAAGTGCTGCCTGTGGGCCATTTTAAAAAAAATGTTCCCTCTATATTGTAAACATAAAAGTATATAATAACTAAGAAGGCAACTTCGACTATGTTGAAATTGCGTGTGAATGGAAGAGCTGTCGTTATTTGTGTGCCTTTTTTTATCGTGTTTTACCGTTTATTTTGCCTTTTAAAAAGAGGATATTCAAATTACTTTGGTGATGCAGTTCGTGTCTGAATAATTTGTATTTTCAAAGGCTTCCAAAAGTCCAAAATACGCTACTCTGTGTCGGTTTTTGGAGCTAACAACACACATCTAATTTGTTTACTTACCGTATTTGTCCAGCCACCAAGGGAACTCATGTCGCAGCTTAAATGGCGTCATAGGCGGACGCATTTAACTGACGTCATCTCAATCGCCAAGCTGTTTTTTGTTTACTCTCGAAGGAGACGGTTTGGTCTCTGTACTTTGAATATATATCTACAACTTCAAAATTCAATCAAATATCAGGTATTTATGATGAAAAAGCGCACATATAGTAAGTTACCCTTAGAGATGTGGAAGTGCTTTTTTCATGTATTAATTTGTATTGATAGTTTAGTATATGATAATACTTTTTTGGTCCTTGACACATTCTAAAAATATAATTTCACAAGAAACCTTTAAAAAACAGAGCAAAAATTGAGTAATTTTACAAAAATAAAGTTATTATTAATTATTAAGAGAAAAAGTTGTAGTCCAATGGTAAAATTTGTAATTTTACAAGAATAACACTGTAATACATTGCACAATATAATTACATTTTAGTAGCATAAAGTTGAAATATTAAAGGAAAAATATTTTTTTTCAAGTTGTAATATCATGACAAACAAACAAATCAACAAATAAAGATATAATTTTTTTGAAAATTGGGTCGGTGGGATAAAAGTGACAATATTATGGGAATAAGGTCGTAATTCCAATGGAAATAGAAATTGAAAGTTGTAATTTCATGAGAATAAAGGCAAAATATTACGAGAAAAAAGCTGCAACGCTAATAAGCTTTTAATGATGCAAAATAAGATTTCAGTAACATAGAGTTAAAATAGTAAAGAAAAATAGCTGACTTTTTTAGAGTTTAAATCTTATGAGAAACAAACAAAATAAACAAACGAAAATGGGAACGCCGAGAAAGTGGGAATTCTTGGCATGTACAAAATAACCTCAATGCCCTTAATGAGTTGAAAGCTTTGATTTTTGTTGAGTTTCTTAGAAAAGGCAAAAGGCCTCCAGAAAATTGGGAATTTTGGATAAAATTACAAATTCTGGAATGTGTAAAATACTTAATTTTGAAGTGCTTGATGGGTGGAAGACTTCCATAATTAGAAAAATTGAATCCGTTGAAAAATATAGAAATTGAGGATGTTTGGAAAAATGGCCCATTCATTTTCAATGGAAATTTTTTTGGGCGAAGTTCGGAATTTTGGGAAAGGTGGAAATTTCAGAAGTTTTTTTTTTTTTTTTAAATCAAAAAAACCCATCATGTTCTGCATGTTGCCCTTAGTGGAAATAAACGACCCAATTAGGAGTCCGTAGAATACTTTACCGTAGAGTACCATTCTATGAATGATTACAGTTACAACAGTGATAAAATGTAAAATAAATTAAAAGGTGAAGATAAAATAAAAAGGTGAAAGGTGTGCCATGGATGAACATACACCCAAACTTACGGTTGCGTGTCTTTAAGATCGGCTTTACATGATAACGTCAGCAGTATAATGGACAATACCTGGTCTTCATTTACTGTAACCCCCCCCCTCCCCACCCCCCCAAAATGATACTTCACTCTGCTCAGCTCCAAGTCCAAAAAAGGAGATGATCTTCTCTGGGTTCCCGCTGACAGGAGGGGCTTTGGAGAGCAATTCTGACTGATCCTGACTCATTGACCCAAAGATCAAGCATCCGAAGGCATCACGCCGAGTGTTCTTACTCTTGCTGTAAAGCGATGATGCATTTTTTTGGTGAAATGAGGAGCGTGATGCAAGACAGATGGCATCTTCTTGTCTGCTGCTGGCAGCGTGTGCAGGTTTACAAACGGGAGAAAGTTATGAGCGGGACCACAGGACAGCTTCTCTGTGCCTCATTAAAGTTATGGCAGCGAAGAACATTTGCAGCTTCCAGATCGAGCTGATGTTTTATTGCCGGGATGGTTGCCAGGTCTCCTAACGTTAATTTAAGCAGTCAAAGATGGTGACCGGTGTGTATAAGTCACTCCCGGGGTGTAGCGATGAACCGCATGAAAAATGGACTACATCTGTATTAGGAGGATTTAGTACAGTTTTGGTGCCTTTAGACACCGCGGCAATGTATCGGAATGAAACATTCACTGTGCCGTTCAAGTCTAGACTTTCCGCTTTCATTTAAGAAGTCTCATGAATCATTTCCCGTTTAGGAATTATAACCATTGAATGCACCTGGGGGTATTTGAAGTTCATGAATGTAAACACAGCATCCAAGAATAGGGAAGCCAGGAATGTTAGAAATAGGAGACGGACAAAATCCAAACCCACATGACCCTGTGATTAAAAGTGATTAAAAACGAATAACTGGAGCAGCAAAACAGCCCCAGACCATCATACTACCACCACCATATTTTACTCTTGGTATGATGTTCTTTACTTTCTTTTTTGTTTTTGACTTTAACTGAGGCAAGTGACGCCTGCAGTCCTTTGGATGTTGTTGTGGGGTCATTGAATGCACCTGGGGGTTATTTGAAGGTCATGAATGTAAACGCAGCATCCAAGAATAGGGAAGCCAGGAATGTTAGAAACATGAAACGAAGAAAACATGACCCTGTGATTAAAAGTGATTAAAAATTAATAACTAGAGCAGCAAAACAGCCCCAGACCATCATACTACCACCACCATATTTTACTTTTGGTATAATGTTCTTTACTTTATTTACACTCTTGTCAGACAACACAGTATTTTCCCAGAGGCCTTGGGGATCATTAAGATTTTTTCTGGCAAAATTGTGACGAGCCATAATGTTATTTTTGTTTGTTGCTTTTTTGTTTTTGACCTTAACTGAGGCAAGCGAGGCCCGCAGTTCTTTGGATGTTGTTGTGGGGTCTTTTGTGACCTCTTGAATGAGTCATTGCTGCATTCTTGGGGTCATTTTAGTTGGCTGGAAGCTTACTGTCACTGTTCCATGTTTTCACCATCTGTACATAATGGCTCTCACTGTGGTTTGCTAGAGTCCCAAAGCTTTGGAAATGGCTTTATAACATTTTGATTGATTTGCAATCACTTGTTCACACAGGGCCATGTTGGTTTGGATGTTTTGTCATCCAAAAAAACTGAATTTTGTGTTCAGTTGTGTTGTCGTTGACTAATATTTACATTTGTTTGATGATCTGAAAAGTTAAAGTGTGAGAAATTTGCAAGAAAATAAGAAATCGCAGCACTGTACAGGTTGCAGGACCAGCCGGACTATGAAAAAAGTGTGACTTATAGTCGGGAAAAATACTTTTAAGACTTTTTTTCTGGAGAAAATCTGTTACGGTAGTGTATAAATATATCATATGTCACTGTATCAACAAAAGGTCATTGGCTGTGATATGACCGCCCAGTCTGATTATCATTTTTGGTCCAAGCCATTCATCTTTAATCTTCCTGACCAATGCTGAGCTTTACAGCACTGCTTTGGTTAAAAGGATTTTACAATATTTTTTCCCTTACTCTCTCTTTCTCATTCTCTCGATCTACTATCACTCTCTACTTCCCGCTAATGCTTTGTGAATATTATGATGAATGAGGCATTATCAGGCCGCAAAGGTAAAGAAGATTAAAATGATGGGTACAGCAAAAAAAAAAAAAAAGATCCTTCTCATTTACAGGGCTCGTGTTAAGTGATGAGCAACTATTCTGTAAATCACGGGTCAGTGAACATGACGTGAACAACTCTCACGTGAAATACAAAGGGGGCCAAGCCGGGTGCTTATATGGAGTTATGCTATAGCGCAGCTATAGGCCTCAGAGATAACAGCTTTGTGGGCTTTTTACTTATTTATGACGGATGCTGCTTTACAGATGTGCCAAATGCTGCTTCAGCGTGAAGTCACGCCACTTTTAGTAAGAGGTCAAGTGTGGCCTTATTTATATGAAATATTAACATAAAATAATTGTATATGTCGACATGTGAAACAAACACAAAGATACATTACAGATATGCAGAATAGAGATGCTGCATATTGGCTTTCTACTGATAGATACTAGCAAGGACACAATTTTGAAAGCTGCACATTTCGATGTGGCACAAACATCTGTATAAGAGCAAAGCAAAGTAGGTAGTTGGTATTTTGCTGTAAGTACTACCGAGTGATTCTTCCTGAGGTGTGATATTAAATTAAAGGAAGTATTCGTTAGTATTGGTTAGTCGTGTGGTTAGTGCGCAGACCTCACAGCTAGGAGACCAGGGTTCAATTCCACCCCCGGCCATCTCTGTGTGGAGTTTGCATGTTCTCCCCGTGCATGCGTGGGTTTTCTCCGGGTACTCCGGTTTCCTCCCACATTCCAAAAACATGCTAGGTTAATTGGCGACTCCAAATTGTCCATAGGTATGAATGTGAGTGTGAATGGTTGTTTGTCTATATGTGCCCTGTGATTGGCTGGCCACCAGTCCCTCGTGAGGAAAAGCGGTAGAAAATGAATGAATGAATGAATTAAAGGAAGACGCCTCACTACCCCCCCCCCAGCACTTTACAATCACTCCAAATTGCGTATTTACAATTCAAAAGCCAAACTTCAGTATAGTTTCAAACCTCAGGCTTACTGACCTTGCAAATTTTAAGCTTGAAAATTGCTGAATGAACAAAAATACTAATATGAGGCATTCAGAAGATGCATTCAGAGACATAATAATAATAATACCATTCAACACTGGTCACCAGGTATCAGTAATGTATGAAACAATGCGGAAGTAATCAAAAAGTTAATGGGGGGGGGTGCTGGAGCCTATCCCAGTTGTCTTTGGGCGAGAGGCAGGGTACACCCTGGACTGGTCGCCAGCCAATTACAGGACACATATAGACAAACAACCATTCACACTCACATTCAATTTGGAGTCGTCAATTAACCTAGCATGTTTTTGGAATGTGGGAGGAAACCGGAGTACCCGGAGAAAACCCACGCATGCACGGGGAGAACATGCAAACTCCACACAGAGATGGCCGAGGGTGGGATTGAACTCGGGTCTCCAAGCTGTGAGGTCTGCACGCTAACCACTCAACCATCTTCTCTTATTATGTCTACTGTATTGGCTAATATGAATGTAAATGTGACTATAGGGGTGTTATTTCATGTCCAGAGGGCTCTAATGATATTTTGAAAGTCATAAATAGTTTTTTTATGCTCAAGTGAGGACAATCGGTACAGAAAATGGATGGCATGGATAGACAGTGACATTATAATTATTATTATTTATGTAGCTTCATTATGTCTTCTTGTTTGTGTAAACCATCCCCCTCTTTCTGGCTTTTGTTGACCATCTCGCCTTTGTTGTTACTTCTACATCAGTGCTAGCCGCCACCAGGCAGAAAGAAAGGAAACAATGGATGACAGTGGATAATCATCCAAGACTTCCTCTTCACTTATGCCGTCACAAAGCAACAGTAGAAGGACTGGAAATGACAAATATGAAAGCAGTGAAGATGCTCCATGACAGCATCCGTGTTGCCATCCTGCAGATGACGGAGCTGACATTTACTTCATATTCTTCTGGATTTTATGTAAATTTTAATATAAGATGTGTCAATCGTGAGATGTTGCATGAAGTGATGCTCGGATGAGACAACAGTGGTAGTTGGAATGTAAAGATTGTCCATAAATGTGTGCATGACAGCGGACGGACAGGCAGCGGTAGCGTGACAGTGACTTGGAAGATGCTGACACATTCTGACTGACGGATGGGTGCAAGAGGAAGAAGGAAGTCGGAGCCAGTGGCAATGAGGTCTGCTTCTGTCGATCTGATTTGGGCGATATTTATGATTGCAAGCTGGCACAGACGCTCAGAAGCTTTGGAGTCTTGTATCATTCAATAGCGCTGCTTGATGTATTTTTTACGTTGGAGCACCGTGTAAGTGCTGTTTTACTTAATAGTCTTTTTGCAGAAGCATTATTATCATCATCGACCTTCTTACACATCCCATAAACATGCATGTTAGGTTCACTGGACACTCTAGATCAGGGGTCTCAAACTCAATTTACCTGGGGGCCACTGGAGCTAGGGTCTGGGTGAGACTGGGCCGCATCAGGTTTTCCAAAAAAAACGCATTTATTAAAAACAGAAAAATGAATAAACTTTGCTTTGGTTCCAATTTTTTTTACACAAAATAAGATGAAAAATAAATAAACAAATCAAGAATAAAGAAAATCAATCAGTAATAAATAAATATAATAATAATAATAAAACGGCAAATAATAAAAACTCTGTAAAGAAACCACATATAGTTGGTGGGTAGACAAATAATTTTTTTCAGATTAAAATGAACAAAGCATTATTAGAGCCCTGTAGACATGACAAAACACGACTATAGTCACATTTATACTCTTTTTATTTACAACATATTGCGCAACTGCAGGGTCTTGAGACACATGCTAACTCGCAAACTAGAGAGCTAGCGACCTAAACGGTAGCCTTCAAGTTATTTCCTTTAAACTTAAATAGCCAAAAACTTACCACTTCCACACGGATAGGGAGGATAACTATTAACAGTTATTTAACCTTTAACATGAACATTAATCAAACGTAATAATTTTTTCTGCGTACATGATACCATACAGCATCCATATCAAACTTGCACGGGCCGCGTGTTTGAGACCCCTGCTCTAGATTTATCCGTATAGGTGTCAAAAGTGAATGGTTGTCTATATGTAATCTGGGATAGACTCCAGCCTCCACCCTTGTGTGTACAAGTGGTATCGAGAATGAATGGATAACATAAGGGACAAAATAGGTAAGAGGCACACACTCAGGTGTCCATATAAGCCGAGAGGAAAGGTGTGTGTTACTCATAAATGAACAAAAATGTACCTCAACTGGTCCAACCTGAAATACAACAATCCTGGCAGGTAGGCTCATCCTTTGACTCAGGGCCATTGAGTTTTTATTTTCATTTTAATAAGTCCTCATACTAGGCCTGATAGATAGATTCCTTGTTATAAGTGAAGAGTACATTTGTTAAAATATTATTTATGTATATTTTTATAAATATTTTTATTGTGCGTTCAACTTAATATTTATCAGACCAAAGCTATAATTAAGTTATAAAACAGGAGTTTTATACGTTTAATAATCACAAACTACACGGTGCCAGAGTCTAATAAATACGTCAATAGCTTTTGCTATTGGAACACTCATTATAAGCACCTATAAGGACCACGCATGCGCATTTGGGTTGCTGCTGCTTTCAAGTTCTCCAAATTGTGTGCGTCAAATACACACTATTAAGTTAGTACTTGTCAACTTGGTTGGATTTTTAGCTTTTTAAAAATCACACATACAAACTTAGAGAGCAACATGAATACGTTTATTAAACTGGCATTTATTTGTTTTGTACGAAGTTAAATCTGTGATTAAACATTACGTTCAAAATAGACGGATAAAACAGACATGTAACTGTGTTACCTATAGTAGCTAGCACGATTACACATACGTGTGGATTGAATAAATGTGTCTAGATAAATATCGATCAATAATGTTGCCTTTTCATACATCCATATTGTTCAGTCGCTCATGTGACGCACGAAGTGCAATATTTCCTACACCGCTTGAACGCACCAGGCGCAGAGCACATTCATTGCGTTTGTGTGTGGAGCTCCGAGTCAGAGGGACAGGCGGCGTCTTACCTGCTCAAACGAGTCCGGGATCGTAAAGTCAACGAGCGGGGACAGAGATAGCAAACCGTCGCTTCTGACAAAAAGGAAGAAAACGACCTTCGAAGTGAGTTTAAGTAAGTGTGCTAATTTGCTAAGTGAACTCCGGTGTCACATGTAATGTTAATATGACATGGTACCACCGGACATGTTGAGGAAATGATACAAGAGCGTCTACGCCGCCAGAAGTGACTTCCAGGTGGACAACAATGGCTTGATTCCTTCGGTGCGACACTACTGTCAGAGGCGCTCATGTTTCTGTGGAAGCAACAGAAAGTTTGCTGCGCTTCACTGGGAAATCTACCCGCGTTGTGACTCTTTTCAACACACTCCAGCGGCGCAGTCCGCCTGCTTGTGTCCCGCTGTCCAACATGTCCAACCCCGCGTTGAGGAAGAACCACTGGACCTCCCGTGTGAACGAGTGCTCCGTGTCCAAAGATGCCCGCGGGGACTTGAACGTACCACTGCGCGGCGGTGCTGAGAATGGAGAGTTCGCTTTTATCGGACAACCTAAGCAGAATCAAGTGCTTTACAACAGTGGACAATTATCTGATGGGGAGCTTCTTCTGGAGGTGGAGAACCTTCCCATTTCAGGATTACCTCTATACGACGTGCAGACGCTCATAAAGAGCTGCAAAGGTCCCGTCAGGTTAAAAACCGTCAGACAAGGTAAGCACCCCAAGTGGAACACACCAAACCCCTTAAAGTTTCTATTGCATTCATGTTGCTAAGAGCCACAAGTAACAAAAACAGGTATTATTATATTCTAATTGTTATTGTCGATATTTAAGATATTACTTTTCAATTCGGCAAGATGTATTCACCTCTAAATGCAACCATTCAAGAGTAAAGTAATGTTTTATATTGAGTGTGGCTGATGTGTTCAGTTTACAAGCCTGCCTTAAATTGCCACATTTCACAATGGCGTTTGGTTGACACCTTACCCTCACATTTCCGTTTTATTTATTGTTTTATTTTATTTTATTATTGGCCTTGTCATAGCTTTATATTGTGCTAGTGCGGTGCTGTTAGTGGCTAGACTAGTTTCATTTGTGGCAGCTGACAAGAATCGGAACAGCAGGCCAGTGTGGCTGATCTGGTTTTCTCATGGTCATCTTGACCCAGCAGGGCCCAGTGGGTTTGAGACTGAACCACTGTGACAGGTTCCTAGCGTAGCGTGGCAGACTCCTTTTTTTTCCACTTTTTTGTTTTTGATCTAAAGTAATGGGAGTGCTAAATTGTTGTGTTGTTGCTCAGTTCGGAGCCTTTCAAGTTTGAGATGAATACCTCCAGAAACTGAATTGGGACACTTGATAACATGTCTTGGCAATCATATTGATCTAGCTTGTCTTGTTATTGAACAAATTGACTAGCTTTAGCTTCTATTTTTAGCATATTTACACAGCTCTGTCTGTACATTGTCATATGTTTACAATTCTATGTTCCCAGGGCAGCCATGTTGTTTCTGATGTAAACACAGGTTGCGTGTGTGACGTCACAGAATAAGTTGACGCAGGTAGTGAGCACACTTTGGTTGAAAACCTTAGTTTTTAGTACCAAATATTTGCGGGTATGTGTGTACTTTGTTCTATGAAATACCCGCCTATGTGTGGACAGGACCTTAGTGGATTATTTTGGAGTATTTCTGTCTTAGGGAACATCTTGGTTATCAAATGTAGTTATCAAGGAGCGGTCATGTTACAGTTGCGTATGAAATGGTGCGTTTTTGCGTCAGGATTTTTCATCCACTGCTGCTCCAAAGCTGTAAATTAAGTAAAAAAACGTGAATAGTTACTGTCACGGACATCTCATCTCAGGGATTTGGGGTCTCATATTGAAGGCTACACAACAAAAGAGCAAGAACCTGCTCTGTATGTCTTTAAAAAAAACAACAAACGCCATGATTGGTGTCCGACTTGATCTCCTGAACATTCATTCATTCATTCATTTTCTACCGCTTATCCTCATGAGGGTCACAGCGGGTGCTGGAGCCCATCCCAGACGGGGTACACCCTGGACTGGTGGCCAGCCAATCACAGGGCACATATAGACAAACAACCATTCACACTCACATTCATACCTATGGACAATTTGGAGTCGCCAATTAACCTAGCATGTTTTTGGAATGTGGGAGGGAACCGGAATACCCGGAAAAAACCCACGCATGCACGGGGAGAACATGCAAACTCCACACAGAGATGGCCGCGGGTGGGATTGAACTCGGGTCTCCAAGCTGTGAGGTCTGCACGCTAACCACTCAACCGCCGTGCAGCCATCTCTTATTCTCTTATTATGTCTACTATATTGGCTAATATGAATGTAAATGTGACTATAGGGGTGTTATTTAATATCCAGAGGGCTCTAATGGTATTTTGAAAGTCATAAATAGTTTCGGTACAGAAAATGGATGGCATGGATAGACAGTGACATTATAGTTATTATTATTTATGTAGTTTCATTATGTCTGAGGCATGGAATTATGGCCGAGGATGGAATTTGAACTTGTGAGTCTTCACTGAGTTGCAACTTGTTCTCCATCATCACTTAGCGTTGACTGTTTTCAACTGTACAATCGGAGGAGGTACCTCTAAACTTTCATCTCCTCTCCCAGCTGCTCCTCTTTTTTTTCCAGGGCCCCATCTGGGAATGTCTGGTGTCACCGCCGTACAACAATCACGTGATCTCATTCCATTTGATCGTTTTTAATAATTCACGCTGTCTGGGAATTTCCCCTCCCTAATCGGTTTTAATTGGGAAAATATGCTCAGCTACGAGGGCCATCTGTAAAATCAGGTTGACCTAATTTTACCCGGAACGTGTGCCATTTTCTCCCTCGAATCAAGTGTGATGTGAGCAGGGAATTCGTCTGTCAAGGAAGCTCTGCTACTATCCATTACCGGCTGTATGATGAGACGCATGAAAGTGAGATGTTAGACCACCACACACGCATGCACGAGTGAAGAGAACGCCATTGTACTGTGTATTGATCCTCTAAAGCTATTTCAACATGCGTTTATTACTATTAATTGACTCCAGGTAAATTAATTTCCTTGATATACTGTATCAATGTTCATAATTGAATATATTCGTACTTTACTCTACTTTTGTACATGTTTTTTAAAAATATTAGAGCCTTGTAGACATGAAATAAGACCCCATAATCAGCCTTACACTCATATATAAAAATAATACTGTACTGTACTGTATTGTAACACGAGTAAAGATGCCTTCCGCTGTGTAACAACAATGTAGGAAGCACACAAGGATGCTGCATTAGGGTGAGCCAATCAGTGCCGAGGATACTGAACAACTTCCTGTACTCTACAGTACATATACCAGGCCTTAAGTTAGCAATTTATCCATTTTTAGGCCAAGAATACATACCATTTAATTAAAAATGCATATTTTTGGCTAACAATAGGCCATAGTCAAACACAAAACAGCACTCGTTCATTAATTAATGAGAGAATAATACAACTGTGATATTGTGAGGGATTATCGTATTCGGGTTATGTAATTGGGGAGCAGCTGATCTCACTGTGTGCTTTCTGGTCATGTGAAAATGTGGTATCTTCATGCAGACTATTTATGTGGCTTATTTTAGCCCCTATAAAATAACACAGTTGCGTTGAAGGCACAGCAGCCTTCTTAAAGGTTCCTCATCACTTTTCATGTTTCTTGATTGTAACTTTGTCATGAATGATATGATACCGATATTGGCCATATCATTCTGATCCGATATCAGGACGATTCTTACACACTTTTATGACTTATTTTGTTATGAAGGATGTTAGAAAATGCTAGATCGAGTGATATGACTCAAACAAAGAACAATAGGCGGCAACAGTAGGTACAGTACAAGGAAAAAGTCATTTTATTGCTGTTTCGGACAGCATTGTACTACAGCCTTTGTGCTCTTGCAAGGATCCTCATGGCTGATATCAATATTGCATCGGTACACACCTACTATTATTAGCCACCTTTACACTAAGCGGGACAGTTTGAGTTCACCGTACTGTGCTAGAGTGTGAATCAGGCTTGCATTCCCACTACGGCAGTGGTCCCCAACCTTGTCCGACCCCTAGATGGGCAGTAGCAACATCATATGAACAGCACAAATTGAATACAGAGCCACCATCCACCAGTATGAGCCTGGAGTTACTTTTTCAGAGGGATTATTATTACGATGTGTACAGTATAGTAGTCTAACTGTGCAGCGTGGGAGGCACAATGGTGCGTTCAAGGGCCGTCGAACAAAAGGGAAGGGTTGCTGCTCGCAACACACAAATATATAAATGCAAAAATGATTGGATTTGTACCGCTTATCCTCACGAGGGTCGTGGGGGTGCTGGAGCCTATCCCAGCTGTCTTCGGGCGAGAAGCGGGGTACACCCTGGACTGGTCGCCAGCCAATCACAGGGCACATATATAATCAAACAACCATTCACACTCACATTCATACCTATGGACAATTTGGAGTGGCCAATTAACCTAGCATGTTTTTGGAATGTGGGAGGAAATCGGAGTACCCAGAAAAAACCCACGCATGCACGGGGAGAACATGCAAACTTCTCACAGAGATGTCCGAGGGTGGAATTGAACTCGGGTCTCCTAGCTGTGTGGCCAATAAATAATATAATGGCACATATTTCCTAAATTGAAAAAAATTGATGCTTTTTAATCATTGCACGGGCGGCACGGCAGTCTAGTGGTTAGCGCGCAGATCTCACAGCTAGGAGACCAGGGTTCAATTCCACCCTCGGCCATCTCTGTGTGGAGTTTGCATGTTCTCCCCGTGCATGTGTGGGTTTTCTCCGGGTACTCCGGTTTCCTCCCACATTCCAAAAACATGCTAGGTTAATTAGCGACTCCAAATTGTCCATAGGTATGAATGTGAGTGTGAATGGTTGTTTGTCTATATGCGCCCTGTGATTGGCTGGCGACCAGTCCAGGGTGTGCCCCGCCTCTCGCCCGAGGACAGCTGGGATGGGTTCCAGCGACCCTCGTGAGGAAAAAGCGGTAGAAAATGAATGAATGAATGAATCATCATTGCACCTGAAAGCATCCCGCTTGGCCCCCACTTACGGACCAGTACTGGGCCCTCCAGGTTTATGTGTGTATGAAACTCCGCGGGAACGAACCCTTTCTTGCTGTATCTTGCATTTTCTAGCAAGTCCTCAACTGATTTGTGTTGCAAATGTGTACCAAATGACTTCATGTGGCCCACACGTTCATCTGTTGGTTAGCATAAAAAGAGGCCAACTAATCCTGTGCAAACACACAATCACATCAGTGATTGTTCAAGTATTTAGTAGACATCCCGGATATTCCTATAATTAAAGGAGTAGACATAGTTTTTTATTGGATTGTGGGTTATTTATGTGCTTACAAGGCTTCCATTTGGACTTCTTGGTTTGCCTTGTGAGGAATGTTTTATGCATGCGTGTCTTTTCAGATCATCTTCAGAATTGAATGCATGTCACCACACTTTGGTTTCCCCCAAAATGGTCTTATGAACGTTGCCTCATTAATTGCCATCTTTGCTTATAATTGTGGTTCGCTAAGTGGAGAGTGTTTATTTTATTAAACCTACATGTGTATAGTCTTTTTTGGCCACATTTGCGTATGGAAGTGCTTATTTCTTTTCGCTTTGGAGGAAGTTAGACCCCCTTCTTTTGCCCTAAACAATTATTCCACCTTTGTATCCTCCGACCGTGGTGCAAGGACTCAATTTCCTTCTCCAGTTTGGCTTAAGCAAAGATCTCTGGCTTTAACTTCCATGTGTGAGCAGGGGGAAGAGAAGTTAGATGTGTAAGTATAAGCGTCTTACTTACTTCGGGATGAAATGATCTCTAAGTGTGTGTCGGCACTTAATTTTTAAGCCCTCCATTGAAATCCAGAATACTAGAAGGATGCTCCTTTTTGCACTAATACAGAGCCTGGGATATACATGTGAAAACACTGGGTTCTTTTTTTTTTGCTGAAGAATGGACAGTTTTTCCCCCTAATTAGCCCAATTAGAGTCAATGACATTGTGTGTGAAGAAGAGTTTGTCACGCTTGGCATTTTTAGTTAAACACCATGTCAGAAGAGACGGCCGAATTTACGATTTCTGCACACTGCTGTTGTGCTCTGTCCTTAAAATATCA
Source organism: Doryrhamphus excisus (assembly GCF_037039965.1). Taxonomy (NCBI): domain Eukaryota; kingdom Metazoa; phylum Chordata; class Actinopteri; order Syngnathiformes; family Syngnathidae; genus Doryrhamphus; species Doryrhamphus excisus. Next base: position 16,742,423 of record NC_136367.1, on the reverse strand, counting down.
TTTACAAGTACATATAATAAGATAACGTAGACCTAATACTGAATAGTAGAAAGTCAAAATGGCAGCCTCTCCCTTTTTAAAGCTAACAGGATCCACAAAAAAAAGTTGAACAGAACACTCTCAGCCAAGCACTCAAGTTAAGTAAAGATACACACTGTCCCTTTACGAGCAACAGCGTACCAAATTAAAGTCATAAGCTTCATATCAGTGAGGTTGTGCCGGCTGCTAGTTAATCTAGCCGCAGTGTAGGGTGGGTTGACAAATCTTCTCAAAAGGTCTTTTTTTTTTTTTTCTTTTTCTGAGTCCTACTCTGATTCTCTTCTCAGCATAATCTCAAAGCTCACAGGTATGGAGATGCTTAGTGTTTGCATAATTAACCTTCAACTTCTTAAGGTGAACATTACCGGACCGTTTTAAAGGAGCGGCGACATCTTAAATGTTGTTTTCCAGTACTTTTATCGTGGCTAATGTTGCACTCATGAGGGATGAGGGATTCTTAAACTGTTGATCCGGGGAACCCAGGTACCCGCTTGCCATTGTTGGGGGGCCTTTTCTCCGGGTACTCCGGTTTCCTCCCACATTCCAAAAACATGCTAGGTTAATTAGTGACTCCAAATTGTCCATAGGTATGAATGTGAGTGTGAATGGTTGTTTGTCTATATGTGCCCGGTGATTGGCTGGTGACCAGTTTCAACTGAAGTCATCTGGGGTAGGCTCCAGAATACCTGCTGAGGGTGCAATCTCATTAACAAAATAATAATAATAATACATTTTATTTGTATATCGCTTTTCAGAGTACTCAAAGACGCTTTACAGTAGAGAAAAAAGAAATAACAATAGAGTTGAATAAAAACAGAGTAAACGACGCATGAAAATACAACATCCAAACATTCATTCAGAGCTAAAAGCTAAAAGCGGGGCGGGGCACAGACATTAAAAACGGACTTAAACAGGTGGAAATATCATTTCTACTACTGTGTGTATGCTCCTGGCCCCGCCTCCATCCACCAAGACAAAGAGACGGTATGACTGACAAAAGGGCTCACTTCGTTCATGCCATTGTTCTATGGAACAAACGTGCCTTGTATTAATTGGAAAGACATTTAAATTTTGCAGGTTTTTAGGTGGGTCTCAGAGAGCGTGGTTGGCTTGCAATAAGGTTCCTACCAAGACCAAAGCCTGTTTGCATCAGGGCCAGCGAATGCTTCACAGCCTCTCATTGTGCACTTGTGTCACATGGCTTGAGCATTCCTGTTCTTTGTTGCGTGTTCAGTCAGGAATGGGATCATTGGGGTATGCTTTCAGATAGCACGCTTGCTTGTGTTCATGGAGGCCACGCTAATGTGGCGAAGCCTTTCTGTCGGCTCGCTGCTCAAAAAGTCAGTTGATGTTATGCTCTTTTTGCTACTTTTTTTTTTATAAGATGATTATTATTATTATACTTAAACCCAAAAGGTTGCTTATTAGGATCTTCACTCTGGAAGCACAGTAGGTGCAGAAAAACTTTCAATGTGGTTGAAATTCCCCAAATGACTCTCTAACTGTTTCACACAGACTATTCTAGTGAAGCACATTTAAAAACTGCACACATAGAAAATCCAAAACAAAAGGACTACAGGAATGAATATATGGCCTTATAAATGTTTGTGGGTGCAAAACACCAAAGAAGAATGGGAGTTATTTTTCATCTGGGGCGACCAGAGTGCTGTCATATATAAATTATGAATGTGTGTGTATATTATGTGCATAAATGGCGGCATCTTGGTCATCCCAAGCAGTGTAACCACAGACTACAAGAGAACAACCTTTCACAAGACAGACTGTATACTGTACACTTTAAATAACTGCCAGGCTTGAGTAAACCTACGCAGTGTGATAGAATCTTAATTAGACAGGCAGTGGCTAATTAGTCAAGACAGGAAAAGGATGGGTCTTAATTGAAACTTGATTAAGAGGTCACTTCTTGCCATCTTTTCCCTGCACGACTGGCATCACAATAATGTCAAGTTCCTTAAAGTGTTTATGTGACAGCTTAGTTCTCTCTCTCATTCTCTCTCTCTCGTCTGTTTTTGACCTTCACTTTATGAAGCTTTATGAGTAATATGTCAATTTAAGCATTATATTCCATATAACCTGCCCGATTTTCCAACAACATGACTTATTTCCGATGCAGCACACTCAACAAATAGACGTTAAGTTATATTCATTCATGGAAAAAACAACCAAAAATAAAACAAATATTTTTGTCGAGATTCCATCACACTCTATGGAAAGCCAAATCAATCTAATTGTTTGACATACATTTTAGTGACCCCCCCCCAATCAATGTTGCTGTAATGATTGACATGAGTGACACTTAAACAGACTTAGACTTATTGAGCCACAAGGGAAATTACATTAGCTCAATTGCAGAAGAAAAAGAAGTCTTGAATAAAATGCAATGCAATATGATTAAAATAAAAAGAATACAAGATTTGCATATTTACAAATAGTGTGGGAAAAATATAAGTATTAATTATGAATATATAAATAAATAAAAGTATAAAATTAATCAAAAATTAAATAATTATTAAATTAAATTAATAAAATAAGTAAATTAAGACTGAATACAAAGGAGGGCCGACAATAGAGCATAATATTGTTGTGAATGATCTTTTACAGACGGATGAGGTTTTGTAAAGCTGGTTGGTGTAGCATTCACTGTAGGAATGGAACTGGAGGAGTCTGTCTGCCGCCCCTTTATTGTCCAATAGTGGAGTTGTCCATGTTGGAGACTGAAGGAACATGCAGTTTCTTACTTGTACTTATTTACTTTTACTGGCTGGATGCAATTTTTGGTCCCAAAACACGGACACACTTAGGACATCTTTCCCTTTTGATATGTTTTTCGTTAAAATTGATCTTCTGTGTATGGTCTTTGTTTTTATGTTTATGATTGAGTGAAAAGTTCCAGCCGTTAGTACTTCTATTGTGACACCAGGCTTGGTGTCATAGAGGCACTCAGTCATACAGTTTACAGAGAACATAAAGTGACAGCTGCAACAAATGTGGTGCGGACTGAAGTGGGGGGGGGGAGTGTGTCACTGCTTGGAGTGGCCACCATGACGAGCCCTGTCTGATACCCATATGGAAATGGCGCTAAGCAGCATTATGACTTGACATGAAGCACAGAGAAGGACTGACGGATGCCACGAGAAGCTGACCTTGACCACACAACCAAAGCTATCATTACATTATGCACATAGTATTTATTGTTTATGATGGTTTATTGGTTCCAGGCCTGATCGTAATAATTGAATTTACATGAAGTTTTTGTTGATTTTTAAAAATGTTTTTAATTTTTATTTTTTACAAGTAAGAAGCCAAAAAATTACCACTTCCACAGAATGGGAAGACAACTTTTGTATGCACGTGGGCTTCCCAGCATAACTTGTGGGTTATAAACTTATATAAATAGTATTGTTTTGTATGTATATAGCAGTGTGTTTTGATACCCGTGTACTTCATGTGGTACAGTTACATTGCGTGTTATTTTACTATTTTTGGTTGCACTGTGAGTGAGGTAGGTATTTGCGTTGGTCAACTCCTGTTGGTTTGTGATGTTTGAGTATGGGTGTAATTATCAAGCTGTCATTTATAGTATTGTGAATTTAAATTCATTTTCTGGTTGTACAAACACACACAGTCTTAAAGTTAAAAAACATGCAACTATAATGCAAAACGGTATTTTGTAATTTGTGGGATTTAACATGGAAAAAGCCGTTTCTCTGCACTCTGTACTACTCAGGAATGTACTGTTTACACAGCCGGGCCCGACCCCTATCAGTATTTTACTGTTTTAGGTGACTGCTGTGTGTCACTGAGATTTATCATGCCAGTGGTTCCCAGACTTCTTACAGTCGTGTACCCCTTCAGACATATTGACCTGAAGCCATGGACTCCCTACCCCTGCACACTAAAAAAATCTTTTAAATCTTAATTAATTTGAAATATTGAACATTGGTTAATTAATTTAATAGTAATTCCGGGTCAAACTTGTATTTTGTTTGGTCATATTTTGATAAACATGAGCACTGATAAATAGATACAGAATATCCACTCACGATTCATTTAACACCAAATTGAAGCGTAATGTCAAACATCCAAACATGCATACACCAATATAAATAAAAAAAATCACTCTTAAGGCATAAAATTACTCATTTTAGACTTATTTGTTTATATAATGGGGGCTGCATGGCGGTCGAGTGGTTAGCGTGCAGACCTCACAGCTAGAAGACAGTTCAATTCCACCCTAAGCCATGTCTGTGTGGAGTTTGCATGTTCTCCCCGTGCATGCGTGGGTTTTCTCCAGGTACTCCAGTTTCCTCCCACATTCCAAAAACATGCTAGGTTAATTGGCGACTCCAAATTGTCCATAGGTATGAATGTGAGTGTGAATGGTTGTTTGTCTATATGTGCCCTGTGATTGGCTGGCGACCAGTCCAGGGTGTACCCCGCCTCTCACCTGAAGACAGCTGGGATAGGCTCCAGCAACCCCCGCGACCCTCGTGAGGATAAGTGGTAGAAAATGAATGAATGTTTATATAATGCATACACAGTAATCAACAACTTCATGCTCCTTTCTGCTTTGTTCTCCTTATGCCATGAGGCGTTCAGGCGCACGGAATTGTTTTTCACGCACACCCCACTTTGGGATCCTAGGTATTATACTGTTTTTGCCTAAAACATTCCTTTGACCTGGGTGTACATGACACTGTGTATTTGAGTATATTATGGGATGTTCTTATTGAAGGATTGCAGGAAAAAGGTTAGTCAGCATGTAGAATATTTCATCTGCGCTTCTATTCGCTGGTCTGTAACGTTGTCACGGTGACAAATGCACATCCTCACCACACACACATTCCGACTTTTTTCCCCACATCCCAGTCTTATACTTTTCCTACTTGATATCATTTGTCAGTGGTGGAGATAAGAGCTGCTTTTGTACAGCTGTGACTTGTATTCCTGCAGATAGCTTATCAAATTAGACCGTGCTTGGAATGCAGGGCCGCACTGGTGGTGGACTCGACTCATCTTTTCTACCTGCTGCTGGAATTGAATCTTTTCCAATGTAAAAGCAATGCTCCGCATCAGCAGATTCTAAAAAATATACATATATAGTATTTTTTTTTAAATGACAATTACTATGCTGTTGATACTATGCTGTATTGCTCCAATTTACTTAGGACACAGACGATCACCTGTTTTGTCTTTGATAGAAGAAGCTGGCCTGCATAGACATCCCTTCATGTCCTCAAGCTCTACTCGGCTTAGGAGCTCATAAATTAGACAAGAAATCTAATTTCCCTGTGGGGCTTTTAGGTGCAGAGACGTGCTGTTTCTTTTCAGGGGTGGTTGATTTGTATTCTTCTTGATGTGTATAGGCTGATAAGAGGATGCTCGCAACCAGACTGTGCTGTAGTTGCGTGCTGAGTCACCGGGAAGCAGACCTCCTCTCTCTGTCACACTACTGACTCCCGGGGTTTTACCAGCGCACATGGCTGGCCCGTCTGGTGGTGTCTCCTCACCAAGTGGAGAAAACTGGATTTTTTTATTCAAAGTGTCAAATTGCGTCGGTTGCACAGAACGGCCACGCTTCTCACGTGAACAATGCTATCAGGGTCGACAGCTGGAAAAGAAGCGGAGAAGAGACATCATCTTCCCCCCCCTCGATTCCTGTGTTGCTTCCTCCAGCCATTGTGTTGCCTTTCCACGCGGAGGTACTCATGGCATTTCCTGCTTGGTAGGGTAGAGGGTTTAACAAAGTTGGATCATGGTATATTTCAACACATATGGACTTGGCTGTAGTGTGTTTCATCTCATTTCATTGAAACGACTGCTTACCATTTGGTGAGGGTTCAAATCAGTTGTTATTTGAAAATGGACTCCTGCTGTTATTTATTTGATACTGAAATGGGTTTCTGACTTGTACGGTATTATTATCATTATTATTATTATTATAATTAACACAAAAGAGGTCATTTCCTCTTTGGTAGGAATCCTATACAGCCATTTGGGGTTCTCGCCTTCAAAAAGGAAAGAAGATGGTTCACTCATTGGTTTGGCACCGAGATTTGAGATGACTTGAGACGTTCTGAGCAGGCAGGGTCGCTAGCATAAGTAAAAGTAAAAGGGTGAAGCCTCGTGAGGAGCAATTGCAAGGTTGTAGGAAGAAAAATTGTGATTTTTAAATCCAAATCCAGGATCTTTGCATTTGATACTGCAAAGATGACACATTAAAGGGAATTCATTCATTCATTTTTTACCACTTATCCTGACAGGGGTGCTGGAGCCTACCCTAGCTGTCTTTGAGCGAGAGACGGGGTACATCATGAATTGGTGGCCAGCCAATCACCGGGCACATATAGACAAACAACCATTCACACTCACATTCATACCTATGGACAATTTGGAGTCGCCAATTAACCTAGCATTTTTGGAACGTGGGAGGAAACCGGAGTACCCGGAGAAAACCCATGCATGTACGGGGAGAACATGCAAACTCCACACAGAGATGACTGAGGGTGGAATCGAACTCAGGTCTCCTGGCTGTGGGGCCTATAGTTTGTGTGCAAATCATGTTTTTTTAATTGTACTTTTATCTAAATTTTCGGCCATGTGTATTGAGTTGTGGACTCCTATAGAGCAGAAACAAACAATAATCCGCACAGAAAGCTTTCTAGATGATCTGGAATCTGCACCTATTCCAGCTGTTTTCTTTGGATTTCCAAAATGGTCTGTTTTTTAATGTATTCCATCCATGGCCCGCCTCCAGGCACATCCACTGTGCTGTGATTGGTCCCACTCAGCTTGTTGTACAAGCCCATGTAAGGAACATTGAGCCAGGCATTCAGAGCCATCCCCCAAACCTCTTTCAGGGCTCACTTCCAAATGCGCAAAAACGCATCGTTTTACGCGAGAATGCATAAAATCTAAGTCTCGTCTCGTTCTTGTGGACCTAATCTCGTGTATCATCTGGTCTAGTAAGTTTGGTGTCTCCTAACGCCCCTAATAATAATAATAAGAAGAATAATAATAATAAGGCGCTTGACCATGATTCATCCACCTCTTGTGATGGTAAACTACATCTGTAACCACGGTTGCCCTGGTGTAGGGAGGGAGGATCGAACTGCCAACCTTCTGATTTCCGGACAACCTGCTCAACCTCTTGAGCCACTTTTGCCCTAGGTGGTAATTATTCACCTCGTGAAGCCATCTTTTGCATTGTGTGTTTAGTTGAAGTGGAAATAGTGTTTTGCATGTGTCCATGTAGCATAGCCAGTCTGACAGGTTGGAGTGAAACTGCGGCATACCTGTGCTGCACTTGTCAGCAGGTGCACCGGGCGGCGCTGGGCTGCAGAATGCATCACAGGTGCAGAGGCGGGGCACACACACAGATGTGTTGTAAGCACAACGTAGCCACACACACACAAACACACACCTCCTTGTTTGTGCTACAGCCTTGTTTATTCTTCGGTATTATCATAGAGATCCCCCAGCTAACAAGAACTTTACCCTGGTGACATAACAAACACAAAGACTATCTGTCCCTTTCCTCATGTCCGTACTGGTCATGTGGAGAGTGCAAACACCATGTTTGAGGTGAGAGGTGTCATGTGACATTTGGTTCCCACGGGAGCAAAGTCTTAAATCCACAGGCGCCGCTCATCTACACGGGCATGGCTGATTACTAAATAAAATCTTCCTGAAAGCGTTGGGAAACAGGAGATAAACATTGTTTGGGGAAAGGACGCTCTTTTAGTCTCATGATGCTGCAGGCAGATTAGTTTGTTTAGTTGTGTGAGTATGGGCAGGCCACATTCCTGGCATTTCTTTGCACAGACAGAGAGGTGCAACAGCTTTGTTGTCCACGTCTGGTTAGAGGGAGCGTCGCTTTGATGTAGCACGGACTGAGATGGTCAGGAATTTTGTACAATTCAAGATAGCATGAATATGAAAAATATTCAATAAACAGAAAGGCAACAACCCTCAACTGCCTGCTGGCTTCTCATTGTTTTGTTTAAAAATTAGCTCCGTACAATCTGTCGCTACCAGATGCTCCATCGAAGTAGAGCATGGACAGCTATAGTCAAACCTCACTTGGGTTCTTTGTAGTCGAGAGACTCACCGGGGTCCGCCGGAGTCTAGACTCACCGGGGTCCGCTGGAGTCTAGACTCACCGGGGTCCGCTGGAGTCTAGACTCACCGGGGTCCGCTGGAGTCTAGACTCACTATGGTCCGCCGGAGTCTAGACTGACTGGGGTCCGCCCGAGCCGAGACTGACTGGGGTCCGCCCGAGCCGAGACTGACTGGGGTCCGCCCGAGCCGAGACTGACTGGGGTCCGCCCGAGCCGAGCCGCAGCCACAGTTGAGCCTCACTGGGGTCGAGCCTCACTGGGGTCCACCACAGTCGAGCCTCACTCGGGTTCGCTTTATAAACTAATGATTTAGGGCAACTGGCGGAATATGGAATTGTTTGAAGGCTTTCTACAAGGGTTATTGTGTCTGTGTGTGTGTGTGTGTGTGTGTGGATGGGCTCTTTTTGTTCATTCATCCAGAAGAGGTTAGCGGTGTAGGCAGAGAGGGCTTGTGCGTAGTCTCCATTTTATGTCTTCCCAAAAGTGTTTTGATGGGGTGCTAAACAGATGAAAACAAACATGACCTCACGCTGACAAGCCGTCTCTGTTTTCCCAAGAGAATGATTTAAATATATTTCACTTACACTATCTTAAATGATGATGCAGAAACTGAAGTGCTTTATGTGTAAATTTATGGTGGGTAAAGGTTGGATATAAAAACATAGCACAGAAGAAAACTGGTGCCTGGGAGTTAGCTAGAATTCAAATTATGTAATTGCATTGCTCTCCATTGTTAAAGGAAACTGAGGGAAACGTTGAATCTACAATCAGGCCCTGGAACCGGGACAACAATGGCGTTTACTTGCTTTTTGTCTGCTCTTAACTATGGCACCAATCATCATGCGCTAAAGGGCACAATAAAGGTCGTTAAAGGGGATTTTGTTTTGACGCTCTAAACATAGATCCGGTCTATATTTTGATACCGTCTTACTGCCGGCAATTCTTGCTTTGTTGGGTGTGAGTCAGCTGCTGTTTTTTTTTTTTTTTTTTACATATGAAATGTCAACCTATGGTAGTAGTTCTGTCATTGTCACACAAATATCAGCCTCAGGATTTGTTCCTGTAATCCTTCCATCTATTAACTAAAGGCAGTTTTAATCTGGATCCTAATATGATGGGTAAAGGCCATAAAACTGACTTATAAGACAACAAAAAACAAGAAAATACTATTAACTGCACAACACAAAATGCATAATGCAGTGTCCCCTTATGCCATTTATATCACATATATCGTGAAAATGATGTTTGAGTCAAATACATGTAGGTAAGACGAGTGTAGCTGCAAGATACACACATACCATTACATATTTCCCATCTGCCTGACATTCAAGTGAAATAGAGCAGACACGGGAAGAGATGAGATGCCAAAAGTTTAATAAGGAGCGTGTTTGGATGTACACCTGCCCATCCAGTCCATCTCTCTGACTTGTTTCCGCCAAAATGAGTGCCAGCTTGCACATGGATGTATTTCTACCTGAATGGTGTAGCCCAGGTCAACTAGCACAGTCCCATTTCTGTGTGGAGATTGCATGTTCTCCCTGTGCATGCGTGGGTTTTCTGCGGGTACTCCGGTTTCCTCCTACATTCCAAACACATGCTAGGTTAATTAGCGACTCCAAATTGTCCATAGGTATGAATGTGAGTGTGAATGGTTGTTTGTGTATATGTGCCCTGTGATTGGCTGGCGACCAGTCCAGGGTGTACCCCTGACAGATGGGATAGGCTCCAGATCTTCAACACAAACCTCATCAGTCAACAACACCTCGAGGCCCGGGACTTGTACCTATCCCCAAAAAGCGATGTGTGATCTGGATGACTAGCCGTCAACGCTGTTTCGTTGAATATTTACTCCGCCGATCAAAAGCTTTATTAGGCGTTGACTGTTGGAAGGAAGGCTTCCAAACTGGCTTAACTAGTGTCTTCGTGCTTTAATTCATATTCACATCTGTTTGCTCACTGCTAGTCCGTGTAGCCCCGCCTCCACAAAGAGGCTTAATAGTTGAGAGGATGCTCACTCTCTTTTGTGTTCATTTCATTTCAGTGAACCCTTTTCTCATCCAGGCTGTGTACCACAGAAAGATGGACAAGCATAAACTTATGGCAATATATCAAGGGATCATAATTACCGACTTTTTTTATCGTTCAAAAAAATTGTTATATCCATTACATACACATCCGGTTCATATAATGGCAATACAATGGCATCAATGTGTTATTGATAGTTTATCACTTTCTGTCTACTACTGTCTTTGCATTGACAAAAGTTAGTAGTTTTTCCCTGTGTACGTATATGCACTTTATATTGCGAATAGAAACATATGGGAAAGTTGCAGTGTTCTCTGGCTTATTATGTTTATCAAAGCACAAACCTTTACAGTGGATGGGCTCCCATGTGCTCAGGTAGGATATGAACTCCACAAAAAAAACCCCATAAAATATTAAAAATGTTGATATGAGCTGAGCAAATCAACAAATGTGAAAACAGTAGCTGTCAATACATCGACTGAGGGCGCCTGTCTCGGGGGGGATGCTCAACGAGGCACATGGTTGTGATTAAAACGGGGGAAGTCAAGCACATCCTTTACATTAACACACTGCCTGGGGGGGTTGGCGTGGCACAAACATTGTGGTGTCCTCACAGCGGTAGAAAAAAAGTTGATCTCGAAGGTCCATCAGTTTTTTTTTTTTTATTCAACTAAATGAGTCTCATTGTAGTAGTGGATTCGGTCCCCTCAAAATGTGTTAATTCTCATTAAATCCCAATTTTTTCCCCACTGTTATACATTCTAGCAAATTCCCTGCAGTGTGATGTACTGCATTCACTGGGCCTTCCACTGAAGAAGTAATGTTTACAGTATATGTTGTACATCATCTGGGAAAACTGCCTGGGCTTCATTGCATTATTTCCCCACACAAGACAGTTTCATAATACACACGGAGGAGAATCTATTCTTTCAGACTAGATTCCACAACAGTCTGTGTGAAAGAACAACATATAAACTATTACATTATCTAAGGGTTGTTATTATACTAGAGACCAATCGTACTACATGGGGGGGAGGGAAAGAATAGTCTAACAATCACAATACAGGAACTTCAACCTTACAGGAAATGTGTCTCTGCTGGCTACTGTTAGACAAAATAACATACAGGACATGGCTATTTATAGAACATTTTGGTGGCGGATCCTTACACCCGTAAATCTCCATGTTGTCTCTACAGACTATAAATGCATATGTCCATTTACCTGGAAATACTAAGAATAATTCAAAATCACTATCAACCAGTCATGAATTTTTTGGCTTTGTTGTGACCGTTCCACAATCTCGGTTCACTGTCTGAGGGAAACGAACGAAAGAGAAACAATGTCAACACTGTTTGGTGTGGGAACACACCAAAGAAAACCCAACATCCAGGGCCATAAGGTGGTACTGACCTATGACATGTCTGGGGTGTGAACGCCAAATGGAGATAGACCAAGACCGAGTATGCCCTTAGATTACAGTTAAGGGAAAATTATGCTATCCGGAGAGACAGGGATTGATATCAATTTGATTGGTGGAAAGAGTCCCTGGGGAAGTGGGTAGTGGGCTACATGTCGACATGACACTGTTCTCTTTGGTTCCTTTAGTCTAGCATACACAAGTAAATGACACTGAAGTAATCTTAAACTGGCCACTGTCGCTTGAAGTACAACACAGATTTTATGATCTGTAGCCGGGGGGGATGACTGAAGTCCCCAGAGAGACATGGGTGTGATCGTAAGTACTAATGATAGCTAAATGAGGTAATCTTATCTTGTTGTTTTCTGTGACAAGTCTGAGAACTTCCCAACATCCAATAGAATTGTATAGAACTGTTGTTGACTAAAGTTGGCACAGTTGGAAAAGTATTACAAGCTGAACTGTTCCCCCTTTGCAGCTATAACGGCTTCCTCTGGGAAGACTTTCGACAAGATTTTGGAGAGTGTCTGTGGGAATTTTGGTTCATTTATCAGGAACAACATTTGTGAGGTCACAGGTCACTGATGTGGGACAAATGGGATCGGCTAACCACAATATCTGTTTGAGTTTAGCTCACTCGAGGACATTCATTCTGTGCTGGACTTTTACGTTTACGTGCACTAAATTAGTCCGATTCAGATCATTCGATCTCTTCCATTGTCACAAGTCCCTTTTTACAGGCAGTTTTTCTAAGTCAAATGTTGGTCATGCTGTTGAATGAGAAAGTGTGCCCAAACCTTTTACTGGTAGTTTACCCGCAAGAGGGTACTGGATCCAGTTGCATAATCACGGTATGTTAATTCAATCTTTAAAACGTGAATATAATTGTGCTAACATGCATTTTAAAAAGCTGTTTTCAACCAAATTAATCTCATACTTTGTTGACATATCGAGCATTCAAAGATGTGTTAACTGATGTTGCCTGATTGTTGCTGAGCGGATTGGAAGCTGCGCTGGTCCGCCAGTACCGGAAACTTTTTTTTTTTTTAAAAACAAGTAGCAATTAAAATAGACGCACAACGACAACAAAAGGAAAAATTAGTGAGTTTCCGAGGAATAACGGGAGGGTTGATAAGTCTGTTTTGTATTCGTTGTATTCAATGCTTTCCCTATAGTTGTATATTAGCTTGCTGAGAAATAAACATACATTCTTCTTAATTAGGGGAACTCTGCCTTGCATTTCTATGACTGGCTTCACCACAAGGTCATCTCTCACTGCTCAATTAGAAAGAGAGGTCATTTGAGGAATCCATCACAGCAGAGCGTTGCAGCCAACAGATGGTAACTTGGTGTGTGTTTGTCTCATTTGATGCCACCTGTGTCTTTGAATTCGGGATGACCCTTTCTTCTTCCGAGCAGTCCGCTGTCAGACAGGGGTTGGTCTTTCCCTTCTATCTTTCTACTTCATTCCTCACTTCATACGCCCCCCCCCCCCTCCACCCCAGCTGTGTACTCACTGGTTGTGATTGATTGATTTTAAGAAGTTAATAGGATCAAGTTTATCTCCCCTGCTGATGGAGCTGAAACAAACAAAAATCAATTTATTGTCACGTTGACGGTGATGTCATTCTATTACTACTCAGCCAACACACCCGATGTCATCCTTACCCTGGGTAGCCCAGGGGTTCAGTGAGTCAGTCCCAGGCCCTGTCCACACAAGAACGCTCCTGGTTTTTTTTCTGGGTTAAAGAAAAGTCCTGTTCACAGTGTCGGATCTGAAGATGGTCACATTAGCCATGTATACATGGGCCTCAATATCCAATTGGATTCGGTTTATTTGCTCAAATGGAAAGAATGTAACCTTTGTATACACCTCATTCCGAAAGAGTGCCAATCCGAATAAACATATAATCGGATTCCCAGGGGTGGAATATTCCTTTCCCCAATCCGATTGAGGTATCTTGTACCTCAATCGGATCGGGTGTGTTCTTCTTCGTAGTGTTTTTCTTCTTCTGTTGTTTATTGGCGGTTGGCATCCAGTTTTCGGTGTGCATTGCCGCCATCTGTCGAACAGAATCTATACCCTTCTATACTTTATTCATAAGTCCAGTTTATCTTTAAAAAGAAAATACATATCTATATAAAACATGTCCCGAGTTTAATTATAAATATTAGCAAGATTGAATTTGATCTTTTCCTGTTTTAAATTTATCTCGATTGCATTCTTTCAGTGCATGCTCGAGACGTTCTTCGGTTTTAAAAATGGAGGCGAGCAATTGGCACTGGACCGCTGCGGAAAGTTTGTTTTTGATCCAAACTAAATTTCAAGACTGGACAGTTATTCCAACAAGTGAAAGAAAAACCTGGCGAAGTCGGTATCACGTGATGTTGATGTTTACGTTTTACTGCGCATGCCCCATTGACTATTCTGTTTGATTATAGCGGCGCATGTAGACAAGAGATTGGAATAGTCCTTTCCATGCATACAATTGTTTTTGGAAAAGTCATTTGGAAAGATTCCATACTGAAAGAGGAAAAACCCTGCATGTAAACGTGGCTAGTGTTTCTAAATTGACATATTAGTACAACAAGTACAAAAAAAGCATTGTCTCAAAGGAGGCTAAAAAAAATGATGCTGACTGTATGCTACATATGCGGATGGACCTGTTCTTCTGGACGCAGACAGTTTCTGTCTTCCTGCTGCACGGCTTCAGTTTCACTGTACGTACACGACATGTTCTTTATTCCCTGCCTGCTCCGGCTTTGATCTTCCATCATATCACCAGTGTTCTCTTGGAGGCTGCTTTCAAGGCGTTTTTCAATTCCGCTCCTATGAACTTTGGGGGGGAAAAATAGCTGTACAAACAACAGATGTGTGCTCTGTTCCCAAACCACTACTTATATTTTCAAAGAATGGTATGTTCTCAACCCTTTTGACATTACATAACAAGAGACATATCCTGAAGGATCATTAAATTTGTGTTGTATATTTAAAAATATTAAAGTTAAATAGGAATGTTGTGTTCAAGCCGGAATGTGCCTTCCCACCGCGAAAGATGAGTATATGTTTATGTTTATGGTTATGTGTGCGGGTGCACACACTTCTGCTGCACAGGTCTGATTACAGTTGATTTGTTGAGAACGTAAGAAAGTCTTCTGGTCGCTTCCTGAATTCCCAAATCACAGGGAAACAAAAGACTCCTTTCGACTGTCTGAGGGTGAGGTCAGTCTTTTGACATTTTTCCAGGGATAAGAGCTGAGGTAAATAAAACGTTCATTAGTTTACCTGAACCATCTGTGAATAATCAGTGTTTCAATAGCTTGGCTGGAGTATAGGACATGCTTTCAATTCTCCATACTTTAGTGTCTCACTGCTTCGGTTGCTATGATAATGGGGTTGTTTCAAAACCAAGGCTTTTACTTCTATTCACTATTAAAGGTTAATTAGTCATCACGTTGAAAAAACACATTGAACTGATTTAAAAGTACTAACAAATGGCTATTTTTTTTTGTTTCACCTGCTTATGTAAATCTGAACAATGATGGTAATATTTATTTTTTGTTATATTTGGAGATAAAATTGTCTATTTTTGGCACATTGCTACATCACAACTCTCTTTCTCTCTTCGATTGCCATTGTTCACCCATGAAACAATTCAGGTTTTAGCCATAGGTATGCCTCAAAAACTTTTTTAATGCATTTAAGGGTGCTGGAGCCTATCCCAGCTGTCTTCCGGCGAGAGGCGGGGTACAGCCAATCACAGGGCACATATAGACAAACAACCATTCACACTCACATTCATACCTATGGACAATTTGGAGTCGCCAATAAACCGGAGTATATTCAAATATTGTGTGTTGAACTTTGTTGATGCATCATGTTGTCTATAATTTACGGACCGGAATTAAGGAACAGAGGACGGGAACTTGTTGTGTCTCTTCCGGTAAATCTGGGTGTGTTGCTCACTGCTTTTCCTAACGGACTATATCCCACAAGGCAAGATGTTTGGTTCCTTGGGTCTTCTCAGTTCTTCTGGTCAAACATTGGGAAATAATTTTATCTTTAGCAATTTAGCATGTAGCAATTTGCATTGCAGAACGTACATTGACCCGTCCCCCTGGAAGTCGGTTAGTTTTCCTTGTATTGCACTCCACAGTTGTGCTTTGTGTTGGTTTAATATGCGATTTTCCCTTTTAGTTGACTTCAAGTGATGTTTGCATGATGTCAGCAGTTTTTCCAAGTGAGGTCGTTTTTTTTTTTTTAAAGGTAGCCTGGCAAATGAACCTGCAAACTGGGAGCAAAGGCTATTCTAATGGAAATACCAAAGGTGGTTCTCATTTGTTGCCATCATCAAGCTAATGTATCCTCAGTAATTTAACAATAAAACGGCTTCTACTAATAGAGCGCTGGTTGAGAGGCTGGCCAGGGGAACAAAGCGGAGTTTTCCTCGAGTCCCTGAACCAGTGGAAGGGGTTTGATTGAGAATTGGCTGTCGTGTCTGTGTCCATTCCTATTGAGGTACTGCAAGATTAATAGACTGACACGGAAAAAAAGAACCGCTAGCACTTTATTTTTTATTGCCCTCTACAATTTTTCTTTTTTTTGATCATGTGTTATTGTTTTATTATTGCAGCTGTGCTTTAGTGGAACCATTGGTCAGGGAGCCTTGAACATTTCAAAGGGATGAGGTCACCGATAGGTTACTAGCATCATGTTTAAAACCCAGAGATGGTGCCGAAACACGGATGCAGTAATTGATCCCACAGCTTTTTCTTTTCAGAGACATGATCAATTAAAGGGCTCGTGAGTGTAGTGATGTAATACGTAGCAATTAAGCCTCTTTGAAGGCTGACGTTGTCACTGTGTGGTCATTCGGTGGCTGTTTGGAAATGGTTTCATGAGTTTTAAAAGGAAAGTCCATTGTATAATAGATCATGACTCATTGGGAATGACCTAATAATATAAACACCTTGATCTCCGGGGTATAGCACCGTGCATGCTCTAAAACAGAGGTCTCAAACATGCGGCCCGCGGGTCAAATGTGGCCCGCAGGACACTAGTTTGAGGCCCCCGCCTTGATATGAAAGTTTAATGTTAGTGCGGCCCGCGCAAGTTTGATATGGATGCTGTATGGTATCATGTACCCAGAAAAAATTATCACGTTTGATTAATGTTCATGTTAAAGGTTAAATAACTGTTAATAATTATCCTCCCTATCCGTGTGGAAGTGGTAAGTTTTTGGCTATTTAAGTTTAAAGGAAATAATTTGAAGGCTACCGTTTAGGTCGCTAGCTCTCTAGTTTGCGAGTTAGCATGTGTCTCAAGACCCTGCAGTTGCGCAATATGTTGTAAATAAAAAAAAAGTATAGATGTGACTATAGTCGTGTTTTGTCATGTCTACAGGGCTCTAATAATGCTTTGTTCATTTTAATCTGAAAATATAATTAGTCTATCCACCAACTATATGTGTTTTTTTAAGTTTTATTATTTGCCGTTTTATTATTATTATTATTATTATTATTATTATTATTATATTTATTTATTACTGATTGATTGATTTTCTTTATTCTTGATTTGTTTATTTATTTTTCATCTTATTTTCTGCAGAAAAATAAAAATTAAGATATTTGAGAACAGTGGAATGTTTTATCAGAGCTTTTATTGTAGAAAATCAGAACCAAAGCACTGAAAAAGTTTGTATATTTTTCTGTTTTTAAAAAATGCGTTTTTTTTTTTTTTAAAACCTGATGCGGCCCAGCTTTGCCCAGACCCTAGCTCCAGTGGCCCCCAGGTAAATTGAGTTTGATACCCCTGCTCTAAAACATACTACTAAACTCAGATTCAACAAAGCTGCAGCTGTGCCCCCCTTGGAGCCACCCCCCCTGCCCCACTCAGAGCTCCAGTTGTTGTGATTCACCACGTGGCGCTTTGGCTGGAGTGGATGTTAGTGGTTTTAGACTCATCTCTGTGCTTAATTGATCACATGGGGAGCTCTGCAGCCGCCGGCTGCTTCATGCTGTCAACAAGCTCGTACGCATGGGGAGAATCTATTGGGAAAGCATGTCACAGCACAGTTACACTAATCAATCGCCAGTTGTCCTCTTTTTCATCACTCTCTACGTGATTATGTTTATATATTTAGTGCTCAAGTCTCCATAAACATCATTTTATGCTGTTTGCTCATAAATTTTTAAACTGTCTCTAATTTGGAGCATTGGAAGATTTAAAACTTCCATAAGGAAATATGATTAGATGGGAGCAGAAATGATTATTGAGCAGTGAGAGCAAGGGCTAAATGGTACCGGGCACTAGCTCTTTTAACGACTAATTAAAGGGACTCATTAGGAAGGCACGGAGCTGGCTGTCTGCAGGCCAGCGATGGTCCAGCAGCAGCCAATCAGCTAAAGCAGAACGAATATAAATGGAAGGATTTGAACGGAGGCGAATGAGGAGTCAGGAGCTGGCATGGAGAACTTTGTGTGTTTTTGTCTCTCATCGGAGAACTACACTTGTTTATTTTTTCATTCATTCATTTTCTACCACTTTATCCTCATGAGAGTCGCGGAGGGGCTGGAGCCTATCCCAGCTGTCTTCGGGCGAGAGGCGGGGTACACCCTGGACTGGTGGCCAGCCAATCACAGAGCACATATAGACAAACAACCATTCACACTCACATTCATACCTATGGACAATTTGGAGTCGCCAATTAACCTAGCATGTTTTTGGAATGTGGGAGGAAACCGGAGTACCCAAAGAAAACCCACGCATGCACGGGGAGAACATGCAAACTCCACACAGAGATGGCCGAGGGTGGAATTGAACCCTGGTCTCCTAGCTGCGCGCTAACCACTCGACCGCCGTGCCGCCTTGTTTATTTTTTTTTTTTTGTTGTTTATTTTGTTCATTTTAATGGTCATGGTCTGATAAAAAGACATTTATACCATATTGATGAGTTAAATTCCTGCATTTACAGGATCAATTAACATTTGATCAGTCATTCCCAACCCGACTTGACTCGGCTTTTTAGCAGTTGAACTTAGGAACAGAATGAGGATGACAGTTTTTGGATCATCTCCATTGTTTTATTGTCTCCGTTTACCCGGGAATGTACTGTCAAATATTTTAGGGTGGGACTGCTTTCAGGAATATATATCTTTGTAATTGCTGTGTTGCACAAAGCAGTGATGAAGATGCATGCTGAATTGTGTTACAGTGGACTTTTGTTCCATCCTGAGGCCATGATGTGTGATTGGTCGGTTGCCATCCTCCCCTAAACCGATTGCGGCTGGCAAGTGTATTTTTACACATTGCCCTCCGTCTTTTTTTTTTTGTCACACAAATGTAGCTTATTCAAACAAGCGGCAGAGGATAGCTTCTGCAAAAGATGTATTTATTTTATTTTTTTAGTAGAATAGCAAACAGTTGTCACTTTTTTATAGAAATATGGTTTGTGTTCCTCTTTTTGAAAGATGCATCCGAGTGATAAATGTTGACATCCATGCGGTTGTACAGAGTTTTACATCACCACTTTTATTTATTTGTCTTGGAACGGCGCACAAAAATCAAAACCTAATTTCATTATTTATGACCTTAGCGTCAAAGGTTAACTGCAAACTTTATTCAACTGTCAGAATTAAGCGTATTTCCCCATGAATAATCCGGACATCTTGAAGTGTTTTATGGTAACACTACCACCTACAAGCCGAACAGCATGGCTTATGTTCCATATGCGGCCTCACCCATGGTGTCTGAGGAGTTTTATACTTAAAACCAGATGACATGGTCACCACAGTACATCATTGAAGATGGAGAAGACACATATAATTGAAGACATCTTTACTTTACATACATCGAATGTATTTGTGAGGCTTGTCCTGCAGAGTTTGCGAGCCTAAATAAAATGTTCTTTGACAATTTGATCACATGGAGGCTAGTTACTTCACATTCCCATTCATGATCAGCTCTGATTTAATTTTTTAGCATTTTTAGTTGATTTTCCAGTTCGATTCCACCCTTGGCCATCTCTGTGTGGAGTTTGCATGTTCTCTCCGTGCATGCGTGGGTTTTCTCCGGGTACTCCGGTTTCCTCCCACATTGTCCATAGATATGAATGTGAGTGTGAATGGTTGTTTGTCTATATGTGCCCTGTGATTGGCTGGCGACCAGTCCAGGGTGTACCCCGCCTCTCGCCCGAAGACAGCTGGGATAGGCTCCAGCACCCCCACGACCCTTGTGAGGAAAAGCGGTAGAAAATGAATGAATGAATGAGTTGATTTTCCAGAGTACTCCATTCATCTCTGCAGTACTACATTCCTCACATGTGCAGTTAATCCAATTTTGAACACTACAGCAGCATTAGTACTGCATAATTCTTTTGTTTATAAAATTGAGGTGTATTGGTACCCGGAATTTGGAATCTGATTCTTTTTTGGAACTGAAACCTACTGAATTCCTACACGGAATACATGTAGTGAGGGGCGGGCGGTGTTCCTTGTGTTATGCGTCGACTTGGTAAAACAAATACAGTGCAGCCCAACCTTTGGCAAGCGAAAAGCTTCTGAGAAGCCGGAGCCTGCAGACATACTTCCATCAAGCACTTCACCTTCCGGGTGAAATACGCAAACTGACAAAGACAAGTGGATAACGTGAAAGCAGCATGTCGGCATTGTTCAGTAGAGATTAGGAATTATGAGCTGTAAATGGCCAAAAGAAAAGTTTGAAACTATGATGTATTTATTAGTGAATTACATAATAGTTACTGTTTACACCCCATGACTCAATGTTGGATGTAGTATATGTATTAGAACTAGAATGCAGGTGATGTACTCTGAACTGTATGGGCGTTTCCTTGATTGTAAACAAACATCACAGAGCTGCCCGCTAATGAGCTTGTGGGATTAGAGCAGATTATGTACTACAGTTGTGTCACTAGCGTTATTTAATTAATCAATAACAACTCAAAATTGGCCTTGATAAGTCATCAAAGGATTATAGTAACAACGAGAATTGACCCCAAGGTCCGACATTCATTCATTCATTTTCTACTGCTTTTTCCTCATGAGGGTCGCGGGGGGTGCTGGAGCCTATCCCAGCTGTCTTCGGGCGAGAGGCGGGGTACACCCTGGACTGGTTGCCAGCCAATCACAGGGCACATATAGACAAACAACCATTCACACTCACATTCATACCTATGGACAAGTCCAACAATAGTAAAGAAATCTGCAGACTTGTTGAAACTAGGTTCAACTCCAATGCTGTAGGGGGCGGTAATGTACAATACAAAGGTTGTGCCACATAAAATGAAAATCCATTCACCGAAAACTCAACTTTTGCTTCCCAGGCTAGCAAAGGTCCATTTATTAGCTAAAGCGTGCTGGTAAGTGATGAGTTAATTTGGATGTTATGCCAGCCAGTTGTTTGGAGAGCAGTTTCTAGTTCAGCAGCCTTGTGCTCACTGCAGGGGGAGTGTGAACGGGGGAACGGAGGGGGTGTATTATGGGAGGTGGGGGGGGGGGGTGCAGCTGACTAATTGTTGTAATGTGGTCTAACTGCGCACGACTCTTAGTCTTTTCCATCTCTGTCGTTGTGCATCAACTTGCCTCAGAGTGCTTCTCCCCTCAGTCGTCTGGAATGCACACTTTATCATGCACGCATGCACAAATGAGCGCTTGCAAAAGGCCGTCAACCACACACATCTGTACCTTGTCCTTTTTTTAAATTTTTTTTTTAATTTTTTTGTAACTCCCTGGAGAGTCAGACCCAAATCAAAAAGTTTACTCACTCTTTTGTAGCGCTTGTTTTTCCTACATTTCATCAGGCCGCCCCATCCATATTGCTGCCCGTGACATCACCGTGCTTTCATCCATCCATACATCCGTTTTCTTCCACTTAACCGAGTCCGTGTTGCTACGAGCACAATCTCAGTCGAGAACCCAGACTTCCCGGTCCCCGGCCACCCCGTTCCAGTTCCACCGTGAGGACACAGAGGCATTCCCAGGCCAGCTGTAAGATATAATCCCTTCAGGGTGTCCGAGGTCTGCCCTGCGGTCTTGTCCCAGATTGGTATTCCCGGAATGGGAGGTATCCGGAGCCAGCTAATCTGGCTCCACTCAGAAGCCCCTGACCCTGGATGACCTAGCTCCTCACCATATCTCCAGTCAAGTCATCCTACGTCGGACATTTATTTCCACCACTTGCATCCGCCATCTTGTTCTCTCAGTCACGATGCACAGTTCATGACCGTAGGTGAGGGAGGAAACATCGACGATCAGTAAATTGGGAGCTTTACCGTCTGACTCGCGACCACATTACTTTTCTGATCCGACCCCGAGATACTTGAACTCCGTCCACCTTGAGCAAGATCTCACTCCCAACCCAAATGGTTCATTCCACTTTTTTTCCGATTTGAGAACTATGCGTAAATGTTTTCAATTAATTAAAATGGACCACCAGTTTGTTTTTTAGGTAACTTGACACAAACACATGAGGTGTTATGCTTATTTTAGTACAGTACAATATACAGCTTCTGATATAAAGAGGTGTGTGTGTATATGCATACAGTATATATAAAGCTTTCCTTATAGACCAGGGGTCTCAAACACGTGGCCCACGGGCCAAATGTGGCCCATAGGAAACTAGTTTGAGGCCCCGCCTTGATATGAAAGTTTAATGTTAGTGTGGCCCGCGCAAGTTTGATATGGATGCTGTATGGTATCATGTACCCAGAAAAAATTATTAAGTTTGATTAATGTTCATGTTAAAGATTAAATAACTGTTAATAGTTACCCTCCCTATCCGTGTGGAAGTGGTAAGTTTTTGGCTATTTAAGTTTAAAGGAAATAACTTGAAGGCTACCGTTTAGGTCGCTAGCTCTCTAGTTTGCGAGTTAGCATGTGTCTCAAGACCCTGCAGTTGCGCAATATGTTGTAAATAAAAAGAGTATAAATGTGACTATAGTCGTGTTTTGTCATGTCTACAGGGCTCTAATAATGCTTTGTTCATTTTAATCTGAAAAAAATAATTTGTCTACCCACCAACAATATGTGTTTCTTAAGTTTTATTATTTGCCATTTTATTATTATTATATTTATTTATTACTGATTGATTGATTGATTTTCTTCATTCTTGATTTGTTTATTTATTTATCTGAGCTTTTATTGTAGAAAATCGGAACCAAAGCACTGAAAAAGTTTGTATATTTTTCTGTTTTTAATAAATGCGTTTTTTGGGGGAAAACCTGATGCGGCCCAGCCTTGAGTTTGAGACCCCTGTTATAGACGCTCTTCATTAGTTAAAAGATGGAGCCTATGCATGCCGGACATGGTTTCTGCTTCACTCCTCCACACTTAAAAAGCCATCTTCTCAAGAATTAAAAAAAAAAAAAAAAGTTCTCTGGTGGATTGAAGGCGTTGGCACACACCTATGCACTCAAGCGACAAATACTGATTGAAACTCATTTGCATATAAATTGACAATGAATTTTCTCTGGTGTCTGTTTGGCTCTTCTAACTCCACCTTTGACTTAAACTGAAGTAGAAGCATAGGATTTTTAGGTGTTTCTTTTTACACTCTCTTTATTATATTTACATTAATGACACCAGGAAGGGGGGGTACGGGTACAGGTGGGGGTTGGTATGAGTTTTTTGCAAATAGAAACTCCCCTTTTAAACCCGCTCCCACCCTTTCCTCCCCTCCTCTGTGACTCATATCCTCCCTGCATTCTTTCACCTCTTTCCTCCCCTTGTTCCCTAGCCGATATTCTCTCAATTTTATTTATTTTAGTACTCGCAGTGTTGATTATTTCCCTTTACTCAAACACAGATTAAAGTTACCATAGTTGATTAAGTTCCAGAGTACTTTCAGTGTACACATTTTGTGTTTTACCATCTTTACCGCTTCATTTTCCGTGTTCCTTTTTCACACTGTGAAAATTAGCAGAATTATTTTTCTAAAATGTTGTGTAGATGTAACCGGGCCTGCCTCCTTTTAGTTTCACTTCTGTGTTACATCATTTCTCATCGCTTCCAGATATCCATACCGTTTCCAGCTGTGGTCACATGTTGGCATCAAGCCCTTTTTAATGTGGTCTGAAACCTGGTGTTTATCTTCCTCTTTGAGAAGCTGAGAGTATGGCTTTGTTACACCACCCTTTTTTTTTTTTTACCCCACCAGCTTCCAAGGTAAACACCCCCGTAAAGCCACAGCAGCCTCTGGTCTGGGTAGTGTTAGTATTAGGTCTTTGGTTGCACATCACTTGAGTTAATGGCTCAGGCTTCTGACTTTGCTTGAGTGCTAACATCAACACCATAAGCCCTCACTACACAACTCAAACAAGTCGGTTTCCACCCTGACCCACATTTCATCTGTGACGTTTTCAGGACTGCCAGAAGTTGCTGCAATGGCATATTATTTTCAGCCCTTTTTCTTTTCTCCTGTTATTCATTCATTTTCTACCGCTTTTCCTCATGAGGGTCGCGGAGGGGTGCTGGAGCCTATCCCAGCTGTCTTTGGACGAGAGGCGGAGTACACCCTGGACTGGTCAGGCCAGCCAATCACAGGGCACATATAGACAAACAACCATTCACACTCACATTCATACCTATGAACAATTTGGAGTCGTTAATTAACCTAGCATGTTTTTGGAATGTGGGAGGAAACCGGAGTACCCGGAGAAAACCCACGCATGCACGGGGAGAACATGCAAACTCCACACAGAGATGGACGAGGGTGGAATTGAACCCTGGTCTCCTAGCTGTGAGGTCTGTGTGCGAACCACTTGACCACCGTGCCACCCTTCTCCTGTTATTCATTCATTTTCTACCGCTTTTCCTCATGAGGGTCACGGGGGGTGCTGGAGCCTATCCCAGCTGTCTGAGGCGCCAGAGGCGGGGTTCACCCTGGACTGGTGGCCAGCCAATCACAGGGCACATATAGACAAACAACCATTCACACTCACATTCATACCTATGGACAATTTGGAGTCACCAATTAACCTAGCATGTTTTTGGAATGTGGGAGGAAACCGGAGTACCTGTGAGGTCTGCGTGCAAACCACTTGTCTGCCGTGCCGCCCTGTTTTATTTTTCATAAATTATTCTCAAAGATTGGACCATAGCAGAGAACGATGTAGTTTTTTTGTTGGTCAGTGTAGTTTCTGACCGTCACTTTTGTATGCTTTAGTAAATATACTGAAAGTGTCCTTTTCTGTGGGCTTTACGAGAGCTGAAGCAGATCCGAGCAGTTTGAGTCGATATGTGAATGTGATTAGTTTCAGTCAGCACATCAGTCAACGTGGTGGTGGACAGATTGTCCGGTGTATTGATCCTGGAAATGCGACTGAACCCCGTCTTTCTTGATATGCCATTCATTTTGACCCTTTCCTGGTTTGGTCTGTTTTACATTTAAACCACGGTCTATCACTGGCCTATGTGGGGAAAATTGCAATGCATAAAATAAAGTATTTCCAATTGTACCTCATTACTCACCCGTAATCTTAAACTCAAGCTTTATGATTTAGCCCAGGTATGATTGTTCACTCACATGCAGCAATTCTAACGTAGTTGGTCACTTAGTCATATATTGCCCTTATACTCTACTGGTTTTACAATAAATGTGCATCGCTTCATACCATAATATTTTTTTTTGTGCTACCGCAAAGTAGCATTGTTAGAATTCTCATTATTGCACAAATTACCTTACACAAGTCATGGAACTCAAACAATAAGGCAGTCATTTTGCGCTGCTGTGCAAAGAAATCTAGACTTGTGTCTTTGCGTCGTTGGTGCTTAGATATAGGAATCGCAGGCTATTCACTGAAGGCAAATGGCTTTTTCTTTTTTTTACACATCATTTGCCACTCAACCGGTTTAACCAACCACAATCCTCCCCACACCTGAGCTAACTGTGTCACTAAACTGACATTTAGTATGTTTTATAGTCATCTGATCTCCCAAATATCCATGCTATGGCGAGGATGCTGTCGTCACAGCTCAGCTAATTCAGCTAACGGGGAACAGAAGCATGATAAATCTCACAGAGGGAGGCCGTGTCAAGCACATGACAGTTTGCATCTTGTTTACTGTATGTACTCGGGCTGCAAATTGCATTGGCGTGAACCGGCACCAACTGGCGTCAGCCCAGTGGACTCCTAGCATCATTGGTGCAATTTGGCTCGCGCCATTGCATTCCAGTTGATTCCAATAGGCGGATTGTTTGCGCCGTTTGGTTCCGCTTGGTGGACACTTTGCGCCGATTGCTTGATGCAAGATTTTAAACATTTTGAAACTTTCTTGCCGTCAAACTCAATTTTTGCTGCCGTTACGGGCCACCACGAGCCAGTTGGGAGGTAGTTTGAGCCACTGCATGCCACGAGGCACCTTATTGGTGACACGAGACGGCACAACAAATTGCATTGGCGTGAACCGACACCAACTGGCGCCGGCCCAGTGGACTTCTAGCATCATTGGTGCAACTTGGCTCGCGCCATTGCATTCCAGTTGATTCCAATAGGCGGATTGTTTGCGCCGTTTGGTTCCACTTGGTGGACACTTTGCGCCGATTGCTTGATGCAAGATTTTAAACATTTTGAAACTTTCTTGCCGTCAAACTCAATTTTTGCTGCCGTTACGGGCCACCACGAGCCAGTTGGGAGGTAGTTTGAGCCACTGCATGCCACCAGGCACCTTATTGATGACACTAGACGCCACAGCAAATTGCATTGACGTGAGCCGGCACCAACTGGCGCCAGCCCAGCATTGAAGAGAGGAAAGACAGAACACAAATACGACATTCCTCGCATTTGTAACCTTTTGTTTACTGTGTATCATATTCTTCTTTGTTCACCTCATTGGTGCGTTGTCATCACACTTAACACAACCAAGTGGGAAGCACACCTTTAGGGTTTATTTACCTTTCTCGACCAGTAGACCAATGCTTTGGGATGAATTGTCCTGCAAGGTGGAAACTTGACTCATTTCTTACTTTATTGTGCATGTGTGTGAATGGGGGTTCCTGTCCGCTCAGCACATTCCCTTAGGTACAGCAGTCGGGGCACATCTGTGTTCCACTCCCTGTCCTGGCACCAGCCCAAAGCCCTCTACCCTCTGCTCCCCCTCTCCTCCCGCTTTTAAAGCGCCTGTGTTGTTTCATCCCTCTATAGTATGTTTCTACTCACACCTCATTCCCTTCAGCCGCTACTTTGTCCTTTTTGGGTTTCTTTGTGTTTACATGCACTGATCCTTCCTCCATGTTTAACCCCCACCCAAAGCTCTTAAAGTTGTTCATCTAATAGATAGAGACAAAAGGCTTTAGTAGTGTAGTAGTTCACATAGCTGACCTTTTGTGGAGTTCCTGTGAGATAAATTCCTCCTAAATCAACAATTGGCTCCACCCACTGCCGTGATCCTGAACAGGAAAAGCGGTACAGACGGGATCTCGATCCCAAGCTCCATGTCATCTTACGACAGCCATTCAATTACTGTCTTGAGCAGGGGTCTCAAACTCAATTTACTTGGAGGCCACTGGAGCTCGGGTCTGGGTGAGACTGGGCCGCATCAGGTTTTCAAAAAAAAAACAAAAAAACGCATTTATTAAAAACAAAAAAATTTAAAAAACTTTGCTTTGGTTCCAATTTTCTACAAGAAAAGCTCTGATAAAACATTCCACTGTTCTCAAATATCTTACTTTTTATTTTTCTACACAAAATAAGATAAATAAACAAATCAAGAATCAATCAATCAATCAATCAATCAGTAATAAATAAATATAATAATAATAATAAAACTTAAGAAACCACATATAGTAGGTGGGTAGACAAATTATTTTTTTTCAGATTTAAAATGAACAAAGCATTATTAGAGCCCTGTAGACATGACAAAACACGACTATAGTCACATTTATACTCTTTTTATTTACAACATATTGCGCAACTGCAGGGTTTTGAGACACATGCTAACTCGCAAACTAGAGAGCTAGCGACCTAAACGGTAGCCTTCAAGTTATTTCCTTTAAATTTAAATAGCCAAAAACTTACCACTTCCACACGGATAGGGAGGATAACTATTAACAGTTATTTAACCTTTAACATGAACATTAATCAAACGTGATAATTTTTTCTGGGTACATGATACCATACAGCATCCATATCAAACTTGCGCGGGCCGCACTAACATTAAACTTTCATATCAAGGCGGGGGCCTCAAACTAGTGCCGTGTGTTTGAGACACCTGGTCTTGAGTGTACATCTAAAAAAATTTACAAGCTCTTTGTCAATTTCTGATTGAACTGGAGAACCTAAAGCACAAAACAACACAAAAATGATGTGACTTTGTGAGGAAGCAGCGATTCTGCCCGGCTTGGAGAAGTAATGGATGCACCGTGTTATTTATCGTGCATGTTTGTCTATTTGTCATGCTGAGTATTAGTCGCCGTTGTGAAGATAGGTCTTTACTCTTTTTGTCACTGACTATTTGCCTTTGTGTGTCTGTTTCTAAGCAGACTGTGAACATCGCCTGCCGCACATCAGGTAACAGAATGATCTAATGGGCTTATGTGAACAAATATTATACACACTTTTTTTTATCTCGGTGACCTAATAAATACGCATAGAACAAGCATGGAGTGTACTAGTTAAAACCTAAACTGACTGTATTTATGGACGTTTTAACCCCAGACAGCTAAAACTATAAACTATACTATACGTATGCTCAGAAGTAGAGCTGCAACAATTAATTGATTAATCAATTGACTAATTATCAAATTAATTGTTACATACCCTATTACATACACTATTTTCTGATATATTGTGGACCCGACCACTAAATGTAGGTATTTTCTATGGCCTAAGCCATTAAGCCATTAATTGAAGCAACAAGCTTTTGATTAATCAACTAAGAAAACGATTAAATGATTGTATTGTTGTGTACATTTATTGTTATATATTGAAGCTATTTAATAAACACATTCTTTTAACAGAATATTCCAGCGGCAACCTGGTGTTAGTGCACTTATTTGCGTTGTCAGTTCAAATCACATAATAATCTGTAAATAAATCTATAAATAATATTATATTAATTTGATAATTAGATAATTAATCATCTATAAATAAACCTATAAATATATTAATTAGATTATAGATTAATAATCTATATATATATAAATCAAAAACAAATAAAATATATAAAAAACATAATATATAAAATATGTATAAAAATAAATATATAAAATTTGATTATTGGATTAATAATCTATAAATAAATATATGACTAATATAATAATATAAATATAAATAATATAATATAAAATATATTTAAAATACATGATAATCTATAAATAAAAAATAATCTGTTATTAAAATAATCGTTAGCGACTCAGAAGATAGAAAAGATGTAAAACGAAGGATGTAAAAGAGGAATCTTATTATGTGTGTAGGGAGGTGTGTCTATCCGTCACTGTGTCGTCACCGTGGCTTGGAAGGAGGCCCCTGCGGTGGATTAAGTCTAAGAACTGGCAGCATCGGACTGGGTGTGCTCCAACACGAGCCTTATTATAACATGCTGGTGACAGACTTTTTAAGAAAGTATCCAGCCTTCTTTCTGCATGGGAGGGCGTGTGGCTGAGCTTTTATCTATTTGCAAGTGAAGAATCTACTGTAGATCGAGCCCTTTGTGTTCCCTTGTAAGACTGTTATCCGAGTCAGCTCCACGGCTCATTTCCACGCACACTTGCTGATTTCCAAGTCTGTGAAGCACACACACACATATGGTTCACTGAGCTTTTATCTTATTTTTCCTCTTGGACATTGCAAATAATACACATTTACATACCTTCTTATGTTCACAGGAAGAGCGCATGGCACAATGCACGCATGCATCCTTCTGCATATATGCAGGCACAGTTGCATCAATGCAATGACGAGAGTACATTGTGGAATTGCTGATGCATGAGATGCACAAATGTAGGCAGACACGCATACATAATGGCTTTATCAATTTTGTGTGTGTGTGTGTGTGTGTAAGAGAGAGAAAGAGAGAGAGGGGGAAGTGGTCTTGCAATCCTGCCTCACTCGCAACTGGATAAATGCTCTTTAAAAGTCAGCTTAGTTTATGCTGAGCCGCTTGTATTCATTTATAACTACTTTGCTCCTGATCATTTAGTCCAGGGGTCTCAAACTCAATTTACTTGGGGGCCACTGGAGCTAGGGTCTGGGTGAGACTGGGCCACATCAGGTTTTCTAAAAAAACAAAAACAAAAAAAAATGCATTTATTAAAAACAGAAAAATATCCAAACTTTTTCAGTGCTTTGGTTCCAATTTTCTCCAATAAAAGCTCTGATAAAACATTCCACTGTTCTCAAATATCTTAATTTGTATTTTTCTGCACAAAATAAGATGAAAAATAAATAAAGAAAATCAATCAATCAGTAATAAATATAATAATAATAATAATAAAACAGCAAATAATAAAAACTTAAGAAACCACATATACGTAGTTGGTGGGTAGACAAATTATTATTTTTTCAGATTAAAATGAACAAAGCATTATTAGAGCCCTGTAGACATGACAAAACACGACTATAGTCACATTTATACTTTTTTTTATTTACAACATATTGCGCAACTGCAGGGTCTTGAGACACATGCTAACTCGCAAACTAGAGATCTAGCGACCTAAACGGTAGCCTTCAAGTTATTTCCTTTAAACTTAAATAGCCAAAAACTTACCACTTCCACACGGATAGCGAGGATAACTATTAACAGTTATTTAACCTTTAACATGAACATTAATCAAACGTAATAATTTTTTCTTTGTACATGATATCATACAGCATCCATATCAAACTTGCGCGGGCCGCACTAACATTAAACTTTCATATCAAGGCGGGGGCCTCAAACTAGTGTCCTGCGTGCCACATTTGGCCCGCGGGCCGCATGTTTGAGACCCCTGATTTAGTCCAACAACAGCCAAACTGTTGTGTGAGGGTACACAGGAGTGTGCCCCTCCATGTCTGGCCCGGAGTCAGCTGTTAAGGGATGCAGCATTGGCTGAGCGTTGCCTGATGTTGACCCAGAAAGGGGCTGTGGATGTAATCAGCACTGACTGCTCCCACATTAGCCCACAACGCAAATGTGTGTGGAAATGAATCTTTGCGGCGTGTTTTTTTTTTTTTGGTAACTTTTCATGTGTCTTATCCTTTCAGATTAAAGACAGTGATGTCTAGCCGCCATATTTTTTAACTTGGTAGGATGAGGCGAGGCAGTGCTTGAACATATTACGCACCTTTTTTTAATGTCTTCTACCCGCTTAATCCCCATTTATGCTTGTTCATGTGAGTATGCGTTTGCGTTCTCATCCTGCTTCTAAAATTAGATCAACGAGCAGATGTGGAGAGTTGAGTGTCCCTTTTTGTATGCATGCGTTGCCAAATGTACTCATGCGCGCAACCGAGGCTGGATGTGTGTATTTGTGTGTTCACACAACAGCTTGAGCGCGTCTTGAGTCAGCAGTGTGACAGGGTGATGGACGTTTTGAAAATGGGTCAGTTGTGCCCTTTGATGGTATGAGAGGGGTGGATGTGTGTGCGGCATGACGATCGAGGTGGATGTTTGCGGTTCAAAGGGTGCTGCTGGGAAAAAAAATAATAAAAAAAATCTGGGGGGTCATTAGCTGGGGATTACATAAGAGGAGAAGAGGCAACAACAGCAGAGGGTGAGACGCTTGGATGGATGTAGACTCGTATTGGGCGACCTACAATTTAATTTTTAAATTAAGAGTTTCAGTATCTTAATCCAGTATTTTAGTCATATTAAAACTGTTGTATTTCACAAGCAATGGTTATTGTCCATATAGTTAATTTTATTTGCATTCACAGTGAAATTAAAATGAATATGTAGAATAGAATAGAATACACCTTGACAAATCTGTCAAAAAGTCAATATATCAGCAGATTCACCTACTACTAAACAGCTGAAGCTCAGCTACACCAGCCACACATCCTGAACGACATGCGCCCCCTGGTGGCGGCTTTCTTCAGCTTGTTCCATGCCTTGCCTAATGTGAGGGACTTGGAAGAAACTGTTAATTACAGAAACTAATGGCCCTTCCCTGTGTGGCCATTTAAAAGCCTGCAAAGCTGCCATCAGGATGCATTATCCCAACTGCCACATGTGCAGTTATAAATAGGGCAAAGTGCCTTGCTCAGTGATATGGTAATTCAGGAATGGTATCAGTCTTCGGAGTTGGAAATATTTCATTTTCAGATGAAATACCTATAAATAGTATTGTTATATTACAATGTTTACTCCGTTTTTTTCATTCATTCATTTTCTACCGCTTTTCCTCACGAGGGTCGCGGGGTGCTGGAGCCTCTCCCAGATGTATTTGGGCGAGAGGCTGGTCGCCAGCCAATCACAGGGCACATATAGACAAACAACCATTCACACTCACATTCATACCTATGGACAATTTGGAGTCGTCAATTAACCTAGCATGTTTTTTGGAATGTGGGAGGAAACTGGAGTACCCGGAGAAAACCCACGCATGCACGGGGAGAACATGCAAACTCCACACAGAGATGGCCGAGGGTGGAATTGAACCCTGGTCTCCTAGCTGTGAGGTCTGCGCGCTAACCACTCGACCCCCGTGTATTCATTTATAACTACTTCGCTCCTGATCATTTAGTCCAGCGGTCTCAAACTAAATTTACTTGGGGGCCACTGGAGCTAGGGTCTGGGTGAGACTGGGCCACATCAGGTTTAAAAAAAAAAACAAAAAAAAATGCATTTATTAAAAACAGAAAAATATACAAACTTTTTCAGTGATTTGGTTCCGATTTTCTACAATAAAAGCGCTGATAAAACATTCCACTGTTCTCAAATATCTTAATTTTTATTTTTCTGCACAAAATAAGATGAAAAATAAATAAACAAATCAAGAATAAAGAAAATCAATTAGTAATAAATAAATATAATAATAATAATAAAACAGCAAATAATGTGCCGCCCACTCAGTTTTTTTCTCATTTTAAAATGTAATCCTTTGACAAAAGATTTCCAATGCAATTTATTTCCTCAGTGATATCAATCTTAAATTGTCATTCGTACAGAGCGCAACATTATGTACCGCTTAGCTATACCCATTGGTCACAACTTTACTGTTGATCATCCTTCTCTCATGACATCTGTCTTCATCAAATGTCTTTCTCTGCGTAAAGGAACCGAACTGGGTTATTAGCTGCGGGGCTTTAAATCTGGTCGCCAATCAGATGGCTTGTCACATGAGACTAATACCTTGGTAGTGTAAAACCTTCTGTTAAAGAGAGCCTCCAATGGAAGAATAATTAGCTTCTTAAGTACCGCCTCCCATCAGTCAGACAATCGAATCATTATATTGAACTGACGATAACTTTGCAGCAATTAATCATAGTTCTCTTTTGATTGGTCACTGGAGATGTGTTAGTGTGGCTTATCTTCAAAGATGGTAAAGGGTTGGTCATCCAGCACCATTATTGCAATGATGAAATTGCTTTAGCTCTCGGGAGGGAGGGAGGGAGGTGAGTTTGCCAAACTTTTTTTGCACTTTTCAAACACTGTGTCCATAGCACCAAACGCTATGATGATGTTTCATGGCCTGTTTTTTTCGATTTTGTGCAAATAGCATGCCAAATGTTGTCTTCCTCGAAAACAGTCAATGTTTGTTTACAACAAATTCAGCACTTTGTTTGCTCACCAGCATAGCCCGGGTAATATGGCCTCATTGGAGAATTGTTGAAATTTAGCGGCTGGGATAGGCTCCAGCACCCCCGCGACCCTCATGAGGAAAAAGCGGGAGAAAATGAATGAATTAGAGTTATTTTTAATGTTATCAAATGTATCAGTACAATGTAATAATTACTAATATGGGTCTGATACCCACGGGGGGGTCCTATATCATTCGCACAGTGGGGGAGTGGTTAGCGCGCAGGCCTCATAGCTAGAAGACCCGAATTCGATTCCACTCTCCGCCATCTCTATGTGGAGTTTGTATGTTCTCCCTGTGCATGCGTGGGTTTTCTCCGGGTACTCCGGTTTCCTCCCACATTCCAAAAACATGCTAGGTTAATTGGCGACTCCAAATTGTCCATAGGTATGAATGTGAGTGTGAATGGTTGTTTGTCTATATGTGCCCTGTGATTGGCTGGCGACCAGTCCAGGGTGTACCCCGCCTCTCGCCCTAAGACAGCTGGGATAGGCTCCAGCACCCCTGCGACCTTTGTTGGTAGAAAATGAATGAGTCAATGAGTTATTTGGACACTCGATATTGCAAAACGGGTCATAACATTTCATTACATTACATAAATGTGCTAGTTTGTTATGTGCAATACTGTATGAAAACCAGTATACAAAAATCAAGGCAAACTTAAACAGTCTGCTGGGGAAATGGTTCCCAATACGAAAGTTTGTACCCCTCATGATGACAGTATTTCTTTCCTCCTTGCAAGTACGTATTTAACAGTAAATTCCGTTTCTATTGGCCAATTTCAGGATTCCGTCCACGATTCCGTTTAGGTGAAAATCATATGGCCCAACATAAGTGCCACTGAGGCACCTGATCTACAGCACCTGCGAGTCCTGGAATCTCATAACAGGAACTGTAAACCTAAGGACCGGCAATCTCAGGGAAGCGTATACATACATGTTTGTCCAAGAAATGCATGTTCCATAAAAGACTATGATCAATGAAAGCAGTTTGAACCATAGTAAGCTTCAGCATGTCAAAGATCCCCTTAAAGACCCTGTTTTTCAACAAATGGATGTATGCATGTGCAAGACATTGGCAATGTCATTGCCAAAATACACTTCCTCTAATCAGATGTTGGAAAACTGGGGGCGGTCTTTCAACCTCACATTCTTAAGCTGTACCCATTTTCTTATCAGCATATTGGGAACGGGCAGAACACGATGATAACATGCCTATATAGTGATCTATTACAATACTGATGAAAGGTTTTTGGGACCATTATTACAAGATTCCCGATTCCTGAGATTTATTCACAATAACATGATGTCATCCCATCCAAATGGTTTCAGTCATGTGCCTCCTTTGTCTTTTGTTTTTGTAATACTCTGTTAGTCCAGGGGGTGGAGCAGCAGACTATGGTGGTCTGTGACCATTAGATTCACCTCAGTGTCTTTACTCATCTGGCAGCTGTTGCTATGGATACAGAGCTAGAACCTAATATATGGCTCATATAGATTGCGCATTTGTTGTGGAATCTGAAAATGTTACAATGTTTTGCTAAAGAGTTCTAGAAGGACATGCACAGCTCTCCACTCATTCATCATCAGGGCTCTAACAATTGCTACAACAATTCACAATTTTAGTTTGACCATAACTGTATAATGTATAACCCATTGTTCATCACAAAGCTATGATACAACAACTACAAAAAAATAAGAATCTCTGTTCAGGTTAGTGTATTTACAAAACTTTCATTTTCAGACTATGATACGCATGCCCATAAAATAGGGGCCCCCCATAAACCCAAGCGTAAGGTCTTCCAAATTCCCCTGTGGCACAGTTTTTGAAATCTGACTGTGGTCAAAAATATTATAGATATCATAATAATATACTACAATCATGAACACAGGGTTTGACTGGTCCTGGCATAAGATTTCACTGGTCAAGGGTCACATGAGCTCTCTCCACCTGTGCTCTGCTGTGAACATATGGTTAAGCCCTGATCTGACTGATGTACAATCTTCTAACTGTACACGGCCACGACTAGGTGAATCAATTAAATGGTGATTAGCCATGATTATCTGATTAACTAGAGTCGTGGACCAAGTCTTCACTTAAGAGTTGATTAGTCTTGACCTAGCTTGGCATAATTCATCGTTTAAACCGTACACAAATTAGTGGAGCGGGATTGAAAGGTTGCGATCCAATTGACCAAGGTTGTTTTCTTACCGCACCCTAGTTTTCAGGAATTGCATTTACCAAACACAACAAAATATATTTTTTTTCTCGCAAACTTTTGGGATCAGATCAGACAACAATAGTCGTTTGGTAAAATGGCCTAACTTAACACACTGGTCACATAAAACAAACATTTTTCCAAATGAGTCAAGGGCCTTTATGACTGATTATCTGATTAACTAGAGTCGTGGACGAAGTCTTCACTTACTAGTTGATTAGTCTTGAGCTAGCTTGGCATAATTCATAGTTTAAACCGAACACAAATTATTGAGCAGGATGGAAATGTTGCGATCCAATTGACCAAGGTTGTTTTCTTACTGTACCCTACTTTTCAGGAATTGCATTTACCAAACACAACAAAATAAAGCTTTTTCCTTGCAAACTCGCAAACTTTTCGGATTAGATCAGACAACAATAGTTGTTTGGTAAAATGGCCTAACTTAACACACTGGTCACATGAAACAAACATGTTTCCAAATGAGTCAAGGGCCTTTTATGACTGATTGTCTGATTAACTAGAGTCGTGGACGAAGTCTTCACTTACTAGTTGATTAGTCTTGACCTAGCTTGGCATAATTCATAGTTTAAACCGAACACAAATTAGTGGAGCAGGATTGAAAGGTTGCGATCCAGTTGACCAAGGTTGTTTTCTGACTGTACCCTACTTTTCAGGAATTGCATTTACCAAACACAACAAAATAAAGTTTTTTCCTCGCAAACTTTTTGGATTAGATCAGACAACAGTAGTCGTTTGCTAAAATGGCTTAACTTAACACACTGGTCACATGAAACAAACATTTTTCCAAATGAGTCAAGGGTCTTTATGACTCATTGTCTGAATAACTAGAGAGTTGTGGACGAAGTCTTCACTTAGTAGTTGATTAGTCTTGAGGTAGCTTGGCATAATTCATAGTATAAACCTAACACAAATTATTGAGCAGGATGGAAATGTTGCATTCCAATTGACCAAGGTTTTTTTCTTACCTTACCCTACTTTTCAGGAATTGCATTTACCAAACACAACAAAATAAAGCTTTTTCCTCGCGAATTTTTTTTGGATCAGATCAGACAACAGTAGTCGTTGTCTACTCGTTGGTCACATGAAACAAACATTTTTCCAAATGAGTCAATAGTTTCCTTGTGTATAACAAAATCTTTTTTTCATGCCATGCTGAACAGCCAACATAGTGTTTAAATATCACCATGGAAGTCAAAGTTTTGTCTAACACAGTCGGAGTCTTTCATAAAAAAAAAACAATGTTTCTGGAAAATCTACAGAAAAAAAAACTACAGACTAACAATGTACGGACTTGTTTGGAGCACGAAGAGAACACACAGGCGGTGTTTCCTGCCGTTTGGAAATCCACAGAAATCATTCAAAACCTCAATTTCCACCAGGCTCCCACATATAGCGGATTGGGTTTCGATAAAGTTTGTTTTTTCACGGTGTGAATTCAGACGTCAGCTTCCAACGGCTGTTTTGGCAGGTCCCTATATTTCCTTAAGTGCGTCCAATTACAAAGAAAGACTGGCTGGTGCCTCGTCTGGCCTTGGCTTGGTGAATGTGAGGGTGAAAGAGTCTCGGTTGTCTCAAGAGGACATTCCTGTGAACTCCAAGAACTTTTCACATTTAATCTGTGTCAAAAATTTGACTCATGTTTTGTCTGACTGGGCTTTTTGTTCCCTGCACAAAAAACCCCAAAAAAAACACTGCCTCACTTTTTGACTCGAGCCTTGTGGATTACAAAATCTGCTCGCAGAATCTTGTGGAAATCCAGTTAAAGTAAGATCAGTAACTCTTGCCTGTCATATACTGCAGCCATGTTGCCAATTTACAATTTACACCCATTACTCAGTTTAATTTTATTAATTTATTATCATAATACGCCAGGGGCTGCATGGTGGTCGAGTGGTTAGTCCGCAGACCTCACAGCTTGGCGATCCGAGTTCAATCCCACTCTCGGCCATCTCTGTGTGGAGTTTGCATGTTCTCCCTGTGCATACGTGGGTTTTCTCCGGGTACTCCGGTTTCCTTCCACATTCCAAAAACATGCTATAGGGATAGGCTCCATCACCCCCCCAGGACCCTCGTGAGGATAAGTGGTAAAAAAGGAAGGAATGAATGAATCATAACAGGCTTAGCGGCCCGCGGTTCGCACTTATGAGCAATGGAAAAAAGCAAAACAAGTAAGCAGAAAGCTATGGCGTTCATGGCATTGGAGAACCAGCCATTTTCGGTTGCTGTGCACTTTATTTTTGGTAAAGAGTTAGTTAGTAGTTAGTATTTTTTCATGGGTATTATTCAATGTTTTTCAACAAATTGGTAGGTCAAGATCGGATCAGGTCCGATCTGATTTACAGATTAACAATCTAACAGTCTGATCGGATCTGTGATTGGTAATCGACCAGAAAATTGTAACCTATGCACTAATGCCTTGCACTACATGTTTAGGGAAAACAAGCTTAAAAATGAAAATATTGTATATTCTCAGTGTGATGGTTTTTCATGAATTCAGATCACACCTATGGTTTCATCCGCTCCATTGGGACCCCATGAAGCCATCTGGGCAAGCTTCTTCTTCTGCAGTAACAAAACAAACCAAGACCCATAGTACTAGTTAATGGGCTTATGGTGTTAACATACTTGGCA
The DNA here is from genome assembly GCF_037039965.1 of Doryrhamphus excisus. Lineage (NCBI taxonomy): Eukaryota > Metazoa > Chordata > Actinopteri > Syngnathiformes > Syngnathidae > Doryrhamphus > Doryrhamphus excisus. The sequence goes on along the minus strand of NC_136367.1, from coordinate 16,704,197 downwards.
GTTGTTTGAAGGGTCTGACTAGTTGCCTTAAAGACTTACTGTAAGTGGATGTGAGCCATGATCCTTGTGACCCCCCCTGAACACAAACTTCTGTTCTAGTATTTTCCAAAACTGACACTACAGTACGGAGATGAGCGTCAATTCTGACTGAATTTGGGGCCGATATGAGGATGGATCACTTCATATCGAGTCAAAGCAAATGTTGAAATGGGTCATGATGACTTCAAAGTGGGGTGTCTTTGTATTCTCAAGATACCACCGCCACCCCCCAATCATGTGACATTGAAAGTTGATTCCAGACAGAATTCCACAACATCATTTAATTGTGTATAAACTACAACATTTTGACTGAGAAGAGTTGTTGGTCCATTTTTGTTGTTAGGCACCCATGGTTTGCTATTTCAAAACAAACGTTTCTATAGACTAAAGTAATCTGTTTCAGTTGAAGGGGACGGTTTACCTAAACCAGGGGTGGGCAAACTACGGCCCGGGGGCCACATGCGGCCCACCAAGCGCTTGAATCCTTACTTTCGGAGTATTTCAACTTTTAACATCGGATGTCTTATTCAGTAAAAAAAATAAAATAAAAATTGTAGTTTGATGTGGTCTGATGTTTAAAATGAGAACATATAGCTGATCGTATGACACTTAATTAGACTAATAATTTAAGGCAGACTGTTAGAATTCTAAGCGTAAAATAGTTTGTGTGTGTGTGTGTGTGTTAAATGTATGTTCTGGCCCCCCGCACAATTTTGTTAACTCAACGCGGCCTACGAGTCAAAACGTTTGCCCACCCCTGACCTAAACGGTCAACCGCGTGGATCACTTAAATTTAAAGACTCTGTGCTGTGTTTCCTGACTGCAAAAACATACGCAGACGAATTGCACTTCAACAATGATTAATTGAATAGTCAGTTAATCAACAACTATTTTGGTACTCGATTAATCGTTTCATTAAAAACATGTACTGTTTAAGAACTTCATGTCATTGTACTGGGTGTTTTTTTTTTTACAAAGTATGTACTATATAATACTGTATTGTATTAGCAGAAGAAAGGTGGTTTAATAGAATAAGGCACAATTAGTTTATACTGACAAATACTATTTTAGGCATTTTCTCATGTTAGAACTCCCTCACATTCAGACTGGGTGACACAGCCACATTTTAATGGTGGATGAATATCGCTCTCCAGTAACTGCTGTGTTACAAGAGCATGTAGCGATGCACTCTCTGTTGGCCTGAGCGCTTCCTTGTGACCTGTTGTGAGGATTACAACACAGTGATTTGTCTGGATGGGACGGCGCCAGGAGCAGGGTTTCCTCCTCAGGAGGGGCTTGGGCGATGGGCGGAGACTCTACCTCCCTCTCTTTCTCTCTCTCTCTCTCGCTCTCTCTCTTGCTCTCTTTTTGTTACCTTTCCTTCACATGGCTGAATAATGGAACGCTAGTTAAAAAAAAATAAATTACTTATTCACATAATGTTTTCATACATATGTGCATGTCTCACAAAAATTTAGTTTTAACAGTAGAAATGTCCCAAAATAGCCTTGTTTCCAGTGATCCCTCATTTATTGTGGTTAATTGGTTGCAGACACAATCTTGATAAGTACTTTAGGATTATTTTTTTTGTCGTTGGAGCATCGAAAACCTCTTTCCAATTTTCTCAATGTGTTTTTTTTAAGTTGATTAGAGCCCTCTAGGTAAGAAATAACACCCCTACAGTCACCTTTACACTCATATTGCTCAGAATAGTACACAAAATAAGACAAAATTAGACATAACATAGACTGCATTGGGAGAATTTTCTATATAGTGTACATCCTACGGTAGTTTTTATCAATGTAACATTACTGACCAGTGTAGAATATACCATTATGCTGAATTTAGGCCTGAATATGTCAAATGTACTTTATTTTTAACTAATAACAGGCCATAGTCAACCACAACAACGACTGTATTTACATAAGGTATTTTTTATATCATAAATGTCAATAGATATTAGAATACATACTGACTCGTGAAGCCGGGGGTCAATAATATATATATATATGTATATATATATATACAAGTATTGTCTTGTATAAAACTACAGCTGGTCTCCCAACCAGTGCAGTGCACGCCGCTGTACTGTGTAGTATCACAATCATGTTATTAAACACACAAGCACATACACACAGTTTCCATGGCAACGGAATCCAGGGCCTTTATGACTAGCTGTTTGCCCAGGAAAACAAAAAAAAATGGCCTCAGCAGCAATGCAAAGATGGCAAACATTTGTATGAAAATGATATGATATGCGCGGCTTCCCTGAAGCCGTTTTATGTCGAGTTTATTTTTGGAAGATGCTGCATCATATTCATTAGGTAAATTATGTAAATGTGTCTCCTCTGCATCTCCATTCCATTATTCATGTCGTCATCTTGTTTGTGTTTTGTTCGCACATGTTTAGTATGGCCACTAATGTGAGCATTTGCTGTGATGACCACACACAAAACACACGCGGAAACAAACCCTTGCATGCGCGTACATTCTCACCATTCACTACGCTAATGTGTTTCTGGGGTCCAGATGGCCAAGCGGTAGGACGGACTGATTCCCGTCGCAAGCTGTAATGCTAGCGGTTAGCTAGCTGGCAAGCTGCAGAGGGTGATTCTGCAACCGGGAGCTTCCTTTAAGTGGTAATGGCAAAGTGTACTGTGCACATTTAGCACATAGCCCGCAGCTTTGTTGTGGTGGCAAAATCAACTTGTTTATTTCATTTTGCAGGAGCCGAGCTCTGGCTTCACAGCATTGATTTTCCACAATGATAAATATTGTGTCTCATGGGGGGGTGGGGGGTTTGATGCCGTTATCACATGTTTTCCTGTTTGTGTCCACAATGACAGGAAGTAAGCTGAACAAGGACCTGAAGCACTATCTTAGCCAGCGATTCCAGAAATCTTCGCCTGACCACGAACTGCAGCAGATCATTCGAGACAACCTCTACCGTCACGCCGTGCCTTGTGAGTCCATGATTACCTTGTTAACACGGGAGAGCAACTTTAGGGTTTATTATTCATTCATGCTTATCCTCACGAGAGTCACGGGGATGCTGGAGCCTATCCCAGTTGTCTTAAGGCGAGAGGCGGGGTACACTCTTGGACTGGTCGTCAGCCAATCACAAGGCACATATAGACAAACAACCATTCACACTCACATTCATACCTATGGACAATTTGAAATTGCTAATTAACCTAGCATGTTTTTGGAATGTGGGAGGAAACCGGAATACCCGAAAACCCACGCATACACGGGGAGAACATACAAACGCCACACAGAGATGGCTGAGGGTGGAATCGAACGTGGGTCTCCTAGCTGTGAGGCCAGTGTGCCACCCACTCCTCCACAGTGCAGCCTATGGTTTATTCATTCATTCATTTTCTACCGCTTTTTCCTCACGAGGGTGACGGGGGGTGCTGGAGCCTATCCCAGTTGTCTTAAGGCGGGAGGCGGGGTACACCCTGGACTGGTCGTCAGCCAATCACAGGGCACATATAGACAAACAACCATTCACACTCACATTCATACCTATGGACAATTTGGAGTTGCTAATTAACCTAGCATGTTTTTGGAATGTGGGAGGAAACCGGAGTACCCGGAGAAAAACCCACGCATGCACGGGGAGAACATGCCACACAGAGATGGCTGAGGGTGGAATCGAACTTGGGTCTCCTAGCTGTGAGGCCAGTGTGCCACCCACTCATCCGCAGTGCAGCCTAGGGTTTATTTAAATAAGTATAATTCATGTCCGTTTAATTATTAAAAACAAATTAGACTGATGATGACATTTTTGGAGTACCTCAGTAAAATTAATAGTAATACAAACTTTCCCAATGAGATGCTTATGCTTCGTTTTAAATGGTTCTTTGCAATTATTTTATTCACAGCCCCTCCCCGTAAATTTCTACATTTATTCTGGAAGCTTGTTTAGAAGACTTTATCTGCATTACCTCTACCGCCATATGTCAGCCAGACACTGGGTGTGGCGGTGGGGGCCTTGCCGTAATGGCCGCTTTAATCACTTTGTGTTCCATGACACTCCAGTAAAAACCATGTGGTGGTGTTAGCAGGAAATACAAGTATAATGGAATTTTGTGGACCATATTGTTTTGTTGGCAAGCTATTGTCTTACCAGAATATTACATTTGCATATTCCTCTCTTGAGCACAATTAGATGTATCACCATATATCATCGCGGAATACATTTTCCCTTATGCTATTCACACACAAAGCCAGGAAACTGAATCAATGGAAAAGCATCTGTTCATTCAACGATGTTCGCTCTGAAGTGTTGATACCTTTGCTGTTAATCGTTGTCAGAGATCAGTATAGACATATATCATATAGAGATGTGATGCTGATTACTGCACAGTGAGCAGGTGAACTTATGACTGAATATCTTGAGGAAAACTGGGCGGCAGACCTCACAGCTAGGAGACCAGGGTTCAATTCCACCCTCGGCCATCTCTGTGTGGAGTTTGCATGTTCTCCTCGTGCATGCGTGGGTTTTCTCCGGGTACTCCGGTTTCCTCCCACATTCCAAAAACATGCTAGGTTAATTGGTGACTCCAAATTGTCCATAGGTATGAATGTGAGTGTGAATGGTTGTTTGTCTATATGTGCCCTGTGATTGGCTGGCCATCAGTCCAGGGTGTACCCCACCTCATGCCCCAAGAACTCAGCTGGGATAGGCTCCAGCACCCCCGCGACCCTCATGAGGAGTGGTCCTGTTAAGTTACTAGATTGCCCTGTGTTGTAGACTGCCTTATGTCAACTCTGGGACGAACGCCTGCTGTAATAAGACCCTCACTGACTTCCCACATATGAACGCTGCCAGTTTCCTTTCGAGTAATGTCAGTCAACATGCACAAAAGCAGTGCAGAACGTGGCTCGCGTCGCTGTGCTACTCGCCGTGCACCACTTCTCAGTGGACTCAGACCTCTTGTGTTTCTTATTGGCGTCATCTACGTGAAATGAAGGCTTCACATTTGCAGTTTAACAAAACAAAAACAAAAATAAAGTCACTTTTCTCCCACCCTCCCCCGTCAGCCAACGCAACCTTTCAGTGCGGTCACCCTAAACGCGCATTCAGCATACCCATTATCCCCCACTGACCCTCCATTCTGCTCTCATTGTTGACCCCCGACCCGAACTCATGACACCAATGTTTCTAGTTCTCTCACTGCTCCCACTTACTCCCTTTCTGACACTCTGTCATTCTTTTTCTAACTCTCATTATAAAAAAAGGAAAAGAATGAGTTGTTTTGTTTGGGTTTTAAAGGCCAAACCTTCCGCGTCTGTTCTCTTTGTAAATAGAAGTCTGGTGTTCGATGCTTAATGGAAAGAAGCGGTCTGTGGTCAGGTGATGGGGATTGCTTGGTCTTCTTAAACGAGGGAGGTTTGCGGACGCTGCTTGTGCATTTCTGAGTAATGAATCGTGGTGCGAGGCGTGCAGACGATTGGGCGAATCGTATATAGGCTAAGAGGACAGCTAGAAGGGAGGAGGGGGGGGCTGAAGCCGCAGGGATGGAGATGGGGGGCTGGGTGTTTGGGTGTGTGGGGAGCTGTGGGGGGTTAAAATGGGAGATGGAGGAAAAGAGACAGATGGAGAGATGCAACAGCACTCTCACACACATTTTCACACTCGTGTCAGTGAAATAGTGAGGCTAAAGTAAACATTGAGTGTTACACTTAGGCCCTGCCCACATGGAAGCGTTCCTGGGTAAAAAAAAAAATGGCGTCCACATCGAGCCGGAGCAGTAAATAGTCACTGGGTGAAAATGATGTAATACATCTGACACACCTACCTGAGACACGCAGGTAGTACAGACGGACACCAGACGGAATCACGTGATGACGGAACGCATGCGTATGAAGACTGTCGTCCGCTTTTTAGGTCGAAAACGAAGTGTAATTACCGTATTTTCCAGACAATGAGTCACACTTTTTTTTTCACGCATGGTTTAACACAAGAATACAGCATTTTAACTACATTTATAGGCCTCTTTAAATACTGGGACCACACTTCAAAATTATTTATTATTTATTATTAAATATTATAGTATTACTCCGATTTCCTCCCACATTCCAAAAACATGCTAGGTTAATTGGCGACTCCAAATTGTCAATAGGTATGAATGTGAGTGTGAATGGTTGTTTGTCTATATGTGCCCTGTGATTGGCTGGCCACCAGTCCAGGGTGTACCCCTGCCTCTCGCCCGAAGACAGCTGGAATAGGCTCCAGCACCCCCCCGCGACCCTCGTGAGGAAAAGCGGTAGAAAATGAATGAATGAATGAATAATATAGTATTTATTATTACCAAGAGTGCGAACATCTGAAAACGACAGCTGGTCGTTTCCTTTCAAGAAATTGGCTTCTGTATGAAAACGATGACATCACCGGCCCGTCCTCACCCCGTCGCAGTTACATAGTTACGTTACCAAAAGTGAGGTTTTGGTAACTCATTCAATCCCAGCCATTTTCCAAAATCCGTCCCTCTTGGTACTGGTCATTTTTTGATGACTTACTTGACTGATTTTTCAAGGCACACAGAACATTATGTTCTAAGGCTTTATAGACATATACTAAAGGTTTGACTCTCATCTTTTATCTGAAACTAACCCTTTTCCGTTCTTTAGTAATCAGAAGTAGTACATCACCTTTTACTTCGGTACGACATGCATTATTAAAAAAAAAAAAAACTTAAACTGTATTATGGAAAGCAGGAAGTGAACAAATGAACCAGTTACAGAATATTATGTTCTAAGGCTTTATAGACATATACCAAAGAAAAGGTTTGACTCTCATCTTTTATCTGAAACTAACCCTTTTCCCTTCTTTAGTAATCAGAAGTAGTACATCACCTTGTACTTCGGTACGAGGTGCATTATTTAAAAAACAAACAAAAAAAACGTAAACTGTATTATAGAAAGCAGGAAGTGAACAAATGCAACAGTTAGCGATTGTAAAAGTACCAGATGGAGGGGTAGGATTTAATAAGCTTTGCTTCTTCCTACTCCTTTTGGACATGTGGAACTGTGAACTGATTATGTGATGCATTCAATTGTAATCTGATGCATGTTCAAATGAAATAAAACCATTACAATTACATGGGTAATTTTCAGCAAAAATATCAGTTCTCAACAAAAAAAAAAGTGAAGGAAAACCAGCATTTTTGCATAACTTACTGTACTGAGTCAACCCCAGGCCATGATGGGGTGTATCGACATCCTGCTGATGACAATAAGAACTGCTGGCGTGGGGGGTTTCCTTTTTAAGATGAGTTGAATGAAACTCCCCAAACAGAGAGTGAATGATGGGAGCAGCAACCCCCCTACATTCATACTCCCCATCTGCCCCACCCACACTAACCCATGTCATTCACGTGTGTGTGTGTGTGTGTGTGTGTGTGGCTTCAACTGGTGTGTGTTTATGGGTTAGGTGTAATATTTTGAGACACTTTTCAAGTGTCACTACATTGAGGAGGTTGATTTTGGGTTATGAATTTGTATCACATGACCCGCTGGTGGCCCCACCGTTTGATGATGTTTAATGTAAAACCTTCTCTGACTGACTGACACATTATTTTATGTCTTTCGTTTATGGTTAAAACTGCAGCTGTTCATTGCTGGCTACTCATGAGAACCAAAAAAAAGAAATAATGGGGTGAATAATCAAGAAAAGGGGAGGGTGGGACAGAAAAGGAAGAAGAGGGGAGGTGGGCGGGTGCATGTGGGTGCCTGTGAGACGGGAGACAGCGGGGCTCAGTCAGCGAGCGAGCGAGCAAGAGAGAGAGAGAGAGACGGAAAGAAGCCTAGCAATTGGTGTTGGTGTGTGTGCACGCGTATGTGTGTGTGTGTGTGTGTGTGTGTGTGTGGGTATGAGAGTGCATTCTAAGCCAATGTGTGGACACTGCTTAGCTTAGCTCACTTTAGCTTAGCATCACAAAGCTGGACAGAGGACAGATGCTGGTAAAAGGAGGACGGGGAGGGTGACTTTGATTCTGCACTGGTTTTTCCTCCACACCTGAATGGATTGTCTTTCCTTCGGTCTCCTGTCGACGTTCTTTGGACTGTAAGGGAAGGAGAACAGTCTCACTGACTGACTGAGGTATGTTGCTTTGTGCTTCATCTGAAGAGGGGACGCTGCGATTTGATGGTTGGGGGGGTTGGGATGGAGAGATGGGGATGGCAGGCAGGATGAGGATGGCCGTGCGTCAGGCAGGAGAGGCATCAGGAAACGAGCAAGCGAGGAGACGGCGGCACATCGCTGGCAGTAATGGAGGCTGATGTGTTGTGGTCAAACGGAAGCTATGTGTGTGTTTGTGTCGGGTATGACTGTCTTATGTGTGTACTTGGACTTAGATGTATGTGTCACTTCTAATATGTGTATGTATATTTAGTGTATTCCCAGTGGGAAGTACACATTGTGTGGTCTTAGTATTATTGGAAGCCATTACAGCATCTGTTTGTCTGTCTGGAGCTTTTCTTCTCCTTACCCCCCTCCCATTCTAGATTTCTTTTAGTCATTTTTCCTCCTCAATCCCTCTCTTGCCTGGATGACCTCCCCATCTCGATCCATCCATCCATCCATCCATCCCTACTCCCTCCCCACCTTTCTAAATGGATCATTTTAGAGCCTTTCTTTTCCATTTGTTCCATGTTCCTGTAGGTAGTAGCTAGCCCACAGTGCTTTTTTACTGGGTGCAATCAAAAGACAAAGGCCATGTGTGCATGTTGACGGGGGTTGGGGGGGACATTTTCAGGCAGCTTTCTGGCTGATTTAGCTTTACACTGCACTGCTGTGCTGGCCCTTCAGGTTTTTGTTTCTCTAATCTCCCACCCTTTTCCGTTCCACTGGCCCTGAGACCAGGCCCGTGTTCCAATCATTTAGCATTCCTTGTGATGGGGGGAAAATGCAGCAAAGTCCAGATAAAGGCCTGTTTTTGAGCCTCTATTGCGTGTATCGCCATCATCAGGCGCGAGCCTCCCGAGCAGTGAAAACACCCTCCCTCGACTCAAGACACTCCATAATACCAATTGAAAGGAATCTGCACCAAATCACCAAAAAAGCCAAAACCACTTTGACATTCAACATGAAGGAAGTTCTCTTGAGTGGTGTGAAAAATCAGGTGCCAGGTTTAAGGCAGCTTGCAAGGTTTGATAGTCATGTTCTGTGTCTCTAACTCCCTGACCCCCCCCTAAATAAAACACAAAATACCATGTGAAGCCTGGAATATGTTGCATTCTGCAGCCTGTGCTTTTGGTTGGATTAACCCTTCATTGGGACAGATGGCTCCATCCCCCTGCCGAGCAAACAAACCCCAGTCAAGCTCGTCATCCTGGATATGTGCGTGCATGTGTCTGACCAAAAAAAACAAAAAAACTGGCACACTAACTGTGGCCAAGATGGTGGATGGATCTGTTTTGGCTTTGACAAATGACAACAGTCTGCTATCCTTCCTCTTGTGTTTGCGTGTTCGTATGTACATTTGTGTGCACATTGAAAATCATCCATGGAAGTATGCCTTGGTATCTTCCTGGAAAACATGGAGTAGCTGGCTCGCTTTACAGTACGGCATATTTTATTGTTGGTTATTCACAGAATTGCTTCTGTAAAAGCTTCTGCACAACAGTTGGTCATGTGACTCTTGGCACATTTTTTAAGACAAGCCTGTTTTTGCAGTCTTTCTGCAATTCTCTCATCAGTTCCGATTTATTAAGGTCAAAAAACATAACCAGTCCGATATTCATTCATTCATTCATTTTCTACCGCTTTTCCTCACGAGGGTCGCGGGGGTTGCTGGAGCCTATCTGAGCTGTCTTCGGGCGTAAGGCGCCAGCCAATCACAAGGCACATATAGACAAACAACCATTCACACTCACATTCATACCTATGGACAATTTGGAGTCGCTAATTAACCTAGCATGTTTTTGGAATGTGGGAGGAAACCGGAGTACCCGAAGAAAACCAACGCATGCACGGGGAGACCTGCAAACTCCACGCAGAGATGGCCGAGGGTGGAATTGAACCCTGGTCTCCTAGCTGTGAGGTCTGCGCGCTAACCACTAGACCGCCGTGCCCCAGTCCGATATGTACAGTTATAAAATTGATATGAAATGTAGAATATATTGAAGACATTTGGTTGTTTTTTTTCAGAGTACATTTATTTACAGTCTTATTAACGAAATTGCACGGCTTGGAAAACAACAACTTGCCAAAACTGTCAATTAGCAGCCTAATTTCCTTTCTTTACTGTTGGGATATAAAATGAATGATGCTACAGCCATCCTTGTTTTAATTGATACACTGTGGGTTGTTATATCATATACGTATAAGACATCTGGGGTTATATTTAACCTTTTCAAAATACTTCAACACTTTGGTTGATATTTTAGCAGCCATTATGAGCCAACAAGTCTTTTTCACTTTTGACGGTCTTCCTAGCGCAGGATACAAATGGCATCAATCAACAACTCCACTGCGAGTGATGCGGTCGAGTGATGCATTTCATTGCTCATGTTTAGGGAAGGATCCCTCCAATGAATGGAACCCTTGTAGCCCATCTCGGTAGAGCAGTTTCCTTAGCGTGATTAGCTGCCAATACTATGTTTTGATTTACAGTGACAAGTCAACAAATGGAATAAATTGCTCATTGCTAAGAACCCAAGCCAGTTGGTACAATTGTAATAAGCTTTTTGCTCGAGTATTGTTGCAGGTTTGTGAGCGCTACCGTCCATATCACAAAGTACTTACAATGCACTCTTTCGAATAAGTCATGACCTGAATGCTTGCATACAAACTGATTAAGAAACGATGTACCTATTTAGAGAAAAAATTATGATAATTAATCATTGCAAAATACATTTAGGATGACCTACTTTTTAATGGTGGCACAGTGGCATTATTTTTTTTCTTATGTTTAGGTTGTGACATACTTTCATACGTACTATTTAACATGCAGGCTTGTTTTAAAGCATTACAAATGTCAATGCAGTTCAATCCTCTATAAAGTTGAACCTACAGAATTTCAAAATAAAACGGAACTGTTTGTTTTGTATAAATGAAAATCCACAGCATTCAGGCACATCCTAAATGGCTTGTTTTTTCGATCGGATCGGTGTGTTGTGTTTAGAGCCTGACAGACTCGTTTTTCATGTTTTTTTTCCTAATGTTAAAATATTCTCGGGCCTCATCTTAATTCAATGAGTGATTAAGTTTATGCTGTTTTCTTTGAGAGCTCGACTTCACTAGTCGTTTATATATCTGTATTTATTGTACAGAGTTGTATCGGATTATAATTATAATGTATGCACAGAATCTACACAGCAGGAAGACGGGTACCACCAAATCTTTTATTTTTTACGTGTCACCAGAAATGTATGAATTTATGAGAAAAATGGCAGAGCTATTTAAAGGAGACCTATTATGTACTTTTTATTGTGTTGCGGACTCTACACACGATACACTGCACAGAAAGCTTTCTAGATCTTCTAGATTCTGCACCTCTTCTGTAGTTTTTCCATGGACCTCCTACCGATCCAAGCGGTCTGTTGAATTTACTCCACCCCCTGCCCTTTTATAGGTACACCCATAATACAGCGGACTGTTATTGGTCACATTCCCAAGCCCTCCCGAGGACTTCCGGATACATAGCTCCGCTTTTTACTGAGTGCTGGCAATCTGTAGCTTGTATAAGGAAGTCCGGATCGCATTGACGTCAGTATAACTCGGTTTTAGAGTAATACATAGGTATCCAAAACTAGTTTAACACAGCAATACAACATATTTATAGGTCAGAAAAGTGGAAAAAACATCATAGGTCTCATTTAAGAATTAAGTGGCACATCTTTTTTTATTGTTTTGTAGCTTTAAGACAATACTGTGTTTTAACTGTATTATTTTTAATTCATACCTGCATATGCATATAAATCCGTCTCCAGAAACAATAAATGAACCTTGAACTAGTTTTAACTTTAGAATTATGTAACGTTATTAGTCAACATCAATAAGAACATGGTTAGCAGGTTTGAGTTGGGAACTCTTAACGCCTTTTTGATGAACCAGACCTTCTCTTCCAAGGCCAATGACCTTATTTTGGGTGGAGTCGAGCATTAATTGTCTTGGGAACCCTGGGGTTATTCTGAGGCCCTCCTCCAGGTTTATTTGGCAAATATTGGAAGTCTTTTGAAAGACTAAAAGTATCTTCCCTTGTTTACTTCACAGTGTCAATGTCACACAGGGATCTCTGTCTTATCTATGACGGCTTTTATCCATAACAAGATGTTTGGATATGGTTTTAAATCTGATGGATTGGATGTTAAAGGATATTGATGTCAATGTCGGCTTGCAATTTTCCTGCTCCGGCTCGTGCAACTGAAATTCCAGAATGTTTGGACACACTGATCTGGATTTCTATTTTCTTTTGAATTCCAAACATATGGACATGTTTAGCCTTTTTTCTCTGACGTCTTGTGGGTGTTTTGGAGTTCGCAAAAGGAAAAGGAAGCCTGGAACTAATTTTAGAAAGGTGTACGAGTCGGGTTGCCTGGCGACTTTTGAAATTAAGAAAGAAGAAGAATTGCAGAACGGATCAGACAAGGATAGCAAGAAAAATGAACGCGACTTTGTCCAAGGAGTCGTGTCCGACATTGTCCTTGAGGATGGGATCAAATGTAGGTCGCAGCTAAAATGCAAGGCCATGCCTGAGGGCCTTTTTTTTCCTTTTGCAAGGGGGATTCAATAGGGAAAATAAGCATATATGTATTGTGTTTTTAATGTTTTATGCTACACATGATTATTTTGGGAAGCTGGGTTGTGGTTGTATGCATGCATGCATGCATGAGCATCTATCGTCCTTGGGCACCGTTTTTTTTCTTCTTAGCTGGCTACTCTAAAATATGTTGTCTGTTGTTTTTCATAACAATTGGCATGAATTTAGTTTACTTGTCGAATTTGATTGACTTTCTTCTGTCATCATCATCATCATCATCTGCATTATGCTGTTACTCCCAAGTCATTCCTTACCATCAAAATTGTGGGAATCTTACTACTGTGAATCCGTCGCACATCTACAAGGCCATACGCTCTCCTAAAATAGTCCTCGGAGTTAAATATAGATGAGATGCTTGGATCTGTTTGCCAATGAAAGCGTTGCTTGGAGAAAAAAAAACATGAAAAGTTTAAATACATTTTATTTCATTTGGGAATTTGAGTAATGGCATCATTTTGTTAAAGTCATAACTGTGACTGTATTGAACAACACTAGCGTGACAGGAAATCATTAATAGAAAATACTAACATGAATGTCTTTATCTGCCCAGGAAAGAGTTTTTATATTATTGAGTAACTTGCATAGTAAATCTTGTTTGATGATACTTATTCAAGCCGTTTGTACATCAGCAACACAAATATCTTACAACCATGGCCGGAATATGAACCGGAAGCATTGTATTTCACTCAATTGCTTGTATGGGTAAACTGATAACTAACAAAGTGGAGCTGTCGCAATTAACCATTGAATCATTCATTATACAACTAATCAACAGTTATTTTGGTGTTTTGATTAATATATTTTTTTAAATTCCTATCAGCTTTGTTGTTGAAAAACAGTAATCAGCATCTTTTCTGATATGTTTGCGGACCAAACCACTAACTGTTTGTGTTTGGTTCATATTGATTTGGTTCTGTTAAGCCCTAACTGATGACTCCACGAATCGATAATGAAAATAATGGTTAGTTACAGCCCTAAAAGAAAGGCAACCAGCTATGCAGAGATAGACGGATCGACAGACAGATGTATTTTATTAATCCTGCGAGAGGAAATTTAAAAGTTATTGATTGTGGTTTGAGAGACATCCCGGTGGAATTAAAGGCTCTTTGTTTCAATGAGTTGAGAATGGGATTTTGATTTAACTGTGGATTGAACATGCTTATCACCAGACGCCATCGCAATGCTTGGCTACGGTATGATTGTGCTGTTTTGGGACTTCCAGGAGAATATAATCAATATATACAATGAAAACATACACTTGCAGACAATATTATTGTTAGCAGTAAATAAAGCCATATGCTATTCATAAAATCGAATGCAATTATAATTGAAAGGTTGTTGTGAGTCGGTGTGTGTTTCTTCTGCAGACTGGGATGGTTGTCCCTCTTTTAAGTGGTTATTGGAGGGTTCACAGTCTGAGTCCGGAACTCGCCAGGGTACAGGAAGGTGTAGGGGGCGTTTGCTCACAATGTGTCCACATTGGGGAACTTGGAGAAAGGCATTAGACCCTGTCCCTCACGGCAGTTTGTCGCAATGCTCCAGTAGTATGGGGTGTTCTTTGTCGCTGTTTATTGTCGCTGCTTCTAACCACAGCAGAAGCATGGAGGGTGTCCAGTTTGAAGGAGTTCCTCCTGCACACAACGGATGTATTGCCTATCCCAAAGTACATTATCGTTTATGCGGTCCATTTTATCCTTGTATACAGTATATACACTGTACATACCTAGTTTGAACATACGGTACAAGATACATTATTTAAAAAAAAACAACAACCTTAAACTGTATTATGGAAAGCAGGAAGTGAACAAATGTAACAGTTACTGATTGTAAAAGTACCAGATGGAGGGGTAGGATTTAATAAGCTTTGCTTCTTCCTACTCCTTTTGGACAAGTGGAACTGTGAACTGATTATGGGATGCACTCAATTGTAATCTGATGCATGTTCAAATGAAATAAAACCATTACCATTACCATATCCCAAGTCATGTACAGTGAAGAAAATAAGTATTTGAACACCCTGCTATTTTGCTATTTCTCCCACTTAGAAATCATGGAGGGGTCTGAAATTTTCATCGTAGGTGCATGTCCACTGTGAGAGAGATAAACTAAAAAGAAAAATCCAGAAATCACAATGCATGATTTTTTAACAATTTATTTGTGTGATACAGCTGCAAATAAGTATTTGAACACCTGTGTATCATCTAGAATTCTGACCCTGAAAGACCTGTTAGTCTGCCCATTAGAAGTCCACCTGCACTCCATGTATCATCCTGAATCAGATGCACCTGTTTGAGGTCGTTAGCTGCATAAAGACACCTGTCCACCCCATACAATCAGTAAGACTTGAACTTGTAACATGGCGAAGACCAAAGAGCTGTCCAAAGACACCAGAGACAAAATTGTACACCTCCACAAGGCTGGAAAGGGCTACGGAGCAATTACCAAGCAGCTTGGTGAAAAAAGGTCCACTGTTGGAGCTATCATTAGAAAATGGAAGAAGCTAAACATGACGGTCAATCTCAATCGGAGTGGAGCCCCATGCAAGATATCACCTCGTGGGGTCTCAATGATTCTAAGAAAGGTGAGGAATCAGCCCAGAACTACACGACAGGACTTGGTCAATGACCTGAAAAGAGCTGGGACCACCGTTTCCAAGGTTACTGTAGGTAATACACTAAGACGTCATGATGTGAAATCATGCATGGCACGAAAGGTTCCCCTGCTTAAACCAGCACATGTCAAGGCCCGTCTTAAGTTTGCATATGACCATTTGGATGATACAGAGGAGTCATGGGAGAAAGTTTTATGGTCAGATGAGACCAAAATAGAACTTTTTGGTCATAATTCCAATAAGCGTGTTTGGAGGAAGAAGAATGAAGAGTACAATCCGAAGAACACCATCCCTACTGTGAAGCATGGGGGTGGTAGCATCATGCTTTGGGGGTGTTTTTCTGCACATGGGACAGGACGAGTGCACTGCATTAAAGAGAGGATGACTGGGGCCGTGTATTGTGAGATTTTGGGGAACAACCTCCTTCCCTCTGTCAGAGCATTGAAGATGGGTCGTGGCTGGGTCTTCCAACACGACAACGACCCGAAGCACACAGCCAGGAAAACCAAGGAGTGGCTCCGTAAGAAGCATATCAAGGTTCTAGCATGGCCCAGCCAGTCTCCAGACCTGAACCCAATCGAAAATCTTTGGAGGGAGCTCAAACTCCGTGTTTCTCAGCGACAGCCCAGAAACCTGACTGATCTAGAGAAGATCTGTGTGGAGGAGTGGGCCAAGATCCCTCCTGCAGTGTGTGCAAACCTGGTGAAAAACTACAGGAAACGTTTGACCTCTGTAATAGCAAACAAAGGCTACTGTACCAAATATTAACATTCATTTTCTCAGGTGTTCAAATACTTATTAGCAGCTGTATCACACAAATAAATTGTTAAAAAATCATGCATTGTGATTTCTGGATTTTTCTTTTTAGTTTATCTCTCTCACAGTGGACATGCACCTACGATGAAAATTTCAGACCCCTCCATGATTTCTAAGTGGGAGAAATAGCAAAATAGCAGGGTGTTCAAATACTTATTTTCTTCACTGTATATTGCGCATTTCCATACAATTAGTATACTTATTATTAAAAGCACATTCATATCAGTATGTTTAATCAGGAAACAATAACTAGTAGTATAAATACTGCCTGTGCAATTATAAACTGAGATGTTGCAGTAGTACTCTACAAACTACAACCACGATAAGACATCTTTGGCGAGTAAACGCTATCCTCACGTTGTGTATCACTGTGTGTGTACCTTGTTATACTGTCAACACACGTAATAAGGAACCACAACAACATTAGCATTCGCATGAGGCACCCAAGCTAACAAGCTAAGCTAGGGGTCTCCAACCAGTACCTTTGGCGCATGATAACCCACAATGCATTGCACTCATACCCGGGCCAAAATCAACAGTCTGAAGTTGATTTCACTTTCGCTCTTTAAATACATTACTTTATTGAGATTTAAAAAAAATAATAAATCGGGCGAGAAAGTGGCCGTTAGAGTGTGCCATTTATTTGTCCAAATACCAACGTTTATAAAAAATAAACAAAATAAACAAAATAAAACACCCCCTTACTTTTCTCATACAAAAAAACCATAGTGATAAATCACTGCTTTTACTTTGAAAACAAGAAGCGAACCAACTCGTAGTATATCCTGCTTGACCCGCTCGTTTGGTCCATCCTGCTGCTCAGTGTTTAGCCAACCTTTTTTTTTTTTGTGGTGACGTTGTGTTGCATCCTGGGTAATTTAAGTGTGACTAGTAATACATTTCTGGCCATTGCAGTTTGCATCCGGGAACTTCTCTCATACTCAAAAATCACACAGTGCATACTCAGAGAGTTAGTATGAGTAGTAGGTACTAAGTATGCAGTTTCGAACACAGCCAAGGTTGAAGACCCCTTGGGCAAAAATATCGTAATCCCTCCCTCATTTGTCACGGTTAATTGGTTTCCGATAAGTGAATTTTTGGGTGGGGGGGAAAAATGCCTTTTTTTTTTTTTTTTTACCATAACACCTCGTCCTGTGTCTTTCACGGTATAAAACTCTCGGAATCAAAACAGCAGCTGAGCTTGTTGACTATTGTCTCCTCAAGCTTTTTTATTCTTATTGACTGTCAATGCTTTGTTCACTCAAGCGTGCTGTGCCTTCAGATGGAAGTGATGCCATCCCATATTTGGTATGCATAATTGTGCAACCGAAGAATACTTATTCAAACAATTCAAATTCCTTCTGCTGTTGAGATGTAAGTGAAGTAGCTTTTTTTTTTTTTTTTTTTGCAGTGGAATTGATGTAAATCACAATCCCATTTGTGTAATCCTGCACTGTAATATCTTATTTATGTAAGCGCTCTGCAGTGGTATTTAAAATAACATTACGATTGATAAATAGCCACCCAAGTAAAATGGTAAGTGTCCATAATATTTTATGGATAATTCCAATTTTCACATTTTAATGCCATTAGTGCTTTACAGAGATACAGGTTATCCACGAAGGTTGTCGTCCGGGATGAAAGGAACTGTCAACAATCCATTAAGTCCCAGCTTAGTCTGAAAGGCCTTGAATGAGAGGTCAGTGAGTGTATAAGTTTTACATCCTGTATGTTACCAACCACGTGCACGAGGATGGATAGATGGATAGATTGATGGTGAGAAAGATGACAGAGGTCTTCGATAATGCATCAGGTTTTGCGTTTTACTGCGTTATAACTTATTTTCACATGAAATGTCGAACTATACAGAATTCCAGTTCATTGAAAAGCGACTCAAAAAGTGCACTTTGCAAGATGTTTGGAGTCTTGTGTGTCTCGGATGTCGCTGGAGGTCAGTCCCCCTGAGTCCATTTAAGACCCTTTCGGGTTACCGTTAAAGTGTGTCTACTAAAAGTCAAGTCTTATCATACAGTGCATGTCTTTGGAAATCACATTTAGGGTTAGGATTCGTCCTTGACCAGTCTCAACTTCACACTTTAAAATATGCGTATGTATATTGTCAATGTAGTATTGCAGTAGTTGTATGACACGTGCATGGGTTGTCTTGTCCCGTTGTCTATCCAGAACCTTAAAATTGGCTTTGATAATTGATGAATCGTAATGTTTTTGTGCCTGGTACATGTTTTGATAAAGTACTATTAGATTAGTACTCCCTGAGCCACAACATAACATATAATATTTTCTTTTTTAACTACATACTGGGCTGCACGGCGTTCAAGTGGTTAGCGCGCACCCCTCACAGCTAGGAGACCAGGGTTCAATTCCACCCTCGGCCATCTCTGTGTGGAGTTCGCACGTTCTCCTCGTGCATGCGTGGGTTTTCTCCGGGTACTCCGGTTTCCTCCCACATTCCAAAAACATGCTAGGTTAATTGGCCACTCCAAATTGTCCATAGGTATGAATGTGAGTGTGAATGGTTGTTTGTCTATATGTGCACTGTGATTGGCTAGTCGCATCTCGCCCGAAGGCAGCTGGGATAGGCTCCAGCACCCCCGCGACCCTCATGAGGATAAGCGGTAGAAAATGAATGTTTTTTTACACGCTACCCACCCATATTGGTCCCAGTGGTATGCTGGAGCTTATCCCAGCTGACTTCAGGCAACAGGAGGGGTACACCCTGTACTGGTCGCCAGCCAATCGCATGGGCACATATAAACAAACAACCAATCGCACCTATCGACAATTTAGAGTCGCCATTTAACCAAACATGCATGTTTTTGGAGGAAACCGGAGTACCCGGAGAAATCCCAAGCACAGGAAGAACATCCAGTCTCCTGACTGTGGGGCCAACATGCTAACCATCACTTTCAGTTACAGCTTTCCATGGCAGTTCACATAGTGTTGAAGCGCTTGATGTTGTCACATTATTCCTTTTTTCTACTCGGAATATTTTTCTTTTCCTGACATTTAGCAGCCAAGAAGGGTTTATTTTGGCACATCAAGGTCCATCTCAGCAGGAATCCCTCTATGCCCGGCTCTCATGACTCCCAACCTGTCTTTCCTCTAAACTCTATTTAACAGCTTGGTCAATGGCGCTTTTGTGGGGGGGTATTGAATTAATTAAGAGTCTATAGAGATGACATTGTCTAAGCTTCTGGTTTTAAGCCAAGGTTCCACTTTTTTTTTTTATCCCATTTGAAACACTGGTCACAATTCCACTTCCTGTTAAGTGTCCGGCATTGAACTGCTGGCCGTTTTGAAAGTTTTCTCACGGACCAATGTGGATTTTGCGAGAAACAATATCTTAACTCTTGTGATTTGTCCTTAGCAGACCCTCTGCTAATTGTGACGGTGCAGCGTTAGAGCTGCTGCAAGTGGAAAAAGTCAGCCAAGCCTCTGCATGTGCTGCACGCTTCAGTCTAATGTAGAGTTTACGTCCACACGTCTGTGATTAATCACTGGTGTCACTGAACATGGTTGCAGTGGGAGCCTCTCCCACCATCCTCACACATCTATTTTTACCAGCTTATTACAAACGCGGTTGTAACAGTGATTGTGAGATGGGGGTGGGGAGGTGACAGGTGGGGCGTGGGGTGGGGGGGGCGCTATACTATGTACTACCGTATATCACTACAGTAGAACTGCAACAATGAATCAATAAATAACTATCCAGTGAATCGTTATTGAATTAAAAAATTAAATATCCTCGTATGTTTTACATTTCTTCAGTCATCTGTAAAAGCAGGGCTATCAGATATGTGTTTTATGCAAAACAAGACCAGTCACACCCATGAGCTTTGACTTTGGAAAACAGTCATTTTCGGCAACGTTATTTCTTTGTAATTATTATGTATATTAAATATACCCATCACCCATCATTTTCTCATTTAAACACTCTCAAAGTTCAAATTTCATTAAAATTTTAATGATCAAGCTCTTAAGTGACTCCCCGTATTCACTCCTCTGTAGCGTTTTTACATCCTTGTTAAAGCATATTGCTCCTGCTGTCGTGTGTCACTCTTCCTCGTAATACCCCTTGAACTGAAGATTAATTTACAGTGTTCCATAATGGCGCCCTAGCGATCATACAACTATGATCGTTAGCAAACAAGACACAGGACAGTGGTGCATTGATGATAGACTACAGCCAATCAGAACGCAGAAAACAATGGGCGGATTCTCCCTGAGCCAAACAGGACCATATTTAGCCTTCCACATTGACTCACACTACAGGTAGTAGTAGTAAATACAACAACAGAGCACAATGTATAACTCTAATACACAACAAGGACGCAGAACACAATGTGAAATTGCGGTCAGTCCACAGTGTACTTCACCTGTAGCCTGAAGACAGCTGGGATAGGCTCCAGCATACCTTCGACCCCAGTGATGACAAGCAGTAATGGATGAATTAGTCTTAAATTTGCCTAAAGGTGATGTTTGTTGCTCCATCTGTGAACGGTTTCCTCCTCTCCATGATCTCATGTTCAGCCACAACACGAGCAGCTGTAGTTGAATTTGGAGCAGTCACCTCACTAGCGTAGTAGTTTCTGGGAAAAAAAAGATGATTGCTTGTTTTGAAAATGTCTTTCAACGTTGAAGTCCCACACGATTGACACCATGTTTCTTTATAAGTAAAGAACGGCTGTTAGGGAGCACTTGATTTGCTCACACTCACCCCCCTTACTGCACAGTAAGGGTAATCTCAGCACAGTGTGAGCGCAGGCCAGTGTGGGCCAATAGAGGGAGGAGAGAATCACACCCAAGTCCAAACACGCAAGGGTACTAACGGCCTAGTGTGAGCAGGTCCTGAGCAACCATTGGCATGGTTGTTAAAGTGTTTACACCACACAGGCCGGTTGCCAGCAGTCGTTAAAGGTGAATGCCAAACTGCACTCGCACCTCGTGACATACAGTATGGCAACATCCCATGAAGGTGCTACGTTGATACTTCACACGCTGCATTGGTGTCAAAAATAATATAAACAGACACTGCACAACACTGCCGTAATGCACAAATACGCTCCTACGGTACTTCATTTATATAGTCAGCGCCGTTACTAGTAGTAGTAACGGCGTTACTAGTAGTAGTAACCGTTACTACTACTAGTAACGGCGCTTTTACTCATGTTTTAACTGTGTATTAATCAATGAATGCTGTATTTTGGTGTGTCTTCTATTCTGTTTACTTGCTTTATTCAACTTCATTTTTCTGTAAAGTGTCTTTGAGTATCTTGAAAAGCGCTATACAAATAAAATGTATTATTATTATTATTATTATTACTACTTCCACGGAGATAATGTAACATTCTGTTGTGATAAACTGGTGAGGTGTAATATTCATGGTCTGAATCGAATTGTCCGTCTGTTATGTACTCACATAGTTATTTCTGAATACCCAGGTACAACCCGACCCCCTCGTGAAGGAGAAGTCCCTGGTGTGGATTACAACTTCCTCTCAGTTGAGGAGTTCCTGGAGTTGGAGAAGAGCGGAACCCTGTTGGAAATAGGAACATATGAAGGTACATTTTAAACTCAGCCCTTTTGATTTGGTATATATATATATATTTTTTTTTTCTAGACATAACTTGAGACACATTTACTGTTCTCCATCTTGGAATGCTAAACCGTGATCCATTGTATAGTTTTTTTTAAATGGGATGATGCTGATCTTCTTTCTTATCACATACTACAGTATTAATTGGCCCTGTACCCTAGAAACCGCCCATGAATGATACGGGAAAAGGCCGAAATGATACTGTGTCAAAGCCCAGGGCAGTGATACTGATAAAATATAGAGTTTAACCATGTCCAGTATCAGCCCCCGTAGCTGTCCAGTCAGAGCGTGCTGCTCTGGTGTCGTGCCCGTGAAACAACCAATCAGAGAACAGCGCACGAGCGTGAACACAGTGTTTGTTTTGGTTTATTTAAATAATAATAATAATAGTAATAATAATAAGCTCATGATTAAATAGTATGTGATAATAAGATCATCACATGGTTTGTCTGGTATCAGGCCCAATATCATGCCCCCACGTGCCAGTATCAGCCAGTATCTGATACTGACACTTGGGGGCATGATACCTGGCCTGATACCAGACAAACCATGTGATAACCTATAATTAAAGCTGGCCAAATGATCTAATCACAATAAAAGTATATGTGCTTTCATTTTCTGGTGTGTTACATATTGAAAAGAAGTCAAGTAAGGTGCAACTGGCTGCACTAAACCGATGTTATGTAGTAAAAAAAGAGTGGATTACATTTGAATGTGTTAATTTCTCCCAGCATTTAATGACGGATAGCCGGGTAAAATTAATTGTGAGGTCCTGATTCAATCAAGCATTGCATTGATGATTTATTGTGAAATGAGAATACTTCCTATTTAATTGCCAATTTAGCCGTCTGAGTCCGAGTCCAACAATAAACCATCATCAGTTTACATCTTAAACTGTTACGTTCGTTATTCAAGGGACCGCTTGGTTTATCGAATCAAAGTGTACATCACGATTGATTTTCTAGTAGATTTTCTAGTAGTAAGCCCGTTCTATTAGATTTAGGCTATAAAGATAAGTACAAAGTTTTTAGTGCATTAAAATGCCCTTATAATGGAAAATAAGTGATAAAACACACACAAGTACAATGTTTTCTCTTTGTGCACTAAAACAGATGACATCAGACAGCCTGAACAAATCTCTATTTGCATACAAAGGCTTTGGAAAATCTTAACAAAAAAAAAAAAAACCCCTTGACCCCTCCTCTTTTGTCCTCAAACTAAAATGCCCTTTTTTTCTTTTCTGTCTCCCCCCCTCTCCCAAAATCCCACCTCCCTGCCTTCTTGTTTGTTGCCTAGGAAACTATTATGGGACACCCAAGCCGCCGGTGCAGCCCCCCGGTGGGAAAGTGATTAGCAATAGCAGCAGCGGCGGTGATGCCCCACGGCCAGACGGGCTCAGTGGTAGCCTGCCGGGCTCGCAAGACTCCACGCCCCGACGCAGCAAGTCCTACAATGACATGTACAATGCTGGAATAGTGCCTGGAGAACTGCAGCAGGAGGACGACGAGGACCTCCCTGATATGAACAGTAACTATACAGGTACGTCACATAGGAATATGAGCATCGGGAATGGCAGTTGGAGCAACAATCTGAACATGAGCTTCTTTAAACATCTAACATTGTCCTGGTTATACAGTATACCATATAAACACATACAGTACTTAGCTTGATGCTAATTTTCAGCATAATGCCACACGTCTTCGTCATCAAACCTAAGAAAAAGATGCCATAGTCTATTTCATGTAGACCAGGGGTCTCAAACTCAATTTACTTGGGGGCCACTGGAGCATCAGGTTTCCCCTCCCAAAAAAAACCCCAAAAAACGCATTAATTAAAAAAAAAAATAAAATAAAAAAAACTTCGCTTTGGTTCCAATTTTCTACAAGAAAAGCTCTGATAAAACATTCCACTGTTCTCAAATATCTTACTTTTTATTTTTCTACACAAAATAAGATGAAAAATAAATAAACAAATCAAGAATAAAGAAAATCAATCAGTAATAAATATAATAATAAATAAATATAATAATAATAATAAAACGGCAAATAATAAAAACTTAAGAAACCACATATAGTTGGTGGGTAGACAAATTATTTTTTTTCAGATTTAAAATGAACAAAGCATTATTAGAGCCCTGTAGACATGACAAAACACGACTATAGTCACATTTATACTCTTTTTATTTACAACATATTGCGCAACTGCAGGGTCTTGAGACACATGCTAACTCGCAAACTAGAGAGCTAGCGACCTAAACGGTAGCCTTCAAGTTATTTTCTTTAAACTTAAAAAAGCCAAAAACTTACCACTTCCACACGGATAGGGAGGATAACTATTAACAGTTATTTAACCTTTAACATGAACATTAATCAAATGTAATAATTTTTTCTGGGTACATGATACCATACAGCATCCATATCAAACTTGCGTGGGCCGCACTAACATTAAACTTTTATATCAAGGTGGGGGCCTCCCGCAGGCCGCATGTTTGAGACCACTGATGTAGACTGTGACACTAGAATATGATTCATCTTGGCGCCGCTCTGTTTAGGAGGAATCAGTAGGGGAATTTGAGTGGTTGTGGGTAAAGTGGGAGGTGATCACAGAAAAGTGGCAAGAAATGAAAGAGAAAGAGGGAGTGGTTGGGATGGGGGGGGGGCAAGTCTTAAATCCCACAAAGAGGAAGAAGCAACCAGGGAGGATAAGCTTGAAAAGAAAAAGAAAAGTGGTGGGAGAGCATTTTGGTGAGGAGATAAAAGCTTCTTTCATTGGTGAGTAAGAGAATTTATCGCTTTGACATCTTCTGGCAATATCATCTTCCCGAAAATATGAAACACTGCCATCTGGCTGTAAGCAGCGGTCTGAATGACACACACACACACACACTTCCATATTTAAGTCTTGAATGATGTCATCACTACTTGCTGAGAGACGATTTGCTTAGTGCAGGGGTCTCAAACTCAATTTACTTGGGGGGCACTGGAGCTACGGTCTGGGTGAGACTGGGCCGAATCAGGTTTTCCCAAAAAAAAAAAAAACAAAAAAAACGCATTTATTAAAAACAGAAAAATGAATAAACTTTGCTTTGGTTTTGATTTTCTACAAGAAAAGCTCTGATAAAACATTCCACTGTTCTCAAATATCTTAATTTTTGTTTTTCTGCACAAAATAAGATGAAAAATAAATAAACAAATCAAAACTAAAGAAAATCAATCAATCAGTAATAAATAAATATAATAATAATAAAACAGAAAATAATAAAAACTTTAGAAACCACATATAGTTGGTGGGTAGACAAATTATTTTTTTCAGATTAAAATGAACAAAGCATTATTAGAGCCCTGTAGACATGACAAAACACGACTATAGTCACATTTATACTCTTTTTATTTACAACATATTGCGCAACTGCAGGGTCTGGAGACACATGCTAACTCGCAAACTAGAGAGCTAGCGACCTAAACGGTAGCCTTCAAGTTATTTCCTTTAAACTTAAATAGCCAAAAACTTACCACTTCCACACGGCTAGGGAGGATAACTATTAACAGTTATTTAACCTTTAACATGAACATTAATCAAACGTAATAATTTTTTCTGGGTACATGATACCATACAGCATCCATATCAAACTTGCGCGGGCCGCACTAACATTAAACTTTCATATCAAGGCGGGGGCCTCAAACTTGTGTCCTGCGGGCCACATTTGGCCCGCGGGCCGCATGTTTGAGACCCCTGCATATTTGTATTATTTCATCGATTTATCGTCAGTAGGTCAAACGGGCTCTGTCAGATAGTTGACCCGGCCTTAATCTGTTTTTACAATGTGTTCTCCGGAGGTGCGAGCAAAAGTTGTTTATTTGCCGTCTGTGCCTACGTGTGTTGCGGAGGTGCCAGTCAAGTGTGAGGCCGAGAAGACAGGAAGCAAGGTGATAGCACTCCACGGGCCCCACGCTACAAGGTGTGAACTGCCCACTCAGCGGTCTTAATTTAAGTGAATGGCCGCATGGCGACGGCAAGCTGTTGTCGGCTGAAAGAGCCCTAAATTGAGTCAGCAAATGGATTTGATTTGCAGTGTTACACGTAGTAAAGCCTCTTGTATGATTGTTGGTATTTATCATGAGAATTTTGTGTATTTACAGTATAACCTGGCCTGGCATAGTTTCCAGTTATTCAGAGAGAAACACTGTTGAGAGTTTAGTCAACTAGATGTCAAAAGTCTCCCTTTTTGGTCCACTCGTTGCCCCAGCATTTGTTTTTGTGTCCAAAATTGTCAGCAACCGACTGATAGCAAATATGCATTAAGCGTACTCACCATTTGTTTTGACTCCAGCAGGAGAATCAAGCGAACTAGACGAGATTCATCGCTCGGTGAGACCCTTCGGCACCCGCCAGAGTGACCCACCCTACCTTGGGACGACCCCCTCACCACCGGCCACCACGGAGAGCACTCAGCAGACTCACCCTCACCTGAGCCATCCTCCCGCAGAGGACCCGCTGGGACCTCTACCTGACAACTGGGAGATGGCCTACACCGAGAATGGAGAGGTCTATTTTATAGAGTAAGAACACTTTTATTATATAGGACAAGAAAAAAACAAGGTTATTTTACATGATATAAGTGTAATATACGTTATATAAATACAACAAAAATAGGTTTGACTCATCTTTTCAGTAGGGAAATGCTGGATACACAATTCTTGCATTAAATCCGTTCCTGTCCGGCACAGTGTGGGGCGTTCGCTATCATTGGTAATTCAGCCGAGAGGTGGGGTACACCCTGGACTGGTGGCCAGCCAATCACAGGGCACATATAGACAAACAACCATTCACACTCACATTCATACCTATGGACAATTTGGAGTCGCTAATTAACCTAGCATGTTTTTGGAATGTGGGAGGAAACCGGAGTACCCGGAGAAAACCCACGCATGCACGAGGAGAACATGCAAACTCCACACAGAGATGGCCGAGGGTGGAATTGAACTCGGGTTTCCTAGCTGTGTGCCCTGTGCGCTAAACACTCGACCATTATGCAGCCCCATCATTGGTGATTGTGAAAAATATTTTGTACAATCTGTTCTTTTAAATGACTATTTACATATGCTAGCTGGCCAGTTTAGTTCTTGGCCTGTGTGCGAGTTCCATTCCCAAGTAAGGTGAGTTTCAGTGTAGTAGTAACTTAAACTTGAATCATGCCCTAAATGAACAGGTAAAGGACATATAAAACAGTAATAATTAAATTAAACATAATACAAAAGACCAAACTACTTTTATTGCTGTCTCACACTGATGAGGGTGTTATGTTTTTGGGAGGAGTACGTCTCAATTATGAGACCACCACGCTGCTTTCGATAACGCTATTTTTGTCCTTGATGATCAGTGTTTGAGCGGTTTTGACCAGGCATGTAGTCAATGTTGGTCGGACCATTTTACCATGTCTAATTTCACTTTGCCTTTTCTTTGAAGCACTATGGGAGGGAAAAAGTCACCTAAAAAGAACAAAAGTGACACGGTCCTTTGTCAGTATAGCACATAAGCGACTACTATGTGTTCCTCAGCCATGCGCACGTAACGACTTCTCTTTTTCTTTTTATACAGTATTAATAATTTATAGGAGTGCGTACATAACCACGATATGTCCTAACACGAGGACAGCCTGTCGTGTATGCCTCATAAAGCCGTCTCACATCAAATGGCTACATTTACTACAAAATTGTATAAAAATGTAAAGCATAAAACGATAAAAGATGCATATGACAAACAAAATATTCAGGTCATTTATCAATGTGCATTTTTTTTCTTCCAGCCACAATACAAAGACCACCTCTTGGATAGACCCTCGGTGCCTGGACAAACCTCAGAAACCCCTGGAAGAATGTGAAGATGACGGTATAAATCTCTCTTCCTCTCTTCGTGTGTGTTTATATGTGTCATTACCTCCTCAAGTCCGTGTAGGATTTGGAATATAGAGTGGGGCTTCATGCCAGTGTTAAAGCAGCAGTTGTCTGTCAAATGCTTTCAATTTGAATGCATTTGCGCCAAGAAAAAAAAAATTGTGGACAATTCCCAGGTGGCACTGCTTTATGTATTGGATTTTATTCATGCAACACTTCTAACATGCATCCAGTAGATACCATACAGTCCATATTTGTACAAGGTGTTGGTATAACATATACCATGCATGCACAGGTCCCATGATACTGTGTAATTTATGCATTTGGTTTCCTCTAGTAAGGTACACAGTTTGAATGGTAATGCATGTTTCCAGCTAGATTGGACCTATATGTTATCCTTATTTGCACAGCTTTGATTATCTCTTGCCATCTAGTGGCAGAATCTCGTCATTGCATCTGACTAATGTGATTGTCTCCCTGTGCTCCCACTTTCTCCTTCATTTGACCCTCTGGTGCTGTGTCGTCCACCCGCTGTGCAGAAGGGGTTCATACAGAGGAGATGGACAATGATCTTGGTGGGTACAACTCTCCCTCCCCCTCGCTGACATTTATGTCAATCTTTATTTTCAGTTTCAGGAGAACGCCAGTGGCAACTTGGTTGTGTGCATCTTTAATTCATGGTGGCAAAATAAACAACATTCAGCTGAATTTAAAAGGCCCCTCGGGGGGCACGTACTTCAAATTTGCATCCTTATTAGTTGATTTTTCACCTCTCTTTGTAGGGTTTTCTCAGGTTTCCTCCCACATTCCAAAAACATGCTAGGTTGATTGGCAACTCTAAATCGTCAATATGTATGAATGTGAGTGTGAATGGTTGTTTGTTTATATGTGCCCTGTGATTGGCTGGCGACCAGTCCAGGGTGTGCATACAGAGTGTGCATACATATACATCTTTCTTTCAATATTATACAATAAAATGGGCATATTCATCCAATGGTGTGGCTTTTAAACACAAACTGCCTGGTCCCAGTCTTCCTCACGCCTGCACATCAACAAGTTACCATTTCATAAATAAAAGATGAGACCCGATCCGAGAAGGATTGTTCTAATTAGGATTTCTTAATTGGTGTCTGTCTGAGGCAGACGGCAATATGCTTTTCCTCTTGACACCTATCAGCCCACTAACTAGCCTATCAGCCACTTGTGCATCATTGTTTACTCTCGTGATAAATGAGGCTGTTCCATTAGACAATCTGCCTGATGAAATGTAATAGCAGCCTTTCATGATTGTCATGCTTGGGTTTTGACTTTGGAGCCGCAAACCACAATATTCATTCATTTTTGAGGGTGGCGGGGTGTGCTGGAGCCTATCCCAGCTGGCGAGAGGCGGGGTACATCCTGGACTGGTCGCCAGCCCATCACAGGGCACATATAGACAAACAACCATTCACACTCACATTCATACCTATGGACAATTTGGAGTCGCCAATTAACCTAGCATGTTTTTGGAATGTGGGAGGAAACCGGAGTACCCGGCGAAAACCCACGCATGCCCGGGGAAAACATGCAAACTCCACACAGAGATGGTCCAGTGTGGTATTGAACTCGGGTCTCCTAGCTGTGAGGCCTGCATGCTAACCACTTGACCGCCACATCCATCCATTTTCTACCACTTATCCTCACGAGGGTCGCGGGGGTGCTGGAGCCTATCCCAGCTGTCTTCAGGCAAGAGGCGGGGTACACCCTGGACTGGTCGCCAGCCAATCACAGCGCACATATAGACAAACAACCATTCACACTCACATTCATACCTATGGACACTTTGGAGTCGCCAATTAACCTAGCATGTTTTTGGAATGTGGGAGGTAACCGGAGTACCCGGAGAAAAAACACACATGCACGGGGAGAACATATAAACTCCACACAGAGATGGCCGAGGGTGGAATTGAACTTGGGTCTCCTAGCTGTGAGGCCTGCGTGTTAACCACTAGAGCGCCGCAACCAAAACAATTTCTGATTTTTTTGTGATCTAACCATAACATGTATTGATTTAGTTTTTACCCATCATGCCATAATACTGCC
Source organism: Doryrhamphus excisus (assembly GCF_037039965.1). Lineage (NCBI taxonomy): Eukaryota > Metazoa > Chordata > Actinopteri > Syngnathiformes > Syngnathidae > Doryrhamphus > Doryrhamphus excisus. The sequence goes on along the minus strand of NC_136367.1, from coordinate 16,674,365 downwards.
CTTTGATAATCAATATTATATAACAATTATGATTTGTCATTGTATTATTGTTATGCTATGATATTTCAAGCTCATTAATCGCAGCACAATCGGAGGGAGGCTAGAAGCTAGAGGTCCTTGTAAAGCATCTGGAACAGCAACCTTATGAGAATAATCAGATCAGATGAATCTCTTTCTCGTCAAACAGCCCCCCCCATCTGGATCAGCATGCTCAATAATTATCGATTAGCACAAGCCAATAACACAATAACAATCCAGGTGGGCTAGGAAATGCAATTAACTGCAGCTCTCTGAAGAGGAGCAGACGCTGGCACTTTATGAATGTCAGCAGCTCGAGCATGTACAAATTCTCTCTCTGAGGCACGTGCTTACTCAAGAGAAATCAAAGCAGTCTATCAAGAGAATGAGATGCAAACGGTTAAAACGTGTCATTCATCACCGCTGGCTTCCCCTTGACGTGGCAATATGGAGAGAGGGGAAGGTGTGACGTGTGATGAAGGACAACGGTATGAAATTCATGAATGAGGGACAGAGTTCCCCTCCGTGCTTTTTATACCCGCTTCATGTGCACGGTAGCTATTGTGGAGACGCTTGCTTCATCTAATATCCCTCCCCATCTCTCATGTGCTCATACGTTCTCATACATACACTCAAGCTGGAGTGGAACTAGCACAGTGTGAAATCACAGTGGTGATTACAATTTTGCACGAGGTGAGGCGGAACTGCTTTCTGTTTAATGTTCCACTTGAATACATCCTGGTGATGATTCGCCATGCTCGCCTCAACCTTCAGACCTTACCTTTTTGTATATTGCTTTGTGTAATGTCCGCCAGTTCCAAGAGGGGGGGAATATGTTAATGCACTGTGCTGAAAATACACATTTGAACTTCTGAAACTTGACAACACTACATCGACGTACACGTGGAACCTTTTGCACACTGCAGCTACAAGAAAAAAAGAACCACAGTGTGGGAGTGCTGCTGCAGCAACACAATACCGCACACATGCACAAAAACATTACATTCAGTAGAAAGTTATTAGGGTTTGGACATGTTATTTGCTCATAAAAAACAATTATTTTCCCAGTAATATGAAATAAAATAGCATTTTCGGATGTTTGCAAGAGGCAGGGATGGTTCTTTTGCTCGGAAAGGGTCTCGTCGTATTTTTTGGCCCTCAACTTGCCATTAAAAATTTTTAGCGTTAACATTGTTATTTATTACCCTCCATTATCTGCCTGTTGGGTGTTAAGTTGCTGTGTGATGACTATAGCAATTTTTCAATAGCAATTCCGGACTGGATAGTCACCTAGAGCTTACCTCCAAGTGGCCCCCCAGAGTTTGAGACCCCTAAAGCTTGAATTATGCTGCAGAGAATGACAACACAACTTGTAAACACACATAAGGCAACCACGACTAGTATGGGGAATTTAATAAACACCAATGATGTCAGCACTCACGTCACTTCGAGTCCTTCCAACGTCCCAGCAGGCTTTGCAGCACATCTCTGCTGTTAAAGTTATGTTTTTAGAGTTAACATTGTTATTTATTACCCTCCATTAGTAGTATTATGTGTTATCTGTGCTGTGTTATCTAAGTTTCTGTGTGATGATTATAGCAATTTTTTCAACTCACTTTGTTGTAACATGATTCCGGACTGGATAGTCACCTAGAGCTTACCTCCAGTGGCCCCCCCAGAGTTTGAGACCCCTAAAGCTTGAATTATGCTGCAGAGCTTTCTTTTTCCCTGCTATGCAAATTGTCACTAGCTAGAACACAAAAATGACAACACAACTTGTAAACACACATAAGGCAACCACGACTACTATGGGGAATTTAATAAACACCAATGATGGCATCACTCATGTCACTGAGAGTCCTTCCAATGTCCCAGCAGGCTTTGCAGCACATCTCTGCTGTTAAAGTTACGTTTTTAGAGTTAACATTGTTATTTATTACCCTCCATTATCTGCCTGTTAGGTGTTAAGTTGCTGTGTGATGATTATAGCAATTTTTCAATAGCAATTCCGGACTGGATAGTCACCTAGAGCTTACCTCCAGTGGCCCCCCAGAGTTTGAGACCCCTAAAGCTTATATTATGCTGCAGAGCTTTCTTTTTCCCTGCTATGCAAATTGAGGGCGTCTCAGCGTAGAAATATACAATACGCAAATATGAGCGGTGATGTACCATAAAAGTGACTGATGGTTCCATATTGAGTAGGTCCAGCCCCAACAAATGATCTGGATGTCTCATTCTCCATTGTTTACTGCTACACTGGAAGCTAAATAGCTAGTCAATGAAAGCGGTTTTGGTGGAGAAATGCAAGTCACAGCAATCCCCTGCCTGAAGAGCTATTGATCAATCACGACACCATCATACGGGCTGGCGTTGTGATGTCACGGAAGCCTAATTCAGGCTTAATCGGTCATGATGCTCATCACATTTGGACTTTCAGGGCATTTGCATTTGGCTCCACTGCATCGTCCTTTTTACAAAGCACGTTATTGAACAACTGGAATGAGTAACTACTCCCATACAGTGCAATGGATCACTGGGTGGGAGTGGGGGTGAGGGGTAATTGTATGCAAAACTGTCAGAAGAAAGGTTTATTGGAAAACGTGTGGCTGTGCATTGTGGTGTGTGGTTTGATGTCTGAGACTTTTTATGGAGGCTAGCTAGTAATCACTGCTTTTGACATGACTAATTGCTTATTATTATGGCTCCCTTGACGATCATCACTTCACACTGTTAAACACCACTAAAGACATACGCGGTTGGGGCATTTGCATACTTTGCATCGGTACGTTTTGCATTTTTGGCTCAAGACCCTCCCGATTCCCCACCACCACCACCACCTTTATGCCATTCATTCATCTGCCTAAAGGGTTCATGCTCGGTTCTTATCTGATGTGTAGAAATGTCAGCAGTGTGCAGGGACACGGGGACAACCAGAGAGCATGCGAAACTGATGGGTCACTCTGGCCCTGGAGACTGACTGACACAATAAAAACGCAAAAGGTTCTTCGCCAGCTTTGCCTCTAATAGCTCACTACATGTCGTCAAACAACTTGACGCCATATTCACCAGCCTCCATTTTTTTCTTTTTCAGAACTTCCACCAGGATGGGAGAAAATCGATGATCCGGTGTATGGGGTCTACTATGTTGAGTAAGTCATGAAATCGAAACAGCTCTTATGAGCACACATATCTGCTATAAACATCACAGTCTATCTTCAATATATTCATTTTACTGGAAGAATTTAGGCTTTTGTTTTGTTTGTGTCATCGTTTGGGATTATACACACAAATGTATACTTCCCATGTGTTAGGCCTTTGAGCGCCGCTATGAATTTAAATGTATTTAAATGTTGTTCCAACAGCTCTCGGGGCTTCACATTCACTGTTCCCTCATTGAGTCTGACACATTATTCACCATCTCTCTTTTTTTTTTTTTTTTTTACATAATGTAGTCTCTTTGGATGTGCGAGCATTATTTGGAACTCCTGACCAGGATTTCCGCGACATGTCATTTTTTGGTGGCGCACCGCTTACTACTTAAAAATACATTCAAAAGTACACAATTGGTCTTGTGTTGACATTGGTCCTTAATTATCATGAAACATTTCATTGTCATTCGACTTTTTGGTATCTTGTTTATACATTTTGCCTGGCTCTCACTGTCGTTCGACATCCTTTCGATGTTTAAAGTCAACAATGCAATGCACAACGATGAGCCAATTCAAGAACTACTTCGGTACAAGGTACATTATTAAAAAAAAAAACAAAAAACCTTAAACTGTATTATGGAAAGCAGGAAGTGAACAAATGAACCAGTTACAGAATATTATGTTCTAAGGCTTGTCAACATATACCAAAGAAAAGGTTTGACTCTCATCTTTCATCTGAAACTAACCCTTTTCCCTTCTTTAGTAATCAGAAGTAGTACATCACCTTGTACTTCGGTACGAGGTGCATTATTAAAAAAACAAAAAAAAACAAACTTAAACTGTATTATGGAAAGCAGGAAGTGAACAAATGAACCAGTTACTGATTGTAAAAGTACCAGATGGAGGGGTAGGATTTAATAAGCTTTGCTTCTTCCTACTCCTTTTGGACATGTGGAACTGGGAACTGATTATGTGATGCATTCAATTGTAATCTGATGCATGTTCAAATAAAATAATACCATTACCATAGTTTATGTTCTGTTGGTTGTTGGGGAAAAATAATACATAAAATAATACATAAATAAGTCATATAACCCTCCTGAGGGTTGATGTCGACCATTTATTTGTTGTTTGAGTATATTTTCTAGTGGTATACAGTATTCATGAAAACATACCTTCACTTTATCTTGACTGAATCTCTACATTATAACAATACCATCCTATCTTTCCATCTCTTTTTTTTTAAATTTCCTATTTATTTACCCTGTGCCCTTACTGCCCCCCCCTCCTTTTCCTATTGAAGTCATATCAACAGGAAGACCCAGTATGAGAATCCAGTGCTGGAGGCTAAGAGGCGCAGGCAACTGGAACAGCAACAGCCTCAACCCCAAAGCCAGCAGCCACCTGAAGGTGAGCGCTACATCCGAGGTTCGTTTACAAGCCCTCCGCTGAGGGCGTCATTCACTTTCTTTTTATTCATGTGCGTGACTGGGTGTTCCTCATACATGTGTGCGAGATGATGCCGTTTTTTGCCTGCTGCTAATTTATGATTTGCTAAATGCCCTCCCATAAAGGCATAACTATTATTTCCGGCTGTGTCGTGCAGCACGTTGTTTATTTTCTGGGTTCTGTTCTTATTGTAACAATAATCTGAGCAGTTGCATAATCCTAATGATGTGATAGTAATACTAATGATGCAGTGACTTGGCTAATATGTCACTGTTGCTCCTTTGCCTTATTCACCTGCATGGAGTCCTAATTGTATATGCATAGGCCGCTCCACATTCTGCTTAATCAGCACAAATAGTTGGATTCCACTACTCGATTACCTGCTGGCTATACTTCCGTCTGAACCTCAATACCTTCAAGCAGATTTTTCAACCACTTTTTCACCCCGGCATTGATTCTACAGTCACATGTTCATGGAATATTAATGAAGGTATTAGTAGTGCCTGTGCCTTGATACTGTAACAAGGTCATTAATCAAAGATGGAGTGAAGAAATGGGCCACTCGGTTTCTATGCGCCGCCATTGTTATTCAGCAGAGAAACGGCAGGTGTTAAACGTTTCATGACGTTTGTACAACCTGAGCATACTCGCTTTAATGGTGCTCAGTGGGGATAGGTGAAATACAAGTGTATATGTTCGCCGTACATGATTAAATACGCGTCTCTTCAAATGTCCCCCATCCTATGTATAGCAATATTTACAATTTCAGTTAACCATACACAGTCCAGGCATTGTTTTTCGCCCATACTGTTTTCTACGCCAACTGTAGAGAACACGTGTCTCTTTCAATTTCAGAATGGATCGAAGACTCAACATTTGCAGGGGCCCCTCTAGCTAGTTATGCTGCCAACCACCAGGAGACCTACAGAGATCCTCAGACTGGACCCACAGTGCCCATGGGACAAAAACGTAAGTCCACTTGGTATCAATTAGTTTCCTTAATTGTTTGAAAGCGTCAAATGATTAAAATTTTTAATCAGATTAATCAATTTTTTGTTTAAATCTAATTAATCATGATTAATCACAATTCGCAGCTATGTCTGAAATATGCCGTTTTTTTACAGTATTTAAAAAAGAAAAAGTAAATGACAGGACAGAATGGTACATATTTGTATGTCTAAAAATGTATTTGTTTAACACTAGTCTTTTTAATAGTTTTTTTTACATATATACAATACACATATACAATTATTTATATATATATATGCATATATACAATTATATTATATATATTATTTATTATATATATAATATATTATTATTATATATATTATACAATTATATATAATTGTATATATACAATTATTTATACAATACACTATATATACACTTATATATACAATACAAAACTTTTATTATGAGCAAAGAGGGGTTGTGTTCACAGACATCACGTCTCATTCCATTTTTTTCAGTGTCATTTCCAGCATACAAAGCAAATTGTACATCTGAATTAACCCTTTAAGCACCAGTGTGTTTTTTTTCTAGAAAATATTACCTTGTGATATTACAATTTATGTGTTTAGCTTGAAAATGGTTTGACATAAAGGCATACTGTAAGTGAGGAAAAAGTTTGTGATGGGAGTAAATTCACTAATCTAATTTGCATATTATGATGTGACCAGCCTCCGAAATGGACATGGTCAACAAGCTCATCAAAATGTCTGATCGATTTGTACTCTTCATCTGTCACTCAAACACAGCCATTATTATCATCATCATCATCATTTACACCACTGCTGCCTTCTCCGCTATTAGAAGTGTATTTTCCTGTGACTGTCCCTGTTAAAAAAAATACATTTATAATACAGATAAATGTTAATATATTGTTAAAATATTAATATTTTATTTTGCAATTAAAAAAAAAAAATTCACCATTACAGGTGAGGCTGCCACAGCTGCTTCCCTGACTACACCGAACTGGTGTTGTTGCATTTCACCATGACCTTTCACTCGTGACAGCTTGCTGTTTTCAACCTAACATCCTGTTTCTTATGTTTTCTGCCCCTCCTTTCTGTGCAGTACTAGTCAAAACTCCACGGTACACAGAGTATCCATCCATCCGTTTTCCATGCTGCTTATCCTCACTAGGGTCGCTGCTATGCTGTAGCCTATGGCACAGAGAGTAGTTGCATCAATATTTATGTTGTTATACATGTTTATGTAACATGCATTTCAAATCAATGAGGGCAAGCTCTCCATAGCACCCAGATACAATTAACCTCAAGCTTTTTTTTTTTTTTGCGTGGATGGCACAGACAGAATCCAAAGCTGAATTAATTCAGTTTGCGCTTTTAAAATGGTGCATTAGTTGTATCCGCAATTAATCAATTATTGTTTTGTTTTCAGGAGGAAAGCCTTTTTTTACTCGGAACCGATCCGAACTAAAGGGGACTTTCATCAATACCAAGCTGAAAAAGAGTCGCCGGGGTTTTGGTTTCACTGTAGTGGGAGGCGACGAGCCGGATGAATTCCTGCAAATCAAGAGTCTGGTCCTTGATGGACCCGCTGCCCTCGACGGCAAAATGGAGACAGGTTGGGGCTCTTTATTGATTTGAAGATCACAAAGATAAAACGCTGCTTTAATTAGATTTTCTGGATGCTGATTGTGTACAAATGCAAAGATAAATCTTAAAGCTAACGCCTCCCTTGTTCTTCCCTTCAAAGGTGATGTGATAGTCAGTGTCAACGACACCTGTGTGCTCGGCTACACGCATGCACAAGTGGTGAAGATCTTCCAGTCCATCCCTATTGGCTCCATGGTCAACCTGGAGCTGTGCCGGGGTTACCCACTGCCTTTTGACCCAGATGACCCCAACACAAGCCTGGTTACCTCTGTGGCCATTCTTGACAACAAAGAACCCATTATCGTCAATGGCCAGGAGAACTCCAACAACATCTATGACTTGCCACCCGTTCACAGCAGCCAGAACAACAACAACGGCTCAACCAACGGGGGGGCGGCCCCCCTCAACGGCCTCCCTCGACCTCACAGCCCCTCCGTAGAGGTGGCGTCCGACACCTCCTCTCAACACGGCTACTCCAGCGATGTGGTCAATCTAGCCTCGTCTATTGCAACACAGCCGGAGCTCATAACTGTACACATGGAGAAAGGAGACAAAGGTTTCGGCTTCACCATCGCGGACAGCCTCGGAGGCGGAGGGCAGAGAGTGAAGCAGATTGTGGACTACCCACGCTGCCGAGGCCTGAGAGAGGGTGACATCATCGTGGAAGTGAACAAGAGGAACGTGCAGAGTATGTCTCATAACCAGGTGGTTGACCTGCTAAGCAAGTGTCCGAAAGGCAGTGAGGTCACCATGCTGGTGCAGAGAGGTGAGTGGCGGCTTTTATCACATTTACTGATTTACCGAGAGGAATGGGAAGAGGAAATGGAAGAGCAGAATTTTGTAGTTCCCAACAAAAAGCACAACAAAAGTACAACACAAAGATATGTTACAGACATCCCTCGTTTATTGCAGTTTATTGATTCCAGCAAAGTAGAATAAATGGAATATTTGTATAGCTAGAACATACAAAAAACTGTTTACTACCTTCTAAAAATAGCTTTTAACATTATTAGAGCCCCCCTGAAGTTAGCTAAACAATAATAACATAATAAGTCACAGTCTCCGTCAGCCTGTCATCCTTATGTGCAGGCTACGCTATCTCTGAACCGTCACAAGAGACGGCCGCCACTTTAATAATAGCAATATGTAATTTCTCATATGTATTTAATCTAAACTTAAGAAAAGAAAAGTTTGAAACTGAGTGGGGAAGAAGGGCAAAGTAAGAAGCCGGAAATGTACCACTTCCACACGAGGCAGTGTAATGTTTAGAAATGTCTTATCGATGTAACATTACTAGTGAACAGAATACTACATATGACTTATCTTTTTAGTAATTTTTTACCAAAAAAATGACTGTATAGTCATTTTTTATTTTTTTTATAGTCACTGTATGATCAAAAAAATGACTGTATAGTCATTTTTTTGTCATGTGTACGTGTTTACTTGACTTTAGCTTTACATGTTTCTGTTTCGACCAACGGATGGCATTTTTTGATTGAGTTGATGTCCTCGCTGTAGACCATCAAGACTCAAATTGTGCTCTTATCCATTCATGCACATATTGGAATGCATGGACAAATCCATAAGATGCCCAGTGAGATACACTATTAAATGACGGGAGTAGATAAGCAGTTGGCCGAGAGCGACAGGTCAGTGTATGTGGGTGTTAAATATGGTTTCACTTTCTCTCACTCCCTCTGCTGTTTGTTTATTGAGACCATTGCTTACTTGTTTTGGGTATATGTGGTTGGTATGCCCATACTAGTGTCATGTCACTTGTTCTGGCATGTGTGACCTTTTTTTTTTTTTTTTTTTTACTTCAAGCTTCAGTGAGTGTGCTGCAAAAACGGTGGCCCGGCTCATAGATGCAGCAATCCAACATGCACATTTGGCTTTCATCACTGTTTTGATTGCACATGAGTGTCTCACAGAAGGGATAAATGGAAACAAAGCAGTCCGGAATTTACTGTCAATAATCCCTTTCAGACTGTCAGACCCAAAGTCGCTCTACGATCCAAGTAATTGGACCATTTTCTCTGTCAGACTGTCCATACTTTGTGTTGGGGGGATTCTTAATCCAACTAAAACATTTCTGTGTTTGTGTGTGGGTGAGTTGATCTCGCTGTTAATGGTCAAGACAGTCCAAAGAAGATGGTCATATGAAAGGCAGCCAAATAGCACTTTTGACTTGTAGAACTTCTCGACCCCCCCCCCCCCCTCCATGACTTTTCCCACCTGCGTGGTATTTACTTTAACAAGTAGGCGAACACAAGCCCATAAAGAGATGGAGAGTCATCATCATGGGTTTAATGCAGTCTTAATACACTACAGAGCTGTGAACCGGGCTTGTGTAAACACTGGAAAGGTTACCTAAAAGTAGACTTGGAATGAAGAGTAAGAATTTAGAAATTACTAAAAAATTACTACAAAGCATTTTGGTTTACAGTACAATTTCTTTGTAAGCAGAGTAAAAACCTGCAAGAGATAATTTGATGCATCACAACCCACTCTGCCTGCTTGCGCTGCTTAGATCAATAGTAGAAATGCTCACTGCAGGAGTGTACAGTTGGCATGGGTTTGCCTGCCGAGTGACTGGGCGAAGGGAAAATTGGCCTCCATGTTGGTGGTGTGCCAAATGATTATCTGGATTCACAGTTGTTTGCAAAAAAAAGAAGATTTAATGATTGTTAGGAATCATTCCAACATTTTTTTTCATGTTCAAATGATGCGCTTGTGCTTTTGTATGAAGCTTTTGCAGACAACCAACTATACATAACGCTCAATAGCTTGACCAAATTCAATCCAAAGTATTTGATTTAAGAAGGGAAAATGGGTGTCTTTATAGATGGAAATGACACAAGAAAAAACTCCAAGAAATTGTTTGGCATTTTTATATGACATTTGTATTAGTATTTTATTTTTTATAGTCGATTACAATTATTTTAATGAACAAGATAATGCTACCGGGGCGGCACGGCGGATGAGTGATTAGCGCGCAGACCTCACAGCTAGGAGACCAGGGTTCAATTCCACCCTCGGCCATCTCTGTGTGTAGTTTGCATGTTCTCCACGTGCATGCGTGGGTTTTTTCCGGGTACTGCGGTTTCCTCCCACATTCCAAAAAACATGCTAGGTTAATTAGCGACTCCAAATTGTCCATAGGTATGAATGTGAGTGTGAATGGTTGTTTGTCTATATGTGCCCTGTGATTGGCTGGCGACCAGTCCAGGGTGTACCGCGCCTCTCGCCCGAAGACAGCTGGGATAGGCTCCAGCACCCTCATGAGGAAAAAGCGGTAGAAAATGAATGAATGAATGACGATAATGCTACCCATTAAATACCACAAATACATATAACCCACAGGTACGAATGGGCTGAGATGTATTTTCTGCATATAGAGTATACACACAAATAATAGCAGTTATGTGAAGATATTACAGGGATCCCTTCAATACACAGTACTTTAATTACACTTACACTTTACATTTTTTTAAGTCCAGCTTTCTTTACCAGGAACAAGGCACACTGGCGTCTAATTGGGGTGCGTTGCTTATTAAATACATACATCGTCTCCCCCACTTTCCTTCCATCATCAAAGATATCTTCTTCACATATGTACTGTACATACAGTACAACTATATGCACAGGCAAACACAAACGCATACCTATAGAGTGGATTGCAAATGTGAGCAATCAGACATCCAGTTTATGGAGACTATGAGCTGTAGATAGTCCTAATTGGTGGTAATCGCTTCTCCACCCCTACCCTGCTTCTCTGTTTCTATCACCCCCTGCTGTTATGTACATTCACACCCGTTCGCTCATATGAAGATAGAAGCTAATTAGAGTGGACCACAGCATCGCTCTGTGCAATGGTGTCCCAGCCAGCCAGCGTTGCTGCTTATTTTTTGTCTTAAAATTTTTTGGTTAACCAGCCGCTGGTAATCATTTTGTAGTTATACAAGAGACTGACCTTTTTTCACTTTGCAATGTAGTATCTGAAGACACTCATTGATATATACTACATATACTACTCTACTGTGCTATTCCCTCATCCCCGTTGATGCACTGACGTAATATATTTTGCCTTGTGGCGGCTCGATTGAACGAAATGCGACTTTCTTCCCATTCCATGTTTCATAGATATACGTAAATGCTACCAAGTCTATTAGGGCTGCATGCATCTGCTGAATAGCCCTTTGTCAGCAAAACCTAGTTTGCGTGTTCTTGAAATATGGCCTCTCAGTATCCTTGCAGCTCACGCTATTTGTCATCAACAGGAAGCCCAGTTGTTCCGGCTTTTCTACGCGGAGTATTGCTACTGAAATGAATGTAAAGTCATTTGCGCATGGCCTTAGCTGCTGCCTGCGGTCATATGTCATGCGGAGGGACTCGTGTAAGGAAACTAACACAAGGCAGAAGTATTCAAAGTGGTTGTTTTAACTTAGAGTAACTGATGAGTTAATTACTGGAAAACAAGTGAAAGACTTGTGGATTATATGTATAGTGCTCCGGGGTACCCTTTATAATATCGCACCAGCCGGGCGCATTTCCTCACGCTTATGTGTGTTTACTTCTCTTTACCCTTAAGTGCAGTTTAAAAGAGATTGATTGCACCCTGGACTAAAGAAATGTGTATTTTCTTTGTCTTTCCTGCATGTGCGCCTTAAGGAGAGCGTTGTCTGTGTAGATCTTATTTGGAAAGGCCAATACAGCATGACGGAGAAAGTACTCCGTAGATTATGGGTCTCAAACACGCGGCCCGCGGGCCAAATGTGGCCCGCAAGACACTAGTTTGAGGCCCCCGCCTTGATATGAAAGTTTAATGTTAGTGCGGCCCGCGCAAGTTTGATATGGATGCTGTATGGTATCATGTACCCAGAAAAAATTATTACGTTTGATTAATGTTCATGTTAAAGGTTAAATAACTGTTAATAGTTATCCTCCCTAGCCGTGTGGAAGTGGTAAGTTTTTGGCTATTTAAGTTTAAAGGAAATAATTTGAAGGCTACCGTTTAGGTCGCTAGCTCTCTAGTTTGCGAGTTAGCATGTGTCTCAAGACCCTGCAGTTGCGCAATATGTTGTAAATAAAAAGAGTATAAATGTGACTATAGTCGTGTTTTGTCATGTCTACAGGGCTCTAATAATGCTTTGTTCATTTTAATCTGAAAAAAAATAATTTGTCTACCCACCTACTATATGTGGTTTCTTAAGTTTTTATTATTTGCCGTTTTATTATTATTATTATATTTATTTATTTATTACTGATTGATTGATTTTCTTTATTCTTGATTTGTTTATTTTTTTATCTTATTTTGTGTAGAAAAAAGTAAGATATTTGAGAACAGTGGAATGTTTTATCAGCGCTTTTCTTGTAGAAAGTTTTTTTTTTATTTTTTTGTTTTTAATAAATGCGTTTTTTGGGTTGTTTTTTTTTGTCTCACTCAGACCCGAGCTCCAGTGGCCCCCAAGTAAATTGAGTTTGAGACCCCTGCCGTAGATGATCATGTTCACTGGTAAAAAAAAAAAACGATGTGAACGGACTAGAACCATCATAAACAAACGTACATTTACGGGCATGCCTATTCACAAGACCTGTGTGTAATGCAACATCCACTTAGAAGAGATAAATGTTGATGATGAGTCCCGGTGTAGACCGAAACAGGAAATCAATTGGCTGTATGGAGCAGGAAGCGTTGTTCTTGCCCACTTTGCATTAAAAATTCTGCTGACTGCACCCTTCCAATGGCACCATAACCAATAGCGTTGCGGTTCTAAAAAAGTAGCAGTGGGGGAGCCGCCTGCCCACTCCACGCTCGCAATTCACCTCTGCTCATTTTTGGATGCTGGAGGCTTGAGTTGGTGAATCACTGCTTATTGCACAGGGGGGGCAAGGTGAGTCGTTTTCAGGCCAACCTCTCTCTCTCTCGCTCTCTCGCTCTCTCTCTCTGTCTTCACATCTCCGCAGCTACTGGGTGAATCGTAAATCTTTAGTTTCCATGACGATACGCTACTGTTAATCTCCACCAGGGTCTCCCGGCTGAAGCAACGTGTGGGAGGAGGGGATTTCACCCTTTAAAAAAAATAAAAATAACCCCCCGCCCGCAATACCGCTAACTATTTTCGAAGTTTTTTCCAAATAAAAATGCAAGTAGACTGTTCCGTGAACTATTTTGTGCATATTTTAGCTATTAATTTCTCAGTGCTTATGCATGCAACAACGCCCAGGAAGCTAAATTAGGATGTGCAGCAGCCAGCAGTTGTTACGTTCAGGCTTTTCAGCCTTTCACTCCCTTACTGTACAGTTGTGAATAACCCACCACAACAACTGTTGCCGGGAGACCTTCTTTCACTTCCCCGGCGGTAACCAGGCACTCATCGCTATGGTGACAGATGGACCTTGCTGTTGGAGGCCATTGCTTTAAGCCAGATTTTTAACCAATATGGGCAAGACCAGACACTGTGGGCTGACATCATAATCGGCTTATTAATAATGGCTTTTAGTTAAGTCAACAAAACGGTGAAACACCTTGACTGAAATATTCTCACACCTGGTTGGAATTTTTTTTTACAGTTTTTGACAACTGTTGTTGTCAGTGTTCATACATCTTTTTTTCCTCAGATAATGAAATAAGCTGTCAAAGCTGTGTACCCCCACCTTTTGCTGCTTTATGATTCAGGTTCAGCGAAATTCTTTATGATTCAATATCTGTCATTAATCATAAAAATGAAATCTTAGATGATGTGGTGCCTGTAGGTGCTGTATTTTGAATAGTCCATTTTTCACTCTTAATGGTGCATTGAAAAAAAATAAAATAATGAAAAAAAAATATTATTCTGTATTCCACTGAGAGTTAAGGAGGCATTGGATTAAACCCAACTTCCACCAAAACACACAAGCTGCATGTACATAAGCAAAGGGGCATAACAGCCAGGTCGTCTTATGTTCTTCTTATTGGATTTACCTTGATTTTTGTATCAAGCTGCACTACTTGCTTAGTGCATTAGCACGTAATAGATCATTTGGTTTATAACTTGTAAGAAATACAGCTCTTTTTTTCAGTATACGTGTTTAGCGGAGACCTGTTCGGGCGCTGATTGCCCATCTGCTCTTTCCTCCCTTCTTTGTATGTCATTAGAGCTGGGGGGTTGGCTTAAACATCATCAGTATCGTTTGATGTTGATGCTTCAAACACAATCCGGCTCGTCATTTAACAGTAACACACACACATACACACACACGTGTATATAGTACACACATAGTTCAGAGACATGTGTGTGTGCCTGCTGCCAATTATTTTCTATGAACGGTTATTTTTTCCCTTATATTTCTGCCAACAAGCACAACGCTTGTTGGGAACAGAAGAACACGGAAATGGAAGCAAATTTGAATATGATCAAAATATCAAAACCACCACTTTGCGACTAGATTTTTTTTAAGGAAGGGGGGGACTGGTAAGTCTTACTGATTTTCGCCCCGGTCGTGGAACTGTGGACCGACTCTACACTTGGGTTCTTGAAGGAATTCGCATTTGATTGTGTTTCCCGAGGATCTTGTGGGGAGTACAAAGTACTGGAGTAACTAATTTGTGTATAGTTCGCTTCCCTGTATGATCGGTGTCGGCCTGGTCCGCATTGCTGGCAATAATCAGATTAATTTCCAGTGAGGGTTGGACTCCGCCAGGTCTTTTGAAGGGATCCCCTGTAGTGGTTTTTGCAGATGATGTGGCCCTGTTGCTTTCATCGGGCTGTGATTTTCTGCTTTCGGTCGCTCGTTGTGAAGCGGCTGAGGTGAGAATCAGCACCTCCAAGTCCGAGTCCATGGTTCTCGCCCCAAAAAAGGGCAGACTGCCAACTCCAGGTTCGGGATCCAAGTGGAGTTTAAGTACCTCGGGGTCTCGCCGTAGTGAAGATGGAGCTAAACCAAAGGGTACAAGCAGCCCAAGGTCACATTGAGACCAGCCACATGAGGCGGCTCAGGCATCTTGCCTAAGGAGGTGTTCAGGGCACGGTACAATGCCTTGGGGAAGACCCAGGACATGTTGGAGAAACTGTTTCTTTACTGGCGTGGGAATGCCTCCGTCCATAGGGACGATGAAGCAGCCACGGAAAGTGGAATCTTCTCGTCTTAGGCTGTTGCCCTGGTGACCTGACCTCGGATAAGCGGAAAAAACGAGGGATGAATGAATGGATCAAAACAACCAGAATCAGTTTATATGTTGTTCGCTGAAAGCGGCGGGGCACATAAGGAGTATTGATTGACAGCTGCCGCAGATCACTCACTGTGGAGTGATGAGGCATAATCAAAGGCCAGCCTGGCTCCTTCACAGGGAGGGCCGGTGCGTATCTACATATACATTCCATTTTGGCAAGCGCTATAGTATAACACTAACACAATGATGAGGGAATTCTTATTGATTAAGCAAAAGCCAGAAGTGGAATGATGGGAAGGGAGGAAAGAAGAGAAGAAAAAAAAAAAAGCCGTAGACATTTCCAGAACCCAGATGTCTCCGAGATAAATCGCAGGGGGGTGGGGGGGGGGGCGTTGCTTGCGTGTGCATGTGTGTGAGAATGCTTGCGATTTAATCCTCTAAAGGACTCTACGGCCCATTTCTTTATAGCTCTGTCAGGCTATACATTAAACACACTCCTATATATACCACATATGAACCTCACTAATTGACTAGTTTTTTTTCTTCTTTTTATTACATGTTCTCATTTCCATAACTACCTCCAAATGCACAGCCGGGATAACGTAGAGATCAGAGTGATGGTGTTCCAGGATCCCATTTATACGCTCCACGGAGGCTTGCGTTAGCATTCTAGTTTTCTGTCACTTTTCTTTGTGGGCTTTGATAATGATATTTCTGGTCACTGATCATTTACGAAAAGAGCTCTTTGTTGTATTTTAAGAGCCGTGTATGAAAGCGTCTTTGGGGTGTGTGCAGCTGCACGGATGTTTACCAGAATGTGAGGGCGGGAGGGAGACCGAGAGAGCGAAAAAGAGAGAGAGCGAAAGGCTGATGATGCTGAGGGAAGAGGAGGGAGGCAGGACCGTGTGCAAGGAGGCGAGTGAGTGAGTGAGAGAGAGCGAGAGAAACGGGGAGCAAAAAAAAAAAGAAAAAAAAAAGGAAAAGACAGCTGGAAAGGGAGAGCCGAGGAAGACGCGCCAACTGCCTATAGATGCTGGAGCCTTCGACAGCAGAGTGTGGCGCTCAGCGGGCGCAGGAAGATGGTCTCAGTAAGAGGGGAACTGACGGTTGCCTATAATTTAATGTTCAGTATCTTGGATTCCTTCTCCATGGGTAATGCTACGGCCAGGACATCCAGAGCTCTTCTCTGCGCCTCTCCTGCGCTCGCTCTTTCTTTCTCCAGCTTAGTTGCTCTCCAGGATTCTGTCCTCTTCTCTTAAACTCACACACACACACACACACACACGTGCGTGCATGCATGCAACTCAGTCGTCCGGGGGTCTAGCGAGTGTACAGGGTTAGCCCCCGGGGCTGGCCCCCCTCCGCTTTTGCGATGCACCAGTCAAAGCCAAACGCTGGCCGCGGCAGTGATGCAGATAGATTGCGCTGCCTGCACACCCCCCCTCTCTCTACGCCACACACCCCCTCTAAATGCCAGTCAAGCAAGGAAGTAGAGAGGGAAGGAGATAGAAAGCTTATCCGAGTGTTCATCTAACATTGTTTTGCAGTTTTTTTATGGAAACTCCAAAACATTTTTAAGCCTGGATTACATGTTGCAACATTGCTAATTATCTTTTTTCTGACCTCAACAGGGGTGGCGCCTGCAAAGAAGAGCCCCAAACTGGTAAGTTGATTTTCTCCCATCATTTAATTTCACTTTTATTCTTCATTTTGATATCAATAATATGATAGTTTTTATAGTTTTTATGTCTTTTCTTTCTGGTGTAACTTGTGCTGGTGTCAGGGCTCTGTTTATAGACATGGGATGTTGTGCGGGGGCGGAATCCCTGTAGCTTCACAGCCCCGCCACCCCTCCTCCTCCTCCTCCTCTCTGTTGGGGGTGCTGGGACGAGGGGCTTTGATGCACCGTGAGCTGGGTTGCTAACACTGTGATGATGGCAGAGCGCCTGGTGGCAAGCTTTGCTGTGTGAGAGAGCGAATGTATGATAGCGGCACGAGGAGCGACCTCATCCTGTGATATTTGCCGTCTTCACGACGGGGACCCTGTTGATTGTGTCTGACTGGACGTGTTTTTGTCTATTTTTGTTTTCTAGGATGATTTTGAGATGGCTCCTCCGTACAGAGATTACTCTAGGAGGGTATGTCGTGATATTTTGGGAGATTAGCGTTGGTGTTGGGTAGAGGTGATGGTGGTGGTTTTGTATTGTTGATTGCCTCGTGTTTCTATGTTATACACCTTTTAATACATCGATCCCGCCAATCCATTTTGGCCTAATGAGGACCAAGTAGCAATTTGTTTTCGTGCTACCAGCAATCATGAATTTTTCCTCTTTCCCAATGGAATCTTTCCGAATGACTTTTCCAAAAACAATGGTATACATGGAAAGGAATATTCCAATCTCTTGTCTACATGCGCCGCTATAATCAAACACAATAATCAATGGGGCATGCGCAGTAAAACGTAAACATCAACATCACGTGATACCGACTTCACCGAGTGGAATAACTCCATATTGCCGGTTTTTCATTGGTCCAGTCTTGAAATTTAATTTGGATCAAAAACAAACTTTCCGCAGCAGTCCAGTGCCGATTGCTCGCCTCCATTTTTTAAACCGAAGAACGTCTCGAACTGCGTGTTACGTCATATCTGAGCATGCGCTGAAAAAACGTACCCGAGATAAATTTAAACAGGAAAAGATCAAATTCAATCTTGCTAATATTTATAATTAAACTCTGGTCATGTTTTATATAGATATATATTTTTTTATTTTTAATGAAATAAATGAATAAAGTATAGAAGGGTTTAGATTCTGTTCCACAGATGGCGGTAATGCACACTGAAATCTGCTTGCCAACCGCCAATAAACAACAGAAGAAGAAAAACACAACATAGAAGAACGCACCCTGACGACTTTCCTGTGAATCCGATTATATGTTCATTCGGATTGGCACTTTTCTTTCGGAATGAGGTGTATACAAATGTTACATTCTTTCCGTTTGAGCAAATAAACCGAATGCAATTGGAATATTTGGGTCCATGTATACATGGCTAATGTATTATTGGCAGAAGTTGTCCGTTATGAAGTGGTTGTGGATGTACAAGGGGGAAGGCCATCATTCCACAGTCAAATAGAAGAAATCCATCAGGAATAAGGGACATTGGATTTTGTTATTTTGAGTGCATCAAAGTGAGACAAACAAGACAAAAAAAAAAATGCAACCACTTTGGTGAACAAGGGTGCCATTATGTGTGATGGAGCGTAAATGATCCCTTCCTTCCAAAAATAAAGAAAAACATTTTGGCTTTCAGTGCCAAACAAGGACACCTCGGATTTTTTTACTTAACTGTGGAAAACATGTCAGCCTGGACGCAGCATTTGAAGCTTTCAGCCCAGTTTGATATTGTTTTTCAAAAGCAAAGAACGGAACACACCTGACACCTAATCTTCAATTTGTTAATAATTTGAATCACGTCGCACATAACATTAGAACTGTCATACAAGTGTAAAAATAAGTTAACCAATAATCAGTTCTTTAATGTCAAAGGTGAAGCTCACTTTTTTTAATCATACTTAACTACTGTTAAATGTTGCATTAGTGTTTCCCCAATTGTTATATTTTGGGGGCTGCTAACCCCCCCACCCAATGGCACCCTCTGCCACTCCCCCAAGAAGGTCAAGTTACCGGTTATTTTTTTTATAAACAGAAGTAATCTAAGAATATAATGATTGTCTGGTTGCTTTGTTCATGCTGATGTTTTGAATTCCGATGTTTTGTAAATGCACCATTGTGTGAGTGTGATTTGTGGAGACGGAGGAATTGTGGTTGATGCTGGAGTTCAGCGCTAAGATGCAAATGTAACAGGTCTATATCTTCTTTTATCAAGCAACTTATTGCTGGTCTTTCTAGTACTTTCTATTATAAAGTTTATCAAATGTTACGCAATTGAAGTGGCTTCTCAGTGCCTGGCGGCTACTAGGAGGTCCCTAACCAACTAAGACTAGTTAGTCTTTAACCTAGCCGAGGTCCTCCAGGCCAAATCCTGCTTAGGTCCCCAATATGTCCACAACCTCTACTGAATGTTACTGTGGAGGAGCAATTGCAATACGAGCGTGCACACCCTGGTTCCAGTGTGGGCTGCACATTGGTTGAGTGGTTGGCGCGCATGCCTCACAGCTAGGAGACCCCGAGTTCAATTTCACCTTCGGCCAGAGTCCAGAGTGTACCCCGCCTCTCGCCCCAAGACAGCTGGGATAGGCTCCAGCACCCCCGTGACCCTCGTGAGGATAAGCGGTAGAAAATGGATGGATGGATGGATGGATGGATGGATGTGGCGGACAAGTGGTTAGGACGCAGGCCTCACAGCTAGGAGACCCAAGTTCAATTCCACCTTTGGCCATCTCTGTGTGGAGTTTGGATGTTCTCCCCGTGCATGCGTGTTTTTTTTTCCGGGTACTCCGGTTTCCTCCCACATTCCAAAAACATGCTAGGTTAATTAGCGACTCCAAATTGTCCATAGGTATGAATGTGAGTGTGAATGGTTGTTTGTCTATATGTGCCCTATGATTGGCTGGCCACCAGTCCAGGGTGTACCCCGCTTCTTGCCTGAAGACAGCTGGGATAGGCTCCAGCACCCCCGCGACCCTCGTGAGGAAAAAGCGGTAGAAAATGAATGAATGAATCAAGGTTGAGTGGTTAGCGCCTAGGCCACACAGCTAGGAGACCCGAGTTCAATTCCATCCTTGACCATCTCTGTGTAGAGTTTGCATGCGTGGGTTTTCTCCAGGTACTCCGGTTTCCTCCCACATTCCAAAAACATGCTAGGTTAATTAGCGACTCTAAATTGTCCATAGGTATGAATGTGAGTGTGAATGGTTGTTTGTCTATATGTGCCCTGTGATTGGCTGGCGACCGAAGACAGCTGGGGTAGGCTCCAGCACCCTTGCAAGAAAATGAATGAATGAAGGTTCTATAGTATTGTTTAAATACAAACAAGACACCCCCCAACCCTAGTGAGGAAATGGATGGATGGATGGATGGATGGATAAATAAACATGTATTCCAGAGCAATCATACAGTAATGATCCTGAAGATATGACCGATTACTGCAGGCTAAATACTTTGATACACGAGAGCATTGAGGCTGGCTGCCTCTATCCCTCCATCCCTTTATCCCTCCATCCCTCCATCCCTCCACTGTGTGTTTTTGTCCTCTACATCCAAAGCACTGGGAGGTCACACTAAGTGAGAAGCAATTGCTGTCACTTGCTATCACTGTCTGAAAATATCTTCTTCTCATGTCGTGTCTTTTGGCTTTCTCTCACAAAAAAGTTCCTTGTTGAAGTATGTCGGCCCGCAATGTGAAAGTTTTAATGTAAGGAATAATAATACAACCCTAAAAGATTTTTTTTTTTAATGTTTGTTATTTATTTGTACTTGAGCTCCGGGATGCACTGCATGCATCCACTTTCCCCTTCTCAGGGCACAGCTCTCTTCAAATCCTTGAGCAGTTGCTTAAGTGACCGTGTTATTGAGAGGCCAGTGGCGATTTAATAGTGACTTTTACATTTCTGGCTCCACCACTCAAATTCTGCCTTCATTTTAAACCCCACAAGTGTGACTATTTCTCCATAAGCTGCATAGAAAGATTCTCTTATTACATTTCCTGCATTAAACAAAGCCGAGGCAGTTTTTTCCACCCACAGTTGAATGATTTTAATAATGAGAAACTGCTATTTTCCTCTCACCTTCCTGA
Source organism: Doryrhamphus excisus (assembly GCF_037039965.1). Classification (NCBI taxonomy): domain Eukaryota; kingdom Metazoa; phylum Chordata; class Actinopteri; order Syngnathiformes; family Syngnathidae; genus Doryrhamphus; species Doryrhamphus excisus. The sequence continues at coordinate 16,653,218 of NC_136367.1, read as the reverse complement.
AATAATTCCCTGAATGAAACGGCTTGACTATTCTCCGTGCTCCACCTGCTCGACAATAGTTGGCATTTGACAGGCGTTTTGGTCCTTAAAAGGTCCTCTTAATCAGAAATGGTGCTTTGATTGGCTGATTCTCCCGCAAACCACTTCCCTTGTCTTCCGTGTTGTTGAGTAGACAGCAAACGTTCTCGTTTCATTGCTCTTTTGTGTTCTACGTTGCACCGATTGTACCGTCTTCCTGTCGCCAAACGATATCGATCTGCTTCCCCAACAGCAATTATCCAGGAAGGACAGTCAGAACAGCTCCCAGCACAGCGTTTCCAGCCACCGGAGTGCCCACACGGACTCACCCTTGCACCCGTCCCTGGCACCCCCCCTTAGCGAGAGCTCTGCTCCCCCGCCGCCTTCTCAGCCCCTGCCCGGCCTCCCACCCCAAGACTCCGCGGCCGACGGGACCATCCAGCGAAAACCAGATCCCTTTAAGATCTGGGCCCAGTCCAGGAGCATGTATGAAAGTAGGCGTAAGTATTATATTTTTTGGTGGCGGTTGGATGAGCGCTGCATGCGTCTGTAGGCTTGGTGGAGGCCTGTGGTGGGTTTAAGCGGCATTGGGATGCGGATTAATGCTTATGCATGTGAGTAACTTTCTAATCAATCCTGCTGGCAGCTTTTGTTGGCAGATGACCGCATACTGATGTCCGACTTTAGCTTGACAAACACATTTTCTGTATTTTGTCTAAACTTTTGGGGAGTAGAAGAGAACCTGCTTCAAATATATCACCTCGTAAGAGGTGCATTATTTAAAAAAAATATTGCATTATTTAAAAAAAAAACAACAAAAAAAACCCTTAAACTGTATTATGGAAAGCAGGAAGTGAACAAATGTAACAGTTACTGATTGTAAAAGTACCAGATGGAGGGGTAGGATTTAGGTGCATTATTAAAAATTATTATTTTTAATAATAATTATTATTAAATTATTATTATTAAATTATTATTATCATTATTTAAAAAAACAAAAAAACTTAACTGTATTATGGAAAGCAGGAAGTGAGCAAATGTAACAGTTACTGATTGTAAAAGTACCAGATGGAGGGGTAGGATTTAGGTGCATTATTAAAAATTATTTTTTTTAATAATAATTATTATTAAATTATTATTATTAAATTATTATTATCATTATTAAAAAAAACAAAAAAACTTAACTGTATTATGGAAAGCAGGAAGTGAGCAAATGTAACAGTTACTGATTGTAAAAAAAAAAGTACCAGATGGAGGGGTAGGATTTAGGTGCATTATTTAAAAAAATACTGCATTATTAAAAAAAAAACCAAAAAAACCTTAAACTGTATTATGGAAAGCAGGAAGTGAACAAATGTAACAGTTACTGATTGTAAAAGTACCAGATGGAGGGGTAGGATTTAGGTGCATTATTTAAAAAACAAAAAACAAAAAAAAAACTTCAACTGTATTATGGAAAGCAGGAAGTGAACAAATGTAACAGTTACTGATTGTAAAAGTACCAGATGGAGGGGTAGGATTTAATAAGCTTTGCTTCTTCCTACTCCTTTTGGACATGTGGAACTGTGAACTGATTATGGGATGCATTCAATTGTAATCTGATGCATGTTCAATAGAAATGAAACCATTACCTTTACCAAATATTAACATTAAATATTGGACTCTATGCTGTTGTGATCCAATTGTCGACCCACACGTTTACACCAGACTTGACTTTACAGATGCATAGATATATAATTAGTTTCAATAATGTAGTGTATGTATGTCAGCGGATTGCATATCACCCCCCCCCCCTCCTCTTGTCTAACCAAAGCACAGTGAAACTTCTAATTAAAAAACTCTTAGATCTCCGTTCGCCCCCCAAAATTGGAGGAGAAAAATCAGCATTCTTCAAGGGCTAAGAAACCCCAACATGTAATCGCTTTGGAAGGCATCACTTCGTCAAAGCCTTTCGTTATTTGGGATGAAGAAGAATATGAAAAGAAGGGGCCGAGCCTGGGTTACTTTGTCAAAATGCCTTTTGGCAGGCAGCTGTGGACGGCTGATATCGGCGCTGTAATCATTATTATTTCCAAAAGGTAGCACATGAGAGATACAATGAAAGCCTAATCACTACTTGAATTATCGCTATGGACCTGTAGAGTGGTGAGTCCTTGGTAGTGTTTTAGACAGGACTGCAATGTATTTGTGGCAATGGTGGTCGGCTGAGGTGGGACGTAATCATACAGGCGGTGAATTTGCATAATTGGGCATGATGCATTAGCAAAAAGTGGGTCAGTACATGTCATAAACGCAACAGACGGGCCCGCCTGTCCTGCCACAGGCTTTCACGTCAGTCACCAAATGTCTTTTTACTATGATTACTAGCTAAATATAAGTTTATGATACTGAACATATTCTCTGGCACACCAGGCGCCAAAACAAAATACTGTATTTTCTGGACTATAAGTTGCTCCAGAGTATAAGTCGCACAAGGCCAAAAATGCATAATTAGAAAAATAACATACATAAGTGGCATTTTTTGCGGGTAATTTATTTTACAACTACTTGACCAGGGCTGCACGGTGATCGAGTGGTTAGCGCACAGACCTTACAGCTAGGAAACCAGGGTTCAATCCCACCCTCGGCCATCTCTGTGTGGAGTTTGCATGTTCTCCTCGTGCATGCGTGGGTTTTTTTTTTCCGGGTACTCCGGTTTCCTCCCACATTTCAAAAAACATGCTAGGTTAATTAGCGACTCCAAATTGTCCATAGGTATGAATATGAGTGTGAATGGTTGTTTGTCTATATGTGCCCTGTGATTGGCTGGCCACCAGTCCAGGGTGTACCCCGCCTCTTACCCAAAGACAGCTGGGATAGGCTCCAGCACCCACCGTGACCCTCATGAGGATAAGCGATAGAAAATGAATGAATGAATGAACTACTTAACCAAAACATTACGTCATCTTAGAAGGCAAGTTCTAATATTAATAAAAGAATCAAGAACAAGCTGAATAGCTGTAAGATATGCTAACACAATGCTTATTCAGCTACACAAAAAATAAACATGAACAGAAAAGGTGTCCAGTGTTTATGTAACATAAACAGTTTTTTTAATTATAAGTCGCTCTGGAGTATAAGTCACAGGAACAGCCAACCTATGAAAAAAAGTGTGACTTATAATCCGGAAAATACGGTATACAAAATCTCCATTTTGCCATTATATACCAACGTCGCACATGTTCCTCAGTTACCATAAAATATGATCTGATCCCAGCTTTGGATCAATTATAGAGCAGGGCCTAAGTGCGAAGTTGACCCTCAATAATTCCGGGTGCGTATCGTGACACTTAGCCTTTGACTCTTTGCCTCTGCTCCACGCTTTTATTGTGATAGATTGAAAGCCCTAGCTGGACCCCGCTGGGATTTTAGCTGTCGTCTGAAGGATTGGAAGCAGAGTGCCGATGCTTTCTGTCTTCCTACTGCCTCTTAGCGGCTTCAGTGACCTTGGCAAGGAAATCACCCCCCTTGCCGGTTTTATGAGGGGTGCGCACAGCCGTGACTATACGAATACATTCAAATACATACGCTCCTGCTCCAAAAGTTTGGAATAACTTACACAGTTTGTTGTGATCCAAAAAAAATAACAAATTCAATCACATTAAAGAATTAATTAAATGGTTTTATGATTGGAACGAGTAACGGTTCACAATTATGTGGTTTAGTTTAGATATTTTTATGTTTGATATCTGAGGGTGCGCTGCGCTGCGCTGCTTCTTTTGCTGCACACCATGCACCTTTGCAACACACACACACACACACACACACACACACACACACACATATAACACTCCAAGCTTAACTGAGGCTCTCTACTGAATTATACATAATCCGTTGCTCTTTCAGTCTAATATTGTTATTTTTGGCACTTGTTAAGGAACCTTCTCTCTTGAGTTATGTTTGGAATTCTACTAAGTGATGTTGGCAAACTAGAGGAATATATTTATGGAAATGGATTATTAATGATAATTTATCAATTCTTCCAGTTCCAGACTTCCAGGAGCAGGATATTTTCCTCTGGAGGAAGGATACAGGGTTTGGCTTCAGAATTCTTGGAGGAAACGAGGAAGGAGAGCCGGTGAGTATCCATGCCACTTTTAATTCCACCGGTTCCTTCCAAATTCTGCCAAAAAATAATGCCATTTTTAAACAAAATTGTGAACTTCCATGTTTTAGATCTACATTGGTCATATTGTCAAGTACGGCGCCGCCGACGAAGATGGCCGACTGAGGTCTGGCGATGAGCTCATATGCGTGGATGGCACGGCCGTGGTGGGCAAGTCGCACCAACTGGTGGTGCAGCTGATGCAGCAGGCGGCCAAGCAGGGTCATGTTAACCTCACAGTGCGACGCAAGACCAACTACACAGGTATGGACCGAGGCACGAGGAATACGACATTCATATTTGGGCTCTGTGTGCAAAATCAATGCATGTGACAAAAACAAAAAAAACTCTTAACTAACTTGAAATATTGAACATACAGTAATTAAATGGTTGATTCACTTTACTGGAGTTCAATTCCACCCTCGGCCATCTCTGTGTGGAGAACATCCATATAAATCCCATCTAGAAGATGAATTAATTCACAAAATATTCATGAAACTTCATGTTTGTTCATATGATGCACACGCATCTTCATGCTCTGTCTCCTTTGTGCTCCGTTTGCTTTGCACCGTGAGGCATTCAGGTGCACTCATAATTGTAGTTGTTAGATGCTAATTGTTTTATTCACAAACTAGGCCCTTAGACCAGAGGTGGGCAAACTTTTTGATTGGCGGGCCGCATTGATTTAACAAAATTGATAGGGGGGGGGGGGACACAATATTTTATTGTATCTGTAAAAGTGGCATGCAATCTGCTTTATGTGCACTTTGAGATCATTTATTTGATCTCTTTGTAAAGTGAGTTGTAAATTTAGAACAAAAATACATTTATTATTATTATTTATTATTTTGTATTATTATTTTATTATGTATTATTATTTTATTTTTTTTAAATTATGTGTTGGGTCCCTTTTTTCAGGAGCACTTTGTAAACAACATACAATATTTTACACGTAAAAGTCCACATGGAATTATTGTATCTGTAAAAGTGTCATGCAATCTGCTTTATGTGCACTTTGAGGTCATTTATTTGATGTAAAGTGCATTATAAATTTATAATAAAAATACATTTATTATTATTATATATTTTTTTTATTATGTATTATTATTTTCTTTATTTTTTTAGACCACATCAAATAACGACATTGCAGCTACTTAAACCATGCAAATGTTGAGTTGAAATGAAATACTTTAGAAAGAACGAGCGGGCCGTATTCAAACACTTGGCGGGCCGGATGTGGCCCCCGAGCCATAGTTTGCCCCACCACTGCCCTAGACGTTTTTGCTTGTAAATTGATTATGGATACAGTATGTGTAAAATAATGTAAGCATGTTTTTTTCTCTTTATGTGCTAATTTGTTATATGACTTTATTCTGTACTTGGTGTGAGCTAGCATTAAGTTTTGTTTACAATAGCCCACATGTGCGATGCTCTCCGCTCTTTAGCACATGACAAAGAAAGAAATAAGATGATGGAGTCTGGTCAACCTTTGACCTCACAACAGCGGCTGCTGCCGGCCGTCTTTTTGTCTCCGAGCATCAAGAATATGAAGCGCCTGCCTTTCGAAAACGGTACAGGAAATGAAATATGGAATGAAATGTCCGCATACGTCTCGATGAAAGATTGTCGGATAGCCGACTTTGAACTTTAAATTCAAAACGGGGGTGTGTGTGTGTTGCGTCTTTACAATGTACTTGTTGTTACGTATAAAGTTATAGTTTATGCCTTTTTTGTGGCAGCTCACATTCTTGGCTTAATCCTCTTGTCAACATGGCCTCTTCTGTGTCTACAGTTTAGTCCTCCTTGCTGAGTCTCATTTCGTTTTTTATTATCGTACAGTAAAAGCAGAAGGAGACGTGCCCCCGTCGCCCGCATCGTCCCACCACAGCAGCACCCAGGGACCCAGCCTGACGGAGGAGATAGGAAAACGAACCCCGCAGGGAAGTCAGAATTCCCTGAATACTGTCAGTTCCGGAAGCGGCTCCACCTCTGGTATCGGCAGCGGCGGGGGCGGAGGAGGAGGGGCGGGCGGCAGCGCTAACGCTGTAGTCGCTGCAGCCGCCGCCACCACCACTTCCTCCCAACCTCCCAACGTAACCTCCAGCAGCTCCGCCACCGCCTTGCATCCCTACGACGTGGAGATCCGCCGCGGGGAGAATGAGGGCTTCGGATTCGTCATCGTGTCGTCCGTGTCGCGACCCGAAGCCGGCACCACCTTTGGTAAGACGAATATCGTTGATGAAATATCAAATATGAACACGTGGAAGTTGGCACGGCGGTCTAGTGGTTAGCGCGCAGACCTCACAGCTAGGAGACCAGGGTTCAATTCCACCCTCGGCCATCTCTGTGTGGAGTTTGCATGTTCTCCCCGTGCATGCGTGGGTTTTTTTCCGGGTACTCCGGTTTCCTCCCACATTCCAAACACATGCTAGGTTAATTTAGCGACTCCAAATTGTCCATAGGTATGAATGTGAGTGTGAATGGTTGTTTGTCTATATGTGCCCTGTGATTGGCTGGCGACTAGTCCAGGGTGTACCCCGCCTCTCGCCCCAAGACAGCTGGGATAGGCTCCAGCACCCCCGCGACCCTCGTGAGGATAAGCGGTAGAAAATGAATGAATGAATGAACACGTGGAAGTCTTTTCTTTAGCGGCCTCTGGTTTTGATTGACAGCTGGAAGTACTATTTACGCAGTACAGCCAGTGCAGTCCAAACGCTGATCAAAGCAACGTTCCTTCATCTTTCTCGCTCTCTCTCGCTCTTATGAGTCAAATATAACCCTTTTCTTCGCTTGCAGCTGCTGCTACACTCACACACTCAACACACGGCCTTCATAATTGATCACAAGTGAAGTGGCTCTTACGTAAGACGCTTATTATTCAGCCCAACTTAAATAGCTTATGCTAGCAGGAATGGCGCCCATCGACAAAGACACCCTCAGTAAGAAATAAATCATTTGATTTCCTAAGAATATCATATAGAACCTGATAGTCGTACAGTTAGAGACTGGGATACTTTTATTGAAGTTAGTGGTGCCTTCACTGCAGTACACACTTTTTTTTTTACACTATTGCTATGATTTCCTGTCTGCACCACTTTGGCATTTCACTGTTCTCCATGCTCGCTTCTCTGTGTGGGTGGGCTGGGAAGAAAAAACACAGTTTTGGCTCAATTCTCTCTTCTCACTCTTTCACGGGCCAGTAGAAAAGCTTTATGTCATTTCAAATGGCGGATAGCATCAAGTGGATGCAAACTTTACTGCTACATTTTTATTTTTGAATGAATTAAGGCTAAAATGTAGACGTAAAAAGCACTGATAAACAAGATGGAGATGGAACGTGCTATGCAGTGACAGCTGTCAGACCTCAGTGAGAGAAAAGGGGAAGTGAGAGACAGGGCGCCCTGAAGGCAGATAGGAAGATATCGGCTCTGATGTATGTTTGTCATCTCCTGCTTCATGCAGGTGCAAGTAGCAGGAAAACACGTTTTTTTTCCCCCCGTCATCAGAGACTCCCATACTAACATTCCCATTTTTAGAAATTTGGTGCAGAAAATAAATAGAAATTGGCTGCACGGTGGTCGAGTGGTTAGTAGGCAAACCTCACAGTTAGGAGACCAGGGTTCAATTCCACCCTCGGCATGCGTGGGTTTTGCCCACATTCCAAAAACATGCTAGGTTAATTGGCGACTCCACATTTTCCATAGGTATGAATGTGAGTGTGAATGGTTGTTTGTCTATATGTGCCCTGTGATTGGCCGGCCACCAGTCCAGGGTGTACCAAACAGCTGGGATAGGCTCCAGCACCCACCGCGACCCTCATGAGGATAAGCGGTAGAAAATGAATGTTTTTATTCTGTATTGCTGCGATCATAGGCTGCACGGTGAATAAGTGGTCGAGCGCGCAGACTCGCAGCTTGGACACCCAAATTCAATTCCACGCTCGGCCATCGCTGTGTGGAGTTTGCATGTTCTCCCCGTGCATGCGTGGGTTTTTTTCCGGTTACTCCGGTTTCCTCCCACATTCCAAAAACATGCTAGGTTAATTGGCGACTCCAAATTGTCCATAGGTATGAATGTGAGTGTGAATGGTTGTTTGTCTATATGTGCCCTGTGATTGGCTGGCCACCAGTCCAGGGTGTACCCCGCCTCTCGCCTGAAGACAGCTGGGATAGGCTCCAGCACCCCCCGCGACCCTTGTGAGGAAAAGCAGAAGAAAATGAATGTTTTTATTCTGTATTGTTGCGATCATAGGCTGCATGGTGGCCAAGTGGTCAGGCGCGCAGACTCACAGCTAGGAGACCCGAGTTCAATTCCACGCTCGGTCATCTCTGTGTGGAGTTTGCATGTTCTCCCTGTGCATACGGTTTCCTCCCACATTCCAAAAACATGCTAGGTTAATTAGCGACTCCAAATTGTCCATAGGTATGAATGTGAGTGTGAATGGTTGTTTGTCTATATGTGCCCTGTGATTGGCTGGCAACCGGTCCAGGGTGTACCCCGCCTCTCGCCCAAAGACAGCTGGGATAGGCTCCAGCACCCCCGTGACCCTTGTGAGGAAAAGCGGTAGAAAATGAACGAATGAATGAATAAATAGACAGGAAAGGAAGCAACATTATGATATTTCTTATTCCCTGCTCTACCTGGCCAGATTTTCTGATGGGCTCCTATATGGCTTGGCTGTGGGCTGCTGGTGACCTTCTGTTAACCCTCTGGTCTTCTTTCTCTGCTCCCTTCCCCATTTTCTTCCTTCATCCTTCCCTCTCCAACCACAACAAAAAAATCTACTCTGCTATGCACATCACATCATGTTATTGGTGACCATAGCTGGCAATGCATGTGTGGCCATGCCTCACAAAATAGGGCGCATCATTGAGGGGAGCCCTGCGGACCGCTGTGGGAAGCTGAAGGTCGGGGATCGCATCCTGGCGGTGAACGGATGCTCCATCACCAACAAATCCCACTCGGACATCGTCAACCTCATCAAGGAGGCCGGGAATACTGTCACACTGCGCATCATTCCTGGAGACGGTGAGTCGAAGCAGCTGATGATAGATTATGAAAGTATTATATGGTGTTATGATACATAAATGCGGTGTGAATCGGATAGTAGCGACTGATAGATCCGACCTCCATTCAGTCACCTTTTGTTTTTCATATTTCCTGCCATTTTCCAAATACTTTATGAGCCATTTTCTACATGAATTTCTCCACTTCCTGCTGACAGATGAATCCAGCGTGCTATACAAATATTGTTAAAGTGCATTTGTGTGCACAACGAAGCCGCTAGTCCACGTCAATCTGTGCACTGCTAGAAATTGGAGCTATTTTTCCGCTCATCACTCACGTCCAACTCATTTCTAATGGGTGAAGATATCTTTTTTTTTTTTTTTTGGCACGCTGATAGCTTGATGAGAAGCTCTGCCAAGGATAGAGAATGCGGGAGGGAAATAAATAAATAAATAAATAAATGTCGGAAAGTTTGTGTTTTACGGGGATGAAGCCGGCGGATTGTGTGTCTAATTTGTGTGTCTCTCAAGGCCTTTGTGTTTCCACATGGGCGAGCAGGCCTTTTTTTTTTTTTTTTTCGACTTGGAATAAAGAGCAAAACCAAAGAGGCTTCACTCCGATGAGGTGAAGTTGTGATAGTTTCCGCCGACACTGACTGATCTGGTCTGGTTGACCAACTGCCTCCATCATCATACAAGCTCACTTTTGCTTCCCGGAATGCCTCCACAGATATTTTTTTTATTTTTGTTTATTTTTTGCTCTCCTATTTGGCTTTACTCAATCCACGCTGAAAACAAAATGACAGAAACCGCTGAGTGATCTCCAAAAAGAATGTCGTCGTAGTGAAAAAGAAAGTGTTAGAGAACTTATTTGATTTATTCCCAGATGGAAAACAGCCGGGGCATTTGAGGGAGAGCGCTAAACGGAACAGAAGGTGTGGTCGGGGGTGAATTGATGCCTCGGAACAGATGGAACCAACAATTTATGGAACAGATTTCTCTGTATAAGCCAGAAATGATTACATGGGACCATTTGAGCAGGAACCTCCCACCTGTGGAGCACCCTGAACATTTCATCCTGTACCTTCTCATGATACTTTTTTGGACCTGTGGACAAGTTCAGCCAAGATGCTGCAAAGTGGAGATAAATATTGAAGAGGGGTGACCATGAGTGGAATAGTGAGGAGACACCGAAGAGAGTCGGGAAGAATCCCAATCAGAGGTTGAGATTGCATTGTTCTGGAAAAGGGAAAAAAATGTTCTTGTAGCAGGAATAATGATGTTGTTCAACTTGGAGCTCATTTTGATGCACTGATAACATCCCATGATTGAAGCCGAGGAACGATAACAGGCGGAATATGTCGGAATGTTTGTGTCTCCCGAGGCTACGAGTACATGTTTGTCGTTTCAAAGACAGACAGGAGGAGTGGGAGTTCCACACGTCTTACGGGGAAAATGCAACTTGACACTCGCTTTGGCAGCATAGGTGAACCTTGACATATTTTGTCCACCGTTATTATAAAAGCGAGTTATTCTGAGCATATGATGATTGTTTTCCCAAATCCAATCCATCTGCTGAGGTGTATTTGTGTAATAAGGGAGAGTATGGACTAATAATTATTATTAGGTAGCTTATTTTCTTGGTAATGGTAATGGTTTTATTTCATTTGAACATGCATCAGATTACAATTGAATGCATCACATAATCAGTTCCCAGTTCCACATTCCAGAAAAGGAGTAGGAAGAAGCAAAGCTTATTAAATCCTACCCCTCCATCTGGTACTTTTACAATCAGTAACTGTTACATTTGTTCACTTCCTGCTTTCCTAATAGAGTTTAAGTTTTTTTTTTACGAGGTGATATGACCAGACTTGAACCATCCAAGTTGAGGTCATCCTCTTGTGCTGTCGTATTCACCCACCTGACCTCAACCGTGTCGGCTGCCAGACTGCTTTTAGAGAATCCCTCGTCGTTGAGGTCCTGAGGGAACTACAGGGACCGCCAGTTAGGGCGAACGACCCAAGCTTATCAACAGTAGAAAAAGCTCAAATCTTGTCCGCCATATCGGGAATTAAGTTAAATTTATAGTATTTTAAGCTTGTATTGGTACTTGTTTTGTATGTTTCTTAGCTACCCTTTGAATGTTAAGTTGCTGGGTGATGATTTCAGTGACGGTGTGTCAGACTGTTATATTAATGGCCTCCTGTGATTTCCCATAGCTTGATAAGCTTGTGAGTTTTCTCTTTTTTTCACTCTTCTTCTATCATTTTGTCAAACTGACAGTCGTCAAATGCGTCTTTGCTGACCAATGTGGAGAAGATGGCAACCATAACATATTTTAAGCTTGTATTGGTACTTGTCTTGTATGTTTCTTAGCTACCCTTTGAATGTTAAGCTGCTGTGTGATGATTTCAGTGTTCTTTGAATTTCTTTGATTTCTGGTGGCTTGATAAGTTTGTTTCAAAAAAAGTTTTCTCTTTTTTTTGACTCTTCTGTGATTTTGTGGCACTGACAGAGTCGTCGAATGCGTCTTTGCTGACCAATGCGGAGAAGATTGCCACCATAACAACCACCCACACGCCCCAGCAACAGGCAGCACCTGAGGCCAGGTAAAAAGCAATAAAAAAGCATATGTGTAGGATATGTGTTGAACTTGCAGAGATGTTTGCTAGGATTTTGTAATTTGTTGTACAAATTATTAGTTGTTGGTGAAATGGTCATCACTTCTGACATTTCAGTGACTATAAGAATTTTTTTTCCCACCATTTTCCACAAATTTAACATTGTACAGTTATCTTTTTACATGTTTTTATGATGCTCTGCTGTCTTTTCATGAATTAATGAACAAAAAAATTGATATTTCTGTTTCAGAAACAATACCAAACCAAAACAGGAATCATTTGAATTCAAAGCCCCACAAGCACCTCCCCCACAGCTCCCAACACAAGTCTCAAACCAGGTAAGATATCAAATCACCTGACTCCCCATCCATCCATCCACCCATCCATCCATTTATACGCCCTTCCACTCCATCCCCACTCATCCTTGTTTAGGTCCATTGGTGCTCTTCACAGACACAAAACCAATTTGTCCTCTAACCGTCAGTGCATCAAATAATCTCTCCTTCTGCCAAGCCAAGGACAAACAAGCTGTATTTTTATTTACTTATATTTCTCTTTACAGCTGCCTGCTGGCGTTATCGACATTTTTTGCATTAGGGAAAGCCTGTTTACTTTCAAAGTAACCCCTCGGTCCGCCGTGTACGCTGTTGAATTAATGCGGAGCTGTGTGGAGATGGCTTCTCCAGATAGCATTGATCGCTCAGCAGAGAAGATTAGGAAGGTGTGAGGACGAGAAGGAGCTGTCTGACTGTCCTTGCAATGCACTGCGACACCACTCCTCCTCCTCCTACGCCTCCGCCCAAAGCTCAGCGCATCAATAATTCACAATCCTTACACCTGCGTACACACACACACACACACATCATACATCCATCATACATACGGCCTTGCTCAGCTATTGTATTGTATTGGTGCAACGTCACCGAGGGTGGCCTTTGTTCCATGCAGCTGAAATTGGAGCCCACCAGAAAGAAAACACACATATCTTCATATCTGATTCACAAAAGTGACCTTGATGTTTTTTTTTTCTCTTCTCCATTTTCCTCTCTGCCTCCATTAGGATTCAGAGTTTTACTCAGCAGACCTGGAGAGAGATAGCAAAGGATTCGGCTTCAGTCTGCGGGGAGGAAGGGAATACAACATGGACCTTTACGTACTGAGACTAGCGGAGGATGGAGCTGCCGTCCGCAACGGGAAAATGAGGGTAAAAAAAAAATTCAAATATTACCTCAGACATAATAACTAAAGGTACATTTGTTTGAACAAAAATGATAATGACGTGATTTTTCTTATTTGGCTACTATAGCTATTGGTGGAACAACTGCCTGGAGGCGGGACGTAAATTAACACAGACCGTTTTGGCAGGAAGCACAAATCAAAGGAAATACAAAGGAATAGGTGCAGATTCTGCAAGATCTAGAAAGTTTTCTGTGCGGGTTATTGTGTGTAGCTGCTCTATAGGAGCCCACAACTCAATACAAAAGGTGGAAAAAGCTAAAAAAAAAAAAAAAACTATTATCAAGAAAACTATGGAAGTGGCTAGATATCAGCTCCTGAAGGGGACCTATTATGCTTTTTCAACCTTTTGTATTGAGTTGTGGGCTCCTATAGAGCAGCGACACACAATAACCCGCACAAAAAACTTTCTAGATCTTGCAGAATCTGAATCCGTTCTTTTGTATTTCCTTTGATTTGTGCTTCCTGACAAAAATGGTCTGTTTTTAATTTCCGGGCCCGCCTCCGGGTCACACACTCAAAGTGCTTCCCAGCTATGAACCATATAAGGAAGTCCGCCCTTCTGTGACATCACAAAGGAACAGTTTTACCGCACGTTCTGAAACGGAGCGTTTTGAACCATCCCGAACTTCCAAATACGCAAACCTATCTGAACCTTAGCATGGTTTAACACGAGAATACAACATTCTAACTACATTTAGGTCGGAAAAGTGGGGGAAAAAAAGCATAATAGTCTATTTCTGTCATCATTATATCTGCCCAAACAAATGTACCAGGCATTAAAATGGATGACTAAACTGAATAATTTTTTTCTGTGACTGTATATATGTGTTTTATATATTGTTAATATTACCACATAAACCTCACTGTTTAGTTAAAGGACCTGAACACATCACTGCAGCGCCACCTTAATGTGGCATGCTGCTGCATCAACCTTTCATTTGCAAATGGAAAATTCGGTACTTTGAATCTAGCGTTATTATAGGTAGAAAGCATCCTGTTTATTGGAAATGTTATTATATACCATCTGTTCTGCTATTATTAACCTGAAAAGTTCAATGCTCAGAATGGTATCCATTGTGTCATCCTGCTACCATGTTTCATGTAATATAATAGTAATAATACCGCCTGTTATTGAAATGAAGTCATACCTAATGACCAATATGTAAATGATTAAGTGGCCCCCCATGTAGACGGGTGCTAATGTATTTATGTCAACACGCTGCTAACAGAGAGGCCGCATAGATTGCCTCATAAACTATTCATTCCAGTGAATACAATTATCTGTCAATAGAAATGTACGTACATTATGTTCCCCCGCCAATTACCACAAGCTATGAACGTGAACACCATTGCCCCCCCCCCCCCGGGGCCTGACCAAGCTGCTTTGAGAGCATAGCATCACTAATTTTATTACCCACTGACAGATTACGTACATTTAATGAATAACCTTTTCTTGATGAGATCATACAGTTTGTAAGAATGTTACGGGGAGGCTAAATAAATATACGTATAGCGAGTGCATTTTGGTAGTGTAAATATCAATATTGGAATGTTAGGAAGAACCATATTGTGCCTCGGAGGAATACGCTTTCAGAACTTGGAAAAGGGGGGAAGAAAATGTGTGATATTCTGTTTTTTTCCAGCCTCATTTTCACATCTTCCGCGCTCTTCTTCACACTTTTGTGACACCCCGTGTCCTACCTAGTTTTGGGGAGCAAAAAAAAAAAACAACTAGAGAGGAAATGTCACTCAAAGCCTGGATGTGTTACAACATTTTGCCACCTTTCTGTCTTCTTTTTACTCGTGTGTACATTCTTTCCCACTCCGGCTTGTTTTGTGGAATACTTTTTGTCTTCCTCTGATTCACACCTCTTCCGCTCGTCATCCTCACCCGCATCACCCATCCTCACCCATCCTCCCACTCTCTGCCGCTCCCATCTCGTCTCATCCTCGTCTTCCCCATCCCCCCCAGGTTGGCGATGAGATCTTGGAGATCAACGGCGAGAGCACCAAGGGCATGAAGCATTCCCGAGCCATCGAGCTCATTAAAAGCGGAGGCCGACGCGTCCATCTGATGCTCAAGAGGGGTGACGGCTCGGTGCCCGAATATGGTGGGTCAATCTACGAAAACATTCCATTCTCCCCCATCTTCACACCCTGAGCTGGGAAGGGACGGCCAGTCAGTGGACGGTGGTGGTTTGAGGGCAGGGAGGGAAAGAAACCAAATCCCCGTCCGGGAACCCTGGTTGGAGATGGTTGGGTGGTGTCTTTCTGGTGGCGGTCACACTTTTTCAGCTTTTTTTTTTTTTTTTTTTTTTTTTTGGGTGGGGTGCTCTTGCCCGTCCTGCTGTGTCACCCTCTCTTCATGTCATCCCACTGTCACTTTTCATCGTCGGGGCAGAGACAGTCTCTGCTGGGACCTTTCCTCCAGGGTGCTGCGTCTGATCCCACATAAACTGTTTACAAGGTTACAGTGAAGGAATTATTCATTTTAGGTGACGGGTGCGATTCCAAACTTGACCAATCCATCCCTTTCTTATAACGAGGGAGTTTCTCTTGAACGCAGCTTGTCACAAACATATTTATGCTATTTATTGAAGGTGAATGTAAGCTACTGAACTTTAAGTGGGAACCACAAATGGAAGGCTTGTTAAAGAGAGAATCTCACATACTGTCCTTGACATGACTCACTATTCCCGTTCTTTTGCACCCACTGTTGATATCCATGAAAAGCTGTGACAATAGGAACTCCCATCCCGTATGCATCAAATGAACAAGCCCCCCCTCCCCCTATATCCTATATAGAGGTTTTGTACAGAGATAAAGAAATAGAGGCATTTTTACAAGTATTTTTGTTCTGTGTACAGAGCCATGAAGTGAAGCCACATATAAATGGATAGTCTATTTCTGCATGACCTTGTCAACAGTGTAAATTTGATCTTTTTTCTTTGTCTATTTTCCATAATATTTATGGAATTTTTTTATTTTAATTGTTTGAGCAGTTATGATTGATAGTCACAAGTCATGTTCAATGTACAGTATTTTGTTTTTTGGAGTGGAGCTACGTTTGCCTGTCCTGACAAGTGATTTGATTTGCGCTACCACTATGGCATCATGTGACCTTGTATTTTTTGTCATTTTTTTATTATTTTTTTTTTTTACACTTTTTGTTGGCACAACCTTTGACAGGCTTGCTGATGTTTCTTTGATTCCTGTCTAAACTGTAAAACTGACTTGTATGCTGTTGTATGTGTGTGTGTGTGTGTGTGTGTGTGTGTGTGGGTCTGACATGTCTTTGCCGCTTGCTAAGTGTGTTTGTGTGGGTGAACTTGTTTCGGGTCTCCTTTCTGTAATCGCTGGTTTCCACCGAGGGGGGTTTTTGGGCAACTTCCTGGACTGTCTCATTACTCTGAATGACCGGGGTTATTAAAAATAAACACATTTTTCATTGAAAATCAATACAGGCAATAATCTTTCTTTCTTCAAGTTTGGTGATCTAAAACCTCTTTCTCTTTCTCTTTTATCTGTTTTTTATCCTCCTTGGTGTGGTATTGCGCTGGGGCTGTTGTCTTCCTTCAGGGGCGGTGGCTCCCCATCTCACTGCATGTTTGAGAAATGACAAGATGGGGGAGGCCTCCGTCCTCCAAAATCAAATCACGGTTTGTAACTGTCCTCCGCTGTCGTTCAGACCCTCTTTTTTTTTTTTTCCCTCTCTCTCTTGCTCTGTCCATCCTGGTCTCTGTGCTGTGGCCTCACCTGCCTGTGCTCTATTGTCCCGTGCATACAAATCCATCCACCCAGAATGCATTGCCAGCACCGCCGCCTTAAGTCGCTGTGGTTGTGCTGCACCTGCAGCCGTTCGCCTCTATGTGACATTTTGTCCTTTTCAATCAGACTTCGTATCCTCGCTAGGAACCGACACTTGTGTGCTTTTCATTGATATTCTACACTAAAGCCTAGAAGCGGGTATTGGACAAACGGAGCCTTTTATGGAATATTTCACAGGATTTTGTGCAAAAATGGACATATAGTTGTTTTTGACCAAAATATCAATATCAAATATTTAATATTTTCTTCTACGTCCCAAATAGATGCTGAATGTAATTAACGTGGTTCATAGACCCTTGTCACAGATCCATTAAAGGGATAGTTTGGATTTTTTTTTTAACATGAGCTTGTATGGCATCCCCATCAGCAGTGTAGTCCATCAATAGTGACTTACCCCCCAATTGGTCCTGTGAACTTGGATGTAGTTCCGGTATACGGTAGGGGTTACTTAAGTAAAGAGTTTGGCTTCTCAAAACAAATGCATTCAAAAGAGTAAAAGAAAAAAATCCAACCTCACAAATTAGCATCGGGTGTCCATTGTTGTGTTGTGTATGTGAAGAAGATGGCTGCCACCCTCGCATCTTCATCCAGGATGGCTGTGACGCTCGCATCGGATGCATCCTCATCACGTATACAACGGACAACTGGAAGAAAAACCAATTGATTTGTGAAGGCTGACTTTTTTCCTGCATGTGCGTTACTCTTTTGAACACATATTGTTTTGAGAAATCAAACTCTATACTTAAGTAGCCCCTGCAATGAACCGGACCTATGTTTCTCAACTGGCCAAAACTGGGCTCACAGGATCAAGTCACCGTCGATGTACTACACCGATGATGGGGATGTCTTACAAGTTCATGTCAAAAATCCGAACTATCCCTTTAAGGAGAGCGTCCATTTGAAATAGCACCCACACAGGAAGAACAGTCTCTCAGATGAACATATCGTGTTGTAAATGACTTCCGTATCAGAGAGTTGGAATGATTAAGATATTTGTTTTCATCCTTCCCATCCTGTCCTGTTTTTAGTTTTTGGGACTTAGATGGACGTAAGGCGTAAAACTGTACTATCGGTGCTTCATCATCACAGGTTAATCTTTCAACATTTTATTGAAGTGATGATTAATTTTTTGGGGGATCCTAACATTTCATGAGAGTGCATGAAAGCATGGCTAATCAGTACAAAAGTCGTCAACAAGCGACAGCCCGGTGCTGACGTCTGCATCCACGAGGCGAAGCCCGCGGGGACGCAGGTTTGTTGTCATAGTGTCGCTTCTACTTTTGAAAAAAGCTCACCTGCCGCTGTCGCTATCTAACTACTCGTCATCCTTGCTGGTTTCTACATGCGAATGGCTTTCATGCTTCCCATCCGACTCATTCAGCATGGTCATGGTTGTTTAACGAGACGCCAGCTGTCCCGCCCTCGTCTGAATGTCACACTGTGTTGCAGACGGCACCCACATCGACAGCAGCGCAGCCTCAGGGTTACAAAACGCTGCGGAAGTGAGCTCCGTGCCGCCGTTCAATGAGCCGTCGGAGCAAAGCTACAACCCAGAACCCCAACACTCATCCCAGAGCAGGAAGCAGACGACCCACCACTCCTCGGGCACCGGCAAGCACCATTCCCATCACCGCCACCGCTCTCCTCACAAGAAAACCAGCACAGGAAAATACAAAAGGACAAAATCCCCCGGGAAGATCAATCTGTTCAAGAAGAAGAAGGATGAGAAGGGAAAGTACGGGCATCACCATTCCAGTGGGCATCATCACGGGCGCCGGCGTTCCCCTGATAAGGGGTACAAACGGTCGCACAGTGCAGAAAACGCCCTGGATGGCCGTCATGGGGGACATCGTCATCGTTCTCCTGAACGACACCACCGTCACCACTCTCCCCGTCGCCACCGTTCACCACACCGTTCGCCACACCGTTCGCCGCACCGCTCGCCACACCGCTCACCTCGCCGTTCACCTCACCGCCACAGGTCGCCCCATCGCTCTCGCCACCATTCCCCTACCAGACGCCATGCCCACTCCCTGGATCCCTACCGCAGATACGGCTCTCCGCAGGGAGAGAGGCGCCGCGGCAACGAGAAGCCAAACGTGGACGAGGCAGTATTGAAGGAGTCGTCTCCTGAACCAAGCCTCGCTTTTGAGGACGTCCTCCGTGAGCCGTCCGCCCTGGGCCGCCTCAACAGAGACGTCACACTACCACCCCTGGCCAAGGAGGAGCGCCCGTTCTTGGAGGACAGCCTCCTGACCAGATCGTCCTCCATGGAGAGAGCTTACCGAGGGGACAGCCTACTGAAGGACATTGCGAATCGCAACCAGAGAGACAACTACCGGAATGCTTCCCTGCCCAGAGTGCGAACCCCTGAGTCCGACTCGGCGTACAGGAGGTACACCTCGCTGCTGAGGGGGCGTTCGCCGGAGAGAGCGGACAGGGACAGACATTACGCCAGCAGAGGTTCCACCCCGGAACCGCAGTACAGAACCCGCAGCCTGGGACGAGACATCTCCCCGATCAGGAGCCCCAGAAGGGACGACTCGGAGGATGAAGAGGATGACGACAACTTTGTGGCGGCGAAGGTGAGAGAGTACTACAGCACTCTCAAGACCGACGCCAGCCGCTCAGCCAGGCCTTTGCTTCCGGAGCCCAAGAAGACCTACAAGGACAACCCCAAAGATCTGAGCATCTGATTGGATAGCGGCCGTCCAATCACAGCCACAATTCAGCTCAAGTGCTCGCAACCCATGAAGCTGCTTCAGCAGAACGGAACACGATTTGAGTCCACAAATAAGACAACACTTGCACGCCGATTTGATAACGTGATGTAACAATGTTCGGTTACAACCAAGACAGTGCTTCTGTTTTGGGGTTTTTTTTTGTATTATTTTCCTTTTTCCCCTTTTGATTTGGATCCCATTCCACATTTAGAGTCATCCGGACTTTTCCATAAAATGTAAAAGCATAAAAAACAATGATGTGCCTAACAGTTCCATTGACATTTTTTTTTTTTATTTGATACTCGGCAGGCGTTTTGTGCTGCGCTGTCATATACTGTAATGATAAAATGTCTGTACTTTTCCACAAAGATTCCATGGAAGTACCACACACCTGCCTCACTGGGAGACCTCCCAGTGATGGTGTGCATGTCTTTACTGGTCTCTCTCTCTCTCTCTCTCTTACTGTCTGTCTGTCTTTCTCTCTCTTTCTCTGTCTGTCTGTCTTTCTCCCAGTGCCACTGTTTTATAGACATTTACCAGACTATAGCACAAGCCTGCATTTGTTTGTATATTTTTTGACAGTTTGCAGTATGTGTACATTCAGAGGTGATCATTTTAAATGAAGGGGGAAAGTTCAATTATGATGATGGTGATGTTAAAATAAAAATAATATATTCAACAAATGAAAAATAATTTCATTCATTCATTTTCTACCGCTTATCCTCACAAGGGTCGCGGTGGGGTGCTGGAGCCTATCCCAGCTGTCTTCGGGGCGAGAGGCGGGGTACACCCTGGACTGGTGGCCAGCCAATCACAGGGCACATATAGACAAACAACCATTCACACTCACATTCATACCTATGGACAATTTGTAGTCGCTAATTAACCTAGCATGTTTTTGGAATGTGGGAGGAAACCGGAGTACCCGGAGAAAACCCACGCATGCACGGGGAGAACATGCAAACTCCACACAGAGATGGCCAAGGGTGGAATCGAACCCTAGACTCCTAGCTATGAGATCTGCGCACTAACCACTCGACCGCCGTGCCGCCCTTAAAAAATAATTATTCAGATTTTTAAAAAAAATCCTAATTCCTTCCATTTTATTATATCACTGTTATGCTAGGAGTCCACTGGTTGCCAGTTTGCGCCAAAGATTATGTAATTGGAGCGCAGTGGCTCGCTGTGGCGCCAAATAACGGCAACATGGCAACATGTAATTCGGCGCCACAGCGAGCCACTACGCACCAGTTACATAATCTGGGCGAAAACGGCGAACTGGCACCCATTGGTGCCGGCCCAGTGGACTCCTAGCATCATTGGCATAACTTGGCTCGCGCCATTACATTCCAGTGGATTCCAATAGGCGGATTATTTGCAACATTTGGTTTCACTTGGTGGACACTTCGTGCTGATTGCTTGATGTAAGTGACGCAACTAAGATTTTAAACATTTTGAAATTTTCTTGCCGCTAAACTCAATTTTTACGGGCCACCACAAGCCAGTTGGGAGGCAGTTTGAGCCACTGGACACCACTAGGCACCTTATTGGTGACACTCAGCAAATTGCATTGCCGCGAACTGGCACCAACTGGCGTTGACTCTTAGCATTAGCGACATTAAGTATGATACAGATACAAGGTGGTAGTCACGGTACTAGTGAAGAAAATGTCTCAAAACGTAAAAAAAAAAAAACATTAGACGTGAGAAGTACGATCAGTGAAATGATTCCTTCCTATTTTTACATCAGAAGAAATCTATTTTTGCCTGAGCCAAGTAAACACAACCACAAAAATCCTAAAATGTGCAGTCAGGGAAGGCTGGTGAGGCAGTCATTCATTTTCTACCGCTTGTACTCACAAGGGTCATGGGGGGTGCTGGA
The DNA here is from genome assembly GCF_037039965.1 of Doryrhamphus excisus. Classification (NCBI taxonomy): domain Eukaryota; kingdom Metazoa; phylum Chordata; class Actinopteri; order Syngnathiformes; family Syngnathidae; genus Doryrhamphus; species Doryrhamphus excisus. Next base: position 16,631,758 of record NC_136367.1, on the reverse strand, counting down.
GCCTATCCCAGCTGTCTTCGAGCAAAAAGCTGGGTACAGGAGGTGAGGTGTTGAGGTACTTGTCACTGCCGTCCTTCCATAGAGAGGAATGAATGAATTTGACCTCCAAAATGCAGGATTATCTATCCAAGCTCCAAGAGATGATCAGACTTCTATGGCAAAGTATCAGAGGTGTTCCTGCAGGAGGACAGGGAACGTGATAGACAGATACAGACATTTTTAAAAGAGCATGAAGCATGAAGAAGCCCCTCCCTAAACCAGAAGATCTGCATCCAACAACGTCCAAAGGTTTCTACCCCTTCCAATGTGGCCACTAAGCAGCTGCTGTTTTATGCTCAACCGTCACCAACACAATGATAACCCCGTTGTGACCACCACCCCCCCAGTTTAGATGAAAGGTAAAAGAAGAAGAATCCAGCTGCCTCTATTCAACCTTTGCAGATGACCTGGATGGATCTACAGAAATAAGTAACGTATTATTGATGAGATAATTTCCTTTTCTTGCAGCTACTTTTCTGATATTTTGTGTATACACGCCCACATGGCGTTGGTGGGACTTTGAGGCCTTCAGGGTTTATTTGGTGCAAACAACGAGGATGACTTTGTTGTCCCAAAGTGTGTGAAGAGATAAAGCCTTTGAAGCCAAGAGCTTCCATCTTGCGCCAACATCAAAGCTCAACGTGTGCTGTCATCACATCCTCTCACGGCTCACTTTAGCCCCCCCCCTCGCTCATATTGTCTCCATTTACTGTCCTCCTCCTCCTCCTCATGCATCCTCACCAGCATCAACACAGACCTTCGCAGAGGTTCAAATTTTAACCAAAGGGAGGGGGGGGGATCATGGGGCGCCATATTTGTTTGTCGGATGACAGTTTCTGCGAGTTGATGGCAATAAATCCTTTTTTCTGAAGTCACAAAAGCAGTGGGGGTGTAACGCTTCGTTTTAATAACGACTGTATTCATTGTTGCACATACGATTCAAGGACGATATTGGTTCATTTAGAATGATGCGATACAAAAAGATTCTGGAACTTTTTAGCCAAAAATTCAACCAGTGCAGGGGAGATTTCCTATACTATTACTAGTATTACTAGTAATTAGTATTACTATTGTTTTTTGTAAGGGAATCGGCAGAATCAGGGTTTTGCATCAAAACAATGCCTGGACAGTCCAAAGTTTCTCAAGAAAAAATGTTACTTCAAGACTTCTCTCAATGGTAAGTAGCTTTAGCATTTTAGCATTTCTACAATATCGGTAATGTACATATAACATGGCTACTAACTGTGATGACTGTTATTAGCAACCCAACTCTCTGTATGCGCACTCTATAATGCTACACAGACAAGCTATAATGTTCCATGACGTATACAAAATAAAGACAGTTAGAACACGGATAAATCGTTACTTACTGATTACTATTCTGACTCTTCCACACAACCAAGTAACGTTAGAAAGGCTTTAGCAAGTTTGGGGGCTAGTCCAGCTGCATAACGGCCCATCTGTGAAATACTGTTGACGGATTAAAATACATTTCTGTTGCTGGTAGTGAATCAGGAACTCCAACCACTTGTGCCTGATGTTGGCGCCTTTGGAAATTGTAAACAAATTTGGCTTTGCTAACAAGTAAACAGAGGAGCAGAGAGCTTGGAGGAGGGAGGAGTGCTTAAACGACTTACAGTCATGCCCATATAAGGAAGTCTGCCCCTCTGTGACATCACAAAGGGTCAGTTTTACCACACCTTCTGAAACCGAGCGTTTTGAGCCATCCCAAACTTCTTTCAGGGCTCACTTCCAAATGCGCAAACTTGATTATCTGAACCTTTGGCATGGTTTAACACGAGAATGCAACATTCTAACGACATTTATAGGTCGTAAAAGTGGAAAAAGCACAATAGGTCCCCTTTAATGGTGAAAATGATTTCAACGTCTATCCAATAAAGTTTCCAAGGTGCTCACTAGCGTGTGTTCACAAGTATGCATTGCAGATTACCCCACGGACACAATCTGTGCAGCTCATGAGAGCCAATTGAAGGCAGAGATGAAAAGTTGTGTTCAAACTCAAAACATTTCAGAGCTTTTTCTGGCCTACTTTCTATAGCGTTCCAACATCTTGCACCGCATTGCTCCCAGAGTGTTATTACAAGACCGGATACATGTCATTTTTACGTTTAATAATAATGAATGGACTATTTATGTCGATGTCGTGATTAGGATTGTGGCCCAAATAAGGACGCAAAGGAGGAAACCCTTCTCCTGTCTCGCTCCCTCCTCCAGAGTCGAGGAAGCCAGTCCTAAATAATGCATGCCATCCACTCCCTGAAACACTCTCCTCCCCTCTCCTTAAATGGCTCCCTCCCTCTTTATCAGAACATACTCCGCCCTCTCCTCATCAAATGCACAGTCACATTTTGTATTGCTTCTTTGACCCCGCTGATGATTAACAACCAGAATGTAGTGACAATTTATCACATGGGCACCTGTCAGGAGGCAGACTCTAAAAGAAATGAGCTTGCGGCGGCGACGGCCCGCCAGGTTAAGCTTCCGTTCTCCTCTGGGCTCAGCTCCAGGTGCTCTCGCTCCGACCTTGGAGACCCTCCTCCTCCTCCTGTTGCCATAGAAACGCTGATGCAAGCGACTCTTCCTTCCGTTGACTTTGTAGACGTGTACGCAAGGCAGAGAAAGAGAGAGAGGAAAAAAAAAAGTCAAAGAAAAGGAGTGCATGGGTATTTTTAGCCGTGTGTGCTCGGCATTTTAAAATGGCTACTCCACGTCATGTCTGACAAGTGTTGTCATGTTGTGGACCTCCATGCTGCTGTCATGTACTGCTTCTTCATCCTGATACTGTACGTGTCTACCAACCTGGGTGCTGAATTCATCTTTTTTATTTCCTTGAGAGAGGAAGCGGGTTCAGATGTCAAGTGTCTTCAATATCAGTGCTCGGGGAGATATAGTGCACGTACATTTAGCTCCGTCACTCACAGCAGGATGGATTGAAGAGGTACACCTGTAAAATATGACAACACATTACAAAGGAAATACAGTCGCTCCGCGCCACTTTGGGTTTCCAATTTAGCAGCGTCACTATATCATAGTTTTTCCAAAATGTATCAATGAATATGTCTTACTATTTTGTGGTGGAATACGGCCTATTATTGGTGAAAACATATGCAGATTTAACCTAATGTTGCATATTTTGCCTAAATCAGGAATTTTCAAATATAAAAATGGCTAAATGAACTCAATTACAAAGTTATTCAGAAGATACATTCAAAAATGGCGTATTCTACACTGGCCACTAGGTGTCACCAAACCACAGGCTTCTAATGCCGATTTGCAGAATCTCCCTAATAAAAACACAGACCAATGTCACAGTCATAACTCATGGCAAGCTGAACTCAACTCTGAACCCCCCCAGTGTCACTTTCGGTCCACCACTCACTCTGCTCCCCGAAAGAGCACATTAATAGCAACACACTTATTTATTCTGTCTTAAATGGCTTAATTACTCTTACTACTACAGTCTACTACTGTATATTGGGTAATACAATTGAAAAGGCATGTTAGTTAATATTTAGATTCTAAACAAAAATATTCCATTAATAAATACAGAATCTGGAACCTGGTTGGGTCTGGAACCATTTAACTGCGATAAGTGAGGGATTACTGTATTCAACTTGACAAACTTCATTTATTATTGCATTGAAACAGGGCTTAAAATATCTTCTTGACAAGTGGTTCTACAGTGTGCATGCCCTCCAACTGTCTGTATGCACTCCCTAAGACGACCGGGCATGTTCCTGATGAGATGAAAGGTCTCCTATAGGGTATCTTCTCCCAAACCTGGATCATGTCATGCAAAAATACATGATACAGATCATCAACAGTATAAATGCCTTCGTCATCCAGGAAGCACGGACAGATTCCACCCACCTAAGACTGAGCATTTCCACAGCACCATCATATGGTATGAGAAAGGGACCCGATGACACGTCGAGTGAATCCGCGGGGGGGGGGGGGGGCTCCAGGACATGCCAAAACCATGCTGGAAAATGGAGACGTCGGAACATTTTCCACAATGCCTCCAGACTCTCACGACTGTGAGATGTTCTCAGCCTCAACGTGAACCTGCTCTCAACTGTGAAGATAACAGGATGCCAATAACAAATCTGCCAATTCTGGTGTTCTCCTGCAGGTTACACGGTGCACGCTGTGAGCGTCAGCCCCTCGCTGAGTCGGTTTCTGACTATTTGAGCAGAAAGGAAGCAGACACTGATCTTATCCTGGCCTGTCTTCTGGTAGCACCTCCATGCTTTTGAACTTCCCGGCCACTGCATGTATGTATCATGCTATACCACAGTTTAGTGCTGATCTAAGGAGGTCTACACTGACAGATTGAGTATTACAACATTCAAGTGCACGGGAACGGAGCAAATGAATGTTAACTTTATTTAAAGCTTGTTGTGCTTTGCTTACTGAGCCCACAGATCAATAGTACTTTCTCTCGAACAACTGCTTGGCATGTGGTAATTGCAGGAAAGAGCAAAAGGAAAGACGGCGCTAATTCAGGGCACACAGGACAGCTTCCACTCAGAACAGCCAAATACTACACGTGCTCAGCCTCATATCCAGAGGTTGTGTTTGGGAAAATAGGCGTATGAGTGCTGCCGGTGTTGCCCCTCCGCAGTGGTACAGAATAAGGAAGACAATCCACAATGACTTGACATGTATTCACCATCAGGAGTTATTCTTCCTCTGCGTATATACAATAACAACAATAACAACACTTCAGATGTCATACCATGACTACACCAACAGTTGCCCTTTTGTTTCCAGCAGTATCGGTTAAACAAACATTTGAACAGCTAAACAGTTATTCAATAGCATTTGTGATGGTAAGACATTGTCTTTACATGTCAATCTAGTGACAATTTCCACAGCTAATGTATACTTTTCACATATCTTTTGTACAATAATATCAGTAACACGTTTCACATATTGCAATTAGCCTACTTAATGCTATTCGCCCATACATTAATGCCTGCTAGCATTAGCCATTTCACATGTGCTCAAATGCTCGACAAAACATTTGATAACAAACCACTTTGCAGTCAGCTGTTTACTCTAGCAAATTTCTACACTCTTTGTATAAATTATTTATATTTTATACTAACCTGTGGTACAGAATAATGAGGACAATACACGATGACTTGACGTGTATTCACCATCAGGATTTCTTCTTCAGTCGTTTTATCACCTACTCTATGCCACTATCGCTACTAGCACCCCTAGTGGACTTTGCGGTATTACACCCAAACAACAAACATCGAGACTTGGATTATTTTAGACAAAAACATATTAAAAAAACAGAATTTTATATATCAGACATGAATTATTACTACCTTTAACTGCTTTAAACATATTTATGTATTTAAACAGTTTTAACCATGTTAACTTATTGTATCTTTTTATGTAAGGTGTGGAACGTCTTGGTGGTTTTCATCTTGGAACTCTGCCATGCAGGCCGTTTCTGCCCAGTGTCTTTCTTATGGTGGAGTCATGAACACTGATCTTAAGTGAGGTAAGTGAGAACTGCAGTTCTTTGAATGTTGTTGTGTGGGGTCTTTTGTGACCTTTTGGATGAGTTGTCGTGGCTCGCTTGGAGTCATTTTAGAAGGTTCACCATTGTTCCATGTTTTCAGCACTTCTTGATTATGGCTCTCACTGTGGTTTGCTGGAGTCCCAAAGCTTTAGAAATGGCTTTATAACCGTTTCCTGACTGATAGATCAAAATTAATGTTAGTTAAGTTCTCTTTTAACAAAGAAACAATCACTTTTTGGCTGCATGGAGAACAAGTGGTTAGCACGCAGGACTCGCAGCTAGGAGACTCAAGTTCAATTCCACCCTGGGCCATCTCTGTGTGGAGTTTGCAAGTTTGCAAGTGGGTTTTCTCCGGTTTCCTCCCACGTTCCAAAAACATGCTAGGTTAATTGGCGACTCCAAATTGTCCATAGGTATGAATGTGAGTGTGAATGGTTGTTTGTCTATATGTGATCTGTGATTGGCTGGCCACCAGTCCAGGGTGTACCAGACAGCTGGGATAGGCTCCAGCACCTTCGTGACCCTTGTGAGCATAAGCGGTAGAAAATGAATGAACAATGTTTGGATTTTTTCACTCATTTACATGTAAATTACATTTAAACAACATTTAAATTTGTTTCATGATCTACAAACATGCAAAAAAAAAAGAAATCAGGAAGGAAGCAAACACTTTTCACACCATTATATTTGTATATATTTACTTTGCCCAATGGGGAAATAAATCTATTTCCAGGTGGGAAAAAGTGGAGCCGTCAGCTCTCTTCCTTACAAAATCTCTCATCTTGTTTCATGCATAAGTTGCTCCTTGTACACACCATGGAGGGAAAATGCAGTTTCAAAAGTCACTCATCGTCTTTTAGAGAATAAATAGCCCTTTGAAAGCGGCCTTGGACTGAGCCACTGAAATAGTCATAGCCTGCTGTCATAAGAAATGCATGCAGAAATGCCTGCTTTTTTTCCCCCCCCTGTCACGCGCTTGAATGATTCATTACACACTTGGTGAAGCCTTTTGGTCATGGCTGTCCTTGGAAGAACATGCTGTATCGACTTCCTGTTGTCATGCCTCCCCAGAAGAATACAACAAATGTATAGGGACATCTGACAATCACAGTAACACGAGGTGATAATGGAACCAAGAGGGGCTGACAATCTGTTTTAGTTGCTCTCAGGTTCTTGCACACTAAAGTCTTTCAAGCATGTCTTTATAAACCACAGGGAAGAGAAAAGGGTCAAAAATACTCTTTCTCTTTCTCTTTCGGTTTTTCCCTTCAGGGGTCGCCGTAGAAAATCAATCTCCTCCATCCAACCCTGTGTTCCGCATCTGTTTCTCTCACACCAGCTACCCTCATGTCCTCTTCCACTACATCCATAAACCTCCTCTTTGGTCTTCCTCTATGCCTCCTACCTGGTAGCTCTAAACTCAGCATTCTTCTACCAATATATTCATTATCTCTCCTCTGGACATGTCCCAACCATCTCAGTCGGGCCTCTCTGACTTTATCTCCAAGGCCTCTAACATGTAAGATCCCTCTGATGGATTTGTTCCTGATCCTATCCATCCTGGTCACTCCCAATGTGAACCTCAGGACATGTCCCAACCATCTCAGGCAGGCCTCTCTGACTTTATCTCCAAGGCCTCTAACATGTAATATCCCTCTGATGGATTTGTTCCTGATCCTATCTATCCTGGTCACTCCCAATATGAACCTCAGAATCCGGGAAGAGGATCTTATTATCAAAAATAACTTGGTAGAATAAAGACTTAAAAGCCAGGACTATATTACTGGTCTACCAGGGTCCTTATTGAATTGGCTCATGAGTTTTATCCACTCGAGTGTCATGCAAATCGAACCACAACACAAAACTATAACTATGCCACATGAGCTTATCTTATGAGTATTTAAAGTCACTTATTGATTTCAGTTCTGTTGTGACAATGTTCCAGTGTTTTTTTACACCCCCCCCCAAAAAAAACCCCCAAACATCCTGTCACTTTGAGAACCTTATACCGTATTTTTTAGACTATAACTCGCTTCAGAGTATAAGTCACACTCGCCAAGAAATGAAAAAATATAAGCGTATTCACATTTCCAATGGATGGCATTTACTACGTAAATTTCTTTGGTATTATGTCCGGCATATTTCAAGGACCGTTGTTTTGATACTGTGCCCCGACTAAGAAAACCTTGGACTGAATTTGTATGACTGGAGAGTGTTTCTACAATCAGCTGTCCTGACTATCTTTCCTTGACATTTCCAAGTGAAGACACAATCATTGGTGCAGATAGAAATAAACAAAAAGTATATAAAAAAAACAGATTACAACAGGCACAACTGTAGTAAGTAAAGCCACATTTTTTCTACAAGATATACTATACTCTATGAATCTTATAATAATAATATGTTTTTTTCAAGGCTAACCTGCTCACTTGTCTTGCAGTCTAATACGGTTAGTTTGGAGCTCATTTTTGTCCCACAGGAAAGCTACAAGTAAATATCACGGTCAGTTTATTCTAAACTTAAGAAAGTGTTACAAACAGAATAGGGAAGAAGGATAATGTAAGAAGACAAAAACTTACCACTTCCACACTGAATGGGAGGATCACTTTTTTTTTTACTTTATTATGTCATGTTATAATTCAAAAATATGGAAGTTGTGCATCATATTGCCCAGTATTCTCTTCCTTTATAGTACATTTATAGTACATATAGCAGCATGAAGTACAGTGCAAGGACTGCGTGTGTGTGTGTGTGTATGTGATGACATCAGTCAGATGTTCAGCTCAGGTTTAGAGGCAAAATGTCTTCCACTCAGCAGCATTTCTTTTTTTAGATGTGACAATGTCAGGTTAAATATTGATGCTCTGAAGTCGCTCCAAGAGGGCAAGGAAGGAAGCTGGCTGAGTCTTATTTTGGCAACAGACAAAATATAGTATACAGTCTGCCACATTGTGGTTCCAATTTTGAAAACAAACAATGATTAAATTGTGGTGTTTTGTGGTTGAATACGACCTAGGAGTAAGAAAAAAATATGTATTTTTTTGCCTAAATTAAACATTTTCAATCATTCATTCATTCATTCATTCATTTTCTACCGCTTTTTCCTCACGAGGGTCGCGGGAGGTGCTGGAGCCTATCCCAGCTGTCTCCGGGCGAGAGGCGGGGTACACCCTGGACAGCCAGCCAATCACAGGGCACATATAGACAAACAACCATTCACACTCACATTCATACCTGTGGCCAATTAACCTAGCATGTTTTTGGAATGTGGGAGGAAACCGGAGTACCCGGAGAAAACCCACGCATGCACGGGGAGAACATGCAAACTCCACACAGAGATGGCCGAGGGTGGAATTGAACCCTGGTCTCCTAGCTGTTGAGGTCTGCGTGCTAACCACTCAACGGCCGTGCCGCCCTATTTTCAATCATAAAAAATGAATGTAAATACAAATACAAGGAATTAATTAGACACATTCAAATTGTGAATGTAGTTTTCTATATGGGTCACTAGGTGTCAGTAGTTGTTCGGTTACCGGAACACTAGACTTTTATTGCAGGTTTGAATTATCTCACAACATGTACAATAATAATAATAACATAACAAGCTAAAAGTCAACTCTAAAGCCAGGAAGTTCACTTGAATGCCTTCTGCGTGTTGATTTCAACAGAGATAATAATATAATGTATACATTGAATAATATATTGAGTATGAATATATTGAATAATATATATATGGAGGATTTCCTAATATATAAGTGCCAAACATAAACCTCCTTTTGAGTCTGACGTGTGCATTGATAAACACCTGCAGCATTCAGTCATGTCAAGAAAAGGAGCGGGGATCAAACCAGCACTGTACAAATCAATATGGCATCCGCTTAAATCATTTACGCATAAAGTCAAATACCCGGCATATTATTGCAATCACTAGCCTCTTCATAAATATTTATCTCACAAAGTATAAAACTATGATTGATGCCAGGTGTGCAGGAAATGGGTGAGCGCTGTAAAAAGTCACATGAGTGACAGCTGCTACAGTTCATCATGTCATAGCGCAAAGACACGTGTGCTGATTGGACCGCTCGTTTTATTCCATTTACTCGGTAAACCCTCTTAAAGTGAACAAACGACGCCGTGACAAGGTGATTTGCAGTGTGTAATGCGGGTAGAAATAAAAAGGAATATGAACACGACCATCTTTTTTTCAGCTTTGTGGCAGCCATTGTGAGAAGTGTCCACAAATAAATGGTCCACTTTATTTGATGGATGTTCGGATCGCCGCCTGGTGATGTGAGGCTGTAGTTTCCCAGAAGCCATCACCTTGATTTACACGCTGTTCACTACTGAGAGGAGTCATTCTGCCCTCTTGACCACAAGAGGAAGGCTCTGATTGGCCGTGCGGGTACAAAAGCTCTCCAGTGTGACGTTGCTGATACAGATGAAAAGGGACTCATCAGCATCCTCCTCCTGAGTGAATAGGAGTGCTGACTCTACTTCAAACGCATGTAAAGCTAGAAGAGTTTACATTTATTATCCATCGCAACGTTAAGCTAATGTATTGTATCAGCTGAAGAAAACTGAATTATTATTATTATAGTTATCAGCATTCAGTTGGGGGTGTTTTTGACCATTGGACAATAGAGAAGCATTGCAGCTCCTCCAGTTCCGTTCCCACAGTGAACGCTACTTATATTTTGACACACTATTTGTAATGTAATTATTTTTACAACATGGTGCAAATGTTGTTATAAATATGCTCACTGTCTATCCCTAAATCATCATGAATTCTTTACAAATTTGACTCTTGTTTTCAATAGGCTGCACGGTGGTTGAGTGGTTAGCGCGCACAGCAAAGAAACCCAAGTTCGATTCCACCCTCGGCGATCTCTGTGTGGAGTTTGCATGTTCTCCCCGTGCATGCGTGGGTTTTCTTCGGGTACTTTAATATTTCAACTTATGCTAGGGCTGCACAGTGGAGTAGTGGTTATTACGTAGGCCTCACAGCTAGGAGACCTGAGTTCAATTCCACTCTCGGCCATCTCTGTGTGGAGTTTGCATGTTCTCCCCGTGCATATGTGGGTTTTTTTCCGGGTACTGTAATATTTCAACTTATGCTAGGGCTGCACAGTGGAGTAGTGGTTATTACGTAGGCCTCACAGCTAGGAGACCTGAGTTCAATTCCACCCTCGGCCATCTCTGTGTGGAGTTTGCATGTTCTCCCCATGCATGCGTGGGTTTTCTTCAGGTACTTTAATATTTCAACTTATGCTAGAGCTGCACGGTGGACGAGTAGTTATCATGTTGGCCTCACAGCTAGGAGACCTGAGTTCAATTCCACCCTCGGCCATCTCTGTGGAGAGTTTTCTCCGGGTACTCCGGTTTCCTCCCACATTCCAAAAACATGCTAGGTTAATTAGCGACTCCAAATTGTCCATAGGTATGAATGTGAGTGTGAATGGTTGTTTGTCTATATGTGCCCTGTGATTGGCTGGCCACCAGTCCAGGGTGTACCCCGCCTCTCGCCCAAAGACAGCTGGGATAGGCTCCAGCATGAAAGTAGGAAATGAATGAATGAATGTTTTCATATAGCACTTGTATGGATTTGCATTCGATTGTGAAAATATGAACATGGTATGATCCGATATCACACATACAATATGGATGCTGTAGGATTTGACCTGAGTCATTAGATCAGTAGATCAATATGATCATCTGAGCCTGAATCATTTGATCGCTAGCTGCATTGTTTCCAATCAAATCTGTTGTGTAACTAATTGGAGAAATATGTTGTTATAGGTACCTTTGCTGCATGGTGGTTGAGTGGTTAGCCACACAGGAGATCCAATCTCTGCTTGGGCATCTCTGTGTGGAGTTTGCATGTTCTCCCCGTGCGTGTGCGTGGGTTTTCTTCGGGTACTCCTAAATTGTCCATTTGTATGAATGTGAGTGTGAATGGTTGTTTGTCTCTATCTGCTGAGGTGTACCCCAAGTCAGCTGGGATAGGTTCCAGCATACACCCAAGTGAGGATAGGTGTAGAAAATGGATGGACAATTAAAAAAAATGTTCTCTTCCGAATTCTTATTGCAGGACAACTCTTTAAATGGCAAGGAAACATATTTAGTCATTTCAACTTCAAAAGTATCACAAAATGCTGGAACTATGAGATTCCTTTCAGCCAATCAGAGAAAAAAGTTAATGGTATTAATAATGAAATATAATTATGACTTTAAAGTGGCGAACCATTTCCCCAAAATCCCAAAGTGAATGACCGTTCCAAGCCTACTTCCCTCCAGCCTCATGTCCCACAGTGCCACCCTGTGGCCAGTTTAAGTCATCGCCCTCTGCCTCCCAGTCGGCAGTGGAGTGAAGCTGCGAGTCATCAGCCAATCTCTGGTTTGACACGTCGCAAGAAATCACGGACAGCTTTGAGTGATGAATGTTTGAGCAGCCATGTTGTCAAACACAGCCATCTAAGGTCAAGGACGGGATAGATCGATACACATGGAAATGTGTGTGTGTGTGTGTGTGTGTGTGTTTGTGTGTCAGGGCCAACGTTTTATTTGTTGGACATATTGATTGAGTTTCGCTAACCTGGAGATGACGTCACATTGCAACTTTCTTCCAAGAATTCATTTCAAATATGGCTATTTTCCAAAATGGAATCATACTTAAGCCCCCTATAGAGACAGAATGGGGAATCCATTAAGAAGCTATCAATATTAAAAAAATATTTTTTTATTAAGTACAACCAAAACCTTTTCCACCAAGGCCATATTCTGCAGAATTAGCGAATACATAAGTTTATGCTAATAAAACAGGTTTCATTCATTCATTTTCTACCGCTTTTCCTCACGAGGGTCGCGGGGGTGCTGGAGCCTATCCCAGCTGTCTTCAGGCGAGAGGTGGGGTACACCCTGGACTGGTCGGTTTTGTGTTTTATTACTTTTATTTTTCATTTTATTATCACTTTATAGCAACATTTTATCCAAGTGGGGCACTGACTTACTTTTTGATATTTTCCTTTGTTTGCTCTGCTTTTTTTTTTTTTCTCAGTCTCATTGTATTTTTAGACTGAGCCAAGCGCCAATAAAAGACAAGCGGCGAGCTGTAAATAGCTTCCTGGCCGACACGGTACAACAAATTAATCAAATAAAATGCATGCTGCAACAATAAAGCAATAATGTTGGTTTTTTTTTGAAGTACGATTCTTTACTTACAAATCCATTACTTAGCATAGAAAACCTATTTACAGGGCTGCACGGTGGTCAAGTGGTTAGCGCACAGACCTCACAGCTAGGAGACCAAGGTTCAATTCCACCCTCGGCCATCTCTGTTCTTCCCGTGCATGCGTGGGTTTTCTCCGGGTACTCCGGATTCCTCCCACATTCCAAAAACATGCTAGGTTAATTGGTGACTCCAAATTGTCCATAGGTATGAATGTGAGTGTGAATGGTTGTTTGTCTATATGTGCCCTGTGATTGGTTGGCCACCAGCCCAGGGTGTACTCCGCCTCTCGCCCAAAGACAGCTGGGATAGGCTCCAGCACCCACCGCGACCCTCGTGAGGAAAAGCGGTAGAAAATGAATGAATGAATGAAAACCTTTTTACGACCTTCTAAATACACTTTTTAACATCATTAGAGACCTCTAAGCATGATATAGCACCTCTATAGTCACTTTTACTCTGTTATCACCCAATATGTAGGACATAATAACAGTCAGTTAGTCACTGATAGCTAGTGCTAAAACATTTGTCATCAACTAAATATTTTTCTTGTGCATAGAATCCATAGTTTCTATCCAGCGGTTGACAAATGACCCAGAAAAAGACGGGGGCCCTGTTTACTCCCATGAAGAAGAATGACTGGCATTTCTCCATATATACTCTATGTCTGTCCGGCATGCACAAACAACACATGGCGTGTTGCTTTCAAGTTGAGTTATAGCCTGACCACTGCATGGTGCACATTACCAAGCCTTTTATGCATCACAACATCAAAGTGCTACTTTTTCATTTGCCGCATGCTGGAGAAACAGAAGGGGGCTGAAGTCAGACTCATCAGCAACAGAAATGTGCTGAGCCAACGCGTGAATAGCAGCCTGGCAGCAATAATGCCATAATATATATATGACAAGCTATAGCTTGGCTTGGAAGTCGAGCAGAGACGACATGATATAGCTGTGTGTGCAAACTCGATGGGCAAACACAAACCAGATATCCATTTGTCTATTCAAGTTGTGGATGCAAACAACCTAGAAGTCCGTTTCAAATTTGATTGTCATCCTCTTCCAGAAATGGGGTCAACGAGTGTGACTTTTGTTTTCTCCACAATGCTCCAAAAAGTGACATTGTTGGCTGCAGTAGAACAAAGCTTGTTTGCCAAAGAACAAAGGAAGGCACACTTGTGGTTGGAAGCGTCCCGCTGGTCTCCGCTGATGGAGTCGAACCGCAGGAAAGTGGCCGCTTTACTGAGGCCATTGCGTCCGTCATCGGAACGTTGAATTGCCAAGTGATACTCAAATGAGGCTGCATGGTGGACGAGTGGTTAGCGTGCAGGTCACACAGCTAAAAGACCTGGGTTCGATGATTCCCCCATCTCTGTGTGGAGTTTGCATGTTTTCTCCGGGTACTCCGGTAATTGGCGACTCCAAATTGTCCATAGGTATGAATGTGAGTGTGAATGGTTGTTTGTCTATATGTGCCCTGTGATTGGCTGGCCACCAGTTTGGGGTGTAAGACAGCTGGGATAGGCTTCAGCATGCCTCGTAGCGGTAGAAAATGGATGGATGGATGAAGCATAGAAAATCTGTATACAATCTTATAAATACATTTTTAAAGATTTTTAGAGTCCTCTAGACTTAATAACACCCCTATAGTCCCTTTTAGACTTGCCCAATATAGTAGACATAATACAAAATAACACATACTTCGCTTTCCTCCTACATTCCAAAAACATGCTAGGTTAATTGGCGACTCCAAATTGTCCATAGGTATGAATGTGAGTGTGAATGGTTGTTTGTCTATAGTATGTGCCCTGTGATTGGCTGGCCACCAATCCGGGGTGTAAGACAGCTGGGATAGGCTCCAGCATGCCTGTGACCCTTGTGAGGATAAATGGTAGAAAATTGATGGATGGATGGAGCATAGAAAATCTGTATACAACCTTCTAAAATACATTTTAAAAGAGTTTTAGAGTCCTCTAGACTTAATAACACCCCTACAGTCCCTGTTACACATGTTTTCCCAATATAGTAGACATAATACAAAATAACACATACTTTGCTTTCTTCCTATATTCCAAAAACATGCTAGGTTAATTGGCGACTCCAAATTGTCCATAGGTATGAATGTGAGTGTGAATGGTTGTTTGTCTATATGTGCCCTGTGATTGGCTGGTCACCAGCCCAGGGTGTAAGACAGCTGGGATAGGCTCCAGCATGCCTGCGACACTCGTGAGGATAAGCTGTAGATAATGGATGGATGGATGTAGCATAGAAAATCTGTATACAATCTTCTAAGACTGTTAGAGTCCTCTAGACTTAGTAACACCCCTATAGTCCCTGTTACACTTGTTTTTCCCAATATAGTAGACTCAATAGGTATGAATGTAAGTGTGAATGGTTGTTTAAATGTATATGGCGACCAGTCCAGGGTGAATTCCGCCTCTTGCCCCAAGTCACATGGTATAGGCTCCAGCATACCCATGCAACCCTATGAGAATTAAACATTAAAACGAATGCATGGATGATTCGGGTGTTGCTATAAAAATCTGAAACCTGGGAAACCAGCAGAAAAATGAATCCAGTACGGCATACGTTCAAGTTAAAACCATTACGTTTAAGTCCTCCCTGCAGCGTCATGTCATCAGCATGTGAACGTTCTGAAGCAATTCTATATTTGTATCAACATGTGAATTGAGTCTCCTTCACAGGAAGAGCTACTTGTTTTAAAAGGGGTGGATTATAACTGGAAGCAGGGAGGGTTTTAACCATAAATCCTGACTGCTCTTACTCAGTCGGGAACATTAGCAACGGTTTGTACAAGAACAGGAAGAACAAACAAAATCATTTCCTGTGTCACTTTGTTCCAAAACGTTTGGAGTCACTTTTTCTTGGGAAGTAAATCTCACCAAGCAATGACGTTCACCTGTAATGAGTTCTGGGTGGGTGTGTGTGTGTTCCTTCCATGAATTCTTCACTGCATCCTCTGAGAGGCATAGTGAGTCAGCGCACATGTGTGTGTGTGTGTGTGTATATATGTGTGTGTGTGTGTGTGTGTGTGTCCAGGATCTTACAACTTGTAGTGAAGTGCTAAATGAAGGGTGTGTGTGAGTGAATGTCAGGGTGTGAGGGGGGTGTTGCAGAAGAGGAAAGGTGACCCCCATCCTGTGTAGAACAATGCTGAGTAACAGGATGGTTCTAACTGACCAGGCTGGGTTCACGTTTCTTACCTGGATTGCCGAAAATGTCCAAGGTTGATGTCCAATAGTGGAAAGAAGTATCGTTACTGTCATAAACTGTACAGGCAGGGTTATAGTAATATTACAACTCAGGTTATTGGGTTTTTTTTTTACTAAAAATTGGCCTGCAGAACATTCTAAAAATATAATTTCCCCCCTAAAAAAACAGAAAAAAAGAAAAATCTGCAGTAAAAAAAAATAGTAATCTGATAGTCATAATGTTTATGAAAATCACGTAATATTGTGATGAAAAATAACATTTTAGTAACATAAATTCATTCATTTTCTACCGTTACATTCCAAGACTAAAACAGAGTAATTGAGACGCGCATAAAATTATCTTTTTTCCACTTCCAAATTCTCCTGCTACCCTGACATTCACCTTCTCCTCCAATTTCAGATCAACATTTGCAATTAAAGTATTTATTTATTTATTTATTCATTTTCTACCGCTTATCCTCATGAGGGTCGCGGGCGTGCTGGAGCCTATCCCAGCTGTCTTCGGGCGAGAGGCGGGGTACACCGTGGACTGGTGGCCAGCCAATCACAGGGCACATATAGACAAACAACCATTCACACTCACATTCATACCTATGGACAATTTGGAGTCGCCGATTAACCTAGCACGTTTTTGGAATGTGGGAGGAAACAGAGAAAACATGCAAACTCCCCACAGAGATGGCTGAGGGTGGAATTTAACTCTATTTGTGAGGCCTACGTGCTAACCACTGGACCACTGTGCAGCCCTAGCATAAGTTGAAATATTAAAAAACAACCAAGTTGTAATTGTAAAATAATTGTCACAAAAATAAAGTCAAAATATCCTGGGTATAGAGTCATGAGAAAATGTTTACAAGAAGAAAGTTGAAGAAAAAGTTGTATTCTAATGAGAAAAAAAGGTTTTTAAAGAGAATAAACGGGTAATATTTTCAGGAAAACCTTCTTTTAGTACGCTAAAATTGAAGTAGGTCATAATGAAGTTGGGGGAAAATATAATATGGGAAAGTCAATATTACAATATAACTTCTTTGCATAGCTACATGTGTTGCTTTACAAAGTATTGATGTGACCTTTGCATCTTTTCAGGTCGAAAAACTATAGGCGCCCCTGCTTTAGGGATATGTCAGGGACCGGTCAGACCACTAAACAGGTTTATGAGAGAACAGTCCGATGCAAGACCGGGTCTCACAGCATGAACACGGAGGCTAACCGCACTAGTTCTGTGGGAAAATGGCACTGAGCATGCTCTGTGACCCCTGTGGTCTTCTCTGGGGAGGGACCCCAGAGGATGCTTTGCAGGAAAAAGAAAAAGTCCCTCTTATATTCTCACTTTGAAACACAACAGATGATTTAAGATTGTCTCAATGTGTATCGGTGGAGTTTGTTGTGTGCTTTTATGCAAGTCGGTGTCTCATAAAGTAGCAATGAAGCTTCCCAGGCTTCCTAAAGTCAATCCTCTGAGAGAACGCACAAGCTCGCTCGCATGTGCCCAGGATTTCCCGCTCATGCTTTTATCTGCTGACGTGACCAGCCTGCGAATGCTCTGGAGTGCTGTGACGTCAGGAGGACTTGCGCTTAGCTCGGTGCTGCTGTTACTGTTAACATGAATGAGTCAAAAATATCACCGTCGTTATTGCAGTAGTTTCAGCTTCAACGGGTCAACGTGTACAATGTAAGTGTAAAAGATGGATATTAAATTCTGCATTCATAAAATATTCTGGTATTATAATTATTATATTATTTATATAATAATAATAATATATAATATTATTATTTATATTATTTATATAATATTTGCCGAGTCATTTTTGGCATGCCCTCTTCAGCTACTATTTGTACCACCACACAAAATTGTAATGGTAATAGTTTTATTTCATTTGAACATGCATCAGATTACAATTGAATGCATCACATAATCAGTCCCCAGTTCCACATGTCAAAAAGGAGTAGGAAGAAGCAAAGCTTATTAAATCTTACCCCTCCATCTGGTACTTTTACAATCAGTAACTGTTACATTTGTTCACTTCCTGCTTTCCTAATATAGTTAAAGTTTTTTTTATTATTTATTTATTTTTTTTAATTTTATTTTGTCACGTTGTATTGGTACTTGTCTTGTATGTTTCTTAGCTACCCTTTGAATGTTAAGTTGCTGGGTGATGAAGTTTTTATTTATTTATTTATTTGGAATTTATATTGTTTTATTATTATTTTTGTCCCGTACCAAAGTACGAGGTGATATGACCATCCAATGACATAATGTGTACCATAGTAAGTGTCAATATAGTGATATATATAGCACATCATGACTGGTTCAAGACTCTTCATCCTTGTATTTAGCAAACATCAACTGCTTGTATTGTTTCTTGAATTCGCTCATCGTTGTGCATTGCTGTTTACAGTTGTTTACAATTTCCATTTGGGTGTTGCACAACAGTACCGTTTTTGCCAACTTCTTACACCCCCCAACCCCAAAAAAAGTAAACGCTTAGACCAAAGCTTCAAAACCAAAACGTCTTGTAACAAAAGCTAAAACACAATGTGACCACATAAACCACATTTTCTGCTCTGCGCTTTGCTTGCAATACTTCAGTTGTTGCAGAACGTGACACAAAGTTCCCTACATTGGACGCTTAACTCCATGATAAAATATCCTGTTATCATTGGGGAAAACGCATGCAAAGCAAAACACATCTGGTAATGGTGATAATGATGGTGAATGGTCATATTTGCAATTTGCAATTCAATTCTTATTAGCTCCATCTTCTTCTTTCTCTTTGGTTTTCCCTTCAGGGGTCGCCACAGCATATCAACCGCCTCCATCCAACCCTCTCTCACAACAACTACCCTCATGTCCTCCTTCACTTCATCCATAAACTTCCTCTTTGGTCTTCCTCTACGCCTCCTATCTGGTAGCTAGCTCTAAACACAGCATCCTTCTACCAATATATTCACTATCTCTCCTGTGGACATGTCCCAACCATCTCAGTCTGGCTGATAACTGACTTTATCTCCAAGGCTTCTAACATGTAATGTCCCTCTGATGTACTTCTTCCTGATCCTATCCATCCTGGTCACTCCCAATGATTAGGCCATCACGAATCCCTATTCTAATCACTTGCTTCATTCATTCATTTTCAACCGCTTTTCCTCACGAAGGTCGCGGGGGGTGCTGGAGCCTATCCCAGCTGTCTTTGGGTGAGAGGCGGGGTACACCCTGGACTGGTGGCCAGCCAATCACAGCTAATCACTTAGATCTATATCGGTAATGCTCGAGTTGCATAGAAAGTCAAAGAGGAAAAACTTGAAACTTGGAGGATGATATTTACGTAAGGTGTAGGAGTGGTTAACCTGTTGGCCACACAGTCAGAAGACTGGGGTTTGATTCTCCGCTTGGTGGTGGAGTTTGCATGTTCTCTGTGTACTCCAAAAACATCCATGGCGACTCCAAATTGTCCATGGGTATGATGTAGCTGTATCGAAATAGATTATACAAATTTATAATCCATAAGATATGCTGGGAAGTTACTTCCCCAACCCTGCATGCCTTGCGGGTTATAAATTTGTATAAAAAGTATTGTTTTGCATGTTTATTCGTGTGTGACTGTCAAAATAGATTTTTTTATGGGTTTTAGGAAGGCGGCACAGCGGGCTAGTGGTTAGCGCGGAGACCAGGGTTCAATTCCACCCTCGGCCATCTCTGTGTGGAGTTTGCATGTTCTCCCCGTGCATGTGTGGGTTTTCTCCGGGTACTCCGGTTTCCTCCCACATTCCAAAAACATGCTAGGTTAATTAGCGACTCCTAATTGTCCATAGGTATGAATGTGAGTGTGAATGGTTGTTTGTCTATATGTGCCCTGTGATTGGCTGGCGACCAGTCCAGGGTGTACCCCCGCCTCACGCCCGAAGACAGCTGGGATAGGCTCCAGCACCCCCGCGACCCTCGTGAGGAAAAAGCGGTAGAAAATGAATGAATGGTTTTAGGACCCTAAGAACGCTACAATCTGCTATACTGTGTAGAATGGATAGAATGGATGTAGTCGAAATACTTCTGAGCCTACCTGTGCATCAACTGACATTATCATTGGTCCAAAACAGGACGTAACACGCATTAACGTGGGAACACAATCCACTACACACAGTTGTCTCCCCCAGGGCTGACCTCCTGGCTAACCTCTGTCTGGTTGTAATGATGTCAGACAGAGGTTGTCAGGGGTTATCACAACGTGCTATCGGAGCAGCTTAGGCCTCGAGTATTTGGGCGCCCCCATCAGACTGACAGTAGTCAAATAAGCCGCCCCACGCTGACTCAGCAACCCGCCCACGCTTATAGACCGCCAGGACGAAGTCACCCTTGAGCACTTACAGACCCTCTGCCTCCAGAGTTAACCATCCTGTTTTGTATGTGTCAGGTTTTTTTATGGTTTTGCTCTACAAGGCTTTTTTGTCTGACCTTTGACCTTGATGTCAGCAACTCCAATGCGATAGGGCTTTTTGATGTGAACCCCCTGCGCAGTTCTGATGATTACCAGGAGCTCTGAGATGATGTGGCATGCAAGAAGAAAGCTTCTGAGCATATGGGATGTCATGCAGAAGAAGCAATGTCAGCACTCAAATTGTGTTCGATGTTGATCAATTTACAGTTTTACTCCATAGTTTACACACAATTTGTGATGCCTGAGACCCAACGACCACAACATATAACCAATGCACCAACTCCATGAACCAAGTCTGCTAAACTATAAGCACGATTCCTGCTTTACACTCAGACTGCAGATCTATAACACACTTTTTTCAAAACACTACACACAATTCTTTTGAGTTTTGGCACCATTTTCATGAAGTAAACTTCTTGTTTTCACAAAGAAC
Source organism: Doryrhamphus excisus (assembly GCF_037039965.1). Classification (NCBI taxonomy): domain Eukaryota; kingdom Metazoa; phylum Chordata; class Actinopteri; order Syngnathiformes; family Syngnathidae; genus Doryrhamphus; species Doryrhamphus excisus. Next base: position 16,610,833 of record NC_136367.1, on the reverse strand, counting down.
ACAATGCCACTCAAAAGAGTCAAATTAATATTCCTATTATTCACACTGACTCATCACATGGGTAAACACCTGTCACACATTTTTACAATTAGCGATCTAACAATGAGGGAGGCTGGGCAAATTGGTCAGAAATCCACAAACACACAATCCCCTTCTCCAAGCTATGGAAGATGCATGTAGAGAGATTCCAGCGGATGCTTTTCCATGGCTGGATTCGCCATGCTCGGCGATATTTCCTCCCGCTGCTTGGCCAGAGAAAACCTTGCATGTGATGTAGATGAGGTGCTGTGGCCTGACCCAAACAGAAGACGTGATGCAGCATAGCTTTGTTATTGATTGATTTTTTATTATTATTTCTTGAACTGAAGCTGTATACATTTAGATGCAGACCACTGTATGTGGAACTGTGATGAACACTTCGTCGATTGTTTTTCTGTGAAAAATACAATTTTGTGTAATTTTGTGTTCCGAGTCAAAAAAATACCAAAAAAACAATTCTAAAATATTTTGCAAGAAGCGTCACACTGAACACAAAAAGGCCCGAGTCATGATGAATATGATGTAATCACAGTGTTTTACACTGAGCACATCAGTGTTGGTAACTGGTTGATATAAATGTTTGTTCATATAGTATTTGTGTGCCTCATTTGGAGACAAAACACCATTTTGTCAAGAATGAAGACTGTTTTGGATGTAAAGTTTCATATTGCAGGAGAATTGAAGAGGTTTTCAGAAATGTGTGAGTGATTTTTTGATTTGTGTGTAGAGTTCTGAGAATATGAGGCATCCTTTCAGAAAATGTGTTTAAACAAACGAGAAAAACTGTAATAACTAGTGTTTTATGTGGCGGTGTGTTGTGACTGCATGCTTATTTCCAACAAGAATATAAACAAGCAGTTCAACCACAGTTCTTTGAAGATTCGGTTTAACAAACACCAAATCGATCAATTTGCGTTGTCGGAAATAAAAATGCGGTATAAGAGCATTGATGTTCTCATTCTCATGATTCATGACAAATAACAGCTTAGTCAGCTTGATCTCAACTAAATAATAATTACCAAACAACTTTTTTTTATGTGTTGATAAATGTTCGTGCCAGTGTTAGCGGAAAAAAAAGTTGTTCTTTGTTGGAGACAATGAATTCCTCGGCAAAGTGTTACGCAACAAATGGCGGTTTATGTCAAACTGCGGAAAAAGGAATGAATTTTGGGATGTTGTTAATAAGATGCTTTGCAGCCACGGATGAACTTTTGTGGTGCATGAAGTCACAGCATGAACTCAACTACAGCGTTTTCTTATCCCTGACCGGAGTGTTCTCGAGTATAACATGAACCAGAACTTAACCCTGCTGACACATTGTGACGAACACTTACTGGAGCTGCAGGCATCAGCATGCAGTGATGACAATCAGCCAGCTATTCTTTAGGCTAGTGGTTTTTCAACCTTTTTTGAGCCACGCCACGTTTTTTTTTTTTTTTACATTGGAAAACATCACTGAGATAGTCATTCCAGAACGTTGTACTTGGTAGAATTGAATTCGAGCAGTGTTTTGGGTCATTGTCACTGATTCTTGGCATGTTTTTTTTTTACATTGGAAAACATCACTAAGTCTATAGGAGGAACGAGCTAGGTGTTGCCGATATTACATTGCTCTGCCAGTCTTTACACCACGGACAATCGGAAATGACTTTTCCGGAAACGATGGTATACATGGAAAAGGAATATTCCAATCTCTTGTCTACATGCGCCGCTATAATCAACCAGAATAGTCAATGGGGCATTGACATGAGTTTGATATGGATGCTGTATGGTATCATGTACCCAGAAAAAAATTATTATGTTTGATTAATGTTCATGTTAAAGGTTAAATAACTGTTAATAGTTATCCTCCCTATCCGTGTGGAAGTGGTAAGTTTTTGGCTATTTAAGTTTAAAGGAAATAACTTGAAGGCTACCGTTTAGGTCGCTAGCTCTCTAGTTTGCGAGTTAGCATGTGTCTCAAGACCCTGCAGTTGCGCAATATGTTGTAAATAAAAAGAGTATAAATGTGACTATAGTCGTGTTTTGTCATGTCTACAGGGCTCTAATAATGCTTTGTTCATTTTAATCTGAAAAAAATAATTTGTCTAGCCACCAACTATATAAGTTATTATTATTTGCCATTTTATTATTATTATTATTATTTATTTATTTATAACTGATTGATTGATTTTCTTTATTTTTGATTTGTTTATTTATTTTTCATCTTATTTTGTGCAGAAAAATAAAAAGTAAGATATTTGAGAACAGTGGAATGTTTTATCAGAGCTTTTCTTGTATAAAATTGAACCAAAATTTTTTGTTTTTAATAAATGCGTTTTTTTTTTTTTTTTTTTTGGAAAACCTGATGCGGTCCCAGTCTCACCCAGACCCTAGCTCCAGTGGCCCCCCAAGTAAATTGAGTTTGAGACCCCTGCTTTAGAGCCTCCTCAATAGAGATGATTTTTTCATTTGGTATAAGTGGAGAACAAATGGCAACATTTTGCTTCTGACCTTTCTGCAGTGGCAATTTTTGCAACTTTTTCTCCACATTTTGCAACATATCTTGTCACACCAGTTAAGCTCAATCAGGACCGTAACATTAGACTCTGAAACTCTTAGACTCTGACAATGTTTTTCCCCCATTTTCCCCATTAGGGGCCAGGTCTCCTGTATAACGTCTCATCATTCCTGACTTCCTTATCAGCATAGAAAGCTTTTAATGTGCCTCTCCGGTACCACCAGTGTTTCTCCCACCCACCCATGAGAAGCTGTTTAGAAGACCCATCTTTACTCTACATGGAAAACAATCAAACAGCCAGTAGATGTCACATACTGTAAATCAAGTTTTACGAGAACATGTTGCGTGATGGCTATATTTGAATGACCTAACAAAAACGCGGTAGTGTTTGTGTAAAGTGTTGAGGTTTGCGTAACGGTTTTGCTCCCCCTCCATTTGCCCCTCAGTCGCAGAAGGAAGTGTTGAGTGATGAGATGCAGGCTCAAGACAAGGCTAAAAGCTTTGTGAAAAGCATATGAAAGGATTATTGTACTGACACTGCAGGCCAGGGTGTATGTTTGAGACTCAGTCGAGAGCTTGGACCTTACTGACTGAGACTTGCTGGTTGGAGACAAAAGCCCAAAGCTTTGGCCTTCATCGGCTTTCGACTGAGGAACACCACAGGCAGTAATTCTCCTCTGTCAGTCCCTGTTCATTACATCACTTAGTGGGAAAGCTGTGGTGTATACCTCAGCACACAAATGGGATAATACCTTTGTGGACTGGGAAATAACAATACACTGTGGGAATATTGCTTGGGGGGGCTGAGAAGGAGAAGACTCGTTAGAACTAAAAGCATTTTAACGCAAATCCGAGTGAGGTTCTTGCTTCGTTGAGCATTGCTTCAATGTGAGTTTGTTGTGCCAGATTAAAACATGATGAGATATCTAAAAAATATATAAATATAGTATATGTATACAGGGTCAGGCAAAATGATCTGACACATTTGTAGGTTAAATAAAACGCAAATAAAGTAAAGTAAAAAAAGTATTTTTATTTTCTAAAAGTACATACAATGCCATTTTGCTTTGTTTCTTTATAATGTTCTTTATGATTGTTTTTTGAGTTTGTTGTGCCAGATTAAAACAGGATGAGATCTCTAAAAAAAAAATATATATATATATATATATATATATTTGTTTCTTTATAATGTTCTTTATAATGGTTTTTTTTGTTTCTTTTTTTGTAGCTGCCATGAATTGGACTGGTTTTGCACTTTTATTGTGGAAACGTTTATCAAAACAAACAAATCTGTAACTGCAACACAACGAACGTTCCGTTTGCACTAAAATTACAATTTTTAAAACATTAAACAGAACAGGCATTATATGTACTTTCTTTACTTTGATTGCCTTTTATTTAACCTGCAAATGTCAGATTTTGCCTGACCCTATATAATGATGTGCTAAATAAAAATAACTTTATTGATTGATGATTTTATTGGCCTCCATATATTGTCTGCATATTGTTCGTCTCTTGCATCCAAACAGACAGAAACAGGGTTGACGCTGCATTGGTTCAGCACCTTGACGCTTAAAAACAATGTGTTAGACGTCTTGTTAGACATACAGCCGCTTTGTCTCTGTGAGGGATAGCGGGGCCACACACACACACACACACGTGCAGAAAATAAGCCTTATGAGGAGCAATGCAAGGTAGTGAAGTAGAAATTAGTAGAGGAAAAGATCATTTCAAAGCAAAATGCTACAACCCACGCATGGGAATTCCGGCTTCAAACCGCATGAACAAGGCGAACTCATCAACATGGATGGACTGACCGACTGGCGGACTTAGCTTAAAGATATCCACCCGACCCAGTTTTTCCGTCTGGGGAAAAAAAGTACACATCAAGATGCGGAGCCTTCATTCTGACAGTCAATACTCACTGAGGCGTTTGATCGGCAAAGTGGATACAAACGGAACAACAAAAACAGATTGTGTAGTTTGCTACATCACAGAAGAAATACAGTAGAAAAAAACATATTTCAAGAAATGCTGCAAATGTTTGACAGACGAATTCGCCTGTGAAAAAGTGTTAGCACATCTGATATCATGCTGACTGGCATGTAATAATGTGATAGCTTCTTTAGATTTGCAGTAATTCAAATACATAGGGGGCTGCACGGTGATCGAGTGGTTAGCGTGCAGGCGTCACAGCTAAAAGACCAGAGTTCAATTCCACCCTCGGCCATCTCTGTGTGGATTTTTCATGTTCGCCCCGTGCATGCGTGGGTTTTCTCCGGGTACTCCGGTTTCCTCCCACATTCCAAAAACATGCTAGGTTAATTGTCCATAGGTATGAATGTGAGTGTGAATGGTTGTTTGTCTATATCTGCCCTGTGATTGGCTGGCCACCAGAAAATGGAAAATAGAAAATATTCTATTGTTATTTTTACAGCAAAATACATCAACAGAATAACAAAACTGGGCGCCAGGCTCTCACTCACACCTTCATCAGCCTTAAAAGGTAGCAGCTGTTTCCTGACACCACCAAGGACGAAGAGGTGAGGAGGTGAATTCTGCTATTTTATTCTCTCTGCAGTGTCAGATTACTCATCTTTTTTTTTTTCTCTCCTGCCTCAGGTTGACTTGGTGCTCCATGCATGCCTCATAGCAGTCATGCACATCTTTGCGCATTTACCGAGAATGCGGCCACACGGCATGGATCGCACAGAGCTTTGTTCTGCATGTAGAGAGAGAAGCGGCTTGGAATAAAAAGGTATACCATGTTTAGTGCATACATTCTTTGCCTTGCCCTTTTTAGCCTTTGATGTGTTTTGGAGAAATTCCAGTTTCTTTCCATTTATTTCCTAGGATTGTAGTGTAGGATGAGAAAGTGTGCAAGCAAGTATTTGCTTCCCAGGAACTGCACCAATCGTCCTCAAAAAGATCAGGGATCACCTGATTGTTAGCAAAAGAACACTATTGCTTTGCTCAATGTTGACCTTAATGGTCGCTGGGGTCAAAAGTCTCACTATATGCTAATTAGTGATCGCAGAAAAACCTTCCACATGCACCCCTTTTCCTTCCTGCTCACAATAATCATTTCAGACTCAGCACATTTGGTTCCATGACCCTAGACGACCCGCTCTTCTGTTTCTTGCAACTTTGTCGAATTTCCGTGTGCGTGTGTTTTGGCTCTAACGCGAGTGTAAAAAACCTGTTGTGCGTCTCTGTGACTGTGTGTATATTTGCGGCTTTTCCTCCCTTGCTTCATTTGCAGGACTTTGAAGAGAGAATTGAAGAGAATGAGATCCAACTCCCCTTGCTCTTCTTCTTCTTCTTCTTCTTCCTCCTCCCTCATGCTTTATTTATCCACTCAAGGCACAGCTGCACCGTGAGCTCATTCCCCATGTAAATAAAGCTCCTGTCTCTCCTCACACTTCACAGGTTTATCGTGAGCCTTTTCCCCCGCGCTTATCAGCTCATTACTCTTGCTCAAGGAACATATCTTCCTCCTGTTTATGTCTGAGGAGTTGTCAACAGATCAGAATAAAGTTTGGCTTATGTAAGACGTGGATAACGTTTGATTTTTAGGATAATCACTGAAGAACTAATCCCGTATCAGAGCAAGAAAATAGCATCGCAGCACCAAATGAAACATCTGCCTGTACCAGCAGTAAACAATCCCAACATTTTCTGGAACGGTCCAACAGTCATCACACGTTATTCAATTATAATCTCACGAAACTTCACCTCAGTGGACTACATTCGAAAATATTCATTACACATGTACGTTTTGCTTTTTCTTTGGCTTATTTGTGTACCATTGGGTTGCCTCGATGTAAGAAAGCGGTCCACACGTTGCTCATCAAACATAAAGAATACCCGATTTGATGTTTACTTTGATAGTATGTGTTTGCATGTGTTTACGTTTAAATACTGTGCCTCTCTTTGGCAGGAGCCAATCACAGGTGACAACACTCACTATGACCTGGTCGACCCATTCGAAATTGCAGGAGGCCATTACTCAATATAACAGTCTGATTCACGGTGTCATCTTGCAAAGCACAATAAACTCATCAAACAGCAAATTCACACTCATAGTCACTCATACATACCTACAAAATATACAAACAGGTACCAATACGAGTTTAAAATTGTGGGGAAATGTTATTTTAAAGTTTTTCCCACAATGCATTGCATCTATGGTCTATGTTACTTTTGTCTTGGAGTGACTCGGTTAGTAACTATAGCTAATTACTTTTTTAAAGTATGTCTTGCATTGTGCATCACAAGCTGAGTAGTTTTGCAAGAAATTGGGCACATTGTTGAGTCTTCGATTGGTTCCAGATGATAGTTAACCGCATTGTCATGATATCACTTAAGTGACTCCCTTTGCCTTCAACATTAGTCTTTCATCTTCCAGCCAATGAGAGCGTCGTCAGTTCCAAGTCTTTGTGTTTATCTTTCCGGTCTCAATGACCAAGCTGCCCAATAGAGATAAATATTGGAATGCGGCCTAATCATCCACCTGTGCACGAGGCCATTGACCAGACATATTAAGTGAAAGAGAACCAGGAATTAAAAAGAGCAGCGTGTGTCAAACAGAACTAGACTATTTAGTCTATGGTATCCCAAGGACTTATTGATAATACAGAGCTGCAGGGGGAAAACCACAATTATTGGTGACACAGACACGAATTATGAACAGTCACTGTGTGTGCTCATCCACTGCCAGTGCCCCTTTGTTTACACATTTTATTAGATTAGATTAGATTAGATTCAACTTTATTGTTATTGCTCATGTCACTGGTACAGGGCAACAAAATGCAGTTAGCATCCAACCAGAAGTGCAATTTTATAAGTACCTTAGTAGTAAGTAAATGTAGAAAAAAATGGACAGATCTATGTAAAAAAACTATAACTATGACTATAATACAGTGAGGATATGTACAGGCATATAAATGACTATAATATGGCTATTGTAGATTATACAGATTATAAACAGTATGGATGTGACAATATATGTATAATAACAGTAATATGTACAGTATTGCAATGAAGTGACTAGAGTACGGTTATTGCAGATTATATTAATTATAAACAGTATGATCTATGAATGCAACAAGATATTACAGTAATATGTACAATAGTGCAATATGTACAATAGTGCAGTGAAGTAGTGCAATGAAGTGATTGGGCGGGGGCATAGATCAGCGGGGGGATGTAAGTAGTGGAAGGGGTTTAATTTATTATTATTATTATTGTATACAAAATTAACTAGTGCTGACTGTAATGGCTTTGTAGATGCTGTCCAAATCCATTCTAGGAGAAACAGACAACATATAGACGACAATTACGCTCAAAGTATTTACTAACATTTCTAAACTTCCAATTTCCTTGCTCTTTATTTCAAGTTAAGTCAAGTTAAGTTCAAGACTTAAACAATTCTGACAGAATGGTGTCAGTCATTACCAAAGTCTGCACGGTGGCAAGTCGGCATACAACATCACGAAAAGTTGTATGACACATCGTCCCAGATGCCTGCCGTCATAAACATCATCATTGCCAGCCATCAGTCAGGCTTATTCTCTATAGGGATGCATGGAGGTTGTCTCAGTGTATTTAGTCAAAAAGAAAAGTACACTTACATAAACAGTGGAAACTCAAGGAACGCTGAGTCTGTCAATATTGTGTAAAATATTTGACATTCTATTAACATTTAGTAATAATTGGACATAGTATAAAAAAAAGGTAACCACTGTAATTCTGAATATTAAAAAAAATAGAGCATGCAGACAGTATGTCTCATTTTTTAAACATTCTTAATTCGGACCCTCCAGGAATATATGATGTTGCAACCGCTGCAATTCACACAAATTTAACCACCCCCAGCGAATTAGGCATGGCCTCAAATTTTAGGCAATCATCGTCACTTTTGCCAGATCAGATTTTGCCCCCGAGGAGCACTGAAAACATGCGTGTCAACCGTCTAACCAATAAAATGTGTCCCTGCATCGCCCACCCACGTCCTCACTTCACGTTCTCACATAAACAAAAGGAAAACTTGGATAAGAATGATTCAAAAGGAATGCGCCAAAATCAGCACGCTATATTTCAAAATTGAAAAACAATTGAAAACTCCAGCTTAAACACGTGTTGTACATTCTAGTTTTAATTCCGTGTTTTTAAGAGTGCTCAATGTGGCCACCATCGGCAGCACGAGATGAGAATTCTTTCTAAACGTGTTTTAGAATGTCGCGGTCGGCTGTATTAATTGCAGCTGTTATTCGATCTTTCATGTCATCGATATTTGCTGGATCTGGTGGAACATAAACATTTTCTTTAACATACCCCCCCACACACAACATAAATGTCACACATATTGAGGTCTGGGGATCTGGCAGGCCAAGCACACAGAGTGAGGTTGTTAGCAGCTGAATACAGCTGAATAGGTGCAGATTCTGGAAGAAATAGAAAGCTTTCTGTGCTGGTTATTGTATGTAGCTGCTCTATAGGAGTCCACAACTCATTCCTTCATTCATTCATTTTCTACCGCTTTTCCTCACGAGCTGTCTTCGGGCGAGAGGCGGGGTACACCCTGGACTGGTCGCCAGCCAATCACAGGGCACATATAGACAAACAACCATTCACACTCACATTCATACCTATGGACAATTTGGAGTCGCCAATTAACCTAGCATGTTTTTGGAATGTGGGAGGAAACCGGATGCACGGGGAGAACATGCAAAGGGTGGAATTGAACCCTGGTCTCCTAGCTGTGAGGTCTGTGAGCTAACCACTCGTCCACCGTGCCGCCGAGTCCACAACTCAATTACAAATAAATGAATAAAATATCCCCTTTAAAGAAATTGCAATGAAACAGCATTATTATTATACGTTATTATTTGTCATTACAATAATAACAATAATATCGCTTGGCATCAAAACATTTCAAACACCTCGTTGATTTGGGTGTCTCGTGACATACGGCGGGCATCATGTTTCTCTTTGTATTATTTTATTATTGTTTATTTGTATTTTTTTTGCTTGTCTTCCTCATCCATCAACACATTTCCCCTACCTGTTGTGGTGTTAACCAAGTCCAGTTTTACAGCACACACACAAATATCTAAAACAGAGGGAGACATGAAAGCAAGATGCTTATAAACAGTTTCAGACAAACAAGCAATACACCATCGCCAAGCTTCCCGCTGCAAATACACGTACAATCACAATATTTGGACAGTGAGTGAATGCGTTGGATCAGAAAGTCTTTCAGGTTTCTTGCAGATTGTGTGTCCACAGGACACGGAGCAGAATGACAGGAAAACATCTTTCAGGAAATGATGGTCTGAAGATCCTTTCTGTTTTTAAACCCTCAGTGCTCTGACTGAACTCATGCATGCTGGCTTTAGACGCATGCCGTGTTTATATATGTTGGACAATTTCTATTCTGTCCACTGATCAGGAAGTTTTGTGACGGAGAAAGGAAAAAAAAAAATCCCAAATGTTTTCTGTTCTCTTCAGAAAAACAATAACTGTGTTAGACATGAGTGTGGGTGTGCATACTGAGAGGGAATGTGTGCAACAGATCTCTGTCGGGGCATTTGCTTGCTCGGAGGAGACACTGCTGAATGGCTGCTTCGGCAAGAGCTTCCCTAACAGTGTGACACGCCATATGGCTCGGCTCTTCACTTGTGAGCTCATCAGAGGCCCATTCACCACTTTCCAAGAAGCACTTACACTGGAATATGCCCTTTCACATTAATACCGTAGTAGTTCATATATCCCAATTCCATTTAGAGAGCTCAGACTCCAAATCAGTGCCCCTTTCACAACCACACTGTGATTGACTGCCCCCCAGGTGCGGTCTGTTGCAATCAGCTGGTATAGGCCCCAGCTCTGGTATCATAAACTATAGGGAATGAATGTATGCATATTTGGTTTAAACCCCTGACAGACACTCGGGAAACTCTTTAAGAAATGGAAATTTGAATGGTGAAACTATAAAACTATAAACAACACGTCCAACAAAGAAATCTAGCATTAGCAGCGGCTACTAAATCACTACAAGCATCTGATAGCCTAGCATAAGGTAAGTGGTGCTTTAAACCGTGAATATCATTTGAAAAGGAACATGTTTGATCTTATTATTCATTCTAAATTATTTTAAGCTATCTAGCTAGCATCTAGCTATCTAGCTAGCTAGCATCTATCTATCTAGATATCTATCTGTCAATCTATCTATCCAGCTATCTATCTATCTAGCTAGCATCTAGCTAGCTAGCGTCTAGCTAGTATCTAGCTAGCTAGCATCTAGCTAGTATCTAGCTAGCATCTAGCTAGCTAGCATCTAGCTAGTATCTAGCTGGCTAGTATCTAGCTAGTATCTAGCTAGCATCTAGCTAGCTAGCATCTATCTATCGCTCTATCGCTCTATCTATCGCTCTATTGCTCTATCTATCGCTCTATCTATCGCTCTATCTATCGCTCTATCGCTCTATCTATCGCTCTATCTATCGCTCTATCTATCGCTCTATCGCTCTATCTATCGCTCTATCGCTCTATCTATCGCTCTATCGCTCTATCGCTCTATCGCTCTATCTATCGCTCTATCGCTCTATCTATCGCTCTATCGCTCTATCTATCGCTCTATCGCTCTATCTATCGCTCTATCTATCGCTCTATCTATCGCTCTATCGCTCTATCGCTCTATCTATCGCTCTATCTATCGCTCTATCGCTCTATCTATCGCTCTATCGCTCTATCGCTCTATCTATCGCTCTATCGCTCTATCTATCGCTCTATCGCTCTATCTATCGCTCTATCGCTCTATCTATCGTTCTATCGCTCTATCTATCGCTCTATCTATCGCTCTATCGCTCTATCTATCGCTCTATCGCTCTATCGCTCTATCTATCGCTCTATCTATCGCTCTATCGCTCTATCTATCGCTCTATCTATCGCTCTATCGCTCTATCTATCGCTCTATCGCTCTATCTATCGCTCTATCGCTCTATCTATCGCTCTATCGCTCTATCTATCGCTCTATCGCTCTATCTATCGCTCTATCTATCGCTCTATCTATCGCTCTATCTATCGCTCTATCTTCCGTCCACAATCCTGAAACATAAACACATTTATTTCCCTTTTTTGTGCATCATAACGAGAGAAAACGTATTAATATGAGCTAGCTAGTCATTGGGATCTACCTATTTTGACTACAAAGCTGTCTTTAAAAACCTCTAACAATGTTTAATTGTTTGATAATCAAGCGTTAACAAGTACATTGATGATAACATGTAGTACTTACACTATCTTGCCATGTTTTTGATGAAAATGTCTTTCCTAGAAGCACTGGAGCTACCAGGAGGTTACGCTACGTCCATCGACAACAGCAGCATAGAAACAACGACAACACTTACAATGGCCGCTGTCATTGGGATGGCTGTATCTTCCAGCACAGGACGTGTGCGCCAGCCCTCAGGTAAAAAATGCTAACAGTAGCAAAATTGAGAGCTAAGTATCCACTCTTTTGTCTGTTTTGTCTGTGATTGACGCTGAGACAAGCAGCTACCGAGGCGTTGTTTTACTACGCCAGATAGTTTTATGTGTTAGCTGCTACAATAACAATATCGCCGTAATTTGGTTAATATACAAATCAGTAACATAAATGGAACACTGTTGGCATTTTTGTTGTTTTTTTGGGGGGGGGCTTTATCGTCAAAATAGTTAGATCTCATGTCATACATTGTTGGCTAGCTCATACTAACCCGTTGAAGTAAAATGCATCTAGTACTCACCTGATATGTCAATTCCTCGTCCTTAGTCAGCCATTGTGAGCTGTACTTGGCTTGTTGAACAGTTTTACTTTGATCTACCGTAGTAGCGGGTTGCTGACCTCGGAGAGAGAAATCTGATATCTGATCAGAGTAGAACCACTGCACCTCTGAAGTGGCTCGGGCATCTGGTCAGAAAAGCTACAAATATAAATGAAGCGAGCTTAGCAGGTTTGAAAGGTTTTTCTTCTGGTGCCTCCAGGGGGAAACCCACGTCAGACTTCGAAAAACGGCTACTATAAAGGTCAAGATGCTAAAGTAGTTATTGTTGTTGTGTTATCCTCCAAAGAGACTGACATTGTCCCAGGGTGATGATGACAGTCACTAGTAAAAGCTATTTTCTTTTGCGGATCTTTGTAGACCACATCTGGTCTTGCCCCAGATTAAACGGCCCGAATGTGACCTGAGCTGGAAGTGATTTGTTCACCATCAACCGTCACTGCTGCCAAAAGGCACGGGGGCGGAGACGGTGGTGAGGGAGGTGATGATTCCTGTGGAAGGCTGAGTGCAGGGAGTTCATCTGGATTTCAAATTTGGTTGGTTAGTAGTGTGACACTTGTTGCTTTTTCAAATGCAAGGTGTTTTGAGAGGGGAATACAAAATAGTTCCAACTTTATGTGTACCAAAAAACAAGTTAACGTTGTGGTAGTCTAGAAAGGCAAGATCATAATAACACTGCTATCCAAATACTTCTTCTAATACGGTATAGCACTTCCAGGTTTGACACCGCCATTAGAAGACACATAGGATGAATCAGCTGCTTGGACGTCTAAAACAGCTGCTGCAGGTCCAGAGTTGGGAGGAGAGGGGCACTGCCAAGGTTATTTTCCGTACAGCAACACTGTCAGAAGACGTATGTATTAAGTGCAGTCCAGCTCGAAGTCTGTGTGGAAGGCACGCAATAACTGAAGCACGAGATCTGTGGTTGCATCTGGCAGCGTTTTTATTTTCCTGTTAATGGGTGTAATACTCTCAACTTTGACTTTTCTTAAAATGAAAGCCACAAAAAAATACATTCTTTCAGTCCAGAGCGCGAGAATCAACACATATCAAAGTATTTGCAATAGTTTTGCAGGGTGGTGCAGCGGTTCTGGGTTTGAACTGCGGCTTGTGTCATTCTATTTACATGTGCTTGTGTGGGTTCTCTCCAAGTACTGCAGGCTAACTCATGTATGCAAGTTAACCGAAGCTCCAGAACACTTCCACCATCTCTAAAATACGTATGTAAGACATTCAAAGATGTGTAGTACTCTGCATTGGTCATTAGGTGTCAGTAATGTTCGGTGAGACATATAAACAACAAACGAGATCACCAGAACAACAGGCTTGATTGCAGGTTTTTATTGTCTCAAACCCAATAATCTCAAACAAAAACACAGATCACTGTTGCAGCCTTAACCCATGGCAAGCCGAAAGTCAAGTGGTGAGAGTGCAGGCCTCACAGAAGGAAGACCCGAGTTCAATTCCACCCTCGGCCATCTCTGTGTGCAGTTTGCACGTTCTCCCCGTGCATGCGTGGGTTTTCTCCGGGTACTCCGGTTTCCTCCCACATTCCAAAAACATGCTAGGTTAATTAACAACTCCAAGTTGTCTATAGGTATGAATGTGAGTGTGAATGGTTGTTTGTCTATATGTGCCCTGTGATTGGCTGGCCACCAGTCCACGGTGTACCTGGACAGCTGGGATAGGCTCCAGCACCACCGCGACCCTTGTGAGGAAAAGCGGTAGAAAATGAATGAATGAATTATTTAGACCAAAAATCTACGAATTTGCAGAGGCCATGGATGATGTATGGTAAATATGGAAGGATATGAAACATAAGCTTACTTTACTTGTAATAAATTAATAGTGTATGTGAAAACGGATCACATAAGAAATGACTCTCCACATGAGCCTCTGGACTTTCCTCTACGCCTGATGACAACCTTGATGAAAACAATTAGCACTTCGGGAGAACATAAGGCCCTTCAAGAAAGAATTTGGGATTTTCTGTAAACTTTTACCAAAACTGTTGCATATTTTAGTCGTTTTTTCATGTACCCTTCATTAGTCTACGTCATCCTAGTGACGCGAAAACATCAGAAAGACTCATTTACTTTTATATCCATTCATGTCTGATGGCTAATCTTGTGTGGTGGGCCAGCTCTTAATGTCTTTCACTCTACAGGGCACTTAGTTTGCTGTCCGACTCAGATAAAAAACAGAAACTTGAGGTTTAAAAGCCTTAAACTGATGAGTAGGAAATGATGTAATTAGGTTCATCTGTGTTCTATCGGAAAGCTCCAACCTCTTGCACCCATTGGGGCCATGTGGTGTGTAATGTGTGCAGTGTTCAAACAAACGTGCTTGTGACCTCAAGTCATCCCAATGTACTTTGCAGGCTTGAACACATGCATATACAGTATGTATATTTTACATTTATATTCAGTAGATATGTCTGATCTTGACCGTGATACCGATACTCCCCCCACACGGCGAGATCCGCCTGACCTGGCAAGAAAAACAAAGACGGTAAAATTAGTACTTTTATTTATTCTATTTTTTTATAGAGCCAACTGTGGTGTGTTTATGCTTGTGCCTTTTTAATAATGCGATAGAGATCTATGTTGGCTTAAGGAAATACTCTCAGATTTTTATTAATGTCAGAGAGAGAATCACGTTGTTAGACCGCACGCATCTATTGTGTGCTTTCTGTCGGTAAATCCCAATTCCAGCCAAATATAATGATAGCATTTACTTCATGATTCAAGGTATTATCTGGAATGAATAAATATGGGAACCTGTCAGGCTAAAAAACGGAGTAGTGGAAAAGATTTTAAAGATATCCAGACCCTGATCACATGAGCACACGGACCCCTGCTGAGCATATTTCTGGCATCTGATGAGAGGATGGTTTTGTTTTTTTTTTTGTCTTGTCAAAACTGCCTTTTTTTGTTGTTAGCTGTATTTTTTTAGGGATTTGTTTTGGAACATTCTCTGTTCAATTTTATAGGAATGATGATACATCAATAACAATACAGTGGTACCTCAGGATTAATTATTAATTTGTTGCAGATTCATTCCTTAGCACCTTCACCCCTTCCACAACATAAGATACAGTAGCTTGGCTTTTTTCTTTCTAAGCCAAGATGGAACTTGTTGGTGTTGACTTCCTGTACATCCTGGCGAAATCGTATTCGCAATTTGTTTTTTTAATTGAATCATTTAACTCATTCATTAATTTTCTGCTGGAGCCTATCCCAGCTGTCTTCAGGTGAGAGGCAGGGTACACCCTGGACTGGTGGCCAGCCAATCACAGGGCACATATAGACAAACAACCATTCACACTCACATTCATACCTATGGACAATTTGGAGTGGCCAGTTAACCTAGCATGTTTTTGGAATGTGGTAGAAAACCCACGCATGCACGAGGAGAACATGCAAACTGCTGAGGGTGGAATTGAACTTGTGTCTCCTAGCTGTGAGGCCTGCATGCTAAACACTTGAGAACCGTGCAGCCCAGGACTATATTTTTTGTCGTACAAATTAGGGATGTCCGATATTTGCTCCACACAGAGATAGCCGAGGGTGGAATTGAACCCGGGTCTCCTAGCTGTGAGGTCTGCGTGCTAACCACTCGTCCAATGTGCTGCCCTCGGGCTCTAATAATGCTTAAAAATGGTTTTCTATGCCATAACTGTGAAAATACTTTATTCATTAATATGAATCGGAGGCAACCAGTCCACCGTGCAGCCCTGAATCATTTAACTATTGATTAAATTGCTGGCACTCCCAAACTTTGGTAAGTAGTACTGGTAGTAGTAACCAAGGGTAGAAGGGAAAATTGTTGTTGCATTGACTCCCACTGGTGGTAGAGTGGTCGTCCCCCAACCTGACGGTTGCTGGTTCGATCCTCACAGCCCTTTGACTGTCTTGGAAGTGGAAAAGCGCTATACCATTAACTACGTTCCTGGGTTTTTATCTGCAGCGTGTGTTCTGACAAAACAAGGCAATATTTTAACCAGATTGGCACCAAATTTCAAAACCGCACCATCTCTGAACAGGAAAGTAAAATGGAAGAAAATATTTAAGATTGAACAAAACTTTGTCAGAAATAGAACATATGAATGGAAGCTATATAAAATGTCTTAAATCAGCTACAGGATGAAGAAAAGACCTCTGTTGAGGTCTATGGAGTTCATGAATGTACTGTATTTGGGTCTATCCTGCTTTCCCCAGGCCAAGTATAGCGAGTGGAACAGTTGCAGATGGCTTGTTTCAGGAAACCACGGGCCCAAAAGGGATCCCTCTCTGCTGTGCATTTAGTATACAAACTACAAAGGCAAGCTGCGGTCAGCACACCCTTGTGAAAGGGGCTAAAATAGTGTCAGCAGGATGTCCAACAGACTGCAAGCAAGCAGACGAGAGAGCAAAACAGAAACCTGCACGACAAGGAGAGGGTAACAAGACATTGCTAAGGTGAGCACCTTGAAACCTTAAAAAAAACAAAGCAAAAACATCTCAATAGGAATTATTGTTTATTTCTTGTTGATAAACATGCCAAGACATCAGAAATGTCTTTTTATGAGAAAATTCAGTTATAAATCTACAGTAAATGTCCCAAGGGTAAAAGAGACACTGCCAGAAATACTTACAGTGGGAGAAATAATTCTTTATCCCCAGCTGATTTTCTACGTTTACCCCCTTACAAAGACATAGCCCCTCCATTTTTGTAGTATAGGTTTATAGTTTTCAGCTCTATGGCATGTTTTGAGGCTGCACGGTGGTTGAGTGGTTTGTGCGCAGGCCTCACAGCAAGAAGACCTGGGTTCAATTCCACCCTCGGCCATCTCTGTGTCGAGCAAATATCAGACATGCCTAATTTTTACAACAAAAAATACAGTTCTGGGCTGCACGGTTCTCAAGTGTTTAGCCTGCAGGCCTCACAGCTAGGAGACCCAAGTTCAATTCCACCCTCGGTCATCTATGTGTGGAGTTTGCATGTTCTCCCCGTGCATGCGTGGGTTTTCTTCCGGTACTCCGGTATCCTCCCACATTCCAAAAATATGCTAGGTTAATTGGCGACTCCAAATTGTCCACAGGTATGAATGTGAGTGTGAATGGTTGTTTGTCTAGGAAGACGTCAATGCATTGAGGGACTGATGAATGCGGCCATTTCCTGTAAGCCAGAACACAGAGGATGGGTCCAGCAGAATTACAGAAAGTAAGAAAATATGACCAAGTCAAAGGGAAGCTAAGAAAGAAGCACATTAAGTAAGTTTTTCCTCACCAGGGTCATGGGCTGGTGGCCAGCCAATCACAGGGCACATATAGACAAACAACCATTCACACTCACATTCATACCTATGGACAATTTGGAGTGGCTAATTAACCTAGCATGTTTTTGGAATGAGGGAGGAAACCACAGAAAACCCACGCATGCACGGGGAGAACATGCAAACTCCACACAGAGATAGCCGAGGGTGGGATTGAACTTGGGTCTCGTGGCTGTGAGGACTGCGCGCTAACCACTCTCCACCGTGCAGCCCGTTTTTTTTTTACATATTAAGAATGTAATTTAACATTTTCTATTCTTGCACCAAATATTGAATTAATTTTATTAAAAGTGACAATGTGACCTCTTGTACTCAATTGTATTCAATTTCGAGTCTTTTTAGTGTGAGATTTCTCGAGTGTTGCTCCTCTGATTAGAAGCAAGCCTGAATCTGACCGCCATGACTTGATTGCAGTGATCGTAGCCTGCTGTAATCTTGCCCCCGGCATACCAAGGTGACATATTAGAGTGAGATACCTGATGAAAGTGGTTACTTTTTCACTGACTAATGTCAAAAACAGAGCCTCCCACTCAAGCACAAAGAATGTAGCTTTGTACCTCTTCAGACTCGGTAAAATCACATGCTGCTTCTCACGTTTAGCGCTGTGTTTTGTGTCAAAGTTTGCATTCCTGCAATATTAAAACATTCTTGTACAGATGTTTTTTAGCACAGCGCCGAAAGGGTGTGATTAGCAATGAGGTACCACACATGGTTGTGATGAATTTTGATGCTAGTTTGGCTTCCTCGCTTGCAAACTGTCACTCCTCTGTGGCTCCGAGAAACAAACAAACAAAAAATAAAGCAGGTGTTTGCTTGTTTGCCTGGCTGTTACTGGTTTTCATTATAAACTTCACACTGGTGCCTGAGTCATAATACGCTCTGGAGACTCAAGGCTCAAGTGCAGTCGTCCTCAGCAATTTGCGGTTCGAATTTTGCGGCTCTATCACTCATTTTCATGCATAAAAATGGCTAAATGTACTGAAATACAAATATAGTTGTCTCTGTTCTATCGAGCTGAATTGGTTCCACACGCGACTGCAATAAGTGAATTTCCGCAAATTAGGATTCATATTCATTCATTCATTTTCTCCCGCTTATCCTCATGAAGGTCGCAGGGGTGCTGGAGCCTATCCCAGTTGTCTTCAGGCGAGAGGCTCGGTACACCCTGGACTGGTTGCCTCGGATTCATATTCATTCATTCATTTTCTACCGCTTTTTCCTCACGAGGGTCGCGGGGGTGATGGAGCCTATCCCAGTTGTCTTCAGGCGAGAGGCTCGGTACACCCTGAACTGGTTGCCTCGGATTCATATTACTAAAAAAAATATTTTCACAGTTATGGCATAGAAAACCATTTTTTAAGCATTGTTAGAGCCCTAGGGCTGCACGGCGGTCGAGTGGTAAGCGCACAGACCTCACAGCTAGGGGACCCGCGTTCAATTTCACCCTCGGCCATCTCTGTGTGGAGCAAATATTGGACATCTCTAATTTTTATGACCAAAAATATAGTCCTGTGCTACACGGTTGACAAGTGTTAAGCATGCAAGCCTCACAGCTTGGAGACACGGGTTCAATTCCACCCTCTGTGCCACACCATCTCTGTGTGGAGTTTGCATGTTCTCCCCGTGCATGCGTGGGTTTTCTCCATTTTCCTCCCACATTCCACAAAACATGCTAGGTTAATTGGCGACTCCAAATTGTCCATAGGTATGAATGTGAGTGTGAATGGTTGTTTGTCTATATGTGCCCTGTGATTGGCTGGTGACCAGTCCAGGGTGTACCCCGCCTCTTGCCCAAAGAAGACAGCTGGGATAGGCTCCAGCACCACCGCGACCCTTGTGAGGATAAGCAGTAGAAAATGAATGAATACTATATTTACATGTTCATTCATCTACACGGCTTCTTCTGTCTTGTACTTGTATTTTAGTTAGTTCACTTAGCTATTTTTATGCTTGAAAATGTGAAATGAAACCAGGTGTTAAGACGTTATTTTTGCCAGCTGTAGCATTAATGTTATTTGAAGTGGTTTGTACGAGTTCCTTTTCTCATCCATAGCATGGACATCCAATGTACGCTAGTTAACATGACTCAAAACATTCAAGTGTGACAATTTACAGTAAGTCACCTTGAGGTGAAAATGATGCCAATATTTCATCCTATGACCTCATCTATGGGAAGCGGCGCTTTGAAAGGTTGAAACTGATCCTCAGGATAATCCAAGTGGGGATGTGATGTGAAATCATGATGTCAAGAGCATAACAATTTTACCCTTTGTGTATATGCGCAAGATGGGGTGATGTGCACAAAATTCCAACAAGGAGAATAATACGTCACTCATCTGACGTAGACACTAGGATTGATTTCATGTCCAGTTGGTGACCTCTAGGAAAATATGTAAGAAAAAAAAACAATAAAAAAATCAGACAGATTGTTATTGTACATTATCAACAAGTTGTGTTTTTATGACCAAACTATTCTGTCTGCTGCGTCCAATTTCCTCCATAGACTCATGTTTGCATCTGACTGGGTCAGGACTATTTCCTGGGGACGTAATCTAAAGGAAGCCTCGCTATCTGACATGCTTCTAAAGCCCTTCATTGTCAAACAGAAGAAGACACAAGGTGAGGTTGTCAAACCTGAAACATTTTGTTTGTATTTAAATAGGTAGAAAACATTTGGGTTGCTTGAATGTGGGTTTCTATTACTGTAGCAGGGACCCCCTCCATGTTTCTGTAATCTGCGTCTGTGTGTATGTCTCTGAATGGGAAGGTTTTGTTTGAATGGACATAAGAACCTTGACCTCAACCCCATCAAATACCTTTGTGATGAAACAGAATGACAGAATCTTCCCTTCTCTTGTGTTGCATCTTGTGTCTTAGCTACTAAGCCGTGTTTCCATTGGGTGGGTGCGTTCAAGGGGCGGGGTGTGTAGCTGTAGATGTTCACCTACTTAAATCTTCTGATGTCACAGAAAAACAGAGAAGAAACAAAAATCAAAGCTGACAGTGTCGTTATCAGATGGAAAATAACAGTGAGACAACTCTTGCTAGTTTTACCCTTTGGGTATTTTACCTGAGCAGTAACAACATTGGTTTTGTTCATTCTATAGTCTTGATTTTTCATGCTTTGCCATTCTTCTACGTCCCTTCCTCCTGAGTTGAGCTGGTTTTCTGACTGCCAGGATCCTCTTGTCTCAATCATTTTGCATCACATTCCTGCTAATTTCTCTGCCCAGTACAACATCGATATAATGTGGTGCCTGACTCAAGATGACTAGCAAGGTTAAAGCTACAAAGTCGCAGTTGTTTTGCCCCACCAGATTTGAACAACTCGTCTTCAAAAGCTTGGGTTCCTGTCTACCATTTCCTGTTTTTATTTTGCTGGAAATCTTCATCTGAAAATATAATTTTTTAGACCGCACGGTGACCAAGTGTTTAGCATGTTCACCACACAGTAAGGAAATCAGGAATACCTGGGTTTGATTCCAAAAACATGCATGTTAGGTTAATTGGCGATTCCAAATTGTCCATAGGAATGAATGTGGATGTGAATGATTGTCTACATATGTGCCCTGTGATTGGCTGGCGACCAGTCCAGGGTGTATCCCACCTGTGATAGGCTCCAGCATAACCCTAGTGAGGATAAACTGAGAATATGATGTAATTTCAAATCACAAAAATGACTTCTTGCTACTCACTCAGCCATATTAAAACCATAATAATAATTATGCATTCTCAATATCAATATCAATTAAATATATTTCTTTAATTCTTCTGACAGATTATATTGACACAGCAGATGAGCTCTGGTTTGAGCGGAACCCAGGATGAAATATTGAAACGATAGGAAACAGTGAAGAGGACCAACCTTATCAGTTCAAACTTTGTTGTATTTCACTTCCTGCTTCTGTTGCATATCCAAAATGGCTGTGTCCCTTTAAGCCTGTGAAGTGAGCTTTAAAGACATATTTCAGGTACAGAGTGAGTAAAAAAATAAATAGATAATACTTGGAACATGAAGAAGTTAGCCCAGACAATTCCTTATCTAACCACAATGTAGCGTTGATAACCCAAATAAGGAAGTTATTGGATTTACTTGTGAAACCAGTAGTGAAATAGATACTGTTTATCGGCACTGAACATGGAGGCAGGCTGCCTAAAAACGTCAGTTTGTATACAGTACGCGCTTGATATCATCATTTCTGCTTTGATTTGTGAGAGGTGGTTCAAAAAGTCTGTTCCACGGTACATCTGCATGGCTCTTTAAAGAAATCCAGTTTGAATTTGACCCAAGTTTGACCTGAGAAACAGGAGTGCTTTATATTTATACTGAAAGATGACATGAAGGAGCTCTGCCACGTCTCAAGTGGGGGGGTTATGAAACGCTAATCATGCCAAAAGTTCAGGTACAACAACTTGAAAATACCTGGTAAAGATGTCAGAAATTGTGGTTGGAATAATTTGCTGAATGGTGTGGCATCATGTGTACATTTTATTCATATTTATTTTATTTATTTACTCAGTAACACCATGTCAAGTAGTGTTTAGGTATAGTGTACGACAATAGTATGTGAAACGCTTATTGTTCCCGGATGGGTAAGCATTGTCACCATCACTTCCCACATCCATTATGTTATGGTTTGGTGATGAGATGTTGAATGCTGAATCCCCGGTATGCAGAGGGTCCAGGTAACAAAATCCTGCAAAAATCCTGGGAAGTAAGACAAAACATCTAGGTGATAGCATGTGTGAGCAACAATAAACCTACAAAGTCAGAATGACTCTGCTGGGATTATAAACCCCACTGGTCACTAATTGACCACAGCTGCACACACAGAGCCACTGAGGTAAAGTGGCAGCACCGAATACCCGGCAGGAAGTCAATCTTACAAAATAAGAGTGTAGAACATTCATTCATTTTCTACTGCTTACTCTCACGAGGGTCGCGGGGGTGCTGGAGCCTATCCCAGCTGTCTTCGAGCGAGAGGTGAGGTACACCCTGGACTGGTGGCCAGCCAATCACAGGGCACATATAGACAAACAACTATTCACACTCACATTCATACCCATGGACAATTTGGAGTCGCCAATTAACCTAGCATGTTTTTGCTAGCAACCGGAGTACCATGCAAACTCCACACAGAGATGCCTGACGATGGACCTGAACTCGGGTCTCCTGGCTGTGGGGCCTACGCTCTAACCACTCGACCATTGTGCAGCTCGAGTGTAGAACAGGAAGTGACAATTTGCAGAGCATGACGCATTAAGCAGTGCAGTCGCAGTGCAGTCGTATCCCGCGGGGCGGCATTGCTCAGGTGGGAGAGTGGTGGTCTCCCATCCTGAAGGTTGTGGGTTCCTCTGTCCTCCCTTGATCTTTGGGAGATAATGAACCCCCAGGTGTGTCATCAGTAGCTAAATTAGCTTTGAGTTGCTATACAAGCAAAAGACCATCTACCAACCAACACGATGGTGAAGTCCATTGAAGAAGCTCATGCAATAGAGAATGTGCAGAGAGCAGGAATATTGCAAAAAACTCGGGGGAAAAAAACATTATGGGAGAGAGAATTACTAACTACAAGACCGCTTCGGGCATTATGATTAGTTATTAACAGAAAATGACAAGAAAGGTCAAAGATGCTACAAAAATTACTTGAAAATTCCCCCTGAATTGCTCCAAGAAGTAATGGAAAAGTTAAGGCATTCCGAGGCATGCTTTGTTACGCATCACCTGCATTGTTTACACATAGGTTTCAGTGCGTTCATGTTGCATTTGTAACTACTTCATGGAAAACTATGCATGCCACAAACCTGCACAGTTTATGTATACTTCATACCTCGAGCAATTTACTTATTGGCACGCCATTGGCATGCAAATTTGCATACTACTACGAGGACAAAGTACATACGAGAGGAAACAAGGATTTAGTAGTTATATATACAGTTATGGTATATTGGGCACTAAGGTAAAAAGGTGATGAATCTCTAATTTTCTGTTATTGGGCAATTCTTTTCACATTTCACAAGTTCCAGTGATATTTTAGCTTTAGTTTTAGCTTAAATGTTGCTTGTTCTGCTCACTGCAATCAGGAGCGTGTTCAGACTCGGCTCCACTCCATGAGAGTGACAGGTTCAGCAGTAACCCTTCTCTGTCTTTTTGTTTTTGTTGGTTGCGTTTTTAACTTTATTTCTTAGTATTAACATTTTTGGAAATCTATTTTTGAAGAATTTCTACATGAGAGACAAGCGCATGTATGCAGCATTGACATCACGTGAAACTCGGCAATAGAAAAAGCTCTGATTGTTGTAAATCATGAAATCATAAAGTGTACTACTACACACGGCTGTGTGTCTGTCAACTGTAGTGAACTTGCTGGCTCCGCTTAGTCCAAGATGACCCATTTACACAGTAACCCTGCCAGCGGGATTTGGGCCAGCATTTTCTACAAGCCCTGACAGCCACTAAAAGGGCCCTTGACCCAGAATACCAAAGTGTATCCAGCAACACACAAAGAAGAAGGACAAAATTATCTTGAAGTACAGTGATGGATGAGTTTCTGGATTTTCAGCCAAGTGTCACTCAAAGAGCAGTGATGTGTAGTATCCCTGCGAACTGCAAACAGCATGACAGAATCTGTTCAACATCATATCAGCGAGGCGTACTGGCACCTACATAAGCCCCCCCCCACTTGTTTGTGCTGTACTCTCCCACCTCATCACTTCCCCATCGGAGTGCACTCATCATAAATGTGCTATGAAGGAACACATATTTGTACAAGTGAAGGGAATGACTCAGTGTGCCTTTCACTACTGTAAACATACAAGTTCTTGGAAGTACTGAACCATCGCTGGAACTTGGGGATTCAAAGTACATGATCTCCAAGTCATGTCGCACTGCACTGTCCACTCTTCATTCACTCATTCATTCATTTTCTACCACTTTTTCCTCACAAGGGTTGCGGGGGGTGCTGGAGCCTATCCCAGCTGTCTTTGGGCGAGAGGCGGGGTACACCCTGGACTGGTCGCCAGCCAATCACAGGGCACATATAGACAAACAACCATTCACACTCACATTCATACCTATGGACAATTTGGAGTCGCCAATTAACCTAGCATGTTTTTGGAATGTGGGAGGAAAGCGAAGTATGTGTTATTTTGTATTATGTCTACTATATTGGGAAAAACAAGTGTAACAGGGACTATAGGGGTGTTATTACGTCTAGAGGACTCTAAAAATTGTTAAAAATGTATTTAGAAGGTTGTATACAGATTTTCTATGCTCCATCCATCCATTTTCTACCATTTATCCTCACGAGGGTCGCAGGCATGCTGGAGCCTATCCCAGCCAATCACAGGGCACATATAGACAAACAACCATTCACACTCACATTCATACCTATGGACAATTTGGAGTCACCAATTAACCTAGCATGTTTTTGGAATGTGGGAGGAAACCGGAGTACTCGGAGAAAACCCACGCATGCACGGGGAGAACATGCAAACTCCACACAGAGATGGCCGAGGGTGGAATTGAACCCTGGTCTCCTAGCTGTGAGGTCTGCGCGCTAACCACTAGACCGCCGTGCTGCCTGTCCACTCTTCTCCTCAGTTAATTTATCTGATCTACGTGTGATCCACTGAGACAAATACCGTCTATCAGAAGTATTCTGCCATTTTTTTAGGGAACCGCTGACAGCTGTTGTACCGCTTGAGCAGCATCCAGGACCATCTCTTGTGGGCTGTATTCTTTACACTAATTGCTCTTCAGATGTGGAGCTGTCTCGCTTCTAAGCGTTGACCCATTGCAAAACCGGCCCAGGGCCATCTCCAAAGCACATTTGCAGAACCGCCGGCAACTCAGCGCTAAAGCTGAGAGCCTGGCTCATTAAAAGAGTGAGGACATGTGTCATAGCTTGACGGTGGAACATGTGTGCCCATCTGTATGTGTTTGTCTGCGGTTGTTCGCCTATGCCTGCAAGTGTTTGGGGGAGCCATGTGTGTCAGTGTCTTTGGGTTTGGACCCAATTACTGCCAGGTTGAAATGCTCTATGTATTAAGTGTGCAACCACAGAAATAATGCTTTAACTCACAGGGAGGTACAGTATTAGCTCGAGGACTAAGTTTTATAATGAAATACAGCATTAAGGCCACACAAATGTAGCAGATAATAGCAGTGTCTGAGAATGGTTTTACGCAGCCAGATAAGGTGACGCAATACAAACTGCTGAGCAGAGAAATGTTTCAAGACAGGAACATCATGTCACAGTAGCCACGTATACATGGACCCAAATGTTCCAATTGCATTCCGAATTAATTTAACCTTTGTACACACTTCATTCCGAAAGAAAATCGAATCCGAATGAACATATAATCGGATTCACAGGGTTGGAATATTCCTTTCCCCAATCCGATTGAGGTATCTTGTACCCGCTCAAACGGAAAGTCGTCAGGGTGCGTTCTTCTTTGGGGTATTTTTCTACTTCTGTTGTTTATTGGCGGTTGGCAAGCAGATTTCGTTGTGCATTACCGCCATCTCTAGAATAGAATCTAAACCCTTTTCTTTACTTTAAAACATGTCCCGAGTTTAATTATAAATATTAGCAAAATTAAATTTGATCTTTTCCTGTTTAAATTTATATCTTTCAGCGCATGCTCAGATATGACGTAAGATGCAACTCGAGACATTCTTCGGTTTTAAAAACTGGACTGTTGTGGAAAGTTTGTTTTTGATCCAAACTAAATTTCAAGACTAACGAACGAATAACTCGCAATACGGAGTTATTCCAACAAGTGAAAGAAAAACTCGGGGAAGTCGGTACCACGTGATGTTGACGTTTACGTTTTACTGCATATGCCCCATTGACTATTCTGTTTGATTATAGCGGCGCATGTAGACAAGAGATTGGAATATTCCTTTCCATGTATACTATTGTTTTCGGAAAAAGTCATTTCGGAAAGATTCCATTGGGAAAGAGGAAAAACTCCTCATGTAAACATGGCTAGCGTCACTCCATAAATGAGTCTTCATCTTTATTAAGATATTTGGCATAAAAAGGTTTGAGTATTGACTGGTTTTGCTTCTTTGGAGTAGATTGTCGAGAGCATTATTAGGTTGGGCGATAAGCCCCTGTCCATTCCAGCACCGCTTCTTGTTACAAGTAACCCTACCAAGTCAAGCTTTTACTCATGTTCTACCCATTACTCGTTACAACTCTATCAACATGAAGATTGCTTTGTCATGACGACGGGTTCCCTGGGCCAAGAGTCAGCTTGGGTGGAGCTGAGAGAGAGAGAGAGTAAAAGGAGATTTAGAAAGATCCACAATTAAAGTGTATCTCTTTGAAATCCCGGTCCGGGCTTGGCCACTTCATTCAAGCTTTCCGCTCCCTGTGGGCCTATTATCTGATCTGGAGGGGAAGTGAAGTTTACACTACTGATAGCTGCCCTGAATGATGCAGCCTGCACACAAGTGAGGAGTGGAGGGGGGGGGTGACTCCGATGACCTCTGTGACCATTGAGAACACACACACACACAGAACTGTAATGACTGCCCCATTGAGAAAGATGGAAAGGCGCCATCCGACTGGAGATGGTGGCATTTAAAAGCTCTCGTTCTGCCATATGGACTGAACCAATTGGTAATTTGACAGTGATGTGAAATATTTTGTCTGAGGCTGATAGGTACATGATACAGGGTATTACAGTACTTGACATTATCATCCAACCCTGGTCTGGAAGAGCAAGGACCACCTGACTGTTTTACATACATGTGACCTCTGTGTTGTAAAAGTGTTTTATGGAGAGTTCTGGGAAAAGGCACTAATTGAGCTAAAAAGCACGTTTTCAAGCTGTTTGACCAACAGATGCCCATGGCGACGTTTCAGTTTGTAGCCAGATGAAATGTTTCCAAAAAAATTCATTCATTCATTCGTGTGTGGTGCTGAAGCCTATCCCAGCTGTCTTCGGGCGTGAGGCGGGGGTAAACCCTGGACTGGTCGCCAGCCAATCACAGGGCACATATAGACAAACAACCATTCACACTCACATTCATACCTATGGACAATTTGGAATCGCATGTTTTTGGAATGCGACTGGTTAGCGCACAGACCTCACAGCTAGGAGACCAGGGTTCAATTCCACCCTTGACCATCTCTGTGTGGAGTTTGCATGTTCTCCCCGTGCATGCGTGGGTTTTCTCCGGGTACTCCGGTTTTCTCCCACATTCCAAAAACATGCTAGGTTAATTAGCGACTTCAAATTGTCCATAGGTATGAATGTGAGTGTGAATGGTTGTTTGTCTATATGTGCCCTGTGATTAGCTGGCGACCAGTCCAGGTTGTACCCTGCCTCTCGCTCGAAGACAGCTGGGATAGGCTCCAGCACCCCCACGACCCTCGTGAGGAAAAAGCGGTAGAAAATGAATGAATGAGTGAATATTTTTGGAATGTGGGAGGAAACCGGAGTACCCAAAGAAAACATGCAAACTACACAGAGATGGCCGATGGTGGGATTGAACTCCGGTTTCTTAGCTGTGAGGCCTGCGTGCTAACCACTTTTTTCCACCAAAAACAAGTCGAAATTCATCATCTTGTGAACCTAAACGCTACAATTCCAGCAAAAAACAGATTATTTCCAAAGTGGGTTGTAAAGCTTGTGTCATATTCCGAGTGCGTTTTTTTTCCATAACCATAGATTCCGTGGCCAGTTTCTTCTCAGGAATGATCCAGCTGCCAAATGTCATCATCACTGCGATTGCACCAGCAGGTGCAAATTAACCTCCCTAATTACACCTGCTGGTGCAATCTCAATGAAGTGCCTACTATTAATTAACCTCTCTAATTAATAGTTCTGCGCACTGCTTACACACAACAAATGGTCTGTAAAGTTTTGTGCCAGTTGCTGGCGTTTATCACAAGATAAGGTCACACGGGTCAAGAAAACACGTACAAGGACTGCTGTGACGACTTGACGGGCCTGTCACTATTATTATGAGATGCCGGGGAGGAGTGAGAACATCTCTGTGTGGAAGAACCTGAGGCCAGATACGGACCACAGTGGTTGACGTCAAATGAAGATGGATTTTAAGGAAAAAAAAAATGAAGTGTAGTGTGATAACGTCATGCATGATGACTGTTGAGATTTACGATAGAACTGTAGTTCCCCGCAGAAGAGGTTAGACGCTGTGCATTACGAGCGTACAGAATGTGTGTGTTGAGCCGAAGGGGGGGTTGAATGACTGGGACCGGAGAGCCCGCTCTTTGATCCTCCACATAACAAAGCACCATAAAGGCTTTCATACAAGCTGTATTGTCCCACTGAGGGGACTATAGCTCATAAAGCCATTACCATTATCCCCTCTCAATCCTTTTTCCAGCGCCTACTTAATACCCCAAACCACTACTGTATATGACTCCGCTGCTTGCCAGTTTGCATTTTCTCACTTCCATCAACTATTAAGTCTCCCACTATGCTAAGATTAACTCCCCAGTCGCCCAAGGGCAGGTATTTTCTGTATGGCCCCCACCCCTGCTTCACTGTCAGGGTCACTGTTGTGCAAAGCTCCACCTAAAACCGGATTAACCCCAAACTTTTGAAAGTGAGTTATGATTCCATTATATATTTTTTTTCAATTTCTTACATTAATTCATAAGGACCCCTGGCTGCTGGTGATTAAAACATACACCACACTGGCATTTTACCAACCATCTCCAACATACTCATGTTGGTGGACATGCGACCACCCTTCAGTGCGTGTAGTGTGAACGGGAGTGGCTTCAGTGCTCCCCCCTCGCCAGAGGGGGGGGGGGGGGGGGGAGCTGGTGCAGACTTGCAATACTCACACACACACACACAACCGTGTTGCAGAGCAGACCGTTTTTGAAGCAGCCCACCCCCTCTTTGCAGTATGCATGCTGGCTTGGGATTTTGCGGAGCTCCCACGTCCCAGCAGCAGCAGCAGTGCACCTCGGCGGGTAGAGAACATCCACGCAAGAGTCGGGGATAATACATATGGATGTGGCAGGAGCACCAAAGGCGGAAAGGCTGGCGTGACCGGGTGGAATAGTTTACCATTATTGTTATTATTATTTCTATTATTATTATTATTATTATTAATATTAATATTACAGGAGTACAGGGTGCCGCTCTTCTCTGAACGTGGACAATCATGCATGTGCTCTTTTGGGGCTTGGGGTTCCTGTTATTCCCTGATTTATTGAATGTAGACGCAACAGCAGGGACGCTACTCCTGAAGTCAAGCACAGGTAACGTTGGCTTTACGCAGTACAATACAACTCATAGAATGAATGACTTTTAATGCAATCAAACTACAAACTTGCCAATGGGTCATCGCCATGTATTAATAATGTTTATATGTGTTTCCTCCACAGTAAAAGAGGAAATCGGCGCCTATGAGATTGTAACACCGGTGCGAGTGGACGAAGCCGGTGAAAAGTTTCCAAGCAGCGTGCACTTCAAGAGGAAACGACGAAGCTTGGACGAGAATAACACTTCCACGGAGCACTGGGCCTCTTCAAATATTCACTACAGGATTTCTGCTTTTGGACAAAACTATCACCTCAATCTGACGCTGGACTCGGGATTTATCGCCCCACTGTACACTGTGACAGTACTTGGAGTACGCAGAGGAGATAACATAACGGGTTTGGCAACAGACGAGGACGAGGATGAGGATGAGGACACCGAATTAAGACACTGCTTCTATAAGGGACAAGTAAATGCGCAAGCGGAGCACGCCGCAGTCATCAGTTTGTGCTCAGGATTGGTGAGTTTTTTTTACGCACGCAGCCTCCATACATGTGACGTCTTAACTTTTGGCGAGTCTTTAAAAGTCAACTTTAAAACTTTATTTAATCCATCGCCTTACCCGCTAACATGGAATGAATACATTCTTGAACATTTTCAATCATTATTGCGTTCTTTTTGTGCGTCACAATAACTGTCAAGTCAGCAAATGGCTGCGTCACGTTTTAACGTCTGATGAAAACTGCTCTTCCTGCCATGCCTCTTAGTCCCCGGGTAGTTGCTGACGTGTTTACGCACGCCACTAGGCTGGCGTAAAGAGGAGGGGTGGGGGGGCTGTGACGTCATCACTGCGCTCCACTCTCAGGCTTCCAGAAAGCAATATAGTGGGCGTGCTTTCTTTTTTAGTGTATTCATAGTGAACATGGTGAGGTGACAAATAGAGGAGTTATGGGTCGGTTCTGTCTATGCCAACTAAAATAAATATTTGAAACATTCTACAAAGCTCTGGGGGCACATGACTTTCATGGAAAACCGCCGCTGATGCTTTATTATATATTATATGTCATGCTTGCTCATGAGAAACAAGTACAAAACCACCTTGCTGACCATACACATACGCTATATCAAACTCAATTTACTTGGGGGCCACTGGAGCTCGGGTCTGGGTGAGACTGGGCCGCATCAGGTTTTCCAAAAAAAAACAAAAACGCATTCATTAAAAAAAGAAAAATGAATAAACTTTGCTTTGGTTCCGATTTTCTACAAGAAAAGCTCTGATAAAACATTCCACTGTTCTCAAATATCTTAATTTTTATTTTTCTACACAAAATAAGATGAAAAATAAATAAACAAATCAAGAATAAAGAAAGTCAATCAATCAGTAATAAATAAATATAATAATAATAATAATAATAATAAAACGGCAAATAATAAAAACTTGAGAAACCACATATAGTTGGTGGATAGACAAATTATTTTTTTCAGATTAAAATGAACAAAGCATTATTAGAGCCCTGTAGACATGACAAAACACGACTATAGTCACATTTATACTCTTTTTATTTACAACATATTGCGCAACTGCAGGGTCTTGAGACACATGCTAACTCGCAAACTAGAGAGCTAGCGACCTAAACGGTAGCCTTCAAGTTATTTCCTTTAACCTTAAATAGCCAAAAACTTACCACTTCCACACGGATAGGGAGGATGACTATTAACAGTTATTTAACCTTTAACATGAACATTAATCAAACTTAATAATTTTTTCTGAGTACATGATACCATACAGCATCCATATCAAACTTGCGCGGGCCGCGCTAACATTAAACTTTCATATCAAGGCGTTGGCCTCAAACTAGTGTCCTGCGGGCCACATTTGGCCCGCGGGCCACGTGTTTGAGACCTCTGTGCTATATGATATGTGTTGCCATTATTAGAAATACAACATCTGGGTAAGACCTGGTGAGGCCTGCAGTCCTTCTCCCGTCAATGAGCAACACATGGAAAGTGCTTGTTTTGGCA
Organism: Doryrhamphus excisus; assembly: GCF_037039965.1. Lineage (NCBI taxonomy): Eukaryota > Metazoa > Chordata > Actinopteri > Syngnathiformes > Syngnathidae > Doryrhamphus > Doryrhamphus excisus. The sequence continues at coordinate 16,578,873 of NC_136367.1, read as the reverse complement.
TCAACTTTATCGTGTGCATCATAGACCCCCGTGTTATCCCGTCATATTAAATGTGCCATGTGAAAAACTGTACGTACAGGATCAGGGCCGCGCTTGCCAAGAGCGCACAACAGTATACAATCTGTGTTTTTCTGATAGCCATCATTGGTCTCACCTTTGGGACCGTTCCTATGTGCATGCAAATTCACCCTTTCGACTTAATGAAACACATTTGTCTGTTTACCATAAATATGTTAAATAGAATAACAGCATACTGAACTTGATGACATTAAATAGCTGCTTTGTGTTCCTTTTTTTCAGTTTGGTACCTTCAGGTCTCCAGAAGGGGAGTACTTTGTTGAACCCCTTCATAGCTATCGAGGAGAAGATTATGAAGAGGAACACACAAAACCTCATATCGTGTACAGGAAGAGTGCACCCGAGAAACAGAAAGCCGGGGGGAGCGCAGCTTGTGACACTTCAGGTAAAATGGAAGGCGTGATCATTCTAATATATATATATATATATATACAATATTTTTCAGACTATAAGTCGCCCTTTTCATAGGTTGGCTGTTCCTGCAACTTATACTCCAGAGCGACTTATAAATTAAAAAAGTGTTTATGTTACATAAACACTGGACACCTTTTCTGTTCCTATTTATTTTTGGTGTAGCTGAATAACGATTGTGTTAGCATATCTTACACCTATTCAGCCTGTTCTTTTATATTTTATTGTTAGAACTTTCCTTCCAAGAGGACGTAATGTCTGTTTTGGTCAAGTAGTTTGTAAAATAAATTACAGGCAAAAAATGCGACTTATACTCCAGTGCAACTTATGTATGTTTTTTTTCTACCTAATGCATTTTTTGCCTTGTGCGACTTATACTCCGGAGCGACTTATAGTCCAGAAAATACGGTATATATGTGTGTGTGTGTGTACAGTCACTTATCAGACCTTTAAATGAGTTCCCACAGATGTCAGCAGTTGCATCACTCCTACAATCTTCACATTTGATTATATAATACTGACTCTTTATAGTGATTGCAGCCGTAATCATAATACACATGTCTTATCTGACCAAGAATTGAACCGATATGACATTTATAGGTTCTCCAAATGTCCTGTTTAATTTCCGTACATGAATCCCGTCACTGCGTTGTGCGTAAGTGTGTATAAAATAATAAATGTGTGCTATGCCGCCAGCTGCTGCACAGCAGTGTGCAAGCTTCCCTCGTCTCACACAGGAAAAGTCATTTGGAAGTTCTCCCTTGTATCATCCCATCTCAGTTTACTGGCTGAACTTCCTGTTGACTCTTTGGCTTCCTCTGACTTGATGATAAGGAAGCGAGGTTGACCCACTACCATGAACATGGAGTGTGAATTGCATGAAGGCAAAGCTGCGTAAGCTTGAAAGTGTCGAATAAGCAAAATGGAAACATTAAAGCAAGACTATGGAGTCGTTTTATGTCAGCATCAAAGCCGCTAGGATGGTGCATGTGCTTGTAATAAGGCGCTACTGTTCGCCTTCCCCCGTGAACACATTATAACGGGACTGTCTGTGCATTATAACTCTGCTTGTCAACAGATCTCGTATGCACATTTGTTGCACATTGTAGCACATCTGCTCATCAATACAGTGATATATTAGAACATATAACCACCCGTGTGTGTTATAAAATACTACATGATGTGAAATCATCACCCATTAGGCAATAACATCATGTTCAGTTGTTAAGTAAGGTTTAAAAATATGAGATAATATGACATTTGTTATGACACAAACCAAAAAGCTTAGTTTCACCCGTCCGCGCACAAACTCCAGGCCTAAAATTTGCATCAGGACCAATTAGACAATGACGTCATCGCTCATGATGCCCCCAGATCACCTATTGGAGAGGTGTGTAATAAGGCTGGAGCAGTTATGATATCACTATTGAGTTGTATTCTTATACATTATACACATCTTGACTGCTATTGATTTGCATTTGCCCACCCTAGCCCGAAAAGAAAATTACATATTTTTTCTTTGTCCTCTGCCAGATGTTTGGTGTCATTTTGAGTATATGTGTGTGTAGTTTGCAGTATTTGTTTGTACAAGTTCAACCATTTGAGGCTCATTTTTTGCTTAGTTTTATTGTTTGGTTTGTTGGATGAGTTTTTTTTGGTGTGTGCACTTCAGCTGGTGCTACTTTCTTTATGGCCATATGCCAAGTTTACCTAGCCTGAACTCTTTGGCCTCTTTTGAGAGAAAAAGGCACCCCAGGCAGCGTTCAGCACTATTTAAGCTGCAATAAAGAAAAAGGAGAGACAAACAAATTTATGTTGTAAGTTACTTGCGTGCCATTTTTTTCCATATCGTTCCTGCATACATATGAACATGTTTCTCATCCCTTGTGGCTCTTTTTTTTCTAGGACATAAAGACAGACATATGAGGCCTAAGCTGAGCAGGAAGCCAACAGCTGGGGCGACCTCCGACGAAGAAGCACCCGTTCCCAGCGCTAGTATATTAAATGATGTGGAGTCACTAAGTGCCCGTCTGACCAGTGATGCCTTGCTGAGATCACAAAGCAGCAATGTCGGTAGAAACGACAGCAGCAGCAGCAGTGACTCCAGACCTCACAAGCGATCAAAGCGCTTCCTCTCCTACCCGCGCTTCGTTGAAGTCATGCTGGTGGCGGACAGCAAGATGGTGGACCATCACAGCAGCAACCTGCAGCACTACATCCTCACGTTAATGTCTATTGTAAGTTGTCATGTTGTTAGATAGAAAGTCATAACAACACAATAATGCTCAAGTACACTGAATGTATGTACCTCCTTGTCCGTCAGCCAACCCTTGAGGGGCGGCGGGGGGGGGGGGGGGGGGGGGGGCGCTGGGGTCAAGGGGTAGACACCATTTTCAAACAGCTCAGGGTAAGAGGGCAGCCTGAGGCAGTGCTTGTCAGGCAGCTTTGATGAATGTTAAAAAACATGCTCAGGTATGTGACATAGACAGCATATTCTCAGCCACTTCAAATAGAAGCTCTCGTAGGCGTCTGGGGATCGTTGAGATGAACTATATATTATATATATGAACAGGGGCTGAAGCCGCCATCATGGTTTACTGTAAGATGTCCATGTACACAATGGGGCCAGCATCTGCACCAGCTTTAATAATTCATTCATTCATTCATTTTCTACCGCTTTTCCTCGCGAGGGGTGCTGGAGCCTATCCCAGCTGTCTTCGGGCGAGAGGCAGGGTACACCCTGGACTGGTCGCCAGCCAATCACAGGGCACATATAGACAAACAACCATTCACACTCACATTCATACCTATGGACAATTTGGAGTCGCTAATTAACCTAGCATGTTTTTGGAATGTGGGAGGAAACCGGAGTACCCGGAGAAAACCCATGCATGCACAGGGAGAACATGCAAACGAGGGTGGAATTGAACCCTGGTCTCCTAGTCGTGAGGTCCGCGCGCTAATCACTTGTCCGCCGTGCCGCCCACCTCTGAACCAGCTTTAGTAATTCATTTTCTACCACTTTTCCTCACGAGGGTCGCGGAAGGTGCTGGAGCCTATCCCAGCTGTCTTCGGGCGAGAGGCAGGGTACACCCTGGACTGGTCGCCAGCCAATCACAGGGCACATATAGACAAACAACCATTCACACTCACATTCATACCTATGGACAATTTGGAGTCGCCAATTAACCTAGCATGTTTTTGGAGAACAACACAGGGAGAACATGCAAACGAGGGTGGAATTGAACCCTGATCTTCTAGCTGTGAGGTCTGCTCGCTAACCACTCTTTTGCCATGCAGCCCAGCTTAAATAATAACCAGCTTTTTTTCTTCTATTCAGGTGTCTTCCATCTACAAGGACCCCAGCATTGGAAATCTGATAAACATTGTCATTGTCAAGTTAGTCATTATCAACAATGAACTAGTAAGACCAAGCAGCTGTACTCACAAATCAATTTTCTTTACATGTTTCTGTGTTATATGGTCATCCAATCTAACTAACGTGACTCCTTTTACTTCAGAATGGTCCTCAGGTTTCCTTTAACGCACAGACCACTTTGAAGAACTTCTGCATTTGGCAGCAGAGTCAGAATGTCCTGGATGATAACCACCACTCGCACCATGACACAGCCATCCTCATCACCAGGTGGGTTCAAATATATGACACAATTTCTTCTTCTTTCTTTTTCGGCTTTTCCCTTCAGGGATTGCCACAGCGAATCAATGTCCTCCATCCAACCCTGTCTTTCTCACACAAGCTACCCTCATGTCCTTCTTTACTACATCCATAAACCTCCTCTTTGGTCTTCTTCTACGCCTCCTACCTGGTAGCTCTAAACACAGCATCCTTCTACTAATATATTCACTATCTCTCCTCTGGACATGTCCCAACCATCTTAGTCTGGCCTTTTTGACTCCAATAAAGTCCCTCTGATGTACTCCTTCCTGATCCTATCCATCCTGGTCACTCCCAATTAGAATCTCAGCATCCTCATCTCTGCTACCTCCAGTTCTGCTTCTTGTCTTTTTTTCCTTGGCACTGTCTCAAGACATATGACAATTTCTGAGTCAGCATAAATGAGAATTTTGAAAAATATGTTTTTTTTTCTTACTTCAACACAGGCAAGATATTTGCAGAGCAAGGGATAAATGTGACACCTTGGGTAAGCACTTTCATTTAACACACTCACACGTCACTCGTTTGGGCACAACTGCACAGTCTAATGAGTCCGCTGTAGTGGTAACACTCGTCTACTTCAGTCGTGTGGGTGGCAGGGGTGAGCATTGCAAACCTGAGTATGATAAGCAGGTAAATGGAGGGATGGAGTTCTAAATCACCGCAATCGATTAGACAATCCTATTTTCCAATACATTTGTCCCTAGTTTCGTGGTTAACTATGGGCTATTGTTAGTCAGAAAATATAAAAAATTAGTCATATGTAGTATTCTGGTCACTAGGCATGTTACATTGATGAGACATGACATTACCTTGTCATTACGACATCATTACTTTGTCCACCTTCCCCACTCTGTTGGAAATCCTTTTTTTAATTACAATAAATGCATTGGAGGCTAACTAGTTAGCTCGGTAGCTTGCTATATGCTGTGAGCGGCGACCGTCTCTTTATGTCCTTGCATTGATCCCATAGCCTGTGTATTAGTGCTGCATAATTTGGTTTAAACAAAGAATAATAGGAGTGTAAAAGTAACTGTAGGGTTGTTATTTCCTGTCTGCAGGGCTCTTATAGTGGTAAAAACAGGTTTTCTGTGATCAAACTACATAAATCTATGCATTTATTTTCTATGCCACTTACCCTCACTAGGGTCGCGGGTATGCTGGAGCCTATCCCAGCTGAGAGGCGGCGACACCCAATCACAGGGCATATATAACGGCCATAAGCGACCGATTATGTCATCAGGTTTTCTGTGATCAAACTACAAAAATCCATCCATTTATTTTCTGTGCCGCTTACCCTCACTAGGTTCGTGGGTATGCTGGAGCCTATCCCAGCTGAGAGGCGGCGACACCCAATCACAGGGCATATATAACGGCCATAATCGACCGATTATGTCATCAGGTTTTCTGTGATCAAACTACAAAAATCCATCCATTTCTTTTCTATGCCGCTTACCCTCACTAGGGTCATGGGTATGCTGGAGCCTATCCCAGCTGAGAGGCGAGGACACCCAATCACAGGGCATATATAACGGCCATAATCGACCGATTATGTCATCAGGTTTTCTGTGATCAAACTACAAAAATCCATCCATTTATTTTCTATGCCGCTTACCCTCACTAGGGTCGCGGGTATACTGGAGCCTATCCCAGCGGAGAGGCGGGGACACCCAATCACAGGGCATATATAACGGCCATAATCGACCGATTATTTGATACCTCTTTTAGAGGGACTGTGCAGAGGTGCCTAAAGAAGTGTGTACTAAGTATGAATTGGTTCATCATCATTAGGGAAGGTTGACGTAAATCCTCCTACCTTTTAGGACTGGCGGAGTTGGGTACCGTGTGCGATCCGTACAGGAGCTGCAGCATCAGCGAGGACAACGGCCTCAGCACAGCGTTCACCATCGCCCATGAACTGGGTCACGTGTAAGTTCCACGTGCGACATTGAGTTTTGTCAACATTCTTACACAGCTGCATTGGTAGCGCCTCAAACATTCTCTAGGAACCTGCACATGCCTAAGAAGCAGGAGGGGGATCAAGGACACAACATCTGGAGGTTATTCTTTTTTTTTTTTTTTCCCAACAGCGTTTTACTTTACTTTTGTGCGTCACAGATCACATTTCGTTATTCCTTTTGAACTACAGGCACAGCTAATGACCTTTGCCCCTCGTCGGCCTGTGCAAACTATGTTTTGTCCAAAGTCTTGAGTCAGCCAGAGCCTGGGCCCGTTAGCCTCCTACACCGGAGACTGTTACAGACCTCATCATCTCCAACAAATGCTCTTTCCAACCATTAACAAACCGTGCGATTGTTGAATTCCATTTTTATCCGCATCAAGCGGTGACAACGTGCACAACGACAGCTTAGCAGTGTTATATGGTACCTGTCAGGCGGGCTGCTGAGTAGCTCAAAGAGAGGAGGCCAAAGTGGGGCAGCGGGCCAGTGTGGGGCTGTACCTGTCCACCGCTGACCAGGACTATTATTTGTGAACTCTACGGGGGTTTGAAAGCTTCCCTTACACACACATGCTTGTGATTTTTTTTAATTAGGTTTGTTTTGTTTCTATGTCTGCTTAGTGTTGTAATATATTACACTGACTTGCATATAGGACTATATTTTCATTCGTTCATTTTTGAGGGTCGCAGGGGTGCTGGAGCCTATCCCAGCTGTCTTCGGGTGAGAGGCCAGCCAGCCAATCACAGGGCACATATAGACAAACAACCATTCACACTCACATTCATACCTACGGACAATTTGGAGTCGCCAATTACCCTAGCATGTTTTTGGAATGTGGGAGGAAACCGGAGTACCCGGAGAAAACCCACGCATGCACGGGCAGAACATGCAAACTCCACACAGAGATGGCCGAGGGTGGAATTGAACTCACTCACTCACTAGCCACCGCACTATATTATACAGAAGAGCACAACAAAGAACTCTCCCAATGCTAACACATGTAAGTCTATGTCCTATTTTCTCAGTATATTGGGTATAGTATATTTGCGCGTAGACCTCACAGTTTGGAGACCAGGGTTCAATTCCACCCTCGGCCTTAATTAGCGACTCCAAATTGTCCATAGGTATGAATGTGAGTGTGAATGGTTGGTTGTCTATATGTGCCCTGTGATTGGCTGGCCACCAGTCCAGGGTGTACCCCGCCTCTCGCCCGAAGACAGCTGGGATAGGCTCCAGCACCCCCGCGACTCGTGAGGAAAAGCGGTAGAAAATGAATGAATGAATGAATATTATAGCATATAGGGTGATATGAGTGTAAAGACGACTATAGTGGTGTTACTTTTTGGCTATAGGTCTCTAATCATGTTAAAAAATGTATTTTGAAGGTCGTAAACAGGTGTTCTATGTCGTAACTATGAAAATATTCCATTTGTAAACAAGGAATCCTATTTTGTGGAAATTAAAACGTATCATGGTCATGTCCGGAACCAATTAACATCAATAAACGAGGGATTACTGTAAACCAAAGGGCCAATTATACCATTAAAATTTGTCATCATCTGTGAAAAATGTTCTTCCAAAGCCAAAGCCACACATATTGACCTCACACACTTCACTATGTCATAATGAGAACTACCGAGTACTGTATTGACACAATAATAATCATAATTAGCATGTTTTTGGAATGTGGGAGGAAACCGGAGTACCCAGAGAAAACCCACGCATGCACGGGGAGAACATGCAAACTCCACACAGAGATGGCAGAGAGTGGAATTGAACTTAGGTCTCCTAGCTGTGAGGCCTGCATGCTAATCACTCCGACCGTGTAGCCCAGGCCTTTTTTTTTTCATAAAAATTAGGGATGTCCGATATTTGCTTTTTTGCTGTCAATTTCCGATACCAATGATATGTGCAAGTCCAAGTCCAAGTCCCAGATGAAGACGAGACGATGCTGCTTTCCTCCTGTAAGAAGAAGACACATGACAAAGTTGACAAATTTGCCGTGTGTTCTCTCCGCAAGGTTCAACATGCCTCACGATGACAGCAACAAATGTAAGGAGGACGGCGTCAAGATTCAGCAGCACGTGATGGCCCCCACCCTCAACTACAACACAAACCCTTGGATGTGGTCCAAGTGTAGCAGGAAGTACATCACAGAGTTCCTCGAGTATGTCACAATCTTTTTTCTCTGCTATTGTTCCAAAATACACACAGCTTTGATTGTGTTTTTTTTTTTTAAGATTTGGAGAAGTTGCTGAAACAAGCACAGACTCAATCAGATAAAGCTGATTCATATGTTGCATGTTAGAGAGAAAGTGGTGTAAAGATGCTGATGATGATATGATTTCACGGAGATACGGGGGCAACGGTGGGAGTGCAGTCAGTGTGTGTTGTTAGTAGAATGGAACGCACTTGGTGTCCTCAAGACCGCCTTAGCCCACCCGTTTGTTCAAAGAAATGACACAATACTATCTGACAGCACTTACCGAACTCCCAGCCATTCAAAATCTCGTTTCCCAGTGTCCATCAGTCAGTGGACGCTGGGCACTGTGCAGAAAAATACCCAATATCCCTGTACTGAACGTTCTTTCTTGTCTGTTTGTGTCTTTTGTTTTCCTTTTTTTTCTTTAAGTCATTTTATTTCTATTTCTTAATAGCACAGGCTATGGTGAGTGCTTGCTCGACGAGCCCGTTTCTAGGCCGTACAGTCTCTCGCAGCAGCTGCCTGGACGGATATACGATGTCAATAAACAGTGTGAATTGATATTTGGGCCAGGAACACAGGTGTGCCCTTATATGGTAAGTGGACTGTAAAGTGCGATGTTGTAGGAGCCGCTTGTGTTATGATCCTTTGGCTGCGCCGCATATCTGCTCGGTCTGAAGCTTGCTAAGTCATTTTCTGTGTATAATAGCAGCACTGTAATTCGACAATAGTCTAATCTGCTGCTGACTAAGGGAAAAACAATGGTGACAAAATAGTAATGTGTCATGTGTGTTTACTAATAGACCCAGTGTCGGAGGCTGTGGTGTACCAGCCCAGAGGGCGCCCAGCGGGGCTGCAGGACACAGCATATGCCGTGGGCTGACGGCACTGACTGCTCTCCTGGAAAGGTAAGCGTCACGTACAAAATGAAGGCAAACTTTTTTTAAGCAGCTCAAGAAAAAGAAAAAAGTGAATTAAATGAAGAACCTTGTCATGCATGCGCATATTTTTAATTTATGGGTGTCAAACTCAACTTATCTGGAGGGCTGCTGGAGTCTGGGTGAGGCTGGGTGAGGCTGGGCCACATGAAGTCTTCCACAAAGAAGTCTTCCAAGGAATATAGGAAATATAACATTGTAAAATATAACATGTTTTGTAAGGCTGCATGCATTAGCGCCTAACACTCAAAATTACGAGTGTGCCTGAATGCCTCAAAATGCTTTGTTGATGGTTGTATGTTTTTTTTATATTTCAGATACTACTAAAAAGTGGGTAGTTGTTCTTTTAGAGTTGGACACCATGGACAGATCCCAGTCAGATTTCATATTCTACAGGCAATATCAAAACTAGCTAAAACTGTCAGTGCTGCACTTGTAAATCGCAGCAAAACACACCTAAAGTAGGTGATATTTACAAAAGCAACCACTTGTTGCTCATACTCATGTGCAGTATGCCACATTTCAGCCAAAGTTAGCTAGCTGGGATAGGCTCCAGCTCACCTGTATCGCAAATAGATGGATAACAGATACACAGATACATACCAGTGAATGGCAAAAAACTCAATATTATTAAACCCAATCATAAAAATGTCTTGCCTGAGTGGTTAGCACGCAGGCCACACAGCTCGGAGACCCGAGTTCAATTCCACCCTCGGCCATCATGTGTGGAGTTTGCATGTTCTCCCCGTGCATGCGTGGGTTTTCTCCGATTTCCTCCCACATTCCAAAAAAACATGCTAGGTTAATTGCCGACTCCAAATTGTCCATAGGTATGAATGTGAGTATGAATGGTTGTTTGTCTATATGTGCCCTGTGATTGGCTGGCCGCCAGTCCAGGGTGTACCCCGCCTCTCGCCCGAATAGTTCCCCCGAATGAACACCCTAAACCTTTGTCACCGAGCAGAGGGATGAGAAGGTGAGAAGACACCTGGGGTAGGCTCCAGCACCCTTGTGAGGATAAGCAGTAGAAAATGAATGAATGTTTTGTATGACTCTGTCTAGGGAACCTCAAGTTCACTGTTGGCCAATTAAAGAGCCTCTTGCCTTATGCATGCCGAAGTGGGACTTAAAATCCCCACAATATATGTCTATATATACCGTAGTGGTGGCTTAGTGGTTAGCATGTTGGCCACACAGTTGGTAGATCTGGATCATGGCCTTTCAATCAATCTTTGGGCATCTCATGTGGAGTTTGCATGTTCTTGTTGTGCGTGCGTGGGTTTACTCCAGCTTCCTCCCGCTCTCCAAAAATATGCATGTTAGGTTAATTGGAGACTATATATTGTGTGAATGGTTGTTTTCTATGCATGCCCTGCAATTGGCTGGCTAGGCCATGTGGCATAGACGCTGGATGGATATATATACAGTACCGTAATATAAATACATATAAAACGCCCACACTATATGTCACGTGAGTTTGATAACTCAGTGCGTCCCGTGGCTTCTTTTTTACTGGCCCAAAAATGGGTATAATACAGCAAAAAGGCACAAAGTGCTAAAGCTGAAATATTAAAACTAATAAGTTTGTCTTTAATTGAAAATACAACATTGAAAAATATATTAAAATATCAAAGTGCATCCTTGTACTCGCCTTTGATGGAAAACGTTTCTACACTCCTGTTTTCTCCCCTTACCTTTGTAAACACACTCTTATTGTGGGGGAAGTTAGGTGCCTTGCTCATAGGCACCTCATCTGTGAATGAAGGTGGGGTCATTTCAAGGTCATATCCTGCACCATTAAGAATGGGATTTATTTTGGTTTGTCATAATAAGAATGTGGACTGCACGATGTGCAAGTGGTTAGCACGCAGGCCTCACATCTAAGAGACCAGAGTTCAATTGCACCCTTGGCCATCTCTGTGTGGAGTTTGCACGGTCTCCCCGTGCATGTGTGGGTTTTCTCCAGTTTCCTCCCACATTCCAAAAACATGCTTGGTTAATTGACGACAAATTGTCCGTAGGTATGAACGTGAGTGTGAATGGTTGTTTGTCTATATGTGCCCTGTGATTGGCTGGCTGGGGTGCACCCCACCGCAATGCGACCCTCGTGAGGATAAGCAGTATAAAATGAATGAATAATAAGAATGTGATGATGTGGAATTACTTTTATTGTTTATTGTTTCCTTCTTGAATTACTGCACCTCTGTCAGGACATGAAAAATGCATTCTTAGTCTACCCGGCAACAGAATACCACACAAAACACTTGAACCATATTGGTCTGATCGAGTGATTACCCCGCCGTTATTGAACGTGTGTTTGACATTTCTTGTCTTCTATTCAGACAGACACAGAGGTGAAATATTTCCCTGTATAATTTCTCACAGATTTGCATCAAAGCAGTTCCCATGATGCACTTTCATGAGCTGTCTTGTTCTCTCCATCCTACCACTTTTCTTCCTTCTGTTTGTTATTCTTTGTCATCCTGGTGCCAAACCATCTTGTTCTTCTTCCTCTCCTGATGCAGCACTGCAAACACGGCCTCTGCATAGCCAAAGAGCACGACGCCGCACCTGTGGAGGGGGCATGGGGAGTTTGGAGTCCTTTCGGTACCTGCTCTCGGACTTGTGGCGGGGGCATCAAGATGGCAGTGCGCGAATGCAACCGACCCGTGTGAGCACTCCTCTTTGTAGTCACGCATGCCTGCTGGACCTGGTCTCGATCTTAGATGCCAAAGTCAATGTTCCATACATCAATCCACCTGAAGGGAATTCTTTCCATAGCTAATGTTCACCAATGCTTTCTCTGGTGACCAATCTTAAAAGGTTGATTCCCGGTAAATGCACTAATCACATCAAGTGCATTTCTGTTTTTTTTTTTTTTTACAAGTAGCTGCAAGACACGCAAGGAGTGCTGAGAATATGCTAAACTCTTTGTTTATTATTTCCACCGCCTTTTTTTTGTAAGTGTGGGTCCAAATCCTGTCGTGAGAATCCACACATTGACTCGAATTCTCATTTATCAACATTTGACGGTTAGAATCTGGCCTTAAAACTGTCAAAACAGATTGGAACAAAATGTGTGAATGCTGTCAAAAACTGTACTCTAATCCAGATTTCACATTTGGAAGCAATTTTAATTCAGCATGGAGCCCATTTAACATTTTTTCTCAGTGAAAAACTAGTATGTACGCGTGTAGGACTTCACATTATTATTATTTATAGTGTATTACACCATGCTAAGCTTTTCACAAACAAGCCTTTAGTTTCAGCATTATTAAAGTTTGTATCTATGTTCGGACCAGACCCAGGAACGGAGGGATGTACTGCGTCGGTCGCCGAATGAAGTTCCGTTCCTGTAACTCTGAGCCGTGCTCCAAGCAGAAGAAAGATTTCAGGGAGGAGCAGTGCGCCGCTTTCGATGGCAGACATTTCAACATCAACGGTCTACCTCCTAACGTTCGCTGGGTGCCCAAATACAGTGGAAGTAAGTCCTGCATCATGCTACGTAGCTCACCTGTTTTTATTCATAATTATTTTTGTTTGGCCAGTCCTGATGAAGGACAGGTGTAAACTGTTCTGCAGGGTGGCAGGCAGCACGGCCTACTATCAGCTCAGGGACCGGGTTACCGACGGCACGCCTTGTGGACCTGATACCAATGACATCTGCGTCCAAGGCTTGTGTAGAGTGAGTTTCTTTACGCTTCTCGGCATCGAGCACTGTGAGTTGAAAGGAAGTTATCATTCCTCCAAACAGACAGGAAATATTATATACAGGAATATTAATACAGGAAATACAAACAGTTTACATGCTTCCCTTTGCTTGAATGGGTTCCTTCATAAGTCCTTGGTGTCCTGCCACAGTCCAAAATATGTATGTTCAGATAATTGGACTTTTTTGCATCAGCCCTGTCGATGACGCTGATGAAAAATGAACTCAGGGATTATTCTAAACCAGGGGTCTCAAACACACGGCCCGCGGGCCAAATGTGGCATTACAGGAAGTTTGATATGGATGCTGTATGGTATCATGTACCCAGAAAAAATTATTACGTTTGATTAATGTTCATGTTAAAGGTTAAATAACTGTTAATAGTTATCCTCCCTATCCGTGTGGAAGTGGTAAGTTTTTGGCCTTTTAAGTTTAAAAGAAATAACTTGGAGGCTACTGTTTAGGTCGCTAGCTCTCTAGTTTGCGCGTTAGCATGTGTCTCAAGACCCTGCAGTTGCGCAATATGTTGTAAATAAAAAGAGTATAAATGTGACTATAGTCGTGTTTTGTCATGTCTACAGGGCTCTAATATTGCTTTGTTCATTTTAATCTGAAAAAAATAATTTGTCTACCCACCAACTATATGTGGTTTCTTAAGTTTTTATTATTTGCCGTTTTATTATTATTAACATATTGATTTATTACTGATTGATTGATTTTCTTTATTCTTGATTTGTTTATTTATTTTTCATCTTATTTTTTTGTTTTTAATAAATGCGTTTTTTTTTTTTTGGAAAACCTGATGCGGCCCAGTCTCACCCATACCCGAGCTCCAGTGGCCCCCAAGTAAATTGAGTTTGAGACCCCTGTTCTAAACCATGTTTCTCATATGTCTCTCTTTCACCACCGAGCAGCAAGCTGGCTGTGACCATGTACTGAACTCCAAAGCCAGGAGAGACAAGTGCGGTGTATGCGGAGGGGACAACTCTTCCTGCAAAACTGTGGCAGGCACCTTCAACATTGTACGCTACGGTAAGTGACACACTATTCGTGGTCTCTCTTCGTTTGTGTTGAATCTGAGGTTCTATACACTTCATGCATGCACAGGCTACAATGAAGTCGTGCGGATACCCAGTGGTGCTACAAACATCGATGTGCGTCAACACAGCTACTCAGGGAAACCAGAGGATGACAACTACCTCGGTAGGAAACCTCGGTACAAAATATGAGCATGCACGCTTGTCATTGTGAAAAAGTTATTGATTTAAGAAGTAATTTATCATTTTTTGTGGTCATTTTATTGTATTAGATTGTGAAGTTGTGCCCAACTTTGTGGTAGCTTCACTTATAGATATTAACTGCATAGGCTGCACGGCGGTTGAGTGGATAGCGTGCAGGCCTCACAGCAAGGAGACCCGAGTTCAATTCCACCCTCTGCCATCTCTGTGTGGAGTTTGCATGTTCTCCCCGCATGCTAGGTTAATTGGCAACTCCAAATTGTCCATAGGTATGAATGTGAGTGTGAATGGTTGTTTGTCTATATGTGCCCTGTGATTGGTTGGCTGGCAACCAGTCAAGGGTGTACCCTGCCTCTCGCCTGATGACAGCTGAGATAGGCTCCAGCACCCACCCGCGACCCTCGGTAGAAAATGAATGAATGAATGAATGATATATTTTAATTTAATCATACAGTCAAACCTCAGTTTTCGAAAGGCCGGAATTTTCGATAAAATGTTCCCCGAAAGTTTTCGTAAACGGGCTCAGTCGGTTCGGTATCGTACCACAGTGTGTGTACCTACAATTTGTCCTGTAATGGCAATTCTGCAGAAACAATTACCCAAGCAAAGCATCCCATGACCTGCTGTCTCAGTCTCCATGCATTTTTCTTGACTATGACTACTAAATAACCCGCCATGGGGGTCAAGAAAGTTGCAAGTGCCGCCATTTGGTGAAGAAGGTGATAAACAATATTGAAAGAAGTTGGGATGAAAATGCTAACAATAAGTTCCCTCCCGGTAAGGAAAAAAAGATATGAAAGAAGCTATTATTGAGAAAGATGTACTTGTTCTCGGAAATCAAACACTTTCTTCCCTCTTCACTCCTTTCAAAAGTGATATTAAATGCTTATTTATCCATTTAATTGGTAATTTATAATTATTTCACGCTATTTCTGCGTGTAAAACTATAATTATTCTCTATAAAATGTATTTTGGAACAGATTCATTTTGGATTCACATTATTTCTTATGGGAAAACATTGCTTCAGGTTTTGTACGATTGGGTTTCCAACTGACCTTATGGAAATAAAACTGAGGTGCCACTCTATATGAGGGATTGTGATGTTATGGTTGGTGTAGTTTGAATTAAATCTAGTAGTTATGGGAAGTATTTACACCATAATTTCATATGTTCAAGCTCGGTGTTTTTGATGAATGCAGATTTAAAAAAAAAAAAAAAACAAACATCAGCTCCGGCATGCATTTTGTGTCTCTGCTTGCCCGCTGGTGTCCATCTTTGTGTGAAAAGGTATGAAGGTGTACTTCACACTCAGCATGGACGTGGCAGCTTTTCCACTACAGGTCTTATTGGCATGGGCATGCTAAAACCTGAGCTCCGATATCCCTTGGGCTCTGTCAAGGTGAACACGTCTATGTGTGCAGAGTGTGTATGCATGGATGATTATGTGTGTGTGTTTTATTTATTCACAAGCTGGAACTTTTTGCAAAGCCTTCAAAAAGGACAGCTATTCAATCTCTCGTCGTCAATCTTTGTATGCTGTTTTAGCGCAGTGCCATTGGATCAAAAGATGCTGCCTGAATGAAAAGCAGTCACATTAGTATAACGTGTGAAATGGTGGGGAAATTCAAGGCAGGAAATCAGACGTACTGTATAATCGCATTAGGGTTAGTGAGTGCAGCAATCAGGCTGTTTGGCCAAATAGGACCAGACATGCCTGTGTGGTACTTCGGTGGGAATAAGCAATTATTTTGCCTACTTCATATGTCTTAATGTCTAATTCACTTTGTCATGGCAAATAAAATTAGCTCCAGCTCCTGTGCGGTGTACCTTAGACAGAACCCTTAAAAATGATTTTATTTTCTTCACCAAAGCCGGTTTGATCCCATGTGGAAAATGACTCAATCCGGACCTTCAGTTCAGCTGGATAAATCGCCCCCACGTGACCGTGCTTCTTTCTGTGTCCCCGCAGCCATATCAAACAACCGTGGAGAGTTCCTGCTAAATGGAGAGTTTGTAGTCAGCATGTTCAAAAGGGAAATTAAAGTAGGAAACGCTGTCATCGAGTACAGTGGATCCGACCATGTTATTGAGAGGATCAATTGTACCGAGCGCATCGAGGAGGAGATCATCGTCCAGGTAAGTTGATTTACTTCTGTGACAAATAATGGAAAAGTGGTTTAACCCTTGTAAATAATGCTTATTTATGAAGCTGTTTGGTGTAATGTTCAATGTCTGCTTGTATGTTGGATTACAACACGGTAGGTGCTGTCTGTGGGGAACCTTTACAACCCAGATGTCAGGTACTCCTTCAACATCCCCATAGAGGATAAACCTCAACAGTTCCTCTGGGATGCCTATGGTCCGTGGCAGGAGTGCAGCCGCCTGTGCCAAGGTGAGAGCTGGGGGGGGGGGGGTTGACGTATAAATTATGTAGATGAGAGTACAGATGGAGAAATAGAGAAGTTGAATTTAGGCACCATAACATTGGTTCTCAGTTATTGCATAGACTCAGGCTGCACGGTGTGCAAGTGGTTAGCGCACAGGCCACACATCTGGGAGACCACAGTTCAATTCCACCTTCGGCCATCTCTGTGTGGAGTTTGCATGTGCTCCCCGTGCATGTGTGGGTTTTCCGTGGGGTTTTCTCGGGGTACTCTGGTTTCCTCCCACATTCCAAAAACATGCTAGGTTAATTGGCGACTCCAAATTGTCCATATGTATGAATGTGAGTGTGAATGGTTGTTTGTCTATATGTGCCCTGTGATTGGCTGGCCACCAGTCCAGGGTGTACCCCGCCTCTTGCCCGAAGACAGCTGGGATCCTGCTAATGAGGATAAGCGGTAGAAAATTCAAAACTGAACCCACCGCAATGCAACAACAATGGAGTAGTGAAGCATAGAAGTATATTCAAGAGTCAAATTGCATGTTAGCAGGTCTACACAAATATTGTCACATCCCCACCTAATATTTCACCGCGGTGGAGCCCTCTCCACTATTTGAGAAGCACTGAGTTATAGGAACATACCATAACACAAAGTGTAGCTAACCTTGGCATGGTCACGCGAGATGCATAGATTTGGATCATCTTCACAGAGAGCCGCCGCGGTAAATATGTGAACGTATACGGAATGTAGGTGTGCAGGGGTGGATTGCAGGTAAATGCAAAAAACTTTCCCTGACTCATGACTCAAACATTTTGTTAGTCCCTTAATCCCCATTTTGGCACTAACCATCCTTAACAAAATACTAGGGGATTCCCACTGCCAATGCAGAAAACAACTTTGTACTGACTATCTTTGAACACACCACCACTGGACCAAAGATGCACTAATTTCAGTAATGTTAATAAGATTTTCTCCAAAATAGCAAGTTTTATTTCTGCAGAAAACACATCTCATCCACCCGAAGTTGGTAACACAGCATATGTGTGAAGCTGTTATGCTTCACTAATAATGTTTGGATGTCCTTGAAAGCAGCACACTTGCCATGAGAGGCAAAAGTAAAACTTACATATAACTTAATAAGATGTGCGGTGTAAATCCGGCTATAGATTGATCTGACCGACCTGCCTTCTGGTGTCTCGTAGGTGAGAAGAAGAGGAAAGTTCTTTGTAGCAGAGAGTCAGACCGTGTGGTGGTGTCGGACCAGAGATGCCATGGCGTACCAAGACCCGCCATCATCTCTGAGCCCTGCAACACAGAATGCGAACTGAGGTTTGTGTCACCAGTTTCATCCGTTTTCAGACCCAACTGATTACCCAACTGATTTGCATATGGATATCATATACGGGATGTACCACAGGTGGCATGTTGCCCGGAAGAGTGAGTGCACAGCTCAGTGTGGTCTGGGATATCGCACCCTGGACATATTCTGTGCTAAGGTCAGCCGCACGGATGGGAAAACCCAGAAAATCGATGACCGCTACTGTAGCGGTCAACGCAAACCTGATGACAAGGAAGGTTGCCATGGAGATTGTAATTCCGGAGGCTGGGAGTACTCACCCTGGTCAGAGGTGAGACTGATTGGATTGATTGGCAAAGTTTAGAGATTTTTTTTTTTTTACACATTATGTTTCCTCTTGTTATTTTTGTTGTTCAGTGCTCCAAAAGTTGTGGTGGGGGCACCCGCCGAAGAGGGGCAGTGTGTCGAAAGGCAGCGGAGCCCGAGGGCGATGAGAGCAAATGTAGTCAAAGAGACAAGCTGGCCGTCCAACCCTGCAATGAATTCCTCTGTCCACAATGGAAGACCGGCGACTGGTCCGAGGTTTGTTTAGTAGTAACCAATGTCCATAACATACACATTTCATGTACTTCCTGGTTCTTACGGGTTAACTCAAGAAGAAATTATTGGAAAAATATTGGAAAATCAGTGATTACAGGTTACACTTGCAGACCAAAGAGCTCACAAAGCTTTGGGTTGCATTCCAGAAATATTTGACATTTCCCATGTGGGTGCCTCCAAATACACACAACTACACTGTACTATACTCGGTATACTGTACATATACAGTCCCCCTTACATCTGGCATCCATTGTAGGAATCATAATATACAATTGTTTCTCGGAAAACGATGGTCGTCATCCTTATACTTACGTCTTCATTATAAACTTCCTTCCTTTCAGTGCCTGGTCACGTGCGGGAAAGGCTATAAGCACCGCCAGACGTGGTGCCAGTTCGGGGAGGATCGTCTAGATGACCGCTTTTGTGGTTCATCGAAACCTGAGTCGGTCCAGACGTGTCAGCAGCAGGAGTGTGCCTCTTGGCAGGTCGGCCCCTGGGGACAGGTAAAGACCCACAATGTCAAGAAGTCCTCTGTAGAATAACAGTAATGTGCTAGCAATAGAGACGCCGTCTCTTTACTGTTATTTTAGCTTTTGTACTGTGAAATCACTTCACGGCTTATTACTGTTTGGGTGAAACGCAGTATATTTCTGTGTTTCTTCTATTTTCACTTCATTGCTGGCCGCAGAGACGCCAGCAATATAGTATAATTGTGCAGTTTCCTTACTGTTGACCAATTTCACAGCCTGCAGTAAAAAAATATACAGCAGCGTATTTCAGTAATCATTTTATTTTACAGTAACATTCTGGGGTTACTTTCAAATCTCACTTTTTCCGCACTTTGGAACGTCTAAAATCGAAATTTTCACTGCAATTAAAATCCAGTTCCTACCACATTGTGATTTAGTCTTACATTTATTTTATTTATTTAGATTCCTTAATCATGAAAAAAATACCATTCGCAATTTGATTCATAAGGATAAAAATATTAGTTCAGTTGTAGAAAATTGCTAAAATAGTTGTGTGTAGTTGTGCTAAAATAGAAGCTATGGGAAACTTGTCCTATATAATTATATTCCAAATGCTCTGGCTATTTTTTGTGGATTTATATGCACAAATATCGAAAATGGCTCTATCTCACAATTGAAAGAATGCTTTAAAAAAAACGACTGGATCCAGACAGTGATCCGGATCACCTCCGAAATGTCATCAGTTCTTACATATCCCATTTCTGACAATTCCTGAAAATTTCAACCAAATCCTTTTGGAACTTTTCGAGTTATTTTGAACACAAACAAACATAAATGCCAGCACAAAGTTGGAGTCGCCAATCAACCTAGCATGTTTTTGGAATGTGGGAGGAAACCGGAGTACCCGGAAAAAAAAAACCCAGGCATGCACGGGGAGAACATGTAAACTCCACACAGTGATGGCCGAGGATGGGATGTCCGATATTGGCTTTTTTGCTCAAAAAAAACACACATCTCCTTTGGTGGAATGAACACATACCGTATTTTCTGGAGTACAAGGAGTCACACAAGGCCAAAAATGCATAATTAGGTAAAAAAAATTAGGTAAAAAAAAAAACATACATAAGTCGCACTGGAGTATAAGTCGCATTTTTTGTGGGTAATTTATTTTACAAACTACTTCACCAAAACAGACATCACGTCCTCTTGGAAGGCAAGTTCTAACAATAATAAAAGAATAGAGAACAGGCTGAATAGGTGTAAGATATGCTAACACAATGCTTATTCAGCTACACAAAAAATAAACATGAACAGAAAAGGTGTCCAGTGTTTATGTAAATATAAACGTTTTTTTCATTTATAAATCGCTCTGGAGTATAAGTCACAGGAACTGCCAACCTATGAAAAAAAGTGAGACTGATAGTCTGGAAAATTTGTTGTATGCAGCATTTTTTAAATAGCGGTTTTCATGATAGGGAAAAAAAAAATCTGATACCGATATTAAATGCTGATATCGGGCCGATAATTATCGGTAGCGATATGAGATGTTTAGTGTCTCTGTCACTGCCATGATTACCCCCACATCAGCTACTTTGGCGGTCTATTAACATTGGTTGACCCTCCTGGATTCACCTTGCGTCTGGCGCTTGCATCACTGCAAATTTAGCTGATGTAATCTTCTTAAAAATACTTGGTGGATATTTGTGCCGCCCCAAAACATCAGAGGATGTGCCCATAAGATATATTTGAAGCTGTTTAATGAAGCATGGTCCAATGGTAACTGAAGTTGCCGCCACACAAATTTGACCATATTTCATTGGAACCAGTGAGGCAGAAAACAGCGTGGTGTGGAACCCTTTGATTTTGAGTCTGGAGTCTTTCTTCATATTCAATCATCTACTTGCGTTTACGTTTAGAGTGTCTTTTAATAGAGGAAATAACTATTGTGCGTACAAGTGCTGATGTTGTCATTTCTGTGTTTTTTGCCTTTTTTTTTTCCCTGCCAACACACTGTGACTAATGTCCTGCCATCATTTTTCTTCCACCCCCACTTTCTCTTTGAACCTAGTGCACTACCTCGTGTGGGCTCGGGTACCAGATGCGAGCTGTCAAGTGTGTTGTTGGGTCTTATGGTGCTGTCATGGAAGACTCTGAATGTAATGCTGCCACCCGACCCACTGATGCCCAGGTAAGCACGAGGAACACGCTCTTTCTCCCGCTTCTGTTCTGTCTTTTTGTTCATTCTTCTAACAGTGGCAACTGATCAAAGGAAGTTTTCAAGATTTTCCCATAAGTTTTTTTTGTGCTACTGCAAGTATAGCCTTATTAAGTACACTGTACGAAACAAATAACGACAGAGAATATCATTGCCACCTGGTCTCAATAAAGCTGTCTGATCTAGTCCAGTCTACAGGGAAACACAGGAGTAATATATCTCGCTGCATTAAAAAAAAACAAAAAAAAAATCCTGCTTTATGTAAGAAACAATAAATGTCCGACTAAAGTATACAGTATGTGCAATATATCACATTTTAGCTTATATTTCACACATTTTGGTAGTCTGGTAGAGCCGAAGATAAAGTTGAGAGTTGACTTTTCACCTTTCAAGTCACTATGGCAGGGGTGGGAAAACTACGGCCCCGGGGGCTACATGCGGCCCACCAAACGTTTGAATCCGTCCCGCCTGTTGCTTTCTAAGTATTTCAACTTTTAATATACAAACAGGCAACATGACTTGCAAATGGGATGTCTTATTTACTAAAAACAACAACAAAACTGTAAAATTAAATTACATAGTTTGTTGTTGTCTGATGTTTAAAGTGCTCTTGAAAAAAGGGACTTGAGAACATACAGCTGATAGTATAAAACTTTTACAGATAAAATTATAAGCGTAAAATAGTTTGCGTGTGTTAAATATATGTTCTGCCCCCCCGGACAATTTAGTTAATATGGCCCACGAGTGAAAATATTTGCCCACCCCTGCACCCTGTGAAGGGTAGAATTTACCGTAGCATCACTACAAAACTTAGTAATTAAAATTAAAATTAAAATTAAAATTAAAATTAAAATTAAAATTAAAATTAAAATTAAAATTAAAATTAAAATTAAAATTAAAATTAAAATTAAAATTAAAATTAAAATTCAGTCAAGTCAGGGGTCAACAACAAGTGGCTCTTCAGCCTCCTTGTTGTGGCTCCCTTTGCAAAGCTCAAATATTTTTTTAACACCCGAGTGGGTCAAAAAATCCAACTTTGTGTGAGACCATGAAGGCATCCTGGCTGAGATCTGACTGGTGACACAAGGATGAGCCGACAGGATGCTATTCAGTTCTCTCTCACACAGGTAAACATGACAAAAGTCATACTTTTGACATTTCTATAAAATGAATTAGAGATCTTTTTAAAAACAGCGGCATGGGAACTTGGTTGTGTCAGAGTAAACAAGTGATTGACACATACATTTATGTGTTTATCACCAATACTAGCAAGAGTATTCCATCAACTGGTTTTTCTTATTTGAACTACTTTGATACCCCAAAATTTCCTCCAAATTTGATGGCTAAAAAACTGCGGGAGACTCATAATTTCTTCAGGCGTAGAGTTTATAAGACCTTGTTTTAAAGCGCTGTTTTTCAGCTCCAGGCTATTTTTCTTTAGTGGGCAAGGGAGTAAAATGGCTCTTTTGGGTTGCCGACCCCTGGACTAAGTGTCCAAGTGCCCAACACAGATATGCGTAGAAATGGCAAGGAAACCTATTTCCAAGTTGAATGACAGTTCTGTGTGGTCAATCTGCGGTGTGAACCTCTTTGTGAGGGGCTGAGCCTGCAGACTCAGGATGAGGCCACCATGTAGTCGGAGCAGCTCTTAAATCCGGTGCCTCAGCCGGCAAAATCAGTGACCCCCGAAGAAGTCGGGCCCACCTTGTTGTGATTCTAACCAGCCAGCCATGAAGTCGGCCATCAAACTGCCAGTCCCAGCAGCAGCCAGTTGGGACTTGGGACAGAAACGGGGTGCAGAAGAAGTTTAAGTGCAAGGGTAAAAGGCAAGAGAGCTTTTTTATCTTTTTCCACACAGATAGCACGAGTGGGAAGGCTGGACCTTTATTAGCGCCAGTTCATTGCACGCCTAGCAGCTTTGACTGTGACCACGAGTGTGGAATGTGTAGCCTGTGAGATTTGACTAAGGCTCTCATTCCTAAAGACCGAGGTCAGAGGGCAGCGCAGGGCATAGGAGGGAGAAAGAGAAAAGGACGGAAGGTTAGGGACAAGGGGGTGGATAAGGGGTGGAGTTGTGAACCACGCCAGCATGGGCATTGGACCCCTGAATACCACTCCACTATGACCTGTTATGACAGGGATCAGGGCTTTATGCTGAGTGGCTTACTGCCACAATCCATAGTTTGAACTGACAGGGAGACGCAGCTCATGTTGTTTTGCTAAGCTGATAAGGCCTGATGGGAAACGCAACCACATTTTAGCGGTTTACAGAACAGCATCGGTTATTCATAAGCGTTTCATATCGGGGAATCAGTCATTTTACAATGATATTGCATGATTATACTTTTTCTTCCTGCAGGACTGTGAATTATCCCAGTGTCCAAACAGTCATCCTGTTCCACCAGGGCCCAAAGTCCCTTCTCATCAGGGACATAAAACCCAGTGGCGGTTTGGTTCCTGGACCCAGGTCGGTGATCCCGCCACATTGGCAACAAATTCGTCCTTTTTCAGCTTTCCATAGTTAATACTTTTTCTCATGTATTCAACAGTGCAGCGCCAGCTGTGGCAAAGGGACACGGATGCGTTATGTAAGTTGCCGTGACAACCACGGTGGCGTCGCAGAAGACTCGGCATGTGCTCATCTCCCGAAACCTCCCGCCCGAGAAGTGTGCTCTGTTGTGGCCTGTGGACAGTGGAAAGTGTTGGAATGGACAATGGTAGGAACAAAGCTTTTTTTAGTAAGGATGTCTGATAACAGGCTGCATGTTGGTAAAGTGGTTAGCGTGAAGGTCTCACAGCGAGGAGACCCAAATCGATTCCACTCTCGGCCATCTCTGTGTGAAGTTTGCATGTTCTCCCTGTGCATGCGTGGATTTTCGCCAGTTTCCTCCCACATTCCAAAAACATGCTAGATTAATTGGCCACTCTAAATTGAATGTGAGTGGTTAGCGCGCAGGCCTCACAGCTAGCAGACCCGAGTTCAATTCCACCTTCGGCCATCTCTGTGTAGAGTTTGCATGTTCTCCCCATGCATGCGTGGGTTTTCTCCGGGTACTCCGGTTTCCTCCCACATTCCAAAAACATGCTAGGTTAATTAGCGACTCCAAATTGTCCATAGGTATGAATGTGAGTGTGAATGGTTGTTTGTCTATATGTGCCCTGTGATTGGCTGGCAACCAGTCCAGGGTGTACCTTGCCTCTCACTTGAAGACAGCTGGGATAGGCTCCAGCACCCCCCATAACCCTCGTGAGGATAAGCGGTAGAAAATGGATCGACGGATAGTTTACTGGCAAGGGACAACTTTGAATTCCATTTCACACCTCAGGAAGAATCACTTGGAATCAAACCCAGCTAGCGTACCATGGGGGTGGAATGTGGAATGAGCTCAGTTTCTAATTTCACTGATTGCGTTAGTCCAGTGTTTTATACTTTGCACTTTACTTTGTTATTATACAGATGTTTGTGCCACATAGAAATGTGCAGCTTACCAAATTGAATCATTGCCAGAATGTCATAATTTTTTTTTTTAAACAAAATCTTTATAACTTACATTATGTTTTGCAGAATGTGTCATATTTTGCCCAAACAGTGTTTATTTGTGGCCAACTATTAGCATCGTGTGTTCATTCATTCCATAAGAGCTGCTGCCAATATCGGTAGTGGTCGATATCTGTATCAGTGGTGAAGTGGTGAACAATCATGGTGTATTTGATATCGGTAAGACAGCCGGTATTGAGCAGCTCTACTTTTTCGCCATAATCCTAACAGAGGGGAACCTCTCAAGGCATAAGTCATGCAAAGCAGGACTAGGACCAAATTTAGAAAGACCTCGCAGATCCCTCATGTGCAAGCCCTTTTTGAATGTGACCAGACGAGGATGGGAAAAGAATCCTTGTGCATCATGGTGGTCTCGGCCAATAGCAACATAACTAAAGGATGATTCAGGACATCGGGTCTAATGTGGAACCGATGCAGAAAAGCTTGAACAGAAGAAATGTGATCTCCTAGTTCCTTTCAGCACACGTGCAACAGCATTTTTGATCTGCAATAATGTCATAGCATTTGCAGTACATCTCTTCACCTTAATTACATAACATAAAAATATGCATCATTAGTACTGCTGTCCAGATGCTATTTTCCTCCTAGTGTGTTTACTTTATGATGCACTTTACCAAAGCTAACACTGAGACTGGACACACGCTCCATCTGTTTTAGCAGCGAGGATGCAAGTGGAAAAAAAGACTTGCTTGTTTGTGTGTCTGTGTAAGTTATGCTTGTGTGTGTGTGTGTTGTGAGAGAGCGAGAGGATATGGAGACAGGCACGCATTTTTTGAGCTGAGAGATCCAAGGGGCTGCAGTTGGGGGCTGCAACCTTGCTTACAGATGGTTTTCATCAGCACGCTTGTGATGCCGTACTTATCAAGACAGTTGCAGAAGCCCATTTTTTTTATTCACACACACACTTGCTTGTTAGTCTCTGGTGTGACCCACCATATTTGACAACCAATAACGCAACACTGTCATGTAAGCAAGTATGTGTATTATCTTCGTATATAAACCCCCGTTACAGTACTGTCATTTGTAATCATGCAACATTTGATAACGTTGTGTCAGAGCAGTGCAAATTCCTGTAGTTGCATAAGCACTGTAGAGTAGTTGGACTGATGCATAACAGAATGGGGGGAGCTGGGGGAGACACCATTACTGTTGGACAGAAGATCTGGCTTCTGTTATTTCACTAAAAGGGGGGTCATACTAAAATATGACAAAATAAAGTCATGACCCGGTCCATTCAGAATGTTTTATACTACAGTAATGGTAATGGTTTTATTTCATTTGAACATGCATCAGATTACAATTGAATGCATCACATAATCAGTTCCCAGTTCCACATGTCCAAAAGGAGTAGGAAGAAGCAAAGCATATTAAATCCTACCCCTCCATCTGGTACTTTTACAATCAGTAACTGTTACATTTGTTCACTTCCTGCTTTCCTAATTAATTTTTAATTTTTAATTTTTAATTTTTAATTTTTAATTTTTAATTTTTAATTTTTAATTTTTAATTTTTAATTTTTAATTTTTAATTTTTAATTTTTAATTTTTAATTTTTAATTTTTAATTTTTAATTTTTTGTCACGTACCAAAGTACAAGGTGATATGAGCATCCAATGACATAATGTGTACCATAGTAAGTGTCAATATAGTGATATGTATAGCACATCATGACTGGTTCAAGACTCTTCATCCTTGTATTTAGCAAACATCAACTGCTTGTATTGTTTCTTGAATTGGCTCATCGTTGTGCATTGTTTGATTTCCTTACTCAATCCATTCCATAGTTTGATTCCACATACTGAAATGCTATGGCTTTTTAACGTAGTCCTAGCATATAAGTGTTTCAAATGTAGTTCTTCCCTGAGATCATATTTCTTCTCTCTTGTAGAGAAGTATTGGATGACATTTTTAGGTAATTGGTTATTTTTTTGCCTTGTGCATTATTTTAGCTGTTTGAAGATGAACTATATCGGCAAGTTGAAGTATTTGTGATTTTAGAAATAAGGAGTTAGTATGTTCTCTGTAGGTGGCATTGAATTACAGTACATTTAGTGAGTATTTGGAGGAATAGAACCAAGACCTCATGCCTTATGTTACAGTACGGTCCTAAAAGTGCATTATGGTAAGGTTGGATGTGTTTGCTGTGCCACAGTATATTTTTAGAATACTCCGTGGGCCAATAGAGACCAGACTACATGCCGAAAATTGCCGCCGGGCCGCACTTTGGTCACCCCTGGTTTTGTTTTTTTAGTCAAGTGCATGTGCAACAGTGAGAGTTTAAATGGGGTGATGTTTATTTTACTTTCAGTAAAATTCCTCACCTGAAGAGCGGCGTTAAAAGTTGCATACCGAACAATGGCAGCACGCTGCTTTCATCTTATGCACTCATCTTTGACCGTATACGGTGGTGAAAAACCGTTGCACCTCCCCCTCGGCGGGCACCGAAGCTGAGAAGATGCGCCGGGTCTGAGTCGTGTCTGCACATCGTTGTTGTTGCTTATACTCTCCTATAGTCCATAGGGCAAAACTGTCCCGTGTCGCTAGGGAATGAACGGTTTCTAACAATATTTCATTTTCTACCGCTTATCCTCACAAGGGTGGAGGGCATGCTGGAGCCTATTCCAGCTGTCTTCAGGTGAGAGGCGGGCTACACCTTGGACTGGTGGCCAGCCAATCACAGGGCACATATAGACAAACAACCATTCACACTCACATTCATACCTAAGGACAATTTGGAGTGGCTAATTAGCTTAGCAGGCTGCACGGCGGACAAGTGGTTAGCGTGCAGACCTCACAGCTTGGAGACCAGGGTTCAATTCCACCCTCGGCCATCTCTGTGTGGAGTTTGCATGTTCTCCCCGTGCATGCGTGGGTTTTCTCCGGGTATTCCGGTTTTCTCCCACATTCCAAAAACATGCTAGGTTAATTAGTGACTCCAAATTGTCCATAGGTATGAATGTGAGTGTGAATGGTTGTTTGTCTATATGTGCCCTGTGATTGGCTGGCCACCAGTCCAGGGTGTACCCCGTCTCTCGCCTGAAGACAGCTGGGATAGGCTCCAGCACACCCCGCGACCCTCGTGAGGAAAAGGCGTAGAAAATGAATGAATGAATAATTAGCCTAGCATGTTTTTGGAATGTGGGAGGAAACCGGAGTACCCGGAGAAAACCCACTCATGCACAGGCAGAACATGCAAACTCCACACAATTGGAATTGAACTTGTCTCCTATCTGTGAGGCCTGTGTGCTAACCACTCGACCACTGTGCAGCCCTTCTAACAATATCATTGATTTAATTGTGACATGAATCTGATTTCAGTGTTCGGTAACCTGCGGTCAGGGGAAGACCACACGCCAAGTGGTCTGCGTCAACTTCAGTGACCAAGAGGTGAACGCTAGTGAGTGCGACCCTGACGATCGGCCAAGCATGGAGCAGGACTGCGCCATGTCTCAATGCCCGTCCTACGCCAGCGATTCCAAACCTTTCCCATCCTCACCAAACAGCAGTGCACGGAACATCATTCCTCAAAGCCAATCCCACCAATGGCGGACCGGACCCTGGGGCGCGGTGAGTAAACTGTAAAGCCTTTATAGCAGGGGTCTCAAACACACGGCCCGCGGGCCAAATGTGGCCCACAGGACACTAGTTTGAGGCCCCCCGCCTTGATATGAAAGCTTAATGTTAGTGCGGCCCGCGCAAGTTTGATATGGATGCTGTATGGTATCATGTACCCAGAAAAAATTATTACGTTTGATTAATGTTCATGTTAAAGGTTAAATAACTGTTAATAGTTATCCTCCCTATTCGTGTGGAAGTGGTAAGTTTTTGGCTATTTAAGTTGAAAGGAAACCCACCACCTATATGTGGTTTCTTAAGTTTTTATTATTTGCCGTTTTATTATTATTATTATTATATTTATTTATATATTACTGATTGATTGATTTTCTTTATTCTTGATTTGTTTATTTATTTTTCATCTTATTTTGTGTAGAAAAATAAAAAGTAAGATATTTGAGAACAGTGGAATGTTTTATCAGAGCTTTTGTGGTAGAAAATTGGAACCAAAGCGAAGTTTTTAAAAAATTTTTGTTTTTAATAAATGCGTTTTTTTGGGGGGGTTTTTGGTTTTTTTTTGTTTTTCCTCCCTATCCGTGTTTTTGGCTATTTAAGTTTAAAGGAAATAACTTGAAGGCTACAGTTTAGGTTGCTAGCTCTCTAGTTTGCGAGTTAGCATGGTAGAAAATTGGAACCAACGCGAAGTTTTAAAAAAATTTTTGTTTTTAATAAATGCGTTTTTTTGGGGGTTTTTTTTGGTTTTCCTCCCTATCTGTGTGGAAGTGGTAAGTTTTTGGCTATTTAAGTTTAAAGGAAATAACTTGAAGGCTACCGTTTAGGTCGCTAGCTCTCTAGTTTGCGAGTTAGCATGTGTAGAAAATTGAAAGCAAAGTTTTTTTAATTTTTTTGTTTTTAGTAAAAAAAATTTTTTTTTTTAAACCTGATGCAGCCCAGTCTCACCCAGACCCGAGCTCCAGTGCCCCCCCCCCAAGTAAAAATTGAGTTTGAGACCCCTGCTTTATAGCATCCATACTGACCTCCACCGCGTCCGCCATTGTATCCTGTGTGAGAACCCATCTGACGTCTCTCTCTCTTTGACAACAGTGCTCCAGCACATGTGCAGGAGGCTTTCAGCGGCGAGTCGTTGTGTGCCAGGATGAGAACGGCTACCCTGCCAACAGCTGTGAGGATCGCACCCGGCCCAGTGAGCAGCGATCCTGTGAGTCGGGGCCATGTCCGCAGTGGATCTATGGCAACTGGGGAGAGGTAAGGCAGACAGACACAGCTTTACTGGTGTTAAAAGGGCTAGTGGGAAAACCAAACTTTGGGATGCTTATGTTTGGATAATTACTTTGACTGTTTGTGAAGGTTGCATGAGAAAAAGGACCATCTGAAATCACCTGAAGCTCAATTTCACATTCTTTGTGCTTCCCACGGGATAGCGTTCTTTTTTTTTTTTTTTTTTTATGATTTTTAATGTGAACTGTCCTCCTGTTGTTCTCAGTGCACCAAGCCATGCGGAGGCGGGATAAAAACCAGGCTGGTTGTATGTCAACGTCCAAACGGTGAGCGTTTCAACGATCTGAGCTGCGAGATCCACGATAAGCCGCCGGATCGGGAGCAGTGCAATACTCAGCCGTGCCATTCTAGCCCCCACTGGAGTACAGACCCATGGAGCTCGGTACGCTCATAAAAAATATTCTTTTTTTTTTTTTTTTTAACCTCACATTTTGCCGCCTTGTAGTGTTACTGAATCACAATCATTCCGAAAAAAAAGGGCTCTTTCTGTGGTGCTTTTTTGTGTCGGAGCCACTTTGACTTTAACTCCCTTCCACTTCCTGCCCCCCCCCCCCCCTCTGCACCGGTGCCAGCAACGTTTTCCTCAAGACGTTTGGAAAAATTCAATTTCTGTTGCACTTACACGGCAAAGATATGCTTTTTGCCAGAGAACGTACATCACCGCCAAATGCTTCAGTGACAGCTGTGACCGGAAGAAGCGTCTTGTTTTTTTTTTTTTTTTCAAGTTACTCAGTTAAAAAAAAAATACAAAAAAAAAAAAAAAAAATTAGTTGGGCTGTGTTCGTGTTGAAATACATCAGGATCACCTTTGTATCACAATCAGAGTTAGTTTTGTAAAAATATTGTTTTAAAAATATAATTTATTAAGATATTTTTTTTTCCTGTTCATCTTTTGTACATAGCATTAACTTTGAAAGTGATTTATTTTTGTTTTAGCTCTTTGTATTTGGACAATTGTTGTTCATGTGCAAATACTGATGAATGTTTTTTGTATATCAGGAATACACAGTACAATTTTTTTTTTTTTTTTTTTGTTTATTATCCAAAGAAAAGCCCGTATTCTGTCGGTTTGTGGTGCTACATTTTGACATTTGGATGTTCCGACCTGAGCATTTAAAGCACCAACCTACACGGGACTGTGTACTATATATATACTTTTTTTTTTTTTTTTTACTAAATGCATATTTGAAATGGTTATTGTTTTATGAATTCAGTTTTGTCTTAAGGCACATTTGCTTTGCTAGATAAGATAAGCTTATGTCGACACTTTATTTTACAGGTGTGTACTTTATTTTGTCTTGCAATGAACCCCATTTGAGAACTCATGTAGTTTCTTTGCTCCTCGCTGGAACCTCCACACCGACCACGTTATGGTTTCAGGTCAGGAAGTCGAAACACATTGGGTCTGATCTACTAAGATGCCGAATAATCAGTTAATTGCGTGAACAAATCAAAAATATGAACCTGCTATTAATGGGTATGTTATGGCTGATCTATGACTTCAATATTCATTCGTTTTATACCGCTTATCATGCTGGAGCCTATCCCAGCTGTCTTCGGGCAGGAGGCGGGGTACACCCTGGACTGGTGGCCAGCCAATCACAGGGCACATATAGACAAACAACCATTCACACTCACATTCATACCTATGGACAATTTGGAGTCGCTAATTAACCTAGCATGTTTTTGGAATGTGGGAGGAAACCGGAGTACCCGGAAAAAAACCTACGCATGCACAGGGAGAACATGCAAACTCCACACAGAGATGGCCGAGGGTGGAATTGAACTCGGGTCTCCTAGCTGTGAGGCCTGCTGTGTGCTAACCACTCAATCGCCGTGCAGCCGACTTAAATATTAATATCAAAAATAGAGTGGCTGTAAATGAAAAATTAGTTTTAAAGTCATGGAATTGGAGGTTGAACTCAGCAGAGATTCCACCAATCAGGTGCCTCGTGGCGTGCAGTGGCTCAAACTGCCTCCCAACTGGCTCTGTAAATTTAGTTTAAAATTCTAAAATGCTTTTTGAAAATGTTAATTTTTTAAAAAATGTTTAAAATTGTAAACATTTTGAATTTTTCTTGCCGCCATTACAGGCCACCACGAGCCAAAGTGGAACCAAATGTCACAAACAATCCGCCTATTGGAATCCACTGGAATTTTCATGGCGCGAGCCAAGTTGCGCCAGTGCTGCTAGGAGTCCACTGGGCCGCCGCCAGTGGGTGCCAGTTCGCACCAAAGATTATGTGATTGGCACGTTGTGGCTTGTTGTGGCGCCGAATAACAGCTGAAAGGCAAATTATGAAATTTGCTGTGGCGCCGATAAGGTGCCTAGTGGCGTGCAGTGGCTCAAACTGCCTCCCAACTGGCTCGTGGTGGCCTGTAATGGCCACTACGCGCCAATCAGTGGACTCCTAGCATTATAATGCTAACTGTACATTAGTGTTTAACAACCTATTAAATAATGAAGTTTACAATTTATTACATTATAATATTCATGTTGTGGCACGGCGGACTCGTGGTTAGCATGCAGACCTCACAGCTAGGAGACCAGGGTTCAATTCCACCCTCGGCACATCTCTGTGTGGAGTTTGCATGTTCTCCCCGTGCATGCGTGGGTTTTTTCTCCGGTTTCCTCCCACATTCCAAAAACATGCTAGGTTAATTGGCAACTCCAAATTGTCCATAGGTATGAATGTGAGTGTGAATGGTTGTTTGTCTATATGTGCCCTGTGATTGGCTGGCCACCAGTCCAGGGTGTACCCCGCCTCACGCCTGAAGACAGCTGGGATAGGCTCCAGCACCCCCCGCGACCCTCGTGAGGAAAAGCTGTAGAAAATGAATGAATGAATAATATTCATGTCAACATGTTGAAAACGTACTTATGTAGCGTTACTTATATATATAGCGAAATCTACACTATTTTGCTAAGGGACGCACAACTCAACACTGCGATGGTGCTCCGAAATGATCCATACGTCTTTTTTTTTTTCAAATCAGTACTTCCAGCAGCTCAAAATGTCATCTTTGGATAGACGCTATGTCTGTAATAGACGCACACATAAATAAATAAATCACATTGCGGTTGCTGCATGATTACATTTGCATCTCCTCCTAATAATAATAATAATAATCTGCATATAGTCTCCATTTTCATGACATCCAACACTTTGTTTGGACGTGCTTTTAGTAGATCAGACCCATAGCGGCGTGATTCTATTCTAGCTAAGGTCTCTTTATATAAGCAGGGAAACAACCCATTATGTACGTACTTAGTATCTCCATAGGAAACACATGTGGAATAAAGTGTCTCATTGTGGTAATATACTGTATATAATATACTGTACATTATATTCCACCTATATAAAGGGTTTCGACCCATATGTCCTTAGTATGACCAAAACAGTAAATGTGTAAAGTTCTCTGCTTCTAAGGTGCTCCATGAGTGTATGTATGTTAATGTTTATGCTTTGTACAGTACATGACTTATATATATATATATACGTATATATATATATACAGTATATGCTGTGCTCAACAATACCTCACTTGGAAACAAAACACAACTCAGCTTTGCCATTATTAAAGTATGATAGATATTCCGTAGACGCTCCAATGGTGCTTTGGCCAAACAAGGGAGATTTATGATATTAAGTATCATAAATGTTTCCGGCCTATGGATTGGACTTACTAAAGATTTGCTGTGTTATTGATTTGGTTGTCTTGAACGTCACTCAAACAACGGAGGATTTTAAATACAGTACATGATGTGTGACCACAGGGGGAGTTGATACCGTTTTTTTTTTTGCATCCGGAGCTCTTAACTCTGAGCCAACCTCGTGCGTCTACCTCATTCTCTGTTTTACGATAACCGCCCCCCCGCCCCCACCTCCCCGACCCCCACTCGCCCTCCCCCACGACACATCTTTCTATCCATTGCACTGGAAAGGGCGGTTTGGGCTGGCAAAAAGTCAACTGACTTCTTGTAACCAGCCCCTTTTAAAAATAACCGATATGCCGCCTTTCCGAGTGCTTAACCATCTCTGAGAACTGATCCAGAATCAGTGGTTACGGGCCCACCCGGTTGAACTCCTCCATTGACCACACAGCTTATTTTAAGGGCCTGTTATCACAGCAGCGGCTGCATTTTATACTGCACATCATCTTCCTAATGAGTGTTGCATGTAATGATTCCCACGTGTGCCATTATTGCAGATGAGCAATACGGTGGAAAGCTAACACGATATTAGCGTATGTCAGTCAAATATATACTAGGTTTTTTTTTCCATATCTCGTTTTTTTTTGTCATTTTCCAAATCAACACAACAGGCTCTTGAAATAAGCATTTTGTTTGTCTCTTATCCAAAATGGCAGTATTAGTCTGTTTTTTTTATCATGTTTTTTTTCTGTATATTTATGTAATTACATGTATTTATTGTGACTTTACATTATAATATTGTGTCAATATTTAATTTTTTTATGGATTTGCTGGATTTCTGTTCACTTCCACAAAAAGTTTATAATTAAAGTGAAGTAGAGGTCATGTTTGAGGCTTTTTTTTTCATTATTTGAGTCGGGTGGTTAGCGCGCAGACCTCACAGCTAGGAGACCAGGGTTCAATTCCACCCTCGGCCATCTCTGTGTGGAGTTTGCATGTTCTCCCCGTGCATGCGTGGGTTTTCTCCGGCGACTCCAAATTGTCCATAGGTATGAATGTGAGTGTGAATGGTTGTTTGTCTATATGTGCCCTGTAATTGGCTGGCCACCAGTCCAGGGTGTACCCCGCCTCTCGCCCGAAGACAGCTGGGATAGGCTCCAGCTCAAAAAGTCATGTTTGAGGCTTTTTTTTTTCATTATTTGAGCAATCATCGGGCGGCACGGCACGGCGGTCGAGTGGTTAGCGCACAGACCTCACAGCTAGGAGACCTGAGTTCAATTCCACCCTCGACAATCTCTGTGTGGAGTTTGCATGTTCTCCCCGTGCATGCGTGGGTTTTCTCCAGGTACTCCGGTTTCCTCCCACATTCCAAAAACATGCTAGGTTAATTGGCGACTCCAAATTGTCCATAGGTATGAATGTGAGTGTGAATGGTTGTTTGTCTATATGTGCCCTGTGATTGGCTGGCAACCAAGTGCCCCCGCGAAATGAATGAATGAATGAGCAATCATCAGCACTGATATTTATATAGACACACCAAAACTAATGCTATATGACCAAATATTTGGGGTACGGCTTAGACCAGTTCAAAAGGAATGTCGGTCAAATAGCTTATAAGGCAGCCCCCCCCCCAACAGTCTTATTGAATGGCGTGTTTTTCCTGAATGAAAATAGCACAAATCACTGAGCAATCTCTTTGTTGTTTTATGCGGTCAGGGCCTCCGCTGACCCCTCTGAGCAATCATTGTTTTACCGTCTGGGGGTGCGAGTTCAAAGCTCTTCCCATCAAGGTAAATCTGTGTCGCTATACCTCACAGCTCATTCGTTTTTTTTAATGCCTCTCTGGCATTTTCGGGATGCTTGGCGTTAATTTTTTGGAATTAACCCCCCCGCTTCGGTCTGGCCTAATGCGGCTTGATGACGATGTACAAAGTGACAGTGACTCGAATGGAGCGAGCCATCAGCGAGACAATGCAGTGGTGTATTGCTGGGGGGGTCGAGGGTCACGTTTGATCCGGACTCGGAGGGGCCCCTTCCCATTTTTCCCCATCGGTATGGACAGATTCTGGGAAATTGGAGCTGTGATTAGTGGTAACGACGTAACATTTTTTTTTTATTCACACAAAAGAATAGCTGAAAGGCATTTTAAAATTAGCGAGACATGATTTGATGTTTGTACTTTGTAGTCGGTTCCAACGTCCAGGTGGCATATGTGATGTACTATATCGGTGTGCCGCGCTGTATAATTACAGAGGAGCTAATGAACCCTGCATTAAGGGTGTTCATTTAGTGTTACAACACATGATGTTTCAATTTGACCCAGCGGCAGCGATTCCCGGGGTATTCTGCGTGAACTGGCACCAACTGGCACCGGCCCAGTGGACTCCTAGCATCATTGGTGCAACTTGGCTCGTGCCATTACATTCCAGTGCCTTCCAATAGGTGTATTGTTTGTGCCATTTGGTTCCACTTGGTGGACATTACTCTACTAATCAAAGATTTTAAACATTTTGAAATTTTCTTGCCGCCAAATTCAATATTTGGCGCCGTTACGGGCCACCACGAGCCAGTTGGAAGGCAGTTTGAGCCACTGCACGCCACTGGGCACCTTATTGGCGACACTAGACGCCAAAGCAAATTGCATTGACGTGAACTGGCTCCAACTGGCGCCGGCCCAGTGGACTCCGAGCATCATTGGTGCAACTTGGCTCGCGCCATTACATTCCAATGCATTCCAATAGGTGTATTGTTTCTGACATTTGGTTCCACTTGGTGGACATTACTCTACTAATCAAAGATTTTAAACATTTTGAAATTTTCTTGCCCCCAAATTCAATATTTGGCGCCGTTACGGGCCACCACGAGCCAGTTGGGAGGCAGTTTGAGCCACTGCACGCCACTGGGCACCTTATTGGCGACACTAGACGCCAAAGCAAATTGCATTGACATGAACTGGCTCCAACTGGCGCCGGCCCAGTGGACTCCTAGCATCCTTGGTGCAACTTGGCTCGCGCCATTACATTCCAATGCATTCCAATAGGTGTATTGTTTCTGACATTTGGTTCCACTTGGTGGACACTTGCATCAAGCAATTGGCACAACAAAGATTTTAAATATTTTGAAATTTTCTTGCCACCAAACTCAATATTTGGCGCCGTTACGGGCCACCACGAGCCAGTTGGGAGGCAGTTTGAGCCACTGCAAGCCACTGGGCACCTTATTGGCAATGCAAATTGCATTGGCGTGAACTGGCACCAACTGGCGCCGGCCCAGTGGACTCCTAGCATCCTTGGTGCAACTTGGCTCGCGCCATTACATTCCAGTGGATTCCAATTCTGAGGGCAGCACAACAGCAAGGAAGCCCTTGTAGAATGGATATAAAACACTAGGAATGACCTACATTGCAACAACCTTTTATTATCAGTGTGGGACGTTTCTTCTGTGGTTATATTAGCGAGCATTATTAGACTCATCTGTATTCATTTTGCAGCCTATTTAAATAAAACTGTAATATATTAGGTCCTTTATTGATGAATGAGGTGAAAGGTGACAGGGTCCTCCTGTCTCTTTCTGCACGGGACAGCAATGCATGCTGGGCCGCGTCCCCATTCAACTCTGAGCCTGTCGCTTCCCATCCATCCCCAAATACAACGCCCCCCTGTGATTTTTCTGAGCTCAGGCCAGCCCTTCTACACACCCCCTTTTTCCCGCCCCCACTGTAACACAGCTCGGTGTGTGTGTGTGTGTATGTCAAAACGTGTTAGCTTTTCAGTAAGTGGTTGAACCCGGAAGTGAAACAAAATGCCGCCGGGGTGATCTGGCAGATGCATAATATTACGATGCACTATTCCAGGTTTCCATATTGTTGTTTTATATTCACACTGCACAACAAATTGTCCCCCAATAAAGTACATTTATTCTACTTTTTTCAGTATTGTTATGAATTTACATTCATGTCTTCTCCTTGATATTTTGCAGTGCTCAGCTTCCTGTGGAAGAGGCTTCAAGTCCCGTAAGGTGTTCTGTCTAACCAGCTCGGGACACTCGCTTGATGATGACGACTGTCAGCACTTGACCCCCAAACCCAGCAAGCAAACCCGCTGCCGAGGTGGCCGATGTCCCAAATGGAAGACTGGCAGCTGGGAGGAGGTAGGCGACTTCACGCGACTATCAAAGATGATATAAGGGGTTTTTTCAGCACATTATGTTGGGTAACGTGGGAGGAAATTGGACCTCTGCATGCAAATAACATGTAATAATAAAGGTAATATGATAGTAATATCGTAGTTGGGAAAAGACGCCATGGCTGTCTTACGGCATGTCGCCATGTTGCCGTTATTCGGCGCCACAGCGAGCCACAACGCGGCAATCACATAATCTTTGGCGCAAACTGGCTCCAACTGGCGCCGTCCCAATGGATTCCTAGCATCATTGGTGCAACTTGGCTCGCGCCATTACATTCCAGTGCATTCCAATAGGCGGATTTTTGCAACATTTGGTTCCACACTACTCTGCTAATCGAAGATTTTAAACATTTTGACATTTTCTTGCAGTCAAACTCAATATTTGCCACCATTACGGGCCACCACGAGCCAGTTGGGAGGCAGTTTGAGCCATTGCAAGCCACTAGGCACCTTACTGGCGACACTGGTCGCCACAGCAAATTGCATTGACATGAACTGACTCCAACTGGCGCCGGCCAAGTTGACTCTGAGCATCATTGGTGCACTTGGCTCGAGCCATTACATTCCAGTGCCTTCCAATAGGTGTATTGTTTGTGACATTTGGTTCCAATTGGTGGACACTACTCTACTAATCGAAGATTTTAAACATTTTGAAATTTTCTTGCCGCCAAACTCAATATTTGCCACTGTTACGGGCCACTACGAGCCAGTTGGGAGGCAGTTTGAGCCACTGCAAGCCACTAGGCACCTTATTGGCGACACTAGACGCCACAGCAAATTGCATTGACGTGAACTGGCAACAACTAGCGCCGGCCCAGCTGACTCTTAGCATCACTGGTACAACTTGGCTCGTGCCATTACATTCCAGTGGATTCCAATAGGCGTATTGTTTGTGACATTTGGTTCCACTCGGTGGACACTTGCATCAAGCAATTGGCGCAACTAA
This sequence comes from Doryrhamphus excisus, assembly GCF_037039965.1. Classification (NCBI taxonomy): domain Eukaryota; kingdom Metazoa; phylum Chordata; class Actinopteri; order Syngnathiformes; family Syngnathidae; genus Doryrhamphus; species Doryrhamphus excisus. The sequence goes on along the minus strand of NC_136367.1, from coordinate 16,540,496 downwards.
GATTTAAAATATTTTGATATTTTATTGCCGCCAAACTCAATATTTGCTGCCGTTACGGGCCACCACGAGCCAGTTGGGAGGCAGTTTGAGCCACTGCGCGCCACTTGGCACCTTATTGGCGACACTAGGCGCCACAGCAAATTGCATTGACGTGAACTGGCACCAACTGGCCCGGCCCAGTGGACTCTTAATATTATATTTGTGGTCTCGAGGTATACACCGTGCACGCGAACCAACTGCTAATACGCCCGTAGAGCACTTCCAGCGCTTCCGACACATTTTCTTGGAATATCGGCATGCTTTATGCTGTCTTTGGTCGTCTTTTGTTCATGGCGGAGTGCTTTGCAGACACTGGCTGGTAGAGCATAGCGGCATTGTGCTTTAAAAATACATTTTAGAAGCTTTTTGTGGAATTTTATATGGTAAAAATAAGAGAGTGGTACTTTTTGGGACATTTTGGACGCAATCACTGATGATGTCAGTGTGGCGACTCTGATCATCTTGTATTCAGGGTCGACTTAGTCCACTCTGTCTCTCACGGACTCTCCCACTTAACACCTCACAAGACGCTCTTTTTACTCGTTAGCTTGAAATGAAAAGCACATGTGACAGATGTAACACGCCTACGTCACCAACCCCGACTTTACTATACGTTACTTTAAACGCGTGTCGGCCGTCTTCTCTTCCCATTACCGTTATCCATCTTTCTACCTCTAACTTGCGTGTTGTCTTATTTTCCGAAATCCCCCCCCCCCCCCCCCACCGGACAAAAGGAGTCCAGGCACTATAGGACACATCTGCACCTCATACATCAGAGAGGATGTGCTTCTTTGCAGAACAGCTGCAGAGCAGGAACCAGGCCAGGAGGAAATGATACTCCATCGTCCCCGCAGCATGATAACACATGGGGGAGCAGACGTCTTGCTTCAACAGCTGAAATGTCACACAAGATAATACAAAGTGAAATAGTATACGTTCATTCCGCTTGTATCACATCGCAGTGACTAATGAAGACAACATATCGCAGCGCACATCCATTAACATACGCAGTACTTGGAAGTATAGGCCAATGTAATGTAAATGTAGTATATTCATAAAACATATCATGAAGTTACAATATTGTCATTAAATGGTACCTGTGCTCCCTTCAGTGCTCAGCCTCCTGCGGTGATGGCATCCAGCGACGGGAAGTCATCTGCCAGACTGGAACCAAAAGGAGCCCCCTGGAGACCGACTGCCCGGACCGCTCCCGTCCGCCATCCAGTCAGAGCTGCCGTGTCGCTGAGTGTCCCACGCGGTATCGATGGCGAGAAGGAGACTGGCAGGCGGTAGGTTGAGGTGTAGCTGTGGCTGGAAATATGTTTAGAGTTGCCTGCTGAGGAAATCATTCTCATTGTTTTTTGTTTTTGTGGTTCTGAGTTGAAGCTGACAGTTCGGGCAGGACAGATGGGGATGAGGAAGAGGAGGGGGGGGGCTGCTCCTTGCTTCATGCACTGATTGGAATCAGATGATCAAACTTTACTCTTTACTCTCTTTAGGAATGATATTATTTAGTCACCTAATTGGTAGAGTCGTTCTGAACGACTTTGAACACCATCGCAGGTGAGACGTTGAGAAGTATTGGTTCCAGTGCTGGACTCTATCATCAATAATAAAGATGGAACAAGAGTCCAGAATGAAAGTACGAAGAGCCTTGCTGGATGACTCGAGAAAATGAAAGTTAAGCTTGTGTAAAAGTGAAATGTGTAAGTGGGTGCAATGCACCTATTGCGTGTCTTCACTTTGATTGTGCTATGTGAGTGTTTCATTCATTCATACGACCTTCAAAATACACTTTTTAACATGATTAGAGACCTATAGCCAAAAAGTAACACCCCTATAGTCGCCTTTACACTCATATCACCCTATATACTATAATATTCATTCATTCATTCATTTTCTACCGCTTATCCTCACGAGGGTCGCGGGGGTGCTGGAACCTATCCTAGCTGTCTTCGGGTGAGAGGCGGGGTACACCCTGGATTAGTTGCCAGCCAATCACAAGGCACATATAGACAAACAACCATTCACACTCACATTCATACCTATGGACAATTTGGAGTCGCCAATTTTTATGAATGTGGGAGGAAACCGGAGTCCCCGGAGAACATGCAAACTCCACACAGAGATGGCCGAGGGTGGAATTGAACTGTGAGGCCACTCATCCACCGTGCAGCCCGTGTCATGAAGTTATTAGACTGAAAATGCACTGAGCTATTACAGGTTTAATAATCATAACTAATACCAAGTTTCGGCTACAGCGGTTGAGTGGTTAGCGTGCAGGCCTCACAACTAGGAAACCCGAGTTCAATTCCACCCTCGGCCATCTCTGTGTGGAGTTTGCATGTTCTCCCCGTGCATGCGTGGGTTTTTTGTCCGGGTACTCCGGTTTCCTCCCACATTCCAAAAACATGCTAGGTTAATTAGCGACTCCAAATTGTCCATAGGTATGAATGTGAGTGTGAATGGTTGTTTGTCTATATGTGCCCTGTGATTGGCTGGCGACCAGCCTATCACAGCTATGGTAGCTGTTCTGGTAAAAGAAGACATACATATCTATGTTGAATCTTGTTCGATGTGAATGCAGGCTACAGGTTTTGTTTATTAATATTATTAATAAGTGGTAGCTCCAGCAGTTAAATCTTCACTGTTCTCAAGTGGTTTTCAGTCTGGGTCCCCCAAGCAATCTTTTCTAAAAGGAAAGGATAACAATTCATTTTTTTTTCCTTCTTACTTATCCTCTAGTCTATTGTCAGATTTACCAAAATACCCAGAGGGTACGTGTTGTGAAGGGTAGACTCACTCCCATTCCTCAGTTCAGCTGCACAGCTCAATAACAGTTCCAGGTATTTCACTTGTTTGACATGAGTCCTGCGTACGAAGTATGATGAAGTCCAGCTGGAGTCGGCTGCAGTTGTATGTGACGCAAATAGGAACTTCCCTCAGCCTCTTATATAATGTGGCATAACCGCGACAATGGACATCCAGTCTTGTCTGCTGTGTCACACAATATAAACTAGATTTCTATCACCAAGGTCCTTAACACCATGAATGTATGTTCTATGGAACCGTCCATCGGAGGAATGTCGAGTAAGCAGTAACAGGAGTTAGAAGTTATGTAATCTTACTGCATATCTTCTGTTTAAGTTCTTTTCCTCTAGCTCTTATCTTCTATTTGGACCATCTTAATGCTAATTCCATGTTGTAACAGTACAGCAACATTATCATACTTGCCGTTGCATAGTGATGATACTCTAAAGCAGGGGTCTCAAAAACATGGCCCGTGGGCCTAATGTGGCCCGCAGGACACTAGTTTGAGGCCCCCGTCTTGATATGAAAGTTTAATGTTAGTGCGGCCAGCGCAAGTTTGATATGGATGCTGTATGGTATCATGTACCCAGAAAAAATTATTATGTTTGATTAATGTTCATCTTAAAGGTTAAATAACTGTTAATAGTTATCCTCCCTATCCGTGTGGAAGTGGTAAGTTTTTGGTTATTTAATTTTAAAGGAAATAACTTGAAGTCTACTGTTTAGGTTGCTAGCTCTCTAGTTTGCGAGTTAGCATGTGTCTCAAGACCCTGCAGTTGCGCAATATGTTGTAAATAAAAAGAGTATAAATGTGACTATAGTCGTGTTTTGTCATGTCTACAGGGCTCTAATAATGCTTTGTTCATTTTAATCTGAAAAAAATAATTTGTCTACCCACCAACTATATGTGGTTTCTTAAGTTTATATTATTATTTGCCATTTTATTATTATTATTATTATATTTATTTATTACTGATTGATTGATTTTCTTTATTCTTGATTTGTTTATTTATTTTTCATCTTATTTTGTGTAGAAAAATAAAAAGTAAGATATTTGAGAACAGTGGAATGTTTTATCAGAGCTTTTATTGTAAATTTTAATTTAATTTTAAATTTACATTTTTTTGTTTTTAATAAATGCGGTTTTTTTTGTTTTGTTTTTTTTTGAAAACCTGATGCAGCCCAGTCTCACCCAGACCCTAGCTCCAGTGGCCCCCAAATAAATTGAATTTGAGACCCCTGCTCTAAAGTACTTTAAACAGCCATGTATTTGGTGTTATCATTATATTGTCTTGTTTGTAAAGGCCGACTGTGTTTCTTGCCTCCACTGCAGTGCAGTAAATCATGCGCATCGGGCCACAGAAGACGTGCTTTACAATGTGTGGATGACCGCCAGCAAGAAGTCCATGAAATGTACTGTGTGAACCAAATCAGACCACCCGACATAGAAAGCTGCAATACCCACGCCTGTGAATTCATCTGGATCACAGGGGAATGGACCGAGGTGTGCCTTGCGGCCGATATCTTCAAAAGAAGAAGCCGTATATAAGTCATCTTTGAATTCAGCCATTCAGAAAGGATACAAATCACAAATTTTTCATGATCACGGGATTGTTGATTTATTCTCCCTCCCAGTGCTCAGCCAGCTGTGGACAGGGCTACCGCCAGCGTCTGATCTCCTGCAGCGAAGTGCATGTGGAGAATGACAACTATGAGTATGGTCATCAGTCTCTGTCCAACTGTCCAGGGACCCCCCCTGAGAAGTATATGCCTTGTAATCTGGAACCATGCCCACCTCTGCAGGAGTGGAGGGTTGGAACCTGGGGACCGGTGAGTCAAGTCTCTTTTTTATTTGGTATTTTTTAATTCATTTTTTTTGGCGGCACGGTGGAAGAGTGGTTAGCGCACAGACCTCACAGCTAGGAGACCAGGGTTCAATTCCACCCTCGGCCATCTCTGTGTGGAGTTTGCATGTTCTCCCCGTGCATGTGTGGGTTTTTTCCGGGTACTCCGTTTTCCTCCCACATTCCAAAAACATGCTAGGTTAATTAGCGACTCCAAATTGTCCATAGGTATGAATGTGAGTGTGAATGGTTGTTTGTCTATATGTGCCCTGTGATTGGCTGGCCACCAGTCCAGGGTGTACCCCGCCTCTCGCCCGAAGACACCCCCGCGACCCTCGTGAGGAAAAAGCGGTAGAAAATGAATGAATGAATGAATGAATAATTCATTTTTGGGGTCTCACTTTTCAATAAGGTACACAAAATGAGTAGTGGTGATGGTTTGGTACACTAGGTTAGTCTTCCAGATTTTTTAAAATTTGGTTGAATTTTTTGGGTGTCTTGTTTTAGAGATCCAACTTAATCCAGGTGGAAAAATTTGGGAAAAACTCTAAAAAAAAAAAATACTTTTACCCCCACTGTCACAGTTCTCCGCTTCCTTTCCACTAGTGTTCAGTGAGCTGTGGAGATGGAGTGATGGAAAGAATAGTGCAGTGTGTGACAGCAAATGGCCAGCAACGCAATAGATGCTCACTGGATGTCATGCCCGAAGCAAGAAAAGTCTGCAGAAGCCAAAGCTGTACGTGTGTTTTGTGTGCAAACGTCGAGCTATAGTTGAATTAATTCATATATTATGCTGGAAATG